>NC_135327.1:126290544-131290544 GCF_023851605.1 Tamandua tetradactyla | reverse complement strand
TACACACAAAAAGTACAGCTCCAAATACACAAAAGAGGGAAGAAATGCAAATAAAAATGAAATCATGTTGTGACCTATCATTAATCTATTTGACAAATATGTATTAAGCACCTATTATCACCATGCTACCAGTTTCAAACTGTATTATTTTATTCAATTAAAAAAAAGCCATCCATTTGGAATAGGTGCTATCATCCTCATTTTACCAATGAGGAAAGGGCTTATTCAAGCTAAATCTTCTAGTTATGAATTTGGAGGCAAGATTTGAACTCATACCTGTCTGTCTCCAAAGCCCATGCTTGTATCTGCCATTATTCTGTTAGCATGAAAAATAACATGAAGGGTATTGAAGATATGGCAGTTGGTTAAGAAATGGAGTAAAATAAAAAATTACAAAAGAGTATGTATATATGATCCTATTTATGTTCTTTTAAAAATATTATCTTCATAGAGCAAGATCTGGAAACCTGAGTACTAAAATGGAGATGGTGGTTATCTATGACTTTTAAGAGTTGGGTTAACTTTTCTTTTTGTTTATTTGAACTTTCTACTTTTTTTATTGTGAAAAATAACATATAAATAAAAAAGCAATAAACTTCAAAGCACACCACAATAATTAGTTGTAAAACAAATTTCAGAATTTAGTCTGGATTACAATTTCACAATTTTTAGGTTTTTCCTCCTAGCTGCCCCAAGACACTGGACACTAAAAGATATCAATATAATGATTCAGTAATCATATTCATTTGTTAAATCCAATCTTCTTTATTATAATTCCACCTCTCCTTTGATCTTTCTCCCAATTTTTAGTGGTATTTGGACTATTCCCATTCTAACTTTTTCATGTTGGAAAGGGCTGTCCATAATATGGGATGGGGGATGGAAATAATTGATGTTCTTGGAAACTGAAGGTTTCTGGAAAGTAATCATAGTGCATGGAAACTTTGTAGAATCTCAGATAAAGCCCTAGGTGGCAGAAATGGTTTTGGCTGAGGTTTGGCAAACCGTGATAAATGACAATGTCTAGCTGAAGTTTGTGTACAAGTAGACTCCAGAATAGACTCTAGACTCTATTTAAACTCTCTCAGCCATTGCAGCGCCTTCCTATATATAACCAGCATGATCTATGATCTCCTTTTTCTTCTCACTTAACTAACAAGAAGCTTGCTAGAATTCCTAGCTATCATAAACAAAAATTTCTTATTTATATTTACAAACTAACAATTTTGTAGGTAAAACTTATAGTGTGGAATAATAAGAAGTGGTCTGTAGATTTTGTGATATCTGAAATTGTTTGAAATATCGAAAGAGATAAATCAAAAGACACAAAGATGACTTCATAGTGTCGCTTCAATACCATATTTAAAAATACATAGATGGTACTGATTACTCCTTCACTTCAGTGCATCCATGCCATGTTGAATTTACAGTTAATGTATTAAAGTGTGAGTTGATCAAAATTTCCTTCCTCTGATTCTGTTAACTTCATATTTTACCATATTTACCCTGTGGCATTTTCATAATGAGGTTACAGTCTCTGTCAGATTAACATGAATTGGTTAATTAATTCTCCTCACATCATTAAAAGCAATGAACTCCATTAATGTCTGAGACCGAAAGCATAAACACAAACATGAGTAAATTGAAACACTCATGAATCACACCATAGTGATGACTTTGAATAAAATAATCCAAATAATTAATGAGGCTCTAGTTAGTGTAAAACTTGTAAAAACAAACTCAGACAACTTGGATTCTGATTCAGAGTCCAATATCAGCTGGGCAAATGGCTAACTCAAGAAAATTTTGCTTTCTTTATCATGAATTTGTTAATTTCATGATAATTTCAAATTGTTAATGAATCATGGAGAAAAATAAGGCATAAAAAATTTTGGATACAAAATTATTTTGCTTTTTTTGGGTAAAATCCCAATTATCAATTTTAGTTGAGTCAAAAGATTGCTAGGGTATCACTGTGCCAGGGTATCAATATTTCAGAAATGCATGTAAGCAAAATAATTATAGACAAAAACAGGAAACATAAAATGAATCCTAGGTACATGTTGATGCCCTGATCTCTCCAATTAGTCTTGCTTTTTGGTTTGTTAATTTATTGCCAACATGAGAAACATTTCTGAGATTTTTCTACTCTGTCTGGTGGGAATAAGAACTTTTCTCAGTCTTGTGTGGGTTCTAGGGATTGATCATTCTTCTAATTTCTGTGTTGCCTCCCACTCCTCTCCATCCACCCCCCTCCTCACAGCCATGTGCAGATCAGTTCCAAGTACTTTAATTCACAAAGAAATTTTGCACATGGAGAAAAATGTATAGTTCATCGAATGCTTATTATGTTAAAATCATAAATACTGTTTTCAATACACAATTATAAATTTTAAAAATTAATAAATCAATACATTTCTTGATGAAATATATTTAAACAAATATTGAATTAAAACTTAAATCTCTCAAAACTCATGATTATATATTTAAATTCTCTTCACTATTTAAAATACCTAAGATTCAATAAGAAAATTAGAAATGTGTGATCGAATTATATTTTAGCTGGGCGATGGTTGGATTCATGTGTCAATTTGGTCAAGTTGCAGTGCCCAGTTGTCTGGTTGGGCAAGCGCTGGCCTGTCTGTTGTTATGAGGACATTTCATGGACTTAAATCATGACCATGTTGGCTGCATCCACAGCTGGTTGCATTTGCAATCAGCTAAGGGAGGGTTTCTGCAATGAGTGATGCTTAATCTAATCACTGGAAGCCTTTTCAGGAAGATTCAGAAGAGACAGGTTCTCTCCCTACTTGAGCCAGTGAGCCTCTCCTGAGAGTCCATTGAGGACCTTCACTGGAGCTACCAGCTTGTGGCCTGCCCGACAGGCTTTAGACTCTACCTCCCCACGGTTATGTGAGACACTTTTATACATTTTATATTTACAGATATCTCCTGCTGATTCTGTTTCTCTAGAGAACCTGAGCTAATATATCTGTTACTCTTGATGTATTCTATTTAATGTTTTTTATTAGTCCTATAATCCTTTATATATTTCTGAGATATAAAAATACTTATTTTTTAATCCAGACTCAAGAAATAGCAATACTGATTCAGAAATTCTCAGTTGGCAACCTCATATATTTTCAGCTTAATTCTACAGTGAAAAGAAAAAAGGTTGGTTAAGTCTTCCATATTCATTCAAATATATAGGACATTTTTACCCAGAGGAACTTCCATATCTTTTGAATTTCACTATGTGTAATGTTATTTAAAGCTTTCCAAACCCATGACATTTATTTCCATTCCATTTCTGTCCAAGTCCATGAAGTTATATACCAACAGAATGCCCCCCCCTAGTTTACTATTTGTATCATTCTGTTTATTCAGTAGCACAGTGGTTCATCCAAAGGTTTCATCTCCTTGAAGAAGAGAGGTGGATGCTGTGCATTTAACCTCTCCCTTTATATATTTGCTAATCCCTCATTCGCCACATCCTACACACCTAAATACAGGTATAATTCCCATTTTCCCCTCAACAAGATCATTTATCCAAAATTTCACGTCTCTCTATATCCAAATAGAAAAAAGTAGTATTTAAATTCTATAAAGTGATGTATAATTAATTAAAGAAAACAGTACCTACATATTATACATTTTATATACATGAAATTAATATGAAATAGTTCCATGAAACTTTGCATCAAAATTATTTTTGGTAACTTTATGTTCATTTTCATTATTTATTTGCCAACTTGGTCTCAGAACTTCTGACAGCCTCAGTTTATGGAGTAAGCTATAATTATTTGTAGTTTTTGATGTTCAAATTGTAAAGACTTGAAGAGTAGGAGAGCCTGTTAGTTGTCCCTTTGTCCCTTCACGTTTTTCTTAGAGATTTGAAAAAGTATTCTAGCAATAAGCTTAAAGCATATATTCCTGATGCACCTAACTTTTTCTTGCATTATGATATTGAACCTCCAGATAATTCAGGCTTCCTTTAGAGGAAAATGTCATTTCAGACACAACTTTTGGTGATAGGTTTCTTTGACAATAGACTTGGAAATAGAGTACACAATAGGTTTCTTTCATTAAAAAAAATCTGTTGAACAAATATTATATACATAGGGTTGTTTTATGCAGGGTACAAGCAAAATCCCACTTCTTTTGATTTTACATTAAAGTTTGTTCCATCAGGATTATTTTATGAGAGTTTATTATTATCATCATTATTATTATGTTACCAGAACACTGTATTCACCTTTATTTATTGTGCATAATATATGAAGAATGTGGGGTTACTGTGTAATCTTAATGTCTATATAATTTTTATCACTTTAAAAAATGATATAGATTTTAGAGTTATAGGTTATATAGCCCATTTTTTATTTTTGTAAACTAAGACTTTACTCAAAAAAAATACACTTATTACTTAGCTTGATAAGGCTAAGTATTCTGCTTCAATTTCTGGATATCTCTGAAATACCTGAAAGAATAGAATACTAATAATATGCTTCTAGTGCTGCAGCTTGGCACATTGATAAATTAGGCGTTCCCAACAAAATACCACTGCAATTACAATTATCGCAAAGGTCACTGTGCAGATCTTCCTTTCTAATCATGCTCCATGTCCTCTGCCTTGCTAAAGCCGTAAATTTAAAGGAAGCTCTTCTCTTAAGAGAACAGAACTCATCTCCTATGACATTTTTTTTTTGTCTACCAATACCTACCTTGTGTGGCAAAGCTACCACAGACAAGCTCTTATGTTGCTTTTTTTTTTCCTTTTCCTTTTTCCTTTTATTAATCCCTATTTATTTGGTCATTGTTTTAAATTTTATTGGGGAGAGAACGAGGGTGGAGGTTGGCAATTACATTGCTCCAAACTTAAAAATAGCACAAAGATTTATTAACTGGGAGCAATGTTTCTAGTAATCTAACAAAAGGTACAAGAGAAACAAGAATAATAAAATTAGGCCTTCTTTCCATTCATCTTTGTTGAATTAATGCTTGTACAGTATAAGATCAGTTAGGGTAATGTTAAATTACATCTATCAATGTCCCAAACTTCTTCATAAATAGAAGTAAAAAATGTTTGCTAAGTTTATTTGAACAGAAAACAAAAGGTTACAGATGGAGTTCAGTGATAAAAATTGCTTAATTCTATTCATAGTATTTAAAGTACAGACAATTCAGAATAGTTAACACATATTTCACTCTTTAAGAGGATGAAACTTGAGAGACATTAAGGTGTTTTTACTGCAGTTGGCTTGAGCAGCTTTAGTGGCCAAATGCAATGAAACAGCCGGACCTGAATTGTGGTCTATCAGGTTTTTTCCCCACTGTTTAGCATGTCATTTTAATCTCCTTAGTTCTCTTAGTCATAAAATGTGGTTGCTAAGCAAGATGATCTTTAACTTTCACATCCCATCATTCTATTTTTAAGCTGCCACAATTTCAAATAAAGAACTGCAGGTTGAGAGTGGGCTGCAGGTGAAGAAAATGGAAAGGTTGGTTTAGGATGGGAAGATATGTATATTTTGGCTGTGTGAATAAAACTCATTTTTGGTTTAACTTGCCAATTCTACATTTTATTTATTTGACAATGCATAACAAATGCACACTAAATATGTATCAGATAACAAAACATTCATCAATTTTTCAAAAAAGAAAGTTACCTTAGATTGTCATTATTAAGAATTATATTGTTTCTGTATTTACCTTCTACTCCTGATATTAATGATTTCAGGTCCAGACATTGTTTTTTTTCTTCTTAGATCAAGTACTGTCACTGCTACTTAAACTTTAATTCTAGGACAGGCAAATAACCTTTGACACCTAATCTTCTAAATCTTTAATTCCTAATATTTTCTCATTCACATACTTCCAACATTATTTCCATTACCATACCATGCTATGATGCATTACATTACATCACATTGCATTATATTATATTATATTATAATTCCAAAAATGCAAATGTTTTCTTTCACTTGTGCATTGCACTTATACCTGATTCTGGTATTAGTTTAGCATTAGGGTTAGAACTAGGTCATCACATTTTATCTTAATGCATTGCCAATTATCTTCTTCATCAACAAAACATTATGTATTGAGATCTAAATCCACAAGTATGATGGAATAGAATACTGCATGGCTGGGGTTTGAAAATGTTAGAGAGTAGGGTAAGATTCTCAACTTTCGTTAGTATGAAAAAAGGAAATTTCAGCAAGGAAGTAGTGCAGAGATGAAAACAAATGGTCTCCCTTCATGTGAGATCCAGATAAACCCTCCTTAAATTCCTTATTCAATTTCATGGCCTATGTGAGGTGATTTGAAGCTATATGTACCCTAGAAAAACCTGTTCTTAAATATAATCTATTCCTATGGGTATAAATCCGTGGTAAGTAGAGCCTTTTGATGAGGTTACTTCAGTTAAGGGGTGGCCCACCTTAATCAGGATGGGTGTTAAAATCCTATTAATGGAGTCTTTTATAGGAGAATGAAATCAGACAGAGAAATTAAGCAACAGGAAGAAAGAAGCTGAAATGGAACCTGGAAGAGAAGGAAGAGACCAGGAGACATGGCCATGTGCCTTGCCATGTCACAAGTTTAGGAGCAAGGGCTCCAGCAGCCTGCCCCAGAATGCTACAGTCTTGGGGAGAAGGCATGGCCTTGATGATGCTTCGATTTGGACAGTTTCCTGTTCTCAAAACCATAAGCTAATAAATTCCCATTGTTTAAGTCAACCCTATTCATGGCATTTGCTTAAGCAGCCTGCAAACTAAAATGCTATGGAAATCCCTATCTCCCCTGCACATTTTTGCTGATTCCGTCAGCACTTTTCATTTTGACCTCCTTGACTCCTATAGTAGTAACTTCCTTAGGTGTCACCTTTGTTCTGTTCCATACTAAGGCTCCAGTAAATTTTATTTACTTTCTCGTGTTCCTCAGTCCAAGATATTCACACATAACATTCATTTCTTTCGGAGATTTACTGAATATTTGGGGTTAGTTTTTGAGTAGAAGTTACATTGTGCAACACAAAGTCTAATCTGATTTTCTGAAGCCCATACTTGTTGCCCCATTGCTTCAATGCCTTTGGACTCTCCTTCAGTTATGCAGAGAAGCTCAGTTCTCAGCTGACTCTATCCAGATTTACATGCCCAGGCAGCTAGGGTGCATAGCAGAACAAATGCTTCTCTATGCACTTGAGCTCAGAGTCCATATATTGGCATTTCTTTTTCTTTTTCCTTATTACAGAGAGATTTCAGTAAAAGGACAGAGCAAATTCAAATCCTCTCTCACGGAAGGGAGAGAGGTTGAAGGAATTAATATCCCTCTGTAAATTTAGGAGTCAATCCAAGTAGAACTCCTTGGAAAGACCAATACTAAAGAGGCTATTTCAAATTGTTAATAGTAAACATATTTTACAATGACTGAATGATTGTACCTTGGTTTAGGTCTCATTTTCCTAAACAGTTAAGTTTCTATAGGTATGTTATAGAAATGAAGACACAAACATAGCATTATATCAATATCTAAAAATATATCTATAGAATACATTGTTAAACTATAGTCCCCAATTGACCAATTAATCACACTTAAAAATATAACAAAATTTATGTGTGTGTATATTATATGTTTATATATACATAAATTTGTATACATATATATATATAACTCCCTTTAAACACATTTTTCACTAACCCATAACTATTACCAATTGTTTAATCCAACCCGACTCTTTCCCATATGCGGGTATTATGCGGGTATTTATATTAGTAGTTACAAGGTCACCAAGACGCTATGCTATGGGTGAAAAATCTGTGCTTTCAAGTACTTTAATGTTTGGAAACCCTGTAAATTTCTTTTTATAATCTTTTAACATTTAATAATTATGTTCAAATCCTTCAGTAAGAGAAGTCCTCAAAGGTCTATGTTTTCACATTCTGCACTGTTGTTACTCAACTGTTGAGGTTTTTCCAGGCTTCTCACCTGAGTAAGACACGTAGTTCCTTGGGACTGACACGTAGAATTTGGGAGTTTCATTTTTTCGATAGTATAGTTTTTAGAGAATGAACATCAGAACAATATTTAGTATTCTAATTCATGAATATGGTAAAATTTTTCATTTCTCTCACGATGCTTTTTAGTTTTCAGTTTAGGAAAACTGGAACATCTCTTGTTAAACTTATGCATTAAATATTTTATAGTTTTTAATGTTTCGTAGAGGTATTTTAAATTGTATTTCACAATTTTATTGCTAAAATTTATTTTTTATGTTAATCTTGTATTCTCTGATATTATAATTCTTATTTCTACTAACATTTGGTAGATTTTTAAAGACTTTTCATATGCTCAATCATTTCATGTATGAATAAAGGCAGTTGTACTTCTTCCTTCTAATCTGCTTTTTATTTCTTTGCCATGCTTTCTAACTGGCTAAGACACACAGCACAATATTGAACAGCAGCCTTGAGAATGGACACCTCTGTCTTGTTGACAATCTTAGGGGTAAGGTAGAGTATGATGTTAATTGTCAGTTTGCATAGATGTTCTTATTATCTTGAATATTTTCCCTAAGAATGTTTAACTATGAATGTGTGTTGTCTTTTAGCAAATTCTTTTTCTGCATCAATTGAGATATTAATGTGATTTTTCTCCTTTAATTGCTTATGCGATGAAATGTATTATAAGATTGTTCAAAATTGAACCAACCTTGCATCCTTGGAATAAAACCTATTTGGTTAACATGCATATTCCTTTATTTATAATGCTGGATTCTCTATTAAAATATTTCATTAAAGATGCCCAGTTTATATTCCTGAGTAATATTGGCCTGCAATTCTCCTTTTATATCCTTGTCTGGTTTTGGAGATAGAGTAATTTTGACTTCATAAATCAATTTGGGAAGACTCAAGAAGTTTATTTTGTGGGAAGAATTCTAGTTAAAAATCAATTTTTTAATGATATTGAGCTATTCATATTTAGTATTTATTTTGTTCATTTTGTTAAGCAGTGTATTTAAAAAAAAAAATTGTCCCTTTCCTTTGAATCAAGGATTGGAAAACTATTGCCCACTAGCCAAATTAAGCCTGTCACTTGCTTGTATATGGCCCTTGATCTTAGAATGGTTTTTATATTTTTAAATGATGGAAAAGAAACAAAAGAAGAAAACTATATTGTGATGCATAAAAATTATATGGAATGAAAATTCCTGTCTTCAGATATAAAGTTTTATTGGACTGTAGCCACTCATTCATTTATTTAGTGTTTGTAGTTGGCTCCTTCTGTGCTACAACAGCAAGATTCAATAAATATAACAGACACTTTATGGACTGCAAAATATTTGCTACCTAATCCTTTATTAAAGCTTGCCAACCCCTGTTCTTAGTTGCTGTGATGTCTAGGTTCATGGGTCAGTTTGGCTAGAATATTGTGTCCAGCTATTTGATCAAGCCAGCACTGTGAAGGTATTTCATGGATTTATATGATTAGTCAGCTGATTGTATCTATGGCTGATTACATTTATGGTCAAGATTACCTTTAGCAATGAGAAAAGTCTCATCCAATCAGTCGAAGTCCTTAAAAGGAGAACTTAAGCTATCAGAAGAATTTGCATTTTGCTTTAGCCAGCTAGCTTCTCTTAGGAAAGTCATCAAAACTTCATCAGAGTTCCCAACTAAAAGCCTGCCCAATGGAATTTGGACTTGCCAATCTTCATGGCCACATGAATCAATTCCTATAATAAATCACTTAATATTCACACAAAAACACACACATGTACATATATATACATGTATCTCCAGGAAGTCCCACTTACCTGCTGAACCTTGACTAACTAATAAAGTTGTCAATATTATTCATTTAAATTTTTCATGTATCTTTCATTTCAGATATTGGTAGTGTGTATTATCTTTTATTCTTGCTGTGGGATTATCTAAATTATTAAAAAATTGAGATAATTTTTCTCTGTTTTTCTATTTATTCATATATTCTATACATTGAGTGATGATTTTCTCAGCTTTTCTATTCTGGGTCTCAACTCTTTGCTAGATTCTTAAGATAGAAGTATAGATCATTGATTTTAACCTCTGTTTCTTTTTATTTTGTTTATTTTACATGGGCAGGCACATGAAATCAAACTCGGGTCTCCAGTATGGCAGGTGAGAATTCTGCCTGCTGAGCCACCGTGGGCCGTCCTCTTTTTAATATAACAACTCAAAGTTATAAATTTCCCTCTTTTTATTATTTTAGCTGCATTTCACAAATGTTGAAGTGCATTGTTTCATTGTCATTCAATGCAAAATTTTAAAATTTACTTTGTGATTTATTTTTATCCTTGAATTTTTTAGATATTTAATTTTCACATATTCATATGTTTGCTAGATATCTGAATTCTTTTGATTTATATGTTAATGCCATTTTGTTCAGAGAGCATAATCTATATATTTTGATCTTTGAAAACATATTGATTTGTTTTATGTCCCAGCATATTTTAATGGTCCTTCTGTGAGCAATTGAGAAGAACACATATTCTGCTACTGGTGGATTTTCCTCCAAAAGCAAGTTTTTGATAATACTGTTTATATCTACATCTTTATTCAATTGTTTTAAACTTTTTCTATCGGGCCTTGGAAAAGTGTCTTGAAAGTCACCTCTGAATTTATTATTGCATGCAGTCCTGTATATTTTTGCTTCATGTGTCTAGATATTTTATTATTAGTCACATGTATGTTTAGAATTGCTATATCTTGATGAGTTGAGCTTTTTTATTATTGTTTCAATGTACTCTTCTAAATTTTTGGAAACACCATTTATCTTAAAGTTTTCCTTATCTGATAAAAATGCAGCTATGTGACATTTTCAGTTCTTAGTGTTTGAATGATATATTTTCTCCATTGTTTGATATCTTTCTGTTTAAAATATTTCTTTTTAAGCAGTGTGTCATTGGTTACTGGGTGTTACTTATTTTTTTCACCTTGGAAATCTCTATATTTTTATTGAATTATTTAGGACATTTACCCATAAAGTTGTAATTTACATGGTTGGATTTAATGCACTCTTATTTGTATATTATAAATATTTGTTCCTTCAAATTTTGTCTCTATGTTCCTTCCTTGCTATTCTTGTTCAGTCAAATGTATTTTAGGATTTCATTCTGTTTATTCCATTGACAATTTTGTTCTCATTCCCTCCTTTACTAAGTAGTTTTCTAGATGTTAAAATATATTACTTTAAATTATTATAATCTCCATTCAAAAATGCCAATTACTTCACAAAATAAGAATTTCATGCCAATATAGGAACCTCTTTGTCCTCTTGGTGTAATAAATTTTACCTGCCTTTCTGCCATAACCCACATTCAATTATTATTTTTTATTTAAACAACTACTATTTAAAGATATTACTTACAAAATTTAAAACTTATTGGCATATGTACCCTACATTCTGGTGTTTTTCTGATCCTCCCTGAAACTTCATATTTGATGTTATTTACCTTCTGTCTAAAGAATTTATGTTATCCGTTCTTGTAGCATGCTCAGATGGTTTATAATTCATTAAACTTTTTTCTGTCATGAAATATATTTTTTAATCTTGAATTGTGAATGATATTTTTGCTAGTTATAGAATTCTAAGTTTATTATTTTCCCCCTGTTATTCTGTTGTCTTCTGGCTTGTATTATTTTTGATACGAAAACAATTTTCTTTGTTCTCATTGTAATATATTTTTGAATTTGGAAAATTTCAAGATTTTTCTAATATCTTTGGTTTTCAACAGTCTGACTAGGACATGACTAGATGTGTTTTTATTTTTAAACACTATTTTCAGTGTTCTCTGACCTTTTTGGATCTGTAGATTGTTGTCAATTTTGAAAAATTCTCAGCCATTATTTCCTCAAATTTTTTTTTCTAAACCTTTCTCTCTCTCTCTCTCTCTCTCTCTCTCTCTCTCTCTCTCTCTCTCTCTTCTTCCTCTTCTTCTTCTTCTTCTATACCCCCAATTTCATATATGGTAGACATTTGCTATTTTGTCTTACAGATTTTCAACACACGCCTCCACTTGGTTTTGTTCAAGTCCTTTTAACTGTCCACTTAGTTAAGTATTTCCTATCTGCCGGTCCTCACGTTAACTGATTCTTTGCTCAGTTGTGTCAAACTATTGAGGAACCATTCAAAATAAATCTCGTCTCTGTTATTGCATTTTTTTTAACTCTAGAATTTCCTTAGGCCCCTTTTTATAGTTTTCATGTCATTTTTGAAATTTATCATATGTTTACATGTATTGTAAAACTTTCCAATAGATATTTTCACATTTTTTATTACAATTATTTTGTAGTCCCTTTGTGATGATTTCAGCATTTGGGCTATCACTCCATCTGCTTCTATTGAATGTTTAATTTATTTTTTACATCTGCATTTGTCATTTATTTTTGTCTTGATGCTCATGTTGTGAATCATAGAACAATAGAGACTGAGGTATATACCATTAATTCCCAGAAAAGGGCATGCTTTCTCTTTTATCAGTTTGGAACTTGAGACAATTTAGTTGACTCAAGCTGCCTCTGATTTCTGTTTCCTTTATTAATATTTAGAGCATATAATGTACATTTTCACTTCAACATTACATTTCATGTTAACATTAGTGTGTTAAAGTCTAATTCTTCTTTTGGATGCTAATTATGACTAATTTAATCATTGCTATCCTAATAAACCTTTACGAGCATGAGCATCACAATATTTTTACATTTACTTTGTGTCATTCACAAAATGCTCAGAAACTAAACAAAGAAATTGAGGAAATCTACAGTACAGCAATCTCAAAGGAATATTTTCTCTGCTTTTTAACTTTAAGGTTTAGGTACAAATCTCTTTTTTTAAGGAAAGCATATTTTTCTAAATGTGAACTCAAAATCCACAATGAAATAGTAGAAAAACTACTACTATTTATTCTCAAATGGATAATTCCAAAATTAGATCTAATGTAGAAATAGCATCTTTTCAGGCAAATCCTCATTTCAAAGCATGTCAGTCTTTTAATGAAACTTTCAGTCTGTAATCTATTAAAAACATGAAATATGTGTAAACACCAAAAATAAATAGTTGAAGGCACTTCTTTAAGACCACATCTCCATCTGTTTATCTTGCAGACTTTGAGTAGCTGAAAGAGTTGAAATCTGACTTAAAATTTGCATTCCCATGGGCTGTAAGTGTGCTATCACATTGCTTGACAAAGCCTGAGAAAATCTGACAGTTGTCAGAAAGGATTTCGAGAGCTTCCCAGAAATAAGAAGAAAGGACATACTCTTTTGATCTTTGTCTAAGTGATCTCAGCCCTAGAAAGTGCCAGAAGAGTGGACAGAAATTTAAGATAGTTTCATTATGAAAGATACTGCTAACTGATATTGAAATGAAACTGTAAAGGAGATAATTTCCAAATTTGGGGATACTAAAAGAGATTTTTCCACACTCCTTTTTCTCTCAACTATAGTTTCCAGTTCTGCAATCTTTATATTCAGTTTTGCTAATCCTGCTACCCTGTATTACCCAGGTATACCTTTGTATGGAGATTTGACTTGTGCCCTCCATTCTTTTTTACATCCCAGCTTTCCCTCCTTCTTTCCTTCCTGTCTTCCTTCATTCCCCAAAATACTTATAGAATATCTATTACGTATTACACTCTAGCATAGGAGATCAGTGTAGCAACACAGATAAAACAGTGACAGCGCTTACACAAGTGCTTACACAAGTGTATAAAAGATACAATAAGAAAGTTCTTATATTTTCTTTCTTTCTCTTGTATTCTTTAATGAATCCCCTTAGCTTACCTCTCATATTAGCCTCAACTGTAGTAGACAGTTTAGGTATTGACATTTCCCCAATTCATGCACTGAATATCTTAATGCTTCACGTTCTCAATGTCTTCTTCTCTACTCTGTTGACCTCTCTGTACATGCTGACTAAACAGACATTAGGGGGAGTTAAATCTTCTGGAGACAGTTCTCAATCAGAGGAAGATACAAGCAAATAGTTAAATGCTCCAATCTTTCTTTGATCAGGGAGTCAATTCTAGAAGCCATTTTTAATAATTTCTAGGGGATACTGGTATACGTAACCAAGTGTAGTCCCAATTGTGAAATATACAATGTATGCTGATAAAGGATTTTCTTTTTTCCATGAATCACTCACTTCTTTCTTTCCATCTCACCTTCTTCCTTCATTAAACCTTCCCAAAAAAATACCTGTACCCAAGCCCTTGACTCACGTTCTGTTTTTGGAGAAAACCAAACTAAAAAATAAAGCATGAGAAATATATAATTATAAATGAGATTATTTAGGTGCAAAGACAATCCAAGGGAGAAAGGATAGTCTTTTCAATGAATGGTACTGGAATGATAGGATATCCCTACAGAAAAAAGAATGAGCTTTGATACGTATTTTGCAGCATTCAAAATTAATTCAAATTGGTCACACATGTAAATGGAAATCCTAAGATTAGGAAAGCCTTAGGAAAAAATCATAAGAGAAATTCTCTGTGACACTGGGCTATGCAGACTCTTTTTAGATACAACAATAAAAACACTAACTATATAAGATAATTAGATAAATTGGACATTATCAAAAATTTTAGAAAAGAAAAACTGCTCTTAAAAACATTAAGAGAATAAAAGCACATGTCAAACAATATATATACAAATCATATATCAGATAACGGACTTGTACAGGGAGCTCTCAAAAGTCAATAATGAGGAAATACCCACTAAAAAAGATTTTAACAGATACTTCAAAGAAGATATGCATGGTGCAAATGAAAAGATGCTCAAAATCATCAGGAGTCCATGAGTCGTTAAAGAAGAATAAAGCAAAAGCATGAGATATCACTAGACATCAATTAAAGTTGCTTAGAAAAAGAAAAAAAAACTGATGATACCAAGTGTTGGCAAGGATGGGGAGGAACTGAAACACAGATGTTCTGCTTGTGGAAATGTAAAATATAAAATTTCTTAAAAAGTTAAATGTACACTTACCATATAACTTAGCCATTCCACTCCTAGTTATTTACCCAACAGAAATAGGAGTATATGTATATGTTCATATAAAGATTTGTACATGAATATTCTTAGCTACTTTATTTGTGAAAGCTAAACAAAGAAGCAAACCAACTGTCTATTAACAGGTGAGTGGCTAAACAAATTGTGGTCTATTCATACAAGAGAATAGCATAGAATACTCAAAAGTAAAATAGAATATAATATGGATATGTAGGTGGTTGAATTGCAAAATAATTTTCTGAGTTAAAGAAGACATAGAAATGTATGTACTGTGTAACTCCATTTTTATAAAACTTAGAAAATGCAAAGTAATCTATTGTGACAGAAAACAAGACTTTGGTTGTCTGTGAAAGGGGGTAGTTATGTCGAGGAATTTTACAAGGTAATCTGAGGGGACTTTAGATGGTGATATATACATTCACTCTCTTGATTGTGATAATAATTTAAACAGTGAATGCGTATGCCTAAATGTATCAAATTATGGTCTTTAAATATGTACAGTTTATTGCATGCTAATTATACTTTAACAAAACTGTTAAAAAAATTCTTAAAATTCTGGCTTCTAACAATGTCAGGCTAGTTTGGTTAGATTAACCATTCCAAAATAACAGATTTAAAATCATTTAAAAGTTGAGAAAAAAAACTCCATGTTTTGAAAGCATTGATAAGTATGCAACAATAAAGGAAAATTGGAAGCAAGACTACCCAAAAATCAGGATTTTCAAGCTATGTATTCAAATACAACCCCCATCTGTTTTTGTTAAAAAATTTTGTTGGGCTACATCCTAGCCCTATTTTTGACATATTTTCTATTGTTGACTTTGTTCAGTGATCAAGGAGTTGTGTAGTTGTGGCAGACTGTCTCTCCCACAAAGGCAAACATATTTGCTATCTGGTTGGCTTTCCACAGAAAAAAGTTTGCTGACCCTCCTCTATAAGCAGGAGCTGTGACAGATGACATTTATGAGCTTGTAACATATTGCTTAAGAGTACTCCCCTCCAGAGCACCCCAAATGCCACACCTTACTGGCTTGCAGTGTGAAAGAGTATAATTTGTGGCTCAGGGAACGTAGAGAGCTAGGATGAATGTCCTGAATTCAAGTAAACACAAAGCAGACAACCCCCCAAATCTGCATATACTTGTCTCCAAATGATTAGTGAATCACTAAATTATTTGTGTATAAGCAGAGGCCACAGAAGTCTCAGCAAAAAAAGTAGCAACTAGAAGCTAAAATAACAAAGAGTGCATTTCCAATACTGTACACCATGGAGGAAACAGAGGTTATGATTTGAGCGTAGGCAAGTTAACTGCTCCAATAATAATCAACACACTCAAGAAAAGAGAACGAAATCAGAGTCTTAATAATGTGCCATTCATAATCTCCAGCATACAATCAAAATTTACCATGGGAAAATAATAAGCAGAAAAATTTAACTCATATTCAAAAGAAAAAGTAGTCAAAAAAGCAATCTAGAAATGATCCACATGTTGGAAATCGTAATTAAGGATGTTAAACCAATTAATAGAAATATGTTCAAAGTTATAGGAAAATGTATTCATAATAAATGACCAGAGAGTTAAACTCAGCGGAGAAGCAGAAATTGTAATATAGAAACAAATTGAAATTCTAGTATTGAAGAGTGCAATGATGAAAATGAGAAGTTAGTGAATGTGATTAACAACCTATCATAGAAGGGATAACAGTCATTAAATTTGAAAGCAAATAAAATGACCAATTTGAAGATTAAAAGTAATATTTAAAGAATAATGGATAGAGTCATGATTTCCAATGTACCTGAAATTGGAATGCCAGAGGAGAAAAGAGAAAAAAATGGAAGAAACTAATCTGTAAAGAAATAATGAAGAAAAACTTCCCATTTTGCTGCAAAAATATAAATATAGAGATTCACAAATCTCAAAAACTACAAAGCAAAATAATTACAAATAAAATCAAACCCAGATGCTCCAGGAGATAGAGTATAACCACGTATTCTTTAAATAGGCTGTGCATAGTGACCACCTTCCAAAGACTACAATATGGTAAGGAAGACACATAGAGAACTTGGCAGCAGAGAATTCTGACAAATACCAACTCAGCCAGGTGATCATGGTCAGCATCCTCAGTGATAGTATACGCATAGTATATACTATTTGTATATGATGTATATTGCTAGTATATACCTTTTACATGATGTGATGAATCTGGCAATCTACTGTGTGGTCTTTCTCCCACAAAGCCATAACTC
Organism: Tamandua tetradactyla; assembly: GCF_023851605.1. NCBI lineage: Eukaryota > Metazoa > Chordata > Mammalia > Pilosa > Myrmecophagidae > Tamandua > Tamandua tetradactyla. The sequence goes on along the minus strand of NC_135327.1, from coordinate 131,273,250 downwards.
AGACCAATCATGAGAAAAACATGAGACAAATACCAGCAGAGGGACATTCTATCAAATACCTAACAAGTACAAGCATCAAGAAAAATCTGAAAAATTGTCACAGCAAGGAGTAGCCTTGACAGGAGAGACATGACAATTGAAAGTAATGTGATATACTGCATGAGATCCTGAAACAAGAAAGGGTTATTAGACAAAAACTAAGAAAATATGAATAAAGCATGGACTTCACTTAATAGTAGTGCATCAAAATTGATTCACTAATTGAAACAAAACTGATATGTTAATCATGGGATAAACTGGGTGTGGAGTTTGTAGGAGCTATCTATACTGTCTTTACAAATTTTATATAAATCTAAAACTATTCTAAAATTAAAGTTTATTAAAATTAAAAAGAAACTCACCTAAGCATAGCATATTCACATTCCTTAAAGTAAAGAGAAAACAGAGTAGGAAAACATTGTAGAGAAACAATCCATTAATAGAGAGGAACATTATGATAACTGACTTCCCATTAAAAAAAATGGATAGCAGAAGACAATGGAATCTTTAAAGTATTGAAAGAAAAGAAAATTAACCCAGAAATCTAGATTCGGTGGAAGTCTGTTTCAAAAATAGAGGCAATCCAAAGGCAATTTTACATTAATGAAAGCAGAGAATTTATTACCAGAACTTCTTTACCAAAAATACTAAAGGAAATTCTGTAAAATGAAGGGAAATAACATTATATAAGGAAACAAATCTTAAAGAACAAATTTGTAGACCATAAATGGTAACTATATGGCTAAATATAATATTCTCTATATTTCTTCCTAATTTTTCAAAAAGAAGAATGACTTTAAGGCAAGAATCAAAGCAAAATTTATTGGGGTTCATAATATATGTACAGGTATAGCAGATAGTGAGAACAGCACAAATTAGAGAATAAAGAGAACTATGCAGATTCGTAATACCTGTATTTTATATTAAGTAGAAGAACATAATTAAGAATAGATCAGATTCCTAATTACAGATACCTAGACCAATCTGTCAGGAAGTAATTTGAATATATTCATGTTTCTGCTTAATTGGAGCTCTCAGAACAAAAATAACTGGCAAGCTGGGCCAGCTGAACAAAGAAACTGATGAACCACAGAGAGAGAAAATGTCTCAACATTTTCTAGAGACATTCCAGAAACACTTGTCTTATCTCTCTCCTGGAGTCCTTTATATACATTCCAAAGATTAAGAATCGAGGTATCTCCCCTTTCTCTTCCAAAAGAGTGTTTTATTACATTGGGGAATTAGGTATCTCATCCTCAAGAGTGGAAGAAGGCAGCTCTATTGCAATTGTGACAAACTTCAAGATTGAAAATTTGAGGGTTCATGTTTTTCAGTTCAGACCCCCTAACAGTTGTCTACATCATAGCATTTTGGAGTAATTAGGGTAAAGGTGACTAATGTGGTTATTGCTGGTCTCTGCTCCATAGATTTAATATCTGGTTTCAAGATGAAAATAAACAAGTAGAGATATTAAAGTTATAATAATCCTTAAAAAATAATGTAGCAGGCATTATTATTAAATAATCAGTAGACTTCTACTCTCATATCCAGCATACAAGGAATGTGGAAATTGACATTCCCATCCTTTCAACAAGAAAAATCTAGACAAACTGATAACTAACAACTTTCCTTAGTCTAATCAGACAACTAGGTTTGCAGTCTGAATGAGCACCCTAGAATAAGGAAGGGCAAACAATTCCAGAAAGGCACATTAGGGATTTGCTTATGTGGAGCAGAAGCTACTGGGTCAATAAAATTGTTAAGAACCAAATGTTTATCTTTATGAACTCCTGGAGGCTAAATGTGGACTAGTATGAGAGTAAGAAACCCTGTTGACCATAATCAAAGGGGGCCCATCACTTAAAAAAAAAAATATGACTTCTTACTATTCCTCTTATTATTATTTTAATTGTAAAAGTTGTAAATTTACAGAAAAATCATGTAAACGAATCAGAGTTTCCTTATACCCCTCTATTATTGACACTTTGCATTAGGGTGGTACCTTTATTACAAGTGCTGAAAAGATAATAAAATAGTACTATTAATTCTATTCCATGGTTTACATTAGATGCATATTCTCCATATAACACCCTTTTATTAAAATCATGTACTGGTGTCATGTATTTGTTACAATTCATGAAAGAACATTCTTATACTTGTGCAATTAACTCTAGTCCATTGTCCACAACAGGTTTCACTGTATCATATAGTCATGTTTTATCTTGTAACTTTCATTCCAGTAACATACATGACCCAAAACTTCTGTCTTCAATCGCGCTCAAGTTCATAATTCAGCAGTATTAATTACACTCCCCGTTTATTTCCAAACCTTTACAATCAAGCTAAATAGAATTTCTGTACAAGTTAAGCATCAGTTCTCCTTTCTCTACCTCAAGTCTATCCCTGGATAACCTAATTTTGGATTCTACATTCTAACTCTGTGAGTTTGCTTATTACAATTAGTTTATATCAGTGTCATACGATATTTATCCTGTTGTGTTTGGTTTATTTTACTCAGAATAGTTTCCTCAAGGTTAATCCATGATGTTGTATGCAACAGAACTTCATTTCTTTTTGCAGCTGTAAAAATATCTATTCAAATCTTTTACCCATTTTAAAGTTGGGTTGTTTGTCTTAATTGTTGAGTTGTAGGATTTTTTATATATCCTGGATATGAAACCCTTATTGTATATGTTGTTTCCAAATATTTCCTCCCATTGAGAAAGTTTATTTTGACTTTTGTGAAAAAGTCCTTAGATGCCCCAAAGTTTCTAATTTTGAGGAGATCCCATTTCATTGTTTTTTTTTTCTTAATCTCTTGTACATTGTGTGTAAAGTCTAAGAAACCAATGCCTAATAAGATCCTGAAGATGTTCCCTATATTTTCTCCTAGGAATTTTATAGTTCTGGCTCTTATATTTAGGTCTTTGATTCATTTTTGAGTTAATTTTTGGATATGGTGTGAGATTGAGTTCTCTTTCTTTCTTTCTTTCTTTTTTTTTTTGTTTTGTTTTGTTTTGCATATGGATATCCAGTTCTCTCAGCACAATTTGTTAAAAAGACTGTTCTTTCCCAAGTGAGTGGACTTGGCAGCTTTGTCAAAAATCAGTTGGTCATAGATATGAGGGTCTATTTCTGAGGCCTCAATTCAATTCTATTGGTCAATATATCTTTATTCTTGTGCAATTACCATGCTGTTTGACCAGTTTAACTTTGTAGCATGCTTTAAAGTCAGGAAGTGTGAGTTCTCCAACTTTGTTCTTCTATTTCAAGATATTTTTGGCTATTCTGGGTGCCTTACCCTTCCAAATAAATTTCATAATTGGCTTTTCTGTTTCTGTAAAAAAAGGGCTGCTGAAATTAATTTTTATTGGGATTTCATGAATTTGTAAATCACAGATATACATATATCTGTCAGTTCTGTTTTACTGTGGGACTCTGATTAATACAGATTTTTGCATCAGAAATGGCTCTTAAGAAACAAAACCTCAGATGAGATTTTTGAGTTGGTTCTTGGGTTTTTGAAATTGGTTTTCTTAATTTGACTAGATTCAGAGGTAATTATGGTCCTATTTACAAGGATTAAGAAGGCACTGGTTTTCCACGGTGTAAGTTGGCAATAGATATGTACAAAATATCACCATTGTATATTCCCACTCAAATACATATAAGAGGCAAGTCTTTGGATGGCAGTGTACTTTATAACCTAGCAGAGTTTTTGTGAAGCAACGAGTATAATGATGTTGGCTGATTGTTCTTAAATAGAGTTGTTAAAGGAAAAGATATACTCAGGGCTTCAAATACCCAGCTTAAACCCTTCATGAAAGATGCAAAAGTTTCTGTGTGTGCCCTGAAAGAAACTCTTATTTCTTGGAATAACAGATTTAAGATTTCTGAAAAACAGACATATAGTGTCACTGTGTAAGTGGCTGAGTTACTATGCAAACTGGTTCCCAACTTAGAAAAGTATCTGCTACTGATTAGGAAGAAATGGGATCCTGAGAATTATAATGGGTATATATGAAGTTATGATGATGATGGTGGGGACGTTGAACCCCTAGATTTTACTGAGTCTTATTTGTCAGAAAACCTTGCCCCATGGAATCAGCCATCCTAACTTTAGATTTCCCTGGGTAATCAGCCACCCTACCTCCTTCTGAAGAGTTTAACCCTCTTTGTCTGATAAACCTGTAACTACCTCCCCTGAAGAAACAGCCCTCACTTGTTTTACCAAGTGAAATCATAGTAGAATGTCTTGAGGTAGTTGACTTTCAGGACACTACTAAATTCTTCTCATAGCCCACCCTACCACCCCTGTTTTCTTCTAGTCCTGTGAATAGACTGAAGGCTCAATTGGCTACAAAAAGTGATGTACATAGTGTGACCCATACAGAGATAAGCTACACTCAAAAATCACTGCATAAGGTTTCAATTTTATACAAATAGAAATGGAGGAATATATGTTAATGGTGTGAAATAAGGTGGAAGGAAAATAAAGTTGGATCAGGTTTAATTTATTGACATGGGCCCACAAAAATAGAGATTCTGCATTCAGTGTTGCAGCTTTAGGGTTAAAAAGGTTCCTGACAGTTTATTAGGTTGGTTGATTAGGACAAAAAGGTGGTCTACATTAAATGAAGCAGAAATACCAGAACTGCCCTAGAATGATGTAGATGAGGGGATCCAAAGACATAGTAATATTGGAAAGTGAGAGTGGATTTATCATGCTCACCCACCCCAGGAATGTCCAGAGAACATATCTTTTACTACAACTGTGAGGAACAAATTTGCAAGAGCCACTCCATCTACCTTGAGGTTCTGTGTGATCACTCTTCTCTATAGGTAAGATATTACTGTTGGAACTGCAGCCACTTAATCACCAAAGTCAAGGTAGGCATGGGTAACATAATAGACTGCAGAGTCAAAAAGCAATCAAAATAGTCTGACCCACAGAGACCTACAGTGTCAGCTAGTTGATCATCGGGGACCTAGATGTGAAATAGATGTGCAGCCTTCTAAATTTTCACCTTATCTATATAAACAGAAGAGTTCTAGGTCTGGTGAGCAAAAATCTAACTTGAATCATAAAAAATGAGAGGCAAGCCAATCAATTCCCAGACTTGAGACCATTTAAAGACCCAGAACACCTTAAATGAAGGGAAGGCCAGGTTCTCTTTGGTAAGGACCCTTCTACACTTCCAAAAATTTATATGGTTAATCTTCCTCCCAGCATTCCCCAATGGTATCTAGGGTGATTTTGCATTAGGGAATAGGAAGTGATCAGATATTCGGGGGATTACTAGATGCTTTGAACTGGCATTAATTCCAGACACCCAAATTGTCACTATGGTCCTTCAGTATGGATTTATGGAGGCCAGGTAATCAATGGAGTTTTAGATCACATCTATCTCACAGTGGGTCGATTGGGTTCCTGAATTTATTCTTTGGTTATGTGCCAAGTTTCTGGATGCATAATTGGAATAGATATACTCAGCAACTGGCAGAACAACCACATTGATTCCCTGACACTTAAAATGAAGGATAAGGATATTATGGTAGGAAAGGTCAGATGGAAACCACTACAACTTCTACTACATATAAAATAGTAAACCAAAAGCACTGTTACATTCCTGGTGGGATAGCAGGGGGTAGTGCCACCATCAAGGACTTGAAATATATAGGTGTGGTGATTCCCACCACATTCCCTTTCAGTTCTCCAATTTAAACTGTGCAAAAAACATTTGCATCTTGGAAGATCATAGTGATTATCATAAATTTAACCTGGTGGTCACACCAATCACTGCTTCTGTTCTAGATGTGCTATCATAACTTGAACAAATCAGCATATCCCCCATTACCTAGAGTGTAGTTATTGATCAGGCAAATGTTAATAAAGACCACCAGAAACAGTTTGCTTTCAGCAAGCAAGAGCAGCAATACACCTTCACTGTCCTACTTCAGAGATCAATTCTCTAGCCCTTTTCTGTAAACTAGCTATAGTTACCTTGATCACTTTCTTTCCATGAGATATCACATAGGTCAAATATACTGATGATATTATGTTGATTGAAACTATTGAGCAAGAAGTAGCAACTACTCTAGACTTATCCATAATGCATTTGTATATCAAAGGGTGGCAGATAAATTCAACAAAAATTCAGGGCCCTTCAACCTGAGTGAAATGTCTAGGTCTCCAGTGGTATGAGGTATGTTAGATATTCCTTCTAGGGTGAAGGATAAGCTGTTGCATCTGACCCATCCTACAACCAAAAGAGTTGTAATGCCTAGTTTTGAGCTTGGAGGTAACATATTCCTCATTTGGATGTACTATTCTTGCTCATTTACTAAATGTCTGGAAATTTTCTAGTTTTGATTGTTGACTGTACAAGAGTAAGCACTGCAATAGATCCAGACTGCCATGTAAGTTACTTTGCCACTTGGACTATTTGATCCAGCAGATCCAATGGTTCTGGGAGTGTCAGGGGCAAATAAAGATGTTGCTGGAAACATTTGGCATGCCCCATAGAAGAGTTACGGGGAAGATCCTTAGGACTTGGGAAAAAATACCCTGCCCCACCCTTGACAGATAAACACTCTTCTTTTGAGAAAGTTTTTAGCCTGATGTTCATCCTTAATAGAGAACAAAGATTAACAATGAGCCACCAACTTGCCACAAGACCTGAGTTGCTCATCGAACTGGGTATTATTGCCTGATCCACCAAGACATAAATTTGGGAGTGCACAGCAGTTCTCCATTGTCAAACGCAATTGATATTAACTCAGGCTTGAGCAGGCCTTGAAGGCACAAGTAAATTACATGACAAAGTGTTCCAAATGTTCATGGCCTCCACTTCTGCCACAGTACCTTCTCTCTCCAAGCCCACAATAAAAGGCTATTGGGAAATTCTCTACGAACAGTTGATTGAGGAAGAGAACATTGGCCTGGCTTACAGATTGTTCTGCAGAATATACAGGGCTGTTGGTTAGGTACATGTGTCAACTTGGCCAGCTGATAGTGCCAGTTGTCTGGTCAACCAAGTAATGGCCTATCTGTTGCTGTGAGGACATTTCATGGACTTACATCAGGAGCACATTGGCAGCATCCATGACTGATTACATCTGCAGTCAACTGAGGAGTGTCTTCTGCAATGAGTGACACTTAATCGACTCACCGGAAGGCTTTTAAGGAGGATTCAGAAGAGACAATCCCTTTCTGCTTCAGCCAGCCAGGCTTTCCTGAGAGTTCATTGAGGACCTTCATTAAAGCTGCCAGCTCACTGCCTGCTCTACAGATCTTGAACTTTTACATCCCCAAAGTTGCATGAGATACTTTTATAAATCTTATTATTACAGATATCTCCTGTTGATTCTGTTTCTCCAGAGAACCCTAGATAACACAGCTTGGTCTGGGAGTGGTTCTTGAGAAACAGAATCTTAAAAATGTTTTTTTACAGTTGGTTTTCTACTCTGACTAGCTCAGAGGCACTAATGATTGTTTCTCATAATCAGGATACCACTGGCAGACAATGGAGTGAGTTGGCAAAAGGGATAGTCAAAATATCACAATTTGATTCTGCTAATTGTATGCTTATGTGAGGCAAGGCTTTGCATAAGAGTGTTTTTGACAGTTTTATGGAATTTAGTGGAATTAAGAGGTAAATGATGTTGGCTGATTGTTGTTAGATACACTGAATACAGTGATGAGGGAAAGGGATGAGCTGAAGGCTTCAAATGAGAAGCTTACGAGCCTTGCGCCTTATGACAGAAGTAAAAGTTTCTATGAGTGCCCTGAAGGAAAATATTATATCCTGTAGCCATAGACTTGAGATCTCTGAAAATCAGACTCAGAGACTCATTGTTATAGTAATAGCTTTACAAAGTAAACTGAAATCGCAACCTTGCAGAGTGTCTACCATTAAAATGAGGATGTTGATTAGAAAGGATTGGGATCCTGAAAAATAGGAGGGCTACATATGGATTAGCCCTAATCCATATGGCTGTGGAGACATTAAAACCCTAGTTTGTGCTGAGTCTTTTCTAGATAACCATGTAATGGTCTGCCCTGGGGATATAGCCACCCCACCTCCAGCCTGCCCTGAGGAAATGACTTTTAGATCTCAGGTCAGTCCTGAGGAGTTGGCCATCCAACCTCCACCTGAAGAGACTAAACCTTCAGTGCCTGTAAGGCATGTAATTGCATCTCACAGGGAAACAGCTCTAGTTCCTCAGTGATTAATCCTGTTTCACCAGATGAAATCACAGAGGTATGCCCTGAGGTAATTGGCTTGGGAAGACACTTCTAATTCTTTTCATCACCCATCCCCACCACCCCTCTTTTCTTCCAGACTTATAACTAGATTAAAGTCCCAACAGACCCCAAAAGGTGAGGCACAGAATGTCACTCATGAGAATGTACACTATACTCCAAAAGGACTGCCCGAGTTTTCCAATTTATATAGGTAGAAATCAGAAGGGATATGTGTGGGAATGGATTTTAAAGGTGTGGGATAATGGAGGAAGGAATATAAGTCTGGATCAGACAGAATTTATTGATATGGGCCCACTAAGCAGAGATTCTGCATTCAATATTATAGCTCAAGGGATTAAAAAAGGCATTAATAGTTTGTTTAGGTGGTTGGCTTAAACAAGGATCAAAAGATAGCTGATGTTACTTGAGGTTGAAATGCCAGAACTGCTCTGGTATAATGTAGATAAGGGGATTCAGAGCGAGAAATTGGAATGTTAGCATAGATTTTTCATGGAAATCCTGCTCATATACTCCAGGAATGTCCAGAGAACACACTTTTTACCAGAAGTCTGAGAAATAAAATTTTGAGACTAGCTCCATCATCCCTGAAGACCTCTGTATTCATCCTTCTCTGTAGATGAGATATTACTGTTGGAACGGCTGTCATAGAACTGGAATTCTTAAACACAGTGGGAATGATTGGATCCTGAGTTGGTAGAAGCTAGGTGGCAGTGCTTAATCACCAAAGATAAGGTGGACATGGCTATTATAATGGACAGCTGACTCAAAGCAGGAGTCAAAATAATCTGACTCACAGAGATTTGTGGCGCTGGCTAATACCTAAAGTACCTAGAAGTAAAAGAAATAGGCAGTCTACTACACTCTTGTTTATAAGCTGTATAAGCAAAAGACTTTTAGGTCAAGTGAAGAGAAGTCTAATTTGAATTACAAAAACAGAGAGTCACAGCCCCTTAATCAATTCCCAGACTTGAGACAGATTACAGACCCAGACCCCTTGAATGAGGGGAAGGCCAAGTTACTTTGGGGAAGGCCCCTGTTATACTGATGCAAATTTGTATTGTTAATCTTCCTTCAAGCCTTCCCCATGGAGAACTATGGCCTTTTACAAGGGTAACTGTGCATTGAGGAAAAGGAAATGATCAGATATTTCAAGGATTGTTAGACACTGGTTCAGAAGTGACATTAATTCCAGGGGATCCAAAATGTCACACTGGTCCACCAGTCAGTGTGAGGGCTTATGGAGGTCAGGAGATGGAGTTTTAACTCACATATGTCTCACAGTAAGTCTATTGGATCCTCATAATCATTCTGTAGTTATTTCCCCAGTTCTAGAATGTATAATTGGAATAGACATGCAGAGTAACCTGTAAAATCCCTACATTAGCTCTCTGACTCATGGAGTGAGAGCTATTATGGTAGGAAAGGCCAAGTGGAGGCCACTAAAACTGTCCCTACCTAGTAAAATAGTAAATCAGAAACAATATCAGATTTCTGGATGGATTGCAGAGATTACTGCTACTCTTAAGGACTTGAAGGATTCTGGAGTTGTGATTCCCACCACATTCTCATTCAACTCTCCTACTTGGCCTGTGTAGAAAACCGATGGGTCTTGGAAGATAACAGTGGATTATTGTAAACTCAACCAGGTGGTGACTCCAATTGCGGCTACTATTGCAGGTGTGGTATCATTGCTTGAGCAAGTCAACACATACCCTGGCACCTTGTATGCAGCTATTGATCTTGCAAATGCTTTTTTTCTCAATAACTGTTAATAAGAATCACCAGAAGCAGTGTACTTTCAGCTGGCCAGGTCAAAAATATACTTTCATAGTCCCACCTCAGGGCTATATCAACTCTCTAGCCTATGTCATAATCTTGTCTGTAGGGACCTTGATGGTTTCTCCCTACCAGAAGACATCACACTGGTCCATTATATTGATGATATCATGTTGATTGGATCTAGTGAGCAAGAAGCAGCAACTACTCTAGACTTAACGGTAAGGCATTTGTGTGTCAGAGAATGGGAGATAAATCCAACAAAAATACAGGGGCCCTCAGTGAAATGCCTAAGTGTCCAGTGGTATGGGGGCATGCCAAAATATCCCTTCAAAGGTTAAGTATAAATTGCTGCATCTGGCCCCTCCTACAACCAGAAAAGAAGCACAACACCTACATGGTTTCTTTGGATTTTGATGACAATATATTCCACATTTGGGTGTGCTACTCCGTCTATTTACCAAGTGCCCATAAAAGCAGCTAGTTTTGAGTGGGGACTGGAACAAGAGGAGGCTCTGAGACAGGTTTAGAACTGCTGTACAAGTTGTTCTGCCACTTCAGCCATCTGATCCAGCAGATCCAATGGTTCTGGAAGTGTCAGTGACAAATACAGATGTTGTCTGAAGCCTTTGGCAGGCCCCTTTAGGAGAACCACAATGCAGACCTTTAGAATTTTGGAGCAAAGCCTTACCATCTGCTGCAAAAACTACTCTTCTTTTGACAAACGGCTTTTAATCTGCTACTGGGCCTTAATAGAGACTAAACGCCTAACTATGGGCCACCAAGTTACCATGAGAACTGAGTCACCTATCATGAGCTGGGTGTTATCTGACCCATGAAGCCACAAAGTTGGAATGTGCAGGCGTACTCCATCATAAAATGGAAATGGTGTATTTGAGATAGGGCCAGAGCAAGTCCTGAAGGCACAAGTATTTTACGTGAGGAAGTTACCCAGTTGCCAATGGTCTGCACTCCTGCCACATTACCTTCTCTTTTTCCCAGACCAGAGTCACAGCCTCTTGGGGAGTTCTTACAATCAAGTTGACTGAGGAAGAAAAAACTGGGGCCTGATTTACAGATAGTTCTTCATGATATGCAGGTACCACCTGGAAGCGGACAGGTTTAGCACTGGAGCCTACTTCCTGAATGTCCCTGAAGGACAGTGGTGAGTGGAAATCCTCCCAGTGGGTGGAACTTTGAGCAGTATACCTGGTTGTTCATTTTGCTTAGAAGGAGAACTGGCCAAAGATGTGTTTGTATACTGAATCATGGGCTGTTACTAATGGTTTGGCTGAATGATCAGGGACTTGGAAAGACCATTGTTGGAAAATTGGTGACAAAGAGGTCTGGGGAAGAGGTATGTGAACAGAATTTTCGGAGTAGTCAAAATACATGAAGACATTTGAGTCTTATGTGAAGTTGTACCAGAGGGTGACTTCAGGAGAGGAAGGTTTAATAATCAAGTGAATAAGATGACCCATTCTGTGGATACCAGTCAGCCTCTTTCCTTAAAACTCCTCTTATTGCCCAATGAGCTCATGAACAAAATTGTCATCATGGTAGGGATGGAGGTTGTGCATGGGCTCAGCAACATGGACACCCCCTCACCAAGGTGACCTGGCTACAGCCACTGCTGAGTGCCCAATCTGCCAGCAGCAGAGACCCACACTCAACGCCTGATATGGCACCGTTCCTTGAGGTGATCAGCAGCTACATGGTGGCATTTCGATTACATTGTGCCACTTCCATCATGAAAGGGGAAGTGATTTGTTCTAAATAGAATAGACACATGCTTTGGATATGGATTTCTTTCCCTGCACACAATGATTCTATGAAAACTACCATCTGTGGACTTACAGAATGCCTTATCCACCATCATGGTGTTCCACACAGCATTTCTTCTGACCAAGGAACCCACTACATAGCTAATGAAGTGTGAAAATGGTCACGTGCTCATGGAATTCTCTGGTCTTACCATGTTCCCCATCATCCAGAGGCAGCTGGGTTGACAGAATGGTGGAATGGCCTTTTGAAAACTCAACTAAGTACCAACTAGGTGGCAATATCTTTCCGAGGGCTGGGGTGATGTTCTCCAGGGCCTGTGTATGTGCTTAATCAGTGTCCAATCTATGATGCTATTTCTCCCATAGCCGGCGTTCATGGGTCTAGGAATCAAGGGGTGAAAATGGGAGTGGCACCACTCACTATTACCCCTAGTGATCCACGAGGAAAATTTCTGCTTCCTGTCCTTGCAACCTTGAGCTCTCCTGATCTACAGGTTTTAGTTCCAGAAGTGGGGTGCTTCCATGTAGAGAAACAACCATGATTCCATTGAACTGGAATCTAAGACTGCCACCTGGTCATTGTGGGCTACTCATGTCCCTGGATCAACAAACCAAGAATAGGATTACGTTACTGGCTGGGGTGATTGACCCTGGCTATTAGGGGGAAATAGGACTGCAACTACACAATGGAGATAAGGAAGAGTTTTCCTGGAATATAGGAGATCCCCTAGAATATCTCCTAGTACTTCCATGCCCTGTGATTATAATCAACAGAAAACTGCAACAACCCTATTCAGGCAGGACTACCAATAGCTATGAAATCAGGAATGAAGATTTGGGTCACCCCCCCAGGCAAAGTACCATGGCCAGCTGAGGTGCTTGCTGAGGGTAAAGGGAATATGGAATGGGTAGTGGAAGAAGGTAGTGATAAATATGAACTATGACCACGTGATCAGTTACAGAAGCAAGGGCTGTAACAGTATGAATATTTCTTCCTTGCTTTGTAATTAGTATCTATGTATTTATACATAAATGAAATATCTTTGTGTTCCTCTTTATTTTCTCCCCTTTTTCATATGACATAAGCTGTTTTGTTCATGTTATAGTAGTTAAGTTGTGGGATATCAAGTTTAAGAGTAGATATTACCCAAGGACTTGCACCTTATTCTGGAGAGATTTAATACATTTCCAGTTGCATGTGAGACAGTTGAGTGTTGTTAGGGGAGGAAATAAAATGTGTCTGTTATTGTTTTCTATTTAGAGATTAATTATGGTTTAAGGTGATGTACATAGCTGCCAAGTTGCCAAGGGGTGTCTCTGATGATCAGGTACGTATGTCAACTTGGCCAGGTGATAGTGCCCAGTTGTCTGGTCAAGAAAGCACTGCCTATCCATTGCCATGAGGATATTACATGGACTTAAATCATGAGCACATAAACAGCATCCACAGCTGATTACACTTGCTATCAGCTAAAGGGTATGTCTTCTGCAATGAATAATGCTTAACCAAATCACCGGATGGCTTTTAAGGATTCAGAAGAGACAATCCCTCTTTCTGCTTCAGCGAGCCAGCCTCTCCTGAGAGTTCATTAAGGACCTTCATTGGAGCTGCAGTTCACTGCCTGCCCTACAGATCTTGGACTCTTAGAACCCCAGGGTTGCATGAGACACTATTATAAATCTTAGGTATACAGATATCTTCTCTTGATTCTGTTTCTCTAGAGAACCCTAGTAAATAGAGCAGGTGTCTTCTAAAGTGGACAATGGTGAAGGGAAATTCTCCCAGTAGTCAGAACTGAACAGTGCACCTGGTTGTTCATTTTACTTGGATGCCAAAACAGTCAGAAGTACATTTGTACAATATTCATGGTATTTAGCTTATGGTTTGGCTAGGTGATCAAGGACTTAGATGGATCATGATTGGAAAATTGTTGACAAAGAAATGTGGAGAAGAGTTATGTGGATAGATTTTTCTGAATGAGTGAAAAGCATGAAGATATTTGCATCCCATAAGAATGCTAATCAAAGGGTGATTCAGCAGATATGGATTTTAATAATAAAGTAGATAGGATATAGGATGACCATGTCTGTGAATGTCAGTTATCCTGTTTCCCAGCTACTCCAGTCATTGTCCAATAGACTCATGTACAAAGTGGACATGGTAGTTGTGATGGAGGTTATGCGTGAACACACCAACATGGACTTCTACTCACCAAGGCCAACCTGACTAGAATCATTGATGAATGCTGAATCTCCCAGCAACAGAGACCAATACTCAATCCCAGATATGGCACCATTCTACAAGGTGATCAACCTACTACCTGGAGGCAGGCTGATTATATAGGACCATGCCCATCATGAAAGAGGTAGCACTTTTTTCTCACTGGAATAGACATTTAATCTGGATGTGAATTTTCTTTTTCTGCATGCAGTACTTCTTTCAGAACTACCATGCAAGACTTACAGAAGACTTATCCACCATCATGGTATTCCACATAGCATTGCTTCTGATCAAGGAAGATACTTTAGAGCAAATTAAGTGCAACACTGGGCCCATGCTCATGGAATACACAGATCTTTCCATGTTCCCCATCATCTAGAAGCAAATGGATCATATACTGGGTGGTAATAATTTGAAGGGCTAAGACAGTGCTGTCCAGGAGGCCATAAATATTCTAAATCAGCATCCAATCTAGTGTTGTTTCTCCCATAGGCATGATTTACAGGTCCAGGAATCAAGGCTTGGGATTGGAAGTGGCACCACTCACTATACTCCTAGTGATCAACTAGAGATTTTTTTGCTTCCACCCCCACAACCTATGCTTTGCTGGTGTAGGACAGTTAGTTCCAAAAGAGGAAGTACTTCCACCAGGAGACACAAACATTCCATTGAACTCAGCCACTGTGACCCCTCAGGCCTTTGAATCAACAGGCAATGAAGGAAATTACTGTACTGGCTACAGTAATTGATCCTGATTATCAAGGTAAGGAGGAGTGTTTCTGAAATACAGAAGATCCCTTAGGGCATCTTGTAGTACTACCATGTGATTAAAGTCAGTGGAAAACTGCAACAGCCTATCCAGACAGGACTACTGATGGCCCAAACTCTTCAAGAAGGAAGGTTTGTGCCACCCCACCACACAAAGAAAAAATGACCAGCTGAGGTGCTTTCTGAGCATATAGGAAATATGGGGTTGGTAGTGGAAGAAGATAGTTATAAACATGAGCTACGGCCACATGACCAGTTACAAAAGTGAGGACTGTAATGGTTATGAGTATTTCTTCCTTGTTTTGTGATGAATATGTTTGCATATATACAAAGAAAATAATTTGGTTTCTTCCCTCTTTCATCCTATTATCATAGAACATAAGTCATATTAACTTTATGTCATAATATTTAAGTTATAGGATATTTAATTTAAAAGTGAATTTACCCAAAGGACTTGGCATGCTTGACAATCAATTGGTTAAAATTCCATAAGTTTTTCTTTCTTTTTTATCTTTTTATATTCCAGCATACCTTTAAAGGAATCATTCTCTTACATAACTATAAAGTAAAATTATCAAAATCTGGAAATTGTTACTGAATCAGTAACATTATCATATTTATAGGCCATATAGGAAGACAATATTCTCTCTCTCTCTTTCTGTCTCTCTCTCTCCCTCTCTCTCCCCCTGCCTCCCTCCTTGTCAGGAATCCAATGCATAATAACACACTGAATTTAAGTGTTATGTCTCTTTCGTCAACTTTATCTGCTACAATTACTCAGTGAAAAGTGCATGGCCTTGATAATTTAGAAATTCACTAATTTAGAAAATTCACTTTGTAGAAGGTTTTTCAGTTAGGGTTTATCTAAAGTTTCATCATTATATTCAAGTTATTGTTTTTGGTGGGTGCACTATCATAGTTTTGGCAGAATTCTATTAAAAGCATAAGGTGTATTTTTGTCCCATTACTGGTGATATAAATTTTGATCACTTAATTAGGATGGTGTATACCAGGATTCTCCATTGTAAACTTACTATTTTTCTCTTTTAATTAGTAAATACCTTGTGAGGAGACATTTAATGACTATGTAAATACACTCATCAAAATTATTCCACCTGCTAGCTTACTATTCATTTATGATACTTGCCTGAAACAAATTTTTTAATGTAAAAACCGATTTGTACAAAAATTTGCAACAATTGTTTTATTACTAAAAATACATTTTGCTATTTTTCTTGAGTCCTAGCTTCTCCACAGATTCTTTGGGTCCAGATTTCTCCACACCCAATATACCCTTGCAACTATCATCCTCCTTTTTCTAATAAACTTTCCAGTGAAAACATTTTTCTACAAATTCAGTGAACCTTGGTGCAAATGTCCCATGCTCATTAATGCTTACCAAAGGGTATATGAAAATAATTGCTTGGAGCAGGAGAAAAGAATTATCTATGGTAATTCAGGCTTGATTTTTTTTCTCCTTATCAAAAAAAGGTAATATCTGAATCACTAAACTATGTTTTCCAGAAAACTAACAACCCGGGAAGGCATAAACTGACAAGTGCAAGGTGATCAACTTACTACCTGGAGGCAGGCTGATTATATAGGACCATGCCCATCATGAAAGAGGTAACACTTTGTTCTCACTGGAATAGACACTTAATCTGGATGTGAATTTTCTTTTTCCTTAATTTCCTTAAAATAGGAAATTAAAATTTAAGGAAATTTTTCCTTAAATATCCTGTGATATTTTCCTTAATTCTAAGAATAAAAGTAGGACAGAATGATTAAAAACAAACATGATGCTAAAGTAATCTGTACGTAGTCTACTTGCATCTTTTATAAAATAACAGCCTTTATCAGTCTTAATCTGACTAATTTTACAGCACTGAATAACTTTGCATGATAGTCGCAGATCAGGTAGTTACTATGCCTAAAGAAAGTCCAGGAAAATTAATGCCACAAGAGCAAAGTCCTTTTCCTATCCTATATTAGCACTTATTGGAAGATATTTAATTCAGGATTAAAAATATTTAAATAATCACTAATAACTGCCATGTCATCAAGGAAAGTGATACTCTATGTTTTGCAACCTTTTGACACATAATTCTTTCAGTTATTTAATTCCTCTGTGATGCCCATAAAGACCCTATAGTCCAGGCACTTCTGTTTATCATCTTTAAAATTTGAGAGGAACGTTTGTATTGGGCTAGTTTTCTGTTAGATTGTAGGAATTTCAGAACAGGTTATTCAACTGATGCTTATAAACAGTTATTTCCTAAAGAAGAAGTAATTATGTTTGATGAATTGGTTAGTTAATTAAAAAAATACCTTTTAATGACAACCTCTGTAATTAAGATATAAGTACTCAATAAGGTAGGAGTTAATTTTTAAAAGCCTAAATCACCATCTTTAAGGTATTACATATTAAAGTTTTAGACGTAACTGAAATTTTACAAAATAATGGATTTTATCAACTCAATTCTTATTTTTTTATAAAATGCAAGCTTAAATTATGTTCTCAAAATGTCAAATTCACCTACACAGAATTATATAAACCAGTGTAATTAATGGAAATAAGGAAATTATGTTTACTTTTAATATTTCATTTTCTGACTTTTATCCATATCAAGATCCAATAAACTTACCTAACTAAATTAATTTGGATCAATTACATTATGAAAATGAAGACATTAAATATCCTAGAGCATTTAGTTAGGACCCATATACCAGCACAATTAATAATACCCTGTATTAATTGCAGCCATGGCTTTTTGGTAGAATAAAAACCTCTGAAAATCCATTCCTCAATGAAAGTAATGAGAACACTGGCATGAGAACATCAAAAGTAACTTAAATTTGCCACAGTCCTAAGAGTGTTTATTCTAACTGAATCTTCTAAGAATGGTGAGGCTTGTGGCATTTCAACTTGCCCTAATCCCACTGTCTACTTCTCATCTCCATTGTACTCTTGCAGGCCAACAGCTTTGCAAGCATTGTAGCTTTGAAATCAGCACCTAGCAGTTACTAGCACTCCATACCCTTGAGAAATATTGCTATTTGACCTGTATGGAACTTTACTCAAAAGCTCCATTTTAAGTGTTTTTCTTTATTTGACTTAATCAAACCTTATTTTATGTGAAAATCTCTGCAGCAGCACATTTGTTAAAGATACTAGCAGCATATGTTTGACTTGGATACTGTGTTATTTGGAATTATGAGTTGCAGGTAACAGATGGCTGACCAAAACGTAAGGGAAACACTAGAGAATGAGACGTCCATGGGTTGCTTTAAGCTTCCATATATTACTGAGAATCTAGAAGGCCACACATGTGCAGGGCTGTGTGCAGGCCCATGAAATATCTGAGAAGGGCTTAAGTTCTCACTTCTGGCCGACTTTGTGTCTGTTCAAACAGGAAGTGGAAGATACGTCTGCCAGACCTATATAAACATTATAGAATGTCTGCCAGAGTACTAAATCCAAAACACACATAGATCTCCCTAGGCAAAGTCTGGGTGACTTGTTGGTTCAAGGCTTTAAGGAAATATCTGTTCAATCACTAGCTGACCATTAAACTAACCAAGCTTCCAATTCAGTGACTCTACATGGCAAAGAATAGAGACTTTACAGATTTATCCCAAGAAAGTCACTGAAAAATATCAGCAGAAATAACAAGTAGAAGCAAAAACCAAAACAAACAGAAACAATAACAAGCCTTGAGGAAGGGAGGGGATCTGATTTTTAACAGTTGACATATTATATTACTTGAAAGGTACAGTTTTCAAAATAAATTACAAAATATTGAAAGAAATAACATATGACCCATACACAAGAAAAACAAGCATAAACAGTGTCCTTGAGAAAGATCAGGCATTGACCTTATTAGAAAAGACTTTGAATCAGTTTTTATAGATATTGTCCAAAAAAAACTACAACTAAATAGTTAAAGGAATATACAAGAAAGATATGTGGCTGAACAGAAAACATCAATAACAGGATAGAATAAAAAAGAACCAACCAAAAAGTCTAGAATTCACAAGTAAAATGGCATAAAATGAAAAATACACTAAAAGCCTGAACAGCAGATATCAATTGGGAGAATAAAGAATCAGAAAACTGGAAGACAGGTAAATTGAGATTATACAGTTCAAAGAAAAAAATGTTAAAAAACCACAAAACCTCAGCGACTAATTGAATACCATCAAACTTAGGAATATATGCATAATGAGAATTCCAGAAGAAGAGAACTGAGAGAAAGGGCCAGAAAGAATTTTTGAAAAAAATAATGACTGAAAAAATAAAAGCAGAGGATCAATAAGGAAACAGAGATCTTGAATAACAAAAATAAATGAACTAGACTTAACAGACATTTATGGAACACTGTATTCCAAAACAGCAGGAGATACATTTTTCCCAAGTACACATGGATCATTATCTAGGACAGACCAAATATTCCATCACAAAGGAGGTCTCAGTAAATTTAAAAGGGTCCAATTTATACAAAACACTTTCTTGAATCATAATGGAAGGAATTTGGAAATCAATAACAGTGGGAAGGCTAGAATACTCATAAACACATGGAGCCTAAACAACACACTCTTAAACAATCAGTGGGTCAAGAAAGAAATTGCAAAAGAAATCAGTAAATATCTCAAGGTAAATGAAAACGAGAAAACAACATGTCAAAACTTATGGATGCAGCAAAGACAGGGCTGAGAGGGAAATTTATTGCTCTACATGCCTATATTACAAATGAAAGAAAAGCAAAAATCAAGGAATTAACTGCTCATCTGGAGGAACTAGAGAATGATCATAAATTAACCCAAATCAAACAGACAAAAAGAAATAAGAAAGGTTAGAACAGAAATAAATGAAATTGGGAACATAAAAACAACAAAGCCAGAATTTGATTCTTTGAGAAAATCAATAATATCAATGACCGTTAGCTAGGCTGACAAAAAAAAAGAAAGAGAGGATGCAAATAAGTAAAATCATTAATGGGGGGTGGGGAATGCATAACTACTGACCCTGCAGAAATAAAGGAGATGAGAGGATACTATAAGCTACTGTATGCTAACAAACTAACAAACTAGACAACTAAGATGAAATGGACACCTTCCTACAAAAGCATGAAAAACCAACGTTGACTCAAGAAGAAATAGAAGACCTCTACCAACCAGTCACAAGTAGGGAGATTGAATCGGTCATCAAAATATATTGAAGAGGAAGGGAAGTTCCCTAACTCATTCCATGAAACCAACATCACCCTAAATATCAAAGTCAGACAACGATACTACAAAAAAAAAAGAAAATCACAGACCAATCCTTTTAATGAATATAGATGCAAAAATCCTCAACAAAACACTTGCAAATCAAATCCAGCAACAAATTAAAAGAATTATACACCATGCTTGACCGAGTGAGATTTATTCCAGTATTAAAGTATGGTTCAACACAAGAAAATTAATTAATGTAATATACTATATCAATAAGCAAAGTAAAAACAAAAAACAAAAACATATGATCATCTTGATTGATGCACAAAAGACATTTGACAAAATTCATCATCCTTTCTGAAGAAAATATTTCAGAGGATAAGAATAGGAGGGAACTTCCTCACATAATAACGGGAATATATGTAAAACCCACAACTAATATCATACTCAATGGGGAAAGATGGAAAACATTCCCTCTAAGATCAGGAGCAAAACAAGGATGTCCATTGACCCCATTGTCATTTAACATTGTGCTAGAAGTTCTTAGCTAGGGCAGTTAGGCAAAGAAAAGAAATAAAAGGCATCCAAACTGGAAAAGAAGAAGTAAAACTTTCACTGTTTGCAGATAGCATGGTCCTATGTATAGAAAATCCTGAAAAAATGTACAGCAAAGCTACTAGAGCTAAAAGGTGAGGATTGCTAAGTGGCAGAATACAAGATCAGCCTGCAAATGTCAGTAGTGCTTCCATACACTAGGAATGAACAATCTGAGGAAAAAATCAAGAAAACAAGCATTTACAAAAGAAGCCAAAACTATCAAATATTTAGGAATAAAGTTAACACAAAAAACTATAAGGCATTGCTAAAATAAATCAGAGGACCTAAATAAATGCAAGGACATACTGGGTTCATGTATTGGAAGACTAAATATTGTTAAGATGTCAATTCTACGCAATGATTGATAGATTCAATATAATACCAATTAAAACCCCAATAACTTACTCTGCACACATAGAAAAACCAATAATCAAATATATTCAAGGAACAGTGTGCCTTGAATAGCTAAAAAATATCTTGAGAAAGAGGAATGAAGTGGGAAGTCCACACTACCTGGCTTTAGGGCATATGCCAAAGTTACAGTGGTCAAAACAACATAATACTGGCATAAAGGTAGAAAAACTGACCAATGGAAATGAACTGAGTGCTCAATAATAGACCCGCTCATCTACAGACAATTGATTATTGAAAAGGCTGTTGTGCTGGTTTGAAACTGTTGTGTGCCCAAGAAAAGCATGTTCTTTAATCCTGATTCAATATTGTTTAGGGTGGGACCTTTTTATTAGGTTGTTTCCATGAAGATTTAATCCATCCAGTTGGGGTTGGGACCCTTAGATTAAGTGATTTCCATGGAGATTTGTGTCCATCCATTTAAGATCTACTGGAATCCTTTAAGAGGGAACCATTTTGGAAAGAGTTTAAAGCAGACTCAGACAGAGACCTTTGGAGATGTGGAAAGAAAACACATCCAGCAAAACTCTTTGAAGCCAGAAGCCAAAGGACCAACAGATGCCACCCAAGTGCCTTTCTAGATCAACCTTTCTTGAGTCAAGGTATCTTTATCTGATGCCTTAGTTTGGATATCTTTATGACCTTAGAAATTTAAACTTGTAACTTAATAAATTCCCTTTATAAAAGCCAACCCATTTCTGTTATATTGATTTTTGGGAGTGTTAACAAACTAAAACATCCATCAAATTGACCCAACTGGTACAGAACAGCCTCAAATGATGGATAGATAACCATCTGCAAAAGAATAAAAAACCCTGTCTCACGCCTTATACAAAACTTAACTCAAAATGGATCAAGGACCTCATCATTAGAGCTAAAGACCTTAAAAATTTTAGAAGAAAATGTAGGGAAATATCTTAAAGATGTTGTGATAAGAGGTGGTTTCCTAGATGCTAATATACAAAGTATGAGCAAAGAAAGTAGAAATAGATAAATGGGATTTTCCCAAAATTGAATACTTTTGCACATCAAAGTACTTTGTCAGGAAAGTTAAGAAGTAGCCTATGCAATAGGAGACAATATTTGGAACAACATATCAGATAAGGGTTTAATATCCAGGATATATAAAGAGAACCTAGAACTCAATAATAAAAGATAAACAACTCAATTAAAAAATGGGGAGGCAGGCCATGGTGGCTCAGCAAGCAGAGTTCTCGCCTGCCATGCCAGAGACATGGGTTCAATTCCAAGTGTCTGCCCACATTAAAAAAAAAGGCAATAGTCATGTATAGACACTTTTTCAGAGAGGAAATACAAATGGTGCAAAAGCATATGAAAAGATGCTCAGCTTCACTTATAAAAGATGCTCAACTACTTATAATTATGCATAAGAGTCACCTCCAGAGAAACTCTTTTGTTGCTCAGATGTGGCCTCTCTCTCTCTAAGCCATCTTGGTAGATGAACTCTCTGCCTTCCCCCCTGTGTGAAACATAATTCCTAGAGGTGTAAATCTCCCTGGCAATGTGGAACAGGACTCCTGAGATGAACAGAAACTCACATCATGGGACTGAGAAAGACTTTTGACCAAAAGGGGAAAGAGAGAAATGAGACAAAATAAAGTTTCAATGGTTAAGAGATTTCAGAGTTGAGAGGCTATCCTGGAGGCTATTCTTATGCATTATGTAGATATCCCTTTTTAGTTTATGGAGTAGGTAGAAGGAAGTATCTGAAACTACTGAACTGTATTCCAGTAGCCTTGATTCTTGAAGATGATTGTGTACCTATATGACTTTTACAATATAACCATATGATTTTGAAAACCTTGGCCTGATGATCTTATTATCTAGGGTATGGATAGATGAGTAAAAAAGAAAAAAGATAAAAAAATAAATAAATAATAGAGGGAATAAGTGGTTAAAAATGGATAGATTGAAATACTACAGGTCAATGAGAGGGAGGGGTAAGGGGTATGGGAGTATGAGTTCCTTTTTTCCCTTTTTTTTTCTAGAGTGATGCAAATGTTCTAAAAAATGATCTTAGTGGTAAATACACAGCCATGTGATAATCTTGTGAGCCATTGATTGTATACTTTGGATGGACTGTATATGTGTGAAATGTATATCAATGTACATTTTAATAAGTAGTTTTTGAACAGATTTCAAAGATTGGCATGGGTTACAGTGCCACAATTTCAGGTTTTTCCTTCTAGCTGCTTCAAGTCACTGGAAACTAAAAAGAATTCTTAATATAATAATTCAACAATCAAAATCACTTGTTAAATTCTAACTTCTCTGTTTTAACTCCTCCTCCCCTCTGATCTTTTTAGTAGTATTTTTATATGAGTCTAAACATTGATCTAGATGCCAAAATATTGGAAAAGTAACTGGAATTATTAAAAATAGTGCTCAAAATAAAACAGAAAATAGATCTCTCATATTAGTCTTAGCTCAAATGCAATTACTCTCTATAACTCCAATTAGTAAATGTTATGAGAGTACTTTAAATGGAGATTAGTAGGGAGAGGTCATGCAAACCAAAGATGCTGACAAGAAAAAGAATGTGAACAAAAACAGTTGGGCTGTGACTAATATATTAAAAACCAACCATGTAACCTGGAAGGGTTGCTTGACTCATGTTCTAAAGAGAAGCCATATTTTCTCTATCTTGTTCAGTGAAGAGGACACTTTGGGATCTCAATTGCACAGGGTTGGACAGTTTGTTAGATTCAAATTTGTGCAAAGAAAGTTAGTGTCCTATAGATTACCAATAGATTACCTGAATCTATTGCTTCAAGTGAGATGACCTTGAAATTGAACAAGAAAGCAATTGTTTCTCCCAAATGAACACAAAATGCCACTTTGCCATCAGAAATATTATAATAGAATACCTGTGGGTTTTTTTTCAAACATCCTCAGAGAGTACTTCAGACACGAGAGTGACTCTAATAAATTGATTAGTACTAAACTCTGCCAAAAGCAATGTTGGAGAAAAATGTATAAACAAAAAGGTATAAATTTGTGTAACCAAAAATTTAAAGGAACTCATATATCTATATTTCTCCATTTTCTCCCTAATGATTAACAATAAATAATTTTACATCAGAAACTGCAAACCTGAATTTCACTCCTTTAGCTTCCTGTAGATATAACTTAAGAAATATGACAATTTTTTCTTTAGGTTTTATTGGGAATCATTCTGTATTTTCTGAAAAATTAATGTTGAAAATATCATCTACTATGTTGTCCATTATTTGGTAAATAAATATCAGTTTGATATAATTTTCTAATGTGCTTACAATTAGAAAAACATTCTCCTTATAAGCTAGAATGCGTCTATCAGTTGAAGAAAATTACATAATTCACCATATTCCATATGGGAGGATAGGCAGTGTTGATGTTGGTGTAAAATTTTGGTGTGAGCCTTTCTGTTGTATGGCTCACAGTGTTTCTTCTGTATTTGAATAATTGTATTTCATAAGTATCTTACTGTCACCTTGAAAATGTGTTTAAATGAGGTGGGTGATTAAGAATACCTATTAAGTTTCAATATCATAGTTTTCTAATGCTATCAGACTTTTGTTAACTTATCAGATTTTATTTCCTTTCCTAGTTTAGAGTAATTCCAAACATCCTTTGCCTTCTGTGTTCATTTATTATAGTCTCAACAAACTGTTGTCTGTATCACAAAACTTTTAGATGACAATTCACCAAAATTTTATTCTTTATTAATAAGAAAAAGTATCAAAATTAGCGGCCATTATTTGGTTATTAAAAGTGTGTGACTTGGGCGGGCCGCGGTGGCTCAGCGGGCAAGAGTGCTTGCCTGCCATGCCGGAGGACCCCGGTTCGATTCCCGGCCCCAGCCCATGTAAAAAACAAACAAAACAAACAAAATATAATAAAGAAAATGTTTAAAGATGTTTCCCTTTCTTCCTCCCTTCCTTCCTTCTATCCTTCCAAAAAAAAAAAAAAAAGTGTGTGACTTACTAACAGAATTCTTATTGTGGACAAAAATTAATAAAATTAAAACTGAATATCTATGGTCTTGACTTATGTTTATTTTGATTTAAAATGATCAGAATCCATAGCTGATGTCAGTGTTAAAAAAAATCCACAGTAATAACACCAGGGAATTACAAATATTTTCCAGTTACAGTTAAAATTAAGATTTTTAAAAATGTATTAAACCATTTTATTTGAAAATATTTTGTATAAAAAGCACTTTAGTTCATCAGAAATATATCATTGGCTTATCTGAAAATTGACATTTTTACTAATGGGTTAAGCCAACTTTTCAGTAAACAGTCCCACCAGAAACTGTCACTACCAGAGAAGAGAATTGTTTACTGGCCAGTGGAAACCTTCTGGTAAATCTTTTGCTATTTTGTTAGCCATAATCCATTCTTTAGAGTTTTATACAGGTTTCAGTGCTAGCAAATCATGTCATCTTTCTAAAATGCTTTGATTGTCTGCATGATTGCAAAAGACCCTGAAAGTAAGTTTGACTGTGATTTAGAAAAGGCAAAACTGATTATAAGTTCATTTGGCACTTGTAGATGTACCTTCAGGTTTCCCCAAAATTCCTTCTTTCTTACACAGATTGTATAATTAATTTAACATGCAGAGTGTATGATTAATTTTAATATACATTGATGTACATACGTATTTGGAATATATCATCTATTTTCACCCGTTACTTTGTCTTTATTCCCCAATAGTCAACATTTTGATAGGGTTTATTGCTATCTAATGGAAGTATTACTATATTAGTTATATTTCATATAATCTAAAATTTTTATTGTAACAGTATAATGACATTAATAATTTATAATATTTAGAATGTGTGCTTTGACAACACACACACTTGGTTTTGACTCATGGCTCGACTATTTCCCAAATCTTTGTTCACGGGAATTTTATCAACTTCTCAGAGCCTCAGTTTTCACAGTAATTAAATAAAATAATAATGGTGTCACATTATTGCTGTGACTATTAAATAATGAAAGATGTAAAAGTATTGGCATAATCTTGACACGTAGTAAGTGCTTTTTTAGCTATTCATGTGATAGGTTATTATATCTATTATGAATTGAATTGTGTCCCCCCAAAAGAAGTTGAAATACTTCTCCCCAGTACTTCAGAACGTAAACTTTTTTGAAAATAGGGTTGTTACAGATGAAATCAGGAAAGATGGGAGTATTGTGGAACTTTAACCTAATATGGCTGGTGTCTTTATAATAAAAAAGGGGACATTTGGACACAGACAGAGGGTAGAATGCCTTGATGACAGACTGCCAAGAACTCCCAACAAGCCTTACTAAGAGCCGGGAGAAGAACATGGGACAGATTCTTTCCTACAAACTTTTTAGAGGAAGTTTGGCCCTTCTAACCTTTGGATTTCAGACTTCTAGCCTCCAGAACTGTGGGAAAATCCATTCCTGTTGTTTTAAGCCAGATAGTTTGTTATATTGTTATGGCAGCCCTAGGAAACTCAGATGATATCTTTAAATCTATACGTAAATTTTGTATAGATATAGAAGCCCCCAAGAAGATGCTCCTTTTTTCTCTTTTCACTCTTTCCCTCTCTACAACTTGCAATATTAATTTTCCACACGAAAAACATTTTCATTATCCCTCTACTTCTTTAGGATAAAAATAAAATTTCTTACTCAAACTATGAAAAACCTCCATTATGTGCCCTCATCTACCTGACCCACCTAATGTCCCACCATTGACTACATATAAGTCTCTCACTAGAATAATACCGGAAATAGAGACAGTATTTTGAAATTCTCAGTCAACAGAATTGAGTTCCAATCTAGATTACACTGTGTAAAACCTGTACATTTTGATAAGTTTATTAGCTTTCTTTCAGGTTTCTCATTTGTTATCTATCATAGGTATTAAGGAAGCGGCCCTACTAGCCATTATTTCTATAATCAACTTCATCTCTCCTAAGAAAAGTCACTTGATCTCCTAAGGCCATGATTTTCTGCACTGCATTCTATTATATTTACTGTAAAAATTTGTTATCAAGATCTCACGTATTACACAAATAACCAGATTTCGCATTTCCTCCAAGCAAAAACATATGGTTGCACTATTCAGATGTGTTTGCAACCCCATCCTAGAGTCCTGATTTTGAGGGTCTGTTTCCTGAGATCATCCCTGATACCAATTAGCACATGACCAGGTTCCTAACTTGAAAGAGATAACATCATTTCAAAAGGTAACAAAAGTGAGTTTTTTAAAAGGGATTACTTCAAGGGTGTGGATAGGGTTAAGGAAAAACCTTCTGCTAGAAATAGGAGGGACATTCTACACTCATAGGCTTCAAACAGCAATGGTAGGAAGAAGTTCTTGGAATCCAGATCAGAGCTTTAGTTGCACTAGGAGGTCATACGACAGAATATGGGATCTTTGAGTGCAGAAGGGAGCCATTGCCAACCCACAGGCCACTGTAAGCGAGAAAAGGAAATGAATAACCTAACATTATTGTCCTCCGATCTCAAGCGGCTTTTTGGTACTTTTCCCCACTTCTAAACATCTTCAGAAGCTAAAACCAAGGGAGCCTACTAATGGTGGTATCCTCAGGTCAGAGGAAGGTTGAGAAAAGTAAGAGTTGAGCTGGTAGAGCCAAGACATAACAACCAAAACTTTCATCCAGAAGGCTTGGAATCATATAAATCTTCCAGAAAGAAAGGACAAACCAATTCTTGAAGATTATTTTCCTCCCATCTTTGAAAATGTGGAATTCAAAGTAAAAATATGTTCAGTAATTTAAAATTAAGGAAGACTTACATTTTTTAATACCGGAGAGTAAGTTATATTCATAACTCATGCTTGTGTAATAAATATGTGACTGGATGACTGAATAAGCAAAGGGTTCAGATAAAATACATTTTTGAAATATGTACATATATGGGAAATATTTCTTAGGAAGAGAATGACAGTCTAAACTAAACATTATTTTTCTCCTGATGTAAGGCAAAGGAACATACTTACAGATGTCCTTATCTATTTTGGATATTAAAGCATTGATACTAAAGTATGATATTTATAAAGGGCTTTAAAATATATAACTCATGTTTTCTTAGCTCAAAATGACTATGAGTAAAATGTAGCTTTATCATGATATGCTTCATTACTATGGGGACTTAAGTCTATTATTTCATCTGAAATAACAACTATATATATAATATACATTCAAATTAACTAATTTGTCTCATGGGAGGAATTTGTATGGTTAACAGATTTATAAAAGTAATAATATTAAGAAAAGTATATAACTGCTTAGGAGAATGTTTTCACATGAAAATTAATTGCCGGTCTTTTCCCTTCCAGGACCTATTCTAAAATAACATGTAAGTTGTAAAAAAGACTAATATTGGTAGGAGTGTTGAAGCAGAAAGGGAAGGAACAGAATGAAAAAATATATATACTGGAGGGTGGAAATATCAAAACTGTCTCTTAGGATTATGATTCCTAATAGGGACATGGCAGGGACTACTGATTAGACCTGTACAAGAACCATCAAAAATCCTAAACATGAAGCCAAGTGGCATCACAAAAACTGTCCGCCCCTGGAATGATTATTTCCACTTTTTTACTTGCCTTCACTGTCAAAATTTTTTCACTTACAACTGCTTGAACAAACAAAAAAATAAGTAAATCAGATATGTAACCACAAGTCATCTAAAGATGTAGAGATAAGGGTGAGCCATGGTGGCTCAGCAGGTAAGAATGCTTGCCTGCCAAGCCCGAGGACCTGGGTTCGCTTCCCGTGCCTGCCCATGTAAAAAAAAAAAAAAAAAGGATGTAGAGATAAGATGGCATTATAAAGGTTCATAATCATGAAAAAGAGAAAACTTTTATCAAAAGAAGGAAACTGATTCTATATATATAACAATATCCAAATGTTTATCGAGGCTTGGAGAAAGCCTTGTGAAAAAGGCTATTACAGGAAAACTTTAACCAAAGCGTGAAGGACAAAACTTTGTAGAGATTGAAAACTGATTACGGCAGTAACTGATTAAATGGTATAATATACAAATACATCTTTTCAGTATGCACAGGGATGGTACCAAGAGTCTAAGTCAATGAATTTATTGATACACTACTGGATACTTTGGTACATTGATGACAATTGCTATTTACACAGGTTGGGAAGGCTCTATGAGTGGCATAGGAGGACTGATCTGAGTATTTAATAATAATAATAATATTTAATAGTAACAATAATAAATGCTTTACCTTTCCTTTAAAGAACTTCAAAAGAAACCTAAACTCAAAGACTTTTTTAAATTGCCAACCACAAAATTTGTCTGAAACAAGATAATTGGGTAATAGATTAAATTCTTTAACTAAGAAAGAGTCCATGTGATATTTGTGCATTCCTAAATCACTAATTTTAGAGACTAAAGTTCATTTTTCCACATTTATTGTATTTAGTTCAATTGTGTGTAATAACCATTTAGTGAACACATACTATGTAACTCCATCTTTTCACACAATATAGAATGACTAATGTGTTTCAGTCTTTAGTTTCAATATACTTAGAGTATATAGATGCCAATTTCTCAAATACAAAATTGTAAAAAGCTTAGAGGGAAGTTCAGAGCTTTCAAGTTCAGTTCTTTTACCAATATGTAAAATAATAAATAAATTTACTAGTTTCTGAAGAAATACATAAAAAGTGAAATGGTGAGAAAGGAGAATGGTCTATGCCAAAAAGATTTTAAAATCAAATATGTCAAACATGACAAATGATGATTTGTAAATGTAAAATCAATAAGTTTACACATGAATAAATAAAGCCCTAAAGGATTTGGGCAAACTATGTGTCCAAAGTTGCTAATTACTGTATGATATTAAACATTTATTTTGACATTATTCTTAACAATAAAAAAGTTATAATACAGTCTAATGATAAAGATGATATGACACCAAAATTTCATGCACTGCCAGATATACAATTAGGCAGAGGTGAATCAAGAGCTATAAAATACTCAGTTTTTTTAGACAATAGACTCCCTTTTAATATAAAGAAATATCTAAATAATCAGGGAATTGATTGAGATTTATATGGCAAGATATCTCCTACAGGATTTCATAATAACAAAATTGAATAAAACTACCAAATAGCTATCAATACCTGTAAAATTCATACTATGTTTATATAATACATTATTTGTTATCAAGTTAGTTGAGAATTTGAGGATAGTACATTGTTATAAACACCTCATTTTTATACATATATATGTATTTCTTATATATGTATATGAAAATATACATATATACATAATGATTATGTATAATTTATGTGTTTAAAAGAAATATACTATGTTAACATGTGTACATTCTGTCACTTAATTGTATTTTAAATAAAATATTTGCTATACTTTGATATATTTTTTCAAAATGTGTACCATAAGCAAATACAACATTTATATTACTCCAAGAAAATAGCATTGTATTTTATGTAATTTCAAGGTTTATGGCCCACAGGATAAAAGCATAGTGAAGGATAATTGGGTAAAGATGTTAAGAGAAGAGTTAGATGTCATCTTTATTTTTTGAGGAGCTTATTTTAGGTACTTGGGAGGGTTGTTTCTCTCAAACTCCATTTCCCTCCTTTTTTTACTGGAGATTTGGAAAAATAAAACCTTCATTTCTCAGCCAGCCTTGTGCCAAATGGTTCCCCCAATTCAATGCATTTGCAACTAGAAATATGCAAGATAGGGTGAAGTGAAAATAATATACCAAAATAACATGACACACCATGTTACAAAAGTAAACAGTCAGAAAAGTATCCTGTGTGGGTCTTAACATTAGAATGAGGTACTTATTTTACAGTTGGCATTAAGGGAACAGAAATAAATTAAAGGTCAACTGTATTCTGTAGGGACCTGAGAGGAATTTGAATTTGGGCCATAGAACAACTCTTTGGTGTGGCTTTGTGTTATTCGTATAGCAGTATCAGCATTGTTAACCCTTATCCTCACACACCCATGGGAAATAACTTTGAAACCTAGAGTACAGTGCTTATGTGCAGTTCCTGTTTCATTTTTAGGCTTATAGATTCTACTCATTTACAAGGTGATTTAGGTCAACAGTTTTCCCCCTCAGTGAGGATATTTCATGCATGTTTAATACTGTTAGAGTCTCTTATCACAGTCTGGATTCCCCTCTGGGAACTCCACCCCCACAAACTCCTAAATGATTTATTTAAGTTTGCATATATTAAGGACTATTTGTGCTGTGAAATTTTATGGGTTCTGTCAAACACATAATCTTATATGTCCATCATTACAGTAATTGTAAGGAGTAGTTTCAACACTCTAAAATCCCCCTGTGCTTCACCTATTTAGCACCATCCCCCCTTCCTCTGAAACCCTGGCACCACTGATCTTTTTATTGCCTTTATAATTCCACCTTTTCCAAAATTATATTTCATATAATTTAAATCTATCTAATTTCATATAATTGAAAAAAAGAATGTAGTCTTTTTATGACTGTACATAGCAACATATATTTAAGATTTATTCATGTCTTTACATGGTTTGATAGCTCTTATCTTTTTACTAGTAAATAATATGCCATGATATCCACATATCTTGTTTATTTTTATCCACTAACTTATCAAAGAACATTATGGTTAACTCCACTTTTTGGTGTTTATGAATAAAATAAACTTTCATAAGAAAGTTTTGGTATGTGCATAAGTTCTCAAATCAGTTGGATAAATACCTTTGAACTAATTTGCTGGATTTCACGTTGAGACTATGTTCAGCTTTGCAAGAAACTGCCAGAAGGTCTTCCAAAGTGGTTGTACCATTTTGCATCTCCTCCAGCAATGAGTACGAGCCCCCATTGCTCCCCATCCTCACCATCGTTCTTAAAGTCCTTTTGCTTTTGACTTTTAGCTATTCTAGTAGATGTGGAGAAGTTTCTCACTGCTTTAATTTTCAATTCCTTAATAATAGATTATGTTGTGCATCTTTTCATATTTCTGTCTGCCATATTTGCATTTTTTAGTTTGAGACATCTGTTCGGATCTTTTGCCCATTCTTTTAATTAGGCTGTTTATTTTCTTATTGTTGAGTTTTAAGAGTTCTATGTTTATTTTAGATACAAGCTCTTTATCAGATGTGTATTTTGCAAATAATTTCCCCTACTCATGTGGCTTATCTTTACATTTTCTTAACAGTGAGTTTTGCAGAGCTGAAGTTTTTAATTTTAATAAGGTCCAAGTTATTATTTTTTCATGGATTTTGCCTTTGATATAACATGTGAGAATCCATTACCAAACTAATGGTCACTTACATTATCTCCAAAGTTTTATTCAAGAAGATTTATAGTGTTGCATTTTACATTTAGTTCTATGATCCATTTTAGATAGTTTTTCCCGAAATGTGTTAAGTGTGTGTATAGATTCATGTTTTTTCTATGTAAACTTCCAATTGTTCCAGCAACATATATTAGCAGGTCTTTCCTTTTTACATTGAATTGTTATTGCTTATTTGTCAAAGACCCGTTGACTATAATCGTGTGAGTCTATTCCTGGCTCTCTGATTCTGTTTTGTTGGTCCATATGATGATTCTTTCACAATACCATGCTGTCTTGATTACTGTAGCTTTAGAGTAAGTCATGAGTCAGGAAGTGTCAGTATAATTTTGCTTTATTTCTGTGTATTTTGTGGGCTATTCTGAGTCTTTTGCATTTCCATACAAACATTACAATCAGTTTGTCAATATCTACAAAATAGCTTACTGTTATTTTTATTTGAATTGCATTGAATCTGTAATTCAAGTGAAAAAAACATGGAAAAACCCTCTGTCTGGTTTTGTCAGGCTGCTACAACAAATACTACATGCTAGTTAGTTTAAACAACTAGATTATATCTGATCACGGATTTAGATTCAAGAAATCCAAAATCAAGATGTCAGCAAAGCTATGCTCTCTCCTTGGGTGAGTAGAGTTCTGGAGGTGGCAGACCTCCAATCCGTGGAGATGTCCTTGATCTCTTTCTGTGGTTTCTCTGAAGTCAGTATCAAATTTCTTTGTTTTATAAAGGACTCAAGTAATCTGGATTAAAGCACTCCTTGATTGAGTTGGGCCATACCTAAGCAGGAATTTAGAAAATCTGTGCACAAATGATCCATACCTTAAAAAAATTAAACATCTTCAGAGGGTCCTGTTTAGAAATGGGTTCACCCCCACAGGAACATGGACTAAGATTAAGAATATGTCTTCTTTTGGAGTACATAATTCAATCTACCATGGCCTCCACTTATTTAAATCAACTCTTCTTACTTTCATCAGTTTGTAGTTTTCCACTTTTAATTTCTGCCCATATATTGTTAAATTTATATATAAGCATTCATTCTGTGTGTGTTTGTACTGCAAATGGCATTTTTAAATTCAAATTCTAATTGTTAATTGCTGTTATGTAAGAAAGCAATTGACAGGTGTTTACTAATCACATATACTTACTAGTTACAGAAGTTTTTTGTTATTGTTGTTGATTCTTTGGAATTTTCTGAATAGACAAACCAGTCACTTTCAAAAACAGATGGTTTTGGGGTGCACGGGTGTTTCAGTGGTAGAATGTTCACCTTCCATGCAGCAGACCCAGGTTCAATTCCCAGACCGTGCAACCCCCCACCCCCCACCCCCAAAAAAAGCAGATGGTTTTATTTCTTCCTCTCCAATCTATATATAATTTTCTATTCTTTTGTCATATTGCCCTGGCTTGTCTGACCAATATAATATTAAATACGACTGGAAAGAGGGGATATCCTTGTCTTACTCACTGTCTTAGAGGGAAAGAGTTCAGATTCTCATCACTAAGTGTAATGTTACATGTAAGATTCTGAAGATATTCTTGTCAAGTTGAGGCAGTTCTCCCCAGTTCATTGTGTGCTCAATGTTTATCATGGATTGGTGTTGAATTTTTCTCAAATGCTTTTACTACATCAATTGATACAATTGTATGATTTTGCTTCTGTAGCCTGTTGTTGTATTAGATTGCATTAATTGATTTTTGAATGTTGAACAAGACTTGCATCTTTGGAATAAATACCCTTTAGTTGATTTTTGAATGTTGAACAAAACTTGCATCCTTGGAATAAATACCATTTGGTTAGGACGTATAATTATTTTGACATATTGTTAGGTTTTATTTGCTAATATAGCATTTTGTTGAGAATTTTGGCATCTAAGTCTATGGAAGTATTATTCTGTGGTTTTCTTTTCTTGTAATATCTTTATCTGGTTTTGACATTAAGATAATGCTAACCTCCGAGAATGACCTAGGAAATCTTACGTCTGCTTCTATTTCTGGAAAAGACTGTGATATTATTTCTTCCTTAAACGACTGCTAGAATTAAGCGGTGAAACTACCTGAACCTGGTGCTTTATCTTTGGAAGATTATTATTGATTCTATGTATTTCATAGATATACGAATATTCAGATTGTCTATTTCTCATTGTGTGGGTTGTGGTAGTTTTTGTCCAAAAAAAATTGGTCCATTTCATCTAAGTTATCAATTTTTTTAGGCATAGAGTCATTAATAGTATTCTTTAATATCTTTTTAGTGTTCATGGCATCAGTTGGGATAGCCCTCTTTCTTTTCTGATATTAGTAATTTGCACCTTTTCTCTTTTTTCCTTTATTAGCATAACTAGAACTTTATCAGTGTTATATTTCTTTCGGAAAAAAAAGATTTGGATTCTGTTGATTCTCTCTATTGTTTTCTTGTATTCAATTTCATAGATTTCTATGTTAATTTTATTTTTCATTTTCTTCTGCTTGCTTTAGTCTTAATTCCTCTTCTTTACAAAGTTTTCTTAGGTGGAAGCTTAGTCTTTATATTAGATCATTCTTTTTTTCCCTAAAGTATGTATTCATTGCTTTACATTTCCTTTGAAGCATTTCTTTTGGTATAGTCCACAAATTTTCATAAGATGCGTTTTCATTTATATTTGGTTCAATATATTTTTAATTTTTAAGACTTCTTTTGTGACCCATTTGTTATTTGGAAGTGTGTTGTTTTATTTTCAAATATTTGGGTATTTTCCAGCTATATTTTCATTATTGATTTTTAGTTTAATTTCATCATGGTCAGAAAACACACTTTGTATAATTTCTATTATTTAGACATTTTTAGCCTTTTTTAAAATCAAAATGTGGTCCATATGTTTTAGGTGAACTCGAGAAGAATGTGTATTCGGCTGTTGTTTGATGGAATATTCTATAAATGTCAATTAGATCAAGTTGATTTATACACAGTTCAAGACAATTCTGTCCTTACTGATTTTCTGCCTGCTTGATCTATCAATTACAGGGAGGTAGACAGGGCTACCCAACTTTTGCCTCATGTAGTATGACATCTGTTCACTGCATATATATAAGGAATGTTATAATTTCTTGGAAAGTTGGCTCTTTTTTCATTATTAATGCCCTTCTTAATCCCTGCTAGTTTTCCTTGTTCTGAAGTTGGCATTGTCAGAAGTTAACACAGCTACTTCCTCTTTATTTTCATTAGTGTATGGTGGAATATCTTTCTCTATCTCTTTGCGCTTCAACTGTGTCTTTATATTCAAAGCAGTTCTCTTGGAGTCAATATATAGCTGGGCCTTGTTTTGTTTAACCCCTCTGATGATCCCTGTCTTATCTGATATGTTTGGCAATTAACATTTAAAGTGATTATTGATATATTTGGATTGTTCTCAACCATATTTGTAACTGTTTATATTTATTGTACTTGTTCTTTGTTTCTCTTTATTTCTTCCTTTTTTTCCTGCCTTCTCTGTTTTTAATAAAGCATTTTATATGACTTCATTATTATCATATGTTAGCAAATCAATTATACTTGCTTTAAAAAATGTTTCTCTTGTAGTTTGCAATATGCAATCATAAATAATCTGAGTACAATTCAAATAATACAATACTACTTCACATGTAGTGCAGGAACTTTATAATAATATGTCCAAAGATTCATATCCACCCTTTATAATATTTCTGTTTTTCATTTCAGTTATTTACATATTATAATTACTCAGTGCATTTTAATTATATTTCTTTGTATACATATCTGTCTATTAGATCAATTAAGAATGGGAAAAAATAATTGATTTCATTTTACTTTAATTTATTCATTCTCCAATACTCTTCCCTTCCTTCTGTAGATCCAAATGTCTAGATCTTCTATCATTTTCTTTTTTTCTGAGTAACTTCTTTTAACATTTCTTATGGTCAGGACTGCTGAAAATGAATGTCAGCTTTTTTTTGAGAAATTCTAATTTTCCTATTGGAAGATAATTTGCTAGATATATGAGGGTACATTGGTGTGTTTTTTCTTTTTTTTTAATATCAACACTTTATATATTTCACTGTATTCTCTTACTTTTTGTATAGTTTCTGATGAAAAGCCACGGTAATGTTTACCTTTGTTTCTCTAAGATTTGGTGGTTATCCCCCATCCTGTGCCCCATGGCTTCTTTTTAAGGTTCTTTTTGCTTTGCTTTCTTCAGTTTGAATATATATGCAGTGGTATGTACTTCTGGTATTTTTTCTGCTTGGTGGTGTCTGAGTTTCCTAGATCAGTGATTTGGTGTCTGTCATTAATTTGGGGAAATCCTAAACCAGTATTACTTCAAATGTTTCTCCTGCTCCATTTTCTACTGTTTTCTCCTTCTTTCACCTCAATTACTTGTATGTTTCACCTTTTGAAGTTGTTCCACATTTCTTGGACACTCTATTTGGTATTTTTATTATTATTATTATTATTATTAATCCATATATTTCAGTTTGGGCAGTTTTGAGTTGCCATATCAAAGTCACTGATTCACTGCTTTGCAATGTCCAGTCTACGAATGAGACCACCGAAAGCATTCTTCATTTTTATTTTACACTTTTTTTATTTCTAATATTTACTTTTGATAATTTATTAGTTTATATCTCCTTTATTAACTATTCTTCTATTTCATCTATTATTTATGAGAACTCTTAACGTATCAATTATAATTATTTTGTACTTCCTGTCTGATTATTCCAAAATGTAGTGTTACATACTAATAATACCTATGAATATATGAATGCATAATTCTAATAACAGGAAATGATTATGTTGGAAGAATTCTAGCAGTATTAAGTTATGTAACAATAGCCAAGTCATTTAACTTTCCAGGCTTCACTTTTTTTTTTATTCTTTAGATTTAGGGAATCTGTTCCATAGTCAGTAGCCTAACAGCTTATAATATATTCTTTTATTCCATGGTGGTAGAAAAAAGACAGGATAGAAAAATCAGATAGAACATGGTCCTTTCAATATATTGCCTCCTGGTAGTTTTAATATCTACTCTGGGCACAATAAAAAACCAAAAGATACTGTTTCATCACTTTGTCAAAGAGAAAAGATAAAGGCTACCTGGCTGCCCTGTGTAGGTGACATAACTATACTTATTTTAAAAATTACAGAGAAATGCCATTATTTCCTAGCATGTCGGCTATCAGCAGTTAAGGTCAACTCAGAATCCTCTCATTCTGACATGGGTATCCTAGACAAATATTTTGGGCATTGTAGGAAGTTTTCTTAAGGCAAAAGAGTATAAACAGAACTCACCTAGTTCCTTTATGATTTTACCATTGATGTTATCCTATCAATATCCAATACTTTTTGAATTATTAATTACGTCCTTTACTAATTTCTCTCCTTTCATAATGTTTATTTGAATATATATTAAATTGTTTGGTATTCTGGATGCCATTTAAAATGTCCTTAAGTATCCAAAGTTCTGTAAAACTATTTAAAATGTTTATGAATATTTTCAACTGATAGTGTCTTCTGTTTATGACAGGCATTCAAAGTGAGGTTGCAAAGCTTGTAGACTTTCTCTTACCCCTCTGTGAAGCCCATTCTCTGTTCTATATTCTATTATCTCTCAAGGCCATACAAAGCCACTTTCCATCTTTATCACTTATTTTCTGGTTGCTCTTAAAAATTACTTTTTAACACTGACTTATCATTTTTAGACTAAGGTAGATCTACCCTTTTCTGAAAGAAGAACAAGAAAAACCATAAAGGTATGGCACCATTTAAAATATATGTTGTTAAAATCATATGTTTATAAATATGTATATGTGTATTTTTTTCTAGGAATATGAATTTCCTATAAAAGAAATTCACTCTATAAAAGAAATTAGAGCTTTAGCTGGGTCCCCACAGCAATGAGGTTGCAAATGTAATATAAATTTCATGGAGCCTTTCAAGACGTCTCATCTTTTTCATTCAGCACTCAACATTGAATTATAATGTCTTAAATCTGTTAGAGACAAGACACAAATTCTTACCTCAATGAATACTCTTGTTTTACAACTTAAACCCGGGTTGAATCCATTTCTGTTTTTCTCAGCCATAATGGAATGGTATTGCCCTGTATTTCATTAGGTTCTGGTTTACTTTTTTAAAAAAATATTTTTAGTGTGATATCTTCACACACATACAGTCCATCCAAAGTATACAATCAATGGCTCTCAAGATCATCACATAGTTGTGTATTCATCATTATGGATCATTTTCAGAACATTTGTATAACTCTAGAAAAAGAAATAAAAAGAAAAAGAAAAGCACTCATACCTCCCATACCCCTTACCCCTCCCTCTCATTGACCATTAATATTTCAATCCACCCATTTTTTTATCCCCTTATATCCTCCATTATTTATTTATTTATTGGCCTTAACTTTTTTACTCATCTGTCCTAACCCTGGATAAAGGGAACATCAGACATAAGCTTTTCAAATTGCATGGTCACATTATAAAAGCTATATAGTTATACAGTCATCTTCAAGAATCAAGACTACTGGGATACAAGTTCAGCAGTTTCAAATATTCCCTCTCTGGCTTGTTTTTACTTTTATTTCCATTTTTGGAAACCTAGATGTCCCGCTTTTTCCTTTTTCTTGTAAGCACAGCATTTAAGTCTGTCTCAGAATAGTGATTAGTTAATACATATCTGCTGTGGTTGTGGTGTTGCTGTCACTTCAGTTTCCCTTAAGAACCATGTGAGTTGGTCAGAGCTGCTATACTTTTCACAGATTATTACATTAAGACACAAAGCTATTTAGGACCTCATATCAAAATCTTTGGGAATCGTGTCCAAAATTCAAGTCTTTTAACTTCTAAGAACCATCCATTTTTCCACTGAAACACAGTGTCTTGCCTGATACTAATATTTAGTTTCTTCTCTTTCATTTTGGAAATGTCCATCATAATGATAATTGGAAAGAAAACAGTTACATACCCAGAGTACGGTGCTAGAAGGGAACAGGAGAAATATTTAGAAAATAAAAGTACAACATTTGAAATGTCGAAAGCTTTAATATCAATTCATGCAGGAATTTAAGAAGCTATTTTATACTTGTCCTGATTATTTGGGAAAACCAAATTAAGCCATCAAAAATTTAGAGTTCTTTTCCTTCTTGAACCTCTATAAAGATGTCGTGTATTTCAGCATTTCATAAGCCTACTTATCAGAACTCATTCCAAATGTGAAGAATGTTTTTCCTTCTTCTGATTTTTAGTGTCTGCTTGCCTCCCTTAGTACCTTACTACAACCAAAAGTACGCTTTTCTGATAAAGAATTATAATGTGGCAGTTAGCAGAAGCCTAACAACTAATTCTTGCTTTGTTTTATAATTGATTTATTTTTAAAGTTAAAATATAATCACAAATTAATTTGGTGGTGGCAGGAGCAATAGCAATAGAAGCAGACATAGAATTATTAGCCACAGCACCAAAAATAGCTTTTTGTATGCTATATGGCAGGGGTCACATTTCATTGTTTTTCCACATGAGTATCCCCTTATTGCAGCACCAGTTGTTGAATTTTTGTTTGGTTGGTTTTTTGTCTGATTGCTTGTTTGTTTGGGAAGTGAATGGGCCAGGAATTGAATTCAGGTCTCCCACGTGGCAAGTGAGACTTCTACCACTGAACTATCGATGCACCCCCCAGAAAATAGCAATTTTAACAGAGCTGAACCACAGGCCAAGAAGCCTCTGTCCTGGTCTATAATGCTTCCAATAACTGTTATTTTACCATTAGTCAAGTCTTTTTTTTTTTTTTTCCTTCCTTTACCTTCTGAATGTTGTTTCCCTTACTCTTAAATGAATTGAGTAGCTAGGTCTTTACAAACCATCCCATTCTAAAATGCTGAATCTACCATAATGACATCTGGATTTAGAATGGAAGTGTTGGCTAACACAATTTTTATACATAGAGGGCTAACAAGCTTTAAGGGCAGTTGGGATGTATGGCCATTTGAAATGTGAACAAACTAAAGCAATTGCCCCATCACTGAAAGAATTTAAAGAAAGACAATAGGTAACAAAAGCAAATTAGCAAAATGTTGAGCTGAATAGATTTAAAATTTATGAGGAAGACAAAGCATTTCCTACAATACATTTCTCTGGATTTGTAGAAACAATCAATTATAGGAATTTAGCAAATATTTAATGAATGAAAGTATAAAAGAATGTAGATTTGAAACAGTGAATGTAATTAGATTCTGAAGGTTAGGTTAATTGAATTTCCTTGGGCTATTAAAAAGAATCAGAATCCAGGAAATCAGAAGGTCCAGTACAAATTTAACTCATGCTTTGCTCATAAACCATTTAAAGCCTCAAGTAACTTCCTTCCAGAAGCTATTTATCAAGAGTGAAGGATGAATAAAGCAGTACATAATTTGGAATGAATCTCTGCCAGAAATCATAGAAAATGAATTGAAAGGATATTGCAAAATGAATTACCAAAGCTGTGTGGCTTTAATCTTATTTAAGAACAGGTAAATCATAGATGCCTCGTTTAATGTAGGTTGTAGTCAATGTATAGAAATGGTTACATATGTCAACACACTCAAAAAGAACACAAAAATAAAAAGTCCCAAAACAGCAACTCTAAAACTGATAACTGAGTCTTGTGAAAGTCGAGAGGAATTAAAGAGACCAAACACATTCTTTCTTGAATAATAGTGCAATTCTCTAAATCATCTTTATTTTTCATTTCCTTATAACTCTTCACTACAAATTTTAAGGCAATAGATGGCACAATTAATGGCAATGTTTCTTGAGTTAGTAGTAATTTTTCTTTGTTGTTAGATCACTGAATTTTTCAGAAGCATATCAAGCTAAACTCGTCAAGAATCAGTTATCAACCAAAGTAATGAAAGAACACTAATACATAGCAGAGATTTTCTGAGTAATATTCATGCATTAATTTGATTTTGTGAACACATGTATGTTAAAACCTAAGTTATATTCTAGGAAGCAATAATCATTAGAACCATACTTTGAGCATATATGCATTTTCTGAGGAATTTGAGTAATTACAGTTGTGAAATAATGAATGTATAAAGGAATTATGTACTGTTGCTCTAGATGAATAAAGAACATTTTTTCCGGTAAATATCTAGGTAATCTCTCCTCATGAAAATGAATGAGTTGGTTTGAAAATATATTTTGCACTTGTTTCTTTCTTGCTTGCTTCCTCAAGATGTTAAGGGGAACAAAATGGAATAAAATTCTAGGGCATTAATCAAGGCTTTTACTTGCAAATAATATGTTGAAAGGATATTGCATAGCTTATGAAATCTCTAGGTGGACCAAAGAGCAAGACTTGGAGGCTACACAGCTGGGAATAACACCCAAAGATAGAGCAGCACTGGTTGGAAGAAACACTGCTCCGTGGGTGCAGACTCCATGGTGCAGATTCTCCAGACAATTGGCAGTGGGTTCCAACAGTGGAACCTCTGCCACAGCCACCTCTGGAATCTGCACCACTGCCAACATGGAGCTGCCATGAGGCCTGCTGTTTTGTGCTTATTCTCAACTTGGTGCATGGAACTATTTGAAGCTGGGTGATATGCCTGGGCCTGGACTATCCCAAATTTAGTCAGAGTATATCATCTGGAATGGTAGCATGTCCAAAGGCAAATGCCACTACCACTGTCACCCACAGGATATTTGGTAATCTTCTTGTTCCAAGATGGGATAAATGCAAAGTATGCAAGTTAATAATTCACACAGTTTTATAGTCTGAAAGACAAGAAGAGGAGGAAGAGGAGATTGAACTGAGGCATGTTCTATCAGGAAAGTGAACTGTAGGGATGTGAGCTTGAGAAAAATTAAGAATCTTCCTCACATATAGTCAACCAAAACTTCATTTTTTTATTGTGCCTATTCAAGCTGCTATTGATCCTTTTTGCTAAGAATAAATAAGGTAAAGTAATAAGAAGAAAGGGATTTGGTAGTGTTTTTCTTTCCTTCTCTGCTTTTTATAGAGAAAAGCTATTAAAAGTTATTTTAGAAAATAATAGTAGTTAATACTTATTATTTACTATGTGCTAAGCACTGTTTAAATAGTTTATAAACCATAGCTCAATCTTCACAAATATATGAAATATTTACTGAAACATGAGTCCCATTTTGTAGGTAAGGAAAATAAAGTATTGAGACTCTAAGTTGCCCAAGACAACATGGTAGTAAGTGGCAAAACTGAGATTTGAACCATTATATCTGGCTACAGATTGTGTTCCTCAACTCCATTCTCTTTTTCATTTATTGCCTAAATTAGATGGTAGAAGAGGAACCTCAAATGCAAAGAGAAGGCTGAGGCCTGCTGAATTTAGAAATGGAAATACTGATAAACTGTCTCTCCATGCTTGCTAATTAGAATGACTATAGATAGGTTTGCCTGACATTCCTGGGTATTACCCTTGTCCTATCATAATTAACAGCAACCCCTTCTTTCTCAAAATTTCCTGGTTGTGGTAAAAATTCAGTCATCTGATGAATAATGCATTTCTGCTATTAGAATACAGGCTTCTATTTCAGAGCTATCAACAAACAGTCCTTGAAATGTTGAAATTAAGACTACCACAGACCCTCATTCCCTGATTTGTGCTTTAATATATGTAGTAAAGGTATTATGAATTAAATATACAAAAATGTTGGTACACATACAGGTAAAGATTATTCATTGTTATATTGGCATTATTGACTCATGCTAATTTGTTTCTTGTACATATTTACATAATAGGGAAAGCAATCCTTGATCTTCCCTTTTGTCGTTTTTTCACTTAGTAATGTATTTTATGCATAAAAGTTGTGGTTTTCAATCTTATTCCAAATTTGGTAAATTCTAGGAAATGTAAGAAGAAGAATAGATGGGGCATTCAACTTTTTTGAGAAGAAATTACTTGTATAACTAAAATATTTTTAAAGTTACTATCCTCCTTCTCTAAAATTCCAAAACCATTTAATGCTTAATTAGAAGTGTGACATAAAACTTCTCTTTGAACGGAAAAATTATGACATTATTTTCAGTGGATCATCATTACTGTAAACCTATTTGTTTATTAATTGAAAACCTCTGCCTAAACCTTCACCTCCTCCTCCAGAGAAAAAAGCTTTAGATATACCTTTGGAGAGTCATTTTATGAAGTAGGAATTAAATAATAAATCTGTATCATTTACAACGGTAACTTTAATAAATCATATTTCTTTTTAAAAGTCAACATCAATGTTTTCAAAGATCTCTATAGAAAACAAAAATCATTTATTATAATATATTTAAGCCTATATAAAAACTAAAGGCTGTAGACAACTGCAACCTCTAGATGGGTCCTTGGACCAGATAAGTCCTGAAATGCAGAGGGCCGAGCCTCTGCAGAACATCAACTAGTTCCATCCCCCATCACATATTATCAACAGCTCCTTCCAATGTGAAAAAGTTAGAATGTCCATAGCCCAAATACCCCTAAAGAGTGAGAGAAAGATCAATGCTGATGGTGGAGTTATACAGAGAAGGTAGGGTTCAACAAATGAGTATGGTTACTCGATCATTATATTGTTATTTATTTTAGTCTCTAGTACCTTAGAACAGCTGGAAGCAAAAACCTACAATTGTGGAATTGTAACCCATACCAAATTCTGAAATCTCTTCTATAACTAATTGTTGTGATGTACTTTGAAATTTATTGCTTTTTTTAATATATGTGTTATTTAACACACACACACAAAAGAGGAGGAATAGAACAGAGAAGGTAGGATTTAACAAATGAAAACGACTGCTGAATCGTTGATATTTCTTATGGTCTCCAGTGTCTTGGAACAGCTAGAAGAAAAAATGAAAAATTGTAGAACTGTAAAAATCTGTTCTATAACTACTTGTTAATATGTACTTGGAAATTTTTTTGTGTATGTTATATTTCACAATTAAAAATGTTAAAAAATATATAAAAACAAAACAAAAAAAGGCAATTGACATAAAAAATACAAGTAGCACAAATGGAAATAAAGAGAGCAAGCTTATATATAGATAAGCAGTAATATAATTTGGACAAAATGATTAAAAATAAAGGAAGCATGAATGTATGTCATTTGCATTGGGTAATTGGTACAATCACTCAGGACTGCTGACAAAAAGTTTTATGTATGTGTGTAGTTCATACGTCCTATGTTATTTTTCATTTTTCCAGTCTTCATTT
The DNA here is from genome assembly GCF_023851605.1 of Tamandua tetradactyla. Taxonomy (NCBI): domain Eukaryota; kingdom Metazoa; phylum Chordata; class Mammalia; order Pilosa; family Myrmecophagidae; genus Tamandua; species Tamandua tetradactyla. The sequence goes on along the minus strand of NC_135327.1, from coordinate 131,228,620 downwards.
TGTCTTTTTGGCACTGATCTTTGCATTTACTATATAGTGTTAGGTGTGATATCGATGAGGGCACCTGTCAGAGAGCACAGAGGGCATCAGCTTTGTCATTTACTGGGGCACAGATTAAAGTCTCCTCTTAGCAAAACACAAGATGCAAACCAAAAGATGTAATTTATTATTTTGAAGAAAGAAATCAGCTGCTGATTCACATTTTAAAATATGATTCCAAATAAGAAAATAAATCATCAGTGTTTTAATAGGCACAGAGTTCCCATTTAATTCTCCAAAGTCTACCTAAGTCTCTAACAATATTGCGTTTAATTGCAATACATTTCTGCCACTCAGATTCAAAGCAATACTAAATAGAAAATTTTAGAGTTCAGTATCTGGAGCTGTCTTTTAAACACGCTACCTGTTGGTCACCTTTAATAATGTCCTGGCTACATCACTTTTCCAGGCAGAAAATTGCTATCAACAGAAAACTCCGATTTATTAGATTGCTCTAGCTCATAGCAACTTCAACTCTAAACATTTTATTTCTTCTTAAAGACGGCACTTTATTTTTTATCTTACATCCACAAAGATGTAAGATGAAGATTTTCTTCAAAAAAAATTAAAATAGGTGATATGACCATTTTTTAAAATCTTAACTTTCTTTAATTTCATTTGATGAAGCTTCTCTTTCAAGATAAAAACAGTAAATATATCTATTTTAAGCAGTCACATCCTTAAGTTTAATATATGCATTGTTTCTTTATCAAAGCCTGAAAGAACTTCAGTCTCCCTTATAACAAAAAAATAGATAATTATTTCTTCCATCTTCCTATTGCATTTTTTGATACTCATGCAATAAGGTCCGGTCAGGAATAGGGTAGGAACAATGGGGAAAAATGTAGAAAACAGGTGCTAAAACATAAGAATGAGCATGATTTTGAAACTAACCAAGAACCCTGGTATCTGGGCATGTGCACCCCAAGAAGGTACAAGAGTTATGGAGCATGTGCCAGTGGGAACCACAGGACTGTTCCTGGGATTAGATTTCTTTTTAACTTTTTAATTAAAAATAATTTCAAACTTATAGGACAGTTATCTGGGATTGGATTTTGACAGTGATTGCTCAAAGGGGCCGGAATTTGAGACTGGTTAAAGAATAATTCATTAACTTGGGGGCACTTTCTAGTACCATGGGGTTTACCACTCTGGTAAGGACCCGGTGGGGACTGGGGACAAACTCACTGCTATAGTGGCTGCAAAAAGTCAGGAGAAAATGTTTGCCCACATGAGCAAAGTGAAAATGCCTGTGCTTCCCTGGCCAATAATGCAAGAGTCAGTCAAAATGGCTAAGAAAAGTTTGCTTCTTAGAATAAATATATGATGTGAGGCTGGATAGCCCACAGAAGATTATGTTCCACAGGAAGGTCCAAAGAACATGCCATTCATCAAAACCTTCAGGTGTGCCCTGGTGAGAGGGGCACCAGGACCAGCAAGCAATTCAGAAGTGATTTTCTTCTGTAGACTAAGGCTGATGGTCCAATAGGTGGTCACAGAGCTTGACTCATTTATAACAATGGAAGTGATGGGACCCCTAAGCAATAGAGGAGAAGAGGTGATTTTTAGTTTCCAAAGGGCAGCAGACCACAATCACCTAAGTGGCCAAAATGTCAGAGAGGTACGCAGGGGTTTTAACCACAGGGAGTTGAAGACATGGTAAACAGAACACACTATCTCTAATAGCAGGAGAGTTGTTATCCCTTTTTTTTCTAATATCTCTTGTCTTATCTTTGCACACTTTCCTTTCCCTTTCCTTAGAAGTATATATATATATATATATATATATATATATATATATATATATATACTTTATATATATACTTTCTCTTACCTTAGAAGTATATATATATATATATATATATAAAACCTTTTACAAAATGAACATTTTCAAGGGTATATATGTAGTGAGAAAACCAGGGATGAGGCCAGAGGCTTCCAGGAACATTTCGTGAAGTTAGAACAGGCCGAGACCATAGGTCCATAGTTTCGGGAAGCAAGTGATTTATTAGCTCATACGCATGGGGCTCAGCTGAGTCACCTCAAAAGTCTGAGCCCGGAACAAAAGGCAACCTTACTTTTATAGACTGAATTACATGCGAGAGATAAGGTAAACTTAATATGGCAACCGGCAATGTTAAAGGAAAAACAATTGGTTAGTTTAAGGTGTGACATGGATTACAGAAGCAGATATGCTGTTGGGGGAGGGGTTCTATCCCTGCAATGTGTCTTATCTCCCCTGCCTGCAGTTTCACCCATTCCTGGAGGTCAGAAGAGGGAGTTTGGGTATTTTCCACAGAGGAGGCTGCAGGACAAGAAAAAGATGGTGGGGAGAGGCCTGCCTGCTGTGAAGCCTGTTTGCTACATATATACAGTCATATCAATGGTCCTTTACTAAACTGAGCCGAGCTGTTGTAGGGTGCACCAAAAGAGAGACCACACAATTCAAAAAAACTGCAAGCCAATTTGGAGTCTTTATTAGCTGGCCGGTGACTGCCTCAGAAACCCCCCAGAAGGAAGATTCAGAGAGCAGCTCTGAGAGGTTCTCAAGGGGGGCTTATAAAGGCAAAAACTGCAAGCTTATCCACAGAAGCAGGAAAGGGGCATTATCTTTTTAGAGCAACATCTTGGTTTGCAGCTGTAAGCAAGCAAGCTTATCTACGGAAGCAGGGAAATGCCGTTAGCTCTTGCAAAATACATCCCATTCTTTTAGTTTCTTAACAATTATTATTGTTCAATTTTTAACTCTTGGGGACTTTCCACCCTGGATCCTGTGACTCTGGATACCTTCTCCTTGCTTGGACCTGATTTATTGCTCCTGACCCCCCACATTCCCCAGTGGTTTTGTAAGAGAATCAAATCATTGTTTCTGTATTTTGATTATAAATCTGTTGAGAATGGGTTTGAAGGCCTAATAATTTAATAGCTTGTATTCTTTTTTGCACATATGAGGTCAGACAGTTTATTATACAGGGCCCAAACTTTAAGTCTAATAATAAGAGAATCTGGGTCCCTGTTATGGCGGTTAGGAGCATGGTCAGCCATGGGGACCAGGAAAATAAATTTTTATACCAGTTGGTTTCAGCTTTCCAGTGTTCCTCCCACTCTCGTAACCTGCTACGGACTAGGGATAGACTATTTCTAATTATTCCAGAATGATTGGCATAGAAGCAGCAGGTCTCTCCGAGGGCCATGCAGAACCCCCCTTGTTTTATAAATAGGAGGCCTAAGCCCCTGCAGTTTTGGAGGATGACCTCAGCCAGTGAATTTAGGGAGTTTTCCAAACGACTGATGTAGTTTTCTAATTCACTAAGATCCAGATCAACTTGTTTGGTAAGGGTTTTAAAATTTTGGTCACTGGTGAGAAGGGCTGCAGTTTTGACTGCAGTTGATCCTGCGATGCCCAGTCCGACAAGGAGGGGCACCAAATTGGGGCTCGCTTAGCCCAGTAAATGATCTCTAAATGTTCCCTACCTCCTTTCCCAGCATAATAATATACTTGGGGGATAATGTGAACTAAGATACAAAATTCCTCCTCAATGGCCATTATTGAGGAAGTAATACAGGGGATAATACCGGGTGTGCAGGCAAACCAAGTACCATCAGGGGCTACAAGGAGGCAGTCCCATCCACCCGGGGTTGAAGTCAAAATGTCCTTTAGTGACATGATGAGACCGCAGGAGTCACTACAGGGGGATTTGGATAGATTAAAATCCTCAGAATAAATGCAGGTTCCCTGCCCTTGGAGATCTCCTAGGATGAGTTTTGGTTTCTGTCCCCACCTGCATAGGTGTTGGGTTTGTGCCTCTTGGACTGAGAGGTTTCTGATATGGGTATCCATGAGTCCTAGGGAGATATTAGCTCCTATTCCTGTGTAAAAATAAGGGGGTTCAGGGTTTAAGCAAAGCCAACAGTCTTCAGTAGAAAGCGGATTGGTTTGATTCATGAACTGGAAAACTGAATTAACATGTCGAGCAGGGGATTTTTAGGGAAGGGAGAGAAATTAGTTTGGGAGTTTGGGGTAGCATAGGCTTTTGAGCTCGAGTCTACCAGAGGTGGTGCCCTGGGTCTCAGGGGCTATATCGGTTTTATGCCAGGGTTGAGAGCCCAATTAAGACCTATGGGATTATCTGTTTTATGGGGAAGGAACCTTTGAATTGTGAAACTGGTGTCTGGGTTTTAACCCGAGACATACAACCTCAATCCCCAAGTTTTTCCACTCGCCCATGTTTGGCTACACCAGGAAGGGACAGTAATAATCATTGGGTTACAGGAGTCTCGGGTGCAACTGTTGGGGTTATGGGCTGGTGCCATTGTTAAGGTTATGAACGGGTCTCAGTTAGTCCATTCTGCGATTGTTTTGCAACCCCAGTTGGCACAATAACATTGACCTTTCCTTTGGCAGTTTAAATTTCCCTCCACAGGACAGGCATAGTATTGGGTATGCCACAAAACTTTTTTCTGATGGGGCATAGTACACCTGTATCTGATCATGTTACCATAACTCACCTTCCCTAGGTGTCTAAACAGTTGGCAGAGATCAAAGTGGAGGGTTGGTTGGGAGGGAGTGGTGGTTGTAGCCACCAGTACTCCATCCACTGTTTTAGTGAGTTCCCAGGTATAGTTAGGGTTATAACTATACAAAACCTGGTGAGGGTTTTTTCCCGTAACCCCCACCAGTGATATCAGGAGGACCCAGAGGGATTTCTGGAAAGTCTTATCTTTAGTGGATCCTCGGTTCACTGGATGGTCCATTTTCCAGGGAACTGGTCTGGGGCAGCCTTTTGATCTGGGTGTGATGAACCCAGTGCTGTTTTCCCACAGCTTTTACTGCCGTTGGGGTTGTGAGGATTACTGGCAGGGGTCCTGTCCACTGGGCCTCCGAGGTGGCTGGCTGAAGCCTTTTAATCCAGACCAGGTCTCTGGGCTGCACCTGAAATAGATCTTTGTTAGGGGCAGGATTTGTTGGTCCCAGAAGGGCTGCCTTCACCAGTTCCCAGGTGTGCTAGTTGGTAGATTGCAGGGCCTGTAATGATTTTAGAAGAGAATGGTTATTTAATTCAGCTATTTTCTCTTCCCCCAATTTAGGAATTAGTGGGAGTGGTTGCCCAAACATGATTTCATAAAGGGCAATTCCCTTAACATAGGGAGTACATCTAGTCCTTAGGAGGGCAAATGGAAGGAGACTCACCCAGTTTTTATCTGTCTCGAGCTTTAGTTTATTCTAAGTTTCTTTTATTTTCTATTCATTCTCTCATGACCTATAAATACAATGTAATTTCCATTTGATATTTAATATTTTTGCTAACAATTTGGTAATTTGTGCGATGAATGCCGGCCCATTGCCAGACCCCATTGCAGTCGGGAGGCCAAATTGGGGGATAATTTCAGAAACTAGTTTTTTACTACTATTTGTGCTGTCTTGGTTTTGGTAGGGAATGCCTCAGTCCGTCCAGAGAAGGTGTCGATGAAAACCAGCAGGTATTTGTATACATATGGACCAGGTAATACTTCCTGAAGTCTATTTCCCACTGTTCTCATGGGGCTTGTCCCCACATCCTGGTCCCTTGGAGCACCTCCTTCCCTTGGCCAGAATTTACCTGGGCACAGATGTGGCATCTGGATGATATCTGCTGGACTTGTTGTTGCAGTCGGGGAGTGTAATAATTTCTCTGTAATAATTCAGTTAGTTTAGTACTGCCCAGGTCTGTACTTTGGTGAACCCAGGCAATCAAATTGTGCCCCAGGTGCTCTGACACCAGGATTCTCCCATCCAGGAGAATTTTCCAACCATCCAGGTCTGCTCTAGTGCCCAGAGTTTCACCCAGTTTAATTTCTTCCCTGGTATGATTTGGAAGGCTCAGCAGTACCCATCCTGGTAAAACAGGAAGTATTGCAGCGTCCCCACTGGTTTTTGGGCAATCTCTTTTGCTGTTTTATCAGCCAGGGCATTTCCTCTGGCAATTTCAGTTTCGGCAGTCTGATGTCCTTTGCAATGTATAACGGCTGCCCTTTTTGGCAACCAGATAGCCTCTAGCAAAGCGAGTATTTCTGGTATATTTTTTATTTCTTTTCCTCCCAATGTCAAAAAACCCTGCTCCTGATATAGTGCAGTTGTGAAGGCATATCTGCTGTCCATGTAGATGTTGACAACCTTTCCCTTTCCCCACCTTAGAGCCTGGGTCAGAGCTATCAGTTCTGCCTCTTGTGCCAAAGTCCCATGTCCTAGGGCCTGAGCCCAGATGACATGGTCTGCAGTTACTACCACTGTCCCCACATATCTGACTCCTTCCAAGGTGTAACTGCTCCCATCTGTATATAATTCTTCATCAGGATTTGGCCAGGGATTGTCAGTGAGGTCAGCCCTCAGATTTGTGAGGGATTCCAGGACCTCGCAGCAGTTGTGGATGGGCTCAGATGGGTCATCATCTAGAAGTATGGTGGTAGGGTTAAGGGCCATCACTTTCAGGAAGTGGATTCTCGGGGGATCTAGTAGCAGTACTTGATACTGGGCATTTGAGAGCCATCTCTCGGGCTGGCTTTTTAGTGGGGCCACTATTTGTAAGTCCTGCCCCAGAGTTAATTTGGATGCTTTTTTAACCAAAAATAGCCACTATTTGTAAGTCCTGCCCCAGAGTTAATTTGGATGCTTTTTTAACCAAAATAGCTGTGGTGGCAATGGCCCAGAGGCAGTTTGGCCATCTGGCTGCTACATAGTCTAGCCTCTTAGACAGGTAGGCAACTGGCTTTTCCACGGACCTAATATTTGGGTTAGGACCCCTTTTGCTATTCCCAGGCCTCAGAAGTATGCAGTTGAAAGGGTTTTCAGAGGTGTCAGGCAAGACTAAGGCAGGAGCACTTACAAGCACCTGTTTCAGTGTTTTAAAAGCCTTTTGCTCAGTTTCAGTCCAGGTCAGAGTTTCCTCTTTTTCCCCTGTACTAGTATGCAAGGGCTTGGCTATTTCTGCAAATCGGGGAATCCAGAGTCGGCAATATACAACTGCCCCCAGGAATTCCCATACCTGCCTCTTTGTCTTTGGTTGGGGTATCCTTAAGATAGCTTCAACCCTACTCGAGGATAGTGTCCTCCTTTCTTGCTTTAGTTCGTACCCTAAGTATGTTGCCAAATTGATGCAGAGTTGGGCTTTTTTAGCTGAGACCCGATAGCCTAATTGGGCTAGCTCCTGCAGTAAATTTTCAGTTGCTTTTTTACAGTCTGACAGGTTATTAGCTGCCAGTAAGAGGTCATCCACATATTGTAGCAGGGTTATTTCTGGATGCTTTTGTCTAAAGCTGGCCAAGTCTTGACTTAAGTCTTCATCAAACAGGGTGGGGGAATTTTTGAAACCCTGTGGCAACCGGGTCCAGGTCAATTGTCCAGAGAAACCACCCTCTGGGTCAATCCATTCAAATGCAAAAATGATTGACTTACCTCAGCCAGAGGAAGTGAAAAGAAGACATCCTTTGTCCAGAACAGTATAAACCTGTTGGCTGGGAGGTAACAGGCTCAAGAGTGTATATGGGTTAGGCACAGTAGGGTGAATGGTTTCAACTCTTTTATTCACTTCCCAGAGATCTTGTACTGGCTGGTAATCCTCGGTCCCAGGTTTTTGCACTGGGAGAAGGGGGGTGTTCCAGGTCGAATGGCAGGGGACTAGAATGCCTGCCTCCTGGAGTCTTTTCATATGGACTGCAATGCCTCTTTTAGCCTTTAAGCTTATTGAGTATTGTTGAATTCTGACAGGTGTGGCAGACCTGGGCAACAATGAGGGGCTGGTGGGTGGCTAATCCTGGTAGGTTAGTTTCTGCCCATATGCCTGGTATTTTTTCTTTAAATTCCCACAGGTACAGGCCTGCGGCCAGCAGTGCCACCTCCACAGTAAGGAAATATTCTTCCACTAAGTAGCAAGTGAGGAGGATTGTTGAGGGGTTGATATTGAAGGAGAGCTCAGCTGAATCATTTCTCAAAGAGATGGTGGCCTGTAATCTTTGGAGAAGGTCCCCTCCCAAAAGGGAGTATGGACACTCTGGCATCATAAGAAATGAGTGGGTGACAGTTCCTTCCCCAAGGTTAGGGATCCTGGTCTTTGTCCATGGGAAGACTTTGTCTTTCCTGTTGCTCCCTGTATGGGGATTTTTTCCTTAGATGTGGGCCCTTCTGCCTGCTGGAGGATGGAGAAGATCAACCCAGTATCCACAAGAAATTTTATAGGTTTGTCCCTAATTTCTAAGGTGACCCTAGGCTCCTGGGGGCTCAATGGAATGGAGCCCCAGCCCCATCAGTTTGCTTCCTGCACTAGAATGGGGGATGGTTTCAGTCCTTTAAGTCCTCTTTTAGGGCATTCATTTTTCCAATGTCCGTTCTCTTTGCAGTAGGCACATTGGTTTGCACCTAGGCCCAATCTCTTTCCTTGGTTCCCCTTCCTTTTTTCAACAGTTTCCTGTCTACCTTTCTGTTTTTCCTGTTCAGCCATTGTGGATTCTAAAATTCTGGGTTTTTTTTGGACTGCATGGTCCCGGGGTCATCTCTGTTATTAAAAGTCTTTTGGGCAATCTCTACCAGTTTGTCCAAATCTTTCTAATTTTTGTAACTTTTTTCTTATATCTGGGGCAGACTGGGTGACAAATGCTATATTTATGGCTTGCCTATTTTGGGGCACCTCTGGATCTATAGAGGTGTACAAGCGGTATGCCTCAAGGAGGCACTCAAGGAAAGTGGCTGGAGATTCATCTGGTTTTTGTATTGTTTCATTTACCCGAGACAAGTTGGTCGACTTCTTGACTATCACTTGTATTCCCTGGAACAGAGTCTGGCTATATTGAACGAGAGCTTCCTTACCTTTATCAGTGTTGGGGCCCCATCCAGGATGGGTGGAGGGGAACACAGCCTCTAATCAGGTTGATTCAGTAGTAGGTTGCCCATCAGGTCCAAGAATTAACTTCCTTGCCTCTCTCTTGACCCAGTCTCATTCTTTGGAGGTGAAGAGGGCCTGGAGGAGCTGTTGGCAGTCATCCCACGTGGGCTGGTGAGTAAAAAAGACAGTCTCCAAGAAGGAGATGAGCCCTTGGGGCTTTTCAGAGAAAGAGAGATTTTGGTTTTCCCAATTATACAGGTCGCTAGAGGAAAAGGAGACATAAACCATGAAAGGTGGGTGGTCATTCCCCAGGGCAAGGCCAACCTGTCTTAAGGGTAAAATTGGGGCCCTGGAAGAATCCGGTGACTGTGCACCAGAAGAAGGGTGGCAAGCAGAGCCACTTCTGGTATGGGGGGGACTGAAGGTCACCTCCTGGCTATCAGAGGGGCTGATTGTCTTGCTCTGAGACCTGACCTCAGAAGTAATGCTGCGTCCAGCCTTCCAGAGATCCCTGACCTGAATCCAGTAACAGACCTGCACTCACCAGTGAGGTTTCCAGAAACAGATGACTCCACCAGATTTTGTATAATTTTGGAGGGTCCTGTAGGACTGGCCCGGTCTCCAGTACTTGCTTGGTGTGGAGGAATGTCTCTCTGAGGTATTCCCCTAGGCTGGACCTCGGTTCTGGGGATCATCCCCAGAACCTGTGGTCACCAGATGTCCAGTTAAGAATAATCTCAATGGGACCTCCAAATGTTGTGGGATGCAACAAAAAAGAGACCACACAATTCAAAAAAAACTGCAAGCCAATTTGGAGTCTTAATTAGCCAGCCAGAGACGCCCTCAGAAACTCCTAAGAAAGAAGGTTCAGAGAACAGCCCCAAGAGGTTCTCAAGGGGGGCTTATAAAGGCAAAAACTGCAAGCTTATCCACAGAAGCAGGAAAGAGGCGTTATCTTTTTAGAGCCACATCTTGTCTACAGAAGCAGGGAAATGCCATTAGCGCTTTCAAAATACATCCCATTCTTTTAGTTTCTTAACAGTGATTGCTGTTCAATTTTTAACTCTTGGGGACTTTCCTCCCTGGATCTTGTGATTCCGGATACCTTCTCCTTGCTCAGACCTGATTTATTCCTCCTGACCTCCCACAAAGGCTAAGGTATAAAGCAAAATCACCAGAGTCCACCCTTCTCTGTATGAGCCCTAGACTTCACTCTTCAATGTGTTTTTCTCCATCTTTTGGGGGTACCTGACAAGCTTTTCTGACTTCATTCATTCATTCAGCTGGTATGCATTGAAGGCATATTACATGCTAGTTATCCTGGAGATACAGCAGTTGAACAAAACCAAATTTCTGTCTACTTTAAGCTTACATTCTCTGCAGGAAACAGAGAGAGTGAGAGAGAGAGGAAATTAATATATAAAGTGTCCTGTAGAGATTGCCGCTTTGGAGAAAAATGGAAAATAAGACTGGATAAGTGGGATGAGGTACCAGGGGTTAGGGTAGATTATTGCTTGATTGCTCACTCCTTTCTTTCTTTCACATTAAGCTACAATTTCAAAATGGACATTTTAAAATAAAAATTTATGAAAAGGTAGTTATATTTAACTCTTGCATTAATAGATATAAGATTTCATCATTATTTGATAGAGGAAACATTTGAGGAAATTAGATAAGAAAGACATTTTCTCTGTGGGTCAGCACCTTGTGTACTCTGCCGATGTAATACTAGAAAACCTTGCAGCAGTGTCTTGCTCTCTTTAAATAAAATACAGTGACAGTAAGAATAGAATTGACTCAAACTTTTATTTACATCATTCTGAAGATTTACATGCTGGGGAAGTCAGGGACACGCCCCGTGGTCATTTCCAAGTGCTAGTTTACCCTTCTTCCTTTTCTATTGTGTGCAGATGTTTCCATTAGGCTCTGCAGTCTGGGGTAGGGTGGAGAGTGGGAGGGCTGAATGTGAGGTCTAATGTAAAGGCCTAACCCTACTATCTTAAACCTAGAAACTGGGAATTCACAGCCTAAGCTGCTTATCAGGGCAGGAACTCTCACTCACAGGGCCCCCTTCCCCTAGGTCATATAAATACTTTGCCCTCAGGCAGCACAGATTTGTCTCTCCTCTCCCATGGAAATGGGATGTGTGGAGCTGCCTTCCACTAAACCTGACCTAGATAGTTGGCTTCCCTGGGAGACCAACCAAGATGGGATCACTTCTCCTGCTCCTTTAGACATTTTGTGCCATATAAGTAACAAAACCATCATTTGCTGAAAATTTCTTTTGTGCCTGAATCGCATTCCCATGACACACCATATAGCAACTCACTCTGTACTATCTCAAGAATAATGGTTTCTCCAAAATATGTTTAAACATTTTTATAAAATGCCTTAGAAACAAACAAGGAAATAAGTCAACCAGCCACCTAAGTTCTGGTCTCACGTTTTATTCCCATAAAGTGTTCACACATCACCAAGGTATAGTAACTGTCCTCACCAAAAATTTTGATTATTTGGTAGAAATATAGTGATAGTAAGTCAAAAATCTTACACATTGTTAAATTTGTCATGCTAATAGATAATTCGGGCAGAGCAAATGCTGCACCTATCTTCCAGAGGACTCCCGTTCAAACAAGTTTCCTCCAAGTAATTGGAAGAATCACTGGCCTTCTTTCTACCTCTATTCTATACCAGAGGACATATAATCCCTGTTTTTCTTGCCATTGAACGATGGGCATTTCTGCTTTTATCAAATACCTCAGACTTTATTGGCATTTGTTATTTCTCTGAAGAAGGCATTTGTCAGATATTTGAAAAATGATAGTGGGGTAATTTAGAAGACCTCATGTTCCATGGCATTTTTTTTTTTTGTCATTCTGCCTTTTCTCAGTAGCTGTGTAGAAACACTAAAGTGACAGCAAGCTATATAGCATTAGGTGACCTGAGATTAATTAGCTTGCCTGGGCCTCATGCTACTATAAAATGAAGACATAGAAAAGAAACAACAAAATCACACTGATAATATAAATTACAGAACATTTGATTTTGACAGAATTTAACTTTAACAGATACATTTCAAATTCTCATTAATTTTCTTTTATTAAAAATAAACAATATTCAAAAATGGTATTTATGAAATGGGATAGATTAGAGATTTTCCTAATTATATGAGAGAAAAAATATGTTGAAAAGTATTATTCTTAAATCATTGGTAAGGTTATCATATAACAATGCTGAATGAGTTAGAGTTTAAAATAAGAAAGCACTCTACTGCAGCAACCTGCAATCAAATCTGTGCTAGGTGATGGAAAAGTAAAAGAAAATAATACTAAAGTGAAAGGTTTCCCTTAAATATTTGTACTGGTAACTGGTCAGATTGCTTCTCTTGCAATCAAATATTAATATAATTCTTATTCATTTATTTAATCATTTGTATTAGAGCACAAAAAGGCAAAAGCTAAATCTGGAATTATTCAGAAATCTGGCTGTATCTAGACAACTCTGGATATAGAGAAATCTGATTAGGGGCAAGAAAAGACTATCTGTAGATGGGTAATGCAAAAGGAGAAGTATGGCTTTCATGGTCTTCCTGAATGGTGGTTTTCTTATGCTACAAGATATTTTCAATTGGTAATATCTTTACTGTCATCCAGTGATGGTTGATGGAGGCTGCATCTCTCTGGTTGTCCTTGATTTCTAAAACATATTAATTATAGAACAATAAGAGGATGAGTAAATGAGTGTAATGGTTTGAAATTATGTGCCCCCCAAAATCATGTTCTAAAAGATAATCCATTCCTGTGTGTGTGGACCCACTGTAAATGGATCATTTGTTAAGTACCATCTTAACAACACTCACCGAAAGTGTTATCTATAGTCTCCCTTTTTCCTTTAGCCATCTCTCATCAGACTTTCATGTCCAAGAACTCTTTTATTAAAGTCACTAGTGACCCCCCATATTATTAAATACAATGTCACTCTCGGTCATTCTCTTAATGTGAAGAGTGGCATTCTCTGCTGCCACTCTGCATGCTGGGTTGTCTTCCTTTGTCCCTTATTAAACTCTATACTGTGGGAAGTCTATTGTGTCTTACGAATAAAACCACTACCAAGTTAATATTTGTACATGATTGTTGTCATGAATGGATTGACTTTCAGACACACAACTTAGTAAGGCCTTATTTGTAATAAGGCAAAGAAAAGGAAAGAAGGATCTGAATAGACTGTGATGGTAGGATGCTTACTGACCCAGCCTCAATGTGAATCAGAAAAACCTTGTGGCAGCATAGTTGGAACAAATCTTGCCAGTTTTATTTATGTGTTTGTTTATTTTTAAATGAAACAGTTTTGGCCCCTGAAGAATTGGCAAAATAAATTCATGAAGAAAGGCAGATTGTGAGGAAAATAGCTAGAATTGTTACCTTATTGCTGCCTAATTACTTTGTAAGGTGATTAAAATTGCAAAATAAGCACAAGAAAGAAAATAGTCAATCATACTAGATTAAAAAAAGATGATCAAAAAAAGAGTCATATCGTACATCAAGGGCTTAATTGAGAATTTGTAGAATACAGTGTGTTCAGCTATAATTCTCTTAAACTAAAATGATTGGTCATTAGTCACACCCTCCAAGCCAACAATGGTAATGGAGAGTTGGCCACAGGAATTTACAGATATAATTCAAAGGAATATGACATTTTGCTCGAAAATACTAACAGCTGTCTGATAAATCTTTGCTATCATAATACTTTGGGTAAATGAACAATAGGGTAATAATTTCATGGTAGACAAATTAAATAGAATGAACTGTTGAGGTTGAGTTCCATCAGTGTTCAGTATCCAAACAGTCCACTATTCTTTAAATGCAATAGAAGTGCCCCAATTGGAATGGGTGAAGGCATGAATAGAGAAGGATATGCTGAGAAGGCTTACTGCTTGACTCTCTTACCTTTTTCAAAAAATGATATAATATCCTGGGACCCTTGAAATGTGGCTGGTACCAAGCTAGGTTGATTTTATGGTGACAAGCAACAAGCCACCCAAAATTGAATGTCTCTGGTCCAAACAATTATTATGCCTTGTGATATAAGCAGTGTCTTTTTTGGGGGGCACTATTATCTCCACCTCTTGTGCAGACAGTAAAAGACTGTATAGGAAATAACTCACCTGCAAACAGGGCTGCTACATATTTGGTTTAATGATGAGAAAAAAAGCTTGAGCCATTCAACTAAAGATGGCCAATGCAAAAATAAGAATAATAATAAGAGAAATAGAACAAAAGGGAAAACATGGCTTAGTCAAGTTGAATTATTCCAAGCGGTTGATCAAGACCAGGATGAAAATTAAAATGAGGAATTTTACAATGTTACTATAAATATTGATTAACCCATAAAAACCCTTGATTATCAGCTATCTCACTTCAAAGACATTGTAAGTTCTTCATTTATCTGAATTTAAATAAATTTAGATCCAATGATATTGAAGAACACTGGATGAAGAAGGAATTAATGTGATAAATTATTGAAGGTTTTTTATATTGGTACTGTATGGTTGTATGTTGAGCAAAGCTCTTCTTTGTTGTTTTTAATAGTCAAGCCAAAAAGAAACCATTAGTGTTGTACAAACCCTTGTTTATAATTACTATAAAGCACTACTAAATTTTAGGATCTATACTTTAATTCTGTTTGTATTATTTAAATAATGCTGTACCATCTTTCATTTGGTTATATGTTTTTCTTTTCTTTAATTTTAAAATTTTAAAAATAGCTCCTGCCTCAAATAAATCTCTTTTTTGAAGTATATGGCAGGATTCTTCATTCTCTGATAGTCTTTTCATTTAAATAGATTATTTTGATATATTTACATGTCTGATTACTGATATAAGATTTATTTATAACTCATGTTATATTTTATATTTATTGTCTTTTTTTATTTCCATCATTTACCCTTTTATCCTCTTCTGTTGGAGTGAAGCACAAATATATAGCTGTATATGTGTCATTTTTGCAGTTATTCAATTCTTCAGCTATGTAATTCATGATAAATGTCTCTTCCAAAGTCCAAAATTTTTCAGTTATTCTCCACCCTTCTGAACAATAAAAGGATATCAGCATGTTTTACCTAACCACATCTATATTCATTCATTTTATGGTTGTCTGGAATTTTAATTCCATCACCTTAAAATATGAATTTATTTTTACAGTAAATTATCATCTATATTTGCCAATGTTTCAATTTCTGTTTTTTTTTCCTGCAATTCACAGCCACTTTTAGGACCAGAAAGATTTTTTTAGTTTTAATTTATTATACAGTAGTATTTGTTTTAAAAGGAGAAATAAAACATGTTTGAAATAAAGTGCTTATATTGTTCTTTTTTAATATGCATGTGGAAGGCAACTTTTTTCCTCCAATTTTTCAAAGTTGGGGAATTCATCACTAAGTAATGCTGAGCTCCACTGGTACTGAACAGGGTGATATAACACCTTCTTTGAGAAGCTTATAGACCAAATTTACTTCACTAACTTATTTTAACAGAAATTAGGGAACCAAATGATAAAATAAGCAACTGCAGCAGTTTGGTAAAGGAAGAGAGAGAAACTGGATTTCCCTTCATTTTTACATTTTTCTATGAATTGAATATTTCCCAATCAGGAATCTGGGCCTTCTTGAGAGATTCTTCTGTATATTGTGCAGAAATCTGTGGAAATATATTATGTGAAATATAAAAGATAAGATAATAAAAGTATCATTCTCAAAATAAAGGAATTTAGTTTGATATAAGCTTTTTTTTTGGCAGGGTGTGAACTCTGAATTGTTTATAGATATTATATTAAAGATTAGTCCAGTTCTACAGGAATTTTGAGTGTGTGATGGAATATGTTATTTTCACAATTATCCTTCACTCCTCAACCTTTACATTCTGTTTTCTATTTAGTCAATGTGCAATGTATATTTTCAGGCCTCACTCATTTTAGGCTTGGTCATGTCACTTGCTTTGACCAATGGTATGTGGAAATGCCTAATGTAAATCTAGTAGGAGCAAAAATTTTAAATGTGTTTGCTTGATTTTTCTCTGCATGTGTAAAATATGCTCCTGAATGTGGCTTCTCCTTCAACCTGTGTTCCAAAATAATTTAAAAAATGTGGAGACCATTGGTGACTAGCAGAACCTTTCCTTCATGTCATATAAGCAAAGGTGAGACATTTGTTATTGTAACCAGGAGAAAGTGTAGTTATGTATATAAATCATTGGGATTTTGGAGTTGTTTGTTGCCTCAAGGAAAACTCAGTAACTCAGAAATTGCTACCTAAAATGTAGTGGCCCCATAAGAAAAATTTAAAATATAAGATGTTGGCTCTGGGTCTGTGCATAAAGCAGTGAAAAAAAAATTGTTATAGGAGGCTGGAAAAATCTGTAAAAATGGTGACCCATATTTTCCTGTAGCAAAATAAAATTGTCACCTGGGATAGCACAGAAAGCAAATAATTTATCTAGTGAATTTGCTTTGGGAGAAGAGGTTTTGAGACAGAATGTTATTAGTGCAAATTGTTATTCATTCCATATGATCAAAGACTTCACAAAGTTAAGTTCAAAAAAGAGTTGACCTTTATGCAGTCAGAGATGCATTGGAAAAGACAAGATACAGAAATTCTCAGACTTTCAGTATGGAGAATTTTAGCTGATTTTTTTATATAATCATAATAGATTAATTTGAGAAATGGTATCAATGACCTTTGGTTAAGTAAGATACACTGTTGTGATGAAGAAAATATTAAAGCCACGTCTATAAAATGTATTGCTAGGTAATATGACTGGATAAGTGTATTTCTCAGCAATACTTGTGGTTGGACACTGTGCTGGTTTGAAACTGTTGTATACCCCAGAAAACCCATATTCTTTAATCCTCATTCAATATTGATGGTTGGGATCTTTTAGATTAAATTGTTTACATGGAGGTGTGACTCACTCAGTTGTAGGTGGGAGATTTTTTTAGGTTGTTTCCATGGAGCTGTGTCTCTACCCATTCAAGGTGGGGTCCCTTACTGGAGTTCTTTGCGAGAGAACCATTTTGGAAAAAGCTTCAGAAGTGACAGAGTTGAAAGAACCAACACGAGACTCAGACATTGGATGATGCAGCAAGAAAGAAAATGCCTGTGGGGAAGCTGTTTGAACCCAGAAGCTGAAGGACCATCAGACATGAGTCACATGCCTTCCCACTTGACAAAGGTGTTCTGGACCCAGAGATCTTTTTTGAATCAAGGAGTCTGTCTCTGGATGCCTTAATTTGAATATTATTATGACCTTAGAACTGTAAACTTAAAACCTAAATAGACTTCCGGAGATGATGGCGGCTTAGTAAGACACGCAGGTCTTAGTTCCTCCTCCAGAACAGCTACTAAAGAAATAGAAATGGTACAGAACAGCTCCCAGAGCCATGACAGAGACCAAAAAGACAGCATACCCCATTCTGGAAAGGCTGAACCGGCAGGGAGAATCCACTGCGGTGAGATACCCGAGGGTCGTGCGCTTCCCAGGGCCAGGGCGGCTGGCGGCCGGAGTCCCTCCCTCCCTCCTTCCCGGGCTGGCTGGGAGAATTGGACAGGTGGTCCCCTCAAGCCGCGGCGGCCGGCACCCACCCCACACGCAACCACCTGGGCCGGCTGGAAGAATTGGATAGGAGGTCCCCCAAGCTGTGGAGGCTGACAACCGGGGTCCCTCCCACACACGTGGCTTCCCGGTCTGGCTGGGAACGTTGGATTGGCACACCCCCAAGCCACAGAGGCCGGAGTCCCATGCCACATTTGGCTTCCCGGGCCAGCTGGGAAATTTGGACCAGCACTCCCCCAAGCTGCAGAGGCCGGTGCCCCCCCAGTGCACGGACTCCCGGGCTGGCTGGGAGATTTGAATTAGAACTCCCCCAAGCCACTTCAGCTGGCGACCCTCCCCCACAGTGAGAGTTTTCCAAAGTTAAAGGAACCATAGAATCTTTTACTGGTGGGACACGCAGACAGATGAGCACCATGAGCACCACATGCTGGGCAGGATAAGAAAAACAGAGCCCAGAGATTTCACAGGAAAATCTTTCAACCTGCTGGGTCCCACACCCAGGGAAATCTGATTAAATGCCCAGACCAGCAGAAAATAATGGATCACGGGAGAAAAATTGAAGATATGGCCCAGTCAAAGGAACAAACCAATAGGTCAAATGAGATACAGGAGCTGAGACAACTAATTCTGAATATACAAACAGAAATGGAAAACCTCTTCAAAAACCAAATCAATAAATTGAGGGAGGACATGAAGAAGACATGGGCTGAACAAAAAGAAGAAATAGAAAAATTGAAAAAACAAATCACAGAATTTATGAGATTGAAGGACAAAGTAGAAAAGATGGAAAAAACAATGGATACCTACAATGGTAGATTTAAAGAGGCAGAAGATAGAATTAGTGATTTGGAGGATGGAAAATCTGAATTCCAAAAAGAAACAGAAACTATAGGGAAAAGAATGGAAAAATTTGAGCAGGGTATCAGGGAACTCAAGGACAGTATAAACCGCACAAATATACGTGTTGTGGGTGTCCCAGAAGGAGAAGAGAAGGGAAAAGGAGGAGAAAAACTAATGGAAGAAATTATCACTGAAAATTTCCCAA
The DNA here is from genome assembly GCF_023851605.1 of Tamandua tetradactyla. Taxonomy (NCBI): domain Eukaryota; kingdom Metazoa; phylum Chordata; class Mammalia; order Pilosa; family Myrmecophagidae; genus Tamandua; species Tamandua tetradactyla. The sequence continues at coordinate 131,210,075 of NC_135327.1, read as the reverse complement.
CTCTTATGAAAGACCGAAAATTACAGATCCAAGAAGTGCAGCACACCCCAAAGAGATTAGACCCAAATAGGCGTTCTCCAAGATACATACTAGTTAGAATGTCAGAGGTCAAAGAGAAAGAGAGGATCTTGAAAGAAGCAAGAGAAAAACAATCCATCACATACAAGGGAAACCCAATAAGACTATGTGTAGATTTCTCAGCAGAAACCATGGAAGCTAGAAGACAGTGGGATGATATATTTAAATTACTAAAAGAGAAAAACTGCCAACCTAGACTTCTATATCCAGCAAAATTGTCCTTCAAAAATGAGGGAGAAATTAAAACATTTTCACACAAAAAGTCACTGAGAGAGATTGTGACCAAGAGACCAGCTCTGCAAGAAATACTAAAGGGAGCACTAGAGTCAGATACGAAAAGACAGAAGAGAGAGGTATGGAGAAGAGTGTAGAAAGAAGGAAAATCAGATATGATATATATAATACAAAAGGCAAAATGGTAGAGGAAAATATTATCCAAACAGTAATAACACTAAATGTTAATGGACTGAATTCCCCAATCAAAAGACATAGACTGGCAGAATGGATTAAAAAACAGGATCCTTCTATATGCTGTCTACAGGAAACACATCTTAGACCCAAAGATAAACATAGGTTGAAAGTGAAAGGTTGGGAAAAGATATTTCATGCAAATAACAATCAGAAAAGAGCAGGAGTAGCTATACTAATATCCAACAAATTAGACTTCAAATGTAAAACAGTTAAAAGAGACAAAGAAGGACACTACCTACTAATAAAAGGAACAATTAAACAAGAACACATAACAATCATAAATATTTATGCACTGAACCAGAATGCCCCAAAACACGTGAGGAATACACTGCAAACACTGAAAAGGGAAATAGACACATATACCATAATAGTTGGAGACTTCAATTCCCCACTCTCATCAATGAAGAGAACATCTAGACAGAGGATCAATAAAGAAACTGAGAATTTGAATATTACAATAAATGAGCTAGACTTAACAGACATTTATAGGACATTACATCCCACAACAGCAGGATACACCTTTTTTTCAAGTGCTCATGGATCATTCTAAAAGATAGACCATATGCTGGGTCACAAAGCAAGTCTTAACAAATTTGAAGAGATTGAAATCATACACAACACTTTCTTGGATCATAAAGAAATGAAGTTGGAAATCAATAATAGGCAGAGTGCCAGAAAATTCACAAATACGTGGAGGCTCAACAACACACTCTTAAACAACGAGTGGGTCAAGGAAGAAATTGCAAGAGAAATTAGTAAATATCTCGAGGTGAATGAAAATGAAGACACAACATATCAAAACCTATGGGAGGTAGCAAAGGCAGTGCTAAGAGGGAAATTTATTGCCATAAATGCCTATATCAGAAAAGAAAAAAAGGCAAAAATTCAGGAATTAACTGTCCACTTGGAAGAATTGGAGAAAGAACAGCAAACTAACCCCAAAGCAAGCAAAAGGAAAGAAATAACAAAGATTAGAGCACAAATAAATGAAATTGAAAACATGAAAACAATAGAGAAAATCAATAAGGCCAGAAGTTGGTTCTATGAGAAAATCAATAAGATTGATGGGCCCTTAGCAATATTGACAAAAAGAAGAAGAGAGAGGATGCAAATAAATAAGATCAGAAATGGAAGAGGAGACATAACCACTGACCTCACAGAAATAAAGGAGGTAATAACAGGATACTATGAACAACTTTACGCTAATAAATACAACAATTTAGATGAAATGGACGGGTTCCTGGAAAGGCATGAACAACCAACTTTGACTCAAGAAGAAATAGATGACCTCAACAAACGAATCACAAGTAAAGAAATTGAATCAGTCATTCAAAAGCTTCCTAAAAAGAAAAGTCCAGGACCAGACGGCTCCACATGTGAATTCTACCAAACATTCCATAAAGAATTAGGACCAACTCTCCTCAAACTCTTCAAAAAAATCGAAGTGGAGGGAAAGCTACCTAATTCATTCTATGAAGCCAACATCACCCTCATACCAAAACCAGGCAAAGATATTACAAAAAAAGAAAACTACAGACCAATCTGTCTAATGAATATAGATGCAAAAATCCTCAACAAAACTCTGGCAAATTGAATCCAACAACACATTAAAAGAATTATACATCATGACCAAGTAGGATTCATCCCAGGTATGCAAGGATGGTTCAACATAAGAAAATCAATTAATGTAATACACCATATCAACAAATCAAAGCAGAAAAATCACATGATCATCTCAATTGATGCAGAGAAGGCATTTGACAAGATTCAACATCCTTTCCTGTTGAAAACACTTCAAAAGATAGGAATACAAGGGAACTTCCTTAAAATGATAGAGGGAATATATGAAAAACCCACAGTTAATATCATCCTCAATGGGGAAAAATGGAAAACTTTCCCCCTAAGATCAGAAACAAGACAAGGATATCCATTATCACCACTATTATTCAACATGTTGTTGGAGGTTCTAGCCAGAGCAATTAGACAAGAAAAAGAAATACAAGGCATCAAAATTGGAAAGGAAGAAGTAAAACTATCACTGTTTGCAAACAATATGATACTATATGTCAAAAACCCAGAAAAATTCACAACAAAACTACTAGAGCTAATAAATGAGTACAGCAGAGTAGCAGGTTACAAGATCAACATTCAAGAATCTGTAGCATTTCTATACACTAGCAATGAACAAGCGGAGGGGGAAATCAAGAAATGAATTCCATTTACAATTGCAACTAAAAGAATAAAATACTTAGGAATAAATTTAACTAAAGAGACAAAAAGCCTATACAAAGAAAACTACAAAAAACTGTTAAAAGAAATCACAGAAGACCTAAATAGATGGAAGAGCATACCGTGTTCATGGATTGGAAGACTAAATATAGTTAAGATGTCAATCCTACCGAAATTGATTTACAGATTCAATGCAATACCAATCAAAATCCCAACAACTTATTTTTCAGGAATAGAAAAACCAATAAGCAAATTTATCTAGAAGGGCAGGGTGCCCCGGATTGCTAAAAGTATCTTGAGGGAAAAAAACGAAGCTGGAGGTCTCACACTGCCTGACTTTAAGGCATACTAGGTTGCCACAGTGGTCAAAACAGCATGGTACTGGCATAAAGATAGATATATCGACCAATGGAATCGAATAGAGTGCTCAGATATAGACCCTCTCATCTATGGACATTTGATCTTTGATAAGGCAGTCAAGCCAACTCACCTGGGACAGAACAGTCTCTTCAATAAATGGTGCCTAGAGAACTGGATATCCATATGCAAAAGAATGAAAGAGGACCTGTATCTCATACCCTATACAAAAGTTAACTCAAAATGGATCAAAGATCTAAGCATTAGGTCTAAGACCATAAAACAGTTAGAGGAAAATATAGGGAGATATCTTATGAAACGTACACTTGGAGGTGGTTTTATGGACCTTAAACTTAAAGTAAGAGCACTGAATAAATAAATAAATAAATGGGAACTCCTCAAAATTAAACACTTTTGTGCATCAAAGAACTTCATCAAGAAAGTAGAAAGACAGCCTACGCAATGGGAGACAATATTTGGAAATGGCATATCAGATAAAGTTTTAGTATCCAGAATTTGTAAAGAGATTGTTCAACTCAACAACAAAAAAAACAGCCAACCCAATTACAAAATGGGAAGAAGACTTGAACAGACAACTCTCAGAAGAGGAAATACAAATGGCCAAAAGGCACATGAAGAGATACTCAATGTCCCTGGCCATTAGAGAAATGCAAATCAAAACCACAATGAGATATCATCTCACACCCACCATAATGGCTATTATCAACAAAACAGAAAATGACAAGTGCTGGAGAGGATGCGGAGAAAGAGGCACACTTATCCACTGTTGGTGGGAATGTCAAATGGTGCTACCACTGTGGAAGGCAGTTTGGCGGTTCCTCAAAAAACTGAATATAGAATTGCCATATGACCCAGCAATACCATTGCTAGGTATCTACTCAAAGGACTTAAGGGCAAAGACACAAACGGACATTTGCACACCAATGTTTATAGCAGCATTATTTACAATTGCAAAGAGATGGAAACAGCCAAAATGTCCATCAACAGACGAGTGGCTAAACAAACTGTGGTATATATATACATACGATGTGTCATGGTTAGGGACAGGTGTCAACTTGGCCAAGTTGTGGTACCTGTTCATCTGGTTGGGCAAGCGCTGGCCAGTCTGTTGCAATGAGGACATTTCGTAGGATTAGGTCATGATCACGTCAGCTACATCCACAGCTGATTCCCTTTGTAATCAGCCAAAGGGGGGTGTCTTCTGCAATTAGTGATGCTAAATGCAATCATGGGAAGCCTTTTAAGGAGGATTCAGAGGAGACAGGTTGCATTCCTGCTTTGGCTGGTGAGCCTCTCCTGTGGAGTTCATCCAGGCCATCCATTGGAGTCATCGGCTTCGCATCCTGCCCTGTGGATTTTGGACTCTGCGTTCCTACGGTCACGTGAGACACTTTCATAAATTTTATATTTGCAAGTGTTCCCTGTTGATTCTGTTTCTCTACAGAACCCTAACTAATACAGATGGAATATTATGCAGCTTTAAGACAGAATAAACTTATGAAGCATGTAATAGCATGGATGGACCTAGAGAACATTATGCTGAGTGAGTCTAGCCAAAAACTAAAGGACAAATACTGTATGGTCCCACTGATGTGAACCGACATTCGAGAATAAACTTGGAATATGTCATTGGTAACAGAGACCAGCAGGAGTTCGAAACACGGTAAGATAGTGGGTAATTGGAGCTGAAGGGATACAGACTGTGCAACAGGACTAGATACAAAAACTCAAAAATGGACAGCACAATACTACCTAATTGTAATGTAATTTTGCTAAAACACTGAATGAAGCTGCATCTGAGCTATAGTTTTTTGTGTGTTTGTTTGTTTGTTTGTTTGTGTTTTTTTCTTTTATATATATATTTTTTTTATTTTTTATTATTATTATTTTTATTTTTTCTCTATATTATCATTCTATATCTTTTTCTGTTGTTTTGCTAGTTCTTTTCCTAAATCGATGCAAATGTACTAAGAAATGATGATCATACATCTATGTGATGATATTAAGAATTACTGATTGCATATGTAGAATGGAATGATTTCTAAATGTTGTGTTAATTTTTTAATTAATTAAAAGAAAAATAAATAAATAAATAAATAATAGGGGGAACAAATGTTAAAAATTAATTTAGTTTAAAGTGCTAGTTGTAAATGAAAGCGAGGGGTAAGAGGTATGGCATGTATAATCTTTTTTTTTTTCTGTTATCGTTTTATTTCTTTTTCTGTTGTCGTTTTATTTTTTTCTAAATCGATGCAAATGTTCTAAAAATGATGAATATGCAACTATGTGATGATATTAAGAATTACTGATTGTATATGTAGAATGGAATGATATCTTAATGTTTTGTCTGTTAATTTTTTTTTAATCAATAAAAAAATTTTTTAAAAATCTAAAAAAAAAAAAAAAAAAACCTAAATAAACTCCCCTTTTAAAAGCCATTCCATTTCTGGTATATTGCATTCCCACAACTTTAGCAAGCCAATAAATACGTCTCAACTCAAATTTTCTATAAACCCAGTCAAGTCCTGTAGAGACTAACAGAACTGAAACCAACTACCTGTGCTACAACCATCCAGCATACAACAAATTAAAAATGATGTTGTTTTTGTTAGCTGCCAAGAATTTGTGGCTGATTTTGCTGCAGACAAGGGAAAGGAGTCATCATACAGCATAGGACACAGGGTACCATTAAAAATATTATTTCTCTACAGATATATTAACCTTTCCAATATTTTGCATGTATGATATAGCTCTCATCACTTATTAAATGCTATCGTATTGGTGACATCTGATCTTATAAGATGCTGTGAGTTAAAGGAAATAAATAGTGTCTGTCTTCTAGATTTTACAGTCTACAAAAATGAGATATATAGAAGTAAAGTAACATTCTAGTATCTGGCAAAAATGAGAAAAAAAGTCTAGATCTTCTACTTCCATTGCTGGTGCTTTTAATTATCATAACGTGTTTGAAGATTTATCAAGCACTTACTATGTGAATGATCTCCTGGTTCATATTTATATCCATCGTTTTGAATGGCAGTGCTATAATTGTTTTTTAAAGAACGACATTTTACAGAAAGATACAGGCATTATTAGCATATTCTTCATTGGTTTGAGAAGGCAATGCATGATTCAGAAGCCAAAATGTTTGTGCCATAAAAACACATACATCAACTTGATTCTAATAAAATATCAGCTACATTTGGCTTCCTGATTTGTGTCATATGTAACATTTAAGATAAAAAGAAAGGACTAGAATTTCCATCTGCTCTTCAGCACAATTCTAACACCTGATTTTATTTTCATTTGTTTTCATGGCCAAGATTTACATATCATCTGGTATCCTTATGCAGATTAAAATTTCCTTCAGGAAAGAAACTTTTTTTTCCCTTTACTACATCCATCATAACAGTAAAAACAAACTGTAAATATTTAAATTTTTATATTTACTTGGTGAATATATAAAATACTTTATTTTCATTTTTTTTGCCAAAATCAATTTTGATTTGCCTTTGTTAAAATGGTCCTAATCTTTTCAAAGGCTGATTTTAAATTGTACTTTTCTTCTGATCAAGAAATGTAAATGAATATCCCTTCTTGTGTTCTATATTGACCTTTTCAGGGATTAAAATAATTTATCTTGGGTGGTGTGACAGTGGCTCAGTGGCAAGAATTCTTGCCTGTCGAGCCAGAGACACGGATTTGATTCCCAGAGGCTTTCCATGCATAACACTAATACTAATACTAATAATAATAATAATTTATCTTGCATATATATGTTCAATAACAACTGTCTCTTGAACAGATAAAAGTGGAAACAAAATAAAACAGAGTTCTGATCTCAAAGTTCTTACATTATAGAATGATATTTGGCAAAAGTTTAATATTTGGACAGTTATGCTGTTAATAAAAATTTAAAAAAAGAAATGACAAAATTAATTAATTCTTCTATGAAAAGGAAATAATTTTACATTGCATTTTATCCAAGAAATTTAATTTCGTACTTAACCAAAAAGTTCAAAACTGTCAAAGAAGAAATATCTTCAGCCTAATTAATGTCAAACATTGGATATGTGCAGTCTCTACTGTGAATACTGATATTCTGGTTAAAAATAACAATATTTTAAAGTGGATTTAAGAGGCAATGTAACTATCTATTTATCTTATGAGATGTTTATTCTTAGTCAAAACATGTGCATTTCTTGGATAGCTAACTCATTTACAGATTACTGTTCCATTGCTCCATTCTGAGAGAGTATTTAGTCTGTCACTATTTTCCAAAACGTAATAATTCAACCAAAGATGGTTGTGTCTTCTGACAATCTGTTTAATATAATCCTAGAAGCAATCTTGATTTAAATAGCAGTTTTAGACATATGTGTATACATTTGTCAACAATTTTATTCTAACCTCTTTTCTAGAATGCATAAAGGATTGTGTGTATATAAGCAGGTGTTCACATTAAAGATTAACATTAATTAATTTAACTATTAAATGATTCTCTTAAATCTGCTATACAATTATTTTTCCTTGGTCACTGCAAAGTAAGCTAAGGTCTTTTCTAAACTAATAGAACATTTTGTTTATAAACACTTTTTATGGTAGCTTTTTCTATTTGAACCACATTTATATGTTTGATCTTATAGAAATCTTGCTCTGCTTTACAGAGAATTTAGGAATGATTAATTTTTCTTTCAATTATATTTAATTTAATTCAATTCCCAACTCATATATTGAACAGGATCTGTGCTCAGCTCTGAGATGAGTAGATCAGCAGTGCCCTATAAAGTTTCTCTTGGGAGAAAAAAAAGGAATAAGAAAGAGAAGGAGGAAGCATAAATATAAAATAAAAACAAATAGCCTATTGTGAAGATGGCAGTAATGGTGCAACACAATCAGCATGGCACTGCTGAGGCTACACGAGGAAACTATATTCATGTGCTCCCTATCAGCACCTGATTATCCAATATAATGCTGTAACCTATAACTTGATCTATAGAATATCTCCAGACCTTTTAGAATATCTCCAGAATTTTAACTGCAGGTTTAAATTCTTATTTTCTTTCTTCAAGCTGCTTCACTCAATCTCTTAAGTCATTCTATTAAGAGTACATCATACATTATTGAATTACTGCATTAAAAATTATGCCTATGTTCATCCTCATTAGAGACCAAGAACTGATTTTGGATCTAAATTCACCTATTTTGAAAGTTCTGAGGATAAAGTAGCTGTAGATGAGTTAGAAACTTCTTCTATGCACCATAATTTCCTGTTTCTAAAGGAGGCGCACTGAAATTTGAGATCAACTAGCACATTTGGAAAATATGATATTATTGTTTAAGGTTTGATTTTTTTATATGAACAGGAAAAACTGAGGACAAGAGCCTTAAGCCACTTTTTCTTAAAACTTTATTTTTGTTAGTCACATAATCTTAATATCTTATTATTATTTTAAAATCAGCCTGGTTCCTTTTTGTATTTTATGATCTATTAAAACTCATTGTTTCGTGACATATACTACACATATAGATAATTCCAAAAATCTAAGGTTCATATAATTAGTTTTGATAATCAAACCCACATAATTATCAAAGCATACTATGTTGCCATTACCCAGGAAACTTTCCTCATGCCCAATCCCTGTTCATTCACCCACTTAACTGATTTCCTTCACCTTGCATAATTTTTGTCTTGCTTTTTCTAGGACTTCACAAAAAATGAATCAAAGAACACGTACACTTTTGTGATTGGATTTGTTGGCTCAGCTTAATATTTTAGAGTTACATCCATATATTTGGTATATCATTAGTTTGATTTTTTTCATTGCTAAAGATTTTCTTTCACTATATAACTAACTCACACTATTTTTATTCACTATTCTGTTGATGGACACCTAAACTGTTTTCAATTTTAAGTTCTTATGAATAAAACTTATATGAAAAACAACAACAAAAAAACCCTATAGCTCAGATGCAGCTTCATTCAGTGTTTTAACATGATTACTTTACAATTAGGTATTATTGTGCTGTCCATTTTTGAGTTTTTGTATCTAGTCCTGTTGCACTTTTCTCTATATTAACATTTTATATCTTTTTCTGTTGTGTTGCTAGTTCCTCTAAACCGATGCAAATGTACTAAGAAACGATGATCGTGCATCTATGTGATGATGTTAAGAATTACTGAGTGCATATGTAGAACGGTATGATTTCTAAATGTTGTGTTAATTTTTTTTTCTTTTTTTTTCTTTCTTTCTGTTAATAAAAAATAAAAATAAAATAAAATAAAAAACTTATATGAATACTATTATACAAGGCTTTTTGTGGACATATGTTTTCATTGTTCTAGAGTAAAGTTGATGTTTTTTCCTTGAAGTTTTTATTTTTGTTTTTATAATAGTGCTACGATCTATTTCAAATTCTTTTTTGTGTATGGTATGAGGTAGGGAGGTCAAAGTTTCATTTTCATTTGTAGTTGTTGTTTAGTTTTGTTTTTAATCTAGATGTATATAAAATTGTTCTAGCAACATTTATTGAGGAATTCTTTTCTCCCCAGTGAATACTTTGGCAGTCTTATCAGAAATTAAGCTGTCTATGAAGGGGCATATGTCCTGAACTTCTTTTGGATGTTATTGATCTATATGTCTAGTCTTCTCTAAAACCACACAGTCTGTATTACTATTGGTATAAACTAAATATTGACGTCAAGTTCTGTTCTGTCAGTCCTCAAATTCTGTTTTTAATTTCAAGATTGGTTCTGTTAGGTAATTTGGATTTCCTTCTTTGTTCATTTTTTAAGAATCCTGTTGTCAAATAAAGGCCTACAGATAAAGTTTTTTTTTTTTTTTTTTGCCTGGGTAGGCATCAGGAATCGAATCCAGGTCTCCAGCATGACAGGAGAGAGCTCTGCCTGCTGAGCCACTGTGGCCTGCCCAGAGTTTTATATCTATTGGCTATTGGCAAAATGACAAATAATAGCTCAAAGGCCAAACTTGAAGCTGTTTTTTTGCAAGTATTGGAACACAACTGTGCCCATTCTTTTGTTTATTCTTTATGGCTGTTCCTTTTGCTACTATGGTATGGTTTAATATTTATGACAAAAGAAACATTGCTTAGAAAGACTAAATTTTTATCTTTCTCCTTTTGGAAAATTTTTTTTTTGTAAAAAAAATATGCTGAAGATGAATTTTTGGAGCATAAGCATCTTAAAAATATTTAGTTTTCAATTGCTAGAAGAAAATGTAGGGAAACATCTTCAAGATCTAATGATGCATGGTAGTTTCTTAGGCTTTACACCCAAAGCATAAGAAATGAAAGAAAAAATTAGATTAATGGGAATTCCTTAAAATTGAATACTTCCTTACTTCAATGGACCTTGTTCAAAGGCAGTTGACTCAATGGGAAAAAGTATTTGGAAACCACATATCTGATAAGAGTTTGAGATCCAGAATATATGAAGAAATCCTACAATTCATCAATAAAAAGAAAACCACCCAATTAAGAAAAATGGGCAAAAGACATGAATAGACATTTTCCCAAAATGGAAATACAGATGGCTAAATCTGAAGATGATGAAAATAGGCTCAGCTTCTTAGGACAGTGAAAATCAAAGCCACAATGAGATATCATTTTACATCCACTAGAATAGCCACTTTTAATGAAACAGGAAACTATAGTCGGGGAGCATATGGAGAAGAAATTGGAACACTTATTCAGCACTGGCGGGAATGTAAAATGGTACAGTAGCTGTTGAGGATGGTTTGGCAGTTTCTAAGGAAGCTAAGTGGAGATTTGCTTATGACCCAGCAATCCCACTACTGGGTATCTACCCAAAGATCTGAAAGCAGGGAGCAGGGATACAAACAGACATTTGCCCATCAATGTTCATAGCAGCCTTGTTCACAAATTGCCAAAAGATGGAACCAACCTAAGGTTTCTTAAACAGATGAACAGATAAACAAAATGTGGTACATATATGATGGAATATTATTCAGCAATAAGAAGGGATGTAGTGCTGAAGCATGCAACAGCATGGATGAACCTTGAGAACATAATGTTAAGTGAAATAAGTCAGATAAACAAGGACAAATATTGTATGATCTCACTGATATGAACTAATTATAAAAACTCATAGATAAATTATAAAATATAGGTTACCAGGATATAGAATGAGGTTAAATGTTGGGAAGTGGTTCCTTAATCTGTGCAGAATGATTAATTAGGTCAAACTTAAATGCTTGGAAATGAATAGAGGTGATGGGAGCAGATTATCATGAGAATAACTGTGGGTGAATGTGATGGGAAGGGGAAGTTTAAAGTCATGTATGTTACCAGAAGGAAAGCCGGAGGTTAAAACATCAGAATGTAAAACACAGTGAATCCTGTGGTGGACAATGACTGTGATTAATCATACAGATATAAAAAAGTTCTTTCATGAACTAGAGCAAATGGATGAAACTATTAAAAGGAAATTAATAATGGAAGAGCATATGGGGCTAAATATACCTATTGCAAACTACAGACTACAGTTAACAGTAATATCTTAATAGTCTTCCAGTAACTGTAAAATGTACCACACCAATATTGTGGGTCAAAAATGGGGGGAAGGGTAATGGGTGTGGGAGGACCTTGATTTTCTTTTTTCTTATTATTCATTTTCTGGAGTAATGAAAGTGTTCTAAAATTGATCATGGCGAAGTATGCACAACTAAGTGATGATACTGTGAGTCATTGATTATACTTCAGATGTTTTGTATGGTATGTGAATGTATCTAAATCAAACTGCATTAAAAATACTTACTTTTCAAATCCAGGAAATTTTCTTGCATTTCATTTACTTTACATCCTCTTTAATTTCTTTCATTATATCATTTCAGTGTAGAGTTCTTGAACGATTTTTGTTAAATTTAATCCTAATTTTTTTTGATGCTAAGGTGTTAAATTTTCTTTTCAAATTTTTCATGTCTAATGTGTAGAAATATAATTGAACTTTATTTTTTTATTCTGTATCTTGTGATACTGCTAAATCAATTTACAGAGCTAGATGTTTTGTTAATTTTTTCTGGGTTTGCTTCATTTTTTCATTTTCTTTAGATTTCTTAAATTTCCTAAATATACAATTAAGTTACCCAAAAATAAAGATATCTTTACTTCTTCTATTCCAATTCATCTAACTTGTATTTCTTTTTCTTGCTTCATTGCTTTAGCTAATTTCCTCAATATAATGTTGAATAGCACAAGTAATATGGATGACCTTGTCTTTTTCCCAGTCATGGGGGGAAGTACACTGTATTTCACTGTTAAGTGTGATGTTAGATATAGGGGTTTTCTGATTGTTTTATAGATGTAATTTTTCAGGTTGAAGAAATTCCATTCTATTCATAGTTAACTGAGAAGTTTAGATTTAATTTAGCTTTATCATTAATGGGTGGTGACTTTTTTCAAATGATTTTTCTACATATTTTGTGGTTATCATATAATGTACCTCTTTTTATGTTGACAGAGAGGATTAGCTCCATAGAATGATATTAGAATACTAAAACCTTGACTCACTCTGGGTTTAATTTGTTCTTCTTAATATATATATATATTTTTTTTACATGGGCAGGCACTGAGAATCAAACCCAGGTCTCTGGCATGGCAGGCAAGAACTCTGCCACTGAGCCACCGTGGCCTGCCCTTAATTTAGCTTCTTAATAGGGAAGTTTAGATAATTGAATTTATGCCTTTAAACACAGATTTAGCTCACCACACAAATTTCATAAGTTGTGTTTTCTTCATCATTTACTTCAAAATATATTACTGTGTGTGTTGACAATACTTCCTTGACCCATGAGCAATCTAGTCCTGTATTATACACTTTTTAAACATGTGGGAATTTTTCTAAATGTATTAAAGTTATTTGTTTATAGTTTAATATTTTTTGTAGCTCAAAAACATATTCTGTACAAATTTTGCACTAGCAAATGTATGAGGCTTATTCTATGGCTCAGCATATAGTTTATGTTACTGAATATTCTGTGTTGAGAATACCCCATGTTTTACATTTGTATCTTCTCTCATTATAGAATGCAGCAAGAAATTACCTACCAAAAATAATTAATAAGAAAAGAACAATGAACATGAGGCTATAGCCTCATGACGAATGGATAGGTATGTTGTCCTTAAAATTAAGAACTGGGTCATATGTTATTTGCTACAATGATAAAAAAAACAACTTAGAAGATATATTTAAGCTCTTAATAAGACCCAATTAAATGAATCCATGAAATTCAATCAGGAATTCATAAAGAGAGAACAGACAAAGATTAGAAGAAAATAATATAGGTAAAAAGGAAATTAATTGGGGAAGTAGTTGACAAAGATGACAGCATAAGATGCTCCAAGGAACTGCTCCTTCACAGAATCTTTGAACAACTAGCAAAAACTGGCAAAGCTATCTTCCTCAAAACTCCAGAAAACAGTTAAAGGTTTGCAGTAACTGGGCGTGCTGAATCAGGAAAACACAGCTATAAAAACTGCTGGAGAAGCTCATGTCACCCTTCTTGAGTCCTCCCTCAATCTGTTTCCCCAGTGTGGTGTGCAGCCAGTCTATATTCCCATTAGAGTCACTTATCCTGTTCTGGATGTAACAGAGTAAATCCTACGTCAAAGTGGTGTGCTTATACACTAGTTCTCCTTCCAGAACTTGCCCTGAAGGCAGAAGCAGCTTGCAGACGGTTAAAATTGTAACAAATAGTTAAGTCACCAAGACCTGGAGCAAAGGATTATCAGCCTTAAGATAAATAGAGCTCCCAGGAGGAGGGAAAATGTTTCATAGGGAATAGTGGGAAGATTAGGATTCCTGTAAACCATGGAATTCCTAAAACCACATCTGAGGGAGCACAAGCACAGGACAAGATAGAAACTCAGAAAAGATAGATAGGTACTTGAAATTCACTTTCCCCTCAGGCTTATCTTCTAAATAGTAGGGCTAAACTGTGAAGGTGAGCATTAACCATTGAAAAACTAATTTTCAAAGACAGTGAAAGAGGCTTTCTTGCACTAGTTTGTTTGTATTTGTTTGTATTTCTGAGCTAACAAATACAAACAAACTAGTGCAAGAAATAATCCTTTGCTCCAGGTCTTGGTGACTTAACTATTTGTTACAATTTTAACCGTCTGCAAGCTGCTTCAGACGGTTACTCTGAAGGAATTACACTCAAGGAAATATCCATATATTACTATCTTGATATAGACTTAAGGAACAGACAGCTCAGGAACTAAATCCTAGAAAAAACATGAAAATATTCAAAGGTAGTGTTGAAAAAAAGTTTATAAAACAGTCTTTCCTTTCATCTCTGGTGCCAGGAGCATCTGTGGGGAAATTGGAACCAGCAGACTTGGTTTGCCTGTACACAGAGACTTTCCAGCTAGTTGGTAGATCTGACCCTTGAGGAAGCCACTGAGGGCACCTGGATTTTGGCCAAGTCTTAGGGGCCCTCCTTTTGGGAGGCAGAAGAGGTGCAGAATGGAACTGTTCTGACAATTGGCCAGCAAAAGAGACTTGTTGATTTCTTTTACTTCCCTTTCCCCACATTGGCCTGGAGCTCTCAGGAGTGCACAGGTGGAGAGACACAGCTAAGGAAGTGAACCAAGCTGCACTGTCCTGCTACCTGGCAACCACCAGACCCATTAGGTCCTTAAGCAGATTCCCTGCCAAGATGCACACTGGCCCACATCACAGCCCTCAGATTGGTGGTTTTCAGCACACACTGAGATCAGCAACCTTGGTTGGATTTACACTGGGTCTCCATCCAGCTCAGCTGGCTGCCATATTTGAGGAGAGGTGGGCCTGAGGGGAAGAGCTGACCCAAGGGTGCTATCTGCTGGGAAGAAGTGGAAAGTGCAGATCAGGCAAACTGCTTATCTGCCTAGCTTTCAACAGATCCTGAAGTAGAATTGCATCTCCAGCATGAGATCCAGGCAGAAGACCTTCAGTGCAAACCTAAGCAAATACAAAACCTAAGATAAGCAAGGGAAATCAACTTTTCAAATAACCTTATTTTAATCAAATGCCTCAAAGCCAACAGAAAATTTCAGAGTACATGAAGATGCAAGCAGATATGGTCCAGCCAAATTACCAAATTAAAACTCCATAAGGGACACATAATTTGAACAACTAATAAAAGGCATGCATACAAATCTAAATAAATCAGTGGGTTGGCCAATGACATAAAGGATATCAGGAAGACATTAGAAAGGCATAAAGAAGAATTTGAAAGATTAAATAGAAAAATAGCAGATCTCATAGAAATGAAAGATACTGTAGACCAAATTAAAAATGCATTATGCACATATACATGTTACACAAGGTGTCAAATGTCAAGGACATGGAAAGAGTTCTGAAGGGTAAAGAGAAAATTAATGTGTTATAGAAAAAGAAACCCCATTGAAATGAAGTGTCCATTTCTCATAAGAAACCATGGAGGTAAAAAGGCAGTAAGACAAAATATTTAAAATACTGAAAGAAAAACAATTGCCAACCAAGAATTTTAAGTCTACCAAGGCTGACTTTCAAAAATTAAGGAGAGGGTGCATGGGTAATTCAGTGGTTAGAATGCCCACCTTTCATGAAGGAGACCCAGGTTCAATTTCCAGACCATACACTCCCCCCAAAAAATTGAGAGATAGGATATTCCTAGATAAGCAAAAAATGAGCAAAAATATAAACACAAGATGTACTTTACATCATTGCTAATGGGAGCTCTTCAGTCTAAAAGAAAGGACACTAGAAAATGAATTGAAGTGGCACTGAAAAAATAAATATCTCTAGCAAAGGTAACCATATGGGTAATTATATACTATTGTATTGTATTTTTTGGTACATAATTTCACTTTCTATTTCTTTCAGGTTCTAAAATTATCATTGTATGATAAATATATACTTTATCATACAATGCAAAGAGATATAATGTGTAACAAGCACAAGAAATAAATACAGGAAAGGATACATATGGAACAGAGATTGTGTATGCTATTGATATTAAGTTGTCATGCAATCAAATAAAAATATCTTATCAAATAAAATATGATTATTACAGATTTAGGATGTTAAATTTAAGCTGCATTATAACTAAAATGAAATATCTAGAAAATACATGTGGAAGAGAATGAGAAGTGACTCAAAATGGAACATAATAAAAACCAAATAAATATGAAAGCAGACTAAAATGGAACTCTTGAGAGACATAAAAGGGACAAGATTTACAAAAAAAAAAAAATCCAAATAGCAAAATGGCAGAAGGAATTCCAATGTTATTAATAGTTACTTTAAATGCAAATGGATTAAAATCTCTAGTCAAAAGGCAGAGATTGGCAAAATAGATTTTAAACAACCATGACCCAACTGTTTCAGTCTGCCAAAGCTGTCAGAATGAAGCACACCAGAGATAGATTGGCTTTTAATAAAAGAAGATTTATTTAGTTAAAAACACACAGTTCTTCAGAGGAAAGGCAGCTAACTTTCATCTGAGATTCTCTCTTACATGGGAAATCACTGCTGGTGATCTCTGCTGGCCTTCTGTGCAGGCTTTTGGATTCCAACAGCTTTCCCCAGGGTGATTCCCTTCTGCATCTCCAAAGGTCTAGGCTGAGCTGTGAGTGCTGAGATGAGGTATGCTGAGCTGCTTGGGCTGTGCTGCCTTGAGCTCTCTCATTTAAGCATCCAGCCAATTAAATAAAACATCATTCATTTCAGGAGATATGCAGTCAGTAATAGATGAATTTCATATGCCAGTGGCTCAAGTTCACACCAACAGAACTAGGCACCTTCACCTGGCCAAGTTAACACTTGAACCTAACTATCACACCAAATATATTATGTTTATAAGAGAATAATATAAATTCAAAAAAACAAGTTGAAAGCAAAAATATGAAAAATATGTATCAAATAGCATTATCTACCTACTTGTATCTTTGACTTTAAGGTGAGTGAGTCTCTTGCAGACAGCATATAATCAAGGCATGCTTTTGGATCCATTTTATTCATCTCTACCTTTTTACACTGGAGAGTTTAATCCATTGATATTTAAAGTTACTATTGATAATGCAAGTCTTTTTTTCTGTCATTTGCTATTTAGCTTTGTAAGTCCTATACCTTTTTTGCTTCTCATATCTGTTAAGGCCTACTTTTATATTTATTTGCTTTTTGTATTTTACCATGTTGAGTGCCATCTCATTTCTGTCTGGATTAATTTTTCATCTGTTTTCCCTGGAGTTGCCAAGGGTTAAAATTTAACAACCTAAATATATAAAAATTATATTTGGTGTGATACCAATTTAACTTCAATAGTATAAATATATACTTTTCCTATTACTCTCTGTCCCCCACTATTTTTAGTACTTTTTACCACTTATATTCATGTACGTTACATGTCCAAAATATAGATTTATCATTACTTTTTATGCATTTGCATTTTAGCACCTATAGAAAGGAAAAAGTGGAGTCACAGACCATACAATACAATAAACTGGCATTTCTAGTTACCCAAATATTTGTCTTTGCCACAGGTCTTTATTTCTTTACATTCCTTTGAACCATTATCTAGTGTACTATCATTTTAGTATGAAAAACTCTCTTTAGCATTCCTTGTGGGGCAAGTGTAGTAGTTATGTATTCCCTAAACTTCTGTTTATCTGAGAATGCTTTCTCTCTCCCTCATTTTTTGAAATAGATTCTCACCAGATATAAAATTTTGACTGCCAGTTGTTTTCCTTAGCCATTTTAAGTATTTCAACCCACTTCCTCCTTGCATCCATGGTTTCTGATGAAAAATAGAAACTCAATCTTATTGTGACTTCTTTGAATATAATATGCTACCTTTCTCTGGCAGCTTTCAGAACTCTCTCCATGTCTTTTGCATTTGATTATGTAATGAATATATTCTAGGGTGTATTCTTCATGTTTAACTGCTTTCTGAGCTGCTTGGACATGTGATTTCACATCTTTTGCTTACTTTGGGACATTCTCTCATCATTTTTTCGACTATTCCTTCTGAACCTTTCTCCTTCTTCTCTTCTGGGATTCCCATAACACATATATTGGTGTGTTTGATGGTGTCCCAGAGCTGCCTTAGACTATTTTCACTTTTAATAATTATTTTTTTCTTTTTGTTCCTCAGCCTGACTCATTTTATGTGTTTTGTCTTCAAATCCACTGATTCTTTCTTCTGTCAGCTCCATTCTTCTCTTGAAACCTTCCTGGTCATTTTTTACTTCAGTGTTTATGGTTTTCAACTCCAGCAGTTCTGTTTGGCTACTTTTTAAGGTTTCTAGCTCTTTATTACATTCTCATATTGCTCATTTATTGTTGTCCCAATGCCCTGTAGTACATTCAGTATACTTTCCTCATCTCCTTAGCATTTTTAAGATCATTTTTTGAAAGCTTTGTTCTGTATGTCCCCATTTTTATTTTCTTCACTGGGTATTTGCTCTTCCTTTGGATGGGCCATTACTTCCTGTTTCTTTATCTTGTCCTCTTTTGTTGCACAATGTACATTTTAACATTTAGAAATGTTAACTCTGGGATTTAATCCCTGAGATATCTGTTTCTTGTTTTGCAACAAACTGGTGACAGGAAAGTGTGGACTACTGGACTTCAGCCCTTCTATAAGAAGGTTTACTCAAGTTGAATGCACTGTTCAGGGTTTTCTCTTTCTGGGCCTCTGTCTTGTCTTGGGCTTCTGCTTGTTAGTTGTTCTGGAGTTCCCCTGTTTACACGAGCTTTTCATCCTCTGTGTTTTCTAGGGGACATACCTATCACTCCTGGGTATCTGAACTGCAAGTCTTTATCCCAGATCATCTGTTTCTATAGATTTTATATTCCTGTTGTTCTCATGCTGTGTTTGCCTGGAGGGCAAATCCTGGGAAGAGGGTCACCCCTGGGACAGCTTTTGCAATTCCATCTTACCCAGAGAGAATAGTGCCAGGGACCCACAAAGGGGGCATAGACTGCCTCCAATTTATCCTATGGTGGCAGTCAGGAAGTGTGTTGAACCTACTTCAATGGCTCCCCAAAACTGACCTTTCATGGCCTGCCCAGCAAATGCCTTCCAGCTAACTTTCACCCACAGTCCTCATGAGGCCCTGTGTCTTTAATTATTCTCTAACTCTGCCCCTGTTCCGGGAAGGTTGAAACAATAACTGCCCTCAGAGCCAGGATCCACCATCCAAATTCACGAATCAAAAGCCATGATTAGTGATCAGCCATACACAGTCTTATTCTTGGGAAACAGGATTTTTATATCCCTTTCTGTTAGCAGCAGCCTGCCTTGAGTGGACCTCGTGGCAGCTTTCTTTGAGAGTGGGTGATAGGTGCCAGCAGCTGCTGCATGGCGAGAGCAATTTATAGTTCTTTACCATAATTTATCAGTGTCTTCCTCCCCCTCTTCTTTGCATGCTGTAAAATGTTCTCCAGGCCTCTAGAGCTTCAAAATAGTAGTTTCAGACAGTTCCTGTCTGTCTAATAGTTGTTTTGGTGGGAAGACTATGTCCTGACACTCCCTATTCTGTCATCTTCCTGGAGGTGCAATATTAATTTTGATATATATCTTCCCAGACTTTTAATGCTCACTATGTTCAATTTAAATGTGATTGTGTATATGCACTGAAATACATATTTAAAATAGTTTCAGTATATTTTTCAGTTCTTCCTTTCTATGCACATTTCTTCAGAGATTCTCAGTACCCAGGCATGAGAGATGGTTTACCTATTTTGAATCTGTGGTAGAGGCAAGGAAAAAGAATCTTAGGACCAAACTGTAGACCATTGAATGGACTTAGGCATCTTACTCTGATCTTGTACATATTTGAAAAAAAACCTCTGATGTTTTACTAATATTAGATTTGAATTTTTTTTAACAGAAAATCATGAATGTAAGGCTCCTCCAGCAACCATGATTTATATTAACTAGTTTATTACCTTTAAAAATGTTTTACCTGATATTTAGCATATTCTTGTTTCATAAGAGAAATTCATTTTCTTGGAAAAAATGTTATCTTGCATACCTCAAGAAATGTGTAAAAATATGGTGAAATGATTAATTTTAAAATAGATGAAACTTTAATCCCATTTTAAATAATGTATTTTTTTAATAGAGCATCATTATAGTATTCTCCATAGGAAATGTCTTATGCAGCTGCATCAGGAAAAGAACTATCTTAATGCTCTCATAATGTATGCTCCATGTAGAGATCATAATATGTTATACCAAAAATTATTTATGCTAAAAGAACGGTTCCATAAAACTGCCAATAATAGCACAGTGAATGAGTGGATACCATTTGAATTATAGCACTAAAATGAAATTCAGTGTGGATTTCTGACACGTACACTGAAACCTGAGAGCAGGGGGATATTAAATCCTTTGTTTAACCATCTACAATTTATCTTTAAATAAAAATAGCTATATTGATGGTGGTAAAAAGTACTTCCTATTAAGTATAGATCAGAGAAGACAGTAAAATGAAGTGACAATCATTTCAGCTGTTTTTTCACATTTTCTCACTTGAGAGAGTAAGGTAATACATGAGTTGGAATGTCTTGTACATAGCTTATCTAGAAGTAGAATTGTTTGAAAATAGATCGTTAAATAAATCTGATTAATTCATGCAATAGAATATTAACAGATAAGATATACTTCTATCAGCATGTCTACATTTCAAAAATAGAATATTGATGAAAAAACATTTTGGTAAGTGTCAAGTTTCATTAATATAAATTGTTAGAATACATGGAGCAACATATCTTTCAGGGATATACACATAAGAGTAAGGTAGTAAGAACTTGCATAAAACTGCAAACACCACTTTTTTAAGACACTGTTGACAGGTTCAGGTGTCATCATGGCCAGGTGACGATGCCCTGTGTGCTGTCACAGTGGACTTAAATCATCAGTATGTGAAATTCATCTATGGCTGCTAAGGGATGTGCCTTCCATGATGAGTGATGTTTAATTTAATTAGTTGAAGGCTTAAAAGAGATAGGTCAGAAGAAAAGTCAGTAGCTTAGCATACCTCCTCTCAGCACTCAGAGCTCAGACCCAGATGTTCAGAGCTGCAGAAGGGAATCACCTGAGGGAAAGTGGTTGGAACCCAGAAGCTAGAAAGGAAGCCCAGCAGATGTCCGCTGTGTGCCTTCCCATGTGACAGAGGAAAGCCAGCTGTCTTTCCTCTGAAAAACTATAAATTTGTAACTAAATAAATCCCCTTATTAAAAGCCAACCCATATCTGGTGTGTTGCATTCTAGCAGCTTTAGCAAACTAAAACAGATTTTGGTACTGGAGAAGTGGGGTGTTGCTACAGTTTATAAATACCAAACATGTTGGAATGTGTTTTTAAATGGATAAGGGGAAGATTTGGGAAGAGCTATGAGGATTTTGATAGAGAAGGCCTGAATCGCTGTGAAGAGACATTTGGTAGAAATGTGGACTCTAAGGATATTTCTGATAAGACTAGCCAGAAATAATGAATGTATCATTGAAAACTGGAAGGAAGGCATTCTTTGTAGATGGAAGGCAGAATTTGAGAGTAATGGACTTGGATATTTAGAGGGATAAATTTCCAAGTTAGGTGTGGAAAGGGCAGCCTGGCTTCTTTTATCTTACAATGAAATGTGACAGGAAAGAGAAACATTAGGGACTGAACTCTTAGGTATAAAGAGGCCAGGGTTTGATCATCTGGAGAATCTGGCTTCCAGGGAGGGAGACCCCAAAGAATAGTGCCCCACATGAGGATTTAACCAAACACGGAAGCCATCAACTATTACAGAACAAGTGGGAATTTGACATGGAGTTATCCAGAAAGGATTTGTGGAAACCCCTTTTGTCTGATGGGCATGATCCCAACATATTGTGTAGAAAACCAATAAGAGTGTTGTGAGATCTGTAAAACAGAACCATTGCCAGTCTGGACCAAAAGGGACAGAAAAGGGACAAACTGAAGGAAAAATAACTTTGGAGGCAGAACCATGGAAGCTAAGGTCTGAAGCCAAGAAACCTCAGGCCAGGACAGTGGACCCAACCATATATGTGGAGAGGGTGATTTGGCTCAGAAGCAGAGGGCGGGCCTTCCACTTTATTGCTTAGGAAGAGTTGTGCCACCCCAGGCATTGGAGAAGGTGGAGCACATAAACCAGGGATTGGGGAGAGCCTGGCTGCCACCCCATTGTTCTGGAGGAGGTGAGCTTGTTCCTCAGAGATGGTAGAGAGCCCAGGTGCTGCCCCAATGTTTGCAGAGGGTGGAGCCAAGAAAATGGTGGTCTTCCCAATGTCCCCCAAGATTACTACCACCCCAGTGTTTAGAGAGAGCAAAGCCACTGCAGAGGCCCTTGGAAAGGGTGGGACTGCAGCTTTCTAAAGCCCCAAGGATAAATGACGCTCACACTCTGAAATCTGATGGAGTTTACCCAACAGGCTTTCAGAATTTTAGAGAGCAGATGAACCTGTGTTCCTTTCAATTTCTCCTATGGCAGTGGGATTACTTATCCTATGACTATTCTTCTTTGTATATTGGAAGCAGATAACTTGCTTTATGTTCACCGGTCCACAGCCAGAACAGAATTCTACTTTAGGACAGACCATGCCTGTAAATGAATTTGATGAGATTTTGTACTGTTTTTGAGTTGGTATTGGTATTAGTATTTTACAGAAAGAATTTAAGGTTTTTGTGATATTACGATGTAATGAATTTATTCTGTATATGGAAGGATTTAGTGCATGGTAGGCAGGACATATGATCATTGCTAGGCGAAAAAAAAATCTGTTATCATTTTCTATTTAGACATAACGTATCACTTAAGGTGATATGTATAGTTGCCAAGTTGAGAAGGGGTGGATTTATGATAGTCAGTTTCAAGTGTCAACTGAGCCAGGTGATGATCCCCCTTTGTTCTGTTGCTGTGGACTTAAATCAACACTATGTGAAATTCATCTCTGACGGATGACATTTGCGCTTGGCTAAGGGGAGTGCCTTCGGCAACGAGTGACATTTAATTTAATTAGCTGGAGGTTTAAAAGAGAGAGGCACTCAGGATACCTCATCTCAGCACTCAGGGCTGAGACCCAAAACACTTGGAGATACAGAAAAGAATCACCCCAGGGAAAGCAGTTGGAACCCAGAAGCCAGAAGGGAAGCCTAGCAGATGTCACTGTGTGTCTTCCCATTTGACAGAGAAAGCCAGAGGAAAGTCAGTTGACTTTCCTCTGAAGAACTATAAATTTGTCACTAAATAAATCCCCTTATTAAAAGCCAATCTATCTCTGGTGTGTTGCATTCTGGCAGCTTTAGCAAGCTAAAACAGAAAAAGAAGGACTGTATTTGTATCTGCAAAATGTAGGGATTTAAAACAAATCCCCTTCATAACTTCAAGCTTATAAAAGAAGAGTTATTTTAACAGTATTTCAAATGTAGACTTTTAGAGCCACTTTTTGAGTAAATGTGGTGTCCAAAGTTTAAAGAGAAGAAGTTGTAGCAAGACTGGAAATATTTTATCTAATAAAATAAAATGATTTTAGTATCAGGAAAAGCACTTTTCATTTTGTTGTCTCATAAAATATTTTCCAGAGTATTTCTCTTGAACATTTGTTACCTATCTTTGTAGCATTAAACCTTTGTAGAAGTTTTCTGTAAAAGTAAAACACTCCAAATTCCTAGTGAAGCTTATGTTTTCTGCAAATTCCAAGCTGTTTAATAGTAGGCAGATCAAAGTAAAATGGAATGAATTTCATTCCAAAATTTTTTAAAGTGTCAGCCTGACTACCACTTGTTTGAGATCCAAATTTTTGTCCACCTGGGCTAAATGACTTTAGCATTAAAAAGAAAATCTCTAATAGTTATGATTCATTTGAATTAATCAGCTTGTGGCAGTAGAATTCCAGGTTTATAAACAAATTTGATCAAATTCAACAGCACTTGCTTTAGTTTTACAACCTGTCTCTTCTCTGAGACATTTTCTATGTTTGTCAAAAGGCAAGCATATGAATTTCTGGTTAGGAAAATCTGAAACTTCCA
Source organism: Tamandua tetradactyla (assembly GCF_023851605.1). Taxonomy (NCBI): domain Eukaryota; kingdom Metazoa; phylum Chordata; class Mammalia; order Pilosa; family Myrmecophagidae; genus Tamandua; species Tamandua tetradactyla. Next base: position 131,185,873 of record NC_135327.1, on the reverse strand, counting down.
TCTTACCTTTTATTGCCATTATTATGTGTGTGTGCGTGTATTTGTTTGTGCATATTCTGAAAATAAAACATACAAAGATAACTAGTGTTAAAGCTGATATATAAGTATCTTGCACAAGTTACCAGAGTAAAAAAATGGGAAAACACTCATTTATACAAAATGTTTGTTTATTGGCATCACATATCTGAAATTTCAGCATTAAAAATTTCTTTATTTGGGTTAAATTATCATGTCTTTCAGAACTCTTATTAAAATACAGTTGCTTTACTCTGTTACCAAGCATCCCTTTCATAGTAACATATTATTAACTTAATGAAAATTAGCATGTATCAATTCAGTTGTTTAGGTTTATTTAGCAGATACCTGATAGATTAATTACATTTTGCAAAGGGCATGAGGTTCTGAAAGATATGTTAAGGTCTTGGTTAAACAACAAATGTTAATAAGAAAAAGGGATTGCACAGAAATGAGTACCCATCAGGAGATAACACTTTTACCAATGTCTTGTTTTGAGAAACAGAAGGGATAAATTAGAGGATGTTCTTTGTTTCCCATATAACTGACATGCATGCACGCACACACACATACATACTCGACTGTGTATGTACACGACATATACTCATTGATTTTTTTTATTCAAAAATTCTTGTAGTTGAAGTTATTAAACTCAGGACAATGGTATCCAAAAGAATATGCAGCTATTACCTATATTTATTACTTAAGTCACTATAAAATTATTAATTGAAAGTAAAGAAAACCACATTAAAAGGGACTTATACATGGGTTACTCTATTTTTAGTAGAAAAATCTACTAAAGAGGAATAGCTTACTTGAAAAACGAATCCTCAGCCGTCAAGGCCATGTGGGACAGATAGATAATGGAATGAAAGTAGTTTAAGATGTGATGCTCAAGGTTTTCCGAGTTCGGTCACTACTGCTGACATTAAAATTGTAGGAAATTTCCATCTATCCCAGTAAAACCTAAGTCAGCATCTCATTGAAATGTCTTTTAAAAAATAAATTAGACAGTGGCCATAATCCTTGTTCCAATGTTAAAAAGTCATATAAAAGGGTACTGATAAGAAGAAACCTTGAACCACGAGGCTGACTAAACAAAATTAATAAGCTCTATATTAGTCTCAAGAGAATGACATCTTATGAAGAGACGGTCAATGTTGCTGAATCAAGAAATCCTTCACTTTTCAGAGTTGTCCTCAATTTCCTAAACACAATTCTAGCTAAAATTATTAGCAAAAGCATTCTAGGTTATATAGGGTATGCTGAAGGACACAGATAATATGTATAAATTCCTTCACACATTGTGAAGCCATGCTATTGGTTTTATTGACATCCGGAGTTTTACTTTGTAATGGAATGCACCTCACTTACAAGCCAACTTTAATGAACTCTATTTAAGATAATGAACTTGTTTATGCATAGCTCCTTTTTTCCCTCATACCATACACAGCAAGAATAAAAAATGCATATGTTCTTGAGAAATAACCAGTGATAGGATCAAGCCCATCATATTTCTCTCAGATTCTAGTCAACTGACCTCAATATACATCCTAGAACATAAGATAAGGGGACAGGACCAAAAGAAAAGCTTTGCATTAATATACTGAATAGATATGTACCATCCAAATAGCACACTTATAAATGTGAAGTCCTGCCACATCTTTTATCATATTTACTTCACCAACAACCTTGTGGAATATATTTGTGAAAACCGAAGATCAGAGAAATTAAGCAGCTTATTAAAAATCATACAGATAATAAATGTTGAATAATGTCAGGATTTAAATTCAGGTTATTACACTCTAAGCCTTATGTTGTTAACCCAAATGTTGCAGTGCAAGTTATACTTTCATAGTTCTAATTGTTATTTTTAATGGAAAGTGTAATCTAGGTAGCCATAAAGGGAAGAGAAATTGTTTTTGTTTTCTTTTTTTTGTGTGACACTTCTATTAATTATAATGATAGCTATTGATTATTTAAAGAGTTTTATACAATCAAAATGGGAATTTTATATCAATTAATATGATGGTAGCAGGCTTTTGAAAAGAGAATAAGCCTAAAAGATCAAAGGAATGGGTGAGGTGAGGATAAACACCCAGTCTTAGAAGATGGAAAGCACAAAGTAAGTGGAACGAGAAAACTGAATCCATGGTCAGAAATAAGGAAATCCAAGAAACAATGAAAATTTATGAGGGGTGCCCAAAAGACTTAGAAAATGATGGCAGTAGACACTTCTGCAAGTGAAGCTGAAAATGGGAGAATTTTTAGAAATTCTACTTAAGAGTCAAATTGGTCCTCTTAGTCTGGCCACAACTCTAGCAGAAAACTAAAAAATTATTCTTGACAAAATGTCGAGTATATGTCGTGTACATACACAGTCGAGTATGTATGTGTGTGTGCGTGCATGTCTCTGGTTGAGATGACACCAGGTCCCCTCAATGTAGGCATACTATACTAGATGCAGCATTATTAAAGGAAACTTTATCTATTATTATTATCCTCTTCAATCAGTTGACTATCAGAATTTGGCAGACAGGCTTTATAAATTCTAGGCAACAAACTGGAAGATCCTTCTTGCAGGCACCTGACTAGCCCAAAGGAAGTATTTTGATCAGTAGTGATGTAATAAAGATCATTCTGTAGTGAAGCCCTCAGATGAATCACAATCTACCCTGACAGAGCTTCCAAACAGCTTTTTAGTGCAATGTAGCCAAGGATCACTGGACACTTGAGGAAAGGTGCTTACATAAAAACAAAAATTCCCAGCTATAAACAGTACCATATAGATGAAGTATATGTTTACACATGTACATACATCTATGTTTGTGGATGTGTATGATACAACTTTATAATTGAATACAGTCTGTTTTTGAAATGCAAGTATGATTGTATGTGATTGATAAGTAGAACAATGACTATAAAAACATTGATTTATATGTGATCTTTCCCAGCATTTTAGTGTTTTGTGTCAACAAGTACCAGCAATTGAATGTAACCTACACTACCAGCTAACAGCAACAACCTATAGAACTGTATCCTATATGATGCAAATTCATTCCGCATAATTTCTCTTTACATCAGGCTTTGGCTTTTGTTCTAGTTTGCTAGCTGCTGGAATGCAACACACCAGAGACGGATTGGCTTTCAATAAAAGGGGATTTATTTTGTTGGTTCTTCAGAGGAAAGGCAGCTAACTTTCCACTGAGGTTCTTTCTTATGTGGAAGGCACAGGATGGTCTCTGCTGGTCTTCTCTCCAGGCCCTTGGGTTCCAACAACTTTCCCTGGGGTGACTTCTTTCTGCATCTCCAAAGGCCTGGGCTGAGCTGCAAGTGCTGAGATGAGGAATGCCGAGCTGCTTAGCAGTGCTACATTGCAATCTCCCATTTAAGCACCAGCCAATTAAGTCAAACATCACTCATTGCAGCAGACACGCCTCCTAGCTGACTGCAGATGTAATTGGCAACAGATGAGGTTCACGAACCATTGGCTTATGTCCGCAGCAACAAGACTAGGTATGCTCACCTGGCCAAGTTGACAACTGAATCTAACTAACACAGCTTTAAAGTGCTTTCTAATGTCTTCACAGCTCAATGGCTTTAACTCTTTCTTACATCCCATCTATTGAGCTAATTTAATTATATATATATATAATATATAGTACACTCTTATTTGATCTTTAGCCATGTCTTTAATTGTGCTAATAAGTTTTTTATAGGATTTGTTGTGTTTGTTCATGTTCTGGTTAAACGTTCCATTGATGTTGAATGCTCCTATTCTTATTTCTTCTTATAAATCGTGATTAATTTTTAAGCACGTAAAAAATTCTAGCAACACCTATATTGTAATATATATGCAATAAATCATAAATATAAACTGCTATGGAAATATATATGTGTATAATTGCATAAAGGAAATATGGAATAGTAGCATAATGTGTTTCCATTTTGGTACAAAAGAGAGAAAATTAAACAATGTATATATAGCTTTGCTTTTGTGTTATAAAATATATTATTAAGAGACTTCCAGGTAGATAAGACGATGGCCGTTACCCAGGTCTACAACAAATATTTTCTCATAAAACATCAAGAAAAAGAAAAAGATAAATTATACAAAAAGGTGTCTTTATCATAAATGAAGACAAAGGATGCTCAATAAAGTAAAAAGAGGAAAAAAATAGAGATGTCACCAAATCCCAGAGCATAATCTTCATGTTCCTACTTGTGCTGCAGAGCTTTGTGATTAAAAACCACTGGAAATAAAGTGATAGAAAAATATAGAGAAGAGAAGAGCTAGAAACAGGCCTACAGTTATTCTAAAATTACTGTCATTAAGGTGCAGTAACTATAGCTGTGAAAATTCAAAAGGAAAGGTGTCATAAAAATCACAGCATGACTTACATAAAAAACATAAAGATTCTCACTGTGTGAAGTGGTATCTTTGAAAGACTTAGCTTCCGTGGGGGAAAAAAAACAGGAAAAGAGAAGGTAGAGTTTCCTCTCGGGGAAAAATAATGGAATATAACTAATATTTCAAACTAGAACGCAAGATAACTATAAGAACAAAATGAAGACCTGACAAATCCAAAGGGTCATCAGAAGAAAATTAACTCAGAATGCTTAACTCTGAGCAATATCCTAGTAAAACTGTTAGACTTTGAAGATACAAATAAAAAAAATATCCAAGATCTTCAGTCAAAAATATCAAATAAGTTACCAGGGAAAAAGAATCAGACTGGCATTCTATTACCCAAACCAACATTCTGAGCAAGCCACAATGGAGCAAAGTTTTCAAGAAAAAAATCAATAAAAGAAAGTGCGAATCAAGGATTTTATATTTAGTGAAGCTTTTCTTAAATATAAAGTTTATATTAAAAGTTTTAAACATATACGAACTCGGGAAAATTCTCTACTAATGAGCTTGTATCACTTTGGAGCTATTATTTACCGCAGAAAAAAACATGTTCTAATCCTGATCCAATCTTGTGGGTTAAGACTTTGGATTTGCTTCCTTAGAGAGGTTGCACCCAATTGTGGGTGTGACCTTTGGTTAGATGACTTCCATGGAGATGTGACACACCCAATTGTGGGTGTGACCTTTGGTTAGATGACTTCCATGGAGATGTGACACACCCAATTGTGGGTGTGACCTTTGGTTAGATGACTTCCATGGAGATGTGACACACCCAATTGTGGGTGTGACCTTTGGTTAGATGACTTCCATGGAGATGTGACACACCCAATTGTGGGTGTGACCTTTGGTTAGATGACTTCCATGGAGATGTGACACACCCAATTGTGGGTGTGACCTTTTTGACTAGGTGGTGTTGTGACTCCACTCATTCAAGGTGGGTTTTGATTAGTTTACAAGAGTCCTTTAAAAGAGGAAATATTTCGGTGAAACCTCAGATGCAGATGCTTGGGGAACAGCTGCTTCAGAGCTGACAGAGCCACAGATGTTTGGAGCTGCTGGGCGTGCTGACAGAGAGAGCAGATATTAGACACAGGCAAAACCCAGCAGACATCATCATGTGCCTTCCCATGAGATGCTTAGTAAGCCAGATCCCAGAATTATGTCCTGGAGGAATTAAGTGAAGACCCACAGATTCTTAAAAAGGAAACTACTGGTATCAAAAGCTGGAAGCAATGAACCAGGAACAAGGACAAGCAGATGCCAGTCACATGCCTTCCTAGATCAGCTTTCCTTGAGCCAAAGTATCTTTCTCTGGATGCCTTGGTTTGGACATTTTTCTGGCCTTAAAACTGAAAACCTGCCACCTAATAAATTCCCTTTATAAAAACTGTTCCTTTTCTGGTATATTGAATTCCAGCGACTTTAGCAAACCAAAATAGAAACTTAGCAAAATTAGTATGTACTCCATCCAACAAAAAAAATACTTGGAGAAACTTAGCAAAAAGACTGTTAGTGAACATTTTACTGTATGCAGTTTAGATTTAACACTAAAACTCAAGTGGAGATGAAGACGGACTTCCAATGTACACATTCTATGTCATGACAAAGTAGTTTTTTTTTAATGGAAGGATACAGGAGACAAAATGAAAATTAAAAAGTGGTCGCTGATTCTTGGATCAATAATCAATGAGAGATAAAAGATATCATTAAAAATTGGCAAACCAGATAATAAAAATTTAAATATGAGCATTAGGGACTAAAGGCATTACAAAAGATATCAGTACAATGATAATCACTATAAGAAAAATGCAAACCTTCCAAAGTTTAATTTTAATTAAAGAAAAAAAGAAGACATCACATACAGAATGAAACATAAAATTATAACAGAAGACATATAATTGTAAAATTTTATAACGGACATAAATCCAAGCATATCAGGCATATTAACAAATGTGAATGGTGTTAACTTACCTATTAAAAGAAAAACATTCAAATTACTAACAATACAAGACCTTTATATGTATATGTGTATACATGTAGTGTATACTAGAGACAGACTTATAACAAAGCAATTTACCAAAGCAAAATTTTAAGAGACAGACAAAGGTGTACCAGCCAAAAAGGAAAAAAACTAATAAAGCAAGGTATCAATTCTTATATCAAAGTATAATTCAAGCCAAAAAGCATTAAAGGTGAAATGGGGTATTTTTAACATTAAAGCCCAACTGACAACAGATATTAATAAGCCACACTAGACAGGGTAGAGAAGAAAAGAACTAACCTAAGTAACTGCTATTTTCTGATTAAATACTTCAAAGAAAAAAGAGCTGAAATGAGTTGACCTCAATGACTGTAATCTAGTTATTTAATTTGATTTTCACAGCTGCATGGCTTAGCCACTCGAAAACAAAATGTATTTGAAGATTGAGCAAGTTAATAATTATATTATTAATGACAAAAGTAAAGTCTTTCACTGTAAGAGAAAGTAGTTACAAATAAGGAAAGGGAAAGGCTGGAATAAACCCTGAGATGTGGGTTTGATAGCCGTAGTATTGGTATGAACGTGTGGTTGTTTCCTAGGCTTTCTCTTAGAGCCCTGGGAGCAATGGCACCAAGGGAAGCAATCAGCACATCTCTTTCCCTGGTACTGGTTTCTAAATCCATTCTCCAATAGAAGGAATCGAGTCTTAAGGTAATGTTTGACTTCAAGGCTCAGAAAAGAAAAGTACAAGAAAATCCTGATATATATTGTGGTGCAAGATGGTAGAGAGTGTTCAAAATATAAAGGAGGTATTTGAAATAGGTACAACATTATGTAACTATATTTCATCAAAGAAAACTTACTAAAGAAGGAAAACCTTTCAAAAGGCCTTGCAAAGGGTGGGCCACAGCGGCTCAGTAGGAAGAGTACTTGCCTGCCATGCTGGAGACTCAGGTTTGATTCCCAGTGCCTACCCATCTAAGAAAAAAAAAAAGGACTCACAAATAGATATAATTTATTGTTTATTAATTTATGAATATTGTTTATTAATTTATGAATATTTCACTCTGATAGCCAAAAGGAGGGTTGATGCATTTTATTGGTACTGTTTTATAATCATATTTTATAATTTCAGATGGAATTGTATAGCTTTAAAATAATGATATGAAAATTCCAGGACTCTTTCATGTCTAGGAGAGGTTACCATTTTGAAGATTGTAATAACGTTAAAAATGCTACATAGAAAAATGAAATCAAAGTAACTAAAAAGAAAGTCAAAGTAATTTTAATAAGGTCAAATTTAAGAGTTGACCTACATATTTCTTCCCATCACAAACCATGTTAATGTAGGAGAAAATTGCCCTTTTGCCATTTTTCAGCACGCACTTGGCATATTGGTTCGTTATTTTTCTATGTAGGTTTCTCTAACTCTTATGGAACTAATATTCATATGCCTTAATATCCCAGTTAAGCTTTTAGGTCATAGGATAAGATAGAGCAGACAAAATAAGATTTTCTTTAAAAAATATTCTAAAATCCTGCCTTTCATTCTTTCATCTGAGTAGCAGTTATAAATCATTCTAGGGGAGAAATCTTAAAAGTCTATTACCAAAAACAAACAAACAAAATGTGAATCTGGTAGTATTTAACAGAGTAGTCCACTTTTTTCTAATATCTAATTTAAAATGTATGATTTTTTTTTACTAATTATCCCTTTTTATATTTATGTTTCACAAACAATTTTTCATTGAGTTCTTACAGAAGACATCTTAGAGAATGTCTCTTTTACTCTGTCAAACATAGGCAGAGTGTGGGATAAATGCCACCTTAGAGTAAAGGTGTGTAAGAATAAGAAATAGCCATAGGTATGATGGATATTGCTTTAATTGCCAATTGGCACACATAACTCCCTTTTTCCCTCATTACTTTTCATATTTGTGCTTGTTTTAATTGCCTCAAACTTCTAAGACAGATTTGTGATCACATCAGGAAATGGAAGAGAAGCAAGCTTTCCGCTATCCAGTGCCTCTCTCAACTCCCTTCTCTTCTCTGCAGCAAACAGAGGGGGAGACAGAAAAGGAAGAAAAAACTGGACTTGAGAAAAAACTGTATTAGTTCATACGAATACTATGTCTACTCAAACCAACATCTCAGGGTTTATTCTAGCCTCTCCCTTTCCTTATTTGTAACTACTTTCTCTTACAGGTATCACAAAACAAATCATCCATAGATTAGTACCATTTTAAACTTTTACAAGCCACTATTTTCATTCTAGTCTTTTGCTATTAAACTGAAATGTTTTGGTGTGAAATATTTGCCACCACTGCTTAAGAGTTGGGCAGCAGAAATTGTAAATAATAATCACCTAGACTTCTGATTTGTAATCACACCACTCCAGCAGTCTTCTTGTCAGCTATGTATACATGACTGTGTAGTGAGCGGCTGTCTTAAATTGAGAAGGGGTAAGTGAGCAGGGAAGGTTATCGAGTTTTCCACAGGTGAGCATGTCAGATGATGAAAACATCATTAGTTTCATGAATTTTGGACTATTTTCAACTTTTTTTACAATAAAGATCAACTTCTCCCTTCAGTTCAGTACCTTTCGTCATTGTAAATAGCATAGATAACCACTTTGGGTTTTAGCATGGATAATTCAGGATGACAACTGAAGGAGTGAAGCCAGAAATTTATACTGGTAGGACATACTTGTGCGTACGTTGAAGCTCTGTTATTAAGAGCATACACATTTAAGCTATTGGATTCCTATATCATTCTTAAATGTTACTCTTTATGCTCAGTGATATTCCTTATTCTCTGACTATTTTGGGGGGGCGGGGGCAGGCACTGGGTATCGAACCCGGGTCTCTGGCATGGCAGACGAGAATTCTGCCACTGAGCCACAGTCGCACTGCCCTGTTATTTTAATATTACCATTCTAGCTTGCTTTGATTAGCGTTGCGTGTTATAATTTTTAGCATCATTTTACTTTTATCCTATCCATATGTTACCACTTAAGGTGGGTTTCTAGTAGATAATATATGATTTGTCTTGCTTTTTATACAATTTTTCATTCTCTGATTTTAATTCAAGCGTTACAATAATTTTTATTTAATCTTATTCTCAATATGATTGATTGATATTATATCTAGCATTTTGCTTTGTTTTCTATTTGTCCCATCAGTTCTTTCCTCTTTTTCTAACATCTTTCTGATTAATTGCATATTTTATTATTTATTTTTATCCCTATTATTGGGTTTTAGTTATGCCTCTGTTTTATTTTGTGGTTGCTTTAGGGTTAACAATATACATCTTTATCTTTTCAGCCTACCTTCAAATATCACCTCAGTGACAGTATAAGAACCTTACAAGAGTAGGCTTCCATTTCCACAATCACGCCCATTATGCTTTTTTCATCATATATCTCATTTCTCCATATGTTTGAAACCACACATCTATTTTAATGTGACTATAAACAGTGAATGCCTCTTATATTTATCCACTTTTTTTATCATTTCCTGAACTCTTTATTTCTTTTCATAGATTCTAATTTCCATCTCTCGTTCTTGTCCTTTCACATAAAGAATATCTTTTAAAACTTTTCTAATCCAATCTACTGAGTACGAATTGCTTACCTGAATAAAGTCTCTATTTTTACCTTCATAACTGAAATTTATTTTCATTGGATGCAGAATTCTGGATTGACAGCTTCATTTTTTTTTTCTCTGAACTTAAAGATGCTATACCATTATCTCACGACTTACATTGTTTCTGAAAAAAGCAGCTGCTTCAATTCTTGGTTTTATTTCTTCAAATGGAATGCTTCTTTATTCTCTGGCTGCCTTCAAGATTTTCTCTCTTTGCTTTTGGAAGTTCGGATATGCTATGCCAAGGCACATTTTTGTTTTTGTTATTTAGCCTCTTTGGGATTTTCTGAAGTTCTTGCACCTGTAGATTGCTGTACTTTATTAATTTTGAAAAATGCCTTGCTGTTATCTCTTCAAATATTTTTTCTTCTCCATTTTTTTCTCCTACCTCTGGGACTCCAATAACATGCATTTAGAAGGTTTGATATTGTCCCACAATTCTTGGCTCTCTGTTTTGTTTGTTCTCCCCTTTTTCTTTATTTGCTTGTGTTTGGATAATTGTTATGAAATGAGCACCAAGTTCACTAATACTTTCCTTTGCTGTGTCTAATGTGGCAATATGGTCATTGAGGGAAATCTTCATCTCTGACATTGTCTATTTCATTCCAAGAATTTTCAAGAACTTTGTTCATGCTTTATAGCTCCATGCTAAAATCTCCCAACTGTTCATCCATATCTCCATCTTTACCATTAGATTTTTAACATACTAGTGAAAATTAATTTAAATCCCTATATCTTGCTCTAATAACTAGAATATCTATGTATCTGTTTCTGTTTCACATCCTATATCTTGGCAAGGGGTTATTTTTTCTTCCTTTCTGTTTGTCTAGTAATTTTGACTGAGGACAGGATTTTAAGTATAGAAGAATGGGACAGATTATATAAATTGAATTTACACCGAGAAACAGGCACACCTCTCCTTCTCTTAAGCAGATGGATCATCTTATTCCAGTTTCAGTTTCCTTATTTTGTGTTTCTTTTATTCATAAACTTTATCCCTTTGAAGATCTCCAATGAAAACCTGAAGTTTTACCAGAACCACTCATTCTTTTTTAAAAAATATTTTTATTGAGATGTCTTCATGCACTATACAGTCCATCCAAAGTGCATAATCAGTGGCTCTCAATATCATCACATAGTTGTGTGTTCATCACCAGAGTCATTTTTAGAACATTTGTATCATTCCAGAAAGAGAAATAAAATGTAAAAAGAAAAAACTCAGGCATCCCATACTCCCTACCCCTCCCTTTCAACTAGTATTGCAATCTACCCAATTTTTTTTTACTCCTTATCCATCACCCCATTATTTATTTATATTTTGTCCTTATTTTTTTTACTCATCTGTCCATATGTATAGAAAGAGCATAAGCCATAAAGTTCTCACAATCACACAGTCACATTATAAAAGGTATATGGTTAAAAAATTGTCTTCAAGAATCAAGGCTACTGGAATATAGTTTAATAGTTTCAGGTACTTCCCTATAGCTATCCAATACATCATAAACTAAAAGGGATATTTATATCATGCATAAGAATAACATCCAGCATAACTACTTGATTCTGAAACATCCTAACCACTGAAAATTTTTGTCTCTTTTCTCTTTTCCTGCTTTTAGTCAAGAAGGATTTCTCAATCCCATGATGCCCGGTCCTGTTGCATCCCCGGGAGTCATGTCCCGCATTGCCAGGGAGATTTACACCCCTGGGAGTCCTGTCCAACATAGTGGGGAGGGCAATGAACTCACCTGCTGAGTTGGCTTAAAGAAAGAGGCCTCTCTCTCTGCGAGTCTCTGGGGGTGACTCTTAGGCATAATTATAAGTAAACTTAGCTTCTCCTTTGTAGGAATATGTTTCACAGGGGCAAGCCCCAAGGTTGAGGGCTCGGCCTATTAAATTGTTTGTCCTCAATGAGAACCTCCTTCTTGACTGGTTTTTATATCAAATCTGTATCTTCCAGCGCTGTGAATATTCTGGAAACTCTGATTAGTGTAGAACCTTTTTAGCATTTGCTTTCTGCAATGAATATACTAGTTAGGAATTGATAAGTATCTCAAGATGAATTCTGGGCAGAATTTTTGGTTGAATTAATTGTATTTCCGTCTAATGACACTCTTTATGTCTTGACTTCCTTTGTTTTTCTCTGATACCTATAAATACTTTTTACAAAACTCTACTTGAATATTTTTTAGGTCTTGTATGAAAGGTTAGTCTAGTAACAGTTAGTATGCTCTAGCAAATATAAATATTTCTTTAAAGATGTATTTTGGATTGAAATCTCCAGCTATTTTAAACAAAAGAAAGGTTGCATTAGTTAACGTCTGAGAAATAAGAACAGACATTTTTCCTTCTATTTTTAGACCAATAAATATTAATGATTAACTCTAAGACCCTTTCTTTCTTCATGATATGTGTTCTAGTTTGCTAGCTGCCAGAATGCAATATATCAGAAGTGGAATGACTTTTTATTTTTATTATTATTTTTTTTTACATGGGCAGGCACCGTGAATCGAACCTGGGTCCTCTGGCATGGCAGGCAAGCATTCTTGCCTGCTGATCCACCATGACCCGCCCTGGAATGACTTTTTAAAAGGGGAATTTAATAAGTTGCAAGTTTACAGTTCTAAGACTGAGAAAATGTCCCAATTAAAGCAAGTCTGTAGAAATGTCCAGGAAAAGATACCTTGATTCAAGAAGGCCAATGAAGTTCAGCATTTCTCTTTCAAGTTAGAAGGCACATGGTGAACACAGGGTTTCTCTCTCATCTGGAAAGGCATGTGGTGAACACAGCATTATCTGTTAGCTTTCTCTCCTGGCTTCCTGTTTCATGAAGCTCCCTGGGAGGCATTTTCCTTCTTCATCTCCAAAGGTCGCTGGCTGGTGGACTCTCCGCTTCTCATGGGTGTGTCATTCTCGGTTCTTTCAGAATCTCCTGGCTTTCTCTCTTGTCATTCTCTTTTATAGGATTCCAGTAAACTAATCAAGACCCACCCAAATGGGTGGAGACACATCTCCACCTAATCCAGTTTAACAACCACTTTTGACTGAGTCACATCTCCAGGGAGATGATCTAACTACAGTTTCAAATATGCAGTACTGAATAAGGGTTAGAAGAAATGGCTTCCCTTACAAAATGGGATTAGGATTAAAACATGGGTTTTCTAGTATACATACATCCTTTCAGGCAACATAATTTGGATTTCAATTTTAATATAAAAGAAACTACTGGTACTTAAAAATTATCATGCATTTCAGAATTGTCCTTGTTGGGTGGGCCACCGGGGCTCAGCAGTCAGAGTTCTTTTCTGCTGTGCTGGAGATCTGGGTTCAATTTCTGGTGCCTGCCCATGCCAAAAAAAAATTTCCTTGTTGTGCCATAGTGGTTTATAGAATATCTATACACCTTTATTGTGAGTGCATACTATCCTACTAAAAACAAAATAAACAAAACCTAGTTCTATTTAGCTAAAGAAAAACAAAAATGAAGGGTAGTCACATAATATGTAGAATTATATAGTGTAGAATTAAAATATGTGACCCTTTTTCAAACTTTTTTTTAAGAATTTCAAGACAGCTACAGCAGGACATTATAAACCAAGTGTGGGGCCCTTCTAAGCATGGAGTCCTGTTAGCTTGCATTGCTTGCACATCATAATGTTGGCCCTGATAAGAGGACTTAAATTACTTTTACTCCCTTGAAACATAGTAGACTTTGTAGCTCAATGATTTTCATTCTCCACCGTGGGAAAGCCAGAAGTCTATTAAATGATACAATATTACTTTATTAAGATAGCTCTCACAGAATTTAGGGAATAACAAATTCTCCTTCTTCTACCCCACCTATCTTTATTTCTGAAGTTTATAAATGGGCTAGAGCATAAGCAACTGTAGGAACACCCCTCTTTGTAATATTCTAAGTAATTTCTCTGATGGGCATTTGTATGCTAATATAAATTTTTTAACTATGTACAAATAGAAAATACTGAAGTGGAAATCAATGTGGAATTGATTGAATATGGTGTGGAATATGGTGTGTGTGCAATAAAATGTAATCTCCTGGAAAGGAGAAACACAGTGACAGTGTATTTAAGCAGCATGTGCTGGTTTGAAATGATTTGTGTACCCTAGAAAAGCCATGTTTAACCCTAATCCCAGTTTGTAATGACAATGGCTTCTTGTAATCCCTAGTCAGTACTGTATGTTGGAAACTTTAATTAGCTTTTCTCCTTGGAGATGTGTCTCAATCAAGTGTGGGTATTAAACTTGATTAGGTGGAAACATGTCTCCACCCATTCCAGGTGGGTCTTGATTGTTTTTATTGGAATCCTTTAAAAGAAGAAGCACTTTGGAAAAACAAGAGAGAAAGCATGAGATTCAGAGAGAGCAGAGAAGGACAACAGAACGCCGCAGAATTACAGAGCACAGAATCCACCAGCCAGTGACATTTGGAGATGAAGAAGGAAAATGCCTCCCAGAGAGCTGGAGAAGAAGCTAGCAGATGATGCTGTGTTGGTCATGTGCCTTTCCAGATGAGAGAGAAACCCTGAACTTCATTGGCCTTCTTCAATCAAGGTATCTTTCCCTGGATGCCTTAGATTGGACATTTCCATACACTTCTTTAATTGAGACATTTCCAAGGTACAAATGTTGTACTTCTTTTTCTTGTCATGATACACTTTCTTTGTAAAGATTAAGTTAAATGTAACAGGAGACATTGGAGTCTTATTGTCCTATCAGTTTAAAATAGATTTGACTTAAAATGTCTTGAACCATTGTTTAATAATAAACTAATAACTAGTGAAAACATTTTCCCATATACCATGCTTTCTCATTCTTTTGAACTAACTTTTTCTATTTCTCTCATCTGTAATGTCTTTATCATCCTTATTTAAATAATAAATCCATGGTTATATTTAAGAACTTTTGGCAGAAAACCCTCTTGAGACCTACTAGCTGGGACTTAACGTGTTCTCTGTACTCCCTTTAGCTCCTTTTGCAGACTTAGAGCAGAAATGGCCCATTAGGTAAAGAATAGCATATTGTCACTCCAGCTGCTCCTCATAGGCAGTGCCCTGCTCTACTAATCTCTGTAATCCCAGGGGATAGGCAGCATTTGATAAATATAACAGTTTAACCAACTGAAGTGAACAAAACTGTCTATATTTGTAATTTTGTTCAAAGATCTATGGAGTGCCTAGTATATTTCAGAAAATGGAAAAATATCAGTGAACAGGACATATGAGATCACTCTCCCTAGGTATCTTAAAACATCTAGCAGTAAATATTAAAAATAAATAAAGTACTACCCCAATCATAGCTATGAGGAGTGTACAGCATGATATTATGGATATGTAACAAGATCTGAGGACTTTAAGATTATCTAGAATAAAATGAAATTGCTAAACTGATGTATGTGGCATTTTCATCAATTAATAATGATCATAAACATTGTGCAGGTGACCATCTTGTTAAGTCAGTCTTCTCATTGTTCTGAGATAATTATGTCATTCCTGATGTTCACTTGAATTTCAGACTTTATGCATTCCTTTTTATTTTTATGAACTCTGAAGCAAAGGGATACACAACTGTGAACTCAAAAGTATGGTTTAGCTCTCTAGGTTTTGAATACTCTTGTTAAAAAAAATCTCCTTGTTAATGCTCTCTGACCCACCTTTTATGATCCTCACCAATTTCTCCATTTATTGGTACCAACTTGATACAGGAGTAACATTCCTACCTTCAAAGAGAAGGAAAAGAGAAAATAGTTAATTTCTATGAACACTGTAAGAAAGACCTCAATGCAGCAATTTTCTGAAGGACAAGTTTCCCATCTTTAGGAACAAAATATTTAGACACAACCTGTCAGTTTTTAGCCTCCAAGTAAAAATCTCTTAACTAATTACAAATTACAGGAAGAGAATGTTCCTCCAAAATCAAGGAAGATAATTCTTACCACATATAGGAGGGGCTGCCTTTTGTGGAATTTGTTTCTTATAAGTTATCGAATAGTTAAATGATTAAATGATTAAAGAGTTCTGGTATGGGGAGAAAGTTAGATGAGATAATAAAGGGTTTTCAAATTCTAATAATTCAATATATTTAAAATACGAACTTCTAAGCTGGCAATTTCTCTGAAATAGTTTAGTTATTACCACCAACTAATTCGTTATATTTTCTAGACATTCTTAAGAGACCGGCATCATAAATACCTAATTTCACTCATCCTGAGCCACTGGGGGTGAAAGAAAACTACCATGCATAGACACCATGGCCTTTATGCCTGAATATTAAGATGAAACCAGTTTGGAAAACATCTATACTGCAGACATGCTAGGTTACTGCTTTCCCGAGAGCAAAGGATTAATATAGCAAATTAATTTTTATATTTTTAATTATAAAATCTATGTGACTAGAGGTGTTATATGGCCAATCTATATTTAATGTTTAAATTTGTCTGCAAAATTCTCCATAAAAGAGATAAAACATGAAATAAAAATAACTTTAGTTTTTAATCTCAAAGGAAGCTATTTTATTGTGCATATATTAGACCCAATCTGAGGCAAAGAGAATGTTAAATACGGTTTCTTCTTAAAATAAATGAACACAAACCAACAAACACCAGAAAACAAACTAAAATTTTTTTAAATCCTCTATCAATAATATTCACTTTTAAAATTATATATTTTAAACACATAAAATCTAAAAAATTGTTGTTCATGTCAATTTTATTTTCACTCTCCAGAGACCCAAGAAAAAAAGGTCATAGAAAAAAAATTATAGAAAACGTCCAGACTGCAGAAAAATGAGAATAATAACTCAAATTTTCTTCTGGCACCTGTATCTCTAAACACATCTATTGGCTGAAATAAATATGTATACACAGATCTGGGTACATAATTAGCAGGTCTACTGTAAAATGAAAAAGTAGAACCCTTTGTTTAAAAATTATTTACACTTAATGATTTGTAAGGCAGCAATAGCAAAGCATTAAAACAAACCCAGGGGCCTTTGTAGCCTAGAGCCCTGTGCCTCTGCACTGCCCTAGCAAGCCCCTGAGGCTGGCCCTGCACATACATTGACCCCAAAGGTGTTTCTCATTCTAAAATAGCTTCTCATTTCTTTTCCTATCTCTGAGTTAAAATTGTAGGGGGGCTGTCATGGTCAGGTTCATATGTCAATTTGGCCAGGTGGTGGTACCTGTTTGTCTGATTGGACAAACGCTGGCCTGTCTTTTACTATGAGGGCATTTCATAGAATTAAATCATGATCACATCAGCTGCATCCACAGCTTATTCATTTGTAATCAGCCAAGGGGAGTGTCTTCTGCAATGAGTGAATCTTAATCTAATCACTGGAAGCCTTTTAAGGAGGATTCAGAAGAGACAGGCTCTCTTTCTGCTTTGGTCAGTGAGCCTCTCCATGGTGTTTGTCCAGACCCTCCATCAGAATCGTCAGCTTCACAGCCTGTCCTACAGATTTTGGACTCTATGTTCCCATGGTTACGTGAGACACTTTTATAAATTTTATATTTATGAATATTTCCTGTTGATTCTGTTTCTCTAGAGAACTCTAACTATTACAACTTGGTACTAGGAGTGGTTCTACTCTGACTGGACTCAAAGGCACTAAGGACTCTGATTCCTGTAATCAGAATGGCACTGCCAATCTGTGGGATGGGTTGGCAAAAGGGATAGTCAAAATATCACCATTTGATTCTTCTAATGCTTTGCTTGTATGAAGCCAGCCTCTGGGGAATAATGTTTTTGACACCTTTATGGAGTTCTGTGGAAATAGTAGGTATAGAGATGTTGACCGGTTGTTGTTACATAACTGTGTACATTAGTGAGTGAAAGGGACAGGCTTAAGATTCAAATGAGAAGCTTACGTGCTGATTGACAGATGTAAACATTTCTGTGAGTATCCTGAAGGAAAATCTTATTTCCTGTAGCTGTAGACTTGAGATCTCTGAAAATCAGACTCAGAATCTTATTGTTAGAGTAACAACTGTACAGCACAAACTGAAATCTCAATCTTGCATGGTGTCCACCATTAAAGTGAGAGCATTGATTGGAAAGAAGTGGGTCCCTGAACAATGGGATGGCAACATATGGATTGATAATGATGTCAGTGGCAAGGTTGAAACCCATGGTCATGCTGAGTCTTCTCTAAATAACCCTGTAATAATCAGCCCTGAGGACTTAGGGTGCCCCCCTCCAGCCTGCCTTGAGGAGCTGTCCACCCAACTCCACCTGAAGTGATTAGCCCTGGAGTGATTAATCTTGTTTCACCAGATGAAACTGCAAATGAATGCCCTGAAGCAAATGGCCTGGAAGATACTTCTAATTCTTTTCATGACCCATCCCCTACCACCCTTCATTTCTTTCAGACCGACAGCTAGACTGAAGTCCCAACAGGCCCCTAAAGGTGAGATACAAAGTATCACACGTGAGGAGGTACATTATACTACAAAAGAACTGCATGAGTTTTCCAATTTATATAGACAGAAATCAGGGGAATATGTGTGGCAATGGATTTTAAGGGTGTGGAATAATGGTGGAAGATAATAAGGCTGGATCAAGCTGAATTTATTGATATGAGCCCACTAAGCAGAGATTCTGCATTCAGTGTTATAGCTCCAGGGGTTAGAAAAGACATTAACAGCTTGTTTGGATGGTTGGCTGAAACATGGATCAAAAGGTGGCCAACATTACCTGAGATCGAAATGCCAAAACTACCCTAGTATAGTGTAGATGAGGGGATCCAGAGGCTTAGAGAGATTGGAATGTTAGAATGGATTTATCATGCAAAGCCTTCTCTTACACCCCAGGAATGTCCAGAGAATGCACCTTTACAGAACAGTGAGAAATAAATTTGTGAGACTAGTGGCATTATTCCTGATGGGCTCTGTAGTTGCACTTCCCCGTAGATCAGATATTACTGTGGGAACTGCTGTCACTGAGCTGGAATCCTTAAACATAATGGGGATGACCAGATCCCAGGTTGGCAGAAGCCAGGTGGCAGCACTTAATCGCCAAAGACAAGGTGGATGTGGCTACTAAAATAGAAAGCAAACTCAAAGCAGTAGTCAAAATAATCTGACTTGCAGAGATTTGTGGCATTGGCTAGTAAATCATGGGGTACCTAGAAGTACAATAGATGGGCAGTCTACTAAATTCTTGTTTGAGCAATATAAACAAAAGAGTTCTAGGTCAAGTGAACAGAAGCCTAACTTGAATTACAAAAACACGGAGTCATGAAGCCTTAATCAATTTCCGGACTTGAGACAGTTTACAGACCCAAAGCCCCTTGAATGAAGGGGAGACCAGGTCCCTTTGGAGGAGAACCTTGTTACACTGCCACAAATCTGTACTGTTATCTTCCTCCAAGCCTTCTCCACAGAGACCTACGGCCTTTTACCTGGGTAACTGCTTTGGGAAAAAGGAAATGATCAGATATTTCAGGGATTATTAGACACTGGCTCAGAAGTGACATTAATTCCAGGGGCCTTCCACTTCAGTGAAATTTCAAGGTGTCCAGTGGTGTGGAGCATGTCAAGATAACCCTTCTAAGGTGAAGGATAAGTTGCTACATGTGGCCCCTCCTATGACCGAAAAAGAGGCACAAGGCCTAGTTGGTCTCTTTGGATTTTAGCGACAACATATTTCTCATTTGGGTGTCCTACTCCAGCCCATTTACCAAGTGACCAGAAAAGCTGCTAATTTTGAGTGGGAACCTGAACAAAAGGAGGCTCTGGAATAGGTTCAGGCTGCTGTACAAGCTGCTCTGACATTTAGACCATATGATCCAGCAGATCCAATGGTGCTGGAAGTGTCAGTGGCAAATAGAGATGCTATTTGGAGCCTTTGGCAGGCCCCTAAAAGAGAATCACAATGCAGACCCTTAGGATTTTGGAGCAAAGCCTTACCATCTGCTGCAGATAACTAGTCTCCTTTTGACAAACAGCTTTTGGCCTACCACTGGGCCTTAGTAGAGACTGAACCATGGGCCACCAATTTACCATGAGACCTGAATTCCCTATCATGAGCAGGGTGTTGCCTGACCCACCAAGCCATAAAGTTGGGTGTGTGCGGCAGCATCCATCATCAAATGGAAATGGTATATACAAGATAGGGCCAAAGCAGATCTTGAAGGCACAAGTAAGTCACATGAGGAAGTGACCCAAATGCACATAGTCTCCACTGCTGCCACATTACTTTCTCTTTCCCAGACCAGAGGTATGACCTCTTGGGGAGTTCCTTACTGTGAATTGACAGAGGAAGGGAAAACTTGGGCCTGATTTACAAATGGTACAGTACAATATGCATGTACCACCCAAAAATGGACAGTGCAGCACTACAACCCCTTTCTGGGGTGTCCTTAAAGAACAGTGGTGAGGAGAAATCCTCCCAGTGGGCAGAACTTTGAGCAGTGCACCTGGTTGTTCATTTTGTTTGGAAGGAGAACTGGCCAGAGGTGCATTTGTGTACTGACTCATGGGCTGTTGCTAATGGTTTGGCTGGATAGTCAGGGACTTGGAAAGACCATAATTTGAAAATTGGTGACAAAGAGGTCTGGGGAAGAAGTTTGTGGATAGACCTTTCTGAGTAGGCTAAAAACATGAATATATTTGTGTCCCATGTGAATGTGTACCAGAAGGTGACTTCAGGAGAAGAAGATTTTAATAATCAAGTAGAGAAGATGACCTGTCTGTGGACACCAGTCAGCTTCTTTCCCCACCAACTGCTGTCATTGCCTAATGGGCTCAAGAACAAAGTGGTCATGCTGGTAAGGATGGAGATTATGCATGGGCTCAGCAGCATGGACTTCCACTCACCAAGGCTGACTTGGCTACAGTCACTGCTGAGTGCCCAATCTGCCAACAGCAAAGACCCACATTCAGCCCCCGATATGGCACCATTCTCCGAGGTGACAGCCAGCTACATGGTGGCGGGTTGATTACATTGGACCACTCCCTTCATGGAAGGGGCAGTGATGTGTCCTAATGGGAATAAACACATACTCTGGATATGGGTTTGCTTTTCCTGCACACAATGCTTCTGCCAAAACTACCTTGGGATTACAGAATGCCTTATCCATCATCATAGTATTCCACACAGCATTGCTTCTGATCAAGGAACACACTTCACAGCAAATGAAGTGCAGGAATGGGCACATGCTCATGGAATTCTCTGGTCTTACCACGTTCCCCATCATCCAGAAGCAGCTGGATGATGATGCTTCTTCAGGAATCTAAGTTTGGGTCATCCCACCAGGCAAAGAACCACGGCCAGTTGAAGTGCTTGCTGAGGGTGAGGGGAACATGGAATGGGTAGTCGAAGAAGGTAGTAGTAAATATGAACTACGACCACATGATCAGTTGCTGAAAAGAGGACTGTAATGCTGTTTTGTTCATGTTATACTGTTTAAGTTGAAAGATATCAAGTTTAAGAATGAATATTACCCAAGGACTTGCATTCTGTTCTGGGGAGATTTTGTGTGCTTCCTGTTATACGTAGGACAGTTGAGTATTGTTATGTGAGGGGAAAAGATATATCTTTTATTGTTTTCTATTACATATTAGGTATGGTTCAAGGTGATGAGTATAGTTGCCAATTGACAAGGGTGGACTGTCATGGTCAGGTTCATGTGTCAACTTGGCCAGGTGGTGGTACCTGTTTGGTTGGGCAAGTGCTGGCCTGTCTGTTGCTATGAGAACATTTCATAAATTAAATCATGATCACATCAGCTGCATCCATAGCTGATTCCACTTGTAATCAGCTAAGGGGAGTGTCTTCTGCAATGAGTGGTGCTTAATCTGATCACTGGAATCCTTTTAAGGAGGATTAAGAAGAGACAGACTCTCTTCCTGCTTCAGCCGGTGAGCCTTTCCTGTGGAGTTCATCCAGACCCTCCATCAGAGTCATCAACTTCACAGCCTGCCCTACAGATTTTGGGCTGTACGTTCCCATGGTTATGTGAGAAACTTTTATAAATTTTATATTTATGGATATTTCCTGTTGATTCACAGTGTTATCCCAGAATTCTAAAACCCTAGAAATCCCTAAAATGGTTAACTTTTCCCTTAATGCTTTCCCTTTCCTACAAAAATGTAATCAGTTGCATTTTAAATAACTCTAATGCAATTTCTTTTCTGGACCCTTTCTTCACCTAAATGTGAGCATGGAAGTGGAGCAAAAGCAGGTGGGAGATATTTGAGAGGGAGTTTGATAGAGAAGATATTAACATTTCTTTTTCTATAATTCTAAAATCATCCCATTGCATTTAGAGAACTTAAGGTCAACATATTGAGCAAGCCACTTCCTCTTCCCCTAATTTCAGCTGCTAATTTTAACCTCCTATCAGGAAAACTACATATTTTATGTTCAACTCCTGATGTAGAACCTAAACTCCACCCATCTGGACTCACTCTATTATTTCCATCATTAATTGTTGGCTCTAAAAGTATAAAAATAGTGTAACCATAGTTTCACCCTACTGAATAGAATATAAATATAAGCTTGTCTCTTTTTTTTTGTTTCTTTCTTTTAATTACCTGGGCTAAGATAAAGCCACTACTAAATGCAGGTGCTTATTTCTGGCTTTTAACCAGTTTCTATTCCAGTTGGTTGAATCCAAGTAGATCATCACAAGTGGGCATTTTTTGCTTGAACTATTTTGTTAAGTGATGGTAAATTACAATGAAAGGGAGTGGTAAGGGGTATAGAAAGAAAGCAGGAGGAACAGAGGTTAAAATATATTGAGCAGATGGAAATACTAGTGGTTGATGAGAGGGAGGAATAAGAGGTATGGTATGTATGAGTATTTTCTTTTAATTTCTTTTTCTGGAGTGATGCAAATGTTCTAAGAAATGATCATGGTGCTGAATATACAACTATGCAATGATACTGTGAACCATTGATTGTACACCATTCACAGAATGTTTGCGTGTTAAGAATGTTAATGTTTGTATGTTGTTTTGGTTTGATAATAAAACAATAGATTAAAGAAAATGAAGGTAAATTAATAACTGTCTAATAATTTTCTCCTGAGCCTTTTACATGATTTAATTTTCTTTTTATGTATTCTTAGACACTTATTCATTAACAATTATAAACAGAAATTTAGGATTGGACCTATCTATTAAGTCATCAGATATTTTAAATTAGCATTTGAAAGAAATATAACAGAATTGATAAGGTTTAACATTCTACATTGATGAACAGTCTAACAGTCAAATATGAGTTACACACCAAAATTTTACTATTATCCCTTTTTAAAAAACAAGAGTTAATGACACCAATATACTCTTAGAATAATATCAAGCACCTTAATTTGGGGGCCTTTTTTAAGAGTTTTCTAATAGCCAAAGCATATTGTTTACAAATAGGAGGCCATAAAATATTTCCTTTCTAAACACTGAAAAAAAATTAGAATAGAACTAAATCATCTAACCTAACTCAGTGGTACCTTTAGAATAACTTCAACTGTTTGGACACTGTTTTGTTTCATTCTTTTCCTTAGTGAAATGTATACATGAATTTTTTATTATAATTAGGCAGCCTAGAGAAATTATTGCCATACGTGCAAGTTAACATTTTAGTCTGCCACAATTTTAATTTCCATCTGGAGAAAATAATACTATTCTAATTTTCATTTAAATTTTTGTAAAAATAAAAATTTGACTTGGTTCTGATTTTATCTGGGTGCCAGAAATTAAAAAAAAAAAAAAATGTGTGACTCATTCTAGGGCTTGAATGTACCCTGATATATAGAGAACAATCTTTAATAAAGTTAGGAAAGAAAATTTGTCACTTTGAGTCCCAATTATATGAACACTATTTACTTATAACATTTTATGGAAAGAGAAACAAATCCCATTCAGTTCGAGGTCTGAGGGTATTACTCACCACAGGACAATCCATAACTATAAAGGAAAGATTGCTAAGCGTGTAAGAATTGTATAGTAAATATTCTCATGCATTTTTAACATGAAAATGGAGATGAACATGCATTGCACCTAAGTTTTCTGGAGAAAATATACAAAATCTGTAAATTAAGGACCTATTAACACTTCTATTCTGAAGACAAGTTATTTTTCCTTGATTATCACTATTAATCCTTGTCAATGGCTTGTATTTCAGCCAGAATGCATCTCTCATGCATCTCAATGCAATTCAAATGCCTGTCTCCCTTCTATGTGCTGATATTACCCACTGAAGATGATGACCAACTGTAAATACGGAGGGGAAAGTACCTGTCACTGCTTTTATATATTTGAAAAAAAAATGTTCCATGAATCAACCCATCAAAAATTCTGATGAAGAAATGTCTATTAAGAGAAAGGAATCCAGGGAAGGAAGAAAGAAATTGAAAGTTGAAATTAAACCCTTTAAAGTGTTTAATCTTTCTATTCTTCATTAATTCATCTATTCAATTCAGTTGACAAATGCTTACTACCTACTCAATGCATTATTCTAGGAACCGAGGATCATTAAATGAACAGAACAGACAAGAGTATCCACCATTAAAGTCTTACAATCTAGTGGAAGAAGACAAACAAATAAAGAGATTATGCAATAACATGTAAAAGATGTCAGATGGTACTGAGTGCTCTGGAAGAAAAGTAAAGCAGAAAATAAAGATACATAGTGTATGGAGGGAGACAGGACAGGGGCCATATGGGAAGATGTGATGAGGAACAGCTTGGGAATCCTTGCTTCCTTGTGATGACCTAAGAGAACAGGGATAAGTAGTATAATGAGACTAGATTTGGTAGCCTTAAGGCTGATAGTCATTTTCAAAATAGTACAAAAATTCTTGGTAAACATTTGCTTTTCAATTTAGTTCCTCAGCTTTTTCTAATGACTTGACACAGCTAATTTAGCACTTACTGAGTGTGATACAGTTCTTGATATTTTTGTGTGTATTACATGTTGCTATAAAGAAGTATAGAAAGATCTGAGAGTTTGCATGCATACAAGTTAACATTTCAGCCTGTCACAATTTTATAGATGCTGGCAGAAGGCACAAGACTCCTGGGCTAAAGACAAAGGAAGTTCTTACTCACTGAAGAGCAGGCAATATAAGCTTCACATTCACATCAATTTTCTTTGTCTCCCTTCCAAAACACCAAAGAGGGATAATGCAAGACAAGCACATGTGGATGCTGAGCATACAGTGAGTTTGTGTCTTCGCTATGGAATCCCAAACTTAGGAAACCACCACCATTACAAAGGGACTGCTGGTAAACCTGTCCGACCTGTGTCCCAGAGGAAGATACAGTCTTTACTATCCTAATAAGGAACTAACTGGGTCTCTGCTTCCTATGTTCCAAGACTATTTGCTATACATTTATCCTTGAAGATAGTCTAGAATATAAACTGTCAGTGTCCCTTTATAAAATGTGCAGAAACACAAGGAACTCATGAAGAACCATCTCCCAGCGGCCACTTTACAAATAGCCAAAACTTTCTTGCATGTCCTTGAGATTCGCAGTTTTGACTTTCACCTCTTTCTTTTTCTTCTCTCTCAGTTGGAGTGGCTTGATTTCTGATTTCAGTTCTTGAGTCTGTGGATCTTCCAAAACCAATATTTCACATATCATATTCCTATAGATTTAGTTATAAATAAATAGAATTGAATTAAAATATAATACAAGGCCTTCATTTTACAGAATTTGGGAAGCAGCTAAAGTTTCAATTCCCCTCTATTTCCCTTTACTTAAAAATATGTTTTATTATCTTCCTAGCTAAACTTGAGGAAGAGATGTGAAGAATAATGTATGATAGGGTATTAATAACAGAGAATGTACTGAATTAATGACCTCTTCAAGGACATTTTCGTATTAACAAATGGACAGTCATAATTGAGATAACTTTAGTTGTGAAGTATAACAAACAATAAAGGTGGCTTGAAAAATTGTTTTGAGAGAGGCATAGCCTCTTTTGAGATGTCTATCAACTTCCATTTAGTTCAAAACAGGATTCCAATCTTGGGCAGAGTAAAAGGCCCCAGGTGCAGAAAGCAAGACCCATGGGACCAAAACTTGCTTCATCCAAAACAGTTCTGTTAATATATATGCTAAATATTGGATCACCACCAAGGGAGTTCATTGAATTAAGAGCTTTGCCGCCATGAAAAGAAAAAAAAAACAAAAACATTATCAACAATATGAAAACATCTGAAGGTCACTGGCCTAATTTATTTATGACTTGGAACAGTCTGTACCTTGATTTCTTCCCTTTTCTCTCCTGTTGTTTAAGCATACTGAATTAAGGAGGCAGTACTTAGCATGTGCAGTTTTTATCTATGTGTCTGGTTAACGAATGGGACTAAGTTTTTTTATTCAAACCTATCACAGTAAAATCTGGAAAAGGTAAATTAATTCATGGTGGTTAGTGATTTTACATTCTATAGAAGAAATTATTTATAAGTACAGTGAGTCAATAGATTTACCAATATTCAGATTTTATCTGAAGAGAATATTTCTTTCAATTCACTTAAAGGAGCATTTACTGCTAATTTCAACATAATTAGAGGAAACATTTGCTATTATATTCTGTGTGACAGATTGCAGTGTTCATGAACAGGGAAAATCTGCGACAATCTATGATGCAATTTTTTATTTCTAAAACAGACAAGAATCATGGGCTTCATTGGGAGGATATTGTATTATAACTTTCCAACAAAACTGGTTCTTTTTTTATGACTGTATTTCCAAAATATGTAATTATGTCAACTCAACAGTGAATACCAGTCTTCTTTCTTAGTGACTTAATCATTAAAACTTCATGACAGAAAGAAACTCGATTATAATTACAATATTCAATAGGGAATTAATATTTCCCAGGATAAAAAATACACTTGTCATTTCTTTAGCATTTTTTTCTAAAAAAGAATGCATTAAAACAAGAACAGGCATTTTTCCCCAAGCAATTATGTTGTAAAAATTCAAAGCTAATTTTAATCTGATTACTATTCTTAAGGAGAAAGAAACTTTTAACAAGTAATTAAACAGTGTCAATGTTTCTGATGTTCATAGAAAGTCAAGCTAAAGTATATATACTCTACAATAAATCTTTCCCAGTCAGGATCCCACAACTTTTCCTCACCTTCAGGGCATGCTTTCCTTTAGGCTACCTGATTAAGTTATTTGCTAAACACATTATGGTTCTCTGTTTACCTTGGCTGACAGCATTGAATTTTGTTTAGGACTAGGCTTCATCCCTCTAGGAGTTTCATAAATAAATCATGTCGCCTCTTCTACTGCCTATTAAACCTAAAAAATCAATATGTTTCTCTATGTGTGGGCTTCCAGGAAGATTTCTCAGGAAAACTGTATGCTAGGTACTGCTTGATAGCTCTAAGTTCAAAGATATAAAGTTGCCATTCTAGACCACACAGAAAAAGCAAAATGGCAATATGAATTTAATTTAAACATATAAAAACCACATCTTTTTTCATACACATTGCTTTATAATACGGTCTATATACCCTAAAAGCAAAAATGCCTTCAACTTTTTGTCTTATCACTTTTATATCAAATTATTCTGTGTAGCTCTAAACTTGCTCATTAAACAACTGTAGTGAATATGCTATTATTTGCTTATTTGCCTATGATTTTATTTTATGTCTATTTCATTGTTAAAATATGAAAGAAGCCAACTACTAAAATATGAAAGAAGCCAACTACTTAATTTTTTAATTAATTTCAAAATGCATGTTTTCACCTAAAATTGACCATTGTATATTTATACTTTAAAATATATTCACATAGGGTGCACAGGTGGTTCAGTGGCAGAATGCTCGCCTTCCATGTGGGAGACCCAGGTTCGATTCCCAGACCACAAACTCAATTTGTGTGTTTTATATATAAATTTTGCTTTTACATATAAAAAGCACACAAATGTTTATTTGTGTTTCTCATTTTTTTAACCAAGATTTGCCAAATATTTGAAAGTATAATTTTTCAAATAAATTATACTTGACATTTCCAGTTTTACTAATGTTTTGTTTTGATTTTTTTATTTTGAACTGAAAAACAAAGCAAAACTTGTGTAAAGCAGTCAGTTTTAAAAGGAAACTTACAACTTCATATCCATAAATTAGAAAATAAAAATATTCTAAATTAACAAGATACAGATGTACTTCTTTGTTAAATGACCGCCAAAAAAAGTAAAGAAAAAACTAAAAATATGGATGGAAAGTTATGAAATTGAAAACAAATATACAGACAATATCAATAAAAATGTAAATTGTTCTACCTTTACAATGGAAATCAATAAAACAGCTGAACAGGAAAAAGGAAACCAATAAAACAGAGTAAACAGTCAAGATTTTTAAAGGGTTAATTATTAACTATCCTGTAAATATTTTTAAACTACAAGAAAATATTATGAGTAACATTATGCCAATAACCATAAAACCATTTTACGATGTACTAATTCCTAGACAAATACACCATGTCAAAAATGTTTCAAGAAATTTTGAAATCTATTTCTCATTTACCTGTTAAATAAAAGTAACCCACTGTTATGACTTTCCCTACCTGAAAAGAAGCTCTAGGCTCAGATGGTTCTAGTGATGGATAAATAATTCTAATTTTACACAGACTCTGGCAGAGAATGAAGTTTTTACGATGCCAACATAAATTTAATATATAAACATCATTCAAACTTTTAGAGATGTAAATATTCACCAAATTAATCTCTAGATTCCATGTAACCACAATCAATTTTCCGAAATTTTTTTATATGGAACTTGACAAGGTGATTTTAAATGTGTATGAAAATCTGAAGGGCAAGAACAGTTAGGACATTCGTGAAACAGAAGAATAATGAAGGAGGCATAACTCTATCATCACCTGTTGTCTTTCTCCCACTCTTTAGGGTATTTGGGCTATGCTACTTCTAACTTCTTCATGTTGGAAGGGGCTGTCAATAATATAGAATAAGAGAATAGAACTAGCTGATGTTCTGGAGAAACTGGCCCCTCTGCATTTCAGGACTTATCTGATTCAGGGACTCATCTGGAGGTTGTAGGTTTCTGGAAAGTTACCCTAGTACATGGAACCTTTGTAGAGATTTATATAAGGCCCTAGGTCTTCTTTAAAATTGGTTGGAATGGTTTTGGTCAGGATTGGCAAGTTATGATAGGTAGCAATGTCTAACTGAAGTGTGTGTAAGAGTGACCTTTAGAGTCAAATAGAGCCTCTCAACTCTTTTTGAACTCTCTCAGTCACTGATACATTATTTGTTACACTTTTTTCCCTTTTTGGTCAGAATGACATTGTTAATCCCACAGTGCCAGGGTCAGACTCATCCCTGAAGTTCATCTCCCATGCTTCCAGGGAGACTTTCATCCCTGGATGTCACATCCCACATGGGGGACAAGCAACAGTTTCACTTGCAGAGTTGGACTGAGAGAGAGAGAGAGAGAGACTACATCTGAGAAACAAAAGAGGTCCTCCAGAGGTGAGTCTTAGGCTTACGTTTAGGTAGGCTAAGCATCTCAGCTTCATACATAAGCTTCACAAGAGCAAGCCACAAGATCGAGGGCTTGGCCTATTGATTTGGGTGTCCCTAATGTTTGACACAGTATCCCGGGTTTCCCCGGTGGTAAAGTTTAATAGTTCCATATTATTTCTCCCATTCCACAAGGGACTTTGACAATACTTTTTTTTTAACTTTTTTATTGTATAATATAACATATATACAAAACAAAGAAAGAAAAAAGCAATAGTTTTCAAAGCACTATTCAACAAGTAGTTACAGGACAAATCCCAGAGGTTGTCATGGGCTATCATATGATCTTAGATTTTTCCCACTTGCTGCTTCAGAATATAGGAGGCTAGAAGGAATAAATATATTTTTATTATCACAATCAACATTTTTTCTTTTTTGTGAAAAATAACAATATACAAAAAAGCAATAAATTTCAAAGCATAGCACCACAACTAGTTGTAGAACAATTTCAGAGTTTGGTATTGGTTACAAATCCACAATTTTAGGTTCTCACTTCTAGCTGTTCTAAGATTCTGGAGACTAAAAGATATCAATTTAATGATTCAGCAATCATATTCACTCATTAAATCCAATCTTCTCTGTTCAACTCCACCATCACCTTTAATCTTTCTATCCCTCTCTCCAGGGGTATTTGGGCTATGGCTATTCTAAATTTTTCATGTTGGAAGGGGCTATTAGTAATATAGGGTAGGGAAATGAAACTATCTGATGTTCTGAAAAGGTTGGGTCCTCTAGTTTTCAGGACTTATGTGGTCCAGGGACCCATCTGGAGATTGTAAGCTTCTGGAAAGTTACTCTTGTGCATGGAACCCTTGTGGAATCATATATTTTTCCCTAGGTGTTCTTTAGGATTGGCTGGAATGGTCCTGGTTGGAGTTTGGCAAGTTATGATAGGTATCAATATCTAACTGAAGTTTGTGTAAGAGCAGCCTCTGGAGTAGCCTCTCGACTCTATTTGAAATCTCTGTCGCTGATATTTTATTAGTTAAACTTCTTTTCCCCTTATGGTCAGGATAGAATAGTTGACCCCATGGTGCCAGGTCTGGACTCATCCCTGGGAGTCATCTCCCACACAGCCAGGGAGACTATCACTCCTGGATGTCATATCGCCATGTAGCGGGGAGGGCAATGATTTCACTTACAGAGTTGGGCTTAGAGAGAGTGAGGCCACATCTGAGCAACAAAAGAAGTCCTCCAGAAGTAACTCTCAGACATACCTATAGGTAGGCTAAGTTTCTCCACTTCATAATAAGCTTCACAAGAGTAAGCCTCAAGATCAAGGGCTTGGCCTATTGATTTGGGTGCCCCTAAAGTTTGACACAGTATCAGAGGATTCCCTGATGGTAAAGTTTAATAGTTCCATATTTTTTCTCCCTTCACCTCAAGGGACTTTGTCAATACTTTTTGATTATCTGCTTAAAATACTCTAAGATGTATCCAGGCATTACATTAAGCTATACAGGTTTGAGAGACCTTTTCTTACTCTGGGATCCATGTGCTTCAATTGTTAAATGAGCTATACAGATAGGTTGAGTTAGATTATGTGCTATAGAAAATTTAGGTTCCAGACAAAGTAAACCTTTCTTCCTTTGGTCTCAGAGAGTATGTGTGGTTCTAACATATAAACAATGTTTTCTTTACACCTGTGTTCTGAATTACTTTAACCCTGAGCTGATCAACTTCATTTTTGTTTCAAAATACCAGGCTATAAATATACAAAACAGTCCCCTCAAAATCCAGAATAATAATTACCACTCCGGACTAAAGGTGTCTGCTATAAGAGTTTATAATCTAGGCCCCTGTTTTCTTATAAGCATTTTCTAAAGGAAACCATACCATAATTGTTCTTTTGTTTCTGGTTTATTTTGCCTCACAAAATGTCCTATATATTCATTCACATCACCATATGCCACACGACTTTGTTCCTTTTTGTAGCAGCACAACATTCGCTCATAGGTAAACACATTGTTCACCAATCTACTTCTCTGTCAGTGCAATCTTCATCTACCTGCATTAATCAAGCATCATATATATTACCCAAAGTCCACAGTCTATCAACATTCAATTTTAGACAATTGTGTTGTTTCCAAGAGAAAGATAACCAATAAACACACTTTCACCAAATAGGAAATCTAAACCTCCTCTTATTTCTTGTCCCTATCCCCATTATTTACTTCTGCTGTTGCTGTGGTAGTGCCAAAACTTTTCTTTTAAACATAGCCCATAGCATGCAATAGCAGTTTTCCCCCTGCACCCTGGAAAAAAACACTCTTTGTACATGAATCATAACTTTGAAGTGGTTATTGCAAGAGCTTATTTATATTTCTAGTGTTAGTCAGTGGGACACACAGGGCTATACAACCCCTTTCAATCTTGTTCATTTTCAATATAATAATATTTCTTATAGACTCACTGTAGGATACGATTTGCTAGAATTTTATTGAGGATTTTTGCATCTATATTCATTAGAGAGATTGGCCTGTAGTTTTCTTTTTTTGTAATATCTTTGCCTGGTTTTGGTATGAGGGTGATGTTGGCTTCATAGAATGAATTAGGTAGTTTTCCCTCTGCTTCGATTTTTTTTGAAGAGTTTGAGGAGAGTTGGTACTAATTCTTTCTGGAATGTTTGATAGAATTCACATGTGAAGCCATCTGGTCCTGGACTTTTCTTTTTAGGAAGCTTTTGAATGACTGATTCAATTTCTTTACTTGTGATTGGTTTGTTGAGGTCATCTATGTCTTCTTGAGTCAAAGTTGGTTGTTCATGTCTTTCCAGGAACCCGTCCATTTCCTCTAAATTGTTGTATTTATTAGCGTAAAGTTGTTCATAGTATCCTGTTATTACCTCCTTTATTTCTGTGAGGTCAGTAGTTATGTCTCCTCTTCCATTTCTGATCTTATTTATTTGCATCCTCTCTCTTCTTCTTTTTGTCAATCTTGCTAAGGGCCCATCAATCGTATTGATTTTCTCATAGAACCAACTTCTGGCCTTATTGATTTTCTCTATTGTTTTCATGTTTTCAATTTCATTTATTTCTGCTGTAATCTTTGTTATTTGTTTCCTTTTGCTTGCTTTGGGATTAGTTTGCTGTTCTTTCTCCAGTTCTTCCAAATGGATAGTTAATTCCTGAATTTTTGCCTTTTCTTCTTTTCTGATATAGGCATTTAGGGCAATAAATTTCCCTCTTAGCACACTGCCTTTGCTGCGTCCCATAAGTTTTGATATGTTGTGTTCTCATTTTCATTCGCCTCGAGGTATTTGCTAATTTCTCTAGCAATTTCTTCTTTGACCCACTCGTTGTTTAGGAGTGTTTTGTTGAGCCTCCACGTATTTGTGAATTTTCTGGCACTCCGCCTATTACTGATATCCAACTTCATTTCTTTATGATCCGAGAAAGTGATGTGTATGATTTCAATCTTTTTAAATTTGTTAAGACTTGCTTTGTGACCCAGCATATGGTCTATCTTTGAGAATGATCCATGAGCACTTGAGAAAAAGGTGTATCCTGCTGTTGTGGGATATAATGTCCTATAAATGTCTGTTAAGTCTAGCTCATTTATAGTAATATTCAGATTCTCTATTTCTTTATTGATCCTCTGTCTAGATGTTCTGTCCATTGATGAGAGTGGGGAATTGAAGTCTCCAACTATTATGGTATATGAGTCTATTTCCCTTTTCAGTGTTTGCAGTGTATTCCTCACATATTTTGGGGCATTCTGGTTCGGTGCGTAAATATTTATGATTGTTATGTCTTCTTGTTTAATTGTTCCTTTTATTAGTATATAGTGTCCTTCTTTGTCTCTTTTAACTGCTTTACATTTGAAGTCTAATTTGTTGGATATTAGTGTAGCCACTCCTGCTCTTTTCTGGTTGTTATTTGCATGAAATATCTTTTCCCAACCTTTCACTTTCAACCTATGTTTATCTTGGGTCTAAGATGTGTTTCCTGTAGACAGCATATAGAAGGATCCTGTTTTTTAATCCATTCTGCCAATCTATGTCTTTTGATTGGGGAATTTAGTCCATTGACATTTAGTGTCATTACTGTTTGGATAATATTTTCCTCTAACATTTTGCCTTTTGTATTATATATATCATATCTGATTTTCCTTCTTTCTACACTCTTCTCCATACCTCTCTCTTCTGTCTTTTCGTATCTGACTCTAGTGCTCCCTTTAGTATTTCTTGCAGAGCTGGTCTCTTGGTCACAAATTCTCTCAGTGACTTTTTGTCTGAGAATGTTTTAATTTCTCCCTCATTTTTGAAGGATAATTTTGCTGGATATAGGAGTCTTGGTTGGCAGTTTTTCTCTTTTAGTAATTTAAATATATCATCCCACTGTCTTCTAGCTTCCATGGTTTCTGCTGAGAAATCTACACATAATCTTATTGGGTTTCCCTTGTATGTGATGGATTGTTTTTCTCTTGCTGCTTTCAAGATCCTCTCTTTCTCTTTGACCTCTGACATTCTAACTGGTAAGTGTCTTGGAGAACGCCTATTTGGGTCTAATCTCTTTGGGGTGCGCTGCACTTCTTGGATCTGTAATTTTAGGTCTTTCATAAGAGTTGGGAAATTTTCAGTGATAATTTCTTCCATTAGTTTTTCTCCTCCTTTTCCCTTCTCTTCTCCTTCTGGAACACCCACAACATGTATATTTGTATGGTTCATATTGTCCTTGAGTTCCCTGATACCCTGTTCAAATTTTTCCTTTCTTTTCCTGATAGTTTCTGTTTCTTTTTGGAATTCAGATGTTCCATCCTCCCAATCACTAATTCTATCTTCTGTCTCTTTAAATCTATCATTGTAGGTATCCATTGTTTTTTCCATCTTTTCTACTTTATCCTTCACTTCCATAAGTTCTGTGATTTGTTTTTTCAGTTTTTCTATTTCTTCTTTATGTTCAGCCCATGTTCTCTTCATGTCCTCCCTCAATTTATCGATTTCATTTTTGAAGAGGTTTTCCATTTCTGTTCGTATATTCAGCATTAGTTGTCTCAGCTCTTGTATCTCATTTGAACTACTGGTTTGTTCCTTTGACTGGGCCATATTCTCAATCTTCTGAGCATGGACCGTTATTTTCTGCTGCTGGAGCCTGGGCATTTAGTCAGATTTCCCTGGATGTCGGACCCAATAAGGTTGTAACATTTTTCTGTGAAAACTCTGGGTTCTGTTTTTCTTATCCTTCCAGTAGGTGGCGCTCGTGGCACATGTTTGTCTGCGGGTCCCACCAGTAAAAGGTGCTGTGGGTCCTTCAACTTTGGAAAACTCTCGCTGTCAGGGAGGTTCGCTAGCCAAAGTGGCTTGGAAGAGTGCCAGCCGGCCCGGGGTCCGAACGCGGGGAGGGTCGCTGGCCGCCGCAGCCCGGGAAAGCGCCCGTCCGAATTTCCTAGTCGGCCCGGGGTGCGAAGCGTGGCGGGAGGGCGCCAGCCACAGTGGCCCGCCTGGGAGAGTGCACGTTCCTGGGGAGTCACGGGTTTGGAAGGGGCCCCCCCGTCACCATTCTCCGCGGCCTGGGGATTTCCGATCCAATTCTCTCAGTTGGTCCGGGGGGCTGCGCATGGTGTGGGTGCCAGCCGCCACGGTTTGAGGGGACAGCCTGTCCAATTCTCCCAGCCGGCCCGGGGAGGGGGAAGGGAGTGACTCCGGCCACTTGCCGCCCTGCCCGGTGAAACCCGCGCCCCTCGGCGATCTCACCAGAGCGGGTTCTTTCAGCCAGCCAGCCATTCCAGGATGGGGTATGCTGTCTTTTTTTATCTCTGTCATGGCTTTGGGAGCTGTTCTGTATCATTTCTACTCCCCTAGTAGCTGTCCTGGAGGAGAAACTACGATCCGTGCGTCTTACTAAGCCGCCATCTTCTCCGGAAGTCTAGACTCACTGTAGAATCACCTTCACATCTATCTATTTCCTTACATTGGAGTTCAGCCTCATTAGCTAACTGTTCACCCATCTCTAGCATCTATGTATCTCTAAGTCCTCTATATTCTGTATTATAAGCCTGTGATTCTAGCTTTACCATAATCATAAAAGTGGAATTATAAAGTATCTATATTTTTGTGTCTGGCTGATTTCATTCAGCATTACATCCTCAAGGCTCATTCATCTTGTCATGTGGTTCAAGACATCATTTCGTCTTCCTGCTGCATAACATTCCATCATATGAATATACCACATTTTGTTTATCCACTCATCTGTTGATGAGCATTTGGTTTGTTTCCATCTTTTGGTGATTGTGAATAATGCTACTGTGAGAATCGGAGACCAAATTTCTGTCCGTGTCATTGCTTTCAACTCTCCTGGGTATATATAGTAGTGCTATTGCTGGGTCATAGAGCAACTCAATATTTCATTTCCCAAGGAACAACCAAATTGTCTTCCATAGTGGCTGCACCATTGTACATTCCTACCAGGACTGCATAAGTGTCCAATTGTCTCCATATCCTCTCCAACATTTGTAGTTTCTGTTTGTTTAATAGCAGCCATTCTTATAGGTGTGAAGTGGTATCTGATTATAGTCTTGATCTGCATTTTCCTATAGCTAATGAGAATGAGCATCTTTTCATGTGCTTTTTTAGCCATCTGTATTTGCTCTTCAGAAAAAGATCTACTCACATCTTTAGCCTACTTTAAGATTGGGCTGTTTCTTTTGTTGTTGAGTTGTATGATTTCTTTATGTATACAGGATATCAAACTTTTATCCAATGTGATCTTCAAATATTTTCTCCTATTGAGTTGGCTGCCTCTTTACCTTTTTGACAAAGTCTTTTGAAGCCAGAAGCATTTGATTTTTAGGAGTTCCCATTTATGTACTTATTTTCTTTCATTGCTTGTGATTTGGGTGTAAAGTTTAAGAAGATACTTCCTTTTACTGGCCTTGAAGATGTTTCCATACATTTTCATCTAGGAGCTTTAGGGCACTGGTTCTTATATTTAGGCATTTGATCCACTTTGAATTATTATTATTATTATTATTATTATTGCATGGAAAGTCACCAGGAATTGAACCCAGGTCTTCAGCATGGCAGGTGAGAACTCTGCCTGCTGAGCCACTGTGGCCTGCCTTGAATTAATTTTTGTATATGTTGTAAGGTAAGAGCCCTCTTTCATTGTTTTGGCTATTGATATCCAGTTCTATCCCATGCCCATTTATTGAAAAGGCTATTTTATCCCAGTTCAGTGATTTTGGGGTTCACATTGAAAATCAGTTGACCATAGATTCAGTGGTCTATTTCTGTGCTCTTGATTCTATTCCACTGGTCAGTATTTCAATCTTTGTGCCAGTACCACACTGTTTTGACCACTGTGGCTTTATAATAGTTTTTAAAATCAGGAAGTGTTAATCCTCTCATTTCATTCTTCTTTTTAAGGATGCTTTTAGCTATTCAGGGTCTCTTTCTTTTCTAGATGAATTTGGTAACTTGTTTTTACAAGTTTGCAAAGTAGGTTGTTTGAAACTTCTCACTCAAACTTCTAGTAAAATGTTGAATAGTAGTGTTGACAGAAGGCAACCTTGTCTTGTTCCCAATTTTAGGGGGAAAGCTTTCAGTCTCTCCATTGAGTAAGATGCAGTCTATGGTCTTTTTACATATGTGCTTTATGATATTGAGAAAGTTATCTTTGCTTTCTTCTTTTGAAGCATTTTTATCCTAAAAGGATGTTGAATTTGTCAAGTGCATTTTTCAGCATCAATTGAGATGATCCATGCAATTTTTCCCTTTTTGTCTTGTTAATATGCTGCATTATATTAACTGATTTTTTTGTGTTGAACCATCCTTGCATTTTTGGTATAAACCCCAATTATTCATGGTGCATAATTCTTGTTGGATTCAGTTTGCTAGTATTTTGTTGAGAATTTTTGCATCTATATTCATTAGGGAGATTGGCCTGTACTTTTCCTTTCTTGTAGCATCTTTACCCCATTTCGGTATTAAGGTGATGTTGGCTTCATGAAATAAGTTAGGTAGTGTTCCTTTTTCCTCAATTTTTTGGAAAAGTTTGAGCAAGATTGGTGTTAGTTTTTTTGTTTGTTTGTTTTGAAAATTTGATAAAATTCCTCTGTGAAGCCATCTGGCCCTGGGATTTTCTTTGTAAGAATACTTTTTATGACAATATCTTTACTTTGATTGCTTGTTGAGATCTTCTATTTTTTCTTGAGTCATTGTAGCTTGTTCCTGTGCTTCCAGGAATTTGTCCTGGAAGTTATCTAGTTTTCTGGCATATAGTTCTTCATAGTATCCTCCTAGCATTTTTTATTTCTTCAGGGTCTGTGGTAAAGACCCACTTCTCATTTCTGATTTTGTTTATTTGCATCTTCTCTCTTTTTTTCTTTGTCAGCCTTGTTAGAGGTCCATCAATTTCATTAGTTTTCACAAAGAACCAACATTTGGTTTTATTGACTCTTTCTATTGTTCTCTTCTTCTCCCATTCATTTAACTCTACTTTAATCTTTGTTATTTTTCTTTTTATATTTTCTTTGGGGTTAGTTTGCTGTTTTTCCTTCAGTCCTCCAGGTGACCAATTAGGCCTTCAATTTTTGTTCTTTATTCTTTTTTTAATATAGTATTTGTGGCAATAAATTTCCTTCTGAGAACAGCCTTTGCTGCATCCCATAAGTTCTGATATGTTGTATTCTTATTTTTATTTGTCTGCAGATAGCTACTAATTTCTCCAGAAATTTCTTCTTTGACCCACTCATTGTTTAAGAATGTGTTATTTAATATCTATATATTTGTGAAAGTTCTTGTTTTAGTGGTTATTGATTTCCAGCTTCACTCCATTGTGGTCAGAAAAAGTGCTTTGACGAATTCCAAAGTTTTTAAATTTATAAAGACCTGTTTTATGCCTCACCATATGATCTATCCTGGAGAATGTTCCATGAGCATGAGAAAATAATGTATATCCTGATGTTTTGGGGTGTAAAGACCTATACATGTCTATTAGGTCTAATTCATTTACCAATTGTTTGAGTTCCCTATTTCCTTGTTGATCCTGCATCTGGTTGTTCTCTATTTAGAGGAGAACTGAACTCTCCTACTATTATTTTTGAAACTTCTGTCATTCCCTTCAGTTTTGCCAATATCTGTCTCATGTACTTTGGAGCTCCTTGATTGGGAGCACAAATATTTATGATTGTTATTTCTTCTTGGTGAATTGTCTCTTTTATTAATACATAGTGTCCTTCTCTGTCTCTTATGATGGCTTTACATTTAAAGTCTATTTTGTCTGATATTGTATAGCTACTCCTGTTTTCTTTTGGTCACAGCTTTCATGGAACGTCTTTTTTCATTCTTTTACTTCAATCTATTGGTGTCCTTGTGTCTAAGATGTGTTCCTTGTAAGCAGCATATAGATGGATGTTCTAGGTTGCTAGCTGCCAGAATGCAATATACCAGAAATTGAATGCCTTTATAAAGGGGAATTTATTAAGTTGCAAATTTACAGTTAGTTCTAAGGCTTTGAAAATGTCCCAATTAAAGCAAGCCTATAAACATGCCCAGATTAAGGCACCAACAAGAGGTTACCTTCACCCAAGAAAGGCCAATGAATTTCAGGGTTTCTCTCTCAATTGGAAAAGCATGTGGCATACACAGCAAGGTCTGCTAGCTTTCTCTCCAGGCTTGTTTCATGAAGCTTGTGACTTTCAGGATTTTCTGCTTCTCTTCAACATTTGACAGACTGATGTGTATGTGTCTTGGGGAAGGTCTATTTTGATTTATTTTATTTGGAGTTTGTTGGATGTCTTTGATTTGCATATTTATGTCCTCTATAAAGGTTGGGATTTTCCCCCCATTGCATCTTCCACTAATCTTCCTAGCCCTTTACACTTTTCTTCTCCTTCTGGGACACCAGTGATTCTTATATTTATGCAGTTTATTTTGTCCATCTTTTCCCTGAGATCCAGTTCAAATTTTCCAACTTTTTTTTTTGCCATTTGTTCTTTTGTATGTTCAAAATTAGTTGCCCTGTCTATTAGCTCACTTATTATATCTTCTGCCTCTTCAAATCTACTGTCGTGTCTGTAGTATATATTTTTATTTGGTCTACTGCATCTCTAACCTCTGTGCTATCTGCTATTTTTCTATTTATTCTTTCAAATTCCTCTTTATGCTCGTCTAGTGTCTTTTATTGCTCCTTTATGTCATTAGCCATCCCAGTGAATTTGTTTAGTATATATATATGAGCATCTTTGATTGGTTGTTCCAAAGTCTGTGTCTCCTCCGGTGTTTTAATTTGGTCATTAGGCTGGATTATATCTGTCTGCATCTTGATATGCTTAGTGATCTTCGGATGTCTTCAAGACATGTAAATATCTTGATAGGGTTAGTTTGGAAGTTGGTTTTCTTCAGTAGACTAAAGCTTTGTATTTATAGGGGGATGGCAAGCAGGTTGAGGGGCACAACAGTCCAGTGAGGGGTTAAAGCACAGGTATAGGCGTGGTCAGGGATGCTACTTAAGCGCCTATGATCCTGGGTGCAGGTGTTGGGGTTGTGGAGGTGCAGTGTGGGAACTATGGATGTGGGGTATAGCTCAAACAAGCCTTGGAGTACAGGGGCAGGGCTCTAGGGCTGGTGCACAGGCAGGATATGGGTGGGTACATGGAGCATGGGGGTCATTGGTATCAGGGTGCAGGGTAGGTGGCACAGAGATCATGGCACAGGGAGGGCAGGGCATGGATGTGTCTGTGTGCATGTGGAGGTGTTCAGGGGGCCCAGGATTCAGATGTGCAAGTGTGGAAGGACAGGGCACAGGTCACAGGGGTTGTGGGACATGGGTCCGGAGTGGGTGATGTCAGGTGCATGGGGCCCTGATGCTCTGTGCATGGATGGGAGTGGAGATTTGGGGCAAGGGTGCACGTATATACAGGGATGGTTATGTAGCACAGATGCACATGTGAGCACTTTCCAGGTATGGGTGCAGAGCACTTGTGCCAGGTCTTGGGGCAAGAGTGTGCACATGTGCACAGCAGAAGGTGGAGGTGCAGGGATCAAGAGGGCAGTGCACTGCACTGATGCTTGGGTGCCCAGCACAAAGAATTTGTCTGTGAGCGAGTGCAGGTGTGTAGGGTAGGGCCCTGGT
The DNA here is from genome assembly GCF_023851605.1 of Tamandua tetradactyla. Classification (NCBI taxonomy): domain Eukaryota; kingdom Metazoa; phylum Chordata; class Mammalia; order Pilosa; family Myrmecophagidae; genus Tamandua; species Tamandua tetradactyla. The sequence goes on along the minus strand of NC_135327.1, from coordinate 131,145,224 downwards.
GTGCCTGGGTCTAGGTAGCTGAGCCCTAGTGTGCACATGTGCAGAGCTCAGGGGCAGTAGGCTGGGGATGCACCTGCTTTGGCTGGGGGTGGGTGTGGTCTGGATGCACAGGTCAGCACTTGCCGAAGCTGGAGGGTTGTAGCTTAGGTGTGCGTGTGCACATGTGTGTATCTGGGAGGTCCTTACCCTGATGTATACATGCACAGAGTTCGGGGAGGTGGGAGAGCAGATAGGGGTTGCAGGTCTATATGGGCTTGGGGCAGATGTGGCCCAGGTATGAAGGTAAGTGGCCCCGGCCCAGAAAGTGAGAGGATGGAAAGAGATGCTCCACACAAGCTGTAAATAAACACACTCTTAAACAATGAGTGGGTCAAAAAATTGCTAGAGAAATAAATACATATGTGGAGATGAATGAAAATGAGAACATAACATATCAGAACTTATGGGATGTGGCAAAGGTTGTGCTGAGAGGGAAATTTATTGCCTTCAATGCCTATATTAAGAAAAAAGAAAGCGCAAGAATTGAGAACTTAACTGCTCACCTGGAGGAACTTGAGAAAGAACAGCAAAGTAACCCCAAAGCAAATAGAAGAAGAGAAATAACAAGGATTAAAGCAGAGTTAAATCAATGGGAGAACAAAAGAACACTAGAAAGAATCAATAAAACCAAAAATTGCTTCTTCAAGAAAAGCAGAAAATCAATGAGCCACTAGATAGGCTGACAAAGGTAAAAAGAGAGAGGATGCAAATAAACAAAATCAGAACTAAGAGATGGGTCATTAAACAGACTCTCAAGAAATTTTTAAAAAATCATAAGAGGATATTATGAACAATTATACACCAAGAAACTAAACAACTTAGATGAAATGGACAAATTTCTAGAAACAATCAAGCTACAATGACTCAAGAAGAAATAGAAGATTTCAACAAACCAATCACAAGAAAAGAGATTCAATCAATTATCAGAAATCTTCCTACAGAGAAAAGCTCAGGGCCAGATGTCTTCACAGGGGAATTTTATCAAGCATTCCAAAAAAGAACTAACACCAATGCTACTCAAACTTTTCCAAAAAATAGAAGAAAAAGGAAAACTGCCTAACTCATCTTATGCAGCTAACATCACTTTAATACCAAAACTGGGTAAAGATACTACAAGAAAGGAAGACTACACACTAATCTCCCTAATGAACACAGATGGAAAAATTCTCAACAAAAAATTAACATATCAAATCCAAAAGCATATTAAAAGAATTATACTCCATGAGGAAGTGGTGTTTAAATCAGGAATGCAAGCATGATTCAATGCAAGAAAGTCAAGCAATGCAATACAGCACAAAAGTTGAAAAGGAAAATCACATGATCATCTCAATTGATATTGAAAAAGCATGCAACATAATTCAACATTCTTTTCCAATAAAAAACACTTCAGAAGGTAGAAATCAAAAGTAACTCCCTCAACATGCTAAAAGGCATCTAAGAAAAACCCATACCCAGCATAGCACTCTATGGTACTATAGGGGAGAAATTGAAATTTTTCCCCTAAGATTGCAGAAATAAGCCACCGAATCTATGATCAACAGATCTTCGAGAAGGACCCCCAATCCACTAAACTGGGATAAAATAGTGTGTTAGTTAGATTCAGTTGTCAACTTGGCCAGGTGAGCATACCTAGTCTTGTTGCTGCGGACATAAGCCAATGGTACGTGAACCTCATTTGTTGCTAATTACATCTGCAGTGGGCTAGGGGGCGTGTCTGCTGCAATGAGGACATTTGACTTAATTGGCTGGTGCTTAAATGAGAGAGTGCAATGTAGCACAGCCTAAGCAGCTCGGCATTCCTCATCTCAGCACTCCAGCTCAGCCCAGGCCTTTGGAGATGCAGAAAGAAGTCACCCCGGGGAAAGTTGTTGGAATCCAGGGGCCTGGAGAGAAGACCAGCAGAGACCATCTTGTGCCTTCCATGTAAGAAACAACCTCAATGAAAAGTTAGCTGCCTTTCCTCTGAAGAACCAACAAAATAAATCCCCTTTTATTAAAAGCCAACCCGTCTCTGGTGTGTTGCATTCCAGCAGCTAGCAAACTAGAACAAATAGTCTTTCCAATAAATGGGCAAGGGGGAACTGGATATCAATATCCAGAACAATGAAAGAGGAACCTTAATTTACAACTTGTACAAACTAACTCAAAGTGCATCAAACACCTAAATATAAGAAACAGTACCATAAAGCTCCTAGAAGAAATTGTAGGGAAATATCTTCAAGACTTAGTAATAGGAGGTAGCTTCCTAAATTTTACACCCAAATCACAAGCAACAAAAGAAAAGAAAAATAAATGGGAAGTCCTCAAAATCTTTTGCGTCTCAAAAGACTTTGTCAAAAGGTGAAGAGGGAGCCAAATCAATGGGAGAAAATATCTGGAAATCACACATTAGATAAAGATTTGGTATCCTATATACACAAAGAAATAATACAACTTAACAACAAAAGAATAAGCAACACAATCTTAAAGTGGGCTAAAGATGTGAATAGACCTTTTCCTGAGGAACAAATATATATGGCTAAAAAGCACATGAAGAGATGCTCATTCTCATTAGCTATAAGGGAAATGCAGATCATGACTACAATGAGATACCACCCCACATCTATCAGAATGGCTGCTATTAAACAAACAGGGTTGGAGAGAATGTGGAGAAATTGGGACACTTATCCACTGCTGGTGGAAATGTATAATGGTACAGCCACTATGGAAGACAGTCTGGCAGTTTCTGAGAAAACTAAATATCGAGTTGCCCTATGACCCAGCAATACCACTACTCAGTATGTACCCAGGAGAGCTGAAAGCAGTGACACAAACAGAAATTCTCCCACTGATGTTCACAGCAGCACTATTCACATTCACTAAAAGATGGAGGCAATCCAAGTGCCCATCAACAGATGAGTAGGTTAACAAATTGTGGTATATACATACAATGGAATGTTATACAGCAGTAAAATGAAATGACATTCTGAACCACATGAAATAAGCCAGACATAAAAGGACAGATACTATATGATTTCACTTTTATGACCATGGTAAATTAAAATCAGAGACTTATAATATAGAAGATAGGAGACCTGACGAAACACAGAAGTTTAAGATGGGTGAACAGTCAGTTAATGAGATTGAACTTAATTGTAAGGGAATAGACAGAAGTGAAGGTGGTTTACTAGTGGGTCTATAAATAATATTATATAATGAAGGTGATCATGATTGAAAGGGTTGTATAGACTCATGGGTCCCACCAATTAACACTACAAATATAAATAAGTTTTTGCATGATATACTGTAAAGATATGAATCTTGTACAAAGAGTGTTTAATTTGAGGGTATAGAGGGAAAAATGATATTGCATGCTCTGGGCTATGTTTAACAGGAAAACCTCAACAGTCCATAGCAATACCAGGATACATAATGGGGAGAAGGATAAGGTTTAGGGGGAGGCTTGGATTTTCTGATTGGTGAGGGTGTGCTTATTGGCTACTTTTGTCTGGGGAACAATGAAATTATCTAAATTTGAGAGTGTTGATGGACTATTGACTTGCACATTATAAGTGAAGGCCAGTAGATAAGTGGGTGAAAGACACACTGAGAAGTAGACTAGCGAACAATGGTGTAAACATATGATCAAACACAGTGCCAGCATAAAAAGGAACAAAGTTGTGAGGTATGCAATGATGTCAGTGAACCTTTGGGACATTTGGTGGGGCAAAATAAGCCAGAAACAAAAGAACAAATATTGTATGATCTCATTTAGAAAAATACTTATAAGAAAATTGAGGCCTAGATTGTAAGCTTTTATAGCAGTCACATTTAGTCCAGAGAGGTAATTGTTACTTCTGGATTTTGAGGGGCTGTTTTATATAGGTATACTCTGGCATGTAGAGATAAGAATGAAGCTGAATGGCTTGGGATTAATGTAATTCAGAATACAGGGATAAGAAAGACATTGCCTGTATTTTAGAACTTCACCTACTCTTTGAGACCAAAGAAAGAAAGTTTCATTATGTCCAGAACCTAGGTTTTCTGCAGCACATAACCTAATTAACCTTGTCTGGATAGATAATTTAAACAATCCAAACACAGGGAGTCCAGCAACAGGAATAAGAGCCTTTACTCCTGTATAGTTTAACGTAATGACTGGATTCATACCAGAGTATATTAAGCAGATAATCAGAAAGTATTGGCAAAATCCTTTGTGGGATGGGAGAAAAGTTGTAGAACTATTAAACTTTACCACTAGGGAAACCCCAGATACTATGTCAACCATTAGAGGCACCTAAATCAATAGGCCAAGTCCTTGATCTTGAGACTTGCTCTTGTGAAGCTTATGTATATAGCAGAGAAGCTCAGCCTACCCATAGGCATGCTGAAGAGTCACCTCCAGAGGACCTCTTCTGTTGCTAATTTGTGGCCTTTCTCTCTCTAAACCCAACTCCACAAGTGAAACTGTTGCCCCTTATACGGGACATGACATCTAGGGATGAAAGTCTCCCTGGCTGCGTGAGAAATGACCCCCAGGTATGAGCCTGGCCCTTCCACCATGGGATCAACAATGCCATCCTGAAAATAGAAATGATAAAAGGGGGGAAAGAAGTAAAACAATAAGGTATCAGTGGCTGAGAGAGTTCAAGTAGTGTCAAGAGGTTGCAATGGAATGCACTCTTACATAAACTTCAGTTAGACATTGCTACCTATCATAACTTGCCAAACCCCAACCAAACCATTCCTGTCAATCCTAAAGAATACCTAGAGCCTTATATAAGATTCTACAAAGGTTCTACACACTAGGGTAACTTTCCAGAAACCTACAACCTCCAAGTGGATCCCTGGACCAGGTAAGTCCTGAAATGCAGAGGGGCCAGCTTTTCCAGAGCATCAACTAATTCTGTTCCCCATCTCATATTATTGAGAGCCCCTTCCAACATGAAAAACTTTGAATGGGCTTAGCCCAAATACCCCTAAAGAATGGGAGAAAGATCAAAGGTGTTGGTGGTGTTATACAGAGGTCAGATTTAACAAATGACTATAAGTGCCCAATCATTATACTAGTATTTCTTTTAGCCTCCAGTACCTTAGAGGAGCTAGAAATAAAAACCTAAAATTGTGGAATTGTAACCTATACCAAACTCTGAAATCTGTTCTACAACTAATTGTTGCAATGTACTTTGAAATTTATTGCTTTTATGTATATATGTTATTTAAAGAGAAGGGGATATATAGCAGAGAAGATAGGATTTAGCAAATGAGTATGAGAGCTGAATCATTATATTGTTATTTATATTTGTCTTCGGTGTCTTGGAGCAGCTAGAAGAAAAAACAAAAATTCATGGGAATGTAACCCATATCAAACTAAAATCTGTTGTATAACTACTTGTTAAAATGTACTTGTAACTTTATTGCTTTCTTGTATATATGCTATTTTTCACAATAAAATTAAACATTTAAAAAAGAGAGAGAGAGAATTGTAACATTGACCATCAGCACCAAACATGATACTTATAGTTGTAGCTTGTTAACAACAATTTTCACTTCATACAATGCCTACATGCCTTTGTCGGCTACCGGACAAATTGTCTAAAGTATGAATAAAAATGTTTCCAACACTATGCAATCTTTGTTGAGTGTAATTCCTGAATGAGAAAAATGATCTGTCTTAGATTATTGGCAGCCACCTCTGGACCCATATGAACCAATAAACTTTTTGACTGATGGATCCTATTTTAGGTTCTTGTGTTTTAATCCATGAGATTTTTACATCATTGCATACAAAATAATGGTGTGAAATTCCTCAGATATTATTTGATAATATTTTATACCATCATTTTAAAACCAATTTTAAAATAAAAGTCTTTCCTTAGATGAAAGAACACCTTATGCAAGTCAGATAGGTAAAACAGATCAAACAGAAGGCTGCTCTGGTTTTCATTTTGTAGAGGTTGAGAAGAGTCAGAACCTCAAACCTGCCTTCTATAATGCAAAAGAGCACAGTTTGAAAGCAATTCCCTTAATACATCCTATATGGTAGAAGTTTCAAAAATTAAGTACAAATTGAACATAATCTCAATAGAATCGCTATAGGGAACCATTCACTTGGAAATTACATTTATAGTTTTCAGTAGCACAATCATTTTTCTGATTCTGACAAATGGTTTATATTGTTTTTATTTGCCATTGATTTGTGGAATGAGCACCAGGACTTATTATTTTTAGGAACTAGTGCCAAATTAGCAGCTTCATTCAAACCAAAAATAAAAACAAAAAAGTCTTTTAAAACTGGGAAACCTGAACTAATTAGAAATAAATGACAAGAAGAAAGAGTTTAACTTGAATGTGATGTTTAATAACCACTTATTTTACTTTGGTGCATCCAAAAGCTAGCAGAACATACTAATTCGTATTCAATCATCACAAAAAGTGGCAGTACAAAAAAAAATTCTGAAAGAGAACTTCCAACATCATAAAAGCCATGCATCATTTTGAAAAGTATTTTCATTTCTATTTTCTAAAAACTGTCTTTGCTTTTATTACTTATGTTTTTTGGTTTTTTAATGCATTTGAGTGGTCTGAGCTATGCTGTACTAAAGAAAGTTTGGCCGGTTTTCTTGGCAGTCTTCAAAAATAGATATGAGGAATCATTATTACATTTTCTATTTCCACTCTCCAATTCTGCTCCTTTATTCAGCTTAAAGCAATTCTTTTTTTTTCCCTTTGTCTAGCATTTGTGGAAAGGAAGTGAAAGTTCAAATAAACAAAGTGAAGCTTAATTATAATTTTATTTTAAACCAGACCTTTTACAACACATTTAGAGATGTTACAAATAATTCTCATGCCCTTTCTATATGCTCATTATGGTAACATATCTTTTGACACAATATGTTGCAAAATAATTTGACAGAAACAGAGGACTTGAATGGTATTTTGTGTGTTCATACCAGGTGAAGCCTACATCAAGAAGCTCAGTTTCTCTGATTTTGTTCATCTTAACAATTGTCTTATTTTTCCTTTCCTTATAGCTTCAAATTTGCAATTATATGACTATTCAACTAGTCAAAAATACCCAATAAACAGATGTAATCAGAACACCAGTTTCCATTCACTGAGAGCACATGGTCATATGTTTTATAACCAATTTCTTGATAGAGAAATGGAATCATTTGTACAATTATTAAGTTCTGTGATAATTTACTATACCTAATACATTTTATTTTCACATACTTCCTTTATACTCCTAGAGAATCCTTAGAAAATTTTCAAATTTGAAAAATATTTTAATCATGCAGTTCACTTTTTCCCCCTTCACGTATATTAAAGCAGGTTTACCACTTTCTATTTCAGACAATTTCTTTATTAATGACTTTTCTATTAATATATTTATTAATTAAGTTAATCATTATTTTAATTTTAATTACATATTTAAAGTTCAATTAAAATTTTTCTCACTCTTTAAACTCAAACATCATAAGGAATATCTCTAAAATCACTCCTCAATGTAAAAAGTATTATAAAAATAAAGATATATGCATTCCAAAGCAATAGTTTTCTTCTTTGCCATATATTTCCAGAATTATTATTTTTTAAATAACGTTTATCACTTAGATCATATTCTAAAATTCCTCAAAGTATCAGGCTCTGTATCTAAAGCTGGGAATGCCTAATGAGAGTAACCTTTAAAATTTATTACTAGAACGATCAGCAAACAAAAGTCTGCAATTCAATTTTATGAGTTGAAGCATCAAGAGAAGATAATTACACTGAACAAGAATCTGGCACCTACAGTTACATTCACCCAGCAGACAATTTTACCAGAGATGCAGACATTAAGTAAGGCCTGTGGATTCCAATTTGTAGCGTTGTAAAAATTGCAGTTTCAAAATGCATGTGGTATACTTTTCTTGAACAGAGAATTATGTGGAGCAACATAAAAAGAAAACCTGCCTTCATTTATGATTTCTGTTTTTGGAAAGTTTGAAAAAAGCAACATTCGTTATTATTATTATTTGTAGACTGAGGTAATTCTGATCTGTGGAATGAGGTTTAAGCTCCATATTACCTACATAAATTATTTTTACTTTTCCTATATCGGTTTCAATATTCTTCTCTGACATTCATAGGCAAAGAAATAGGCTCCCTGTTGGCTAATTTAACACCTGTAGATGAGGCTCATTACAAGCATCAAATCTGAATAACTTAGGTGGCTAAATGCCTTACACTGACTGGTTCAGAAGATTTTTCCTAGCCTTAAAGTGCCTATCACAGACAGGTATTCACAGTAAATTCTGAGTTGAATAAATGAGATGGTGTAAATATACCACGGGAGTACTCTCTGACTGATAGGGCATTGCTACTAGAAATGAGGACAACTCCCACATAAAAGAATAGTTGTACTATTACTCTGTTTTAACCTTCCTCATAAGCACTATTGTTTGAACACTTAGGAATATCTCCATCAATGGGGATGCACTGGGTATTCAGACAAGGCAAAATGGACAGAATACTCCAGAAAGTACACACAATAAAACATATGCTAAAGCAACATTAGAAATTAATATGTAAGTAAGTGAAACCTGGTATTATACAAGAGCTAAGGTACCTAGGCTAAAGGAATATTCAAAGTGAAACAGAATTCATCAAATGCGATTACATGGAGAATTCATAGCTTAAACCTACAATTTAAAGAACATACAGCTTAAAGAAAATGATCACCACAGATTGGGGAAGGAGAGGCAACACATTCCAGTGAGCATTGATTTACTGAGGTGAAAACCCTTATTAAATGAACTCATAGCATAATTTATTTTGCCTTCTTAAAATCAATGATCACATTTGATTTGTTTCTTTTTTATTAAATTTTATTAGGCAGTAATCTTCAGTAAGGCAAAGACCTCCTAATATTTGCACAGTAATTATATCCCCAGAGCTCAATACTATGACCTTATTACAGAAGGCAACCAGTATGTATTTGTTAAATTGATTAATTAATGGATAGAGTTGGAAATGATGCTATAAATTTTTGTATATTAATAGAAAACAGCCCTCCACATTGCAGATATGTAATCCACATATACTAAATTTAGACTCAAGAATGAAACATTTTTCTGCAATTTAGGTATATTTATGTTTCCTCCTCCCTCAGAAATTTCAGATAGACCTGCTAAAGTTTCTGTGTGTTGGCACAAATTGCTATTGTCTTATAAATAAACACAAAGAAAATGCAATGGCCATACTGCTAATTTTAAAAGGAAAGCAACCAGATATAACTTTGCTAGCCTCTACTCAATGGATCTCCAAAAAAACATGGTCATATTCCAGATGCACTAATTAGAATGTGAAACCAAATCGTGTTTAAAGAAAGTAGGTGAGCTGAAAAGGCAAACAAGACTTCAAAACACTGAATCATCCTCTACGGCAGAAGAAGAATATGGAAAATATTTTTGTACTAGTTCTAAATACAGAAATTTGAGCTATGGGGTAAGGTATGTATCTATGGCCTGGAAGAATGTATGTAAGATTGATATTATTTCTCCCTTAACTATTTCAAGAACTTAAAAATGAAATAAACTGAGACTGCAGTTTTCTTTGTCTCTTTCTTCTAGATTCTGACTAATCTAGGGGTCCCCAAACTATTTCAATTCGTGGTGTTCTTTGTGTCTTAGCACTTTTTCATAATTCTGCTAGGTCAAAACAAACACTTAATTGCTCTGTTTATTGGGCTCAAACAAGTTAATAAGTATTTATGTCCTAATAAATTAGCTTTTTGAGAAAATAATTTGCATAAATTGGAACAAAAATAATTTATCTCATTTTCATAGTTATGATTTATTAATAATATGATGTTTCCGCACCTGTTGGGTACTGCACAACCTTTCAAACCTTAGAATCAGATCAGACACTACCACTCATTTCCAATTCAAAATTGAGTTTTTCAACAATAATTGATTTTAATCATAGCAAGTGTCAAAATATCAGCTTTACAAAGACGTGAGAAATGTCAATGATCTGAAGTTGAAGCTGTAAACTACCCTGAGCTAGTCATTTGTGAAGTGTCTGACAGAGGTTGTATACAACTGCATGTCCCTCAAAATATTGAAGATATATTTCATTGCTGCTTTCAGTTCACTGTGTCATCTTAGTGTGGTTTGGCACAAAGATTTGGAAGTATAGGGCAATTGAGGCTCTATGTTTCTTCTTCTGCCAGCTTTAGTAACTTATTTTGGAGCAATTTGTCCAGTTCACGCAAATTGTCAAATTTAGTAGCGTATATAGGAATTAAAATTGACTTCTTTTTATTTCCTCTTTAGTTCTGTAATGATGGCCACTATTTCAATCTTGGTAGTTACAACCTGTATTATTTTATCTCTCCATCTTTTATTTTTTTTTTGAACAAATGTAAAGGGCTCATCAAATATATTATACTATGTAAAGGATAAGATTTTTGATTTTGTTAAGTTTCCCTTTCATACATTTATTTTCCATTAATTAATTTCTTTTTTGTCTTTTTTCCATGGACAGGTTCCGGGAATCGAACCTGACTCTCCAGCTTGGCAGGCAAGAATTCTTGCCACTGAGCCACCATTGCACCACCCTTAATTAATTTCTTTTAAACAAAGCATTTTAAAGTGAGGACACAGAAAATTCGTAATCTTCCATTTTCCTTAAGGAAAATATCAATAGTGTGTTCATTTTTGCGTTTCTTCCAGTTTTTCATTTTCAATATTAATTTTATTTTCTTAATTCTTACCTGAGTACTATCACCTCATTTCAGAGATTTCCTTTTAAAATAGTCAATTATAGGTTTATTTGCTTTATGGGCATGTTTTCTGTCCTATTTTCATTGAGTGCAAGGATGTTATTCTGTCCTTTATTTATTTTTTCCTTATTATAACTTTATCTAGAGTTTGGCCACAATATTTTCTGTTGCTAATTGTATATAAAATTACTAGTCCCAAGACATTTAGAAACTCTGGAAATCCTCTATAAAGTTCAAGACAACTTTTCTAGCATATGAAAGGTTATTGGAATAAAGTTCTTCATAGTATTTCTCTGTCTTTGCTATATTTGGGTTTGTAATGATTAGCCTCTCTTTTGTTTCATATTAGCAATTTGTATTCTCTGTCTCCATCTCTGTCTTTTCTCTGTCTCTCTCTCTTAGTCCTGCTATAGATGTATCAATTTCATTAATTATTCAAAAGAAAAAAATTTTTGCTTTGTTAGTTTACCCTATCATTTGCATCCTATGTTCACTAATTTCTTAGCGTTATCATTTCCTTTCTTCTACATACTGCATCTGATTTGCTTATTTTTTTCTAGCTTTGCAAGGTAAAAATGCAAACAATTGACTGCAGACATTTCTTTCCTTCTATTATATGAAATCAAAGCTCCACACTTCTCTCAAAGCATGGCTGTAGTTCCATTCCACAAATATCGTGTGTGTGTCCAACTTTGAATTTGCCATGATCCTTAAATCTGTAGTTGATAATTTTATTCAAATTTGAGATATATTTTTTTCAAAAACACTTTCTATTACATGTTTGTTAGATTACTTGATATTTTCTGAGGTCTCTTGAGTTCTGTTAATAATTTTCTTTAGACTCATTTATATTGATATTTCAAAATGTATTTTTTTTATCGCTGTCTTTCACTTCCTAGATTCTTTTTAATCTGTTGTTAAACCCATCCAAGACATTTTCTTTACCATATTGAAATTTCCAACAATATAATTTCCATTTGGTTCCTTTTTAGTTTTTATTTTTTTGCAAGATTGTGTGTAATATTTTTTCTCTAAATGTCTTCATATATTTATAGTAGCTACTTTACATTTCTTGTCTACTAAGTACAACATCGGGGTCACCTCATGTTCAGCTTCTACAAGTTTATCTTTATGTTTTATTTTTAACATGGATAATATTTTCTTGCCTCTTCATATGTACATTGATTTGTTTTAATTTTATGTTGACACTTTGAACCATAAAATGTAAAAACACTAGTCCGTTGTGTCTTTGAAGAGTGATATTCTTCTTGCAGGCAGTTAATTTAGATGGGCTCAAACTCTAGACTGGGATCCCTGCTCAGATATTTCAGCTTCAAGCTACTTCTTTTTCTTTGTCTTCCCCTCTGGTCTTGCCCTGTGTTTGTATTACTGAGTGATCAATGAAAGATTTTGATAAATTTCATATGCAGATTTTTGGGTTCCTCTACTCATGGCTCCCTCTTTTCCAAGTCTTCTCCTCTAACTTTCCGGATATTCTGGCAGCCTAACTCTGTCCTCTGACATATCAACTCTGTACGCTTGCGGCTTTCTGCCATACAACACAGCTCATGGATTGGATCTTGTCACTGAGCAAATAAATACAAACTTGTGATTTTCACAAGTGTAGTTCCTGTTTTACAATGGTAGACCCTTCCTCAGTATCTATTTCTGCTCACTTTCCTTTGTCTTCAAATAGATTTTTTCTAAAATTTTCTGTAGGGAGTTTAGTTTAAATAAACTATTTCACATTGATGAGTTACTAATCATCACTGAGAATTAGTAATCATCATTCTTAGTAGAAGACATGGATTTTTTCTTTGATGCCCTCGTAATATATGGATATGAATATGAAAAGTGAAATTAATAACAGTTTTTAACATTTTGGTACCTTATCAGTACATGGAAATATGCAATTGTTATCAAGACAACTGTTTCTTTTTCTGCAAAGAAAAGAATACAACAGTTATGACATCCACAAGGTAATGAAATATTATCAACATAGTAAATGAGAAAAACCTGGTCATCCTAAAAACATTAAATCCAGCAACAATATCTTTAATAAAAGAAAAAAAAAATAAAGACATAAAGAACAATTAAAAAATGTTCTTCTAGAAAACAATGATTAAAATTTAAGGTCTGCAAAGGAAAAGAGTTGCATTTTGTGAAAAATTTATATTTGTGGTAGTGTACTATACAATTTAACTTGTATGGTCAGCTTATTCAAACACCATAACTACATTGAAACTTGAATAGGGAGTGAGATCTTGCTGGTTTATACAGGTTGGTGTGATGCCCTGATACATCCCAGAGTATTCTGAGCAGAAGATAAAAAAAGTATTTGCAAAGTCCTCTTAAGGGACAGGGGGGAAATGTGGACTCCCCCACCTGGGGAAGACCTGGTATTCTTGCAAGCATTAGGGACTGCCAATCTGACGGGCCCCTTGATCTTGGGGCTTGCCCATATGAAATTTATTCCTGCAAAGGAGTAGCTAAGCCTACTTATAATTATGCCTAAGAGTCAACCCAGAGAACTCGCTTTGTTGCTCAACTGTGGCCTTTTCTATAAACCAGCTCCAAAGGTAAACTAACTGCTTTCTCTGCTATGTAGAACAAGACTCCTGCGATGGTTAGGTTCTGGGCCCAACTTGGCCAAGTGATTATGCCCAGTTGTTTAGTCAGAGAAGAACTGGCCTGACTGTTGCTGAAAGGATATTTCATGGCTAGCTGAGAAACCAGAAGATTGGTGTATTAGTAAGGGTTCTCTAGAGAAACAATTAACAGGAGATATCTGTAAATATAAAATGTATAAAAGTGTCTCAGGTAACCATGGGAATGTAGAGTCCAAGGTCTGTAGGGCAGGCCACAAGCTTGCAGCTCCAATGAAGATCAACAAACTCTCAGGAGAGGCCGGCTGGGATGAGGATGTAAGAATCCAAGGTCTGTAGGGCACGCAATGAACCAGCAGTTCCACTGAAAGTCTTCAAGGAACTCTCAGAAGAGGCTGGCTCACTGAAGCAGGAAGAGTGATTGTCTCTTCTGAATCCTCCTTAAAAGCCTTCCAGTTATTAGATTAAGCACGAGTCATTGCAGAAGAGACTCCCCTTAACTGATTTCATTTGGATGCAGCCAATGTGATCATAATTTCAGTCTATGAAATGCCCTTATAGCAAAATATAAGCCTGTGCTTGCCCAACCGGACAACTGAACACCACCACCTGGCCAAGCTGACACATGAACCTGACTATGACAAAGTCCACCCCTTGTCAACTTGGCAACTATCCACATCACATTAAACTATACTTAATCACTAAATAGAGACCAATAAAAGCACATTTTTCTTCATCTAACAATATTCAACTCTTATATGTACAATCTCCAGAACAGGGTACAAGTTCTAGGGTAATATTCACTCTTAAACTTGATCTCTTACAACTTAAATGCTAAAACATGAACAAAACAGTTCATGTCATATGATAAAGAGGATAAAATAAAGAGGAAAACAAAGATATTTGATTTATGTATAAATACATAGATACTAATTACAAAGCGAGGAAGAACTATTCATACCACCACAGTTCTCATTTCTGTAACTGATCATGTATTCATAGTTCATATTTATCACTACCTTCTCCCACTACCCACTCCATGTTCTCTTTACACTCAGCAAGTACTTAAGCTGGCCATGGTTCTTTGCATGGTGAGGTGGCCTAAACCTTCATTCCTGAAGTTTCAGAGCCACTGGTAGTCCTGCCTGGATTGGGTTATTGCAGTTTTCCATTGATTTTAATCTCAGGATATGGTAATAGTAAGAGATACCCTAGGGGATCTCCTATATTCCAAGAAGGCTCCTCTTTACCTTCATTGTGTAGTTGCAGTCTTATTTTTCCTTCATAGTAAGGGTCAATCACCCCAACCAGTAAAGTAATTTCCTTTTTGGTTTGTTGGTCCATGGGCATGAGTAGCCCAAACTGACCAGGTGGCAGTCTTAGATTCCAGTTCAATGGAATAATTGCTGTTTCTCCTGGTGGAAACATTTCCCCTTCTAGAAATAAAACCTGTAGACTAGCAGAACTCAAGTCGCAGGGAAAGGAAGCAAAAATTTTCCTAGTGGATCACTAGGTGTAATAGCGAGTGGTACCATTCCCATTTCCACCCTTTGATTCCTAGACCCATGGATCCTGACTATGGAGAAACAGCACCATACAGTGGACGTTGACTCAGAGCATACTCAACCTCCTGGAGAACATCACCCCAGCCTTGAAAGATATTTGCCACTTAGTTGGCACTGTAATTGAGTTTTCAAAGGCCATTCTAGGGCGGGCCATGGTCGCTCAGCAGGCACAATTTTCTCCTGCTGTACCTGAGACCCGGGTTCAATTCCCAGTACCTGCCCATGAAAAAAAAAAGCCATTCCACTGTTCTATCAATACAGCTGCCTCTAGATGATGGGGTACATGATAAGACCAGAGAATTTCATGAACAAGTGCCCATTCCTGGACTTCATTTGCTGTTAAGTGGGTTCCTTGATAAGAAGCAATGCTGTGTGGAATACTATGACAATGGATAAGGCATTCTGTAAGTCCACAGATGGTAGTTTTGGCAGAAGCATTGCAGGCAGGGAAAACAAATCCACATCCAGAATATGTGTCTATTCTAGATAGAACAAATCACCACCTCTTCCATGATGGAAGTGGTCCAATATAATCAACCTGCCACCCTATCTGCCACCCTGTAGCCAGCTGATCACCTCAGGGAATCATACTATATTGGGAGCTGAGTGTGGGTCTCTGCTGCTGGCAGACTGGGCACTCAAGAGTGGCTGTAGCCAAGTCAGCCTTGGTGATTAGAAGCCCATGTTGCTCATCCCTACCATCATGACCATTTTGTTCATGAGCCTACTGGGCAATGACAGCAGTTGCTGGGGAAAGAAGCTCACTGATATCCATAGAACAGGTCATCTTATCCACTTGATTATTAAAATCTCCTTCTGCTGAAGTCACCCTCTGGTGTGAATTCATGTGGGACACAAATATCTTCATGTTTTTAGCCCATTCAGAAAAGTCCATCAACATATCTCTTCTCCAGACCTCTTTGTCCCCAATCTTCCAATCATGCCCCTTCCAAGGCCATGACCATTCAGCCAAACCATGGTCAACAGCCCATGAGTAGTAGACAAATGTGCCTCTGGCCAGTTCTCCTTCCAAGCAAAATGAACAACCAGGTGCATTCTTCAAAATCCAGCCTACTGGGAGGATTTCTCCTCACCACTGTCTTTCAGAGATATCCCTGACAGTGCTGCAGCTGTCCACTTTTGGTTGGTACCTGCATATCATGCAGAACCATATGTAAACCAGGGCTGGGTTTACTCTTCCTCAGTCAATTCACTATAAAGAACTCCTCAAGAGGCCATAACTCTTGTCTGGGAAAGGGAAGATAATGTAGCAGGAGTTCAGACCACGTGCATTGGGCCATTTCATCATGTAACTAACTTGTGCCTCCAGGAACTACTCTGGCCCTATCTCATATATACCAGTTGCATTGTATGATGACATGCTGCTGAACATGCCCCAAATTATGATTTGTTGGGTCAGACAACACCCAGCTCATGAAAAGCAACTCAGGTCTCATGGTAACTTGGCGACTCATGGTTAAGCATTCTGTCTCTACTAAGGTCCAGTAGCAGGCCCACACCACTGGACACCTAGAAATTTTACTGAGGTGGAAGGCTTCTGTATTTTTGTTGGATTTATCTCCCATCCTCTAACATGCAAATGCATTACCAATAAGCCTAGAGTAGTTGCTACTTCTTGCTCACTAGGTCCAATCACATTATATTATCAATATAATGGGTCACTGTGATGTCTTGTGGTAGGGAGAAATGATCAAGTTTCCTGTGGACAGATGATGACATAGGGTTGGAGAATTGATATATTCCTGAGGTAGGACAGTGAAAGTATATTGCTGACCTTGCCAGGTGAAAGAAAACTGTTTCTGGTGGTCCTTACTAACAGCAATTATACCATATCCAAAATAACAGCTGCAATTAGAGTCACCATCTGGTTGAGTTTATGATAATCCACTCTCATACTCCAAGACCCATCTGTTTTTTGCACAGACCAAATAGGAGAGTTGAATGGAAATGTGGTGGGAATCACAACTCCAGCATCCTGCAAATCCCTAAGACTGGCAGTAATCTCTGCAGTCCTTCCTGGAATCCAGTATTGCTTCTGGTTTAATATTTTGCTAGAAAGGGGGCGTTCTAGTGGCTTCCACTTGGCCTTTTCTCACATAATAGTCCTCATTCCACCAGTCAGAGAGCCAGTGTGGGGATTCTGCCAGTTGCTCATTATATCTATATTATGCATTCTGGAACTGCAGAAATAGCAACAGAATGGGTCCAGAGACCCACTGGACCCACTGTAAGATGGATATCAGCAGAAACTTTATCAATCACCTGGCCTCCACAAGCCCCCAATCAGACTGCTGGACCAGAATGATGTTTTGGGTCTGCAGTTAATGTCACTTCTGAACCAGTGTCTAATAATCCCCCAAATACCTGATCAAGTCCTTTTCCCCAGTGTGCAGTTACCCTGGTGGAAGGTCATATGTCTCCTTGGGGAAAGCTTGGAGGAAGGTTAACAGTATAAATTTGTGCCAGTGTAACAGGGTTCTCCCCCTAAGGAACCTATCCTCCCCCTCATTCAAGGGGCTCTGTAAACTGTTTCAAGTCTGGAAATTGATTAAGGGATCATGACTCTCTGCTTTTGTAATTCAAGTTAGACTTCTGTTCACTTGACCTAGAACTCTTTGTTTATACAGCTCAAATAAAAATTTAGTAGACTTCCCATCTATTGTACTTCTAGGTACTCCATGATCTACTAGCCAAGGCTACAAGTCTCTGTGAGTCAGATTATTTTGGCTCCTGCTTTGAGTCTCCTGTCCATTATGATAGCCACATTCACCTTGTCTTTGGCAATTAAATGCTGCCATCTGGCTTCTGCCAACTTGTGATCTGATCATCCCCATTGTGTTTAAGGATTTCTGCTCACTGACAGCAGTTCCCACAGTAATATCTGATCCACAGAGAGGGTGATTACACAGCTCTTCAGGGATAATGGGGCTAGTCTCACAAATTTATTTTTGACAGTTCTGGTAAAAGGTGCATCCCCTGGACATTTCCAGGTGTATGAGCAGACTTTCTATGATAAATCCACTCTAACATTCCAATCTCTCTAAGGTGTTGGATCCCCTCATCTACATTAAAGCAAGGTAGTTCTTGCATTTCAACATCATGTAATGTCTGCCACTTTTTTTTTACTTTTTTTTATTAATTAACGGAAAAAAAGAAATTAACCCAACATTTAGAAATCATACCATTCTACATGTGCAATCAGTAATTTTTAACATCATCACATAGATGCATGATCATCGTTTCTTAGTACATTTGCATCAGTTTAGAAGAACTAGCAATACAACCGAAAAAGATATAGAATGTTAATATAGAGAAAAAAAAAGTAATACTACTAAGAACAAAACAAAACAAAACAAAAACCTATAGCTCGGATGCAGCTTCATTCAGTGTTTTAACATGATTACTTTACAATTAGGTATTATTGTGCTGTCCATTTTTGAGTTTTTGTATCTAGTCCTGTTGCACAGTCTGTATCCCATCAGCTCCAATTACCCATTATCTTACCCTGTTTCTAACTCCTGCTGAACTCTGTTACCAATGACATATTCCAAGTTTATTCTCGAATGTCGATTCACATCATTGGAACCATACAGTATTTGTCCTTTAGTTTTTGGCTAGACTCACTCAGCATAAGGTTCTCTAGGTCCATCCATGTTATTACATGCTTCATAATTTTATCCTGTCTTAAAGCTGCATAATATTCCATTGTATGTATATACCACAGTTTGTTTAGCCACTCGTCTGTTGATGGACATTTTGGCTGTTTCCATCTCTTTGCAATTGTAAATAACGCTGCTATAAACATTGGTGTGCAAATGTCCGTTTGAGTTTTTGCCCTTAATTTCTTTGAGTAGATTCCCAGCAATGGTATTGCTGGGTCGTATGGAAATTCTATATTCAGCTTTTTGAGGAACCGCCAAACTGCCTTCCACAGTTGTTGCACCATTTGACATTCCCACCAACAGTGGATAAGTGTGCCTCTTTCACCGCATCCTCTCCAGCACTTGTCATTTTCTGTTTTGTTGATAATGGCCATTCTGGTGGGTGTGAGATGATATCTCATTGTGGTTTTGATTTGCATTTCTCTAATGGCCAGGGACATTGAGCATCTCTTCATGTGCCTTTTGGCCATTTGTATTTCCTCCTCTGAGAGGTGTCTATTCAAGTCTTCTTCCCATTTTGTAATTGGGTTGGCTGTCTTTTTGTTGTTGAGTTGAACAATCTCTTTACAAATTCTGGATACTAGACCTTTATCTGATATGTCATTTCCAAATATTGTTTCCCATTGTGTAGGCTGTCTTTCTACTTTCTTGATGAAATTCTTTGATGCACAAAAGTGTTTAATTTTGAGGAGTTTCCATTTATTTATTTCCTTCTGCAGTGTTCTTGCTTTAGGTTTAGGTCCATAAAACTGCCTCCAATTGTAAGATTCATAAGATATCTCCCTACATTTTCCTCTAACTGTTTTATGGTCATAGACCTAATGTTTAGATCTTTGATCCATTTTGAGTTAACTTTTGTATAGGGTGTGAGACATGGGTCTTCTTTCATTCTTTTGCATATGGATATCCAGTTCTCTAGGCACCATTTATTGAAGAGACTGTTCTGTCCCAGGTGAGTTGGCTTGACTGCCTTATCAAAGATCAAATGTCCATAGATGAGAGGGTCTATATCTGAGCACTCTATTCGATTCCATTGGTCGATATATCTATCTTTATGCCAATACCATGCTGTTTTGACCACTGTGGCTTCATAATATGCCTTAAAGTCAGGCAGTGTGAGACCTCCATCTTCGTTTTTTTTCTCTCAAGATGTTTTTAGCAATTTGGGGCACCCTGCCCTTCCAGATAAATTTGCTTATTGGTTTTTCTATTTCTGAAAAATAAGTTGTTGGGATTTTGATTGGTATTTCATTGAATCTGTTTATCAATTTAGGTAGGGTTGACATCTTAACTATATTTAGTCTTCCAATCCATGAACACGGTATGCTCTTCCATCTATTTAGGTCTTCTGTGATTTCTTTTAGCAGTTTTTTGTAGTTTTCTTTATATAGGTTTTTTGTCTCTTTAGTTAAATTTATTCCTAGGTATTTTATTCTTTTAGTTGCAATTGTAAATGGGATTTGTTTCTTGATTTCCCCCTCTGCTTGTTCATTGCTAGTGTATAGAAACACTACAGATTTTTGAATGTTGATCTTGTAACCTGCTACTTTGCTGTACTCATTTATTAGCTCTAGTAGTTTTGTTGTGGATTTTTCCGGGTTTTCGACATATAGTATCATATCATCTGCAAACAGTGATAGTTTTACTTCTTCCTTTCCAATTTTGATGCCTTGTATTTCTTTTTCTTGTCTAATTGCTCTGGCTAGAACCTCCAACACAATGTTAAATAATAGTGGTGATAGTGGACATCCTTGTCTTGTTGCTGATCTTAGGGGGAAAGTTTTCAATTTTTCCCCATTGAGGATGATATTAGCTGTGGGTTTTTCATATATTCCCTCTATCATTTTAAGGAAGTTCCTTTGTATTCCTATCCTTTGAAGTGTTTTCAACAGGAAAGGATGTTGAATCTTGTCAAATGCCTTCTCTGCATCAATTGAGATGATCATGTGATTTTTCTGCTTTGATTTGTTGATATGGTGCATTGCATTAATTGATTTTCTTATGTTGAACCATCCTTGCATACCTGGGATGAATCCTACTTGGTCATGATGTATAATTCTTTTAACGTGTTGTTGGATACGATTTGCTAGAATTTTATTGAGGATTTTTGCATCTATATTCATTAGAGAGATTGGCCTGTATTTTTCTTTTTTTGTAATACCTTTGACTGGTTTTGGTATGAGGGTGATGTTGGCTTCATAGAATGAATTAGGTAGTTTTTCCTCCGCTTAGATTTTTTTGAAGAGTTTGAGGAGAGTTGGTACTAATTCTTTCTGGAATGTTCGATAGAATTCACATGTGAAGCCGTCTGGTCCTGGACTTTTCTTTTTAGGAAGCTTTTGAATGACTAATTCAATTTCTTTACTTGTGATTGGTTTGTTGAGGTCATCTATGTCTTCTTGAGTCAAAGTTGGTTGTTCATGTCTTTCCAGGAACCCGTCCATTTCCTCTAAATTGTTGTATTTATTCGCATAAAGTTGTTCATAGTATCCTGTTATTACCTCCTTTATTTCTGTGAGGTCAGTAGTTATGTCTCCTCTTCCATTTCTGATCTTATTTATTTGCATCCTTTCTCTTCTTCTTTTTGTCAATCTTGCTAAGGGCCCATCAATCTTATTGATTTTCTTATAGAACCAACTTCTGGCCTTATTGATTTTCTCTATTGTTTTCATGTTTTCAATTTCATTTATTTCTGCTCTAATCTTTGTTATTTCTTTCCTTTTGCTTGCTTTGGGATTAGTTTGCTGTTCTTTCTCCAGTTCTTCCAAATGGATAGTTAATTCCTGAATTTTTGCCTTTTCTTCTTTTCTGATATAGGCATTTAGGGCAATAAATTTCCCTCTTAGCACTGCCTTTGCTGCGTCCCATAAGTTTTGATATGTTGTGTTCTCATTTTCATTCACCTCGAGGTATTTGCTAATTTCTCTAGCAATTTCTTCTTTGACCCACTCGTTGTTTAGGAGTGTTTTGTTGAGCCTCCACGTATTTGTGAATTTTCTGGCACTCCGCCTATTACTGATATCCAACTTCATTTCTTTATGATCTGAGAAAGTGTTGTGTATGATTTCAATCTTTTTTAAATTTGTTAAGACTTGCTTTTGACCCAGCATATGGTCTATCTTTGAGAATGATCCATGAGCACTTGAGAAAAAGGTGTATCCTGCTGTTGTGGGATGTAATGTCCTATAAATGTCTGTTAAGTCTAGCTCATTTATAGTAATATTCAGATTCTCTATTTCTTTATTGATCCTCTGTCTAGATGTTCTGTCCATTGATGAGAGTGGGGAATTGAAGTCTCCAACTATTATGGTATATGTGTCTATTTCCCTTTTCAGTGTTTGCAGTGTATTCCTCACGTATTTTGGGGCATTCTGGTTCGGTGCATAAATATTTATGATTGTTATGTCTTCTTGTTTAATTGTTCCTTTTATTAGTAGGTAGTGTCCTTCTTTGTCTCTTTTAACTGTTTTACATTTGAAGTCTAATTTGTTGGATATTAGTATAGCTACTCCTGCTCTTTTCTGGTTGTTATTTGCATGAAATATCTTTTCCCAACCTTTCACTTTCAACCTATGTTTATCTCTGGGTCTAAGATGTGTTTCCTGTAGACAGCATATAGAAGGATCCTGTTTTTTAATCCATTCTGCCAATCTATGTCTTTTGATTGGGGAATTCAGTCCATTAACATTTAGTGTTATTACTGTTTGGATAATATTTTCCTCTACCATTTTGCCTTTTGTATTATATATATCATATCTGATTTTCCTTCTTTCTACACTCTTCTCCATACCTCTCTCTTTTGTCTTTTCGTATCTGACTCTAGTGCTCCCTTTAGTATTTCTTGCAGAGCTGGTCTCTTGGTCACAATCTCTCTCAGTGACTTTTTGTGTGAAAATGTTTTAATTTCTCCCTCATTTTTTAAGGACAGTTTTGCTGGATATAGAAGTCTTGGTTGGCAGTTTTTCTCTTTTAGTAATTTAAATATATCATCCCACTGTCTTCTAGCTTCCATGGTTTCTGCTGAGAAATCTACACATAGTGTTATTGGGTTTCCCTTGTATGTGATGGATTGTTTTTCTCTTGCTGCTTTCAAGATCCTCTCTTTCTCTTTGAACTCTGACATTCTAACTAGTAAGTGTCTTGGAGAACACCTATTTGGGTCTAATCTCTTTGGGGTGCGCTGCACTTCTTGGATCTGTAATTTTAGGTCTTTCATAAGAGTTGGGAAATTTTCAGTGATAATTTCTTCCATTAGTTTTTCTCCTCCTTTTCCCTTCTCTTCTCCTTCTGGGACACCCACAACACATAAATTTGTGCAGTTCATATTGTCCTTGAGTTCCCTGATACCCTGTTCAAATTTTTCCATTCTTTTCCTGATAGTTTCTGTTTCTTTTTGGAATTCAGATGTTCCATCCTCCAAATCACTAATTCTATCTTCTGTCTCTTTGAATCTATCATTGTAGGTCCATTGTTTTTTCCATCTTTTCTACTTTATCCTTCACTTCCATAAGTTCTGTGATTTGTTTTTTCAGTTTTTCTATTTCTTCTTTATTTCAGCCCATGTCTCTGCATGTCCTCCCTCAATTTATTGATTTCATTTTTGAAGAGGATTTCCATTTCTGTTCATATATTCAGGATTAGTTGTCTCAGCTCTTGTATCTCATTTGAACTATTGGTTTGTTCCTTTGACTGGGCCATATTCTCAATCTTCTGAGCATGGACCGTTATCTTCTGCTGCTGGCGCCTGGGCATTTAGTCAGATTTCCCTGGGTGTCAGACCCAACAAGGTTGTAAGATTTTTCTGTGAAATCTCTGGGTTCTGTTCTTCTTATCCTGTCCAGTAGGTGGCGCTCGTGGCACACGTTTGTCTCACGTGTTTGGAAGGGATCCCCCTGCTCACCGATCTCCGTGGCCTGGGGATTTCCGATCCAATTATCTCCATTGGTTCGCGGGGCCACGCGTGGTGGGGGCATCAGCCGCTGCGGCTTGAGGGGACCCTGTGGCTGGTCGCCGGCCGCAGCAGGCCCGGGGAATTCACCACCAGACCAGGAAGTTGCCCGCAGGGGAGAGGCGTTGGTCACCGGCTGCCGCGACCTGGAGAATTCTCCACCGGACCAGGAAGCCGCCCACGGGGGAGGGCCACCACGGCTTGGGTAGCCCTCTGATCCGAGACTCGTAGCCAGACCAGGAAGCCGCCCGCAAAAGAGGGGCGCCGGCTGCCTAGGCTTGGGAAACTTGCCTCTCCGAGACTCTCAGCCGGCCCGGGAAGGAGGGAGGGAGGAGCTCCGGCCGCCACAGCTGCTGCTGCTCGGGAAATCGCATGCCGCTCAGGAATCTCACCGCAGCCGAGTCTCGCAGTCAGACTAGCCAGTCCAGACTGGGGTACGCTGTGTGTCCATTCCCTGCCGTAGCCCTGGGAGCTGTTCTGCACTGTTTTAGTGCACCTAGTAGTTGCTTTGGAGGAGGAACTAAGACGCACGTACCTTACTAAGCCGCCATCTTGGCCCCCGTCTGCCACCTTTTGATATTTGTTTCAGCCTCCCATCCAAACAAACTGTTAGTGCCTTTTCTAACCCCTCAAGCCTTAACAATGGATGCAGAGTCTCTGCTTAGTGGGGCCATATCAATAAATTCAGCCTGAATGGTGATATTTTGACTATGTCTTTTGCCAACTCACCCCATGGATTAACAGTGTCTTCCTAATTACAGGAAACAGAGTCATTAGTGCCATTGAGTCTAGTCAAAATAGAAAATCAATAATAAAAAAACATTTTTAAGATACTGTTTCTTAAGAACTACTCCTGTTACCAAGCTGTATTAGCTAGTGTTCTCTAAAGAAACAGAACCACAGGAGATATCTGTAAATATAAAATTGATGAAAGTGTCTCACGTAACTGTGGGGATGTAAAGTCCAAGGTCTGTAGGGCAGGATGCAAGTTGACAGCTCCAATGAAGGTCCTCAACAAACTCTCAGGAGAGGTTGGCTGGCTGAAGTAGGAAGAGTGATTGTCTCTTCTGAATCCTCCTTAAAAATCTTCCGGTAATTAAAGTGCCACTCATTGCAGAAGATACCCCCCCCCCTTAGCTCATTGCACCAATGAGTGGATGCAGCCAACTTAATCATGATTTAAGTCTATGAAATGCCCTCATAGTAGTGGACAAGCCAGTGTGTGCCAAACCAGACAACTGTGCAGCACCATCTGTCCAAGTTGACACATGAACCTGACCAGGACAGCTGGTGTATTCAGTCATCAGTCAGTTGATTGCTTCGGTGGCTGATTACATGTGTGGCCAACTAAGATCTGTCTCCAACAATGAGATAATTCAGTCAGTTGAAGTCTTTTAAGGAACAGGAGAGACTCTTTCACTGCTTCTTCAGCCAGTGAGCTTCTCCTGTGGAGTTTGTCCAGAACTTTCATCATAGTCATCAGCTTCATAGCCTGCCCTATGGATTTTGGACTCTTCCATTCCCATGTTGTGTGAAACACTTTTATAAACCTCATATTTATAGATCTCTCTCTTGTTGGTTCTGTTTCTGTAGAGAATCCTGACTAATACAACTCCCAAGGGTATAAATCTTCCTGGTAATGTGGGATATGACTCCAGGGGATGCGCCTGGCCCTTGCATTGTGCTACTGAGAAAGACTTCTTAACCAAAAAGGAGAGCAGTAGTGAAATAAAATAAAGTCTCAGTGAAAGAAGACATTCTGGAGGTTATTCTTATGCAGCATATAGATATCCCCTTTAAGTTTGGGGAGCATTGGAAAAGCTAGAGAGAAATACCTGAACTGTTGAACTGTAATCCAATAACTTTGATTCTTGAAAATGCTGGAATAACTATATAGTTTTTGAAGTGTGACCATGTGAAGGTGAAAACCTTGTGACTGATACTCCCTTTATCCAGTGTATGGACAGATGGATAAGAAAATAAAGACAAAAAATAAATAAATAATAAGCGGTATGGGGGATATGGGATGATTTGGGTATTCCTTTTTACTTTCATTATTACTTTTACTCTTAATTTTACTTTTTTGGGAGTAATGAAAATGTTTAAAACTTGGTTATGATGACAAATGCACAACTATGTGATGATACTGTGAACCACCTATTGTACACTTTGTATGATTATATAGCATATGAATATACATCTCAATAAAATCTCATCAAAAATAAAAAAAATAGATATTTTTCAATTAGAGAAGAAGAAGAGGGAATTGTTGGTCATGGGAATTTGAGAAAGAAAAATATCCCTACATGGCACTTTTGGAGATTTGAAAGAAGATTTGTATGACTGGCGAGAAGCAATAAAATATTGATCTCTGGGGGAAAAATGGAGGAGGAATTGGTGAACAAAGAATGTGGTGAGTATGTGAGGATATCTAAACAAAAGCATGATAAATAATACAATAATTGTTGTGTCTAATTTTGGAGTAATACAAAATGACATACTTTGAGATAAGAAGAAAAGTTAGTGATATGAAGGAATCAGTATTGAGTGATATAAACTTTTGTGACAGTAAATAGGCGTGATATATTTTGTGGAATGAGAGCCATAAAAAAATGGAAAGAAAGCATACAACTTCAAAATCATCAAGGGGAAACAGAGTTAAGAGAAAGAAAAAACAAGTAAAAGAAAGCTCTAATGAAGAAAACAGGAAAGAACAATACAAATAGAAGCTAAAATATGAAACAGTATTAAATACTTCAATTACAGCAGCAACAAATTATATATAAGTTGACTGGACTGATTGTAAAAACAAGACAAGGATGATATAACTATTAAAAATAAAAGTTTATCTATGTGCTTTTTAAAAGTGAGACACTAGGCGGGCCGCGGTGGCTCAGCGGGCAAGAGTGCTTGCCTGCCATGCCGGAGGACCCCGGTTCGATTCCCGGCCCCAGCCCATGTAAAAAAACAAACAAACAAACAAACAAAATATAATAAAACAAGAAAATGTTTAAAGATGTTTCCCTTTCTTCCTTCCTTCCATCCTTCCTTCCTTCTCTCTGTCTTTCCTTCCCTTCCTCCCTCTCTCTTAAAAAAAAAAAAAAAAAGTGAGACACTAAAGTATACGGAAAAGAAAATTTTAAGTTAGGTAAAAATAATTATGGTGTCAGCAATAACAGAATAACCCCAATATTGCCTAGTCTGTCCACCAACTACAATTAAAAACTATGCACAGAATTCTATATATAAAATATAGGATGCTGAAAAGGAAACAACAGTGGGAAGATTTGAGAGGAAATAAAAGCTCAAAGATCACTACAGTGCTCTTTTCTTTCTTTTCCTCCTTTATTTCCAAGATTTGAGTTGAGTGTGGCTCAAGATTGTGTGGGGGGCACAAAAAGCAAAATCTCTCAGAGAAACCCTCTTTTTCTGTCCAAATAGTCTCATGTGAGCTGGAGAGTGGTGAAGCAAAAGCGTGTTCTTAAAAACAATCAATAAAATGGGCCATCTTCTATAGTTTGAATAAGAAAAAAGAAGGGCAACACAAATTATCAACTTCATAAATGAAAGATAAGCTTTCACTCCAGACTGTACAGATATTATAAAGTTCAGAAAGGAATACTACAAACAACATATGTCCACACATTTGAGAATTTAGAAGAATGGACCAATTCTTTGAAACTTAGAAACTACCAAATAATCACCCAGTAAGAAAACTCTGGGCTCAGATAGTTTCAGTGACAAGTTATGTCAAACACTGATGGAAGGAATAATACCAAGTATATACATATACATATTCCAGAAAGGAGACGAGGAAGGGACACTTTGCCATCTAATTTTATGATGCCAACATTACCTTAATATTAAAATTCTATTAAAACATTAAGAGAAAAGTATACACCAATAACTTTAAGGAAGATACACGCAAAGTTTCTCAAGGAAATATAAACAAAGTGAATCTGACAACATATAAAATAATTTAAAAATTGTGATTAAATGTATTTTATCCTTGATTGGATGACTGGTTCATCCTTTGAAAAAACCAATCAATGTTATTCACCATAATAATACATTAAAGACCAGCAACCATATGACTTACTGCAATGAATTTAGGAAAAAGCCATTTGACAAAATTCAATATCCATTCATGATAAATGCTCTCAACAAATAATAAAGGAAGGGTGCTTTCTCAATGTGATAGACAGATTCTATAAGCAGCATCTACAAAACCCATAAATTTAATATCATATTTAATACTGAAATATTCAATGCTATCCCTCTAAGATAGGAAAAAAAGGGAAGAATGTCCGTTTTCACTATGTGCATGCAATATTATATTGGAATCTCTAATAAGATTATTGTTGCAATGAGGCAACAACAACGAAAATGCTTGTATATATTGGGAAAAATGAAATAAAATTCTCTCTATTCACAGACAATATGATTTTCCATGTAAAAAACTCCTAAGTGAATTTATTAAAAAGTCCATAAAACTAATAAAAAGTTTAACAAGTAATCTAAGGTATAAGTTCTATATACAAAAATTAACTGTATTCGTACATATTAGCAGTGAAAATTTAGAAGTCATAATTTAAAAATAAAGGTACCATTTATAATATAAGCTACGCGGACCAATCAACAAACAATCTGGGCAAAATTAATAAAACAACTACAAGCAATAAGGACCAAAAAATCAAATGGATTTAATTAAAACTAATAATTGCATATTTAATACTTTTTAAAAATTGACTTGACTGTCAACAAAATCTCAACAAATTTCATTTACAGATAAATGAATAGTGACTTTATAATACTAAAAACACAACAATAATAATAATCTCTTATAGGGCATAAAAGCATTTACAGGTAAAATATAAGACATCAATAGCACAGAATGCTAGAAACATTAAATAGATTTAAAATGCTGTAAGATTCCTTTATAAAACAGGGTATAACTGAAAGCCTTCTGTAGAAAAAAGAATAATAATTATATCTTATTGTTCAAATAGGATGCTAGATAATAAAGAAAAGGAAAAGAAGAGGAAAAATACAAAATAGTTAAGTAGATTGTAGATTTAAACCAGTAGCCCAAATTTAATTTAAGATACAAAAACTAAATGTAATTTACTACATTAATAATTTAGCAGAAAAATTATGATTATCTATAAAAAAGTAGAAGTGAGGTTTCTGCATGTGACATTCATTCTGTTACTTGATATAGTTAAATTCACTTTTTTGTACATTTTAAGGGGGGATGAATATCATCATGTCTTATTTATGGTGATTGCCTTACTGCTGTATACGTAAGTAAAAACTTATAAAGTTATACAATTAAATATGTGAAGTTTATTCTTTTGTCACTTATACCTCAATAAAAGGACTTAAACATCATATAAGAGATACAGACTGAAAATGAAAAACATTGCTTCACAGTATTAAAAAACATAAATGACAGGATATATAATGTTCATGGAACAGAAGAGATAATAATGTTAAGATACCCTTAATTTCCAAATTGATCTTTATTTAGGTGCAAAATGTAATGAATCATAATCCCTATAGGCCTTTTTATAGAAATTGTCTATGTATTAGTTTGCTAAAGCTGCCAGAATGTAATATACCAGAAATGGAATGGCTTTTATAAAGGGAATTTAAGCTTACAGTTCTAAGGCCAGAAAAATGTCCAAATCAAGGCATCCAAGTAAAGATCTCTTGACTAAAAAAAAGCCAATGTCTGTCACATGAGAAGGTACATGGCTGGCATTTGCTTGTCCTTATTCCTAGTTCTGTTGCTTCTGATGTCTGATGCCAGTGGTTGCCTCTCTAAGCATCTGTGGGCCTTCACTTAGCTCCTCTGGGACACAGCTCTGGTTCTGGTTTGCCTAGGATCTCATGGGAAGTCACATGGTAACATATGCTGCCTGTGTCTCGGCATCTGCTCTCTCTGTCAGCACTCCAAGCATCCCCAAACATCCGTGTCTCTGTCAGCTCTGAAGCAACTGTTCTCCAAGCTTCTGTAGCTGAGGTTTCTCCAAAATGCTTCCCCTTTTAAAGGTCTATAAAAAACTAATCACGACCCACCTTGAATGGTTGGAGTCGTATCTCCACCTAATCAATAAGTCCACATCCACAACTGGATGTGTCACATCACATCTCCATGTAAACAATCCAAATTTCCCTGACTCTAAACAATAGGTCTGTCCCACAAGATAGGATCAGGATTAAAATGTCACTTTTCTGAGGTGCATAACAGTTTCAAACAGGCATAGTCAGTCAAGCTTATTCTACCATTTATATGAAATGAACACCAGAACCTGAAAGAGCCAAAGCAGGCTTAAAATAGCAAACAAACATGGAGAACTGTACCTACCAAACGTCAAGAAATAAAATAAAGCTGCAGTAAACAGGAAGGTGTGGTGTTGGCAAAAAGATCAACAAATAAGCCAGTGGAACAGAATATGGGCTATAATTGGACATGAAAATAAAAGCCACCTTAGCAGTCCACGGGGGAGAAGTGATTCTTTTTAACCAATGATGTTCAAACAACTGGATATCCATGTTGGGTGGTAATTATTTTTTGCTTTCTCATCTCTAGGCATTACCAGCTAGAATGCTCTGGGATAACTTTTCAAGGATATTTGGATTAAACATGCAGTCTTGGAAATAAAAAAATTTTCTTTCTTTCCAGAGAATAAAGATTGAAATATTTTCTTGTTCTCTCTTCCCCTGAGCAGATCTGCATACTTCCAAGGTAATAAAAATAATCTTGCTCACCAAAGTTTAGGATGTGTAGATTTTCCACAAACCTTTATATATATCAGGACCTCCAAATCTTGGCTGTTCTTTTCCTTGAATGCTCCCTACTATGCATGCAGAAAACATTTGGTGTTCATCCTATTGTCCTGTGGGAGATGGAGCTTAGGAAACTGACACTACTATCTTATACTCGCTGTTATTATGGAATTATGTTATTGAGTAAGTAATGTGGCGTATTTCTCAGGGACTGGAGCCTAGCCAAACTTAAAATTTTTTAATGCTTCTCTCCCTCTCTATGTTCACTCCCGGCCCCCATATCGGTAACCTAGTTCACTGTTCCCCCTTCCCCCTCTTGTTGTAGACCGCCCATTTCCGTAGCTCATCTCAAAGCCTGCAACCCTTCCTGTTATGCTCAACTCGTTCCATACCCCTAATTTCTACCCTCTGCCTGGCAACTGCCTACTACCTTGCATGATTGGCTGCCTCAGTGTGACATGTAGACCCTTAGCTCCACCCCTCCTCCGAGTATATTTAAGCCTGTTGCTCGCCCAGCCCCGCGTCGTCGATAGAGCCCCGGGGTCTTCGGACCCCAGACGTCTCACTCTTCGGGTTCCCGGGTGACCCATCCCGGAGTGTAACAATAAAGACTTAAAACCCGCATCTGGCCTGAGTGAGGACTTCTTCGCGACCGCTGGCAGGGGAAAGACGCCGGCTTCGGCTTACCCAGGTTAATTTCCGCGAGCTCGCTCCCCAACCCCACCCGGTGTGCCAGCCGGCCTGACCGACTGGAGCTCTCCGACGGCAATTGGCGCCCGAACAGGGACCCTTCCTCGCCCGCCGCACACCGGAGACACTAGGACCTCTCTTCTGAACCAAGGTAAGCCCCCTAGACTCTCCTGCTTAAATAAACGCAGTCCTAGTCTCTACAAGCAGTGAGTAGTCCCCTCCAAATTTCAACATGGGTCAGTCTCTCTCTAAGAGTCAGGTCCCTCAAGTGCGTGCCCTGGCTGCCTTGTTGGACACACATAGATGTAAGGTTTCTGCCCGGCAGCTTCAGGTTTATTGGGACCTCTTGCTGCCCTTCAACCCCTGGCTACTAACGAGTCCACTTTGGATCCCAGCTACCTACGATCAGCTCATTGCCTGGGTCATAGACAAAATGGAACACGAGGGCAGGCGTTTCCCCCCCGGACTTCTCCCCACCCTCTTTGCTATCCGCTCCTACCTTCAAGGCTCCTTGCCCCCCACAGACGGCCGACCCAAGCAGGTAAATGCGGCTGCTGCGGAGGCCTCGTCATCAGGCTCCAAGTCCGATTCGGATGCCGAGTCCTTACTTGAGCAGTTAAGTGAGCGACTTGAACAACACCCACCCTTACGGGAATATGGCGGAAAGGTTAACGGCGGGAACCCAAACTCCACCCTTCCGCCTTCTTCCTCGCTGCCCGGGCCGGAAGGGAGTCGCAACCTTTGCCCCGCCCTCCCTAAGGATGCGGAGGCGAAACTCCCTGACTCCTCTCCCTTGCCTTCTGCCCCTCCCCTGGCATCCGGCCCCGCTCCCTTCAACACCACCAACCTCTTCTTCCCAGAAGCGCGGCAGGCGCCATCCTTTTTACCCGGGCCACTCTGCCACAATCCCACGGGTGGCAGCCCTCTCCCAAGTCCGGAGCAGCCTTGGCCCTCGACCCGGCCGCTGCCTCCGATGCAGGCAACACTCTTCCCCATCAATTTCACTCCTTCCCTGCAGCGCCCATTTCCTTGGGTTCCTCATAGCAAGGAAAATATAAAGCGATTACGCAAAGCGGTCAAGGAGGATGGGCTTACAGGTCCCTATGCCACCCACCTCCTAGAAGGGCTAGCCCAAGAACTTAACACCCCTCAGGATTGGACCTCCTTGGCCCGAGCCATCCTCACTCCTGGACAACTGGTAGACTGGAAGGCTCATTTCAATTTGGAGGCGGAAAAGGCTGCTCAGGAAGCCGCTGCGCAACGAGGTCCTCCAGGGCTCGGCCTCCCCCTCGAATGTTTTCTGGGGACGGGTCCCTACTTCGACCCATCCGTCTATTCGCAGGCCCCATATGCCTTTTTCCTTAAGTTAAGAGAAGTGGGCCTCAAGGCTTTTCGCAACTGCTCCGCGGCTAAGCCCGAGCAGCTCTCTGCCTTAGTCCAAAAGCCAGATGAGGACTTTGCCTCCTTTGTCTCGAGAGTGCAAGAGGCATGTCAAAAGAGGGTTGCTGGTGCACTGGAACAAAACCTTCTTGCTAAAGAGTTCATCTTTGAAGGCGCTCGCCAGCCATTCAAACAAGCTTTAATGGGAATCAGAGAAAAGAAAATTTCGGACTGGGTGTTAGCATGCTCAAATGTTAATCCCAACACCGAGGGGCTAGCTACAGCCCTGTCCACTGCCCTCTCTAGCTCCCTCGCCTCGGTCCTCGCTCTCAGCCAAGACTGCTTTCGCTGTGGGGAAACTGGGCATTTCACCAGAGAGTGCCCACAGCGGTGGGAAAACCCCCAGCCCCCCCTAAAGGGGGGCCCCAGACCCAATAGCGGGCAGCTCCGTAAACCTCTCACCCCTTGCCCAAAATGCGGTCAGGGCTATCACTGGGCGCGTTTCTGCTGCAACTCTGACCAACTGTCACAGCCTTTAAACTCCAGGGGGGGCAAGTCTCAGCCCCGTCCTCAAGAGACCAGGGGAGCCAGCAAAAGCACCCCCAGACCATAATGTGGACGATCCCCATAACCCCGAATAAGCCCACCCATAAGTTGAGAGTAGGAGCCGATTGGCTTCTTGGTACGGTGGACTCAGGAGCAGAAATTTCGTGTCTTCCAGCCAAATGGAAGAACTTATGCCCAACTACCGCAGGGCCCGCGGTGCTAGGCACCACAGGCTCTGCCCCCTCGGAGCGAGCCGCCATCCCCCTTACATGGGAAGATGAAGAGGGCCTCCGAGGTGTCTTCAGGCCACTGTTCTTAAACACCATTGACCAAATTTTGTGGGGGCGAGACATTTTAACAGCTTCAGGGGCATATATTACCACAGAGCCCCCCCAATAGGTTGCGCCACTGCTCGCATTACACCTCCAGCACCCACTCCTCTCCAATGGGACACAGAGGAGCCTATCTGGGTGGAGCAGTGGCCTCTTCCGTCCCATAAACTCGCAATATTACAACAGCTAGTGCAAGAGCAGCTAGAGGCGGGGCATATTGAGCCCTCGTGCAGTCCTTATAACTCCCCGGTATTTGTCATCGCCAAGAAGGGAGGCACCAAACATAGACTCCTTCATGACCTTAGGGAAATTAATAAACATATCCGGCCCATAGGGTCCCCTCAACCTGGTATGCCTCACCCCGTGGCTCTTGCTAAACACCTACAAATTGCCACTATTGATATAAAGGATTGTTTTTTCTCCATCCCTCTGCACGATGCAGACAAAGAAAAATTCGCCTTTACTGTCCCCATCACTAACCACGCGGGGGCAGCACGACATTACCAGTGGAAGGTGCTGCCCCAGGGGATGCGCAATAGCCCGGCTATCTGCCAAAACTTTGTTGACACCGTGGTCTTGCCGCTTCGCCCCCAGGCTACCATCCTCCATTATATGGATGATGTCCTCGTGGCAGCAAAGAGCCAGGAGCAACTACAGGTAGTCTTAACCCAATTAATAGTAAACCTCAACAATCTTGGCCTCAAGGTGCAGCCAGACAAAGCTCAAACTCAACCGCCCTTTACCTTCCTAGGCTACACCATCAACACTCAAGTAGCCCCAGTAAAGTTTTCCTTTAACATCCCAGAGCAACTATCCCTACACCAACTACAACAGTTGTGTGGGCAAATAAACTGGGTGAGGGGAGCACTGCCCATGACCACCGCTCAGCTCCAACCCCTGTTTGACCTGTTAAAGACTAGTCGCACCCCTGTAGAAGCTCTTAATAAACCTATTAAACTAACCCCTGCGGCCAAGTCAGTACTAATTAGCTTCAACCGAAGCCTGTGGCATGCACAGTTGGACCGGTATGATCCCAACAAACCGCTCCTGGGAGTAGTAATTGACACATACGAAGTCCCAGCAGGCGTGTTGTGGCAATCGGGTCCCCTACAGTGGGTCCACCCCGCCAAAAGTAAGTTCAGGAAAATCTGCCCTCTCGTGCAACTGTTCATTGCGCTGGCCCAAAGCCTTATCAAGGCCGCGGTTCAGCTCACTGGTCGTCACCCGGACACAATTGTCTGGCCCCTAGGGGACCAGCAAACTACTTGGCTCATCCAGGAAGACATTAACATGCAAACCCTGGTAGCAACATTTTCTGGGGAATTTTCGTCCAAATACCCTAAACATAAAATACTCCAGGCATTAGGACTCCTCCCATTAACTCCATCTCTCTCTGGGCACCCATTTCCGTCATCTGTGCCCATTCCGGGGGCCACCACCGTCTTTACTGACGCCTCTAAAACACGCCTTGCGTTCATCGCGTACGTTCCACAGCAAAAACAGCCCATTTCGGTAATTCAACCCAACTTGGACTCTGTTCAGGTAGGAGAAATTCAAGCTATAATCCTAACACTTCAGCAGTTTCCCTTTGAACCAGTCAATATTTTCACGGACAGCCTTTACTGTTATCAAGTGTGCAGAGTCCTCGCTCATTCCATGTTCTTCCCCAATGAGGATAAACCTATTGATCAGTGCCTAATCTTACTTAAACATCTCCTGCAGGACAGAGAACATCCGTGGTTCATTTCTCATATTCGCAGTCATTCCGGCCTCCCAGGCCCCCTTGCTGAAGGCAATCGGCTGGCTGACGAGGCCGTCTCGGCCCAAATCCTCGCTACCACGCAGGACCCAATCAACGCAGCCAAACAGCTTCATAGTCGGTTCCACCTATCAGCAGACGCCATTCGACATCTCTGTGGCATCCCCATCGAAACTGCCAAACACTTAGTCAGAAGCTGCGCCGCCTGCGCTCCATTTGCACCCTTGGGTCCTCTTCAGCCACAGGGAGTAAATCCTCGAGGACTCAAGCCCAACGCGAGGTGGCAAATGGATGTCACTCATGTTCCTTCATTTGGAAAGTTCAAATACCTGCATGTAATAATAGATACCTATTCAGGTATGTGCCACGCAGCCCCTATGCCAGGGGAGACTGCCAAGTACTGCATACAAGCCCTAAGACAAGGGATCCTCTTCATGGGGGTCCCCTGGGATCTGAAAACAGACAATGGCCCTGCATACCGCAGTGCGGCCTTCAAGGCCTTTCTAGACATGTACAACATAACGCACCACTTTGGCATCCCCTACAACCCTCAAGGGCAAGCCATGGTGGAAGCGCTTAATAAAAGGATTAAAATTCAAATAGAAAAACAAGGAAGTAATATGCCTAAAGCATCTCCCAAAGACATCATCACTCAGGTCCTCATAGTACTAAACTTATTAACCTTTGACAAGGACGGCTTATCCCCTTTGCACAAACATTGGGGTCCCACCAGCCGACCTTCAGTAGTCCCCTCTGTCTACTGGCGAGATCCAGTCACAAACACCTGGTCTGGCCCAGCCCTTCTCCTAGCGCAGGGACGCGGTTTTGCTTGTGTCTTTCCAGAAAGTGAACCGCAACCGTTGTGGATCCCTTCCCGTTGTATCCGGCCTGCAACCGCCGCTGCCGAAAAAGAAAGATCCAAAACCCCACCGCAGTGAGTTAAACTTTCTAGCTCTCTCCTTTCGGACCTCCTCCATAAATTCTCTTCTCTTTTCCAGCCTTCCAATCTTATCTTCTACGGCATCCTCCTACTAATTTTCATTGTTATCCTTTTCTTGCTCAAGTGTCTTTTCTTGAAAATCTCCCGCCATAAACGAGAAACAAAGCTCTTAGCTCTCGCAACTCTAAAGCTCCAGAACCCCTTCTCAGACGCCAAAAATCGTCCCCAGGCTCAGGTATGGCTCGCTAGTGTTGCTCACCCCCAGGACTGATCACCCTGAGGTTGGTGTCGCTCTCAAGACTGGCCATCTTGTGCAGTCGGCACTGTGCTGCTGCGGCTCTGGCCTTGCCTGCCTATGCCTGCGCCACTCCCTGCCTCTCTCCATTCTCCTACGGGGGCTGCACGTCACCAGAGAGCGTGCATCTGGGGCCGCCGAAAGGCTACCAGATGGGTACCGCTGGGTGCGGCACAAAGTAGCCGCAGAAGAGGGCCACTCTAACAGGCCTCCTCTGGCTCTTCTGGGGCACATGAGATTTGCATAAGGGTCGGCTCAGCACACACCCTTCCCCTGAAATTCTGAGCCTCAAGTGCAAGGGGAATCTCATCCCTACCCCTCCCAGCAAAGGTTCATGCCCACCACTTGTCACACAAGTGTGCTCTTTTAAAAGAAAAAGGAGAGGAATTGTGGCGTATTTCTCAGGGACTGGAGCCTAGCCAAACTTAAAATTTTTTAATGTTTCTCTCCCTCTCTATGTTCACTCCCGGCCCCCATATCGGTAACCTAGTTCACTGTTCCCCTTCCCCCTCTTGTTGTAGACCGCCCATTTCCGTAGCTCATCTCAAAGCCTGCAACCCTTCCTGTTATGCTCAACTCGTTCCATACCCCTAATTTCTACCCTCTGCCTGGCAACTGCCTACTACCTTGCATGATTGGCTGCCTCAGTGTGACGTGTAGACCCTTAGCTCCACCCCTCCTCCGAGTATATTTAAGCCTGTTGCTCGCCCAGCCCTGCGTCGTCGATAGAGCCCCGGGGTCTTCGGACCCCAGACGTCTCACTCTTCGGGTTCCCGGGTGACCCATCCCGGAGTGTAACAATAAAGACTTAAAACCCGCATCTGGCCTGAGTGAGGACTTCTTCGCGACCGCTGGCAGGGGAAAGACGCCGGCTTCGGCTTACCCAGGTTAATTTCCGCGAGCTCGCTCCCCAACCCCACCCGGTGTGCCAGCCGGCCTGACCGACTGGAGCTCTCCGATGGCAAAGTAATAAATAATCTTTTTTTCTGTGAACCAAGAATCTAATGTTCTTTGCCAGTATCTGTGAAACTGTGAAAACCTAGCTCACTAACTTCCAAGAAGGATGAAACTTCAAACCCCTTGATCATTTCTGACTTGACAGTCCCCTTGTAAAGCCATGAACTGCCCCCTATACCTCACAGGATACACCTGAATCACTTTCCTTAAACTAAAAGCTAAAACTATAAAATTCTAAAAGGAAAAATAAAGGAATATACTGTTACCTGGTGGTAGGCAAATATATCTTCCAAATGATAGAAAAAGCAATAATCTTAAAATAAATTCTTCAAATTCTTCCCTTCAAAAACACTATTAAGAAAATCAATAGCATACCACAAACCAGCAGAAAAGATTTACAAAATGAATATATGACAAAGGATGTCTCTAATTTATTAAGAACTCCTTCAACTCAATAATGAAATAACAGAAAATTCATTAAAATGGCTAAAAATATAAAGCTTTTCCAAAAACACTTGCTGGTTGCTTAAAAGGTTAAAGATACAGCTACTATTTTATATGGAAATTCCACATCTAATTATGCATACAAGAGAATTGAAAGCATAAATCCATTAAAAGCCTAGGACAAAAATGTTTATAGCATATTTATTCACAATATCCCCAAACTGGAAATAACACAGATGTCCAATAATGGAAAAATGGATAAACAAACTGTGGTAAATTCATAAAATTAAATACCACTTAGTCATAAAAATGAATGAGCTACTGATGCATGCAACAATCTAGATGAATCTCAAAAACATTCTACTCAGTTGAAGAATACACTTCACACACACACACACACACACACACACATTAATAAGAAATCTTAATATGGGAAAAACTAACTTAAGGAGAGAGAAATAAGATCGATGGTCCCTCTTGATGCTGGGGATATGGTTGATTAATAAGGGTCACAGGGAATTTTGTGGGGGTGATGAGAATGATCTGTGACTTGATAGTGATGTGAATTCTATGAATATATTCATTTTAAAAATTAATTTGGGGGCAGGCCATGGTGGCTTGGCAGGCAGAGTTCTTGCCTGCCATACTAGAGACCCAATTTGATTCCTGGTGACTGCCCATGCAAAAAAATATGTATATTTGGCAGGGCCTGATCAAGATGGTGGAATGAGACAATTCAGGGCCTCATCCCTCCCACAGAAGCTTTGAGTGACCATCAAGAACTAGCAGAAACATATTTCTCAAAGCACCAGTAAACAACTAGAGAAATGCAGAAACAGGGCAAGCACTGGATCCAAAAACAGCTACATAAAAATGTGAGGCTCTCATAATGCCCTGGATGGCTCCTTCCCAACCCCTCACTGTCTCAGTTCAGAGCCAGCCTGTATTCCCAGTGATTCCTGGTCCTGGTACTGGAAAGAGCAGAGTAACAGTTACATATATTGGTGCTTGTATGTCCACCCCAAACTGTCTGGTAGTGGCCTGAAGGACTTGCCAGCCAGAACTTGCCCTCCATGAAGAAGGCAGTTCCCTGAGCTCTCCTACACATCACTGAGATCAGTTAAGTCTGGTGTCTGATTGTGCCCATTTGAAGGTGTTCTGTACCCTAGAAAGCCATATCCTTTTATCTGCTCCATTCTTGTGGGGGCAGCCATATTTCTTTTAATTCTGATTCAGTATTACGGGGGTGAAAGCTTTGACTGGATTGTTTCCAATCAAAGTTGGAAGCTAGAGCCTATTAAAAGAGACACCATTTTGGTGAAGTTTGGAGAAACTTATTAGAAGTGGCAGAGCTAACACATGAAAGACCCAGATGTTTGGAGAAGCAGAGATCAGCAGATATCACCATGAACCTTCCCATGAGATACTGAGCAGGTCAGAACCCAGCCAGAGTTGTCTCCTGGAGGAGCCAAGTGAAAGCCCACAGATGTTTAAGAGAAAATCACTAGCATCAGAAACTAGAAGCAACAGAACTAGGAACAAGGACTGGCATATGCCAGCCATGTGCCTTCCCATGTGACACTCATTAGACTTTTCTAAGTCAAAATATCTTTCCCTGGATGCCTTAGTTTGGACATTTTATGGCCAGAAAGCTGCAAGCTTGTAATATAATAACCTTCCCTTTTAAAAGCCATTTCATTTCTGTTATATCGCCTTCTGGCAGCATTTAGAAAACTAATACCCTGAAGAATAGGATGGCTGATTGTGGATTGTATAAAATGTAGTGCCTGAGATTATGAAAAAAAACTATTTCTTAGGGAAGATGGAACATTTTTATCTGTATAAATGGGGCACTTCTTAGAGCCACATACCC
This sequence comes from Tamandua tetradactyla, assembly GCF_023851605.1. Classification (NCBI taxonomy): domain Eukaryota; kingdom Metazoa; phylum Chordata; class Mammalia; order Pilosa; family Myrmecophagidae; genus Tamandua; species Tamandua tetradactyla. The sequence goes on along the minus strand of NC_135327.1, from coordinate 131,105,628 downwards.
ATGCCCAGGACAAGACACATTCCCAGAAATGGTCAGGGAGGTCCCTAAACTTTGACCTGAAACTATTCTCCAATCTCATTGTATGGATAAACCCTGAAGGTGATCACTTGCAACAGTCAATCTAAAAAGCCTAGGAGAGGTTTATTTTTATTTTCTTCTTCAGGTTTCAATAAAAGAATATCTAAGATAAAATGAAACAAGAAGTGATGGCCCAGGCAAAAGATAAAATTAAACTATTATAAACCATCAATGATGAGAACCAGTAAGGAGATATGCTGGAAAAAGGCTTTATTTTAAAATATCTTAAATATGCTCAAAGAGCTAAAGGAAAACATGAATAAAGAAAGGAAATTAGAAAAAAGATAGATGCATGAAAAGAGAATACAAATAGGAGATGGAAATTATGAAAAGGAGTCAAACAGAGCTGAAGATTACAATATCACAAACTAAAAATGCCCTAGAGGAGTTCAAAAACAGATAGTAAAAAAAAATCAGTGAACTTTTAAGATAAGGACAATTGAAAACTCCCAGTCTGAGGAACAGAAGGAAAAAAGAATGAAGAAAAGTGATGAGAGCCTGAGGAAACTGTCAGACTCCTTCCAGCATAACAGTTTAGGCATTGTGGGGATCAGAAGGAGAAGAAAGCAAGAAAGGGGTTAAGAGAATATTCAAAGAAATAATGGCTGAAAAATTCCGAAATTTAACGTGACTTGAATATACACATCCAAGATGCTTAACAAACTCCAAAAAAGGATAAACTCAAAGAGACACGTGATGCAGTTTATTATAATCAAATTGCCAAAGATAGAGAAACAACCCTGAAAGCTGCAAGAGAGAACCAAAGTGTTGCATAGAAAGAGAGCCTTAATAATATTGCGTCAATTTTTCATCTGAAACCATGGAGGCAAGAAAAATATGTCTGGGATGTCATTTTAAGTGCTGAAGGCAAAATAACAAAAACAAAAACAGGAAACTGCCAACCAAGAATTCTGTATGCAGCAAAATTATCTTTCAAAATAGAGAGAGAGGGTAGTGCAACAGTGGCTCAGTGGTAGAATTCTCTCCTGCTATGCCGGAGACTTGGGTTCAATTCCTGGTGCCTGCCCATGCAAAAAAATAAAAATAAAAATAGAGAGAGGGATTAAAACATTCCCTAATAAACAAAATTTGAGGAAGTTCATAACCACTAGACTTGCCATATAAGAAATGCTAAAGGAAGTTTTACAAATTCAAAGGAAAGGACACTAGAAAATTGAAGCCACATGATGAAATAAAGATCTGTGGTAAAGATAATGACATGGGTTTGCTTAAATACCGGTACTATTATATTTTGATTTGTAACTCCACTTTTTACTTCTGACTGGATCCAAAATGCAAATGAATAAAATGTAATAATAAATCAGTGGTTTTGTACTCATAATGTATAAACTTGTAAAATTGGTGACATAGTTTGTGTATACTATTTAAGTGAAGTTGGTACCAATTCAAATGAGTTTGTTAAAGATTTAGATTGTTACATTTACGATCCATGGTAACTACAAAGAAAATATGACACAGTATGCAAGGTCATAGAGAGAGGAATTAAAGTACAGTTTGCCCAGGTAAGAGAGGAAGAGGAATGTAGAATTAACATATAATGAATAGAGGGTTTCTCTTTGCATGGATGGAAAAGATTTAGTAAATGAAGATCTTGAGGGTACCATAAGATTGTAAATGTGACTAATCTCATTGAATGCTGTGCTTGGGAGTGGTTGAAATGGGAAAGTGAATGTTGTATATCGGTCTCTACAATTTAAAAAACAGTAAGTGGGCGGGCCAAGATGGCTCAGCAGGCAAGAACGCTTGCCTTCCGTGCCCCAGGACCCGGATTCGATTCCTGGTGCCTGCCCATGTAAAAAAAAAAGAAAAGAAAGAAAGAAAAAACAGTAAGAAAGAAAGTATAACTAAATAGACAAAAAAAAAAAAAAATGGCAATCTAATGCAGTGCATGATCCTGGATGGGATCTAACAAGGGGGGAGAAAATTCTCAAATGGTCATTATTGGGACATACAAAAATTGAATATGGATGGTAAGCTTTATATTAATGTTAAATTTCTTGAACTTAGTAAACTGCACTTAAGGGGGTTACATTTCCTTGTCATTAGGAAATGTACACGGCAATATTGATTATTAAAGGAACATGATGTATAAACCTACCTTGAAGTGTTCAGAGAATGGATGAATAGATAGACGACAGATAGGTAGATAGATAAATCGGTAAGTAGGCAGATAGATAGACAGATAGATAGATGGGAGGATATAGCAAATGTGGCAAAATGTTAAAATTTGTAGATCTGGGTGTCTGGCTGGAGGATAAGTTATGCTTAGAATTCTCTGTATGAGGTTTGCATAGTTTTTGTAAATTTCCTGCAAGTTTGAAAGTATTTAAAAATAAAAAGTTAAAAAAATCAATAAACAAGTATTTTAAGATTTGAGCCTTTCACACTTAGCAAATTATACCTCAATTTAAAAAAAAAAAAAGAATGTGCAATAGGTCTGAAAAGCAGCTTCGTAAGAAGTGTTCATCATCATTTGTCATCAGGCAAAAAAAATTTAAATACCAATGAGATACTACCTCACTCCCATCAAAATGGCTTAAATGAAACTTTGACAGCAGCATATGTTGCTGACATTTTGGAAAAGAAAATGCTAAAGTTGTTGTTGACAAATGGCAGTTTTTTTTTTTCAAAATAAAGTTAAGCATATACCCATTCTATGATACAACTACTATATTTGTAGCTACTTACTCAAAGGACAGGAAATATATGTCCACAAAAATTCTTCTATGACTCTTCTTATTTTATTTTCTCTTTCCTTCTGCCCTTCCTTTCCCTTTCCTCTCTCCTTTTCCACCTCTAACCTGAATCATCTATGTTCTAGAAAATAGGTGGTAAGCAAGAGGAGGTGCCTTCTGGATATCTAACTGGTGGGGTGGCAAACCTAAGCACCCAATTGTGACAGTTTGAACCTATTATGTATCCCAGAAAAGCTGTGTTTTAATCCTGATCCAATCTTGTGGGATCAGTCATTTCTTTTAATCCTGATTCAATTTTGTAAGGTGGAAGCATTTGATTAGATGCATGCCCAATTGAGGGTGTGACCATTAGATTAGATAGAGATGTGACTACACCCATTCAAGGCAGAGTCCTGATTAATTTACTGGAGTTCTTTAAAAGAGGAAACATTTGGGAGAAACAGCTGAGCCTGTGTAGATGTTTGGAGGTTGAGACAGACATAGGCTGGGTGCTAAGCAAGGACTCACAGAAATAGCCAGAATATAAAGAGAAGAACTCTTCGGCACCAGCAGATGCTAAGCTAAGAGAGGAAACCCAGAGTTTTGTCCAGTAGCAGCTAAGTGAATGTCTACAGACACTTAAAGTGGAAACCACTGACATCAGAAGCTGGAGGCAATGGAACCGGGAACAAGGACCAGCAGAACCCAGCCATGTGACTTCCCAGATCACCCTTACTTGAGCCAAGGTATCTTTCTCTGGATGCCTTAGCTAGGACATATTTATAGCCTTAGAACTATAAACTTTTAACTTATTAAATTCCCTTTTTAAAAGTCATTCCATTTCTGGTACATTGCTTTCCAGTAGCTTTAGCAAACTAATACACCAATGAAGCTTGATGTTGAAGGCTAGTGCTATAAGCAACCATGATAAAAAACTTAAGGCAGTAATGAGGCACTGGAGCTGCACGGAGGAAGCCTTAGCATATCCTGGAAGCCAGTGTAGTGGGGTGGTGAAAGACAGGCAGAGGAGTAGAGTGGTTAGGAGTTAGGTTACACTGAGAGTTTGCTCATTGAGCCACTAAGTCAAAACATGGAGAAAAATTGGATTTACAATTATCTTACATACTGAGAAGTGGCCTACAGAGATCAAAGAGGGAAAGCAAGTTAGAACCTTAAGGTTTTATATTGGAATTGGTAGTATGGGTGTTAATTCTTTATACACACAAGCATACACATGCACAAATGGGCACATATGAATTAGTATTCATTTAGCAACATTCTTGGTTTCTGTGATGGTTAGGTTCAGGTGTCAACTTGGACAGGGGATGGTGCCCAATTGTCTGGTCAGGCAAGCAGTGGCCTAACCACCACTGCAAGATTGTTTTGTGGCTGATTGCTAAACTAGAAGGCTGCTTTATTGAATCATTAGTCAGTTGATTGCATCTTTGACAACATTTATGATCCACTAAGGGTATGTCTTCCACAAACAAGAGAATCTAATCAGTTGAAGCTTTTTAAGGGAGAAGAGAGAATTTTCACTGCTAATTTAGCCAGCGAGTCTCTCCTCTGGAGTTCATTGAGGACCTTTATCTGAGTTGCCAGCCTCACAGCTTGCCTTACGGATTTCAGACATATGAATCCCCACGGTCATGTGAGAGACTTTTATAAATCTCATACTTACAGATATCTCCTGTTGGTTCTGTTTCTCTAGAGACCCCTGAAAAATACAGTTCTAAATACCATTTAATACTAAATGAGAGCAGGACTTGTCAGAAATATAGTATATCAGAAAGCAAGTATATGTTCAAGGAATTATGGAAATATTTCCAAGAGCCAGCTTGAAGGTACTCCCACTGGGAAAATCTAGGACAATTTGAGCACCATAATAAATAATGAAAGTATCAGAAGACATCACTTTTAATAAGATAGGAAGTCATGTGTACATACTTATATAAATAAAAGAAAAAAGACAGTTCTTCATTAATAAGATAATAAAAATGAAGAAGGAGTGGTAGTTAATTATAACTTATAAAATTATAATGGTAACTTGAAAGTTTGCAGTATACTTGTGTGTTATTGGAATAACTTTCTACACGATGATGACTTTTACCATGGAGAAACCTGACAGACCTGAATTTGACCATGTAATCAAGGTTGAAATCAGAGTTCATAGGATGTATTATCAACTTCCTCTTGATGCAATACAATGAAAAAAATTAGCATCACTTATAGGACTTGTAGGGTTTCTCTGTCAAAAGTGCATAACTTGAGTCTAATTATAAAGAAACATCTTCCAGACCCAGGTAAAGTAGTGAAAACTTTCAAGTATATCAAAGACATAACAGAAACAGATTAAGCAACTGTTCCAGCTTGAAGGACATTGATAAGACATGAAAATTAAACATAACACTGCTTTCTGGACAGGGTACTGGATCAGAAATTCAAAAGATACATTGATGGGATAAATGGCAACATTAAAATGGAGTTTGTGGATTGAAGATAGGATTGTGGCAGTGTTCGTTTCTTAATTGGAAGGGTCATATGGTAGTAATGTAGAAGAAAGTCCTTGTGTTTTTACAGAGGAATACTCGAATATTTTAGGGGTAATGAGGTGTCCTATTAGAAAGAGATTATCTTTACCTTTATTTATCTATGTATTGTGAAATTGGAAAGGAAAATAGTTATACTAATTATCTTGATTTGCTTTAACCCCCCATTTTACCTAGGAAACTAAAAGAAGAAACAGAGGGCAACTGTGCCAGGTCGACATGCCAAAGACCCCTTGCAGTGCTAATGGAGACCCCTGCCCTTGATAAGAAAGAAAAACTACAACAAACAAGTCATGTTGATGTCAGCAAGTTTACTTCTCTTTGCCAGATAGCCACAACCTTGCACAAGCAATGTATTTGTGTGGTTTGCTGATTAGTGGACTATGATCTAAGAACATTCTACTCCAGGCAACTCATGTCCCCTTCACAGTTCATATAGCTCACACTTTGATCACAATTCACATCTCCTTCACCCCTCCCCATTCTCCCACATATCCCCTCTGTCTCAAGCAGACATATAAGCTGCCTCCCCAAACCCAGCCTTTGAGCAGAATCCTTGGCATTAGTGCTACTTTAGCTCAATAAATTTCTTCTGTACTTTGATTTTCAGAGCCTGTTCATTCTGCTTTCAGCAAAACTCTATCTATCTATCTATCTATCTATCTATCTATCTATCTATCTATCTATCCATCTATATCATTGTCTATAGCTAGCTAGCTCTCTAAATTTGTGAGAGAGAATGATATTCTGGGACAGCTGAACTGATTTTTAGATCTCACATAAAATTATTATACCCATAGTTCTCTATAAGTTAGTGGTATCAGTAAATTGTAGGTACAATATTGCAATAATAATTCTCAGTGTTCTGTTAAGTACAGAAGGCTATTTTTCTGTGCATGTGCTTATTTTAAACAATGTTTTAGCTTACTCTTACTGTGTAGTTCCCTCTCTCCCACTAAGATATATGTACTTCAAAGAAAGTCAGTTAAGTCAGGTATAGGAAATTTAAGTTTTTCCAATCCAAAAAAAAAAAATCCTTCATGGGATTTTTTTGGCTTTTGCATAATTCAAGTAAGCCTAATATTCTTTCTGCTATACAAGATGCAAATAAGGTAGATATAAGGAATATGTTTTGTGTAAGGGCAATTTCATGCTCTTAGGGAAATCACAAGCAACTGTTAAGTGGCCATCCTCCCATCCTAAATCTTTCCTTACCACAATTTCCTTTTCTACTGTGTGCCAACCTACAACCTGAGGGAGGTGTTAGGTCTAATGAAAAGGTCAGACCAGGACCTAAAACCCAGCTACCAAGAGCAAGGAGCCCCACATACTTATTAGGACAAGAATTCCCAATGGCAGAGGCCCCTCCCTCTGAGATGGAGAAAAACCACAGTCTAACAATATAGATTTGTCTCTCTTCTCCAGGACAAATTGGGATATGCAGAGCTGCCATCTATTGATCCTGACTTGGAACAATTTCTGGCTATACTGTGGACCAGCCCTAATGGGACTTCTTCCCCTGCTCTTTTGAACTCCATGCTATATAAGTGAAAGGAGATTACTTGCTCACTCCTTATCCTATGCAAGCAATAGAGGGGTCATTTGCTGAGTGTCTGTTGTGCTAGGATCTTGTGTTCTCACCATGCATCACTATAGCAAATAGCTCCAGACATGTCTTTCCTCTTTCTAAACTAAAGGCAGCCTTTCTTGGTTAGCAAAATAAAATATGAAATAAAATAGCGGAGGGGAGGGATTGGGAGGGGAAGGATGGGGAGGGGAGAAAAAATAAAAATAAAAATAAAAGATTGTTAGGCATATTTTACCTTTCTTGAAATTAATCTCTTTTCTTTTTATAAATTTTAAAAACTCATAGGACAAACAGTAAATTTCTGTTAAATGTTAAGGTAAAATGGGATTTAATTTTTAAAGATAGTTTATATATATTTCATTTAAATAAATGTTGTAATGTGATTTCCATGAACATTATTGGCAATTTTGTGTAGCAAGCATTAATCCATGATACAAAGCAATATAAAGCAAAATAGTCCAAGACACAATTTAACAAAAGGCTTAAAAAAATTCTTGTATTGGGTAGTATAATAGAGGTAATGTGTAGGCCTAATAATTACAAAAATTATCACATAAAATTGTTAATTCTTTAATCTCTTCACAAGCTTATGTGTGCATAGAAAGTGCTATTTTGATACCAAAATTAAAAACTTCATTATTTAATGCGAAGCTTCTGCTTGGATTTTGTGGCAGAAAATGCTCAATACCTGATCAAACTGAGATAAATACAAAGGGGTTTACTTGCAATTGACATTAGATCAATTCTGCTTTTGCTCAAGATGCTTATTAAACAAACAAACGAAACAGCTTGCTCACTTGTCTAAGAAGTTGAAAACGATAGCAAAATTTCATTACTTTTGAATGGCTGGATATTCTTCTGGCACAAATGGTGGGAATTTGTTTAAGACAGAGCAGTGAATGTCAACTTGAGTGAACCACACAACAGTTCATCGAGTTCTTCCTCTTCCTCAGAGTCAAGTTCTTTGGCTGTTTAGAAAAAGGGTCACATTCACTCGCCTTGATGAGAAGAGTAAATGTTGCGCAGTTTTGTTCTTTAGTTTTTCCGGATAGTTTTCAATAGCACTTGAGGCTTGCTAAATTCCTTCTTCATTCTCAGGCCAAAGCAGCAGTGGAAATTGTTCAAGGTTACTTTTTTTCTTTTTTTCCTTCTCCAATATGACTTTCTCAAAGATTTAGCTTACTGTTAAATTCAAGAATCTCGTCACTTAAGTAAAAAGATTTTCTCCAGGTCCTTATACAGACTTGTTCAACTAGCTTATACAGTGAAAACTGTCTCTCATGTAGACTTGTGTTTGAACTTATTCTTTATCTTCAAAACAACAAGCAAAATCTGGCATACTTTTTTTAACTGTCTCTGCAATAACCTTTCAGCTAAACCATCCTGTTGCAAAGTCTTTCTCTTCTAAGCCATTAGATTTCTTGGTATAAGAGAGGATTTATATTCTCTTTGTCTACATTTTCATGCACTTAACATGTTCAAAAAGTCTTTTTAAATAACATTAGCTATTTTTGTAGCATTATCTAGAACTTCTTTTTTCATTTTATCATCAAGAAGTATTATCTTCAGCATCTTTCTGTTAAGAATCAGTGTCAGGATTTTCTTTCCATTCCTTTTTTGTGGTCAAGAAACCTCTCTTGAAGCAAACCATTTATGGGGAACCATTAAGAACAGATGCCAATGTAGTCCCTCCAAGATAGACCTTTTGCTTCTAGGTATTAAGAAAAAAAATATTAAGTATATCTTGATCTTTCCTTGTATCATCATTTTTCTCAGTGGAGAAAATTATTTAAGCTCACCACCATATGCAAATTTTTTAAATGCTAAAGCATGACGTTTAGTGGTAGAATATTTTTATTCTTCATTCTGGATAGAGAAACTGTTTTTCATCTTAATATACAAAATCTCTTTAGTATGATGTTGTTTTTCCATGTTATTTGAGAATAGAGTATTTTATAATTTTGCAAACTGTAACTTGTCTTATAATTTCACTCATTATAATTTCACATGCTGGTTTTATTAGGTTTTCAAATACTATATGAATTTTCCTTTCCTGGGCAAAAATTACTCCTACTAAATAACTTACTTCCTGATCCTTTTTATTGAATATGACTTTTTGAAATAAATGTTTTCTTTGTTTTGAGATTTCAATAGCCCTTTGAAATAATCAGCACCATTTTTTGTCAGATAAATATCATTTGTAGTTGTTTCTTTTCAATTTTTTGTGGAGTCATTTCATTATTTGTAAATTGTTGCAGAAGACAAATCAATGGAATAGAACAACTTGGATTCCTGCCCTGGTGAAAAATATTGGAAGTAGCTTTGATTACAAAGACAAAATTCTTTTGTTTTCTCTTGTTGCAATAGTGTAAATGACATACATCATTCAGAGCTTGTAATTTTTCATCTAATCCTTATCAGAATTTACCATAGGCCAAGTCTTAGACTCCCCCTTCTTCTATGTCAAAACACATAGGGTTTCAAATAGAGAAAGAATTTATTGCTAGGAACAAAGCAGGAGATCAGTCAGTCAGCCTATCAGCCCAAAAATCTGTCTCCCAGAACTTCAGTAATGCTGATAGTTTATAACATTGAGAGATGAACAGGTTTTAGGATAATGAGCACAATGGCCCCAGGTGATGTAGTAAGAGGTGATTTATTACTGAGCATGTGCAGATTGATTACCTGCTTAGTCACAGAATGTATGTAGGAAAATGGTGGCCTTAATATGATGATGGACATGATTTTTAGCTTTATAATGAGGTATAGGTCACTTTTAGGTTAAAATCTAAGCTACTGGTTAGATCCAGCTTGGGTGTCAAGATAACTTTGAACGTGGGGTGGGTTTGTTCTGGGCTGATCCAAGGTCCTTCATTAGTAAACATTAAGGATGGTCTTTAGTGATCACAAAACTCCAAAGTAAAAAAATCAGATAAAATGGGTACTATTGGAGGCCAATCAAAGTTTTACAATAACAAGGGCGCAAGATAAAGGTTATCCAATCATTATCAGAAATCAAGGCAGCTGGATTAAAGTTCAGAGATTTCAGGTATTCCCCTCTATCTATTCTAATATATCAGAAAGTAAAGAAGGAATTTCTGTATAATGATTCAGTATCGTAATCATCTCCTAAATCCTAACTTCTCAGTTACAGACATCCCAAGGATGAAAAAGCATACATACACAATCAAAAAATAATTTTAAAGATAATTAGACCTGTTGCATTTCAATGACATTAATATTCTGACATTTCCCTGAGAACTCCAAGTTTACTTAGGTAAAAATAATTTTGAGCATTGATAACAATAGATTTGAAATGTCATAACTTATATGTTCTTCCTGTACCAAGTTTTCAATGAATTTCCAATATTTTAAGGTTGATAATTCTAGTTCAAGAAGATAGATTGATTGCACACATTTATTTTCCCTTTTTAAGAAGACAAAGTCAAAATGAAAGTACAAGAATGAAAAGGTTCTATTTTCACAATAACAGAAAGACATGAGGGGTATCATGAGGAGACAAAACATTTCAAATAATTCTGAGACCAAGAGGGCAGATCAGTGAATGGTAACCAAAGACTGAAAACAGAAAAAGATGTATCTCAAGTTCTTATAGAGCAGGATGGTGCCAAAAGTGAGGCAATCTGCCTTGGATAAGTTTTGAGATCAGGATTCAGAAATACCCGAGCAATTCAGGGTAAATGTGAGACAGGACAGAAAACATGGATACTAAACAAGCGGTATTTGGATCAGTCAATCCCACCCCATTCCCAACATGGGTGCAAAGCCTAACAGGCAGAAAACTGAGTTCTGTCACTCAGCTAAAGAGAAATAAAGTGCAGAATACAAGAATACCCAGAATGCAAGATTTTTACAAACTGGTGTTTCATTTACATTTTCCTCTGAAAAGTGAGCTGCACCCTTCAATCATAAACTGAGCCATTCATTTTCCAATTAGTAAGTCCAAAGTCACAGTGCTCCCATATCATTCTTCTCCTGTTTTATTCTTAAATATTAACAGAAAGTTATGAACATCCTATATTTGGGAAAGCCTGGCATATGATATATAAAGAACAAGATATATAAACAAATTAAATTAGGCCAAATGAATATTTTCAGAGAAATTTGAGAAGACGCAATATTCACAAAGTGAAGTCTTATTCTTAAGGAAAGCAATGAGAGAGGGAAAGAAAGGGATTGAAAAATGAAAACAAATGGAAGTATGATTGCTGAAAATAGGTTAGTAAAACATCAAAAGAGGGAATAGGCAATATGCTCAAGAAAGTAGAAATGTATATGAAGGTGAAAATAAGAGGAAATATAAAAGCCATAGAGAGTCAGTCTATGGAGGAAACATGTCTTCGTATTGAAAGGACATCCCCAAACTCATGTAAATAATAATAATTTAAAAAAGAACCAAACAACTTAATACAATGTTGAATATTTCGAAAGTACCAGAATACCAAAAATAAAAAGATTCTGAATTATTTTTTCTTTGATAAGAAAGGATTTGGTGTGAAAGTGTGAAGAAATAGTTACCTGCAAAGAATTGAATTGACATCGTAATTCTTACCTGAAACATTAGAGTTGTTAGGAAAATATAATTAAAAACAAAATATTCTCCCAACCTAGAAAAGCTCTCCTCAGAGAAAGAAGAGAAATAAAAACAACTTAATTGGGCGGGCCGCGGTGGCTCAGCGGGCAAAGTGCTTGCCTGCTATGCCGGAGGACCTCGGTTCGATTCCCGGCCCCAGCCCATGTAACAAAAACGGAGAAACAGAATACAATAAAACAAGAAAATGTTTAAAAATGTTTCCCTTTCTTCCTTCCTTCCTTCCTTCTCTCTGTCTTTCCTTTAAAAAAAAAAAAAAAAAAAAAAAACAACTTAATTATTACTAAGCATTAAACCAAAATGTGATGCATCACAGGCAATCTGCAGAGAGTTTGCAAAGACAAAGAAAACTCACCCTTTTTATGTGGCTAAGCAGCTATAACCTATTGCATACAAATTCTCAAGATATTTTTCTTATCTTTAGGGCTGGAGGTAAGTTTACACTTTGGAGGAGTCCCTCTCCTCAAAGTTATGCACATTTCACTAAATCTTTATCATAGTAGAGAAAATAAATGAGTAGAAAATTAGTAATATAAGCATTCATTAAAAAAAAAAAATGTAAGTGGGATGGAGCAGGAAACTTTGTTTTCCATTAAAAATTATACTGTTTTTTAAAGCATTTCTAAGCATTACTTAGTTAATTCTTCAAAGCAATATTCCTTATACAACAATCATTCACATAATAAATTTACATTTTCTCATTTCCTAATAAAATTATTGAGCCTCTATTTACAAAACAATGATAAGTACTACACTTAAGTATAATATCCATAAACAAAACACATAGAATGTCTCCTCTAATCACTTTCTCCCATATCCTTTCAAAATCCAAATTACTTTGTTTTGCTATATTTTAAATTCATTTTCTTCTTATTCTTTAGAATATGAATGCCAGATGTTTTGATGCTTTGATTTGGCTTTTTAAAAACTCATTATAAAACTTTTATGTCATTTCTACTATGCTAGAAGGCACAACAGTCCTCAAGGTACAGAACCATAGCATTTCCTTCTGAAATATTCAAAATTTCCTTTAACAATTAAAGCAATTGCTCCTTTAAGAAATTTTCAGAAGGTAATCCATCACAGAAAAAGATGTTTCATTTGCATCAGCCTCACAAACTTTTCTGGTGTCATCTTCGTATATTTTCATCAAACTCAGGCATCCACCAAGATTCCAAGAGCAAATTAAGAAACCAAAACCTCAAAAGTGTAGGCTTTGAGGTCAGCCTGAATTAGCTTCTTAGCCTTCCTATAACCAATGTGACCTTGGGCAGGTACTTATTCTGTCCATTTCTAGTTTTCTCATGTGGGAAATGGTTTTAGTCATTTCTATCTACTGTGTGATGTGAAGGTTATACATAAACAGCTGGGCATTGTGCTGGGACAGATTAAGTCCATAAACCATGGCAGGCAGTGTCCACTGCTACGGTCATGGCCACTACTGCAGCTGATAGTTTTTATCATCATTGCAAATCCCAATCTTCCTGATAGGGCATTTGTTTTTCTTGAGTGCTTATTGACAGATGGGATATCACTGATTCTCACTTTAAGCTAAAAATATACATGGCTGCAGAAGCATCACTAGTAGATAGTTATGCTGAAAAAGATAACATTATGAGAAATTGAATACCCATCAAAGCATGAGTTCCCTGCCCGATGCACAACATGACAAATCCTATGACACCAGTTTTCAAAGGGAAGAAGAGTTTTATTACAAGTGCAAAGCAAAAAGAACAGAAGGACTATGAGACTTAAATCTGTCTGCAGTGACTCTGAGAGTTTTATAGTATTAAAAAACAGGCAGGTTTAGGATAATGAGTAGAGTGGCTTTCAATGACCATTTTAGAGAGAGTCTAATTATGTGCAGATTGATTACATGCCCCAATACAGAATGTGTGTAAGAAAATGGCAGCCTTAACATGATGATGGGGGGGATTTTTAGTATTATAAAGAAGTAAGGTCACTTAATGAAGTATCATAATGAAGAATATAAGGGTCAAGCTACTGTGCACGTCAGATGGACCAGTTTTGGTTAGAATTAGTTTTGTCTAGTAAGATAGCTTAGAAATTGGGATAGGTTAGCTCTGGACTGACTCAAGTTCTTTCATTAATAAACATTTAAGGGCTGTCTACCTGATCAGAACTCTACAAAAATGTAAAACTCAAAGATCAAGGCATCTGGGTTACAGTTTAGTGAGTTTCAGAAATTTGGTATCTCCTTTTCGGCTGCTCTACAGTAAACTAGAAAGTAAAAAGGCATCTATGTAATGATTCAGTAATTATAATAATTTGTTAACTCAACTCTCAGTTACAAAATTCAAAGTAAGGCCACAGAGGAATCCAAATATCAATTGTCTTTAGAGATCGTTTTAAATGAGCTATTACTCTGAAGATATGTCAAGCATTAAGAGAAAGTTTCAAGTAGGTGATGACTTTGAAAGTCAATACTCATTGGATTTTATAAGTTCTTGTATATCTGAGAAAATGTTTGTTACTGTACATTCATATTTCACTGATGCCAACATAGTACATAGATATGTATGTGTTGATTAGAAAAAATATATAGCAGAGTTCCAAATTTACTCAAAATATTATTTATAGAAAGTTTAGTATTTTTGTTTTCTATAGAAGATCCATATTTACTCACAACTTTCCACCTTGCTGATTTGGGGAGAAGAAATCTGCCATTTATGATTCTTAAGGAAATCATAGATCCCTGGTAAGTGGTCATCACCCAGCCTTCCCCTATTCCCATCCTCTGCCTTCCAGCCTTCTCCTTCTCCCACCTCTTTTTCTATTGTATGCCATTCCACAACCTAGGGGAGATATCAAGTCCAGTGAAAAGGCTGGGCCATACCTTAAACCTGGAAACCTGGGACAAATAGTCACAGATGCTTATCAGAAAACGCATGCCCAGGAGCAGGGCCCCTTTTCCCCTTAGGTGGATAAAAACACACTCAAGCAATAAGGATTGGTCTCTGCTCTCTGACATGAAGTGGGGCAAGTGGAGCTGCCATCTACCGACCCCAATCTGGAACCATTTTCAGCCTCGTGGGAGACCAGCTGTGATGGGATTTCTTCTGCTCTTTTGAACTCTTACTGCTGTGTAAGTGATGAAGAAATCATTTGCCTTTTCTGGACTCTTATATTGTGCAAGAAATAAAGGGATCATTTGCTGAAAGTTTCTGTTGTATCCTGAACCTATATTCCCACAATGAATTATTATAGCAACTCATTCCACAGTGGTGTACAGACTCCCCAAATATAAAAATCAATGTTCCAAGATGACTTCAGGATATATTGGGTTCTTCAGTTTTCATAGTGGTAGAGGATAAGGAAGCCTTGAGACTACTTTTATTTTCCAGATCCCCTCTCATCCCTGCTCTGGTACAGCTGGTGTTGAGACTCTGCTGTTGATCACTCAGGTGTGACTTCCTGACTGATCCTAGGCAGTTATATTCTGGCATCTACAGCCAGTGGCTGTGGTGCATGCCATCTGTCCTCAATCATGATATTCTTTTTAAAAACCTATTTCAGCCTCACTATAGACCTTGTCATCTCTCTCATCCCACTTGAAACTTCTGGGTCTCCTATTCTACACTTTTCTACATTTTTCTGGGATCCCAGAAGGAGACTTTAGGCTCATCTGTTAAGCCAGCTCCAAGTGGCTGGCTGTTCTTCTGTCTAGCACCATGCTGGATAAAAAGCTGATGACTGACTTACTAGAATTACTGAGCTAAATTTCCTAAGGAAGTCACCATGATTACCAACCTTTGTTTCTGTTATCACAGTCCTCACATTACCTGCACCTATCAGTAACAATCAATGAGTAATTATCAACTGAAACAATCAACCAAGCAATAAGTCAATTAACATGGTAGCCAAGCTAATGATCTGAGAACAGAAAGAGCTCAAGGATAAGAAATTACAGTGAAGGTGAAGAATAGATTCAATAAATAGATGATTTTGTTGTACTAGTATGAGATGATTGAGATGGATCAATTCCAAAACATGAACAAAAACATGACCTATCTCTAATGGAAGGTGAATTAAATAGTGTAGCAATGACATGAAATATGTAGAAGTGATTGAGGAAGTCTGACTTAGAAGGGTTCTGCTGTTCATATTGAAGTTATCAAGAATTGTGTCAATACGTGAAATTGCGATGGGATCTACGAGCTTGTTGATAAAGTCATCAAGGAGAAAAGATATTTTGAATATAAGAAGCTTAGAGAAGAATGTGAAGGGGCTGGTGATAAAATTTGGTGACTAATTTCAAAAAATAATTGCTGACTAACAGCAGAAGACTGGCCTACAATCAGCACAGATATCTAAGGAGTGTTCTAATGAATTTGAGAAGGTAGAAAACAGAACATTTTTCAGTGAAGAAGGCTAGAAAAGAGAGAAAAATTTCAGTTAAAGCAAAGAAGTGGAATTATTGCCAATATAAATATTTGAGGATACAAGAAAATACATCTGTTTTAGTTTGCTAATGTTGTTTGAATGCGATATACCAGAAATGGAATGGCTTTTACAAAGGGGATTCATTAAGTTACAAGTTTATAATTCTAAGGCTAATAGTATGTCCAGACCCAGGCATCCAGAGAAAGATACCCTGACTCTGAAGAAAGGCTGATGTCTCATGTCTCATGGGAAGGCACATGAGTGACATCTGCTGGTACTTATTTCCAGTTCCATTGCGTCCAGGTTCTGATTGCATTGGGTTCCTCTCTAAGCATCTGTGGGTCCACATTTAACTGTTCTGGGGCAAAATTTGGGTTTCATCTCTTAGCTGAGCATCTCCCAGGGATGGAGATTTCTTCTTTTCAGGTTCTGGCTGTTTCTGTGAGTCCTTCTTAGCACCCAGGCTGTTTCTGTCTTGATCTCCAAACGTCTGCATCTATGTCATTTCTGAGCTTTCTCCAAAGTGTTTCCCATTTGAAAGGACTCCAGTAAACTACTTAAGACCCATCTTGAATGGGCAGAGTCACATCTCCACGGAAGTAATCTAATCAAGAGGTTGCACCCACAATCAGGTGTGTCCCATCTGCAAGGAATCAACCTACTCAAAGTTTCCACCTGAAACAATAGGTCTTGTTAGGGAAAATTGAGTTAGGGAAAAGAAAATGGTTTTTCTCAGGTACATAACAATTCAAACTAAAATCTTAATGGAGTATTGTTACCTTAGTGCTCTTTGGAAAGCTCAGTAACAGTTTTGAAGAGGCGCAGTTAAGAGGTAAGCACCATCATGAGATAGAGTTAGAAATATTGAATAAGGTGTTAGGGAGGTAGACTTTTCCTATGGCAAATCAGATGATGGGAGCAAAAGTACAGGAGAAAATTAATCATGGAAATTGATAGTGAATAGGAAAGAAAACAAATGATAGATGGAAGATAGATATGTTTGCAGAGAAGATCAAAGTGTGACTGAATTCAAACTATAAATATCTGGTTTTGCACAGCAGAATTACTCATAAACCTGGTAATAAGCTCTCAAATAAGTCTTGAAAATTGTCATAATCTAGACCTTTATATTGGTAATAATCACAAGCACCCATGTTGGGACAGTGCTGCAGCTTTCATTAACATTGTTTTTGTAAATGAAGGGTTAATGAATTAAATTGAGATAAAATCAGTTTTTATTAAACTACACATTTGCTTTTCTCAGGTCCAAACCATATGCCAATGCTCAATAAACATTTTCAATTATTTTCATTGACCAAACCATTAAAAATATTTCTTCATCTGGCAAATGCAAGTAAATTCAAAATAAATTTGTATGTAAATTGAGTCACAGGTTGGCAAGGTAAACATTAGTAAAATGGTGATACACAATAACATCAGAGTCATAAAATACATGATATGTATAAAAGAGAATCTGGCAAGATCTCTTATTTTAATGATTTCCTAGACTCTGAGGCACTAAAGTGAAATTCTCCAAAAGTTCTAAGCTGAAACTCCATGTAATTTAGAAGTAAATTTCTAAGCTTTTCTAGAACAATCTTATTTTCCATCTCTCTTTATAGTCTATAAAGGGAGGGGACTCTTTTCAGCCCTGTCCTTCATTCGCATTGCCCTAAACACTTTCACTTTCATTATAGATATAGTACTTTCTATTTTTTAAAGATGTCCCCAAAGAAGCTGCTTTTTATTTCCCATAATTTCCTGGTAAATAAGTGGGCATTTCCCCTTAAAATAAAAAGTATTATATAATGAACTTAAATGGTTTGCTCGTGTAGAGTAATAGAGTTCAAACGAGAAACTAAGGTTCCTATTCTAAGTTATGATATTATATGTAATACATTGTGATTTTTATTTCTCCTCATGTCCTGCTTCCCAAATCTACAACCTAAAATCATTTCTACTTCAGACATAAATGACTTTGATTTTTTTCTTTCATATCAACCTGTCACTGACTTCCCTGTGTGGCTATGATTGACACGTTTCCAGTCTGTACATTGTTAGTATACAGCCCTAATTGTATATAACGTGCTAGAATTATTCCATCCTAGAATTAAAATATCAAATGCAAACTATAGGTTATGCTCAGAAACTAAGCTTTTTTCCCAAATTGATAACTGGCCATAAGTTTGCCTTGCATAAGAAAACATTGCATTTAACATCTTTAAACCCCGTAAAGTAGAATATGACAGTTCTTCAAGAGAGACTTCAGTGTATTTCCCCCATGTTTTTAGTCCTGTTATAAATCGTAATGTTGTCGGCACTTCATTAGCAAAGAAAGAAATTAAATATCACAAGATTGGTTGTTTACCTTTTATGGAAGACAAGTGGAGACATGGCAGCATGGTGCAGAAACATGACTGAGAGGCCAGATATCCAGAGCTTAATTCTGATAATGTCAGTAGCTTCTCTATGACCTGGAAAGTTCATATCAGTTTCAGCTAACATTGAAGGATTATAATTTAAACTGCGACACCCATCTCAGTAGGGTTAAAGGAGTCAAAAGACATGATCTATTTGATAGGCATTTGAAAACTATTAAGTAATTTAAAAATGCAATGTATTAATAAAATGGTCTCATCTTTCCTCTCTTTTCCTATTTCAGCCCTCACTCTCCCATAACCAAAAAAAATAAAACTTGACCTGTTTCAAATCTTTCAATTCTCCATTTTTTCTTGGCTTTGGACTATCTTCATGCCATAACCCATATATGTAGAAGATTTCCCACTATATGCTTTGCTTTGTGTCACTATTCATAAGCTGGAAACCCCCCTGACTGTCCCCTCCCTTACCTGAATCCAGTGTATCTGTCTTTCCATTCTTTTATATTCTGCTGTCTTCTCTATACTTCATCCAAAGCACTTAAAATTTTCATATATCCTCTAATAGACTAAAAATTCTGAGATGGTTGTAAAGATATCTATGGTTTTCAGTATTGTTTTTGCAACATCTGACACATAGTAATGCTTTTTAAAAATGCACTAATTAATCTGTAACTCCACCCAGAACATGAATCAATAAACCTTTCTTTAATACTTTAAAGTGGTAGCCAAAGAAAGTAGATGCAGTTTACATGATTAAGAGAAGTCTTCAAACTTTGTCATTTCATATATTCTGCTGAAAACTAAAAGTTAAACTGTTAAAACAGAGAGAGATTGAGGCTTAAATGCAAAGCAGAGGAAAAGAAGCCAGCTGGGGGTGATGACGAAAGGATCTTTGACTCTGTAACTAATACAAATTAATACTCCGTATATAATGATTGGACAGTTATTTGAATCCCTTTTTTGATGAATAAGCCACACTGACTTTTTATTACTCATTTTCCAAGTAGAATCTATGCATCAAGAGTACAATGAACTAAGTATATACCCTCTGTATAAATCAAATATTATTAGATCAACTCTCTAGATATATTACATATGGCACTATATTCTATATGAAATTGCTTGGCTGAGGAAAACAGAGTTACACCTTCAGTGATTTATATTTCACCCAGAGAACTTAGCTTTCTAGGCTCATATGTCATCATGCATGATAATGTTTGAGATTAAGACCACAAAATTTATTTTCCTCATGTCTATGGTTTAAGTTTAATTAGCTGTGGTATTGGCAACCACTATGGAATATACTATACTTTCTACCACTTTTCTGTTTTCTGAGCCAAAGTAGCATTTCTTCCTGCTAGGCATGTGAATTTTTAATCATGTTTTGGTTGGGCTATTTTCTGCTGTGCTCTAAATTATCATATGTATACATTCCCTAGATGTATGCATTACATTGAAGTATCTCGGGATTTACAATGTTAAGAGTCTGTAAGCAGTTTTCACCTTTGAGTCTGTTTGGGAGTACAAAGTCTCCTGCCTCGTTTTTTTTTTACCTGCTGCCAAGTACTTCACCATCTGGACAGGCCACACGATTATTGACCAATCACACCGTAGTCTTAGGTCCAACATTTTCATCCTTAGACATGGGGTGTTTTTATTATGAAAGAGCAACAGGCAAGGCACAATATTAACATAATGTTGTCCTGGTTCATGACCATTCAGATTCTAGAACCATTTATTTACACAGATACTCAATAGTGCTCTGTTTATACTAATGGTTTTAAAAAGTATTATGCAGTTAAATACTTTATGGTGTCAAGGCAGGAATCAAATTTGCCACATTACACAAGACTGGTATCTGCACGTGAGCTAGGTCCCCTTCATAATGGTTACATTCATTATTCAGCAGCGTGTGGACATGAAAACATTCCTTGTCCACAGCTGTGAATTCCTCTTTTTGTGAAATTTATTTACTCAGTTACATAGTTTTCATCCATTCGATTGGACTTTAGGATGTGACGTAAAACTAATCTTGACATTAAGTTAAATTAATTTGAGAATCGAGAATTGTAAAATCCCTACATAGATAATCAATTCAATAATCTCATCTATACATTTTTTTACTGAAAATCATTAAGAAATCAAGTATATTTTTTGCTTTCTCTCCTTAGTCTCCTTCTCTTACACACACACACACACACACACACACACACACAAGGTTTTTCCTGTTTTTCTCTTTTAATGTCTATGGACTAGGTACTCCTGCTGCTTCAAAAACTTCTCTGTGCACACTGGATGAGAACTACTTACAGACCTCTAACATTGTAAATGCAAAGATACTTCAGTGAAATGCATGCCTCAAAGTCTTTGACAAGAATAGAAACTCAGCAATGCAGCTCAGTGATGAGGAATTTTCCTCACAAATACTACCTGCAAGGCCAACCCATCTTGTTGCCAAACTTTACGTTTAATATATGAAATTAATCACTGCAGTTATCAGTTAGCTATTGTGTTTTTTAAAAGATAGTCATAGGCCCACAGCATGGTGGCTTTTGAAGATTATGACTCAGTTATTTAAGCTTTAGGCGGACAAACCTAATGCTTTTGAGTATGGCAGCTCTCCCATGGTCTATTATAATCTGCGTCGTGAGCTAGAACTATTTTTCTACAATATGAACTCTATTCCCTATGGTTCTACCACCTGCAGAATGAAAAAGAGAAAATGGGCACTGAAAGCATTTTTTCTTCTTACCTATTGTATACATTGTCTCCAAAGAATCATAAAATATTATGATGCAAGGGAGCCTAGAAATAAGAAGCCTACACCCTACTCCAAGTTTATGCTAGAATTTACTCTGAAGTTCTTAGCTAATTGGCTAAGTTATTCCTCAATAATTGCAGCAAAACAATATTTGCAAAATTAATTCATTTATTCATTCATTGATTGAATGCTGTGCTCTGAAGTTATAATAGAAAACTGAAAGGAAAAGTCTCAGCTCTCATGAATTTTATATTCTCATGGGATGAAATAGACAATAAACAAAAGTAATTAAACAAAAATATAGGATATTAGATATGTGATAGATTAAAACAAAGCAAGGAAGAGGGAAAGGAATTGCTAAAGAAGGTGGTGGAGTGGGGGAAAGAAAGCCTAAAGAGGTGGGAGTAATCCATAGGGATTGTTGGGAGAGGAGCCCGTGTCCTAGTTTGCCATCCTTCTATGACAAATGCTGCACACTGAGTTGGCTTAAGAGTAGGAATTTATTGGCTCATGGTTTGTGAGGCCAAAACCCAAAATCAAGGCATTGCTAAGGCCATGCTTTCTCCCCAAAGTCTCCCCAGTCTGGTGCTGGCCACAAATGTTGGAATTCTTTTACTAGTATCTCTATCTCCCATCACATGGTGATATATCTCTCTTATGTTTGTGCTTCTGGTTTCTGCAGTTTTCTGGTTTTCTATAAGGCTTCCAGTGATATGGGTTAAGGTCCACCCTGATTCAATTTGACCACACTTAAATAGGATCTTAGAAAATGCTGTTCACAAATGAGTCCACAGCTTAATTAATAATAAATCTTCAAAGGGTTCTATTTTCAAATAGATTCACACCCACAGGAACAAGATTTAAAAGTAATATGGCCTTGGAGGGGGTATATAATTCAGTCTACCACAGTCATTTAGGAAAAAAATCTGTGGGCCCTAAAGCCCTTAGGTGGAGATTGATGGTTGTGTTTGAATAGCAAAGATCCAGTACAGTTAAAATAAAGCTAATGAGGGGGATGGAACATGAGGTCAGAGTGGTAATGTGGTTGGAGGGAAAGATGCAGATCTTATAAGACATTGTAGGACACCTTAATTATTTTTACTTTTACTTTGAGTTAGCGGGGAGGCCATTAATGGGTTTGGAGCAGAGGAGTGGCATTATGTGTTTAACATTCATGCATATTTAATGTTAATATTACGTATATATATATATATATATAATTGGCATTTGGATAACAGAGAGAGAGAGAGAGAGGAAAGTTTCTCCTAGAGCACTGTGTGGAGAATACAAAATAGGGGTCAAGATCAGAAACAGGGAGCAGAAGGGATCCTATTTGTTGTGGTGTTTAGGGGGAAAACCTATTTATTATTAGGGGGAACTTTGGATATTTTTGAAAATTTGAAAATTAAGGAGAATTTTGAAAGTACAGCTACAAATAGGATATTGGTTATAAAAGAAAAAGAGGAGTCAAGATTGACAACCAAATGCTTTATCTGACCAGTTGAAAGGATGGTATGGCTGCAATTGAAATGGAAAATATTGCAACAGGAGCAGGTTTTGAGCATATGAGAAGGTCAGTTTGGGATATGTTAAGTTTGAGAGACCTCTTGAATACTTAAGAGATATTTAATGGTATGGTACATGCCTGACCTTCAGGGATGCAGAGGAGAGATTTAGGCTGAAAAATGTTTTAATAGGTCATTGGCATTTAGATAACATTTAGAGGCATGATCATAGCAGAGCGAATTGCTACAACAATGCGTCTTGGGAACACAGGTTCAGGGCACAACAAAAATTTTCAGCAAGTGATCCTTTTATTGTGTGCATAGAATAAAGACTCCAGAAAGGGCAAATAATTTCTTTATACAAATCAAAGAGGAAAAGAGCAGGGAAAGAAGTCCCATCACACCTAGTCTCCCAGGGTAGCTGAAAACTTTTCTGGGTCAGGGTTAGTAGGTGGCAGCTCAACATGCCTGTATTTGAACAGAAGAGAGACCAATTTATACTGTCTGCCTGTGGATTTTATCACCTTTGTGGGAACAAGGCCCTGCCACTGAGAACTCCTGTTCTGATAAGCATCTGGGATTGCTCCCTCCTGGTTCCTGGGTTTAAAGTATGGCAGGGCCTTTTCATTAGACAACATTCCCTCCCCAGGTGGTAGAATGGCACACAATAGAAAAGGAGGTACACGTAGGGAAAGGCCAAAGGATGACTACTTCCTATGTGTTCATGACTTCCTCAGAAAAGGAAGTGGGAATAGATGAAGTCCGGACAATAGCAGCTTAATAAGTGTCTTTGATTTCCCTAACAATTATCAATGAACAGATTTAATTAGAGAAAAAAAAAATCCAAGGATTGTGTTCAGGGATGCTACAATCTTGAGATGTCATGAATCTGAAAAGGTGCAACCACTGATATAGAAGAAAATCACAACTGAAGAAGTAATTCAAGAAAATGGAAATGAATAATGTGTAAAATGAAGCTGGTAAAATAACGAAGATGAATACCATGAGTTGCTATTTCTTTTTAGCAACGTAGAGATCGCTGGTAATTTTGACAGAAGCAGGTGGGGATGAAAGACTCGTTAGAATATCTGCAAGTGAGAATGGAATAAAAACTACAGATTCTAAGTGTAAACAGTTATTTTGAGGAAATTTGCTATTAAATAGAGTGGAGAAAGAGGATGACAGCATAAAAATGGGGCCAAAATTGTGTTTGGGTGTGCATTTTCAGATAGAAAATATCATTGGAGATTTATAATTTATAAGAACAGTCCCTTACCAAAATCATCTCAACCTGTATTTGACCAGTTTTGACTTTTACATGTTATTTTAACCATCCACTAATGTTTATCATCCCCAACTCCTGAATCTTCTTATAGATAGGGACCTTGTTAAATTAGCTGTTTACCCCTAACGCCAAAATGTCATTAAAATTCTTGGTTCTAACACCACTTACCATGTGGGGGAATCTTAATAAAAGCACATGTATTACTAAAAAAAGCAAATAACCACTTATTTTTCCAAATTTCTGAGATAAATATTCCATTTTCTTCATCTCAAAAGAATAAACGCTAAAGTTCTCACAAGGCAGGGTTTTTATATTTTCATTCCAATCTTATCAGTTAAATATCCCTATTTTAGGGCTTGAGGGAGATGCTTCAGTTGTGTGCAAATATGTGATCCATATCTTTTTAAATAAGTAATTTATCTTCTCTTGCTTTTCAACACACCACACAAATATATTTAAGTGCCCTTCTGGGGGTAGATTAGGGATTAGAATCTGAAGATTAAATTAAAATACATCAATAGATTTTCAGAATGCTAGAAAAAGTTGGCAATGTCTATTACATTTTCAACTATACTTGAGCCATGTGCTTCTCATGGTGACAGGAGACGTACAAGAGTGTGAACATGGAACATGCGATGCCTTGGAGGCCTACTTCAGAACTGACACAGGAGCATGTCTGCCCAATTGCATTGGGTTAACCCAGTACCAATGAGATAGTGAAATACAGCATGAGACTAGTAAGTAGGACTGCAAAGTCACCTGACAGAGTGAACATAGAGAGGTGTGAAAAACTGTGAATAATAAAACAATTGACTTTTTTGGGGGATGGGCAGGCACCAGGAAATGAACCCGGGTCTCCAGCATGGCCGGTGAGAACTCTGCCACTGAGCCACCGTTGCCCACCCAGCAATCTACTTTTTACTCTGCTATTGATGATTGCTGTATTCTTCTGACTGATAGCATTCACAGTTGAATGTATATTCTAAGTAATGGATGTAAAAGTAGGAAGTGCTTAATGTAATCCCTTGATCATTAGGTATAGAACAAAATTGAGAGCAGTGTTTTTTAGAAAAAAAAGCAGGTAGAGTTCATATCTCAGCCCCTGCACGTAATTGAAGAGTTTATCCTAGGTTGTAAAGAACCACTATAGTTCTTTATTCCATTTACTCTAGCTCTGATTTTATTTATTTATATAGATGTCTATTTTTCTGCCTCTCTTGATCAACAGACAGCTGCACAAGGACATAGATTGAACCAGTTTTGATCACCAGTGTATATAACCAGCAAAGCATGTAATAAGGACTCAACAGTACAAGTTCAGGAAGAGAGGGAAGAAAGGACATGGAGTAGAAGAAAGCAAACAATGAGCCAGAATTAGCTAGGTGAAAGGAAAAGAGAGACAGAAAATACAAGAATTCCAGGCAAAAGTGAAGCAGAAAAGGAGGCCTGAGGTGAGAAAGAACATGATGTGGTAATCTGACACAGGTCTGTGCAATGCGATTACCCGAGAAGAATATGGCAGAAGTTGCATAGAAGTAATCAGGAGTCAGATCATGCCAGGACTTGTGGTCATTGTTAATAGTTTTAGTGGGACAGAGAACTTCCTCCAATGTCCTAGCTGCCCAGTCAATCCATACGAGCAAAGTGATCTTTGTCTTCCTTGCAGAAAATAAGGCACATCACTTGACACAGACCCATATCTGGGACTGAAAAATGTTATTTTTGATACTAACAAATAAGTAAATAAATTGAGGGACAAAACCTCTTGTTCTGGAAAGTCAGGTAGAAATAATATCCCAAAGTATCAAGCAAAGATAAAATGATATGAAAAAGCGTGGGGGAAAATGTGAGAATTAGAATAAACATCGGAGATACCTAATACGATAATATTAGGAGTTTCAAAGGAGAAAGTTAAAAGACACAGAAGAAATCATTGTACACAGCTTGAAAGGGCAAGAATGCACATTTCATGAGAGGCTTTTTGTCTTACTCACTGCTGAATGCCCAGGGCTAGTAAAGTGCCAGGCAAAACATAGTAGATGCTTAATGGGTTTTTGTTATACAAATTAATGAACCCATAGTTTACTTCTGGCTGAATTTAACAAAATACCATTAAGGTCTAGTGATAGAACAGGAAGTGGAGTTGGGGTGGATAAAATTTTGCATTTGTAGCCAAATAGGAAACCCTGGAACCTTGATGTTTTCTTCAATATGCCTCAATACTTTACTCTTAAGAAAATGAATGATAAAATATCCTTGACCACAAATAAACAGGTCATAAATATCAGTCAGTCATGGTGATGCTTTACCAAACTACCAATGACCAAATGTGGCTCAAAAGAATACTTAGTCTAAATATGAAAAAAGCATAGACAGGATTTTTTTTTATATATATATATTCATACATATATATCTTTTTTTTTATTAACGGAAAGAAAAAAAAGAAATTAACACAACATTTAGAAATCATACCATTCTACATATGCACTCAGTAATTCTTAACATCATCACATAGATGCATGATCATCGTTTCTTAGTACATTTGCATCGGTTTAGAGGAACTAGCAACACAACAGAAAAAGATATAAAATGTTAATATAGAGAAAAGAAATAAAAGTAGTAATAATAGTAAAACAAACAAACAAACAAACAAACAAAAAAAAAACAAAAAAAAAACCCTATAGCTCAGATGCAGCTTCATTCAGTGTTTTAACATGATTAATTTACAATTAGGTATTATTGTGCTGTCCATTTTTGAGTTTTTGTATCTAGTCCTGTTGCACAGTCTGTATCCCTTCAGCTTCAATTACCCATTGATAGACAGGATTTTTAACACTGAAATATTTGGCCTATAATTGCATGAATTAATATATATAATTTTTAGAAAAAATGTGGCTATTTAGTGCAGCAGCTTCTTAATCTCTCTTTATCCCCCCCCCAAAAAAAGTTCTTTACATCAGCATATAGATGCCTGTCAATACCATGAGAATGGGCAGTTATCACTGAGGAGATATACCTTACTGTGTTTTGTCCTCTGATCACTTATCTCCTGATGAGTCACTAAGGCAGCATGGTGTCAGGGATAGAAAATTAGACTTCAAGATCTCTTAGCTACCTTCTTTTTCCAAGATGTTACGGTTTTCTTTTGATGCCAGCTGTATAGAAGAATGGTTCCTATTCCTTCGATTCTTAGAAAAATGTACAGTGTATTTCCTAAAGCTATGTATTTCATTTGCTTGGGTTTTAATCATTTTTAGACTGGTCAAAAAAGAGTAGCTCATTTTTTTTAACCTCAAAAAAATATATTTCTAGAAAGCAAATTTCCATGTGCATAATTCAAACTGTATAAAGAATATTGCTTTCTCCTTTTCTGAGTATGTTTGCCAATAATTCCTGTGTCCATAAGGTTCCCATCTTCTTTTTTTTATATGGCAAAGTATGAAAGAGAAATAATAGCAACTTCTCAAAGCTCCCTTCTGGACTGTACACATATCCTTTACAGCTTTAAGGAAAGCAATCACTTATCACATTTTTAACATGGTTCTAATAATAAATGTTTATTGACTTGTTTTGCTTCAGCCAATGTTCTCTATCTCATCCATCATCTTGTATGAAGTTAACTCATTACAAATGATGAAATATACTGTTAGAAGTTTGAGTGTGCAGTACTGCCAAACTCAGGAAAACAAAAGCCAATGTTTATTGATACCATGTACCCATCTGATGCAAGGCAACTAATGTAATCTATAAAGAAATCTGTAAGACAATTTATCAGATTTCTTTGAATATAGATCATATATACATCTTTGAAATTTACTTTTGAAAAACTCTCAAAGTTTTGTCATTTGAAAATCAGAGAATTATTTTATGAAGAACGAACGGCATTTTCTGTATTTCTGACTCTATGGAATCATATTCCACAATGACAAAATAGAAAACAAAAATAATAACTTTGGCAAAAAATGCAAGAATGTTTATGTAAATAGAGGAAGGCACCACATATAACTTTTGCAAATGTTAAAATCGCTTATTATGTTGATTAAATATCATGTTTGTTAAGCAATGTTTATTTTGTTGAGGAACATACTGTTCTTTCAATAAGCAAAATGACATGAGTGCTTTTATCCCACTAACAGGTTTATTTTAACATTTCCATCTAGTTAATTTTATGGTTAAATGATAAAGCACTCCCTAGAAATTCCTACCTTCAGCACCTAATACACTTGTAATCTTGTCTCTCACAGAGCTTAGTTCATCAAAGCAAAGTGATTCTTTAAGCTATATAGTCACGTTATGAGCATGGCTTTGTAATACAATTTTTTTTTTTACTTTTATTTTATCTCCCTTTCACAGAAATGCTATACCAATAAACTAACAATCCTGAGATTTGTAACGCAAACCAATACATCTATTCCAACAAAAAACAAGGCTCATACTACATTTCTCTACATGTTTCTAAATTCCAGTCATTACTGCTTCATGTGCTCTTTAATTTCCACCTTAGGTCCCTGAGCAAATGCTAAAACCCTGGGGGACAATTGAAATTTAAGCATTAGGAATGATTATGGCCTTCTCATCTCTTTTGTTGTCAGATGATTTTTTTTTTAGTAGATATACCTGTGGACTTCTGCAACCCCCACCTCCAGTCTCTGCCCTACTATTACCAGTTTGGTTGTATGCTGTGATGCTTAAGTTCATGGGCCAACTTTGCTATATTATAGTGTCCAACTGTTTTGTCAAACAAGCAGTGGTTTGATTGTTACTATGAGGATATTTCATGGATTTAAATCATCAATAAGTTGATTGCATCTATGGCTGATTACATCTACATTCAACTGAGGAGATTGCTCCAATAATAATAGAAGTCTTATCCAATCAGTTGAAGGCCTTGAAAAGAGAGCTGATGATTCCCTTAATCAGAACAAAGAATTTCTCTCTCTACTTTAGTCAGTCAGCTTCTCCTGCGGAATTCATGGGAAACCTTCATTAGAGTTCCAAATACAGAATGTGGATTTGCTTATCTCCACGATTATGTGAGCCAATTCTTATAATAAATCTCATAATATTTATATTACCTATATGCATTTCACTGTGGGTCCTGTTGCCCAGGAGAACCCTGACTAACTTTCCCTGTCTTTCTCAAAATTATGTTCATTTTAGCAATAATTTACTCTTAAAAGTGTATAGTGGGATATGACTTTTTGGGCAGATAGTTAAAAGCAGACAGGGCTTTCTATCACAACTTAAATCACAGTGTGGCTGCACCCACGACCTGTCTCAATTTGATGAAGGAATTTCTGATTTTAGTCTGTTATACAAAAGGATAATGAAAAGACAAAAAAGAGTGGAAGAAAGTTTGAGACAAAGTAGGGAGAGATGGTTTTAGCCTTATAAAAACAAATTATTATTGGAACTCAAAAGCACAGTTTCCTGGGGCTTTAGAGCTGATTCAGCAAGACACCGTACACTACTTTTCTCAAATCACAATGCTTTCATGGTTTTCCAACTCACAGTTTGCTGTACAATCCAGAAGAGAATGCAGTAGGAATAGTGGCATTCATTTAGGTAAAATTCTGTGGTGTTGTTGGGGAATGAAGAGTTTATGCCTTCATTCCACAAAACTTTTGAGTTTCTACTACATTTATTGGTGAATAAGGCGGTAAGCCTGTGTGCACACACATATGTATGCTTATGATTAAGGCTATGTAGCTTTTCGATAATGTGCAATTTTATTCTATTTATTTAATTTTAATGTTCTATTTATTTTTATGAGCACATTTTCATTAATAAATATTTGATGAAACATGTTTAAAACTGAGATTGTTTAAGTAAATTATTGTAAAATAAATGTTTATTCTCAAAATTCAATTTATTTTATTTACATAAAAACAATATATGTACCTAGTAAACAAAAATTAAATAGTACTGTGAGACTATAAAAAAATCAATCCCTAACTCTCACCTTCCTGATACCTAGACACATTCTACAGTGTCACCTTATAACTCTTTTAGATTATTTTGTTTCAGCAATTTTTTCTTGGAAGTCACCATTTCTCTAAATGAAGTGTTCTTACTGTTAAGCCTTGACCTATCAATTGAAATGTTTCTTCTTTCATTTCTTAAATTGAATCCATTGTTTCCTAAAAAAACATATCTCTTTGATATAATGGCTTACTATTTTTTGGCTTGTACTTTGATATGGCTGGAAATAAGCTAAAGCAATGTCCAAAGAAATAGATGTAGAAGAGATAAATTTTCTTTTTTCTATTTGAAAACATCTTTATTCTACTACTACTTGATTGGCTATTTGACAGCTTATGGAATTATACATTGAAATGATTTTCTTAAAAGATTTCTAAAGTAAATGACACTAATTTTTTTTCAAAGAATCCGATACCAGAATTGAAATGCAAAACATAGTCTAGGTATTGTTTATATATAAATGGTTCTGTCTGTCTCTTTCTCTCTCCACTTCTATGTTCTTTGATTTATCTCAATTCTTCTGAAATTTCATGATGTATCTTTGTGTGAGCCTTTTGATATCTGTTGCAATTGACTCTTGATCAGGCCCTTACATTTCTGTCGCTACTTTCTCTTTTATTTCTACATTCTTAAAGACTTAATGAACTTTTTAGAGGTTTCTTCTTAATTCAATTAAAAAAATAATTTTGTGAATCGTGTTTTTAGATCTAATGTGTTCAACAAAGCAGTTGGTAAAAAAAAGAAAAAAAAACAACTTCTACTCAGGGTTTTTAAATTTTTTTTAGAGACAGGATTGCTTTTTAGGCTACCAAGAACT
Source organism: Tamandua tetradactyla (assembly GCF_023851605.1). Lineage (NCBI taxonomy): Eukaryota > Metazoa > Chordata > Mammalia > Pilosa > Myrmecophagidae > Tamandua > Tamandua tetradactyla. The sequence goes on along the minus strand of NC_135327.1, from coordinate 131,074,970 downwards.
TTACCTATGTTAAGGATTAAAATCAGATAACAATTCCCACTATGGATGACTATAGGGTGCTGCTAGGACAATTAATTTACACAGCTTTCTTGGGGGATATTTGCTTAGTTATTAAAACATTAAAAATATGAATATCATTTGACTACACACACACACACACACACACACACACATGCAAAAAAAATTTATATTAAGGAAGCTATTAGAATACCCCAAAAAATAAGATTCAAGGATTGGCTAACTAATGGCCAATACTGGGAAAATACCCCAGCTAGGTTGTAACTAAGTGCAAGTAACTGATGAGCCAATGCAAAGTTCCAGAAAAAATATAGTGACAATATGTAAAAAGAAAAATATTGAAATGGTGAGATACAGCATGGATTATGTTAATGACTCAATAATATCATTAAGAATCCAGATTTAACTCTTCTGTTCTTGATTTATTGGCTCTTATCCACAAATAATCACTAGCAATAAAGAATGAGATTGCTTAGACCAATCATAATTTAGACCAATATCTGAAAAAGAATTCAGGATTATGTAGCTATTAGCAGGTAATTATCCTGCCACTAGAATTAATTAATTAATTAAAGTTTTAACCATCTATATGTCAGTACAGGTGTGGGCCTCAGAAAAGTCTAATACCAGAATCCACTGTGCAGTGCTTTTAGGTAATTGAATTTCACTTCATCCAGACTCAAGGAAATAGCCAAGAATCAGCTTTGATTTTTATGTCCTCAGAACCAAGTGAAATAGATAAGCATATATTCAAGACTCCAGAGTAGTTAAGAAGGAGAGGCAGGCAGAGGTTAATTGGGTGGTGTTCTGGTTTGAAAGGATTTATGTACCCTAAAAAAGCAATGCTTTAATCCTAAACAAACTTGTGAGAGCAACAATTTCTTCTAATCCCTATTCAGTACTACAGGTTGTAAACTTGATTAGATTATCTCCACCGATATATGACTCAATCAACTGTGGGTAGTAAACTTGATGACATGGAGCCATGTCTCCACCCATTCTTTGTGGGTCTTGATTAGTTTACTGTAATCCTATAAAAGAAGAAGTATTTTGGAGAAAGCTTCAGAACACTGCAAAATCATGAAGCAAAGAGTTCAACAGCCAGTAACTTTTGTAGATGAAGGAGAAAAATACCTCCCAGGGAGCTTTATGAAGTAAGAGGCCTGGTGAGAAAGCCAGCAGACACCACCATGTTCGCCACGTGCCTTTCCAGTTGAGAGAGAAACGCTGAACACCATGGGCTTTCTTAAACCAAGGTATCTATATATCTCTGGATGTCTTAGATTGGACATTTCTATAAACTTGTTTTAATTGAGACATTTTCTCAGTCTTAGAACTGTAAACTAATGACTTACTAAACTCTCTTTTTTAACAGCCATTCTATTTTTAGTATATTGCATTCTGGCAGCTAGCAAACTAGAACAGGTGGGTTAAAGGACACTGGGACAATAAAACAGCAAAGGTGAGCTTCCAATTTCTGAACAAATACTCATTCCACAAAAATGTATCACTTTAACTTGTTCATATCTAAAACATTTGGGGGACATGGGAGTTGATGTATGGACAAATTTCTATTATGCCCAACCATCTTTGTAAGCTTCTAGGACTCTCATCACTAAGAAAATATCTTTCTATCAACTTCCTCACCATTCTTGGTCATATCCAGTCAGGTGGTAAACTCTGCAACTCTAACATTATTGTAAAATAATTGGAAAACAAACATGGCAAACTTTTAAGAATGGAAACTACTATCCTCATTATGTGTTAAGGACATTTTGTTTATAAAATTAACAGAAATATCTTCTAAACTGATTGGGAATGGATGAGAAACTGTGAGTAAGGATTCCCTTCGATGGAGCATCTCTGTTCAGATTAGCAAGAATCAGTGAGTTTGTCAGAGAGATGTGAATATTTTTGTTTACATAACTTATATGGTAGTTTCTGAAGTTAATATAATTTTGAGGAATTCTTTGGAAAACTTTACAGGATTAAAAAAGACTTGAGAAAGCAATACCAATATTTGCAGAAGATAATTTGAAATTCATTCTTTGGTATATGGATGTGATAAAAATATTTAAAAATTGACATGTATCTAGTTAACTTCATCCATTGACTAGCCTTAATCTTTTTGCTTGTCAAAAGAATAATCTCAAGGGAACTTTAATGATTTTTTTTTAAATGCAAATGACAATAGTGATGCTGAGATAGCAAACAGAACCCAGAGGAAAATGGGTACCAATCAAAACTTATTTAATTCATGTTTAATATAAAACACAGTTACTATCAAGGTCTTCCTATGGGAAATTTCATACAGAGTTATTTGATCAGTATAGAAATTAAATTGTATTTATAATAATGATTTTTTTTATGAGAGGAATCTCTCCATCAACCATACTTGAAATTTTGAATATGATTTTTAAGCAAACAAAAAGACAACCATGATCCACTTGCCAAACTCTAATATTATTATATGATCCTTCCTTCCTCTTCCTTTATAGCAACTCCCTTTTCTCTATACACAATAATTTGAAGAAGTTTCCCAGGATAATTAAGGTGCTAAGAACATAGAATGAACTCAGACTCAGCAGTCCAATGTGGGTCAGGTAAATGGAGTCTTTTCTCCTTTCAGAAAAAAAATAACTTTTAGATGCCCAATAACACTGTTTTTTTTAGATTAATGTCTTATCCTGCTTCTTAAAACTCTTATTGTTATACAGATTAATTTCTAAATAGAAAGACAGGAGAGGCAACTGACCTGGATTTGAATCATACTTCAAATAGTTACTAACTGCATGGCCAAATAATTTCAAATATATAAGATTCAGAGTTCTTCTCTGTCAACCTATATTCATGAGATCATCTTGAGGAATAAATGCAATAAAGTTTATAAAATGATAACACAGTGTTTTGTGACATTCTTAGATATATCCTGTGTGTATCACTCTCCAGCCAAAAATTCATATCATAGAAATTATTGATGAGCTATGACAAAAAATAAATATTTATGCAAGTTCAAAAAAAAAAGGCAGAAATACAACACTATGTCTCCCAAAAAATGGGGCGAGGGAAAGGAGTATATAGAAACAGAAAAGTCAGGCTGACACTGGTACCCCTGGCTAGAGGTCAGTTAAAGACAGACTGGGTGTTGGTTGTGGTGAACACCCATATGGGGAGCTCCAAAGGGTGAAGGTGATGTGACCTTGAGTGCAGGCAAACTGGAAGCTGCAAAAAAGACCACCCATAAAGCCAGGCTCCTCGATGTATAATCTTTTAAAAAGAAGGAGACAAAGTAGCATTAATCTTTTCCTTGCATTTTGAGTATAATAAAAGTAACTTCTGTGAACAGTTGAAAGCCAACCAATGCACAAAGACTTTACAAGGCAGAATACCAGACAGCAGAGAGCTTCTCAGAGAGGAACCTCCAGAGACTGGCAGAGGTATCCCCTGAAATATTCAGCTGTCTGTAAGGAAAGTAATAGAAGCTATGGGAAAAACAGTCTGCTCAAAGTGGTGATAACAGTGGTTGATGCTCATAGAGAGCTGGGAATAGTGCCTTTTCCCAGGAGTGAGACTGGAAAACCTCATGATTCACAAACCATTGTATAAGGTACATAAGTTTGACATCAGTAGTCGGCAATAATTAGCCAGAACTAAACGTTACTCCAATCCTGCATAACAAACCTTAATAGCAATAACTGTAATTCTCAAAGTGTTTCCACATAATTTTATCGTGTTCTGGAAAAAAGATCAAGACTACCTAAAGAAATTCAAAAAAATTAATTACCCATCAAGTTAAAATTCACTTTTTCTGGCTTCCAGTAAAAAATTGCCAAGCATGAAAGGATATAAAGGATATATTCCTTACTAATACAACTGTTAATAAGAAGAAACATCACTCAACTAAAATGACCTATAATTGACATAGACATTAGATTTAGCAGACAAGGACATTAAGCAAGTTATTATAACGCTATTTTATATGTTTAAAAAATAAGTTGAGTCATGGAACATAAAAAATGACCCAAATTTACCCTAGAAAGACAAAACAGTAATATGTGAGATAAAACTACACCGGATAGACTTAATGGCATATTAAACATTGCTGAAGAAGAGTGAGAGAAGGTAAAATCATAGCAATAGAAACTATGCAAAATGAATCCTAGAGAGAAAAGTGAGTAAAAATACAAGCACAGAATCAGTGAACTGATAATATATGTGTAATAATGTATGTGTAAAGGAGAAAAGAGGTGAGAGGAAAGAAAAAAATATTTAAAGAAAGAGTGGTCAAAAACTGTCAAATTTGAAGCAGTTGGGGGGACTCCCAAGAAAGATGAAGTAGGGAGCTATAGAACACAGTATTTTTACCAAAACAACTATTAAACAGATAGGAATTGCCTGAAACCACTATTTTGAAAACCCAGAGGCCAGAAGAGCACTGTGCAGCATTCAGGAAAGAGCAAGAGGAAATGATTGATAAATTATGAGAAAGAACTGTAAATAATTCTGTCTTGCAGAGAGGCTACCAACCCACCTTCCCAACCTTCACAGCAGACTGCTGTGGGGTTCAGTCCTGGCTAGCTTGCTAGTGACAGAAAGGGATGTAAAAACCCTCTTCCCCAAGAACAGGCATGGGTGGGGCTTTTGATCAGTGAATTCAGATAATGGAGACCCATCTCTCAGGGAAGTTATTGTTTCAACCAGCACTAGGCAAAGGCGGTGGTAACCATTGTTTCAGTGTTCTCCAGACAGGAGCAGAGGCAGTAGAGATTTAAAGACATAGCACTGCCTGACAAATGATGGGGACAGTTAGCTGAAGTGCTGCATTTTGTGGACAGGCTAAGGAAGCACAGATTTGGGGAGTTGATGGAGATTTTGGCATTTTTCCTGATCCTCTCACCAGTGTATTGTGTAGACAATCTGCCCCTCCAGTGTGGGTCCCTGGTCCTGTGTTGGCTTGGAAAGTTTGACTTGGGAAAGTCCTCTCTGTGCTGACCCTCCTTCTAGAGTTTGCCATCCAATAAAATGCACTGTGAGACAACAAAAGGAATGTAAAAAATCTATAGAGGTAGACATTCTGGGATAAAGTGCTGCTGGCTTCTAATACATGTGTGAGAGAAGTCTATCACTTGGGACACAGTGGGGAAGACCAAACTAGTAAATAGAGGAACTCTGAAAACACTAACCAGCAAAAGTCCAGGGTAAGACAGAGGCCCAGGAAAACAGGGAAAACCCTTCACACTGCATTTGCCTTGGGTAGACATTCCTGATAAGAGGGCTGAGCTCAAGAATATCTATCTTATCACCAGTTGGTTAAAAAAAAAAAAAACAAGAAACAGACATCTCAGATAGTAAATACCAGAGTGAACATTTGAAAATATGAAATGCATAGTGTGCAACAAAAGAGCACAAGACATGAAAAGGAACAAGAAATGATGGCTCATTTAAACAAAGGTGATAAAATACAGAAAATACAAACAAAGAAGAAAAGAATGTGAATATTCTAAACAAAGCTTTAAAAAATTTATCTTAGATATGCCCAAGGAAACTAAAGAAAGTATAGGGAAAGAACTACATGATACCAGGAAAACTGAGTGAGCAGCAGGAGAAAGATAGTAAGTAAAGACATAGATATTTTTATGTCTTTGTAATAACAGAGCAGGACCCAAACAGAACTACTGTACTTTAAGACCACAATAATTGACATGAAAAATGCCCAGGAGGGTTTCAAGAGAAGATTGGAGCTGGCAGAAGAAATAATCAATGAACTTGAAGACCAGACACTTGAAATGAGTAAGACTACAGAGCAGAAAGAAAAAAAAAGAAATGAACGAAAATAGCCTGATAGCCGTGGGACATGATCAAGCACACCTATGCATATTATGAGAGTTCAAGAAAGATAAGAAAGAGAGACAGGTGTAGAAGGAGTAGTGAAAGCAAAAATGTCAGGGAACTTCCCAAACCTAGTAAAAGACATGAATGTGCATCCAAGAAGCCTAAATACACCAAACAGGATAAAGATTAAGAAAATGCAACCTGATACATACTTATCACACTGTCAAATTCAAAAGACCAAAAGAGTGTTCTGAAATCCTTAAGAGAAAAACAATATGTTTTATACAAGGGAGTCCCAATTAGATTGAGTATGGATTGTTCATCATTACTATGGAGGCACAAAGTCAGTGGCTGGAAATGCTTAACATGTTGAAAGAAAACAGCTAAAATAAATTAAAGAAGACCTGCATAAATGGAAGGACATTCCATATTTAAGTATTGGAAGACCAAATATCATTAAGATGTCAGTCTTCCATAGGACAATTCATAGATTCAATGCAATCCTAAACAAAATAAAAACAACATTCTTTGCAGAAACAGAGAAGTCAATCCTCAAATTTATATGGAAAGTTATGTAGTCCTGAATAGCTAAAGCCAACTTGAAAAAGAAGTGTGAAGTTGAAAGACTCACATTTCCTGATCTTAAAACTTATTACAGGGCTGGCCATGGTGGCTCAGTAGGCAGAGTTCTCACCTGCCATGCTGGAGACCTGGATTTGATTACTGGTTCCTGCCCATCCCCCCAAAAAGCTTATTACAAAGTGACAGTAATAAAACAACAGGGTACTGGTACAAGGGCAGTCATATAGACTAATGGAATAGACTTGAGAGCTCAAAAATCAACCCTCACATTTATGGCCAATTGATTTTTGACAAGACATCACAGACCACTCAATTGGGAAAGAACAGTTTCTTCAACAAATGTTGCTGGGATAACTGGATCTCTATTTGCAAAAAGAGAAGGAGGACCTGTACCTCACACCATATAGAAAAATCAACTCAAAATCGATCAAATACATTAATATAAGAACTAGAATTATCAAACTCCTAGAAGAAAACAGGGAAACATCTTCAGGACCTTGTGTTAGGAAATGGTTTCTTATACTTTACACCCAAAGCACAAGCAACAAAAGAAAATGAAGATAATGGAATTGCATCAAAATTAAAAACTTTTGTGCCTCACATGACTTTATCATGAAAGTAAAATAACAATCTACGCAATGGTAGAAACTATTTGAGGTCCACATATGTGATAAAAGTTTAATAGCCAGAATATATAAAGAATTCCATCAACTTAACCACAAAAAATAAACAACTCAATTAAAAAATGAGCAAAAAACTTGAACAGATGTCTCTCTAGAGAAGATGTACAAATGTCCAGAAAGCATGTTAAAAGATGCTCAACATCATTAGCCATCAGGGAAATGCAAACCCAAACCACAATAAAACACCATTTCACACCTCTTACAATGGCTGCTATTAAAAAAAAAGGAAAATAACAAATGTTGGAGAGGATGAGGAGAAATAGAAACACTCGTTCATTGTTGGTGGCTATGTAAAATGATGCAGCTCCTCTGGAAAACAGTCCGGTGGTTATTCAGAAAGCTAAGTACAGACCTACCATATGACCTAACAATACCAGTACTAGGTCTCTACCCAAAAGAATTGAAAAGAGGGGCTCAAACAGATTTTTGCACACCAAGGTTCATAGTGACATTATTCACAATTGCCAAAAGATGGAAGCAAACCAAATGTCCATTAACCAATGAATGGATAAAGAAAATATGGTATATACATACAATGGGATTTTGAAGTACTGATACATGTGACTATATGGATGAACCTTGAAAATATCATAGTTGAGTGAAATAAACCAGACACGAAAAGACAAATATTGTTTGATCTCACTGATTTGAAACAATTTTGTATAAGCAAACTCATGCAGTCAATATCTAGAATATAGGTTTATGAGGGGACAGAGTGGGGATAGGGAACGGGAAGGTAAGGTTTAAAATGTAAAAGGTTCCTGTCTGGAATATGACGGAAATGTTTTGGTAATGGATGGTGGTAATGGTAGCACAACATTGTGAATACAACTGACAGCACTAAAATATATATCTGTTCTAGTTTGCTAGCTGCCAGAATGCAATATACCAGAAACAGAATGGCCTTTAAAAAGGGGAATTCAACAAGTTGCTATCTTACAGTTCTAAGGCCAAGAAAATGTCTCAATTAAAGCAAGTCTATAGAAATGTCTAATCTAAGGCATCCAAGGAAAGATACCTTGGTTCAAGAAGGCCAATGAAGTTCAGGGTCTCTCTCTCTCAAGTGAGAAGGCACATGGTGAACACAGTCAGGGCTTCTCTCTCATCTGGAAGGGGATATGGTGAACATGGCATTATCTGCTAGCTTTCTCTCTTGGCTTCCTGTTTCATGAAGCTCCCCAGGAGGAGTTTTCCTTCTTCATCTCCAAAGGTCACTGGCTGGTGGAATCTGCTCTGTGATGCTATAGCACTTTCTGCTCTCTCTGAATCTCTCTCATTCTCCAAAATGTTTCCTCTTTTATAGGACTTTAGAAACTAATCAAGACCTGCCCAAATGGGTGCAGACATGTCATCATCTAATCCAGTTTAACAACCACTCTTGATTAAATCACATCTCCAAGGAGATGATCTGATTACAGTTTCAAACATACAGTATTGAATAGGGATTATTCTACCTTTATGAAATGGGCTTTTGATTAAAACACGGCTTTTCTATGGGACATACATCATTTCAAACCAGCATAATATCTGAAAATGACTAAAAGGGGAAATGTTAGATTGTAGATATGATAACAGACAAAAATTGAAAAAAAAAATCCATAGAGCTACAGAACACAGTGAGCCTTACGTTAAATCATAGATTCTAATTTAATAGTACAATATTAAAATATGGTGCCATCAATTGTAGCCAATGATTTCTACCAATGCAGAGTGTTGGTGGTGGTGTGGTATGTGGGAATCCTGTATTTTATACATGATTGGTCTGTAAATCTATAGTTTGTCTAATTAGAGAATTTTTTTTCAAATCTGATGGAAGCAATAATCCCTCATTTCCAAGAATCTCAATAAAGGACAGAAACGAGAATATGAAGAAATTACAACCAGGTCCATCATATATAATCATGAATGGAAAAACTATCCATTTTCAGGATAGTTGTTTATCACCAATGGATAGAAAGAATTCAATTGTATGTGTAGCATTTTATTTATTTATTTACTTATTCATTTAATTGGAATATATGGAGGACATGAAATAAGAGTTTTAAAAAATTGTCCATAAGACAATGTATGGCACATTAAAAAAACTTTTTTCTAGTAGTTAAACACTGATTAAATGGTATAAGTAGTGCTATATTCAGCTGAAAACATTTCATTGTTACAAAATAAATTACACACCAGGAGCAGCTAAGTTAAAATGTCACCTGAATTCTCGGATTGCTCCCTGAAAGTGTAAATATCTCAAATAAACTTTCCCAACTCTATGAAACAACTGCCTGTAGTGCAGAGTTACTGTAGAAATCAAAGATACACACATAAATATAGCATATAAATTACATTTTATCCCACTTGTGGTACATTGTAGATTGATGTGTCTGTTCATTTGCCCTCCCTAAACTATGAGAAACCATTAGGATAAGTTAAAGATATCATTATTACTCTGAATTCTGATAAGCACAATAAACTAATCATAGTCAAAGAAATGATCTCAAGTTCCCTCTGATGAATTGCTTTGTTGATTGAGCCTTACAGTTGCATTGCTAATAGCAGTCTTTCAAAATATATTAGCATTTCCATTGATTTTCCATCACCAAAAGATGTTGACCATGTTCTGCATGGGTTTGCATGGAGAGAGTGTTCTTGCACACTTATTTAGGTTAATGCATGCACCGAAAAAATAAGGCTGTTGCAGCTTAGCTTAGGAAAATAAGCACTAGGTTTGAGAAAATATTCTTATTTTTCATCTTATGGAGTGCTTCAATCATGAATTACTCTCAATTTTAAATGGTAAGATAAAAAAATGCAGTCTCTCAGAGAAAATATTGTCCTTAATATAGAGAAAACACAAATTAGCATAGATATTAGCTTGAAGACATAAATCATTTCCTCATTCCAAAGTAATTCGAAGAAGGAAAAATCATATGTGTGTTTTATTAATACCTTTTTTCATATATTTGTGCACTAAAAACAACAATAAAAACCCATAACTAGGTAAAGAGAGATGCTGGAGATACCAGAACTGCATTTCCATTGTAAATCAAACCGACTTAGACACTGTGCCCGGAAATAATTTTGACAGTCTCTCCCTTCTCTGTTCACTTTCACTTTTCCTATCTAACAGTCCTTCTGCTTTTTTTTCTCATGATTTCTCACACCTTGATAGCGCTAGAATATTCATATTGAAAGACATCTGTCTTGCTATGAGAGCAGTAAGGAATAGGGGGGCATCAAGGTTCAGAGGAGATGCTAAAGAACAGAGCCAGAGACACAGTACCATCTCCAGCCTGTTCTGCCACAAAAGAGGTCTAAGAAATCCACGTGTGAAATGAGGCACGCCCAAAATCAGAGGTCATCAAACCAACAAGAATTCGTTGAGCTTTCTTGAAATTACCTCTAGCCATGTGCTTATTTTGAGGCAAAGGGAAGATTAAGGACAAGTAAGACCCCTATTTTAATAAAGCACTGCTCTTTGAGTTATTTTTTATTTATATTTTCATATAGGACTTAAATAGAAAAATAAAGAGCACAGGATGATTTGGGAACCACTCACTGGTCCAAGTGATCTCTCAGGTCTGTTCTATTGCTATAATGCTATTATTGTCCAAATAAAAAGCCAAACTTAGGGAATTACATTTTTCCCCTTCCCAACACATCTGAGCTATTTTGACATCCATTTTAATATTCTTGTCACCACTTGCACCCAAGCAACTTCATCACTGATTTCTAAATAAGGTACTGCTACCTTAAGACATTACCCTCATTAAAAAAATTAAAACATGCTTATTCTGCTCTGTTATTACAAAAATTATTTTTTAGTTAAATTCAAAATCCTCTGTGTCCTTATATGTACTGGATCCTTACAGTTTCTCTACTGAAGATGTGAAATATTATAGACTGACAATTTCATACCTTGAGAGAACATTGGAATGAGTGAGCTGGTAATAGTGTAATTTACTGGCCTCTATCAGCTGTTCAAGAAAATAAAAAACAAATAGGACTTATTTGGGCTTTGTCTTGTTTTCTGTGTCTTTTGTCCTCAAGCAAATACCAATTTAGTGACAGTTAATCTGGAATGAGTATCTCTTCTTTCTTTCTCTTTGTTTTCTTTTCAGTTAATGTATCTGAATAGGATGATAAGGAAACTGGGCATAGCTGCCTTTCATTTAAGATTACTACTGAGACTCCATTCTGTTCTGAGGATGAAGAGTCACTTCTCCCTAAATCTCCAGAATGTAACTGATACCAGATTGTGGTAGCTAACAGAACTTGCTGAATGCTTGGAAACAACCAAAATAAAATGCAGAAGATAGCGCCAAATTTCTATTATGATTAATTTCTTCAGTACACCAACCTGAGACATAACTTTAGCTTCCTTATTAGTGCCAGCCAGGCAAGCTAATGGGCCCAATAATATTTATTAAAGCAATTCTCAGATATCAGAATAAATTGTCTTTCCCTGTCCTACCATAAAATCCATTTTTTTTTCCTGCTTCTTAGAGGATCCATTCTTTCCCACAGGCGATGAGCGGAACCCTGGTTTCTGGCCATGCAGGCTCATCTTGCTCATTTCAATAGCTAACAGGAAATATGCAAAATCTGATCCATTCAATTCTATGTAACTCCATGAAGGAGATGGTCCAGATTGTGCTATAATAAGCCCCATTCAGTTCCTTCTCATAGTCTGTTTTTTTTTCCTCCAGTGTGAGATATAGCGAAGGTTCCATAGGCCTCCTTCCCTAAGACTTCGATTTTGTGCTACTGATCTTCTAGGAGTAATTGCACAGCTTAGAAGTTCCAGCCCCACAGTTGTATGGTGGCTATCGGGAAAAACCTAACCAAAGCCATGTATATTCCTGACTCTTCATTTCACTCTTCACAAGAATAGCACAGTTTTGCTAATGATCTATATCTGTACTACTAAATAGAATTCTTGGCATCATTGTCTGAATCATCTGCATTTGAATAACCTCTCTGAATCCAGGGCTTGATCATAAAAATAGACAAATGCCTTTCTTATATTTACATAAATGAAAGGATAGCAACCTAACAAAGAGGCTCCTATCAGAATAAAGAAAGGACCTCTCTCAAACAAAAATGCCAATATTCATCTCAGAAGTGCATAGCTGTCTGCAACTCAACAACCAAAATAATTATTTCCAGATTCACAAAACAGTACAGCCCAGTTCCAAAGAACACTTTTAACATTTACATATAGACAGACTCATATTTTGATTGAGAGCTTAAAATGGGACCCTGTTGTTCTGAGAACTCTCCGTTCAATATCTCGATTAATCTTCAGCAACACTGTAAGAAGTATTATCACATCTGCCTTAGAGATAAAGAAGTGAATTGAAGAGAATTTACCACGATTAGTAAGGCAATAAGATGTGTGTTAGAACTCCATGTTTGATTCCAAAACCATACTCTTTTAAACAAATTGTGATATTACATACTTGACATTTTAAAATGCCACTATAAGAGCATAGAAAGGGGAGAAGGGACAAGGCTGCAGCTTCCCAATGTGACAATACATAGATGTCAAGACCTTAGACAGTGGAGGCAGACTGGCTGGATTTGAATCCCAGATTCCATCACTTATTCTTTGCTTGACCTTGAATGATTTATCTAATCTTCATTGATCTCAATTTCCCCATCTGTAGATTTAAAGAAAATGAGCACCTACCTAATAGGGTGTTTTGAGGACTGAATAAGTTAAAACTCATCACATAAGGAGCACTAAATAAGTTTTAGGTATTCTTACTATTATCTCCCTGAAATATGCTACGTGCACTTTCAGTACTGCTGTTCCAGGAAGGGTCATGTGATGGGATGTAAGGGAATGGCCTACCTGAAAGGGTACATGTGACTATGAAAGGTTGTGAGATGAGGATGACAAAATGATGACTCAAGTGGTAAACAATATTTTCATTTAGTGTACCCTGTTTTTGAGTAGACAATGTCCTTTAGAAGAAAAATAATTGAGTTAGCCTCTTAACAAAAGAAAATTGAGAAAAACAGTTTGCATAGGAGGTAAAAAAAATGGCAATGTAGAAAGAAAGCAATTGTGGTATGCTAAGCACAAATGGCTGAACTAAGGGAGTCACAATCATTTCATTTCAAAATCACTGGGGTTATGAATGGAATGTGCACTTTTTGGAAATATTTAACAACCTCGTAGTGGTTTGGAACTGTATATACTGCAAAAAAAAACCCTTCTTAAAGTGAATTGATTCCTGTAGTTGTGGACCTATTGTAAGTAGGTCCTTTTCGTGAGGTTATTTCAGTTAAGGCACGGCCCTGTATGGGTCTTAATCCTTTTGCTGGAATCCTTTATAAAAGGAATGGAGAGAGAGAGAAAGCCACAGAGGCATGAAGCTGATATCAACAGAACCCAGATGAGAAGGGGAGACCAGCAGACAATACCATGTGCCGTGCCATACAACAGAGAAGCCAAGGATGGTGACAACCAGTCTCTGCTAAGAAAGCATTGCCTTGATGATGTCTTGATTTGGACATTCTCATGCCCTCAATCTGTAAACTACAAAACTCCCATTGTTCAAAGCCAATCCATTTTGTGGTATCTGCTTTGAGCAGCCTAGGAAACTGAAACTGACCTCCTTTACTAAACAATCTTTTTCTTTGTAGCTGTCTTATATTTAATTCAACAGAGCCAACTGACAAGTTATGACCTTAAAGCCTACACATTTCTGTTGACTGTAAAGAATGTTTAGCCACTGATGGAAGGGTTAAGCTTTCTTTTTTCAGCAACTGTCACATAAATTAAGCACAGCAAGTGTCAAAAATCTTTAAAGATTCAACTGGAGTGGGCAGTCAAGTATATAGGGAGAAATGGTCTTTTGGGGACAATTCCAAATGCAGCTTGGCTGTTTGTGCAATCAGTGCAGTAGAGAATGCCAGGGTCACTACCCTCTGCAGCCCTCTTTATAAACACCAGGACTGACCTAATCAACTTTGCCATTCAAAATGATGGACAACAGGCCATTTTCACAAAATAGGAAGAGGCAGTACAAATGAGCCAGAATTGTTTTAGAGTATAAGACAGAAGTTTGATCTAGTGTCTGAGGGAGAGGCAATATTATATGCAAGAAAGCAATCCAAACCTGGGGTTAGAAGATTTGTGTTTGAATCCTGCCTCTGTGATTTACTACCAGAGAAGATTTTTATGATATGCAAAAATTTCTAGTACAGTGCATGACATGCAGAGGGCATTCTTTAGACTTTAATGTCTTTCCTACGTTAGTTAGATAACTTAAAATAATTGAGATCCAATTATCTATAAAGAACAGATAAAAATGATAGAACTTATCTGATGTTCTATCATGTACCAGTAATTTTGCAAATATTATCTCATTTGAAAGCAAACAATCTTAATGTTGCAGAAACCATTTTCCACATTTTATAGATTAAGGAATTGAGGCTGAGGATCATATTTCTTGTACAAGCTGATGTAATCGTATGTGGCAAAATCAAGATTCAAATAAACAACTGACTCCCAATTCAATGGTCTTGGCTGCTATACCGAACGTTCTCTTGCCTTTCATATTTTAGTATCTGTGATTCTGTCCTGGGCCATCACTGACAGAAGCCATCTACACAAATATCAAATGTACTTTTGTTGGACATTTTTTCTAGGCTAGACCAATAAAATTGTTCTATCCCCAGAAGTAAGAGCCACTACAAATAAGAGTCCTTTGCTGGAAATTTTTTCTAAGTGGAACTGGCTGGTACCCACAATGGAGAGAAAGCCCATGTACAGTAGGAGCCAGCATTCAGGAAAAAAACTGAAATGAGAGATACAAGGATCCTGAGAATGTCTGAGCCCATTGATGCAAGGATCCCTGAGGCCAGATCTACCAAACCCATGCACAACCTTTCCATTGTTTAAATGTGATTCAGTATACTCACATTTTGCCTATGCTATACTAATTAGGTTTCTTTCACTTTCAAGAGAAAGAATCCTGATTAATAAAATAGTTTTTAAAAGTCAGTTAAACCAGTCTTTTGTCATCACATAGTGGTGAAAAGTAATGATTATGTCAATTAGACTCAAAAATAATTAAAAAAAAACAACTTCATCTAAAAAAAAACTGTCCAATAAAGTAATTTTGAATGGGTGATGGATGAACATCAAAATATGTTTGCTTTCTTTTAAATAGCACTTGCCTTCATAATTGCTCCTTCATTTCAGATAAACAGTCATACTCTTTGAAGAAATAGTTCTTCCAACTTTGATGTGAAAAATTATGCATCATACATTGGAGCCATGCAGACAATAAGATTAAGAATTATCGTTATCAGCCAACCACGTCCATGCATTACCTTGTATTAACCTGCTATGTGTCTTGTCTTAGTAGCATGTGATCCTGTTATTAATTATTAAAGCTGTTAGACTAAATTTGCAATCAAATTGAATGGTAGAAAATGTCATTTAAAACTATTTCCTTTGCTCTAAGTCATATAAATTATGAGTCTCTGAAATGTTTTTCTTCTGACTGATGTTCAGAATAAATAATTTTTGTTTTGACACTTGGAAAAAAAAATTTTCTAGTCTCATTTTTGGGAAATTTTTAGTTATCCATTTTTTTTTTTTTTTTTTTTTTTGCATGGGCAGGCACTAGGAATCGAATCCAGGTCTCCAGCATGGCAGGCAAGAAGCCTGCTGCTGAGCCACCGTGGCCCACCTTAATCATCTATTTTTATCACATGTTATTAATCATATTTCCTTATAATATTCTCTTTTTGTTAATTGTTCAGTTTTTAATTAAGAGACTGTATTTGGAAATGGAGGGAGGGCAAAGCACTAAACAAAAACAACAGTAGCATTAAATATGACAAAAACAGTATAGACTGTAAAAAGGTTTTACTCAGTATGAGATATATTTTTAAAAATGAAAAGATAGATTACAAACCAGGAGAAGATGTTTACAACACAAAAAATTGATGGGAAATTGATAAAAAAATTCTAAAAATAGTTCCTACATATTAATAAAAAGAAATCACATTGATCGCCATGATCATCTCAGAATGATCTTCCCACAGAAAGAAGCACACACGCTCAATTACCCTGGAAAAAGATGTTCAACATCATCAATAATCAGAGAAATGCAAAAATATTTTACACTGAAGAACTGGTCAAAATTAAAAAAAATAGAACTATTGCTTATAAAATCAAAAATACGAAAACCATGTAAATGCCCATCAATTAATAACTGATGAATAAATTATGTTGTGAGCATATAATAGAATGTCACACAATAATCAAAATGAAAAATAAAACTGCACACCTAATGCAACCTTCAAAAAAATGAATTAAAACTGGCAATATGGTATAAGAAAGAGTAAGTTCCAACAGATAATATATTGTTTTATAAACATAAAATCAATAAGATAAAAATATATACCTGCAGAGTTTTGCAATTGAAAAATAATCAAAAAGCAAGGGAATGATGAACATGAAATTTAGGGTGATGGGTGCCTTGGTTGAAGGGTGGCAGGGGCTGGAATGCTCTGCATTTCTAGATATATTTACAGAACAGGTGCTAGTTTTATCTTGAAAAGTGAGTCCATGTTTCTATTAAAGTAACTAATTGAAAAGATTACCTAACAGGATTAAGTTGGGCCATGATTGAAAAAATAATAATAACAATACCAGAACAAATGGAGATGAAAATTTTGATGATTATTTATCATCTCTGAAATCATCTTTATGCATCATCTGAGAAATGGAAACAGAATATTCACATTGTATTTTTGTGACACTTATGGATTTAGCTTGCATTCTTCTGGCTAAATAATAATAGCAATCAAACAGTAAATCATTTGTGTTCAAAGTTAGCATGTATGCAATACAACTAGTGAAATACTACTTAGATGTATAAAGCAAAATGTAAAACACTCTGCCTCTCCACCCTATTGCCATTCTGTTGAAATAACCAATAAAAATGATATCTGCCTTCTAGAATTTTCTTCTGTTTACATACGCAATTTTTGTTGCTTCTTATTTCTACACACTATAGAAGCATTCGATATCTTCATCATTATAGAGTTCAAAATGACCCACCCAAAAATGGATATCTCAGGTTGGAGAATCACCGACCCTCCAAAGACCAGGGGTTCAATATCCACGTGACCTTAGTAGCAGGACAAGAGCTGCTTAACAAAAAATAGGTGCATCTAGTAAACATGTCAAAGCCTCAAATTTATATACCAGTGGGGTGCCTCCAGCTAAAGGTATCTTTGCTAGAGGCTCTGATTAGCGAAAGTCTTTATTATAATCATAGGGGAAAATGAATGCAATTACATAGGCTTGTTCCATTTTTAATGCCCAGAGAGTCCAGTAAGATGAAAGGCTAAATGTTAACCTACCCACTGAGAGCAGGGGGTTTGTCTGAGTTCACTTTTCTTTTTGCAACTTTCCCATATTATAGCTATTTCCTCTAGCACTGATGAAATGGGAATTAGAAACGTATAACATCCTACATCAATTGCTGAAGCAACAAAACAAATAAACCGAATCAGTCCAAAGGGAAACACCAATGAAAACCAATTGAGCCTTTTTATTTTCTCTTAACTGCAAGTTTTGCTCAAACCCTTATAGTTAATTCTGTAGTTAAAAGGTTGCAGTTGTCTGATGATACTGTTATCACTGCCTGGAATTTGGGGAATCAAATGGCTTCGCAACAGAGGCTAATGTGAGGCAGATCTCTGGAGCAGCCTAGTTTTGTTTTTAATTGCTGTTTTCCCTTGTTCCTCTGCAGTTTCCAGCATGTGAGGAGTGTCTGACTTCATCCCTCTCATTAGCCTCTACAACTTCACATGATATTTTTTGGCACCTCAGTCCACTCCTGTACCTCCTGTCCCTATCCTCTTTGATACTGGACAAGTTGGTGACTTGGGTGCCCAGATCTAAAAGAACTATAAATATTTGAATCCCACCCATCTCTAAAAGCATGTACGATTTCTTTTGCCTCTTGAGGACAGGGAAACCTTGGAGCCATTGCTAACCTTTAAAGCAACGGGAGTCAAAATAAAGAATGGTAAGAGATGAGGGGAGAGGAAAAAATGTCCTTGCTAGTGAGTTTGTTGCCCCCAAAGCCATGCACTAGCTTCAGAGACTACTAATATTTTCTAGTAGTATTTCCTCCTTTGCCTGGGAAAGAGATCAACAATCTGCTGTTCCTTTTAATTCAAAACCCAACCCCAATATTGAACATTCCTGGATCTTTTTGCCTTTGACCTAGAGGAGAGAAAGAAGACCGAATGCATTCTTTGGGCTGCTTGTTTTATCTTGCCTGCCAGTATTCCGTGAACAAACCTCATCCGGATCCTTGCTTAAGAGGCAATAACATGAAGGAACATTTATGGCCAGGAAGGACCAAAGAGCTTGTCTACATGTCCACTGCTGACTCCCCTTGCCTTGCAGAGACCTCATCTTTTCTCTAGAGGACCGTATTTCTGCAGATATAACCCATCTCTTCACCAAAATATTTAAATCCTAAACTTTGTATGGTCTAATATATCACTCTATAGGCAGACTAGAAAGATTCTGGGTCAGAGAATCAGCTATTTATTTCGTCACAGAGAATTTTGTGTTGGTTCTCTGTGTCCCGGTTCCCCACAGGCCAATGTGATGTGGGCCAGACATCCCTGCACATGCAGAGATTTACACCACAGGAGAGGAACCCTGAAATTGTAAAATTTTGATCTTCTATAGAAACTGCAGGTATATCTGACCATCTTCTCCTCTAGAGACTGAGTGATGTTTGTTCTATAAAGAGTCAGGAATATCTCAGTTGGGCTGATATGCTATCACAAATACCAAACACTGGGTTGGCTTAAATGATAGGAATTTTTTGGCTCTTGGTTTTGAGATTAGAAAAATTCCGAAATCAAGAAATCAACAAGGGTTGTTTTCTCCCCAAAGACTGTAGAATCTTGGTACTGGCTACCTTCAATACTTTGTTTTTTTGTCTGGTATTTTTGCCTACCATCACATGACACTGTCTTCTCCTTTCTCACTTTGGTGACTTCCAGTTTCTCTTTAAAAAAGCCTCCAGTAATGAGGATTAAGCCACATCATCATCATTCTGGGGCCATACAACTAAAAATACAATTTTCAGGAGATCCTATTTACAATGGGTTCATGTCCCTAGGGTGTGGATTAAGTTTAAGGACATATCTAAATTTGGGTGCATATTATTTCCAAGGGAGGAAATATCATCACAGGGAAGTTCCTAGTCTTTATTACCCCTTGCAATATAAGAAAAGATGTAAAGCTTTCTGGAGAAACTATCTCTAACTTTCAAAGCATTTTTACCATTGAGTCAACTTGAATATAGTTGCCAGTATTTTTTGTTTAGAAAACCCTGCCTGTGCAGAAGCATGAAAATATTCAGAATCTTGTCTCCCAACACTTACCACTGGTGGGACCGAGCATCCTCGGTCCAAATGACAAATCAGTCATTTGTATTGCTTGTTCTCTGAACTAACATACCTCTCACATTCCATTCTTTCTCACTTTCTATTGTTTTCTTCTGCATGTCAATGTCACCCTATAATAAAAAGAATTGAGCTAATTTTGTAACACATATTTGCTACATTATATCAATGAAGTTTTGGTTTTCTAAGTTTCTATTAATATTGGGCATGATTTGCTTCTGGCAAACTCCAACATCAGAAAACTAGAGAACTTGGCAAAGACTGGAATGTTTACATATTCTTTCCATTCTCAAATTGAGCAGTGAGGCACATATGCAAATATGGCCCCAGCATAAATATAAAGATAGAGAATAAATATTTTATAATAATTTTAGACTCCACTGAAATGATTCAGGCTTTTTATCTGACTAGTGATTAATGGCATGGGGTATGGTGATCTTTTATACTTATGTACATGGTTTCTAAAAAATCATTTATACCCTATATTTCTATTAGAATGTCATTCAAATTAGAACGAAGAATATAAACATCACCATCATTATATCATGTTCTCCAAATAGGAAATGATTTCAATCTCTCCCCATTTGTTGCAAAGCTTTTCAGGAGCAGTTAAATAATCAATTAGGTATGAGAATATGCAGCAGCATCATTTCACGTACCTAATATTTGAAAAAAAGATATTGTTGAGGTAGTTAGGGAAGGGAAATAATGTTTGGAAAGTATTACATTTGCCAACTTCTTTGGGTTGGTCATTATTTTAAAATTCAAGTGTTTAGATCTCATAAAATATAAGTAGATATCATTGAGAACCTGCTCAAAATATCAAATAACATTAAGAATAAATCTCATAAAGTTAGAAGCATATCCTGTACCAAATTCTGTAGCAAGGATTTGACATGTATTATTTCCTTTATTTCTCATAACAACCCTATTGGAAACATACACTGCATCCTAAAATCACCATTAGGAAAACTATGTTGTGAGAGATTTAATAAATTACCAAGATCGCAGAAATAGTAAGTGATAGATTCAATTTCCACTCTCTCAGACTAATAACCCATTGTTTGAAATCCTAGTTGACATGTATTTCACATTTCCAAAAGGCTACAGTAACAAAGCCTAATCTTCTCTATAATGAAAAACAGCCACTTTTACTATCTCACTGATTTGTTTATTTTCTATCTAAAAGGCATTTGTTTATTTTTGATCTAAACATAAAATTTATATGTTTATAAATTGAAATCAAAATCATGCATGCATGAATGATTCAATTTTTATTGATTTGGTTATGAAGAAACACTATCTAGATTCAGTAGACAACAACAAAAGTTGCCTCCAATACAATTATTTCATGCTTTTGTTAATTAGTAATCAGCAGGACTAAATCTGTTCATCCACCCAGTTTTCATGGAATAAAATCTAACTAGGGGCATTGCTAGTTCAACTAACCTCAAAAATAATCTCCTTTCCTCTATAAAATGTTCTCTTATTTGTCACAACATAAAGATTTAAATTTTAAACAAAGTTAAAAATATTAAGAAATATCTCAATTTCAATTAGTTTTAAAATTGACTTTTGTTTTATAATATTCCGAACACTTGGTACTGTATCAACTATTTTTCTCTCTAAAATGACTTCACCTCACCATTTATTTCAATAAAGCTAATTTTCAGTAATAGATGGCTTCTTCAAATACATTTCTGGTCAGGTCTAACAATTCCCTTGTCCTAAACAATGAAAGTAATCGTTTAGAAATTATAAACATACACAGATGGTCCCTGAAATGTCAATTTTATTTCCTGTATGATGCATTGATTTGTGTTTTTGTTTCTTTTAAAATCCATAACCCTAGAACAAAGTTTGTAGATCAATGAAAGATCTTATAAGCAAACTGATTAGTGGACTTATAATAGATTATGTAGAAAAGTAGGTAGCACTGAATATGATGGTTTTCATTCTTTTTTGAGAACCACAAAAGCAACTCAGATCTATTGTTTTCATTGCATGTAAAACTTATTTATTAATTGGATTCTTAAAACATGATAACATTGTCCTTTTAAATTTCTGTTCAGAAGAAAATTCCAAGTCCATCCAACCTAGTGCACTGCAATGGTTAATTTTATGTGTCAGCTTGGTTGGGTTATGGTACCAGTTGTCTGGTCAAGCAAGCACTGGTGTGATCATTACTATGAGGGTATTTTAGGGATGGATTAGACTCCATAGTCAGTTATTGTATCCTCTGCTGATTGCATGTTTAATAAGGAAAAGAGTTTGCCCTCAGCAATGAAAGGAGTTTCCTCATCCAATCCATTGGAAGTCTTTAGTGCCAAAACTGAGGATTCTAGAAGTTAGGAAGAAGAATTCCTGCCTCTATTTGAACTAACCAGCTTCTTCTGGGAAATTCAACCTCACCTCTGCTGAAGTTTCCAGTTTGAGACTCGAACTAAAGGCTTCAGAATTTCCAATCTACATGGTCACTTGAGCTAAATCCTATGATGTCTTTTAATATTTACTTATCTATGTAAATTTATATACATAAATTAGCCAGTTTATAAGTGGCTGAAATATTCATATATATATATATATATATATATATATGTGTGTGTGTGTGTGTATATATATATATAAAAGGAACCAAGGAAAAGCATAGCTTTCTCATTGAGTTTAGAAGATATGGAGTGAGTTGCTAGGTTGGGAACACAGGCTCAGCCCAACAGAAGTTTTCAGCAAATGATTAGTGTATTACTTACACAGCACTAGGGGTACAAAAGAACAGGGAAAGAGATCTTAGTGTGGCTGATCTCCCAGAAGAGCAAAACTGCTCAGTTTAGGATCAGTGTCTTGCATCTCTCTGCACTTCCCACTTCTGTCAGAGAGCAGAGACAAATCAGTGCTACCTTTTAATATTTATACAGCTCAGGGGAAGGGGGCTGCCACTCAGAGCTGGGGTTGCTTGTTCCTAGGTTTAAGATATGGTTAGGCCACTAACTTAGACCTAAACATCTACACAGTATGGAAACTTATTGAAAAATCTGGACTCCGTAGAAAAGGAGGGGATGGGGGAAGGCAAGGGCTGGGTCACTGAGCTTGTCAGAGACTTCCATAGAAGGAGACCTACATCACTGTTTGCAGAGACTGACACTGCTAAAAATTGTTGTTACAGAGTACCACAAAAGAGAAAGCTAGGCAGTACAAGGGGAAATGAGGAGTTGGGTGAGGGGTGACAGCTAAAGGATATATAGTTAATTTTTGAGGTGATGAAATGTTCTATAATTGACTAGGTGAAGGTTGTACACTTTAAATAGGTGAATTGCCTGGTAAGAAAATTATATTTCAATACATCTTATAAATACATAAAGTGAATAAATATAATAAATGCTTAGATAAAGACATTTTCATAAATGAGATTTAACCTATATTAAAATGAAGGAGATCTCATCTAGGGAGTGTAAAAGCAAAGAGGACTTGAGAGAAATACATACATTTTACAAAGATGAGAACAAAAAATATAAAATGGACTACAAATCAATAAGAAATTGGTGAATATGCTTTGAAAAATTGTTTGAAAATATCTGCTAGAACTGAACAAATACAGATCTTATGGCCAACAATTCTATTCTTTTGACACTGTCCCAAATTAATGGTACATTTATTCACCAAAATACATACATAAAATGTTTATATAGCTAGCTTCAGTATTCATATAGTAAAACTGGAAATAAGCCAATTGTACTGTACAATAGTCAGTATAATAATGAAAGAACATTGCAGCATACAACAAACAATTACATTGAGGAAATAAAAGAAAGTGCATATGGTGTTTCCATTGACTGTGAGCATCCATGTATTTAAAGGTGAGCAACAGACACAACTAAAAGTCACAATAGTGTTTACATCTGGGTAGCTATAATGACACTTTTTCAATTGTTGGCAACATTCTTGATCTGGAGTCTGGTAAATTGATGCGTTCACTTTGTAAAAATTAATTGAGCTTCTTTGCTTATGGATAGTTTACTCAGTCTGGTTCTCTGGTTCAGGTATTCAGGTTTTTTATGTGCATTGAAAAAGAGTTCTGAATTTCTTAGTGAAAAACCATACACGTTCACAACCATATCAGATCAATAGTACTAAATATCTCACAATTGAAATGATTGTAGAAAATTTGGGAAACTCCACACTTCCCCTTTCATCTCTAGCCATAAAGAAATACGATGAGTCATAAAACACCTTGCATTTCATTATGTTTGAAATATGCAGAGTGTTGGCACTGTCACTCGCTTGATGACAGTATTTTACTTTAGGCAAATTTTCTAAAAGGAAAATAAAACTTCTGAGTGCTGGGCTTGGATATAAAATCATATGTGTGCATTATAAAATATGTTCTAACAATGAAAAGCAGAGAAGAATAATAAAGACTCCTTAGCTACCTTTTAAAACCCACTTATGAAACATTTAAAATAATAAAAGTTAAATAAAATTGAAGTCAAGGATCACACACATACAAAAGCTCACTTGTGAAGAATTAGATTAGATTCATCGTTGTGAAAGATTCATATCATTCAAAAGTTGGAATTACTACATACATGTGATTTTTGTCATGCACTAGTTCCGTAAAAAGATACATAGATCCCTCTCCCTTTAGTTTATTTTCTTCACCTTTAGTAAAATTGTCTGCTCTTTGATACTGACAAATACTAGAAAATTCACTAATGTTCTCTGCTTTAGCTTTAGCAATAATTTTACTATTAAGAACCTTTACATATACCTTTATTACTAACACAGAATGTATCAGAAGATGGTCCAGTTTCACAGTTTTTTATTAACAATTTCTTATTCACCATTATCTTAGCCAAAAAAGGCTATGCTAAAACTCAAGCCTTCAAGAGAAATAGATTTGTATAGGAAAAATATAGAAAGAGGTTGAAAAAGTTGAAGGAATCAAATTAATAGGGAATGACAATTGGTCAACATCTAAAATGGGAACATCAAATATAATGTCAATTATGCTAGAATAACGTGTATTTCCAGGCAGGATCTGATTTATTCATGCAAAATTGAAATATCGTGCCACTACAAACAACATCTATCATTGTAAGACAGTCCTGTTTTCAAGCTACCTAATAGCCACGGAATCTTATTTTCAGCCCAATCAAAGACCCCATGAAAATATTAAAAGCTGACAGTTTACCAGTCATTGCTGGTTTATAAATAAATTCTTACTTCACTTGTCACTTGTCACTACTTAGGACCAGAGCCCATACTTTTGTTTTACTAAAGTCTGGAAGAAAAACCAAAAGAACAATACAGGCATATTCTTTCTATATGACTTTGTGCTGGTTTTAAAGGATGTATGTACCCTAGGAAAACCACGTTTTAATCCTAATCCCATTTGTAAAGGCAGCCATTTCTTCTAACCTTATTCAGTATTGAATGTTTGAAACTGTAATTAGATCATCTCCCTAGAGATGTGATTTAAGCAAGAGTAGTTGTTAAACTGGATTAGGTGAAGACGTGTCTCCACCCATTCAGGTGGGTCTTGATTAGTTTACTGGAATCCTATAAAAGAAGAAACATTTTGGAGAAAGTTTTTTTGGGAGATTCAGAGAGAGCAGAATGACATAGCCACAAGAAACAGAGAGTCCGCCAGCCAACGACCTTTGGAGATGAAGAAGGAAAACACTTCCTGGGGAGCGTTGTGAAGGGAAGCTAGGAGAGGAAGCTGTCAGATGACACCATGTTTGCCATGTGCCCTTCCAGCTGAGAGAGAAATCATGACCCTGTTTATCATGTGCCTTTTCACTGAAGACAGAAATCCTGAACTTCATTGGCCCTCTTGAACCAAGGTATCTTTCCCTGGATGCCTTAGATTGGATATTTCTATAGACTTGTTTTAATTGGGACATTTTCTCAGCCTTAGAACTGTAAACCAGCAACTTATTAAATTCCCCTTTTTAAAAGCCATTCCCTTTCTGGTAGATTGCATTCCGGCAGCCAGCAAACTAGAACAGACTTGTTAACTTATACACAGTGTTTGGAAGAATGCAGTATCTAATAAATATTCATTTCCCCTAAAGGAAAAAAAAATAAATTAGAATCTCAATTGATTTTTTTTTTTTTTTTTGGCATGGGCAGGCTCCGGGAATTGAACCCGGGTCTCCAGGTCTGCAGGTGAGAATTATTCTTGCCAATGAGCCACCTTTGAACCACCCTAATCTCAATTGATTTTTAACCCAAGAGCAAAGGAAGAGTCTCCCAAATGGTATTTTTATTCAAATTGAATATTAAAATAAAATGGCTCTGGGCATTGATCAAAAGCAATGATTATGAAAACCAAGGTTTTGTTTAAGAAGGAAAAGAAACCATTGTGCTTGTCATTAAAAATGAAAATGATACTAAAATACTCTTAATATGAGCTGGCTCATTTATCACAGACAAAATATCCTGGTGGCAAATTCGTAGCAGAAATCACCAGAACATTTATGGAAGGAGATAAACAAGATAATCTATCAGAAAATGCACTCATATCTTTCTATTCAGATTTAACCCTACTTAAAAATTTGTACATGAGATAGGATGTTTTATTACTTTATTTATTCAGGAATAATTTATTAAACACCTATTAGGTGATGGGCACTTGGCTAGGCCCTAGAACTACAAAGATGCCATCTAGTTGATTATAGTCACATATATTTAAATAGAAGCCTGCCTGTGACTATTCCAATTTCCAAAGATTTGGTTTTTAGGTTTTTTTTTTTAGAGTAAAGGGAAAATCAATACTGTTGATAACTAGATATGGTAAACTTAACAAAATGTTATTGTGCTCAGAAATGTCCAGACAAAGGGCATATTATAAAAAAGCTCCAGGCATGATCCTAATGATTTATAGAATAACAGAGAGTTTATCATCAGAAACTATAAAGGAAAGAAAAAAGTGACATACAATCATCTAGTCCCGAAAGAAAAAAATATAGGCTCAGAATTCAAAATGAAGCAGAATTCAAAATGTCTACAGGAGTGAAGCCAAAAGACATTCTCAGAGGAAGAAATATTAAGAGAATATGTAACAAACAGATCTGCTCTGAAGAAATTGCTAAAAGTTCTTCATGCAGAAAGAAAAGAATAACAGAAGAAAATTCAGAACATCAGGAAGAAAGACCAATGGAAAGGATAAATACGTAGATTCTACTTCAAGTTTGCAAAGTATTGATACGCTAGTATGTTGCGCTAAGTTAAATACATATTCCCTAGAGCAAGACTTCTCTAGCTTAGCGTTATTGGTGATTTATACGAGATAATTATTTTGTGGGTATGCTGCTGTGCATTTTAGGATGTTTAGCAATGACCCTGGGCTCTACCTTTGCTAATAATTTTTTGATGCCAGAAATTCTGTAATATTAAAATCAGTCAAGGAAAATACAAAATAAGAAAATTACAGGCAAATATCTTTCATGAATATAAATTCAAATATCCTTTTAAAAGCTAGCAAAGGAAGTGTGCAATATATAAAAAGAATACACCAATGACCAAGAGGCATTCATTTTAGAACTGCAAGAATGGTCTTGAAAATGATATTTGAAAACCAATCACAGTAATCCACTGTATTAAACACCTAAAGGAGGAGAAGGAGGGGAAGGGGGAGAAGAGGGAGGATGATGAGAAGAAGGAGAGCAACGATACTCATAAACATATCACTTGATACAGGAAAAACATTGGAGAAAATTCAAAACCATATATGATAAAAAAAAAAAATCAGCCAACTAGAAAATAGAAGGACCATCTGAATCCAACAAAGAGCATTCAAAATAAATCTGTAATTGGTCGTAGGAAGGGCCAGATGCAGCAATTTATCTTTCACCTTAGAAGAGATATCTTGACATACCCCACATCACTGGACACCTAGAAATTTCACTGAGCTGGAAGGCCCCTGTATTTTTCTCCCATCCTCTGACATGCAAATGTCTTACCAGTAAGTCTAGAGTAGTTGCTACTTCTTGCTCACTAGGTCCAATAAGCATGATATCATCAATATGGTGGACCAGTGTGATGTCTTGTGGGAGAGAGAAACGATCAAGGTCCCTGCAGACAAGATTATGACATAGGGCTGGAGAGTTGATATGCCCCTGAGGTAGAACAGTGAAAGTATATTGCTGACCTTGCCAGCTGAGAGCAAACTGTTTGTGGTGATTCTTACTAATAGCTATTGAGAAAAAAAGTATTTGCTAGATTAGTAGCTGAATACCAGGTATAGGGGATGTATTCATTTGTTCAACCAATGATACCACATCTAGAACAGCAGCTGCAATTGGAGTTACCACCTGGTTGAACTTACGATAATCCACTGTCATCCTCCAGAACCCATCTGTTTCACCTGACCTCCATAAGCCCCCACCCTCACTGGTGGATCAGAGTGATGTTTTGGGTCCCCTGGAATCAATGTCACTTCTGAACCAGTGTCTAATAACCCCTGTAATATCTGATCATTTCCTTTTTCTCAATGCTCAATGACCCTGGTAAGATGCTGTCAGTTGAAGCAGGAAGAGAGCCTGTCTCTTCTGAATCTTCCTTAAAAGTCTTCCAGTGATTAGACTAAGCATCACTCATTGCAGAAGACACTCCCCTTGGCTGATTACAAATGGAATCAGCTGTGGATGTAGCCATCCTAATGTATAAAGAACTCTCTAAACTCCATGGTAAGGGACAAACAATCCAATTAGAAAACAGGCAGAAGACTAGGCTAGAAATTTGACCCAAAATGATATACACATGTCAAATAAACACTTAAAAGGATGTTCTTCAGGAGCATTCATTAGGCAAATGCAAATCATAAACTTTGATTGATACTTTTGCATTTGTTAGAAGGGTTATGATTAAAAATACTGTCCATATCTAATGCTAGACAGAAAGTATTGGGAATATGAAGTGATAGAAATGGCTATCAAAACAGTTTGGCAGTTTCTTATAAAATTAAACTTGCTTACTATGTGATCAAGCAATCAATCTCACTATGGAAAATTTACCCTAGAGAAATAAAACTGAAGTTCATATAAAAACCTGTACACAATGTTTTATCAATTTTATTTTTAGGAGCCCCATACTAGAAACACCCCCAAAAGTCCTTCATTAAGTAAATTGATAAACAAAGGTGATGCACCCATTCAATAGACTACTACTCAGCACTACTACCTAGCATTAAAAAATGAACAAACAATTGATACCTGTTACAACTTGGATGTATTTCAAGAGCATTATGCTAAGTGAGAAAAGGCAGTCTCAAATGTTACATGCTGTGTAATTCCATATGCAGCATTAAAAAAAATGACAAAATTATTGTGATGGAGAACAGACTAGTAATTGAGTGGCTACAATTCAGAAAAGGGTTTGACTAAAAAGAAATAAAGTAAGGTACTGTCTCTGAAATGATGGAAAAGTTCTGTGTCCTTATTTTAGTGGCTGTATGAATCTACACATTTGAAAATATGCCATAGAATTATGTACCAAAAAATTGAGTGCATATGAAAACTGCTAAAATCCAAATAATGTCTATGGTTTAATTAATAGCTTTGTTCCACTGTATATTTCCTGGATCTGGTAATTGTACTATGGTTATGTAAGATATTATCATTTGGGAAAGTGGGATGAAGAGTACATGAGACCTCTTTGTACTATTTTTTTGCAAATTATCAGTGTCTAAAATTACTTCAAAGTAAAAGATCCAAAAAATGCAAATATTTTAAAGATAAACCACTTAGTATTGATTTTAACAGCATATCACATTTACATGGGTTCTTTCGGGAGTTACAGAAATGAAAGTCCCACTTGAATAAGTTTTAGAGAGAAGCAGAGGAGAGAAATTGAAAATATCTAAGTATAGACAAGAAATATCAGGAATTTTGCTGAGCAGAGAAATTGTTAACTAAGAGGAACTAGGAAACATTTTGCTTAATAAGACAATAATCACTTTTATATCCTCATGGAAATTTTCCAGGAGAACGTTAAACTTGATGATTCAAGAGTTATGTCCTTAAGGAAGGGAGGGGAGGTGGGAACTTGTGCACAAGAGCAGATTTTGGCTTCAGGTAGGAGCTCAGGCAGTTTATCAATCAAAACAGAAAGAAAGACACAGTACGTTGGTACAAATGCAATTAAGCAGATACAGTGGCCAGAGTGTGTAGGGAGATTTTATGATTGCTTTTCTTTTCTCAATGAACCAAAAGCAAAGTTATCAACTAAGCCAAAGATTGGATTATGTCTACATTTCTAAGAAGAGAACAGAAAGTTCTGTATATATGTGTGCACTTATAGCATTTATATATATGCTTTTATATCATATATATGATACAAAAAGTGAAATAATTTGAAAAAACTGAAATAATTTGGTTATTATTATATGCAAACTTACAGACTTGCGAAAGCCATTTTTCACTGCCTCAATACAAAGTGATGATTTCTCATAGTATAGTAATAAAAAAAAATGCTCTTTGGCATTTCTTGGAAAAGAATAAACTAATTTTTAAACATGTGTAAGTAATGTTAAAACGTATTTTTAAATATTGTAATATTTAGAAAAATTTTAACTGTTGGAGAAATTCATCTAATCCTTGTGTGCCTAATATATGAAAACTCTGTGTAATTTCAAACACTTCCAG
Source organism: Tamandua tetradactyla (assembly GCF_023851605.1). Taxonomy (NCBI): domain Eukaryota; kingdom Metazoa; phylum Chordata; class Mammalia; order Pilosa; family Myrmecophagidae; genus Tamandua; species Tamandua tetradactyla. The sequence goes on along the minus strand of NC_135327.1, from coordinate 131,044,753 downwards.
TAATCCTTTCAACTTTATTAACCAGTCTGCAGGAATTTATTGTGTTTATTATCTGAGCATCACATTTATCTCCTGGAAAGAAACAGAAAAGAGTAATAGCAAACAAGTAACAGTAACAGCTGTTTATTAATAAGTTCAGTATCACATAATTGGTATTTTATTAATTCTTGCTATTGTATACAAAATCACATCATTTGCATGATTTCTTCTTTTTGATTAAAGTTGGCTTTCATAGGGTGGAAGAGATATCTGTTTTCCTCATTGATCAAGAAAGTCATTAGGGCAAAAACCACCTCCGCAGTTTCTTTATGTGACGTTTCTGTATCATATCTTTATTCTCCACTGCATAAATACCATCTTAGAATTTGCAACCTGGTCATGAAGTGTCTAAACATAGATATCAAATGTATTCTTACAGAACATGCATGCTTGCAAATTCTGTAAATAGGCAGTCGAAGTTTGGAGATGATGTGGTAATTATTACCTTACCACAGACCAAAAAGAAAAGTACAGTAAATCATATTTTGATATAAGTAGCCCCTAATATAGTGAGGTCTCTAATTACTACCTGCCTGTCTGCTTATCTACAGATAAAAATTTATCTAGGTCAGCATGAACTATTATTAGTGGAACCAGAGAAAACTACAACTCTAAAATCACTACCAAATACAACAAAAAAGGAATCATGAAGAAGAAGAAGAAGCAGGAAGAGCAGAAAACTTAGTTCTTAAAATGCAAGTTTGGGTAAGCTAATAATTTATTTTAAAACATCTCCCTTATAAATACCAGCAACGAAATAACTTTTTTTATTAACTACTCTTTAAATAATAAAAAAAAATTATGTAGAAGATTTTGCTGCATTTAAAACCAAATATATCATATTGAATATCTTACTATGCCTTACTATATTCCTGGGAACAGTGACTATGACTTCTAAGAACATGGAAAAGGAATTTGGCATCTTCACAGAAAAAAAAAAATTTCTATTTCTTTGCACCATTCATAAATTGAACTTCATGAGGCTGAGACTCGGGTTTGGCACTCAGTAGCTGTGTGAGCTTGTTCAGTCATTGAATAATAAATAATAAAATGTGCTAACTTCTTCAGAAGATTGTGATTTATATCAATGAACAATAATCATAATACTAACACTTACATAGCTTACTACCTGTCACACACTTTTCTGTATACTTAATAAGAATTAACTAAGATAACGCTTACAACTGGATGAAACAGGTGCTAACCTGAGTTTCATTTTCTAAATGAGAGCACTGAGTCTTAGATAGGTAGTAATTTGCCTGAGATCATTCAAATATTAGGTAGCAGAGCTGTGACTCAAACCCAAAGTCATTCGGCTCCAGATTTACAGAAGTTAATTTATAAATTATGATTATATAATCATAATTGGATACCAGCACCATCCCCCATTCTCACAGCACACTGCCACGGGTCCAGTGTCTGTCTAGCCTGCTAGTGATAGAAAGGGGCATAAAATCCCTCTTCCTCAAGAATAGAGAGGACATGACCAGCCACTGATCATATCTATAACCTGAAATTTCCCATCTAACCACTTTCAAAAATACAATTCAGTTTCGTTACATTCACAATAATGTGCTGCCATCATCACCATCCATTACCAAAACTTTCCCATCACCCAGACAGAAACTCTGTGCCAATTGAGCATTAATTGCTCATTCTCCACCCCCATCCCAGCCTCTGCTAACCTAAATTCTATTTTCTGAATCTTGATTTGCATATTCTAATTATTTCATGTAAGTGAGATCATACATAGATGTCCTTTTGTGTCTGGCTTATTTCACTTGATGTCTTCAAAGTTTATCTATGTTGAAGCACATACTCAACCCAGTTAATTTTTTAATAGTGTCATCTTTACTGCATTCCAGCCACAGGATTAGCAAGCTTAGTGAAAGGGGAAGACACCATTGTATGGCAGATTATAAGGGAGCTGCTCTAGGGAAGAGCAACCTTTTACTTTTCTGCTTGCATTTTCAATTTTCTAGACCTATACCTGCAAACAATATTAACTGTTCCACATACTTGAATCCCAAATACAGTCATATATTTTATTAAATAACATGACCATTTGCCTTATTAGTATAAAATTCAATATATCTCTAATTCCCACATTTTCTACCAAGAGGAGTGTAAATACAGCTTCTCCTCTAGAGAGCTTTTCTTACCAAACCTCAACAGCATAAGCTTCCTGCTGTAACTGTGGAAGACCAGTCATTAACACTGGGACAGATGAGGCTTTTACAGCATTGAAATTGACACAGAACACAGAATTTCTTCAAGAGAAAAATGACTCAGCCATGGGCGTCCATGTTTGGGGTATAAATCTCCAAGTCTTGGTCCAAATAATCTTCTGTCTCTCTGGGGCCACATAATGGCCCCCAGAGCCAACTTCAAGGTTTAGAATGCATACAATCCTTTGAATTCTAAGAAATTCCTTTTTTAGGTGAGCCTGCCTATCTCTTTCAGGTACTTATTTTGCCTTAAATGATTCCAATAAGACCCCTCACATTATTTCATAATCAGTAGTTCCATTCAGTAAGAAAGAAAAGGAAACTAAAATTAAACTTTGGTGACCCCTTTGCTTGAACATCCCAATGCATGTTCTTCCTTGGTCACTCTTCAAAATCCAAGTGCTCTATAAATGTTGAGGATGAGAAGTTTCTTAAGTAAATTTTATTATAGCAACTTGATTCCAATTCTGGACTCTCAGAGGAAAATATTTTTACTTCTGCCCCGTTCTGTGGTCAGCAGAATTTAAAGTAGAGTTTTTAAACTAGATTTATGAAGACATTTTTATATTTTTCAAATAAAATTTGTATTTTTCTGGCTGCTTACCTACCATCAAAATATGGATAAATTCCTGGTTTATTTTCAACACATCCACTGAAATATAAGCCATTTAACATAAGGATTTGTAACAAAATAATCTGATTAAAACACGTGAACCTAGTTGGTCTTTTAGGTCAATTAAGATGCCAAACTTCCACATGTACAAAAATAAAAACATGTTACGTTTTTAACCTGTTCTTTTAAATTTCTCAAGTTTTAGTGAAAGAATTTGCTCTGGGTCAGATATCCTCAGCTTCCGAACTCTCCTCCAAACATCAATATTACTTTTCCAAAACAGTCACCATGATTTCATGAAGCATAGCTTTTTACAAAGACGTTCACATGATAAACAGAAGGTACTTGTACTTCCCAGAATTCTAAAATAAATTTGCAACCAGCTACTGGTCCCTAATCTGTCTAGAGGAGCAAGACACACCACTGTGTCTCATCGCCTCTCACTCCCTTCCTTCCTTAGCACCTCAGCCCCTCTTGAGCAGAGTAGAGCTTGTCTCAGGATGTAGTAGCTAGACTTTTCCTCTACAAAAGGAAATCCAGGGTGGAGATCCAGTTGTTACAGAAGTGGATGGCAGAAGAAATTTTCATTACGTTTTCTTAAAGTTAAGCCCTTGGCCACTTGGATTTTGAGCACTGGATTTCTTTGTTAAAAATTTACTCTGTTATCACACCAGATGAGCTGCTCCAAATCTCTCTAGACGAGGCAAAGGAAACAACAATTTAAAAAAATTTAGGGCAATCTAAAAGTCAGGTATTTGGATACCTTTGAATGACAGTATTCTAGGAGGGATGGAAAACTGTAGTATAAACTTGGCACATCATTCTGAAGGGTAATGTTTGACAGGAGTCTTATAATGGCATAGCAGAAATTATGTTTAGTGCCTTGTAATCCTGCAGGGCTGAGTCATAAATTTCCCTTTGCACAAATACCGGGGTTAGCCCTGCTCTGGGTAACAGCAACTAGCAACCTGTTCCTCCACATGGTGAGGATGACAAGAGCTGCCCTTTTCTTCTCTCAATGGCCCCTGCCCCTTCTCCTAATAGTCCCTTGCCCTTTCCTGCTGCATATTTTACTAGCAAGGACTGTATCTCCATGTGGTTTCTATGATAAGAAACTGTCCTCAGTTTCTCCAGCCAGCTCTAGATGCTTCTACTTTTTGTGCCATATACTTTGATTTATCTAATCCCCATAATCCATGAGAAAGCCTTCCTCCTCCCCTCTGGGTCACAAGAAAGACAAGAGCCTGGAACCACACATATGCTACCTACACACCCCACCCCACACCCACCCCCACTGACGCTTGCAAGAGCTGAGACTAAAGGTACCTCTGTCTTCTTTCTTCCCTCTGCCGATCTAGATCTAACAAAGGTGTCCTTTCATGCATTATCAGCTTGCTGGGTCTCTGTGCTTGTGCTTCATCACACAAAGAACTTTCACGTAATATTCTAAACATACCTCTGGAGTAAACAAGCCTGGATTCAAATCCTGACCTGCCACTAACAAGCCGTACATTACTTAACCTCTGAGTATCAGGTCTCTGAATTGTGAGATGTCAATGAAACATTATGTCTGTAAAGCAATTACTGCTGACCTTTTTATTAAGAAAAAAAGGCATCTGCAATAAAAATATTACTGACTAGACTCATAATATCCTGTTTTTGTTCTGTTTTTACAAAACAAAAGCTTTTAAAGATATGTTTCATTCAAAGCAGATCCTTTCTATGTCTCAATTTCCTCTGTCATAGTCACACTTTTTGGGAAGATTTTAGAAGCTCTGATCTAAGAGAAGAATAGCTTTTTCTAGTTTTATTTAAGAGATTGCCATTAGCTAGTCTTTTCTTAGAAGTCTTGCTATTATTAATGCTTGTTAATATCAGGTCCTTTCTTTGAAGTCTTGCTATTGTAAAGGCCCAGGAGTGACTAGACTTGAGAAAGTGATTAATGTTAACTAAAATACACTTGAGACTATTTAGATACCAGAATGATAAATCATTAATTTTAACTGGAAAAAATAAATGTCACAGGGATTGTGAACACTCATATTGGCATGATCAGCATATTCTTTCCCTTAGTTATGCTATAGAAAAGTTAAAATATTAATAGACAATGTTTTGGATTTTAAATAAAAAATTATAGTCACAGATTTTTTTTAATTATCAGAAGCAAATTCTGTTGTATGGTATGAATACATAAGGAATCAGATGGTCAATAAAAAGGACAGTGACAAACAAAAGGACTATCATAAATCAGAATTTTAATGGCAAGAGATTATGATATAATTTTGTCACTAATTTTTGCATTCTCACAATCAATTGCCTAAAATTCCTATAACCTTCTCCACTCTGGATTTAGATTAGTCACCAGAACCGGAAAGCTTGAAATTAATTAGCTAAGATTTTCTTTCCCAACGTTGCACTCTTTTTGTCATTTTTTCCTTCCTTTTATCTCTTTCAAGTCTGCAAAATGCACTCTACCCAGCATTGGCAAAGTCACTTTTTATTTATGTTAGTGTATTAAGCTATGAAGATTGTGATCTTTTCATGGACACTTCTATGTCTAAGAGAATGGCATACATCTAGCTAGGCTCTTTACATATATGAGTGTGGGGGTGGGTATGTGCATACTCCTCTGACAATTCACTTTTAAATAACCATAATGTTTCTTTAGTTCCTGAATATATGCCTTTGCCATGACCCAATGCTAGAAGTTGATGGTATTGTCACACTGGAGTGTCTGGCTACCCTTGTTCCTCAAGTTCCATGGAAGACCTGATCCAGAAGTGTATCATACATTCCCATCAATAATGATTTTTCCTATAAAATACAGTTTATAAAAATCATATTTTCATGAAATGCTAATGATCATTTATATAAATACTGTAAAAACAAATCCAGTTTTAAGGAATAATTAGAGATATATTAACACCAAACACAGATTGATTCATTTCTTCATAATTTCAATTGTATTCAATGTTTTCACATTTTCCTTCACTTATGGTTATTTTTTAACTCAGTGGTCATTTTCATCAGGTCACACTGAATATTTTCTTAGAGTTAGAATTAATGAATTCTTCTTTGCACTGGTGAGATTATTTTAGCCTCATTATGGGTGCTGACTTCACATCACTAGGCCTGTTCTTAGCATTTTCAATTGTGTGTCCAATAGTCACTATTTATGAGCATTTGCTGTGCATCTATCACCATTATCAGACACAGAGAGTATGAAGTTAAATAACCTTCTCTGTTCTCAAGCATCTCATGTTAAGAAGTGGCCAGAGAGTCATGGAAATGGTAAGCTTAAGTGTCACAGGTATTGTGATAGATGCATAATGTAGCATTTAGAAATACTGGCTTTGAAGTACCAGCTCTATCTACTCTTTACTACCTGTGCAGTCTTCTAGATGTTATGTAATATTCATAGGATCTGTATCTTCAGTTGTCAAATGGAGATAACATTCTAACTCAAGTGTTTGTTGGGAGGATTAAGTAAAACATATTGTACAGATGCTTGGAAAAGTACCTGCATAGTAAATATTAGCTATTATTATTGACACACAATTTTATTATTAACATATTTGTCAATATGCTTAATCAAAAATGCTAGCAGAATGGCAGCAGTGTACCAAAAATTAATAGTGTACACTCTGAAATAAAACTATTTGGGACAATTATTGGTTCAGCTATTTATTAGTCAGAGGACATATAACAATTTACTTAATTATGCCTCTAAAATAAGTACTTAATCTTTAGGATTGCTGTGAGGAATTTAACCATTACCTGCCATATGGTAAGCTCTCAATACAGATTAGACATTGTCATCATTATTATTATTATATTTTGATGCAAAGGAAAAATTGTTAACACTAATCTGGAAAGAATTCTCTAAATTGTGCCACTCAAATAGTAGTTTGTGAACAAGCAGCATCAAAAACACCTAGAAGCTCATTAGAAATACAAAATCCTGGGCTCTATCCCAGTAGTACTGGAGAAAATTCCAGGGTACTGAGCCCAGAAATCTCTGTTTAAACATTAGTCCAAGTGAACACAACTAATAAATTATTCTTCTGACTATCACTTTTATATGGATGTTGTTTGCATGCCACCATTTTTTGTATTAAATCACTTTAGCATTCACAACCATTTTTAGAATCCAATTTCTTAAGGAAGTTAAGCCTTCTTTACATTAAAAGCTATAATGACACATATTTATTCATGCAAAAAAAAGAACAATATGTTACACTAGATTTATCAAGGAAATCCCATGGGAGCAATTTTGAAAGAAAAAAAATCATAATTCTTTAATTAGTTCAGAATCATTTCCTTTTTCTTCATTCAATAAATACCGAAGTAGTGTCTTTTATGCACCATGCACTCTTCTAAACATCAGGGGAATAATTTTAATTTTTGAGAGAAAAATGAATGAGGGACACAGGAGTAGAATATTATGGTTGGGGTGTTAAGAAACAACTGAACTATAAAGGCCCACAACTGTGATAATGAATTTGAATTTATAGCCATGAGAATCCACTGGAGGATTTTAAACGGGCCCTGGGACACGATGATAGTGAGAACCCAGTGCAAAATAGCTCTCACTTCACCAAAGAAGAGTATCTTTCACTCCCACCACTATATGTCATTTATAAAATGTTTATATAAATATATAAAAGGTGTATTTCTAGCAGTGTTCATTCCTGAAGTTCACGCACATACCTGCAGATAAATTACAAGTAACCTCAATTTTTTTACCTATTTATTTATTTATTAATTATTTCTTTGGGTAGATCATGTATTTTCAAAGTTTCTTTGAAGATCATGGATGTTTGTTTCATTATGATGATTACTATAAGGGATTTTGGTTGGAGGTGACTTGTTAGGATAAAGAAATAAATACTAGTTATATCACGAGAGCAAACATCTTTCTGGACCTTCCTCTAGAAGGCTAGGAATATGATTTTATTGAGGCAAATTATAAAAGTGAAGATGTTGGCATTGAACACAGCCCCCAGGCTGACACACAGAGCATTTGGTGTTGGCCTTTTGTTCTAGTTTGCTAGCTGCCAGAATGCAATGTACCAGAAACGGAATGGCTTTTAAAAGGGGAAATTTAATGAGTTGCTAGTTTACAGTTCTAAGGCCGAGAAAATGTTCCAATTAAAACAAGTCTATAGAAATGTCCAATCTAAGGCACCCAGGGAAAGATACCTTGGTTCAAGAAGGCCGAAGAAGCTCAGGGTTTCCCTCTCAAATGAGAAGGCACATGGCGAACACAGTCAGGGCTTCTCTCTTGGCTGGAAGGGCACATGGCGAATACGGTGTCATCTGCTAGCTTTCTCTCCTGGCTTCCTGTTTCATGAAGCTCCCCGAGAGGCATTTTCCTTCTTCATCTCCAAAGGTCACTGACTTGTGGGCTCTCTGCTCTCACGGCTATGTCGTCCTTCTCTGCTCTCTGAATCTCTCATTCTCCAAAATGTTTCCCCTTTTACTGGACTCCAATAAACCAATCAAGACCCACCCAAATGGGTAGAGACATGTCATCACCTAATCCAGTTTAACAACCACTCTTGACTAAATCACCTCATCCAGGGAGATGATCTGATTACAGTTGAAAACATACAGTATTGAATAGGGATTATTCTACCTTTATGAAATGGGATTTTGATTAAGACATGGATTTTCTAGTGAGCATACTTCCTTTCAAACCAGCACACCTTCTTTGTGATCTAGAGTCATAGAATGACTCCCTTTCCCTGAGCCACACACAGATCTGAACTCCAGATCTGACAAACACCCAGAGGATTTAGCTGATCTAAACAGCTGACTCCAATCATTTAGTTCCTCAAAATGAATTTACCAAGGGTGCACGAGTAGTTTAGTGGTTAGAATGCCTGCTTGTCATGCGGGAGACCCGGGTTTGATTCCTGGACCATGCACCCAAAAAAAAAAAAGAAAATTAAGTTACCCAAATAAATTCATTTTGAGAGTCTAAAGCAGTAAAATTTACTAAATAATTAATGAACTTCTTAGTGTGTTTGTGTGGGTAGGACAGAGAGGAGGGGGAATATAAACACAAGTGGACAAGATAATACATTTCTGCCTCAAAGACGTTCTGAAATATTATTTTGATTATCCTCTTATAGTTCAGGAACTTTTTAGAATAAAATGCTAAAGTAATTATACTAGTAATTATTTAGAAAACAGTACCAATAATAGAGCAAAACCTTAATTTGGTTCCATCTCAATTGAAAATTCTTAACACTTAATGAAGGATGGGATTTAGCAAACTATTTCTTCACAAAAATATTTTAAATTTGCATAGGAAAATGTATGAAATATACTCTTTTTTTTTTTTTTTTTACATGGGCAGGCACCGGGAATCAAACCCAGGTCCTCTGGCATGGCAGGCAAGCATCCTTGCCTGCTGAGCCACCGTGGCCCACCCTGAAATATATTCTTAACCAAAATATAAAGGATTCTGGAGAATCTGTTTTCAAATACTTGCTAATTCATATTATTTACCTACTTCAATATTTTAACCCTGCAATTCCTAATTACTGGAGGAAATACAGTTCTTAAAATCTATGAAACTCACTGACAAGATATTTGCTGACTCATTGCTGAAAATGGAAATTAAGTGAGAGTGCATGGGCAAGTTTTTCTTTCCTCAAATTCCAGTGCTTCAGCTCACATTTTCATTACTGTCAAATGCACACAAGAATTCTTTTCTAAATATGTATTCTTAGAGATTCTAGAAAAATTTACTTTTTCTTTGCGCTTCTTATATCAGAAGATCTCCTCAATTCAAGCACTTGGTATCCTTCTTAGGAACCTACTTGTATCTGGCTGGTTATATGCCCATATCACTTCAAAATCTGGCTGGAAATAAGAACATGACAGGGTACTCATTATGGTGTTTTTATGTTCAACAAAAATAGGTTCCTGTACTGGTTTGAAACTGTGGTGTACCCCAGAAAAGCTATGTTCTTTAATACTGACTCAATATTGTTGGGTGGGATCTTTTTGATTAAAATGTTTTCATGGAGATATGGCCCACCCAGTTGTGGGTGGGACCTTTTGATTAGGTGGTTTCCATGGAGATGTATCTCCACCAATTCGAGGTGAGTCTTAATCCATCTATCTACTGAAGTCCTTTAAGAGGGAACAATTTTGGAAAAAGCCTCAGAGCTGACACACACAGAGATGTTTGGAAATGCAGAAAGAAAATGCCCTTGGGGAAGCCATTTGAAATGAGAAGCTGGGAAAGAAAGTTGACTGAAGTCACTATGTACTTTTCCAGCTGACAGAGAAACCCCAGGTGTCATTGGCCTTTCCTTGAGTCAAGGTGTCTTTCTCTGGATGCCTTAATTTGGACATTTTAATGGCTTTGGAACTGTGAACTTGTAACTTAATAAATTCCTTTCATAAAAGCAAATCCATTCTGGTATATTGCATTTCCAGCAGCATTAACAAACTAAAACAGTTCCCAAATACTATAAAATCTCCATTTTATATAATTCTTTCTAAAGATGATGCACGCCTGCATTTCGTATATTCAAGTACACATTTGTGAAGTATAGTAATAAAGAATTTTCAGCAGTTTGGTATCAGGAGCCTGCTTAGGTTGGTTTAAAGTGGCAGTAAAGAGCGATTGTAGAATGAGAACACAGAGCATTCCAACAGCACCTGAGGGAGGAATGCTGCCTTATTACAGGAAAGCCTCACCCAGAAACTGGAGATTGGGAATGAGTACCTCTGATTTCTCTTTACTTTTCCCTTCTTTTCTACAGGTCTCATTTGTTCTTCTCTCCCTTATAAATCTAATCTTTCCACCTCTCCCACAGATCTCAATTTACTTACCAAGTTTTAACATACACACATCCATCGACTCCTTTGTCTAACCAGATAACCTCTGGCAGGGGAACCTACCATTGTTTAGTCAGCTATAGCTGGTGATGGGCATTAAATACGGTTGCCAAGGGCCAGACCTGCAAATGATGGAGCAGATCTCCATCCAAAGAAAGTCACTGACTTATGAGCTAAAACTCTCTGAAGGAACATAGTTTTCATTTTTTTTTCTATTTGTTACCTACAGAAGATGACAGTATTAAAATAACCTAAGAGTTTCTTTTTATTTTTGGACAGGCAGATATCGGGAATTGAACTTGGGTCTCTGTGCCATTGCGCCACCATCGCCCGCCCTTCATTTTGTATTTTACTGGATGTCAGTAAGATTCTATGAATTATTATTGAAATCCATCTTCAAACAACAATAATCCAGTCATTTTGTTATGCCATTTAATTATGCCCTTGATCATAGGGTTACAGCATTTTTTCTTCAAGCCAAAGTTAATGATGAACTTACAACAGGATATGCTATTAGTATGAAAAGCAAGAAGATGTAAGTAGTTTATAGCTTAAGTTAATTTTGGGTAAAAAGGGGGAGGAATAAAAATATACGCATATGTTTTTTTCTTATAATTGCCAAAGAAATGTTGGAAGAATATCCATAAAATGATTATTTATGGAGGAAGAGGAAAATAAAGGGGAGTGATCAAATATTGAAATTAGCATTCTCTGAATATGCCTCGGGATATATTTTGACCTTGAGATCGATTAAATGGTTTACATATTTAAAAATAAAGCTAGGCAGCCATCCAAGAGGAAGTGGGGAAAGGTGGTGGCCCATGAGGCTCATCACAGACAACACAGAGGTGGTGTCTGTGAGCCAGGTGAGTACCACCGCAGAGTGGGGCCTTGCATGGGGCAGGGAAGCCTGGGCTTCCATCTCCCTCCAGCTTCCAGGAAGGGGGCTGACAGCAAGCGTGGGAGCAGCAGAAACAGAGGTGGATGCTCTGGCTTGGAGGCCAGGTGGCCTGAGTGGCTGGAGAGGGAGTCTACTACCCAAGAATGAGAATTCTCTTCACCAGGATATGAAGACTGTTCAGTTACCAAGAGCCCAAAATTATCATTGTTGGGTAAGATAATGCAGGAACATTTTATCCTTTACCAACTTTTTATGAATGAAGTTATACATACATCCCCCACCATAGGAAATGTGAAAATGAAATGGTTAGTAGTTTCACTTGATTTTAATTTTGATCTCGAACTTCCTTTTTATCCAGGGAACTACTGTAACCAAGAAATTAGGATGGAAGGGATGATTTTTATTACTGAATTGTAACATAAATATTCCTTTTTGCTTTCTGGCAAATTGGAGTAGACAAGGAAATACCTGAAATCTCTGAATTATAATCCAGCTGACTTGATCTCTGAAAGTGGTTGTATAGCCCTTATCTTCTGCCCCTGTGATTGCAAAATTCTTGTGACTAACCTTCATTCGTACATAGTTAGCCAGTTTTTCAACGTTAGAGTCTTGTAATCACTAATTATAGCCTCTAACGTTTGTTAATGAAGGGTCTTGGATCTGCCTGAAAGTAACTGTATTAGTTAGGGTTCTCTAGAGAAACAGAATCAACAGGGAACACTTGTATAAAATTTATGAAAGTGTCTCACGTGACCATAGGAACGCAGAGTTCAAAATCCACAGGGCAGGCTGTGAAGCCGATGACTCCAATGGATGGCCTGGATGATCTCCACAGGAGAGGCTCACCAGCCAAAGCAGGAATGGAACTTATCTCCTCTGAGTCCTCCTTAAAAGGGTTCCCATGATTGCATTTAGCATCACTAATTGCAGAAGACACTCCCCTTTGACTGATTACAAATGGAATCAGCTGTGGATGTAGCTGACATGATCATGACCTAATCCTACGAAATGTCCTCATTGCAACAGACAGGCCAGCGCTTGTCCAATCAGATGAACAGGTACCACAACTTGGCCAAGTTGACACTTGTCCCTAACCATGACAGTCCACCCCTTGTCAACTTGGCACCTATATATATATATATATATATATATATATATATATATATATATCACCTTAGACCATACTTAATTTCCAAATGAAAACAAATAAGCACACATTTTTTCTTTTACCTGACAATACTCAACTGTCCTGCATATAACTGGAAACACATTAAATCTCTCCAGAATAGGGTGCAAATACTTGGGCAACATTCATTCTTAAACTTGATATCTTACAACTCAAATAGTATAACACAAACAAAACAGCATTACAGTCCTCGTTTCTGTAACTGATCACGTGGTCGAAGTTCATATTTATCACTACCTTCTTCCACTACCCATTCCATGTTCCCTTTCCCCTCAGCAAGCACTTCAGCTGGCCGTGGTTCTTTGCCTGGTGGGGTGACCCAAACCTTCATTCCTGAAGTCTCAGAGCCATTAGTGGTCCTGCCTAGATTGTGTTGTTGCAGTTTTCCATTGATTTTAATCATAGGGCATGGTAGTACTAATAGACGCCCCAGGGGATCTCCTATATTCCAAGAAAACTCTTCTTTAACTCCATTATGTAGTTGCAGTCCTACTTCCTTCTGATAGTCAGAGTCAATTACCCCAGACAATAATGTAATCCCCTTCTTGGTGTGTTGATCCAGAGGCATAAGTAGCCCAAAGTGGCCAGGTGGCAATCTTAACTTCCAGTTCAGTGGTATCACTGTTGTTTCTCCTGGAGAAAGCACACCCCGTTTTGGAACTAAAACCTGTAGACCAGCAGAACTCAGTGTAGCAGGGACAGGAAGCAAAAATTTTCCTAGCGGATCACTAGGAGTAATAATGAGTGGCACCACACCCATTTCCACCCCTTGGTTCCTGGACCCATGGATCCTGGCTATGGGAGAAACAGCACCATACAGCGGACGCTGATTCAAAGCATACACAGCTTCCTGGAGAACATTACCCCAGCCTTTCAAATTTTTGCCACCTAGTTGGCACCATAATTGAGTTTTCAAAAGGCCATTCCACCGTTCTATCAATCCAGCTGCTTCTGGATGATGGGGAACATGGTAAGACCAGAGAATTCCATGAACATGTGCCCATTCCCGCACTTCATTTGCTGTGAAGTGTGTTTCTTGATCCGAAGCAATGCTATGTGGAATACCATGACGATGGATAAGGCATTCTGTAAGCCCACGGATAGTAGTTTTGGCAGAAGCATTGCATGCAGGGAAAGCAAACGCATATCCAGAGTATGTGTCTATTCCAGTTAGAACAAATCGCTGCCCTTTCCATGAAGGGAGTGGTCCAATGTAATCAACCTGCCACCATGTAGCTGGCTGGTCACCTCGGGGAATGGTGCCATATCGGGGGCTGAGTGTGGGTCTCTGCTGCTGGCAGATTGGGCACTCAGCAGTGACTGTAGCCAGGTCAGCCTTGGTGAGTGGAAGTCCATGTTGCTGAGCCCATGCATAACCTCCATCCCTACCACCATGACCACTTTCTTCATGAGCCCATTGGGCAATAACAGGAGTTGCTGGGGAAAGAGGCTGACTGGTATCCATAGAACAGATCATCTTATCCACTTGATTATTAAAATCTTCCTCTGCTGAAGTCACCCTCTGGTGTGCATTCACATGGGACACAAATATCTTCATGTTTTTAGCCCACTCAGAAAGGTCTATCCACATACTTCTTCCCCAGACCTCTTTGTCACCAATTTTCCAATTATGGTCTTTCCAAGTCCCTGACCATCCAGCCAAACCATTAGCAACAGCCCATGAGTCAGTATACAAACGCACCTCTGGCCAGTTTTCCTTCCAAGCAAAATGAACAACCAGGTGCACTGCTCGAAGTTCTGCCCACTGGGAGAACTTCACCACTGTCCTTCAAGGACACCCCAGAAAGGGGTTGTAATGCTGCAGCTGTCCACTTTCGGGTGGTACCTGCATATTGTGCTGAACCATCTGTAAACCAGGCCCAAGTTTTCTCTTCCTCAGTCAATTCACTGTAAGGAACTCCCCAAGAGGCCATAGCTCTGGTCTGGGAAGGAGAAGGTAATGTGGCAGCAGGAGTGGGAACCATGGGCATTTGTGCCACTTCTTCATGTAACTTACTTGTGCCTTCAGGACCTGCTCTGGCTCTATCTCGTATATACCATTTCCACTTTACAATAGAGTGCTGCTGTGCACGCCCAACTTTATGGCTTGGTGGGTCAGACAACACCCAACTCATGATAGGCAACTCAGGTCTCATGGTAACTTGGTGGCCCATGGTTAAGCGTTCAGTCTCTACTAAGGCCCAGTAGCATGCCGAAAGCTGTTTCTCAAAAGGAGAGTAGTTATCTGCAGCAGATGGTAAGGCTTTGCTCCAAAATCATAAGGGTCTGCATTGTGATTCTCCTATAGGGGCCTGCCAAAGGCTCCAGACAGCATCTCTATTTGCCACTGACACTTCCAGCACCATTAGATCTGCTGGATCATACAGCCCAAGTGGCAGAGCAGCTTGCACAGCAGCCTGGATCTGTCGCAGAGCCTCCTCTTGTTCAGGTCCCCACTCAAAATTAGCAGCTTTTCTGGTCACTCAATAAATGGCCAGAGTAGCACACCCAAATGAGGAATATGTTGTCGCCAAAATCCAAAAAGACCCACTAGGCGTTGTGCCTCTTTTTTGGTTGTGGGAGGGGCCAGATGCAGCAATTTATCCTTCACCTTAGAAGGGATATCTCGACATGCCCCACACCACTGGACACCTAGAAATTTTACTGAGGTGGAAGGCCCCTGTATTTTTGTTGGATTTACCTCCCATCCTCTGACACGCAAGTGCTTTACCAGTAAATCTAGAGTAATTGCTACTTCTTGCTCACTAGGTCCAATCAACATGATATCATCAATATAATGGACCAGTGTGATGTCTTGTGGGAGGGAGAAACGATCAAGGTCTCTGTGAACAAGATTATGACATAGGGCTGGAGAGTTGATATACACCTGAGGTAGGACAGTGAAAGTATATTGCTGACCTTGCCAGCTGAAAGCTAACTCTTTCTGGTGGTCCTTACTAATAGCTATTGAGAAAAAAGCATTTGCCAGATCAATAGCTGCATACCAGGTACCAGGGGATGTATTGATTTGCTCAAGCAATGATACTACATCTGGAACAGCAGCTGCAATTGGAGTTACCACCTGGTTGAGTTTATGATAATCCACTGTCATTCTCCAAGACCCATCTGTTTTCTGCACAGGCCAAATAGGAGAGTTGAACAGGGATGTGGTGGGAATCACCACCCCTGCATCTTTCAAGTCCTTAAGAGTGGCAGTAATCTCTGCAATCCCTCCAGGAATATGGTATTGCTTTTGATTTACTATTTTGCTTGGTAGGGGCAGTTCTAGTGGCTTCCACTTGGCCTTTCCCACCATAATAGCCCTCACTGCACGAGTTAGAGAACCAACGTGGGGATTCTGCCAGTTGCTCAGTATGTCTATGCCAATTATACATTCCGGAACTGGGGAAATAACTACAGGATGGGTCCGGGGGCCCACTGGACCCACTGTGAGACGGACCTGAGCTAAAACTCCATTGATCACCTGGCCTCCATAAGCCCCCACTCTGACTGGTGGTCCAGAATGATGTTTTGGGTCCCCTAGAATTAATGTCACTTCTGAACCAGTGTCTAATAATCCCCGAAATATCTGATCATTTCCTTTTCCCCAATGCACAGTTACCCTGGTAAAAGGCCGTCAGTCTCCTTGGGGAAGACTTAGAGGAAGGTTAACAGTATAAATTTGTGGCAGTGTAACAGGTTTCTCCCCCATAGGGACCTGGCCTCCCCTTCATTCAAGGGGCTCAGGGTCTGTAAACTGTTTCAAGTCTGGAAATTGATTAAGGGGCCCTGACTCTGTGTTTTTGTAATTCAGGTTAGACTTCTGTTCCCTTGACCTAGAACTCTTTTGTTTATACAGCTCCAACAAGAATTTAGTAGACTGACCTTCTATTGTATTTCTAGGCACCCCATGATTTACTAGCCAATGTCACAAATCTCTGCATGTCATATAATTTTGATGCCTCCTTTGAGTTTGTTGTCTATTATAATACCCACGTCTACCCTGTCTTTTGTGATTAAGTGCTGCCACCTGGCTTCTGCCAACTCGGGATCCTGTCATCCCCATTGTGTTTAAGGATTCCAGCTCAATGACAGCAGTTCCTACAGTAATATCTGACCTACAGAGAAGTGCAACCACAGAGCTCTTGAGGGATGATGGTGCTAGTCTCACAAACTTATTTCTCACTGTTCTGGTAAAAGGTGCATCCTCTGGACATTCCTGGGGTGTAAGAGCAGGCTTTGCATGATAAATCCACTCTAACATTCCAATCTCTCTAAGCCTCTGGATCCCCTCATCTACATTATACCTGGGCAGTTCTGGCATTTCAACCTCAGGTAATGTTGGCCACCTTTTGATCCATGTTTCAACCAACCACCCTAACAAGCTGTTAACACCTTTTCTAACTGCTCTAGCTATAACATTGAATGCAGAATCTCTGCTTAGTGGGCCCATATCAATAAATTCAGCCTGATCCAGCCTTATATTCCTCCCACCATTATCCCACACTCTTAAAATCCGTTGCCACACATATTCCCCTGATTTCTGTCTATATAAATTGGAAAACTCACACAGTTCTTTTGGAGTATAACGTACCTCCTCATGTGTGATACTTTGTACCTCACCTTTAGGGGCCTGTTGTGACTTTAGTCTAGTTATAAGTCTAGAAGAAATGAGGGGTGGTGGGGGTGGGTCATGAAAAGAATTAGAAATATCTTCCAAGCCATTTACTTCAGGGCCTTCATTTGCAGTTTCATCTGGTGAAACAGGATTAATAACTCTAGGGCTAATCCCTTTAGGAGGAGGTTGGGTGGCCAATTCCTCAAGGCAGGCTGGAGGTGGGGCGGCTATGTCCTCAGGGCAGACTATTACAGGGTTATCTAAAGAAGGCTCAGCATGGTCTAGGGTTTCAACCTCACCCCCAACATCATTATCAACCCATATGTCACCATCCCATTTTTCAGGGTCCCACTCCTTTCCAATCAATGCCCTCACTTTAACGGCAGACACCATGCAAGACTGAGATTTCAGTTTATGTTGTGAATTTGCTACTCTAACAATAAGATTCTGAGTCTGATTTTCAGAGATCTCAAGTCTACGGCTACAGGAAATAAAATTTTCCTTCAGGATACTCATAGAAACCTCTACATCTTTCAGACGGCACTTAAGCTTCTTGTTTGAAGCCTTAAGCCCATCCCTTTCACCCTTTAATGTAGACAGTGTAACTAACAACAACCAACCAACATCTCTATAACTCTTCTTTCACAAAACTCTGTAAAGGTGTCAAAAACATTATCCCCCAGAGTCTGGTTTCGTACAAGCGAAGCATTAGGAGAATCGAATGATGATATTTTGACTATCTCCTTTGCCAACTCAGTCCATGGATTGGGAGTGTCTTTCTGATTACAGGAATCAGAGTCCTTAGTGTCTCTGAGCCCAGTCAGAGTAGAAAACCATTCATAAAAACCCATTTTTAAGATTCTGTTCCTTAAGAACCACTCCTGGTACCAAGATGTATTAGTTAGGGTTCTCTAGAGAAACAGAATCAACAGGGAACACTTGCAAATATAAAATTTACGAAAGTGTCTCACATGACCGTAGGAACGCAGAGTCCAAAATCCACAGGGCAGGCTGTGAAGCCGATGACTCCAATGGATGGCCTGGATGATCTCCACAGGAGAGGCTCACCAGCCAAAGCAGGAATGGAACTTGTCTCCTCTGAGTCCTCCTTATAAGGCTTCCCATGATTGCATTTAACATCACTAATTGCAGAAGACACTCCCCTTTGGCTGATTACAAATGGAATCAGCTGTGGATGTAGCTGAAGTGATCATGACCTAATCCTATGAAATGTCCTCATTGCAACAGGCAGGCCAGCGCTTGCCCAATCAGATGAACAGGTACCACAACTTGGCCAAGTTGACACTTGTCCCTAACCATGACAGTAACCCACCCAAGTCCCAAATTATCTTGATGTCCAAGAGTGGCTCTAACATATGCAGTAGCTTAGACTTTAACCTACAAGTCACCTAGATCTCATTCTGTCGTTTTCTTCTATACATTCTGTGACTAGGCATGTAATCAACCTTGCACATGCTCAATAATCAGATCACCTCTAATTACAACATCTGGGCCATGGCGTTCATTATCCTAAACCTTGCCCATCTTTTCTCTAATAAAACTACTCAAATTACTGCAGTTCAGGAGACAGATTTTGCACCATTAGGTTGACTGCTTTCCTACTACATGCCTAATAATAAACTCTTTCTCTCTTTGAAACCCCAGTGTCTCAGGAATTGGTTATTGAGTGCGTCGAGAAGAAGAACTCACAGCCTTGGTCCAGTAACATCACAAAGAAGAAACAAAGAGCAACTGAGTCAGGCTGACGTATCAATAATCCTTCTAGGGGCTAAAACCTGTACCCCTGCAGAAAAAGAAACAAGACATGCTGATACCAACAAGTCTACTTATCTTCACTAGATAGCCCTGCTCCTGCAGGGACATCTTGCCTGTCCAAGTTGCAAAAGTAATGAAACATAGTTCAAGGACATCCCACCTCAAGCAACTAATGTAGATCCCTCTTCCTTGCTTCCCTTCCCCATTCCCCCATGCCCTCACTTTGCTCTTAGCAGTCATTTATACTGCTTGCCCAAACCTTGCCATTTGAGCAGTAACTTTTTATTGCTGTTCTGCATTAATGTCACTTTAGTTCAATAAACTTCTTCCATACTTTAGTTTTCAGAGTCTGCTTCCAGCAAAACAGTCTGGTGTCAGAAGTGGGATATGAAGGTGGATGCTGAGATGACACTGGGACAGAAGCTTGGGAAAGAGCTTGGTGAAGAGCTTGGCAAAAGCAGAAAGCCTTTATGTTCATCATCTGGCTACCCTGGCTAGCCCCTCTTGGATCTTTGTATTCCCTCTGTGTTGTGGTTGAGATCAAATCTATTTGTTAAACTAAAGTCTGGTCAGGCTTTCTTGTACAATCTTTGTTTTTTTGCCATCAAGAGACTTCTGTACTATTTCTTTCTGGTTCTTTCTGGATACTTTAAATAAGTGGGTTTTAGACGTTCGTGAATGTGAGCACAAAGTCCAGTTGGAATCCATCAAAGAAACTTGGAAGACCTCTAAATAGAAACTCATGATCTTATGAAAAACTTTAAAACAGAAACCCACAATCTCATGAAGGACTTTAAAGCAGAGACTCATCATCTAATTAAAACTTTAAAGACAGAGTCACCTGATCTCTGCAAAGAAACTGACAGCAAGACTTCTTGCTCTAGTCAAAAGTCACCACCTTCCCCTCCACGCAGCCCATGCTCCTTATACTTCCCAAACCTCCCAAACCTCTTAATCCCTCACAGCCTAGCCTGATCACCACCACCCCCTTATTCCTCAGCTTTCTCCCTTCTCCTTTGCTCTAATTTCACTTCTCAGTTTCCCTTCAAAGTTAAAACAACATAACCAGATATGTGGTTCAGTATCCTTATACTCCATGGACTCAAAGTGAATTCGTCAGTTTTGCTATAAGCCTCCCCAACCCTGGAGAAGATCCACCAGCTTCCACTGGCACTTTGAAATCCTGTCTCACTTAACAACCCAGGCATCCCTGATCTTTTTCAGCTAGCCCAACTTGCTGTTGGCCAAAGACATGCTCACCATTCATAATCCTACTTTCACCAAGAATGAGTGTTCTCATAAATATCACTGAGAGGGATGTAAAAATCCTCATCCACAAGAAATCCATAGAACACCCCACCTCTCCCCATGTGAGGAAAATACATAACCCTAGCATTTAACCCTGATTTCTCAGCATGAAGGTGCTCTGGGGAGATTAGCATATGTATGGCTACCACCTCTGAGCTTATCTCAGTAACTACTTCTGTTAGCCCCTTTTCAGTTCTCATTGACTCTGGAGCTATTCTATCTGTCTTAAACTCTACTTTATTGCCCTGAGTACTTCCCCAGGGTACCAAAATTTAAACTGTTGTGAAGATTGATCATTATTCCTTTTCTGGCTCCCTTTCCAAACCTCTCCCTTTCATGCTTGGAGGCCTTACTGGAACTTAACCCTTACTCCTTTCCTTCCACTCTGCCACTTGTTTCCTGGGGTGAGATTTCCTCTCAAAGTTTCATACTTCTATCAACTTTCAGACAAAGGGAAGAATTTCACTAACAGTCACAACTTCCTCCCTAGCTTTATTTGCCCCTGATTTTCACAGTTTTAAACACCCCCATCCATTCTCTCTGACCTCCTTGCTTCTGTTGGCTATGAGTTTGGCCTACTGATTCCACCAACATCAGCCATGTCCTTCGTTCTCTCCCAATTGTTATTCAAGTCAAACCCTCTGTTTTCCTTCCTTCTCTTCCCCAATGCCCTCCAAGTCCATCAGCAACCAAAGGAGCTAGACCTATAATCCAAAATTTACTTGCTTAAAGTCTTACTGTTCCTTGCACCAACCCATGTGATACTCCATCTTCCTAGTGCAAAACCAAACAATTGTGGATGCATGATCTCCATGAAATTAATGCTATTCTACCTAAAACTCCCATTGTTCCTCATCTACATATGCTCCTTAACCTAATCCTCCCCAAAGCCAAATTCTTTACTTGTATTGATCTCTCTAGAACTTTCTTTTCTATAAAATTTGCATCTGAGAGCTGATGCCTTTTTGCATTAACCTGGGATAATTGCAGTATATCTGGACTGTTCTTCCTCAAGGGTACATTGAGTCACCCTCTTATTTCTCCTAAGTTTTAAAACAAGATCTTGCAGATTTTTTATTTTATTTTATTTTTTTTGGCATGGGCAGGCACCAAGAATCGAACCCAGGTCTCTAGCATGGCAGGCAAGAATTCTGCCTGCTGAGCCACCATGGCCCGCCCTGCAGATATTTCTTTTTATCAGTCAACTCTGCTTCAATATATTGATGATCTTCTCTGTTTCCTTTCTGTTAATTCCTGCATTCAAGACTCCTTAACACTCTGGACTACTTTAACACCAAAAGGGCACAAAACCTCAAAAGAAAAACTTCAATTTGCCAGGCCATCAGTTAAGTTCCCCTTCAGTCACATTGTCTCCTTTCAAGGGCTTTCACTACACCACTGCCATCTCAAACCCATCCTCAATTTCCCCCAACCCAACACCAAAGGACAACTTCATGCATTTCTAGGACTTTCTGGGTACTGCTGTGTGTGGATCCCCTCTTTCTTCTTCACTGCCCCACCCCTCTACAATCTCCTCAAAAACTACCAGTTGAGCACCTCTCACACTCTAGCTCCACCCTCGCAGCTTTCCAGTCTCTCCAGCAAGCACTACTAAAACCCCTTTCCTATGGCTCCTTGATTACTGTCTCCCCTTTCAACGTTTTGTGGATGAAAAAAGAGGGAATGTATGTAGGGTGTGTTAACTCAGGGGCAGGCTGACCATTACACCCCTTCAGCTATTACAGCTAGACATTGGACGCAGTGACTTGGGCTCTAACCCCTTGCCTAGGTGCAGTTATATCCACTGCAACTTAGGCTCAAGCAGTTTCCAAAGTAACCCTAGACTCGGTTCTCACCATCTTTGTGCCTCACATTGTGGAAACTTTGCTAAACAGTCACCATACTGAGCATTTCTCTGCAGCCATCTATCATAGCTTGAAGCTTGCTTCTTAAGTAACCCCACTATTTCCACCTAGCATGTTAAAACTCTGAACCCAGCGACCTTCCTCCTTGAATCTGTTGAAAGTAATGAACCTCATACCTCTCTCCTTCTTTTTTACTCTGTTTTCAGTTCAAGACAAGATTTAAGTAAAACCCAGGTGGAAACCCCTGACTATGTTTAGTTTACTGATAGTTGTAGTCACTATGATGAGAATGGGGATTTAATTCCAAGGTATGGAATAACAACCTCTTCTGAAGCTGTTAAACATGGGTCACTGCCAATGACTCCTCAGCACAGCAGTCTATGCTTGCTGCTATCACGTGGGCCCCAGGCGAATTAGTCCAAGGAAAAACTGTCACCCCATTTACACTAATAGTAGATGTCCCTTTGCACATGCATCTTCCTCACCTCTTCAAGGAAATTAGTTAAAAATAAAATCTGAGGGTTTACAAAGGTAGTTCAGTGATAGAATTCTCACCTGCCATGTGGGAGACCTGGGTTTGATGCCCAGCCCACACACTTCCCCTAAAAAAAAAAAAAAAAAAAAAAAAAAACAACTAAAACAAACAATAAAACAATAGGCAAACAAAAAATTCAACAAATGGTGCTGCAATAATGGGATATTCACATGGAAAATTTATGAAATACTACCTTGCCATACAGTATACAAAACAAAAGAACAAAAACAAAACAAAAAATAAAATCTGAGTAAGCCATTTCTTAGACAGAATTCTGCTCCCCAAAGTTGTTGCCATTCTCAAAACTGTAGGACATAGTACAATTGGTTCAGAAAAAGAACAAGGAAATGTATTAGTAGATTCTACAGCTGCCAAGGAGCCACTTTGCTACTTAGTAAGAAACAACATTCTATTCAAATTCTTCAGGTGCCAGAAATCATTCCTCAAGGGTCCTCTTTAAATGACATCATACAAGCCCAACCAACTATGCTTGCCCTTCACAGCGAAAAATTTAAACTTAACAGGGTGGGAATCAAGACTCCAAATCTGAATTATAAAGTGGACCAATTGGCCTCCTTGTTTTCCCCAGTGTTCCCACCCTTCCTATGGTGAGGTCTCAGAATGCCCAGATGCACTGGAGCCCCAACAAACTGAAAAACTTAGCAAGAAAATATTAGTAGGGCAACTTCGAAAACCACCACTCACTGCAGCCTCTATCCCCAATACCACCCTTATGACCTTTCCACTTGCCTCCTGGAAAATTCCCACCAGATAGATTTAACCCAGCTTCCCCTCTGCCAAGGGTGTAAGTATTGTCTTGTTATGGTTTCTATGTTCTGTCAATAGGTAGAAGTTTTCCCAGTAAGATAGGCTACTGAAACTACAGTGTTCAAAATACTCTAAGAAAATTGTTACATGGTGGGGGTTCCCATGAAAGCCATAGTGATTGTGGCACCCCCTTAGCTGGATAGACTCCTTCTAAACTCCTATCAATCTCCTCCATCTTACAGTGCCTCCACTGTGCCTATCACCCTCAGTCATCAGGGTTACTCAAATGCACTAACAGCATAGTCAAAACCCAATTAGGAAAACTCCATTCTCTCTTCCCTGGGTTAAAATCCTTCCCCTAGTCTTATGAATTTATGGGGAGGGGAATTTAGCCTTCATCAACTTTCCCCCTATGAAATAATCATTGGTTACTTAAGCCCTTATTTCCTTGGTCTCAAACTGAAAAAGTCAGTTCTTCCTTAGCCTCATATTTTCAAAGACTTTCGTAACCCCCCCTGAACTTCATAAAACTGTTTCTGACTCTCTCCACAGAGCCACCCATCACTAACTCCCTGTAGGCCCAGGAGATTGGGTCGAGCCCCAGTAGGAACGGGCTAACAAGTCTTCCTAACACTTTCACACCTGACACCCTTCTAGGAGTAGAATTCTGGATCCATTTGCACACCTAAAACCAGCTCTTCCATCTGAGTGGACCCCTGAAGCCTTCAGAGACCTGACTACAACTCCTCCGAGTCCAGGAGCAGATGTCATCTGATACAGACTGTAATCCCAGGACCCCAGACTTGATCCCACAGAAGCAAATGGCACAGCAATAGAGTGCTCTCCCAAGACTCCAGATGAAGGCTGAGTATACCCTCTGCTATGACTACACCTTTATACAATTATAACGAGAACCACCCCAGCCGGCACTGCTACCTCCTTCTTGCCTCTATTATCATTTTAACCCTAAAATGGTCAATTAGCAATTTTTTCTCCTTCAATTTTGCCTCTATTTCCCTTAACCTATCCCTAACTTTCACCCTGTCCTCCTTTCTTACTAATGTACCATGTTGGAATAATAATGCCATTATTCAATTATCTCAAATAGTCGCTACTGGAAAAAATTTAACTAACTGCTGGATCTGTCATAACAACCCACAGAAACCCTCCCTTCAACCAGTAGGAACACCCTCAAATGATGTTTCCCACTGGCCAGATACTTGGAATACTGCAGGTGACCTCTCCATTCCCCAAACATCTATACAATCCCATCGCAGCCCACACCAAACAAGTTACTCTGTGCAATTTCCAACTCTAAAACCCACTGTATTTCACAGAAAAATTCACAAAAGTGAAGGGTAATCTTGGTGTTTCAAACAACTCTCTCAAGCCTGGTAACCACCTCCCTCTAACTTTATCCAACTGGACAGAACATAACTCTATACCTACCTCATCTCCTTAGTCCCTCATCCTCTCTGTCACCAATAAGCACAATTTTGGAAAAGTCTGCCTCCCTCTAGGTTTTACTTTTCTGTGTAAGAGCTCTGATGGGTTTCTCAGTCTTTCTTGCCTCCAGACAGTCATACCCACAGGACAAAGTGCTGTTGATTTCCTCCCACACCTCAGCCTCACTAAATATAATTCCACCCACTTCCACCTGCACCATTATAGAGAACTAGACCTCATCTTAGTGGGAGCAGGAGCCCTCTTAGTTCCAGCTGCCCTTTGGGTCAGGTGTGAAATGTATGAAAACACTCCCTCAAATCTACACATTACACTAGAAGAAAAAGCATCCCAAATGGGACAAGCCCTCTCAGGATTTATCACGTCTCTCAATTCTCTTGCAGCTGTAATTATGGATAACTGATTAGCTTTAGATTACCTTTTAGCTGAAGAAGGTGCTGTTTGTGCTGTTGCCAATACATCCTGCTGCACTTGGATCAACACCACCAGACAAGATGAAACCAACATCCAGAGATCTTCAAGCAAGCTACATGGCTTCATGACCTGAACAAGCAAGCCAGAGCTATATGGGAATCAATTAAGGGGGTTCTGCCTAATGTCTCCTGGTTGTATTCCCTAGTCTCACTATTGATCATGTTAATCATCTTACTCCCAGACCTGTCTTCATTTGCATCATCACCAACTTCACCATGCAACACCTCAACATCACCCATCCCTTTCATCTATCCCTTGTAGCTTTAGGGTACCAGCCTTTAAAACCACAAAACAACTGTATTTGGTCTTTGGAAGTCCAAGAACTCTCTTGACCAAAACGAAGGAATATGAAAATGGAATGGTTTATAGCTTTGCTAATCATCTTGATCTGCTTGAATTTCCTTTTTATCCAGGGAACTACAAAGAAGAAATAGAGAACTGAGTCAGACGGACATGCCAATAATTCTTCATGATGCTAAGACCTCTGTCCCTGCAGAAAAGAAGTAAGATTTGCTGACACCAAAAGTCTACTTATCTTCACCAGATAACTGTACTCCTGCAGGGATGTCCTCCCTGTCCAAATTGCAAAATTAAGGAAACATAGCTCAAGGACATCCCACCTCAAGCAACTCATGTAGCTCCCTCTCCCTTGCTCCCCTTCCTGTTCCCGCATACCCCACTTTGTTCCTAGAAACCATATAGACTGCTTGCCCAAAATTTGCCTTTTGAGCAGTAACTTTTTGTTGCTGTCCTGCATTAATGCCACTTTAGTTCCACAAACTTCTATACTTTGTTTTTCAGAGTTTTCTTCTAGCGAAGCAGAAGTATAAAAATAATGCCGAAAAGATAGTCATTAATAATATGTATTTCCTAATGTGGGATATTGGTGGCCAAGAATCTATCCATTTTTTCTAGAACACTTACTATACTAACACTGAGTTTGTAATAGTTGTTGTGGACAATACAGACAAAGAATGGATTTCTGCAGCTAGAGGAGAATTATAGAAAATGTTAGCACATGAGGTTGTAAGAAAAGCCTGATTGCTGATTTTTATTAATAAAGGAGATGTTAAAGAATGTACGACTGTAGCAGAAGTTTCCCAGTTTTTATAACTAAGTTCTATTACAGATCAGCAGTGGCATGTCCAGGCAGATTTACCAAGGACCTGAATGAAAGATATCATGCCTTAAGATTAGATGATCTCTACTGACCTCTTCTCATAGTCTTTGAATAAACAAAGTGCTGGAATTTTCCTGATAATTGCAAACATTAATGGCTTAAATATATTAAGAATAAACTGATTTAAGCTATTTCTATAAAAAGAAATATTAAGACCACTTATTTGAAAACAAAAATGAAAACTCACTTTCCATTTTCTTTCTCATTAGTTCCTTCCCAAGTAAAGTCCTAAAGCTGTGACTGACATTTTTCTCGTAATGAACCCTCTGAGGACTTTGTGTAGCCTGTGGTAAGTACAAAGGGAGAGGAAGACATTGTTAACTTTAAGAGGCTTATTGTGAATATAAACCTCTCAAGCTGAATGTTATTCTCCTCTTGTTCCATTAAGTCAAAATAAAATCAGTACAGATATTCAGGTTCCAATATTTTAATGTGTAATTTTACTTATGAAAGTATTTTGTATAAGGTTGTGTATGTAAAATACTTGTGTATATACCTCAAGTTCAAGTTAATGATTTTGATTTATATTCCAAAGAAAAGTGAGTAATGCAAAAATAAATTTATCCTTAGTTGTAACCATATGTGATGAATATTGGCATTGGTGTTAAGTGCCATTTTGTACTTTTCCCCTTAGGTTCTCTGTATTGTACTAACCAACACCAAAATCACTGAGCTGCTCGAAATAAAAATGAAATAAATAAAGAAAAATAAATAAAGCCTGACATTGTGTGCATATTTTTTGGTTGATCAAATCACACAGAAACATGTACTGCAACTGAAAGGAACTTATATCAAATTCTTGGCTTAAGTATTACTAATGGGCAGAATTACACAGAAAATAAATATCAGATCATTCCCTGTATAAATCCATATGCCATTTATAAAACTGAATAAATTGTTATTTACTAATCAGTCATTATTGTGATTAAAATTATCAAGTATTTTTATCAACATTAATTTAAAATTGTTCTGTGAAACATGTCTATCTAGAGAAGTAACAGAATATTTTTGGTATTAATTTATAGGTCAAGTATTTAAAGTAAATTTGAGATGAAAAGTGAAGCATGTTTTCCAAGCAACAATAGTAATTTCTTATTCTAATTTTAGGCTTGGGATAGTTTGAGATATTTTTATTTCTATTAGTTGTCTTGTATATTTTTCTACCACATGACTACACTGTTTGACAATTAGGAGATGCAAATGCTTTTCTTTTAAAAAAAAACATCTTTATTGAGAGATAATTTACAGACCACAAAATTGCCCCATCATAAGTGTACAAACAATTCAATGATTTTTAAATATATTTGCAGATTTGTGCATCCATCACCACAATCTACATTTAGGACATTTTTTAATGTTTTAAGAATTTGGCGTAAAAATTGACTGCTTTGACGTATCATTTTTAGTATGCATAACTTGACCAATCATGCATTTTATGTCTACTTAAGGTATATTTTGTCAGGATCTCAAAGTTGAAGGTATTGCAGTCATACTGTAAATTTATCAGACATAATCTGTGCACTCCTATTTGCATATATTTTATGCCCTGAAACTCTGAATGCTAATTCAAACTGGCATGTTTTAGAATATTCAAGAGAAAAATAACTACTTTTCAACCAGCTTTTTTAATTTCCTGAGATTTTAGTGATAAATAATAGTAATACTGTAGCATTGACAAAATTTGGGAAGTTCATTTCATTAAACTATAAAATAACATCTGAATCTAAATCAGACATGGGAGATCAGTGTTTCACATCAGATGTTCTGTGTTTTAGATTTATATAAAAATGTTTAAGATGCATGTATAATATTTAATATTTTCCACAAGCTTTTACCCAAGTAAATCTTAACTTACTAAGCATTATGTATTAAAATATTTACAAAACTTTCTAATAACCATAAGAGTTTACTTGTATATTAAAAATTTCCTTAAACCCCCTCAAATAAATCTAATAAGAAAGTAGATGAAATCTCTAAAAGTGAAATCAAATTTCCATATTCAAATTATATATTAAGTTGTTGCATAGCTACAAAATGAACAAAATATTTGAGTACTTTCAAATTTAATGTTGTGAAAGTGCATCTGAAGTTAAAATAGTTTAAAGAACAAATCAACTTTAAAGAAATCCTAAGCTTCATTCTGTATTTTTAATGATAAATTGGTTTTATTATTTTACATCTATATTTTAATCTATCTATAAATCTAGCCATGCCAAAGGTTTTCAGAGTAAGAGAAAATATATATAAATATAACGTCAAAGAATACTGTAATTATATACTGATTTGGAAATACCTGTGGAAAGCACTATTTTTTTCATAATAATGCACATGTGTCAGGTCTTCCCACTAACTGCCCAATAACTGTTTGTACTCCATCCTCAAGGCTCAACTATAAAATTCTATATCCATCTGTTTTGGTTTAAAACTGTTGTGTATCCCAGAAAGCCCATGTTCTTTCAATTCTGATCCAACCTTGTGGGGTCAGCCATGCTCTATAGTGCTGTTTCAATATTGTAGGATGGAACCTTTTGGTAAGGTAGCTTCCACGGAGATGTGGCAACCAATTGTGGGTGTGACCTTTTGATTAAATGGAGATGTGACTCTACCTATTTAAGGTGAATTTTGATTAGTTTTCTGGGGTCTTTAAAAGGGAAAACATTTTTGAGAAAGTTCAGAAGTGACACAGACACTGACATTTAGAGATGTTGGCATGCCAAAGGAGGTCCTTGAGTGCCAACAGAGAGAGCAGATGCCTAGACATGGATGCCCAGCAGATGTTGTCATGTCCCTTCCCATGAGATGCCAAGCAAGCCAGAAGCCAGAAGGATCCACAGGGGCTGAGAGAGCTGTTTGAAATCAGAAGCCAGGAGAGGAAGCAAATACCAACCACATGCCTTCACATGTGACAGACATTGGCCTTCTTTTGGAGTCAAGTTATCTTTTTCTGGATGCCTTAGTTTGGACATTTTTCTGGCCTTGGGACTCTAAACTTATAATTTAATAAATCCCCTTTAGAAAAGCCATCCATTTCTGTTATATAGCATTCCAGCAGCATTAGCAAACTAAAACTATCTAAAAACAACCACTGCATCCTGAAGCCTTGGTTGATCCTATGACTTTTATAAGAAATGTTCAATGTGGGTCTGAGATATTTGTATGAGAAAGCAAGAAGCAATAGGTCTGATGATGTTATGATGTTAACAAAAACCGACCCTGGCTCCCACTGACCAAAGATAGCAAATGTAAAGATGCAGCAAAGGTACAATGGCTTCAATTGATTAACAAGCAGAGTACATTTAAAAAAAATAGTGTTTTAAAAAGGATATTTAAAGAGAAGATACAGTCAAGCAACAATAAATAACACAAACAATAAAATTGCATTGATTACCTAGATAATTAGGAATCTAGTAAACTAATTCCTTACCCTGAAATTAATAATTCAAGGAAAATTTAATATCTTTCCTGAAGCTCCCATATTAACTGGATTTTAGTATAATCCAATATACAGGTGAATGATGAAAAGTGCTTTTTAAAGAATAAGGAAGAACTATCAATTAGAACATTACCATTTTTCAATGAGTAAGGAAATGATCATTTCAGGGAAAGGAATAAACAATTCAATGAAAGATGGATGGAAACTTTATAAAGGAGGGATTAGGCTTTTGCCACCAGAACCCATGAATCCATAATCAATCATAACATTAGTCAAAGTGAGATAAAGATATTTTTTATCACATAAAAGCATTATTGCATAGTTGAATCCGAAAATAAACAAGGTTTAGATGTAGCATCAAATTTTTAGGGAAATATTCCCTCAAGGAAGAAGACAGACAAATCAAGAATGCAGTGTATGCCACTGGGCAACTTACTTGGTATTTTCAACATGAAAAAGGAGTGAAACAAAAAATGGTAAGAGTTACAGAAATGAGAGGATTCTAGATTAAAAGAAACTTAAGTAACATAACAACTGCCTTAGTTTGACAGGCTACTATGACAAACCACAATGGGATGGTTTAAACAACAAAAATGTACCAGCTCATAGTTTTGAGGCTAAGAGAAATCCAAAATCAATGCTTTCTCCCCAAAGTCAGTATCACTGTGGTGCTGGCTGCAGGTACTCCTTGGGGTTCCTTGGTTTATATCCTTGCCTCACATCACATAGCAATGTCCTTTCCTTTCTCTCCCTTGTTTCATTGACTTCTGGCCACAGACCCCTCCCCATAGCTTTCTCTATATCTGAATTTCTTCATATGCTAAAGGATCCGGCTATCTAGAAAACTACAGTATATCTTCAAGAGGTCCTATTTACAATGGGCCCATACCCACAGGAATGCAGATAAAGATCAAGAACATCAAAACAGAGTACATCTCAGTCTATGATAACAAATAAATTACTTTATGCAATTCAGGTGGATGCAAATTTGAACAAGTTCATTATGTATTTTTGGAAAATTGAGGAAATGTGAACATGGAATGGCAATAAATATGAATATGGATGGGCATTAAACAACAAAGACTTATTGCTAATTTTCTTAGGTAGGTCTGGTAATGGAATTATGGTAATGAGGAAACATTTTTATTATTTAGTGAGATATATTCTGGATTTTGTAAGGGTAGAATGATATGAAGTCTGGAATTTGCTTCAAATAATTCAGGAAAAATGGTAACTATAAGTATGTAAAAGTTTAATAATAATTGGTCATGGTATTTTCTCAATTTCCTTTTCCCTTTATGACTATATTTGTAAATTTTATATATATATTCTGTCAAATTTGAGTTAATACAAATAGTTAAAGAGATGAAAATAGCATACCATGCTAAGACTAATTAAAAGAAAGTTGAAGTTGTTATTTTAGTTTCACCCAAAGCAGCCACCCAAAAATAATTATTAGGCATAGACAGTCGCACTACATAATGATAAAGCGATCAATTCTCTAAAGGCATATCAAACCTAAACATATATACACCTAAAGATAAAGCATAAAAATATGTGAAGCAAAAAGTGATGGAACTGAAATGGGAAATGCCTCCCCCATCAGTAATTGGTAGATCAATTAGGTAGGAGCAATAAGGATATAATTAGCAGCACTACCAATCATATTGATATAATTTACATTTATATAATAGTCCATTCAGAACAGCAGAATGTGCATTGTTCTCAAACTCCCATGGAACATCTGCCAACACAGACTACATTTAGGGACATAATAAAAGCCACCACAAATTTAAAAGAATACAAATTTTAAGAGACAGCTGAAATTTGAAAACATTTCTGTAAAGCAAAGCACTACCAAATAACAGAGGGGTCAAAGAAGAAGTTAAAAGAGAAACTTAAATTTCTCTCTTTAAAAATATTTTGAAATAAATGATTATGACTCTAAACCATCAAAATTTATGGGATGCAGGGTTACTAAGGGTAGGGTAGTTCAGTGGTCGAATTCTCACCTGCCATATGGGAAACCCGGGCTTAAAACCTGGCCCGTGCACTTCCCAAACAAAACAAAACAAGCAAAACAAACAAACAAAAAACCAACAAACAAAAAATCAGCAAATGGTGCTTCAGTAAGGAAATACTCACATGGAAAAAGAATGAAATGTGACCTCTGCCATACAGCATACAAAAAAAAAATTGTGTAATGCAAAAAAAGAAGTGTTTAGAGGAAAATTTATATTATCAAATGTGTATACTAGAAGAGTAAAGGTCTAAAATCATCAATCTAAACTTTCACCTTAGGAAATTAGGGAAATAAAATCAAGTCTAAAGGAAGCAAAAGGAAAGAAATAATTAAAATTAGAAAAGAAATCATTAGAATAGAAAACAAGAACATAGAGACAATCAACAAAACCAAAACTGACTTTGAGAAAAGATTTAATGAAATTATAAGTTTCTACCCAGGCTAACCAAGAAGAAGAAAAGACACATTACCAATAAGAGATATTAAAGAGGGGTCATAGCTACTGATGCTGTGGGCATTAAAGGATAATAAAGGAATATTGTGAGCAATTGTCTATTCACAAATTAGACAACTAGATGCAAAAGACCAACTTCTTGAAAGACACAAACTACCAAAACTTATGCAAGGAGAAATGCACAGTTTGAATATCCCCATATATATTAAAGAAATTGAATGAATAATAACTTTCCAGCAAAGAAGGAATCAGGCACAGATGGTTTCATTAATGTAAACCTTTAAGGAAGAAATAATATTGATTCTTCATAGTTTCTTCCAGAAAGTAAAACAAAAAGAAGACTTCCTAACTAATTAGC
Source organism: Tamandua tetradactyla (assembly GCF_023851605.1). Taxonomy (NCBI): domain Eukaryota; kingdom Metazoa; phylum Chordata; class Mammalia; order Pilosa; family Myrmecophagidae; genus Tamandua; species Tamandua tetradactyla. Next base: position 131,011,670 of record NC_135327.1, on the reverse strand, counting down.
TGAGTCCACATTTTTCTAACACCAAAAACAAACAGATATTACATAAACGAACTACAGAAAAATATCACTCATGAATAGAAATGCAAATACCCTCAACTAAACACTAGCAAGTCATATCCAACAATACGTAAAAATAAGTATACACTTATTTAGGTTTTTCTACTACTTGAAAAATAGCTGGTGTAATCTGCCACATCAACAGACTAAACAAGAAAAATCATATGATAATAGTAACTGACCTAGAAAATATTTCAAAATCCAAAACCTATTCATGATACATAAAAAAATCTCAAAAAATTAGGAAAATAGGGGCTCTTCCTCAACGAGATTAAAAAAAACCTGCAAAAATCTACAGATAGTTTATCTCTTATCGATGAGAAACTATATGACTTCTCCCTAAGAATGAGAACAAGGTAAAAATATCTTCTTGTAGTACTTCTGTTCAAAATAGTAGAAAACTTAGCTAGTACAATAAAGAAGAAGAGGAATTAAAAGCTCAGGAAGGAAGAGATGAAATTATCTCTATTCACAGATGACATGACTGCCTATAAAGAAAACCCCAAGAATCCATTAGGCAAAAAAAAGAAAGCTCCTGGAACTCATAAGTGAGCATGGAATTAAGGCAGGATACAATGTTAATATAAAAATTAATTGCTTTCCTATATACCATCAATGAGCAATGGGAATTTGGAATTTAAATATAAATCTAATGAGAAATGTATGACCTATATGCAAAAAAAAACTACACGAGTGATGAAAAAAATCAAAGAAGACCTAAATAAATGGATAGATATTCCATTTTTATGGATTGGATGGCTTGACATTGAGATATCAATTCATCCAAAATTGATATTTAGATTCAAAGCAATCCTAACTAAATCCCAGAAAGTTATTTGATAGATATTGACAAACCGATTCTCTTGTTTACATGGTAAGGCAAAACATCTGAATAGCCAACAAAATACTGAAGAAGACCTAGATTGGAGGACTCACACTGACACATCAAGATTTACTAAAATGGTAAAATGATCAAGAGAGTTGGCATTGACAAAAGACTAGACAAATAGAAAATTAGAACAGAATAGGTATTCCAGAAAGACACCCACATAAATATAGATAAGTGATCTTTGGCAAAAGAGCAATGGCCAGTCAATGGAGAAATGACACTTTTTTCAACAAATGGTGCTGGGAAACTTGGATGTCCATATGTGAAGAAATGTTACCAAAAACAGACTGCACCTTACACAAAATCCATGAACAAATTGGATTGTAGACTTTGTTTTGGTTTGCTAAAGCTGACAAAATGCAATACATAAGAAATGGACTGGCTTTTAAAAATGGGGACTTAGTAGCTTACAAATTTACAGTTCTATGAAAGTAAAAATGCCCCAGTTAAGCCATCAAAAGGAAGACCTTCTCTGAAGACCAATTACTGGTAATTTGGGGTTCCTTTGTCAGATAGTGAGGTACCTGGCAATGTTTGTTAGTCCTTTTCTTTTGAGTTTCATCGTTTCAACTTCTGGCTTCTCCATCTGTGGCTTTTTCTCTGTTTTCTGTGGGTTTTCTCTTAGCTTCTCAGGGGCTTTTCTCTGTGCACGGATCTTAATTTTCATTTCTCAGCTTCTCTATGTGTTTTATCCACTTATAAAGTTCCTCAGCAAGAAGAAAATGACCTGGAGTTGTAAGTCACTAAATACAATTGAATAGCATGACCCATGAGAGTAAATATCGATAAGTTGCCCTAAATTAAAATTATAAACGTCTCCCTGTGAAAAGCACAGCTAAAAGAATGAAAACCCAAGCCACAACCTTGGAGAAATATTTCCAAGACACCCATCATTTGAAGTACTTGTATATAAAGCATATTAGAAAGCAAATAACCTAATTTAAAAATGTGCAAAAGATCTGAATAGACATCTCACAAAAGAAGGTCTATAGATGGAAAACAAGCATTCGAAAAGATGCACAGCCTTGTATGTCATTAGTGAGTTGCAGATTTTAAAAACATGAGATGCCACTACATACCCATTAGAATGACTAAAATCCAAAAATCTAACAAAATCAACTGCTGATGAAGACGAATAGCATTCAAAACTCATACTCATCACTGATTTGAGCAAAAAAGACGTAGTCGCTTTGGAAGATAGTTTTTGTAAGAAACTAAACATAGTCTTATCATGATGTTCAGCAATCATGATCCTAGGTATTTATCCAACTGATCTGAAAGTAATATCCACACAAAATCTTGTACATGAACATTGATAGTTACTGTATGAATAATTACTAAAAGCTGGAAGCAACTAAGACATCATTCAATAGCTGAATGTATTAACATGTGATACATCCACACAATGGAATATTATTCAGCAATAAAAAGAAATGGACTATTAAATCACAAAATATTTGGATGAATCTCAAATGCATGTTGAAAAATGAAAGTAGCCAGTCTGAGAAAGCTACATACTCTATTATTCCAATTATATGACATTCTGGAAACAACAAAACTTTAGGATGGCGAACAGTTCAGTGATTGACAGGGTTTGACAATAAAGAGAGGATAATAAGTTATAGGACAATTTTATGGATGGGAAAACTATTCTGAGAAATAGTATATTAATGAATGCAAGACATTAGACATTTTTCAAATAGAATTTCACAGCACAAAGAGTTAACCGTAATGTATGCAAATATTGTTAAAAGAATTAAAGAGTTTAGATATCACAGGATATAATGCAGAATATTACAAAGTGATCTAAATGTATTTAAAAAGTATATTACCAAATAATTTTTTTAATTTTATGAAACATGACTGAAGAGGATGGAGAATTAAATTGCTAACCTAACTAACTGGAATTGAATGGAGTCTGTAAGACTAACAGTGAAAGGAGTTGTACATAAGCACTGTACTCTAGTTGATTGTTTCCCATAAAGGTTAGTGACTCTGTAAACACTATATTACCATAAGTGAACAATTAAGTAAATGAATGGCGAGTGTAGGGGGTCAGACTTCACTGTGGGCATGGGAAATTATAAATGATCAAGTTAGAATGGTCTGTGGTAATACAATAAATCTGAGACATCTGCATGAGTTCATACCTAATATAGATACAGATGGTTACACACAGAAATATATCTATATATATGTGTGTGTGTATCTATATATTCATAGATATGTGTACATACCTGAATTAGAATATACACATATATGTCCTTGCTCTGTCTGCTGAGAGGGCCAAGAAGCAATGACATTCCAGTAGCCATGAGCACACTTAACACCCAGATCGTCATTTCTCATATCATATCAAATATAATATATCATGAATCCTTGGAGAAGTGGATACATCTTCTACTGGGTAGTGTGTATGGAGCATTGTATAGTGCAAAAAAGACAAAATAAAACAAAAAGACGGGAGTATGCCCAACAGATATGGGTCATCTGAAGATCTCTCAATGGCCAAACTGAAATCATTGGAGCAAATAAATAAATAAATAGCATTGGATTTTAACCCAAAATATAAAATAAATATCCATTAATCCATTCTTACATAAATGAATGATTTAATAAAAAAAACATGGAAAGAATAGACAAATCTCTCATGCAGAAGAATTACAAATAATTTCTGTAGATACTCAGCTCTTGTAGAGATGGAAAATAACTCACTACTCTTTAAGTGTGGGCTGCACATAGTGGCTTCTTTCCAAAGAATACACTATGGAAAAGAAGAAAGGAGAAAGAGTAGCTTTACAGTGGAGAGAAACTGTTAAGTGATGCTACCCTAAGTGAACAATTAAGTAATGAATGGTTTGTATCTTTAATATGATATGATGAGAATGGTAATTTAACTCTGCGATCTTCCTCCACAGTCTAATCACTAGAGTAAAAAACATCAGTAATTGCTTAATTAAGCAATTTTTTACAAAATACCTGACTGGTAACATTCAACATTGTCAAAATCATCAAAGAACAGAAAAGTCTGAGAAACTCTTATAACTAAGAGGTCCTACATTTAGCATGACTACTAAACGTGTGGTGGACTAAAAGATATCCATGCCTTATTTCCCAGAATCTGTGAATGTCACCCAATTTGCCAAAAAAAAAAGTCTTTGCAAATGTGACTAAAATTCTTGCGGTGGGAAGATCATCCTGGGTTATAAGAAAGGGCCCTGTGCTGGATTGAAAGGATGTATGTCCCCTGAAAAAAAACATGTTTTAATCTAAATCCCATTTCATAAAGGCAGAATAATCCCTATTCAATACTGCATGTTTGAAACTGTAACTGGATCATCTCCTTGGAGATGTGATTTAATCAAGAGTGGTTGTTAAACTGGATTAGGTGATGACATGTCTCCACCCATTTGGGTGGGTTTTCATAAGTTTCTTATGTCCTATAAAAGAGGAAGCATTTTGAAGAATGAGAGATTCAGAGAGAGCAGAGCAGAACGACATAGCCACAAGAAGCAGAATCCAGCAGCCAGTAATGGCTGGAGATGAAGGAAAATGTCTCCTGGGGAGCTTCATGAAAGAGGAAGCCAGGAGAAGAAGCTAGGAGATGACACCGTGTTCGCCATGTGCTCTTCCAGATGAGAGAGAAACTTCGACTATGTTTGCCATGTGCCTTCTCACTTGAGAGAGAGAAACCCTGAACTTCATCGGCCTTCTTGAACCAAGGTATCTTTCCCCGGATGCCTTTGATTGGCCATTTCTACAGACTTGTTGTAATTGAGACATTTTCTTGGCCTTAGAACAGTATACTAGCAATTTATTAAATTCCCCTCTTTCAAAGCCACTCCATTTCTGGTATATTGCATTCCAGCAGCTAGCAAACTAGAACAGGCCCTAAATGCCATCGCTTATATCCTTCTAAGAGGGAGATTAGACACGAAGAAAAGGCCACGTGCCCACAGAGGCAGAGAGTGGAGTGATGTGGTTACAAACCAAGAAATGTTACAGCCACTAGAAGCTGGAAAGATCAAAGATCAGATGCTACCTTGTTTCCTCTGGAGGATGTATAGGCTTGCAGATATCTTGGTTTCAGGCCAGTGAAAATGATTTCAGACTTCTGCCCTCCCGGAACTAAGAGAGAATAAATTCCTGTTGTTTTAGGCCAACAAGTTTGTGGTAATGTGTTATAGCACCCAAGGAAACTAATACAAAATGCAATGTGTTAAGAAAATAACAACAACAAAAAATGTAATGTGCTATCTTGGATAAGATTATGGAATAGGAAAAGGATATTAGAGAAAAAAAAGGAGGAAATCCAAATAAACTAGGGACTTCAGTTAATAATGATGTACCAATATTGGTTCATTAATTGTGACAAATGTACCTACTAATGTAAAGTGTCAATGATAGTGGAACATGGGTGCTAGATATATGATCACTCTGAATGATCTAAATAATTCTGTAACTCTAAAATTATTCTGAAATAAAAAGTTTATTTAAATGAAGAGATAGATATCCTCTGATTTTGGTCAATTTCTATATAACCATAGGTATGTGGTAATATGCAAAATATTGCTCAGAAAACCTAAGGAATTTTAAATAAATCAACATGACACTAATAAAAAGTTGTGGGAGCTCTTAGTTATCTACTCTGAATTATTTCTGATATTTGGATAATTGCATTTAACATACCAATGCATATGCATTTTATTCACCGTTAATTTAAATAGCTCCTGCATCATTATCAGCATCTGACAATATATTTTCAGTGGTGATCCTTCTACTGGAAATTATTCTCCAGGTAGAATCCTCACTACATTCTCTGAGTCAAAGAAAATCTAATTCAGTACAATCTTGAGATGATCTACAATTGTGAGGGAACTGGACAGATAATTTGGGGATTGGCATTTTTCTTGGTAGTTTGACCAAATGGAGCAGTTAGCACATCACTGAAGAACAGAAATTAAAGAATCTTATTTACAGATGGGATATTGAGACCGACTTGACAAAGTGACAAAGCCTAGATGTGAGATTTGAAGACACAGTTTAGCTCTAAAAGGCAGGGCTATTGTCTATTTTCCATGCAAGCGGATGAAAAATAACATTTGTCAAGCTTCATGCCAAATATGGAAGAAAACATAGGATTTCAGACACATTTTCTTTTGGGGGGGGTGTGGTCCTGGAATCAAACCCGCTCTCCTGCACGGAGGCAGGCATTCTACCACTGAACCACCCATGAACCCTAAGATTTCATACAAATTTTGCAGTATACAAAAATAACTTCACTTATTAATAAACTATTACATATTAGCTCACCAAAATCTTTATGATACCTTCATTTCAACCTTCAAATATATTTACAAGTATGGGTGTCAACGTGATATTGGATTTCAGAGCCTGCATGAACTATTACATGCTTTTGTAAAATATTTTAGCTACTATCTTACCAGAATTGTCTGGAATTCAAATATAACATTCACACTGTTACATGAATGGCTTTTACTCTACCTACATTCAGATATCTAATCAAATTTCACATCCTCAGAGAGGCATTATATGTCTCGAATAACACTCTTCCCATTCCGTTCTATCTCTGTTATTTTCTTTATAGCTTCTTAGCTACCTGACAATATATTAAAAATTTAAATATTTAAATTTATTTAAATATTTCTTGTCTCTCTCTCCTCAACTAGATTGTAAAGATTTATCAGTGCAAAGATTTTCACACATTTGTTTATGGCTATACATCTAGGCTAGCACTTTTAAAAGAACCTGGTGACAAGTAGGAACTCAATGTATATTTGTTGAAAGAATAATGATTACATACTATAATGATATTAAATGGTTAAAGCTTCAAAAGAATTCTTTTCAAAAGAGTGAGAATGAAGTATAAAATAATTTACAGAAATAAAATATATATATAGTTTTAAATTGATGTATGAAAGTTCACAGCAATTCAACACAGGGTCAGATTTATAGAGGCACGATGCAAAAATATATTATTAAGTATCTACGAAAATAAAGGGAATAAAAACCCATACCCTTTGATTCACCCACTCCACTACTATGAATTTAAGTAACCCCTAAATATGCAAACATTTATGCAAAAGAGGCTCATTACGGCAATCTTCCTATTAGTGAAAAATTTTACATCAATTGCGGGTTTTGTGACAAAATTTATATTATACACCATAAACATTTTTTTCAAATGAGGTAGATCTATATGTTGTCCAAAATTGCAGTGTGTTAAATATGATATACCTAGGTTAAAAATAAATCTAAAATATGTGTATATATATATGAGAAAATATATAGAGAAAATCCTAGGAAGATAAACACCAAACTACAATGGAGAATTCTGGGAAGGAAAATGGGATATGCAGGGCAGAGTATGTGAAAATGAATGGGATTTTTTATATTTAATCTATAAAAATGTACATGTTTTAAAGATAGTATCTAGAAATTATATATATTTTAACAATTTCAAAAAAAACAAAATAATAAAATGTAGAAAAGCATAAATATCAAGAAAAAAGAATCAATCAATTTTATACAAAACAACAAACATTAACTATTATAAGAAATGTACAACAGTTCTGTTCACTTGTGAAGGGTCTTGTTAAGTAGTTCAAAGGGACAAGAGCTTGAAAAGCAGGGAGAAAAGGGGTAGAGTTTCACATAAGATAAAGGGATCTATTGATATTAGAATCCCTCCAACATCCTCTAAAATTAAAATATGAAGCTGACAACAAATGAAATTATCCACAAAACAAACCACTCCTACGGTATAACTAGGAGATGAAGAATATGTAAAAATGAAAGAAAACAAGTTTTTCAATTTGCATGTAAGTGGGAGAAAAATATCCTAATTCAGGAGAGCCCTCTCTGAAGGTCATTGAGATTGATAAAAGACCTTTCTGAGGTGTATTGATTTACATATGCAAATGCCCAGGGCATCAACTGGTAAACACCTCCAGAATGAGAGAATCCCACGGTAGTGCAGATATAATCACATCAAGGTCTGGGCCTTGGCCCAGCAAAGAGCCTCGGTTACATGAAAATGCAAAGGAAGGGCTTGTGAATCCAGAGGTTAGAAGAAAAAGTCTGAGGAAGCACCATTCTAGCAGAAAAAGGCAATTAGGAAAGGAGAGGCATTCCTCAGAAACATGGTATATTAGGAAAGAAGGATATAAATGCTGAAGTTGAAGACTCTACAAAACAGGACTGTAATACAGAGTTGTAAGAGAGGCAGAAACAACCACATAAGAATTGCCTTTTATTAAAATGCATTTTACTCCCAACAGAAGAAGGCTGTCTATCTTTTAACAACTTGGCTAGGAAAAAATTCACTTACCATATAACCAACCATTTGGAGTAGACAATTCGGTGTTTTTAGTACATTCAGAGTTGTGCAAACATAACCACAACCTAATTTTAGAACAGTGTGTCACCCCTGGAAGAAACCCCAAACTCATTAGCAGTGAATCCTCATCCTCTAACCACATGCCACTCTTAAGCAATCCCTAATGTACTTCGTGCCCCCACAGATTTAACTACTGAACATTTCATAAAAATAGACTTGTAAATATGAGGTCTTTGTTAATATCTTCTTTGTTAATATCTTAAGAAGATATATCCTAAGAATATCTTCTTAACAAAACATCTTAAGAGTCATGATGGTGTAGTATATGTCAGTACTTCATTTCTTTCTCTTGTCAAATAATATCCCATTGTAGAAATATACCAAGCTTACACATTCATCAGTTGATGTATAATGTTGTGGTTATTCACATTTTTTGGATATCAAGAATAATGCTCCTATGAACATCATATACATTTTTTGTATGAACATATGTTTTCATTTTTCTTATAAATATATCTAGGAGTGGAATTGCTGGATCTTATTATAACTATCTGTTTAACACTTTGAGGAATGGTTGAACTGTTTTACAAAGAGGATGCACCATTTTTCATGCCCACCAGGAATGTGTGAGTGTTTTAATTTTTCCACATCCTTGCCAACGCTTATTATTGTACATTGTCTTGATTATAACCATTCTAATGGGTGTGAAGTGGCACTGCTTCTGGTTTTCATTTGTATTTCCGTAATGACTAATAATACTAACCATCTTTTCATGTGCTTAGTTGCCATTTGTATATCTCTTTTGGAGAAATGTCTAATCAGATTGCATGTCCATTAGTTGGGTTATCTTTTTATCATTGAACTGTGTTTTTTCCATTCTGAATATAGGTGATAAATATATGTGATTTGCAAATATTTTCCCCATTCTTTTCACAGAAGTTTTTAATTTGGATGTAATCCAATTTATTTATTTTGTTTTGGTGACATATCTAAGGAAACCATCGTCTAATCTGAGATCTTCAAGATTTGATCCTGAGTTCTCTTCTTAGAGTCTTATAGTTTGGACTCTAAAATTTAAGTGTTTGATTTTATTTTAGTGATGGTGTGAGGTAGTGATCCAACTTCATTCTTTTGCATTCAGCTATCCTGTTGTCTCAGAACCATTGTTGAAGAGAATGTTCTTCCTCCATTGAATGGTTTGGATACCCTGTCTAAAATCAATTGGCCATATGCATGGGTTTGCTTCTGGACTCTTAATTGTATTTCATTGATTTCTATGTCTACCTTTTTAGAAATATCATACACTATTGATTCCTATAGCTTTCTAGTACATTTGAAATTGGGGAGTCTGAGTCCTCCGAGTGTGTGCTTCTTTTTCAATATTGGTTTCACTATTAGGATCTTAACAATTTCTGCAAAAAAAAAAAAAAAGCAAGCTCTGGTTTTCACGGGAATTGTGTTGAGTGTCGATTAATTTGGGGAGTGTTGCCATCTTCTAATATTAATTTTTCCAATCCATGAACCTAGGACATCTTTCCATTTATTTAGGTCTTCTTTAATTTCTTTAAACAATTTTGTGTAGTTTACAATGTACAAGTCCTGCACTTCTTCTTCTAACTTTTCCTGAGTTTTATTCTTTCTGATGTTATTGTAAATGAAATTATTTTCTTAAATTCAATAGTGTTTATTGTAATTGTATAGAAATTCAATTGACTTTCATATGTCGACCTTGTGCCTTGATACATTGCAAATTCATTTATTAGTTTTAAACATTTCTTGGTTGGTTCCTTAGAATTTTCTCTACTCAAACCTATATCTTCTGCAAGTAGAAATAGTTTTACTTCTTTTCCAATGAGATGCCTTTTACTTATTTTTTCTTGCATAATTGCCCTAGAAAGAACAAATATTAAGTGAAAGTGGAGTGAAGACAATATTTACTTGTTCCTGACCATAAGGGGAAAGCGTTCAGTCTTTCACCATTAACTACAATGTTATTTTTGGATTATTCATAGAAACCTATTATCCATTGAGAAAATTCCTTTCGATTACTATTTTGCTGAGTGTTTTTGTTATTTCTATATCATACATCCAGCCTTACATTATATATATATATATATATATATATATATATATATATATATATAATGTTCTATGCTGTTGTTTTTTTAAATTGATGAAGAAGGAAAGGAGAAAAAATATGAAATTATATTGTCTTCTGTACTGGCACTCTTTGTTTTTCATGTGGCTTTGAAATATTGAAATACTGTCTTATGTTATTTGCCTTCAACCTGAAAAATTCCTTTAATATTTTTGTTAGCCAGAGGTGGTAGCCATGAATTCTCTTTGATTTTGTGTACTTGTAATATTTTTATTTGGCTTTAATTTTGAAAGATAACTTTGCTTTATAAAAAAATTCTTGGTTGATGGTATTTTATTTTCTGGACTTTGAATATGTTATCACATTGCCTTCAGGATGCCATTGTTTTTGAGAACTCAGTTGTTAAACTTATTCTCTCTTACATGATGTTTTAGTTTGCTAAAGCTGCCAAAATGCAATATCCCAGAAATAGGTTTGCTTTTACAATGGTGGTTTATTAACTTACAAGCTTACAGTTCTTAGGGCATGAAAATGTCAAACTCAAGGCATCGACAGGTGATGCTTTCTGCCTGAAAACTGGCTACCCATGAGCTGGGTTCCTCTGTCAGATAACAAGGCAATGGCGACATATGCTGGTCCTTCTCTGTCCTGGGTTTCATTGCTTTCAGCTTCTGGCTTCTATGGCTTCCTCTCACAGGAGGAAGCTGTGTCCTTGTCTCAGCTTCTCTGGCTTTTTCTGTATTTTAACCTCTTGTAAAAGACTCTAGTAAGAGTATTAATGCTCACCTTGAATGATGTAGGTTATATCCCAATTGAAATAACCTAGTCAAAAGGTCCCACCTACAATAGGTCTACACCCACTGGAATGGATTAGAAGAACAGGATCAGACACAAGGTTTTCACAATCACAGAGTTCCACTGTATAAGCTATATCATTACACAATCATCTTCAAGAAACATGGCTCCTTTTATCTATGGTATGGATAAATGAGTAAAAATATGGATAAAAAATTAACAAATAATAAGAAGAACAAAGGTTAGAAAAGAGCATCGTCTTTTCTGTGACACACACAGCTTCAACTGTCACACCTGGTGAATTATTTTTCTCTTGTTTCTTTCACAATTTTCTTTGTCTTTCCATGATTTGACTATGATTAATCTTGCTGAGTTTCTTGGATGTGTAGACTCATGGTTTTCATAAAATTTGAGAAGTCCTTATTCTTCAAATATGTCTTTCTTCCCCTTTCTTTCTCTCCTCTCTTTCTGGTATCCCCAATAGGGAAAAGTTGGTGTACTTAATGGTATCCCGTATTTCTCTAGGGCTCTGTACAGTAGCAGGACTTTCAATGGGTAGGACTTGTGACGAATGATGAAGATATTTAAATGAAAGCTAAGATTTTAAATAGAAGTGTACCAAGGTAGTGATTAGTATATGGATTTTATGTTATATATGTTATATACTATATATCAAAGTCAAAAATAAAAACTTAAAAAAGGAAACGTGATATAAGTATATTGCTGAATAGTTAACTGGTGGGAGCCCAAGTATATAATTTTAAATTGAAAAATCAGGAAAAGTAGAAGCTGGACATGAGAGTTCCGGTGCCCACATCCTCAGCAACATCTGCACTATTTCTCTTATAAAGGTATTTCATTGTGGCTTTCATTTGCATTTTCCTAAGGGTAAAGAATATCATGCATCTTTTCACATAATTATTTGCTGCTTGTTTGAAGTGTCTATTCAGAACTATGGCTCATTTTTGTATTGTGTTTCTTTTCTTATTATTCAGTTTTTAAAGAGGACTTTATATATTATGCTTACAAATTCTTTGTCAAGTATGTGATTTGCAAATATGTTGTCCCAGCATATTTCATTCTTTTAACAGTATATTTCACAGAGCAAAAGTATTAAATTTTGATGAAGTCCAATCCATCATTTTTTTTTCTTTGGTCAGTTGTGCATTTAGTGTCTAACCAAAGTTCACAAAGTACTTTCTCCTATACCTTTTTTCTAGACATTTCATATCTTAGTTTTTAAAGTTTTATATTGTTTTACATTTAGAGCTATGAATCATGAGGTGTGTGTTGAGGCTCATTTGCTTTTCTATGTGAATATCCAATTGCCCAGCACCATTTGTCAAAATATTTTTTTCTTCATTTAATCGCATTTTCTATAGATATTCAATGAGCCTCCTAATTTGGCTCTACTTTTTCAAAATTTAGTAACCTACGTCCTTTTATTTTTTATGTAAATTTTAGAATTATGTTGTCAATGACTTTCAAGATAACAAATTCTAAGCAATGATTGGGTTTTGTTGATCTGCAGAGCATTTGAGGAGGAAATGATATTTTTGCATTATTATGTCTTCCAATTTTATGAACATGTTAAGGCACTCTATTAATTGGGATTGCTTTGTGTTCTTTCATCAGTGTTTGTAGTTACAAGCACACACAAGTGATGTATTGGTAAATTTTATACCTAAATTTATATCTAATTTTTTTGTTGCAATTTGTTCCTTTAATAAGAAAAATTAAAACCTAATACAAATATAACTAATGTAGATAGTTTGATTGAATGTCATAAGTACTTGGAATCTCAGGTAGCACATGAGTTTTTGTTGGTTTGTCCAGAGTGATCCCCTGATGAATCCCAGAATTATTTGGTCAGTGACTGGAAAAGTATTTGCAAGCCCTCTTCGGGGAATGGTGAGAGTGGGGAGAAATTCAACCTTCCCAAGTTGAATTCTTGATATTCTCACAAGCAGTGTGGACAACCAAAGCTATAGGCTGAGCCCCCAGGCTTGGGGTTTGTTCACATGAAACTTAAACCCACAAAAGATAGGTCAAGTCTACTTAAAATTTAGGCCTAAGAGTCACCCCCAAGAGAGCCTCTTTTGTTGCTCAGATGTGGCCTCTCTCTCCAGCCAATATGATGAGCAGTCTCACCACCTTCCCCCTCTCTGCATGGGACATGACTCCCAGGGGTGTGGACCTTCCTGGCAACGTGGGACAAAGATCCTGGAATGAGCTGAGACTCAGCATCAAAGGACTGAGAAAAACCCTAGAATGAGCTGAGAATTAACATCAAGAGACTGAGAGAACCTTCTCGACCAAAAGGGGGAAGAGTAAAATGAGGCAAAGTGTCAATGGCTGAGAGATTCCAAACAGAGTCGAGAGGTTATCCTGGAGGTTATTCTTACACATTAAGTAGATATCACCTTGTTGTTCAAGATGTAGTGGAGAGGCTGGAGGGAATTGCCTGAAAATGTAGTGCTGTGTTCCAGTAGCCATGTTTCCTGATGATGATTGAACAATGATATAGCTTTCACAATGAGACTCTGTGAATGTGAAAACCTTATGTCTGATGCTCCTTTTAGCTACTATATCAACAGAAGAGTAGAACATATGGAATAAAAATAAATAACAGGGGGAACAGATGTTAAAATAAATTCAGTTTGAAATAGTGGTAGGTGAAGGCGAGGGGTAAGGGGTATGGTACGTATAGTTTTTTTTTTTCTCTCTCTATTATCGTTTTATTTCTTTTTCTGTTGTCTTTTTATTTCTTTTTCTAAATCGATGCAAATGTACTAAGAAATGATGAATATGCAAATATGTGATGATATTAAGAATTACTGATTGTATATGTAGAATGGAATGATTTCTAAATGTTTTGTTAGTTAATTTTTTTAATTAATAAAAAAAACCTAATACAAATTTCAAAATACTGATTTAAATAACTTTCTAAATTCTTCTTTCCTCTAAATTTTATTAATATTTTGAGTTCTAATTATACTATTAAATAACCAAAAAAGGCCATACCGTTCATTCCTTTCATATCCCTATATTATCTGATATACTGGTTTCCAATTAATAATAATAATAATTAAAGCAATAGCTATATTGTATATAATGTTTGTCAAATGCTAGACAGAAATCTAATATTACCAATATTAGTATTTTAATCCTCACAAATACCCCCTGATATAGGTGCTCTTATATCTCAAATCTATAATTAATTAGGGGTATTACCATATCCATATTGATTCTAAACAGTTTTCAACAGTTATTTTTACAGGAAGCTCAACAAGGGCTTTTTGAAGTACATGTTTGGGAAAGCAAGACAAGAAGTTTGTCTCACTGTATCCTTATATGCTCTATTGATTGGTTAAATCATCTTAGACCGCAGGTGGGTTTAGATGGTTTTATTAATTCCAGGAAAATCTCTCTCGCCTAATTCTTTGTCCTAGTGAGCAACTCTCCACAAGTTCACAGTTTGTAGGATTTATTTTAGATGGCGTTTTTTCCAAAGTTATCTTACATTTTTCATTTAGTTTTGGAGCTGTTATAAGTAAAGGAACTGGCTATGTATAAGGAAGGAAGCAAAGTCTCCAGGTTCCTCAAATTCCTAGTTCCTGGGAATCCATCAACTTACAGTTTTAAAAATTGAATTCATTTTTGCCCATTACCACTACTAGTATATTTCCTGCTAGTCTTTTTACAGTGTCTTACTGAAGAGCAGACTGCATATTTCCAGTAAAATTTACATTTGAAATTCTATGAACGTATAAAACAATTGTCCATTGCACCATTTGTGAAAGAAACCCTTACTATTTCTAAATGAATGAATGTTTGTTATCATTTGATCATATCAAATTTTAATATTTAAATCAAACAATAAATATTTGAAGGCAATATTTGTATTGTGTTGGCAAAAGCATTCTCTAAAAATGAACATTTGCTGTTAATCCTGGAAATAAACATTCAATTTAATTTTATGAACAAATAAAATCTTAACTCCTCTTAGACAATATTTTGATAAAACAATATGATTTTTCAAAGCCCAAAGAATAAATCTTTATACTCAAACTCAAGAATTGTCAGGTTGTAACCTGAAAATGGCTAAAAAATTTCTAAAAATGCCATCAGTGAGAAAAATCACCCCTTACTTGGTAATTGGCTTTAACCAATATGTCTCAAATACATCATTATAATAGATGAAAATCTTCACAAGATTGTCAAGTTTCTGTATATGTAGTTCAATTGCTGACTTTAGAATTTTTAAACAGGGTATAGAGAAAATTTCAGATGGAAAAGAAGCTACTAGAAAAGCTTTTATTTTTTAAGACAAAGATGTCGGAAAAGTTGTAACTCTAAAAGCATACTGTTTGGTGTGAAAGACCTTAACCAATGAATATGATAAATAAATAGGAAAAATAAAAATAGTATAAAAATGCTTATCATGCAAAGATAAGAACCAATGAATTCTGGCTCTTTCTTTAAAAAAAAAATATAAATCCACCACTCAATTACCGCAGCTGGATTCAAGTTACAGTACACACATATAATCTTTGTTTATTAATTATCCATTTTGCCACATTTTTGCCCAAAACATGTCACGAGGTGATCTGATTTTTAATAAGAAGGGAAATAGACTTCTCTACTTGATGGGAAAAACTGCGAAGTCATATTTCAAAGGCACGGATACTGGAAGAGTAAGTAATTGGGGCAAAAACATTCATTGCAAATAGTGAAGGCATTTGTGTAGGAAGTTAAATAATACAATCCAAATTCATATTTCTGGTGATAGTAATACACATATATTTGGTATTGTGTTTTCAAAGAATCTAGAAGAACCAGTGATATATCCCCTAACTGCCTTATTACAATACTAGCATTTCAACTATATAGTATATCTTAGTAATATTTTAGTATTTGTAGCCCATATATGATTAATTGTGTAACAAGCTGCAATAAATATATGGTATATTCTAGCAATATTTTATTTATTTATTTATTTTTATTTACTTTTTACATAGACAGGCACCAGGAATTAAACCTGGGTCTCCGGCATGGCAGACAAGAATTCCGTCTCTGAGTCAGCATCACACCACCCAGTAATGTTTTAGTAATTATAGCTCACATATGATTAATTTTGTAACAAGCTCTTATAGGGCTAATGAACTACTCTACTCATTAAATGAAAGATTATATCGTTCCATCTAAGAGTACAAGAGAAAATGAAGCTCATATGTTCTTAGGCATTCAATGGGTCCAATATATTAGTTCTTCTCCTAAGTATCCGTAATGGCACTAGTGTTGTATTATTGCAAAAATTGGAAAAATATATAATTAATGTTTTATTAAAATTATCTAAATAAATCAACATGCTTCATCCATGCTTTTAAAAATGTAATTTGATTTATTAAATAAGTTTTAATAATTAAAACTACTTATTGTTTCAGCTTTCAATGACAACATAATGATCAATGTGAAGAATCAGTATCGTGCTCCATTCATGTTACATCTAGATCTAAAATATACATTGTTTAATATAGTAAAATAATCCCCAGCTATCATGTGGAAATGTGAATACTTCACTAAGCCATGAATACCTCCAGAATCAAATTTGAAGATCAAGGGAAGAAATTAAATGGATGCTAGGCACTACTGCATAATGATACCATTTTATGCATAAATCTAATGCATTTTTTGTCATATGAAAAAAATTCAGACAGGGCCTTCTGTTCAATTTTTAACTGTATTCAAAGCAATGTTTGTCTTCCAATGTGCCACGGTTTGTGGCATTGGAAAGCCATCACTTTTCTATCAAGAAAACAAGACTAAAAAAATGTAGAAAATTTCATTAGTCTGGAATTTCCCTATTTAGCAAGTGAAAACACAGGATGCCCTGTTATACTTCTGTGTTCAAACCATTCATTTACAATGACAATTGGAACATCATTGTAGTTTGCAAGCTGCTGAAATGCAATATACCAGAACTGGCATGGCTTTGTAAAAAGAGAATTTAATAAGTGACAAGTTTACTGTTTTAAGCCTATAAAAATGACCAAACTAAGGCATCCATGGGTAGATACCTTCATTCAAGGAAGGCCGTTCTGTCAAGAACACCTCTGTCAGCTGGGAAGACACCTGGCTGGCATCTGCTGGTCCCATGTTCCTGGACTTCATTGTTTTCAGCCTCTGTTCCTGTGGGGGCTCCTCAATTTGCTTCCCTGGGGCTGGCTTTCATTTCTTGGCTTCCCTTGGCTCTCTCCAAGTTCTGGCTTGCTTGGCATCTCATGGCAACATCTTGTGCACTCCAAGCATCTCCAAGCATCCTCATATCTTTTCTCTGCCTGTCATCTCTGCTCTGAAGTTTCTGTATACTCTGTGGTTTCTGACTCTCTCAAAAATATTTCCTCTGCTAAAGGATTTCAGTAAACTAATCAAGACCCACCTGGAATGGGTGGAGTTACATCTCCATGTAATCAAAAGGTCACACCTATAATTGGGCATATCACATTTCCAATCAAAAGTATACAACCTATAACATTGAATCAGAATTTTAAAAAATGATTGCTTCCATAAACTTGGATCAGGATCAAAACATGGTTTTTCTGGGTTACATAATACTTTCAAACTGGCACAAACATCATTGCTGGCATAGAACAATTATGAATCAAGCTCTGTGGGAAAGGAGTGAACCAGGTGAATACAGGATGAAACATTCTCCTATACAGCCCTATTATATTTTCTTGTAAATCAACTCTTCTATTTTCCAAGGTAACAGTTTTTTCTTTCTCTCACCCCTTCACTTTTTTCCTTCCTTTCTTTCACCCTCTCTTCCTCTCACTTTCTCCTTCCCTCTTCTTCTTTCTTTCCACCCATCCATCCTTCCTTCTTTCCTTCCTTCCACAGATAATTATGAGGATTTTCTATGTGTAAGGCGTTATTCTTGTTCTAATACACAGAGCAGTGAGTAAATTTTCCACAAACCTCTCATACCCTTAAACTTTTCTACATCATCTGGTGACTCCACTTGAAAATGAAGAAAGAAAATAGCAGTCATCATATGGGAAGGATTTGCTCATTTTCCCACCAAGAAATCTACCTGTGTTTTCTGCCAACTCTCCTCTGTGATTATAGAAGAAATATCTTTTTGTATATAAAGGACAAATGCCCCACATAGGCTCCAGACTGATGATTATCATGCAGACATTTTCAGGGTCTTACTTCTTGGTTCCCTTCTTTCTCCTGCATCATCAATCTCTCCCTCTCAGTGAATTCCTAGACAAGTCATACAATTATTTTAACCTGAAATCCTCTTGTCACCAATAATATACATATATACACATACACGTAATGTCAGTTGTAAGTTCTGCTGCCTCAACCCAAAATGTATCATAAATTTTTCTACTTCTCCTCAACTCCATCATCTTAGTCTGACCCATCATAATTTCTCATTCGGAATACTGCAGAAGCCTCCCAAAAAGCTTCCCTTTTTCTCTCTTGTGCTAACTTATTTTGCACAGGATAATCTGACTGACATTTTAAGAATATGATCATGTCACATACTTCTACCATCCAAAATTTTCCAGTGGCTTCCAATTCCATATGGAATAATTCCATGGCTTTCCCATTGTTTACAAAACACTAAGGGATCTGGCTCCTACCTACCTCTTCAATCTTACCTCATGCCACATTCCTTTGTTGAGGACATTCCTGCACAAAAGTTTTCTAACTTTTATACATTGTCGATACAATGTATAAAGCCTTACAAATTTTAAAGTTATTGAGAACATGGACTTTAGGTTGAGAAGTTATAATTTGCCTTATATAACCAAACTGTTTATGTATTCAATAAATTCTTAATTCCTTAATCATTTCTTGGTGAAATGAAGCAGCATAGCACACTGAACCAGCCAAGTCCCTAACCCTTGGAATTGGAACTCACTCTTCACATTAGACTAGTGCTCTTGATTATCACCTCAGGCTCAATATGACCCCATTTCTTGTACCACACTTGACCTGAAACAGAAGGAATTTAACCACTTCTCATTCTTCCACTCAGCATTATCATTACTGCTCATTTGAACACAATGTTCTCTTGATTCTAATGATTCAATTTAAAAGTTCACTTAAGTATGTAACTGGCACATACACAAGGTACTGAAATATTTTTAATAAAATGAGCTCCCAGAATTCAAATTCTTCATCCCTACAATTGAGCACTAAGCCTTTTCTCTAAGTTCCCATCTCTATTCATCCAGCCCATCCAAATATCCAGTTCTTCCCACAGGTTTTCAACTTTGAATCTTGTTCCTTTTTTTTTTTTTTTTTTTTTATTTATTTATTTATTTTTTATTTTTTTATTAACGGAAAGAAAAAAAAAGAAATTAACACAACATTTAGAAATCATACCATTCTACATATGCACTCAGTAATTCTTAACATCATCACATAGATGCATGATCATTGTTTCTTAGTACATTTGCATCGGTTTAGAGGAACTAGCAACACAACAGAAAAAGATATAAAATGTTAATATAAAGAAAAGAAATAAAAGTAGTAATAATAGTAAAAAACAACAACAACAAACAAACCAACAAGCAAACAAAAACAAAAAAAACCCTAAGGCTCAGATGAAGCTTCATTCAGTATTTTAACATGATTACTTTACAATTAGGTATTATTGTGCTGTCCATTTTTGAGTTTTTGTATCTAGTCCTGTTGCACAGTCTGTATCCCTTCAGCTTCAATTACCCATTGTCTTACCCTGTTTCTAACTCCTGCTGAACTCTGTTACCAATGACATATTTCAAGTTTATTCTCGAATGTCCGTTCACATCAGTGGGACCATACAGTATTTGTCCTTTAGTTTTTGGCTGGATTCACTCAGCATAATATTCTCTAGGTCCATCCATGTTATTACATGGTTCATAAGTTTATCTTGTCTTAAAGCTGCATAATATTCCATCGTATGTATATACCACAGTTTGTTTAGCCACTCTTCTGTTGATGGAGATTTTGGCTGTTTCCATCTCTTTGCAATTGTAAATAACGCTGCTATAAACATTGGTGTGCAAATGTCCGTTTGTGTCTTTGCCCTTAAGTCCTTCGAGTAGATACCTAGCAATGGTATTGCTGGGTCGTATGGCAATTCTATATTCAGCTTTTTGAGGAACCGCCAAACTGCCTTCCACAGTGGTTGCACCCTTTGACATTCCCACCAACAGTGGATAAGTGTGCCTCTTTCTCCGCATCCTCTCCAGCACTTGTCATTTTTGTTTTGTTGATAATGGCCATTCTGGTGGGTGTGAGATGATATCTCATTGTGGTTTTGATTTGCATTTCTCTAATGTCCAGGGACATTGAGCATCTCTTCATGTGCCTCTTGGCCATCCATATTTCTTCTTCTGGTAGGTGTCTGTTTAAGTCTTTTTCCCATTTTGTAATTGGGTTGGCTGTCTTTTTGTTGTTGAGTTGAACAATCTCTTTATAAATTCTGGATACTAGACCTTTATCTGATATGTCGTTTCCAAATATTGTCTCCCATTGTGTAGGCTGTCTTTCTACTTTCTTGATGAAGTTCTTTGATGCACAAAAGTGTTTAATTTTGAGGA
Organism: Tamandua tetradactyla; assembly: GCF_023851605.1. Taxonomy (NCBI): domain Eukaryota; kingdom Metazoa; phylum Chordata; class Mammalia; order Pilosa; family Myrmecophagidae; genus Tamandua; species Tamandua tetradactyla. The sequence goes on along the minus strand of NC_135327.1, from coordinate 130,990,863 downwards.
GCTCCCATTTATTTATTTCCTTCTTCAGTGTTCTTGCTTTAGGTTTAAGGTCCATAAAACCACCTCCAGTTGTAAGATCCATAAGATATCTCCCAACATTTTCCTCTAACTGTTTTATGGTCTTAGACCTAATGTTTAGATCTTTGATCCATTTTGAGTTAATTTTTGTATAGGGTGTGAGAGATGGGTCTTCTTTCATTCTTTTGCATATGGATATCCAGTTCTCTAGGCACCATTTATTGAAGAGACTGTTCTGTTCCAGGTGAGTTGGCTTGACTGCCTTATCAAAGATCAGATGTCCATAGATGAGAGGGTCTATATCTGAGCACTATATTCGATTCCATTGGTCGATATATCTATCTTTATGCCAATACCATGCTGTTTTGACCACTGTGGCTTCATAATATGCCTTAAAGTCAGGCAGCGCGAGACCTCCAGCTTTGTTTTTTTTCCTCAAGATGTTTTTAGCAATTCGGGGCACCCTGCCCTTCCAGATAAATTTGCTTATTGGTTTTTCTATTTCTGAAAAATAAGTTGTTGGGATTTTGATTGGTATTGCATTGAATCTGTAAATCAATTTAGGTAGGATTGACATCTTAACTATATTTAGTCTTCCAATCCATGAACACGGTATGCCCTTCCATCTATTTAGGTCTTCTGTGATTTCTTTTAACAGTTTTTTGTAGTTTTCTTTATATAGGTTTTTTGTCTCTTTGGTTAAATTTATTCCTAGGTATTTTATTCTTTTAGTTGCGATTGTAAATGGGATTCGTTTCTTGATTTCCGCCTCAGCTTGTTCATTACTAGTGTATAGAAAAGCTACAGATTTTTGAATGTTGATCTTGTAGCCTGCTACTTTGCTGTACTCATTTATTAGCTCTAGTAATTTTGTTGTGGATTTTTCTGGGTTTTCTACATATAGTATCATATCGTCTGCAAACAGTGATAGTTTTACTTCTTCCTTTCCAATTTTGATGCCTTGTATTTCTTTTTCTTGCCTAATTGCTCTGGCTAGAACTTCCAACACGATGTTGAATAATAGTGGTGATAGTGGACATCCTTGTCTTGTTCCTGATCTTAGGGGGAAAGTTTTCAATTTTTCCCCATTGAGGATGATATTAGCTGTGGGTTTTTCATATATTCCCTCTATCATTTTAAGGAAGTTCCCTTGTATTCCTATCTTTTGAAGTGTTTTCAGCAGGAAAGGATGTTGATTCTTGTCAAATGCCTTCTCTACATCAATTGAGATGATCATGTGATTTTTCTGCTTTGATTTGTTGATATGGTGTATTACATTAATTGATTTTCTTATGTTGAACCATCCTTGCATACCTGGGATGAATCCTACTTGGTCATGATGTATAATTCTTTTAATGTGTTGTTGGATATGATTTGCTAGAATTTTATTGAGAATTTTTGCATCTGTATTCATTAGAGAGATTGGTCTGTAGTTTTCTTTTTTTGTAATATCTTTGCCTGGTTTTGGTATGAGGGTGATGTTGGCTTCATAGAATGAATTAGGCAGTTTTCCCTCCACTTCGATTATGTTGAACAGTTTGAGGAGAGTAGGTACTAATTCTTTCTGGAATGTTTGATAGAATTCACATGTGAAGCCGTCTGGTCCTGGACTTTTCTTTTTAGGGAGCTTTTGAATAACTAATTCAATCTCTTTACTTGTGATTGGTTTGTTGAGGTCGTCTATTTCTTCTTGAGTCAAAGTTGGTTGTTCATGTCTTTCCAGGAACCTGTCCATTTCTTCTAAATTGTTGTATTTATTAGCGTAAAGTTGTTCATAGTATCCTGTTATTACCTCCTTTATTTCTGTGAGGTCAGTAGTTATGTCTCCTCTTTCATTTCTAATCTTATTTATTTGCATCCTCTCTCTTCTTCTTTTTGTCAATCTTGCTAAGGGCCCATCAATCTTATTGATTTTCTCATAGAACCAACTTCTGGTCTTATTGATTTTCTCTATTGTTTTCATGTTTTCAATTTCATTTATTTCTGCTCTAATCTTTGTTATTTCTGTCCTTTTGCTTGCTTTGGGATTAGTTTGCTGTTCTTTCTCCAGTTCTTCCAAGTGGACAGTTAATTCCTGCATTTTTGCCTTTTCTTCTTTTCTGATAAAGGCATTTAGGGCAATAAATTTCCCTCTTAGCATTGCCTTTGCTGCGTCCCATAAGTTTTGATATGTTGTGTCTTCATTTTCATTTGCCTCTAGGTACTTACTAATTTCTCTTGCAATTTATTCTTTGACCCACTTGTTGTTTAAGAGTGTGTTGTTGAGCCTCCATGTATTTATGAATTTTCTGGCACTCCGCCTATTATTGATTTCCAACTTCATTCCTTTATGATCCGAGAAAGTGTTGTGTATGATTTCAATATTTTTAAATTTGTGAAGACTTGCTTTGTGACCCAGCATATGGTCTATCTTTGAGAATGATCCATGAGCACTTGAAAAAAAGGTGTATCCTGCTGTTGTGGGATGTAATGTCCTATAAATGTCTGTTAAGTCAAGCTCATTTATAGTAATATTCAGGTTCTCTATTTCTTTATTGATCCTCTGTGTAGATGTTCTGTCCATTGATGAGAGTGGTGAATTGAAGTCTCCAACTATTATGGTATATGTGTCTATTTCCCTTTTCAGTGTTTGCAGTGTATTCCTCACGTATTTTGGGGCATTCTGGTTCGGTGCATAAATATTTATGATTGTTATGTCTTCTTGCTTAATTGTTCCTTTTAATAGTATATAGTGTCCTTCTTTGTCTCTTTTAACTGTTTTACATTTGAAGTCTAACTTGTTGGATATTAGTTTAGCCACTCCTGCTCTTTTCTGGTTGTTATTTGCATGAAATATCTTTTCCCAACCTTTCACTTTCAACCTATGTTTATCTTTGGGTCTAAGATGTGTTTCCTGTAGACAGCATATAGAAGGATCCTGTTTTTTAATCCATTATGCCAGTCTATGTCTTTTAATTGGGGAATTCAGTCCATTGACATTTAGAGTTATTACTGTTTGGATAATATTTTCCTCTGCCATTTTGCCTTTTGCATTATATATATCATATCTGACTTTCCTTCTTACTACACTTTTCTCCATGTCTCTCTCTTCTGTCTTTTTGTATCTGACTCTAGTGCTTCCTTTAGTATTTCTTGCAGAGCTGGTCTCTTGGTCACAAATTCTCTTAGTGACTTTTTGTCTGAGAATGTTTTAATTTCTCCCTCATTTTTGAAGGACAATTTTGCTGGATATAGGAGTCTTGGCTGGCAGTTTTTCTCTTTTAGTAATTTAAATATATCATCCCACTGTCTTCTAGCTTCCATGGTTTCTGCTGAGAAATCTACACATAGTCTTATTGGGTTTCCCTTGTATGTGACGGATTGTTTTTCTCTCGCTGCTTTCAAGATCCTCTCTTTCTCTTTGACCTCTGACATTCTAACTAGTAAGTGTCTTGGGGAACGCCTATTTGTGTCTAATCTCTTTGGGGTGTGCTGCACTTCTTGGATCTGTAATTTTAGGTCTTTCATAAGAGTTGGGAAATTTTCAGTGATAATTTCTTCCATTAGTTTTTCTCCTCCTTTCCCTTCTCTTCTCCTTCTGGGATACCCACTACACGTATATTTGTACGGTTCACATTGTCCTTGAGTTCCCTGATACCCTGTTCAAATTTTTCCATTCTTTTCCGGATAGTTTCTGTTTCTTTTTGGAATTCAGATGTTTCATCCGCCAAATCACTAATTCTATCTTCTGTTTCTTTAAATCTGTCGTTGTAGGTATCCATTGTTTTTTCCATCTTTTCTACTTTATCTTTCACTTCCATAAGTTCTGTGATTTGTTTTTTCAGTTTTTCTATTTCTTCTTTATGTTCAGCCCATGTCTTCTTCATGTCCTCCCTCAATTTATCGATTTCGTTTTTGAAGAGGTTTTCCATTTCTGTTCGTATATTCAGCATTAGTTGTTTCAGCTCCTGTATCTCATTTGAACCATTGGTTTCTTCGTTTGACTGGGCCATATGTTCAATTTTCTGAGCGTGATCCGTTATCTTCTGCTGGCGTCTGGGCATTTAGTCAGATTTCCCTGGGTGTTCGACCCCACAGGTTGAAAGATTTTTCTGTGCAATCTCTGGGTTCTGTTTTTCTTATCCTGCCCAATAGGTGGCGCTCGTGGCACACGTTTGTCTACGGGTTCCACCAGTGAAAGTTGCTGTGGGTCCTTTAACTCTGGAAAATTCTCGCCGTAGGGGAGGTTCGGTAGCCGAAGCGTCTTGGAAGAATGCCAGCCGGCCTGGGGTTCCAAATGCGGGGAAGGTCGCCGGCTGCCGCAGCACGGGAGAACGTCCGGCCGAATTAGCTAGTCGGCCCGGGGCACCAAGCGTGGCAGGAGGGCGCCAGCTGTCGCAGCCCGGGAGAGTGCACTATTCCCAGCCGACGGGGGAGTCACGTGTTTGGAAGGGATCCCCCGGTCACTGTCTCCGCAGTCTGGGGATTTCCGACCCAACTATCTCAGCTGTTCCGGAGGGGCCTCGTGTGGTGGGGGCACCAGCCGCTGCGGCCTAAGGGGACTGCCTGTCCAATTCTACCAGCTGGCCTGGGAAGGTGGAGGGGAGGGACTCCGGTCGCTTGCCGTCCCACCCAGGAAAGCCCGTGCCCCTTGGTGATCTCACCGGAGCTGGTTCTCCCAGATAGTCAGCCGTTCCAGGATGGGGTACGCCGTCCCTTTGATCTCCCTCGTGGCTCCGGGAGCTGCTCTGTATTATCTGCACTCCCCCAGTAGCTGTTCTGGAGGAGGAAAGGTGAGGGCGGCAAGGCTGTAGAGGCTGGTGGTGGAGGAGCCGGTGAAGGCAGGGAAAGAGGGCACCGTGGTGGTTGGAGAGCGGCCGGAGCAGGAGGGGGAGGAGGGGGGAGAAGGAGGGCGGGCAGGTCAGCTGCTGCGGGGCGTGGGCGCCGCGCGGCGGGCCGGCGGAGAAAAAGAGAATCTTGTTCCTTTTATAGAACATGACTGTTTCAGTTTCCTAGGTGTCTTAAAGCAGTATACCATGAAATGGTTTGGCTTGAACAAATGGAAATTTATTTGCTTATAGTTAGATTCTGAGAAAATATCCAAATCAAGCTATCATCAAGGTTATGCTTTCTTACTGAAGACCACCTGCCAGTGATTCTCAGGTCCTCTGTCATGTGGTAGGGTACATGGTGGCATCTACTTGTCTTTTCTTCTTTTCTGGATTTCCTTGCTTTCAGCTTCTTGCTTTTATAGCATTTCTTTTTATCTCTCTTTGTATGCATCCTGTTTATAAAGGCCTCCAGTAAAAGGATTGAGAACCACTCTGTACCATGCTTAACTGAAGTAAGCTCATCAAAAGGCTCTACTTACAAAAGGTTTACACACACAAGAATGGATTAGCTTTAAGAACATGATTTTCTGGGGCACATACAGTTTCAAACCACCACATTCCACCCTCTGGACCCCCAAAAGACAAGTTTATTCCATATACAAAATACATTAATTCCATCACAATATCCCAAAATCCTTAAGTCATTTCAGTAACAAAACTAATGTACAAAGTCCCATAAAAATCCATTATAGGTGTTGTCTGCCCTGGGGCACAATTCCTTTTCATCTGTGTACCTGAAAAAGAACAAGTCATCTGCTTCCAATATACAGAGGGACAAGGAAAGGATAAACATTCCCATTCCCATAGGTACAAATTAGAAAGAGGAAAAGGGTCATGGATCCCAAACAATTCTGAAACCCTGCAGGGCATGCTCCATTAGATTTCAAGATCTAAAAGTCATCTGTGGAATGATGTTTTGTCTTCCCGGCCTGATGAAGGCAGCCCCAACCCTTCCAAGGGCTTTTGCAGTGGCCATACTCTCCTCTAATACTGGGGTAAAGTTTCCACTCTCTTCAAGCATGTGGGTGACAGCCAGTCTCCAGGATCCACCCTCATCAAGCATAGGGGTGGTGGTCAGATTCTCCGCAATCCTCAAATACCTGAGAAAATTGGGGTGGCAACACGTGTTGAACAATGGGATGGAAGACCTGCCCTCTCCATGTTTTGGGACCTATATTTTTCACACAAATAGGTGGATGCACTCTGTGGGCCTGAGAGGATGTCTTTGGTCCTGATCTCACCTTCTATGGTCCTACCTTCAAAGTCATTTTTTTCCTTCAATCTGTCACTTTTCTATTCCTTCTTATTCCAGACTGGTAGTGATTCCATTAATGCAGACCCTGCAAAAAACTTGTTTTTTTTTTAGCATGTAGTACACAGGGATCCAACCCATCTGACAGTAGGACTTTCCACAGATCCTTCCAGGATAACGTCACCTCCAATCCTAACTTGCACAGAAATGGCTGCTGGATCTATGTTTAGTTGAACCCTCACATGGAGACATATGCTCTGGGGACTCTCTTTTTGAAAGCACAGAATTTTCCAAATCATCAATTTCTGATTTCTTTATGCCTATGAGTTCAATTTGTAGTTTATCCCTTTCCTCTCATGTCTTGCTATAAGTTACGAGAAGAACTGGCCTGGAATTTCCACATTAAAATCTCCTCAGCTAAATATCCAAGCTCCTCACTTTTGAATTCTGCCCTCCATCCAACATCAGAACTCAATTTCTCCAAATTCTCTGTCACTGTAAAACAAAGGTCATTTTTCTTCCAGTTTGCAATGACACATCATTTCTCTCTGAGGCCTCACCAGAAGTACCTTTAGTATCCACATATCTACCAACAGTCTCTAGAAAACAATCCAGACATTTTCTATCAAGCACCTCATAATTCTTCCAAGCTATACACATTATCCAATTATAAAGCCATTTTCACACTTTTTGTTATTTGCTATGGCTATATTCCACTCTCCTGGTACTGAAATCTATTTTAGTTTGTTAGGCTGCTGAAAGCATATTACCATGAAATGGTTTGGCTTTAACAATGGGAATTTATTTGCTTATAGGTAGAGTCTGGGAAAATGTCCAAATAAAGGCACATTCAAGATGATTTTTTTCCCCCCAAAGATTTACTGACAGCAATCCTTGGATCCTCTGACACATGGTTATATCTGCTGGATTTTCCCTTCTCCTCTGGGTTTCATTGCTTTCAGCTTATTGCTTCCATGGCTTTCTCTCTCTCTCTCTCTCTCTCTCCCCCGCCCCCCCACCCCCATGACCACTCTCTTCACCCCATTTATAAAGGACTCTAGTAAGAGGATTAAGACCCATGCTGGGCCATGCCTTACCAGAAGTAACCTCATTTATAATGGGTTTACATCCCACGGGAACGGATTAGCTTTAAGAACATTATTTTCTGGGGATACATACAGTTCTAAACCACCATGCAGACCAATAGGTAAGTCTTTTCCTAATGTGAAGTTGTGTATTGTATTGTCATCTTCTCCCCAGGATCAAGGACCCTGCTACTAAAGGAGATCTAGTTCTCAACTCAGTTCCAATACATTTGTTGATTATTTGATGAAGTGCCACATTTGATTTCTTAGTGATGCGCTCTGTATTCCTTCAGCTTTGCCTTGAAAGTCCTTCTTTTCCTCTCTTTCTAGTATTTGCCATAGTACAGAAGCTACTGTTTCTCCAACCTCCTATCAATTCCAAAAGTAGAACATAGCTGGGATTATTTGTAGAGTTATCATGGCACAAAACTGCTTATTTTGTAAACAAAATGCCAGACTATGATTTATTCAAAATAAATTGAATAGATTGGAAATTAGGCTCTCTATCAGATTAAAGGGAATATTTTCTCTAAGTTTTCCTAAAGAAAATCTCTCTGAGGAGATAATTATGTCAATAACTTGCCAAAGTTTGGATTTCACCCATCAGGATAGTTCATAAACAATTCAATTTTAGATGAAGAAGTATATAAAGTGGATGTGTTTACCAGATCTACAAATTTAGACTCTCATGCAATTACAAATTCAAGTGAAGAACTTCATCAATTGATATAAATTTGTGACTATAGTTCTCAAAGAAAGCAACATAACGAGATAATATGTTAGAAATAAATGGAGGGCAGATATTGATTCCAATGTGGAATTCAACATTTTAATTTTATGATGATACTAGTTTTCTGTGGCTACTGTAGCAAATTACCACCAAATGATTGTTTGAAACAACATATATATTCTCTTTCAGTTCAGGAGCTCAGAAGTCTGAAACTAATTTCACTGGGCTGAAATCATGGTGTCAGCAGGGCTATACTCCTTAAGAGGCTCTAGGGGTAAATCTGTTTCCTTGCCTTTTTCAGCTTCTAGAGCTCCACTCCTTGCATCATTTGGCTCATGGTCCTTTCTTCCATTATCAAGGCCAGCAGCATAGCCTCTGCTGCATCATCTCTCTCTCTACATCTTCACTTACATCGCCTCCTTCTATGTAGCAGCATACTTTTCCCCTATCTTCCTCTTGTAAGAATACTTGTAATTACACTTAGGGGCCTGCACAGACAACACAAGCTCCTTTTTCCAAGATCTGTAATTTCATCATGCTTGTAAAGTCCCTTTTATCATATAAAGTAGCATTTATAGGTCCCAACAATTTAAGCCTGGATACCATTTGCCTATTATTCAGCCTAACACAAAGAACTTGGGCAGCCTGTTGACCCTCAGCTTCTTCTATCAAATGGAATAATCGGGTTATTTTGAGACTTAAATAGAATAAAAACTTCAAAGCATTTAAGAAATTTGTGATAGAAACTTGAATTAAAATTTTCATATCATAGGAAATAATAGCCTTTAATTTAAATTTACACTATCTTTATAGTTTAATATAAAAACCTTTTCCTGATACTAGATTGAATCACATTCTAAAGAGACATTGCTGTTTAAAAGAATAACTTTTTCACATTTGTATGAGATTGCATCTAATTGCTGCTCAAAGTATGCTGCTTCTCTGTTTTTTTTTTCCAATTTGATATTATGAATTATTGGAGGTTTTCACATATCAAGCAAAAGTAATCAGTTCCTTATTGCCCTGGTAAAATACCACAAGGCAAATGTCAGCATATCTATTAATTTTCAAAATACTTATTTTCAGTGGAATGATGAGAATTATTTGGACTTTGCAGTTAAAATTGCAAACCCTAAAATTTGCTCTATAATAAACTTATCAGCCTACTCTCATAATTTCCATTATGCGTAGACTTAAACTTAATGGTAATAATACTTAGTGACAGAGTACATTTAAGGGGAAACTTGTCTTTTTTAAACAAGTCTAAATTATATATCTCAAGGTCTCTGAAGGTTATTGAGACTGCTAAGATTTTTCAGTATATCTGAAGAACAGAGAGCTGTCAAATTGGTATAGACATATGAGAGATAAATTACTCCTCTGTAAGAGGACAGCACTGATTAAGACATCAGTTTAATCTTATCAGAGATTAACTAGGGTTTGGAACAGTAAATTCATCTCACAAGTGCAGCTCAGGAACTAATCTTCTACTATTGATCATAAATAGCATCAGTTATGCCAAATTTGTGTTTATTTAAATCACTTTGTTATAACACCATATTTTAAAAGAGTTCAGAATATTTTCATATAAATAATTTTGATGCCTGAAAGCCTAGATTCTAAGACTCTTTCTAATTGCAAATCCCTGGGCATGGTATTTATTTATGGCAAAATATGTTCAGAGATATTTATTGCTTGATTTTGCATGGTTGGCTACTTCTCATTACTCAAGTTTTAGCTCAGCTGTCACCTCCTGGGAGAGGTCTTTCATGAACACCTAATGTAACTGGTACATTGTACCCAGTCACTCTCTGTTGTAGGGGAGAATCTGTTCCATGCTTTTTCTTAGTTTTTGGCAATCGCTTGCCAACAATCCATAAAATCCTGTTTCATTTGTCACATGACACTCCCCTTCTATTTCCCTCTCTCTCTCTTTGTATCCAATTTCTTTTACTTTTAAGGACACCAGTCATATCGAGCTAGGGCACACCATAATCCAGTTTGACCTCATCTTAACCGAAAACGTTGTTGAAGCTCTTACTTCAAAATAGGGTTGCATTCATGGAATTGGGGGTTAGAACTTGACTAAATTCATTTCTTAACAGCCGCTATAAGTGGATTATCTTCCACATGCAACTTCCACATGAAACATTAGTAAAATAGGCCATGTGTTTTAGGTGTGATGTTATGAACTTTTCCAGGAAGACAATTTTTAGGATCAAAGGCACTGTTCAAGGTTAGAAAAAAATACATCTCAGGAGTTCAGAAGAATCTATGTGCAGTGAACACTGAGTGCAAAATACCTTGCTTAAGACTGAGGCTAACTATAAGGTCCTCCACCAAAGTTACATGGACTTAAAGTATTTAAAATACGAGAAAAACATAAGTGTATATGCATATTTTGTAGATAGACGAGCCAGGTATAAAATAGATAAATAGATAGCTAGATGATAGATGGATATGGAGAGGTAGGGGAGGGAGAGAAAGAAGAAGAGGAAGAGGAGGAGGAGGGAGAAATGGCAGAGGTGGAAGAGGAGAAAGGGAAAATAGTGAAAGAAATGTGTTAGCATAAAAAAATCTCACTAAAGGTAAGGCAGCATACAAACCAAACATGTATGGCTAATAGCAAAGTGCAATTACTTTGGACATCTGTAGCAACAGAATGTGTGTTTTATTAAAGTTTTTGAAAATCATAGGGTCATTTAGGGAAATGTCTAAAATCATGAGATGACAACTCTCTGGCATTGACTTTTTAGGAAGAAACCAACATATTTTGGGAGTAGAAAAGCCAGTTAATAAGTGAATGAAAAATCTGCTAACTCCTGAGTTTTTCCAGGGCCAGGCAAATAAATGGTTTCTGATCTCCTCATATTTGTCTCCCCCTCAATATTGTAAGCTTCTTGAGTCAGAACCTAATGTTAGATCTTCCTAGCCTGAGTACAGAAAAGATATTTAAAAAAATATGGGATGCCTGAATAAATGAGTGGATAAACAAATGAATGGATAATTCAACTTCTACCAAATCTGAGAGATTGCCAACTTGAGTTTATTCATACAAGTAGAATTTCAGGGCATTAAAATAAGAAATGTTTTTCAAATACCCATTTGAAAATTTCAAAATAAACTCTAGAGTTAAATATATTATCTTTTTGCAAGAATTCATTGGCATTTGGTGCACCCCTTTTATGATAGTTCTGCAATTTATGTATCACTCCAGAAATAAAAAAGACTTTGCTATTAAAATAGCCGTGTAATCTGTATCCAACATTCCTGAAATATACAAATAAATAAAAAATCCCGCAACCTCTCAATGGGAAGAAAACTCACCTAACCAAATGAAGCAATCTAGTATTTTAAGTAATATTTAAATATATATAATATTCATTGTTTTCTCATGCAACTTATTGCTGTTTTCTTTTCTTTTCTATTTGAAAAATTTCTAGACTATGCTCATTTTCTAAAAGATAAGATATTCTATTTTTAGATGCAAGCTTTTTACTAAGAAACTACAGCTCTCTTTTGGGAAATGAAATAAAATGAAAGAGATTATTACTGAAAGTTTTAAAAATGCACCCCTCCAATGAACCTTTTTGAGACACAGGAAGAAAGCTGTTTGGAATTCTGAAGGCAGGATTAAATTGAGCACAGCAGAATTCAGATTGCCCTTTGAACTTCATGCTTTTAAAGGAAAAGTAATTTCCTTTAAAATGAAAGAGCAAAATCTTTTGAACCTGTTATAACCGAAGACTCTGCCCTAGTCTAGACCTACTTTATGTAAACACTTCCAACCAATTCCTTTGTCCTAGATGTTAAACAGCATAGGAAAAACTAAGGTTAATAGAGTAAATTTCCAATAATCCTAATTGTTAATAGGAACTTTTGTTAGTATAGCTCCTCAGAGGTCAGGAAGACCTTTCCTATACTTCAATTTGCATCTCCAACTATTCCTATGATAGAGTCCCAAAAAGTGTCCCCTTGGACCACTTATAGGTAATTTATTCAGTCATTGTTCCAGAGTTTGTCAATACAATATTTAATGAAGTTTCATAGAAAGCTCTTCAGAGCACAAAAAAACCTTATCTATGTGAGTGCATATCATCAGAAATAAACATTGTCAGCTCTTATGTTACCAGCCATGCAGAGAAAACTGACCTTATTCATGTCATTGCTAATAAATATATCTACAGAAACAGTGGTAGTTAAGAAGATATTTTTTATTCTGATTAATATTTGATCAAATGTGTAATATTGGGTAGCACATCACCTTAAAAGTTAGTGGCTTGAAACAATATTTGGTTGTTTTGTTCAAAAATCTGCAGTTTGATCAGGGCTTAGTGTAGACAGTTTGTTTCTACCTCAGCGGTGTCAGATGAGGTGGCTCAGTTGGGGCTTGGAGGCGCCGTTCTTACGATGACTCACTCGCATAGCTGGCTAGGCTGGACTAGTGTTTGTCACAGTTTGTCCTCATCTTGCTTTTATGTATCAGTGATTGGGAAATGAAATTTTCAAAATATTCTCACGATGTATTTATAGTCATCCAAAACTTATACACCTTTAAAGCTGAATAAAATTGTGAGAAGGTAATATAATTTTGTTTGCTCTCTGCTGGTATTTTGTAAAAATTTGAAATTTTTATTGATATAAAAATATCCTGGTTGATGGTGTTCAGTAAAAAAGAAATCATACTGTTTTCATGATGAACCATAGCATTTTAACATTTTTTTAAATAGCCTCTCTAACACCTGATGCTAGCAACTTAAAGTAATGATATTGGCACTAGAAAAATGTGTTTAACATAGATAATGATGTCAGTCTTTAGAGTTGAGAGAATCCATCCAGTCACTTTTGTTGATTTTCATAGTGAAAAGAGAAGTTATATTTTTTCCAATGTGTTTTTATGAAAAATTTCAAATATATAAGAATTGAATAAAATTTAATTACAGTAAAAATTTTTCAATAGTAAATATTGAAAATTATCTCTCTTTCCCTCCTGGACCATTTGAAAATCAGATATAATGATGGCAATTCATAATATTTCAGCTTGCATTTCTTAAGAATAAGGACTTTCTCCTACATAATCAGCATATCAACCTTAAGCACATTAATATACAACCTATATGTAAATTTGATCCAGGTATACAAAGAAAGCATCTCTATCCATTTTTGTATTTGGTTGTTATGCCTCATTGGTTTCTTTTAACATAGAATAGCCCTCCTACTTATTTATTTTTTCATGATATTGAAAAATTTTTACAAAATTAAGATTCATAAGTTGTCATGGCAAGTTTCAAAACAACAGAATCTCTAGCCATAAAGAAAGCATTTATTCTTTATCAGCATTTTTTCTTGACAATATTAAGCACTTTGACACTCCTAGGAATTTAGAAGCAAGAGGCTTTAAAGAGTTTCTACCTTAGTTTAAATTTAAAAAAAAAATAACAACACAGGAACTATTGACTTGAACCTGATTGATTAAGAAAACAAAGTAATTATAGCCATTCATTCACTCATACATTCAATAATGAATTAAACAGTAACATTTATTATATACAGAAATTTAAAATATCATCAGTGTTTTACATCAATTTAGTATAGCATGACGAATCATTGCTTAGATATCAATTAAATGCATTTCCATGTTTCTTTTTAATTAAACAATTTATACTTATTTTTTAAGTAAGCAATTTATACTTATTTTGTTTTTAAAAGTACAAGTAAATACGTTATACTTAATATATTTGAGATATATTTACACACAATATAATCTATTCAAAGTATGCAATGACTCACAGTATCATCATATAGTTGTGCATTTATCACAACTATTTTAGAACAATTTAATTACTCCAAAACACAGAATAAAAAGAAAATTCAAAATTTTGTACAGCAAATACACATTTTCCCCTCCATATTATTATTACTATTATTGTCTTTTATTTTATTTCTCATCTACCCATACACTGGATAAAAAGAGTGTGGGTCACAAGGTTTTTACAAGCACATGGTCACATGATAAAAGTGATATGGTATACAATCATTATCAAAGATCAAGGCTGCTGGATTATAGTTCAATACTTTCAGCTATTTCCTTCTAGCTATTCTAACATACTTGAAACTAAAAAGAAATACCTATGTAATGAATCAGAAGTCATAATCATTTGTTAAATCCTAATTTCTCAGTTTTGACTCCTCCCTCTCATTTGATCATTCTCTCAATAGCGTGGGCTATCTAATGACCATTTTAACTTCTTCATGCTACATAAGGATGCCAACCTTATAAGATAGAGGAATGAAATTGTTGTTGTTCTTGGAGAGATGAGTACCTTGGATTACAAGGCTTATCTGACAAAGGAATAATCTGGAGGTCTTAACTTTCTGAAAAAATAAACTTACTAAGCAAAATGTTCATAAACACTTAGGTAGAATCCAGGGTATTTTTTAGGGTTTTCAGGAATACTTTTGGTTGAGGCTTGACGTATTGTGTCATACTGTACTATCTGGCTGAAGTTTTTAATAAGAGTAACCTTCAAAATGACCTCTCGACTCTATTTGAAATCTCTTAGCCACTGAAACTTATTTTGTTTCATTACTTTTCTCCCTTTTGGTCAAGAAGGCATTGTCGGTTCCATAATGCAAGGGCCAGACTCATCACTGGGAGTCTTCTCATGTTGCCAAGGAGACTTATAGCCCTGGGAATCATGTCCCAGGTAAGGAAGAGGGGAATGAGTTTATTTATTTGCAGAATTGGCTTAGAGAGAGAGGCCACATTTCAGTATAGCAGAAAACAAAAGAGGTTCTCTTGGGTGACTCTCAGGCATAATTATAAGTAGGCTTAGAGTTACCATTGCAGAAATAAGTTTCATAAAGACAAGCCTTGAGATAAAGGGATTGGCTTATTAAATTAGGAGTCCCTAATGCTTGACTCTGGAGTGTATCAGGATATTACCTTAACCTGTACAGAGTAAAGAGAGCTCATTCCTTATTCTATGTTCCATATAATTATGTTGTTTAAATAAATTGACCAGACACACTAAATTAGACAATGTATTACAGAACATTTAAATTTGGGACCAAGTAAAACTCTCTTCCTTTGACCTCACACAGAAGTTGAGGTCTTAAAATACAGGCAATATCATTTTTTTAACCTGTATTCTTATTTTGCTTTAGTCCTAACAAGGTCCATTTCATTCATATCTGTAATTGAAGTCTGATCTCTTTTTCAGCTTCTTTACCAGTTGCTGTATGGAGTAATGCTGCAGAACTCTTACTCTGAGTCTCAAGTGTCACACAGATACCCAAAGTTCCAGGGAACTACCGGGTTATATACAGAGTATAGCATCTCAGAATTTGGAAATAACAGTTAAAACTCAGGAATAGATATAATTTCTGTATGAGCTTACAGTCTAGGAACCTTTACAATGAGCCTTATTAAGCATTCTGCACTCCTTAATCATCGATTGCCCAATCTCTGTTTTCTTTCTACCCCCTGATAACCTATGCTCTTGAATTCAGTTCTCAGAGTTTTTTCATTATAGTTAATTTTAGTGAGATCATATAATATTTCTCCTTTCGTTTCTGGCTTATTTCACTCAACATAATATCCTCAAGTTTCATTCACCTAGTTGCATGCCTCTGGACTTCATTTCTTTCTGCAGCTGTTCAATATTGTGTTGTATGTATACACCACAATTCGCTCTTCCATTCATCAGTCAATGTACCCATAAGCCTTCTCCATGCATTGAAAATCAGATTAATGTTGTCATAATTACCAGTGTGCAAATGTCTATTCCTGTCTCTGTTTCTTCCAGTATATACCTAATAACAGGGTTGCAATAATATATGGCAACCTTATATTTCGCCTCCTGTGAAACTACCACATTGCCCTCCAGAGGGGCTGCACCACTCTACTTCCCTACCAATGACGAATAGGTGTAGCTCTCTCTTCACATCTTCTCCTACACTTGATTCTTTCTGTTTATTTTTTAAGCAGTTTTATTCACACACCATACAATCCTAAGTGTACAATGAATGGCTCCTAGCATAATCACACAGTTATGAATTCACCACCACAATCTATAAAACGACATTTTCATTTCTTCCACAAAGAAAGGAGGAGAAGAAAAGAGAAACAACAACAACAACTAGAATCCCATACCACTCCCTTATTTAGGCTTCTTATTGACATTTGACTTTGGTATATTGCCTTTGTTACAATTATTGAAAGAATATTACAATGTTACTGTTAACTATAGACACTAGTTTGCATTAATCGTATTTTTGCCTATACCATTCGATTTTAATATCTTGCAATGGTGACATTCATTTGTTCTCCCTCATGTAAAAACTTTTTTATATTTGTACATTTAATCACCATCGTTGTTCACTCTAGGTTTTGCTAAATTATACAGTCCCAGTTTTCATCCTCTATCTTTCCTTCTGTTGTCATACATGCCCTTAGCCTTCCACTTTCAACTATACTCACACTCAGCCTTGTTCATTGTCCTTACAATCTTGTACTATCATCACACAATATTGTTCTATCCATTTCTAAATCTTTACAATCAATCCTGAAAAACATAAGTTTTTAAATGTGCAGTTCATTGCTTTGACAGATGGCATGGGTCAAACCAAAACCACAATCGATTTGATGATCTCTTCCATCATCCGCCGAAGTTTTCATTAGCCACTCAGCATTTTTCCGTCGCTTAGCTGCTAACTCTAGACAATCACTGGTCTGCTTTCTGACCTTACAGATTAGTTTGTATTTTCTAGAATTTTATATAAATGAAATCATACAATAGATACATTTTATGTCTCTGTCATGCTCAAAAGTTATGATTTTGAGATTAATTTCTAATGTTACATTTATCACTAGTTTGTTGTTTATTAATTGCTGAGCATTATTTCATTGAAATGAATGAACCACATTTTAAAAATTCGTTTTCCTGTTGATGGACAATTAGGTTGCTTCCAGTTTAGGGCCAATGTGAACAAAGCTGCTTTAAATTTTCACACACAAAAAATATTTGTCTGGCCATATGTCTTCATTTCTCTTGGGTAAATATCTTGGAGTGGTATGATTGAGGGAGGTGGTTTGTGCACGTTGAACTTCATAAAAAGTTGCCAAGCATGTCTTCAAAGCATAACTTAATATTTTCAACACTAGTGTAGGAGATATCCAGAATTTTCACATCCTCACCAATACTGGATATTGTCAGTCCTTTAAATTTTACCCAGAATGTGTAGCATCTCATGGTAGATTGTGAGCATAATTTCATATTCTTAATGGTCATTCAAACATCATCTTTTGTGAAATACCTCTTCAGATTTTTTACCAATTGTTTTATTTTGCCTATTTTTGAATTCGCCTGTCTTCTGTTATAAATTGTAAAAGAATTTTACTCATTGTGAATATAGATTCTTAATTATGGAAGAGCAAAATTTTTCAGTGTTATGAATTCAGATGCATCATTTGATTCTTTTTTATTGTTTTTCATCTTTTCTTTTATACTTGTTTGTGTCCGATCGAAAATAGCTTAGCCTACTGAATGCATGCTTCCTAATGGAAATTTTTATCGTTTCAGAATTTACATTTAGGTCTATTATCCAGTTAGTTTAAAATTTTTGCATGTTGTGAGGCAAGTGTAATTGATTATTTTTTTCTAACAGGCATCCCATCTTTTTCAGTATCATTTGTCGAATAGGCTTTTCTTTTTCACATTGACTTGCCTTGCTACCTTTGTCAGACTTCAGTTGATCATATCTGTGTAGGCTTATTTTTAGACTCTCTATTCTGATTCAGTGATCCTTATATCTACTTTATTGACAATACCATGCTGTCTTGATCACTATAGCTTTATAGTAAATCTTAAATCAAGTTGTGTAAGTCCTCTTTTTTGTCTCTTTTTTAAACAGGTGTTTGGTTTTTATGAGTTTGCATTCCCATGAAAATATCAGAAACAGCTTATTTCTTTCCCTTATTATCCTGCTGTGGTACTAATCAATATTCTGTTCAATCTATTGATAAGTTTGGTAAGAATTGAGAGCTTAAATTTAGTGAGCCTTACAATCATTGAACATGGAATATTTCAGCATTATCTAGTTTTCTTGAATTTTCCTTAGAAATGAGTTTCAATTTATTGTGAAAGATTCACATATATCATCCTAATTTATTCCCAAATATTTTAGGTTGCATGCTATTTTAATGAATTTTTTTTCAGTTTTAAAATATGATTTGGCTATTCTAGAGACTCATTACTTTTGTTTTTTCAGGATTTCTGTGCCGTCCTTGTTTAGTTATTTTTCTATGTAAACTTTGAATTGATATGTCTTCTTCCTGAAAAAAACAACAATGGGGATTTGTATTGCTAAGGGATTGTGATTTGTACACACATACACACACACACACACACACATATGCAAGAATTTGGAAGAAATGTTATTTTATGATGTTCAGTCATCTTTTCCAACAGATATTTTTCCAATTTTTAAAACTACCTGCCATCTTGTAGGTATTACATTTTTTTTCCTTATGCTATTTTGGACACTTAATGTTGACTTATTTTCAAGTATTTTATTCTGGTGATTGTATTGCAAATGTAGACTGTTCTATTGTACATTTTAATCATTTATTGTTTTTACAAAGAAAGGAAATTGAATCATACTGGCTTTTATTAGTTCAATCATTTATTCTCTTTGGTTTCACAGGTTTATCTGCAAAGAGAAACTTTACCTTTTCCTTCTAAACTTAAAACTTTATTTTCTATTTTTAAATATTTTATCTTTCTTGATTGCTATTGCTAATACTTCCAAATCAATGTAAATAATATTGGATATGGTTTAAAAGGCAAGATGGTCTTGCCTTTTAAAATGTCTTTATCATTTTCCCATTAAGTTAATCTCTTTTATTTATAATGGTTTCAGTTACTTAGTTTGCCAACATGAAATGATACCGCTTGAAACCCCACACCTTTACATGTTAAACATTTAGATTTTACCTATCTTTTTAAAATTACGAGACGTTAAAAATAGATTATCTGAATATGTGAGAATAATTAAAATACCATATAGCACATTAAAATTTACCTATTTTCAACCACCAGTATGTCAGTTTAGGTAAGACAGAGGAGTCCATTTAGAAGTTGCTTCAATTTTTCCCTCTCTTTTCTCCATTTGTTTTACCTGTGTTATTTCGTCTCTCTGGCATCATTATTACCATTACTTCTAATTTTAAGCACTAATATTCCTTCTTAATTCCTGATTTAAAAATTGCTATTAAGACTCACATACATTCAACTCTAACATACATTCTTTTGTCAGTCTCCTTGAAAATTCTTTAGTTGGATGAATCTCATCCTCTAGTTTGATTTTTTAAAGAACTACTTGTAAGTTAAACATTTGTGGATTTTTACATGTTTAAAACTCTTACTCCAGAGCTTTTATACATCAAGAACAGGTTAGCTAGAGTCACGTTGCTTCCTTTAGTTATTTTGAAATTGTGCTGTTCCACTTTTTTACTGTGGGTGCTGCCATAGAAAAGTTTGTAGCCAACCTGATTCTACTAACTGTGTGAGTGGTTTGGCTCTAAATTATTTTTATTTAAAAATTTCCAAAATTTACAAACACTCTGCACCCACCAAGCATAATTCCTCACTCTCCTCCCCCCATACTCTGGTGACCTCTAATCCATTTTCTGTCTCTACAAATTTGCTATTCCTAGATATTCCATATAAATGCAATCATTCAGTATTTGTCCCTATAGTCCTTGCTTATTTTACTCAACATTATGTCTTCAAGATTTATCCATGTTATAGCATGTCTCAGAAATTTCATCCCTTCTCACAACCAAATACTACTCCATTGTGTAGAGGCACCACATTTTGTTTATCCATTCATCTGTCGGTGGATACTCGGGTTGTTTCTACCATGTATCTATTGTGAATAATGCTGCTATAAGCATTGGTGTACGAGGATCTTTTTGAGTCTCTATTTTCAAATTTTTACGTTATATACCTAAATGTGGAATTTCATGGTCAGATGAGAACTCTGTACCTAACCTTTGGAGAAACTGACATACTGCTTTCCACTTTGGCTGCACCTCTTTCATCCCTAAGAAAACCAAATGGCTTGGTTTTTAATTGACTTGCTAGAATATATCTTGGAGTTTATCATTCTCAGTCAAATTTCTGGGGTTTATCATGAGCAATTATATAGATCATGGTCTGTTTATTATTGTTATTAATTAATTTATAAGAAAATCCTTGGACTATATATTTAAGTACTATTTATATTTCATTGTTGTTTTTCTTCTATGGAGATTCAATTAAGCAGCTTATGGCTCTTTGTTTTCCATATTTATCATTTTCTTCTTATTGATTTGCATTTTTTATTCTTTCTCCTTTTTTGTTGTTTTTCTTTTATTATTATTTTTATGTTTTGTTTGATTTGCATTTTTATTTTATGGCTTTTTGCTTTATTTCAGCTCTACTTTCTAACTCATTATTATTGCACTCTCAAAAATAGGTATTTTCATTGCACTTGTTAATTCATACCCCATGTCTAGGACTGTTTTCTCTTTTCTTCAGTTTTGCTCATAAGTTCAATGTGCTCTTGTTATATATCCTTTCCATTACAAATTTTTGAAAAGAAGTTTCTTTTAATCTTCTTAAATGCACTTTGTCATGAATTAATGTCCTGGACGCTTATCCCTCACATTCCTCAGGAAATACAAGACTCCACCATAGAAGCAAAACAACTGTATCTGAAAGCTTTATTCATGACAGAAAGTTCTAGCATCCCTGGTCTATTAGAACCCCCGCTCTTACATCAATACATCAGAGTTCTCCAGGCTACATAGTCACCAAATTCCTTCTAGACTCCTGGCTTAAACTTATTTCCAATTGTCTAAAAGTACAAAATTTCATTATCTTTAATAATATTTTCAAAATGTTTTAACTTCTACTCATGTGCTGACTCAACCTTTTGGGACGTGTTTCAAGGAAATTAATGCTATTAGAGAATCTGTCATCACCAGGGAACACGGGTTATTGCAGCACCATTTCTCAGACCTGTCCCAATGTCCCCATTATGTCCTGAAATCAACAGTTTAAAGGCCTTTCTGAATCCTTCACCCTTTGTGACATGTCTCAAAGCCATCTGCGGCAGTAAATCTGGCCTTTCACTGGTCTTTGTCTCACCCTCCTGTCTGTTCTGTGCTTGATTATGTCCCATTTTCTACAATGGAGCCAGAGGAAGCATAAGAAACCTCAGTTTTAAGTATGGAATCTTAATGTTAAACAAAAGCAAAAGCTTCAGTGAGATTAAAAACCCAAAAATCTGACCTCATCTTTTTTTCCTCATTCCTTATTTTCACATATGATATGACTCAATTAAACAGAACAGCTTTGTGCTTCCAAAAACACCCTAAAATTACCTATATCTAATTTTTACCATATTGCTCCTAAAATATCCTTCTCTTATGTATATCAAAACTCCACCCATATCCACGGTATTAATAAAATATTATATTTGTGTAAGGCTGCTACATTTGTATATCTATTTTTAAAAATATCTGCAGACCATGGTGGTTCAGCAGACAGAGTTTTCGCCTGCCATGCCGGAGACCCAGATTTGATTTCTGGTGCCTGCCTATGCGAAAAAAAAAAAAAAAAGAAAAAATATCCACATCTTTAAAGGATCTTTCTCTTGCATATCATTTGTCAGTTTCCATTATATTGTATTTATTTTACGAGATTGTTCTCCCTTTACTTGATGTGAGTAGTTTGAAGACAGAAACCATACCTTTTACACCTTTCTGGATCCAGGGTTCTTGGCTCATATGATGTGTGAAATTAATGATTGCTGGAATAGATGAATCAATGAGTGATTATCAGGGTTCCCTGACAATTCATAAAATCCCCGTCATAGAAGCAAAAAGGTTTTATCAATATTAACTTCCAGGTGAAAGAAGGATACGTATGTATTACAGAAGAAATCTGAAGCCTGATCTGAAGACAGAAGCCATGTATAACTAAGCACATGAGAAGATTCACGGGCAAACAAAAGCCAAGAAAGAATTCTGACCATCCGGCCTCAGCACACAGCATGGAAACCAAAATAGGAACGCTGCTGTGTGTAAGAAGACTCAGGAAAGGCATTTGAAAAATGAACAGCTAGAACCAGAATTTTTCTGGCCATGATTTGCATGTATTCATTTGTAGTTTAGTCTTCCATATGCTGCTCAATGCAGATGCCATGAAATGGATTGGCTTAAACAATGGAAATTTATTAGCTTACAGTAGAAGTTCATGAAAATGTCCAAATCAAGGGATCATTAAGGTGACTGATGCTTCCTTCCCAATGACCAGCTGTGGGTGCCCCTTGGCTTCCTGCCCCGTGTGAAGCACATGGTGCCATGTCTCGTCTTTTCCTTTTCTTCTGGGTTTCTTTGGTTTCAGCTTCTTGTTTCTTTGGCTTTCTCTTTTTCTCCCTGTTTCATTCCATTTATGGAATTTTTTAATTTATTATTTTATTTATTAATTTATTAAT
This sequence comes from Tamandua tetradactyla, assembly GCF_023851605.1. Lineage (NCBI taxonomy): Eukaryota > Metazoa > Chordata > Mammalia > Pilosa > Myrmecophagidae > Tamandua > Tamandua tetradactyla. Next base: position 130,968,360 of record NC_135327.1, on the reverse strand, counting down.
TCTTAATTAATAGGATTAAGACCCATCCTCAATGAGGTCGGCCACACCTTAACTGAAGTAGCCTCACCCAAAGGTCCTGTTTCTAGAGGGTTTACAGCACAGGAATGGATTAAAATTGAAAATGTTTTTCTAGGGTACATAAAGCTTCAAACTCTTACAGCTTGTTTGTTTTTTGTCTTTCTTCCTACATAATCTGGGACACAAAATCCTGACTGGGGCCATCATCTTGGAAGTCACAGCTGGGTGTACAAGTGAATAGGATTGGACAAAGGTCACAAGTATAGATTCTCTCAAAACATCATCTTAGCAGAAATAAAGAAAGAAAGGGTTCAAGAGTGAAAGATGCACAGCAGGGAGCAATCGAGACAGCAGATTAAGGAAGCCATTTCATGTATATTTCTAAGAGCAGTGGGAGATGGATATAAGTTGTTTTTGTATGGCATGAGCAATACAGAAACCAGAACAAGGAAACATTCTAAGAGTACAAAGCCATCTAGGAATTTGAAAGAACCATTTGCCAGCTCTTCAGCTCCCAGACACTAGTTTACATTTGTGTATGTAAGCCTAAAATTATAGTAATAAAAACCATTTTATCTGTTTAAAAATTGTGATGACCATACCAAATAAAGCCTTGAAATATTACAGCAAGCATATGTTCAAGACATTCCATGGGTTTTTATCAAGGAAGCCCAGAAATTTATAGACACCACTAAAAACAAAAGTAAATACTAAAAAAAAAAGAAATTAAAAAAAACAGAGATGCAATTGTATTTTTGATTGACCATTAAGGATGCAAAAAACTAAATGGATATGATATATTTAGACAATTTAAAAACAGATTATTTAACCTATGTGTATGTGTGTGTGTGTGTTTGAAACTTGTCAGAATTTTGTGTCCCAGATTATCTAAGAAGAAGACAAATACAGGAGACCTTTAGAGGCATCTGGAGGAATGATGCATTTGATATTTGATAAAGGCATTGAGCTGAGATCGACTGAAAATTTCCCAGTAGGTATCTCATCTTTACACAGCCCTCTTTCTTTGTATTATAGATATAAAAATCTATTCTTCTGTGACATGTATCCACTTATCCTAGTTCATTCTTATCCAAATACTGAGCACCTGCAACATTGCAGGCAGTGTGCTGATTCAAGCTCTAGATTCTGTACATTATAAGAACAATTTCTCTAATATATGAAACCCCTTCAAATATCTGAATTAATTAGTTAAGAATTTCAATACAAACATAACTTTGAATAAGGATGCCAGGGAAAACAATGAAACTCATGCAGTTTTTTTAAAACATGAACTATATGCATTTGTTAATATTTTGTAAGTTTTAAGTTTGTAGTCATGTGGGAACTTCAGTATGATTATTTTTTATAACTGTTTCTCATCACAGTTTCTGTTAAATTACTGTAATTTTCAAAATTTAAGAATTAGCAAAAGAATGAATTCCTGGATTCTTTGGCTAATATCTAAAAGTTAAAATAATTTTCTAATATACTATTTATATTATTAAACATGCATATACACTTAAATGCAAAATCTTAATATTTTACAGTAAGGAAAACATTGTAAAGCTACACTAATGACTTAAACAGTTAGCCTTACCTTTTACAGTACTTCTTGGTGCTGGTTGACTATAGATACTTCTCAATGGTTGAATGACCTCTCACTGTGTTTTTTAATTTGAATGTTGTTCTGACAGCTTTAATCATCCATAAAATGCAACCAGCAGAAAAAAGACTAAAAACTTTAGACAATTTTGCATAGCCATTCAACAGTGTCATAAATAACAAGCTCAGTTTTCAATGTTCATCCTTTTCCTACTTCTACCCAATTTGTGCTTTTCAAATAAAATTGTGCTACACAATACAAAGCTTGCTGGCATATGATTAATTAACTTCCATTTTCCCCCAACAATGGGATCTCCCTACTCAGAAAAGGAAACTAGTGAGAAATATCCTTGCTGAACAAATTAGGCCAAGAAATCTCTTTCACTAAATAAAATAAAGTATAAGTATATAAATTTAGCATTCAGATATTCAAAGGGAAAATACATACCTATTAATATACTGCCTTTCCAGACTGAAATACTTATGTAAGAGGGATAGTAATGAAAGATAAGGCAAGAATCCCATTATGCTTTATTTCCATAAAGCCAGGCAATTAAATGTGCTTTACACAAGCATACCTGTGCAGGCTCTATCTCATATACCAAGTAGCCAACTGTCATGGGTAGTTACAGATATCTGACAGTCTGCCCTAGCAAGTAGTTTTTGGATCCTTTACCTTAGCGACTTAATGCTTGGAGATCATTCATTCCTTAGTAGCAGCGCACACCAGAAACTGTTGCCACACTCACAGCTATACAAACAATATAATTCTGAAATCTGCTTTCTGCTAATAGCTGGTTGTCCTTGGTGTTTGGTGTAGAAGTAGAGGCCTGCAGAGCCAGCAAGTATTCAAAGTCAGGGTAGGAAAGGCAGGCCTGACATAAAAGCCAAGGCAATTGATGCTTCAATGATTTGAGAGAGGGCAGCTATCTTGCATGTGTGCCAAAAATGGGCTTTTCATGCAAAGAAGAAACTCTTCAGATGGTGACCTTCACAGACCACTCCATGGAGCTCCATATCACAAGCACAAGCATAATTCCTATCTTAATACATTTCTTGCTCACTTTAAGACTTCCCAGCAGCAGTAGTATGTCATTTAATTTAGCATATGTTTAGAACACCTGGATTGTTTTCAGCTGTGTATTATGTAAAAATAGCTTGATATTTCTAGTTAGCTTTCTTGTGGACTTAACTTTTTTAAAAAACAATTAATAGACTTCATTTTTTTAAAAACAGTTTTAGTTCACATAAAATTTAGCAGCTAATACAGAGATTTCTCATATATCCCCTTACCTACATGTAGGATTTCCTTTTATTAGCATCTTGCATTGGCCTGGTACATTTGTTACCCTTGATGAACCGATATAGATACGTTATTATTAACCAAATCCATAGCTTATATTAGGGTCCACTGTTTGCGTTGTACAGCTCTGAGTTTTGACAAATGCAAAATGTCTATCCACCATTACAGTATCATGCAGAATTGTGTCACTGCCCTAAAAATCACTGTTCTCCAGCTATACATTCCCCTCCCCCCAGTCCCCTGGCAACTGTTAATTGTTTTGCTGTCTCCATAATTTTGCCTTTTCTAGAAAGTCATAAAATTGGAATCACTAAACCATATATATTGATGTTTCCTCTTTATATTTTGTGGCTTAATGGCTCATTTCTATTTTTATTAAACCTTTTATTGTGATGACATATATTAATAAATATTATATTATTACATAGATGGACCATAGCTTATTTATTCAGTCACCTTTTGAGGAATATCTTGGTGGCCCCAGTTTGGGACATTTAAGAATAAAACTGCTAAAACATTTATATGCAGGTTTTTGTGTGAACATACATTTTCAACTCACTTGTGTAAACAAAGGGGCCAGTTGTTGGGTCATATGGTAAAACGATGTTTAGCTTTGTAAAAAATAATGCCTCAAAATTGTCTTCCAAAATATCTTTGCCACTTTGCGCTACCACTTGCAATGAATGAACTCACCTGCTGATCCCAACCATGGTCAGCATGTGTTTTTGCTAGTTTGGGGGATTTTGGTCAATGCAATAGGTTCATAGTGGTATTTTATTTTTGTTTTACTGTGTAATTCTCTAATTACATATGAGATTGAAAATATTTTCATGCCATTATTGCCATCTGTATATCTTCTTTGATGAGGTGATGTTCATATCCCATTTTTAACTTAGTTGTTCGGTTTTTTATTGTTGAATTTTTAGAGTTCTTTGTACATTTGGATTCAAGCTGTTTACAAATATGTGTTTTACAAACATTTTCTTTAAGTCTGTGGTTTCTTTTTTCCCTTATTAGTGTCTTTTGTAAGGCAGAATTTTTAAGTTTTAATAGAAAACACAACTTATTTCATATTTTTATTTTATGAATTGTGCATGTGATGTATCAAAAACATCATTGCCAAATCCGAGTCACCTAGAATTTGATCTTCTCTTCTAAAAGTTTTATAGCTTTGTGCCTTATCTTTAGACCTATGATCTATTTTGAGTTAATTTTTTTGTAAAGGGTGTAAATAGAGTATCTAGATATTTTTGCATGTGGATATCCAGTTATTCCAGCATCACTTGTTGAAAAAACTATCCTTTTCCATGAATTGCTTTTACTCTTTTCCCAGAGATTAGTTGACTATTTATGTGAGTCTTTTTTCTGGGCACATTCTTCTGGACCTTGATCTACTCTTTCAGCAATTATCTATTCTTTCACCAATACCAAACCTGTTTGATTATTATAACTTCATAATGTCTTGAAGATAGTGTGAGTCCTCAAACTTTGTTCTTCTTTAGTATTGTGATAGTATTTTGGGTTTTTTTGCCTTAGAACTAGTTTGAGAATATTCTCAAAATAACATGTGAATTACGACAGATTGGGTTGAATCTGTAGATCAAGTTGGGAAGAAGTTACATCTTGACAATATTTAGTCTTTCTATCTAAGAGCATTGACTAGCTCTCTTTTTACTTAGCTCTTCTTTGATTTCTTTCATCAGAGTTTTATATTTTTCCTCTTATAGATCTCGTATATATTTTGTTAGATTGAAGTTAAAGTGTTTTCTTTTTTTGGTGCTACTGTAAATGGCACTGAGTTTTAATTTCAAATCCCAACTATTTATTGCTGGTATATAGTAGAGTAATTAACTTTGTGTATCAACTTTGTTATTTGCAAACTTATTGTATTTGTGTTTCTTTCCAGGGATTTTTGTATAGATTATTTGGCATTTTCCACATAAACAGTCATGGGGTCCGTGAACACAGACAGATTTATTGAAAACATGAAGGTATTTTCCTCCAGTCTTCACCTGAGAACCTGGAAGTGGCTTCTGGATATAAAACTGATGATAATGTGGAGGACCCATAACATTTGGTTCTCCAGAGAAATTAATAGATAAAAATTTAGTAAGTCAATGCATGTAAAGCATATACACAGGGCAAGGCATATGTAATGTGCACTTTAGATGTTATACTCTATTCTCTCTTCGCTAAACAGAGTTTTTCACTTAAAAACATGTCCTGAATGTGACTTCATATCATTAAATACCTTTCAAAAACGTCATATTTAATGGTACAAAGTAGTCCATTATGTCAATATACTTAATTTTGTATAGCCGGAATAGAAATTTTATGGAACATTAAAGAGTTAAAAGAACAACACCAGAAAGAAGAGGAACAAGCCCAGTAGAGCAATAAATAATCAAACATTATGATAAATGATACCAGATTTGAGAGTTGATATAGTTTCAGATTTTGTTTCCAAGTTTAGATCATGAATTGGTAGCAACTTTATATATTTGGTAAGGTCAGTTTGAATGACTTCTCTTAAAACTGATTTTAAATTTCTAAATAAGATCCTTAGATATGTTTACTATACATACTTTCTTATTAATTTGCAAAATGATTTGAAGAAAAAGCACTTTGAACATTACAATTTTATATGATGAAAAGAAAAAGAAAAAAAAAGCAAGGTTTTAAAGCATGTCGAATGCTTCTCCACAGCTCTCATATTCATCATCTTCTACCAAATTTGAGAGAACATTAAAAGTGAGAATTGAGGGGAAAGGACACAGAGTTTACCAGCAACAAAGGCTTAGCTCAACCAAACTCCAAGCTCCAATTGCAGAATTAATCAACAAATTCTGACTACTGAAAATAGCACAGATAAACCTGGAATAGGTACTAAAGGAACTAGGAGTTTTTGCCCTCGAAAGAGGGGACACTGCTGGTGGAGAGGAAAAAAATCAGAAGCTTTTTGAGTTGGTCAACACAAAATATTGGAAAAGACTAAACCCCTAGAAAAGGAGGCATAGAGAGCCTGGAGATACATATGGCCACGTATCAGCTCAAGCTTAAGATTGACAAACTTCGAATTTGAAGAGCGGGGATCTAACTGTGAAAAGGCATTTTTGCATTTTTTTTTCTCCTAAAACAGCTATTAGATAGACTGAAGCACTCTCAGGTTCTAGCACTGTCCCAGGCAAAGACAGAATTAAGTTTGCCTGAGAGACTAAATAACTAGTTAAGTGAAAGGACTTAATTCCCTAAAGGGTATATCTTCCCCAAGAAAAGGGGGGCATGGCCCAACTCAAGTGGAAACACTTCTTCAAGGAATTCAGGCCCCAGAGACTGGAAACAGAAGCAATTAAAGCCATCCTACTACCTCACCTCTGCCTCAACCATGTCCCTGGCAAGGATAGTTTGATGATATTAAAGGCACCTCATCAATTTAAGCTAGTGGGAAGCTGAGTGCAGACAAGTACCACATGCTGGTCAGAAAAGGAAAAGCACAGAGTCTAAAGGTTTCATAGGAAAGTCTGACAAGCTGCTGGGTCTCACCCTCAGGGAAAACTGATACTGACTGAAATTTTCTCCTGAGAAGTGAGCCTATATGGTCTGGGAAAATCTGACTGGGGTCTCTAATATCTGTGAAGACCTTCCTCATCAAAAATAAAATCAATGAGTTAGGATAGAATATAAAGAATACATCAGATGAGCAAAAAGAAGAACTCAAAAGTTTGAAAAAACAAACCATGGAATGAAAAGCAAAATAGAGGAGATTTTTTTTAAAAAAGCAATGGAAACCTTCAGCAATAGATTCAAAGGGGCAGAAGAAATGATAAGTGAACTGAAGGACAGGATATCTGAAATCCAACACACAAAAGAAACTATAGGGAAAAGATTGGAAAAATATGAGCGAGGGCTCAGGGAATTGAATAACAACATGAAATAAACTTATATACATGTCGTGGGTGTCCCGGAAGGAAAAGAGTAGGTAAAAGACTAATGGAGGAAATAATCTCTGAAAATTTCCCATCTTTTATGAAAGGCATAAAATTACACATCCAAGAAGCACAGCATATCCCAAACAGAATAGATCCAAATAGACATACTCCAAGACACTTATAATCAGATTGCCAAATGTCAAAAACAAAGAGATAATTTTGAAAGTAGCAAAAGAAAAGATACAAAGAGATAATTTTGAAAGTAGCAAAAGATCACATACAAGGAAAGCTCAGTAAGATTATGTGTGGATTTCTCAGCAGAAACCATGGAGGTGAGAAGGCAGTTGGGTATGACATATTTAAGATTTTAAAAGAGAAAAACTGCCAACCAAGAATTCTATACCCAGAAAAATTGTCCTTCAAAAATGAGGGGAAGATTAAAATATTTTCAGACAAACAATCACTGTGAGAATGTGTGACTAAGAGACCAGCTCTGCAAGAAATAGTAAAGGGAGCACTACAGGCAGATAGGAAAAGGCAGGAGACACAGGTCTGGAGAAGAGTGTAGAGATGAAGACTATTAGTAAAGGTAAAAAGAGAAAAAAATTAGATAAGACATGTATAATCCAAACGAAAAAATGGTAGAAGAAAGTACTGCCTTTAGAGCAATAATATTAAATTTCCCATTAAATTCTAATGGATTAAACTCCCCAATCAAAAGACATAAACTGGTAAGATGGATTTAAAAACAGGGTCCATCTACATGCTGTCTACAGGAGAACCATTTTAGACCCAAGGACAAAAATAGATTAAAAGTTGTGCCTCTTTGAATTTGTGGTGGACCCCAGAAAAGCCATGTCCTTTAATCCTAATTCAATATTGCTGGTTGGGAGCATTTTGATTTTTCCCATGGAGGTGTGGCCCACCCACCTGTGGATGGCAACTTTTGGCCAGATAGCTTCCATGGAGTTGTGACTCCACACATTCATCCTTTAAAAGAGGAAATATTGTAGAGTTCCTTTTTAGAGCCATGAATAAGCCACAGCAGAGCCAAGCAGAACCATGAGGCAGAGAGAACCACAGAGTCCACCAGACAATGACCTTTGGAAATGAAGATGGAAAACATCTCCCGGGGAACTTCATGAGACAAGAGGCCTGGAGAGAAAGCCAACAGACGCTACCATGTTCACCATATGCCCTTCCAGCTGAGAAAGAAATGGTGAACATCACTGGCCTTCTTGAACCAAGGCATCCTTCCCTGGGTGCATCAGATTAGACATTTCTATAGACTTGCTTTAATTGAGACATTTTCATGGCCTTAGAATTGTAAACTTGTAACTTATTACATTGCCCTTTTAAAAGCCATTCCATTTTTAGTATATTGCATTCCAGCAGCTAGCAAACTAGAACAAAAGTGAAAAGCTGGGGAAAGACATTTCATGCGAACAACAATCAGGAAAGAGTAGGAGCAGCTATACTAATATTCATCAAATTAGACATCAAATGTAAAACAATTAAAAGAGATAAAGAAGGAAACTTCTTTATTATTTTATTATTATTCTTTATTATTATTGTTGAAATAAGGAATATTTCAATAAAAAGACATAACTATCATAAATATGTATGCACTGAGCCAGAGTCCTCCAAAATACATGAGGCAAACACTGACAACACAGAAAAAGGAAATAGATACCTCTTCCATAATAATTAGAGACTTCAATTCTCATCAATGGATAGAACACCTAGACAGATGATCAATAAGGAAACAGAAATTTTAAATAATATGATCAATGAACTAGACTTAACAGACATTTATAGAACATTACACCCCACAGCAGCAGGATACAGTTTTCTCTCAAGTGCTCAGGTGTCATTCTCAAAGATAGACCATATGCTGGGTCACAAAGCAAGTCTCAATAAATTTTAAAAGACTGAAATTATACAAAACACTTTCTTGGATCATAATGGAATGAAGTTGGAAATCAAAAACAGGAAGAAGGCCAGATATGGAGGCTAAACAGTGTACTCTTAACCAATAAGTGGGTCAAGGAAGAAATTACAAGAGAAATCAGTAAATATTTCAAGACAAATGAAAATGAAAGCACAACACATCAAAATTTATGGGATTCAGTAAAGGCAGTGCTGTGAGGGAAATTTATTGCCTTAAATGCCAATATTAAAAAAAAAAAAAGAGTAAAAATGCCGGAATTAACAGTTAACTTGGAAGAACTAGAGATAGAACAGCAAACTACCCCCAAAGCAAACAAAAGGAAAGAAATAACAGCTTAGAGCAGAAATAAATGAAATTGAGTACGTGAAAGCAATCGAGAAAATCAACAAAACCAGAAGTTGATTCTTTGAGAAAATCTATAAAATCGATGATCCTTTAGCTAGATTGACAAATAAAGAGAGAGAGGGTACAAATAAGTAAAATTAGAAGTGGAAGAAGAGACATAACCACTGACCCCACAGAAATAAAGGAGGTAATGAGGAGACACTATGAGCAACTTAATGCTAATAAACTAGACAACATAGATGAAATGGGCAACTTCCTAGAAAAGTATGAACAATGAACATTGACTCGAGAAGAAATAGACGAACTCAATAAATCAATCACAAGCAAATAGATTCAATGAGTCATTAAGGAACTCCCAAAATAGAAAAGTCCAGGACCAGATGGCTTCATATATGACCTCTACCAAGCATTCAAGAATTAGCACCAGTCCTGCTCAAACTTCTCAAATAATTGAAGAGGAGGGAAAGCAACTTAACTCATTCTGTGAAATCAGTATCAGCCTAAAACAAAGCCAGACAAAGATACTACAAGAAGAAAATTAGAGACCAATCTCTGTAATGAATATAGCTGCAAAAATCCTCAACAAAATACTTGCAAATCAAATCCAGCAGCACATTAAAAGAATTATACACCATGACCACGTGTGATTTATTCCAGGTTTGCAAAGACGGTTCATCATAAGAAAATAAATTAATATAATATACCATATAAAAAAATCAAAGCAGAAAAGCCACCTGATCATTTCAATTGGTGCAGAAAAGGCATTTGACAACAATCAGCATTATTTCTTGATGAAAACACTCCAAAGGGTAGGAATGAATAAAACAACCTAAATATGATAAAGGGAATATCAGAGAAACCCCCAGCTAACATCGTTCTCAATGGGGAAAGACTGACAGCTTTTGTCCATGTTTTAAAACTTCAACTTCTGTGTGAGACCAAAGGGAGAGATACTTAGTTGGTGCAAAGTCTGTATTTTGGGCAGCACATTACCTAATCTAACTTGTATGGTCAGTTTTATTGAACACCATAAGTACATGGAATCTTGAATACGGCAAGAGATCTTGTTGGTTTGTCCAGGTTACTGTGATACCACAAGATGTCCCAGAGTAATTTACATGGTGAATAAAAAAATATTTGAAAGTTCCCTTGGGGGGCTGGGAAGAAAGGTGGAAATCTTCAACTTCTCCATTTGGAGAATTTCTGAAATTCTTACAGACAGTGGGAGAATATCAATAGGCTGAGGCTTCAATCTTGGGGCTCGCTGCTATGAAATTACTTCTGCAAAGGAGAGGCTAAGTTTACTGATAATTATGCTTAAGAATCACCCCTAGAGAACTTATTTTGTTGCTCAGATGTGGTCTCTCTCTCTAAGCCAACTGAGCAGGTGAACTCACGGCTATTCCCCCCCTACATGGGACATGACTCTCAGGAGTGAAAAATCTCCCTGGCAATGTGGGACAGAACTCCTGGGATTTGCTGGTACACGGCATGGTGGGACTGAGAAAGCCTTCTTAACCAAGAAGGGGAAGAAAGAAATGAGATGAAACAAAATTTCAGTGGCTGAGAAATTTCACACAGAGTTGAGAGGTTATCCTGGAAGTTATTCTTATGCATTATATAGATATCCCTTTTAATTTATGGTGTTTTGGAGTGGCTAGAGGGAAGTACCTGAAACTGTTGAACTGTATTCCAGTAGCCTTGGTTCTTGAAGACGATTGTACAATTAAATAGCTTTTACAATACGACCATGTGATTGTTAAAACTTTGTGTCTGATGCTCCTTTTATCCAGGATACGGACAGATAAGTAAAAAAAATTAAGGTTAAAAAATAAATAAATCACGGGGAGGGGATAAAGGCTAAAAGAAATTGGGTAGATTGAAATACTAGTGGTCAATGACAGGGAGGGATATGGGGTATGGGACATGCAAGATTTTTCTTTTTATTTCTTTTTCTGGAGTGATTCAAATGTTTCTAAGAAAAATCATGGTGATGAATACACAACTTTGTGATGATATTGTGAGCCACTGATTGTACATCATATATGAACTCCATATGTGTGAAGATTTGTCAATAAAAATGTTTTAAAAAGTAATTTAAAAAGATTAAAAGTTTTTAAAATCATGAGAGATATATAGAAAAAAAGCAAGAATTGCATTCCTATTTCATTAAATACTCGTATCCACTTCATTAATATTAACGCATAGTCCATTATTAGCTATTATATTTTTTCATTATTTACCAAAAATTAGTAGACAGTAAATGTACAATAGCAGTCTCCACTTGATTCAACATTCAATTTTAATTTTTAATGAATAAACATTACCGTAGCAAATTTCTGCTTATGTGATTTCATTTTTCTCCTTCTAATTTACTTTTCTTAAATACTGACAATATCTGTACATTAGATGTATTATACTTGTACTAATCGTGTTTTTATCTCCTCCCCACCCCCATAGGAACTCGAAATACACAGTCCATCTTCTGATGCCACATAGTTTGCATTCAATATGCAGAATGTCATTTTGACATTCACCATCTCCATTCCTAGAACCACTGTTAAGGTTGGTTCCATATGTACCCTAATAATTGTGCAACTTGTTTCTTATTGCTTGGATTTCAATTCACACTCTGAAGTAGTGAAAACTGCAAGAGGCATCATGGGAGATGTGAAATTGGCACTGATCAATTTAACTTTTCTTGAAGCAGTGACTCTCAGTGAGACACTGATAAACTAAGCTACCATGGTACCGTACCTGAGAGACTAATTTCCAATGGTGTCCTTTTGAAAAGGAACATAAAAGAACTAAATTTAACTTTGATTGCCGACAAAATCAAATTGAATTTCTTGTATCTCAGCACTGAAAAGCTCCCTGTTGGGGTTTAAACCAGCATCCACCATTATTGAGGGATAAGTTTCAATTTATTAACCACAGCTCTTGCCATGAAAAGAAATTTGAACTGTACAAAATACTGGCAATTTGCATATAATACTGAAATATCATCCTGGGAACATAAAACTTTCTCGTTGCCTTCAAAATAATCTCTAGTCACAAACCCAACCTTTTTTGCTAAAACTAAAGACCACCCTCTTGATCATGATGGAGGTTTTCCTCATCCTACCATCGAAACTTAGCTTGTTTAAAACTGCAATCCCTAGCATGTTAGAATCTTTCCCTAAAATTGCTCTTTAATATCTAATAAGCCCAGCTTTAGAGTGACCTATCATCCATTTTGTAACAACACTCCTATTTACAGAGATACTGTGGAGAAAAACAGAAATCTATATTGAACTTTCGATTTCTTCTGCCATGAACTGGAAAATAGATTAAATGAAAGCAACCCTCCTAACAAAAACACTTGAAAATATGGACAAAATGCAAATTAAAGATATATGCTTGAAAGGATTTTAGTAGTAAATACTTGAAAAGCCAAATGGTCCTGAAGAGAAGAAATGCCTGAAGAGGTGAATGCTAATGCAATGTTGCTTTTTTTCTGGAATAAAATGCTTCATCACAGCACTACTGAATATTTTGGACCAGGTGATTCTTTGTTGAGGTAAGTGGTTCTATGCATTACAGGATATTTAGAAGCATCCCTAGCAAGTAGTACCATGACAATGTGACAACTATCTCTAGACATTGCCAAATGTCCCTTTGGGTGTCAAAATCACTTTCCAGTCGAAAACTAAAAGCATTTGATGATTCAAGAGAAGCGTCTAGGCAGGCAGGTAGACCTTTTGTCTATGACTTAGTGTTAAGGCACTCACACATGAGACACCAGGCTAGACTCTTAAAGATTTAGCACATAGAGTAACATGCACCAGCAATGAAGAAACCATAATTAGGTTTGAAGCCCAACTTTGAATGAGCTCAATCCCTAATTCAATTGAGATCCTCTACCCCAGCCATAATTATCTAGCACAGTCAAAGAATTGATCCTCTATGAAAAAATGTCAATCAGAGCCTCAGAGTATGTTGATAGTATTTACATACACTATCTGACATTTGATTTTTTAAGAAAAAAAGGCACGATAAGAAATAATAATAGCCCAAATGCTAAGAGCTAAAAAAATCCAAACAAACTCGCAAAATTTATAGGCATTGACTTAACAGATGCAAACTTAAAAAATATGTATAAGAAATTAAATTACAGGATTGATAATATTAGGAGAGCTATTATAGTGAAAAATAAAAGAATGGAAATTCTATAGCTAAATTAAACAAAAAATAAAATTAAGACTGAACTATATGGATTTAACAGCAGATTAGCCCTATAGAAAAAAGTATTACGAACTAGAAGGCAGATCTAAAATAAGTTTACTGAAGAACAGAAAAAGGAGATGAAAATTTTAGAACAAAATTCAAATGCTACACAGTTACGGTGAAAAATCCTAATGCAATGTGCGACTGGAGTATGAGAAGCAGAGGAGAGATAATGAAATAGAAGCAATATTTTAAGATATAATGACTTAGAATTTTCCAAAATTGATAAGAGACATCAAATCATGGATGTCAGAAGTCTTAAAACTGCAATGAGGATAAACAGGAAGAAATCTACACCTAATGTCATCATCATTAAAGAATGCTATTGAAAACCAAAGACAGTGTTAAAACCTTAACAACTATGGAATTGAGAAGTTTGAAAAAATGGAGCACAAAAAGAGGCAGCTAATTTTCCAACATAAACAAGAGAGGCTGGAAAGCAAGGAAACAATATTTTCTCACAAATTCTAATTCTATATCCAGTGAAAATATCCTTCAGATATGAAGGCAAAAATTTTCACATAAAAATTGAAATATTTGTTATCAGCATCTCTGCCTAAAAAGTAATACTTTAAGGTATTAGTTAGGCAAAAAGTGATCCTCGATAGAATACTGGGAATTCAGGAAGGAATACGGGGCAATAGAAAGCATAAATATTTTATTAAATCTAGATGAAACAATTGTACATAAAATGATAATAATTAACTTTGTGTGGTATAAAGTCAATTTGGAACTAAAGAACATTTTCACAATTTCCAAAAAGGTAGGAGGAAAGTATAAATGTGAGCGCTGCAGGTTCCCTATATCAACTTGGAAATGTAAGTGTATTAATTCACATTACCTGCATACTATAACCTGTAACTGCTAAAAAATTACTAAAAGTATGTCAGCTATTCTATGCCTTTTAAGTAGCAGTTATTTCTCTGGGTGACTGTCCACCATAGATAGTGTAAATTTTCCAGCTCTGGCTATGCTGCAGACATTGTAATATAGTTTAAATGATTCCCTGAAGAGGTCTCATTTGAAGAGATAAGCAGGTTTTTTTCTCTTCGTTTCAATCTAAAGTACTCCTGACAGATTTACCAACAATATCTTAAACAGAATCAATGACCAGGTTTTTTTCGTATAACCTGGCATAAATGCCACCATTGTTACTTCAAACAATACTTTTCTTCTTCCATCCTTGTCTCATCCTCAAAATGTTCTGAAAGATTTATTTTTCTCAAGTTAATCCACATGTACTCTACCTTTCACCTCTTCTCTACCAACAAATGTCATATCCCTCATATTTCTTCTTCTGTACTTTAAAGTACTAAGTAACTTAGTGTGGAAAATACATACTAATGCTCAGGACACATCTCAGGCCAATTAAATCTTAGGACACATCTCAGACCAATTAAATCTAAACTTTGAGGGCTAAGGCTGAAAACAGTGTTTTTTTTTGTTTTCAATATAACTTATTAATTATAAGTTTATATAATTCACTTCTTAAAAATGTTTAAATTAATTTTTAATTTTTTGAAAAAGTATGACAAGAAACACAAACATTCTTAACATATGATCATTCCATTCTACATATATAATCAGTAATTCACAATATCATCACATAGTTGCATATTCATCACATGATCATTTTTTGGAAAATTTGCATCAATTCAGAAAAAGAAATAAAAAGACAACAGAAAAAGAAATAAAACGAAAACATAAAAAAATTTTGAAGCTTGGGGACTGGAGAGAGGTGGTAAAAGGGAACTTTCTGGGCTGTTGACAATATTCTATAATTCAAGTAGGTAAGGAGTACACAGGACAATATATTTATAAATACTCTCTAAACTGCATTCTAAAGGAGCTATGCCCTTTGCTTTATGTAAAATATAAATCAATATTTTAAAAAGGTAAAAACCTCTCCAGAGGTTTTGACTTTCTTGTGAAAGAACTACTGAGGTAGAGGGGTAAAGGAATGTGACTATGACATAGGAAGAATGGAAAGAGATATAAAACACAGGAAACCAATTCTATTGTATACCATTAGTAAAACTGGGAAATGACTGAAATTAAGAGTGAGGTTATACAGAGAAAAGACACATGTGAGTACTTAAGAAGAAAGAAACATAGATTGGAAAGGGAAATGGAAAAGGAAAAGGAAATGGAATTACACTTAACAGCGGGAAGTGTAATTGATTTGGGAACATTGGCAGAAATGCCTATTTTTGGAGGAAAATAATGACTTCAGTTTCACTAAATTTTCAAGGTTCATAAAATATACCAAATATAAAAACATACCCTGAGTATATTTTGAAAATTAATAGCAATATTTGAGTGTCAAGAATTGGGTTTGAAGGTACAGCTTTGTAAATTTTCGAGTTTCAGTTGGATTACTTTTCCCAGGTTGTTAGTGTAGCAAGAAACTAGTGGCTGTTTTAATATTAAGCCTCAGGGTACAACCAAATCAGTGGTCTGAAAAGATGCATATTGAACTAACAGCGTAAAAACAACACAGAGAAAGACGAGAATCAGGAGCCCCAGCATGGAACTAAAGATAAAAATCATTTTCAAGGGGAAAAAAAATGACTGTGTCAATGGATGTTGAGTGACCCAAAAGAAAGAATTTAGAAAACACCGTTGAATTGTTTCAGGAGGATGTGACATAAAAGAAAATAGTTTTGAGATTTGAAAATGGCAGAAGTCAAATTGCAAAGGATTTTGAAAGGAATCACAAAGAAATGGAGCTAGTGCACACCAGAAAATTATGTAATCAATGTAATTAATTTTACATTTTAGGGAAGAAAAAAATAAAATATGGGAGGTGATAATTATTCAGGAAGAGTTCAGAACCATTGGATCCTTACAGAATTTTGAGAATTATATGCTAAATGCATTTTAGCACCAAACATTTAATATAGGCCACTCTAATTACCTAATATGTGTGAATGGATAATTAATATGAACTTTGTACATAAATAAGAAACTATTATGCATGTGTTTCTATTATTATCTCTGCATTTGTTTTGTAAGCCAGAAGAGCTGAAAATTCCTGCTTCAATAAGAAATATAATCAAAATGAATTACTAAATAACATTTTTATTACAAAAATTTTTGTTTGAGAGTTCTTAAACTCAAGAAAGATCTTTGAACAAAGGTGCCAAAATTTTGCAAATGGAACTTCATTCAATTTTTAAGTGTTCATTAATACAAATACAGTGGTCTTTTTTCATAATCTAATTTCCTTTAAAGGAAATTTTATATAGAATCACTTCCTGGGAGCTTTGATGAACTGCCTTTAGGAACTACCAGTCATAAAAGAATTGCAAGACTTAGCAACTCTCAAACAAACAATATCTAAAGGGAAACAGTTTCAAAACTAGAGCTTGTTTCAGGAGAAAGATTTCCCAAGCTGGTGAGTGAGGCAAATTAACACCCAAATAACCCCTACCTTCAAAACTACCAGCTGTAATCTGGCTTTATAAAGTACTAGGTTTAGGAAGGCATGAAATATATTTCTCAAAGAAGTCTTGATTGACTGTGTCTTGTTTGTGGTTAATCTATACATACCCACAGCGAAAGATCAGTTTCTAGAAATTCTTATGAATTCACAACTATTCTAGAGAAGGAAATGAGTTGTGTGTGTGTGTGTGTGTGTGTGTGTGTGTGTGTATGGGCATGTGCATGTGCTTTTCATCTTAAACTTCCCATAAGGCAGATTTATAACTTCAAGTAAGTTCAGAGATTTTTTTTTAACTGTTCTTTGTCATTTTCCTAACTGAAACATCTCAAAAAAAAAAAAAAAACCTCAAAATAATCTGATTTATTACCTCAATGCAGGTCAAAATCAAACAAATCTGATGCAACATGGGGTGATGTCAATTCCATTTTTTTTTTTTTTTTGGATGTCAGTTCCATTTTAAACACAGTTACATTCATACTCAGTAGTGCACCATGATCAACTAAGAAGTTCTCCCAATATTGTTAAAATTCTTAGGCAGGAAAGCAGATGGAAATTTAGTGATTTACCAACTATCTCCCAGCAAATTAACAAGGCAATATTCAGTTATGTTTAGCCTTCCATTTTTAAAATCACATTGACTTCTAAAAGCTTTTTGTAAAAGGCACAGGTAATTTTGGTAGAAAAATTTTAAAACACATAAAAGTATGAATAAGAAAATCTAAACGTAATTTGGTTCCCATGATCCACAAAGGATTGCCACTCACATTTTTGTTAATGTATCCTCAGTCATTTATTCTCTACATATGAATCTGATTCTCTCAGCTGTCCTCATTCTCCATGAAAGGTAATATTCTTCCAAATTCTTATATTTACTGAATAGTTTTTATTAAATCTAAGGATGTGCCAAAATCTATTCTATTCCTTATTGTTGGGCATTTTTAAATTAGCAAATTTCACTCACATAAATAACCTTGCATTAAACATATGAATATAAAAAATAGATAACATCCTTCATTAGTTTTCCTTAGAAAAATTATCTAGAACTATAATTCCCAGGACAGTGAATCTGAGAATCACTGATGCTCACTATACTTATCACCATTTAGAGATGTTGTATCATTTTCCTTTACAGAAGATTTCAGAAAGCCATTTTACTGTATCTTAGCCAAAATATGGTGTTTTTTCTTAAAATCTTTTCTATTTTGTTTAGCAAAACTATAGGTATATTGGTATTTTAATTTATATTTTTTTCATGATTTTAAGGAAAAGTGTTTCCCATATATATTGATTATTTGTACTTCTTCTCTTATGATTATCTGGACGTGCCTGCCAATAAGCTATATGTTAACCTTAGTTTACAAAATTTTGCATGCTTTCAATTAATTTTCTATGTTGGGGTAAATGACATGGACTATATCAAATTATGTTGGCAAATGCCAGTTTTAAAGTGGTATGCCATGTAGATGAGTAGAAGAATGACCAATTTACTTAGAAATAAGAGTAAATTTTCAGGATATGAACACTAAGTATTGACATATTTCAATAGAAGCGTGTGGCAAAATAATCTTCTTTGGGTATCTTTAAAAAGAGTAAAAGGCTAGTGATTTTTTTAAGGGGTGGAATAAGTGAATACTCAGATACTTTCTAACTTCTAGATATTGTCATGTAATAACAATAGCAACTGGGCATAAATTCTTGCAGTATTAGCCATCTAGGAAAGAAACCAGAAGGAAACAAAAAGTTATCTGAAGTTATGCTTTTAGTACAATGAGATGCAGTGCATTCAAAAGATACTTGAATAATAGAGAAATTAACTTATTTGTAAACGTTCATGTTTTTTCACTCTCCTAGGCTTATCATAATTAAAATTTTATCAGTTGTACTTTGTAGCAAATATTTTTTTATCATACATTTCTTCACCATTTTTGGAGGGAAAATAGTAAAGATAAGATTTTCAGAGAGGCTATATGAGTCAGGAGAATGAGATCACAACTTTTCAGTAAGTGTCTGATATTCTTTAGTCTGCAGCTCTTTCACATTCTTAAGATCTGAGTGATAATATTGTGCTGATATCCTTTACAGCATCTTTTTTTTTTGGTATAAAATAAGATAATTTTGTACAATAAAGTCCTTGAAAAATGTTAAATATTGGCTTTGAATGTGTTATTTCTTTGATTTTGTTTGTGGTTAGGAAGACACACTTTACACAAGCTAAATCAAGTAAAGGAGTTATTGTGAATAAATCGGTGTAAGGATTCTAAGGTTATTATAAGGAAAGCAGTAAAGAGGACAGAATCACACTAAGCTCTGAAAACAGAAAACCAGTAAGTCTGGGCCTTGTGGAGACTGGAGCTGAAGGATGATTCACACTGTTTTCTGTTTTAGGCTTCAGTATGGAAGTGAAAGACTTGGAATCTCCCATATACTAGCAATCCCTACTGACCCTTAGACCCTAGTTCCCTTCATTGATCTGGATGAATCAGCCTCTTCTGACACACAAGTCCTGCTCCCAATTTCCCTGCTGTCATGAGGAAGTACAGGATGCACGCAAAATGCATGCATTATAACTGTCAATATTTGACACATTGCTTTTTTTGTGTGTCTTTTTATTGTTAGTAGAACTTAGAGACTCTCTACAGTACAGTTATGTGTGTTGCATTTTTACAGTATATTCCATCATTATTTTCATATTGTTAATATTATTTGGTATATATTTTTAATGGCTGCATAATATTTTCTTATATAGATATATTCCAATTTTTACTGACTTAATGTTACATTTTTATGTTACGGCTAGTTTTCATTGATATAAATGATATGATATGCTTCTTTGCCCAGAAATATTTATCCACAATGTGTGTTTTTCTCTTCGTGTAGATTACCAGGGGTTGAATTGCTGATTCAAATGGCAAAATATTTTGGGTCTTTTGATATTTCTTTTGCATTGTTTTCCATGAAATGTTGTTTTAAATGTATACTCTCACCAGTAATATATAGTAATTATTTAATTCCACTTTGGGTGAGTCTTAACAATCCTCTTTTCTTCCTCTGTTTTTTGTTTTTGTTCTCCACGTGGAATAGGAAGATAAAAGCAATACCCCCAGCTGCCATAACAATAATATTATTGTTATATATCATACTATGACATAACAACAGTATGTAGGTGCTTACAGGAAAGTGTATTATGATCATGTGTCAAGGAACTAACATTGCCAGGAAATAAAATGCATTTCCAAAGTACATTTTGAGGATAAAAGATGCTTATTTTTAGAAGAGCCATTAGACAATAAACCTTTTAATAAAAATATTTTCATGTTTTATTTATTCCCAATGTTCTATACTTGACTTTCAAGCTTCAAAGTGAGTATTTTATTTTATTTATGTTTATTTATTATTTTCTAAGTAACAGTATGTTATTGGGAGTCTTTTATGTATAAAAATCTATTTTATCCTTACATGGATAAAGGACTACTTATCCTTTCGTGAAATGACCACATTGATCTGCATTTAGCTACTGTATTTGCTTTTTTCTATTTTCTTTTTGACAGAATGTCACTATTGGCAATAGACGTACGTTTACCATTTTCAACCCCCTTACCTCTATCCTCTTCCTATTTTATTATTTCTAACCATCTAATGATAATATTCTTGGACCTTGAGAATGTTAAATATATAATTTCTAATAATATTTAAAGCATTCTATGTAAATTCAAGATATGATTGACATTAACACCTTGCCCAAAAATGTTTCTAGTAAAATTATTTATCAAACATAAATTCACCAAATGATCCTACAGGGAAAGGAGTCATTTACTCTAGAGTAATTTTTTCGTCTTATTACAGGTTTTCCCTGTTTGGGATCCTCAAATTGAATTCATAGTAAATTAACGGTCTCAAAGGAAATATATCAAAATAGAGATAATATCCCAATCTAAACATTTTTGAAGCACATTTCATTAATCAAACATGACAATCTAAATAAGAAATTATTTAGTTCTTCAAATTGAAGCACACTTTCCACTTATTGAGATTCTGCATGTAAGATTAATAAGCCAACCTGAATTTCTTTAAATTACATAACATATTAGGGCAAAACACATCTACACACATCTATGTTTTTAAAGAAGGCCTGTTCTATATTGTGTATCTCACTTATATTAGATAAGGTGCAAATTCATAGAGTTAGAAACTAGAATATGGTTTACCATGAGCTGAGCTACGGGTGGGATTGGGGAGTTAATGCTGAATTAGAACAGAGTTTCTGTTGGGAGTGACAGAATGTTTTGGTAATAAGTGGCGGTGATGGTGGCACAACACTCTAAAATTAACACCACCAAATTGTGTATTTGAAAGAGGGTAAAATGGGAAATTGTAAGATGTATATAAATTAACAGAATAAAAATAAGAACTTATAGAAAAGTGCTTTACAAAGAGTGAAACCTAATGTAAATTATGGACTAAGTTAATAATGTAATTACGATAATGACCTCACTAATGCGAAATGTTATGGGAAGCTGTTTGCGTGAAAGGCTTGGAATATTGGAAGTCTGTACGTTTTGCGTGATTTTTCTGTAAACCTCAATTGCTCTAATGAAAAAAAAAAAACCAGGCCTGAATATATTTTGCTTTAACATTTTCAACTGTTTCTTATAGAAATATATAATCATACATATTAATGTATGAAAGAATAACACAATGAACAACATACATTCACACTTAGATTCAATAATATTTTGCCACATTTGTTTCCACTCTCCACCCATCATCCTCTCTCAGTACTCCAATCGCTATCACATTATCCATCTTCATTTTCCTTATTAATGTTATAACTATTCAAAATTATCAGGTTGATTTGTTTCTTTATTATAGTTTTATCTCCTTCCATTGTAATATAAGCTACATGAGTGTGAAGATTATTCTCTTCAATACTAGTATCTCCTGATAAGCATATTTCTTGATATATTTTAGGCAGTCAATAATTTTAACTAATTTATTGAGGTGAAATTTACCTAACATAAAATTAGCTGTTTTAAAACAAACAATTCAGTGACATTTAGTACACTTACGTGTGCAGCCACTACCTCTATATAGTTTCAAAACATTTCTACCACTCCAAATCCCATTGTCCATTCAGCAATTTCTTCTTCCCTGTCCCTCCTTCCTGCAGCAACTGGCAATAACTGACATATGTTCTGTCTCTACGGATTTATCTATTCTGGATATTTCATAAAAGTGGAATCATAGCATGTGCAACCCTTTGTATTGACTTCTTTCACATACATAAAGGTTTTAAGATTCATTCACATTTCAGTTTTTTATGACTGAATAATATTCCATTGTATATATATATATGTACCATAATCTGTTCAACCATTCATTCATGAATGAACATTAATGCTATCTCCATTGCTTAGTTTCCTGGCTTCTAAAACAAACACCATGCAATGAGTTGGCTCAGCAGGAATTTATTGACTCATTGTTTCAGAGACTAGGAAACTTGTTTTCCCCCAGGGTTGGCGTCTTCTGGTTGGCCAGCAGGCTTTAGGGTTTCTTCATTTTTCTTTCACATGGCAACACACACACAGCTGAATCTACCCTTTTTTCTTCTCAGTTCCATGGACATCCAGTTTCTGCATGCTCCCCATGACTTCTCCTTCTTTATAAATATCTTTGCTTATAAGAACGTCAGCTATATTGGATTAAGGCCACTCTCATGCTGTTGGGGGACACCTTAATCAATAACACTTTCAAAGGACTTATTTACAAATTAGTTCGCACATATATGACATGACTATATATTTTGTGGGAAACAGTGGTTTGTTTTCCAACATCCACCTTTTGGCTGTTGTGACTAATACATAAAGGATTTGAATGCGTTTTTAATTCAATGCGTTTTAATTCATAGGAGTATACTATTGAAGGATTGAAATTGAAGGATTATATGGTAATTCTTTAAGCTTACCTTTTGAACAACTGACAAAATGGTTTGCACAATGACTAAACCATTTTCCATTCCAACAAGCAATGTATGGGAGTTATACTTTCTCCATAACCTCACCAATAATTCCTATTTTCTAATTTTTGCTTATAGCTATTCTAGCAGGTATAAAGTGGCATCTCATTAAGGTTGTGATTTGTATTTTCTTAATGACTAATGGTGTTGAGTATATTTTCATGTTTGGTGGCCATTTATATATCTTCTTCGGAGAAACGTCTATTCAAGTACTTTGTCCATTTTATAATTTTATTTTTTCTCTTTTTATTGCTGAGCTTTAAGATTTTTAAAATATATTCTGGATAATAAATCCTTATCAGATTTACAAATATTTTCTTCCATTATGTTGATCATCTTTTCACTCTTTTTGACAATGTTCTTTGATGCACAAAGTCTTTGATTTGGATAATGCCCAATTTAATTTCTTCTTTTTGTTCTCTTGGTGTCATATCAATAACCCACTGGCAAATCAAAAGTCATGAAGGTGTTTCTCCTATGATTCCTCCTAAGGAGGTCATAATTTTAATTTTTATGTTTACATTGTTGATTGATTTTGAGTTAATTTTTATGAATGAATGAATAAAGCATCCAGCTTCCTTCTGTTACATATGGATATCCAGTTGTTTCAGTGTTATTTATTAAGGAGACTATTCTTTCCCCCATTTAATAATGTACTAAGCACCCTTCCAAAATATCAATTGGCCATAAGTATGTAGGTTTATTTCTGAACTCTCAATTATATTCTATTGGTCTATTTGTCTATCATATGAAATTACTATACTCCTTTGATTACCGCAGCTTTGTGGAAAGTTTTGAAATCATAAAAAGTGAACTAGTCCAGTTTGTTCTTTTATTTAAGATTATTTTGGTTCTTCATTGCTCCTTGCACTTACTTTCACATGGATGTGAAGATCCACTTTTCTATTTCTTAAAATATTGCCATTGGAATATTGGTAGTGATTGACTATGTAGATGAATCTGTAGATAATTTTGTATAATACTAACGACCTGACAAAATTGTCTTCCAATCCATGGTCATAGGGTGTCTTCCCATTTTTTTAAGTCTTTCAGTAATGTTTAATTATTTTCAGTGTGTAGTCTTTAACCTTCTTGGTTAAATTTAGTCCTAGGTATTTTACTAATCTGTATGCTATTGTAAATTATACTGTTTTCTTAATTTCCTTTTCAGATGTTCTTTGTGGATATATAGAAACACAATTCAGTTTTGACTGTTGACCTTGTACCTTGCAACATTTTTGAATTTGCTTATTTGGCCAAGTATTTTATTTATGTATGTGTGTGAATTATTTGAGATTTTTGATGTATAAGACTACATAACTGCAAGTAGACATGATTTTAATTATGCCTTCCTAATTTGGATGTCTTTTATTTCTTTTTCTCTGGTTAGATCTTCCAGTTCATTGTTGAACAGCAGTGGTGAAAGTGGGCATTTTATCTTATTGCCAATTTCAGAAAGCTTTTAATCTTTAACCATGAATGTAATCTGGCTGTGGGTTTTTCACAACGTTCCTAAATCATGTTATGAAATTCCCTATATTCCTTGTTTGTTGAGTGCTTTTCTCATGAAAGGGTATTGGAATCAGAAAAGTGATTTTTCAGTATCAGTTGATGTGGTCATATGTTCCCCCTCCCCCCACCTTGTTCTTTTAATGTGATGTACTACATGGACTGATTTTCTTATGCTGAACTGACCTGGCATTCCTGGGATAAATCCCTCTTAGTCAATGTAAGATCCTTTTATATGGTATAGTGTTGGGTTTTGTAGTATTTTGTTGATTATTTTGCATCCATACTCATGAGAGATATTGAACTATAGTTTTCTTTTCCTGTGAAGTCTTTATCTGTCTTTGGGATCAAATTTTTCTCCTTATCTTTCTTTACTTGTCACATCTCCTATAATGAATATTATTACTCTTCTAAACAAAGAATAAACCAGCATTTAAAATTAATAATATGATAGTAAAAACAGATGAATGGAAACATTCTTCCTTTTAAACTAATAATGAACCCTTTAAATTACTACTGAAGAACAGAAATATTTTAGGGGAAAAAAATACCACACAACATGGAAACAAACATGTATCCAAACACTAAAAAAGAAGTATCTCTTAATAAAATCATGAAGACTGATCAAAATATGTTAAAATATGTTTGAGAGTGTTACATGAACAAAAAATATTCCTAGAACAGAAATTGTTTATAGCACTTTATAAATGAGAAAAATTTACAAATGAAAAACGGAAACAATCCCTTATGGAAAGTATCTTTATTATGAAGTATCAACTATAATTACAGATCAATTATGCCATTTCTGTATCTAACATCCTTGTAAAATGATATAATTGGAGTAATTTTCTTGACATGATTAGTTTTAAAATACCATAAGTGAGACAAGGATATAGGGAAAATTTCCAAGTATATTTTTTTCATATCCAGAAATCTAACCACTTATATACTTCTTACTTTCCAAATTTATATGGTAAATGTAATTCTCTTAAAAATTAAAAGTTTCCAAAATCAATTTTTGCCTAAAATTCACCAGTAGCATGTTTTAATGTCTTATAAATGTATATGCTCCACCAATCCATTCAAATTAAATTACTCTAGCACATCTAATATTTCACTGACCATACAATTATAGGTTTATTAAATGATTAATCCCAGTGTAATTTTATAACAAAATAATGAGTGCTCTCTATTCCAGCTTAGAAAGATAATTACACTATTATTGTACTTAGTATCAGCAGAGATAATAGAGAATAAAGTACATTAGAATTGACATTACTTGGCTATTTTTCTTAGAATATTTGACATATAGGTAAGGGATTTATACAAAGTTTACATTCTTTAATGAATATTCGTTTAATCATTTGAAAATGACTGCATTATTTTTATAGTTTTTTGACATAAATCAATCAGAACAGAAACTGTTTCATTGAAGAAAGTAAAATTAATTTTATCATTTAATATAAAATGCCAAGCCTTCCTTTAACAGTGAAATTATCTTCTATTTTTTAAGATATTATGGAGAGGAATGATTTCTGAAGTAGATGTTAACTAATCACCTTAGTTTTCCTTAATACAGAACCCCAACTTTGCCCAAAATTAGTAATACACTCATGAAATATTCATCTTCCTCCTTTGCCATACACTTATTCAGACCATAGGAATTGGTCCAGTCAATGAAAATAAACCAAAGTCAGGAGGTATCATTCACAATACAGTTGTATTGTTGTATTTGTAAATGTCAAGTTTTGGTCTTTTGTGTTCACTCTTCTCTTTTCCAGCTTTTCTTGTCCAGATGGAAAAGTGTTGCTTGGAGGTAACAGCAGTCATTTTACCTCACTGACGACAAAAGCCATATATCAAGATGGTAGAATGGAAATGTAGCAAGGAATCTTGATCCCAGACTTCTAATCATGGATTGTTCTACTGTTTTATCTGAATTTCTATTACTTTCAGTTGAGTGCATCTTCAGTGATTCTATTCTAACACTGGAAAACAGATTTTATTTTCATAAGAATTCCTCATAGAGGGCATGGAAAACATCTTAATTGTGAACGTTCTACCTAAATTATTAAAGACATCCATTAGTGAATTGTATTCACACTCATTC
Organism: Tamandua tetradactyla; assembly: GCF_023851605.1. NCBI lineage: Eukaryota > Metazoa > Chordata > Mammalia > Pilosa > Myrmecophagidae > Tamandua > Tamandua tetradactyla. The sequence continues at coordinate 130,941,869 of NC_135327.1, read as the reverse complement.
AATAATAGTAAACTAGGTAATAACTATAGTAATCAAACAAAATTAGCAAAATACTTAGGACTTCAGTTTGACAGTTCAAGATAAATTAACCAGGACTTGCTTCATTGATACACATCGTTATTTGCAAACTGGACTAAATATTACCTTCAAAATAGAAAAAGGCTTGGATCCCTAGGACTCCATGAAAGGCAGAGATAAATATTTCATTGATAGCATTCTCCTATCAAGAGTATCTCCTATCAAATATCCGGAGGCCCCTGAATTTTTGAGAAACACTTTCCATGCCTAAGAAACTTACGAGGAATAGAAGAGAAAGGCCATGAATCAGGTGCTCAGGTACCTTAGTTCTGCTCTCTGCTTGAAAATTGATCTAAGAATGTTGACATGAAAATGTCAAAGTATAATCTGGTTACTGTGCTGTTCTTTCAATCAAACAGCACCCCGTTGTATACTAACAAATGCAATATGAGACAAAAAATAAATTAATTTAGTTTATTTATATTATGTGAAAGTATTTGAAACATAAAGCATAGTTTTTCAGCATTCTCAATTTTGTCACAGATAACTAAGGCTGGAATCTAAATAGGCTAAAACTGTAGTTTTGAATTCTATTTAAAGTGAGAAAAACTCTTTCTTGTCCAATAAGAAACTAATTCTATGGCTGGATTTTTGTCTTGATACTGTTCCAAAAAGAAAATAAGTGAGGTGGATGGAGGAGACAAGTATTGTTTATAGTTGAGTATAAAATCCATGATTCAGCAGCACACAAAAACTGAATATTTTGTAAACAGCAAAGTCATTAGCTTTTTATGTCTGTTTGCATGGGCAGGCACCGGGAATCGAACCCAGGTCTCCAGCATGGCAGACAACAACTCTGCCTGTTGAGCCACCATGGCCTGCTCCAAAGCTGTTAATTTTACATCCATTGAGAGTGAGAAAGGGATAGAAAATAAAAGAAATAGCTCTTTTATGATTTGTTCTAGCATTCTATATTCAATAGTGTGAATTGTACTTGAATATTAAAATGTTAGGTATTATTAGATTATTAAAATATGTGCTATCATTGAGTTTATGATTGAATATAAATTCTATCTATTTCATATAGTCTTATGAACTATATAATTTATGAACAGTAATGCAATGAAATGGTTTTGTAAATCATATTTGTCATGAAAATGCGTATGATTCTCCATGCTTTGAGTTGTAACTTGGTATTCATTAAATTTATCTTTTCTTTCAGCTATTTTCATTAACAGACTTTTCTGCTTACTTAACTGAACACTATTTCCACCTCACAACCTGCTTTTCTTTGACAATTCCATACTGCTACATTCTCAGATGCATTTTTTTAAATAATAGCTTTACTGAGGAAAAATTCACATACAGTAAACTGGAATGATTTAAAGTATACTATTGAAACCATCACCACAATCCATAAAATGAGTATATGCATCGCCACCAAATTTTTCTATTTGTAATTCTTCTCTTCTGCCCCATCTCATATATTCTCCTTCACATATCACTAGACAACTGTTATTCTTTATGTCATGTTAGTTTCCTATAATTTTATAAGAATGGAATCATAGAGAACATTATCATTTTAGCCTTGCTTCTTTAACTCAGGATAATTGTAGCAAGTAGCAATAGCTCATTCTTTATTATTGCTAAGAATAGACACACCAAGGTTTGTTATTCTCTTCACCTGCAGACACTTACCTGTGTTATTTCCAGATTTTGGTTATTACAAACAAAGCTTCTATGAACAATCTTGTACAAGTCTTCTTATGGACACATGCATTTCTCATGTAAATGTTTGGATCATATGCTAGACTTTTGTATAACTTAAAAAAACTGACAAACTGGTTTTCAAAGTGGATGTTTAATTTTGAATTCCTACAAGCAGTATCTAAGAGTTCTAGTTGTCCACATCCTTGCCAATACATGTATTGTCAGTCTTTAAACTGCTATCCATTCTAATAAAATGTAGTGATAATGTATTATGGTTTGAATTGGCATCTCTTATGACTACTAATGCTCAGCAGCTTCTCAGGAGCTTATTTTCCATCTGTTTAAAATCTTTTGTGAAAAGTCTGTTCAAATATATTGCCCATATGGGCTTGCTTATTTTCTTAATATTCACCTTTGAGAGTGATTTATGTATTCTGGATACAAGATTTTACAAGAAATGTGATTTGTAAATATTTTCTCCCATTTTGTGAGTTATCTTTTCATTTTCTTGATCATTTCCTGGAAGCACAAAAGTTTTTTTTAATTTTTTATTAACAATGAATTGCCGGGGTGCACAGGTGGTTCAGTGGTAGAATGTTCACCTTCCATGCGGGAGACCCGGGTTCGATTCCTGGACCATGTACCCTCCCCAAAAAAAATGAATTGCTATTGTACCTTTATCAGTAACAATTGCCTGTGTATATCTGGGTCTATGCCCAGACTTTCTATTATATTTCATTGATTTATTTTCTATCTTTACTCTAATACACACTATTAAGTGCCTTAGTTTACAGTAAGTCTTTAAATCGTGGTCTATTAATCCTCCAACTTTACTCTTTTTCTAGATTGTTTGGGCTATTTTATGTCCTTCTTATTTTAATATGGATTTTAGAATCTGCTTGTACATTTATATTGCAAATCATCTATATAGAAAATTTGATGGAACCTACAAGAAAGTTAATAGAACTCAATAATTTAACTAAGCGAAGTTGCAGATTACAATATCAATATCCAAAATATTGTATTTTTGTGTAACAAAAGGAAAAGAAAATTTTAAATATAAATTAAAATTGCATAAAATTATGAAATATTTAGGAATAAATCCAATGAAAAATGTGTTGAGACCTATACACTAAATATTAGAACAAATTGCTGAAGGAAATTAGAGAAGACCTCAATAAATGGAAAGTTATACCATGTTTATGATTTGAAAGACTCAATATTGTTTAAATATCAACTATTCTCAACTTGCTTCAACACAATTCAAATCAAAATCTGTGAATAAAGACAATTTTACTTCCAATTTGGATATCTTTTAATTCTCCTTTTTCTCTTATTGCACTGGCTAGGACCTCCTGTATAATATTCAATAGAAGTGGAAGAAGAGACATCCTTTCTTTTTATTACCTTAGGGGGAAAGCATTCATTCTTCCACAATGAAGTATGATAACAGTCCTCTGTTGTTTTTGTTGCAATTGTCCATAATCAGGCTGAAGAAGCTCCATTCTATTCCTAATTTCCTAAGAGAAATGGATATTGGGTTATGTCAAGTATTTTCCTTTGTCTACTGATGTGATTTTTAGGTTCTTCTTCTTCCAGTTTGTTAATATGATAAATTATACTAATTGCTTTTGGAATGTTAATCCAATCTTGTTTCTTGGATAAATCAATCCCACATGGTAATGACCTATTATCTTTCATACATAAATATAATATATATTGCTTTATATGCATATGTATAATTTATATATACAATTATACATATATAATTGCATTACCCCTGCTAAAATATCATTTAGACATTTCACATCTATATTCATGAAAGATATTGCCCTGTAGTTTCATTTTTTATATCACTTTCTGATTTTGGTATCACCATAATGTAAGTCCGATTAAATGAGTTGGAAAATATTTCCTTTTCAGTTTTCAGAAAAAAATTGTATAAATTTGTTATTATTTCTTCTTTAAATGCTCAGTAGAATTCACCAGTGAAGCCATCTGGATTTAATTTGTGGAGTGTTTCCAACTACCATTTCAATTTCCTTAAAAGACATGGGACTACATCCTCTTTTGTGGACTTTGATAATTTGTGTCTTTCAAGAAGTTTTCCATTTCAAGTTCACTATTTCTCCTTGAATGAGCGTTGGTATTTTATGCCTTTCAAGGATAATTTCCATTTCACCTAAGTGTTTGAATTTATTGCCATAGATTTGTTCCCTGATTTTCCCTTAAGCAATTATAGATTATGTAGTATGATGTCATTTCTTATATCCTGATATTCATGCTACCCTGAAGAGTTATACTGATATTCTCAAAGAAATAGCTTTTGAGTACATTGATTATGCATTTCTTTATTGGGTGCATGAACAATTAAGATTGTTATTTCCTCTTAATTAATTGACCACTTTAACATCATGAAATTAACGTCCTTGCCATTATTAATATTCTCTGTATGAAATCTACTTTGTCTGTTATTACTATAGCCACACCAGCTTTGGCTTGATTAGTTCTAGAATGGTATATCATTTATGATCTTATTATTCATTTTGTTCATATCATCACATCATTTTATGCTTATATAATTAATATATATTTCTTTGTACACAATCTTTCTTTTCTTATGGATGCCAGTAAGAGTTCAACTTTGTAACTTGTTTTGAACCAGGTAATCATGATATGCTTTTGTGTAGTTTTCTTCATTTTTGTATGCTTGATATACCTTAAACATTGCAAATCTCTTTTGTCTATTTTTAACCAAATTTTTAAATTGCTTGGACAGTATTTCTTCAAGTACACTTTCTGCCTTATCCTCATTCAGTCCAATTACACATATATAAGCTGTTAGAGCTGTACCAAAAATCGCTGATGTTCTTTATTTCCACTCATTTGCTTTTGGTGTTTTATATTAAACAGATCCTATTGCTATGTATTCATTGTACTAATCATTTTGATCTGCAATGTCTAATCTGCAATTAATTCTATCCAGCTTAATGCTTTTATGCCAGATGTAATTTTCATTTCAGGAAGTTCAATTTCAATCTTTTACATGCATTCCATAGACCATTGATTTGTTGATTTTTCCCTCTTTCTGGGTGTATTTTTCTGCTGCTTTGCATGTCTGTTAATTTTTTATTGGATTATTGCCAATTTTACTTTGTTGGTTGCTAGATACTTTTGCATTCCTATAAATATTATTGAGCTTTGTTCTGAGACAATATTAAATTTACTTGGAAACAGTTTGATTCTTTGTTTCTGTCTTTAAGATTTGTCAAGCATTGGCAAGAACAACATTTAATCTAAAGTCAGTTTTTCCAACCATGGAGACAAGGTGCTTCAAAGTTCTCTACCCAACGCATTGCGAATGATAAGTTTTTCCACTCTGACTAATGGAAACATGTACAAGTCCTGCCCTGTGTGAGCACTGGGTATCAATTCTCTAATCCTTTCAGTGGTTCTTTTCCAAGCCTTGGTAATTTTCCCAGGGAGGTAGTTTCCTCACAAGAATGTGTTGACCAGTACTGTTATTATTTTGCTGATATCCAGAGTTCTCTCTGTGTGTAGCTCTCCCCTCTATATTAAATCGATCCGCAAGTTCTAGCCACCATCCCCCCCTCAGGCTCCCAGCTCTGTCTCCTCCACTGAGAGAGGCACCATCTCTGCCTGAACTGTCCTTTGCACTGCCTGGACTCCATAAGCAGTAAACTGAGGTAAATTGAGGCATCAGTTTGCCTCCTATCTCTCAAGGAGCCCTTTCCTTCACTGCATGATTTCTAATTTCTTGAAGATTTTGTTTCATCATTGTTTCTTGGTCTTCTTAGAATTTCAAGTAAGAATCAATCTATTCTTTCTTAGTCTATCATGGTTAAAAGCAGAAGTCTCCTCTCTTTATAAACCATTAAATATTACAGAAGAAATGACATAGCTCCTTCAACTCTCTCTCTCATTTATATCCAATTTCTGGTGAATAAACAAGCTTACCTTTTAAGCAAACATACATTTACTAACAATATTGTCAATAATATTTTCCATATCATTCTATATATTTTTCCCTCCTTTAATTCTTCTTCATTACATTGATCATTGCTTTTTCTTTAGTGACTGTACCTCTCTACCTATCACTGTTGGTCTAGAATTTCAACTAACCATGACTATTTTTCTGGTTATCCCTTGATTTCCTAACTTATTCCCCAAGATTCTTTCATAAAATTGTTATCATGTCAATTTATTTCCATTTTCTGGAAGGACACCTGCAAAATTTTTGAATATATTACTAGCCATATTAAGTTGGTACTGGAGATATTGAGATAAACCGTTAGCTTTCCTGTTCAATCCATGCTCATGAGTAAAAAGAATCACCTGAGTCTTTCAAATCTCAGATCACATATTTTAAGTGGGCAATTCTGCCTCCAGCAACAAAACTTATGAAACCCCGGGACGAGCAAGAAATACAATACAGAGAAAACATGACAAAAAACTAGTAGTCCTCTCTGGTGTGGGGTGGTAGAGAAAGAAAGCAGAACTCAGGGCATATCTTTTGGGACAGTCATACTTTCTCCTAAGAAAACTTTACTGTCATTCTTGTAATCTTTTGGGAAGGGATTTTGTTCAGGTACCCAGCATTCCCCAGCTAAGGCATGGCTACATCTCTACTAGGATATCCCAGACATAGGAATCCTCTTCTTACTAGTGTTCAGTTTGGGGGAGAGGACATTTCACAATTCTTGTGAATGAGAAATGAAATTTCCACTTGTACAACTGCAGAAAATTTCCTTATTCTTTAGAAGAAATATTCCCAAAGATGTGATCCCTTATTTTCTACTTGGAACATTGTCTGGATGTGAGGTCTGGACATATAGCACCCTTTTTTGCAAATAAGAGAGGATAAAATCTGAGGCCCAAGACAACAGTCAGTATGGCAGAGTGGAAGTTAGAAAGAATCCAGGCCTTAGTGATAGCTCTAAACCACTGAAGCAATTTAAGTAACTGTTCATGGAGCCCTAGAAATTATAGTTAGTGAGAAAAATTTAGTTCATACTTAATCTAATTACATTTCAAAATTATGCCTTGAAATTTGTGATTTTGTCTTTTCCATTAGAATTTTGATGTCGGTAAGGTATGCATGCACATAAAATAATAACTAAATGAATGAGTGCATAAATTAATAGAGGTTAGAGTTCTGAGACTTGGAAAACACTTAAATAAAATAAAGTGAGGCTGGAGGTAAAGGCAGGGATCAGGGCATAAAAGTTGTAACATGCTTTATGAATAAACTTAAACTTTATTATGTAAAACAATATTTTGCAAATAAAAATCAATACTAATTCTATAAACAAACTTTTAAAAATATTTTTTAGAATTTATTAAATAAGCTTTCTTTAGGAACTTTCCACTATTTAAAATATTTGGCAGTTTCTTATGAAATTTAATTTATATGAGTGACCCATGGTCTCACTCTGGATGTTTATCTGACAGCTGGAAATAGTTGTCCACACAAAGTCTTGTAGGATGATATGGATGATTATGCATTATACATAATAAAACTGATAACAAAAACTGGTAACAATCAAAATGATGAATGGACAAACAAATTGTAGAATATCCTTATGACAGAATTCAGTTTAACAATGAAAAAAACAAAATGTGAATATATTCCATAATAGGTTGAATCTAAAAAATAGCATGCTATGTGAAAGGAATCAACCACAAAAGACTTCATAATGCATGATCCTGTTTATATGAAATTATAGAAAAACAGCAAAAAACACACAGTGAGAGGAAGTGGATCAGTAATTGCCTGAGATGAGGGTCAGCACAGTGCATTCAATGAAAACAGACAGGAACTTGAGAGGGCAATGGAACTGTTCTGTACCTTAATCATAGTGATGGTTAAGTGTAAACTAGTCCGGTTTGCAGATTACAGTATTTCATTCAGGAAACAAGAAGCTTTGCTGCAGCAAAGAAGTTGGATCACATACAAAATGAAAGCAGTATTGAGCCTCTAGGGAAGGCAAGGAATTTTTGTAGACATCAAAAGAACTTAATTTGACTCTTATTGATGGAACAAAGTTCTGTCTACCTTATAAGTGAGGGTTTTGGGCTTTATTTTGTTTAAAACAATGAACTAAAGGTTTGATTGGCTATCTGGGTCAGCCACTTGGAGGGGATTCCTAATTTCAAAAGATATCGGGAAGACACTCAAGAAGGAGTTCAAAGACAAATAGGGCAGGGAACTTCCGGGGAAGATGGCGGTGCAGGGAGCACAAAGACTCACTCCTTCCAACAAAACAACTATTCAACAGGCAGAAACTGTCTGAAACAAATATTTGGAGACCCCAGAGGTCAAAAGAATACAGTACAACATTCAGAGAAGAACAGAAGGAAGAGGCTGATAAATTTCCATAAAAACCAGTAAATTGCTCTCTCCGCATGGCAACTACCGATGACCGTCCTCCACTTTTGTGGCAAGTTTCAAAGGGTCCAGTCCCTGGTTAGCAGCTGAGGACAGAAAGAGATGTAAAAATCTTCTTCCCCAAGAACAAGGGTGGACACAGCAGATCACTGAACATCGCTTTGAATGACATATTTGGATGGCTGAGTCTTGGCTCTGAGGGAAGCTATTGTTTCAACCCGGCCAAGGCAAAAGCAGCAGTAGCCATTGCTTCAGCTGTTACTGGATGGGGGCTGGAAAGGAGAATTAAAGATGCAGCACTTCGTCAGGGCTGCAGGGACAGTCAACTAGTGGAAGGTCTGCATTTACTAGGCAGGCCAGGAAAGCTCACCTTTGGAGAGTTGTCAGAGAAGATTTTGGTGCCATTCCTGACCCCCTATACAGGTCACTTTGGAGCTGGCTTACATTCCTTTATGGGTACCTGGCCCTGTTCTTGCTGGGAAAGTCTGCAACAAGAGACAGTGAAAGTAATGTAAAAAACTACAGACGTGGGCATTCTGGGACAATAACCTGTTGGTTTCAAATACCTGGGAGAGGGAGGTCTGTTTCCAGGGAAACAGAAGGACGACCAAACATCTATAAACAGTGGAACTCCAAAACAACTGAAAAGCAAAATCCCGGGACAAGACAGAGGCCCAGGAAGACAAGGTAAGCCCTTCACACTGTGTATCTCCTTGGGCAGAACTTCTTGATTGGAAGGCTTAGCTCTGTCTTAACACTAACTGGTTTCAAAACTAAGAAACAGACATCCCAAGAGTAAATCTCAAAGTGGACATTTTAAAATATTAAAATGTACAGTGTGCAAAAAACCACATAAGACAAAGAAGCAGGAAATGATGGTCCATCCAAAGGAAGAGGATAAAAATCCAGAAAACACCAATGAAGAAGACAAGAATATGGATACACAGAACAAAGCTTTTTTAAAGACATGATCTTCAAAATGCTCAAGAAGATGAAGGAAAGTACAGAGAAAGAGCTAAAGGTTATCAGAAAACCAGTGAATGAACAATAAGAGAGTCTTAGAAAAGAGATAGAAATTTTTTAAGGACCCAAACAGAACCACTGGAGTTGAAGACCACAGTAACTGAAATAAAAAATCCCCAGAGGATTTCAAGAGCAGATTGGAGCTGGCAGAAGAAAGCATGAGTAAACTTGAAGACAAGACACTTGAAGTGAGTAATGCTGACAAGCAGAAAGAAAGAAGAAATATAAAAATTGAAAACAGCCTGAGACAGCTATGAGACTCTGTTCTAGTTTGCTAGTTGCCGGAAAGCAATATACCAGAAACAGAATGGCTTTTAAAAAGGGAAATTTAGTAAGTTACAAATTTACAGTTCTATAGCTGTGAAATTGTTCAAATTAAAGCAAGTCTATAGAAATGTCCAATCTAAGGCATCCAGGAAAGGATACCTTGATTCAAGAAGGCCAATGATGTTCAGCATTTCTTTCTCAGCTGGAAGGGCACATGGCAAACATGGTGGTGTCTGCTAGCTTTCTCTCCAGGCCTCTTACTTCTTGAAGCTCCCTGGGAGGCATGTTCCTTCATCTCCAAAGGTTGCTGGCTGGTGGCCTCTCTGCTTCATGGTTCTGAGGCATTCTTAAGCTTTCTCCAAAATGCTTCTTTTAAAGGATTCAAGTAAACTGATCAACACCCATGTAGAATGGCTGAAGACATGTTTCCATCTAATCAAGCTTAATACCTACAATTGATTGAGTCACATCTCTGTGGCAATAACCTAATTAAGTTTCCAACCTATAGTGCTGAATAGGGATTAGAAGAAACCATTGCTCCCACAAGATTGGTTAGGATGAAAACATGGCTTTTCTAAAGTACATAAATCCTTTCAAACCAGCACAGACACAATCAAGCATCCAATATATAAATTATGGGAATCTCAGAAGGAAGAGAAAGTAGCAGAATGAATAGTCAAAGAAATAATGACAGAAAACAATGGCTGCCGCCACCTTTGTCCAGGATGGGTTGAAGAAACACCTATCTTAGAGACAGGGCTCCATTGATCCAAATTCAGTAATCACAAGCTTTGATGAGTGTTCATCTGTGCCCCCTCTGATTCTGGAGAAGAGAATTTTTGTGTCCTTTTCTGTCACAAGTAAGCTAACCAGGGGCTGGACCCATGGCGACTGCCACAAGAGTGGGGGATGGGTACCAGTAGCTGCCATGCAGAGAGCAAATTACTGTTCTTTACCGTCTTCCCACAATCGCCCAAGCAACTCACTTATTTTTTAGTGGTATGAAGTAATTTGCACACCATGTATCTTTTACATTTTGACTATGTATCTTTTATATTTCAGCTAGGATTTCTATATCCTCATCTAGCACCACAAAGGTCTCAAATGATAACTTTCTCATCTGTTTCAACCTTTAAGTATTCCCTGCCAGCAATTAAAAATTCATTTTTCACTCGACATTACTAAGCCCATAAAGGAGTATGTCTGTGGGTTTGCACGTATGTGTTCCTACTTCTCACACACGACTCTCACGTAACAGTGAATTGGAATGCACGTTGTAGAAAATCATGCAGCAATCTCTGGATGCACGGGGGCCATGTTCATGGTGTGCTTGATTTCAGTTGTATTACGATCCATAATACTGAAACTTTCCAAGCAAACCCCAAGGTCATTTACAAGAAAGTATTGATTATTCCAGGAAATAGGTAGTAAAAAAAAAAAAAAACCCCACACATCTATACACGTTGAGTTAAGCACCACTTTTAAAAGCAAGGTGAATTGTATTTGTCTAGACTGTAAAGCCTAAGTTTAGATAAAGAATCCAGCAATGAAGTTGAAAGGCAAAGGGATAAAAGGAGCAGGGTATTAGTAATGCTTATCACTCTTTAGGTCAGTGTAGTTCAATGACAGTTACAGAAGAATGTGCTGATAAAGGATTTGCCCTTAGCTTGACAAGTATGTGGCTGTTCCAGGAAGTCTGTTGCAGAGCAAATGAACGTTATGACACATCTAAAGCTTGAATAGATGAATGGAAGCTCTGAAATAAGTAGCAGCCTTTCCCCCAGGTTTTTGTTATAAATAATTAAATTCATACACACACATATATGTATGTAGATATATGTGTATGTATACGTATATGTGCATATTTTGCAACTTACTGTGCAAATACAAGAGCTCTAATCTAAATAATTGACTTAGTTCCTGTTCTAGTTTGCTAGCTGCCGGAATGCATTTCACCAGACACGGAATGGCTTTTAAAAAGGGGAATTTAATAAGTTGTTAGTTTACAGTTCTAAGGCCAAGAAAATGTCCCAATTAAAACAAGTCTATAGAAATGTCCAATCAAAGGCATCTATCCAGGGAAAGATACCTGGGTTCAAAAAGGCTGATGAAGTTCAGGGTTTCTCTCTCAAGTAAGAAGGCACATGACGAACATAGGGCTTCTCCCTCAGCTGGAAGGGCGCATGGTGAACACAGTGTCATCTGCTAGCTTTCTCTCCTGGCTTCCTGTTTCATGAAGCTCCCTGGGAGGTGTTTTCCTTTTCATCTCCAAATGTTGCTGGCTCATGGACTCTGCTTCATGGTGCTACAGCATTCTCTGCTCTCTCTCAATATCCTTCTTTCTCCAAAATGTTTCCTCTTTTATAGAACTCCAGAAATTTATCAAGACCCACCCAAATGGATGGAGACATGTCATCACCTAATCCAGTTTAATAACCACTCTTGACTAAATCACATCATCCAGGGAGATGATCTGATTACAGTTTCAAACATACAGATTGAATAGGGATTATTCTACCTTTATGAAATGGGATTTTGATTAAAACATGGCTTTTCTAGGGGACATATATGCTTTCAAACCAGCACAGTTTCTGAGATTTTTTTTGTGAGCATGTAGAAAAATCCTAAATTTTCAGGAAAATATACTTGTTGTCAACTCATTAAATATTTTGCGTTTACTAAATTTTGCTAGACCATATTAGGGAAAATATCACTGTGTTAGTAGCAATGACACAAAACTTGCCAGAAAATATAGAATGTATGGTTTCATTTATTCTACCAAATCAAATATTTTTCTAAATTTAAAGGCAATTCATTCCAGCTATATGTTAAATCATCATTTGACTATATATGATCTGTTAGACAAAAAATACAAAAAGTTTAAAACTGAATCAATGTTTAATTCATTTGGTTTTCCTAAGGATCATCTAATTTAGATACTCAATGTTAAATGTCCTCTACACAAGCCTTAATCTATACATAACAGAGAAAAATTTCTGAAAAAATAAAATCATCTTTTTTATCTTTATAGAAATTAAATAATATTTTGCTTCTAATATATAGGCTTACTTCATATAATCTGTAAAACATTAAAATTATGCATTTTCTATAATAAAAACATAACTGCTATTAGCATTGTAATTACATGTAATTTTATTCTTTTTCCTGCATACTCACAGTTGAAATTATTTATAATATACTTTCTGAAACCATTTTTCATTGAATACATTTTGTGGAAAAATTTCAGTAAGCCAAAAATATGTAAGATCGGGAGAGTGAAGTTACTTTTAAAATGTAAATTTTCTTATTTAAATATAGTAAATGCAGCAGTTTGAACACTCACATGTATTAAAACTATAGATGATGAAATTAGAACCAGTCTTCCTCCTTTCTGCAGAACCACAATAATTCATGTGAGACAACCATTTTTATCAGTTTCTTTTGTTCCTGTCTAGAAATTGTATGTGTTCAGAAAAAATTATGCCTCTCTGTCTTGCTGAATGCATATAGGTATGCATGTATGTGTGTGTACGTGTGCAAAAGAGTCTGTGGGTATGGATATAAATGCTCATATATGCAAAATCTTTTAGTGAAACATATAGAAACATATATGTAGTGTTCTGACACTTCATTGTTTATGTCATAAAATTTGGTAATACTTCCATATCTGCAAATATGGGTCAAAATTCATTAATTTAAAATTTTTAAAAGTGATCCAAGGTAATTAGCAAAACTGCATTTAATCTGCTACTTTTCAAAACTATTTAAGTTGATTCCAGACATTTATTTTTATAACAATGGTGCAATATATATAAGACTTTACAGACGTATGAGTATATCAGTAGAAAAAATTTCTGGAAGTGGAGATTCTGAGCAAACAAATTGGCCTTTTAAATTTGGTTGTTGTTGCTAAATGTTTCTCCAAACAAGCTGCACAGATTCATATTTCCACTAACAATGCTTGAATGGCCCTCTTAAGTCACATTCTGGTTTACACTGGGCATTACCAAAATGTTTCTTTTCAAACTAATTGGTGAAAAATGGATCTGTTGATGTGGTTTTAGTTCGTCTTATTGAATCTACAAATGAATTTTTGATACCTTTTTTTTTTTACATCTAAATACTTGAATTTTGGTATATGAAGTAAAGTTTTATTTTTGATTTATTTATATTGATGTATAACATAAATATACAAAAATATACAAATCACGAGACAATAGCACAATGAATTACCGCACAGGTAACCTGCCCCTGACACAACAGAAATTTACCATTTCAGAAAAGTCCTTTGTCACTCCTCCCAACACTTTCACTTCCTCCTTCCTAGCAGTAACCACTTCCTTGAATTTTAACCACACAAATTTGCTTTGCCAGTTTTTTGAAATTTGTAAGTAAAATAATTATACAGCATGCATCATTTTGTGAGTGGGTTCCATTTCTCAAAATTATCTTTGTGAGATTTGTTCCTGTTATTGAATGTAATTGTATTACTTTCCTTTTAAGGTGCTACATACTATTTATATAATTATTCTATGATGCATTTATCCACGTGTGGTCGGTGGACTTTTAGACTACTTCTGAGTTCTGCTATTATGAATAATACTATTAATATTATGGTACATGTTTGGGTTTTAAAAATATGTATACATTTTCTGTTATTGTACAGTGATTATCTATCTTCTTACTAATTTGTAGGCTTTCTTTGTATGTACTGAACTTCAGCGTTTATGGCTTATACATGCTGTTACTATCTTCTCCAAATCTGGACCTCATATTTTAAAATCTCTTACAAACCTCTTCATAAACACAAATTCTTGATTTTAATTTACCAATCTTTTCCTTTATCTAGATCTCTTTTGTCTGGGTTTATATGTCTTTCTCTGCACCAAGTTCATGAAGGTATTCCTCTTCTTTATGTTCTAAAGGCTTCAGTATTTTCATTTTCACATTCATATGTAAAATCCATTTGAACAGGATTTAGTGTATGGTGAAATGGAGGAGGTTCTTTCTTTTTTCTTGCCAAATGGATACCCAAATGATGCTGCACAGTTTTTTTTTTTAAAGCTGCTTTTCTCATTGCTCTGAAATGTCTCCCTTTTCATTGATCAGTTACCCCTGTGTAAGGAGGACAACTTACAGATTCTCTATTTTGGTCTTATTGTATATCCTTGCAACAATAACACACTATTTAATTACAATGGCACTATAATAATTCTTAATATCTAGAAGAATAAGTCCTTTTCTTTCCATCTTTAAGATTGCATTGGCTACTTTTGTCCTTTGAATCTACTTTTCACACTGTTTATATAGAAGCATATTGTTTAATTTCCAAATATAAAGGGTCGTTTTAGTCATCTTTTGTTTCTTACATCAAGCTTAATTTAAATATGGCTAGATGAATAATATGTATGAATTCAATTGTTTGACATTATTTGAGGATTATCCATTGGTCCCTGTATGTTTTGTAAATATGTCGTGTGCACTTGAACAGTTCGTATATTTTGCACTTCGGGGTAAGAGGGGCAGAAAAGGGGCAGTTTTCTTCCTGTATATGTCAATTAAATCAAGCTTGAACATCTTTTTAAAGCCCCTATACCCTTAATGTTTTTTTGACTGCTTGTTCTAACATTTATTTAGAGGGTAGGTGTCATGATCAGGCTCATGTGTCAACTTGGACAGGTGATGGTGCCCAGTTGTCTGGTAGGACAAATGTTGGCCTGTCTGTTGCTATGAGGACATTTCGTGGACTTAAATCATGATCATGCTGACTGCATTCACAGCTGATTGCATTTGTAATCAGCTAAGGGCAGTGTCCTCTGCAATGAGTGATGCTTAATCTAATCACTTAAAAATTCTTTTAAGAACGATTCAGAAGAGATAATCACTCTTTCTGCTTCAACCAGTGAGTGTCTCCTGTGGCATTCATCCAGACTCTTCCAAGGAGTTGCCAGCTTGCTACCTGCCCTACAGACTCTGGACTCTTCATTCCCATGGTCATTGTGAGATACCTTTTACAAATTTTATGTCTACAGATATCTCCTGCTGATTCTGTTTCTCTAGAGAACCCTAACTAATACAGTAGATAAAAATCATTTTGGATTCGTTATTTTCTCCTTTTAGTTTTGTCAAATATTTTAGGATTCTCTTTTGAGGCTATGTTATCAAGGGCCCACACATTTAGGATTGTTATAGCCTCCTAGTTAATCAACCCTTTAGTCATATGAAAAAGTACACTGAGTTTCTTCTGTTTAATATTAGCACAGTATCATCTTTGTTCTAATCCTTTACATTCACACTTTCTATGTCTTCATATTTAGGCTGTGATTTTTGCAAGTTGTATATGTTTGAATTTCTATTCAATATGAAAATCTTTTCTTTTAAATAGACCATTTTTTTTCAACTAATGAAATTGCTATTATATATGTCCTCCCTGTTAGACATCTTTCTATTTTGCCAATTTTATATTATTTCTTCCTCTCTATTACTTTGGAAGATATGTAAATTCTTGAACTATTCTTCTAATGGAACTTTAGAAGTTAATATGAGTTACTTTGATTTAACCAAATCAGTACTTGACCTTATTCAGGACAGTAAAAGGAATTTAAAACATGGAATCTCTATTCATCCCACTCGATGAACATGCTAATTGGGTGTATTTTATTCTACTTCTATTATAAACAACTTAGGGCATAATTATTGAGGTATTATATGGCAAATATTCACTTAGACTTACCCAAATATTTATAATTTCTGTTGTTCATTTCTTTCTACTTCTCTGAATATTCTTTGATATTCAGCGTATTTCTGGTAATGGCAAATTCTCTCAGGTTTTTTTTGTCTTAAAATGTCTTTTTTTCACATCTCTCTCTCTACTATACTACTAAGAATGGAATTCTGTTCTTCCACTGTTCATATATAAAAGCTAGCTGTCAATCTGCAGATGCAAGCAATGACTATTCTTCTCTGTTTTTCAAATTTTCTCTTTGCATTTGGTCTTCAGCAATTCGTCTATGCCATGCCATGTGTCAATTTCTGTGTATTTATCCTATTTGAGGTTTGAGATAGTTCTTAAATCTGTGGCTTCATGTTAATCATTAGGGATGGAAAATTCTCAACCGTTATTTCTTCAAACATTGTTTCTGCCTTGTCTTCCAAGCTAGATATGGGATCTTTACAACATATGCTATATTTTGTCCTTTCTACATTTCTTAGACTTTTGTCTTTATTGTTTCTGTTCCTGGACAAAGCCATGGATTCTTCTGCCTGATGCATGCAATAACCAATTCCTGAGACATGAGGGTTTCAAAGAGAGAAAGAGTTTATTACTAAGTGCATAGTAGGAGAGCAGATGGCCTAGCAGCCCAAAATCTGTCTCCCCAAGCTACAGTAGTTCTTAGCTTTATTACAGATAAGGATGGACAAGGTTTAGAATAATGAGCACAGTGGCCCAGATAGTGTAATTAGAGGTGATTTAATTATTGAGCATGTGCTGATTGATTACATGCTTAGTCACAGGTAAGTAATGTTTGAATATTATAATAAGATACAGGTGACTTGTAGGTTAAAACCTAAGCTGCTGCACATGTCAAGTGGGCCCATTTTGGTTAGATCTACTCTCAGCTATCAAGATAACTTTGGATTTGGGGTGGGTTAGCTCTGGGCCAACCCAAGCCCATTCATTAATAAACATTTAGTGATTACAAGACTCTAAAGTTGAAAAACCAGGTAACTGGGTACAAATGAAGGCTAGTGACAAGGTTTTTACAATATCAGGGGCAGAAGATAAGGGCTATATAATCATTATCAGAAATTGAGGCAGCAGGATTATAATTTAGAGATTTCAGGAATTTCCCTCTGTCTACTCCAATATACCAGAAAGTAAAAAAGAAATATCTATATAATGATCTAGCAATCAAAATCATCCCTTATATCCTGATTTCTTGGTTACAAGTCCTCTCTCTCTCATTTGATAATTATCCCTCAGTCTTGAGGGATATCTGGGCCATTGCTCTTTTACTGCTTCAAGACTGGAAAGGGGCATTGTTATTAGGGGCTAAGAGATGAAACAATGAAAACAGCTGTTATTGGAGAGTCCAGTATCTCTAGATTTCAAAGCATCTCTGGCAATGCACCAGAGGTTTCAAGTTTCTGAGAAAGAAACTTAAGTAAAATTTTATTGCATACAGGATATCTTTCAGGGATTCCAGGAATACTCTTGGTTGGGGTTTGCCATATTGTGGCAGTTTGCAATATATGGCTGAAACTTGTATTAGAGTAACCCCCAGAATGATCATTCAATGCAATTTGAAATCTCTTAACCATTGACATTCTATTTCTTTACCCTCTTTTGGTCAACTAAGCCATGATGTCAGAGCCAGCCTCATCCTTGGAACTTATGTCTCATTATGTCAGGGCCGGGTTTACACTCCTGGAAATAATGTTGCATGTTGGGGGGAAGCTCAGAGTTTGGTTAGAGAGAGACCATATTTGAGCAACAGCAGAGATTTCCTGGAGATAACTCTTAGGCACTAATTATGAGTAGGTTCAGTTTACTATTACAGAAATAAGTTTCATAAGGGCAAACCTCAAAATTGAGGCATTGGCTTATTAAATTGGGAGCCCCTCTTGCTTAAGAAAATGTCAGGAATTTCCCAGGTGGGGAAGCTTAATAGTTCTATTTTTCCCAGTTCCTCAAGGAACTTTGCAAATACTTTTTCATATTCTGCCTAAAATACTTTGAAATGCATTATTGCATAATATTAACTTGTATGGACTGTTAAGATATTTTTTCTTATTCCAGGTCCTATATAAAATAAAGCTTAAGTAGGTTGTTTGACCACACAGATTAAATTAGATAGTGTAAATTTCATACAAAATAAACATTTTTCTTTTTATCTCACACAAAAGTTAAAATACAGACAATATTATTCTTTACTTTGAATATTGATTTGCCTTAGTTTTAACCAGATCAGTTTCATCACATCTTTAATCAAAGTTTGAAAATTTTCATTTTTTTTAACAATTGCTGTACAGACTTCTACTGACTTTCAGAACTAGAGAACTAAATCTGAGTCACTGGTGTCACACAGATACTGAACATTTCAGGAAACTACTAAGTTGTATAAAGAGTAAAGCATCTCAGAATTTAAAGATAACAGTTAAAGCTTACAATCTGAGCTTTAATTTTTATAAGCATATTTAAATGAAGCTACTTTCAGAAATAAAAACATTAGAGAGTTGTTTTATATTACAAACCATAGCAGAGGTTTTGTTGTGTTTCACTTTTACACATTTACAAGAGTTAACTGACAGATATAATATATATATATATGTCCTGCCCTTCTTTTTCCTTTGCTACAGATGGAGCTCTGACCTTTGGTTGACTGTATATACTTTTAGAGAAGAATTAGAGGAAAGCAGTGCAATGGACAATTTGGTTGTTTCTATGATATGTAGCTTTTAAGAATAACTAAAACTATGACTAACAACATTATATCATTGCTCAACATCATACAGATTAATATCAGGAAATAGCATGGCTGGTGAGAACATCGTTGAGTTTTTAGGAATTTTATGCAATCTACATCATTCAGATCTTATAGTCAGCAATAACTATAAGAAACAACATTCATTTCTTCTAACTCTCTACTATTTTCTGTATCCATTCAAGGCTCGTAGTCCACAATGACTATAGCAAACAAAATCCATTTCATTAAACTTCTGTCACTTTCCATGCCCATTCCACCCAGACTGCACATAATCAGAAATAAATTTGATAATACATTCACAAAGCGTTTGAACCCACATACTTCCTTCCAATCACCAATATTCATGAAGGGAAGAAAAGACAGAGACAGTACAGGATAATGGAAGAAGGGAGAAATTTATGCTTGAGTTTAAAACACAGTCTGGCATCTATATACTTTATACTCAGAACACACAAATGATTATTTACAATATGCCTAAAACATCTCAGTCCAATTCAGAACTACGTTCAGAGGTCAGAAAAACCCCACGTTTGAAATATAATCAGCTTTTTGATATTCAAGTGATTTATATCAAAAAAAACAAAACCTCAAATTTACAATAACATGATTTCTAACTGCTAAATAATACTAGGAATACATTAGTTTAGAAAATTAAGTTATGGCTTCTAAAAAACTAGTCCAGATATCTATTTAACTGCCACTTTCTTATTAAAGGTTTTAAACAAGACCTTCTCTTCTATGAGGTCTTCTTAGTTCTTTCATTATCTATGTGCCTTTTAAATTCTTCCAGCTCTTTTATTCCTTCATTATTAATCTCTCACACTAGGCCCTTGTACAAGAATATTCTAACTAGAATACAAACTCTTTGAAGCTAAGATTAGGTTTTATCTATTTATGGCAGCATTTACTAACAGAAATATTCTGATCGACAGTAAAAGGCCACTACAAGTTCAAATTCTTTCACATACCGAGAAAACAAATAGCCAAGTAACCATAGGTCAGATTCTTTGAAATCGAGGTAATTGAGGTTATATAAAAAATCCATTTATATTTCTTATTAACTTAACTAATTTCTTAAATAGAATATGTTTGAAGCATAGGCATATTTTTAATTTTTTTATACTTTATATGTGCTATTACCAGGTACATTGCTCAATTAATGCAACCTAATCTATCTAGTTAGGCTATTTTAAGAGGAATCATAAGAATGTATTTATAATACTAGCTTCTTTTATCAGTAAGCTTATATAGATTCAGGGAAAACACATCCAAACAGAATAAAATCACATATGTTCAATTAAAAATTCATTATAAAATTCCTTTTATCAATGGTCAAAAAAATTTTGTTTTCATAATATCTTAAAATGGCAAACAGTTTTAAAAGTGCACTGATTAGCAAGTTCTGGAAAATATACTGCAATTGTTTAATTTGTTCTAAATCTAAATCTATGAAAACTTTTCCAAATCTCTCAAAAGTCTTTCATTTTATTTACTGAAATATGGTAATTAGATTTTATTCAGTTACTCGTATCCCAAGGCTATTTATATTTTAATAATAATCTGATTACTATACTTACCATTGCAAAGGTATTATTGGAAAAGAATGATATTAACAAACCTAGCCTCTTCTACAGCATTTTTTATGCTTACCATTTCTAATCTCCAGGCCCATAAAAAAAAGAATCCTAAACCACCCCTCACCATATCTTTCTGTGCCTCGCCCTTCTACCCTAACTGCTTTAGGTGGTTGGGCCTAGGCATTATGAAGCCTGGCTGAAAGAAAGTTTTAGGTGAGTGCTAAATAGAGAGTTTCTGTGCCTTTCTTTATTTCCAATTTTTATAGTTATTTTACTAAAAGCTGTAACCAAAATCATTGGAAAACATCTTTGCTTTTTCCAGAGGCAGCCCTTTGGCAGTTTTCTGCTGCCTTAGGGAAATTCTGGTAGCAGTTTCTTTCTAATGTCCAGGTTTGCTTATAGTTATCATGAAACCAAGGCTTTGAATCTTGCCATTCAGAGAGATTTTTCTCTTTTTACTCTTTTCCTTAGTAGTACTAATTTATACATTTATATAAGATGCCTACGCATCTTATTTCTAAGCAGTTCAAATAGAGTTCTTTAAGAATTTTCTTACTAATTTGCTATTACCATCTGGAGGTATGAGAATATACATCGAACAGGCAGACAGACACAAATAGAAAGTTAGTTACACAACAAGTAGGAACACAGAAGTACTTTTGAGATGGGCAAATAAAGGTTGAATATACTATATCATCCCATTTCTACCTTTTTGCAGAATAATTTTAACTATAATATTTTAAATTTTAACTGTAATGGTACTATTTTCATTTTAAATCATTAAAGTTAGATTATGTTACAGAAATGAACTCCTTTTTATAGACAACCAAAATCTTTTCAACTTTCAATACAGCTCAAAGGTTCCCTTTTTAAAGAATTTCTGTAATCAGTAACCAATTAGGAATATTTGACCAAAGCAAATTCAGGGACATACCAACCAACAAATTTAAACAGACACAGCCCTTATATATTTAAGTAACATACCAATTAATAACCAGACCAAACACCCCAACTAACAAACAGGCATTAAACACAACACACCAATGAACAATTAAACAATACCTAGGGAACACACAGACTAACACTTAAACAGGCCTACTTAATTTCATTAAACATCAATTAATTGTTGGATTGGGTCAGGACTTCAAACCCTGCATAGTACAGGACCCAGAAACAAAGGGTGTAGAGGTCAGAACAAAGGGGATCATTCTGGAAGCATGACCCAGGCCTAGGTGAAGACTTGAATGGACTATTCACTCCCCGACCCATTTTTACCCTGATGAACCACTCACCCAGTCAGATATCTGGACATGGAACAGGAAATGGTTCCTCTTTTTGATGCTTTCTAAAGGCACCAGAAGTCTCTGGAGTGCTGGCAGAACAAAGGAGCCATGGTTGCAGAGGCTCTAGACTAAGTTCAGTCCAGCAGCCACAAAGGGCTTGGTTACCTGGTTTACCTGTTCTGCTGAAGCTCCAGAGTTCCAGCATCTGTCCGAGGGGGTCACCAAGTTGTTACCAGACAAAGGCCATGCATTCTTTTGCCTGATGCGTGCAATAACCAATTCCTGAGGCACCAGGGTTTCAAAGACAGAAAGAGTTTATTTTTAGGCATGTACTGGAGAGCAGATGGCCTAGTGATCCAAAATCTGTCTCCCCAAACTCACAGTAATTCTGATAGTTTTATTAGAGGAAAGGATGGGCAAGGTTTAGGATAATGAGCCCACTGACCCTAGATGATGTAATTAGAGGCCATTTAATTTTTGAGCACGCAGAGATTGATTACGTGCTTAATCACAGGTAAGAAAATGGCTGAATATTATAATGAGATATAGGTGACTTGTAGGTTAAAGTCTAAGCTACTGCACAAGTCAGGCTGGCCCACCTAGCTTAGATCCACTATCAGCACTAGGTTTTTATAATTACAGGGGCAAAAGTAAAGGGCTATGCAATCATTACTGAGATTGTCTACTCCATAATACCAGAAAGTAAAGAGGAATATCTATATAATGATTAAGTAATCAGAATCATCCCTTAAATCCTGATTTTTTGGTTACACTTCAGTCTGGACTTTTTCTTCTATTCTATCCTCTTTATTACTAATTACCTGTCCATCTATGTCTAATACATTATTAGATCAATTCAGTGCATTTTACATGAATTATTACATTTTATATTTCATAACATCAATATAGTTCTTCTATGATTGCCAAGTTTCTAACAAAATATACTTACCCAAATATATTAAGTTTATTTATGTTAAAATATGTCTCTGATAACTACATTCCTGGATCTCCTGTGCATCTGCTTTTTGTTTTAGTCATGTTATGTTGCTTCCAAATAGGTGTTTTTTTTTTAAATTTAATATTTGGGTATAACTTAAAAAGAAAAAAGTAAACAAAGCTATAAACTGCAGATCAATGAATTTTTACATATCTGTATACCCAAGGAATAATCACCTAAACAACAAGATGTGGAACATGTCCAGGAAGCACAAGGGAGTATTCCCCAAGCAATGTTTCCATTATTCTGCTATCTTACACTGGTTTAGTTTTGCCTATTTAAAATATCATAATAAAGGAAGTCTGCATGTATTCTTTTGTGCCTTTTCTCTAAATTTCAAAATTCTGCCTGTGAGATTAATACATATTCTTGTTTACAATATGTTTTTTCTTTTAATAGCTAAGTGATATTCCATTTTATGAATATGTTAGTATATATTTATCATAGATGTGATTATTTTTTATTGACTTCTGTGGGTTATTTGAAAAAATATCAAAGTATACCAGAAGGAAAGATAGAGGATAAAGACTGGGAAGGTATAACTTAGCAATGCTACAGTAAACAATCATGGTGATGAAACATACAAATATAAAAATGTTTTTGCATGAGGGAGAGCAAATGAATGTCTACATTGCAGGGTGTTGACAATGGGATGGTATGGGGGAATACAATCTATGCAAACTTGGGTCTATAGTTAACAATAACATTGTAATATAGCATTGTAATATATATGTAATGTAATATATCCATTGAATATAGCAAAGGCAATACGCCAAAGCTAAATGCCAAATGCAGGGGTTATGAGAGAGGGGTATGGGACTCTTTGCTTAAGGGATGGAAATGTCCTTACATAGATTGTGGTGAAGGCATGCTATGTGATTATACCAGGAAACACTGATTTTTTATGTAGGTTAGATTGTATGATGTGAGAATAAAACCATTTAAAAATGAACAGAGAGGGCGGGCCACGATGGCTTAACAGGCAGGTTCTCGCCTGACATGCCAGAGACCAGGATTCGATTCCTGGTGCCTGCCCGTGGAAAAACGAAAAACAAAAATGACCAGAGAGTTACAACTGCTGAAGAAAAGGTGGAGAGAGAGGTGTACCTATTCACTGTTGGTAGGTAAGTAGAGTGGTGCATCCCCTCTGGAAGGTAGTCCGGTAACACCACAGGAGGCTAGGGGTAGGGTTGCCCCAAGATCCTGCAACCCGTATTCAGGTGTACACTCGGAGGAACTGAGAGTGGGGGCGCCAATGGACATTTGCACACTAGCATTTATGATGGCAGTGTTGACAATTCGCAATGGATGGAGGTCGCCTAAGGGTACATCAGTGACTGTTGAACAGAAGGGTGAACTCTGGCATATACCTACAATGGATTATTGAGTGGCTGTGAGAAAGAATAAAGTCGTAATGCATATAGTTAGGTGAATGAAACTCAAAGACAGTATGTTCAGCAAAATAAGCAGAAATGAAAAGAAAAACTTTGTAACATCTCACTATATGGGCTAACAGTACTGTGAAAACTCTGAGAATTGAGTTTGGGAGCATAGGTTATCAGGTAAAGTCCTATTGTAAAGATCCCTCATTTGTAAGCTCTTCCAGCAGTCACATCTACTCCAGAGTTGTAACTGTTATTTCTAAATTCTGAGATGCTGAACTATTTGTGTATAACCTGGCTGTTCCCTAGAATTTTGGGATTAGATTGTGACACCTGAGATTCAGAGCCAAAGTTCTGCAGCTATAAAAGTCAACATTACCCCATACAGCTCCTGCTAAAAACACTGAAAAAGTGATCAAACTTCAATTAGAGTCATGAATGAAACTGATCCGGGTAGGACTAAGGTAAATCAGACTGAAGGGTAAAAGTAAAGGCTGATTTTGATAGTGTTTTAAATCTTCAACATCTGTGTGACACCAAAGGAAAAAATGTTTATTTGGTGCAAAATTCATATTTTTATTAGCATACTATCTAATTTAACCTGCTTGGTCAGCTTATTTGAACACCCATAATTACATGAAAACTTGAATAGGGAGTGAAATCTTGTTTGTACAGGTTGGTGTGATGCTCTGATATATCCCAGAGTATGAGGGCAGAAGATTAAAAAGTATTTGCAAAGTCCCCTAGAGGGACTGGGGGGAAAGGTGGAAATACATTCTCGCAAACATTAGGGATTGCCAATTTGACCGGTTGGGCCCTCGATCTTGGGGCTTACCCTTATTAAAACCTATTCTTGCAGAGGAAACACCAAACCAACTTATGATTATGCCTAAGAGTCACCCCCAGAGAACCTCCTTTTTGGCTCAGATGTGGCTTCTCTCCTTAAGCCAACTCTGCTGGTAAACTCTCTGCCCTCCCCACTACATAGAACATGACTCCCAGGGATGAAAAATCTTCTCAGCAACTTGGGACATGACTCCTGGGGATGAACTTGGTCCTGGCATTGTGGAGTTGAGAAAAACTTCTTGACCAAAAAAGGGGAAGAGAAATGAAATAAAATAAAGTTTCAGTGGCTGAGATATTTCAAATACAGTTGAAATGTCATTCTGGAGGTTATTCTTATGCAGTTTTTAGTGTATTGGAGTAGCTAGAGGGAAATACTTGAAACTGTTCAACTGTAATCCAGTAGCCTTGATTCTTGAAGATGATTGAATAACTATAGAGCTTTTAAGGTGGGTCTGTGTGATTGTGTAAAACTTGTGACTGACTGTCCCATTATCCAGTGTATGGACAGATGAATAAGTAAAAAAGAAGAAAAATAAATAAAAAATAGGAGAGTTTGGGGGATATGGGATGTTTTGGGTGTTATATTTTACTTTTATTTATATTTTTTGAAGTAATGAAAATGTTCAAAAATCGATTGTGGTGATGAATGCATAGCTATATGAGAATAACTGTGAACCACTGATGGTAAACTTTGGGAGATTATATAGTATGTGAATTACTATATACATCAATTAAAAAATGTCAAAGTGATTTGAAAGCTGAGATGATGTTAGCTTCCTACAAATAGGATTTTGTTTTTAGGCAGTATCTTATGATGAATCTCCTTAATCCAAGCAAGTCTTAAATACTTTGAAACTGGGATATGAGGACCAGTGTATTTTCGAGTCACCCTTATTTTCTGGGTGCAGTACTTTTGGGTGAACAACTTCATTTGTGAATAATAAATCATACACCACTTTCCTGAGTGGGTCTTAATAACCACTTTTGTCTCCTAGCCCTACTAGTTTGCAGAGAGATTGGCACTACTCTTAAGCTCTCATCCGTCTCTTCTGGAAACAGAAAGTGGTATACATGTATATATGGCATGAAATGTATTTTGCCCATTGAAAAAAAGTAGTTTTTTTAAAAGAATATCCCATATACCATGTACCTTAAAAATGTGCAGGGATTACTTTATTTTATTGTCTCAAACACTTTAATAGTTATCACTTCTTTTATATGTCACTATTATTTCTTTGCTCTTAACATTAGCCACTCTTTCAAATCTGAAGTGAATGAAATTGAACTGCATATGATCAGCTTAATTCATTCACTATACTTCATTTTGTGTAAATAAAGTTACATTTAGACTGTCCATTTTCATATCATGTTTCATCAATCTTTGCCAAAAGAATGTCAATATTTTTGTCATTAATTTCTTATCAAATGTCTATTTCTTTTTAATTTCATTTCTATTTCATTCTTATCTCCTATCAAATTTTAACACTAGGAGCTGAAGGAAGGCTTTCAACGTACTAGTGAAGCAATAGTTATGCACTCTAAAAGCTAAGTGATACCTTTTGATAATCCTTCAATAGACCAGACCTAAATACAAAAGTAGTTCACAAGTATACTTGAAAGACAGATAACTACAATCCCAGGCCCCAAAGGAATTCATAGCCAATTTGCAGATAGATAAATATAGATATGTATCTTTTTCCAGTAAATGCCTTTTGTGACTCAACCAAATATAAAAAATTAGATGGTGTATTTGTTTTTCCATTTTTTTCCGGTGGATGGTTTAAATATAAAGCAATTATTCTGGTTTCCATAAGCTGCAGTAAGAATTCAGTCTCATTGGATTAAGTTAATTATGTTGTGTGTAATACAGCAATTAAGAATTTACATAAAGATGCAATCAAATTCATTTCACAAATCAAGAGAACTAAAAGAAAGTTTCCTTTTTTTCAAACGTGTAAGATATTTGGAAATTATTTCACCTCTCTCAGTCTCACTTTCTACCTCTTTGAAATCAAGATGCCAGTAATAAATATTTTGTACAGCTGTGAGGATTATTTTAAACAGATTATGTGAGAGCATAATACAAGGGGAATCTCTTATTGCTTAATAAATATTTACTTGAATTTAAATCTAAAACTGATAAGTCTGAATAATCCAATTCATGAGGTACATTTTTTCTCTCAGATACCATTTGAAATAGAATGTGAAGTTATATCACATACGTATAAAAAGTAGCAGGTTGTCATCAAGGAATCCCTTGATACTGTGTCAAACTTTAGGGACACCCAAATCTATAGGCTGAGCCTTTGATCATGAGGCTTACTCTTGTGACGCTTATGTGGGTAGTGGAGAAGTTAGACTACCTATCGGCATGCCTAAGAGTTACTTCTGGAGAACCTCTGTTGTTACTCAGATGTGGTCTCAGTCTCTCTAAGCCCACTCTGCTAGTGAAATCATTGCGCCCCATCCCCCCACCCCCATATGGGACATGACATCCAGGGGTGAAAATTTCCCTGGTGATGTGAGAGATGACTCCCAGGAATGAATCCAGACCTGGCACTGTAGGATCAACAATTCCATCCTGACCAAAAGGGGAGAAGAAATGTAATTAATAAAGTATCAATGGCAGAGAGAGTTCAAATAGAGTCAAAAGGCTACTCCAGAAGTTGCTCTTATGCAAGCTTCAGTGAGACTTTGCTATTTATCCTAACCTGCCAACCCTCAACCAGGACCATTCCAGCCAATCCTAAAGAACACCTAGGGCACTATATAAGATTCCACAGGGTTCCATGCACTAGAGTAACTTTCCAGAAACCTACACCCTCCAGATGGATGCCTGGTCCAGCTAAGTCCTGAAACCTAGCCCAGCCTCTCCAGAACATCAGATAGTTCATCTCCCTACCCCATGTTAGTGACAGACCCTTCCAAAATGAAAAATTTAGAACTGCCAGAGCCCAAACACCCCTAAAGAGAGGGATGGAAAGATGAAAGATGATGGTGGAGCTATATAGAGTAGATAGGATTTAACCTATAGATATGAATGCTGAATCATTAAATTGATATCTCTTTAGTCTCCAGTATTTTAGAGTACCTAGAAGTAAAAACCTGAAATTGTGAAATTGTAACCCACGTCAAAGTCTGAAATATGTTCTACAACTAATTGTGGTGCTATGCTTTGAAATTTATTGCTTTTTGGAATGTATGTTATTTTTCACAGAAAAAAGAAGGAAAAGAAGTCGATTGTGATGATAAAAAAATATTTAAGCCTTTTAGCTTCCTATATTCTTCCTATATTCTTTTAGCTTCCTATATTTTGTACAGCAACTAGAAGGAAAAATCTGAGAGGATCGTATGTTAGCCCATGACAAACTCTGGGATCTGTCCTGTAACTACTTGTTGAAGAGTACTTGGAAAACTATTGCTTTTTTAAATTTTTTTACTTTGTATATGTGTTACACTATACAATTAAAAGTTAAAAATAAAAGAATAATAGTAGGTTTTGTTTCAAAATTGCAACCATGAAGTGTTCTCTTCAGTTTTTTAATTCTCTAAATAAATAGGTATGAAGTGAGACTGATGCAGCAGTAAACTTAAAAAAAATCATATAATAAAAATAACAACAGGGAGGATAACAAATGCACCCATAGTAGGTGTGCAAGATGATCCATCGAATTATAGGAAAAAATATTAGAAATTGCATTTATAATTCAATAATATGATGAAGATATCATTATCATGCAGCTTAAAAGAGCCATAATCCAAGCAATAAGAACCATCCCTCAAAGCCCAATTATCTATCTGAACTGAATTTCTAAACACTGCCTCATAATATAATAGGCAACAGAAGACTGGCACATAGTACTATTCCTGTCACTCTAAGTTCCTCCCTCTTCGTTGTTCCCAAACTGCAACACTCCTTGGCCACTTGCCTTTGTTTGCATAAATAGGAACAAAGACTCAAACAAACGTAAGAGCAAACAGTCTCTGGAAGAAATGTTCTGAAAATTTAAAAAAGAGTAAATATGAAAATTATTTTATTCACAGCAGAGTTTCTTGTTTTGGGTTTGTTCTTTGCAACAACACTAGAGCCTGGTTAATTTCCCAATCCTTTGACTTCCTGGCTTAAAAATTTCAACAAGGAAGATCCCAAACAACTGAATTTATATCAAGAAACTTGTAAATGTGTTCGAACAGAATTAATAGAACAATATCATCTAATTTTCAAGTGGATCTGGGTTTTCTGTGATTTCAATGTTATATACTGTTCTCAATGAGTGTATTTAACACATATATACTTCATGTATCTTTCC
Source organism: Tamandua tetradactyla (assembly GCF_023851605.1). NCBI lineage: Eukaryota > Metazoa > Chordata > Mammalia > Pilosa > Myrmecophagidae > Tamandua > Tamandua tetradactyla. Next base: position 130,912,559 of record NC_135327.1, on the reverse strand, counting down.
TATAAAATTGAAAGATTCACGAAGAGCTTATATTATGCATGAGTTCATATTTATTTTTGTTCCTTAGGGCCAAGTATGGAATGTTATAAAAGCATTTTTCCATTTGTAGCCCATTCTATTTTTCAAATTGCTCTTATCTACTGGTCTCTGATAATCTCATTAAGAAAGGAAAAAAACATGGACTCTTTTCCATTTATTCTTTTATTATAATTTAGCTTCTAGAAACATATATTCAATTTCTATTTCAAAATATGCTTGTCAAGGTCCTTCAGTTAAGATTATGAGCCAAAACAAGGCTTCAGAGAGTGCGTTCATTTATTCATATATTTTCAAAATGGAAAATTTAAATACTCATATATTTATGAACTGTTTATTTTGAAATAATTAAAGAATCACAGGAAGCTGCAAAGATAGTACAGAGACATCACATGTACACTTCACCCAGCTTCCTCATCTTAGGTATTTATGATAGCAAATGCAGGAATTGACATTGATATATGGTGTGTGTTTAGTTCTGTCTTGCCTTATCACATGTAGATTGGAGTATCATTTCTGTATTCAAAGTACAAATTATTATTTCATCACAAAGATTTTCTTCATGTTGCTTCTTTATAATTCTACTCACCATCCATAACCCATTTAATGCATTCAGATATTATATCTATTTTTGTCATTTCAAGAATGTTAAGTAAATAGAATCACACAGAATATGACCTTATGAGGTTGGCTTTTTATTTTTTCACTCAGTGTAATGATTTTGAGATCCATCCAAATTATTGAGTATGTTGATAGATTGTTGCTTTTTTATTGCTGAGTAGTATTTCATAGAATTTACATACCATGCTTTTACATATCTGTTTGTTTAACCATTCACCTATTGTAGGATATTTTGGTTGTTAGAGTTGAGGTTACTACAAATAAAGCTGATGTTAACTGTGTACAGTCTTCTTTGTGGACATAAATTTTATCTCTCTAGAACAAATGCTGAACTGGGCAATTTCTGGTAAGTATGTGTTTAGTTCTTTAAGGAACTGCCAAACTATTTTCCAGAGTACCTGTATCATTTTACATTCCCATCAGCAATGCATAAAAGATGCAGTATCTCTGTATTCTCATCAGTATTTGTTTATTGTCATTTTTATTTTAGCTATTCTAATAGGAGTGGGGTGATATCAAATTAATTATTTGCATTTCCACAAAGGCTAGTCATGCTGAACCTCTTTTCAAGGGCTTAATTGGTATCCATATATCCTCTTTGATCAAATCTCTCTTCATGTATTTGCTCATATGCAAATCATATGCATATAAAGTCATAAATCATATTTCCGTTTGATTTATCTACCATTTTTTAGTGTATCTCTTTGTGTAACTGTTTTAGTGATCACTTTAGGTATCACAGTGTATTTATACAATTTATTACACTCTTCCGGGGGTATCATTTTACCAGTATGAGTGAAATGTAGAAACTTAACCTCGCTGTACACCCTAACCTCTCCCTTTATAATTAAATTGTCTTAAATAGTCGCTGTACATACATTAAGAACAACATCTGATTGTATAATAATTTTTCCTTCAACCATTAAAACATTTTAAAAACACAACAGCAGAAGGAAGGTTTGTTATAATCATCCAAACTTTTGTCTACTATGTTCTTTCTTCCTGATGTTCTAAGCTTCCTTTCTGCTTCGAGAATTTTTTAGCAATGCTTTTAGGATAGGTCTATCATCTACACATTCTTAGTTTTCTTTCTTCTGAGAATGTTCATACTTTTACCAGATATAGAAATCTCTTGATTTTTCTCTCACCATTTGAAAAATTCTGTGCAACTTCCTTCTGTCTCTAGATTTTATGACAAATACACTGAAATTCTGTTTTTCTCCTATAGATAGGGTTGCATTTCTCATGCCCAAGCTCCTGTCTTTGTTTTTAGTTTTCAGAAGTCTGACCGTGATGTGCTTTGGACTTTTTGTGCCATTTCCTATTTGGGCTATCTTCAGCTTTTGAATAGATAGGTTTACATCTTCTGCCCATCTTGGGAACTTTTCAGCTGTTATTATTTTGCTTGCTTTTAACCATCTCTCTCTCACACATGCATCCACATTCACATATTACACACAGTATCTCTCATCTTCTTGGAGGCCTGCAGCATGAAGAGCAGACATTCTTATAGTCTCACAGCTCCCTGCAGCTTTGTTCTTCTTTAAAAAATGTATAGTCAATTTCTCTCTGTTGTTCAGATTTTGTAATTTACATTGCTATATATTCTAGTTCTCTGGATTCTTTCCTCTGTCCCTACTTTCTATGGTTGCGTCCTTAAATTCGTAACAGTTCCCGAATGCAAGTTGAGCCCACTAGTCCAGGTCTGACAAGTCTCCACTTAAAAAATAATAATAACCCTCCTTGATGAGTCTCCTCATTTTATTGATGTCATCCACAATCACAGGGAAACAGGTAGTGAATTGGAAGAGTAGTAATAAAACTCAGTAACCCCTTCAACTCTAGACACAACTTTGGCCTTAGTCTCTTTAAGAAATTCATGCAGGTCTTGGAGATGCAGGCTTTTATCACCAGTTCTACAGAAGCAGATGAGACCTTAGGCATTCACAAGAAAGGTGTTTCTGTGCACTTTTAATTTATATCCCTAAACCCATTGTTCAAAATACCAGATTGTCATACCATCTATGTTCTGTACATACAGCAAGGATACTGGTGGATAGAGCTCTATAATTTCTGCTTATTGTATTAACATTTTTCCTGGAAATGTTTCTCATGATGGCATAATTATTACATTTTTAAAGAAAATATGATCAGAAAAATTTGAATACCATATTGATTTATCTGAAATTATTTTTTCCCGTGCACATAGAGAAATTTCTAACTACAAAACTAGAGCCTCACGTGGTTCCCAGTAGGGAGCTTTCCATTCACCTGTGGCTCACCCTTAACCTCCTCCCCCCAAAGGGAGGAGAAAAGGCCCAGGAGCATTTGTTACAGTGACCTACTTATCTTTATATTCGTGTTGCCACAGTCTGAACTCTCTGTGCCACAGCAGTGAAGCAAGCCCCAGATATGGTAATCATTTCTCTCACTGTTTGCCTTCATTTCTAGCCCTCTCTTTTCCAAATTTTTGGAATTCTGTGCGGTTTTCTGGGATTTTATCTGTTTTCTATTTTGCATTCTTTCCTCATAATTGCTCTGGTCCTACTTCCATTACCCTGGTCCTACCTTTAATCTAAAGCACAGAATTCCATGACTTTATATGATAAGGCTCCCTTAAATAATTTACTCTTGCTAAAATTATTTCACTAAATAACCATAATGAAGGTTCTCTCCCCCTTTGGATTATATCTCAAATTAGAGTTTCGAAAATTGTTTCTATACAAATGTACCTAGAATTCTCTTGGTAACTTATTTTTAAATATATAAAAAATGAAAAATACATTGTAAACTATAAAGCCTATCATTTATATGAATAACATCCACAAGACAGACTATTAAACACTGATAACTGGGTTTAATGATTTCCTTTTCTGTCTACGTTATAATAAAAGTGATGCTGTGCTGGAAATATTGCTGCTACGATAAAGTTCAAATATTTACCCTTATTTTATTAGAGCACATGGACAAGTATGGATGATGAATAGAATATCTGCCTTGAAACTGGACATGTGAAGTAGGTAGTAAATTTTCTTAACTTCATATTCCTCTGCATACACATAATTTAATAGATATCTACTACTGCTACCTACTACTTGTATATTTTTTTGACTCAGGGTTCAGACTTAAGATATCTGCTGCAGAAATAACAGATGTTTTCACAAAGGGCACTTATGGTTTACATTTTGGCCTTTCAAGTCTTTAAGGATGCATGTGCTTATAGAAGTTAGTTGCATGTGTACAGCCTAGCCATAAAGAACACTGAGAAAAGTAGTTAGAGGAATCTATCTAAAGGGGAAGGTTGTGTGCCAAAGACCAGGCAGCCAGAGTGCCATTTCCACATTACATGGTCTTACACTGCCTAATAAGCTTAAACTTTCCAAACAGGTCTATACACACACATGCATGCACACACACGCACATGTAGGTGCACACACACACACACATATATTACTTATTAATTTGTATGAGGTTCCCATAAATAATGATAAATTATAATCCCATTTAATCAGGCAGGTCTTGAGTGTTAAGGAACTGAAGTGACCTTTCTTAGCTCTGATAGGAGGGCATTCAGGCTGGATATAAAATGATCTCCTAAATCTGATCCATTCTGTATAGTATTCAGATCATGACCTTTCTTGTTCTAAGAGAGTTGAAATCAATGGCACAGCCTTTTGTTTAAATTCCACTGACATGACATTGGTACAAAGGCTTCAGTTTGTGTAGAGGTCTCTATCTGTAGAAATTACTATAATCTCATTTAAAATGTACCAAAGACCAATCCAGTCTAAGTTAGACATTTGCTTCAAGAGAAGCTTTGATATTTACACCTACAGTTGGCATGAAACCATTATAAAAGAAAGAAAGAAGTTATGAGAATTTCAGGTTTACACCCTATTCCTCAGGGAAGGAAGGAAAAGATTTAATGGATTGGCCTACTTACAGTGAAGAGACAAACAGGAAAACTTATCTGTGGGATTAGCCACAGAAGTAGAATTTAAATTAACGTCAGTAAAGGGTACATCAATTACCCTTTGAATTAGATTAGGATTTCCACATTAATGAATAAACAGCAGATATTAATTTAGATGTTTTTATACATTAATTTCCAATGAGATTGAAAAGAATGCTGAATATCTTCAAATCAATAGGATCAATTCCCCTGTCATATTCCTCCCTATCAGTGATCCAAGTAGAGATAATCAGATAAGCCCATTTTTATTAGTTTCTACAGGGACTGTAAAAATAACATGAATGTGGAGTGTGCTTTCCTTAAAACCACTCAGAGCTTTCAAAAAAACTAAATTGCTTCCATGCTTTGAGAGCCAATTAAACTCATATCTTTTGAATTGATGTGTTAAATGTGTTACACACATAATGTTCTGTTATGGTTTATAGTTTCTCTTGTCATCTCTTCTACCTACTGTAAGTAAATTCTCTAATGCTGGCCTTATAATGGAATTGTTATTTCAAAAATTAATCTGGATTGATTTCTACTATTATTTAATACTATCTCCCTAGTTTAAGACACTATCATCTCTTACCTGGACTGTAACAGTTAGATTGCCCTCCTGCTATCTTCACACAACTGCCAGAATATGCTTTAAAAATACATGTCAAATATTTTCCCTCTTATGCTCATAACCCTCCAATGATTTTTCCATCTCACTGACAGTTAAAAAATTTCTTAGCTTAACTTGTCAGGATAACCTTTGATATCCCTCTGCTTTAATTCACCATCAATCCCCTCTTGCTCATTCCATCCATTACACTGCCCAGAAAAGCCATCGTCTTTGAATCCTAATCTAACTTTGTGGGGACCTATTGTTTCGGGTGGAACTTTTTGATTGGGTTGGTTCCATGGAATTGTGACATACACGATTTTGGCTGTGACCTTTGATTAGATGGACTCTGCCCATTCCAGGTGGGTCTTGATTAGTTTACTGGAGTCCGTAAAAGAGTTGACACTGAGCTCAGAGGCAGATGTTTGGAGATGTAGAGGAAAATGCCAGGACCCACAGGATCTGCAGAACCATCTAAATCCAGAGGCTGGGAGAGGAGCCCAGCAGATGTGACATGTTGCCTTCCCATGAGATGCTAAGCAAGTCAGAACCCAGGGTTTTGCCCCAGAGAAACTAAGGGAAGGCCAATAGACACTTAGAGAGAAAGCCACTGGAATCAGAAGCACAAAGCAACGAACTGGCAGCAAGGATCTCAGATGCCAGCCACATGCCTTCCTAGCTGACAGAGAAATACCAGACAATATTTGGCCTTTTTTTTTTGGAGTCAAGGTATCTTTCTCTGGATGCCTTAGTTTGGACACTTTTAAGGCCTTAGAACTGTGAACTTGTAACTTAATAAATCCCCTTTATAAAAGCCATTCCATTTGTGGTATATTGCTTTCCAGCAGCATTAACAAATTGAAGCACACTGGATGCCATACCGTTACTCAGGCATACCAAATAAGCTTCTACTTTAGTTCCTTTACATTTACTTTCCCTTCTGACAGAAATATTCTTTATCTAGGTAATCATATAACTCAGCCCCTCATTTCCTATTCAACTCTGCTCAAAAGTCCCCATCAAAGAAGTCATTTTTGATCACTCTACATAAAATAGTTCTGATCTCAACTACTGGACACCTCCTAGACATTGTTAATTTTTTTCTTTGGCACTTAACACAAGGTAACATTAAAAAAATAAAATAAAATAAAACTTGCATTTTCAACTTGCAGTTTTATAAGGAAGAGAATGAAAGTAAGTGTTAATATAAGCAACAAGTATGAAGGACTTCTATGTTAATGTTTAATTTCTCTTTAGGGGTCTAGTGAGATTACTTATTCAACATCAATAAGGAACATTGCTCTGTTTACTTCTAGATGCTTTTCTTACTTCACCTAATCTTCTTCCTCTTCTCTTTTGCATGACATTGTTGTTCCTTGCATTATATAATTTTATGACATTTTGTTTCTAGTCCTCTATTGCTATTTGCAGAATTTTCTTCTTTTTAGATCTGCAACTATTTGAAGTTCATATTCATCACTATTTATCAATTTATTTCAGCAACAGGATGCTTTCCCAACAAATTATTCAAAATCCCTTTGCTTTCTACTCAATAACAAGAAACATCTATTATATATCAGACACTATCTAAACATTGTAGATACCTAGAATAGTGCACACAGCTCATAATCCAGGGGAAGGGAATATTAAGCTCCACCTCTTAAAATAGAAAGACTATCAAATAATTTGTGAATACATTTTAAAACTCCAATATCAACAAACATTCAAAGGCATAGATGGTCTTAACAAAACGTAGGAGAAATCCTCTGGGGCTCTGAGAAAAGAGAAAAGTGAATGCAGACATATAAAGGAGGGACTCCACTATGAGCTGTTCCAGGGGCATCTGCCAATTCCAGAAACCCAGAAAATCACTATGAAGTGTATCTGTGAGCTCATTTCCTAGCTTCTTTTGCTATAAGGCTAATCACGTGTCTACTCTGACCTATAAGTTATGAATGAAAGTAAAGAGTATAGTTTACATGCCAAGATGAGTAATGATCTTCTGTGTCCTCCCAACTTTTCTCTCTTCTCTGTGTAGCTGGTAGCAAAGAGCTCAAAAATGTCAGTTACACAATCAGAGAAGTCTGGGTTTCTGAATCACCATTTGGAGGAGACCTGCTCAGGGATAACTGGCATTTGACTGTGTACTACAGAAAATATACTTTTATGGTATTAAGCCCCTGAAATTTTCGGGTTCATCAGTTACACTAGAGTGCTGTGATCATCCCAAAAATCCAGAAACCTGTCATTTAAAGTGATCTTGTGTAACGAAATGTAATTTATGCATCAATGATTTAGAGCTGGGGTCAGTAAACCTTTTCTGCAGAGGAGACTGCGTGGTCTCAGTTGCACTTAGCCATAATGAATAAGCAGAACTGTGTTCCAATGCATTATTTACAAAAGCAGGCCAAAATCTGGATTTGGCCCATAGGCAGTAGTTTGCCAAACCACAGGCTAATAAGAGTGGCAAAGAAATTGACAATGAAAAATGGTAATGCTGTGGCTCTCATAGCATGTCCTGTCAAAATATTTTAGCACAATTATTACAGCTATGACTTGAGAACCTTGATCAAGTGCCCCCTAAGTCAGAAGATCTACCAGAAGTGGTTCAGCAGTTAGCTAGTACTGACTAAGGTTAACAATGTATAGAAAGAATATAGTGGACCTCAAGAAAAAAAGCTGAAAAGATATCAGGGAATTGAGTACATGGAAACACTGAATATTTTCAGACCCTGTTCTAGTTTGCTAGCTGCCAGAATATAACACACCAGAGACAGATTGGCTTTTAATAAAAGGGGATTTGTTTCATTAGTTCTTCAGAGGAAAGGCAGCTGACTTTCCACTGAGGTTCTTATGTAGGAAGACACAGGGTGATCTCTGCTGGCCTTTTCTCCAGGCCTCTGGGTTCCAACATCTTTCCCTGGGGTGATTTCTTTCTGCATCTCCAAAGGCCTGGGCTGAGCTGCGAGTGCTGAGATGAGGTATGCTGAGCTGCTTGGGCTGTGCTACATTAAGCTCTCTCATTTAAGCACCAGCCAGTTAAATCAACATCATTCATTGCAGCAGGCACACTTCCTAGCTGACTGCAGATGTAATCAGCAACAGATGAGGTTCACATACCATTGGCTCATGTCCACAGCAATAGAACTAGGCATCTTCATCTAGCCAAGTTGACACCTGAATCTAACTACCACAGACCCCAACAAAAGATAAAAGATTTTTAATAGCTTTGGGCAACAAAGAGCTAGAAAATTTTCTCTGTTGCAAAAACTGAGTAAGAAATCACAAAGTCTAGATAGTCATAGTCCCCTTCACACCTCTAAGTTTTCAGGAGTCACCATTGGGTTGAAGAAGAGACAATGGAATCAAAAAGCAAAATTGAATTGGCTAGAAACACATGTACAAGATGCTTACAAAATTTTGAGAGGATCTGTATTACCAAATAAATTACAAGCTCAAAATTAAAAAAAAAAAAAGTTTTTGGAGGATTCTGGTTAGCTGTAGACAATGTAGGCCGTGTAATAAAAAGTCTCTTTGAATCTCTTCCTGGTACCATAGGAAATAACTGTATATCTATGAAGAGTCTATGCAAAACAACAACTTCAATGTTACTTGAAGAGAGAGAATGCAAAATTAACATTGATATTAAGAGAGAATACAATGGATATCAACACTGCAATACCAGATGCTCCCAGCCACTGCTCCTGCCTAGTATCTCAGAGCTTTGTGGCAAGCAAAGGCAGAAAAATTGCAAGGAATATAGATGATGGATGCTGGTTAAGGAGCCTGAGGGTGAATTGAAGCATTCACAGAAAAGATTAAATTCACCCTAAATTTGAAGATACTTGGTTAAAAAAAAAAAAAGCAGATCAGGGAATTGCACAGAAGGGATTTCAAAGTCCATGCTCTTAAAGATAAGGCAAACACCATAAAAAAGTCAGATGCAAGATTAAAGAGACAGGATTCTGATTTGAAGAAACAAACTAGCATAATTTAAAAGGGAGAGTATTTCAAACCTATAATTTCTGGGGGAAGAAAAGAGCCAAAAGGAAAGAAACATCACCCTCTAGCATTAGATAATAAAAGGGAAAGCAAGAAAATGTGGAAAATTCTGAGTTCTGCAAAACAAAGAGATGCAAAATCTGAGGACTTACCAATCGCTCCTCCACTAGGAACCAAATAAACAAATAAACAAAACCTCCTGCTTGGTTTCCAGGACTTTGCTGGAATGACAGAAAATGGTGCCATTAAAATAAATATCTTTAAAACACCCAAATATCATTATAAATCATACATTTAAAAGTCCATGGAGAACTATGGTTGAAAATCATTTTTTAAAGTTATGCAAATTTTCTGAGAAAACATTTCTATCCCCCCCACAAAACAATCATGTCAAAAGAAAACTGTTGGATGGATTGTACGGTATGTGAGCATATCCCAATAAAACTGCTTTAAAAATGAAAATTAAAAGAAATGTAAGTCTATGCTCAGGCAGGATAAAAAACATTCAAACCAACATTTGAAGATATAAAAAGTCACACTGAATCAGAAGTTTCAAAACAAAAAATTGAAATTGACAAAATCCTGGAGAAATTATATATTTAAAAGTTCATTGAAATCATGAAAGAAACAGAAGAAAAATATAAAATTAAAATAATAATTCATAAGGTGCCTAAGGAAGGATATATTCAAATAAAAATGTGATAAAGCACATCGTAACAGAAAACAACCATAGAATGAGAATGACATAAAGAAAAAAAATAAAAAGGGTCAGTGACAAAGTGATAGAAATGGAAGATAGGTTAAATGGAATAATATTCACATTTAGAGCCCCTGAAGAACACAAACACAATGGAACAGAGCTAACGTGGTGATGTTAATTCAAGAATTCTTTCTAGAATTTGAAAAAAATCCTGAATCTATATACGGGGTATCGGGAAAGTTAATTTAAGATGATAAACTTTTAGATAAATTCCAGTAAAACTATTAGATTTCAAAGAAAAAAGAGAAATCCTCAAGGGCACCAGGTAAAACATTAAAATCTTTAAAAATCAAAAGAACTGGACTGAGCATCAGATATTTCTAAACCAACGTACAAAGTAAAGCCAAAATGAAACACCATTTAGCAAAATCTCATTGGAAGAGCATGTGAACCAAAGATTGCAAATCCAGCCAAAATGTTCTTCAAATATCAAAACTGGTGAAAAAAATTGTAACACACAAAAATGATAGGAAATCTGCAACCATCAGACCTTCCTAAGGAATTGACTAGAAGATAAACTTATCCAAACAAATGATGACTGGGAAAATTTCAGAAATTTCTGAAAATTTCAGAAAAATAAAATGTTATTTTTAAAAGATAGCATTTGAAAAATAAAATGAATATGCCCATAAGACTAAAATAAAGGTAGGGATGATGGAGAAAATTGCTGTATAAATGTTATATAGTGTAATAACAGGAACAGTACAACTGAAAATGGGAGGCGAAGGAAGAGAAAAGACTAAAACACAAAAAGCTTATTGTTGCATAAGCAATAGGATATTAAAGGATGCCTCAAAAAAAGCAAAACAAAACAAAAACAAAATGATAAAGCATTCAAGAAAAGAATCAATAAGAAATAGTGGCCAAGGCCATTTAAAGAAGTTAAAGTGCAAATGTAACCCCTAGGTAAAAAATCTTTCAATCTTGCTATAAACCAATTGTTTTTAAATAAAAGACCATAGAATGCACATTTTGTAGCTAAAGAAACAGAGCAAATATAATGAAAGATTCATAATTGCAAAATATTATTGTGGAGTTGAAAGTATTATCAATTTGGCTCATATGCAAATATATGTGTTTCTGTATACATTCAAATTGTTTGCAGGCCAAATTCCAGATATAGATAGATAGAGAGACAAATAGGTACATACAAATTTTACATAATATGTCATGTAATTCAAAAAGACAAAAAAGAATAATAAAGAGAAATGAAAGCATTCCAGACAAAAGTAAATAAGAAGAGAGCAGGGATAGTAACCCTAATATCAAAAAATTAGAACTCAAGGCCAAACACATTAAATGTGACAAAGGACACTTTTTAATGCTAAAAAAGCCATAATACACAATGAAGTTTCAATGCATGATATATTTATCCACTAAAGAATACAGCCACAACCTTGATGAAATCAAAATTAAATGAACTACATGGAGGCATTACTTTAAAAAAGAAAACATAACAGGAAACCTTAATACACCATTTTCATTACAAGGCAGGTCAAGTGGCCAATACAGATAAATAGATAGATAGATAGATAGATAGATAGATAGATAGATAGATAGATAGATAGATATAATTGATAGAGTAAATCTTACAGACATATATCAAACTTAACACCCTGACGATAGAGAATACAGATTCTTCCTAATGTGCCAATGGCACATTTACAAAACTTGATATAGTAGCTCAGAAATGAAATATCACTAACTTCCATGAAGTAGAAATATTGTAAACAAGGCTCTGATCACAAAACAATTACACAAGAATTTTCTAACAGAAACAAAAAGATAGAAATGTCCCTCTACATTGAAATGATAAAACCATCTGAAATTATAGAATTTAAAATTATTAATGACATTGAAAACACTATATATCAGAATTTCTGTAAGGCATTTAAAGAAGTAACCAGAAAAATTCATTGCACTGTACACATTTATCTGTAGAAAAAACAAGAAAATTATAAGTCAAAATGAATTGCTACCTCAGGAAAACTAGAAAGTAAATAATAATAATAGAAAATAAAGTATACTGTTAAGCAATATAAAATGGCCACTTGCATTGAAGATTTCAGGGGCAATTTCTTTTCTTAGAAGTTGGTAACATTACCATTTTTCATTATCAATTTCTTTGTCATTCTCCAAATCTTTACAAAAATCAAAAATAAAAGCAGGGGCTTTCTGGAAAAAAAAAAAAAAAAAAGAACATGTCCTGTAAAAACTGCAGTTTAAACAACATTTGGGAATAAATTTGCATTTGTCCAATAGAGATAATGTAAAAAATAGACTAGCATGATGTGATAATCAACCTGTAATTTCTCCCTGCTTTGTAAGGCATTCCTTCATAATAAGACACTTAAATGTCAACCAATTATTGTAATTTCCCCTTTTGAAATCAACTAGCTGCCTTCATAAGCCAATGTAACTTGCTTACCATTTTGACATTCTTACTTTGGTTTGCCATTTCCCAGCTTGAGTAGTTTCTTTTCCAACAGACTCAATGCTTTGATTATATTGATTACTTTGTTTCCTTTGATGGTACCACATGCATTTTCACCCACCCTTCTCTACCATGCCTGTTTCAGTTTGCTAAAGCTGCCAAAATGCATTTCCAAATCACTGGCTGTTTGGGCTCTGAAGCTTTTTCCAAAATGGTTAAAGGACTCCAGTAACCAACCCCACCTTGAATGTGTGGAGACATATCACCATGGAAACCACCTAATCAACAAGTGCCACCCAGCAATATTGAATGAGGATTAAAAAACATGGCTTTTCTGGTGTACACAATAGTTTTAAACCAGCACATTCCATCCTCTAGACCCCAAAAAGACATGTTCTTTCCAAATGCAAAATATATTCATTCCATCACAATAGCACAACTCCTTAAACAATTTCAGTAATAATACAAATGCAATAAAAAGTCAGAAACAGTTCAAAATTTCATCAAAGTCAGCTCCAGACACAATCTGTTCTAAGACATATTTTTCTTCTGGCTCTGGACCTGTAAAACTCAAAACAAGTTATCTGCTGCCAATATACAAAGGAGGGACAGTCATAGGAAACATATTCCCATTTGCATAGGAAGAAATTGGAAGGAACACAGGGTCACTGTATCCAAACAGTTTCCGAAAACCTGCAGAGCACATTCCGTTAGATTTCAAAGCTGGAAAGTCATTTATCCTTGGGGCTTTAGAAAGAGGCAGTCCCATCCTTTCCTAGGTCCTATGCAGTGGCCCTGTTCTCTCCGAAAACTGGTGTGATGCTTGTAACCTTGGAGGACATTGGGGAGACCATCTTTTCCTTGGCTCCATCCTCTCTAAGCCTCAGCCTGCACCTGGGCCCTCAGCCATCTCTGGGGCACACACACAACTCTCTAGAACAATGTGGGTAGCAGTCAGGCTCTCCCTAGTACCCAGGGAAGATGCTCCACCCTCCCCATAATGCCAAATCACAAACTTCCTATTTTTGTTCTTTATCTCCCTAATCCAGTTAGTTGCATGTGTTCTTCCATCTTTCATTAAAATGATAGTCATTTAGCCTTCCTTCTCAATGATGTCTGGGTCAGGTTGGCATTAGTATTTAAATGATTCTCCTTTAAAAAAAAAAAAACCTGAGGCTTAGAAAACATGGTGTAATAGTTAAATTCAGTTGTCAACTTGGCCAGGTGAAGGCACCTAGTTCTGTTGTTGTGGCCCTGAGCCAATGGTACATGTACCTCATCTGTTGCTGATTACATCTGCAGTCGGCTAGGAGGCGTGCCTGCTGCAATGAATGACATTTGACTGGTGCTTAAATGAGAGAGTGTAATGTAGCACAGCCCAAGCAGCTCAGCATACCTCATCTCAGCACTCACAACTCAGCCCAAGCCTTTGGAGATGCAGAAAGGAATCACCCCAGGAAAGTTGTTGGAACCCAGAGGCCTGGAGAGAAGACCAGCAGAGCTCACCCTGTGCCTTTCCACATAAGAAAGAACCTCAGTGGAAATTTAGCTGCCTTTCCTCTGAAGAACTAATGAAATAAATCCCCTTTTATTAAAAGCCAATCTGTCTCTGGTGTGCTGCATTCCGGCAGCTAGCAAACTAGAACACATGGTCACAATATTTACATTTTTAGAAAGCAAGCTAGTATTATCTCCATACAAAGCACAAAGGTTGATAGGCAGGGAAAGTCAAAGAAGGTCCATTAACAAGATTGAAACACACTAAGCTGCACAGTTAACTGCTGTTACTTGGAGTGATTCAACAATGAACTGCAAATCATGGTTTCTGACATCAGTCATTGGGGGAACAACAGAGACGATCTCAGAGGTGCATAATTGAAGTTGTATCCATTTGAGAGTAAAACCAGAGTTGCTTTCAGCCCCAATTTTTTTTGTCCACCATAAGAGTTTTGTAGTTTACTCCAGTCTCATGTACACATCATAGTAAACTCACCCTATTGGCAGTCAGAGAAGGAGTTTCCTGAGACACAGAACTTCCCATGCTCAAACTAGGACTTTCACAGGTAAACTGGAACAAGTGTTCAACCAGCATGATAATTCCCATGCAACAGCATTTAATAATCCCCAGATGGCAGTAAGATTTTGGGAAATTTCTTTAACCAATTCAAGTTCACATTGTGCACATTACACACAAATTCAAGTTATACACAGTAAAATAGCATACTGTGCTATTGTACATACAAAATCACACATAAATATATGTACTATAGAGCTGGTCTCAGCTGAAATCACTTGTAATTCAGACATTTCAGATGTCTATTTGCATGAAGGACTGAGAAATTTCCTGAGAAAGAATATTAAAGAAGAAGAAATAAATTAAGAATTTTATTTCTTAGTTTTCCAGACTGCTATGACAAATACCATACAATGGGTTGGCCTACACAACAGGAATTTATTGGCTTCATTGGTTTTGAAACTAGAGAAGTCAAAAATCAAGGTGTCGGCACAGCAATGCTTCCTCCCCAAAGTCTAGTGCTGTCTGCTAGCAGTTCTTGGGATTCCATGGCTTTCCTGTCATGTGAAAAGGCAATGTCCTCTCTTTTCTCAGCTTCTGTCACTTCCCATTTCTCTTTACAAAGCCTTCAGAAATCCAGATTAAAACTCGCCTTCACTCAGTTGGGTCACACCTTAACTAAAAATAACATATTCAAGTAGTCCTTTTTGCAATTGGTACATACCCATGAGAATGCAGAGTGAGACTTAAAACATGTTCCCACACTTCAAATGAACTTAGTTAACAACAACAAAAAAAGTCTTGTTGAAGGGACCAGCTAACATGAAAAGTAACGCAAAAAAAAACTTGCTAGGTTTAGACTTCTCATACTTCTTTCTGGATGTAGGGCTACAAGAAATCTAACAACTTAAAAAAGATCTGGTACATAAATAACTCTGGGAGATTTGGGACCATAAAGACAAATGATATGCACCCCTTTTGCAGAATGTAACACAAAAAGGGAGTGAGCCATTCTCACTCAATTCAGAACACAGCATGACACAGAAAGGAAGCCTCATTATGCAACTCCAAGGAATCTGAATAACTGCACATGGCAGCCCTGACTCCCAAGTGCCAGTGAATTATCAGGCATGTAAAAATGCTCTGTAGTGGCCAGACCCTCTCAAGAAGAGACAGACAGATTTGATTTAGATGGTGGTGGTTGGCAGAGCACATGGGTATGAATCCGAAACTGCAGTGCCAAGCAGATTCTCTGGGTCTAGGTTAAAGTTATATAGCTATAATATGACAATTAGTTCAGATATTGATAAGATATCTTATTAACTATAATAAGATGTCTTATTAAATAAAATTACCAGCAGGTTTTTTCTTTTTTCTTTCTCTGGGTACTAATTTGTAGCTCTCCCTGACAAAACGCTTCTTCAACATGATTCTAATTCCCACGTAGTGGCAGCAAACAGGGTGGAAGCAGCAGGTGGAGAGCTGGGCAGGCAATCAAATTCCTTTTGATAAATGCCTCATGGCACCCTCCAGCTTGAGAGGAAATCAGTTACCTGTCAGTGGTGTGGAATGAAATGCTTAATGAAGCTGTCAATGCAAAGCCAGGATGTATACGCCTTCAGTGTGCTCCCATCTTTCTTAGGCACTGGAGATGATTCTTCTGAAGTTTTCTGGGCTTAAAGGGGGTATAGTGTTTCTAGTTGTTTATTGATATTTGTAGTTAATCTTGGGTATGTAGGAGTATTGGGTTAAGAAAAGTAATTCAACCGAGCTAATCTAAAAGTAAAGACTAAAAGAGATCTGGAAAGTGAAGTTGTTGACTTCACAAAAGACTCTCCAATTTTATTCATTAATATTGCGTTCTCTAAGTATGCCTACATCATCTTTGACTTGGTAGAGAGTATTCTTTTCTTTGTATTTGTATATAAGCTGGACATTATATTTGTATTTAAAATATTTTCAAAACATTTCCCATATTTCTCTGAATATGCTTCAATTTCTAATTGTTACTTTCATCTCCCTGACCTTGGCAGTCAAATTCAATATGATTTATATTTCTCTTTTGCAGGCACCTCTTTCTTGCTCTTAAAAAAAAAAAAATCCTAAGCAAAACTACCTAATTTAGGAATTAACTAACTGATAGATATTATTTTTTTATTTAACCTGCAATTTTTCTGTTGAGTGAAAATGTTTCTCATCAATCAATTTAAGAAGTATGGGCAGGATCTCCAGCAAAAACAAATGGAAAGGCTGAGTGAGAAAGGGACAGGAATATTATAGGGCCAACGCATCTCTGTAGACCATTAAAACCTTTTAATTGCTTTATTTACTTCTGTCAATCCAGCTTCACTTTAACTTAAAAGTGAAAAACTTAACTTTAAAGTCAAAAACAACTTTAAGTTTTTAACTTAACCTTAGGTTTAAAAATTTAAAGTTTTAAACTTTCTTTATATTAAGGCATGCCATCCTTAAAAATTCTAAACCAACCATGCTGGGGACCTGGGTTCAATTTCCGATGCCTGCCTATGCAAAAAAGAAAAAAACAAACAAAAATTTTAAACCGAAATTTCAATTGGTAAGTATTTGGGTAGATATTGATTTCCTAAAGGTGGAACCTTGACTGTGTTAGTCTGTGTTCAAAATGTTTGGGCTGGTAATGTCAACACGTATCTCTTCTAAAAACAGAAGTGTCTCCTCAGTAACAGTGCAGATTCAAGCCACCCTATTGAGCTTTGGGTTCTAGCTCTGCCAAGTTAATTGAAAACTACATTAACCTTTATTTACCTTTGTTTCTTCAATTTTAGAAGAGGATAATAAAAGTGGTTACCCCATAAGATTGCTTTTAAGATTAATTAAGTCAA
The DNA here is from genome assembly GCF_023851605.1 of Tamandua tetradactyla. Lineage (NCBI taxonomy): Eukaryota > Metazoa > Chordata > Mammalia > Pilosa > Myrmecophagidae > Tamandua > Tamandua tetradactyla. The sequence goes on along the minus strand of NC_135327.1, from coordinate 130,895,269 downwards.
TACATCTAAAATACCTCAAAGAATACCTGGTGCAGAATAAGCATTAGCTTTTTATGATAAGGATATAATTAAAATGCAATAAAAAATTGCGCACCCTCAGATCATCCCACAATCTAGGGAGGAAAATCAATTTCCTAAAGTTGATCCCAGCAATAAGCAGTCTACTGATGTATGATATTAATAATTTCTCAGAGGTTCTTTGTTAAATAAAATCAAATAAAAGTGCCCAAAAAAGTGAATCACTGGTTCACTTCGAAATTTTTTCATCATCATAGGCATGATGTCTATAAATAACTGCACATTTGTTTAACTTTGATTTATTTGGCTTTATGTGAATAGTGGCTTTCTGACATTCACTATACATTATAATAATCATATTATTATTCTTTGTATCTCAAGAACTCCTCCTGATAGGAGCCAGTCATATTGATATGGAAAGCATAGGGACCTTTTTCTGTAAAGCACAAGGTTCTGAATATTTTAACTACTATAAATATTGCATTAGGGACTTTTCTGCTTGTCTGGGGTAATGGAAGAGTAATGGAATTGGGAGAAAAGTGGGCAAGATTTTATCACTTGGTAGCTTTACAAATATCACTGGATACTTTTTTTCTTCCTGAATCATGCCGAGATGAGGATGTTGCCTAATTCCCATAGCATATGATGTCATAAGAGAATTAAATCTCCTTATATTATGCTTATTTAATGTTGCTAACCCCATCTAGTATTCTTTTGCAGTATTCCTTGAATCTAGGGGTCTAAGTTTACATTTTGAATGGTCCTTATAGCTCTAATAAACTCAGAAATGTGTCATTTAGGGAAAAAGTTGTCCTAAGCTTGCACCAGAATAGCATCATCACCTCCCCCAAATCATTCTCTTTCTAACTGTCTTTCCTGCCTAAATATAGTATATTTTTAATGAATAATTTCTTAAGCTTAGACATCTCCACAGACTTTAACATTCCTCTAATTAAAATGTAATATTCTTAACTTGTAAGTGGCCATTTTTAGATTAGCTATTCATCAGCAACAACTTAAATTATAAGCTTATATGTTACCAATTTGCAAACACTGGGGATAGAGAACCTTCAAGAATGAGCCACAGGATAATTCATCAACATTAAACCCATAGAACATTAAATTGGATGACACCAAGATAAACATTCTAAATACATTATTTTGCCTGAAGCTGCTTTCTTCTTGTCATTTATGCAATCCAAACTGTAATCAAAATAGGTAATTTAATGCTGATACATTATTCATTGACACATATCAAGCTCTTGCAAAGGGCTTGGTATATAGTAGGAAATGATAATTACTTATAAAAAGTTTGAATGAATGAGTGAATTAATGAATAAGTGAATGACTGTAGGAAGCAGTCTTGGTTGCTATAATTATTTCACTTGGAATGTGACCTGGACTGATGTTTAAAACTCCATTAGTTCTTCAAAATACAGCTATTACTTCCTTTAATAAAAAGCAATTTTTTGGTTCCAATTGACAAAAATGGGGACATAACACTTCAAAGTGCTGCCCACCCACAGAATCTTTGAACAATTAGTAAAAACTGGCAGACCTGTCTTCCTCAAAATGCCAGAGAGTAGTCAAATTGAGTGAGGGCTGACAATAGGAGAAGCACATGGTACCCATCTTTGGCCCCTCCCCACCTCCACCCTCATGAGGTGTGGAGCCAACCTGTGCTCCCACTGTGGTGGGGACCTCGGTCTGTTCTGGAGAGAGCAGAGCAACCCTATGTAAATACTGGGGTACCTGTGTTTTATATGTACCCCCCAAAAAACATGTTCTTATACTTAATTCATTCCTGTGGGTGTGAACCCATTTGTAAGTAAGATTTATGATGCGGTTATCTCAGTTAAGGTGTGGCCAACTCAGTCAGTGAAATGAAATTCAGAGAAAGCCACAGGAAGCAGGCAAAAGCTGAAATGCGACAGAACCCTGGAGAGAAGAGCGGAGCAGGAGAGGCTACTGTATGCATTGCCATGAGCTTTAAGTGATCAATTAAAGGATATAACACTAGCAGTCCTTAATACTGAGTCACATTCAATACCAAATTCAATACCATTCAATCATTCGTTTTGATTAAAGTGTCCATCTTGGTATCATTTCCTTCTTTCCCAGAGAGATTTCCTTTAACAGTTCTTTTACTACAGATTTTCTGGCAGTGGATTCGCTCAGTTTTTGTTTGCCTGAAAAAAACATCTAGACTTCTCTTTTTTTTTTCCACATGGGTAGGCACCGGGACTCAAACCTGGGTCTCCGGCATGGCAGGTGAGAACGTTGCCTCTGAGACACCATGGCCTGCCTGCTAGACTTCATTTTTAAGGATATTTTTTACTCAATAAAAATTTTGGATCAACAGTTTACCCTCCCTTTAAAAATATTTCATTATTTTGGGGCTTGAATTCTTTCTGACCAGAAGTCTGCACTAATGCTTATCTTTTTCCAATATAAATAATGTCTTGGGCATAGGGAACTCAAGGTTTTCTATTTGTTACTGGCCTTCAGTAATTTAATTGCCATGTGAGTGAGTGTGTTTTGAGTGTTTGTATATGTTTATCTCGCTTGAGGTTGATTGGGCTTACTGGATTTATGGATTTATAGCTTTTATCAAATTTGAAAAATTTTAGACCACTACTTTCTTTTTTTTTTATACGGGCAGGCACCGGGAAACAAACCCGGGTCTCCGGCATGGTAGGCAAGTACTCTGCTTGCTGAGCCACCGTGGCCCACCCCCACTATTTTCTTGATGCAACTTTCTTGGGATATATTCACATGCCATATAATCATTCAAAGTGTATGATCAGTTTCATCACATACTTGTGCACTCGTCACTACAATTTTTGGACATTTTCATTACTCCAAAAATAATTTATAAGAATAAAAATGAAAAAAAAAAAGCCCAAAGCATCCTATACCCCTTATCTACCTCCCCTATTATTTATTCATTGATTGTACCCATTCATTTACTCATCTATCCATACATTGAATAAAGTGAGTGCCAGTTGCAAGTTTTTCACAATTACACATAGACCAATGTTCTTTTCAAATATTTTTTTTAATCTATCCTTCCTCTTCTTGTACAAACTTCAATAACATGAATATTATGATGCTTGATCTTGTCACACAGGTTTCTGAACCTCAGTTAATATTTTTTTCTGATTTTCTCCAGCTCTTCAATTTGGATAGCTTCTATCACATCTTCAAGTTTACAGATCTTTACTTCTAGTGTCTTAACAGTTAATCCATTATTATAAATCAGTGAATTTTTCCATTATTATATTTTTCAGTTCTAGAGGTTCCATTTGGTTCTTTCTCCTTTTCTATCCCTTTCTGCCTATATGTGCACGTGTATGTTTGTATTTATTTATATATTTATATATTTACCAATATCCTGAAATTATATGATTTCATTATATTGGTTTTTCCTATAAATCCCTGATTGTATATTATTTATAGGATTTGTTTTAAATCCCTCTTTTATATCAGCTCTGTCATTTCTGATTAATTGATTGCTTTGCCCTTGTTATAGAGAATTATCCTTTTTCCCAAACTATCATTTTTTATTAAATTCTGCACATTGTAAAAATTACATCACTGAGTGTCTGGAGTTTGTTGTTGCTGTTTTTCCTCTAAAGAGCTTTGCTTTTTTACAGAAAGTTATGTTACTTCTGGATCAGTTTGTTATTTTTAAAGCCTGCTTGTAAGATTTGATGGGGTGAGTCTAGAGAATGCTTTATTCGAAGGATAATTTAGTCCTACTACGAGGCTGGAAACTCAGCACTCTAGCTGAACAGAGACTGATGCTTCCTTTAACCTATGTGAGCTCTAGGATTTATTCAACATGCAACTTCCTTGTTGTTTCTATTGTTCATGAAGTTTCAGCCTATACGTTCATAAAATATCACTCAGTGAAGAGTCAAGGGGTGTCAATTTAGATGTCTTTGGGATTTAAACCTTAGGAGGTCTTTTTTTCATTGCTCCAGTCACTGTGATATTCTCAACCATGATGGTCAGCTAGCTCAGCCTTCCCCAACTCAGATCTCTCTCCTCAATTCATCTCCTCAACTCAGTGAAAGAGCTAGGCTATGTTGGCTTTCTTCTCTATGACTCCAGAGTCTAAAAATTGTCTCCGGACAGAAATCCATGGTGATCACAGAGCTCACCACTTTGACTTACTAATTTTTTTCTCTCAGGGATGAATCCACACCTTCCGTTGTGCAAAACCAGAAGACTATTCTTCCGTAACTTGTACAGTTTTCTAGTTGTTCATGGTAGGAGAGTTAGTCCAGTTCGCATTACTCCACTACAGTCATCAAATAAATTCTATTTCTCTCTTTCTAAAATTTTGAAGTCTAGCTCATTTTCAACATTATGTGGATGAAATACGTTTATATACCAAATCTCATTGTAAACTCAGATCATAAGCTGTTATTATTATCACAATGTATATGGAAGACATAACTGGTTGCTTATGCCAAAACCCTCTATCATGTCTTCTTTTGAGAGAGTCCTTATTTTAGGGTGATTTTAATCCTCACCATATGTTCAAAGAATGGTAATCCTCCTGCTCTAGGTGGTAAATCATAATAGGTCCAAGCCACCTGTAATTTTGTTACTTGTGCCAGTGAACTGAATATTTTCCATTTGCCTCCATGCCTTCTCTTTTTCACCTTACTCTGTGCCTTTGGTTCTTGTTCTCTATGGACTCAATCATCCATATTTCCTTGTCTTTTGACTTCCAAGTGGATTTGGTCGATTGGAAATAGTGACGGGAGACTGAAGGATGGGATGAGACTCCTTCCCTGCTGAGCTGTTGTTTGGTTATGGTTTTATTTCCCTTTCTATAAAACAGTTCCTCTCAAGTGGACCTTCTTCTACAGCTCCATAATTCTCTGGGTTCTGGTAAATTCTTCTTTACTTACCCTTTCAGCTTGGGGTAGGGACTGTTTCTAGTCATTCAATACTTCACTATTTCTTCTCAGTTCTCTTAATTCTTCCGAAAATATTTTCTTTGTAAATATTTCTTCATTAAGTTTAACTTAATTACACTATTTCTAGGACTGTCTGTTTCCTGCCAGTGTCTTAAAAGATATGACACGTGACTGTAATTTGTACTATACTACTGCAATCATATAAAAATATATTAAGCACTGTTTAACTGCTATATGCAAAAAATTAAGGAAAACAGATCAATGAGCACAACTTGGCAGTAAATTGTCAATGAATGAAGTTCTGTTAGCATAATCATAAGGTGAATAGTTGATGTGGATGTCTTGAGTAAGACCAAAGTTGGTAAATGGATGAACTTTTAAAATTATTCAAGAATTATATAAACTGGCAAACATAAAATGTCTTAGACTACATTCTAATCTAAATAAATCAAATAGTTTCACTTCTATCAAATTTGAAATGAAATATAAGAAAAATATATTAATACTTTTTAATAAATAATTATATTCACATTTTAGTTTTTAAGACTAGGAAAAATTAAGTCCTGATATGCAATACTTTCATTGTCATTTAGACCTAGCTATTTCATAATTTGAAGCTGTCCACTAATATTATGTCCTCAGTTGTACAGAAATATATTTTTAAATTATGAAACACAACATTTAATTAACTGTATGATGAAATTACTTAATTTTATTGTGATGTGACAGATTCTGAGATGTGCTGCCCAGTCCCACCAGAAAAAATAACACACTGCTCCTCTGCAGGGTTTATGGTTAACTTGTAGTCCTCAGCTGTTACCTCCTTTGGGTTCTGTCTGAACTTTTGGGCCATGCTGCTAAACCATTACTGCTCATATGGGACTCTTTGAATGGGCTCCCAATATCCCAATTTGTTTAGCAGAAACAAAAAGTTGATCTCATGTTTGGCTTCCTGGAGAATCCATCTGGCACATAGGATCAGAGTCTGTGATATCTGAGAAATAAATTGTTTGAAATTTTCTTAGTCTCTTTGTGAATGAGAATGAGGTAAATTGTTAACATATTCTATATGCAGTTGAAAGGAATGAGACCACACATATTTCAAACATAAAATATCTAACTCTGCACACTCAAATGACCTCAATGCAATGTTATCCTTAGAGTAATAAAGACCCCTGGAGTTTAGAAGGTAATCTTGCATACCATTTCCCACTCAAAAATATAAGAGCTCCTTGGAGAAATGGCTGATCCCAGTTCTCATCTAAGAATGATGCAAAGCGCCTTCTTGTGAAAGAAATCATAGAAGTTTTCAAAGACATATTTGACTACTCTAAAGGAGCACAGGAAATAAAGGACAGTTATAATGTAAGTGTCATGAAAATTTAAACATTAAAGAATTTATTATTTCAGTCAATTGAAAATTTTGAATAAAAGAAGTCCATGATTCAGGATAAAGAAATATCCTTTCTAATAATTTTTTTTCATTTCAGTTACTGTAACTTCTAGCACTAAAATTTCTGTTTGGATATTTGTCATAATTCTATCTCTATACAGATATTTTCATTTTGTTCATGCATTGCTTTCCTGAATTCCTTTAGTTCTTTGTCCCTGCTTTCTTTTAGCTCCTTGTTTTAAAGTCATTGTCTAGTAAGTCCAATATCTGGGCTTCCTCAGGAATAGCTTCTGTCACTGTATTTTCTTCCTTCAAATGGGCTGTCCTTTCCTGTTTCATTATATGCCTTTTGATGCTTGCTGAAAACTGGACATTTGGATATTATAATGTGGCAACTCTGGAAATCAGGTTCTTCCCATTCTCATGATTTGCTCATTATTAAGTTTCTTTTCCATACTATTTTTGCAAAGAGTTCTATTACTTGTGGCCTGTGGTCACTGAAGACTCTGTTCCTTTAGTTTGTGTTCAGCTAGTGTTTTAACATCAATTCTTCTGAACTCCAGAATCTATAACAAACAAACAAACAAAAAATTAACAACTCTCCCAGCTTTGCAGATTGGCCGTGTGCTGAAGGATTTCTTGAACACTTACCCGGGCTTGCAGTGAGCTTAGAGGTAAGTTTGCCTGAGTTGAAAGCATGAGGTCTTCTTAGTTCCTTTCTGAGCATGTTTCTTTACCAAGATATAGGTGTGATTTTCTAAACTCCCCTGTAAACAAGGGTGCTTTGGAATGTCATAATTTCCAAAAACAAAACCTCTCTCGGGTTTTCCTGCCAGACTTTAGGCATTGTATGTAGCAACCATAACTTTTGCATCAGGTTGTTGTGGATTGTTCATTCTTCTTAAAATTTGTCATTTGAGCAATGACAATTACCTTTTTGCCCTGTGTGAGTTCCAAGATAGGCAAAACAGAGATGAGTGCCTTGAATGAGAGGGGCTCTAGACAATTTAGAATAGGCAACACAATAATTGCAACTAAGGTCTTCTCTGTTCCCTCCAGAACCAGACACTAGAATCCCACACTGAAAACATGATCTGCCATCATCAAGACTACAGAAAAGGAGTAATACAAAGGCTATTAAAAATGCCACAAAACTTTCCTACCATTTTTAATTATTGTTGTCTTATTGTTTTATTGTGAAATACAATATTGTATCAATTTGCAAGCTGCTGCAATGTGATACACCAGAACTGGAATTCCCTTTTACAAGGGAATTGTAGAAGGGTATGTAATAAATTACAAGTTTACAGTTCTAAGGAAGTGAAAGGGTCCAAATTAAGGCACCAACAAGAGGTTACCTTCACTCAAGAAAGGTCAATGGGTCAGGAACACCTCTGTCAGCTGGGTAGTCATGTGTCAGGCATCTGCTGGTCCCTTGCTCCTGGGTTCCATTGCTTTCAGCCTCTGTTCCTGTGGAGTTCCTCACTTTGCTTCTCCAGGGCTGGCTTCATATCTTGGCTTCCCTTGGCTCTCTCCAAGTTTTGACTTGCTTAACATCTCATGGCAATGTCTGCTGGACTCTAAGCATCTCCAAACATCTGCATCTCTGTTCTCCTCGTGTTTGATTCTGTGTCAGCTCTGCTGTGACATTTCTGTCAGCTCTGAGGCTTCTATCATCCCTCTCATTTATGACTCTTTCCAAAATATTTCCTGTTTTAATGGACACCAGAAAGCTAATCAAGACCCACCTGGAGTGGGTGGAGTCACATCTCCATCTAATCAAAAGTCACACCTGCAATTGGGTGTGCCACATCTCCTTGGAGATAATCTAATCAAGTTTCCAACCTATGGTGCTGAATTAAGATTAAAAGAAATGGCTGCTCCCATAAGATTGGATCAGGATTAAAACATGGCTTTTCTGGGGTACATAATATCTTCATATCAGCACAAACATATGTACAAAAAAAGCAATAAATTTCAAAGTATATTGTACCAAGTAGTTATAGAATAGATTTCAGAGTTTGGTATGAGTTACAGTTCCATAATTTTAGATTTTTCCTTCTAGCTGCACCAAGGCACTGGAGACTAAAGGAAACAGCAATATAATTATTCAGCAGTCATACTCATTTGTTAATTCATCTCTTCTCTGTTATAACTCCTCTTTCCCCTTTGATCTTTCTTCCAATTTTTAAGGGTATGTGGAATATGACCATTCTAACTTGTTCATGTTAGAAAGAGTGGTTGATAATATGGGATAGGGGGTTGGAACTAGTTGATGTTCTGGAGAGGCTGGCCCTACTGCATTTCAGCACTTATCTGGCCCAGGAGCCCATCTGGAGTTTGTAGGTTTCTGGAAAGTAATCATAGTACATGGAACTTTTATGTATTAATTATATATGTGTGTGTAAATTTATTTGTTTAAAATATATTTATTATATAATTCCCTAGGTTTTCTTCAGAATTAGAAGGAATGGTTTTGGTTGGGGTTTGGCAAAACTTGATAAATTGCAATATCTAGCTTCAGCTTTCATTAGCGTACCCTACAGAATAGCTTCTCAACCTGATTTGAACTCTCTCAGCCTTATTTTGTTACAGATACATCATTTCCCCCATATGGTCAGGCAGTCATTGTCGATCTCCCACTGCCAGGGCAGGCTCATCCCTGGGATTCATATCTCCCTTTGCCAGAGAGATTTTCAGCCTGAATTTTATGTCCTATGTAGAGGGGGGAATGATTTTACTTGCAGAATTGGGTTTAGAGGGAAAAAGGCCACATCTGAGCAACAAAAGAGATTCTCTGGAAGTAACTCTTAGGCATAACTATAGGTTGGCTTAGCTTCTCTGCTGTATAACTTAGGTTTCACAAGCACAAGTCTCAAAATCAACAGCTTTTCTATCATTTTCAAGTTGACTTTTTCTTGATTTAGCTTTTTATTGTTTGCTGTAAATCTTTGATGGTTTTCCACAAATCTGACAAAGCTGATTATGACAGTTTCTGCTTGTTTTTCAATGTTTCTCTGGGCAGACAGGAGCTTGGAGTCCCTACTCTGCCGTCTTGCCATCCTTACCCACTACAAGTTTGGCGACTCTTTTACCATCTCACTTTTTTATAGTTAGCCCTTTTCTGTCTTTTGAGAGTTAAGTAGCATTTTCAAAGTTCACAGATGCTTTAGACAATATAAATTTTATTTCTAATCGCTTAATCCATGCATTTGCATTTAACATGCATACTTAATTACATTTTTTAACTATAAAGATATTAAGCTATTTTCTTCCTCAACATAAAAATGTTACCATTTTTATTCCATCATTGAATGTTCCAATTATTTTTTTGATTTTCTTAGATTTAACCTTAATTTACAACAAAAACAGGTATTATTTTTATAGTAAATTAAATTTACTAATTTAGTCAGTTATAATATCTTTGTTATTTTCATATTCCTTTTCATTTTCCCTTTTATTGAAATATATTTTAATGCTTCTTTAACAGGTTTCTCTGTTTATTAAGATACATAATTTATATGTCTAAATGCATCTTTGATTTTTCCTTGCTTTTGAATGATAATTTGGCTGGGCATAAATTTAAAGATTGATAGTTACTTTTTATCATCCCACTGAACATAATATCTTGTTATATTTCAGCATGCACTGTTGGTGAAGAGAAGTTTGCTGTATGTTTAATTCTCATTATACTGTTGATTTTTCTGGTAACTTTTGAAATATTCCCTTTATACCCTGAAAGTCTGAAGCTCTACCTAATGTGTCTGGATGATGTTTGTTTGTCTGCTTTTAATATATCTCTAACCTAGGACTCTAATAAATTGGAGACTTATTTTTAGAACTCTTGGAGTCTTTCAAGGTATCCAATACGAGTCTCATTTTTGTTAATTTGTCGCTTTATACATCAGTGATATGTTTTGGATGAAATCAGTAGTATATTCCTATTTACTATTTCCTACTTTATATAAAATTTAGAGCTTAATCTATGTCTTGAATGTTTTATTTTAATGGATATATTGCTTTATTTCTAAGATTTATATTCATTATCTCTCATGTCTCCTGTTCTGGTTTGAAATGATGTTCCTCAGAAAAGCCATGTTCTTCTGATCCAGTCTTGTGGGAGCAGACCTATTCCTGAGTGGAACTTTTTGATTAGGTTGTTTCCATAGAGATGTGACCCTTCCAATTGTAGGTGGGAACTTTTGATTAGGTTGTGTCCATGGAGAGGTCACCTGTCCAATTCAAGGTGAGTCTCAATCTTTTTACTTGCATTGTCTAAAAAAGAAATAAAAGACAGAAAACAAACAGAGAGCAGAGAAATGAAACCAAGACATAGACATTTGAAAATGATAAGCTAAGAGAAGCTTGAGGACCGATAGATGCTTAAAGAAAAAGTCACTGGAAACAGAAGCTAAAGCAAAGAACCTGAAGCAAGGACCAGTAGATGTTAGCCACATACCTTCCCAGCTGACAAAGGTGTTCCAAATGTAGGCAGCCTTTCTTCAAGATCAAGTTATCTTTTTCTGGATGCCTTAATTTGGACATTTCCAAACCTTAAAACTATAAATTTATAACCTAATACATCCCCTTTGTAAAGCCCAATCTATTTCTGGTATATTGCATTCAAGGCAGCTTTAGCAAACTGAAATGCTCACCCTTCCTTATTTCATTTCTGCCTGGTTTTCTTCAAAATTTATTTAATAACTGTAATTTCTTCATTTATTTCTTAAATAGTCTAAGCAAGTTTATTTTAAATTTCATTAGACTATTCTATTAATTGATTTTATTTGAAGTAGATTTATTTTTTTTGCTTGTTGATGTTGTTTTTCCTAGCATGTTGCTTCTTCATCATTTCCCTTATTTTAATTTATCAATTTAATGTTTCTTTGTTTATATCATTAGATTCCTTGTCTTCATGTGTTCTGGAACTTTGACATGTAGAGGCTAGGCATGAAATGTTTTCATTCCTTCTTTCTTGTATATTCCTCTCATTTCCTACATACCCTTCTCTGTCTAGTCACGTACTCAGATTCTAAGTTAAGAAACTGGTCTTGAAATAGGAAGTTAGGGTGATCTTATAAAGCTTAACTATATTCCATACCCAGTAATGGGACCAATATTTCCTTTACAATGCTGTCTCTAGGGCTAACCATCTCAGTAAGCTCACACTCCAGTGTAAAATGTGTCTCTGGGCAGGATTCATAAGATGTTAACTTGCTTTCATTTTTTGGGGGGGTGGGGGAAAGGGACTGGTCATATTTCAGACACTGGTTTTATGTTATATGTTGGTTTAGTTCTTCATCTTGAGTGCTGTACTCTTAGTGCCAATTACCATCACTTCCCACTTGCAGACTTGAAGCCCAGAAAGTCCATGTTTTGAATTTTAATCAACACTTTCCTTTATCCCTTCCATTTATAGTTCATGGATCAGATAATAAGATTATAAAAACATTCATTAAGTATTTTATTTCATTCTCAATGTTATTCATTGGGGGGATTCTATTTATCAAAAATTCTTAAGATCATTTAAAAATAAAAATAACCTTTAATCCAGTTTATGAGAGATGAGAGAGATTGAAGTGAGAAAGAATACACAGAAGAATTAATTCTGTGAACATTAAGAGAATATTCCTAGGATATTCTCAATAGGTCTTCTTGAGTCTCATAGCTAAGTAGGATGAGAAAATATAGAAGGGATACCTTTAGAAAAGTAAAAATAAGGAAAGCTGACCCTATGAGTAAAACCTCTCTAAACAAATGACTTAGACTACTGGTGAGCTAAGTGGAGAAGGATTGTTGAGGCAAATATCAGATATACGGAGTCAAATGTACATGAGGAGCAGTTCAGTACCTGTTCATGAGAATAAATAGAGGAATAAATGCAGGGAGGAAGGAAGGAAGGAAGGAAGGAAGGAAGGAAGGAAGGAAGGAAGGAAGGAAGGAAGGGAGGGAGGGAGGGAAAGAGGGAAGGAGGGAAGGAAAGTGCATTAGTTAGGCTTCTCTAGAGAAACAGAATCAACAGGGAACACTCGCAAATATAAAATTTGTAAGTGTCTCATGTGACCAGGGAATACAGAGTCCAAAATCCACAGGGCAGACTGTGAAGCTGATGACTCCAATGGAGGGTCTGGATGAACTCCACAGGAGAGGCTCACCAGCCGAAGCAGGAATGTAATCTGTCTCTTCTGAATCCTCCTTAAAAGGCTTCCCGCGATTAGATTAAGCATCACTCATTGCAACAGACAGGCCAGGACTTGCCCAACCAGACAAACAGGTGCCACAACTTGGCCAAGTTGACACATGTCCCTGACCATGACAGAAAGAAAGAATGATGGAAAGAAGGAGGGAGGAGAAGGGAGGGAGGGAAGAGAAGGAGAGAAGAAGAAAGAGAGGAGGAAGAAAGGATGAACGAAAGGGAGGAAGGGAATTTAGCAGGCATGCTCTTTGATTCTAAAGATTGTGAGATACTAATGCAAAATCTTGCTCACTGGGGATTACTTTTAAAAATGTATGCAATTCTTTACCTGAGCTAGTTTAAACATACTTAAATAACAGCCTTAGCTGAGAACTGAACTTAAAATTTCTTCTAGCTTAGTCATTCTCTATCATGCCTGGGAGCTAGCAATAGGGCCTCACAAAAGTTCTTTCAACTTCTGCATATTCCAGGCATGAAAGTTTGAGCCAGTTTTGCTGAGATTCACACTTCAGTATTACTGATCTAAGAGGTTTGTGAACACAGATAAACCTTTGGATACTGATTTGAACTACACTCTAGGGCTTCTAGGGTTGTCTGCTACTTAATTAGACCTTCCGCATAGAAAAAGAGCAATGAGCTGGTATCCCATCTCCAACAGATGCCTGTGCCAGATGCTCAGAGAAATACACACTCCATTTCCTATAATGTTGTCTATTGTTCATTTTTATACTGTGTCAAAGAAGTATTTCTGAAAACACTTCTAGAATTTACAGTGAAAACAGAATGTAAACAGTAAAATGCTAACCTCCATGTTGATATTTTTGCTGCACGTATTTTCTTATGAATAATCTCTTTTTTCTATTGCTCACTTTTTTACTCCTATGTACCTCTTTTTCATAATTCTAAATTGGATTTAATTTGTACTAGAAAAGGTCTGATTATTCACAATAACACAAAGCATTGGATGATGCCTGAAATTCCACAGTCAGTCTTAAATCTGTCCACCTTATTGTTTTGATAACAATAAGATGGATTGTTGAAGGCACTGGCATCTGATGTGATAAAGAAAAAGAGAAAAGAAGAAAGAATATTCTTGACTGAATGTGAAGATTTTGAGAAAAAGTAAAGCTAATGACAAATTCTATTCACTTCATTATTTTGCTAAAGGCAATCTCGGTAAAGCTTCCCACAAGGGCATTAGAAAGAGGAAATCAAGGACAAAAGACATCCAACCAGGCAATTAGTGCTATTTATTTAGAAACACCACATAATTTGTCATTGAAAAAAAACCAATAACATCACTGCTTGTTGTCTATTACATCTGACACAAGATAATATTAGGAAAAAAACTCCCTAAAATTAGCTGAGAATCTGCTGCTTGCATGGTCCAGCTTTGTAACCTGCCCTGGTTTTCTCAAGGACAGAGGTCCATCAGATGACTCTCGTGAAGCTCTTTGTGGCTCTTGGGCCCACAGAAATTTAGCATGCTCCTCCCTGGGTGATGCCCCTGTTTCCTTCCCTCAGGCTCACAAGCACACACCCACATTTCTCCTCATCCTCTCCTTCACCCTCCAATGAATACAGACCTCCAGATTTCATCCAGCCTAAGTGGACCTGGGACAGCTCCCTTGTGGTAATATTCTGCACACCATAAAAACCTACCTAGGCCATCACACTCTCACTCTATATATTTATGAACATTGAATGAGGCACAGTAGAGAGACACAGGCTTTGAAGGCAAATAATTCCATCCTATCACTATTAGCCATGTTATCAGTCTCTTCAGCTCCCTTAATATTGTTACATGGATATTAATAACAACTGACTAGGTTTATTTTTAAGTTCAATGATGAAAAAATGTAAAGTATCTAGCACACTATTTCGTGCCTAGTTGTTGCTCAGTATACATTAATCTCCTGCCTACCCCCACCACCGAACGTCTTCTCAATGATTATGTGTCATACGGCTTATCCCTCTGTAATATATGTCCCTTAGTATATGACGCACCACAGATAACAACAAAAGACACTTTCCTTTGATATTTAGATAAAATTGCCTCAGTAGACTATTTAATGTTCTATGTGACACCCAATTTCCTCTAAATTTTCTGCAAATTCCCAAGAGCTTGGCTGCATGATCAGGTCCGGCTCCTAGCTTCTGCCCCAGTGACTCTTCAAATTCCCTTGCATCTCACCATCTGCTGCCATTCTTTTCTCACTACTCGATGCTAATCCATACACAGAGCAAATAATCTTACCTTTAATTTCTATACAAACCCAATTACATTAGACACAAAGATGCACACACAGTGTCGAGACCTGGGAATTTCTTATTTGATATCTTTCTCCTCAAGGGTCAGCCTCTCACTTCATTGCTTAGCTTCTCCTTAAATATTTCTCCTCTTCATTATTCTCTATTGTTCTTTCCACTTCTGAATTTATATTATTTCTTAGTGTTTAAATACCTTTCCTACATTTTCCCAATCTGTTTCTCTCTAAGAGCTAACTGTTCACCTCCTATTAACTTATTTTCTTCACTGATATGAAGAAATCTGGTTCGACCTATTAAAATGCTATTTTTCATATCACTTTAATGGTATGGAATAAATATACTGAAAGTGAAAATTATTCATTACAATTCTTTTATATTTAAATATGATTGAAAAAAATGGAGTGAATAATCTTGTTCACAGAGTATGAGCACAAGCTGCAATTTCTTTCCTTTTTTTTTTTTCCTGTATTTCTTGTCTTATAGCTGAGCTGCTTTTAGCAAGCACCTATGGGTGATTTCAACCTTGACATTTCACTTTCACATTCTACCCTGAGTCTTTGTATAAGAACTAAACTATAACTTTGTATGGCCAAAACAAATCTCCTACCAAAGAACTCTGAATATTAGAGTGTTTGAATGTGCTGTTTACCCAAGTAGATTGTAACCATCATGATGGCAGAAAATTTGTTTTATTCACTGTTACATTCTCATCAGAAATGCATAGCATATTTACTAAAAGAATGAATGAATTATTTCTGTATCATTTTTCTTATGGCTATAGTAATAATGAAAGTCACATAGTGTTCTGATTATGTGTATCACATAATTTTTTATGTATCACAACCATCATACCAATAAATATAGTGGCTTAACAGAAAAAATTATTATTTCTTATGTGTCTGTAGATTAACTGTGCTTAGCTGGATGGTTCTTGCTTGGGGATCTTCCATGCCATTGCACTATTCCAGAGATAGAGGCTGGCACTGAAGTTATCTGAAGACTCAACTGAGATGTCCAATAGCATGTCTCCACCCAAATTCTGGCCCTTCAGTGCTCTTTCATGTGACTTCTCTCTCCAAAAGGGTATTTGGAGTTATTTTATGGTGATTCAGAGCTACAAGAGAACAAAACAGAAGCTGATTGTCATTTTAAAGGCCAGGCATAGAACTAGCATAGTATCCCTTTGTCATAGTCTATTGGTCAGAAAAGTCACCTTCAGGCTAGCCCTTATCAAGGGGAAAGGAAAGAGACCCCACTTCTTGATAAGAGGAGTGTCAAATAATTTGTGTCATCTTTCATAAACCAAACATACTGATCCCACTTACTGGGATCAGGCTCCATGCAAAACCCAAAATATGCATTTTCTCATTTAATGCCCACAACATTCCAGTGAGGTAGATACTATTATTGTCATATAAGCACAGAGAGGGAGTTGAAGAGTGGGCAATTGATTCCTGTGGTCCAGCGGATTTTGGAGTCCAGTTTTTTTTTAATCAATATGACATACAGGCTCTGATTTATGGGAAACTTATTGGCATCTATCATCTAGTGCATGGCCAGTCCAGTTGGAACATTTATATATTGTTGAAAAGGTCATACAATTGTGTTTGCAAGGATGGTGTGAGGTTTTGAGTCAATCGGCAATGACAAAATGATTGTCTATGTAGTTCATTATCAACTGACAACATGAATTTACCAATAAGATAAGAAATTTCCTTGATTATGGTTGCCTTTAAGGGGATAAAGAACACCTCTGTCTATTTCCTGTGTTTTTTTAATTTATAATGCACACGAGCTTGAGATTTTAATACCATCTTGGGACAGTACTCTGAGCCATCTGCTTGCTCAGGAGGGCATGCTAGATAACTATTTGAATGCTTGTTATTCTTTGAATAGAAAACATGTCATCAAAATACTCCCAAATTTTAGCCTATTCTTCCCTGATTCAACTGTATGAAAAGTTATATTTGAGGCAGTAAACTAATACACTGAGGCAATATTATAGCTTTCCTTCTT
This sequence comes from Tamandua tetradactyla, assembly GCF_023851605.1. NCBI lineage: Eukaryota > Metazoa > Chordata > Mammalia > Pilosa > Myrmecophagidae > Tamandua > Tamandua tetradactyla. Next base: position 130,878,441 of record NC_135327.1, on the reverse strand, counting down.
TCATGAGAACCTTTCAAAGTAATCTAGAAAAGCCTGAATGTGATAAAATAATAGTATTATTCATTTTTGTCAGGAAACTTCTTCTTGACAATAAAGAGTGCTTTATTTTTTTCATAATTGAAAACAAACGTTTTTGTTAATTTTTTGTTCTATTTCCCTAGGCAACCATGAAAAAAAACTTTTTAAAAAGTCTCCCAAACCTGCAGAAGTTCATTATAATTGATTAGACCAAAATTTGTTTTGTAAAGCATCTTATACCTTACATTGTTCAAAATAGCCCTGACGTATACAAATGTAGGTCATAAAGCAATTTTAAGATAGGCATAAATAATTCAATCAATTATACAAGTACTTCAATGTTTTTTATCAGAAACTAGTCTGACAAGCTAATAGTCTCAAAATCTTTATAACCACTTGTGATTCTGAATTTCACCTCTCAGTGACTCTTGTCCTTTCATTCTATAGTGTCATTCTATCAGGAATCCAATATGCTTTGAAGAATGTTTAGGATTATTAGTCTTAATTTTCAATTCCATGTATATATACTTAATCACTCATCCAGTGCCTAAAATTTTTCCCCACAGTTGTTTCAGTACATTGTGTTTTAGAAATGTAGATCTACTATTTCAAATTTCTCAAGTGACTGTGAGAAATAATTCAGTTCAGTGGTGGGGAAAACTCAAAGGTAGATATGAACTTGCAGTTCAAAATTTAGAACAGTGTGATAATTTATGGCAATCAGTTTTTCTTATTTCTTTTTCATATTCTCCAATCCTCTTTAAGGACTAAGAACATGGAATGGGGCCCAGACTTATAACAGCCTAGAGAATAATAATATAAATAGGACACACAGTCTGAAATCTTGAGTTCATTTTCTGGCTTCCCCCTAACTGTGGGTTAGGCATAGGTGGGTGCCTATGTGTATGCAGAAACTAAATGCATCTTTCTCCTAAAAAGAAGAAGCATGATGCTTTTATTCAACATTCTTTGAAAGCTTTAATTAAAATCTATAGTGTTGGGAGTAAAGGAAACTATGCAACACCTAGTCTAATGCAAGGTGAAGAGTATAGAATTAGATAGACCTTAGTATAATTTCAGAATAAAATAAAACTTTTATTCTAGAGATTAAAATTAGAACCACGAATAATTGCAAACTTTATAATGAAATCTTATTCAAAATGAAGTTATAATTTTCATGTTATCATCTTTGAATAATAATCAGTACTATTTAAAGGCAATTTTAAAATATAGTTTAAAATGTGAGACTTGGAGTTCTCTTTTGTCCTTAGTGACTGGATTAGTTCAATTTCTAAGCCATGTACAAAGCATTCTTGAGTCATTCCATGTGAGTGAATGTGAAAACCAGTGACCAAAGTTGATAAACATGATATTTAATAAAAAAAAAATAATTCCTCTCTCGTGCATTATTAGTGGGAATGTAAAATGGTGCAGCAAATGTGGAAAGTGGCATAGCAGTTCCTCCAAAAGTTAAATATAGAATTACCATATGACCTAGAAGTTCTACTCCTAGAATTATACCCAAAGAAAGTGAAAACAAGGACTCAAACAGATACTGGTACCCAAATGTTCATAGTAGCATTATTCACAATAAATAATAGGTACAAAAAACCAAAGTGTCCATTAAGAAATGAACGGATAAACAAAATGTGGAGCAGCACACAATGGAATATTATTCAACTATAAGAAGGAACGACTTTCTGAAACGTGTGCAACATGGACAAACTTGGAAACATTATGTTGAGTGAAATAAGGCACATGAGGGCAATCATTGTATGACTTCGCCTATATGAAATATGTAGAAATAGCAAATTCTTAGAGACAGAAAGTAGATTAGAGGTTATAAGGAGGTAGGAGGAGAGTAAGAGGGGAGTTGTTGCTTCATGGGGAAAGAGTATAAATTTTGGAAATTTTTAAGTAAAACCATAATTATTTTTTAAAAAGCCCCTGTGAAGAAAGAAAGATGGGCACAGGTTTCTTAAGTAAATAATTTACTGACATGCCACAAATAGACAACAAGCAGTATATATTGAAACACTGTGTCTTCAATTGTAATAAAATATTTTTTCTCTTGAAAGCCTAGGAGAAATTGCAATTTAGTAGAGGAAAATTAGGCAAACTGCCATATAGTTCTATATGGAAGAACAGATCATTCAAAATAGTCTATTTAAGAGGAATAAATGTTTTTTCATTCTAAGATGCATGCAGAGGGGAAAATGAGGGGGCATACAGGATGGTAGTAAGAGATACAGAAGATGATGTTAAGATTCCATCCTTAAATGAGTCCCCATTGAAGAGGATCATGCAGCACATTGTCTAGAGAAAAGTCAAAGCAGTCTGGATGCAACTGCTGCTGAGGAGGACATTGCGTTATGTCAGGACCATCCTGCAGCCCTTATTAATTTAATTTTGATTTAAAGGTATTCTTTCATATTCACAGAATATTTACTACTTTGGAATGATAAGATGACTATTTGAGAAAAAAGTAAACTCAGTAACAGAGAAGACTATTTATTTGCATTTCCATGGAACTATCCCTGCGCTCTTCAACCAGGAAAGAGTTAGACAGAGCCTAACTTTTAATATTTATGTAGTAATATTAAGGGACGTTATACTATAGTTCCTAGACCCTTAGTAAGCCTTCAAATTGAGTGGAAGAAAAGCTTTTTGAAAAATTTTATGTAGCGAGAAGTTCTCATACTATATATACATTTTTTTTACTTCAAAACTGATTAAAATTTTGTATAAAAAAATCAAGATCAATGCAAGTAAGTTAAATTTGGGTGTGAAAGGCTAGTGAATGAACTTAAGCAATATACGTAGCAAATCTGTTTCAATACAGGGAAAATAGCCCTGTCTACTACTCAGTTCAACTCTGTGATGATTCCTTAATTCTCTACATTGCATTGGCTTGAAACAAAATGTAATTTTATGCTCTCACTCTTCACTCTCTTTATCTAAAATTATAAAATTGTAAGTGGATGTGTTTGAATTCAGACAAAAGGAAACAAAGTTGAAATACAGCCAACTAGTGCAAGTCACATTTCAAGATACGGAAATGCTAAATACTTATATCTTTTAAGTCTTCAGCATACCTAGCTTTGTGCTCATACTTAGCATTAACATTGTAGAAGTTTTACATTATTAGCTGGGCTAAAGTATAGCTGAATAATAGACATAGTAGATGCCTGAAAATGCATTGTATAATTTCAGATATATTGCACTTTGAATTCCCTGCCATTATACTTTTTCCACTTGTTTAACTAGCATAAAAATTATAAAATTTTTTGGAGGATATTAAGTAAATGTGTTGGAAAAATTGATGTAATAAACAATTAGATTGTCGTATTAAAAGGGACCATAGCTTCTGTCTGCATAGGCACATCAACCTGGAATTTGTAAATCACCTTGACAAATAATATATATGGATATATTTAATGAATTTTGTGCAGCTAAATAAATGTGAGGGAATGTATAGACGATGTCTGAGATTGAATTATATGATTGCCAATATGTCAAGATGAATAAATACAGACTAGCAAGATGAAAGAGTTTTTCCACAACAAAAATCTCAAAATGAGTCTTGCAGTTTAAGCAAGAACATTCATTTAAGCCATGAGGAGAAATAAAACTCAAGTGTTAAAAATGAAATCTTTCATTTATATTACATAACCACTAAGAAGTACATGCATGTTGCTAAAGTTAAAGGGATCATTTATGGTTAACCCTTTTACACCTTTATAAGGGTCCAGCTCCCAACAGAATGCATATATTTAAGCAGATGACAAAAGTAAAGGAAACCCTATGACAATTCATTCTCTTTACTGGAATTGACAAGCAATGAATCTTTGTACAGAAGTGAAAAAAAGAAAAAAACCCACTCTTATTCAATAATAAGTTGCTGTAAAGTTTTAATAGCTCAATTTAAAGTGAATTTGCAGGTTAAGAATTAAACGAGGTATTTAGGTAATATGGGTGTTCTCTTTGGAAATCATCAAACTAAACTTTTGCTCTAGTTGAGAAAATGATTATCTTTGCCAGTCAGAGTAGTGTGGGTGGTGCAGCTTGGTACATGCAACTGTTTAGCACGTCAAAGTCAATTTTTTTGTTCATCCAAGTGGCTAGCAAAACCACTGCTGGTAAGAGAAAGTTATTAGCTTAAAAAAAATGCTTTCTACTATAATAAAATGATATTAGACAAAAATAAGTTAGTATATGAAAATTCTAGAAGGCATCCACTGCCCACACCACTTTGATTGCATTTAAAATTTTCTCAGAAAATAATTACTTTTCTGAATCACTTTATCTAAAGAAACAATGGCTAATGAATAAATCCGAATTTGATATTCACCTAGCATGTGGACCTTACTATCTAGTATCATTGAGATGTATGCTTTCTCATGTCAACTATAATATTAAAAGTTGTTATTAGGTCAGTATTTGAGGTACTATCATACTATATTTTATTAATGTTTTTAGGAACATAAGTATAACTTGGACTCTCTTTTAAAAATACATGGCATGTTTATCTGATAAAGAGAAAGTTAGAATACAGCTCTGGTGTCTACAAAGTCCTCAGTAGCAATCTGAGACCTGTATCTACATATTATGATCAGTTAAATTGTATCATCTGTACAGCATCTGTGCAACCAAATATTTTGCAAATCCTTGACGAAGCCTTAAATCTATCCCACTACAAGGCATGATGCTTTTGTGTGCCCAATATTTAGTCATTGTATGGATGGCAGAATGATCACTGAGAAACTTTAAGTTAAATTGAACACACCGTACACATATAGCATTGCCTTATTATATCACTCAACCCCTTAACTCAATGTATAAGCCATGCAGTTAAGAAATATCTTCTTTTACAATGCATATGCTAATTCTACTCCATAATTCTTTAAAACTTCAAGAATCTAAAGGATACATTCAAATATGATTCAATATTAAGCCCATTGGCATGTGAAGAAAGAAAAATTCGGCTCAGCATTTATTTGTCACTTTTTTTTCAAACATATCTTCATACCATGTCACTATTTTAACAAATATGACCCTCAACATCAAATTACTTATTTAGCTTTTAAAAGTAACTGAAATATTCAAAATTTAGTACTTTTTCAATGTTATCTAAATAATTATTGACAATTGAAAAGAAAAAAAAATTCAATGCAGAATGAAACAATAATTGTCGTTCTGAATCAGGGCCAGGATTAGAATGTTGGATTTTTCCTTTAGCTCTGATGATGAACTTGATCTACACTAGGAAATGGAAATTAAAACAAAGAATTTGATTATTTCTCCAAACCATGTTCTAGTTAATAATGTTGATTGGATTATCTTGCAATTGTAGGCACATACATACATTTGCAAGACCACACATTTTCACAAGATGAAGTCTTACATTTAAATTCCAGATGTATTACTATTATCAATATGATCTTTGGCTGGTTATTTACTCCCTGCCTGAATTGTGCTGGTATTCTTGAGTATAAATATTCCTTTTTAACTGAGAGGGTTAAGTGAAAAACTTCTTGCACCTTTGTTTTAAAATTTTATTCTTTAACTCTACTTAGTTGATATTAACTTTCATTATTTTAATCTCCATCTATGAGCTGATGGCTCCCAAACTGATATCTCCAGCAGAGAGTCTTCCTTTAAATTTCACCTTTAGATAACTACTTTTGGAAATTTCTGTCTTTGTACAGCATAGGTAATTCAAACTCACCTTACCCAACCTAAACTCATAATCATCCTCCTTTTACTTTTTTCTCTTCCTGCACCCTACCTAGGTATATTACTGGCTCTCATTTTATCTACTACAATACCTCCTGTCACATATTCTCACATTTATTCTGCTCCACTTTTCCTACAAGAGTAATTACAAGAATAATCACAAGAGTGATTACTTCAAGAAGGTTATTTAATCTTGTCATTCTCTTGCTTAAACACTTTTGTGAATCCCCAGAATTTACAAGTTACAATCCAAATTCCATAATATTATCTTCCTGGACCACCATGCAATAAAACTTGCCTAGCTCTTTAGTTTCAGCTCTCAACATCTTGACTCCCTCATTTTTCACACAGAATTATGTGTAGTTCTTCACAAACAATATGACATTTCTAATTACTCTGCCTTTCCTCATGCTTCCCCATTCATTTATATTTTGCCACCCTTTCCAACTAATTAACAACACCTTTGATGACACAGTGCAAATGCTATCTCTTGTGGAAAACAAAACAAAACTCAACAAAATTATTCTGAAATTCCTTTACCTCCTTTCCTATTAGTTATATCCAATAAAAGCCCAGTAACAATGTATTGATGCATAAATAAATATTTTCAAAATAATTATTGTTTGTGTCCACATTCCTTTTCTTTTCTATGGGTCTGAATCAGTTGACTCTAAGCAGGTGAGGGATTCAATGAAGAACTGAAGAATGAATGAATGAATGACATCTGAGATAGATCTGAAAAGAGAGGCAAGTTTGGGACTTGTACAAATGTCAAAAAGATGGTTCCAAACAATACTATAGCCTGAGCAGAAGTATAAGGAGGAAAACAGGGAGTGCATGTAAATTAAGGCAAAGCCAGTTAGAAATAAAGGTAGATTGACTATTGCCATGAATGAAAAATAGATAGCACAGTGCCGTGGCTACCACTGACATGGCTTTGCATTCCATAGGCACTAGAAATTGTGAGGTCAGTCTATCTAATCCACAGATCCCTTTTCACTCCAGCAGTTTGTATAAATAACAAACTAATTCATTGGGAATGACTGAAGTCACACTTCATAATAAGTACTAAATTAAAACAACAAACCGTAATTTCAGACTTCATACAGTATATAGACTTCAGTTCACTGTATTTCCAATTTCCAATTCCTACATGGCCAGGTATTGGGAGAAGCCTTGTTGATTTTTTTATAGCTAAGAGAATGGTCTCTGCTCTGGGCCATGTGGTGCCTGTCTCACGTTGCTCTCACATCACATCACAACCCTCTGTGCTGAGTGTCTTCATCCTCGCATCACAGGCTTTCTTCAGTCTCTGCTTTAAGATCACCTTAAGTATATTCTTTAAAAAATCAAAGTGAATTCCAAGCTAGTTTTTTTTTTTTTCTACAAATGGGCTACAGAAATGTCTGGCCTGTATTATTTATTACTGTGGACCGACTTCTTCCTATCTGGAGGCACCTGAAGTTTTCTGACTCTAATCACAGGGCCTCGTGTTCTCCTGCCGTCTGTTCTTAGGGTCTGCCTATCAGTGGAGATGGAATAAAATGTTTTATATCTTACTTCTTTTGTTGGAAAAATACCTGCCTGACTGAGTTTGGACTTAACAGCTGAACCCCACTGCCTAAGAATGTGAAGGTCCTGACATTTCAGGTATGATACCGGAAATGCTCACCCTAAACCCAGAAACTCAATTTATACTGAGACCACTTTATACCCAATGTCATGAAAACTTCAAAGGAACAGTTTTGGGCAGGTCAATAGAACTTATGAAGTTACTACTTTTGAAAAGTCAGATGAAGTCAAAATCATTGAAGGTCTTAAATAAGCAGCACTATAAAGACTGAATGAATGAAGAAGTAAGCAAAGGCAATTTGATGACTATAATATAAAAAGAATGATATTTTTCATATAGAGAGAACAAAATAAATTGGGTTTGTTTTTTATATTGTAAATCTTAAGCAGAGTATAAGTATCATCAATATGTACATTAGTTTGGTCATAAACATATTATGTGCTCTAAAACTTCTAAATTAACTTTTATAACATTAGTTAGAATTTTCCATTAAAAGATGTGACCTTTATTCATAACCAATATCATAAATTATGCTTCTCAGTGATTTTTAATAATAAAAATAAATTACTCCTGGCACTCATGCATTGATTCAAGAATAGTATCATAGTAGTTACTGCTAAAGGACAACCAAACCTGCTTAAAGCATAAAAATTGTTTTCTATTTACTCTTGGAAATTGAAAATTCTTAGTTATACTTGTCACTTTTGATAGCAAATGTTACTTGCAAGATAAACTAGTGACTTTCAGTTAACATCCAAAAGGCACATTTGAACATATCACACAAAAATTATCTTGACACGTTAAACATCACACATCTATTCATAGAAAGCAGCAATAAAATTGTTACCGGGTTTTTATTATATACGATCCATCCAAGTTTTCTTAATTTTAATCAAGGTTGAGCTTTTTTTAGACAAATGTTATATCTACAATTTTAATAAAGAGTATTTTGTGTTTAATCATCAGTTATTTGGTTAAATATTTGGGTTATAATGACACTTTACTGTTACTTATTTGTATGTTTTTATCTTTTTTGGCTATTTCTCAGTTCCTCGTATGGTACAGCACCTCTATCTAAAAGCTAAAGGAAAATGGCCTGTAGGTCTTAAAACTATAAAACATAGATAAATTACATACTTAAATAGCATTAATATGATATTTTAAGTGCTTACCTATATTTTTCACAATGTAATTACTACTTCTGTTTTTAAACAATGTTACTAGACACTCACAAATGTTTAAGTACATAGAAATGGCTTACATATTAATAGCTGCTTTATTTTTAGTTTTCTGTACATACAATTTTGTTACTTCAACACTTCAATGTTTCTAGATAGCAAAACCTCATGAGAAGTTAAATACATATCCAAGAACAATTTATATCGATATTTTCCTTTTAAAAATAAAAAAAGGATTGTGAGGAAATATAAAATCTATTTCAAATATAAAGTCATAGAAATTATATAGGTTCAATATTAGAAAGAGCATTTGCTTCCAATTATGATCTAATAAAATAAAATAAATATGATTGAGTGTACCAAATCTCAGAATGAATGATATCACCAACACAGAAGTGCATACTGTGCTATGCCACCTTGATCTTTCCTTTAGGGGTGAGGCATTCATGCCCCAGCTACAAAAACCTCTACAAAGGTCACAGATAAGCACCTCTTCAGGAATTTCTGTCTGTAAAAGGGAGATGTCTTATATAAAGGTACATATTCTCCCCAGGGACAGCCAATATCCAATGATTATTGAGATGAGGGTTAAAGATTCAGACTTCTTGCCCTAATTTAGAACACCTTTGAAGGACTGAGCCAGCTTCCGAGTTCTATTCAGCTCTATGAAACTGTACTACCTATCAAATTCTCACCTTCCACGTCTTCCCGTACTAATTTACCTGCATGCAAATGTCCATCTACGAGTCTACCTCTTCTGGACATTAACCTATGAAAAATGGTGTTAGAAGTTGTTCTAGAAGCAGGCACTAAAATGGGATTATTTATTTATTTATTTATTTATTTTTGTCATGGGCAGGCTCCGGGTATCGGACCCGGGTCTCTGGCATGGCAGGTGAGAACTCTGCCACTAGTCACCACTGCACCACCCTAAAATGAAATCTTGGAACTGCTTCATCCACTGTCCAGCTGGCAAAGGAGACTCCATCATTAATGGTAGATGAGGCACCGATAGACCCTGGCATGCAGCAGTGGTTAAAATCTTTTCCTATTGGTTGGAACTGGGATGGGATACCAGTAGAAAGCAATGCAGTGGTGAGCAAAATATTTCAAATATTTGAGAACTTCAGGGGAAGTGACAATTATAAACAGTATATAGAATCAAATGGCTTTTGCTAGGTGCTATTGATGCATTCGATTTTTTTTAAAGGAGAAGGCTATTAGTTGCTAATTCAAGGCAAAATATGAAAGCCACAAGACTTCTCTGATGAAAATCTTATCTTTTGAAGCCTGAAGGTAGAAAAAGTTGATGATCAGGACAGGACTTAAAAGGATAGAGGAGTTCCAGAGAAGATTGAATTCTTGACCCTGGCAAGTTTATTATGCCAAGGTCATAGTCATGATTGGAAAAGAGTAATAATCTATGATTAAGATTGGAAAATCTGTGCCAATGAATTAAAATATTAAATTCCATAAGCCCTAGAATTATTGGGCTCTGCAAAAGTGGTTCACTGCTCTCTCTTAATGGCTGGTGCTCCCCATACTTGCTAGAACATGCAGTTAGAATTTATTGATATGAAGGCACTATCCATGATTCAATATTTAAAAAGCTAGCAGGGACTTTAAGAAACAGAGGCTAACATTCTTTTAGGATGCCTCTTAGAATCCTCAAAAAAGTAATGGTACACACTATTAAAAATTATAATTACAAATGCTATGGAAGATGGAAGAAGAAGGGTTCAAAAGGCTCAGAGAAGTGGACGCGCTAAGGTACATATACTATGTAGGGCAGGAAACCCTGCAGCGACCATTTTCCACAGAGAGGGCCTGGAAGGGTCTCTGTTTACTAAAGAGATAAGAAATTTGTTTGTTACAAGAGCATCGGTATCATTAAAAAACTCAGTAGCGGCTTTCCTTTGTTGGGTGGGGCCAACAATAAAATGCTGTTACAGAATGGGTTTCCTGATAGCAGTGAAAATGGTAACATCCCAAAAAACAAGACCATATGGTGTCATTTGACTGCTGGCAGTAAAGTTGGAGTGATTATCTTAATAAGCAGCAAGGATGGTCTGGCAGCAAAGGTGGCCTGACTAATAGAGAGCCTTGGAAATGGTTAAAGAGAACACAGTATCCCTAGGGACAAGAAAGATGACAGCCAACCAGGGTGTTGTTCAATCCATACAAAAACAGAAACACTGAACTCAAGGTTAGATGATCAGAAGGCTGAGGATAGATGCCCCAATAAATGCTCATGATTTCTTGTCAAGTATCTAGACCTGGGCCAGTTTTCAGACCAAGAACCCCTTGACTGAAGGACAGGCAAGGTTCCCAGGAGGAAAGACTTCACCTGTTTCACTGTGGTAAAGTGACATGGTAAAACTTCTTCCAATGCTTTCCAAAGAGATCACTGGCCATTTACTCAGGTAACTTTACATTAGAGAAAGGGAGATAGGCAGACAATTTTGTAACTCTTGGACACAATATCTGGATTGACACTGATACCCAGAAAATTGAAGTGTTTACATAACCCACCTTCACCTCTGCCTCATTAGGAGAGGAAAAAGGCTAGACAATAAATAATATCCTGGCCTAGATCTGGCTTCAGTAGGTCTACTGAGTCCATAAACTTCTCCTCCGGTAATTCCTCGCTCCTTGAATATATAATTAGAATGGATGTATACTATAATTGTCAAAACCCACACATTGGTTCCACTGTATATGCAGTATGAGCTATTATAGTGAGAGACTCATATGGAAGCCTCTAAAGCTACCCCCATCCCCAACCAAGATATTACATTAAAATTAATATATTTCAGGATTAATCACCTAAATATCTAAAGATAAAGAGGTGATTGTCCCCATCATATTCCCATTTATTTTTCCATACTAGCCCTCACAGAGAATAGACCTTGAAGGATACCAAAGAACTACTGCAAACTCAACCAAGTTGTAGCCTCAGTTGAAACCACAGGACCAAATATGCTATTTTTGTTAAAGAAGATCAATGATCTCAGATATACAGTCAATGATTTGGAGAACGCATTCTTTTTCATGTCTATCAAGAATCAACTCACATTCAGATGGGAAATAGAATAGCATACACTTTGAGTTTTGTCCTAGGTTTACTCCCCTGCACTCTTCATAATATTGCTTGAAGAGACCTATAATATCTAGATAGTCTGCAGAATATCACATTGGCCCCGACATTGATGACAGCACGTTAATTAAACCAAATAAGCAAGAAGTTCCAAATATGTTGCTGGCCTTCATGAGATACATGTCCTCTAAAGGATGGAAGATAAACCTTATGAAGATTCACATTGAGTTTTTTATATCCTCTGGTTTGGGGACATGCCATGAAATGTTTCTTGTAAAGGAAAAATTATCACATCACATAACTCTCACCACTAAGGAAACAACAAACCTGGCTAGATACTTGAAAATGTAGAGACAGTATAATCCAGACTTGGGAATATTGTTCCAACATACTTACTGAGTTACATGAAAAAGTGTCGGCTCTGCATGGAACTCAGAGAAGTAAAGAGGTCCACAGCAGGTCCAGATTTTAATGCAAGCAGCCCCGCCACTTGGGCAATATGACCCAACAGACCCTATGCTTTTAGAGGTGTTGTGGAAAGATGCAATGTGGTGAAATCTCTGGCAGAAAAACCACAACATAAATTCCTAGGGTTCTGGAACAAGGCTATGTCATCTGCAGCAGAAAAAGAATTATTTGAAAAATAGCCTATTCTGTCCCTCTGGGCCTTTGTGGAGACAAAATGTCTGATATGTCAAATGACCAGGCAACTGGAGTGCCTCCTCATGAGCTATGCCTGTCCTAATGTGGAGTGGACATGACAACAATCCCTTGTAAAACAGAAGCAGAACATATGGGAGTGGGCATGAGCAGGTAGAGAGGTCACGACTAGGTTCCACAAACACATGAAACAAATTTTGCTGTTTCTCCCTCATCGCACTTCTATGGCTGCATATATGGGTAAGAATCCTCATAGACAGATGATGGAAGAGGGGAAAGGTCAACCCTGGATCACAGATGAGTCAGCTCAGTATATGAGTGTCAGAGAAAAATCTATTGCAGCTGCAAGTATTTTTTCACTCAGGGGTTGCCATGAAAGTCAGTCATCAGGGAGATCCTCACTATGGACAGAGCTTCAGGGTCGGTCATTTATTCTTTGTGGTAATAAGAATCAGCATGAAATAAGAACATTTACAGTCTCATGGGCAATGGTGATTGACTTGGCAGTGGGGCAGGGACATGGAAAGAAAAATATTAGAAAATCAACGACCAGGAGGCTGTGGGGAATAAGCACAAACCTTGAAGACCTTTGCACGGCATGTTAATGTGGAAAGAGAGAACATCCACCACAGAAGTGGCACTCATCGGAGCAGACAGAATGAATGCCATTTGACATCACTCAGATTCTGATATTGCCCATCCCATGGACTGGGCTCATGAACGGAGGAGCCATGATGAGAGGGATAGAGGCCTTACGTGGCCCTGACAGCAGGAGCTCCCACTCACTAAGGCTGATTTAGCTTCTGCTAATTCTGAACATCCAAGTTTTCAAAAAGATTAAACAAATCAAAGCTCCCATAATGCAGAAGTGTACTAGTAAATGTTGAGCAACTGATTAGCCAGGGGGTAAAAAGCCTTGATATGGAGCGTTTGTTAATTTCTCTATTAATACTCACAGCATATGATTTTTTAAGTTTACAACCTCATATTACTGAATGCAGAATTGTGTAGAGATGCACAAAATCAGACCTCAAGAGCCAATATGAGCCTGTTCTAGCATATAATTGCCAATATGATGCCAAAACTTTCAGGAGGCCAATCAGGCTTTTGGTGACAAACTGATTACCTTGGACCGCTTCCACCCTGGAATGGACAATGAATCAACTGGATGGAATCAACATATATTCTAAGAATGACTGCTTTTCCTACCACTGGGCCTCAACTAGCACTACTATCTGAGGTTTAGCAGATTATTTGATTCCTTGACATAGAATCCCCTACAATATACTGCATGAACAGAGTCCCTTTCCAGCAAAGTCCCAAAGGCTGTGAGCTTATGGAATATAGTGGTTTTGTCACATACCATACCATCCAGAAACTACAGTCCTGATAAGACAATTAAATGGCTTTTTAAAAATACAGCTACCTGCTTGTAAATGACAATCTTACAGGTATGAGGCATTATCCTTCAGGACTCAGAACATACCCTAAATGAATGATGGTTATATGTGTCCTTACTTAGTTGAATATGTAGAACCAGGAAGGCAAACGCAGAAGGAAGCATGTTTTCTAAGGTCCCATTTCCTGTTTAGGAAAGCACAGCTTCCATTTCCTGAAACTCTGGCTTCAGCAGTCTAAATGTCTTATTTCAGAAAAGTAAATACTTCTGTGAGTATCTTAGCAAGAGCTCCCATTTAATAGCAGGCTTTAATTCTCCAGCTGCAGGACATATTGTCTGATGAGAGCTCATAGCTGCATTGCCTCAGCCCGGGACAGCTGACATTCAATGTCCTCCACCCTCTTTCAATTTGAGATGCCTCTGAAGGGCCATTCCAGGTCCAGAGCTCCACTAGTATCAGATGAGGGCTCTGCAGCCATTGTGCCACAGTTCGATTTCTTGTTCTGCCCAATCCTGCTTCTTCACTCCCTCAGAGGTGCTGGTCCCCAAGAGCACTTCTTATCAAATGACTTGTATGAGAATCCCCATTTTAGCATCTGTTTAAGTTTGTTAATGCTGCTGCAATGCAATATACCAGAAATGGGTTCACTTTTATGAAGGGGATTTATTAAGTTATAAATTCTGTAGTTCTAAGTTCTAAGGCCATAAAAATGTCCAAACTAAGACATCCAGAGAAAGATACCTTGACTCAAGAAAAGCTGGTGTCTGTTCACATGGGAAGGCACATTGCTAGTGTCTGCATTCTCTCCTGGATTCTGGTTTCAAAAGGCTCTCTCATCCCTGTATATCCTTTTGGCTTCTGGCTTGCTGAGCATCTCATGGGAAGGCAATGGCAATGTCTTCTGGGCTCTGCATCTCTAAACATCTGTGTTTAGGCATCTGCTCTCTCTGTTGGCACTCCGAACAGCTCCTTCAGCACTCTAGCATATCTAAATGGCTGTGTCTATGTCATGTCTGAGGCTTCTCCAAAATGTTTCCCCTTTTAAAGGACTCCAGTAAACTAATCAAGACACACTTGAAATGGGCAGAATCACATCTCCATCTAATCAAAATGTCACACCCATAATTTGGCATTTCACATCTCTATGGAAGTAATCTAATCAAAAGGCCATACTCACAATTGAGTGAGTCAATCTCCATGGAAACAATCTAATTAAAAGTTCCACACTGAACAATAGGTCTGGCCCCACAAGATTGGATAAGGATTGAAAGAAAATGGCTTTTCCGGGGTACATAACAATTTGAAACTAGCACAGCATCTATTTCCAGGGAAATCCTGGATTTTATATATTTTTTTCATTCTTGCTCTATCTTACATTATTTTAAATGCTGGAAGCTGTGTTCATGCAATCTGGCATTCAATTTTTAGTATGCATTTATATGTGCTAAAAATGACTATTTTCTCAGGAGCAAATAGCCAATGCTGAAACAAATTTCCCCATTTCTCTGCCACTTCACCATAGATAGAGCACAGTCTGGCTTCTCTATAGACCTGAGTGTTATCAAGGGAAAGTAAAACAACCATAAAAGTACTTTTCAATTTAAAATAAAACTATACACTTTTAACCAAGTTCTACATGTCATCTTTTGGTCTATAATTGCTTCACTATAAATAGCAGTTTCTGTTTTCCTCTAAAATTGTTCTGAAGATTAATGTATAAGTTTTCTTTTAATTTTAACAAACGTATAGGCAGTGAGGTCTTCCTCCCTTACTGACTGTGAAAATAGTTTTGTAGATTATAAAGGCTATTTGATTTTGTATTAACAAGATGGCTATATGTGTCCAACGCATCGTTAAGTCTTAACGAATTTTTGGAATTTTCTGAAAAATCCACTCACTTTTCAAATCCATTCAAAGTATAAGCAGTGTTAAAATAAATAGGGTGTTAAAAGAAAACTTTTAACTAGGCCATTATATAGGTGACATAAACAGGACTTTCAGGTAAAATTTCTCTTGTTAAATTGGATTTCATTTCCCAAACCTCCTACTTTTCTCTCTAAAAGTTATCTAACATCATAAAAATTCACAGATCTGGTTTAATTCTCTTTTCATTTCCTCCCCTACTTTCAAAAGGATTTCATCCTCAGTAAAGAGGCAATGTGTGGCTGGCTCTTGAAGTGTATACGTTATATAAATTAGAAAAACCTGAAATGGGTAATGAGCCAAATTTGTCTCTCTACATCTTGAAATTATAGTCAAGGAATCCAAGATTGTTCTTCACACATCAATTGTGATGCATGGATAAGACACATGAACAAGGTGTCAATTTCATTGCAAATGATACATCATAATATCAATATCTTAATCTCTAACCTCATAATTCACCTTTCTTCCTATCTTATCCTTAAAGTCTCTCATCTCTATTTTATTCCCACCACAGATATAACTGCTATGCTACTTTTTAAGACATGAAGACAACTTTAGAGTATAGTGAATTAATAATATTATAATTGGCTTTAAAATAAAATCAACGTCTAAAATATATGATTCATTTAGGAGAGAATGTTCTTTACACTTTTAGAAAACCTATTTTATAATTTGCAATTCATGATATCCAATTAAATATGCACTTGAATGTGTATTTAAGGATATTTAAGAAAAAATAAATGCTTTATTATCTGTACAGTTTCTATAGAAAGCTCTTAACATGAAATCACTGAGTGATTAAACTTAAAATCGACTGAATTTATTTCTGATTATGTTTAAAATGAAAACATTCAAGAGGCTCAAAAAGTGACATGCAAAAATAAGTCTCAGTATAACTTTTTGTAGAGTTATTTTGAACAGGACATCTTTCAACAAGATAAAATGAGTTTGGAGAAAATTTTCATATTTTTGCTTTTGTGAGTTGAAATTCAAATAAAAAATAATCTCCTTAGATTAGTAGTATATATTGCCATATTTAAAGAAAAATCAAACTGGGACTATATTTTGTATATTATATATTGAAGATTGAAAACATATAATCCCCAACATGGAAGCTAGAAAGTCATAGAAATTGAAGAGTATCTAGTCACTAAGAAATTCACTGTCCAACAAAACGTGCTGTGAGGATCTGTGGCAGACTGAGGGGAACTAGCACAGCGATAAATGAACAGGCCTGAAGCATTTAAAAGGGAAAGTCACAAGTAACACCAAACTGAGCCCTGTAATAACTTTCTTGCAGTGCATGACAGCGGGAAGTATCTTTTAAACAAGAATCAGAAGGGTTGACAAAGAATTTCAAACTTTAGTATGATTTTATGAGATGAATGAATTCAGCCAGACTTTATTCAGCTCATTAAGTGAGCAAATCACTTTCTCTTCTTACTCTCCTCCTTTCTATTGCGGAGGTAACCCTATTTTGCGTTTACCTATGAACAGATGCCATGAGGTTTAATGGAATAATTTTGGACAAGAAATCTATAAATAACTACAACATGCTTCGTTCTCCTAAAGGGAGTTTGACTTTCATACGTCATTAAGGGAATTCGATTTGTATATGTAATTAAGGATATTTGCAGCTGTGTTTTGGAACGTGACATAGTGCAAGCATGTCACATGACCTGGGGTTTTGTTATTGTCATTTACTTTTCTGCCTTTTTCTTACTTTATATATATGAAAAAGCTGAATAATCTAAGAGACTTCTGACAAGAAAATCAGCCCTCAGCTTCACACTGTTTATCTCATTCCTGGACATACCTAAAGCCTACCTGTATCTAGAGGAACAACTGATTGATTCATTCATTTTCCTACCAGATAGTCATTAAATATACGGCAATCATCAAGCCCACATTTAGACTCTGATAATTAAAAAAAAAAGAATATAATATAGTCCCCACATGCTAAAGTGTCACAATCCCCTGAGTAAAGATTCTTAAAGGACTTGGCTCTGCGGGCCTCCGGGGAATGATTATCCGCCACTTCTCACCCAGAGCCATTCACCCTGAGAAGCACCAGCCTTAATAGCAGACCGAGGATGGTCCTTTACGGGATATCTGCTGGCTTCTTATTAAATTAGCTAGTTCCCAAATTCCAACCCCATTCCTTGACCTTTATCTTTTTCCAGTCATTTTTTTTTTAGCCTCTGCAAACTAGCACTCAGTATAGTTTAGTTTCATAGCGAAATGGTTAAGAGCTTATACAATGAAGTTATACCAAATATTTAAGCCTTGGGTTTTTCACTTAGTAATTATGTACACTTAGGCAAGGTTAAAGCCTATCATGTTTAATTTTTTCTCCTTTTGCAATATAGGGATGATATTAATACCTAAGGATGTTGGGAAGATTAAATGAATTAATACACGTACAGCATGAGAACAGTGCCTGGAACTTAGTAAAGACTAGATGAGCATCACTGCTGTCATTGCTGCCATCATTGTCACCATCTTCATCACTGTCATCGTCACCGTCAACCATGGATGAAATCAGAGGAAGACAGTAACTGCTTAACACTGAAGGGTCTGTTCCCCAAAGCTAAATGACCCATTTTAGTTAAACGCTGCCTCAAAATCCTTTGTGAACTAAAACAATCAAAGCATAGTGTTGTTAGAGTTCTCCAGAGAAACAGAACCAACAGGATTTCTATTGGGATTCATTATTCTACACCTGATCTTAGCCAAAAAGCCTAGAAGCAAAGACAAGTGTATTACAATAATTGACTCATGTGACTGAGGGGGATTGGCAAGACTGAATTCTGTAGGGCAGGCTGCAAACTGGAAACTCCAATGAAGGTAAAGTGGAACTTCCCAGGAAAATCTGGCTGGCCTATGGAGAGGCAGAACTTATTCTTTCTGACTTCTGAAATTCTAGGTTTTGACTTGTAAGACCTGCAATTGATTGAAGAAGAAACTGCCCACATTGAGCAGGGCAATATCCTTTGTTGATTAGATGCAAATAGCCACAAATGTCATCACCAGATTATAAATGCAACTCCATCTGCAATATACTCTCACAATAACATTCAGGCCAGCGCTTGCTTGACCAAACAACTGAACACTATAACATAGTCAGGTTGACACATGAACTTACACCATCACATATGGATAAACTGATGTTACAGAAAAGACTTTCAGGATAAATTAATCACTTTTCCCTAGGATTCACAAAACTAAGCTGTAGAAAAGGGAGAAGCAGTTTTTGAATCTCTCCTCTAAGTTAAAGGGTGGTGGTTCTCACCAAAAGGCCAATGCCTACAGTGGTAATGTCTTTGCATTTAAACTGCACAAAGTTAAATTTTTCTCAGAAGCCCAGTTTTCTGAGAAAAAATATTTTTCTCAGAAGCTTCAGCTTTCCTCCTCAGCATATGGCCACTCTGACCCATAGAATTACACAAGATAGGAACCTTGCAGCCATCATTGCTCCACCGCTCTTAGAACTTGATTTTACACATTTATTTAATTGGCAACCACTGGATTCTGTCTTTGAGATATCTGTGGAATCCTTGCATATATTTCCTTTTCTATCCTCAAGCACCATGCTCCCTTTCCTAAACTAAAACGGGTGATAATAAAGCCATTTCTCT
The DNA here is from genome assembly GCF_023851605.1 of Tamandua tetradactyla. Lineage (NCBI taxonomy): Eukaryota > Metazoa > Chordata > Mammalia > Pilosa > Myrmecophagidae > Tamandua > Tamandua tetradactyla. The sequence goes on along the minus strand of NC_135327.1, from coordinate 130,859,215 downwards.
CTAATCCATTCTCTCTACAGCCACCAGAATAAGCTATCAATATTTTAAACAGATGTATTAAATAATCTGTTAAAAGCCTAAATCTCTCTCCCTCATCCTATAAGAAAAGTTTTCACTGCCCCTGGAATGAAATCCAAAATCATTAGCATGAACCTCAAAGCTTTGCAAGATATGGTGCCACCAGATCTGGTTTAACACAAGTCTCTAAATACCTTCCCCATACTTCTCCCAAAAATGTCCTTTTCTCAAATTGTCTAGGCCACTCTGCTTTCTTCACTCCCATACTTGTTATTCCCTCTGCTTGGAAAGCTGTGTGGCCCCCACCCTCACAACCGCATTGATGCATTAATAAGCCTGTTCATGATCTCAGCCATCTAGTCTATAGCACTTTGACTAGGGCAAATGCTCTTTTAGAAACTATTTCTCCTTCCTGATGCTTAACTTAACATATTAATTCAATCATTAATAGCATAATGATTGCTTAATGTTTTTTCTCCAATTAGAATGCACATTCCATGAGGGGGAGGAGAATAGTAGCATCTTTTATTCTCAGCTGATTCCATAGAATCTCAATATTATTTGATATGCAAATGAATATTAATTCTTAGTTATATGCTGTTAAGACTCAGTAGAGCTACCAAAGGCCATTTAATGTTTCGGAGAGCCTGGACTTTTTAAAAATCTAAAATCTTGATTCCTAAGTCCCACATTCAATTTCAGAATAAGACAGAACAAGCCCACTCTCTATTGCTTCACTATACCTTTATTAAGAGCAAATTCAGGTCTCAGTCCTGGAAGTGTTCCCAGCCCTTCACAATAGAAAAATCATTAGTACTTTATTCACCTGCTAAAGAAAAGAATATTTATTATCTTTTGCACAAAAAAAGAAGATATAAAAAGTTCCCCTCCATCTGAGGGAATTGCCCCATCATCTTGCCCAAAATGGAACTAAGTTCCAAGGCCTTCAACAAATGTAAAACACGAGAAATTTAAAATTAACCTTAGATTTTCTAGGAAAGCATGTTTTAACTATGAAATTAAAGAGTGATTTGAGAATTATTTTTACCTTAACTGAAAGTATATCCAAACCCAAGATTCATGCATTCTCTTTGTACTTTGCTTTACATTTTCCTGTGGCAATGCATCTTGCAGAGTAATTATTCTGCAAGAAACTTTAAGATAAAAACAAATTTCAGCAAATGTACAACTGATGTACAAAATTTTTAAATCATTAATGAATTTAGAAGAAAATATCGTTTTCTATCTTTATTTCAGGGAAAACATTTCATCTGAATGTCCTATTTATATTTTTGGCCACTTCTTTCAGTTTTCTTCAAAGATACTCCTTTTACAAGCATTCCTTATGTGTTTATGTTCTCTAGGGTTCTGACTTGGCAGTCAAGGTAGATTTCATAATTGTTTGCCAAATACCTGTTCCCATTCCCTGGCAAGGATTATAATTTCCCACCCTTCAGAAGTCAATTTTGACCTTATTACTTACTTTAATTAAAGATTTATGAGAAGTTTTGTGTGTCACTTTCAGACAGAAACTGTAAGAGCCTATTCAAGCTTTGTCACATTTTCTCTTCCCTATGCTCCATATATAACATGTACAGATGGCTTACTCAGAGATAAAAACAGAATCAAATCCTATCTACATTAGATGGCAAAAATGAGAAGTAAATATTTGTTATTGCAAATCACTGAGATGAATAGGGATTGTTTGTCACAGAAGCATAATCATACCCATCCTGACTGATTGTGTTATTGTCTTTTCCCATTCTATTCCTGCACTCTGGCTCTACAATCACAATCTAATCATATGTGAATGATTTCCCCACCCCCCAAATCTTCATCTCCACTAGCAACATTTACCTAAATAATGATAACATTTTCTACATGCCTTCTGAACAACTTCACCATTCAGATAGTTTATAATCATGACCAAAACTGAATATGACAATTTCAAAATTGTTTTTCAATTTCCCCCACTGCTATGTTACTCACCTCTGATAATCTTCCTCAACTCTCTCTTTCAACAGCATCACATATCCAATTGACTGTTGAGTCCTGCCAGTTCTGCAACATTAATATCTATTGAATGTATGCCATTCTCTTTATGTTCATTGCCAATTTTCTGGTTTAGACATACATCATTAATTTCCTATAATTTAAAAATAACCCACCAAGCTGTCTCTACATCCCATCTTGTACCATTTTAATACACTCTCCCAATTATCACCTGTGTGATCTTTCTAAAATCCAAATCTGTCATCACTCCACAGCCTGGAATCTGCAAATGGTACTCCAAACATTCTGACCAAAGCTCAAAAGTAACTCTTTTGTTGTTTTTTAATGCTCTGGCTAAAAATTAAGGCATTTTACTTCAAATGTTACAAAAATACACCGCTTCTGATTCATTTTAACTTCTAATTTTTATGGCCCTTTATATGTTTTTGCTTTCCCCCTTTTTATTCATGCTGTCATCACTTTAATTTATCCTCCTTACTCAGCTCCAGAAACAGATTAAACAGCTTTGGACTTTCAGGGGCCATCTGATCAATTACAAGTTGGCAGAGAGGGAAAGCACTTATACACAGTTCTCTAGTGGCCTGTGTGAAACACATCAAGAGCCTCAGTCTAGATTCGTGAGTAAATGTCCACATCAGGAAAGTACACCATTGCAACTGATACTAACGAGTCTCCGAGGAATTTAACTTGAATGAAAAAGTTTCAGTCCATTGTCTTTTATCGAATATAGTCACAACGCTGTGCTACATTTTTCGGTAAAATATCCTGCCATGCCATCATAATTATGACTCTTTATCTCTTGTAAAAATTATAAGCTAGTTCTTGCAATAATTAATTAACATGGGCAAAAATCAACTACTAAGAAGGGTACATTATAGATCAGAAAGTCAATTTGCGGGTGGTAAATGGAGATTGCAAAACAGTGAAAAAGAAAGTTATCTGGTGACAGAATTTACTGGTTGAAGAATATTTCTGTTGAAGATGCAGGGGGAGGGGGAGTATTTATCCTTATCAGAAATAATATTATGTATTCTTCAAACTTGATTATCATCTGGCTTCTCTCCCCAATAATGTAAGCTTAACTGGGACAGAGACTGTATCTGTCTAATTCACACCTGTGTCCCAGCCCCTAGAACAGGGTCTGCCACATGGGAGAGACTCACCTCTTTGTGCAATAAATGATAGCATATAACAGCGATTACTTCCATAGAAAGTTTACTAAATTTGGGGGTGAATTTTTTTAATTTATAAACTTCAGTTGCATTGCATTGGCAAAACTTAGTTTACCTGACTCCCCCTACCCTGCATTTTTGAGATATTATAATAATCAAAAAAAAAAAAAGAAAACTGCACAAATTTATCACTTTCTCATCCCAATAAAACATTCCTTTCATGTTCATTGTTTTAAGGCCTCTAAGTTGATGCTCCTCTTTGGGGAGCAAGGAAAGCACATAGCTTCTGCTTTTGATATATATTTGTGGATTTGGGGGGGGGTGTTGGGGGATTATTGTCTGGCATTGGCACAATTAGAAAGGTTATCTTCTCCAATACTTAAAATTATCTTAAAATGATAGAGCTAATCTACTGTAGTGAATATCTTTACAACAGCTGATCTGGAACAATTCACTGGGAAAGGAAAACATTAGTACTGATGAAGTTTCTACTTGAACTCCTTAGAAGTTACTGATGTGAAGTCTTGGGACCTATTCCACTCATTTCTTTATGTTTCTTAGTGGCTTTCTTCAGTTTAAATGAGGTTTAATATTACATATCACTCTAAGTTTTGTCATATATACAACTGAGGTCATAAACATTAAAGTCAAAAAAAGAAAAGATATAGGGTGGCTCAATGGCCCAAATTTTCGCCTGCCGAGCTGGAAACTTGGGTTTGATTCCCAGAGCCTGCCCATGCCAAAAAAAGAAAAGACATGTATTTCTGATGTTATTTATTTGTCAATGTACTTAAATTCCCAAATATGGCCAAAAGAGTTATCTACAGGATATACTCTGGTGATACCTGGGTCTCCCACTCAATTACTCACTTTTCTAGGGTAAGAAGAAATAAAAGAAACAAAGAGGGAAGGAAAAGTAGAACTAGAGAAAGCAATTTAGTCAGCTTCTTTAGAACTAGTCACAAAGCACAAACAGATGGAGTTATTATTGCCTTTCTGGGGTGGTTTCATAGAAAGTCCTGATCCACTATCTCCCCATCACCCCAGTTCTTCTCATCTGTGGAGTGGTAGTATTTCTATTCTTATTAGCTTGTCTGATTCATGTTAAAAATAGTAATAAACACACCTGGAGCAATTGTCATCTTTCCTTGATTAAACTTATTTATGGAAGAGGAAAGAATACATAAGAAAATTGCGAGGAGTTTTATACAAAATAAAGTGGCTAATGAGACTTGAAAGAATATTTCATTCATTCACAAAAATGACAACTTTTATTCTCTCTTCTCTAAAGTCAAATAAGAGAAGAAAATTCCAGGAATATTTTTGGCTTTTGATTATTTTTCTCTCTACTACATTCAGGTCTGCTTTAAATAATGATACATAAATAGATGACTGATTGATATGGAAATACACAGACCTATACATACATAGATGCATAGATATAGAGAGAGAATTCAGTCAAACCACGAACAGAACCTTAAAATAGTTGAAACTCTTGTTACCTGTCACCTCCTTCCAAAGGCATCTTGTCTTATTTGTCCTTTCTTTTTTCTCTGGGATCAAGAACTACCTTTTGCAATGTATCTTTCAGAAAATGGAACCACTATTTTTAGTAAATATTAGAAGCTAGGTGTTTGACATATTCTATATTGTGCATTCTTCACAACAATTTCTGAGTTATCATACCTATTTCATGGATAAGACAAGTGAGGTTTGGCAATTTGTTCATTCTCACCTAGTTTATAAACAAAGATTTGGATTCAGGTCCTGTTTTTTTTCTGACCTTAAATACTGTGTCTTTTCAATGCACTTCACTATCTCTCCCTCATCCTCTTTATGCAGACTTATGTTAAGTTGGTCAGCAGTTGGATCAAACTAACTATTTCCACTAGAGCCTTTTTATTTTCCACTAGAAAAAAAAGTCAGACTTAATATGCTCTCCCTCCAAGAGCTGCACACCTTTGAGCAGGGGAAAATCTTCATTCATTAATGAAGGATTTACAAAGGAAAGTGGGCTAAGCCTCATGTTTCTGGTGGAGTGACTTTGGACTGAACGCTCCACTTGCTTAATTCAGCAGGTCATTGCTATCAAAAAGTAAATTGCATTTATTCCAAACAGACAACTAAGCACATCACTTTTTTTTTTCCAGTGATTGCTACTGGCAGGCTTTGAAGCAGTTGCTATAACATTTGGGAGAGCATTGTTTGGTAGGGGAATTTGGTTCAGTTCTTAATAAATGCTTTTGTCATGTTTCTAATTTTCCTTCTGTACTCTTTAAATTCTATTGTTTGCAAGGCTTAGATCAAGATAACTGATGCTGTTATTTTCTCTTTGTCTGCTACAGGATAACTTGGGAAATAGAGAAGCAACAGGAACTTCTGCAATAATAGACTTTCCCCAAAGTATTAATGCATTACATTATTGGTTGTTTGAGTTTCTTTAAGTCAAGTGAAAGGTGATAATAAATTAGCCTCACTTTATAGCTACTTCCTTATGTACCAAACGGTGTGGGCGCTAGTATCTCACTGGATAGCCATCTAGATCAATCAGGTTCACACACATTGTATAGCAGAAGGGTTAAGCATGTGGGCTCTGAAGCTAAACTTTCTGAGTTTGAATACCATATATCCACCTCATTGTATAAACGGTTATATGAGTGATGCGCATTAAGTGTACAAAACAGTTTCTCAGGCATTGTGTCAACCTTATTTGTATTGCTTTGTAATTAACTTAGTACTTCTCAAATAGGTGATGTTACTGCATTGCATCATACGTTACAAGAGAGATTCACTGTCACCTTCTTCAAGATATGAAATCAGGATTTATATGAGGTGAGTAGAAGAACCACATGGCTAAAGATTGCCTAAATGCCTGTATGACAAACTAGGTAATGTTCATCAATTGCATAAAGTGAGAGCCCAGGAAAAAGAGGGAGCTGATACACTGAACAAAGCATGAAAATTCAAGTGACTACTTCTCAGAGCCAAAAAGAATAATGTCCCAAAAGACTATAGAGAAGAAAATCAAACTAAAAAAAAAATGCTAAATGAAAAATTATATTTCCATTGAGGCACATTGATTAAAAAAAATAACCTAGAAGCTGACTGAAGAGCAAGAATTATTAAGGCAAATGTTAAGAATTTTTATTCTGGACAACAAGAATATGGTTCAGGATAATAGATCCCTTTTATATTAGCTTAACTGCACAAATGCAATGGTTGATGTACAGTTTAAAGTACCAAACTAGACTTTTATTTCTTTGTTTGTTTTTAACATGTTTATTGCGAAATATAACATATATGTGGAAAAGTAATAAATTTCAAAGTCCAGTTTGACAAGTAGTTATAGAGCAAACTTCAAACCAAACTAACTTTTGCGAGGGACCCTGTCTCCAGGTCTGTGGAGACGTAATGAACAGAAGTACAGGTGGTAACACTCTTTCATTTGCAGAGAAGAGAGCTTCCCTGAGACATGGGAAGAGGGCTATGGGAAGCAGAGGAGAGGAGCAACATAGGAGATGGGGAAGTGCCAGAGGGACATCCATCTATATGCAAAAATGCCATTCACTACCACTGTTCCATCTGCCACCGGTCTCCAGAATATTTGCTATGGATTGTTGCGTGAAAACATTCAAAGAAACATGCAAGCAAAACACACGAAGCTTTTAACAGCTCTCTAGATTTGGAAATGTAAAACAGTAAGAAGAGGTAAAAATCAGGCCCATTCCAAGTGAGAAGACTGTCTGTAAAGATCAGCCTTCAGGGACTGCCTGTAAATTTGCCCTCTGCCCCAAATATATTTTCCAATGTGAAATGAACAATTTAATATTTTCTATTATATCACCTGAATGTCCTCAATTAGAAACAGAGTAAATTAAATATTTACTCTAAAAATGAAAATGCCTCTGGGAATGTAAGAAAATTTGCCTCCTTAACAATTAGCAGAGATTAACTGCACTGGAGAATTGGAATTCTCATTGGAACAGAGTAGAGCTAAGTAACCTATAAGTAGAAAAGTTCTAAGAAGCAAGTCAGAAGACCTCAGTGTGGTTTGTTTTAGGGCAACAGAACAGCCCCCACTGGCTATCTAGAAAAGTAAAAGCACAGCAGAGAGGGAAAAGGCCAGAACCAGAGTTAAATTTTGCCTCAATTTTAACTTTTGCTTGAGACTATACTTGTCTCAAGAAAGCAAAGAAACTCTTCCTTTGCTATTTCCTGAGGACATAGCCCTTAGAATTTGGATTAGAAATTAACATTAATTCTTTATTTCAGTTCCATTCATTGTCAGATTATAGACTTCCAACACTGGTTTTTAAACTTAATATGGAGATCTTCCTGGTGCTGTGAAATCTATGTGTCAAACAACAAGCACTGTCTTAGAATAAAATTCTGGAAAATACTACATTAAAAAGTGTAGGATTAAGGGTTAAAAACTAAGAGCTAATTTTTAATTTCTAAGAGTAGTCAGCCCCTGGATTCTACATCTTGGAACAGATACTAAATAAGTGTAGAAGAAAGCAATGACTAAAATTAAGACACTAGAAACTGGAGCAGACTGAAATGATTGTGCAAAACTTCTCTCAGATATCAATTACAGAATCTGAAGAAGATGTAATCAGCAAAAAAAGGAAAATTAACATCACTAGAAGGCATAAAAAATCAGACTGAACTAGATAAGAGCTTACTCTTAACTACAACTGAAATGGAGAAAAGTAAATATAGAACCAGACAACTGTGCTGTGGAGAAATGTCTTTAGGCCCAAGTGATTATGCAAAGCCAAGAAAAAAAAGTAGGAGGAGAGGCTGTCTTCAATGTTCACAGCTGCAGAGCAACAAAACTATATCCTCAGCCCTATTAGCTCAAGGTATTGAAGAAGAGTGTTCATGGCTGGCAGGGCAGCTTGAAATTTAAAGAAGAAATGCATGAAGCAAGGGAACTGAAGGAATGAGACCCAAGATTTAAGTATGAACTCTGCCCAAATTCCTGACTGACAGCTGAATAACTCATGCATAGATAAGAATCCAAGAAGCATGGCGAAAATTCAAGCAGTGATCAAAGAGAGTCAGAAGGAGAGAATGGGGAATTTGGTGCATTTATGACTCAATACATTCCACTAACCTGTGCAGTTCAGAAGGCAGAAATGTGATGCTGGCTTGCAGTGTCAAAGGAGAGATTCCGCCACTAGCAGGATCACTGGACACTTGGACAGAATCACTAAAAGCAAGAGAATTACAGAAAGGTGAGCCCAGATAGACTCTATGCTAAATATTTGATTATGATCCAAATTTTGTAAGTGCAGGAAAGAAAAGGGGCCAGGCTACAAAAGCAATATCTAGAAGTGGCAAAAATAGACCAAAGATATCAGTGTTGCATGCTCAAGGGGAAATGAGGTCTGTATTTTGAATCCATACCCCAGGTAAGTTGACTGTCGACTAGAACAAACAATCCTCAGAAGAACACAACAAAATCCAGTATTGGTTAAAAGTGTTGTCTTCAGTATCAATTTTCAAGCACGAGTCACTAGACATGCAAAGAAACAGGAAAATGAGACCCATAATCAAGAAAAAAAAAGGTGTTTAATAGCAATTGACTCTGGGAAGTCACAGATTACTGGATTTAACAGGTAAAACTTGAAAACAGCTGTTATAAAATGCTCAGAGTTAAAGGAAATAGTTTACTAATGAGTGAATATACATGGACTCTCAACAGAAAAAATATTTAAAATGTACATTATAGAGTTACTAATTATAATCAGCAAAATGAACATTTTAGTTAAATGGGTCCAAGAGCATATTGGAAATACAGAAGAATCAATAAACATGAATATAGATCAATATATATTAGCCTATCATAATAAAAGACAGAATAAAATGAGAAATGAACATAGGCCAGGGAACTGTAGGGAAATGTCTAGAAGTCCAAGTATAAAAACAAGGAAAAAGCAAAGGCATACAGATAGAAAGGAGAAAGTAAAATTTACTTTATTCACAAATGTCATGTACATGCCATATAAATTCCCAGTGAATGCACCAATACAAGTTACTAGAACTAATAAGTACATTTAACAAAGTCACAAGATACACATGAATATATAAAATTTAATTATAATTTTATATGGCAACAGAAAATTAGAAATGAACTAATAACACAATGGCATTTAAAATAGCATCTAAAACCAGTATATACTTATGACTAAATTACACTAAATATGTACAGGACATGTACATTGAAAAAATCACAAAACGATGCTGAGAGAAACTAAAGGAGGCATAAATAAATGAAAATATTTGCCTATTTATGGATTGGAAGACTTTGTAATGTTAAGAGATAAACTATCCCCAAATTTATCTATAGATTCAATAGATTTCCAAGTAGAACTCCAGAAGGTTTCTTTAAGAACATAGAAAAATTGATTCTAAAATCTGTGAGGAAAAGTAAAGGACCTCAAATAAAAAACAATTTTGAAAAACAGAAACACTCACACTATCTGATTTCAGGACTTATTATAAAGTCACAGAAATCAAGAAAGCTTGATATTGTCCTAAAAATATGCATTTAACTTACTGGAAAAAATATAGTGTGAAGAAATTGATCCACATATGTCAATTGACTTTTGACAAAATACTAGGATGATTTAAGTGAGAAAGAATAATCTTTTCAAAAACTAATGCTGGAATCACTGGACATTCATGTGCAAGAAAAATGAAACTTATTCCTTGCTATAAGCAAAATACAACTGGGAAGGAGTTTTAGGCCTAGATTTAAGTCCTAGAACTCTAAAGCTTATAAAAGAAAATGGAGAACTAAAATTTTATGATCTTGGGGTTTCTTACATAAGACACAAAAAGTATAACCACAAATGAAAAATATCGATAAATTGGACTTCATAAAAACTAAAATCTCTTCTTCAAAAGCCACCACTAACAAAACAAAAATAAAGCCATATGAGAAAAAATATTGAGAATATAAAAGACTTTTTCCAGAAAACAAAAAAAACCCTGATCATTTAATAATAAGGCAAACAATCAAACAAGAAAATGGAAAAATAATTTGGAAGACACTTTGCAAAAGAAGATGTCCATATAGCTAATGAGCACAAACACACACATAAAATGCTCAACATCAATAGTCATCAGACAAATGCAAAGTAAAACCATAGAAGATACTAAAACTTATTAGATCAGCTAAAAGTAAGAAGACTTACGATTCCACAAATTGGTGAGAATGTAGAGCAACTGAAATTGTTGTACATTGCTGGTGGGAATGTAAATTTTGTACAGTCACTTTGGAAAATATTTTGGTAGCATCACAAATTTAAATGTACTCTTGCCATGTGACCTGGCAATCACACTCATAGATATTTACCTGAGAAAAATAAAAAATATATGTCCACACAGAGACCTGTAAGTGAATGTTCACAGCAATTTATACACAATAGTCTGACATAAGAAATAATCAAAATGTCCATCAACAGGTGAATGGATTAGAAAAAGTTGGTATTTTTTAACAGTGGAATACTACTAAGTGATTTAAAAAAAATGATTGAACTACATGCAAAGCAATGACATGAAAGCATCTCAAAGTCATTAAGCCAACTGAGAGAAGCCAGATTTGAATGAGTATATATTGTATGATTCCATTTGTGTGAAATTCTAAAAAATGCAAACTAACCTATAGTGACAGAAAGCAGATCAGTAGTTTCCTAGCGTGAGAGGAGGTGGACTGAAAAAGGAAATGAAGAAACTTCCGAGGGTAATGGAATTTTTCTGTATCCTGAGTGGGGTGGTGTTTATACAGTTGTCAAAACCCAACTAAATGCACACTTAAAATGAGACAGTCTACCTTATATATATTACATTTCACTAAAGTTGATATAAAAATAGTAGCTGACAAACTATAATCATAGTAGTGATTCAAAAGTGGCTCTTCATATGCCTTTAAGCAATTCTTTACATAATCTATTTCTTTTTCAAAATAGTGACTCAGCAATACTTGGGCCTGGAAATCAGAAATGTAGCCTATTTATTTGATATTTTAGAATTTCTTTTCTCCACTTCTTTGTGTGCACTACATTCCCCTTACTCCCACGCCTTTTACTGTCTCCTTACACTTCTAACATTTAAAAATGCTTGTCACTGGAAAGTTATTTGAATAGTTTAAAAGTTCAGTGCATAAAACCTTGGACTCTTCAAAGGAAAAGTTTCAAAGTGAGTAAATGAATATTTGGGGTTGGGGAGAGGAAGTGAGGTAAAGACTTTGCTTTTTATTTTGATACAAGAGGGATTTTATAAATCATATAGTCCATTGTGGAAAACTCTGTTAGATCCATTTTCCCCTTCTTCTTTATTAACAGAATCACAATATTTGTTCAGTATGGCAATGAGTTTAGATGGAAATTCCAAAGACAAACCAACAAAGTAATACCACTCCATTCTTAAACCTCCCTTTTAACTGGTTTTGGTCAGTGAGTTATAAGCAAAAAGACTTGGCAGAGCTTATAGAAACCCTTAATAAGGGTTTGATGAAGCTTGGATATGATTTGTATTCTGTTCTCCTCCACTCTTCTTTCCTTAAATATAGAAACCTTATATTTAAGGAAATATTTATGTACCTCCAGGTTTGATGCATGAGAACAGAAGTGACACCCTAAGCTTCATGGAGGTACATGGAGGTACACAAAAAGCTTGGTGGAACCTGAGTCCTGATGACTTCTTAGAGCCAACAATCCTGCCCTGTATTTTCTAGATCTTAACTCTTTGTTATTGTGTATGGAAGGGTGGGGGAGAGGGCAAAAGACCTTATGTGATTAAGCTGAGATCACTTGAATTTTCTCTTATATGCAAGTGAACCTATTCCTAAATTATAGAGGCATCCCTTCCACATCACCTATTTTTTATGAATAAGATACTGGAAGTAAAGGATGTTACGTGGTTTTCTTCACTAAGTTCTCTGTTTATTAATGATCCCAGTTCTACAATCTGTGTCTTAACTCTCAATAACATGATAGACATAACAATATATGAAAAAAGTTATTGGAGAGAAACTGATGAGACAAATTCATTTCCTAAATCATATAGTTTTAAAAAGCTAAAAGACATAGTACCAAATGCTAACACCATGAGCTATAGATATTTATATTAAAAGGATTTTTCACTGTATGTTAAGAGTAGCTAGTATTTGGAGTGGAAAATATGGAACAGAGGTAAAAACACAAAACATACAAATACATACCTTCTTGACATAAATTAGATTGAGAAAAGGGACTTAAAATATATTATGATCTTAGATAGGATTCAGCATCACTAAAATATCTGTTCTCCTTGATTTCATTTATAATCAAATTAAGAATAAATATTCAAAAGCTGCAGGGGTCTAACACAAAGTTCATCTAGGAAGACAAGAAGCAAGAATATTCAGGGAAAAATCTGAGTTCTCAATGAAATAATCATGGAGAAATGGCCACCACATTTAAAACTGTATGATTTTAGCAAGCATATAAATAAACAGACTGTTGGAGGAGAACAGAAAGTTGAGAAATTGAACCAATTATGTCTGGAAATTTAGAATACAACACAGGATAAAAGAGGATCTATTCCTTATACCATTCACCAAGACAAATTCCAAAGAGATCAGAAATTTAAATATTGAAAAATGGATCCATGCAATAAATAAGATAAAAAACAAAAAATTAATCCATTCAAACATTAGACAAAATATGGGCAGATCTCTCTATAACTTGGGGAGGAAGGAACAACTTCCATAATTATGATCCAAATTCAGATGCTTTTAAAGGAAAAAGATTGGTAAATTTGACAAATTGTTTATATAAAAACAAAAATATATGTTAATGGTCTGAAATAGCCACCACAACGAGATTTAATAGATAATTCAGATAAAGAAATGCAGATGACCTTTAACCATATGAGAAGAAGCTCCCCCCTGATTCAAACTAACTGAATGCAAATTAAAATTAAAATTGAATTGCTATTTTTCACCTACAAACTGGGAAAATAAACAAAACTTGTTTTGTACTCTCTGACAAGGTAAGGAAAATAGACACTCCTATTTGCTGCAAAGGATGGAAAATAATATAATCCACAGCATAGGGGTTTGCAATATCTAGCAAAATTATACATGATTCTACTTCCAAGAGTTAATCCTAAGGTACACTGGCAAAAATAAGAAAAGCATATGTACAAGTACTTTCATCAAGCAAATGTACAACATTAGGGCACTGACAGAATAAATGACAGTTTGTCCCCAAAATGCAGTATTATACAGCTATAAAAAAATAAGTAAGTAGTATCTCTATACGTAAGTACAAAATATCTGTACTATAATTGAATGATACCCAAGATGTATTTTTACATGAAAAAGCAAAATAGGGAAAAACTGTGTACCTAAAAAGGAAAGATACAAATGCATAGGCATGTTTGACTACAATTGAGGGTTAAAACATAATTTTTTATATAGCAGGAAGTAACAGGGTGGAGGAGACAGTGACAGAAACTAGATTTTTTTTAATATGCATGTCCCATAGCTTTTACTTCGGAACCCTGTAAAGAATTTACATACTTGTAAAGTAAAAATAAATTTGAGTAATCCCTAAAAGCAAGTATTTGAAGTTAAATGCACAAAACTAATCATGCATTAAGTCGATGGTATAATCACAAAGAAAGAAACAATTTGAAGTGATGTTAAAACACAGTCGTTTGATGCATCCCAAGTGAGATATGAACTGAGCAAGGAAAGAGAGAAGTAAAAAACGAACTGTTTTAGCTAACTATATTTTTGGTGGTAGTTTTAATAAAATTTTAAATATTATAATACTGTATAGTGTGTATTGTGAGAAAAAGAAATGAGTAATTATGTTGATGACTTTAACATCCAGGATTTTAGGCATGGGAGATAAAAATGTGCAATTGATGAGGTGAAGTAAAACCGTGAAGGCCTAAACAGAAATGAAATTATTGGTAAAAATTTATAATAGCTTCAGTTTTTACTAAATAAGCATTTCCAAGTTCTGTTCACTAAAAAAAAACAATGGTCAACCCAGAAGTAATGGTGACCCTTAATATCCGACCGTCATCTTTAATGATCGTTAAGTAGCATTTCCCACTAAAAGCAACTGGGCTTCTTGGGGAAAGATTGATTTCATGTCTATGACAGGAAATGGGCAAGATTTCCCTGAAACTTTTGTCATAGCAGAAGTAAGATGTTAACAAAGACTTTCAGAGTTATGGCAATAGACACAAGCCACCAGTCAAGGTTATGACTTCCCATTGTGAAGGAGGGGGGCATATTGAGCATCAATAAAGAAAGAAAACTACAATGGATTGTAACACAGCAACTCTGTTCAAATACATGTATTCATAATATCCACTGGAGGATGTTACTTTTAAAACTAGTCAATGAAGGAATCTATCAAGTATTTATTCATTTCTCATATATTGATGAAACAAATTCCTGCTTTGTAGAGGTATTCTAGCAACAATTAAAAAGGCAACAATAGAATTCAAATATCTGATTTCACAAATCTGAGGGAAATAATGGATTTAAACCATGATATTTAAGACTATTAAAATTACTCAAAATAGAACAAGCGATATATGAAGTACCTGAAAGAAAATGATATTATATGGAAAGTATATTTGCCAAAAACATTCACACCCAAATCTGATCCTTCTGGATATAAAAACCAATTCACCAGAAATGAGGTAACTGAGTAATACTTTTAGCGATGCAAGTGTAATATAATTATTAAATATAGGCTGTGAGAAATTCTACAACGACAAAGCACCAACTTTAATCAATCGGTTAACTAGCAAAAAGAGAAAAAATGAAAAGGGAATTTAAAATTTTTAAAATAATTAAGAAACTTAATCAACTGAAATGTAGTCCTTACTGATAACAGACTTGAACAATTTAACTATAAAAAAATATTCATGGGATAGCAGAAAAAATGTGAACAATTACTACATATTTGATAATATAGCTAATTCTTGTCAGCTTTTAGGTGTGATAAACATATTGTGGCTATTTTTAAAAAGCACCCTTTAGAGTACATGCTGAAAAAACAGATAAAATGGTAAAGTATCTGAGATTTGCTTCAACATGATCTGAATGTTAGGAAATAGGTTAGGAAATGGGTTTGTAATATGATTCACTTACTTTTGGATATAACAGATATTTCACATGATGAAATACATGTATTTCCAAAACACATACACATGCATGAAATGGCATAAATACAGACAGTATTGTAAAGACACTCTCGAACAGCAACATTTACAAATTATTTCTTATTATCCCAAACTCTATTATTGTCCTTTAAGCCTGACTCTTGCTGTTCACAGGGGTCAGAGAACCATGACATGTGTTATAAAGAGTGAAAGAGCAAAAAATGTGTATTTACCAGAGGCATTCAAAAATAGGATGAAAGTTCACACATATATAAAGGTCATATATTACACATGACCTTGCCTACAGGGAGAAGGACATAAAGCCAGAATTTCATTGAGAATGCTGGATAGAGATTACTTTACATAATTTAGCAAGCTAAGAGCCAAGGTTTCCATCCAGAATTGTATTATTAGAGCAACTCAAGAGTAACACAGTTAAGCTGGGTTTTATGCTACTTAAACATATAGCACATAACTATTCATTGTCCTAAAGCAATATGAAAAAATTGGAAACAGTGCCAATATAAGGACATTGCATGGCAGCTTTATTTTAAAGACAGATGGGTCTATATACAAATATGATTATCTTCCTTAAGATCACCAGGGTTAATTTATTTCATGTATAATAAATGAGGCTCAAAGTGGTTTCACATTCAATGACAGACACCTTGAATTATTATAAAAATCACATCACTTTATTCAGAAGCCTAGATTTCCAACCCATAAAGATTCTGGGTTCAAAAAAGTTGTATTTTTTCATGGCTTTTGAATGTTTTGATTTTTTATTCACCTCATTACTGATCCAAATACGTTTATACATCTGGTTTCTTGCTAATCGCTTATAATTTTAGCATAGTTTATTTATTATTTAAAAATAATAATGGACTAGAAGACTGAACATTAAGATATCAATCCTAGTCAGTGATTTATAGATTCAATGCAATCCTATTCTAAAAATTCCAACAACCTTCTTTGCATAAATGGAAACACCAATCATCAAATTCATATGGAAGGGTAAGGAGTCCCAAATGCCAAAGTTATCTTGAGAAAGAAGAGTGAAGTTTGAAGTCTCATGCTTCCTGATTTTAAAACTTATTACAGCACCAGATCAAATTGGCATGGTACTGGCACAAAAAGACAGACCTACAGATGAATGGAAAAGAACTGAGAGCTCAAAAATTAACTGTCATGTTTATGGCCAGGGTGATTTTTGAAAAGGTAAGGAAGACCACTCAATTGGGAAAGAATCATCTCTTCAACAAAAGCTAGGAAAATTGGATCTTTATTCATGAAAAAAAAAGAAGGAATCCTATCTCATATCATGTACAAAAATCAATTCAAAATGGATCAAAGTCATAAATATAAGAGCCAAATCTATAAAACTCCTAAGAGGAAACATAGGGAAGCATATTCAGTACCTTGTGTTAAGCAATGATTTCTTAGATTTTATACCCAAAACACAAGCAACAAAAGAATAGATAAATGTGACTTCTTCAAATTTAAAAACTGTTTTGCCTCAAAGGACTTTATCATGAAAGTAAAAAGACAACCTACACAATGGAATAAAATATTTAGAAATCACATTTAATATCCAAGAATACATAAAAGATTTAATATCCAGAATATATAAAGAAATTCTTCAACTAAGCAACAAAAATACTGTCAAACAACCCAACTAAAAATGGGCCAAAGACTTGAATAGATAACTCTCCAAAGAAAATATACAAGTGGAAGAAAGTATATGAAAAGATGCTTAACATTATTAGCTATCAGGGAAATTCAAATCAGAAGCATGAGATACCATTCCACACCTATTCAAATGGATGCTATTAAAAAAGAGATGGAAAATAAAAAGTGTTGGAGAGGATGCATAGAAACAAGAACACCTTTCATTCCTGATGGCAATATATAATGGGGTAGCTGCTGCAGAAGACAGTTTGGTGGTTCCTCAGAAAGTTAAGTATATAATTACTATAAGGCCCCACAATCCCACTACTAGATAATAACCCAAAAGAACTGAAAGAAGGGACCCAAAAAGATATTTGTATACCCATATTCAGAGCAGCATTATTCACAATTGCCAAAAGAGGGAAGCAGAACAAGTGTCCATTAACCAATGACTGGGTGAACAAAATGTTGTATATACAGACAATATGACATCATTTAGCCATAACAAGGAATGAGGTTCTGATATGTGTGACAACATTAATTAACCTTGAAGACATCATGTTGAGTGAAATAAGCCAGGAACAATAGGACAAATATTGTATGATAGCATTCATATGATATAACTAGAATAAGCAAGTTCATGCAGTCATAATCTAGAATATAGGTTGCCAGGGGAGGAGTGGGGAGAAGAAATGGGGTGTTAAGACTTAATATGCACAGGGTTCCTATTTGGAACAATGGAAATGATTGGTAATGGATGGTGGTGACAGTAGCACAACATTGTGAACATAATTAACAGCAATGAAATATATATATGAATGCGTTTAAAAAGGAGAAATGACAGATCATATATATGATAAAAGAATAAAATTATTTAAGATTCCACAGAACTTTGTTTGCTAAACCCCAGCCAGCATCACTCCAGTTGACTCTTTAGAACACCTAAGGTTCCAGGACAAGATGGTGGCTTAACAATGTGCACATTTTAGTTCGTCCTCCAGAACAACTACTAAATGACCAGAAACAGTACAGAACAGCTCCTGGGGCCACGTCAGTGACCAGACACACAGCGTACCCCAGTCTGGACCAACTGGACCGGCTTCAAGCCCCCCCAGAACTGTGAGTTCCCCAAGCTGCGGCACCGGTGCCCCTCCCCCACAAGCTGCTTCCCAAAGGGGAAAGGAAAGAGACTTTACCAGCAGCAGGGGCTGAGCCCAAACAAATGCCAATTGTGGAATTAATTAACAAATTCTGACTACTAAAAATAGGCCCCCAGCTCAGGTGAACCTGGTCAAAGTGGAGGTTGCTCATTTTTGTCCCAGCACCAAGGGGGCAGGGCTGATGGAAAAGAAAAAAAAAAAGAAGGAAATAGAGGTTTTTGTGGCTGTGTTTCTACAAAATCTTGACTGCCTTTGGATACAGTGGCAGGGCTTCTCAGGCTGTAACTGCCCCAGGCATAGACAGAAACAAGCTGGTTTGAGGGCTTGTCTGGAGCCTGTGCCTTCCTCAGGGGAAGGGTGAAGCCCAACTCAGGTGGAATCCCTCCCTCAGGAATTCAGACACCAGGGCTTCGTAATTTTCAGCCATTAAAACCAGCCTGCAACCTCTCCTCTGTCTCCACCATGTCCCCAGCAGGGAGAGTCTGCCAAAATTAAAGGTACTGCATCATCTTATGGTGGTGGGACATGCAGGCAGACAAGCACCACATACTGGGCAGGATAAGAAAAACAGAGCCCAGAGACTTCACAGGAAAGTCTTTCAACCTGCTGGGTCTCACCGTCAGGGAAAACCAACACAGGTGACTCTTTCCTCCTGATAGGAGGCCAGTTTGGTCTGGGAAAATCTCACTGGGGTCTATAATACCTAAGTAGACATTCCTAAGTGTGTGGGGGGAAAAGGCACCATACAAGCAGGGCAAGAAACAAGAAAACAAAAACCAAAAAAATCTCCTCTGTTAAACAAAACTTAGGCTAGAGGTTCAGATAAAGCTGAACTAAATGTCAAAGAACAATTAGACAACAAATTCATCCAGCAAGAAAACCCTAGGTAAAAGAAGTGAAAGCAATCTCCAGAACAAACTAATTAAGGTAATTAAATGCCTAGACACCAGCAAAAAATAACAAATCACACTAGGAAAATTGAAGTTATGGCCCAGTCAAAGGAACAAACCAACAATTTAAATGAGATACAGGAGCTGAAGCAATTAATTCAGAATATACGAACAGACATGGAAAACCTCATCAAAAACCAAATCAATCAATTGAGGGAGGACATGAAGAAGGCAAGGAATGAACAAAAATAAGAAATGGAAAGTCTGAAAAAACAAATCACAGAACTTATGGGAATGAAAGGCATGGTAGGAGAGATGAAAAAAACAATGGAAACCTATAATGGTAGATTTCGAGAGACAGAACATAGGATTAGTGAACTGGAGGATGGGACATCTGAAATCTGGCAAGAAAAATAAAATATAGGGAAAAAATGGAAAAATATGAGCAGGGACTCAGGGAATTGGAAGACAATATGAAGTGCATGAATATACATGTTGTGGGTGTCCAAGAAGGAGAAAAGAAGGGAAAAGGAGGAGAAAAATTAATGGAGGAAATTATCACTGAAAATTTCCCAACTCTTATGAAAGACTTAACATTACAGATCCAAGAAGTGCAGTGTACCCCAAAGAGAACAGATCCAAATAGACATACTCCAAGACATTTACTAATCAGAATGTCAGAGGTGAAAAAGAAAGAGAGAATCTTGAAAGCAGCAAGAGAAAAGCAATCCATCACGTACAAGGGAAGACCAATAAGACTATGTTAGATCTCTCAGCAGAAACCATGGAGGCGAGAAGACATTGGGATGATATACTTAAATTAATAAAAGAGAAAAACTGCCAACCAAGAATTCTATATCCAGCAAAATTGTCCTTCAAAACTGAGGGAGAAATTAATATTTCAGACAAAAAATCACTGAGAGAATTTATGACCAAGAGACCAACTCTGCAAGAAATACTAAAGGGAGCACTAGAGACAGATACAAAAAGACAGAAGAGAGAGGTGTGGATAAGAGTGTAGAAAGGAAGACTATGAGTAAAGGTAAAAAGAAGGAAAATTAGATATGATGTATATAATCCAAAAGGCAAAATAGTAGAAGAAAGTACTACCTGTGCAGTAATAATACTAAATATTAATGGATTAAACTCCCCAATCAAAAGACATAGACTGACAGAATGGATTAAAACACAGGTCCCATCTATATGCTGTCTCTACTCAAAAGACATGAGGGCAAGGACACAAACGAACATTTGCACACCAATGTTTATAGCAGCATTATTTACAATTACCAAAAGATGGAAACAGCCAAAATGTCCATCAACAGACGGGTGGACAAACAAACTGTGGCATATACATATGATGGAATATTATGCAGGCGTAAGACAGAATAAACTTATGAAGTATGCAACATCAATGACGGGTCATAAGGACATTATGCTGAGTGAGATTAGCCAAAAACAAAAGGACAAATACTGTATGGTCTCACTGATATGAACTGACGTTAGTGAATAAACTTGGAATATTTTGTTGGTAACAGAGACCATAAGGAGATAGAAATAGGGTAAGATATTGGGTAATTGGAGCTGAAGGGATACAGATTGTGCAACAGGACTGAATATAAAAACTCAGAAATGGACAGCACAATACTACCTAACTGTAATACAATTATATTAAAACACTGAATGAAGCTGAATGTGAGAATGATAGAGGGAGGAGGGCTGGTGGCATAAATGAAATCACAAAGAAAGATAGATGATAAAGATTGAGATGGTATAATCTAGTAATGCCTAGAGTGTATAATGATAATGGCTAAATGTACAAATTTAAAAAATGTTTTTGCATGAGGAAGAACAAAGGAATGTCATTACTGCAGGGTGTTGAAAATAGATGGTAATTAATACTATAAAATTTCAACTTATGTGTGAGACTAAAGCAAAAAATGTTTATTTGGTACAAAATTTATATTTTGACTAGTGCGTCTCCTAATATAACTTATGTAGATAGTTGGTTGAACACCATAAGTACATGGAAGTACATTGGGTAGGACATGAGATTTTGTTGGTTTGTCCAGATGATGCCCCAATGAATCCCAGAGTGATTTGATCAGTGAGTGGAAAAGTATTCACAAAGTCCCCTTCGGGAAATGGTGAAAATGGGGGAAAATTCAACCTCCCCAACTTGAATTCTTGATATTCTCACAAGCAGTGTGGACAACCAAAGTTGTAGGCTGAGCCCCCAGTCTTGGGGGTTGTTCATATGAAACTTAACCCCACAAAGGATAGGTCAAGTCTACTTAAAATTAGACCTAAGAGTCACCCCCAGGAGAACCTCTTTTGTTGCTCAGATGTGGCCTCTCTCTCCAGCCAACACAACAAGCAAATTCAGCACCCTCCCCCTGTCTATGTGGGACATGACTCCCAGGGGTGTGGACCTTCCTGGCAATGTGGGACAGAAATCCTAGAATGAGCTGAGACGCAGCATCAAGGGATTGAAAAAACCTTCTGGACCAAAAGGGGGAAGAGTAAAATGAGAGAAAGTGTCAATGGCTGAGAGATTCCAAACAGAGTCGAGAGGTTATCCTGGAGATGATTCTTATGCATTAAGTAGATATCACCTTGTTATTCAAGATGTAGTGGAGATGCTGGAGGGAACTGCCTGAAAATGTAGAGCTGTGTTCCAGTAGCCATTTTTCTTGATGATGATTGTATAATGATATAGCTTTCACAATGTGACTGTATGATTGTGAAAACCTTGTGTCTGATGCTCCTTTCATCTACCTTGTCAACAGACGAGTAGAACATATGGAATAAAAATAAATAATGGAGGAACAAATGTTAAAATAAATTTAGTTTGAAATGCTAGTGATCAATGAAAGAGAGTGGTAAGGGGTATGGTATGTATAATTTTTTTTTCTTTCTGTTTTCATTTTATTTCTTTTTCTGTTGTCTTTTTATTTCTTTTTCTGAATTGATGCAAATGCTCTAAGAAATTATCATGATGATGAATATGCAACTATGTGATGATATTGTGAATTACTGGTTATATATATGTAGAATGGAATGAGCATATACTAAGTACGTGTTTCTTTCGTGTAATATATTTTTTAATTAAAAAAACTTTTTTAAAAAAAGAACACCTAGGGCTCAAATTGAGACTTTGTAAAAGTTTTATGCACTAAGTTTGCTTTCCTGGTACCTATAATTTCTAGAGGTTCCTAGGTCAGATAAGTCTTGAGACCCAGAGGGACCAGCCTTTCCTAGTTAATCAGCTAATTGCATCCCCCTATCCTTTAGTGTCAACACCCCTTCTCAACATGAAGAAACCAGGTATTGTCTAAAGATCCTTATAGATTCAGAGAAGGATCAAAGGAGAAGGAAGAGTAATAACAGAGAGAATAAGATTTAACAAATGAGTTTGACTGCTGAATCACTATACTGATAGTTCTTCTAGCCCCCAGTGTTTTTGAGCAGCTTGTAGGAAAAATCTTCATTAGTGGAATGGTAACCCATAGCAAAGCCCAGAATCTGTTCTGTGACTACTTATTGAAGTGTACTTTCTTTTCTTTGTATATAGGTTATAGTTCACAATAAAACATTTTTTTAAAATCCATGGAACTGCACTATACAGTGAATCCTAAGTCAAACCAAGACTACAGTTCATAGTGAAACTATAAAAATGTGCTTTCATCAATTTTAACAAATGTTCCACACTAATATAGGTGTTAATAATAGACTGGTACATAGCAATCACTATTTTATGCTTGATTGTTCTGTAAACCCACAACTTCTCTAATTAAAAAGAAAAACTTGGGAGTCGCATTTTCCCATTGTCATTCCTCTCTCCCCCCACCGCCTTGCTTTATTGTAGAAAACACAGAATAAAAGGAAAAGAAAAGAAATATGGTCATAGTGAATATGCTCAACCACAGCTCTACAATTTCATATTGGGAAGTTACTTCTTGAAGGGAAAGTATCTTAAGTGATAAGTATAATAATGTATCCAAAAGGAAATGTTTCCCAAAAACTAAGTCTTCATATAATAGGCAACAGAACAGAAAGATAAGCTATAGCTGTTTTAGATTTTAATAATGCATTCTATTTTTTTTTAGTAATGTATAACTTCAGAGTCCACATGGTTAGTTGCTTGTTGGTCATAAAGATATTATGGTTATTATACTTAAAATTGATGGACTCTGTGTGCTTACGTGTATATATGTGTGTTTGTGTGTATGTGTGTTTGTGTGTATGTGTGTGTTTGTGTGTATGTGTAGCCTGAATAGCTTCATAAATTAACAAACTTTGGAGAGACTCTAAAAGTCTGTCCTTACATAGAAGTCTAAAGATAACACAGTTCTTACAGAATTTATGGCTTAAAAGGAAAAAGCTAAATTTAAAATACTAACATATGTTTATTTCTCACTTAAAGAATATTTTAAAGTCTCCTAACTGCATGCCTGCACACGTGCACAATAAGCTCTCGTTCCCTTAATCCCCTTCCTATGCTGCAAACCTCTATACAAGATTCCTATGGTTTAGATGTAAAACTATTTTGAAAATTACCTGGGGAGCAGGATATTAATTACCTCTTCATTGATTAGATAATATAAAACCAGGTTAAAACCCACACTATAGGGCAGGCCACGGTGGCTCAGCAGGCAGGAATGCTTGCCTGTGATGCCAGAGGACCCGGGTTCGATTCCTGATGCCTGCCCATGTAAAAAAAAAAAAAAAAAAAAACCATGCTATAACACCAAAAGAATGTGCTCATAACACAATTAGTCAATTAAGTTTGGTTAATGTATTTAATGAATGAATTAATGAATTCCATGCACAACTAAAACAAGCAGATCATTGTGACTCGTTGTTGCCTATGCTTAGAGGCTGCCTAAAGTTAGACACATTTGCATTTTTGAAGAGAAACTTTGAAATATAGTATTTTCAACCCATTCTAAATATTTTCCTATTCTGTCAGCAACTCTGAAATTACAGTGAATGCTTAAAACTTATATGCTCTTTAAAAAAGAAACAACAAAAAAGGAATGAAGTACACTGACCAACAATATAACCAAAAACACCATAACAACCCAATTAACAACTTAGAAAAATAAATCAATGACGAGAGTTTGCTAGCAAAATACCATGTTTTCTGCGGCAATGATGGGCCATATGGCAATGGATTTATTCTATACTGGCAGTAAGAATATTCTATGGAAGAGAAATTAGATTAACATTTTATTTTCACACTCTGCTAAATTTAGTTATCAGCTAATTATACATGAAATATTGTGTGTGTTTGTGTGTATATGTGTTGATGTATGACCCTTGAGTTTTCAATCAAAGAAATAACTTTAAATATATTTCCATGCAGTAGTCATCCATTCACCTAGGTCCCCTGGATGGATGAAAAAGGATAGAGGTAGATAGAGGTAGGTGAGGTGGGGACTCCAGAGTGTCTGCAGTTGTAGGAGCTCTCTTTCGCTTTCTGTTTACTCTTCAGCAAACCTTATTTACTGAGTTAGACTCCTAGCATCAGTCTAGAGAAGACCTGGCATTGAATAAATTAGAATAAAATTGCCAAAAGATTAGCCTTTTGGTCCTGGCCACAGAATATGGTACAGTTCTGCCACCTACTGGTTGCTTTCTCACACGTGACTTGGCAGCATTGCCATTTGTATGCATTTTGTTTGCATCAGCAAGCAAAACAGTGATGTTGAGAAAGTCCGATAAAACTTTGACAAATCACTTTCTACCATGTGAATAGAGAAATGATCTAGGTTTTAACTGCGATTAATACAAATGTTACTGTATTTAACATACAAGACAGGTGGGACCCTTCACAGCTATGGTCTGTCTGCTCACTGCCCAACTCCTCACTCCCCATTTACCACAATAAAGAAATAACTGCACTATCCAAATGCACCCTGCTCTGGCATTTGGGTGTATATGGGTGCATAAGTGTCTCATGCACTTGGTTGCAGTGAACATTGAAACACCTTTTTTAATTTGGGGTTATCTCCCCATGACCTGCACTGACGCTGGTCAATTTGCCCCATACTCTGTTACACAACTGATCCCTTTCAAATTGTCCTTTTGCGTATTTGTGTTCTTTGAAAGCAAGGTTATTTTGATATCTTTGGATTGCCTCAGTATTTAACACTGTGCCTCTCAGGATGATGTATGCACTGTGTGTACAGCCCTTTGTAAGAGGTGTCTAATCCTACCACAATTGTTGTTATATAAAAAAGCAAAGCAAATATTTATTGAAAACACACAGTATTTCTCAGACATGGTCTTCTAGCTTTAAAAGCCATATTTCTCAATGTTTTCGCTTGATTTAAGTACATAGCTCTCAAATACATGGCCAATTTAGATCTTGGCATTAGGAAGAACGTAATCTTGATTAGTGCTGGATTTTTTTCTTTTTAAAATTGATTCTAAAAGAAAACCTAAAGAAATTGTAAACATCTTTTCAAACTTAATCCTGTCTGAATGGATGAAATTCAAAATAAAACTAGAATGTATGTGTATTTATTTGGAACATAAGATCCTCTTTTGTGCTAAACCTTTTGCCTGAAATGTGTAATATAAATTGTTATGATTTCCAGAAAAGTAATTAGGTAAAAACATCGATTTTTACTTAATTTAACTCATTCTGGCCTATCTAAAAGCACACATCATTGCTCTTTTGACCAAACTATGCATTTACTCATTTCCGTATTGTGTAACTGAAATAGTTACTGAAGAGCTAGCTTAGATTTTTTTTTTCATTATATGCTGAACATACAGGTAAATCCTGGTTTAGAACTTTTGTTATTCAAAGATATACTATAAAAGATAAAGCTAGATGCTGAGGTTGCCATGTGGTGGTCACAGAACTGCTGGTTATGAAAAGAAATAATCTTTGCATGTGGATAGGACATTTGATATGGAGATGTATAAACAGCAAAGGCTTAAATGGCCATGATAAGTAATTAAAGACGGCTTTAATTACTTATCTCACTCTCACTCTTTACAAGCAACTCGGTACAATCCATCACCAAAATACTCTTATGTGAGTGTTCACCCACCTCATTTCTCATGCCTTACATGACTGTAGTGCAGATAATGTTCGTAAATTTAGATTAAGCAAAATACGTTTTTGCTTAATTAAACTTTTGTTTAATAGGTTTTGAAAGAGATAAAGACTGAATATGAATAATTGAACATATTATATATGTGACAACTTGTAGGTGAGATCCTAACATACTGGTTCTATTTGCTTTTAAGGATATATAAAACTCGAAGCAATTCCAACATCCATTGTAAGGGAATTTATTCTAAATATAAATGTCAAGTTGTCTTAGTTTGATCAAAATAAATTAATATGTCCTAAATAGGAACTTGTTCAGTTATTTCTCCCTGCCTTTATATCAGAGGGAGATTTTATTATTTTCATATTGATAGGTTTATTCTGAATTCTCAAACCAAGGAAAGGCCTATGTGACTACATGCAAACACAGCAAACCTTTAGTTCTATGTAAAGAAGTAGTTTCTAAACTTTATTTATTGTTTAGAAAGTATTGGTGGATTTCAAAATGCACAGATGCCTTGACCTTAGCCAAGACCTACAAAAGCAGAGTATCTGGGGGGGATAAAGACTGGAATCTGTATCTTCAAAAGCTTTCTAGGTGATTCTCACACATCCAGTTTCAGAGAAATGAGAAAACTGGTATTTGAGAACAATTGTTTCTCAAAGTCTGGTCTTTAGAACAGCATCGTCTGAGAACTTGTTGGAAATGCACATTTTCAGCCCCACCCCAGACCTATATAAACATAAATTCTGTAATGGAGACCAGTAATATAGCAATATGTGATTTAACAAGCCATACACGTGATGCTGAATCATATTGAAGGTAAGGCTTGAGAACCATTGATTTAGAAAAATAAGTTGAAAAGTGATGTTTCTTTGTAATTCCATGCATTTATCAAATGCTTACTATTTTGAGACAATGTAAATAAACTAGTTAGAATCCCTAACCTTATGGTAGTCACAACATAATCAATTCTACTGTCTTATTGTGATCAATTTTGTGATTATTTACTTATTCAACATCTTTATTGCAATGTAATTCACATTACGTGAAACTGACATTTTTTCTTAGTGATTTTAAACAAGGTATTTACTTTTTAATATCCTCATTTCAGTTATGACTTATTTTCTCTAGATTATTATTACAGATCCCTGCACGACGGTTTAATTTTATTCGATTTTACTGAGTGGACTATACCTCCTGAATTTCAGTAATATTCCATTTGTGAATGTTGAAAATCTCTGCTTCTGTGGGAATCACAGTATTAGAGGGACTAGTAGAAGTGATAGACTGAAAAAAATAAGAAGCTCAATACACTTTGAAAATGGAGCAGGAAGCCTTTGCATGATAACAAAGGGCCCTGGCTAGTTACAAAGCTTTCCCATAGAGTATTTTCCTCCTCATACCATTGTCAGAAAGGCATTACTGCTACAACAACATAAAGGAAAGTGAAGTGGCATTCTGGTGAGCAATCATCTGGTAAATACATGAGCTAGGATTACAAAACCAGATGCTGTAAATTTAAATCCCATGCTCTTTTACATTAGACCCCACTGCCTGTCCATTGAATGCATAGTAAGCACTCAATATATATTTGTGTAATTGAACTGAAAAGATAGCCTCACTTCCAGGATGAGAGAAAGCTAGTCATGGACTTTATATTCTATTAAACAAACATTGGAAAGTTCATCTTAAGAAATAGCCCTTGGAATTTCCAGCCTTGAGTATAAAGTAAGAAAACCAATTCATCTGCACTGAGATACTGATTTATGGTGGCTTACAAATGAAGTAAAATTGGAAAGAGTTCAGTTTGTTGCCAGGGCAATATTCATGATTAACTCTTTTCTGGAATCAAAACACTTGATTTTTATCACCATTCTTCAGGCTATGAGGAATTCCCCTTAAATTTCAAGAACTCATGTTTTTAAATACCTTATCAGCATTTTAAATGAACCATTTATTTTACTTGATATATAATTTCAGCTGAACTGCCCATTACTGTGAATTTGGGGTGGGGTAGTGTGTAATAAGTATGAATTGCTATACAACATTCAAAATGGCAGATAGCCTTATTTCTTTATTTTTCCTTATTCAATTCAAAACTGGATCCTAGCCACCAAGCCTCATAGTTAACCAATCTGGTATCAATCAATTTCCAAGTCTTGTTCTCCACTGTGGATCAAACAAGAGCACTGAAGCATACACAGTTCAGAAAGATAGAACTCTGCCCCTAAGGTCCTTCATGTTGGTTGCTGGAGTCACTGCCCGTCCCCGCCCCACCCCCACCCCACCCCTGTTCAGGTCTGAGGGACAATTAGAGGATAGCTAACTCTCCTTCTTCCAGCCTCTTCCAGATCGAGCCGTGGAACCTTTGCAAATGTCCTAAATCATGGCCCTCGATAACAGTCTCCTCAGGAACCCACACAGTCCTCAGCATTCAGACACTTTCACTCCAGGTGCTTCATTGATTCAAGGATGAGAACTTAAAGTCTCAGAATGTGCCATGCATTCCTGCCTTATCTGTCTCAGGAATTCCTGTCACATTTGTGACAGGCTACTTATCTTTCCAAATATTAGAGCATAGGCGGTATCTTGTTTCTCTCTCTCAAAATCCCACCAAATGGGCCAATCCTTTTCCATCATCTAAACTAAAGAATATGTGGATTAGGTACCCAAACGTAAGCCTAATTTTTCTCCTCACATTAGGTGGAAAACCTTCCTCCCTCCCTCTGTAATCCCAAAAGGCCATCTACTTCCCTGGAGTAAGTAACATCCAGAATCTTGAAAGCACAACTCTAGCCACTCTGGTGAGCTTATAACAAATATTAATATTAATAATAATAAATTTAAAATAAAAATCCAAATACATCATTTTAATATATATGTAACATATTAATCAAGTAATCTCTCAGAAACTCTGTATAACCTCAAAGAATTATGACTATCTAAGAGCCTTCGCTCGGTTTTTTTCTTAATTTATCATAAAGATCACCTGAAACTTTCCCATAGAAAAGCTAATGGAAAGAACAAAGTGGATTCATAGACCTATTTATCTTTAAACAGTGACATCTGTTCTCACGTTTCAAATACAAAAAACATATGCATGGATTTATCACACACAGCATATAAACCCCCTCTCTTGGGTACTTCACACAATGAGCAGCCTAAAGCTGGGGGTTGAAGACAGCTGTTTGCCCTGGTCTGTATAAAATAGGAAGCTGAGCAAGCACTAGGAAAACTGAAGCCTGGACTTCACAACTGGTTGGGTATGGAGAACGAAAAAGATCAAGGAAAAGGAGGAGGCAAGGATAAATCCGAGTGTTTGGCTCTCCCTCACTGAGCTGGGACCCTTCCAGTAGAAACAGAATATCTTACCAAAATTATAGTCAGTTAAGTTTTGGATGTTGAATTTAAGACATCCACAAGACACTCAAGATTTCTGGGGATGATTCACATGGAGGTCTTCAACAGAAAGATTTCTAGGTCTGAAACTCAGGTGAGAGGTCCGAAACTTAATACTTCAGCTTCATATAAAGACATCGTGCCTGAAGCATCAGAAACTTTAAATCCCATCTAATTTTAATTCTTTTAGTCATATTATTGATAAAACCTTATCTGCCTTGGCATCCGGCTAATCCCCAAATTTAGATCACTGTGCCTTCTTTTACAGAAGAGAACTAACAGCTTCTGTTTTTTTTTTTTTTTTTTTAAGAGAGGAACATACCGTTTTTGAAAACTAATGCTGAGAAATTTTAAAGTCTTAATAAAATCCCAGGGACCCAGAATTCATTTAATTGGAAGAAATTGAAAAGAAAACCATTCTGTTTGGTGATCTTAGTAAAAATTCTGGGGATCCAGAGACCAATTTTTTAATGGAGCTAAAAGGCAAAGGACTCAGTTGATGCAACTGATAAAAAGAAGACACCTTGAACCACCGAGATGGTTTAGTCTTAATAAGTTGCCACCTCACTCATTGTTCCTTCAGGTTTTTTCTTCAATGCATGAAATCACCATGTAACTAATGTATTCAAGACAGAAAACTTTTCTCCTTAACTGGAAACTCTTCAGTTAAAGTGGATTGATTCTCTCTCTACTTCTTCAAATGCATCTTCTTCTCTACAAATACACTCTGCTGCTCTACTTTGAACCTCAGTGTTAGTGAACTGACATCAAGTCTTCCTGCCTAGAGTTCAGAGTCAGACAAGTTTCATTTTTTTTATTGATATATATTATATATTCAAATGCCATGTAATCCACCAAGCATACAGTCAGTGGTTCACTATATCATCAAATATTGCATTTATCATCACAATTGACTTTTTTCACTTGTGTGAAAAATAACATATATACAAAAAAGCAATGTATTTCAAAGTACACCGCAACAATGAGTTGTAGAACAGATTTCGGAGTTTGGTATGGGTTACAATTCCACAATTTTAGGTTTTTCCAACTAGCTGGCCAAGATTCATTATAAATACTTTCTTCTCCCACTCACCCACTCCAGCTTCCATCCTTCTTGGTCAAATTATTTAGCCTCTCTGGGAATCTGTTTCTTTAGTTAGAATATGGAGATTCTAGTACCTATTTTATGGGAGTTTGAAGACTAATACATACTAAAGTATGTACATACTCCAGTATGTTAATACATACTAAAGTATACTAAAATACTTTGCATAATGGATGGGGCATAATAAACACCAAATGTAATTTTTTCCTTTCTTTTCGTTTGCTATTCTTTCTTCTCTGTCCCTCACTCCTTTCCTCAGCTATGCCTTTAACCACGCTTTCTCTCTTCCTTCCTTTCATCTTCCCTCCTTTCTTCCCCTTGTAATACTTCCTTTGTAGTGTGACAGGTGTTTTTCCACAATAAAGGTCTGATCATGATATTCTTGGTTTAAATTTCTCAAGTTCTTCCCAGTGAAATGAAGATAAAGATCAATCTATTATCTCATCTCTCAATCTAACATTTCTATAGTATGGTAGATGTAGATATAATAATATCAACAAACCTACCACTATTGTGCAGTTACTATGCTTTAATCATGGAGCCAAGTATTAGAGATCTTTATTACTGATCCTCATAACAATCCTAGAAAGGAAGATATTATTACTGTTACTTACAAATAATGAACTGAAAGACCAAGGAAGATAACTTAATTCCCCAAAACACAAACCAATACGTGACAGATGCCAGTTCGCTGTGACTCCAAAGTGGATTTATTCGTATTTCTATGCTATTTCCTTTCACTCTTGCCAAAATATTTTGTGTTTCAATTCTGTACCTTTGTATATGCTATTCCTTGTACTGGAAATGACCTCCACTCCTGAATGCACATAAAAACTCAACATCATCTTTCTCTGTCAGCTCAAAGTCACCACTTCTGTGAAAGTTTTTTGTTGTTGTTGTCCAAAGGCAGAAGTAATAGCAGCTTTGTCTTCCCTGAGCCCAGAGCACATTTTATATAATGCTATATACCTAATTCTAGTAAAGAACCAGTAAACTGGTTATCATTGCCTCACAGTACCAAGCACAGTGCCTAGTATATATAAGGGTTTAAATAAATCTTTCAAAATCTTTTACATATTGTCTCATTTTCCCTGTTTCATGGATTTCTACATAACTACTTATCTGTAAAAGTTAGCATGGCCAAGAGCTCAATCCTTCTATGACTTTTCTTTCATTTATATACTTGCTTTCTGGGTGATTTTAACCAGTCTCTTGATTCTACAAATTATGTAAATGCTGAAGATGCCTATATTTATTTCCTCAGCCCAGTTATCTCTCCTGAACTTCCAATTCATCTATTTAAATATGAATTAAACACCTACACTTTATTTAGCAATATATCTCATGTTTCAAATGTCTAAAATTGAGCCTAATCTTTCCCATAACCTGTTCCTCCCACAATCATACCCATCTATATTAACAGCAACTTTATCCTTTCAGTTGTGTCTTGGAGTTATCCTCAATACCTCACTTGATCTCACACCCTATGTAAAATCCATCAGCAAACCCTATTTAAAGTGTAAAATGTATCCATAATCTGACTATTGTTTCTTTCTCAATCACTACTACCTTGATCCAGTAGTCATAATGGTTGCACCTGGATTATTACAATAGTCTATTGTTTTTTTCCATCTTTAGTCCCCAGAAGACTGCTCCCTACATGGCAGACAGATTGATCTTTTTAAAATATAAGACAGACCACCTCTTTTAGTAAAATCCTCTAATTACTTAAATTTTCATTCAGAATTAAATGCGAACTTCATATATGGCCCACCAGTCCCAGTATTTTAAACTATGTCCCCTCCTCCATCTGATTTCATTTCTCACTCTTCTCCCTGTCTCCCATCTTTCCACTCCAGCCTCCTTGATGCTTTTACACAAAATTCCCCACCTCACTGCCTTGTCTTTTCTGCAATATACCCCCCAAATACTCATCTGGTCACTCTTTAATGGCAAACATCCCTTAGCGACTTTAGGTAGTTACTCTCTGCCACTGTACAAGCACATAATAAGATGGTATGATATATATATATATACACTTGATTATTTTTTCATTATCTATTTTTCCTACTGAATGTTAGATCCATGAGAGATGGAACTTTTTTGGTATTCTGCTTGTCCCCATTCCTACAACAATGCTAAACTCAGTAATGCTCAAAAAATATTCATCAAATTAATGAAGGGCTAATAACTTATGCAATGAAATAATGAAAGCTATTGATACAGCATGAACTAAAGCCATATCTCCTAATTTTTTGGTCAATTTTATTTTTCTGTGAGTTCACAATTTCTCTATCACTCGCATTAAACATGAAGTGCAGTAAAATATGGCAGGGAAGATAACTGCTTAACATTCACACACTGAGTCAAGTCCCATGTTGCTTTAAGTACATGGATCACTGAACAAATAGATTGATTCCCGTTTGCTCAGCCAGAAATTCCCCTGTGAACATTGGCCATTTCTTATACAGGGAATATGATGGAGTAGGGCCCTGTGGAGAAGCCAAATTTAGTCCAGATCACCAGGAATTCACCCAGAATAAATGACAATGACAACTAAAAAGTGGAATGGGGAAATGGGTTGGAGAGGGGATTTATAGCGCACTTAACAGAGGGCTGTCCAGAAATACGCTCTCTCTAAGCCTTCCTTGGGTTAAGATTAACGAAGAGAACTAAAGGTAGACTGACTCTAAATCATAACCCATTTTCAAGAGATAATCAAGTTATACTGGTATTCTTGAGTAAAAACCAGGGAAAATTTGAAATCTTTTTAACTGGAATTAATGTTCCATCAGCTTTTTTATTCTATCAGATGTTTTCAAGGAGGGAGCATGATTCTTATCAGATTTTAATATAATATAATATAAAAAATATTGGGCCAAGCTTCATGACAAATAAATACCCCAAAGAAGTATAAATCTTTGCTCAAGTTCTATGCCAACATAATTTTTAGATTCCCCAGTAACTCTTTCTATCCAGGTTATTATCTAAGCAATTTCTTTATAATCTAGGTCTACTTAAATACCAGCAGTGCATGGTGAAAAAATAGTGACCCAAATAATAGGACCTTTTTAAATAAGTTAATATAAATGAGAAGTTTCTCATTAAAGCTTTATACTCCAGGGAAATATTGCCTTAATATTAAGCCTGTTCTAGAACATTTTAATAGCTGGAAGTATGCAGCCAAGAAAACTCTTGGAACAAAAGCATGATCACAATATGCACAGAGGCTGGAAAATCTAAGACTTTACTGCTGAAGTTAAATGGTTCCATTATTTTATATGAGTTCACACTCTCCATGAATCTAGCTAATGGAGAAACAGGCCATAAATGTCCTTTGAAAAACAAAAAACTGGCAAGAATGGCTAAAATGAGAATATTTCAGAACCAAAATTATTGTTTGATTCTTGGTGGCTTCAGGTGAGCCTATTAGCAGAAGAGAAATCAAGATACAGCTGAATTTAACCTTTGCATGAAAAAACAGCCTTAATTCAATTAAATGACTATGTGTACACTTCTTATTTTGTGATCTTTACAGTCTTTCATCCATGGGAGAATAGGAAGAAGAATAAGATCTCTACTTTTAGGGCACCTAAAATGGGTAGGTCTGTAGGCTCCAGCTACTATAAAAAGCAGGAGATGGTATGTGGCATTAGCTGTGTGCCAAATGCTTTGGGAATGTTAACATTGGGAAGATACAATATGCCTGAGGAGTTCAAGGGAAAATTTTTAAAAAGAGATCTTAATTGAGTTGGATCTTGAAAGGAGACGAAAACCCTCAGACAATAATTTAGATAGAGCTAAGCAAAGAATATATTTAGGAATAGAGGATGGTCCTTATGATAGGCAGCTTTCAAGATGGTGTTCAATAATTCCCACCTTCTGGTGTCCACACTGTTGCGTTGTCACCTCCCCTGAGTGTGAGGTGGACCTAGTGAATATAAAATGCAAAAGTGATGCAATCTCTCTTCTATGCTTAGATTACAAAGAATTTCATCTCCACCTTGCTGCAATCTCCCTATTTTCTTCTTGGTTTGCATGCTTAAGCCATGTTGGAGAGGTTCACATACCAAGGAACTGGGGGCAGCCTCTTGCCAACAGTCAATGAGGAATTGAGGCCCTTAGTCCAACAATTCATGAGGAATTGAATACTGCTCAATGTGTTCTGCTTGGAAGCAGATTAGTCTGAGATTATAACAGCCCCCGCTGACACTTTTATTGCAACCTATGTAGGACCCTAAGGCAGAGGACTTAAATTAACCCATACTCAGATTTCTAACCTAAGAAACTATGAGATAATTGTTGCTGTTACAAGCCACTAAGTTGTTTCTAAGTAATTTGTTTGCAGCAGGGGATAACTTTTTAAGTCCAGATTGATTGTACATTCTGGCAAGGAATAAGAATTTACCTGGTGCTTAACTATTTTCAAAGTACTTTTCTATACATTGTCACTTGATTTCTCACAATCCCATGAGGTAGACAAAGCAGGTGTAATACTCATTCTATAGGTCAGAGAAATTGCTCTGGCTTTACAGTTTATACTCAGTGTCACACACCAAGCTCATGTTTTGTCTTTAGTCCAGTGCTATTTTCATTACAACACACAGAGCAGTAGAAGATTGGAAATTTGAAAGATTTAACATAAACAAGAATTACAGCCTTTAATGTGGATGAACAGAAATGGCTAGTACCTGAACACAAGGGAATTAATTTTGCAATTTATCTTGCCTACCTAACTCTTAAAATCTGACTGCACTATAAATGAATCTTCGACTAGATTTTATAGCTTTGTTTTTAAGTCTTTATGTTTTTCCTAAGTGTGTCACCAAAATGTCAAAGTGTGTTGACATTTCAGTTGATTAGGGATGGCCTTTAATTTAAAAAAAAAAAGTTGCATAGGTCTGATAAACAAATAGGTTTTCCATGTGGTGTAGAACATTTGCATACATTGTAATATATTTTTTATTGAATTATTCAGGAAACGTATGGGCCACCAGTTAAATTCTCAGATAATTGAAACTCATCTCTCACACTACAAATATTTATTTTATTCATACTACTATGAGGAAACAATAAATGTATTGCTTTTTTTCTCCTTTCTTCAATGAATTATACAGAACCAAAATTAAGCTTTCTTGGTAAATCAGTTATTAAGATAAATTCAATTCTACTCTACTTAAATAATATCCTCAATAGTACTAAATGATGTGATATTTAGTAACATTCACACTAAAAAAGACCTCATAATTAAATGATTATTATACATTGAAGGGTTTTTTATTCCTTATTTTTAGCCACCAGCATCATTTTTACAACCATCAGTTTACTGGTGTTGTAATGTTTCTAATTCTACTGACATTTACTTTTCATTTCTAATTTTCCACTTTTTTGTGAAAAGGGAACTCAGAAAACGATAACTGCAATGATGATGCTAAAAATAGGACTAAATACAGGCTCTATACAAAAGTTTAAGTCAACCTGATGGTGGTTATAGGAGGCAGTTTGCCAGGGTTTGAAATCTGCTACTCAGTTACTGAGTAACATTGGACAACTTTCTTAAAAAAAACTGTACTTCTGATAATAATAAGACTATCTTATAAATTTGTTATGGAGATTAATTTTTTTAATAATTAATTTTTAAATACTTTTTATTTTGAAATAATTTCAAACTTACAGAAGAGTTGCAAAAATAACACAAAACCCATCCTGTGTCCCCCTTCTTCCCGCTGCCCCACTCACTCTGGCTCTCTCTGTCTTCCTCTTTGCTGGCCCTCCTTTCCCTCCCCTTAGTCATGACTTCTGGGAAGTAAAGAATTTGACTTAGTGCTGGGGGGGGAAAAAAAATATTGAGAACTCCAGCATGTCCCCACCCCACCCCCAGATACCCAGATCTAGCAATTTTAACATTTTGTCATAATTTTCATATTATTTTATCTAGAAATCATTTTTCTATCTATTTTTTTAACATGAGAGCAGGTTGCTCACATCACACTCCTTGAACACAGAATGCTTCCATGTACATTTCTTACAGACAAGTCACTTATGTAATCACTGTAAGTGCATTTATAAAGTTCAAGAAATTTATCATGGATGTCAAGCTCACATTCTATATTCCAATTTTTTGTTATGCCCCAATAATGCCTTTTATATCCTTGGTTAGATTTATTTCTAGATATTTGATTCTTTTAGTTGCTAGTGTAAATAGAATTTTTTTTTCTTGATTTTTTTCTTCTAATAGTTCATTACTAGTGTGTAGCGCTAGGGCTTTGTTGTGGATTTTTCAGAATTTTCTGCATATAGGAACATGCCATCTGCAAATAGGGAAAGTTGTACTTCTTCCTTTCTGATATGAATGCCTTTTATTCTTACCTAATTGCTCTGGCTAAAACTTCCACTACACTGTTGAATCACAGTGGTGATAATGGGCATCCATGTCTTGTTCCTAAATTTAAAGACAAAGTTTTTAAACTTTCACCATTAAGTATGATGTTAGTGGTGGATTGTTCATGTATGTCATTTATCATGTTAAGGAAGTTTCCTTCTGTTCCTAGTTTTCTAAGTATTTACATTAAGAAGGGGTACTAACATTATGCAATTTAACTTGTATGGTTAGTTTACTTGAACACCATAATTACATGGAATCTTGATGAGGATATGAGATTTTGTTTGTTTGTACAGGTTAGTGTGATGACCCCATAGTTTCCAGATTTATCTGGGCAGAGAATAAAAAAAGTATTTGCAAAGTCCCTTTGGGGAACTCAACTTTCCCAATTCAGTAGGCTGAGCCCTCGATCTTGGGCCTGACCTTATGAAGCATATTTCTGCAAAGGATAGGCTAAGCCTACTACTGATAATTATGTCTAAGAGTCTTCCCCCTGGAAAGCCTCCTTTGTTGCTCAGATGTGGCCTCTCTTCCTAAGCCAACTTGGCAGGTGAACTCACTGCCCTCCCCACGACAGGGGACATGACTCCCAGAGGTATAAATCTCCTTGGCAATGTGGGACCTGATTCTCAGGGATGAGTCAGGGCCCAGCATCATGGGAATGAGAAAGCCTTATGACCAAAAGGGGAAAGAGAGAAATGAGACAAAATAAAGTCTCAGCAGCTGAGAGATCTAACAGAGTCAGAAGGGTTATCCTGGAGATTATTGTTACGCATTATATAGATATTCCTTTTGAGTTTATGGTGTATTGGAGTAGCTGGAGGGAAGTACTTGAAACTGCTAAACTGTGTTCCAGCAGCCTTGATTCTTGAAGAAGACTATATATAGCTATATAGCTTTTACAGTGTGACTATGTGATTGTGAA
Source organism: Tamandua tetradactyla (assembly GCF_023851605.1). Taxonomy (NCBI): domain Eukaryota; kingdom Metazoa; phylum Chordata; class Mammalia; order Pilosa; family Myrmecophagidae; genus Tamandua; species Tamandua tetradactyla. Next base: position 130,821,227 of record NC_135327.1, on the reverse strand, counting down.
AACCTTGTGTCTGATGCTCCTTTTATCCAATGTATGCACAGATAAGTAAAAAAAAAGATAAATAGATAATGGGGGAGATAAAGGTTAAAAATTGGATTGATTGAAATACTGTGGGTATTTTATATGATTGGACTGTATGTGTGTGGATATTTCTCAAGGAAAATATTTTTTAAAAAAAGGAGTGCTAGATTTTGTCAAATACCTTTCATGCATCAATTGAGATGATCATATGTTTTTCCCTTCATCATGTCAATGTAGTTTATTACATTAATTTATTTGCTTATTGTATTAGGGTTCTCTAGAGAAACAGAATCAACAGGGAACACTGGCAAATATAAAATTTATAAAAGTGTCTCACGTGACCACGGGAACGCAGAGTCCAAAATCTGCAGAGTAGGCTGTGAAGCGAACAATTCCAAGGAAGGGTCTGGATGAACTCCACAGGAGAGAATCACCAGCTGAAACAGGAAGAGCCTGTCTCTTCTGAATCCTCCTTATAAGGCTTTCAGTGATTAGATTAAGCATCACTCATTGCAGAAGACATGCCCCTTTGGCTGATTACAAATGGAGTCAGCTGTGTATACAGCTGACATGATCATGATTTAACTCTCTGAAATGTCCTCCTCTCAACAGACAAACCAGCACTTGCCCAAGCACCACTTGGCCAAGTTGACACATGAACCTGACCATTACAGTCCACCCCTTGTCAACTTGGCAACTATACATACCACCTTAAAACATACATAATTTATAAATAAAAAACAATAAAATACATTTTTTTTCACCTAACAATACTCAACTGTCCTGCATATAACTGGAAACACATTAAATCTCTCCAGAATAAGGTGCAAATCCTTGGGTAATATTCATTCTTAAACTTGATATCATACAATTTAAATAGTATAACATGAACAAAACAGCATTACAGTCCTAGTTTCTGTAACTGATCATGTGGTTGAAGTTTATATTTATCACTACCTACTTCCACTACCCATTCCATGTTCCCTTTACCCTCAGCAAGCACTTCAGTTGGCTGTGGTTCTTTGCCTAGTGGGGTGACCCAAACCTTCATTCCTGAAGTCTCAGAGCCATTAGTGGTCCTGCCTTGATTGCGCTGTTGCAGTTTTCCACTGATTTTAATCACAGGGCATGGTAGTACTAAAAGATGCCTTAGGGGATCTCCTATATTCCAAGAAAACTCTCCCTTAGCTCCATTATGTAGTTGCAGTCCTTCTTCCTCCTGATGTTCAGCGTCAATTACCCCAGACGATAATGTAAAATCTTTCTTGGCTTGTTGATCCAGTGGCATAAGTAGCCTAAAGTGACCAGGTGGCAGTCTTAACTACCAGTTCAGTGGAATCATTGTTGTTTCTCATGGAGGAAGCACTCACCATTTTGGAACTAAAACCTATAGACCAGCAGAGCTCAGGGTTGCAGGGATAGGCAGTAAAAATTTTCCTAGTGGATCACTAGGGGTAATAGTGAGTGGTACCACTCCCATTTTCACCTCTTGGTTCCTGGAGCATGGATTCTAGCTATGGGAGAACGAGCACCATACAGCAGATGCTGATTCAGAGCATATACAGCTTCCTGGAGAACATTACCCCAGCCTTTCAAGTTTTTGATACCTAGTTGGCATGGTAATTGAGTTTTCAAAAGCATTCCACCGTTCTATCAATCCAGCTGCTTCTGGATGGTGGAGAACATGGTAAGACCAGAGAATTCCATGAGCATGTGCCAATTCCTGCACTTCATTTGCTGTGAAGTGTGTCCCTTGATCAGAAGCAATCCCATGTGGAATACCATGATGATGGAAAAAGCATTCTGTAAGCCCATGGATGGTAGTTTTGGCAGAAGCATTGTGTGCAGGGAAAGCAATCCCATACCCAGAGTATATGTCTATTCCAGTTAGAACAAATTGCCACCCCTTCCATGAAGGGAGTGGTCCAATGTAATCAACCTGCCACCATGTAGCTGGTTGTTCACCTTGGGGAATGGTGCCATATCGGGGGCTGGGTGTGGGTCTCTGCTGCTGGCAGATTGAGCACTGAGCAGTGGTTATAGCCAGGTCAGCCTTGGTAAGTGGAAGTTCATGTTGTTGAGCCCATGCATAACCTCCATCCCTACCACCATGACCACTTTATTCATGAGCCCATTGGGCAATGACAGGAGTTGCTGGGGAAAGAGGCTGATTGGTATCCAAAGAACAGGTCATCTTATCCAGTTGATTATTAAAATCTTCCTCTGCTGAAGTCACCCTCTGGTGTGCATTCACATGGGACACAAATATATTCATGTTTTTAGCCCACTCAGAAAGGTCTATCTGCATACTTCCCCAGAAATCTGTCACCAATTTTCCAGCTTTGGTCTTTCCAAATCCTTGACCATCCAGCCAAACCATTAGCAACAGCCAATGAGTCAGTATGCAAATGCACCTCTGGCCAGGTTTCCTGCCAAGAAAAATGAACAACCAGGTGCACTGCTCAAAGTGGGAGGATTTCCCCTCACCATTGTCCTTTAAGGACACCCCAGAAAGGGGTGGTAGTGCTGCACTTGTCCACTTTCAGGTGGAATCTGCATACCATGCTGAACCATCTGTAAATCAAGCCCGAGGTTTCTCTTCTTCATTCAATTTACTGTAAGGAACTCCCCAAGAGGCCATAGCTCTGGTCTGGGAAAGAGAAGGTAATGTGGCAAGAGTGGAAACCATGGGCACTTGGGCCACTTCTTCATGTAACTTACTTGTGCATTCAGGACCTGCTCTGGCTCTACCTAGTATATACCACTTCCATTTTACCATAGAGTGCTGCTGCACAGGCCCAACTTTATGGCGTGGTGGGTCAAACACATCCAGCTCATGATAGGCAACTCAGGTCTCATGGTAACTTGGTGGCCCATGGTTAAGCATTCAGTCTCTACTAAGACCCAGTGGCAGGCCAAAAGCTGTTTCTCAAAAGGAGAGTAGTTATCTGCAGCAGATGGTAAGGCTTTGCTCCAAAATCCTAAGGGTCTGCATTGTGATTCTCCTATAGGGGCCTGCCAAAGGCTCCAGACAGCATCTTTATTTGCCACAGACACTTCCAGCACCATTGGATCTGCTGGATCATACAGCCCAAGTGACAGAGCAACTTGTACAGCAGCCTGGACCTGTCGTAGAGCCTCCTCTTGTTCAGGTCCCCACTCAAAATTAGCAGCTTTTCTGGTCACTTGATAAATGGGCTGGAGTAGCACACCCAAATGAGGAATATGTTGTCACCAAAATCCAAAAAGACGAACTAGGCATTGTGCCTCTTTTTTGGTCATAGGAGGGGCCAGATGCAGCAACTTATACTTCATCTTAGAAGGGATATCTTGACATGCCTCACACCACTGGACACCTAGAAATTTCACTGAGGTGGAACGCCCCTTTATTTTTGTTGGAATTATCTCCCATCCTATGACACGCAAATGCCTTACCAGTAAATTTACAGTAGTTGCTACTTCTTGCTCACTAGGCCCAATAAACATGATATCATCAATATAATGGACCAGTGTGATGTCTCGTGGGAGGGAGAACCAATCAAGTTCCCTGCAGACAAGATTATGACATAGGGCTGGAGAGTTGATATACCCCTGAGGTAGGACAGTGAAAGTATATTGCTGACCTTGCCAGCTGAAAGCAAACTGTTTTTGGTGGTCCTTACTAAAAGCTTTTGAGAAAAAAGCATTTGCCAGATCAATAGCTGCATACCAGGTACCAGAGGATGTATTGCTTTGCTCAAGCAATGATACCACATCTGGAACAGCAGCTGCAATTGGAGTTACCACCTGGTTACATTTATGATAATCCACTGTCATCCTCCAAGAACCATCTGTTTTTTGCACAGGCCAAATAGGAGAGTTGAATGGGGATGTGGTTAGACTCACCACCCCTGCATCCTTCAAATCCTTAAGAGTGCCAGTAATCTCCGCAATCCCTCCAGGATTTATTGCTTCTGATTTACTATTTTGCTCAGTAGGGGCAGTTCTACTGGCTTCCACTTGGCCTTTCCTACCATAATAGCCCTCACTGCACGAGTTAGAGAGCCAATGTGGGGAGTCTGCCAGTTGCTCAATATGTCTACACCAATTATACATTCTGGACCTGGTAAATAACTGAAATAACTACAGAATGGGTCCGGGGTCCCACTGGTCCTACTGTGAGATGGACCTCAGCTAAAACTCCATTGATCACCTGGCCTCCATAAGCCCCCACTCTGACAGGTGGTCCAGAGTTACATGTTGGGTCCCCTGGAATTAATGTCACTTCTGAACCAGTGTCTAACAGTCCCCCAAATATCTGATCATTTCCTTTTCCCCAATGCACAGTTACCCTGGTAAAAGGCCATCGGTCTCCTTAGGGAAGGCTTGGAGGAAGATTAACGGTACAAATTTGTGGCAGTGTAACAGGGTTCTACCCCAAAGGGACCTGGTCTCCCCTTCATTCAAGGGTCTCTGGGTCTGTAAACTGTTTCAAGTCTGGAAATTGATTAAGGGGCCGTGACTCTGGGTTTTTGTAATTCAGGTTAGACTTCTGTTCACTTGACCTAGAACTCTTTTGCTTATTTAGCTCAAACAAGAATTTAGTAGGCTGCCCTTCTATTGTATTTCTAGGTACCCCATGATTTACTAGCCAATGCCACAAATCTCTGTGTGTCATATAATTCTGACACCTGCTTTGAGTTTGCTGTCTATTATAATAGCCACATCTACCCTGTCTTTGGTGATTAAGTGCTGCCACCTGGCTTCTGCCAACTCAGGATCCTGTCATCCCCATTGTGTTTAAGGATTCTAGCTCAGTGACAGCAGTTCCTATGGTAATATCTGACCTACAGAGACGTGCAACCACAGAGCTCTTTAGGGATGATGGTGTTAGTCTCACAAATTTATTTCTCACTGTTCTGGTAAAAGGTGCATCCTCTGGACATTCTGGGGTATGAGAGCAGGCTTTGCATGATAAATCCACTCTAACATTCCAATCTCTCTAAGCCTCTGGATCCCCTCATCTACATTACACCCGGGCAGTTCTGGCATTTCAACCTCAGATAATGTTGGCCACCTTTTGATCCATGTTTCAACCAACCATCCAAACAAACTGTTAATACCTTTTCTAAGTCCCCGAGCTATAACATTGAATGCAGAATCTCTGCTCAGTGGATCCATATCAATAAATTCAGCCTGATCCAGCCTTATGTTCCTCCCACCATTATCTCTCACCCTTAAAATCCATTGCCACACATATTCCCCTGATTTCTGTCTATATAAATTGGAAAACTCACTCAGTTCTTTTGGAGTATAACATACCTCCTCATGTATGCTACTTTGTACCTCACCTTTAGGGACCTGTTGGGACTTTAGCCTAGTTATAGGTCTGGAAGAAATGAGGGGTGGTGGGGGTGGTTCATGAAAAGAATTAGAAATAACTTCCAAGCCATTTGCTTCAGGGCTTTCATTTTCAGTTTCTTCTGGTGAAACAGGATTAATCACTCCAGGGCTAATCCTTTCAGGAGGAGGTTGAGTGGCCAACTCCTCAAGGCAACTGGAGGTGGGGTGGTTATGTCCTCAGGGCAAACTATTACAGGGTTATCTAGATAAGACTCAGCATGATCTAGGCTTTCAACCTCATCCCTGACATCGTTATCAATTCATATGTCACCATCTCATTTTTCAAGGTCCCACTCCTTTCCAATCAGTGCCCTCACTTTAACAGCAGATGCCACGCAAGATTGAGATTTCAGTTTATGTTGTAAAGTTGCTACTCTAACAATAAGATTCTGAGTCTGATTTTCAGAGATCTCAAGTCTACAGCTACAGGAAATAAGAGTTTTCCTTAAGGATACTCATAGAAACGTCTACATCTTTCAGACGTACATCTTCAAGCTTCTTGTTTGAAGCCTTAAGACCATCCCTTCCACCCCTTAATGTAGCCAGTGTATCTAAGAACAACCAACCAACATCTCTATACCTCTTATTTCTACAAAACTCTGTAAAGGTGTCAAAAACATTATATCCCAGAGCCTGGCTTCGTACAAGCAAAGCATTAGGAGAATTGAACGGTGATATTTTGACTATCTCTTTTGACAACTCACTCCATGGATTGGGAGTATCATTCTGATTACAGGAATCAGAGTCCTTAGTGTCTTTGAGTCCAGTCAGAGTAGAATACCATTCATAAAAACCCATTTTTAAGATTCTGTTTATTAAGAACCACTCCTGGTACCAAAATGTATTAGTTAGGGTTCTCTAGAGAAACAGAATTAACAGGGAATACTGGCAAATATAAAATTTATAAAAGTGTCTCACGTGACCACAGGAACACAGAGTCCAAAATCTGCAGAGTAGGCTGTGAAGCCGCCGACGATTCCAATGGAGGGTCTGGATGAACTCCACAGGAGAAGCTCACCTGCCGAAACAGGAAGAGCCTGTCTCTTCTGAATTCTCCTTATAAGGCTTTCAGTGATTAGACTAAGCATCACTCATTGCAGAAGACATGACCCTTCGGCTGATTACAAATGGAATCAGCTGTGGATACAGCTGACATGATCATGATTTAATTCTATGAAATGTCCTCATTGCAACAGACAGACCAGCACTTGCTCAACCACCACTTGTTCGAGTTAACACATGAACCTGACCATGACACTTATGTTGAAGAAGCCTTGCATACCATTTGATCATGGTGTACAATTTTTTTTTATGGAGAGTTGATTTTTATTACCAAATTGCCAAGGTAATTCAATGTGAAAAACACAGATATTTCCAACAAATAGTGCTGGAACAAGTAGACATCCATATGTAAATGTATGGACCTCAACTCATGAAAAACTGACTTAAAATAGACCATTGATGCAATGTAAAACTTAAAACTACAAAACTTCTCAAAGAAAAGATAGAAAAAAAATCTTCATGACCTTGAGCTAAGCAAATATTTCTTAGTTAAGATGTGAAAATCACAAGCCATACATAGAAGAAAACTAATAAATGGGAAAATCACAAGCCATAGAAGAAAACTAATAAATGGGAATTCATCAAAAGTAAGAACTTTATTCACTGGAAAATACTATAAACATTATGAATAAAGCATGGACACAGGTAAAATTTTTGCAAATAAAATATATCTAATCAAGCACTTTCTCCAGAATATGTAAAGAATGCTCACAAATCAATAGCAAAGAAGTTATAAAAGTTTTTAATAAATATTTCACTAAAAAGTAAATGTGGGTGACATGCATACACTTGAAAAGATGCTCAATATCAGTATTCATCAGGAAAATGGAAATTGAAGCCACAATACAATACTAACATTCATTTATTAGGATGTGAATAATAAATAATAAAAGTCAAGTGTTCACCAGGATATAGAGCAACTGAGCCCCGCATACATTCCTGCTGGGAATGAAAAATGGTACAGCCACTCAGGAAAACAGTTTGTAAGTTTCCAACAAAGTTAAAAGCTCACCTACTTTATTAATAATTCAATTCTTAGGTATTTTTTCAATAGAGATTAAAACATACATCCACACCAAACTGTTGTTGTCTGAATTTTTTAAAACATTTTTATGGCATAATATATCTTGTCATGGGCTCTCATATTTTTCCTTCTAGCTCCTGCAGAATATAGGAAGCTAATGGCTTAAATATTTTTTATCATCACAATAGACTTTTTTATTCTTCTTTTTTTGTGAAAAATAACATATATACAAAAAAAGCTATAAATTTCAAAGCTCAGCATCACAATTAGTGTAGAACATATTTCAGACTTTGAAATGGGTTACAATTTCACAACTTTAGGTTTTTACTTCTTGCTGCTGTAAAATGCTGGAGACTAAAAGAGATATCAATTTAATGATTCAGCACTCATATCCATTGTTAAACCCTATCTTCTATGTATAACTCCATCATCACCTTTGATCTTTCCATACCTCTCTCTAGGGTTGTTTGGGCTATAGTAATTCTAAATTTTTTATATGGGAAGGATCTGTCAGTAATATGAGGCAGGGAGATGGAGCTATCTGATGTTCTGAAGAGGCTGGTTAGGTTTCAGGACTTATCTGGACCAGGGACCACCTATCTGGAGGTTGTAGGTTTCTGGAAAGTTACTCTAGTGCCTGGAACCCTTGTGGAATCTTACATATTGCCCTAGATGTTCTTTAGGATTGGCTGGAATGGTCCTGGTTGGGGTTTGGCAGGTTATGATAGGTAGCTCCAGAGTAGCTTCTTGACTCTATTTGAACTCTTTTCTACCACTGATACTTTATTAATTATGCTTCTTTTCCTCCTTTTGGTCAAGATGGAATTACTGATCCCATGGTGCCAGGTTTGTATTCATCCCTGGGAGTCATCTCCCATGTCACCAGGAAAACTTTCACCCCTGGATGTCATGTCCCATGTAGCGGGAAGGGCAATGATTTCGCTTGCAGAGTTGGACTTAGCGAGAATGAGGCCACAACTGAGCAACAAAAGAGTTCCTCCAGAAGTAACTCTTAGGCATGCCTGTGGGTAGTCTAAGCTTCTCCTCTACCTACATATGTTTCACAAGAGTAAGCCTCATGATTGAGGACATGGCCTATTGATTTGGGTGTCCCTAAAGTTTGACACAGTATCAGGGGATTCCCTGATGGTAAAGTTTAATAGTTCCATATTTTTTCTCCTATACTTCAAGGGACTTTGCAAATACTTTCTGAGTATCTGCTTAATATACTCTAGGATGAATCTAGGCATTAAATTAAGCTATACAGGATTAAGGGACCTTTTATTCTGGGTTCCCTGTGTTTCAACTGTTCAAATGAGCTATACAGATAGGTTGAATTAGATTATGTGCTACAGAAAGTTTCAGTTCCAGACCAAATAAAACTTTCTTCCTTTGGTCTCAAAGAGTATGTATGGTTCTAAAATATACACACTGTCTTCCTTACCCTTGTGTTCTGAATTACTTTAACCCCAACCTGATTGGCTTCATTCTTATCTCTAAATATTAGGTTATATACATATATAATGTTTTAATTTATATATAAAACAGCCTCTTGAAACCCAGAAATAATAATTACCAATCTGGACTAAGTGTGTCTTCTATATGAGCTTACAATCTAGGGCTTGTTTTCTTATAAGCATTTTCTAAAGGAGACCATACCATGATTGTTCTTTCATTTCTGGCTTATTTTGCCTCACCAAGTGTTCCACACGTTCATTCATATCATCGCAGGCCTCACGACTTTGTTTCTTTTTTTGCAGCACAACATTCAATCATAGTATACACCACTGTTTGCCAATCTACTTCTCAGTCAGTGCATCCTTCAGCCACCTGCATTCATCAGGCATCATGATTTTTTAGAAGAATTTGAGTAGATTGAAGCATTAACAGTGCTTCATCCCATAAGTTTCAGTATTTTGTGATTCCATGTTCATTTGCCTCAAGATATTTCCTATTTACCTTTGTTGCTTTCTCTTTAACCATTGGTTATTTAAGAGCATTGTTCTAGCTTGCTAGCTGCCGGAATGCAATATACCAGAAATGGAATGGCTTTTAACAAGGGGAATTTAATGAGTTGCTAGTTTACAGTTCTAAGGCCGAGAATTAAAACAAGTCTATAGAAAAGTCCAATCAAAGGCATCCAGGGAAAGATACCTTGGTTCAAGAAGGCCAATGAAGTTCAGGGTTTCTCTCTCAAATGAGAAGGCACATGGTGAACACAGTCAGGGCTTCTCTCTCAGTTGGAAGGGCACATGGCGAACACGGCATCATCTCCTGGCTTCCTATTTCATGAAGCTCCCCGGGAGGTGTCTTCCTTCTTCATCTCCAAAGGTCACTGGCTGGTGGACTCTCTGCTTTGTAGTGTTGCTCTCTCTGAATCTCTCTGAATCCCTCTCTCCAAAATGTTTCCTCTTTTATAGGACTTCAGAAACTAATCAAGACCCACTCAAATGGGTGGAGACATGTCATCCCCTAATCCAGTTTAACAACCATTCTTAACTAAATCACATCAACTAGGGAGATGATCTCATTACAGTTTCAAATATACAGTACTGAGTAGGGATTATTCTACCTTTTTGAAATGGGATTTATATCAAAACATGGCTTTTCTTAGGGGGCATACTTCTTTTCAAACCAGCACAAGCATGTTTGTACATTTTCCCTTTCTCCCTCTGTTATTGATTTCTAGCTTCATTCCATTGTGGCCAGAGAATATACAGTGTATAATTTTGATTTTTTTTAATTAATTGAAGCTTGTTTTGTGACCCAACATATGGTCTATCCTAGAGAATGATTTATGTGCACTAGAGAAGAATGGGTATTCTGTTACTGTTGGGTGGAGTGTTCTATAGTTGTCTGCTAAGTCTTATTGGTTTAGAGTATCCTTCAAGTCTGGTACTTCCTTACTGATCTTCTATCTAGATTTCTATGCATTATTATAGTGAATTAAAGTCTCCCATAATTAATGTGGAGCCATCTATTTCATTCTTCTAATTTGCCAATGTTTGCTTCATATATTTTTGAGCACTGCTGTTAGGTGCAAATATATATACTTTTAATTGTTATGTCTTCTCAGTGAATTGTCACCTTAGCAGTATATAATGACCATCTTTGTACCTCATAACAGTTTTTATCCTAGAGTCTATTTTATCTGATATTAGTACATATGTTGGTTTGAAACTGTTATGTATCCTAGAAAAGTCTATGTTCTTCTAATCCAATCTTATGGGGGCAGGCTTATTGTCAGATGAGATTTTTTTATTAGAGTGTTTCCATGGAGATATGGCCCTGCCCAGTCATGGCAGGTCTTAATCCACTTACTTAGGACCTTACAAGGGAGATATCTGGGAAAAGCACAAATGCTCAAACAAAGAAAATGCCCCAGCAGAAACCCGAGGGGTCCACAGTAGCTGAAAGAGCCATTTTGAAACCATCCCAGGAAACAAGGGTCTGCGGACATTGCCATGTGTCATCCAATGTGACAGAGGAACCCAGACATTGGCCTTTATTCAGTGAATGTATCTTCTTATTGATGATGCCTTCATTTGAACATTTCCATGGCCTTAGAATTATAACTTGTAACTTAATAAATCCTCTTTGTAAAAGCCAATCCATTTTTGCTATATTGCATTGCAAAACGGCTTTAGCAAACTGAAATAGTAAAGCTACCACAGTTTTCTTTTGATTCCTAATTACAAGGTGAATTTTTTTGGTCACCCTTTCATTTTCATCCAACATAGGTCCTTGAATTTGAGATGACTCTCTTGTAAACAGTATATAATTGGGTCATATTTTTTAAAAAATCAATTCTGTTAATCTGGAGAATTTAATCCATTTATATTTAAAATAACTACTAATAATGTTGGACTTTCTTCTGCCATTTTTCCATTAGTCTTTATAATCTCATACCTTTTTAGTCCCTCAATTCTTCAATAAACCTGTACTGTCATATTTATTTGATATTTTGTATTGAACCATGTTGAATCTCTTATAATTTCTTTCTGGATATATTTTGCATATATTTTCTTGGTAGTTATCAAGGGATTAAAATTTAACATCCTAAATATATAGCAATCATATTTGACTTGATAAAAACCTGACTTCGGTAGCATACATATACGCTGCTTCTATACCACTCTGTCCTTCACACACATATTTTTTCTTGTTACAAATTATATCTTCATACTTTCTATAATTTTTTTTAATAAAAGTCTGAGTGTCATGCCAGTATTGTGGGAAATAAAACTGTTTATAAGAAGTTTTCAGTTTTTAAAGGATTAAGGGTTATTTGTCCAAAACCACAAATAAATCATTACTTTTTATGCATTTGCATTTTAGCAGTTCTAAGAAGTAAAAATTTGAGTTATGTACAAAAAAACACACAATACCATAGTACTGACCTTTATAATTACACATATGGTTACCAGAGGTTTTTATTTCTTTATGCAGTTTTTAACCACTGTCTAGTGCCCTTTCCTTTCAGTCTGCAGGACTCCCTGTAGCATTGCTTATAGGGCAGATTTAGTGGTAATGAATTCCTCAGCTTTTGTTTACCTGAGAATATCTTACCATCTCCTCATTTTTTAAAGAAAGTTTAGCCAGGACTCCTGTTTGGTTCCTTTTTAAATTTTCCACCTTTTTATTGAGATTCTCATATTCTTCATTCATTGTTTCCCTGATAATCCTTTGGTTCTTTCTCTGTATTTTCTTTCACCTCTTTGGGCATATTGAAGATACTTCTTTAAAATCTTTGTCCAGTATGTTCATGGGCTAGCATCTTTGTTGATATTTTCTGGATTTTAATCCTCTTCATTTTGTATCCCCTTCAACAGTTTGCTGAATTAAGGGCTGGATTTGACTACCTCACTGCTGCCAGCTGCAAGTCTGGGGGGTCGGTGATGGTAGCTATTTTGCAGAGAGTACAATTCACTGGGCCACCATTTCCTGTTTATTTGTTTGTCTTAAAACTTTTGCTGCATTCTGAACATTTTAATATTTTTAAAATGTGAACTCTGAGACTTATTCTCTGAGATGCCTGTCTCTTGAGTTCATGCCTAGTTATGAACTATCCTTATAAGGGATAGGAGAGGGCAGAGATTCTTTTGAGTGTTAGCAGCAAATAAAACCAATGAAATCTAAGCAAAAACAACTTTCACAATGTTTGCAAATTGGTTTTGTGTTGGCAGGTGCTCCCCTTCAGAGTTCAGCCATCCTATAGAGAAGGGCAGCCAAAGGTGAATGCAAAGTGCAGGGTCATTTCTGTCTTTTATGGGCCTGTGCTTTGTCTTGGACTTGTGCTTGTTAATGGCATTAGGAGTTCCCCTGTTTGCAGGAATTTGAATGCCCCCTGAAAGCCTCATATACAGACTTTGTCCTTCTCCAGGGTGTTACACTGAAGGATTTAAAGCATATAAGCTAAAGCAGGTAATCTTTTGCCCCAGGTGGCCAAGGTCTTTTATTTCTTAGTTTGTTTATGGTATCATATGCTGCTTTTGCATGAAGTGCAAATTCTGATATTGGGGTGGTGGTGGACACTGGAGAGGAATTTCCTAAGTCAGCTTTTTATTTTCCCCAGCCAAAGTAAGGCCAAGGATCCACAAAGGGACTGCTGGCTTTCTCCAAACTGCCCTGGGGAGGATATAAGAGAGGGGCCAAGAAAGGCACCAAGAGCTTCTACCATGACTTCCCAAAATTTCACTTTCCTGAATTGACACCTGCCCAGCATATGCAACCTTTCATCTGTTCTGCAGCTCTGATGAATCATATAATCTTTATGTCTCCCCTGCTGCCTTTGTCTAGGGTAGGCTTGAATAATGGCTTCCCTCAGAGCTGGGTCCCCAGCAATCTGAAGTAACTAATCAAAAACAGTGATCAGACTTCCAGGAAGATGGTCAAATAAAATAACTCGAGCTTAACCTGCCCCATGGGAAAATTAGAGAAGGGACAGGAGGGGACAGAGGTAGCAATTCGGGAGTGCGGCTGACCAGAGAGAGCCTTCTATACCCATGAAGCAGCCGTGGTTGCAAAGCTGAGGAATAATGAGGCAGAGAGCTGGGGCCAGGCACTGAGGCATGGAGGTTCAGGGGTGCAGACCCCATGGGAACCTGAGACTAGGAATCCTAGAACAACAAATGTGCACGAACCTCAGCCATAATTCCAAGTCTGAGAAAATGCTAACTTGTGCAGCAGGGTGACATCTGCCCCAATCTTTGAAGGCATAAATCTGGCCTGCTACCATAGCTCTACACATGCGCACAAAGGGCCAGCGCACCCCAGGGTTATGCCCCCCAGGCAGGTGCACCCACACAGCTACATCCTCCCTGGCCACTGGGCACTCATGTTCACAAGTATCAGTGTAACATCCCCACCCTGCACCTATACCTGCCCTGAAACAAATCACAGCACTGAGTGCCCAACCTGTGCCCTGTTCCCTACTGTACAACCATCCCACAATCATAGGGCCTTAGACTACTGAAATAAGTCAACTCCAAAAATTAAATCAATCAAGATTTTGACCTGCCACAAAGGCAGCAGAAGATGACTAAGTATATCAAAATGCAAACAGATATAGCCCTGCCTGATGACCAGATTAAAACACCAGAGGAGACAGAGATGCTGGAACAACTAATCAAAGATGTTCATACAACTCTACTTAATAAGTGGGATACCAAATGATATAAAGGAGATGAAGAAGACAATAGAAGCGCATAAAGAGGAAGATGAAATAATAGAAAAACAGTGGATACCACAGAGAATAAAAACTCTGTTGAGCAAATAAAAACATACCAGAGGCACATAGCATCAGATGTGAAGAGACAGAAGAAAGAATAAGTGATATAGCAGACAGAATAACTGACTTCAAAGACTCAGAACAGCAAATGGCAAAAAAGATGGAAAAGATTGAATTGGATCTCAGGGAAATGATAGACAAAACAAAGTGTGCAAATATAAGAATCTCTGGTTTCCCAGAAGGAGAAGAGACAAGTAAAGGGCTAGGAAGAGTAGCTGAGGATATAATGGGGGAAAAATTCCCAACCCTCAAAAAGGACATAACATACAAGTCAGAGAGTTCCAACGAACTCCAAACAGGATCAATCCAAATAGGCCTTCCCCAAGACACATACTAAACAGTCTGTTAAATATTGAAGAGGAGCACAAAATCCTGAAAGCAGCAAAAGAAAAACAATTTACTACATACAAGGGAAACCAAAGAAGACTGAATTCAATCTACTCAACTAGCACCTTGGAGGTGGGAAGGCAGTGGTATGACATATTCAAGATCCTGAAAAGAGAAAGACTTCCAGCCAAGAATTCTGCATCCAGCCAAATTGACTTTCAAAACTGAGGGTGAGATTAAAGTTTTAGCAGACAAAAATCCCAAAAGAATTTGTCAACAAGAGACCAGCCTTACAAGAAATACTAAAGGAGTTCTGCCAGATGAAAAAGAGAAGACAGGGGAGATAGGCCTAGGGGAGGGCACAGAATTGAAGAGTACCACTAAGGGTAATTTAAAGAATACAAAGAGAAAAAGGAAAAGAATACAGATCTGACAAATAAACTAAAAAAGATAAGATGGTGGAATCAAGAAATGCCTTTTCAGTAATAACTTTGAATGTAAACGGACTAATCTTAGCAATTAAAAGATACAGATTGGCAGAATGGATTAAGAAACATACTCCAGCTATATGCTGCTAACAAGAGAATCATATTAGACACAAGATATAAATAGATGGAAACTGAAAGGATGGAAAAAGATTTTCCATGCAAGTTGTAACCAAAAGAAAGCAGCAGTAGCTATACTAATATTGGACAAAATAGACTTTAAATGTAAAGACATTATAAGAGACAAAGGACACTATATGCTAATTAAAGTCAATTCACCAAGAAGATATAACAATCATAAATGTTTATGCTCCCTATCAAGAAGCTCCAAAGTACATGAGACAGACATTGGCAAAACTAAAGAGAGAGATAGATGTTTCAAAAATAATAGTAGGAGTTCCCGGACCAGCTGCGAGTCTCCGGACCGACTGCAAGTCTTGGAGCAGCAAGTTCTCTAAGCCGCGGCAGCCAGCAGCCAGCACCCCTCCTTCATGGGCAGCTTCCCGGAGGGAAAGGAGGGAGTCTCCAACAGTAGCAGGGACTGAATCCCAACAAACGCCAATGGTGGCATTGATGAACAAATTCTGACTACTGAAGGTAGGCCCCCAGCTCAGGCGAAACTGATCGGGGCAGAGGTCGCCTATTGGGCTGGCTGGAAGGGAGGAAAGGGGATGAAACAGAGCCTTCTGCAGCTGTTTCTGTGGAGTCTTGGTTGCCTCTGGACTCAGCACCGGGATTACACAGGCTGCAACTGCCTCAGACACAGAAACAGGCTGCTTTCAGGGCTGTCTCCCATCTGAACCTTTCCCATGGGAGGGGTGAGGTGCAACTCAGGTGGAGTCCCTCTCTCAGGGAATTCACATCCCAGGGCTTCGCAATTTGAAGCCATTAAAACCAGCCTACAACCTTTCCTCTGTCTCCACCATGCCACCAGCAGGGAGAGCCTTCCAAAGTTAAAGGAGCCACAACATATTTTGCTGGTGGAACCCGCAGACAGACAAGCGCTACATACTAGGCAGGATAAGAAAAACAGAGCCCCGAGACTTCACAGGAAAGTCTTTCAAACTGCTGGGTCTCACACTCAGGGAAAACTGATGCAGGTGATTCCTTCCCTCTGAAAGGAGGCCAGCTTAGTCCAGGAAAACCTGGCTGGAGTCTGTAATACCTATGTAGATCCTCCTAAGGGTAGGGAGGGAAAAGGCACCTTACAAGCAGGACCAGAAACAAGAAAATAAGAACTGAAAATTTACCCTCTGTTAAACAAAACTTAAGCTAGAGGCCCAGAAAAAGCTGAACTGAAGGTCAATGAACACATAGACAACAAACTCATCTAGCAAGAAAACCCTAGGTAAGGTAAGTGAAAGCAATCTCCAGAATAAACTAATTAAGGTAATTAAAAGTCCAGATGCCAGCAAAAAATAGCAAATCACACCAGGGAAATTGAAGATATGGCCCAGTCAAAGGAACAAACCAATAGTTCAATTGAGATACAGGAGCTGAGACAACTAATGCAGAATATACAAACAGAAATGGAAAACTTCATCAAAACCAAATCAATGAATTGACAGAGGACATGAAGAAGGCAAGGAATGAACAAAAAGAAGAAATGGAAAGTCTGAAAAAGCAAATCACAGAACTTATGGGAATGAAAGATACAGTAGAAGAGATGAAAAAAACAATGGAAACCAACAATGGTAGATTTCAAGAGACAGAGGTTAGAATTAGTGAACTGGAGGATGGAACATCTGAAATCCAAAAAGAAACAGAAACTATAGGGAAAAGAATGGAAAAATTTGAGCAGGGGCTCAGGGAATTGAATGATAATATGAAGCACACAAATATACGTGTTGTGGGTGTCCCAGAAGGAGAAGAGAAGGGAAAAGGAGGAGAAAAACTAATGGAAGAAATTATCACTGAAAATTTCCCAACTCTCATGAAAGACTTAAAATTACAGATCCAAGAAGTGCAGCGCACGCCAAAGAGAATAGATCCAAGAAGTGCAGCGCACGCCAAAGAGAATAGATCCAAATAGGCGTTCTCCAAGACACTTACTAGTTAGAATGTCAGAGGTCAAAGAGAAAGACAGGATCTTGAAAGCAGCAAGAGAAAAACAATCCATCACATACAAGGGAAACCCAATAAGACTATGTGTAGATTTCTCAGCAGAAACCATGGAAGAAAGAAGACAATGGGATGATATATTTAAATTACTAAAAGAGAAAAACTGCCAACCAAGACTTCTATATCCAGCAAAATTGTCCTTCAATAATGAGGGAGAAATGAAAACATTTTCAGACAAAAAGTCACTGAGAGAATTTGTGACCAAGAGACCAGCTCTGCAAGAAATACTAAAGGGAGCGCTAGAGACAGATATGAAAAGACAGAAGAGAGAGGTGTGGAGAAGAGTGTAGAGAGAAGGAAAATTAGATATGATATATATAATACAAAAGGCAAAATAGTAGAAGAAAGTATTACCCAAACAGTAATAACACTAAATGTTAATGGACTGAATTAACCAATCAAAAGACATAGACTGGCAGAATGGTTTAAAAAACAGGATCCTTCTATATGCTGTCTACAGGAAACACATCTTAGACCCAAAGATAAACATAGGTTGAAAGTGAAAGGTTGGGAAAAGATATTTCATGCAAATAACAACCAGAAAAGAGCAGGAGTAGCTATACTAATATCCAACAAAGTAGACTTCAAATGTAAAACAGTTAAAAGAGACAAAGAAGGATACTATCTACTAATAAAAGGAACAATTCAACAAGAAGACATAACAATCATAAATATTTATATACTGAACCAGAATGCCCCAAAATACGTGAGGAATACACTGCAAACACTGAAAAGGGAAATAGACACATATACCATAATAGTTGGAGACTTCAATTCCCCACTCTCATCAATGGACAGAACATCTAGACAGAGGATCAATAAAGAAACTGAGAATTTGAATATTACAATAAATGAGCTAGACTTAACAGACATTTATAGGACATTACACCCCACAACAGCAGGATACACCTTTTTCTCAAGTGCTCATGGATCATTCTCAAAGATAGACCATATGCTGGGTCACAAAGCAAGTCTCAACAAATTTAAAAACATTGAAATCATATACAACACTTTCTCAGATCATAAAGGAATGAAGTTGGAAATCAATAACAGGCAGAGTTCCAGAAAATTCACAAATACGTGGAGGCTCAACAACACGCTCTTAAACAACCAGTGGGTCAAGGAAGAAATTACAAGAGAAATTAGTAAATATCTCGAGGCAAATGAAAATGAAAACACAACATATCAAAACCTATGGGATGCAGCAAAGGCAGTGCTAAGAGGGAAATTTATTGCCCTAAATGCCTATATCAAAACAGAAGAAAGGGCAAAAATTCGGGATAACTGTCCACTTGGAAGAACTGGAGAAAGAACAGCAAACTAACCCCAAAGCAAGCAAAAGGAAAGAAATAACAAAGATTAGAGCAGAAATAAATGAAATTGAGAACATGAAAACAATAGAGAAAATCAGTAAGACCAGAAGTTGGTTCTATGAGAAAACCAACAAGATTGATGGGCTCTTAGCAAGATTGACAAAAAGAAGAAGAGAGAGGACGCAAATAAATAAGATCAGAAATGGAAGAGGAGACATAACCACTGACCTCACAGAAATAAAGGAGGTAATAACAGGATACTATGAACAACTTTATGCTAATCAATACAACAATGTAGATGAAATGGACAAGTTCCTAGTAAGGCATGAACAACCAACTTTGACTCAAGAAGAAATAGATGACCTCAACAAACCAATCACAAGTAAAGAAATTGAATCAGTCATTCAAAAGCTTCCCAAAAAGAAAAGTCCAGGACCAGACGGCTTCACATGTGAATTCTACCAAACATTCCAGAAAGAATTAGTACCAACCCTGCTCAAACTCTTCAAAAAAATTGAAGTGGAAGGAAAGTTACCTAATTCGTTCTATGAAGACAACATCACCCTCACACCAAAACCAGGCAAAGATATTACAAAAAAAGAAAACTACAGACCAATCTCTCTAATGAATATAGATGCAAAAATCCTCAACAAAATTCTAGCAAATCGAATCCAGCAACACATTAAAAGAATTATACATCATGACCAAGTAGGATTCATCCCAGGTATGCAAGGATTGTTCAACATAAGAAAATCAATTAATGTAATACACCATATCAACAAATCAAAGCAGAAAAATCACATGATCATCTCGATTGATGCAGAGAAGGCATTTGACAAGATTCAACATCCTTTCCTGTTGAAAACACTTCAAAGGATAGGAATACAAGGGAACTTCCTTAAAATGGTAAAAGGAATATATGAAAAACCCACAGCTAATATCATCCTCAATGGGGAAAAATTGAAAACTTTCCCCCTAAGATCAGGAACAAGACAAGGATGTCCACTATCACCACTGTTATTCAACATCATGTTGGAGTTTCTAGCCAGAGCAATTAGATAAGAAAAAGAAATACAAGGCATCAAAATTGGAAAGGAAGAAGTAAAACTATCACGGTTTGCAGATGATATGATACTATACATCGAAAACCCTGAAAAATCCACAGCAAAACTACTAGAGCTAATAAACAAGTACAGCAAAGTAGCAGGTTACAAGATCAACATTCAAAAATATGTAGTGTTTCTATACACTAGCAATGAACAAGCTGAGGGGGAAATCAAGAAACGAATTCCATTTACAATTGCAACTAAAAGAATAAAATACTTAGGAATAAATTTAACTAAAGAGACAAAAGACCTATACAAAGAAAACTACAAGAAACTGTTAAAAGAAATCACAGAAGACCTAAATAGATGGAAGGGCATACCATGTTCATGGATTGGAAGACTAAATATAGTTAAGATGTCAATTCTACCTAAATTGATTTACAGATTCAACGCAATACCAATCAAAATCCCAACAACTTATTTTTCAGAAATAGAAAAACCAATAAGCAAATTTATCTGGAAGGGCAGGGTGCCCCAAATTGCTAAAAGTATCTTGAGGGAAAAAAATGAAGCTGGAGGTCTCACGCTGCCTGACTTTAAGGCATATTATGAAACCACAGTGGTCAAAACAACATGGTACTGGCATAAAGATAGATATATCGACAAATGGAATCGAATAGAGTGCTCAGATATAGACCCTCTCATGTATGGACATTTGATCTTTGATAAGGCAGTCAAGCCAACTTACCTGGGACAGAACAGTCTCTTCAATAAATGGTGCCTAGAGAACCTGATATCCATATGCAAAAGAATAAAAGAGGACCCATATCTCACACCCTATACAAAAGTTAACTCAAAATGGATCAAAGATCTAAACATCAGGTCTAAGACCATAAAACAGTTACAGGAAAATTTAGGGAGATATCTTATGAATCTTATAACTGGAGGCGGTTTTATGGACCTTACACCTAAAGCAAGAGCACTGAAGAAAGAAAGAAAGAAATGGGAGCTCCTCAAAATTAAACACTTTTGTGCATCAAAGAACTTCATCAAGAACGTAAAAAGACAGCCTACACAATGGAAAACAATATTTGGAAACAACATATCAGATAAAGGTCTAGCATCCAGAATTTATAAAGAGATTGTTCAACTCAACAACAAAAAGGCAGCCAATTCAATTACAAAATGGGAAAAAGACTTGAACAAACACTTCTCTGAAGAGGAAATACAAATGGCCAAAAGGTACATGAAGAGATGCTCAATGTCCCTGGCCATTAGAGAAATGCAAATCAAAACCGCAAGGTGATATCATCTCACACCCATCAGAATGGCCATTATCAACAAAACAGAAAATGACAAGTGCTGGAGAGGATGTGGAGAAAGAGGCACACTTATCCACTGTTGGTGGGAATGTCAAATGGTGCAACCACCATGTAAGGCAGTTTGGTGGCTCCTCAAAAAGCTGAATATAGAATTGCCCTATGACCCAGCAATACCCTTGCTAGGTATCTACCCAGAGGATAAGGGCAAAGACACAAACGGACATTTGCACACGAATGTTTATAGCAGCATTATTTACAATTGTAAAGAGATGGAAACAACCAAAATGTCCATCAACAGACGAGTGGCTAAACAAACTGTGGTATATGCATATGATGGAATATTATGCAGCTCTAAGACAGAATAAACTTATGAAGCATGTAATAACATGGATGGACCTAGAGAACATTATGCTGAGTGAGACTAGCCAAAAACTGAAGGACAAATACTGTATGGTCTCACTGATATGAACCGACATTAGTGAATAAACTTGGAATATGTCATTGGTAACAGAGACCATCAAGAGATAGAGATAAGGTAAGATAATGGGTAATTGGAGCTGAAGGGATACAGACTGTGCAACAGGGCTGGATACAAAAACTCAGAAATGGACAGCACAATACTACCTAATCATAATGTGATTATGTTAAAACATTGAATGAAGCTGCATGTGAGGTATAGTTTTTTTTTCTCTCTATTATCGTTTTATTTCTTTTTCTGTTGTCTTTTTATTTCTTTTTCTAAATCGATGCAAATGTACTAAGAAATGATGAATATGCAACTATGTGATGATATTAAGAATTACTGATTGTATATGTAGAATGGAATGATTTCTAAATGTTTTGTTAGTTAATTTTTTAATTAATAAAAAAAATAATAATAGTAGTAGAAGACTTCAGTTGACCACTCTCTTCTATAGATAGAACAAGACAGAAGATCAATAAGGAAATAGAGAAATTAGATAACTTGATGAATGAATTAAACCTAACAGACATATATAGGTCATTGCACCCCAAAGCACAAGGTTATACATTCTTCTCTAGTGCTCATGGAACATTCTCTAGGATAGATCATATGCTGGGGCACAAAACAGGTCATTATAAATACAAAAATATTGAAATTATTCAGAGCACTTTCTCTGATCACAATGGGATGAAGCTGGATCTCAATAACCAGTGAAGAATGAGAACATTCACAACTATATGGAGATTAAATAACACACTCTTAAACAACCAGTGGGTCAAAGAAGAAATTGCTAGAGAAATCAGTAGCTACCTGGAGATGAGAATACAACTTATCAGAACTCATAGGATGTGGCAAAGGCTGTGCTGAGAGGAAAATTTATTGCCCAAATGCCTATATTACAAAACAAGAAAGGGCAAAAATTGAGGACTTAACAGCAAACCTGTAGGAATTTGAGAAAGTACAGCAAACTAACCCCAAAGAAAATAGGAGAAGCGAAATAACAAAGATTAAAGCAGAGGTAAGTGAATGGGAGAACAAAAGAACAATAGAAAGAATCAATAAAACCAAAAGTTTGTTCTTTGAGAAAATCAATAAAATCGATGGGCCACTAGCAAGATTGACAAAGAAAAAAAGAAAGAGGATGCAAATAAAATCAGAAATGAGAAGGGTGCAATACTGCAGACCCTGAAGAAATAAAAGACATCATAAAAGGATACTATGAACAATTATATGCCAATAAACTAGACCACTTAAATGAAATGGACAAATTCCTGGAGACACACTGTTCTAGTTTGCTAGCTGCCGGAATGCAACACACCAGAGACAGATTGGCTTTTAATAAAAGGGGATTTATTTTGTTGGTTCTTCAGAGGAAAGGCAGCTAACTTTCCACTGAGGCTCTTTTCTTACGTGGAAGGCACAGGATGGTCTCTGCTGGTCTTCTCTCCAGGCCCCTGGGTTCCAACAACTTTCCCCGGGGTGACTTCTCCAAAGGCCTGGGCTGAGCTGCAAGTGCTGAGATGAGGAATGCCGAGCTGCTAGGCTGTGCTACGTTGCGATCTCTCATTTAAGCACCAGCCAATTAAGTCAAACGTCACTCATTGCAGCAGACACGCCTCCTAGCCGACTGCACACACAAACAACCTAAACTGACTCAGGAAGGAATAGAAGATCTCAACAACCAAGCACAAGTAAAGAGATTCAGTCAGCCATCAAAAATCTTCCTACAAAGAAAAGCCCAGGGCCAGATAGTTTCACAGGGGAATTTTATCAAACATTCCATAAAGAATTAACATCAATTCTGCACAAATTTTTCCAAAAAATTGAGGTAAAAGGAACTCTACCTAACTCATTTTATGAAGCTAATATCATTTTAATACCAAAACCTGGTAAAGATGCTATAAGAATAGAAAACTACGGCCAATCTCCCTAATGAACACAGATGTAAAAATTCTCAATAAAATATTAGCAAACTGAATCCAACAGTACATTAAAATTATTATACACCATCACCAAGTCAGGTTTATACCAGGAATACAAGGATGGCTCATCATAAGAAAATCAATTAATGTAATACAGCGTATTAACAAATCGAAAGGCAAAAATCACTTGAACATCTTGACTGATGCTGAAAAAGCATCCTTTTCTGATAAAATTCCTTTTCTGATAAAAACATTCCAAAACATAGGAATCAAAGGTAACTACCTCAATTTGATAAAGAGAATATATGAAAAACTGATAGGCAACACATACTCATTGGAGAGACTGAAAGCATTCCCCCTAAGATCAGGTGTAAGATAAGGATGCCCACTGCCACCACTATTATTCAACATTGTGCTAGAAGTTCTAGATAGAGCAATCAGGCAGGACAAAGAAATAAAAGACATCCAAACTGAAAAGGAAGAAATACAACAGTCATTACTTGCAGATGATATGATATTATACTTGGAAGATCCTGAGAAATGTACAGCAAAGTTACTTGAGCTAATAAACAAACAAAGCAAGGTGGTGGAATATAAAATTAATGTGCAAAAATCAGTTACATTTCTATACACAAGCAATGATCTAGCTGAGGAGTCAGTTAAGAAAAAAAATCCATTCAAAACAGCAACTAAAAGAATCAAATATTTAGGAATGAACTTAACAAGGTATGTAAAGGACTTGTACACAGAATACTATGTAACATTGCTAAAAGAAATCAAAGGAGATCTAGATAGGCGGAAAGTATCCCCTGCTCATAGAAAGGAAGGCTAAAAATAGTTAAGATGTCAATCCTCCCCAACTAGTCTACAGATTCAACACAGTACCAATCAAAATTCCAACAACCTACTTTGAAGATTTGGGAAAGTAAACTACCAAATTCATCTGGAAGGGAAAGAGACCCTAAATAGCTAAAAACCACCCTTAGAAAGAAGAAAGAAGTGAGAGGATTAACACTCTCTGACTTTAAAACTGATTATAAAGCCACAGTGGTCAAAACAGCATGGTACTGACACAAAGACAGAAGTTTGGACTGGTGGAATTGAATCGAGAGTGCAGAAACAGACCACCAAATCTGTGGTCAACTGATTTTTGACAAGGCCCTCAAATTCTCTGAACTGGGACACAATAGTCTTTAAATAACTGGGCATGGAAGAACTGGATATAAATAGCCAAGAGAAGGAAAGAGGACCCCTGTCTTACACTCTACACAAAAATTAATTCAAAGTGCATCAAACACCTAAATATAAGAACTAGTATCATAAAGCTTCTAGAAGAAAATGTAGGGAAACATCTTCAAGAACTAGTTATAGGAGGAAGCTTCCTAAACTTTATACCCAAAGCACAAGTAATAAAAGAAAAAAAATAGATAAAAGGGAACTCCTCAAAATCAAATGCTTCTGCATCTCAAAAGTCTTTGTCGAAAAGGTGAAGAGTCAGCCAATTCAAAGGGAGAAAATATTTGGAAATCATATATCAGAGAAAGGTTTGATTTCCTGTTCATACTAAGAAATGATACAACTTAACAACAAAAGAACAAATAACCCAATTATAAAATGGGCTAAAGATATGAATAGGCATTTTTCTGAAGAGTAAATACAGATGGCTCAAAAGCACATAAAGAGATGCTCAGTTTCACTGGTTATAAGGGAAATACAGATCAAGACTACAATGAGATACCACCTCACACCTATAAGAATGGCTGCTATTAAACAAACAGGAAGCTATAAATGTTGGAGAGCATGTGGAGAAACTGGAACACTTATGCACTGCTGGCGGGAATGTATAATGGTTCAGCCACTATGGAAGACTGTTTGATGGTTCCTTAGGAAACTAAATATCAAGGTGCCCTATGACCCAACAATAGAACAACTTGTTATATACCCAGAAGTGCTGAAAGCAATGTCACAAACAGACATTTGCACAACGATGTTCATAACAGCATTATTCACAATCACTAAAAGGTGAGAAAAAAACAAATGCCCATCAACAGATAAGTGGATCAACAAAATGTGGTATATACATACAACGGAATATTATGCAGCAGTAAGACAAAATGATGTCCTGAAGCACATGACAAGATGGATGAGCCTTGAGGACATAAAGCTGAGTGAAATTAGCCAGACACAAAAGGATAGATATTGTATGATTCCACTTTTATGACCAGCATATAGGTATAATTAGAGGCTTATAGCACAGAATATAGGGGACTTAGAGATACATAAAAACTAGGGATGAATGAACCGTTAGCTAATGAGGTTGAACTCCAATGTAAGCAAATAGACAGGAATGAATGTGATTGATTTTCTAGTGGGTCTAGAAGTAATATACTGTATTGAAGATGAGCAAAATCGAAAGGGGTTGTATGGACCTACACGTCCCACTGATTCACAGTAGAAATATGAATTAGTTCCCACAAGAATTATGATTCTTGTACAAAGAACATTTAAGTCCAGGGTACAGGGGGGAAATTACTATTGCATATTTTGAGCTATATTCAAAAAGAAACCATCAGCACTACCACAGCAACAACAGAGGTAAATAATGGGGGGAAGGACAAGAGTTAAAAGGAGGTTTAGGTTTCCTATTTGGCAAGGGTGTGTTTATTGGTTTTCTGTCTCTTGGGAACAATGAAAATATCTAAAATTGAGAATGTTGATGGACTTTGGGCCCTGTACATGATGCCCAATGAATGCAGGTGGCTGAAGGATGCAGTGACAGAGAAGATTGGCGAATGATGGTATATACTTATGAATGAAGGTTGTGCTGCTACAAAATAAAAGAACAGTCATGAGGCATGCACGATGTGAATAACATGTGGGACATTTGGTAAGACAAAATAAGCCAGAAACAAAAAAACAACAAAGGTATGGTCACCTTTAGAAAATGCTTATAAGAACAGGGGCCTGGAATATAAGATTTTAGAGCAGACACATTAAAGCTGATCTGGTTGTTATTATTTCTGGATTTTGAGAGGCTGTTGTATATTTATATAATCTGATACTTAGAGATAAGAACGAAGCCAAACAAGTTGGGGTTAAAGTAATTCAGAACATAGGGGCAAGGAAGACAGTGTCTGTATTTTAGAACCACACACACTTTTTGAGACCGATGGAAGTAAGGTTTATTTGATCTGGAACTGAAATTTTCTGTAGGGCATAATCTAATTCAACCTATCTGTATAGCTCATTTGAACAGTTGTAACACAGGGAGCACAGAATAAGAAAGAGGTCCCTTCATCCTGTATAGATTATTGTAATGCCTGGAAACATCCTAGCATATATTAAGCAGATAATCAAAAAGTATTGGCAAATTCTCTTGAGGGAGGGGAGAAAGAATATGGAACTATTAAACTTTACCATCAGGGAATCCCCTGATACTGTGTCAAACTTTAGGGACACCAAATCAACAGGCCGTCTCCTAGATCATTAGGCTTACTCTTATGAAGCTTATGTAGGTAGCAGAGAAGCTTAGACTACCTACAGGTATGCCTAAGAGTTACTTCTGGGGGACCCCTGTTGTTGCTCAGATGTGGCCTCAGTCTCTCTAAGCCCAACTCTACAAGTGAAATCATTGGCCGCTTCCCTTACGTGGGACATGACATCCAGGGGTGAAAGTCTCCCTGGTAACATGGGAGATGACACCCAGGGATAAATCCAGACATGGCACCATGGGATCAACAATTCCAATCTGACCATAAGGAGGAAAAGAAGCATAATTAATAAAGTATCAGTAGCAGAAGAGAGTTCAAATAGTGTCAAGAGGCTACTCTGGAGGCTGCTCTTATGCAAGCTTCAGGTAGAACTTGCTGCTTATCATAACCTGCCAAACCCCAACCAGGACCATTCCAGCCAATCCTAAAGAACACCTAGGGCAATATGTAAGATTCCACAAGGGTTCCAGGCACTAGAGTAACTTTCCAGAAACCTACAACCTCCAGATGGGTCCCTGGTCCAGATAAGTCCTGAAACCTAGCCCAGCCTCTCCAGAACATCAGATAGCTCCATCTTCCTACCTCATATTACTGACAGACCCTTCCCATATCAAAAATTTAGAATTGCCATAGCCCAAACAACCCTAGAGAGAGGTGTGGAAAGATCAAAGGTGATGATGGAATTATACATAGAAGATAGATTTTAACAAATGGATATGAGTGCTGAATCATTAAATTGATATCTCTTTTAGTCTCCAGCATTTTACAGCAGCTAGAAATAAAAACCTAAAGTTGTGAAATTGTAACCCATTTTAAAGTCTGAAATATGTTCTACAACTAATTGTGATACTGAGCTTTGAAATTTATAGTTTTTTTGTATATAGGTTATTTTTCACAAAAAAACGAAGAAGAAAAAAGTCTATTGTGATGATAAAAAATATTTAAGCCGTTAGCCTCCTATATTCTGGAGGAGCTAGTAGGAAAAATATAATAGGGTTGTATGATAGCCCATGACAAACTCTGGGACCTGAACTGTAACTACTTGTTGAAGAGTTATTTGAAAACTATTGCTTTTTTATTTCTTCACTTTATGTATATGTTATACTATACAATTTTAAAAAGTTATAAAAAGAACAGTGATCAGTAATCAATTGATATATACCTGAATTGTGAGTAACTAGGTTTTTATGTCCCACCCTTGCAAAAGGGCAGGGTTTGAGTACCTCACTGTTGTCAGTAACAGGACTGGAGGACAGGTGAAGGCAGCCGCTTTGCAGAGAGTAGAATTCACTGGTATTTACCACCGTTTATCAGCATCTTCCTTCTGTTATTCCTTGCATGTGCATGGTGCCATACTGGATGCCAGTATTTTGAAATAGTTGGTTCAAACAGTACCTGCATGTTTCATTGTTGTTCTAGTGGAGGGACTGATTCCAAGAGCTTCCAACTCTGCCATCTTTCCACAGTCCTCTGTACTCTAATTTTTGTCTCCATGATTTTGCCTATATTCTGATATTGTCTTTATTGTTGCTATGAGGCTTAAATTTAACAAACTAAATCAATAACAATCTCCTTTGCTTTGATACCAACTTAACTTCAATAGCATACATAAAAAGTTCTTATACCCCTTAGTATCCCCACTGTAATTAACTACTTAAATGTATAATAAATTACACATTTATATAATTATTAGTCCTAAGCCATTGATTTCTCAGTAGATTTTGTGCATTTTCCTTTTAGATCCTGTGGGAAGTAAAAAAAAAAAAAGTGGGATCACACATCAAAACTACAATAATACTGGTATTTATATTTGGTCATGTCATTATAATTACCAGAGAGGTTTATTTCTTCATGTGGCTTCAGTTAATTATCTGGTGTCCTTTCCTTTCAAATTGCAGTACTCCCTTCAGCATTTCTCATAGTGTTCGTCTAGTGTGATGAAGTTCCTCAGCCTCTGTGTACCTGGAAATGTCTTAATTCCTCTCTCATTTGTGAACATTTTTGCTTGATACATAATTCTCAATTAGAAGTTATTTCTTTCAGCACTTTAAATATGCCATGCCACTGCTTCTTTGCTTTCATGAGTTCTGATGAGAAACTGGTACTTAATCTCATTGAGGTTCCCCTGTATGTGACCTGTTGCTTCTCTCTTGCAACCTGGAGAATTCTCTCTTTATCTCTGGCATTCAACAATTTTACTATAACCTAATACAGTAAGGATATATTTGGTTTTATCCTGTTTAGAGTTTGTTGAGCATCCTGGATGTGTATATCCATGTCTTTCATTATTTGGGGGAAGTTTTCGGCCATTATTTCTTTCAATATTCCCTTTGCCCCTTTCTCTCTTCCTTCTCCTTCTGTGTCTCCCATAATGTGTATATTGTTACACCTGATGTTGTCCCAAAGGTTCCTTAGGCCCTGTTCACTTTTCTTCATGTTTTCCTCTCAGACTAGATGATTTCAATTTCTTATTTTCGAGTTCACTAATTGTTTCTTCTGTCAGCTCCTATGTACTGGTGAACCCCTCTAGGGAATTTTGAATTTCTGTTACTGTAGCATTCAACTCTGTATGGTTCCTATTCACAATTTTTTGTCTCTGTTACTATTCTTTTATGTTCATTTATTCCTATGTCTTCTAGTTCTTTGTTCATATTTTCCTTTATCTCTTTGAGCGTGTTTAGGAACAAGTTTTAAAAGTTTTTGTCTGTAATGTCCCATGTCTGATACTCCTCAATGATGGTTTCCAATGCTTTAATCCTCTCCTTTTCATGGGCCATCATTTCCAATTTCTTTGTATGTTTTGTAATCTTTTGTTGAAACCTGAACATTTTGAATTTTAATGTGTTATCACTAGAGTTTAGACTCTGAAGCATCTATTCCTTAAGCTTGTCCATATCTAGTGTTTTGGACAGAAATTTCCTTGAGTGCCAGGAGCTAACAATTATGTAAATGAATAAAAGAAGGAAATAAACAATGCACCATTCCCAGTCTTTGCAGATTGATCTGTGTGAATGCTCTCCCTTAGAGTGCATCCATACAATGAGTTAGTAGAAAAGCTCTAAGCCAAATCATAGATGTCTCTATTATCTTTTCTGCATACATATTTTGTCTTAGGCATATTTTGTCCCTGGGGATTCCCCCTTTTCCACAGGTAAAAATGTCCCCTGTTCCTTAGCAAACAGTTTCCTTATGGTCTCAGGCACTACAGGCAGCAATCCCTTAGGAGTCCATTTGACTGTTCTCCCACAGAATTCTATAGAGAGCCTTATGAGCTGCCTTCTGCATGTACAGGAGATTATGGGATAGCATGTTTCTCTAGGCACTGTTGCCTATACACTGTTGCCAGATAATCTTCTAAGGCCCAACTCCAATTATATTACTCCCCTAGTTAAAAAAAAAAAAAAAAAAAAAAGACATACACACATGATTGGATTAAGGTTTTTCAAAATGGTGAAAACTGAACAACAACTGCAGCCTAGTTAACAGTAATGTACCATGCTAATTTTCTGGTTATGTAAGAGCTTATCATAGGGGGAAGCTGAGCGCAAGGTATACAGTGCTCTTTATATTAGTACTTACTATGAGTCAATGACAACTTCAAAATAAAATAAGCAATTAAAATAAAGCCCATGAATGGGTTTCTGTTAATTTTTAAAATAAATGCATAACTGTGTTATATTTTACCATATCCTACATAAAAGAACCACTTAAAATTTCTCAAATATATCTTATATTTATTAAGACAATTTGGTCTTGACCTTTTAATGCCTCTCTTTCATTTGTTTTGACTTGTTGATGCTTATTTTCTTTCAAGATGTGCCTGAAATGTTATTGCTTTCTTCAAGCATTGTTTCATCCCCTTTCAGCTAAATACAGTCTCTCTCACTCAAAAATTCTAGTACCATTTCCCTTTTGACACTACATTATATATCATTCAATTTGGGGAGTGATTTTCAGCCCCCACTAAATTGTAAACTATTAGAAAACAGAGTTCGTGCCTCATTTACCTGTTTAGTCCCCACAGTCTCCATTAAAGCACTTTGCTTAGCATTTATTAAGTGAATTGCATCCAGTGTTCAGTATACAAAGGTCATTGTCCTGTAAAAGTGTAAGTCAATTTTTATTAACTAAAAATTTCAAAATTTTGAACCCATTAAGGACTAAAATAAATG
Organism: Tamandua tetradactyla; assembly: GCF_023851605.1. NCBI lineage: Eukaryota > Metazoa > Chordata > Mammalia > Pilosa > Myrmecophagidae > Tamandua > Tamandua tetradactyla. The sequence continues at coordinate 130,790,286 of NC_135327.1, read as the reverse complement.
TTATTTTAAGGTAGTATAATCTTCCATGTTTCAGATATAATATTCTTTCTACTAAATGTAAAGGATTAGCCACTTATGGTTGCAAGACACAGTGGCAAATGATGGTGGTTATTCAGGAACAATTGAATTTGCTCTGGTGAAAACTGGAAAAATAGATTTTGGAACTTCCACCTATGCAACATTCTATGTTATATACAGCATAGAAGTTTCGCACCAATTAAAAAAAATGTCAAAATAGCAAGATCTCTCAAACTGCACTTAAGTTTCAGCATTCCATAAATTATTTTGTTCTCCCAATATGAACTATTTCCCTTAGTTTATTTCCCATTATCTACTCATGATTTCTCTCCACTGTAATAAAGTGTTCAGCAAGTCCCTCCAGGGTCCCTGAGTTTTACCTCTTATCAAATAAGTTCTACAGTGTTCTCAATCTGAGATTTATATGATACTTCACTGTGGTGTCCCAATCTTGAGGCTCTGTTAATTATTTGTCTAGCACTTAACCTGACATATTGTTATTTCCACACCCATCTTGATGACACAATTTGTAAGCAAATAACAATGTAACAATGTGATAAGTTCAATTTTTTTAAAAAGTACCCATACCCATTAACTTAACGTTAATAACTGCACCTAAGGAATAGAAGAGTCCAAAATCCTTAGGGCAGGCTGTGAAGCTGGTACTCAGATGAAGGGTCTGGACAAACTACATAGGAGAAGCTTACTGGCTGAAGAAGCAGTGAAAAGGTCTCCCTTCTTCCTTAAAAGTCTCTAACTGATTGGATTATCTCATTGGTGGGAGATGTGCCTTAGTTGATCACAAATGTAATCAGCCAAAGATGCAATCAACTGACTGACGATTTAATACACCAGCCTTTTCGTTTTTCAACCAGCCACAAAATATCTTTGTAGCAACAGTCAGGCCAGTGCTTACCTGAACAGACAACTGGGCATCATCACTTGGCTAAGTTGACATCAAGTTGACACATGAAGTTTAAATTTTGTTTATCTACAACTGATCTTTAGTTGAGATCATGCTTTTTCTTATGGAACTTTCAAAATAAACCTTTCCAACTACAACCTCTTCACTTCCTCACTGAATAATTTCTTTCAAGATTTATGAAGTCAAAAACAGAATATGTTTATTAAGAAGAGTGCCTTATGGAGGGAAGTGGCCTTAGGGTACAGTGACTGAGGAATGGAAGGGGACACTGTGGTGTATACATACAGAGACTACTGAGTGGATGCAAAAAGGAATGAAATTGTGAGGTGTGCAACAAGGTGAATGAATCTTAAAGACAGTATGTTGAATGAAATGTCAGAAACAAAAAGTTAAGTATTATTATGCCTCACTCCTGTGGACTAACGATAATATTCAAACTCAGAGAAATTGAAGTCAAGACCATGGGTTATCAGGTTGGGGCCTACTGTAAGGGCTCCTAGAGTGTAAGCTCTTATAGCACTCACATCTTTTCTGGAGTTGATACTGTTTTTTCTAAACTCTGAGATGCTGAACTATTTGTGTATAACCTGGTCATTTCCTGGAACTTTGGGGATTTGTGTGACACCTGAGACTCAGAGTTAGAGCGTTGAGGCAATGAAAGTCAGCATTACCCCATAAGCAACTGTTTAAAAAGTTTAAAAAGTGATCAGACTTCAAGTCAAGATATGAGTGAGGCTGATCTAGATAGGACTAAGGTAAATCAGAATACAGCGTAAATGATGATATAGTTTATATTTTAAAACTTCAGTTTCTGCATGAGACCAAAGGAAGAGATGTTTGTTTTGCTCAAAATTTATATTTTTGATAGCATATTATCTAATTTAACTTGTCTGGTCAGTTTATTTGAACACTATAATTAAATAGAATCTTGAATACGGAGTGAGATATTGTTGGTTTGTACATGTCATGTGATGTCTCAATACATCCCAGAGTAATTTTAAGCAGAGAATAAAAAAAATATTTGCAGGCGGGCCGCGGTGGCTCAGCGGGCAAGAGTGCTTGCCTACCATGCCGGAGGACCCCGGTTCGATTCCCGGCCCCAGCCCATGTAAAACAAACAAACAAACAAACAAAATATAATAAAAAAATAAGAAAATGTTTAAAGATGTTTCCCTTTCTTCCTTCCTTCTATCCTTCCTTCTATCCTTCCTTCCTTCTCTGTCTTAAAAAAAAAAAAAAAAAAAAAATATTTGCAAAGTCCCCTTAAACAACTGGGGAGAAAGGAGGATATACTAAACTTTCACATCTAGGAAATTCATGCTATTCTTACAAGCAGTGGGGACAACTAATTCAATAGGCTGAACCCTCCATCTTTGGGCTAACACCTGTGAAACTTATTCTTAAGCCTACTTATAATTATGCCTAGAGTTACCCCCAGAGAACCTCTTTTGTTGCTAAGATGTGGCCTCTCTCCTCTCTAAGCAACTCAGCAGGTGAACTCACTACTCTCCGCCCTATGGAGGACATGACTCTTGGAGGTAACCTGAGACCTGGCATCATGGGATTTAAAAAGCCTCCTTGACCAAAAGGGGAAAGAGAGAAATGAGTCAAGAAAAAGTTTAGGTGGCTGAGAGATTTCAAACAGAGTTGAGAGGTTATCCTTGAAGTTATGCATTATATAGATATCCTGTTTTAGTTTATTGTATATTAAAGTGGCTAGAAGAAAGTACTTGAAACTGTTGAACTGTATTCCAGTACACTTGGTTCTTGAAGAAGAATGTATATCTACATAGCTTTTACAATGTGATCATGTGATTGAGAAAACATAGTGTGTGATGCTCCCTCTATCTGGGATATGGACATATGGGTAAAAATAAGGAAAATAAATAAATAAATAATAAGGGGGATAAGGGGTTAAAAAAATTGGGTAGATTACAATATTAGTGGTCTAAGAGAGGGAAGCATATGGGGTATGGGATGTATGGGTTTTTCGGTTTGTTTTTTATTTATTTTTCTGGCATGATGCAAGTGCCCTAAAAATGACCAGGATTATGAATATACAACTATGTAATGAAAAAAAAAAAGAAGCTAACCTTACAAATACATGTTTGATAATTAACTTACACTTAAAGCCATGGTAACTCTATGTAATATAATATAGAAAGATTCAGCCTGACACAGCTTTTAAATTGGCTGAGAGATTTTAAATTGATCTTTTGGCATCCAAAAATTCAGAAAAGCATTAGAAAATCCGTTTATTTTAGTTCTGTGCATTTTTAGGGAGATAAATTAGCTATTGCAAAAAGTGGGGTTTCTAATGTCATTATTCTAAGTATCCATTGAAAAGATTTCTTCAAAGTCATAATCAGGAGTTAGGCATAAAAATTTAGTCCTCCATAGGTTTCTTATCAGGGGATAAGGGAAGAGAATACTTATAGATCTAGGTATGTAGGGGAGAATTATATGACTTTCTATAATCAATGAAAGCACTAATAGAAGTAAAGTACAATCAGTATGACTTGTATACATTCTAATTGTATGCATTTCAAGAAAATAAGGATTCAATTATTTCAAAGTCAAGAAACATTCTTGATGCAGAGTATATTAATGCAGTTCTGTTAAGTAAATGAGTGTAAATCTTGAGAATTTAATGAAATCACTTGAGGACACAATGATATCGAAGCAGTTAGGCTTTCAACATTATTGCTTCTTTTATGTGTGTAGTAGAATGAACATAATGAAAGAAATATTACATTGGGTTTGTGCCCTTAGAGAGTGCTCAGGAAGGACCAAATTCTGAAATGTATTCATAGTAAATACTGAGCACATTGAAGAAGACTAAAAGATAAATTAGAACATGAGCTGAAACCTAGAAGAATATGTGTAATGTATATACCCTTATTAATAAAATAAAATTTATGCAGGTGAACAAGAGAAGACAGGAAGGTCATTTCACGAGAAAGGGGCAACACAGGCAAAGGCAGTGACAGTGAGAAAATCAGTCAACTTAATGCAAGGGTATGTGATTGTAATGTTCGGTAAAAATTACATATTTCAGGAAGATAAATTTTACAATTAATATAGAGCTAATAAATCACAGAGTAGAAGTGCTTCACTGCATACCAATCTAGTAATTTATCAGTGAGAGAAAAGAGTAGTGTTTATGAGTAAGAAACAATTGTATGTGATCACTTGTGCAGTGATAAGAGCTTTCACTAAGGTGGTAACAATAGGATTTGATTCGTTTATTTATTATATTAACTTACCACCTTCAATCAATCTCTGTTATATTTACCTGCTATTTTCAACCTACCACAAAAGACTCTCAAACCATCTTGCTTATTTATTTGTTTACTTGGTTACTTTCTGCCTCAGTAGAAACTAGAAAATAAGCTTCCTGAGTGCAGAGATTTTATTGATCTTATTCATTGCTTTGCCCACGGGAAAAAAAAATAGTTTGTTTCTGTCTTAGGGACATTTCATGTTTATTTTGTATATTCTGTGTGTGTCAGATAATGTGGTCTGATTAATAATGGAAAGCACAGAGGTGCAATTTTTGATTATGAATTAATGTGGATTATTGGAATATTTCATTAACTCTTTGTAGTTAAAATCAATTATACAATAATTTTATGTATTAAATATAAATACCTTGCATTAGCTTTTGGGAGATTGGCTAGCAGATGGACGCATTTATACTTCTCTATTGTAATTCAAGAATACACACACATTGCTAGGCCACTCACTACCTGTTTATAATAAATGTCAGGGAGTAACAAAATAAGATAACAAGCCATTCAAATATATGAAAGAAAAAGATAGTTGACAGTTTTATGCTATTCATAGTTGAAAAGTTCAGATTTACTACAGCCAATGTAGTGCTATATTAAATGATGCTGTTTAAGTGGGTTCAAAGAAATATGAGAAGAATAAAAAAGTTACCAGCTTTGCTAATTTTGGCTTCCAATGCTAAAATAGTAGGTGAATGTGGTGGTTTGAAACTGTACGGACCCCACAAAAACATATTCTTAAATTTTATCTATTCCTGTGGGTGTAAACCTATTCTAAGTAGGACCTTCTGATGAGACTACTTGACTTAGATATACCTCCCTGTTCAGGGTGGGTCTTAGTCCCATTACTGGAGTCTTTTATCAAAAACATGAAATTCAGACAGAGAGAGAGAAAGTCACAGAAGCAAGAAGCTAAAATCAATGAAACCCAGAAGAGAAAGGAGAGACCAGTAGACACCGCCATGTGCCTTGCCATGTGGTAGAGGAGCCGAGAATCACCGGCAGCCAGTCTCCAGGAAGAAAGCATTGCCTTAATGCTGCTTCAATTTGGACATTTTCATGACCTCAAAACTGTAAGATAATAAATTCCCATTGTTTTAGCCAACCCTTTTCACAGTATTTTCTTGGAGGTGCCTAGGAAACTAAAAACAATCAGAGAAATTTGACATTTAAGGAAACATTGTTCTATCAGAAGAATTCCAAGAAAGCCAACATAATGCTGTAACATTTACATTCTCTTCCCCAGGAAGTATGTGAATTTTTCTTGAGAAAGTAATATGTTGCTTGGTTGAATGACAAAGAGAGAAATTGTTCATTCGAAAATCCCACAGCTTGTTTTTTATGCTTGATTGCAGAACTCAGCAATGCTTTGATCAAATATATTAGGAACATATGACAACACAAACTGGTGATATTAAGACATATTTTCCACATTTATATTTTCTCCATCCAAAGCTCTTCTTATTTCTGGAGTCCTTTGTTACCAAGCTGAAAGAAATCTTATGGCATATGACAGTTCCCTTTAAAAATGTATGCTTATTTTTATAGATTATTTTTTTCTTCTGTTCTCAGCCAAGGTATTAATATTATTCAAGTGCTTCAAAGACATATTGCTTGTATTTTGCAGATGATATTGGGCATCGCCTCTGGTTAAGCCTTTATGAGAAAGCTGATTTGTCTATAGAAAAGAAAACTTGTATAGCTGGACAACAAAAGACTTTCACACTGCATTCTTAAATCCGAATGAACTTGCTGGATTGATAAGAACGCTCAAACCAGAATTAGCATATTTCTCAAGCTTGGCTTCTCAGCAGCACCCCTGGACTATATAATTCACGTTGTCTCATTAATATTATTTCCAGATAAGAGAAAAGGAACGAGAAACTCCAATGTGCATATTTATATTATAGTTTTGTGAAAGAAAAAGAAAACACAATTTCTCTAGGAGGATAAATGGGTGATGAAGTGTTCCAAACAGAAATCCCTTGAAGAGTTTTGACAGAAGTATAAATGACAAGTCTTCAATTTATTTAAAACACAAAGGCATCCGAACAAATTTTTCATTCTGAAGTTATGTCAAGTAGTGGTGTTATTTCAGATTTCTAAGTTTCAAAATCAAGATTTCCAGGCTTAGTTAAAACAAAATTAATTGTACAATTAATTTAATTAAAAGTTAAGTAAGCACATTTCTCAAAATACCCCCACCAAAAATACAAGAAAAGTATATTTCGATTAATTTTAAAGTCATATTAAATACTTATTAAATCTTAGTTAATACTTATGAATACAGGTAATCATGCTTTGAAGACTATAAGATAAATATTTGTGCCATCATCCCATCTCCAGGCTTTTCTAGAAAATCATTTCCTAATTTCACTCATTCGTATACTTAAACTGACCCTTCCTCAGTTATATACTAACTAAAAATAATTTGACATTTTACATTGAGGAAAGTTTTACTTAAACAAAGGGCAATGAGAGAGAGAAAATTTTAATGCAAAGGAACAATTCTCAAGGTAAAATTTTAAGCATTTCTTGCCAATTGCATACAATTATAGAAAGATGGCCCTCTACAATTAATATCACAAAACGTTTTACCTGCATTGCCCACATAAGGATTCATTCCTCTAAGAAGTGGTTCTCCAATATTATCACACATCTGCATCACTTGGAAGACTTCAAAAAACACCAATGCTTAGCTTCCCTCCCCGAGTTTCTGATTCCTTGGCTAAGAGATGGAGCCAAAGAATGTGATTTCTATAATCTCCAGTAGGGTGGATGGTGTCCATATTTTGAAACTGATCTAACTCAGTGATTCATTGTTGTCTGGAATCAACTGGAGCACTTTAAAAATACCAGCATCTAAGCTCCATCAATGGAGATTCTGATGTACCAATGCCATTTGCTTGTTGTGACACCTGGATATAAGACTTTTTCAAAGATTTCTATAAGTGAATCTATTGCACATCAAAGTTTTTAGATCTGCTCAAATTACAGAAATGAGAATAATGCTAATAATGTAAAATTCAACAATGCTGCTCTTATATACTACAACCTTAATCTAATAATATTCAATATATGTTATTAAACACTTAACATGTATATTAAGTGCTAGGTTACCCTGGTCTACAAAGTTCTACATGATCTGATCCCTTGAAATCTCTGACCTCATTTCCTAAGACTCTCCACCCCATATATATATACCAACACCCTGCTATAGCCACAAGGCTTCCTTGTCGCCCTTTCAGTACATCAAATGCACTTCCAACTCTGGACCCCTGCACTCATTGTCTCTTTTTCCAGGAACATTCTACCCCTGGGACTTCCTCCCTTCCTTCCTTTAGCTTTCAGCTCAAATATTACCTATTTAATGATGCCTTCTAGACCTCATTAATTAAAAGAGCACCCCTTTCCCTCCAATCTACTTACTTTTATCCCCTTATCCTGATTTATTTTTCCTCATAATATTTAGTAGTATCTGATTTAGTATACATTCATTTATATATTATCTGTCTCACACTATTAAACATAATCCCTATGAAAAGAATCTATGTTTTATTCACTGCTATATCTTCAATGCCTAGAGATCTGTCTACCATATATTAATACTAAACAAATATTGTTGAACAGATGGGGACACAATGTTACAATGATAAGTTAAACATGCCTTCTTTTCTCGGGCCGCTTACCTTTGAGTGAGATTACCGGGGTTAAAAAAAAATTGACACTGAAGGATGTGAGAAGAAAAGTCCAGGCTGCCAGGAGAGCAGAAGCAGAAGTGTATGAGTAGCAGCAAGAAAACTGGTCTGAAGTGGTCAGAGAAGACTTTCCAGAGCAAATGATTTCTAAACTGAGAATTAAGGACTTAGTAAACATCATCCAGGATGGAAGGTACGCACAATGCAGCATCTTGATGAATTGAAAGAGGCTTAATAGATTATTCATCATGAGACTGCTAAAGTTCCACTAAGAAGAAAGTGTGGTAATTGAGCTATAAAGTGTACAAAGATGACTTGCATTGAAACCCTAGAGCATCCGATGAGATACTGGAAAGGCTGGAATCAGTCTAATGATTTTTTTTCTTCCTAACCCATTATTATTATAGCAGATAATGCAATATTTGGCACATAGTAGGCTCTCTGTCAGCATTTTGATGAATGAATAAACATATGCATGAATTAATTGTAACACATAGTAGTGCAGGGATCCCATCTTACACTTCCAGTGCCTTAGACACAGCAGGGGCTCAAAAAGTAATTATTAATTGATGAGTGTTATCACACTTTATCCATATTCCAAATAGTAGGACTCATCCTAAATGAATATTAATCAGAAATTATTATTGCATCTTCAAAGGAAACAATATTTACTTCCTTACATTTCCTCCAGAAGCCACCATGAAATGTGACAATGTTTCTGGCATCGCTTTTATGCTAAACTTTCTTTACAAAAAATGTTTCAGAAAGTTATTTAGAGCAAATTCCTCTTATTAGCCAAAAGAACTATTTTTTAAAAACCTGTCAACCTCACAGAATAGTACACAGGTTTTTGTAGTCTTCTTATTCTATTTTTAATCTTAAAATAGTTAACAAATCAGCACATTCTTTCATTGTGACAGTGCTTATAAATAATACTCCAGGGAACACTAAACTTAATTCTTCTCTGACACTCTAATTTTAAAAGTAATTGTTGTATTTAACAACTTAACATAAATTATGTTAACATAATTGTTAATAATTTAACAATAAATTGAACAATTTCTAAATAAGCATCTTCAGCTCCAAGACTCTATATTAGAATTCTGTAGATATCAGAAATATGATTCAAGCAAACTGAACCAATATCTAACTCAGTCATCACAAATGCAATAAAGCAGACTCTTAAGATGCTCCCCAGTGATACCCAGCTCCTGATACTACAGTTCTTGTACAATCCTTTCCTCTTAACTGGACCTATTAACTCCTTTCTAAGAAATAAAATATGCAAAAGTGATGGAATATCACTTCCAAGAACAGGCTACGAAGGAATGTGGTTTTCTACTTGTGCACAGCTCAGCTCTACCCCATGTTGTGGGACACTCAGGTAGGCTATGCTGAGGTTTACATAAGTGATCACAGTGGTGAAAGCCTATCAGCACCCATATAAGTGAGTGGGGGAATGAATTTTCTGAGGCCTGCCAGTAGCTCTGTGAGTAAGCTTAAAAGAAGATTTGATAGCTCCAGCTGAATGCTGAGATGGCTGCAGACATGGCTTAATAGTTTCACTGCAACCTCAGAGTTTCTATTTAGGTTCAACATAAAGTTTTGGTAATGAATGGTAACGATGGTAGTACAACATTGTGAACATAATTAACAGCACTGAATTATATATTTAAATGTTGGCAAAAGTGGAAATTTTTGGTTGGATATATGTCACTAGAATAAAAATTTTAAAAACAACAACACAGGTCTATACAATACAAATAGTAACTGTGTTGTAAATACTGGACCATAATTATTAGAACAATCATGATAATGTTTACATAATTTTAACAAATGTTCTGAATTATCACAAGGTGTTAACAATGAGATATTACTGGGAACTCTGTATTTTATGCATGATTTTTCTGTAAACCTACAAGTTTTCTAATTTAATTTTTTTTTTAAAGTGAGTGGGGTAGGGAGAAGAGAAAAACTGTTTCCCTACTTCACCCCATCAAGCCCAGTCACAAAATTACACAAATTATTTTTTGTATTTTCTGCATGAACATATATTGCTTTGGTCATTAGGAAATCCTCAATATCATTTTGAATAATGGATGTCATAGCACCTTGCACCTGATGACAGCTGGAAAAGGTGCATATGATTTGATTCTTGGTTAGCTCAACAGTAACATGGAAAGGATAATTTCCTTTTCGCTGATTTCTCAGGAAACTGTAAAGATCACAGAAAATGCTAGATCTGAAAGAGTTTTGTCAACTACTAAAGCACTACTATCATTCCTAAAAACTAAAAATACAAAGACCAGGAGCCAGCTATGCGCCTAGCTAAGCCACACCTAGATTCCTGAGCCACAGAATCTGTGAGATGATAATCATCTGCTCTTTTTATTTTTTAATTTCTTTATTGTGTAGTACAACATATATACAAAGCAAAGAAATAAAAAAAGCAATAGTTTTCAAAGCACTCTTCAACAAGTGGTTACAGGACAGATTCTAGAGTTTGTCATGAGCTACCATACGATTGTCTCCTATTTTTCTTTCTAGCTGCTGCAGAATACAGGAGGCTAGAGGGCTTAAATACTTTTCTATCATAGCAATTAACTTTTTTCTTCTTTTTTTTTGTGAACAATAGCATAAATACAAAAAAAGCTATAAATTTCAAAGCACAGCACCACAATTAGTTGTAGAACATATTTCAAACTTTGACATGGATTACAACTTCACAATTTTAGGTTTTTACTTCTAGCTGCTCTAAAATACTAGAGGCTAAAAGAGATATCAATTTAATGATTCAGCACTCATATTCATTTGTTATGTCCTATCAACTATGTATAACTCGACCAACCTTTGATTTTTCCATACCTCTCTTTAGTGTTGTTTGGGCTGTGGCAATTCTAAATTTTTGATATGGGAGGGTCTGTCACTAATACGCGGTAGGTAGAGGGAACTATCTGATGTTCTGGAGAGGCTGGGCTAGGTTTCAGGACTTATCTAGACCAGGGACCCATCTGGAGGTTGAAGGTTTCTGAAAAGTTACTCTAGTTCCTGGAACCCTTGTGGAATCTTATATATTGTCCCAGGTGTTCTTTAGGAATGACTGGAATGGTCCTTGTTGGGGTTTGGCAGGTTATGATAGGTAGCAAGGTCTACCTGAAGCTAGTGTAAAGCAATCTCCAGAGTAGCTTCTTAACTCTCTCTGCCACTGATACTTTATTAATTACACTTCTTTTCCCCCTTTTGGTGAGGATGTAATTGTTGATTCCACAATGCCAGGTCTGGATTCATCCCTGGGAGTCATTCCATGTCACCAGGGAGACTTTCAGCCCTGGATGTCATGTCCTCTGTAGGGGGAGGGCAATAATTTCACTTGTAGAGTTGGGCTTAGAGAGAATAAGGCCACATCTGAGCAATAATAGAGTTCCTCCAGAAGTAGGCATGCTTATAGGTAGTCTAAGCTTCTCCGCTACCTACATAAGCTTCACAAGAGTAAGCCTCATAATCGAGGACATGGCCTATTGATTTGGTGTCCCTAAAGTTTGACACAGTATCAGGGGATTCCCTGATGGTAAGGTTTAATAGGTTCTTATTCTTTCTCCCCTCCCTCAAGAGAATTTGCCAGTACTTTTTGATTATCTGCATAATATACTCTAGGATGTTTCCAGGCATTACAATAATCTATACAGCATTAAAGGACATCTTTCTTATTCTGTGCTCACTGTGTTTCAGTTGTTCAAATGAGATACACAGATAGGTTGAATTATATTATGCCTTATGGAAAATTTTAGTTTCAGATCAAATTAGCCTTACTTCCATTGTTCTCAAAGAGTTTGTGTCATTCTAAAATACAGACACTGTCTTCCTTACCCCTATGTTCTGAATTACTTTATCCCAATCTGTTCAGCATCGCTCTTATCTCTAAGTATCAGGTTATATATATACAATAGCCTCTCAAAATCCAGAAATAATAATCACCACTCTGGATTTAATGTGTCTGCTCTAAAATCTTGCAATCTAGAATTTTAAGAAAATTCTTGAAAGCATTTTCTAAAGGTGACCATACCTTTGTTGTTTTTTTGTTTCTGGCTTATTTTGTCTTACCAAATGTCCCACACGTTCATTCACATCATTGTATACTTCATGACTTTGTTCCTTTTTGTAGCAGCACAACCTTCCTTCATAAGTATACACCATCGTTCGCCAATCTGTCTCTCTGTCACTGCATCCTTCAGCCACCTGCATTCATCAGGCATCATGTAGAGGGTCCAAAGTCCACAGTCTATCAACATTCTATGGTATTAAAATGATATTAGCTTCATAAAATGAGTTCAGTAGAGTTCCTTTTTCTTCAATTTTTTGGAAAAGTTTGAGCAGGATTGGTGTTAGTTCTTTATGGAATGTTTGATAAAATTCCCTTGTGAAGCCATCTGACCTTGGGCTTTCTTTGTAGGAAGATTTTTTGATGGCTGATTGAATCTCTTTGTGATTGGTTTGTTGAGATCTTCTATTTCTTCCTGAGTCAGTGTATGTTGTTTGTGTGCCTCCAGGAAACTGTCCATTTCATCTAAGTTGTCAAGTTTGTTGGCATATAGTTGTTCATAGTATCCTTTTACGATATTTTTTATTTCCTCACGGTCTGTGGTAACACACCCCTTCTCATTTCTGATTTTGTTTATTTGCATCTTCTCTCTCTTTGTCAGTCTTGCTAGTGGCCCATCAATTTTATTGATTTTCTCAAAGAACCAATTTTTGGTTTTATTGATTTTCTATTGTTCTTTTGTTCTCCCAATCATTTATCTCTGCTTTAATCTTTCTTATTTCTCTTCTATTTCCTTTGGGGTTAGTTTGCTGTACTTTCTCAAGTTCCTTCAGGTTTGCTGTTAAGTCCTCAATTTTTGCTCTTTCTTGCTTAGCAATATAGGCATTTAGGGCAATAAATTTTCCTCTCAGCACGGCCTTTGCCACATCCCATAAGTTCTATAAGTTCTGTTCTCATTTTCATTCATCTCCAGATAGCTACTGATTTCTCTAGCAATTTATACTTGGACCCACTGGTTGTTTAAGAGTGTGTTACTTAATCTTCATATACTTATGAATGTTCTCATTCTTCACTGGTTATTGAGATCCAGCTTCATCCCATTGTGATCTGAGAAAGTGCTTTGAATAATTTCAGTATTTTTATATTTATAAAGACCTGTTTTGTGTCCCAGAATATGATCTATCCTGGAGAATGTTCCATGAGCCCTAGAGAAGAATGTATAACCTTGTGCTTTGGGGCACAATGACTTATATATGTCTGTTAGGTCTAATTCATTCATCTATTTCCTTGTTGATCTTTTGTCTTGTTGTTCTATATATAGAGGAGAGTGATGTACTGAAGTCTCCTACTATTATTTTTGAAACATCTCTCTCTCTGTTCAGTTTTGCCAATGTCTGTCTCATGTACTTTGGAGTTCCTTGATTGAGAGCATAAACAGTTATGATTGTTATATCTTCTTACTGAATTGACATTTTAATTAGTATTAGTGCCCTTCTTTGTCTGTTATGATGTCTTTACATTTAAAGTCTATTTTGTCCATTATTAGTATAGCTACTCCTGCTTTCTTTTGGTTACAACTTGCATGGGAAATCTTTTTCCATCCTTTCAGTTTCCATCTATTTGTATCCTTGTGTCTAAAATGAGTCTCTTGTAAACAGCATATAGCTGGATTACAATTCTTAATCCGTTCTGCCAATCTGTATCTTTTAATTGGTAAGTTTAGTCTGTTTAAATTCAAAGTTATTACTGAAAAGGCATTTCTTGATTCCACCGTCTTATCTTTTTTATTTTATTTATCAAATCTATATATTCTTTTCCCTCTTTCTCTTTGTATTCTTAAATTACCCTTAGTGGTACTCTTCAATTCTGTGCCCTCCCCTAGACCTGCCTCTCCTGTCTTTTTTTTTTTTCATCTGGCAGAACTCCTTTAGTATTTCGTGTGTGGTGATCTCTTGTTGACAAATTCATCTGGGACTTCTTTGTCTGCGAAAACTTTAATCTCACCCTCAGTTTTGAAGGACAATTTGGCTAGATACATAATTCTTGGCTGGAAGTCTTTCTCTTTTCAAGAACTTGAATATGTCATACCACTCACTGCGTTTCTGCCTCCAGGGTGCTAGTTGAATAGTCTGAACTCAGTCTTCTTTGGTTTCCCTTGTATGTAGTAGATCATTTTTTTCTTGCTGTTTTCAAGATTTTCTGTATCTCTTCCACATTTGACAGACACTTAAAATGTGTCTTGGGCAAGGCTTATTTGGATTTGTTCTGTTTGGAGTTCTTTGGGCTTCTTTGACTTGTATGTTATATCCTTTATGAGAGTTGGGAAGTTTTCCCCCATTATATCCTCAATTACTCTTCCTAGCCCTTTGCTCCTCTCTTCTCCTTCTGTCACACTATTGATTCTTATATTTGTGCACTTTGTTTTGTCTATCATTTCCCTGAATTTCCATTCGATTTTTTCCATCTTTTTTTGCCATTTGCTGTTTTGAATTTTTGTAGTCAATTATCCTACCCTCTATATCACTTATTCTTTCTTCTGTCTCTTCAAATCTGGTGTTGTGTGCCTCTTGTGTGTTTTTTGTTTTGTTTGTTTGTTTGTTTAGTCAACAGAGTATTCAATGTCTGTGATTTCTGCTATTTTTCTATTTATTCTTTCAAATTCCTCTTTGTGTTCTTTTTTTTTTTTTTTTTTTTTTTTAAAGGAAAGACAGAGAGAAGGAAGGAAGGATAGAAGGAAGGAAGAGAGGAAGAAAGGGAAACATCTTTTAAACATTTTCTTGTTTTATTGTATTTTGTTTCTCCGTTTTCGTTACATGGGCTGGGGCCGGGAATCGAACCGAGGTCCTCCGGCATAGCAGGCAAGCACTTTGCCCGCTGAGCCACCGCGGCCCGCCCCTCTTTGTGTTCTTGATCTCCTTTATGTCACTTGCTATTCCACTTACTTTATTAAGTAGAGCTGTATGAACATCATTGATTAGTTGTTCCAATGTTTGTGTCTTCTCTGATGTTTTAATTTGGTCATTAAGTAGGGCAATATGTGTCTGCATTGTGATATGCTTAGTGATCTGCTATTTTCGTGTCATGTAAATATCTTGATTGATTTACTTTCAGAGTTGATTTCTTTCAGTAGTCTAGGCCTTGTGTTTGTGGGATGGCTATACAGCAGGGAGCAGGGCATGGGGTGGAGCACTCAGTGTAGTGATTTGTTTCAGGACAGATATGGATGCAGTTTGGGGATGTTACACTGATGCTTGTGAATGTGGGTGCCCAGCTGCTAGGGAGGATGTAGCTGTGCAGGTGTACCAGTCTGGGGGTTATAACCCTGGTGTGCACTGCTCTAAGGCACAGGGCCCTTTGGGCACAAGCATAGAGCTGTGTCAGCAGGTTGGAGTTACGCCTTCATGGATTGGGGGCAGATGTGACCCAGCTGTGCAGGTCAGCACTTTTTCAGAGCTGGGAAGTGAGGTTGAGGGCTGTGTGCATGTGTGTTTCTAGGACTGATGTAAAGTGCAGTTCCCAGAACTGAATGATGTCACTGGGGACCTGTGCACATGCGTGGGCCTAAGCGTGCCATAAAATGGATGTACTGAGCTCAAAGAGGGTGGGGTGGGGCTGTGTGACACTGTGGGGCAGGGGGCTAAGTAGCCTGGGTATGGAAATTAGTGCCCACAACCTTTATGTGCTAGCAACAGCCTGCAGGGAACAGGGAGGGGAGGGTAGTGCTTGGAAGGGGTGCAGGAGAGGTGGTTTGGGCTGCACTTGGGGTATGAGTGTGGGGAAGGTATGTGCACTGGGGACTGGTGGGGTGGGGCGCCTGGAACGTGAGGTAAGGGGGTTCTGGTGTGTGGGGTGTGTGGTGAGTTGCAGGTCACGGGGCTGTGCTCGTCATGGTAGCACACCCAAGGAACGCAGCCGGGCTTACTTCCTAGTCCCACACTCCTGTCTGTGCACTCCTTTGGCTCCACGCCAGACTCCAGCTCACTTCCTTCCAGTTCCTTGGCTTCTGCAACCAGGGCTGCCAAATGTGCTGCAGAAGGCTCTTCCAGGTCAGCCACGCTCCTGAATTGCCATCCATCCCTCCTATCCCTTCTCTAACTTTTCCATGGAGCAGGGCTAATCTCGAGCTATTCTAGTCAGCCATCTTCCCGGAAGTCTCATCATCTGCTGTTTTAGACTGCTAAATTTTAGGTAATTTGTTACCAATAACAGATAACGATACAATAATGGAAGTAAAGGTGCTGTGACTTTATTTCTACCCTCACGTTGTTGTCTTCCAGGCTCCTGCTCTGCTCTGAGGTGGTGCAGCACAGCGGGTAAGAGCAGTGACTGTGATGCCAGGTAATCGGGTGTGAATCACTCACTGCTCCACCTCTTAGGAGCAACCTGCTGATAATAGCACCTACCCCACGAGACTATGGCAGTGAGTGGATTTTTTTTTTCTCTTAAAGTCCTTCATGTGAATACACAACTATGTATGATGTTGTGAGCCATTGATTGTAGACTTTGGATGGCCTGCATGGTGTGTGAAGCTCTCTTGATAAATATATCATAAATAAATAAATAAATAAATAAATAAATAAATAAATAAATAAGTGCCTTGCAGATAGTTAGCGTTTTGTGCTTATAGTTGCTTTTATTCTCCATTCTTAATCTCCCAATATTTCCATTCTCTAGTTCTCCTTTTTCCCTCTTTGTTTGACCTCCCATTATCTTATTTCTTCCTCCTATTAATCATTCTTCTCAAGAAATAGTTATTGAATGCCTAGAAAACATTCTAGGAAATGATAGGTGTAGAAAGTGAAAGAACAGATGGGGACAAACCCACTTGCGGCTTATAATTCTTTCTCCTCCTCTTTTTGCCCCACCTTCTACCATTCCTCCGTTATCCTCTATATTTCTAAAGCTTGGTTCCCTTAATAAGTTAATCATTAAGAAGACTTATTTGGCATAGAAGATAGTTTATTACTAATGGACATTCATCTTTCTCTTGTAGGATTTTCTGGCATTAGTTTAATCTGTTTAAGATTTCACTAACCTCAGATAAAACCTATTCCATTTTTTTATAAAAAAAAAGAAATATCTATATATTTGTAATTAACTCAAAATTTGTCCACATCATTTTTAAATCTATTTACTTTCTTGAATAGAAGTCCATATGATTACAGTTATAAAAATATATCCCATCCTATTAATAAACTTTAAGTCTTTTTATAGATATATATCCATAAAGGAACTAGTTAAAATGAAAAAAAAATCACTCTCTCTTTTGCAGAGCATTTAAGTAGCGACATTTACTCCTACGAATTGTTCAGTAATTCTTCTATACAAAGTTGAAAAATATTACAAACTTAGAACATAGTGAGATTTAGGATGGCTGAGTGCTTAAGAGTACAAGTCCTGGGAGTCAGACTGCATCTGTTTTTATTTCTTAATAGGTGTGTCACTCTTGCAATTTATTTTATCACACTTGCTTGTGTTTTCTCATTAGTGAAATATGGATATCAAGAGTATCTAATAGGATTTTTATGAGATTAAATAAATTAAAGCTCTAAATTGCTTCGAATCTAGGACATAATAAATGTCAAAAAAGTGTTCGTTAAATAAAAAGAAAATAAAGAGTGAGGTGTAAAGTTCTCTGAGATGGAATTTTTTATAAAGAAATCAAACCATAAAAGACAAAGAAGAGCTTCTTGATAATCAAAAGTGCTTCTATCTTCCAACCCAATAAAGAATAATTCATCTGTTCTCAAATATTATGCTATTCCAAGAATATCTAGCTCCAGGAAACCCAGTGGGGATTTCAGAACTGCTGGGAGACAACGTTTCCAGCATTTCCTAGATGTTTCCCAGTAGTTGAAACAAGCGGATAAATGAATGAGTGATGTGAATAACTTGAAATCAAACCGCCTGGACCCTAATGACATTCATTT
This sequence comes from Tamandua tetradactyla, assembly GCF_023851605.1. NCBI lineage: Eukaryota > Metazoa > Chordata > Mammalia > Pilosa > Myrmecophagidae > Tamandua > Tamandua tetradactyla. Next base: position 130,772,386 of record NC_135327.1, on the reverse strand, counting down.
GGATGCAAGTGGAATTTGAGGGTTGTATAGAGGTAAACTTCACTTTAATTCAGGACTTTTGGCCAATGAGCAAACAATAATGGGCCGAAAATGTATCTGCACCTTCTTCATTAATTTATTGGGACCAAGCTCTTGGGAGACCAAGATGGATAGTTAGTTAGTTGCTGGCTTTAAGAAACTTATTAAAGTGAAAGAAAAAGTATCTATGAAATCAGACTGTGGTGTGTGCTCTAATGAAGACATATAACAGATATAATAATGACAATGTAGTGAAAACAGAACCAAAATATCAATGAGTTAATAAATAACAGACTTTCCAAAAGAAATAAAAACATAGAGACATAAACGTGCTGTAAAGGTTGGAGTGATGGTTAAAGAAAGGTGACATTCTAGGACAGCCTCTGCAAAAGAGTGGACAGACGCAAGAGTACAGAATGTCTTTGAAACTAAAAGAAGCTTAGTATTGCTGTTTGCTGGGAGAAACTGGTGAACAAAGAGCGCCAATATACAGGTACAGGAGAAATTCTTTTGCGTGCCATAGTAAGGAAAGTATAGTTCTTCTAAGCCAAGAAATGTTCCATAAAGACAGACTGCTGGCCACAGAAGCTTGGGAAGTGCTGATAGCATATTCCCTTGGAGGGTACATTGCATATAAAGACTCTAAGAAATAGAAGGAAAAAAGCTGTTTTTCAAACTAATTTAAAATATGCAAATTCAAATGGAATTTCATTTTCCTAGAAATAAGTGTCCTTGGAAACACCGATCAGAGAATAATATTGTAGGCAATGGAAGGTCACTTTGCTTTTGGTATAGAAGACAGAACTGAGAAGGAAAAAGACAGTCAGGGAGACCCTGTTGACTAATTGCTAAGTAAGGAAATGGTAGTGGGGAAGTCAATAATAAGATCATTAGGAGGCAGAAGCAACCAGACACAGTGATAGATGGAAAGTGGGAAAAAAGAGGGAAAGACAAGGATTTGTTTAAAGCGACCCAGAGGCTTTATCATTTAAGATTAAAATTTTTTAAAAAGGCACTTGCTGCCTACCCTTTCTGTGTCTAACACACACAAAGACAAAGGCTCAAAAAATGCAAAGAATTTAAGAATAATACTACCCTCAAGGAACTTAGAGATAGGTGGAGACTACTAAACCAAAATCAGAGCAAATTTGTTTGACAGATGCGGCTTCTTGGATATTTGCAAACTTTGTTTTCTGAGCCATTATCCCTATCCCTCAATTTCAGGTGTCACTGCCCTCCCATTTCTTTGTCCCACTGAAAATGTTAAGAGTCCATTAATTTACATCTAAGTGTGAATTTAAATAGATGCATTTTTCTCTCGTAGGTATTTCTAATAGAAACCATAGCCCTAATGCCAATTAAAGTCTTTCTCCCTTGGATATAAAGTGCATCAACCAAAAGAAGTAGATATGTGAGGGGAAAACAAAGTTTGGGTTGCCCTATAAAGCACAGAGCACAAGGGATAGTCTCCCATTGCTAAGGATAACATAGGACCTGCAAGAGAGAAAAGTTTAAAAAATGGTAACATCCAATCTATTTCCCTCTAAACATGTGTGAAGTACTCTTTTCGGCATCTTCTTCCCATACCATCTGGGACTAAGGATCATGAAATAAGCACTTCCCCAAGGGTGATCCACTATTATTTCATCAGAATAGACAGAGGAGCTCATTTAAACAGTGCAGATTCCTTGACTCCATCCCCAATCTCTAGAGTTGAAGCTCAGGAATCTGAATTTTTAACCAACACTCCTAAGTGACTTCTTATGAACATTAATATTCTAGAATTATTGACTAAATCATGTTAAGTGGAATGTTCAATATAAAATATATACAGACAACATTTGGTTAATCAGATTTGGCAGTGGAAGAGAAGCCAGAAAGCAAATTTCCTTCTAAACTTGCGTAAGATAAGTTAATTAAAGAGGGATTTACAAGTATTTTTCAAAATGGATTTAGAATCATTTTAGAACAGTTTTATTATCTTGGTTTAAGAAAGAATTTAGTATAAATCAACCCAATTTAAATGACTAGTCAATTTAATAAAAATTTTACCAAAAGAGGCATTTAATTATTTGGCCCTGCTTCTGTATATTATTTGCAACTTTGAAATAAATGAAGATCTTTTTGTGCAGGATACAAAGTGTAAATGTTTAAATAATTATTTTGGAATACTTTTACAAATATGTCGCAAAACCGAATGTTTAATTGATTTTTGGCTTGCCATAGATTTATAAATCTGAGACTCTGCAAGGTCAACAGTGTCCACTATAAATATATAGATGTATTTTTTAATATGAAAAGAAAATCACTTGCACTTCAGATTTTTCCATCACTAAAGAGGTACAAACAAATATGTAGCATTGTAATAACATAAGCTTGCAAGTTAAATTTAAATTCTTCTAGTGACAAATGTGCTGTATTTATGTTGCATAGATGAAATATGCCCAGATGAAATGAGAAATTCAAAATACATATTTTCCTGTTAATTCCCTTCATCTTAGTCTTTTCATTTATTCTCTGATAGAAGGAGGAAAACTAGATTTTACTTCTCAAAACAATTTTGCAATTGGCTTTCCATTCAAGCAACATTTCTTATCCTTTACTGAACATAATAATCATCTAGGAAAATGTTTAAAACACACCAATGCACAGGCTCCACCATAGGCCAACTGAGAGGATGGGACTGGATGTGGACTACTGCAGTTTTTAGAAACACACAGGACAATTCTAATGTCTAGCTGAGGTTGAGCTCCCTAGATTACAGAAAAGAGACGTGTGCAGATGACTATCGTTAGGATTGGCTTCTCACTTGGATAACTTCAATCTAGCTGTTTAAGTGACACATCTCATTGGAACTGTGCGTGTTGTGGATGTTGGGTTTTGTTTGCTTGCTTTTACAGTTAGGCATAAATATGAATTTCTGAATGTTTCACTCTGTGCACCAATCCATCTTAGATAGGACTGAATGTCACAGTAAAAGCAAAACTTTCTCTTACATTTGTAGGTTATTGCTGCCACCAAATATTGGTGAGAAGATGAGCTTTCTTGTTGTTAGTTATTCTTAGAATTCATCCTAAGTGGTGTTAAAATATATCATCACAAATGCCTTAAAACCTGGGCATAGCACACTTTAAAATGAAAATACAGAACATTTCAGGCTGGCTATTTGAGTTTTAGCATTTCAAATCAAAATTATTTTTAAACTAATATAGAAGACTATCTGATATAGTGATAAACCTTCAAGAATATATTCAAAATGGTATACTTTGAGTACAAAAGTACAAAATTCATGTTCAAAAATATGTATGGTACATTCCCAGTTTTATTGGGGGAAAATGTGCATCTCTATATAAGTTAAAAAAAACAAGCATATAAAAATGTTAATATTGTTTACTTCTAGATAAAGATCTTGCAGATGATTTTACTTTCCATACATTCAAAGTTTTTCCAGTGAATAACATATTAATTTAGAAACCAGATTACTTCCAAATGGCTTTATTAAAAGTATTGTACTCATACTGTTCTAATTGTTGAAACTATCAATTAACAAAAGGATTATTTTGCCTATTTTTATGTTAGGAGAAATGATGTGATTTGAGTCAATTTGGCCCATGCCTCTTGGTCGGATTCACACATTTGCAGAATACAGGAAGGCAATTATGTTCAAGAAGATGCAGCAAAAAATCCACATGCCAACTTGCATTTTGCCTATTCATTTCCTAATTTTCTCATCTATTCATTTTTCTTCTAAGCTCTATTTTTAAATGCATGTTAACAAAATTTTTAAAAATTACTATTGCATTTTGTTAACTTTTATCAGGTAAGCACCTGAAACCTGCTAAACTCCTAGAGACCAAAAACCAGACAAGAATTATGTAATTTTTAAATCTCTGATGAATTCTCTGCTTTCATAGAGTAAATAGAAAAGATATATTTTCTAATAATTATCTTTGACTACCTCATAATTAAAGGAAACTGCTTAATAATATGTGATAGAATAGAAATTTAGGTCAGAAATAGGTCAAGTGATTTGATTTTTGTAAAAGAATTGTAGGCAATGGCAAGGAGATTTAAAGGTGAAAGAGAGGAGTAAAATTGATGATGTAAATGAAGTAAAATGAATAATGTTGGACATTCCTCAGAGATATCCTGCATGGCTCAGAGATGATTTAAGCCTTCTCTCCCAGATATTTCTTTCTCTAATTATATTTATCATAGTTAATTAGAATGGTGGTTATCGAGCAGACATCTTCTACACATTTTTCTGGATAAAAGGCATTTATAAATAACAAAACCTAACTGCTCACAAAATCCTGTCCTTAATAATTACAGATTAATCACAAAGTAGGTTTAGAAGATATTTAAATGAATAATAAATACTCATAATATAATAACTGAAAACAGTGGGATATAAGCCCATAAATAACCTGAAAAAGCAACTATTTGAAAATAAACTTATATGCATAAGAAAACAGAAAATAAATATACCAATATTAATGACTTTTAATATTTATTTCTGAGTGAAAAAAGAGTTTTTAAAGTACTTCTGCATTATTTTCAATTTTGTAAGATGCTTTTTAAAAAAGAAAAGCTTTATTAATATATAGTAAGGCCACAAGCATATACATTTAGGTATGTAAAATTAAACTAAAATAATTTGAAATGAGGGTAATTTAAACTAAAAACTGAGAACCAAACAGTCAAAAACAGACTTAGATAGGTTGAATTTAAAGATTAAGAATCAATACTATTTACAGAGAGAGGAAACAGTCAAGAAGTCATATAAGAATTTAGTAGAGACACTTCTTTAATTAAGCATCTTTTTATACTGTCAATTACATGATATGAGAGTGTGGGATTTGGAATTGATGAGATCACAATCTGAACACATAGTTAAGCAAGGTCTACAGGTACCACTTCTTAAAAGATAGGTGGAGACTCACTTGTTTTGCCTAATCCTTGACAATTCCAGAAGGCCCTGACTGATGCACTGAAACTGTCCAATGTACTGTGCTGATGAATGAATTAGATACTAAAAGGATCTTCAGGTTGAAAGGAAGTTAGGACGGTCATTTTAAGACCACCTCCCCCTCGTCCCACTTAGACACTTCCTCACAAGCCAGTCTATTGGTTTGAAATGTCTTTCTAAATCCATGTTTCTCCTAATGACTTCTCCGGAGTCATACAAAAATAAGATGCATTAGTTTAGCCAAAGCTTTTATCTACAAAATAGGCCTTCAACTATTGAATGGGAGTTGTTGTGAGCACAGCTAGAACAATCTTTTGTGGGAGGCTGTCAAATAATCTTTTATTGAAATATTGTCTTTTGAAGTTCTTAAGTAGCTAGGCATCTCACTACACCACTGCTAATGTCATATCTGACATCATGAGGGTGCTGGCCACCAACATTGCAGCCCACAAACTGGGTCCCCAAAATCTCTTTAGTGGTTCCAGAGACTTCTCTGCTAAAGATTGGTGCCACATCTGTCGGGCAATGCTGACAATCTCATGAAAAGTGACATTTCCACTGTGCTTAATGTTTTGCCACTTCTTCCGGTCTCTGGGTAGTTCCTTAAGGGCTTTGATGATCAAAGCAGAGACACATGGTACCGCCTCAATCCGGGCCTGTCTGTTCTGAATGGTCAGTTTCATGTAATCCTTAGACCTTTCCAGTCACCAGTTGCCTTGGCAATGTCATCACAAAATTTTTTTGGAGACAGACCAGGGTCATCTTCAGGGCCAGGGCAAATGTGGCATTGGCTTCCTCACCCTGTACCTCAGGCACCCAACTTTGATTTTATTGGGGTGGAGCTTGGTGGCATGGAGAAGGCCACTGAGGTCAGATGAACCCAGATGCAGGACAACTGAAGAAAGTTGCACACTGGGCACCTCAAAGCTGAAAACTGAACTAATCATTTTTAGGCTTTCATTTCTGGTTTGTTGATTTTTTCCTTAAAATTTGGCACCAACAACTAAAAATAAGGTCATACCAGAAGGACAGTTTCCAAGCTGTGTTAGTCAGGGTTCTCTAGAGAAACATAACCAACAGGAGAGATCTATGAATATAAAATTTATAAAGATGTCTTATGCGACTCTCAGAATTTAAGAGTCCAAAATCCATAGGGCAGGCAGTGAGGCTGGTGGCTCCAATGAAGGGTCTGGATGAACTCCACAGGAGAGCTCACTGGCTGAAGAAGCAGTGAAAGAGTCTCTCTTCTTCCTTAAAAGGCTTCAACTGATTAGATTATTTCATTGTAAAGGCACAGGTTAGTTGATCTCAGATGTAATCAACCACTGAATCAGTCAGATGCAATCAGCTGACTGATGATTTAATCATCCAGTCATGAAATATCTTTGCAGAAAGGGTCAAGCCAGCACTTGCCTGACCAGACAACTGGGCATAATCATTTGGCCAAGTTGACACCAGAACGTGACCATCACAACAGAAAATGGAAATGCATCCTAGATCCCCAAAAACACTCAAAGGCATAAATTTCAATTCTCACAATTAAATTCTCAATGCATTAACGAATATGCACACACACACACACACACACACATGCACACACATAAATTAACTTTGAACAAAAGAGAGCGTGGTTTGTAGGAATAGTAAGTATTTTGGAATTAGTCAGAAGATGGTATTCAGAAAAGAAGGGCAGCACTGTAGAGTGGCAACATTAAGTCCAATCACTTGGCAAGAGCCAAATCACAAATGGCCCTGTGGGCTGTGCTCCAGTGTTCTGACTCTATTCAGGCTAAAGGGAGCATATAAAGAATTTTGCTCAGGGCGCTGTCAGGATATGTTGGTGTACATAAGCATCACTCTAAGGACTGAGAAAAATATGATTTGAATGGCAGCGAAAAAAAGAAACAGGAACATTTTGGGGGAGACTGTTGCAAACATCTATGTGAAAAATGATGTAAAAGAGATGAGGCATCATGCATTACATGAGGCTTCTCACTTCAACAACTGGGTAGATAGTGATAACATTTAGCAAGAGAATGAATCCATATCTTCCAAAAGGTAGCTAGATATATGGGCTCAGTAAGCAAATCTTAGATGCACACTGGGCTCCTAAAATTATATGAAAAGACATTTGAAGTTCAATGATCTTATAACATTTAAAGATGGAATACTTCCCATGAAATCTAACTGATGTCTTTTGATGCTCCCTCATCTGCTTTCTCATTGGCATCATTTACAGTTACCAGAATTCTATTCCTTAGAGTGTCCCTATTTCATGAAAACCCTAGCCATATTTGAATATTCCAAAAGTTGCCTTTTTTATCTACTATAATTTTGAAAATGACTTGGTCATTTCTTTCAAACTTCCAGTCGTCACCACACCATGAACTTCCTGAGGGTCAAAGTTGAGAACACAACGATGGTTTCCTTCTTTGCTTTCCATTACATTCCCAGGAGCAAAATCGCAATGGTAATTTCTTTCTCTGTGTATTTTCTAAAATAGTCATACAATCCCTAGCTTACTGTAATGTGTTTAAAATACCAAACATTCAGACAACAAAAAGTCATCCACATTTTTGTTAAACCTGCCAAACATTCATGGTATAGTCAAAACCCTCTGTAATTCCCCAATTTGTAGCAACTGTATCCAAAGTTGTCATTGAAGTCCATCACCACACATCCATAACTTTTTCATATGAACCTCTAATATGGTGGGCCTTGTTGTTTTTGCCACTCATAGTAAGACAGTGTCTTCTCTGTGGGGACAAGATTGTAGTATGAGTCTTTCATATTTCATAAAATATATCCTTGGATAACTTTCAAGAACGACTAGCCCGTGCTTGCCTGCCATGCCAGAGGACCTGGGTTTGATTCCTGGTGCCTGCCCAGGTAAAAAAAAAGAAAGAAAGAAAAGAAAGAAAGACTAGCCCTTATACAAACTTCTGCTTTCCCATATTTAACATATCTAGGATTATAAGCATAGTAGGTAACTTTTTTTAGTGGCTAAGTGCATAGGTTCTGGAATCAGACTGCCTGTGTTCAAATACTAGCTCTGCCTCCTTCGAGCTTTGTGATCTTGAGCACTAACTCTCTGTGCTTCACCTTCCCCAAATGTAACGTGGATATAATGATAGTACGTACATCTCAGTGCTGTAATAAGGCGTTTGTGAGGTGAGGCATGGAAAGTGTTAAAATAATGTCTCGCTCATTTTAAGTGCCACGTAAGCGTTAGTTATTATTTTTATTAATTTTTGTTGTTAACATCATTTCACCAATCCATCAACCTTTCATATAGAATTATAAATATCTGGTAAGATGTCAAAAGAAATGAAAATATGCAATTTATTAATATTGTCAGCTTGCTATAATGAGAAAAAAGAACACGGATGAAACATTTCTATATAATCCTTGCCAGTAGAAAAAAACACTAAATTTTAGCTCTTATAGGATGTTATTACAATCATAACATTAATCAATAATTTCAAGATAGATAATGAATATTTTATTGGTTTTAGATGTGGTTAATCGCTAATAATTCCCAGATATGGGTAACTCCAACAAATATTTAATATCTTCAGCCAAAATTGATCATGATGGGGAGGAAAACAGCTTTAGCATGTGCAAGTGCAGTTTATTTTAAGATAACAAACTCTTCATATATTCAGGAGATTTAGCCAGTAAATATAGTAAGATAACCAGTTTTAAATTATAAGAGCACCACCGGAGAGATGGATCTGTCAATACAGCCGTTACCAGGCATTCATTGGTGGTGTCTGCTTGTGCAGCTGCCTCCAATGCTCAAGGCACACAGCCACCAGCTCATCTCTAAAGTCACAGGGGAAGGCTCTGGGGGCTGGTGGGGAGAGGAACTATCAAATCCACATCCTCACCTTCGTGAGGTACTTTCAGTGTCTTGACTTGTTTACTGTATAATGATAATTTTTGTTGCAACTAGTGGAAAACACTTTGGTTCTTGTAGCTTCAGGTGTGTTTTATCATATCTTGACCTCCTTTTCTCTCCAATTCTCTCTGCTCCAGCGTTATCTAAGTACATTTCATTCTCTATCTGGTGTCCATCATCGGTCAAACTGGCTAAAACATTATGAAACTCCACTAGCCACGTATTACATCTTCTAAAAGAAGGAAGATAGCATCTCTTCCACAGCAATAAATCAAAAATTCTGAGCGCTACTCAGTTAGGACCAACTTAAATAGCACATGCCTGGTCAATTACCCTGCAATAGGCATGTGATTTTGCTGAGATTGGGTGGGTTCTACACAGTGGGGTAAAGGCATAACGGAGGCAACTATGAGCACTGCACTCATCAGTTTGTTTTTTAGATGCATAGTACAATTCCTGAAGTTTAATAGTGTTTACACTTCTGGCCCACAATTATATACTGAACAGGAAGTATTTTAGGTCTTTTGTAATTTCTGATTCTAATCAATCATCGTAAATTAAATAGTTCCAAAATAATGTTTTCCTTTTTCTCCATTGATCAATGTAAAGGATTATTTCAACATTGTTATTTCAGCTAGCTACAATTATGGAGCCTAGTCTGGGACTCCTATTCAGATCAAATTTGTTATGCCCTTGTATATCACATGGGGAAGTAGACAGCTAAACTGCATCAATAGAATAAAACCAAGGAGTATTATTTCTACACGTCATTAAGCCTACAGCTCAGCCAGCCATACAGACTTACCTGTCTTATAAATAAACATAAGCTACATCGGTAGAAGTTCTCATATTAAGTATTACTTGGATTAGTGCTTGTTCAGATAACTCAAACTACTGCAAAATGGCCTATACAAAATGGTCAATGGTGGCAGAGTTCTAGCCTGTCAGGCTGGAGACCCAGGTACGATTCCCAGTGCCTGTCCATGTGGAAAAAAAAAAAGTATAACTCATTTTAACTTAATATTTATTTAATATAAAGTGTATTTAATGATATTAATTATTTTAAATACTTTAGAAGAAGGAATGCATTTTTTCAGGACTTTCCTTTTTTTTCAGAATATCATTGATCATAGTGGTAAGTCAATACAACATAATCACACCAATGGCTTTTTGAGTAATTCTGATCTATTTTTAGTACTGGATTTGAATTAACAACTACTTTATATTTAACTCTATTTTTACTCTCAATACATGTAGAAACTCTGCATTTTCAACAATTTCAGTTTCCAAAACATTCACCAAAACTCTGCTATGTGTTGTCTTCCTGTAAGTCTTAGTAATCTTTAATTAGTCTAAAGTCAGGTAATACTCTGCAGACTTTATTTCTTTTAACTCAGGGTTTACTTCAGCACTATCAATCTGAGGTGGTATTTTGCACATATATTTAGCAAATGCTGAAGTAGGAATTTAATTACACAAGGTGCTACATTGTAAAAATCTTTGTTTGTGAATACTAATGATTCTATACAACCTATATTTTTGTGTTTTTTTTTTCCTAAATTAGGAAAAATTTTTTGGCATTAACTTTTATAAACATTTAGAACCTCTTAATGTATAGGCTAAATCAAGAATGCCATATTAAAGAAAAAAATAAAAAACCTTTATTGTACCATCTTTAAATTTCTCACATTGAGCTGTGAAAACATGTTATCTAGAAAGAATTTGGCTTTTCATGTTAGTTTTTTTCCTCTTTGAATAATTCAGAGTCTATCCATGCTGATTGTTAAACTAATAAGGATAAAAGATTTGTATTTTTAAAAGTGTTAGGATTTGTTGCTGTTGTTTTTTAAATAGCATTTTAAATGCAAGTTGTTATGACTTCTTTTTTGTATTTCTGAATCTATACACTGTATGTTCTGGTTTTCATGCCATTATTTTTGTGTAAGAGTGATATTCTCTTTTAGACCCATTTCTTCAGTTTTGTAGGTTTTTCTCTAATCCAATATTCTATATTGGAAAATGACTTTAACTCTTCTGTAAATCTCTGAGCAGCATGAATATGAGCAGGTAATTTATCCTACTTAGGGCTCAGTATGTGGATCCCATGAATACTTTTACAAAGCCCGCATCAAAGTCAAGTTGTTAAAAACATGTGGACTATCCATAATTCTGAAGAAAGGACAGGGCTTTCTTCAAGTACAGCTGGTGAAATTTCAACATTGTATTTGTTACATAAGTCACACCCATAATATCCATAATGGATCAGTTGTAATTTATAATTCTAATATACATTTGTTTAAGGTAGGGAAAAAAATCAGAATCTCAAGAAAAAAATCTATATGCAAAATTATAGATTGTTATTTTTTAGTGTTCTAGTTCATATATAATTTTAAAACATTTAATTTAGTAAACTGTCTTTATCATATCTTTACAAAACATATAATAGTTTTTATAGCAAAACTCTGCTCATACACATAAATCATTGGTTTTCATATCATTTAACCCACATGATTAAATAACATGATAACATGTAGGCAATTGCTGTGGTAGGTAGACTCTAAGATGCCCACAATCATCCTTGCTTCCTAGTACTCACACTTATATAATCCTTTCTTCCTTAATGGGGCCTATCTAGGAACTTGCTTCTAGCCAGTAGAATACAGCAAAGGAGATGGGATAGCATTTCTAAAATTAGCCTACATTAAAACTTGTGACTTCCTTCTTGACATCAGAGTCTATTACCTTCTTGACATACATGGTTTGATGAAGAAAGCTGCCTGAAGTGGAGATCAACAAGGAAAGGAACTATGGGTGGCCTCCAGTCAATAGCCAGATAGAAACTATGGCCCTCAAGTGAACCACCCTTGCAAGGAACTAATTCTGCCAATAACCACATGAATTTGGAAGCACATCCTTCCCCAACCAAGCCTTCAGATGAGACAGCAGCCCTGGTTGACACGATGATTGCAGCCTTGGAGAGACTCTACAGCAGAAGTCAGCTAAGATGAGCCTGGACTTCCGACTCATTGAAACTGTAATATAATTAATGTGTGTGATTTTAAGTCACTAAATTTGTGGGGATTTGTTACACAGCAATAAAAACAAAACATTTGTCCTAAACAATTTTGAGAATCAAAACTAATTCTGGATAAATTCAACTAGTAAGATCAGAGTAACTAGATGTATAGGGAATAAACCACCACTGTGGTATATTCGGCATCCTCAGCTTGTATTTTTTTTTATGGAGGGAATGGACAGAACTGGATTCTGGTGAGTCAGTGAGATGCAGATATATTGAAAGACTCAAACAATTTTTAAAAAGAGACTTATTCATTTGACAATGCATTGAGGAATTACTCCTCAACATGGTCTTGGGAACTATCTACACAATTGTAATCAAGAAGAACAAACCCTGCTCTCATGTGAGTTCACATTCTTGCAGGATACCATAAAATGTATGTAAGTAAACTAAAAAGAATTTTATAATGTTAGCTCCATGACAGCAGGAATTTATCACCTTATTGCTACATTATCCTCAGTCCCTTCAACAGTGCCTGAGCCATCTGTGGCTGTTCAAAACACATTTGCTGAATTAATAAGCAGTAGTTAATGAAATGAAGAAATCTAAGACATTATCAGTGAACAATGTGAGTAGAGATGAGACTTCACAGAAGAGCTGTCATTTGAGTTGAGACATTAATGAGGAGGAGGAGCTAGTCTCTTAAAGGTTTATAGAAGGAACATTTTGAAGAAGGCAACAAAAAGGAAAAAAAGACTTTGAGAAACAAGGATGCAGCCTGTAGTGGAGGAATAAATTCACACTTAAGCAAAGCAACTGACCTGTCGAAAGATTGAACCAATGATCTGCAAACAAATGTACTCCTTGAGGAGGCTTTCAAAAATCATAAGCATAAAAAATCATTAGAATGTTCAAGTGCCCCAAGAAATTAGAAATAACTCATCTTTATGAAGGTGATAGGGAATATAGTCAGTACTCATTAGAGGTTTAAATATCCTCTGATTAAGGAGATCATTAGCATTATGATTTTGTAATCTGAACATTCATTAAAGATGGACCTTAGTGTAAGAGTGTAATGTTATTGTGGTAATTCACTTTTTTTTCAACATGTACAACATCTCCATCTGTCACTTCACTGTAATTTTGTAAAAATCATTTTCTTGACCTGAGGCAAATGAGAAGAGTAATTTGGCCAAATCTAACACTAGAGTTATTTATTACAAAAGAAAGTTTCTATACATTTCAAAATGCAAATTATAAAAGTATTTGCACCCACTGACTTTTCTCAAGTTTAATGAAAGTATCCAATGAGCAAGAAAATTCAATTTTCTAATGCTTACTTCATCATGTTGAATTCAGTTCATCATAATTCAGTCATTCATCTGATTATGCAATGTATTATCCATAATGAGTCCATATATATTAATTTTCTATCAATGTGTCTACTCATAATATTACTAACAGAAAATAGTGAGTCAGGTTATACCAAGTTAGAGTTCAAGTTTTCGATGTTATGCCTTAAATACTCATACTAGTACATGGCAATAATGCTTTAGGAAAATCTAGAGGGCACCTCAAAGTCAACAGTCATTTTCCAGAGCAGCTGGCTAGTGTGAGTTGACAAGAAGACGATTAGCAGTAACGGTATTCAAAACTCTTTAATGAATATTTAATGTAAATGAGAATATATATGAACTACTTTTTGCATTTATCACAATCACTGGTATTATTTTTACTAAGAGACCTAAAGTAGAGAGCTAGGCAACTACAAAGCTGGAGGAAACCTAGAAAACATCCTCAGCCCTGTTGTAACTTTCCCTGATTTGAATTCAGGATGTGGAAGCAAAACATTTCAGGCAGTTGAGGGAGATGTTAGTCCCTGGCTCAGAAGACTTCTCTAGCATTTTCTTTTATATACTGTTTGTCTCCCAGGTCTTGCCAATTTAAAGTTATACCTAGGATTATTAATCCCAATCCTCCTGGATTAGAACCATCAACCCCTCTCTCTAGAATCACTACCACTATTTCTAAGAGTGTTGAGGGAATGTTTCATATATGTTCATGTTCTCTTGACTACTTTATGATTCCCACCATTTTCCATTTGCTTCACCTATATCTGAGATATGGATCTAATCTATGCTGAGAGACCTCACTGAGATCATGTTGTTGCTTCTAAAATGACTTCCAGCCACCAGTTCTCCTTTGAGGCTGCCAGCATTATCTCCCTCTGATGCTCAGATGTCTCAGCTCCAACACAATATACTTTGCCAAAAAGCTTACAGTCATGTTTGTTATATGGGATTTTTTTAAAAAGTGTTAGATGCTATAGTTGTTATTACTGTCACAGCTATTACTACTGCTTTTTATCATGTCTGAATCTTCTGGATCTGCCTTATGTTCAAGCAAAATACCTATTTTGGGTTTCAAAAGTGACCCCAAATGGGGAAAATATTCTTCAAATTCTCACCTCTCTCCCCCACCAATAACAGGCTGAACTCTTAAACCAAAGCTATAAAGCAGTACTGAGTTTGGGTTCCCATATTTAAGAAGTTGTTTATTTTTTCCATATGTTAGTGGCTCCTCCCCTAAGGATTCAGGCTGTAGTTCATAAGAACCATTTTCAATAATGATCTTAATTATATATATATGTATCGTGCATTATATGTCACCATCCCTCCCCTCCAATTCTGAAGGAGAGTGCAAGGGTCAAGTGTGTGGGCTTCATATCTATTACCTCATGATAAGTTCTTTGTAACTATTTTAAGTCCTCTGAAATAATTTCTGAGTCCCACCTACACCAGTGGTGTAGACATAATTGGACATGTCTAAATTATGAAGCAAATTTATTATAACAATCATAATTTAGATTATCACCCTATGGCAAAAGAAACTTGGACTGAGTGTTTTCCTTTTAATTAATATTGGAATTAATACATCCCAAATTCTTGAAGCCAGGTCTCAGAATTTCATCATTCATCCCTGACTGTGGCACTTTCTAAGGAAAACATTAACCATTAACCATTGTTAGATCAACTTCACCCTTACCTCTTCTGTGGCACTTACTCACATACTTTCTAATACAGTCTCTAGAATACACATTTACCCAGAAAATATAATTATAATATATTGAATGTTATCTGTAAAAGCCATGCTAAATAACAAGATCCTTTATCTATAAGTTGCTTGAAAAAGAAATTTACACCAGAGAAAGATAAATGTTAAAGTCACAGCTATAAAAATGATGATTTAATTTGTTCTGCAAAGAAAGTATAGTTATTGGACTAGAGGATGTATTTTAGATAATCAAACCTGCACATTTTACATTTAATAATCTGTTATAAAGTTTGTCATTTGGTGACCTGAAATCTCAGTCAAGAGATGTGAAAACAAGAAAATTCAAGGTCATCAGTCAATCAATTAGATATGAAGTGAATATGAATGTGCTTCTTCCCTCAATCAGAGGTTAAGAGGAATCTTGAGAAAGCAGGGACCCATTTTTCTGCCCTGAGGTAGTTCTACAAATACCATATTAATTCACTGTCCTGATTCTGACCATGACACCACTGACCCCTTATCAGTGTCATTTTATTGCAGAATTTTTTCCATTAACAGTAATGACTTTTCCCTATTTTACCTCTTTTTCCCCAGACTTATTGATTTGCTAGATGGATGCAAAGTCCCAAATGCACTGCCATCAATTGACCTTCTAGGGAGAGAACAAACATCAAATAAAACCCCAAATCACACTAGGATAGAGATCTGGTCAAGTAGCTACATATATAGTGTCCACATACAGACTTATTTAGTCTAGAAAACTTAGCATTTCAGTGGGGTACTGAAACATGCTCTGTATTGAAGGAGTCAGAGTCACTAAATAACAATCTATTTTTCTCCCAAGTTTGGAAACAATGGCGACTTACAGAAGTCAGACAGATGGAAGTGAAAATGGTAAGGATGCATGGTGGTCACAAAGGGCTAGTGAGTACTTCACTCTCAACTCATATGCCCAGATCCTGGCATAAGCTGGACAAACCAGATCTTGATGTGATAAAGGTCCTTCATGGCAGCACAGAGAGTAGATCAAGACACACATTGAGTAGACAGACAGATACAAAGACAAGATAAGGCTGAACATTTCAGTTCTTTCTCATCACTCAGAAGCTGTAAGGGAAGGAGCTGTGACAAACTGAAATTGTTTTCACCACACGTAGCTGTCCTAAGGAGAAAATGCCATTTCCTTTCCTTTGTAAACACCAGGAATACAGAGTAAGTGTTCCTTGCCTCCAACACTAAATATGAAATACCATCATATTCTATAGACTCTGCATTGAAATGGTCAGTTATTTTATATTTCTTTAATTTTATAATCTATGTTTATTTTAATATCTCTTTAACAGCTCAACCTCAGAAGGTGACACACTGATTATATCTTTATAGAAATCCCAGGGAACAGCATGAAATAATTAGTAAGAAGCCTTTAGTTAATAAACACTTATGTGAAAATCCATAAGTGTTAAAGGACTAACTTCAAATGATAGAATAATAGGTACAACTCATATATAAAAGATTAATTTACAAAAGGAAGGATTTGTAACTGTAACATTAGTTTTAGCTGAATTAAAAAATAGTCTCCTTAATTAAAAATAGCCTTTTTGACATATTTCTTTTAAATTTTCTTGTGAATTATGGTTATTTTCAACTGCACAATATTCATCATAACATTTAACAATGAGAATTAGAAATAGTCATGTTATATTTTCATATATTTCTACACTTTATACATTTCCTCAGAAAAAGTTAGAAATGTAATTCAAACTGAACTTTAATTCAGTATTGTTTAAAATGTGTGTAATTGACTTAATTTTACTACTGATCCTGAGAGCAAGATAGGTGAGGAGAAAAAAACATACACGGTTAGCTCTCTGCTTCTCTTCTTTCAATTACAAACCTAAAATATATTATCTATTGCATCATCCAGTTGACTACTATATTTGTTAAGCTGCCAAAATGCAATCAATATACCAGAAACAGGAACAGCTTTTAAAAGGGAATTTCTTAAGTTTCAAGTTTACAGTTCTAGTGCTGAAAAAACGTTCAAACTAAGGCACCACTCAAGAAAGACTAATGCTGTTGGAACACCTCTGGCAGCTGGGAAGAAGGTGGCTGACATATACTTGTCCCTTACTCCTGGGCTTCACTGTTTTCAGCCTCTGTTTCTGTGGGGGTTCCTCACTTTGCTTCTCTGGGGCTGGCTTTCATCTCTTGGCTTCCGTTGGCTCCCTCCATTTTCTGGCTTGCTTAACATCTCATGGGAAGGCACTTGGCAATGTCTGCTCAGCTCCAAGCATCTCCAAACATCTGCTGTGTCTCTGTCAGCTCTGAAGCAACTGTTCTCCAAGCATCAGCTTCATTTCTTCCAAATGTTGTGTCTGTCTGCATCTCCATCTAATCAAAAGGTCACCCCCACAATTGGGCATGCCATATCTCCATGGAGATAATCTAATCAAACATTTTCACCCTATAATATTGAATCAGTATTAAAATAAATGGCTGCCCCCACAAGAATGGATCAGAATTAAAGCATGACTTTTCTGGGGTACCTAATAGATTCAAACTGGCACAACTACCTATTTCTCCATAAATCATTCAAGATTGACAGAAGTCCTCTAGTCATGAATACATATACAAGTGCTACTGCAGTGAAGGAATCGGTTACCCACTAATGGTTCATTTACCATATCAATTCCTGGGGAGTGCACTATAATAAGGATTGTTAAATGACCATTATGATTAGACATGTTATATGTTCCCTTAGAAGCACCTAACTTGACCTGGCATACTAAGGAAGAATTAAGAAAATCAAATATTCTTTAGTCTAATACTCCTTTACAAATACAACAGTCTATAGGTAATAATTTCATCTTATATGATTTACATATGATGTTGTCAAAATTCCAGAGCTGAGAAAGTAATTGCTTCAGTTTTTGGAAAATGTCTTCCATATAAACAGACACAACAACAAAGCAAAACCAGTTTTCACTCTCAAATCAATCAGAGACATCCAGCTTAATGTTTTACATTAAAATTAAAACTTTGTTTCTTCTGTGACAATAAGTCTGTATTTCCTATTTCTCTTGAAAGTAGTTTTATAATCTATTTTTTCCAATAGATTATACTTCATGAATAGTTATGCTACATTTAAGTACACAGTTATTAATAAGTATTTTATCTTAATTTTGAATTCAACATTTAGCATTATGGGACGGCCTTTTTGTCTTATTTCCTTACTATGTTCACTGGAAAGGAGAAATGTCTGCTTATAATAACTTCCTTTCCCTTGAACCAAGAACTCTTGTCATACAGAGTCTAAATATGCAAAGATATGAAACACACATTCCCCAACTGAATCTCTCGGTGTTACGTAAGAGAGGAGACTCCTATTTGTACCACTTGGTCCCATACCGTGTATGACTAATACTTCAAAGTATATAGTTAAGCTGCATCCTCAGCTTTACATTTCAGAGATCATTCCAATATTTTGAGTGATGTGAACATGGTCACCTGCTCATTGTCAGATCTTCATTGCTAAGTAGGAATCAGGATTAAAATAAATGGCTGTCCCCACAAGAATGGATCAGAATTAAAGCATGATTTTTCTGGGGTACCTAATAGATATCTTGATCTGAAAAAGTTATGCAGGGAGTTACAGTAAATTAAACACTCAGAATGTCTGAACCCTTTGATAGTGGTGATGATTGAAGTGCTCAAGGCAGGGAAAGCAAACTCACAATGGGAATACATGCCAATCACAGAAAGCTGGATAGCTGCCCTTCTAGGGAGTCTGATGTAGTCAGTTTGCCACAGAGGGCTGGTTGATCATCTCAAGGGCTCAGTACTGGTCTTTTGTTGCTTATAGTCAAATAATCAGCTAAGGCAACAGTTAAATGAACTTTCTGAAAGGGAAACCACGCTTTGTGGCCAGGCAAAGTCTCTACCTTGAACCATAATCACTCTATTCCTGATCCTATAACACAATCACTGGTATATATATATAAAGAATAAAGGCTGAACAAATCATCATATCCACCCTATAGAACAGAAAGGAGAAATCGACAAATTCACTATTCTAACTGGAGACTTCTTCACCAATCTATCAGAAATCTATATATCAAGCAGGCAGAGTTGATAAGAATATTCTGAACAATGCTCTCAATCAGCTTAATCTAATTAACAGTTATAGACTAATGCATTCAACAACAGCAAAATACACATTCTTCCAAGTTCGTATGGAATATTTGCCAAGATAGACCACAGTCTGCACCATAAAATACACCGTAACAATTTTAAAATAATACTAAGCATACAAAATATGTTATTCAGACCACAGAATTAAACTAGAAATCAATAAAAGTAAGACAGTTCAAAAATGCCCAAATATTTATATATTAAAGAAAAATCCTTCTAAATAACCAATGATAAAAAAGATGCCTCAGAAAACTTAAAAATATTTTGATAAAAAATGAAAATACAACCTAACAAAATGCATGGGATGCTGCATTCACATATAAATGAACATAGTAGTACAGAAGAAATACCCAAAATAAACAACCTAAGTTTCTACCTTAGATAAGTAAGGAAATAAGAGGATATTAACTATAGAACAAGCACAAGAAAGGAAGAACTAAAAATCAGAGCAAAATTAATGACATTAAAATCAGAAAAATAATAGAGAAAACAATGAATCCAAAAGTTCGTTATTTGAAAAGAGCAATAAAAAATCCTCTCGTTGCTCAAATGTGGCCTCACTCTCTCTAAGCCCAACTCTGCAAGTGAAATCATTGCCCTCCCCTCCACGTGGGACATGACCTCCAGGGATCAAATTCTCCCTGGTGACATGGGAGATGACTCCCAGGGATGAATCCAGCCCTGGCACCATGGGATCAACAATTCCATCCTGACCAAAGGGGGAAAAGAGGTGTAATTAATAAAACATCCATGGCAGAGAGTTCAAATAGAGTTGAGAGGCTACTCTGGAGGTTCCTCTTATGCAAGCTTTAGTTAGACATTGCTACCTGTCATAACCTGCCAAGCCCCAACCAGGACCATTCCAGCCAATCCTAAAGAATACCTAGGGCAACACAAGGGTTCCATGTACTAGTGTAACTTTCCAGAAACCTACGACCTTCAGAGGGGTCCCTGGACCAGATAAGTCCTGAACCCTGGAGGACCCAGCCTCTCTAGAACATCATATAGTTCCATCTCCCTCCCTACCCCATATTAATGACAGACCCTTCCAACATGAAAAAGTTAGAATGGCCATAGCCCAAACACCCCTAAAGTGAGGGATAAAAAGACCAAAGGTGATGGTGGAGTTATACAGAGAAGATAGGATTTTACAAATGAATTTGATTGCTAAATCATTACATTGATATAATTGTAGAATTATAACCCATGTCAAACTCTGAAATATGTTCTACAACTAACTGTGGTGCTGTGCTTTGAAATTTAATGCTTATTTTTTACAAAAAAAAAGAAAGAAAAAAGTCAATTTTGGTGATAAATAAATATTTATGTCTTCTAGCCTCCTATATTCTGGGGCAACTAGAAAGAAAAATCTGATTGGAGCATATAGTAGCCATGACAAACTCTGGGATCTGTCCTGTAACTACTTGTTGAAGAGTGCTTTGAAAACTATCGCACATTTCTTTCTTTGCTTTGTAAAGTGTTATACTATTTAATTAAATTTTTTAAAAAATAACTAAATCCTTAGCCAAGCTAACTAAGAATAAAAGGAAGAAGACACAAATTAACAATATCAGAAATAAAAAAAGAGTATCACTACTGATATATGGACATTAAAAATACAATAAGAGGATACTACAAGCAACATTGTATCCACAAATTTAACTAAAGTGGATCAATTCCTCGAAAGATGCAAACTACTTAAATTCCTATAAAGAAAACAGATAGTCTGAACATTACTGTATCTATTAAAGAAATTGAATCAATAATTTAAAACTCCCAAAAAGAAAGCACCAGGCCTACATGGTTTCATTGGTGAATTCTACTGAATTTTAAGCAAGAAAAAGTACGAATTCTCCACAAGTGCTTCCAGAAAAATTGAAGCAGAGGGAATATTTGCTAACTCATTTTATAGGTCCAGAATAATGCTGATATAAAAACTAGATTAATACATTACAAGGGAAGTGTATTAGTCTGGGTTCTCTGAGGAAACAGAACCAACAGGAGAAATCTGTAAATACAAGATTTTATAAAAGAGTCTCAAACAACTGTGGGTGTGCAGGAGTGCAAATTCCATAGGGCAGTCTGCTAGCTGACAGCTCCAATGAAGAACCTCGATGAATTCTCCAGGTGAGACTGGCTGGCTGAAGTGAAGAGAGAGATTCTTCTGACATCTCCTTTTAATCCTTCAACTGATTAGATTAAACATTGTTCATCATGGGAGACACTCCCCTTAGTCAATTGTAGTTAAAACAAAACTGAGATACCTGAATGTTAAAATCCAAAAACAACAATACCAACTGATGTCAGGAATATGAAACAATGGGCTCTCTCACTCATCGTTGGTAGGAGTTAAAAATGGCAAAACACTTTAGAAGACGATATGTCAGATTCTTATAAAACTAAACATAGTATCACCATATCATCCAGCCATTGAGCTCCTAAGTATTTACTCAATTGATTTAAAAACTTATGCCATACCAAAACTTGAACACTAAAGTTTACAGCCGCTTTATTCATCATTGCCAAAATCTGGAAGGTAATACTATGTTTCTCAATAGGTGGATGGATTATACTAATGATAAATCCATAAAATGGAATACATTTAGCAATTAAAAGGAATGAGCTATCAATTCATGCCAAACATGAAGGAATTTCAGTGCAAGATAATAAGAGGAAAAACCCAGTCTAAAACTGCTACATAATTTATAATTCTGTTTAGATGACATTCTGGAAAAAAACAAAGCTACAGTGATGGTAAACCCTCCTACATGATTCTATAATAATGGATACGTAACATATGCATTTGTTAAATTTTACAGCAAAAAAGAATGAAACTTAAAGTATGAAAATTTGTTAAATATTTATTTAGTAGGTCGGGGGATCCCAGGATAGAATAGAAACTGTGATCAAGCAATCTAACTCTACCACAAACGTATGAAATAACCTCACTGAAAGAATGGAGGAGAAATTTACTACTCAAGTAACTTTGGAAATTTGTGGGGAATATACAATTAAAGACAAAAGAAGCTGTACATAAAAAGTGTACTCTAGTTTATAAAATTCTCTCCCTTTGGGGTATGGGTTAATAATTTTGACACCACTATATATACAATGGAGTTGAGCAAGTAAGTAAATGGATGACAGAAGATGGAAGCCATGGAAAAGTATTGATAAGCAAAGGGAAGAGGCTAGAATGATCTGTATGATAATTGATTAGACTCAGAAAATTCATGTTGAATTTATGTTTAGCTTAATATAGATACAGATGGGTATGCATATAAATACTTGTAAATATATGAATATACACAGATTAGTAAGCACACGTATATTTACTTGCTTTGTCAGCTGAGGACCCTAGAAGCAATAACATCCCATAGCAACATCTAATATCCAAATCTAACATCCAGATCTTAATTACTAATACCATTCTTCTTAAGGAGGATGCAGGGCTCTTTGGAGAAATGTCTGATTCTAGAGCTGGGGAAAGAAATATATAGGATGAGCCTAAAAAGGAAGAAAGTGTTCAAAAACTAATCCATAATGATAGGATATGTTAAAGGGACACAGGAACCACCTGAAAGAGTGCGCTTTGGCCAAATCTAGAACAATTTCAGCAACAAAATTAAAAAACTATTTTTAATGGTAGTATTGTATTATAACCAGAAGTATTAAATAAATATTAATGACACCATATTGATATAAATTAATGATTAAATAAATGAGAGTGGGCAAATCTCCCATATAGTAGAATTCTGAAAAATTTATGTAAAACCCAACCCTCAAGGAGGTGGAGCATAACTCCTCACTCCTTAAGTACGGGCTTCATTCACATAGTTACTGCCTTCAAAGAGAACCATATGGGAAGGGGGGACAGGAAGTAACTTTACAGTGAAGAAATCTGGCAAACACTACTCTGCCAGGTAATGTAGGTTAGCAGCAACAGTGATGAGGCATGTTCACATGGTGTGATGAAAACAGCCCTTTACCTCTGTGATCTTCCTTTCAAAAATCTCAATTTAACAAGAAAAAAAAAATCAGAAAAACACCAATTGAGGGGCATTCTAGAAAACACCCAAGCAGTACTTCTCAAAATGTCATTCACCCAAAAAAGGGAAAGTTTGAAAAACTGTCATAGTCAAGAGGAGCCTAAGGAGACATGACAACTAAAAATATAAATCTTGGGGTGTGCAAGGGTAGTTAGTGATAGAATTCTCGCCAGCAATGCGGGAGACCAGGCTAGATTCCTGGCCCATGAACTTCCCCCCAACACCCACCCCCCAAAAAAGGTCAACAAATGGTGCTGCAATAACAGGATAATCACATAGAAAAAGAATGAAATGGGACTTCCACCAGAGAACACACAAAAAAAATGGGGAAAAAATTATATAAACCTTAACTCCATTCACACCATGCATAAAAACTATTTCAAGATGGGCCACAGACCTATATGTGAAAAAACTAACAAGAAGTATTCTAAATGTCCCTTGACTTTGATTAATGCAAATATCTTTTTAATAGGATACCCAAAGAAATACACTAACAGTAAAAGAAAAAATAAATAAATTGTATTTCATTATAATATGCATTTTGGCTTATCTAACTACTACTTTAAAAGAGCAAAAAGATAAGCTACAGACTGGGAGAAAATATTTATAACATATATCTCCAGCCAAGAATTCATATACAGAAAATATTAATCATTTCCTCAAATCAATAACAAATGACAACTCAATTTAAAAATGGCAAAAGTACTAAAACAGGAACCTCAGATGAGAGGATATTTTCAAATAGCCAAATATCATATGAAATATTGCTCAAAATTATTATCATGGGAATGCAAATTAATAGCATAATGAGACACCACTGCATATCAATCAAAAGGGCTAAAATTAGAGGCTGGCAAGTACAGTGTTCAAGAGCATTTGTTTCAACAAGAACTCATATACACTGACAGGGAAAGTATAAATTAATGCTATCACACTAGAAAACTATTTTGCAATATATATAAAAGACAAATATGCCTACTCTATGTATCAGCAATTCCATATATATATATATATATATATATATATATATATATGCTGAAGAGGAACTAATTAACATTTCTAACAAAAGACAAATTAAAAAATTTAGCAGCTTTATTCATAGAAGAAAATATTAGAACAATAACTGTAGGGGGTCAATATGTTGTAGTATATTTATACAATAAAAAATTATGCATCAGTGGACAAACAAACTATTTAAATATGTAACAATATGTATAAATCTCACATACCGTTGGGAGAAAGAATCCAAACACAAATCAGAACACAGTGTATGGCTCATTTATATGAATTGAAAGGTCAAGCAAAACAAAGAGATTATACTAGAAATCAGAATAATGTAACATCTGTGAAGTTTTGAATGGGAAGGGACATAAGGAAACTTTCTGGGATGCTGGAAATGTTCTGTATCTTGATCTGGGTGATGGTTACACGAGAGAATATGTATAAATTTAGTATACCTTTTGCATACCACTGTATATGTCTTATACCTCAAGAACAAAAAAAAAATTTCTTAATCAGTAAGTTTATATACCATTTGTAGAATCTTTAAAAACTACCAAAATATAAACTATAGAATGCTTCTTACAAGAAAATTTAAAATAGTTCAAATTAAAACTAGAGGATAGAATATAATTAATTCATCTATTTTTATAACATTATCAATGAGATGATAAATTAATACACTATTACTCATTATTTAATTATTAATGCACCAATGCAACATATGAATAAATGTATCATATAATTTATGAAGTGAGTTTGATAAAAAATTATGGTATTTCTGTAGAAAATTTATGTGCGTGATACTCTGTCATTTGTCTTTTGGGATTACTTATATGAGAATCAAGAATAAATGTAAGAAATAACTCCATTAATTTTTTCAGATATTAGGATTGCATATTACATTTATATTTAATGAAAGAAAAGATGTGTACACCTAAAAACTAAGCAGTTTGACAGCTAGCATAAACTTTAAGTTTTGTTTATAAGAATTAGAAAATATTAAATATTTGTGAGAAGAGAATCGATTAAATTTGGTAGTAATATTATCATATAGTTAAGAGACTAAGTGGTAACTGGTTTATAACAGATTGATTCAAGAAATTATAGAAAATTTTTACTATGTATTTTACCCAACATGCTGTGAAAAATCATGTCATTCACAAAAACATTAGTAATCTATATAGTTTTGGCTATTTGGATGTTCTTCATTCCAGCTCATGACATCTTTAAGAATATTAAGAATTGACAAGTATTGGTTACATTTAAATACATGTAAAGTGCCTATTTTTAGCACTCATCTTTTTTTCATTGTTCTCTTTGCTTTGATCTAAAGTTAGGCATTTTTGTCAACAACTGAGGGACAGAAGACGCAAAATAACTAATTAAAATTTTCATATTCTCCAGCATCCCATTTGACCATATATTTGAACGAGGTCACAACTTGCATCGATCCAAAACACTGTTTTTAAAATCGTGCGTCACACTTAACAAAAATATATTTGTCAGAGAAAATTTAAAGAAATCATTTTTGATTATTTTGATGTTCTCTTTTTTAAAAATTCTGAATAATACCCATTAACAATATTCAAGATATATGAGGGAGTTATCTATCTTTTATAAAATAGGAGAAAAATTATCATTAAACACAGTTGCTTTCAAGCAACTTTTAAGGTCTATATTAGTAAAATATACATTTGGAAGATGAAAACTGGAAGTTTGATAGTCTGTGTATATAGTCAATCAAAAAAAAGTTGAGAGAAATAGAATTCTGTAAATGTATATCTTGGAAATTCTTTAAAGTTAAGATGATACGATGAGAATAATTCATTTGTGAATTTTCTTAAGTTGTGAAAAATCAGAGGTTAAGATAAAGGAGAAACATTTTTCCATTTCTAAATTAAAAAACTGATTGCTACTAGCGTATACAAATTCAAATATATATTACTTGAATAACTAAATATTATTGCATATTATGAATGAGATAAATGTCCTCAGCTTTTTAAATAACAGAAATAGCTATTTTTTAGCCATTTAATACGTTTTGGGCAATTTAATATATTCTCAGCAAGCATTCCTTTTCAAGAAGGACACATTTTTAATTAAAAAATGAAATATACCAAGCCTTTTTCTCCTTGGTTGATTCTCTAACTGATAGTTTTGCTTAGTTGAATGGCTATTTCCAAGGAATGTAAAATAATTCCTGAATACCTCCAGGAAGATATTCTCAACCTGTTGATCTCAGAGGATTCTTTAAAATGGGATCTTGTGATGCATCTTTTTGACAGTGAGTAGTAAATTGTTTTATTGTGTTTTATACCCTTACAAAATCTACTGGGTTTTCAGAGGAGCCTGTGTTCCTATAGCCTTTTAACTCAAAAATGCAAAAATAACAAAATCTTTCCTCCTGGATCCATACAAGCTTTTTTTTCTTCTTAAAAAAAAAAAAATAGCCAAGGGCAGTGCAACGGTGGCTCAGCAGCAGAACTTTCAGTTCCCGGTGCCTGCCCATGTGAAAAAAAAAAGAAATTGCCAAGTAAAATCTCTGTAAGATGTAAGATGTGCTGTCAACCGTAGTGCAAAGTAAACATCAGGAGATTTTTTTTCAGAATTTCACTCCTTCCATCTATTGGATAAATAAAGGCCACAGAGTACTTAATACTTCTTTGAAACCTAGTGTTCAACTGATGGCTTAAGTAAAGAAGCCCTCCCGCCACACCAATTTATTTCATGGCCCTGTAAGGACCTAGGCATTTCAGCAATTACAGTCACATCCCTTTCAATCTAAATTACACAGATATGTCTCAAAACTATGCCACCTATTTCAGGATTGAAACTAGCACCCTCCCACTCTGCCCTGCTTCCAGCCCCCATCCCACACCCTACTTTCCAACAACTTCCCACTCTGTCCTAAATTTTATAATTTGCCTCTATTATAGCACATATTAATTTTTTCAATAAATGTTACATAAATACATACTGTGTCCCAAGACTTTCCTGGATATGGAGATAGATAACAACCCCTGAAGCAAAGATCTCTCCTCTTTTGAGGGTTACAGTTTGTGGTAAGGGACTGTGGAGAAATAGGTAAGTAAGAAAATGAACTATTGAATAATAGTACATATAAGGAAAAAAGCAGAGCAGGATAAAGGAGATGAAGAGTATGTATAGCAATTTTATATAAGGTGGTCAAGGAAGGCCTGGTTGAAAAAGAGATATTTAAGTAGAACTTAAAGGAGGCAATTACCTGGGGAAAGAACAAGTCAGATGTAACACCAGTGCAGAGGCCTTGAAGCAGGAATAAAGTTAGCATTTATTTATTCTAACTTTAGGAATAAGAAGGGAAAGAAGGTCCATAAGCCTGGATCAGAGTGATCAAGGAGGAGAAGGCAAGAGATGAGGCCAGAGAGGTAAATCATGTGATTCAGGACCTTAGAGGCTGTGACTTTTGCTCTGAAACAATGGGAGCCACTGAGGAAATGGCTGACTTGATCCATCTTAATTTACAAATGATCACACTAGTTACTGTCATGGAAATAAGAAACAAAAGCAGGAACTAGTAACAAAAAGTCTATTGTAGAACTCCAGGGAAGAAAGAATGGTGGCTCTCAGTTATTTAAATAAGGTGGTAGCACTAATTTAGTATAGGTAGTGAGACATGGTCATAAAATGAAAATACTTTGAAGTGAGACCCAAAAGTTATCCTGACCAAAACAGACTATTTATAAACCATCTTTACAAGTCAAAGGAAGAAAGGGAAGGAGGAAGACAGGAAGGAAAGAAGGAACAAAAGAAGGAAGGAAGGGAGAGAAGGAGGGAGAAAGAGGAAAGAGCATGGGAGAGGGAGAAAAGAGAAGATGGAGGAAAAAAACTAGATGAAAAAATTAAGTGAAAATTAAATGAAATTAAAAACTAGAGAAAAAATTAAAGTAGATACTTTTTATGAATGGGTTGTAGGTGGCATAAATGGAAAAGAAGGAGCTGAATTTGAATACTATTTCTTCCATTTTGATCAAGGTCATTTTTTCTTCCTGAGTCTCACTCTACATATCTAAAAGTTCATATTATTTGTTTCATTAAGATGTTGTTGTGAGAATTTAATAAGATAACAAAAGGCCTGGCATATTTTCTCTTATCCTTTCCCTTAACTGTTAGATAAAGCTCAACGAAATAGAATAAACTGAGGAAATTAAAAAGGCAAAATAAGAAAATAGTAGATGGGCTCCTTGTGTCAATAAATCATGTCAGGAATTTTTCAGCATATTTTTCATGTCTTTTATCTCTACTATCTTATATTTATAATCTGTGCCAGTTTGAATCTGATGTGTACCCCAGAAAAGCCATGTCCTTCAATCCTTATTCAATATGGCCAGGTGGGATCTTTTTTATTGTTTCCATGGAGATGTAACCCATCCAATTGTAGGTGGTAACTTTTGATTAGGTAGTTTCCAGGAGATGTGTCTCCACCCATTCAAGGTGGGGTTGCTTATTGGAACCGTTTAAGATGGAATTATTTTGGAAAGAGCTAACAGAACCAACAGAGCCTGCACAGCCAGAGATCTTTGGAGATGCAGAAGGAAAACACCCCCAGAAAAGCCTTATCAAATAAGGAGAGAAAGCTAGCATATGTCACCATGTGCCCTTCCATCTGAGAGAGAAACCCAGAACTTCATTGGCCCTTTCTTTGGAGTTAAGGTATCTTTCTCTGGATGCCTTAATTTGGACATTTTCTATAACCCTAGAACTGTAAACTTGCAACTTAACAAATTCCTTTTTTAAAAGCTGTTCCATTTCTGGTATATTGTACTCCAGCAGCTTACAAACTAAAGCATAGTCTTTCCACTTTCTCTCCTTACAAAAACTACTTGAAAATTCATTGAAAATTATCTTTTCTCTTCCCTGAAACTGATGAAGAATGAAGCAACTTTACATCAATATTGTGCTATTGAGAACTGAGCCCTGTTTTGATTTTTTTCCTGAGTGGAAACCAAAGGTATTTACAGAACCAATTAGGAAAGGAAAAAATTTAATACAGTACTGAATTGGCAACTATATCATGTAAACTTAAATCAACTTCATTTTCCCAGGTATGGAAATAGAATATTTTTTTCTTCTCAGATGTGGGTTGTTTTTTATTTTTTGGGGCTTTAAAAAATGTTATTATTTAAATCTTTCAACCAGCTTAAAGTAAGTACAATAAAGGTTTATTTGTCAATAAAGAATGGATATCATACTCTAAACCATATAATAAATGTATTTTAACTCACCAACAAAGCAACATACAACTTGTTGATAGCTGAATAGGGGAAAGATGCTCAACATAATCCTCTAGCTGGAAAATGCTTAGCTAGAAAAAGTTTATTATAATCTCTTCAAGCAGCTTTGATTCAAAGTTCTTGGTGAAATAGCTTACTGTTGATCTAACCTCAAAAGTTAACTCTCTGTTCCTAGTTACATTTATCAGACCTTCTCAGTTTTACTTGTAGGAATGAGATAACATCCTGAGCAGAATGGAATGATGCCAGAAATGCCATATGGCCCAGTAAATATGCACCTTCCAGCCTTGAGAGATGAAAGATCTAAAGAGACCAGAATAATTTGCAAAAGAAAGCAGAACCAGGTCTATACATAGGAGCTGTCAGAACCCAAGTCATGGTTAAGGACCCACTGATAAATCATCATAGCTGGGAACACAGGATGCACTGCCCAAACAAGAATGAAGCAAGCACTTTCTTATTTTCAGTTTTTCTCTGGACCCTTCACATTTCTTTGTCTCCTTGAGCTATGAAACACAAACCCCCTTTCCTCACTTTGAACTGGTCTTGGAAAACTTTCCTCCAGGTCCTTAAATGTGCACTCATAATAAAACTACTCACCTTACCGGAGAGACTTATTTTTCTGTTTAGCATCAGATAGGGCAGACTCCACTATTGCAAGTTGGAATTTTACAATATCAGTCAATCAATTTGTTCCTAAGTTATAAATATAAATTCATACACAGAAAACTCTGGTATTTAAAATACTGGTAAGCAGCTATTAAATGAAAGCAAATAATTATTAGGATATCCTGTGTCCACCAAACAAATTAATAGTAAATAAATTCATAAATCTTCTGAGTAAAAGTTTGAAATTAAAGAAAGAGAGATAAATGAAGGGACAAAGTATTAAATTTCTTCAGGAGAAGAAAAATTGAAGCCATTTAGAAATTTGATTATATACAAAGGAATGATGAAAAACAGAATGATAAAAACATATGTGAATATAAAAATCATTGCCTCATTTTTTTCATGTCTTGCTTGTATAAAAATGAAACCCTAATACTGTATTATGAAATATGTATCTTATGTAGAATTAAAATTATAACTGCAATAGCTCAAACAACAGGATAGAAAAATTAAAGTATGCTGCTATAAGTTTCTTATATGGGAAATGTCATAATACTATTTTAAAATAGACTGTGATAAATTAAAAGTCATATTGTAAACTCTAGTTTAACCACTGAAATAGTAAACAAAGATAAAATGAAATATTAAAAAATACTCAGCCCAAAAAAGTAGTACAGAAAGAAAAATAATGGAACAAATACAAATGGGACAAATGGAAAACAAATAGCAAGCTTATAGATTTAAACTCAATAACATCAATAATAACATAAAATGTAAATGGCATACATGCCAATTAAAAGGCAAAAATTTTTCAGACTGCATGAAAAATACATCCTGTCTATAAGAAAGCCACTTTAAAAACTAAAGAAGCAGGTTAAAAATAATAGAATGAAAAGAGATACACCACACAAACCCTAATCATAAGAAAGATATAGTGGCAATATTAATATCTGAAAAAGTACACGTCAAAACAATATTACCAGGGGCAGTGACATTATATAGAGGTCAGTTCTTCAAGAGAACATAAAATTTATAAATGTATATACCACTAATAAGAGAGCTTTATAATATGTGAAGCTAGAACTCAAAAAAAAATCAAAAGGAGTTAGGCAAATCCAAAAGTTTTAGAGTTTTTCAACACTCCATTCTCAGTAACAGATAGTGCAAGTAGACAGAAATTGAGCAAGGATAAATAAGACTTGAAAAAATTTGTCAACTACCTTGACTTAATTTACCTGTATAGGCCACTCCACCTAAATACAGTAGAATATGGATTCTTTTCAAGTGAACGTGGAACAGTCACCAGGACAAGTCATTTGTTGGACCATAAAACAAGTTTCAATGAATTTTAAATGAATTCAATCTAATGGCAATGGAATTAAAGTAGAGATCACAAACAGAAAGAAAATCACCAAATATTTGGAAATTGAGTAGTATGCTTTTTATTTTGAGATAACTTCAACTTACAGGACAGTAACAAAAATATTACAAAGCCCATACTGAGAACACTGTACCCCCTTCACACCACAGATCCACAAATTTTTAGCATATTGCCACTTTTGCAGTATTATTCTATTGTCAATCTGTTCATTTCTTATTTTAACACTTGAGAACAGGTTGTGCACCTCTTATTACTAAACTTTTATGAACATTTCCTGTGAGCAAAGATATTCATCCACTTTTGCAATCACTTAAGTGCAGTTATCAAACTCAAGAAATATGTTGTTATAAGGCTTATAATCTATATTACAATTTTTTTCCTTGTGCCCCAATAATGTCCTTTTGAACCTTTTTTCTTCCATTCCTCAGTCCCATCAAGTATCATTCACTGTATTTAACTATCATTATCTCTTCAGTTTCTCTTTCTTTTCTTTTTAATTGTGGAATATATACAACATAAATCTTATCATGCCATCCCCTCTGTCATGGTCAGGTTCATGTGTCAACTTGGCCAGGTGGTTGTGCCTATTTTGTCTGGCTGGGTAAGTGCTGGCCTGTCTGCTGCTATGTGGACATTTCATACAATTAAATCATGATCACATTGGCTGCAATCACAGCTGTTTGCATTTGTAATCAGCCAAGGGGAGTGTCTTCAGCAGTGAGTGACACTTAATCTAATTACCAGAAGGCTCTTAAAGAGTATTCAGAAGAGACAGTTTCTCTTCCTGCTTTAGCCAGTGAGCCTTCTCTGTGGAGTTCGTCCAGACCCTTCATCAGAGTGGTCATCTTCACAGCCTGCCCTACGGATTTTGGAATCTACATTCCCATGGTTACATGAGACACTTTTGTAAATTTTATATCTACAGATATTTCCTGTTGATTCAGTTTCTCTAGAGAGCCCTAGCTAAAACACCTCCCAAGCATGCAATTCAGAGGGATTAATCACATTCATGATGTTGCTATACCCTCATCACACTCCATTACTAGAATTTTCTCTTCATCCCAAACAGAAACCCTATAGTCACTTTGCATTAGCTCTCATTGCCCCTTTCCCCCACCTCTGGTAACCTATACACTAAATTTGGTCTCTCTGAATTTATCTATTCTGATATTTTCTTTGTGGTTACCTTGGGCCTTGAATTTAACAAACTAAATCTGTAACAATATCCTTTACTTTGATAACAACTTAAAAATTATATATATATATATGTATGTATATATATTTCTATACTCCCATATCCATCTTTACGTAGTTTTGTGACAAATTACATATTTACATGTTATGAGTAAAAAAAGTGATTTATCATTATATGTTAGACAATTTGCCTTTAGATCCTGTAGGAAATAAAAAGTGGAATTGCAAATCAAAAACATTACTAGAATTTATATTTACCCTTCTTATTATCTTTATAAGACACATTTATTTCTTCATGTGGCTTCAGTCAGTTATCTAGTATCATTTTTCTTTCAACCTACAGAACTCTCTCTAACATTTCTTGTAGCATTAGTGTAGTGGATGAAGTCCCCCAGCTTTTATTTACCTGGAAATATCTTAATTCCTCATTTTGGGAAGACAGTTTTGCTGGCCATAGAATTCCAATTGGAATTTTTTTTATTTTTTTGCTTTCAGCACTTTAAATATATCTTCCCAATACTTTTTTACTTTCTTGGTTTCTGGTAAGAAATCAACACTTAATGTTTTTTTAAACTCTCTTGTATGTAACGTGTTGTTTCTCTCTTGCAGCTTACAGAGTTCTCTATCTTTGTCTTTCAACAGTATGATTATAAATATGATTATAGCAAGTGTCTATTTGAGTTTATCTTCTATGGAGTTTGTTGAGCATCTTAGTGAGTATATCTATGTCTTTTGTTAAATTTTGAAGTTTTAAACCATTTTCTCTTTGAATATTTTCTCTTATCCTCTATTCTCTCTTTCTTCCTCTGAGATTCCCATAATAAATATGTTGATATGCTTGGTAGAGTCCTGCAAGGGTCCTCAGGTTCTGTTCACTTTTCTTCATTATTTCTTCTCTCTGCTTCTCAGACTTGATGATTTCAGTAGTTTTATTTTTCTAATTCACTAATTCTTCCTCCAACCCGAATCTTTTGTTGAGACCCTCTAGGGAATTCTGAATTTCTGGTCTTCATTCTTATTGGTTCCTTTCATAGTCTCCACCTCTCTATTGATATTCTTTTTGTGTTCCTCTGTGGTTATCCTGACATCCATTCATCTTTGTCCATGTGTTCCCTTTAGCTCTTTGAGCATATTAAGAACAGTTTTTAAAGTCCTTGTCTGGAATGTACCATGCCTGATCCTCCTCATTGATCGTTTCTAAGGCTTAAACTTTTCTTTTACCTAGGCCATCCCTCCCTGTTTCTTTGTATGTTTTATAATCTGTTTAGTTTCTTAGGTGCTTAAATATATAGCATGAAACAGGTTGGGTTAAACAATGGAGATTAACTCATTCACAGTGTAAGGGCTGAGAAAATGTCCAAATCAAACCATCAACAGCATGATGTTTTCTCCTCCAAAGGCTGTGGTGCTCTGGGGCTTGCTGCCCGTGATCCTTGGTTCTACTGTCACATGCCAAGGCTCACTGCAGCATCTCCTGGTCTCTTCCTTCACATCAGGTTCTGTTTCAGTTTCTTTTTCCTGTGGCTTTTTCTCTCTCTGAGTTTCATTCTGCTTATAATGTACTCTACTTATAGGATAAAGACCCATCCTGACTGGACTGGGCCACACATACCTAGCTGAAGTAATCTCACCAAAAGGTCCTGTTTACCCTGGGTTCATAGCCACAGGAATGGAATAAATTTAACAACATATGTTTTCTGGGGTACATACAAGTTCAAACCACCACATAACCTTTCATTGAATCATTGATATTTTAATATTTTAGTGTGTTATCACTGGAATTTACACTCTAGGGTATCTATTCATAAGCTTGTACCCAGCTAGTGTTATGACACAGCTTTCCTTGAATGTCTGACAGAAGAACCCAAGCTCCTTGGTAGCAATCTTCAGGGAGAAAGCATCACCTACTGATGCCTTCAATTGGACATTTTCACAGCCTAAGAAAACTTGTAAGTTAATAAAACCTTCTTATAAAAACCAATGCATTTCCAGAATATTGAATTTTGTCAGCTTTAGCAAACACAAAACAGATTTTGGTACCAAGAGCTTGAGTGCTGCAATTATAAATGCCAAGAAAATGGCTCTATAAATGGACAAGGGGAAGATTCTGAAAAAATTGTGGGGTGCTTGATAGAAAAGACTCGGATTACTTTGAAATGACTGTTGGCATAAATATGGACTCTAAACATACTTCTATTGAGATTTTAGACTGAAATGATGAATGCATCATTACAAACTGGAAGAATGGTGAACCTTGTTTTAAAGTGACAGAGAACTTGGAAAAAATTGAATCTTGATATCAGATGGAAGGCAGAATTTGTAAGTAACAATCTTTTGTACATTTAGCTGAGATTCTGAAACTAAATGTGGAAAGTACAGCCTAACTTCTCCTTGCAGCTTATAGTAAAATGCAAGAAGAGATATGCAGAGAATTGAACTCTTGGGTACAAAGAAAGCAAAAACTGATGGTGTGCAAAATTCTGAGCTTCCAGAATAAGTTCTCAGAGAACAGTGAGGATTTAACTGAACATGGAACTAGTCAGCCATTTCTGTGCAAGTCAGGAATGGAAAGGCAGTTAACCAGAAAGGATTTGTAGAAAGTTCTATTGTCTGATGGTTGGCCCCCCTCTGTACTACATGCAAAAAACAAATAAACAAGTTTTCCTGGCATCTGCATAAATGGAA
Organism: Tamandua tetradactyla; assembly: GCF_023851605.1. Lineage (NCBI taxonomy): Eukaryota > Metazoa > Chordata > Mammalia > Pilosa > Myrmecophagidae > Tamandua > Tamandua tetradactyla. Next base: position 130,737,044 of record NC_135327.1, on the reverse strand, counting down.
CTGCTGCCAGCCCAGACTAAAAGTGACAGAATAGGGTCAGATTGAAGGAAAAATTACTTCAAAGGTAGAACCATGGAAGCTGAGACTAGAGTGAAGACACCTGGGGCCACCCTCATATGTAGAACACGTAAGTATGCCCCAAGAACTTGCAGAGACTTGCCCCATTGCTCAAGAAGAATGCTACCACCCATGGGATGCTGAGGTATTGTGGAGAGGTTGGTAACTCCCTTGTTCCTGAAGAGTGCTACTACCCTAGGCTTCAGAGAGGGTGGGGCTCATTCCCCAGGGATTGGGGAGAATCTGGCTACCAGCCCACTGTTTTAAGGGAGTTTTGCTTATTTCCCAGAGATTGAGAAAAGTCTGGATGCCACACCAGTGTTCTGAGAGGTTTGTACCTGTTGCCCAGAGATTGGCTGCTACCCTGACGCTTGAGGGAGTTGGTGCCTATAGTTCAGCTGCTGCCCCAATGCTGCTTGATATGGGTGGAGCCAAAAGCATAGCCATCATCCCACGGCATGGAGGTACTGCAGCTCTCTCCCCTGTGCTTGGAGAGAGCAGGGCTACTGCGCAAGCCCTTGGAGAAAATGTGTCGCTGTTCAATCAAGCCTCTAGGGAAAAATGTCACTCTATATATATAACTGATGCTTCATTATCTTTTATCTCAAATTAAGGTAAATTCTATAATCATCAAACTCCTTTCATATTCATTGCACTGTACCTAATGCAGAGGACTCAGGGATGGTTAAAAGATTGTCCTTATCCACAAGAAACTCACAGGGTCTGATAGAGGAGCTGAAATCTAGTGGAGGATTTTATTAGTTAAAAAGACATTAGTTGTTCACCTTGGGTGCAGGGTGGTTCAGTGGTAGAATGCTTGCTTTTCATGAGGGAGACCCGGTTGTTTACTGGACCATGCACCAAAAAAAAAAAAAAAATCATATGTTTGGGTGGTGTGACAGTGGCTCAGTGGTGGAATCCTCACCTGTCATGCCATGTCAGAGACCTAGGTTCGATTCCTGCCCATGCCATAAAAAAAAAGACATTAGTTGTTCTTGGGCTGTGCGACAGTGGCTTAGTGGCAGAATTATCGTCTGCCATGCTGAGACCCAGGTCCCGATTCCCTGGGCCTGCCCATGCCCATGTAAAAAAAAAAAAAAAGTGACATTCGTTTCTCTTTTCCCCCCTATTCATTGTATGTTAAAGTACAAGAGGCAATTTAGAAAAAGCTGAATGGGTTTTATAGCTGGTCTTTACTGGTCCTTTATTTGAGGCTTTCTTCTTTCTTCCATATCCTTTACATTCAGACTAAACAAAAACTTATTAAAGTTCCTCATATTGATCTTCTCATATAATGTAAGTTTTCTAAACAGTGAGAATAACATACTTTTCCATAATATTCAAAAGAGGTTTAAAAAGAGAAGAAGCTTCTCTCATTCTATTGTGGGACAAGACCAAATTTATCTTATTAGCTTTACCAAACAATTACATATTTTATCACTATATATTGTGATTGTATAACAACTACTGTCTTAGTTCACCAATATATTGAAACTCCTTATACAAAGAATTTGTCATGAATATATTGCAACCTCCTTATATAAGGAAACTGTGTTATGTTTATTTGCACCATGATGCCTAGCAAATGTTAAAAAAGCATTGTAGGTGTGCAATGATTATTTTATGGTTGATATGTATATTATAATATTTAGCATTATTTTTAGAAATAAAAATATTTATTCCTTGGCCCATATTTTAAGTGTTGCATCTCACAGACCATACTTTAATTTCCAGTTGTTTCATGAGAAATATGATTCCTTTGGAGTAACTATATTGATTCCAAAGCAAAATTTTCAGCTTGCAATTTTTTACCTTAAAAATACCATTTCTATCATCCAGCTTTAATCATGTTGATACTCAGATTAGGCTTGGTGTATCAGGCATTGCAAGAATATTAGATGCAATATGGACATGAAAATCAATAAACTCAGATTCTAGCTTCAATTCCTTGCATCCAACTTTCTTTGATCTTTCAAAGTAATGATAAGGCCTCTGCCCTAACCAATTAACAGGACAGTATTAGAATTCACAATAATATTTTATTGTGGCTTAGGTCTTCTGGGAAAGGTGTAATATGAAGAATCCTTCTTATGCATCATTGTCACCTCTGATTTTCAACACACAGTAATGAACTACCAGTCATGTTGCATTCTAAGATTTAAGATGAGAGATAAGACACCAGAAGTGTTTGCAAATACAAAAAATTTAGATTGTATGCTTCTTAAATTTCACCAGGTATTCCAATTCCTACTTTAGTTAATAGCATTCATGTGCAGTTTTAAAAAGAAGAATGGTTTCTCTTACTGTATTTTTTTTTTTTTTTACTGCAAAGCTTTGCTACATTTAACTAACCCATGGAAATAATATGAAAAAAATGTGGGCCTTAAGCCACTGGTTTCCAAACTTTGTTGCACAATGGAATAACATGAGAATCTGTAAAATACTGGCTTAGTTACCACCCAAGATATTCTGATTTAATTGGTATAGGGTACCAATTTAAATATTTGGATTTTTAAAAAGCTTTCCACATGATTTTAAGGTGCAGCCAAATCTGAGAACCACTGTCCTAAGTGGTGGCTCAAGCCCATTTTAGTCTTCTTTCTCAATTGCCCCTTAGCTGCTGAAATTTTTCTATTGAAGTTCTGTTCCTCATCATAAATGTTTTAACTTTGTGACCATTTATTTTATTTCCAAATTGCAAGTCATCTACTTTATGCATAAACTTTAATACTATGATGTGTTTAAACCTTAACAATTGTCTCTAATTGTTCTGTAAGTGCTATAGTAAGTGTCCACTAATTCCAGGTGAACCTCACTATTTTCCCTGACTGAAATTGTATTTTCAGTTTTTTATAAAATACAAAAGAATACCTGCTCGAATATCTGCTCTCGGGTTTTCCCCTTTAACAAAAATTATTCTGTTCAAAGAAGGGTCTCTCTCACATGCACAATGTCCAAAAATAGCACCCCACTGAATGCATTGTCTGGATCTATTTTTACCAAACTGTGCTATATAGTGCATAAAAAGCAACTCTCCATTACATCCCATTTCCTCAGGGCAGCAAACCTATTCTAATGAATTAGTCTTATTGCAAGGCATCAGTTGGACAAATCTCACTTCTATGCCTTTGCTCAAGCTGTGCACTTTCCTTGAAATAACCTTTCCCATTTCTATCACCTGCTTTTTTGGACTGTTAAACACAGGTTCATGTTTTAGTACTCAGCTTAGAGATTACAACTAACCTGAGATCTGGTTGAGCCCACTTTTGCAGGGAGGATTGACTACTCTTTCTTTTGGGCACTCACTGGGTAGCTGATGCTCCTATAATAGATCTTAAAACTCTCTTACACAGTCAGCTTACCTGCTAGCTCTCCTTAAGAGGCTATAAATCACTCAGTTAGGAAACATATCTTACTTATCTTTGTGTTCCTATTTCTCATCACCATGATTGGAAGTGTAGGTACTTGGTATGCATTTATCCAGAGAATGATACTGATTTGTTAATAATAGCATAGAGTTTGTAGTTGGATAAAGGTAACATTCTAATCCTATTTCCACCAGTGGTTTTGGACAAATTACATAAATTGTCTAATCCTAAATTACCTCACTCATTAAATGTGCCTCACAGGAGCTGCCTCCTTGGAAGACTGTGAGGATTATATAAAATGATATTACATGCCTAAAGCATCTCTTACAATGCTGTCTCTTCCAAATTTCATCTCTGGTAATTAATCCCAATTGAATTAATTCAGGGTCAAGTATATCTTTTCTACTTTCCAAAGATGATCACTTTTACAAACACCATCGCTCCACACTTTAGCCAAACATTACCTATCCTAAACAGTTTAAGTAATGATTGGGAAACCCTCCTCCTTAGTCTTTGATGTTATTAAATGATATTGATCACTGGTTTCTAAATATTGGAAGCTAGAATTTGTTCTTATCAAAGTGTACATAATGCAAAGAAAAAAACAGATGTATCACTAAAATTATGCCATCAAACCATGAAGTCAATCCAATATCTTATAATTTTCAAGGAAATATTATTAATGGGAAGAGCAGCAAATTCAACTACATGGCTCCTAGGTGTTTGCATATTCTATTCTACTTGCAGTTACCCTAAATTAGAATTTGAAATATCTATTATCTTGGAGTGAATAGAAACTGGTATTAAGGGAAAAAACAAAACCCTTTCCTTTTGCTTCTAGCTCCCCCTGACACATTCCCAAATAAAAATAGGTATTATAGCTAGTTCAAACTTCAAATGGATTTGTGGCACTATTTGTGAGATTATAAATTGTTTATTAGAATTTGGCAATAGCCAACTTTGTAGATGACATTTAGGGAAAAAGAGAAGAGACTGCAACCTTAGCACTTTGCCTGAAGAGAAATGAGTAAGCAATGTTGCATTGTCTTGTATTTGTTCTAAAGTTTATTAGAAATATGCCATGTAATCTGTATAATAATTAGTTCTTGATGAATCCATAAGAATCCCATGTTTGAAAACAAAACATGCAAAAGGCTCAAACCATTTAAAAATTAAACACTACTTTTGGAAAACAAATACTTACGTGGTTTGCTTAAAATAAAACGCAACAGTACATGTTGTAATTCTACTGTAATATGTTGTTAAATGACCAAAAGCTATACAGATCAAAACCTTCCAACTTCATCTGGAAATGCTAACCTTAACCTCTGTAAAATATCACATGCTAAATTGTTTTGCTGATTGTATAAAAGAAGAAAACAACATTAATGTCTTTCACTATGGATTGTGACTATGTTCACTGCATCTAGCTAATTTGGATTTAGCCTGTGGGTCTCATTACTTTCATTTAAAATAAAAAACATTTGTTAAATCTTCCTCCACACAAGATCTGGAATAGGTACATCACCTCTGTATTCTAGTATTACTTGACTTAATCACAGAATTTATTACATGACATTGCAATGCTTTTTTGCTTGTATGTATTCCCAACAAGCCTAAAATTTCTTATTTTTGCTGTTGTTGTTATACAATTCCTGGCGGATAGTAAATGCTCAGTAAATAAAAAATAACTGAACTGATTGGTGGAGAGATGAGAGTTATAGAGTACGTTTTTTAAATTGCAGACAAAAATGTATTAGAAATTCCCCAACCTGACACTGAGGATATTGAGCAGCTTATGACCCGGTTTTTGCTCCAAACTACTATTTCAGAACTTAAAGCCTAACAGGGAGTCCCACTTCCATTTAGAATGAAGCAAGCCAAAGACAGCATTGCTCCCACCATAACACTGAGAAAAACATCAGATAACTGGCAAATTCATAACTTTTCTTGACCTCATCAGAAAAGTGCAGCTGCAAGCCCCTGTAAGGAGAACTGGAACACATGAACCATTTCTATTTTGACAAAGCAAAAGCAATATATGGCTTCCAAAAAAAAAAAAAAATGAATAAAAGTAAAAAGAAGTCAGTTAAACCAGAAAAACAAAAATATAAAAATAATCTTATAACCTTAGTCTGAGCTTGTGTATCAGTTCAGAGTAACTAAGAGATCCAAATTAAGGGACATTTGCACTCATTTGCAGCTCTTTCCTAGGGGCCTTCACCAGATGACCACGAGAAAGATCAGGGGGAGTACAGATTTTAGAAAGCAGCCCCATGGTAGCTTAAGTGCGTAGGTGGCAATTATCTCCCACTAACATATAGAAATAAAAGACTTACTACTTCTACGGATCTTCCTGTCAAAAGCCACTGAGGGAAGGTCACCCAAGTAAAGAGCCACTGATTTTGGGTGAGATATAAAAGCAATAACTGTCTGACATGAGATAAAGAGCAGGATAATGTCTTGGGAAAGGATCTTGTATCCATACAAAGCAATGGCTGCTACTACTGAGAATGTAGGGAAATTATTTGTGGCTCAAAACTCACCACAAAAGCAAAGCACCGTTTCACTGCTTCAGGAATGAAGAGGCAGGAATAATGTAAACAACCCTAGGGCACAGGTCCTACCTAAAATGGAAGTTGGACCAAAAGAAAAGAGAATTAACCTCATCACCACCATAAGGCTAGATGCTAATAACAACCAGCAGCAATAAACTGCTGGGGGAGAATGGACAGAGGCCCTTCTGTGGTGCAAGTAAGAAAGGCCTGGTGAAAGTTGGGGGTGGGGTGGTACAGAAGGAACCGTGAGAAAAGGATGGAGGAATTTGAATCTTATGGTGAACTGAAGGTAATGATAGAAATAACAAACTAAACCCCCCATACACTAGTAGTCTGACAGAAAAAAGTCAGTGCTCCTTTCACAGCTTAAATACTATTTATCTGACACACAACAATACAATAAAAAATTACAAGGCATGCAAGAAAAATAGGAAAAAAAGACTGTCAGCAAATAAAGCAATAAGCAGAATCAGACTCAGAGCCAAATATTACATATCATACAGCGTATCATACAGAGTCCTCAGGTATCATACAGTACTCTAAAATACCAATAATTAATACATCAAATTATCTAGAAAAATGTAAACAATAAACAGAGAATTTCAGCAGAAATATGGAAACTATAATAAAGGTTTAAATAAAATAAAATGTGTGACATCAGAGATGAATAATTCTCTTGACAGGTATTTCATCATATTGCACATAACTGAGGGAAAAAATCAGTTACTTATAAGATAGGTAAACAGAAACTTTCCAAACTTAAACACAGTAGAGGAACAAAAGGTTAAAAAGAAAAAAAAGAACAGAGGGATTGCAACCATTGTTCAATGATAGAATTCTCACCTGCCATGTGGAAGACTCGGGTTCAATTCCAAGTCCATGCACTTCCCCTAAAACAAACCAGCAAAACAAACAAACAAAAATTCAACAAATGGTGCTGCGATAACAGGATACTCATATGGAAAAATAATGAAATGTAACCCTGCCATACAGCATACAAAAATGAAAAATAAAAAATAAAAAACAGATGTTCAAGAACTGAAACAACATATGATGATTTAATATGTGGATAATTGGAGCCCCAGGAGGCAAAAAGAAAGAGGATAGAGAAGAAGAATTGTTTGAAAGATGATGGTCAAGAATTTTCCAAAAATAAATAGAGACAACAAACACAGATCCAAAAAGCTGAGAGAGCCCACACAGAATAAATAAAACAAACAAAACCTAATAATCAAAATTCTGGAAAAGAAGGCAAAGAAAAAATCTTGAAGACAATCAAAGGGGAAAATCAGAGAGAGAAACATGGATAAGAACTAATCAGACATCCTGTGAGAAACTATGAAATCCAAAACACAATGGAGCAACATTTTTAAGTAATGAAAGAAAAAAATTTCAACCCATGATTATATATACACTGAAAATATTTTGAAAAATGATGGTGAAATAAAGACAATTTTCTGACAAATAAAATAGGAAATAATTCATTGCCAGAAAACATACACTCCAAGAAATGTTAAAAGAAGTTCTTCTAGCAGAAGATGGAAATTTAGATGTACACAAAGACAAAAGAATTTAAAAGAGTAAAAAATAAAGTTAAATACAAAAGACATTTTATTTTAACTACTTTAAAAGATAATTGCCTAAAGGCGGGCAACGGTGGCTCAGTGGCAGAGTTCTTGCCTGCCATGCGGGAAACCTGGGTCCGATTCCCGGAGCCTGCCCATGTGAAAAATAAACAAATGATGATTGCCTAAAATAAAAAATTGCAGCAATGTATTGCAGCTGCTATAAAATACACAACAATAGTAAAAAGGATGAAAGGAAGGAAAGAAAGGAAATATATTGCTATTGTGTTCTTGCATTATATGTGAATGGTGTAATATTTTTGAAAATAGTTATGATGTTATAGATATATATTGTAAAGGACTCAAAATGAGAAAGAGGTATAACTAGTAAAGTAATTATGTAGATAAATTGCAATTATAGAAATTTACATAATTAATTAAAAAATGAAGAAAATATTTTAAATATATATAGAGAGAAAGAAAGAGATGATGGCCTATTTAAATGCCAATATATACATAATCATATTAAAAATAAATCATCTATAGGGGGCACGGGTAGTTCAGTGGTTATAATGCCTGCCTTCCATGCGGGAGACCTGAGTTTGATTCCTGGACCATGCACCCAAAGAAAAAAAAAAAAAGTAAATCTATAAACACCAATTATAGGGCACTGATTACCATGTTACATTTAAAAGATAAATTCAACTTTATGCTGCCTAGAAGAAACACACATTAATGATAAAGAAACAGGTTAAAAAATGTTAAGGAAAAGGTATAGCATTCAAAAACTAATTAAAAGAAAGTCAAAATACCTAAATTAATACAAGACAAAGTAGATTTCATAAAAAAGTATGGTATCAGCATAATGCATGACATTACATAATGAAAAAGCAGTCAATTCATGAGAAAAACAAGCAAATTCTAAATGTATATGCAAACAGTACCTAAAGTATATAATATAAAATACATAAAACAGAAACTGATGAAATGGAGAAACTCACAATTATACTTGTAGGATTCAACACTCCTTTATTAATAACTGATATACAGGTAGACAGAAAATCTATAAGGACCTGAAGTCCTGAACAACCTAACACCTAATACTCAAATTGATCAAATTGCTGTTTTTAGGATATTCCAACAACAGAAGACAACAAAAGACATATTCATTTCAACCACACATGGAATGCTCATGAATACAGAACACTTATTAGGCAATAATAAAAATCTGATAAATATAAACAGAGTAAAATCATACAAAAATGTTTTGCAAAATGGTGTCAAACTAACAATTAATGAAGGAAAGTTTTCCCGAAATTCAGCACATATTTGAAAATTAAACAACACACTTTTAAATAGCCCATGTGTCAAATAAGAAACCACAAGAAAATATAAATAGTTTGAATTGAATGAAAATAAGCATACATCATATTACATTTTGTGAGATACAATGGAAGTTATAAGAACATTCAGAACTTTAAAATGCTTATAAAGATCTCAAATCAATAATCTTGTCTTCAACTTTAGGAAACAATTAAGAGTAAACTATATCAAAAATGAGCATAAGGAAGAAAAATAAAGATAATAACAGATCAATGAAATTTTAAAAGAATAAATAATTAAAATAGGGAAAAATCAATGAAAGCAAAAATCAGTTCTCTGAAAAGCCCAATTTACTTGCTTAACCTCTAGCCAGAATGATTAAGGAAGAAAGGGGAAACATAAAACACTAATAACATGAATAAAATGGCAATATCACTACAGAGCCTACAGAAATTTAAGGAAAAATAAAGAAATAAAATGAACATTTCAATGTACATATTTTGATAACATACCTTCAAAAGACAAATTCCTTGAAAAATCCAAATGCCAAAAGACCACTTAAGATAAAATGGGTAAATAAGTAGCCCTATATGTATTAAAGCATCTGAATTTGAAGGAGTTCACAAACTCTTTCAGAAAATAGGAAAGGGGACAAGGCTTCCCAACTCATTGTATGAAGTCAGTATTTTCTTCATTAAAAAAAAAAAAAACAGGCAGAAAAAGACATGGAAAGGAAACTAAAGACCAGAATCTCTCACAAACCTAGACAAAAATCCCTAAATGTAGATTGGCAAATCAAATCATTAATATATAAAAAGAATTGCATGTAATAGCCAACCAGGTTCAGCCCAGAAATAAAGCTTGGGCCAATATTAGAAAATCAAACAATGAAATTCTCCACATAATAGACCAAAAAAGAATCATATAATCATCTCAGTAGATGCAGAAAATTGACATATATTCGTGACAAAATCTCTCCACAAACTAAGAATAAAAAAGTTCTTTCTCAACAAAAAAAATTACAATTTACATCACAGTTTAAGGTAAAAGATTTATTTTTTTCATATTAAGATCAAGAGCAAGACAAGGAGATCTGCTCCCACTATCACTGTTCATCATCATACTGGCGGCTCTAGTCCCAGGGCAATAACCCAACAAAAAGAATAGCAGACACACAGATTAGAATGGAAACCATAAAACTGTCATTATTCACAGATAACGTGATTGTCTATACAGAAAATTCCTTAGAATCTAAAATAAGCTATCACGGACCACGGTGGCTCAGCAGGCAGGAATGCTTGCCTGTGATGCCAGAGGACCCGGGTTCGATTCCCGGTGCCTGCCTATGTAAAAAATAAATAAAATAAAATAAGCTATCACAACCAATGAATAGGTATAGCAAGGTCACAAAGTACAAGGCCAATGTACAAATTCAATTGCATTTTCAGTTTCCAGAATTAAACAATTGGAAATTAAAACTTTAGAAATATGAATGCTGTTTATATTAGTATCAGAAACTATAAACTACTCAGGGATAAACCTAATAAAATACGTTAAAATTTGTATACTGTAATCTATAAAATATTGATGAGAAAAATCAGAGAATATACATAAATAAAGACATAGTGTTCATATATAGGAAGAGTACATATTGCATTGATCCAAAGATTTAATGCAATCCCAATCAAGTTCCCTTTAGAATTTTCTGCAGTAATTGATAAACTAACTCTAAAATTTATATGGAAAAGCAAATAACCACAAATGTCCAAAACAATCTAGAGAAATAATGAACTTTGGTGACTGACATTATCTCATCTCAAGACATAATACTACATTAATCTATGCAGTGTGTAATTGGCATAATAGACATAGATTACTAAAACAGAATAAATAGCCCAGAAATAGACCAATGTATATAAAGTCAATTGTTTTTTTAAAAAGATGTCAAAGGATTTCAATGGAGAATGGGCAATCATTTCAACAAATCACTCAGGAACAGTTGGACAATCATATGCAAAATAAACCAAAACCAAAAACATGAGCCTTGATCCCCAACTCATATCTGAAAAATTAATTTGAAATGGATCATAAAATTTAAACTATGAAGCTTCTAGAAAGAAAACAGTAAAAATAAATCTAACCTTGGTTTAGGCAAATATTGTCTTAGATAAAACATGAAAAGAAAGAAGCATAAAAATATCAATAGTTGGTGTCTACTAAAATTAAAACTTATCTTTGAGAAGGATTGTTAAGACAATGAAAAGACAAAACACAGATTGGGAAAAATATTTGTCAAACATAATTGAGGAAAGACTTGTATCCAGAGCATCTTTTAAATAATAACTTAATAACAGAAAAAAAAATTAAAATGGACAAAATATTTCCTTTTCAATGAAGATGATATACAAATACCAAATGAGCACATGGAAAGATGCTCTACATTATTATTATACATTAGGGAAATGACAAAATCACAATGACATATGGACGATTCCAAGTTCTAGTGATGATATGGAACAACCAAAGCTCTCAGATGTTATGGTTGGAATGCAAATTGGAGACCAAACAGCCACTTTAGAAAACAGTTTGTCAGGTTTTTATAAATTGAAACATATATTTAACCATTTAACACAGTGATCCCGCTCCTAGTATTTACATATGAGAAATGAAAATTTGTGTAAATAAGAAAATCTCATATGTGGACGTTTATTACTGTTTTATTCATAATCACCACCAACTGGAGACAACCCAAATCTGTTTGAAATGGTGAATGGATAAATAAACTGGTGTATGTAATAGAATATTACTTGGCAATGTAAAAAACAAACTAGTGATTCACACAATAACATAGAGGGCAGTCTCAAAATCTACATATATGTGATTCATTTATATGACAGTCTATGGTGACAAAACCATAGGTACTTCTCTCAGAGTAGTGGTTGTCAAGTGCTGGGTCTGGGGAAGAAGTTGACTACAAAGGGATTCAAATGTTTAGAGATAACAGAACTATTCTGTGCGTTGATTGCTGTGGAGATAATGTAATTACATACATTTATCATAAGTCGTCGAACTGTACAGTTTTAAAAAGGTGAATTTTATGATAGGCAAATTATATTTCAATAAATCTGACTTCAAATAATGCATTAGACATTAAATACTTGTTAATAGGCAAGTCAAATATTTTTTCTTCTCTTAATACACATTATAATGAGGCATAGATGTACCTTTGAAAAACATGTCAAGTAGCTCTATATTTCAGAAACATCATCCAAGCTTGATGACTTAATGCTATTAATTTTCTCTAGTTCAACTCTAGGCTCCCAAGAGGGCACTAAATAAATACTCCTTAACTGATTTTTCATTGTAGCTCCTGTGACACAAAGTTTAGAAACCATTAACTTGAGAATGGAAACGGGAAGTAGGAAATTATAATTTTTTCGAGGGCGGATAAAAACTCTCCACACTGTGTCCCATGGCTTAACCTTCATCTTTACCATCAAGAGGAACTATGACAAAGAGTCAGGGAACTATGGGTCCCAGCACCCTTTTTCTATAGCTGTTTCTTCCTCTCCTACATCCCCTCCTTTCTTCTCCTCCCCCTTTCCCACCTCTCCCACCAGCGATCTCTCTTTCTCCCTCTCCCTTTCTTTCACACACACACATGCACACACAGAGTGACACACACATATTTGCACAGGTACTACACACACTAAAACTCTGGATATTTTATATTTTCATAAAAGTGTAAATATCTAAAAGGAGCTGTATTTGCATTTTTAAAAGGATCACTGGGTTAAGCTTTAACTAATAAAGTTCAGTCACTTTTGAACTGGAGGCAACATGTTTGCCTAAACTCCTCAAATCACACCCACGTGATTCATCCTCTCTGTGTCTCTCTCCATCTCTTTCTCTCTCCCTCATCTTTACATTATTACCAATATACACTGAATCCCAGAAAAAATATTCAATGTTACCTGGATATTAAGGCGTTCACAAAGCTAATTTACTTAGATCTTATTCCAAAGGAGCTCGTAATGTAATGCTTAAGTCTCAAAGCCATTTCACCAATTCTGATCTGCTATAGGAAGCAGATTTATAAATCATCAGGATCTCAGGATGCCAAAACTCATAACAATCAGTAATCTGGGGCCAAAGAAATAATATCTCAGATGACCTGTTCACCTTGTGTCAATCATAAAATAAACTAGCAGATCATATGGACGATAGAAGCATATATAAATATCAGAATTGTTCTGTTCTAATGCCAGCTTTACTTTTTACATAGTCCTTTTGATAAGAGGGAGGATATGTGCAAGTCATTGGGGGCTGAGCTCATCATCAGGAACACCTGGAGAGTTCCAACATGGGCTGTTGAGATTCTATTTCATCAGGCCTGGTAAATTCATTCACAGATTAATTCACGTGATTCTGATGATATGCCAAGTTCTGGAAAATATTGCTGCTATTACTTACCTTTTCTGATAACTCCATGTCAGAGGAAAACAATCTAACATTACATAGAAGCATTGCATGGGTATTTCACACACGTTTTGAAACATCAGTCAGATGGATCTCATCTGGGTTGGATATATAGCATTTGCATTATCTGAAGAGGTACTTAACTCTGTATATTAAGATAATAAAAACCCAAAATTACAACTTGCACAGAATTTTAAGAGCCAGGTACATTATACTATGCAATTAATTTAAGCATGATTCAATTTGCCTCACAAAAAATACAGCAATAGTTCAGATTTAACATCTGATCTTCCCATACTCGAAAATCACTTTGTTATATGAAAATCTCCAAAACAAATCTGAAATCAGTTATAGGTTTGCTATATAAACATTTGCCTGTCAGAGCCTTTAGAAGTGGGTCTATTTATAGGAAGTGTTTCTGTTCTGATCCTGGCTGGTGTGCTGATATTTTATTTTCCTCATTATCCTCATTAACTGTGTACAATTATCTTGTAATGTTCCCCTCCCTATATTTGAAAATTTAAAATAATTTTGCAATATTTTCTCAATCTTTCTGACTGCAATTTCTCAAAATCTCATTTAATTACAGTTTCATAACACCCTAAGATGTACTTTCGACCAATGAACCCTTAGAAAACAGTACAGAAAAACACCTTTTCTTTTTGCCAATTTCTCCTAAAATCACAACCCTCTCTCTCTCCCTGCATTTGGAGCTGTTTCTCTCTGAGCAGTACAGCAACAAAGATGGATGTCTGTTCCATATTACAAATAAGCACTTATTTCAAGATACAGATTAGCATAAACATAAAAGCTTGAGCTTTGAAGTAAGTAAGACACAAACTACTTTTGAATCCTAACTCTTCCAGTAACTAGCTGTGTGGTTTAGGGCAAATCACATAATATATCTAAATAAGTGTCTTAGTCTGCCAGGCTGCTATAACAAACACCACACAATGGGTTTGCTTAAACAATGGAAATTTATTAGCTCACAGTTTTGGAGGCTAAGAGAAATCCCAAACCGAGGAATTAGGAGGGCGAGCCATTTCCCAAGATCTGTAACTTTCTGGTGTAACTTTCTGGCCTGGGATCTTTGGGGTTCTGTGGCTTTGTGTCTCTGCCTCCTGTTGCCAAGCAATGTCCTCTCCTTTCTCTTCTGGATCCTTCTCATGGCTTTCTCTTACTATGCCTTAATTTCTTCTGCTCGCAAAGTACTCCAGTAATCCAGATTAAAGACCAGCCTCATTCAGTTGGGCCACACCTTAACTAAAATAATACCTTCAAAAGATTCAATTCACAATGGCTGATACGCACAGAAATGTAGATCAAGATAAAGAACATGATTCATTCGTCCTTCAACAGACATTGATAGAACTTTATTATCTGACCCTTGTTGACCTTACCAGTCTCATCTTCTAACAATCTTACCCCCAACCTGTTCACCAATTAAGTTCCAATAATAGATAATGGACTAAGCTCAGGTTTCTAAATGTGCCAGGAAGTCTCTCAGCTCAAAATTTTTGCACATGCTTTGTTTCATTTGCTTAGTGTACTCTCACCACCACCACCTCCAATTTGACTAATTCCTATTTAAAATAATACCCAGACATTATTTTTGTAGTACAATGAATAAATGAAAGCTAGCATCTGATTGTGGAATATAAAAAGGCTTAGCAGAGGAGGTATATCTCAAAGGATGGGTAGAATCTCAGTGAGAAAATTGAAAAATGAAATTCATACAGTAAAAACAGCCTAAGAAAAGTAATGCAGGGCTGTGCAACAGTGGCTCAGTGGCAGAGTTCTTACCTACCATGCTGGAGACCCGGGTTCAATTCCCAGTGCCTACCCATGCAAAAAAAAAAAAAAAAAAAGGGTAATGGAGGTGGGCAGAGAAGGTAGGTAAGAGAATAAGAAAAGTTGGGGAGAAATTTAGTAGTACAGTATGGCTTGAGTGAAGGGCACTTTCTTAACAGGATCAATAATAACCCTGACAGCAATTCCCTTAACTATACAGAGCTCAGAGGTCAACTATAAAACATACATTTGGTTAGGTTCCAAGATTCAGAAAATTTCTTCAAAAACAATATACTTCCCTTTCCCTGCTTCTTTTCTGCTGTATTACAAATCTCTACCTTTCTCCTTTAGCATATTATGCATAGCTCTTTGGATTGATGACTCTGCTGAAGGGTTAACCTTGTTTTAAACTGTGGTTTTACATGAAAATATGTCTCATATCTCAGGCTCAAGCTTTGCACTGCTGCCTGTGCTAAAATTCACTCATTCTTGCATTTTGCCTAACCTAAAGTTAGACAAACCGGATACTGGTCAAAGACCCAGATTTCCTCTTAACAGGGATGGGAGGAGATGATACCAGTGATCCAGTTATATACCAATTTGACACTCAAGTTTAAATGAGAAGCCAATTCTGACTTACTTTATATAGTATAATCATTAGGCACTAGTGTGTAGCTCACAGAATCAGAAAAAAACACTTGGGCAACCAGGTCTGGGATCTCACTCCGTTAAGTCAAAGGAGACTTTGCCACCAGAATGGCTCAACTCCAACTTCACTCTGTGAAGTGGTCCATGTGTTACTCTGTACAAAATTCAAAGTCCCAGGAGTAGACTGGCCCAGCTTGGATCCCATGTTGGTTGTTGGCTAGTGGGAGCCAGAGGTTGGGTGGCATGGAGTGGTACAATGTCTGTGACTGACCATTGCATCATGATCCATGAAATGGAGATGGGGAAATTTCTTTAAAAAAAAAAAATGTGTAGAACTATTACCAAAAGTAAGAGTAAAAGGGATGTCAAGTAGGCAAAATTGAAAGATATTCCCTACCATCTGGATGTCTCTTTCAGATAAATTTAGCTACAAGCATGCAACAAGGATAAAGGTAATATTCCTGGTAAGTATTTCTCCATTTCAGTAATCTCTAACTAATTGTGGGTTTGTGAACCCTGTTACATGCTTAAAAGTCACTGTGAAATCTTAGGCAGGAATAAGGCTGAATGTATTTCATTTACCAAGTGAACAATTAACCCAGTATCCTACCACACCCCAGTCTTGTGACTTCAAGACAGTGCCTTACCCTTATACCTCAACTATGTTCTTTTATTATTCAAAGACCATTTATTAGTTTTGGTAATGGATGGTGGTGATGGTAGCACAACATTGTGAATGTAATTAAACTACTGAAATATATATTTTTTCATATATATCTTAATATGGTTTTAAGGGGAAAATTAGGTTATATATATTGCAATAGAATTTCAAAAATCCATGGAACTATACAGTGAATCCTAAGTTAAACCATGGACTATGGTTAATAGTACAATTCTAAAAATGTACTTTAATCAATTGTAACAAATATTCCACACCAATGCAAGACATTAAAAGTAATGTGGTATGCTGGAATTCTGTCTTTTTTATGCATGATTGTCCTGTAAACCTATAACTTCTCCAATAAAAAAATAATTTGTCATTTATAAGGAAGGACTCCAGAAAAAAACTGAATCAGCAAGTGACACTAAACTCTCTATCTGGAATATGGTGTCAAGGTGGAGAGCAGGTCTTTCCTTAGATTACACTTGCTCAACAGAATTTACCTGTGGAGGGTATTTGTGTTGTTTGTAGGAAGATGGAATTTAGGAGGCTTGTTAATCTTTTTTGTTAAAACAAAGTTAATACAAAACCTCACTGGCAAGTTTTTCCAAACCTATTTTTTTTTGCTAAGCTAAAAGAGACACTGGAAAGGACCCAGGGACCCGGTGGAAATTGTGAACTAAGTAGAGTGTTTCTTTAGGTTCTTCCACCTCCCCATTGAACCCTCCTATACCTGATCCCTATCTGATCGACCCTTCTATGCTCACTTTCCTCCATCCTCCCTATAGTTAAAACCAGCTCTCAGAAACGGTCTTATGTCATCATCTGCTCCTAGTTTGAGTTTCGTTGGAAAACTATTAGGTCTTAAATCAAGTTGGAATGAAATGTTTTGTTTCCTACTGAAGGAATTTAAAGTATCTCAAAAAATGTCTGAGAGTTAGGGAACATTCTCAGGACCCCTGAAATTACATTCCATGACTAGTTAATCTTTGTTTATTTAAATAAAGTCTTATCCTTAAAATCATAAACTCACAAGTCCTCTAATAAAGAAGAAAAAAGATATTTCTCTGAGTATTCATTCCCTCTGAAACTCTCAGAATGCATCCTTTATACACTAACTTACTGCAAGAGTAAACTTATCAGAGAATATCAATTAGAAAGAGCAGAAATTATATATGGCGAAAAATTCATGATAAAATGAAAGAAGAACACCAAGTGATAGTGATAGCAATCTTTCAATTCTGAAAAATCACTTCTGTTACAAACCTGAACTGCCCTTACATCCACACGTTATTGACTCAGTATTTATCAGTAACATAATAAATTCCTCTCTTGAAAATTAAATTAGGACTCTGAAAGTAGTCCTACATTATTTTTAGGATAAAATTAATTCTAAAGGAAAAATGTTGAAGACAAGTAAAGACAAAGAATTTTCTAAAAGTTTTCTACATGTTTTCTTTAATAATTTATTCCTTTATCAAATAAGCAATATATACCAATTGGATAGAAATTAGAAATATGAAAAATCACCTCAAATCTCGCCATCCAGAAATAACTTTTGTTGACACTTTGGTATAACAAAAATCTAAAGCATATTAAAGCGCTCTGGAAATTCCAATGTGTGAACATTATGTGTTAATAGTTAAGTAACTCCTCATTGTTGGACATTTTAGTTGTATGAAATTTTTCTATTGTTTATGTGAGAAACCTATGAATATTCCTAAATAGGAAATTTTTCCTTCATTACCTATGCTTGAATATCAGAATGAATATCAGTTCTTCACCTAACTGAAATCCACTTGCCAATAACCTCAAATATCTGAAAATACATGTAAATTTGAATAATAAGCCAAATACACACTAAACACAGATTATTAGAACATGCAAGAAATCCTTAGTCCTTTGCTCAGAATTATGGACTTTTTGGAATGTATGTTCTAGCTTCTTAAATGCTGCCAGAGTACAGAATACCAGAATTGGAACGGCGTTTTAAAATGGGAATTTAATAACATACAAATTTACAGTTCTAAACCCATAAAAATGTTCAAACAAAGGCACCCAGTGATATATACATTAATTCAAGGATGGTCAGTGGGTGCAGAACACCTCTGTCATTTGGGAAGTCACGTGCTAGCATCTGCTGGTCCCTTGTTCCTAGGCTCTGTTGCTTTCAGACTTTTTCGGGGGTTCCTCACTTTGCTTCTCTGGGGCTGGCCTTCATCTCTTGGATTCCCTTGGCTTTCTCCAGGTTCTGGCTTGCTTAACATCTCATGGTGTTGTCTGCTGGGCTCATGTAAGACTCTCCAAACATCCGTGTCATCCAATTGTCGGCACCTCTGTCAGCTCTCTCTCTGTTGGCTCTTGCCATTTCTGTCACTTCTGAGGTTTCTCCAAAATGTTTCCCCTTTTAAAGACTCTAGTAAACTAATCAAACCCACCTGGAATGGGCGGAGTCACATCTCCATCAAATCAAAAGATCATACCCACAATTGAGCATGTCACGTCTCTGTGGTGATAATCTAATCAAAAGTTTCCATCCAACCTGCAGTGTTGAATCAGGATTAAAAGAAATGGCTGTTCCCACAAGATTGGATCAGGATTAAAACATGGCTTTTCTGGGGTACATAATACTTTCAAACCAGCACAATGTACAGTTGGAGCAAATTTTTTTACTATCCATCAGAAAAATAGAAACAGAAAAGAAATAGAGTAAAACTGTTATTCAAGGTGATTGCACTAAAAGCAAAAGGCATTTTAACTGTTACCTTGGGGTGATAAGAAACTTTCAGTTGATAATAGTGGCTACTGTAATTTCAACTTAGGTTAATATTCATTGAATATTTTCTGTGTATTAGGTACTATTCTTTTTTAAATGTTTTTTATTATGAAAAATAACATATATACAAAAAAGCAATGAATTTAAAAGCACACCACAGCAATTGGTTATAGAACAGATTTTAGAGTTTAGTATGGGTTACAGTTCCACAACTTTAGGTTTTTCCTTATGGAGTCTCCAAGACACTGAAGACCAAAAGAAATATCAATACAATGATTCAAGAGTCATATTCTTTTATTAAATCTTCTCTTCTCTTCTATAACTCTGTGCTGGTTTAAAATGATGTAAAAAAGCCATGTTTTAAGCCTAATCCCATTTTATAAAGGCAACCATTTCTTCTAATCTTCTAATCTTCTAATATTCAGTATTGTATGTTTGAAACTGTAATTAGATCATCTCCTGGAGATGTGATTTAATCAAGAGTGGTTGTTAAACTGGATTAGGTGGAGGCGTGTCTCCACCCATTTAGGTGGGTCTTGATTCATTTCTAGAGTCTTATAAAAGACAAAACATTTTGGAGAATGAAAAAGATTTCTGAGAAATTCAGAGAGCACAGAGAACAACAATATAGCCATAAGAAGCAGAGAGTCCATCAACCAATGCTTTGGAGATGAAGAAGGAAAACGCCTCCCCGGGAGCTTCATGAAACAGGAAGCCAGCAGAGAAAGCTAGCAGATGACGCCTTGCTCATCATGTGCCTTTCCAGCCAACAGAGAAACTGTGACTGTGTTTGTCATGTGCCTTCTCACTTGAGAGAGAAATCCTGAACTTCATCGGCCTTCTTGAACCAAGGTATCTTTCCCTGGATGCCTTAATTGGACATTTCTATAGACTTGTTGTAATTGGGACATTTTCTCGGCCTTAGAACTGTAAAATAGCAACTTATTAAATTCCCCTTTTTAAAAGCCATTCCGTTTCTGGTATATTGCATTCTAGCAGCTATCAAACTAAAACAAACTCCATCTTCTCCTTTGTTATTTTCTTATTATTTATTTTTTATTGATATACATTATATATTCATATACCATGTAATCCTCCAAAGTATACAATCGATGGTTCACAATATCATCACATAGCTATGCAGATATCATCACAATCAACTTTTTTTCTTTTTTGTTAAAAGTAACACATATACAAAACAAAGTATTTCAAAGCACATCACAACAATTAGTTATAGAACAGTTTTCAAAGTTTGGTGTGGGTTACAATTCCACAATTTTAGGTTTTTACTTCTAGCTGCTCTAAGATACTGGAGACTAAAAAAAATTATCAATTTAATGATCCAACACACATACTCATTTGTTAAACCCTACTTTCTCTATATAACTCCACCATACATGCTTTTGATCTTTCTCCTACTCTTTAGGGATATTTTGACTATGCCTATTTGCCAGTTTGAAAGGATTTATGTACCCTAGAAAAGCCATGTTTTAATCCTAATCAGTCTTGTGGGAGCAACTGTTTCTTTTAATCCCTATTCATTACTACAGGTTGACAATTTGATGAGGTTATCTCCACAGAGATATGACTCACCCAATTGTGGGTATTAACTTTTGAATAGAGGGAGACTATTCAAAAATAGTGACTCCTCCTATTCCAAGTGGGTCTTGATTACTTTACTGGAATCCTTTAAAAGAGGAAGCATTTTGGAGAAAGCTTAAGAATGATGATAGCGGCAAAGATACAAGAACTACAGAGTCCACCAGCCAATGATCTTTGGAGATGAAGAAGAATGCCCCTGGGGGAGCTTAATGAAGCAAGAGACCTGGAGAGGAAGCTAGAAGATTTCTCCATGCTTTCCATGTGCCTTTCCAGTTGAGAGAGAGGCCCTGAACTTCATTGGCCTTTTTTGAATAAAGGTAACCCCTTATTGATGACTTAATTTGGACATTTTTATATACTTGCTTTAACTGGGACATTTTCTTGGCCTTAGAAATGTAAACTTGCAATGTAATAAATTCCCCCTTTTAAAAGCCATTTCAGTTTTGGTATATCACATTCTCGCAGCTAGCCAACTAGGACACCCATTCTAACTTTTTATGTTGGAAGGGGCTGTTGATAATCTGGGATAGGTGGGTGGAACCAGTTGATGCTCTGGAGAGGCTGGCCACTCTGCATTTCAGGACTCATCTGGTCCGGGAACCAATCCAGAGGTTGTAGGTTTCTGGAAAGTTACCCTAGTGCATGAAACCTTTGTAGAATCTTACATAATGCCATAGGTGTTCTTTTGGTTTGGGCTGGGGTTTGGCAAATTATGACAAGCAACAATGTCTTTCTGAAGCATGCATAAGAGTGACCTCCAGAGTAACCTATTGAGTCTATTTGAATGCTCTCAGCCACTGATACTTTATCTGTTATACTTCTTATCTGCTTTTTAGTCAGGATGTCATTGTTGATCCCACAGGGTCAGGGCCAGGCTCATCCGTGGGGGTCATCTCCCATGCTGCTAAGGAAACACTCCCCCCCACCCCGGATATCAAGTTCCATGTAGAGGGGAGAGCAATGGTTTCACTCCCAGAGTTGGGCTTAGAGAGAGAGAGAGGCCATATATGAGCAACAAAAGAGGTCCTCCGGTGATAACTCTTAGGCATACTTATAGGTAGGCTTAGCTTCTCCACTATATTAATAAGCTCCACAAGAGCAAGCCTCAAGATCAAGGGCTTGGCCTATTGATCTGGGTGTTCCTAAGCTTGATACAGATCCAGGGATTCCCCGGCAGCAGAGTTTAATAGTTCCATAATTTTTCTCCCATCCCTCAAGAGACTTTGCCAATACTTTTTGATTATCTGCTTAATATACTCTGGGATGTATCCAGGCATTATATTAAACTATTCAAGATTAAAGGCCCTCATTCTTACCCTGGGCTCCCTGTATTTGGATTGTTTAAATAATCTATCCAGACAGGTCAAGTTAGATTATCTGCTACAGAAAATTTAGGTTCTGGGCAAAATAAACCTTCAAAGAACAGATGAGTTTCTAAAATATAGACAATGTCTTCCTTACTCCTGTACTCTGAACCTTAATCCCAACCTGAATGGCTTCATCCTTATCTCCGAACACCAGGCTATACATATATAAAACAGCCTCACAAAATCCAGAAATGACAATTGCCACTCTGAACTAAATGTAGACACCATTCTTCTCTATGGTTTTATTCCTTTTTTAATCCTGGGTGGTAGACATTAATAATATTATCCTCATTTAATAAATAAAACAAGTTATGCTGAAAACAGATGAGTGTTTATGTTCTTAGGAAACAAGAATATACAGTACCCATAATTTAACAGTAGAATATGAAACCACAGTATGTACAGTGTATATACACAGTAAAATGACATATATACAGTTTAAAGATTAATGATATGAATTATCAAAAAGATTTAACAAAAAAGGATGTTATGAAATAGATTTAAACATTTCAATTTAAATAATTTTATAAGTTCAGAATTTAAATAAACTTCAGTTTTCTAAAAACTGCTATTGACTGTAAATATTGATGATAAATATGCTATCAGAACAGTAGCCACTAGCTTACATGTACCGTGGAGCATTTGAAAGGTAGGTCCTGTGAGAGAGATGAGTTTTTAATTTTATTTTATTTTAATTAATATAATTTAAATTTTAAAATTGAAGCAGTATACAATGTTTTTCCATTTAACACAATCTCACTGTTTTGATAGGACTAAATTTCACTTTAATCTTTTTCTAGCATAAGATATAATTCCATTGTAGTTCACATTCATGGGAACATACATTGTTTCACGTAGTACACAAACACACATCAATGATCTGGTTGGTGCCAAACTTTGAGAAAAACTTGAAGAATATATCACATATTGATAAACTTAGGATTTCCCAACAATTTATGCAATACTTCTTGCAATTTAATAGTACTGATTTGACACAAGAGTTAGTGAGTTTACTTAATTTTTTTAAAGATGTACTTTTGATGGTGATATACTTTTGCTTCAAAGTCAAATCAATTCCAAAAAGAGTAACCAATACTGTCAATGTGAATGTGAATTTCAAAGGAAAATTATTTCTAGGTACTCGATTCAATCATATGAAAACATTTAAATGTATTTGGAACAATTTGGGTGGGCAAATTTACATTTTCAATTATAAATTTTATGAAATATGAATATAGATCATGTATTTCAAATGAAAATAAATAGACTGAATAGAAATGTGATAGAAGTGTAAAAGTACATGAATACCAAAGACATAACCAAAAAAAGAGTGTAAAATCTCATTAATAATTTTATATTATTAAATGTTAGATATTAAAATTATTACATTTTAGTATAGCGTGCTAAATAAGTTATATTCTTAAATTTGTTTTCACCTCTTTTTTTCCCTTTTTTATTGTGACTACTAGAAAGTTTAAAATTATATATTTGACTCTCATTATATTTCTGTTGATGGGTCTGGTCTATAATCATTCATTCTTCCTTACCTCCAACTATAAGTTGTTTTAGAACCTGTCCTTAAGTCTTCTTAGAATATTTTAATTCAAATAATTTTTTTCTTTATAAAAAAATCATGTTTAATATAGAAAATTTAGAAAAAATATAGAAAAGCAAACACATAAATAAATGAATAAATTAAAGGAAAGAAAAGAAAATTTAAATTACCCATAAAAGAGTTCAAAAGTACTGTTAAAGTTTTGATGTATTTCTTTCTGGTCTTTTTCCTAAGTCAGTCTTGCTCTCTCACTCTCACTCTTTCTCTAGCTAGCTAGCTTTATATCTCTAAGAATAAAAACAGAGTATCTCATTTTTCCAAAATATGTTTGAGTCAGTGAAAAAAAAATGCAAAGAAAGAAAACATTAGAGAAGCTATGCCTTTTTGGGGTTTAGTGATTAATAGTAAGATATTAAATTCTTCTTTCTCTGGAGTTGGCTAAGAGTTTTATTTCACTGGGTTTTGTCTCTAGATGCCCAGAAATAACATATTTGAGAAAGTTGTGAGATGTTGTTCTACTTAAGTCCTTTGTAAATTCTTAAAAGGGAAGTTGCTTAAAGTTAAATAATTTAAACAAACTTGTGGGATGTTACCTCCTTTGAAAAATGACTAGTAAATTGAGTAAATCATAAAAACACGTGCAAATGTCATGTATTTCAAGTAATCCTTTATAAGCATGTAGTCTTTTTCATCATCATATTGTCAGCTATCGATAGAATATGAATGAAATTCTGTATGTGGAGCACTAGCTTATGCCCCTTTGAAATCTGTCCTTTTCATTCATTCAACAAACACTATAAACTAGCTATTGAAATAAAGGTAGTTTCATGCAGCTCTTTTAGTTACTTTGTAAATAGATAAAAACTCAATATGAAGTGTGTGTAATTTCAAAGAGAAATTTCATAATACATTTCTGCTTATTTTTGTAAAAGCTGGATTAGAAGATGAACTTTAGGGTGACTTACTCAATGTATGATTTATATAAATCCATCTTTGATGTGACATGAAAAATAAAAGTTTGGAGTTTGCATGAATTGACAATAAGATCAATTTAAATTCAATCTCCCCATGGCAAGTTTCAATTGGAAAATCACAAACCTAAAATAAAGATTCATTAAGTAACAAAGCAGATCCCCTAACACTCAAACCTATAATAGAGCCTGTGCCACATGATCCATCAGAACATGCTTTGTTAGTTGACAGCAGTGGTAAATGCTCAAAACAGCCTGAAACATCACTTAGAGATAGATCATTCACCATATGAAAATTATCAACCATATGTTTCAGTTTGCTAAAGCTGCCAAAATGCAAATACCAGAAATGGATAGGCTTTTTCAATAGGGCTTTATTAGATTACAAATTTAAAATTCTAAGGCCATGAAAATGTCCAAATTAAGGCATCAAGAGGAAGCTACCTTCTCTGAGGAAGAGCTCCTGGCTTCCAGAGTTCCTGTGTCACATGAGAAGGCACATGGCACATCTGCTGGCTCTTCTTTCCTAGATTCTGGTTTTAAAGTTTTCTCCCTCACTTTGTGTGCCCGTTCTTTTGCTCAGGGCATTACTCTTTAAGCTCTCTGGGCTTTTACTGTCTTTTATCCTCTTTACAAAGCACTCCAGTGAAGAATTAAGACCCACCTTGAATGGACTGGCTCACATCTCAATTGAAATAGCCTCACCAAAAAGTCTAACCTACCATAAGTCTGCCCCCATAAGAATGGATTAAAAGAGCATGCTCTTTTCTGGGGTATGTAACAGATTTAAACCCGCACACCTTCCAAATATATTTTCCCACTGCTCTTCTTCCATTCCATTTATAAAAGCAACATATCCCTTAAGTAGATGAGCGTTCAGATTTAACATATATTTCAGCAAGAAAAAATGCATTCTTTCTCTATATGTTATTCTGTGGGCTGATCCAGAGTCACGAATTTCTCAAAGATCTTAACTTGTCCAAGGAAACTTATTTGACCTGAATTAAAGCATTAAAGTGTACATTTTTCTCATGCCTTTGGTAATATATGCAAGATAATTGCAAGCTAACAATAACATAACTCTGGCTCTTATATAATATCATGGTAGATCTGAAAATAGTAAGAAACAGGACAGTTTTTCTCTAAGTGCTTTGTTTTGTTGTTTAAACGTAACTAATTTTCATGTATTTTACACATGAAGATACTAATTTTTCAATATTTTGAATTAAATGTTTGTTTTCCTGTCCTTTTCCCTACATTTATTGCTTGGCTTGTTGCATTAACAAAAAGTGATGAAGTTTAATTACTTTTATGAAAGTGAATTTAAAAGAATTATTATTTTACACAAGTTCTAATGGCAATGTCATTTTAGAATGAACAATAAAAGCACATCAAATGAGTCATAGTATTTCAGCATGCAAAGTAATAGAAAGGAATTCTTATTGAATAGAACAGCATTAGCCTTTCATGTTACAGAAAATTGATTACCCTTTCCTGATTTGTTTATTTTTTTCATGCTCTATGGTACCATTACAATGCTTTTGTATAATTCTCTAATGTGTTATTTCCCACTAGCAACACTACAGCAATTACTTTCTTAGATGGCACATCAGTGTACCTTAAAAATAACCAAATAATGGAATCAATATCATTTAAACTCCCAGAATGTAAGCTTTTCATCTAAAGAAAAGTGTCATGCATTAAATTTCAAAAACACAGGAGAAGAAGTTTCTGCTCTTGATCTGTGTATGTGAAATATTACAGAGATTTGGGGAGAAGGGAAGAGAGAGAAAGGAATTTAGACAATTGAGTGTTGTCTGTTAATATTTTTTTCTTTCTCTCTTATCTAATCCATAGATTTGCCTTATTTAATAATGAAAATTTACAGCAAAATTAGGATTGCCACTACCCCATAGTTTTAGGAAAGGTATAAAGATATCTTTCAGTGCTTGACATACACAGTTAAATAGTGCATATTGGATAAATATTGAGGAATTGAGGAAGTTAATCTCTGGAGTGAGACAGGAATTGATAAAAAAATTTAGTTCAAATATTTACAAGTTGTGTAACCTTGGACAAGATAATTTTTTATAAAAATGTCATAGGATTTTTGTAAAGATTAAGAGAGAAAATGCATTTAAAGAACTTAGCTACTCATCTCTAGCCTTCTAGCTCTGATAGGATGTGTTCTCAGAATTGTCAGAACCTCTTAAGTGAAATATCCCAATTTTTATATGTTGGCAACCATTTCAAAATTTCAAAGACTCTAAGAAAGAAAGCAAAATATGTCTGCAGTTTGAATTTGATTAAACTAATACTTTAAGGATTCTGTCCATGGGTTTTGATATAGCAGAATTGTCTTCAGAGTGAGTAGCCAACAATTTCTCCTTCCTAACTTTTAAGTCTTCCCTAGGGGTAATGCAAACCTAGATTTTAGGAACAAAAAAGCCCTGCTGCATTCCTGGACAGGATACAGGAGCACTAATTATAGATGGTAAAAGGGGTTGTGACTACTAAGTACATTTAATTCCTTTCCAAGTCATCCACAGCAAACAGAAACAACCCACAAGTAAATTTCTCAATAGATGATCCTGCTACATTAAATTTGCATTGTATCTACCAGATACAGAATTTTCTAAATGTGAGGAATTAGGGATGTATTTAAGAAAACTTATTATCTTAAAGTCATAACCATCAATATTGAAGTTCAAATTTTTCAGGTGTTGAAGCTGTTTTTTCAGATGATAAACTGTCTCAGGGAAGTATTCGATTAAGGTCACAATGAAACTGAAGGAAATTTTAGATCAAAGAGGACACTGTCACCTTATGTCGGTTTATAATTCTTACCTGGTCTTCCAGTGATCTTATGTTGAATGTTATTTTTTTTTAATTTCAGTCCTTTTTACTGGGGATGGAAATAATTATGTTTACAGTCTAAAGCAATGAGTGATAAACATTTCAGTAAAGGACCAGAGAGTAAATATTTTAGCAAATATTTTATGCTTTGCAAGTCATGTGGACTCTCTTGTGTCTACTCAAATCTGCTACTTGTAGAAATGACAATATGTAAACAAGTAGACTTGGCTCTTGTTTGAGTTTGTCAAATCTGACAAAATGCAATATACCAGAAATGGGTTGGCTTTTGCAATGGGGGGTTATTATCTTACAAGTTTACAGTTCTAAGGCTGAAAAATGTCCAAATTAAATCATCAACAAGATGATACCTCCTCTGAAGACTTTCTACTGGCAAGCTTGGACTCTTTCAGATAGCAAGACACATGGCGATGTCTGCTGATCCTTCTCTCCTGGGTTTGTGCTTCAGCTTCTAGCCTCAGTGGCTTTCTCTCAGTTTCTCTTGGGCTTTTTTTGTGAGCTTCTCTTCATTCCATCTCTTAGCTTCTGTATGTGTTTTATCCTCTTATAAAGGATTCCAGTAAGAGGATTAAGACCCACCTTGAATAAGGTGGTCACGTCTCATTTGAAATAACCTAATCAAAAGGTCCCACCTTCAACAGGTCTACATCCGCAGGAATGGATTAAAAAAACATGACCCTTTCTGGGGTATTTACAGCCTCCAAACTACCACAGCTCTCTCCCAATTAGATTATATTAACTGCAATTTGAATTTCACATAATTTTTATAGCCAAAAAATATTGTTTTGATTTTTCTCAAACATTTAAAAATGTAATAAATATTCTCAATTTGTGAGGGCAGGCAAAAAATGATGGTGGTCAGATTTAGCCCAGAAACCATATTTGTTGACCCATGATTTAGAGTATATCATTCCTAGTATCAAGATCCCTGGAAGACCAAATTATATCGAAATATTTAAGAATTATTAAGAAATGGCTTAATAAGCAGAGAATCAGAACATAGAAAATTCAATTATTTGGAGGATATTATTCAATATCATTTGCTTAAGACAAGGCATATCCTGGGCAATTATCCACAGCCTACCAAAAAAAAAAAAAGTATATCAAATGGACACTGCTAAATAAATACTTCATTGCACTTTTACGAGGTTTCATCCTTTTACAACTCCATGGAGAACTTAAATTTCCAGTGAAGATAGACAATGCTCCTAATGGTTTTGCCTGCTCCAACTTGGTCAGTTGTCTGTGAAGGTGATTATTGCTGACCATCTTACCTCCTTTAGTGTACAATAACACACTAAAGGCAGATAAGAGATAGAAATTCTAAGACGAGTACTTAAAATATTGACAACACCAGGATGGATACATTAGTTGAAATATTTTTGTAGGTGTTATCTTTAAAATACATTTCAAGGAAAACTTGGAATAATTAATTGTATCCAAGTGTTTTTCTTTTATTCAATTTCTTACTTTCTTATAGGAATTTAAAAACCACATAATAGACACATTTGGTACAATTATTAGAGGTTGTTTATATTGCAAAGACATTAAAAAGTCATTTACCATGCAATCTTTTGATATATACAACTCTATCCTATGTGCTACACAAGATGTTTCCTTTTGTAAAAGTCATGAGTTCAGTATAAATAAGCCTGAGGGAGGGATATGAAAGGAATTCAGATTATCTAACAGAATAATGAATGATACCTTAGTCATTTGGATTGTTTTCTTTCACAGATTCCCTATATCATGTTTGTCCCTGAAAACAAATAAAACTAAGACAAAAGATCTTTAGCAAATGTCTCCTTGACTAACAATGTCAAGGGGAAAGACTCAGCATTGCATTCTTAAAGTTATTTAATGTCTTCAGAGATAGATAAACTATAGAGTTAAGCTCACCTTCTAACTTTGAAAACAGTGATGGATATCTGTTTTATTTCAGAAAATAATAATCCTACATGCTCCTTAGAACTCTGCTAAGTTAATAGTGTGGCTTAACTAACTTTAAATTCTACCGAAATCCTGAGATAAAAGACATGATTAAATATCTTTAACGCATGAGAATTTTAGGAAAGGTCAATTTTTGTGTTAGTTGTTAAACTTATCAGCCATTTCACTAAAATCCAAGAAGAGTTCTTTGGCTTATTAACTATATTAAATATATTAATATTTATAACTACGTGTTCTTTTGTTATCTTACTTTGTGATACATTTTATAAGATTTCATGTCTAAGAGCTAAGATACCCAGAACTAGTTATTCTTGCATTTTGTTTTTGTTGTGCTGGTGGATGTTATTGTTGTCTGTGTTTTTGTGTGTGTGTGTTGCAATCACAAACACTGGTTTAGACATTCAATCTAAAGTGAAGAAATGGCATCCCAAAAAAGACAATTTTTAATAAGTAAACAAAGTGGTGCAATTCTCCACATACTCTTAAAGTTTCCATCCAAATTGTCATTGATCCTTAGACTAATCAGCAATTAACAGGTAGATATTTTTAGCAGTATTACCTAGTCCAAGTTTAAACCCTTTAACTACAAGGAATTCTTAAGAAGTTTGCCAAATGTTTGACCGAAAAATAGATTATCTATGTCATGGACTCCCAGTAATATATCATTCTAATTATCATTTTAA
The DNA here is from genome assembly GCF_023851605.1 of Tamandua tetradactyla. Lineage (NCBI taxonomy): Eukaryota > Metazoa > Chordata > Mammalia > Pilosa > Myrmecophagidae > Tamandua > Tamandua tetradactyla. Next base: position 130,706,816 of record NC_135327.1, on the reverse strand, counting down.
AAATAGGTTCCATTGTTATGTTCATATTCTTTTTTTTTAATACTTAGACATGTCTTTTAAGTAAAATTTTCTAGAACACCACTGTGAGATCTGAAACCAGTTTTTTTGTATCTAGCACTTATTACATTCTCCCACCACATGAAAACACACACTTTTTGGACAACTGAGGGAAATTGAAGCTAAGTTACATGATAAAAAATGATAATGAATCTACTTCTTGACTATCTAGACTTAAAAGTGAGAAAAACTCCACCTGCAAGTTTACTTTAGGAATATTAAGTCAATGTAAGTTAGGAAAATGGGACAAGAAATCAAGAGGAAGGATTTAGTGCTGACTCTGAGAACTTTTGATGTATCCTTAAAAATCATTGCAAAATGGAATTAACAAGACCTGTCAAACTGATTGAGTTATTTTTCACTTTAAAGATGTTAATGCATTAAGAAATCCTTTGAAATTGATAAATTATTCTAAAATTTTAGTCGATTTATATTAAAGAAATTCTCATCAAGTTTACTTACATGCTATTCTATTTTACTCAAATTTCTATTCTGCTTTCAGTTATAATTAGAGTTCAATACTTTCAAGATGAATTTCATATAGGGACAGGATCAGGGCCATAGGACAAAGAGAATGACTTTGACTTCTTTGTCCAAAAGAAGAAAAAAAATTTTTTTGGAAAAATCTAGATTTCTTTTCCCATGCTCCATAGTCCTCAGTGTGTGTATGTTTATGTGTATGTTTGTGTGTTCATGATCATTGTATTGAGGAGATTCATTGAGAAATTCCAGCCTAAGCATCTACCTAACTCCCTCTATTCTCTACCATGCTGGAACATACCCCCAGGAAAAGGTATTGGATAGAGGCCATGAGGTATTATGATTCAATTTGCTCAAAAACCATAATATACCAACTCAATCACAGCAACCAGAAAACAAGTAATTTGGTTGAGAACCACACATTATATTTCCTGGTCACCTGGCTGGCTAATACAAATATTTGTTTAAAACAAAACTTAGATTGTCTTACCCAAAGCAAAACATTTGATAATCTAACATATACTCCCAAACTCATGGACATTAGAACATAAGACAATGACAGTTTACTAGTACAGACTGCTAGCAAACTGAAATTCAACCAGGACAATAGTACCAAAAAAGTTATTGATGTTGTATTTAGAGGCTTACACATATAACACTGATTTTTGCACTCACCACTCATTTGTGGATGAGAAATAATCTGCGTATGTACAAAATGCTAAACTAATACTAAATGTAATACTAAAAACATTTTTAAAGAAAATATCCATTAAATACTGAAGATAATAGTATCAGAATTAGGCCTCAGAACTTTATAAATACTTCAATACATTTCAACAGTCCTTGATAAAGTCTTTAATAATCATAATTCATATTTATTTCTGAGATTACTCAATATGTAATAAAAATAACAGTCATCAATAAGTCTTTTCCCATTGATGAATATGTCAAATCTCCTCTGATCCAGGTTAAAATCTATAATGATTCCTAAATCCTTTGCAAAAGTGAACTACTCTTATAGGCTGCTTGTTTTTCCAATTATCTGTCATTTCTAATCAAAAGAAAAAAGTCTCAACACCTTTTGACTACCCAGAAAGAAAATGACCTGTACATAGTAGCATCAGCTCTTTATTAACTACTCACTAATTTGGCAAAGAAGACTAGAACAATTCAGAGAGGGTGAAAATGTAGATATTGCTCCCCAATAACATTGAATCCAGCCATGAAACAATATACATAAAAATTCCCTCTCCCCAAATCCAGGCAGGATTACCCAGGGCTGCAAATTAGAAGCAAATGGTTTTCAGTTACACAAATGTAAAAAGCGAATGAAAGAAGAATGTATCTATTGGAGGAATGTTGTTTTATAGCTTAGTATAATCAAGCTTGACCTTTCACAGAAAATACGCATTGGGTGGTTTGCAATGGTAGCTTAATTATGACCCATTTGCTCTACTTGCAGACTGGGTGACCAGATACCTGGTCTAAGATAGACCCATTTTCCTTGCGTAAATGTTCAAGTCACTCAAAATATGTACTACATCCTTGGATACATGATCAGAAACTAAAGTTATTTTTCAACTTTATTTCCTATATGTTATTACTGTTCCTTCAATGTAAATATCTTAAAAGTGAAATCTATGCCTTATATTTTTGTATTGCTAGTCTATAACTGTCCCAAGCACATGGAAGGTGTGTACTAAATATTTTCTGATTGAATGCTTGTTGATTGCTAGAAGTACACTCCAAAAAGCTGAGAAAAAACTGGAATCCTGTCAAAAGCTTAATAATACATAATCATCTTTTATAAATATTAGTAAGACTGGCAAAGATAACAGTTCTGTTTTTCACCCACCACTAATGTACAGATAATACTGAGGTCTGAAAGAATACCCAAATTTTCCAAGTCCTAATTTATAAACTGAGAACTTGATCAAAGAAATTTCATTTTGACTATATTTTCTTTTCAAAATTATAAGTCAGTAATATTTTAGGAGAACACAAATAGCCAATATACATGTTTGTGGATCACGGATACTTAAGTAATAAAAGCTAATGGAGGGTGGGCCATGGTGGCTCAGCAGGCAGAGCTCTCGCCTGCCAAGCAGGAGACCTGGGTTCGATTCCTGGTGCCTGACCATGTTCAAAAAAAAACGTAGAAAATGTAGTACATCAGGCATAATTGCCAAGTTTTTTACAAGAGCTCATCAAATTAAGATCATAATTACAGTACTATTTCAAAGTGTAGATCTGGCATTCCTAATAAGGATGCCATTAATTTAAACATTTAAATGATGACAATTATTACTTACTGTAGTGTAGACATAAATTTTTATGATGTCCATTAAAGCAATGGAATGATCCTATTTTTTAAAGGATCTCCCTCTCTTTCTTTTAATTTCAGAAATAAAAGAGAGTTTTCTTTGCTCCAAGTAAAGGCAAAGTCTAATTAAATGCAGGTAACATCTAGGGATTTCCATTTGTTTCTCAAATTTATATAGATAATTCTCTTCCCTTTTTTTACTGATTCATGTAGAGCAAATTAACATAAATATATGTAGAGAGGCAAATGTTTCTGATTTATTAGTAATTTTCTAACTGTTGATACTAAATTTTATATTTATTAATAATCATCCTGATTTATTAGTAATTTTCTAATTGCTGATAATAAATTTTACATTTTTAGTAACTGGAATGCTTTGCACTGACTTTTTCATTCTCTTTATATATTTTCTCATATTGATAGGTAAAATATCTTAACTCTTTTGCATAAAATTCCATCTAAATTATCAGTCAATATATTTCAACATTATACTGCCAAATAAACGGTTATCCTTTTCTATGGTAAAGAGAAAATAGTATTTATCTATACATTAGCAAAGCAATCATTTGAAAACTTAAAAACATTTTTACTTAATATTTTTTTAAAAAATTATTTCTATATATAAATTTGCTCTGTTTAAAATACTAATTTAAATACGGGATAGCTTCTCATTACTTAGTATAGTTTCAGGTGGTTCCTTTCAATGGCAATCATTTAGCTAGATGAAAATGAAATTTATTTACTGGCTTTGTTGCAAAACAAACATTGGAGGGAAAATACGTTCTGAGCCCAGTTCTCTTCCTGACTATGTAATAGGTTTTCGCTTAGATTATCTCACTTAAACCTCATGATGATCATATACTACAATATTGAGATAATTATCCACATTTTGCAGATTAGGAAACTGACATCCATAGAGGCCAGGTAATTTCCTTAAAGGAATTTATATTCTTGTCATTGCTGTTTTTGTTATTGTTATACATACTAATTCATTCCAACAAACCTAATATATCTCCTAAGGACATATAAATACATGTATTATATATATATTTATATAAAATATAAATATATTTTATTTAGAGTGGGTTTGCGGTATAGGAAAACTAAGTGAAGTTATATATACAGAAATAGGCCACAACTTCATTTAACCTTCTAATAGGCAAGATTTTAAAAATAGTCATTTATGTGACAAATATTATCCAAAAGTTAAAACAAGCAGTTGTGTGAGAAGGATTCACCTATTCAGAAACTAAAGAGAACACTGTCACTTGGAGAGTTTCATAAAACCATATTTTATTATGCTCTCATCATGCAGTATACTGTTCTAGGACAGAATGGACAGTTCATCAGCAACCCACTGGCTGCTGGAGAAAGGAGAGACTGTGCCTTTCAGGGGAACCCTATATAGCCATTGAAACTAATTTTTTTTGAAGAATATTTATTGCATTCATAAAGTTCACAATACAATATTAAATGGTAAGAATAAATACTAAAACGTGTGTGTACTATACATACACACATCAAAATACTAATACACTCTTCATATTTGAGTTTTTCTGTCGATTCCTTACCAGATCTAACACAAGTGCTTCTAATTTGTTCCTATTAGGGACAGAAGTAATATCATTAGGTAAGAAGCAATTGCCGCATCCCTCCTCAACTCCCAACCATCAAGTGACAAGTGACATTTTGATATTATTCTAAAATATCAAAATATATTAAAGTAAGTACCCTAACAAATCCTCTTTCAGGAATGTCCTCTGCACTTTTTTATTTCACTGAGAGAATAGTTGGTAATTAACCGAGGATCATATTTCTAAATTCTAAATTTCCATAATACCATGGGAACTTGAAATGCACAGTAGCTCACTCTTTCTTAAGGTAATGCATATATGCAGTGATAAAAATAGAAGTTGAAGTGTTACAGGGAACACTCCCTTCTGTCCATTGTCGTTTGCCTGACAGACCAACTAGTCGCAGGCCAAAATAAGTCATTTTGGGCCACCAGGCTAACAATTTCCAGTTCCCAAATCTCTAGTAAAAATAATGATAATACATTCCAGAAAATAGAAAGTACTACCTTCATAAACCTTTCAGAATCTTGCAAAGATATAAACCAACCTCTTTGTTAGTGCTATAAAATTTAACAGCACTTCTACTTATAATTGGATGATTTATTCAAGACTACTATGCTATGTCCTTATCAACTTAACTTTCATAGCTTTGCCACAGCTCATTACATGGAGAAAAGAAAAGATAGGAAATGCAAATTAAATAGTTTCACTGCTGGCCCTTTAGGCAAGATAGACATTTATGCCCCTAGAATCCAAAGGTCAGTAGGAGTTCTTTCTTAGTTGTTTTCCATTCTCCAATATATATAATAGTTCCAACTATCCTTGAAAATTCTTTCTTAAATAAACATTATGGGACTTTTTTTAATTACATACTCAGGGTCAAAGAGTTAGAAAACACACACAAAGAAAAGCACAAATAAAATAGTTATTATTAGTAACATTTGATGTGTCTTTTTTTGATGCAGATAAAACATACATATATATTTTAATTTATATCATATAATACCTACAGCTTTTCAGCATTATCTCAACTCTGGCAATATATTCTGTAGTATAAATTTTTATAGCTAAATATTACTTCATAATTTACCTGTACTGTCATTTATTTAAACAATTTTTAGGTTATTTCTTATTTGTTTTTGATATTAAACATAAAGCTGCAGTAGGCATCCTTGTCAATATATCTTTGCACATATCTGAGTTTTCTCGTAGGTTTCAAGAAATGTAACATTTTAGTAAAAAGATAAAACATTTTAAATTTTATTGCCAAAGCACTATTGTATATAGTTCTACTAATTTCTGCTCCTTTAGCATTGTGAAAGTGCTTATTTTCAAGAAGTGCACATACAATAGACTTGTACTTTTTACTTTTGCCAATTTCATTTGTAAAACAGACATCTCATAATGCCATTTTCAGAGAATGGAATCGGAAAGAATCCATCTCCACTACAAGAAACACTAGCTAAATGTAGTTCTATAGGCTGAAGGAAAATAGTATTTAATAGAAAACTGTTTCATAAGAAGGAATGAAGAACTCTAAAAAAAATAAATCGTTAAGTAATATTTGGCACCATTGAAATGATTATTCTTATATTTACACATATATTTAAGTCTCCTCAAAGAGAACAAGCTTTTAAAAGTACAAATATAGCAAAAACTCATATTTCATAGAATATCTATAAGTAAAATTTATAAAAACAATAACAAACCATGAGAAATAGCAATTGGAAATAAACTTTTAGAAATTTCTTAAATTGTTCATGAGAAGTAATAAATATTTTTAGTGTAGACAGTTAAATTATACATGCATATTTTATTATCTGAAGAAATATTTAAAAATGCACAATGAGGTATAACCGAAATACCCTAAAATGAAGCAAAACTGAAACTTAATTCTCCCAAAAAAAGAGATCAAAAAGGAAAGAAAAGAGGAACACTGAACAGAGAGAACTAAGTAGAAATCAAATTCCACAAAGGTGGTCTTAAATCCAAGCATGTCCAAATTACATTAAAATTTTAAAAACTAAACATTTTGTTTAAACACAGAAACTGAGAGCTTAGATTTAAAGAGCAAGACTTAGCTGCAGTTGTGTACAAAAATTACACTTTAGACATAAAATCTGAATTGCTTAAAAGTTAAGGTGTGTTTAAAAAGATTTAGCATGCAAGTATTAAGCATACAAAACCTGGTATAGCTATACTAATACCAGCCAAAATAGATGTGAGTATGAATAATAATATCAAGAAATTAGAAAATGTTTCCAATTATGTTACAGTAAAAACATAACAAATTAAAATTTATGGGATGCAGCTAATCTTAGTCCTTAAAGAAAATGTATATATTTAAATGTTATATTAGTAAAATAGAAAAGTATAGAACCAATGACTTCTATTTCCAAGTTTATAATCTAGAAAAGGGACAAATAGAACCTAAAGTAAGCAGAAGAAACAAAATAATGTAATAAAAATTGTAGTAGAAAGCAAAGAAATAGAAAACAGAAAAGCAATGAAATAAGTCGACAAAACCTGAAGTTACCTCTTCAAAAAGACTAATGAAAACTAATAAACCTCTAGCACGACTGTTCAAGGAAAAAAGAAACAAGACATGTTACCAACATCAGAAATGAAAAAGGGGACAGCACTAGAGAAACCACTGTTAATAAAAGTATAATAATGGAATGTCATAAGCAACTTTATGTCAATATTTTAATAACTTAGAATAAATGGGAAAAATTTTTGAAAAATAAAAATTGCCAAAATTGACACAAGATGAAATAAAAAGTCTAAAGGGCCCTGTGAAAATAAACTTATTTAATACTTGGCCAAACACACAAACAACTTTAGACCCAGATGGCATCACCAGTGATTTCTAGTAAATATTTAAACAAAAACCACTACCAATCCTATACAAACTCTTTCAGAAAACAACTTATTTCCTGAAGCTAATAATACTCATTAAACCAGACAATAACATTTTTAAAAAAATGAAATTACAGACCAAATCTTTGAGGAAAATATATTCAAAAATCCTTTAAAGCTATTAGTAAATTGAATCCAACAATGTTTAAAGATTATGTAACGTGATCAGGTGGATTATATCCCAGGAATTAAAAGTTAGTTTAATACATGAAAATCTGTCAATGTAATTCACCACTTCAAGAGTTTAAGCTTAAAAAAATAAAAACATATATGGGGGTGCGAGGGTAGTTCAGTGGTAGAATTCTCGCCTGCCATATGAGAGACTCAAGTTTGATTCCTGGCTTAAGCACTTCTCAAACAAGCAAAACAAAGAAACCAACAAAAACAAACAAACAAACAAAATTCAACAAATGGTGCTGCAGTAATGAGATACTTACATGGATAAAAAAGAATGAAATGTGGCGCCACCACAGAGCATACAAAAAAACAAAATAACGGCATGTAATTTCAATAGTTAGAGAAAAAAATAATTGACAAAAAAACTCATTTCTGGAAAAAGTAAGCTAAGAAGAGAAGAAAATTCCTCAATCTGATGGCAAAAATGATCTAGAAAAAGCTGCAACTAATATCACACTTCAGGAAATATTAAAATATTTTACCTCCAAGATGAGATTAAAAGGAAGGTTGTCTGACCTAACTACATCTATTAAACATTGTATTGGAGTTCCTAGCCAGTTCAAAAGGCAAGGGAAAGAAAAAGGCAAGAGAGATGAAAGACAGAAGACTGCTATTATTAACAACTGACAGCTGTGTACATAGAAAACCTTAAGGAACAGACCAAAGTGTAGGCAGAGGTATGGTGAACAATAGAGACTAATGTTGCAAGATCTGGGATAGACAAACCTCACTTGTATTTTTATTACACTAGCGCTGAATATATAGAAAATAAAACTTTAAATTTTAAATAACATTCAAAATATTTAGAGATATTTGTTTGAAATATATACAAAACGTATTATTAAAACTACAAAACACTGCTGAGAGAATTTGAAGATACCTAAATAAATGGAGACATAAACCATGTTCCTGGGTCAGAAGACAAAATACTAAGATTCCAATTCTCCCAAAATTGATCTATAGATACATTATAATGGAAAACAAAATCCCAACATGTTTTTCCCAGAAATTGACAAGATAATTTAAAATTGTTTGAAGTGCAAAAGACCAATTATAGCTAAAACATCTTGAAAAAGAAGACCCAGGTTGGAAGATTTACCTTTGACTTCAGAATTTTCTGTAAAGCTCCAATAATCAAGGCAGCGGCAATGGTGTAAGAAGAGACAAATAGATCAATGAAACAGAATAGAGTGTTCAGAAATAGACCCCACATATACCGTTAAATTATTTATTACAGAAAACAAAAGAAATTCACAGGGAAAGAAAAAATTTCTTTAGTGGTGCTATAACAACTCAAATCCATGAGAAAAAAAGGAGCCAGTAAAATAGAAAGAAAATGGGATAATAGAAGTTCGTTAAGTAGTTAATTACTTAAAATATGTATGAATTTCTGAATTTTCTGTTATAAACACTGTTATCAGCTTTTAAATTGGTAACGTTGTGTGGCTTTTTCTCATTGTAATCAAATATTCGCTTTCAACCTGCATTAGCATTTTTATTTGGCATTATTTTTTTCCTTAAGAAACCCTCCCAATCAAATACTACGGATTCCATATCGCCCCCTATTTCCGAATGTGCTAGGAATCCTGTTTTGAACGTCGAAGTCCAGAACTGATGCATTTGGTTTGGGATAAAGAACTGACAGGTTTGATTCTAAAATTATATTATTTTATTATTAAATTCTAGTTTATTTATTAGTTAGGAAAAACACAATGATAAAATATTTCTTTTTCATAAAATGTGTATATAGTAGAGTTTTATTAACCTCTATTTCACCTTTTTTAACTCTTAAAAGTATTCTTCTTAGGGAAATAAACACTTAGATAATTTCTTTAGGCAGAGAAATTACTTTGGCACTTAATTCAGATATTTCTTCAAAAAAATGACAAAAAGATTGTATAGAAGATACCATCACTTGGACTATTTTATAAATAATTCTAGTAAAAAAAAATCTGTGTCACTGAAGTAATGTAGGTCAATATAAAAACTCTGAATAATCTGGGGAATTTTTTGCATTACAAATTTTACCTAATATGAATATTGTCACTTTAGAAAAAAGATTTCTTCTACACTAAATCTCTTTTTGAAAAAAATCAAGACCTTAAAAGTGATGTTCATTTGTATAATATCTCCTGCAAGATCTTCGGATGGGTGAAAATCATTTTAAGTAAAAGACAACCTAGTTTTTGAAATGTGTTAAGTTGAATTTATTATCCAGGTTAAATTTCAGTATCAGATGCTAGTTTGGAAAGAATGTTTAATGTTACAGGTACTCACTGCAGTTATAAACAAAAAAATTCAGTGGAGAAACTGTTAGGTAGTTGAATATGTTTTTCTTCTGTTTAAAATAAAACTTTCATTTATTTAAAAGAAAAAATAAAAATTTAAAACTTGAAAAATGATAAAAACCTGAAATTCTAATGTAAAATGTAAAAGAGAATAAGGCTGTAGTCAATAATTGCATATATTTGCCCATATTGCATTTATTTGTTCAAAAACTGGTTAGTGGGTGTTCTAGTTTGCTAGCTGCTGGAATGCAATATACCAGAAACAGAATGGCTTTTAAAGGGGGCATTTAATGAGTTGCTAGTTTACACTTCTAAAGCTGAGAAAATGTCCCAATTAAAACAAGTCTATAGAAATGTCCAATCAAAGGCATCCATCCAGGGAAAGATACCTTGGTTCAAGAAGGCTGATGAAGTTCAGGGTTTCTCTCTCAAGTGAAAAGGCACATGGCGAATACAGTCACAGTTTCTCTCTCTACTGGAAGGGCACATGGCGAATACAGCATCATCTGCTGGCTTTCTCTCTTGGCTTCCGGTTTCATGAAGCTCCTGGGAAGGCGTTTTCCTTCTTCATCACCAAAGGTCGTTGGCTCATGGACTCTCTGTTTTGTGGTGTTGCAGCATTCTCTGCTCTCTTCGAATCTCCTTCATTCTCCAAAATGTTTCCTCTTTTATAGGACTCCAGAACTTACCAAGACCCACCCGAATGGGTGGAGACATGTCCTCACCTAATCCAGTTTAACAACCACTCTTGATTAAATCACATCTCCAGGAGATGATCTGATTACAGTTTCAAACATACAGTATTGAATAGGGGTTATTCTGCCTTTATGAAATGGGATTTTGATTAAAACTTGGCTTTCCTAGGGTCCATACATCCTTTCAAACCAGCACAGAGTGTGTGTCAGTTCCTGCAAAGAGCCAGCTGGCACTCAAATTATAAATGAATGAGTGAATTGTTATAAACTATCTATCAAGCGTGAGTATTTATGCACTTATTCTACTCGTTACATCCTACCTCAACTTTGACTTGCAAAGAACAACATTATCCTCACCAGCTACAACTCCTTGCAGTGTTTTTAAAATTTAGGCAGCAAGATTGTGAGGGAAAAAGGGCAACCTCTGTTCTTTCAAGAATAAATCCAAAAAAGGTACTTTCAATATTTTTCTTCATCTAATTTGGAGGTAGAACTATTCCAGGTGGGTCTTGATTAGTTTACTAGAATCCTACAGAAGAGGAAATATTTTGGAGAAGAGAGGAGACTCGGAGAGAGCAGGGAAGAATGACAAAGCCGTGAGAAAGCCACAGCAGGGAAACCTTAGAACCGAGACAGTGGAGGGTCCACTTGACAATGACTTATGGAGATGAAGAAGGAAAACACCTCCCAGGGAGCTTCATGAAACACAAAGCCAAAAAAGAAAGCTAGCAGACTTCACCACATGCCCTCCAGCTGAGAGAGGAACCCTGAACGGTATCAGCCTTCTTAAACTAAGGTACCTTTCCCTGGAAGCCTTAGGTTGGACATTTCTATAAACTTGTTTTAATTGAGACATTTTCTTAGCCTTAGCACTGTAAACTAGCAACTTATTAAATTCCCTTTTTTAAAAGCCATTCCATTTCCAGTATATTGTATTCTGGCAGTTAGCAAACTAAATCACGTATCTATAGGTAAGCTAAGTCTCTCTGCTACCTACATAAGCTTCAAAGAGCAAGCCTTAAGATCAAGGGCTTGGTCTATTGATTTGGGTGTCCCTAATGTTTGACACAGTATCAGGGGTTTCCCCAGTGGTAAAGTTTTATTTAATATTGGTTATAATTTTAAACACTAGATATACCCCAAGGGCCCTTCAATGTCTAGTTACATAAATTTTGATATAAACAATACAGTAAATTATGTGTACCCATTTTAAAAATAAGGTAGATGTCTGCCTTCAGCCAAGATGGACTGAGGACAACTCTATAACCCCCACTCACCTGAAACAAGAACAACAAAAAAAAACCCGACAAGATACATGTAACAAGGGCTCTTAAAATATTAGATATCAGTCAATAAAGACAATGATATCCAAAAAATAGGATAGAAATGAAGTGAGCCTTATGACTAGCCCATCTTATTTACTGCCTGGAGAAAGTTTTCATGCAACAGCTTAGGTTGAAAAAAATAGGAATATTTGGCATTGTCCCTGATGTGAGATAGGGATAGGCGTTCAGAGAAGGCAAGCATCTTAAGTTTGCAGATCAGAGTACTGGAGAGAAGAGCACTGCACAGATAAACAATTAGATGATGTACAGAGGATCTACCCTCAACTATTCAGTACAAGTCAGTACATATATGTTAGAAAACTCTCCAAGACTTGGGGGTGGAGGGGAAAACACCAAAAAGGATTACTGGGAACAGTGTCTGGAGCTCACACAGTGCTGAAAATAATGTCTGTTCTTAACAACTAGGGTGGAAATTTTTACGATTCACAGGGCATTTAGTACCACCAAAGGTATTGCCTCAGTGACGTGGAAGAAGTAACTCTACACTAAATGTTGCTGTGGTCCACCAAAGTTCAAAAGCAAGATCCAAAAGTTTTAAAATAACTGTATGTCAGAGCAAAGTTCAAGAGTACTTTGGAAATACAAAACTACACAAGAAAGGTAAATTTCAGAAGGTCTGGAATACACTGAAAAATTAACAGGTATGCAAAGAATTGGGAAATCCAATAATAAGAAAAATAATCAATCACTTGTAACTGACCCAGAAATAACACAGGTAATAAAATCAGTAGACCAGGACATAAAAGCAGTCCTTATAATACATTCCATATCTTCAGAAAGCTTCAGGGAAGATTAAATATCTTTCCTTAGATAGAGAATGAGAAATATATAAAAAGTACCAAATTGAACTTCTGAAGAGGAAAACCAGAATGTCTGAGATGAAAAGACACTGGATGGGTTTAACAGCAGATTAGACATTGCAGAAGAAAAGATTAGTGAACTTAAAAGCATAGTTACAAAATTATTCAAATGAAACAAAGATTAAAAAGACTCAAAAAATGAAAAGAATAACAGTACACTGTGGGACAACTTGAAGAAGTTAGATATTTATAGAATTGAAGTCCCTGAAACTTTATTTGAAAAAATAATGAGCAGAAGTTTTCCAAATGTGATAAAAACTATAAATACATGGATGAAAGAATCTCTACAAACATAAAGTGCAAGAAACGTAAAGAGAACTACTAAAGGCATAACTTGATCAAATGACTTCATCCAGTAATAAAAGGAATATCTTAAAAGAAGCCAGAGTGAAAGACACTTTCCATAAGAAGAACAAAGATAAAGATGACAGATAAGATTTCTCATCAGAAACAAAGCAAAGTGGAAGACAATGGAGTAACATCTTTAAAGCGCTAAAGGGTGAATAAGGGGGGGGGGGGCAACCCGTGATTTTTAAACCAATGAAAATAGCTTTCACAAGTAAAGGTAAAATAAAGGCTCATTCAGATAGAAACTGAAAGCTTTCATCTGACAGAACTGTATCACAAGAAATATTAAAGAAATGTCTTCTAGCAGGAAAATAAATATTAGATTTTAAACCCTGGCTCTACACAAATAAATGGAGACCACAAAAAAATAGTAACCATACAAGCAAACATAATGTCTTATTTATAAAAAAATAAAAAGACTTATTTATATAACATGATTATTTTACAATGATAAAAGTCAATTCAGGGGATGACATCATCAATCAATATGACAATGTAAATGGCTACTAAAAATCTCTCCCCAGAGACTCAACATAACAAAGGACAATTCTGAATTGCTCAGAATTCTGGAGTAAGATATAGACTGGAGAAGGACTGCACAAAAGCTGAATTGAAGTAAGAGAAAAATGTCAGATAAGAAACTTCTATCCCATACCAACCAGTCCTCTACCCTCCTCCTCACTCAGTTGCAAGTAGTGGAGGAAAGGCACAGGAAACAGGAGCCAGCATTCCTCCCACTGGGTACACAGAATATATCTCCCATAGTGAGATAGACCCCTACCATTCAGATACCCAGGGGACAAGAGGAGGACATTTTAAGGCCCAAACCAGTGAAAGACAAAGAGTCTTGAAAAATGTGGACAGAGACTGTGTTTCCAGCCCTGGGTCCAAAAACCCCACCCCCTTTCCTGAGAGAAACAACAGCAGATGGATTGGCGCTTGCCTGGGAGACAGCTGAAAACTCAGACAGATGGGGAAGTCCTCTGCCACAAATAAAGTGGAAAGCACAGCCCCACAGTGAGCCAGATATTGGCCAGAGAAGTGAGGGCACAGGAACCATGCAGTTCCAGCCCTACCCAGTCAGAAGTAGCATAGGCTCCAAAATCAAATCTCTTCTGAAGATAATTAAGTTACAAACAATGCCATCTGATGGGCAGATCAGAAAGTGCAAGGAATTGAAGGACTGTGCAGAGACTCTCCAAAACACACCCCAGAGCCATAGCAGCTGGTCTAAACCCCCCGCATGGGAATCTACCCCTGTTTTTGGCTGAAAAATATGAATAACCTAACAGTTAAAGCAGTGCCTTGAAACAAAGGGGTCAAAAAAAAACAAAGCTTGACTAGGAGACAGCAAAATTGTTTTACCCACAAGCAGAGACCTTGCTGTTATGCCCAGTGCCCACACCCCACCCCTATCCGTGAGGAAAGCTGCTATGGGGATCTGGTTCTTACGGGAGGTTATAGGGGCAGAGCCAATCTGACAACTGGCCAGCAAGAGAGATGAACAGAGAGAAAATAAAGACAACCAACAAGAAAGCCCTAGGCAAAATGGATAAAATGACTTTATTATTGTCAGAATAAACTAAACAAAAAAAATTAGGTGCCTTAAAAACAGCTAAAACTCATGACATACCAGGAAACACAAGGATAGGACCCAAACAAAGGAACAAACAAACACCTCAGCTGAGATACAGGATTTTAAGCAAGTGATTAAAGATGTTCAAACAGATCTTCTGAATCAAATCAATGAGTTGAAGGAAAGTATGGCAAAAAAAGATGAAGGATATAAAGAAGACAGGAGAGGTCCATATGGAAGAACTCAAAACCTTGTAAAAGCAACTCACAGAACTTATGGGAATGAAGAGCACAATAGAAGAGATGAAAAACACAATGAAGACATGCAGCAGCAGATTTGAAGAGACCAGATGAAAGAATTAGTAAACTAGAAGACAAGATATATGAAATTATACACACAAAAAAGCAGGGAAAAGAAAGCAAAAATTTGAGCAAGTTCCTACAGAACTGAATAACAACATGAAGCAAATATATGTGTTATGGGCATCCCAGAATGAGAAGAGAAGGGAAAATGACAAGAGACAGGAAAAAGGCCACAAAGAATAATGGAGGAAACAGTCACAGAAAATTTTCAGAATCTTATAAAAGACATAAAATTACAGGTTCAAGAAGCACAGCATAAGGCAAACAGAGTCAATCCAAATGGACCTACTCCAAGACACTTACTAAATAGACTGTCAAATGTCAAAGATAGAAAGAATTCTGAAAGGAAGAAGAGAAAAGTGATCAATCACATACAAGGGAAACTCAATATCACTATATGTAGATCTCTTAGCAGAAACCATGGAAGTGAGAAGACAGTGGTATGATATATTTAAGATAATGAAAGAAAAAAACTGTCAACCAATAATTCTATATCCAGAAAAACTGTCCTTCAAAAATGAAG
Organism: Tamandua tetradactyla; assembly: GCF_023851605.1. Lineage (NCBI taxonomy): Eukaryota > Metazoa > Chordata > Mammalia > Pilosa > Myrmecophagidae > Tamandua > Tamandua tetradactyla. Next base: position 130,691,288 of record NC_135327.1, on the reverse strand, counting down.
GTGAGTTTAAAATATAACAGATTCAGACACTGAGAGAGTTTGTGAAAAAGAGACCTGCTCTATGGCAGCTGCTAAATGAAACACTATATCCAAATAGGAAAAGACAAGAGAGAGAGAGGTTTGGAGAAGACTGTAGAAATGAAGAATAGCAGGAAGAGTAACTAATAAAAAAGAGAGAGAGACAAAATAAGGTATGACAGATAAAATCTCAAAGAAACAATCATTGAAAAAAGTACTGACTTTACCATAATAACATAAATGTTAATAGATTAAACTCTCCAATCAAAAGTTAAAGATTGACAGAAAAGATTTAAGCATCAATCTATATGCTATCTACAATAGACTCACTTAAGACCCAAGAACAAAAAGAGGTTGAAAGTGAAAGTTTGGAAATAGATATTTCAGGTGAATAACAAACAGAAAAGAGCAAGGGTAGTTATACCAATATACATATTATAATTCAAATGTAAAATAATTACAAGAGACAAAGAAGGACACTATGTGTTAATAAAAAGGGAAATTTATCAGGAAGATGTAACAATCATAAATATTTGTGCATCAATCCAGAATGCTCCCCAAAATGTGAGGCAAACACTGACTACAGTCAAGGGAGTAGACACCTCTAAAATAATAGCTGGAGATTTCAATACATCACTCTCATTAATGGATAGAACATCTAGATAGATTCAATAAGTAAACAGAGATTTTGAATAATATGGTAAATGAACTAGATTTAACAGACATTTACAGAACTTGGCACCTTACCACAGCAGGACATACATTTTTCTCAAGTTCTAATGGATCACTCTCCAGGAAAGACCACATTTTGGATAACAAAGCAGGTCTCAATAATTGAAAAAGATCAAAATTTTGCACAGTACTTCCTCAGATCATGATGAAATGAAGTTAGAAATCAATAACAGGCAGAGGGCAGAAAAATCACAAATATACAGAGGCTAAACAATACACTCTTAAACAACCAGTGGATCAAGGATAAAATTACAAGAGAAATCAGTAAATATCTTGAGGTAAATGAAGATGAACACACAACATTTCAAAATATATGGGATGCAGCTGAGGCGGTGCTGAGAGGGAAATTTATTGCCCTAAAAATCTATATTAAAAAAGAAGAAAGAACAAAAATTTAGGAATTAACTACTCACCTGGAGGAACACCAGAGAAAGAAAAACAAACTAACCCCAAAGCAAACAGGAGGAAAGAAGTAACTAAAATTAGAGCAAAAATAACCAAAATTGAGAACATGACAACAATAGAGAGAATCAATAAAATAAGAAGCTGATTCTTTGAGAAAATCAGTTAAATCAAAGAACCCTTAACTAGGCTGACAAAATAAAGAAAGAGAGGAGGCAAACAAATAAAATCAGGAATGGGTGTAGGGATATAACTACTAACCCCACAGAAATAAAAGAGATAAGGAAAGGATACTATGAACAACTATATGCTAACAAACTAGGCAACTTTATACAAAGTTTTTAGAAACTTTTTAGAAAAGCATGAACAACCAACATTGATTTGAGAAGATATAGAAGACCTCAACAAACCAAGCACAGATACTGAATCAGTCATCAAAAACATTCCCCAAAAGAAACGTCCAAGACAAGATGGTTTCATATTTGAATTCTACCAAGCATTCTAGAAAAAATTAGTAATAATTTTGCTCAAACTCTTCCAAAAAACGTGAAAAAGATGGAAAGCTACCAAACTCATCCTATGAAACCACCATCACCCTAATACCAAAGCCAGGCAAAAATACTCCAAGAAAAGAAAATTACAGGCCAGTCTCTTTAATGAATGTAGAGGCAAAAATCCTCAACAAAAGACTTGCAAATCAAATCCAGCAGCACATTAATAGAATTATACAACATGAACAAGTGGACTTTATTTCAGTTATACAAGTGAGATTCAATACAAGAAAGTCAATGGGTGTAATATATCACATCAATAAATTAAAGTTGTAAAACCACGTGATCATCTTGTCGATGCAGAAAATGCATTTAACGAAACCTAGCACCCTTTCTTAATGAAAGCACTTCAATGCATAGGAATAGAAGGAAACTTCCTCAACATGATAAAGATAATATATGAAAAGCCCACAGTAACATCATACACAATGGGAAAGACCAAAAGCTTTCCCTCTAAAATCAGGATGCTCATTGTTACTCAACATTGTGCTGGAAGCTCTAGTTAGAGCAATTAGGCAAGAAAAATAAATAAAAGGCATCCAAATTGTAAAGGAAAAAGTAAAACCATTACTGTAGATTTCATAATTCTACATGTAGAAAATCTTGGAAAAACTACTACAGCTCATAAAGAAGTACAGCAAAGGGGCAGGATACAAGATCAACATGCAAAAATAAATAATGTTTTTATACACAAGCAATGAGCAACCTAAGGAGGAAATCAATTTAAAAATTCCATTTGCATTAGCAACCAAAAAAATAAAATATTTAGGAATAAATTTAACCAAGGACATAAAAAAAAAACTATACATAGAAAACTATAAAACAATCCTAAAAGAAATCAAGGAATACCTAAATAAATGGAAGAACCATATTCATGGATTGTAAAACTAAGTTGTTAAGATGTCAATTCTACCCAATTGATTTATAGATTTAAAGCAACCAATTAAAATGCCAGCAACTAACCTTGCATAAATAGAAAATCCAGTTATCAAATTTATTTGAAAGAGCAGAATGCCCCAAATAAGCAAAAATATCTTTAGAAAGAAAAATAAAATGAAAGGTCTCACAATACTTGATTTTAAAGCATATTACAAAGCTATAATAATCAAAACAGCATGGTACTGACACAAAGTTAGAAGTACTGACCAATGAAATTGAATTGAGTGTGTAGAGGTGGAAACCTTCATTTATGGTCAATTGATCTTTTATAAGGTAGTCAGCTCAACTGGGACAGAGCAGCCTGTGCTGGTTTGAAAGGATGTATGTCCCCTAGAAAAGCCATTTTTTAATCTAAATCACATTTCATAAAGGCAGAATAATCCCTATTCAATACTGTATGCTTGAACCTGTAATCAGATCATCTCCCTGGAGGTGTGATTTAATCAAGAGTGGTTGTTAAACTGGATTAGGTGACGACATGTCTCCACCCATTTGGGTGCATCTTGATTAGTTTCTGAAGCCCTATAATAGAGGAAACATTTTGGAGAATGAGAGAGATTCAGAGAGAGCAGAGCAGAACGACATAGCCGCAAGAAACTGAGTCCACCAGCCAGTGACCTTTGGAGATGAAGAAGGAAAACACCTCCCAGGGACCTTCGTGAAACCAAAAGCCAGGAGAGAAAGCTAGCAGATGATGCCATGCTCGCCATGTAGCCCTTCCAGCTGAGAGAAGAACCCTGACCGTGTTCACCATGTGCCTTTCCAGATGAGAGAGAAACCCTGACTGTGTTCACCACCCATCTTCTCACTTGAGAGAGAAACCCTGAACTTCGTCAGCCTTCTTGAACCAAGGTATCTTTCTCTGGACGCCTTAGATTAGACAGTTCTATAGATTTGTTTTAATTGGGACATTTTCTTGGCCTTGGAACTGTAAACTAGCAACTTATTAAATTCCTCTTTTTAAAAGCTGTTCTATTTCTGGTATATTGCATTCCAGCATCTAGCAAACTGGAACACAGCCTCTTCAACAAATGGTGCTAGGAGAACTGAATACCCATATCCAAAAAAATGAAAGAGGACCCCTACCTCACACCTTATACAAAAATTAATACAAAATATATCAGAGACCTAAACATAAGAGCTAAGATCTTCATTTAGAAGTAAATTTAAGGAACATCTTAAAGATATTGTGATCGGAGGTGATTTTCTATATCTTACACCCAAAGAGCAAGCAATGAAAGAAAAAGTAGATAAATGGGATCACTTCAAAACTGAAAATGTTTCCATATCAAAAGACTTTTTCAGGAAAATAAAATGCAGCCTCCGCAATGGGAGACAATATTTGGAAACTACATGATCTAGTTTGCTAGCTGCTGAAATGCAATATGCCAGAAATGGGATGGTTTTTAATAAGGGGAATTTAATAAGTTTCTAGTTTCCAGTTCTAAGGCTAAGAAAATATCCCAATTAAAACAAGTTTGTAGAAATGTCCAATCTAAGGCATCCAGGGAAAGATACCTTGAACAAGAAGGCCGGTAAAGTTCAAGGTTTCCCTCTCAAGTGGAAGGGGACATGGTGAATAACAGTCAGGGTTGCTCTCTCATCTGAAAAGTCGCATGGTGAACACACTGTCATCTATTAGCTTTCTCTCCTGGCTTCCTGTTTCATTAAGCTCCCTGGAGGCATTTTCCTTCTTCATCTCCAAAGATTGCTGGCTGGTGGGCTCCGCTTCTCGTGACTATGTCGTTCTGCGGCATTCTCTGTTGTGGCTTTCTGGTGGCTCTGTCATTCTTCTCTGCTCTCTGTGAATCTCCATTTTATAGGATTCCAGTGAAGTAATCAAGACCCAGATAGAACGGGTGGAGATGTCTCTATCTAATCAAGTTTAATACCCACAGTTCATTGAATTGCATCTCCTTGGAGATAACTTAATCAAGTTTCCAACCTATAGTGCTGAATAGGGAATAGAAGAAACTGTTGCTCTCTCAAGATAGGATTAGGAATAAAGCATGGCTTTTCTAAGGTACATAAACCTTTTCAAACTGACACAATACATATCAGATAAGGGTTTAATATCAGGATTATAAAGAGATCCTACCACTTGCCAACAAAAAGGCAAATTGCCCAATTAAAAAATGGTAAAAAAAAAAAAAAAGATGAAATGGATAGACATTTTTCCAAAGAAGAAATACAAATGGCTCAAAAACATATGAAGAGATACTCAACTTCAAGAGTAATTAGAGAAATGCAAATCAAAAACACAATGAGATACCATCTCACACCCACTAGAATGTCTATTATCAAAAGAACAGAAAACCACAACTGTTGAAAAGGATGTGGAGAAATTGGCACATTCACTAATTGTTGTTGGGAATGTAGAATGGCACAACTCTGCTGGAAAGCAATTTGACATTGCCTTGGGAAGCTAAATATAGAATTGCCATACTAGTCTTTTTAGTAGGTATATATTCAGAGGAACTGAAAGTAGGGACATAAATGGACATTTGCTCACCAACGTTTATATTGCTCACCAATGGCATTATTCAAGCTTGCCAAGAAATGGAAACAACCCAAGCACCCATCAATGGATAAGTGGATAATGAAACTGTGGTGTATACATATGATGGAATATTATGCAACTGTAAGACAGAATAAAATCATGAAGCATGCAACAACATGGACGAAATTTGAGGACATTATGTTGAGTGAAATAAGTCAGAAATGAAAGGACAAAAACTGCATGGTCTCACTAATATGATCTAATTATAATGAGAAAATTCTGAGAGTTACAGTTGATAACACAGGTTATCAAGAGATAGAAACAGGGTACTACTTGAGAACTTGATGCTTAAGGAATGCAGAATGTTCAACGGGTTTGATTGTAAATATCCAGGAATGAATAGCACAATATGGTGTGAATGTTGCATGGTATTGTAAGTATAATGAACAAGGGTGAATGTGAGTATGATTAAAAGACAAAGGCTAGGGGCATGTATGACACCAAAAGGAAAGATACAGGATAAAAACTTGGACTGCATAACATAGCAAAACCTACAGTGGACAATAATGGTGATAAAATGTATAAACATAAGAAAAATTTTACTTGAAATAGAACAGTTGAATGTCACCATTGTAAGGTGTTAAAATGGGGTGGTATATGGAAGAAATACAATTAATGCAAACTAGGGTCTGTAGTTACTAGTAACATTGTAGTGTTCTGTCATCAACTGTAACAAATGCAATATAACAAAGCTAAAAGTCAATAAGAGGGGGATATAACAGTGGGGTATGGGATTCTTGTTATTGTAGTTGTGTCTCTTTTTCTTGCTTTTTTTTCTCTTCTCTCTTTGCAGAACAAATGTTCTCATATAGATTGTGGTAGGGAATGCATAAATTACATAATTATGCACTGATAGTACACATAGGATTGGTTGTATGTATGAATAAAACTGAAAAATAAACAAAGGAAATGAGTGCTGGAAAAGATGTGAATAGGAGAGATAGACCTATTCTCTGTTGATAGGGAAGTAAAATGCTGTAGCCCCTCTGGAGGACAGTGTGGTGGCTTCACAGGAGGCTAAGTATAGGGCTGCCACATGATTCTATAACCCATGATTAAACAAGGACATACAAAAACTGAAAGCAGGGACATGAATAAGCATTTTACACTAGTGTTTGTGGCAGCATCATTCACAATTTGCAAAGGATGGAGGTGGCATAAGGGTACACTGACAAACAGAAGGGTGAAAGGTGGTACATACATACATGACGGAATATTGAGCAGCTGCAGGAAGGAATGAAGTCATGCAGCATGCAACTAGGTGAATGAACCTTGAGAACATTATGTTGAATGAAATAAGGCAAAAACAAAAGGGCATAATGTATGATTTCACTAATATAAACTGACTATAATAAGCAGACTTTGAGAACTGAACTCTGTTGCATAGGTTTTAAGAGGATAGAAAGTGGGCAGAGAATGAGTAATCAATGATTATGGAGTCCAGTTCAAACAAGACTGATTGTAAAAGTTCCCTGGATTGTAGGCTTTAACAGTAGTCACATCTTTTCCTGAGCTTTAATTGTTATTTCAAAAGTCTGAGATGCTGTGCTCTTTGTGTATAACCTGGTAGTTCCCGGGAACGTTTGCATATCTCTGTGATACCTGAGACTCAGAGTTAGAATTTTGCAGCTCTGAAAGTTAGCATTACTCCATACAGCAACTGTTAAAGAACTTTAAAAAGCAATCAGACTCCATTTAGAGATATGGATGAAATGGACCTGGGTAAGACTAGGGTAAATCAGACAAAAAGGTAAGGATGATATTGACTGCAATTTAAAATTTCAATTTCTGTAAGTACAAAGGAAGAAATGTATATTGGGTGCAAAATTTAAATTTTCCATAATACACTAATTTAACCTGCCTTGTCAGTTTATTTAAGCAACATAATTACATGGAATCTAGAATAGGGAATGAGATCTTATTATTCTGTGCAGGTTAATGTATGACCCAGATACATTCCAGAGTATTTGGGGGAGAAAACAAAAATGTATTTGCAAAGCTACCCTGAGGGACAGGGGGTGAAAATATGAACTATTAAACTTCCTCACCTGAGGAATTCCTATTAATTCTTTCGAACATTAGGGACTCCCAATTTAATAAGTCAAACCCTCAATCTTTAGGCTTTCCTTTATGAAACATTTTGCAATGGCTAAGTAGGCTTGCATGTAATTATGCCTAAGAGTCACCCCCAGAGAGCTTCTTTTGTTGCTCACATATGGACTTACTCTCTCTCTCTCTCTCTCTCAAACTCAACTCTGCAAATAAACTCATTACCAACCCCCCCTACATGGGACATGACTCCCAGAGGTGTAAGTCTCCTTGGCCACATGGGAAATGACTTCCAGGAACAGGCCTGGCCCTGGAATCATGGGATTTAGAATGCCTTCTTGATGATAAGGGGGAAAAGAAATGGAACAAAATAAAGTTTCAGTGGCTCAGAGAGTTCAAGTAGAGTTGAGAGGTCATTCTGGAGGTTGCTGTTATTCAGGCTTTAGCCAGATATTTCAAACTAACACAGTATGCCATATCCCAACCAACAGTATCCTGAAAATCCTAGGAAGTTCCCTGGGCTCTGTCTAAGTGTCTATAAAAGTTTTTCTTAGTAAGTTTATTTTTTCAGAAACTTAAGGCCTCTAGAATGATCCTAGGCCAGATAAGTCTTGAAACCCAGAGGTAACAGTCTCTCCAAGAATATCAGCCAGTTTCAATCCTCTACCCCATAAAGTCAATACCCCTTCCTGGCATGAAGAAGTTGAAATGGTCATTGCCCAGATATCTCTAAGATTGAGAGAAAGACCAAATGAAAGTGAGAAGGTATAATCAAGACATTAGGACTTAACAAATGACAGTGACTTAAGACTTACGCATTTATTTGTTTTTAGTGTCTAGCTTTCTAGTGTTTTAGATTAGCTAGAAGGAAATACCTGAACTTGTTGAACTGTAATCCAGTAGCCCTGATCTTTGATAATGATTGTGTAACTATATTACAAAAAAAAAAGTAAGTTGCCCATGTTTGTACGAATCAAAGAAGAAAAAGAAAACCTGGATGTTTTCTTCTATTCCACTATATATGTGCATCTGTCAATACTATCTTGACCAACCTCTGTTGTAAGTCTTAAAATTGGGTAGACTGCTACCCAATAATAGTGGTTAATAAAAGGAGGGGTAAGGGGCACAGGATGTTTAGAGTTTTCTTTTTTCTTTTTATTTTCTTTTCTGGAATAAGGCAAATGTTCTAAAAAATGATCATGGTGATGAACGCACAACTATGTGATGATACTATGAACCATTGATTATATATATATATATTTTTTAAATTAACAACAAACAAAACATTAAGATATTATTCCATTCTACATATACAATCAGTAATTCTTATTGTCATCACATAGTTGCATATTCATCATTTCTTAGAACATTTGCATCGATTTAGAAAAAGAAATAAAAAGACAACAGAAAAAGAAATAAAATAACAGAGAAAAAAAGATTACACATACCATACCCCTACCCCTCGCTTTCATTTACCACTAGAATTTCAAACTAAATTTATTTTAACATTTGTTCCCCCTATTATTTATTTTTATTCCATATGTTCTACTCATCTGTTGATATGGTAGATAAAAGGAGCATCAGACACAGGTTTTCACATTCACAGAATCTCATTGTGAAAGCTATATCATTGTTCAATCATCATCAAGAAACATAGCTACTGGAACACAGCTCTACATTTTCAGGCAATTCCCTCCAGCCTCTCCACTACATCTTGAACAACAAGGTGATATCTACTTAATGCGTAAGAATAACCTCCAGGATAACCTCTCAACTCTGTTTGGAATCTCTCAGCCATTGATGTTTAGTCTCATTTCACTCTTTCCCCTTTGGTTGAGAAGTTTCTCTCAATCCCTTGATGTTAATTCTCAGCACATTCTAGGGTTTTTCTCAGTCCCTTGATGCTGAGTCTCAGCTCATTCCAGGATCTCTGTCCCACGTTGCCAGGAAGGTCCACACCCCTGGGAGTCATGTCCCACGCAGACAGGGGGAGGGGGGTGAGACTGCTCGTCATGTTGGCTGGAGAGGGAGGCCACATCTGAGCAACAAAAGAGTTTCTCTTGGAGGTGACTCTTAGGCCTAAATTTTAAGTAGACTTGACCTTTCCTTTGTGGGGTTAAGTTTCATATGAACAAACCCCAAGACTGGGGGCTCAGCCTATAGCTTTGGTTGTCCACACTGCTTGTTAGAATATCAAGAACTCAATTTGGGGAATTTGAATTTCTCCCTGTTCTCACCATTCCCCAAAGGGGGCTTGCAAATACTTTTCCACTCACTGATCAAATCACTCTGGGATTCATTGGGGCATCACTCTGGACAAACCAACAAAATTTCATGTCCTACCCGAGATTCCAAGTACTTATGACGTTCAATCAAACTATCTACAAAAGTTATATTAGGAAATGCTCTAGTCAAAATATAAATTTTGTAACAAATAAACATTTTTTGCTTTAGTCTCACACATAAGGTGACATTTTAAAATATTAATTACCATCTATTTTCAGCACCCTGCCATAATGACATTCCTTTGTTCTTCCTCATGCAAAAATATTTTTAAAATTTGTACATTGTACATTTCCCTATTATTATACACTCTAGGCATTCCTAGATTATACCATCTCGATCTTTAACATCTATCTTTCTTTCCGATTTCATTTATGTCCCCAGCCCTCCTCCCTCTATCATTCTCACATGCAGCTTCATTCAGTGTTTTAACATAATTACATTACAGTTACGTAGTATTGTGCTGTCCATTTCTGAGTTTTTGTATCCAGTCCTGTTGCACAGTCTGTATCCCCTCAGCTCCAATTACTCAATATCTTACCCTATTTCTATCTCCTGATGGTCTCTGTTACCAACGACATATTCCAAGTTTATTCACTAATGTCAGTTCATATCAGTGAGACCATACAGTATCTGTCCTTTAGTTTTTGGCTAGTCTCACTCAACATAATGTTCTCAAGGTCAATCCATGTTATTACATACTTCATAAGTTTATTCTGTCTTAAAGCTGCATAATATTCCATCGTATGCATATACCACAGTTTGTTTAGCCACTTGTCTGTTGATGGACATTTTGGCTGTTTCCATCTCTTTGCAATTGTAAATAATGCTGCTATAAACATTGGTGTGCAAGTGTCTGTTTGTGTCTTTGCCCTTAAGTCCTCTGAGTAGATACCTAGCAATGGTATTGCTGGGTCATATGACAATTCTATATTCAGCTTTTTGAGGAACCGCCAAACTGCTTTCCACAGTGGTTGCACCATTTGACATTCCCACCAACAGTGAATAAGTGTGCCTCTTTCTCCACATTATATATTTTGTATGGACTGTATGGTATGTAAACATATCTCAATAAAATTAGATTAAAAAATCTTTTAAAAAGTCAATTCATTGGGAGGTGTAAAGGCAGCTCAGTGACAGAATTCTCGCCTGCCATTCCAGAGGCCCGAGTTCGATTCCTGGAGCCTGCCCATGTCAGAAAAAAAAAGGTCAATTCATCAAGTGGACATAGTGATTCCTAAATATTTATGCATTTCATAACAGAGTTTCAAAATATATGAAGAATATAGTTAGAGATTTCATCAACCTTCTCTCAAAAATTGATGAAACAAGCACACACAAAAAATCAATAAGGATAGAAAAGATGCAAACATCATTTTTAACCAACTTGACCTGATTAACATTTATAGCGCATACCATCCAACAACAGGAAAATAGGCATTCTGTTCAAATGCATAAAGAGCATTTCTAAAGACTGACCATATTCTGTTCATAAAACAAGTTTCAATAAATTTAAAGGGATTCAATTCATACAATGTTATCTGACCACAATGGAATAAAACTAGAAAGCAATAACAGAAAAATTTCTGGATAATCTCCAAATACTTGAAAAATAAAATTGATACTTCTAAATAACCTGTGGGTCAAAGAAGAAATCAAGCAGGAAATTAGAAAATATTTTGAACTGAATGAAAATGGAAACATATATCAAAATTTGCAGCATGTTACTAAATGGTACTTAGAAAAAAGTTTATACCAATAAATGCAAATGAAAATAGCAATTTAAATCAATGGCTTCATTTTCCTTTGTGAGACACTAGAAGGGAAAAAGAAAATGAAACCTAAGTGTGCCAATTTGAAGCTGTTATATACCCCAGAAAAGCCATGTCCTTCTTCCTAATCCAATCTTGTGGGGCAGCTATGTTTCTTTTAACCCTGATTCAATATTTTGGGGTGGAAACATTGATTGGATTGTTTCCATAGAGATATGACACACCCAATTGTGGATGTGACCTCTTGATTAAGATGGAGATGTGCCTCCACCCATTCAAGGCAGGTCTTGGTTAGTTTACTGGAATCCTTTTAAAAAGGAAATATTTTAGAGAAAGCTCATTGCCGACTGGTAGTCTGATATATGCTTAGAATGCCAATAGAGAGCAGACACCTAGACAGAGCCCAGCAGAGCCCAGCAGATGTCACATGTGCCTTCTCATGAAATACTAAGCAATCCAGAATCCAGAGCTGTGTCCCAGAGGAGCTGAGTGAAGGCCCACAAATGTTTAGAGAGGAAACCACTGGAATCAGAAGCTGGAAGCAAAGGAACGAGGAACAAGGACAGGCAGACACTTTGCCATGCGCCTTCCTATGCATCAGACAACAGCCTTTCTTGAATCAAGTATTTTTCTCTGGATGCCTTGAATTGGACATTTTTCTGGTCTTAGAACTGTAAATTTGTAACTTAATAAATTCCCCTTATAGAAGCCATTCCATTTCTGGTATATTGCACTTTGGCAGCATTTAGCAAACTAAAACACTAAGTACACAGAAGAAAATAAATAGTAGAAATCAGTGAAAAGGAAAACTATAGGAAAAGTCAATTAAACCAAAAGCTGGTTGAAAGAAAATACATGTAATCACCTCAGTAAATGCAGAGAAAACTTTTGATGAAATCTAGCATACAATCCTGACGAAACTTTCAGCAAATCAGAAGAAAGCTTCCTTAACCTGATAAAATGAATATGTGGGAAACCTATTCCTTATATTATACTTTATTTTGAAGATTAAACACTTTCTCTCTGTACTAGTCAAGGTTATGTAAGGAAACAGTAACAACAGGAGATATCTATAAATAGAATGAGATTTTCTAAAAGTATCTCACACAACTGTGGGAATGCAAAAGTCTAGATTTCACAGGGCAGACTACAAGATGGACACCAAGGAAGGTCTCCAATGAATTCCCCAGGAGAAGCTACCTGGCTGATACAGAGACAATAGTTCTTTCTTCTGACTGCTTAAGTCATTACCTCTCCCTTAAAAGCCTTCAGCTGGGCGGGCCGTGGTGGCTCAGCGGGCAAGAGTGCTTGCCTGCCATGCCGGAGGACCCCGGTTCGATTCCCGGCCCCAGCCCATGTAAAAAACAAACAAACAAACAACAAATAATAAAATAATATTAAAAAAAAAAAAAAAAAAAGCCTTCAGCTGATCACATTAAACATTTTTCATTGCAGAAGATATACCCTAAGACCAACATCTAGTTGGTCATAGATATAATCAGCCACAGATGGAATCAACTGACTGATTATTTAAGTCCATGAAATGTCCTCACAGTAACAGGCCAGTGCTTGCTTGACCAGACAACTGGGCACCATCACCTGGCCAAGTTGACATGTGAACCTAACCCTCTCACCCTGTCAGATCATAAACACAACACAGATACCCACTGGTACTAGCCAGGGCAATAAGACAAGAAACAAATTTAAAATCATGTGCAATGATAAAGAAGAAGAAAACCTATCCATATCAGCAGAAGACATGATCAGCTCTGTAGAAAATACAGAATCTGCATGAGAGCTATTAGAACTAATAAGTAAGCTTAGCGAATGTACAGAATACAAGAATAGTGTATAAATAATCAAGTGGATTCTATTTACTAACCACAAAAATAGGAATTGAAATTAAAATCAGTGTTATTTATAATAATACCAAAAAATATGACATACTTAGGGATATATTTGGCAAAGGTGAAAAGCTTTATACTGAAATCTATAAAACATTGCTGTTATAAATTAAAGAAGATCTAAACAAAACAAGGTGTAAACAGCATTCATAGATTGGAAGACAAAAAATTGTTAGTATCTAATCCCAGCAAGTTTTTTGTACAAATTCATAGGCTTATTCTGAAATTCATATAGAAATGCAAAGAATGAAATACATAAAAAGCAATTTCTAAAAAATGGGCAAAAATTTTGAACATGCCCTTAGTCAAAGGAATTATATGATAGCAAATAATCATATGAAAAGATGCTGAACATCATTAGTGATAAGGGAAATAAAAATTATAACCCATATGAAATATGGCTACACACTTATTAGAATGGTTAAAAAGATTATATCAAGTATTGGCAAGGATGTGAAGGAAGTAAAACTTTCATACAGTACTGAAGAGAACATAAAATGACATAAACACTTTGGAAAACAGTTTGGCAGTTTCTTTATTCTTCAATGATTTTTTATTGAGATATAATCAGTTAAAGTGTACAATCAATGGTTCACAATATCATCATAAAGCTGTGCATTCATCATTACAATTGATTTTTTAACATTTCCATTACTCAAGAAACAATAAGAATAAAAATAAAAATAAAAGCAAAAGAAAAGATCCAAAATATGCAATAACCACCATATTGTTTTGGTTGTTTTTTTGTCTTTTTTTTTATTCATCTATCCATACACTGGATAAAGCCAGTGTCAGTCACACATTTATGCCTTAAAAGCTTTGTAGTTATTCAGTCATCTTTAAGAATCAACTATTAGATTACAGTTTGACAGTTTGAGGTATTTCCCTCTAGCTCTTCCAATATACCAAAAACTGAAAAGGGGTATCTATATGCTGTGTAAGAATAACCTCCAGAAAGACCTCTAACTCTATTTGAAATGCCTCAGCCACTGAAACCCTATTTTGTTTTGTTTATCTTCCCCTTTTTGGTCAAGAAAACTTTCTCATTCTCATGATGCCAGGGCCAGGCTCACCCCTGGGAGTCATTTCTTACATTGTCAGGTAGATTTTCACCACTGGGAGTTATGTCCCATGTAGTAGGGGAGGGCAGGGAATTCACCTACAGTGTTGATCTAGAGAGAGAGGCCATATCTGTGCAAAAAGAAAGATTCTCTGGGGGTGACTCTTAGGCATAATTATAAGTAGGCTTAGCTTCTCCTTTTCAAGAATGAGTTTCATAAATGCAAGCCCCAGGATTAAGGACATATCCCATTAAACTGGTAGTCCCCATGCCTGCAAGAATATCAGAAATTCTCCAAGTGGAAATGTTTAATATTTCCATCTTTTCCCTAGTTCCTCAGGAGGACTTTGCAAATACTTTGTAAGCTTCTGCCCAGTTTACTCTGGGATGTAAAAGGGCATCACAAAAACCTGTACAAACCAACAAGATCTCACTCTATTCATTGTTCCATATAATTATGACATTTCAATAAGCTGAACATACAGGTTAAATTAGATAGTGTACTACTGAAAATATAAATTTTGCCCCCAAAAAACATCCATCCCTTTGGTCTCACACAGAAGTTGAAGTTTTAAAATATAGTCAATATCATCCTTTACCCTTAGTCTGATTTCCTTAGTGCTACTCAGATCAGCTTCATCCATATCTCTAATTGAAATATGATCACTTTGTCAGTGTTTTTAACAGCTGCTGTATAGGATAATGCTGACTTTCATAACTAAAGAACTCTAGCTCTGTGTCTCAGGTATCACACAAACACCTGAAGTTCCATGAAATTACCAGTTTATAAACAAAGAGCTCAGCATCTCAGAATTTTGGAATATCAGTTACAACTCCAAAATAGATGTGACTTCTGTAAGAGCTTACAATCTAGAAACCTTTACAATAGGCCATAATCTGATACTAGAATGGCCTTTATCAAGAAAACAACAAGTGCTGGAGAGGATTTGGAGAAAGGGGCACACTTATTCACTATTGGTAGGATTGTAGAATGGTGCAACTGCTCTGAGAGACAGTTTGTGGTTCCTAAGGAAGCTAAGTTTAGAATTGCCATATGATCCATAATCCCATTAATAGGTGTATATGCAGAGAAACTGAAAGCAGGGCAGAAACAGACATTTGCACACTGATGTTTATAGCAGCATTATTCACCATTGCCAAGAGATGTAAACAGCCCAAATGTCCATCAAGAGATGAATGACTAAGCAAATGGTGGTATATATATATATATATATGATGTACATACATGCGATATTAGGCAGCTGTAAGACAGAATAAAGTCATGAAGCATGTAATAATGTGGATGAACCTTGAGGACATTAGGCTGAGTGAAATTAGCCAGAATCAAAAGGACAAAATACTATATGATCTCACTAATATGAAATAACATTAATGAGCAGACTTTGAGAGTTAGTGTTGAGAACACAGGTTATTAGGAGATAGAAAGAGGGTAGAGATTGAGCATTTGATGCTGAAGGAGTACAGAATGTTCAACAGGACTGATTGTAAAGACCAAGAAATGGATAGCACAATGTTATCTGTTGGTAGCACAATATCGTACGTATACTTAATGAAGCTGAGTGTGAGTATGGGCGAGAGAAGAGGACTGGGGGCATGTATAACATCAGAAGGAAAGATAGAAGATAAAGACTGTGGCATAAGCTTAGTGATGCCTAGAGTGAACGATGAAGGTGACTAAATGTACAAGTATGAGAATGTTTTTGCATGAGCAAGAATAAATGAATGTCAATATTGCAAGGGATTGAAAATGGGATAATATGAGGAAGTACAATCAATGCAAACTAGGGCTTATAGTTAACAGTAACATTGTAACATGCTTCCATTGAATTTAACAAAGGCAATATGCCAAAACTACTCGTCAACAAGCAGGGCATATGAGGGAGGGGTACAGGATTCTTTGCAGAAGATAACGGATATGTCCTCATGTAGACTGTGACAGTAAAGCCATGGCTATATGATTATACAGGAAACCATTGATTTTTCATTTAAGTTGGAGTTTACGATGTGTGAATAAAACTGTTAAAAAATGAACAGAGATACAAGCACTGGAGAAAATATGGAGAGAGAGATGTACCTATTCCCTGTTGGTAGGAAAGTAGTGGTGCAGCCCTTCTGGAGGGCAGTGTGGTGGCTCCACAGGAGGCTAAGGGTGCATTTGCTATATGATCCTACAACCCCATAGTTGGGTGTATACTTGAAGGAACTAAGAGTGGAGGTGAGAATGGGTGCTTGCTCACTGGTTTTTATGGTGGCAGTGTTCTCGAATTGCAATGGATGGAGGTGACATAAGAGTACCTCGACTAAATACCAAAAGGGTAGCTATGATGTATACATACAATGGACTACTGAGCAGCTGCAAGAAGTAATGAAATTGTGAAGCATACAACAAGGTCAATGAATCTTTAGGACAGTAAGTTGAGTGAAATAAGCCAGAAACAGAAAGACAAATATTGTAATAGTTCACTAATATAGACTAAGAAAACATGCAAACTCTGAGAACTGGTAGCTTTTTCAACATTTATATATTCACCTACCACATGACCTAGCCATTTTATTTTTAATATTTACCCAATAAAAATGAAACCATGTAGCCATAGAAGACTTGAACTGAATGCTCATAGCTTCTTTATAATGGTAAAAAACTAGAAATGGTTCAAGGTCCATTAATAGGTAAACTGATAAACAAATTGTGGTATAACCATACAATGGAACAATATTCATTAATAATAAGAAATGACAAAGGAGTTACACATTGACATACAGATCAAATTTATGAATATTAAAATAATGATGCTGAGTGAAAAAAGACAAAAAAAGAATATGTACTATATAAGTCCATTTATATAAAGTTCTATAAAGTGCAAACTAATCTATAGTGATATATAGCTGTTTGTTGTTTTCCTGGGATGGGGATTGTATACTGTAAGAGAGGGAGGAATCGGAAAGGTACAAGATGAAATTTTTGGGTGAATAATACGTGTATTATCTTCACAGTAGTGATGTTTTCATAGGAACACACATATGCCACAACTTATCAAATTATATACTACAAACAGGTGCAGTGGGTTTATTACATGCCAATTATATTTTATTGAAGCTGTGGAAAACTAAAAGAAGGTGTATATGTATTAATATGAGATGATGTTTAGGGCACATGGCATAAAAAAAAGTCTGTGGAACAATATGCATATTATTTTGTACCAAAAACTTAGATAAATAAATGTTTATATAAAGCTAAAATATATCTGTAAATATGAATTTGTGTTAACAGTGGGATGTATAAGAGAAGCAGAAAAGGATTAGGGAATAGCCGTGTACTTTTTGCCTTATAGATGTAACATATTCACAATCTGTTACTTTTATGTTTAATTTTGTAATAAATACCCTCAAAGGGAATAAACTGTCTCATAAATATGTTTTAACTCTTTCCTTCTTATTCCTGAATCATATTTCACCTAATATAATTATCATTTTTATTCTGGGATTTATAGTAATAAGAGAAACATATTTGTTTTGCTAAGATTTTTGTTTAATTTCTATACTTTAGTTTTTGCTACTCTAAGATATATGTACCTTTAGATTAAAGAAACCCTCTGAAGACCAGGTAAGCAAAAATGAAGGATAAAACTATAAACTGAATCTGCTTGGAAATAACAGCTTTTCATTTTAACTAGTAGTAAATTAAAATCTTGGTTAAATGTTTAGACCCTCGTATACATACAGATGGATTCTCTGTGTGAGTGAAATCTAAAATAAACAGAACAAAATAACTGAAAAAGCCAAAGTCAAAAATTTAAGGCTCAGAAATCTGGCTGCCTCTAGGGTATAATTGCATTTCTTTGCAGGGAACCTCACACCTTGAATAAATTACAACATTTGGATTTTTTTTTAAACTTTATCTCCATTTGATAGTTAACAGACTGAAAAAAGAGAAGAAACTACAAAAAAATTGTTCCATGAATCTTTACCAATAACAATCTAGATTGAACCTTTTAGTATGTAAGTCAGTTTAAGGATACAACCAAATTCTTATATCTAAATAGCCAACATTACAATGCCTTAAAGCCTGACAATTTTATCTAACTCTCATAATTTAATAATGAGTTTAAATGTCAAAACACCCTATAGGAAATAAAAGGAATCTTTGATTTTTGAATAGACAGGCTGTTACAGAAATCAATTTTCATCTAGAATAACTTTGCAATGTGAGCAACTGCCAACTTAACAAATGGGTTGTAACAAATAGATTTTATTCTAAAAGTTCATTTGTGAATCTTCTTATTTGGAAATTGGAATTTATTTTTTTTCCTGCTTAAAAAACAACATTAGAAAAGGAATTATTGGTTTTAGTTCCAGGCATACCACTAAAGTCTAATTCAGGGCCTAAAGTAATACATGTAGTATATCGTCAGAGTACTAAGGAATAGAAACACTATTTTAAATATTGATTTTCATATATACGTACATTACATACATACATACATACATACACACACACACACATGGCAGGGTTCTAATCTAGAACATGAGTAATGCATCATCCCCTGTTAAAGTGATAGCTAGGACTATATATTCCCCTCCCTGATACTAAGCAGAACAAATAAACAAAACTATAAAATGCCTTTACACAGTAAAGTAGACTTCCTATATAAGATGGAAAACTAAATACATTCATTTATTTCATTTTACTTCATAGACTCATTAAAATGATAATAAATAATGAAAAGCGCATTGATTCCACAATATGCAAGACAGCTCAACAAAATTTTTGAAAACAGTTTAAATGTTTTCAAAGATATCAAGCAGAGCAGAAGAAGCACAGACTAGAATGCATATAGTAAGGACTTCTGTGGAGGTGAGAATCAGACTTCCTACCAAAACCCTGAATTAGCCCTGGACTTAGAGATGGTAAAACATTGGAGATAGGGGATATCAAGTAGAGTTGAAACAGAGATCATTCAAAGCTCTATTTACCAATACCCAGCTCACACACAAAAAGTGGTCCACAACCAGCATTTACTTCAAGCTAAAATTCAGGGGTTCTTTGTTGTATAAAGATGGGGTTAACTTGAAGCTAGACTATAGCTCCACCAGTATCTCCATAATGCCTATCAGTGGGGTATAAAGATATCGCAGTAAACTTGTCCTTTGGTTACCCTGACACCAAGATAGCCTGCACATATCGTGGAGGTTAATAATGTGAAGACAAAGAGCACACTGTGCAACTGCGAAAAGATCCCAATTGGCTGTACCTGTTAGTCTTAGACTTCTTGATAATTGCCTACACTTTTTTTCTTCCAATATACAGTGTACTTTACTTTCATTTAAGCCTTATCTGAGTATAATCTCTGAAGCCATTAGAGTCTTTTCAAGTATCTGACACTGGGTAATTGTTGCATTTGACAAATGAATGAAATGAACTGTGTGGACAGAATTTAGACATTAATAGAGTTGCAGCCCTCCCCCCCCCAAGCTTGCTCCCAACGTTAGTGCTAGGAGTTCCTTTAATTAACGGACATTCATCTTAAGGTAAAATCAACCAGTCAACAAATCCTTCCCAATTATACAGCACTTATAATTCTTAACTCTTAAATGAATGAGTAATAAAGAATCTCCAAATATTGGGGAGAAAAAAAAAGAAAACAAGGTAAAAGAAAAAAGAAAACAACAAACACAAAAGAAAAAAAACAAGGTAAACAACAAAAATAAACTGGCCATGAAGGAAACAGATACAAGCAAGGGAAAATGTGACCTCTAAAAATGAAAAAATCACTATCCTCAACAAGACTCAAAAGAAATATGAGGGTGGACGGGTAGTTTAGTGGTTAGAATGCCCACCTTCCATGCGGGAGACCCGGGTTTGATTCCCGGACCATGCACCCTTCCCCCCACCAAAAAAAAGAAATACAATAAATCAAACTATGATACTTTGAGGTGGAGTCAAATATTTGACAATTGAAATTATTACTGATAAAATAAATATTGCTATAGGAAGATTGAAATACAGCCAAGGAAACTCCCAAACTATAAAGCAAAATATAAAGATGAAGAAAAGCTGAGAAAATTGAAAAGATATCTAGAGATTTGACCCAGGAGTCCCACTATCCAATCAATAAAACTTATAGAAAGAGAGAACAAAACTAAAGGCTGGGGAAAATTAAACAGAGACATAAAAACTAAAAACTTTTAAAGGTAAAGGACGATGAGAATTTTCAAGATATAAATTCTGTCCAAGTTTAAATGAGGATAGATTTTTTCATTTGCCAAAATAAGCACATCATTTGAACTTTCAGAGCATGAAGGATAACAAAAACTTTACAGAATGGAATAACAAACAAAAAGAATGAATCATTGTACCAGTGAAACTGTTATGTACCCCAGAAAAGCCATATTCTTTTAATCTGATCTTGCGGTGGCGGACCTCTTTTTTGGGGGGGAGGTCTTTTGATTAAATTGTTTCCATGGAGATGTAACCCAACCCAATTGTGGGTGGGCCTTTTGATTAGGATGTTTCCATGTAGATGCAACCCCGCCCATTCAAGGTGGGTCTTAATCAGCTTACTGGAACCCTTTAAGAGGCAAACATTTTGGAAAAAGCTTAGACAACAGATGTTTGGAGATGCTGAGAGAACCATTTGAAACCAGAAGCCAGGAGAGGACAGTGGACATTGCCATTTGCCTTTCCATGTGACAGAGAAACTCCATATGTGATCGGCTGCTTTTAAATGAAAGTATCCTCTTGTTGATGTCATAATTTGGACATTTTTATGGCCTCAGAATTGTACATTTGTAACCTAATAAATAAATCTCCTTTAAAAAGCAGTCCATTTCTAGTATATTGTATTCCGGCAGCATTAGCAAACTGAAACAATCAGCTACAAAGAATAGAGAATTAGATGGGCAATTCTCATCAGCAACACTAAAGATTAGAAACAAATTATAGCAATGCCTTCAAAGATCCATGGAAAAATAATTTTCAATCTAGGATTCCAGCTGAATTTATTAGTTAGTGTGCGGATAATATAAAACAGTTTTAGAACTAAAAATGGCCCAAATTTTTATCTCTCATTCACTCCCTACCTTATTAGGAACTGTGGTAGATTGGATTATGTACCCTAACAAAGGACATGTTCGTAACTTAATCTGCATTCTTGTGGGTGTGAATCTATTGGTACAAGGACCCTTTGAAAATGTATAATTAGTTAAGGTGTGGACTCATTTGAAATAGTATCTTCTAAGATTCTATTTAGGTGTGGCCCAACAGAATCAGCATGGGCCTTAATCCATATTACTGGAGGTTTTATAAAGAGATATTCACAGAGAGGAGCCAGAAGTCAGAAGTCAGCAGAACACAGAGGAGAGAAACAGGAGGAGCACAAGGACTTCGCCATGTGATCAGGGCTGTCATCACCAGAATGCTGCTGACCTCAGGGAGGAAGCGGGGCCGTCACAACCTTGATTTTGTACTTCTGGTCTCTAAAACTGTGAGCCAATAGATTCCTGTTGCTAAGCCAAACATAGTGACTCTGACAAACCAACACAGTGGTTTACCTGAGGATGTATGCTGGCAATGTTAGGTTGTAAAACAAGAGGAAATCATGGACTCTCCGAAACTGTCAATCAAATCCTAAGAACAATGAAGTGGTAACCCAGAATATAAGGTCTAACCCGCCCTGGATCACAACCAGTCCAGATTATGGTAGAAAGAGTTCACTAAGGGGCAGTTCTCCAAGGAAAAACAAAAAGGGTGCAGATGATGTGGGATAAATTTGTAGAATCATTATTATAATTGAGTTTGAGTGGGAAATGAAGATATATAAATGATAAAGTGAATTAAATAATTTTCTGAAAAGCAATTAGAAACGCCAAGAGCTGTGGTTTAAATTCGAGGCCATGGCTTCAAATTAGATTAAGAAGTCAGGGAGGTTCAAGAGGAATAGAATATACTCAAATAATAGATAAAATTATTTAGAAGCTGGAAGATTTCAAGGAAAGGCAATGAAGACATATGTTTATTCCCCCAACAATAAAAACAAAGTAATCACAAACTCCTCCAGGATATAAAAGCTATATAAGAAAAGAACCTTCAAAATAAGACGCAAACTAAATTATGGCATAGTTTTGAGCAACAACTGAAATTGGAAAAGGAAGAACTATTTGAATTTGATATTAAACATGGAGATCTACCATTGGAATTCCAGAAGATAGGATATACTTTAGCAAATTAATCTGCTTTTCATTGAACAATTTGCATAGCCATAAAGCAAATTGTTTTTATGAGTTAGAAACTTTTTAAATTAGCCAATAGATAAAACATTCTGTTTAGAAAATAAACAACTTCTGAATCTTATCAACCTTTGACAATATAAAAGTAACATATCTCTGGTGAAGGCTGTGAGATAGAAATTTAAAAAAGGAATGGCCAAAAGTCAAAGGAAAAGAGGAAAAAATAACCTTATGATAAAAAAATGCAGAGCCAAAAACACTGCTTGTAATTGGTAGAATAAGATATATAGAGAGAAATTTCATGAAGAAAGGAACTAGAAAGGGATGCAAAAATTATGCCAGAAAATTAGTATGTAAAAGTAATAGAAGAGAGCTAAATACTTTTTCTACACAATAGGATGGAAAAGGAACACTTCTAAAATTGATAAATCAATAAAGAGCAGAAACGATATACTATTTTGAGATCTTAGAAAATCCCCAAACAAATAAAAGTAATTGTTCTGCTCTGCAATATGAGTAATAAAGAGAAGTATTTTTTGCTATAGGTATTCTTGTCCCATTTGATTTCTTAACCATTTGCATACAATATTTCAATTTTTCAAATGTTTCATGTGATAAAAATGAGAAAAATAGAGTATATCTTGAATAACATGTGTGAAGCGACAAGTAGAGAAGGCTTAGTGTGATTTCTGAGCAGGGCTATGTGCACTAAACTTGCCTAGTTTGGAATCACAGGAAGTCATAGCTCCTTAAGTACAAAGAGCTTTGGAGGCAGGAAGAGTTTAAAGTAATTAAATTGTCTCTGTTCAGTTATACCCAGGGGATACAGTCCTCACTGATGAGATAAGCAACTTTTTTAGTGTTCACTTGCAAAATTATGGGATAGCCACCTCCTCATAGTTCAAAGACACAAGCAGTTAGTGAGAACCTCTTAAGGACATCCAATTCCAGTCACTGGCATAAAAGCATTCTTTCTGGTAAACCACTTCTCTGTAGGGTAATCCGAGAAGTCCTTTAAGCATTTTCATCTCTGATAATCAGTGTTGCTTTGGAGATTAAATTAGCATGCATTCCCTAGTTTTTTCTAAATTTCTCTACTTTCTGATTTTATAGATTATTTTTTAATGATTAAAACCAAAAGATTAAAGATCAGAAAGATGAGGATGTAAAATATCCTATATCTTTATGTATTAATTGACACCATGTCATTTTAAGATGTTTATTGCATTCAAACTGCATTCATGGCCTGAACTATATATTTTGTGATATTAAAGTGTGTTTTTTAAAGTTCTTCCAGAAATCAATTAGGTCAGAAAATAAACTGTGATATAACTGCCTTGCACACTGGTTACTGTTTTTACCCAGAACTTTGAACTGTCTTATTAGAAACAAAAGGCACAAAGTACAAAGTAAAAACCTGTCCATAGGGCAAATTAAAGATCAAAGAATGTTAAACTCCTTGAGTTTATTAAATAATTTGTCATTTGAGAAAGGGCGGCAAATTCTCATGGTCTCATTAAAAAATAAGTATTTTTAAAATTTTTATTAATAAAACCAATCAACATACAACACAAACATTCTTAGCATATGAACATTCCATACATGGTGGGCAATCAATGGCTCACAATATCATCACAAAGTTGTATGTTCATTACCTTGATCATTTCTCAGAACATTTACATTAGTCCAGAAAAAAAATTTTTTAAAAACTCATGCATAGCATAGCCCTTACCATTTCCTCTCATTGACCACTAGTATTTCACTCTACCCAATTTATTTTAACATTTGTTCCCCCTATTATTTATTCATTTTAATCCATTTTTTTTACTCATTTGTCCATACCATAGATAAAAGGAGTATCAGAACAAGGTTTTTACAATCACACAGTCACTTTGCGAAAGCTATATCATTATACAATCATCTTAAAGAAATATGGCTACTGGAACACAGCTCTACATTTTTAGGTACTTCCCTCTAGCCTCTCTAATACACCTTAAACAAAAAAAGAGTTATCTATATAATGTGTAAGCATAACTTTCAGGATAACCTCTTAACTCTATTTGAAATCTCTCAGCCACTGACAATTTATTTTGTCTCATTTCTCTCTTCCCGCTTTCAGTCAAGAAGATTTTCTCAATCCCTTGATGCTGAGTCCCAGCTCATTCTAGGATTTCTGTCCCACATTGCCAGGGAGGTTTTCACCCCTGGGAGCCATGAGACTTAGAGAGGGGGAGGGCAGTGAGTTTGTTGCCGTGTTGGCTGAGAGATAGGCCACACCTGAGCAAAAAAAGAGGTTCTCTGGGGGTGACTCTTAGACCTAATTTTAAGTAGGTTTAGTCTATCCTTTGTGGGGATACGTTTCATATGAACAAACCCCAAGACTGAGGGTTCGGCCTGTGGATTTTGTTGTCCTCACTGTTTGTGAGACTATCGGGCCTTCTCCAAATGGGGAAGTTGAATTTTCCCTCTTTCTCACCATTCCCCCAAGGGGACTTTGCAAATACTTTTTTATTCACTGTTCAAATCACTCTGGGATTTATCAGGGCATCACTCTGGGCAAACCTACAAGGTTCCATGCACTTATGGTGTTCAATTAAACTGTCCATATAAGTTATATTAGGAGATGCACTAGTTAAAATATAAATTTTGTACCAAATAAACATTTTTTGCTTTAGTCTCACACATAAGTTAAAGCTTTAAAATACATATTACCATTGTTTTCAGCACCCTCCAATATTGACATTCCTTTATTCTTCTTCACGCAAAAACATTTTTTAATTTGCACATTTAGTCACTGTGCTGGTTTGAAAGGAATTGTGCCCCCTAAGAAAAGCCATGTTTTAATATAAATCCCATTTCATAAAGGTAGAATAATCTCTATTCAATACTGTATGTTTGAAACTGTAATGAGATTATCTCCCTGGATGATATGATTTAGTCAAGAGTGGTTGTTAAACTGGATTAGGGGATGACATGTCTCCACCCATTTGAGTGGGTCTTGATTAGTTTCTGAAGTCCTATAAAAGAGGAGAATGAGAGATTCAGAGAGAGCAGCACCACAGAGCAGAGTCCACCAGCCAGTGACCTTTGGAGATGAAGAAGGAAGACACCTCCCTGGGAGCTTCATGAAACCAGAAGCCAGGAGAGTAAACTAGCAGATGATGCCGTATTCGCCATGTGCCCTTCCAGCTGAGAGAGAGAAGCCCTGACTGTGTTCGCCATGTGCCTTCTCACTTGAGAGAGAAACCCTGAACTCCATCGGCCTTCTTGAACCAAGGTATCTTTCCCTGGATGCCTTTGATTGGACATTTCTAATTGGGACATTTTCTCAGCCTTAGAACTGTAAACGAGCAACTTATTAAATTCCCCTTTTGAAAAGCCATTCCATTTCTGGTATATTGCATTCTGGCAGCTAGCAAACTAGAACAGTCACTATCATTGCACACTCTAGGCATTCCTAGAGTATGCTATTTCAGACTTTAGTGTCTATCTTTCCTCCTGATTTCATTTGTGCCCCCAGCCCTCCTCCCTCTATCAATCTCACATTCAGCTTCATTCAGTGTACTAACATTATTGTACTATAGTTAGATAGTATTGCACTATCCATTTCTGAATTTTTACAATCAGTCCTGTTGCACAATATGTATCCCCTCAGCTTCAATTACCCAATATCTACCCTATTTTTATCTCCTGATGTTCTCTGTTCTTAACTGAAATTCTCCAAGTTCATTCATTAATGTTAGTTCATATCAGTGAGATCACACAATATTTGTCCTTTTGTTTCTGGCTAATCTCACTCAGTATAATGTCTTCAAGGTCCTTCCATGTTGTTACATATTTCATAACTTTATGAGTTATATATGTCTTACAGCTGCATAATATTCCATCGTATGTATATACCACAGCTTGTTTAGCCACTAATCTATTGTTAAACGTTTGGGCTGTTTCCATCTCTCAGCAATTTTAAATAATTCTTCTATAAACATTGGTGTGCAAATGTCCATTTGTGTCCTTGCCCTCATGTCCTCTGAGTAAATACCTAGCAATGGTATTGCTGAATCATATGGCAATCCTACCCTTAGCTTCCTGAGGAACTGCCAAACTACCTTCCACAATTTGGAAGCAATTGTACCATTTGACATTCCCACCCACAGTGGATAAGTGTGCTCTTTCTCCACATCCTCTCCAGCACTTATCATTTTCTGTTTTATTGATAATGGCCATTCTGGTGGGTGTGAAATGATAGCTCATTGTGGTTTTTGATTTGCATTTCCCTAATAGCCAAGGAAGTTGAGCATCTTTTCATGTGCCTTTTGGCCATTTGTATTTCTTCTGAGAAGTGTCTGCTCATGTCTTTTGTCCATTTTGTAATTGGGTTGGCTGCCTTTTTGTTGTTTAGTTTAACAATCTCTTTATATATTCTGGATACTAGGCTCTTACCTGACATATCATTTCCAAATATTGTCTCCCTTTGAGTAGGTTGTCTTTTTACTTTCTTGACAAAGTTCTTTGATGCACAAAAGTGTTTAACTTTGAGGAGTTCCTATTTATCTATCTCTTTCTTCAATGCTCATGCTTTGGGTGTAAGATCCAGGAAATCATCTCCTTTTATAAGATTTATAAGATATTTCCCTACATTTTCTTTCAAAAGTTTTATCATCTTAGATCTAATGTTTAGGTCTTTGATTCATTTTGAATTAATTTTTGTATAGGAGGTGAGATATGGATCCTCTTTCATTCTTTTGCATGTGGAAATCCAGGTCTCTAGGCACCATTTATTGAAGAGACTGTTCTGTCTCAGGTGAGTTGGCTTGACTGCCTTATCAAAGATCAATTGTCCGTAGATGACAGGGATTATATCTGAACACTCTATTCAATTCCACTGGTCAGTGTATCTATCTTTATGCCAGTACCATGCTGTTTTGACCACTGTAGCTTCGTAATATGCCTTAAAATTAGGTAGTGAGAGATGTTTGACTTCATTTTTCTTTCTCAGGATAATTTTGACTATTTGGAGCACCCTGCCTTCCAGATAAATTTGGTTGTTGGTTTTTCTATTTCTGAAAGTGAGTTTTTGGGATTTTAATTGGTATTGCATTGAATCTATAAATCAGTTTAGGTAGAATTGACATCTTAACTACATTTAGTCTTCCAATCCATGAACACGGTATGCTCTTCCATTTATTTAGGTCTTCTGTGATTTCTATTAAGAATTTCTTGTAGTTTTCTTTGTATAGATCTTTTGTATCCTTAGTTAAATTTATTCCTAAATATTTTACTATTTTGGTTGCAATTGTGAATGGATTTTTTTCTTGATTTCCCCCTCAGATTGTTCATTACTAGTGTATAGAAACACTACAGATTATCGAGTGTTGATCTTGTAACCTACCACACTGCTGTACTCATTTATTGGTTCTAGTAGTTTTGCTGTGGATCGTTCAGGGTTTTTGACATATAGTATCATATCATCTGAAAACAGTGACAGTTTTACTTCTTCCTATCTTATTTTGATACCGTGTGTTTCTTTTTCTTGTCTAATTGCTCTGGTTAGAACTTCAAACACAATGTTGAATAACACTGGTGATAGTGGACATCCTTGTCTTGTTCCTGATCTTAGGGGGAATGTTTTCAATTGTTTCCCCATTGAGGATGATGTTAGCTGTGGTTGTTTTCATATATTCCCTTTGCCATGGTGAGGAAGTTCCCTTCTATTTCTAGCCTTTGAAGTGTTTTCAACAAGAAAGGATGTTGAATTTTGTCAAATGCCTTTTCTGCATCAATTGAGATGATCATGTGATTTTTCTGCTTTGATTTGTTGATACGGTGTATTATATTAATTGATTTTCTTATGTTGAACCATCCTTGCATACCTGGGATGAATCCTATTTGGTTGTGGTATATAATTCTTTTATTGTGCTGCTGGATTCAATTTGCAAGAATTTTATTGAGGATTTTTGCATCTATATTCATTAGAGAGATTGTTCTGTAATTTTCTTTTCTTGTGGTGTCTTTATCTGGCTTTGGTATGAGGGTGATGTTGGCTTCATAGAATCAGATAGGTAGCCTTCCCTTCTTTTCAATTTTTTATAAGAGTTTGAGTAGAACTGGTACTAATTCTTTCTTGAATGTTTGGTAGAATTCACAAGTGAAGTCATCTGGTTCTGGACTTTTTTTTTTGGAAGCTTCTTAATGATTAGTTCAATTTCTTTATTTGTGATTGGTTTGTTGAGGTCGTCTATTTCTTCTCAAGTCAATGTTGGTTGTTTTTGCCTTTCTAGAAAGTTGTCCATTTCATCTACATTGTCTAGTTTATTAGCATAAAGTTGTTCATAGCATCCTCTCATCACCTCCTTTATTTCTGTGGGTCAATGGTTATGTCTCCTCTTCCATTTCTGATTTTATTTATTTGCAGCCTCTCTCTTCTTTTTGTCAACCTCACCAAATGTCCATCAATCTTATTGTTTTTCTCATAGAACCAACTTCTGGTTTTGTTAATTTTCTCAATTGTTTTCATGTTCTCAATTTTATTTATTTCTCCTCTAATCTTTGTTATTTCTTTCCTTTTGCTTGCTTTGGGGTTAGTTTGCTGCTCTTTCTCTAGGTCTTCCAAGTGAACAGTTAATTCCTTGATTTTTGCTCTTTCTTCTTTTTTTGATATAGGCATTTAGGGCAATATATTTCCCTCTTAGCACTGCCCTTGCTGCATTCCATAAATTTTGATATGTTGTGCTTTCATTTGCCTTGAGATATTACTGATTTCTCTTGTAACTTCTTTCTTGACCCACTGGTTGTTTAAGAGTGTGTTGTTGAGTCTTCATATATTTGTGAATTTGCTGGTCCTCTGCCTGTTATTGATTTCTAACTCCATTCTTTAAGATCTTAGAAAGTGTTTTGTATGATGTCAGTATTTTTTAATTTATTGAGACTTGCTTTCTTACCCAGCATATGGTCTATACTTAAGAATGATCCATGAGTACTTGAGAAAAAGTGTGTCCTGCTGTTGTGGGGTATAATGTTCTATAAATGTCTGTTAAGTCTAGCTCATTTATTGTATTATTCAAATTTTCTTTTTCTTTATTGAGCCTCTATCTAAATGTTCTGTCCATTGATAAGAGTGGGGAATTGAAGTCTCCAACTATTACAGCAGATGTGTCTATTTCTCTTTTCAGTGTTTGCCTCATGTATTTTGGAGCATTCTGGCTAGGTGCATAAATATTTATGATTGTTATGTCTTCCTGTTGAATTGTTCCTTTTATTAATACATAGTGTCCTTCTTTTTCTCTTTTAATTGTTTTATATTTGAAGTTTAATTTGCAGGATATTAGTATAGCTACTCCTGCTCTTTTCCGATTGTTGCTTGTATGAAATATCTTTTCCCATCCTTTCACTTTCAACCTATATTTATCCTTCGGTCTAAAATGTGTCTCCTGTAGAGAGCATGTAAATGGGTCCTGCTTTTAAATCCATTCTGCCATTCTATACCTTTTGATTGGGAAGTTTAAACCATTAACATTTAGTGTTATTACTGTAAAGACAGTACTTTCTTCCACCATTTTGTCTTTTGGATATTATATGTCACATCTAATTTTTCTTCTTTTTACCTTTACTGATAGTCTTCATTTCTACACTCTTCTCCACATCTCTTCCCCCTGCCTTGTCCTACCTCTAGTGCTCCCTTTAGTATTTCCTACAGAGCTGGTCTCTTGGTCACAAATTCTTTCAGTGATTTTCTTGTCTGAAAATATTTTAATTTCCCCCTCATTTTTGAAGGACAATTTTTATGGGTATAGAATTCTTGGTTGGTGGTTTTTCTCTTTAAGAATCTCAAATATATCATACCACTGTCTTCTGTCCTCCAAGGTTTCTGCTGAGAAGTCTATGCATAGTCTTATTGGGTTTCTCATTTATGTGATGGGTTGTTTTTCTCTTGCTGCTTTCAAAATTCTCCCTTTCTCTTTGACATCTGACATTCTGATTAGTAAGTGTCTTGGAGTATATCTATTTGGATTTATTCTTTTTTGGTACTCTGCACTTCTTGATTCTGTAATTTTAAGTCTTCCATAAGAGTTGGGAAATTTTCAGTGATAATTTCCTCCATTAGTTTTTCTCCTCCTCTTCCCTTCTCTTTTCCTTCTGGGACATCCACAACACATATATTCATGTGCTTCATGTTGTCATTCAATTCCCTGAGACCCTGCTCATATTTTTCCATTCTTTTCCTTATATTTTCTTTTGCTTATTGGATTTCAGATGTCCTGTCCCCCGCTCACTAATCCTATCTTCTGTCTCTTGAAATCTAACATTGTAGGTTCCTATTGTTTCTTCATCTCTTCTACTGTGCCTTTCATTCCTATAAGTTCTGTGATTTGTTATTCCAGACTTTCAATTTCTTCTTTTTGTTCATCCCTTGCTTTCTTTATATCCTCCCTCAATACACTGATTTGATTTTTTATGTTATTTTCCATGTCTCTTTGAACATCCTGAATTAATTGTTTCAATTCCTGTTTCTCATTTGATTTGTTGGCTTGTTCCTTTGACTGGGCCATATCTTCAATTTTCCTACTATGATTGTCATTTTTTCCTGGTGTCTAGGCATTTAATTTCTTTAATTAGTTTATTCTGGAGATTGTTTCCACTTTTCTTACCTAGGATTTTCTTGCTGGATGACTTTGTTGTCTATCTGTTCTTTGACATGCAGTTCAGGTTATTCTAAACCACTAGCTTAGGTTTTATTTAGCAGATCAGAATTTTTCAGTTCTTGTTTTCTTGTTTCTTGCCCTGCCTGTATAGTGCCTTTTTCCTTCTTAGGAGTGTCTACTTAGGTACTATGGACCCCAGTCAGATTTTCACAGACCAAATTGGCCTCCTCTCAGGAGGAATGAGTCACCTGCATCAGTTTTCCCTGAGGGTGAGACCCAGCAGGTTGAAAAACTTTCCTATGATGCCTCTAGGCTCTGTGTTTTTCTTATCTTGCCCAGTATGTGGTGTTTGTCTGCCTGTGGGTACCACCAGCATAAGGTGATGTGGTACCTTTAACTTCAGCAGACTCTTCCTGCTGGGCATGTGGTTGAGACAGAGGAGAGGTTGTAGGCTGGCTTTAATTGCTTCAGTTTTCCAGACCCTGGGTCTGAATTCCTTAAAGGAGGGATTCCACCTGAGCTGAGCCCTCCCCTCTCCTGGGAAAGGCATAGCCTCCAGACAAGCTTAATTCCACCCTTGCCTGGGGCACTTGGAACCTAAGAAGCCTTGCAGTTCTATCAAAAGAGCAGTCAAGCCATAGAAACATAGCCACAAAAAAGAATAGAAAAAGAAACCCTCCTTTTCAGAGCAGGATCCCAGTTCCTTGGGTTTGCCAGTCAAGAGCTTAAATTGGTACATTGCTCTGTGTATCTCCAGGTCCTATGTGCCCCCTCCTTTCCTTCAGGACCCAGACCCTTTCAAATATCTTCTGCTGTCTGATCCAAAAAAAAAAAAAAAACCTGTTTATTTATTATTTTTTTTTCTGTCAACCCAGCCTCTTCTGTGCCGGGGCAAAAACCAGCAATCTCAGCTTTGACTTGAGGTTCAGCTGAGCTGGGGGACTAATTTTCATAGTCAGAATTTGTTCATTAATTCCACAATTTTGAGTTTTGTTGCTCAGCCCCTTGCTGCTAGTGTAGCCTTTTTCCTTTCCCCTCTGGGAATCTGCCTGTGGGGGAGAGGTGCCCGCCACTGTGGCTTGGGGGGCTCATGGTTCTGGGTGGGATTGCAGCTGGTCCAGCTTGTCCAGACTGGTGTACACTATGTGTCCAGTCATTGACATGGCCCCAGTACCTTTTCTGTACTGCTCCTGGCTATGTATTGCTGCTCTGAAAGACAAACTAAATCCCACACCTCACTAAGCTGCCATCTTGGCTCGTTCTGCTAATCTATTTTAATCTGAATTAACCCACCACATAAAAATGAGGAGAAAAAATTAATCCACTAAAATTATTGGCTTTGATATTTTTAAAGCAGTATAAATAAATCTTTATTCAAAGAATATCACTTCTGGACTCTTTCTATTTCTAGTCTGTCAAAGCCAAGTTCTCAACATGTAGGTTAATTTTCATATAATTCTTAATGAATTTTGTTTTTGTATGGGATGATCTTCATTATACTAGCAGAAGTTGCAATAATTTCAGTTTCAACAACTAATAGCCTTCAAAGAAATATTACATAGTTACCAATTACATACGATATTGATAGTTTAAAATGGCCTTTAATGACTTATGCCTGAACACGGCAGAAAGTCATACTTATCTGCATGTCTACAAACTTATAAAACATGTTTAATGAGGCATCATAAGATGAGATATAAGAACTTCAGTGGAGTGTATGTGTAACATTCTGGCTCTGCTCTTCATAAAATCATTATCTAGATTAGGAAAGAAGACAGGTACTCAGGCAAATATAATAACAATATTAAAATTGGAAATAAAGTATAAGGTTCAACTGATTAATAAAGATAGTAAATGGCTTAAATGTTAAGAGGCAAGACTGAAGCTAAAGAAATACTCTTCAGAGACTGCTACTTGCTTTGTAAGTGCCTGGAGCTATCTTATATAATTTATATATGTAAAAAATAACATGAAAACAAATAAGAAAAAGAGGAAATAAGTTTCCTTTAAAATCCAGCTACTATACTGGGGCACAGTGCTTGGCACATGGTAAATCTTTAATAGCTATCTGCTGAATGGATGAAATTTAACTCTGCTCTTCCTGGCAGCTGCATGTGTAAAGATGGTTAAATTGACAAAAGAATAAGGAAGAGTAAATTGTCAAGTGCCTGAAGTTTCCCCTAATGATGGCCTTTCATTTGGGAACCACAAATTACAACACTGGGCCCTTTGACCATGTTTATAAACAGCCCCTAAGCTAGCTAACATGTATGACTTGGAGGTCACAGGTCCTGAGGGTGTGCTTGACTCCCAACATGTGCCCCTTCCCCAGCTGAACAATGGTGCCATTCCTCTTGGAGCTGAACCTCACAGGACACAGAACTCCACGGGCTGGAAGGTTTTCCATACTGACCTAGCTTTGATGTTCACTAGTCACCTCAACCTAGTAACTGTGAATCATATTCTATCAGAGGCCATGACTCTCACTCCAGCCAGGCTCCTACTGTTTGCTGTGTTTCCCATCAATATCTGCTTTATTTTTTATCAGGGGCATGCACTGCCATATTTCTTCCTGGGCTCCAAGTCAGCACAGAGCTCTCCTGCTGCACCCCTGCTCTGCTGTCCCTCCTCACATTTTTTTTTTTAGTTCTCCAATCTTTTTGCTGTGGCCAGGATATACTTGAATCTGTCCATTTCTCCTGAATGTGTTCTTCTTAATCTCCTCCCAGTAGACCTTTCTGTTATTCCACAGGGAATTCCTCCCTGCCCTTGAGTTGAATATACATGAACTTCGGTAAACCAGTGTTTGGCTTCCCTCTAGGTCACAGGTTGGGTAGCACTGGCCCTACTTTCTGCAAGAAACAAGAAGAAGACCTTTCAGGGCTTGGGGAAATTTGGTGCCATATTCAGTATGCATGCTTCGAACACTCCAGTGCCTATCCATATGTTCGAAGCCCCCCTCCACTGGTCTCTGTTTATAAAGACAGACAGCTCTTTTTGAATTATATACTAGAATAAAGCCTTCAGCAAGTTTCTGACAAGTTAAACACCTATGCATATAAATATCTTGGCATTGATGTAAAATAATATATAAAAGCAAATTAATTTTTATAAATATTTCCATACATTCAATGAATATGTATTGAGTGCCTATTACATAAAAGCACTATTTTTGGCAGCAAATACAGCAGTGAACAAATGAATTCCCTGACTTCCTGGAACTTACATACTATCAGGGGATAGAGACAGTCAACACGATGAATAAGTATACTATATGTATTTTAGATAATGGGAAGTATCAAGGAGGAAAAAAAAAAAGAAATAGGCACATTTTAGATGGTGTGGCCAGGGACTTTCATGGAAAGACTTGAAGAAAAGAAAACAACTTGTCATAACAGGAACCTAGGGGTAGGGGATGCAGGAGAACATTCAAGGCCAAGGAAAATACAGGTACAAGGACTCTTAGGAAAGAGCATGACTGGCAGGTACAATATGGCTGGAGTGGAGTGGTAGAGGTAGATGGGAATATTCTGTAATTAGGGCAGAGAGATCACTGGGGGCCTGGGGGTAAGTGAGTTGTGCCTGGGAGGTGGAATTATCATACAGGTTATTACAGATCTTAGTTAAGACATTAGGTTTTACTCTAATAATAAGAGAAACATTGGAAATTTTGAGCAGAAGAGTGACATGATATGATATGATCATATCATATGGCACAGAGCATATCATGATATGCTCATAATAGCCACTGGTTTAGTATGGTTGAAAACAGGCAAAGTAAGATGTAGGGAGATAGTAGTGGTGATTAGAGGTCAAATACCTCTTTCAATATAGCAAGAGAGAAATAAATGAGTCAACAAGTAAACCAAAACTTTTAGAATAAAAGCTGGAAGAATGGAATTGCCATGTACTGAGAGGTGGAAGACTCAAGGAACTCTAAGTTATGGGGGGTGGAGGGGTAGGGAAGGGACATGTTTTAGCTAATAAGTTGCTGGAATGCAATATACCACAAATGGAACAGCTTTTAAAAGGGGGAATTTATTAAGTTGAATGTTTATAGTTCTAAGGCTAAGAAAATGTCCAAATTAAGGCACCAACAAGAGGTTACCTTTACTCGAGAAAAGCCAGTGAAGTTCAGAATTTCTCTCTCAGCTGGAAGGGCACATGGAGATGTCTGCTAGCTTTCTCTCCCAGCTTCTTGTTTCATAAAGCTCCCCCAGGAGCATTTTCCTTCTTCATCTCCAAAGGTCTCTGTCTGTATGGGCTCTATTCTGGTTGCTCTGAAGATTTTCCCCAAAATGGTTCCCTCTCAAAAGCCTCCAGTAAGCAATCCTGCCTTGAATGGGTGGAGATACATCTTCATGGAAACCATCTCATCAGAAGTTACCACCCACAATTGGGTGGGTCATATCTCCATGGAAATGATCAAAAAGATTCCACCTAGCGATACTGAATGAGGATTAAAGGACATGGCTTTTCTGGGGTACATAATAGCTTTAAACTGGCACAGAGCATATTAAGAATTCAGAAATATCTAACTAGAACCATTTTTTTAGATAAAAAGAAATCAAGTTTATATTTTCGCTAAAGTAAAAACCTGAGTGAATCATAGTGGTCTTCTCTTTTTGTAAATGAACACATGACATTTTGAAATATCTGGAGTTCCTAAAAATATCAATGTTTAGAGTTGTATGCTATATTCACATCTGGAATACTCCTCTCCTGTCCCAAACATGTATTATAGGAGAAACTATCTGTATAGCAATTAAGCATGTAAATGAGCAGTTCATTTATCTTGGTCCTTGGAAAGTACCATTAATCAAATTTATGAGTGCAATGAAATCACTTCTTCCATGTTTATTAAAAGTCATTATGAAAATGTTATCTCTGGGCTCAGCTGACAGTTTTAAACTTAATGTGGCTTTTAATCAATGGCAATACAATCAATTATATAGCTCTGGGCACCTTAAGGAAGGTATATTACACCAGTCAAAAAGATATATTTCCCTTGAATTTAGATCTTGAATTAAAAAAGAAACCAAGATCTTAATTTACATACAAGTAATACCTGTATAGTGAAAAGTGTCCTGGTTTAGGAGGGAAAAAAAAGTGGGTGATAGTCTGTCGATTATTAGTGGTACAGTCTTGGAACTGTCACCTGATTGTATTGAGCAGCAAATTTTCATTTTTTAGAATAACTTCCTATAGTGTTACTATGCAACATAAATGTAAAAGTTGTGGTATTAAACTTATGTTACATTTAAATGTTTCTATAAATATAATTAATTTGCATTTTGTCACAGAATCCATTCATTGGTTTATTCATTCAAATATTTATTGCTTAGTGTCAATCAATGTATGGATTAAAGCTTAAAGTAAGGATGTTCACTTGCTTGGAGGGGATAAGCTATGAGTTTGTGATGGTTAGATTCATGCATCAATTTAGCCAGGTGATGGTGTTTACTTGCTTGGCTAAGCAAGCACTGGCCTGATTGTTCCTGTGAGGACATTTCATGGGCTTAAATCCCTCAGTAAGTTGATTGCGTCTATGACTGATTTCATCTACAATCAACTGTGAAGACTGCCTTCAACAATGAGAGATGTCTCACTCAATCAGTTGAGTGTTTTAAAAAATTATTTCATCAGTCAGATGAGAGAATTTCCATCTCTGCTTCAGCCAGCCAGCTACTCCTGGGGAATCCATCAAAAATCTTCATTGGAGTTCCCAGTTTGCAGCATACCCTAGAGAATTTGAACTTGTGCATCCCGACAGTCACCTGAGACACTTTTATTAAAATTTCCTAATAGTTACAGATCTCTCCTGTCAGCTCTGTTTCCCTAGAGAACACTGATTAATACAGTCTTCAAGAAGATAAAAGATGGATGGATGATGAATTGACTGACAGATGAATCAATCAAAGATAGTATGCATGAAAGCGCTTTATAAAATTTAAAATCTATACCAATGCTGATTTTGAGTATTCAGTTGAAGTATCCAGCTGCCTTCATAATACACTTTATTGCCTCTACACTAATGGATAAATGTTGGAGTGAGATCTAAAATGTCCTGACAATGCATTAATTAAATCAAATTCAGACCACACTGCCACATTGTAGAGAAAACTGATAGGCTTTTCTATTCTCCATCCCAAATGATATCCAGCCTTAATGTTCAGTACATCTCATCAGGGGACCTACAATATGATTACAGGACAGCATTAAGAATCTCTAACTATAAAATAGAAATATAGCTATGTCCCAACTTTGAATATAGCCTTCATTAACACTTCTTAGGAAGAAATTACAGTAAAAAAAATACAAATTTTCTTGTAATTCAGTCAAAAGAGAATAAATCCTATTGCCCTTGCGAGTTAAAGTCCCTAAGAAAACAGTAGTCTAAATATATCCTCCCTAATTTCTTATTCCTGTCAGTCTCAACCAGGTGGCTCTTCAATGCTGGGTGGAAGCAGCCTTTAGCAGTTCCAACCTCGGGAATGATTTAGGAGACACAGAACTGAATACATTGAGTCTCTCATGAATACATACAGTTCTCATGAACTGTATTTTTAAAGGGTCAGAAAGTTAATAGGTAATACAAGATTATCACAGTGTGTGTTTCATATCTATGAAACTGAGAAAATAAATTATCACCCTGCTCCAAAAAGTTATCTTTGGCAAAATCATGTTTCCAAACCCAGTATTCAATAATGCCAAATATGCTGGTAGGGTTGCAGCAGTGTCTGAGAAAGAAAGGTGGACAGAGAGAATCTCGGAATCAGCTTTGCCAAGTTGCCAGTTGGCTTATACCAGATGCCCAGAATCCAGAATCTGTGACATTAAATTCATTCCCACTAAAGAGTTAATTAGTTTACTTTATCAGAGTAAAGTAATTAGTTTACTTTATCAGAGGAAAAAAACATTATCCCATTTTATCAGCTCTTCTTTCAGGTTATTTTTTCTTCATGTCTGATTTTGCAATGTTTGGAAAATTGCAATAGTGGCAGTTTCAGTCATTTTAGGCACCTTTCTATCCCATATAGCCTATTCAAAACCTTAATTTTCATTTTTCCTTTGAGCCCTGTGTTTCTGGCACCATAGTGTTGAATTTTCAGCATTCTCTAGCACATAGCCTCCATAATGCCTTGTGAACAAATATTTTCAATTCTGTATCTCAGTAGCTATTTTCACTACCTCTTCTTATAGAATACTTAGGTTTTTAAATCTGCTTCTTAAAAAAGGGTTATCCATCTTTCCTCACAGTTGTTTCAGATAAAAAACATCAGTGGACTTTTATATTAAAGTTGCTGTTTATACTTGTGCCCTGGACTTAAAGGCACAATGAGGGCCAATAGTGTTCTCAAAATAGTCATCCCTAGCATTTCTCTCTGCTGTAGTCCAAAGGCTCACCTGACTTTCTAAAAACTCAATTTTTAAATAATTTTTAATTTTAGAATAGTTTTGGATTTAAACAAATGTTGTGATGATAGTACAGAGTTCCCATATACCTACTCTCAATTTCTTCTATTGCTAACATCTTTCATTAGTAGAGGTCATTTGTCACACTTAATGAACAAATATTGATACATTATTAAATTAACTAAAGTCCATGCTTCATTCAGATGTCTTTAGTTTTTACTTATTTCTCTGTTTCAGGATCACTTTCAGGATACTACATTGCATTTAGTCATCATGTTTCCTTAGATTTCTCTTGACTGTGGCAGTTTCTCAGGCTTTCATTGTTTTTGATGACCTTAACAGTTTTGAGAAGTACAGGTAACAGTTCAAGTTCGCATGAGTTGGTTTCTTTTCCTCTCTCCTTGATGTAGGGTTAGTATTCTTTGCAGAGTTTAAATGACTTCCCTCCTTTTGCTTTCCCTGTGTTTTCACAGCCAAGAAGTTTGTTTTTCTAACACACTTTTCTAAATTTTATCGTTTGGAGTCTGCCATGGTGAGAGATATCAAATCAGTGAGCCTGGGCCTGCCTAAAATGTCTTGAACATTTTCATATTCCTATGTTGCATGATCCAAACCAGTAGAATATCTGTCTTTAGACTGACATATAGCCAAAGCCACAACTGATTGATGTTCTGCCTCATCTTTGTCGTACCTTCCTGCAGAATCCAAATTCCATATATACCTCAAGCGTGTTCCCTTGGGGTAATGGCAATGCCCGATGCTCTCTTAGTGTAACTATCCTTTTGAAACTCACCTATGAATGGTGTGACTGTTCAGCACTGATCTTCCTCATTTTCCCCTCTCAAATGTGTTCAAATTTTTATGTACCATATTAGCACAGTCGTCCTAATCTTCTTGGTATTTACTCAGTTCTTCTTACAAGAAATCCTCTAGATTTGGCTTTAAGACCTCCATAGTCTTTTGGAGCAGCTCCTTCATTGGTATCCAGTCGTGCTCTCTGATGCTCTGGTATTCTTTCTCTGTCAGAGTTCTTTGAGGCTCAGTGATCCTTTCTGTTCCAGAAACAACTAAACCAATATTCCCCATAAACTGGTGTCTTGTTTAAAGCAGTTATGCTGCAGTTCAACTCCTTTCCCTTTTACATATGACTCTCCTGGTCTTTAAGATCTCATTTTCCCCTTCATATTTGTCTAATCAGTCTGCTAAGAGCTCACCTTTTCTCATAAGCTACTCTCTCCAAGTTAAGTAGCCAATCTTTCTTTATTCCTTTTTGAAATAACCATTCCAATAACTTTTCAATTGCCTGAAAAAAACTTGTTTCCTTGAGTGAAAAGGCACAAACCTTTTTACTTGCCTCATTAGACCATGGGTTTAAAACAACTTAAATT
Organism: Tamandua tetradactyla; assembly: GCF_023851605.1. Taxonomy (NCBI): domain Eukaryota; kingdom Metazoa; phylum Chordata; class Mammalia; order Pilosa; family Myrmecophagidae; genus Tamandua; species Tamandua tetradactyla. The sequence continues at coordinate 130,651,328 of NC_135327.1, read as the reverse complement.
TGAGCTGTACCTTTACCTTGTAAAATGCAAAATATTCTACTCACATTAATGGTTTCTATTTATTTTTAGTTTTTCATTAACAAAAAATCTACCACCCTTCTCTTGGAAAACCCACAGTTTGAGTCTCTGAAAGTAGGATCCATAGTTAAAATTCAAGCAGTTAAAAAATATCAAGTCAACTTGGGACTGGACATTCCTTCCATAATTCTCTCTCATGGCCTCCAAGGCAGGGGACATGACATAAAAGAGGAGAGAATGTGGGGCAGCTGATCTGACACTACCTACAGAGTCCTGCCACTAAAACTGCAAAACAATCTCACAATTGCTCTCTAGAATATGCAAAACTCAGCTGCTTTGCTGTTTAAAATAAACAAATGTTTCCTTCCAATAACTAAAAAAGACTAATCTCAACTCATCTTCACCTGAAATACTAGGGAAAAATGCCTATGAATTTCAAGGTCTAGTCTCTGCCATCTCACCCGAAGGCATCGCCTTCCAGGAATACAGAGGTCATTTACACAGTTAAGAGTTTGTAAAAGGCACAAATTCTTACCAGAATAAAAATGGTCACTTTCCTGGAACAAAGTTATTATATGCTTCAGTGACCCATCAAAGTCAAAAACCCACCTGGACAATTTAATAAAGCCTAAGGCTTAATGCCACCTACCAAGGGTACATGAGATAAAAACCAATAATAAGATTGTAAAAAGCAGCCATGTGACATGCTATAAAGAGTTGCCAATTACCAAGGTCAAATACCCACGACTTCCACTTCTATTCCTGCCTGGTAAACCAAAACCCAAAGATATACTTTAGGGTCTTGCTTTAAGCAAGATGACTCGATTTTCACAGAGAAGTTTTGTTTCTCTCCAAATCCTATTCCTCATCTGTTGTCAAGTTTCTGAACAAATGCATAATATTTGGTGATTTGCAGAATTACCATATAAAATTCTTCTCGTTCCAACAAAATTCAGAATAAGCTGAGAGCTGACCAAACAAGACAGGAGGGTGGAGACACTGGTTGTATTACTGAGGGAACTGCCGGGGTGATAGCTTAGATATTTAGCTACATGCATTACCAAAACCTGAGTCAAACCATCTATCATATATTAGGACGCAAAGAAGAATAGCATAGTGTATCTAATAAAAGACATACCAGGTTTGTAAGGTGTACCAAGATTTTAAGCGACACTAAGAAATGAATCCAGTCTGTCATTTCAATTAGACCTGCTATTAGCTTTAAAATGCACACTTATTCAGAAATGTTCAGATGCTAGAAAAGTATGTCTTAGTGTTGATGAAATATAGCATATGATCTCTTCAAGCAAGCAGATCCCACACAAAGAAAATAAGGAAAAGCAGTTAAGCTGTAAAGTCCCTGCTTCCTCTTCCATGTATTTGAAACTGTAGGATAATTAGCTCCTACTTCCCTTGGGAGCAGGTAAAGAGAGCGCAAGGGGGCCAGAAAGTGTTATGCTAATTTTTGAGTGCTTGGAAATATGGAGCAAGGAGAAAATAGATTCCCTCACCCATCAAATATTAACATATTTCTGAAATATTACAAGAGAACAGAAGATGATGTCAAAAGTAATCTCCAAAACCTTTAACATTGAAAATAGCTTGGCCTTCATAGAAAAAAAATACTACAGGAAAAATCCTAAATATAAAGTTAATATTTCCTTTTAAGGATTGGAAACTATAGAACTATAATACAAACTGCAAATTTCAATTGTAAGAGAATCATTACAGCATAGTAAACATTTTGTAACTATTATTTACAATATTCAAACACTGGACCAATATTTTATATACAAGGATATAGGATCCAGAATGCTATTTTACCAGAACAACACAATTTTATCTTTGGCCTAAGAAGATGAAAGTCTTAACTATTTGTTTATCTGGATGGCCTTATATTAACTTTCCTTTTAAATCAGAGATATTATAGTTTTAGTCTCTATGACTAAGAGCAGAATGTTCATTGTTTACTTTCCATTGACAAACAACATATTGTACTTTCTTAGCATTGTGTAGAAAAGGACATTTGAGGGCCTCGTATTAATGACAATAAAGAGCAAAGTGGTAAACACCTGATGGAGTCTGGTTTGTTATATAAAGACAAATACAACACAGTTATTTAGAGCATCACATTTGGAGTCAGTCCTGAGCCCTAATCTTGATCCCACTGCTTAGTAAGTGGGCTAGCTACCTAACTTCACTTCACTTCAGTTGCTTTTTTGATAAAAAGGTAATATAACAATAATAATAATAATAATAACAGCTCCCTCACATGCTGTTGTATGAATTATTGAGGTTATATATATATAAAGTATTCAACAAATACTTCAGGCTATCTGACATCTAGACATGGGATAGGTAGGGATAGATAGGTGTAATAGTTTGTTAAGCTGCTGGAAAACAATATACCAGAAATGGAACAGCTTTCAGAAAGGTAATTTAGTAAGTTATAAGTTTATAGCTCTAGTGCCAAAAAAATGTCCAAACTAAGGCACCAACAAGAGGTAACCTTCACTCAAGAAAGGCTGATGCCATCCAGAACACCTCTGTCACCTGGCTGGCATCTGCTGGTCCCTTGCTCCTGAGCACCACTGCTTTCAGCTTCTTATTTTGGCTCCATCAGCTCTGAAGCAAATGTTCTCCCAGCAGCTGCATCTACACCTCCAAACATCTGTGTCTGTGTCTGCCACTGCTCTGAGCTTTCTTCAAGTGTTTCCCCTTTTAAAGCACTCTGGTAAACTAAGCAAGACCCTCCTTGACTGGGTAGAGTCACATCTCCATCTAATCAAAAGATCACACCCACAATTGTGTGTGCCACATCTCCCTGAGATAATCTAATCAAAAGTTTCCATCCTATGATATTAAATCAGGATTAAAAGAAATGGTTGCCCCCACAAGATTGGATCGGGATTAAAGCATAGCTTTTCTGGAGTAGCTAATACTTTCAAACTGGTACAGTAGGGATATAGCGAGGGGAGTGGGAGTTAGGATTACATCTCTGCCCCCTCCCCTGTGGTTGCTGAGATTAGTCCTGCTAAATGAGTTATAAATAGAAGCTATTTTCTATCTCTTTTTGGACAGAGCATTAACATATGAATGTGAAACCCTCAGGATCTTTCTTTCCCTTTGCCACAACTAATGTTCCAGACAGCAGGTGTTCCATTGACTGAAGTCCCAGAGTAAGAATGAAATAAACAGAGCCCCTACCTGCCCTCACTTGACATGTAGTACGATTACTGTTTTAAGCCACTGAGATTTGGAGATTGTTTATTACTACACCACAGTTTAGTCAACCCTGAGAGATACTCCTATTTGATTTCATCTCTTAGAATCACGCATCATTATAGTTTTAATACCATTTATATGATCCACATCTTCCTTTTATGGCTATAATTGAGCAGGTTGTTGGAAATAGGGTTGCAATTCATTCATTCAACAAAGTTGATCTGGACATTGCACTAGGTTCAGGCAAACAACACTGGCAAATGGACATGGTACTTTTCCTCATAGTCTACTGTGAAATTGACTGGACCATGGAGGCAAGAGGAGAGTGTGCATATTAATCAAAGAATCCATGTAAGATTTTGGATCACATTTAATTCTAGATTATTTAGAGACTTATCACTGCCATACTCTTAATCATTACATGTACAATCGGTTTATAATTTTTGCTTTCCTAGTATCTGAAATTTTTAGTAATGATATCATTCCTTAAACCTAAAACTTGCCTTGTATAGCTTCATTACCTGTTCAAGGCTTCCATAAGGATGAGTTTATTTAATTGCACTTTTCATACACTTTTTTACTTTAAAGCACTTTTTTTGAAGTTTTTATATTTTCAAGCTTCTGAAGATTAAAGCCTTGTGCAAAAGATAAACTGAACAGAATTTGAGGGAAATGAAGGTTAGGCTATGAGGCACAACCTAAATGCAGAGTAGCTATGGGCACAGAGTGGATTGGGGACAGAGGAACTAGCAGGAAAACACTGACCAATGAATAGGGAGCAATAAGAGGTAGGATCGACTAAGGGAAACCCACACTAGATTAAAAGTCAATTGGTTTGCTTGATCTTGAGGCTTGCTCTTGTGAAGCTTATGCATACAGTAGAGAAGCTTAGCCTACCTATCGGTATGCCTAAGAGTCACCTCCAGAGGACCTCTTTTCTTGCTCATATATAGCCTCTCTCTCTCTCTAAGCCCAACTCTGCAAGTGACAACATTGCCCTCCTTCCTAAGTGGGACTTTCAGGGATGAAAGTCTCCCTGGCAGCATGGAAGATGACTCCCAGGGATGAGCCTGGCCCTGGTACCATGGGATCAACAATGCCATTCTGACCAAAAGTGGGAAAAAAAGTGTAACAAATAAGGTATCAGTGGTTGAGAGAGTTCTAATAGTCAAGAGGCTACTCTGGAGGTCACTCTTACACAAGCTTGTTAGATATTGCTACCGATCATAACTTGCCAACCCCCAACCAAAACCAGTCCTGCCAACCCTAAAGAATACCTAGGACATTATATAAGATTCTACGAAGGTCCCATGCACTAGCGTAACTTTCCAGAAACCAACAACCTTCAGATGGGTCCCTGGACCAGATAAGTCCTGAAATGCAGAAGGGCCAGCCTTTCAAGAACATCAACTAGTTCCATCCCTCATCCCATATTATCAACACATCACCCATCCCATATTATCAATAGCCCCTTCTAACATGAAAAACTTAGAATGGTCATAGCCCAAATATCCTTAAAGAATGGGAGAAAGATCAAAGGTGATGGTGGAATTATACAGAGAAGGTAGGGTTTAACAAATGAGTATGATCACTGAATCATTTTATTGATATTTCTTTGTGTTTCCAGCACCTTAGAGTAGGTAGAAGTAAAAGCCTAAAATTGTGGAATTGTAACCCATAACAAACTCTGAAATCTATTCTACAACTAATTGTTGCTATGTGCTTTAAAATGTATTGCTTTTTTTGTGTATGTTATTTTTCATTAAAAAAAGTACAGAAAAAGAGAGAGAAGGATGAGTGTAACAGAGAAGATAGGATTTAACAAATTAGTATGAATGCTGAATCATTATACTGATACTTCTTTTCATCTCCAGTGTCCTGGAGCACTAGAAGAAAAATGAAAAATCATGGAACTGTAACCCATATAAACTTTAACATCTGTTCCATAACCACTAGTTAAAATGTACTTGGAAATTTATTACTTTTTTGTATATATGCTGTATTTCACAATTAAAAAAAAAGTCTAAAATAGTTAATTGGCTTGAACTCAAGCTCTAACTTTCTTATTCATTTGCTATATGACCTTGAATAAATCACTTCTCTTTTCTTTACCTTAGTTTTCTCATCCAGAAAATACGGAATATAGAATTTTTTTAAAACTCAACTATGTGATGATATTGTAAATTACTGATTACATATGTAAAATGGAATGATCATATGGTAAGAATGTCTGTGTTTGCTTGTTATGTTTTTTTAAAAAGTTAAAAATTAATTTAAAATATGGACAAAAAAAGATGCTATAAGAAAGGAAACCTACAGGCCAATCTCCCTAATGAATGTAGATGCAAAAATTTTCAATAAGATATTAGCAAATCGAATCCAACTGCACATTAAAAGAATTATACACCATGACCAAGTGGGGTTTATACCAGGAATACAAGGATGGTTCAACACAAGAAAATCAATTAATGTAATAAAGCACATTAACAAATCGAAAAGGAAAAAACACATGATCATCTCGATTGATGCTGAAAAAGGATTCAACAAAATTCAGCATCTTCTTATGATAAAAACACTCCAAAAGATAGGAATCAAAGGTAACTACCTCAGTATAGTAAAGGGAATATATGAAAAACCAACAGCCAGCATTGTACTCAATGGAGAGAGATGGAAAGCTTTGTGCCTAAGATTGGGTACAAGACAAGGATGCCCACTGTCACCACTGTTATTCAACATTGTTCTAGAAGTTCTAGCTAGAGCAATAAGGCAGGACAAAGAAATAAAAGGCATCCGAATTGGAAAAGAAGTAAAACTCCCATTACTTGCAGATGATATGATAGTATACCTGGAAAATCCTGAGAAATCTACAGCAAATTTACTTGAGCTAATAAACAAATTCAGCAAGGTGGCAGGATATAAAATTAATAACGAAAAAACTCAACATGTAGTAAAATCTAGAAATGAAACTACTTTGAAAATTCAAAAGTGCTATTCAAGGACTATCAATAATGTAAATTTAGAGGGACCTCTGAAGAAGATGGATGGACTTCTTAGATTTAAAGCTATTTCTGCGCACATAAAAAAATGTAAAAAATCAGTAGTTCTTAATCCATAATAAAGTAACAAAGCTCTTGAACATTTTACTTTGCCTGAATGTTTCACTTTCCATGTAAACTAGTTTTGATACAAGAGTGTTTCTTTAATAAAGTCACTCTGTTTCACCTGCATTCTAATATTCTCCTTGAGAAAGGAAAAAGGAATTGTGTTACTAGCTGACTAAAGAATCCAGAATAACCCTGGGCATACTTTTGAGAATGAATATCAACTGGTATGTCTCCTGACATGAGTCCTGGGCAGAAAGAAAGTCTGAGAAGCATTGGACTAGCTGACTTCTCTGTGAGTCTTTCACTGTTCTTATTCTGCAAATTCTCAATTCTCTCATCTATACATATTCCTGAACCTCATTTCAAGAAATTGTATCCTACCTTAGAGTTGAGATGGGCAAGAGAAGCTTTGTAATTGGAGGAGTAAACTGAGGAACAAAAAATAATTCATTTATGAGCAGAAAAGGAAATTTGTACTTTTATCTTGCAAAGACTATTTATCATTATACTCTAACTATTGCAATTTGTAAGAGCAAATTTATTCTAAAACTTCTGGAGTTAAAATAATTACACTTCAGGAAAAATAGTGAATCAGCAAACTAAAGATTTGTGACTGAGATGTAACTTTAATAAACTTTTTCCCAGAAATTTAATTCAGTCCTTCTTTTCAATCAGAGATAGTCTCATTTGAACTGTGAAGAATTTTTCAATTTGACTGAAGTAGTAAGCACTGTCATACATCATGGCTAATTTGCCATTATATCGAATTGAAATTTCATGCTCTCAATGACTGAATCTCCAATATTAAATTAAACCAGAGAATAGAAACAATTACCTAATTAAAGTTTTTGCTAAATTCCTTAGATAAGTCGAGCAAAACATATTTGTTTCAATAAAATACTTTCCTGAAATCTTGAATGTAGTTTGTTAAATTCTGGCCTTGATATAACAAATATTAATATTTTACTTTTACATTTTTGTGGTCTCTCCATCCAGAATCTTTCCTCTCCTAAAATGTCCCTGTACTAGACATAAGAAACATATTCTTTATTATTCAGGACCTTGATTTTCATAATGGCAAATGTTTCCATAGTAGGTACATTGCCCTTAAAACTATAAAATGGGTTAGTTTATAAACCAGGAATTTTCATCAAGTGTATGAAGTGTTAAGGAAGAAATGGGGTATGGGGCACAGAGTTTTTGTTACTCTGTTTTTGTTTCAAATGGAAAGAATATTTCCAAAGTAGTGACAGAAATTAAATTAAAAAGCAGAATATTGTGAATTGGAGTAAAATAATCCAAAATGCAATACTGAGCACTGTGGCATCTCCCACAGTCATGGGGCTATGATTGGAATAATCCTAAAAATAAAACTTAATATTGACTAAAAGCATTTTTCTGGCTATTTGCTCCATGACCCCAAAAGCTATATTGAACTAATCTATCCTGCATACCCAACACATAGTGCATTGTCTGGCATGGAGTAGGCCCTCAATAAATATTTATTATTGAATGAATCCCGGGAACAGAGCCATTAGAGATATCTCAGTGTGAAACATTCATGCTTCAGGAATCAACACCTAAATTATGGCCTTGGAATCTATTTCCAGAATAGAAAAGGTTTCAGAAGACAGAAGCAATGAGATTATTCTCTGAATTAGACACTGTTGGCTGGCTGACCAAACAACCAACACCATTCACCCCCTGTGTTAAAGTCTTACACTGAAGAGGTAATCACACACTTTTTCAATCTAATGTGCAGCTAAGGGCAGTCATATGAACAGGTCTGGCTAATGAAACATAAATGATATTATGCTGTTTGGTTTTGAAAAGATTGTACATTCTTAATACAAAGTGCAACGGTGACAGTGATGATCCTGCTTATTTATGCCTTGAGTCAAGTATATGAGAGCCGGAACTATAGCAGCAATATTGTGAGATGAAGGAAAAGACAGAGATACTTGCCCTGACAACACTAAGCCACTGAAGCAATCCCAAAGTGGTCTACTTCCAAAGCCTTGATATGTTTAGATAAACAAACAAGTCATTATTTAAGCCCTTGTTAGTTGGGTTATGTGCTACTTACACCCAAAGAGCATCTCTGATTGATATGCTCCCTTTTTCACACATACGTATTTCAAAGTTTAAGTTTGAAGCAGAACATTCGTGAAGCAGCAGACTCTTGGTCATCACATCCTAATCATCATACCCAAAGGCCATTTGAGCCCAAGACTTTTATCTTGAGTAATGTATAATGGCCACTCCTACTAGGTCACTCTTCTTCCTAAAAGACTTCTCATATATTTCATTATGTTGGGAGTAGTTTTAACTATTTATTGACAATTTTGCTTACCATTAACAAAAGAAAGTAAGGATTCAAGGGTAGGGCTCACATATTATATTCTTGATGCACTTCATACTTGGCACAGTTTGGCACATAAAAGATTCCAATGAATGTTACTTATAGACACATATATACATAACTAATTAGACCTTATTTTGAACTGAATGGCAAACCTAAGGGTGACACAATCAGTATTCCATCACTTCCAGATACGAAAAATAGATTTGAGTTGTCAGGAAGGAAATAGCATAAGATCAACATAAATAAAGTCAATACGTGATATATCTAAACTGTGTAACATAAATTTATGCCAAAATCTCAGAGAATAAATTTACAGGTAAAAAGGCAAACCTAGTTGGCATGCCTTTCCTTCTGCTGAATTCCTTCAGTGTTTGTAACTCTGAAACATTTATTTAGACTGGAGTCAAAAGCTCAGAGTAACTGCAGTAAATCTCCAAACAGTGGCTGTGCCAAGGCTCTTTAATTCCCTTATAATGTTTATAACCTTCATCAAATGCTATTATTCTTATCCCTACCCTTCAAATATCTATAAAAGAAAAACCTAAAACTAAAAAGTTTTCTTGTCATGAAAATACAAAATTGAGACAAAATCCCTTGGAAGGCCTTCAGTCATCAGATGTCTATAAAACTTAATAACATGACAGGCACTACTTTAGTTTTTTTAAATAAATCAATGACTTACATAGCATTTGTAAGTCCTATGCTTCCCAAAGTTTGCTATCTTGTGAATCAGATTAACACTTCTAAACTCCTCTTATTCAGAAACACAGGAGTCCATCTATGTCCAGAACTCAATTTATTCTACCATAAAATGCAGATCAGGATGACCTTAAATCTTTAAATTCAGTCAATGAATGTCTACTGAGCAAGCGTCCACTCCCATCATTTCCTTAAGTACCAGGTATATAATAGCAAATGGAACAGGCAGAGTGCCTGCCCCCATGAAGCTTCCAGTTGAATGGGAAAGACAAACAAGAATTTCAATTACTTGTGATGAGTATTTTCAGAGAATCTATGAATTTTATCAATATTTATTTTACTTACTTTTATTACCATTCATAAATGATTGAAACTGAAAATGTTCTATGGCACCCATTTGTGGGTGATGGGTTCTTAATGTTTGAACACTCAGATTTATAAACAACCATAAGTCAAGTATCAACTGTACAATATTCAGGATAAAACCAAAACATATAGTAAATAGTCAAGGTCTAATTCTTTACTGTTTTTTTTTCCTCATGGGAATCAAGGGGAAAAAATGCAAAGGAATCCAAAGTATTCAGAAATTTATAAATCTAACAAGTGAGGATCATAAAGCACCACAAAGCAGTTTTACCTTTTTCTCACCATTATCTGTTGCCTGTGGAGCTTGTTCTTCTCCATTCTCTTGGATAAAAGCCAAGGTAAGTGCCTTGACTTTCAGCTTTTTCCCACATAAAATTCCCCCATTCATTTTAGTACCAAAAAAAAGAAGACGACGACTCAGGGAGAATTAGGTTCAGTCAGTATAATAATCAAAACTCCAACATCTGAGTTAAACTTCTCCCTTTCCCCAGCCTTGAAAGGCAGCAGGAAAGAGACATGCAGTGGGAACTAGCAGCCTCTTCTCTTGCCTAGCCAGCACCTCATCCAGATCCTCCCTCCACCTCAATTATTCCCTGGAGCTTTCGACCTCTCAGGAAGGTAGAAGGTATGTAGGGACAAGAAAAGTCTTATTTGAACAGGATTTAACAAGCATTGCTTTTTTCCTGGAATTGGCAGGTATTCATAGATGACTTTCCTGTCTGTAATTTAGTTAGTTGTGTGACAACCCTTGGACTCTAGCAATCTCTTACTGCAGAATCTCTCCTGATTCTGGTGAGGTACTCATGACAAGCCACTAACTATCCTTCCCTGGCCCCTAGTTCTCTGCACTTCGACTTCAGGCCTCTTCTAGAACCCGTTATATGAATTACAAAAAGGCCACCTGCCACCTCTCTAAGGAAACACATCTCCCACTCTTGTGCTCACTTTCCTTGCATATAGTGCACAGGAAACCCTCTTCTTCTATCCCTTACAAATGGAAGTCTAGTTCTTACCTAAGTTCAGTCCTCTTTTCTTTCAACCATCTTGAAAGCAGATCTAGACACAGCCTCTTGTCTTTTTTGTTCCTCTGTTGTGAATCAAAAAGCAACTCATCACTACATCACCCTAACTCCAGGAAAGCATAGCAACGTGTCTCCCTGTAGCAGCAGTACTTCTCCTTAGAGTTGAGGTGAGGGTGACACTCCTCCACTGCAGTTTAAGGGTACCCCACTCAGATCCAGCATAGGAGGTCTGACAACTAGCATTTTGGAATATAGAGTAATTGGCACCTTTTGCCTTAGGATTTCAGTCCCAACCAAGACTGGAATACTTGTATATTGTTTAATAGTAACTAAAATTAGAATTTACAGATGATACAAGGAGAAACATAGTTTGAAAGAAATTGGGAAAAAAAAAAGAGGACTGCTTGTAAGCAAATTAAAGATATATTTTAATAGTTTTTATTGCATATTATTCATTTACAAAGACATGTGTATTAGACTTCCAGAATTGATCAGTTCTACCCTGCATAAAGAGTTATACAGAGGAATTTAACAACCCAGGGCAGAAGGAGCATGCAAAGGCTGAGGTAAAATGTATCAGCAAGGTGATTAGAGGGTTGTGGTAGCCATATTATTCCTAGCTCAAACCTGACAGTTTTGAGAAATAAAGTGAGCTACATGAGTACATCAGACAATAGATATAAACCAGAACCATCCCAGACAAACTGGAGAACTGATCATTCAGGTGTGATCAAAATAACTGTGCACAGCTTGGCTGTCTATAGAAACCAGTAATGAAACCGATTTTCAGCAAGTGGATTCAGCCAACGGAGATTTGCTCCAAATGGTATGCTAGTGAAAGTAAACTCCAGATCAGAATGGGGACATGGAATACATTTTATTTGTAATAAATGATGACAGCACATCAACTCTCAATATTATTTCTGGATAAAAGATGGTTACATTATTGGCTACATAAAAAAAAAAAAAAAGCATTACACCAGAAAACAGGGTATTGACTGTAAAGGGTCCTAAGAAGGAATGCTACCATGGTTAATCACTCAAACAAATACAGATGGATTTAAAAAGTTTAAGCAAACTGATAACAACCTAAAAAAAGATTTGATAATGATAAACTTACTATACCAGAAATACGTAAGAAAGGAAACTAGAAAGGTTTACAAATGGAACCAAGCTAGAATACTTAGGGGAGGCAGGGAGAGGGAGAGATGTAATTTCCAAATTGATGAGTCAATTAGCCAGAGGTTGTAATTTAGCCCTGTCACTTCAGGCTTTTAAAAGCAACTTGAAAACACACACACACACACACCAACAAATAAACATTAAAAGTTAAAGCTATGTTACCAATCAAGAATGAATTTAAATGGAAAATGAAGAAATGAAGTACAAGACTAATTACCTTCAATTACATATTATATATGGTTCAATAATTATAGTAGCATTTGTTAAATATAAATTAGAGACTAATATCAGTAACTAATACTTAGATACTGTTTGCACAGTACTTACTAATCCTCAAAATAACTCTGAGGGATGAGCAGTTATTATTCTAATTTCACAGATGAGGAAACTGAGAAACACTGAGATTAAGGAATTTGCCCAAGGTCTCACACACAGACACTCAAACACAGGGAATGAGGGAAATTCAGGATTCAAATCTAGAGCCCTTACATTCATCACTTATTTGGGACTGCCTGGGGAGAGGGGAGTAGGCAGGAGCCCCATAAGACCAGATCTGATAGATAACAGATTGATAATTTGCTCAGAACATTACTCTCTACATGTTACAAGTGTGACTATGTTAAACAACCAGTGCAAGATATATGCTGTGGAGATGCAGTTCAGCCTATTTATTAGTGTTTTCTTTTGCGCAATTAGAGCTACTTTTTTTTAATGAGATGAAAATATCAACCCCCTTCTGCTTCTCCCAATCCCAGCTGATTCTGATAAGGTCTTGGAAGTCCATAAAATTATCTTCTGGAACATTCTGAAAGAGATTAAAAGCTTTGAATATGACTTCATGAAAATCTGAAGTCTTTGCAGTGTATAAATCTTTACGTTCCCCCAGTGTTCATATCATTACTCTTTGATGTACAGATATCTATTGTTTGTTCCTCAACGAGGTATTGTGAAGGGTTTCTCTTATAAAGTTCTAATATGCTTGTGGTGATCAGGGCTTGTTTGATAATAGTAATGAAACACAAAGAAAGAGTGGTTTTTCTTTTATTTTGGCAATGCTATTGCGTTGCAGAAAGAATGGTTTGGGGAGGGATGCTTCCAACATTCTTAGCATTTCACTATTTAATAACGTTTTAATTTTTTTATATATTCAAGTTACTGGTTTTAGTGGGGCTTACAATGAAGTATATAACCACACATGTCTTCTAAATGTCTTTGATTGTCTAAAAGAATTGGTGGTAAAATTATCTCTCTAGTTTAAATGTTCTGGCTAGGTTACAAAAGACAGCAGTTGTTAACATTAAATATTAAAGAATAAATGTGGCATTTAAAGCATTAAGTTTAATTGTTTCTGGCTTCATATAACTCAGTCTTTGGTTAACACGAAGTTAGCATATCAGGGTGGTAAAAATAATGACAGCGAAATTTCAATTTTGAAATTAAACACAATGTTTCTAAACACAGAACGCTCCCTGGAATTTTACCTTTCATTTTATCTGTAGCTTGAAGCCTATTAAAGCTATTTCCGCGTGCCTTTTTCTCTTTTGTGTCTACGTCATCGATTTAGGGTTTTTATTTTTTATTTAATTTTAAGAAGAAAGAAGATGTTCTGTAAAGAACATTGTCTGCAGAAGGTGAAGGGAGGGTACCTGCAAGGAGGCGATATGGTAGAATAGCAGAATAAGAAGAAAGATAATTCAGTACTCCCCTCTAATCTTTTTCCATCCAAGAAATTTGGGAGAATGAGAGAAAGCAGCAGCACAGCATTCTTGAAGGGGCGTGGCTTCCTTGCAGGGGCTGTCCAATCGCATTCCTTCAGAGGGAGCTGTCCCGAAAAGATTGATGCGGGTTGCTAGGAAACAGGAGTGTCACCCTCCCGCCTGACCCAGAGATTGTTCTACACAAGCCCTCTCCAGGGTCTCGCACCTTGCTGTTGGGCAGCGTGTGGGGCCGAGCTGCGCACCGACTCCGTGGCTCGCTGGCCCCGTATCTGCTCCCTCTTCCTTTCGCCTACAGTCCACGGTCAGACACCGGGACCAGAGGAGTTCTTCCAAGGGCTGTTAGTCCCTGCTCTCCCAAGGGCTGAGAGCTCTAATAGAGCTTTAAAGTTGGAGCCACCGCCATGCCTGCCTCCCTACACCCCTTTACCGCCCCTCCTCTCCCGAAATTCACCAACCTTTGCATGCACTCCCTAGGATTTAAAAACAAAAAGAGGTGAAGCAGTCAACAAAACCGCCTGGCTTTCCGTATAATAACCCTCTCGTCTAGTTATCCTGGCTCACTAAAGACTGCAGATACACCCCTATAAAAGGAGGGAAGAAGAGGGAGAGGGAAGAGGGAGGGGAAAAAAAGAGAATTAAAGGAGAGAATGCCACGTTCGTGCCTCTGCCGAGAGTTCCAATTAAATGCTGTGGTTTCAACGTGGCGGAGGTGAAGGAAAGTTGCTTCCGCGCCTGGGAAGTGGGTTTGCCTGTAAAGAGGAGGCGGGAGACTCGGCTAGGAACTGCTCCCCTCCCTTCCTCAAGAGACCACTGGGTCCCCCCTTTTCCCAACCTCCTCCCTCCCTTCTCTTCCCACCCCTCCCTTTTCCCACTCCCCACTGACTGGAGGCCTGGGTGCTCTGCCACCGGGCAGTGGTCCAGCGCGCAGCCGGGAGGGGGCGGGGGCAGGGGGCACTGTGACAGGAAGCGGCGCACAAGTTGGCCATTTCGGGGACAAAATAAGTTCTCCCTTGGATTCGGAGAGGACAAAGCCCGCAAGCTACCTCTTTGTGTCGGATGAAGAGGACCAACCATGAGCCGGAACCCGGGTGCAGGCTCAGCCGACGCCGCTGCCACCGCGGCCAACTCCAGTCCCCGCCAGGAGTTGTCAGTTCGAGGTAAGGGGTCCGGAGGAGGACGTGTCGCCTGGGAGGGTGCCCAGCTGGGGCTCAGAGGTTCGGGCACCGCGTGGGGTACTCGCAGCGGGGAAAGTTGAGGCAGAGCACCGACCAGTCCCTACAGTTCTGCCGCGAGTGGGGAGGGTGGGGGTCAGAGGCGAAGTGGGTGTGCGTGAGTTAGTCCGTGTGTGTGCGCGCACGGCTGTGTCTCTGTGAGGGGGAACGGTTGCAGGGCAGAGATCTGCGGCCAGGATGCGAGAGGTGGAGGCACTCCCTGGCTCTCACAGACCCGGGAGACACCAGTCTCATCAACCTACCACCTCCCGCTCTACTGTGGGGTCGGGATTCGTTTCTTTTCGGGGGTTCGTTGGGCTTTGTGCACAGGAAACTGTGAGGTAACTGGCTGACATCCTGGCGGTTTCACGTGGGTGTGGAGGTTGCCAGGCGAGGTGGGCAGCGAGCAGCGGGACCTGTTCCGTGGTGCAGCCAGGAGAAGCTCTGCCACCACAGGCGGCCAGAGGTTCAGCCCTCCCGCAGGCACGCTTGGAAAGGAGCTTTGACTTGCTCTGCTTTGCTCTCTTTGGCTTGAGCGAAAAATCGAAAAGCCAGACTTGGGAGAACATTTCTTCTTCATTGAACCTGTTTCATTTTATCTGACAGTGAAATAAGTCAGAGAGGGCGGAAGATTCGTGATCCAGAAATAGACAAAATAATGTATCCAATAAGCTTGTTTCTTAAGGATTTCATTTAGATTTTCTTCTAGTCTCTTCCTTGGGTGAAAGAGTCCCAAAGGTATAACATCTATAGGTAGATATCTGGGGGAGGGGGGGGGTAGAGGGGTAGGGGATATGCCGCTGCTTTTTAAATATTTTAGAGCATGGTAAATTTTGAAAAATAACAAAACAGTGTGCTTCTTAAGATTTGTGGTCAAATGCTCAGCTAATTTGATAGTAAAATATTTCTACGGTTATTTTAACAGTAATAGATGTTTGGGACATATATGTAATTATGTATTGGCCTGTTAAAAGTTGATGCTCATGTGACTTAAGGACCTTAGATAGTTCTTCCTTCATCGGAATTTCTATGTGTCACCTGCCCTTAGAACTGTTCAATACAGCTATATTGTGTTTGGGGGGGGGGGAGAAACATCTGTTTGGAGACAAACATCATTTATTTACATAAATGCAAGTTGACTTTGGTTCATCTGCTCACACAGTTTAAATCTTCTACCTGAAATCTGTGTGCCTAGGTATATTTACTAGAGAAATGACTAAAACATCTAGATTGCCATTATACTAACCTCCTAGGGATAACACAGTTCCTACCAAAAGCACTTAGGGCACTCTAATTATTAGTTAATGATTCTGTAGTGCCATGTGCCTTTTTCTAAAAACAGCCCAATAGAGTTCGAATAGATTTGGAAGCTAATGTACAAGAGACATTAATAAAGTGATATTTTTCCTTTCAAAATGGCAATATCTTATAATTGGAAAGATTTACCTCACCTGTGGGTTTTAGCTGTCCACTCTTTAGGCTTCTGATCACAGGAAGAATACTAGGATATTTTGAATAGATAGGACTTAACACTGGCTTGATTTATATTCAGGATGAAAAATGAGGAAAGGAAGTCTTAAAACACACCTTACAAATAAAACAATGAAAACTCTAGAATTTCTACATTCATCGGACTTTATAAAAAGAAAAAAAAATTGTAAGAAAAACTTTTAGTATTGGTAAGGAAAGATTTAGGTGTAAAACCTCTAGTTCTATGAGCCAAATCTTTGCCAATGAAATGTGAAAATGAAATCACAGAAAATTATGCCAGCACAAGGAATAGGCTAAACTTGGAGGTATGAGGAGAGGAGGCACCTCTCTATTTCAATTAAGTGGTATTTTTCACACTTGAAGAATATGTTATCAGTAAGTAGAGAAAATATATGGAAAGCCACATGAATGGAAAATATTAGAAAAATGAAATTGTATTCTATAACCTGTTCATTTTTGTATGAGTATACGAGTTTTCAAAGCTGGGGTGATACATGAAAATAAATCCATTTAAATCAGATGATCTACTTGATAGTTACCTAACATCAAAATCATGAATCCATCTCTGATTTTCTATCACTTCAATTAAAAGTGGCAAGTTGAATAAATGTAAAGATAGCATAAAAGTTCAGTGGTCCTTATCTTTATTTAAATAAAAAATTTTTTCGAAGCAAAGGTCTGGGATAATTGTCACCTCTCTCAATTCTCTACTTCAGCCAACCAGAACTGCACAATATTAAAGATGGCTTTATTTTAAATGATTCCCAACAATAACATTTGTACAACGTCCCTAGGTATCTTCTCCAGTAGGAAATCATGCTTAAGAGAGAAATAATTCTTATTTCATATGAAACTCTTTTTTTTTCACATTAAGTCACTTTCTCTTTCTTGTTCAGTCTTCTAATAGTGATCAATCACTAAAAGAGGTATGCTGTTTTTCTAGGGTCCTAGCTATCTCCCACCAAAATGTAGCCTACTATTGGCTTGGGGGTGAAATGCTTCCATTTGTTTTCCTGCAGTAAACATCGTCATCCCAAGAAACCCTTGAACAAAGAAACAAAACTTAATGCCTAATCTCCACTAAAAAGCCAGGAGCATAGCATGCATTTATGCATGGTGGAATGTGGCCAGAGTTCCAGGGTGAGAGGTGTTTCTCTAAGGACAACTCCTAGAAAAGCAGTAGGTATTTACTTTTAGTTGCTTTCCTATTTTATACTGTTTACTGTACAATGTTCACCTATCCTGAGAGTTTACTAAATGCATCCAGTTTATCATTAGATGAATTTTTTTTTAATTTGTCCCCAAATAAGTAGCATAAAAAAAATGATGAAAGATTATCCACCAAGATGGTACACATAAAATCAGTACAATCATAGTAATCACTGGGATTGAGACTGGTAGAAACGGTTAGCCCATCCCCCTCCTTCAACTTGTGTTGTAGGCTTGGTCCATAGCATATTATATTTTGGAGAACTGCAGTCCAGTTAGATTTTAAATGGCTCAAGTAATGACTTCTTCCAGTGCCTTTGAAAGACTATTTCACAGTCCAATGGTTCTCCCAATTAAGAACTTTGTTGTGATATTCAGCCTAATTTTCCCCTTGTTCTATTTTATCTTGTTATTTATTCCCTATTACAGCCCCCCTGGACCAGACCATTTCTTGCCTGATTTAGGGGCTTTATCCAACATTTATGCAGGAATTATAGAATACAAAAGTTTTGCAGTTACAAGAAAGGACACAAAAGTGATGCCTCTAGATTTGGACTTGCTAGCTATATAGTTAAGACACATATTTAGGTCATTGATGTATAAATATATAATTATATATTCCTTATAACTTATTTTACTAATATAAGAATGAGGAAAGTGCCTTCTTATCTGACATCAGTGACCTTTGTGCATATTGAGATGATCTCTTCTAAGTAATGTTCTATGTGGATGCACATTTATGAGACATTTTCATTGCAAATTTGATGTCAACAGAACTTTGTCAACACCCACACTACAAAGGGGAATTCTTTGACATGCTGGTCTGATGCTCCACTGAGTCCCAGAAGCTGTTGTCATGTAAATTCCACCACTGAAATGAAAATGATTTCCATAATTAACAGAATGTGCCAGGAATATAATGTTTTAGTTTAGATGTGCATATTAACACAACATAGTAATTCTGTTAGAACTTTCAGTAGCTTTTTCATTCTGAAACAATGTTGAAAGAACCAATAGAAATAAGCCAGAGTTCTTCACTGTGCTGTATAATGAAAAGTGAACTTAAACGATGCATTTTTATATGAAATGCTATTATATTATATTCCTATTTATATTTGTAAGGTACCATATGTGAAGGTTACTTTGAAAATAGAAAAGCCTGAAATAACCACAAGAGAGAAACAAGTTTTCATTTTCTTCACTGAAAATCTGCTACAAAGACATCCATCCATGTGTAGGCTTCTTCAAGATTCTTAAACAACTACTTGCAGCTGACTTCCCACCCCACTCAATTTTTTGTTTCTCTAAGTCACAGGCATTAAACTGAAAGTTTTGCTTAACAGCAGAAGAGTAAATGATAAATCAGGGCATAAGTTCCTAGGTTGCACTTGGCAAGTCTAGAAGATATAAGACTAAGAGTAAGGAAAACCAGCAGCTAAAAACACAATTTGGTCTTTTTTACTGGTTGTTGAGCATTAGATGGTACATAAAAGCATTCACGTGAATTGTTAAGAAAACAGTAAAGGAAACAAATTAATTTTAAGAGAATAAAATTAGACTGTATGGAATGAATAAATTTACACCAATATTTTCCTTCTGAAGTCCTAAAAGTGTTTTTATGGTGCCATTCATTATAGAATGGTGAGTATCCCCTAAATGAATTTTCTAAGAAACGAAAAGGAAATTAATTTCCTTGGTATCAGAAAAGTAGACAATTAATATTCTTATGACTTCTCCCTGGAACAAAGAGGCACTCTAAGAGGTCTTTTACACAGAATATAACCTTTCCCATCAAATAAACAACCTTTTCAGGGAACTGAAAAACTTGTACCTTGTACTTTTAAAAAAATGACAAAAGAAATAAACTTGGAAAACATTCAGATATAATCCAAGCAAGCACAGAATAAAATGCCATGTTTGAAAATGAAACCCTTTGTTGAGAAGGCATCTTTAAACAAAGCTCATGGTAGCTCTCATTTTGAATTCCTTGTCAGAAAACACTTTGCTGTCATTGCCAAGGTGTACACACACAGTTTAAATAATTCATTTGGAAGAATGTGGGTAGCCATCAAAAGTTAGAAATTTCGACAAACATGATTCAAGATACCTAGTTAAAAAAATTTACAATCTGTACATGTGGTGGCATGGGAGGAATTAAGAATATGATGATTTGAAGAGTTACCCCAAGAAAAGGACTACCAGAGGAAAGAACGGTAACTAATAAGGAAACAATCAGTCAATAAATATTTGTTAAGTACCTGATATTAACAGAATAAGATCCAGGACACAACAAAATGTTAAAACATGCACAAATTTGCACAAACATGTGCAAATTTCAAGGTATTCCTAAATTCCAAAGTGGAGAAGAAATTAACAAAATTATTAACCAAATGAAAATCTGTCCCTTCATTTAAGAAATTATTCAAGTTTGCGATTTTAAATATAATATTCTGACACTTTTTATATGGAAGACATTGTGCTAGATGCTGTGTGGTAACAAAATTAGTGATATATCATAATAATAGATGACAATTATTGGCCAGTTGCCCTATACTACTCTATTAAAACATTACGTGAATAATCTGATTTAATACACAAAAGAACTCTATGAGGTAGGTACTACCATCTCCATCTTACAGAGGAGGTAATGGCAATCAAAAGAGATTACATAACTTGTCCAAGTTCAGATGGCTAACCAGGCAAGACCTGGAATTCAAAATTTACTTTCTCACTCCAACACCTGCTCTCTTTACTACTAAGGTATATTGCCTCCCTATTATTGTCCTATGCAATAAAATATTTAAAATGTCATGTGGCCTCAGACAGTTACCAAGAAACTTTGTTTTTCTGATTAAGGAAGATATATGTTCCATTGAGGGAGATGGGTTCAATCTTCTGAAAGTATTTAGGCTGAGCTTCATTTCGTCCAACAGATATTCTCTGGGCCCCAAGTAGAAGATGATATTTTTATAGAAAAAGGGAACAATGTTCAGTGAAATAGAACCTAGAATGGAGTTCGACAGTCTCGTTTTCCTCCACCCCCAGATAAACACAATCTCTTCTGAGTGGTAAAGAAATAAAATGGCAGAAATAAACTCAAAAATCATTTACAGTTAACTAGGACTAAGAGAGAAAAATACTGAGAAACAAACAAACAAAAATCTACAAAAAAAATCATAGATTTGTTAACAAACTGAGAAGTAAACACCAGGTGTGAAAATGTGAGAGAAATATATTTCCTGGAGCCTGATTTGGAAGAACATTGCAACCTGTGAAACTAAACACAATGGCAAACATATCCTCTTGCTAAGGCTGATGATTTCTCTTATTATCAACCCCCTTCCTCCAGAAAAATGAGTTGCTACAAATGTTTTGTACGCTTGTAAAATTTTGAAATTTATTTGCCTGGATAAGAAATTTTGTATAAAAATTTTATGCATTTGGGCATTTATCCATAATATATACACCAACATGAAACAGGAGAGACTCAGGGATTGCTAATTTTAAACACACTAAGAACAGGGAAAAAGATGAGCAGTTGGTGATTCCAGAGACTGCGTCAGTAAGGCTGCTCTGGGAAAACACTTAGCTCTTGATTCTCTGACGGGGGCATTTCCCTACCGGCAGGAAACCTGCTATTTTGAGTGCATGAATTTATCCTTCTTTTCATATAACCAAGGAGTTGAAATATGAAATCAGGGGATTTCTCTGATTTTTTATTTGTGTTGGAGTACTTCATGAACATAAAAAGGAATGCCTATCGCAGATGTGTCCCTCCATCTGGTAGAGGCTATTTCTCTTGATTGTTAATAATACATAGCAGATAGATTATTGGTAATATTTTTGTATTTTGCTTAACAGTCCTGTTGTGCCATGTGTTGGGGAACACAAAAAATGTAGATTATTAGTAATATTTTTGTATTTTGCTTAACAGTCCCAATGTACCATGTGTTGGGGAACACAAAAAATGGAAACTGCCGTCACAAAATATGTCAAAATACATGCCAATTTGGGAGATTGCACCACAAGGTCAGAAACAGTTGGAATTTGTAGCTGCTTCAAGGAGCAACTCAGATCTACAGAATAAAATCAACTCTTTCTATTTTGAAGCCTTTTTTTCCTGAGAAAAGCAAAAGTCCCTCTATATGCTGATGTGGTAACTCCACAGATTTCTCCCATGTTCCCCTATACTGAGGCCTGTGCCTCACTTCAGAACTGAGAAATCAAGACAAGAGATTTAGATCCCTAATGCTTCTCTTTTATAGGCTTTGCTCAAAACCTACCCTTGGGAAAAATGTTTTGAGGCATGACAAAAGCCTCATTTCCCCCCCAAAATACCTCTCCCTATACCTGCTTTGGTAGCTTAAATTCTCCAATTTTAAATTAAAGCATTTTATCCAGGAAGTTCAAAAAACCCTACATTTATTTTGTTCATGTAGTGAACTAATCCTCCACACAACTCTGAGTAGACGGGTTAATTTTTTTTTTTTAGAAATGCCAACTTTACTAGGTTTCATGGGGAATGGGCAAAGGAAATGAACAGCTTTAATTCTTGCCTACATCACAATTCTGCTGAGGATAAGCCCTTTCTAAGCTATGATTTCCTGAACATTCATGATGCAATAACTTGGGAGGAAACAGAAACCTTCCCTGTAGTTACTGAATACATAGACCTCTAGCAGGAAAAAGACTAAGGAGATGGAGAGGGTTTCACCTCCCCATTGTTTTTCTCTTGTAAGATTCTAAATTTGTATTTGTTGCTGTTGTACATAGAGAATCTGGTAGCTTTTCAGATGGAAGAGATTGGACTGTTCATAATAGGAAAGAGTGAGAATGTTAAAGAACAAACTCAAAGCAACTGTCTTCTCCCCTTTCCTTCCCACCCTCCCTCCTATTACACAAACAACATTGGTCTGCTTACCCTCTGTTGTAGACAAGTGGTTGTCAAATTATGTGCTCAGAAAAGCCTGCATAAGAATCACTTTGACGTTTACTTCAAAAAATGCAGAATACTTGGGCAGATACACCTGAGACTAATTGAAACAAAATCTATTTAGGCTGAAGTTCAGGAATCCACGCATTAAATAAGCTTCCAGAACATTCTTCTGCACACTTAGATTTGAGAATCATTACACATAAAACTATGGTCATACAGAGAAAATCCAGTGACTCGCTTGCACAAAATTATTCCCCACAGCACATCCACTCTAATTGGATTAATCAGTTGACTAAACTGATACAGCAAGATTCTATGTGATGTGTAAGTATATTCATTTTCTAGAATCCACATACTATATTCCCTACAAAGGAACATAATTTTATTATGTTGCTCTTTTTTGTAGTTGTGATATTGAGATATTAGAAAGAAAAGTGGTATTTGATGAGTATCATTAATGAAATCATTATTCTTATTTCTAAGAATAGAAACTATTCTGGATCGAGATAACCATAATTTAAACTCAAACTGACTTTATATTCTTATGAGCCAGGGGATATGGGAAAACCTTGTTTTATCACAATTCTCCCCTCTGCCCTTCAGATCTGCAGAACGCAGGTGGGAGAGTGGGGTGGACAACCCTCATTTGGCAACTTCTTATACATTCTCCACTCAACTTCTACTCTGTTCAAGTGAATGGTTGCTTGCCTACCTGATGGTGACAATCCCCACAAATCCTGCCAAAGATAGTTCCTAAGTTGAGTTCAGAATCACATGGGAAAAATGCTGAAGAGGGAATGAGGGACAGGCGGCAGGGGGCAGGGGAAGGCTTAAACTGGGCTAGCAGATTTACCTCCTGCAAGGTCTATGCAGCCTCTTTGCCTTCATTTGCATCCCACGATTAATAAACAACTTAATGAAGAGAAAAGCAGTAAAGAATTAGGCCACATGCTGCACTCGACCAAACATTAAAACCTCATATTGCATTTTTAATTTTTAAGTGTGAATTTTTTAAACTCAGGCTGTCTTCGACACAAAATGTTAAATTGTCAAAAATTATACTGCATTTCCAGTTATGCTGCATTGTCATTATGATGGTTACAGTGCTTAGATCTGCTAATGTTCTTCCATTTGACTCTCTCACTGACACAACCAGCTGAATATATCTATGTTAAAAACCCATCACCATTGCAAACCAGATCTCTCCTTCCTAATTCCAGATTCTTGGAGAACCCATCATTCCCCCTAGAAAATACTTAAAAATTTTGGGACTGCCTATGGCTTGTCCTTTCCAATTTGTCCTCTATTAAACCGTCATTCATAATGCACCTTCTCTCCTCCCACTTTCAAAACTGTAGGCCAGGTTATCATCACTTTTCTCCCAACCATCTTTATGGTTCATCCTTTCCAGTCTCTCCTTCTTTATTCATTTGTTTATTCACTAGATATTTGCAGTGCACCTTCTGTGTGTGCAGACACTGTTCTAGAGAGTTTATAGCAGTGAACGGTATCAACCAAAAAAAAAAAAAAAGAAGGATGCCTGATGTCATTCAGCTTTTATTAAATAGGGAGAGTCAGACAATAAACAAAAGAACTAACATGCTATGGAGAAAATATAACCATATGATATGTAAAAGGAAGCCTGGAAAAGGCTTACCACTACCAGATTAATCTTGATAAATAACCGACTTACCCATTTCATTTCTAGGTTTAAACTATTAAAGGAAATGCAACATTTACAAATGAAATTTGAAACACATAACTTGACTATGAAGGCCTGTTACAATCAGGCTCCCAATGTATTTTTCTACTCTTTTCCTCAGTATGAACCTCTGCTCTTATCCAGACTTTTCTGTTGCACCCAAAATATTCCTTGAAAATTTTTGTAGCCATAACTTCATTTAGAATACATTTTCTTCCTTCTTTCTGCAAACCTATATTTTAAGGTCAATTTCAGATCCTCATCTCTTCAAGTCCATTTTCATATTTTCTACTGAAACAACTTGTATCTAAAACACTCACGTAGTCCTCCTCATATATAGGCCTGAATAGTGAAATATTGTGTTGGTGTGGACAATAGGTAGAACAGTAACTTGTGGAATAAAATTGGAAAGCAAATTTATTTTCATTTTTTACTGTCCCTTTAAAAGGCAATTAAAAAAAAAAAACCCGATGGCCACTTTAAATTGCAAGCAGTTTCCATTAAAAAATTAGTATGTGTACACCAATGTAACATTTAAAACTTTGAACTTTAATGCTAAATCTTTTCTCTGTCTCCAGCAGAGAAAGGGCCTGGCACTAAGAAAGGAAGCTTGAATGCTTCTAAGCTTCTCTTTTGCACTCTTTCTAACTCTTTCAAATTTGGGAGTGAGAGGGTGGTCATAAGCAGGGGAGTTATGGGAAGCAAGAAGTTTTGACCTATTTTCTAGCCTCACAGTCTGTGAATCCTCTGATTTTTAAAGCTTACTATTTTATTGTGCACAAGTGTGTGAGTGTGTGTGTGTCGGGGCTTCTTGCTCCATTTTAGGGGTCTGTCATCTCAGTTCCCTTGACACAAATGTTCTTGTGTCTATCCATACCTCCTCAGCTCCTGCTCTTTCAGCAATGCATTCTGGTGCCCCATTGCCACTCTAGACCTTTCTCTTGGACTGGCTCCCTCTTACACATAGCCCTCCTCAAATGCATAGGAGACATGCACACACTGTTGCAGGAGGTGTTTCAATCCCAATGCAACTCTTCTTTGCTGCTCCACTGCCAAAGCATCTAAGCAGCTACGCCTTTTCTGGTCTTCTATATTTCCCATCCTGGAGTCAGAGCCAGCCTACTATGTAACACTATGTACTTTGGCACATGTAAGCATTTCCTGATACCCTCAACCTTGTGCCCTGTGTCTACTTGGGTCATAGGACCTAATGGAATGAAGTGCATTTACTTTCTTAGCTGTATGCTGTTTCCAACTTGGCTGTGAATACCAGGATTTATCAAAGTGTCTAGCAACCAGTAGATAGTCATAAATGATTGTTGAATATAGGACTATGCTAATGCAGCCCAAGTGAAAAAGATTGCAACTTTTTTATAACCCAGAAAAAATATTTTAATATGGGTCTATCTGCATAAAGACCTACAGAAATCAATGCCTATGAAATAATTTAAGATGTGGCTCGAGCATCCATCTATCTCCCTGAACAGAATTAGCTCCAAAAGAAAAAGATCTTTGTCTATGTCTTTCACCAGAATCTATAATAATGCACGGGACATGCAGTAGTACTTAATACATATTTAATGAATGAAGGAACTCCATATTAAATTTAATATTTACTCAGTAGGTAACTTCCACGCTGAAATATTAACTTTAATTTCTTCTCTTCATATGTTGCAAATTTAGAAATAAGAATTATTGTTACATTCTTAATTTTAATGCATAAATTATTATCTAATTTTCATAAAGGCATTCTGAATCTCAAACAAAGTAATTTCATGTAAATATTTTTTTAATTTGCAAGGGAAGTAGAATCAGTTCAATTAAATAAATCCTTATTGACTGTCCACTATTTTCAAGGCAGTCGGCAAAGGTACTGAGGAGGATAGAGAGAAGAATAAGGCATTATTCCTGCCCTAAGAAACTGCAGTTTCTCAGGAGAGATAGGATATGTGTAACTACAGCAAAAGGAAAACTCAGGAGTTCAGCTATGAGACTCATGAGTGGATTACATTTCTGCTTGGCATAAGTGTAGAAGGTATCACGGAACATGTTGCTTCTGTTCTGGACCCTGAAAAATGGGGATGGTTTGGGGAAGTGGAGAAAGAATTCCAGACCTAAGCAAAGGTAGAAGAAAAGTATGTGCAGGAATTTTTTGAGAAACAGCATGTGATCTGGCTTAGTGTAAGAGTAGAGTCGTATGGGGGTCGGGTGAAAAGTAAAGCTGTAGGAATACATGGAATAACTGCGAAAATGTATCCAGATGTCAAAGGGAAACCTCTCAGGGCATACGATCGGGGGAATCTGAAGGCATTGTGTGAAGATAAATATGAGGAAATAAAGGTTTGGGAAGCAGGGAAATGAGTTGGCAGGTTATGGCAACAGCCCAGGTGAGAAGTAATGACGGCCTAAACTAGGGCAGGGCCAATGGGAATAGAGAACATGGAATGAATTAACAGACACAGTGAGAATAGCGCCTAGTAGGTTGGAATTAGCTGTTGGGTGAAAAACACCAGCCAAACCAATTAAGCTAATCATTTTCCTTCTACAATTAAAAAAAAAGCAAGCGATAGCAAATCCTTTGTTTAATAAAGGAAAAAAGGGAAGGTTAAAAAAGGCCACTTTTTCAGGGATTTGGTTCAAAGGAAAAGGAAAAATCAAAATACTGACTTCAGAAACAAGACAAGTGAAATCATTGTTTTTTAGGTGGTTATGCTTTGATAGCATTTATTCACAAAGAGTATATTAAGTCACCATTGTCTCTCACAGGGTTCTGCAAGAGTCCCCTCCTGGTTTTCGTGACTCTTGTCTTACTCCTCAATCCTCCACCACTGTTATAGTCAGAATTATCTTAATAAAAACAAATCTTAACATGTTGTCCACCGCTTAAGACCCTCCAACTGTTTCCCGTTGGTTCTGGGATAGTTACAAATGGTTTACCAGGTTCACAGTGATCTGTGTAGGGATCTAGCTCATGTCTCATTTCTTTCCCCTCATATTTCTTGTTCCAGTGAAACTGGACAGTTTTGCACTCTCTGCCCTCACTCTCCCCAGGCCTTCCCACAGTACTTGCTCACTCCCGCTGCCTCCTTCAGGACTCAGTGTAAATTCTATAACACTCCTGCCTGTGGCCTTCCTGACCCCCTAAAGTAGGACAGTTCTTCCAGCTATGTAGTCCTCAAGTCCCCTGTACTCCCTACATCACAACTTTAGTATAATTGTCTGCCTCCCCTGCTAGTCTGTAAGTGTTAAGAAGACAGGGACCATGCCTGCTTATTCACAGCTGTGTCACTATTACCCTGCAGAGTTAATGGCACATAGTAGAAGATCAATAAATATTTATTGAATTATTAATTAAACCACTCTGGAGCTCATTTTGCCTATCTTTAAAATTAGGGTATTGATCTTTAAGATTCCTTTTAGTGATATAATTTCTATAAGTAAACTTTGTCAATAAATAAGACAGAATTCAGCATCCCAACTCAAAATCTTACCCTATTACACTCAAAAACCAGTTTGTCCTCTTTATAAATGTAAATGTTAATTGCCATCTAAATGGCAAAATCACCAATAATAATGTTAGTAATATATTTCCTTATTCTCAACCTGTCCTCATTCTGCAAACATTTAACCTGTTCACTTCAGTTTAAGCAGTGAAATGTGAATGCAAGGAAATAAGGGGAAATGGTCATAAAAATTAAGAATTTAGTAAAATCTCAAATAAGTCTGCTTCTCCTCCCTGAATTTCCCATGAATAGAAAAACATTTCAGAAACTTTAGTGAAGAGATTTCCTAAATCTCATTTGATAATGGTAATTCCCACCAGCACCAGTTAATAACACTCCAAGGTGTTCCATGTAATGCAAATTCTGTCACAATACTTCTCAAAATGAAATAAATGTGGATTACACACATATTCCATACAGCATTTTTAGGAGAATGAGGATATTGTTAATAATAACTTTGTTGAGTTCTTAACTATATACGAAGCACTATCTGATTTGCTTTACCTACATTAACTCACTTTTTTTCACAATACCCTTATAAACCAGGTATCATTATTATCCCCATATACAGAAGAAGAGATGGAGGCAAAAGCACAAGTTTACATAGTAAGGATACAACTAGGACTTAGACCTGGCATTTTGCTCCAGAGCTCATGGATTTAACGAGTAGTCGCTATTGTCTCTGCTGTGAAATCATCCCCAAACTAACGGATATAAGATGCAAAACACATTTGGGATAGCTGATATTACTGGGTTTATAAAATGGAAAACAATTCAAATATTCAGAACACTTTGTTGAAAATAAAAATAAGTAGGATTTTTTGGGTCATTTTGCTATATTGATTTTCAGGCAGAATGTAATCAACTGCTTATATTTCTTATTTTCACTTAAAGCCTTCTAACCTCAATGACTTGAGAATCAGCTGTAGCTAAAAGAACTGTATACTAAGGCTTAATTTCTTTACAATCAATTTGTTCTTTTGATCTCCAGAGTTTGACCAGTGCTTAAAAATCATGGTGACTGTGTTTTTAACCTTTATATTATAGAGAGAAAGAATTTATAGTAAAAGCAAAAGAATCACTTCCCTTATTTTCTGGGAGAAAAAGTCTCAGATTCCTGTATATAAAACAAAAACAATTGATACATTGGTGAGGAAAGGAAACTGTCCATTTGATTCCTTTTCCTGTCCACCTAACTATCAAAATAGGCATATTTACATGTATCTAATCCTTGAACTGATTTATTAAGCTGAGTTTACAAGTTAAAAGGGAAGACGTACTGAGAAGATAATTACGGGAATACAAATCAGCAGAGACCGCTTTAAAAGAATAGTAATTTTGCTTCTTAAAACTGACCTTAAATCCCTAGGAGAGCAACAGAACAGCTTAAAGCAACCTTTTCTCTCTATTCAGAAGTGATCGCGAATTAATTGTGCTGTTTAGCTGAACTTTGCTTTTCCTGTATCCTAGGAGAAGATCTCTGACAGACTGGGAATTTTTGCTTGTCTGTAATGTAAACTCAATATCTAGAGATAATTCTTAACACCACACAACCTTGTTGGAAAGCCCTAATTCCCGAAACAAACAAAATAATCCTTCAGAAAAAGGAAAACAGAAAATAGAGTATTTTGAGAATCTTTATTTTGAAATTTTGATTTTAAATAATCCCTAAGAAAACTCCTTGGCAACATCAGAATTCTGTAAAACCCAAAGTTGCTCATCAATGAACATATATAAGGCTTGTAGTTTACATGGTTTCATTCATTTCTTTGATTATAAAAGGACTTATGAAAATTTTATATTTTTTTATATATCAACCAATCTTTGCAATTCTAGCAAAGAGATTTGAGCATCACTAACAGAATGAATTCTACTTAGTATTAATTTTGATAGCAAAAATTAAAACATTAGAATTCTGTACTACCAAAATTGGATATTTCCATGCATGTACATACCATTTGCATTAGCTATTTTATATTGACCTTATGATATTAATGCTATAGGTTTCTTCATTTAATCATGCAATTTTTATTCCTTCATTCAACAGATGTAAGTTAAGCACTTATATCGAATTTGGTATTATGCTAGGCATAAGCAGGTATATAATGGTAAGCAAAAAAGGGTCCCCACCCTCAAAGATTTTATTTATAATTATAAAACCATACATATTAAAATTAGAAAAATAAAAGTATAAATGACATCATTTTCCTTTATCTAATATTTTAGGCAGAAATGAGTCAATAGTCAGCTGGTGAGTGTATCAGCTACCTCCGACTTCCCTTAAACAGTGGACAAAGACCTGAAATCCCCCCTCAACAAACTACCTTTCCTTTTATTCTAAGCAACCAGATTTTGCTGAATAGTTTTAAAATAAAAACCTGATGCAATGTAAGACACAATAGTTACTGCTGAGGGAATGCTATAGGGATCGTGTCCCGAGTATCTTAGGACATGTAAAATTGCCTCCATTTATTTTAATTTAGTATATGGTGCCAAATTCATCTATTCTTCCCAGAAACATTTATCAAGCACTCTCTATATTTGCCAGACCCTTCTATAGGTGTAGGGGATCTATAAATTTAACCCAAGTAGCTCATTGTCCTGTCGTGAAAAACTTGCATGCATGTAGACATGCATTTAGTGTTTAATTTTTAATGACCATGTGCCTAGGGTTTTTAAAATTCAATAGGAAGCCAATGGAATGTTAACTCAAAGAATGATGTTTTTTGATGTTATTTTCCTGAAGTTGAAGGAATTTGGTGTAATTATGGAGGCAAAGTGTTCTTAGACAATTAAAAGCATAGTCAGCTGAATCAAATGGTCCTGAAAAATGTAGATGAGACCAATTCAAATTTTACAGCATAAGACGCATTTTTACTGCCAATGTTGTTCTGAAATTAATTGCGAGATGTTTTTTTTAAAATGACTTATCAAAAATCACTAAAGCAATCAATAATTCAAGGAAGGCTGAAAACTACCATCAGTTAGAAAATTGATTTAGTATCTAATACAACTCCTCCACAAAACAGCTTAATGCTTCTGGAATTGAGATGTAATTCAATTTAAGTGCACAGTTTTTGTAATAGTATATATTTTTCAAAAAAGCTGGTCTTATATTCATGGTTAACCTCACAATCAATGGAATCATAGCTAAGGAAATACATTAGTTTCAAGCCATACTGTCTGCTTATCTTAAAAGCTATATGTTCCAAAAATAATGGCAAATATCTTAACCAAATTTGCTCTCAAATACTTTATACTTTGCTATAAATAGAATGGTAAGCTCTTTTTTTAAACATACTTTCAAAATCCTAGTCAGTACAAATACCACCTCAATAGCCAGAATCAGATGTAATCTCTCCAATATCTTCATGATCCCTGTTTGAAAACAAGAACTGTGTCTTAATTTCTGTAAGTTCCTTGCAGGGAATGCCATGTCCTAGTCATTTCTGTATCCCTGGAGTTGAGAATAACACCCTAAAATAGTAAATGTTAAATTAATAAATAAAATAATGAATGAAGTATGGTGGAATCAAGACCTTGGATATGAGTCTCCAATAAACATTTGTTGAATTATAACAAGATACCTATGTTGATTAATGGAGTATATTGCCATAATTCAGTAATAAACTTTGAGTAGCTTTCTGTAGCATTCTCCTTTATACCACTGAAAGGAAATTAATAAATGTTAATGATAAAAATTTTATTTTAGTATTTCATTTCATATATATCTAAGGCCTGTGTTTTTGAAAGAGTTTGGTAGGCCAGTCTTGACACAAACCTTTGTCATAGCTGGGACTAAGACCCAGCTTGAATGGGCTGGGTCACCTCTCCATAGCAAAACCTAATCAAAAGGTCCCATCCATAACAGATTTGCATTCACAGGGATGGATTAAAAGAACATAGGTTTTTCTGGTACAGAGCAGATTCAAACCAGCACAGTGTATAAATGTGAATATGGATGAACAGAAGGTCTCAAACCAAGCCCTGGAATACTGATATTTAAAGTTCACATGAAGAAAGAAAAATCAGATCTATGTAAATAGTGGCCACTGGGTAAGAGGCAATCCAAGACAAAGGGGCATCATTAAAACTAAGAGAAGAGAGTGTTTCCA
This sequence comes from Tamandua tetradactyla, assembly GCF_023851605.1. NCBI lineage: Eukaryota > Metazoa > Chordata > Mammalia > Pilosa > Myrmecophagidae > Tamandua > Tamandua tetradactyla. The sequence goes on along the minus strand of NC_135327.1, from coordinate 130,619,462 downwards.
GAAGAAACGGATGGTAAACTGTACTGATGTGGCTGGGAAGGCAAGTTAGCTGAGAACAAAAATTTGGGGGATCAATGTGGTTAACAACTTGAAAGCTATTGAAAGCTACCATGCAGAAGGGAGCTAGAAAACTATTAAGAGAGAGTTGAGTAGAAAATTGGATTTGAATAAGTAGAATCAGAGACAGTGACAAGAGATACCTCTCTTAGGTAGTTTTGCATTAATGATCAAGGAAATGGAATAAAAGGCTGGAGGGGAACATAGGTCAACTGGGAATCTATAAATATTTCTTAAATTTGACTGAATTATCTGTCTTATACTTTCTTGGAGATGACATTGAAGAAGTAGCCTTGAGCCAGATCAAAAGATCTTACATAACTTATTAAGAATTTTGTTTATAAGATTTTAGCCTCAGAGTAATAGTGGTTAAGCATCTTATCCATGGCAGAGACATGAGATTAGTATAATGACTCAAAGAAATGTAAAATTTCAACTGTGATTCATGTAAAACTAAGAAATATAATAAGACAGTTTGATATCATAGAAGTCAGGTTTGCATGAAAAAGGACAACTGAGTTAACAACTAGAGGATGAATAAGAGTTAACTAAACAAAGAAGGAAGGAAATAAAGATGTACTTCAGTGGTAGGAGGAAGAACGTAGATCCTGTGGAAGGAAAGAGCACGGTACCTATATGGAACTGAAAGTTCAGTGCAGCTTGAACATGGAGCATAGTAGGAACTTTGTATATGTTGGGGATTGTCCTTACCCTAAGAACATGTGGAATCACTGAAGTACTTAAAACAGGAGTGGAGACGTTATTCATTTATTTCCAAAGAATGAGGAACAAAAATCTTTCACTGAATTGTGGAGAATGGATGGAGGGAGTCAGAAGGGATACAGGTTGAACAGTTATGGGACTATTGCAATTGGGCAGAATATAGGAGATTGTAGTTTAGCCAAAGTTGGCAGATGTTGAAATAAAGAAACAGATGATTTGAAGAAATTTTTAACAGTTAAAATTGACAGGGCTTGGTGTATAGGGGTTATGCATATTAAATATAATCTTGATCTTTGCACATCTGTTAAGAATGCATACAATAAATCAATCAAAAATGAATCAACAAGCATTTATTCAGTGTCAGCTATGATATCAATATATCCCTCCTTTTATAGAAAGTTCAAATTATTTATGCTTTGGAATTAGAGATCAGATTCTAAACATTGTTTATCTCAATTGTTTTCACACATTAAAAAGAAGCAGGCCATTGTTGATAAATGTCCACTGTGTCCTAGTGATTTTGGAACAAAAAGTACATTCAGAAGCTACACTGGGCTCATCCAAAAGGGATGACAAAATCATCTCTACCCAGTACAGTCTGCACAACTCTGGTGCTAGCAGATATAAATTGTGGTTGACTGAGAAACCCAGAGAAGTAATTCATCAAAACAACCACAAGAATCAACTACACACTCATCATCTTCCTAACATATATGTACTAGTAAACTCAAAGTCACAAATATTATTAATTTCACTCTTAACTGAATCTCCTAGGAAAAGGTGCAGTGACAGCCTTAGCCTTGGGGAGACCTGGCCAGCAGGAGTCAAGTGCCAATGAGAATGACTTCTTTAAAAATATTATAAAGATGAGCTTCCCTGTTTCCTGTTTTCACCTCCGTGGGAAAGATAGCTAAGACTTCAAAAAAAAAATCCCATGCAAATGTTAGAATATGCGAGTTTTATTCTCAGTATCATTATTGATTGTGGTAGCTGTAAAAAATTGCCTCAAAAAACACATTTTTCATTAGCCAAACTACTACCTGATATACAAAGAAATCTATTTATGACTTCTATTTTCTTCCATTGTAGTGAATGGAATGTATGAATATATTTACGAGAGAAAGCACGGCAAGGTAGAAGAGAATGACACTTGGTGTCGGAAGAACATGTTATGAAGCCAAATTCTCTCACTTATAAGATGTATTCTCTTGAAAATTTTACTAAATTTCCCTAAACCTCATATACTATTTATCTCAAAACATTGTTCATATCAGGGAAGATAGCATATATAAAAATATCTATTAGAGTCTATACTTAGTAGTACTCTTTAAATGTTAATTGAATTCTTAGTAGATGCTTATTAAATGTTAACTGAATCTAACCAAGGAACCAGTCTACGTCTAGAGTAATATCCACTGAAATAGTTGCTTATTCTTCACTCTAACAGCTATAATACCCCATTATCAATGCATAATAATTCAGTTCTCTTTTTACTATTCCATATTAATATTAATTAAAATAGTTTTGAAAAAAACAAAAAGTTTTTTTAGTTTAAAAAGATAAACTAGGTTCATTAATCAAGTGCTTTCAATTTATCTTGATGGGATTTTCTTTATAGATCCCACTACAAATTTTAGAATCTTCTTTAAAAACCACATGTTATATTTTCTTTCATTTATGAAGATTTATATGTATGATCTAAACTTTTAAAATGAGGATTTCATATAAATTATCATTTGGTGAAAGAAGTAAACTAATGCAGAAAATTTACTGGCTCCTTTCATGCTGAACTGCTGTAGCTTAAATAACTTCTGCACTGCAGTGATTATGAAACAAATGCGTATTTTTAAATGTTAACTCAGAGTGTCAGACGTTTTCTTATATTCGGCAAAATCTTTAGAACAAGTTTGAGGACTACACAATATGTGGGCTGACATGTTTTCTGTCATTCACATTTTGTGAATGCTCTTACACGCTAATCATTTTTATCTAAATTATATTGCAATTCTAACTTTCTGAGAGTCTGGAAGTTTGAAATAAGAATGTGATGTTAATGTTAATTACAGGAAAAAGTTGAAATGTATCTTAACAAAAGCATGAAATAATGAAAGTCAAATACTCCCTTGGAAGTTTTAAGTTCTGCTTAATAGGCAGAGGAATTAAGTATAAAATGTGAGGTATTAATAACCCATTTTACAGGAAGAAGTGTGCCTCTCACACCAAAGCAAATGATCTGATTAGTTTTCCTTTTCTCTATATCTCTAGAAAATGTCTTACTCATAGAAGCAAATGGAGAAATGCTTTAAGAAATCACACTGTTTCCATAGTGCCAAAAACATGACTCCATTCACAAATCATCACCTCTCTGAGGTTTAACATACTTAACTGTGATGAAAATTAAAACAGTCCCTTTAGAACTAATATGTGCAATCATGAATATGATCATGGTATTTAAAATCTAAAACCTGAGCATTGTTACATGAGGAGTTTCATATTTAGAAGTGGGTACCCCTCTATGGGAGTTACATGAGACAGAGCAGATTTCTTTCCTTTTTCACATTCCCAAATAGCCCTTCAAGTTTCAGAACTCCCTTGTTGTTTAATGAATGGTAATATCCAAACCAGCTATTGTTTCTTCTTGTTGCTATTGTTGCTTTTAATGAGAAAAGAATGGCTTGCTTATCTTACTAAAAAGATAGATTGAGGCACTAATGAGGTTAATGATATTTTATCAGGGTAAATTAGGAACCAATTCAGAGATTCAGGCTCTTGGTGAGCAGACTGTCACTTGTTTTCATTATTTCTGTTTTTCCATCTGGATACCTGTTTCTGGCAAGTTATCCAGTCAAGGAATTTCTTGCCAAAATTCACACCAGAAATTTTGTTGTATAACTTAAATACCCAGAATAAATCCTTGACGCTAAGGTTGTCATAGGAGACTATGAAATAATACGGGTAGGAATATTTATATAAAGCATATTTCTTTCTGGAAGTTTGATCTCATTTTCAAGCTCAGTAGCTCTGACAGGAAGAAGGCAGTGGGAAGCAACTTATCAAGTCAAAAGACTTGTGTATCTTCTCTATTGCAAATGTCAAAACCCCTCAAAATTATTTTGTAAAATGACTGATATCCTATATATACTAGGCAATGAACAATGCACACTTTCACATCTCACCTGAGTAGTCGAGTTGCCTGACTGGCCCAGACTGATACCGAATTAAAGGCATAGAATAGCTGATGATTCAACTAGGTCCCTAAAGAAGAGAAAGAATATCTGTGGTTTGAGAAATATGCAAGCAGTGATTGCTTTGCATTTAGTTAAGGAAACCAAAGAATTCCAATTTATTCTTTTGCATTTTTCTTGGCCTGCTGTCCACCAATATTTATCTGGTTTCACTGTAGAGGTAGATTTTTTCCAAGAAACACCAGAGATTTACTTATTAGTATTATGTTTCTCTGTAAGTCCAGTTTTTCAATATAGCAGCAGCAGCATAACATTTCAGACACTCTTAGAGAAACTGGAGGATCACACTGCCTTATTTTGCTTTCTGAAGATGCAATCTGGAGTAGGGATAATAGTAGTGGCAAACTAAGTCCAAGCAATGGGCTACCAACCACTCGCATTCCTTGGGCCCCAAACTTTTAAATCAAATGACCTCTGCTTAGGCCCAAACCTTCAGGAAACTTTGAAGAATCTTTTAGCTGCTCAAGAGCTCTATTTCTGAGGGATGCAAGTTAGGACACACAGACATGAAGTCGGTTAGTACCAGTTGGCACTTCTTATGGACTGCAAGCTATAACAATTACCCTCAAGCCTTCCTGTCACTTTCACCAAATCAATAAACAACAGACTCTTTAAGCAGACACTGGAGGGAGCCAAATTGTTGACTTGAAGGGAAATTTTGGTAGCTAATCAGAGCCTTTTGTTTTCCTGCTTACTATTTACATTTGGTGGGAAACTTTTGTCTGGATTATGGATGGAAATTAAAAGTGAATGCCTTCATTCGATTTCTGGCTCAGGTTTGCCTACCTTATTTGCTGCTGACCTGTTTTTGCATGTCTTTTTGTTATTTCTATTGCCCACCATGCCAGTAACAGTAGCATGTTATATAATATGCTGTTTCAGATATTCTCCTGGCAAGGGTTGTTTCAGGTTGGGTTTTTTTGTTTGTTTCCCCTGCTTCTTCTTCCTTAAGATTCTTCTGGTTTCCAAAGAACAGCTGAAATGTCAAAACGTATTTTTAATTTTGTTTTTATTATTTAGGTCATTAATTAGGAACAAATCTAGGTAATTTGCCAGCTTGTATTTACATGGAAATGTACACATCTTCACTTACATGCAGGCTAAGTATTAGGAAAACAATTCTCCTTTCATTCTCCTTGGCTTTAAAGTGATTTAAATTAATTCTAACCACTCCCTCCCCACTCCTTTGGATTGGTTTAACACCCTTTGATGGTGTTGTTTGGGCTTTTCTCTCACATGCTAATGAGGCATTCACTCTAAAGGCCACAACTTCATATAATCCTGGGACAATTCTCACACTTTGTAATGACCCCTTAAAGAAGGGGGTCGTTAAGAAGTCTCTAAGAGAGCAGGGAATCCTGAGAGGAAGAGAAGGCCCTGAAAATATACTCTGAAAGTAGATTTACATGGCTAACAGCTTCTACCAAGGGAGAGCAAACTACCCCTGAAGAAGAGATTTATTCCTACCTGCCATTCATAATCTACTTTGAATCCAGAGCAAACCACTGCTGTTTTTCTGCAACCAAGTTGACTACAGGTAGTGTTTTCAGGAAGAGAAAGATTTCTATCTGTTGGGACCCTTGCCTCACACATTAGGTTTTCCTTGAGCATGAGTTTACAAATGTGAAAATATTCTTTTTCTATGTCCAAGTAATAAGGCACTGCTACTTCCTACTTCCTCACAGCTATGGAGAAATAACTTGAATTAAGCTGGATAAAAGGAAAAATATGGGGAAAATTCCTTCTTTCTGTTGCAAGTGAATGAATAATTCTCCATGGACACTCTCACGGGTTTGTGTAACAACCACACTTTCTTCAAGGAACTTTGCAAAAAAACCCCAAAGAATGTATTACCCCCAAGGGAGAAACTAAGACCCAAGGATCTTAAGTGAATAAGCTAAAGCAGTGGTTCTCCACCTGGTTGCACATTGAAATGACCTTTAAATAGTAGTCCATGACCACACCCTATCAGATCAATTAATTGATCAATTAAGATAAATTATTCTGACAGATCAATTAAGTCAGAATAGCTGGGTCTGAAGCCTAGGCATTGGTATTTTTTAAACATCCCCACATGATTCCACTGGACAGCCAAGTTTGAGAAAAACTATATTAAGAACCAAGGAAAATACAGTTATTGGGAAGTAAGAACACTGAGATACAACAATTAACTTCTGCTGCTGAATATGCTTCTGCTCAGCGCTGTCCATGAACACATCTTGTAGGAGTATTTCATCCAGTTATAGAGCGAGAAAACCTTCACACTTGGCTACTCTCCTTTACACAGATCTGTTCTTCAATGTTTCTTATGCCCCATCAGTGGATCCTTATAAGACTTAGTTGTGAGATACTGTCATCAGTGTGGAGTATTGATTTGTCTCCAACTGTGCAACCACGGCTAGTAGTAACATTGAAAAGGGGGGAGAAAAGATAACTGAGGTTTCTTAATGACTATCCATTTTCTCTTCTTTGTCGCCTCCATCTTGATTGAGTCCTTCTCTTCTGCTTAAAATCATGCCCAATATTTTAAAAATTATGTTAAAAAATCTTCCTGAGACTGAATATTCCTTCTTACTTTCATGATTAAACTTAATATAAGAGCAGAGCATATATAGTTTCTCCACTTCATGTCTCTAAATAGTCTTGCAACTCCGTTTCTTTTTAGCCTTTTGCAATTTTGGTTTCTGTCTCCATCACTTTACCAAAATGATTTCTTCCTTGTCCTAGATCAACAGTGAACTTCTATTAGCAAATCCAACAGCATTGATTCAGTTTTCAGAGTCTTGAAACACTCTGCAGCACTTCATACTTGAAAACATCTTTTAAAATATCCTCATCAACCTGCTTCCTTTTCTATCCCTGTGTTATCGTTTCCTCATTCTAATCCCTTTAGTGGAAGTATTTTAGTTTTTTCCTCAATTCCCTTCTCTTTTCTGTTAATAGCAAGAGATCTTAAATTAAGGTCTATTTGCACATTTTTCTGGCAAGGAGATGCATAGTTTTCATCATATTCTCAAAGGATCCCATAACTCAAATAAGGTAAAGAACTCAGTCAGGAATCTTTCCTGCTCCTGTGATGACAGCCATCAGCTTCTAAGCAGATAATTTCTAGCACTCAATGTGTAATTGCCCTCCTGAATTCCAGATTCACATTTCCAAATATCTATCAGGTAATTCTACGAAATATACACTTATCCCCTCAAATCCATCACATCCTACTTCATCAACCAGCCTTTCCTCTTAACTTCCTCATGTCTTTTAATGAGTTTATCATATTCTTGTACAATATGGACTTGAAAACTCACAAAAATTTCTTCACAACTCTCACCCCGTCCTCAGAAAAAAATTTGAATCAACAAATCTAGTCTATTTCATATGGTCTCCTGAAGCCTCTCTTACATCTCCACATTCACCATCCCATTTCAGGCTTTTATTTCCTCCTAAGCATCATATTACTAGAGTCTCTAACTTGACTGAGTCTTTTCTACTGTAACAATACTATATATGTCCATTAAATCAACCTCCCTAAGCTCCACTCCAATCATGTTTCCTGCTTAAAGCTTTCAATGACTCCTAATTTTCTACTGAATTATCCAGGCTTTCAAGCTCCTTCTCTAGGTGGTCTTAATTAATCCCACACTCATCTGCTTATTCCTTGACATCCTCTATTCTACAAACTAGACAATACTCCATTCTCAGAAGAGAGCCTATTTCCCTGACCTCTAGATGTTGCTTACATTACAAACAGGACAGGGCATACATTCTCCCATCACTTCCTTCAAAAATCCTACTCATCTTCCAAGGTTTATCTCAAATATGGCCTTCGTGAATAATGCTAACTGAAATAACCTCTAACTGAAAGATAAAATGTCTTTTTTCTTCTTTTATTTCTTGGCCAAAAAAAAAAAAAAAAACCCTAAAATTTACTCATCCTTTAAGACCCAATTCTAATATCACCCCATCCAAGATTAAGTTCTTTTACTCCTTTAGTTACCTGGATGCTTCCTTCTATGTGTTCCTGCAACCCTTTACAATTGAATGTACTTATATCCTTGTATGGTAATTATATATTCCCACATATGACTCCCTCACCAGATTTTCAAAGCTCAAGAATAAACAACTTTCCTATTTCATTTTTCACCTCCTGAAGTTCACACAGTGTCTAGTACATAGAGTGCACAATTAATATTGAATGCCTCTCAGTGATGTGATCTTACCAAATTCTGTAACCATCATACTTTTGTATCCAATAAAACTTATGTTCATATTTTTCCTTTTCCCTCCCATCTATGCACCCACAAGTTACTTGAAAGTACATTCCATCTTATTCACCATATTCTCAATAGTATCTATTGAAACAAACAGAATTGTTTACATTATTTGAGAATATTTAGGATGTGTCAACATTGGGAATTACTCTAATCTAGACTCCAGTAACTTATTCTCTGACTATAACCTCCAATCCTTCCAATACCCTCTTTCTGGTCCCCACATCAACTGCTCATCAATTTCTTGGAAATTCTAATCCTTGACTCACTTCTCTTAACCTATTAATCCTGCCTCACCCTCACCTCAATTTCCTTTTCACTTAAGATGAATTTTATGGTTAATTATCTGAACCATTCTCATACTGACACCCTTAATTCCTAAATCTCCTCAACCATTTACTGATCTCACCAGAAAAAAAAGTCAAAGTGGACATAAAGGCAAGTTAACACTACTGGAAACCAACCTGCCAACTAACAAGCAAAAAACCCCACAATTCTTTATTAAATAAGTACAGCTCAGGTAGAAAGAAACCTTAATTTTCTCACTTCTGCCAAATCTCCTGGGGTTTTTATTTTGTTTTGTTTTCCCTACCTCTGAATGAAATCTCAGCCAACATAAATTTTTCTGGTCAATCTTAGGTAATAAAAAATATAGTCCATTTTAAAGAGTATACAGTCCAATCCAGTGTGACTCAATTAGGCAACTACAAAGCTTCTTCCTTAGCTTTGTGTCTGGCTAAATGACCTTCATTTCTGAAAACCTGTGCTGATAAGAATCTGTGATGGATCCCAGAAAAGGCATGTTCTCTAATCCTCATTCAATATTTCTGGCTGGGAGCTTTTTGACTGTTCCCATGAAGATGTGACCCACCCAGTTGTGGGTGGTAACTTTTTATTAGATAGCTTCCATGGAGTTATGACTCCACCCATTTCAGGTAGGTCTTGATTAGCTTAGTAGAATCCTTTAAAAGAGGAAACATTTTGGAGAGAGCAGCGAGAGAGCCACGAGAACCATGAGAGTCCACACAGCCAGACACCTTTGAAGATGAAGAAGGAAAATGCCGCTGGGGAAGCTTCATGAAACAAGAAGCCTGGTGAGAAAGCTAGCAAGCATCACCATGTTCACCATGTGCCTTCCTGTTGAGAGAGAAATCCTGAACTTCACCGTACTTTCTTGAGGGAACGTAGCCTCTTGTTAGTGTCTTAATTTGGACATTTTTTACAGACTTGCTTTAATTTGGACATTTCCATGTCCTTACAACTAAAACTAGCAATTTAATAAATTCCCCTTTATAAAAGCCATTCCGGTTTCTGGTATATTGAATTCCAACAGCTAACAAGCTAGGACAAGACTCATCTCAAGCATCACCTTCTCTAGGAAACCTTCTGAGAATCTGACTTTCTACCCACCCTTAGTCCTGATACTCATCTCTTCCCTGCTTCCTTTATATATCTTATCATTACAGTAACTGTATTCTGTTACAATACCAATATTGTATATATTCTCTTTATACAAATAGGCAGAAAACTCACAGAAGGCAAACTCACATTTATCGCAAATCCTTATGTAAGTTAGGATAATATTAGCTGCTAAATAAACATTTCCCACTATAAAATATATTTCTATCTTTCAGTCTGATGGCATACATTGTCTCCAGTTCTTGGTGAACCAAGAGTACAGTCAAGGTGGTTTGATACTTGCTGGATAGATAATCTGTAGTAGTGTCCTTCTGGAAAGACATTACTTTCTTCAAATAAGATTTATGGACCTAGGTCACCTTCCATAGCAGACCAAGCCCTGCTTCAATAATGTTCCACATCTGCCTTGAGTTGTCAGCCTTAAATCGAATAGAGATTAAAACTCTGGTAATCTCATGCTGAAAACCAGCCAACTGAACCCAAGGGTAGAGGAGTTAATATTCTATGGGAGGCTCTCGCAAAGAAGCACTAACAACACAGAATAAGACTCCCAGCTGTATACCCATACCTAGGCTTAACATGTCCTTAGTGGCTTTGTAAATGGGGTTAAGAATGAAGGTGGACTGTGATAATGAATGCTCTAATATCATCATTAGCAGAAAAAAACGACACTTAAGTAAAATAGAGTTATAATGGTTTCTAGTCAAGTTTGGTTTCCCCATTTTTTTCAGTAAATGCTTCAACCTGAAGAAAAACATGAAGAAACCAAGCCTCTTATTAATCAAGAAAGAAATATTGTATTTATTTAAAATTTGTCCATAGATTCATGTGTCTTATATTTTTTCTCTGAAATATGTTCATGAAATAAGAATATCAAAAGAATCTTCAATATAGACTTTTAGAAATTATGAAATTTAAATTCTAATAATTAGTTTTAAAATGATTTATTTTCTGGTAATTCTTTCAAATATGGAAAGAAGGATGAATGTTAAAAATAAGAAGCAAGAGCAATAAATAAAGTTTCAAATATCGAAAGAAGTGACCACACTAGGCACTGTATTGACCCATTAGGAAAGAGAAACAAACAGACAAATAAACTTGAAAGACACAAACTTTTTTTTTTCCAAGCTAAAGCTCTAAGCAGAAGTGACATGAATTTCATCAATATGTTTATGATTCCAAGCCAAGAAATTCAGTAAAGATTACCAAAGTATCTGATGTACCTTCTGGCAAGGGATGAAATACATTTCGCAAGGACATGAAAAAAAATGTCTGCTAGAAGAAGAGTTGCTAATCTGATCAAGAAGATTTTAGATTGAAATCTGAAGAAAAGGAAAATATCCTGATAAAAATGTAAGGCTAAACAGCATGGGGAGCAAGAGATACAATAGCATAGGAAAACTGACAACAAAGAAGAAATATCAAGCAGTTTTCTATTATAAAATAGCAGAATGGGATGGGTATGAAAAAATAAATCCTCATATCAGTATATCAAAGCAGACAAAATAAATATAATAAATTTAGTATTAAAGACAAATTTAATTTCCTATGTGTATTCTAATTGTAATGGTATAACTAATGTAAACTAAAATATATAAATTAAAAGGTATATCTTGTTAAAAAAAATTAAAATGAGTCAGAGATTAGCTTCTTTTTGAATAGGATGCAGAGAATCACTAAAAAAGCACAGATTTAAAGTTTTGTCACCAAACCTGTACAAGACATACCACTTAGCTGTTAATTTGCTCTTTTAGAATACCATAGGAAAAGGAACATGTTTATCTGAAAACAAGGATAACAAAAAGAAAATTGCCAAGTTCTTTATCATCTATAAAACCTTATTCTGTAATTTTAAGTTTGGCTGAGAAGGAAGAATTGAATGGGGAATTTATGGGTGGCTTGTGAGAAGGAAAATATATCACCTTAGCCAGATGAATACACTCTACTCTAGGAAAGAAGATTTCTAAAATTTCAGAGAAAGACCAAGGAGACTTTCATTTTAGATGAAAACATAGCTCACAAGGGGTAGGAAACTCTACAATTGTAAATGCTCACATAAAAAAAAATCATCTTAATGAATTATTGTGTCTGAGTAGGGAACTGTCTAATAAGGTAAGATTTTTAAAGTGTAAGGATATTCAGCAGAGTTTTATTTGAAATAATTAAAAATTAGAAGAGCATAAATTTCCAAAAAAAAGGGAAATAAGTGAATTCTAATGTATATAATAAAATATTTTGTAAAAAATTACATGGTAAACAGATCTTGTATGGCATAGAAAAAGCTTACAAGTTAAAAATTAGTATAGAAATATGAATATGCAATATGATCCTAACTTTAAAAAATATATGCTTAAAATGACATACATTCAAATATGAATAATTACTATTTCTAAGGGTTAGAATTTATATTTTATTTCCCACTTGTCTATGGATTTCCATTTTTCTCAGTAAACAGAACTTTTATAAACTAAAGATTAAAAAAACATTTTAAAGGTCATGTACAAAAGGTGGAAGAAGGAGCACACAACAATGAATAGAATACAAAAAAATGGTACAAACCTCTAAGTACAGTGTCAGGAAAACAAAAGCAATAACTTAGCTATAAATGGTGCTAAGGAAATTGAAAAGAATTTTTAAATTCAGGTGTAAACCGAGAAGGAAAAAATCTTCAAGCAGAGGGTCATGTTAGCATAACTTCTGTTTCTGTCAAAGCAAATCTTCACACTGGAAGGACAGCACGTAGTTAACAGGGAGTTACAGAGTAGCTGAGGATATTATAAAGGAGCATCTAAGTTAAATTATTTCCTGTCTCCGGGCTCAAACAGTTTATATTCCATGCTCTGGAAGGAATTTACAGATATAATCAGGATAGACATCATCTCTGAGAAATCATAGCACTTAGAAGAGGTGAGAAAATTCTGGAAAAGAACAAATATTTATCCATTTTTCCAGTAGGGTATAAAGAGATGTGTCTTAAAGCTGTTATTAATTTCAACTTTATTTCCCAGAAAACAATTCTAGATGCACTCTTTAAGGAGATTTTGACCCCTTAGGAGGTGATAAGGAGCTCAGAAGTCAGGTTCTGTGCAGTGTAACACATTTCTGTTTTGAGATAAGGTTAAGAGTTTAGTAGATCAATATTTTCTCCAAGGTGAGAAGGATGCAGTACATGATTCCTAAGCTCCTTTCTAAATATGAAATTCCATGATAAGCCATGGTTTTCTTGATATCAGGTAGCATTTGAAAAAGTCTTTTATTAATCTTGTGGGCAAGATGATTAATGTGGGCTAGAGAATAACAGGCTAGAAATGTATACTAATGGTTAGTTAAATGGCCTACATCATATTGATTAATGGGTCATGTAACCCTTGATTCATGTCACTCTGTAGTGATGTGCCATGGGTCGCTAATCTCTTCCCTGACCATTTTATCGATGATCAGGATGACAAATATGTAGATGACAAGCATCTCATCTTGTAGAAGGAAATCAACTTGCAGAATGTTATCAACTTGTAAAAGGAAAATGTTTAAATGAATGAATTTGGATTCTAAAAGATTTCATTAAATTATGCGGCAAAACTAACAGAATATATATGTATATACATACACATTCACACATAAATATTTTGATTAAATATAGAGAACTCCTTTTAAAAAAATAAGTTAGGCAAATACAAGATAAAATAACTCAACTTGAAAAAGACTTGAGGATTTTAGTTAGCTGCAAGTTCAGTACAGCCAAAAGTATGGCCAGTTATTCCGGATGACCACACTGAGCTGCTCAGAGGAAATGGGGGAGCAGGGAAGGTGGAAGCCACTTAGTTAAATCTTCCCTCACATACGTGGGCAAGTAAAACTGCGCACACTGCACAGGCATTATTTTTTAAAAGGGAAGTGAGATCTCTTTATTACGTATGGCAGATGGAGAAGAGAGTGCAGGAAGCAATGGTATGGGCCCTAGTTCCACACTACTCCTGCCCTGCCCTCCCCTCTCCCTCTCACCCATCCTGCTGAGCATCTCCTTTAGAAACTAGGTCTTCTCCCTGGGCCCTCTTGCCTATGGTTAAAACTGCACTGGCTCATTTGCTCAACCTGCCCAAAGAAGTTCAGATCTCAGTTTCAGCTGACTTATTTTGCTCAAGGAGATACAGTTTTCTAATCTTAGGAATCAAACTATATTTGTGACCAGATTCGTCTAGCCAGTACAGGCCAGTTGTTCTCTAGTTTATTTACTCAAAGCCATACATTTAAAACGTTTTCTTTCTCTTTTCTCACAGTGTAAAATACTCAGAATATTCTTTAGGAAATTCTCTATATGCCAACTGAAGAGAAAATATCAAAAGATAGACTTATACTTAGTACAGGGAACAGAGTGTACAGAACAAGGAAGACAGTGATCCCACTGTCCTCTGCAATGCTCTGTAGCTCAGCTAGAGTATCGTGAGAAGTTCTGCATCTAAAAAGGCATATTGATACTTATGCAATTCTAGAAAAAAAAAACAATCATGATGATAAAGCACACAAGACACAAAGTATGAGGTTGCTATAAGAACCATGGTCATTTTGGCAGTAGAAAAGATTTAAGAGAAACACCATAACCGCATAACATATTTTAAGACTCATGTATATTGCTATTAGTTTTATTCAAAATATCTCCAAAAGGATGAATTAAGATTAAGGAACAAAATTTATGAAAAATTTATAAAGAACAATCTACAGACAATACAGCCTATTTTAACAATACAAAACCCAACCTCCAAGATTTACTTCTAAAAGAATTCATTTTTAGATGAGACGACTAACAAAACATATTGGCACTACCATTCTAAGTTTCACCTAAAAGTGATTCTATTTGATTCTAGCTGTCTGCGCCATGCAGGCTTCTTGGGGTATGTCTTCCCACTTGGATACATCCTGCTTTAATAAACAAGCATGGACAATATCTTTTTCCTTAATACCTTATAGCATAACTTAGATAGATTAAAACTTTCAATAACACCTTACCAAATACTATGTGATTGCAGAGGAAGGACGATCGCAGAGGGTATAAGAACTATATACTTAAAGAGGTGCCATCCCAGGGCCAACACAGCTACCTGTTCTCAGAGCAGTCAGCCCCCTCCCATTCCACGTGCTCTCAAGAATTAGGTAGGAGACCCTGTGCGGAGACAGGGTGGCTGGCCGACGTTTCTGTCGCTGAGGGCGCCCGCGCGAGGCCAGTTACCAGGCATGCCAAGAAGTAAGAAAATGTGACTCATATCTAGAAGAAAAATCAGTCAATAAAAACAGACTCAGAGGACTTCCGGAGAAGATGGCGGCTTAGTAAGACGCGCGGGTCTTAGATCCTCCTCCAGAAAAGCAACTAAAGAAACAGAAACAATACGAAACAGCTCCCGGAGTCACGACAGAGACCAAAAAAGACAGTGTACCCCATTCTGGAACGGCTGAACGGGTAGGGAGAATCCACTGCTGTGAGATACCCGAGGGGTGCACGTTTTCCCGGCTGGGGTGGCTGGCGACTGGGGTCCCCTCCACGCACGTGGCTCCCCGGTCTGACTGGGAACATTGGATAGCGGGGCCCTCCCGTCACGCTTGGCGTCTCGGGCCAGCTGGGCAATTTGGACCAGCACTCCCCCAAGCCACGGCCAGCGACCCCCGCCTCCACGCGCGGTTTCCCGGGCCGACTGCCCCGCAGACAAACGACCGCCACGAGCGCCACCTACTGGGCAGGAAAAGAAAAACAGAGCCCAGAGATTCCACAGAAAAACCCTTCAACCAGCTGGGTCCCACACCCAGGGAGATCTGATCAAATGCCCAGACACCAGCAGAAAATAATGGATGACGCTCGGAAAATTGAAGATATGGCCCAATCAAAGGAACAAACCAATAGTTCAAATGAGATACAGGAGCTGAGACAACTAATGCTGAATATACGAACAGAAATGGAAAAACTCTTCAAAAACCAAATCAATAAATTGAGGGAGGACATAAAGAAGATATGGGCTGAACAAAAAGAAGAAATAGAAAATCTGAAAAAACAAATCACAGAACTTGTGGGAGTGAAGGACAAAGAAGAAAAAATGGAAAAAACAATGGATACCTACAATGGTAGAACTAAAGAGACAGAAGCTACAATTAGTGAACTGGAGGATGGAACAACTGAATTCCAAAAAGAAACAGAAACTATAGGGAAAAGAATGGAAAAACTTGAGCAGGGAATCAGGGAACTGAATGACAATATGAAGCGCACAAATATACGTGTTGTGGGTGTCCCAGAAGGAGAAGAGAAGGGAAAAGGAGGAGAAAAACTAATGGAAGAAATTATCACTGAAAATTTCCCAACTCTTATGAAAGACCTAAATATACAGATCCAAGAAGTGCAGCGCACCCCAAAGAGAATAGACCCAAATAGGCGTTCTCCAAGACATTTACTAGTTAGAATGTCAGAGGTCAAAGAGAAAGAGAGGATCTTGAAAGCAGCAAGAGAAAAACAATCTGTCACATACAAGGGAAACCCAATAAGACTATGTGTAGATTTCTCAGCAGAAACCATGGAAGCTAGAAGACAGTGGGATGATATATTTAAATCACTAAAAGAGAAAAACTGCCAACCAAGACTCCTATATCCAGCAAAATTGTCCTTCAAAAATGAAGGAGAAATTAAAACATTTATAGACAAAAAGTCACTGAGAGAATTTGTGACCAAGAGACCAGCTCTGCAAGAAATACTAAAGGGAGCACTAGAGTCAGATACGAAAAGACAGAAGAGAGAGGTATGGAGTAAAGTGTAGAAAGAAGGAAAATCAGATATGATATATATAATACAAAAGCCAAAATGGTAGAGGAAAATATTATCCAAACAGTAATAACACTAAAAGTTAATGGACTGAATTTCCCAATCAAAAGACATAGAATGGCAGAATGGATTACGACCCAGCAATACCACTGCTAGGTATCTACTCAAAGGACTTAAGGGCAAAGACACAGACGGACATTTGCACACCAGTGTTTATAGCAGCATTATCTACAACTTCAAAGAGATGGAAATAGCCAAAATGCCCATCAACAGACGAGTGGCTAAACAAACTGTGGCGTATACCTACGATGGAATATTATGCAGCTTTAAGACAGACTAAACTTATGAAGCATGTAATAACATAGATGGACCTAGAGAACATTATGCTGAGTGAGTCTAGCCCAAAACTAAAGGACAAATACTGTATGGTCCCACTGATGTGAACCGACATTCGAGAATCAGCTTGGACTATATCATTGGTAACAGAGACCAGCAGGAGTTAGAAACAGGGTAAGATAATGGGTAATTGGAGCTGAAGGGATACAGACTGTGCAACAGGACTAGATACAAAAACTCAAAAATGGACAGCACAATAATACCTAAGTGTAATGTAACTAGGTTGGAACACTGAATGAAGCTGCACCTGAAATATGGTTTTTTGTTTGTTTGTTTGTGTGTTTGTATCTTTTGTTTTTGTTTTTTTCTTTTTCCTTTTTATATATATATATATTATTAGTATTATTATTTTAATTCTCTTCTCTATATTAACATTCTATATCTTTTTCTGCTGTTTTGCTAGTTCTTTTCCTAAATCGATGCAAATGTACTAAGAAATGATGATCATACATCTATGTGATGATACTAAGAATTACTGAGTGCATGTGTAGAATGGAATGATTTCTAAATGTTGTGTTAATTTCTTTTCTTTTTTTGATTAATAAAAAAATTTAAAAAAAAAAAAAAAAAAAGAATTAGGTAGGCTTTAGGCCTCAAGAGCAAATGCAGTTTCATAAAACCTCTCACAATTCCTAAATCCTGACCCACCACTACGTGGAGGGCACTAATGTGCCATTCCCCTTTGCAATCCAGATCAAGAGAAACAAAGTATTCTTTCCTCTCTTCCTAGGGTCTGTCTTCTAACTCTGCACAATCACAGGGCCCAATCCACAATCCAACTTCCATATTACTATAATTTAAGGCAGCACAATTATCATTCATACAGCAGGAATGACACACCCACATAGTAAACAGGATGCTTTTTTTTTCACAATATCTTCCAAGAATTTGATCTGTAACAAATTTGAGATAGCAACCCTCTACGTTATAGAAAGTTTTCTGGCAGAACATAAGGCACCCACATTTTGGTAAATAAGAAGGGTTTCCCACATTGGGATAGAGGGTTGAGCCATCGGGTTTAATTCTAATATCTTATCAAGACCTAAGATTAAAAGATGCTGGGCCTCGCTTTTATCTCTTTTTTTTTTTTTCTCTGAACATTTTCTGTATCTCGTTACATTAATGGAATAAAGAATAAGGCATTCAGGTGTTCTATCATCAATTAAGAATGAATCTTCTCTTTTTAAAATGTGTCTTTACATTATTTATACATGGTTCTATTTTTAATTTTGAAGTTTTGGGTAGCTGTAGGATAGGTTAGGGAATTCATGCGAACAGCAGCTAGGAAGTATGAGCAAATGGCACAGGGTCCTAATACCTAGCATACACCTTGGAAAATATTAGAAATACTCTCGTAGATATCTGGATGCTGGGTAATGTCTTACTAATAGGTTTTCCTTGTCTGAGTCCCGTTCCCTCTTTCTGCTCTTACCTTTCATCTCTGATTACAAGCACAAAAACACTGACACAGAGGAATCGAATGTAGAACAAGCCCTGCATTTTAAATAAATAATAGCAAATTTAAAAGCCTGAACTTAGGTTATACTGCTGAGAAGAAAACTTCTTATGATAAGTGGGTGGTGTGTAACATTCACATGCCTGTGTCAGAAGTGAAGAATCACAATTGACAAAGCAAGCTATGTAAAACACTAATGCTGCCTAAAGCTTACACCCCACACCACTGAACCCATAGCTTTAGCTGTTAGTTCATTAACTTGAACATGGAAATCCAGTGTTTTTGAAAGAAGAAAAACAAATTCAGCACTTTTTAAAATCTGCACTGAGTGGTCAAACAATTTTCACTGTGAAATGGTACTTGTGCAGAGCAACAGTATAAAAACCACTGACATACATACTTCAAACAAGTTCTTCATAAATGACCTAGTTAATTATTTGAATATTATGTCACTCATAAAGGATCAGAAATATGTAATATAAAACTGTCAGCAGAATAGCATTTGGTGCTACAAAAACACCAAAAGTATAACAGAAGTATATATGCATGTACATATAGCCCTTGTATTTTATGTGAATGCCATCACAATATTAAATAACCCAGGGGTTCTGAGAATATATCCCAAATAAGCTAAAATAAATTATTTTAAAAATGATGACCATTGGATTTGAGGTAGTGCGTTATTATCCATAGGTTTGCTTTGTTTTTTTAGTCTATACTTGGATTAATTTTGTCTGGGGACAATTCTGGTGGAAAACGAATGAGTATTAGGAAATAGAAAGCATATTGCACCAAAGTAGGAAATTATGGCATGTCCAAAAATTGTACCAATTTCAATTTTCACATGAGGGGTGTTTTAATTTGTAAGCTGCTAAAATGCAATCTATCAGAAATGGCATGGCTTTTTAAAACGGGAATTCAATAAATTGCAAGTTTACAGTTCTAAACCTATAAAAATGTCCAAACTAAGGCATCCAAGTAAAGATACCTTAATTCAAGCAAGGCTGATGGGTCTAGAACACCTCTGTCAGCTGGGATGTCACACGGCTGGCATCTCTTGGTCCCTTACCCTTGGCCTCTATTGCTTTCAGCCTCTGTTCCTGTGGGGGTTCCTCACTTTGCTTTTCTGGGGCTGGCTCTCATCTGTTGGCTTCCTTTGGCTCTCTCCAGGTTCTGGCTTGCTTAACATCTGATGACAACAGCTGCTGGGCTCAAAGAAGCCTCAAACATCTGTGTGTCTGTTCTCCAAGTGTCAGCATGTGTCAGCTCTGGGTGCTGAAATTTCTGTTGGCTCTCTCTGTCAGTTCTGTTGTTTCTGAGGTTTCTCCAAAATGTCTCCTCTTTTCAAGGATTCCAGTAAACTAATCAAGACCCACCCTGAATGGGCCAAGTTACATCTCCATCTAATCAAAAGGCCACACCTACAATTGGGCATGTCAAAAGTTTCTGCTCTACAATATTGAATTAGGATCCAAAGAAATAGCTGACCCCACAGGATTAGATCAGGATTAAAACATGGCTTTTCTTGGGTACATAATATTTTCAAACCAGCACAAGTGGTAAATTCTTTATCCTCAGACTATATTTGTAGTTACTCCTCAAGCATTCTTCATCCATTAATTCAGCATCTATCTGTTGAGCACTTACATTGTGCAAGAGAAGTAAGCTGGTTATTGTGGTTCAAAGATAGAAGGAACGTTTCCTTCCTCAAAATACTCACAAAAAAGTGCAGGAACAGGGAAAAAAGTGCAGGAACAGGAACATATAAGTAAAATTTATGCTCCACTATGATAAGAAATGTGCTAGAGATAAGCCCAGAGTGTTATTCCAGCAAATAGGAGGAACACCCAATCCAGACTGAGAGGAATGTCAGGGAAGGCTTCCTGGAGGAGATGACTTTAAAGTTATTATTGAAGACTGAATTGGTTAAGTAAAAGAGAAGAGCAACTCTCTAGGTGGACTTAGGAACTAGTGTGCCAATGAACAGAGAAAAGCAGTTCATATGATCAGGATGCAGGTTTAAAGTAGAGACAAACAAGAAATAAAATAGAATCGTTCCTACTTGCCATGATGGGGGGTTTGATTCATATCCTCTGAAGAGTTTCGAAGAACCAAGATTGTAAATGGGATGGTGTTTTCAGATATGTGTTGAAAAATCATTCCTGTAGCAATTTGAAAATAAAAAAGGATTATAAGAGGGCAAAGCTAAAGTCAGGGAGACACTGAAGTAATCTGGATGAGAAATGATGAGGTTTGAACTTAGGCAGTGGCCATGGAAATTCACTGAAGCAGAGACTGGAGAAATATCTCCTCAACCGTGTTAAAACTTCATGGCTGAGAAGATGTGTAGAAGCAGGGAGAGGAGAAGTGAGGAAGGACTCAAGTGGCCTGGGTGTCTGGATGGCCCTGCCAGTGATATTCCCTGAGACGGAGTGTATAGGAAGAGGCGCAGGTCTGGAAGAAAGGTGGATAATGAGTTCAGTTTGAGACATGTTGATGTCGGTGTGCCTTTGGGATGTTCAAATATTAGATAAATAGGGGGCAGTTGTCTAAACCAAACTGGAGTTCAGGAGGAAGATTTTCCTAGAGATGTAGATTTTGGAGGAATCAGCACACAGGCAATAGCTGAAGTTATGGGGCTGCATGAAGTCCTTCAGAAGGCGCTGTCAGAGAGGCACAGACCCAGAATCGAGCGTGGGGAACAACACCGCTTTCCCCCTAAAAGAGACAGAAGAAGGTCTAGCGAAGCAGAAAGACAGCCAGGAGTGTGTGATGTCACTGCCACCTAGGGAGAAAGGATTTTGAAAGGCACCTGTTATGTCTCAAGCCTCATGCCAGACACTGCAGGGGTCCACTAATGAATAAGGGAGTCTTTGCCTAAAGGAGGTCACAGAGAAAGGCATGTGCTTATATAATCACAATAGGAGCTAAAAGTGACAGGACTTTTAATAAAGGTTCAGATCAAGTACTTAGGAACTCAGAGGAAGGAGTAGCCATTTCATGGTCAAGCATAGTACAGATATAATACTGACTGTTGTTTGAACACATGAATGTGGTTTGTAGTTTATATGGCATCCCCTATGTCTCTGCTTAAAAACTACTTTTTTTTGAGAACTTCTAATTATTACCACTGAAGTAATCTCTCCTTCCTTTAAGGATGTAAATATTGCAGCTCAAAAATGATATATACCAAATCTATTTTACTATTAGATAAATATGTGTTGTTTTCTAATCTCCCCTACAGATTGTAAAGTTCTTCATGGTCCTGAACTAATGTCTGATCTCTTTTGGGACCTTCCCCAATATCTGGACCAGCACTATATGGCAATACTCTCAGAGTCTTTCAGCACTGGCCTCAATACCCATCCCAAATTATTAATGCCCACTAAGCCACAATTTTCTGAACTGAAAATCAGAATAGTAATGTTACTATTATTACATATTATATAACATAATAGAAACTCCTCAGAGAGGTAATAGTAACCCCTCAGAGCGAGGCTGTTTTGGATATTAAATGCAATGTTTATAAAATACCTAGTGCACTAATTGACACATGGGAAATAGTCAAGAAAAAAATATCTTTCAATGCACAGAGTGCATAATAAATGCTTGTAGGAAGAATGAATAAATGAAAGATCACTTGGCATCAGTCTATGTTTCTGATAACAGTTTTCAGATACCTATAATTCCTGGAAGTTTCACAATACAAATAATACAAACAACTAGTATTTTTCCATGTTCTGAACTGCCCTTTTGTCCTTCAAAATTTTACATAAAATTCCTAAAAAATTTGCTGTCCTTCAGTTACCACTTTTTCTCCTTAGTGTTACCTGATGAATATATTATGGAGTGAGCTAATTTATTTTGCAAGATTAACAGCTAGTATTGAAACAAAAATATGGCAGTGGTGCTTAACCTAATCAAATAATTAGTAATAATATCTCATTCTTGAGGAATTCAGGTTAGTCAGGATTTTGTTGAATACTTGTATTTCTATAGAATAGAGCATTGGTTAAGAGCTGACAATCACATTTTAAAACCCATGTCTACTACTTTCTAGCTGTGTAGGACAATTTATTCAACATCTCTGTATCTTAGTTTTCTCCTCTGTTAGATGGGGATAATGAGAGAACCTACATCAGAGAATTGGTATGAAAACTGAATGTGTGTTTAACACAGCACCCGGCACGAAGTAAGTACAGTATAAATACCATCTTTTATTATTTCTTATGCAGTTAGTAAGACTTTGGTATTTAGTGTTTTCTTTTATATTCAAAGATGTTGCTAGGTTC
Source organism: Tamandua tetradactyla (assembly GCF_023851605.1). Lineage (NCBI taxonomy): Eukaryota > Metazoa > Chordata > Mammalia > Pilosa > Myrmecophagidae > Tamandua > Tamandua tetradactyla. Next base: position 130,596,810 of record NC_135327.1, on the reverse strand, counting down.
TATTCTTTTTATTTAAGGAACTGAATTTGCTTAAACTTACAGCCTATCTTCCAACCTCAATCTGCAGAAAACAAAACAGAAAATGTTTTAAGAATTATGGAACTATCTGAAGATTTTCCAAGAACAAATAAAGTAGCAAAGGCAGTCAGTATGGTATACACTGTTTCCTCAAAACTGTTTCTATTTATTTATGAAAACTCACTAAGTTTATTAAACAAAATTTTCCTATTTTTTTGCTACTGTTTAATATTGTCAGTAAAACTTATGCAGTCTTTTGGGCCACCATCAGTTTCTAACCAGAAGTAACTTGTCTATGGATATAAGATGCTATTGTTCAGAAAAACAGAAATTAAATCCCGGTGTCCTTAGTAAAGAACTGAAACAAGCTTTATCTCTTGCAACAAAATCACCCTTTACTCAAGATAAAGCAGTTTCTTGCCTCAGTGTCAGATTCTAAATTTGCCATTTACTATGTGATCTGGGCTAGCTAATAAACCTTTTTAAGCCTCAGTTCCCTTACCTGTAAAAATGAGCATAATTACCCACTTCATAAAATAAATGAGCTGATATATTTAAAAATCCCAGAAAACACTGTACCTGGAGGTTGGTGAATGCTCAATATATGTAGCTTAAAAACATTCAGTTTTGAAACCTTCAGTTTCAATAATGGGTAAGATTGATTAGATGTGTTAGAACAACTTTCAGACCATAAACAAGTATTTTTAAAAATCTGTTTGAAGTCACTGAAGAGCAACTAAAGCAGGCAGAAAGTTGAGGGAATACAAATTCTTAAAGCAAGAGAAACACTTGGAGTGTCACATTTACCTCAGTTTTTTCTTTAAAGGGACTCTCTAGCTTCCTCTTGCATGGAAGAAAAGGCTGAGACAGCAAAAAATGAGTCCTGCTTCAATGAAGAGACTAATATCAATACTTCAGGTTGCCAGAAAAGCTTGAAATTAAGACACAAGATCTAAGAAAAGAGGAAGGGTGAGCCCAAAAATATGCTTCCAAAATTTTTTCAAGTGGTATGCAGGCCAGAATTTAAGAAACTCAACACAAAGCAGCAGTTAGGAAGGTAAAGAACAGAGTAGATATTCCAGAGACATCAAATGTTGGAAAAATGGCGATTGGTGTTCAGCTCCTCAAATTAGAAGGGCTTGGTAAATAACTCAAACTTTGAGTTGAAACTCCATAAAGACTTACTCTAGGAGTAATAATAAATCAGATATATTCCAGCCCTAATGAAAACTAAAGGCAACTCTTTAAGCGATCAAGATCAAGATAACCTCATACTGCTCTTACTGGCAAAAGAAAAGTGAATCGATTTAACTGAAATCCACAGTGTTCAGCATATATCCAAAAACATATAAGGCGTGCTAAAAAAGAACCAACTCCCCAGAAACCAAAAGAAACATAAGGAATAGAAAGATACCCTCAGGTGTTGCCAATACTAAAGCTACCAGATAGGTACTTTAAAATAATCATCGTTAGTATTTCAAGAGAATAGAGGAAAGGATGGAGAATTTCAGCAGAAACCTGAAATCCATAAAATGGAGGTCAAATTGAAATTCTATAATTGAAAATATAAAAATTGAAATTAAGAATCCAGGAAATGGATTCGTAACAGGTTAGAAACAGCAGAATAAATGATTGGTGAACTGGAACACAAACTGACAAAAAGAATCTACATTAATATCTAAAACAGAAAAAAAGATGATAAAGAAAAAGAATGATTTAAAAATGTAGGATGTAGAGAGAAGGTCTAACGTACTTATAAGCAGAGTATCAGGATGAGAGGAGACAGAGAATGATACAAAATAAATACTAGGAAAATACTGGCCAGGAATTTTCCAAAAATGTTGAAAATATCAAACTTCAGATATATCAGATACAAAAAAAAAATGTCTATCCACAAGGGAGGACATATATGTAAAACACAAACACGCAAACAAAAAACGCACACATGAAAAACCAAAGCAATGAGAACATACTGACGGTATGAGGCAGGGTGCATGGGTGGTTCTGTGGCAGAATGCTCGCCTTTCATGAGGAACACCCGGGTTTGATTTCTGGACCATGGACACTCCCCGCCCCCAAAAAAAGTATGGGGGAGACAAGGACATAATATCTTCAGTAAAAAAATAAAAAGATGGCAGCTAAATCTTCAAGAGAAAAATGAGGAAATAAGAAGACAATGGGCTGACATCTTTAAAGTGATGAAAGAAAAAACACTGCTAATCTATGATTATGTATCCAGTAAAATATTTTTTAAATATATAAAGGCAAAATAATGACGCTTTCAGAAAAATAAAAGTTGTGAACTTTTTGTAGCTAGAGCTACACTACAAAAAATACTAAAGAGTTTTTTTCTTGCTGAAGGAAATGATTACATAGCTTCAGGAAACAATGCAACAGAAAGATAAATTTGTGGGTAAACATAAGTGCACATGATGATTAAAACAAAAATATCTAATGTCTTATGGGATTTACAATATATAAAAGTAAGTATATAGAAGTGAAATATACATTAAGAATAGTACAAAAGGCTGGACAGGAGAAATGCATAGATAACTTGCATTGTTCAGGAAGTGCTAAAAATATATTGTACTGAATAATGTAACCACTAAAAAGTAATAAAAGAATGTAAAAAGAGTCTTCAAAGAGAATTTTTTAAATGGAATAATTTTTAAAAGTATGAATGCAAAAAAAAGTCAATAAAGAATAAAGGGAAAATAATGGATGGAATTAATGCTAAACAGATAGCAAGATAAAATACTTAAAGAAGCTATATTGGTAATTACATTAATTGAAATTGATTCAACTCTTGCTTAAAAGACAAAATTTAGCAGACTAGATAAAAAAGAGGACCCAACTATATGCTGTTTACAAAAGGAACAGTTTAAATATATAGACGCATGCTGCATAAAAGTAATAAGAAGAAAATGTTAAGTTAACTGAAAGAAAAATGATGTATCTATATTTATATTGGAAAAATAGACTTTAAAAGAGGAAGAATTATAAGATATAAAGTTGCACTTTTCAAACTAATAAAATGGTTCAGTCCATAAGAAGCTATACAATCATACATTTATAAATCCTTAGTATAAATGTCATATATAAAAGCAAAAGTTAACAGAATTAAAGGAGTATAAAACAAATCCACAATTATAAGGGAGACTTTAAAACACTTCTTTCAATAACTAATAGAATAAGCATATAAATAATCAGTCAAGAATATAGAAGTCTACAATGACATTAACCATTTTTATATAATTTGACTTATAGGACACTAAAACCAACTACAGAGTACATATTCTTGAGTATACATGGAATGTCAGGGAAAAAATATAGACATTTTCTAAGCCATAAAGGTACATTCAAAGGATTGAATTCACACAGTGTATGTTTGCTGATTACATTGAAGTTAAACCCATAAATCAATTCGAAAGACAGAAAAAAGTTTAAATGTTTGGAAATTAGGCAAAAAATTTTTCTAAGTAAGCCACACTTCAAAAAATAAATCATAATGTAAATTAGAAAATATTTTGAACTGAAAGATAATGAAAATGCAGCATTTAAAAACCTGTATGATACAGCTAAACCAGAACTTACAATAAAATTTATAGCTTTATAAGAATATGTTAGAAAAGACAAATGTTTTAATATCAATTATCTTAGCTTCCCTCTCCAGAATCTAGAAGAAGGAGTGCAAATCAAACTCAAAGAAAGTAGAACATAGAAAATAATAAGAATAGAAGCAGAAATCAATGAAATAGAAAGCAGACATACAAAAAATCAGCATGACCTCCCAAAACGGTCTTTTGAAATAAGTAACAAAACTGATAAAACTCAAGAAAGATTGATCAAGAAAAAAAAAGAGAAAAAACATCAATTACCAATATCAGGAATGTCAAAGGGATACCACACAAATCCAGTAGACATCAAAAAGTTAATGAGTATATTATATAAACAATTTTACGCCAGTAAATTTGATAACATGAATGACATAGGCATAACTGTGTGAAACACTTTTTTTTACAAAAGAAAAAAATATTTATTTTATACCCATCTCAAATAATGCTATTATACTTTGCCCAGCATGTACAAACCTCTGTGGCATCAGTTAAAGCAACAATTGAAAATACAGTACTTTTTTTTTTAGGACTTTGTCTTTTCCTAATCCACTATTGCCAAGGAAACATTCCTTATTGTGAAAGATTTCCCATGACTTTTTTTTTATTAATTAATGGAAAAAAAGAAATTAACCCAACATTTAGAAATCATACCATTCTACATATGCAATCAGTAATTCTTAACATCATCACATAGATGCATGATCATCGTTTCTTAGTACATTTGGATCGGTTTAGAAGAACTAGCAACACAACAGAAAAAGATATAGAATGTTAATACAGAGAAAAGAAATAAAAGTAATAATAATAGTAAAAAAAAAAAAACCTATAGCTCAGATGCAGCTTCATTCAGTGTTTTAACATGATTACTTTACAATTAGGTATTATTGTGCTGTCCATTTTTGAGTTTTTGTATCTAGTCCTGTGGCACAGTCTGTATCCCTTCAGCTCCAATTACCCATTATCTTACCCTGTTTCTAACTCCTGCTGGACTCTGTTACCAATGACATATTCCAAGTTTATTCTCGTATGCCCATTCACATCAGTGGGACCATACAGTATTTGTCCTTTAGTTATTGGCTAGACTCACTCAGCATAATGTTCTCTAGGTGCATCCATGTTATTACATGCTTCATAAGTTTATCCTGTCTTAAAGCTGCATAGTATTCCATCGTATGTATATACCACAGTTTGTTTAGCCATTCTTCTGTTGATGGACATTTTGGCTGTTTCCATCTCTTTGCAATTGTAAATTATGCTGCTATAAACATTGGTGTGCAAATGTCCGTTTGTGTCTTTGCCCTTAAGTCCTTTGAGTAGATACCCAGCAATGGTATTGCTGGGTCGTATGGCAATTCTATATTCAGCTTTTTGAGGAACCGCCAAACTGCCTTCCACAGTGGTTGCACCATTTGACATTCCCACCAACAGTGGATAAGTGTGCCTCTTTCTCCGCATCCTCTCCAGCACCTGTCATTTTCTGTTTTGTTGATAATGGCCATTCTGGTGGGTGTGAGATGATATCTCATTGTGGTTTTGATTGGCATTTCTCTAATGGCCAGGGACATTGAGCATCTCTTCATGTGCCTTTTGGCCATTTGTATTTCCTCTTCTGGTAGGTGTCTGTTCAAGTCTTTTTCCCATTTTGTAATTGGGTTGGCTGTCTTTTTGTTGTTGAGTTGAACAATCTCTTTATATATTCTGGATACTAGAACTTTATCTGATAAGTCATTTCCAAATATTGTCTCCCATTGTGTAGGCTGTCTTTCTACTTTCTTGATGAAGTTCTTTGATGCACAAAAGTGTTTAATTTTGAGGAGCTCCCATTTATTTATTTCCTTCTTCAGTGCTCTTGCTTTAGGTTTAATGTCCATAAAACCGCCTCCAGTTGTAAGATCCATAAGATATCTCCCAACATTTTCCTCTAACTGTTTTATGGTCTTAGACCTAATGTTTAGATCTTTGATCCATTTTGAGTTAACTTTTGTATAGGGTGTGAGATATGGGTCTTCTTTCATTCTTTTGCCTATGGATATCCAGTTCTCTAGGCACCATTTATTGAAGAGACTGTTCTGTCCCAGGTGAGTTGGCCTGACTGCCTTATCAAATATCAAATGTCCATAGATGAGAGGGTCTATATCTGAGAACTCTATTCGATTCCATTGGTCGATATATCTATCTTTATGCCAATACCATGCTGTTTTGACCACTGTGGCTTCATAATATGCCTTAAAGTCAGGCAGCGTGAGACCTCCAGCTTTGTTTTTTTTCCTCAAGATGTTTTTAGCGATTCGGGGCACCCTGCCCTTCCAGATAAATTTGCTTATTGGTTTTTCTATTTCTGAAAAATAAGTTGTTGGGATTTTGATTGGTATTGCATTGAATCTGTAAATCAATTTAGGTAGGATTGACATCTTAACTATATTTAGTCTTCCAATCCATGAACACGGTATGCCCTTCCATCTATTTAGGTCTTCTGTGATTTCTTTTAGCAGTTTTTTGTAGTTTTCTTTATATAGGTTTTTTGTCTCTTTAGTTAAATTTATTCCTAGGTATTTTATTCTTTTAGTTGCAATTGTAAATGGGATTCATTTCTTGATTTCCCCCTCAGCTTGTTGATTACTAGTGTATAGAAATGCTACAGATTTTTGAATGTTGATCTTGTAACCTGCTACTTTGCTGTACTCGTTTATTAGCTCTAGTAGTTCTGTTGTGAATTTTTCCGGGTTTTCGACGTATAGTATCATATCGTCTGCAAACAGTGATAGTTTTACTTCTTCCTTTCCCATTTTGATGCCTTGTATTTCTTTTTCTTGTCTAATTGCTCTGGCTAGAACCTCCAACACAATGTTGAATAATAGTGGTGATAGTGGACATCCTTGTCTTGTTCCTGATCTTAGGGGGAAAGTTTTCAATTTTTCCCCATTGAGGATGATATTAGCTGTGGGTTTTTCATATATTCCCTCTATCATTTTAAGGAAGTTCCCTTGTATTCCTATCTTTTGAAGTGTTTTCAATAGGAAAGGATGTTGAATCTTGTCAAATGCCTTCTCTGCATCAATTGAGATGATCATGTGATTTTTCTGCTTTGATTTGTTGATATGGTGTATTACATTAATTGATTTTCTTATGTTGAACCATCCTTGCATACCTGGGATGAATCCTACTTGGTCATGATGTATAATTCTTTTAATGTGTTGTTGGATACGATTTGCTAGAATTTTATTGAGGATTTTTGCATCTATATTCATTAGAGAGATTGGTCTGTAGTTTTCTTTTTTTGTAATATCTTTGCCTGGTTTTGGTATGAGGGTGATGTTGGCTTCATAGAATGAATTAGGTAGTTTTCCCTTCACTTCGATTTTTTTGAAGAGTTTGAGGAGAGTTGGTACTAATTCTTTCTGGAATGTTTGGTAGAATTCACATGTGAAGCCATCTGGTCCTGGACTTTTCTTTTTAGGAAGCTTTTGAATGACTGATTCAATTTCTTTACTTGTGATTGTTTTGTTGAGGTCATCTATTTCTTCTTGAGTCAAAGTTGGTTGTTCATGTCTTTCCAGGAACCCGTCCATTTCATCTAAATTGTTGTATTTATTAGCGTAAAGTTGTTCATAGTATCCTGTTATTACCTCCTTTATTTCTGTGAGGTCAGTAGTTATGTCTCCTCTTCCATTTCTGATCTTATTTATTTGCATTCTCTCTCTTCTTCTTTTTGTCAATCTTGCTAAGGGCCCATCAATCTTATGGATTTTCTCATAGAAGAAACTGGTCTTTTTGATTTTCTGATCTTATTGATTTTCTCTATTGTTTTCATGTTTTCAATTTCATTTATTTCTGCTCTAATCTTTGTTATTTCTTTCCTTTTGCTTGCTTTGGGATTAGTTTGCTGTTCTTTCTCCAGTTCTTCCAAGTGGACAGTTAATTCCTGCATTTTTGCCTTTTCTTCTTTTATGATATAGGCATTTAGGGCAATAAATTTCCCTTTTAGCACTACCTTTGCTGCATCCCATAAGTTTTGATATGTTGTGTTTTCATTTTCATTCACCTCGAGGTATTTACTAATTTCTCTTGCAATTTCTTCTTTGACCCACTTGTTGTTTAAGAGTGTGTTGTTGAGCCTCCACGTATTTGTGAATTTTCTGGCACTCCACCTATTATTGATTTCCAACTTCATTCCTTTATGATCCGAGAAAGTGTTGTGTATGATTTCAATCTTTTTAAATTTGTTAAGACTTACTTTGTGACCCAGCATATGGTCTATCTTTGAGAATGATCCAGGAGCACTTGAGAAAAAGGTGTATCCTGCTGTTGTGGGATGTAATGTCCTATAAATGTCTATTAAGTCTAGCTCATTTATAGTAATATTCAGATTCTCTATTTCTTTATTGATCCTCTGTCTAGATGTTCTGTCCATTGATGAGAGTGGTGAATTGAAGTCTCCAACTATTATGGTATATGAGTCTATTTCCCTTTTCAGTGTTTGCAGTGTATTCCTCACGTATTTTGGGGCATTCCGGTTCAGTGCATAAATATTTATGATTGTTATGTCTTCTTGTTTAATTGTTCCTTTTATTAGTAGATAGTGTCCTTCTTTGTCTCTTTTAACTGCTTTACATTTGAGGTCTAATTTGTTGGATATTAGTGTAGCCACTCCTGCTCTTTTCTGGTTGTTATTTGCATGAAATATCTTTTCCCAACCTTTCACTTTCAACCTATGTTTATCTTTGGGTCTAAGATGTGTTTCCTGTAGACAGCATATAGAAGGATCCTGTTTTTTAATCCATTCTGCCAATCTATGTCTTTTGATTGGGGAATTCAGTCCATTGACATTTAGTGTTATTACTGTTTGGATAATATTTTCCTCTAACATTTTGCCTTTTGTATTATATATATCATATCTGATTTTTCTTCTTTCTACACTCTTCTCCATACCTCTCTCTTCTGTCTTTTTGTATCTGACTCTAGTGCTCCCTTTAGTATTTCTTGCAGAGCTGGTCTCTTGGTCACAAATTCTCTCAGTGACTTTTTGTCTGAGAATGTTTTAATTTCTCCCTCATTTTTGAAGGACAATTTTGCTGGATATAGGAGTCTTGGTTGGTAGTTTTTCTCTTTTAGTAATTTAAATATATCATCCCACTGTCTTCTAGCTTCCATGGTTTCTGCTGAGAAATTTACACATAGTCTTATTGGGTTTCCCTTGTATGTGATGGATTGTTTTTCTCTTGTTGCTTTCAAGATCCTCTCTTTCTCTTTGACCTCTGACATTCTAACTAGTAAGTGTCTTGGAGAACGCCTATTTGGGTCTAATCTCTTTGGGGTGCGCTGCACTTCTTGGATCTGTAATTTTAGGTCTTTCATAAGAGTTGGGAAATTTTCAGTGATAATTTCTTCCATTAGTTTTTCTCCTCCTTTTCCCTTCTCTTCTCCTTCTGGGACACCCACAACACGTATATTTGTGCGGTTAATATTGTCCTTGAGTTCCCTGATACCCTGTTCAAATTTTTCCATTCTTTTCCCGATAGTTTCTGTTTCTTTTTGGAATTCAGATGTTCCATCTTCCAAATCACTAATTCTATCTTCTGTCTCTTTAAATCTATCATTGTAGGTATCCATTGTTTTTTCCATCTTTTCTACTTTATCCTTCACTTCCATAAGCTCTGTGATTTGTTTTTTCAGTTTTTCTATTTCTTCTTTTTGTTCAGCCCATGTCTTCTTCATGTCCTCCCTCAATTTATCGATTTCGTTTTTGAAGAGTTTTTCCATTTCTGTTCGTATATTCAGCATTAGTTGTCTCAGCTCCTGTATCTCATTTGAACTATTGGTTTGTTCCTTTGACTGGGCCATATTTTCAATTTTCTGAGCATGATCCGTTATCTTCTGCTGGCATCTGGGCATTTAGTCAGATTTCCCTGGGTGTTTGACCCAACAGGTTGAAAGATTTTTCTGTGAAATCTCTGGGTTCTGTTTTTCTTAGCCTGCCCAGTAGGTGGCGCTCGTGGCACACGTTTGTCTGCGGGTCCCACCAGTAAAAGGTGCTGTGGGTCCTTTAACTTTGGAAAACTTTCGCCGTGGGGGAGGTTCACCAGCCAAAGCGTCTTGGAACAGTGCCAGCTGGCCCGGGGGTCTGAACGCAGGGAGGGTTGCTGGCCGCCGCAGCCTGGGAGAGCACCCGTCCAAATTTCCTAGTCGGCCCGGGGCGCCAAGCATGGCAGGAGGGCGCCAGCCACCGCAGCCCGGGAGAGTGCACCGTTCCCAGCCGGACCAGGGCGTCACGTGTTTGGAAGGGACCTCCCCAGTCACCGTTCTCTGCGGTCTGGGAATTTCCAATCCAATTCTCTCAGTTGGTCCGGGGGGCCTCGCGTGGTGGTGGTGCCAGCCACCGCGGCTTGAGGGGACCGCCTGCCCAATTCTGCCAGCTGGCCCGGGAAGGAGGAAGGGAGGGACTCCGGCCCCTTGCCGCCCCGCCCGGGAAAGCCCGTGCCCCTCGGTGATCTCACCGGAGCTGGTTCTCCCAGACAGTCAGCCATTCCAGGATGGGGTATGCTGTTTTTTTTATCTCTGTCCTGGCTCTGGGAGCTGTTCTGTATCGTTTCTACTCCCCTAGTAGCTGTTCTGGAGGAGGAAAGGTGAGGGTGGCAAGGCTGTTGAGGACAGTGGCGGAGGAGCCGGTGAAGGCGGAAGAGGGCACGGTGGTGGTTGGAGAGCTGCTGGAGTAGGAGGAGAAAGGGAAGGATAAGATGGCGGATGGAACGCCGCCGGAGCAGAGGGGGAAAGAGAAGGGCAAGATGGCAGCGGGAGCGCTGGCAAAGAAAGAGGAAGACGAGGGCTGGATGATGGTGGGAGCGCCGCCAGCGGAGAAAGAGGAAGAGGAGGGCTGGATGGCGGCGGGAGCACCACCAGCGGAGAAAGAGGAAGAGCTGTGAAACACTTTTTAACAGAACTGAACAGAAGAACTAGAATATTGGATAGTTCTATATCTACAAATAAATCCAATCTGTAATTAACAACTTTCCCACAGAGGAAACTACTGACTTAAATGACTTCACTGGTGAAAACTCTAATAGCTATATAAGAAAAAATACCCAAGTTGTTAAACTCTTCAAAATAGAAAAAGAGGAATACATAAGAATTAACATTATGAAGATAGAAAGACCTAATACAAAAATCTGACCAGGGCCTTACTAGAAAGGAAATTTATAAGCCATCATGCACACGTATATATAAATATGTAGTATTTAACGTGTATTTAAAATTTTTCCATTTTAATTTTATTTATTTAAACAAAATTTTATAAAATTTAATCCAGCAACATATAAAAATGAAAATATACTAAGACCAGAGGAGTTTTAGTGCAAGGTTGGTTTAGCATTTGAATGTCAGTCAATATAATTTACCATCTTCACAAAATAAACAAGAAAATCCATATGGTCATCTCAATAGATGCAGAAAATAATTTGATAAAATTCAACATTGATTCATAATAATAAGCAAACTCATTAAACTCTCAATAAACTTAATAGAAAATAAATTCCTTAATTTGACAAAGGATATCTTTAAAAAGCTATACCAAACTTCATTTTTCAAATGAAATATTGAACATTTTCTCAATGAGTTCAGGAAGAATACAAGATTGTCCACTATCGCTACTTCCATTCGATAGTCTATTGAAAATCTCAGCCAGGATAATCAGACAAGGAAAAGAAAGAAAAAGTATAAATACTGTAAAAAAAAAGTAAAACTATATTTATGCACAGATGGCAGATTGTGTTCATATAAATTCAAAAAGCTATTAGAATAAATAAGTGAATTTAGCAAGGTTTCTGTATACAAGATCAATATGACAAACAGTTAGAAATATATTTATTTAAATCAGCATGTTTAACAATAGCATAACAAAACACCAATTACCTAAAGCTAAATCTTACAAGGAAAATTACAAAGCATTGCTAAGGGAAATTAAAGAAGACTTAAATAAATGTTGTATACAAAATATATAAAGAATATATACAGACTGATTTTTTAAAAAAAAAGGACAATGCATTTTTTAAATAAGCAAAACACTTGAATAGAAACATTATAAAAGAAGATATAGAAATAGCAAACAAACATCTGATAAGGCACTCAAAGTCACCTCGTACTCCAAAATGATTAAAATTCAATAAATAGAAATATCAAGCACTGATAAGGAGCTTTGATTCATTTCTGGTGGGAGGATAAATTGGTAAAACCCTTTTGAAAAAGTGTTTGGCAATAGCTCCAAAGGTAAACATATGCCTACTCTATGACCCCCACAATTCTAATCCTAGATAATATCCACTATAAATGAGCACATATGTACACCAAAAGACATTGCCCAGAATGTTCTTAGCAACTTTATCTGTAATAGCCAAACTGAAAACAATCCGGATGTCCATCATCAAGTGAATAAATAAACATTTTGTGGTATAATCATTCAATAGAATGCTACATGAAGAAGAACAAACCACTATACCAATATGTGTGCATCTCACAGACATAATATTCAGCAAAAGAAGCTAGACAAAAAAGCATGCATTCTATTTTACTACAGATGCAATGAAAAAGTCTTCATGCTTTCTGTCTGTCTGATAGTGGCAGTCAAGGTTGAAGAGGGAATATAGGAAAGTCTAAAAACTTGGGGAAGGGGAAATAATCTTTACAACTCAGAAATAAACTTTAAATAGCTAAAAAAAAAAAAAAGGATAAAAAAGCCTGCATTCTATATAATTCCACTTATATAAAGTTCAAAAACAGGCACATTTTCTTTAAGACAATAGAAGTCGGGATAGTGGTTATCCCAGGTGAAAGTTGGTTATGTTGACTGTAAATAGATAAAAATATACTTTGTGGGATGCTTATCTAGAGGTTGGTCACCAAAGTATATATGCATATGTAAAAATTAATTGTGCAATATGCTTTTTCCACTTTCCTGTATATATAATTTTAAAAAGATTTTTTTTATTTAAAAGAGGACTCTAGGTCTTATCTGTTTGCAAAATATTAAGAAACAAAGAGAAAGTTATGTCAGTCTTTTTAAGGATCTGGTTTCTCAAGATGCAGAGATGCAGTCTTGATCAATAAATGTGTTTCATAATTATTCAAAACCTTGAATTTTCAGGAAATGTTCCTGAGTCATCTCTATTTTCTTCATCCCAACCGAGAGTTACCAAAACTATTAACCTTCCAAGGTTAAAAAAAATGGGGGGACATTCATTCACCTCCCAAAAAATAAACAAACAAAAATTCAATAAATGGTGCTAAAATAATGGGATAGTCACATGGAAAAATAATGAAATGTGACCCCACCATACAGTATACAAAAAATGGGGGGGGGGGGACAATAAATGGATAAATATTTATTCTAAAAGTAGTCCCATTTTCAGACAAATGTTATCCTTTTATAAGATTGAATAAACTAATGAAATTAGCAGAAAAATAACTGCAAATAAGAAGAGCCTAAGGATAAATTTGAATGGGGGGGGGATACAGAAAAATAAAGCAAACTGGGAAATCAAATTAAAAAAAAAGAATTATGGAAACCCTATGATGGGGAGAAACAAGATTCCAAGACACTAACAATGGCAGACAAGAGATATATGTTAGATAAATGGGTTAGGGGGCTCCTCTGAAGAGGTGACATTTAAGTAAGAAGAGTGGAGTGTCCCAAGTAGAGGGAGCAGGCTGAGTCAAGAAATTAGAGTGCCAAGGAACTGAAAGAAGGCTTGTGGAATTAGAGCATGTAGAGTAAAGGGAGGTGTGAAGCAAGGTGAGTTTGAAAACAAGGTAAGATCTTAACGCCAGGCTGAGGAATTTAGATTTTATTTTAAGTAAAATGGGTGGCTATTGAAATGTTTTAAGAGATCAGATATAACATGATTTACATTTAAGAATCCTCTTAGTAATCAACAAAGAATGGGTTTATAAGAGACAACAGATAAGTGGAGGGAGACCAGTAAGAAGGTAAGAGACACTACTTGCCTGGACTAGAGTGAATTATCATCATGTTTTAGTTTTCTAGCTGCTGAAACCAATACCATGCATTAGGTTGGTTTAAACAATGGTAATTTATTGGCTGATAGTTTTGAGGCTAGGAGAAGTCCAAAATGGAGGTATTGATAAGGTGATACTTTCTTCCCAAAGTCAGTGGCATTCTTGGGCTGGCTGCTGGCAATCCTTGGCCCTTGGCTTTTCTGCCACAAGGCAATGCACATGGACGCCTCTCTTGGCTTCTAAATTCCACTGACTTCTGGCTTCTGGATTCACCCTCAGGCTTCTCTCTCTGTGACCTTGCCTATGACTATAAAATATACCTGATATATATGAAAACATTATTTGCTTACATAAAAGACTGAGAAGTACACACAAATTCAAAGAACTGCATCTTGTAAATCCACTTTATTGACATATCAGCATATATTTGGGTCATTTTTTTCAGTTATTCATTCCTTCAGAAGAGTTTAAATGTCTCTCATGAAATTATAATGCTTTAAAATAATTATAAAGATGAGATTTCCCAAAGGAGGCTGTTTTTGCCTGAAGTTATTCTAATCAACAATATTCCTTTACAATTGGATGATTATTGTCTTTTCTTGTCTTTAAAACTTTAAGGATTTTAGTATGTTCATTTTCTTTCCTAGCTCTGAAACAAAAGCTGTAAAAGAAAGGAACATTAAAAAGAGGATGTATTAGTTTCCAAGGTGCTAAAACAAATACCATAAATGAGTTGGCTTAACAACAGGAATTTCAGAGGCCAGAGGGCTTGCCTCTTCTCTCTGGCCAGCAATCTTAAGGGTTCCTTTGCTTTTCTGTTCACACGCCAATGTACATGGTAATATTTTCTTCTTTCTCTTCAGGGCTCTGATAAGTTTCAACTTCTGGTTGCTGCCTATGGCATCCTCTCTCTGTGACCACTTTCCGTGCTAAGGACTTCACCCATAATGGATTAAAGCCCATTCTCTTTCAGTTTAGACTAACTAATAGCATCTCCAAAGGCCCTGTTTACAAACGGATTCCTGTCCGCAGGACCAGGAGATGGGACCTGAACATGGCATTTCTGGAGGACATGATTCAATCCCCAACAGAGGAAAAATTATTTCTAAAATCCGTTACTCTTAACAACTGATCAGCAAGAGATAAAGAAGAAAGTAAGAGGCTACCTCAAAAATCATTCCAATACATAAGTTAATGTTCTTAAATATGAAAATTTCTGTCATTTTCATGCTTCAATGAAAATCATGTGTATGCTTTGCATAATGTTTCATTCTAAGGTTCATCATGTGATTTTGTTTATTTTTGTGTCCATTCTGTAAATGAATTCAAGTGGCAGTTATTTAGATCCCCTACTAAAATAGTGATTCATATAATAATAATGAGAAAAATAATGTTAACTAAAAGCTATTATTTAGAGAGTGACATCATCAACATGGCAATGTAAGACATATCCCCAGTGATTCAGTGAATAAAAAGACAAATCCCATTTGCTTAGAACTCTGGAGCAGAGACTGGAGAGGTACTCCACAAAGGCTGAATGGAAGAAAAAGAACAATATCAGATAGGAAGCTTCCATTCCAGACCTGCCAATCCTCTTCCCTTCCCCACTCAGTCCCACACAGCTTGGGAGTTGCTCAGAGGCAGTGGTCAAGATCCTCCCCACCCCCCACCAGGACAGAGACCATAGAGGCACTCATAGCAGTGAGTGAGAACCACACTCATACCCTGGAACAGGGACCCAAGCCTAGAGAAACCCAGGGCAGAACACTGAACGAATGTTGCAAACAAAAAAGCCCACTGGTAAGGGAGTGGTAGAGGATATGGTAGAAGACTGGCAAGTGCTCCTTCAATTCAATTTCTGCTGGCTGAACCACTTAAATACAAAACAGAATCTTCTGGAGTGATCCACTTTTCTGAATTGATCTCATCAGACTCCCCAGGGCAGAATAGCTAATGGGGAAGAAGCAGAAGGCAGAAAAGACTAACTGAGAGAAAAAAAAGGGGGGGTGTGTGAGTAGTAAACCAAACTGCTATAAGATAGGACGTTCCAAAATTGGGCACTGAATGAAGGAGAGAATTTAAACAAATCACAGGAGCTGGGGAGAAAATTCTGCACAAAAACAAACAGAAAAGATCAAGATTCCTGGAGAAGGAACAGAGGAAAAGATGCTTCTCCTGGAGGTGAAAAATGTATGCAAAAATATATAATCTTAAAACTCATACCACTCATATTAGTGCAGAAGAAGAAGAGTTGAGAGAATCTGATCAATTAAACAAGGGCTATTCAAATAGTCTAGAAGAAGTTGGATAATGAGCCAAAGAGGAGCCTGAACACAAAGCCTATCAACAATAAAACCTTAAATAAGAGTGAGAAATTGGCCTTCTGAGTTAAGTCATCAAGGTAATCAGATCCTAGACATCTGCAAAAAAATTAGAAGCCCTACTGAGAAACAGGAAGGTATGGCCCCGTCAAGGGACCATATTAAAACTTCAGAGGAGACACAGCATTTGAAACAACTAATTAAAGTTCAAACTATCTCCCAAATCAATTAAAAATGATGTAGTAAAATATGAATAAAGAGATCACGGACATTAAAAAGGTAATGTGTGAGCATAAAGAAGAATTTTGAAGTATAAAAAGAAACATAACAGAAAATCATGGGGATGAAAGGCACAATAGTAGAGATTAAAAATACACTAGAGGGTGGGCCATGAAGGCTCAGTGGCAGAGTTCTTGCCTGCCATGCTGGAGACCCGGGTTCGTTTCCCAGTGCCTGCCCATGTGAAAAAGAAAAAAATACATGAAAGGTATGCAATAGGAGATATGAACAGGCAGAAGAATGAATCAGTGAACTAGAAAAGAGAATGATCAAAATCATAGATATACAGAAAATAATTGAAAAAAGAATAGAGCAGTCTCTAAGGTATTTGAGTAACAGCATGAAGTACACAGCATATGCACCTGGTTGCCCAGAAGGAAAAGAGAAGGGAAAAGAGGCAGAATGAATATATGAGGAAATAATGCCTGAAAATTACCCACCTATTGTAAAAGGCATAAATACACATGTCCAAGACGCTCAACAAACTCCAAATGAATAAATCCAAATAGCTTACTCTGAGACACATATTAATCAGAATGCCAAATGTCAAAGATAGAAGGAAAATTCTGAAAACAGTAAGAGAATAGCAATACATTACATACAAGGGATTCTCACAAAGCCTAAGTGGTGATTTCTCATCAGAAACCATGGAGACAAGAAGGCAGTGGTATGATATATTTAAGGTGCTGAAAGCAAAAAAAACACCAGACAAAAATTCTTTATCCAGCGAAACTGTCCTTCAAAAATGAAGGAGAGTTTAAAATAGTCATAGAAAAACAGAAACAGAGAGTCTGGCAAAAAAAGATTCACTCTACAAGAATTACTAAAGAGGTTCTATAGGTTGAAGGAAAAAGACAAGGGTGGGTTGGAGTAGTGTAAAGAAATGAAGATTATCAGTAAGGGAAACTAAAAGGGTAAAGACAAAACCCAGTAGGATTGTAACTTCAACTCTACTCTTTAATTTCTTTAAGAGTCAGGATACAATTCAACAAGAAAGAGGCATACTTCCTGATAATGGGCGTGCAAAATATTAAGTGTTGTGCTGCTTTGAAAGGATGTATGACCCCTAGAAAAGCCAAGTTTTAATCTAAATCCCATTTTGTAAAGGCAGAATAATCCTATTCAATGCTGTATGTAATTAGATCATCTCCCTGGAGATGTAACCCAATCAAGAGTGGTTGTGAAACTGGATTAGGGGAGATGTGTCTCCACCCATTCGGATGGGTCTTGAATGGTTTACTGGAGTCCTATAAAAGAGGAAACATGTTGGAGAATGAGAGAGATTCAGAGAGAGCCAGAGAAGAACGGCATAGCCACAAGAAGCAGAGAGCCCACAAGCCAGCGACTTTTGGAGATGAAGAAGGAAAATGCCTCCTGGGGAGCTTCATGAAACAGGAAGCCAGGAGAGAAAGCTAGCAGATGACGCTTTGCTTGCCATGTGCCCTTCCAGCCGAGAGAGAAACTGTGTCTGTGTTCGCCATGTGCCTCCTTACTTGAGAGAGAAACCCTGAACTTCATCAGCCTTCTTGAATCAAGGTATCTTTCCCTGGATGCCTTTGATTGGACATTTCTATAGACTTGTTTTAATTGGGACATTTTTTCAGCCTTAGAACTGTAAACTATCAACTCATTAAATTCCCCTTTTAAAAGCCATTCCGTTTCTGGTATATTGCATTCCGGCATCTAGCAAACTAGAACAGTGGTAAAGTGGAACAAAAGCAACATAACGAGAATCAGAGGGATAGGGGAGGAAAGAACATGTATGTTACTGAAGCTATATTGGAATTTTTTCAAATTAGTAAGTTATAGATGTAACCTATACCCACAGTAACCATAAAGAAAGCATTTTTAAAATATACAGAAACAGAAATCAGACACATCACAAAAGATTATCTGTCGAGAAAAGAAGGTTGCAAAATAGGAAAAGGGAGACAAAAAAATTGATGTGTAAAAAGAAAAAGAAAAAAATGACTGAAGTACTGCCTTTACAATAATTACACTGAATGTTATTATTATTAATAATATCATTAACTTTCATTAATGATGTTAATGTGATTAACATTGTGTTGTTGTAAATAATTAATTTTCAAGCATAATTTCACATTTAATTGTGAAAGACTGACACAAATTCACAGAATGGATAAAAAAAGCACAATCTAATTGTACATTGTTTATGAGACTCCCCTTAGAAAGAGACACAAAGAGAATGAAAGTGAAAGGGTGACAAAAGATATCCCATGCAAATAATAACCAAAAAAGAGCTAGGGTAGCTATACTAGTATCAGATAAAATAGGCTTTATGTCAAAAGCTGTCATAATAGATAAATAAGCACCTTATATATTAATAAAGGGGGTAATCCACCAAGAAGAAATAGCAATCATAAATATTTACGCACCTAACAATAGTGCCCCAAAATATTTGAGGTAAACACTGGCAAAACTGAAGGGAGAAATAGAACCTCTGTAATAATAGTTGGAGACTTCAATATACTATGCACATCAATAGATAGAACAGGAAGATCAATAAGGAAACAGACAATGTGAATAATATAATAAATGTACTAGACTTAACAGATATACATGAACATTGTGCCCCAAAACAGGATGTACATTCTTCTCAAGTGCACATGGATCATTCTCCAGGATAGACCACATCTTGGGTCACAAAACAAGTCTCCATAAATTTAAAAAGAGTGAAATTATATAAAGCATCTTCTCCCTACATAATGGAATGAAGCCGGAAATCAATAAGAGGCAGAAAACTGGAAAAGTCACAAATATATGGATGTTAAGTAACACACTGTTAAACAATCAGTGGGTCAAAGAAGAAATTGCAAGGAAAATCAGTAAATCTTTTGAAAAAATGAAAATGAGAATATAACATATCAAAACATATGAGATGCAGTGAAGGCAGTTTGAGAGGGAAATTTATAGCTCTACATTCTTATGTTAATAAAGAAGAAATAGCTAAAATTAAAGACCTAACTGCACACCTGAATGAACTAGAAAAGGAACAGCAACCTAATTCCAAAGCAAATAGAAGGAAAGTGATAAAGATTAGAGCAGAAATAAACAAAATTCAGAATAATAGAACAACAGTGAGAGTTAACAAACCAAAATTTGATTCTTTGAAAAGATCAATAAAATTGACAATCCCTTAGCTTCACTGATAAAGAAAAAGACAGAGAAGACATAAATAAATAAAATCAGAAATGAGAGAGGGGACATTACTACTGACCTTGCAGAAATAAAAAGGACCACATGAGAATACTATAAGCAAATATTTGCCAACAAATTAGACAACCTAGGTGAAAAGGACAAATTCCTAGAAACACAAGAACAACCTCCAGTGACTCTAGAAGAAATAGAAGACCTCAACAGACCAATTACAAATAGAAATTGAATTAATCCACTAAAACCTTCCAAAAAAGAAAAGCCCAGGGCCAGATGGTTTCACATGTGACTCCTATCAAATAAGAATAATTATTGTCAACCCTGTTCAAACTGTTCCAAAAAAAAAAAAATTGAAGAGGAAGGAGCATTACCTAACTCATTCTACAAGGCCACCATCATGCTAAAACCTAACCCAGATAAAGATAATATGAGAAAAGAAAATTACAGACCAAATTCTCTTATGAATATAGATGCATAAATCTCCAATGAAATACTTGTAAATTAAATCCAATAACAAAGGAAAAGAAGTATATAATCAATTGAGTGGGTACTATTCCAAGTATGCAAGGGGGGTTTCAACATAAGAAAATCAATGAATGTATTACTCCACATTAATAAAAATGAAGTGTAAGGCTACATAGTCTCCATTGACACAGAAAAGGCAGTTGATGGACACTAGCACCCCTTCTTGATAAAAACACTTAGAAAAACAGGAATAGAAGGAAACTTCCTCAACATGATAAACATATATGAAGAATCCATAGCTAACATCACACTTAATTGTGAACGACTGAAAGCTTTTCCTCTAAGATCTAGAAGAAATCAAGGATGCCCACTGTTCCCCCTGTTGTTCAACATTTACCGGAAGTTCCAGCCACAGCAGTTAGGCAAGACAAATAAATAAAAGGCATACAAAATGGAAAAAAGAAGTAAAGCTTTCACTATTTGCAGATGACTACAAAGGTACTAGAGTTAATAAATGAATTCAACAAATGGTAGTGTAGAAGATCAACATGGAAAAATCTATAGCATTACTATACACTAGTAATGAGTATTGTGAGGAGGAAATAAAGGAAAATATTGCATTTATAATACCAGCTAAAAGAATCAAATGTCTAGGAATAAATTTAACCAACAATGCAAAGGACTTGTATACAAAAAGTACAAAACATTGCTATAAGAAATAAAATAAAACCTAAATAAATGGAAAGACATTCGCTGTTCATGAATTGGGACAAAGATATTGTTAAGATGTCAATTTTACTCAAAATGATTTCCAAATTCAATGCAATCCAAATCCAAATTCCAACAGCCTCTGTTCCAGAAATGGAAAAGCCAATTATCAAATTTATTTGGAAGAGTAAATGGTTGTAAATAGGCAAAAAAAAAAAAAAATCTTGAAAAAGAATGAAGTTAAAGGGCACACAATTCTTAACTTCAAAGCATATTCCAAAGCTACAGTGATTGATACAACATGATGTCATCACAAGGATAGATATGTTGACCAATGGAATCAAATCAAAAGGTCTGAAATACACCCTCACCCCCATGGCCAATTGATTTTTTAACATTTTTATTGTGAAAAGTGATAAATTTCAAAGTGCAGTTAAACAAGTATTTACAGAGCAAATTTTAAAGTTTGGTAGGAGTTTCAGTTTCACAATTTCAGGTATTTCCTTCTAGCTGTTTTAATAGACTAGAAACTAACAAGAAATATCAATATAGTGATTCAAGTATTCACAATCTTTTGTCAAATCCTAACTTCTCTGTTACTACTCCTTCCTCTCATTTGATCATTCTCACAATCTTTACGGATATTTGGGCAATGACTGTTCTAAATTCTTCACGTTGAAAAGGAGTGTGGACATTATGGGGTAGGGGGATGCAACTAGTTGATGTTCTTGGAGAGACTAGTATCTTTGGGTTTCGGTGCTTATCTGGCATAGGAACAATCTGGAAGTTTTAAGTTTCTGAAAAATAAACTTAGTGAAACTCTTATAGAGGCTTACATAACCTCAGATAGAGCCCAGTATATTTCTTCAGCTTTCAGAAATACTGCTGGTTAAGGCTTTGCATACTGTGGCATTAGCACTATCTAACTGAAGCTTGCATGAGAGTAACCTCCAGAATAGCCTCTCAAATCTATTTGAAATATTTTAGCCACTGATATCTTATTTTGATACATTTCTTTTCTCCCTTTTGGCCAGGTAGGCACTGTCAATCCCACAATGCAAGGGCCAGGCTCAGCCCTGGGAATCATGTCTCATATTGCTAGGGAGACTTAGACCCCTGGAAGTCACGTCCTACATAGGGGGGAGGATAATGAGTTTCCCTGAATCACTAGGATTAGGGAGAGAGAGAGGCCACATCTGAGCAACATAAGAGGCCCTCTGAAAGTGACTCATGCATAATTATAGATAGGCTTAGAAAGAAATTTCATAAGCACAAGCCTCAACATCCAGGGCTTAGCCTATGTTTGAAAGAGTATCAGGAATTTCCCAATTCAGGAAATTTAATAGTTCCATATTTATTCCCCAGTCCCTCAAGAGACTATGCCAATATTTTTACTTATTTTCCTAACAAACTCTGGAATATATCAGGTTATTAAATTAAGCTATAGAGAATTACAAGATCTCATTCCCAATTCTAGGCTCCATGTTTTTAAGTTAGTAAATGAACTGGCCAGACAGGTTAAGATAGTGTGCTACAGAAATTTAAATTTTCGACGAAATAAACATCTCCTCCTTTGGTCCCATACAATAGGTGAAGTTTTAAAATACAGACAATATCATCCATTACCCTGTATTATGATTTACCTTAGTCCCAAGAAGATCAGCTTCATTCTAATCTCTAATTGATGTCTAATCGCTTTTTTTGCCTTTTTTTTAATGTTTTACGGAGCATTACCGACTTTCGAAACTACAGAACCCGAACTCTGAGTCTTAGGTGTGATGCACGTACCAAAAGTTCCAGGGAAATACAGGATATATACATAGAACACAGCATCTCAGAATTTAGAAATAAGGCTTAAAGTTCAGGAATAAATGTGACTTCTGCAAAAGCTTACAATCTAGGACCTAATTTTCTTATAAGCATTTTCTAAAAGAGAATATACAATATTTGTCCCTTTGTTTCTGGCTTATTTTGCTCAACCTAATATCCTCAAGATTCATTCACCTTGTTACATGCCTCACAACTTCATTCCTTTCTATAGCTGCACGATATTCCATCATATGTATACACCACAGTTCACCCTTCTCAGTTGATGAGCCACCTCATGAATAATGTCACCATGAACATCAGTGTGAAAATGTCTATTAGAGGCCCTTCTTTCAGTTCTTCCAGGTCTATTCCCAGTAATTCCCACTAATTATTCCCAGCCTAATCATATGGTGACCCTATATTTTGCCTCCTATGGATTTACTACATTACCCTCCTGAAGGGATTGCACCATTCTGCAACCCTACCAGCATTGACTAGGGATACTTCTCTCTCACATTTTTTCAAACACTTGAATCTTTCTGTTTATTTATTTATTTATTTATTTTGAATCTGAAGATTTTATTGAAATATATTCACATAGCATATATTCTATCCAAAATAAACCATCAATGTCTAACAGTATCATTTATGATGTCTAATAGTAACAGTACCTCATTTAGTTGTACAACTATCACCCTCAATTCTAGAAAGTTTTCATTGCTCCAAAGAGAAAAGTAAGAGATGGACATACCCATGACAAAGAGAAAACCCTAAACACACCATAACACTTGTCCCCTGCCAATTATTTACCTGTAGTATTATTGTGCTACAAGTGATATATTTCTGTTAAATGTAATTCATAGCATGCAATAGGTAGATTTCCCCATATACCACATTATTATAACTTTTTGTACAGCTGTGTCATACCTTAAAATAGTTTATCCAAAAGCTACTTATATTTGTAGTATTAATCTGTGAGATACATGACTTAAAACAACCCCTTTCAATCTTATTCACCTTCAGTAGGGCATTATTACATATAATTCCATTAACATACTACCAATACGTCTATCCATTCAAGACATTTAAGATCCACCTTGTTAACAAGCCAGTACACATTAGGTAACTGCCCCCCCCCCCTTCTCTAGCATCTATCTATCTCTAGGTCACCTTTTAAGAGTCTAAGTTTACAATTTCTAGGGTGTTCATATTAATGAAATCATACAGTAGCTGTAGTTTTCTGTATAGCTTATTTCACTCAGCATTATTTCTTCAAGGTTCATCCATGTTATCATACGCTTCAGGACCTCATTTCTTCTTACACTGCATAATATTCCATCATAGTGTCTACAGCACTTTGTTTACCCACTTGTCTGTTGATGGGCACTTGAATTGTCTCCATCTTTTGGCAATTGTGAATAATGCCGCTATAAATATTGGTGTGCAAATGCCTGTTCATGTCACTGCTTTCAGAGTTTCTGGGTATATATTGAATAGTGAAATTGCCGGATCATAGGGTAACTTGATATTTAGTTTTCTGAGGAAATTCCGAACTGTCCTCAACAGCAGCTGTACCGTTATAGCTACACCAGTGGTTAAGTGTTCCAATTACTCCACATCTTCTTCAACATTTGTAGTTTCCTGATTGTTTAATAGCAGACGTTCTTATAGGTGTAAGATGAGACCTGATTATGGTTTTGATTTGCCTTTCCTAAATAGCTAATGAAGCTGAACGTCTCTTCAAGTGCTTTTTAGCCATTTGTATTTCCCCTTCAGAAAAATGTCTATTCCTATCTTTACCCCACTTCATAATTGGGTTGTTTGTTCTTTGTCATTAAGTTGTAGGATTCTTTATATATATACCGGATATCAAACACTTATCAGATAAACGGTTTTCAATTATTTTCTTCTATTGAGTTGGCTCCCTCTTCAACTTTTTGACAAAGTCCTTTGAGGCACAAAAGCTTTTGATTTTAAGGGGTGCACATTTATCTATGTTTTCTTTAAGTGCTTGTGTTTTGGTTGTAAAGTCCATGAAGCCACTACTCATTATGAGGTCGTGAGGATGTTTCCTTATATTTTCTTCCAGGAGTTTTTATGGTACTGGCTCTTATATTTAGGTCTTTGATCCACTTTGAGTTCATTTTTGTGCAGGGAGTGAGGTAAGGCTCTTCTTTAATTCCTATGGTTATGCATATCCAGCTCTCCCAGTCCCATTTATTGAAGAGACTATTGTGTCCCAGTTCCATGGATTTGGAGCCTTCTGAGAAATCAATTCATGATAGATCTGGGGGTCTATTTATGAACTCTCAATTTGATTCCACTGATCAATACATCTATCTTTTTGTCAATATCATGGTATTTTGACTACTGTGGCTTTATAATACACTTTAAAGTCAGGAAATATAAGCCCTCCCATTTTGTTGTTATTTTTTAAGGATATTTTGACAATTTGAGACCTCTTTCCCTTCCAAATAAATTTGGTGACTTGCTTTTCCAAGTCTGCAAAGTAGGTTGCTGGAATTTTGATTGGTATTGCATTAAATCTGTAGATCAGTTTGGGTAGAATTGACATCTTAGCAACATTAAGCCTTCTATTCATGAACGCAAAAACAATCTTTCCACCTATTTAAGTCCTCTGATTTCTTTTAACAAAATTTTGTAATTTTCTTGATCCTGGTATGTAATTCTTTTAATGTGCCTTTGGATTTGATCTGCAAGTATTTTGTTAAGAATTTTTGCACCTATATTCCTTAGGGAGATTGACCTGTATGTAGTTTTCCTTTGTTGTAGTATCTTTATGTGGTTTGGTTTAGAGTGATGATAGCATCATAAAATGAATAAGGTAATGTTCCTTTTCTTTAATTTTTTGGAACACTTTGAGCAGAAATTGCATTACTTCTTTTTGGAATATTTGGTAAAATTTCTCTATGAAGCCATCTGATCCTGGGGTTTTCTTTGTAAGAAGGTTTTTGATAACTGATTGAGTCTCTTTACTTGTGATTGATTTGTTGAGGTCTCCTATTTCTTCTCAAGTTAGTATGGGATGTGCATGCGCTTCTGGGAAATTGTCTGTTTCCTCTAAGTTATTTAGCTTGTTGGCATACAATTGTTCATAGTATCCTCTTAGGATCTTTTTTACTTCTTCAGGATCCCCTTCTCATTTCTGATTTTGTTTATTTGAATCTTCTCTCTTTTTGGTCTGTCAGTTTATCTAAAGGTTTGTCAATCTTCTTAATCCTCTCAAAGAATCAATCGACTTTTGGTTTTATTAATTCTCTCTATTGTGTTTTTGTTCTCCAATTTATTTATTTCTGCTTTAATCTTTATTTCTTCTCTTCTACTTGCTTCAGGGTTAGTTTGCTGTACTTATTCTAACTTCTTCAATTGTTCATTTAGGTCTTTGATTTTAGGTCTTTCTTCTTTTCTAATGTATGCAGTTAGAGTCATACATTTCCCTCTCAGTGCAGCCTTCATTGCATCCCAAAGGTTTTGATACATTGTATTCTTGTTTTCATTCATCTCCAGATATTTACCAATTTCTCTAGCAATTTCTTCTTCAATACACTGGTTGTTTAACCTCCATATATTTGTGAAAGCTCTATTTCTTAGGTGGTTATTTATTTCCAGCTTCATTCCATTATGGTCAGCATAAGTGCTTTGAATAATTTCAGTCTTCTTAAATTTATTGAGACCTGTTTTGTGCTCCAATATATGATTGATCTGGAGAACATTCCATGAGCACTACCAAAGAATGTATAGCCTGGTGTTTGGGAATGGAATGATCTAACATATTTGTTAAGTCTCATTCATTTATCACACTGTTTACATTCTCTATTACCTTATTTATCCTCTGTCTTGTTGTTCTATCTATTTAAAAAAAAGAGTAGTTTATTGACATCTCCCACAATTATTGTAAAACATCTATTGCACCCTTCAATTTTTCCAACATTTGCCTTATGTACTTTGGAGGCCCTTGATTGTGTGCATAAAGATGTTTAATTGTTATTTCTTCTTGGTGTATTGTCCCTATTACTAACAAATAGTGTCTTTCCTTGTCTCTCATAACATGTTTGCATTTAAAATCTATTTCATCTGGTATTAGCATAGCTACCCCTGCTTTCTTTTGGTTACAGCTTGAATGGAATTTTTTTCCCATCCTTTCACTCAATCTATCTGTATCCTTGGGTCCAAGATAATCTCCTGTAAACAGGGTATAGATGGATCATATTTTTAAATCCATTGTGTCTATCTGTACCATTTAATTGGAGAGTTTAATCCGTTCACATTCAAAGTTATTACTATAAAGGTAGGACTTGAACCAACCATCTTAACCTTTGGTTTTTATTTGTCAGATATATTTTCTCCTCTCTCTCTTTATATCCTTTAAGTTACTAATGGTCTTCAATTCTGTGTCCTTCTCCAGACCTCTCCCTCCTGTCTTGTTTTTTTTTTTAATTTGTTCCCCTCAGCTGACAGAACTCCCTTTATTATTTCTTTCAGGGCAGATCTCTGTTAAATTCTCTCACATTTGTTCATCTGGGAAGATTTTAAACTTTCCCTCACTTTTGAAGGACAGCTTTGCTGGATAAAAAATTCTTGGCTGACAATTTTTCTCATTCAGAATGTTAAATTTGTCATACCACTGCCTTTCTGCCCCTTGTAACTGCTGAGTAGTCAGTCCTTAGTTTCACGTGGCTTCCCTTGAATGCGATGAATTGCTTTTCTCTTGCTGCTTTCAGACCTTTCTTCTTTTCTTCAGTATCTGGCAATCTAATTAGTATGTGTCTTAGAGTGGGTCTATCTGGATTTATTCTATTTGGAGTTCACTGGGCTTCTTTGATTTTCATATTTATGAGGGTTGAGAAGTTTTCCCCAATTATCTCTTCAAATACTACTCCTAGCCCTTTGCTCTTCTCTTTTCCTTCTGGGGCACCAGTGATTATTATATTTGCGTGCTTCATTTTGTCCATCATTTCCCCAAGATCCAATTCTAATTCTTCCATCTTTTTCACCATTTGTTCTTTTGTGCATTCACATTCAATTGTTCTGTTCTCTTGTTCACTTATTCTTTCTTCTGCTTCTTCAAATCTGAGGTTCGGTGTCTCTAGTTTTTTGTTTTTTTCTTTTGCATGGGCAGGCACTGGGAATCAAACCCAGGTCTATGGAATGCTCTCCAGTATGTTTTTAATTTGATCTACAGTATCAAATTAAATTTCCATAAGATCTGATATTTTTCTATTTTACTCTTTCAAATTTTTCATTACACTCTTCTAGTGTCTTCTTGATATCTTTTATGTCTTTAGCCATCTCACTGAAGTTATTTTGGAGATTTGCATGTATTTCTTTGATTACTTGTTCCAAATTCTGTATTTCCTCTGGCTTTTTAATTTAGTCATTTAATTTCACCATCTCTTCTTGCATCTTCATGTACTTTGTGATTTTCTTCTGATTTCTAGGCATTGATTATCTTGATAAGTTTATTTTGAAAGTTTATTTCCCTCGCTCACCTAAGATTTTACATTTGCTTGGGTTTGCGTTGAAGATCACAAAGCAGTCTGCCAAAGTAAACTTTCCCTGTCTTCTCAGCAGACAGCACTCTTGGACTACCTCTTCTCTACAACCCCATCTCCCCCAAACTGTGGAAGTGCACTGGGCTATGCTCCAACCAGACTACAATCCAGCCAATGCCATTGCTCTCCATGTGTACTATTAGCCACAGACTCTGGGAGTAGGGATTGGGGACTGTAAACCTTGAGTGAGACATCGCCTGTGGGCACAATGTGTCTGGCACTTCCAAGGCTCCTATGTGGAAAGGTTTCAGATTGCAGGATTGAGAGTTTCCATTTCACCAGCCAACAGCAAGCTCAGGAGTGATCTGCTTTTGGCTGTCCCACAAAACCT
The DNA here is from genome assembly GCF_023851605.1 of Tamandua tetradactyla. NCBI lineage: Eukaryota > Metazoa > Chordata > Mammalia > Pilosa > Myrmecophagidae > Tamandua > Tamandua tetradactyla. The sequence goes on along the minus strand of NC_135327.1, from coordinate 130,568,510 downwards.
GGGTTTGTATGAGGGCACTCCTTTGACAGTTGTGTTGTCAGTGTTTCTCAGACAAAACAGGACTTGGTACCTGTGCAGGATATGTAGACCAACTCTGACTGCCCCAGGGATAGGAGCTGGAGATGTTCTGGTAGATCCCACAATACCCCCGTATCTAATGGTCTGCCATAGATGCATACTGTTCAGTGACTTAATAGTCCTCAGAGGCTTTTAGCCTCCAAGCTTAGGCAGCATCTGCTTGGGCAGGGCTGAATTGCCTTCAAGCCCTGGCTGAGTCTGACTGGCTGGGGCTGAATTACCTCTGAGTGTTGGCTGAGTCTGTCCAGGCCCTCTGAGCCCTGGGTGCCTCTGACTGGGCTGTTGGGGCTGAATTACTTCTGAGCCCCAGGCTGCTTCTGACGGGGTGGAACTCAATTACTTCATGGAGCTCCAGCTGTGTCTGACTGGGTGGCGCTACAGCTGCAGGGTTTTTGTTCCCTCACTTCACCAGCCAAAATTGGGCTCAACGTGGGGCTGTGTTCTCGACTTTACCTGTGGCAGAGGATGCCGAGGATTCCTTCAGTTGCCTCAGTCTGCCACCTTCCCCAGGTAAGATCAGGCCTCCCACCATGAGTGGGTGAGGGTCACCAGGACCCATTGCTTTTGGGAATGTAAAATTGTGCAGCCACTCTGGAAGACAGTTTGGCAGTTCCCCAGAAGGCTAAGTATAGAAGTGTCATATGACCCAGAAATCTCACTAATAGGAATATTATATTAGGAATACAGATATTCTTCTTTCAGAAGAATAGAAAGCAGAGACTCAAATAGATATTTATGCACTTATGTTCGTATTGGCACTATTCATAGTTGCCAAAAGACAGATACAATGCAAGTATCCATCAACTCATGAATGGATAAACAAAATATGATATATGCATAAAATAGAATATTGTTTAGCCATAAAAAGGAATGTAGTCCTCATACATGTGACAGCATGAAACCTGGACGAACCTTGAGGACATTATGCTGAGTGAAATAAGCCAGACATAAAAGGATAAATAGTATATGATCTCACGGATATGAACTGATTATAATAAAGGTAGAATCTAGAGTATAGTTTTCTAGGGGATAGATTGCAGTTAAAGAAGGGGAAGTCAATGCTTAATTTGTACAGAATTTCTTTTTGATTGTAGAGGTTTGGAAATGGATGGTGTTGATGGAGCACATTATTGTGAGTATAATTAACAGCACTGAATTATATAGGTGAAGGTGGTTAAAAGAGGAAACATTAGGTGTTTATATTACTAGAATAAAAATTAAAAGATAATGCATAAGACTATGTAACACAGTGAACCCTATTGTAGATGATGGACTAAAGTTAACAGTAAAAGTATAAGAATGTTCTTCCATGAATTATAACAACTGAACGATACTAATACATGGTATTAATAATAAGGTAGAATACAGAAAAAATGCACCTAATGTAAACTAAGGATATAGTTAACAGTACTATTTTAATAATATTTCATCAATTATAACAAAGGTAACAACTACTATTAAAAAATAGTACAACTACAATAAAGAACTATCATCAGTTGCAACAAATGTTCATAGCAATGCAAGGTGTTGGTGGCAGGGTGATGTGCTGGTTTGAAAGGATTATGTACCTGTAAAAGCCATGTTTTAATCCTGATCCATCTGGTGGGAGCAGCTATTTCTTTTAATCCCCATTCAATAATGTAGGTTGGAATCTTTTTATTAGATTATCTCAATGGAGATGTGACACACCCAATTGTAGGTATTAACTTTTGATTAGATGGAGATGTGACTCCACTTATTCCAGGTAGGTCTTAATTAGTTTACTGGAATCTTTTAAAGGAGGGAACCATTTTGGAAAAAACCTTGAGTGCAACAGAGCCACACAAGAGAATATGAAAATCAGCAGAATCGACACAGCCAGAGACCTTTGGAGGTAAAGAAGGAAAACGTCCCCGGGGGAGCTTCATGAAACAAGAAGCCTGGAGAGAAAGATAGCAGACATTGCCATGTTCATCACATGCCTTTCCAGTTGAGAGAGAAATCCTGAACTTCATTGGTCTTTCTTGAGTGATGGTAACCTCTTGTTGGTGCCTTAATTTAGACATTTCTATAGACTTGCTTTAATTTGGACATTTTCACAGTCTTTAAACTGTAAACTAGCAACTTAATAAATTCCCATTTTTAAAAGTCATTCTGTTCTTGGTATATTACATTCTGGCATCTTGTAGACTAGAACAGGTGGTATATGGGAATCCTGTATTTTAGGCATGATTATTCTAAACTTACAACTTCTCTTTAAAAATTGTTTAAGCAAATATTTATTGAATACATACTACATACCAGAAAATTGTTCTAAAGTCTTCCATATATTGGTTTAGTTAATAGTTAATTCTCAATACTTAGATTAAGGATTATTACTAACCCTACTTTATAAATGGGGATAGAGAAAGATAGCTTTCAAGTGAGCTGCCCAAAACCAAATTACGTATCTAATAAACAGCTGGCTCTCTATTCACCAAGTATACTTTGGAAGTACTTGATTAGACTTTGGTCTGAATACATCCAGGATAGTAAATGTAATTTTAACATTGGCCTAAGAAAAAAAAGATGAGTCTTCTGTATAATTATTCTAAACAGTATGTAGCCACATTGAATTGCCCTTTCATGTTTCACTATTTAAGATTGCACAGAGTTTTTCCACTTATAGGAAGCCTCTTTCATTCATTCATCAAATTTTTTTAGTACCTACTATATGTCAGACAGTATTCACGGCATTTAGCATGCTTCAATAAATAAAAGAGACAAAGATCTCTAGCCTTGGGTAGCTTACATTCTAGTGGGGGGGGGGGTGGATAATAAACAATACCTAAAAAAGCAGAAAATGAAAGTAAGGGATAATTACCAAGGAACAAGAAAAAAATAAGAACTAAAAGGAAAGATATTAGATTGCTAGCATGTGGGGAAGGGTGGTGGGTTGAAATTTAAATAAGGTGGTCAAGGTAGGCTGCTTGAGGAGCTCAAAAATAAAACAATTTTCAGTGAAGTCCTCCCCAGGTAGTAATACGTATTAGTAAACTGTGCATCTTTAATGCTTTCCATTTTCATTTATATTGTTTGTCTCAATGGATCAATATATATGTGAATGAAATAAGACAGAAATTGTTAGCCTATAAAGGAAGTGTAATTCATTAAGATTAAGGGATTTGGCATTTATTTTTTAAAGTATATGTAAATAATATATGCTTGCTAGCTGCTGGAATGCAATATACCGAAACAGAATAGCTTTTAAAAGGAGGAATTTATTAAGTTGCTAGTTTACAGTCCTAAGGCCAAAACTGTCCCAATCAAAGCAAGTCTATAGAAATTCCCAATCTAAGGCATCAACAAGAGCTTACCTTCATTCAAGAAAGGCCGTCAAAGTTCAGGGTTTCTCTCTCAACTGGAAAGGCATGTGATGAACATGGCAACGTATGCTAGCTTTCTCTCCAGACTTCATGTTTCATGAAGCTCCCCTGGGGACGTTTTCCAAAGGTCTCTGCCTGCATGGGCTCTCATGGTTCTGAAAAGGTACTCTCTCCAAAATGTTTCCTCTTGTAAAGGATTCCAGTAAACTAACCAAGACCCATCTGTAGTGGGTGGAGTCACAACTCCATGACACCCATCTAATCAAAAGTTACCACTCACAATCAGGTGGGTCACATCCCCATGGGAACAATCAAAAAGCTCCCAGCCAGTAATATTGAATGAGAATTAAAGGACATGGCTTTCCTGGGGTCTACCACAGATTCAAACCAGCACATTCAACCCTTTGGCAAAAGGACATGTTATTTCCAAATGCAAAATAAATTCATTATGTACCAATATCAGAAAGCTTTAACCCATTTCAGTAACAATACAAATGCAATACAAATTCAGAAACAATACAAAATCTCATAAAAATCAACTACTGGCATGGTCAGTTCTAAGGCAAAATTCTCTTCTGGCTCTGGACTTGTAAAACTCAGAACAAGTTATTTGCCGCCAATATACAAAGGAGGGACAGTCATAGGATACATATACTCATTTCCATAGGGAGGATTGGAAGGAACATAAGGGTCACCAGACCCAAGCAGTCTCAAAAACCTGCAGGGCAAACTCCATTAGATTTCAAAGTCTGAGAGTTATTTGTTTTCAGGACTTTAGAAAGTGGCAGTCCAACCCTTTCCAAGGGCTTAGGCAGTGGCCCCCTCTCTCTGAATGCAACTTTGGGGGACATTGGGAAGAGCACCTTTTTCTCTGCTCCACCCTCTCCAAGCATTGGGGTGGCACCCGGGTTCTCTGCCATCTCTCGGGCACACGCTCAACCCCTCCATGTGGTGGCAGCCAGGCTCTACCCAATCCCCAAGGAATGTGCTGCACCCTCTCCAAGGCCTGAGGCAGCAGGACTCTTCCACTGCAAAGAGGTAGAAGGCCCATCCTCTGCCTTCAGGGCAAACTCACCCTCTCCAAGTACTTGGGTAGGTCTGCTCTCTCGGCCCGAGGTTTCTTGACTTTAGACTTTAGCTTCCATAGTTCTGCCTCAGAAGTTATTCTACCTTTACATTATCTCTTTTCTGAGCCCCCCAGTCCATCCTGGCAGTGTCTCCGTTTACACAGGTTCCACAGCACTCCTGTTGGCTTTCTATGCAGTAAGCAAGGATTGTGTCCATCAGAAGTTTCCACAAATCCATCCTGGATAACTCCATCTCCAATCCCAGCTTTCTCTGACATGGCTGACTGGTTCCACATTTGGCCAAATCCTCATGTGGGGCACCATTCTCTGGGGTCTCTCTTCCTGGAAGTCCAAATTTTTCCAGAACATCAACTTCTGGTTTCTTTGAACCCGAGTTCAGTTCTCGGTTTATCTCTTTCCTGTAGCATTTCATTATAAACTGTGAGGAAGAAGAAGGCTGCATTTTCCACATTTAATTTGGAAATCTCTTCTGCTAAATATCCAAGTTCATGGCTTTTAATATCTGCCTTCCAGCCAAAGCTACTAGTCAATTTTGCCAGATTATCTGCCATTTTAAAACAAGGATCGCCTTCCTTCCAGTTTACAATAATATGTACCTCATCTCGGTCTAGAGCCTTGCCAGAGTTATCTTTAGAGTCCACATTTCTACCAACAATCTCCTCAAAGCATTCTAGGCCTTCTCTAACAAGCTCCTCACAACTCTTCCAAAATCTTCCTCTTATCTATTTAAAAAGCTGTTCCAATTTGGCATTTGCAAATTGCAGTAGCACCCCACTTCTCCAGTATCAAAATCTGTTATACTTTGCTAGCAGCCAGAATGCAATATACCAGAAATGGAACAGTTTTTAAAAGGGGGAATTTATTAAGTTGCTAGTTTACAGTTCTAAGAACAAAATTAGTTTGTTCTAACGTCCCCATTAGAGCAAATCTACAGAAATGTCCAATCTAAGGCACCACCAAGTGGTTATCTTCACTCAAGAAAGGCCGATGAAGTTCAGGATTTCTCTCTCAACTGGAAAGGCACATGATAAACGTGGCAATGTCTGCTAGCCTTCTCTCCAGGCTTTTTGTTTCAAGAAGCTCCCCAGGGTATATTTTCCTTCTTCATATCCAAAGTTCTCTGGTTGCGTGGGCTCCCGTGGTTCTAAAAAGGGACTCTTTCCAGTGTTTCTTCTTTTAAAAGATTCCAGTAAACTAATCAAGACCCACCTGTAGTGGGTGGAGTCACAACTCCATGGAAGTCTTTTAATCAACAGTTACCACCCACAATCAGGTGGTCATATCTCCATGGGAACAACCAAAAAGGTCCCAGCCAGCAATATTGAATAAGGATTAAAGGACATGATTCAAACCGGCACAGGGTATTTTCATTGTTTGAGTAATGAACTGTAACATCATGGAGTAAAATATTCTTAAAATCAGAATGGACTTTAAAGTTCATGAAATAATTTGACCCAACTAATGCTTAAAATCAAACTTTGTAATTTTGGATAATGGGAGTATTTTCACCAATTCCATGGAAAATTATGCCAATATTATGAACAGATATACACATTCAAGCATTAGATAGATAGAATACATATGCTACAAGTACATTTGTGTGTGTGTGTATTATAAATTTATACTATAAAGAGAATATAAATAATTATGAACACTTTTGAAATCATAAAGTTTGACTAATTTTTACAAAATTACAGACATTGTACCCAAGGAAATTTGCCAAAGTGGTATAGGAATATCTCAAATTTACATATCTAAAACAGATCTTTTCATTGTCCCTCCCAAAATCTCTTCTTCCTCTACCACAGTTTCCCTGTTGTCCAAAAAAAATCCCAGGTCCTATCCTTGGTTCCTTTCTTTACCATATACCCCGGGTCCATTTACTAGCAATTCTTGTCTCTACCTCCAAATCATGTCAAATCCAATCACTTATCACCATCTCTACCACTACAACCTCCCCAGGCTGTCTTGACTAAGCTTGGACTATCATCTTCATTTTTCTTTCCTGCTTTAATTCTTGGTAACTTCCCTCACCCCAAACTCTCAAACAATCTTTTCTCCACTCAGCAACCAAAGTGATATTTTTCAGCACGTCAAGTACATGATTTTCAAAATGCTAAAAATATAACTGTCATATAAATATAGAATAACCACATCAGAGGTTTTTAATCCATTAATGAGAGAACCAGAAAGGTTATATAGCTGGTTCAAAGGAAAGGCACATTGAAATAAGTTTGCTGAGTTAGAGATAAACTATTTAATGTCTTACAGGCAATAAACTGTAACCTCTGGGGTCATGTTTTCTGCCAGTCAGAAATCTTACGCATTTCTGATGGACAAAGACCTACAAATTAACATGTAACCTTACAGAATCTGGGTCCTAATCAAGAGTAAAGAGAATGTCAAACAAAGGCATGTTCCCTTACAAAATTAAATAGGTGTTAAAAGGGCCCATTAGATAATGGTCCAGTAAAAATATTGAAAGCACAGATAACCATTCTTTGTCTTTGTTTTCAAGTTTGTGATAATTTTTCTTAGCAAGTATAAATCAGCTTCTACCCCTTCTATTTAAAACCTTCCTTCTTAAAATACAATACAATTTTCCTCCCATGAATTAGAGTCCTAAATAATCTGGCCTCTTGACTACCTCTTTGAATCTCTTTCTACTTTCCTCTTTGATTATTATAATCCTGCAACACTGATCTTTTTCTATTCTTTAAACATGCCTTCTTCAGATGGTTTACTCTTGCTTCTGTCTGCTCTGACATCAGATTAGCAAAGGCTTGTATCTTCACATCCTTAAGTTCTCCACTTAAGTGAACACACAGGCACAGACACACACAGACACGTACCTGCCACCCTCTTTCTGTCCCATTCCTTGTTTTTGTTCATAGAGCTTACCAGCTAACCACGTTATTATGTAGTAGTATTCTTCATATGTCTACTCATTTATTGCCAACCTCTCTTCCTGGAATACTAAAGGATTTTTGCCTGTTGTATTCTTCACAGAGTCTCTGATGTTTTAAACAGTGCCTACTACATAAAAGACACTCAATAAACTGTATCTTATTTCATGTGAGATCATTAAAAAAAAAAAAGGACAGAAGTAATTCCAAAGAGCAGTAGTCATACATAAGCTTAGTGTATGAAAACACTTTTTTTGAGGGGACAGGAAGTGTACACTGGAGACAGATCCACCATCCACCATGACATGGCAGGAAACCAGGGCAACCTTCAGAGGCTGATAATATGAGCAAGTTCAGACAGGTGGGTCTTCATCTTCAGAAAGACTATCTAGTAGGAGGTAGGTGATGGATATCATAAAGGGGAGGGCATAAATAAAGGATAACTTGGGAGCAGACATCTATCAATGTGAGGCACTGTGCTCACAGAGGCACCTTACCTCTGTTCTCTCATTTAATCCTCATCAAAATCCTTTGAGCTGAGTAACATAGTACCTCCTTTATGTAAGGAGGCCAAGGCTCCAGAAGATGAAGGTTACACAACCAGTAAAGGGCAAAGGCTGTATTAGGACATGTACCAGTTAAATCCCACGCACTTCATACTGATCTTCACTGCTCTCCACAGCTATCCACAGCCCTCCCAGGCTTTCTCCCACCCCTCACCTTCACACACAGTAGAAAATAAGTGCTCAGGTAGAAAGGCTTTACAATAATGTAGACTGTCTTCGTTTACCACACAGTGGTTGACTTAAGCAATGGGAATTTATTACTCACAGTTTTGAGGCTATGAGATTTTCAAAACTGAGTATCAGCAAGGTGATGCTTTTTCCCCCAAAGTCTGGCTTGCCTGAGATCATTGAAGACCCTTGGCCTGCATCTCCACCTCACTGCACGAGGTGTGTTCTTTCCTTTTACTTCCAGTTCTGGTTCCACTGATTTCCAGCTTTGGGGTCCTCCCTGTACTTTCTCTGACTGAATTTTTTCTTCTTATATAGCATTCCAGTTATACTGATTAGACCCAACTTCTTTCGATTGGGCCACACCTTAACTAAAACAAAGCAAAAAACTTCAAGAGATACTATCCATACCCACAGAAATGCAGATTAAGGTTAAGAGCATGTCTAAATTGCAGTATCTAATTCAATCTACCTCAGGAAGGTACATCTACAGACTGCAGAAATACAGACATGGAGACTAAGATGCAAAAGAACTCAGTGAAACTGGGTGTTTGGAAGGAATGGGGCAGGATCCTAGCTGCAGAAGTTATCAGGGCCGGGAAAAATGTCTTAGTCTTACAAAATTAGGGAGACTGCTTCCTAAGTTCTAGAATGGGAAATAAGGGCTTGACCACAGTGAAAGACATGAGTGCTCACTAACAAACTAATGAATTATGGCAGAGCAGAATCTTCTGCAAGCTAACACGCAGCTCCATTTAAAATTCTTGAAATCCTTCATAAGCATGACCAGGAATGGCCTCTGTAGTAAGTAGCTCATGGAACAACCCCATAGGAGGCAGATAAATTATCTCAGAAAGAAAGGAAGGAAGAGCAGAATTAGAATATTCCGTTCATCGTGAAGAATGTTTATCCTCCACATTATAGAATACTGTGGTGGCCTGGGAGTACCAAGAAGTAAAAACACATATCCTCTGAGCCCTTTTAGCCACAGCCCAAGCTCTGAACTTGAAGAGCATGTCATTTAATAACTGAATTGCCCATTTTCATGTCATCACATGGAAATAAAGATAATCTTCCTTTCACTACAACTTCACTGTTTCACATAGGTAACTCTATATTAAATTCATAAATCATTTCACATTATGAATTCCAGAATTTTTCATTACCACTCAGTTATAGGAGACAAAGAGTTTGGTAAACCACTATGGACTGTGCAGAATAGAAGTTAATAAATTAATCGATTTGGATTGACACCAGTGTTATTTCCCTTACCTGGATGCTTATAGTTTTAGAATGTGATTTATTTCTAACAACCATGCTAATCTAAGGCAGTGTTTGCTGTTTGAGGAGATATACAATGAATGGTCTTCCAGATAGGCATTCTATTGACTGAAGGGAAAATAACTGGTATCTTCATTTCCTTACACAATATGTTTGTTCACAGGCTACTTTCATGTTAATTTTTTTTTCAGAGTACTTGTGTTGGGAAATGAAGGAAGATCAAGGGTTTCCTTTCATGGCTACAAAGTTAATTACTGCAATCAGAGAGCATTTGCAATAGTGGTTTGTACCAATGCTTATCAAGTACTTAAAAGTATCAATTTGCTTGATTCCTTGGCAGATCACCTAAAATAAAGGAGTCCATAAATGTACTTCAATTACCTTGCTAATTTATTTATCCTTTTTTTTCCCAACTTAAGTTCATTGAACTGTAGACCAGAAAAAACAATGAACTTGATGGTAGATTAAAAATAGGGAAGTTGTCATGGAAAAATGATCCATTTCCTTTCTCCTATAAATAGATGCAAGACTTTGGAAAGGTGTTCAGTATAAATAGAATATCTGATTTGATAGCTGCATGAGCAGATTTTGTTTCAATTCTGAAAATTAAAGTTACATAAGGCCTGGAATTAAAATCTTTTCATTCTGTTCAGTTATGAATATGTTTCTTATGTCTAATATAGGAACACCATGCTAACCTCTGAAAGTGTACAAAGGAGAGAAATCATAAATACAAACCCTTCCTTTGAGCAGCATAGGTAAATTTTACTAAAAACAATAAAATGAAGTGTGGCTACTACTTTAAGTATAATAAAATTCTGAACTTATAGTACAAACAATTAAAGCCTGTTTAGAGAAGGATCTCAGTATAACGAGACCTAGATCCAACCTCTGCTGTTACTTACCTAGAAATTTAATCCGGAACAGGTCATTCAGTCATATACTCTATGAAGGCCATATCTTAAAGGAGGAAAAACCAAGCTTTGGCATCAGATATGCTCTGGGTTCAAATCTTGTTTTTGAACTGCCACTTCCTTGCTATGATACTGTGAGCAGGTTACTTAAGTCTTCTACAATCATTTTTCTCAGCAGAGAAAAATGGCATCATTTTGCCTTTTTTTTATTTTAACATGGGGTAGTAATGTCCACCTCAAATAACTATGGAGATGATTTACTTAGATAATCCACCAGCGTTTATTTTGTGTTCAAAAAGAAGTGGTTCTATTCTAGTAGGACACAAAGCAGGTACCATTAGGAGAACCATGGTGCCTTTTTAATTTGTAGAAAAACAACAGTGAAACTCCTCAAAGAGACAAAATAACTAACAGAAACTGTGATACCACCTATAATAGATAAAGCTTTTCACGCAAAAATATTTGTCTAGAAAAGTACATATTACCCTATCTTCCACTCATAAGTAACAAATACCACCTGTTGGAGTAGGAATTAACTTTACTATCAATCAAAGCTGATTTACCAATTCTTTCTTTCAATAGTTGCTGCTCTTCCACATAAACGGCAATTTGCCTCTTGGCTTTGTATTGCTACCTGAGCACTGTCTGCTTCCTTTGCTCCAAATTGCTCAATCTGTCAATTCAACATATTGTGTGCTGGAAAATGCCCCATATCCCAAAGATGCCCACATCCTCATCTCTAGAACCTGTGAATATTACTTTATATGCAAATGTGATTAAATTATGAATCTGTGATACAGAGATTATCTTGGAATATCTAGATGGGCCTGACATAATTAAAAGGTTCTTATAAAATGGATCTAGGAAGCTTAGAGGGAGGAGAAGGCAAAATGATGGCAAAACTGGGATTAGAGTGATGTGGCCATAATCTAAGGAATGCTGATAACCTCTAGAAGCTGAAAGACATGGGATGGATTCCCCCTGGAGCCTCCAGAGCAATCACCCCTGCCAACATCTTATTTTAGCTCTATAAGTCTCATTTCAGACTTGATCCCCAGAACTATAAGAGAATAAATTTGCATTGTTTTAAGTCATTAAATTTGTTACAATGGCAATAGGAAATTAATATTCTGTCAATACAACTCTATGCTATCAACAGCTCGTGTTTTATAAGTCTAAGCATATTCCTTGCTGTTGATTCTTCTGTAATAATGATAACAATAATTAATAATAATAGTGATTGCAACCACAATTGACATTTGTAGTACTCTTATGTGCCAGGCACTGAACAAGACATCCTATCCATAGTGTCTCATTACATAACCCTCAACAGCTGTGAGGGAACTATTATAAAATCCATATAACAGATGAGAAAACTAAGACCAGGTTTTAGCCCAGAATTACTTGATGCCAAAGCCAAAATTTTAACCCTTGTGTTTCTCTGGCTTTCTTGCCTCTGTTATGTCGTCCTTCCTCTTTCTCAGAGCCCCATCCCATGGAGAGAAATGTAAGAAATGAGACCTATTTCTTAAAATTTTCTCCAACAGAAAATTTCTTTTGAAAAAAAAAAACATTTTTTTATTATGAAATATAACATATAGAAAAAAGCAATAAATCTCAAAGTACATTGTAGCAAGTAGTTATAGAACAGATTTCAAAGTTTGGTAAGGGTTATAGTTTTGCAATTTTATTTTTTTTCTTCAAGCTCCTCCAAGGCACTGGAGACTAAAAGAAATTATCAATATAATGATTCAGTAGTCATACTCATTTGTTAAAGCTTATCTTCTCTGTACAACTCCACCTCCTCCTTTGATCTTTCTCCCAGTCTTTCTCCATGGAGTTCTAAAGCTCTTCTAAAGCAGACACTAACTCCCATCTCTAGTTTAGAAAATTGGGCTCCAACAGGAGATTTCCTGAAGAAAGAAGATCTTGATCTATAATCATATGTAAACAATAAGGCTCTTCTTAAAGAAATAGAGAGAGAGAGAGAGAGAGAAATGGAGGAAAGGAGAGAGGAGGAACAGGGAGAGGAAAATTTTGAAACTCAATGTCTAAATAAATTTGTCTTCTCACATACATGGGTTTTGAAAGTTGAGAACATCCTGAACAGATGAAGAGGTAAAAGCACTCATAGTGTAGGATTAAGCAGAAGCAAGAAAAAATCAAAAGATGAAAACAGGCATAATTTGTGGGTAGGACCAACAGAAAGACCACCCTGACCTGAACAGCAAATTTAAATTAGAAAGGGACAGAAAACGTGTAAACAAATAAGGTAAGGTCAGTTTTCAATGAGGATTGATTGTAGGATTTTAGACCTGATTTGTCAGAGGTAGAAAAGCCTTTGTTCATTCTTGAAAGGGGGCATTGAGAAAGTGAGTTTTGGTTTCTTTTGTTTTTTTAACTTTTCCTTTTTTCCCATGTGCTTAATCCTCCTAAAAATGTGAATTCAGAATTAATATTGAAACAAAGATAATTTTGAGAAATGTTTACATTAATCAAATAGCTATACCTGATTTTTAAGTTCACAGTTTAAAGATAACAAATATTATTTAATTTTAAAATAACTTCCCTACTAAAAAATTGAAATCCCTTTACAAACTTATTTTCACACACTGCACACAGAATATTACATGATATTTACTCAGCCCTGAGAGGCAATAACCCTCTCCATGGAATTCTAAAGCTCTTCTAAAGCAGACACTAGCTCCCATCTCTAGTTTCGTAACTGTGTGGTAACAGAAAAGTGAGAGAACGGACCCAAACTCTGCTACTACTTATTTATTTCTTCTCATTAATCCTCACAATGCTCCAGGATAGCATTATCTCCATGTAACAGATAAGGAATTCATTCAAGGATCAAAGACTTTAAGTAGCTTGCCCAATCCTATAGATATTAAATAGTAAAACTGAGGAAGAAGTAGGAATATGTTTATTCAGTGTCAAGTAATCACTCCGAAATAGACATTTTAGCTGCAATTTCCTATTTTCCATCCCTTTCCTGTAGCAGCAAGCATATCAATGACTTAGGAGAAGCAATTAAATTAGAGAATTTACTCAAACCCATGGGTCCACCTCTCTGAACCAAGTATTGACACATTCCTGTGACAAAGAATCACTGTTCCCACACATAATCTACTATGACACATTGAGAGTAAGGGTTCTTCAAAGGACCCTTTCAGAAAAAAATTGATAAAGCAAGTCCTCTTTTCTTCTGTAGTCCCTTTACCTGGCATGGAAGACCCTTGCCTTAAACTTCTTGTTTAACTTTTTTTTTTTTAACCTTAAAATACCTGGAACCCTAATACACAAATGCACAATTGTCAATCCCAGTTTTCTGTTTAGAAGCTGAAAAAAATGGTGACTGCCTGCTGAAGTGTTAATTAATAGCTTATGAAGACAGAACAAGTCTGGTTACCCCTGGAAACCCAAATAGCCCTGAGGCACCCTTCTTCAGAATAAACCATAGGGGTGATGTTTACAGCATAATGTGTCCTGAATAACACAAGACAGTTCCATTTTATGTTCCAGCACATCTTTCTTATCTTTATTGTTAAACTACATGCCCTGATTTAAGGTTCAGAAAGCAACGTCCCCCTAAAAGTATATGTTCTTTTACTAGGAAGCTGCTCCATTATGTAAATGTGTTGAGGTGAAAACTCAGAGTGGGGGCACTAATGAATTCTCTGTGCCTTTCTGAAGATCTTAAGTCACATAAACAAAATCAAAGATTTCAAATAAAAAAAGAGAAAGTTTAACCACAAGAGAGAAATATAGGGAGAAAAAGCATTCAACTGCTTCAGGAAAGTGACCCTTGAGCTGTGACTTGCTTATTAATTAGAAGAGACTTAGATTCAGAAAGAAAAAGTTTACTGTTAAGATCAGCTATCTTAATAGGATAATGAAATTTCCTCTCAATTTACTTGATTAGTAGAGGTTAAAACCACCCAGTTTATAATTAGAAACAACACCAATTAGTCAGAGATTTTCAGTTCCCTATTTGCTAATTTTGAGTTACAAATCCAGCAACCTCTGAATGGTTTCTTAGCTGTTCATTTTGGTGGTTTAATAATTGAGCAACTATTATAATCCTAAAACACCATCTTCCTGCCTAGCTTCATTGGGTCTTCTATTGACTGACAAAACATATTGATAAGATTCATTAAATTTAACACGAGTCATGAGAAACTATCAAGTAAAAAAAAGAAGAAAACGAACACTGGGCGGGCCACAGTGGCTTAGCAGGCAAGACTGCTTGCCTGCCATGCCAGAGGACCTGGGTTCAATTCCCGGTGCCTGCCCATGTTAAAAAAAAAAAGAAGAAAACGAAAACAAAAAAAAAAGGAGTACCCACAGGTGGTGATATTCCAGGGAATTTATATTTTCTTTTTACTTTCTTTTTTTTTTCCTTCAAATTTTGTATATATGTTATTCATTTAATCAGAAAAGAACATGAATAACATGAATGTAAATTACCCATTCCATCACATGCTAAATAGAAGCCAACAGATCCAGTACAGCCTGATTTGAGAGGAAAATTGGATGAGGGTAAACTTCAGAGAATAAGAGTCCCCCATTTCCTTGTCAGTAAAAAAAGAAAAAAAAATCACACATTATTATCATGATCATTATTTTGGGGCAAAAATAAGTCCTACCAGACAGAGGCTGTGGATTCTTTTGCCAGGTGCAATCAATAACCAATTCCTGGAACAATGGGGTTTCAAAGAGAGAAAGAGTTTGTTACTAGGTACATAATAGGAGAGCAGATGGCCTGTCAATGCAAAACCTGTCTCCCTGAACTGCAATAATTCTGATAGTTTTATAAGAGAAAAGATGGGCAGGGTTTAGGATAATGAGTACAGTAGCCCCAAACGATGATCTAATTATTGAGCATGGCAGATTGATTACATGCTTAGTCACAGAACATATGTAAGAAAATGGCAGAATGAGGTATAGGTGACTTTTAGGTTAAAGTCTAAGTTACTGCATATGTCAGGTGGGCCCATTTTGGTTAGACCCAGTCTTGGTTATTAAGGTATTTTGGACTTGGGGTGGGTTAGTTCTGGGCTGAGCCAAGTCCTTTCATTAATAAACATTAGGGGCTGTCTTTAGTGATTACGAGACTCTAAAGTTGGAAAAGTCGATAACTGGCTACAAATGTAGGTTAGTGGCAAGGTTTTTACAATCACAGGGGCAGAAGATAAAGGCTATACAATCATTATCAGAGATCAAGGCAGCTGGATTGAAATTTAGAGATTTCAGGTATTTCCCTCTGTCTACACCAATATACCAGAAAATAAAAAGGAATATCTATATAATGATTCAGTAATCAAAATCATCCTTTAAATTCTGGTTTCTCGGTTACAAAAGCTTGACCTGTATCCATATTAACTTCTAATTTTTGAGTGCCCTCAATTATTGTCTATTCTACAAAGGTTCTGATTGGTTGGGAGGACAGGCACCAAGTTTAACCCATGAATGGCTTCACAACATGATCTTCATGAACTTGGTGAATTTACCACAGTTTAGAAACCAGCCATATCCTGCAGGTATTTCTAACACATTGAGAGCATCCTGTCAGCAGGATTCCATTAACCAAACTCAGGAGAATGACATATGAAAGTTAGGATGTCATTTTATTAATTTCTAATAAGAAATAATGATCTTGAAGACAGGAATACTTAAATCTGCATGAATTACCCTACTGCTGATTTTAGCCCTAAACTGGAGCCAATTCATACTTGGTGGATAATTTTAGGAAGTATGGTGGATGGAGTGTATCCCCCACTCCAGTCACGTTCTTGGTCTTAGTCCACATTCTGGTGGTTTGGACCTAGGGTAAATAAGATCTCTTCAGGGTGTTACTTCAGTTAATGTGGGGCCCAACTGAATTATATTGGACTTTAATCTGGATTCCTGGAGTCTATACACAGAGTGAAAGTCAGTTAGAGAGAGAAGGCTGGAGTAGCAGCCAGGAGCCAGCAGTAAACAGAACCCGGAGGAAAAAGAAGACTCCACCATAGGCGTTGCCATGGGAAAGAAAAGCCAGGGAACCCCACAGATTGCTGGCCAACCGGAAGATATCAAACCCAGGAGGAAGCAAGCCTTCTAGTCTTTGAAGCCATAAACTAATATATTCCTGTTGTTAAGCTAGTCCAGTGTAGGGTATTTGTTTTAGCAGGTGGAAATTAAAACAAGAAGTGTGGAATCAGAACTAAAGGGGATTAGTTCAAAACTAAGGTAATGCACTAGAGTAGCAGTTTTCCAACTACTCTGCAGAGCCTATAGTTAATGCTGAAGTGGTTAACTTGGGAGATCTCTGTTCTGATCTTTTATACATTCATTGTGAAATTAAAGTACCAGCCTGCAAACTTACTTTCAAATTATTGGGAGAAGCATCATGCCATCTCCAAATACTTAACCATGACTTTAATTTTTTAAATCTAATTTGCACTGTATTTTAATTAACAGCCCTCCAGCCAACTTGGAAAGTGTTTTCTACCTTTCTCAGCCTGAGCAAAGATGGCCTCACACTATTCAATGAAGCCAGGCAGTTATCTTATTTATGTTTCAATATCTTGACATAGAATGCAATTAAGGAAGTATTAGTGCACTGTGCAATACTGCACTCATCTTCCTGATGTTTTCCAAAGAATTCTGGCCATTTCTGGAGGCAACGTGATTGAAGTCACTCAGAAGAAATTATTGTTACTGCTGTCATATGTTCTACTTGGCAGCTAGAAAAATAAACACTAATGTTCTGAGATACACAAACTCAAAAGCATTCAATTTAACGTTAAAATAACATCCAGTGCCATTAACTCATCTTCTAATTTGGAATATATGATTTCAACCTGAGTTTAAGTTAACCAAAAATATAATCAAACTGCATTTAAATTTAAATGTTCTTCTCCATTTTTGAATTTTCATAACCCTAACCTGTCCAAATTAGCATGGCTTTACTACTGTTAAAACTACAATTGCATTCTGTATTAGTTGAATTCTGGGTAATTCAACTGCAAAACTCAGGTTTTTACTACAATAATCCAAGGTCTAGAAAGAAATAACATATAATCAGAGAAAGATGGACAATGTCCAACTTAAATGCATTTTATTATATTCTGAATTTCTGAAAGTTATACAAAGTAATTAATAACTGGATATTATACTAACCAAAACATCTATTTGCTATCCATACTTGGGTAAAAGAAACTTTACTGTAATTGAAACATGATTTAGGGTACTCAGAATTCAAAATCCAGGTTGAAATTTATTTTTTACAAAAAAAAAAAAAATTCCTACTGGCAGAGATACTGATAATGAAAAAGTTGAGGAAATCTCTACTCTAGAGATCCTTCAGTCTAAGGCGATTTAGGTTTGGATTTGTTGCCTACTATGAGTAGGGTTTTCTCTTTTATTTTCTATATGATCCGTTTCCTTTGTTCTAAATCAAACTAAAATGATTAATCTTGACTTACCTAAGTATTTTCAGTGTAGCCACTTTATATTTTCTTGTACTTTTTGTTAAATTCAATTTATTCAAAAAGGGAGAGATATCCAATTATAAGTACACAAACTTACTCAGTGACCTTCAAATTTTGGACCTAAAAGGAAACTTTTACAGGATAAAGATCTACTATAAATGTTACACACTATCAAGAATAACCATTTGTTTTGGGAGTATATACGCTGAAGCTTAGGCTAAGTGCTTAACCTGAGTTAAAAATATTTATGCATTTTGGGCAAAATTGGTATAATCGAATATTTATTCAGAACAGTAATGGAAAAGGAGATAAATACCTGCTAGATTATATGGGAAATTGTCTCAATCATTTGCTTCGCTCCTTGGCTGGGACATTTATCACCACATTTATCAGCAGAGTTGATGAAACTGGCTGGTTAGATCAGTGTCCCTTTATCCCTTGCTGCATCCTGTCGTGTACACTCTTCTAGGATGGAGTAGACAGTGTGTCCAGACGGAAAATAACTGTTCTTAAGTCAGGCCTTTATACATATCTGCATAACCCTCTGAAATGCCCAAAGCAAGCAAGTTTTCAAGGTCCCTTTCAAAAATCAGGGAAAACACAGGGTTATCACATTTCCAAGACTCCAAGATTCTAAAATAGTACTTAAAGCGTATAGTTCCTATTCCAATGAGGTTCTGTTAAATTTCAAAACCATGAGTTGAAGTTTAGCTTTAGAATCCCTAAATGATTCACTTACTATTCTTCTTTTGTAGTTATTCTTTACAAATTTCAACTCTTTCTACACTGTGAATGAAAGACCAAAAAAAAAAGAAAAAAAAAAGTAAACAGAATGATCCCTTTTTTCATTTCATTTCTCCTTACCCCTCCCTTCCCCTCCTTTCCATAGCATTTGGCCCTGGAAAATACATGGGTACCTGGCCATTCTAGCAGCTGAAAACATAAACCCCAGACCAAGAGAAATTTTACAACATGAGGTTAAACAGTGAGGTTATATGTCAAAAAAGTAGCTGACAGGACCTTAGAGTTACTCTGTGGGAGGAAAATCAGACAGAACAAACATAAAAAAAAAGAACAACAATTCATTTTAAGTCCTAGGAGATAATTTCCCACAAGCTGTACAAACTTTCCTTAGTTAAACAAATAATCCTGGAGATGAACTTTTGTTTTCATATTTTGGGGACATATAATAATGAGTATCAGTGGTTTTTCTCACTGGAAACCTTGACAAGAAAAAAACGCATTTTTCATTTTTCCCAGCTGAATGTCTTAAACAGATATTTCTGGAATCGGCCTTTCCTATGTCAATGATTTTATAAAATATTCTAAATTTTGTAATCATCAGACCTAACGTTGTATCAATGCATAAATCCTCCAGTCATTTCCCAGAAATTTTATTTAGAGACAAACAACATTTTTGTCAAGGATCACTTTATAATGTCTTATTCACCAAGACCTCGTAATGAGTCACTCTTTCAAAGAAATGGGAGAATCTTTCATATATTAAATGGCAGTGCATAAGCTTTATGGAAATCTCAACATATAATGGGAATTTTCTCTCAGGAGACACTCTTGAAATCCAGTGTAAGATAAGGGAGCAGAGAGATTGAGCAGAGAGATTGAAAGGACTGTGATTAAGTGTCTGTATGGAGCTGTAATTGGGAAAGGTCCATCTAGCTACTGGAGAGATCAAGGTTGAGGTTTAAGCTGTGAGCTGGAATTTGCTCTGGTTGGCTCCATCATCACCCCACAAAGAACATGCTTGACAAGACTATTCCAGAAATCTCACCTCTTCTCACTTTATGTGCTTCTTTTCAGATTTCTAGTCTCTTCTCACACATGATGGGTCTGAGAAGTCTTACCTCAAAACTGCAGCTTTAATATAGAACAGGGAGCCACTTGCTCCTTAAAGATAAAACAATGGTTTGTTAAAGCTTCCTTTGAGTAGGGCAAGCCCTTCTGCCTGCTTTTCACTCGTACAATTTTATTCAGGGCTTATATAATGCCCATATCCTGAATTAGGATTGCCAAAAGAATCTAAGAAGGAAACTTCACTTTGTTTTCCAGGAATGTGGATTCTTTTGTTTATCCCAATTCCATTTTGACAAAGGCTCAGCCAAGCTGAATGATTCATCCAGGAGACACATGGAAAGTTGATGACTTAGTCAGAAAAATCACAATTCCTTTGAATGCTTTCGACTTTACCATCAGTTCCTCTTAACTGAACAGACACACAAAATGGTAGAAAGTGTTGATACCTTTTTACGTGGTCCTTTCTGGTATTAAACTGCCCTAAAGGCTAAAGACATATATGTTCATTAACGTTTAAAAGAAATGAAGGCCTTGAGACTTATAAAATGCCCCTCTTCAAATGACTAAAATTTACCTGGTTTGTCTGTATTCATTAAGTTGTTTAATTGCATTATTTTCCCCCTTCCTGTTGGTCTTAAACCATCTCTCTAGTTACTGCAGATGATGATTGAAGTTTTTTATATACTGCCTTAGTCTCTTAATTCTGGCTTGGTTTAGATTTCTCATGGCAGTTTCAATTAAACTGTACAAACAAATGTTTTCATATCACATATTAATAAAACATTTTTAAAGTAAACAAGTGTTTTTATAGTTAAAGATAAGAAAAAGGAGTAAATTTTTCTATTTTTCTGTTTTTATTAGTTAGTTTTCAAAATAACTAGAAAAACATTACTAGAATTAATTTATAAGAGCATGTTAATAACCATCAGTGATATAGCAACAAAATATTGCTCCACGATCACTTGCATAGTTCTTTAAAGATGCAGAGCATAATACTGGATCACAAAAAGTAATCATCCTTTCCAATGCACTTTTGCTATGAAGCAAAATGCACTTAATTTCTTCCTTTGTAAGCCCAAATACAGATTGCAATCTTTAAATACTGCTCACAAACATACATAAGGGCAATATCAAGCACTTGGAAGTTTGCAGTACACCAAAGGAAAGAATACTGATTTACTCCACTTTAATCAGCTCAATATTAACTTCATGAATTTTACACCTAGAGGATTCTGATTGCTATAACTCTTACCATGAATAAATTTTGCTCTTGAAAACTGATAATTAATTCTTACACCCTGGAAAACTGAAAAGCCTAGGCCGCTGAATACATTTACATGGAAATTGACATTCTTTTCTCCTATTTCTTTGAAATTTCTTTAGAGATTATCTTTCTTATTTTAGTTCAAACTGTATCAAATATCCATTAAAACAGGTTCTTTTTCTCTAGATTCTTAAGGGTTTAGGATTTACAGAAATCTAAGTGTGCAAAAGTCTGGAAAGTAAAGACAAGTCAACCAATGTTGACAATGAACTAATTCCTTTAATCTAGAGAATGTTATTGAATATAATGCTAGGCTAAACTGACAGAAGCATCTTTTCCTAATCATATAGAGCTCCTCCCTCCATACAGGCAATGTTTTTCTGAAAAGAAAAAAGGGGAATTTAATATGGGCGCTTAAGTATGATATAAATTATGTTTTCATATGAACATGGAAACTGGTATGCAATGCTAAAATATCAGTGAATGTAACAAAACTCTTCCAATTAGATATTCCCAGCAGCTACTCTCTTCATTCCTTCCTTCTTCCTTCTTTCTTTTAAATTGCCCTGCCTTTTTCTTTCAATGTCATTTATTTTTCAATCTTTGGGCCATTTATTTTCCCATTAAAGTGAAATACAAAGAATGGCTTTCATTACATCTCAGAGAGGTGAAATGTTAGTTGATTGGCACCAACATATAGGTTCTTTCTTTGAAGAACTTAGAGAGTCATCTCTCTTTCCCATCTTTGAGACAGACTGTTCACAATGGATAAGTGATTTGAAAATCGAAAGGTCATTCTGTTGAAGGAGGTAGGTAGGGCTGAACTGGCAGCATGGTCTGAGACATCAATACACTGAGTTGTAAGCAAATAGACAAAGCTTTAGAAATTAAACCAAACAAACAAAAACTTTAAAAATGCCCATGTATAAATATACTATCAAATCTGACAGTTAAAAAAGCACCAAAATCACTTCCTTTGTTTTGCAATTTTGAGAAGCATTTGTTTGGACAAAATACTAAAAACAAAAGAAAAACATAAAATAACGAAATAGAATTAGTTTAGTCAAGTTTCTTATTTTTATTCTTGGGCTCCCTAATAATCTTGTACCACCAGGTTTACCGTACATAAAAGTAATCTGATCCATCTTTTATCTCTTTCCTTTGGAAAAACTCATCTCTAAACCATGAATTTCTATACTATTTTTAAGATCACAAGGCAAATTTATGCTGATAAAGTTTATTAAAACATAAAACCGAGAGGAGATTCCATAGAAGACTGAAGCAAACCCAGAGTATCAAAACACCATAAATGCTGCATCAGACTTGTAACCCATCTGAAAGTAATCTTTTAGGTTGGTAAAACTCACCCTTTGTTTGTACAAATCCACAGACTATTTGAACAACAATGTACGTTATACTTCTAATTCTAAAAATAAATGAAAAATCCTAAGAGATACAATTTGTAATGAATTCCTTGAAATGTTACACCATTTTCAGTTCTGACATTTTTACATTTTTAAAATATTCCCCTATCTCCCAAGGTGAGGGCAAAATGCAGTGCTAGAAATACTTCTTAGAATTTAAACTAAGGTGCACAGAACTCCTCCTTTTTCATAACACATTATCACCATCAACAAAGCTATTTTGAGAATTTCCTCAACACTGTGTAAGGAACTGTGCAAGAGACAAAGAAGAGTCAGGCAGAGTCTATAATCTCAAGAGGCTTACAATATAGAAAGATAGATAAGATGAAGCGTTAGCATGCACAGATATAGGCCACATGTGTCAAATGACAGCTACAGATAAGAGTTCAGAATCCATTTCACTTGGTGTTGATCAACAAAGGATTTATGGAAGGATCTATGGAGGGTAGTATGCAGGTGTGCAAATGGTAAAATGTAGGACTCTACAAGTGAAGTTGACACTGGTCAAAATGCAGCGTTAAAGAAATGTAAGTTCTGCATGGGGGTATATAGGTCTAGTAGCCAAGTGCATGCTAGTCAAATGAGACAGATTTAGAGGTTGTTCTACTCCAGACATTTGCTCTTGAACTAGGGGCAGTGACCATAGATCAATATTGGCATTATGGATTTATTTCTTAAAAAAAAATCTTGAATGATCAAAATAGAGATATTAAAAGAAAAGTATTTTGTAATTCACAATTTCACTGTTCTAGCAAAACAAAGTAATTTTATTATTTTGTATTCCCTTCGAGGCATTTGTCCATATGGCTGAATATTTTTACCTAGGAAATTATCATACTTTTTTTCACCCAGATTTTTTTCCACTGTACATCGTCACATCAAACATATCTTTGCTCCTTTTTAAAGTGTTCTTTGAGGAAATGCACTTCCCTAGAAAACAGAATTAGACCTAGGCAGCAATTTAGGAGATTAAAAGTATATACTGGGATGGCGGGCCGCGGTGGCTCAGCGGGCAAAGTGCTTGCCTGCTATGCCGGAGGACCTCGGTTCGATTCCCGGCCCCAGCCCATGTAACAAAAAACGGAGAAACAGAATACAATAAAACAAGAAAATGTTTAAAAATGTTTCCCTTTCTTCCTTCCTTCCTTCCTTCTATCCTTCCTTCCTTCTCTCTGTCTTTCCTTTAAAAAAAAAAAAAAAAAAAAAAAGTATATACTGGGAAAAATTGCACCTTAGTGAGAGTAGCTAAAAACAGAAAGTATTTCTTGTAAATATACTTCTCTGGATTTCCTCAAGCATATGGCATGCATGCTCCACTTGTTGAGTTTCCCTAATAACAAATATCTTGTTCTATTGCTGATGTCCTCACTTCCTCCAGTATACTCAGACTTCTCAGATTTTCTTGACTTATCTTGTTTTTATTCCATATTTTTATCAAATTGGCTTATATTCCAGTATTCCCTACTAACTTGTGGTGTCAATTTAGGCAACTTGCTTACCTTTCTAAACCTTGGTTTGGCCCTCTGTAAAATGAGCGTGATGGTAATACCCACTCATAAGATCCCTATGACAAATTAAAGAGGGGTTCCATGAGAGGCAGTACCTGGGAACCATTCAGCTGTGATTCAAAATCTTGTTCTACCCCTGGCTGCGGGACCTTGGGCAGGTTATCTAATACCTTCTTGCCTTGGTTTCCTCATTAGTACAATGGGGATGATAATAATGGCATATTTCTGCCAAGATTGTGAGGAATAAAGGAGTGAAGTAGATAAAGTGGTTTGGAATCTTGACTGGCACATGCAGGTACGATGTAAATTTTCATTATGATTACATAAAATGTTGGCATAGTGTCTCGACCATGGTAAGCAGTCAATAAATAGTAACTATAGAGTTTACCTTCTAGCATTCAAGCCAAATACTTTAATCATCTCTAGTAATCAATTTATTTTCATTCCACTAATACTGGGGACATAAACCTGATTTATTTATGTAAATAATATTTACTAAGTATTTACCAAGTAACAGCACATTTCAAATAGTAGTTTATTTAATTTTACAAGCCTATGGTATAGGTACTGCTGTAATTCTCATTTAACTGATGAGAAAAGTAAAGAACATGGAAGTTTGTGAATAGCCCAAGGTCATCGACAGATTTCATGTCAATCCATCTCAGTGCAAATAGTTGATAGAGTTGGAAGTCTAAGCCAGGCTCTCTGGATTCTAGGGCTTGTGCTGTTAACCAAGGCACTATGAGACTTCAAAGAAAGGAAGACATTCACTGCTTAGGCCCTTTTCTCATGCAATCTCTGGGCCATATGCCTAGCACCACAAACTACCTTCTTGATACTTGAAGATCCATGTGAACAAGATCTGTCAGCATTCAGACTCCATGCCTGGTGATCTTCTTGGTTTGTATCATGCCCCCCACCCTCACACCCCCAACCCTCTCAGTGGCCACACACAGAAGCCTAACAGTTCAAGAGATGTCTGAGAAATCCCAAAACCAAGAGGTGGATGAGAAGCAGAGTTGAATCCATGAATGTCTTCACACAAGAATTTCAATGCTTATTGAGGGCACGTTGCCCACAATTGAGGAAAGACCAGCTCCTGCTGGCAGGAAACTCAGCATTGACAGCAACCACTGAAAAGGAGGTGGAGAGCTTTGCCAGCTGGGGATAGACATCTTGGCATAGGATCAGAGGGACACCATGTCAACTAATCCAACCCAGCTCTGGAATTAAACACATTTCCCCCCAGTGCTATGCAAGAGCTTGCTGAGTCCACTATTGTAAGAACAGAGCTAAAGAAATTCACCCAGAAAATAATTTTCAAGGTAATGAGGGCATAACTTCTAATTATGCAACATTGGGAAGGTCTCCTGGCCAGAACATACCTGAAACTGGCCAGAGTGCATTCTGAGCATTCCTTTAGAGTTTAAAATATTGAACATCATATTTTAATTTAATATTTTTGTCTCCATTTAAGCAAACCATAGGAGAGTTCATGACAACTAGACAAGTAGTTCAAATCTCCTGTTTCTCTCTTACACACACACACATACTACTATTGAAGAAAGTTTCCTAATTTTTCTTCTTATAAAAAATGACAGACATTATTTCACTTCAAAAGCAGAATGTAAATTATATTTTCATAGTATTATATTTCATTTTTAGTTGAAATAATCCCATGTGCATTTAAGTAGCAGTGGGGACTGAATTTGTCCCTACATTCCTAATGCTATATACAGAATTCTGTTCTCTGTTGTACTTCACTTCCTGAAGCCTCTCACCTGCCCCAATTCTCAGCCTTCTACCCTTTCCCAACCACAGCAGTTGGGTCCCTTCCAGTCATCCACCCCCCCCCTTACAGGCCGTACAGCCTGCCCCAGGTAACTACGCTCTTCATGACTCAATCCCCTCTCAGGCTATGTAATCCCTGATCCCATAAAAGGTAGCTTTTGGCCCCTAGTCTGGTGACCCACGTAAATTTTATTCTTTTCCATACCTACCAGGCTTCCCGCTTGATTAAAGCTTTGGATGGCCCCGTAATTTTAATATTCCCTTAACTGCAGATGAGAAACACTCTTTATGTCAGTCCCACTTCCCCATGGGCACCTTCCTAGGTGGGTCAGTTGGAGTCCTGTCTCCTCCCATGCACCACCCAGGAGAGGAGCCTAAGCCTCTACAATCAGCTCAGACTTGTCAGTTCGCCAAGTTTTCTATTTTCTGGAAGGGTCACTCAGACCTTCAAATGGCAACATATTAGTAGATACCAAAGTAATATAAGACCTAAATTGAAATGCTGAGATTCAAAAAATTAGGATACAGATCTAAGTTTTGCCATAAATGGCTATAACTGAAAAATACAACGAGAAGGATATCTTCAACATGATAAAGGCCATTTATGAAAAACTCATAGCTATCATACTTAATGGTGAAAGACTGAAAACTTTTCCCCATCAGAAAATTAGAAAAAAGACAAGAATGCTTACCTTGGCCACTGCTATTCAACATTGTGCTAGAAGTTCTAGCCAGGACAATAAGGCGAGAAAAAGAAATAAAAGGCATCCAAATTAGAAAGGAAATTGTAAAACTATCTCTATTCACAGATGGCATAATTCTATATATAGAAAATCCAAAGAAATCCACAAGAAAGTTCCTAGAGCTAATTAACTAACTCAGCAAAGATCAAAGATCAAAACATAAAAATCAATTCTGTTTCTACTAACAATGAACAATCTGAAGAGGAAATTAAGAACACTATAACATTTACACTAGCATTCAAAACTGTAAAATATCTAGGAAGAAATTTAACCAAGTAAATACAAGACTTGTATACTAAAAACTACAGAACATTGCTGAAAGAAAGATCTAAATAAATGGCAAGACATTCCATGTTCCTGGATTGGAAGATTTAATATTGCTAAGATGGAAATACAATCCAAAATGATCTACATATTCAATACAATTTCTACCAAAATTATAGCAGAATTTTTCTTGCAGAAATAGTAAAGCCTATCCTCAAATTCATATGGGATTGCAATAGCTGAAATGATTTTTGAACAAGGAGAACAAAGTTGGAGGGCTCACAGTCTCCAATTTCAAAACTTACTCCAAAGCTATAGTAATCCAAACAGTGTGATACCAGCATATAGAGAAACACATAGATCAATGGAATATAATTCCCATTCAATTATGGTCAATCAATTTTTGACAAGGATGCCAAGTACATACAATGGGGAAAGAGTAGTCTCTTTAACAAATGGTTCTAAAAACACGGGATTCCCAGTATGAGAGAATGAAGTTGTACCCTTACCTCAAACCTTAAATTAATTCAAAATAGATTAAGAACTCAAATATAAAAAGCTAAAACCATAAAACTTTTAGAATGTAACAGAGGAACAAATCTTATGACCTTGGATTTGGCAATGATTCTTAGATATAACCAAAAGCATAAACAACAAAAGAAACAATAGATAAATTTGACTTGATCAAAATTAAAAACATTTGTGCAAAGGACATTATCTAGAAAATGAAAAAACAATCTACACATGGGAGAAAGTAGTTGCTTAATATCGAGAATCTATAAAGAATTTCTGCAACTAAATAACAAAAAACAAACAACCCAATTAAAAAATGGACAAGGGCTTGAACAGACTTTGTTTCCAAAGAAGATATTCAGGCCAATACATGAAAAGATGCTCAATATCATTAGCCATTAGACAAATGCACATCAAAACCACAATGTTGATACCACATAACACCTGCAAGGATGCCTATTATTTCTCAAAAAGTAGAAAATAACAAGTTCAGAGAGGATGTGGAGAAATTAGAATCTTCCTGCGTTGCTGGTGAGAATGTAAAATGCTGCATCCACTGTGAGAGCCCTATGGTGGTTCCTCAAAAAGTTAAATATAGAATTACCGTATGACCCAGCAATTCCACTCCTAGGTATATACCTGGAAGTGAAAATAAGGACTCAAACAGATACATGGACAACAGTGTTCATAGCAGCACTGTTCACAATCACCAAAATGTGGAAACAATGTGTGTCTGTCCATCAACAGAGAAATGAATAAGGAAAATGTGGTATATACATGCAATGGAATGTCATTCAGCTGTAAAAAGGAATGAAATTCTGATACATGCTAAAATACATGAACTTTAAGAATATTATGCTGAGTGAAATAAGCAAGGCACATAAGAACAAACCTGTATGATTCTATTCATAATGAAATATCTAGAAATAACAAATTCATACAGACAGAGGTAGATTAGAGTTTACCAGTAGCTAGGGGGACAGGGAAAAGGAGAATTGATGCTTGGTGGTAACAGAATATTGACAAATTTTTGGAATTTTGAAATTAAAAAAAAATCTAGGAGAAATTGAAGAAAATAAAAAGACAAAGGAGTTCCTCCAAAGTCCTGGGAAAGATATAGAGATGGAGAGACAAAAAGAGAAGTATACTAGAAGTATGAATATCTTTGGACAACTTTGGGAAAACAATATTTGTCCACTTTGAGATTAACTGCATATACAAGCAAGGGAATAGCCTGTTTGAGGCACCAACATCTTAGAGTATCTTTTTATTAAAAAATGGAAACAGTATTTCATACTACTCTTCAATTAAAAATGAGCATTTTTTAATCTCAAATACAATTTTGAGTGTGGCCTTGTATTCAGTCATATGGTAATCTAAGAGAAATCGCTTTTTCATAATAAAGAAAATAACCTTGAATGTAGATTCTATTTTCTTTTATTATCTTGGGAATTTAATCTACTTATTTTTTCATTTTATGCATAATGCAAATACAACCAATTAAAAATATAAGTAATGTAGCCTACTTTCTTTTTCTCTG
Organism: Tamandua tetradactyla; assembly: GCF_023851605.1. Taxonomy (NCBI): domain Eukaryota; kingdom Metazoa; phylum Chordata; class Mammalia; order Pilosa; family Myrmecophagidae; genus Tamandua; species Tamandua tetradactyla. Next base: position 130,539,825 of record NC_135327.1, on the reverse strand, counting down.
AACTCTCTCGTTTTGAATAAATTCAATAGAGTTGTTTTTTAATGTCTACTTTCTTAGCTTCAACTCTGTCATTCACATGCTCTCTTTTGCCAGTCAATGTGCTTACTCCTCTTCATGTATTTTCCTATGTCCTCAAGTACAAATGGACTGCTGTCTTGAAATTTTACATTTGGATGGAGTACATCTGATGTTTTATATTCACTAGGAAAACAGATATCACAGGAAAACTTAGAAAGCCTGTAAAAGACTATGGAGAACTATGAGCAACTTTATGTGATTTTGTGAATCACTATATTCAAACTTAAACTGCTGCAGCTATGTGTGTATGTGCATGTGTTTCAAAAACTTGGGGAGAAGCAGCTAAAAATACATCCTGTATTTGCAATGAAGTGGAGAAAATGAAATACCTTACTCTGCACAGTAAGTGCATTTACTGTATGCCAGGCACATATAACGATAACTCCACAAAGCAGATGCTATTATTACTTACGTTTTATAGATGAGAAAACTCAGTTGCAGTGAGGCTTGTTTCTAAACCAAAGTCACAGAATTAGAAAGTGCTAGAGCTAGATTGTTTGTTTCCATTGTCCCATGCTTTAAACCACTTTTCTATTTTGCCTCACTTTACTTTGAATCCTGGCTCAACCATTTTGTTGCCGCATGACCTTAGAACTTAACAATGAAGGACAAATTTGCAGAGAAAATCTTAATGCAATGCAACATTGCATATATTCATATATACATATATACACATATGTATACACACATCAGCATATTTTATGGGTTATTTCAGCAAAATATTTCAATAGTACTAGTTGGAAGTGTGTTAAATGTGCTAATTACTTTTCCATTATTTCATCCACTTTTCAAAGAAAATTTCCTTTGTCTTTTTCTTTTTAATTTCTCTTTAGTTTTTGCAGAGATCCACCCCACCATTCCACTAAAAGTACCTGCTTAGTGGCCACCAGTATCCATTAACTGCCAAATGTATGGTCTCTTATTAGTCTTCATCTGGATTACCTTTGCAGAAAATTGGACTTGACATAGTAGGTTCTAAGTAATCATATGCCATCCTCATTAACTTAAGGCAACTGCATTGTGATAAGTCCTGAACTTTCTGAAGCTCTTTTCAGTTTTTTTAATTCTTCTTTTTCCTATCTACCTCCATTAAATATATCATTCTGCAAGGTTCTGTCCTTAGTGTTCCTTTCACTCTTTGATTTACTCCTGGGAGGTCAGATCCATTGCTAGAGCCATTCTCTCCACTAAGATGTACTCTTCAACCTGGTCTAATCCCAAATTCTAGACATTCCATTTCTAATTTCTTCCAAGTAGTCCACATGTGCAGTGGGCAAATCTCTAGAACTTAACATATCAAAGCAGAATTCATTTTCTCCCAAACCTTATTTTTCCTTTGCTGTATCCTATTCCAGTTAATGGCATCCTAATACTTTCAGTATTAGGCAACCTCATAGTTTGTCTCAGTACAACACCCCCCCCATCTCTCTCTCTCATCTCTGTCTCTGTCTCTATCTTTCTCTCTCATTATTTCCCAAATACCTAGTCCCCAAATTCTACTTATTTTGCCTTTTAAATGCCATTTAACCTCCTTTAACCTACTTTTCCCTTGAGCTGACTCTAGTTTCTTTTCATCTGAAACATTCTTTTCCTGTCTTATAAGCCATTCTCCCTGCCTTCTGACTTATTTCCCAGTATAGTCTACCTAAACCTCCTTCCTAAAACCCCAATGTGGTATGTCACTCCTCTATGTAAAAACCTTAATTACTCCTCATTTAACATAAAGTTTAGCCTCATATTCAAAGCACTCCAGAATTTAGCCCTACACAACTTTTGAAATCATGTCCAACTCTCAAATCATGTGTAAGATAATTACTCTCTTACTCATATCTACACCCTATGTTTCCATTTCCCCAAATGAACTCCACACCACCCACCCCCTTCATATCTTTGCTTATGCTATCTTCTCAATCTCACATGGCTTCCCAACCATCCCACATCAAATCTTACCCATCTTTCAAAGAAAAACCCTACTCAGAGCCTGTTCACTATCCCTATAGTCCCCCCTTTTTATGTTTCATTTGGCCCATAATAAAAGCTGCCCATGCTCCGTGTTTGAGCTATCTGTACATAACTTTCCACTAAATGATGAACTCTCTGGGGGTAAGAGTCTAAAAATTATCTCAACCATCATTGTGTCTCCCACAACTTTTAGAAAAGTGTCATGTATATAGCAAATATTCAGATATTGAACTATTGAATTAATTTCTGTGACAGCCATGAATATGGGCCTTGCAGACCTCCAATTACAGGAATTACCGTTGACTAAGGGATGCTACTACTGAGTTCTGAACTCTGCTACATTTATGCTTTGGCCATGCTTCCCCAGGCTCCTCTCAACAAATAATTGAATGTGGCAGGGTTATTAAGGTATGTCCATTCCTGGGATACATAGGACCTCTCTGACAGCCAACCTTAGCTCAAGAATTCCCCAACAGCATTGCCTAGCCTTCTTATATTGCACAGAGTCTAGGGTACATCCACTTAACCTTCCTTCTCTCTCAACTTGGATCAGAATAGCATCATGGTATGATGGCTCTTCCAGTTTTGTCCAGCTCTTTTCTTATTTTTCTCAAACAGGTATTTCCTCCAGTAAAATTCTTGCAGATTTAAACCTGTTTTGGTCTCTGCTTCTTGGAGGATATGGTCTGACAGAATTTCATATCTGACAAGAATGCACATTTTCCTGAACTTTTCTCCCAGACCCTATGATGTGGGGTCTAAGTACCAACTTTAACAATAACAATATCATCAACAAGAAGAACAGCAACAAGCACCACGGTTAGCATTTTACTGAGCATGCATTCTCTCCTTTCACCACACAACCAATCCTATGAGAAAGACATGCTAATTATTTCCATTTTACACGATGAGAAAAGAGACCTAGAGAAGTTGAATAATTTGCCTAAATCTCAGTAATTAAACGTAGAGCCAGGACTTGAACCCACAAAATCTAAGCCCAGAACACATGCTTTTTAACCACATGCTATGATGCTAAGGAATTAGCTTTTTAAGTCAAATGCATTGATATACATTCGAAATCTTGGCACCTAATAAAATATTTGCAAAAAAAAAAAAATCATCCCTTACTGACTACATAGCTAAGCCCAAATTGTCCCCAAGCTTCCAAATAGTATAGGACAAACATGGTCATTATACTATGATTTCAGTATATATTTTTGCTGCTGCAGACATTCATTCATTTATTCATTCATCAAGTATGTTTTGAGGGCAAGTATGTTCCAGGCACTGCTCTATACATAATAGAGATTACTGTTCTCTCTTTGAAGCAATGCGGTTATTGAAAGAGGAGATATATTTAAGCCAAGATTCTACTTCAAAAGAACTCTAAATCCCAACTGCCATTTTGTGTAATAAATGAATGAATGAATGATTTATAGTCTAGAAAATGGTCATTAATTCCAAATTCCCCACAGGAAAATTCACTTGGGTTTGGTGACCTCCCATACCAAATCTACCTAAAGCATAATTCATAAAAACAATTCCAATAACTATTGATCTTAATTCCAAAATTCTTCCTAACTCTAAACGTCAATGCATATATGTTTAAAATACTAATAGAAAATGTTGATCTGTTACTTTGCAATGGCATTTAAACATGAAAAGTAGGGAGAGGAAAATGACAATGGGAAAGCTAAAGAGATTATAAGGAAAAGAGCAAACATATGAGAGCAGTGATGATTTCACCTTTAAAAAGAGTTCATTCAAAGCACAGACTAATAAATCAGTAGCAAGCACTTAACATGGCACTTTTTGTCATCAAAGCTCTGAATCAACCATTAACATACCCACTTTGTTTGCAAATGAAGTATATAGATGCCATTTGGCAGATGAATAAGTGCAGGTGGAGACCTTCTAACATGTTCCCAATGTTACAGAGGAAACAATGACAGAGTCAAGATGAGAGGTCAGGGTATCAGTGATAGGATATGAGAGAGAGAGAAAAGATAAAGGGAAGAAGGACAAAAGACAAGAGAGAGAAAGAGAGAAGAGAAAAATAGGGAGAAAAGAGAACATCTACTAAGTACTTACACTGGTAAATATATGCATTATTTTACTTAATCCTCTAAGTCCTTAGTTTGGATATTATTAGGAGAAAACAACGGCTGAGAAATGTTAAGAGACTTGCTCAAAATCAAATACCTTGTAAGTAAAAAAGTTTGGATTCAAACAGAGTTTTCTCTGATTCTAGGGTCCAAGCTTTCCCAGTAGCCTTCTCTACAAGGTGTTCACAGGTAAATTAGAGGCACCTAATTCTAGGCAGGAGTGAGCACGTGTGTGGGCATCTGCTCCTGTTAGTCAATTCGGATCATGGAAGGGAAACACCTGGTGCTGTAATCCAACTGGTCACTTTCCAGCTATTGTATGCAAAAACAATTTCTGCCTGCTTATTTGCCTAATATTAGGATTATACTTTGCATAAAACAATTAGGAAAAAAAATCTCTGATTTCCCTGTTGAGAGAATTCAAGCTATTCCAGCCAGGGAGAATGAACTATTTGATTTCACCCTAGTGTCCCCACCACTAATGACGGGATCAATGAAATTCCAGAATTATAGATCAATATTCCAAATTTAAAGATCAATTTTTCCAGTATGTGTAGAGGACAGAACTCTGGAGTTTGACTACCTGGATTAAATTCTGTTTTTTCCAATTGTTAACTCTGTGTCTCTTCAGCTAGTTATTTAGTATTTCCTGCCTTAGTTTCCTCACTTATTAAATGGAGGATAATAGTAGTTCATATCTTAGAAGGTGATAAGGAATATTCAACAATTTATATATATAGATAATATATATCAATATATTTTCAAAAACATAGTCAGTGCAAAATAAACATTAACTACTAGTCTTATTCACATAGACTTGCTTAGTTTTAAGGCTAGTGCTCTTACCACTGGACTGTGCTATCCTCTCACGCAATCTTGTTACCCACCTCAGAGTAGACAGAACTCATTTTAGTTTTGATCAAAAAGAGATGTCAGTGTCAAAGAAATGAACTTGATTTCTTTTAAATGCCATGTCTTTCCACCACAAAATATACCAAACTGCTTCCTATTTCCATTCAAGTATATGTGAGCAATGACTTTTATTTACATTCATAATGGCATTTCCTACCTACAAGCTGATAGATATAGATAGAAGAATCATAATCAGCAAGTGGCTCTCATTTCTTTCTGTTTTATATTTTTGTTCACTTTTCTTCATCAATCTCTCCTTTAAAAAGAGAACCTTCTCTTTACATGACCGATAAAAATTTGTTGAATTATAACAAAGGTACTTTGATGATTTATTATTCATTTAAAAAATTCAATAAAACAAAAAACATCAAGTTTTCTAGATATAAACTGACGTAGGCTTAGTCATTTTTTTAAAATGCTTCACCTTCTGAAGGCAACAGTGGGAAATCCATGTTACTTAAAGATGTTTTGTCAAGACTTACTAAACTCTGAGTATAAACAGATGGGCACTGAGGAAAGAGCTTTTAAAATATTAAAGAACAGGTAAAATTCTGCACCACCATTGATTTCAAAAGCACAAAGGGAATATTCAGAGCAGGAAGACAATATCAAAAAGTCATTGTAAAACATTGCACATATCATCCTCACTGTCAGTGACTGTAAGCAGAAAATATGGGATCAGCTTATTTTTAAAAACTGCCTCACTAAGGGTATTTTATTGATGTGCATTCATTTGCCAGAGGCTTCTAAAATTCTCATGGGTTTCTGAAACTGTCAGAAATGCTACAAGTGTGAACAGTGTTGTATAAGCAAATTAATTTCTTCATTGCTGAGTGCAGTATTTCGGGAGTTAAATGTGCCTTATTAGCAGGGCTTTATAAAAATGGAAATGTAAATCTATTAGCATTTAAAATCTTTGGCCTAACTGACCTTAAAACATTATTTGAGTCTGGCATTTATTTTGGCGTCGTAAACAAGTGTTCCCCATTAATACATGAATTCCCCATTACAATTTGTGTTAACTAACTTGTACTCAAGATTTTATTGTAAAAATCTGGTCAGCTAAATAAACATTGGGGAACAGTTCACTGCATTCAGATTTACTACAATCTGACGCTTTGAATAAGAACGATATTTGGTGTGTGTGTGAGAGAGAGAGAGGTGAGGTGAGATGAGATGAAAGGGAGGATTTAAAAGGACACATCTGAATTTCCTTGGTAAATCTCAGACATCATTTCTATTGCGAACTGTCAGTTTTGTTTCCAAACACTTGAGACTAATTGCTGGTTTGCTTAGGAGAGGTAGGGCATTATCTAACCACACTGGCACGGTAGTGCAGTTGTTCCAGCATTGTCCACCTCTATAAAGGCAAATCTACATATGGGAGAAATGGTGTAGAGAAAAGAACTTTGAACCAGGAATCACAACACCTGGGTGCTAGTGGCATTAATGCTACTAATTAGTTTGTGCCCAAAGGCAACTCAGACCCTCAAGGCCACAACCTCCTTTAGTAAATAAGGGAAGTTAGAATAAACATTCCTAAAGGAACCTTACAATTCTAAACTTCTCCATTTAGTCAGGGTCCTTTTGCTTACAGAAAAAAAACTGAGGCCTACCTATGTTCTATAAATGAGATCAGAATGAGCCACTGCTTCTTTTGAGCTCTGCCAGTGGTTGGCTGGCAAAGTGGAATTGAAAACTTTTGCCAAGAGCACATTTGGAAAGGAAATGATTTTAATATGCTGGACCTTTGAACAATACCCTTAATAACCATGGCTGTTCAAATTTGATTTAACCAAGAAAAACTTTCCAGTAAAGTATTCATCTATATAAATAAGTTTCTGATCCAAGCAATTCTGAAAAAAGAGATACAGTACAAGTATATTTACATTCCTTACATAAGGTAATCCGAGTCTGTAGAAAAGACTGGATTTCAAGGTTAAGAAACAGAGAATAGTTTCCTTCATTATTTAATGGAATCTATTATAACCCCTAAGAATTTTCAATATACAGAAAAGTGAACTAAATGCAAAAGTTCCACCCACAGTCTCCATTCTTAGGGAAATTCATTCATTCTTCCATCTTGTGCATCTCTGATATTGCTGACACTGTGCCAGACATGAAAAGAAAAATACAGCATGGACCTGCTTTCAAGGAGCTGACAAGCCAGAAGAGTAGACCTGTGACAAATAATTATTATGCAATATGATAAATGCTGTAATAGAGGTTTGTACAAAATGCAATGAAACACAAAGGCTGCATCCAGGTGGACTTGTTGTGTTAAGAGTTCCCTAGAAGTTTGACATTTTACAAACTTGGGAGCAAAATAAATTTGTGGGAGAAGGAGAAGAGGAGTTTATTTATTCTATCAACATCACATAGCATTTACTATGTGCCAAGTCCTGGAGGTTACACTCAAGTGAGGAAGACAAGTACTGCGCAAGTAATTACAAACGTGATGATTAATCCTAAAAGGGAAATGTGAAATGCTATATTACTATCTAACATGACAATTTAGCTAGGCTGGGGGATCAGAGAAGGTTAGTCTGCAGAAACCCTTCAAGCTGGCTTGTACTGAATGGAGGAAAAGAGGATAGAAAGGAGATGACCAGCTCAAGAACTATTTAGTAAAATAATTGGGGCTTGGTGATTGGATGTGGGGAATAAGGAAAAAGTAGGATATTAGGATGACTCCAGGGTTTCTTCTTTGAACTGGTTGGACATTGAGATACAAGCTACTCGTGAGAGGGCAGATTAAGAGTACCATGTTGAGCATTTTGTGTCACAGGTGTCAGTTGAGGCATCAAAATAAGGGAATCATTGAGCAGTTTATTAAAACAGCTTTAAGGATAAAAAGAAATGTAGGATTGGAGGTAATGATTAAAGTTATGGGAATGGATAGCAGTAGAACTTGAATACTGAACATGTAAAACACACACATACACACAAACTGATATGAAATACCAAGAAAATAAGAGAAAATGAGAGAAGCAATAGTCTGTATGCTTGACCATGAGCAGAGAAGTATCTGACAGAGCCTAGCCCCTCCTTCCGAGGCCTGCATCTGTTCTATATTCTTGCTGCCTTCTAAATTTGCATTCTGTCAGAGAGAGCCACAGCAGAGCAAGGTACGATGGTTAATCGAATGTGAACTAGTGCAGGGCATCACAGCGCATGCTACCCATCTTCTGTACCTCAAATGACATGTCCGTACATTAGAATTTGTGTGAAAGTGTTCACTCATTCATTCCTTCACTCTATAAATATTTATTGAGTACCTACTATGAGGCAAGCACCAAAGTGAGCAAAACTCTGTCTCTTTGAGTTCACAGTGTAGTAGAGATAATCAGACAAATAATAAACAAATAAACAAGCCCTGTGCACTACAAGAGAAATAAGCAAGGTGACAAGATTAGGGAGGGAGCTGAGTTAGAAAGTTTTGTCAAGCTATTGCTTGCCTCAGGCCCCAGTGGGAAGCTAATAAGCTACCATGTCAGCATTCAGGGTCAGTGCTACACCCCCTGCTTATGCACTCACATTCTTGATCACTAACTATATTGGCAGCTGTCCTCTCAAGAATCCCCATTGCTTAGGACCAAATCGGTAGCAAATTAATCTACCAAGCAGAAGAAAAGTTCAACAGGGTTTGCACAGGAGCATAGTATTTAACAGATGAAAGCTTCCAGCATCCCAGCCTTCATGCTGGTTTGTTGATGAGTTTTTAATTTCTTCCTCATGGCATCTTGGATGACATATCTAGTAAGGGAAAAATCTAGCAGGTATTCATTTGACCCCTAACAACCTAGAAATGTCTGCCCTTTCCTAACCCAAATAAAATAGAAATCTGATCAAATAATGCCTATATACTCCTATATAGCCTATATCCACCTTTATAAAGAATAGTGTTTTGTTTTATAATAGATTATTTGTGTTATTGTTCTGAAATTCCAACTTGGTAATTTAGATCATAAACTTAAGCTATTGGATCAAACCTAAATTAAGCACAAAAATTACATAGGAACATGGGTTTGAGCCCAACACTGTGCCTATAAAATAAGATTTCAGAAGAACCATAAAAATCTCTCTATCAGAGGGACAAAGGCCTAAATGTCCACCATTTGATATTTGTTTTAGGATTATCATCACCAAAATACCTCTATTAAAGTTTATTTATTATCTTGTCAGGGGAATGACACTCAGGACAGAGATATTTTGAGGCAAAAGAGAAAGTCTAGACCAGTGGCAAGAGGTACTTTATAGAACAAACAGACCCAGTAGGTAAAAACCACAGAGGAAGAGAGACCTGAGGCGTCATAGGACAGGGCGAAGTCACTGGTCACCTTGGGGAAGAGACACACTTAGGAGACACAATTGTGAGATGTCAGGAGAAATCTGGAATCCTGGGACATTAGAGTTACTAAGGACCTTCCAGATCAGTAAGCTGAGCCTCTTCCTTACAGAAAACTGTGCCCCAGCAAGAAAAGATATCTTGGAATAATAGAAATGGAAATTTAGAAGAGACATTTAAGAGACACTACAGTCCTCTATATCAGTTTTTCTATAGTTAATTATAAAAATCCTCCAAGAGGCTTATGAAAAATACAGATTCCAACCACTCCCCCCTCCTCACCAGCATCAATTTTGATTCATATCTTGGGTTGTACTTAAAAAACTCTATTTTAAAAAAATGATTTATACTCCCCAGCCAATTTGAGAAACCGTCTTCTTTATGATTTATGAATTCTGTCTGGTGGAGCTCTTATTCATCATGCAGACTTTGCATGAATTCCTGTTCCCGTGGCCAGTCTTTTCATCATGTAGTTAACAAGTTCAAAAGCACTATTGAGAACCTGAAACATGTCAGGGACTGCATGTGAGGTTACAAGTTTGGCTAGGATAAAAATTCTTATCCCTAGGAGCTGGCCTCTGGGCAGGCTCTTGCTTGTCCAGGATGCTAGTGAAGTGGCTTACAAACAAAGTACTCCAAGTGTGAGCTACCCAGGGCAGGTAGCTCACTTTGAACTTCTGTTAATATTGGGATTTTTTTTTTCCACGCCTATCTCCCCTTAGTTTATTTATTTATTTTTTTAATCATCACAGTTGACTTTTTTCCTTCTTTTTTTGTGAAAAATAACATATATACAAAAAAACTATAAATTTCAAAGCACAGAAACATAATTAGTTGTAGAACAGATTTCAGAGTTTGATATGGGTTGTAATTCCACAATTTTAGGTTTTTCCTTCTAGCTGCTCTAAAATACTGGACACTAAAAGAGATATCAATTTAATGATTCAGCAATCATATTCATTTGTTAAATCCTTTCTTCCCTGTGTAACTCCATCATCACCTTTGATTCTTCCATCACCCTGTTTAGGGTGTTTGGGCTATGGCCATTCTAAATTTTTTATATTGGAAGGGTCTGTCACTAATATGGGTAGCAAGATGGAACTACCTGATGTTCTGGAGAGGCTGGGATAGGTTTCAGGACTTATCTGGACCAGGGACCCATCTGGAGTTGTAGATTTCTGGAAAGTTACTCTACTGCATGGAACCTTTGTGGAATCTTATATATCACCCTAGGTGTTCTTTAGGTTTGGCTGGAATGGTCCTAGTTGGCGGTTGGCAGGTTATGATAAGTAGCAAGGTCTACCTGAAGCTTGCATAAGAGCAACCTCCAGAGTAGCCTCTCAACTCTATTTGAACTCTCTCTGCCATTGATACTTTATTAGTTCCACTTCTTTTCTGGTATATGCTTTTAAGTAATCTAGTTCTAAAGTCAAAGACTCATTAAATGCAGAGTCAGGACTCCTTATCCTTCATTCAAGATATTTCTACTATACTGGTACTATATTTCTACTGCTCACTTATTTCAAAAAGTACCTAGATTTAACCATTCTTAGTACAATCTTAATAGCCCTAAACGATAACTACTAAAACTATCCATGCTATGAAATTTGATTATATATCTTTTACAAGTTATTTCTCTAAATGGCAATAAAAATTCACAGATACTATAGAAATTATGTCTGTTGAATGAATTCCTAGGAGGTCATCATCCTCTTACTCTCAATAAGACAGAACTCTATGCAATGACATAATGACATCCCCTATTGAGTACCATATCTGTAAAAAAAAAAAAATTAAATAATGTAGGGAATATGTTTCAAATGATGATTAACTAGAAAGAAACTGGCGCTGTGAGGAAAGATAAAAGAAACTGGAATTATTTACCCTAGAGAAGAGAAGGATGAGGAATGAAGGTGCTCTTCTAGTACACGGGGAAATATTATAAATAAAATGATGACTAGCTGAGCCCCATTTGTGCTGAAAGCAATAAAGAAAGAGAAGAGGAAAATGGAGCCAAACATTCATTCCTTTCTTAGAGCTAACCTTAAAAGGAAGTTACATTGATGCTAAGTAAGCATAGTATCTTATTACTAAAGAAAGGTAGGAATAGCCATTCACTAAAGGACTTTTCACTAAAGGAGTTTTTTGTAATTTTTTTTTAAGCTCAAATATATTTGCACTACATAGTGATGATGTAGGGAGTTCTTGGAGAGAGGGTGAATATGTTCTGTGAAACACCTGCTCAAGTGATTGGAACATGTTATTTAATTTAGCAAAGAAAATTCTGAGGACCTTTAGGATGTCTCTCCTCCCTGTGGCAGGCTTTACCCTGTTCCCCAGCTGGCTCTGCCTCATGTACATATGAATGGCAGGAGGCTTTGAACTATGGTAGTTTCTTCAACCCTCATAACTAATGCATAATTCAAGGTCTGTGTCAAAGACAATGTGTGTGCGGTAACAAATGGATTTTAAAACACATATTTGCAATTATAGATCAGCAGCTGCAGACTCATTAATTATAAATAAGGTAAGTCAAAGATGAAAATGTAATATTTTCCCACATTTCCTCAAACAGGTATTTTGGCCACCACTGCTCAGACTTTGAACTATGATTTAAATGACAAAAGTAGGATACGTCTATCTCAGTAACACTTTCCTAATAGCATGAGTAAACAGACACTACTTTATATGTCACCTGTGTATACATTATCTATATCAACAAGAAGCTATATAGATAAATAGATCAAATAGACCTCTTATAGTCTTCTTGAAAATAAATTAGCAGGATGGTTGTTGATTCCATTTACCAATTTTGCATATACAGAACTGCTTGCTTCCTGAGGGACTGCTGTGTAGGAATGTCTGGGAAAGAGTTAGGAAATAATGTTCCAGGCAAGGCACAAATGGCAGAATCTCATTTTCATTAGTACGGAATGTAACCACAAGGTTTCAGAGCTCGTATTGTCTATCACTATGGCTTCCAAAAGGACTGACTTGAAGACACAATTTCCATGTTTTAGAATCATTTTCCTGGGAGCTTTTTAAATTCCTTCACAAAAACACGTTGGAGAGCTCAATAGCAAATAGCCTACCCCCTTTCTGGGAAATTTCCCTAAATGAGTACCAAAATCACTTAAATTAGTGTTCTCAAATTCTAACGTGCATTTGAAACACCCGGGGATATTGTTAAAAATACAGATTCTGATTTAGTAGGTCTGGAATGGAAAGTAAGAGTCTGAAATCGTAGGAAGATAGTTGGTGTCTCTGCAGCTGGTACATGGATGGCATTCTTGAGTGGGGAGGTGTTAGATCATTTGCAAAAACCAATTCAGTTTATCACTCAGTTAAGGGGCACTTACTCTCATAGCATGTATAGAATTTAGTTCAGTTCATGTAATGACCAATAATAGTATTACCACATTTCCTTGTTAATTAAAGGGGGAAAAAAACCAAATAATCTCTTAAATTGTTTGCTTAAAATGTTTTGGTGAAATTAAGGTGGGGTCTAGACATTAGCCTTAACCAAGTGATTCTTACCATTAGACTACTAAAATTTCTCAACATTAGCAATGCTGGAAATCAGTGTAGTTGGAAAGATTACTGCATTAAAGGTGGATAGACCTTGAGTAATTTTGAGAGAACTTAACTTTTCTCAGACTTGATTTTCTTATCTAGAAAACTGAGGTAACCATACTAACCTTTAAGATTGGTCTGGGGATTAAGTGAAATAATGTACTCAAAAGCCTGAGCCAGTGTCTGACACATAGAAGATGTTCCACTTACTCTTGCTGCATACAAAACTATCCTAAACTTAATGACATACAACCACCACCATTGCATTATGCTCATGGATTCTGTGGGTTGGCAATTTCATAATCAGGTTTTTGACATGAAGTCTCAGAGCTCCAAGCTCTAGGGAACCAAGTGGACCTAGCCTCAACCTTCAGACAGCATCATTCCTGCACAGCCTGATGGTTATAAGAGAATCACAGGCCCTCCCATACTCAAGGAAAGAGGAACCAGACTCGACCACCTGATGAGATGTTGGCAGTCTCATTGGAGAAGAGAATTTGGGGTGGCCATCTCTGGAAAATTAACTCTGCCACAGTTGGCAAATGATAATTGTTGCCCTCTGTTTTTGTTTGCCAAAGCTTCTTGAATGCAATATACCAGAAATGGCTTGTCTTTTTCAATGGGGACTTATTAGGTAACACATGTGTTCTAAGGTCACAAAAATGTCCAAATTAATGGATCAAGAGGAAACACCTTCTTGGGGGAAAGGTTGCTGGCAGCTGGGATTCCTCTGTCACATGGGAAGGCACATGACAACATCTGCTGATCTCTCCTGGATTGGTTTCAATGGCTCTTCTTCTCCCCTGGAGACTTTTCTCTGGATTTCATTTCTTAGTTTCTCTGAGCTCTCTGAGTTTAATCTGTCTTATATCCTCTCATAAAGGACTCCAGACAAGGGGATTAAGTCCCATCTTGAGTGAGCTAGGTCACATGTCTATGGAAACAAGCTAATCAAAAGATCCCAGCCCCCACAGGGATGGGTTAAGAGAACATGGCCTTTTATGGGGTACATAGCTTCAAACCAGCACACATTCCTTCTTATGGGCCGGAAACCTATTAAGTAGTTGGGTTATAGTGACATCTGCCAATCTATCCATGACTGGAAAAAATGCCATCTGTTCTGGATCCTCCATTTGACTGCTTTATCTCCAGTTGACAGTTTGATCTCCTATTGACTGCTATCTATACACAATATATATGAAGTATATACAAAAAGGTGTTGGCCCTCGCCCCAAAGTGTAGATAATTATCTTCTTCAGCCAAAGGACTCTTCAAGTCATATCAGAGCCCTCCCAATACCAAAAACCACCCTTCTTCACTGGTCCCACCTGAGTGAGGAGATTGCACATAGCTCCTTTATAACAAAGATCATAGCTCTGATTATCCTGCAGTTTCTAAAGTGGGATTACATTTCAGTGTATCAGACAGAGTTGGCACTCAGGAATGTTGCATGAATTTAATTGCATTCTCACAAAACCATTTTAGTCTCTGGACTATTTTCTATATCTAGCTCACCATCACAATCTCTTCTCTAAATTTCCTCCAGTTGAGCATTAAACAGCCTATCCCAGAACAATATAGGACACAACTCCAAAAGTACCACTTTTCACCCTCCTTCCCCATCCCAGGTAAAGTTCATTTCCAAACATTAAAAATGAAAGAGCTCTTTTAAAACCAAAGTTCAGAATTCTTGCTCAAGTTAACTGTGTTTACATTCTCTATGAATCTAACCTGGATATCTATTACAAATTAGTACTGTCCTTTTCTCTTGTACCATTCTTCCTAATAGAACAGGTCAATCATCATGATTCAAGAGTCATAACCATCTATCAGTGACTAGATCTGAGTATTGGAAATAAGTAACAAAACATGAAATGATTTTGAAAGTTGCAGACATGTTCAAGGCAAGGAAAATCAAATATGATAAGTAAGAAACAAGGACTCAAGACCAACCCAGATATAGTCCCTATATTTGATTTGAACAGAGTATAAAATGGAGTGGAGTAAAATAAAATAGGCAGGAGAAAAACATGTGCATGATAAGTATAAAGGCAGAAGGTAAAACATAGTACAAGAAAAGCACAGAGTCACAGCATGTTTGTGGAAGATTTTAATGGAGGAAATGTCATTTTAATTAAACAAGATTATATCCCTTTGGAGAAAATCAAGCTCTTTGGAAAGACATGCAGAGTCCATTATGATCTATCTTTAGCTATAGTTCTGCTAACAGTTTTCCCTCAGCCCCCCAATCACATGTGTTCCACCTTCCTCTTCCTCTGAATAACTCCAGACTGTCACCAATCCTTGAAGAACCCTTCCTCAAAAGAAAGGGTTAGATACTGGGCTCCTAGGCTCTCCTTAGTGTTATGCACAAAGTTATTATGGCACATAACACAGTGTGTTGCTTTATGTGTACTGTACTCACCTATCTCCCTCCTCAGCCAGTGGGGCTCTCTAAGGAAGAAATTACCTTTTCCCCTTTTATCTTTGTATGTTTAGTATAATGCTTGGGATGTTGTAGCACTGATCAAACAGGTGCTTAATATATGAATAAGATTCTGAATTCAGATCCGAAGTCAGATCAGAGTAAGAAACATTTGAAAAGATCCAGTGAGAAGGAACTACTGTTTTCAGTCCCTATACATATGTGTACGAATGTAAGTATGTGTAACCTAAACCAAGGATCTGCAAACTTCAGCCTATGGACCAAATGCAGTCACTACGTGTTTTGTTTTGTTTTAACTTACAAAAAGTTAGTATATATGTATATACAACATATATATATACAAAGCAAAGAAACAAAAAAGCAACAGTTTTCAAAGCACTCCCCAACAAGTAGTCACAGGACTGATTCCAGAGCCTACCGTGGGCCACCACAGGATCCCCTCACATCCCTCCCTCCAGCCGCTCCAGAACATAGGACGCCAGAAGGCACAAACGTTCTTCAATCATCACAATCAACTCTCCTCCTCTCCTCTGTGAAAAATAACATACATACAAAAAAGCAATACATTTCAAAGCACAGCAACACAATTAGTTGTAAATGTATTTCAGAGTTTGGCATGGGTTACAATCCCACAATTTTAGGTTTTTCCTTCTAGCTGCTCTAAGATACTGGAGACTAAAAGAGATATCAATTTAATGATTCAGCAATCATATTTATTTGTTAAATCCTATCTTCTCTGTATAACTCCACCATCACCTTTGATCTTTCTATCCCTTTCTTTAGGGGTGTTTTAGGCAATGGCCATTCTAATTTTTTCATGTTGGAAGGGTCTGTCACTAATATGGGGTAGGGAGATGGAACAATCTGATGTTCTGGAGAGGCTGAGCTAGGTTTCAGAGACCCATCTGGGGGCCATAGGTCTCCTGAAAGTTACTCCACCGTCACCTGTTTTTTTTCAATTAAATTTTATTGAGACACAGCTACACCATTTTGTTGTTGCTTTTTTTATTGAAGGTGGCTTTCATAAAAGCAAAATTGAGTTGTTGCATCAGAGACCATATAGCCTGCAAAGCCTAAAATATTTGCTATTTGCTCCTTTATGGAAAAAGTTTGTTGACCCATGATCTAAATGTCCAGTTGTGTAATAGTTAGAATGATAAAGTGTAATGTTACAAAACAGCAAAAAAAGCATCCTGGAAATAATTTAGATTAGCTAAAAAATACCACATTTTCTATGAAAATCCCTCCGTATGCTTTCTAACTACTTTATATTATCACATTTCTATCAAGACCCTGCTCTGTATCTGTCACCCTTTTGTTAGTCAACCTATTGTAATTGACACTGTAACCTGACATGAACAAAGGAACTAGTCTCTGCCCTCCAGAAACTTAGAATTAAATTTAAAAACTAAGTGGTAGAAGCATTAGTAGCCCCTCTGCTTCCTGCCAAACACTCAAACTATTAAGGAAGGAATATATGAACAGAAAGGCATTTTTCATAGGGTATAGATAAAAGCATTAATAAAAGTCAAACATATTTGAAACTATTTGGAGTTTCGGCCTATCATTTTCTCAGTCTACCTCCAGACTTCTGAACAAGTATCTTCCTCCAGAGAGAGGGGTTGTTGAGTATATCAGTGAATTAAACCAGGCAAATTATTTATCAGATTTGAAGTCTTCTGAAGTTCCAGCTCGCACGCTCAGTCCTACCACTGAGCTAAGGACCCCTTCCCATCATCTTCTTCCTCTCAGCAGACTTCACTTGCCCAGTCTCTTTTGAGTACTCAGGTATGGCATTCCCCATATGTTTACTGCCATTCATTTGCCACACTCAAAGCAGGGACAACCATGTTGTTCTATTGGTTAGAACCATCTATTCTATTGGTTGGGGTTTTATCATTTACCTAATGAGCAGGCAGTGAAGCTGATAAAGTAACTGCAATTAACTCCAAGCACCCCCACCACCACCACACACACACACACACACACACACACACACACGCACGCACACACACACACACACACACAGTGAAATGGAGGGATGAAGATAGACAATTATTATTATAGAGTTTGTGGTGATACACAGATTCCAAAGGAACTCAATTCCTTCATTTTCCAAAGAAGCTTTTGTTGATTTATCTTCCTTGATAAGAAGTTTTCAGTGTCATGGATAGCTTATTGTGCAAACTATGGCATGCTTTCATTTATTCTGATACCACCATGACAAAGTGAACCAGGAAGTCATCCAGAATTATCTCTGTTTAGCTTCTTCTGTCAGATCATTTCAAAGCATTCTGTTTAATTGAAGAATGCTGATGCCCTTTAGAAGCAGTATACTAATGGTTAACAGCATAGACCTTCTGATCCAGACTGCCTGTGTTCAAATTCCAACCGTACTGATTTCTAGCAAAGTAATCCTGATAGCTCTGTGCCTCAGTTTTCTCATCTGTAAAATAATGATAATAGTGCTTATCACATGGTGCTGTTGTAAAAATGAAGTGAGTTTATATATATATATATATATAATTTACTTATATATATATATGTGTGTGTGTGCCATTAATATTATTTCTCACTCTAGATCTATTCTTTTCTAGAGAATATTCTTGTACTACATATTGTTCAGCACATAACTGACCTACAGACCTAGAATTGCATCGTCTTCTGTTCCATTAATGGCAGAAAATGGTTTTAAACAAGATGTTCCTTTATACTTCTGATTCCAACCCCATTCTTTTCTGACATGGAGAAAAACTAAGATGTCAAAATTATTAACCTAACCCTTACTCATTAGCAATGGAGAAATGCCCTTTGAATCCTATCTTGGTTGAAATGTAAAGAAAATCTGTAATTTCATGTATATGAAACTACATATTTTTCAAGTTTTCTAACAGATTCTGAGAAGTTATTTGTATATGTATCACTCTAAAATAACAGAAATAATTTCATGAGCCACATAGAAAAAAATCTATATAATTTTATTTTTCCTCATTGCTTTTTTTTTTTTTTTTTTTTTTTTTAAAGGAAAGACAGAGAGAAGGAAGGAAGGATAGAAGGAAGGAAGGAAGGAAGAAAGGGAAACATTTTTAAACATTTTCTTGTTTTATTGTATTCTGTTTCTCCGTTTTTGTTACATGGGCTGGGGCCGGGAATCGAACCGAGGTCCTCCGGCATAGCAGGCAAGCACTTTGCCCGCTGAGCCACCGCGGCCCGCCTCCTCATTGCTTTTATCATATAAAATCAACTTCATTCTTTCAAATAACCCAAGATAACCAAATTACTGTTAAAAGATAGTATAACTTGTAGCTGTATTGGAAAGCTATTAAAATGTGTGATGGGCTTCACCTGAAGGGAAAGATCCAGCATTCAGATCTTCTATGAGCTCATTTTCCTAGCATTGTGCTTGCTACAACCATTTCATTTCATTTATATGGTTCATTCTCATTAGGAAAAGTAGCTTTTTTGAAAATCATGCAATTTATATTTCTCCTATTAATAACTTTAAAAACCTCCATGAAATTTCCACCACACTTGATAGAAAGGCCATACGCTTAATATGTCTTCATATTAGTTACATGAAAAGACACATTCTGAAAAGAACTTTAACAATAATCAAATAGGTATTTGTCAGGCCAAACTTCTTCCTAAAGATTTAGACTCCTACATCTTTTAAAGTGGCCAATTTAACCGACTTTGCTTGTTTTAAATTTTCATCACTTATTCTCTAAATCTTGGCATTTTATCTTCCACAGGAACTACTATCCTGAAAGAGTTCCTTTGAGAGTCACTTGCGGCCTCCTAATCGTCAAATACTCATAAAAGGGCCTCTTTCTTTTTAACCATCATATTTACTGAATGTGCGAAAGCACTTTGGTAGTATAAGTCATCACAACATCTTGACAAATTTGGCTTCTATAATGACACTTTTCTGAATGCTACTTCTGTCTCCTGGCCTGGTTGTGCTTTTTTCATATTCTTCTCAGATCATCTCCTTTACAATCTTAACTCTATCTCCCAACTTCTTTAGAACTGTAACCATTAAAAGCTTCCTAGTGAATAGTTACAATTGATTGGAACTGACTGTTACATTCAAAAATTAGAATCATTGTGTTGTCCTTTGTTTCCCAAACAAGCTCTTCCTCCTAGCTTTCCACTTTGTGTTCGTAATTCCACCTTTCTTTTTGTCACTTGTGTTTGAAAGCTGGGAATCATCTTTGATTCCTTCCTCTTCTTTATTCACTACATGAACTCAGTTATCAAATTCTGTTCATTCTTCCTGTGAAATGACTCTGGATCCTATCCTTTCTTTCCTCTACATAGGGCCATCACAATTAACTTGCCTCTGGACTTCTGAACTTGATTTCTCCCGAGCTGGACCCCTCCAGTGTCTCTCCACACTGACCTATCTGGCGCATTTGCACATGCACATTCATTCATGTATGCATGCTCACCAACAATCTTCCTGGCTCAGGACTATCCTGTTGTTAGTCCAATGCTAGGAAGTTTAAATGGGTCTCCAGGAGCTACCACGTAACATTTAAGATTTTCTTCTTCCGATTTTTTTTCAAGATGTCTACAACCTAGATCCAATCTTTTTCCACCTTTTCATTCCCAAGGATTCAACAAAATGGTCCACTCAGAGTTCCTCAAACAAGGCTTGAGAATTTCTGCCAAATGCCTTATTTACCTTCACTTACGTAATTTCCCTATTCCATTAAAATTATTTCAATTTCCTATGTCTAGATTATGTTCAACCTTTCCCATGTTCCTTTCATTGTGTTTCTTGAAACTACAGAGACTTTATTCATATTAGATTGAACTATATGAAACCAACATTTTTCTACCGGTTTTTATGGACTAAAATACCAGATTTATATGATTTAACCTACTTTGTTGCCTGATTATTTGATTTTAGAGAGATCTGCCTTCTAAGTCCTGACTGTTCTATTCATGCATTGTATGTTCTTAGACAAGTCACTTAATCTGAAAAAAATGGTTTAATAGGGTTGCTATATCTATCTCACAGGATCTTTGAATGTACAGAAAATAGGTTTGTAAAGATAATGAATAATAGTACTAGATATATTAGAACATGAGCACATTGATGGTGAATCTCTGTATCAAGTTGCAGTACTTATTTTTCTTCAATTTCCTCATTAGGAATAAGTTAAGTGCTCAGATAGAATTAATGACTAAGTGACTGACTGAATGAATGAGTCTAAGAAATTGAATCCATGTATTTATGATTTGTTATTTTATATGGCCAAGGGTAGTGGCTGAATATTGCTCCATTTGTTATCCCCTGGGCACGCCACAGTAGCTGGCAATGATAGGTTATCAATATGCATTGGTTGAACTTAGTTTAACAGCATTTTTCTAAGATATTGAGGATTGGTAATTTGTAAATACTCAATAAACCTGGTGTGGTAGTTAGACATGAGCCAATGGTAGGTGAATCTCATCTGTTGCTAATTACATCTGCAGTCGGCTAGGAGGCGTGTCTGCTGCAATGAGTGACGTTTAACTTAATTGGCTTGTGCTTAAATGAGAGAACGCAATGTAGCACAGTCTAAGCAGCTCAGCACTCCTCATCTCAGCACTCGCAGCTCAGCCCAGGCCCTTGGAGATGCAGAAAGAAGTCACCCCGGGGAAAGTTGTTGGAACCCAGGGGCCCGGAGAGAAGACCAGCAGAAATCATCCTGTGCCTTCCACGTAAGAAAAGAGCCTCAGTGGAAAGTTAGCTGCCTTTCCTCTGAAGAACCAACAAAATAAATCCCCTTTTATTAAAAGCCAATCCATCTCTGGTGTGTTGCATTCCGGCAGCTAGCAAACTAGAACACCTGGTATTAGAAATATAATCTCTGTTGCCAATAGCTACTTTGATTTGAAGGTTAGAGAGTTTACATCTTAAAAAGACATGCAGTATATTCTATTTGGACTGTCATTCAATCATTCAAAATATGTGTTTTGAGAGACTTGCCCACATAAAGCATGTTAGGACACCCAAAAATGGAAATGATAAGGTCCCTGTTATTAAGGAGTCTACAAGTTAGCAGAAGAGAAAAAATAGGTAAATAAGGTTTAAGACCATGTGCAGTAGGTACCTTTAGAACAGAAACACCAGTCTAATAATTTCGGAACTCAAGCAAAATCCAGCATGAGGCAGAGCCAAGCTAGAGGAGGTATAAAAAGGAAAAATCTCAAACAGATTGGAATGAGGGCTGTGGAAATGAACCTGACTATAGAAACAATTCTTTAATGTACAAAGAGCATGGCAAGTTCAGGTGTGATTCAGGAAGGAATTTTTAGTTCAGAGACTATAGTTCAATAGATACAACAAATTAATAATGATATTAAGAACAGAAAAAATAATAATCACTAATATTTTTGAGTATTTACAATGTCAAGGATTAACAAATTTCATCCTCACAGCAGTTCAATGGAGTACTTATTGTTATCCCAATTTTCAAATATGGACTGTAAGTCTTTGAAAGATTAAGTAACTTTCCAATGGTTACAGAGCTAGCAGACAGAGGAGTAAGTTATAGCTGGAGCCTAGGAATTAAGTCCCATTTGAAAATAGATGGAAGATCATCCTGGATGATCACTCATTTCACGGAAGAACAGAGAGGTGGGCAAAGTAAAACTCTAGCAACCACATTCTAAAAGGGTAAGTGATGGGCATGATCTAAACCAGTTCTTTGGACATCAATTTGGAGATCTGAGCACTGAGATCCAAACCCAGCAGGAAACTGAAATGCCAGGCAGTAAAACTGAGACAGGAGAAGATATACATCTATGAGTAGAGATGCCATGGGGATAGGAGGTATGATGGGGAACAATAAAGCCTGAGAACTAAAAGCTCATTCCTAGACCACACTGGATTTCTAGCTTATGGAGGGAAAATACTGAGCTTAAGTTCACGACATGGAGGACTTCAGGCTCTTATTCTTTCTTCCTGGAAGTACTGGGCAAGACTGAATGTACAGAAGGGGAGCCATCTATAACTCCAGAAAGGATAGGTCAACATCCAAAATTTAGAAGTGGACAAACATCAGATTATGAAAGGGCATCACAAAGAAGTTAAGAGTTGATTTTAATCTTTGAGAAACAAAAGGACTTATAAAGACAGGGAGAAAGGGAAGGATTTCTGATGAAGCAAAGATGCATCAGTGAAATAAAAAAGTAGTTGAAGGGAAAAGTAGGAAAAAAAGATGTCAGATTGGGGGCTTTGCACACCATCTAGTAGGCAATAAAGGGTATATTTAGTCTTGGGACAGTGAGAAGATATTTTCTTCTACCTCTTACCACTAATTGTCCAAGAAAAGGAAAAGGGTGGGTTAAAAATAACTTCAGCTTTAATTATGCAATGTGTGTGTTTCTAAGCCCCTTGGTCCCCCCATCTTCCCCATTGCTCACTGATTTGGGCCATTTCATTATTAAATTAATGCCTTTTCTTGGAGATGTACCAAGCGGATAGCAGGCAACACTCATTCCATCAGTTCTGCTACTTGTTAACAACTGTGCCTTTTGAAACTATTATTTAAAATGAGATTTGAAAATTACTTCTGATTCCATTTCTCTTCTATTTCTGCAAATCAGTGTTGTGGAATTAGCTGAAAGCCATAAACCTCTTCACTAACATGTTAGGGTTAAATAACTCAAATATTTACTTGTAAGGAAAGTAAACCTCATACTCCCATAAATGTCTCACAGGAAATCTCTCAGCATGTAGCCTCCTTCCAAACAAAGCCTTCTAACCACAGACATATTCTTCACAGGCAAACATATACACATTTAGATGTATTTCCATCCTCTACTTCTTACATAGCTGACGAAATTGTTCTCATCACACCCTTTCCTCTTTCCACTTGTATTTTCCCACCTGTCATTTTTATTTCTATTTCCACTTCCACAGCCTCTTCCTTACTCTTCTCCTCCTTCTTCCATTTCTCTTCTCACAGCAACACACATACTAGCTCAGTCGCACAGTCACAATTCTCTTTGGTACACACCCTCAAATTTATTTCCTTACCAAAGTGTACTAGAGAATAAATATGTGAATATTGTAAAAGTTTTTTCTCAAATTTAAAATGTATGAAGGTTTATCATTATTACTATTAAAATTGCCTCATATGTACATTTGCTAAAATGGCTGAAGGGGAGTAAATGGGGCAGAAAGGATGGTTATTTCTTTTCATGCATATGTAATTGAATAAAGTTTAAATGTGATAGTTAAGTTTTATCTACAAAAGACCTCTTTTTTCAGACTTCTGTCCTCACTTAATCAGTAGCAAATCACCGTGGTATAAATCACCATTTTCCTGAGTATAATAAATTCTATGCAAAATATATGTTCTTATTGACATCACATACAATTAGAAATTTTGTATGGCAGAATCCCACTGATTGGCATTATAATTTCTAAAATGCTTCATCTGTCCTCCAATTGACTGTGACTTCTAATTTTCAATATTAAGTTTGCCTGCTCCCTTATATCCATTGCTAAATATTTGCTGATCTGCATGCAAATAGTTACAGATGCTGGAAAGAGCTGACCTGAAGCAAATCTTTTAAATATATTAATTATATTTTACATGCCTCAATGTGCAAGCACTCATTTGGTTCTCACAACAACTCTGCAAGGAATTGTTATTATCCAAAATTGACAGATAATAAAAATAAGACATGGAGCTACTGGTTCAATGAATTACTACTTCATACAACTAGTAAGTAAGCCATGGAAATTAGATTAACATAAACCTCTATCACTAATTTATTTTAATACTCCACAGTGCCTTCCACAAATGAAGAATAAATCTTTGTGAAATGACCAAACAATTCTCATTTTACTGTAAAGACTCCAGCACTCACATGATTATTTCCCCCATATTATACTTATAATACCCTGCATAGCACTTTCAAATTCCTTAAAAACATTCTTGTAAACTGTATATCCGGTATCTCAGGAAGATAAGCAGCAAAGCAATTGTCAATTGAATTTTACAAATGAGGAAATTGTGGTTAAGAGAAATATAGACTTTTGCAAGGTTACATGGTCTTTAATCAGTGGAACCTGAACTAACCCCAGATCTTCCCAGGTTACTTTTTCCACTATGTTAGGACAGCCCAAACTTAAAAGTATTGAGGTGAATGAAGTTTCAAGCTCTGAGGGAATTGTATGGAAGGCTATTGTATGGTATTAAAGAACACTGGACTGTTATGGTACTGAAGAGCACTAGAAGGGGAGAAAAACTGATGGACACATGCCGACCTTGTGGGAGCTAGATGAGGATACTTTGGGGATGGCAGGCAGACAAAGCAGGAAGAGACTCAAGGTAATCTCTAGCGGCCATGTGCTGCTTCATTCTTCCTGCAGTTCATTCCTCCTTAACTCACCAAAAGAAAGGAAGAAGACAAATAGTGAGGCAGGGTAAGATGGCTGCACAGTAAGGTTTGGAATTTAGTTCATCCTCCAGAACAGCTAGTGAATAGCCAGGAACTGTGTGGAACAACTTGTCTGGGAGACTTCAGTGACTGGACACAGTGTACACCAGTCTTGAACAGGAGGAATAGCTGAGATCCCACACAGAACTGTAAGTCTCCCAAACCACAGAGGCTGGCACCCCAGCCCTGTGGGCATGGCAGGCTGGTTCCCAAGGGAAAAAGTAACAAAGCCTTCTAGGGGCAAGGAAGGTGACTCAACCAAACTCCAACTGAGGAATTAACGAACAAATCTGGACTGTTGAAAATAGGCCCTGAGCACAGATAAACCTGAGTAGGCACTAAAGGAACCAGTTTCTGCCCCAACAGAGAAGGGGCCAGGTTAATGGGGAAAAAAACCAACAACAGAGGCTTTTTGAGTTGGACAGCACCAAAATACTGGAAAATGGCTGGTCCCCAAGAAAAGGGGGCACATAGAGCCCAGGGAAACATGAAGCCATATACCAAGTCTAGTTCTTGATTTGCAAACCCAGTAAGCTGGGGTCTAGCTCTGAAAAGTGTTTTTTGCTTTTTTTTTTTTTCCTTAACAGCTCATTAAATAGAACTGCACTCTCAGGCTTCAGTACTTTCCTATGGCAAGGAATTAATACTTGCCTAAGAGACAAAGTAACTAGTCAGGTGAATGGGGAGGATAATTTCCTAAAAGATGTATCTTCACCAAGAAAAAGGGAGTGGGAACCAGCTAAAGTGGCTGCACTCCTTCAGGAAATTCAGGCCTCAGGAGCTGGAAAACAGAAAGCACCTCCCAACTCAGCCTCTGTCTCAACCACACCATTGGCAGGGAGAGGCTGCTGAGAATTAAAGACTCCATATCACTTTATGGTGGGAAGCTACAACTGACAAGCACCACAGGCTGGGCAGGATGGCAAATCACAGAGTCTAGAGTTTTATAAGAAAGTCTGAGAACCTGCTGGGTCTCACCCTCAGGGAAATGATACAGGTTACAAACTCCTCCTGAGACATGGGCCTGTTAGTCTGAGAAAATCTGACTGGAGATAATCATAGCTGAGGAGACCCTCCTCAAAAAATTGTTCTATTTAGGCAGGGCAAGAAATCAGAAAACAAGAGCTGAAAAATTCTGATCAGTTGAACAGAAACTATGCTATAAGTCTAGAATAAGTAGAACTCAATACCAAAGAACAGATTAAGAACAAAGCCAGTCAACAAAAAAACCATAGGTAAAGGAGTGAAAAAGACTGCCAGAATAAGCTAATTAAGGAAATCAAATGTTTAGATGCCAGCAAAAAATGAGTCGTACTAGAAAAAATCAAATATATGATCAAGTCAAGGGAACAAACCAACATTTCAAATGAGATACGGGAGTTGAAACAATTATACATGCGTGTTTGAATAGACATGCAAAATCACACCAAAAATCAGGGTAAGCCACTGTGGCTCAGCAGGCAGAGTTCTCACCTGCCCTGCTGGAGACCTGGGTTTGATTCCCAGTGCCTGCCCATGCAAAAAAAAAAAAAAAAAAAAATCACATCAAAACTCAAATCAATGAGTTGAGGGAAGATATATCAAAAGAGTTTAAGGATATAAAGAAAACATTGGGCTAACATAAAGAAGAACTTGAAAGAATGAAAAAACAAATAGCAGAACTTATCATAATAAAAGGCACAGTAGAAGAGGATGAAAAAACAATGGAGGCCTACAACAGCACATTTAAAGAGGCAGAAGAAAAGATTAGTGAGCATCTTTTCTTGATGAAATCACTTCAACAGATAGGAAGAAAAGGGAACTTAACAACACGAAAAAAGGGAATATATGAAATACCTGCAGCTAATATAATACTAAATGGGAAAAGACTGAAAGCGTTCATAATTCAGTTATTACAAATAATAGCCATGAGTACGGCAAAGCTGCAGGTACAAGATCAACACCAAAAAATCAATCATATTTCTATACACTACTAATGAGCACTCTGAGGAGGAAATCAAAAAAAAAAAAATTCCATTTACAATAACAACCAAAAGAATCAAATATTTAGGAATAAATTTAACTAAGGACATAAAAGATCTATTCACAGAAAACTACATGATATTGCTAAAAGAAATCATTGAAAACCTAAATAAAGGGGAAGACATACTGTGTACATGGATTGGAAGACTAAATATAGTCAAGAAGTCAATTCTACCCAAATTGATTTATAGAGTCAATGCAACACCAATTAAAATTCCAAAACCTACCTTGCAGAAATAGGAAAAACAATATCCAAATTTACTAGGAAGTGCAGGGTGCCCTGAATAGCTAAAAATATCTTGAGAAAGAAAAATGAAGTTGAGGTCTCATATGACTGACTTTAAAGCATATCACCAAGCTACAGTGGTCAAAACAGGATGATACTGGCATAAAGATAGATACACTGACCAATGTAATCAAATTGAGTGTTGAGAAATAGACCCTCTCATTTATGAACAATTCATCTTTTGATAAAGCAGTCAAACTATTCATATGCAAATGAATGAAAGAGGACCCATATCTCACACCCTATACAAAAATCAACTTAAAATGGATCAAAGATCTAAACATTAGAGCTAATACCATAAAACTTTTAGAAGAAAATGTAGAGAGATATAAATTATGTGATAAGAGGTGGTTTCCTAGACCTTACACCCAAAGGGCAAGCAACAACAAAAAAATAGATAAATGGGATCTCCTCAAAATTAAACACTTTTTTACTTCAAAGAGCTTTGTCAAGAAAGTAAAAGGTCAGCCTACACAATAGGTGACAATATTTGGAAAACACAAATCAGATAAGCATTTAATATCCAGAATATATAAAGAGGTTCTACAACCCAACATCAAAAAGATAAACAACCCAATTAAAAAATGGGCAAAATACATGAACAGAGTTTTTTAGAAGAGGAAATATAAATGGCTAAAAGGCATATGAAAAGATGCTCAGCTTCACTGGTTATTAGGGAAATGCAACACAATGAGACATCAACTCACACCCACTAGAATGGCCATTAGCAAAAAAACAACAAAGAAATAGAAAATGACAACTGCTGGAGAGGACATGAAGAAAGAGGCTCATTGACTCACTTTGATGGGAATGTACAATGTGCACCCCACTCTGGAAGGTAGTGTGACGGCTCCTCAGGAAGCTAAGTATAGAATTGCCATATGATCCAGCAATACCATTACTAGGTATGTATTTAGAGGAACTGAAGATCAGGACAAAAATGGACATTTTCACACTGATGTTTATGGTGACATTATTCATGATTGCCAAGAGATGGAAACAGCCCAAATGTCCATCAATGGATGAGTGGCTAAACAAGCTGCTGTATATATATATATATACACACACACAATAGAATATTAGACAGCTGTAAGACAGAATAAAGGCTTGAATCATATAACAATGTGGATAAACCTTAATGACATTATGCTGAGTGAAATTAGCCAGAAACAAAAAAACAAATATTGTATGGATTCACAAATATGAACTAATGTTTATGAGTGAACTTTGAGAGTTGAAGTTAAGAACACAAGTTATCAGGAGATAAGGGGCAATTGTTGCTGAAGGAGTACAGAATGTGCAACAGAACCGATTGTGAAGACCAAGAAATGGATAGCACAATATTATCTGATGGTAGTACAATAATATAAGGTACATTGAATGAAGCTGAATGTGAGTATGGTTGCATGAGAGAAAACAAACGAATGTCGACATTGAAAGGTATTGAAAATGGGGTGGTATACATGAAAAAATACAATCAATGCAAGCTAGTATCTATAGTTAACAGCTATATTGTAATGTGCTTCCATTTAATGTAACAAAGGCAATATGCCAAAACTAAGTGTCAATAAGCCAGAGAAATCAGGAAGTGGTATGGAATTCTTTGCAGAAGAAAAGGAAGTATCCTTATGTAGATGGTGGTGGAGAAGCCATGGCTATGTGATTATACCAGGAATCATTGATTTTTTATTTAGGTTGGATTGCATGATATATGAATGCAATTGTTCAAAAGCGAACAGAGAGAAACAAGTGCTGGAGAAAATGTGGAGAAAGAGATGTACTGACACACTGCTAGTTGGGAACGGAGTAATGCAGCCCCTCCAGAGGGCAGGGTAGTGGTTCCACAGAAGGGTATAGGTGGGGTTGCCATATGATCCTGCACAATCCCATTGCTAGGTATACTCTTCAAGAAACTGAGAGTGGGGACAGGAATGGCAGCATTGTTCGCAATTTGCAATGGGTGGAGGTGGCCTTAAGGGTACATCAACTGCAAAATTGAAGGGGGAGCTCTGGTGAATATATACAATAAACTACTGAGCAACTGCAAGAAGGAATGAAGTTGTGCTATTAGGTGAATGAACCTTGAGGACAGTATGTTGAATGAAATGTCAGAAACAAAAAGACAAATATTAACATGCGTCATTCATATGGACTAACTATAATATAGAAACTCAGAGAATTGAAGTTAAGAACATGGGTTAGCAGGCTGGGGCCTATTGTAAAGTTTCCTAGATTGTAAACTCTTACAGTAGTCATATCTATTCCAGAGTTTTAACTTTTTTGTCCCCTACATTCTGAGATGCTGAGCTATTTGTGTATAATCTGGTCATTCCCTGGAACTTTGGGTATTTGTGTGGCACCTGAGACTCAGAATTAGAGCTCTGAAGCTATGAAAGTCAGCATCACCCTATACAGCTAAAAGTTGAAAAAGTGATCTGACTTCAAGGAGAGATATAAATGAAATGGACTTCGTTAGGACGAAGGTAAATCAGAACACAGGGTAAAGGACAATACGGTCTATATTTTAAAACTTCAACTTCTGTGTGAGACCAAAGGAAGAAATATTTATTTTGTGCAAAATTTATATTTGGGATAGTACATTATCTAATCAAACTTGTATGGTCAGTTAAGTGTTCAACTAACTACATGAACTCTTGAATAGGGAATGAGATCTTGTTGGCTTGTACAGGTTATTATGATGCTCTGATACATCCCAGAGTAATTTGAGCAGAGAATAAAAAAGCATTTGCAAAGTCCTCTCAGGAGACAGGGGAGAAAGAAGGAAATATTAAACTTCTCTATCTGGAAAATTCCTGATATTCTTGCAAGCAGTGAGGACAACCAATTCAATAGGCTGAGCCTTTGTTCTTGGGTCTTGCCCCTATAAATCTTATTCCTGCAAAGGAGAAGCTAAGCTGACTTATAATTATGCCTCAGAGTCACCCCCAGAGAACCTCTTTTGTTGCTCAGATGTGACCTCTCTAAGTCAACTCATTGCCCTTTCCACTACATGGGACATGACTCCCAGGAGTATAAATCTCCCTGGCAACATGGAATACAACTTCTGGGGATGAGCCGAGACCTGGCACCATGGGATTGAGAAAGCTTTCCTGACCAAAAGGAGGAAGAGAGAAAGGAGACAAAAAAAATGTCAGTGGCTGACAGATTTCAGTCAAGAGGTTGTCCTGGAAGTTATTCTTATGCATTATATAGTTATCCCTTTTAAGTTTATGGTGTATTGGAGTGGCTAGAGGGAGGTACCTGGAACTGTTGAACTGTATGCTAGTAGAGTTGATTCTTGAAGACAATTGTATAACTATATAGCTTTTACAGTGTAATCGTATGATTGTGAAACTTAGTGTCTGATGGTCCCTTTATCCAGGGTAAGGGCAGATGAGTAAAAAAATAAGGATAATAAATAAATAAATGATAGTGGGGATAAGAAAAAATTGGGTAGATTTCCCAACTAGTGGTCAATGAGAGAGAGGGGTAAAGGATATGGGATGTACGGGTTTTTTCTTTTGTCTTTTTCTTTTTCTAGAGTGATGCAAATGTTCTAAAAATGATCATGACAATAAATACACATCTACGTGATGGTATTATGAGCTATTGATTGCATACTTTGGATGGACTGTATAGTGGGTGAAGATATCTCAATAATATATACACACACATACATACATATATATATATATATACACACACATATACATACATATATATATATATATATATATGGCAAGTTGCTCTCTTCCATCAAAAATCCATCTGCTTGGCATGCCTGTCATACTTTGTGAAATGTTTCTGCTTTAATTTGATGTAACATACAATTCTCCAAAATGGATAATGTCTCAATGTAAAAGTTATATTTTGCTCAAGCAAATTTCACTTGGGTATTCCTGATGAACAGTTGGTAATTCTCCAGGGATAATCCAGAGAGATCCAGGAACTTTCTACCTATGATTCTGCTGTGCAGCTTCCAAGACCTCCATGCTTATCTTCAGCCCAGCCAAGAAGGAAAAACAGAATGGAGACTGTACCAGGAGAAGTTTACATGAGCCAAATTCCACTCATATTCCATTGGCAATATTCAGTCATGTGGTCACACTTAATTGCAAAGGAGGCTTGGAAATATAGTCTGGAGATTCACTCAAGAAGAACTAGATTTGGTGAATATCTAACACACTCAGCCACAACTCTACTATTCTATATTGCCCTCTTTAGTAAATAAGATTTGAATGTGCATGTTTCCCTAAAATTGAATATGTCTAATGAAATTCTCCTCATAAGCTCATCAGAAAAGTGTCTACATTTTACCACTGTGACAGAAGTTCTAAAATTACTGTTACTGGAGCTCTTAGAGGATAGAAACCATTGAATTTCACTTCAGAAATACAATTACTACTGTTCCTTCAGAAATAGCGAAATTTACCTGTTAGATTAGATTTTAATTCAGCATAAAAACAGAAACAAGTATAGTCTTGGGCTTTAGAGGATCGACTTAAAATCCAGACTGCATTTTATTGGTGATAACTCATGGTTAAATAGCGTCTTTTAAGGGCCAAGTGAGTACTTAGCACTTCATGTAAATTATCAGAGCCAACCTTCACAGCAACACTTTGAGAGTAGATTTTTTGGATGAAGAAACAGGCTTAGAAAGTTTGCTTAACTTGCCCAAGGGCACACATGTAAGGTACAGAATTGGGCTCAGACCTAGGCTTAAGAGGTTCCAATGCTCTGCATGCTCTGTCACTTGCCTAACCTCTGTGTACATAGGCTACTTCATGTGTAAAACAGGAATAATAGTACCTCTCTCAAATTCCTCATGAACAGTAAACAAGAACAAGTATGAAAACATATAGCACAATGCTAGGCATATAATGAATTATTATGGTTATTAATAAATGCATTAAATAATTGCTGTCTCAGTTTGAGCTTCACTCCACTAAATAACTTTTTTACCTTCCAAAAATATATATGAAAAGAATCTGATAAAAATATTCTTTGTGACACACCCATTTTGTACAAAGAGATCTCCAGAAATTTCTTAAGAAGCAGCTTTGCCAATAGGTAATAAGAGTTCAAACAGCCTCTGCAGGGGCAGGCCATAAAACAAAATAATTATGATCTCTAAAGCAACTGTAGAAGGAAAGATGACGAAGTACAATGGTATATCCATAATGGAGCAGTCAGGACCAGCCAATCTATCAATCTATAAGCTGGCAGACAAGAAGGATGAATATTCTCATTATGATTTCAGCATGCCCCACTTAGTTCCATATGAAATCTATGTGCAGATTCTCACTACCATTTAGAAGCTTCCTTGCCAGGTTTGACATGAGAACATTTCCCAGATTTAGAAGTTTTGCTCTATTGGAAACATTTTATAGGTAGCAGTGTGACAACTAGTGTCTCTGATACCATTAGTGTCCCCAGTTGAATGGCGAGGAGTTAAGGGCTGATGGGAGCAGTATTTATTTCTTCAGGATGTTCGGTGCCCACCACAGGGCTTACCAAAGAGTAGAGGTTCAACAACTAGTGACTGAATGATTTCACACCAACTCTGCATCTGCAATCATTCCTCCTCTTTGGCTGACTTCTGCTCCCAGAAAATTAACTGTATCTGAAGATGCTAAACCCATACGTTTTGGCTCAACAAATAAGGCTCATGGACACCCGAGCAAAGTAAAAAGTAACAGACTAATAATTTCATGAGACCATGGGAAACTTGTCTCACTAAGGTAGAGCTCATTTTCTGGGATATGTGGTTTTATGACCAGGGCTCTCTAGAGGACCAGAAGCAGCAGGAGATATTCATAAATAAAAAATTTATAAAAGTGTCTCATGTAACCGTGGGGATGTAGAGTTCAAGGTCTGTAGGGCAGGCACAAGCTGGCAGCTCTGAAAAAGGTCCTCAATGAACTCTCAGGAGAGGCTGACTGGCTGAAGCAGGAAGAGTGACTGTCTCTTCTGAATCCTCCTTAAAAGCCTTTCAGTGATTAGATTAAGCATCACTCATTACAGAAATACTCCCCTTAGCTGATTACAAATGCAATCAGCTGTGGATGGAGCCAACATGATCATGATTTAAGTCCATGAAATGTACTCATAGCAACTGCCAGGCCAGTGCTTGCCGACCAGACAACTGGGCACCACCACCTGGCCAAGTTGACACACGAACCTGACCATGACAGTGGTATACAGCTGAATCAGTTGTGAGGGCCAGATAAGAAAGAGCTTAAAAGTCAAGTATAAATTCAGGCATTATGCTTTTAAGTACATTATCTCACTTGATTTTATTTAATCCTCACACGTTCCCTGTGAAACATATGTTCTTACCCTCATTTTACAGATGAAGAAACTGAGGCTCAATGAAATTGTGACTAGCTCCAAATCACACACTTAGTAAGCATCAAATCTGTATATTCAAACTCAAATAATTTCTGCTCTGAATCCAGTTGCCTTATGCTGTAGGCACTGGAGTGCCTCTGAAGGTTTTTGAGCTTGTATTGACTTAGTGGAAGGAGGGACTCCTTGTATAATAAAAATGAGATTGAAGTTTTAATCCTAGTGATTACTTAATAGACATTGTGTAGAGCACTCGAGTCCTAATAAATGATCTCTAAACTCAGTTCAAATCCCTTTTAATTCTATGATCATGGTAATAAAGGTAACCTGGAACATTACATGCTTCTTCAGAGTTACAGAATGTACCTACAGTTTAAATCACTATTTCCTAACCCTGCATTATGAAGTGTGAGTTGAAATTGCAGGTGAAGGGCCTTAATGTTCCATAATGTTTACATCTGGGCCTTTTCATTCTGAGATGCCCCTTGGACATCTTTGCCTACTTTATAATACCACTGTTCCTCTTCCCCATATGCCAAGTAGTTGAAATTTACAGAGTACTCTTCATCATCCTGGTCATCTCATATTTTTCTTGAGCAATAGTACACAATCAATCATTCAACTGATGTCAAGTCACAGTTCTAGCAACAGAGCCAGTATAACAGGGAGCCAAGAATAGCTATCTCTGATGAAAACAGGCTGCCAAAATGAGAATGGTCAATGAACTGAGAACAAAGAATAGAAGGGCTTTGGTAAATTATCACTTCCTAGCAAAATCAGACCCAGGCTTCCCATAAATGTCTGCCGTAACTAACAGCTATAATGAAAGAACTAGAAAATGGCTAAATCTACAGAGCCGCCTGTAGTTTCTGAACCATTAGTATTAGATATTTCCCTTGAACTAAGGGACTGCTGATTGTGGTGCCCAACCGCAGACTTGGAAGAATCAATACTCCCAGTCCCAGAGCGAATGCTCCTGTGGCCCAATTCAGCCAAAGGCACTGCTTAAACTTAAAGAGCAGCCTTATGAAGGCTGACACGACAGCAGTCATTGGAAAGCTAAAAGAAAAGTCATAAATCATTCATGATTCTCTCCCAAGGTAGGAAAAAAAGAAAAAGATTTCCTTCATTGATTGATAAGTTGATTGATAAGCTCATTGTTTATATATATATTTTCTACTTTGCTAACCTAAGTCATTAGTAGCATATAAATGTTCCTTCTCCCCTCCTCCAATTCTTCTTCTCTTCCTTCCTCTCTTTCACAACGCAAATGTCCATGTGTAAGCCCCATGCAATCTACCTGAAATAATTCTGCCTGGTCTCTTGGCTACTCAGAGTTTCTTTGCCTCCCCAGAATATTGTAATGCTTACTTTCCCTGTGGCCTGAGAACTCCTCTCCACTTAGTACTGGGTCAGACTATTTCACATAGGTGATTTTGTTTCTATTCTTACTGGTCTGAATTTTGTATAGAGTTTATAAAATAACTCAAATTTTTATCTATAGTCCCACTCTTTCTGATCTTCATTGCCCTTGACTTGTTCCCCATTGTATATTAACTAACAACATTTTGGTGAACAGGTAGAAGTAGTGTCTTTAACTGAAGGGGATGAACCAAGTCAGTGGTTCTTGAAACATTGTGCCAGATCTGCAGAATCCACATCCACCTAGAAACTTGTTGAAAATGCAAATTCTTGAGCACCATTCTAAACCTCCTGAATCAGAAACTACTGGAGCCCAACAAGCTTGTATTTTAATAAATCCTCCTGATGATTCCATTCATGAACTATTATCCTAAGACAACATGGATGCATGTTTTAGAACTTTAACTGAAGTAAAATCAAAGCCAAATATACATAAAGATAGGTAAAGTAAATGTTACCTAAGGCATCAGAGTAAAATGATTAAACCCTTTCTACTAGTTTTGCATTATTAGGCAATTTAAATATCTTTATTTCTTCGGTTTCCTCATTTCTAAAATGGGAATATTATCATTAGCTCACTAGGATATTGTGAGAATTAAAGGAAATAATGATTGCATTAAGAAGGTATGCTTGGGGCCACAGTGGCTCAGCGGCAGAGTTCTTCTCTGCCATGCCAGAGACCCAGGTTCGGTTCCCCATGCAAAAAAATAAAAAAAGAAGAAAAGAAGGTATGCTTGGCACAATTGCAACTATTCAAATATATTAACTATATTTATAAATGCAAATTTGCATCAAAGGCAAAACATAGAAATCTCAACAAAATACCCAAAGGGATGAGTAAATGTATGCAAATCAAATATAAATGAGAAAATAAACAAATTGGAAAAACTGTGTTTCTCAATTGCAAATTGAGCAACAATAAGAGAGGTAATCAATTAGATCTGATTGCCATTCTATCGGTCCAGTTTCCATTTTGAGGAGGCAGAAATAAGTTTTAACTTGTCCTTAGAGTAACTCATTCTGGGGAAAGTAAAATCCAGGCTGGAGAGCAGAAGATGAATGATAAAATATTATGCGACAATATTCTATTGATTCAAAAATGGCAATCAAGTCAAATAATTTAAAAGGTAAAAGTTTGTGAAAAATAAAAATGTACAAACGGCAGTATCTGTTGCCAGTGAAAGATGAAATATTATACAACAACATTCTATTGATTTAAAAATGGCAATCAAGTCAAATAATTTAAAAGGTAAGAATTTGTGAAAAAGAAAAATGTACAAACAGCAATATCTGTTGCCAATGAAAACACAGAATACGAACTATCCAGAATAAAAAATAAATAAATCTCTTTGCTGATCCAAATAAAATTTCTGGGACAAGTGTGTAACCCAAAAACCAAACGATTTCATATACATACACACACATACATATATATAGTCATACAATTTTGAAGCCAATGAATCACAACCATTTCCCCATAAGGAAGGTTCGAGAAACTGAGGATTTGAAAGTCAAACTATGGCAGAGGCAGGATGAGAGATGATTTATTGGGTCATTTCAGAAACCAATCCAATAACTGACTGAAAACAGAAAGGTCAAAAGAGGTCCATTGCAAGGACTTTTAAATCACCCACTTCATTTCATCCAGAACCTGCTTTGTTTGATCTGTCATCTTCCTCCCAGAATGATGGAAATTATTTTTGCTCCATGCATTTTTCCCTGAGCCACTCTATTGTCCAGCACATTGTGGAGCTTGTCAGCTGGAGATGTAAAGATCATACTATACAGTTCATGTCTAATTCAACCTTTGCAGGCAGGTGAAGGAGGAAACGTGAATATGTGTAGATTAACCTTGACAGTCAGGTGAAAGCAGTCACTTTTATCCTAAAATTTCTCCCCTCCCACAACATTTTCCTGAGACCTCGCCACCCCAGATCATGAAAGCATGCAACATTTCAATCACTTGGAAAAACAGAGTCTGTGAAATGGACAGAGATAAATATGCCATGGATTTACCCTACGGAACAGGTGGTACAGGAAGTAAGTTAATATCCCTAGTCAACTGTGTTGAGTAGTCTAAGGAGAAGAGGTACAGAAGTAAGCCAGTGTGAGAGACAGAAGAGTTGAGTCCAATCTCAGCTCTGCTTAAAGACTTAAGACAAATTAATTCCTGCATCAGGACCTATTTCTATATCTTTGAAGTTAAAAGAGTAAACCATAAAAGTGGTTCCCTAACCCTACCCCATTCTATGACCAGGGAAAAACTGGAAGGCTGAAAAGGTGTGTTTTTGGAACTTTTAATCAACCTTTCACCCCTAGGCACCTGAACTGTCCTCTAATGACTGGGGAAAAAAAGTTCATGATATTACTCTTGCCAATGAAATTTATATCATTGTAAGAGACTTATGGGTATAAAAAATAAATCTAACAGTAGGATTGCAGCCTGGTGAGAGGCTGGGGGACTAGAAGGGAATGCTTAAGTCCCCCCTCAAAACCCATCATTTAGGCAACTGCATGGCTGATCTAAACCATTTCAATATATAATTTTCAAGAAGGAAGGATGAGACATTAATAGTAAGATAATAGATGGTAAAGTTTTCTATCATTTAAATAAGAATTATTTTGAGCAATATCTCATTTAAATTCACAAAAACTCTGAGGTGGGTAAGTGTCATCTTACAGATAAAAAACTGAGACATAAAGAATTGCTTAAGATCATAAAGCCAATGGGTAATGACAGACCTCTGATGCAGCTCTTCTCACCACAAGTCCACTACAAAAAGTTCCCCTCTTCTGGGCACTGCCTCCATATACCTCACCAGCAGCACAACTCACACCCCTGCTAAAAGGATGGCTCAAGGCAGGCCCAAGTACCATGTTAGAGAGTGCTTAAGTATTTCTTCAAGGGGTAGAGAAGACATGAGGTGCCAGAAACTAGTGCTCCCTGAAGCAACCTAATGTATGATTGGGGTCTCTCTCTCAGACATTCTGGGACCCTAAAAGAATTGCAGGGGACTAGACTGTTGATTCTACCCTACAATGGACAACATGAAGAATTTTCCACTGCAAAACCCCATCAAGAGGCATTATCACCCTTGAATATGAGGCTCAGAGGCAAAATAGCAAAGATCCTCAATAGGCCTCTCATGGTGAATCTCCACTAGGGCAGTAAGGAACTTCCAACCTCCTGTTCCTGTCCTAGCAATGTGAGGGTCGTGTGGATGAGCACCTCCACATAAGAGATTAGATCAAGCACTAGTGTCAGGCACTGTGGTGGCATTTTGGTGTGTGTAGAAGAATAAAAGCTGAATACTCTTTTAAGGAATTTCCATGAGCTCCAAAGTGGTGACAAAAACAAGTGCAGAGATGATTTCCTACCACATGGAACATGATTTGTCTTACAAAAGGTACAAGAAAAGCACTCTTGGGAGTACACCAAATGATGGGCAGCAGAAGCAGAAATGTGCTCTTTTATTTCTCATGCCCAGGCCCTTGGACTTCTAGCCACCTATACTTGCTGGTTCCCTTTACTGCAGCCAAGTCTAAGTGCACTGATTATCTTTGTGTTTCATGGCCTGGAATAATAAGTGGCTGATTTACAATGAGAAGGAAAATTTGGCTTTCTCATTTATGCATTTTACCTTATGGAAATTTCCCTTTTATCTCATAAGTCTTCTAGAGCTGGCATATGGGTCATGTTCTTCTCCAGTTGGCACTGTTCAACAGCAGCAAAATGTCTGGGGATTTGACCACAGCAGAGAGGCAAACACTGCTTGAGAGAGATAAAGCAAATTTGACTTGGCAGGTGAGCCTAAGCCCTCGAGAGCCTCTTCCTTATCTTAGCACTTTCCATTTCCACTTCAGTAGAAGGTGGGCCCAGATCTAGAACACCACCCCTCAAACCTGGAAACGTGGGCACTAGAAAATCTGACTAAACAGTCAGGAAAGTGAAAATATTACTAGAAATCTTCCCCTAGGCACCTGCATTCATCTCAGGTCTAGGGTTTCTGCCACTTCATTCTGTGTCCTTGGAGAAGTCACATGAGCTCACTGTGCTACGCCTCCAATTCAAAAGAGTGAACACAATGTGAATGCTTTCCTACAGAGCTGCCCATCAAAAGTTTAGGAAGCTAAGAAATGGACACTTGGAGTGGGATTTCTTTGGATAGAATGTGCTTTAACATTATAAAATAATAAAAAGTATACATAATCCTTTTTGTTATTGCTGTCATTCATGGTCAGGATGAATCATTAAAAGAAAGGCCACATTTCCAGAGCTTTCTAATAGAAATCTATAGTTTTATAAAATGTATAGGAGCTTTTCCTTTTGTGTAAAATTAAGGATTAAGTACTATATTGATCTTGTTCATCTTTGTATCTTGAGAGTCTGATTAATACTTATTCAAATGAATGAATGACAGAAAGGACAAATTAAACCTATAATGGTATGTGTAGCCCCAAGCCTTAAACAAAGTTGGACCTCAGTAAATATTTCCTTTTTTCTTTTATCCTCCCTTCCTTTTCTTCCAACTTTGGTAGCAACACAAAACTTCTGGCCAGTAGGCATCAAACTTCAATTACTGCTCAACAATATTGAGTTTATGGCATATTATTCTAATGTTTCCCTCCTTCTGGCTCTCCAGTCCTTATTTTGTGACAACTTAGTTTAACTGTGTTCAATCCTTGGTGGGCCAGGTTAAAAAAAAGTGGGAGATAAATGAATAAAATATATCCCTACACCTGGGAAACCAAATCACACATATGATTTGTGATTGGTCAACACTGTTTAGGAAAAAAAATTTCTTAATCACTTCAATAGAAATTTGAGCTGGGTTTGAGAGGCTTAGAGTAGTGTTGTGAAATTAAACAGAGTGATAAAGTTACAGAAATATTTGTCAACACCAAACTTAGAATGGGCAAAAAAATACATGCAACTTAAAGAATACCTTAGAGAACACTCAGCCCAACCTCTTTATTTTACAAATTGGAAAGCCAAAACTGAGACTTTCCAAGGCCATATAACTCACTAGACAGAGACCAGGTGTGGCCTTCAGCATCTGTCTCATTAGTATGAACTAGCTCCTGATGCATTTGCTAATGCCCAAATCAGGAAAGCTGATTTCACAGGGCTTATATCACATACTCAAAAGGAAAATTGGACAGAGATCCGGTGGTATTTTTAGTGAATCTTGGGTAAAGCAGACCATTTGGAATTAGCTTCTTTGAATAATAGAGTTGGCAAACATCACAGTGTTGGCTTGACAAAAACTGAAAGGAACCAAGTGCCTCATGCTGGCTTCATATGCTGCTATCACCTCTCTACTAATTTTGCAGATCAGCCATTGACACCCTTCAATATAGACATATTCCACTGGAGTCATCAACTTGGTTCTAGTCCTCGCTCTGATATCAAGTGATTTAATAACATGGGCAAGGGCGCTCACTGCTGCCTGCCCTCCAAGGAGTTGGAGGAGGCATTTCATAAGTTACTTTCCACATGAAAGTAAGTGTCCAATTATCCTGAGAAAAATTTGAACAGGTGGACACCTTTGAGACATGTGGTGAAAGGTTACCTGTAACATTGGCTTATCAAAGTTTCAAGGAACTAAACAAAAAAATGTTTTATCTGGAAAATGTTCTTGTGACTACAATTTCTAAACACTCATTGAAATGCATCAAAATAGAATTAATAACAGACCCTCTAATATCTTAGAGGTGGAAAAGGATTTCAAAGCCATTATTTTAGCAAAAAATTGACAGGGGATTTACTTTCCATATTTTGGATCTTATTTCTATAAGGTCCTTTTATTCCATAAAAAGGCTATCATATAGGCATGTGTGATATTTAATATCTTTGCTCTTCTCTATATATCAAAGTCTCTGTTCTTACAGATTTGAAGAGTTTGCTGAGCTCCCACTCATTTGTTTCCATCACCTAGGTATTGAAGAGGTTTAGCCTAAACCACATACATTTAACAGAGTCCAGGAATAATCTCACCAGAAGTGTACAAGCAGATAAATAAAACCTCAGGAATTCTCTATTGGATTCACTTGGTACCATCAGCTCTCGGTGTCATTTCAGCTGTGTCCATTTCCTGCTTCTGCATGCCATATCGGTAAACAGCTGAGATCCAAAATACTATAATCAACTGTTTTTATTTATATTTTTTAAAGAGCATATCACAGCCCAATAAACATGGAGTTGTTCCGTGTGGTTATTCTAAAAGCATCTAATAGCTGGATGTAATCTGAAGCAGTTTCGGCTCACTTACAAAATGCTTGCTCTGTTAATTGTGATTTCACACCCCACTAAACAGCACAGCCTGGAGCTAATGCTCGTGCGAGGGAACAGTTAGTGTTCTTTAGTTGGGTTCTCTCCACTATTGCTTTTTCTGTTGCCCTATGGTTAACCGCGAGTTTTTCAAAAGCTCAGTAGACTGAAGTAGTTACCTTCCTTAAGGAAATATCCTTTCTTCCCCCTATCATAAGGCAGGAAATAACCAATGGATACATCTATTATTTTACTTTTTGCTTTTGTTTGAAGCTTTCATATTCTCACATTGTTCTCAGA
This sequence comes from Tamandua tetradactyla, assembly GCF_023851605.1. Classification (NCBI taxonomy): domain Eukaryota; kingdom Metazoa; phylum Chordata; class Mammalia; order Pilosa; family Myrmecophagidae; genus Tamandua; species Tamandua tetradactyla. The sequence goes on along the minus strand of NC_135327.1, from coordinate 130,498,305 downwards.
GCAGCAGCATGTGGCCAATACACACTTCAGGATTCCACACCACTATCTCCGACTCTTTCTTTAGCTAACTATCCCCTTGGGAAGGGATAATATTGTCTAATGAAAGGAAAATGTAGGTAAGAATTACAAATCATTTGGGGGAAATTAACATGTCTCTGGCTAGAAGATGAATATATATTTGAAGAACCAAGCTCAGTGTGTCACATCCACAGATGTTCCCAATATATGAACTATGTGCAGACTAGACTTCATCAGCAGCAAGGACCCTTAAATATGTTTTAAAGCAAGATCCTGAAATAGGGAGTCTAAATAATCCCCCTCCTGAGACTCAGTTTCTTCACATGGATATTGAGAGGATCAAGGTTCTGGTGGATGATTTCTAAGGCTTTCCTACGATGATCTATAAAAACTCAGATTTTAAAAAGAACACAGGTTTAGCTGTGGTGCCAGGGATGGTACTTGTTTGGGGAAAAGAGCATTAAGTGAGTTAAGAGGTACACTTTGAGATTTTCCATAGAATTAGGCTACTTTCCTGTTGTTCTCTGTCATAAAGTCAACTTACAACCTCAAAAAGAACTCTTATCCTCTTCTGGTTCATTCGTGCCACAGATAGTGTCAACATACCTGACATTCTATATGTTGAACTTTCTTGTCTCTAATAATACATTCCAGAAGAGTGGTCTAAGGCAAATGTTTAAGATTTTTTTTTTTAGATCAGCACAAAAATCATTTGACACACTCAGTTTCTAACATTCTAATGAAGTTCACGTGACATCAGCAGTACTTGAAGAAATCCATGTATTTATTTTTGTGCATCTTTAAATAAAATATAAGGCAATATTTCTCATAAAAAAATTATGGCTTATTTCTAATTCTTACTACCACTATGATTTTCTACCTCATAAAGAAATAAGGTTTTCAAACAAGATCAGCTTTCTCCTTGGTTTTCAGTTTTTCTCTAGGTAGCCTGTGAAATACCATCCTCTGAGCAACATCTTGTGAGCCCCACTGCAGATCCCAGGCTGGCAGCCCTCCTGTTGTCAAATGGGTCACTGACAGGCTGTGGAGGGGGATGCTTGGCTAGTCTCGCATACCTACCACCAGGATCATTTTATCTACAATTTCACAGGAATTGCAGTGCAGGGCTTTTGAAATTCCCCAAGGTTATTACCCTATATGTATGCTAAACAGCAAGGCATAAATACTTTGTTCTAAGCCACAAGTTAACGAAACATCTGGACAGTGAATGGAGTGGGCTCCAAAGGTGGCCTTGATGAGAAGACTAATGGGTGCCAAGGTGCGGAAACATGCATATTCAATGGTCCCTAAACAAGTCCGGATCATTTCCAGGTGTCATGGCCTAGAAGAAAAGGCCTCCTGAGGTTAAATCAGAACACATATAGACTTGAGGGGAAATACTTTTGAGAAAACAATACTGTAGGAATTCAGCTGAAGCCTACACAAACATATTCAAGAAAAGCGATGCACCAGAGAGACAAACAAGCCCTTAAGTTGCCTTCCACGCAGGTTCTTCCTGACTGGCTTTCAGTCTGCTTTGGAGTGCTAGACACCAGGAATCAGACAGATCTGTTCCACCACAGTAAATGAGGAGTCCTGAGCAAGCACTTAAGTTTGCCCGGAAGGCAATTTGCAACCCTCCCTATTCATAAGAGAGTTGCTGGGAAGAGTAAATGAGCATATGTAAAGCAATATGCATATGAATTCAAAGAAATGTTGGTTACTTTTCCCATTCAGAAATCAAGGATCTAGTGAAAACACTAGGATTTACTATAAACTGTGGAAACAAAATGGAAAATACTCTTTCATTTGCTTTGTAAAAAAAAAAAAAAAATATATATATATATATATCTGCTGCGTGCCCTCAATATGTCTGGCAATGCATTATCTGTTGGAAAGAACACAGTAACCCACACAGATCTTCCAGAACTCATGGGTTTGGCTCTTATAACTGCTTTGTTCAAAGCCTGACAAAAACTTGTACCACAGTTCATTTAATGACCAATAGCACTCTTTCAAAATACAGATTATGACCAAATATATTACACAAATTTGCTCCAGAATAATCCAGCCTGGATAAATCAAAGGGGATATATGAATCTGGTCAAGTTTATGACAGTATCTTTGATAGACTGAAGAGAAAGAAGGTGCATGAAATGTAAATAAAAGGCTACAGCAGTCAATCAGCAAAAGGTCAATGCTATCTAACAGTAGAGACCAAAAAAAAAAAAAAAAAAGCCAATTTGGAACTACTCTAAGTAAAAGAGCAGCCAGAACTTCATGAAAGCTTGAATATAGAACAAAGAATGTACCTAAACTATTGGGGAAGAAGGATAATTTTAAAAGCTTTTATATAATTATTTTTCAACATTTTAAGTAGGAGGGTCCACTAGAATCAGAAACATAAATCATAAGTAAAATAGTAGAAAGATACCTGGGATATGTTCTCAGCACTACTACATGTTGACATTTTGAACTTAAGCCAGTGCATGGCCCTCTGTGGGCATCAGTTTCTCAGTCTTATAAATGGGTCAGGCATCACAGAGGGCAGAATAGTCATACTCAAAAGTTAACCACATCTGAAGTAACCAAAAGCCCTCGGTTTTCTGGGGCTGCTGCAACAAAACAGCACAATTTGGGTGGCTTAAAATCACATAAATGTATTATCTCACAGTTCTGGAGTCTAGAAGTCTGTGTTAGTTTGCCAGGCTGCTGTGACAAATACCACACAATAGGCTGGCTTCCACAACAAGCATTTATTGTCTCACAATTTTGGAGGCTAGGAGTCCAAAATCAAGGTAGCAGCAAGACTCTGCTTTTTTTCCAAAGTCTATAGTGTTTTGGTGCTGGCTTGCCACATTCCTTGGTATTCCTTAGTTTGCATCTCTTCCTCTCATCACACAACCATCACAACCATCACTCTCTCTTGGTGTCTGCTCTTTTTTTGTGTGGTTTTTGTTTGTTTGTCTGTTTTGCTGACATCCACATTCCTACCATATGGCCTTCTTTCACTAACTGTGGCTGAATTTCTCTGTTTTTTAAAGAATTCCAAGAATATGCACAGAAGCCTATCCTGATACAGTTGGGCCACAACTTAACTAAAAATAACGTTTTCAGAAGGTCCTGTGTACACATGAGTTCACACCCACAGGAATGCAGATTAATATGTTCTTTCTTGGGATACATAATTCAATCTACTGAAAGTCCAAATCAACATGTTCACAGGGCCGGGCTTCCTTTGTAGTCAGTAGTGTCCTGGTAGTGGTTCATCTTCACTCTTGTGGCATAGCACAGTCTCTGCCCCAGTCACATGGCTAGCTATGTCCAATTCTCCTCTCTTCATAAGGACACCAGTCATTTTGGATTAAGGCCTCATTTTAACTAAAAACATCTTCAAAGATCCTATTTACAAGTAGGATCACATTCACAAGTCCAGGGTTTAAGACTCAAACATAACTTTTGGAGGACACAATTCAATCCACACATCTTGGTACCCTGCCATGACAGTCAGCACCTCATACCTTGCAATGGTAATCTGTCTCAATCTGTATAGGAAAAATCAACAAATTACTGCAATGAAAAGAGAGACACTCAGGCCTCATCAGGTTTGTTACAACAGAGTGTTCTGCCAAGATAAGTTTGCATTGCAGTTCATCTTTAGCATTTTGTAGTTATAAGAGTCTTAGGAAACCATTTTTTACTGCAGTTAAATGCAATAAATGTCCCATTGATCCTTGCATCCTTAGAAACAACCAGAGGACCTGACATGTAATAGGTAAAATGAGTGAGTATATATATATATATATATACATTCTTATATAGATATAGATATATATTTTTAATTATTGAACAGAATTGCCTGAACACTGGAACATAATAAAGCCAAAAAATAATTCCATTTACTTTCAGAACTCCAACTGTGAAAATAACAGTTGCCTCACTTCAGAATGGGCCTGAGGTTCTGCTCTTCCGATTGGAACTTACTCTTCACCTTTCTATTCTCATCCAGACTGAACTGTTAAATTGGAGGTACCCATTGTCAGACTGTACGTGACTGGTGTATTTGTCATTTACACTCAGATTCCTGGTTTCTGCTTGAATACAGGAAGGAAAACAAAGTAGCTGGCTTCCTTTTATAATGAGAAGGAGGCCTCTGCTTGGCCATCACTCACTCCTAATGAGGTAAGACACCTCATTTTACACCAGGGTCTCTCTCCAGCTTTTAAGGGATTCTCTCAAGGATAATGTCATCCATAAGCCCACAGTTGCAAGTTCATATCAATACCTCTGTGGCTAATTCGTCATATAAGACCATTTTAAAAGATAGAGCCATTCTAGCCATTTTTTTTCACTTTAGTTCTGCTTTTTCAACTCTAATTTTTAATTGAAGTAAAATATACTTGCAGAAAAATGCATATATCATAACTATACATCTTGACAGATTTTTACACACTGAACATCCCTCATGAAACCAGAACCCAGATCCAGAAAGAGAGAGTTGCCAGGATTCAACATGTCAATCCCTTCTCAGTTTTTCTTCCAGTCACTAACAACTCCTTCCCCTACCCAAAGAGTAAAGTCTACCCTGAGTTCTAACATCAAACATTGTTTTGCTTGTGTTTGGCCTTTATATCAAGAATTCATGGTATACACTCATTTGTGTCTAGCCCTGCCTTTATTGCCTAGGGAAATGGGCCTTCTGTAACAGAGGAGTGCCATAATTTCATGGTGATAACGGGTGGAATACAAAGAAAGGAAAGCAAACATTCAGGTTATGTTATATGAGGACTCCAGGTTACACTTAGTCTTTTTTAAAGCACAGATAAAGTCAGAACCAGTATGAAAGATCAGGCTATAAAAAAGATAGATCTGTTAGCTAAAAATCTTTGCCTCAAATTATAGCTGTATCTTGGTGGCCTCTCATATTTGTACAGACATAAGGGATCAGTTCTCTCTGAAACATGCACGGAGTGGATAAGAGGGCAGAAGAGAACCCAGACTTATTGGCATGGTCACAGTACTTGCCATGGAATTTAAAGACTAATAATTATTACAGCCACAAGGGCCCTAATCCTCTATACTGAGGCCCCTAGGGCTTTGGAATTATGAAAATTAAGGCTGAGAGGATTTGGTTGGCAGAGTTTTAGCAAATAGTCTGCCATTGGCATAGTCTATATCATGAGAGTCTACTGGCACTGTAGACCAAACTGGCTAAGAACAAGAGGTTTCCGGGTGCCCAACTCCCTCCCAACAAAAACTCGGTATGACAGGTCGGAACCAAGACAGCAGAGACAGAAATATTTTCTGGAGCAACAGAATAAATTAAATTGCCATGAGTCCCGTGCAGCTTTTTCTTCAGGGACCACTTTCTATCTTCTCCTAGAGTTTTATGGTCTTCAACACCCATAAACACTGAATAATTTAGAATTTATACCTTGGACCTTAGGTCCCTCCCTGCATTATTCAGACAGCCAGCAATTCCCCCAAGATCACATAGCTCTAAACACAAGACAGAGGAAAGACAGGACATTCGAAGATAAATCACAAGGTGGTTCTGTTCACTAAATGAAGAAATAAAGGCTAGATAAGCAAAGTTATCCAATCCTGACACAAAAATAACTTTGGACTCTAGGTGGTTACATGGAGATTCCAGAACATCCTCCAATTTGTTGATGATGGAGCTTTGAACAAATTATCCTTACTACCAACAATATTAATAGTAGTTAACAGTTATTGAACCCATACCATGCATTATCTCATTTAATCCTAGAAACAACCCCATGAGATAATACTATGATTATTCCCATTTTACATATACGTAAAATGAGTCACAGATATGTGGCCATACACTGACATCATGAAGTAAATTCAAATAGTTGTTTCACCTATGGAGCCAACATTCTAAAACCATGACTTTCGAAGCTTTTTTTTTTTTCCGTGACTCACTGTAAGGAATTATTTTACACTTTAACCCGGAACACATGAAAAGCACACACTCATACACACATAGATACATGACAAGCTAAAGTTTTAGGAAGGAAAACTCACCTTTACTACATGAAGATCTTTGATACTTCTATTATATTCTCAACGCTTCTATCTATTTTTCAATGCTTGTTGGGCAGTTCATTAGATGACACATGAATGGGATGTGATCTGCAGTAAAAAAAAAACACTGATATGCTCGGCTGTTATATTGGCTCTTTAGAAGTAGATTTTAAGACTGCATTTGTTAAATTTAGCTTCAGTGGTGCACTGGTAAATGGTTGACAAGCATCTCTTTTGGGGGATTGTGGAACTGAGTTTTAGTGTTCTGTAGTATAAATATTCCCACTATGGCCAATTCAAGCTACAATGTTATGTCACTATATAAAGACTTGGGAAGAAGTATTTGTAATTGACTCTTGCGAGTTCATTTTCAGCTGACTACAACACACTAATGATTTTTCCTTGAATTTATCAACAAAGCATGACAGGAAAATTATGCTTTAAGGTCACTTCATGACTAGAAGATCTCCACATGCCTGAGATAACTTGTCAATAGCATGTAATTGAGGTTAGGATTATTATTAGCCCCAAATTTCACAGTGTCTAACATGCACAATTTGATTTCTATTTGAGTATGGTTTTCATAAGTGCTGTAACTTGAAGAACATCAATTAGACTCTGATGCTTAATTATCTGTACATGGAGGCACCTAAAATTCCATGATTGAGACTATTTCCTGTATCTTTTTTTTCAGCCAATGCTTTGGCCCATTTAAAATTTCAACCATCCCTCAAGTGGCAACAAATGAACTTACATTGATGTGCTAAAAACTAATGGCTTAATTTATCAGATGACTTTATTTAAAATAAGTAAGAGAACTGAGCAAGATGAGAATCCTGATAGGAATATGGTGGAAGAGCTGACTTTGGAATAATTGCATTTTTGAGGATCATAAAGAGAGTGAACACAATGGGACCCATCATGAAGCCTGGTGCCATTTGAGATTCAGGACAGCAACAGTCCTTGTAGGTAGGGGTAACCGGATAGAAAGGTGGTTTATTATCTCAATAAAATAATTGGTGTAGAACATTAAACATAATTTCTGGCACAGAGTAAGTGCCCAGTGGTGAAAAGCAATGAAGAGGTGCTATTCAGGAATCGTTTAGCCACATGTGACATAAAACAGATTTCAAACTGAAGCAAAAAATAAGTTTTTATTATTTCATACAACTAGGAAATACTAGCTGGGCCAAGGGAAACATACTGTCAGTGTTAACTAATACTCCATCTCTCGGCTCTGCATTCCTCAGTGATTATTCTCAGCCAGGCTCGCACTTTGTCATGGTGGCAAGATGGCCACCAGCAGCCCCAGGCTTATTTCCAATCCTCTAAACCACTCCAACCAAAAAAGAGGTTTTTCTCCTGGGGTTCTAAAAAGTGTCCTGAAATTAACCCTGGTTGGCAATGATTTAATCACAGGTTCATCCCTGAACCAACTGCTTTGGCCAGGAACATTTGATATTCTGGTTAGTCAGAGGGGGTGTCACAAGCCACCTGCCAAACCCGAAGTGCATTCGCCTCACCTTGGGAACATATGTATTGGTTCCCAAAGGAATATTGGCATATAGTTTCCAGAAAAAAAATGAGAAATGGCTGCTAATTAGTCAAACTACAAGGAAAATCCAGTTTTTAGCTGATGTTTTGTTGATGAGGATTTGGCTTAAAACTGAAACTTCTGGAGCAGTTTCCCAAATCTCTACCATCTTACTCAGCAAGTTTGCCTATTATGTTTTGTCAGGTTTATAGTTAACTTCAGCAGGAGGGTAAGTCCAATACCAGTTACTATGACACGGCTAAAATAGAAGCCAGTTACAGATATACTTAAGACTTTATTTATCACAAGGCAAAAATGGTGTTGGTTTGAAATATTTTATCGTTTATGAACTTGAGAAAATTTCAGAGATGAAGGTGATGCTCTTTGTGTGGAAACATGTATGATATGTGTTCTCCTTTGTAAGACCTGATAGGGTACTAATGGTAAACTGTCTCCCTGCAACTTAATTCTGTATTTACTGCTGACCACCTTGTTGAACAATTTACCTTATCTATATTCTCTCTCTTACTCTCTCTTCTCTTTCTCTCTCCAGCAGTAAACAATATAATCCTTTCCTATCAGGAAACAGTAAGAGTTAACTCACTGTATAAAACACTTTGAAATTATCCAAGAGAAGACATTACATGGACACATACTGTCATCAGATAAAAATGTTCTCCTGTGTGCTGTATTCCTCCACCCCACCCCCATCACCATTTTGTTCAGATCCAGAGAGGAAACTTTTGACATGCCCAATTTCTGCACTCTCTTTTCTTGCTGACAAGCCTGCAACTTCTATTAGACTTGGCAGCTTCTAAAAAGAAAAAGACAAAGGTAGGCTGCAGGGAGTTTGGGGAGGCTCCAAATCAGATGTTTTGTAATGAGGTTAGGAGACTGAGGATGAAAAAAACACTGGAATGTCAATGTACTTAATCTCACATACATGCACATGCACACACTGAAAAATACAGCACACCTAGGTGTTTTGAAAAATAAAAATTTACTTTGAAAAGAAAAGAATAGTTCTTTCATACATTCTATATTGAATGACTTAGCCAATTTATAATATTGATTGGAAGTAAATTAACAGGAATTACCCTAAGTATCAAAGTTTAGTACAATGTGTAAATCAGTTTGACTACCTCCTAAAAATCCTCCCTTAATTCATTCTCCTTTAAATTCATAAAATAAAAGAAATAGGAGATTGACTTTTTTTTTTTTTTGGCACAAGCCCAAATAGTGGAATAGGCATTTCTCCTTTTGTACATTGTCATCATCTCTTTCTGATTCCATCATTTCAAATAGCAGTATCCCCCTTTTCAGTGAAATCACCCAAGTTTCTTGCTTCTTTCATCTTCTCTATGAATAAAACAGGCTCATAGGAAAGGGTCCAATCAATTAATTTCTACTACTTAATCTAATTTTATGGTTATTTGGAATTTTAAATACATAAAGAGACTTCAAACAGCCTGAATGTAAAAAAATGGAAGGAAATCAGAACTCTCTTCTCTAACTTCAAATAATATTATGCAAGCCTGGTCCCTAGTTTGCTGTCCAGTCATTCATGCTTTCAAGGAATTTAACCTGTCAACTTATGTGCTGCTTTCCCTTCATCCTAATCATTCTAATTTTTCCAAATGTTCTCAACTTCTCCAGTTTTAATTTACACTTCCTTTCCCTATAATCAATAAACAATTTAAAGACAAAGGAAAGATCAGAGCTATCTGGCCAAATTTATCTAAGTACCAAAATTGACCTACTAGAATATCACTTTGAAAACATCAAATCTTTTTTGGTGATCTTCATAGCTTGAGTGGAATCTCCAAATTATTTTTTCTAATCTCCTGACCAATCTCTCAAGAATTGCATGCTACTTGGAATTTTTCATTTAACTGACATTTGACAACCTTTAGCACTAACAATATCTAAGACATTGTCTTTGATAGCCAGTAGTTTACAATCTAATGAGGAAGAAAGATCATTTTTCAATAAAAGATTATATGCAATAAAATATCAAGCAAAATTATGATCAAAATGGTAAACATAGCACAAAGTGTATGAGAGTTTAGTAAATGGAGGAAACACTTACAGCTGGAATAATATGGAAGGCTTCAAGGAAGAAAAATTTTAAAGGTAGCCATAACAGGAATTATTGCATTTTAAATAGTCAAATCCTTATAAGAGATTTTTAAAAGCTTATGGAAAAAACTAATTGTTCCCTGGTCAGGAATAAAGGCTTGGAGGATGTGACAAAATGGCTGCCTAGGGAAGTGTGGAATTTGGTTCATCCTCTTGGGCAGCTAGTAAGTGGCAAGGAACTCTGGAACAACTGTTTGGGGCACTTGCATGACCAGACACACATCATATACCAGTTTGCAATGGGTGGAAGGGCCAAGATCATGAGGCAGAACTGCAAGTAATGTCTCCCAAATTGTGGAGGCTGGCACCCCTCCCCCACTGGCATGGGAGGCTGTTTTGGAGTCACTTCCCTGTGGGAAAAAGAAGCAGTCTCTTCTAGGAGTCTCATTCAAGCTCCAGTTGCACATTTAATGAACAAATTTGAACTGCTGAATACAAGCCCTGAGCACAGATAAACCTGGAGCAAGCACAAAAGGAATCTGGAGGTCTCTACCTGGGGGAGAAGAGGCAGGGCCGACAAGAAGACAAACAAACAAACCAGAGGCTTTTGAGGTTGGGTGAGCTCAGAATACTGGAAAAGGGCTGTGCCCCAAGCAGAGCCAGCTGCCAGCTCTGGCTCTCGATTGGTGAACCTGGGGTGCTGGGGACCAACTCTTAAAAGGATTTTTCTTCCTTTTTTCTTTGTCCTCATCTTTTTTTTTTCTTTTTTTTAACCTTTTAGCAGCCCATTAAAGAAAGCTGCAGGAATTTTCAGTCCTCAGCATGCCTCAAGCAAGTTAAGTTATTTCTGAAAGATAAAGTAACTAGTCAGGTTAAGGATATAATTCCCTAAAAGGCATATCTTCCCCAGGAAAATGGGGGGGCAGGGCCCAGCACAAGTGGTGGCTCTCATTCAGAGAATACACCCCAGGGGCTGGAAAACAGAAACAGTTTGAGCTTACCTTCTGTCTCAGTCTCTGTTTCAACCATGCCCCAGGCAAGGACAGGGTCTGAGGAGAACTAAAGACAACATGCCACTTTAAACTGGTGGGAAGCTGCAGGTGGACAAGCACAGCTTTCTGGGAAGGACAGGAAAAACACAGAATCAAGAGGCTTCATGGGAAAGACTTGACACCCTGCTCAGTTTCATACCCAGGGAAACTGGGTATTAATTACATGTTCTTCCTGAGTCTTGAGGCTGTCTTGTCTGAGAAATTATGATTGGGGATGATCCTATCTGGCAGGGCAGGAACCAGAAAAACAAGAGCTGAAAATTTCTAATCAGTTAAACAGAAGTTATGCTAGAGGTCTAGATAACTTGATCTGAGTGCCAAAAAAAACATAGAGAACAAAGCCAACCAACAAGAAAACCCTACGCAAAAGAGAGAAAATGACCTCCAGAATAAACTAATCAGGAAAGCAAATACCTAGACTGTCATGGTTAGGGACAGGTGTCAACTTGGCCAAGTTGTGGTACCTGTTCATCTGATTGGGCAAGCACTGGCCTGTCTGTTGCAATGAGGACATTTCATAGGATTAGGTCATGATCACGTCAGCTACATCCACAGCTGATTCCATTTGTAATCAGCCAAAGGGGAGTGTTTTCTGCAATTAGTGATGCTAAATCCAATCATGGGAAGCCTTTTAAGGAGGACTCAGAGGAGACAGGTTGCATTCCTGCTTTGGCTGGTGAGCCTCTCCTGTGGAGTTCGTCCAGGCCATCCATTGGAGTCATCGGCTTCGCAGCCTGCCCTGTGGATTTTGGACTCTGCGTTCCTACGGTCACGTGAGACACTTTCATAAATTTTATATTTGCAAGTGTTTCCTGTTGGTTCTGTTTCTCTAGAGAACCCTAACTAATACATCTTGGTACCGGGAGTGGTTCTTAAGGAACAGAATCTTAAAAATGGGTTTTTATGAATGGTTTTCTACTCTGACTGGGCTCAGAGACACTAAGGACTCTGATTCCCGTAATCAGAATGACACTCCCAATCCATGGACTGAATTGGCAAAGGAGATAGTCAAAATATCATCATTCGATTCTCCTAATGCTTCGCTTGTACGAAGCCAGACTCTGGGGGATAATGTTTTTGACACCTTTACAGAGTTTTGTAGGAATAAGAGTTATAGAGATGTTGGTTGGTTGTTGTTAGATACACTGTCTACATTAAAGGGTGAAAGGGATGGGCTTAAGGCTTCAAACAAGAAGCTTAAGTGCCGTCTGAAAGATGTAGAGGTTTCTATGAGTATCCTGAAGGAAAATTTTATTTCCTGTAGCCGTAGACTTGAGATCTCTGAAAATCAGACTCAGAATCTTATTGTTAGAGTAGCAACTTTACAATGTAAACTGAAATCTCAGTCTTGCATGGTGTCTGCCGTTAAAGTGAGGGCATTGATTGGAAAGGAGTGGGACCCTGAAAAATGGGATGGTGACATATGGATTGATAATGATGTTGGGGGTGAGGTTGAAACCCTAGACCATGCTGAGCCTTCTTTAGATAACCCTGTAATAGTCTGCCCTGAGGACATAGCCGCCCCACCTCCAGCCTGCCTTGAGGAATTGGCCACCCAACCTCCTCCTGAAGGGATTAGCCCTAGAGTTATTAATCCTGTTTCACCAGATGAAACTGCAAATGAAAGCCCTGAAGCAAATGGCTTGGAAGATATTTCTAATTCTTTTCATGACCCACCCCCACCACCCCTCATTTCTTCTAGACCTATAACTAGACTAAAGTCCCAACAGGCCCCTAAAGGTGAGGTACAAAGTATCACACATGAGGAGGTACGTTATACTCCAAAAGAACTGTGTGAGTTTTCCAATTTGTATAGACAGAAATCAGGGGAATATGTGTGGCAATGGATTTTAAGAGTGTGGGATAATGGTGGGAGTAATATAAGGCTGGATCAGGCTGAATTTATTGATATGGGCCCACTAAGCAGAGATTCTGCATTCAATGTTATAGCTAGAGCAGTTAGAAAAGGTGTTAACAGCTTGTTTGGGTGGTTGGTTGAAACATGGGTCAAAAGGTGGCCAACATTACCTGAGGTTGAAATGCCAGAACTGCCCTGGTATAATGTAGATGAGGGGATCCAGAGGCTTAGAGAGATTGGGATGTTAGAGTGGATTTATCATGTAAAGCCTGCTCTTACACCCCAGGAATGTCCAGAGGATGCACCTTTTACCAGAACAGTGAGAAATAAATTTGTGAGACTAGCACCATCATCCCTCAAGAGCTCTGTGGTTGCACTTCTCTGTAGGTCAGATATTACTGTAGGAACTGCTGTCACTGAGCTGGAATCCTTAAACACAATGGGGATGACAGGATCCCGAGTTGGCAGAAGCCAGGTGGCAGCACTTAATCACCAAAGACAGGGTAGACGTGGGTATTATAATAGACAACAAACTCAAAGGAGGCATCAAAATTATATGACACGCAGAGATTTGTGGCATTGGCTAGTAAATCATGGGGTGCCTAGAAATACAATAGAAGGGCAGTCTACTAAATTCTTGTTGGAGCTGTATAAACAAAAGAGTGCTAGGTCAAGGGAACAGAAGTCTAACCTGAATTACAAAAACACAGAGTCACAGCCCCTTAACCAATTTCCAGACTTGAAACAGTTTACAGACCCTGAGCCCCTTGAATGAAGGGGAGGCCAGATCCCTATGGGGAAGAAACCTGTTACACTGCCACAAATTCATACTGTTAACCTTCCTCTAAGTCTTCCCCAAGGAGACCGACGGCCTTTTACCAGGGTAACTGTGCATTGGGAAAAAGGAAATGATCAGATATTTCGGGGATTATTAGACACTGGTTCAGAAGTGACATTAATTCCAGGGGACCCAAAACGTCACTCTGGACCACCAGTCAGAGTGGGGGCTTATGGAGGCCAGGTGATCAATGGAGTTTTAGCTCAGGTCCATCTCACAGTGGGTCCGGTGGGCCCCCGGACCCATCCTGTAGTTATTTCCCCAGTTCCGGAATGTATAATTGGCATAGACATATTGAGCAACTGGCAGAATCCCCACGTTGGTTCTCTAACTCGTGCAGTGAAGGCTATTATGGTGGGAAAGGCCAAGTGGAAGCCACTAGAACTGCCCCTACCAAGCAAAATAGTAAATCAAAAGCAATACCGTATTCCTGGAGGGATTGCAGAGATTACTGCCACTCTTAAGGACTTGAAAGATTCAGGGGTGGTGATTCCCACCACATCCCCATTCAACTCTCCTATTTGGCCTGTGCAGAAAACAGATGGGTCTTGGAGAATGACAGTGGATTATCGTAAACTCACCCAGGTGGTAACTCCAATTGCAGCTGCTGTTCCAGATGTAGTATCATTGCTTGAGCAAATCAATACATCCCCTGGTACCTGGTATGCAGCTATTGATCTGGCAAATGCTTTTTTCTCAATAGCTATTAGTAAGGACCACCAGAAACAGTTTGCTTTCAGCTGGCAAGGTCAGCAATATACTTTCACTGTCCTACCTCACGGGTATATCAACTCTCCAGCCCTATGTCATAATCTTGTTCGCAGAGACCTTGATCGTTTCTCCCTCCCACAAGACATCACACTGGTCCATTATATTGATGATATCATGTTGATTGGACCTAGTGAGCAAGAAGTAGCAACTACTCTAGATTTACTGGTAAGGCATTTGTGTGTCAGAGGATGGGAGATAAATCCAACAAAAATACAGGGGCCTTCTACCTCAGTAAAATTTCTAGGTGTCCAGTGGTGTGGGGCATGTCGAGATATCCCTTCTAAGGTGAAGGATAAATTGCTGCATCTGGCCCCTCCCACAACCAAAAAAGAGGCACAACGCCTAGTGGGTCTTTTTGGATTTTGGCGACAACATATTCCTCATTTGGGTGTGCTACTCCGGCCCATTTATCGAGTGACCAGAAAAGCTGCTAATTTTGAGTGGGGACCTGAACAAGAGGAGGCTCTGCGACAGGTCCAGGCTGCTGTGCAAGCTGCTCTGCCACTTGGGCCATATGATCCAGCAGATCCAATGGTGCTGGAAGTGTCAGTGGCAAATAGAGATGCTGTCTGGAGCCTTTGGCAGGCCCCTATAGGAGAATCACAACGCAGACCCTTAGGATTTTGGAGCAAAGCCTTACCATCTGCTGCAGATAACTACTCTCCTTTTGAGAAACAGCTTTTGGCCTGCTACTGGGCCTTAGTAGAGACTGAATGCTTAACCATGGGCCACCAAGTTACCATGAGACCTGAGTTGCCTATCATGAGTTGGGTGTTGTCTGACCCACCAAGCCATAAAGTTGGGCATGCACAGCAGCACTCTATTGTAAAGTGGAAATGGTATATACGAGATAGAGCCAGAGCAGGTCCTGAAGGCACAAGTAAGTTACATGAAGAAGTGGCACAAATGCCCATGGTTTTGCTCTCCTGCTGCCACATTACCTTCTCTTTCCCAGACCAGAGCTATGGCCTCTTGGGGAGTTCCTTACAGTGAATTGACTGAGGAAGAGAAAACTCGGGCCTGGTTTACAGATGGTTCAGCACGATATGCAGGTACCACCCGAAAGTGGACAGCTGCAGCATTACAACCCCTTTCTGGGGTGTCCTTGAAGGACAGTGGTGAGAGGAAATCCTCCCAGTGGGCAGAACTTCGAGCAGTGCACCTGGTTGTTCATTTTGCTTGGAAGGAAAACTGGCCAGAGGTGCATTTGTATACTGACTCATGGGCTGTTGCTAATGGTTTGGCTGGATGGTCAGGGACTTGGAAAGACCATAATTGGAAAATTGGTGACAAAGAGGTCTGGGGAAGAAGTATGTGGATAGACCTTTCTGAGTGGGCTAAAAACATGAAGATATTTGTGTCCCATGTGAATGCACACCAGAGGGTGACTTCAGCAGAGGAAGATTTTAATAATCAAGTGGATAAGATGACCCGTTCTATGGATACCAGTCAGCCTCTTTCCCCAGCAACTCCTGTTATTGCCCAATGGGCTCATGAACAAAGTGGTCATAGTGGTAGGGATGGAGGTTATGCATGGGCTCAGCAACATGGACTTCCACTCACCAAGGCTGACCTGGCTACAGCCACTGCTGAGTGCCCAATCTGCCAGCAGTAGAGACCCACACTCAGCCCCCGATATGGCACCGTTCCCCGAGGTGACCAGCCAGCTACATGGTGGCAGGTTGATTACATTGGACCACTCCCTTCATGGAAGGGGCAGCGATTTGTTCTAACTGGAATAGACACATACTCTGGATATGGGTTTGCTTTCCCTGCATGCAATGCTTCTGCCAAAACTACTATCCGTGGGCTTACAGAATGCCTTATCCATCATCATGGTATTCCACATAGCATTGCTTCGGATCAAGGAACACACTTCATAGCAAATGAAGTGCGGGAATGGGCACATGCTCATGGAATTCTCTGGTCTTACCATGTTCCCCATCATCCAGAAGCTGCTGGATTGATAGAACGGTGGAATGGCCTTTTGAAAACTCAATTACGGTGCCAACTAGGTGGCAAAAACTTGAAAGGCTGGGGTAATGTTCTCCAGGAAGCTGTGTATGCTCTGAATCAGCGTCCACTGTATGGTGCTGTTTCTCCCATAGCCAGGATCCATGGGTCCAGGAACCAAGGGAAATGGTGTGTGGTGCCACTCACTATTACTCCTAGTGATCCACTAGGAAAATTTTTGCTTCCTGTCCCTGCTATCCTGAGTTCTGCTGGTCTACAGGTTTTAGTTCCAAAATGGAGTGTGCTTTCTCCAGGAGAAACAACAGTGATACCACTGAACTGGAAGTTAAGATTGCCACCTGGCCACTTTGGGCTACTTATGCCTCTGGATCAACACACCAAGAAGGGGATTACATTATTGTGTGGGGTAATTGACCCTGACTATCAGAAGGAAGTAGGACTGCAACTACATAATGGAGGTAAAGAAGAGTTTTCTTGGAATATAGGAGATCCCCTGGGGCGTCTATTAGTATTACCATGCCCTGTGATTAAAATCAATGGAAAACTGCAACAACACAATCCAGGCAGGACCACTAATGGCTCTGAGACTTCAGGAATGAAGGTTTGGGTCACCCCACCAGGCAAAGAACCACGGCCAGCTGAAGTGCTTGCTGAGGGGAAAGGGAACATGGAATGGGTAGTGGAAGAAGGTAGTGATAAATATGAACTTCGACCACGTGATCAGTTACAGAAACGAGGACTGTAATGCTGTTTTGTTTGTGCTATACTATTTAAGTTGTAAGATATCAAGTTTAAGAATGAATGTTGCCCAAGGATTTGCATGCTATTCTGGAGAGATTTAATGTGTTTCCAGTTATATGCAGGACAGTTGAGTACTGTCAGATAAAAAAAAAAATATATATATATATATATATATATATGTGCCAAGTTGACAAGGGGTGGACTGTCATGGTTAGGGACAGGTGTCAACTTGGCCAAGTTGTGGTACCTGTTCATCTGATTGGGCAAGCACTGGCCTGTCTGTTGCAATGAGGACATTTCATAGGATTAGGTCATGATCACGTCAGCTACATCCACAGCTGATTCCATTTGTAATCAGCCAAAGGGGAGTGTTTTCTGCAATTAGTGATGCTAAATCCAATCATGGGAAGCCTTTTAAGGAGGACTCAGAGGAGACAGGTTGCATTCCTGCTTTGGCTGGTGAGCCTCTCCTGTGGAGTTCATCCAGGCCATCCATTGGAGTCATCGGCTTCGCAGCCTGCCCTGTGGATTTTGGACTCTGCGTTCCTATGGTCACGTGAGACACTTTCATAAATTTTATATTTGCAAGTGTTTCCTGTTGGTTCTGTTTCTCTAGAGAACCCTAACTAATACATAGACATTAGCAAAAAATCACAAGTCTCCTAGAAAGCATAATTTCTCAGACAAGACAGACTCAAGATTCAGGAAGAACAAACAAAAGATATGGGCCAAAGGAACAAACTAACACTTCAAGTGAGATATAGGAGTTGAAACAACTAATTAAAGGTGTTCATACACGTCTTCTAAATCAAGTCAATGAGTTGAAGAAAAATATGTCAAAGAGATGAAGGCTATAAAGAAGATGATACTAAAGAATTTGAAAGCTTGAAGAAACAAATGGTAGAATTTATGAAAATGAAAGATGCAATAGAAGAGATAAAAAATACAATGGAGATATAAATAGCAAATTCAAAGAGGCAGGAGAAAATATTAGTGAACTAGAGGGCAGGACATTTGAATTTCTACATATAAAAGATGAGAAAAAGAATGGAATAGAATGAGCAGGGGCTCAGGAAATTAAATGACAATATGAAGTGCACAAATATATATGTTATGGTGTCCCAGAAGGAGAATATAAGGGAAAGGAGAAGAAAGAATAATAGGGGAAATAATCACTGACAATTTCCCAACTCTTATGAAAGACATAAAATTACAGATTCAAGAAGTGCAGCATACCCCAAAGAAAATGGATCTTAATAGACCTACTCCAAGACACTTTTTAGTAATTGGATTGCCAAGGGTCAGAGAACAAGAGAGAATTCTGAAACCAGCAAGAGTGAAGTGACCCATCACATACAAAAGAAGCTCAATAAGACTATTTGCCAATTTCTCAACAGAAATGTTGCAGGTAAGAAGACAGTGGTATGATATATTTAAGATATTGAAAAAGAAAAACTATCCATCTAGAATTCTATATCCAGCAAAACTGTCCTTCAAAAATGAGGGGAAGTTTTAAATATTTTCAGACAAACAGTTACTGAAAAAGTGTGTGAATAAGAAGATTGTTCTACAAGAAATAAAAAAGACAGGAAAAATAGGAAAAGATAGGAGAGAGAGGTTTGGAGAAGAGCGTAGAAATAAAGATTAGCAGCAGAGGTTAAAAGAGAAAAATAAGATATGACATACAAAATTCAAAAGACAAAATCATAGAAGAAAGTACTGCCTTAATAGTAATAACTTTAAATATTAATGGATCAACTCCCCAATCAAAAGACACAGACTGGCAGTATGGATTAAAAAAAATAAGACCCAATATATGCTATCTATAAGATATCATTTTAGAGTGAAGGACAAAAATAGGTTGAAAGTGAAAGGTTAAAAAATGATATTTCAGGCAAACAAGAACCAGAAAAGAGCAGGGATAGCTATATTAATATCAGACAAATTAGACTTCCAGCACATGTAAAATAAAGCAGACAAAGAAGGACATTATCCATTAATAAAAGGCACAATTCATCAAGAAGATATAACAATCATAAATATTTATGCACCAAGCCAGAGTGCTCCAAAATATATGAGGCAAACACTGACAACACTGCAGAGAGAAGTAGCATTTTTACAATAACAGAGATTTCAAGTTTTACCACTCTCATCAGTGGAATGAATATCTAGATAGAGAATCAAAAAGGAAGCAGAGATTTTGAATAGTATGATAAATGAATTAGACTAAGCAGACATTTACAAAACATTGCACCTGACAAACACAGGATACACATTTTTCTCAAGTGCTTATGGATCATACTCCAGGCTAGACCACATATTGGGTCACAAAGCAGGTCTCAATACATTTAAAAAGATCGAAATTATATACAATACTTTCTCAGATCATAGTGGAATGAAGTTGGAAATCAATAACAGGCAGAAGGCTAGAAAATTTACAAATATATGGAGGCTAAACAACACACTCTTAACAACCAGTGGGTCAAGGATGAAATTACAAGAGAAATCAGTAAATATCTCAAAGCAAATGAAAATGAGAACGCAACATATCAAAACTTATGGGCTGCACCGAAGGCGGTACTTGGAGGGAAATGTATTACCCTAAGTGCCTATATTAAAAAAGAAGAAAGAGCAAAAACTGAGGATTAAGGTCTTACCTGGAGGAACTAGAGAAGGAAGAGCAAACTCACCCCAAAGGAAACAAAAAGAAAGAAGTAACAAAGACTAAAGCAGAAATGCAATTTCAATTGAGAACATGAAAACAATACAGAGAATCAACAAAATCAGAAGTTGGTTCTTTGAGAAAATCAATAATATCAATGGACCCTTAGTTAGGCTCACAAAAAGCAAAGAGAGAGAGGATGCAAATAATTAAAATCAGAAATGGGAGGGGGCATAATTACTGAAACTGCAGATATAAAAATGGTAATGAAAGGATACTATAAACAACCATATGCTAAGAAACTAGACAATTTAAATGAAATGGACGACTTCTTAGAAAAGCAAAACAACCAACACTGACTCAAGAAGAAATATAAGACCTAAACAAACCAATCACAAGTAAAGAGATTGAAGCAGTCATCAAAAATCTCTCCAAAAAGAAAAGTCCAGGAAAAGATGGTTTCACATGTGAATTCTATTAAACATTCAAAAAAGAATTAGTACCAATGTCATCATTGCAAGATGTTGAAAATTGGATGGTATATGAAAAACAAATACAATCAATGCAAACTAGGATCTATGGTTAACAATAACATTGTAATATTCTTCCATTAATTGTAACAAAAGTAGTATATCAACCTTAAATGTCAATAAGATGGGATATAAGGGAAGGATGTGGGATTTGTGTTGTTGTTTTTCCCTTTTATTTCATAATTCTTTTTTCCCACTTCTTTCTTTGAAGAAGAAATGGAAATGTAGTGATATAGATCATGGTGCTAAATGCATAAATACGTGATTATACCAGGAGCCATTGAGTATGCATTCAGATGGATTATATTGTGTGTGAATAAACTGTTTAAAAAAATAAACAGAAAGATACAAGTGCTGTAAAAGATGTGGAGAGAGAGAGATATCCCTTGTTTTAGTTTGTTAAATCTGTTAGAATGCAATATACCAGAAACAGAATGGCTTTTAAAAAGGGAATTTATTAAGTTGAAAGTTTAGAGTTCTAAGGCTATAAAAATGCCCAAATCAAAGCATCCAGAGAAAGATACCTTGGCTCAAGAAAGGCTGATAGGTCTGGAACATCTCTATCAGCTAGAAAGGCACATAGCTGGCATCTGCTGGGGTCTCTGGCTCCTTGTTTCAAAAGACTTCCCAGGGAAATTTCCTTCTGGATCTCCAAAGGTCTCTGCTGCTTTTTCCAAAATGGTTCCCTCTTAAAGGACTCCAGTAAGCAACCCCACCTTGAATGGGAGGAGACACATATCCATGGAAACCAGCTAATCAAAAGGCCCCACCCACAACTGGATGAGTCACATCTCCATGGAAACATTTTAATTGAAAGATCCCACCCAGCAATACTGGATCAGGGTTAAAGAACACAGTTTTTCTGGGGTGTACAGCAGTTTCAAACCAGCACATACTGATTCACTATTGCTAGGAAGTAGAACACTGTAGCCTCTCTGGAGAGAAGTGTGATGGCTCCACAGGAGGCTAAACATAGGGTTGCCATATGATTCTGCAACTCCTTTATTTGGTACATATTTGGAAGAACTGAGGGCAGGAACACAAATAGACATCTGCACACTAGTGCTCTGGCAGCATTATTCATGATTTGCAATGGATGGAGGTGGCCTAAGGGTACAACAGTGGATGAATGGAAGGGCAAACTGTGGTGTATACTAACAGAGGAATACTGAGTGGCTGCAAGAAGGAATGAAGTTGCAAAGCATATAACTAGGTCAATGATCCTTGAGAGCATTATGCTGAATGAAATAAGCCAGAAACAAAAGGACAAATATTGTAAGGCCTCACTAGTATAAACTAACTATAATGAGCAGATGCTGAGAATTAAATTCAAGAGCATAAGCTATCAGGTGATAGAATATGGGCAGAGATTAGACAAACAATGATTAAGGAATACAGAATGTTCAATAAGGCTTATTGTAAAGGTCCCTAGATGGTAAGCTCTTACAGCAGTACATCTAAGTTTTAACTATTATCTGTAAATTCCCAGACGCTGAGCTCTTTGTACATAACCTGATAGTTTCCTGGAAACTTGGGTATCTGTGTGACACCTAAGATTCAGAGTTAGAGTTCCACAGTTCTGAAAGTCAGCATTACTCCATGCAGGAACTGTTAAAGAAGTTGAAAAAGAGATCAGACTTCAAGTAGAGATATGAATGAAATGGACTTGGTTGAGATTAAGGTAAATGAGAATACAGGGTAAAGGATGATATTGACTTTATTTTAAAACTTCAACATCTACGTAAGACTAAAGGAAGAGAAGTTTATCTGATACAAACTTTATGTTTCTTGTAGCACACTATCAAATTTAACCTGTAGGTAAGTTTATTTAAACAACATAGTTATCTGGAACTTAGAATAGGAAGTGAGATCTTGTTATGGGTTAATGTAATACCCTGATCTCTGCGGAGTATTTTGGGCAGAAAATAAAAAGGTATTTACAAAGTCTCTTGAGGAAATAGGGGGAAAAATGTGGAAATATTAAACTTCCCCACCTCATGAATTCCTGATAGTCTCAAAAGCATTAATGTGTCCCAATTTAATAAGTCTTGGGGCTTGCCCTTATGAAACTTATTCCTGCAAAGAAGAAGCTAAGCCTAGTTATAATTATGCCTGAGTTACCCCTAGAGAACCTCTTTTGTTGCTCAGTGTGACCTGTTTCTCTCACCCAACTCTACAAATAAACTCATTACCCTCCTCCCTACATGGGACATGACTCCCAGATGTGCAGGTCTTCCTGGTGACATGGGATATGAGGGTGAGTGTGGCCTGGCATAGTGCAATTCAGAATGCCTTCTTGACCAAAAGGGGGAAAAGAAATGAAACAAAATAAAGTTTCAGTGGCTAAGAGATTTCAAATAGTATTAATAAGTAATTCTGGAGGTTATACTTATGCATTATATAGATATTCATTTTTAATTTCTTGCATATTAGAATAGCTAGAAGAAAATACTTCAAACTGATGAACTGTAATCTAGTAGACTTGTTTCTAGCTGATGATTGTATAACTCTGTAGCTTTTATTATGTGATCATATGATTGTGAAAACCTTGTGACTGACACTCCATTTATCCAGCGTATGGGCAGATAAGTAATAAAATAAAAACAAATAAATAATAAGAGGGATAAAAGAGAGAGGGAAAGAAGATAAACTCATTTTAAAAAATAAGTTAAAAATTAATTAATTTTGATAATATTGTATTGATAGTTTTGTGGTAATGAAAAGTTATTTATATTGTAGAAATGTCCCTGATGAACCCTAAATATTAGGTCTTCCTAAGAAATGGTCACAGATAATATCTTACTAGACAAAATACTAGTAAGATATTATCTAGGGATGCTTGGTCATACCATGGTATAGTTCCTCTCTTTCTTTGACATCTATTCCCCCAAATGGAACCTTATTCAGATAGATTTCACTTTGCACAAATGAACTCTCATAACTGAGGCTTTCTTGTGTACATTATCACAGTAAAGCCATTAGGACTGACACATGGATGGTCAGACTGTCTAAGGCTAAAGGTTGGCTCCTTACAGAAAGAATAAAGTTCTAGCACCCACTCTGTTCCTGAGCAATGTATTCAGTAAATACTGTTAGTGCCATAATGGACTAAATGATTTTTCAGATCAGCCTAGAAACTCAATCATCCCTACCTTTTCCTTTCTTCCCCAGTAAACACTCCAAGTTCAGAGGAAACAAAAAATAAGAGTGAGAGTCAGGCAGTGATATGATCTGCTATTTAAAATACTAGAATAGCTTCTGCTTACCCAGTGTATAAATGGCAGTCAAAGAATAAGAGCTATTCCCTTTGTTCCTTATAATTCTGGGAGCTGAAACATAATGAAGTCATAGCCAAATTGCATACGCTAATGCTAACCCTAACTCTGCTCCAGGTTGTTTGGGTGCACAGTCTTTGAGTATTCCCTGAAGCCATTCAGCAATTTAAGGATTTATTTCTACGAAAGGTTAAGGGTGGTTTCTGACTTTTTATTTCCCCTTTCTTCAACTGGATTAGCTATTTATTCATTGTGTCAAACTAGATTTTTAAAATTTCCAACACCAAGTCCCTGGGCAAAGTCAAGAGGGGAAGGAAAATATGTATTAGCATATGCAAAGTATAGAAATACATCCTGCCCACATATTTCCGGGATTATAGTCACATCAAACCTCTGAAATGCTATTAATGCACCCGTTAATAAAACATTGATGAGCTGGCTGCCTACTGAGAAGGCTACACATGCTTGTTGTTGTTTTTCATTTTAGTGCCAATTTTATACACATGCTTGTTTATAGTTGACACATCACTCATCATCCCTTGAATAGAGAACTTTGATGGAAGAGCTGCAATTCTCCAGCTGCATATGAATGTGGCTGCAGTAGGGAGCCTGTTTATCTGGGGAATGTACTGCTGGCTGATTTATAATGAAGGGAACCTGAAAATAAGTGGTTGGTGCCCTTTCCCACAATCCGATAAGCTGTTACACAGAGATAAACAGTTGCATTGAATTAAGCATATTTGCCCATTTTTCAATGTTAAATTTTAATTTTTTCTTCTTTGAGTTTCTTAGGTCTTCATTTGTAAATAATGTTAAGTGTTTCTAAATTATGCATGGCCCTACAGTCTTAATCACTATAAATTCTGCTTAAAGCAAAACATAAATAAAAAAAAATAACTTGTATTTAAGCATTACCCTAATTGATTTCTGATTTGCAATTCTCTAATACTCCATAAATGTTATTTAAAGGTGCCTTGCCAGAGGACTTAAAGGAAAAAAATACTTCACATGACATTATCAGTCAAGTTGTTATTAAGGTATATATACTTAATTTTTAAATGCCTATAATATATGTAGTTTGGAATGGCTTGTTTTTCTGAGTCAAGTACACTATAAAAATTTTACCATATTAAAGGAAACTCATGGTGTTTTAGTTTGCTAAATCCTGCTGGAATGCAATATGCCAGAAATGGAATGCCTTTTTTTTTTTTATTAATTAAAGAAAAAAAAAGAAATTAACCCAACATTTAGAAATCATTCCATTCTACATATGCAATCAGTAATTCTTAACATCATCACATAGATGCATGATCATCATTTCTTAGTACATTTGGATCAATTTAAAAGAAGAACTAGCAAAACAACAGAAAAAGATATAGAATGTTAATATAGAGAAAAAAATAAAAATAATAATAATAGTACAAAAAAAAGACAAACAAACAAACAGACAAAAAAAAAACCTATAGCTCAGATGCAGCTTCATTCAGTGTTTTAACACGATTCCTTTACAATTAGGTATTATTATGCTGTCCATTTTTTAGTTTTTGTATCTAGTCCTGTTGCACAGTCTGTATCCCTTCAGCTCCAATTACCCATTATCTTACCCTGTTTCTAACTTCTGCTGGACTCTGTTATCAATGACATATTCCAAGTTTATTCTCGAATGTCCATTCACATCAGTGGGACCATACAGTACTTGTCTTTTAGTTTTTGGCTAGACTCACTCAGCATAATGTTCTCTAGGTCCATCCATGTTATTACATGCTTCATAAGTTTATTCTGTCTTAAAGCTGCATAATATTCCATCGTATGTATATACCACAGTTTGTTTAGCCATTCGTCTGTTGATGGACATTTTGGCTGTTTCCATCTCTTTGCAATTGTAAATAACGCTGCTATAAACATTGGTGTGCAAACATCCGTTTGTGTCTTTGCCCTTAAGTCCTTTGAGTAGATACCCAGCAATGATATTGCTGTGTCATATGACAATTCTATATTCAGCTTTTTGAGGAACCGCCAAACTGCCTTCCACAGTGGTTGCACCATTTGACATTCCCACCAACAGTGGATAAGTGTGCCTCTTTCTCCGCATCCTCTCCAGCACTTGTCATTTTCTGTTTTGTTGATAATGGCCATTCTGGTGGGTGTGAGATGATATCTCATTGTGGTTTTGATTTGCATTTCTCTAATGGCCAGGGACATTGAGCATCTCTTCATGTGCCTTTTGGCCATTTGTATTTCCTCTTCTGGTAGGTGTCTGTTCAAGTCTTTTTCCCATTTTGTAATTGGTTTGGCTGTCTTTTTGTTGTTGAGTTGAACAATCTCTTTATAAATTCTGGATACTAGACCTTTATCTGATAAGTCATTTCCAAATATTGTCTCCCATTGTGTAGGCTGTCTTTCTACTTTCTTGATGAAGTTCTTTGATGCACAAAAGTGTTTAATTTTGAGGAGCTCCCATTTATTTATTTCCTTCTTCAGTGCTCTTGCTTTAGGTTTAAGGTCCATAAAACCGCCTCCAATTGTAAGTTTCATAAGATATCTCCCAACATTTTCCTCTAACTGTTTTATGGTCTTAGACCTAATGTTTAGATCTTTGATCCATTTTGAGTTAACTTTTGTATAGGATGTGAGATATGGGTCTTCTTTCATTCTTTTGCATATAGATATCCAGTTCTCTAGGCACCATTTATTGAAGAGACTGTTCTGTCCCAGGTGAGTTGGCTTGACTGCCTTATCAAAGATCAAATGTCCATAGATGAGAGGGTCTATATCTGAGCACTCTATTCGATTCCATTGGTTGATATATCTATCTTTATGCCAATACCATGCTGTTTTGACCACTGTGGCTTCATAATATGCCTTAAAGTCAGGCAGCGCGAGACCTTCAGCTTTGTTTTTTTTCCTCAAGATGTTTTTAGCAATTCAGGGCACCCTGCCCTTCCAGATAAATTTGCTTATTGGTTTTTCTATTTCTGAAAAATAAGTTGTTGGGATTTTGATTGGTATTGCATTGAATCTGTAAATCAATTTAGGTAGGATTGACATCTTAACTATATTTAGTCTTCTAATCCATGAACACGGTATGCCCTTCCATCTATTTAGGTCTTCTGTGAATTCTTTTAACAGTTTTTTGTAGTTTTCTTTATATAGGTTTTTTGTCTCTTTAGTTAAATTTATTCCTAGGTATTTTATTCTTTTAGTTGCAATTGTAAATGGGACTCATTTCTTGATTTCCCCCTCAGCTTGTTCATTACTAGTGTATAGAAATGCTACAGATTTTTGAATGTTGATCTTGTAACCTGCTACTTTGCTGTACTCATTTATTAGCTCTAGTAGTTTTGTTGTGGATTTTTCCAGGTTTTCGACATATAGTATCATATCGTCTGCAAACAGTGATAGTTTTACTTCTTCCTTTCCAATTTTGATGCCTTGTATTTCTTTTTCTTGTCTAATTGCTCTGGCTAGAACCTCCAACACAATGTTGAATAATAGTGGTGATAATGGACATCCTTGTCTTGTTCCTGATCTTAGGGGGAAAATTTTCATTTTTTCCCCATTGAGGATGATATTCGCTGTGGGTTTTTCATATATTCCCTCTATCATTTTAAGGACATTCCCTTGTATTCCTATCTTTTGAAGTGTTTTCAACAGGAAAGGATGTTGAATCTTGTCAAATGCCTTCTCTGCATCAATTGAGATGATCATGTGATTTTTCTGCTTTGATTTGTTGATATGGTGTATTACATTAATTGATTTTTTTATGTTGAACCATCCTTGCATACCTAGGATGAATCCTACTTGGTCATGATGTATAATTCTTTTAATGTGTTGTTGGATACGATTTGCTAGAATTTTACTGAGGATTTTTGCATCTGTATTCATTAGAGAGATTGGTCTGTAGTTTTCTTTTTTTGTAATATCTTTGCCTGGTTTTGGTATGAGGGTGATGTTGGCTTCATAGAATGAATTAGGTAGTTTTCCCTTCACTTCGATTTTTTTGAAGAGTTTGAGGAGAGTTGGTACTAATTCTCTCTGGAATGTTTGAGAGAATTCACATGTGAAGCCATCCGGTCCTGGACTTTTCTTTTTAGGAAGTTTTTGAATGACTAATTCAATTTCTTTACTTGTGATTGGTTTGCTGAGGTCATCTATTTCTTCTTGAGTCAAAGTTGGTTGTTCATGTCTTTCCAGGAATCCATCCATTTCATCTAAATTGTTGTATTTATTAGCGTAAAGTTGTTCATAGTATCCTGTTATTACCTCCTTTATTTCTGTGAGGTCAGTAGTTATGTCTCCTCTTCCATTTCTGATCTTATTTATTTGCATCCTCTCTCTTCTTCTTTTTGTCAATCTTGCTAAGGGCCCATCAATCTTATTAATTTTCTCATAGAACCAACTTCTGGTCTTATTGATTTTCTCTATTATTTACATGTTTTCAATTTCATTTATTTCTGCTCTGATCTTTGTTATTTCTTTCCTTTTGCTTGCTTTGGGATTAGTTTGCTGTTCTTTCTCCAGTTCTTCCAAGTGGACAGTTAATTCCTGAATTTTTGCCTTTTCTTCTTTTCTGATATAGGCATTTAGGGCAATAAATTTCCCTCTTAGCACTGCCTTTGCTGCATCCCATAAGTTTTGATATGTTGTGTTTTCATTTTCATTCGCCTCGAGGTACTTACTAATTTCTCTTGCAATTTCTTCTTTGACCCACTCGTTGTTTAAGAGTGTGTTGTTGAGCCTCCACGTATTTGTGAATTTTCTGGCACTCCGCCTATTATTGATTTCCAACTTCATTCCTTTATGATCCAAGAAAGTGTTGTGTATGATTTCAATCTTTTTAAATTTGTTAAGACTTGCTTTGTGACCCAGCATATGGTCTATCTTTGAGAACGATCCACGAGCACCTGAGAAAAAGGTGCATCCTGCTGTTGTGGGATGCAATGTCCTATAAATGTCTGTCAAGTCTAGCTCATTCATAGCAACATTCAGATTCTCTATTTCTTTATTGATCCTCTGTCTAGATGTTCCGTCCATTGATGAGAGTGGTGAATTGAAGTCTCCAACTATTATGGTATATGTGAGTACCTCCCTTTTCAGTGTTTACAGTGTATTCCTCACGTATTTTGGGGCATTCTGGCTCGGTGCATAAACATTTATGATTGTTATGTTTTCTTGTTTAATTGTTCCTTTTATTAGTAGATAGTGTCCTTCTTTGTCTCTTTTAACTATTTTACATTTGAAGTCTAATTTGTTGGATATTAGTGTAGCTACTCCTGCTCTTTTCTGGTTGTTATTTGCCTGAAATATCTTTTCCCAACCTTTCACTTTCAACCTATGTTTATCCTTGGGTCCAAGATGTGTTTCCTGTAGACAGCATATAGAAGGATCCTGTTTTTAAATCCATTCTGCCAGTCCATGTCTTCTGACTGGGGAATTCAGTCCACCGACATTTAGTGTTATTACTGTTTGGATAATATTTTCCTCTACCATTTTGCCTTTTGTATTATATATATCATATCTGACTTTCCTTCTTTCTACACTCTTCTCCATACCTCTCTCTTCTGTCTTTTCGTATCTGACTCTAGTGCTCCCTTTAGTATTTCTTGCAGAGCTGGTCTCTTGGTCACAAATTCTCTCAGTGACTTTTTGTCTGAGAATGTTTTAATTTCTCCCTCATTTTTGAAGGACAATTTTGCTGGATATAGGAGTCTTGGTTGGCAGTTTTTCTCTTTTAGTAATTTAAATATATCATCCCACTGTCTTCTAGCTTCCATGGTTTCTGCTGAGAAATCTACACATAGTCTTATTGGGTTTCCCTTGTATGTGATGGATTGCTTCTCTCTCGCTGCTTTCAAGATCCTCTCTTTCTCTTTGACCTCTGACATTCTAACTAGTAAGTGTCTTGGGGAACGCCTATTTGGGTCTATTCTCTTTGGGGTGCGCTGCACTTCTTGGATCTGTAATTTTAGGTCTTTCATAAGAGTTGGGAAATTTTCAGTGATAATTTCTTCCATTAGTTTTTCTCCTCCTTTTCCCTTCTCTTCTCCTTTTGGGACACCCACAACACGTATATTTGTGCGGTTCATATTGTCCTTGAGTTCCCTGATACCCTGTTCAAATTTTTCCATTCTTTTCCCGATAGTTTCTGTTTCTTTTTGGAATTCAGATGTTCCATCCTCCAAATCATTAATTCTATCTTCTGTCTCTTTAAATCTATCATTGTAGGTATCCATTGTTTTTTCCATCTTTTCTACTTTATCCTTCACTTCCTTAAGTTCTGTGATTTGTTTTTTCAGTTTTTCTATTTCTTCTTTTTGTTCAGCCCATGTCTTCTTCATGTCCTCCCTCAATTTATCGATTTCATTTTTGAAGAGGTTTTCCATTTCTGTTCGTATATTCAGCATTAGTTGTCTCAGCTCCTGTATCTCATTTGAACTATTGGTTTGCTCCTTTGACTGGGCCATATTTTCAATTTTCTGAGCATGATCCGTTATCTTCTGCTGGCGTCTGGGCATTTAGTCAGATTTCCCTGGGTGTTGGACCCAACAGGTTGAAAGATTTTTCTGTGAAATCTTTGGGTTCTGTTTTTCTTACCCTGTCCAGTAGGTGGCGCTCGTGGCACACGTTTGTTTGCGGGTCCCACCAGTAAAAGGTGCTGTGGGTCCTTTAACTTTGGAAAACTCTCGCCGTGGGGGAGGTTCGCCAGCCGAAGCGGCTTGGAAGAGTGCCAGCCGGCCCAGGGATCCGAATGCAGGGAGGGTCGTCGGCCGCTGCAGCCCGGGAGAGTGCCCTTCCGAATCTCCTAGTCGGCCCGGGGCGCCAAGCGTGGCGGGAGGGCGCCAGCTGCCGCGGCCCGGGAATATGCACCGTTCCCAGTTGGACCAGGAAGTCACGTGTCTGGAAGGGACCCCGGTCACTGTTCTCCGTGGCCTGGGGATCTCCAATCCAATTATCCCAGTTGGTCCGGGGGGCCGCCCGTGGGGGGGTCGCCAGCCGCCGCGGCTTGAGGGGACCGCCTGTCCACTTCTCCCAGCTGGCTGGGGAAGGAGGAAGGGAGGGACTCCAGCCGCTTGCCATCCCGGCCCGGGGAAGCCCGCGCCCCTCGGCGATCTCACCGGAGCGGGTTCTCCCAGCCAGTCAGCTGTTCCAGGATGGGGTAGCTGTCTTTTTGATCTCTGTCGTGGCTCCGGGAGCTGTTCTGTATCGTTTCTACTCCCCTAGTAGCTGTTCTGGAGGAGGAACTAAGATCCGCGCATCTTACTAAGCTGCCATCTTCTCCGGAAGTCTGGAATACCTTTTAACAAGGGAGTTTAGCAAGTTAAAAATCTATAGCTCTAAGGCCAGAAAAATGTCCAAACTAAGGCATCCAGAGAAAGATACCTTGACTCATGAAAGGCTGATATCTGTCACACAGGAAGACACATGTTTGGCATCTGATGGTCCCAGTTCCATTACTTCCAGCTTCTGGCACCAGTGGTTTCCTCTCTAAGTGTCTGGGGGCCTTTTCTTATCTCCTCCAGGACACAACTCTGGGTTCTGGCTTGCTTGCCATCTCTAGGTCTGCTGGACTCTCCATGTCTAACATCCCCGTGTTTAGGTGTTTAATGAGGTCTGCTGGACTCTCCATCTCTAAACATATGTGTTTAGGTGTCTGCTTTCTCTGTTGGCACTCCAAGCATCTCTGAATGTCAACGTCTCTGTGAGCTCTGAGCTTTCTCCAAAAATGTTTCCCCTTTTTAAGGACTCCAGTAATCAATACAGACCTTGAGTGGGCCAAGTCATATCTTCATCTAACCAAAAGGTCACACCCACAATTGGGCATGCCACATTTCTTTGGAAGTAATAAAATCAAAAGGTCACACCCATGGAATTAGGTGTGTCACAGCTCCATGGAAATAACCCAATCAAGAGGCTGCACCTTACAATATTGAATCAGGATTAAGAAAATATGGCTTTTCCTTTCTTATATAACAATTTCAAACCAGCACACATGGTTTACTTATTTTAAATTTTTTTTACAAATAATTACAATGGTAGAAACTGAGGTGAGTACTTATCCATCACTCTATATAAAAATATTTAAGCATTAGAAAGTTATTTGGCAGCAGGGATAATGTTCATTCATTTACAAAATATGTATCCTCAGCATCTAGTTCACTGCCTGGCACATACATATCAGGTCTTCAATAAATATGTGATGAGTGGATGCATCTCTGGAGTTTTGAAGGAGGATAATAAGCATGTTCCAAACATTTAAATCTTGAGACATCTTCTGACTTCATAGTGACCCACCTCAGTTGGAATTTCCAAATACAAAGGCAGCATCTTCTCCTGCATATATACCAAGAAATTCCTGTAGCTTTATGTGTGAGCAATCTTGTCATAGAAGAGCATAATAGGGGAACAGCTCTTGAGGTCATTAGGCAGATAATGAAATCAAACCAACCCATATCTCTATTTTGATTCTCATTTCCCTTTGCCATGAATAAAATAGTGTAATTTGTAAATGCAGTTGTTGTGAATGTCTATGTTCCTTCAAGAAATACTTGTTGACTATTGCCTGGATTACAGAAACTATGCTAAGCCCTGGAACTGCAGATAAGTAGCATACACCATCTATCCCTGAGACAGGCAGGTATCTTTATTATTACTTTTGGTGTAATACGAAGTTTCATATGACGCCTTCTTTGACTAAGAGTGTTTCTCCAATAGAGAATTAAAATTTTGTAGACTCTAAGGTGTATTTTCTCTTTAAGTAGTGAAACTTTCCTCACATTCAAGTAATGTCTATATTTTTAATTAAGATACACAGTGAGCCTGTGTTGGTGACCTTCTTTTAATTAACTATTCTCTTTTATTAAGCACATAAAACAATTATTTTATAAAATGATTTCTTTATCATTAGCGATAACGATCACAGCGTCTTTTGCCTTCCGTGGCAGTTTTGCTTCAAAGGGAATTGCATGTAAAGATCAAAGAGAAACCATCAACTGATATGAAACACCCAAAAATTTCTACTAAAGTTTCAAGTTTAAAAACAATTATTATTATTAGACTCTCTTGTGCCTTAAGGCAGATCTCTCAGAGAGAATCTTAGTTAACACTGAGAATACCAATGAATTTGCTGCTATCATCATGAAGATTTTCACCTAAATAAATAAACAAAACAAAACCCAGCAGACTCAAATGTCTCAAGAAAACAACCCATCCATTGCTTCAGGTGAAAGGAATAGAAAGAAAGTGGAAAGCTGGCTGTTAAAGGGCACCGCTAACATGGGAAGGAAGAAATGTCAAAAATGTGGACATAAACATCTCAATTTTTTTTATTGAGCTGTTTTATTTCTTAGTACATTAAAAACCCTAAATGCTGTGCCATTGCATATATTCCCAATGAGCACACACAGAAACAAAAATGAATTATAACAGCAATAGCAAACATTTCTCAAACTACAGTGGAAATAAAAAGCAAGAAGTATAAAATTTGACAGGCAAAGGAAGATGGAAAAGAATCCTTAGTCTTTCCTGGTAGTGACTGTTGAGTGTTAGAAGACAAGTGGGTGTTCACCAGACAAATGGGTTTGGCAGGGCATTTCAGCACCGGGAAAACATGAGTGGGAAGCATGGGCTCATCAACGTCCAGCATATCCTCTGAAGTTCACACAGTCAATATGGTAGAGGTTTGGAGAGAGAGGTGGGATGCAGCTGATGGGCTTGGTGAGCACTAAGGCTTGAGAAATAGCCAAGGACAAGAGTATGGAGCACTGGAGAGTGCTACACAAAATGAAGTTCAGTCTTTATCGTGTAGGCAAGGGACAATCAATACTAACTTTTTTTTTGCATACTGTATGTATACAGTATACAAAAAAATTTCATAATTTTTCCTTGAGAGTATCCCATTATTGCAGCACCATTTGCTGAATTTTTGTTTGTTTGTTTTGGGAGGAAGTGCATGGACCAGGAATCAAACCTGGCCCCACGCATAACAGGCGAGAATTCTACCACTGAACTACCCTTGCACCTCCCAGTACTAACTTTTAAGCAGAGGGAAAATATGCTTATAATCACGTTTTGGATGGTGGTGTGGGCAGACTGACAGGAGATGGGTCACTTTGTACAGTAATCAGATAGTGCTTTAGACAGAGCATCTCCTCCAAAGGGACACTATTCAGATCATTAACATATGACAACTTACCTGAGGGCATGTGGTTGCTGTGGCTTTCAGAGAACCTGAATCAGGGAGTATCTAGGAGAGCCCTCTCCATGAAACCCCACCAACACACAATTATGCACAAACACAGTAGAATGGAGAACTATACTCTCATTCCCCCACACATGGGCATGCAGCTACAACCTCCTGGGAGCTCCAGGAATCCCCTGGAGTAACTCCTCTTATCTGACTCTGAAAATGGTAAGCCCACCTCATCTGGTGAGTGAGCAGAGAGTGAGCAGAGTGAGGTGCTAACCCACTGTTTGCCCTAGTGATAGGGAACTGTGTGCTGAAAATACAAGGAGACCATGGGTTCATGGAAACATGATCCTCCTCTAGGGCTTTGCTTGATTCCTAATACATTAATATATCCTGGCCAATGATGGAAAAAGAAGATTTGATTATGGAACTGCCATAAGCTACAATCTACTCAGCTAACTAGCACTCACTGTGCTCCTTTAAATGTGAGGGCCATATAGGGAGTGGTCTAACACTGGCTGTAGAGCCCACACATTTTATAGGTTAACAATACAAATTTAAATATTTTATATTTGTGGAAAGGGCATATTTTCCTGAATCACAAAACAATGATTTGCAAGTTGGTAGTGACTCTGTAGGAACTTACTGTCATGGTCTGCTAAAGATAACAAGAGCCTGGCAGAGTGGGAATAAAGGAGGTGGCTATGTGAAATAGGAAGAAGATGGACTCTACAAGTCTTGGTGGATAACTGGAAGAGGGTAAAAAGGGGTGAAATGGAGAGGGAGCTAGAATCCAGATTTCTTGGCTTGAAAGACTGGGTGGAGATAAGATCCATTTACTGAGAGAAGGAAGAGTTTAGGCATGACAATGTAGAATCTTGAAATTCCTGAGGGATGGTGAGGAAGGCTGTTTAGCAGGCAATTGATCTGGAGGTCTGGAACTCATTTAAGTGGTAGTTAAACCTATGAAAATGGATAAGCTTGCCCAGGAATGGGGATGGGGGAAAAGTGGAGACAAGGGGTGTGTAACAGTGAAAACTGAGATGTGGCTAGAAATGAAGTATGAGAACAGAAATCAAGGAAGTTGTAACAGGGAGAGAAAGTCAAGATTTCAAGTCAAGTCAGGTAAAAGTAAGGCCTACAGTGGGGTTAGTGGATTTAGTAACTAGTAGATCAGAGCTATTTTAATGGAGTATTAAAGATGAAATCATGATTGCAGTGGGCTGAGAGTATCCAGGATTAGAAGGGAAAACACCACTGTAGACAATTCTTTTGAAGAGCTCATCTATGAAGGTAAGCACAGGGTTGGGTGGTATAAATTCAGAAATGGTGGCAGGACTACAATTGTATTTTGTTTTGTTTCCATTTGGTAAGGAAAAGAGTTGATATAAAGAGGTGGTTTACAAATGTAGCTGAAAGAGAGGGGATAAAGCCTCATATTCAAGTTGCTGCCCTATGAAATAAATTACTCAGTAGCATGCTGAACT
Organism: Tamandua tetradactyla; assembly: GCF_023851605.1. Classification (NCBI taxonomy): domain Eukaryota; kingdom Metazoa; phylum Chordata; class Mammalia; order Pilosa; family Myrmecophagidae; genus Tamandua; species Tamandua tetradactyla. Next base: position 130,463,252 of record NC_135327.1, on the reverse strand, counting down.
TGGCATTAAAAAACTGGAATCTGAACCTTACCTCCATTCTAAGTAGACTTTTTCACATCACTTTTTAAATTTTTTTTAGCCCTCACTGTCTATTTCTGTGAAATGGGGCGACTAAGATCTACATCACAGTGCATTGTAAGGCCGGGATGAGAATATCTGTGAAAGAGTGCCTGTTGTGGTTAGTAAATGGTGATTTGAGACATTATACCATTAACAGTCTAATTGGGGACCATCAACGTAATCACTGTTGCTTCATTTATCACTTTTGTTCATATAATTTTTATCTCTTTAGGAATTTGGTGACAGGCTCTGTTAGTCTGTTCCTCCCTTATTTGAAGGACAGGCCAAAGATCCATTTGGAAATGAGAGAGGAGGACTAGTGGGCAACATTGGCTCCATCCATTGATATCTCCTGGAGGTACAGAAACAGGATTCATGAAGATGTTGACCAGACTCCAAGTTCTTACCTTGGCTTTGTTTTCAAAGGGATTTTTACTTTCTCTAGGGGACCATAACTTTATGAGGAGGGAAATTAAAATAGAAGGCGATCTTGTTTTAGGGGGCCTATTTCCTATTAATGAAAAAGGCACTGGAACTGAAGACTGTGGGCGAATCAATGAAGACCGGGGGATCCAACGCCTGGAAGCCATGTTGTTTGCTATTGATGAAATCAACAAAGACAATTACCTGCTACCAGGAGTGAAGCTGGGTGTTCATATATTGGATACGTGTTCAAGAGATACCTATGCATTAGAGCAATCACTGGAATTTGTCAGGGCATCTTTGACTAAAGTGGATGAGGCTGAATATATGTGTCCTGATGGATCCTATGCCATTCAAGAAAACATCCCACTGCTCATTGCAGGGGTCATTGGTGGCTCTTACAGCAGTGTTTCCATACAGGTAAGATTTGCCAATGCTATCTTTAAAATGCTGTGTCTCTTTGCTTTCATACTTTAGGAGAAAAATAGAATATCTTAATAACTTCATCAATGTATTTATTAATTTCTATGGCTATTTGATAATATATGCTTACAGTCAAAACATTTCTCCAGCAATGAAAATTGTTTAGAAGCATATCAGGTAGCTATTGCAGCATAACAAACTTCCCCAAAACTCAGTGGTTTAAACACAATTATTTATTATTATAGTTTATAAGTCTGAAGATCAACTGGATTGGGATCATTGAGACAGGGTTCAGCTATGGGGAGTGAGGGGGAGATGCTCTGCTCCAGATTTTCTCTTATCCGCTTCCTGAAATCAATGTGCTAACCCAAGAGAGTTCTCAGAATGATGGCAGAGGTGCAAGAGAGTGCAAAATAAACCACACATAAGACCCTTCTAAGCTTCTGCTTGCATCATATCTGCTAACACCCCATTGGCCAAAATAACACATAGGGCCCAGCCCTGAGTCAAGGAGCAGGGAAGTATGTCCTGCCCAAAGCACTAGTGCTGCAAAGTTACAAGGAAAAGTGTGGATGTAAGATGCAATGATGATTTGAAGCTGTAGAGGCAATCATTCTCAAGTAGGTACAATGTCAATGAGCTCTATTTTGTTACATCTCATTTTTATTAAGACAGTTTTTGTTCAGATTAAATTGGAATCCATTTCTCATTGTATAAATCTGAAAATACATGCAGAGAGCTCAGATAATTATTACCAAAAAAAACGGGGGGGGGGGGAATCATTTAGCATACAACTTAAGTTAGTTAAAAAGCTGATCACTGACATTCATAATTTTGTTAGGGAAAAGAAGAACAGATTATTCAGACTCTGGAAATTTTTACTTATAAGGTCATAGAATTTTAGAGATGGGAAAGAGATGAGAAATCATCTAGTTCAACCCATAGCTTTTACCCAACCCTCAGAAAGGCTGGTTTTATGAAAAATCCCACAGCTCAAGAACTAGAACTCAGATAGCTCTTTTGTGCTTTTGTGTTTTTGTGTACTTTCTGACTATCCCATACACTTTGTATATGTTACTTAAAGTTCAAAATGTGTTTCTGGTGAAAGCAACTAATGTCACTATAATAAAAACACATTATTGTAAGAATCATTTGCTTTGTCTCCTACTGAATTAGTATAAACAAAGCCCCAAGCACTAAAGGAAGCCATATTGTATTTTTATTGTCCTTATATGTCACACACCACTTAAATTAACTCTATTTGCATTGAAGTAACCTTATTTCTCTATCCAAATTCATGACATTTAAAATCTATGTACAAGTATGTGCTATTCTAAATGGGGTATTTCAAATTTCTTTCCTTCCTCTGAACACACACTCATATTATGAGTAATTAGGATAATTGGTTTTTCATAAACACCCTTTAACTTCATTAGATGAATAGAAAATATTCTACATGTTAACTTAATTATGTCACTATTTTTATACCTGGATCAGGAGAGATGAAATTTTCTATTTAAGAGGAGAGAATTTAAAAAATATTTATCTGTCATACCTAAATAATATTTCTATCACATGAATGTCAATTATTTACAAATTTATATTATACCCAATGTTATCACTAATAAGGGATTACCTATATGCCTTTTCTGACCATCGGTTCTCCCAGTGTAGTAAATGCTATTCTACAGCAGATATGTAAAAACCTATTTATCTTAAGTAATTAACAAATTGTGCCCAGCAAATAGTTTTTTTTCTTTTACTTTTTATTTTAAAATACTTTCAAACTTACAAGAGGGTTACAAAAATAATGCAAACCCCATACAGAGTAAATCAACACAGCCCATCCCCAACAGATACCCAGGTCACCAATTTTAACATTTTTGCCACATTTGCTGTATCATTCTATCATCCATCTATCTACCTACCTATCTACCTATGTATTTATCAATCCATTTTTAACTTTCCAAAAATTCTGTAATACTTTCAAATTTGCAAGACAGTTACCAAATAATACGAACCCCATATTTGGAGAATTGTGACAAGTTCCTACTCCCTAATTCACTCCCCCGGTCCATCAATTTTAATCAGGCAAATAGATTTTTTAAATGTAACTGTACACTTTTACTCCTGATGTACTCCTAAGATTCGGTCAATAAGGTTTTTAAAAAATGGCTTATTAAAACCCTGTACTAGGTGGGCCATGGTGGCTCAGCAGGCAGAGTTCTTGCCTGCCATGCCGAGACCCAGGTTTGATTCCCGGTGCCTGCCCATGCAAAAATAACAACAACAACAACAAAAAAAAAAAACCCTGCACTTTTCACAATGGAAGAACCCACTACTGAATCATCAAGGGCTTATTATTTCATATATCTGGTAATATCACCATAAAATCACAAATGCTGATATAATTTTCTTCTCCATAGTATAAACACAAAAGCCAAAACTATCATGTTTTACTGGAAATGGTACTGGTTTTGGCATTCGAAAGACCTGGAATTGAATTCTGACTCTACCACTTACTAATTTATCTGTAAAATGAGGAAAATAGCATCACCTCAAAGAGTTGTTGAAAGGATAAATTGAAAAAAATCTCTGTAGAAAATGCCTCACCAAAAAACTAATAGGTTGAATAAATGGTACAGCAAAAGTCACATCTAAAATCAACTCCATGTACTTCTCGGTGCCCAAACGATCCCATGAAGTCACTGCTGGTCCCCAAGTGCTTAAGACAGCAAATTAATCTGTATATAGTACCTAATTGTGTGCTCTACACTGTGTCAGGGGGGAGAGAGGACCACAGGAATAAACCACACAGTCTTGACCTCAGGGAACTTAAAATTGGGAACAACAGGACTGAGAAATATGTGACTCACATGAAATATTTCATCTATTTCAATCTTTTGAGAAGTGACCCTTAGAAATTTTGAGGATGACTGAGAATGAAAATTGCTTTAGAGGAAGGCTAACTGGGCCATAGTGTGAATCAGGGCTTGAAAAGGAGAGTTGCTGGGCCCAACGAGACCCATCAGAAAGTAGTGGGAGATGTTCATGTGCAAGGGGCAAGGACTTTGACATAAGTAAGGAAATAAGCAGGAGTGAAGGAATTCATTCCCTCCTCCAGGTTTTCTAACTGCTCAAGCTCTGATTAAGCCACACACCAGTCCAGGGCAAGGTAAAACTGGGAGGTGGAGCTACGTATCTTATACACTGACCTCCAGGCATCCTTGCAAGGACCCATTTTCGCACAAGGCCTTGTTTTCAGCTAGGTTTTATTAAAAAACCTAGGAGTCAAAAAAAAAGGTCTTAGGGGCCTCATATATATCTAAGAATTAAGGTGTGTCATCCATTTGAAACACATTTGTCTTTTTCTAAAAAACTTCTGAAAACAATCCAAATAAACGCCTAATGATGAATTTAAGGTACTCTTACACACCAGGATAGATAATATTTTATGAGAAGGATTTTCCTGGGTCAAACTCATCCACTCAAACTCACCCACTCAAACTCACCCACTCCTGCTCCTGTGACTGATTCTGGTCAAGACCTGGTGTCTGGTAACCATGGTGACAGAGTACAGCTGGTACCTGCAAAGATCCATACAAGTCAGTCAGCACTGCCATCCATTTCTAACTACATTTGACTTCCTTAGTATTTACTGGAAAGTAGCTTTACATGAACTGAGCAGGGGAAAAAGAGGGTGAAGCTAGAAAGCACTAATATAAGAGCACTACACAATTTTTAAAATCCTTACCTCTAATTGTAGCATTCAACCAAACCAGAGCTAGGTTTTTCAGACACAAATTGCAGTTAAGAGAGAAAAATTCAGAGAATGATATTTGTGCATCTTCGTTTTGTGGTTGGGTCAGTTTAGACATTATAATTTCCTCATTTTGGAATGGATTGCTTTATTAGCCCAATTGCTTCACCAGCCTCTTTCTCTCCAGTTTTCTCTTCTTTCATGTTCCTCCCACTGAAGGAAAAGAATTCTCCAGGAAGTCAGCAGAGGAGATATTCCCTGATGTGTTAGTTCATACAACAGGCAGTATTTGTAGATCGTGCAAACTGCACGTGATGGGAAATTCTTAATGATTTGCTGGGTTAAGCTGCATCACCATTGATGAAGACCTGGATAATTATTTTCCCAACATTCTTATTTAGTAAGACAAACCACTCAGTTTTGGTCCCTTTATAAAAGAACAGTATTGATTTTCTTAATTCACCAATCAATAAAAGCTGGCATCAAAATTCTACTTTATTAGCAAGCATACATGAGGTTCTCTTCACCCCTAAGTTTCTTTTCAAAGCATTTTAAAGCCAGTATTCTGCTCACCTCTATCAGCCTTTAATCCACCCACTTTGGAAAAATAATAATTATTTAACAGAGAAGAGAATTAGGTCAGTTGCCTTTTGCTAGGTAATTGTTTATATGATGTTTATTTTAAAACAATGTTTATACTTGTGTTACTGGACAAAGACAGTGGATTCTTTGTCTATGCTCTCTAGGATCAATTTCAGAGAAAATGGAGTTTCAAAGAGACAGTTTACTGCTAGGTATGAAGCAGGAGAGCAGATGGCCTATTGGCCCCCCAATTTTCTCTCCCTGAACTGCAGTAATTCTGATGGTTTTATAATCAAAGATGGGCAGGTTTTAGGATAATGAGCACAATGGCTCCAGATGATGTAATTAGTGGTGATCTAATTATTGAGCATGCAAAGATTGATCGCATGCTTAGTCACAGAATGTATGTAAAAAAATGGCAGCCTCAATATGATGATGGGTATGATTTTGGGTATTATAACACCATATAGGTGACTTACAGGTTAAAGTCCAAGCTGCTACACATGTCAGGCAGGCCCATTTTGGTTAGATCCAGTTTCATTCACCAAGATATCTTTGGAATTGGAGTGAATTAGTTCTGGGCTGACCCAAGGCCCTTCATAATAAACATTAGGGGATGTCTTTACTGATCACAAGACTCTAAAACAAACAAACAAAAAAAATTGGATAAGGTGGGTACAAGTTAGGGTCAAGTCACAAGGTTTTTATAATCACAAGGGCATAAGATAAAGGCTATACAATCATTATCAGATATCAAGGCAATTGGCTTATAGTTCAAAGATTTCAGGTATTTCACTCTGTCTACTCCAATATACCAGAAAGCATAAAGGAATATCTATATAATGATTCAGCAACTACAATCATCTTTTAAATCTTAACTTCTTGATTATAACTTCTCCTTTTCACTCAATACTTTTCTCAATCTTGAGGAATATCTGGGCTATCTGAACATTCCTACTTCCTTCCAATAACAGTATTATTCATGAAGGGGAGAAAAGACAGAGACACTGCAAAATAATGGAAGAAGAAAGAAATTTATGCTTGGGTTTGGAACGTAGCCAGGCAACTATATACACATTATACTCACAACACATAAATGATTACTTTATAGTATCCCTAAAATCTCTAGGTCCAAGCCAGCACTACAATCAAAGGTCAGAAGAGCCCAAGTTTGAAATATAATCACCTTTTCAATAATTAAAGGATTTATATTCAGAAAAAAACTCAGTTTTTCTCAACATTATTCCCAAGTGCTAAATAATATCAGGAATACGGTAGGTCACAAAATTAAATTATAACTTTAAAAAAGCTAGTTTAGAGCTCTATTCATTCAAATGTTAATTTCATATTTAAAGGTCTTACAAGTGTCATCTTTTCTGAGGTCTTTTTAGGTACTATTTTTTTTTTTTATAAAACTATCTTCCTTTTAAAATTCTTCCAGCATTTTTATTCCTTTATTAAGATAATTGACAGGGACTTTAAATAACTACTGTCTTATACTATGCCCTGGTACAAATATACTTTAACTAGAATATAAACTTTCTGAGCTAAGAATAATGTGTTTCCCATTCATGATAATACTTCCTAACCTGATTATGTAATATACTCATAAAATATATTGACTCACATTAACAAAGCCACTACAAATCCAAATTCTCCCACATACTGTGGTAACAAATGGCAACATAATTAAAAAGCCAGATTCTTTGAAATCTAGGTAATCAAGGTTACAAAACAATCTCATTTACTTTTCTTACTAAACTTAACTGATAACTTAAATAAGATATATCTGTAAGCATCAGCATATCTTTATTTTTATTATATTTTATATGCATTATCATTACCAGGTACATTGCTCAGTTTATGCAATCTGTATAGTTAGGGCATTTTTAAGAGAAATTCTGAGAATGTACTTATAATGCTAACTTATTTTATCAGTGAGACTGTATAAATTTAAGGAAAACATACCATGCAGAATAAAAGTGTATTTGTTCTATTTAAAAAGTCATCATAAAAACAGGAGACAAACTAGACTTTGTAACTACAATTTTTGCAGCTGTATTTGCATATTTATTCCTTCAATTAGGGGTTATAAGAATCTCTTTATTTTCTTAATATCCTAAAATTATGAACAACCTTAAAAGTACATTGATTATCAAACTTTGGAAAATATACTGCAGTTGTTCAATTTGTCCTAAGCCTAAATCCAGGAAAACTTTTCCATAGCTCTCAAGGAACTTTCATTTTACTTAATGAAACTGGTAATTAGATTTTTTTTTTGATAATTAGATTTTATTCAGTTACTCCTATCCCATTACTATTTATATTTTAATATTGATCTGATTACTACAGTTACCATTGCAAAGGTGTTATTGGAAAAAAATAATTTTGACAAACATGGCCTATTCTGCAGCATTTCTTCTACGCCTATCATTTCTAATCTCTGGTTAGGCCCTGGGGACAGGGATAGGTGAAATGGAAAGAATGAGGCCTGGCCTGTTTTGAACTTGGATTTAAAAGTTTTGGATGAGGGCAGTGCGATTTGAGAGTTCCTATGACCTTCTTTTAATTATTTTCAATTATTATATCTATTTCATATAAAGATGTGACCTGGACAATTGGAAAAAGTTTTCACCTTTTCCAGGGGCAGCACTCTGGCAACCTTTTGCTGCTTTAGGGAAATTCCAGGGACAATTTGTTTCTAAAGTCTAGGTTTCTGTTTTGTTTTTTTTTAATAGTAATTACAAAACTAAGGTTTTGAACTCGGGTGTCCAGAGGATTTTTTCTTCTGAGTCCCGAGCTTATTCATTTTTAAGCAATACAAATAGAGTTCTTTAAGAATTCTGTGTTCATTTGTTATTACTATGAGGAGGTATAACAATGTACATTGAACAGGCAGACAGACACAAATGGAAAGTTAGTCACAATGTAACTGAGAAATTGGTCATTTAAGGGATGATTTTTGATTACTGAATTATTGTATAGAAATTCCCTTTTGCTTTCCGGTATATCAGAGTAGATAAAGGGATATACCTGAAATCTTTGAATTGTTATTCAGCTGCCTTGATCTCTGATACTGATTGTACAGCCTTTATCTTGTGCCTTTGTGGTTGTAAAAATCTTGTAACTAACCTTCACTTGTACCCACTTATCCAGTTGTTCAACTTTAGCGTCTTGAAATCATTAAATTCAGCCTCTGTTTATTAATAAGGAGTCTTGGACCAGCCCAGAACTAACCCACCCCAAGTCCAAAGGTATCTTGATAATCAAAACTGGATCTAGCCAAAATGGGCCCGCCTGATTTGTGCAGTAGCTTAGACTTTAATCTATAAGTTACCTATAACTCATTATAATACTAAAACTCATGCCCATCATCATATTAAGGGTGCCATTTTCTTACATTCATTCTTGACTAAGCATGCAATTAATTTGTGGATGCTCAATACTTAAATCATCTCTAATTACATCATTTTGGGCTATTGTGCTCATTATCCTAATGCTATGAAACTACCAGAATTAAAAAAAAACTACCAGAATTAGTGCAGTTCAGGTAGACAGGCTTGTGCACCAAAAGGCCATCTGATCTTTTGCTATGCACCTAGAAATAAACTTTTTCTCCCTTTGAAACCCCAGTATCTTAGGAATTGGTCATTTGAACACAGGTAAGAATCTACTGCCTTTGTTCAGTATAAATTGGTGACCCATATGGGATCCAAAAATGTCCTAAGAAGCAAGGAAACTATCTGTCCAAGGTTCTGGGGGCCCTGGTAGAACAAGGCAGATAAGCTTGGGAACTGAGTCTCTTGTGGCTGCTGGACATTCTTTAGTCTAGAGGCTTGACGACCTGGTTTTCTCAGTTCTGTCGGCACTCCACACCATTTGGTGCCTTAAGGAGTTTCAAAGAAAGAAACTGTTTTCAGTTTCAAATCTGGATATCTGACTGGATGAGTGGTTCAACAAGGAGTAAAAGTGGATCGGGAAGTTGGTTTGGTGGTGTGAGCCCCCTAGACCTAGCTTTGGGCCATGCTTTCAGAATGAACCCACCCTGCACTGAGCTCACCTGTTCTCTGGGTACCATTCCGTACGGGGCTTGAGGTTCTTATCTGAGTTTGTCTGTTGAGTATACTCCCAGGAAATAAGTAATTAGTGTACAGTGAAGTTAAGTAGGTCTGCTAGCCGGTGTGTTACCTAGGTATAGTAAGGGTTTAATGTTTGTTTAATTGTTAATCAGTGTGTTAAGCATTACTACCTGTTAATTGTTAGTTGGTACAGTCAGTCTAGTTACTAACTGGTATGTTACTTAAATATAATGTGTTAAGTGTCTGTTAAATTTGTAAGTGTCTTACTGCATTTGGAACATTGGTCAAATGTTCCTAATTGGTTACTGATTATGGATATTCCTTAAAAAGGGAACCTTTGGGCTCTATTGAAAGTTGTCTATGAGAAGGTATATTTCTGCAACATAATCTGGCCTCAAAATGATTTAAAATGAAAAATACTACCATTGCAGTTAAAGTTAAATATAGTTAAAATTGCTCTGCAAAAAGGGAGAAATAGGATGAAATAATGCATATTCAACATTTTATTTGTCCCTCTCAAAAGTATTCTTGTGTTTTTGTGAGAGTTTCTATTTTTGTCTGCTTGTTCAATGTACATTCTTGTACCTCTGGATGGTAAAAGCAAATTACTGAAAAAAAAATCTTAAAGAGCTCTATTTGAATTGCTTAAAAATAAATAGGTGCCTTTATATATATATATAAATAAATTAGTACTTCTGAAGAAAAAAGTGAAAAAAAAAAAAAACCTCTGAGCATCAAGATTCAAAAACCTTAGTTTTGTAATTGCCGTAAATAAATCTGGACATTAAAAAGAAATCACCCTGGAATTTCCCTAAAGCCACAAAATGTTGCCAGAGAATTGCCTTTGGGAAAAGTAAAAACCTTTTCCAATTGTTCTGGTCATAGCTTTTACCGAGATAGATCTAATAATTGGAAGTAGTTAAAGGGCATAGGAACTCTGAAATTTCATGGCCCTCACCTAAAACATTCAAATCCAAATTCAACAAACCATGTTTCATTCTTTCTGTCCCGCTTATCCCTGCCCCCAGGCCAAAGCACCGAAGACAGCATGAGGGAAGATGGGGGGAGGGGTTGCAGCTAAAAAATATTTTTACTGGGCCTGAAGATTAGAAATGGTAAGTAAGCACAGGAAATGCTACAGATTAGGGTATGTTGGTTAACACTATTTTTTCCAATAATGTCTTTGCAATGGTAATTGTAATTAGATCATTATTAAAATTTGATTAGCAGTGAGACGGGGTAACTAATTTTCTACCTTGTTGTTAGCTAAATTTGTATGAATAAAATGTTATGCATGTATTTAGAGATCGTATGAAAATTCCTTAAGACTTCACAATGTTCTCACTGTCTATGTTATATCCTAATACTTACATGTAGGATGTTAAATAATGGTATAACATTCTTAGTCTTGGTTTTAGTTATTTTTTAAAAAGTCTACAGATCTTAGAAACAGTCAAATTTGCTTGTCAGTTGCACCACTTTATTCTAATACTTCTCTAAAAGTACATGTGGTCAGCCATAGATCAGAGCTTCATTTGCAACAAGGAGAGACTTTAAAAGAGTGGCCAGACAAATATACAAATTACATTTCATCTTTTAATTGGCATAACTCTGGTAAATGTGTAAGGTGAGACAGGACACAACCTCTGGTATAGTTTGTCAGTGTAGAACAACGGTCAAATCTTTCCATTTCTGAAAGTAGCTTCATTTAAAATATTCATAAGAAAATTAGGGATTGTAAGCTTTAACTAAATTCTGAGATGCTTTGCTCTTTGTATAACCTGGTAGTTTCCTGCAACTTTAAGTATCTATATAACACCTGAGACTCAGAGTTAGTTCTCCAGCTCTGAAAGTCAGCATTACTCCATACAGCAAGACTAAAAAAATAAAAAAACTGAAGAAAAGCAGACTCTGATTAGAGATGTGACTAAAACTGACCTAAGATATTTGATCTAAGTAAATCAAAATACAGCATATGAGATAATGTCTTATTTTAAAACTTTAACTTTTGTATGAGACCAAAATAAAATTTTTTTTATGTCCAAAATTTAAATTTTCTGTACACATTATCTAATATAACCTGTCTAGTCAGTTTATTTAAACAACCTAACTCAGCTTTATTGAATCTGAAACCTACAATAAAGAATAAAATCTTAATTTTCTTTACAAGTTAATGTTATACCCTGATACATTTCAGAGTATTTTGAGAGAAAGTGAAAAAGTATTTGCCTAGTTCCTTGGGGGACTGGAGAAAAATGTAATAATTAAATTTCCTCACCTGGGGAATTCCTGATATTTTCTTAAGCAAGAGGGGCTCCCAATTTAATAAACCAAAGCCTGAATCTTGGGGCTTGCCCTTAATGAAACTTATTTCTGTAGTGGCAAAACTGAACTTACCTATAATTAATGCCTAAGAGTCATCCCTCAGAACCTGGCTATTGCTCAAATGTGGTCTCTTTCTAAGCCAACTCTGACCTTCCCCCCACCCCATGTGAACATGATTTTCTGTGGTGTAAGCCAAGCCCTGGAATTATGAGACATAATTCTCAGGGATAACCCTGCCCCTGGCATCACAGAACATGACTCCCAGGGATAAGCCTGGCCCTGGCATCATGGGATTAGTTAACCAAAAGCAGGAAAAGGAATAGAGTTTCAATGATTAAGAGATTTCAAATTGAGTTGAGAGGTCATTCTGTAGGTTACTCTTATGCAAGTTTCAGCCAGATATTGCAAACTGCCACAGTATGGTTACCCCGAACCAACAGCATTCCTAAAATCCCTGAAAAATATCCTAGAGTCTTTAAAAGTTTTACTTATTAAGTTTGTCTTTTAGAGACTTAAACCTCCAGACTGTTCCAATGCCAGATAAGCTCTGAAACCTAGAAATACCAGACTCTCCAAGAACAACAATTAATTTATCCCTCTGCCCCTTAATGACAATGCCCCTTTTCAGCCTTGAAGAAGTTAGAAGAGTTGTTGCCCAGATACCCCTCAAGATTCAGGGATAATTATCAAATGAGAGGGAGGATCTGTAACTGAGAAATTGGGATTTAGGGATGATTTTGAACAGCGAATTACTGTATAGATATTTCCTTTTACTTTCTGATGTATTAGAGTAGACAGAGGAAAATAACTGAAATCTTTGAATTGTAATCCAGCTACCTTGATCTCTGATAATGATTTACAGCTTATATCTTATGCCCTTGTGATGGTAAAAACCTTGTAACTAACCTTCACTTAAATCTACTTATCCAGTTTTTCAACTGTAGAGTCTTGTAACCACTAAAGACAGCCTCTAATGTTTATTAATCAAAGGTCTTAGATCAGCCCAGAACTAACCCACCCCAAGTCCAAAGGTGGATCTAACTGATAACCGAAACTGGATCTAACTAAAATGGGCCACCTGACATATGCAGTAGCTTTAACCTTTAAGTCACCTATATCTCATTATAATACCAAAATCATGCCCATCATCATATTATGGCCACTATTTTCTTACATACATTCTGTGACTAAGCATACAATCAAACTTCGCATGTTCAATAATTAAATCATCTGTAATTACATCATCTAGGGCTATTGTGCTCATTATCCTAAAACCCACCCATCTTTTAGTCTTTTAAACTATCAGAATTATTGCTGTTTGGGCAGACAGATTTTGGGGCCAATAGGCCATCTGATCTCCTGCTACATACCTAATAATAGATTTTTTTCTCCCTTTGAAACCCTGGTGTCTCAGGAATTGGACATTTGAGTGCACAGGCAAGAATGCACTGCCTTTGTAAAGTATCAACAAGAGACAAAAACACAGAAAAACTTTTCAGAGGGACAAATAAAAGATTGAATATACATTATCTTTTCCCATTTCTGCCTTTCTGCAGAGCAATTATAGAGCTATTCTCAGGCCATTTCTCCCCTAATTCTAAATCCCATTGAGTCCAGATTGTGTTACAGAAATAAATCTTTTTCTTATAGAAATTTTTTTCTAATTTTTCAATACAACTCAAAGGTTCCCATTTTAAAGAATTTACATAATCAGTAACCAATTAGGAACATTTGGCCAATACAAATGCAGTAAGACACCATCTAACAAATTTAAAGACACAATACTTACTATATATTTAAGTAACACAGCCATTAATAACTAAACACACTAATAAACAGGCATTAAACACTTACTATATCTAAGTTAACACACCGATTAACAATTAAACAAGCATTAAATATTATAGTTAGGTAACACACCAGTGAACAGTTAAACAGGCTTAATTAATTTCATTAAATACCAATCATTGTTGGATGACTTACTTTACAAGAGTATACTCAACAGACAAATTCAGGGTAGGGTTTTAAACCCTATACAGAAAAAACACAGGTCAGGGCCTCAAACCCCATACACAATGATACCCAGAAAAGAGAGAGGTGCAGAGGTCAGAGCAAGGAGCAAGGTGGGGTTGTTCTGGAAGCAAGACCCAAGCCTTCAAACCTAGATCTAGGGGACTCAAACCACGGTATTAACATCCCGATCAACTTTTACCTGATGACCCGCTCACCCAGTCAGATGTCAGGACTTGCAACTGGAAATGATTTCTCTTTTTGAAAATTTTTAAGGTGCCAAAAGGGTCTGGAGCACTGGCAGAACAGAGAAAAACCTGACTGCTGAGCCTCTGGACTAAAGAATGTCCGGCAGCTGTAAAATGCTCAGTTACCATGTTCACCTGCTCTGCTGGAGCTCCAGAACTTTGGGCATTTGGACTCCTTAGGAATCTTTTTCCCATCTGGGTTACCAAATTGTTACTGGTCAAGGGCAGCAGATTATTTGCCTGATGTGCTCAATGTCCAGACACCAAGGGATTTCAAAGAGAGACAGAGTTTATTGCTAGGTATGAAGCAGGAGAGCAGATGGCCTACTGGCTCCAAAATGTGTCTCACTGAACTGCAATAATTCTGACAATTTTATAGTATCAAAAGATTGGCCAGGCTTTAGGATAATGAGCACAATGGCCTCAGATGATGTAATTAGAGGTAATCTAATTATTGAGCATGCACAGATTGATTACATGCTTAGTCACAGAATGTAAGAAAATGGCAGCCTTAAAATGATGATGGGTGTGATTTTTAATATTATAATGAGGTATAGGTGGCTTATAGGTTAAAGCCCAAGCTACTGCACATGTCAGGCAGGACTATTTTGGTTAGATCCAGTTTAGGTTTGAAGATAAGTTTGGAATTAGGGTAGGTTAGTTCTGGGCTGACCCAAGGTCCTTCATAAAAAAACATTACGGGGTGACTTTAGTGATCACAATTGAAAAATTGGATAAAATGGATAAAAGTTAGGGTCATTCACAAGGTTTCTGCAATCACAAGGGCACAAGATAAAGGCTATATAATCTTTTTCAGAGATCAAAGCAGCTGGATTACAGTTCAAAAATTTGAGGTATTTCCCTCTGTCTACTCCAAAATACCAGAAAGCAAAAAGGAATATCTATATAATGGTTCAGCAACCATAATCATCCCATAAATCTTAACTTCTAGATTCCACTTGTACTATTAAAATAAACCTTGTTTAGAGCTCCTGAGTTGTCCAGCCAAAAATATTTCTGTACCCTCTGCTCAGATGTCACCATTTCCTAGTCATTCTTCCCTAGATGGAGTAAATTTTATTTGAAACACGCAAGAAGTAAGTCCACCCACTTACTGTTTAGTGCCTGAGTGTTAAAGTGACCTCAGCAACAAACAAGGATTTCGGTTAGATGATAACTAAAAGTTGGGCCCACAGAATGAGCTGAAAGAAGTTTTAGGAAGATTTTGCTACGTTTTTCTACTTCCTGGTATAATCGGAACTTTCTTTCTCAATACCCACATCCCACGAAGTCTCCAAGCATGGAGACAGCCATTAGAACATGCTATGCATTGTTCACATCATGTTCTTTAGAAGAATTACTCTTTAAACTAAATCCCTTGCTGTAAATTACACTGATTTCATCGGTATGGTGTGAGGAGAAATCACATAAAGACACAATCCCTTTAGACATTATGTATTCTCCTCCTATATTCCACAGTGCTAAAGTGGACCAACAGTGATCAATTTAAACATTCCTTCCCTCAATGAGTGATTTGACACCTCCTTTAAATGGAAATGCTTCTGTCATGGTCACATGTTAATTATTTAGGAGCACTGGAAAGATTTGTTGAAGGATTCGGGAGTGCAAAAACCTTCATATAGTTAGCTGTCTCTACGTATCTGATGAACTGCTGGGTGAAAAAAATACTTTCTCTTTAGATAAGTAGGTCGAATTTAGAACAGTTTCTCAAACATAATACTATCAATATTTTGGGTTAATAATTCCTTTTGGGGGGGTATCCTGTGTATTGTAAGGTGTTCAGCAACATCTCTGGTTTCTACTCACCAAATGCCAATGGCACCCTCCAGTTTTGACAACCAAAAATGTTTCCATACATTGCCAAATTGCAAAATTACTCCCCTCCCCCCCATTGAGAACCAGTAATCTAGACCAAAGCATATTTAAGGCTAACATAAGGAAGAGTTCTTTGAAATGAAATAGGGAGCCTGGAAAAAGAGAGATGGGGAGAGTAAATCTACTGTCATTGGAAGTATTCAAACAAAAGCTGATCTAAATTTTAACAGATACAACTGAGGAGATTGAAGTATCATATTAGTATTTGAACTTTATGGCATTTAAAGGCCTTTTGTAATTTTTATAATTATATGTCGCTCAAGCAAAGTACTCTACTATTAGAGTATAAGCCCTTATAAAGGAAATATTAAAACATGAAACACAAATAATAGGGTCTTTTCTATCAGGATCACTTCAAAGCAAAAGTCCAGCCAATTGTATTTCACGTGATCATTGCAGGATTTATGTTAATTTGGTGAATCAAGGGTCTCAGTTATCTACATATTATAACTTGGGCACTCACGATAACATCCCTTTTCCTTCAGACAATAAGCATTTATCAAGAATACATATCTTAAGTATAGCAAGAACACTATTATGTAGAGTCTGGATGAGGAGAGAATAAAATAAAATTTAAAATTAGTTGACATCTTACCAATCCCTGAGGCATGCACAAGAAATTAGGAAATATCAAATCCTGATACATATGTGAGAGCTGAGTATCAACTAACTACATAATAGTAGGAGACCATGAAAAATAACAGAATGAGCAGAAAGGAATGAAATTAAATAGGAAATAGTCTTTTAGCTTTGTGTAAACAGTAAATCTGTTTAAAGTCTCACAAAAAAGTTGCTTTCTCATACTCTATTGGACCTTGGTTGCACTGTCTTTCATTAAACAGAAAACAGTGTTTCTTCCACCTGAATGTATTGCCCTTTATCTGTCTTTCAACTTTGCCAAACGCTACTTTGTTTAGTTCTCAGCTGAAACCCAGTTTTGAGAAAGCTTTTCCAAGCTTCCACTACATAAATGCATACCTCCATTGCTGTCATACAAAATATAATTGTTCATTTGCATATGTATTTTATCACCAAACTATAAGTGCCTCATAAGTTCAGGAACCACATCGTTTTGTCTTCTTAATGTTCGCACTTACAAAAATACCATATTGAGAGTAAATATTGTTTGAATAAATTGAGTTAGCAAAGATGAAAACCTGCTGCATGCTCAGAAGGCTGAAATTGCCTAAGCGAATCTTGGAATCAGGGTCACAATTATGACCCACCTATTCTAGATGCTCATAAACGCATTTTCCTACAATGGAAAACTGGATTTAACATGAAAGACAGATGAAGTAGCAAGGTAAGCTTGGCATGTGGGGGCAAAGGTCCTCCCATCTGCCCCACATGCCTACACTCATGTCACAAAAGATTCAATTTTAGGGGTTTTTTTTTTGTTTTTTGTTTGTTTGTTTGTTTGTTTGTTTGCATGGGCAGGCACCAGGAATCAAACTCGGTTCTCCGGCATGGCAGGCGAGAACTTTAACTGCTGAGCCACCATGGCCTGCCCCAGCTTTAGGATTTTGCCAACAATATCTGTGTTTATTTGTCCTTAAACTGCAGTCAGTCTAGCAACCCCCAAATCAATGAACCCAAAGGCTACCTAAGACTCAACAAAGCTGGGCACCCAGGACCATTCTGGATAAGATTCAAGACCCACTCTCACTCTAATATAGTTGTACAAAGCCTCCCTGCATAAAGAATATGCAGAGTGCTTATTACATGCCAGGCGCCATGCTTGGACCTAACACAAAAGGGAGTGACACATTTCCTGTCCTCAAGAAAAGCACAGTGACAGCATCTGAAATTCATTTACCAAAATCTTTGTCTCCATAGCACCAGAAAAGTTGAAATGATAGCTGCATTTAGTGAGATCACTATTGAAAAGACAATACTCATAGCAGGGATAAACTACAACTGTAAGCTTTTAGTGCGCCTTTCTTGAAAAATTTCAGCTCGGTGGTTAAAAACTCTGGATTCAGATAGACTAGGATTTACTTAACCCCTCAAGGCCTCCTTTCTCATGTCTAAAATGGAGATATTAATAGTATCTTTCTCACTGGGCATTTGTGGGGATTAAAGGCAAAAACACAGAAAAGCAGTAAAAATAGTGCTTCACACATAATAAGCATTCAACATTTTAATAGATATTATCATGTTAACTTCCTTTTTCTTTCTTATTTACCTATTTATTTATTTTACTTTCAATCTCTCCAGTCTAAGAGGAACACAGAGGTAAAGTACCAAGTTCAAGTTACTATCTATTTACAAGTGGGAGAATCAGCATCAGAATTCAGATAGTTTGCCTTCCACATGCTGTTCTGATCACCCCCTCACATAGTCTAAGCTTTAGAAAAGGCTTAACTCAAAAATTATCTCAGATATACTCTTGTCCATCCTCTTTGAACACCAGCTCTCTTTTCAGATTCATTCTAATTCTTACCTCTACGTCTATTTTTACCTCCTTTATCTTCATTCTTCGAAAAAAAAAGTTATCTCAGATAGAATCTTTTAATTTCTTTCCAAGACTTTTCATTCTAAAGCAATCTCACAAAGCAGATTGTCTTGAAACCTCACCTTACTACTACTCTCCCCTTCTCGCCTCCCAGAGAGGGCAATGCTGTTCAAAGATTTTTATGGCAGGGAGGGAGGCTCCAGTAAGAACAATTAACAAATGCCTTTGTTAATTGTAGAAATTTCTTACCAGAGTTAATTACTCAAGATGCACTGTTGTTTTTTTTTTTTTCATTTTTTGTTTTGCCTTTGTTTTGGGGTTAATTTGTTCCTTAATTAATTTCCCTTCTGTCATGCATTTATTTGGAGACTACTCTTGTGAAAGACAAGGCTAGCCTCAGGACCACACTGTTCACAGGGCAAAAAAATGGTCTGCTAACCAGGCTTATACTGCAAATTGTGAAGGAAGCTGCTACAACGTTATGTCATGGGAACACAGGTTCAAAGCACAACAGAAATTTTCAGCACATGACCCCTTTATTACTTACACAGAATAAACAGTCCAGAAAGAACAAATAATTTCCTTGTCACTTACACAGAATCAACAGTCTAAAAGAGCAGGAGAAGTCCCATCACAGCTGCTCTGTCTGGAGTGGCCAAAATTGGTCGGGTTTGGTAGATGGCAGCTCCACATGCCCACTTCACGTCAGAGAAAAGAGACAAACCTGTACTGTCTGAGTGTGGATTTTATCCACCTTTGTGCAGAGAGGGCCCTGATACGGAGAATTCCTGCTTTGATTAGTATCTGGGCTGCTTGTTCCCAGCTTCTGGTCTGGCTGGGCTTTTGCATTAAACTTAACATTTCTCCCAGCTGCAGAATGGTGCACAATACAAAAACAGGTGGGGGCAGCAGAAGGCCTTTCGTGACTTTCCCAGAGAAGGAGGAAGGGGTAGGTGAGGTCTGGGTGATGGCTGCTTAACAGGTCAGTGATGCCCCAAACACAAGCCACACAGCTATGATGGAGGTCATGGTATGAGAAGCAAGGAATATAGATATTCCTGAGATATCAGCAAATTTTTTATACTATGTTTAGAGACTAATAGGTAAGCTAATTGAAATAAGACTCTGACACCTTTAGTTAAGCCTGATATATGATCTTGCCTTAATGACAAAAAGTTCCTTTTTTAAATTACCATTAAATATGAACCCTTTTAATGGATCAGTAAGTACAAGGCTCGGTATTTGAATATGAAAAGAGCCTACTCTTAGCAGTATATCATAATGAAATCCAAGGGTACAAGGTGATAGAAGCTTCTACTGATCTATGAATAACGCAGTTGGAAACTTACAGAGTATTTCTCCAATTAGTGGACTTTCGAAATTTAAGTTCAGTGTTCCAAAAACACCTGCAGTTACACGCTATGCAAATGGTGATACTCCAGGAGGTTTATCAGTGGGATTTTGAACACTTAAAACTGTGGTGTCACTATTTTTGTCATCACCACCTGGTATATTATGGAAATTCCTCTGTTGCTAGTGACAAAGCCTTGATTTTTGCCAGGTATTTGGCTTTACATTCCAACAGAGTGAATTACAACACAGGTAGGAATACAAGAGAAGTAACACCGAAAACTTTTTCCCAATAGAGACCAGGTCTCCTTACCAACTTGCAACAATCCACTCACAATGGCAAAACATCTTGAAACATTTCCCATCACTTAATAGGGTTGAATTTTCAGGGCGTGAATTCCAGGGACTGGTTGGTTCCTTTTAGGCACCAGGCCTCTAATTTGGACAGTTGCCATCAGGTTCAAATTGAGGCTCAGAGAATATAAACCAGGCAATTAAATCCTCTGGATGTGGAAAACAGATGTGATTGAAAATATGATCCACAGTTTGTTCAAAATTTTTCTATTAAAAAAAGTTAGTTTCCATTGAAGTAAAAAATACCCATACACATTGAGCTGATATTCCCTATGTTTACATAGCAGTTTTAAGGAATATCACTTATTCAAGATTTTAAGACAAAACAGTCAACACAGGTGGGTGCCAACCAGAGAATCTCAACTGTTAATGACTATTTAACTGACTCACAGCTTTTACTTCTATATTAAAGAAAGTCATTATGTTAGCTTTGCTGAGATGCTCCCAGGAATTTAAAGATTCTTTAGCATTTCTAGTCTCCAACAACCATTTTAATTTACGGCCTGCTTCCTTCCAAAAAGAAGTCAAGGTGACCTTGAACAATACAAACAGAAGAAAATAAATAAAAACATAAGTACTTGAAAAATTACTGTCGACCAAATAAAATAGTTTTAAGTAGGCCCAAATTCATTCTTTTTTAAACACCTAAGTATTTCCTATTATTACTTATTCAGTGTTATTGGAGTTACATGGCCCCTGGCATTGAAGAACTCACAGCCTAGGTCATAATGAGCATTTTCTCCATCTGTTTATTCTTTCCTGGATGTCATCCACTGTACTCTTTTTAAAACATGTCATTAACAATCTGTAATGATTTTTTATCTTCTAAATAATAAAGTTCAAAATCTTTATCATAGCATATAAAATACTTTACAATCTAGCCATAGTGCTTCTATTCCTCCTCACTTTCTACTACTCTCAACAAGGTATGAAGTATCCTTGGTAATACTGAACTATCTAATACTATTAAAGCAAATGTGCTTTACATTTCCATGCTTTGTGTTCTAATTTCTGCCTATAAACTGCTTTCAGCCTTTCTCGGCCTAGAAACCTTCCATTTACCCTTGGCAGTCAAACCTAAATGTTAGCTCTCCATGGGAACTTGCCATGACTTATATGAGCAGCTCCCTTACCTGAGCATTTGTGTGTGAATATTTGTACACTATAAGCTATGAGATTGCCAAAATGAGTAAATCTCCTACTAATAAGTTCCCTAGTCTCAAATGAAGAAAGCAAAAAATGATGAATGCAATGATTTCAGGAGAGATTTGGGATAGGAACCAAGATTATTTCAAGCCAGTTTTTGAAGGTTTCTACCATGATTAAGGGATCCTTCTCAGGATTGTCCATACATAATCATCAGGACTGAATAATGTTGAACAGGAATTGCAATATGGATTTTGACCAGAGTTTTTTGGGGCCCCATGGTACGTGGTGCTTTTGCAGTTGATACTGAGTACACGGTCATGTGCTCCACTCCATTATATATATATATATATATATATATATATATATACACACACACACACACATACACAACATATATATACATATATATACAACACACATATATGTGTATTAGCAAAATTTTATTCTTGATTCTATTTCATCCCCCACAAAACTATATACTCCTGGAGGACAGAGGGACTACATTGCTCATCTTGGTAAGCCTAGATTTTAAAATAGTACCTTGTGTTTTATTGGCATCAACATGTTTGCTAAATGAGTGACTACTAAATTAGCAATTATTATCATCTCTATCATTTTTTTTGAGCATTTACCATGTACCAATGAGTGAGTTTATGCTTCACATGTGTTATCGTTTAATCCTTACATAACTTTGCTAAGAACTACTGTTATACTCCTTTTTACAGATGAAAAAGCTGAAGCTCAGGGAGTTTAAATAACTTGCCTCAGGTCACACAAGTAGAGAAACAAGCTGAGATTCCAACGCTGGCGTGTCTGATTCCAGTTCTGTAAATGAAACCACTACACTATTTGCCTCTTTGATGTCTGTTTGACTGCTCTGTGGAAATAATGAGCAATTAACAAGGAAACTATGAATAACACAGTTCTGTCTGCCATAGATAATACCGTGCATACCTCTCTGCCCTAAATTACTGCCACAGGACCTGAGAAATAAATTATTTGGAAAAAAAAATAATAACCTTAGGCTCCCCACCTTTCAGATGCCAACCAACCAGAGTAGGAATGCCTTTGTTTATTGATAAGCCTATCTTTGTTTGATTATTATTAGATGAGTGTTTCCAGAAACCACAGAAAAATGTGATTTAGTTAAACTCATGGCTCTGTTAAATCTTCAAGAGGCACTGTTAACAATTGATAACCAAGGCACTAGAGGAGATGTTTCTAACAGGTCTGTTGATGTCAAGTCACTCTGAGACTTAGACTTTCGCACGTGCTACCTGCAAACACACATGCATTCTGGACCAAGTATGGCATAGACTTTTTGGTCTTGTCGTTAATGACCATAACCCAAACTAATTCAGTTCCATGATTTTCTTTGGAAATAACTCATGTGGGGGTGGGAGAGGCAAGGGAAGAAAAGAACACATGCAGACAGATCCATGTGCAAAACACCTCTTGTTAGTCTTATACCTGCTAAGTCTAGTTGGAAACAAAGTTGTTCCTGAGAGTGCTTTGTTAGTAAGGCAGCAAGACAGACACTTGCTGAATGTGGAGTGCGATTTCCATGATAAGAAACCTTACATGTCTTACAATGCCAGTCTCCTGAAATAATGTGATTCAAGGAATCCTTTGTGGTCTGTACATCATTTCAGCCTCAATGATGAGCTATGAGAATGCCAAAATGAGTAAATCTCCTACTAATAAGTTCCCTAGTCTCAAATGAAGAAAGCAAAAAGTGCTGAATGCAATGATTTCAGGAGAGATTTGGGATAGAAATCAAGATTATTTCAAGCCAGTTTTTGAAAGTTTCTACCATGATTAAGGGATCCTTTCTCAGGATTGTCCATACATAATCATCAGGACTGAATAATGTTGAACAGGAATTGCAATATGGATTTTGACCAGAGTTTTCTGGGGCCCCATGGTACGTGGTACTTTTGCAGTTGATACTGAGTCATGTACTCCACTCCATTACATGTTTTCCTAAATCAAGATTTCAGAATGAGGCTTCCACAACTTTTATACTTGCAAAATGTTCCCAGATGTGTTGCAGGTAGTATGGTCATTAAAAAACAAAACAAAACAAAAAAAACGAATGCTGTCTGCAATAATGACTGACATCCATTAAGGAGAGATAACTCACGTGACGTGAACAGCTTGATACCCTCAGCAGTTTCTCAATGATATACCAACTCCAGTTCCAGTTTAAAATACAAGCAATTGGGATTTTGTACAGGTAATAGCTACAACTTGATCAATCTGAATTAGGAGGGTCACTGAGGTTTCTTAGCATCTAGTATTTGTTTTATGTAATGACCTAGGCTCTGAGATAACAGATGGTTTAATGTGCCAGCCCTCACTGGTTTTCTTCCAGGCTTATATATATATATATATAGCATTTAATTAAAAGAACTAAACAAAACCTCCAGCAACGCATGTATGATAAAACAATTAAATGTATAGGATTATTCTCAGAAAAGGGCCCCAAATAGGTATATGATCAGCACAGAATACAAAGGCGAAGTCATGAGATGATTATCAAGTCCTCTAGTTCCCAGGACAACAGCAACGGCTTATTTTTCAAATGTATATAGCTCAGCTCTGTCAATAGCATTGTTCTTGGAAAAGCAAGCATTTGATGACTCTTTGCCATCTGGAATTTTTGTAGCTAAGATTAGGTGCACTAAAAAAAAACACAACAGCTATTGTTGTTCATTTTAATGTAAAAGCACAGACTCGGAAATCAGTAAAATTATGAACCTTCTGAAAGAAGTCCTCATTTTGGAGAATCGTTTTAGTAAGAATCTTATTCTTAGTAAACTCTAAACTTGCACAGTCCTTTCCATCTTCTCTTGAAAGAAATATATGACATTGCGTCACCACGAAAAGAGCAAAGTTATGTCTGAAGTGGTCGATCATAGATATTTTATGCCTTCTCCTGAGTGGGAAGAGTGATGACAGGACTTATGTGGGAGCTTATCAGGTAACTCTGAAATTTCCAATTCACATTCTCTTTTTTCACAGCATCAAAATAATAATGTGCTACCTGAGGTCTTTCCCATAGTTCATACTCCTCTCCTCCCAGCATTACTGGAATGAAATACAACACCCGGGATGCTGAAAAGATGAGTCCCCTTGACTTGTCAAAAAATGTCAGGTGAAGCACCACTCCCAAATAAATTGGTCTTTAACTCAAAATTGCCCTCAGCAAATGAAGATGGCTTTTTAAAAAAATACTTTTATTGACAAATCGTCACACACATACAGTCCATACATGGTGTGCAATCAGTGGCTCACAGTATCATCACATAGTTGTGCATTCATCACCATGATCATTTTTAGAACATTTTCATCACTGTAGGAAAAAAAAAAAGAAAAATCTCATATATACCACACTCCTTATCCCTCCCTCTCATTGACTACTAGTATTTCCATCTACCCAATTTATTTTACCCCTTATCCCTCTTATTATTTATGTATTTATTATACATTTTTTTTCACTCATCTCTCCATATGTTGGATAAAAGGAGCATCAGATAGAAGGTTCTCACAATCACACAGTCACACTGGAAAAGTTATATCTTTATACAATCGTCTTCAAGAATCCAGGCTACTGGAACACAGGTCATCAGTTAACAAGGATGATTTGGATGCCTGCTTAGCATCACTCCACAATCAACTATTGATTGTGGAAAAGGTGAAGTTTTATGAACATTCTCAAAGCACAAATAACAGGAAAGAAACTGATGCGAGCTTGGAAAGTTTGGATGCTTGTGTGCCTTGCACACAATGCATTTGTCTCCAGAAAACCTGACCTCACAAGCAGACCCAACTACTAGTTCATTTCGTTCAGGCATATGTTCACAAGTGGTTTCAGAACTAAAGTCTCATGGACAAGATTCTTCATTTATTTTTCCTTAGAACAAAAAAGCAATTTCTAGCCTTAGAAAATTGGAATACAATAGCTAGATCCAATTGGCACAATATTGACTTCCTTTTGTGCACTGCCAGTTACATAGAATTAGTTTGGCGAAACTAGTTTTGTTTTTTTTTTAACATGGGCAGGCACCAGGAATCAAACCCGGGTCCTCTGGCATCGCAGGCAAGCATTCCTGCCTGCTGAGCCACCGTGGCCCGCCTGAGATACTGGTTTTAATGGTATGAAAACTTTGATGGCAGATTCCTAGATATCTAAACCAATCCTTATCTTAATTATCATCTTATTTTGATGAAAATTTGAATACGATTAATAAAGGATCCACACTGCACATAAAATTGTTTATCAGTAACATCTGAGAGTTCCTTTACATTGCCTGGCCAGCTTTTTGTTTTGTACAAAATCCTATCCTTGTAATTAGAAAAGGTTAGATAGTGGAGCAGCAAAGTATCCATCCATCCATCCGCTTATTTAACAACATTATAGAGCACCTTCTACTCTGCTAGGTATTAAGGATACAGAGATTATTGACACATTCCCAGCCCTTAAGAGTTCTCACTCCAGTGGAGGAATTATTGAAAGTGAGGAATTACTGAATAATCTAGAAACCATCACATACTTTGTTTAGTGCAGTGGCAGAAAGATATAAAGGAGTGAAAGAGGCTCAGAGAATGGGTACAGAATTCATCCTGGAGTGAGCGAACAAGAAAGGTTTACAGAAAAGGGCCCTTGAATGGATTCGCTAAGCAAATAGTGGTGAAGGTCTTTCTATGCTTAAAGAACAAAATGTACAAAAACATATAGATGTTAGAACATAATAAATTTGGGAAACTACAGAGTTGAGTTCATTCAGAGGGAAAAATATTAGAAAATGGTGGAAGACATTAAAAAAAACAGTAACACTGATTTGTTGCACAACTATTGTAGGTTAAATCTATCCCTAAATCACTCTAGCTCACAATGACAAAAATGAAAAAAAAAAAAAGACGAAAATATGAATTTTAGACCATAGCATCTGCTTGAAAATATAATAGTACCTGGCCAAATCCAGCATCCAACACATCCCTCCTCAAGCCAAACAATGCAATACTTTTGTGATTGGATATGTTTTAATGTAATATACTGTAGACAAGAGTACATATTGCAAGTGGAGAGGGTTTCTGTTGATCGTCATTACCTGCAGCCTCTTGGGACCTAGGAAATAAAGGGTTCTGCTATAAGGGTATTGTGTTTCTCACATAAATCATGAAGTCAAATCAGATCGTGATATTTAACACTTGAAGTTTTCATGTTCCCAGTGGAAATTTACCAGCTGATTCTTAAATGACAGTTGTTATTGTTGCAGTCAGTCATAAACAAATTTTTATGGCCCAACCACTAAGTTTAGATGGACAAATGAAAAAATATACTCTTTTAACAAGGAAGGATTATTCATGGTCCTTAAATCATCAAATTTATGCTTCAGAAATAAAGAAACAAACATATATAACTAGAACTATATCCTCCCTAAATGGATCAACTAGTTTTGAAAAGATGATCTCCTAGTAAAATCTATACTCAGTGAACCCATTGCTATCTCTCAGTAATTGCATTATTCATTTCTAAGTTCTCTCATCCTCTCTGTTAGAAAATCCTCTCCTAGAAAGTTACCAAAACTCTACATCATGTTTATTGCTTTATATTTCTTCTCGATTTATATTTCCTAAATTTATCCTTACTTGAATTTGTCCTTTCTCCTCCTCTTTCACCCTCTGAAAGTCCTCCCGTTATTGATTTGTAAGATTATTGATAATAATTTCATAATTTAATCTACAATTGTTTCAGAACTCAGAACTAGAAGCAAACTCAATTAATGTGATTATGGGTATTACTTTCAGTCTTGTCTCCTACTTAGGTGAGACATAATCTTTTCATGCTATTTGCATTACCATTTCCAGATTAGGAAACATTCTCACTGGGGAGAACGAGGTAGCAAGAGGAACTGAGTACTGGCTTTCTTTTACTTACATGGAACGAATTTTCCCATCCAGTAATTCTGTTTCTTCCTGCCACATTCTTCTCTCGAAACATCTTTTAAAAACCAAACAATAACACCAACATTTTGCTTCATTTTCACATTCTGTTGCTTTAGTCTCCCTAATTCTGTTCTCACAGGTTCATGCCAGTTTTCTATATTTTCCTTTTTTCCCCCAACAAACCCACAGCACCTATCTCTTGCCACAGTTCTTTTAACACCCAAATCCCCCCAATGCAGCCTAGCAACTCAGGGGGTTCTTTAGACTTGTTTTTTCTATCTTGCTGGAATTGTTCTGTATTGTCTGAATTTATTTTTAAGTCCTCCTGTCTCTTTTAAGTTATATTCTCTTTTTAGAATCTCTATCCAGAAGTATACGTACTTTTGAATTTTTTTTTCCTAAAGCATATATAACTAGATTCTGTTTTTCCTTCCTCTACTCCTAATAAGAACATAAATGGGGTAACTTGCCTCCAGAATTTCACATCACTTCCTCATTCTAAAGTGCTTCTTCCTTATTAGTCAAAATTATGTCCAGTGTAGGAGTTGCCCTCATTTCTTCATCCTTTCCCAGAGAAATCATATGGCCAGTTAAGCAAGCCAAGAATGTCTTAGGCGTCCAGCTTTTAGCTGAATTAGACAACAGACATGTAGCTAATATCTATCTGGATATCCCCCCAACCCTAGTTTTAAATCTGTGTTAAAAAGGAAGCCCCTTCATACAGCAACTAGGCAACTGATGGCATATACCACAACACTGCTTCTTTTCCTTTCACCTGTTCTTCCCACCTGGATGCTTTTCTGTGCTTATATCCCCAGATTCACAGTCACACAATGCAGGACAGAGAGGAAGTTGTCAAGAGGACAGCCATGGAAGTTGAATACAAAAGACCTGGTTTAAAATCTTTATTCTACCCTCATTTTATAAGCAAACAACTATGAACAAGTTTCTTTACCCAGCAGAACTCAGTTTCTGTACCACTATAAAAGAGATGGTGATAGCCATCATAAAAGGCTGGGCAGCTGGTTTTGCAATGATGAAGATACACTTTTCAAATGCATAAGCTAAATTATGAACATAGTTCTTTTCTAGAAATTAAGCTGGGTCAGGCAGGGAGTGAAAGAAAACAAGATTTATAATCTACTGACTCCTGTAGTATATACTTTTTACTAAGCATTTTTACTCTTATAATAGAAGGAAACTAATTTTAAAAGGAACAGTTCACCATAATAAAGTATTTCAATGCATGGCTCTATCATTCATTTGTATTACATAATTTTCTGACATAATTTTGAATATAACTTTGAACAGCATTACTGCCCCATGCTATTCAATGCAGGTGATAGAACTGAGGTTATACTTACTTCCCTAATTGGTGCTGCATTCTCAAGCTTCAATTCACCAAATATGTCCTTTCCCAAGAGTTAGAGAGATCTTCTCATTAAATACACTCACACACACATATTGCATACGTAACTACCATTAAAAGGGTGGCGATAATCACCGTTTTATTCTAGCCTACCACCTTCCCAGACAGGTTACAGCTCATTATGCCCCTTCCCAGTACAGAGAATCTTTTCCATATTGCTTTCATTCTACATCTAATACCTTCACTTGTATAGCCTGCTTTATTTTCAGACATCTTGGAGAGATAGACATGAAACCACAGGATCCCATCAGTCAAAAGACAAGAACTCTTTTCTTAAGCAACTTCCCACTACTCCTACTCCTCTGCGAGAAGACGTTTCATCAGTTTAGGACCCTTTCACTGTGGTTCCAGCTCCCAGGAAATAACGTCTTTGACCATTTTTCAGCTCCTTTCATTCTGTCTCCCTGAGGGGTTCAGATCCTGATGAATAAAACTTGAAGATGCTAAACTATAGCATTTAGAAGAGATACCCTCTACAGTGCCACCCAGAAACTCCATAATCAAGCAAAGCCTATGCACAGGCAGGGCTCTTACCACTCCTACCACAGGGACACATAAATCCAACAGAAGCCAGGTACTCATTCTAGATGCATGTCACCTGACACTCAATTCATCTTGTGAAAATAGGCAACACTCCTGAGTTCAAATGACTCAGTAGAGGCCACTTTGTCCAGGGTCTCCTGGTCCTGAGAAAAGAAGAGATAAATGATATACTTGTCTTCATGTACAACAACCTACACCCACTCCCAAAAAGCCACCAATTTCCTAGAATATAAAAAAGTTTTTACCAAATGCAAGAAAGAATTGGGTTTTAAATTTGCATTATATTGCATGTCAAATGCCAGATTTCCTAGCTGTTTTATTTGTGGCCAAGAGACATCAGGATTTAAAAAGATATAGAAAACATTTTTGATAACTCTGGCCTATATCAAGTGTTGATTTTAATAGCAGGCCAGATCTCCTAAGAACATGCTGTGTGGCTGTGTATGAACTTGGCTGTTAGTTTCCCTTGCCAGATGAAGTGATGATTAATCCGGACTCAGATGTCAGTTGTCTTATGTTGCTTGTGCTCTTTGCTAACAGCTGCCGATTTCAAGCTGTGCTTCCTACATGTTAAATATAAACCTAAAACCACAATTTCCAGTGAGAAAATTTTTAAGTATTCAGAGAGGAGATTGGAATATTCAGGGTAGTTTCTGATTAAAGTCCACTTAGAACATTATATCACTTAACAAAGTCAGTAGAGATAGAAGCTTTCAGAATTATTGAGGGAGAGAATAAAACTAAAATACACTTATTAGATATACATATACTCTATTTAAATATTTGCAAATATTTATTTATGCAAATACATTTAATTATATATAAAATGCTCCTTGAAAAACTGACATCTCTGTCCTCTTTTTTATTCTGCAATAAATAAAATAACTGAAATAGTGACATGTGAATTATAATAAACCTAAAATTTTGATTCAGAAGTTTTAAACATTTTATAGTATGTGGTTCTTACTAGAAAGGTTCTCAATAGATCTTTGATTTTTAATAAAAAACACCATGAGAATGGCATTTGTATACTTCTTTCACACCATCCAAAGAAGTAGAAACAAAATTTTAAAAGGAAATAAAAAGAATGTTAGTCAAGCTTTTCAAGACTTTAGACAAGTTATGCCTAAAATTTTGAGTGAACCAAATAGAATTTCAGTTGATTTTTTTTTGGCGTAACCTAGATAATAAATGTCTAATTTGGACAGTCCATGTGGCATACAGTTCCCAAATTAAACTCTTTCAGAGATTGCCATTTTTAGCAAAAGAGGGGGAAGTGAGAATTAGGCAACACCCGGGCTCTGTCCATACAACTTGAGCCAAATAATCTGAAAATTGAGTTTGGCCAATTCACCGTAGTTCGTTATTTGACTGGGCTAGAGCAGGACTCCACAAACTTACCAGCGAAACAATCTCACTGAGGACACTTGAACAGGATTTACCGTAGTTCAGGATCTAGCATAAAAATTAGAAGGAAGCTAGGGGAGCCCTTTTCATTTCTCTGCCAAGCCCTTGCTCAAAGTTTACGCCCTGCTGTGAAAGTACTCCTTAATATCCAAAATAGGGTATCCAGGGAAGCAGTTGGCATTTATCGCAAGAATTATCAGGAAAATTGTAGCGATCTAGAGGTGAAAGGGCATTGGGTAAAAGGTACGACGATATTCATTTTCTATGACCGGTCATTTACTTCTGGGTTTGTAACAGCGTAACCTCCCCTTTCTCCCTCCACCAGGTGGCAAACCTGCTACGGCTCTTCCAGATCCCTCAGATAAGCTACGCTTCCACCAGCGCCAAACTCAGCGACAAGTCGCGCTACGATTACTTCGCTAGGACCGTGCCCCCGGATTTCTACCAGGCCAAAGCCATGGCCGAGATCCTGCGCTTCTTCAACTGGACTTACGTGTCCACCGTGGCCTCCGAGGGCGACTACGGGGAGACGGGGATCGAGGCCTTCGAGCAGGAGGCCCGGCTGCGCAACATCTGCATCGCCACGGCGGAGAAGGTGGGCCGCTCCAACATCCGCAAGTCCTACGACAGCGTGATTCGCGAGCTGCTGCAGAAGCCCAACGCGCGCGTCGTGGTCCTCTTCATGCGCGGGGACGACTCTCGCGAGCTCATATCCGCCGCCAGCCGCGCCAACGCCTCCTTCACCTGGGTGGCCAGCGACGGCTGGGGCGCGCAGGAGAGTATCGTCAAGGGCAGCGAGCACGTGGCCTACGGCGCCATCACCCTGGAGCTCGCCTCGCAGCGCGTCCGCCAGTTCGACCGCTACTTCCAGAGCCTCAACCCCTACAACAACCACCGCAACCCCTGGTTCCGGGACTTCTGGGAACAGAAGTTCCAGTGCAGCCTGCAGAACAAGTGGAACCACCGGCGCGCCTGCGATAAGCACCTGGCCATCGACAGCAGCAACTATGAGCAGGAATCCAAGATTATGTTTGTGGTCAATGCGGTGTATGCCATGGCCCACGCCCTGCACAAAATGCAGCGTACCCTCTGCCCCAACACCACCAAGCTCTGTGATGCTATGAAGATCTTGGACGGGAGGAAGTTGTACAAGGATTACTTGCTGAAAATCAACTTCACAGGTAAGCAAGCGGCCTTCATCATCTGTAGTGCAAATTGGTGCAAATGTATATATATATATATATATATATTTATAAATATATATATATATTTATAAAACGAAAAGTTTTTGTGTGTGGCAACAATAATCCAATATTTTTGCCTCCAACCCAGGCATTTTTGCTTCTAAGCCATAAAAAGGGTTCAAGCTGTCAAACAAATGGTCCAAGAAACAATGTGAGGCCCTGATGTTCTTACTTATTTTTGAGTGAATATCTTGGCTGCTAAAGCACATGAAAATGAAAGCCCCCCCCCCCGCCCCAAGAGTGGGCTGATCACCCCACTGTGGTAGCTCACTAAATGTAGGCCAGACTCCATTTGCTCTCTTTCTTGTTTTTAGCTGTAGGATATGACACATGTGATATGAGCATTTAATCTTCTTTAGCAGGATTCACAACTCTCTAAGGAACATGAACTGCCAAGCCTTCTTTGTGGGTGATTTGAGCAAAAGAATCTCATAATTTACACAGCTGGGGGAGAAAAAGTCACTGCTTTCCTTTAGCCTAGTTAGAGATGAAGAGAGAAAGATACCTAGACCAGGGTGATTTGAGGCACTCCAGTTTATTTTGTCTACTATACAGAAATATTTCCATATGATATAAAAAGTTGTAGATTTTCTTATAAAAAAAGGTTCTTCTCTTTTTCTGTCTCAGTATAAATAAACAATGTGAAGATTGATGGAAGTCATTCTCATACAGTAGTAAACATGCAAAGATGCATTTGGAGTGACTGTTGCCTCATCAGTTATTTCTAAATATGGTCTAAATATTTCTGTATAGTAGTAAAATGTTAAAATAAATACTGTAGTATTTATTTTTATAAATAAAAAAATAAAAAATAAAAAATAATTACTGTAGTAAAATGCATTACTAATTTCTAAAAAAGCATGAAATTTTGAAGATTTGTATTCTCCACTAAGGAACATGTCATGTCAACTCATTAAGATACTGGTTCTGGGGACGTTAGCTTATTCCCAGGTAATAACAGGGCAAATAATATTATTGGGTGCAAAATATTTTTGATGTCAAAAACATTCCAGTGAGAAAATCCTTTCATTTGCCAATATTTCTAATAATCCCCCATACCTCTAGGGCCTCGTTCTAGTCTGCACAGTCTGTTTCAATTGACTTTTCATCTAAAACCTAAAAGTTTGTGTGCTCATCCTACTCTCAGTTGAGCAAGTAGCAGTTCTCACACCACCCATATAGATGGTTGCTCAGAAGTAAAATGGCCAAAATCACTGGTACTACTCAGAGAGGGCTCCATGACCTGGGCTTCTATTTCAGAATTCTGTCCCCTAAACCAGCTTTGAGAACCAAATCCTGCATTTTGTGCCTCTTCTTTCCTTCATTCTCCCCAGAGGGGGCTAAAAGTAGTAGAAATTAATTGTGTCACTATTTCCTCCCGTTCATCTGATGGATATCACTTCTTACCATTAGATCAACTACTAAAAGGGTAAAGATTAAACATTTTTGCGCCGTGTATTCCCACAGATGTATTCCATATGGAAATAGCAAAAAATAGAAAAGAATAACAAATCAGCATTCATCTTCAAAATCCCAGATCAGTTTCTACTGACATCTCTAGAAAATAAGAATGAAACCTAGAATCAGTAAAAAAAAAAAAAAAAAAAAAAGGAATTGTTAGAGTATTTCTGAGTCTTATTGAATGAATAGCTTTACTCTAAAAATAAGTGAAGGCTCAGGTATCCATAAATAGCTTTTACAATGCACTGAATTCCTAAAGCTGAATAAGATACTTCAACACTCCTTCTCCTTTCAGACAGATGTGATCATTTATCTTTATTCACAACATGTATTAATTTATTTTTTTATTCTAGTTCATGCCTTACTCCTTAATATAGAAATATACAAATATATCCATATAGTCATTCGTGAGCAGCTACATTAAGGAAACTACTGGATTTCAGAGAGACCTTGCAAAGTGTTTTTTTGTAACCAACATATTTTCCTTCATCCCATTGGCTTTTTTGGGTTTTAAATGGCAAAGGACAGTGAAGTCATAAGGCTATTATTTGTATAAATAAAGCAAAAGTATCTTCTTTTTGTCTGTCTTGTTCAATTACTAGATTCTATTCTACAATTCAGTTTGCCTATATGGACCTGGCCACAAAGTGCTATTTTAGCCTTCTCAATTTGTCAGACATTACCAATCATTCTCCATTTCTCAACACCTAAGAGGATGAAAACAGATTTAAACTACAGAAAAGAGGAGAAATTTAGACCAATCACAAGGTAAATATTATTAGCAGTGAGAATTGGACAAGAAAATTCATTACTATGGGAAAACACCAAGATGCTAAATTAGCTAAATATGTACATAAAAAATTAATGGAAGAATTGACTATAAGAATCTAGCATTCTGCTGGAAGAAAATAATTATAAAATATATATTTAAATGAATAAATAGAATTTGAGTTTATAGTAATCTGATATTATTTAGTATCAGAAAATAGACTTAGTATCTTTTTTTCAACTTAGAAATAGGTAGAATATTATAAGCATGTAAGCCATGTTACTGTCTTAAGAATAAAAAAATACCGTGGATTTTTTTTACCTAGTTAGCTTTTGAAAGCAGGTATGTTTAACATTTTTTTTCTGAAATAGTATCTCAGTTTTTCTAACTTGAATATTGAGGCAGTGGGCCAGGCACAACAGTAAACATTTAGCAGACAGTGAAACAATCTTTGCTTAAGTCCTCAAACAATTTTTGAAACAGGCCTCTTCAGCCATCTGCTTATACTCAGTGAATTTACCCCAAGATTCATTTGACAAGAGATAGCTGTAGGTGATTTGCTAAAAGCTCTAGCTCAGAGATGAGATTTAACCACAGAGATTAAAGTAATGAATGGGTTCCCAGTGTATTCTTAGGATTGGCCAACGCAGATCGTGCTTGAAGTTAATCCAGTTTGAATATTCCTTTTGCAAAACACATTTGAAAAATTACGCCTTGCTAGTGATTCTCCTAAATAGTTAACTCTCCTGGTAGGATCTGACTGCTGCCTATGCTTCTAGACTTGCCTCCTGCCATTTACCCACATTCACTCTTTCTTCCATGGAGACTACTTGCAGTTCCGCAAACACGTCATGCCTTTATTTTTTAAACTGTGCCCTCCTCACATGCTGTTTCCTCCACCTAGAACTTTCTCACTCCTATCTGGTACCTTCACTTATGTCTGTGTTCTTTCAATACTCAAATGATACCTGCTTTAGGAAACATTCCTTGGACTTCCCAAATTGAGATAAATGTCTACCTCTTTTTCACCCACCATCCTGGCATTTTGCTTTCCCTCACACCTTACATCCAAGCCACACAAAAAAATCTTGTTGGGTATACCTTCAAAATAGTTTCAGGAAAAAAAAAATAGTTTCAGAATCTGACCACTTCTCACCTTCTCTACTGCTTCCACCCTGGTCTGAGCCACCGGCATTTCTAGTCTACATTTCTATAATGGGCTCCTAATTGATTTACTCTTGCTTACCCCCAAACTAGCACCCAGAATCTATTCTTTGCATAATAGCCAGGTTGCCCTTAGCAAATCACTCTTGTGCTCATAACCCCCTAAAAGTTTTCCCTATGTAACTCACAGTAAACATCAGAATCCTTACAATGACCTACGAACGCTATGATCTTCTACCCTTACCCTATTCTTCACTGATCTCTTGTCATCACCTTTACTCTCCTTGTTGCTCACGTCACTTGGGTCACCCTGCCTCTGACCTTGGCGCTTTTTCACTGCCAGTTCTCTCAGCCTGTGATGCTCTTTCCCCAGATATCCCTATGGTTAGTTTCCTCAATTCCTACCAGTCTTTTCTTAAATGTGACCGTCTTAATGAGGCCCACCCTGGTAATTCTTCCTAAAATTGCAACATGCTCCCTGTTCTCCCAGCCCTGCAACAGGTTCTCTCATGTCCCCTTAAACTGCTCTACTTTTTTTTAACCCTCTGATTTTTATCATCTTCTGTCATACCACATCATTTATTTTTATGTTTATTCTTTATGTTTAATCCTTACACAAGAATATAAGCTCTATGAAAACAGAAATCGTTACTGATTTTGTTTGATGATGGATCCAAAACTTAATAGGTATTCAGTAAATAATATCTGTTGAATAATAAATAGAACTTAACACTCAGATTCATGTTTCCTTCTCTGTCTTCTTTCTTAGATTTTGAACTTTTTGAAGGTAGAGAACATATGTTTCATCTCAGATCACAAAAATTCAACACAATTTCTGGCTCAGAGGGAGCATTAAATAAATGTTTATTGAAGGCATAAGGAATGAGAAAAATGATCAATCAATAGATTTGTAATAGAGTCCTTTATGAAAAGTTAATGTATATGTTTTGTTCATTAACAAATGGATTGCAAGAGAGAAAAGCATATGACATTCTAGAATGCCCTGCTTTTATCTAAGTACTCTCATTTAGTTATGTTCTATCATTGCGTTTGAGATAAGTTTAAAACAAATATCATTAGAACTGTAAAAGATCCATCATTGTTTTATAATGAATTGATTAGGACCCAAAAACCGTAACTGATTTTCCTGTGATCACTTACCTGCCAAGTGGCAGGGTCTAGGACTGAAATCCTAGTCACTTAGCCAAAGCTTCATCTGTATGTTCACAAGGACTCCAGGAAGTTGCAGTCTTTGACTCCAAATACATAACACATATACTGGAAATCATAGAAATATTTATTACAGGAACTAAAGTAACAATCAATCAAATAGGTTTACAGACATGTTTCTTTTTGTGCTCCTTTTTATGAATCTCTTTTGTGCTCTTAGGCTGCCTTCTCAATTAACTGGAGCTAAGGTGGCTCATCAAACAACACATTTTGAAACTGAGCCTTAGATTCCAAACTTAGGATATTAAGAAAAAAAAAGATTTCAAAGCATTTCTTTGTAATTCAGTAAAATTTTCCACATGAAAGAGTCATGTCATTCAGAATTCTAAAATAAATATATAAATGAGAATTATCTTTGGTGTGCTGTGACTTTTCAAAATTACTTAGAATAAAATTCCATGTGCTAATCATATAAAAGGAAAGCTTAAATTACCCAAGACAGTTAAGAACAGGGGAAATAGAGAAGGCTATTAAACATTTAAAGAAATGCACTATCACTGTCACTGTGTGTTCATGGTACAGTACAATCTTTTCACTTCTTATTATGAGACCAGTTCCAAAAAGTAGAGTAGAATAAAATCATTCAGTTACAAAAGGCCTTTCTCAAAGATGAGCTTATCCCTTCTCCTCACTTGAAAGAGGTGGAAATTCAGGATGTCAAGATTATTATCTTCACTTACTGAAGCACACAAAAGTGAACTCAACCATCAGAGTGATGTGGGAACTAAAATATGCCCATTTTGGAAGAAAAGAGAAAGACCTCTCACTTAGGAAGATACTGCCAGAGAGGCTCCAAGATGCATCTATTGTTGACTTGGCATTATCTTGGACTGTCGTTCATAATATTCCCCTGTGTGGTCTGCAGGGATGGACTACGTTGCTTGAGGATGGATAAATTTATAACTTGACACAAAGGGAAACATCCAAGATCACATAATGAATACATGACAGAGAAAACCATTACGGTCTTGATTTAACCATTCATTCCACAGATATATTTAGACTTTATGGGAGGCCCTGGGGACCCAGCAGTAAACAAGACAGATGCAGCTCTCACTTCACAGAACTTATATCAGTTTCACCAAAACAACCCCAGGGTACAGAAGCAGGTTTACTGGGGTTTGCAATATTAGAATCTTACCTTAGATTTTTCGTTCATTTTAGTTTTTAATTTTTGTTCTGCATTGGAAAGTTATTGTGTATCTTAAGCCAGAAGAGATCTAAAGTCGCTGAACAAATCTTATGTCCAAGGCTTGACTTACAAACAAAGAGGGCAATTCCTTGTTACTCCTGGGCTGGTGGTTGCAATAGGGCTAGGTAGGACATACCACTGCGATAGATTTTTGTTGGTTGGTTGGTTGGTCAGTTGTTTAGTTGTTTAGTTGGTTAGTTGGTTAGTTGGTTAGTTGGTTGGCTGGTTTTGCTCTGTTTTGCTGTGTGTTTGTGTGTATTTTCCACACTCATCCCTTGATAATGGAAAAGAACACTGAGATCTGAGACCTAGAGCCCAGTGTAAATGATCCAACTATGTTCTCGTGTTTACAGTTCTTCACCTGGAAGGGGAGCAGAGGCAGAAAATGGATAGTCCAGCCTGGCTCCTCCACTCACCTCTCCATCTGACTCATCCAGTAGGTGCAAGGATCACTCCTGGTTGGGACTGTAATCACAGAGCACAGGCCAGGGAGGGCAGATTTTCTGGGACACTGCACTCCAAGGAATATGTTTTAGCTGGCCCCAACCCAGCAAGGCTCTCCTCTTGAAAAGTACACGGTCATCCAAAGCACAGTGAGGAAGCCAAAATGGTAATGGCCACATCTTTAGATGAATGGGCTTTGAAGTTCCTGAAAGAGCAAACTGCTCTTGATCTTGCTTCCTCCCCTGGAACATTTGTAGTTCCCACAAAAGCACAGAAACTTGTTCCAGCTCTGCTGATCAAAAGCATTTCTAAAACGTAAAGATAAATATCCTGTACTTCTTTCTTCTCCTTTCTCTCTAGTCAGCTTCCTGGGGTCACAGGATAAGATTTAAACTTCCAAAGGGCACCGCTAATGTGGTTACTTATTTGTTTGTGCACCATGCATCTGTACTTTGGTGTCTTAGAAGCTTGAGAAATGATTCCTAATTTAAGGTCACACAGTGGAGAATAGCAGCCTCTAGGAAACCTAATTTTCCTGTTTGGCCTGTGCTTTCTGCTGCTATTGTTGCTTGTTATTATTATTATCATTATAGTCATAATAAAAGTTATTATTATATCATAATCTTTCATTTATCTTATTTCATTTGAAGCACCATCCTGCCAGGTAAAACTAATCATCTTCAATGAAGTACGAAAGAAATGGATTCTACCATCCAGCTAATCTGAAAGAAATATTAAATATATGTATTAATTATACTGTTTCCTCTATATTTCCATACTTTATGGGCACTATGGTGTACCTACTGGAACTTCATTTGCAAAGGAGATTGAAGACAAATATTTTTTTTTATTTTTTATTTTTTTTTATTTTTTATTAACGGAAAGAAAAAAAAAAAGAAATTAACACAACATTTAGAAATCATACCATTCTACATATGCACTCAGTAATTCTTAACATCATCACATAGATGCATGATCATTGTTTCTTAGTACATTTGCATTGGTTTAGAGGAACTAGCAACACAACAGAAAAAGATATAAAATGTTAATATAAAGAAAAGAAATAAAAGTAGTAGTAATAGTAAAAAACAACAACAACAACAAACAAACCAACAAGCAAACAAAAACAAAAAAAACCCTATAGCTCAGATGCAGCTTCATTCAGTATTTTAACATGATTACTTTACAATTAGGTATTATTGTGCTGTCCATTTTTGAGTTTTTGTATCTAGTCCTGTTGCACAGTCTGTATCCCTTCAGCTTCAATTACCCGTTGTCTTACCCTGTTTCTAACTCCTGCTGAACTCTGTTACCAATGACATATTTCAAGTTTATTCTCGAATGTCCGTTCACATCAGTGGGACCATACAGTATTTGTCCTTTAGTTTTTGGCTGGATTCACTCAGCATAATATTCTCTAGGTCCATCCATGTTATTACATGGTTCATAAGTTTATCTTGTCTTAAAGCTGCATAATATTCCATCGTATGTATATACCACAGTTTGTTTAGCCACTCTTCTGTTGATGGAGATTTTGGCTGTTTCCATCTCTTTGCAATTGTAAATAACGCTGCTATAAACATTGCTGTGCAAATGTCCGTTTGTGTCTTTGCCCTTAAGTCCTTTGAGTAGATACCTAGTAATGGTATTGCTGGGTCGTATGGCAATTCTATATTCAGCTTTTTGAGGAACCGCCAAACTGCCTTCCACAGTGGTTGTACCCTTTGACATTCCCACCAACAGTGGATAAGTGTGCCTCTTTCTCCGCATCCTCTCCAGCACTTGTCATTTTCTGTTTTGTTGATAATGGCCATTCTGGTGGGTGTGAGATGATATCTCATTGTGGTTTTGATTTGCATTTCTCTAATGGCCAGGGACATTGAGCATCTCTTCATGTGCCTCTTGGCCATCCGTATTTCTTCTTCTGGTAGGTGTCTGTTTAAGTCTTTTTCCCATTTTGTAATTGGGTTGGCTGTCTTTTTGTTGTTGAGTTGAATAATCTCTTTATAAATTCTGGATACTAGACCTTTATCTGATATGTCGTTTCCAAATATTGTCTCCCATTGTGTAGGCTGTCTTTCTACTTTCTTGATGAAGTTCTCTGATGCACAAAAGTGTTTAATTTTGAGGAGCTCCCATTTATTTATTTTCTTCTTCAGTGTTCTTGCTTTAGGTTTAAGGTCCATAAAACCACCTCCAGTTGTAAGATCCATAAGATATCTCCCAACATTTTCCTCTAACTGTTTTATGGTCTTAGACCTAATGTTTAGATCTTTGATCCATTTTGAGTTAACTTTTGTATAGGATGTGAGAGATGGGTCTTCTTTCATTCTTTTGCATATGGATATCCAGTTCTCTAGGCACCATTTATTGAAGAGACTGTTCTGTCCCAGGTGAGTTGGCTTGACTGCCTTATCAAAGATCAAATGTCCATAGATGAGAGGGTCTATATCTGAGCACTCTATTCGATTACATTGGTCGATATATCTATCTTTATGCCAATACCATGCTGTTTTGACCACTGTGGCTTCATAATATGCCTTTAAGTCAGGCAGTGCGAGACCTCCAGCTTCGTTTTTTTTCCTCAAGATGTTTTTAGCAATTCGGGGTAC
Organism: Tamandua tetradactyla; assembly: GCF_023851605.1. Classification (NCBI taxonomy): domain Eukaryota; kingdom Metazoa; phylum Chordata; class Mammalia; order Pilosa; family Myrmecophagidae; genus Tamandua; species Tamandua tetradactyla. The sequence goes on along the minus strand of NC_135327.1, from coordinate 130,422,691 downwards.
CCTGCCCTTCCAGATAAATTTGCTTATTGGTTTTTCTATTTCTGAAAAATAAGTTGTTGGGATTTTGATTGGTATTGCATTGAATCTGTAAATCAATTTAGGTAGGATTGACATCTTAACTATATTTAGTCTTCCAATCCATGAACACGGTATGCCCTTCCATCTATTTAGGTCTTCTGTGATTTCTTTTAACAGTTTTTTGTAGTTTTCTTTATGTAGGTTTTTTGTCTCTGGTTAAATTTATTCCTAGGTATTTTATTCTTTTAGTTGCGATTGTAAATGGGATTCGTTGAAGACAAATATTTTGAGAATATTTTTTCAATAGAACTAGCATGCTTCTAAAAGAAAATTCAACTTAGAAATAAGTTAAGCCTACATTTCTGACTTTTTGGGCACCCATGTAATCCCACAATTTCCAAAGGTTTCTAAACTCTAGACACATTGTTATAGTTGAATTGAAATTGTGTTTCCCTCTCTCATAAATCTGGCTACTACTGACCTTCAGTGAAACACTGAAAAACCAGCATAGAGAAAGGAAGTATACTCAGTGGGTTCAGAAAGAATTTCCTGATCCCACTGAGTATATTTCACCTAGTAGTATTTCACCTAGCAGGAAGTTAAGGGCAGTTCTCCTCAAAGTTGGGCTTAGTAAGTCTCCATAGGAACCTAGCAGAATTCTCATAATGCCTGAGCAGCTTCTGAAGATTAAGGATGTCTCATGTTTGTGTTTTACCTGAGGAGTGGGCCTTGAGAAGGATGGCTAAAAAGAATTTATGACCGGTCATCAGTCTCGTCTCCCTTTTACCTTGCACATTTACATGCACCATCAGTACTCTTTGGGTATTATATGTGACACCAGCAGGAAAGGGTCCTCAGTCATCTTTCTTGCTTTTTTCTACAAACCTCTAACGTTGTAGCTGGGACAATACTTATATTCCATTTGTGTCTAGTTCCAAATACTTCATTTCAAGGTGGATTAGAATTTGTTTAGTTAGCAGAGTCCCCAGAAGTTATAGTACTAATTGAGTAACATTAGTTACCCAGAATAATGAACAACTTAATTCCATCAAAAATCTATAAATAATTTTACTAGCAGAGAGGTGACCATATATCAAACTTGAAAAATAACATCTAAACTACAAAATTATGTCCTTCCACACACTAAGCTGCTGAACCAAGTATGATTAGATGTTCTAAGACTGACTATTAATATTATCCTGATACTTGTCCATGCATTTGTCCAAGAAGGTAGGTAGTAAATTACCAAGTTTTGAAAATATAGTAGAAAAGCTCAAAATAAGTATTTCAATGTATTACTCTAACTAATCACTACATTAGTAAATATCATTATTCTGTTTTAACCATAGAATAGTTTCAACACATAAAACCCAAGTATAGGAGAATAGTTTTGAGAACTATTGATCTAGGTTATGTATATTCCTTTTTGAGATTAGATTGTGCATTCTATCCCTTCATTAAGCCAGTTGGCTAGCTACAGGGCTCATGTTTCACCATAGTAAGCTTCTTACATATTTTTTTCACCATGATAAAGGAAAGAAGGAATTGGGAATTGATTGTTACAAATCTAGTGTTACAAATCTAGGGGGAAAAAAAAACCACTATTTTTCATGAGCATTTTTTTTCATATGGAGAGAATTTGTGGACAATGGTGATGATAAATGCACATAGAGGGACAACATACAATGCTGTATTTATGAAACTTCTCAGAGAATTTTTAGTCATCAGTGTGTGTCGGGTACTACGAAAGAAGCAAATAGATAAATAAATCAAAGGCAAACAAATGTTTCTGCCCTCAAGTGGCATAGCAACTAGAAAGGACAATAAAAGAGAACATAACTTTTACATTCACAGCAGTTCATCACTGGCATTTTAAGAAAGGTAAAAGAAGCACAGTACATGATAACAAAGGAGAGATCAGAGTCAGCAAGGGGTTCAGAAAAGACTTCCTAAACCATGTAGTACTGGATATGACTAAGATTTCATTAAAAGTGCGAAAGGAGGGAAAGATTTTCCATGCAAAGAGATCATCCAACCCAGACATGTTAATAACGCTTCAAATGTTTCATTATTTTTAAGCTGCATTAAAATTCAAAGTACTTGTGGAGACTAAGAATAACTTAAAATTAAATTCAATTAAAGTTAAATTCAATTAATCCTATTTTATTTACTACATCTGAAATATACATTTTCAGTCCCCTTATATAAAATTTTCCAAAATCAAATTGTTTTTGATCACTAATCTATCGTCCTCACCTTGAACTTCAGTGAAAACCAATAAAGTTCTGATATGAACAACAGGAAAAAAAGAAAAAGAAGCTACCATTAATTGATTTCTACCTGCTTCATGATAGTCATTTTATATATTTTATATTAATTCTTACATTATATATTTTACATTAATTCTTACAAAAATCCCATCAGGTACATAGATATTATTTCACCCTATCTTATAGACGTAAATGATGCTCAAATGAGTTAAATGATTTTAAAGTTGTAAGCTAATAAGAAATCTCCAGAAACAAGCCAAGTCTGATTCCTAATCACATTATTTTCCACTATTGCTTCCTAACGAGAAAAATAAATTTTTACCTAGAAAAAGGTCCAGTTCCATTGTCATCTGGTTGGGTTTACCATGTGTGGTTTCAGTCATGATTGTTGATTGCCTCACAGCGTTCATTATCTGAAAAGCATTTGTTAATTCTTTTATTAATTGCCGTAAAGGTGCCTTCAATAAGGAGTGGCTCATAGCAAAGGCCTTCAATTATATACTTCACTTGTTCTCTGAGAGCATCGAGTTGCACTAAATCAATATTTGCAATATCATACTATTTTTGAGACTCAATAGTAAATTGCAAGTAATAATAATAATAATAGTCAGGCTATAAGTGACCAGGTCTTAGATGCTGTTTAAGACTCCATTTTTTTTCAGTCATCTCATTCTCTAATTCTGATTACAGAATCAAGCTTCATTAAAAGCAAATAAATAAAAGAAATGGGAAAAATACTGAATCTGATACTCCTATAGAATTTCTGGCTAGAACAATAATAGTTTTTAGGGTTTGTTTGTTGGTGTGATTGACAATGTTTTTCATTGTGTTCATGTTGTTAGGTGTTAATGGTAGTATTTGTTTCCTAGCACACTTCACAAATCCAGTTTTGTTTTTAAAAAAACACCATTGGTACTGTCTAAATTAGAATTTCTTTGGGATTTTCTATTAGAAAGTTTTATTTCTAAGCAGTTAAGTTACTTGTAATCACAGGGTAGCATTATACCAGTTTCTTAGGGTACTTAAAAAAAAGGATATCTTTCTTGTCCCTAAATTGCTTATAATCTACTAAAAACCTTAAACCCAGATTATCTCAATTTTAATGAAAGCAGAAAACAAAGAGAATTCATCATTTCCCAGTCATCAAAAAACAAGCCTTTAAATAATACAGATATTTATATCCTCATCATTTTTATTCATCAAAAATTCTGTCATCTTCAGCAACATTTTAAACAGCAAAAATATAAATAAAATATTTCTAAAAGGAAACCAAGAGCATCAACTGCCAGACAGGTTCCTTCTCTACTTTTGCCTATCCAGGTTCTCCCCAAGAGTGTATCCTGTGAATAATCACTCCACAGTTGAATATCTCTCATTTCAGTGGAGAAATATATTAAGTTCTTTTTCTGCCTTTTGCCTTGCAAGGGTTTTTGGTGCTGAATTAATCCAGCACTTAAATATTGTGGAAAAGGAGAAGAAAAACATTCTTTGTTTTATATTTTCTTAGGAAATTGCATCATAATTTTAATATTTAAAATATTGTCGCAATATTTAGGATTCTGATAGACAATTTTAAATGTGAAATAAGATTAATCAATTTCACAACAGAACTGAGAAAAGCAGATGTCATATCCCAGCCTTCCACTTCTTTTTGGTGGCATTCTTCAGTTTAAATTTAGCCATCCAAGTTACTAGACTAGGGATTGGGTTAGTATGATTCCCTGAGAGTGTAGGCTCATCCCTTTGCACTGTGTCTCAAGTCCCAATGTAGCACGGGCTTCACATTTGATGGTCCATCACAAAAGCTCACTCAGCCGAGAAACTAAAACAGAGGCAGTACCAAAATTTCGGAACCCTAAAATCCTAGTAATAGTTGTAAAGAAATATATTCCCTTAGCATTGCATACTTTTAAAATAACTTTCAAACACACTGCCATTTAATCCTTACCACAATCCTGTGGACCTTTAAATAAAGTTGGGTAGGTGTTATTATTTTCCAGTTTACAGATTAGAATATAGAGGGGTGAGACACTTGTCCAGGGTCGCAGAGACAGAATTCCTCCTGGATTAGAGCTTAAGTTCTTTGATAATTAGCCAGTGATCAGATCCCTCAGCTTTCAAGGTAACAGGCAGTATAGTGATTCTGTTTAATAAAGGAAAAAGAAAAGTCTGTAGGCAAAACTAGCCTGGTTATGGTTGTTGGAGGGTTTCAGAGGAATATTGGCACTAATAAAAGCAAAAGACATTGAATCAGCAAAGCTTATATTCATTCCAGACCTACCTATGGTTCTATGGCTTTGGACAGATTACATAACCACTCATGGCCTCCTCTGTTAATATTTTAGAAATGATACTGATACAGATGTGCTGAGTGTCAAACAGAACTAGCAGAAATGATATATTTATCCTTATTTTTTTTTTTTACTTTTTAAGCATTTTTTTATTGTGAAATATGACATATATACAGAAAAAGAAATAAATTTCCAAGTACATTTCAACAAGTAGTTATGGAACAGATTTTAAAGTTTGGTATGGGTTACGTATCCATGATTTTTCATTTTTTATTCTAACTGCACCAAGACACTAGAGACCAACAGAAATATCAACATAATGATTCCGCAGTCATACTCATTTGCTATATCCTACCTTCTCTGTTACATTCCTCCTTCTCTGTAAATGACATATATACATAAAAGCAATAAATTTTAAATTACATTGCAACACTTAGTTGTGGAACAGATTTCAGAGTTTGGTATGGGTTAGAATTCTGTAATTTTAGGCTTTTATTTCTAGCTGTTCTAAGGTACTGGAGCTAAAAGAAATACCAGTATAATGATTCAGCACTCAAACTCATTTGTTAAACCCTGCCTGCTCTGTATAAATCCACCATCACCTTTGATCTTTCTCCTACTCTTTTTTTTTAACTTTTTTTTATTGTATAGTATAACCTCTATACAAAGCAAAGAAATAAAAAAGCAATAGTTTTCAAAGCACTCTTCAACAAGTGGTTACAGGACAGATCCCAGAGTTTGTTATGGGCTACCATAACAGATTTTTCCTTCTAGCTGCCCCAGAACATAGAAGGCTAGAGGGCTTAAAATTTTTTTATCACAAATGGCTTTTTTTTTTTTTAATTTTTTTTATTAATCAAAAAAAAGAAAAGAAATTAACACAACATTTAGAAATCATTCCATTCTACAAATGCACTCAGTAATTCTTAGTATCACCACATAGATGTATGATCATCATTTCTTAGTACATTTGCATCGATTTAGGAAAAGAACTAGCAAAACAGCAGAAAAAGATATAGAATGTTAATATAGAGAAGAGAATTAAAATAATAATACTAATAATATGTATATATATATATAAAGGAAAAAGAAAAAAACAAAAACAAAAGATACAAACACACAAACAAACAAAAAACCATATTTCAGGTGCAGCTTCATTCAGTGTTCCAACCTAGTTACATTACACTTAGGTATTATTGTGCTGTCCATTTTTGAGTTTTTGTATCTAGTCCTGTAGCACAGTCTGTATCCCTTCAGCTCCAATTACCCATTATCTTACCCTGTTTCTAACTCCTGCTGATCTCTGTTACCAATGATATATTCCAAGCTGATTCTCGAATGTCGGTTCACATCAGTGGGACCTTACAGTATTTGTCCTTTAGTTTTGGGCTAGACTCACTCAGCATAATGTTCTCTAGGTCCATCCATGTTATTACATGCTTCATAAGTTTAGTCTGTCTTAAAGCTGCATAATATTCCATCGTAGGTATACGCCACAGTTTGTTTAGCCACTTGTCTGTTGATGAACATTTTGGCTGTTTCCATCTCTTTGCAATTGTAGATAATGTTGCTATAAACACTGGTGTGCAAATGTCCGTCTGTGTCTTTGCCCTTAAGTCCTTTGAGTAGATACCTAGCAGTGGTATTGCTGGGTCGTAATCCATTCTGCCATTCTATGTCTTTTGATTGGGAAATTCAGTCCATTAACTTTTAGTATTATTACTGTTTGGATAATATTTTCCTCTACCATTTTGGCTTTTGTATTATATATATCATATCTGATTTTCCTTCTTTCTACACTTTACTCCATACCTCTCTCTTCTGTCTTTTCGTATCTGACTCTAGTGCTCCCTTTAGTATTTCTTGCAGAGCTGGTCTCTTGGTCACAAATTCTCTCAGGGACTTTTTGTCTATAAATGTTTTAATTTCTCCTTCATTTTTGAAGGACAATTTTGCTGGATATAGGAGTCTTGGTTGGCAGTTTTTCTCTTTTAGTAATTTAAATATATCATCCCACTGTCTTCTAGCTTCCATGGTTTCTGCTGAGAAATCTACACATAGTCTTATTGGGTTTCCCTTGTATGTGATGGATTGTTTTTCTCTTGCTGCTTTCAAGATCCTCTCTTTCTCTTTGACCTCTGACATTCTAACTAGTAAGTGTCTTGGAGAACGCCTATTTGGGTCTATTCTCTTTGGGGTGCGCTGTACTTCTTGGATCTGCAAATTTAGGTCTTTCAAAAGAGTTGGGAAATTTTCAGTGATAATTTCTTCCATTAGTTTTTCTCCTCCTTTTCCCTTCTCTTCTCCTTCTGGGACACCCACAACACGTATATTTGTGCGCTTCATATTGTCATTCAGTTCCCTGATCCCCTGCTCAAGTTTTTCCATTCTTTTCCCTATAGTTTCTGTTTCTTTTTGGAATTCAGATGTTCCATCCTCCAGTTCACTAATTGTAGCTTCTGTCTCTTTAGATCTACCATTGTAGGTATCCATTGTTTTTTCCATTTTTTCTTCTTTGTCCTTCACTCCCATAAGTTCTGTGATTTGTTTTTTCAGATTTTCTATTTCTTCTTTTTGTTCAGCCCATGTCTTCTTCATGTCCTCCCTCAATTTATTGATTTGGTTTTTGAAGAGTTTTTCCATTTCTGTTCGTATATTCAGCATTAGTCGTCTCAGCTCCTGTATCTCATTTGAACTATTGGTTTGTTCCTTTGACTGGGCCATATGTTCAATTTTCCGAGCGTCATCCATTATTTTCTGCTGGCGTCTGGGCATTTGATCAGATTTCCCTGGGTGTGGGACCCAGCTGGTTGAAAGCTTTTTCTGTGAAATCTCTGGGCTCTGTTTTTCTTTTCCTGCCCAGTAGGTGGCGCTCGTGGCGCTCGTCTGTCTGCACGGCAGTCGGCCCGGGAAACCGCGCGTGGAGGCGGGGGTCGCTGGCCGCCGCGGCTTGGGGGAGTGCTGGTCCTAATTGCCCAGCTGGCCCGAAACGCCAAGCGTGACAGGAGGGCCCCGCTATCCAACGTTCCCAGTCAGACCGGGGAGCCACATGCGTGGAGGGGACCCCAGTTGCCAGCCGCCCCGGCCGGGAAAACGCGCGCCTCTCGGGTATCTCACCGCAGCAGATTCTCCCTGCCCGTTCAGCTGTTCCAGAATGGGGTACGCTGTCTTTTTGGTCTCTGTCGTGACTCCGGGAGCTGTTTCGTATTGTTTCTGTTTCTTTAGTTGCTTTTCTGGAGGAGGAACTAAGACCCGTGCGTCTTACTAAGCCGCCATCTTCTCCGGAAGTCCACAACTGGCTTTTTTTTCCTTCTTTTTTGTGAAAAATAACATATGTACCCAAAAAAACTATAAATTCCAAAGCACAGAAACACAATTAGTTGTAGAACAGATTTCACAGTTTGATATGGGCTGCAGTTCCTCAGTTTTAGATTTTTACTTCTAGCTGCTCTAAAATACTGGAGACTAAAAGAGATATCAAGAATCTTATATATTGCCCTAGGTGTTCTTTAAGATTGACTGGAATGGTCCTGGTTGGGGATTGGCAGGTTATGAAAGGTAACAAGGTCTAATTGAAGCTTGAGTAAGAGCAACCTCCAGAGTAGCCACTTGACTCTATTTGAATTCTCTCTGCCACTGCTACTTTGTTATACTTGTTTTCCCCCTTTTGGTCAAGATGGTATTGTTGATCCCATGGTGCCAGGTCTGGATTCATCCCTAAGAGTCCTCTCCCACATCACCAGGGAGACTTTCACCCCTGGATGTTTTGACCCATGTAGGGGGATGGCAATTATTTCACTTGCAGTTTGAGCTTAAAGAGAGTGAGGCCACATATGAGCAACAAAAGAGAACCTCCAGAAGTAACTCTTAGGCATGCCTATAGGTAGTATAACCTTCTCCGCTACCTAGATAAGCTTCACAAGGGTAAGCCTCATGATCACGGTCATGGCCTATTGATTTTAATGCCCCTAAAATTTGACACAGTTATCAGGGGATTCCCTGATGGTAAGGTTTAATAGTTTCTTATTCTTTCTTCCATCCCTCAGGGGACTTTACCAATACCTTTTGATTATCTGCTTAATATACTCTAGAATGTATCCAGGCATTAAAATAATCTGTGTAGGATTAAAGAACCTCTTTCTTGTTCTGGGCTTCCTGTATTTCAGTTGTTCAAATTAGCTATACAGGTAGGTTGAATTAGATTATGCATTATAGAAAATTTCAGTTCCAGACCAAATAAACCTTTCTTCCATTGGTCTCAAAGAGTTATGTCTTCCTTACTCCTATGTTCTGAATTACTTTAACCCCAACCTGTTCGGTTTCATTCTTATCTCTAAATATCAGGTTGTTTATATAAAACAGCCTTTCAAAATCCAGAAAATAATGATCACCGCGCTGGACTTAATGTGTCTGCTCTAAATGCTTACAATCTAGGCCCCTGTTTTCTTAAAAGCATTTTCTAAAGGTGACTATACCATTCTTGTCCTTTTGTTTCTGGCTTATTTTGTCTCACCAAATGTCCCACATGTTCATTCACATCGTTGCATGCCTCATGACTTTGTTCCTTTTTGTAGCAGCACAACCTTCATTCATAAGTATACACCATCATTCGCCAATCTACTTCTCCATCCAGTGCATCCTTCAGCCACCTGCATTCATCAGACATCATGTAGAGGGCCCAAAGTCCACGGTCCATCAACATTCTCAATTTTAGATATTTTCATTGTTCCCAAGAGAAAGAAAACCAATAAATACACCCTCGACAAATAGGAAATCTAAACCCCCTCTTAACTCTTGTCCCTCCCCCCGTTATTTACCTCTGTTGTTGCTGTGGTAGTGCTGATGGTTGCATGCCATCCAGTATGGCAGGATGCAAACTCAGAGAAGTGGTATGGTCTAGATATTGTACGGCCTTGTAAGGATTTTGGCTTTTTCTCTGAGTGAGATTGAAAGGCATTAGGAGGTTCTGAACTGACAGGAACTACATAAAGATTTAGAATAGAACACATTTCAAAATTATGGTCACACAGTAAAACAACTAATAAAGAAACCTAAAGAGGCTTATCACTGTTGAAATCTGTTTATTTCCTTGGCTGCTTAAGGAAATACCATGCTATGGATTGTCTTGAGCAATAAGAATTTATTAGCTCATAGTTTTGAGGCTAGTAGAAAAGTTCAAATCAAGGCATCATCAAGGGGAAGCTTTGGCAAGTCTCCCTGAAGACTGTAGCATTCTGGGGCTGGTGCCAGTGATCCTTTGTCCTGGGCTCCTGTGTCACATGTCAGTGCACACAGTGGCCTTGCCTGACCTCTCCCTTCTTTTCCAGGTTCCACTGAACTTCAGCTTCTTTCTTCCTGTGGCCTTCTGTCTGTCTGTCTAAATTTCATTCTGTTTCTAAAAGGCTCCATAATAGGATTAAGACTAATCCTGACTGAATTAACCTCATCAAAAGATCCTAATTTATAATGGGTTCATACCCACAGGAAAGGATTAAATTTAAGAATATGTTTTTTTCTGTAGTACATAGCTCCAAACCATCAAAACACTCTAATACATATCTTCTATAAATCCTGAGGATTTTTAACCATATTCATTTCCGGAGAGCAAGCCTTTTGTTAAAATCTTTGAGGTACTCAACTAGAACCAGAATCAGTTCACTCTATTGTACAATACCAAAATTAAATACGAATGAATTTTATTTTCATATTAAATTGTAATTTTCATACTCAAGACTCAAAATTGGATGTTAATACTTTAAACAAAAAGTGTGTTTCTTTGGAAATGAGTACACTCTCTTTCCAGACTTCCTACCATCCAAATGTTGATCATATCTACCAAAAGAAAAAGGGAAAAAACAAACAAACTGAGAAATGTTTGCTTAGGCCTTAATATTCTTTGTGTAAGCTTGTCTTCCCCACAACAGAACAACCCTAATCTAATTATGTAACTTCAGGAAATCCTTAAATTTTTCTGACCTCTTGCACTTGCTGTGCTCAGTAAGTATAGCAAGATACTATTTCTAACCCCATGATAATTAATTATTAATGATATGACCACCATAAAATGTCATAAACTTCATTGATCAAAGTCTAAAGTCATTTCTGCAACAAATATTGAAGCATCTTTCTTAATGTCAGACATTGGAATGGGGACAAAGAAAAAGATATGATTATTTCCCTCAAACAACTGTTAGTCTCCGAAGAGAGGCAAGCAGCCACCTTGAAACATGACACAAGGTAGGATAGGTTAAAGGCTATAACAGGCATTACGACAATAAAATCACCTATTTTATGTACTTTACTTTTAAAAAAATACACTTTCGCATTCAGTATCTTATTTGGTTTTTGTGCCATTCCCAAACAAACTGCTTCTTAAACATAATTGAAGATAATGTAAATTCCAACTGGGGATTGAGGAAGGGGCAGGAATTTCCCTTGAGAAGAACTTGAAGAGCTAACCATTTTTTGAGTGAATATTGCATAAATGTAGTAGAAGATACTAATGATCCCCCAAATTAGCTTCATTGACTTATCACGCAAGGGTGGGATCTCCTTTGGTTTCTGTTAACCTTGGATTTTTCTACTCTAGGGAAAACTGCACAAATTCTGGCCTATGATGGTTTATTCAGTCTCATCACTGTCAAAAGGTAGTTAAGAAACTAAACTTGTGAAGGTTAGCTTCTTGTGTCAACTCGGCCAAGTGATTAAGCCCAGTTGTCTGGTCAGGCAAGCACTGGACTGACCATCGCTGTAAGGAAATGTCATGGCTGGTTGATAAACCTGAAGGCTGATGTATTAAATCATCAGTCAGTTTTGCATCTGTGGCTGATTACCTCTCCATCAACTAAGGTGCATGTCCCACAATGAGATAATCCAGTCAGTTGAAGGCTTTTAAGGGAGAAGAGAGATTCTTTTGCTGCTTTTTCAGCCAGTGAGCCTCTCTGTGGTATACATCCAGAACCTTCACGGAGATGCCAGCTTCACAGCCTGCCCTACAGATTTTGGATACGTCTATTTTCAAAGTTGCGTGAGACTCCATTATAAATTTCATATTTACCGATCTCTCCTGTTGATTCTGGTTTTCTATAAAACCCTGACTAGACAGCTTGGTACTGGAGTACGTAGCTCCAAACCATCAAAACACTCTAATACATATCTTCTATAAATCCTGAGGATTTTTAACCATATGAAGCAGGGTTAGTTGCTCCAGACAGAGCAGTGAGGACTGTTTTGCCAGGCAAGGTGGTTACAGGTTTAGCTGGCACTGAAAGGTTAATCTCATTAGGTAGAGGTTGGATGGCAGACTCCTCTGGGGAGACTGGAGGCCAGGAAGCTGTTTCCTCAAGGCAGGCTGGAGGTCGGGAAGCTCTTTCCTCAGGGCAGTCCATTACAGGTCTATCTAGCAAAAGCTCAGCAGATTCCAGGGATCCTGTCTCCCCACTGCCATTGTTATTAAGCCATAAATCACACTTCAGGATCTCATTTTTTCCAATCAAAGCCCTTACTTTAATAGCAGTAGGTCTTGAGAAACAGAATCTTAAAAATGGGTTTTTACAATTGGTTTTCTACTCTGACTAGACTCAGAGGCACTAATGACTCTGTTTCCAATAATCAGAGATGGCACTGACAGTCCATGGTGTGAGTTGGCAAAATAGAAACACAAAATATCACCATTAGATTCTGCAAATTGTATACTTATACAAGGCCAGGCTCTGGGTGATAATGTTTTGACACCTTTAATGGAGTTTCGTGGAATTAAGAGGTATAATGATGTTGGTTGGTGGTCGTTAAATATGCTGGGTACAGTGATGAAGGAAAGGAATGAGCTGAAGGCTTCAAATTTGAAACTTCAGCACTATATAAATGATGTAAAAGTTTTCATGTCTGCCCCGACAGAAACTCTTATTTCCTGTGATCACAGACTTGAGTTCTCTGAAAAACAAAGCCTTATTGTGTGAGTAGCAGATTTACAACATAAACTAAAATCTCAACCTTGCAGGGTGTCTGCTATTAAAGTAAGGGCTTTGATTGGAAAAGAATGAGATCCTGAAGTGTGATGTATGGCTTAATAACAATGGCAGTGGGGAGAGAGGATCCCTGGAATCTGCTGAGCTTTTGCTAGATAGACCTGTAATGGACTGCCCTGAGGAAAGAGCTTCCCGACCTCCAGCCTGCCTTGAGGAAACAGCTTCCTGGCCTCCAGTCTCCCCAGAGGAGTCTGCCATCCAACCTCTACCTAATGAGATTAACCTTTCAGTGCCAGCTAAACCTGTAACCACCTTGCCTGGCAAAACAATCCTCACTGCTCTGTCTGGAGCAACGAACCCTGCTTCACCAGATGAAACTGAAACAGGGTGCCCTGAGGTAATTGGCTTGAAAGACACTTCTATTCCTTTTCATGACCTACCTCCACCACCCCTCTTTTCTTCAATATGTATAACTAGACTAAAGTCCCAATAGGCCCTTAAAGATGAGGTACAAAGTGTGACCCATGAGGAGGTACACTACACTCCAAAAGAATTGCCTGAATTTTCCAATCTATGTAGACAGAAATCAGGGGAATATGTGTGGGAATGGATATTAGGATATTAGGGATGTGGGATAATGGTGGAAAAAAAATTGGACCAAGCTAATGTTTTGATCTGGGCCCACTAAGCGGAGATTCTGCATTCAATGTTGTAGCTCGAGGAATTAGAAAGGGCATTAACAGTTTGTTTGGATGGTTGGTTGAAACATGGCTCTAAAGGTGGCTACATTGCCTGAAATTGAAATGCCAGAACTGCTCTGATGTAATATAGATAAGGATATCCAGAGGCTTAGAGAGATGAGAATGTTAGAATGGATTTATCATGGAGGACCTGCTCACAAATCCAGAGGACACATCTTTCACCAGAACCATGAGAAATAAATTTATGAGACTAGCTCTATCATCCGTGAAGAGATCTGTTGTTGCCTTTCTCTGTAGGTCAGATATTACTGTGGGAACTGCTGTCACCGAGCTGAAATCCTTCAACACAGTAGGGATGATGGGATCCCGATTTGGCAGAAGCCATGTGGCCACAGTTAATCACCATAGACATGGTGGATGTGGGCACCATAATGGACAGCGGACTCAAAGTAGCAGTCAAAATAATCTGGCATGCAGAGATTAGTGGCGTTGGCTAGTAGATCATGGGGTACCTAGAAGTAAAATAGGTGGGCAATCTACTGAATTCTTGTTTGAGCTGTATAAACTGAAGAATTCTCGGTCAAGCGAACAGAAGTCTAACTTGAATTACAAAAAGAGTCACGGCCCCGTAATCAATTCTCACACTTGAGACAGTTTACAGACCCAGAGCCCTTCTAATGAGGGGAGGGCTAGGTACCCTTGGGGAAGGACCCTTTTACACTGTCTCAGGTTTATACTGTTGCTCTTCCTCTCAGCCTTCCCCCAAGGAGACCTGTGACCTTTTATCAGGGTGACTGTGCACTGGGGAAAAAGAAATGATCAGATATTTCAAGATTGTTGGACACTGGCTCAAAAGTGACACTAATTCCACAAGACACAAAATGTCACTCTGGTCCACCAGTCAGAGTAGGGGCTTATGGAGGTCAGGTGATTGAGTTTTAGCTCAGGTCCGTTTCACAGTGGGTCCAGTGCGGTCATTTCCCCAGTTCCAGAATGCATAACTAGAATCAACATACTCAGAAACTGGTAGAATCCCCACATTAGTTCTCTGGCTTGTGGAATGAGGGATATTATGGTAGGAAAGGCCAAGTTGAAGCCACTAAAACTGCCCCTACCTAGCAAAATAGTGAATCAGAAGCAATCCTGTACTTCTGGAGGAATTGCAGAGATTAGTGCCTCTATTAAGGACTTGAAGGATGCAGGGGTGGTGATTCCCACCACATCCTCATTCAACTTTCTTATTTGGCCTATTCAGAAAATAGATGGAACTTGCAAGATGACAGTGGATTATTGTAAACTTAACCAGATGATGACTCCAATTGCAGGTGTTGTTCCAGATGTGGCATCATTGCTTGAGCAAATCAACCCATCACCTGGCATCTGGTATATAGCTATCGATCTGGCAAATGCTTTTTTATCAATAACTATCATTAAGGACCACCACTGACCCTGCAAGGCGAGTAGTGTACCTTCACTGTCCTGCCTCAGGGGTATATCAACTTTCTAGACCTAAGTCACAACCTTGTCCTCAGAAAGCTTTATCATTTCTCCTTCCCACAAGACAGCACACTGGTCCATTATATTGATAATATCATGTTGATTGGCCTAGTTAGAAAGAAGTAGCAACTGCTCTAGACTTATTGGTAAGGCATTTGCTTGCAGGGGATGAGAGGTGTTTTGGTTTGAATCTGTGGTGGACCCAGAAAAGTATATTGCTGGCTGGCAGCTTTTTAACTGTTTCCTTCGAGATGTGACACCCAATTGTGGGTGGTAAGTTTTGATTAGATGGCTTCATAGAGTTGTGACTCCATTCATTCCAGGTGGGTCTTGATTAGTTTACTGGAATCCTTTAAATGAGGAAACATTTTTGAAAGAGCGATGAGATCCATGAGAGCGATGAGAACCATGAAGCTCATGCAGCCAGAGACCTTTGGAGATGAAAAAGGAATGTGCCTGCAGGAGAGCTTTATGAAACAAGAAGCCTGGAGAGAAAACTGGCAGATGTTGCCATGTTTGCCATGGACCCTTCCATGAACTTAACTGGCCTTTCTTGAGTGAAGGTAGCCTCTTGTTGGTGCCTGGATTTGGACATTTTTATGGACTTATGGCCTTAGAACTGTAAACTTGCAGCTTAATAAATTCCCCCTTTTAAAGGCCACTCCATTTCTGATATATTGCATTCTGGCAGCTAGCAAACTAGAATAGGCAGTAAATCCAACAAAAATACGGGAGCCTTCCACATCAGTGAAATTTCTAGGTGTCCAGTGGTGTGGGGCATTTAGAGACATCCCTTCTAAGGTGAAGAATAAGCTGCTGCATCTGGCCCCTCCTACTATCAAAAAAAGAGGCACAACGCCTAGTTGGCCTCTTTGGATTTTGGAGACAACATATTCCTTATTTGAGTGTGCTACTCCAGCCCATTTACTGAGTGGCCAGAAATGCTACTAATTTTGAGTGGGGACTGGAACAAGAAGAAGCTCTGTGATATGTCCAGGCTGGTGTGCAAGCTGCTTTGTCACTTGGGCCATATGATTCAGCAGATCCAATGGTGCTAGTGGTGTCAGTGGCAAATAGAAATGCTGTCTGGAGCCTTTGGCAGTCCTCTATAGGAGAATAACAATGCAGACCCTTAGGATTTTGGAGCTAAACTTTACCATCCACAGATGGTAAAGCAGCAGATAATTACTCTCCTTTTGAGAAACAGCTTTCAGCCTACTCTAGTCCTTAGTAGAAGCTGAATGCTTAACCATGGGCCATCAAGTTACCATGAGATCTGAGTTGCCTATCTGAGCTGGGTGTTGTCTGACCCACCAAGCCATAAAGTTGGGCATGCACAGCAGCACTCCATCATAAAATGGAAATGGTGTATTAGAGCTAGGGCTTGAGCAGGTCTTGAATGCACAGTAAGTTACATGAGGAAGTGGTCCAAATGCCCATGGCTCTCACTGCTGCCACATTACCTTCTCTTTTCCAGACCAGAGAAGGTAATGGCCTCTTGGGGAGTTCCTTACAGTCAGTTGACTGAGGAAGAGAAAACTTGGGCCTGGTTTATAGATGGTTCTGCACAATATGCAGGACCACCCAAAAGTGGACAGCTGCAGAACTACAACCCCATTCTGGGGTGTCCTTGAAGGGCAGTGGTGAGGGGAAATCCTCCTAGTGAGCAGAACTTCAAGCAGTGCACCTTGTTGTCCATTTTGCTTGGGAGGAGAACTGGCCAGAAGTGCCTTTGTATACTGACTCATGGGCTGTTGCTAAGGGTTTGGCTAGATGGTCAGGAATTTGGAAGGAGCATGATTGGAAAATTGGTGACAAAGAGGTCTGGGGAAAGGTATGTGGATAGACCCTTCTGAGTGTGCAAAGAACATGAAGGTATTTATGTCCCATGTGAATTCTCACCAGGGGATGACTTCAGTAGAGGAAAGTTTTAATAACAAGTGGATAAGATGACCTGTCCTATGGATACAAGTCATCCTTTTTCCTCATCTGCTCTTGTCATTGCTTAATGGGCTCATGAACAAAGTGGGCATGGTGATAGGGATGGAGGTTATGCATGGGCTTAGCAACATGGACTTCCACTCACCAAGGCTGACCTGGATATGGCCACTGCTGAGTTCTCTGTCTCCCACCACCAGAGACCAACACTGTGTCCGATATGGTACCATTCCCCAAGGTGATCAACCTGCTGCCTGGTGACAGGTTGATTACATTGACAACTTCCATCATAGAAGGGGCAGTGATTTGTTCTAACTGGAATAGACACATACTCCAGATATGGTACACTCTATGCTTCCACAAAAATTACCACATGTGGACTTATAGAATACCTTATCCACCATCATGGTATTCCACAGTGCATTGCTTCTAATCAAGGAACCCACTTCATAGCAAATGAAATGAGGGAATGGACACATGCTCATGGAGTTTTCTGGCCTTACCATGTTCTCCATCATCCAGAGGCAGCTGGCTTGATATAATGGCGGAATGGCCTTTTGAAGACCCAGTTTAGTGCCAACTAGGTAGCCTTGCAGGGCTGGGGCAGTGTTCTCCAGGAGGCTGTGAGTACTCTGAATCAGCATCCACTCTATGGGGCTCTTTCTCCCCCAGCTAGTATTCATGGGTCCAGGAGTCAAGGGACAGAAATGGGAGTTGTACCACTCACTATCACCCTTAGTGATCCACTAGGAAAATTTTTGCTTTCTTTAAGCTCTGCTAATCTACAGGTCTTAATTCCAAAAGGAGTGCTCCTTTCAGGAGACACAATAATGATTCCACTGAACTGTAAATTAAGGCTACCACCTGGTCACTTTGGGCTTCTCATGCCACTGATTCATCCAGCACAAATGGGGATTACTGTTCTGTCTGGGGTGATTGATCCTGGCTATCAAGGGGAAATAGGACTGCAACTATATTGGAGGTAAAGAAGAGTTTCCCATGAATACAGGAGATCCCCTAAAGTGTCTTTTAGTATTACCATGTCCTGTGATTAAAGTCAATGGAAAACTGCAACAACCCAATCCAGGCAGGTCTACCAATGGCTCTGAAACTTCAGGAAAGAAGGTCTGAGTCACCCCACCTGGCAAAGAACCACAGCCAGCCAAAGTGCTTGCTGAGGGTCAAGGGAACATGGAATGGTTAGTAGAAGAAGGTAGTGATAAATACGAACTATAACCATGTGGCCAGTTACAGAAATAAGCACTATGATTGTATGAATATTTCCTCCCTGTTTTGTTATGACTCTGTTTGCATTTGTACATAAGCAAATATCTTGTTTTCCTCTTATCATGTGACATAAACTGTATTGTTCATGTTTAACTATTAAAGTCATAGGATATGAAGTGTAAGAGTAAATGCTCCTAAGGACTTGTACCCTATTCTGGAGAGATATAGTACATTTCTGGCTGTACCCAGGACAGTTGAGTATTGTTAGGCAAAACTTATGTCTGTTAACTACGTTCTGTTTGGAAATTAAGCATGTTTGAAGGTGATGTGTATAGCTGCCAAGTTGACAAAGGATGGACTCTGATGGTTATGTTTTGGTGTCAAGTTGGCCAAGTGATTATGCCAAGTTGTCTGGTCAGGCAAGCACTGGCCTGACCATTGCTGCAAAGGATATTTCATGGCTGGTTAATAAACCAGAAGGCTGGTGTATTAAGTCATCAGTTAGTTGATTAGATCCGTGACTGAGTATATCTGTGATCAACTAAGTCGTGTCTCCCACAATGAAATAATCTAATCAGTTGAAAGCTTTTAAGGGAGGAGAGAGACTCTTGTACAGCTTCTTTAGCCAGTAAACCTCTCCTGTGGAGCACACCCAGACCGTTCATCAGAGACACCAGCCTCACAGGCTTCCCTACGGATTTTGTACTCTTCCATTCCCATGGTTGTGAGATACCTTTATAATATGCTTTTTATTTACAAATCTCTCCTGTTGATTCTGTTTCCCTAGAGAACCCTGATTAACACACTTCTGATGAATATTCTTTAAGAAAGGGAACATTGAAACTATTGTATGCATTGTGGTCTTGGGAACCTATCAAGCACAAATTTTGTGTTCAAGAAAAACCTGTGTGTCATCTAAAATGAAAAGAATTGCTGCCAATTCATGAATAATTGCTGAATTCAGAATACTTATTCAGAAGATTACCAATTTCAATGTATCTTGTGTCATCACATGTTTCATATTCTGGTACTCCACTCAGGTATTCTTCCTTGCTTCCTACAAATTAGAAATCACTTCACATATTGTTTTGATAAAAAAAATTCCCTATATAAGTTTGGAAATGTTTTCTTTTCTAAAGCCATTCCTCTCTTAATAATTTTGGCATAGAAGGTAACTGTAACTTAAGGCAACTTGTATTCAACCAAGTAGTATTGTCTGAAATAAAATATGCTGGACAGAGAATTGGGAGATGTGAGGTCTGCCCCACATTGTGACATTAACTAGCTCTGTGGCCTTGAGGATGCCCTGTGGGCCTCAAGTATGTCATATATCAAAGGAAAGAACCTTTCTTAAAAAGAACATTCTTTTTTCTTGGAAACTTTGAGTTAAAACACCCATTTATGATAGACACATCTACATATGCATACATGGCACACAAATATATCCATTGGAATAAGTTTCTTTTTTCACAAAAAACCACAAATTAATTTCTTCATTTGATCTTTCAACATTACTAAAACAATGGGTCATTTTTTCCACTTCATCAAAATTTCATCTGTTTAATACTGTTTCTTGTCCTGTGGGACCATCTTCAGTCGACATGGGCTAGAGTGTCATTTTTCCTATTTGTTTGGAGCTGAACATAAAATTGCCCTGAACATCTATTTTCATGTGAATTTCCACAGAAAGGGAAACATCAGGTAAAAAAGTAGGAAAGGGAGAGCAGCACTAGACAGCAATTTATTTTAGGCATAAATTTTTGTTTACACCACAGGAGGTGTCATCCAATTGTTTCATACGCCATCATTACAGTAAAAGTTCATGATAAGGGATGACAATAAAAGTTTGCTGAAGGGCCAGGAAAAAAAACAGCTTTATGTCTTTTCAATTTTTTTTCAGATCATTAATAAAAATAATTAACTTCTGAACTTAAGCCATTTTCAGGCCAGTTCTAAAAGAAACAGTAGAAACAACTTAGTCATTCCATGAACAGTTCTTGCTTCTGAATCCTAGATACCTGATAGTCCCTCCCTGCAATGCCTCCCCTCCCCAAAAATTGTCATCTCTTGGGATCATTCAGGTGGATGAAAAGAGTCAGCAGTTCAGATGACACTCCGTTCCCCACCGGATGCTTCCACTGCATTCTCTTTCACTGTGTCTTTGATGCCACCTCACATCCATCCATCTGACCTCAAATGCTAAGAAGCTTCCAGTAAGGTTCTCATTGAGTGGATTCTTTTGAGAAAACTGAATGGTGACTTCCAGATCACTTAGGTTGAAGTTTTCAAGATTTTTTTTAATAGCAGAAATATTTCTTAATCAATAGGGTACTAAGAATTGCAATATTTTAAACAGATAAGAGTGGAGTCACTCTGATTGAAGTCAGGAGGCAGTGGGGACCCTGACATCCATCCATTTCACCTGTTTTCTTTCTCTTCCTCTGTCCCCGTCCATTATACTCATTTACTAGATGAAGAAACCAGAGGCATGTATTTATCTGTACTTATATAAAGAAGTTTATCTGCTTACAGACTTTAAACTTGTAACTGATTACTCAGGTTAATAGAGCTATGACCTAGAACAAAAATCTATTCCATCCCTAAAGAGGGTATTAGCAATTGTATGAGGCCATTGTGTTCTTAGCTATTGGAGTTTGTTAGCTGGAAGTGTTTATGGAAATTATTTACCCCAGTGAGAATATTAAAAATACTAGTAAAAATAGATATTTGATTATAAAAGAAAAGAGAGGTAAAGTCATTTTTTTTAAAGTGTTCAGAAAATTGACTAATTGTGCAGTGCACACATGAGATGAAGGATTGGAGAGTTCAGTCAACTCAATTACAGAGGTTGACCTGGGCAAGGCTGTGAAATTGTCCTGATTATGCATCAAGTGACAAAGGAAAAAAAGAATTGAGAAAATGTGGAAATTTTGGCGTGTGTGGCTGGAGAATCAGTATTTATCCCTAATACCAGGTAGCCTTATATTAATTCACAAGAGGTTAAGATTATGTGCAAGAATTTGAAAGCTACTCTTAGTGAAAGAGCTACTTCTGAAGCTTTGTTCCAAGCCAAGATGGTTCCATGGTTTCAAAGCCCATTAGAATCTAAACTGAGTCTAAGTGAGCATTGAAGTTATATAGGAGAATACAGCTGCTGAGAAACTCCTCACAGCCTTTTCAGGGATTAGCAAGGATGACCCCATCTCAGCAGACAAAAAAAATCGATCTGTTTGGGAAGAGAAAAATGTGTCCATTTTACCACTTTATATGTTTGATGAAAATGATGGTAGGCGTGAACTCTTCCTCTCAGTCACTTTGGGCTTAAGAAGCAAAGAGACTTGTGAACAGCCAGTTCATTCATGTGTAGAGAATAAGTTTGTTCTAAATAATCCACAACTAAACTCCTCACTAATACCAAAAGTCCCTTATCTTGAATGAATTTATCTCTCTGGAGGGCTCTCTACTTAAATTTTTTATTTTCCTTTGGAGGTATAATTTAGTTGACAGAATGATGTCTAATCACAGTATTCCTCATTATTATCAGGAATTCTAGAGTTATTTCAGAGACCAAGATTATGCTTTGGTTTTGTTTTTTCCTCATTTAAAGAGTGTGAAATAAAAATAAATTATATTGTGCTTCAAGTAATAAAATCTGTACTCATCAGCTAAATGTGCAAAATTCTTCCTATAAAGCTAATTAGCTAGATAAAAAGTCCATATCAGGCTTTAAGCAGCTCCTTCTCTAAGGGCCCAACTTGGTAATTAATTATGTTTCTGGGAGTCTCTGAAAACACTTTTCCAGCTTCACAGGTCTTTAGAAATGAAGCATCTTGGGCATCATCCAAAAGTATCTTAATCTCTCAATATGTTTAGAGTTGAATCAAGCAGAGTTTAATATTTTTAAAATGAGGTATATCTATCCTTATCACTTAATCAGTTATTTACCTCATGGTTCAGATAACAACAGCTGAAATTTTAATCAACCTCACTTTTAAAGCATTGTTGATTTTAGAACAACCATTTATTTGGGGTTAGCTTAGTCCATTTGCTTGGTTGAAATCAAAGATACTAATTAAAGCACAAGCTAAGTTTGATGGAGGTTTATAGTGAAAGTGTACAATGCTACACAATGTATTGTTGTTTAACAGCCACCCTTAGTCCCTGTTAAATTTCCACATGTTAGGTAGGATGTGCATGGACATGCCATGGGGGCCACAACCCTTTGGGCAGGTTATTAGCAGCATTGCCTCCATCATTTAACTTTAATCCTCCATTGAGGGAAAAGGCCTTGGCAATTCCCGACCTCCCAAGGTACATGACATTTGAACAGCTGGAAACTTTGTTGAGCAGGCGCTGCTGAGAGCAAGATCCTGAAGAATGCACATGGGGAGTGGGCCTAGAGGAACTGGCAGCCAGGAGGGAGAAGAAAAGTATCTTCCCTAGCCTCCTACCTTGGGCTTCTCCCCAAATCTAGACTAGATGACTTTAAAAAAAATCCTCAGCCAAACTCCATTATAATCTATCCAACCATGATCAAAAGATGTGCACAGATGGCAGTGATTCTCTGTAAAGCCTATAGCTTGGAGTTAGCATCTCAAATTATCTGACTGTGTCATTGTCAGTCTGAATGTACTCACTTCCTCTGTATTCAGCCTCCGATGATAGATATAAAAATCCTTCAAGTTATTCTCAAAAAAGCAAGAGTAATGTAAATTTAAAAACACAGTAGAAGTGGGATAGACATTATCAGAAGTGGTTTCCCCTCTTGAAGATATGGAGCTCTTCCTCCCCACTCAAGACTACTTGAAATGAAGTTTCTGTTTTTTTTTCCCTTTTTCCTTGGGATCTATCAAAGCTCTGAAGAGGGTCAAAAATTTTAATTACAGGTTTTCTTTAATTACAGGTTCTTTTGCTATGTTTACCAAGCAGCTAGTTGCCCTGAGGGTGGAGCCAGGCTGTTTAAAGTTATGTTTTAATCTCCTTTGTAATTGCAATTTGTTTGCTGCTGGTATAAAGTAACCAGTAGGCTCGCCACTTTCAGCATTCCCCCATTTCCCACCGTGTCTAATTTTGAATTAAAAGGCTGATATCTATCCAAAAATTTCCCAGAATGTTTCATGGGCTCAGTAAATTATGCATTAAATAGAATTTTTTAAAAGAAGGCAAGAGGTTCCTTTGATGTTAGCTGGGTTTTTCTTTTATCATATTATGGACTATTAATTTCTAGACTCTTTTAGAGGTGTTTTCTTGAAACCTATGTTCAATTTAGGCTTATTACTGATCTTTTTCTAGCCCTTATATTTTATTAAACAACATCATATGTCACCCTGAACATGGCACATTCTGGCGGAAATCTGGTGGTTAATTTCTTGGGAATGGAGGGGAGAAAGTGGGTAGCAAGAAACGAACAGTTTGTTGCAAACACACCATCTGCTGGTCAGAACAGGTATGTGCCTGTAGGAGTTTGCCCTCACATTAGGCAAATGGGTCAGAAGCCTCAAGAGGACTAGCATTTTTGATTTGACAAGACAGTTAGGGAGACGAGATGTTTATGGGAGCTTATCTGTGGGGCATCCCTAAACCATATCCAAATGCAAGTGGCCTCCTTTGATAGTATGTGCAGCACCCCATGAGAGATGACCTTTGGTTTGTATGTTTGATTTCATGCTATGTTTTCTATCCAAATGTAACATGATAGGTTGCTGATAAACAAAATTGAACCTAAGAAAATAAAACATTCCTCCTTAAGCAAAACGAAATAAGGGCAATCAACTTTCTATCATCATATGCAAATGCACATTCTGGGGAAAATTATTTATACCATACACAATTCCACATTACTATTTTGTTTACTTTCTGTACACAAAACACTTTGAAAATTATCAAGGGCTGAGTTTTTCTATCCTATTATTGGTTGAGTGAACATATAATTTATTGCTCAACCCAGAACATTCCTAGAGTGAAAGGAAGCACTATGAATAACTGCACCAGAACAACATTCATAAGCTGGAACTGTCCTGGACTAACCAGGATATAAGCTCTCTATTTATAGGTAATAAAATTTCCTCACAAACAGAATACCTCTCATTCTATGTCTACTGACACCTCATTTCAGAGAACAAACATAAAAAGCAGAAATGACTTGGTATAGTGAAGAGAAACCAGAATGGGCCAGTGAGAAGAGAGATGCATTTTCATCGCAGATTTGCTCAGAATTGATATCCTTCAATTCCCTTACTCATATATTCATCCATCCATTGTTAAGTGCCATAAGAAAAATCAGATAAAGTTTTACAAGTACCTAGAAGAAGGGTAAATCTTTTCTCATTGGAAGGATATGCAGTTTCATAGAGAAAGCAACATTTGAATTGAGCATTGAAAGAGAACTAGGATTTTGGGAGTGGGCACTCCAGCAAAGCAGAGAAGCAAATGGGCAAATGAATGAAAGTGTAGTGCTTGCCTTATCCACTGTCATGGTTAGGGACAGATGTCAACTTGGCCAAGTTGTGGTACCTGTTCATCTGATTGGGCAAGTGCTGGCCTGTCTGTTGCAATGAGGACATTTCATAGGATTAGGTCATGATCACGTCAGCTACATCCACAGCTGATTCCATTTGTAATCAGCCAAAGGGGAGTGTCTTCTGCAATTAGTGATGCTAAATCCAATCATGGGAAGCCTTTTAAGGAGGACTCAGAGGAGACAGGTTGCATTCCTGCTTTGGCTGGTGAGCCTCTCCTGTGGAGTTCGTCCAGGCCATCCATTGGAGTCATCGGCTTCGCAGCCTGCCCTGTGCATTTTGGACTCTGCGTTCCTACGGTCACGTGAGACACTTTCATAAATTTTATATTTGCAAGTGTTCTCTGTTGATTCTGTTTCTCTAGAGAACCCTAACTAATACATCCACATTGCTAACATTGTCTTTTTTTTTTTTTTTTGCTAACATTGTCTTTTAACAACCATTTTTTGAGGCTTACTGAGTGTCAAGCACTGTTTGGTACAGAGATAGTCAAACAGATACCACTTTCTACCTTCAAAAATTTACAGTCTCAGCTCAACATCAAGGGATTGTGAAAACCCCTAGAATGAGCTGAGACTCAGCATCAGGGGATTGAGAAAACCTTCTCGACCAAAAGGGGGAAGAGTGAAATGAGACAAACTGTCAATGGCTGAGAGATTCCGAACAGAGTCAAGAGGTTATCTTGGAGGTTATTCTTACGCGTTAAATAGCTATCACCTTGTTAGTCAAGATGTAGTGGAGAGGCTGGAGGGAACTGCCTGAAAATGTGGAGCTCTGTTCCAGTAGCCATGTTTCTTGAAGATAATTGTATAATGATATAACTTTCACTGTGTGACTGTGTGATTGTGAAAACCTTGTGTCTGATGCTCCTTTTATCTACATTATCAACAGACAAGTAAAACATATAGAATAAAGATGAATAATAGGGGGAACAAATGTTAAAATAAATTTAGAATGAAATTCTGGTGATCGATGAGGGGGAGGGGTGGGGGGTATGGTATGTATGAATTCTTTTCTGTTTCCTTTTTATTTCTTTTTCTGAATAGATGCAAATGTTCCAAGAAATTATCATGATGATGAATATGCAACTATGTGATGATATTGTGAATTATTGATTATATATGTAAACAGAATGATCAAAAGTTAAGAATGTTTGTGTTTGGTGTTTTTTGGTATTTAAAAACAAAACAATTAATTAAAAAAAATTTACAGTCTCAGGTGCATGGTGGTTCAGTGGTAGAATGTTCGCCTGCCTTGTGGGAGACTTGGGTTTGATTCCCGGCCCACGCACCCCCTCCCACCCCCAAAATTTACAGTCTAGTAGCCTGTAGGATTTGAGAGTCTGTATTTCTGACTTTGAGATAAATTTGGGAACCATCAGCATATTTAAACTAACAAGAAATAGATGAAGTCACCTAGGGAAAATATGTAGAGAGGAAGGAGAAAAAGACAGAATTGAATTGAGCTATCCAATATTTAGAGATAGGATGAAGTTCTCAGTCAAAGAGATTGAAAAAAGAAAGAAAAAGCTGGTGTAGTAAGAGTAAAACCAAAAGAAAAAAGCTTTTTTTCTTTCCAATTTGTAAATATGGGCAGAGCTCATAAGAAATGAAGCTTGTCAAGAGGTAGATCAGGTGAACTTTAAACTTCCTAATTATCCAGTGATGATCAAAATAATTTTAAAATTATGAATTCCTTTCTCCAAGGAACCCTAAATGTTTTATGTGTTCTTTCTAATGAATCTTCCTAAGATTGTTATTAAATTATAAAGTGATACCTCGTTGAAACTTGAGCAAAAATACCATTACCATCTATACTATATTCAGTTTTAGATTTCCAGTGGGGAAATACTCAGTTCTCCCTCTTCACTTTCAATGAGGTGAATCACAGCATAGCTATAATTCCAATTTATTTATGAATATAAAATTAGCTCAAAATATATTTCAGTCTTCTTCCCAGTTCCCTCATGTATTGTGTACTCTATCATGCTGTCCATCAGTTTTAAATGAATGTTTTTCAATGAGAGTTTGGGGCCTGCTTTTGATTACTTTATGTGTTTACCATTACAGAAAGTTTAAAGCACACCTTAGGCTGGAGGTCAGTATAGGGAATGGGGAACATTTCCCAACTTTTCTGAGACACTGGTTGGAGGTAGAAGGTTCAGATGTCACCTTATTAGGCTCTGGAATTCATTTACTCATTCATCTGCTCAATAAATACTTACTGAGCACCTACTACTACTACACATTAAGCCCTGAACTACACATTGAGACTAGAAAGGGGAACAAGATAGTTTCTGCCTTCGAGGAATGAAAAACCTATAGAAAAATACATATGAGTGAAGAGGCAACTACAAATACAGTGTGAATAAATCTAAGCCGCATTGGGTGCAGATGAACACTCACCTCCTTATTTTTTCCTCTAGGTTTCTATGTCTTCTCATTCTCTTCCACAACACTGCATTCTTCTACACATTTCCATGATTCCTCACTCTCTTTATCTTTCTCCTTCCTAATTGCCCCTTTCTCTTAGTGTCCTTGGAAAGCCTCTCCATCTCATCCTGTGTCCAAACTCTAAATATTGAAATAACCCAAGGCTCCACCCTATCAACTCCCTGTCCTTATCTCATCAGGTCCCTAATATTCAACACTAACCAAATGATGATGACTCACATATCGCTCCATTCCTGACCTTTCTAATAGCAACTACATTTGTATGTTTTAAGTCCTCCTTGACATTCCATCTTGGATATCTTAAAATACATCTCAAGTTCAACAAATCCAATTCAAAGCTCTTTATTTTCACCCCGTCCAAAAAGACAAGATAGTGGATCAAGTGTTGGGGAGAAAGGAATAGTAGGAGGGAGAAGCTAAGCATTTGTTAGAGAAGTGAAAGAATCCACATTAAGAGGACATCAGATGCACTGTTGAGGAATTTAACTACTTTTCATGAAGGCAAACCCCATCGAAGGGTTTTGGTTTCAGGATGACATAGCAAATGCGGATTTAAAAAAATTGCTCCTGCTGCAGCATGCAATGGGTTGTGGAGGAGTCTCAGCTGAAACCAGGGAAATCTGTTATGAGGCTGAAAAGTCTCCTTCTCTGGAAGAACATAAATGTAGTCTCTCTCTCAGAGTAATAATGGTATCTACCTCATGGAGTAGCTATGAAAAGTAAAAGAATTAACAAGTGTGAATCAGAAAAGGAGAGAATTTCGAGCCTTCTAAACTTCCTTAACTTCTACCATAACCATAATTAAAAAGATGCAGTTCTATTACATTTAGATCTCATCTGCCCTAGTTTTTGCAATCTTAGCTTATTACATAGATCAGAGCTCTTTTATTAGGTTTACATTCTCATACTAATCCCCTCCCCAACACTCACAAATACGTGCTCACAAATTGTCATCCATAAATGAGGTGCCCAAAGCAATAATACTAAATCTATTCAGAAGCCACTTATGACTAAAGAGCAACTCTCTTGTTTGCAGCCTAAAGCCAGAAAGGAAATTTGGGTCTGTGGGCACACACATAACACTGGATCTGCGTCTTTATGCAATGTAACATATTTTAGACCAGGGCATTCCTTCTAGTCTCGATCACTGCTTTTCTTGGTGGCAAAAAAAAAAATAAAAAAATAAAAAATTCTATCTGAAAGGACCCATTTATAGAAATTGTCAAATCACATGGTGAGGCATTTGTCTGTTTTGCCTAAAATTAAGACCAACTCCTTCTGTCACTCCCAATCATTCATTCTCCAAGAAATTATTGAAGTGCCTACTATGTGTTCCTCATTGCTAAATATTGAGGTTGAAGAAGACAGGGTCTCTGTCTACCAGAGAACTGAATAAGAATAAGATAAAAACCGTGGTAGAAGGAACCTACTTAGTGCTTATGGAAGCATCATGAACAAATATGTATTAAGAATCAAAGCAGGATAGAATGAAGAAAACCATAGTTAAAAACACAAGTTCTGGAGTCACACAGACCTAGGTTTGATTCTGGAACTTTCACTTACTAGTTAAATGACTTAACATCTTTTGCATTCAGTTCCCTCATCTGTGAAAGTTTGGTAGGGAATCAGTTTATTGGGTTGAATAAAATGAGATGATGTATGTAAAGAATGGTGACTACTCAAATAGGTAGGTACTCAAACAGATGCATATATAATCATAAATATAGACTTTCAAGAAAGAACTGTTGAAAACTAGAGCAAGAATATTCATTGAAGGAGTACATACGTACCAATTGCCTTAATATCCAGAAGATGCCTGCAGCCTTAATCACTCATCAGCAGCACCTAAAATTCCAGATACTAAATACAGCAGTTAGCACTCAAAGAGGAAGAACTAACCTAGCATTGTTACAAGCTGTGGGTCAACTTCCTGAACATACAGGTGTACACTGTTGACCATAGCCTTCTTTTCTGGGCACTGAATCCTTATCTAACTGATCAAACCTCTGATTGGAACTGGGCAGAGAAACCATAGGGGCTCCCCCCACCTTCATATAATGACCCCCAAGTATATATCTCTGACATCTTCATGTATCCGCTTGTATAAAGTATCTGCATGGAGCCTCTTAAGCAGCTCCTATCATATCACTTGAAAGAATCCTTCACTTTACCCTGCCTTTATTACAGCCAGAGATGCTTGATAACATTTGCCAAATTCGTAGGATGAAAATAGGAGAGCAATGTCATTGTTCATGTCTTTATACAAGTATGGGAAGCCATAAATTTAAGGAAAACATTAGTTTTGCACTTTTCTCCTTTATCCTGCAACAAGGTTTTGCAAAGTTCTTCATTCTCAAATCATACATTATCAAGAGAAGCTTCGAAAAAAGGGCTTTACATTTATATTCCAATTGCTACCTTAAAACTGTTATTGCCTGTACTTCAAATGATTCACTATATAGTACATTCAAGTAGGACAATCAGACACTCTAAAGCAGACAAAAGAAATGCTTCAAGGAAGATTTTGAAACTGTTTGAAGAAAGGTATTGAAAACTGACCGCAGTAGCAGCAGCAGTCAGAAATGTGGAGGCTGAATTGAATCTAATGCATGCTTCCCAACAGGCCTAGGGGACAAACACATTTTTTTGTTTTTGTGGCTATGAGCAGCAACCAAAGAATGGACTTGTCTCAAAACTGCACTTTCTGCAGTGCATTAACCAGGAGCATTTGATTCAAGATGTATAATGTTCTGTCTAACCCATGAATCCCCAAATTGCCATCCATCTCCTCCTCCTTCCAAAGTTGCCTGTCATTAACTTTGAAGTGGAAAACACATGCTAGAGGGAAAACAGTCAAATCCCTCTTCCTACTTCGTGTAAGATATTCTGAAAACAAAATAAAATGAGAATAAAAAGTAGATATGCTATAACTCATACCAAACTTTAAAATCCGCTCTATTTTGTTAAAAAGTACTTGGAAATGTTTTGCTTTTTTGTATATATGTTGTATTTCATAATTTAAAAAAATGTTTAAAAAAAAATGTAGATCGGGAAGGATAATGCCTGTCAAAATCTAGGTGATCCTGGAGTTGGGAAAGAGTTCCTGCTGCCCTCGAATACGCTCTTCTTCTGCCCTTCCAAAAAGTATCTGTTCCCAGGCCACCATATTGAATTCCATTAGCTAGAACAAAGCCTTCATCTTCTACAATATGAATTCAAACTTTTACAAATTTAACCGAAGAGCAAGCTTAATGATTTCAACTTATAGTCTAGTTTCTATAACCGATAATCACATCCCTTTCTGTGGGCAAATTTTAATGCTTAGAAAGTATCAGTTTCATAACATACGGAAAGAGTGTAAATGTTATGGAAAGGAGTCTGGGTGGTCAAAACTCAAACATTTAATGAAATAGATAGAAATAGTCATGGGTGTGGCTACAGACTTGCATTTACATCATGATAGGGTGCACTTTTTGACTTATGTCTACCATGGTGCTTGAATGGAGAGGGGCTACTGTCATGTCTAGTCATTATTTTAAAATACATAACAGCAGTGAATGCTGTATTGGTTTTTCAGATAAATTCAACAGGTAGTATGGATTGAGTACCTTATACAATCTATTTCAGTTCCAAAATGTTTTTTGTATTCAGATGAAAACTTTAAAGTTATAAGCCCCAAATATACCAGGTTCCTTTGGAGGGCTATAACCATATATATAGCACCATGCAATGAGATACAATTACTTTCTATGTTTATAAAAATTTTTATCAACTTACCATATTGCCTTATGTTTGGGACATTCCTTACTCTCTTTGCCCCTTATTTTATTCATTCATTCTTGTCCTGAATTCTTTATGTATTTCTCCCCATACATTTAATAAGTTCTAGGTACTAGGACAATACCAATTAATAAGACAAGCTCCCTGTTCTCAAAAAGCCTATAGGTTCCCTGAGAGAAAAAGAATAGGGATAGGAAAGTATGCCCAGGCCTCTACAGACCAGCCAATTCATATTGTAGAAAATTATCACGTAGACTCTTCAAATCGGATGCTTTTAAGCTTCCAAACACTTTCCCCTTCCACATCCCACAATGCCTCCAGTGAGGATGTCCCTCAGGGTATAGATTGGAAAAGGTATAGGCCCTTATTCCAGCATTTCCATAGCCACAGTATGTCCTACACACAAAGCCCAACATTTCTTCATTACCTCTAGCTTTTTACCTGTTTTTGTTTTGCTTTGTTGTTTTACACTCAGCTCTGGCAGAGGTAGGCAGGTAAGATGCGAGTTGGCGTGGAGCTCAGTTAATTCATACATAATTTGCAAAAGATGTAGACGAGGACAGTGTTTCAGATAATATACTCCATGGAAACAGGCTGAATAAAGAGCAAAGATTTTTTAACCAGAAAGAAAAAGATTATTTCAAAAACATGTAGGTGGTTTTGGTCTAATTTCAGTAATCTAAAGAGCTGCTATGGTTCACATAATAATATATGAACAGACCTAAGCCATTTAACCAAAGCTTAGAATACCGCTGGCTAACAACACTGGAGCCAAAGGTGGCAGATACTGACTCACTCATTAATTCATTCAACAAACATTTATCAAATACCTACCAGATGGTGAAACTTTAACAAAAGTTCTGGAGCATTTCTATATGCTAGACACTGTGCTAAGCACTCTCAGTTTAATGTTCACATTAATCCTCTGGGTTACTGAGGTACAACTTAGTGAAGTGCCCAGTAAGTGGTGAAGCTGAGATTCCAACCCACGCTGTCAGACTCCAGGAGAAAAGTCTGAGCGAGCCCTAGCCTTTATGGAATTCACAGTCTTGATGGGAAACCCAGGGCAAATAAACAGTTGGACAAAGGTGTACACACATGGGTTCTGGAAGCCCAGGAGAGAGGTCATTATGATCAAGCACAGATTGTTTACTTGCATTCTCCATCACCACATTTTCTTAATTTATTCCCTCTCACCTCATTTTGAAAAGAAAATTAAGGTTAAAATCTTTTCCTCTATAATTTTCTTTCTGACTTGTGGGATTTTTTTTCTCTTCTTTGATATTTTAGGTAATTATACCTGGCTTAAAACAACCATTTTTAGAGGATCTATTCTGTATAAGAGATTATCTATAGTGGTGGAAATTTCAAATACTTCATCAAGTGGGCTGGCCTGTTCTAAGTGGGAACTGGGCAAACTGGAACTTCAACCATTCTGTGTTTCAAGAGAAAAGGAAATCTAAATGTTTCCCTCAACATTTTAATAAAGAACACTAATTTGAACACTTTAAAATTCACAGTGAAAAAAATACTGCACAAAATATTGTGCAAGCCAAAGAAAACATTTCTGTAGGCTGAATTTAATCCATAGATCTCTAGTTACATTTTTTGAAATAAAAAAAACTGATTTCTTCCCTTGAAGAGTTCACAACATAATGATGATAAGATTGTAATGGTAAGAGGCACAGAAAAAAATGATCAAAAATATGTGGGCAAAGGTAATTGAGTGCCAAAGAAAAGTAACATTATGCATGGGATCACAGAGAGCAATTTGTACTTTCAGCTAAGATACAGCAAGGGCAGGAAAAATAATATTTTCACTGGCCTTGAAGGATGGGAACAATTTTTTCAGGGACAATTAAGGGACAGAAAGGGAAGATGAAGCATAGGGAAAAATATGAGTAAAGCTGCATGGGTGGAAAAGTGCAGATTTCATATGGGCGGAGAGGAAAGGTACAATTCAGTTTCATCGTGGATTGCGAAGGAACAGAGCAGAAGATAAGAAGGGTGGGGTAGGTCAAATTTTACGTGAAAATTCATAATAATACTTAATTCTTTGTAGGGTGTAGTTCAATGATACACCAATACAAAAGATGTAAGCAGTCTTAAATAAAGTAAATAAAATTTTTAAAAACTTTGCAGTTCAAAATTTAGGGAGAGGCTATATATCATATCAATCTGCGGATGACTGACATCCACAAAAAATAAAGCACATTCACAAATCAGATCCTTTAAGAGAAACCCCACATCCAGCAAAGCTTGTTAATCTAACTAATTTGATCTCAGAACCTTTTTTTCTGCCTTAGAACATCTATTTTTACCCTAAGAACAGAAATTTTAGTCAGCGTTGCTGGGTGCAACAGAAAAGCCATTTAGGCTGTCGTGCTTTAGAGTGATAGGATGTTGATAATGGTGGCACCTTTTGAAGACCAGAAAAAAAAAAAAAAAGACCAGATACAAAAAATCAGCTGAGACTATCAAATAGTTCATAGTAATAACAAAGGATTCCTATTGCACAGTACTTCCTATGTGCCCCACATCACTTGAGCTGCTTTTTATATTGTACATATTGTAGTAAGAACCAATTTGGAATAAAAGCAGTGATCAATATCCATTTAAGGGGCAAAGATGAGTCAACTGGCATTCACCAGTCTTCCTCTCCTTCTCCCAGCTTCCTCTTCTTTCCCCACCCACCTCATTTTTCTACTGCACCGACCTTATTTTTCTAATACTAGTGGATATTCCCTATAACCCCAATTTGAAGGAAAACAAACTTGAGATTTGAATGTTGCTATTAAATCACTTTCCAAATAATTGAGTTCCATTTCTCTCTTCTTACTGCTTACTGCCCATTTCTTTATAAGAGATGCTGTTAGAACTAACAGGAAAAGTAGGTGGTTAACTCTGTGGATATTTTTAGGGTTGCAGGATGGTACTTACTGCCCAAACCTTACCTTTTCTTCTGTCTTTCCTGGGTTCTAAGCACACAAAGAGATCAGGAACCAAAAGGAAACAAATCTAAACTTTTGTCAATAATTGAGCAAGTTCCTGATATCCCTTCCCACCCTCTTCCTCCACATAGGCCAGGACCAAAAAGGCTTTGGTTTCCCACAACTCCTGGCTAAATATGGTGATCATTAGAGCAAATTCCAAGCCTACTTAACCAACCATCCATATATATGAGTGAAAGGAAGATCTCCCTTTTCCACCTGTTGCAGTGGAGCAGAGAGCCTGGAGGAGAGTCAGAGCTGCTGAGGCAAATCCCACCAGCTCAGTACAGTCTGGAGACTGGAGACTGGAAGTGTAAAGGTGGGCATGGAGATGGCCATGAGGACATGGTCCCTTCACCATTGGCTACTGGAGGTAGAACACCTGCTCACAGAGGTCCGTCTCTTTTCATTACAGTCATCCTGCCCGTTAAGGAAAGAGCCCAGTGGATATTAGAGTCTGCCAGGCAGACATGCAGCTTCCCCTTCCTAGGTAGGAAGGGGTGAAAACTGGACAGCTGAAATTCTTAGAGCTTTTCTTAGAGCTGAGGCTAAAACATGATCCAAAAACATTCCTCTCTTCCCAAAAGAATATGGTTTTAGAAAAGCCTGGTAATCCTTCTGCCTCAAATTCTTTCTCCACTGAATATCAGATTCCATCATCAATAATTTATCCATAATGTCCTTTGACATTGTTCCTTGACTGATCTCTTTTTTTGTTTTGATTATCCCTGAAAGGAGGCATACATACAGCATCTGATAATTTGATGGAAATGGATTTTACTTAGGCCTACGTGGGAGGCTTGGGTTTTAGGAACAGGAAGGTATATTGAGAAAAAAAGGGGAAAGAGAAAAAGAACCCCAAGGATAATTGCACCTACTTCATAATTACGCATCTGTTGGGATGCTGATATGGAAATATCGTCATTTTCACATGCACTATTAACTACTAACTTTCTCCATTGATTTCAAGTATGACTGTGCGGGAAGTCCTGGATGTTAACAGTGCCCTATCCCCTGGATTTTCAGTAAAAATATCATATGGGATCTGTAGGAATTTATGCAAGAAAATAATTAAAATGTATATAATTGTTAAGCCTATGTGATCAAATTGTTAATTTGATAGCACTGCCATGACAAAGTAACATAGACATCAGCATCAGAACTTTATTGTCTTATACCTCTGGAGGCTAGAAATCCAAAATCAAGGTATCAGTTGATTCCTTTGATGTCTGAAGGGAGGAATCTGTTCCATGCCTCTCTCCTGGGTTCTGGTTGTGGCTTGCTGACAATCCGTGGTGTTTGCTGCCCCAGTTGTCATGTGACATTCTCCCCTTTGTCTGTCTCTCTGTAACCAAGCTTCCTCTTCTCATAAGGACACCAGTCATTTTGGATTAATGGCTCACTCTTCTCCAGTAGGACTTCATTTTAACTGGCCTTATTCCATCTGTACTGACTGTATTTCCAAATAAGGTCACATTCTGAGGTACTGGGGATTAAGGCTTCACCATATCTTTTTGGGGGAAACACAATTCAACCCATAAAAGATATGTTAGCATTCTATGACAGAGTTAACTTTAGCTATCTTCATTTCCCACATTGGGAAGACATGTAAATAAGATTCATATGAGTTCAACTGGTGTGTTGGGTTGGTCAATTCTCAGGAATATTTTCTAAAATGGGACAAAATAACCAGATTAATGATATCCTTAGTGCTATTATTTTTAGAATAATTCAAATAGAAATTGTGTCACAAAGAGAGGAGAAAAAATTTAAAGCTATTCTTTTCTATTTTGGCACATTATTTCCAGGAAACAGAAGCCCTTTCAGTATAATGTAAGGTTTAAAATTTCTTCACAATGTGCAAATGTGCTTGATCACCTTGCAAGGTCATTTGAAATCCTGTGACCCAATAATGCAGCCCCTGTCTGAGAAGACTATTCTATGGTGGTTTACAAAAAACATAGCAATTTAACAACAGAACAGCATGTAGGGATGAGAAGTAATTATTTTCCCTTGTATGCTCTTTTCATCGTACCACACAGAGAGTCAAATACATGTCCATGCATACATAAGGCAAGGGGATAGAAAATAATTTGCTTCACCCTTCGAAGTTTCAGTTATAGTGAGCTAAACTGTGTACTTATCTTTGGAAAGTTCATTCTCAAAGGTTGAATAAAATTTACGTTGCTCTTTTTATATAAAGAAGTATATTATTTGCTTAAAATAGAAAAGCTCATTTTATTAAATATTCTTGTTACTCTGATTATGTTCTTTAGATTATTAGCTCTACTAGCATTTTTCAAATACATGTTTTTTAATAGTTTGCACTGTTGACTTACTAGAATTTCTCTGAATGGAATTTTCTCCATTTTCATCTCCTGTCTGTGTCAAATTTCAGTATTCTGCAGCATTTAGATCTGTAGCATAGCAGGTGAAGTGTTTTGAGGAAAGAAAGAAGGGATGTTTATGCCTTCCTTTTTAAAAAGTTGTAAATATTTTTTTCTATCCAAATTTTGTTTTGGGGGGAGACATTCTTCCTGTTTTTTTTCTGTATGCTCTACATAGTCACATTAAAAAACATGAGGACAGATAACATTTGTTCTCAGAATTCACAATTTCTTTTCACAAAATTGAAAACCTTTAGTGACTATTGCAAAGTCACACAGTATCCTTGGGCACTCGGGTTAGTGCTGAGGACATCAATTAAACGGGAGAAAATTCCCACAGAGATCTTACTTACCTCTCTTCACTGATAGTTATTTCTTGTTGTGTGTCTACTCTAAGAAGAGTATATGTTGCCTACTCCTGCTAAAGTCAGGAATTTGCTTCTTTCCTAGGAAGTGATTGACAGGAAGGAGCTATCCAGCTGGGTTGACTACTTTTACAAAAGAGGGGGAAAAAAGGGAAACCATGGTAGTAGAGATTGAATATGTCCTCCACTAAAGGCACGTTCAGGTCCCAACTCCTCCTGGACCTGTGAGTATGGACCCTCTGTAAATAAGATCTCTTGAAGAGGCTACTTTAGTTAGGGTGTAACCCAACTGAATCAGGCTTGGCTTTAATCAGGTTTACTAGACTCCTTTATAAACAGATGGAAAAAGAAGCCACAATGAGCAGCCAGAAGTTGGCAGTCAGTGGAACCTGGAAAACTAAGGAGAAGACGCTACCATGTACTTTGCTGTGGGGGCGGAAAAAAGCTAAGGAACCCCAAAAACTGGAGGTCAGCCAGAAGACAATGACCCCCGGAAGAAGCAAAGCCTTTCAGCCTCTGAAACCAAGAGCCAAAGAATTCCTGTTGTCTAACCCACCTCATTGTGTGGTGTTTTTCTTAGCTGTCAGGAAACGAAAACACTTGGAGATCTTAGTGAAATGGCAGATATGGGGCTATGGTGGGAGCAGGTTTATGAAAAGCTATTGACTAATGGGAAAAGGAAAGGATTATGAAGGAGAAAATTAAAGGGAGTAGAAAAGCTGGAAGTGATTGTAGGAAGCAAAAAAGACTAGGTAATATGTACATCAGATGCCAATTAAACCATAAGATATTTCTCTGATACGGGTATTTTCAACTTATAAAGAAAGGGGTTTGAGCTTATCAAAGTATTTTAGAAGTCCAAACATTTATTCGGATTTCTAGACCAAGGTTTCTCAATCTTAGCTCTATTGACATTTTTGCACTGGATAATTCTTAGTTATGAGGGTGTGTCCTGTGCATTGTAGAATGTTAAGCAGTATCTCTGGCCTCTACCCAGTAGGTAATAATACCACTAACTTGCCTTCCGAGTCATGACAATCAAAACTGTCTCCAGACATTGCCAGTGTCCCCAAGAGGCAAAGACTAATGGTTCTCAACCCTGGCTGAATAATAAGATAACATAGCACACTGCCAAAAGTAATTTTTCAGGGTCTGTTTTCCAGGATTCATATATGCTATGTTTAATTATATATCTATCTATCTTTCTATTGATTTATTTTATTAGAATTGTGGGTTTACAGAATAAGCATGCATAAAATATAAGATTCCCATTTATTACCCCATCACCAACACCTTGCATTGTTGTTAATGTTACAATTAGTGATAGCACATATTTATAATTGTATTATTAAAGCCCATGGTTTAACTTAGGGTTCACTGTTTGTGTAGTATAGTTCCATGATTTTTTAAAAATTTATTCTGTTGCTATATATACAATATAACATTTCCCCCACATATTTCAGTACTGTTGTGTTCACAAAATTGTGCTACCATTACTACCATTCATTACCAAAACATTTCCATCATTCCAAATAGGAACCCTGTGCATTTTGAGCCTTAACTTCCTATTCCTTATCCCAACCCTGTCCCCTGGTAACCAGTATTCTAAATTCTGATTCTATGAGTTTTCTTATTCTAATTGGTTCAAAAGAGTGATATCATACAATATTTGTCTTGTATTATCAGGCTTATTTCACTCAACATGATGACTTCAGGGTTCATCCATTTTTGTCACATGTATCAGGATTTTATTCCTTTTTTACAGCTGAATAATATTCCATTATATGTATACACCACATTTTATTTATCCATTCATCAGTTGATGAAACTTGGGTTGCTTTCACCTTTTGGGAATTGTGAATAATGAAAGAAAATCCCTGCTTTCAGTTCTTTGGGTTATAAACCTAGTAATGGCATTGCCAAATCATATGGTAGATCTCTACTTAGATTTCTAAGGAACCACCAAAGTGTCTTCCACAGCAGCTGCACCATTTTACCTTGCCACCAGCAATGAATGAGTGCTTCCATTTCTCCCAATCATCTTCAACAATTATTTTCTGTTTTTTAATGGCAGCCAATTCAATGGATATGAAATGGTATCACACTGTGGTTTTAATTTGCATTTCCTTGACGGCTAATGATGCTGAGCATCTTTTTATGTCCTTTCTGCCATTAGTATAGCTTCCTTCAAGAGATAAATGTGAAAGTTAATTTCTGAGCTCTCCGCTC
Organism: Tamandua tetradactyla; assembly: GCF_023851605.1. Lineage (NCBI taxonomy): Eukaryota > Metazoa > Chordata > Mammalia > Pilosa > Myrmecophagidae > Tamandua > Tamandua tetradactyla. Next base: position 130,384,060 of record NC_135327.1, on the reverse strand, counting down.
TATTTCTTTGGCCTAGATGCCTGTCCTTATGCCAAATACCATGTTGATTTGGTTGCTGTGGCTTTATAATAAGTTTTAAAATTGAGACATGTGAGTCCTCCAACTTCATTCTTCTTTTTCAAGATGGCTTCAGCACTCAGGGCTCCTTATCCTTCTATATTAATTTGATGATTGGCTTGTCCATTTCTGCAAAGAAATTTGTTGGAATTTTGATTGGGATTGCATTGAATCTAGCAGTAAGTATTTACACCTTAACAATATTTGGATCTTTAATTTCTTTTAGGAATGCTTTGTGGTTTCTGTGTAAAAGTCATTTTCATCCTTTATTAGATTTATTCCTGGAGATGTTATTCTTTTAGTTGTTATTGTGAATGGAATTTTTTTCCTTGATTACTTCTTTCCATTGTTCATTGCTTGTGTATAGAAACACTACCAATTTTTGCATGTTGATCTTGTACCCGGCCACTTTGCTGAATTCATTTATTAGCTCAAGGAGGTTTGCTTTGGATTTTTCAGAATTTCCTGTATATAGGATCATATCATTTCCAAATAGGGAGTTTTACTTATTCCTTTCCAATTTGAATGCCTTTTATTTCTTTTTCTTGCTTAATTGCTCTGACAAGAACTTCCAGTAAAAACTTGAATAACAGTGGTGACAGTAGTTGTATTTGTCTTGTTGCTGATCTCACAGGGAAAACCTTCAGCCTTTCATTATTTTGTAGGATGAGAGATGCAGGCTTTTCATATATGCCCTTTATCATGCTGAGGACATTTTATTCTATTTCTAATATTCTAAAGATTTTTATCAAGAAAGCCTGCTGTACTTTGTCAAATGCCGCTTCAGTTTCAATTTTGATTATATTTTGTTTTTTTTTCCTTTATACTGTTAATAGGGTGTATCACATTAATTAGTATTCTTATGTTGAACCAATTGCATACTAGGGATAAATTCTTCTTGATCGTGGTGTATAATTCTTTTAATTCTGTTGGATTTGGTTTGCTAGTATTTTGTTGAGGATTTTTGTATCTATATTCATAAGAAATACTGGTCTGTAGGTATCTAGTAGAATCTATCAGACTTTTGTATAGGGTGATGTTGGCCTCATAGAATGAGTTAGGGAGTGTTTCCTCTTATTCAATTTTTTGGAAGCGTTTGAGCAGAAATAGAATTAAATCTTCTTGGGATGTTTGATAGAATTTCCCTGTGAAGCCATCTGGTTCTGGGCTTTTCTTTGTTGGGAGACTTTTGATTATTGACTCAATCTCTTTACTAGTAATTCGTTTGTTGAAATCTATTTTTTCTTGAGTCAATGTAGGTAGTTTGTATGTTTCTAAGAATTTGTCCATTTCGTCTAGGTTATCTAATTTAACAGCATTGGTTGGTAGTAATGTCCGCTTTTTCTTTTATGATTTTAGTTATTTGTATCCTCTCTTTTTTCTTAGTTGGTCTAGCTAAAGGTTTGTTGATTTTATTATCTTTTCAAAGAACCAACCTTTGTTTTTTTGTTAATTCCTTCAATTATTTTCCTATTTCATTTGTCCTCTCTCTAATATATGTTATTTCATTCCTTCTGCTTGCTTTGGATTTACTTTGCTCTTCTTTTCTAGTTCTTTCAGTGTTGAAGTTAGGTCTCTGATTTGAAGTCTTTCTTCTTTTTCAATGTAAGAATTTAGAGTTATGAATTTCCCTCTCAGCACTGCCTTCATTGCATCCCATAAGTCATAGTATATTGTATTTTCATTTGCGTTTGCCTCAAGATATTTCCTAATTTTGCTCCTGATTTCCTCTTAAATCCATTGACTATTTAAGAATGTGTTGTTAACTTCCACATATCTGTGAATTTTCCATTCCTCCCTCTGTTACTGATTTCTAGTTTCATTCCATTGTAGTAAAAAAAAAATATTGTATGATTTCAATATTTTTTAATTTATTGAGTCTTCTTTTGCCATATGGCCTATCCTGGATAATGATCCATGAGCACTTGATAAGAATGTGTATTCTGTTTATTTTGGGTCCAGTGTTCTATATATGTGTGCTAAGTCTAATTGATTTAGTGTATCATTCAATTCCGTACTTCCTTATTGATTTTCTGATGCAGTGTTCTCCTCATTATTGAGAACGGTGTGCTAAAATCTCTTGCTATTCAGAACCATCAGTTTCTCACTTCAGTTCTGTCAGTATTTGCTTCATAATTTTGGGGGTCTGCTGTTAAGTGCATATATATTTATAATTGTTACATTTCTGTTGAATTGCCCCCTTTATTCTTATATAATGACCATCTTTGTCCCTCATAACTGTTTTAACTGAAAATCTATTTTAACTGACATTAGTGTAGCCATCTCAGCTCTCTGTTGTTTACTATTTGCATAGTATATTCTTTCCATCCTTTTACCCTAAACGTACTTGTATCTTTTACAAGGAAAGTCTCTTACATGTTGGGTCCTGCTTTCTTTTTTATCCATTCTGTCGATCTTTCCTTTTTTGGAGAGTTTAACATATTTACATTTAAAGTCACTTCTGATAACAGAGGACTTTATTTGGTCACTTTGATATTTAGTCATTGTAAATCTTAAACCCTTTTTGTCCCTCACTTCCATTAAAGCCTATTTGTATAGTAATTTGCTTTTTGTCTTGTACCATCTTGAGTGCCTGCTCACTTCTATCTGAATATATTTCTCATCTATTTTCCTGGTGGTTAAAGTTTAACATCCCAAATCTTTAGTAATCATATTTTATTTGATACTTATGTGACCTCAATTGTATGCACCTTTACTTTTCTATACCTCCCTGTCTCCCAACTGTTTCTTTTATTACTTGTTACCACTTGTACCCTCATACATTGTATGTTCAAAAACCTAGATTTATCAATATGTTTTATGCAGCTGCAATTTTAGCACCTGTGGGAAATAAGAAGCGGAGTTAAATACCAAACAATATAATACATTTATGCTAACATTTATAATTACCCACATGGTTACCTTTACCTGTTTTGAACCACTGTCTAGTATCTTTTCCTTTCAGTCTGGGGAATTCCCTTTAGCATTGCTCATAGGGCAGCTCTAGTGGTAATGTACTCCCTAGCTTTCGTTTGTCTGAGAATGTCTTAATCTCTCCTTCATTTTTGAAAGAGAGTCTCACTGGATAGAAAATTCTTGGCTGATAATTGTTTTCCTTCAGCACTTTAAGTATTTTAACCCACTGCTTTCTTGTCTCAGTGGTTTCTGATGAGAAATCAGCACGCAATGTAATTGGAACTTCCTTTTATACAACGTGTTGCTTTTATCTTACAGTTTTCACAGCTCTCTCCTTGTCTTTTGTATTCAATAGTGTAATCAATATGTAACATGGTATATTTTTCTTCATTTTATCCTCTGGTGTTCTCTGAGCTTCATGGATATGCCTACTCATGTCATTTGCTATGTTTGGGAAGTTCTCTGTCATTATTTGACTATTCTTTCTGCCCCTCTCTCTCTTTTCCTCCTTCTGGAATTCCCACAATGTATATATTGGTGTGTTTAATGTGTGCCCTAGCTGTCAGGCTATTTTCAATTTTAATATTTCTTTTTTTCTTTCTGCTTCTCAGCTTGACTCATTTTAAGTGTCTTGTCTTCAAGTTCATTGGTTCTTACTTCAGCCAGCTCAAATCCTCTCTTGAAACCCTCCAGGGCATTTTTCATTTCAGTTGTACGGCCTTCACCTCTGGTAGCTCTGTTTGGTTCCTTTTTAAAATTTCTGGCAGTTTATATGGAGAGAGAAATTTACAGTTCTTTACCATAATTTATCTGCCTCTTCCCCCGCTCTTCCTTGGTTGCTGTACAGTGTTCTGAAATTTTAAAATAATTGTTCCTGCTTGTTTAATAGTTGTTTCGGTGGGAAGACTGAGTCCTGGGGCTCCCTACTCTGCCATTTTAAGTTCCTGAGAAGAATCCAATCAGTCTAAAAATTCTAATAATCATCAGTTTAGGAAACAGTGAGTACCTACCATGTGCCCAGAATTGCCTTAAATGATGAGAATCCAAAGATGAATGAGACGTTCCTCCTATCCTAGAGAGCCTTCAGATCTAGTGAAGAGATGGACATGTAATGAATACTTCCCCAGTGTACTGTAGCAACTTCCCTTAAAGTAAAATACATAGCATTGTATGTGGGCACAGAGCAGGAATGGGTAGGCTGAAGGCACATGTACTTCTGAAATTTCTTATACCTGAAATCCTTATAGCTTATAGGTACTTATAAAAAGGCATTGTGATTCCAAGAAGACTTTGATAACAGACTGTCTGGGTGTGAGGGAGAGGGAGTACCTTCAAGTAATGGGCATACCCCATATCTGAGTACTTCTCAAGTATGTGAAAGACTTCCTTTTCTCGTCAAGATGTAAGAAAGGGGACCAGATTCACCCTACCACTTGAAACAACTAAATAAATGTATGAAATGTGAGAAACAATGATTTTCAAGACACCAGGCATCAAACAATGAAGAATGGCAATCCCTGAGAGATGGAAAATAAGTAAAATGAATCCTGGGGTTGTCCCAGCATTCTACCAGCCGGCAGTGCAGATGGGGAACTCAGCTGGAGCCTGACTGACTCCCTGAGCAGAGCAGACACGTCTGGGAAAATGAGGAGGGTAAGCTGGTGTGGTAGGTTGAATTATATACCCCGGTTTAAACGTGTTCCTAATCTTAGCCCACATCCCTGTGGGTGTGAACCTTTTGAAGATGTTATTTTTAGTGAAATTGGGGCTAACTGAAACAAACTGATTTCTCAAATTGATTTTTAGACCTAGCAAATTCCCAAACAAAATTCAAGTGTATTTTTTGTTTGTTTGTGTGTTTTGCATGGGCAGACACCGGGAACCAAACCTAGGTCTCCAGCGTGACAGGTGAGAACTCTGCCACTGAGCCACCGTTGCCTGCCCTCAGGAGTATTCTTAAGTAAAAATAAACAAACTGGTCCTAATGTTAGCCAGAAATCGTCAAGAAGTTATAAATAAAAGTGGGAGGACTTAAACTATATAGACTTATGAAAAAGCTATAGTCATTCAGAAGGTATTGGTACAAGAAAGGATAAATAGACCTATGAAATAGAATAGAGAGTCCAGAATGAGAATTGAGATTCTATGAATGAAAACGCCTAAATTTATGACTGATGTGGCACTGAAGAGCACTAAGGAGAGGACAGTATTTTTAATAAAGAATACTAGATCATTTAGATATTTGTACAGGAAAAAATGAATCTTGATCCTTTTCTCACACCACATGCAAAAATAGATTCTAGATTTCTAAATATGAAAGGTAAAACAATAAAACTTCTAGTAGATAACATATGTTAATAATCTTGGAATAGGCAAATATTTCTTTAGCAGAATGCTAAAAGCATTAACTGTAAAGGAAAAAACTGATAAATTGGACATTAAAATTGAGAATTTCTATTTACTGGACAAAACTGTTAAGAGAGTGAAAAGGCAAGCGACAGAGTGGGAAAAGATATTTGCAACATATATATCTGAAAATGATTCACATCCAGAATATATAACAAAATCCTAAAAATGAAATATTTAAAAGTCATAAAATACAATATAAACATAGGCAAGACTGGAAAAGGCACTTTATGAAAGCATGTAATTAACTTATGAAAAGGTGCTCAACATCATTTGATATCAACAAAAATGCAAATTAACCACTAAAACCCCATGATGAGAAACCACTACATTTCCACCAGGATGGCTGAAACCAGAAGACTGCAACATTAAGGGTGTGAAGCAACTAGAACTCACATACATTGCAATTTTAAAACTATGTACATATACAGTCATATATGCACTCATACAAAGAAACATACATATGCATGCACACACATACATAATAGAAATGCATACATTTTTACACCAAAATATATATACTAAAATATCCATAGCTGCATATAGAAGATGCTGTTAGTGCCACAACCATGTCTCTTTAGCACTCTCTATTCTCAGACATGCTTATATTAAGAAGTTAAATTCTTAATATAAAGTTCTGTGGCTCTGCCTAGGAGCTTTCTCTGGCCATAGGAGCATGCTCTGCCTGTAACTAGAGCAGGCCAAAAGATCCACAGAGTTACCACTGTGGAGTAGCCACTGGCTATCAACCAATGACAGATAAGATTTGTCCCTTCCAAGCAGTGAGGAAACGGGGGCGTTATGTCCCAATTCCATTCAACACTGTCTCTGAAAGGGCCTCAGTGAGACTGAGACCACTTGCCCTCAGCAATAACTTGCTCATTGATATGCCCTGTTATGGATTCTTTCCTATGTCTTGCTTGTCCACTCACTTGTAAACTCCCAAATCAACTACTTGAATGCAAATCTAGTTTCAGCATCTGCTTCTAGAATAACCCAGTAAAGGATTTGCCATTCATATAAGCAGAGAAAACGGAAAGAAAAAAATAGGAAATGCCCATCAACAGAAGATTGGACAAATAAATGATGGCTGGTTCATATAATAAATAGTCATTATAAACAAGCCAACCGTAATTTCTCATCACTATATAAATGAATCTCATGAAGCTTCATTTTAAGTATAAGACATTAGATACGAAATAATACATACTTTATGAGTGTACTATTATAAGGTTCTAATTCAGGAAGAACCAGCCCCTGCCCATGATACTGTGTGGTGGTAGTTACCTTTGGGGAGGAGGGAAGGTCTCCGGATAGAGCAATAGTGAAATTGACAGTAACACTGGGAACATTCCACTCCTTAATCCTCAGGGGTGCGTGTGTTCTTTTTGTGATAATTCACTTATTTTATACTTTTTCAGTACATATGCTATGATTCAATAGAAAAAAATTTTAAATCAGAGCATTCATTATATAGGATGAGAATAGGAATAAACTATGTGGTGAGGAGGGCAGGAGTGGGTGAGAAAAGGGAGGGGTAAATATGGTAGTAGCAATTTCTCACATTAAAAGCGTCTCTAAAAATTCATTGACGATCTTGAGGCTTCCAGCAAAAATAAATAAAATACATGAGGCAGGCCCTGAGCCATGATCCCCAAATTGGGAGTGGAGTGGTGGGTTGGAATCTCACTAATTTCCACTCTCTGAGCCTTGCCTCCTTGTTCTTCATTCTTAGCTAAGAGCAGATTGTTCCTTTTTGAGTTGCCATGAGTTCCAAAAAGTTTAGCTATAATACGTAGACTCTAGATAGGAAAAAGCAGTCAAAAATGTAAAGGAAGTATTAAGCATGTTAACTTTTCAGAAGAGCTAGCTGAAGGATGTCCTTTTCCAGAGTCATAAGCACTCTTACAAAGCAATGTTTTTCTTATGTCTTTTCTCACTCATTTTTACTAAGCATGTTGTCCTTACAGAACATTTTTCATATGTGAGACTGAGCACCTAGGACATCTAAGTGGTGCTTCATTCCAGCTATTACTCTCAGGTCATTTAAAGAACTGTTAAGAAATGCTTCAGTGATTTTGTTCCTAACCAGTAGGTAAATTAATTACTGACAGCAAGGGATTCATTTTTTCTCTTTCTTATCTTCTTGCTGCACAATGTTTGCAAAAGATTTTTTTTTTTTGCTCTAGCCAAAGGATTTTGGATTCTTGACCTTTAACAAAGTCTTTCAAGGGAGAAACCATTTTCTCTCTTCTCACCTATGTCTTTATTCCAATTCATCAAATGAATTCACAGAAACTTCAGTGAGGCTCCAGTTGTAGAATTGGAGGCATTATTGCTGCTAGTAGGATTTGTGATCTTCACTAGTATTTATGAACGCGAACCCAGGCAAGGGCAGTCATATTCCATTAACTGAAGGCTGTTAAGAGCCACATTATAGCCTTACCTTAATTGGACTTCTGTCTGAGAGGGGAAAAAAAAAAGCCAATTTAATTTTCTCTTGCCATTGACCTATGATATTTTTAAAGCCTAGACCTGCTCATCTCTTCCAAATGGGACCTAGGAGGGCTGGTAACTTTGGTATGAAACCTTTCAAATAAATCCGTTCAAAACTGGGGTCAGAAGTAATTGGATAATGAGCAAAATCAGAAGTCATTCTCTTGGCTCAAGACCAGATCAGTCTCCTGAAAATGAGGACCAGTTTTTAAGACAAAGGAGTGATGAGAGGCTTGAAATTAGATTTTAGAAAAGGTTGTAAGACTGTAAACAAAATCTCCCACTTTTTTCGGTTATTTTCCCACCCCCACCTCCTACTTCTTCCCCTTACTTTAGGTTCTTTACATGCAATACCAACAGAGGGTGGAAGTGATTTATTTTTCATTTTGAATGATGCTTGCTGCCTTAGTGAGACACTTAACTTGAGAAATAGAGAACTCCCCAGAATTTTCACACTCTAAAGAACTACGTAACTGATCACCCAAGAACTGTGGTTCTTGTTCACTGGACTTTGATTCCCCAGTGAGCTCTACTCTTAGAGGCAACTCTAAATGCATCAGAAAGGCAGCAGGATCAGCACACAGGGCTTCGAGCTGCTCTTGAAGTCCCTTGAAGTCACTTCCTCAGCACCTGGGAGAGAAGAAGCTTGGTTTTCTTACCTGCCTCCTCACACTCAGGTCAGCATTGTGTTTGGTATAATCCTATTCAAGAATAGATTTTTCTCTATGTAGAATATTTGACAGATATGATCCATCTAACTTCTAAGACCTCCTTTCATCTTTCTCATGCTAGAATAGACAGAGCAACCCTTTATTGCAAACAAAAAATCAGGACCCTTTCTCTAACAACAAATTTTTGTTCAGAGCTTACAGTGCATTCATTTGAAGTGCTTTAATGTGGTCTATGTATTTAAAGGATTTAAATGCTAGAAGATATTTTCAAATTTAACAAAACAATATAGTACGAGGTAAACATATTAAAACACTAAACTCTTCCCATGGTGCTACTTATTTATCATTTACTTATCAAGCACTTGTTGCTTAATATAATATTTGCAATATCAATTTTCATCATTTACTTACTTTACAAGCTTTTCTGCTTGGCCTTGCCCAAGTATAATTTATATTATTTATATTATTATTATTTATATTATTTATATATTTTAACTTTATAATTTATTTTTATCAAAACAATACACGTACATAATTTTTACTTGATAGGCTGAAAAGAAAGAACAACAGTCTCTTGCCTCACCCTTCCCCAGGTCAAGTCCACTCCCTGAAAATGTTAATTTTGACTTTTTTAATAATGTCTTACCCCTCTCTTTCCTATGTTCTCTCTCTTTCTGGAACTCCTGTTGGTTCAATGTTGAAATTCCACACAGTGACCTTCCAATTTTCCTATGTTTTATTTCCTTAATTGCATCCCAGTATTTTTATCAAACTCTGAGAATTGTGTTTAATTTATCTTCCAGTACTTTACTGAATTTTTATTTCTGCTATTTCATTTTCAAAAGCTCATTCTTGTTCTGTGAAAGTTCCTTTGGAAGAATATCCTGTTCATATGTCATAGATACAATATCTTCACATATCTCTAGAGTATGTTAATGTTTTAGAGCTTTTTCTTTTTTGCTTCCTGCATTGTCTTTATACCCTCAGTTTTCTTTTTTCATCTGTTTAGTCTTTCTCTTTCAACTTAAAGGATTACTCAAATATCTGGTTGTCCTTGGTTGTCAGTTTATTTTTTTCTTTTTTATTATTTAAATTTTGCATTTCACATGCTATGAAATGCAAAAATTATGCAGTTATATTAACTAAAACATTTCCTTCCCATCCTTGCTACCCATCTGTCCATTTCTCATTTCTTGCCCATAGGTGGCCACTATTCTTGAGTATCCTTTCAGAGTTCCTTTATGCATATGCAAGATATATGAATCGATTCTTCTATTTTTCACATTTTACATAAAAGATGTCTTATTAAACATTCTGTATTACACCTAGCCTTTTTACACATAACATAAAATTTATAACATAAAAAAATTTTAGATTTAGGAAGCAGTATATGTACCACATATTACAGAGACAGATTTTTTTATGCCTCCGTAATATGTGGTACACATACTACTTCCTCATTTCTTTTCACAGCTGCATAGTATTTATTTTATTCACTATTAATGAATCCTATTGATGAACAACTGGGTTTTCAATTTTGGAGTTTTACAAAAATTCTACAATGAACAACATTGTAGAAAAACATCTCACACATATGCAAATAGATCTGTAGGATATATCCCCAAAATTGGAATTGCTGTGTTCAAAGTTACATGTATTTATAATTTTGATAAATTTTATCAATTGCCCTCCATTGGAAGTGTACCAGTTTATACTCCCACCAGCAGTATATGGCAGCTTTTTCTTCCCTACAGCCTCACAGCATATTTATTACAAACACAAAATAATTTTCATTTGCATATTAGCTACCTATTTTTGTTGTAACATATTTAATGTACACAAATTCAATGGCATAAAGCAACAGAAATTTATTATCTTATGTTTCCGAGAGTTAAAAGTCCAAAATGGGTCTCACTGGGCTAAAAATCAAGCTGTCAGCTGAATCCTTTCTGGATACTATAGGGACAATTCATTTTCCTGCCTCTTGCATTTCGTAGAGATCTCTGTATTCTTTGACTCGTGGCACTGGCCCATCCTCAAAGCATGCAATAGCCAGTCTTGTCATTCCCATATCCTGTCACTGTGACACTGACTCTTCTGCTTCCCTGTTACGTATTCAGGGGCTCCTGTCATTACATTGGGTCCACCCAGATGATCCAGGAAGATCTCTTTATTGTAAAGTCACGTGTTTCACAATCTTAATTCCATCTGCAACTTAATAATTCCCCTTTGTCATGTAACATAACGTATTCATAGGTTCTGGGGATTAAGACATGGACATTTTTCAGGGGCCACTATTCTGCTACCACAATTTGCTTTTTTCTTTATTTTGAAAGGTATTACTTTGAAATAGCCTCATGGAAAATAACATTATGTGAAAGACAGAACTAAAGTCCCTATTTAAAATCTTTAAAAAATTTACTAATACTTAGCGTTTTCAATCAATTAAGAAAAAAGCCTGGGAATTGAAACATTATCACTATTTTTTCAGGATAAAATCAATATCAGAATTCTTAGGTGACAGTAAGTTTGTTTATTCTCTGCCTAGGAAAAAAATTAGTGAAAATTTTGGGGGCTCTTTTCATATGTAACAAATAAGTAAAATGTTAAATATTTTAACACATTTTACATCAAGTCTAGGAACTCCAAATGTGTAATTACTTTTGTTATTCTCAACTAGGCAACCAATCTCCAGTTCAGTTGATGTTATTAGATGATTCCCAGGAAAGATTTGTAAAAGAATTATGCTTTAAATGTTTAATATTCATATTATTAATTCACATGTGAACATTTTTATCAATAACATTCTCCAGCTCAGAAAACACAAAACAGCTTTCTCATATGTAAATATATTTAGTTTAAGAAATTTTGTGTGTAAGAGTGGTTGTGAAAACAGTAAAATAATAACAGTAAATTAATAACACCAAAATAAGTAAAATAGTAAAATAATAACAGTAAAATAATAACACCCCCCCAGAGAAAATGAGTGCATGAAACAGCAATAACAAAATAAATACATATGATTTTTAAAATATGAAAATATAATCAGCGTCTCTAAAAGTCAAAGAAACACAAATTAAAATAAGATCTTACTTTTGCCTATCAGTTTGTCAGTGATTTAAAAGTAATATCCAGTGTTGGTGAGATTATGGAGAATGGGCATTCCTCTACAATTTTCACAGAGGTGTAAATCGGTTAAAGTGCTTTCTGGATGGCAGCTTGGTACTTTGTAGCTAAATTTTAGAAGTACATTGATCAGCAGTTTTAGTTCTATGAATTTTGCTCTAAGGAAATAAAGAGTAAAGTCTATGAAACTGTCTAAATGTCAAGCTATAGGGAATGCTTAAATAGCTTAATACTTAATAGTATAGAGCCATTGAAAATAATGATAGAAGCATATATTAACTGAAATAGAAAAATGTCCTTAATACCTTAAGTTAAAAAATACATTACAAAACAATAGACAAGTATAATCATGTTTACTAATGAATAAGTCGGTGAGTGAAACGAGGTGTAGAGTCCTGATTGGGTCAGAAGAGAGGGATGGATAAAGTAGTAGAAAGGATTGGATAGCATCTGCTTCCTCCCACCTTCCCACTCCCTGCCACCCAAGGTATCTCACTTTTAAGGGCAGCTCTACTTTTCATGCAGTTGTTTTATCTTTTTATTATTATCACCATATTGTTTTCACTAACATTTATTAAGTACTTACTATTTACCAGCCACTGTGCTTAGCATGATTATGTTTTATCAAATCTTCAAAACAACTCTCATTCCCCAGTATGCAGATTAGAAAAAAGAATTGGAAAGGTTAACTTGTCTAAGGACACATGACTGTTCAAAGAAAGAGATGAGAATGACCCCCAGGCAGCCTAAGGCCAAAACTGTACATTTGCCCATTATGTCATCCTGTCTCATGATGAACTTGAAGCCAAACAACAGGAGCAAAGACACACAGATATATGTGATGGATTTATGGAAAATGGCACAAAAAAAGGTGGAGGTTGGTGAAGTCAAATTGCAGGATGAGGTAACAAGACCACTAAGAGAAAAAAAAGTCACAATAAATGAGAAATAAATTTGGCATACTGGGTTTCATTAGCTAACAACCCTTACATGTGGTATGAGGCTTTGCTGTAAACCTCCCAACACAGTCTTCTATGGGCACCTGGGTGCCCTGGACAGATAAGGGCTATTTGATAAAAAGAGAAGTTCTCTTTTCCCAAAGACCAAAATAACTCTTTGAGGGATCCTTTTCCTGCATAAAATATCTATGCCCAAGAAGAGTAAGATGTTTCACCATAGGCTGGAGCAACATGAGCTCTAGAGAAAGTGGAATGGAGCCCAAGGAGAAGACCAACAAAACCCAAACAGTCAGAGACTGCAGTGTCCTCAAAATTATTCCACTCCCTTATTCAATAGTAGGGTTGTAGCTGGACCCATTAGCTAGATTACATTTCCTGGCCTCTCTCAAAGTTGGGTGTGGCATGTGACTAACTTCTTATCAATGAAAATATGAGCCATTTCCAGATTTACACTTTTAAGAAGCAGATATACCTTCTTTCCCCTCTCTCGTTCTATTAAATTGATGCTGACGCTCTCAGGAAGCCCTAGGAATTGGCACAGCTTCAAGGTGGGAGGAACCCTGTTTTCTGATACACTATATGGACAAAAGACACTCACCAACCAAGAACACCCTCCTTACACTGCTACGTGAGGGAGAAATAAACTTTCATTGGCTTGTCATGAAACAATTTTGGGTCTATTTCCCAATGCTGACAAGCCTACTGAGACTGATAGTTTGTCAGTGCCATCACATGCACATCAGCAACATAATTCTGCTAGGTGTAAGGGAAGCGTGAAGGTAAGCAGGCAGAAGCAATTAGCACACTGTAGACCAGAGTAGGTGGCATAAAAACAGGTGATCAGAGAGTTAGCAGTCATTAGCAGAAGAGATGCAAGGAGCAGCAGCTGGAGGGGAGGAAACCCTGATGCTCACAGGGCTGATGCTCCTATGGACTCACAGAGCGTGATAAAAAAGGGGACAAAGCCAGACAATTTGACTGAAAGCTACTGACACACAACACCTTACGATCAATCTTCAAAGTATACTTAAATCCTACAAACTTTTGGGGCCTTCAGGATAAAGTTGTATGTATTTACATAGATAGGAACACGCAATATATATATATATATAACATATATGTAGTTAGAATGAATTCTCCAAGAAATTAGACTTGAAGGATTATGAATGGGTTTTAATTTCTTTTTTTATTTCTGCATCATCTGGATTGCATGAAAGAAGCATATCATACATTTATAATGAGAAAAAAATTTCCACTTTGCAAAAGAAAAATTCTTCATCTTAATTTTATATTTTCCTGAAAATATTTAAGGTGGGAAATATTTTTGGTGAGTATACACAAATAAACTCCTATTATGCTGAGAAAGCTTTATAGAAAAGAATATTTATACTCCACATAGAATTTAACTACATGTTTTCCTGTTGCCCCATGCCTTTGAAGCCAGGTATTTATTATATTCATGAATATCACTGACACTGGACAATCAATAACATTGAATGAATTTATGAATGAATGATACTCTGGTAACTTTTGATGTGTAACTTTCAACAGTACCTGATAAATTATTTCAGACTTGGAATCCCTGATCCCTGTTATTTCAGTTTCTCTGTTTGTCAAAGTAATTGAAAGATCACACCTAAGACTCCTAAACAGTGCTCTTTTTTTCTTTTGCTTTACATGCCACAGCTCCATTCAACCCAAATAAAGATGCAGATAGCATCGTCAAGTTTGACACTTTTGGAGATGGAATTGGCCGATACAACGTGTTTAATTTCCAGTACGTGGGTGGCAAGTATTCCTACTTGAAGGTTGGTCACTGGGCAGAAACCTTATCCCTAGATGTCGACTCTATCCACTGGTCCCGGAACTCGATTCCCACCTCCCAGTGCAGTGATCCCTGCGCCCCCAATGAAATGAAGAACATGCAGCCAGGGGACGTCTGCTGTTGGATCTGCATTCCCTGCGAGCCCTATGAATACCTGGCTGATGAGTTTACCTGCATGGATTGCGGGCCTGGGCAGTGGCCCACTGCAGACCTCTCTGGGTGCTTTAACCTCCCTGAGGACTACATTAAGTGGGAAGATGCCTGGGCTATTGGTCCAGTCACCATTGCCTGCCTGGGTTTTGCATGTACATGCATGGTTGTGACTGTTTTTATCAAGCACAACAACACACCCTTGGTCAAAGCATCAGGTCGTGAGCTCTGCTACATCTTGTTGTTTGGGGTGGGCCTGTCATATTGCATGACGTTCTTCTTCATTGCCAAGCCGTCACCAGTCATCTGTGCATTGCGCCGACTAGGGATGGGCACCTCCTTCGCTGTCTGTTACTCAGCACTGCTCACCAAGACAAACTGCATTGCCCGCATCTTTGATGGGGTCAAGAATGGCGCTCAAAGGCCAAAATTCATCAGCCCCAGTTCTCAGGTTTTCATCTGCCTGAGTCTGATACTGGTGCAAATTGTCGTTGTGTCTGTGTGGCTCATACTGGAGGCTCCAGGCACCAGGAGGTACACCCTTCCAGAGAAGCGGGAAACAGTGATCTTAAAATGCAATGTCAGAGATTCCAGTATGTTGATCTCCCTTACCTACGATGTGATCCTGGTGATATTATGCACTGTGTATGCCTTCAAAACGCGGAAGTGCCCAGAAAATTTCAACGAAGCGAAGTTCATTGGTTTTACCATGTACACTAC
The DNA here is from genome assembly GCF_023851605.1 of Tamandua tetradactyla. Lineage (NCBI taxonomy): Eukaryota > Metazoa > Chordata > Mammalia > Pilosa > Myrmecophagidae > Tamandua > Tamandua tetradactyla. The sequence continues at coordinate 130,368,734 of NC_135327.1, read as the reverse complement.
ATGCATCATCTGGTTGGCCTTCCTCCCTATATTTTATGTGACATCCAGTGACTACAGAGTAAGTCTTTTGAATAGTTTCTTGTTTGCCTTATTTTTCTATCCTGCCAATGTTTCGTTGTCAAGTATTTAAAATAGACCCCTTTTGTTTCATTTCAACAATTAGTTGGGTAATTACAAATGCTTTGATGAATCTCCATAGTATATGTAGAAATTAATATAATTTGTTTTTAAAGCATCTATTTAGTGTCTACCAAGGGCAAAACCCTCTTAGGCACAGAGAGTGAAGATAAATATAAATGAAACAGTCAATCAAGCAATTTATAATCTACTGGGAGAAAAACATTATGGATGGATAGACGATTAGAGAGCTAGATATAGGTTAATAGGTAGAAAGAAGAAAGAGAGAGGTGGGCAGGTAGGTAGGTGGGTAGATAGACAGATGAACAGAGAGATCCCTTTTAGATAAATTTTTAAAAATATTTTTATTGAGAAATTTTCACACAGTCCATACATGGTGTACAATCTACAATATCATCACATAGTTGTATATACATCACTATGTTCATTTTTAGAACATTTGCATCACTCCAGAAAAAGGAAAAAACTCATACATCCCATACTCCTTGCCCCTCCCTCTCATTGGCCATCAGTATTTCAATCTACCCAAGTTTTACCCTTTATCCCTCCTATATTTATTTATTTATTATCTTTTTTTTTAACTCATCTGTCCATACCCTGGATAAAAGGAGCATCAGACACAAGGTTTTCACAACCACACAGTCATATTGTAAAAGCTATATTGTTACACAATCATCTTCAAGAATCAAGGCTCCTGGAACACAGTTCAACAGTCCAGCCACTCCAATACACCATAAACTAAAAAGGGATATCTATATACCGCATTAGAATAACCTCCAGGATAACCTCTCAACTGTGTTTGAAATATCTTAGCCATTGAAACTTTATTTTGTCTCATTTCTCTCTTCCCACTTTTGGTCAAAGGTCACGGCTCCTCCCAGGAGTTCTGTCCCACATTGCCAGGGAGATTCACACCCCAGGGAGTCATGTCCCACATAGGAGGGAGGGCAGTTAGATCACCTGCTGAGTTGGCTTAAAGAGAGAGGCCACATCTTAGCAACAAAAGAGGTTCTTTGGGTGTGATGCTTAAACATAATTATAAGTAGGCTTAGCTTCTCCTTTACAGGAGTAAGTTTCATAGTGGTGAACCCCAAGATTGACGGTTTAGCTATTTATTTTGTTGTCCCCACTGCTTGTGAGAATATCAGGAATTCCCCAAATGGGGAAGTTGAATATTTCCTCCTTTCTCCCCAGTCCCTCAAGAGGACTTTGCAAATGCTTTTTTATTCACTTCCCAGATTACTCTGGAATATATCGGGGCATCACACTAACCTAACAAACTAACAAAATCTCATGCCCTATTCAAGATTCCATATATTTATGGTGTTCAACTAAACTGACCATACAAGTTAAATTCTTTAATGCACTGTCCAAACTATACATTTTATACCAAATAAGCACCTCTTCCTTTGATCTCACACAGAAGTTGAAGTTTTCAAATACGGACCATATCATCCTTTATCCTGTATTCTGATTTACCTTAGTCCTATCCAGATTAGATTTATTCATATGAATAGTCAAAGTCGGATCACTTTTTCCTCTTTTTAAATAGTCACTGTATGGGGTAATTCTGACTTTCATAACTTCAGAGCTCTAACTCTGAGTCTCAGGTATCACATAAATACCTGAAGTTTCTGAGAATGACCAGGTTCTACACAAACAGCTCAGTATCCAGAATTTAGAAATAACAGTTACAACTCCTGAATATATGTGACTGCTGTAAGAGCTCACAATCTAGGACCTTCTACAATAGGCCCCAACCTGATAACCCGTGCTCTCGACTTCAATTCACCGAGTTTATATATTGTAATTAGTCCATATGAGTGAGGCATGTTAATATTTGTCTTTTTCTTTCTGCCATTTCATTCAACATATAGTCCTTAAGATTCATTAACCTAGTTGCATGCCTCACGTTAATTAAATTTTAAAAGACTATAATACTTAAACTGCTAAAAACCTAATGAGAATACTTCGAATTAGACATAAGAGGATCTGATTACAACAGATCAATCTGTAAATTAAAATACACTTGGAACATTAAGCCAGGATCAGTATAGGGATCTAAAAACTTTCACTCAAGGTACAAGTAAACATCATTACTTTTCTAAAACAGATTAAAATAGACTATTCATTAGTTGTACCCTTTCTACAACATTAGTTCCTCTAGATATATGGTATACAGTGGAAAAAGAGAGAAAATCCTTTAGTTAAAAGTTTTACTTATATATCCAAGTAACCTAATTAAATCATTATTCATATAGTGCTAATAATATATTGTTCAAATTTCTGAGTCTCAGCATAATTACCATGTCTTCTGAAAGAAAGACTTACTTTTTCCATCACTATGTCTCAAATTGTCAAAACCATTCATTACTTGCTGTTGCATTTATAATTCTGACTTTTTTCTCCTGAGACAATTAGTTTTTATCCTCTATATTTTATATTTTAAGTGATCATAGATTAGAATTTCCAGAGACATTATGGTTTCCTTGCTACATTATGATTGCACAAATGAAGTCCTGCTGTAGGTTGTAATAGTTCACAAAGTCTGTTTATCGGCAGTTCCTACATTGCAAAAATCTTGAAAATTTCAGCTCAAAAAAGAAGACAAAGATATATGAAACGTGAGATCAAGTAACTGACAAAGCTTAATGTATCTATGAAATTATTCACAATCATATGACTGAGAGCTATGGACTACATTAAAGAAAGAATAATACAAATGAAGAACATAAGTTCAATGTTGGGATAATGGTCAGGCTTTCTAAGACTACCTATAAAAACTGTAAGAAGTGATAAAATCAAAAATCAAAGGTGAGATTTTATAACTACAAGGGAGTTTGAACCTTTAGAATTTGAGGATTAAAATAGAAAACTGTAGTCAATGTATTTTAATACTCCTCTGTCTCTCTTTTGTCTTTATATATACACATCCTCTCCAAAGAACTGCAAAGACTGATTTTTAAGGTGTTCTTGGTCAGCTGTCCTGCTTCCCAAAACATGATTTGGGGCTTGGGGTTTGCAAAATAGTTATAATGGTAATTACTTTTCCCAAGATATATCATTTTAAACTATTCTTTCTTGAATAATTTAAATCATATATTTTGATGTGCTGGTAAAAATTAAAGCAGAAAATACTGCCAAGAAAACATAAATATTGTAAAAATTAAATTTCATTGGATAAATTCACATTTATTTCTAAAATACAGGTAAAAAAAACATTGACTTCCCTCTTTTAACATGATGGCAATGTGGTGAAACAACTGACTAGATACAATAACCTGAAGATATCAGAGGTGGGACCATATGGCAGGAATCATGCCTGGATCACAATCCTAGAAATTCTAATTTAATTGGCATGAGCTACTGCTTGGACATCAGGATTTTTCAGTTTCCCAGGGAATTCTAATTTGCATCCAAGGTTGAAAACTACTATTCTTAATGAGTCACATGCCCTTCTTATTCCCTAGACTTGTTTAGTTTGGCACTTAGTGTTCTGAGATTTTATCTGAAATATTTGTAAAAGTTAGAAAACTGAGATATTTCACATAAATATCCAAACTCTTGGCTTTTCCTAACAAAATAAAAGGCATGAGCACAAATTCCTACATAAAATAATTAGCTGGACCCAACTAGTGTCTGCCCCACTAGATAAGGCACTCTCCTGTTCCCCACAGCCCCTGCTACTCCCTGGATTATTACACCTGATTCACCTTCCTTATAAACCTGCCTAGTCCCTATAAGCATTTGAACTTGGGAAACCTTGTTCTACAAAGGTTTACATATATATGAGAAACAAGGCTGGAATTTCAGATTTCCCTGAGGGAAACCATATAGTGCAAACAGAATCAGTAGCACTAGAAAAGTGTCAGGTAATTCAAGGGTAACTAGAACGAATTTGGGCCCCAAACAGTCAACGAAGTTTATGGCTCAATACTTTGCCACCCATTGTGAGTTATAAATAAATACAAAGCACTATTCCAATCTTCAAGAAGCTTATATCCCAGCTGGGGGGAAAATATGCCAAGCATGAACAATTTAAGATCAACACAGGATAGTTTATAATTAAATTGGTAATACAGACTCTAAACACCTAAGGTTTCAAAGAAAAGTTGGATCAGTAAGAGCTTGTTGGCCTTTCCAGGAATGCTTCCTGAAGAGATGGGATTTAACCCTTGGTACCCCTTGACGGGTGGGGACAATTAAGGTAATAAGAGAATAAAAAGAAGGGCATTTGAGGCAACAGGGAATATTCCTGAGGCAAGATAGGAAGAAGGTAATGATATCCATTACCTTCTCAAGTGGGAGATGGGGTGAGGGGTGTCCCGTGAGAGATTAACGGGAAAGGGCAACTAGGTCAGATTATTTAAAACCTCGTAACCTGGTAGAAGTAATTCATTTAGATAACGTTTAAAGGCTTTAAGATCAGGAGATTTTTAAGTTTATTTTCTTTTTTTCTTTTGGTTGGCTGTTGAAGCAAAAAGTGACATGACAAAAGGTAAGAGGGAAAGAAAGAGACTAACTCTTCTTGATCAACTTCCCTGAGAACTTACTCAGCTAGATGTCTTGCATATATGCTCTCACTTATCCTCATTAACATCCTGGAAAAACAGATATTATTATCCATTGGTGAGATGAGTAAATAAACTCAGGAATAATTAACTTCCCAGGTGGCACAATTGAGAAATAGGAGGATGAGTTTTTCTGATCCACATGCACACCCTCAACATCATACCACAAATTTGTCCATCCTTGATCTGAAGGATGGATCTGAAGGAGAAACTAGAACAAGGAAGACTAATCAGAGCTATTACAGGCATCTTGAGACAGCATAAGAAAAACCTTGAGTCAGTATCTCATTATTCAAAAGATTTTTGACAAATTATCGAGGTCATCTCCTGCTGTATCACAACTAAACCATCACAGATAGTTTAAGAATCAAACACTGAGTCATCATAGACCAAACCTGTAGTTTACATTTTGGAAGTAAACTCTAGACCATGTTTGGGTAGTAAGTTATCCATAAAGCAGAAAGGAATTAATGTTAATTTACAGAAAGGGTTTTGTTCATCATGTCTTCCAAGATATTTGAGTACTTATTTGGGCCTTATGGATACAGCTATCAACATAGACAGGTCCCTGCTCTTTTGTAACTTACAGTCTAGTAGGAGAGTAAGGGAATGTGGAGATGGAGGATAAATAATGAACAAATGAAAATGCAAGATAACTCATGAACTGGTAAGTGCTAAGAAGGAAGAAAGCTGTTATAATACTACAGTGCTTCTCCAACTTTATTGTGCACACAGATCACCTGGGGATCTTGTTAGAATGAAAATTCTGATTCAGTAGAAGGGAATTGGGCCCAATTTCCAACTGGTGACACCTGCATAAGCAGTAATCAAAACAGGATCAGTATTAGTGATTTTTCCTTTTGTCTCAGGGTCACATATGTCCCAGCACAACAGTTACTAATCCTGTCTTTATTTAAAATGTTGATATTTTGCACATCATGGATTCTGAAAATTAATTTTGATTGTTTAAAAATATTGCATTAAAATATTATTTATCTTGATTCCTGAGTTTTGGGTGTGTCCTTAAATTTACACCTGAGGCATATCTCACCTCCCTTACCTCACCCTAGTCCCAGCCCTGCCTTGTCCGTAACAGGAATGGGTTTGGAGGTGACTTGGGTGTCTGTAACCACAGAGCATAAAAATTTGAGTTCCTTCCTCTCCAGATATCTTTAGCATATTTAATTGGGGGAGTACAGATTTCAACCATCACTGCGGATGAGGAGACCTTTGTCCTACCCGTAAATATCTTTCTCCATAAAGCAGCAGAAGTTGGACAGTGTGGAGAGAGAGTACAGCTCCATGTCAGCACATTTGTCTTCAGTTTTAAACTGTGTAGCAGTTATTTGTGGCTCAGCTAAACAAACTTCCAGTCCACCCTAAACCCTAAATTGGACAATATGATCATTACTGTCACCATTTATTTCTGTTTGGAGAACCTCTTGACTCAGAAGCCACAGCCATATTGCTTTCCAGCTGGAGTGCATGGAATATGTACTTAAGCTAACCCTACCTTGACAAACACACAAAGACTTTTTTAAGGAGTCCATCCTAACCCAGGACATTTGCTGACTTGTCATGATAGCATCTCTTAAGGTCTTGCCTGGTTTTACCATAAAGGCTAGGAAACTTTCTAAATCTGCATCCAATTGCAAGAATTTATCAAGATTTCATCCCCATTCTTTAGTGAAACACCATTATCAGCATTGTAAATTCAATCCAGGTCAATACAAATCCAAATACTAGTCAATGTAAGCGAAAATAGTAGTAAATACCTCATCTGTGGTTTCCCAGGGAGTTTTTCTGTCTCACAGAATTCTCACCAAGAGGACCAAAGCTCCTATATTACAGCCAGGTTCCACTAAAAAAAATCTCTGAGACCTTTAACTGTCATCTTGGAATGGATCTAAGTTTGGCGTGAGAGTCTACAGTAGGAGGTGAGCTGTAAGATAGTCCAACTGTTGCCATTCTTTCTTAATATGCATTATGTGTCTGTCACCTCAACTCCTAAGATAATGAGTTCAAGTTAAAATGATTCCCCTGGTTTCTGCCATAATGGTAGTAAATGTCCTTCTTTTCATGTTATGCATGTCTCTGTAACTTGTGTGGAAGAGAGTGGAACATTCTGCCCACAAGAGGACAAATCTTGGTACTAATTGTTACAATCTGATGGATCTGAATGAGATTGGAGAGGAATTCTACCCTACTCCACCCCAGGCCCCAGAGTAGATATGGTAATACTCAGGGTACTCCTGGTATTCAGCCTATGACCACCTACCCAAATGCTCCTCATTAATAGGCATTAATGTGGAGCAGTATATTGACTGATTGACCATACAATTTGGTCAGCACATTTGCTACCAATTTCCATGGACTGCCCTTAAATCCTATTAATCAACCCATGAGGCCCTCATACTTCCTCTTTGAGAAAACTTTGTCTCTGTCAGCATTTAATCCTTAATGCCAAAACTGTAGAGACCAAGAGTTTATCCTGTTTGCAAGCTAACTAGTTATCCTGCCACAGTTTTATTGCTGCTGGCATAAAGGACTTTATGATTCACAGTAATAGCAGTAGCCAGAATATCAGCATGTGCACTGGTTTTGTAAGCTCTAATTCAAAGTGGGTAAGGTGACCCCCTACATAAGCAGTAGGCTCCCTTATAAGAGAAAAGTTTAGGGAATCTGAACCTTTAATAAGAGAAAAGTTTAGGGAATCTGAACCTTTTATACTGGACAGCATGCTGGCCCTCTGTTGCAGAGGGAGAAACTATCTTCCAAGGCTGTGAGCAAATCTGCCCCTTTGTTCCAGAAGGTAACACTATTTCTACTCTCTAAGGCTCTTTGCTGTACAAATATCCTTGAAAAGAAAGTCCAGAACAAAGGCTTGCAAGACATACAAAAACGTAAGAGACTTTTAGTTTCCTGAGCTGCTTAAAGCAGATACCATGAAGTGGGTTAACTTAAACAATAGGAATTTATTAGCTAACAGTGTTGAGGCCAAGAAAATGTCCAAATCAAGGCATCATCAAGGCAATGCTTTGTTCCTAAACACTGGCTGCCGAGATCATTGGCTTCTCTGCCACTTGGCAAGGCACATCGCAGCATTTGCTCATCTCTCCCTTCTCTTACAGATTTTGTTGCTTTCAGCTTCTTGCTTCTGTGGCTTATCTTTCCTCTTTCTTTCTGTATTTATTCCATTTTTTCCCCATCCTGAATCACTTCTTAACTGAAATAGCCTCATCAAAAGATCCTCCAACAATAGATCTACACACACAGGAACGGCTTAGATTTAAGAACATGTTTTTCTGGGACATAAACAGCTTCAAACCACCACAGAGACCCATGGAGAACTGTCTGTTGCCTTTTGTGGGTGGAAGGGAAGAGGCAAAATAAAGGCTAACTCAAGTTTTTACCTTGCACAATTGGGCGGCAATAGGTGCCAGTTGCTCAAATGAGGACAGTTGGAGGAAGGAATCAAGCATTGCTCACGTATTAGTTCTGAGATGCATATTATATATCAAGGTAGGAAATGAATATATAAGCCTAGAAGCCCAGAGGACAGGTCAGAACTGTGGCAACATCGAGTGAGGAAGAATGTTTCAATGAAACCAAAAAGAAAGAAGTGATTAGTTAATGTCAGATATTGCTGGGAAATTGAGAAAGATGAAAACAGAGCAATATAGACTGTTGCTGTAAGGAGAGTCAGATTTATAAATAAATATATACTTGTAATAGTGTGGCTTAATGAAGGCATCTGGACAGTTGAAACTTTGAGACTGATACTTGAGCTTTGTAAAAAAAATTAAAGATTTAAAATTTATAATGGGCATGTTGAATAAATACATTACATACACTATGATGAAAATGCATTTTAGTTCTGCCTCCCATTGTTCCTTTAAAATGTATTTAGCAAAGGCAATCATCCTCCACCTTTGGATGAAAATTTCAGTCAGCTCACTCAAATACCTACTGAGTGTTCATCGTATGCTAGTAACCATCCTGGCACTGGGGATAGAGCAATGTGTGAAAACCTGGTGACTTTAGTGGGCTCTTGAACTTTTTTGCTCTCTCAGGTAACATTCAGTCCAACCATTTTCAGTTGAATGCAGTCTCTATTGAGAAATGAAAATGCATAGTCTTATGTAATTATCAAAACTATGTCTTGATTTTACATTACATTTCATTTCTTTCTGAGGTCTGGCCAGCCTCAGGCTGGAAGCCAGAAGTGGTTGATTTCTCTTCTCTCTTTGCTCACCCTCCCAACCCACCAGCTGCAGTTTTCACTCTTCACTATGTTAAAGAGTAATGAGAAAGAAGTAAGACAGTTTTTATGTGGCCGGATGGCTTTAGGATCTTCTAAATTTACAAATGGTTAAAGACAACATCCCTGGGATGGCTGGAAGATGATTGAAACTGGCTGTCAAGGGTCATTTTCATAGGCTCTTCAGAAGTTCTTTGCTCGCATTCTTCTCCTGCAGGTCCTTGAGTGTTGAGTGAGTTTGCTGGTACTTCTCTAGTTCGAGTTGTCTCTTGTGGCCCCACACTCAGCCCTGGGCATCCAGCTATCCACTCCAACCTCTTTCTGTAAAGGTCTCTGGGCTCCTCCAGACTTAGGTCTATACTAAGTCTACCCAGGATGCCTTTTTATAGTGTGATATATCTTATCCATGCACATCACTCATATATCCTTGGCTTTGATAAATTCTTGGAATAAAGAACTGTCTTAATACAGTAACAAGTCTTTGGGCTCTTCCTTCTCTCTTTGGGCTCTTCCTTCTCTCTTTGGGCTCTTCCTTCTCTCACTTTCTAGACTTCCAAGTTAGGAATCAGACCCCAATCCAGGACATCCTCCTCCTGCAGAAACACCTCAAGCCTTCTGAGAATAGCCACACTGAAGCTTTCCTCACTAGGCTTGAAGCAATAACCCTCCCTTAGGAGATGAGGGTGTGAAACTCAGAGCATAGTATTTTCTAAGATAATCTCATCATACAAGCCTCTCCAGTTCCCTTTCCTTATAATGCCTTAAAGTGTTTAAGGAGTTTCAGGAATTATAGAAATGTTTCTAGAGAAGATTTCTTAGAAAGTTTGCACATTTGGATTTTCTCACCCTCACCATGATATCTGATATTTCTCATATTGACTCCACAGTCAGCACTGAAGAAGGAAGAGTAGTCTGTCAACAATTAGACTTACTATAAATGATAATTGGACTTACTATAAATAATAGTTATAATTCATCAAGGCTTTTATACTATAGAAGAAAATAGTAGCTTCTTCTCCAAGAAGTTGACCAAAGGAAAGAGAGCCTGCAGTTTCAGCCAAGTAGCAGGGCACTAAGTGATTGAGAGAGACAAGAGCTTTGAAAGAATGGAGATGGATTGTGCTTTCAGCCTAAATAAACCTAGGGTTGGAGAATTAAACTACAAGGTGGCCTGATTGGAGCTTTCTAAAGTTACAGGGCTTCTCCAATTAACTTTCCAATCTTCGGCTTTCCTTTATTAGAAAGGAAAGTCAAAGACTTTAGGACACTAGAAATCATGCTATTTGCTAATACAATGCATGGGGAAAAAGGAAAAAGAAATCCAATATTACCCTAGGATCCCAAAGGGCCTCTGAGTAGCTGTGAAAAATGTTCACAAAATTGATGGAAGAATAATTTTCATTTTTCAGTATTGAAAACGATAAAATATGTAGAATTTAATTTGGGATTTCCCAGCAAATCTCTGGGAACTGCAGCCAGGATAATTGACATAAGAAAATATGGAGATTAAAAGCAAGAGAATGAGAAGAAGAGATGTTAAAACCTAGTCCAAGGTATGCTTTTCAGGAGAAGCATAGAGGATAAAATTGATAGGTATATAGAAGCCTAGAGAACAAAAAGATTGAACAATGAGTATCAAGCTTCCACAGAGATGCCAGTGAAATAAATAAAACGGAAGGTACATCAGAATAAAAGTTGATAATGCCCCCCCCCCCCAATAATCAGCAGGGAAACCATTAGCTGTTAGGCAAGCAGAGTTCCCAGCAAGAAAGAGAAATGGAAAAAGCCCATATTTGTTCACAGTGTAACTCTTAAGCCAGATTCACTGATGGATCCCACTTCAATCTAGCCATTGCATCATTGAATATTTAGGATTCTGACTTCAGTGGTTCTGCAGACATCTCTTTATACAAAAAAGAAAAATAAAACAAGAAAATCCATGTGAAGTCTTGGCAAGCATTCAGGAGCACCCCACACAAATGGTGTTTACTTACAAATCCCCAGCAATGTTTCCATGAATACCTCAAACTCAGAAGACCCAATATAGTTACCCTATTGGCTGGGCCAAAAAAAGAACAGAACTGTGGATGATTCCAGGTTTTTCAGGGGTTGGTCTTTTTCGGGGCTTTCTTCAGTTGGTCACTTTCTTGAATTTATAGCTGACACTTACTAGGCAACCTTTTCTTGTAGGTGCAGACGACAACCATGTGCATCTCGGTCAGCCTGAGCGGCTTCGTGGTCCTGGGCTGTTTGTTTGCTCCCAAAGTACACATTATCCTGTTCCAACCCCAGAAGAATGTGGTCACTCACAGACTACACCTCAACAGATTCAGTGTCAGTGGAACTGGGACCACATATTCTCAGTGTAAGTATGGATTTTGACATTGACTCCTTTGTAGGTAATATTGTAGTAGGACCAGGTGGTGAAAGAAGCATTGGACACTGGCAGGAACAGACAACATGTATCCCCATGAATAACCCCAATTTCTTTTTATTAGAGAAATTATAGGTTTAAAAAAATAATGCATAAAAAAACAGGATTAACATATATAGCCTTATTATTAACACCTTTCGTTGGTGTTATTCATTTGTTACAATTGATGAAAGGCATTTTGATAATTGTATTATTAACAAAAGTACATGGCTTAATTTATGGTTCACTATGTGTTATGAAGTTCCATGGATTTTTAAAATTTTATCCTAGTAACATATATACAATCAAAACTTCCCCTTGTAACCACATTCAAATATATAATTCAGTGCCATCAATTACATTCAAAATGTTGTGCTCCCATCACCACCATCTACTACCAAAACTTTTCCATGAACCCACACAGAAACACTGGACAATTTAAGCATTTACTCCTCCATACCCTATATTCTAGTTTCTGACTCTGAGTTTTCTGATTCTAATTATTTTATATCATACAATATCTGAGCTTTTGTATCTGCCTTGTTTAATTCAACATGATGTCTTCAAGGAGCATCCATTTTGTAGCATATATCAGAACTTCATTCCTTTTTATGGTTGAATAATATTCTATTGTATGTATAGACCATATTTGGTTTATCCATTCATTAGTTGACAGACGCTTGGGTTGCTGCCCTCTTTGGCAGTTGTGAATAATGCCACTATGAACACTGGTGTCCAAATATCTGTCTGAGTCCTTGCTTTCAATTTTATTTGATACATGCTTACGAGTAGAATTGCTAGATCATGTGGTAATTTTATACTTAACTTTCTGAGAAACTGCCAAACTGTCTTCCACAGTGGTTACTCCATTTTACATTCCCACCTATACTGAATGAGTATTGCTATTTCTCAACATCTTATAAACACTTGAAATTTTCTGTTTTTTATAGTAGCCATTCTAGTAGTTCTGAAATGATGTCATTGGAGTTTGGAGTTGTATTTCCCTAATGGCTTATGATGTGGGACATCTTTTCATGTGTTTTTTTGCCATTTGTATATCTTCTTTGAAGAAATTTTTATTCAAGTCTTTGCCCATTTTTTAAGTGGGTGGTCTCTTTGCTGTTAAGGGGTAGGATTTCTTAATATATTCTGGCTATGAAATCCTTATTGGACATGTGGTATCCAAATATATTTTATCATTATTCAGGTCGCCTTTTTTACTTTCATGATAAAGTCCTTTGATGCTCAAAAGTTTTTTATTATTAATGAGTTCTCATTCATCTATTTCTTGTTGTGGTTGCTTGTGCTTAAGGGATAAAACCTAAGAAAATACTCCCTACGTTTTAATTTAGGAATTTTATAGCTGTGGTTCTTATAATTAGGTCTTTCATCCATTTTGAATTGATTTTTACACATGAATATCCAGTGTTCCTAGCACCATTTTTTGAAGAGACTGTTCTTTCCCAGTTGTGTAGACTTGGCACCCTTGCCAAAAAGTAGTTGACCATAAGCCTAAGGGTTGTGTTGTGAACTCTTAATTTGATTCCATTGGTCTATGTCTGTTACTGACTTCTAGCTTCATTCTGTTGTGGTTGGAGGAGATACATTGCATGGTTTCAATATGATTGAATTTATTGAGATTTGTTTTGTGACCTTGGTATGGTCTGGAGAATGATCCATATACACTTAAGTAGAATGTGTGTTCTGCTGTTGTTGGGTGAAATGTTCTATCTACTCCTGTTAGGTCTATAGTATCACTCAGTTCTTCTATTTCCTTATTACCTTCTGTCTAGATGTTCTATCCACTATTGAAGGTGGCATATTGAAGTCTCCTACTATTAATGTAGAGCTATCTGTTTCTCCACTCAATATGTCAGTATTTACTTCAGATATTTCAGGGCTCTGTAGTTAGCTGCACATATCTTTCTTTTTTTAAATATTTTTATTGACAAATTATCACGCGCAGTCTGTATGTGCTGTACAATAAATGGCTCACAATATCATCACATAGTTGTGTATTCATTACCATGCACATATCTTTATCACTGTTATGTTTTCTTGTTGAATTGACACCCTTTATTGGTATGTAAAGACTGTCTTTGACCCTTATAACAGTTTTTTACTTAAAGTCTATTTTATCTGTTATTAGTAAAGCTACCCTAGCTCTCTTCTGGTCACCACTTGCATGGTATATTTTTTCCATCTTTCAAACTTTCAGCCTACTTATGTCCTTGAAATTAAGGTGAATCTCTTGTAAATAGCATCTATTTGGGTCATGCTTTTTTATCCATTATGCCAATCTGTCTTTTCACTGGATAATTCAATGTATTTATATTTAAAGTAACCACTGATAATTCAGGACTTTCTTCTGCCATTTTGCTATTTTGTCTTTGTAATTCCTATATCTTTTGACCCACTGTTCATTAATGTCTTTCATATTTTTTATTTTTGTATTATGCCATTTTGAATCCCTTTTTCATTTCTTTCTGAATATATTTTTCAGATATTTTCTTTTTGGTTATCATGGACTTAAAATTTAGCATCCTAAATCTATAACATTCATATTTTATTTGATACCAACCTAATTTCAATAGCATACACATACATTATTCCTTTACCCCTCTGGCCCCAATTTTTTTTGTTTTGTTTGGTGCTTGTTATAAATTATATACTTTGTATATTGTATGTCCAAAACCATAGATTTATCATTACTTTTTTATGCATTTGCCTTTTTAACACCTGTAAGAAATAAGAAGTTGAGTTTTATACCACAAAATACCATACAACAGTACTGGCATTTATAATCACCCATATGGTTACATTTACCAAAAGGTCTTTATTTCTTCATGCTGTTTTTTTTTTCACATGGGCAGACACCAGAAATTGAACCCAGGTCTCCAGCATGGCAGGCGAGAATTCTGCCTGCTGAGCCACTATCACACCGCCCTCTTCACAATGTTTTGATACACTATCTAATGTCTTTTGCTTTTATTCTGAAGAATTTCCTTTAGCATTGCTTACAGGGAAGGTCTAGTGGTAATGAATGCCTTCAGCTTTTTGGGAATGTCCCCACCTGTCCCTCTTTTTTTTTTTTTTTTTGCATTGGCAGGCACCGAGACTTGAACCCGGGTCTCCGGCACAGCAGGCAAGAATTCTGCCACCAAGCCACCATCCCACTGCCCTGTCCCTCATTTTTGAAAGTCTTGCCAGATACAAAATTCTTGGTTGGCAATTGTTTTCTTTCACCACTTTAGATATCTCATACCATTGCCTTTTTTTGCCTCCATTTTATCTGATAAAAAATTGACACTTATTCTCATTAAAATTTGCTTGTGTGTAACTTGTTTTCTCTTGTAGCTTCAGAACTCTTTCCTTGTCCTTGACTAGGGCCATTTGATTACTACATGTGGGCATGTTTCTCTTTGAGTTTATCTTTCTTGGGGTTTTGGGGGGGTTTTGTCAATGTGCATATTCTTTTGTAAATTTGGTAAATTTTCTGCCATGATTTCTTTGAATATTCCTTCTGCCCCTTTCTTCTCCTCCTTCCGGGACTACCACAGTGTGCTTGATGGTGTCTCACAGGTCCCTTAGGCTCTGTCCAGTCTTTTTTTTTTAATCTTTTTTCTTTCTGCTCCTCAGCCTGAATCATTTCAATTGTCTTGTCTTCGAGAACACTGATTCTTTCTTCTGCCACCTCCAATCTACTGTTGGAACCCTCTAGGGAATTTTTTGCTTTAGTTATTGTTTTCTTCAACTCTACTGTTTCTGTTTGGTCCCTATTGAGAATCGCAAAATATTCCCATATGGTTCATTCATTATTTTCCTCATATCTTTCAGTTTTTTCTCCATTAGTGTTTGCCTTTATCTACTCAAGCATATTGAGGATCATTTTTTAATAGTCTTTGTCCAGTATGTCCAACACCTACTCCTCTTTGTTGATGGTTTATGGATTCTTATCTTGTTCATTTGGATGGGCCATCATTTCCTGTTTCTTTGTCTTGTAATCTTTTGTTGCACACTGTACATTTTAATATTTTAAAAGAGTTAACTCTAGGATGTAGTTCCTGAATTATCTGTTCCTTAAGTTTGGGTCCAGCTAGATGAGACAGAGATTTCCTTGAATCCCAGGAGCTAATCAAATAAACAAACCAAAGCACAATGTACCTTTCACAGTCTTTGCAAATTGTCCCTGCTTTGACTGGAGGTGTCCTGTAGGGTTTAGCCCTTCTATAAGGAAGGACAACCTGAGGCAAATGGGAAGCACAAAGTTCTCTCCTTTATATCTGAGCCTGAGAGAACCACGGAGCCTGCTTCTTCTCTGGGCTTGTATTTGTTGTTTGCCTTAGGAATTCCCCCATTTACAGTTTACTGGAGTTTAAGTGAACATCTGCATCCTTTTGAAATAGACTCCCTCCTGGGTGCTCTGTGGTGTGACCTTATGCAGGTAGTCCTTTGCCCTAGGCCACTTCAATTTATTGTTTCTCACACTGTCCCAGCTGTCTACAAGCCACTTCTCTGTTCTCAGGAAAACTCTGTTTGGGTGAGCCTGAGATACATTCCCTGGCTCAGTCCTTCAAGCTTTCAAGTGATAGATTGGCACTGACAGACATGCATCAAGTATGCATGCAGGGGTCACTTTGCCCCCTCTGGAACAGGGCCATGGACCCACAGTGGGAGCTAATCTGGCTCGATCACACATTACTTTAGGGAGCTACCAGCAAGGGCAACAGGAGATTCTTCTATGTCTTTTGAAGCTGCCTTTTCTTGAGTCTGTGTTTGCCCAATTAATGCAGCCCTTTAACTGCTTTCTATAGTTTTGAAAAAGATTACAATCCTTAAGATTTTTCTGCTACCTTTACCCAGAGGGGTTGGAATAATGGCCACCGTGAGATCCCAGCAGTCAGATGTAGCTAATCAAAAGTAGTGGTCAACAGTCAGACCACACAATGGAGTCTGGAGGACTAGATTTTTATGTCCCACCCTTCCACCAGCAAGCTGCACCAGGAGTCTGACTGCAGTCCCCATTGCTATCCGCCATGGGGCTGGGGGATGAGGGATTGTAGCAGCTGCAGAGAGAGTCAGATTTACTGGTGTTTGCTGCAATTTACCAGCCTCTTACACCTCCTCCTCCCTTGATGCTGCCCAGTGTTCAGGTAGACTCCAGAGAGTCAAAATTTCTGATTCAAACAGTTCTTGCAGTTCAGTAGTTATTCTGATGGAGGGGCTGTTTCCAGGGGCATTTTTCTCTGCCATCTTTCCCCAATCCTTTTGTAATTCAATTTTAATAAATAATGATTCAGTCTTGTATGCCAAGTACTTTGCTAGGTGCTGGGGATACGGTGGTGAGCAAAAGAGTCAATTTTTTTTCCTTTGGGGGCCCCTGTGGTCTGAGAAGAAAGACATTTAATCATACATGCAATTAAGATTTTCCACCACGTTGTGGAATAAGAGAACCAATCTGTAGTCCTGACTCTACAGCCAGTTCCATAGGTAACAGTGAGCAAGTCATTCAGGTGTTCCCTGCCTCAGTTCATCATTGGATGAGAGGGTTGGACTAGATTGGTGCTCTGTAAAGCATGTTCTGTGCCACACTGGTGCTGAAGGTGCTTCATGAAAATTAAAAGGGAAAATAATCAGATGAGATGGAAAATGCTACATCCTAAATGTCCCCTTGGAAATTCATAAAACTAATAGCATGTTGAAGGTTTCGAAAATCTGTACAGCAAGGAAATTTGTTGAACTTTGTTATTCCCAACATTTTTTAAGAAAAGTATTTGACCACAATGAAACCAACTGTCACCTCCCAGAGCACTCCTTGGAAATGCTGGAATAGCTTTCCTTCCTCCTTCAGTGGCACAGTGTGTTTTCAGCTGAGACTTGGATGAAGAGGCAGTGTGAACTTAAAGATATCATATGTTCCCAGTCCAAAATTCTTTTTCCTACTGGCCTGCAAATGTCTGTAAACTATTCTAAAAGAATAATTTATTTAAGTTTTTAGAGTTCTTTAAAACATAAATGTACCTGAAAGGGATATCCTTTTAGGCCAGTTTCAGCTAATCTTTGGTATGGAATGGGAGAAGTTCACTGACAGAAGGATGAGGAGGGAAGAAAGAAAGTGCAACCTGCAAATGGGAGGGGGCTAAAAGCGACAGAGACAAATGACTACTTCACAGTTTTGCCTCTAGTCAATTAGAAAGGATACTTCAAAATAGCTCGGGATCACAGGGGTGAGCAATTGCATTAGTGTCCCAATTTCTCCAACCAACTACAAAATTTAACAGGGCAGCCTTCCCCCAGCAAACAAAGGGAAGACTGACAGGCTGACAGCGTGTATTCAGTGCTGCATTATATACACTGCTCCTCTTTAGGGATTTGGTATAGGAGCTGGGACATTACTGTCCTTCCAGCTATATACCCAGGTGTCACACTGGTCAAGTCCCAAAGCATGGTAGGAAATATGAAATATTTTCCTTGGCTCTTATAGAAACAAGTGTGCTTATTCTGCAGCCTTATAGTAATAGCCACCAAGTTCAGACAAGAAAGAATGGGCCATAATTCATTTAAAAAATAACAATAATTACAATAGCTAACAAGAACTGTCATTTATTGAGTGTTTTTTATGTGCTGGGAATTGTGCTAAATACTTCATACATATATATGCATGTGTGAGTATATATGCATATGTATATACTATATCTTATTTATTCTCATAAATCTTTGAGGTAATGAAACCACCCAGTGTTACACTTATTTAAAGTGGGAGAACCAAACTTTACAGCCAGTTCTTCTGATTTCAGTCAGTGCATCTAACCCCTGCTATCCCAGTTAGGAAGCTAGGAGAGTTCACATGATACCTGGTGCAAGGCAGCCTTTACAGAAAGAACAGATCATTAGGGTAGTTAAAAAGAAAGGTTACCCTTAGGCTCTGAGCAAAAATAATCTTGTTGATAGCTCAGAACTCACAGCTCTTGGTTGTTATTGGAACAGTTTAGTAAGGACAAAATCCACAAGTCTTCCCCAAATATTATACAAAATCTTATATCCAAAACATAATAGTTTAGAAATGATTGCATTTTCCACACATGTGCTAGGAATTAATAAATGCCTGAAGGGAAATAAGGGCTCTTCACTCAATCAGTTCCCTCTTCAGAATTACAGAAATATCCATTTACAAAAACAAGTGTACTGTATCCACAAGAGGCCTGCTTAAGCTGGTGCTGAGTATTCTCATCTAGTAGTGGTTAATGGTTAATACTTGAAGGTAGCATTCCCTGCCCAACATTTATGCAGTATGGTATTACTAAATGAAACTGTAAGTAAATTTTCTCTCTTTAAAAAGGTTTAAGTGCAGACCTCATTACTTCAGTGACTTCCCCCTAACTCCAGTTTCATGAAGTGGTGTTACCTCACAAAGTGAAGAATTTATATGACATCTCTAGACATTTCAAAGTGTATAAATAAAAAATATGTTAATCTATTATTCATATTTATATATCTTTTACTCAAAGTAGTTTTTATATTTGTGGGCTCATTTTATCCTCATGATAATGCTGTAAGGTGGAGATTACTAGCTATCACAAGTTCCATTTTACAAATTGGAGAATTAAAGTTGCTTACACAAAAATATAAAATTATTTGAGTCAAGGGTTGACCCTGGATTTCCTAACTTAAATGATTAATTTCTGTCCCATTTTAATAAATTGGAACTACTGTCATGAAGTTTGTCCATTCATTAAATGCCTGAGTACCTTCTATACAGCAAAAATTTCCAGGTGCTGTGTACACAGTGTTAAATAAAACTGAGTTATTGGCCCTACAAAACTTAGGGCTGTGTTTTACAGACTGTAGATTATAGTCCATTAATGGGTCATGAAATCAATTTAGTATGTATTGACCAGTATTTATAACAGGAAAATACACTAGAAAATATTAGGATGCATCCCATGTCATGAGGGTAAATAGCATTTCATGGAACTTGTGCCAAAGTTATATGTATGTGTGTAAAATGTGTTTGTATGACAAACAGCAGTCAAAGAAGTTTGAAAGTCACTGGTCAGTGGGATCTAGTGTTATGAATGAAAATGTTGCTAACCGACTGTAGTGAGAATTTAAGCAACTCATTTAAATAGTAGTGCTATTTCCCTATAATCTATATTCAGCTCAATTTATATGCATTTCCACTCTAAGTACTGAGAACTATGTTGCTTTACAAACCAAGAAAAATCTTTAAATTGCTTTTAGTTTATCAGGTAAAGCATATTTTTTACTTAGGTTGAACATAATTTATGTTCTTCTGCTAAGTGTTATGCAGGAATTTTAAGCCACTGGTTTTATTTCCTGATTTCCTGAAGTGAAAACAAAATCTTTTGTATGAATGAGAGTGATTATAGCACCAGATTTAATCATCTAGTCCTGTATAAAAAAGACTTCCCCCAAATTTACAGGCTTAAAACAACTCCTTTCTTATATGTCATAATTTTGTGAGCCAGGAGTTCAGGCAGGAATTAGCTGAACTGTTGTTCTGCTCCACAAGGGATTAACTGGGATCATTCTGCGTTGTTCAGCTGAGACTGGGCTTCTGAAGGGCTCCCAATGTGGAGGGTCCACTTTTATGTCTGGTGTCTTGGTGGAAAACCTTTCTATGTGGGCTCCCAGAGCATGTTCCATACGAGAGGAAGCAGAAACTAGCCTGGCCAGGAAAAGGCACATTGACACCACTGTACACTGTACCAGGATCACTGTACAGAGTCACTGATGCCATACTTATCGATCGGAGCTATGACATGGCCCTCCCATAGCAAGGGGAGAGACATAGACCCCAGCTCTCAAAGAATTTGTGCCTTTTTTTTATTATACCAGACTCACCCTCCAAGTTCCAACTATTCCAGCGTGCCATTCTTATGAGGATCACAGTGACTCCACACTCAACCCTCTGCAATGCCAGGAAGTCACCCAGGCTGGAAGGTACAGCCACATTAATTCCCAATTAATTCTCTGGCCAGAGGGCAAGAGAGTAACTGAAATACCACATCATTTTGGAGCCTGGTGGACTTTGATGGCAGCTAAGATGGGTGATAATGGAAAGCATATTGGTATGAGGTTTTTAAAACTGAGCATTTACTTCAGAAGGATGGAAAAGCATGGCCAGATACAGAAGCAGACATAGAAGTAATAACACAGTTAAGGACATCTTGGAAAATTCACCCTTTGAGAAATGCTTACATATCACTATGTGCAAAACAGAACTAACTTTTAAGTTACATCTGAGTAACTATGCACAGTGGAAGTCAGAATAATAAAAATAATAAGAGAAAAGTTAATGTTATATAAGTATACACATGGGCCAGTGGTTCCCA
Source organism: Tamandua tetradactyla (assembly GCF_023851605.1). Taxonomy (NCBI): domain Eukaryota; kingdom Metazoa; phylum Chordata; class Mammalia; order Pilosa; family Myrmecophagidae; genus Tamandua; species Tamandua tetradactyla. The sequence continues at coordinate 130,347,995 of NC_135327.1, read as the reverse complement.
AATATCTATGCACAAAAGAAAAAAAAAAAAAAAAAAACCTCTCTGAAATGAAGATTCCCAGACTCCACCGCTAGGTATTCTGAGTCAAGTGATCAGGGGCAAAGGCCAGACATCTGGTTTGTAGCAGATACCCTAGATGGTTCAATGGAAGTAGTCCACGAAAATCATGTTAAGACCCCCTGCATTAACCATCTTTATCTACTTCATCCACTGGTACCAGTACCGTGCAGGGAGGTCCTCTTAGGTACCCCCCCAAGGTGGAAATAGACACTGGGTTTAGAGAGGAAGTAGCATTCCGAGCTGCCACCCTTTGTCTCATGATGCCAAAGGCCATGTCCCCATAAAGTTATTTCCCCAGCTGGTTCTGGAACACTCTGTTAGGTATTCCACATGCAGAAGTACCTCACTTATCTTTGGCCCCTCAGAAATCATTTACTAAAGGTGAAAATGCTCCTTCCAGCACAGTGTAACTCAGAGACTGAAATCCTAGATTCATGCTGAGATGCTACTCCCATACTCACATACATTAGCAAACATCCTTTGTATTTGGATGAGAAAGAATAGAAGACATTTCTCTTTTTTCAGCTTTAGGAGAAAAGGGGCTTCTCAGAGCTAGTTCTCAAGAACATGTAATCAAAACATAACCTGGGAATGTAAGGGGAACTGCATAATTTCCCTTGGAACATGTAATCAGAACATAACCTGGGAATGTAAGGGGAAGGAGACAAGCTGGATGTACCCATGTGATTATGCAGCAAAAATAGGGATTTTTTTTTTCCCTATAGGAGCCCGAGACCCAGGTTCAATTCCTGGTGCCTGCCCATGCAAAAACCAACAACAACAACAGAAAACCCTATAGGATATGTGCGAGTCAGAATGCTTAGGACATGAATATTGTTCTGTATCAGCATAGACTGGGGGAGAGGTGAGAAATGGAGTGTGTCCAATAGTCTTCAGGGCTATTATGTACTCACACTTGGTCCTAGGGGGATGTTTATTTCTCTCGCTCACAGTGATTATTCAAATGTATGTCTGTCATTACCGTTAAGATGAGCCAAGAGGCTTCTGTTAACTAATGATGCCAGCATTTGCGTCCCTGAGGAGCTGAAGGCATATGGAGATTGATGTCCTCTGCCAAAACCTTATTCAGAAAGTCTCTCATCTAGGTTGTAATATGCGAATTGCTCAGTTCTTAGGATTATTCTTCACTACAAGGCATTTTCATATTATAAGAAGAAAACAGCCTTCCAGAGTAAGAGAAAGTATAGTTTTCCATGGAGCAGCAGAAAATAAGCAAATGAGGACCAGACCTGGCTGCAGTGGCCAGGTCTTTGGAGATACCTACTTATCAGGGTCACTGTTGAAGTCTGAATATGACTTTACAAAAGAAAAGATGCCACATAATAGCCAAGTTTTTTCTCTACTGTGCAAGTCCAAAAAAAGACATACTATGTTTGCACTGTAAGTTCAGGATGTCCCATAACAGCACTGTACTGGCCTAGCCAGGCAAATTAGCAAGTTATTTAGCAACATCAACAGAATTGATGGTTTTCCTCGCCACAGGCATAATTATATTATAAACATAAATCCTCACTGGACAATGCAGGAGGCATCTAGAGTATTCAGCAAGTTAAGCCCTCTGCTTCCAAGCAGAATACTCCTAAAGCATCCAAATCCGACAGGTGCCAATCCCCTTTGGAAAAGAAAATCACAACATTCCTAAGAACCTCATTCCATTCCCTTTCACACCCTTCCTTGTTGCAGATGGGAGAATAGCAAGTCTCTAGCTATAATAGGTAACCCTACGTACACTAGAGAATTGATACTTAATACCTCTCCTTCTCCTATGTTAACATTTCCATTGTATTAGTCTCACAACTGCTTTTTTCCAACCCTTGAATTATTTTCTCTTTCCCTCTTAAGATTTCCCATGTTCTCCCCAACCATATATAGCCCACTTTCTTTAACAACAGTCACATCAAAGAGTAGAGCTGGAAGGGACTCTAGGGACCATTTATTCTAATAAATTTATGTTTAGGTGAGAAAACTGGGACTCTGTCTACTAGACACTTTAAGGAATTTGACAACTGAAGTCATAGATAAAATTCCAACAGCTTACTATATAGCACCTCTGGCCTCTCTGGGTTTTCTGCCTTGGCTCAGTTATGATAGCCATCTCAGAAGACTATTCTGACAATGAGAACTTAAGCCTCTGCAAATTCAGTGATTTGATTTTACTAAGTTAAATGCTTTCCCTTCAGTCCCACACCTTACAGCATCTTGTTTCATCAGCATGGTTGCAGATTGTGTTCCTCTCAAAATCCTTCTGTCTGGGAATCAACAGCATAAATCATGTCCCTCTAACACTGCAGTGGTCCAAAGCTGCACGTAGGGAAGGCGTGATCTTCCAGTGGGACTACCCCCAAGCACTCTCAGAAAAGGAGGTATGAGGAGGACAAGAAAAATTTTAGAGGTAAATGGCTAAATGAACTGCCCTCATCTAAATGGTGCTTTAAAAACCAGAATCACAAATTAAATTACTTTGTATAATTGTTCCACACCCCATTCCCTGTACATATGAATAAAATGTAAACTCAGCCTAGAAGTCGTCCTTAAACCAGAGAATTCAATTTTGTATGAAAGATACTTATAGTTATATGCATTTTCATGTGACTCCAAATGTATTAAATGCCTATGGGAACATAGTACTATGCTCAGAATTATTGTGAATACATATTTTTTTGAAAAATCAAATAGGTATATAATCAAATACTTGCCAGACACTGATTTCAGATGAATCAATACCTTAAAACAGAGCAAGCAAAGAATCAATTTATTGAACTCTAGTTCTAGCTTTTACTTCTCTTTCATTTTGTTTAAATGAAATTCTCTAGAGGACATCTGTAAATGGAAAGATTCGTGTGCCTTTAGCAGGAAGATCCCTGCCCATATGCAAGGGAAAAAAAAGGTGTCCGCTCTACTTTCCCTAATTTCAGAGGCTTTAGGAGGGGTCCCTATTACCAAGTAAATGTGACCAATTTAATGGGTAATTCACTCATTCATTGAAGAAACTTTTAGGCCAAGACTCATCTCTAGGCACTGGGGATGTAGTAAAGAACGAAACAAATTGCTTTCAGAGTGTTTGCTTTTGAACAAGAGACAGGGAGAACACAGCCAAATCAGTCATATATTTTGAGTGGTGATAAACAATATGGAGAAAATAATGTGGGGCACTGACAAATAAGGTATACTGGAGGTGGAGAGGGTTACTGTTTCTATAGGGTAGTCAGAGAAGGCTTAAACAGAGAGAAGCATGAAGGAAACAAGTGAGCGAGCCATGCAGATATCTCAGGGAAAGACATTCTAAGCAGAATAAACAGCAAATGCAGACCTGAAATTGAGAGAACAGAAAGAGGACAGCGTGGCTAGAGGGAAATGAACAAAGGGAAAAGTGGGAGGAGGGGAAACAGAGGGAATAGATAGCATAGAATTTTGGAGGTCATTGTAAGGATTTTTGCTTTCCTAATAAGGGAGATGGGAAATCACTGGAAGGTTTTCAACAAAGGGGTAGCATGACCTGACTCTACAAGCATCATTTGGCTGTGTGGCAGAATACAACAGAGAGAGCAGGCAGAGAGATCATTTAGGAAGCTACTGCTTAGTCCAGATGTTAGTGGCTAGCCCAGGGCCCTACCAGTGGAAGCTGGTAAAGTGCTCAGATGCTGTATACAGTTTGAAAGTGAAGCTAACAGGATTTGCTCCACTAGAAAAGAGAACTTAATGCCTGACATTTTATTAGAGAGTTTAACACGTTTAATCATAGGCATAGTAGCAAATGCTGCTAATACTAGTGGTCTGAGCCTTGGGATGAATTTGTTTCTGATCCTTGCATCAAAACACATTTAGAAGGAAAAAGGAGGAACTAGAGATTTTGGGCAACTAAGAGGAGGCAAGAAGAATGCTAATGGGTAGAATAGCATGCAAAATTATTCAATAATTTAATTTATCAATTATTTACTGGAAATCCACTGAGACAGGGAAGAAAAAAAGATGGAAAAGGTGGCAAGAAGCGACAAAACTACAGTAAGGCAGTTAGTTGAGGATCAAGTAGAATTTCTGTTAATAAGGTAATTAAGTTGTATCATGGGTTATTAAAAAGGTACATAACAGATCATCTCTTCTCATTCCATGAACCTTGTTTCACAAGAAATGAATCACTGAATGGAGAGGTCTTTGCTTTTCTACATTCCTTACTCCAGATATGAAAACAAAATCTTGGGTTTATAAATTTTATCACACATTTTAATGAATATGATTCCATCTTAAATCTGGTAACAGTTTGAGACCATTGCTTGCCCCCCTTAGAATCTGGCCCCTACTTCTTAATAATGAATTATTTCAATTTTTCACTGTGAAAGTTTTGACATATATATTCTGGCTACCAAACCAGTGACTAGTAATGTCATCATGTGCCCAGATGACATAAATCAATCACTAAATGAACTTTTAGAATAGAACCAAGAAACACTAGCACTAGTATAAATTAAGGTAATGAGTAAGAAATGGGCTTAACAACAAAGCAGGAGGAAATGCAGCAAACAACTGGTGGAAACTGGATTCCATGATCATGACTTTAAAATATCTAAAAAAGCAGATATCCTGGGAAAAATTTTTTGGGGTCACCAGGAGCAAGGAAACAGAACAGATGGGGGCAAACTGGAATGCCTGTTCTGTTTAAATGTTTGTTTTCTTTCCCTGAGTCTGATGTATTACACTGTTATAGTAACACACTGATTCTCAGGAGCCAAGTCTCAACCACTAAACTGACTAATAAACTTGGCATCCATAAGAATCTATTAAATGAATGTGGTTAGCATTGATTGAGAGCCCCAGATACCTGAACAAATAAAGTCATTTTCTCCAAAGCCGGGCCAGCCTGTGCATTCCTGGTAGAAGAGAAATGGATTTCAGAGAGAGAGATAAAGCTGCCACTTGACTGCATTGATTTCCAATGCCTCGCTGAATTGTGAAGCAAAATATCCCTTTTGAAAGGTGTGAATTGCTCTTTTGTGATCAATGGTGGAGCATATTTGGTCTTTGTCACCTAACTTCAGTTTTCACTTCTAATGTCCTAAGCATCACCTTAATCTAGAGTAACTAATAGCTGCCAATCTCCTAAACCACAGGAAAACCAAAAATAGAACTGCATGCCTCATTTGTGACAGAAAGGAAGATTATAGAAATCTCCTTAACCGCACTTAAGAAAATGGGCTAAATTTACACCGTTAAAAATCTCATGAGAATTTCATTAGAATAATAGCAAAAGCTCATCACAAACACACACAAAAATTACAATACTTTGCTTTTCCACATATTTTATTACCTTGGGGAATAACAGATGGGCTGGTATAGGAGGCATATGTAAAATATTTATGAAAGGCAAAGTAATTGAGATAGTAAACTCATAAAACAATAATTTCCTCTACTATATTCAGCAGCATGTACAAAAATGAGAATATTTTTTTACATAATAAAAGTGTATTGGCAACAGCTACAGATGAAACAGTAAAAGAGAAGAAAAAAATACAAGTTACAGTTCCCTTCAATATGTTAAAAAGTGTTTAGGGAAAAAAATAGCTGCAGAAAGAGTCTTGTATTTCTTTATAAGACAGCCTTGAATTTGTACTATCTTCCTCCCCTTTTAGACATTCTGACATAGGGCATTCCGTTTCATGTCCCTATGAAGCAGGTAGATGACTCAAAGCTATGCTGTAAACTTCCATAATGATGTTCATGGGGTGTACAGTAGATTATTTTAAACTAGAACTTGAGAATTTTCCATGAAGCTAACCTTTGCAGCCCTATAGTTCTTACCTAGCTAGTCAAAATACACTGAATTTAAAAGAATTAGAATGCAGAGTGTAAGAATACACTTCAAAGAGCAGCATTACATCAAGTTCCACAGTAGCGTGGGGGAACATCAGAGTAGGTTTCTGATATAATCCTAAGGGATGCAGGAAGAGAGGATATTAGACTAGTCCAAGGAAGACAGAAAGGGGTATTAGCACATCAGTCCCTTGTTCTCTTAGACTTACTCCCATGACACATCCTTCCTTCTCAATCTCTGAAAATGAAAACTTGCCCAGAAATAATAAAACTTGATCCTGGAAAAGATAAAAAGATTAGTCAAAATGTCAAAAGCAGAATGTCTGCCATGGGGAGCTCACAGCCTGAGCCAGTTCACAGAGGCAACTGATGGTCGTTGCCACAGTGTGACTTGAGGGGCAGAAAACGCCCACCTGTTCTAAAAGAAGACTGCCTACAGGCTTCACATGCCCTGGTCGTTTCTTCAGGTTAAAAGGTTTTCTTCTTGAAACTTCCACTGGTTCCCATTTTCTGTGAAATGCAAACATTTGTACAGTCATTTAGAAAATATGTAAGAGGGCCTGTTCCGTGACCAGCACTAGGGATAAAATAATGAAAAAGACAAGCAAAATGCCTGCATATTTTCTAGTCAAGAGTGAAAAATATACAAACACACACATACCCCCAACCACAAAAAAGCAAGAAATGATCAGGAAGCAACAAATGGGTTAGAATTAAAATTGGGTGGTGGTGTGAGAGAGTAACAGGCTGGCTACTTTTTACATTAGGTGGCCTGATGACATCCTTTCTGAGGAGGTGACCTTTTAGATGTAGATGACAGGAAGGAGCCAGACATACGATGATCAGGGAAAAGAGTACACCTGGCAGAAGCAATGGCTATTTGCAAAGACCAGAGTTTGGAAACAGATCTGTTGTGAATGAGGACAAAAACAAAAAAGGGAAGAAGAAAATGTGGAATGAGGTGAATGCGGAGAGACAGGAATGGTCCAAAAGGCATGGGATTTTTGAATCAGAGTAAGGAGTTAGAACTCAAACGGAAGCTTTTGGAGGCTTGTAGGTAGGTGAATGACATAATTTGACTTAATTTAAAAAGGTGTTCTCGGGCGGACAAAGGTGGCTCAGTGGCAGAGCTCTCACCTGCCATGCCGGAGACCAGGGTTCAATTCCTTGTGCCTATCCATGTAAGAAACAAGCACATTTTTAAACAGGTGTTCTCACTACAGTGAAGCAAATGTATTGCAGGGAGGCAGGAATGGGAATAGTGATACCAGAGGCATGGCTATTGTATTAGTCAAGAGGAAGATAATGGTGGTTGGGCCTAGGGTGGTCGATGCAGAGAGGAAAGGAGCTGGATATGGAGATAGAGTTGATTGGACCTGAATGTGGGTTTGATATGGGGGGAAGGATGTAAAGGAATAAAAGCTAAATTTTAGGTTTCTTTGTGGATAATCCTCTGAGTGGTGAGACTAATCACTGAGGTAAGGAAGGGGAACTGGTTAGGGAATCAAGAGTTCTGCTTTGGCCCCATGATTTTGCAATGTCTATTAAACATCCTTGTGGAGAGGTCTATAGGCTGCTGGATACAAGGGTTGTCGAAAGAGCCCAAGTTGGACAGCCTGTAGGACTCTCTTAGATTTCCAGTGAATTGTGGTTTGAAATTCACTTCATCTTGTTTTTTTCTCTTACCTTACCTACCTTTGATGAAAGTGGGAATTAGAGAAAGTATATGAAAATACTTGGAAAGAATAAAGTCCTCACATATGGAATTATCACTGTCTCTTTCCATCAAATGTTTATCTGGCACTCATTGTGTTAAAATTTCTTCATTGTAGAAGTGTCAAGAAACGTAAATGATGCAATGCTGGCTATAAAAGATGTTGTAGCTATTAATGTGCTCGAATTCTAAAGAATATTGAATCTGACCCTAAAAATAATAAAGGAAAAAAACCTCCAAAAGAGTAAACATGTCACATGACTCCACTGTACCAGTAGGCAGCCACAAAGACATGGATTATTTTATGGATTTTCTCAAATACCTAGCCAAGTAAGCAATGCGTACTTCAGGGGATGGAGTTTGCCTGGTTGTGCATCTGCTGTAAGACTTCAGTACCCCAAATATGGTAAATGCTCCCCCACTGAATGCCATAAAATCTTAAATTTCATAATTAGTTACTCTTTCATGTTTAAATAAATTTTTTTGCAGAATGCAAATTTATAGGGCAAGACTATCTCCATTATCAGGAATGAACATGTTAGCATGAAATTATCTGATTATTAACCAAGAGACATGCCCTTAAAGAATGGGACAGTTGAAAGGTCCATTTGATCTGGACTGTGGTTTGTGAGGTAACCTAGAGGATAAGCTTCTGCTGGGCAGAGTATGTTGAGATGGACAGCCAAGGGATGGGCCACAGAGAGCCATAAAAGGTAGCATAAAGACACTTCTTTGAATAATTCACTTGGCTGTATGTTTTCATCCAAAGAGAACTGGGCTTCCTGATTTTGTCATCATTCAATGAAGAGAAGAGGCATTAAGAATGAAAGAGATAACTTGTCTGTATCCAGATTTCTCAAAAAAAAACAAGATGAGATTGTGGGAAGATGGGGTAGGATGCTCCAGAAATCCGTCCCTCCACTAAAACAGCTATTAAACAGGCAGGAGCTATCTGTATCAACTATTTGAAACTCTGGAGTCCAGTAGGACACTGCGCAGCATCCAGAGAAAAACAGAAGTAAAAAACTGATAAATTATGTTGAATAACCATACAGTAACTTGCTCTCTCCACTTGTTAGGTACAATCACCCATCCACTTGCAGCAGGCAAAAGTGGGGTCTAGCCCCTAGTATAGCTTGCTTGTGCCAGAAAGGACATAAAAATCCAGTTCTCCAAGATCCCAGGCAGGAGGGGTTGGAGGGGGGGGGGCGGGGACAGAGGGGGATAATGATGCAGCCCAATTGTGGATCAAAGCTTTTGATTAGCTACTTCACAGACTGGAGGCCCATCTCTGAGGGAAGCCATTGTTGAACTCTACCCCAACAAAGATGACAGAGGAGACTTAAAGATGGTATGCTTCCTCACAGCTGGAGAAGCCAGTTGAAGGACTACATATGCTGGGAAGATGCTAGTGATGAAAGCCAACTCCTTCCTGGTCTTCTCCCTCATTCCCTCCCCAGGACAGTTTGAGGCTGTGGCACTTTGTGGGTCCCTGGCTTTGTTTGGGAGGGGAAAGACATTCCTCTCCAGAGTACCCCTTCCCAGAATTTGTCTACCAGGCAAAAGCAGCTTGAGACAATGAAAGCATTGTAAGAAACAAGAGAGACCTATGCCTGGCATAGGGGCATACCTGCTCTAAATACTGCAGTGGACTACCCTGCAGAGGGAGATGGTCTGTTTCCTGGGAAGTAGAGGAGGCATTCTAACTCCTGTTAACAGGGGAACTTCTAAGGCCACTAGCATGCCCAAGCTCAGAGCAAGACACGGGCCCAGAAAAGCAGGGATGACACTGAACTTTGTATTCACCTTAGGCTGACCTTTCTGATAGGAGGGCTGAACTCTTAAGGAGAGCACTAGTAAATGCAAAGCCAAATTTGCAAAGAGAGTGGAAAGTGTTTTTCCTTAGGTTTTCTATGTTTTATCAGTTCATGACACTCAAGAAAATCTCTGTCATTTCACTAGCTAGATTCAAATTTGAGAGACAAGCATCTTGGGAGATAAGTTCCAGAGTCAACTGTTTAAAATATTAAAATGTTACCGTGTGCAACAGAAGATACAAGAAAACTGAGAAGCAGGAAGTGATGACCTATCCAAAAAGGAAGAGAAAAAAATCCAAAAAACATCCACATAGAAGTCCAGATTGTGGAATACTGGACAAAAACTTTAAAAAAATGATCTTCAGTTTGCTCGAGCTGCTGAAAAAAAATAGAACAAACTAAAGGATATCAGGAAAACAAAGAATAAAGAATATGAGAATCTCAATACTGAGATAGGAATTTTAAAAAGGAAACCCAACAGAACTACTCGTTGAAGACCACAACTGAAATGAAAAATTCCCAGTAGGATTTCAACAGTAGATCAGATCAGGCAGAAGAAAGAATCATGAACTCAAAGACAAGGTGATTGAAATGAGTCAGGCTGTGGAACAGAATGAAAAAAGAATTATAAAAGGCAAAAATAGCATAAAAAAACCTCAGAGAAACCGACAAGCATACCAATATATGCAGTAAGGGTCCACGGAGAAGTAAAAAGAGAGGAAGGGATAGAAAGAATATTCAAATAAATAATGACAAAAAAACTTCCCAAGCTTAGAAAAGACATGAATATAGACCTCCAAGAGGCCCAGAAGAACCTAAAACAAGTAAAACTTGAAGAAAAATATACCATCACATACTGATCAAACTGTTGAATGCAAAAGCCAAGGAGAGAATTCAGGTTGCAAGAAAAGAGCAATGTGTATGTAAAAGGGGGTCCCAACTAGATGGTGTCAGTTTCTCATCAGAAACCATGGAAGCAAGAAGGCAGTGGGTTGAAATATTTAAAGTACTGACAGAAAAACAAATGTCAACCAACAATTATATTTGACAAGACTTTCTTTCAAAACTGAGGGAGAGATTAAGACATTCCCAAGTAAACAAAGCTGACAGAGTTAATTACCACTAGACCTGAGTTACAAACAATGCTAGAACTGAAACGGAAGGAAACTAGACAGGGAATAAAAGCAGCATAAAGAAATAAAGATCTCCAATAAAGGTAGCCATAGGAATAACTATAAATGCCAGTACTATCAAATTGTATTTTTTGACATGTAATTCCACTTCTTACTTTTGATGGTGCTTAAAATAAAAAAGCATGAAAAATAATGATAAATCTATGATTTTGCATATATAATGTACAAAGATATAATCTGTATTAAGTACAAAAAAGGTGGAGAGATGGAGAGGTATGGGAACAGTGTAGCATGTATATGCTATTGAAGTCACATTGGTGTCAAATAAAATATGATTGTTAAAGATTTGAGATATTACCTTTTAACCCCATGGTAACCACAAGGAAAATATATCCATATAGAAATGAGAAGGAAACTGAATATATGATAAAAAAAATCATATAAATATGAAAATAGGCATCAACTGAAGAACTAATGAACAAAAAAGGATATAAGACACGTAAGGACTAAATAGCAAAATGGCAGAAGAAAATCCTGCATTATCAGTAGTGACTTTAAATGTAAATGGATAAATTCTCCAGTCAAAAAGAAGATTGACTGAATGGATTTTTTAAAAACACACAGCCCAAGTATATGTGGTTTACAAGAGACTCACCTTAAATTCAAAGACTTCGGTAAGTTGAACATTTCAAAAGATGGGAAAAAATATATACCATGCAAGTAGTAACCAAAAGAGACCTGGGTAGCTATACGAAATATCAGATAAAACAGGCTTTAAGTAAAAAACTATTATGAAGGACAAAGATGATCATTATTTACTCTTAGAGGGGTCAACTCAACAGGAAACTGTGACAACTATAAATATATATGCACCTAAGAGCAGAGCCCCAAATATATTAAACAAATATTGACAACTTTGAGAGGAGAAATAGATGGTTCTGTATTAATAGTAGGAAACTTTAATACATCACTTTCGATAACAGAACATCTAGACAGAAGATCAATAAGGAAGTAATAGGACTTGAATGATTCCTAAACCAACCAACTAGACCTAACAGACATATGTAGAACACTTCACCCAACAACAATAGAAATACACATTCTACTCAAATGCATATGGATCATTCTCTGAGATACGCCATACCCTAGGTCACAAAACAAGTCTCAGTACATTGAGCTATTCTGAAATCATGCAATGTATCTTCTCTGACCACAAAGGCATAAAGCTAGAAATCAATAACAGTAGAAATGGAAAATTCAAAAATATGTGGAAATTAAAAAGCATACTCTTAAAAAAAAAACCAATGGATTCAAGAAAAAATTATAAGGGAACAGAGGAAACATCTTGAGATAAATGAAAATGAAAATATAATTTGCCAAAACTTACGGGATGCAGCAAAGGCAATGCTTAGAGGGAATTTTAGAACTCTAAAAGCTTATGTAAAAAAGAAGACAGATTTCAATTCATGGACTTAACCTGAAGACTTGAAGAACTATAAAAAGAATTGCAAACTAAACACAATGTAATCAGAAGGAGGGAAAAACAAAAATTAGAGCTGAGATAATGAAAGAGAGAATAAAAAACAATGGAGTCAACAAAATTCAAAGTTGATTCTTTGAAAAAATCAACAAAACTTTAGCTAGACTGACAAAGAAAAAAAAGAGAACACAAAATCAGAAATGAAAAGTGAATACTATGAACAACTGTGTGCCAACAAATTGGATAGCTTAGAAGAAATGGACAAATTCCTGGAAACATACAAACTACCTGCACTGACTCAAGAAGAAACAGAAAATCTCAGGAAACCAATGACTGTAAAACAGATTGAATCAATAACCAAAACCCCCCGGTCACAGGAGAATTTTACCAAGCATTATAAAAAAGAATTAGCAGTTAACCCTACTCAAACTGTTCGAAAAAAATTGAAGAGGAGGTAACACTCATTACTTCATTTTATGAGGCAAACATCACCCTCATACCAAAGTAAGATAAAGAAATTTACTGACCAACATTCCTCCTAAATATAGATGTAAAACTCATCAAGTAAATACCAACAAACAAAATCCAACAGCATATTAAAAGAATTACGTACTGTGATGACATAGAATTTATCCTAGGTATTCAGTGGTGGTTCAACATAAGAAAGCCAGGTAATGTAATACACCACATTAACTGAATGAAGGAAAAAAAAAAAAAAACATGATCATCACAGTTGGCATGAAAAAACATTTGACAAAATCCAATACCCTTTCTCGATAAAAACCTTTAGAAAGCTAGGAATAGAAGAAATTTCCTCAACATGATAAAGGAAATATATGAAAAACCCACAGCTGACATTTTACTTAATGGTGAAAGACTGAGAGGTTTGCCCCTAACATCAGGAATAATACAAGGATGACCACTGTTTCCACTGTTATTCAACACTGTACCTGAAATTCTTGCCAGAACAATTAGGCAAGAAAAAGAAATAAAAGACAACCAGATTGTGGGTGGTGCAATGGTGGCTCAGTGCCAGAATTCTTGCCTGCCAGGCGGAGACCCACATTTGATTCCCAGAGCCTGCCCATGCCAAAAAAAAAAAAAAAAAAAAAGACATCAAGACTGGAAAGAAGCAAAATGTTACCTATTTGCAGATGATGAAACTGTATACAGAAAATCCTGAAAAATACCACACCAGAACACTCCTAGAGCTTAAAACTGAATTCAGCAAATGGTGGGGTATAAGAACAATATCCCAAAAATCAGTAGTGTTTCTGTACACTAGTAATTTACAATAAGAGGAATAAAAATAACTTCTATTTACAATAGCAACTAAAAAAATTGAATATCTAGGAATAAATCTAACCAAGGATGCAAAGAACTTATACACAGTAAACACTTCTAAGAGGAATCAAAGAAAACCCAAATAATAGTATGGGCATTCTGTGTTCATGGATTGGAAGATTAAATTTGGTTAAGATGTTATTTCTACCCAAGGCAATGAACAGATTCAACACAATCCCTATCAAATTTCCCACAGCCTTCTTTGCAGAAATGGACAAGCTAGTCATCAAATATACCTGAAAGGGCAAGGGACCCTGAATAGCCAAACCCATCTTGAAACAGAACAAAGTTGGAGGACTCACATTTCCCAGTCTTAAAACTTATCACAAAGCCACAGTAATCAAAACAGCATGGTACTGGTACAAGGAGAGACATATAGAGTAATGGAATCAAATTGAGAGTTCAGAAATTAACCCTCACTTCTATACACAATTGATTTTTAACAAGGATACCAATTCCCCTCAATAGGAAAAGAATAGTCTCTTTACCAACTGGATGTCCATGTGTAAAAGAATGAAAGTGGACCCCTACCTCATACCATATACAACAATCAACTCAAAATGGTCAAAGACCCAAATATAAGAGCTAGAATTTTAAAACTCCTAGAAGAAAATGTAGGGAAGCATCCTTGGGATCTTGTGTTAGGTAATGGTTTCTTAAACTTTACACCCAAGGCACAAGCAAAAACAACAGAAATAAATGGTACTTCATCAAAATTAAAACTTCTTTGCACCAAAGGGCTTTATCATGAAAGTGAAAGGACAACCTAAAGAATGGAAGAAAATATTTGGATGCTATATTTCTGACAAGTGCTTAACATCCAGAATATATAAAGAAATCTTACAATGCAACAACAAAAAGACAAGTTTAAAAATGGCAAGAAACTTGAATAGATATTTCTCCAAAGATGGTACACATAGACCAGAAAAGCACATGAAAATATGTTCAACATCATTAGTCATTAGGGAAATGTAAATGAAAACCAGAATAAGTAATCACTTCACATCCACTAGAATGGCTACTATTTTGAAAAAGAAAAAGGAAAATAACAAGCATTGGAGAGGATGTAGAAAAACAGTAACTCTCATTCATTGCTGGTGAGAATGTAAAATAGTGCAGCTGCTGTAGAACACAATTTGGTAGCTCCTTAAAAAGAAAAGTATAGAATTAACACATGACCCAGAAATTCCACTTGTTGGTATATCTAAAAATAGAATTGAAAGCAGGGACTCAAACAGATATTTGCATACCAATGTACATAGCAATATTACTCACAATTGCCAAAAGATGCAAGCAACCCAAGTATCCATCAACCAATGAATGGATAAATAAAATACTGGTATATACACACTGAGGAATATTACTCAGCCATAAAAATGAATGAAGTCCAGATAACAGGACAATATGGAGGAACATTGATGATATCATGTTGAGTGAAATAAGCCAGATACAAAGTAAAAATATTGTGTGATCTCACTGGTATGAATAATTAGAATAAGCAAACTTATAGAGTCAAAATCTAGAGTACTAGGTGGTGCAATGGAGGCTCAGTGGCAGAATTATTGCCTGCCATGCCAGAGACTCGGGTTCATTTCCTGGAGCCTGCCCATGCAAAAAAAAAAAAAAAAAATCTAGTATACAGGTTGCCAGGGGATGGGATAGGGATGGGGAATAGGAAATTAATTCTTAAAGTGTACAGAATTTTTTTTTCATCAGGAAGCATTTTAGTAATGGCTGGTAGTGATAGTAGCACAACATTGCGAACATAATAGTATTAAAGTATATATCTGTACATGGTGAAAAGGGAGAATGTTAGGTTGTATACATGGTAACAGAATAAAATTTTTTTAAAAACATAGGACTGTACAATACAGTGAATTCTAATGCAAATAATGGACTATAATAGTTAATAGTAAATTATAAAGTGTGCTATCCTCAATTGGAACAAATGTACCACATCAATGCAAGGTGTTAATAAGAAGGTGGTATATGGGAACCTTTATTTTTGCATGGTTTTCCTGTAAACCCACAACTTCTCTAATGAAAACAAAAGACTGCATGAGGTGTCACCATACACCTATTATAACATCTAAAATAAAGGAATAGTAATAATCAAAACTAACCAACAAATAAAAAACAAGTTAAAAGCTAAGAATTGTTTCCAGGAAAACTAAGTGATAGAAAATGAATGAATATACACATCCATATTAAACTCAATGCTGTGACTCTGTTGTCACCATTGTCATTAACAAGGACATGATTCTTTTGGAAGTTTTTTCTTTTCTGAGAACTGTTATGAAATTGAAGCTCTCAGCTCCCCAGCCCTCCCTAATGCTTTTACTGAGGTTATCTATTTGAACTATGAAAATATATTAAACATTCTTAAATCACTGAAGTTCACATCTGACTCATACTACAAAAGAGTTATCCCTGGCCATAGAAAGCAAAGCTAATTAATGTATGGAACAGTAATTTAACAATCTATAGGAAAATTGCAGTGATCTTTTACTTTTGCACATTGCATGTTAACTAGTTCACAGATGACCAACACGAATTTAAACCTACAAGTGACTTCTTTCAGCAATGCTTATACTCATAAACTCTCTCTCTAAGAGATAGGACATTAGTTGTGGTGTGTTGTAGGATGCAAACTAATGTTGAGCAGAACATATTTAAAAAGTTGACCTAATGCAGCATTAAATCACTTAGCATTTTCCAAAGCCAAATTAAAATGACTTTTTAACTTAATTTTAACTATGTCTCAGACTATCCGTGCCATTTCCTATGTAGCCCACATGACTAACTGAGTTTTCTGTCCCACTTGTGTTTTCCAGCCTCTGCAAGCACTTATGTGCCAACGGTGTGCAACGGGCGGGAAGTCCTCGACTCCACCACCTCATCTCTGTGATTGTGAATTGAAGTTCAGTTCTCGTGTTTTTAGACTGTTAGAAGAAAAAAAGTGCTCATGTGCAGCTCCAGAATATGGAAACAGAGCAAAAGAACAACCTTAGTACCTTTTTTTAGAAATAGTACAATAAATTATTTTTGAGGACTGTACAGTAGTGATGTGATAGAACTTTTTAGACTGATTTTAGTGCCCCTATTGTTAATAATTCCAAGAACATGGAAATAACCAGTGTTTACACAGCTGAGCAGTGTTGACAGGGTCTGACCGGGTCAGTCTACTAAAAACATGGTGGCAATATTAGGTAGCTTTTTTTCCTATGAAGTTTTTTGTAGGTCCCTGTTGTAACTAATTTAGGATGAGTTTCTATGTTGTATATTAAAGTTACATTATGTGTAACACGTTGTTTTTCTCAGCACAAAATAAAAAGCACCTGTATTAATGTAAAGATACTGAAAATGAAATCACCAAGGTTTTGCATGCCGGATAATGGTTTGTTCTTTATAAATCCTAAAGGTAATTTGAATATGTTGACCTCAAATCACTTCCACATTTCTTCTTTTAATGTTGGAAGATTCTCTTTTTCTCTTCTTATCTATACATAGTGTGAACGCAAGTTGTTACCCTGCCGGAGTGTTGCGAGCAGATTTAGACTTCTTTGCAGGTCACAATGATCAGAGATTGGCTGACAACACCATAAGTATCAAAGCATCTCCATGGCCAAATGACATTGCAGATTACTGGTTGCTCTACTCTATGTCTGGATAATAGCCCAAAATTTGCTAAGGAGGATTCTAAGTCAAGAAGGATAGGGTACCTCTATCCTGAGTGCAGAGATTGTGGCCTGTCAGGGAAGTTTTGATGGCTCTCATTTCCAAAAACAACTTTAATTACTTTAAGAACACTGGGAAAGTTTCTTGCCATTCCATTGGAATCACTCTCACCATTAATAGTTAAATGAGGCGATAAAAATGCAGGATATTTTATTACCCAGTGCTTTTCAAAGTCCCAGTAACAATGGCCAGGCAAACACACAAGCTTATCACTAAATTTGAAGTTTTTACTATCCTAAATAAAGGAGTGACTAGGGAAAGCATGGACAAGTAAAACTGTGGCTTATTTTTTTTTTACCAGTACTATTCTATTTCACCCTGTAAACTCATTAGTCACAAAATATTTGTTAACATAATAAAATTTACTGAGTACCTACACCTGTCAGATCCTGTGCCAGGTACTTTGGATAGAGGGTGTATCAGTTTCTACACCTAGATTTTACACTGGGTAGCTTAAAACAGAAATGTATTCTCTCACTGTTCTTGATACCAGCTCCAAAATCAAGCTGTTGGTGGGGCCACACTCCTTCCAGAGGCTCCAGGGTGGAATCCGTTCCATGCCTGCTCTAGCTTTTGGTCACTACCAGCTTCCTTGGCTTGTTGCGCATTACTACAAACTCCATCTTCTCATTGCCTTCTCTTCTGTGTCTGTCTCCTCCGTTTGTCTCCTAAGGGCACTTGTCACTGGATTTCGGGTCCACCCTGATAATCCAAGATGATCTTCTCATATCAAATTCCTTAACTTAATTATATCTGCAAAGACTCCTTTTCCAAATAAAGTAACATGCACGGTTGAATGTGACTAGCATTCAACCCACAACAGAAAGAAAGGTAAAAAAAAAACTAAGATGCAGACCCTTTCTTTAAGAAGCATAAAGACCAGAAAAGACTCCAATGAAGGAACTGTGACTGAGGAAGAGAATTAAGAGGAAGGAAGGATAGAATCAAAGTTATGGAGAAACCTGCAGGCTTCTTCTTAACCACTGCCTGGATAATCAAGACATATTAATGTATTTTTAAAACAGCCAAATATAAAGAACATTTACACAAAAGCCAACAGGGCTAGCCTTGAGAAATGAAATAAGCAGGGGTTAGAAATTCTTCTCTTCTTTCTGGATACATTTGAGTCAACAACCTAATCATTCACTCCTAATCCACCTGATGCTCAAAAACAACAATGCTCACCAGTTCCCCAATTTTAATATTCAAATAAGAACTTGAAATTTGGTACTGTAGATTAGGTAATAGATTCAACAATACTAGAAAAGCCAAAGGAACTCTGCTGTAAATGAAACTGGCAGAATGCTAGCTAAGTGTGTTCGGAATGAGCATCTCAAGATAAAGGCTGAGACAGGGTTGATGAGAGAGAAAATAAACTCAAACCACTGATGATATGTGACAACACGAGAAAAACAGTATCAGATGAGTTGCTTCAAAAACACAGCTGATGCCTCAAACAATCAAATTAATCATGGATCTTTTTAAAATGACAATTAGGTTTGTGTATGAATCTTGAGAAAATTGTGTTTTTGAGAACTGAGCTTTGATCAATAGCTACTGTATTTCATGCCCTGCTAGTACACCAAAAATGCGTAAACTGGTAGCTCTTGTCATTTTCTCCTTCCTTGCCACAAGCCTTGTATCTGATTTTAAAGTGTGGCCTCTAAAATGTGATTTCTAGAAATAGTTTTTAGAAATCATTCAGAGTATGTATGGAAAATGACAACCATTAAATCTTTTTTACATAAGCTATTTCAAACAGATAGGTTTTTGGTTGATTCTTTTTTTGAACTTCAGTAACATTTCATCTTTTAGAATATAAACCCAATTGAGTCTATCCATATTCTCAAAAACTTCTGAACCTAAAGAATTCTACTGGAATAACAAATCACACTCAACCAGGAAACATCAGAGCCTAACGAGTTATCACTGGTGTTCTGGCTGTTTACAGCATCTGAAGCCTTTTGTGTTCTATCTAGTTTAAATATTACTAGATTCTCTTACCCATCCAGGTTTTTTTATGGTAAAATAAAATGGTCTCCATTTTCAAGCTGTGGGACAGACTGGCTGGCAGACTGACCAAAGGGCAGATTAAAAGAGTGGCTGAAAACGCAGGCAATTAGGCCAGTCTTCAACTCCATACTTTCTCTCAGATAGCCCCTGACATATTTGTCTACCATGATCGCTTTGGCCCCAGAGTTCTTTGGCAAAAGGAAGCCAAGAAGTATGGTTCCAGGAAGATGGCGCCCCCATGCATATATAACCTCTGCAGCTTGGATAGCAAAATCTCAGCCCATGAATAAGACAATTAGCACTCCTACTATGCGACAGAAAGCTTAGATTACATCATTCCACTAGTTTATTTCTTTTATATAAAACCAAACCAATGGCAATCTGAAATCAGTCATCTGAGTTAAAGGAAGTGTTGGCCTCCCCTCACTCAAAGTTGCCAATATTCACAAGCTATTTTAGACACTCTTCCTCCATGAGTTATTAATTAGATGGGGAAATTAAAAGGTTTATATGTTCTTTAAGGAAACTGGAGATCTGTTTCTTAAAATAACAGTCATAAAAAGAACTCTGTCTTTTCCAACTCAGTAAATCTTTAAATGTATGAGGATTGAGGTGTGCCCTGCCTGAATGCATGCAAATGGACCAGGGGGATGCTCTTCAGCATCTAGGCTCAGGACTCTCGGCTAAAGGTATTTTTATGCAGCAATATTCCATACTTCCTTATGGTTACTTTAATTGGGTCTGTATGCAAGATTGAATGTTAGCCCCAAATCCAGTTATCTTAGCAATAAATTTATATAAACCTGGGATAATATTCATGGTTACTATAAAATAGATGTGGGGGTACTTTAGGTCTTCCAAAGATCTACCCTACATATCTTTAGTGTGAAAAGATAAATCTGAGGAATACACTGACTTTAAACTTGGCAAATGGAATCATCTGCCCACCCCAGGAAATTTATTTTCATGATGAAGAGAGACATGATTTGCACGTTAGCTTATCACTGGGAATGATCATGAATTATAGGCAGTAGCTTTTATCAATAGAAGCCAAACACCAGTCCACTAGATTGGCCTTGAAGAAGCCCCGTCAATCATGATCTATAATCTGGGGGCCTGGATGGTCTTGTTGTTAAATGACTGGACCCAAGCAATTCTTCCACATAATTAATTTAAACTACCTTCCGTTCTTGGGGAGAAAATAATGACAAAAGTCTACACAAAAATACTACGAAATATTTTTAATCCTAGAAAGGACCTTATTACTAGGAACAAAAGGAGGGAAAAGTCAACAATGACAAAAATTCAGTCTTTTTAATCAAGCGAACATATCAAATTGTTCAACATTGTTAAATGGCATGATATAATTTTTCCATAGAAGATATGTCCTCATCCAGTGGAAAACTGATTTAAATATGCTTTGACAAAGTGCTAGGATGTGTTATAGGCAACAGTTGACTTAATGAAGTATTTAAGGCTTCAAAACTGGGCCTTTTAGGAAAAGCAACAAATAGCCTCTTCTATCACTTAGGGGGAGAAAGGAATAACAAACGTCAATTTAAAGTCACAGAAACATGATTAATACGTTTATGCCTTTCAACATTCTGCTGAGCTTTGTAAAGGCCAGACATAAAACTAAAGTGAATTGTATAGCCAAACTTGGTCTGAATATTTTTGCCATAATATTCTTTCTCTTGTACTTCTTCAACGCTTTGGAATAAAAATGATAAACCACTGGACTCCAAAGACAAAAGACAGCTCCTTTCCAAAGCTGACAAAATCTACTTAATGTCTAAAATTAGAAGTAGAATAAGTCCTTCAATATCAACTACACTTTCAGAGTTCATTAACATTTAAGGCATTTTTGACATGTCAGAGATTTTAGTCCAGTGACAGGAGATGAAAGAAGCTACCTAGGAGCAAATCCTAATTATTTCTATGGCTTGGAACATATATGTTGAGCTCAGCCAAAGATGAAGAGAGAGGTGACAGGTGACTATGCAGAAGCTCCCTGACTGTCCAGTCTTGCAAAACTTTACCCTCTGAAGGGTACATTTCAAGTGCATTTTCCTTCACTTGTTTAAATTTTTTTATCAAGATAAGGAAAAGTTCATCAATGCTCTAATAGCAGGATAGAAATCAACAAAGCCAAAATATTTCCTTCTTCATAAAAAGACTCAAGAAATTATACTCCAAATATATTTATGCTCAGTGACACCCTCCCTGAATCTCACAGCAAACAAAAAAATAACAGCAACCTTAACTTGTATTCACATATGCAAGTATAGAGATGTACACAAAACAAAGACACTTGTTAACATTCATTCAATAACAGAATGGCCACGTATTTCACCCACCAGCCAAATAAACACAATTATTTATTTTTTTCCCTTTTCCATGAAAATAAAGACATCACCAGGTGAATGAAAAATTACAAGCCATATTTCATTGAAGTGCTTGGGGCAAAATATTCAACAAAATCTGCCCATACACCCTGTTTCTGTCAGCCAATCCCCAATACTTTCCAAAATCTGGATTAAGAGCTATAAAGATTACTCTTTATTAGAAACAAACCACTGCGCCTTGGTTCATTGATGGTCAGGAAACTACCCTCTTTCCGCTTCCCAGAACAACACTTTTTACACAACATTGGTCAGATCCAACTTCACTCAAATTTCTTTCAACAAAAAATATCTAAGTTGGCTAAAACTAATAACCCATAGGAAATATCACAATTATCTGATTTCACTTTCGAGTAAGAACAGCAATCCTTATTTCTTAACTGCTTATGGTACAAACACATTCTGATTATAAATACAATTATATGCAGTTTTCAAAAATTGAAATTCCACCTTATTGGCTTAAAAAGATTTCCAAGGTAGTCATAATCCTCAAAATCATGTAGCAGAAAAATAAGCATATAAACTTTGAGAATGATCCTTGAAGTGAGACAAAGGTTCCACTGTAATTTTCTATAGACCAAATTTATACCAATATCTTTTTACAATTATCTGTATTTAGAGATAAACCATCCTTCTGTCTTCCTCATAATTTTTGTGTTTGATAAACAAGACATTCCACTTTTAAAAAATTATATTTCAAGCACTACAGAAAATGTTTTAAACCATCTGACTTCTAAGATATTGCCCATTGTTTACATTAATGGAAAGTCAAGGTTTTTCCTTGCCTATTTGTTTCTTAATTCCTTCAAAATTTCCAGTCAAGCCCTTCTTACCAGTTCCAGCAAGGATAGAATTCCAAACATGATTATAAGTTTAGATAACCCAAGCACATGCTGGTTCTTCTTAAAAAATTATTGATAATTTAGGCTTCTGAAATCAAGAGAAGATTTCCTATGGAAAAATGAAAAATTTATTGCCTTTCATTGGTCACCATTTTTAATAGAAAAAGATGTTTTAAGATCTGTCAGGAAAATAAATAATGGGGAAAATAAAAATACTTTAAGATTTTTTCAAATATTTCATAAAGAATAAAGAAAGACATAAACGGAATCACAATGTATATATGCTTACATTAGCCCTCCAAAGCACACTTTTTATGTAGAAGTTATAAAGAATAAAAGTTACCCATTAATTATATGGCATGCATCAGCAGTGCACTGGTGGGTTTAAACTTGGTTTTCAATTATGTGTATATACAGATAAATCTCTTCCTGAGTTGGGCTTCATCTTCAGTGGAGACCCAGACCATTTGCTTTCCTTTTTTGGCAAGGTACTTGACCACGTGATAAGGCAATCAGACATTTCAACTTCCTTTCCTTTTCAGCAGCTTGGCTCTTCTCTCAGGGATCATTAATGTGGCAGGTGCCAGCTCTAGTATATAGTCCTGTGAAACTAGAGAGGAGGTTTCTTTGTTCCTTAGTCTGAAGGCTACAGGACTGTCTCTTTATATATTTGGGGGTCTTGAGGATTTCAGTTGAACAGATTCAAAATGGTCTTCTTTCTCCTATAAGGAAAAAAAAAACTAACTCACTAAAATTCCATAAGATTTTAGGTTCTTACCGGCCCAGAAGGGAAGTCCACAAATTATTTTAATCTGTTTATCCATCACTTGTATTTAGGATTTTACATTTGGATGAAGGTGGCAAATATAAAACAGAAAGGATATCTATGATGAAGGGTACTTTTGATGACCAAGAGATAGACAAATCCAAAATAGAAGCAAACATTTTATTGCAATAGATACCAAAAAATGCAGCCGTGATTCTTACAAAGAAACTCCTCTGACAGTTCATAAAGTTACACATGACTTGGGTGCTCGCGCAGGTTTGAAAGGATGTATGTCCCATAGAAAAACCATGTTTTAATCTAAATCCCATTTCATAAAGGCACAATAATCCCTATTCAATACTGAATGTTTGAAACTGTAATCAGATCATCTCCCTGGAAATGTGATTTAATCAAGAGTGGTTGTTAAACTGGATTAGGTGACAACATGTCTCCACCCATTTGGGTGGGCCTTGAAAAGTTTCTGAAGTCCTATAATAGAGAAAACATTTTGGAGAAAGTGAGGGATTCAGAGAGAGCAGGGCAGAACAACATAGCCATGAGAAGCAGAGTTCACCAGCTAGAGACCTTTGGAGATGAAGAAGGAAGATGCCTCATGAAACAGGAAGCCAGGAGAAAAAACTAGCAGATGACACCATGCTCACCATGAGCCCTTCCAGCCGAAACCATGACTGTATTCGCCATGTGCCTTCTCACTTGAGAGAGAAACCCTGAACTTCATTGGCCTTCTTGAACCAAGGTATCTTTCCCTGGATGGATGCCTTTGATTGGACATTTCTATAGACTTGTTTTAATTGGGACATTTTCTTGGTCTTAGAACTGTAAACTAGCAACTTATTAAATTCCCCTTTTTAAAAGCCATTCTGTTTCTGGTATATTGCATTCCAGCAGCTAGCAAACTAGAACAGTGTTGAAATATGTGACCTTGCCATATTAATTGAGGACATAACAGAATGGACAGAAATGAAATATTCTAAAGATAACATATTCTAGATAATAAGAAAAATAACAGCAGAAATAAATAAGATTACAAATAAGATATACTACCATTTGAGTTCACTGATATGTTTTAGGAAAATATTTTCAGTACATGCCTAATAAAAATATTAGCTAAGTCATCTCAGATAACCAAAAATTTAAACAAGATATTGCTAGGGTTTCTTAGATAATTTGTTTAAAATGTAGACTAAATGAATTCTTCTTTAATGTGGGGAAAGAGAAATAGGTGGGATTTTAATTGTGAGAGTTAGAAAAAGCTTTTCAAAGCTATTGGAAAAGGAGGGGTGGTGTTCTTGAAAATAATAAATATGAAGAGAACTAGAACCGTAACTCTTAAAAAAAAAAAAATGGAAAGGGAAGCAGACAACTCACAGGTTGTATGGATGCAGTCTGAAGTAGAGGAGTTGAAACAAAAAAATAAAAGGAAGCTGACACTGAATAGCTGTCAGAAAGAATAAACTTGATTTTGTGTTTTCTCTCATTTGAGTGGAGAAGTCTAGGACATTAGATTTTGCTTTAGGGCTATAAGGGCCGGATTATAGAAAAATATCACAGTGTGAACACAAACATATCACTCTTCCCTGCTCAGGCTAAGATGACAAGCCCTGGGAGAGCAAAGAGCAGATCCCCTCAGCTCTCTGGCTGACTGGCTCTGTAAGAACTTGCCTGCACACGGCTATGTGATTATACTGGGAACCACCGATTTTTTTTTTACTTAGGTTGGATTATATGACGTGTGAATAAAGCTATTAAAAAATGAACAGAGGGATACAAGTGCTGGAGAAAATGTGGAGAAAGACATGTACTGTTCGTAGGTAAGCAGAGTGGCTTAGACTCTAGTGGGCAATGTGGTGGCTCCATAGTAGGCTAGGGGTGGGGTTGCCATATGATCCTGCAACCCCATTACTAGGTGTAGACTTGAAAATACTGAGAGTGGGGACACAAATGGATGTTTGCACACTGGTGTTTATGGTGGCAGTGTTCATGATTTGCAATGACTGGAGGTGACCTAAGGATACACGACTGAGGAATGGAAGGGGGAAGTATGATACAAACAATGTACTACTACTGAGCCACTGCAAGAAGGAATGAAGTTGTGATGCAAGCAACTAGGTAAATGAAACTTGAGGACAGTATGTTGAAACAAATAAGTCAGAAATGAAAAGACAAATATTAACATGCCTTACTCGTATGGACTAACTATAATATACAAACTCAGATAATTGAAGTTGAGCGAGAGAATGGGTCATCAGTTTGGGTCCTATTATAAAGGTTCTTAGATTGTAAGCTCTTACAGCAGTCACATCTATTCAGGAGTTATAACTGCTATTTCTAAATTCTGAGATACTGAGCTATTTGTGTATATCCTGGTTGTTCCCTGGAACTTTGGGTATTTGTGTGACACCTGAGACTTAGTTCCCAAGGCCCCAGTTCCCATAGAGTGATGTGAAGAGAGCCAGATGACATTTACACATAAACAGGATTGATCTAGGGCCAAGAGAAGCCAACTACATTACAACTGCAAAATGTATTAGCAGTCGTACAGGCTTTGCCTTGATCTTCAAGGAGGAACTAGAGGACAATTATATTGTCCATAACATATACAGACAGTGAATTGATGGTGACCAATACCATTGATCGCTTCAGCTAAAGTCAGAGAAAAAGTTCACATCACCTTCTCTAATTGGATGCCTCCCATGAGTCAAGTATTCCTTTAGGGACTTCCTCAGGGTAACCAATGATAGCCTTATTTAGAAAGATCCTTGCAGTTATCTAAGAGCTATATGATCTATTGAGGATTTTTCCATGAACAGTTGAAGGGCTCCTTTGCTCCTGAGATACAAGCCATGATGCTTTTTAGGAGGAAGGCAAGTTAACACCTGACTTCCACACAAAAGTACTGTCATGGAAATATATATGGTGTCTCTGGGAAGAACTTACTATTTATAATTATTGTGCCCCGCCCCACATGGGACCTATGATAGGCAGCATGGGGAAAGTTAGTCCAACTTGTCCTGTTTGTCCACACCATGAAGTGGGTAGTACCTCTTCACCCCATCGAATGATAGAATGATGGCTATGAGAATAGAGATGTTGATAAGTGTTATTCTGGAGCAGAAGCTGGGGCCTTTCCCTGATTTGTCCAATAGATTTCTTGGCAAATTTATGGGGAATGGCAATCAACTTACGGTTATAGCCATCTGGTGGTTTTGGCAGATCTAGCCTTGAGTTAGATGTATGTTACTTATAACAGTTTCAGAGAGGCACCCAGGGCATTTTCCCACATAAGGAAGGGGACAGGGTGGCTCTAAAAATGATAATCATTAATGTCTCTCTCTTTTTTGACCTCCTAACATCTAAGGCATACCTTTATCAAACTGCTTTTTCTTCTACTACCACCAAATCATCTTGTCCCATTCTAATAGCTATAATTCTACCTTATTTACAACCCTCCCTTACTGGCACACATACCTTTCCCCCAAGAATATTCAGGTGTAAGAAGGACAAGGACATTTTCTTTAGAACTTACAGAAACTCAGAAGATTTTCTGCTTTTATGCACTGTGAGCAATGTACTCAACCAACTGGTCATTATACTTTTGATCTAAGATCATAACAGTCCAGCAAAACAATAATGGTAGCTAAGCTAGAATTAAATTTAAATCTCCCAGGCTCCTCTGATTGGGCTACCACTCAGAGGATGTACTCGGTGAATTGCGAGTTGCTGTTGACTAAAGAAAGATACATCATGCCCAGGAGTAGTCAGGGCAGAATCCCAAATTTATAGATGAGTTTATGCAACCTCCTATTCCTTTCTTCCTGATTATTACCAATGACATGGCCAAGAAGAAAGTATTCCTTTCTGGAGTCATCCTTATTCAATAACCAAACTGCCTTACCAGGATGTGTATATGAGGAGAGGGTAAGGGAGATAGAGTCAGAAATCTTTTTGAGTCAATTTTTGAGGAGGCTGTGCCAATCCTCATTGATACCAGATGCTTGTGGATGGTAAGAAGTGTGGAAAGTCCATCAAATTCTTCTGTTCTCAATCCATTTCTTGGTAGTTTAGGGGAATAAAAAGTGCACCATAGTCAGACTGAAAATGGTCCAGGACACCACAAACATGATGCAGTTTTGTTTCAAGAGCCATAATGGTGTGACTGGAGTTAGCTGATGCGACTGGAACAGCAATATACTAAGTTAAAAGAGTGACAGCAGTGGTTTCCCAAATATCCCAAAGAGGGGGTTGAACATGTGATATAATCAATTTGCCAGGGAGAAACTGGCCAGCTTTTGGCATGAGTCACAAGTCTGGCATTGAAAAAATTGAATGCTTTATTTTGTGCCCAGACTCTGATGGCAGCTGTGTTGTACTGTAGGATGATGGATCCATGCCATATTCATGATAAGCTGTCTGGTACAATCTCTATTAGAGATTGAGTCTATTGGGCTCTTCAGAGAATGGGTCCTTTCTATGGGCATCTATACGAGTGACCAGACAATTTGATTATAGATTTGCTTTCAAAGTTTGTGGCCCAAAAAAGGGGTATCATTAATCTGCCAGTCTGTATTTCCAAGTGGAAGACCAAACATCTAGGCCACTGGCAACCACCCAAGAGTCAGTGAAAATATGACAAGCTTCATGAAGGGAAATAATGGCCAGAGATACAAGGGGAATAGCCTTGAATTCTCCCCACCAAGTGCAGCAGTCTCATCTATTTTCAGTTATGCATTCTAGTGCTGAGAACTAACAGCTGCAGCAGTCCAATGGATACCATTGGGTTTCAGCTTAGCCAAACTATCAGTGAACCAAGCCAGGTATTTGGAAGAACCATGATGAACTGAGAGTTCCACTGAACCAGTGGATTTTTTTGGTGGGGGGAAAGGGGTCGAGGTTCTCTCAAAGGGAAATTTGTCATGTTTTCAGGTGGCACAGAGATGCTGCTCTGACAAAGTCAGACGTATTCTTGAATACACCAGTTATATTTGACAAATGAGGCTTATTGTGCCCTTCCCTTGTTGACCCAACATGCATGGGACTATCAGGTAACAGAATCACAAGGTCTGGATGGGTAAGGCATGAAACCAATTACAAGTTAATAGCTGCTTTACAGAAGGAGTATACCTGGTAGCTTTGTGAAGGTGATGATAAGTCCAATACACCAAAGGGTACACTGGCAGAGAGGCCTCCTCCATTTGCCAGGGTATCGAATTGGCAAAATCATCACAAAGAATTGTGGCTCAAAGTGGTCATTAGGGTTGTGGGGCCCCAAAGGTAGAGTTTGCCACAGCTTCTGGATAACTTCTAACACAGCCTGTTGGTTTGAGCCTAACTCAAAGGATGCTGCTTTGCCAGTTAGTTGATAAAAAGGAGCAAGCAGAATGCCTGAGTGAGGCCTGTCCTGCCTCCAGCAGCAAAGAATGTGATGAGGTGCTGGACCATTTTAACTTGAATGTCAGATAGATTTAGTACTGTAACTCTGCCTACAAACTCACAAGGAACTTTACTTAGTGAGCAGGCCCCTGAAGTTGTAGGGGGTTGGAATTTTATGGGGATATATCATTCATCACTGTTGGCAATGACCACACAGGCAGAGCAGTTGAGACTGAGGCTTCTGACTTGCCACCATCAGGACCTCATTTTATAGTGAATGGTTTCAGCATCAGAAGGTAGAGGCATTTGTGCAAACTCCTGACTCTTTGTATGCTGCAAATGGCAGAGGAGTTAGACATCCCTGGAGTACCCACTACCCTTCTCTACACGAGGCTTTTCTCCATCAAGAGTCTCTCTGGCACTTATGAGATGCAGAGTACAAGCATATAACACCAATTCCTACTATATATTTGTAATCAGATGAAGAAGTAAACACAACATATATCCTGAATTTGCATATAGAACCACACACACAAGGTCACATTGCTTTTCCTTCCCCATTGTAAATGTGGCCTAAACCCCATCAGTGGAATTCGGATGCTTCTGCCCCCCATAAGTTCAGGCAGGATGGTGACTTAGGTACCAGCTTCCAGCAGAGTCATACAAATCTGGGTGTTTCCCCGCCCTAATGTTTTTCAAGTAGACTCAGATGGGTATGTACAACCTTTGGTCTCTCTTGGTGACAGGAAAGCTTTGGTTCCTCCCCAAATGGTCTTTCTCCTTAAAGCAGCTGCAGTCAAAATAGATGGGGAAGGAGAGATCAGGGGTGCAGAGGGAAAGAGAATCTCTATGATAGTAAGCCAGACTTTGCATTTGCTTTTGTTTCTGAGCAGCTTAGCAGCTACCCATGAGCCAACCAACCAAACTTCCAAAATTTTGGTCTACCCAAAGCCCTCTGTTGAACAGTGACGTTCAACTGATATGTATTTCAACTTTAGAAACCCCTTGACACTAAAGCCACAGTCACATTGCCTTCTGGCCAACGGAGCAGGTTTCATGTCCTCTTGCTGATCCAGGCTTGACTCACATATTGGAGCCTTTTTAAAACAATCTTCCTTAATCCAGAGCATTTCTTGCTCCGTTGTCTTGATAGCAACTAAGTTAATGCCTGGTCTTAAAATAAAAGGTAGGAAAAATGTCCAAGGTGTGGCAGATCACGCTAATTTATCTAGATTACTTTTTTTTTTTTTTAATGCATGGGCAGGCACCGGGAATCAAACCCAGTCTCCAGCATGGCAGGTGAGAACTCTGCCTGCTGAGCCACAGTGGCCCACCCTGTCTAGATTACTTTTGATCCAATGAACTTCATCATTTACAAGCATTGTAAACTCAATCTTGGGCAGTATGTGACCACATATTAGTCAATGCCTCACTAAGATTTCCTATGGGAATTAGTCTCAGGGAACTCTACACAGAGTGGGTTGCATTAGAGAAGTGGAACCTTCAACTTGGAGAACTGGAATCTTTATAATAGTCAGTAAGTGTGTCTGCCATTTCCCCCAGAGGGAGATGTTGCCTTTATTATATTGCACAGCCAGCATGACTTCCCTCTGCTACAGACGGAGATGCTAGCTCTATCATCCAAGGCATTTTGTTATCCAAACATCTTTGAGAAAATTATCTGGAACAAAGGGTAGTCAGTGTCTTCCTCACTAGACATGCAGAAACATGAGTCCTGTGGAGAATGTGCTACCAATAGTGATTTTCTCAGCCTCACTTGACTGGTTTGATCCAAGGATTCCCCATTGTAGTGAGGGAAGTGTTCAGGTGTCAGGAAAGACTCTAATGGCAAAGTGACCTCTAAGCTAAAACTTAAAGAAAAACTGAGAATTATTCAAGGGAAGGGAGTAGGTGAAAGCATTATATAAACATTATAGTGTTCCTCTATTGTTTTATTGTGTCCAGAGAATTTAAAGCTCTAAAAGATTCTTGATAAAAATCACAGGAGATGTGATGGAGGAGTTTTTCTCTCTGAGGAGATTTAGTTTAGCACGTTTTATTTTGAGTAGCAGTTTTAGTCTGTATAATAAATCTTTTTCACTTTTTAAAATGGAATTTTGAAATAATATATAAAAGTTGAAAGGATTGTATACGTACTATCCAAGTTTTCTTAGATTTGCTTTATAATATATCTCTTCATCTATCCATCCTTGTATCCACTTACCCATCTACTTGATGATAATGTATTTCCAAGCGAGTTACAATTCCACTTAATGGCACACCTAAACAATTATGGATACATATCATTGATGAGAATGCCAAATTTTGTAGTTTCTTTTGGTAAAAGTTTTACATACAGTAAAATGCATACATTGTAAGTATACCATTTGATGTTTCTGAGAGATGTAGACACCTGGGCAACCTGAAATCTTATCAAGATAGGATATTAACATCACCCCTGAAGTTTCCCTCATGTCCTTTCCTTCCTTCAAATATTTTTTAGAGAAGATATAGATTTACAGAAAACTCACTCAGAAAACACAGTTTCCCCTATTATTAACACTTTAGTGTGTTCCCTTTGTTAACAATTAATGAAACAATATTATTCTAATTGACTATTATCTATAGTCCATAGTTTACACTAAGGTTTAGTTTTAGGTTGTTTGTTTCTATGTTGTTGTTGTTTTTTTTTTATCCTAGTAACATTTTTACAACCTAAAATTTCCCCTTTTAACCACATTCCAATATATAATTCAGTTGTGCTAATTACATTTACAATGTGGTGAATACAATCTTGTTGTAAAATAAAAACAACAAAGAAAAGTATGAATGAATAAGATATTTTATTAACCCCAAACATTTCCATTTTTAGAATTAAAAAATAATACATTATCTTTGTGAAAATTCAGATATTACAAAAATGTATTACTTCCAAGGCTAAAGATTGTCTTGAATTCCTTATTCCCCAAATGCAACTTCTGTTAGTTTGGTGCATATTCTTCCAGGTTTTTGTTATGTATATACTAACAAAAATGTTTATTTAATAGAACTGTGATAATCTACATGTTGTTTTCACATGTAGATGTTTATCATGGACACAGTTTCTCATTACAGTACATATAAGTATCTAAATCTTTAATAGCTGCTGAGTTGTACAGTATTTTACTGCTTTCAAATATGAAAAATACTTATCTAATTCTTTATGGATGGTGTTTAAGGTTGTTTCTGCTTTGTTAACTAGTGAAAACAATGTGACAGTGAATATTCTTGTTATTTACATCATTATGTACTTCTAAGAGTATTTCGATTGGTTATATACCTACTGAGATAGAGATATATTGAATCAAAGGGCTACCAATAAGCCAAGATGACCCCCTCATTTGTAAATGCACAGTAATACCAGGTTAAAATTCGGCTCTCACCTTTGTTGCCAAGGATTTGAGTTTTCCCAGTAGTGACTTTTTATTAGAATATACAACTTCATCTTCATTATCTTCTCCTTCCATGATAGCACAACTGTCTGCAGCTGGAAGTTCACAATCTTTTGAGTTAGCTGTCATTACTAATTTTGAATATTTGTACTCCAGTCTAAAGTGTGGGAAAGAAAGAAAAAGAGAGAGAGGAGGGAGGCGGGAACAGAAGGGGGGACAAAGGGAAGTAGAGGGCAAGGGAAGAAAGAGGCAGTTTATTTCAATATAAATTAATGATTATTTTAGGTGGTCATACTCCAGTTTATTAAATCGCTTTGTAGTACAGTTGCTCCACAAAAAAATTCCCCTCACCAATAGCTACACAACTTTATGTTTATTCATTTAGCCACCATCTATACCCAAATCTTTTCCAGTAATTCAGAGTCAATGCAATACCATTAAGTCTATATCTTATTTTGCCTTGACTGAACTGTTCATTTATGAAAAACTTTTGGAAAACAAAGAAAAACCCTGAGATCTGAATGCATTTTCTTAATTTATGGATATTTGAAAACTAATTCACTATAAGGTTTTAAAAGTTTTGTTCATAAAGATAAGAATGCTAAACAGGCAAGTAACTTGATCTTTCCTGTCTCTCTAGTATTCTTTCTTATCTTAGATTTTAATTAGAGAAGTTACACGTTTATAGAAAAATCATGCAGAAAATACAGCGTTCCTATATACCCCTCCCACTATTAACACCTTTGCATTAATGTGGTCCATTTAAATCATAGACTATAATTAAACGCACAAATATAATATTCTTTCAACAACTGTAACAAATGTACCACACTAATGCAGAGTCTCTTACCACCCCAGACATTACAATTGTCCCCTCAATATTATAATATAAAATTTTACAGTCCCATTGACATGTAAATCATTTTAAAAGATTCACATCATGCAAAAGATAAATACACATTCAGGGATTAGACTCAATATTCAACTCCAGATTCTTGGATACCTGGGGTAAAGAAATATAATATATATACTTAGTCTGTGTCTTTGAAAAAATCTGCTCACAGAAATTGAAAAATAAAAAGTGGAGTAAAAAGACAATGATGATAAAACAAAAGAAAGGAAGAAAATCTGTCGGCTAGTCTCAGTTGTGCTACCATCTACTTGAGCAACCATGTTTCTTAGGTTGTTTAATAAAAGGATCTAATTCGATGATCTCTAATGTTCTGAGATCTGTTATCAGAATAGCAGCTGGTTCCTCTGCTTGCTTTCATACAGGCTTTTCCTATCATTTCTTCACCAGGACAAAGTTCTCATATCTATGAGAGAATCTTTTAGATATAATGATTAAGTCTAAAATTTTCATGATATACCAGTACTTACAGGTCATATAGACTTAACTCCAATAAGGTTACCTACTTTTTATTCTTTTTCCAGAAGTAGCAAGTTAAAGCCACCAGCAAAACGGCTGTGAAAGCTCCCACACCTGCTCCCACTTTTAGCCAAAAATCAACTGTTTCACAGGTTGATAGCTTTTTCTCAGGCAAAGAAATTCCTTTAATGCACCATTTGGGTTCATTCCATACATATAAGGTTTCCTTAAAAGAAAAAAAACACAGAGATGATATGAGAAAAGAGATTCCAATTGTGAAAGTTAGATGCAATACAATGTCAATTTCCCACATAGAAATAAAAAGGGGTTTGCTTTTATTCACAGTAGAAACAGAGGATTATTCTGTGAAATTCTGCATCCATCTAATAGAAGGTCTAGAAGGGGAGAAGAGAGTGAATAGGTAAATAATAAATGAAAATGCAACAAAACCAAATAAAGACATGGGTTGTCAGATAAGAAGGGCTTGCTACATGCTGAAGAAGTGAGAAAAAAAAAAAGACCCCATCTGTATACATCTTTAGAACTACTTTCCTCAAATTTCTGATGATCCATGATTTTTTATTCATACTTTTAAATGAAAGCTTAGATTGGCTATTCCAGTTAACTGGCAGGGATTTTCACCTGCCCATCAGATAGGTCCATTTCCCCAGTGCACTTCCTCCCTGAGGAGAAGAGCAGATCTTGGGCCTTGGGCATGTTAGATGCCCAATGACTGGCAGACTCAGTGACTGGTGTGCAGGCAGGATGCGGTGTACAGTCCTCCTCTCCGTGCTAAAATAAGGACAGCATTCTTTGGGTCACCACTACCCATACAAGGTACTCTCATGCTACCAAAGTACATGATATTCTGGAAGACAATGTTTTCAACCTGCAAATTACAACTGAATGGTGGATAATAAAATCAATACACTGGGTCTCAATCAGCAATTTTTAAGAATAAATAGAAGTCATATGGCA
The DNA here is from genome assembly GCF_023851605.1 of Tamandua tetradactyla. NCBI lineage: Eukaryota > Metazoa > Chordata > Mammalia > Pilosa > Myrmecophagidae > Tamandua > Tamandua tetradactyla. The sequence goes on along the minus strand of NC_135327.1, from coordinate 130,313,691 downwards.
GATCAGAAAGGAAAACCAGAGTATAGTGTGTGATTCCTTATATATTTCAACATGCACAGTAGCCAGTAGCAATTTGCATAACAATTACACCTACTACCTAAGAACAGGGCATTATATCTTTCATTCATTGGTGTCTCATTAGATTTTCTGGTGTATAATGGGCACCTTCGATCAATAATCTAACAGAAGGATAACACCATAAACGTTTGATTTTATGTTAATAAAATTTATGTTAAGTCATGAAATGATGCATAAGAAAATCATATCTATTTTGAGCAAAAGTTTCAACCAAGGTTTGGAAAAGAATTTCTAACATATTTTTTAGAAAGGACATGAGTGATCGAAATATCTTTTAACGTATGACAGTTGTAAAATATACTTGTGAAGTGGACTGCATTATTTTTACAAGTAAAAAGAATGAAGAGGTGAGAAATGTGCAAGCATATTCAAGTTCAAATGCTACATCTGGAAGTATATATAATAACAATATTAAGAAAAATGTTGATTCTAGTTAAACTTTGGATTTCACTGGAATTGCATTCTAATAAGAAAAAAGTCTATGTGAGAGTTTGCCTGATTTATCAAACATACAGCACTCAGTAAAATGGCAAGCACTAATGTGCCTGTCATAAACAAAATCTTAAAACTTCAAAATTAAAAAGGTATTTGTAACTCAGAACACAATTTTTCAGTAAGCTCCCTGAATATTGTAAAAAAAAAAAACCATATCAGCAAAATGTCTTAGATCATTCTATAATTGTTAATTAAAAGGCCTTATCTCTTCTTTCAGTCACATATCATTGTCAAGTGAGAAAACGGCTGATGCTGAAGCTGAAAAGTGTATTCTTACAGCATACAGAAATACTGTGTGCACACGGTGAGATAAATTTGATGATAAATTAAAAACATCCCTCTTAGTGATAACACAGTATCTCTTCAAATCTTTATTGCTGCATGAGGTTCAGAAGTAATGCTTAATACACATTTACAACCTGGTATAGATTTTTGAGATCCAATTTGATAAGAGCACTGATATCACAAGTGGCACAGCTCTTTTAGATTCTCATGGCTGTAGTGGAAATCTTGTGTAAATTTAACTTCATACACAACTGGATTAGATATGTTTAACGAATTGAGGAAGTTTACTACCAGTCAAAATAAGGTTAGAATAGGACTGAGACACAGTGGAGTTATTAAGAATTTAAAAGACACTCAGTAATATTTTATAATCAGTTTTTTTTCTATCATGAAGCTTTGGCATCCAAAAAAAATTTACCCTTGTTCCACAGTGGAACCAGTGAAAGCTTTCATTTGTATTATACAAAGCTCACTGAAGAACTAATATTTTAAAATATTTCAAACTAGTATTTTGAAATATTATGACCATTTTCACTTACTGCATCATATCAAAGTTTATTTGTTGCAATGGAATATTCTAAGTAAGGTGTATGAAATCTAGTGATCCGTACATTTTTCTAGTTGGAATGCCATCTCATTTAGAAAAGATTTTCAAAATTGGTATCTGGATATAACATCAGGGTATATTTAGCTGATCTTTTTTTGGTATTTCTTAAATTAAATTTGGAAATAAAGGGAGAAATTATATATTTTAACATGTCAAACACATCAGAATGATCGAGAATGATCTCATTCTTGAGTCAAAAGCAGACACTTGAAAAGAATAACCTAGCAACTATCTGCTTCCAACATTTTTACTGCATGTTGAAGGGAATCTTATCAGTGAGGACAACTGAATGAAATGAAATTAGAGGAACTATTGTGATTTCATTTTCTTAAACCTCTAAACATTATCTTCCAGAAGGGAAATATTGAACATTAAAGAAAATTCCTATTAAAGATCATTTACTTTTTCAAAACCCTCAAGTTAAATTTGGTGCCCCAAAAAGGAAATGCAGTTTGATTTTTCATTTACTCGAAAAATGATTATAGGATTTTTTTAAATCCTAATTTTAAGTAAGAATAAAGAATTTCCATTGCAGAGAAGAAAAGGACATCATTATCTTCACAAGGATTAAGACAGAATCATTTTTGTAAACCTAGAATTGTCATCTTTGACCCATTTAAAAATGTTTTAAAAAATTAAAAATAAAAACAAAAAGTAGTGCTAGATGTCATTGACAATTAACAGCATTGTCCCATGTGTTTGTGGGTTCTGACTAAAAATCAACTCATCTCTAGGTGATGATGAATTAAATAAAATATTTCCTTTTTTAAAGTCCTGTCAATTTGGGGATTTTCCTATGTTGCATTAAAATATTAATAAAGACACATTTTATATTAACTTTATGCTAGTACTTTATCATATAAAATAAGCGTCATGAAACAATTTCATTTTTAGTTATACTGTTGTGTTTCTGAGTTTGTGTCTGTTCACTGGGATTGATGTACAATGTATTTCTTGCTTCACTGTCATTGGAGGTTGAAAAGCATCAATTTAAATAATACTCCTCAACATTTTTTCTTAAGGTGAACAGCACCACTACCAGACACTATAAGCACAGGATGGGGGGAGGCACCCTCGTTTCTTCCCCTTTCTTGCCCTCATGCTTTTTGATCTGCCAACTTCAAGATTCCTGGACAGAACGACTCCTACCTCCATTACTTCTTGCTCCCGTGAGCATTCTAGCCTACTCTCCCCTCCACACTTGCCTGAAATCAGGCCTATCCCATCTACCTCTGGCCTTCAGAAGTCCCAGTAAAATTATTCTCACTCTCTGATGCCCAATTCCATGAGGGTTCCAGAAGTGGTACCAATTTATTTTCAACAGTACTTATTTATTGTCATTTCAACAGAATTCGAGGAGTGAGAGGTGGTAAGCCAATACTCCTAAAGCAGTCAAAGTTGTTTCTTGATATGATGCTATTTAGAGCTAGTACAGTGAAGGAGGCTCTCTCAAACATCACTGGCAGAAATGCATATTGACGCAATCCAAGTAATTTGGCAATATGTATCATGAACCTTACAAATATTCATCCCCTTGTATCAAATTAATCTCTTTTCAGTAAAAACTCTATAAACATAATAAATTTCCAACAAGGATGTTCATTACAGAGTTATTTACAGAAAGATCGATTTCAAATTTTTCTGAAAAGTCCAACACTAAGGGACTTTGATGTTAGGCTGTCTGATTTGAGCCTCTGTTTTTAACCTTTATGTTCAGTGCTTCCCAAGAACTAATAATCTTCCTCTCGACTCTCCTGGTCACTGGCTTTACTATTTGTCTTTCTTCATTTCATCTTTTGGACCAGACTCCCACTTGACTTTCTGCTTATATTTTTGTCTCTTCCCAACTCTCAATCCTAGCCATTTTGATAATACCTCTGTTGGAGTAAGCTGGCCTCCAGGATCCCCTATCGAGACATACCCCAGGGCAGCTGTCCCAACAGCCTCATGACAGTTCAAGGGAGTGGTCTCAATTTTTGTTGCGTGCATAACTGTTCTATCAGGTTAGCCAAATAAAATTATTGCATATTCTAGACCATAATTTTGAAGCATGCTTTACTTTTCCGGCATATTTCTTGTGGGTCAGTTATACCATCCCCATCCTAATTAAAATTGCACTACATAAACCTTTTCTTGGTTTAATAATATCATTGCATTATAATCCAGATAAAATATCCATATCCGTATCCTACAACTCCCTTGCCAGAATTCATTTTCCCCAATTCTAGTACATTTGGGAGTTTAGCTATGAGATTTAATTTTAAATGTATATTAATGTCACATTAAGTTAACTGCAAGCATTAGCCATGACTCTGAATCTGAGTCTGTCTAGTGTGAACGAACCAATTATATCTTCAGTGACACATTTCTGCTTAGACAGCTTCATCCCTTACCTGAAATCCTCTCTTACAGGCTCCCTCGATCTCATGGAAGTCATGCTCCGTGCATAGAGGACAAGCTTCGACACTCTCCCACAGGAAATAGAATGTGCACCCATCACAGGTGCCTGCTGGGCACTTGCTAACAAACAAACAACAGCTTTTGTAACACATTCAATGCAGTCCAACTAACATTTGAGTTCCCATTTCATAACGGGGAGCACTATGTGAGGTACTAGGAATGCACATGTGAAAAAAAAAAAAAAACTAAAAAAGAGACAGACACAAATAGGTAATGATTAAAAAGCTTCTGGGAGGGCTTCTTGGTGCAGGTGATACCTAAGCCAAGTCCAGAATTTTCAGTAGGAGTTAGCAAGAATAGAGGGAAAAGAAAACAAGGGCATTCCTGCCAGAAGGGATAAAATGGTATGATGAAATGCAAGGAAGTGACAAATGGGTTATTGTTGCTCGACCTTTAAGACAGCAACTGAATGCTGGGGACCCAGGGAGGCATGCGGTGGTCAACGTCTCATATCTCACAGGCTAAGGAAGTTATGACTTCCACTCGGTAATGTACTTAAGCAAGGGGGACTTAGGGAACAGAATGATGCATGGGATCACAGCCTCTGGGGGCAGGGAAAAGACATGATCGGGAAATCGTCTAAAGTGAAAAAATAAAACAACCCTCAGATCAGCACATGGCTCAGTGATGCAGCTGATCCTGGGTTTCCTTGGCTTGTGGACGACTTTGAGAGGCTGTGACTGTCCCAAATCTGCAGATGATGGGATCAGGCACAGGCGCCGGACCACACTCAGCCACCCAGCAGTCAGGGCCGGGTGGAGACTTTGTAAAGCTCCACTTTCTGGTGGGTGCGCCCATGATGTCAGCTTGCCTCTCTCATTTTAGGGACAGATAAACACAGCATGGTTCAAAGTTGACCTGCTGTTACTGTGAACAGAATCCGTAGCAACTGAGCAAGACGCTATTTGGAAAGATTCTAGTGGGAACGGCTGTTTTGTTCATGAATTCATTAAAACTAGAGGAATATGGGCCTCTTAATTTGACTACCACAGTTCCAGCTCCACTAAGTCAAGTCACATAAATACATTGTTTTTTTCTTTCTCAGATGACTTTGATTTAATCATCAGAAGCAAAAACTTCCTTCAGCCCTTATCCTGCCCTGAATATAGGTGCTCTGAAATACCTAACAGTAAAAAAGTAGACACAAAGTATTAGATAAAACCCAAAAAAAAAAAGGAAAAAAAACCCTCCTTACTTTTTCCCCCCTTTATTAGAGAAGTTGTGAGTTTACAGAACAGTCATGCATAAAATACAGGATTCTCATATACCACCCTATTATTAACACCCTGCATTGGTGTGGAACATGTTATAATTGAAGATAATGCATTTTTATGATTGTATTATTAACTATAGCACATGGTTGAACTTAAGGTTCACTGTGCAGTGTAGTTCAATGGATTTTTAAAAAACATTATTCTGTTACCATATATATAATCTATTATGTCCCCTTTTAAACACATTCAGATATGTATTTCAGTGCTGGTAATTAAATTCAAAATGCTCTGCTACCATCAGCACCATCCATTACCAAAGCATTTCCATCACTCCAGATGGGAACCTTGTACATTTTAAGTCTTAACTTCCAATTCTCAAATGACTTTCTGATAATATGCATTTCAAAACTGTAACTTTTATCCTAGCAGGAAAGTAAGATATCATACTCTTAGTTAACTATATTCTAAAGACCTAAACAAGAACACTAAAAAAAACTACATGCCTAAAATTAACTGCACTTTTACATGTCTCTCTTTCAAAGTGTCTGTGTGGAGTAGACTAAGCAAATATTGTTGGGATATAAGAGAAATCCACTTTATAAAATGCTTCATAAATAGAGGCCTGGCATTATTATTTGTCATACATCATTATTTCATTGGGTGTGTCTGTGGGAAAATGATTTAACTCTTATCTGCCTTAATTTCTCTGTTCATGAAAAAAGGAGTAATCAGTATGTTCGGGATAAGAAACGAAAAGAAGTTAAAAAACAAAGTTAAGTACAATAAATGAAAAACATGCCACATAAAAAAAAAAATCACCCTACTTTCCACCTTCCAGATCAGTAAAAGCAACTTCAAATTGCTCTTTTTAAAACACTGGGGTAGCCAATCAGAAAATTTCTTCAAGGACACAATTCTTACTTGCGTAACAATTACTAGCAACTTTAAAAGTAATTACATATTTTTGGTCATTTGTTTATTTAGCAAAAATTACCAATGTTTTCCTGCTCAAATATCTCCACCCCAAAGTATTTTCTATTTTCTTTTCAATGCAAGGAAGTTTTAAGGGTGGGAGGGTGAGGGGGGACCCTGCTTAGCTTGAGAAAAGAATAGATTAAGTCTCCTACAGGTTTGGAAAAAAAGAACTCAACAAATGAAAAAGAAAGGAGAAAACTGATCAGTTTTGCAAAAGCTCTGGAGAGGAGACTAGAATTAAAATTCTAACTGGCCTTTCAAACAACTGTATTTCTCCACAAGTGACTCAACTCCACCTGGCCCCATTTTGTAATTTATCAAGAGCAGAATGTCTGCTATACTTCCTAAGCAGAGTGGTTATAAAGGATAAAAATGAGTGAAAAAAATTTGAAATTTTAGCCCTGTAAAAATATAAAAGACTATTAACAATGCACATCACTTTCTAAAGAATTGGTAGAACTACAGGATCTGCCAAAAAAAAAAAAACATCAAAGAAGACACTGATGTAATTTATAAAGCTGCTATTAGGTGTCAAAACACTACAATGACTCAGTGCCTCTTCCTTGGCAGTCTTCAGTTTTTAAAAAATACTTTCAGGTAAAAAGTATTTTCATTTGGAATCAATTCTTTAGTTCTTTTAACCCAATGAATCATTTAAGATGTGAAACATTCAAATTTGACCCTTTGTCATACACATAAGTGCCACAGGTTGAATCAGGCCGTCCCTGAGAAACAACAAGGATTAAACGTACCAGTTAAAATTGTAATAGCACTTAGGTATAAATGAAAATAGAAAAAAAACACAAGAGAACAAAATAGCAAAAATTAAATGCATACCTGCTTTAGTTGTCAAATATTTTAAATACTTTCCCTTCAATTACCTGTATGACCACATCCTCTAGCCCTACCCTTTCCTGCCAGCATTTTAAAGCTGGAATGCAATGTTGTCACTATGTTTCTTTCTCGCTTTTGGTTTATGTGATCACTATAGAAACCAGTGAGTAAAACTAGTTAAGGAAACAGTCAAGGGTCCTGCATAGCTGGGGCCTGTGGGGTAAAGCTCTGCAGGGCTACCTGGATGTACTGTGAATTCAAAGGACAAACAGATGGACCATGATGTCATCCTAGGAAATGAAGAACACATTCTCTAGGTTCCTTCCTTCGCTTCGGGGACTGCCTTATGAATTGGGATGGCTTTGAGAATATGTAAGATAGATAAATTTCTTTTTAGGAAGTTAGATCTGGGGGTTCTATAATGGGATACATTTCCTGGAGGAATAACTGGACTGAATTATTAGTGCCCTCTTGTAAATGAATCATCTTACCTGAAACAGGATCTAGTTCGTTCACATTATGATTTCATGGTAAAGAACACTGTTTATTTATGACCAATTAAGACCTAATATTCAACCTATTATTAATTGTTTGGATGTATAAAGCAGTATAAAATTATTTTGCCAAAATTTTACCCAAAATCCAAAATTAAATTCATCTACATTATCAGTATGCTTCTGATTTTTTTCCAGAGTTCATTTCAAGGCATTGAGGGGTAAGGTCACATTCTTGTGTGCCCAGAACATTTATCATTTGGTACCAGGGCTCTACTGCTGCTGAGCTTCCTTGTGTGTGGCTTTCATGGGTTTCTTGGGGTTTTCCCCCATACGACAGCATCCTTGAGCATGGCCTGTGCTGTGTCCGATCCTCTTCAGCTTTGGTATCTCAGGATGGTTAGTCTTTCTCTGCTAAGGTTGTCTTTTCCTTGGCAGACAGCCCTCTTGAGTGGGATCCAAACACTCCACTGTACCATACTCTGATTTTGTTTTCCCTAAAGCTAAGGGGTATAAATGGGTTATTACTGATTGGCCCAACACTCTATATCCATGGATTAAAATTCTACAGCTCTCCTTCAAAAACCTCCCGTTCCAAAGATGCTACCCTGGGTTAATTAACCAAAACCATAATTTGATAAAGACTGTACAAACAAAATTTTATCATACTAATTTCAAAAGTGATCCTAAAACTTTATGAATGTTCTGTGATATTTAGGATTATGGTTTAAGATGTTCATTAGTGTTTGAACTGTACAATCTTAGCAATTCTGTATGAGAATTTTTCCATTTCTTGATCATAATGGCTTTTAGGTTTTTTTCACTTTGGCTCACAATGCTTCTATATGTCTCCTTACTTTTTAATGTTATAAGATCTTATTTGGCTTTAATCTTTTGCATTCTATTGCCTTTGTATTTTAACTTGTACAATTTAGATATCTGTTATCTCTCTGGAAATCGTCCATGGGGGGAGAAAAACAAGGGACTCATTCAACCAATCACTATTCACTGGTTCTTTACAATTTAAAACGGATAGACTTTTGGGATTCAAGAGTTCTTCCCCAAAGACCAAAGAAAACATAGCAGAATAAACCCCTGGAGTGTTCAACTCCTGAGTACTATCAGGACACAACTGTGAAGCAGTCCCATCTGTGAGAAATAGTATTCCTACAGGTTACACTGACAATGAAGATGAATTTTGATTTTGGAGGAGGTTTTAGAAAAATAATTTTTAGACTGATTTATAAATGACCTAAGTAGTTAAAAATAATCATAAATTAAAAGAGAAAAAAAGAGATGATTTTCCTCTAAGACTTGGTTTGAGCAAAGATGACTCATTTAAAAGAGGGCACCAATAACTCATAGCTCAGTTGAGTGATCCCCTGGGATAAAGGTGACATTTGCCTTTTTTGCTTAGTGTGCTTCTTTGCAAATCTATGCCTTTGAAGAATTAGAGAGCAAAAATAGCAAAATTAAAGTATAGAAATGCGAAAAGAACATTAGACTTTATCAGAAAATCTTTATTGGACCTCAACTGTGTTACACTACAGCTATACAAAATGGTACCTCAATATTTCTTCATCTGTTAAATAAGTACAATTGACTTAAGGATCTTTAATGATATTTGACATCTCTATTATCATAGTAAAAATTATTAATCCCTCTTCTTGTTTCCTAATATAGCCTTCTCTGTAACCTTTGCACTAACAGAAATTTCTTGTTTTTTAGACTCCTGTGGACACATACTTAGGTCTAAATTTTTCCTAATGAAAGAAAATCCTCCAGTTCCTCTGTTCAACTAGGATAACAATAACAGATTTGGAAAACCTTTTAGGTGGAGGCTAGATGGGGCATCTATTTAGAGATATTAGTGGCTTGTATGTTCGCAGCTTATTCTCTGCTCAGGATGAAACCATACTAGATATTCTCAAAAGTCCATTCCAGCTCTCAGATTTCATCTGCCCAGACACCACACTCTTAACTTTTCATCCAAAATGTCTCACACTCTCCAATTACATTGTGTAACTGGAAAGCAACTACATTTGAACAACCAAGTGGGCAAATTTGAGTGTTCTAATCACAGATCATTTATCAACTTAAATATTATGCTGCTCCCTCTAAATTTTACCTGAAATACACAGAGAACACATTTCCCCTTTTCTCCTTCCTGGTTCACTTTTGGTTAAGACCGTCTCATTTTCCCAGGACTGGGGGCCTTGTGACATTTTTCCAGGTCAACAGGATACAGAGCCCCAACCAAAGTTACTGCTGCTGAAGTTGCTTTTGCCTAGTTTTCCAAGATTCTTAGCCTTCTGAACTGCCAATATCTCCCTTCAGACACTTTGCCATGAGTGTAAGATGCGTCTCAAGGTAACTCGTTAGCATCTCTCTCTTTCTCTCTCTCTCAAGATCTTAAAACTCAAAACAAGACAAATCTACTTCAAAACCAACCTGAGAATCCTGGTTCAACCTCTCTTTAGCGTTAACAGGAAATCTTCATTCAAACTTACAGCTAAAAAATTCTAAGTATTTCAGGACAAGCTGCTGTTTGTCATGCTCTGATCCCTGAGCTCCCCCTTGTGCCCTGATGTGAAACTGCATCAAGAAAGAACTAAATTGAACATGTGGGTTGTGGGATAGTAACTGCCTAGACCAATGGTTCTCAGACTTCGCTATCCATGATATTTACAAATAAAGTTTGGTTGGAAATATTTTTGAAGGATGCAACCCTGAAGACACAGAAATTTAAATTTTCCAGAAGCCTAAAATGCACAACAAAATTGAGACTCTGTTTCACACAAAAATAATCCAAATCTCCAAATTGTGGATTAAGACTAATGGTTCTTAAATTTTAATATGTGTCAGAATTGCCTTGGGTTTTAAAAAATTATTATTCCTGGGCTTGACACCTGAGATTCCTGTACGTTTTAAAGAAGGTCCAGAAATCAATTATTCAAAGAGACCCCTCAAGTTATTCTGCAGCAGGTGATCTTGAGAAACCTTGGCAAAGACAGTCAAGTTCCCCAAGTGGCAAAGACCTTGACAGTCAGAGGAGGAGCTTACCTTTCTCTCCCCTTACAAAGAAAACTTAGTTTCTAGATGCCCTCATTTAGGAGCATGAGACTTTTTTTTTTTTATTGCCTTTGAAAACATCAGAACCCACCTTGGAAATTTAACACAGTGACATATTTCCTAAATGCAAGATCTAGTTTTTATTAGCATCATTTGCTTGAACCAGAGAATGTTAGACTTCAGAAGTCATTCAGGTTGAGACTCTCAGAGGCTAGATCCAGATAAGAGTAATTGCTAGATCCAAAATAGGGACCTCAGAATTGCTATAGTGAAAAGAGAGCAACTGATCTCCAGTACCGTAGCCCAGGAAAGTTCCTAATCCAGCACGCAAAGAAATGGAGGCTAAACAGCAAGAACAAATACAAAGAAACAAACAATTATAATTAATTATATATTACTTAAAAGGTAAAATTTCAAGAGAATTAGGAATTCGAGGCAAAGAGGACTCAAACACGCCCTTAAGAGGTCGGGACTTAAGTATTGGGACTTGGTATGGGGCCATGCCTTTTAATAGGACCATAGCATATCCCTACCACAAACACCTACAGATCCTTCTGTTCTCTTTCTGCTTTACACCCACAAAGAATATGTTTCAAAATAGCAATATTCTGGAGAACTTTGCTTCCTTTCAATAAATATAAATGTGGAACAATCAGAAAGAAGAATACCTGGGGACTGAAATCACTCCTGCTCCAGGTTTAGTAGGATTACACCTCATTTTCACAGCTGTTGATCGACCACTAGCACAAGACGTGGTAGCTGTCGAAGATCTGTTATAAGGTAAATCGTATTTTACAAAATAGACATGGCACAGATTACAGAGGCAATAATATTATGCTTATAATTGTACCCATACTCTATGAACCAATACAAAAGAAATATTTAGTGAAGTTCACTAATTTAGACTGCAGCTTGAACCCACTTTTGAAAAGTTGACTATTTTCCAGGTACGGTGATAAAATGTCATTGGGTGGGTTAGTGTAGCTATTACAGTGAAAACACTTTTAAAAGGGAACCAGAGGTCGTATTTACTTAAACTGATGCTTTGCAATGAGAATTACAAATAATTACTGCCTAAACAATAGAGTCCTTCACTGTTACATTAAAAAAATTATATATGAGAGAAATTATATAAGGCTCTCAAAATATTCCATATTTCCTACTTTACTGTTAAACTGATGCTTTGCAATGAGAATTACAAATAATTACTGTCTAAACAATAGTCCTTCACTGTTACATTTAAAAAATTATATATGAGAGAAATTATATAAGGGTCTCAAAATATTCCATATTTCCTACTTTACTGCCTTTTAAGAACCAAATACTGATTATCTGTCTATTTGGTATAAGATGCCATGCTAGGCACTCAGAGATGACATAAGATACCTTCTCCATCACCAGGAACTTACAATCCGGAATAGGAAATAAAATCCATTTATGTCTGAGTTCCTTTTGACTAAAAAAAAATAGAGAATCTTCACTTACTTATAGAAGAAATGCACATCTGGTATTTGGCTTGGTGGAACTGGGAACATATCTTCTTTTATATTAATATTATGCAATGTGGTTTCAACTGTCACTCCTAGATGAGAATAAAAAATAAACCATTAAGCAATAAGGAAAAATTAGGCTTACTGTGTCTCTGTATATCTGAACAGAAAATAGCTTTACTTTAATGACTGTCACTTTGCCAGAAATATTGTATCAAATGAATTCATTCATGGTGTGAATAAGAAACTTTCCAAAGACCTCAGGATGACAGAAAATTTCTTGGCTGTGCAATTTTGCTTAAGTCACTTCACTTCCCTGGGTCTTATTCCTGACCCTATAAAATGTCTGAAGTAATTTAAATGATCTCTAAACTCTCTTTCAGTTCTAACATTTCAAAATCTGCTATGAAAAGTCTCATCATCTGATGAGTTTTGTCCAATAAGCTGGCTACCTTGCTAATACAGAGCATTTTACTCAGGGTCAATGTAAACATATTAGACAAAACGAAAACTTTGGAACCCTAGTAATTTCCAGAAACTAATTCTAAAGCTTGCTTAATCTAAGAAACAGAAAAGGAAGACATTTTCCCATCTCTCATAACTAAAATGGCGGCAGAGCCAAACTGCAAGCAATAACAACCTTCGGTTCTGAAAACAAAACTCTGAGGCTGGCTCCAAGCCCTGTCACTGACCTTGGTGCTGAAAGCTCAAGTTAAACGGCTCTGGAGTGTAGGCAACGGTTCTCAAATCTGGCTGCACCTAAGAACCTTCTAAGAAACTTGTCAACACCACAGTCTTCTAATATAGACTCCAGAAGAGCTAGTGAACCTAATCCCTAAGAATACTAGATAGGAACCTGGATGCTTCTGTAATCTTTCTTCTACTTTCTAGAACCACAAATACGGAGGAGAAAGATAGGGAATAAACTCAGCACCCTCAGCTTTGCTACTTGCTGTCAATTTACTTCTGTTATGAGAAAAGATTATTAAAACTGGTGGGAGATATTATTATTTAGGATTGTATTGCATTTGCTTATTGTTCTGATTTTTCTTCTAGTTTTGACTTTTAAAATTGTTTTTGCCTTTTAAACTTCTAGACTATCTGATGAAACACTAGGTCATCTCTTCAGAAAACATCGTATCGCAGATAAATTAATACATAAGCTCAGAAACATCTGTACTCACTGAAATTCATCAAAAGACCCTATTCATAGGGAAGTGAAGTGACTTATTCATAGGGTCTTTCATAGCATATAAAGCCGCAATTTAGAATTATCTGTGTGCATTAATCATCTATGGTAAACTCCAATGCAAGGACAAGTTATCAGTACCACAACACTGAAATAAATTAATGTGTAAATATACATGCATATATGAACCAAAGGAACCTTACCTAAAAATGTATCTGCCAGAATGATGGATTGTGATGATAAGGCTGCTCGAAAACCCTTACTTTCAGAAGGAATAATAGTTGACTGGCATACAAAAGCTCCCATCAAATTCGTGTAATCATCTGACCCTCCTACCATTTCCTTTATTGTAAAGTCTGTTATATTGTTGGTACAGAGAGCCATCTTTTTTCCCTAGGGAAACAAAGCCATAAAGGAAATACTTTAATGTATGTCAGTCTGAATCTCAACTAGCTAGTGACTTTAGAAGAGCAGTGACTCTCTCCTCACCCAAAGATTCTGATTTAATTGATCTGGTGTGGGTTCCATGCACATATTTTTTTTAAAGTTCTCCAGGCAAGTCCATGTTAAAAAAGGATTGAGAGACACTCAATTGCAATGAATAGGGTAATTCAAGGCTGCACTGCTTCTCCCACCAGCAAGCATCAGTTACACTGAATGAAAGTCATCTAAATTAAGAGAAAAAAGTCACCTATGAAACCCTCAATTCAAAGAATGATAATGCAGACAAAGAAATCAGCAAACTGCTGGTGAAGGTTCTAATGCCAAGAAAAAAAAGAGGTGCTCTTCCTTCTACTTCATAAACCTGTGTGTGGCTGAATGGCAAGTTGAAGGCTGAAGAAGAAAGAGTAAAAGTTACATTGCAGCAAAATCCTAGGACAATGTATGACTTCTTCAGAGTTGGTCACTACAAGTCTGTATTCATCTACTCTTAGACTCAATGACAATATGTATCTGTTCAACTATACAATATGTTGAAGGAAATATAGGAGTTTACTCTTTTGATACTTTGGAGGGAATGGTTTATAAAAATAGGAAGAAGGTTTATATATGGTGCTTAAATGTTCTGCAGTCCCACTGCAAAGGACCACAGCCTACTCTAAAGTTTCTATGAAGACATGTAAACTACAATTAGGAACAATATTTTACTACTCTGAAATATAGAGCTTTCACAGAGGGGAATAAAAGCAGTATAAAGACTTATCTTTCTTAATGCCCCTAGAAATCCTAACTTACAAAATTCTCTCCCCATGATAGGTCTTCCAATCACAGTACAAACGCAATACACTTTTACTAATCTGAAAATAAAATGTTGAAGCAAAGAACGGAAAAACAATGAAAAAGAACCAAGAGAAATTATTGAGGAAAGTGAGAGGAAAAAAACAGAAACCAAAGGAAAGGAAAGAGAAAAAAAAAGAAAGAAAATAAAGAGAATAGAAAGAAGACAGACAAGAACTGGAGAGGAAGGAACACTGGTACTTTGGTAATAAGATTGAGAAGGAGTGTGATATATAATAAAATCAATCCTATTGACTGCTTCACACAGTATCTGGCATATAACAGATATTCGATAAATATTGTTGAATGAATTGAGTGACAGGCTAATCAAGCGAATATGTTGAATCACCCCCATGTTAAATCAGGACAGGACAAATATAAAATCATGAAAATTTTAAAAACCTTTGTATTTGAAAACTTCTGTTGTCATCAGATCTCTTTATTTCCTTTGCACAAAGTTTGTTTGGCACACTTCACTCATAATGAAGACAATTCGAGCTATAGGAGTTAATATAGAAAAGACATGGAGGAAACGCCATATTTATTCCCACCCTTGCTAATGGTCATATGCCCCTAAAAACATCAAATGCAAGGTCCTATAACTTTCACTATTACCTATTATGTTTCTGATTGATGACACAGAAAATAAAATCCCATTATTTTTAGCATTTTGTTAGCAAAGGCTACCTAATTGACTGGTATTTGTCACCTGCATATCTCCTTCTATTTTTAGACAAATTTCCTCTTGGAATTCCTTTCTTTAAAATACAAAATTTATACAATTGACAATATAAGCAAGAGTAAAACTTTCTCAAACTATAGCTGCCTGTCTAAAAAATAGCTAGGATTGACAAACCTGACCCAATTTTACAAAAATGAAAGACCCTTAGAGCACACCACAGCTCTAAGCTTTGGGGTTCAATGGACTGGATAAGTATTCTGATGGACTGAGAAACACACAGGTTGCTCTTGATGGTGAAAGCTGCCAACCTTCTTAAGCAATCAAAGCTCAGTTTCTGACACTTGATTGTTGGTTTCCATAGAAATTTTACTGGTCCATTAAGACAAGAAAATATCAGCTCAATCAGAAAATAGTTCCATCTCACCTTGACAGCCAGAACTCACCTCATGCCCACATAAACTGATATTGAAGAAATGGAAGTATTTTGTTCCCTTGGAGGTGAAGCTGGGGCCATTCATTAATGAGCCAACACTGCTGAGGTTGCTAAAGTCATAGTGCAAACTCTGGTTTTCTTTTTCATGGTAGAAAAAGCAGTCACTATAGCAAACTGAGTGGTCCTTTGATCAAAAATGAAGCAATACAAAGAAACAAGATAACAGGAAATAAAGTATCAGCTGCTACTAAAATTGTGTACTTAAAATATTTAACCACACTAATATAGAGACTTCCTAAACTCTAGCTAGATTTTTCTAGGAAAAGTTAAAAAAAAAATTAACATCTTTTAAAAGTCAAAGTAAAGATTCTAAGATTGATTTCTTACAGAGAGGCAAATTAAGAAATAGTCAAAATGCCCTGTTATAGGTTCCTATTTGGAATGATGGAAATACTTTAGCAATGGATGGTGATGATGGTAGCACAACACTGTGAACATAATTTACAGCACTGAAATATGTATCTGAATAGAATTAAAAGTGGAAAATGTTAGATTGAACATATGCTGACAGAAAAAAATTTTCAGAAAATTTTATGGAACTACACTACTCACCCAGTGAACCCTAAGTTAAACCATGGACGATAGTTAACAGTACAATTATAAAAATGTGCTATTATCAACTGCAACAAATGTCCCACACCCACCAGTGCAGGGTGTTGACAATAGGGTGGTATATGGGTATCCTGTATTGTATGCATGATTGTTTTGTAAACAAACAACTTCTCTAATAAAGAAAAAAAAGATGGGGGAGTGGTAATTCCCAATAATACCAATTTAAATAGACAATAAAGTTAGTTTCTCCTTCACCTATACAGTGTAGCCTCAATCATTGCCTTTAAATTTTTATAAGATTTACTTGCCTCAAACCAGACACTCCTATGGCCAGCCTATAGGGATACTTTAGTTGCTCTATTCTTAACAGAATGCATGGGATCATTTTTCATATTTTCAGAAAGCATTCTTGTTTGGAGACTTATCCTAATATCTTATATCCCCAGTAACTAACATTGCCTGGTATACATTAAATGCTCAGTAACTTTAAGAAGAAAGGAAACAGAAAAGAGAATGAAAAATTATTTTTTTGGCATAAATAGCAACTTCATAGTTCCTAGAGGAACATCAAGGAGAACCCTTCAGTTTCTCTAATAAAATGTACATTCATGGGGATAATTAAAAATGCATACCCACTTACCTGACTGCTTTTACTCCCAGGCCCACATGGAATACAAGCCTCCTTGCCATAGACCTGATGTATGGACAGGTAGGTGTCAGGTGGACACTCCTTGCACTGGTTGGTTTCTTTCTCAATGTAGTGGCCTGGGGGGCAGGGGACACACGATGAACCCGACTGCTCAGAACCGAGGGCACAGGCACGGCATGAGGATGCCACCCCATCAACTGCATTAGTGGTTGTGATAGAATAAATCTTCACCATGTCATTGATGAACCGTCTATTCTAAAAAGAGAGCAGAAAGTAATGATTTCTGCTTGGGACTTAGTTCTATAACCAGATTATGTTTAATGTCATGTCACCAAAAGAACTAAGCAGAATGTTTTAGCCCTGCACTTTGTAACTGACAATGGATTAAAACCACTCCAATTTGGTTCTTTGAAAAAAAAAACTCTTAAAGCTTGACATTAGAAGCTAATTAAACCACAGTGGCATTCCAGGAGTTTTGCCACAATTACCATGAGATATGGCTTAATTGGTATAAACTTGGGAATTTTTTTAGATTTTACAGCTGGAAGAACAGGTATGGTTTAATATAGGAGCAACTTTACCTTCTATTACTGCTTATTAAGATATAAACATAAAACCAACGGTACAGTTGGGTTTTATTGGCAGGGTGGAAAGAGCCTTGGACTAGGGCTAGAAAATGTCGTGGAAGACTCAGACTCTGGCCCTCATGCAAATGCTGTGTAACACCGATCAATCACATGACAGCTTTGGGCCTTCTTTTCCCTCTCTAGAACCTTCCCTAAACCATGTACTCTGATTGCTATTTAAACGATGGGCAAAGGAGAGCAAGAACTTGAGCTTCACTATGTTTTTCCTTCCTGTGACACTAGGTCAACTAAAGGTCTGGTTTTCTTCAAGCAGTGGGCATCACTCTATTCACAGAGTGATAGCAGGGAGCATGTCCCAATCCCCAGAACCTGTGATAGTAACCTTACTTGGAAAAAGAGCCTTTGCAGTTAAGGGTAGTGAAATGAAATCCTCCTCACAGGAGACACACAGAGGAGAGATACACGAAGAGAAGAGGAAAGGCCATGTGAAGACAAAGGCAGAGAATGGAATTATATAGTCACAGCCAAGGAATGTCTAGGGTCACAAAAACTGTAACAGAGGAAATGGGAGGAATCTCCCCTAGGGCCCCTGGAGGGAGTGTGGCCCTGGTGACATCTTGACTTCAGATTTTTGGCCTCCACCAAGCCTGTGGTCATTTGTTACAGAAGCTAGAGGAAACTAATACAGACAAATGCCAGATCATTCAGCTGAAGAAGAAAGTCAATGGCCTTCTCAAAGCCTCAGAAAGCTTTAAAAATAAGTCATGTTCTTAAACTACAAAATCATATGTTTTTTACCTAAGCTGTAAGCAACTGTATTTGTTCAAAGTACAGAACAATTCAAAGATACACTGTGTTATTCCATTTCATACATTCTTACCTTAAAGGACAAACAAAAAGATGTAATTTCTATACCAAGGCACTCCATAACTAGATGATTGATTTCATGTCAATAAAAACCTAAATTTTTCCTCTAGTAGATTTGGAGTAATCACTTTGTATGCATCTCCACACGGGGGCATCATCCATATGTGGGGAAAAAAAGTGCATGGAACTTACATCTTGACCCTGATTAGTTCTCTGGAATGCCCATGTAAACGTAAACGTTGCATTCTTGAAGATGATGTGGGTGTAAGCTTGTTTTTCTTTGGTCCCACCCCATGATTCCACCACATTCGTACTTTTTCTATTAATATCCTAAACAAAACACAAATAAAGTCACAAGCAGTATTAACATAAATGTATATATGTGTTACAAATATGTTTGCATTTACACAGTAACTCCTGCAGTGTTCATGAATATTTATCTGCAGAGCATGCAAGCCTAGAAGACTCAAAACTTCCCTCCAAATCCGTATAAACAACTTATTCACTCAATAATCACAATATATCAACCACATTGTCAATGTAACTTGAGAGTTATATCGGTTAAGGTTTTTTGTGTGTGTGCCTTCAACTTAGAAAATATACTTAGAAGCAGAAACATAACTACTCAAACTTCTCACAGCAAACTTCTAGGATCCCACATAGAATGAAATGCTTTCCATTTTTATCATCTTTCTTGATTCTAACATGTAGCCCCTGCATCAGAATTATAAGTTTTCTCTGAATTATACCAGCAGCTTACAGGCTTACCCAACTGTAGATTTGCCAAGATATTATATGTACACAGTCATAACTAAAACGTTCATGAAATATTTTCTTACTTATACCTGAATTTCAAAAATGTTATACAGTTCTTCATCTTTGATTTACTCAGCTAAATTCAAGATTTAGAATAATAATGCAAATTTGTGATATCCCAACTAATATGCTTTAGTTAACTTGCCTAGAAAGTAAATATATGTTAACCAAATATGCACCTAATAGATTTGAAATGAAAACCAAGGCTAACCTTGAATTTTCTAATTATTCTTTACTGAGGAAATGAAGGTAGATGACTTAGGAACTTGGGCGGGTTTTGGTAAGTTATTTGGGATGTTGACAAGAGGGTGACATGGATTCAGGACATGTCTTTTTCTCTTCTTTTGATATAAGCACAGGAATAAAATATGTTATAAAATAATCAAATATGCTATAAAGAGACATCTTGATTCACAACACAGAGAGATTAATATAATATGTTTATCATATTGTGACAATCCCTATTTTACCAAACTGCCTAATCACCACACATACTGATTAATGTTCTTCAGTAAAACACCATCTTTCTGGGTCATAATAAATGAAATTTTATTTGAAAAATCTCACCTCACAATTTCAAAGTACTACATGATTTTCCAAGCATTTTCATGGCATTTAATTTGATAGCTCCAAAACTCCTATAAGACCATATCACACAGACTAGAGGGAAAAAGAGTAGCTAATTCTGCTATAAGCTAAAATCCCTGGAATTGATTTAGTAAAATAAATAATGTGTGATTCCTACCCTCAGGAGGGCCTGGCCAAGTGAGAGAGAGAAAATATAAAAACAATTCCCATAAATAATATAATATTTTTCCCCCAAAGTACATTGGAAAGCATGGTTAACTTTACTTAAAGAAACACAAGAAAACTTTGCAGAAGAGGCTGAAATGTGAAAGGACGTTGAAGCATTACAAAAGAGCAAAAGGAAGCGAATCATTCCAGCTTCGAGTCTCAAGGCACAGGAATGTAGGGCAGGGGATTTTGCTAACACTAACAAATTCAGGTTGACAGAAGAGCGGTGAGCAGTGAGCAGGCGATTTAATAACAAAGGCTGAGAAACTACTGCAAAAAGTCACACAGATGCCATGCTAAGAAATCTGAAGAGTATTCCATAGCCAGCAGTTTTCAAACTTCAGCATGCATCAGAATCAACACCAAGGCTTGTTAACATACAGATTGCTGGCTATTCCCACTTCAGAGTTTCTGATTCAGTAAATCTAGGGCAGGGACCCCAAATCAGCATTTCTAATAAGGTTCCAGGTAATGCTACTGCTGCTGATTCCAGATCCACCAAGGAAGTAGATTTGTTATTGATTCCTCTGCTACTGTTTTTACATTTATAAAGATAATTTTGACAGCATCATGGATGAAAGAACAGAGGTGAGAAGAACGGATAGGAGATTACAGAATAGACTAGTTGAGAGATAATAGAGATCTAAATTTCAGGAGTGGAACCACATATGATGAGAGGCTACCATTTAAAAAGTAAGGAGACAGAGGTGGGAAAATCGTGGTAAAATAGACAGATGTGCTGAAGATTACGCATGATTCTTTATTGCAACAAAGTCAATATGTTTTCAGAACATATAGTCTGCCTTCATTTAAGCTATCAATAATCATAAATAAATGTTTAACGCTCCACACATTTTGTTTCTCATGGAGGAAACTGGTCACTAACTACTAAAGTGTCATTGGAAAACCAAAAGAAAACAACCATCATGTTTATGACATCACTATTTGATTGCAATGCTAAAATCTTAGCCAATAACCTTCTAACACCCACATGAGGGATTAGTAAACTTTTTATTGCTTCTTCTGTAAAGCTAAGATTTGAGATCATATGGCACCTAGTAAAATAAATGGGCAAAATCATGACATATACATCAGAAGCCCTTTACATTTATTAAATTTAATAGAGAAGAGTTTTCTTTCTTTCCACGTACTACACTTCCATTATTTTCTGCCTCACTTATTAATATGTTTTTGTTTCCCTCCTGATGGTTCAACTTACGAAGTAATTATCACAGGAGCATGTCCAGTCCCCTGGCAATATTTTCATTAAGAAATTTTCTACAATATGAATATTCCCCGGCCTCTGTCAGTTACCCAGATCCCCTTCACTCAGTCCTCCCATGAGGAATGAATATGCATAGCTCAGTATTTTTATGGACTATATTGCATATTCTTAGCAACTTCTTTAGACAAGGCAAGGAAAATGGGACTTTTACCCCAACTTGCATAAATAAATTCATATTTGAAAAAGAAAGCTAAGCTGAGCAACCTGCCTCCAAAAGCTGCTCTTTCACTTACCACCATGAAATACAGAACACAGTCAGCTGAACAGAGGGTCTCAAAGACAAAGGTTATTCTTCCTAGTTCAGAACCTGTGGCTCCCGTCATCGATGTCGGTGGTCTGTTTGTCAGAGTAGAATGGCAATATTTATAGCATGCTCTAAATATAATTTGGAGCAAGATTAAGCTACTTTAATAATTAAACTCAAAGCCATGCTCTTCTCTTCCTCTAATCTACTGCTTTCCCCTACCACAACTGCTTCCTCACCCAAACTCTGCATGTCCTCATCCATTGTTTGAACACAGTCTAAAGACCCATACTTGAATCCCCTGCTCTAAAAGCTACCACCCATCCTAAAGCAAGAAAAAAAGCCGACTTCCCATATTTGGTATCAAATATGGGAAAAATATGGGAAACTAAAACAAAAGGGGATTAAGGAATTTGTAACACACTACTTAGGCAGAAATAAGAGAAAAACAAACAGAATATACTCCTACAAACAACACAGACTAAGACCTCTTGTGGTAAAGCATGTAAGAATCATGGTTATTGTAGCATTTCCAGCTTTAAGTAACATAGAGCTAATATTTACAGTTTCTCAATGATGAATTCTATAGATATTCTTAAATAGATTACCCTGTGACAAATTATTTGCTATGAACTTTGCAAAACTAACATATTTTATAAAGGCAGTCCTATTTTATCTATTTCTATGAGAAACCCTTGTTGAGGATTCTTACAGAAGAGAATAAAAACTGGCTTTCCTGGGTGGGCCACGGTGGCTCAGCAGGCAGCCTTCTCGCCTGCCATGCCAGAGACCCGGGTTCAATTCCCAGTGCCTGCCCATGAAAAAAAAAGAAAGTTGGTTTTCCTTACTTAAATCCTGGAACATGCAAGTTTAAGATCAGGTAATCATTATCAGAACCTCCAGCTCCACTCTGGATATGATCTCCAGCCACCTCCCAACCTAGAAATGATAAAAGTATTTTTTATTAATAAAAATTGCACTACAACATTAGTCAAAAGGAGCATCAAAGTTAGAAATACCCACAAAAGTTCAATCGTAAATTATATGCAGAGGTAGACTCTTTGGCCCAATAAAGACATTCCATATGATTTCCTAGGTGGAACCAGTAACACATTATTTTCCATAAATGTTAATAGGAGAACTAACAACAGTTTTCTCAATGATGAATGATATTTTAAAACTAAAACAAAGATCTTTATCCATTCTAATGTACTGAGATGGAAAAATTCTAGTCTTCATTTAATCAACAGGAAATAGAAACTTCAAATTACCTAATGAAGTTCTGGGGTCTGGTGTTCTTTCTTATAGTGTGTTATATTCTTGTTCCCTATTTAATTCCTGTCCATGCATTCATGCACTTATTTATTCACTCAACTAGCATAAATTGTGTCCAAGCACTATGTAGTCTCTGAGGATAGAAAGGAAAGACAGAGGATATCCTCTTTGAGAAGTCGGAATAGTATGAGAGACAAGACACAGGTAGCTGCCAATAGCAGGGGAACACAGCAGTGTGCAGGGGGTTGTGTGAGTTTGTCCCCTGCACAAAAATAGCCAATACATGATAAATTGAACCAGCCACAATAAAATGAAGAAAGGAGCATTCCCCCATGTGCTGTGAAAAGGTCATTAATTAATGGCAATGCCTTAGCATTGACACTTAGGTCTTGAAAAGAAAATGTCAAACATCTGCTACATCAAAGAGATATAAGAGAGGAGTTGAAACAGAGATTGATATCTGTGCTTGACCAGTGATTCGGAGATTTATGATATATTATAATCAGTAGTTTATAGGAAGGAGATGTGTTGAATACACAAAGATAAAGCCAGTCCTAAAATATTATTTATGTACCAATCTGTCTGAAGGTTCAAATGGTCGAAAAGAGAGAGAAGCAGGTGTAGACTCCTAATGCTAAGAGTTGAGCAGCTACGAAACAGTCTGACCCAGATGGAAAACAGACCATCTGTATAAGTAAGTGAGAGGCATTCAGGTTCAGGGAAACTTGCAATTTTGAGGTGGGTTTAAGAGAGAGAAGTCTATTTCCACATGGGGGAATTCTATATCAGGTGAGGGAGGATTTTTCAAATGTTTCTCTAAAGAACACCTGCCCAATATTCAGAAACGGCATAATAGAGAATAGAATAGTAGGGAAAGCCAAAGAGAAGAAAACAGTACACTGATGCTAAAAAGGGTAAGTTTGGAGGGAACTAATACTTCTGCAAGAGAAAACAATCATTTCTTAGGTTTTAACATTGCCCACAACACCCTCGGCAACAAACATCATTAAATAATAAAGGAACCCAATGCTTTGCGACCCCAGGCTTAGAACTGCTCCAGCATTCCAGTAAGAAGAGAGCTGCAAGTAGATGGACACACACAGGATAACTAACGTGGCAAGAAAAGCAGCAGGTTATGGTCTTGAAAGGAAACTGACAGGTTAGTATTAAGGTAAGTGTTCTGAGGTATAGACCAGCACTGCTCAAAAGAAATACAATGCATCACAAATGCAAGCCACATGAAATTTTTTTTAAATGTTCCAACAGCCACATTATAGAAGGTCAAAGAAACCTCCCCACCTTCTCCTCTCTTTCTCAGCAGAGGCCTGGGAGCTTGCTCCTCAGACTTTGCGTCCTTCTAGAAGCCAAGACGCCTGGTAGTTGTGGTGTGCTGTAGGTGTTGCAGCCCCACCTCATGCACTGCCCCCCCGGACAGCCGAGCGACTCAGGTGAGAGCTGCCCCCAAGCCAACAGGAGCAGCTCAGCCGCCAGCTGCCCCCCACAGGTGGCTCACCTGCTGCCATGCTCAGGCAGCCAGATCTGATGGCCTAGTTGGTAACCACTGCACTGACCTAGCGGTGGGCGCGCGCTGGGTCCAACCATCACCGAGTGCTTCAGGGGAGGGAGTAGTGTTGGGCCCTCAATGCCTACACAACTGACCAGGAGCTTCAGGGAGCCGGCACACTACCACTAACAGCAGCAGCAGCAGTTTGGTCCTCGCCACTGTGAGATGAAGGGCCCAGAACCAGGGCGACTTTAAACTCTGTGAAGGTTGCAGTGAGGTGCTGAAGCAGTGTACATGTGCATATGGATTAGGCTAATCAAGAAGTTCAAAATGAAGACACGGGAAATCTGCTCTCTTGACCGAGTTAATTTAGCATAGAACTGTAATGGATAGTGAAAGTATAAAGTATAAAACTATGTGATGATGTTAAGAATTAATGATTGCATGTGTAGAATGGTATGATCTCTAAATGTTGGGTTAATTTCTTTTTTTCCGTTAATTAAAAAAAAAAAAAAAAAGAGAAGGGATAATTGGAGATGAAGGGATACAGACTGTACAACGGGACTTGATATAAAAACTCAGAAATGGACAGCACAATACTACCCAATTGTAATGCAATTATGTTAAAACACTGAATGAAGCTGCATGTGAGGTATAGGTTTTTTGTTTTTGTTTTTTTTGTTTTTTTTTCTTCCTATTATTGTTTTAATTCTTATTCTGTTGTCTTTTTATTTCTTTTTCTAAATCGATGCAAATGTACTAAGAAATGATGAATATGCAACTATGTGATGTTATTAAGAATTACTGATTGTACATGTAGATTGGAATGATTTCTAATTGTTTTGTTAATTCTTTTTTTAATTAATAAAAAAAAAAAGAAAATAAAAAAAAAAAAAAAAAAAAACTAACCAGTTAAACCTCTCCTCCAACGTTAATAAGCTTGCTTGCCTCAAAATCACAATGAAAGAGGGTGTCATCACCGATAGAAGTCCACTGAGATGGTGTAGCATTTGGAGTTGGAAAAATGTTTGTGCGGCCTCCTTAAACCAGCTGCTATAATGTTATTATCTGTGAACTAATTTGAATAAAGTGACTTTATTCTCCCCACTCCCAAAAAAAGGTAAAAGAAACAAGTGAAATTAATTTAAATATATTTCACCAGTATATCCCAAATAGTAACATGTCAACAAGTAATCAACACAAAATATTAGATATTTTACTTTTCATATACTAAATATTTGGATATACCAGTGTATATTTTACAAGTCTCAACGAGGACCTAGTCACATTTCAAGTGGTCTCAATAGCTTCATATGGGCTCTTCTTTATTGAGAGGTTTTTGATTAGTTATCTAATCTCTTTCCTAATAATTGGTTTGTTAAGATTTTTTATTTCTTCTTGAGTCAACAGAGGTTGTTTGAGTGTTTCTC
This sequence comes from Tamandua tetradactyla, assembly GCF_023851605.1. NCBI lineage: Eukaryota > Metazoa > Chordata > Mammalia > Pilosa > Myrmecophagidae > Tamandua > Tamandua tetradactyla. The sequence goes on along the minus strand of NC_135327.1, from coordinate 130,288,041 downwards.
AAAACTTATCCATCTCATCTTGGCTATCTTATGTACTGGCAAGCAGTTGTTCATAGGATCCTCTTAAAGTTCTTTTATTTCAGGGATCAGTAGTAATGTCCACTTTACATTTCTGATTTTCATTATTTGTATCCTCTCTTTTTCCCTGTCAGTCTAGCTAAAGATTTTTCAATGTTATTGATCTTTTGAAAGAACCACTTTTGGTATTGTTGATTATCTCTATTGCTTTTTTTTATTTTTATTGATAAAACAATGTATAAGCACATACATTCTTAACATACAAACATTCCATATATGGTGTACAATCAGTGGATCACAATATCATCATGTGTATATTCATCACCATGGTCATTTTTTAGAACATTTACATCAATTCAGAAAAAGAAAAAAGAAAAAACTCATACATACCATACCACTTATCCCTGCCTCTCATTGACTGCTAGTATTTCCATTACCCAATATATCTTTTTTAATTTTAACATTTGTTCCCCCTATTATTTATTTATTTTTAATCCATATGTTTTACTCATCTGCCCATACCATAGATAAAAGGAGCATCAGACACAAGGTTTTCATAATCACATAGTCACATTATAAAAGGTAATCATTATGCAATCATCTTCAAGAAACATGTCTACTGGAATACAGCTCTACAGTTTCAGGCACTTTCCTCTAGCCTAATACACCTTAAACTAAAAAGATGATATCTATATAAAATGCATAAGAATATCCTCCAGGATAACCTCTTGACTCTGTTTGAAATCTCTCAACCACTGACACTTTACTGTCTCATTTTTCTCTTCCCCCTTTTGGTCGAGAAGGTTTTCTCAATCCCTTGATGCTGAGTCCCAGCTCATTCTAGGATTTCTGTCCCACATTGCCAGGGAGATTTACATTCCTGGCACGTATATATAGAGAAGGGGAAGGCAGTGAGTTTGCTTGCCCTGTTGGGGCTGAGAGAGAGATAGGCCACATCTAAGCAACAAAAGAGGTTCTCTGGGGGTGACTCTTAGGCTTAATTTTAATTTTTATTTTTTTACATGGGCAGGCACTGGGAAACAAACCCAAGTCTTTGGCATGGCAGGTGAGAACTCTGCCTGCTGAGACACTGTGACCCACCCTAGGCTTAATTTTAAGTAGGCTTAGTCTATCCTTTGTGGGGATAAGTTTCATATGATCAAATCCCAAGATTGAGGGCTTGGTCTATTGATTTGGTTGTCCCCATCTCTTGTGAAACTACCAGGAACTCTCCAAATGAGGAAGTTGAATTTTCCCCTTTTCTAGCCATTCCCCCAAGCAATGGTTAGAAAACTATTTTTTTATTCACTGTTCAAATCACTCTGGGATTTATCAGGACATCACTCTGGACAAACCTACAAAATCTCATGCCCTATTCGAGGTTCCATGTACTTATGGTGTTCAGTGAAACTATCCATATAAGTTATATTGGGAAATGCACTAATCAAAATAAAAATTTTATAACAAATAAACATTTTTTGCTTTAGTCTCACACATAAATTAAAGTTTTAAAATACGAATTACCATCTATTTTCAACATCCTGCAATTTGGCATTCCTTTGTTCCTCCTCATGCAAAAACATTTTTAATTTGCACATTTAGTCACTATCACTGTACACTCTAGGCATTCCTAGATTATACCACCTCAGTCTTTATCATCAATCTTCCCTTCTGGTTTCATTTCTGCCCCCAGCCCTCCTCCCACTATCATTCTCACATTAGGCTTCATTCAGTGTACTAACATTATTGTGCTACAATTAATTAGTATTGTGCTATATCCATTTCTGAATTTTTACAATCAGTCCTGTTGCACATCTATATCCCTTTAGCTTCAATTACCCAATATTTACCCTATTTCTATCTCCTGATGGCCTGTGTTCTTAAGTGAAATTCTCCAAGTTCATTCATTAACGTTAGTTCACAACAGTGGGACCATATAGTATTTGTCCTTTTGTTTCTGGCTAATCTCACTTAGCATAATGTCCTCAAGGTCCATCCATGTTGTAACATGCTTCATGACTTTATTCTGTTTTACAGCAGCTTCGTGACTTTATTCTGTCCATCATATGTATATATCAAGCTTGTTTAGCCCCTCACCTGTCGATGGACACTTGGGCTGTTCCTATCTCTTGGCAATTGTAAATAATGCTACTATAAACACTGGTGTGCAAATGTTCATTTGTGTCCTTCCTCTGATGTCCTCTGAACAGATACCTAGCAGTGGTATTGCCAGGTCATATGGCAATTCTATACTTAGCTTCCTGAGGAACTTCCAAACTGCCTTCCGCAGCAGTTGTACCATTTTACATTCCCACAGACAGTGGATAAGTGTCACTTTCTACTTTATTGATAATGGCCATTCTGGTGGTGTGAGATGATACGCATTGTGGTTTTGATTTGCATTTCCCTAATAGCCAGGGAAGTTGAGCATCTTTTCATGTGCCTTTTAGCCATTTATATTTTTTCTTCAAGAAGTGTCTGTTTATGTCTTTTTGCCCATTTTATAGCCATGTTGTTTGTCTTTTTGTTATTGAGTTGAACAATCTCTTTATATATTCTGGATACTAGACCCTTACCTGATAAATTGTTTCCAAATATTGTCTCCCATTGTGTAGGCAGTCTTTTTACTTCCTTGACAAAGTTCTTTGATGCACAAAAGTGTTTAATTTTGAGGAGATCCCATTTATCTACTTCTTTCTTCAATGCTTATGTTTTGGGTGTAAGATCTAGGAAACCACTTCTATTATAAGTTTTATAAGATATTTCCCTACATTTTCTTCTAAAATTTGATGGTCTTAGATCTAATATTTAGGTCTTTGATCCATTTTGAGTTAATTTTTGTATAGGGTGTGAGATATGGATCCTCTTTCATTATTTTGCATGTGGATATCCAGTTCTCCAAGCACCATCTATTGAAGAGACTGTTCTGTCCCAGGTGAGTTGGTTTGGCTGCCTTATCAAAGATCAATAGTCCACAGATGAGAGGGTCTATATCTGAACACTCTAGTCAATTCCACTGGTCAGTGTCTCTATCTTTATGTCAGTACCATGCTGTTTTGACCACTGTAGCTTCACAATACTCCTTAAAGTCAGATAGTGTGACACTCTGACTTCATTTTTCTTTCTCAGGATATTTTCAGCTATTCAGGGCACCGTGCCCTTCCAGATAAATTTGGTTATTGGTTTTTCTCTTTCTGAAAGTTAAGTTTTTGGGACTTTAATTGGTATTGCACTGAATCTATAAGTAAATTTAGGTAGAATTGACGTCTTAACTATATTTAGTCTTTCAATCCATGAACACGGTATGCCCTTCCATTTATTTAGGACTTCTGTGATTTCTTTAAGCCATTTTTTGTAGTTTTCTTTGTATAGGTCTTTTGTATCTTTAGTTAAATTTATTCCTGAATATTTATTCTTTTGGTTACAATTATAAATGGAATTTTTTTCTTGATTTCCCCTCAGATTGCTTGTAGTGTACAGAAACACTACGGATTTTTGAGTGTTGATCTTGTAACCTGCCACTTTGCTGTACTCATTTACTAGCTCTAGTAGTTTTGCTGTGAACTTTTCAGGGTTTTGACATATAGTATCATATCATCTGCAAATGGTGAGAGTTTTACTTCTTCCTTTCCAAATTTGATGCCTTGTATTTCTTTTTGTCTAATTGCTCTGGCTAGAACTTCCAACACAATGTTGAATAACAATGGTGATAGTGCACATCCTTGTCTTGTTCTTGATCTTAGGGGAAAGTTTTCAATTTTTACCCATTGAGGATGATGTTACCTGTGGGTTTTTCATATATTCCCTTTATCAAGTTGAGGAAGTTCCCTTCTATTCCTATCCTTTGAAGTATTTTCAATAAGAAAGGATGTTGAATCTTGTCAAATGCCTTTTCTGCATCAATCGAGATCAAGAGGTTTTTCTGCTTTGATTTGTTGATATGGTGTATTACATTAATTGATTTTCTTATGTTGAACCATCCTTGAATTCCTGGGATGAATCCTACTTGGCCATGGTGTATAATTCTTTTATTGTGCTGCTGTATTTGATTTGCAAGAATTTTGTTGAGGATCTTTGCATCTATATTCATTAGAGAGATTGTTCTATAATTTTCTTTTCTTGTAGTACCTTTGTTTTGCTTTGGTCTGAGGGTGATGTGGGCTTCATAGAATGAAGTCTCTTCTTTTTGTCAACCTTGCTAAGGGTCCATCAATATTATTGACCTTCTCATAGAACTAACTTCTGTTTTTTTTTTATTTTCTCGACTGTTCTCTTGTTCTCAATTCCATTTATTTCTTCACTAATATTCATTATTTCTTTCTTTATGCTGGCTTTGGGGTAAGTTTGCTCTTCTTTCTCTAGTTCTTCCAAGTGAACAGTTAATTCCTTGATTTTTGCTCTTTCTTGTATTTTGATACAGGCATGTAGGGTAATAAATTTCCTTCTTAGCACTGCCTTTGCTGCATCACATAAATTTTGATATGTTGTGGTTTCATTTTCATTTGCCTCAAGATATTTACTGATTTCTCCTGTATTTTCTACCTTGACCCACTGGTTGTTTACGAGTGTGTTGTTGAGCCTCCATATGTATGTGAATTTTCTGGCCCTCTGCCTGTTATTGATTTCCAATTTCATTCCTTTATAATCCGAGAAAATGTTTTGTATGATTTCAATCTTTTTAAATTTGAGACTTGCTTTGTGACCCAGCATGTGGTCTATCCATGAGAATGATCCATGAGCACTTGAGAAAAAGGTGCATCCTGCTATTGTGGGGTGTAATGTTCTGTAAATGTCTGCTAAGTCTAGTTCCTTTATTCTATTATTCAAATTCTCTGTTTCTTTATTGATCCTCTAGATGTCCCATCCATTGATGAGAGTGGAGAATTGAAGTCCCCAACTATTATGGTAGATATATCTATTTCTCTTTTCAGTGTTTGCCTTGTGTATTTTGGAGCACTCTGGCCTGGTGCATAAATATAATTGTTATGTCTTCTTGTTGAATTGTTCCTTTTATTAATACATACTGTCTTTCTTTGTCTCTTTTAATTGTTTTATATTTGAAGTCAAATTCATTGGATATTAGTATATTCCTACTCTTTTCTGATTGTTTGCATGAAATATCTTTTCCCAACCTTTCACTTTCAGCCTATCTTTGTCCTTAGGTCTAAAATGCATCTCTTGTAGACAGTATATAGATGGGTCTTGTTTTTTAATCCATTCTGCCAGTCTATATCTTTTGATTGAGGAGTTTAAACCATTAACATTTAGTGTTATTACTGTAAGAGCAGTACTTTCTTCTACCATTTTGCCTTTTGGATTTTATATGTCATATCTAATTTTTCTTCTTTTTACCTTTACTGATAGTCTTCATTTCTATACTCTTCTCCACACCTCTCTCTCCTATCTGTCTTTACATTAGTATTTCTTGCAGAGCCAATCTCTTGGTCACAAATTCTCTCAGTGATTTTTTTGTCTGAAAATGTTTTAATTTCCCCCTCAGTTTTGAATGACAATTTTGCTGGGTATAGAATTCTTAGTTGGCAGTTTTTCTCTTCCAGAATCTTAAATATATCATCCCACTGTCTTCTCGCCTCCAAGGTTTCTGCTGAGAAATCTATACATAGTCTTATTGGGCTTCCCTTGTATGTGATGGATTGCTTTTCTCTTGCTGCTTTCAAAATTCTCTCTTTCTCTTTTACATCTGACAGTCTGATTAGTAAGTGTCTTGATGTACGTCTATTTGGATCAATTCTGTTTGGGGTACACTGTACTTCTTGGACCGTAATTTTAAGTCATTTATAAGACTTGGGAAATTTTCAGTGTTAATTTCCTCCATTAGTTTTTCTCCTCCTCTTCCCTTCTGTTTTCCTTCTGAGACATCCACAACACACATATTTGTGAGTTTCATGTTATTGTTCAATTCCCTAAGTTCTTTCTCATATTTTTCCATTCTTTTCCCTATATTTTCTTGTTTGTCAGATTTCAGATGTCCCAGCCTCCAGTTCACTAATCCTATCTTCTCCTCTTGAAATCTAACATTGTAGGTTTCCATTGCCTTTTTTTACATCTCTTCTACTGTGCTTTTCATTCCCATAAGTTCTGTGATTTGTTTTCTCAGACTTTCAATTTCTTTTTGTTTGTACACTGCCTTCTTTATATCCTCCCTCAATTCACTGATTTGATTTTTGATGAGATTTTCCATGTCTGTTTGAATATCTTGAATTAAATATTTCAACTCCTGTATCTCATTTGAATTGCTGGTTTGTTCCTTTGACTGGGCCATCTCTTCAATTTTCCTAGTATGAGTCATTATTTTTTGCTGGCATCTAGACATGAAATTTCTTTAATTAGTTTATTCTGGAAATTGTTTTCACTTTTTTACTAGGATTTTCTTGCTGGATGATTTTGTTGTCTATCTGTTCTTTGACATTCAGTTCAGCTTATTATAAATCTCTAGCATAGGTTTTGTTTAACAGCTCAGAATTTTTCAATTCTTGTTTCCTTGTTTCTTGCCCTGCCTGTATGGTGCCTTTTTTTTTTTTCACTTAGGAGGGTCTATTTAGGTATTATAGATTCCAGTCAGATTTTTCCAGACCAGATTGGCCTCTTATCAGGAGGAAAAGTCACCTGCATCAGTTTTCCCTGAGGGTGAGACCCAGCAGATTGATAGACTTTCCTATGAAGTCCCTAGACTCTGTGCTTTTCCTATCCTGCCCAGTATGTGGCACTTGCCTGCCTGCGGGTCCCACCAGCATAAAGTGATGCGGTACCTTTAACTTTAGTGGACTCTCCCTGCTGGGGACATGGTTCAGACAGAGGAGAGGTTGTAGGCTGGCTTTAATTACTTCAATTTTCCAGACCCTGGGGTCTGAATTCCTTGTGGGAGGGATTCTACCTGAGCTGGGCTCCACCCCTCTCCTGGGGAAGGCAGAGCCTCCAGGGAATTACTTCCTTTCACCTGACCAGACTCTTTGTCTCTCAGACAAGCTTACTTCTGCCCTTGCCTGGGGCAGCTGGAGCCTGAGAAGCCTTGTAGTTATATCCAAAGAACAGTCAAAAAAGAAAAGAAAAGAAAAAACTCCCTTTCAGAGCAGGATCCCCGTTCCTCGGATTTGCCAATCAAGAGCTTAAGTTGGTATGTTGCTCTATGTATCTTCAGGTCCTATGTGCCCCCTCCTTTCCTTCAGAGCCCAGACCTTTTCAAGTATTTTGTGCTGTCTGATCCAAAAAAACCTTTTTGTTTGTTTTTTTCATTTGTCAGCCCTGCCCCCTCTGCACTGAGGCAAAAACCAGGAACTTCAGCTTTTACTCGAGGTTCAGCTGAGCTGGGGGGCTATTTTTTGTAGTCAGAATTTGTTAATTAATTCCACAATTGGAGCTTGGCTGAGCTAAGCCCCTGCTGCTATTAAGTCTCTTTTCTTTCCCCTCTGAGAACCAGTCTGTGGGGGAGGGACACCTGCCTCCATGTCTTGGGGACTCACGGTTCTGGGTGGGGTCACAGCTGGTCCAGCTTGTCTAGACTGGTGTACACTGTGTGTCTGGTCACTGATGTGGCCCCTGCAGTTGTTCTGCACTGTTCCTGGCTATTTATTAGCTGCTCTTCCCTATTGTTTTTTTGTTTTGTTTTCTATTTCATTTATCTCCACTCTAATATTTATTATTTCCTTTCTTTGGCCTGATTTGGGTTTACTTGCACTTCTTTTTCTAGTTCTTCCAGTTCTGAGGTTAGGTCTCTAATATAAAGTCTTTCTTCCTTTTGTAACGTAACCATTTAGAACTATTAATTTCCCTCTTAGCACTGCCTTCCCTGCATCCCATAAGTTTTGGTATGTTGTATTTTCATTTTCATTTGCCTCAAGATATTTCCTAATTTCATATCTGATTTCCTCTTTAATGCATTTGTTGTTTAAAAGTGTACTGTTTAATTTCCACCTATTTGTGAATTTTCCACCTATTTAATTCCCACCTATTTGTGAATCTTCAAATAAACCTGTTACTGATTTCTAGCTTCATTTCACTGTGGTTGGAGAAGATACATTGTATTATTTCAATATTTTTGGATCTCTTGAGGCTTTTTTTGTGTGACCCAACTTACAATCTCTCCTGGAGAATGACACGTGCACATGAGAAGAATATGTATTATGTTTGGATCAGGTACAGTGTTCTATATATGTCTGTTAGGTCTAGCTGGTTTAGTGCATCCTTCAAGTCCTGTACTTCCTTAACTGATCTGGATCAATGTTCCATCATTAGTGAGAATGGTATGTTAAAGTCTCCTAATATGGATGTAGAACTGTCAATTTCTCCCTTCAAATCTGTTAGTCTTTGCTTCATATATTTTGGGGCTTTGCTTAAGTGTATATATATAATCATTATCTTCCTATTGAATTGTCCCATTTATCATTATATAATGACCATCTTTGTCCCTTGTAACTGTTTTTTACTTAAAGTCTATTTTTTTGATATTAGTATAGCCACCCCAGCTCTCTTTTGATTACTACTTGCATGGTATATATATTTTTTATCCTTTTACTCTCAAGCTACTTGTATCTCGGACTTTAAGGTGAGTCTCTTGCAGACAGCATCTAGTTGGGCTATGCTTTTTTTATCCATTCTGCCATTCTTTGTTTTCGAGTGGAGAGTTTCATCCATTTAAGCTTAAAGCCACTACTCACAGCTTTTTCTTCTGCCATTTGCTATTTAGCCTTTGTAAGTCTTAGACCTTTTTTATCCCTTACTTCCATTAAAGCCTATTCTATATTTATTTACTTTTTTGTGTTGTGCCATATTAACTACCATCTCACTTCTCTCTGGGTATATTTTTTATCTGCTTTCCTTTTGGCTACTATGGGATTAAAATTCAGCATCCTAAATATGTTAACATTCATATTTTGCTTGATACCAACTTAACTTCCATAGTATGTTCATATAAATCTATACCCATGTGCCCCACACCATTTTTTTGTACTTGTTAGCACTTATATTTTTATACACTGTACTTCCAAAATCATAGATTTATCATTATTTTTATGTTTGCATTTTGGCACTTACAGGAAGTAAGAAGTGGAGTTACATACCAAACAATACAATATAATTACCCAAATGGTTACTTTACTGTAGACATTTTTATTTTTTTATGCTGCTTTGAAATACTGTCCTGTGTCCTTTCCTCTCAGTCTGAAAAACCCTTCTGCATTGCTTGTAGGGCCAGTCTAGTGATGACAAACTCCTTTGGCTTTTGTTTGCCTGGGAATGTCTTAATCTCTCCCTCATTTTTGAAAAAGAGTCGCCAGATATAAACTCATTGGCTGGCAGTTGCTTTCCTTTAGCACTTAAAGTTTTTCAACCCACTCCCTTCTTGTATCTATGGCTTCTGATGAGAAATCCGCACTCAATCTCATTGGGACTCCCTAGTACATAACACTTCGCTTTTCTCTTACAGCTTTCAGAACTCTCTCTTTGTCCTTTGCATTTGGTAGTATAGTCAGTATATGACAGGGTGTATTTTTCTTCTTGTTTATCCTGTTAGGTGTTCTCTGAACTTCTTGGATGTATATAGTCACACCTTTTGCTAAGTTTGGGAAGTTTTCTGTCATTATTTCTGACTATTCTGTCCCTTTATCTCTTTCTTCTCCTTCTGGAATACCTATAATACATATACTGCTGTGCTTGAGGTGTCCCATTGCTATCTCCATCTACTGTTGCTTTTAATATTTCTTTTTTCTTTTTGCTCCTCAGCCTGATTCATTTCAACTGTCTTGTCTTCAGTTTCACTCATTCTTCTGCCAGCTCCAATCTGCTCTTGAAACCCTCCTGGGCATTCTTCATGTCAGTTATTATGACCTTCACTCCAGTAGTTCTATTTGGTTCCTTTTAAAATTTCTATCTCTTTACTAAGAGTCTCACAATATTGCTCATTCCTTGTTTTCCTGATATCCTGTTTCTCTTCATCATATTGAACATTTTTACAATCATTATTCAAGGGTTTGCTCAGTGTGTCCACATTCTCATTTAATTTGCTGGTGCTTTCTGCATTTTTATCTTCTTCCTTTAGGTGGATTATCATTTCCTGTTTCTGTGTCTTGTTTGGGTTTTTTTTTTTTTTTGCATATTGTACATTTTAATATGTTAACTCTGGGATTTACCCTTGGGATGTCTTTTCTTGGCTTTGTAACCAGCTGGTGGTAAATCAGAGATTTTCTTGAAATTCAGCCCTTCTATCAGGAAGGTCAACTCAAGACAAATGCACAGTACAGTGTTTTCCCTGTCCTGGGCGTCCATCCTGCCCTGGGCTTTTGCTTATTGGTTGCTCTGGAGTTCCCCTGATGAGTGGAATTCGGCTGTTCCCTCTGTTTCCCAGGAGACACACCTCTCTCTTCTGACACAGGCAGTTCTTTGTACCAGATCATCTGCCTCTATAGTTTTCTAAACTCCTTTTATGTCTCACAGTACTTTTGCCTGGAGGGTAAATTCCAGAAGGAAGGTCACCTGCAGAAGACTTTCCCAGGTCAGATTTTCCCTCCAAAACATGGCCAGGCCCATTGACTAACTCCACAGTGCCCTGGGGAGGGATCAGGAAGGGCTCCAAAATCTTCTCTGAAGGCTCTACAAAGCTGAGCTTTCCTGGCCTACCTGTCAAATGCAGACCTTTGGCTAACTGCTTCTCATAGTCCTGAGTAGGCTCTGTCTTTAAATCACCTCTGTCTCCACCCATGTCTTGGGAGGGATGAAACGATGCTGCAGATGCCTTTATCAGGGTGGGGTTGAAACCACTGCTGCCTATACCTTTGCCTGAATTGGGCTGAAACAATAACAACACTCAGAGCCAGGGACCAGCAATCTGAATTCACTAATCAAAAGCCAAGGTCAGTGATCAGCCGTGCCCAACCCTGTTCTTGGAGATGATGATTTTTATGTCTCTTTCTGTCACCAACAGCTAGCCAGGGACTGGTCCCCAGCATCCTGCTGAGAGAGTAGGGGATGGTGCCAGTATTCTCGGCAGGGAGAGAGTAATTTACAGTGCCAGTTATTTACTGTCATTTATCAGCCTCTTTTCCCTGGATGCTGTACAGTGTTCTCCTGGCCTCTGGAGTTTCAACATAGTTGTTTTAGACACTTTCTGCCTGTTTAATAGTTGTTTTGGAGAGAGGACAGAGTCCTGGAGCTCTCTACTCTGCCAACTTTCCCTGAAATCCTCACTTCTTTTTTAACCATTTGGACCACTTTTACCTGTTATCTAATACAAATTGGAATGCTTTTCTATATTTCAGGCTATTTCCCTGGAAAAGAATCCCAGTAATAGAAATATTAAGTTAAATGAATAAATACTGTTAAGCTAATATTTTAAAGTCTTATTCTGATTTTGAAAGCAATGTGTGTCCACGAGGAATATTTATTAGATATACAAAACCTAAGAAATAATCCAAACTTCCTAGCACAATCTCCCTCCCCAAGTATGACTGCTAACATTTTGGTCTATTTCATTTCAAATCTTTTCTAAAGCATACTTTTAAAAATATATAAAGCTTAGGTTTTATTGTATAATCCACTCTGCTTTCTATTTTTCATTTAGCATTGTCTTCTGACTTGTCTAGTTATCATTGTATTAAAAACATTTCCTCATTCGAAATTCTTCTGACTTCTAATTTGAATGACAATAATAATATGCTATATGGTTTTGTCCAATTTTAAGTATACCTCCATTTTTAAAATTTTAGGTTGTTTCCTATTTTTCACTCTTATAAATAACACTGAAATATCCTTGTGCATGCATCATGAAATTTAGAAATCTAGAAATTTCTCTCTAACTGTTGGTTTAGAGGATGCGAACATTCAAAATTCTTGAAATATATTGCCAAATTGCTTTCCATGTAGCTGCCATTTTTAATGATTGCATAATACTTCATCTAAGTAGAATACATAACTTTTGTAAACATGATCTTATTTCTGAATATTTAAATTACTTCAAATTTTTTTTTTATTCCAGTTTATTATCAGTGAACACCTTCATGAATATACAGTAAATTGTCTCCAACTCTGACTTCTTCTTAAGCAAACTTCCAGTATAGAAAGATTTACTTCTGCATACCTATTGTGCAACTGTGCAAAATTCAGGCTGAAAACACATGAATCCCGAAGTACTCCAAATCATGATGTGAAGACAGTCAAAGCACATCCACTTTGACTCCATGACTGTGGGTCACTATCTCATGAGACTGGCCAGTCCCTGGGCCTCTCATTTGGACCCATGTTTTTTTGAGCTCTGTTCCTCATAAGACTGTTTACTAAAGTATCCAGTCACAAAAATATATATCACCTTTTATCTTTGATTTTTTACAGTTTTTATTTAAATAACACATACTAATATTGTAGGGAGGTATAGTTTTTATGTTAATTATTGAATTTTTCTGAAAATTAGCAGAAATGTAAAATAGAGCCTCTAAGTGAATAAGTACGCAAAGTGGAAAAGTCAATCATTGTCATAACAGACTAAGTTCCCTAAAAAAACAAATAAAATTTCCAGATAAGTGTTATTAGTTAAATGGACACATATACACACAATTCCTTTGGTGCTTGCATAGAGTCAGTCAACACCCTGACCTTCTGAATCTTATTTTTCCAATAGATTTTAACTTCCTCAATTTAGCATCCAATTTAAGAACTTTTATGAACAAAACCCCCCATGGTCCTACCAAAACTACTGTATTTTTCTTCTTCTCCCTCAGGGTAAATTACCAGAAGTGGGATTACTGGTCAAAGAAAGGAGTATTTTATAATCTTTAATATAATTTGAGCCCTTTCTTCCCTCCTTTACTCATCTGTTTAATGAACCTTATTCAAAGGCCTATTCTTTGTTAATCTTTGTATTCCTACACATTTAAACACCTCACTTCCTACAGGACAAGCTTGCTTATTTTAGATAGGTAATGAATGATTTAAAACTAATGTGACAATTGTGAAAAGAGAATTCAGAAATAAACCCTCACATATCTATGGCCAACTGATTTCTAACAAGAACGCCAACTGCACTCAATGGGAAAAGAATAGTCTCTTCAATAAATGGTGCTGGGAAAACTGGATGTCCATGTGCAAAAGAATAAAGGTAACCCCCCACCTGATACCATATACAAAACTCAACGGAAAATGGATTCAATACCTAAATATAAGAACCTAGAACTATAAAACCCCCAGAATAAAACACAGGGGAGCATCATCAGGACCTTATGTTAGGATGAGTTTCTCAGATTTTATACCAAAAGCATGAGCAACAAAGGAAAAAATAAATAAATAGTACTTCATCAAAATTAAAAATTTTGTGCACCAAAGGATTTCATCATGGAAATAAAAAGACAACCTAAAGAATGGTAAAGAATATTTGGATACCACATACCTGGCCAGTGTTAAAATCTAGAATATATAAAGAAATCCTAAAACTCAACAACAAAATGACAAACAGCCAAATTTAAAAATGGGCAAAAGACTTGAATAGATATTTCTTCAATGATGATATACATAGACAAAAAGCCCATAAAAATACAGTCAAAACCATTAGCCATTAGGGAAATGCAAATCAAAATCATGAGATTATATTCTACACCCAATAGAATGACTACTATTAAAAAAAAAAAAAGGAAAATAAGTGTTGGAGAGAACATGGAGAAATAAGAATTCTCATTCATTATTGGTGGGAACGTAAAATGTTGCTGCTGCTGAAGACAGTGTGGTGGTTCCTCAAAAAGTTAAGTATAGAATTGCCACATGGCCCAACCATCCCACCTCTAGATATATACCAAAAACAAGTGAAAGTCAGGACTTGAATAGATATTTGCACATTGATGTTCATAGCAGCATTATTCAAAATTGCCAAAAAGCAGAAGCAAAGAGTGTCCTTCAACAGATAAATGGATAAACAAAATGTGATATATACATACACCAGAATATTATTCAGCTGTAAAATGTAATAGTGTTCTGATGCGTGCTACAGCATGGCTAGACCTTGAAGACAGCATTTTGAGTGAAACAATCCAAACAGAAAAGGACAAATAGCTTATGATATCACTTACAAGAAATAATTAGAATATGCAAATTCATAGGGTCAGAAATTAGAATATAGGTTACCAGGGGCTGAGTTAGAGTGTGGAATAGGGAATTAATGCTTACTTGGCTAGAGTTTCTATTTGGAGTGATAGAAAATTTTGTTAATGGATAGCGGCAATGGTAGAACATCGTAAATATAATTGACAGCATCAGACTGTATATTTGAAAGTGGTTAAAATGAGAAGTTTCAGGTTATATATATGTTACCAGAATAAATTTTAAAAGGTTAAAAAAAACTTATAGAACTGAATCACTCAAAGAGTGCACCCTAATGCAAACTATGGACTAAAGTTAATATTGTAATATTGCTCCCTCCTACAGGAACAGTATTGTTTTAGGGAGCTGAGCCTGAGAGCTGCCAGAAAGCACTGAGCGGGCTGACTCTGAACTCACCATTCATTCCATCGCACTTGGAATTTCCAACATTGAAGCAGGACGTTTTCATATTGCCAGGAAGGACATTCCACCACTTATATTCGAATCCCAGCGCAGGCTCTGTTCCTGCTGGACACGGTCTACATTCTACAGGAGACAAGAACAATTTATAATTAAACTGCATCAGGACAACTTTCACTCTCTCCATTCCAGGTACCACTACACCCCCTTAATTAGCAGAGAGGGAAATGGGAAGGAGACACATTTGACGACCAATCCTCTCAGAAATGGTCAATTGTCTTCAAAAGTAATCTGGAAAAAAGAATTCTGGATATAGCACATATACAGTCGACCAATATGATAAAGGACAAAAAATATATAGCATCTTTTTATTATTATTTTTTTTTGCTTCACACAAAAGTTTTATAGATTTTTGTAGGATAAAAAGATACCATAAACAAAGTTTCAAATAACAGATTTGGAAAGAGCTCTTCGACAAGAAAATGAATTTTCCCTTCTTTTCTGGGCATAACTGCTAACAATGAATTTCCCTCCACAAGATCATGAATTCTGAAACAAGTTCAAGTTGTCCTATGTATAATCTTAGAACAGTTTCCTCCATCTCACACATAAGGAAATATTTCCCGCTTTCACCAGTTATTTAACAGAACATCAATACCATATAGTTATGGTACTATAATTATGGACTGATTACTTAAAGTTCAAAATATTGACTGTGTTGAGAAATGGTGCTGGAAGTAGAGGAGTTTTGTAACTGAAAGAGTTAAGTTTATAAATAAGCCTCATTTAAATTAACATTTGTAATATAGAAATGGAAGGATCTTTTCCAACCACTTTACATTTAGTCAAGTTTCTTTGCATCATTGTGTCATAAGAGAAGTGGTAGGGACAGAAAATGTTCACTGAGCAAGCACTTCAGTGCCAAAGTACTACAGGGGATATTACCATTTAACCTGCTTGAAGAGGCATAGGTACTATTATACTTAATTTTTCAAATAAGAAAAGTGAGGCTCAAAGGTTTTTACTAACTTGGTGAAATCACCCTGTAAATAGCAAGCAGGGACTGGATTTAATTAGACTCCAGAGTTCTTTTAATACTATTTCCCAAAGACTCTGGATATTAAGCATATGGTTATATTCAAGTATGACATCCTCAACTAAAATACATTGCAATCCTGTTCTATTCAAATTAAAACAAATTCTGTAATTTTTCTATCTTATTATTTGGTAAATACTGAAAGTTCCCAACTGCATACCTTCAAACAATTTACCTAGGAACTGCTTTAATTGCATATGCTCAAAATGAGAAATTTTTCTATTATCATGGCATAAAGATGGTTTGTTATTATAAAACCAAATTAGAAGAAATGATATTTTATACTTGCATAAACATATGTGCACTTTTACACACACACTGGAAAGGAGAGTCTCCTTATCCTTAACAGTTAAGTGAACTTTTTTTCCAAAGACAAAAAGTCATCCTATTAAGAGGGTGTGACACAAAATGTTGTTACAAAAACCTATCTCTTATAGGTTAACTAAGTCGCTGCAGTGTCACAATTCCATTATCATTTTCAACTTTTTTCAGTTGCTATGAGATCCGAAAATTGTGTGTTTTAAATAATTCTGCCTTAAAAACAATCTAGGACAAGGTCAGTGCAGTATGATTATTTTGCTAAAGGTACAGTTCTTGAACCAATCGACTTCCTACCCTTTGTTCCATCTGAAAACGTTCCAGGGGGGCAGGGACGACAGGAAGATGATCCATTATTGTAAAATCCAGGGTTGCAAGGTGGACAATTCCTCTTCTCTCCAGAAGGGGGCAACCTAATAGCATCTGTGAGGTCCTCCCGGCAGATTTTGGGCTCTATCCATTTGTACATTATCTGTGTCTGCAAAAAAAAAAAAGAGCATGTTTAAGTTATATGGCAGGCTTTATTTACTTTAAAGTTCTAAAAATAATTATGTTATTATATGAAATAAAAATGCTAAACTGAAAGTCTAGGAAAAATCCAAGTAGATGACAGAATAGAAGGGCCAACAGAAGAGAAACTACAACATAAATGATAAATGAGAGTAAAAGAAACTTTGAGAGGGAAATAAGCATTCGTCCCAAACACTTTTATACTTAGCCAAGGCAGTTCTACCCCTTACATATCATATTCCTCATTATTTCATGTGCCCTTTTAAATATAGGTAAAATGATTATAGTGCTTACTCCTCTATCTATTTTTACTCACTTTATTCTTCTATCATTCACTTTATTATATAAGCAGCATAAGGTTCCATGCAGACACCGTATCTTTTTTATTTTGGGGACTTCACTACTCTCTTCCTTCCCCTCAACCACAGCACATATCACCACGCTTTGCAGGTAATGCTCACACACCAAAAATATATATATATTTTTAATAAAGAATGTATAGAGCCCCACAATGAATCGTTACCTCATAAATATCGGAGGCTGGTCTCTGAGTCTTTTTCAATAACTAGATATTAGATTACAAAGGCTGTAGCTGAGGTATTTCCCCAAAAGCTTCTAGACCTATTATTCCATGTGCTTGGAACATGGCATAGGATGTTCCGACAGCCTCGGTCTTCAAGGAACTCAAGTATATCCAACCCAACCCTTTAGTCTTTCTCACATGCATACACCTCCTCTCAAAACAAAGTATAGCTGCATCTTGGCCAAACCAGAAAGTTATTATAACATTAGAAATTCTCTTCTTGAAACCGCAAATACTAAATGGCCTAACTATTTCAAAACAGAATTGATATGCTTAGCAAAGAAAAAAAGTATTTTAAATGCAAAGAGAAAAAGAAATCCACTTTTTTATAAGTAAATGTTTTTAAAAAGAGACTAAAAATTCCTTTCATTAGAAATATAATCTATTGAAAGTATTCTTTCCTCTTAAAAACAATTTCTGAAATATTAAGTCTAATAATGAAGCTAGAGAACCAAAATTAAAGGCAAGTCTTGATAAGTTATCTCCAGTTAAAAGAAAAGCATACACAATATTTTATCCTCAAGTACTTTCTTATGAAAAAGTAAATTCACCTTCTCTGAAGAAGGATTAAGGAAATTATTTAAAAGGTAGATGCTTCAATGGAACTATAAATAACTATTTTTGTTTTTAAAACTCTCTTTTTCTACATTCATTTTACAGCCTATGTCATAGTATAATTTAACCTGCCACTTCACCCATCTGCTTCTCTTACCCCTATAAAATATGGCCACTCCTGCTGCGGTTTCCCAAGTAGGTGAAAAATAAATTAGATTCTGTAACCATGAGGGATTCTTAGTTCCCCTGAGAAAAAGCAATATATAGTTCAGAGAATCTAAACCAATAAATATCATTATTTTGGTGTCTGTCTTTAATGTTCTGGTTTAACAAATATAGAAAAAAAATTTCAAATTCAAGTCAACTCACTAACATGCTGATATGTTTTTCATGAGTTAAAATGGCAGTGGGTCAGATGTTACCTACTGCATTGTTTTGGGGATCAGTGGTGCCCGCATGGGATCTGGGGCAGGGCTGAAGCTGAGCACTGAACAATGAACCTCGGGGCCCACTGAGTAATCCTCCAAACCTCCTTGGGTGGCAGGTATATTCCTATTCTCAAATTTACAAATGAGGAAACTCCAGATTAAAGCTGTTGAGCAACCTGCCCAAAAGTCATACACACCTAGTAAATGAAAAAGCCATCAGTCAAGAAGAATCAGTTTGGTAAGGGTAAAAAATAATAGAATATGCAAATATATTTGGATAAATCCGATAACCACCTGACTTTCAATCCACTCAAACTAAATTTTACGAAATAAGAAAATGGTCACCACCTTTAAACATTTAAACACTTAGAAGACACACTTCAAGTGCTCTGTAGTAAAAGTTTGTTTGCAAAGCTTTTTGCTTCACTAGAAAATTGATTCTCTCTCTCTCTTTCTAATGGGGACAGACAGATGCTCTCAAGTCTGGCTGACTGAGAAAAGATAGTAATTAATATTAATGATCCTTCACACCAGATGGCTCACAGTGTAGGTGAAAAACCAACAATCAATTCATTCCTTGGGAAGCTGACATAAAATTATGAAATACTTTATGAAACCAAAACTTAAATAGACCAAAACTAGCCAGATAACCAGTAAGATTACAGCAGAGCTAAAGTTTCCACATATATTCATATTAACCATAAGTTAAAAACATTTTTAATAATCACATGAAGATATGTACAGATGGAAGTGTCTCTCACATCAGAATAAAATTTAAGACTGGGAGGAACAAATCTTGAGGCTGGGCTTGTCCAGGGTTTAGTACATTTCTCCCTGCCCAAAGGTACTAAAGCTTCATAGACTGGCTACATTCATCACAGCCAAATTACATGCGCTTTAAAAGGGCCTGTCAACAGCCACCCACCTAACTGCCTTAGTCCCCTTGAGATTCTGGCTCAGCTGGTCCCAGTCAGGCAGGATACTGCTTGTCTCTCTATTCTTCCCAAACCTTGATCCTTTACAGTTGCAAGCCACTGGGCACTCATCACTTGTCTCTCTTGCAATCATCCATATCATTCTTTTAAGTTGTGTCTGCCCCTCCTTCAAAGGCAGACTCCACATCCACACCTGCCCGAAGCACGTGCTCAGCACACCTGCCTTCATATCAGCGTACACTTGGGTCCTGCTTTGTAAAGTCTTTCCTGATTTTCTGTACTCCTTGTGGAACCTTCTTAACCCTTTCTAAACGCCCAGAAGCATTTAGAGTAATCTTCTTCCTGTATGTGGAAGTTGCTATGGCGATTTAACATTTTACTGGAGGTTCTAGCCAGGGCATTTAGGCAAGCAATGTTCTAAAATTAGATAATGGTGATAGCTGCACAATCCTGTGAATATATATACTAACAGCATTGAATTACATCCTTCAAATGGATAAATTAATATGTTCAGGATTATATCTCAATAAAACTGTTTTTATAAAGTTTTTTTTTAAAAAAAAAAGAACATGGGGGTATTTCTACTTAAATTTAGAAATTCTAGCCACTGAGAAATGTCATGATCCCCCCCACCCGTCTCCTAATTAAGAAACTAGACCCCAAGTCTATTTGACTTGTTTAAATCATATAAGGATAATGGCAGATCTAAAACCCTTACTCTGTATACACTACTTTTGTATGTCCCCTATCCTCATTCCTGTTGAAGTATATGTTATAGGCATTGAACATTTGGAATAATTCGTAACGTGGAAGACAAAGAGTCAAGAAGGTAGAAGACATTATGCTACCAAAGCACTAGCAAACCCTCTATAACCACCATGGATTTCCAAGACCCAAAGATGATCGAGCATAGTTTCAGGCCTCCTCTCAAGAAGGCTCCCTTCTAAAGCACCTTCTCTGCAGACGCTCTTCTAGCCTTGGCGGAAAGATTTCTATTTGACAAAACATGCCCATTCCTGAACTGGGTGGCTCTGCTTGTGAGAACATCATTACATCCAAGTGGGATTTACTTTGCGTAAGTTTCCAATTCCCTAACAAAAACTTTGCAACTTTAATGTCTACAGATCTGTGATAAACTTGATGTTTTTCAACCCTGAATAGCTTAAGTGAAAACTAAGTACCTGGGGTGGGTTGATGACGTCCCTCGCCACCCCTAGGAGAAGATATGTCTGTCTTGATGCCCAGAATTTGTGACTGTGACCTTACTTGGAAACAGGGTATTTGCAGAAATAATTTAGTTAAGGCTCTCCAGATGAAATCATCCCGGATTTTGGGTGGGCTCTAAGTCCAATGACAGGTATCCTCGGAAGAGAAGAGAAAGTCAGAGGGAGATACAGAGGAAAGAAGGCCATGCGAAGGCAGAAGCAGAGATTAGAATTATGCCAAGGAACACCATGAATTGCCAGTGTCAACAAAAGCTAGGACAGAGGACCTTTTCTCCCTCTGAGTGAAAGGACTCACCCTGGCAGCACCTTGATTTTGGACTTCTGGCCTCCACAATTGTGAGGGAATAAATTTCTGTTGTTGTAAGCCACACTTATAATTTCTCAAGTTACAATTTCAGGAAAAAATACAGGATCCTTCATACTCTTGAAATTTTACTAATGTAAGTTTCACTGTTAAAGCACTGTGAGGTTTTTCTAAATCTGAATTCTGTCCTTCCTCCCAGCTTTATGGATTTTTGAATTTAATATACATTTTCCCAATGCCTTCAGGCAAGTTAATGATTCTTAAATAAGATCATCAGTCTTCTTAACTACTCCCAGGTTTTTAATATTCACAATTTGTAGCTTTTGGGATATTTATATTCTATTTGTTTTCCTTTCACTTCTCCAACTGCTTTTCCCAGTCACCACTCCTGCTCATCTTTCCTAGCACTGGCTTAGTCCTAAGCCACTCTACATTCTCTCCCTGCAAAATTTCCCCCAAGCCCAAAGCTTCCATTACCATCTATTTGCTGATGACTCTCAGATTCATATGTCTAGCCCCACAGCCTAATGAGCTCCAGACTGACGTGCACAACTGCTTTTCTAACATCTCCACTGGGGGAGGGGGAAGGTATCTCACCAGCACTGACTCAATTTAATAAAACTATACTCAGGGTCTTTCCTTGCCAAATCCGCTCTCTAATTCAATGACCCTCCAACTACCCATCCTTAACACTTCCCTCTAGGACCCTCTAGATCTCATCAATCACAGCATCCTTAGAATTTTACTTCCTAATTATTTCTCCATTCTCCCCCCTTCTCCCTATTCCCTTTCCCTGCTTCCTCCTTCTCCCATCCAGAGAAGAACACCATCGGAGCCTAAGTGGTTACACACATCCCCCTCAACTCCCTCAAACCTTATATTCAAAATGCAGCCAAGGAAATCTATATAAAGTATAAATCCAGTCACTTCACGTCACTTTGGTGCCAGGAACCTCTCAGTGATTTCCCATTGTTCTTAGGATAAAAGTGAAATCCCAAATACAGCCTATAAAACCACACCTACTCTAGCACTAACCTATGTCATCAGGTGCATGTAATGCAATACACTTCCTCACCCCTACACTTCCTTCACACACACATTCTTTAGTTGTTTCAGATACACCGTGCTCCTCCACCAGGTCTCCAGCACCCTGCTCCCTCTGCCAGAAATGCTTTCTTTCTTGGTTTTATGCAGCTCTGAAGTCTTCCCAGATTGGGTTAGATTCATTGATTTTCCTGCCTGTCTCCTTTTTCTAGAATTTAGACTAGAAGGTCTCAGAGCTGAGATCCTGGACCTGTAGCATCACAATTACTTGGAAATCTCTCAAAAATGCAAATTCTCAGGCTCTGCCTCAGAACTACAGAATCATAAACTCAGGGGAGGGGCTCTCCAGGTAATTCTGATGCCCCCTGAAGTTTGACACCACTGCTCTCTGCCCATGAAGACACGGATGCTCTTCTGTCTGTGCTCAGCTCTGCCCTCATCATCCATTACCCTGCAAATGACCCATGCTCAGTAAACATTCATTAGATGAATGAATGAATAGGTAGTCTACACCTTTCATAGGGTTAATAAGAGTCTCCTTATCAGGATTAGAAAGCTTCTAATTACAAATTAAAAGTTTCCTAAAAACTTGCTCTACAGGCAAGAACCAATCAGATAACTAAGATTCAAAATAAACACAGAACTCGATAACATTCCTGTGTAAGAAAAAGTAGTGCTCGGAGTCCATAAAGTATCTTCTACAAATACATCAATAGCCACTCTCCTTGTCAATCAACTCGATGATCTTCTCCAAGAAAGGCAGAAAATAAAGCAAAGAGAACATGACAGAACAAAGGGAGCCAAAACTCAGTGGCAGAATAACTGGGAAACATTAAACCACTGGAAAATCATGTGACTCTTCTAAGCAACAATAAAATACCTTCTTCAAAAGCGAAATCAGAACAACAAAAATGTTGGGACAAATTATAAAAACAGGAAAATCTGAAATCACATATGCAAACCAAACTTCTTCACTATATATGAGTTTTCATTGCATTTCCATTGCTTAATATTTTGTTTACTTTTGAAGTTAGGAACATTTCTCTTGAAACAGGTCTTAGATTACTTTTGCAAAAATCACCAAATTTATGGAGTACTAGTTTTGTCCCATACAGAGAAACTGTTCAGAGTTCACCCACACTCAACAGGAAAATACAATTTGTGTGTGTGTATGTGTACAACATCCCTGTGTGTACACACATGTATGTAGGGGCACATGTGTGTGTATTGTGTGCCTTACACATTTTACTATATGGCCTCACTTCCTATAGGTAGCAGATTAACTGGATACTGTCACCCAGGACAACTATTCACTGATACAATAGAAAGCTGGCTTTTGTATATTTTCATTACACCAAAGCCCAAGATCCCTTAGTTTACTAGATCTGATCATTTAAGCATCAGTAATGACGAATTAGTGGTTGCTATACAGAATAAACTAAATCTATTTTGACCTTACTTTTGGTAAGGCTAAAGATTAGCTAAGAAAATTTTAGCTAAGGATACATTCCAATTACTTTTCAACCCACTTTAGCAATATCTCTCCATATGCATTTTCCATATAGAAACTGTCCTTATTTGGCCATTATTGTAGGGCCTTACTTTATAACTTGTTGCCAGTTAAAAGCTGTTACTTTGTGTTAAGAAGATGTCAGAAGAACACAAAGGAGAATTAGAAAGGGTAAATAAAAAAAAAATAGATCCTATGGCAATGAAAGTTTCTGGGGATCAAATTAAAAATATACCAGAGACACACAACAGAAGATTTGAAGAGGCTGAAGTAAGGATAAGTAAGCTAGAGGACAGGGTAATTGAATGCAAACACACAAAAGAACAAATGGTGAAAAGATGGAAAAATTTGAATTGGGCCTCAGGGAAATGATGGACATACAAAGCCCACAAATATAAGAATCACTGGTTTCCTAGAGGAGAAGGGAAAAGGACTAGAAAGAGTACTTAAGGAGACAGTTGGAGAAAACTTCCCAGCACATATAAAAGACATACTATGCAAATCATAGAAGCCCAAAGAATTCCAAACAGAATAAATTCAAACAGACTCATTCCAAGACACACATTAGACTGTCAAATGTTGAAGAGAAGGAAGAAGTCCTGAAAGCAGCAAGAGAAAAGTGATTCACTATACACAAGGGAAGCCACTTAAGTCTAAGTACTGATACCTCAATGGCCATCGTGGAGGTGAGAAGGCAATGGTATGACATATTTAAGATTCTAAAAGAGAAAAATTGCCCACCAAGAATTCTTTATCCAGAAAAACCGTCCTTCAAAAGTGTGGGAGAGTTTAAAATTTTCACAAACAAATGCTGAGAGAATTTGTTAACAAAAGACCTGCCTTGCAAGAAATACTAAAGGGAGTTCTGTTGGCTGAAAAAAAAAAAAACAGAAAGGAGAAAGACGGCTGGAGAAAGGAACAGAGTTGAAGAGTATTCATGAGGGTAACTTAGAGGATAAAAAGAGAGAGTGGGCAAAATATATGTGTTCTAGTTTGCTAGCTGCCAGAATGCAATATACCAGAAACGGAATGGCTTTTAAAGAGGGAAGTTAATTAGTTGCTAGTGTACAGTTCTAAGGCCAAGAAAATGTCCCAATTACAAGTCTATAGAAATGTCCAATCAAAGGCATCCAGGGAAAGATACCTTGGTTCAAGAAGGCCAATGAAGTTCAGGGTTTCTCTCTCAAGTGAGAAGGCACATGGTGAACACAGTCAGAGTTTCTCTCTCATCTGGAAAGGCACATGGTGAACACGCTCAGGGTTCCTCTCTCATTTGGAAGGGCACATGGCGAATACAGCGTCATCTGCTAGCTTCTTCTCCTAGCTTCCTGTTTCATAAAGCTCCTGGGAGGTGTTTTCGTTTTTCATCTCCAAAGGTTGCTGGCTGGTGGACTCTGCTTCTCATGGCTATGTCATTCTGCTCTGCTCTCTCTGAATCTCTTTCTTTCTCCAAAATGTTTCCTCTTTTATAGGATTCCAGAAATGTATCAAGACCCACCCAAATGGGTGAAGACATGTCGTCACCTAATCCAGCTTAACAAATACTCTTGATTAAATCACATCTCCAAAGAGATGATCTGACTACAGTTTCAAACATACCGTATTTTATAGGGATTATTCTGTGTTTGTGAAATGGGATTTAGATTAAAACATGGCTTTTCTAGGGGACACACATCCTGTCAAACCAGCATAATATCTGACAAATAAAAACCAAAGGATAAGATGGTTGGTTCAAGTACTGCTTTTACAGTAATAACTTTGTGAATGAACTAAACTCCTCAATTAAAAGATACAGATTGGCAGAGTAGATTTAAAAGCATGATCGATCCATATGCTGTTTACAAGAGACTCATCTTAGACACAAGGATACAAATAGATTCAAAGTGAATGGATGGAAAAAAAATATTCCATGCAAGCTGTAACCAAAAGAAAGCAAGGATAGCTATACTACTATCTGACAGAATAGACATTAAATGCAAAGATGTAATTAGAGACAAGGAAGGACACTATATATTAATAAAAGGAACAATTCACCAAGAAGATAAAACAATCATAAATGTTTATGCAGCCAACCAAAGAGCTTCAAAGTTTATGAGGCAAACATTAGCAAAACTGAAGGGAGCAATAGACATTTCTACAATAATTGTGGGAGACTTCAATACACCACTCTCTTCTACAGATCCAATAACCAGAGGATCAATAAAGAAATAGAGAACCTAAGCAATCTGATCAATGAATTCGATCTAACAGACATATACAGATCGGTGCATCCTAAAACACCGGGATACATATTCTTCTCTTGTGCTCATGGAACATTCTACAAGATAGATCATATGCTGGGGGACAAAACAGGCCTCAATAAATTTTAAAATATTAAAATTATTCAAAGCACTTTCTCTGAACATAGCAGAAGAAGCTGGAAACCAATAACCACCAAAAAAAAACAGAACTTTCACAAATATATGGAAGTGAAACAACACACTCTTAAACAATCAGTGGATAAAAGAAGAAATCACAAGAGAATATGGTAAATATTTGGAGATGAATGAAAACAAAAATACAACATACCCAAAACCATTCGGATGCAATGAAGGCTATGCTAGAGGGAAATTTATAGCTCTAAACGCATACATTAAAAAAGAAGTGTTTTAGTTTACTAAAGCTGCCAGAATGCAATATACCAGAGATGGATTCACTTTCATGACAGGGATTTATTTAGTTACAAATTTACAGCCCCTCAGAAGAAAGGCAGCTAATTTTCATCTGCATTTCTCTGTCAAATGTCATATGGCCACATCTGCTCATCCTCTCTCCCAGCTTCTGGGTTCAAACCAGCTTTCTCCAGGGCATTTCCTCTGCATCTCCAAATATCTGGGACTATGTCAGCTCTGAACTGAGTTGTGGTGGGCTATGCTGAGCTGCGCTGAGCTGAGCTGAGCTGCTTCTCTCTTCTGACTTCTTTTAAGTCTCACTCATTGCAGTAGGCACTCCCCTGAGCTGACCACAAATGTAATCAGCCATAGAAGAATTTCACATGCTAATGATTTAAGTTCACAGCAACAGAACAACTAGGCACCATCACCTGGCCAAGCTGACACCTGAACTAACTACTACAGGAAGAAAGAACTAAAACTAAAGACCAAACTGCCCAACTGAAGAAGCTAGAGAAAGAACAGCACAGTAACCCTAAAGCAAGGAGAAGAAATGAAATAACAAAAATTAAAACAGAAATAAATGAATTGGAGAACAACAACAACAACAACAACAAAAACAATAGAGAGCATCAATAAAACCAAAAGCTGGTTCTTTGATCAACAAGATTCACAATTCTTAGCTAGAATGACAAAGAAAAAAAGAAAAGATCCAAAATAAACAAACTCAGAAATCAGAGGGGGACCATTACCATGGATTCCAAAGAAACAAAAAACAAAAATTATAAGAGGATACTATGAACAACTGTATACCAGTAAACTAGACAATTTAGAGTAATTATATAATTTCCTGGACACACGTGAACAACTTATACTGATTCAAGAAGAAACAGAAGACCTCAACAAACCAATCACAAGAAAAGAGATTCAATCAGTCATCAAAAACCTTCCTACAAAGAAAATCCAGGGCCAGATGGCGTCACAGGGAAATTTTACCAAACATTCCAAAAAGAACTAATGCCATTCCTGCTCAAACTCTTCCAAAAAATTGAAGAAAAGGGAACACTGCCTAACTCATTTTACGAAACTAACATCACCCTAATACTAATACCAGATAAAGATACTACAACAAAGGAAAACTACAGGCCAATCTCCCTAATGAATACAGATGCAAAAATTTTCAACAAAATATCTGCTAATCGAATCCAATGGCACATTAAAAGAATTATACTTCACAACCAAGTGGGCTCATTCCAGGCCTGTAAGGGTGGTTCAAATAAGAAAATCAATCAGTGTAATAAAACACATTAACAAATCAAAAGGGAAAAATTACACAATCATCATGGTTGATGCTGAAAAAACATTCCACAAAATTCAGCATCCTTTTCAGATAAAAACACTTCAAAAGGTAGGAATTGAGGGAAACTTCTTCAGTATGACAAAGGGCACCTATGAAAAACTCACAGCCATCATCATACTCAGTGAGAGTGAGAAACTGAAAGCCTTCCCCCTAAGATCAGGAATGAGACAAGGTTGTCTACTGTCACCACTATTATTCAACATTGTGTTAGAAGTTCTAGTTAGAGCAATTAAGCAAGAAAAAGAAATAAAAGCCACCTAAATCATAAAGAAGTTAAACTTTGACTATTTGAAGATGACATGATCCTATATTTGTAAAATCCTGAGAAATCTATAACAAAGCTACTTGAGGCATAAACAAATTCAGCATAGTGGTGGGATACAAGATAAATGTGCAAAAATTAATGTTTCCATACATGAGTAATGACCTGAGGAGGCAATTAAGAAAATAAATTCTACTCACAATAGTAACTAAAGGAATCAAGTATCTAGGAATAAATTTAACCAGGGATGTAAAGACCTCTATACAGAAAATTAGAAAACTTTGCTGAAAGAAATAAAAGAAAACCAATATAGATGGAAAGATATACCATGTTCATGGATAAGAAGGCTAAATGTCATTAAGAAGTCAATTCTACCCAAATCGATCTACAGATTCAGTTCAATACCAATCAAAATTACAACAACCTACTTTACAGACTTTGAAAAACTAGTTGTCACATTTGTTTGGAAAGAAAAGGGGCCTTGAATTGCCAAAAGCATCCTTAAAAAGAACAACAAAGCAGGAGGACTTACACTTACTGACTTCATAGTGTATTATAAAGCCCAGTGGTCAAAACAGCATGCTATTGGTACAAAAACAGACAAATCAATCCATGAAATTGAATTGAGAGTTCAAAAACATACCCTCAGATCCATGGTCAATTGATTTTCTACAAGGCTCCCAAAGCCACTGAACTGGAACAGAATAGTCTCTTCAATAAGTGGGTCTGGAAGAACTGGATATTCATATCCAAAAGAATGAAAGACAAGCCCTACCTCATACTCTATACAAAAATTAACTCAAAGCAGATCAAAGGCGTAAATATAAGGGCCAGTATCATAAAACTCCTAGAAGAAAATATAGGGAAACATATTCAAGATCTAGTAATAGGAGGTAGCTTCCCAGACCTTATACCCATAGCACAAGCAACAAAGAAAACACAGATAAGTGGGATCTCCTCAAAATCAAATGCTTCTGTGCATCAAAGGACTTTGTCAAAAAGATGAAGAAGCAGCTAACCCAATGGGAGAAAATATTCGGAAACCTATGGTTTCTGTTAAGGGTTTTAAACTCAGCATACATACATAAATCCTGCAATTCAACAAAAGAACAAGCAACACAATTATAAAATGGACAAAAGAGATAAGCAGACATTTTTCTGAAAGGAAAATACAAATGGCTAAAAAGCACAGGAAAAAGATGTTCAACTTCATTAGCTGTTAGGGAAGTGCAAACCCAAACCACAACGACATACCACCTCACACCTATAAGAATGGCTGCCATTAAACAAATAGGAAACTACAAATGTTGGAGAGGATATGCAGAAATGGGAAAACTTATTCACTGCTGGTGGGAATATATAATGGGAATATATAATGGTACAGCCACTGTGGAAGACAGTTTGGTGGTTTCTCAGAAAACCAAATATTGAGTTGCCCTACAACACAATTCTGCTACTCAGTATTTACTCAAAAGATATGAAAGTAGTGGCACAAATAGATATTTACACACTGATGTTCACAGCGGCATTATTCACAACTGCCAAAAGACAGAAACAACCCAAGTGTTATCAACAGATGAGTGGATAAATAAAATGTAGCATATCCATATATATATATATATATATATGATGGAATATTATGTGGCAGTAAGAAGGAATGAGATTCTGAAGCACGTAACAACATGGATGAACCTTGAGGATACAATGCTTAGTGAAATAAGCCAGACAAAAAATGATAGATATAATTCGACTTCACTAATATGAACACCATAAAAATGTAAACTTAAGGTCTTAAAATGTGGAATATAAGGGACCTAGAGATAGACAGAACTAGAGGAGGGTGAGTCGTTACCTAATATGTACAGACTTGTTAACAAAGTTGAACTGTAATGTACGGGAATGGATAAAGATGATTGTGGGATTATAAGTAATAGTGTTGTATTGAAGGTGAATATGACTGAAAGGGATTGGTTGAAGTCATGCATGTCACCAATTAGCACTACAAATATAAATACGTTTTTGAAAGAATAACTTCAAAGGTATGACACTTGTATAAAGAGTTAA
Organism: Tamandua tetradactyla; assembly: GCF_023851605.1. Classification (NCBI taxonomy): domain Eukaryota; kingdom Metazoa; phylum Chordata; class Mammalia; order Pilosa; family Myrmecophagidae; genus Tamandua; species Tamandua tetradactyla. The sequence goes on along the minus strand of NC_135327.1, from coordinate 130,258,684 downwards.
TAATAGAGTGGAATATGGGAAAAAACTGCCTATCACAAGCTATGGTCTATATTTAACAGGAATAACTCACTAGTCCCACACCAATACTAGGGGTAAATAATTGAGGGGATAAGTGTTGCAGGGTGCTTTGGGTTTTCTCTTTAATGTCACTGTGTCTGTCTGTTATTTTTCTCAATGGATCAATGAAAACTGTCTAAAATTGAGAGTGATAATGATTATACAACTATTTGAGAACACTGTGAGACATTGTTTCTTCTGGATACAATATATGTTATATGAATATATCTCAACTAAATCTGCAGATTCTAAATAAACAAATAAATAAATAAAATAAGGGGGAAAAAGATAGTTCTGACCTTTGCTTGGACCTTTTTTTTTATCTCCTAATTTTAAGAACTGATGGGCTCCTCTAAATGATCCTCTCTCTTATCTAGCTGCTTCCACAAGCTTCTCACCGAAGTGGCGGTGGAAGTCTGCATACCTCTTTCCAGCTGTAACTCTTCCTTCAATGTGCAGATTCCTCTGTCTTTCCTGAGACAGTCTGCTGTAGCTGTGTAACAATGGCGAGCTGACTGCAGAAGCAGCTTGTCTGCTATCTTCACTACATTTCATGATCTTTTGTTCTTTTGAGGTGCTCTATTCCGTCAGGCATTTGTGGGGTGTACCTGTACTTACATGGAGGTTCACAGCAGCCAAGCAATCGGGTGACCCCTCCCCACGTCCCTCCTGTGGATTGCCCACCCTAGCTCATGCTTTAGGTCCTGGAAACAACGAGATAGTGAGGAACCCTGACTTCTGTCCCATCCTCAGTTTCAGTTACTTTAGATTTCAATAAAACCATGGAGAGATTTTCTCTTGTCTTTTTTCGAAAATGTGTTCAATCAAGATTACACTATTTAACCATCCTTGCTGCATTCTAGCATTTTTCCCTTTAATCTTTTTCAAGAGTATGAAATATCACATAATATGAAATGCTTTCTCAGTTGATGCACCACCTTTGTCCTCAGAGCAAAGGGAACATCCAGGGCAGAAGCACTGTCATAACTTGGCTGGAGGGAAAGCAATCTTACTTTATCCCAGGCAGGTGGGACACATGGTCCTAGGATGTGGTATCAGCACAACAGTAATGGAGTTCAGTTCCCAAACTATCTCACCACGTCTCCATCCTTTGAGCCTACTGTATCAAGAATCCCCAAAACTATTATCTGTGAATCTGCTTCAGTATTGACTATATCTAGAATGCACTTCTTTGATGTTTTTTTTTATGATTCTACATTAAGAAAAATTTTAAAGGTGACATTGTACCTTGAAATTTTACCTTTTTTATGCTATCCCTATTGTTATTAAGGTTGAACTTAAACTGCAAAGACAAAAAATAATAATATTAATAATAATTAAGAGCGTAAGGGTAAGAATAATTATTTAAGTATAAAAAGTATAGATGAGAACCTCGGGATAGTAAAATAAGAAAAGGAAGCAATAAATTTACTGTCATTTATATTTATTGTCCAAGGTCAAGAGAATCGATGTCACTACTTCAGAGATATAAATAAACATGAGGAATACAGCATAGCAGCCACTCTGATGTATTTCTCCTCATAAACACAGGCGAGTATATGCTGAATCTTTAATTAAGAGAATAGCAGATCCATTGTAGAGTATATGCATCCATTTTCCCCTAATGGCTAAGTGCCATTTATACAGTAACTACTTTGAATTTTCTAAATGCAATGACAATAATCTGACATGACTAAATTAGCCTATGACTGTTCAGCTTTTATTGACTAAAGCCACTGAGTAACCAAATAATTAAAGAGAAATTATATGATATTTTAATCCTGTGAGTCATGGTACACACTTTAAGGCTGTTTCTAATATCATTACTTTTAAATATATACATACCTGTTAAAAAAAAAAGAGCAGTATTTTATTGAGCACTCACCATGTACCCAGCACTGTGCTGGGAACCTTCCACTGAAATCTCATGTATTCTCACAGCAGCCTTATGAAATAGGCACTGATATTATTATCTCCCATTTTACAGATGACAATACAGAAGCTCAGAGACACTCAGCACTACCAAGCAATAGAGCTGAGACTCAAAGCCAGGCAGGCAGGCTTCAGAACCTAAACTGTTTAATTTCCTGAGTACTACCTTACATATGTGCTATAAATCAGCTAATTTAACGCTCATGAATAATTAGAATAATCCCAACAAACTGGGAGGAGGGTTGGATAAATCTGGAACAGCGTTGACCGAACACTCCCTGCCTCTACCTTTCCTTCTTCATCACATGGAGTATGGATCTGGAAATAGTCTTTCGTGGTGCAGGGAGGGCGTTCCACACATTCGCTGGAACCTTCTTCTGCAACATAAAAAGGTGTTTCAGTAAAGGGTCGATTTTGTTCCAAATCCATGAAAAAGCAAAAAGCAAAACAAAAAAAGGAAACAACCGAAAAAGAAAAAAAATAACCTTACCAGAGGAATTTAGGGAGAACTGGCTAGACCTAAAGAAAATAAAAGCCTACATTTTTATTTTCCCTAGAGCAATAAATTTTTCCATGATACACATGGAGTATGTCACAGCTTTCCAAAGAAGACATTATATTTCTTTCATTACCAATGAACATTGGAAATCTGAACAAATTCAAAGTTCCCAAGCACTTTTCTATGCCAACTAATCATATAAATGTACAATAGGAATTTTTAATTAGTATAAACATATTCGTACCAGTTACCTATGAGATATGACTGAAAAAATTCAGGCAGAATGAGACAACAGGAAGTCATAAATTTTACCCATTCAATACTGATACAGTATTTTGGTACCTAACCCACAGTTCACCATCACACTTAATGTGTGATTTCTGGTGTATGAATGTACACTGTACAAACACAAATTAAGAAAGAGAATGACAAAATCTAAATTGTCAAAGATGAGTCCTACCTGAAAACTGGGAGTCCTCGTTACACTTTATGCATTCTTTGGCTCCTTTTTCAGAATAGGTGTTTCTGGGGCACACTTGGCAGTTGAAAGAACCTGGTTTACTGCTGAATGTCCCTGGCTTGCATGGAAAGCATTCTGATGTGTATGCCACCCCTGTGCAGTAAGGAAAAACAGAGTCCCAACACCGGCAAACAATTCAGCACTAACTTCTACCCACAAGTGAGAAGGAAATAATAACCCTAAGTCAAAACCAAATCCATTATCTTGCTTATTAATTCAATGCTGGGAATACATTTACTGGGTTCAAGTACCTGGGATAGATACTGAATAAAACACAAGTGGAGCAAACATTTAGGAGACTGAGATTTGATAGAGGTAAATGAATGTAAGAACTGAGGGCTGTGACCCTCAGAAGACTACTTCACAAATAAAAAGTGGGATAAACTCTAACATCCCCTCCAATGCTATAAGCCAACTAAAAGCCAACTAGTCTCTGATCTTTGTGGCTACTGGTCCCTGTGTTTTTCCACTGTTTGCTCATTAAGTCACATACAAGAGCTAACAGACCCCAGGGATGGATGGCTTGACTTTTCTTCTGGTTTGTAATTCCTCTTTCCCAGAAGAAGTGCTCTAACTAATGAGTTAGTGTCACAGAAACATGCACACTTAGAATATATTAAAATATAAACCAAACTTTAATAAAGGAGAATCACTGCTCTAATTAAAAATAATTCTAATTGAGTATGAACAACACCAGGGTTTATCTTCACTCTCCTGGGTCAGGAAAGGCCCAGCTGGACCAGAGAGCACAACACATTCATGAGATGGCATCAGCTCAAAATAGTTATTTTCAAAGTTCCTTTTATGAGTATACCAGTGATCAGATCATTGGTTCCTCAGGCAAACCTAATGTCTGCCATTGCTCGAATGCATACGAGTCTCTTACTAATACATAATCTTCAATGCTATTTAAAGACACCTTAAGTCATCACGTTTACTTTTTCAAGCAGATTAAATAATTCAGTACAAAGGTACAAAAACAGTCAACTTTCCTGAAATAAAACCAAGCTCTTTAGACGTTTCTGATGCCTAACATTAATTCTCTATCCCTGCCTATAAAGCATTGAGGTAGGCAAATCAACATTTTATTAAATATTTTAATTGACTATAAAACGTGATAGGTGACTACTGAAAGTAGATGTCGTGAAATACCTTCAATTGTGATATTTTTTACCAACACAGGCTTGACCACCTTAGTTCCCATAAGGATGCCTGTAGTTCTCCAGTATAGTATGTTTGTGCCTGATTTCAGCATTACCTATAAAAAGAAACACAAGACATTTAGGTCAGATAAACCATACTTCCAACTATATCCAAAAGCTACTTCCTTGCATACTTCTTCAAAGCATTATAATGAAATATAAATTAAATTAAATTAACAAATTTAAGTTAATTCAGATGTAAGCTCTACTGAAGTTCAGATTTTCACATTTTCAGTTTGCCAAACAAAATAAAATACTATAGAATTTTAATGCAGAAGGAGAAAATTTACTTCAAATCCAAATTAAAAAGATATGATTTTCAAAGAATCTGTATGAATTGTTTCACTTTATATTTATAAAGGGATCATTTTAGAGGGTAGAAGTCATTCAGGCAACTTTCATATACACGAGCTACCACTATTAATAACTAGATCTTTGAGCTCTGGAGACAAAAAAGGCAACAAAATGAGTTGGATTCTTTTTAAAATTATTGAAGAGTACTGCCAAAGCAACAAGAGGAGCATTCTTATAGAATGACCTGATTTAGCTCTCTGACTCCAGAACGCAAATGATACCATGTCTGACATGTTCTTTCTTTGTCACCAGAACTCTTTTCTAATACAAATCAAGCTGATTTTCTGATAAATTTCATGCTTATTCAGGCAAGATAATGAATTTTAAGCGGTTCTTTCTTTCTCATCTGCCATCCTTATTCTTTTATGAAGTCTCTGGCTTGTCAATTTGTATAAAATTAAAATGTACTCAACCATTTCACTGTTCCCAGAGATTCAGAGAAGTAGTGCATTGAGGACACTCCCCTAGTATTAAGTGTTTGTAATGTTTTTTTGGCATATTTGTCGCCAAGTGTTTACCTGTACACTCAAAGCCTAACTGATATGGTATTTAGGTGAATGGATCTTAAGTGATTCTAATAAGACTTTCAGGCAGTCATATCAAAACACACCCTAAAAAAAAACATTGTACTAATCACCCAAGGAGCAGGTCACCTTCTGCAACCACAAACGCAAGGATGGACCCTTACTTAAACAGAGAACAAATGGAGACAACTCACTAAGCCCTTAACATACATCATCTCACTTAATCCTCACAGCAATCCTATAAGATTTTTCCCTTTTCTCAAATAAAAATCAGATTCAAAATGATTAAGTAACTCGCCTAAAGAAACACAACTACTATAATCCAGAGCTAGAATTTAAATCCAGGTCTCACTCCTAAGAGACAGGGCATCAAATAATAGCAGAATTCACTAAATAATATTATCTGATAACTACCTTCAAGCACTTAAAGAGCTATCCTGTGGAAGTAGGTAGCCACTTCACTTAATGCGACCAGAGAGTAACACCAATGGGTGGCTAGTACATAGGAAGCAGGCTTAGGCCCAAGCACGGTTAAATCTTGTGACAGTCAGAGCTGTCCAACAGTGGAGACAAGCACAGTTACCAAAAGATAAGCTTGAAAAATCACTTGGGGAGACTGCAGAGAGCACTGGGTGAAAGGAGCTCAAGGATCCTTCCAATGCCAATACACATCACATTTGGTGGGCAATATCTGTAAATTTACATACTCGGAGGTTTTGCAGATCAGCTTTGAATAGCTTATTTCTCACTAATGCCACTTTGAAAGGGAGGAAACTTGGGATATGAAGGGAAAGGGACTGGAAAAAAAATCTTAAGAAAAGGAGAAAGGTAGGAAAACAATATCAAGAAAGAACCTGAGTCCATGAAATCGGGGACAATTTCTCCTCTAACTGGAAATCGTCTTAATTAATAGCCAACTTTAACTATTTTTTTCTTAAAATAAGCTTTTCAAAAAAGGAGAAGAGAAGGAAGGAGAAGAGCACGTTGACGGGAGAGAAGGAAGAACAAAGACTTACAGAGTGAGAGCCCCATTCTCCATTGTCTGTGAGTTTTACCCACTTGTCCGTGGTGGTGTCCATCTCCTGGCACTGGTCATTTTGAATCTGTGGATTAAACACAAGGGCTCAGCAAAGCTTCTAGAATAATGGCTTTAATTAAATTCTGTACCCAGAATAGGACAGGCTGCAAGAATTTCTTTCACTATATCCTAAACAATGGCCACGAGCAATTCTCAGCAAGTAAACACACCAAGACCGCTGGCGCCTAATTAACCACTGCAGATGAGCGACTGAGTGGTCCCAAGTAATACGTTCTCATTATTGAAACAAAAATCCTAGCTCACTGAGAAGGGGAGGGAGGGAGGGGAAGGGGAAAGAGAAAGAGATGGGGGGGGAGGGAAAGGGAGAAAGAGAGAGACGCACACATATCCACGCACACGGAGGAAGGCAGGGAGGAGGGAGCAGAGTTAACACTGACAACATAAAGGAGGTAAAAGTCATAACAAAAAAATCTACCCAGCCTACCAAAATGTAGGCATTCATCATACAAGACTAATACTATTTTATAGACTAAAAATAAAGGTTTTTTTTTAATTATATTGGGCAGTAAAAATGTTAAATTAATGAATAAAGTTTGCTTTGTTTTTAATTTCCCAGGACTTAATCCAAGTATTCAAGCAAGTGGCTATGGCAAGTACCCCAGTTATTATTTGGGGTAAACATTAATCCTTGCCAATTTAAAGACCTACAGCTAATATATTTAGCGCCAAACACATTATGTTCCCCTGACAATTCTCCCACATGCCTATGAGTTGGGAGCATTACCTTGTCAGGTCTACAAATACAGAAATATTAAGATGTTAGACCATCTTTCCAGTATTACACAGTAGTCAGCAGCAGAGCAAGGTTAAAATAAAATCTCAACGCTAACACTTCAGCCAAATGGCTACTTCTTTCTTCTCTACGTCAGTTCGCCAGGTCACTTATCCTCCCAATCAATTCAAAAACAACACAAAATCATTCTCTATAAGAGATATTTTCTAAATGCTTACTAACTAGAAAATAGATAATTTTGCCATCCAAACACCAGAGTATAATAGCTACTGAAGACATTTACTTTTATTACATTTAAGTGTCATATTTATATTACAAGCATAATGGCCATTTTAAAGCAAGTATTAACACACTTGAAAGCAAATACGGATCTGAGTGTAGCTTTGATGGTCAATGTTTGGATAAACTACACTTTTTTCATCTGAAAGTAGACATCATATAGTATAGTGGCATTCTTCTGGCATTTTAGAGACATAAGTTTTGTTATTCATTCTAAAAGTAAACTGGTAAAGGAATAACCTTGGCCCAATCGCTTATCCTCTCTAAGTTTCAGTTTCATCGTAAGATAAAAAGAAGGGAGAGATGACTCTCCCATATGGATCTAAAATTAAATATTTTATTGCTCTATAGTATGTAATATCTACCTATGTAACTCTTAGAGTACAACTAGCATTTTACACTGTCTTGAGACATTTCCTTTCCATAAGCATGATGGCTGTGAATTTATGACCCTCATAGTCTATAAATTGCAGGCAGAGCTGAAATATCAATAAAAGGAGGAAAATAGAGGCAAAGGAACTTGACATCCCTTCTCAGACTATAACTGGAAGAACAAAGGCATCCCTGAAAGGAAGCAAGGAAATTCATGCTTTCAGAGAACCTTTTAAGAACAGACTTCAAAGGACTTATTAGGCAATACAAATCTAAATGCTTACTCCAACAGTTAGAAAACTGCATCACCTCTGAACTTTATTTTAAATTTAGCAATATTGACAAAAAAAAACATCTCATGAAACAGGAATCATTCACTCTGAGAAGTGTTTTGCAAATAAATTGTAGTTGAAAAAAAAAAAATCTGTTTGAATGTTGCTTAACACCTTAAACTCCTTAGAGGCTATCAGAGCTAGGATACTCCTTAAAAAGACTTGCCACACAATTTACCTCACTGAAGAGAATGTTGAGAGCCAGAATGTTAACGTAATTGCCCCAAATCACAAAGCTAGCGACTGCAGAGTTGGGACAAGAGCCAAAATCTCTTGACTTCAAATCCAGGATTGATATTTTCATGGAAAATAGCTCTTGCTAGTAAACATCTAACTTAGAAATTCCCACTTTTCAAGAATAATATAAATGTGTTTTAGAATTGTTAGCATATTGGCCCTCCGAATCTGGGCCACAGAAGCATTTTATAAGATATTTTCCCCACTTATTTGAAGAACACATACTTTGGTATATCAAGTTAATCTGAAACTTTTCTTTTCAAGTATCTGAGTCATTGACACAACAAATATTTGCTAGATTGATACAGTTTATATAAGAAAGTTAAACAATTCTAGCAGTAAAGTCTATAATGTTAGACTATTGTTTTATAATGCTATTTAATTTCTTCCCAGGGTATCAATTATCACATCTACCTATTCATTTAGACCATATAAAACTCACAGACTCAAAAAGTAGCCATATAGTCTACTTCAGAAATATTGCCCATTAATACATGTAAGTAATTCTAATTAGTAAAACAAAATATTTAAAATTGCAAAGAGAAAAAATCCTTTTCAATGAAAACTAACATAGATGAAATCATATTTTTAACAATACAGTATCTGTAGCTATAAACACAATTAAAATTAAAATGCATATGGGAGAAAATATTTGCAGCACAAGAAGACTAAACTTCTTGTGTCATCTAATGATCAAAATAAAAACAAGTCAAGTGTTACTCCTCAAGGTGAGAGCCCAGAGGTAAAAAAAATAATTTTAACCAGAATACAAAATATAATTTAAAAAATTGGAGTTCTCTTTAAGTTTCAAAAACTTCAATAGATGCAAAAAAACTGATGAGACATAAAATGGAATGGGAGCATTAATAAAGGGAAGTTTTACATGACTATCCCTTCAAATGTAAATTCCAAAATAGAAAAGGCCTTACAAAGAACTCAAAGAAGATGTTGTTGTCGACATACTGGTACTCAAAGAAGATATAACCCGACTTCTTAAGGTGCACAGCATAGATCAAAGATACTGTACAGTCATCATGATTAGACTCGATGTAATTTCCACGCGGGATCCAAGAAGAGCTGTGGATGCAAAGCAAGAGGCATTAGCGTTCAGAAACCTCTTCTGTTCACAGAGCTATGCAACCCAGATTCAAAAGTAGTTTCATGAGCAAAACACAGCAGAGAAGATCAAAAGCTGCTCCAGAAGTCAAAGGTCAGCCCTTTTCAGAAGAGAGTTTTGTTTCTTATGATATCTGAGTTCTTGAATTTTGGTAAATTATGTGATCAGTTTGCTATGAAACTGCTATTTTTCACCTAAAATTTGATCAATGAATAAGTGACCATTAATTCTAGTATCTTAGGTGGAAGTATTATTTCAAGCAAAGCCTGAAGTTTTATTTGTACACACACACACAGGAGGGAGCAGGATGCTTGCTATAAGAAATTAAGTAGTCCTAGAGAAAAACCATTTAAGGTGAAGCTATATAAAATACAGATTACATTTTCATAATATATAGTAGAGATAAAAGTTTGGGATATTATCATTAAAAATTAAGAAATCACATTTAGTTTATCTTATAATTAACAAAATTTAGGTTATAATTGCAAATATCCTGAGAATTAAATGAAAATTAGTCATATGTTGTCTTTTATGGAAAAAAAATTTCTAACCAAACTTCACCTCCTTCTTTTCAGATTTAACTCTTTATCTGGATAACAAGAGTGATACTTTGGCAGACTCCTCTTTTTCTCTAACCGAAAGGAATCTAAATAAAAGAGAAGACTTCCACAGTATCTGTACTGGATTTTCACTTTAACAATCTATTAAACTAAGCAAAATACATGAAACATGTTGACACTGACAACAGGTAGTGCAGGGATGAGATTCCTAAGAGCAGGAAAACTCATGAAGTAAAGCCCAAATTAACCTTCCTTCCTTGGGACATTTACCAATTTGGTACAGAAAGACAGTGCCCAAGTAGGGCAGAGTGATCTCACTGAGCAGAGATCAGTATTTGGGGCAGCCGAAATGGCTGGAATTTATAGGCCAGAGAACCAGAAAAAGCAGGAGTCCCAGAAGTCTGGATAGGGCTTGCCTGTGGATCCTGAATATAGGGCTGGACTGTGCACTTGAAGGGACATTTGAGACTCCAGTATGGTCATGCTTTAGGAGGAAGGACCATGGTCTAAAGCAGGTGTCAGCGAACTTCGCTCTAAAGGGCCAAAGAGTAAATATTCTTGGTTTTGTGACCATCTGGTTTCTGTTGCAATTACTTAAGTTGCCACTGTTAACTCAAAAGCAGCCAAGACAATATGTAAATGAATGGGTGCAGCTGTGTGCCAATATAACTTCATTTACAGAAAGAGATGGTAGGCCTACAGGCACCATTTGTCGACCCCTAGAATAAAGACCATAACTGAGAATCAGTTGAAAAACCAATACAGATCCACCCTAAAAAATATTAAAAACAAGGCCCGATGAGATGAAAATGATCTTCTAGAAAATAAGCCAACTGCAAGAACAAAACTCAACATGCTTTAAATAAAGAGAATATAATCCACATTTGAGACATCTTAACACTCATAATGCCCAGGATACAATCAAAATTCAATATACATGCAAGGAAATGGGAGAATAGGAATTCTGAGGGGAAAAAAAAGGCAGTCAATAGAAACTTACAAGTACTTAAAACAGCTCTTACAAATATAATCAAGAATATTAAATAAAAATGAACTTAATGACTGAGGCGGGGAATCCCAATTATTTTAAGGAAATTAAAACTATAAAAATAAACTAAATAGATACTCTTAAAATACTCTAAAAATGAAATCACAGTACATGAAATAAGAAATTCAGTGGCTAGGCCTAACAGCAAGTTGGAGACTAAAAAAAAAAAAACCAGGAGCAGTAAAATTAAAGACAGAAAAATAGATATCATCTGAAGTACAGAAATAAAAAAAAAAAGAGTCTTGCTGACATTTGGAACAATATAAAGTGAGCTGATATATGTAATTGGAATCACAGAAGGGGAAGGAGAGAAAAGGGAAGAAAAAAATTTTTAAATGAAATGATGGCTAAAAATTTCTCAACTTTAGTGAAAAATACCAAACCATAAATCCAAGAAGCTGAGTGAGCCTCAAGCAAGATAAACAGAAAGAAAACCTGTTGTAGGCACATCACGGACAATCTGCCAAACGGCAAAGATAAAAAGAGCATTGTGTAAGCAGTCAAATAAATAAAGAAACACTATATACAGGAAATGATACCAATGATGGCTAACTTTTCATCACAAGCCAAGGAGTTCAGAAAGTAATGTAGCAAGATCTTTAAAATACAGAAAGAAAAAAAGTGAAAATACAGAAGTCTAGATCCAGCAAGATATCCTTCAAAATGAGAATGAAATAAAGACATTTCTAGATAAACCAAAGCTGAGAGAATTTGACCAACAGACCTAAATAACAACAAATGATAAAGGAAATTTCACAGGCTGAAGAGAGATGACAATAGATAGACATTCAGACCTATAGAAAGGAAGAAAGAGCATCAATATTGGTGTGTGAATGAACACAAAAAAGCATGCGAATATACATAAAAAGTATATGGATAAGCATAAAAGTTATATTTTTCTTCTAAGTTCTTTACAAGACAACTGATTATTTAAAACATGATATTAAGGTGGAGTTTATAACATATCTATATAGAATATGACAGCACAAAAGTAAGGGTATAAATGCAAGTATACAGTTGTAAAGTTTTTACATATTAGGTAAAGGTAACTCTAACTATACTATGATAAGACCGAATATTATCATTTATGGGGTTTATCCAGGAATACAAGATTGGTTTAATTAGGAAAACAAAGAATATAGTTCATCATGTTAATAGAAGAAAGAAGAAAGATTATCAATAGATGTAGAAAAAAACATTTAATAAAATTCAACACCTATTCATAATGAAAAAAATAATCTCTCAGCAGGTTAGAACTGGAAGGGAGCTTCAGCAATCTGATAAAGGCATAAAAATATTCCTACAGCTAACATTAGACTTAATTGCAAAAAAATCTGAACACTTTCTTCCTAAGAGCAAGTAAAAGTCAATATTCCCTATGCATTTCTCTTCAACATTATAGCAGCAGTCTTCATCAGTGAAATAAGACAAGAAAGAAAAATAAAGGGAATATAAGTTGCAAATGAAAAAGTAAAACATTTTCAGATGGCATTATTGCTTACATAGACAATTCTATGGAAAGTACAAGAAAAAAACTACAAAAACAAATTAATGAATTTAGCAATATCATAAAACCAGGACTATATATAAAATCATTACATTTCTCTTTAGTAGCAGCAAACAAATGGAAAATAAAATTTAAAAACCATTTACAAAACATCCAAAAAAAATCTAGAAATAAATTACACCAAACACATGAAAAAAGCTATACTGAAACTACAAAACATTGCTGAGAGAAATTTTAAAAGATATAAAAAAAAATGGAGAGATATACTTTATTCATGAAATGGAGGACTTAATAATGTCAAGCCTCCCAAAATTCATCTACAGAGTCATCACAGTACTGACCAAAATCCTAGCAAGCTTTTTGTAGAAATGGAAAGTCATTTATAAAATATATGTGGAAATGCAAAGGTCCTACAGCTGCCAAGTCAATCTTGAAAAAGCAAATTTTGAAAATTAACCATACCTGAGTTCAAATCTTACCGTAGAGCTACAGTAATCAAGACAGCATGATATTGGCATAAAGAAAGATGAACAGATTATGAAACTGAACAGAAAGAACAGAAAGAGTCCCACAAATAGACTGTCAACAGATCTTCAGCAAGGACACCAGAACAACTGAACGGGAAAAGGAAAGTCATTTTAATAAATGGTACTGGAACAACTGGCAGCCCTACGGAAAACAATGACCTTTGACTCATACTGTACCCAAAAAGTAACTCAAAATCAAAAATACATTTAAATGTAAAAGCTAAAATTATAAAGCGTCTAGAAGAAAACACAGAATAATATCTTTGCTACCCAGGGTTAAAGCATTTTAAGAAATAAAAAACCAGGTGGGCCACAGTGGCTCAGCAGGCAAGAGCCTGCCATGCCAGAGGACCCGGGTTCAATTCCCAGTGCCTGCCCATGTAAAAAAAAAAAAAAAGAAATAAAAAACCTTGCTATAACAGACAAAAAAAGAAAGATAATCTGTATTTTTTCACATTTTAATCTTTTGTTTATCAAAGGATGCATTTTAAAAATGAAAAGGCGAGCCACAGACAGGGAAGAAATGTTACATTATTCCTGTATATATATATATATAATATACATTAATATACATTAAATACTATAAAAATATATAAATGACAAAGGACTTGTATATAGAACATACAAAAAAGCTACTACAGCTCTACAAAAAATAGGAAATAGGCAAAACACTTGAACAGACACCTCACAAAAATAAATAAACAGATGGCCAATAAGCAAATGAGAAGTGTTTAACATTATTACACAGCAGGGAAATGCAAATTAAAACCACAAGGTCATATAATTTCACATACAACTAGAATGGCTAAAACTTTAGAAAGACTGACAATACAAATGTTGGCAAATATATAAAATAAAAAGAACTCTAATACACTGCCAGTGAGAGGGCACAATAATTACAACTATTTTGACAAACTACTTTGCAATTTCCTATAAAGCTTTGTATACATCTCTAGGTGATTAAAAAGAAGTAAAAATGAGTGCAAGATTGGATGAGTGGTTGAAAGGAAAGGATGAATGAAGGAATATAATCAGAGCAACATGAGGCTAAAATTACATTGAGAAATTTTGCTATAATATATTACATTCTGCTTATAATTCAGTTTCTTTGATAAACTATTCCAAGTAGAAAAAAAGCCATATTAATATATCCTGCTGTGCCGGTTTGAATCTGTTGTGTACCACGGAAAAGCTATGTCCTTTAATCTTCATTCAATATTGCTGGGTAGGAGCTTTTTGAGCATTTCCATGGAGAAATGACCCACCCAGTTGTGGGTGGTAATTTTTGATTAGATAGTTTCCATGCAGATGTGTCCCCACCCATTCAAGGTGGGGTTTCTTATTGGAGCCTTTTAAGAGGGAACCATTTTGGAAAAAGTTTTAGAGCCACGAGACCCACCAGAATGGACAGAGCCAACAGAACAGACAGAGTCCCTGGGAAGCAAATGAAGATTCCAGAAGAGAAAGCTAGCAGATGTCGCCATGTGCCCTCCCAGCTGAGAGAAAAACCCCGAACTTCATTGACCTTTCTTGAGAGTGAAGGCAATCTCTTGTTGGTGCCTTAATTTGGACATTTTCACAGCCTTAGAACTGTAAACTTGCAACTTAATTAATTTCCCTTTTTAAAAGCCATTCCATTTCAGGTTGATTGCATTCTGGCAACTTGCAAACTAGAACACCTGCCCACCAGAAAAAATCTGAGATACCATAACATTCTTCTAGTTCCTTCCTTTCAAGAACTTTTTTTTTATTTTTTAAAAATTCAAAATTAAAGGAATGAGACTTTTAAATGATTTCTAATGCTACAACTGTATATAATGAAATGTCAATAATCGGGGCAGAAAAATAAAAGAAATCAGCATGAGTTTGCAGAAAGCAAGGGAGACAGAGAAGAAAGGAAGGAGAAACAAAGAAAAGAAGGGAGGGAGAAAGAGAGAAAAGAAAAAAATGTTTTTAGCATAGCCAAAAAATTCCCTGGTCTCCTGAACTCATCATAAAAATTCTGGATTTCTAAGAGGCCACTCTGATCAAAGGTCTCTGGCTAGAGACCCAAGTTTAAGTTTCCTAAACTCAGCCATATGAAATATTACATAATCAATACAAAAAGGCAGGAAGGGGCACATCTTCTTCCTGTTTTTTTTTTAATGTTTTTATTTTTAAGACAGTTTAACGTTCCTCCAGCACTGTCACAGGCAAAGATAATAATAATTGACTATAAGAGAGGTAGTAATTAAGCAAAGGGATTTTCCACCTTAGATGCACAATCCACTCTCACCTGAGATAATCAAATGCTTAAAGGAGGGTTATCACTCTTCCTATCAGAGGAAGAGAGGGGGAAAAGAATACCTGAAATTATCTATTAAAAATTATAAAAGGGTTTATAGTAACAGCACTGATTTGAGTGTAGCTATAAATATATCATTAGGAAATTAATTTGTTTTCCTAATAATTTTGTTGCATTTTTGCATACAGGGACTATTACATCCTGAGAGCAGAATTTTAAACTCATGGAAACTCAGCTCCATTATTTGTAATTACTATCCAAAAAAAAAAATATGACTCCTTGTAATTAGTTCATCTATAATAATAATCAGCATCAAGATTATCCTCGACTTGTCCCTGGAAACGAGCAACTATACCCTTCTCAAATAGTCTAGATCCAAAGGTTCCTTTGGTTTCTTACTTGTTGCAGCCATCTGGCCTGCTGTCAGAAGGGCCCACCACCGTGTCCATGAAGGTCGCAACGTTGGTAAATCCTGCCGGCAATTCATCCCATTCATCAAATTTGATGCCACTGCCCAAGGAATAGGTGCCTTCACCACACTTACTGCATACCTGGTTCTTCATTTCTAGATACTCTCCTGAAGCACAGGAGAAAGCTGGAAGGCAGAAAAAAATGTACAGCCCATTAGTCGCTGATATCTCCCATCAATTTTCTCCCTTCACACTCTCATCAGAATTATTTTTAGAGCTCTTATCATGTCACACCCTAATTAAAACCTTCCAACCCTAATTAGAACCTTCCATCCTAATTAAAATCTTCCCAATCTGGCTCCAACCTGTTTTCCCAGGCTCATCCTTTGCCTCACCCTCTCCCAACAGTAATAAAATTCATATTGTTCCCCAAATAGTTCAACTTCTTTCTTGCAATGTTCCCCTTTTCTGGAGATCCTGGACATCTCATCTTCTCTACCTGGAAAAACTCCAGTTCCTAACTCAAAATGATCCCATTCATGACACAGCAGGCCCCAAATTCCACCAGGCAGTCAGTTGTCCCTCTAGGCACCTATATCATCTCCATTAAGGCTCTTAACTTACAGATCGCTTACGAACTGGTGTGAGACGAAGCAATGATTGCTATTTTTGGATCCCTAACTTTAGCATATACTAAGTCCAAATAAAATTTTGGCTCCCATGAGTGAGGACGAAGCATCAGGGGGTAACAGGAGGGTAGTATTTCAAGTGCAACAGCTTACAAGTATATCTCCACTCTAAAACCACGGGCCCACTTTTTTAGCACTCACAACCTCAACCTAGTCATTTGCACAGCTCACATCTTATTACTGAAGTCACACTCCCTGTTAATTCTGAGAACTGAACCCAGGGGCAGCGGGCACTGGCAACGTGAACAATAACACAGTTACAGCACAGAAAGCAGCTCTTCTGCTAAGTTATTATTCTTTCAACAAATGCAAATCAATGTCCCCCAAGTGCATGGCTCTGTGCTCAGGGTGGTATTAGTGACTCAAACCTTGCAAAGGGCTTTCTAATCCTTTAATCGGGATATTAAAGAAACAAGAATAAAATAAAGCCTCTAAATTATCTGAGGAAAAACAAATCTCCCAGCAGAGAGCAAAGCAGCAAAGTACACACCTTTTCTTCAGAATACATTTTAAAACTCAGCTAGAAAAAAAAAAACAAACCAATTTTGAAAACCTACTTAAGGAATCAGAACCCAAACCCACACTCATCTGCACACTTATCCATTGAATTAAAACGTTTTTCCTCAGAAAAGCCTAAGATGCTTTACAACGAACTTCTAACTCTCAACATTAGTAAAGCATAAGAAGACAAGAAAAAGCAAGGCAAAGAATAGTGCATGCTGGCCACGAGGTCAAAACCATCCTGGGACCAGGCTGTGCCACTTACTGATTCTGAGATCTTGAGTTAGTTACTTCACCGCTTTGGGGTTCAGTTCCTGCTTCTGAAAATGGGGTAATCACTGTAGCTATCTGATAAGCCTATAGTGAGCAAATGAAGTATGGTATAAATGGATAGCCTAGTGCCTGGCATATAGGAAATGCCTACTACCTGCTATTATTATGAGCACCAGTTCTACTAACAGAGAAACACAGCAACAGAATTTATATTTTACTTTCAATAGTTTACATATCTTTTACAAATTTGGAATCAGACAATATTTCCTTAACATGATAGATAATATCACTGGGTTTCAATAAAGTACAGCCTACAAACCAAATCCGACCCACTGTCTTCTTTTGTAAATAAGATTTTATTAAAACATAACACAGTCATTGTTTATGAGTCATCTATTTATACCACAATGGCAGAACTGAATACCTCATACACAGATCACATGACCTGAAAGGCCAAAACTATTTACTATCTGATAGAATAAAGTTATCTTGGGAGACAGGAAGTTTAAAGTCTCAAACCTAACTTTTAATTTAGTTAATTCATGAACTGATAAGTAGTAATATTTTATAAGTTGTTATATGGGGCTCCAGAAACTAAAAAAGGAGAAGAACATGTTTGCGAAGCCTGTCTTCTAGGCACAATGATGCCATTTCAGTGTTGTATGCCCTGTTAAAATCAGGACAAATATCCCTAACTCTTTCAAAGGTGTTTCTTTGTCTAAGGCCAGAAGGAAAAGTGACAGATAAGGTTGAAAGTGAACATACTGAATGTTGTGCTGTGTGCGGTACTTTACAGATATTTACAATACCTGTAAAGGAAGAAGGTATTATTCTCATTTATCAGATGAGTAAACTGAAGCACAGTGCATTTAAGCAACCTGATCAAAGATACCCAGTTAACAAATGTCAAAGCTGCTATTCAAATTTGTCTGCTTCTGAAGCTGATGGCCCAAAGAAAAGTCAATTCAGGCTATTATTATAACTAATGCAAAAAAGGCAAGCAAATGCAACTGAATCCTTTATTATACTGTACATTATTCTTCATTTCCTGTTTAAGAAGCAATGTTCATGTTATAAAGCAATTACCATTTCCCATCCTCAGATTTCTTATGGTATCATACCTAAAATACAAATTCAAGAAATATTTTAGCAAGATACTCACTTCTATATGCCTCAATGCCCTCTCTTGTAAAAGGAGGATAGTAAAGTTACCTATCTCAAAAAGTTGTTGTGGGATTAAATGAGAAAATCCACACAAAGCATTTAGCAAGGCAAAATGATTGTGTTTACCAAATATAAACACACAATCAACACCAGCTACAATTACTAATAATATAATTCAGAGATGGAATATAGCTTGCAAAAAGAACTATATTGCCACTGGCTTGGTGATTTTGCATCTCTTCAGAATAATTAAGTACCCAAAACTAGTTAAATGGATATAGGGCCTTTAATAATGCAGAGGGCTAAACTTTTCATAATTTAATCATTTGTTACTCCTCAATCTTTTACTTGCCATCCAGGAAGCAAACTCCAGAACTATGTCAAGGGAAGAGAAGAGCCACATGTTCTCATTAAACACAATTTACTCCAAAAGATTATGTTAGCACAGCTCTACGGACCGCTTAGCAGATACCAAGATGCCCCACTTTTCCTTTCCTGATATCTAATATCATAGCTTCATTCACTTCCTTTTCAACACTGCTTTCTTGGCCTTTTGTCCTTAGTTGGATTACAAACTTTCTAATAATCTTAGGGACTATATGCTCTTTTCATTCAACTGTTTTTAGTGTCTAATATAGCACCATTTCACAACTAGCAGGATGAAAGTTGTTGTAAATAGAGGTAGTATGGATTAATCCATAGTTCATTTGAACAATTAGTCATTTCTAAAACACTGTATTTCCTTTAACAAATTAGAAATTCTAAAGTGATTTAATTAAATTAAAAATAAGTGAATTCCACATTTTTGATGAGAACAGAAAGACCAAAGCCTACGCTCACACATTACTTAGCAGCAGTGGGTTCAGTCTGGAATTTCACAATATTTTACTTAATTGCCCAGTAGAAGAATTCTGTTTAAAACCTCAACCTCTTGAAATCTAACCTGCAACTAAGAACACGTGCTAAACTCAATTATCTTTTTCTCAGCTTTATGCCTCTTCTTGTCTGATATCTAAGTCTGCTACAAGTAAATCTGTAACAGTTCAAATACGCAGATATGAAGAAATCAGATATGAAAAATGAGCAATTCTATTAGTCTGTCACTAACTACCAAACACTTGAGATTTTACTTAACATCACTGTGCCTGTATTCACTCATATTCCAGTGAGAACACAGCTTCCCTTTCTCTCTCCTAAGACTGTGGTGATCCTATGAAAGACTGTGAACCCACAGGCATTACATGAAAATTCAAGGCATTACTATGACACTGCAGCCACCCAGCACCAAGTACCATAAAAAATGGATACTGAATTATTTATATGCTATCATTTCTGATTTATGCCTAACAATAAAAAACAAATATTTTTAATCATTTCACCACAAGGACCTCTTAGTTTTGTGTTTCCTCCTCCAAGTATCTCGTTTTCAAAGACTATGGCTATCAATTACATTAATTCATAATTCATTCACTTTTGCTATTTTTATTCTTATTTATTACTAAGATTTGTTTTCTAAACAGAAACAATAAGTAGTAATCAAAGGATTTTAAATTTACTTGTTTAATGAGATGTTAATGGCATAGTGAGCCTATACAACCTTATTACAGGTGAATAAGTGGGACCCACGAACTGGAAAACACTACTTTAGACTAACTCATTCCATACATCCAACAAATATTTCTTGAATACCTACTGCAGGGTATTACAGCAATCTGTAAGCACTGGGTTTATTTTTTAATTTTTTTATGAATAAAATGGAAATGGTCTATAATCTCACAGAGCTTGTAGTTTAAAGACTTACCTTCCTCAAAATGGATTAAATATACATGCAAATGTACATCTCACTGAACTTAAGTTCATGGTAGAATCACTCTTACTTGCAACCTAAGTTAATAGCTAGATATAAAACTCACATATTAATAGGAAAATGATTAACTAAATAAATTCCAGACTCTAGAGGAGCCAATATATCTACTTTTCTTCAACTGGGAGGTCTCGTTTATATAAGTAAAATAAGGTTCAAGTCAGAGACACGGTGCCATTGACCGCACAAGAAGCTTTATTACTATTCATGGCAATTCCCGGCAGTACAAACCAGGGAAAATAATGAATAGCTTGTGGGCCTCAAAAGTGATGATAACTTTTACCTTTCTCCCTCAGTTAGTTAATTAATTATTATTACCAAAAAGTTAAAACTTTAATTGTTGGCCAGGTTTCAGTCTTCTTGCAGGAAACAAAAATAAAGTAGAAAACTATGTAAGAAACCGAACATTACACTGAACCCAGCAAATCTCAGCTCCTCTTCTTCCTTCCTCACTGCCAGGGTTGAGAACATTTAAACACTGTCTTTTTAACATTCTTACTTGTGAAGTTGTTGAAGAAGAAAATAATACTTTTTATCTCTCATTTTACAAAACTAAAAGTGCCGAACACAAAAGCAGCACGTTAAAACAGCCCATTTTCTGTTGCTGCTCTCGGAGTCACATTAAGCCAATTTTTTCTTTGGATGAAGAGAATCTTTGTTTCTTTTTATTGGAAAGAGTTTATTGTCTATTCTTGTCAAAATGTACAAAGCAGCACTGAAGGCTGATCATGAGCACATCAACTGTCTGCCATGTTCAATTTAAGGCTGGAAGCGGATAATGGAAGGTAACACTGCGCAAATTCTAACAGTGTGTCATTGCAATGTTTCTATCTGGTGTAAATATTCATGAGCATTAGAAAGACATATTAGAATTCTTCTATAATTCACAAGTTAGAGGGCGCGAGGGTCTGCTGAGTATGATTTGATCACAGAATGAATAAATCTGTGATATTTGATTTTAACACTTAAAATAATCAGAATGACTATAACATAATTTTGAGGTTATTTCGTCCAAATCCTTCTGATACAGGACCCTGGATTTCTCATCATCTGTATAGCTTGAGCAAATAACTTAACTTTTCTATAGTCACTAACTGCAGAGTTAGAACTCGTGACTCCAATAGGCTCCTTACAGTACAATGCAGCTAGGAGATCTTTACTGTGTTTAAAGTAAGGAAAACCACTGTCCTAATTTGAAGTGAAAAAAGTAATAGCAATGGAAAAGGACTCCGGACAAGAAGTCAAAAGATGCAAATCTAGTTCCAGCAGGTGTCACTTAGTCACGTGATGATAGCATTCAAAATGCCTTGCTAGTTTTAAAAACAAAGAAAGTAACACACACAAAGCTGCTTCGTAAACCTGAAAGTGTTCAAGAAAATTATTAGAACTGAATTCCTAAAGCCCAATCCTATCAATAATTTTGAAAATTTTCTCATTAGGAGTTGGGGATGAGCTTATGAGTCACAGAAATGTAATTTTTAAGTTTCATTTGTGAAATTCTTAGATGGAAAAGGAATGAGTATTTTTCTCATCTCATTTTACAAAATGAAAGCGAAACAAGAGAAACACAGAAGAGTACATTAAAACAAACCATTTCCTGGTAATATTCTCTAATTCATTGTTCACTGGAAGAATAGTATTGGAAGTACTGCCTCTCCATCTCTGAAAACTGATTCTCACATCTAAAATCCATTCCAGCGTATATTCACATAGTCCCGCCAGGGAGAACTGTGTAATTATCCCTGCATTTCTTGGAGAGAACTGATCATCCAGAAGCTCTCCCCGACTCTAACGCATCCCCCCAACCGTACCTCCCCAAAATCCCCACTCAATTCCTGGGAGGAAAACTGAACCAGCTAATATCAAAGATAACAATCCTCATTCAGCTAGCAGAGCCTAGATTAAATATTTCCATCTTTTTATAAGCAAAAAAAGAGTCCTCTTAGGCGGAGTCCTCATCTTTAAAGAAAGAATACAAATGTACTTTACCGTAGTTTAATGACTTGAATATTTGGTCAGGGAAGGGATGAATTCCAGGTCATCTGACATGGGATGACACAAGGTTTATAGAGAAAAGACAAAAGCGAAGGTCAGGGGGAGGGAAAACTCAGAGTACTTGATAAGGTCGCCTAAAGAGACAGAACAATGCATCTGTAAAATCAGTTTTCTCAACTTCCAATTATGCTCGAACACTTTGATTCTTATCTTTCTGAACTTTTCCTCTGCCTTAGAAACTGTTCATCACCTCTATTTCCTAATCTTCTTTCATCACCCTCTATTTCTTAATCTTCTCTCAGACTTTGATTCTGTAATTTTGTTTTGCTTCTTGGGGCAGGGGGGAATGAATTCTCTCATCTCTTCATAAAATGTTTTTCAGAGAGGCTCCCTCAATCAGAGTCCCAAACAAACACTACAAGCAATCTAAGTCTGAGCTGTTCTCAACCATTTTTATATCTTCTCTTAATAATCTCATTCATTCCTGCCTTCACTTGTACGCTGCTGAATAAATTTAACTTAAAACTCCACCTACAAGGAACTGGACTTATCAACTAAGCTTAATAGAGACAAAATGTTTCTGTCCTTTTACATATAGAATAACCTCTTACAACCTGGATTAGATCTATGTTTCAGCCATAGATATGAAATGCTAAAGTCAGTCTCTAATTTGCTGAGAGCAAAGTTATTCAATCAACAAATACTCCAGAGTGCCAGAGTTTTCTTATGAGACATGAGAAAAATTATAGTGCCTGTCCTTGAATTTATTTTCCCCTTGGGAAGGATAAGTTGGCTAAATGAAGAATTTCTAAAGTTGAAAAAGTGCCAATTTTTTTCTAATACCTGTTAAATAATGAAAGTACACTGTGTATATCAATCACCAACAATATTCTAGACACTAGAAAAAAAAAACCACCAACTAACCAACTTTTTATTGTATAAGAGGATATAACTACAAAAGTCTAAATGCTATTCTCTTATCCTTCATAAAAATATACTCAAATAATAATAAAATGTGTATAGAGAGTATTAAGCAATTAAATTGACACACAAATTGAAAAAACAATTTATCTGAGCCTTTAAAAGATCATCTTTGAAAAAAAATCCAATTGCCTCTCAGCAATGCTAATTTGTATAGGACTTCTGTCAATGTAAGATTTCTGTGTGAGGGGAGCACAGATGCTCTAGGAAAGAGAATAATATTTGTTAAGCGTATGTTGTAGTGTATTCCGGAAAGGCGGTACACCATCTGGGTTAAGAATATGGACCCAGACATAGACTGCGAATTTGCAAATCCCAGTTCTGCCTTTGATTTCTGTGCAACCTTGGGCTTTGTCTACGTTTCAGCATCAGGTTTCTCATCCATTTAAAAAAAGGGAGGGGAGGGGGCAGGGAGGATATAAAGGTATCTACTTCACAAATTTGTTGTGATGATTAAATGGATTTAAGTGAACACATGAAGTAAAGCATTTACAATTGTGCTTGATGTATAGCAAATAAAGATAGGCTATTTATTATCATGCTTATTAATATTACAATTTTTATTACTATTAAGTTATGATATGTGATGCTATAATTACCATCACAGGCACTGTACATTAAAGGTATCACCTCATTTAAGCCCCTAAATCACTTGTAAATGGCTGTCTCCAGGTCAAAGCCCAGAATCCCTAATGTAGCATACAGGAGCCCATGCTCTCTGCTCAAATCTCTGGTTCCTCCCACACACTCCATGTCAGCCAGCCATCCAAATCTCATAGAAAACTCAATCTCAGGAAAACTCAGTTCTGCACCTTTGTCCTGTTTCCTATACCTGGAATGCACTTTGCACCATCAAGTTAAAAGACTTCTTCCCTCAGCATACACCTTAACTGTCTCCTTAGAGAATTAACCTGTGCGACCCATAAAGTCGGTCATATAATCCGTATCTCAACCCTAAATTATGACACAATTTTGCACATGAACCACCTGGGCTCAGATAATTCTCCAAGATTATTCCATTAGAAACTGGGTGGGTCTGAAATATGAAGATGCATTTGCCTTTGGGGGAGGCCCTTTTCATTCCCTCTAAGCAGAATCAATCCCTCCCTCACTGGTGAAATCACTCTCTGTGTATAACTGTTATGCATTTTAATCCTAGACTGCAATTAATGTACTTACCCACTTGCTCTCTAAGATATTAAGATGAAAGGTCCTGAAAGACAGGAATCTTTTTCATTCATCTTGATCCTTATTGTGAAGCACATAGGAAATGCTCAATAAATGTTTGTTGAGTGAATGAGTTAAAGTTCAATAAACAGCTGGGGAATAAATATTTTCCCCAAGGACATACATGTCAGTTGCAGAACCAAACTTTAAGTCTGGGTGTGTCCTACCAGCAACTATGTGAGATTTTCAACTGAACACCAATGCAGTAATACTCTAATTGAATGTTGTAGAGCAAAAAACAGTATATGAAATTAATTAAATCAATAGTACAAGTAACACTATACACAATTTATTAAATTAGTCAGGCATGTGTGCTTAAATCTGTGTTTTCCAAAAATAATATTCTGAAGAAAATTAGCCTTGTGGGTTCTTAATATATTTTTGATAAATGAATCTAATAATCAAATGCATTTGGGAAACTCAGGGGGGAAAAATGTTACAGAGCATCTAGTACACAGTAAATGGTCTAAAATCATTAGGTTTATTAAGTTTCTCAGAGAATTTAATATGAAAATGTACACTGTATTCCTCTATCAGAGGGACATAGCATTTAGTATATTCTCAATTTCTCAGTATTTGACCACAGAAAACCCCAACACACTCGCTATGTTGTTGTTGCTTACATGAAGCATTTCTTGGGGGTTTATTACATGGGACAGACTTTGAACACAACAGGCAATCACCAGTCAGTACCAATGCAGTAAATGTGCCCATTGCCCCAACTGCATTTGCTGCTGCTACAATAACAACTCTAACCACACCTGAAACCGACTGTTGAATCCTGGGGAAAAGCATCCACTTGAAAGAGCTATCATACCAGGAAGTAGATGTTTACAAATCCCACTCAGAAAGCCAAAGCCAACTCTCTTTCCATGAAAGTTCTCCTTCTTCTCTTACTTCTAAGCTAGAATCAAAAGCTGTCGACTGAAACTGTCACCATTTAGTCTGTCTACTTCCATTAAATGTGGGATATAATAAGAGATCTGAGAAAAACAAAGGAGAGAATAACAAAAATGTTCTGTTAAAATCTTTTTCACTAATTTAAACAAAGTATTTTTTGATCCAAGAAAACCAAATATTAGATATTTAAAATCATTCAAAGATTATAATATAAACATATGTATGTATACATATGTAAAATCATTTGATTAAAGTCATGTTAATGATTCACTATATCCTATAAATAAAAAGTAAAGTAAATTATGTTATAAATATATATATATACACGCACACACAAGGCCACAATATGCATACACATATATTCACAAACCTATATATATTTTTATGTATTCTTGGTTTGTATATACATTACTTCATATATATATATATATATATATATATTATTGATATATATGTTATAAAAACTGAAGTATAAGTTAAAACAAAATCCAAGAGACTATGACTGATTTGACACAACATACCTGATGAAATTATAGATATCTTAAATAGTCATCTTCAGTTAAAAAATGGTGTGTTAAGAGTTGTGGCAGAGTGAACTGTGAGCCCTAGAGAAAAGAACATGTCCTTGGTCTTGGCCTTTTCCTGTGGGTATGAATCCATTATGAGGAGGACCTTTTGAGAATATTGGTTTTGGAATGAGTATGGCCAGCTGAATTGGATTGGGCTTTAACCCATTCTTAGAGTCCTGTATAAGCAGAATGAAATTCAGAGAAAGGGCCACAAGGGAAGCTGGAGGCTGGAGGTCAGCAGAGCCCAACAGAGAAAGGAAAAGATATCTCCATGTGCATTGCCATGCGAGGGAAAAGACAAGGAGCCAAGGATCACTGTCAGCCACCTCCAGCACACCATGATTTAAGACAACCCATTGTATGGTATTTGCTTTAGCAGCTGGTAAAATAAGACAAGGGCATATATGATTTGTAGATTTAGAAATATTTGAAGAACTAGGCAACAGAATATATACAGTCTCAAAGTAAATATGAAAATATAAAAGGAAAAAAATAACATTTCCTCCTCAGTGTTCCTCAGTGTTCTTGGCTTATCTGAAAATATGTAAAGGAATTCTCTCCCTGCTCCTAGCCCAAGGTTACTCATCCTTTACTTCTAAGATTTGGTTTGGAAGAAAAGAACCCTATCCCCAGCCATTATACTGAAGTAAGAGACTTCAATATACCTCTTTAAATAGTGGATAGAATATTCAAAGAGTATCAATAAGGAAATAAAAGACTTGAACAATATTTGAAACCAACTAGACCTAACAGACATTTATAGAACATCTGACCCAACAGCAGCAGGATACACATTCTTCTCAAGTGCACGTGGATCCCTCTCCAAGACGGACCATACGTGAAGTCACAAAGCAAGTCTCAGTAAATTTAAAAATACTGACATTATAAAATACATATTCTCTGACCACGATGGAATGAAGTCAGAAATTAATAACAGGAAGAAGCGGAAATTTACAAATATGTGAAAATAAAGCAATGCATTTTTAAACAACCAATGGCTCAAAGATGAAATCATAAGGGAAATAAGGAACTATCGTAAGGCAAAGGAAAATGAAACCACAATATACCAAAACTAATGGGAAACAACTAAAGCAGTGGGAACAGAAATTAATAGTTTTAAATGGTAATATTAAAAAAGAAAGATCTCAAATCAGAGACCTAACCTCACAAGTGGAAGATCTAGAAAAAAAAAAAAAAAAGAGCAAACTAAACCCAAAGTGAGAAGAAGAAAATACAAATTAGAGCAGAGATAAATGAAATAGGGAATTAAGAAAACAATAGAGTGAATTGATGAAATCAAAAGTTGGTTCTTTGAAAAGATCAACAAAATCAACAAACATTTAGCTAAACTGACAGAAAAATAGAGAGGAAACACATATAACTCAAATCAAAAATTAAAGGGAGGACATTATCACCCACCCTTTATTAATCAAATAAAGGATTTATTCTACTAATAAATAAGAAATAAAAAGGATTATAAGAAGACACTATGAAAAAGCATAAGTGAACAAATTAGAAAAACCTAGATGAAATGGGCAAATTCCTAGAGACAGAAACTACACTGACTCAAAAAGAAACAGAAGAACTAAACAGACCAATAATAAGTAGAGACTGAATCGGTAACCAAAAACCTCTTAACAAAGAATATCCTAGGACCAGATGGTTTTATAAGTAAAATTAACCAAACATCAAGAATTCCACAATCCTGCACACACTCTTTCAAAAAATTGAAGAGGAGGGAATACTATCTAACATTCTATGAGGCCAAAATTACCTTAATACCAAAACCAGATAAAGATATCACAAGAAAAGAAAATTATAGACCAATATCCCTTATGAATTGAGATACAAAAATCCCCAGCAAATTACTGACAAACCAAATTCAACAGGTATGCAAAGGTGTTCAACATAAGAAAATCAATTATATTGCACGATCATCTCAGCTAACATAGAATATGGATTTGACAAAATCCAACACCCCTTCTCGATAAAAACACTTAGAACACCAGGAAAAGAAAGAAACTCTCCCAATATGATAAAAAGTATATATTAAAAAGCCCACAGCTAACACCGTAACCCTGGTATAAGACCCAAAGCTTTCCTCTTGAGGTCAGGAACAAAGACAAGGCTGCCCACTGTCACCACTGTTATTTAACATTGTATTGACAGTTCTAACCAGAGAAATTAGGCAAGAAAAAAAAGATTAGAAAAGAAGTAAAACTTTCTGTAGTTGCAGATGATCACAAGAAAGTATATACAGAAAATCCTGAAAAATCCACACCGAAGATACGCAAGCTAATAAACAAATTCAGAAAAGTGGTGGGGTACAAAATCAACATTCAAAAATAGGTAGTGTTTCTATACACTAGTGTTCGGTTTGCTAATTAGGTCATTTCCATGGAGATGTGACACACCCAATTCAAGGTGGGTATTAATTCTTTTCTGGAGCTCTTTAATGAAAGTGAGCTGAGAAAAGCTAAGAGAGAAAATGTCCCAGAAGAAGCCAGAAGGACACACAGGAGCTGAGAAAACCATCCTGAAACCAATCCAGGAGAGAAGAGCTAGGAGACGCTGCCATGTGTCTTCCCAAGTGACAGAGGAATTCCAGATACCTGCAGCCTTTCCTCTGAGAAAGGCTGCTTGTTGATGCCTTAATCTGACATTTTCATGGCCTTAGAATTGTAACTTGTAACTTAATAAAACCCCTTTGAAAACAGTCAGTCCATTTCTGGTATACCGCATTCCAGCAGCTTTAGCAAACCCAAACAACTAGTAAGAATAATCAGAAGAGGAAATCAAGGGAAAAACTCCATTTACAATAGCAACTAAATAATTAAATGTCTAGGGATAAATTTAACAAAGGATGTTAAGGACTTATATGTGGAAAACTACAAAATATTGCTAAAAGAAATCAAAGTAGACCTAAATAAATGGAAGCATATTCCATGTTCATAAAAACTACATATTGTTAACATGTCAAATCCACCCACACTGGTTTACAGATTCAAGACAATCCCATTCAAATTTCCAACAGCTTCTTTGCAGAAAAGAAAACACCAATCATCAAATTTACATGGACAGGTAAGGGATCCCAAATAGCCAAAACCACCTTGAAAAAGAAAAATGAAGTTGGAGGACTCCCACTTCTTGACTTTAAAGTTTATTACAAAGCTACAGTAATGAAAACAGCGTAGTTTTGGCAAAAGTGCAGAGATATAGCCCAATGGAATCAAATTGAAAGTTCAGAAATAAAACCTCACATCTGTGGCCAATTAATTAGTGCCAAGTCCACTCAATTAAGAAATAATCTTTTCAACAAATAGTTCTGGGAAAAGTGGAAATCCATAGGCAAAAATGGGGGGGGGGGGGGTGACCTTCTACCTCACAGCATATACAAAATTAACTCAAAATGGATCAAAGGCCCATACATAAAAACCAAAACTTCAAAACTCCTAAGAGAAAATGTAGGGAAGATCTTGTGTTAGACAATGGTTTCTTAGCATGAGCAACAAAAGAAAAAATAGTAAATGAGATCTCATCAAAATAAAAATGTTTTGACCATCATGTTTTGAACATGAAAAGACACCCAACAGAATGGGAGAAAATATTTAGACAACACACAACAGACAAATGTTTAATGCCCAGAATATACAGAAAAATCCTACAACTCATCAACAAAAAGATATACAACCCAATTAAAAAGTTGGCAAAAAAAACTTGAATAGACATTTCTCAAAAAAGATATGCAAATAAATAACAAGCAAATGAAAAGATAGCTAACATCATTAGCCATTAGGGAGATGCAAACGAAAACCACAATATGTTACCATGTAGCATCTACTAGCATGGCTACTATTTAAAAAACAGAAAACAGAAATAGAAAATACATTTGTTGGTGGAAATTTAAATTGGTACAGCCACTATGGAAGACAGTTTGGCAGTTTTTCAGAAAAACCTACATATAGAATCACCCTATGACCTGGTAATCCCATTTCTAGGTATATATCCAAAAGAACTGAAAGCAAGGATGCAGGCAGATATAAAAGACAGAAACAACCTAAGTGGCAACAGCTGAATGAATTAACACAACGCATACAACAAAATATTATTCAGTCTTTAAAAGGAATGAAGTTGTAATACATGCCACAACATGGATGAAACTTGAAGACATTACGTTAATCGAAATAAGCCAGACATAAAATGACAAACATTGTAAAGATTATATGAAATAACTGGAATATCCAATACAGGTTACCAGAGGGCAGATGGAGGTTAGGGAATGGATTGTTAAAGCTTAATTGTGTAGAGTTTCTCGTTGGGATGATGGAAATTTTTGGTAATAGATAAGTGGTGATGGTAGTACATCATTGTAAATGTAATAAACAACATGGAATTATATATTTGAATGTGGTTAAAGAGGGGAATTTTAGGTTGTCTATATGTTACTAGAACGAAAAAAAATTTTTAAAACATAGGATGGTACAGTACAGTGAACCCTAATGAAAATTATGGACCATAGTTAAAAGATAATTATAATAAAATTCTTTCATCAATATTAACAAAGGTACCACACTAATGCAACACATATGGGAACTGTGTATTTTCTGCATGATATTTTCTGTAAACCTACAACTGAAAACATAAGCACATAAAGATGTAACATAACTTGTCCATAACATTTCTGAAAAAATTACAACTGCTATATGAACATCGCTATATTTCTTTTCTATGAAAAGGGGCTTTGCTAATGCTTCATTTTGAGAAAAGGGGAAAGAGCTACCCAATTTGTTATGAAGAATCTGTAACAAGAGCCCAAATTCTAGGTTTAAATTCATTTAGAGACAGTAGGATCCAGGAAACCAGTCCCACACAACAATGACCTTAAATATTCTTCACTTCCTTGAAATTGCTACTTTCTACTTTTTCATTTCCTTTTTCTGTATGGCCCAAATGCTGGCTCCACCAACAGAGCTTTATCTCCCAAGGGAGGGCCCAGGAAACTCCTTCAGCTTGCCATCTTCAAGTGGTAGGTATAATCCAGAAACAGGGCTCTGCAATCAGATACGTCTCCATTTGAAGTCCAAATCTGCCACTTCCAAAGTATATGACCTTGATAAGTTACTTCACCAACTTAATTCTGCATTTTCTCATTTGTAAAATGAAACTAATGATGGTAGACAACTCAGAGGGTTGTTAGGAGGAGTCATTAGGATAATGACATAAAGCTCTAAGCACAATTTTGGCGCAAAATCAGTACTTGAGAAGTGGTAGCTTTCATGAGCAACAGAAAATCTAAGCCACTGGAGAAATACCTCCATTATTGTGACAATCACTTTCAGCAGAACACCAATAACTGGTAACGCAGTAGGCATCATGCTGAATCTTGTGAATTAACTGCACTTCCACGTTACTTAGATCTATTAACTTACTTGTGAATTTTAAAATACCTCACTATACTAGAAAAAGGCACATATCTGAGGTTAGACTAACAGCTTCCAGGGCAGATGTAAGTACATCACGCAAGAATATTTGGAAATTCAGATTTCAAACAAAATATGAAGGCAAAAAAATGTCCCAGCTATGGCATCTAAGCAGACTATATAGTGTCCTTTTTAAAGAATATAATAACTAATAATGACTCGATTATAAGAGTTTTTAGAAATGTTCCTGCTGGAATGTCAGATTCACAATGGTATCTTGTGGAACATTATAGTAAATAATGACCAAAAATATCTCTGACAACATCCAAATAGAAATAATTCTTATTCAGGCATCAGTTCTATAATTTGAACCCTTGGCCAATTACTTTAAGCAGCAGGGAGGCCCCTGCTTTGTAACGTATTCCAATTTCCAGGGTGTGAATCTGTCCATCACGGCTGTCTCAAGCCAAGAACCCGCATACCAACATGTGTACAACTGGGCTTTCGGCCGGCGCTAGCCCATGCCAGCACATCACCTGCTTACAGAGGTAAGTGTTTATGATGGTCACATACTCCGCTTGAATAGGACTGTTCACAAAGATTTTAGAAACCAATGAATGAAAAGTAAGGTTAGATAAACAATGTACCAATTTTGTAGGATGGTGACTAGCAAATTTACAGTGAACTCTTTACATAGGTATTATTCAGGCTCTGTTACCCTTTAAACCACAATCCTCCCTCACTGAGAGCTGATCTTGTCTCTGCCTGGGTGGTTGTAAACACCAGGGCCTGGCATTATGCTTTTCTATGCTATAACCTTTTGTCCTCTGAAGTCTCTTGCTGACTGAAAACATCACCTGGCTATAAGGGTTCTCAGGTTCTCCTTGTGTTCATTTAATATTATTTGCCAAGAAATATGTGTCTTCTTCCCTAACTTTCCTCATAAGATTTTATTGCTGTCTCCCTTTTATTAGTAAGCCACCACCTATGCTAAACTCCTCCTTCTGGTAATAGAGACAAGTTCTGTCTATGAATAGGAAGAATTAAGTAACAATTTAATGAATTGTTTACCTGCCCTTTCATTTGGGGACAGAAGAACCAAGCTTCTAGGAATACCATTTGAAAGATTATAGGAAAACCAAAATAAATTCTCCATGTCTTATTCCCAAAAGGAGCTCCAGTTGACCCTACAACAAATTCAGTGCAGGAACTCCTAACTCATGGGGCTGCACCGCTATTCTAGGGGTCAAGGGATCAGAGACAGGTTTCCAAACTTTGTCACACCACGTGCAGATGCTTACATTCCCAATTCGCACCTAAATTAAAGGATTAAAAAGATGGAACTATAAATGAAAATCAATTTAATAACATTTCTATTTTAATTCACAACATTGTACTTCAAACCTTGTTTGCCAAAAGACCAGCTTTCATATGATATTGAGCAATTCCACACTCTCTCTGTAGGTTACACTGAAAAGGCACATAACATTAAGTTATTTCTATGACTTACAAAAGGAGAAAGCCATTAAAAACAAATTCTGCCACTCTGCCCTCCAGGGTTTCAAGTAAGAAAGCAAACTAGATTTAAAAAGACAACAGTGACAGCATCTGTTGATATTACTTGGGTCTTATCACAGACTTCAGAGTTAAGGACACCAAGCATTGAAAAAAGATGCATTTATTCTGCTGGACATCAATGGAACGTGTTCATTTCTACAAGGGTCTCTTACGTTCATTATAATAAACATCCAGGGCTGATAGGAAGGGGGTATGATTTAATCTGGAAAACAGATGATCAAGAAGTCAAAACATACTGCATTCTTTGCCTCTCACGGGGTCAGGCAGGCCAGAGCAGTCCGCTGCAGAATTCGGAATGGCAACTCTCCATCTGGAGCCGCTGCTATCACATTCCGTATATTCAAAGTGGTAATCCTTCTGCAAACAATCACAGAAACAAGCCTTTGTTAGAGCCATGCTAACTACCATCAAACCTTCCGTCAAGCCTGTTTCCAAACTGCACCCCCTCTGATTGACTCCAGTCCTCCCCAATAAGCTGCATAATACATCGCAGCTTATTGATCATAATGTATTACGCCAGGCTCTGGGGATACAATGGGGCCAGGACAGTCGTCACTCACTGGTTGTGACCACTATCCCCTAGATTCTACCCACCCAAAAAAGGTTCAGCACACTTCCCTATGTAGACATGAGTATAAAGTAGACATGAGTACAAAAACAGATACAGTATATTATAGCTCATATAATAGCATAGTATATAGTATAACTATAGTATAGACATGAATATAAAAATAGAGAAAAACAACACTAGTAAATTAACTGTCGTAAGTGCCCCAAGTTTTTTGAGAAAAGAAAAGAATCATTTCCATTGACCTAATTCTCACTCTGCTTAAAATTTAACAGAAGGCATAATAATTAATCATTCAAATATTAGTAGAACTCTACAAGCTTCTTAAGCAGCTTTCCCAGGATCAATACACGCCCACCACAGACTACTAAAATAGACAATTCATTGCAAATGCCAAAGTAAGACCAAATCACTTAATTCTGGCCCCTGTTTGCTTTGAAAATTTCAACTTGATCAGAGCACATTACACACATGTGATGCCCGGGCCAAGAGGAAACAGGACAGATTATCACCTGGGCTTTTTAAGAAGGAGGGAAGGCTCTACCTCTATCTCAAAGTATTTTCATTCAATACCCTATTTATTCAGTTCAACCCTGGATGCTGCCATTTTGCTTTGTCCACTCCTGCTCTGCCTCCCTTACTGTATCAGTTACAGATGAAAATACAATTATCAACTCATATCACTACAGGGAGATCTTGAGAGGGAGGTGGGGAGGCATTTGTATGTGCATGTGCGTGCTCACAGAGAGATTACTACCTAAGAGATGGGTTCTAGAATCAGACAAATCTGGGTTTAAATTCCTATCCCAATCCTTCAAATACAAGTTACTGTGACAAATGGGCAGGCCAATTTACCTCTCAAAGCATCTGGGTTTTTTCCACTGGTAATATAATAATATCTCCTACCTTATATGGTTGTTGTGAGGATTAACTGAAATAATTACTTGTAAAATGTCAGGCACTGTGCTACTGCAACACCAGGTAGAACTGAGGACAATGGAATAGAGAGGATGAAACCAAGGAAGGAGATGGTGGTAAAATAGTAAGGCACCAACTACGTGAGTCTCTGTTTCCCCTACCTCAATCTCTGTATGCAATTAAGATAAAACGAGAAGGAAGTAGAATCATCAGGCTAGAAGCAAAGGTTGTTACACTGCATTCAGACTCACCCCCAGAAATAAATTTAGACTATCCTTTAGGCAATCACCTTTACATATTCTTTTTTCACCCAAAGTTTTGATATAAGTTTGGCAACAGATAATTTGAGATTGAGTTGACAAGAGTCTAGATTTCAAGTATGCTTTACTGCCAATGAAGGGCATAATTATGTATGTAAACAATCAATAAAACAGCCAAAAGAGAAAAGTTTTTTCTGAGGGAAGGAGGAAAGAAGGAGGGAGGGAAGAAAACAGGATGTAGAGAGAGGGACAGACAGACAGACACAATAAGAACAATTCACTAGATTTGACTACGCACAAATTTTAAACATTGGTACTTCAAAAGTCACCATAATAAAAGTAAAAGGTGAACAACAAAACAACAAACTGCTGAAGAAACAATACACAAAAAGGTTAAGAAACTTCTAAAACTCAATAAGGAGAAAGTTGGATACTTCTTTTGAAGCAAGTCATTAAAGAGTAATACAAGTGGCCATAAAAAAAATATTAAACCTCGCCAATCAGAGAAACATACATAATATTTTTCGTAAAGCTGGCAAAATATTTACAATATTGTTTAACTCTTTCTGAAGTAGAAGTGTTTTAAAATGAACACCTGTACACTTTCAATAAGAAGGTAAACTGGTACAAGCTTTCTAGAGAGCAATATGTGAGTATGTATCAAAAGCTTCAAAGTCTTCAAAACTTTTGACCTCAAAATCCCACTTTTAGAATCTAATCTAAGGGGGAGTTTTCTTTTAATATGGTCAGCGGTTTAGGTGCAAAAATTGTTACCACAAATTTTATATAGCTGGAGGTAGGATAATTAATAGTTAAGCATTGTAGAACCTTACATTATTTACCTGGTATTTTTTAGATGTATTCATATCATTAAATCCTCACAACAAATACACGAATTACTATAGCCGGTGATATTGTTTCCATTGTTCAACTGAACCTCAGATGAGTCAGTAATTTACCCAGAGATACCCAGTTAGTTAGAAGCATAGCTGAGAGCAGAAGAAAAGCCTTCTGTTTATTTCTGTTTATACTTAAAATAGAACGTTGCTGTTGAAGAATAGTAAAAAGTTTCAACTTCAGAAGCCTGATGGTTACAGAAGTCTACAGGAATCTTAAGGAGATATAATATTCTAACAGAATGTAAGAGTAGAGAGGTTAAACAGGAAACATTTGAATCTCTCCTGTCCTGATATTAGTCTCCTATAGCTGCTGTAACAAATTAACAAAAACAGCAGCTTCAAACAACAGAAATTTCTTCTCTCTCACTTCTGGAGGTTGAAATCAAGGTGCCAATGGGCCGCCTTCCACTGGACCCTCCAGGGAAGGATCCAGTCCAGCATCTTCCAGTTTGTGGTGGCTGTCAGCATTTGTTGGTTTATGACCGCATCATTAATAACTCTGACTATACTGTCACGTTGCCTTCTCCTCCTGGGTCTTTAATTTCCCTCTGCTTCTCTTTTATAAGGATACTTGTGATTTCATTCAATGGCTACTTGGATAATTCAAGATAATCTACTCATCTCAAGATTTTTAAATCATACACAACTGAAAATTCCTTTTTTTTTTTTGCTATGAAAGCTACATGGGTTCCAGGATTAGGTCATGGACATATTTTGGGGAGCCATTAGTGAGCTTACTACAATCTTCCCCTTGAATGGCCGTGCACTTGCACGATGGTTTTCTCATTCCTCTTGTTCCCAGTTATTTGTGTTAGGATGTCACCACTATCTCCATATTCCACTGAGAAGAACCTGGTCCCCACTATGTAAAATTCAGGTAATCAGTCATTATCCAAGCAAAACAATGATGCTGAGGAGTCTAGTGTGAATGTCAAATGATGTGAGCAAAGCTCGAGAAAACTTGGCCCACCAGTGCCTCTGTTATTCAGGTGGCCATTTATAAGATGAGAACTGCAATAAGAGCATGGAAAAGGAATTGTGTTTTCTGGTTATCATGTTGTATATCATATGCAAATTACATTTCCTAGGATTCTTTTCATTATATTTGCCTCTAGATTCCTTCTGGACTCTAAAGGGCCACAGCTACTATTGATAGCAAATTATTAGGATTCCAGAAAGAAGCTTAAATGTATTTATTTATAATTTCAAAATACTGAAAGGTACACCTATTTCATGTGGAGGGTGATACTTGGGGTCAGAGATTTAGATTATAGCTCAAGTCAGATGGATTTTGCTTTAAATTATTTAAGAGACTATTTGACCCAGGTTGATAACAAATAATAATTTTTAAAAGATCTGTTTCTGAACACAGCCCTTACATCTATAGCAAAGACCTAAAAAATAGTTTGTAGTAATAAAATCACTAACGATATAATATACATCCCCAACATATTTTGAGTGGTTTTCAAGGTACTGAAGAGAGAGAATCACAGTCCATATGTTTTCATATTTATTGACAACCCCAAAAACATTGACCATAGACCCAAATAAATATTGCACACTTATGCTGACCCTTCAGTCATGGGAATTTTCAGGGAGTTAAAGGGAGATTTTAAAAGAAGAAGTAAATTCACAACTCTCATATAAATGTAAAATGAATACATATCAAAGATTATATTTAAGTCTTAACTTAGCAAGTGAATGAATAAACTGTCACTATCAGTTTAAAGGAGAATTCAAAGCATCCATACAAATAGGCCATCAGAATGTGAAAAGACTTTACAATTAGATACAAAACTAGTAAATTTCCAGAGGGTATCAATCACTTGCATACCAGCAGACAAAATGTATTTTCATTTCGATGGTCAAGAAACATTTGTATTACTTAAAGTTTCCAACAAATCACTGCGCTATAAATAAGTTCAAAAAACAATGAAAGGTGCAGCCCTTATAAAAAACTAATAGTTCAGAAAAGTTTACTAAACAGGACACACAATAATCTTTCCTTCCTAGATCAGTTTTTACACAATTTTACATGACAAAGGGAAGGTACATTTCAGGGTTCTTGACAGTTTAGTCCCAAACATACTGATATGATTCCGTGGAAACTTCAAAACAAGAAAACATCAGTTCACAAGCCACACCTTCCAAATTATAAGCAGGAAGAAGAGCCCAGGCACATCCTACCTGTGGTTTGAAATGATGTATATACCTTAGAAAAGCCATGTTTTAATCCTAATCCCATTTTGTAAAGGCAATTGTTTCTTCTAATCCCTATTCAGCATTGTATATTTGAAACTGTAATTAGATCATCTCCCTGGAGGTGTGATTTAATCAAGAGTGGTTGTTAAACTGGATTAGTTACAGGCGTGTCTCCACCCATTTGGGTGGGTCTTGATTGGTTTCTGAAGTCCTATAGAAGAGGAAACATTTTGGAGAATGAGAGAGATTCTGAGAGAGCAGAATTATATAGCCACGAGAAGCAGAGTCCACCAGCCAGCAATCTTTGGAGATGAAGAAGGAAAACGCCTCCTGGGGAGCTTCATGAAACAGGAAGCCAGGAGAGAAATTTAGCAGATGATGCCATGTTCGCCAGGTGCCCTCCCAGCTGAGAGAGGAACCCTGACCGTGTTCACCATGTGCCTTCTCCCTTGAGAGAGAAACCCTTAACTTCATTGGCCTTCTTGAACTAAGGTAACTTTCTCTGGATGCCTTTGATAGGACATTTCTATAGACTTGTTTTAATTGGGACATTATCTCGGCCCTAGAACTGTAAACTAGCAACTAATTAAATTCCCCTTTTAAAAGCCATTCTGTTTCTGGTATATTGCATTCTGACAGCTAGCAAACTAGAACACTACCCAAAGAAGGGCAGTTATTTAGACATGGCTGCAAATCACAGGATGCTGGGGCATGAAGACTGTCCCAAATCACAAATGCTGGGATCCCCTGTAAACCTCACATTGTAAATAGCAGGGAACCAGGAAACAGTTCAGAAAGGAATAATCAGAGCATGGAATTAATTATTCCTAATCATGAAATGTTGTAAGGGAGGATTATCGCTCAATAGAAGTCACCGTACAGTTCTTGTACTCATACACACATGCACACACACAGACTCTCACACACTCGCAAATCAAAGCAGAGACACAAAACTTCAAATAACAAAACTTCAAATTGTTTCATCCTACACCCAAAACATGAACTGTCAGGATACATCAAATAAACACTGGATACTCATAGTATCAGAAATGCCAAAATGTCACAATAAGAAGAAAGCCTCATAGGGCTCAACTGTAAAGCCTGGAGTACACACCATCTCCCAATTCTGATAACTGTTACAGTTTAACTATACACAGGCTAGATAATAATTTTATTTCATAAAAATCTCACATATAAAGATAATATATAATAATCAAGTTACATCTCATATGTAAGAAATATACTTAAAACAATTATGTATATAATATATAATGATTTTTGCATAAATCATGTATTGTTTATATATTAATATGTATCATTCTTTATTACCTGGCACTTAATTATTAATTAGACACTATGGCCTGAGTGCTCTGGGGAGATTTAAAAGAAATACAAAACAGTCCCTGTACTCAAGAAGCTTATGATTTTATTGGAGTAGACAAGACACATCACACACACACAACATACAATTGTATAAGAAAATATAAAGGCCCCGAAGTAGGAAAGTAGCATCACAACTCAGTGTGCAAGTAAAAACTTTATCAGGTCAAAATCGCCAAAGAAAAGCCCTAACACCTCCCATAAAGTACAACATTATATTGCCTCTCAATCCAGTCATCAGAGCCAATTTTCCCTTGAGCATTCTATAAGATACCTATTTCTTAGCACTAGATGGCTTGCATTTTAGGGGCCATGTTTTTTAGAAAAATAAGGACCATTAACTGTTAGGATTGCATTGAGCAGAGCACGTGTGGCAATGGATGCATACCGTGACCCCACTGCATTACAATTTCAGAGTTAGAAGAGATAATCCCTGTGAGCTGAAACACTCTGAAAAGGTCTTCAAGAGGGGCCCAAAAAGATCAGTAGGATTTGTAACTATTCTGGTGCTGACCAGTTCCTTCAGAATTAGCTAGTTTGATAGAGTATGATAAGCAGTGAAATGAAACCTGAAGAAAGCATACCTAAAGATATGCAGCATATGAGCCTAAGGATGAGTACAGGAAGGAAGGAAAGGAGTGGGAGAAGGAGGACAAAATTTCTAGTCTTCCAAACAGCTTCCTGATGCTCTCTGCCTACACTCCGTGGTCAATTAAGAGTTGGCCACAATTAACTATAAGATACAGCAGATGACCACAGATCCTAGTACATAATCAAAAGCAGCAGATGCAGTAGAAGGCTCTGGCTTCAAAGAAGAGACAGCTGATACTAGGAGAACACACACAAGGAGAGGGAAGGGACAAGAAGAAGTAAATAAAAATCATTTTCTTCATTTTATTTTCTTCATGTAAAATTCCTTCTCCTTTAAATTATTTTTTTTTGAAATGTTAAGAATAGCATAGCCTTGCATTTGATGAGAATGCAACTCCTCTGGGAGACAGGGCTCTGAATTTTAAAGGCTCAGCAAAGCACTTGGCACAGTTAGTTTGAGAGAGCAAGAGAGCAAGAAGAAGCGATCATGAGACTGGAGTGCATGGTACAGATATTTCAGTTCCAATTCCAATGAGTGCGCATACTTATTCTACTGTGCGAGAAGGTCAAAAGCATGAGAAAACTTAATGCAGACACACACGCAAATTATGATAAAAGCTCCCTTAGCCTACTTTATCAAGTGTATAGCACTGTGCAGAAATATTTATATTCAGATTTTTCTTTTATAAAAGGAACATAAGGTTACCATGGGAACCTACTGCTAAGTAAAGTAATATATATCTGATCTATTTATGACACATCCTTTTCTTTTCATTTGGGGAACATTTCATTGCTTTTTAGGAGTTATTTTGAAATAATTCATCTTTTAAGCCTTAAGTTCAATGTCCATTTTAATGTACAAAGTCTCATGGGTGCGCAAGTCATTTTTAAATTCTATATGTATTTATTGAGCACTTCCCATATGCCACTGTCATAGGCACTGGGGACAGGACAGCAAACAAAATACCCAAGTCCCTGCTCTCATGGGGCTAACATTTTAGTGTGAATGAATGTACGTGTTTCTGTTTTCGTTTTTTCTTAAAAAACAAGTTTTCCTTCTAGTGCTCTTACTCTCAGTCTGTAAAGGTTTAGGCAATGAACTGGGAGAAACAGACATGGATCCCAGCCTCATTGCTGCTAGTGCTTAAGGTAGGACCTTGAGTAATTCAATTAACTCAACTAAACCCCTGGATCTCAGGTTTCTCTTCATTTAGAAAGAAAAGACTGTGCTACTAGAATGAAAGTCTATGTCCCATATTTTTTACTTCTCGATAAACAAACCAACCACATCCTGGGGTCACATATTGCCAGGGGAAATTTTAAAATAAGAACCCTCTAAAAAAAGTCTACCCACAAAAAAACAAATGAAACTTCTCAATTTTCTCAAGAAATCTTCAGGTAGACAATCTATAATAACATAAATATCAGAAAACTTACCAAATCAAACACTCATAGAAGATACTGAGGAAAATGTATGCTCTTGTATTTTAAAAAGTCTTTAAATACATGCAGCCATTATTTTATTATCTAATTACATTTAAATATGCTGAATTAAATACAAATTACTCTCTGTCTCCCCATGCCTACAAACCTTCAAAGGAGGAGAGTTTCTAAAGAGAGCAGAGAGTAAAGATTTAATACTACTATCAGCCCACAAAAATAAAGAGAATAGAAGCAAAAATGACAATAGATGCAAGTGCTAACAGTTTTTCAGAAGATGGAAAGCTTGAGGTGAGCTCTAATTGACTTCTAATAGAAGCAAGATAAACTGAAAGCTAAGGGCTGCAAAGGTGGATGATAACAAAAAGCTGATTTGAGCTGCAGCTGCAGAAACACTCAAAATTGAAGACACAGATACTTCAGAAAGCAGAGGCAAAGAAAAGTTCTGAAGGCAAAAAAATAGACTGAAAATCTGACCTCAGATTCCCTTCCACATCTTGACAATAGAAAAGAATTACCTCCCCTGGAAAACTGAACTAAGGACATTACAGGTTCAGAGATATCAAGGACATCAAAAGGAAGGAAAAGCTTTTTACTGAAATAGGGAATGACATGAGCAGCTAAATACTGAGGGCTGAGATGTACAGCCCTAACCTACCACTTGGCTCCCACATTTATGACACACACACACACACACAGAAGAGATGGTAAGATTCTTCTATGAAGAAATCATCCAACACAAGAGACAGATATTTGGAGGTCCCGCCCACAAAAACATTAGATTTCCCCACCTTATTACAATGATGAGATAACCAAACCCAAGAGTTTTTTTTTTTTTTAAATATGAGTAGGCACCGGGAATCGAACCCGGGTCCTTGGGCATGGCAGGCAAGCATTCTTACCTGCTGAGCCACCGTGGCCCACCCAGAAACCCAAGAGTTTCTAATCAGGTTTTTAGAACCTTATACCTACATGAAAATGGACAAGAGATTATCAAACATATAAGGAAAAGCTCCAACACAAGAAAGATGAGGCAGAGAGCAAAAGAAAACATCAGAAAAATAATCTTAGTATCCACAGACAGAATAAAAGATACCACATACACAAGGAACAGAAACAGATTTTTTAATGTAAATAATATGCAATGACAAGCAATTAAAAATGTGATAACCAAAATTAAAAATTCAATAGAACGGAAGGAAAATAAGTTGAGGAAATTTCTCCAGAAAATAGAACAAAAAGGCAAAGAGGTGGAAAAAAAATAAAATTTGAAAATTAAGAGTTAGCGGCTCAACCTAGGAGATCTAATACCTAACCAACAGAACTTCCAGAAATAATAGAAAACAGAGAAAGAAGTTTTAAAAGAAATGATACGAGAAAATTTCCAGAACCTACGTTTTCATATAGTAGATGTTGATGAAAAGCACAGAGCAATTTTATTCACACCAAAGCAGAAAACATTTTGAAATTTCACTAGAGTGGGCATAAAGAGAAGATACCAAAACCTGATCACATACAGTTGGGGAATCAAAAGGGTATCAAGGCTTCCCAGCCGCCTCCAAGGAAAATAGAACAAAATGGAACAATATTTAAAATTCTAAGGGAGAGTCATTTAAGCCAATCTTTAATTCTTCTTTCAACCAAGCATGAAGATAAAGATGTTTTTAGACAAGCACATATTTTATCTTCTATGCATCCTTGTTCTCAACAAACTGCAGAAGAATGCATGCCACCAAAACAAGGAATCAAACCAAGAATGATAAAAACATGGGATTACGGAAATAGAGGATCCAATACAAGAATGAAGAGGAGAGAATTTCCAAGCCGATGGTGAAGGATGGCATTATACAGCAGGTGCTCGAGCAGTCTAGACTAAACAGGAAACACACAAAAGATGAATATCAATTATTAGTGATGTTTAGTTTTAATTAAATTAAGTGAGGTTTCCTAATTGGAGAGTCTAGAGGAAAATGGTGACAAGTAAATAAAAAATAATAATAAACTAAATTAAAAAGAGGCAATTATTAGTGTTGGAAAAAATAAAAAGATAAACAAGAAAGGCAATGTAATCATGGTGTATCACATGGTTCTCCAATGAGCTATAGTTGAATTGTTATATCATAAAAACTAAAAACTGATTTAACAGAAATTGGGATTGCACCAATATTGGGAAGATGGCAAAAGACACGGAGAGAGATATGAAGGCAAGATGTGGTGAGAATGCTG
Organism: Tamandua tetradactyla; assembly: GCF_023851605.1. NCBI lineage: Eukaryota > Metazoa > Chordata > Mammalia > Pilosa > Myrmecophagidae > Tamandua > Tamandua tetradactyla. Next base: position 130,215,446 of record NC_135327.1, on the reverse strand, counting down.
AAGGCTCATTTTCCTACAGTAAGAAGTGAAAGATAATTATAAAATTATAAAATTACAAAAAAAATCAAAGATGTTAAAGGAATGGAAAGTGGTGCTGTATTTCAGGGTAGGAAGAGATGGGGGCAGGGAACTTCGAGTTTTTATTACAAGCTTTAGAATACTGATATTTTAAAACAGTGTGCATGTCCTACTTTAATAAGAAAATATAGAGCTAAGCCATCTAGAAGAATACTATAAGCTTTCCAAAATGATTTTTACAACATTACCCTACCTGAATTGGCCCACAGCACAGCCGTACAATGCAGCAAGGGTCTTAGCTTCATTGTCACGGCCCCTGACACATACCAGTCACCATCTGCTGTCTACATAACTGCTACCAACCTCAGTGGCATCCCTGCTTCTGCTCCTGCCCACACCCACTACACTGTGCAGACAGACAGATTCCCTTCTGTCATCCCTGCTCAAAAAAATTCAGGAACTTCCCACTGGCTTTAGGACAAAGTCCAACAGGCCTATCTGCTTCTCCACTTCATTTCTTAACCTTCCTTATGTACGAATCACTGAAACTATTGGATCAAATATGCTTTGCAGTTCCTTGCCTCCAGACATGACTTTTTTCCTGCCTGGAAATCTTTCTCCTCCCATGCCTTGTAATAGCGCATGAAAATCTATATGATAATAAAACATTATGTAGTAAGTCCTACCTTTGTCTCCTTCAGGCTCACCCCTAACATTTGCAGGACCAAGGTCAAGAATATAAACTGAGGTGCCCCCTCCCATCTATGCCCACCCCAACCTCGAGCGGCCTCCTCCTACGCAAGTGGCCATCCCTGCCCACGCGTCCAAGCTCTGTCGGTGTCCCTCCCGCAATGACGCTGTTGGCCCTCAGCAGGAAGGACCTGGGAAGAGCCCATGCAGGCCCTGGAAGCAGACTTAGTGTAATTCCAAAGTCGGGTGGTATTAAAGGAAGGGAATAAGAAATTCAATTTCCAAATTTGATGAGCACCAACAGAATCTGCATCAAAATTTCAGAAATGTGTTATATATTCTATGACATATCAATTCCACTTCTAGAAATGCATCAGAAACAGAGTAGGTTTGTACCATAGCAGTATTTAAAATAGAAAAGTAGTAAAAACTTGAAAAGGGCATAAATGTGCAATAATAAGGACATGATTAATTAATTATAGTGAATTCATAATTTTGTATATTCATCTAAAATGATAATTCCAAAGACTATTAATGACAAAAATATTTATAGCATATTTAAGCATAAAATAAAGGTTGTAAAACAATATGTCAAGACCCTTTAAAGTAGGTACATATATGTGTGTGCACGTGTTTAAAAAAGACATGGAAAAATGATTGTAGATACACATACCAAAATAATAACAGTAGTTATTTGGGTGATGAACTTGGTGATTTTTATTTTGGTGGGGTGGTGATTCTATATTTCCACATTTAATACACTTAAAATGTATTACTTCCCTTAAGTTCAGATAATTACTTTGCCAAGATATCAAAAATGTTCATTTTTCTCCTGACTTCAGGATAAACTACCTGGCAAGGCATTCAGGCAAAAATTCAAAGGATACCATTGAATGGCATTAAAGGATACCATTATTCCATTATCATTCATTAGCACCTCAGTCTATAAGTATCAATCATCTAGCAAGGTTGTAGGGCTAAGGTCACAGGACACAGGTCAGGTAAGTTCTAAAGAAGGCATTAGGGAAAGAAAAATCCAGAGCTAGAAGTACTGTGCAGGCAGGCCGAGCCAGGAAGGACTGAACTTCAAAAGGGACAAAGGAAAGTGGGAACAGCAGAAATGCAAACAAGGAGGTAAAGAATCCCTGACAACAAACGCCCTTTACTTATTTCCCAGTTTGACACAGGAAGTGAAAATACCACATTTGAATTCAGCTAAACAACCCCAGGGTTCAGATAAAAAGGATTTATGAACTACAATTTAAAATCAAAGGCTAATTCTTGTCAGTACTGCCATTTGAAATTTGAGCTTTACTTGAAAATAATACAACAGAAATGCCATAGGTGATAAACGGCTTTTAAAAATTTGACATTCAAAATGAATGTTTTTGCTTGTGAATGCTGTGAGCTAAATAAAAATAAACTAGATTTTAAGTTCCTTGGGATTCAAGGAATCCCTTGATTCCCTTGTAAGGTTAACAAGTATCTTTCAAATGGATTAAAAAAAATTTTTTTTAAGGAATAGGACAATCCTGTAACACCTTGTATCATAACTATACTCCTAGAAAACAAACTTAAAATACTTAGATTTTCTTTTTAATCAGACACAGCAGATACCTACCACTTCTGTTTTGCCTTCCTTTCCCATTTCTTTAGGCAACAGCATGTCCCCTACCCTGAACCCACCCCCAGCCTCACTATCCTTTAAGGAACTAGTCTAAGATTCCACGTGGGTCTGATTGGGCAGCCAGTCGTATAACTCCATCCCCTGGACAGGCCCCAATACAGACATGTCACCTGGCCAATTATAATAAACTATTCACTGTTGCCGGCCAAGATGGAGAAATTCCACTATAGCTTCTCTATCCCATTCTGCATAAAATACAAAAATAAAAAAAAAGTAACTACCTGAAGAATCTGCAAAACAAATGACAGCAGGTGGATTGGCGAGAAAGTCAAAATTTAAACAGCAACTAGTAAACAACGGCGAGCTTTTTGGTTTTCTTTTCCTCCTTTATCTCCCAGCTTTGAGCCAAGGGTGGACCAAATTAGGAAAATGTGCAATAGTACAGACTGCAAAAACTCCAAAAGCCCATCATTCTGCTCAGAGAACGAAGAAAAGGGATCCCTTACTAGCTGGAGAATGGATGTGTTCTAGTTTGCTAGCTGCCAGAATGCAATATACCAGAAATGGAATGGCTTTTAAAAAAGGGAATTTAATAAGTCACTAGTTTACAGTTCTAAGGCCGAGAAAATATCCCAATTACAAGTCTATAGAAATGTCCAATCAAAGGCATCCAGGGAAAGATACCTTGGTTCAAGCAGACTGATGAAGTTCAGGGTTTCTTTCTCAAGTGAGAAGGCACATGGCTTCTGTTTCCCTGGGAGACAGGGAAACATTCACCAGTTTCTCTCTCAGCTGGAAGGGCACAAGGTGAGCAAGGCGTCATCTGCTAGCTTTCTCTTCTGCTTCCTGTTTCATGAAGCTCCCGGGAAGCGTTTTCCTTCTTCATCTCCAAAGGTCACTGGCTTGTGGGCTCTCTGCTTCTCGAGGCTATGTCCTTCTTCTCTGCTCTCTCTGAATCGCTCTCATTCTCCAAAATGTTTCCTCTTTTATAGGACTTCAGAAACTAATCAAGACCCACCCAAATGGGTGGAGACATGGCATCAAGTAATCCAGTTTAACAACCACTATTGATTAAATCACATCTCCAGGGAGATGATCTAATTACAGTTTCAAACATACAGTATTGAATAGGGATTATTCTGCCTTTATGAAATGGGATTTTGATTAAAACATGGCTTTTCTAGGGTCCATATATCATTTCAAACCAGCACAGGATAGAGTGGGGGAAATGTCCAGATTTTTTTTCTTTTTATTCTTTCTCAGCCCTGCCCCAAGACCAGCAACAGCTGCAGAACTGCACTGCTGCCACCACCTAATTTTCCAAGCAGTACAAGCACCTAATTTTCTAAAAGAAAATCTGTCTCTCTGGATAAAGGAATTGGAATAAGGGGTTCCTGCTCTGCAAAGAGTACACAGAAAAACCCTATTAATTCTTTTTCTCCCTTCTTTCTTTGCACCCTTGTCAGGTGAAACTGCACAGCAGTATGTAAAGTAAAGGTATACAATAATGATCTCTCTAGCTAGAGAAAATGTAAAAAGGAGTGCCTGAGAAAATATCCCAGAAAATAGTGGAGAAGGGAATCTCCTAGATGTATATATATGCAACAGTCCATGCCCCAGGCTTACCTCCAATCTGTGCATGCATGGAATATACCAAAAGACACACTGCAAAAGCACTGAGAAAAGAATTACAGTATAAACCATACCCAAGTCCCAGATTTTCCCTTATGTGGTTTATGCCAAGGAGAGACCATTTCTAGCCCTCTCCCCCACCCCATCCTCCAAGAAAAACAGAGCAAAATTTGAAAACAGAGTTGACATTTGCCGGAGAAGTCAGGGACACACTCAACAGCCATCTCCCAGCCCTTGTCTAGGCCCCCTACCCCCTACCCCCAACTTCCCTCCTCCCCTACTCCCACTTGCTTTTCTTTGTCTGAAGATGTTTCAGTATGTTTCCATTTCACAGCCCTTGGGGAGACATTAGGTTCCAGCAGTTTCAGCTGATTACAAGGCAGGACCTGTCAGTGGTAGGGCCCCCTCCCCCTGGGGTGTATAAATAGTCATCCCTTGGACAGCGCAGGTGTCTCTCATCTCCAACATAAAGCAGGGTATGCAGAGCCACCATCCACCAATGCTGACATGAGCAGTTGGCCTCCCTGGGAGACCAGCCACAATGGGAACTGTTATTCTGGACCCTTTGTGCTGTGTAAATAATAAAGCGGTCATTTGTTGAGAATCTCTGTGTGCCTGAGCCTGTGTTCCCATGACTCACCATTTAGGATCTCATTCCACAACAGTGGAACCACCAGATACAGAATATGAAAAAGAATTCACAGCCTAAACCCAGTCATTTTGACTGCCCATGCCTATGCCTATTAAAACAAAGAAACAATGACAACAAAAAACCTCAACATTCTACAATTTTAAAAAACCAAGTCTTTTGCAGAATATAATCCAAAATTATCTGACATACAAGGAATCAGAAAAATCTCACCAATACTCAAGAGAAAAGATAATCAACATAAGAGAACCCCAAAATGTCATAGATTCTAGAATATCAAACCAAGAATTCAAAGCAGCTACTCCCAAAATGGATGAAAAGAGAGTTGTCCTCAGCAGAGAATAGAAACCTATGGAAAAGAACCACAGTGAAAATTTAAAATAGAATATAAAATAGAATATCTAAAATAAAAGTTTATTGGGAGGATTCAATAACAGAATGGAGATAATAGGTGAGTCAGTGAACTTAAATACAGAGAAACAAAAAGAAAAATATTTGAAATAAAGTGAACAGAACAACAGGATTGGAGAGCAATACAAAAAAAATTTAGCACTTGTATCACTGACGTCCCTGAAAGAGAAAAGGAAGAAACTTATGCAAAAATAATGTTTGAAAACTTCCCAGATTTGGTGTGAGACATTTAAAGAAACCCATCCAAGAAACTCAGTGAGCCCAAAATAGGATAACTCAAAGAAAACCACCCTAGGTATAGTAAAATCAAGCTGCTAAAAACCAAAGATAAAGGAAAACCTTGTTTTTGTCTTTTTTTAAAGGAAAAAAAATTTTTGAAAGCAGTCAGAGGAAAAGAAAAAGGGGCATATTATACAAGAAACAGCAATTCGAGTGACTGGAAATGTCTTATCAGAAATGATGAATGCCAGAAGATAATAGAATAGCACCTTCAAAGTGTTAAAAGAAAATAAATGCCCACCCTAAATTCTTATCCAGTGAAAATATCCTTCAGGAATTAAAGTGATAAATAAAGATACTCTGAGATGAAGGAAAAACTAAGAGAATTATCACCAACAGATCTGTCCAAGAGACATACTAAAGATAGTTCTTCAAGCTGAAGGAAAACAGCAGGTGAGGGAAATTTAGAACTTCAGAAGCAAAGAAAGAGTATAAGAAATGGTGAATATTTGGGTAAATATACTATTTTCCTACTTTTAAATTCTTTAAAATATGCACGACTACTGAAGGCAAAAGTTACATCATTGTCTTGGAGTGGAGGAGAGTTCAGTATTTATAGGTGTAATTCACATAACTATAGCACAAAGGGGAGTTAGAAGAAACTGTATTTGTAAGATTTTTCTACATTTTACTTGAAGTTAAAATGTACATTAACTTTAAGTAGACTTTGAAAAGTTAGTATTCATATTATAAAGCTAAGAACCACTAAAAAGATATGAATATATATATACACAAAAAGACAACAGATAAAATAAAACACAAAAAATATTCCAGTAGTTCAAAAGAAGGCAAGGAAAACAGATAAATGAAAAATGAACCAAAAATTATTATATGTAGACCTAATCCAACTGCATAAATCATATTCTCATTCACCTGCCATAATTATGACCTGAGCCCAGAATCCTTTGATACAGTTTCTATACACCAGACTTTCTATATACAGTATTGTAAGAAGAACAAATGACATCTCTTTCCCCAAGGATTGCTGCTTAAGATCAGGTAAGGCTGCAGTTACCTGCAAATATGCCCTCATCTTCTACCCTCCCTTCCTAATGTAGAAGAAACTGTGAAGAGATGCCAAGACAAAAAAGGAACAGAAGATATAACAATGCTCAGATGCCTGAGGTCCCGAAGCTGTCCTGTATTTCAATCAACTCTGCTTATTATCCCAGAAATACATCCAATAAATCCTCTGTTTTCAAGCTTTAACTGATGTGCACTGGCTTGCTGTCACCTGCACCAGGGAGATACTTGAGATTTGTGGTAATTCTATAAAATCAATTCATAATCATGTGAGTCTCAAATACCAGAAAAGGCAGATGGTGGTGGTAGTGATAAAGACAGCAGCTACATGTTATTGATTAATACATATCAGTTATTTTTCTAAGTTCTTTACAAATATCTCAGTGCTGTCCATAGCCTACAGAATGCCCATGCACCACCCCACCACCTATACCTTGTGTTGCTGTGGAAAACTTTGTGCAGTCAATGATAACACATTCTTATATGAACTATTAACCAAAGTGCATGGTTTAACTTAGGGTTCACTGTGTAGTGTAGTTCCATGGGTTTTGGTTACCATATATACAATCTCATGATTCCCCCTTTTAATCACATTCAGATTTATATTTTTCATTGCTGTAAATTGCATTCACAATGTTGTGCAACCATCACCAACATTCATTACAAAAACACTTAAAATAGGAACCCTGCACATTTTAGGCCTTAACATCTCATTGTCTAACTCCACCTCAATCCCTGGTAACCTATAGTCTAGATTCTGACTCTATGAGTTTGCTTATCCTAGTTGTTTCAAATCAGTGAGATCAATACATGTCCTTTTTAGTCTGGCTTATTTCACTCACATGATGTCTTCAAGATTCATCCATGTTTTCACATTGTCAGGAATTCATTCCTTTTTATGGCTGAGTAGTATTCCATTGTATGCATATACCACATCTTATTAAACTATTCATCAGTTGATGAATACTTAGGTTGCTTATATCTTTTGGAAATTGTGAATAATGCCGCTATGAAAACATCAGTTCACAAATATCTGTTCAAGTGTCTGCTTTCAATTCTATTAGGTATATACCAAGTAGAGGGATTCCAGGTCATGTGGAAATTAACTTTCTGAGGAATATCTTCCAAAATATTCCAAAATATCTTCCACAGTGGCTCTACCATTTTACATCCTCACCAGCAATGAATAAATGTTCCTATTTCTCTATAACCTCTCCAACACTTGTAATTTTCTGTTTTTTTCTTAATAGTAGCCACACTAGTGGGTATGAAATGGTATCTCATTGTGGTTTTGATTTGCATTTCCTTGATGGCTAATGGTGTTGGGCATGTTCTCATGTGCTTTCTGACCATTTGTGTACCTTCTCTGGAGAAATGTCTATTCAAGTCTTTTGCCCACCTTTAAGTGGGTTGTTTTCCTTCTTATTAAGTTGAAGGATTTCTTTATATATTCTGGATATCAACCTTTATCAGAAATGTGGCTTCCAAATATTTTCTTCACTTGTGTAGGATGTTGCATTACTTTCAAAATAAAGTTCCTTGAGATAGAAACATTTTTCTAATTTTGATGAGGTTCCACTTACCAATTTTTCTTTTTTGCTTGTGCTTTGGGTATAATGTCTAAGAAAAAACTGCCTAGCACAAAGTCCTGAAGATGCTTCCCTACAATTTCTTCTAGGACTTAATAGTTCCAGCTCTCATATTTAGGTCTTTAATGTATTTTGCATTGATTTTTCTGTACAGTGAGAAGTAGGTATCCTCCTTTTATTTCTTTTGCAAATGGAGACCCAATTTTCCCAGCACCATTTGTTGAAGAAACTGTTTTCTCAATTGGGAGGTCTTTGACCCCTTGTCAAAACCACTGGCCGTAAATGTGAGGGCTGATTTCTGAGCTCTCAATTCTACTTTATTGGTATATATGTCTGCTGCCCTTGTGCTAGTACAAAATATAGTACTGAAACTTTAATAAGTTTAAAATTGGGAAGCCTGAGAGTTCCAACTTCTTCCTTTTTCAAAATGGTTTTAGCTATTTACGGCCCCTTACCATTCCATATAAATCTGATGATAAGATTTTCCACTTCTGCAAAGAAGTTTGTTGAAATTTTGATTGGGAATGCATTGAATCTAGAAATTGCTTTGATTAGTATTGATGTCTTAGCAATATTTAGTCTTCCATTCCATGAACACATAATGTGTTTTAAGTCTTCAAATCTTTCAGCAATGTTTTGTAGTTTTCTGAATACAACTCCATTACAACCTCGATTAGATTTATTCCTAGATATTTGATTCTTTTAGTGACTCTTGTGAATGGATTTTTCTTCTTGATTTCTTCTTCCAATTGTTCTTGGAACATAGAAACACTGCTGATTTGGGTGTATTTATCTCGTACCCTGCCACTTTGCTGAATTCATTTATTAGCGCTAGGAGCTTTCTTGTGTTTTTTTTTCCCCAGGATTTTCTGTATATAGAAACATATCATCAGCAAACAGGCAAAGTTCTATTTCTTCCTTTCCAATTTGAATGCCTTTTGTTTCTTTTTGTTCCCCAATTGCTCCCACAAAACTTCCAGTACAATGATGAATAACAATGACATTCATTCACAGTGGGCAACCTTGCTTTGTTCCTGATCTTAGAGGGAAAGCTTTCAGTCTTTCACCGTGAAGTACAATGTTAACCTGTGGGTTTTTCTTAAATGCCCTTTATTAGGTTGAGGAAGTTTCTTTCTATTCCTAGTGTTCTAAGTATGCCTATCAAGAAAGGGTGCTGGATCTTGTCAACTGCCTTTTCAGCAATAATTAAGATTACCATGTGGTTTTTTTTCCTTCATTATGTTAATGTGGTATATTACATTAATTATTTTTCTTATTTTGAACCAACCTTGCACACCAGGGATAAATGCCACTTGATCATGGTGTAATTTGCTTTTAATTTGCTGTTGTATCTGGTTTGCTAGTATTTTTGAGGATTTTTGCATCTATATTCATAAGAGTTATTAGACTGTAGTTTTCATGCTTTTAGTATCTTCATCTGGTTTTGCTATGAGGGTGATGTTGCTCTTGTAGAATGGATTAGGAAGCGTTCCCTCCTCTTCAATTTTTGGAAGAATTTGAGAATTGGAGTTAAGTCTCCTTGGAATGTTCGGTAGAATTCTCCCATGAAGCCATCTGTTCCTGGGCTTTTATTTGTTGGGAGGTTTGTGATTACTGATTCAATCTCATTACTAGTTAATGGTTTGTTGATATCTTCTATTTCTTCTTGACTCAATGTAGGTAGCTTGTGACTAAGTTATCTAATATACTGATATACAGTTGCTCATAGTATCCTCTCATAGTTCTTTTATTTCAGCAGGGTAAGTAGTAATGTCCCCCTTTTCTGACTTGCATTGCTTGATTTCTCTCTCCTTTTTTTTTGTCAGTTTACCGCCAAATTTCTCAATTTTATTAATCTTTTCAAAGAATCAGTGTTGGTGTTACTGATTCTATCGTTTTTTTTGTTGTTGTTTTCTACTTCATTTCTTGCCACTCTAATCTTCTTTATTCCTTCCTTCTGCTTTGGGTTGAGTTTGCTTCTCTTTTTCTACTTCTTCCAGTTTTGTGTGTAGGTCTCTGATTTGAAGTCTTTCTTCTTTTTTAGTGTAAGCATTTAAAGTTATAAATTTCCCTCTCAGAATTGCCTTCACTGCAATCTGAGTTTTGCTATGTTTATTTTCATTTTCATTCACCTCAAGATATTTCCTAAATTCCCTTGTGATATTTCCTTTAGCTCACTGTTTAAGATTTAGTTGTTTAATTTCCACATTTTTGAAAATGTTCTATTTCTTCTTCAGTTATTCATTTCTAGCTTCATTACACTGTGGCCAGAGAAAATGCACTGCATGAATTCAGTATTGCTGAATTATTTACACAAAATAATCTAACATATGGTATATCCTAGAGAATGATTCATATGCATCCAAGAATAATATGTATCCTGTTTTTGTTGGATGAAATATTCCATTTACGTCTTTTAGATCTAGTTGGTTTAGAGTATCATTCAAGTCTTTTATTTCCTTATTGATTTTCTGACTAGATATTCTATCCATTATTGAGAGGATTGTATTAAAGTCCCCTACTATCAACATGGAACTATCAATTTCTCCTTCAAATCTGTAGTCACTTCATATATTTTGGGGCTCTGCAGTTAGGTGCACATATATATATATATATATATATATATATATATATATATATTTATAATTGTTACAGCTCCTTGTTGAATTGTCCCCTTTATCAGTATATAATGACCATCTTTGTCCCTTGTAACTGTTTTTGACTACAGTCTATTTTATCTGATACTAGTACAGCTATTCCAGCTCTCTTTTGGTACCATACTACTTGCATGGTACATTTTTTTCCCCATCCTTTCATGTTTAACCTACTTGTAGTTTTTAATTTAAGGTGAGTCTCCTGCACAAAGCATATAGTTGGATCATGCTGTTTTTTATCCTTTCTACTAATCTCTGCCTTTTGACTGGAGTGTTTAATCCATATACATTTAAAGTCACTACTGATAATACAAGTCTTTCTTCTGCCATTTTGCTACTGAGCCTTTGTGACTCATACCTTTTTTGTCCCTCATTTTCCTACAGCATATTTATTGTGTTTGGGGGGAGGGGGGTTACCACACTGAGTGCCTTCTCTTTATCTGGATATATTTTCCATTTATTTTCCTTGTTGTTACCATGAAGTCATATTTGGTTTGATACTAATTTAACTTAAATAGCATGTGCATGTGCTTATTAAATATCTCTCTTTCTCCTAATCTTTTTTTTTTTGTACTTGTTCACACTCATATCTTTGTTCAGTATATGGCCAAAACCACAGATTTATCATTACTTTTATGCATTTGTATTTTAGCACTTGTAGGAAGAAGTAGAGTTGCATACCAAATAATACACTGTGATAATACTGGCATCTATAATTACCCAAATGGTTACCTTAACCACAGTCTTCTTTATTATGCCATTTTGAACCACTGCCTGGTGTCCTTTTCTTTCGGTCTGAAGAACTCTCTTTAGCACTGCACTGCTTGTAGGACAGGTCTACTAGTGATGAACTCCCAAGATTTTATTTATTTGAGAATGGCTTAATCTCTTATTTTTGAAAGAAATTCTCATCAGATACAAAATTTTGACTGGCTGTTGTTTTCTTTCAGCACCTTAAGGATTTCAACCCACTGCCTTCTTGCTTCCATGGTTTCTAATGAGAAATCATCACTCCATCTAATTGGGACCCCCTTGGATGTAGCATGTGTCCTTTCTCTTACAGCTTTCAGGAATCTCTCCTCATCCTTTGGATTTGACAGTGTGATCAATATATGATGGGGTCTATTTTTTTTCATGTTTATTTAAGCTTCTTAGATATGTGTGCTCATGTCTAGACTTTTTAAATATACATGCTCTTGTCTTTTGCCAAGTTTAGGAAGGTCTCTGTCATTGTTTTTTATAATATTCCTTCTTCCCCTTTCTCTCTTACTTCTCCTTCTAGGTTTCCTATAATGTGCATATTGATGCATTTGATGGTGTCCCAGAGGGGTATTTTCATTGTTAATATTGCTTTTTTATTTCTGATCCTCATCCTGACTCACTTGTAGTGTCTTGTCTTTGAATTTAGTAATTCTTTCTACTGCCTGCTCCAAACTGCTTTTGAAATCCTTCTGGGCATTTTTTCATTTCTACTGTGGTCTTCAACTCCAGTAGTTTCTTTTTAAAATTTCTATCTCTTTACTAAGACCTTCATATTGTTCATTCATTGTTTTCCTGATATCCTTTAGCTCTTTCTCTGTATTTTCCTTCATCTCCTTGAGCATTTTTAAGATCATTTTTTAAAGGTTTTGTTCAACATGCCTACATTCTCGTCTTCTTCATGGGTGTGTTATGGATTTTTATCCTCTTCTTTTGGATGGGTCATCATTTCCTACTTCTTTGTTTTGTACTCTCTGTTGTACACTGTACTTTTTAATATTTTAACATGTTAAACCTCTGGGATTTATTGTCTGAGATGTCTGTTTCTTGACTTTGGAATCAGCTGGTTATAAGACAGAGATTTTTTTGAACTTCAGACACCCTATCAGGAAGGTCTGCTCAAGACAAATGCAGTGTGCAGGATTTTCCCTGTCTTTTAAGGTGCAGTTTTTATAGATAAGAAAAACAGCCAAGATTTAAATCCTTTCTCAATGTCTCAATTTTTGTAGCAGAGCTCAAATGAGAACCTGAGTCTGCCTAACTCCAAAACATGTCCTAATGAGTATTATACCTACCCCTGTCACATTTTGAGAGATAATGTCAAATCTTAAAATCTTAACTGCTGAAATAAAAATCAAAACTGCAATCTCACTATTGCTCTTTTGACTTCACAGAAAACAGAAAATTTTATTTGGCCAGTAATTGCTCCCTTCACCCAACCCCTCCTTATGTCTACCTGTGCCATCAGAACCATCTTCCCACCCTGTCTCTTGGGGAATCATGGACCTCTAATAAAATAAAGTCATTTTTCACAAGTTATCAGCTCCAAAATCTTTTAATTGTCTTCTATTAGCCTCCCAAATAACCAGGATAATGTTTTCCTCATATACTGGTTTAAAATAATATTCAATGTTTTCTTTTCTGCTTACAAAGCAATACTGGTTCAGTGTAAAAAGTTTAGAAAAGATGGAAGTGCACAAAGAAAATAAAAACCTGCCATAATCCCATTAACCATAAATAACCATTAGGAGGATGTCAATCATTTTTCTAAGTCATTCACTGTTTTTAGTTGAGATATCATAAATCATATATTAAGTTTTTTATGCAAGTAATAAATATTTACTCTAGAAAATACAGAAAATGATGATTTTCTTTTTACAGTTTTCTCTTAATTCAGATTTTTAAAAATAATTTATCAATTGGTCACTTCAAATAATAAAAATAAATATTTATATCTTCATGAAATATAATATTGTTCTCTGCATCTAGGGATGAACCAAGACCAACAAAATATGAAGCACACTAATTAGAAATTTTAAAGCCTATTTGCCTTACCCATCCCCCCCCAATACTTATGGATTTCTTTTCTTTGTGGGGAATACAAAGAAGTAATATATTGCTATGATCTCCTCTTAGTGCTCTCTCACACCCTCCTCTATAATCTAGCTCAGAAATGCTAAAAGACCCAAATAAACTGCAAAATATTCCAGGTTTATGGATAGGAAGACAATATTATTGAAATGTCAATACTACCAATAGCGATCTAAAGATTCAACCCAATAGGGCGGGCCACAGTGGCTCAGCAGGTAAGAATGCTTGCCTGCCATGCCCTAGGACCCGGGTTCAATTCCCGGTGTCTGCCCACATAAAAAAAAACAAACAAACAAAAAAAGATTCAACCCAATACCTATCAAAATCCTAACAGCCATTTTCAAAGAAATGAAAAAGTCAATACCTCAAATTAATATGGAATAGCAACAGCCCCAAATAGACTAAACAATATTGCAAAAGAAGAACAAAGTTGGAGGTCTCACACTTTCCATTTTCATAACAAAAAATACAGTAATCAAAACAATATGATACTTGCAAAATAGCAGACATACAGACCAATGGACTAGAATTCAGAGTTCAGAAATAAATCCACACATCAATGATCAAATGACTTTTAACAAGGGTAACAAGTACATTAATTAGGGAAAGAATGATCTCTTCAACAAACGATGCTGGAAAAACTGTATATCCACTAGCAAAAGAATGAAGTTGTCCCTCTACTTCACATCACATTAAAAATTAACTCTAAATAGATCAAGAACCTAAACAAAAGAACCAAAACTATAAAATGCTTAAAAGATATGACACCAAAAGCATGAGCAACAAAAGAAAAAAATAAATTGGACTTCACTAAAATTTTGTAGCCCAAATGATAGTATCAATAAAGTGAAAAGACAACCTACAGAATAGGAGAAAATCATTTCTAACCATATATGTGATAATAGTTTAATATCCAGAAGATATAAAGGACTGCTATAAATCAACAAAAGACAAATAAGTCAATTAAAAAGTAGGTGGAAAAAGGATTTACATAGATTTTTCTTCGAAAGAAATATTTGTATGGCCAATTGTAATGGGCAGACAAATGGCCAACAAGCTAGTGAAAAGATATTCAATATCATTAGTCATCAGGAAAATGCTAGTCAAAACCACAATGAGATACCACTTCACATCCAGTAAAACGGCTACTACTAAAAAAAAAAAAAAAAAAAAAGAGAGAGAGAGAGAGAAAGAGGACGTGGAGAAAAATGAAATCCTTATGTACTGTTGCTGGCATTGCAAAATGAAAATTAATTTGGGAGTTAGAAAGCAGAGCACAGAATTACCATATAACCCAGCAAATCCACTTCTTGGAATATACTCAAATGAATTGAAAGCAGGGACTCAAACAGATATCTGTAAACTAATATTTATAGCATCATTATTCACAATGGCCAAAAAGTGAGAGTAACCCAACAATCCATAAACAAATGAATGGATAAATAAAATGTAATATAGACACAAAATAGAGTATTATTCATGCATAAAAAGGAATGAAGTTTGAATACATGCTATAACGTGTTTCATGTTGAGTAAAATAAACAGACACAAGAAGACAAATATTACATGAGCTCACGTGTTTGAAATTCCTAAAATAAGAAAATTCATAAAGACAGTAGATTTTTCTACTGGGGCTGGGAAGAAGGGGTGATGAAGGGGAACTATTGCTTAAGGGATACAGAGGTGATAAAAAAAATGCTGGGGTAATGGATGTTGGTGATAGTAACATGATATTGCAAATATAATTAAAACCACTGAATTATACACCTCTATGTAGCTAAAATGGTAAATTTTGAATTGTATGTATGTTACTACAACAAATTCTTTTTTAAAAAATACCAGATACTAGAAGAAGCAAGGAAGGATTCTCCTCTACAGGTCTCAGAAATGGCACAGCCATGACGACAACCTGATTTCAGACTTCTAGCCTCCAGGAAAAGAAAAATAGAATCAGCATGAATCAAAATGAATAAATACACAAATAAAAATAACATGAACACATGCGGGCTAACCAATCACCTATTTTGTGAGAGTTTCATAATTATGGAACCACCAGATTGTAGATATTTTTAAAGATGTAATTTTAATCAACATTGACTTAATTTCTCTTTTAAATTATGCAGGATATATGCTCTGTGCTCCAAAAATCTTCCAGTCTAGCTATAAAGAAGAGAGCAAAGTATGCATGTAGAAAATATGTGCATATTTAGAGATAGGAGATTCTCACACATTGGCTTTTGACTATCTTGGCTCACAATTCTGGAAAGCCTGGCATAGAATGGCTGGCAGCAAGTGAGCATGCTGAGGTGCAATGGGCTATGGACTGCTATTTCACATCAAAGTGTTCTGAAGAACTATAAACAAGCATACAAGAATAGAAAGCTGTGTTTTAAAAGTAAGATTTGCACATTTCTGTCCTTTATGCGCATTTTTTTAAAAGCCGTGACACTGCCAGCGTTACTACCACTTATGCAGAAGTGACTAAAAAGAAAGTAGATGAGCCAGAGTTGATTTTCATTTTTAGCCCACACTTTATCCCCACTTGACAGCTCTAAACACCATTTCTGATCCCTAATATGTTTGTCCTTGGCCTCAAGGTTCAAGTGGAATGCCTTGCTTGAAACTTGTTCTATAAACTGAGATCTCAAGGATCCGAAAATTAACAAATACTGAGATGTAAACAAAATGATACATCCTTATTATTATAGAACAAAATCATAAGTACCAAGAACTCTGATTCAGTCTCAAGCAAAATTAAAAGAGACTTTAAGTCCAAACAGTACTGTAAGAGTTGTTACATGAAAAATAATGCAGTAAATTTTAGTTTTTTAAGAATTCAAAGAACTGAGCTAGCTGTTACCCTTCCCAGGAACATAAAGAAGAGGTTAGAGATTATTTATTTTCTGAGGGCCACAAGAGCACACTGAACAAAGAGCAAATTTAGAAAATTAGGTGGGTGGGTCAATGTTCTTATTTAATTGTGTATCTATACAGTTTGTGCCCCTCATTATTATACAAAATAAGTTTCCTCAGTGACATCAGAGAAGAAGCAATAAATTCCCCAAGATATTCAACTTCTAACTATAAAGATTTTATATAATTTCCCTGGAATAAAACCTTTAACCTCAAAGCATTTTTGGCAACAAAGCTTGGAAAACATACTTGTCAAAGGAAATTGTGCTTGTTCCTTTCATTTAAAGGATACGTTTGCCATAAAAAAAAAGAATTAATTCATCTGCTATGTAAATGAAATCACCAGTGGTGAGTTATTAATCTAATCATAGACAGATAAATATATAGATTTATTTACAAACGTATTTTAAAATGTATCATATTTAGATCTGTCATATCATAAAAAAAAAGGTAATACCATCTTTAGGTAAGACACAGTTAAGCACCGCGAGAGTCCCAACAACTAGCAGAGTGGCTGACAGATAGCTGGCAGAGAGTACACAGTGGTGAGTTACTGCATTAGGTGATGGGGAACATGATAATGATTCATTTTATAGTTGAGGGAAAGAGTGCCCGTGTAATTTAAATCATATGATTAAATGGTTGTTCAGTGACAGAACTAGAGCAAGCATTCCAAGTCACCTTACTCCCAGGCTAATGTTTGTCTAATACCTTCTCACCTCCAGAATGTCTTTTTTCCAGTTGTATTATCATCATATGTATGGTCAAAAGTGTTTGAAAATTCTCAGTTTGAACTTATTCTCTTTTACTTATAACGTTGGCATGATTTTCTTGATTAGAAAGTAATTTCAAAATTACTGTTGGAAAATATTTCCTCCAGCTCTATTACGTAAAGGTTTGTTCTATAAGGTAAAAGTAAGTAGAAACAGCAACCTAGAGCTGGTTTGGAGGCTCTATGAAGTCATCAGTCTCCTTCTGTCTTTCTGTTTCATGCCTCTCAGTTTCCATCCTTAAGGTCACTTCATAATTCAAGATGGCTGCTGAGGCTCCAGCCATTACATTCACATAACAGACAGCAAGACAAAAGACGAGAACACATAAAGAAATGTGTCCTCTCTTTTAAGGAGCCTTCCTGTAAATCCTACCTGATATATCTGCTTTTATCTCATATGCCCAAACTTGGTTCATGGCCACAAGCTTCAAAGATGTCTGGGAAAGGATCATTTAACTGAGCACATTACACAGGTGTCTATCACTAAGGAAGAAGGGAATGAAAGATATTGCAAGGGAACCACCTCCTATGGTTTTTCCAATTTCTAAGTAAAAATAGTGTCATTGATGAACGGCAGAGAAGCAAACTGCCAGTGTAACAGGAAGCTGGTTTAAAAAAAAAAAAAAGAGGGTGAACAACGGGGGCTCAGTGGTAGAGTCCTCGCCTGCCATGCCGGAGACCTGGGTTTGAGTCCCAGAGCCTGCCCATGCCAAGAAAAAAAAAAAAGGCTCCTAAAATTTTTTGCTAAAATCTGGTGTACTCCTAGATTTAACGCAGAACCAAATCCAAGCCAAATAGATGGAGATTTATCATAAGCTTATACTAAAGAAATTAGATTTACATTATTTTCTAAGCTATATACATATGAAAACTTGGGGAACAGCATTTTTTTTGAATGGGCAGGCACTGGGAATCAAACCTGGGTCTCAAGCAGGGCAGGCAAGAACTCTGCCACTGAGCCACCGTTGCCCACCCCAGCAACAGTGATTTTAACTAAGCTGTCATATATGTCCTTTCTCTGTCCCAGCACAGACTTTCTAATCATATTAAATGGGAAAGTGAAATTCCTCCTATTTATGCTACTCTGGAGACAGAACTATATTATTACAAAAAGAAGCTTGTCTAATGTCTTCACTGATATTTTGATCCAAAATAACTTCCAAATGTCAGAGTTTGGAAATCCAACATTGGTTGGAAACGTTATCTGAAATAACTGTAATTAAAGGTCATGATCTTTATCATCCTGAAAACACCAGAACCCTACGACTACAGAGATTCATTGTGAGTGGAACTGAAATCTTATGAAACGATGTAGTGACTGGAACTTGGAATTGATTTCACTTCAACCATCATGTGGTGATGCCCTACCACGTAGTAAGCACTGAGAACCTAGGAGTGAATGAGTATGGCCCTGCCCTCTAGAATTCAAGAGATGATGAGTTATTTCAACACAATATATTAATACTGAGTGTAGAAATTCAAATGAGAGAAGAAAATTAACCTCTTGGGAGGGAAAGGTAGACATGAAGGAAATCTCTCACAAAAAGCTTAAACTAGTGACAACCACAGGAACAAGGCTTAAGGTTCACCACACAAAGACTGAAGGACAACCCCTGTCTGGGGACCCATATTAGCACAATTGCTGTCCTCAAGTCACAAGAACAAAGGAAAAGAATTCAAACTCCATGACTCTTTATGTTCTTAATCTCTTTACTGAATATGCTAGACAGAATTTCTAAAACGGCCCTCTAAATATGTACTGCCTTAGTCTGCAAAACCAGCAAATATGAGATCTCACTGTGATTACATTATATGGCACAACTGACCTTAAGATAGGGGAGATTATCTGAATGGATCCAATGTAATCACGTGAGCCCTTAAAAGCAGAGAGCTTTCTCGAGGTGGTAGCAGAAGAGGAAGTCGGAGAGAATCAAAGCATGAGAATTTAATGCGCTACTGCTGGCTGGAAGATGGAGGTTACCACATCACAAAAGCAGCCTTGAGAAGCTGAGAGCAGCCTGACTGAGACGACTTAGCTTAGACCAAGACCCTGAACTCCTTGAATAAGGGGAATACAGCTGGCCAACACCATGATTTCAGCTTCAACATAGAACCTGGACAAGCCATGCTAGATATCTGACCTAATAGAACTGTGATTAATGTTTTAAGCCAGCAAGTTTTTGGTATTTTGTTACAGAAGTAACAGAAAGCTAATGCATTGAGATACTATGATAATCACTACAGAAAGAGCTAGATGGCAAGGTATTTCATACTCTGGTCTGGAATTTCCTAAAACAAGAAAGGAAGAGAAAGGATGGAAAGAATGCTTCTTTAGCAAACTGCATTCTAGAACAGGGGCATTAACTAATCACACCCTCCTACACAGTTATTCTCAACAAACTACATTTCATACAGAAACCAGAAAGGGGAAGTGCATCCGCAGTGCTTCTCCATATACCTCCTTCCAAGCCATCTGGAAAGAAGATGGTAAATAGGTGCCAAAGCTGGTAATGAATTGACAGAGCTGATGCACTCAATGAGTAAAGTCCCTCATCATCATTCACAAGATTTATTCACAAGTTCACTTATTATTAGTGATTCTATGTTATCCTGGACATGACACCCAGATGAGACGTATGTATTGGGAGAACTGCCTAGCTGTCTTGTACATTGTATCACCTCCAGTGCCTAGCATAATACGTTGTTCAGTGTAAGCATTCAGATCTTCACTGGCTATCTGGTTCCCCTCACAGGAAAATCCCTGTGAGGGATTTTCTACCACATCCTGAAAGATTACCTATAAGCACTACCTTAAACACATCTGTGGATAAGAAACCCAAATCACTTCTACATTCTCCAATGTTGAAAAATTCTTCCTTAGACTGAACTAAAGTTTATCTCTAAATATCACCTAGGAGCACAAGTACATTCTAACTTCTCTTTCCAAGGAATCTTACAGATATTTGTAGGACATCTCATTAATCACTGACTCTGAAAACTCTCTCCTTTAATAACCATATTTTAATATTAAATCAAAATTATGCTATCTCCCTTCATTCCCTCTTACCAAAGACAATCAGGGATTTAATATTGTAACAAAGTCCAAACCACTTGTCCATAATTCCAAATCCTTATAATCTAGCCCCCAAATCTTTTTCAAAATCCATATTCTACACAATCCCAATACTCAAACCAAGCCAGTCTAATGAATAATCTCTAAATATGTCATGTGTTCATCTGTTCCCTCTACTATGAAATACTTGCCCCCATTCATCACAGACACACAGACACAACAAACACACATCATTCAGCTAAATTATTTTCTTACAAACCCATATGATACACCCTCATCATTGAAATCTATCCCAATAGGGCTCACATGATTACACTGGATCCAATCAAATAATCTTCAGTCTCTTAAGGTCAGTTGTGGCATATGATATAATCAGTGTTCTAGTTTGCTAGCTGTCAGAATGCAATATGCCAGAAATGGAATGGCTTTTAAAAGGGAAATTTAATAAATTGCTATTTTACAGTTCTAAGGCCGAGAAAATGTCCCAAATAAAACAAGTCTATAGAAATGTCCAATCAAAGGCATACAGAGAAAGATACCTTCGTTCAAGAAGGCCGATGAAGGTCAGGGTTTCTCTCACAAGTGAGAAGGCAAATGGTGAACACAGTGATGGTTTCTCTCTCAGCTAGAAGGGCACATGGCAAGCACAGCATCAAGTGCTAGCTTTCTCTCCTGGCTTTCTGTTTCATGAAGCTCCACAGGAGGTATTTTCCTTCTTCATCTGCAAAGGTCGCTGGCTCATGGACTCTCTGCTTCATGGTGCTGCAGCATTCTCTGCTCTCTTTGAACCTTCCATTCTCCAAAATGTTTCCTCTTTTATAGGACTCCAGTAAGCCAATCAAACCCGCCCAAATGGGTAGAGACATATCTTCCCTAATCCAGTTTAACAACCACTCTTGATTGGTTACATCTACAGGGAGATGATCTAATTATAGATTCAAATATACAGTATTGAATACGTATTATTCTGTCTTTACAAAATAGGATTTTGATTAAAACATGGCTTTTCTAGGGGACATACATCCTTTCAAACCAACACACATAGTGATATCTCAAAACCTCTCATAGGTTTTGGAGATTAGGGCAGGATAACATAAAAGACCATTTTGAAACTCATACTCAGTAAAGAGACCAAGGACAAAAAGAGGCATGGAGTTTGAATTATTTTCCTTTTTCACATCAAAACCTCTCCTTGATTCCTTTTAGATTTTTTACACATGCCACTGTATGATTCTTCATATTGGCTTTCTTATTATAAATCTTGTATTCCTGGCCAAATATCCTCTTATGGGAGCAGAAAATGTCTTATATCTCTTTGTATCATTTGACCCCAGTAGCAGAGAAGTTCAATGAATGTTGATAATTTTGGTAATTATTAATCATATCCCTTCATTCTATGCAGGGGGAGAAGGGTAGGGGAATAATCATAGAAAGGAGATGCACATTTGCAAAATGGGGAAAATACATCAGGCTTTGCTTTCTTCCAAACACATAGAGGTTGCAAAGATAAGCTTAAAACATTCTCGGTAAGAGGTATGAAAATAAATAAAAAGAAGTCATTTTTCAGGTGTTTTGAAATTCACAAATAAAATCTGGCAAATTATAATGTTCTCATCAATCTTCTTGGGTACTTAAATGATATGGCAAAGCATGAATAAAATGCATACCCTTGAGCAAAATTCCCACTGACACTTATACTAAAAAAAAATGTATTGATTAAACAATCTTTGTCTACTATCTAAAACATAACAAAGTTTCCTTTTAGGGTTCTCCGGCATCTTACAATAGGAAAGCCATTTCTATGATACAGAAAAATTTAGTAATTGCCCTATTACTGAGCTTGGGTGATGGTAAGGAGAAGGGCAAATCTCACTGCTAAATCAGTAAAATAAATAAACAAAAAAAACTAATTGGTTTAAATAGGAGGAAAAATAGATAAGAAAAAGTTGGCTTTTCAGCTGGTACTAAAAATAAATCATAGTTTTACAGATACACATAAGAGTCAGCCCAGAAATTAACTCCTCCCTGGTGAAATGTGAAAGAGACAGGTCTACACTTTCTGCCCCATATCACATCTAATCATTCATCATCCATTCTTAAACATATTAAGTTCCAATCCATTACAACATCTTGGGCTGTAAATAACAGTAAATGTCTACTCAAATTGTTTAAAAGAAACTGAATTTTATAACACCAAGTCATTCAGGCAGGGGATTTTTCAAAGATGACTGATGCAATGACTCAATGATATCCTCAAGGACCCAGGTTCTATCTATTTCTCCTTTTATCAGGGTTGGCTTCATCCTTAAACAGGGCACAGATGGCTATAGGAGTTCCAAGTATCACCTTTAGACAACAGCCAGAGACAGACTAAAGAGCACCTTTAAAATTTCTTCTTCTTACAATCAAGGAAATGTCCCCTCACTTCTCACTGGCCAGGAAAGGACAGAGTCACATGCTCACCTTTAAACCAATCACTTCCAAGGGAAAGGTCATTATGATTGGCTTTGACTAGTACCCAGCAAACTACTTAGCACCGTCATTGTAGCAGGAATAGACAATACATAAGTGAATGAGCAGTGGCTGTGTTCCAACTTCATTTACAAAAACAGGTAGAGGGCTAGATTTCACCTTCTACAGTTTGCTGACTCCAGGTTTAGACTAACAGGAGGTGTTGATGCAGTTGGACATAGAGCTATTTTTGCAGAAGCACATGACAGATTCTTAAACAAAATCACATTTAGAAAAGAAGCTAGAAGTGGGCAAACGGATGTACTAGCCAACTGGGTCTGCTACAGCCAGCTTTGTGCACCATGCCTGTTATCCTTTTGTGATTTCGTTTCCTCTCTCAAGGATTATAATTAAAGTATAAACTGTTTATCTCATGGGGCTGGGAAGAGGAACAAGGGAAGGTGTGAAAAGTAAAATTCAAGAAAAGGAAAGTAACTAGAAAATATCCTTGAAAGATAGAAAACGAGTCATTAAAATAAATTCTCCTGAGGAATCTATTTTTTAGATTAATTCATTTTTTAACAAATAACTCTTAGGTATCTTTTAAATTACTAGTTAAAATTGAGCACTGACTAAAGTGTCAAGCCTGGTGCCAAATGTTTTACATGTATATATAAATTCGTTTTCATTTACAACAATTCTATGAGACAGACTTCACTTTGCTATGGAAGATAAAACACAAGTAGCAAGGTCACAATGACACAAGTAGAGAAACCTGGCCATCTGCCTCCCACAGCCAAACCCATAACCACAATGAAACCACTCACTGAGCTACATGTGAGGGACTGAAAGCAAATAAGACAGACAAGTCTCTTGCCTTTGGAGAATTTACATTCTAGGTAGAAAAGCAAAAATCAACAACTAAAATCACGTATTATTAAGGTTAAGATGGAAACAAATACAGGTGCTTTGAGAGAAAATAACAGGAGCTCCCTAATTTAGATAGGGTGCTCAGGGAAGGTACATTTATGATATGACCTGAAGGATGAGATGGAGCTAGCCATGGGGGAGGAAAAACTGGCAAGGAACAGGAGGAGCCTTAAGAAAAGCATTCCCAGCGGAGGCACCAGCAGCTACAAAAGCCCAGGAGAACAAACAACAAAAGAAAGTTTGACGAACAAAAAGGAGCCTATAGTTTTTGGAGGCAGGAGAACAGCACAGAATGAGAGGTAGGAAAAGCTAGAATGTGTTGGGCCTAGTAGGCCGTGGAATTGAACTTGACTTTTATCCTCAGTGCTGTGGGAAGCCATCAAAGAATTAAAGCAAGGGGATAATTTGAAATAACTCTGATTTCTTAAGCAATTACTCTTGGATATTTCGTGGAGAATGGAAGCGGAAGTATGAAAGCAGGAATATCACTTAAGGGGCTAGCGTTACTCCAGGCAAGACATGAAGATGGAGTGGCCCACATTAATGGATGCCAAATGTATCCCGATGTTGTATGTATGTATGTATGTATGTATGTGTAAAACACACACACAATATAATTCACATATAATAAAATTCACCACCTCAAAATATACAATTTAGTAGGTTTTAGCATATTCACAAAGCTGAGCAACAATCCCTACTATCAAATTTTCATCACCCTAAAAAGAAATCCCATACTCTTCACAGTTACTCCCCATTTCCTCCTCCCTCCCTCTCCTAACAAAAACTAATCTACTTTATCCGAGTATATTTTGAAGGTAGAACAGACAGGACCCTGGAACCGTCAGAGTTTTGATTGACTACCTCCTGAAACAGTTTTAATTCTAAGTAATATATTAAAAATATTAGTATCCAAGCAAAGTCACAAATTTAATTATATTCAATGTATACTTTCATAAAGCTTTTTAAAACCATTTATAAAATTTACATATTTTTCTCTGAACCTGTCACTAATTTGTGCAAGTAGCTATCTATCACTTTAGTTAAACCAATAATCAGGAGGGAAAGAAAGAAACTTGGATTTTTTTGCATGCTTCATGATTTATTTGAGTGTATTTTTTTAGAATAAAGTATCAGAAGGGAATGGGACTAGAAAGACTTTTAAAAAGGAGCTTCCAAATAAATGAAAGAGGCTGAAAGTAACCTAAATACATTTAAATAATATCCTGCCTGCCTGCATGGGTGGTATCACATATAAACTTAAATGAAAGTGGATGCCCACCACAAAGGGAAGCCACTATATTCCTCCAGGGATTTATCATGTAAGCCCTAAATCTGAATTCAACTTAGAAAGAAAAGATCAAAAACTGCCAGCTGCCCTTTCTGATATCCCTTTATCCCCAAAGGAACTCTTCCCCTGACTCTTGTAAAGGACTATAAGACCTAAATAGTTCCAGGAATGATTTTGATGTTCAACATTAAAAGTTCTAACTTTTTCTATCTACCTATTTCTCCATATTTTTGGAAAATTTAGACAGAAGTAGACCAAACGGGATGAGAAGATATGAAACCATCAATGGTCACTCTGTACAAGCCTGTGAAGCTGACAGACTTTCAAATCAAGTCAAGAAATTCAAGTCCTCTCCAGAACTGATCGCCATGAGCTTCCCTTCCCACTGTGGCCTCCCACAGTATCTCTAGGTCTGTTCTAGATCAGATATAGCTTCAGATATCCACAGGTCATGGAATTATCTTTCATTCAAATGTCCATCTAGCCAGCTGTACCACAAAGTCATAGGTTCTAGAAAACCTAATGAGATGATTTTGCTATTTAATCAGTAGTTGTGAAAAAGCTTTCATTGTGCTTACATACAGGATGTACATGGTCTGTAATGGGCACCTTACCAAGTAAATTAGAGAATGGCTAGACCCATCCTCTGGGAGCTGGCAGAATTAAACACCATGTGAGGGTGGACAAACAAAGGACTAAACTATCAGTAATGAAAGATCTACTACATGCATGTCTTTATATACCAAGAATGTATTGTTCTTTTATATACGTGGCATCATACGTGAGGATATAAAAGAAATATTAAATATAAGCCTTACCATTCAAAAGGTCATTATACAGAAAATTCTGAATTAATCAAGAGAAGAGGGTATTCTGGTTAATCAACTATAATATAAAAACACTCAAATATATTTTGCTATTATCTCAAATTTGTACAGACCATTTTTCTTTAATTTATAATGCACTTTAACATTTATTCACTCATATTATAGCTACAAAGTGGTGGATGATGAAATTTTATCTGGATTTCTACAAAGAAGTAATTAAGGCTCAGAGAGATCATTTAGTGTAACCAAATTCTGGGTGGTTAATGAGTGGTTTAGGTAGAATTGAAATCCAGGGCTTTCTATACCTTTGGGTCAAGTCTAGGGTTTCTCAAAAGTAACACTACTAACATTTTGAGATAGATAATGATTTGTTATGGGGGCTGCCCAGGGAACACAGGATGTTTAGTGGCATCCCTGGCCTCTCCCACCAAATGGCAGTAGTACAACCCCATCCCATCCGTCAATCCTAACAATTGAAAATGTCCTCATTCTAGACAGTGGAAATATGGTGGAACAGGAAGGTCCACAATTCAGTCCTTCTAGCAGAACAACTACTAAACAGGCAGGAACTGACTGAAAAAACTATTTCAAAACTCCAGAGTCTACTAGAGCACTGTACAGCATCCATGGAAAAGCAGGAGGACGAGGCCAGTAAATCATGGTAAAGACTAGCAAACTGCTTTACCCACACAGCAGTTACCAGTGTCCATCCCCCAGTCTTGCAGCAGGTCATCGTGGGATACGACCCCTGACTAATTTACTGGAGACAAAAAGGGATGCAAAAATCCACTTCCAAAGATTAGAGGTGGATTTGCTGATTGCTGATTATGGCTTTTGATTAGCAACTTTAAATCACTGGGGTCCTGGCTCCTAGGGCCACCAGTGTTCCAACCCACCCAGGAAAAAGGCAGGTGAGGAGACTTAAAGATGCTGTGTTTCCCTGGGCTCTTGGGGACAGTTAGTTGAAGGGCTGCATTTGCTGGGCAGATCAAGAAAGTATAGCCTTGGAGAACCATGGAAGAAAGTCCTGGTGTCCTTCCTGATCCCCTTCCAGAGCACTATGGGCCTGGTCAGCATCTTCCTCTTGGATACCTGGAACTGTTCTAGCTGGGAAGACTGACTTGGAATACTCCTCTCTAGCATGGCCCACCATCCACTCACCCCACCCCAACCTACCCCAGCCCCCTGCAAAATCTGACCTCTAGGCAAAAGCAATTTGAGACTAAAATGAAAGCTAGGCAACTATAGGGGCAGATGGCCTGCAGCAAAAGATTACCTCCTTTAAACACCAGAAGAGGCAGGTCTGTCTTCTGGGAAATAGAGGGGGCATTTAAAAATCTTGTAAACAGGGGAACTCAAAACCAACTAACAAGCACAAGCCCAGGACAAGAAACACACCCAGAAAAGACACGCTGGACACCACACTTTGCCTTTGCCTTGGGTAGACTTTCCTAACCGTATGCTGACACTCAAGAAATCTCTGTAATAACATCAACTAGCTACAAAATCAAGAAACAGACATTTCTGGGAATAGATCTCATAATTAAAATATTAAAATGGACCATTTGCAACAAAGGAGCACTGGGCAAAGAAATGGGAAATGGTGACCTATCCAAGGGAAAAGGATAAACATCCAGGAAACACCAGTGAGGAAGATGAGAATAGGGAGATACTAAACAAAGCCTTTAAAGAAATGATCTTAAAAGTACTCAAGGAGATGAAAGAAATTACAGAGAAAGAATTGAGGGATATCAGGAAAACAATGAATTCATAATATGAGAATTTTAGTAAAGAGAAAGAATTTTTAAAAAGGAACCAAACAGAACTACTGGCACTGAAGGCCACAATAAATGAAAAGAAAAATGTCCAGGAGGGTACAAAAGCAGATTGGGGCTGGAAGAAAAAAGAAACACTGATCCCAAAGACAAGGCACTTGAAATGGGTCAGCTGAGGAGCAGAAATAAAAAGAAATTATTAAGAATGAAATAGCCTAGAACATCTCTGAGATACATCAAGTGTACTAATATATGCACTATGGAGAAAAAAGAAAAGGGCAGAAAGAATATCCAAAGGAACACTGAAAAAGAACTTCCCAAACTTAGCAAAAGACATGAGCATGCAATTCAAGAAGCCCAGAGAACAGGATAAAAATGAACAAAATACACCCACCATATACTGATCACACTATTGAATGCTAAAGAACAAGGAGAGAGTACTGAAAGTTGCAAAAGAAAAGAAATGTGTTATATACAAGGGAGTCCAATTAGATTGAGTGCTGGTTTCTTATCAGAAACCATAGAGACAAGAAAGCAGGGGACTGAAATACTTAAAGTGCTGAAATAAAAGAACTACCAAGAATTTTATAACCACCGAAACTTTCTTTCAAAAATGAGGAAAAGATTAGGACATTATCAGATAAATAAAAGCTGAGGATTTATCACCACCAGATTTACCTTACAAGCAATGCAAAAAGAAATTCTTCAGACTGAAAGGAAAGGATATTAGATAGTGCCTCAAAGCAGCATTAATAAATAAAGACTTAGGTAATTATAAATGTCAGTGTTTATGTATTGTATTTTTTTTATATGTAACTCCACTTCTTACTTTCTACAGATGCTAAAATGCACAAAAGTAATGATAAATCAATGGTTTGGAGCATACAATGTACAAAAGTATAAATGATAACAAGCATTTAAAAAGGTAGAAGGAGAAAGGGGCATTGGAAAACTGTATGTGTATGCTATTGAAGTCGAGATGGTATCAAACTGAATATGATTGTTATATGCTAAGGATGTTAAACTTTAACATCATGGTAACCACAAGGACAAAATATGAAGAACATATCTAGATAGATTTAAGAAG
Source organism: Tamandua tetradactyla (assembly GCF_023851605.1). Classification (NCBI taxonomy): domain Eukaryota; kingdom Metazoa; phylum Chordata; class Mammalia; order Pilosa; family Myrmecophagidae; genus Tamandua; species Tamandua tetradactyla. The sequence goes on along the minus strand of NC_135327.1, from coordinate 130,186,905 downwards.
GCATTCAATATGGTACAGCACAAAAAACCAAATGAATAAAGAAATGGGCATTAGTGGAATAATTGAGTAACAAAAAAGGTATGAGACTTTCAAAGACCAAATAGTAAAATGGCAGAAGGAAGCCTGCATTATCAGTACTGATTTTTAAGTGTAAATACAGTAAACATTCGAGTCAAAAGGGAGATACTGGCAGAATGGATAAAAAAGTATGGCCCAACTATATGTCGATTCACAAGTGACTTATTCTAAATGGGAAGACACAAGTACATAGAAAGTGAAAGGATGGAGAAAAATATATACCATGCAAGCAGTAACCAAAAGAGACCTGGGGTAACTTTACAAAATCAGTTAAAATAGACTTTGCGACAAAAAAGTTACAAGGGACAAAGACAACAATTATATACTGATAAAGGTGTCAATTCAACAAGAAGATGTAACAATTACAAATACATACGCACCTGACAGCAGAGCCCCAAAATATATAAAGCAAATATTTGGCAGATTTGAAGGGGGAAATCGACGGCTCACATTACTGGTAGGAGGTTTTAATACACCACTTTCAATAATGGATAAAACATCCAGACAGAAGACCAATAAGGAAACATGAGACTCAAGGTACTCTAAACCAACAAGACCTAATGGAATATAAAGAGCACTTACCCAACAACAATAGAATATCCATTCTTCTCAAGTGCACACAGATAATTTTGGGGTGTAGAACATGTCTTAGGTCAAAAAACAATTCTCAATAAGTTCAAAAATATTGAAATCATACAATGTATCTTCTCTAGCCACAATTGAATGAAGCTGGAAATTAGGGGAAAATGGAACATTCATAGATGCATGGAAATTAAACAATGTACTATTAAACATTCAATGGGTTAAAGAGGAACTCACAAGGGACATTAGAAGATACCTTAAAGCAAATGAAAACAAAAATACAACATACCAAAATTATGTGAGGTACCAAAGGTAGGACACAGAGTGAAATCCATAATTCTAAATTCTTAAATTAATACAGAAGAAATATCTCAAATCAGAATCCTGTCCTCACAACTGGAGGTACTAGAAAAAGAAGGGTAAACTACACCTAAAGCAACAGAAGGAAGGAAATAAAGATTAGAACAGAAAAAAATGAAATAGTGAACAACAGCAAATAAAAAAACAGTAGAGAGAATGAACATAACCAAAAGTTGGTTCTTTGAAAAGATTATTAAAATTAACAAATCTTAATCTAGACTAACAAAGAAAAAAATAAAGGACACACAAAAAACAAAATCATAAATGAAAGGGGGACAATATTACTGACCCCACTGAAATAAAAAATGGACAAATTCTTAGAAACACAACTACCAACACTGACTCAAAAAGAAAGAGAGGGGGCGGGCCGCGGTGGCTCAGCGGGCAAAGTGCTTGCCTGCTATGCCGGAGGACCTCGGTTCGATTCCCGGCCCCAGCCCATGTAACAAAAACGGAGAAACAGAATACAATAAAACAAGAAAATGTTTAAAAATGTTTCCCTTTCTTCCTTCCTTCCTTCCTTCTATCCTTCCTTCCTTCTCTCTGTCTTTCCTTTAAAAAAAAAAAAAAAAAAAAAAAAAAAAAAAAAGAAAGAGAGGATCTTAACAAACAAATAACCAGTAAAAAGATTGAATCCATAACCAAAAACTTCCCCAAGAAAGAAAAACCCAGGACCAGATGGCTTCAAAGAGCAATTTTACAAAATATTCCAAGAGTAATTAACTCCAAACCTGCTAAACATTCCCAAAAATTGAAGAGAAGTGAACACTCCCAAATTCGTTTTGCAGGGCCAAGAGCACCCTGGTACCAAAGCCAAATAAAGACACCACAAGAAAAGAAAATTATAAACCAATACCCTTATGAATGAAGATGCAAAAATCCTCAACAAAATACTAGCAAACTGAATCCAAAAGCTTATTAAAGGAAGTGTACACCATGACCAATTGGGATTTATTCCTTGTATGCAAGAGTGGTTCGACACAAGAAAATCAAATAATGTAATACATCACATTAGTAGAATAAAGGAAAAAACATGATCATCTCAGTTGATGCAGAAATGAGGCATTTGACAAAATCCAGCATCCCTTCTTGATAAACACACACACACTTAGAACACTAGGAATAGTAAGAAGCTTTCTCAACATTATAAAGGTTATATATGAAAACCTCACAGCTAACATCATAGTTAATAGTGAAAGACTGAAAGCTTTCTCTCTAAGATCAAAAACAAGATAAAGATGTCCACTATTATTTAACATTGTACTGGAAGTTTTGGTCAGAGCAGTTAGGCAAGAAAAAGAAATAAAAGGCATCCAAATTGAAAGGAAGAAGTAAAACCTCCCCTATTTGCAGATGACAAGATCCTATATTCATAAAAACCTGAGAAATCCACCACAAAGCTCTTAGAGCTAATAAATGAATTCAGCAAAGTGGTAATTTTACAAGATCAACACCCAAAAATCAGTAGTGTTTCCATACACTAGCAATGGATTATCAGAAGAAGAAATTAAGAAAAAAATTCCATTTAAAATAACAACAAAAACTCAAATGTCAAAGAATAAATTTGACCAATGATGTGAAGGACTGGTAAACAGAAAACTATAAAATATTGCCAATGGAAATCAAAGAGGACCTAAATAAATGGAGGGACATTCCATATTCAGGGATCAGAAGATTAGATATTAAGATATCAATTCTATCCAAAGCAATTTGTAGATTCAATGCAATCCCAATCAAAATTCCAATAACTTACTTTGCAGAAAATGGAAAAGCCAATAACCAAATTTTGTAGGAGCGTAAGTACACCTGAATAGCAAAGCCATATTGTAACTGAAGAATGAAAGTGGAAGATTCACACTACCTGATCTTAAAACTTATTACACAGCAACAGGAATCAAAACAGCAGGGGAATGGCACAAGGACAGACATGTAGACCAATGGAATTGAATTGAGAGGTTAGAAATTAACCATTACACTTATGATCAAATTATTTTTGGCAAGGAAGCAAAGACTATTCAATTGGGAAAGAATAGTTTCTTCAACAAACGATGCAGGGAGAATTGGATATCCATTTGTATAAAGAAGAAAGGAAGGCCCCTACCTCACACCGTATACAAAAATCAAATCAAAATGAATCAAAATATAAGAATTAGATCTACAAAACTCCTAGAACAGCATGTAGGGAAGCATCTTCAGGACCTTGTATGGTTTCTAAGACTTTGAATCTAAAGCAAAAAAGAGAAAAAATTGATAAATGGGACATCACCAAAATTAAAAACATTCATGCCTCAAAGGACTTTATCATGAAAGTAAAACGACAACCTACACAAATATTTGGAAACCACATATCCAATAAAGGTTTAATATTCAGAGCATCTAAAGAAATCTTTTAACTTACCAACAAAAAGACTACCTAATTTAAAAATGAGCAGAAGACGTGAATAGACATTTCTCCAAGAAGATATACAAATTGCCAGAGAGCACATGAAACTATTCCCAACACCATTAGCTATCAGGGAACTGCAAATCAAAGCCACAAGATACCATTTAGTAGTATGGCTAATATTAAGGGGAAAAAAAAGAAAATTACAGTGTTAGAGAGAATATGAATAGGAACACTCATTCATTGCTGGTGGTAATGAAAAATGATGCAGCCACTGTGAAAACAGTTTGGCAGACCTCCAAAAAGTTATATATAGAATTACCATATGACCTCGTGATCTGACTTCAAAGTATATACCCAAAAAAACTGAAAACAGGGACTTGAACCTATATTTGCAAACTGAAGTTTGTTGCAGCATTATTCACAATAGATTGAAGCAACCTAAGTGTCTATTAATCAAATGAATGATACACAAACATGGTGTATACATATGATGGACTATTTTTCAGCCATAAAGGTAATGAAGTTCTAATACATGTGACAACATGGATGAACCCTAAAGCCATCAGGCTGAGTGAAATAAGCCAGACACAAAAGAACAAATATTGTATGGTCTCACTGATATGAAATAATTAGAATAAGCAAACTCATAGAGTCATAATCTAGAATATTGGTTATCAGGGATGGGATGGAAATAGGGAGTAGTGAGCTAAGGCTTCAAATGTACAGGGTTCCTATTTGGAACAATGGACATGTTTTGATAAAGAATGGTGCTCATGGTAGCTCAACATTGTGAACATAATTAATACCCTTGAAATACAAATATCTGAATGTAGTTAAAATGGTAAATTTTAGGTGGTATACATGGTAATAGAAATTTAAAAAAAAAAAAATCCATGAAACTGCACCAACAGTGAACCCTAAATTAAACCATGTATCACAGTTAATAGTAAAGTATAAGAATGTTCTTTCATGAATTATAAAAAATGTACCATACCAATGCAAGGTGTTATTAATAGGGTGTTATATGTATTTTTTGCATGGTTGTTCTGTAAACCCACAGCTTCTCTAATAAAAACATATACATACATCATTACAAAATATGTCTTCAGACATTGCCAATTGTCCTCTGAGAGATAAATGCAGATTCCCACACCCCTCCCCAAATAAGAATCACTCATCTAGTCTACTTTCCAGGGATCCAGTTTGCCTTATATTCAGGTTCATAAAAACTATCCATTTATAGCATACAGCAATTATGTTTTATTAGATTCTCAATTTTCCATAACCAACTGTAAAATATATACATATATAGTAATCTATTTTACCACACATTTTTTGAGAGTCATAACTTGTGGATTTTTTTAATGACCCTAAGTGAAATGTAATGTCTCTTGATCAACAGAAACATCAAGCTAAAGATGTAGGAGCATGTTAGTTAACAGATATCTGATGCTTTCATGGTTTAAAAATGTTTTTCTTAAATTTGTTGACATCTTGATAAGGTAAAATAAAGTACTCAACTGGTCTCATCTCCACCCCCTTTCTTCCCACTTCTGATAACATCCATATTTTACAGTAATTAAAGGGAGGTAAAAAGAGATACCTAATAACTTGGTCAATATCAGCCACAAAAAAAAAAAAAACAGCTGCTGAAGCTCTCACTTGGGCACCAACAGCCTCTACTTGGCATTTGACAACTTAGAACACCTAGAATAAAATTCTATTTGATTCATGCAGAGTATTCAGTATTTCAATTTTCTTTCTGAAACGGAGTTCTTTTGTTTGTTTTGTATGCTGTATGGTGGGGTCACAGTTCATTCTTTTTCCATGTGAGTATCCTGTTATTGCAGCACCATTTGTTGAATATTTTGTTTGCTTGCTTGTTTTTGTTGTTTTTTTGTTTGTTTGTTTGTTTGTTTGGGAAATACATGGCCGGAAATCGAACCCAGGTCTCTCCCACATGGCAGGCAAGAATTCTACCACTGAATACCCTCGCATCCCCTAAAACAGAGTTTTTTTAATCACTGTATCAGGTGCTTTGTTCTGCTACAGGAAAAAAGAAATCTCCCCAATGAAAGTCCTAGAGGGGAAATAGTTAAAAAGAAAAATGTATGCTCATATCAGTAAATTCTCTAGGGTAATTTTTAACTAATTTTAGTAAGTGAAATATTCTAACAATTACCGTCTTGATTATTCAAATATAAAAATCAATTGAGTACAGAAAATGCAGAATAAAGAATATGAATGATTTGGAATTATAGCTTGAAGTAGAAAATTAGGTCAGTTCCCATTACCATATATTCTGGGTCTCTTCTGCTTCTGTTTATTAGCATTATGCAAGAGCTTCTGGAGACAATATCCCCAGTTTTATCCACAACACCTACTAAAGCACCAACCTTCCCCAAGGAAAATGGAGCAATAATTAACTCTGCCTATAAAACAATATTTAGTCTAATCTCAGCAGTATTTTTAACACTGTGTTTTAAGAAGCTGAATTCAGATTACATTGAATAGATACTATGCCTCCATGTGAGCTCATCTGTGATCCGGAGTAATTTGATGGCTGAAACACTAAGGATACACTCTTTAAATCTTCATAACAAAGATCCATACACATGAGGTGGCTCTCATTCATATTTCATGTTTTTTTCGAACAGACCAATTTCAGGTCTGTAAGTCAGCACCTAGAATAAAAACAGTGCCATATGGAACTTTCAGAATTTGACTGAAAAACACATCAAAAAAAGGCAGATTAACCTCACAGAGAACAGTTTACTGTCCATATGCAGGACAAAATGATGCATGAACCACCTAAAGCTAAATGTGACATTTGACGCCCTTCCCTGCAAGTCATCACACCACCCCTTGTGAAACTGTCATGGTTAATAGTCATCAACAAGGGTCAGGCTCTCTCTTAGGAAGACACATCTTTAAAAAAAGGGGAAAAAAAAAGAAACAAACAGAGACATATGTAAATACTCTGAGAGGCCAATGTGACACACTGGTAATTGCAGCCTTAATAGGTAGCTATTTAGAAAAAGTCCCACCTTCCTCCTAAGCCACAGACTGAAGGTTTAAGCCTTTTCCCTAGATGGTTTCTAAAGAGAAAGCCCCTGAAACACTTTCCCAGTAAACATTAAGGTGTCGTATCAATACATTCCATGCCAGAGAGGCCTGCTGGAGTCTAGAAAAGAAGAGCATCCTGGAGTCATTCATTGGCTCAGGCTTCAAATCTGAGTCAGCCCTGCAATGTCACCAACTTACTGGGGGTTTGGAGCTAGCCATTTATTTTGCTACAGCTTGTTTTCATCATCCTGCTTTTGCTATTAACCTACACAAGTACCAACCACATTCCACATATTGTACTAAATATACAGTTGGAGACAAAAACCACCCACTGGCTTCACATCACAGGCTTCAGCTTTGCTAATTAAAAATGTAAGAAAAGCACTATCTTTTAAGTGTTTTCAATCATGAGAATAAAACATCATCCACTGACCCATATCAAAATGTAGCTGCGTTGCTGGATTTCTGGCAAAGTTGTTACACCCCATAAAGAGCACTGATCTAGAACAGCAACACATTGTGGCAAGGAGAAGAAGGGGCAGCACAAAATAAATGAGGAATTCAAAGCTCAGTTCTGTCTCCTACTAGGTGTATGACTTTGGGAATTTCCTTGACTTCTCTGAGCCACATCAATAAAGGTTTCTTCACTTATAAATAGAAACAGTGTTACTCAGAGCTATTAGAAGGATTAAATGAGATGATGTGTAACAGAGATAACAGTGTATTGTTTATTCTTTTTCTCCATGAAGATGACTACCTGGAAACCATTTTGCCAGGAAAAGAGGAAGATATGACATAAAGAAAACCTTGCTCCAACTGGAAGTGGAAATCCAACAATTTTAGGCCCCCAACTGACAGTTTTGCCTGATGTAGTTCAAAACGAAGGTGCCCATCCCTTCTAACATAGTTTATGCTTGTTACGAGGAACTGCCTGCCATAGGACGGAGTCCAGAAAAGAAGAGCATCCTGGAGTCATTTATTGGCCCAGGCTCCATGTCTGACTCAGCCCTGCAATGTCACTGACTTACTGGGGGTTCTACAAGTCTACCCTCTCTTAAAAAGTCCTGTTAGTGGGACTGGAAATTATTTAAAAAGTTGAAAAAGGGATCAGACTTTGACTAGAGATATAAATGAAGCTCTTTCCTCCCTACCCTGTGATCTGGCTTTGTTGAAGACAGCAAGGAAACAGCAAGAGGTGGAGGAAAGATGGGATAGAGTTTGTTTATGCAGTAGCACTCCCTATTCTGTTGACCACTGCTATTTCTCGATCTGATGCCAGAGACAATTATTGCTGCTATCTGCATGGTCTGCTCATCCTATAATACTGAAACCTTCTACCTACCAAATAACCCTGGTGTAGACAATGCTTGCTACCAAGCACTGTTTCCTCCACTCTGGCTCCAAGGCATGCAGGAGTCTGGGAGGGGAGTTTTTGCTTCTCCTCTAGACACCCCCGGTGGTAAGCAGGATCCTCCTCACAGTGTGTGTGCCACCATACTTAACTGAAATAGATCTCCCAGGGCAGCCCAAAGATAGAGATGCTTATTGGTGCAAAATTTATATTTTGGATAGCACATTATCTAATTTAACTTGTATGGTCAGTTTAGTTGAACACCATAAGTACATGGAATCTTGAATAAGGCGTGAGATCTTGTTGGTTAGCTTTCCACTCAACCAACTGCTTCATCCTTAACACTGGGGACTTAGGAATCTTCAGGATCCCACCTTTTATGATTTCATGAAGTTTTAACATATGGAACTTGTGGTCTTCTGTTCCCCAGCTCTTCACTCACCAACAGTAACACCAGGTGAACACTCAACAACACTCCTTCGAAATCTCACACACTAGACTATTAGGCCTTCTCCTGGCTTTGGAGTTTGGTTTGGAGAAGGGAAACATAACAAGTTTCCCTCTTGAGGAACTGTAGAGGTAATTATTACATTACAATCTTGCTCTCCCCAGAGGTTTTCCACTCCTTACATAAACAGATGGGCAGAGGGAGCTACATAGGTTCTACAAGTCTACCCTCTCTTAAAAAGTTCTGCTAGTGGGACTGGGAACTGTTTAAAAAGTTAAGAAAGGTAGCAGACTTTGAAAGAGATATGAATGGAGCTGATCTAGATAGGACTAAGGTAGATCAGAATACAGGATAAAGGATGATATCATCCATATTTTAAAACTTCAACTTCTGTGTGAGCCCAAAGATAGAGATGCTTATTGGTGCAACATTTATATTTTGGCTAGCACATTATCTAATTTAACTTGTATGGTCAGTTTAGTTGAACACCATAAGTACATGGAATCTTGAATAAGGTGTGAGATCTTGTTGGTTAGCCCAGGTTAATGTGATGCCCTAATACATCCCAGAGAAATTTGGGCAGTGAATAAAGAAGTATTTGCAAAATTCCCTTGGAGGACTGGGGAGATAGGAGGAAATATTCAATTTCCCTATTTGGAGAATTCCTGATAGTCTTACAAGCAGTAGGGACAACCAAATCAACAGCCTGAGCCCTGGATCTTGGAATTCGCCCCTATAAAACTGATTTCTGCAAAGGATAGGCTAAGCCTACTTTAATTACACCTAAGAGGCACCCCCAGAGAATCTCCTTTATTTGCTCAAATGTGGCCTCTCTCTTTAAGCCAAATTGGCAGGTGAACTCACTGCCCTCCCCCTCTGTGTGAGGTATGACTCCTAGGGGTGTAAATTTCCCTGGCAACGTGGGACAGAACTCTCGAGATGAGCTAGTATCTGGAATCATGGGATTGAGAAAGCCTTCTTGGCCAAAAGGGGAAAGACAGAAATGAAACAAAATAAAGTTTCAGTAGCTGAGAGATTTCAAACAAAGTTAAGAGGTTAACCTGGAGACTATTCTTATGCATTATATAGACATCCCTTTTAAGTTTATGGTGTATTGGAGTGGCTGAGGGAAGTACCTGAAACTGTTGAGCTGTGTTCCAGTAGCCTTGATTCTTGAAGACAATTGTATAATGATACAGCTTTTACAATGTGACTGTGGGATTGTGAAAACTTTGAGTCTGATGATCCTTTTATCCAGAGTATGGAAAGATGAGTAACCAAATATGAATACAAAAATAAATTAATAATAGAGGATAAGGGTTAAATACTAGTGGTTAATGAGAGGGAGAGGGAGAAGGTATAGAACATGACTTTTTTTTCTTTTTATTTCTTTTTCTGGAGTGATGCAAATTTTATAAAACTGATCATGCTGATGAACACACAATTATGTGATGATATTGCGAGCCATCGATTGTACACCATGTATGGACTGTGTATGTGTGAAGATTTGTCAATAAAAACATTAAAAAAAAAAAAGTCCTGCTATGTGGGACTGGTAATGCAGAGTACTTGTCTCTGATAAAAAAATATAAAGGGATGCAGCAACTTAAACTCTCAACTGTGAGCTATCTCCAGAGCAAAGAGGCATCAGGAAGGGTACCACATGCTGATATTATGCATCACCCTGTGACACCCTCAGTATCAAGAACAAGAAATTTAGGTTCTCAGACCCAGATTTAGCATGTACCAGCAGGTAATCATCGTTGGGACACTCATCTAACCTCTCAGGGTCAGGAGTTTACACTCTTCAAAAGAGAATAATACCATCTGTCCAGCAAATCTCACAGGATTGCTTAAGACTAATGAAGGTATTTTTTAAACCATAAGTTGCAAAACCTCATGTTAGTATGCCAAGAGAAAAATACCACCCTGAGTTTATTTTCCAAAAAGGATAGGGAAGAGATGGGATGTTAGAAGGCTCTGCCCGGCATTTTACAAAGACAAAGAAAGACTAACATTGCAGGGACAAGCTGAACCTACCCATTTTTTTCAAGGCCTTAACAAACATGGTACCAGCCAAGGACCCCCTCCTGGAGCTTCTGACATTAGGACAGTCTAATCCTCAGAACCTCCACCCTCATCGAAGAATCTAAACTTAGAGCTCAGAAGTATGTGAAACAGCATTGCGTGCCAAATGTATTGTTTTAAGAAGGAGTAAGGGCTCTGAGAGTTAAGCATTTGCCCAGAGTAAAGAGTTGGTTTTTCCCTAGTGATGGCAAAAGTCAACGAAAAGGAATACAAAGCAACCTGGAAAGTGTCTCTGTCACTTTGGCAGGGTCAGACAGGAATTACAGTGCTGAGAAAATATGTACTTTGTTCAGTTGCTGAGATTTGAACATGGCTCTGAAGAAGTAATTGGGCTCCCAGACTTCTCCTTTCACTTTAAAGGCACTTATCTATAAGGCCATCCAAAATGCTAAGTGTGAGGTGCTCGTTGTGCCACATACTCAACTAATTAAAACATATTAACAGCATTGAGTCATTTTATCCTTTCAAAAGAGAGAGAGGCAAGGCAGGCCTCCAGCAGCAGAGAAGATAATTAAGTAAAATTGCTTCTCACAGATAAATAATGGATATGACAACAGATGCCCCTCTTCCCTAGAAGGGTGGGGACAACAAAGGAAAAGGAATGTGCTTGTTTGCAACATGAATGCAAAATTGCTGCAGGCTAAAGATCTGTCCTGTTTGAGCACCATGGCAGAGAACAGGTCTGGCCTCTGCGCCCCAGTATGAAACCCAAATCAATGTTTCTACACACGTTACTGATTTCATTATATACTTTCACTTTGCCTTACAAAAGAAGCTAATACAAATTCAATACATGTCTTCATTCCAAACACAATGCTGCTGCCTTGTCAGCCATGTGGAGCTCCCATCACCGACAGGCCGTTGTACATGAGAAGCAGAAAGCAACTCTTCGTGGGAGCCTTGAGCCTGTCTACCCTGTCGTCTGCCATTATTCTTACTCAGCTGCAGCAGATTAGAGATAAATCCACCCAAAACATCTTTCCCTAACACACTGTCAAGGTCACTTCTCATAGCCACTGCAGGCACCCCATCTCTGCACGCCTAATTACAAAGCATGTATTTGTACCACGAAAACCATGAGAACCCATTCAAGGATGAAAGAAGGGTTAAAACTGCCATGCACAAAAAGTCTAACAGAGGAAAATGGGGCAATTTAAAATATCTTATTCCAAAGGATATTAGACCACAAAAGAAAATTGCCAACCTTAGCAAAATGAACCGTACGCAGCAACTGTTAGGAAAGAGAGCTATGACCCTGCTTTGCAATAGCCCAGAGCTACTAGGAATGAGATTTCCAAGGCAGTTTCTTAAATCTTCCAAGGCCTGGGGAAAGTGTGCATGTGCACATTTATGGGCTGAGTCAGGTATGCATCGTGGCTGATTTCAGCCCGGTATATGCACTAAAAGGCAAGCTGAGATTTATGAAATATAATAACAAAAAGTCATCCTTTAGGCCCACAGTGAGGTATCTCACAATAGAAGCTATACATATAAATATGTCTATTCACCCACTGAACAGACAAACAAAAAACAAGGAAAAGAAAAAGCATGCCAATTGCCTTGATTATATTTAATATAAAGATCATGGCACATGATGCTTTGATAAAAATGAGGGACTGATTTACTACATTATTAAGGTCTATTATTCCTAATTAGGATGAAAAAGGAACCATCAGGAAGCCTTCAATATTGGCAAAAGGAGGCTGAGTGAAGAAAATGGTACATGTGCTTTCCCAATGATAGATTTCATCTCAGGGCAAAACACATGCCAATTTATCCTGGTATTTGAAGAAAACAGTGACCAAATCACAACAAACTTTCTTAGATAAATGCAAAGTATAAGCTTTCATGAGTGCTGCTTAAGATATAAAGTAACACACCAATGAAAACCAAAGCCATATTAGCAAATAAAATTGTTCAGAGAACCCACACTTATATGGGCAATTGATTTTCCAAAAGATTCCAAAGTAATTCAATGAGGAAAGAAAAGACTTATTAACAAATGATGCTGGCACATAGAATGTCCATATGGAAAAATAAAGAAAGAATAAACCTCAACCCCTACCTGCATACCCACATGCAAACATTAATTCAAGATAGATTTACACCCCTAAAACTTTAAAGTTTTAGAAGAAAACAGGAGGATATCTTTGAGACCAAGAATAAAGATTTCCTAGACAAATCAGAGAATGCAATAATCATAAAAGAAAAAAAGATAAATTAGAGTTTATAAAAATTTTAAATTCTGATGAACAAAAAGTGATATTAAGAAAAAAGAATAGGCAAACCACAGACTGAGGGGGAAAAAACATACTTCTAGAAACGAACTCATGTTCAGAATATATAAGGAACTCCTGCAACTTAGTAATAAAAAGGAAAATACCCAAATTTAAAATCAGCGAAAGGCTTAAGAGAAACTTCACAAAGATACAAAAATGGCCAAGGACACATTTAAAAAGTATTGTTATCATTGGTCACCAAGGAAATACAAATTAAAATCTACACACTCACTAAGATGTCTACAGTTCAAAAGACACACAGAACGTTGGCAAGGACGTAAAATCACTGGAATGCTCATATCTTGCAAATGGGAATGCAAAATGGTAGAACCACTTTGGCAAAAATGCTTGGTGATTTCTTATACAGTTTAACACCTACAATAAGACCCAACCATTCTCTTCCTAAGATTTTACCCAAAAGAAACAAAAACAAATTTACACAGAGGACTTGTACAAAATATTCATAGCCACTTTCTTTATTCATAATAGGTAAAAACTGGAAACAACCCAAATATCCATCAACAGTAAAACTGGTAAACATTGGTACATTTATACAATGGAATATGACTCAGTGATAAAGACAAAGTGTTAACATAAGTAACAGCATAGATGAACCTCAAAAACATGATACTAAAAGAAAGAATGCACACACCCACAAAAAATGTACTGTATGATTCCATATTTTTAGGTTTTAGAACCAGCAAAACCAAACTAAGGTAGAAAGAATAAAAAAAACATGGATGCCACTTGGTGGTAGGCTAGGAGAGAGAATTATCTGGAAAAGAGCACAAGGGAACTTTTCTGAGCAGTGGAATTAGCCTCTATCAGATAAGAGTCACACAGATGTGAATTTGTCAAAACTTAAAATTGTACACATAAGATGCATGCATTTGCTTGTACGTACCTTATACCTCCCCAAAGTAAACAAATACTGAATTCTAGTTAGTGGATTTGATTTTTGCAACAGTTTGGGCTAGGAATTCTGAAACTATTTTCTATGTATTCTAGATTTGAGCAAATGAGTAAATTCATTGAATACAATTCAAATGAGGCATCTCACTATTGAGATGGAAGTTACAAATATGAAAAGGATAGAGATTAGAACACATCCTGTGATGCTGTATTTGAAAACACCATATTTTCTATCTCTGTCTATTAAGAAGATACGGAAAAAAAATGACACCTCAGTAGAGTAAACATACTTGGTTTCCAGATTTCAGTTTCTAAATACCATCCTCCACTAAAGCAACCAGAGTTTCTTGCAGAAAATGCTAATTAAAGGGCTGGAGCAGAAAAAGTATATGATGAGCCCAGAACATCATAATGTGCCAGAAAGTAACGAAATGCTCAAAGAATGTATAAGGCATGTAAAAGTAACACAGATGCTAGCTTTAAGGAACTTCCATTGGCCAAATCTGGGACAACTTGTGCATGAAAATAAATAATAAAAATTATTGAATGAAATAAAAATCCATCAGTCCATAGTGACATAAACAAATGAATAAATAAACAAATCAGGAAGTATGGAAAATTCTTTTCAGTAAAAGGTCAACTAATAAACATAAAAGGAATGATGAAGTTAGGAAACTATTTGGTTTAGTTTGCTAAAGCCACCAGAAGGAAACACACAGCAGATGGATCTGCTTTTAATAAGGAGATTTATTTAGTTACATATTTACAGTTCCTTGAAGGAAAGGCAGCTAGCTTTCATCTGAGTTTCTCTGTCACATAGGAAATGAACACAGCAACATTCGCTGGCCTTCTCTCCTGGCTTCTGGGTTGCAACATCTTTCGCAGGGGTGTGACCTTTCTGCATCCAAACGTCTAGGTCTGAGCCGCTGAGCTTGCTTCTAATCTCTCTCTTTTAAACCTCCAGCTAATTAAATTAAATGTCACTCATTGCAAAAGACACTCCCCTTAACCAGCCGCAGATGTAACCGACCATAGATAAATTTCACATGCTGATGATTTAAGTCCACAGCAACAGAATGAGGTATCCTCACCTGGCCAAGCTGAACCTAACTACTAACTACCTGAATCCACCCTTGTCAACTTGGCAACTATACACATCACCTTAAACTGTACTTAATCTCTAAATAGAAAACAATTTTCACCTAACAATGATCATCTGTCCTGTATACAATGCACTAAATCCATATGCAAAATACACTCATTTCATTGCAATATCACAAAAGCCTTAAGTCATTTCAGTAACAATACAACACCACCTCAAAAGCAGTACACAATCTCACTGAAGTCAGTTACAGGCATAGTCTGTCCCAAAGCAAAACTCTCCTCAGGTTGTGGACCTGTGAACTAACAGCAAGTTATCTGCTTTCAATATACAAAAAATCATAGGATAAACAAGCCCACTGCCATAGGGAGAAATTGGAAGGAAAACAGATGTCACTGGACCTAAACAATTCTGAAAATCTGCAGGGAAAACTCCATTATATTTCAGTCTGAGAGTCATTCATCCTCAAGGCTTTAGAAAGTGGCAATCCCATCCTTCCAAGGGCCTGTGCAATAGCCCTGTTCTCTCCAAACACTGGGATGAGGGCTGCAACATTGGGGAGACCATCTTCTTTTTGGCCCCAGCCTCAAGCATCCAGGTGGCACCCGGATTCTCTGCCATTTCTGGGGCACATACACAACCCCTTCAGAACAATGAGGTGGCAGCCAGGCTCCCCTCAATCCCCAGGGAATGTACTCCACCCTCTCCAATGCCTGGGACACCAGAACTCTTCCTGAACAGTGAGGTGGAAGGCCTGCCCTCTGTCTCTGGGGCAAACTCACTCCTCCACATGCACAGGCGGATCCCTCTCATGTCCTGATGTTTCTTGGCTTCAGACCTTAACTTCCATGGTTCTGCCTCTGAGGCCATTCTTCCTTCAATCTGTCTACTTCCTGTCCCTTCCAGTCCAACCAGCAATGTTTCTGTTTATACAGGTCCCACAAAAAGTTTGTTGACTTGGTATGAAGCATACAGAGATCAAAGCCATCAAACAATAGGACCTTCCACAATTCCTTTCAGGATAATTCCATCTCCAATCCTACCTTCCATTGAATGGCTGACTGCTTCCATGTTCAGTTAAATCCTCCCATGGGGCACTATTCTCTGCAGTCTCACTTTCTGGAAGCCCAGAATTGTACAAACCATCAATTTCTGTGGGCTTGTTGTTTTGTGTGTGTGTGTGTGTGTGTGTGTTTTGGCATCAAAAGTTCAGTCCTCAGCCTATCCCATTGTTGTCACATTTTACTATAAGCTGTAAGGAAAAAACAGGCTGCAACCTTCATATTTAGCTTGGAAATTCCCTCAACTGAGTATCCTAGATCATCACATTCAAATTTTCCCTTCTTTCCAGCACCAGTATTCAATTTTGCCAAATCTTCAGCAATCTTAAAACAAGGGTTGCCTTCTTTCCAATTTGCCACAGCACATACCATAAAGGCTTCAATGGAAGTATCTTTAGAATCCATATTTCTACCAAAAATCTCTTCAAAGCAATCTAGGCTTTCTCTATCAAGCACCTCACAATTCTTCCAGAATCCTCTCCTTATCCATTTAAAAGCCCATTCCAACATGTTTGATATTTGTAAACACAGCAGCGCCCCACTCCTCTGGTACCAAAATCTGTTTTAGTTTGCCAATGCTGCCGGAATGCAATACACTAGAGATAGACTGGCTTTTATAAAGGGGATTTATTTTGTTACAAATTTATGCTTCTTCAGAGGAAAGGCAGCTGGCCTTCCTCTGGCTTTCTCTGTCACATGGGAAAGCACGTGGTGATATTTGCCAGCCTTTCCTCCCAGTTTCTGGGTTCAAATGGCTCTCCCCAGAGTGACTTCTTTCTGCATCTTCAAACGTCTGGCTCTGTATCAGTTCTGAACTCTAAGCTGCATTGAGCTGGGCTGTGCTGAACCGCTGAGCTGCACCAAGCTGTTTCTCTCTCTTCTAACTTCTTTTAAGTCTTGCTCATTGCAGAAGACACTCCCCTAGCCAACTGCAGATGTAGTCAGCCATAAATAAATTTCACACTGATGATTTAAGTCCACAGAAACAGAACTGGGAACCATCACCTGGCCAAGTTGACACCAGAAACTAACTACAATGAAGATATGATGTACCTTTACTTCAATAATTAACAACTAATGGCCAATTTTGTTTCACCTATACTTTCCACTCATACCCAGCCCAACCCTAGCAATTTTTTTCCTTTATTAGAGAAATTGTGAGTTTTCAGTTCATATATAAAACACGGGATCCCCATATGCCACCCCACCACCAAGACCCTGTATTGGTGTGAAACATTTGTGATAACACCTTTTTATAATTGTACTATGAATTAAAGGCCATGGTTAACCTTAGGATATATACAAACTGTCAGTTTGTATAGTATATTTCCACAGATTTTTTTAAGCTTGCTATTCTGTTAGCATACATACAATCTAACATCCCCCCTTTTAATTATTTTCAGATGTATATTTCTGAATGCTGTTAAAGGTGCTCAGAATGTTGTGTTACCAACACCACCATTACCAAAACATTTCCATCATTCCAAATAGGAACCCTGTACATTTTACCCCGTAATTTTCTATTCCCTATACCCAACCCAACCCTGGTAACCTATATTCTAGATTACGATTCTATGAGCTTACTTATTCTAATTATTTCATATCAGTGAGATTGTACGATACTTGTCCTTTTGCCTATGGCTTATTCAACATTATGTCTTCAAGGGTCATCCATGTTGTCACATATATCAGGACTTTATTCCATTTTACGGCTGAATAATGTTCCATTGTATGTATATACAACATTTTGTTTATCCGTTTACCAGCTGATGGACACTTGAGTTGCTTCTGTCTTCCAGTAATTGTAAATAATGTTAATATGAACATTGGTGTGAAAATATCTGTTTGAGTCCCTGCTTTCAATTTTTTGAGGTATATACCTAGAAGTGGGATTGCTGGGTCACGTGGGTAATTCTTTCCAAGAAACTGCCAAACTGTCTTCCACAGCAGCTGTAGCATATTACATTGCTTCCAGCAATGAATGAGTGTTCATACGTCTCCAAATCCTCCCCAACACTTTCCATTTTTTTTATTAGCAGCCATTCCAATGGGTATGAAATGGTATCTCATTTGGTTTTGATTTTCATTTCCCTGATGGCTAATGATGTCGAACATCTCTTCATGTGCTTTCTGTCCATTTGCAGATCTTCTTTGGAGAGATTTCTGTTCAAGTTTTTACCCATTTTTAATTGGGTTGTTAGTCTTTTGTTAAATTGAATATATACATATTCTGGATATTAATCCTTTATCATATATTTGCTTTCCAAATATTTTCTCCCATTGTGTAGGTTTTTTTTTTTTTTACTTTCATGATAAAGTCCTTTGAAGAACAAAATGGTTTTCATTTTGATAAGGTCCCATTTGTCTGTTTTTTATTTTATTGCTTGTGCTTTGGGTAAAAAGTCTAAGAAACCATTACCTAACACAAGGTCCTAAAGATGCTTCCCTACATTTTCTTCAAGGAGTTTGATAATTCTAGCACTTATATTTAGGTCTTTGATTCATTTTGAATTTATTTTTGTATATGGTGAGAGGTAGGGTACATCCCTCTCTTTTTTTGCAAATGGAAATCCAGATTTCCCAGCATTTATGGAAGAAAATATTCTTTCCAACCTGAGCAGTCTTTTCCACCTTATGAAAAATCATTGGCCATAGATGTGAGGGTTGATTTTTGAGCTCCCAATTCTATGCCATTGAACTGTATGTATGTATGTACTTGTGCCAGCACAATGCTATTTTGATTACTGTGGCTTTGTAATAAGTTTTAAATTCATAGAGTGTGAGTCCTCCAACTTCATTCTCCTTTTTCAAGATGGCTTTAGCTATTTGGGGCCACTTGCCTTTCCGTATAAATTTTATGATTGGTTTTTCCATTTCTACAAAGAAAGTTGTTGAAATTTGGACTGAGCTTGCATTGAATCTATAAATTGCTTTGAGTAGAATTAAATCTTAATCATATTTAGTCTTCAATCCATGAACATGGAATTTCCTTCTATTTAGGTCTTCTTTGATTTCTTTTGGCAATATTTTTTAGTTTCCTCTGTATAAATCCTTTTCATCCTCGGTTAGATTTATTCCTATATATTTGATTCTTTCAGTGGCTACTGTGAATGCAATTTTTTTTCCTTGATTTCTTCTTCCAGTTTTTCATTGCTTGTGCACAGAAACACTACTGATTTGGGTGTTCCTCTTGTATCCTGCCACTTTGCTGAATTTAATATTATGTCTAGGACCCTTCTTGTGGACTTTTCAGGATTTTTCTATATATAGGATAATATCATCTGTAAATAGGGAAAATTTTACCTCTTGTTTCCAATATGTATACCTTTTATTTCTTTTTCTTACCTAACTTCTTTGGCTAGAACTTCGAGTATAATGTTGACTAACAGTGCTGACAGTGGGCATTCTGATCTTTTCCTGATCTTAGAGGGAAAGCTTTCAATCTTCTACCATTAAGCACGATAACTGTGGCCTTTTTATATCCCACAGTTCCCTTTATCATGTTGAGGAAGTTCCCTTCTATTACTAGTGTTCTAAGTGTTTTTTATCAAGAAAGGATGTCGTATTTTGTCAAATGCCTTTCCTGCCTCAATTGAAATGATCATGTGTTTTTGTCTACCTTCATTGTGTTAATGCAGTGCATTACATTAATTGATTTTCTTATGTTGAACCAAGCTCGATTACAAGGGATATATCACAACTGGTCATGGTTTTAATTCTTTCAATACACTGCCGGATTTGGTTTTCCAGTATTCTGATGAGGATTTTTGCATCTATAACATAAGAGATATTGGTCTGTTATTTTCTTTTCTTGTGGTATCCTTACCCTGCTATAGTATGAGAGTGATGTTGGTCTCATAAAATGAATTAGGGAGTGTTCCCTCCTCTTCAGTTTTTGGAAGTGTTTGAGCAGAATTGGATTATATCTTCTTTGTATGTTTGGCAGAATTCCTCTGTGAAACCATCTGGTCCTGGCCTTTCTTGATTACTGATTCAGTTTATTTACTAGTAAATTGATTTTTTGAGATCTCTATTTCTTCTTGAGTCAATGTAGGTAGCTTTTGTGTTTTTTAGAATTTGTCCATATCATCTAGGTTATCTAATTTACTGCATACAGCTTGTTCTAGTCTGCTAGCTGTTGGAATGCAATATACCAGAAATGGAATGGTTTTTAAAAAGGGGAATTTAATAAGTTGCTAGTTTACAGCTCTAAGGCTGAGAAATGTTCCAATTAAAGCAAGTCTATAGAAATGTCCAATCTAAGGCATCCAGAGAACGATATCTTGATTCAAGAAGGACGATGAAGTTTAGGGTTTCTCTCTCAAGTGTAAAGGCACATGGTGAATATGGCGTCATCTGCTAGCTTTCTCTCCTGGCTTTATGTTTCATGAAGCTTCCCAGGAGGCGTTTTCCTTCTTCAGCTCCAAAGGTCACTGGCTGGTGGACTCTACTTCTCATGGCTATGTCATTCTCTGCTCTTTCAGAATCTCCCTTGTTCTCCAAAATGTTTCCTCTTTTATAGGATTCCAGTAAACTAATCAAGACCCACCCGAATGGGTGGAGACACATCTCTACTTATCCAGCTTAACAACCTCTCTTGATTGAGTCACATCTCCAGGGAGATTATCTAATTACAGTTTCAAACATACACTACTGAATAGGGATTAGAAGAAATGGCTGGCTTTACAAATGGGATTAGGATTAAAACATGGCTTTTCTAGGGTGCATACATCCTTTCAAACCAGCACACAGCTGTTCACAGTTAATCCACTTAACAGTACTTTTTATTTTTATATTTACTTTTTATTTCATTGGGTTCATTAGTAATGCCATCCTTTTCATTTCTGATGTTTGCTATTTGTATCATCTCTTTCCCTCTTTCAGTCTAGCTAAAAGATTTGTCAATCTTGTTAATCTTTCAAAGAACTAACTTTTGGTATTGTTCATTTTATTTTTTGTTGTTGTTGTTATTTTTTATTGCATTTATTTCCACTTCAACCGTTGTTATTTCCTTCCTTCTGCTTGCTTTGGGCTCAATTTGCTCTTATTTTTCCAGTTTTTCCAATTTTGAGGATAGAACTCTGATTTGAAATCTTTCTTCTTTTTTATGTAAGCATTTAGAGCTATAAATTTCCCTCTCAGCACTTCCTTCACTGCATCCCTTAAGTTTCAGTACATTTTCATTTTAATTTTTCTCAAGATATTTCCTAATTTTGCTTCTGATTTCCTCATTAACCCATTGGTTGTTTAATTTCTACATATTTGTGAATTTTTCATTTCTCCTTCTGTTTTCATTTCTAGCCCTTTTCTGTTCTGGCTGGAGAAGATACATTGTATGATTTCAATATTTTATTATTTATTGAGATTTATTTTGTGACTGAACATATGGTCATCCTGGAGAATGATCTTTTGCACTTGAAGAACATGTATTCTGTTTTTGTTCAGTAAAATGTTCCATATGTGTCTGTTAGATCTAGTTGGTTTAGAGAATCATTCAAGTCTTTATCATTCAAGACCAATTTCCTTATTGGTCTTTTGACTAAATGTTCTATCTATTGAGCAATGTGCATTAAAGTCTCCTACTATCAATGTACAACTGTCAATTCCTCCCTTCATAACATTTTTCGTCCATGTACACTTTTATCTTTGTATACTGTATGTTCAAAAATCTAGATTTATCATTACTTTTTATGCATTTATGCATTTGCACATGTAGGAAGTCAGAAGTGGTGCAACATATCAAATAATACAATTCAGTAACAGTGGCATTTATAATTATGCAAATAGTTACCTTTAACCACAGGTCTTTATTTCTTTATATTGTTCTGAAGCACTGTCTAGTGTCCTTTCATTTCAGTCTGAAGAATTCCCTTTAGCATTGCTTGTAAGGCAGGTCTAGCAGTGATGTACTCCCTAAGTTTTTATTCATCTAAGAATGTCTTAATCTCTCCCTCTTTCTGAGTTGATTGAGACATTCTTAGATAAATACTTGACTATTTCAAATATTTAAGTATTTCAACCTACTTCCTTCTTACCTCCATGGTTTCTGATGAGAAATCAGGATTCAAGCTTATTGGGACTCCCTCATATGTAACACATTTCTTTTCTCTTGCAGCTTTCAGAACTCTCCTTGTCTTTCACACTTGAAAATGAAATCAATATATGATGGGGTGTATTCTTCTTCACCTTTATTTTATTTAGTGTTTGCTGTGCTTCTTAATGTGCATATTCATATCTTTTGCCTATGTTTGGGAAATTCTCCGCCATTATTTCTTTGAATATTCCTTCTGTCCCTTTCTCTCTTCTTCTCCTCTGGGTCTCCCAAAATGCATATACTGATTCACTTAACGGTGTTCCAGTGGTGTTTTAGGCTACCTTGATTGTTAATAATTCTTTTTTTCTCCCTGTTCCTCAGCCTGACTCATTTCAGGTTTCTCATCTTGAAGTTCAACTGATTCTTTCTTCTACCAGTTCCAATCTGCTCTTGAAATCCTCCTGGGCATTTCCATTTCAATTATTGTGCTTTTCAACTCCAGTAGTTCTGTTTGGTTCCCTTTTAAAATCTCTCTCTTTACTAAGACTCTCATATTGCTCATTCATTGTTTTCCTGATATTCTTCAATTCTTTCTCTTTATTTTCCTTCATTTCCTTCAGTACTTTTAAGGTAATTATTTTTTTTCTTAAGGCTTTGTTCAGTATGTCTACATTCTCATCTTCTTTATTGGTATTTTCTGACTTTTATCCTCTTCCTTTGGATGGGCCATCATTTCCTGTTTTTATCTGCCTTGTACTCTTGTTGCATACTGCACATTTTAATATTTTAAAATATTAATTCTGGGATTTATTGGCTGAGATGTTTGTTTCTTGACTTGTAATTGCTAGTGATGAGTCAGAGACAAGTTGAATGAACTATGCAATGTCATCGCTGCCCTTCTGGGCCTTTGTCTTGACCTGGAACTTTGCTGTTCGGTTCTTTGGGAGTTCCCCTGTTTACAGGAGTTTCATCGTCCCATCTATTTCCCAGGAGACCAACCTTCCACTCCCAGTTATCTGAAACCTGAAGGTCTTTGTCCCAGACTGTCTGTCTCTATATTATTTTTACACTCCTTCCATTGTCTCATGCTGATTTTTCCTGGACAGCAAATTCTGGCAGGAGGGACCCCCAGGGAGGATTTTCCCAGCCAAAACAGGCCGTGGATCCACAAAGGGGCACAGACTGGCTCCAATGTGCCCTGTGGAAGGGGTTGGGAAAGATGTCAAAATCTTCTCCAAGACTCCCCAGGGCTGAACTCCTGGCCTGCTCAGCAAAGGCAGCCCTTAAGCTAATTGTCCCCCACAATCCTGAGGAGGCCCTACATCTTTAAATCTCTGCCACCTCAACCCCTGTCTGGGAAGGTCTGAAAAAAATGGCCACAGCTGCCTTTGTGGGAGCCAGGTTGAAACGATGGTTACCACCACCTTTTTCCCACTACCAGAATGAGTTCAAACAATAGCTGCCCTCAAAGCCAGGACCCAGTGATGCAAATTCACTAATCAAAAGCAATGATCAGTGATCAGCCATGCCCACCTCTGGTCCTGGTGAAGAGGACTTTTATGTCTGAGGGACTGGTCCCCACAGCAGCTTGGCATGAGAATGGGGCACCAATAGAGCCATACCAAGAGAGTAATTTACAGTTCTTTAGTGTAATTTAACTACTCCCACTCTTGCTTGCTCATTGTACAACATTCTTCTGGCCTCTGGAGTTTCAAAATAGTCATTTCAGATAGTTCCAACCAGTTTAGTAGGTGTTTTGGTGTAAGAACTAAGTCCTGGAGCTCCCTACTCCACCACCTTCCCAACAAGTCTCCTGAACTTAATTTTATAGTCAGTGGAATGCCCTTTTGCTTTAGAAAAACTCTTTGAGGTATAGCACATATAACGTAGTTTGGGTTTAGGAAAGGTAGGAAAAGAATGGTTATGAGGCTAACACAATAGCCCTGAAAAGTGGGACTAAGAGACCATACCAAGAGGAAGCAGAACAAGCCTAAAATTTCTAAACAGCCGAAAAAGAAGGAACGTGCATATTGCCCCAAGAAGAATGTTGCTATTATGTCAATGAATCAGGTCTGGTGGAGCAAAATATTCAAACTAAAAGAGGATCTCTACCACAGAAAACAAGGAACCAACTCTGCCTTAAACTGGTTCTCTTCTCTCCTGGTGACATGGCTCCTCCTGGTACTAGGACCAGTTATCCTAATCTGTCTCTTTTTTTTCCTAGCTCCCTGTCTCCTCAACTTCCTTCAGGGACGCATGAAGGAACTATCACGAGTAGCAGTCAACCAAATGCTTCTGCATCATTACCACCGCCTACTCTCCTCACCAGATTGCTATAGCCAACCTCCTCCCTCCCCTGACCATGACAACCCCAGCCTATCACCCCACGTCGCCCCGGTACAGCAGCAGGTAGCCAGAAGAATCTCAACGCCCTATTATCACAAAAAGGCTGGAATGTTAGGTCGGGGGAATGGGGAAGGGCACTGCAACTGGAGCTGCAGAGGCTGTGTCGCCCCTCCCAACATGGCTTCCAGAACTAATGAACTGCCCCTTCCGGATGTCACCTGACCTCCATCCTTAAAAACTGCCTGTGCCAAAGCCCCTGCGGACTCACCTCCCTCCATCTTGGGTTCAGTGAGCTCTACCCGAGAGCGCAGAAATAAACCCGCCCACTTTAAATTTCCTGGTCTACCTTCCTTCTTTCTCACCCCTTCGCCTCCTAAACCTGTCAAAACCCATTCTCTGATTTCTCACTTGTGCTTGTTTGAAACTGTTATGTATCCCAGAAAAGCCTTGTTTTTCTAATCTTGATTTGATATCGTAGGGTGGGACCTTTTGATTAGGTCATTTCCACGAAGATGTGACACACACAATTGCGGGTGTGCCCTTTTGATTAGACGGAGCTGTGACTCTGCCCATTCAAGGTGGGTCTTGATTAGCTTACTGGAATCCCTAAAAGAGCCAACACAGGGAAACATTTAGGAGAAAGCTTAGATGCAGACATTTGGAGATGCTTGAAGATAGACACTCAGAGAGGAGGCCACTGGAACAAGGAGTTAAAAGCAAAGAAACCCAGGAGCAAAGGGCCAGCAGACATCTCCCTGTATCTTCCCATGAAATGTCACGCAAGCCAGAACCCAGGGTTTTGCCTCAGAGAAGCTAAGTACGGACCTCAGATGCCAGCTACATGCCTTCCCAGCTGACAGAGAAATCCTAGATGCCATCTGGCCTCTCATCGGAGGCAAGGTATTGCTCTAAATGCCTTAGTTTGGACATATTTAAGACCTTAGGACTGTAAACTTGCAACTTAATAAATCCCCCTTATAAAGGCCATTCCATTTCTGTTATATTGCATTCTGCAGATTTAGCAAACTAAACACCTCCAACCATAAAAAGGCTCAAGATGACCACGAGGTTGTTATGTAGGCAAATAAGCAAGAAGTGGCTTACAAAGCATTTTATAAGTTTCATCTTTAAAGAAATGATTAACACTATCCATAATAGAATGAAAAGATATTTATACAGTTTTATTAACTCTTCTGTTTTCTCCCAATAACACTAGGAAATCTTAAAAGAACATCCCTTAAACTCTCAGTGTATAAAACTCTTTTTATAAACACTACTCTTGAAACTTCTTTCCAGATAAACTCATAAAAGAAAAAAATTTGTAAAAGCCCAAATTCAAAGAATTTTATTTCTCCAAAGTCTCTTTACAGATTCAGAAATAAAGACTCTGCCTGCGGCTATTGTCAAACTTCACAGTGGAATTTACATTTAGCACTTCTCCCACATCATTCTACAACTAGTTTTAATTCTTATTGACAAATACATTCTTTCTGGGGGGTGGGGGGAAGCTAAGGCAAATTTCTTGATTTTTTAAATCTTTTCCACCCTATCTAATAGTTTTGTCAGCTTTCCAGATGGAAACCTTTGAAATTAGGATTCAAGTAGTGCTAAGCTAATCTGACAGATAGGAGTGGAGTCAAATAAAATTCCAATGAATAAAATGGAAACATACCATCAGAATTACTGCCTATGACTTTCATCTGTGGTCATCATCGAGGCCCTACAGGGGAAGGCTAAGTATGCTGTGATACTTGTTTGGGAAAACCAATTAATACATTATTACACCTTACATTTTTGTTGATGGGCTGCCAAGAGCTTTTTAAATTTGAGTTTTTGCTAAGAATTTCTTCTGTTTTTAAGAGATGTCAGGAAAAATGAAAATTATAGTAAAAGACAGAAGAGCCTCATTCTGTTACTGCCTTTACCTTTTCTCCAGGGAAATTTTTATAACACTATCCACAAAATTCATAGACAGGTACTATTAGAGTTCATAAATATAAAGCCAGATACTAACTAAAATCTCTTTAAGTTGACAAACATAAGGAAACATGAAAAATGAAATAGATTTACATTAACCTTATTGCATTTATAATTTTGTAACCAACAGTATCATCCTATGACTGGACTGTCTAGCTTTACTTCTCTTAACTTCTGACCATAAAACTAATATAGAAATTAGGATATAGGAGATAAGAGGGCAGGTTTGGAGCCAGACAAATCTGGGCATGGCTCTCCTCCCTACTACTTGCCAGCCACAAGACATTGTGTAAGTTACTTGTTCACTTAGAACTTCAGTTTCCTCATCTGAGGAAATTAAAATAAGTAGTAATAAAAAATAAATACCTCTAATAAAATAAATAATTGCATTAGATTTTATATTTGGGTGAACGTGAAATGTTTGAGAAACTAAATTAGTTGATAAATTTAAGACACTCCACACAGTACTTAGCATATCAAAAGTCAGGGAATTCGCACAAGGCAGTGTGATTTCTGCACTATACAAAGGTAACCTCCAAAGGGGGATGCATTGGGTCTTTAACTCTGACCCACATGATGCTGATTAAATCATACACCCTGATGAAAGCTGTGCTCACACAAAGCAACTTTCCCCCTTTTTTTTTTCACATGGGCAGGCACCGGGTAGGTACCCGGTCTCCGGCATGGCAGGCAAGAAATCTGCCACTGAGCCACCATTGCACCACCCTCCCTCTTTTTTAATTTACCCAAAGTCACAGTTTAGGTAGCTGTCCCAAGTAAGCATCTAATAAATGATAACTGTTAGTTTTAAACATGATAAGGCAATGGGTGGGACCAGAAGAACTCAGAAACTGCTCATCCTCAAGAATGACCCCTGGCCTGTACCTAAGTCGTCATTTTTTTAAAATGCAAGAAACAAGCATAAACTATCTGACTTACACGTCATTATCCAGGACTTCTAAAAAAGTCTTCAAAGAATAAAATTTCCTGGGCAGCAGACAGGAGGTAGGAGGGGTAAAGGAACACCAGTAAAATCAAGTTACTAAAGCAAAGAAAGAAAATGCAAAAACAACATATATCAAGATTTTTTTGGGGGGGGGGGGGGTGCCATGATATTTTTTTCCTTTCTATGACCAAAAAAAAAAAAAAAAATACGAAAGAAGCAAGCCACATAATTATTAAGGACTTGCTTATACCTCAATTCTAGTTCACCATTCTTACTTGGTGACATTTGAAAGACTGCTGACCCACCATAGAAAAAAATGATCCAAGCTGACCATTTGTGATGAACAAGAAATTAAATTGTAGATTACCTTGTATCAAGTCACATTTTTCACCTAATAAAATTAAACAATTCAGATTCCGATCCCATGGAAATAATGGAAATTCAAAGAAGACTCCTTAACAAAATGAATTCAGAAGAAATAACAGAAGTCAAAGTAGCTCTTTGAAAAAAACTTTACAAAGTGCACTGTCATTACCACTAAATCACCATTACATACTTTGGCTCCTTCTATATTCAGGAAGCAATTATGTGAGCCTTTCCTTTTTTTTAATTACTAAATGTCTTTTTCTTCCACTGCATTGTACCAAACATTAAACTTACCAGTAACTACTAGAGATCAATTTCCACTGCTGTCTAAAGATCCTTAAGCACGCTCAATTTTGTCTGTTAAGATACCACAGGGTATTATAGATGGTATATTAAATATAGACTCAACTGTACTAGACATTATCTTACAATTATATATACACATGATTTGTACTGTCCAAATTTCTATAATAAGCAAAATGTTTTCATAACAAAAACTTAAAAAATTAAAACCAATGCCACAAAACAGGAACAATGCACCTAAGACTGGACAGAACACTTCCAGAAATTAATCCACTGCTTTACACTTGAAAATAGCATGTCTTCAGAGCACAAAGAACTTGGCAAACTTCCTCATCAGCTCTATTACTCCAAATTATTAAGATTATTGAACTGGTGTTTCCCAAACCTCAGCCTCCAATCTTATAAAATGAAGAGATTTATCCTAGAAGTGGGAATGCATGAAAAATTGATCAGGTATCTGTTTTAGAGCACAGTTCATGCTTAATTCCAATGGAAAAGAACAAAGCTCAAAGTATTAACCCAAACTTGAGTAATCGTCCCCACTGATCTAATGGCAAAAACTCTGGCATCAGAAATCATCTCATGTAACGTGGTAAACAAAGCACAAACAAAACAAATCTCTGAGCCAGAGAAAATAATTATCACAAAGATAATGTCCTAGAGTCCCACTCTCATCTCATATTAAAACTTACTAAGTGAAACTCATATCTAAAAACTATTCTCAACCATTTAATGCACATGGTTTTTGCTTTATCCTTAAATCTCCCATTTTTCTACAGTTTTACAAACAGCAAGAAAAGGAAGTGGGAGTGTTAGATACTTAAAAGTATATGGTGGGTGGGCCACAGTGGTTCAGCAGGCAGAGTTCTCACCTGCCATGCTGGAAACCTGAGTTCATTTCCCAGTGCCTGTCCATGCAAAAAAAAAAGTTTATGGTGTATTACCTGCCATGCCAGAGACCTGGGTTTGATTCCCTGTGCCTCCCCATACAAAAAAAGAAAAAAGTATATGGTGCAGAGGAGGCAGGTCTAGATGGTGGCACAGTGAGTTGTGGAATTTAGTTCATACTCCAGAGCAGCTAGTAAACAGCCAGGAATGGTACAGAACAACTTCTTGGGGGGGTGGGGGGAGCATCAATGACTGGACACACGGCAATTATGAGACTGGAATGGGTGAAACGGCTGAGATCTCACACAGAACTGTAAGTCCCCCAGGCTGTGGAGGCCAGCACCCCTCCCCCATTAGCACAGCAAGTTGGTTTCCTGAGGGGAAAGGAAACAAACCTTACTAGTAGCAAGGGCTTAGGTCAACCAAGTTCCAATTGTGGAATTAATTAACAAATTATGAATACTGAAAAACAGGCCCCCAGCATAGATAAACCTGGAATAAGCACTAAAGTAACTAGGAGTTTTTGCCCCAGCAGAGAGGGGGCAGGGCTGATGGAATAAAAAAAAAAAACAGAGGCTTACTTAATTGGTCAGCACAAAATACTGGGAAAAAGCTGGGCCCCAAGAAAAGGGGGCACATAGAGCTCGAGATACACAGAGCCACCTACCAACTCAAGCTCTTGACTGGCAAATCTGAGGTACAGGATTCAGCTCTGAAAAGGCATTTTGCTTTTTTTTTTTTTTTAACTTCTTAACATCTCATTAAATAGAAATAGAAGCACTCTCAGGCTCCAGCACTGCCCAAGGCAAGGGTGGAACTAAACCATGTCTTTATTTTTTAGAAAAGTAACTAGTCATATGAAAGGGGTTTACTCTCTAAAGGGGGTATCTTCCCTAAGAAAAGGGGGTGAGGCTCAGCTCAAGTGGAATGCCTCCCTCAAAGAATTTAGGCCCCAGGGTCAAGAAAACAGAAGTAATCAAAACCTGCCTACTATCTCATGTCAGTCTCAACAATGCCCCTGGCAGGGAAAGTCTGTTGAGTTAAAGGTACTGCAACATCTTAAGCTGGGGGGAAGCTGTAGGCAGACAAGCACCATATACTGGGCAGGATAGAAAAAGCACAGAGTCTACAGGCTTCAAAGAAAAACCTGACAATCTGCTAGGTCTTACCCTCAGGGAAGACTGATTCTCACTACTCTCTCCTCTTGAGATGTGGGCCAGTCTGGTCTGGGAAAATCTGACTGGGAATGATAATATCTGAGGAGGCTCTCTTCAAAAAAAAAAAGGTTCTATATAAGCAGGCCAAGAAACAGAAAAACAAGAACCAAAAAAATTCTTATCAGTTATGCAGAACTTATGCTAGAGATCTAGAATAAGTTGAACTGAATGTCAAAGAACAGATAGAGAAAAAAGCCCTCCAGCAAGAAAAACCTAGGTAAAAGAGTGAAAACAACCTCCAGAATAAACCAATTAAAGAAATCAAATGCCTAGACTCCAGCAAAAAATAATGAATCATACTAGGAAAATCAAACATACGGCCCAACCAAAGGAACAAACCAGAAGTTAAAACAACTAATTCAGGATGTTTGAACAGGATGAAAAATCTCATCAAAAAATCAAATCAGCAAGTTGAGAGAGGATGTAAAGAAGATACTAGGTAAACAAAAAGAATTTGAAAGTTGAAAAAAATCACAGAACTTATGGGAATAAAAGGCACAATAGAAGAGATTTTAAAAAATAATGGAGGGCATGCCACAGTGGCTCAGCAGGCAGAGTTCTTGCCCACCACGCTGGAGACTAGGGTTTGATTTCCACTGCCTGCCATGCAAAAAAAAAATGGAAACCTACAACAATAAATTTGAAGAGACAGAAGAAAAGATTAGTGAACTAGAAGACTGGACATCTGAATTCCAGCACACAAAAGAAAATATATCAAAAATAATAGCAAAACATGAACAGGGTCTCAGGGAACTGAAGGACAACACAAAATGCACAAATATACATGATATGGGAGTTCCAGGAGGAGAAGAGAAGGGAAAAGGAGCAAAAAAACTAATAGAAAAAATAATCACAGAAAATTTCCTGTCTCTTATGAAAGGCACAAAATTACAGATCAAAGAAGTGCAGTGTACCCCAAACAGAATAGATCTAAACAAATATACTCTAAGACTCCTACTAAACAGATTGTTAAATGACAAGGGCAAAGAGAGAATTTTGAAAGCACTAGAGAAAAGCAATCCATCACATACAAGGGAAGCTTGTATGATGATGAGTCAATTTCTCAACAGAAACCATGATGGTGAGAGGCCAGTGGTATGACGTATTTAAGATTCTGAAAGAGGGAAATTGCCAATCAAGAACTCTATACCCAGCAAAACTGTCTTACAAAAATGAAAGGGAGATTAAAATATTTTCAGACAATCACTGAGAGAATTTGTGACAGAGAAACCAGCTCTTCAAGAAATACTAAAAGGAATACTACAGGAAGACAGGAAAAGTCAGGAAAGAGAGATCTGGAGAAGAGTGTAGAAATGAAAACTATCACTAAAGGTAAAAAAAAAAAAAAAAAAAAAAAGAGAGAGAGAAAAAGTTAGATGTGACATATAAAATCCAAAAGACAAAATGGCGGAAGAAAGTACTGTCTTTATAATAATAACATTAAATGTTAATGAATTAAACTCCCCAGTCAAAAGACAGAGACTGACATAATGGATTTAAAAACAGGACCCATCTATATGCTGTCTACAGGAGACTCATTTTAGACCCAAGGGCAAAAATAAGTTGAAAGTGAAACATTGGGAAAAGATATTTCATTCAAACAACCATCAGAAAAGAGCACGGGTAGCTATACTAACATCCGACAAAGTAGATTTCAAATGTAAAAGGGACAAAGAAGGATACTATGTATTAATAAAAGGAACAATTCAAGAAGAAGATATAACAATCATAAATATTTATGCACCAAGCTCCAAAATACATGAGGCAAACAGTGACAACACTGAATGGAGAAGTAGACACCTTTATAATAATAATTGGAGACTTCAATTCCCTGTTCTCATCAATGGACAGAACATCTAGACAGAGGACCAATAAGGAAACAAAGATTTTGAATACTATGATAAATGAACTAGACTTAACAGACACTTACAGAACATTGCACCCCACAACAGCAGGATACCATTTTTCTCAAGTGCTCATGGATCATTCTCAAGGACAG
This sequence comes from Tamandua tetradactyla, assembly GCF_023851605.1. Taxonomy (NCBI): domain Eukaryota; kingdom Metazoa; phylum Chordata; class Mammalia; order Pilosa; family Myrmecophagidae; genus Tamandua; species Tamandua tetradactyla. Next base: position 130,155,116 of record NC_135327.1, on the reverse strand, counting down.
ACCATAAGTTGGGTAACAAAGCAATCTCAATGATTTTAAAAGTTTGAAATTATACAAAACACTTTCTCAGATCATAATGGAATGAAGTTGGAAATCAATAACAGGCAGCAGACCAAAAAAATTCACAAATATATGGAGGCTAAGCAACACACTCTTAACCAACCAGTGGATCAAGGAAGAAATTACAAAAGAAATCAGCAAATTATCTCGAGACAAACGAAAACGAAAACACAACATACCAAAATTTACGGATGCAGCAAAGGTACTGCTGGGAAGGAAATCTGTTGCCTTAAATGCCTATATTAAAAAAAAAAGAAAGAGCAAAAAATCGAGGAATTAACTGTTCACCTGGATGAACTACAGAAAGAACAGCAAACTCCAAAGCAAACAAAAGGAAAGCAATTACAAAGATCAGAGCAGAAATAACTGAAATTGAGAATACGGACACAGAACGAGAAAATCAACAAAACCAGAAGTTGGTTCTCTGAGAAAATCAATAAAATTGATGGCTCTGCACTAGGCTAAGAAAAAAAAGAGATGGGACGCAAATAAAATCAGAAATGGAAAAACGGATTTAACCACTGATCCCACAGAAATAAAGGAGGTAATGAGAGGATTCTATGAGCAACTATATACTAATAAACTCAACAATGTAGATGAAATGGACAACTTCCTAGAATAGGCATCAATAACCAACATTGACTCGAGAATAGATGACCTCAACAAACCAATCACAAGAGACTAAATCAGTCATCAAGAAGCTCCCAAAATAGACTGACATTCGGTAGGTCAATGAGAGGGAGGATAAGGGGATGGGATATATGAGTTATCTTTTTTTCTTTTTATTTCTTTTTCTAAAGTGATGCAAATGTTCTAAAAATGATAATGGGTGTGCTGGTTTGAAAGGGTATATGCCCCCTAAGAAAAGCCATGTTTTAATATAAATCTCATTTCTTAAAGGTAGAATAATCTCTTCAATACTGTATATTTGAAACTGTAATGAGATCATCTCCCTGGTTGATGTGATTTAGTTAAGAATGGTCGTTAAACTGGATTAGGGGATGACATGTCTCCACCCATTTGAGTGGGTTATGATTAGTTTCTGAAGTCCTATAAAAGAGGAAACATTTTGGAGACTGAGAGAGACTCAGAGAGAGCAGAGAATGCTGCAGCACCACGAAGCAGAGAGTCCACCAGCCAGCGACCTTTGGAGATGAAGAAGGAAAACGCCTCCCGGGGAGCTTCATGAAACAGGAAGCCAGGAGACAAAGCTAGCCGATGACACCATATTTGCCATGTGCCCTTCCAGCTGAGAGAGAAGCCCTGACTGTGTTCGCCACGTGCCTTCTCACTTGAGAGAGAAACCCTGAACTTCATCGGCCTTCTTGAACCAAGGTATCTTTCCCTGGATGCCTTAGATTGGACATTTCTATAAACCTGTTTTAATTGGGACATTTTCTTGGCCTTAGAACTGTAAAGTAGCAACTTATAAATTCACCTTTTTAAAAGCCATTCCATTTCTGGTATATTGCATTTCAGCAGCTAGCAAACTAGAACAATGGGGAAGAATACATAAGTATGTGATGATACTATGAGTCAGTGATTGTATAATATGGCTGGACTATACAGTATGGATATTTCTCAATAAAAATATTTTTTAAAAAAGAAGATCCTCAAAAAGAAAATTCCAAGACTACATGGCTTTGCATGTGAATTCTACCAAACATTCAAGAAAGCATTAGTACCAATCCTGCTCAAACTCTTCAAAACAACTGAAGAGGAGGGAAGTCTACCTAACTTATTTTATGAAGCCAAAATCACTGTATAACCAAAGCCAGACAATGATACTACAAGAAAAGAAAATTACAGACCAACCTCTTTAATAAGCAGAGAAGCAAAAAATCCTCAACGAAATTACTGGAAATCAAATCCAGTAGTACATTAAAAGAAATACACACCATGACCAAGTGAGATTTATTCCAGGTATGCTAGGCTGGCTCAACACATGAAAATCAATTAGTGGAATACACCACATCAATAAGTCAAAGTGGAAAAAGCATGATCATCTTGATAGATGCAGAAAAGGTATTTGATAAAATCCAACAACACTTCTTCTTGATGAAAACACTTCAAAGGATAGGAATAGAAAGGAACTTCCTCATCATGAAAAAAGGAATAAATGAAAAACCCACAGATAACATCATCCTCAATGGGGAAAAACTGAAAGCCTTCCCTCTAAGACCAGGAAAAAGACAAGGATGCCCACTGCCACCATTGTTATTTAACATTGTGATGGAAGTTCTAGTCAGAACAATTAGGCAAGAGAAATAAATTTAAAGCATCCAAATCGTAAAGAAAAAGGTAAAATTCTCTGCAGATCACATGATACTATAGGTCAAAAATCCTGAAAAATCTTCAGCAAAGCTACTAGAGCTTTAAAGTGAATACAGCAACATAGCAGGGTACAAGATCAACACCCAAAAATCAGCAGTGTTTCTAAACATTAGTGATGAGCAATATAAGGAGGATATCAAGAAAAAAATTCCATTTACAATAGCAACCAAAAGAATCAAATACTTAGGAAAAAATTTAACTAAGGATACAAAAGATCTATACACAGAAAACTACAAGAAATTGCTAAAAGAAATCACAGAAGACCTAAATAAATGGAAGGGTATGCCATGTTCAGGAATTGGAAGACTAAATATAGTTAAGATGTCAATTCTACCCAAATTGATTTATAGATTCAATGCAATATCAATTAAAATCCCATCAACTTACTTTACAGAAACAGAAAAACAAGTAACCAAATTTATCTGGAAGGGCAAGGTGCCCTAAATAGCTAAAAATATTTTGAAAAAGAAAAATGAAGTGGGGCATCTCATACTACCTGACTTTAAAGCATATTACAAAGCTACAGTGGTCAAAACAGCATGGTACTGGCATAAAGATAGATAAGCTGAATAATGGAATCAAACAGAGTGTTCAGAAATAGACTCTTTCATCTATGAACAACTGTTCTTTGATAAGGTGGTCAAGCCAACCCACCTGGGACAGAGCAGCCTCTTCAAAAAATGGTGTTTGGAGAACTGGATATCAAAATGCAAAAGAATGAAAGAGGATCCATATCTCACACCCTATACAAAAATCAACTAAAAATGGATCAAAGACCTGAACATTGGAGTTAAGACCATAAAACTCTTAGAAGAAAATGTAGGGAAATGTCTTGTAACTCATGTAATAAGAGGTAATTTCCTAGACCATACACCCAAAGCAAAAGCACTGAAAAAAAGAAATAGAGAAATGGGATCTCCTCAAAATTAAACACTTTTGTGCATCAAAGAACTTTGTCAGGAAAGTAAGAAAGGCAGCCTACACAATGGGAGACAATATTTGGAAACAACATATCAGACAAGGGTTTAGTACCCAGAATATATAAAGAGTTTCTTCAACTCAACAACAAAAACACAAACAACCCAATTTAAAAAATGGGTAAAAGACATGACACTTTTCAGAAGAGGAAATACAAATGGTTAAAAGTCACATGAAAAGATGCTCAACCGCGCTGGCTAATAGGGAAATGAAAGTCAAAACCACAGTGAGGTATCTTCTCACACCCACCAGAATGGCCATTATCAAAAAAAAAAAGACCAGTGCTGAAGAGGATGTGGAGAACAAGGCACACTTACCCACCATTGGTGGGATGTAAAATGGTACAACCGCTCTGGAAGGCATTTTGGTGGTTTCTCAGGAAGCTAGAACTGCCATATGATCCAACAATCCCATTACTAGGTGTTCTAGTTTGCTAGCTGCCAGAATACAATATACCAGAAACAGAATGGCTTTTAAAAAGGGGAATTTAATAAGTTGCTAGTATACAGTTCTAAGGCTAAGAAAATGTCTCAGTTAAAGCAAGTCTATAGAAATGTCCAATCAAAGGCATCCAAGGAAAGATATCTTGGTTCAAGAAGGCCAATGAAGTTCAAGGTTTCTCTCTCAAGTGAGAAGGAACATGGCAAACATAGCCAGGGCTTCTTTCTCAGCTGAAAGGGCACGTGGCGAATACGGTGTCATCTGCTAGCTTTCTCTCCTGGCTTCCAATTTCATGAAGCTCCCCGGGAAGCATTTTCCTACTTCATCTCCAAAGGTCGCTGGCTTGTGGACTCTCTGCTTCGTTGTGCTGCAGCATTCTCTGGTCTCTCCGAATCTCTCATTCTCCAAAACATTTCCTCTTTTATAGGACTTCAGAAACTAATCAAGGCCCACCTAAATGGGTGGAGACATGTCATCACCTAATCCAATTTAACAACCACTCTCAATTACATAACATCTCCAGGGAGATGATCTAATCTCTGAGTTACCTCCAGCTGCCCAGGCAGCACTTGGACTTGGCTCTGGTCTCTCTGGGCCCAGCATGCATTCCACACCCCCCATACTTGCTCCAGCTTAGGGTTTCTCTGCTGCAGCACACTAGGTATATATTCAGAGGAACTGAAGGCAAGGACACAAATGGACATTTGCACACCGAATGTTATTAAGAGCATTATTTACAATTGCCAAGAGATAGAAACAACCCAAATGTCCATCCACAGAAGCATAGCCAAACAAGCTGTGGTATACACACACCATGGAATACTATGCAGCTATAAGACAGAATAAGTCATAAAGCATTTACCAATGTAGATGAGCCTTGAGGACATTATGCTGAGTGAAATTAGTGAGAAACAAAAGAACAAATACTGTATGGTCTCACTCATAATTAATTAATATTAATGAGTGAAATTTTAAAGTTAAAGTTAAGAACACAGGCTATCAGGATATAGAGAGTAGAGGTTGGACATTTGATGCTGAAGGAATAGAGATTGTGCAACAGGACTGATTGTAAAAATTCAGAAATGGATAACACAATACTACCTAATGGTAGCACAATAATATAATTACACTGAATGAAGCTAAATGTGAATGTGGTTGAGGGAGAAGGGCTGGGGGCACATATGAAACCAGAAGGAAAGTTAGAGGATAAAGACTGAGACAGTGTAACTTACGAATGCCTAGTGTGGACAATGACGGTGATTAAACGTACAAATATAAAAACGTTTCCACGTTACAGAGAACAAATGAATGCCAAGATTGCAAGGTGTTGAAAATGGAAAAAGTACAGTGAATGCAGTCTAGGGTCTGTAGTCAACAGTAACACTGTAATATGTTTCCACTGAATGTAACAAAGGCAAGATACCAAAACTAAATGCCAACAAGCAGGGTGGGGGAGATGGGGTGTGGATTCTTCAAGGAAGAAAAGAAAATGTCTTCATATAGATTATGGTGTTGAAGGCATGTATATTTACTTAGGATTGTATGACATGCAAATAAAATTGTTTACAAATGAACACAGAAAAACAAGAGCAAGAGTGGAGAAACAGATGTACCTATTCACTGTTGGTAGGGAAGTTGAGAGGTGCAGCCCCTCCAGAGGGCAGTGTGGTGGTTCCACAGGAGGCTAAGAGTGGGGTTGCCTCTTGGTCTTACAACCCGTTTTCTAGGTATATACCTGGAAGAATTGAAAGTGGGCACACAAATGTACATTTGGACACCGATGTTTATGGCAGCAGTGTTCGTGATTCGCAATGGATGGAATCCATTAAGGTACAACAACTGAAGAATGGAAAGGGGAACTGTGGTGTTTACATACAACAGACAGTGGCTGCAAAAAGGAAAGAAGTTGTGAAACTTGCAACTAGGTGAATGAACCTTATGGATAGTATGCTGAATGAAATATCAGAAACAAAAAGACAAATATTATCATGCCTCACTCATACTGGCTAGCTATAATATACAAACTCAAGAGAAGTGAAGTTGAGAGCATGGGTTATCAGGTTGGAGCCTACTGTAAACATTCCTAGATTTAAGCTCTTACAGTATTCACATGTATTTAGGAGTTGTTACTGATATTTCTAAATTCTAAGATACTGAACTATTTGTATATAACTTGGTCATTCCCTGAAACTTAGGGTATTGATGTGACACCTGAGACTCAGAGTTAGAGCACTGAAGCTATGAAATTACCCCAGAGAGGAACTGTTTAAAAGGCTAAAAAAAATGATCAGACTTTAACTATACATATGGATGAGGCAGATATGGATAGGACTAAGGTAAATCAGAATACTGGGTAAAGGATGATATGGCCCATATTTTCAAGTTTCAACCTCTATGCAAGATCAAAGGAAGAGATGTTTATTTAGTGCAAATTTACATTTCGGGTAGCATATTACCTAAATTAACTTGTATAATCAGTTTACTTGAACACTATAATTACATGGAATCTTGAATAGGGCATGCAATCTTGACGGATTGTACAGGTTAGTGTGATGCCCCAATATATCCCAGAGTAATTTGGGTAGAGAATAAAAATTTGCAAAGTCCCCTTGGGGGACTGGGGAGAAAGGAGAAAATATTCAACTTTCCCATCTGGGGAATTCCTGATATTCTCACAAACAGTGTGAGCAACAATTCAATCGGCTGAGCCCTCAATGTTAGGGCTTACCCTGATGAAGCTTATTCTTGCAAAGAAGAAGCTAAGCCTACTGATAATTATGTCTAAGAGTCACCCTCCAGAGAACCTCTTTTGTTGCTCACATGAGGCCTCTCTCTAAGCCAAACTGGCAGGTGTTCTAGTTTGCTAGCTACTGGAATGTAATATACTAGAAACAGAAGGACTTTTAAAAAGGGGAATTTATTAAATTGCAAATTTACAGTTTTAAAGCCATGAAAATGTCCAAATTAAAGCAAGACTATAGAAGTTCCCAAATTAAGGCACCATCAAGGGGTTCACTAAAGAAAGGCTGATGAAGTTCAGGATTTCTCTCTCAACTGGAAAGTCACAGGGTGAACATGGCAACTTCTGCTACCTTTCTCTCCAGTCTTCTTATTCCATGAAGCTCCCCTGGGGGGTATATTCCTTCTTCATTTCCAAAGATCTCTGGTTGTGTGGGCTCTCATGGTTCTCCTGGCTCGCTCCAAAATGTTTCCTCTTTTAAAGGATTCCAGTAAACTAATCAAGACCCACCTGGAATGGGTGGAGTCATAATCTCCCTGTAATTATGGTTAATACCCACAATTGGGTGAGTCACATCTGTGGCCATAATCTAATCAAGTATCCAACCTACAGTGCTGAATAGGGATTAAAAGAAACAGCTGCCTTCGCAAGATGGACCAGGATTAAAACATGGCTTTTCTAGGGTCCATAATACTTTCAAACCAGCACAGCAGGCGAACTTACTGCCCTCACCCCCGCCCCAAGTCGGACATGACTCCCAGGGGTATAAGCCTCCCTGACAACATACATCCTGACTTCAGGGATGAGCTGGGACCTGGCATCATGGGAATAAAAAAGCTTTCTTGACCAAAAGGGGAAAGAGCGAAATGAAACAAAATAAAGTCTCAGTGACTGAGAGATTTCAAACAGAGTTGTGAGGTTATCCTGGAGGTAATTCTTACGCATTATATAGGTATCCCTTTTTAGTTCATGGTGTACTAGAGTAGCTAGAGGGAAGTACCTGAAACTGTTGGCTGTAGCCTTGATTCTTAAAGACTCCTATATAACCATTTAGCTTTTACAATGTGATTATATGATTGTGAAAAAAAAAAAAGTAAATGGTGAAGTACCTGTTAGGATGGAGTGAGGGAAGAGCAGATGGGAAAGAAGATACTGGTGAATTATTGGGGACACTGGTGTAGAGGCAAATACACTGGGAACAGTAATGACAGTCTCCTTTAAAAAAAATGTTAGATTATCTGATATTCGTAATCTTGAACCTACCTCATCAAGAAAAGTCTAAATTTTATTCAATTCTATTTACTTTTAGAAAAATTTCTCTGCAAAACAGCTATATGGTAAAAGCTTCCATGCTTAAATAAATGACCTTTCCAGATAATTATCTAGTAATACTGGATCTAGATGGCTCGTTCCTAAAATAAGAAGCTAAAAGTAATGACTGGACACAGGTTTATTTCCAGAATGTCGAGCACACCAATGTCACACTATCTATTCTATTTATAAATGCAATGGACTCTCACTCAGATAATGTGACGACTAAAGCAATAACTAAGAACTATTTTGCTGGATGAAGTGAAGCAAATATGGGTACATGTCTTAAAATTTAAAATTTAATTTATACTAATAAATCATTTTGTCAGAAATTTGCAAAATCTTTCTCTTAACCACAATAATTAGGGAGCTCTGAGTTTCTATAACAAAAATTATGTTGTATGAGAAAACACCTACACAATAACACACTTAAATGGAACATTCTTTGCTTCACTTCAGAAAGTAACCTATGACTATAAATTATCATGTTATTAATAATTATATCAACATATGTTAATACAATGGTAGATGGCTAATTTTTTTACAGTATATGCAAAAAAGCAACTATGTAGCAAATATTTTATTAAAACAGTCTCTATCAAAATTCCCTATCAAAATCTGGGACCAGAGATAAAACTGATAAATTAGTTGTGAACTAGGATATTATATTTTATGGTCATCTTTCCACTATACACAAATAGCTATCTGCTTTATTAGTTTCTGATTCCAATTTTAATCCCAACTCTTTCTTACTCTCTGCCTAAAGTTTTTTCAAAGAATATAAACTATTTTCAATTCCTCATTACCAAAACTATACGAAGCTCTTTATTGAGAAGACCCCTGTAGCAAATCCTTCAAAACTGAAATATTTTTGCAATAATAATAAATATTTGTACATTTCATATTTCAAATTGGCCTTTTTACACAACAGATTTTCTTAAAGTGGATTATTTGTCAGTCAATATGCCTTCATGGCCAGTTTCTTAATTTTAAATTACTGGGAAAAGCAGCAGCAATTTCCAATTCAGGTCATAACTATCTCTCTGAAGGTATGATCACCTTCACACACTACCAATCTTTCCTAAACTACTGTTGTGTCTTTTTCAGTGCTTAATGATTCCCTATGAAAATAAAACCTGAGACAAACAAAGCTGAGTAAGCAAAAGCATGCAGGTAGGAAATGCTTTCTTAATTTTCAAGAAACAGGACATCATTTCTCAAAGACTTTTAGGAAAAGGAAACTATTCAGTGTTTTAACATGTAGGTGTGTAAGAATTTTTTAGACCAAACTATGTCTCTCTTTTCAGAGTGAAACTATTCATCACTGAAAAAAGTATAAAATTCTACTTTAGAAATTTTTGAGACTTGCAAAGAAGGCACACAGGATGGTTAGAAACTATAGGGAAAAAAAGGCAAAATACCTAAATAATTTACAGGTGGTGTTCCAGTAGGGTAAAATCAACCCTACTGAAGAATTTGCCACATCTGGTTTCATGACTATCCTGAGTCTCAGATCCTAAATCTTCTTTAATCTTTAATCTTCTCTAAACCTTGCCCAGCAACTGCTCACAGTGGGCTCTTAATGTCCATGGAAAGGGAAAAGGTAGAAGTTGATAATAAGACAAGTAATCATCAGATAACAGTCACAACAACAGTAAACACTTTTCTAAGCCTCAAAAGAGACAGAATTGACATGGTCAAAAGAATTCCAAAAACTTGCCCTCAAAATTAAAGAAAGAGGGCAGTGTGACAGTGGCTCAGCAGCAGAGTTCTCACCTGCCATCCCGGAGACCTGGGTTCGATTCCCAGTGCTTGTCCATGCAATTAAAAAAAAAAAAAAAAAAACCTAAAGAAATTAACCTCACAACAAGAATGACAATAGAAAGCAAATCTTCTAGGATTCTTGTTCAATTGACCCTTCATTTATTTTCTACAGTGGAAGAATAAGTTAAAATGGTATAGGAATTGCCACTGAGAGAAGAAAGATAAGCAACAACTTTATATTTAAGGGGGAAATTTCATTTGATTTTTGTATTACATTTGAAAAAATAGTCTAGAGCTTCTAACATATGAAAAACTTCATTTCTCCCAAAAAACCTATAAGATTCTGAAATAGGATACATTCCATTTTGGGGAATTTATCATAAGGAAATATCTAAAGATATATGCAAAGATTTAGCTATAACAATGTTAATTGCATAGTCGTAATATAAAAAAGTAGAGAGCATTTTAAGTGCTTAACAATGGGGAATTGTTGCGATACATTTTGATACATCTACACAGTGGACTTCTGTACACTTTTTCAAAAAAAGCTGTACACTTTTTTCTATCACTAACATGGCACGAAACCCATGATGTGATGAATATACCATGATTCCATATTTTATAAAAGGTATGAATGACTGCATATATAGGAAAGTTATTTATATATATGGGTATGTGTATGTGTGTTTGTGTATGTGCGTGTATATTATCCAGTAAGTAACAGTAATCATCTTAGCATGTTTGGCTTGCCTATATTCCCTGTTTTCTTTTATTACAGACATATATTCTTTTTGTACTAAGAAAAAAAGCAGATAAGTACTAAATGACTCATCATTAACATCCTCAGCTGAATTAAACAGATGTTCCATTTCATACCACCATAAATGTCACTTTCAATCATGACATTTAATGCAAGAAGCAAGATACCTATTTAGGTTGTATCAACTCATACAATTTGTTTCCTTAAAACATAAGAATATTTTACCTACATAAAATAAAGACAGCTGAATTGGAATGTCTAAAAAATGAGGTGTTCTAGCTAAATGATTTTCAAAAGGTAAAAACAACTTCATCCAAAAATGAACCAGGTCCATGTCCTGTAAAAATAAATGGAGTATAAGTGAACAAGATACAATCTTTCTTTGATGAACAAGGATCTGAGTGCCTCAAAAGTCACTAAAAGTTTTCAGGCTCTGGACAAAGTATGGAGATAAGACGGAATGAACGTGTTTTAACTCCAGCATGTATCATAGAAATGGGTTTCCTGAATAAATCCCAGATAAAGCCATGATTTTTAGTGGCATGTGTCTGTCTCTAAAGTACAGCCCAGATGATCCTAGGTATAGGGTTAAAATAGTGTTTAATTAATTGCAGTTTTTCTAATAAATCACTGGAGGAAATTCTTACGCATAAAAATAATCACTGAGACAAGCAGCATTTTGAACATTATGTAAGTCTTAAGCCACATTTAAATAAGGCATTAGAATTTCGGGTTATTAGCAAACACATATAACTATCATCTAGTGGTTTAGTTTCCAGGGCTGCTCAAGCAAATACCATGAAATAGGTTGGGTTAAGCAATGCGAATTTATTTGTTCTCTGTTTGGGGACTAACGGAAAGTCCAAATCAAGGTGTCATCAAGCCAAAGCTTTATTCCCAAGAGCGGCGTTCAGGGGCTGGCTGCAAGAATCCTTGGTTCTTAGCTTGTCATAAGGCAAACATGTTAGCCTCTCCTTCTTTTCCGTGGTCTCTTGATGGCTTCCTGGGGCTTTCTCTATTGAATGTCACTCTATTATAAAGAACTCCAGTAACAGGATTAAGACCTATTCTGATTGAGATGGCCCACACCTTAGCTGAAGTAACCTCATCAGAAGACCTACATGCAATGAGTTCATACCCACAAGAACGGATTAGGTTGAAGAACATGCTTCTCTGCGGGACATACGACTTCAAACCACCACACTAGAGAAGATGCAGAGAAACACATGAGCAGTGGCAGCAACTAAAAAGCAAAGGATAGATTTCACCTCATAAAAACTTAGAACTCCCTTGTGACCAAAACACCTTATACAAAATGAGAAGACAAATAGCAAACCAAGAAGAAAATATTTGGCAAAAGCCAAAAGATACATCTTTATAATATAGTTTTAAAAAGCATTATAATCATTAGGAAAAAGACAAAATTCAATAAAGGATATGAAACAGACATTCACAAAAGGAAGAAAACAATAAACAAATGGTAAAAAAGTTTTACATGAATGGAAATAAAAAATGCAAAATGAATAATTACAAGCCACTCTTGTTAAAAATGATAAGGATTATGAATGAAAATATATGAGCAAATAAAAGAGGAAACAGTTAAATATTGCTGGTAGAAATCTAAGCCAGTGTAACATTTCTGTACGGAAATTTGGCAGTATGCGTCAAAAGCTTAAAAGTATATAATCCTTGACTCAGCAATTCTATTCCAAGGATTTTATCCTTAGAAAATAAATAAGCAATGTTTTAAATAAAGGGATGTTAATCACAGCATTACTTAAAATAGGGGTCAAAAGCTAGACTTTGGTCAACAGAGATTGGTAAAATAAATTCTGATTATAAGATGGAATACTATGTAATCATTAAAAATCATGATGCACCAGATTACTTATAGACACTAGAAAATAAAAAAATTTCAATGGTAAATAGTGCCATGGAACAGAATGTATAATATGATTCCAATTCTCCTCTTTGAAGAATGTATGTTTATGCTTACAGTTTGTATTTTTATACACAATGTATATGCAAAGGAAATTAAAACAGAATTTTTTTGTAAAACAGAAATTTACAAAATGTAATTTGTAGTTATTTGTATTTCGATATTTTCTAAATTTTCTTTGATAAATATCAAATATACCACTTACGTTAACAGAATTATTTAATCAAAGTAACCATCTAATCATCATGTTCTTTTTTAAAGTCTACCAAATCATTTCAACCACCTGATATTCTTAGAGGCCATTTCCTCTATCAGTGGATTCTAGGTATTCCAGGGGACAAGTGCCATGCCTGATAGGCTGGAAGTTATCATTAAGCATATGTCAGCTCCCCACAGATGTTGATTTTTGACACAGACAAAATGACCATAGCATATCACCAAGCTGTGAATCTTTTCCTACAGAAAAAAAAAACATAGGATAACAGTCATGGATGTAATTTACCACTAAAATGATGAGTCTTTCTTATTCTGGGTCATATGTTAATCCAAGGTAGAATTATAGAATGCTGAGACCTAAATCCCTCAAATTTTGTCTTGAGGAATATTAAGTCTATCATGCTAAATATCCAAACTCGACTGATTTGGGAAACTCAATGAAATTATAGAACCAATCATGGGATGGCAAAAAATGTAAGGGGAAAGGAGTATAAAGCAAACAAAAATGGCAAAGGCCACATTCACTAGGTTTTCTTGGTGACTATTTATAGACCATGTTTACCCTCTAGAAACTATAAGCCACCTCTCCCTCCCCAACATGACCATGCTTAACGCAAAGTGTTCCCATTCAGTAAAATGTATCCAACAAGGAACAAAGACATAATCTCAAGTAGAGGCATACAATGTCAAGCTTGGAAAGGATTTTACAGACTGTCTAACCAATCTTTCTTTTCCGATGAGTATACTGAGTCTGAGAGAAAACAAGGTAACAAAGTCACACAGTCAATTACCAGCAAGAAAAGACCTGTAACTGGGTCTGACTCCCAAGCAATGCTTACTGTGGTGCACATTTACCTGATTGGACATTATCTCACTACCAATTGATTTCAAGACCCCCAAAAATGGCAATAAAAATAAAGCTTTTTTTCTCAATAATTTGACTGAATGCTTTTTAAGCCATTGCAAATTAAGGCCAGTTTTCCCTACAATATTTAAACACATTAAATATCTAACTTTAAATCATTTTAGTTTAAAATGTTTAATTTTAAATCAAATTCATCAATTTTGAACAAAATTCTTCAAAAGTACTCAACATTCCGAAAATATACATTAGACATACAGTGCATTTTTGAGGAGCTAATTTATTAGCTTAAAAAAAAGGGTCAACTGGAAATTTTTATCAAATAGAGGAAAAATAAAGGTGCACATTTCTGGCAAGCCAGGCTAGGAAAGAGAAAAAGCAGCAGCTGGCACAATGAAAAACCTTAAACAAACATGTTCTCCTGTTGTATTTGCTTGAATAAAACGAGTCTACCAAAACATACAATTAAGACCTACGCATATATCTGCTTCCATATGCTCTTTATATTTCCATCGGCACAGTCACTGAGAAAGCACCGAGAAAAAAATGCCTTTCCAGAGTCACAGTATGTGAGGAAGTAAAGTGGGAAGCTGAAAGAGTTCTGATTTCATGAATGCATAGGAAAATGAAATTGAGCTTTCAGTGAGCCATGGTTATCAATGAGGTAAACTGTGGGCTCAGACAAGAATCCACTATAACAAATTGTCTGCTTTAATATGGTTAATATCTGAACTATTGCCAGGTTCTATCTGTGGAGAAACCACTAAGAATATTTGTGCTGCTATTTTACATCAGGGAAGAAGAATTAATTTTCTTATATAGAGTTTTTTTTAAAAAGCATTTAAAGTTAAAAACTATGATTTAATTATTTAAACAAAGAATACAGCATTAAAAATATTCCCCAAGAGATTCAGCAACTATTTTTGGGTATGTTAAAGATTAAGTTTCCATGCCAGAAAGTAATTAGAAAAATATTCAGATAAGGATTCTATTTAACACTATTTTTCACCACAAATGATTTGTTTATTTTAAGCACTGTATTCTGCCTTAAGACCATAGAGAGTGATGAGCCAACAGAAATATTTTCTATTCCACACTTAGATTTACATTCTTCCTTTGTGGAATGAAGAATTTAAAGCTAATGGGTCTATGTGCTGACAACCATAATCATTAGTTACAATCTGTATTTAACAGTTTTCATTTCAGTCACAAACTGTTTTATAAGGATACATCCTAGTGGCTTGTTCTTGTTTGCAAGCTACCAGAATGCAATATACCAGAAACGGAATGGCTTTTAAAAAGGGGAATTTAATAAACTGCTAGTTTACAGTTCTAATCTGAGAAAATGTCCCAATTAAAGCAAGTCTATAGAAATGTCCAATCAAAGGCATTCATCCAGGGAAAGATACCTTGGTTCAAGAAAGCCGATAAAGTTCAGGGTTTCTCTTCCAAGTGAGAAGGCACATGGAGAACACAATCAGGGCTCCTCTCTCAGCTGGAAGAGCACATGGCGAACAAGGCGTCATCTGCTAGTTTTCTCTCTCGGCTTCCTGTTTCATGAAGCTCCCTGGGAGGCCTTTTCCTTCTTCATCTCCAAAGGTCGCTGGCTTGTGGGCCCTCTGATTCTCATGGCTATGTCCTTCTTCTCTGCTCTCTCTGAATTTCTCTCATTCTCCAAAATGTTTCCTCTTTTATAGGACTTCAAAAACTAATCAAGACCCACCCAAATAGGTAGAGACACACCTCCAGCTAATCCAGTTTAAAAAACCACTCTTGATTAAAATCACATCTCCAGGGAGATGATCTAATTACAGTTTCAAACATACAATACTGAATAGGAATTAGAAGACATGGCTGCCTTTACAAAATGGGATTTTGATTAAAACATGGCTTTTCTAGAGTACATACATCATTTCAAACCAGCACATGGCCTATACTGCAACTAAAACCTGATGCTGGAAAAGAAGCAACTCTTCATAGAGCACAGGATGGCCAAAAATTTGCTGAAAATATTTCCTTGTATCTTTAGGTATACAAATTCGAGACAATTGTTATAATATTTCTCCTTGGTTTAACAAAACACTCTTATAATAAACACTTAATTTCTCTCTGTAACAAGACTGATACACTATGAGATCAGACCTTGGCCTTTATCTAGAACTAGGCCATGCTGCCATCCTGAGAAGATCAGGTAGACTGTACATAAATTCAAAGTGACTTTCAAGGGTTTTTCCAGAGAAAGCACTTTGATTTATAGCTTTTCTTCCCAAGGTAGCAAAAGGTTCTATCGCCCCACTTGCTCATTCTACTATTTTAGACATGAGACTAAATGAGAAGTCTAAGAAAAGTCTGGCCTCAGTTTCAGAAAAGGTATTAAAAAACCATATCTCTAACTCATTCTCCTTTTATGAATTGTCCAAAAGGCTGTTGACTGAAGGCCCAATTCAGCAAGTATTCATAACAACCTATCTCCAGCCGCAAAAAGCCAGTCAAATGACACCCAAAGTCACCAAGAAGACTGGTACCTAAACAACATCCAGCAGAAAAATTAAAATACTATTAGAATAAAACTTTAGAAAAACCCTATGGGAAAACAAAGGCTGTCCTCAACTAGAAACACAATGATATAAATAAAATGGATGATCTTATGCAGCATGATAGAAAATTATAAGTATGCCTCATTTTAAGAAACTCCTGAAAAGGAATTATAAATATAAAATAAAACCAGAAGAATCTAGAATAAATTCTAGCATCTGGAAGGAACTCTGAAGTATAGTTTGTTCAGCATCTTTCTCACCATACATGTCTTTGCAATCCCCCTCCAGCTACTGCCACTTTTTTCTTCTCTCCTTCCTATCCAAGTTCCTTGAAAGAAATGCTTGTCCTCACTATGTCTGCCTTTTTACTTCCCTTTCTCTCCTAAACCCACTCCATTCAAGTTTTTGCCTCTCCCACTTGACCAAAACTGCTCTTTTCAAGATCATTAATAACCTCCACTTTATCACATCCAAATCTCAATTCCCAACATTCCTCTTCACTAGATCTAACAATCGTGTTTAATTCAGCCCATCACCCTCTTATTTTTCTTCTTAGCACCAATCACCACCTGTCATATATTTGTGCAATAAGTATCTCTTTCTACCAGTCTATAAACTCCATCAAAGCAGGAACTCTCTATTTTGTTCACTGATGTATTCCAGGAATTAGGCCAGTGCTAAAAAACAACAGAGAAGCTGAGTAAATATTTGTTGAAAGAACAAATGGCCACTACACGGCCTGGCATAGAGTAGGTGTCCAATGAATGGCATTAGACATTGTGGACCTTCACCCTGACTGGACATTAGAATCTAGTTCCTAAATCCCATTTCCAGAGATTCTTAAATTGAAAATAAACTATTAATGTGTGATTCTAATCAGCAGCCAGGTTATGAACCACGATCTAATCCTATGGCCTTCTTAAAGGATTATACATTTTTCATCATTGCACCTCCTTCCCAGGGTACTGGCTGGCAATATGATCGATAATGTTGATTAAATGAATGAATCCCTGAGAGATGGTCATTTAGTCTTTCTTGTATACTTTACTTCTATCGACGAAGAACTAATTTATAAAGCAAGCCTTTTCCAGACCTGCACATTTTTAAAGGTTAGAAACTTCTTCTAACCTTTCTAACCTTTCTAAAAAATTGAGGAAAGAGCTTCCTTACTGCAACTTCACTCGAGGGTGCCATATCTGCATGTAGAACACATTGGACGCTCAATACAGCGCTTCATAAAGTTAAAAATAATCACAGTAAGCCCTTTCATTAGTCATGACAAATCAAAATAAACATAGGACGTGTTATGTCCCAGATTTATTCTAACTGGGCAGGATGTATCTCAGCCACAAATAAGGACATGGAATCTAGAACTTGAATTGTAATTAGACGTTAGCTAGACCAGGAAGAAAGAAGAAATGAATTTTCAGATATGGGCATGATGACGTATGTAGGGACGGCGGTGTACAACGATCTCTGGAAATAGGGAATGGTAGTTAAGTAGGAAGGAGAGGAACGATGGAAGGGAGTGAAGGGTTTACAGAGCAGCATAAAGAAAAAGCTGAGACGTGATCTGAGACTGGATAATAAAGGCCTGTGCACTGTGTTGAAATGATTTACTTTATGACTGATTGGCTGTGGAGTTTAGAGAAGGAAAAAGATAAAATGATACCAATCAGCCATTATTAGCCAATCAGAAAGGGAAGCCAGAAAAAAAAACTATTTTCAAACAGAGGGGAAGATACTGCATTTGATTTGAGACGTGTTCAGTTTAATTTGAAGCAGTCTAAGTCATCCTACTAGAGGTGTCTTTTGATTTGGGGAGCTGATAGAAAACTAAATGTGAGGGGTTGGATTTAGGACTCATTTCTTGAAAGGTTGTAGGTAGGACAAGCAGTTGGGTGAAAATTTTAACAATGGTTCTCCATAGGTGGGATTGCAGGTAATTTTAATATATTTTTATTTGTTCAAATTATTTATAATAAGTACGTGTTACTTCTATGTACAGAAAAATAAGAAGGAAAATATGGATAAGATCATTCAGAGTAACATATACACTACAAAGAGAAGATGACCAAAAGCAAAAACCTGGGATCCCTAACATTTAAAAAGAGGGAGCAAAAGAGTAGCCAACCAAAGAGACAGGAATATTACATTGAGAGATAAAAGATCACAGTCTCTCAGGAAGCCTGGAAATAGGGTCACATATGATAGAGGATTAAAGAAACCACTGGATTTGGTAGCCATAATAAGATCAGGAAAATGGGACAAAACTTGGGCTACAATAAGTGGAAAAGACAGCAGAGAACCTGAAGAAATAAAAATACAGAGTCTGGATTTTAAGGGAAGGCCAGAAAAAAAGTCATTGGTTAAATTAAGGCTACTGGAACACAGTTCAACAGTTTCAGGTACTTCCCTCAAGCCACTCTAATACACAATTAGCTAAAATGGGGTATCTATATAATGTGTAAGAATAATCTCCAGGATAATCTTTCGACTCAGTTTGAAATCTCTCAGTCACTGAGACTTTATTTTGTCTCGTTTCTCTCTACACCCTTTTGGTCAAGAAGGCTTTCTCATTCCCGTGATGCTGAGTCTCAGCTTATCCCCAGGAATCAGGTCCATATTACAAGGGAGATTTACACCCCTGTGAGTCATGTCACACAAAGTCGGGGAGGGCAGTGAGTTCACCTGCCAAATTGGCTTACAGAGAGAGACCACATTTGTGTAACAAAGGAGGCTCTGGGGGAAGGGTGATTCTTAGGCCCAATTATCAGTAGGCTTAACCTCTCTTTTGCAAGAATAAGCTTTATAGGGGCAAATCCCAAGACTGAAGCCTCAGCTTATTTAATTGGTTATCCCCACTGCTCAGGAGAATATCAGGAATTCCCCAGATGGGGAAGTTGAATATTTCCTCCTTTCTTCTCAATCCCCCAAGGGGACTTTGCAAATACTTTTTCACTCTCTGCCCAGATTACTCTGGGATATATCAGGGCATCACACTAATTTGTACAAACCACCAACAAGATCTCATGCCCTAGTCAAGATTCTATGTAATTCTGGTGTTCAAGTAAATCAACCATACAAGTTAATTAGATAATGTGCTACCCAAAATATAAATTTTGCACCAGATAAACACCTCTCCCTTTGATCTCACATAGAAGCTGAAGTTCAAAAATATGGGCCATATCATCCTTTACCCAGTATTTTCATTTATCTTAGTCTTATCCAGATCAACTTCATTCATATCTCTAGATGAAGTCTCATCACTTCTTCAACTTTTTTAACAGTTGCTGAATGGCGTAATGCTGACTTTCAAAGCTTCAGAGCTCTGAGTCTTAGGTATCATATAAATACCCAAAGTTTCAGGGAATGACCAGGTTATATACAAATAGCTCAGTATCTCAGAATTTAGAAATATCGGTTACAATTCCTGAATATATGTGACTGTTGTAAAAGCTTACCATCTAGGACCTTTTACAATAGGCCCCAACCTAATAACCCATGCTTTCAACTTCAATTCTCTGAGTCTGTATATTATAGTTAATCCATATGAGTGAAGCATGATAATATTTGTCTTTTTGCTTCTGACATTTTATTAAACATATGTCCTTAAGGTTCATTCACCTAGTTGCATGCCTCACAAATTCATTTCTTCATACACAAATATACTTTGTCCTTCTAGAGCAAAAGAAAAAATTCAATGTCCCTAATACTTGCAAAACCATCACTATTCTAAAAGAATTCTTACTTTGATCTCAATACAAATATATTATTCAACCAGATTCCCCTCACTTCACATACACATACACTCACATATACCAAGCCTTGCTGGATTTATGAGTTACACTCATAAATCTATATATTATTACACTCAAAATTATATTTTAACTAACTTTAGTTAAATTTTTAACAGATTTTAACTAATAATAAACATTTAATTGTCCTTATAATTGAACACTGAGTCAGCTCTCATTATCCAGAAAGCACAAAAGTGTTCATCACAACCAACTAAATAAAGTCTTCATTTCAGTCTCTGAATAAGTAATGAGGCCTCCACCTTTTTTCACCTGAACTCTGCGAGACATGCACCCATTGACTGATACTACAGGCAGACGCAGGCAAGCGGAAGCAGTTCTAACAACAGGAATATCTAGCTGGCTAACTGAATGATTAGCTCTTAAAAAATCAAGATTTGTCTTACAGCACTAAAAACTGAGTGAAGCAGCAAACAAATTACTTCCCTAAATATCTCAAAATGCCAAGAGACCCTTAGTGCTTACATTCACATTTCAGGTTGCTGCAGCTGCTGAACTTTATAAACAACTGGACTTTTTGGTTAGGCTATTTCAATTGAGTCCCTCATGTTCCTAGATTACATTATCATATTGTAGCTTGAGAATATCAAGTACTATGATTTAGAATCACATTATTTTAAAAACAAGCATATGAGTAAGTTGTAGTATATCTGTACAATGGAACACCAGTCAACAATAAAAAGAAGCAAATTACTGATGTATACCATATTAATGAATCTCAAAATCATTATGCTGAGTATAGGAAGCCAGGCAAAACAGAATGCATAGCCTACAACTCCGGTTATATAAAACTTTAGAAAATGCAAGTGGATCTGTAGTGACAGAAAGCAGATCAGTGACTGCCTGGAAATGGGGTGGAAGAAGGGTTGGATTACAAAGAGGTAGCAAAATTGTTTGCTATTTGGTTATGGTATTGGATTCACAGGCATCAAAACTTATGTAACTCAAATTTATGTAGTTTAGTATACTTCAATTATACTAGGACAAAGTTTTAAAAAAATATATAGGGCAATGGTTTAATCTTCCCATAAAAAAAAAATCTGAATAACACACTGTTTTGGTTTGCTATAGCTGCCTGAATGCAATATATCAGAAATGGGTTAGCTTCTTCAATGGGAATTTATTAGGTTAAAAATTTACAGTTCTATTTACGAAAATGTCCACAATAAGGCATCAAGAGGAAGATCCTTCTCTGAGGAAAAGCTGCTGGCATCCGGGGTTCTTATATCAAAGGCGAAAACACATAGCCATGTCCGCTGGTTCTTTTTTCCTGGTTCTGGTTTTAAAATGGCTCTCAGCTCCTGAGGTCCTTCTTGCTTCTCCCAGGGCATTGTCTCTCTAAACTCTCTGGGATTTTACTGTCTTTTATCCTCTTCACTACGGACTCCAGTGAAGGATTAAGACCCACCTTGAATAGGCAGCCTCACATTTCAATCGAAATAGCCTAACCAAAAAGTCCCACCCACAACAGGTCTGCCCCTACAGGAATGGATTAAAAGAGCACGGTCTTTTCTAGGGGACAGAACAGATTCAAACTAGCACACACATTTAAAAGTAATATCATTCACTATAAACAGTGAATGGACCAATAACATGGCTGTTACCAAATGGCTTATTGTGTGTAAAACACATAAAGTCTGGTCCATAAATCATACTATATAATTCTTTTAAAAAGAGAATGGCATAAGGAGGAAAACAAAAAAACTAAAACAGTTGTAGTAAAGTGATACTTTATTTTTGAAGCTCTTACTGGCTTCTGATTTAAGATGACATCAACTAGTACCTCTTACCCCCAGTTACTTTTTCAACTTCACCTTTTATTTCCAGAACAGTTCAAATCAGAGGCAGAAAATGCCCTAGGCCCAGTGCCTGCCATGTGCTGCTTCCTGTGCAATAACTACAGACTGCACTGCTTCTTTAAATCAGACTCCTCTAATCGAAAATCTAGTAGCAACAGAATGAGATCCCCTCAGTTCATCTATATAACATGGAAAGGAAGTTTGCCAGACACCAGAAACCAGACTAGGGTCTCTACAAAGAAACCCTATCCTCACAAAAGGAGGACCAGTGGCCACCCACACTCCCTGTGTGTTGGTAAAAAACAGGACTATGTAGGCCTCTCCTTGTTAAAATGTGTATGAATCTAACAACCAAGGTACTAATGGTAATTTTACCGAGGCAATCTCTTTCTCTCGTGTTTCCAGAATTCTGAAACACATGAGAAAGAGATTATTACTACCTTGGGAAAAAAAGAAGAATCCGAAAGTTATTTTCTAGAGGGGGGAAAACTGTAAGTAGAGGCTTGGCACACACCTAGTAAGATGCAATACATAGCCAGTGAAAATCAGTTGTGGGGCGCTCTAAATATAGATCAGTTCTGGCCAGGCAGTTTGGAAGGCAGTGGGGTAAAGTGGAAAGAGAGATCTCTGGAGACAGACATATCAACAGCTTTATGGCCCACTACCTTTGTCATTTTTTTTTTTTTTTGTACATTATTAAGTGCCTTTGAGTTTGTTTCCTCATCTCTAAAAGCAGAGATATGGATTGCTCTAAAGATTACTGTTAATATGAGTAAAGTGTTGACATGTAGCTGCTCAGTAAATGGTATCTGTTATCAAAGACAACTAACTGACAAAGTATTAGAATCAACAAGAGAGCTCTTTAAGAGATTAAATATGCAATTAATTCTCAAAAGCCAATGACTTTTTCAACATATCCAGGGGGGGAAAAATCTATTAAAAGGTAAAATGGTGGGGAAAACTGCCAGGTAAAACAGTAACATAAAATACTTAGGAAAAAAAAAATACTTAGGAAAACAGAGGTGCACAGCTAGTTCAGTGGTAGAATTATCACTGGCCATGTGTGGGACCTGGGTTTGATTCCTCAGTCCACACACCAAAAAAAAAAAAAAAAACTTAGGAAAATGTAACAATTATAAAAATATAGGCACCTAACAGCAGAGTCCCAAAATATATGAAGCAAATTACTGACAGATTTGAAGAGCTGAATACGGTAGAAGATTACAGTACACAATTTTCAATAATGGAGAGACTATCTAGACAGAAGATCAATAAAGCAAAAAGAAGACTTGAACAATATCTTAAATCAACTAAGCCTAACAGACACACACACACACACATACATACATAAAACACTTTACTCAACAACGGAATACTACATTCTTCTCTATTGCACATGGCTCATTATCTAGGACAGATCTTATCTTAGCAAAACAAGTCTCAAGAAATTAAAAAATACTGAAATCATATAATGTGTCTTCTCTGAACACAATGGAATGAAATCAGTAACAAGAGGGAGAAAGGGATATTCACAAATATGTGGAAATTAAAAAACATACTATTAAACAACCAGTGGGTTAAAAAAGAACTTACAGGGGAAATTAGGATTTATCTTTAGGTAAATAATACTGAACATACAACAAACCAAATTTATGGGATGCACCAAAGGCAGAGCCCAGAGGGAAATTTATAGCTCTAAATGCTTACATTAAAAAAAGAACAGAGACTCCAAAGTAGAGACCTCAAAACTGGAAGAACTCGAAAAAGAAGAGCAAACTGAATCTAAATCAAGCAGAAGGAAGGAAATAACAAAGATTAGAGCAGAGATAAATGAAATAGAGAATAAGAAGAACAATAGAGAAAATCAACAAAACCAAAAGTTGGGTCTCTGCAAACATCAATAAAATTGACAAACAAAGAAAAAAGAAAGAGAACACAAATAACTAAAACAGAAATGAAAAGGTGGTCATTACTACTGAATGCACTGAAATAAAAAGGACTAAGTGGATATTATGAACAACTGTATGCCAACAAATTAGGTAACCTAGATGAAAAGGACAACTTCCTAAAAACACACAAACCACCTACAAAGAGTCAAGAAGAAACAGAAGATCTCAACAAACCAAAAAACAGTAATAAGATTGAATTGATAATCAAAAACCACCAAATAAAAGCCTAGGACCAGATGGCTTCACAGATGAATTTTACTGAACGTTTCAAGAAGAATCAGTACCAATCTTGCTCATACTCCTCAAAAAAATTGAAGAGGAGGGAACACTCCCTAATTCATTCTATAGACCAACATCAGACAAAGATATCACAAGAAAAGAAAATTACAGAATAATAAATCTTATGAATATAGATGCAAAAATCCTCAACAAAATACTAGCAAACCAAATCCAACAGCACCATGAATTATACAGCATGATCAAGTGGGATTTATGCTACTTGATTTACATAATAAAATCAATTACTGTAATACACCATATTAACAGAATGAAGAAGAAAAAACACATGAGCATTTCAACTGATGCAGAAAAGGTATCTTACAAAATTGAGGACCCCTTCTGTGCCAGTTTAAAAGGATTTATGTGCCCTAGATAAACCATGTTTTAATCCTAATCAGTCTTGAGAGAGCAACTGTTTCTTCTAATCCCTATTCAGCACTATAGGTTGGAAACTTGATTAGGTTATCTCCATGAAAATGTGACTCAATCAATTGTGGGTATTAAACTTGATTAGATGGAGACATGTCTCCACCCATTCTGCATAGATCCTGGAATCCTATAAAAGAAGTATTTTGGATAAAGCTTCAGAACACCACAGAACTATGAAGCAGAGAGTCCACCAGTCAGCAACTTTTGGAGATGAAGAAGCAAAACACCTCCCTGGGAGCTTCATGAAGCAAGAGGCCTGGAGAGAAAGCTAGCAGACACCACCATGTTTGCCATGTGCCTTTCCAGCTAAGAGAAAAATGCTGAACGTCATTGGCCTTTTTTGAACTTACCTTTCCCTGGATGCTTTAAATTGGACATTGCTATAGACTTGTTTTAATTGGGACATTTTCTCAGCTTTAGGACTGTAAACTAGCAACTTATTAAATCTCCCTTTTTAAAAGCCATTCCATTTTTGGGATATTGCATTCCAGCAGCCAACAAACTAGAACACCTTCTTTATAAAAATGCATAAAAAACTAGGAATAGAAGGAAATGTACTCAACATGATAAAGAGTGTATATGGAAAAAACACAGCTAACATCTTATAATAGTGAAAGATAGAGAGTTTTCCCTGTAAGATCAGAAAAAACACAAGGATGCCCATTTCACCAGTGTTGGTCAACACTGTACTGGAAGTTCTAGCCAGAGAAATTAGGCAAGAAAAAGAAATAAAGGTATCCAAAGTGGAAAGGAAGAAGTAAATCATTCCCTATTTCCAAATGGCATGATCTTATACACAGAATATCCTTCAAATTTTATAATATAACTTCTAGAGCTAATAAATGAATCTAACAAAGTGGCAGAGTACAAGATAAACACCCACAAATCAGTAGTTTCTGTACACTAGTAATAAACAATCTAAAGAAGAAATCAAGAAAAAAATTCCATTTACAATAACAAAAAAAAAATTTAATCTAGGAATAAATCTACCCAAGAGAATAAGGGATTTGTGCATACAAAACCACAAAATATTGCTAAAAGAAACACAGATGATCTAAATAAATGGAAGGGCATTCTGTCTCCATGGCTTAGGAGATTAAATATTGTTAAGATGTCAATTTTACCCAAAGCAATTTACAGATTCAATACTTACCCAATCAAAATTCCAACAATCTTCTTTGCAGAAATGGAAATTCGTAGAAGGATATAGTAGCCAAAGTCATCATGAAATGATGATTCATAAGAATGAAGTTGGAAAACTTGTATTTAGGAACTTAAAACTTATTACAAAACCACAGTAACAACACTAGTATGGTACTGGCTCAAGGAAAGATCTATAGATCAATGCAATCAAGTTGAGAAATCAGAAATTAAACTTCACATTTTTGGCCAACTGGTTTTTGACAAGGGTATGAAGATCACTAAATTGCAAAATAATATTCTCTTCAACAAATGGTGCTGGGAAAACTGGATCTCCATTTGCAGGAGAATGACTGTGGACCCCTTCCTCACACCATGTACAAAAACAAACTCAAATGGATCAAGGACCTACATATAGGAACAAGAACTATAAAACTTCTAGAAGAAAACAAAGGGAGACATCTTCAAGACCTTGCGTCAGGCAATGGTTTCTCAGACTTTATATCCAAAGCATAAATGAAAAAACAGATAAATGGGACTTCATCAAAATTAAAGACTTTTGTACATGAAAGTAAAAAGACAATGTATACAATGAGAGAAAATATTTAGAAACCACATATCTGATAAAGGTTTGATGTCCAGAATATAAAAAGAAATCCTCTACAACAATAATAACAAAAAACAATTTAATAATGGGAAAAAGGCTTAAATAGACATTTCTCTAAAGAAAATATACTAATGACAAAAGCGCATGAAAAAATGCTCAACATCTTTAACCACTGGGGAAATGCAAATCAAAACTACAAAGAGATACCATTTGAAAAACACTAGAATGTCTATATATTTTTCTTTTCTTCTTTCGTTTTTTTTTTTTTTGTATGCTGTATGGCGGGGTCACATTTCATTATTTCTCCATGTAAGTATTCTGTTATTGCAGCACTACTTGTTGAATTTTTTTTCTTTGTTTTGCTTGTTTGTTTGTTTTGGGGGGGAGGGGAGTGCATGGACTAGGAATTGAACCTAGGTCTCCCACATGGCAGGTGAGAATTCTACCAATGACCTAGTCTTGCACCACCCTAGAATGGCTACTACTTAAAAAAAGAAAAAAAAAACAGAAATTACAAGCCTTGGAAATGATGTGAAGAAACCTCATTCATTGCTAGTGGCAATGTAAAATGGTACAGCCACTGTGAAGACAATTTGGCAGTTTCTCAGAAAATCATGTATAGTTTACCATACGACCCAGAAATCCCACTCTTAGGAACATTTCCAAAGGAAAAATTGAAAGCAGGGCTCAAATAGATATCGCACAGCAATGCTCATAGTGACATTATTCACCAGTGCCAAAAGAGGGAAGCAACCGGAGTCTCCATTAACTGATGAATGATAAATAAAATGTGGTATATGCATACAATGGAATATTATTCAGCTATACAAAAGAATGAAGTTCTGATTCATGCCGACAACAAGGATGAACCCTGAAGACATCATGTTGCGTAAAGAAAGCCAGACACAAAAGGGCAAATATTATATGATCTCACTGATACAAAATATTTAGAATAAGCAAACTCAAAGAGTCAGATTATAGAATATAAATTACCATGGGCTGAGCTGGGGGTAAGGAATAGAAAGTCCATGCTTATATTGTACAGAGTTTTCATTTGGGTTGAATATAAAGTTTTGGTAATGGATGGTAATGGTGGTAGCACAACACTGTGAAAGTAATTAACAGCACTGAATTATATATTTGAATGTGGTTAAAAGGGGGAAATTTTAGGTTATATATGTTACTAGAATAAAAGTTTTCTTAAAAAAACACCACAGAACTGCTCAAGACAGTGTAAACCATATGTTTAACAATGGACTTTAGTTAATGGTACAACTATAAAAATGTGCAGTCATCAATTGTAAAAATGTTCCATACCAAAGCAGGTGTTAATGATAGGGTAGCATACAGGGAACCCTGTATTTTATGCATGACTGCAAACTCACAACTTCTCTAATAAAAAAGAGGAAAAAGTATTTGGAATACAAAGACTTAGTAAGAAATACAGACTGCCTAAAAAAATGAAGCAAGCTATGTCTTTAATGTGGTGATAATTTTATAAAAATGATCATTTTCCCCCAAGTATCAAAGAGATTTAACAATATCCAAGAGAAAATTTCAGTGAGATTTTTTTAAAAACATTCTAAAATCATTCTGAAGTTGAACTAGACTAAATGAGAAAGATGAGAAATCTTAGAAAGAAAAATGAGAAGTACTATGTAAAACCATACTGTAAAACTGTGTTCAGTCTTGTAAAAAAAATCAATAAAAAAGTCAATAGCATAGAATAAATGGACCAAAAGAAGATAAATAAGTGTTTGTATGTGTGTATAAAATAACATAAATTACACATAAAACAACAGAATATGAAGAGTATATACATGCATACAGTTGATGGTATAAAAAGCAAATCAATGGAGAAAGGTTGAATTGGGTATTGTTTAAAATACTACTTAGGAAACTGGCTATTCTGAGAATAAAGTCAGAGGCTTACCTATATCAAGCACTAAATAAAATTCTACATAAAGTCAAAATATGAAAATAAGTTTACATCCACACTGTTAAATGGAAAAAAGTAGATTGTTAAGCTGTGTGCAGAATATCCCCATTTTGCAAGCACATGAGTATATTCAAAATGAAACATATACAAAGGACATCTGATATGTGTGACATCTGATATCGCAGAATAATGTGACGGAAGAGTGTGAGCTGAAGTAAGCAGCCTGGGCTCACAAGTAATGTGACTTCACTGGAAGGTATTAGGGCTAACCTCATTAGTGTTTGGGGGAGGAGAGAGTTAATATATGAAATGCACTTAAAATTGCACTAGCTGTTCTTATTATTATTATCCTAATTACAAATGTTAAGGCGTTAAGAGTGGTATGTTTATTTGTTGAGATTATAGGTGTTTTTATTGCTTCATTTTTTATGATATACATTATCGCTTTTGTGTTGGTTTGAAAGGATGTATGTACCCTAGAAAAGCCATGTTTTAATCAAAATCCCATTTCATAAAGGCAGAATAATACTTATTCAATACTGTATGTTTGAAACTGTAATCAGATCATCTTCCTGGAGATGTGATTTAATCAAGAGTGGTTGTTAAACTGGATTAGGTGACAAAATGTCTCCACCCATCTGGGTGGGTCTTGATAAGTTTCTGGAGTCCTATAAAAGAGGAAAAATTTTGGAGAAGGAGGAGATTCGGAGAGAGCAGAGAAGAACGACATAGCTATGAGAAGCAGAGAGCCCATAAGCCAGCAACCTTTGGAGATGAAGAAGGAAAATGCCTCCCGGGGAGCTTCATGAAACAGGAAGCCAGGAGAGTAAGCTAGCAGATGACGCCGTGTTCACCACGTGCCTTCTCACTTGGGAGAGAGACCCTGAACTTCATCAGCCTTCTTGAACCAAGGTATCTTTCCCTGGATGCCTTTGATTGGACATTTCCATAGACTTGTTTTAATTGGGACATTTTCTCGACCTTAGAACTGTAAACTAGCAACTTATTAAATTCCCCTTTGTAAAAGCCATTCCGTTTCTGAAATATTGCATTCTGGCAGCTAGCAAACTAGAACAGCTTTTAATTTTAAAAAGTGGCAAATGTAAAAAATGAATCCATAAAAAAAATTAAGAAAAATGATGTTAAGATTTACTGTGGATAGGAAAGCACTTCCCTAGCATCATAAGGTCAGATAAGTTTAAGCATCAATTGTTATTTCAGTTCAAGTTATTTCCTAGTATGCCTGAGAATTATCAAACAGAAGCCTATATTAAATGTATTTATTTGCCTGAGAATTATCAAATAGAAGCCTATGTTAAACATTTATTTCAGATGGTCTATTCTTTCAGCTCTCAATTTTAGTATATTAGTTTAAACACCAAAGGGCATTCATTGTTTTATGTTTACACTGCAGCAACCTTAAAATAAAGTACTAAGTATGACAATCTAAGAAAGAGTATGTCCTAGACTTAAAAGCACAACAGATAAGCATGTATCTTTCCATCTGTTATAGGAGGAAAGTATATAACTTTGAGCAGTCATTGCACCTCCTCTCAAATCCGCTTTGGTACACAGGCACGGTGCAGTAAACTCATGGTTCTCACAGAGGTGAGTCTGGTCAGCAGACCCAAGCAGATGCCCTGCAACTTGCAGAGTACAAAGCAGCAGCTCATGGCTCTCCAGATACAAAACACCTTCTTAGACTAAATTCTGCTTTCCTCTATCTACTACTAGTTCTAATCTTGTCCTCTAAATGGGCATTATACCTAATGTCTCTTACACCTGACTGCATTAAATAAATTTGAAACTCACTAGCTATGCCATGTCCAACTTAAAACATCTTTAATTCCTTAACCAATGCTCATGCGATATAATTTCTAAATAATTCATCTTCCTAATTCATACCTTCAATGAACATCTACCTACGTCAATGTCCCTCTTCAAATGTTCATGGCTACCTTCCATGAGCCAAGCAGTGTGTTCCTATTCCTACAACTTCAGACTCTCATCATTGCTGTTAGCAGCCGCATGACATTTGTGTATTCAAATGTACTTTTAAGCAAGACCTCTCCATCCTATGCTTGAACATCTCATTTTCAAAACTAAAATAAATACATAACAATCTACCTTTAAACCAATTATGTTTATTTGCCCATTATTCCAACCTCTCAACATCATTTTCAATCCCAATTCTGCTTTTCAACTCATTAGGCATTCTTCCCAACTTTCCGACTTGATAAAATTTTGTTAAGTTGTCTCAAAACCAAGACATTGAAGGCTGCTGTACAAAGTATCATACACCAGTTGGCTTAAACATTAGGAATTTATTGTCTCACAGGTTTGGAGACTAGAAGTCCAAAATCAAGGATGCTTTCTTTGAAGTCTATAGTATTCTGGTGGTGGTTTACTGACAATCTATAACTCAATCTCTGCTTCTGTCACATGGCCATCTCTCTTCCCCGCTGTGTCCTCAAGATTGTGCCCAAAGCTCCTCAGCTTATAAGGATTCCAGTCATATTGGATTAAGGCTCAACTGATTCAGTGTGGCCTCCCCTTAACTAACAGGCTCTTCAAAGATCCTATTTACAAATGAGCCCAAATTCACAGGACTAGGGTTGGGACTTTATGTCTTCTGAAGGACATTAATCAATCCATAAAAGTTGCTAAACCCCAAAGGTATTACATTGGATATAGTTATCGAGCTTAGCATCAATTCCTTAAATAACCTTGGTGTATGTTTGTTCAAATATCCAAGAATCTGCCTAGCTATATCACCATTTAGCATATTTAGCATACATCTGTCCACAAGGATATGACAATTCAAATGCCTTGCCGAACATCAAAAATCACCCCATCCATGCCATACTCCAGAATGCTGGTTTCTTAACCCCATTAACCCACAGCCACCCTCTGGGCTAACACTCTTTTATTAGCTGTGCCTCCTTAATTTCATTCTCAAACACTTCTCACCCTGCTTAATTCTTATATGCTGGCTTTATCCTAAGTGACCTCCTCAGCACAGTGCTGGTTTGAAAGGATATATGTATCCTAGAAAAGCCATGTTTTAATCAAAATCCCATTTTG
Source organism: Tamandua tetradactyla (assembly GCF_023851605.1). NCBI lineage: Eukaryota > Metazoa > Chordata > Mammalia > Pilosa > Myrmecophagidae > Tamandua > Tamandua tetradactyla. Next base: position 130,124,130 of record NC_135327.1, on the reverse strand, counting down.
TAAAGGCAGAATAATCCCTATTCAATACTGTATGTAATTAGATCATCTCCCGGGAGATGTAACCCAATCAAGAGTGGTTGTTAAGATGGATTAAGGGAGATGTGTCTCCACCCATTTGGGTGGGTCTTGATTGGTTTACTGGAGTCCTATAAAAGAGGAAACATTGTGGAGAATGGGAGATTCAGAGAGAGCAGAGAATGTTGCAGCACCACGAAGCAGAGAGTCCATCAGCCGGCACTTTGGAGATAAAGAAGGAAAACGCCTCCTGGGGAGCTTCATGAAATAGGAAGCCAGGAGAAAAAGCTAGCAGATGATGCTGTGCACACCATGTGCCCTTCCAGCCGAGAGAGAAACCGTGACTGTGTTCACCATGTGCCTTCTCACTTGAGAGAGAAACCCTGAACTTCATCGACCTTCTTGAGCCAAGGTATCTTTCCCTGGATGCCTTTGATTGGACATTTCTATAGACTTGTTTTAATTGGGACATTTTCTCAGCCTTAGAACTATAAACTAGCAACTTATTAAATTCCCCTTTTGAAAAGCCATTCTGTTTCTAGTATATTGCATTCTGGCAGCTAGCAAACTAGAACAGATTTTGGTACCGGAGAGTGGGGTGCTACTGCTGCGGTTTGTAAACACAAGACATGTTGGAATGACTTTTAAATGGATGAGGAGAAGATTCTGAAGGAGTTGTGAGAAGCTTGGTAGAGAAGGCCTAGGATACTTTGAAGATTGTTGGTAGAAATGCGGACTCTAAAGATACTGTTGATAAGGCCTCAGACAGCAATGAGGTGTGTGTCATTGCAGACTAGAAGGACGGCGATCCTTGTTTTAAAATAGCAGATAATCTGGTAAAATTGACGAGATAATCTAGCAAATTAGATCAAGCCCATTGCTATTGTTATATACTCAGAGCCTAGGTGACCTCATCAGCACCAGTGGCTTCAATTACCACTTCCGTGCTCATGGCTTCCAAGTTTCTCTCATTAGTTACACTCCCATATATCTGTCTGCAGGAGAGCACTCCTTGGATATCCCTCTGGCACTTTAAACTCAGGAGGTCCAATACTGAACTCTTCCTCTTTCTCCCCAGCCTCCTTTTCTCTCTGAATTCTCTATCTTAATGAAAAGCAATAGCATCTACTAGCCCCCAAAGGCTAGAAGTCACTGCACAATGCTATTTCTAACTCAGTCACCAATTCCTGAAAATAGGATCTCTTAAATAGCTGTCAAATCCATCTCCCCCTCCATTTTCTTAGCTTCATTTTTTTCTCTCTGTGAGACAGATCTTCCTGCCTCCAAACCAGTACTCCTTTTATCTTCCTCCACTAGCAGACAAAATAATCTTTCTGATATGTCAATGGATCCCACAGCTTTCCTCACAAGGTTCTCTGACTCTACTTTCATAAACTAGTCATCTTCTGCCACTCCCACACATGTGCCCTTCAGTTTAGTCCTTCAATGGTCATATTTCATTTCTCTGTACTATTCACATGCTTTGTTCTTTGACTGAGAGATGCTTCTATACATCTTTTAAGGGCTTCTAGAAATCTTTCAAAACCCAGTTCAAACATCACTTCTTCCAAGACCATGGCTACTTATTCTGATTTAAGTATCCCTTCTCTGTGGTTCTTATATACCCTGCACATGTCTCTATCAAAGCACTTAACCTACCTGTATTATCAATACAGATTTACTTATTTGTTTTCCCATGGGAGAAAGACATGATAAGAACTCACCAAATTATATCCCAGAGTAATTTGAGCAGAGAATAAAAAAGTATTTGCAAAGTTCCCTTGGGGGACTTGGGAGAAAGGAAGAAATAATCAACTTCCCCAGATGGGGAATTCCTGATATTCTATCGATGTGGCCTCTCTCTCTAAGCCAACTTGGCAGGTGAACTCACTGCCCTCCCCCACTACATGGGACATGACTCCCAGGGTGTAAATTTCCCTAGCAACATACAACCTGACTCCTGGGGATGAGCCAGGACTCAGCATTATGGAATTGAAAAAACCTTCTTGACCAAAAAGGGAAAGGAAGAAATAAGACTAAGTCTCAGTGGTTGAGAGATTTCAACCAATTGAGAGGTTATCCTGGAGCTTGCCCTTATGCATTATATAGATATCTCTTTTTAGTTTATAGTGTATTGAATAGCTAGAGGGAAGTACCTGAAACTGTTGAACTATGTTCCAGTAGCCTTAATTCTTGAAGATGACTGTATAACTACATAGCTTACAATGTGACTGTGTGGTTGTGAAAACCCTGTGTCTGATGCTCCTCTTATCCACGGTATGGACATATGAGTAAATAAATAAATAAATAAATAAGAATGAAAGTAAATAATAGGGGGAGATAAAGGGTAAATATTGGACAGACTGAAAAACTGTGGGTCAAAGAGGAAGAGGAGTAAGGGGTATGGGATGTATGAGTTCTTTTTTTTGTCTTTTTATTCCTTTTTCTGGAGTGATGCAAGCATTGTAAAAATGATTATGGTAAAGAATACACAACTATGTGATGATATTGTGGACCACTGATTATATAATAGGGTTGGATTACATGTGTATGGCTATTTCTCAATAAAAATATTTAAAAAAAAGAACTCATCAAATACCAGATGAACAATTAGAGACATGAACAGTCACTGAAAAAGAACTAACAGGGAATGAAGCAGCACTCTCTTGAAATTTCAAAAACACACTCTTAAAACAAAACATGTCAATCCCAGCCCAAGAATTCTTGGTGACTGGCAGTTGTTTTCATTTTTTTTCTCAGCCAGACACATGAATTGGCTTCATGTATGGTAGGAATTTAATGTACTATGAACCAAACACTAATGTTTTAAAAATTAAAATTTACTATTCTGTGATATGTTAAGAAAAGCAATTCTATATATATTTTTTGGTCTAAATAAGTACTTATTTCTCTTAATAAATAAATCAAATTGTAAAATCTCTCAAGTAATAAATCTCTCATATATTAGCTCAAAACACATAAACAGGAATAATCTAGGGAACTGTATTTTCATTATATACATGTTATCCTTACTATATTCAGAGATCATATACATAAGAAAAATAATATTATTGCTTTTCCTAAACAGAAAATTCACAAAAGGTAAAATATAAAAAGTTAAGTAACAAGAAAAATTGGCCCTTATTAATAATCAAAGAAATACAAACTACAATAATGAGATAGTATTCCCCCCCATCAAATTAGTAATGATTAATAACAATTTTCAGTGTTTGTCAAAGAATAGTTAATATCCTTCAACCTAAGAGTTCTGGTGCAAATATCTATTTAAGGAAATAATCAGAAAATCTGACAGTATTTTGCACTATTGTTTATTATTTTTATAATACAAAGAGTTAAAAACAACCTAAATGCCCCAAATTAAACTCACTCATTAATTCAAAAGTATTTATTGAGCATTACAATGTGCCAGGCACTGTATGAGATGCTAGGGATACACTGATTTAAAAAAAAGAAGAAAAATCTCTTTATAGAACTTACACTACATTTGGTGGAGTCATATATATAAAATAATTAAAATATATATTATTAGGCTGATTTGAATCTGTGGTGGACCCCAGAAAAGTCACGTCCTTTAATCCTCTTTAAATATTGCTAGCTGGAAGCTTTTTGATTATTTCCATGGAGATCTGACCCACCTAATTTTAGGTGGTAACGTTTGATTAGATGATTTCCGTGAAGGTGTATCTCCCCCCATTCAAGGTGGTGTTGCTTACCAGATCCCTTCAAGAGGGAACCATTTTGGAAAGAGCTACAGAGTCAGAGACCTTTGGAGCTGAAGAACATGAAACAAGAAGTCAGGAGAGAAAGCTGGCAGACGCCACCACATTAGCCATGTGCCTTTCCAATTGAGAGAGAAACCCTGAACATCATCGGCCTTTCTTGAGTGAAGGTAACCTCTTGTTGGTGCCTTAATTTGGACATTTTTATAGACTTGCTTTAATTTGGACATTTTCATAGCCTTAGAACACGTAAATTTGCAACTTAAATTCCCCAGTTTAAAAGCCATTCTATTTCTGGTATATTGCACTCCAGCAGCTAACAAACTAGAACAATTATGATGAATATTTAAAAGTGCGATAGGGAAAAATAAAAGCACGAAATGGAGATGTGGGGAGGGGACTGCAATTTTAAACAAGTTCTTAGGGAAGGCTTTGCTGAGATGATAATAGTTTAATAGGAAGATGAGAAGACAATAGTTCAAAAGAAAGTTGAAGGACATAAACCATGCAAATACCTGAAAGAAACATTCCACAGACAGAGGGAAGGACCAGTACAGAGGCCCTAAGGCAGGAGTTTTCATAACACATTCTACAAAGAGCAAAGAGATTGGTATGGCTGAAGCAGAATGAAAAAATGAAAATTATAAGAGATGACACCACAGACTTACTAGGGGAGGAGGACAGATAATGGCAAGCTTTGTAGTCCACTTCAGAGCTTTGATTCTCATTTTGAGTGTTTTGAGCCAAAGGATGACAGTTTTGATTCATGTTTTAATGTGATCTTTCTGGCTGCTCCGCTGAGATCAAACTAAAGTTTAAGGTGGAAAGTTATAGCAACAGTCCAGGCAAGAGGCAAGACACGATGGCAGCGTGGTCCAGAGTGGTATAGGTGAAGTGGTGAAATACTTTATATCTTAATTTTCCACAGCTTCAGTGACAAATACCACACAAAAGGTTGCCTTAACCAGTGGCAATTATTGGCTCATGGTTTTGAGGCTAGAAGTCCAAAACTGAAGCATCAGCAAAGTGACAGTTTCTCCCCAAAGTCTACATCATTCTGGTACAGACTGCAGGCAAACTTTGGGGTTCTTTGGCTTGTACCCCTGCCTTGCATCACACGGTGGCGTCCTCTCCTTTCTCTTCTGTGTTCTGCTGACTTCCTCCTTGTGGCTTTCTCCCCAAGGGCCCCTCCCCATGGCATTCTCTTTCTAAGGTCTCTAGTAATCTAGGAATCTAGGTTAGAGCCTACGTTGGTTCAGTTCACCACAACTTAACTAAAAATAACATCTTCTAAAGGTCCTATTTACAATGGGTTCATACCCATAGGAACGAAGATTAAGAATATGTCTAAAGTGCGGGATATAATTAAATCTACCGCACCCTTACTCCAGCTATACTGAAGCAGACTAAGAGGGCTTATTGAAAGATTGGATGTGGGCTGTGGGAGAAAAAAAAGTGTCAGTGGAGACTCCAAAGTTTTAGATATGACCAAATGGAAAGATGGGATTGCCATTAACTGAAATGGAAATGTCTTCCTGACAACACAAGGTGTAGTTTTGGGATAAATATGAAAAACTGAGTTTGAGACATGTCAGATTTGAGGTACCTATCCAAGGGGGATGTCGAGGCTATGCTTTTTATAATTCAGGGGACTGGTCCACACAGGAGATGTAAATTGGGGAGCTATCCACATTTAGATGTATTAAAAGCCAAGAGATTGTATGATATCAACAAGAGTGTGAAGATAGAAAGAATAGGAGGGTAAAGGATTCAGCCCTGGCAAGCCCGAATTGAAGAAGTCAGGGAGATGAAGAGAAACCAGCAAAGACTAAGAAGGACCATAATGGGGTATAGGAAGAAAACCAGGAAAGTGTGATGTGCTAGAGGCCAAGCAAAAGTTTCAGTGTTGACAGAGCAATTAACTGGGTCCAACATTCCTAATAAGTCAGATAAAAATGAGGAATGACAACTAGATTTAGCCAAAAAGAGGACACTTTTGACCTAGAAAAGAGCATTTTCAGTGAAATGGTGAGGTTCATAAGTAAACAATGGTGGCCATTTAAATGATGTTATATTTTATACTATACTATATATTGAATATTTTATAAATAATAGAAGAATATGTATAAAGAGGTATTAATATCTTTTGAAATGCATATAATGAGAGAGGAAAAGGTAAAGCTTCTACAAACAACATTAGCTCACTTATGGCTTTTAAAAAAGAAAATGAAAATAGGTATGAAATACGCTAAAACGTTAAAACTGGGTATCTACAAATAGAAGGATTAGAGCTGACATTTTTTTTCTTATACCTTCCATTATTTTATAAAATTTTCAAAATGTACAACTTCCATAATTAGAAATACTCCTATAAAATACTTTTGCAAGTAAAAACTTTCCTATCTACATTCCAGTCTTTTTGCACATTCCCTTAGAAACAGTTATTGACTCATACGGGAATAACTAACAACTGCCACTGAAAAACAGTTTACAAAGCACTTTCAAATGCATTAGGTTAATCCTCACAGCAACTATGATGTAAAAAAAGCAGGTATTACTATCTCCCATTTTCAGACAAATAAAGACTCAAAGAGATGGATTCGGTCAAGGTCACACAAACCAGTGGCAAGGCTCAGAGTTTTATTATGTTTTTTGACTACCTTTCACATTACTTGTACTATAACAAGAAGATACTTTGCAATTGGAAAAAAACATAAGCAAACATCCCCAATAAGTGGAAAACATTTACCAAAAAACCTGGCTATACCTCCTTAATATTACCTTGTTTGCCTACTCTTAAGTCTATCTCAGAGAGAGGAATTTATTAATTTCCATGTTCGCCTCTTCTATCAGGCTGTGAGTTCCTAGAGAGAGAGAAATATTCTGCTCATCCGGTTTTATCACCAGTATCTTGCACAGATTAGAAGATAATGGAGAAATACTGGCTGATGCTTCAGGTTGTGGGGAGGATCTCATTCTCCATTTGATATATTTTAGGAGTTTCTAAGATGCCCCGCAGAAGCAGGAAGCAGCTACCATGACACTTTAAGGAATTTTAGCAATGAAACAGTTCCCATGGTTTCAGGGAACTAAGCTGTATTCCTTTCTTTATACCTAGACTTGTTCTCAATTAAGTGTGCATCACAATCCCCCCAAAAAGACTGGTTGTAACACAGATTTCTGGGCCCCAACCTCAGAGTTTCTGATTTAATAGAAAACACGAGGCAAGAACTTTCATTTCGAACAAGGTCCTAAATGACGCTGACACTACTGATCCCAGAGCCACACTTTGAGAATCACTGATGTAAAGAAAAGAATCTATAAAAGTGAAGTTTTTGGATAAGAGTAAATATGGTGTATTTTGAACTCCAGAGCTGCAGCTGAGGTGAAAATAAACTTTGGAATATTCTGATCACTGGTTTTTATTTCAGATCCTTAAATCTGGTACAATTCAGAGGATTAAACACACTATGAAGATCGATTATTTTTTATAACTAGAAAAGTAGAAGCCACCCACTCGGCTGTATTTTTAAGGCAGTAATTAGTGCTCCCAGAGAAGAGAACCTACATCTTATTCAATTTCAAAACACCAAGGTGTCTTAAACAAAAAGATAATCACTGTTTGCTGAATAAGATGATGCAATTCTTGCTCTCAGTGAACATATCATGTGTGCCTGGGGGGAAATCAGGTGTATGTGTGCAGAGTCTCCAGTAAAGCATATGGTACCATGTGTGATTTAGAAAATGATGCTCCCTCTGGCATATGAATTGGTAAAAGGTACCCTTTCCTCCAGATGGGTGCAGATCTCTGACAGGGCACATGGTTGGACACACTGAGCACCCAGTGGATTTTAGTCCAGCTGCTCCCTCAGCTGGACTATATAGGACACAACTCATCAATCATAAAGGAGACCCTCTATGTGTGAAACATGTGTAGGACAGCATAAGTGTGCCAGAAAGCAAACAATGGGCTGTGACTAGAAATTTAGAGATGAGAAAGGATCCTTCATCTCTAGTAGCGCAGCAAGGGTTAAGAAAGGATATAGGAACTAATCTAGGCCAGAAGTCTTCCTCTGCCTGAGATATTCCATCACCACTGCCCCATATCCTTTACTCGACAAACTCTTACTCATCCACTGGATCTTACCTTAAATGTTCTTTCTTCAGGAATCTCCCTCCTTCCTCCCTTGACTAGGATGGCTGTGCAATCTCAATGCATGTCATAATTTTACATCATAGCACTTATCAAAAATCAAATTATATGATGTATGGTTTTGTTTTGACTCTTCTCCCACTAGATTATACAGTTCCATGTGGGCAGGAACCATGTATCTTGTTCATTGTTTTACTACCAGTACCTGGTACATAAATATACAATAAATATGCATTGACTATTGAAACTATTAAGATCGAGAAATGTAAGAAGGTGAAAGAAATGTCCATTGTCCCTACAAGAGGAAGGAAAAAAGCAACCAAAATAGTTACTGACAATAGTTACTATAAGATCCACAGCATTGTTGAAGAGTACACCACAACAGAAAAGCATGTCACTCTATACTGTGCTCTGCTATTTCCATCCCAGTGCTAAATATGACACTTCACGGATCTGTCAACTCTTGGTTTTACATTGTAAATATTGATGGTGTGAATACTTGCTCACATTTGCCTAAAACATGAGAAATTGTTCTGAGCATGAGAACTTGAAATGGAAGTTCACCTCCACAGGCATAACAGGCAAGATTAATTATGTTAACTGCTTGAAAACAGAGGCCTAGTCCCAACTCGCTCAGTGACACTGTAATTTTAGTATCCCTGGCATCTCCACCCATAGCCAATGACCTTCAGAGACTTCCTGCCCAAAGGATATTTCTCAATTGTTCCCTTCTAAGTATGAAGCAGAAGGCATGTCCATTCTTTTGATTTATTAGAACTTGGAAGACACAATAGTTTACCATATGTAGGAAATCTATGTTACAAAATTCTATCACCATTTCCTGGCCTCCCAGTTAATAATCATTCTATCCCTACCACTCCACAGAAACCATGCTGGCACTGATCACCAAGGGTGTAATTGCTAAATCTAATCTTCTGTTTTCAGTCCTCATCTCATTTGTATTTCATTGAAAAACTGACCTCACAACCAATCATCCCTTCAATTTTCAAAGGCTTCTCTCCCTTTCCACATAGCTCTACATTGTCTCATTTTTCCTATACTTACAATTACTTACATACCTCCTTTGTAGAATCCTCTACCTCTGCCTCCACTGAATTTTGGTGAACTCCAAATCCTATCTCTGATCCCCTTCGTTCTCACTACCTGGATGATCTTATCTACTTCAGTAGATTAAGCCACGCCTTTTATTCTAGGGACTCCCAAATTCCCTTGCTAGCCTTGGGCACCAAGGCCTCATACCTACCTGCCTGTGGAACAACTCAAAGTCAAACTTCTACAGAACCAAGCTCACTATTTCATCTTCCTCACATTCCCCCTCCTGGAAGTTAGTGGCGCCAACTCCTAACCAAGTCAAAACCTTGTATTCCCTCACCCCCTCCACATTCACCTACTGAAAATTCTATCTTCTAACATCATCCCTTCTTTTCCATCTTCCCTGCTACTCTTTAATTGGGGTTCTGTCATCCTGGATTATTACAATAGCATCCAACAGGTCTTACCTCTTTCTATTTCCCACCTTTCTAATGCAGCTTCCATATTGTTGCCAGACTAAAGCATGTTTTATTACTCCTCTTTTTAAAATCTTTCTATTGATTCACCCTATGTGCAAATGAAGAGCAGCTTGTTAACATGACATAAGGTCCCCGAAGATCAGGCACCTGCCTACCTCTCAGGATCATTGCTCTCGAAGCTCCTCATTGCACACCATACTCCAAATATAACAAATTATAACACAATGTTGTTTTGTGTGTCTGCCCTTTTTCAAGCTGCACGCTACACCTGAAATGTCTTCTCCCCATCCTAGATCCAACGGTTTCCTTGTCCTCAATGCTTGTCTGCTTGGCAAATTTCCACTCATCTTTTATGGCTCACTCACCTCCTCTATAGAGTCTCTTCTGATCATCCCAGTAGATTTTACTGCCTCTTTCTTCTCTCAGGACATCAAATCACTTAATTGCAATTATTTGTTTACGTACCTGTCTCATCCTTGCCCAATTAGAATATATATGTTTATGTGTACTTCACACCACCTGACATTTTGCCTGGCATATAACTCAAATGTTTGCAGAATAAAAACTGTAGGCAAAAAAACCATCATTGAATAAAGATTCAGAGAGCAGCAGATCTTGTGGTGTAGGATTTTACAACAGTAAACTAAGAAATATGCTCTTTTGCAATTTATTTTACCAAATTTAAACAATGCATACATAATCTACTCAGGTCTATTCTTTTACTCTCATACACTCTATCTTCTAAAACCTTACTCCAACTCTGAATCATCTATTGGCCTTTTCCTTTTTCCTCTGGCAGCCTCATTTAGTCCTATTATTAAATGAGTCAAAATTTCCATTCCATTTATTGGTCAAGCTTATCCTATGAGCCTCTGAAGTTTCACTGTAGACTCTTCCTGAAATATCAGTATGTAAGTCTAATACCCTAGCAATAATCAACTCATATTTATATCGATTTTTTCCTTAAACTTATATTAGTCTCATCTTATCTTCACAATAAAGATAAGTAGGTCAGTTTTTATTACCATCATTTTACAAATGAAAAATGGATGCCAAGAAATACATCCAACACTTAACTTAGGCTTTCTAAATTCCCCATACAAAAGCCTGAGGAATATTTAACTCTGTGCTTTCTGATTTCTAGTACTCGGTTTTTCCTTTAGGCACCATTTAACATGGTGGAAATCCTATTCGTGAAAATCAACCTTGTCCATCTGCTGACATGTTGGTTTTACTCTTATTTCTGTCCTCCCAAACTACAGCCTTCCTGTTTGTGCTTCTGCTTCCACCCTGCTGATTTGATCACCAGCTGAGCATTCCAAAGCAATTATTCTTCTCCCTTTTTCAACTTTATAATCCAATAACTGACAAAAGAAGCTATATTTTATGAGTGTCACCCAGAGTCCAATCCTCTGCAAAAATTTAACTGAAACCTTTACCTATAACCCAGTTTTCTTTTTGAAGAGTCTTTTTTTCTGAACTCAGGCAACCATAACTACAATACTTCCAGGTCAATTTTCTGTGCTTCTCTTCCTTTTCCTTTTCTTGTTTGCTTCTAAAACAGGTAAGGAAAATGAGGGTCTATGAAACTTAGCTAAATATAACTACTGTTATAAAAATCCTGATAAATTAGGGAGTCTCAAACTACTGGGAAGGGGGGATGAGGTTTAGGGTTACCTAAGGATTTCTTCAACATTCTTTCTTAATAATAAGGGTTGGCTTTAGTTTCCAGCCTTGGATACCCTCCCCTCAACACAGTACTGTGCTTTGCTTACTCCTCACCTGTTAATAAAGAAGAGTGGAAAGAGAGAACTGGCAGGAGTAGACCCAGAATAGTCACGTGGTCTGTGTCATTACTCAGAGGAGTTTGTCCCATAGCACCATAGCTGTATCGCGAAGGAAAGAGCTGAGCTCACCAGAACGGCCCCTTTCCACCTCCAGCACTAGCAGATACTAACCCTCAAAGCCGGAACGACACCAGCCCTCCCAGATTCTGCCTTAAAAATAATGTCAGAGAGAAACAATGATCAATTCTATAAGTGAGCCCAGCTAGTTAGACCAGATACCAAGGAGCAGATTCATTCCCTGAGGGGCCACATGGCCTCTCCCATTTCCAAAGGAACCTCTAACCTCCAGTCACCCCTCTAACAACTGCTTATGGGTCATCAGGAAGAAAACAAATGGATCCACACATCACCACTTCTGAAAATGCAACTAGCAACAGGCAGGCTCAGTAGCATCTTCCCATATATTTTATTTATTCCCATTTTCAGAGGGAATATATTTTATTTATTCCCATTTTCACAGAGAAAAATCAAATAAAAATATTTTATTTCCATTTTCAGAAGGGAAAATCAAATAAAAACTATTTTATTTATTCCCATTTCCAGAGAGGAAAATCAAAACTCCAAGGTTTTGAGGTACATGCAATTTCCAAAGCTTGAGCAATAATGAGCTGGGATTAACTGAACACAGCCTTCCTGAATCTTCCATCTATTTTCCCAATGATGATGTCATCTCCCCCTCCTTTCAATACTTTCCTCTTAGGTTGCAGACTCCTACTCTGTTCTAAGCATCTATGTGTAGAGCATGTACTCATTTAACGCATCAGTCTAGCAGCTGTGAAAAAAAGCGCCACCCACACCCCCACTGTTTCTGACCTTCAGCCATTCCATTCAGTCCACTCAACAGGCAGATTCTTCATTTCCAAGAATTAGTGTTCTAAGAAGCTTAAAATTTCTACACTTAAGAAAAGAAATATACTTGGTATATTTGGGTTGGGGATGCTGGAAGAATGGCTTAAAGTGTGTCCTGTCACAACTATTCAATCTTAGGACGTCCAAGAAGTAGCTTTCTGTGGAAACATGGGACAGATTCTTCCCAGATGATGCGTGAAATCAGAGAATACAGATTAAAATAATTATACTACTAAACTCTGAAATAAAACACAGCTGTTTGCTGAGATCCTACCCTGATTTCCCCAATTACAGCACGGCTGTGTTCGCACACATGCCTTTGATCCACTTCCCTTTCATTTCAGTCTGTCCTGGGACTTGTACCATGGGAGAAGAAGATGAAAATCCATGGATGATGTCTAGAACCAAGATACTCTATAATCCAATCACAGGGAAAATTCTAAAGTTACAGCAATATAAGCAAAGGAACAGGGTCTGGCCTTTTTTCCCAGAGGGGACACTGGCTAATCTATTTTTGCCAAATAAATTTAAATGACCAATCACCCTGATTCATAGCAATCTTACTAAAAACAGTATCCATGCCTCAAACTCCCTACGATATAATGATTCAAAGTAGGTCAGAAATGTTGCTTCCTTCCCCCTCATTGATTTTCATTAAGAGTATGGACTTTCTGCAACACTAAAGGGAAAAAAAAAAACACCCAATACAAGTACCAATGACATCCCCTGTAAATTTTTGACACACGAAGTCCAGTTCCCCTGAAAGCAGCAGAAAAACTCATAACCCATAATTTATCCTTCTTGGCTGTAAACCAACGCTGATCTCAAACTACGAAATACACAGTGACAATGTTTCGGGCCAGGTGATGAAGCACCTCCCAAAAGAAGCAAAGTCACTCTGTCTTTGCTAATTTTCACATCACCAACCCTCCTCTTTCCTAAGTACACACTCTTTTTCTTTCTAATTTAAATCCATATTTTGCCAGAAGGATGCCAAGTGACACCATATACTGGTTTAGCAAATTCCCGGGCTTATCAGGAAGCTTAGTGCAGGGGAATTAGGAAGAAGGGAGTTGTAGTGACAGGCAAGTGCAGAAAGAGGGAGAGGAAGCTGGGGGGGCGGGGGCGGGGAGCGGGAAACACTCCTGTGTCAGTATCGAGCTCTCTGAACCAAGAGCTCTCTGGAAAAGCTGTAATGAGGTGGTTCTTCAAATCCCACCGGTGGGGTTTCCTTTAGTCTCCTCCCCTTTTTTGAAATCTCTCCCTCAACCCCCAGGTCCTCGAGCCTGGCACTCCAAAAAAGGCGCCGCAAAGTCCCCCAGAAGCCCCAAAACACACGAGCGCGAATAGAAGAAGCATCACCCCAAAGACAGCGAAACCACACATGCTCCAATGGCCAGCCACCCGGGGCGGGCAACTTCACCCCTCGAAACAACCGAAAGTCCCTCTCCTCCAAGGAAGCAAGACGGTGACAGCGAGCAGAGAGAAATAAACAGGCACCACCCCCTCCCTCCCGCCCCCGCCCCCGCCAACTCCAGGTAAAGGACCAGGTGCGGCTCACCTCCTGGCAAGGAGGCAGCGGAGGGCTGGAGAAGGGCAGGTCCCTAGCCCAGGCCGCCTGACAGCCGGCGAGCGCCCAGCAGCAAATCCAGGCGGGGCTCCAGGGCGGCGAGCGCCTGCGGCGGGGAGCCCCGGCCGGCCGCCCCTGACCCCTCCCCCGAGTCGGCCCCGGGGCGAGGAGCAGCATCTCCGTCCCGCTGCGGCCGGAGGGCGGCCGGAGGGCGGCAGGAAGGCAGCCTTCTCCGGGTGGGGCCGCAGCTCTGGCTCCCGGGCGGCGAGGGCTGCGCGCTCGGCTCGCCGCTCACTGCTCGCTCGCCCCCCGCCCGTCCGCCCGCTGGCAGCTCGGCGGCGCTCGCGGCCCGGGCAGCCGGCGCCTGTCCTCCCGTCACGCCGGAGGGAGGGACCGCGGGGCGCGGGCGCGGCGCGGGGGCGGGACGCGGGGCGGGGACGCAGGGAGCCGCGGAGCAGGGGAGCAGGTGGCGCGGGCGGGGGCTGCAGCCCGACGGAGCCCGGCCGGAGAGACTGCGCGGCGGGGACGGAGCCTCATTACGGGGTGGAAGCGAGGCAGGCCAGCTCCCCCCGTAGTGTCCCCTTTCCTCGAGTCCTGGTGGCCCACCAGAAGGGTTGAAGCTGGAGCGGATAGAGGATATCATCTTCCCGACTCCCCGCAGCACACACAAACACGGAGACGCAACCTAAGAACATCCCTTCCTAAGGATCCAAGCTAGCTAGTGTGAGATCGAATTTCTAGGTGATTATTTGCGTGAAATGGCGAGGAATAAAGAGAGCTGAGGAATAGATGTAGTTAGTGATTCAGTAGTCTCACCTTCTACGAAAAATAATAGCAATACCTAACCCCGTAGGGTTGTTAGTATTAGATGAGTTGATACCCATGAAGCGCTTGAAAGAGCTCCTAGCTCGCAGTGGGTCCAATATGTGTTGATAGTAGTAGTAACGGTAATTATAGCTGGTGGTGTTATTTCAAGATGGGTAACCTTGGGCAAGTAAGCCCTTTTGTCTCTGTCAGAAAGTTTCCCCATCTGTAAAATGCAGAGGTGGCCTTTATACTTCTTTATTTCATTTAGACACAACTGAACTAGGTGTTGGGGACCAAGTGGTGAACAAGGGGGACTGTGCCTTCTTCAGGATTAGGGATATCAAAGGTCCATTCTTGGTCTAAGATTCTGTGAATGAGTCAGTTATCCTGTTGGTCAATAGGGAGTACACAAATTTCTATTTGAGTACCTAGAGAAATCTACCTGGCAAACTCAAAATCAAGTTGACCTGAATGTTGTCCTTGGCAGTCTCTAGTGTCCTTTAAATAAACGTTTGCACGTGAAATGTAAACCTATTATGATCTCCCTCTCTCTGTTTCTTTCTCAACATATATATGAAATGCACAGCTGTGTGTTCTGATCATAATCATTGCAGACATTTTGGAAAATGCTGTAATGTCAGGAAGAATATAAAAATTACCACGGATTCCAACATCCAAAAATAACAATGTCACCTTGTTAACATTTTGAGGAATTTCCTTCCTGGTCTTTTAACTATGTGGGTATAGCAAAACTGGAATAATACTTTGTATCCTGTTTTTGGTGGGTTTTTTTTTTTCTTAACAATATGAATATTTTCTGAAGTCACTAAACAATCTCTGATGACACGACTTTAATAATTGTATATACCTTTTACAGTTTGGTTATATGTAATTTGATATTAAGTATTATTCATTATTTCTCAGTTTTTTTTAATTTTATAAATAATTCTAGAATGAATACCCCTGGTACATAATGTGTGAATATCTCTTTTTAGTTTTCTGTATCTTTCTGAATAGAAATCTTTGGCTGAAATGTGTGCATTTTCAAAGTTTTTTATCTATAAAAATTTTTTATATAAATTTTTGCCAACAGTCTAAAGGCATTTATCTCACATAACCCTAGATTATAATTCTTCAGCTATTTGCCACTTTGGTAGCAGACAAAAGATGCTATCTTATTAGTAATTTTTGAAATCCATTCTTGTAGTGAACTTGAATAATTTTTCATATATATTTATTAGCCATTTATATATTTTCTTCTGGTGTCAGTGTGTGTGAATTTCCTACCAGTTCTCTTTGGTCAGTTTACTATTGAAGTTTCATCATTTTTAGCAATTTGTAAGCAATCTTTATAAGTTTTCTGCATTAAAATTTTGCTTACCATATAATAAATTTTTGGCTATCAAAAGCACAAATGCTTTTCTCAGTTTGTAGTCTTCCTTAAAAGCTTTGTTTTTGGTGACTTCTGCTTCTTGCAGAAGATTATCATTTTTATGTACTCAAATATAGCAACATTTCCTTTTGTGATTTCATCCTTAGCTTTGTGCTTAGAAGGACCTACACCTGTACAAGATCATATAGCTGGCTATAGAAGTTCATTTTCTTAATTTTTTCCTTTTTATATATTTTAATTCTTTACTCCGTCTGAAATTTATTTGAATAAAGTTATATTAATTTTGTCATCTAAGCAAGACCTAACAACATGGCTAATGGAATGAGAACAGCCTCTTTTATTGTAAAAATAAAGGTCATCCCAGTCAATGCACTTGGTTAAATGACAGTTACAGACTTTTCCCAGGTGGAACTATTTACCACTGTCAAAAAACAGTTTTCTCATTATACTCCCACCTATAGAAAAGATCTTAACCTTGGATAATTAAAATCAGCATGCAGGCTGATAGAAAAAGGAAATCCCAAGAAATCTCTGTAGTTCCTTTTTTACCTTTTATTTTAGAATCTAGCAGTATTATTCAAATAGTTTGTGATTATCTGATCGGTAACTTTACTCTTAAAAAAATCTGTTTTAAAATAAAAAGACTAACAGAAAATTCCTAATGGAAGTTCTGGTGGAGGGGCCCAACTATGAAGGCTTAAATAGCCTATCGTCACTAGATGAAAACCATATTTTCGATTTATTTTGTGCAGTGTATGTATACCTGAAAGTTGAGTTGAAGTTTGCGAACAATCAACAAAAGCCATAGCTATATCAAAGTAATGTGAAAACATAGATTTGTTTAATCATCTTATTATCTTTTAGCTTAAAGCAGGTTGGGGTACAGATGACCCCCAATGTTAAAGATTATCTAAGCACATTTATTATGGTGGCTTGGAGCTCTGTACTCCAGAAAAACATGTTTTTAATCTGAGTGCATTCCTGTGATGGGTATGAGCCCATTGCGAACAGAACCATTTGATGAAGTTATATAAGTTAAGGTTTGGCCCACCTGAATCAGGATGAGTCTTAATTCCTGTTACTGGAAGCCTTTATAAGTAGAATGAAACTCAGACACACAAAGAAAGCCACAGGAAGGAGCCGGAAGTCAACAGAACCCAGAAAGCCAAGACAGGCTGCCATATGCATTACCATGTGGCAGAAAAGTCAAGGACCAAATGTCACTGACACCAGCCCCAGAACACCACAATCTTAAGGGAGAAAACATCACCTTGATGGGCACTTTGATTTGGGGCTTCTCCTATCCTTAAACTGTGAGCCAATCAATTCCCATCGTTTAAGCCAACCCACCGCACGGTATTTGTTTTAGCAGCCATAAAACTAAAACATTTATGTTAGAAAAAAGTGTGAATGAATTCAAGTAGCTAATTTTTTTGAAAAAAATCTACTTTAATAAAATGCAAATTTTAATGAAAAATGTTTTCCGTATCAAATTAGTAAAGATAATAATCCTGGCACATGTTTTTGAGGTTTACACACTGCTAAAGAAAGCAGGTATTTCTAATGAGTAGTTTGACAGTATGAACTAAGGGCCATTAACATGTTTATACCTTAACTCAGTAATTTTTACTTCCGAGACTCAAATTTTAGGAACTAATAAGTGAGGAGTACAAAATTTGTGTATAAGAATATTAACTACTATTTAACATAATTAAAAATAAAATAACTAAGTGCCCAGAAGTTAGAATGATTAAATAAATTACGGTAACTCACATGGTAGAATTCTGTAGACTTTAAAAATCATGTGTTCCAGAGAATATCAGATGGATTGGGGAAATATGATATTGTCACATTAAGCCCAGAAAAGGGGAAAACAAATTTTAAGGAACAGTATATTCCCAAGTATGGTGTGTGTGTGTGAATGTGTGTGTGGTAGGGGTGTATTTTGTATGTGTGTTTGAGGGTGCATTATGAGAGGCATATAGCTTGAAGGAAATAAACCAAACTGTTAGCAGTTATTATCTCCTAAAGGTAGCATAACAGATGTTTTCCCTTTCATTTTTATAGACTCTGTATTTTTTATTTTTCCATAATGGTCATGTACTATTTCATAATCATTATATAAAAGTTTGTATATTTTAATGCCAATCAAACCTCTATGAAGAAATCATCAAATATATATACAAAAATGTAAGAACAAAAATGTTCACCAGTATTTTTGTAAAATAAAATAATTGAAACTGATATATCTAATATCTGGGAAATGGTTAAGTAAATAATAATATTCAATGGTATATTATCCCAACCCAAAGAGTTATTTTATAAAAAGCCTCTGACAGAGGGAAATGCTTACAAAAGTGCTTTCAGTTAAGTGGGGAAAAATAAAAATACAAAATTTCTACACAATTGATGAAATAAACCAATTTTAAGATAGTGATTACTTGGAGGAGAAAAAAGGAGATTGGAATTGAGAAGAAGTATAAAAGGAACTTATCTGTACCTCTAATATTTTATATCTGAAAAGAGAAGAATGAAAGGGAAGGAGAAAAAGAAGGAAGAAAATATCTGGAGCAAATACGACAAAATGTAAATTTTTATTGTGAGTGTGGGCTGGCAATTACTATAATAACGAAATTCATTGAGCACTTATAAGATAGATACTAGCATTGTCCTAAAAGCTTTGCAAGTTCTACTTTATTTAACCTCAAAACAACCTTATAAGGTAGGTAATTTTATTTATCTCCATCTTATGGATGAGG
Organism: Tamandua tetradactyla; assembly: GCF_023851605.1. Classification (NCBI taxonomy): domain Eukaryota; kingdom Metazoa; phylum Chordata; class Mammalia; order Pilosa; family Myrmecophagidae; genus Tamandua; species Tamandua tetradactyla. Next base: position 130,105,465 of record NC_135327.1, on the reverse strand, counting down.
AAATAAAAGAATAATTTTCTCAGTAAGAGGTAGTAGTGTTTCAAACCCAAGCAATCCTACTCTAGTGTTTACCCACTTATGGGGTTGCTGTGATTACCCTCTCTACTTTTCTATATATTTAGTAACTTAAATTATTACATAGAATAAGGTCTTTTTTTGAGGGGGGGGTGTTACATAGTCCAGGAATTGAACCCAGGTCTCCCGAATGGAAGGCAAGCATTCTACCCCTGAACCACCCATGCACCCAGAATAAGATCTTTACTAAGTTTAAGAATTCACATTAAAAGACCTAAGTATAATGGAGTGGTGAGTGAGAATCCTGCATTTTATGCATGATTGTTCTCTAAAGTCACAACTTCTGTAACAAAGAAAAAAAAAAAACCGAAGGAGTAGACCAACTGACTAATAGCGGTTTGTTTATTTTTCTGGATAGTCTGATCATGAATGACTTTTTTCCATTTCTTTATCCTTTTCCACATTCCAAACTTTCTACAGAAAAATATGTATTAATTCTATTTTTTTAATCTCCTTTTTCATTAAACAGGAGTGTGTTGCTTAAGCTATTCTATCATATTCTGCATTTTATAAATCTTTTCGGTTGCCATATTATAAATTACATATAGGGGAAGAGGAATCGGCTATGGGGAAGATAAATAGAGAAAACTCTAAAAGGAACAAAAGAGATGATCCAAAAGTGAAAAATAGGTCATACGAGGAAAAGCTATAATGTCTTGATTTTCTGCCTCTAAGTCCATGAAAGGCTTTCACCAGTGGGATATATCTCCTTCCTCTCTTTCCTTCAAAGGTCAAAATAAAATCATTTGTAGTTAAAGAAGAACAAGTTTCACTTGGATGTATAGTTGAACCTGCTATGAAAGGATGTGGAAATTTTCAAGAAGAATGTGAAGTCAGATAAACCAGTAATTTTAAGTTGAAACACCACCACATACTGGCTCTGTGATCTTGGAAACGTTATTTAATCTCCCTTGGCCTCAGTTTCTTCATCTGTAAATTATAGTTAACAATCCCTGGCATTGTTTCTTTGCAATGAGTCATTTATAACGATCGATGCACGTGAAGCATCCACCATGCACACTAGTATATTATAGTTCTGAGTAGATGTCCTCTTCCTAAATTATTTGCACCAGTATTTCTCCAAGGAAAAGAAAAAGCCCCAGGAGGGGGTTGCCAACAAGATCTCTTCAAGAAATCAGTAGATTTCTCTAAGAACTTTCATATTCTGTAGTTTGCATTTTGTTGATAATAAGAAAAAAATAACATGCATATTCTGGATTATTTGGATGTCAATCTTTAAAATGGCATGACATTTCAATATGTTTGTTTGCACTACGGTTTATGATCCCAAAGACACGTCACTCATTGCATGCCAGCCACATTGGACTCCTAGTGCTTCTTCAGCCTACCTGATGTGCTTCCACCTCAGGGCATTTGTACTTAATTTTCCCTCTGCCTAAAATACTCTTCCCCTAAACATTCTTTCTTGCTATCTATATATCCCTAACACCCCTCCATTCACTTCCCCACTTTACTTTTCTCTCTACCACTCTCACCATCCTACATGCTGCATATTTTACTTATTTGTTTTCCTCACTAAAATGGAAGCTCCATGAAAATAGGGTTTTGTTTTGCTTTTAATTACTACATTCCAGATCTAGACAAACATTTGTTGCATGAATGAATACATGAAGTGATCCTCATTAATAAGAGCAATTAATTTTTACTGTTAATGTAAAATACCAGGCACATAATTTAGTTAATAATTTATAAAATTTATCCATGGCTGAACTTGGAGAGTTCCCGAATTCCCTATTTGAGAAACAGGATTATTATTATGATTATTAATTCAGTTCACCAGTTTAAGGAGACAGGAATTGGTTGCACAGTGTTGAGTACCTTACAGAATTTCTTGACGGGCCAGTAAACCAAGCTTGGTTGTTACCCAGCCAGATAAAGCACAGCTAGGAGTTATGCCTTACCACCACACAAAGCTAGTGGTAGTAGAAACCCTGCTGCTACCTTTGCACATCACTCAGCCCAGATGATCCTAGGGCTAAAACGTCAAACTTCTGCGCCTACTAGAGCAACCAAAATGTCCCTATTGTCATATTTGCCAGAAGAATTCATCTATGTCCATGCAGTTCCTGTGTAATATTACTCACTTACTCCTTCAAATCTCATCTGAGAATATTTCCTTGCAAAGACTTGATTTCAAAGGAGTCTTAGAAATAGTGTTTTAGCTCTTATCTCTTTGTTTCAGGAAATCACACTAAAAAGTTGGATGGACAGTATAGTGGCTTGTAGATATTTACTCCAGAAAAACACGTTCTTAAATATAATCTATTCCTGTGGGTGTGAACTCTTGTAAATAGGACTTTCAACGAAGTTACTTCAATTAATGTATGACTTAACCGAATCAGCATGGGTCCTAATGCTATTACTGAAGACCTTATAGGGAAGGTCACAAAGATGAAGAAGCCAGTGGGAACAGCCAGATGCTGAAAGCCGACAGATACCAAAAGGGAAGGGAAAAACCAGGAGAGGCACCAAGTGCATCGCCATGTGACAGAAAAAGCCAAGAACCAAGGATCACCACATGAACAGCCAGACCCAGAATGCCAATAGTTTTCTCAAATGAAGCATTGCCTTCATGATGCCCTGATTTTGTACTTCTAGCCTCAAAACCATGAGCCAATAAATTCATATTGTTTAAGCCAACCTATTGCATGGTATTTGCTTTGGCATCCAGGAAACTAAAACAGAAGGGTATAAGTAAATCAAACTACAATTTTTGCTATAGCCTATCAAATTGCCATTCCAAGTCCATAAGCACTCCTATTCCTGCATTAAAACTTGTGTTTCTGATGGGATTCATTCTTCACCTAGCTGAGTGGCAATGCCATCTTGACATCTTAAAATCTCTGTGGTAAATCATAAAGTTAAATACCATCAATCCACCATATAGTAAAAACTAGAGGATTACTAGGCAGCAATACAAAGAATGAACTATTGACATATCCAACTTGGACAAATCTTAAAGGTGTATGCCATTGGAAAGAAGCCAGTCTCAAAAGGGTACAAATTGCATTATTTTATTTATATGACATTCTCAAAATTACAAACCGTGGTGAGAGAAATCAGATCATTGGTTGCAAGAATTTAAACAGTGGGACAAGAAAAGGTCAGTGCAAGGGAGATTTTTGGAGGTAATGAAACTGTTTTGTATCTTGATCATATCCTGATCACAGTAGTGGCTACAAAAATCTAAATGAGTTAAGAGTCACAGAACTGTGCACCAAAAATATTGGTTTTATTTTCTGTTAATTTTTAAATAATTATGGTATCTAATTAATACTAAAGTTGTCAATCAATAAACTTGATAATATAAGAGGTTTTTTGTATATTAAATTAAATATTCAATTTTGAAAAGCACTAGGGGCACAAGAGATGAAAACATTATTATACATAGAAGAGCAAGAAAGAAAATATGGGCAGCTGTGGCAATTTCCATTTCTGCAATTTCTTCTGAGACTTCCTTTGGTATAACTTCCTTCCTCCACTATCTATTCCATGTTCCCTTTTTCCTTAGCTAGCACTTCAGCTGGTCATGATTCATTATCTGGTGGGTGATCCAAGCCTAATTCCTAAGTGATGTGAGCCTTGGTGGCCCTAACTGTATGAAGTTCTGTAGTCATCCATTAACTTTTATCACTGGATAATAACAATACTAGGAGATGCTCCAGAGGAAACTCTAGCTCCAGATGTACATTTCCTTTTCTCCATTATGGGAAAACATTCTTACCCTTGAAAATTGTAGTAGGCCAATGCAGTAAACTTATTTCTTTGCTTCCTGGTCCACTGGCAGAAGACAACTCAAAAGGCCAAGAGACAGTCTCAAGTTACAGTTCAATTGTATTCCCTGGTGGACTATTTCTCCACTGAATACTAAGATCGCCAAATCTTTATACTAGCAGAATCTAAAGTCATAGGCCTGGAAAGCAAACATGTCATGCATTGGTCATTCAGTATAATAATAAGAAATACCACCCCCACTTCACCTCCCAGTTTCTGGACCAATATATTCTAGCTTTGAGAAAAATAGCATTATATATTTTATTAGTCACTAGTTCAGAGAATGTACTTTATCCTGAAGGACACTATCCCAACATCAAAAGGTGACACTGTAAATAAGTCTTGCTTAGATCATTCTGCTATGCTATGCCAGCTACTTCTGGATGAAGAGTTCATGGAAATCCCAGTGACACCCAAGACATTGACCTTAATTACTTTGTTGTACAGTGAGTTTATTGATTAAAAGCAGTATTGTGGAGAAAACATGATTTAAATAAAGCAATCAATAAGTCAATAGATGATGGCCTAGGAAGGCAAACCGCATCCAGATTAAGTGTTTATTCCAGTAAGGATGAAACACTGTTTACTCCACAATGGAGGGCACCCAATATAATAAACCGGGAGGCAGACTGACCCCCTTGTATATCACACAACATCAAGGATTCACTATTGGTCTCTACTGCTGGCAAAGTGGGACTTCAGCCAAGGTAGTAAGTAGCCTTATAGAGACAATTTTTTATGGAGCCAGCTTCAGTCTTCATGCTTGCTATGCTGGGCCATTGCTCATGAGCCCCTCAGCACAATGGAGACACTGGGGAAAAAGTTGCCTGACCTATAGTGGGTCATCTGGACCACCTGATTATTGAATTTAGATGAAAATTCACATGGGACATTAATGTTCTCACATACTGGACCCATTTCAGGAGGTTCATACATATAATTCTTCCCCAATCCTCCTTATCAGCAATCCTTCTAGCCTGTTTCTTCCAACTCCACCATTTGGCCAGACCTTTAGCTATATACTACCCTGAAGTGGTGGAGGTCTGACCTTATGTCAACTTCTTCCAGGCAAAGTGTACTATGAGACTGTTCCCGTTGTAAGGATTTCCCTTCACTATTTTCCTTCTGGGCCACTCATGTTTTTTTGTTGATCTGTATAAAAGCAGTGGACTGGTCTTTGGTTTTATAACACATAATTCTAAGGCCAGGAAGCGCAAACCAAAAGGCAAAGAAAAATTAAACCATGTGGAAGCAGACTGTTATGCTGAATGAGACTGTTCTAGTTTGCTAGCTGCTGGAATGCAATATACCAGAAATGGAATGGCTTTTTAAAAGGGGAATTTAATAAGTTGCTAGTTTATAGCTGTAAGGCCTAGAAAATGTCCCAATTAAAGCAAGTCTGTAGAAATGTCCAATCAAAGGCATCCAGGGAAAGGTACCTTGGTTCAAGAAGGCCAATGAAGTTCAGGGTTTCTCTCTCAAGTGAGAAGGCACACAGCAAACATAGCCAGGGCTTCTCTCTCAGCTGGATGGGCACATGGTGATCATGGCTAACTTTCTCTCCTGGCTTCTGGTTTCATGAAGCTCCCCGAGAGGTGTTTTCCTTCTTCATCTCTAAAGGTTGCTGGTTTATGGATTCTCTGCTTCTCATGGCTGCATTGTTCTGCTCTGCTCTCTCTGAAACTCCTTCATTCTCCAAAATGTTTCCTTTTTTATAGGACTCCAGAAAGTTATCAAGACCCACCCAAATGGGTGGAGACATGTCATCACCTAATCCAGTTTAACAACCATTCTTGATTAAATCACATCTCCAGGAGATGATCTGATTACAGTTTCAAACATACAGTATTGAATAGGGATTATACTGCCTTTATGAAATGGGATTTAGATTAAAACATGGCTTTTCAAGGGGGCATACATCCTTTCAAACCAGCACAGAGACTAAATGTCAATACAAGTCTTTCCTGTGAGACGCATTATTCAAAGAATGCCCTGTAATAAAAAGTTTGTTTGTGAACCACTATACACTCAACATTTGCACATCTAGTCACTCATATTGACGTTGCCTGGATCAGGAGCATTGTAGGTTATTAAAGCTGAGCAATCAGAAATCCTGCAACCTACAATTCTTTAACCATTTCATCAATTTCCTTTTTTTCTTTTTAAATGCAGGGATGATTGACATGCACAGATTCTGCAAATTCATTTGCACATATATCTCAGATAAGTACAATAGTGAAAATAACTTTGAGCCCTTAAAGGTCAAGGATATGCAATTATTATTTGGTATCAGATGCTTCAAATAACCTGAATGAAAAGATTAGGAGACTGGTCATAGGTTTTTAAAAATGTCTTAAATTGTAAGCACTAAAAAAGGAAGTCAATAGCTACAGAACTGCAGCAACTTTAAAGATCACTGAGCTAAATCCCACCTTAAATCTCCAAATCCTCTCTGCAATTCTCCCTAAAATGATATTTTGGCCTTAAAAAAAAGAATATTTATTCCTGAAAGGCCAGCCTCTCCAGAACATCAACTGGTTCCATCCCCCTATCTCATATTATTGACAGCCCCTTCCAACAGGAAAATGTTAGAATGGGGATAGCCCAACTATCCTTAAAGCACGGGAGAAAGCTCAAAGGTGATGGTGGAGTTATACAGAGAAGGTAAGGTTTAATAAATGAGTATGCGTGCTGATCATTATACTGATATTTCTTTCAGTGTCCAGTGTCTTAGAGCAGCTAGAAGAAAAACCTAAAATTGTGGAATTGCAACCCACACAAACTCTGAAACCTGTTCTACAGCTAATTGTTGTGATGTGCCTTGAGATTTATTGTTTTTTGTGTGTGTATATATGTTATTTTCATTAAAAAAAGAAGAGATATGTTTTGCAGGATGTTGGCTTGAAGATTGATTTCAAGATCTTTTTTGATAATTTAAATATTTAAAGTATGCAGGAAGTGTTTTTGTTAAGGTAGCCATGATACCTTTGGACAGCTCTCACAATAAGGCTCTCTTTAGGAAGTCAAAATCTGTCCCCCTATTATCATAATTCTAATTCTGATGTCCACTAAGAGCAGACCTCATCCCTCTCCCAGTGATGATCCTTCAAACACGCATAAGCTTTCTTCTGCAGGATAAACATCCCAGCTTTTCCATCATTTCTCCTATGATTTCACTTTATGCATATCTCAATTTTCCAATACTCCTCTTAAAACTATACATTTAAACTGAAAGGAATGGCAAGGGTTTACTTTGTAATAGAACTGAGTGGAAATATAATTTCCCTTATTGTAGAGAGGATATTATTCTATTTTTGCAGCTTAATGCAAGGTGTGTTTTCTGGGAGTCACACTAATTTTCATTGTAATTTTGCTTACAACCTTTAGATGCTCACATGCACCAAGCATTTTGAAAAGGGCTTCACATGCATCAACACACTTAATCCTTATGAAAACCATCTATGAGGTGGGTACTTTTAATACACATTTTCTAATGAGGAAAATGAGACTTAGAATAAATACCTTACCCAAAATCATATAGCCAATAAGTGGCAGAAATTGGACTCTATCCCAGAATTTCTGGAAAAGGAGTCCAGAAATGGAAAAGTGTTCAATACCTATTGAACACTTACTATATGCCAGCATTGTGCTAAATTATTGTGGAATCTTTAACATGACCCTCAAAATATTCTTAAGTATCCTCAAATCTGTTAAGTATCTACTATTATTATTTCCATTTTTAATTAGAACTGTTAGATTTAGAATTATATAGCAAATGGTTAGAAATTAAGAACTAAGTATCTAAGCAAGCTTACTTCACAATACCCAGGTTTACAATCTTATATTTATCTCTTATAAAATTTATCTTACTGGATTCAGTTCATCATGCCACCATCTTCATTATCTAAAGTATTTTTGTATCCCTGTTATTTTTTTTTTAAATGCCTCATAAGAAAACTCTCATGTATTCAAATTACCAACAAATTGCACTGAGTAGAAGAAAGGCTAGGAAGAAAGGCTATTGGAAGACATGAGAAACCTGCTTCCAGACTCTCACCAATCTATTCATCAGACCCCATCAGCTTAGTAATTCTCAATTTCTCAATATTTTCTAGAACGGTACCATGATATTGTTAAGTGTCCTACTGAAATATAGGTTTGTTATTGCAGCTTAAACCTAGTAATCCTTCTAAATAAGAAGATCGTATTAGTTTAAGTAATTTAGAGATAGTAAATCCATCTTGGATCATAGTGTTTACCATTTCTTCCAAGTATTGATTATGCTTTCAGAAAAAAACACTAAATTACATATGCATTATATTGTTTTCATTCTCATGATACTATATATTTATCCAGGTAATTATGTATAGCACTTGTTGCAGCATCAAAACTGAATTTGAGATTTGAGACTTAGGACCAAGATAGCACCATAAGATGCTCCTCAGTGCCATTCCCCCACAGAAACAACTAGCAAAAACTGAAAGAGTAATCTACCTCAAAACTCCAAAAGACAGTTAAAGGATTACAATAAATTGGCAAGTGCTAAATTGAGAAAATGCAGCTTTAAAAATAGGAGAAGCACTTCCAGGTCAAGATGGCAACTTAACAATGTGCACATTTTAGTTCGTCCTCCAGAACAACTACTAAGTAACCAGAAACAGTACAGAACAGCTCCTGAGGCCAGGTCAGTGACTGGACACACAGTGTACCCCAGTCTGGACCAGCTGTGAGCCTCCCCAGAACCGTGAGTTCCCAAAGCTGCAGCGGCCGGCACCCCTCCCCCGCAGGCTGCCTCACAGAGGGGAAAGGAAAGAGACTTTACCAGCAGCAGGGGCTGAGCTCAACTAAACACCAATTGTGGAATTAATTAACAAATTCTGACCACTAAAAATAGGCCCTCAGCTTAGGTGAACCTGGTCAAAGCAGAGGTTGCTCATATTTGCCCCGGTGCCAAGGGGGCAGGGCTGACAGAAAAAGGGGGGGGGGGGGGGGAGTAGGAAACAGAGGTTTTTGTGGCTGTGTTTCTACAAAGGCTTGACTGCCTATGGATATAGCAGCAGGACTTCTCAGGCTGCAACTGCCCCAGGCATAGGCAGAAGTGATCTCCTTTGGGGGCTTTTCTGGAACCTTTGCCTACCCCAGGGGAGAGGTGAAGCCCAACTCAGGTGGAATCCCTCCCTCAAGGAATTCAGACACCAGGGCTTGGTGATTTGAAGCCATTAAAACCAGCCTACAACCTCTCCTCTGTCTCCACCACACCCCCAGCAGGGAAAGTCTGCCAAAGTTAAAGGTACCACATCATCTTATACTGGTGGGACCTGCAGTCAGACAAGCACCACATACTGGTCAGGATAAGAAAAACAGAGCCCAGAGACTTCACAGGAAAGTCTTTCAACCTGCTGGGTCTCACCCTCAGGGAAAACCAACACAGGTGACTCTTTCCTCCTGATAGGAGGCCAGTTTGGTCTGGGAAAATCTGGCTGGGGTCTATAATATCTAAGTAGACCCTCCTAAGGGTTGGATGGGGAAAAAGGTACCACACAAGCAGGGCAAGAAACAAGAACTTAAAAATTCTCCTCTGTTAAACAAAACTTAAGCTAGATGTCCAGATAAAGCTGAACTGAATGTCAAAGAACAGACAGACAACAAATTCATCCAGCAAGAAAACCCTAGGTGAAAGAAGTGAAAGCAATCTCCAGAATAAACTAATTAAGGTAATTAAATGCCTAGATGCCAGCAAAAATAACAAATCACACTAGGAAAATTGAAGGTGTGGCCCAGTCAAAGGAACAAACCAACAATTCAAATGACATACAGGAGCTGAAACAATTAACTCAGAATACACGAACAGACATGGAAAACCTCATCAAAAACCAAATCAATGAACTGAGGGAGGATATAAAGAAGACAAGGAATGAACAGAAAGAAGAAACTGAAAGTCTGAAAAAACAAATCACAGAACTTATGGGAATGAGAGGCAAGGTAGAAGAGATGAAAAAAACAATGGAAACCTACAATGGTAGATTTCGAGAGACAGAACATAGGTTTAGTGAACTGAAGGATGGAACATTTGAAATCCGGCAAGAAACAGAAACTGTATGGAAAAATATGAGCAGAGACCCAGAGAATTGAAAGACAATATGAAGCACATGAATATACGTGTTGTGGGTGTCCCAGAAGAAGAAGAGAAGGGAAAAGAAGGAGAAAAACTATGGAGGAAATTATCACTGAAAATTTCCCAACTCTCATGAAAGACTTAAAATTACAGATCCAAGAAATGCAGCATACCCCAAAGAGAATAGATCCAAATATACATACTCCAAGACATTTACTAATCAGAATGTCAGAGGTCAAAGAGAAAGAGAGAATCTTGAAAGCAGCAAGAGAAAAGCAATCCATCACATACAAGGGAAGCCCAATAAGACTATGTGTAGAGTTCTCAGCAGAAACCATGGAGGCAAGAAGACAGTGGGATAATATATTTAAATTATTAAAAGAGAAAAACTGCCAACCAAGAATTCTATATCCAGCAAAACTGTCTGTCAAAAATGAGGGAGAAATTAAAACATTTTCAGACAAAAAAATCACTGAGAGAATCTGTGACCAAGAGACCAGCTCTGCAAGAAATACTAAAGGGAACACTAGAGACAGATATGAAGACAGAAGAGAGAGGTGTGGAGAAGAGGGTAGAAAGGAAGACTATGAGTAAAGGTAAAAAGAAGGAAAATGAGATATGACATAAAATCCAGAAGACAAAATAGTAGAAGAAAGTACTACCCATGCAGTAATAACATTGAATGTTAATGGATTAAACTCTCCAATCAAAAGACATAGTCTGGCAGAATGGATTACAAAACAGGACCCATCTATATGCTGTGTCTACTCAAAGGACATTTGCACACCAATGTTTATAGCAGCATTATTTACAATTACCAAGAGACGGAAGCAGCCAAAATGTCCATCAACAGATGGCTGGCTAAACAAACTGTGGCATATACATAAGATAGAATATTATGCAGCTGTAAGACAGAATAAAGTTATGAAGTATGTAACAACATGAATGGATCTTAAGGACATTATGCTGAGTGTGATTAGCCAGAAACAAAAGGACAAATACTGTATGGTCTCACTGATATGAACTGACATTAGTGAATAAACTTGGAATATTTCATTGGTAACAGAAACCACCAGGAGATAGAAATAGGGTAAGATATTGGGTAACTGGAACTCAAGGGATACAGATTGTGCAACAGGACTGAATATAAAAACTCAGAAATGGACAGCACAATATTACCTAACTGTAATACAATTATGTTAAAACACTGAATGAAGCTGCATATGAGAATGATAGAGGGAGGACGGCTGATATAATCTAGGAATGTGTAGAGTGTATAATGATAGTGACTAAATGTACAAATTAAAAAAATGTTTTTGTATGAGGAAGAACAAAAAAATGTCATTACTTCAGGGTGCTGAAAATAGATGGTAATTAATATTTTAAAATTTCAACTTATGTGTGAGACTAAAGCAAAAAATGCTTATTTGGAACAAATTTATATTTTGACTAGTGCATCTCCTAATATAACTTATGCAGATAGTTGGCTGAACACCTTAAGTACATGGAACTTTGGGTAGGACATGAGATTTTGTTGGTTTGTCCAGGTGATGCTCTGATGAATCCCAGAGTAATATGATCAGTGAGTGGAAAAGTATTTGCAAAGTTCCCTCTTGGGGAATAGTGAAAACGGGGGAAAATTCAACTTCCCCAAATTGAATTCTTGATATTCTCACAAGCAGTGTGGACAACCAAAGCTATAGGCTGAGCCCCCAGTCTTGGGGTTTGTTCATACGAAACTTAACCCCACAGGGGATAGGTCAAGCCTACTTAAAATTAGGCCTAAGAGTCACCCCCAAGAGAACCTCCTTTGTTGCTCAGATGTGGCCTCTCTCTCCAGCCAACACAGCAAGCAAACTCACCACCCTCCCCCTGTCTATGTGGGACATGACTCTCAGTGGTGTGGATCTTCCTGGCAACGTGAGACAGAAATCCAAGAATGAGCTGAGATTCAGCATCAAGGGATTGAGAAAAACTCTAGAATGAGCTAAGACCCAGCACCCAGGAATTGAGAAAACCTTTTCAACCAAAAGGAGGAAGAGTGAAATGAGACAAAGTGTCAATGGCTGAGAGATTCCAAACAGAGTTGAGAGGTTATCCTGGAGGTTATTCTTATGCATTAAGTAGATATCACCTTGTTATTCAAGATGTAATGGAGAGGCTGGAGGGAACTGCCTGAAAATGTAGAGCTGTGTTCCAGTAGCCATGTTTCTTGATGATGATTGTATAATTATATGGGTTTCACAATGTGACTGTGTGATTGTGAAAACCTTGTGTTTGATGCTCCTTTTATCTTCCTTGTCAACAGATGAGTAGAACATATGGAATAAAAATGAATAATAGGGGGAACAAATGTTAAAATAAATTTAGTTTGAAATGCTAGTGATCAATGAAAGGGAGGGGTAAGGGGTACAGTATGTAAAATTTTTTTTTCTGTTTTTGTTTTATTTTTCTGTTGTCTTTTTATTTCTTTTTCTGAATTGATGCAAATGTTCTGGGAAATTATCATGATGATGAATATGCAACTATGTGATGACGTGAATTGCTGAGTATATGTGTTGGGAATGTTTACGTTCCTTTCTTGTGATTTTTTTTGATTAATAAAAAAAAAACCAACAAAAAAACAGGAGAAGCACTTGATGTACTTGCTCATTCCTCCCCCACCCCCTCATGGTATGGAGCTAGGCTGCATTCACACTGTGGGTCTCGGAACCAGCTCTGGAGGAAGCAGAGTAACCCTAGGCACAACTAGGGTACCTGTACCTCAATGCCAATCTATCATGCGGCAGCCGGAAAGATTGAATCAGCAAACTTTGCTTAGGGTCCCCCTCCTAAAGCACTGTAAGAAACAGGTAAGTCAAAGTCACCTGGGGCAAAGGCTTCCCTAAGCTAAGTTATACAAAAAGCACCCAGAAGGGAAAGAAAGTCTACTTCGTGGAGAGTAGAGGGGGCATTCCAATTCCATTTGACAGGAGAATTCCTAAGGCCATGAGAAAATGCAAGTCCAGGAAAAGACACAGGCTCAGCCTCTGCACTTCAATTCACCTCAAGCAGGCTAAACTCTGAAGAAAACCAGCAGCCAATGCAGAGCCAGTTTTTAAAGACCATGAAGGTGTTTTATTATTCTTGCATTTGTTTCTTGTTTAGTTTGCTCTTGACACTCAATGATATCACTGTCATATCAAAATCTGGATGCAAACTTAAAAATAGACGGCTCAGAAACTAAATTAACTTTAAAATGTTAAAATGTACAGTGTGCAACAAGAGATTAAAATATAAACAAAGGAACAGGAAATGAGGACCCAACCAAAGGAACAAGATAAAAATCAATAAACTATCAATGAAAAAGATGAAATTTGGGGCACACCAGATGACTTTTTAAAAAATGACATTCTATATTCTAAAGGTTATATAGGAAAACACAGAGTGAAAAATTAAAGGATATCAGGAAATAATAAATGAACAATATGAGAATCACAATAAAGAGGAAGAAATTTCTTAAAAGAACAAAGCAGAAATACTGGAGTTAAAGACCACAATAACTGAAAAGAAAAAATCCTCTAAAGTGTTTCAACACCAGATTAGAGTTGGCATAAAAATATAAACAATGAACTCAAATACAAAACAATTGAAATGATTCAGGATGAAGAGCAGAAACAAAAAGAAAAGCAAACAAAACCTAAGAGATCTCTGGGGCATCATCAAGCATGACAATACATGCATTATGGGCATCCTAGAAGGAAAAAAAAGAGAGAAAGGGGCAGGAGGAATATTTAAAGAAACAATAGCAGAAAACTTCACAAAATTAATAAAAGACATCAAAATGCACATTCAAGAGGACCCACAAACCCCAAACAGTGTAATTTTGAAGAGAACCATAATCAGACAGATAAAAGCTAAATGCCAATTCCAAGGACAAGAAGAGACTTCTGAAACCTGAAAGACAAAAGCACTATTTATATTCAAGGGAGTTTCAAAAAGACTATGTTCCAATTTCTCATCATAAAACAGGAAGAAGGCAGTGGCATGAAGTATTTAACATGCTAAAAGAAAACAATTGTCAACCAATAATCTTATATCCAGGGAGACACTCTTTCAAATATGAGGAAGAGATTAAGACATTCCCACATAAACAAAGGCTGAAGGAGTTCATCACCATTAAACCTACCCTATAAGCAATGCTCAAGGGAGTACTTCAGACAGAAAGGAAAGGATACTAAACAATGGATCAAAGTGGCAAAAATAAAGAAAGAACTCCCCAAAATGTAATCATATGGGTAACATAAATGTCAGTATTATTGTATTGTATTCTTTGGTATGTAACTCCTCTTCTTAATACTTAGCAGTGTTAAAATGCAAGCATATAAAAAGTAATGATGACTCTATGGTGTGAACATAAGATATATTAGATATAATTTCTGACAAGTACAACAAAAAGGTGAGAAATGGAGGTTATAGGAGCAGTGTTTGTGTATGCTATTGATGCTGAGTTGGTATCAAATCAATGTGATTTTAAAGATTTAGGATGTTACAATTTAACCCCAGGGTAACCACAAAAGAAAATACTTGAAAAATATGTCAGAAAGAAATTAGAAGGGACTTAAAATGGTATACCATGAAAAAATAAAATGAATATGAAAGTAGGTATTAACTGAATAATTGATGAACAAAACAGATATAAGATATACAAGAACCACGTAGCAAAATGGCAGAATAAAGTCCTGCTTTATCAGTATGTATGCTAAATATAAATGGCTTACATGCTACAGTCAAAGGCAGAAATTGGCAGCATGGATAAAAAAGCATGACCCAATTACATGTTGTTAGGAGGCTCACCTTAAATTCAAAACACAAATAGGTTGAAAATGAAAGGCTAGAAAAATATACTATGCAAACAGTAATGAAAAGAGAGTTGGGTAGCTATAGTACTTTTAGATATAAATTGACTTTGTAAAAAATCTTACAGGAAACAAAGAAGGTCAGTATGTACTGATAAAGGAGTAAATTAAACAAGAAGATAAGCAATTATAAACATATATGCTTCTAACAGCATGGCTGCAAAATATATGAAGCAGATATTGACAGATTTGAAGAAAGCAATAGACAATTCTACATTAATAGCAGGAGGAGTCAGGGCACATCTTTAAATAATGGGTAGAACATCTAGAAAGATGACCAGTAAGGGAATAGAAGACTTGAGCGATAAACTTACTAGACCTAAGAGATATATATGAAACACTTCACCCAAGGCAACAGAATACACATTTTTCCTTTGTCCATATGGATCATTCTCCTGGATATATCTTATGTTAAGTCACAAAAACAGTTGTAAATGAACTTAAAAAAAACTAAAATCATACAGTGCTTCTTTCCTGGCCACAATGGAATGAAGCTAGAAATCAACCACAGAGAAAGAAAAGGAAAATTCAAAAATATGTGGAAATCAAACAACACACTCTTAAACAATCACATGGACAAAGGAGAAATCACAAGGGAAATTAGGAAATCTTGAAACAAATGAAAATAAAGACTCAACATCCAAAACTTATGGGATACTGCAAAGATAGTCCTGAGAAGGAAATTTATAGCTCTAAATGCTTACCTTAAAAAAGAGAAAAGATCTCAAAGTGGAGACCTAACCTCATAACTAGAAGATCTAGAAAAAGAAGAATGGATTAAATCCAAAGCAAGCAGAAGGAAGGAAACAACAAAAATTAAGTGGAGATAAATAAAATAGAGAAGAAAAGCAATAGAGAGAATCAATGAAACCAAATTTGATTCTTTGAAAAGATCAACAACAAAATTTTAGCTAGACTGTCAAAGAAAAAAAGAGAAAGGACATAAATAACTAAAATCAGAAATGAAAGGGAGGATATTACTACTGACCACAAAGAAATAAAAATAATTATAAGAGTATACTAGGAACAATTTTATACCAAAAAATTAGATAAGCTATATGAAGTAAACAAATTCCTAGGAACACACAAGATCCTACCTTGACACAAGAAGAAATAGAAGATGTCCACAAACCAATAACTAGTAAGGAGATTGAATCAATAATCAAAAATCTCCCAAAAAACAAAACCCAAGAGCAGAAGACTTCATAGGGGAATTTTACCAAACATTCAAAAAGAATTAAGACCGATTTTTTTCAAATTCTTCAAAAACTATGAGGAAGAAACAGTCCCTAGCTCATTCTATGAGGCTGACATCACCCTCATATCAAAGCCAATCAAAGATAACATAAGAAAAGAAAAACACAGACTAAAGTCCCTTCTGACTATAGATTTAAAAATCCCCAATGAAATACAAGTAAAAAAATCCAACAACACATTAAAATAATTATGCACCATGATCAGGTGGGACTATTCCAAGTTAGTAAGTGTGGTTCAACATTAGAAAATCAATTAATGTAATAAATCACGTTAATGGAACAAAGGCAAAAAAAACCCGATCATTTCAATTGATGCAGAAAGAATATTTGGAAAAAAAAAATCTCTTCTTGATAAAATCACTTAGAACACTAGGAGTAGAAGGTGACTTCCTCAACACCATAAAGGTTATATATACAAAACCTACAGGTTTTGTATCAAACTCAGTTTTGAAAGACTGAAAACTTTCTTTCCCTTTCAGATCAGGAACAAGACAAGGATGTCCACTTTCACCACTGTTTCTCAAAATTGTACTGGAAGTTCTAGCCAGAGCCATTAGAAATAGAAAGAAAAATGAAATGCATTCAAATTGGAAAGGAAGAGTAAAATTTCCCTATTCGTAGTTGACATGATCTTGTATACAGAAAATCTTGAAAAAACCACAGCAAATCTACCAGAGCTAATAAAACATTTATCAGAGTGGTAGAGTACAAGATTAACATGCAAATAAACCCTCACACCAGTGGTCAAGTGATCTTTTATAAGGGTGCCAAATCCACTCAGTGGGTGAAGGACAGTCTCTTCAACAAATGGTGCTGGAAACACTGGATACCCATATGCAAAAGAGTAGAGGAGGACCCCACCTCACACCTTATAGAAAAATTAACTCAAATGACTCAAAGACCTAAATATAATAACCAAAAGTTTAAAATTTCTAGAAGAAAACATAGGGAAGTATCTGCAAGACTTTGACTTACACAATGATTTCTTAGACTTTACACCCAAAGCATCAGCAGCAAAAGAAAGAAAAGTAAGTGGGACCTAATTGAAATTAAAGCTTTTTGCCCGTTGAAAGATTTTTTGATGAAAATAAAAAGACAAACTACAGAATGGGAGGCAATATTTGGAAACCACATATCTGAAAAGGGATTAATATCCAGAATATATAAAAAAAAATCCTAAAACTCAACAACAAAAAGACAAACAATGCAATTTTTAAAATAGGCCAAAGAATTGAATAACACTTCTTCAAATAAGATATACAAATGGCCAAAAAGCGCATGAAAAGATGCTCAACCTAGTTGGGCATTAGGAAAATGCAAATCAAAAGCACAATGAGATACTGCTTCACACCCACTAGAATGACTGCTGTTTTGAAATATGGAAAATAACAAGTGTTCAAGAGGATGTAGAGAAATATGAACATTCGTTTATTGTTAGTTGGAACATAAAATGGTGCAGCCACTTAGGAAGACAGTTTGGCCTTTCCTTGGAAAGTTAAATATAAAGTTACCATATGACCTGGTGTGTTGGTTTGAAACTATTATGTACCCCAGAAAAGCCATGTTGTAATCCAATCTTGTGGGTCCAGACCTATTGTACGTGGGACATTTTGATTAGGTTATTTCCATGCAAACGTGACCCACCCAATTCGAGTTGGGTCTGATCCTTTTACTGCAACCCTGTATGAAGAAAATAAAAGACAGAAAACAGAGAGAGAGCTCAGAGCCAACAGAGAGAGCAGAGAGATGAAACCAAGACACAGATGTTTGTAGCTGCAGAAGGGAAACACCCCAGGAGAAACCATGCTGACAGAGTCTTTTGAAACAGAAGTTGGAGAAAAGGGTCAGCAGATGTTGCCATGTGCCTCCCCATATTCTAGAGAAACCCTAGATACAATCAGCCTTTCTTGAGTGAAGGTATCCTCTTGTTGATGCCTTAATTTGGACATATTCATGGTCGTATTTGTAACTTAATAAATCCCCCTTGTAAAAGCCAGTCCATCTCTGGTATACTACACTTTTGCAAACTGAAACACCTGGCAATCCCACTAAGTATACACCCAAAAGAATTAAAAACAGGGACTCAAACAGTTCTTTGCAAACTGATGTTCACAGCAGCAACATTCATAATTGCCAAAAGATGGAAGCAACCCAAGGGTCCATCAGCAGATGGATGGATAAACAAATATGTCTTACTTTTATACAATGGAATATTATTTAGATATAAAAAGGAATGACGTTCTGATACATGTGACAACATGGATGGAAATTGAAGGCATCATGTTGAGTGAAATAAGCCAGACATAAAAATACAACTATTGTAAGAGCTCACTAAAATTAAATAATTAGACTATACAAATTCATAGACTCAGAGACGAGAATATGGGTTACCAGGGGATAGGGTAGGAGTAGGGAAAGTGAAGTTAATGCTTAGTTGGTACAGAACTTCTTTTTGTGGTGATGCAAGTGTTACGGTAATGGGTGGTGGTAATGGTAGCACACTATGAATATAATTTACACCACTGATTTATCTATCTAAATGTGGTTAAAATGGAAGTTTTACAGTGTGTGTGTTATATATATATCTTATAATAAAAGATAAGCTACACCACAAACAGTGAACTCTAATGTAAACTGGATTACATTTAATAGTATAATTATAATCATAGTTTCTCATCAGTTGTAACAAAGGTGCCACATTAATGCAAAATGTTAATAGGAAATCTGTTTGAGTGAGGAAGGGATATATGGAAACTGTATTTTCTGCATGATTTTTCTGAAAACCTACAACTTTTTAAATAAAAACAGCTTATTAAAAAATAAAACAAAAAGAATTTAACAGCAGAGATAAAAAATGAGTTCCAACATTTTGTTTTTCAAAATCTGTCCATGCGACCTTGATCTTTGAGCATCTTTTAAAATTGACAGTAAAGTTTTAGTTTGTTTGTACTTCCTATTCATTTAATTGATATTTTCACTTTTTTCTCAATTGAATTACTGCATATCACTGTAAGTGAATTAATTACTTTCCCTTGAAAGTCATGCAAAAGCTTTTGTTAGATGCTTGCCACCTCAGTAATAATACTTTAGGCCCACAAACACTTATACAATATTTCCTAGTTTTGAAAATGCCATAATAATTCAACAGATCTAACCATTTCCTACTACCTTTGATTTTGTTGCTTGACAGTTACTAGGCCTTCTTTATAGAAAATAACACTTCTCAGTTCTGCATTACATTGTATTTCCTTGAAAAACTATTTAAGTGACATCTGGGATTCAAATTTACGTTAAATTTTGTGCCCGTATGAAGTTATTATGTTCCCCGGAAAAGCTGTGTTTTAATCCTGATCCAATTTTGTGGGGCCAGACCTACTGTTTAGGGTGGGAGACTTTAATTGGATTGTTTCCATGGAGCTGTGAAACACCGAATTTTGGGTGTGGCCTTTTGAGTAGATGGAGATGTGATTCCACCCACTTGAGGCGGGTCTTGATTAGTTTAATAAAGTCCTTTAGAACGGGGAACATTTTGAAGAAACCTCAGATGCAGACACTTGGAGAACAGTTGCTTCAGAGCTGACAAGGACATGGATGTTTGGAGATGCTTGGAGTGCCGACAGAGAGAGCAGATGTCTAGACATGGGCCCAGCAGACATTACCATGTGCCTTCCCACGAGATGCTAAGCAAGCCAGAAAGCAGAGTAGTGTCCCAGAGTTGCTAAGTGAAGGCACAGATGCTTAGAAAGGAAACCACTGGCATCAGAAGCTAGAAGCAATGGAACTAGGAACAAGGTCCACCAGCCACATACTTTCCCATTCGACAGACATTGACCTTTCTTGAGTCAACATATCTTTTCTTGAATGTCTTAGTTTGGACATTTTTCTTACCTTAGAACTTTAAACTTGTGACATAATAAATTCCCTTTATAAAAGCCATTCCATTTCTGGTATATTACATTCTGGCAGCTTTAGCAAACCTATGGCAGAATGGCTGGCAGCTAAGATCCTGTTAAGAATAATGGAAAACCTCATGACAAGGCTGAAACCAGCCTGGCCCTGTAGAATTGCATAAGCTAGACGTCCTGTTTATCCCCTTCCAGAACATGTTTACAAAGTGTTCCTCGTGGCTTACAAAGTGTTTCTCATGGCTGGTTCTTGATAAACCACTTTGGGTAAAAACATTTCCCATACACATCTAAGGCGCATGCTTATGTATTGCATGTATTTCTTTAGTATGTATAACTTCAACACTGTTCTAAAAATAATAACTGTTGAAAAGGTATATAATCAACTGAGTAGCTCTAATAAACAGCTTTTTACCTCTCAAGAAGCTCCCTTTTTTTCTCTTTTCATGCAGCTTCCCTGAAACTCTCTGCAGGACAGAGTGTTCGGAGGTAGTAAATGGCGCCCACCATGGGGCCTTGTCATCTCTTTTGAGATAAGAGCCGCAGAGTTTTATTTGAGTTCAACTAAATAGCACCACATATAACTATTATTGCCCACAAAGATAATGACCATTAAGAAGCAGAGGATCTGGGCAATGTTTCTTTTGACATTGCTTTTTATGAAACACCCAATCTCACATAGATTAAACTGTGAAAAATATGTATCTCTGAAAATTGAAAAAAATTATTGCGGAGTTTAGATCACAGATTTGCCCATATTTCAAAGCAGTACAACACTGAGAATTTTCAACAGAACATTTATATTCTCCATTCCCACCAATAACCTAAAACAGAAAACAAAGCTGTTTAAGAAACGAAGGTCATACATATAAACCTAATATTATGAAACACTTTGTTTAAAACGTATATCGTTAACTGAATACCAAATTTCCCTATGTATTTTGTAAATCTGGGCCTATTGCTACTATCTTTTACCAATAGTTTTATTTTAAATATATCCATTGTGCTATTATCCCTCTGAGGGATACAAAAGGTCACTTTGCTTTTCTAAAACACAGAATTATTCAACAGAGCTTAAAAACTGCACTGCTAATGTAATTCTTACTATACCTCTGAGAGAAAATGGTCCTTGAGATAGATTCAGACCAAGTTTCATTTGTAACATTAATGCATTTTTCCTGAGAAAGACTCAGCTGTGTCACGTCCCCAGTGTTGGCCAGCCTCTAATGAGGTTTTGGTAATAAAGTGGAGAAAGACACACATTCTCATTTTTTATCTCAGCTTAGAAGTAAAAATTACATTAGCCCTTGTTAGCATGCCTGCTA
Organism: Tamandua tetradactyla; assembly: GCF_023851605.1. NCBI lineage: Eukaryota > Metazoa > Chordata > Mammalia > Pilosa > Myrmecophagidae > Tamandua > Tamandua tetradactyla. Next base: position 130,084,096 of record NC_135327.1, on the reverse strand, counting down.
GTGTTCCTTTGATAATTTTCTGATCTTTAGCATTAATGAAGTAGACTTTGGATTTTGATACCACAAATTCTGGTTTATACTTAATGATATTTTTGTTATCAACAAAATGAGGTGGCCTAAGAAATTTATAGCAATGCCCAATTAAATTAATATCATAACCTAAAATAAATAAAATAACCAGAACTCTTTGTGCAAGAATCAGCCCAGTTCTTTAAAATGAGAACAAGATAGAAATGAGTTTCTAAATATTGTGTCCTTATGGTTACAATTTGGGCTTGAATCTTAGTCATGAAAGGAAATATTGAGATGTGGTTTCAAACCTCTGTAGAAAATTAATACATACATACAAAAAATAATTTTTATTAATGGAAAATAATAATTACATAAGTAATGTCATTCTCTCACCAGAATGGAGATCATTCAAATCAAAAACCCCAAATAAAAAAAGGTAGTTTGCAAGTTTCACATTCCCATTTCCCCCACTCACATTTTCTCCTTGTTATAATTGCTAAAGTTTAACAGAATGAATCTTATTTGACTATTAGCCTTCCATAAATTACTTGTTTTAAACTGCATAAAATTAGTGTTTATACATCTATTAATAACTCTCAGTTCCCTACTAAAGATCGATCCTTAGCCTGGAATTCACGGTGCTTTCCATTCTTATCATTAGCCAATTCTCTGAAATCACTTATGTTGCAGTCAAACATACAGTTTTAAAGCCATTCCATACTTTATTACCACCACATCTTTGTTCGTGTTCTTTGTTCATTCTACCTCAAATGACCTTCCACTCATTTCCATTGTCCTTATCCTATACACAGAAGGATAAGGACGTAGATGAAATACCTTCCTTAAATGCTTTTCCTCAATCCCCCTACTAGGTATGAGCATTTTGTTTATACTATCCTTATCAAATTCATCATTTATGTCTATAAAATCTTTAAAAGCCAGGGTCTTCAATATATTTATCTTCTGTGGTATACATAGCACCTTACATAAAAGAGTACCCAGTAAATATCTATAACAGAGTGAATTAAATGAATAAATGTCTAATCTTTAATCTTGTATTTAGACTATCTGGTATTCCTAATGAACTATGCCCATTCTTTCCATGCCCATCTTACATTTATTTTAGGAATAAATAATTTTAAGACTAAAAAAATACATTTTCCAGTAATATGACAAACCCCATCAACCCTACCACTGAAATTAACTAAAATAATGAAAAAATGTGTTGAATACACTGATGTGTTAACAGGAAAGTATGAATGCTTAGGAAAATAGAAATTCAGAGAGGTCAACTGAGCTTTGAATGTGGCTTTCACTTTGAGTCACTTTCTCATCAGGATAAACTTGAGCTTCTTTGCTCACAGACAACGGAGATAAGTTCTGAAGAGAACAAGCTCATGACGGGGAATATACAAAGAAATGCCTTAATAAATCAGGGACCCAAAGACCTAAACACTCAATGTATATGTCAGCTAGAAATAAATCCTTTTGACAACAAGGGAAATTGCCTTTCATAACTCATGGCATTTGAGAGTAAGAAGCATAAACTCTCCTGTTGGAATTCATAGCAACAAGTTGGCACCCATCCACGCTTGGAGTCCAGACTCATACTACCTGGAGATATCCAAAAAACCTCAGGCATGAAAATTTAATATAATGTGTTCCTGTGTTGGTAGAGCCTCCTGAGGTTTTGCAGAAGCAAATGCAAATAGTCACAGTCAGTATAACTTGCCAATATAGGAGTCAAAACTTCCAACAGATTAACGTCCAAAAAATATGAATTTCTAGTTAAAATTTGCAAAACACATGGGGAAACAAGCCACTTTTGAATGAAAGGTAGTAGAACTAACAGACATCAAAATTAGATGTGTAAAGACTTCAGATATTGGTATTACAAGACAAAGAATAATTTTTAAATATGTTTGACATATTTTAAAAATAAAGTGTCCTGAAAATATAAAGAAAAAGAAAAATATATATTTTTTAAAACTAGGATTTTGATAGACATATCTCCAAAGAAGATATATAAATGGTCAATAAGCACATGAAATGATGTTCAATATCATCAACCATTAGGAAAATGCAAATAAAAACTATGATATACCATTTCACACCCAAAAGAATGGCTACTATGAAAAAAAAACCAGAAAATGACAAGGGTTGGAGAAGATACAGAGAAATTGGAATTCTAATGCACTGATGGAAATATAAAATGGGGCAGCCACTGTAGAAAGCAGTTTGGTGGGTGATTACTCAAAAAGTTGAAAATAGAATTATCATATGGCCCAGTGATTCTACTCGTAGGTATATACCCCAAGACTTGGAAACAGAGACTCTAAAAGCTACTTGTACACCAATATTCACAGCAGCATTAGTCACAATAGCCAAAATTAGAAACAACCCGTGTCCTTCTACGGATGAATGGATAGACAAAATGTGATATTCTCAGGTAGAATTCTCACCTGCCATGCGGGAGACCCAGGTTCAATTCCCAGCCTATGCACTTCCCAAAAAAACAAACGAATAAGGAAAACAAACAAAAATTCGATAAATGGTACTGCAACAATGGGATACTCACATGGAAAAATAACGAAATGTGGCCTCCACCATACAGCATACAGAAAAAAAAAGAGAAAATAAAGGAATGAAGTTCTGATACATGCTACAACGTGGATGAACCTTGAAAACATTATGCTAAGTGAAGTAAGCCAGACACAAAAGAACAAATACTGCATGATTCCACTTACATTAAATCTTTAGACTAGGCAAAGTCATAGAGATGGAAAGATATTTAGTGGTTTCCAGGAACTGGGGATTGGGAAGAGTTTCTATTTGGGATGATAAAAAGTTTTGGAAATAGATGGTGATGATAGTTGCACAAAGTTGTGACTGTAATTAAACAAAAAAAATTAAGAGCAAGAATTTGGTTTTAAAAGAAAGAGAAAAGAGTTACATAAAATTTATAAATTAAAAAATACAATAATTGAAATTAAAAACTCAATAGGCCCTGATGAAGATGGCACAGTGAAAAGCTTTAGGATTTCATCCCTCAGCAAAAGCTTTGAACAACCAGCAAGAATGAGCAGGAATATATTTTTCAAACCTCCACAAACAGCTAAAGGATTGCACATGACAGGACATGTGCCAAATCAAGAAAAAGGCAACTTAAAAGTGGTAAGAACACAGGGTACCATAGTTGGTCCATACCCAAGCCCCCCCTCAGCTCAGTGAGCTGTCCCACACCCCCAGTGTAGGTCCCCAGTCCAGGTTCTGCAGGGAGCAGAGAAACACTTGTGCACATCCTGTAAGTATGTCTGGCTCAGTATCTCTTGTAGTGGCAGGAGAGACTGAATGAGCACACTCATTGCAAGTTTTCCTTCTCAGACGTTATCCAGCATTAAAATGCAGCTCATAGAATTCTCCTATGGAACACTGGGAGAGCAGTCAAGTACTGGCTGCCTGGGGTAAAGGATTGCTGACTGTAGGACATACAGTGCAGTACCAGAAACCATAAGGAAACTGTTTCTCAGGTTAAAGGGGACATTCATATTAGTGTAAATGAGAGTGGAGATTCCTACAGCTGCACAGGGATACCAAAGACAAAATTCATGCAGAAAAAGGATCAGGTAGCCCCTATACTCTGGTCTCAATTTATTCCTTAAACTCATTGTATAGATGAGCCCTGAAGTAGAGAACTCCCAAAGATCAATCTGCAAAGATTGAGAAAAATATTTCTTTTCTTTTGTTCATTTTCTTCTATAGCTCCCAGTATTCAACAGAAGTGCTGTCATAGCACTAGCTGTACCCAAGTTCAAGGAAAAGATGCCTCAGAATCTAAATTCTAGTGACAACACATTAAATTTTCAAAATATCTAGGTTTCAACAAAAGGTTAAAAAATATATAAAGTAACAGGAAGTGATGGCTCAGGCAAAAGAGAAGATTAAATATTAGAAACCATCGATAAGGAGAACCAGATCTGGGACATACCAAAAACTTTTTAAAAATGATTCCAAATATGCATAAAGAGTTAAAGGAAAACATGGACAAAGAATTACAAGAAATCAGGAAAATGATGCACAAAAACAAAGAGAATACAAAGACAAAGTGCAGGTTTGAAACTATTTTGTACCCCAGAAAAGCCATATTTTAATCCTGATCCAATTTTGTGAGAGCAGCCTAATTTCTTTTAATCCTGATTCAACACTGTAGGGTCAAATAATTTGATTGGATTATCTCCATGGAGATGTAACACACACAACTGTGGGTGTTAACTTTTTATTAGATGGAGATGTGACTTCACCCATTCAAGGTGGGTCTTGATTAGTTTACTGGAACCCTTTAAAAGAGGAAACATTTTGGAGAAACCTCAGAAATGACAGGAGCCTATAGCAATGACAGGGCCAACAGAGACACAGATGTTTGGAAGTGCTTGGAGCCCAGCAGACATTGCCATGAGATGCTAAGCAAGCCAGAAACTGGAGAGAGCCAAGGGAAGCCAAGCAATGAAAGCCAGCCCCAGAGAAGCAAAGTGAGGAATGCCTGCAGGAAGAGAGGTTGAAAGCTCAGGAGCAAGGGACCAGTGTGCCTTCCCAGCTGACCGAGTTGTTCCAGACATATTGCTCTTTCTTGAAATAAGGTATCCTCTCCTGGATGCCTTAGTTTGGACATTTTCATAGGCTTAGAACTATGAACTTGTAACTTATTAAATTCCCTTTTTAAGAGTCATTCTATTTCTGGCATATAAGAAACTAATAAAACACTATAAGTAAAGTGTTTTAAGTGCCAAATAAGAGAACCGCATTAAAAAATTCTACTCTCAAAAAAAAAAAAAAAAAGAAAAAAGAAACTAATAAAGAGAGTGGTGGAAATAATGAGAAGGAATCAAACAAAGCTGAAGACACAGTTACAGAGATTAAAAATTCCCTACAGAGACAGGTTGAAGGTGGCAGAAGAAAGAATCTCTAAATGTGAAGATAAGAAAACTGAAATCATCCAGTCTAAGGAACAGAAAGAAGAAAGAATGAAGAAAAATGAACACAGTCTGAGGAACCTGTGAGATATCATTGAGCATACCAATATACATATTGTGAATGTCCCAAAAGGAGAAAAATGATGGGAGGGAGGAAAGGAGAGAGGTGGCGGGGAGAAAGAAAGGAAGGAAGGAAGAAAAAAAGAAAGAAAGAGAGAGAGACAGAGAGAAGGAAGAAAGAGAGAGAGAGAAAGGAAGGGGCAGAGAGAATATTCAAAGAAATAATGGTTGAAAACTTCCTAAATTTAATGTCAGACATGAATATATACATTCAAAATGCTGAATGTACTTCAAACAGGATAAAACCAAATAGACCTACACTGATAATCAAATTGTCAAATGTTAGTGTAAAAAGAGGAGATTATGAAAGGTGAAGGAGAGAAACATGTCAAGTACAAGTGTGTTTCAATAAGGCTAAGCACCAATTTGTCATAGATACCATGGAGGTAAGAAAGCAGTGGGATGACATATTTATAGTACTGAGAGCAAAATGTTGCCAACCAAAAATTCAATATCTGGAAAATCTGTTTCAAAAATGAGGAAGAGATAAGGACATTCCCAGATAAGCAAGAGCTGAGGGAGCTTATCACCACTAGATGGCCCTTACAAGAGATGCTAAAGAAAGGTCTGCAGATTGAAAGGAAAGGGCAATAGATAATAGAGTGAGGCCACATGAAGAATTATAGATCTCTGGTAAGAGAAACCACAGGGGGAAATAAAAATGCTAGTACTATTGTATTTTTTTCTTTTTTTTTTTTTTTACTTCCTACAGCATCTAAAAGGCAAATGCATAAAATGTAATAGTAAATCTGTAAATTTGGACTCATGAACATGTAATCTGTGAGAAGAGCTACATAAAGGTGGGGCGATGGAGGCATATAGGATATCAGAGCCAATGAGATTATTATAGATTTAGGATGTTCATTTTAAGCCCCATGGAATTACAAACAAAATATCAGAGAATATACAAGCTCACAAAGACAGAAATTAGAGAACAAGTTTCCAGGAGAGAGAAGCAGGGGAATGAGGAGTTAATGAATAATGGGTATAGGGTTTCCACTTGGAGAAATGGGAAAGTTTTAGTGATGGAAGTTGGTGATAATACTACAATATTGTGAATTGAATAAATCCCACTGAATGGTATGCTTGGGAGTAGTTGAGATGTGAAAATTTATGTGGTATGTATGTCCCCACAATAAAATTAAAAAAAAAGAAAGAGCATCTTAGGACTCAACAATTAAGTGCAATGCATGATCCTGGGCAGGATCAAAAATGGAGGAGAAAAGGCTCAAAAGAGATATATGGGGGAAAATTGGGATATAAACTCTAAGCATTATATCAATGTTAAATTGCTTGATTTTGATAACTGTACTTAAAGTGGTTACATAAATGAATACCCTTGTTCTTAGGAAATGTACATGGCAGTAATAAGTGATGCATACAACCTACACTCAAGTGTTCAGAAAATGGATAGAGAGAGAGAGAGATGTACAGATGGATAAATAGAAAGCTACCTTGCTAGAAAGATAAATATAATGACGGCAAAAGTGACAAAATGTTAAAATTGGTAGATCTGGGTATCTGGGAATTAGGGGTATGTTGGAGTTTTCTGTATGGGGTTTTGTATTACTTTTGTAACTGTCCTGTAAACTTGAAAGTATTTCAAAATAAAGACTTAAAAAAAAAACAAACCACTTCAGTATATTCCCCTTACACATCCTCCTTTCCATTCCCTTGCTAAAGACTGAGGATTCAGCCAGAGCAAGAGAACTCTCACCAGTGAATTCCTGCATGCAAATCTCTATTTCAGAGTCTATGTCCTGCAACCCTCAGGCATAGTTTGGAAGACTCTATGTCCCTAGGTAGTCTCACATGTGACTTCATCCAGTATGATACAGAAGCAATAATGCTGCATCAGTGGAGGAAGATGGATGGATACGTGAATATGAAGCAACATTTCTGTTCTCTTGTAGTCCATAAAAGAGATACAAGGGATCTAGCTGTTTCCTCATGTCCTAATAAACAGGCACAAGTTTCTGAAAGAGCTGGAAGACTAGCAAAAGCCTGGAGTTGGGATGGTGAAGCAGCAATATATGGGGACTTCACTTCTAAAAACATGACTAGGACCAGGGTGTATGCCAGCATAATGTATAAATGACCACATAGGTCTAGATCTATTTTACTAGCCACTAGTCTGGGAAGAAAACCAGAAGAGCCCCTCCACAGCCAAGACAGCTAAAATCCAGATGTCCCTGTATCCTCCTACCATCATGTAATCACATAAGCCTCACCCCTAAATGCACCCAAATACCATTTCGGAAAAGTAGATAAGGAGAGGAAAGAAATTTAAGAACTAACAAATATAAGAATCTGGGTCATTTATAAGAGATCATTTAAACCAGAAAAGCCCATGATGTTGTATACGATCAAGTTTAAAGTCTATTTATGTCCCATTTCTTCATCCTCCATTTCTGCTCCCAGAAGGTATAAGAAACCTTAAAGTTACATTTAATTAGCAGACCACTTGAGTTAATTTGCAACCAGTGCCACATATAGGCCCAAAGCAATTCCATAAAGAAAAACTCTAGTTTTTAAATGCTAATATCTATAAATGATAGCATAGGTACAAAGGAGAAGAACCTGCTTACACAGGGACAGAATCAAATAGGATTCATATGGGTGGCTTGAAAGGTCTCTGTTTCAATAAGACAATTTCTAGGTTGACCAGATGTCCCCTCTTTAAGGATGATGATTAACCTTCTCTCCTCTTTGAATCATCCAATGGCTAATAAAGTATATAATAAATAAATGTTTCAATATAGTTTACTGTCATCCCATTACCAATCATTCTGGAGCACAGAGCTCCAATCTGTGTCTTTAAGTCTTTTGGTCTTTAAAGCCTTTTGAGAAGAAGAAAATATCCTCAAGACAGTCATTTCTTTAGCTCCAGTTACAAAATACCTAATCAGGATTAGACAAGATTGGGAGCAAGAGACCAGAGCAATGATCTGGGAAATAAGAACCAGGTCAGTAGGGGAAAATATTGACTGGCTAAAACAAATTTCTGCTTCACATTTTTGCCTTGGGCCTCCCTCAAAGAAATGTGCAACAGCAGTCATTTTACCCCCTGAAGGGTATTTTGTTACTATGCTGAAGCAGTAAACTAGCTTGATTAGAAAAGGAAAGCAGTATCTCCGCAATGAGTCTGTCCCATTTCAGACATTATCTACTCTTTTGAGTTGACGTATGCATGGTAGGCAGAATAATGTCCCCTAAAGATGTGCATGTCCCAATTCCCAGAACCCATGAATATGCTTCCTTGCCTGGCAAGGAAAAACTTTGCAGTTGTGGTTAAATTAAGGACCTTGAAATCTTGAGATGGAGGATGGGGGTGGGTGTCCTGGATTATCCAGGAAGCCTCAAGGTACTCACGTAGGGAGAAGGAAGCAGAAGCATCAGTGTCAGAATGATGCAATGTGGAAAACACTGCTTGCTTGGAAGATGGAAGGAGGCCAAGGAATGTGGAGACCCTAGGAACTGCAAAATGCGAGAAAATGGATTCTCTCCTAGAGCAACTGAAAAGAAACACAGTCGTGCCAACATCTTGATTTTAGCCCGATGAGACCCATTTCAGACCTGGGAACTCCAAAACTGTAAAATAACAAATTTGTGGTGTTTTTAGGCACTAAATTTGAAGTAATTTGTTATGGCAGGATGTGTTATGGTATTCATTGAAAGCCTCTTTTAAAATGTAAATGTAAACCTAGGGGAGGAAAGCTAGGTGAAGTAAGAATCAAATCATTATTCAGACAACGTATTTTGTTTAATCACTTGAAAAGGGGCTTTTGAAATATGCCTTAAGACTGGCAAACTTTCAGGAAACATTCCAACATGCAGTCCTCTTCAGAAGACAATTCTGAGTAAGAAGCCACAGTAGAGTTCCTTCAAGGAAGACAAAGGGCAAGACAAGGGCACTGGTTGACTGAGGCTCTGAAATGGAGAAGGATCCTAGGAGTTTTCTATATTTCTGTTTCTCTGAGAGATTTTTTTAAATGCAAATGGTGAAAAGGGAACACGGCTGTAAATATTCTGATGTAGGGGGAAATGAAAAAAATCGATCATCTCAAAAACCAACTTCATCTCCAGGATGACTTTGGTAATTAAGGAAATAATGCTCTATCCTAGATCTGAGTGTTTTTCTTGACTTTTAGAAGACCAATGCAATCTTACATTTCACCTGAAGAAAGAAGTAGATGAAAATTTTTAATTGGCTAAATATTCTGTAATTGTTATATTTAAGGCTAAGCTAGAAACAATCAGGAATACATGAGTGTGTCCATTGCTTTCTATTTAATTAGTGTTTTTTTTTCTTTTAATTAAAATCAATGGGGCAGGCCACAGCGGCTCAGCAGGCAGAGTTCTCCCCTGCCATGCAGGAGACCCGGATTCGATTCCCGGTTCCTGCTCATGCAAAAAACAAACAAACAAAAAAATCAATAGTAAAAAAGAAACCGAATTGTTAACAATATTGTCTTTAGGTGGTGTACTTTAGAGGTACTTTTTTTCCTTTCTACATTTTTATAAATTTTCCCAATTTTCTGTAATGAACATAGAAATATACAATTAACAGACTAAAATTAATGAGAGAAGGGTTGCATTTTTTAATACAATGAATGGCTAAAATTAACAAAGTAAAGTTACCTCTTAGTTAATCTTCAGGAAAGATTTCTTCAGGAAAACACATTTCGCAGTGTTACCCGTGACTTGTAAAATTCACTATACTAATTATCCTTTAAAAAATATACTTGGAGGGCGGTACGACCCTAGCTCAGTGGCAGAAATCTCGCCTGTCATGCCGGAGACCCGGGTTTGATTCCCGGTGCCTGCCCATGCAAAACAAAAAACAAAAAAATTTAATATACTTGGAGAAGAGAAGCCAAGTGATTTACCTACTTTAGGAAATGTTCATTCCCATCTGTCTTCTGAGAAATTTGCTCATCCTTCCTTGCGAACAGAGAAATGATAAATGATTAAAATAACAAATAATCTACAAACACAAAAACATAATATTATTCAATTTATCCAGACCAAAAAAAGAAACTTAAGCTTTATCTGCAAAGGTTTATTTTTTAGAACAAGGGTGGGCAAACTTTTCTGTAAAAATCTAGATAGTAAATATTTTAGGCTTCACAGGCCACAAGAGCTCCGTTGAAACTACTCATCTCTGCCATGGTAACTCAAAAGCAGCATAAACATACATACAGCAGTTACTAAAATGGAATACAATTTTTTGTTTTTGCATGCTGTAGGATTGTCTTATTATTTATACCTATGATTCAGATGTGAGCAAGAAGAGAGAGGTATGCATGAATGTAAATGTGTAGAATCGAAGTGGTCTTAAGTCTTTGAAGTACAGACCAGGGCAATCTGATAGATTGGGGCCTACGTGTGTTTAAATGAAGGGGTCTCAGATAGGAAATTTGTGTGGGAATGGATTTTTATGGGTGGTTAGAACAAGATGTATAGGATATAGCATTGGCTTACACTGAATTTATTGAATTACCAAGTCTGAATTTAATGCCTTAGCTGGAGCAGCTGGAAGTGGATCTAACAGTTGGCTTGATTGAGCAGTTGGCTCAGACAGGAAGTCAGGAAATGGGTCCTAGATCTACTTTTACTCCTAACAAATTTAAATGGGGAGGCCTCAGTGTTTTCCTCTATAAAGTGAGTCGGAGCCTTCTGATCCTACTTTACCCCTCTGCCAATTAAAGTAATTTTGCCCCTTTTCTCTGCCCTCTGCCTGTCTGTGATGCCATCATCCCACCATTATTTCTAGCTTCCAGAGAAGAGTCATGCTGGAGCTCTTCTCACCAATATATTTCTCAGTGCCTTAGGGGAGGGAGTGATCACTGGCTGGCTCTAGTTTTATATTGGGGAGGAGGGAGGAGGGAGGGGATGAATCAGTGTGAAATTGCATTTGATTAATCCACTCCATATTCCTACTACCTCCCTAAGCCTTTAGATTCCATCCTCATGAGCATGCCTGGAAGTTCTGGCATCTCAGTTTCATTGAAAATAGACCACCGTTGAGTTCAGGTTTCAGTTAATCAAGCCAACTGTTAGATCCACTTCCAGCTGCTCCAGCCAAGGCATTAAATTCAGACTTGGTAATTCAATAAATTCAGTGTAAGCCAATGCTATATGCTATACATCTTGGTCTAACCACCCATAAAAATCCATTCCCACACAAATTTCCCGGGTTTCTAGCAAAATATATTTAAAATTTTACAATTGTTTTGAGTATAAGCTCTATTTTCTTGAGTCATACCTTGGACCTGTTCTGACACAAGTTATGGATCTAAAGGCCATAAGGGGTTATACTTGTGGGCCTTAAGGAGACTAACCAGGTACCCCTTTTATGGAAGTTTCCAGTAAGGTTATTATAGAACCTTCAAGTAAGGGAAGACCAATTGTTATGGTCTGCTGAAGCTGTCGAAATGCGATATACCAGAAACAGATTGGCTTTTAACAATGGGGGTTATAATTCTAAGGTTGTGAAAATGTCCAAATTAAGGCATCAACAGGAGGATACCTTCTCTAAAACGCATCTGGGACACTTCTGTCACTTGGGAAGGCACACGGCTGGTATCTGCTGGTCCTTAACTCTGGGTTTTATTGCCTTCAGCTCTGGTTCCAGTGACTTCTTCTATGGATCCTGTCTTAGCTCCTCTGGGGCCTTTATCTCTAAGCTCGCTTGACTTTTTCTGTCCTTTATCCTCTCATAAAGGACTTTAGTAAAGGATTAAGACCCACCTTGAATTGAGTGGGTCATATCTCAATTGAAACAACTTAATCAAAAGCTCTTACCAACAATAGGTCTACAGTCATAAGAATGGATTAAAAGAACATGACCTTTCTGGGGTACATAAAAGAATCAAACCAGCACACCAGTCTTCTCAGATACAGAAGGGGCTGCTGACTCTGCTGGCAGGAGAGACTCAGAAAAAGTCAGGAGTTCAAGATTCCCAACTTTGTCTGTATACCAAGATATCCCATCCAAGTCACACATCTTTCCAATTAGTGTCCTCACTTTCAAGTCATGGATTGGCAAGTCCATGTATTCAACTTGTATTGTAATTCTGCAACCTATACAATTAAATTCTGACATTTAGCAAAATCAGCTTAGTGGCTGCAAAAAAGAATGAGCTTCTTTTAGGGCTGCTATAGAAATTCTGTTTGTCTGATAGTGTGTCTAGCTGATGGTTCAAAGGTCTGGACCCTCATTTTCACTGTAAGCTCACCAATGCAGTCAATAGCAGTTACCCTATCTTGCAGTTCTTCTAGTCTTAATTATTACCAAACAGATATGTACAGCAGCACTTGGTCTCTAAGACAGTTGCTTCAGCAAACACTTCATCACAGTCATCCAAAAGAGAGCATTTAATTAATCAGGATATCACTGCATGTCATGAATTATCAGTAATTCATGTTTTTATTGGCAAGGAATTGAACAGTGTATTCAAGGCCAAGAACATAATTGAAATAGTTCCAGAAATCCATCTTTTAGTTTCTGTTTCTTGGGGCCTTTCCTGTTACTATGTAAGAGTATCTAATCGTGAAAACTTGACTCCAGAATAAGTATTTCAAAAGAGGAAATTAAATACAGGAAATTGGTTACAACAGGTGTTGGTGGACTAAAGAGCAAAAAAGACACAGATAACACAGAGATGATCATTGTAGCTACCTCCCTTAGGCTAGGATAATAAAAGAGAAAAGTTTAGATTAAAAGAATGTAGAAGCTCAGAAGAATTGGGATTTAGCTGCTTCAGAGACCTTAGAGGAGACAAACAAAGCTAGTTCTGCAAGTACCAAAAGAAGCTGAACTGGAACAAAATCCTGAGTTGGAGCCTCACTGAAAAGAACAGCAAGCAAACAGGAAGAAAATCCCTTCTTTCTTCCCCCTTACCTCGAATCTCTCTGTGCTGCCTGCTATTGACAGAACCCAGCCAGCAGAGAGTTCTTAGGAATGTAGATTGAAGAGTCTGAGCATCACAGATCATAGAAGGTTAAATTTAGGGCCAAATGATAATAGTAAAGTAACTGGCATACCACCAAAAGATATTTTCCTTACATCTATTGGCCAGAAGCTACAAAGAAAGCTGAGAAACACTGTCTTAAATCTGAGAAGCAATATGCCCCACTTCAAAGAATGGGGGAGTAGATATTCGGACAATTTGCTCCCACTGTCACAAAATGGACAGTGTGCCAATAGCTGATAGGCATATTCTGTGCCTGACTATATTCAGATAGGAGCACCTTGGTTATTAGAAGTTCTTAAAATCATCTACTTTCTTACCTATATATAAGTGATGATTTCCACCATTTAAGGAATCTAAGTTTTCTAGGCCAGGTCCCTAGTTATTCCATCCTAGGGTCTACTCCAAAGATTTATATCATTACCTGGTAGACAAAGGTGCCTAGATTTGAATCATAAACCAAATGGTTAGGGCTAACCCAAATGGGTACCTCTGATTGTGAAACTGAACTGAAATTTTATCACAAGAAAACTACATACCATTTCTACAAAAACAATTCTACTGAAATAACAGTGTAAATAAGAACTGTCATACATTGTTACTAGAAATGTAAAATAGTACAGTTATTAAGGAAAACTGGCAGTTTCTAATATATACACATACCTATACTAAGATCCAACAATTCCTCTCCTTGGTAATTACACAAAAGAAATGAAATCATATGTTCACAAAAAGACTCACATGAATTTACAGAGCAACTTTATTAATAGTAGCTAAAAACTGAAAACAAGTCAAATGTCCATGAAGAGAAGAATGGATAAATGTATTATGGTAATATTAATGCAATGGAATACTCTTATCAATAAACAAGAAGGAACTACTGACATGCAAAATTATTTAACATTATGAACAACATGCGCACACACACACGCACTAGTGCATACTGTATGGTTCCATTCAAAAAACTTAGAAATCTCTCTTTTGTATTTAACAGGAAAAAAATATGCTTTTCCCAAACCATGTAGCCTGACTAATCAGGACTCTTTCTGATTACAAATAACAAAAGCCCAACTCAAACCAGCTAAGCAAAAAGTGGAATTCATGAGTTCATGTACATCAAAGTCAATGTACATATATATTACAGGTACACCTGGATCCAGTGTCTCAGCCAGAGAATTCAGGGAGACAGAAGACTCTTCCTTATTGTTCTGACCTGTCCTTGACTTCAAGTGCCTGCCCTTAATGATTAGGAGTCTGCCTAGAACCGAATAAAAAGGAGAGTATGGTGGTTAAATTCAGGCATCAACTGAGCGAGGTTATGGCATCTAGTTATTTGGTCAAGTGAGCACTGACCTGATTATTACTGTGAGGGTATTTCATGGATTTGAATCATCAGTAAATTGATTGCATCTATAGCTGTTTCCATCTGCAATCCACTAAGGAGTTTGCTTTCAACAATGAGAGAAGTCTCAGCCAATCAGTTGAAGGCTTTAAAAGGAGACCAGCTGATTTCAGTAGTCAGGAGAAAGAATTTCCATCTCCATTTTGGCTAGCCAGAGTCTCCTGGTGAATTCATCAAAAATTTTCATTGAACTTCCGGTCTTGCAACCTGCCCTAAGGAATTTGGATTTGTCCAGTCCAAGTAATGTTTTCCTTGCATTATTTCTCTCCAGTCTTTAAGTTTCTGCCTAAGTTCTTCCCTGTTTCACCAAAAGGCTCAACTTTTGAAACTCAAAAGACAGGGAAAGTGGAAGAATTGGAACCCTTGTACATGGTTGGCATGAATTGGAAATGGTGCAGCCATGGTGGAAGACAATTTGGTGGCTCAGAAAGTTAAATATAGAATTACCATTGACCCAGCAGTTCCATTCCTAGTTCATACCCCAAAGGATTGAAAAATGGGGATTCAAAGAGATATTTGAACATAAATGTTCATAGAAACATATTTATAATAGCCTAAAGGTGGAAACAACCCAAGTATCTATCAACAGATGAATAGATAAACAAAATGTGTCATGTACATATAATGAAATATTATTCAGCCATAAAAAGGAATGGAATTCTCAGACATGCTGTGACATGAATGAATCTTGAAAACATCATGTTGAGTCAAATAAACTAGACACAAAAGGACAAATATTATCCCAATTGTATAACATATCTAAAACAAGCAAATTAATAGAGACAAAAGGTAGATTTGAGGTTACCAGAGGAGGGATGAGTGGGGAGTAATTGTTCAAGGGGAACATGATTTCTGTTTTGGGTGATAAAATTTTGGTAATGGATGATGTGATGGTAGCACATTGTGAATGTAATTAAATGCCAATAATGTATGCACTTAAACTGGTTTTGTTACCATAATTAAAAAAAAAAGACAAATGAATCTTTATCTCTGTTATATACCTTTTTTCCTCTGAGGAAAGGAACATAAAATAATGAGAAATCCTTGCTAGTAAAATTGGAGTCCTCAAACTAGCAGCATTAGACCTGGGTACCTCTTAGATACGGGCAAATGTAAAAAATAAAAAGCTAATCTAAGAAATGGAACGATGTTCGTTTGGAACTCTGAAAAAATCTAAATGTAACCAATTAAGGTTAAAAGTTGAGATGGGAAAAAATTTGTTTTCAATGCATCTCTAAATTAGAAAAAGGATTCTACCTCGTGAGAAGGTTCAGAGTACCACTCAGTAAAAACCACCATCTTAACGCCTCTTAAATGGCTAAGAATGCACAGGTCTTTGCTAACTAGCTCCCATTTCTTCACCAACTTTCTATTTTGAAAACAAAAAGAACTGGAGATTTTTTATTTTTTAATGGTTGCTAATTCCTACAACTTAATTCTATTCATATGTGTCGGTTGCTGCACTTCTATCTCATTTTAATGTCTATTAAACTTAGACTTAAATTTTTGGTTATTGAAAATCAGAATATTCTTCTTTAGATTCCTTCATTATAATGCTCAGTAAAATTTAGAATTTCAGTTGTGCTCTAATCCTTTTCTCAATTGTCAGAAAATATGGTATAATGCCTTGCACACAGTGAGACAAAAAAATGCATATTTGTTGGTTTATTTACTTAAATCCCACAAAAGAAATTCTCCATTTGTTTTCAATAATTTGATATGTGTTATTTCCAGTATAGAAATCCTGAGAACATATCAAACAGAACAAATTAATTGTTATTCTCCACCAGTGTCTTCCGAATTATTTTGTTATCAGTTTTAAGAGCCAAAGAAAATGTTGGTAGGTGTGCTGGTTTGACCTAGAAAAGCCATGTTTTAATCTAAATCCCATTTCATAAAGGCAGAATAATCCCTATTCAATACTGTATGTTTGAAAGTGTAATCAGATCATCTCCCTGGAGATGTGATTTTAATCAAGAATGGTTGTTAAACTGGATTAGCTGGAGGCATATCTCCACCCATTTGGGTGGGTCTTGATAAGTTTCTGGAGTCCTATAAAAGAGGAGACATTTTGGAGAATGAAAGAGATTCAGAGAGAGCAAAGAATTCTGTAGCACCACGAAGCAGAGTCCACCAGCTAGTGACCTTTGGAGA
The DNA here is from genome assembly GCF_023851605.1 of Tamandua tetradactyla. Lineage (NCBI taxonomy): Eukaryota > Metazoa > Chordata > Mammalia > Pilosa > Myrmecophagidae > Tamandua > Tamandua tetradactyla. The sequence goes on along the minus strand of NC_135327.1, from coordinate 130,067,462 downwards.
TGAAGAAGGAAAATGCCTCCCGGGGAGCTTCATGAAACAGGAAGCCAGCAGAGAAAGCTAGCAGATGATGCCGTGTTCGCCATGTACCCTTCCAGTCAAGAAAGAAACTCTGACCATGTTCACCGTGTGCCTTCTCACTTGAGAGAGGAACCCTGAACTTCATCAGCCTTCTTGAACCAAGGTATCTTTCTCTGGATGCCTTAGATTGGACATTTCTATAGAGTTGCTTTAATTGGGACATTTTCTTGGCCTTAAAACTATAAACTAGCAATTTATTAAATTCCCCCTCTTAAAAGCCATTCTGTTTCTGGTATATTGCATTCTGGTAGCTAGCAAACTAGAGCAGTAGGAGAATAAACTTTATGAAATAATGTCAATATCTGTACAGATACTACACAGGAGATAGTATTCATTCATTCAACAAATATTCATTAAGCTCATCCACTGGGCAGCATGCCAGGCACTGAAAAGATTAAGTACTGGTCCACCATTCTTTATCTACAATTTTGATCACAAAAATTTCTAAATTGCATTTTTTTCCTTAAATTTGGTGTCAAAATTCATTTGGCTACAAAACTTAATCTCAACTAATATGAGGCCACCTATCCTTGTTTTCCACTTAATGTGAATTTGTATATATAATACTACCAAAGTATTTATGTGCTTGATTGAAGAGTGATTGATTGCATGACTCACTGGGGAGGTTTCCCATTAATGGCATATGCACCTTTTTACCTATCCAAAATGTGAGAGAAAAAGAATCTGAATTCTGAAAAACATCTGATTCCAAGATTTCAAATAGGGATTACAGGTCTGTTCCCAAAGAACTTACAGACTTGTGCATATTACAGTTACCTGATCAGCAACTTAAAAAGTCAGTGTCAGGCATCACTAAGGATATTTTAGAACAGAAACTTTGTAGGTGGCATCACCGTTTTTTTCAAAAGCTCTCCAGATGATTCTCATATACATTTTGGTTTGAGAATCACTGTTATTGACTGAATGAAATAATATATTGACCAGGTCACTGTGGAAAAGCTAGCAAGAGTTCAGAATCCCATCTTGAAAGGAGATGCTGGAAAAGTAGAGTATATTGAGAAGAGAGTGACAGGGAGAATGAGGGGGAGTGGAAATCAGGACATAAAAATCATGATATGAGAACATAAGTCAAGTAACTGGAAATATTTAATTTGGGGAAGAGAACTTAGGTATGGTATATATATATATATATATATATATATAATATTGGCATATATAATTTGACTTTGCATGGTTGCAGATGTCAAATTCCAGTTAAAAAAATTATTGAACATTCCTTGAGTGCTAGCTAACATTTTTCAAGTACTTTCATATATATCCTCAATTTTCATTTAACGTTATTACCACAATATTACGAGTTAAGTATTATTACCTCTATTTTACAGGTGAGGAAACTGAAGCCCAGCAGGACTAGAACCTTGTCCAAGATCCAAAACTATTAGGTAGAAAGTAAAGACTCAAAACTACTTTTCCTAGACCCCACACTTGTTGACTTTCCACAACTCCCTCCAAGGATAAAAGATACAAGTAGGCAGATTTGAGGACTTACAATAATAATTTTTCTAATCATTAAGAATTCATTGGGAATGCCATGGACAGTCAGTGAATATAATGGATTCTCTATTATTGGAGGCAATCAAAAAAACTAAGGACTACTTAGCAAGAATATTGTAGACCGGTTTCAATATCAGAAAACACATGGGATGATACATCTTGAGTCTCATCCAACTCTGGAAGAATCATAAGTTCCAACTCTGGAAACATTGAATCCATGACTTCAAATATACAAGTAGAATGTTAAGCAAGTCAGCCTGCAACTAACAGCCAAGTATATAAGCCACATTGAGTCTTAAATGTCTCTGTAAACAGACTGCTGCAGGAATGACTTCCTGGAGATGCCTTAAAGAATGGTTCGAATTGTATTTCAGGAGGAGAGAACAGCACACACAGGCAAGAAGAATGTTTCAAGGGATAGTGATTATATTGGCCATCTTGAGTAGAAAACTCTGGCAGAGAGATAAGATAGGAAAAGTAGCATTGGATACAGGACTCTGAGAGCTAAACTTTTTTTACATTTTTCCAACCAAACTTAGCCTCCAGACTAAAGAACACACATGGGACACTGTTACCCATGAGTTTAAATAGGTACTTATGAACAGGAGAAGATTCTTCCCAATAGCAGCTGGTGAAGAAATGGAAGTCGGTGTTCCATGAAAAGAGGGAGAGAGGAGTGTCACCAGAAAGGCTTATAAAAGGTCCATAGAGTGTGACAATGAAGTTTCAGCAGGGTGTTGCAAGATTTGATTAGGGGAGGGAAGTTTTAATGACATTCTTTCCCCCTGTGGGAGTCTGTTGACCTTTAATGTCTGCCCTGGTCATATAAGCAGCTGCATGCAGTGACTTGTTCTCATAATGGAGGTGCAGGGGCCCTCACAATCCACCATCATAGACCAGACATTGCATCCATATTCCACAACAGTGTAAGAGACAACAGAACACTAGGAGCCCCGCACACACAGATAGCAACTCTACAAAGTGATGAAAACCTGTGATTTCAGTCTTATATGAGATTCTTTTCCGGATTTTCCAATGTTCTGAATTCTGCCAGGCCAGCAGAGTATTCTGGGCAGTCTAATTCTCAGGGGTCACAGTCCAAGGCAGGCCTGTGGCACCCAACAATAACAATTCAGTGCATCTCAGCGTTGAGATTTATTGTACATGTAGGTTACCAGAGAAGCCTATTGCAGAAAGGTGTTTGATGCAACACTAATGGTGAACAGAATGATGTTTATGGGAAACTATGAGAGGAAAATCTTGTTGATCTAATAGAATACAAGCTAAATTTCCATTAGTAGAGTAACTTTTTCCCTTGCAATTGAAGGGACACTTGTGGAATTAAATCCACAGTTAGCCTGGGCATAATGTGTCCACAGAGTCATATATACTGTGCTTTGAGGTATGGGGGTGTCCTGGGTTGGTTATATATACAACTTCTGGCATTTTGTGTATAAACTGTGGTCTAATATTTAGATTTTTGGTGACCCGAATACCTCTTGGTCTTAAGATTCCCAACTGGCACAGCTGCATCAGCCAGAACCACAGCCAATCAACCTTATTTTACCCAATTTCTAATGCATAGGATATAGGCAAGAGCAAGTTATTTTCATTACCTTGTTGTGGCTGTAGTGTTGCTGGTCCTTCTACCTGACTTCACAGTGCCTGGATGGGCCCTGCCATTACCAGTTCAACAGGAGTGGGAGCAGCTTCTTGGGACCATGAATTAAGGCTGGTGAGGGCCAGATACAACTGACATGTCCACTGCTATAGAAATTGTATGTCATCATTTAACTACTCTTAAAATCCCATTTATCCATTCAATGAACTCCACTGTTATTGTAAAGCAAATGAAATGACAATACGATATCATGTTCAGTAGCCCAGGGTTGGGTTAGTTGTCAGGTAAAAGGGGTTCCTCTTTCACTGTCCACATGTGAAGAGGCCCTGAAGAACGTACTTAGCTTTTCTAGGCTATCTATTGTAGCTCTTTGGTTTTCTCTATTGGGAAGGCCAGCAACAGTTCAGTGGCAGTATCTGTGGCTGTAAAGGCATATTTACACTTTCAGATAAGAGAAAGGGCCCAATGTAATCAACCTGCCAACTTGTGACCAGAATTTACTCATGGCCAATGTGACTGGGTTGATGAGGAAGGAACTATGGGTGTCACAGTGAACAGGAAGGGGCAGGCATCCATAACGTCCTTTAGCTGTGCCAGTCTCCACAGTGTGATATCCTCAGGGTCCATTTTCCTATGCAACCATCAGCAGCCTCGTATCATGTTGGCTCTAAACTATGAATTCTTGCTAAAGTATCTGCTTCAATATTGCCCAGTAAAAAATCAGTATTATGAGCAGAGACATTTAAACATACATTTTGCTTGTGACAGGCATTCACATGTCTTCCCACATTTTTTTTTTCCATTTAAGTGGTGGCCAATAACAGTTAATTACTCTTGCTTCCATGTGCCATCCATACTGTCAGGCCCTGGTACACTGCCAATTGTCAGCACAAATGATTAATGCATCTCATGGTTCATGGACAATGACCATCCTCACAGCCCTTAATTCAGCCCTCTGACTGCTTTGCATGGTCCTAATTTCCCACTATATAATGTTTGCATTAGGTTGCATGGATACCATCATTCAGGTTGCAGGATGCCCATGTGCTGATCCAATGGTAGCAGGCAGGCTCAGGTATAGTGCCATGTCTGTCAATAGTGGGCACAGAAACACCTTGAGAGGATCAGTGAGGAGGGGCAAGTGTTGTTCTTCCACGTAGGAAACTGGTCCTAAAATATTGTGCATTTCTGTGCTTAAAGGGCTGTTGTTAATAATGCTGCACTGTAGTAGATAAACTCTCCATCTCATTAACGTGCTCAGTTGTGCACTGCCAGAATGAGGCTTAGTGGCAGTGTCCCATATCTACACTTATATAGGGATGGCTGGTCTTAATTTCTGAGTTAGTCCTTCAAATTGCAGTAAGGCATTGTAGGCAGCACAGAGCTGTTTTTCTAAGGGGCCATATCATAGTCTGGACCCTTTCCAAAGCTGAGACCAAAAGCTAATGGGAACTTACATTGCCTGTTGCCTTTGCCACTAGCCCCAGCTATAGCCAACATTGGTACTGGCTACATCTAATTCACAAAGCACATCTGGGTCCACCACCCATAAAGCCTGAACCTGTGTAATAGCCTGTTTGGCTTTTTCAAAAGCAGCCTGTTGTGGAACATCTCATTCCCATATTTTTCCTTTTCTAACTTGGACATACAAGGATTTTAGAATTTGCACTAAATAGGATATAATGGTCTCCAGTAGCCCAACATACCAAGGAAAGCCATGAGCTGTTTAAGAGTATGTGGGGTGGGGTAATTTTGTACTTTATCAACAACAGTAGATGAATAGTTTTAGTCTTACCAAACCAGGCAACACCTAAGAATTTGACAGAGAATCCAGGGCCTTGTAATTTGTCCTGATTTACTGCCCATCCTCAGCTCTCAAGGTGGGCCACTACAGTCTTAGTGGTGGTTTCCAATTCTGCAATTCTGAAGTTAACATAACCTCATCAAGATAATGAAAAAGAGAGGCCACTTCTGGAGGTTTCCACATTTTTAAATCTTGTACTACTAAACAATGACATATAGTTGGGGTATGAAAATATCTTTGTGGTAGCACAGTAAATGTCCACTGTTGTTCTTCCCACATGAAGGCAAAAGCAGGCTGCCTGAAAGAATCTAAAGAAATACTAAAAAAAGACGTTAGCAAGATCCAACACAAAATGAAATTTGCTAGTTGAGTACTTATGCCCTATAACAAAATAACTATGTCTGTTACAGATGCTAACAAAGGAGGAGTCACTTTGTTAAGTTCTCTATAGTCAACAGTCATCTGCTAGGTACCATCAGGCTTATTCACTGGCCAAATTGGGCTGTTAAATGGGCAGTGAGTGGGGATTATAATGCCCACTCTTTCCAATTCCTTAATGGTGGCAGTAATTTCTCAATAGCCCCCTGGTAACTTACACTGATGCACTACCACATGCACATGGAGGAGGGTAACTTTACCTATGACCACTTGGTATGACTTCTTTGGATGGTTTTGGCCACCTGGCACTGAAAACAGAATTCAGCGACAGGAGTTTGCAAAGTGATATTCTGCAAAATATCAATTCCCATTACATTTTCTGGAATAGAAGATATATACCTTTATACTTTTGAATTGGTAACTGGCCAATCTGCATTAGTAGTTGTCGTTTTGTTGCTTTAATACTTTGGCCACCATATCTCACAATAACTAATGTAGGCCCACTGGGTCAGGGCCGTTTTCCATATATTAAGGTGTGTTCCACTCAAGCGTCCATGAGGGCCAAAACCCTATGCTCACTAGTAGCGGACCAAAAGATTGTTAACTCACTATCTAGCCTCTGATTCCCAGTGTACCTGTATATAGCTCTTATTTAGGTATCTTGGTCAGTCCCCTTTGGGAGGGGAAAAGGAGCTTCCCAGTCCTCCTCAGCAGGAGAAGTAGAGGGCCCCATAGATTGTAAGGGCCGGGTCTTTTGGCCTGAGTTTCTCTCCCCTATTGCTGAACTGGTTTTAACTTTTGTATAACTTTATTCTTTGGATAATTTACTCCAGAGCCTGACAAGTACTGCATTTGGTTGTCCATCAAGATCTTCAATTTTAGTGCCAGTGGCTATTAGGTCAGCCCATATCTGTTTGTATGATATACAGCTTGGACCATCACACCCCCTTGGGGCACGACCTGTAGCACTTACATAACCCCTTTGTACCTTAGGCACTCTGACTCTCCTAAATGAACCACAATTTGGGCCGCTTTTGAAATAGGTTGCCCAAATATTAGACTAAGAATTGGTACAAGAGTCCAATACAATTGATTGGGGGCACTATGCAGGATAGCATCTGTGCTAGTTTAAAACTATCATGTGTCCCAGAAAAAGCCATGTTCTTTTCCTCATCAAACCTTTTGGAGCCAGACCTATTGTATAAGGTGGAAACTCGATGAAATTGTTTCCATGGAGATTCACCCACTCAATTGTGGGTGGGGCTTTTTAATTAGATGGAGATGTGACTCTGCCCATTCATGGTGGGTCTTGATTAATGTACAGGAGTTCTTTAGAAGAGGAGAGATTTTGAAGAAATCATGGTTGTGTCAGGTCCAACACAGATGCAGGCATTTGGAGATGCTTGGAGTGCTGACAGAGAGAACAGATGCCTAGACATGAATGTTTGGAGATGCACAGCCCAGATGTCACCGTGTGCCTTCCCATGAGATGCTAAGCAAGCCAGAACCCAGAGTTATGTACCAGAGAAGCTAAGTGAAGGCCTGCAGGCACATAGAGAGGAAGCCACTGGAATCACCCTAACTTCTCTGTATAACTCCACCATCACCTTTGATCTTTCTCCCACTCTTTAAAGGCATTTGGCCTATGCTTATTCCAACTTTCTCATGTTGGAAGGTGCTGTCAATAATATGGGGTACTTCCGGAGAAGATGGCGGCTTAGTAAGACGCGCGGGTCTTAGTTCCTCCTCCAGAAAAGCAACTAAAGAAACAGAAACAATACAAAACAGCTCCCGGAGTCACGACAGAGACCAAAAAAGACAGCGTACCCCATTCTGGAACGGCTGAACGGGTAGGGAGAATCCACTGCTGTGAGATACCCGAGGGGTGCACGTTTTCCCGGCTGGGGTGGCTGGCGTCTGGGGTCCCCTCCACGCACGTGGCTCCCTGGTCTGACTGGGAACATTGGATAGCGGGGCCCTCCCGTCACGCTTGGCGTCTCGGGCCAGCTGGGCAATTTGGACCGGCACTCCCCCAAGCCACGGCCAGCGACCCCCGCCTCCACGCGCGGTTTCCCGGGCCGACTGCCCCGCAGACAAACGACCGCCACGAGCGCCACCTACTGGGCAGGAAAAGAAAAACAGAGCCCAGAGATTCCACAGAAAAACCTTTCAACCAGCTGGGTCCCACACCCAGGGAGATCTGATCAAATGCCCAGACACCAGCAGAAAATAATGGATGACGCTCGGAAAATTGAAGATATGGCCCAATCAAAGGAACAAACCAATAGTTTAAATGAGATACAGGAGCTGAGACAACTAATGCTGAATATACGAACAGAAATGGAAAAACTCTTCAAAAACCAAATCAATAAATTGAGGGAGGACATGAAGAAGATATGGGCTGAACAAAAAGAAGAAATAGAAAATCTGAAAAAACAAATCACAGAACTTGTGGGAGTGAAGGACAAAGAAGAAAAAATGGAAAAAACAATGGATACCTACAATGGTAGATCTAAAGAGACAGAAGCTGCAATTAGTGAACTGGAGGATGGAACAACTGAATTCCAAAAAGAAACAGAAACTATAGGGAAAAGAATGGAAAAACTTGAGCAGGGAATCAGGGAACTGAATGACAATATGAAGCGCACAAATATACGTGTTGTGGGTGTCCCAGAAGGAGAAGAGAAGGGAAAAGGAGGAGAAAAACTAATGGAAGAAATTATCACTGAAAATTTCCCAACTCTTATGAAAGACCTAAATATACAGATCCAAGAAGTGCAGCGCACCCCAAAGAGAATAGACCCAAATAGGCGTTCTCCAAGACATTTACTAGTTAGAATGTCAGAGGTCAAAGAGAAAGAGAGGATCTTGAAAGCAGCAAGAGAAAAACAATCTGTCACATACAAGGGAAACCCAATAAGACTATGTGTAGATTTCTCAGCAGAAACCATGGAAGCTAGAAGACAGTGGGATGATATATTTAAATCACTAAAAGAGAAAAACTGCCAACCAAGACTCCTATATCCAGCAAAACTGTCCTTCAAAAATGAAGGAGAAATTAAAACATTTATAGACAAAAAGTCACTGAGAGAATTTGTGACCAAGAGACCAGCTCTGCAAGAAATACTAAAGGGAGCACTAGAGTCAGATACGAAAAGACAGAAGAGAGAGGTATGGAGTAAAGTGTAGAAAGAAGGAAAATCAGATATGATATATATAATACAAAAGCCAAAATGGTAGAGGAAAATATTATCCAAACAGTAATAACACTAAAAGTTAATGGACTGAATTTCCCAATCAAAAGACATAGAATGGCAGAATGGATTACGACCCAGCAATACCACTGCTAGGTATCTACTCAAAGGACTTAAGGGCAAAGACACAGACGGACATTTGCACACCAGTGTTTATAGCAGCATTATCTACAACTTCAAAGAGATGGAAACAGCCAAAATGCCCATCAACAGACGAGTGGCTAAACAAACTGTGGCGTATACCTACGATGGAATATTATGCAGCTTTAAGACAGACTAAACTTATGAAGCATGTAATAACATAGATGGACCTAGAGAACATTATGCTGAGTGAGTCTAGCCAAAAACTAAAGGACAAATACTGTATGGTCCCACTGATGTGAACCGACATTCGAGAATCAGCTTGGACTATATCATTGGTAACAGAGACCAGCAGGAGTTAGAAACAGGGTAAGATAATGGGTAATTGGAGCTGAAGGGATACAGACTGTGCAACAGGACTAGATACAAAAACTCAAAAATGGACAGCACAATAATACCTAAGTGTAATGTAACTAGGTTGGAACACTGAATGAAGCTGCACCTGAAATATGGTAAAAAAAAAAAATAATATGGGGTAGAGGGATGGAACTAGTTGATGTTCTGGAGAGGCTGGCCCCTCTGCATTTCAGGACTTTTCTGGTGCAGGCACCCAGGCGGAGGTTGTAGGTTTCTGAAAAGTTACCCTAGTGCATGGAACCTTTGTAGAATCTTATATTACATCCTGGGTATTCTTAAGGATCAGCAGGAATGGTTTTGGTTGGGGTTTGGCAAGTTATAGTAGGTAACAATGTCTAACTGAAGCTTGTGTAAGAGTGACCTCCAGAGGAGCCTCTCGACTCTATTTGAACTCTCTCAGCCACTGAACCTTATTTGTTACACTTCAGTCCTCCCTTTTTGTCAGGATGGCATTGTTGATCCCACAATCCTGGGTTCAGACTCATCCCTGGGAGTTATCTTCCATGCCACCAGGGAGAATTCATCCCTGGATATCATATCCCACATAGAGGGAGGGCAGTGATTTCACTTGCAGAGCTGGGTTTAGAGAAAGAGAAGCCACATCTGAGCAACAAAGGAGGTCCTCCAGTAGTAACTCTTAGGCACACCTATAGGTAGGCTAAGCATCTCCACTATATACATAAGCTTAACAAGAGCAAGCCTCACAAACAAGGGCTTGACCCATTGATTTGGGGATCCCTAATGTTTCACACAGTATCAGGGGTTTCCTGGGTATCAAAGTTTAATAATTCTGTGTTTTTTCTCCCATCCTTCAACACTTTTTGATTATCTGCTTAATATACTCTGGTATGTATCCAGGCATTACATTAAGCTATACAGGATTAAAAACCCTCATTCTTATTCTGGGCTCCCTGTGTTTGAATTGTTTAAATGATCTATCCAGACAGGAGTTAGATAATGTGCTACAGAAAATTTAGGTTCTGGATAAAATAAACCTTTTTTCCTTAGGCCTCAAAGAGTAGGTGAAGTTCTGAAATACAATGTCTTCCTTACCCCTGTGTCTTGAATTACCCTAATCCCAACCTGATTGGCTTTGTTCCTAAATCTAAAGACCAGGTTTTATATATATATAAAAGAGCTTCTCAAAATCCAGAAATGACGATTGCCGGGCGGGCCATGATGGCTCAGCAGGCAGAGTTCTCGCCTGCCATGCCTAGAGGACCCAGGTTCGATTCCTGGTGCCTGCCCGTGTAAAAAAAAAAAGAAAGAAAAAGAAATAACAAACTGCCACTCTGGACTAAATGTGACTGCTCTGAGCGCTTACAATCTGGACCCCTGTTTTCTTATAAGTATTTTCTAAATGAGACCATACAATAATTGCTCTTTTTTTTTCTGACTTATTTTGCTTCACCAAATATTCCATAGGTCCATTCACAATGTTGTGTGTTTCACAGCTTCATTCTTTTTTGTAGCAGCACAATATTCGATCGTATGTATACACCATTGTTCACAATCTACTTCTCAATCAGAGCATCTTTCGGCCACCTCCAGTCATTGGGGATCATGTATAACATCCAAAGTCAACAGCCCATCAATACTCTCAATTTTAGATAATTTCATTGTTCTTCAGAGAAGGATAACCAATAAAATCACCCTTACCAAACAGAAAATCCAAACCTCCCCCTAACTCTTTTCCCTCCCCCCCATTAGGTGACCCTGGTATTGCTGCAGTACTGGTGATGTTTTCCTGTTAAGCATAACCTATAGCATACAATAGCAGTTTTCCCCCTATACCATGAGCTTAAACACGCTTTGTACAAGATTCCTACCTTTAAAGTAGTTCATGCAAGAACTTATTTATATCTGTAGTATTAATCAATAGGACACATGGACCTATACAACCACTTTCAATCACATTCAACTTCAATACGGTAACATTACATACAGACCCACTAGTGAATTGCCTTCAATTCTTTCTATTCCCTTACATTTGCGTTCAACCTCATTAGCTAACCTTTACCATGATCATAAAAGTGGAATTATGTTGTGTCTGACTTATTTTACTCAGCATTATGTCCTTAAGGCTCATCCATCTTATCATGTGTTTCAGGACCTCATTTCATCTTACTGCTGCATAATATTCCATCATATATATATATACCACTTTTTGTTAATCTACTCATCTATTGACGGGCACTTGGATTGTTTCTGACGGGCAATTGTGATTGCTGTGGCCATGAACATCAGTGTGCAAATGTCTGTTTGTGTCACTGCTTTCAGCTCATCCAGGTATATACTGAGTAGAGGCATTGTCAGGTCATAGGGCAACTTTATATTTAGATTCCTAAGGAACCATCAAACTGTCTTCAGTAGTGGTTGTACCATTATACATGCCCACCAGCAGTGCATAAGTGTCTCAATTTCTCCACATCCTCTCCAACATTTGTAGTTTCATGTTTTGTATAATAGCAGCCATTCTTATAGGTATGAGGTAGTGTCTCAGTGTAGTCTTGATGTGCATTTCCCTTATAGCTAACAAAAATTGAAAATCTCTTCGTGTACTTTTTAGCCATCTGTACTTGCTCTTCAGAAAAATGCCTATTCATATCTTTAACCATTTTATAATTGGGCTGTTTGTTCTTTTGTTGTTGAGTTGTATGATTTCTTTATGTATACAGGATATCAAACCTTTATCTGATGTGTGATTTCCAATTATTTTCTCCCATTGAGTTGGCTGCCTCTTCATCTTTTTGACAAAGTCTTTGGAGGTGCAGATGCATTTGATTTTGAGGAGCTCCCATTTATCTATTTTTTTGTGGTTGCTTGTGCTTTGCATCCAAACTTTAGGAAGCTACCTCCTATTACTACATCTTGAAAATGTTTCCCTACATTTTCTTCTAGGAACTTTATGGCAATAATTCTTATATTTAGGTGTTTGATCCACTTTGAGTTAGTTTTTGTATAGGGTGTAAGGGAAAGATCCTCTTTCATTCCTTTGGCTGTTGATATCCAGTTCTCCCATGTCTGTTTATTGAAAAATTATTTGGTCCCAGGTTAGTGGATTTGGGGGCTTTGTTGAAGATCAGTTGACCATAGATTTGGTCGTCTATTTCTGCACTCTTGATTTGATTCCACTGCTCGACACTTCTATCATTGTACCAGTGCCATGCTGTTTTGACCACTGTGGCATTATAATAAGCTTTAAAATTAGGAAGAGGTATTCCTCCCACTATCTTCTTTTTTTTTTTGAATGCTTTTAGCTATTTGGGTTCTCTTTCCCTTCCTGATGAATTTGATTAAGCTTTTACAAGTAAGGTTTCAGAATTTTGATTGCTACTGCATTTACTCTGCAGATCAATTTGGGTAGAATTGACATATTAACTATATTTAACCTTCCTATCCATGAGCAGGGGATGTCTTTCCACCTATTTAGATCTCCTTCTATTACTTTTAGCAATAAAAATTTTTTTTTTATTTAAATTTTATTTAAAAATAAAAATTTTATGTACAAGTCCTTTATGTCCCTAGTTAAGTGCATTCCTAGACACTTGATTCTTTTAGTTGCTATTTTTTTTCTTTCTTGGCATGGGCAGGCTCTGGGATCTAAACCTGGATCTCTGGAATGGCAGGAGAGAATTCGGTCACTGAGCCACCATTGCCCGCCCTTCGTTGATATTTTGAATGAAATTTTTTCCTTAATTGACTCCTCAGTTAGGTCATTGCTTCTGTATAGAAACATCACTGATTTTTGCACATTGATTTTATATCTTGCCATTTTGCTGATTTTTTTTGTTAGCTTGAGTAACTTTGTTGTAGATTTCTCAGGATTTTCCAAGTATAGCATTATGTCACCTGCAAATATGAAGGTTTTACTTCTTCCTTTCCAATTTGGATGTTTTTCATTTCTTTTTCCTGCCCAATTGTTCCAACTAGAACTTCTGTACAATGTTGAATAATAGTGCTGACAGAGGGCATCCTTGTCTCATTCCCAATCTTAGGGCGAACGCTTTCAGTCTCTTACCATGGAGTATAATGTTGGCTACTGTTTTTTCTTTATGCCCTTTTAATATTGAGGAATTTGCCTTTGACTCCTACCTTGAGAAGTGTCTTTTTTTTTCAGAAAAGAATGTTGAATTTTGTTGAATCCTTTTCCAGCATCAATCAGGATGATCACGTGATTTTTTCCTTTCATTTTATTAATGTGCTATATTACATTAATTGATTTTCTTGTATTGAAACGTCCTTGCATTACTGGTATAAACCCCACTTGGTTATGGTGTATAATTCTTTTAATGTGTTGTTGGATTTGATTTGCTAGTACTTTGTGGAGAATTTTACATCTATGTTCATTAGAGAGATTGACCTGCAGTTTTCCTTTCTTGTAGTATCTTTATTCAGTTTAGGTTTTAAAGTGATATTAGCTTCATAAAATGAGTTACGTAGTGTTCCATTTTCATCAATTTTTTAGAAAAGTTTGAACAGGATTAGTGTTAATTCTTTTTGAAATATTTGTTAAAATTCCCCTGTGAAGCCATCTGGCCCTGGGCTTTTCTTTGTAGGAAGATGTTTGATGACTGATTGAATTTCTTCACTTGTGATTGGTTTGTTGAGATCTTCTATTTCTTCTTGAGTTAGTGCAGCATGTATTCATGTGTCTCCAGGAATTTGTCCATTTCATCTAAGTTGCCTAGTCTGTTGACATATAGCTGTTCATAGTATCCTCTTTTGATTTTTTTGTTTCTTCGGGGTCTGTGGCAATGACACCCCTCTCATTTCTGATTCTGTTTGTATGCATCTGTGGTAGTTAGATTCAGTTGTCAACCTGTCCAGGTGAAGGCACCTAGTTCTGTCACTGTGGACATGAGCCAATGGTATGCGAACCTCATCTGTTGCTGATTACATCTGCAATCAGCTAGGAGGCATGCCTGCTGCAATGAATGATGTTTGACTTAATTGGCTGGTGCTTAAATGAGAGAGTGCAACCTAGAACAGCTCAAGCAGCTCAGCATACCTCATCTCAGCAGTCACAGCTCAGCCCAGGCCTTTGGAGATGCAGAAAGAAATAACCCTGGGGAAAGTTGTTGGAACCCAGAGGCCTGGAGAGAAGGCCAGCAGAGAGCACCCTGTGCCTTTCCACATAAGAAAGAACCTCAGTTGAAAGGTAGCTGCCTTTCCTCTGAGGAACTAACAAAATAAATCCCCTTTATTAAAAGCCAATCTGTCTCTGGTGTGTTGCATTCCAGCAGCTAGCAAACTAGAACAGACTTTGGTACTGGAAAGTGGGGTGCTGCTGCGGTTTGCAAATACCAGATTTGTTGGAATGGTTTTTTGGATAGCTAAGGGGAAGATTTTGGAGGAACTCTGAAAAGAATGATGGAGAAGTCCTGGAGTGCTTGAAGAGATTATTGGTGTAAACAGAACCACTGCCAATCTGGACAAAGGGGGACACAAAAGGGACAAATTGGAGTTTGCAGAGTGAGAACCATGGAAGCTCAGGTCTGTAGCCAAGAAACCTCGGCCAGGAGAGTGGACCCACCCATATACATAGAGAGGGTGAGTTTACCCTGAAGGGCGAGGATAAGTCTCCCACCTTGTTGCAGTGGAAGAGTTGGGCAGCCTCAGGCCTTGGAGAAGGTACAGCATGCTCCTTAGGGGACTGGGGAGAGCCTGGCTGCCACCACATGGAGAGGTTGAGCATGTGTTCCGGAAATGGCAGAGAGCCCAAGGTTGGCCTTGATGCCTGGAGACAGTGGAGTCGAGAAAAAGGTGGTATCCTCAATGTTCCCCAAGGTTGATTCGGAAAGAGGCAGGCCAAGGCATAGGCCCTCGGAAAGGGTAGGACTGCCACTTTCTAAAACCGAAGGATAAATGCCTTTCAAACTTTGAAATCCCATGGCATTTGCCCTGCAGGTTATACATCTGTGTTCCTTCCAATTTCTCCCTATGGAAATGAAACCTGTATCCTATGACCATCCCTCCTTTACATATTAGCACCAGACAGCTTGTTTTGAAATTCACAGGTCCACAGCCAGAAGAGAATTTTTTGCACCTTAGTATTGTTTAAGGTGATATGTATAGTTGCCAAGTTGCCAGGGGGTGGACATATGGTAGTTAGAGTCAGTTGTCAACTTGGCCAGGTGAAGGCACCTAGTACTGCTGCTATGGACATGAGCCAATGGTACATGAACCTCATCTGTTGCTGATTACATCTGCAATCAGCTAGGAGGCATGCCTGCTGCAATGAATGATGTTTGACTTAACTGGCTGGTGCTTAAATGAGAGAGTGCAACCTAGTGCAACCTAGCACAGCCCAAGCAGCTCAGCATACCTCATCTCAGCAGTCACAGCTCAGCCCAGGCCTTTGGAGATGCAGAAAGGAATCACCCCGGGGAAAGTTGTTGGAACCCAGAGGCCTGGAGAGAAGGCCAGCAGAGACCATTCTGTGCCTTCCCACATAAGAAAGAACCTCAATGGAAAGTTAGCTGCCTTTCCTCTGAAGAACTAACAAAATAAATCCCTTTTTATTAAAAGCCAATCCGTCTCTGGTGTGTTGCATTCCAGCAGCTAGCAAAATAGAACAGCTTCCTCTCACTTTTTTCCTTGTCAGCCTTAATAGTAGCCCATCGATTTTATTGATTTTCTCAAAGAACCAACTTTTGGTTTTATTGATTCTATTGTTCTTTTGTTTTCCCATTCATTTAACTCTGCCTTAATCTTTGTTATTTCTCTTCTATTTGCTTTGGGGTTAATTTGCTGTTCTTTCTCAAGTTCCTCCAAGTAGGTGGTTAAGCCCTAGATTTTTGTTCTTTCTGCTTTTTTAATAAAGGCATTTAGGACAATAAATTTCCCTCTCAGCATAGCCTTTGCCACATCCCATAAATTGTGATATGTTGTATTCTCATTTTCATTTGTCTCCAGATTACTCTAATTACTCTAGAAACTTCCTCTTTGACCCACTGGTTGTTTAAGAGTGTGTTAGTTAATCTCCATATATTTGTGAAAGTTTTCATTCTTTGGTGCTCATTGATTTTCAGCTTCATTGCATTGTGATCAGAGAAATTATTTTTAATAACTTCAATGTTTTTAAATGAACAAAGACATGTTTGTGCCCCAGCATATCATCTGTCTTGGAGGATGTTCCATGAGTTCTAGAAAACAATATATATCCTAGTGTTTGGGGGTGTAATGGCCTATACTGTCTGTTGTGTCTAATTCATTTATCAAATTGTTTAAGTTCTCTATTTACTTGCTGATCCTCTGTCTGGTTTTTCTAACTACAGAAGAGAGTCGTGTTTTGAAGTCACCTATTATTGTTAAAGCATCTTTCACTCCCTTCACTTTTGCCAACGCTCATCTCATGTACTTTGGAGCTCCTTGGTTGGGAACATAAACATATGATTGTTATTTCTTCTTGGTGAATTCTCCCTTTTATTAATATTTTGTGTCCTCCTTGTCTCTTATGATGCATTTAAAGTCTCTTTTGTCTGATATTATTATAGCTGCACTTACTTTTTTTTGGTTACAGATTGTGTGGAACATCTTTTTCCATCCTTTCATTCTATTGGTATCCTTGTGTGTAAGATAAGTCTCTTATAAGCAGCATATAGATGGATTATATTTCTTAATCCATTCTGCCAATCTGTATTTTTTAATTGGTAAATTTAGTCCATTAAATTTCAAAGTTATTATTGTAAATGCATTTTTTGAATCCACTATCTTATCCTTTCAATTTTATTCATCAGATCTGTATATTCTTTTCTTTGTTCTCTTTTTACCCTATAAGTTACCATTACTGGTACTCTTCAATTCTGTGCCTTCCTCCAATCCTCCCTCTCCTGTCTTTTTTTTAGCCAGCAGATTTCCCTTTAGTATTTCTTATAGGGCCTGTCTCTTCTTGACAAATTCTCAGAATTTGTCTGTCTGCAAAAATTTTAATCTCTCCTTCAGAGTTAAAGTACAATTTGGCTGGATACTCTATTCTTGGCTGGAAGACTTTCTCTTTCAGGATCTTAAATATATCATATTTCTGCCTTCTTTACTTCATAGTGCCTGTCGAGTAGCCTGAACTCAGACTTATGTGGTTTCTCTTGTATGTAGTTGATTGTTTTTCTCTTGCCGTTTTCAGGGTTTTATGATTCTCTTCAAAATTTGACACACTGATTAGTCTCAGTACTGGTGGGGCAAGACTGTGCTTATGCCAGAGAGGTGGGTTGGGCTAGGGCAGGTGTGTGCGCCCATTGGGTGGGGACGTGCAGAGGCCAGGCAGTGTGGGAGTTCTTGGAGTGTGATGAGGGTTGGGTGATGGGGTTCAGGTATGTGGGGTGTGGGATGAATCGAGGGTCCAGGGCAGGGGTGGTGTGCATGAGAGTATCACATTCAGGGAATGCAGCATGGCTTACTTTCTTGTCCCCATCTCCCTCTCTGTGCACTCCTGAGTGCTCCAGGCTTTCATTGCTAAAGGGGTATGTTAGGCTGTTTGTACTAGCTGGATGGTCTCCAGTTCTCTGCATCTCAATTCTTCAGCTTTTGCAATAAGGGCCTCCCTATATGATGTAGAAGACACTCCCAGGTCACTTACACTCTGGAATTCCATCCCAGCTGCCTTCCCATCCCTTCTCTAGCTGTTCCATGGAGCAGGGTGAACTCGACCTATCCTATTCTATCATCTTCCCAGAACTCAAATTTCTATATTTAGCAGAAGAAATTTCCAAACTAAATGCGGAAAATGCAGCCTGGCTTCTCCTTGCAGCTTGCAATAACAGGAAAGATATAAGTTGAGAACTGAACTTTTGAGTACAAACAAAACAGAAATTGATGGCCTGGAAAATTCTTGGCTTCCAGAAAAGTGAGACCCCAGTGAATAGGGCCCCACATGAAGATTTAACCAAACATGGAACAAGTCAGCCATTTTAGAAAAAGCCAGTATTGGAAATGGAGTTGTCCAGAAAGGATACATTGAAGGTCCTATTATCTGATGGGTGTGATCCATGTATACTACATGGAAAACTGACAAGTTTCTTGTGAGACCTGTATGAACAGAGCCACAGCCAATCTAGATGAAAGGGCAGGAAAGGAAGAAATTGAAGGAAAAATTACTTCAGGGACAAAACCATGGAAGCTAAGGTCCGGAGCTAGAGAATCTTGGGCCAGGAAAGTAGACCCTACCATATATG
Source organism: Tamandua tetradactyla (assembly GCF_023851605.1). NCBI lineage: Eukaryota > Metazoa > Chordata > Mammalia > Pilosa > Myrmecophagidae > Tamandua > Tamandua tetradactyla. Next base: position 130,049,141 of record NC_135327.1, on the reverse strand, counting down.
TGGAAATGCTGAGTTTGCCCTGAAGGCAGAAGGTTCAGGAATAGTTTTACCTCCTTGGGCCTTGGAAAGGGTAGAGAAAATACCCTAGAGATTGAGAGTAATCTGTCGGTCACCCCATTGTTTTGAGTGTGTTGAGTGTGTACACCAGAGATGGAAAATCATCCAGGTTCTGCCCTGATACTTAGGAGGATGAAGCCAAAAAATAGATTGCCTCCCCAGTGCCCTCCAACAATGTAACCCTTACCTCAGTGTTGGGAGAAAGCTGGGCCACTGTGTAAACCCTCAGAGAGAGTGGGACTGCTGTTATATCAAGACCTGAGGTTAAGTGACTCTCCAACTGAAGTCTAATGGAGTTTGCCCTGCTAGTTTTAGTAACTATTTGGGTCCAGTAACCCTGTCTTCCTTTTTTGATTTATCCCTATGGTAATGGGAACATTTATCTTATGACTGTCTCTCCTTTGTATATTGGAAGCAGATAACTTGTTCTGAGTTTCACAGGTCAACAGCCAGAGGGGAAATTTTTTCCCTTAGAACAGTCTGTTCCTGTGACTGATTTTGAAGAGATTTTGTACTGTTTCTGACTTTGTATTGCATTTGTGTCATTAGGGAAATGGTTTAAGGCTTTTGTAATATTGTTATGGAATGAATGGATTTCATATATAGAAAGAACATGTCTTTCGGGGGTCTAGAGGGTAGAATGTACTAGTTTGAGACTGTCATGTACCCCACAAAAGCCATATTTTTTTCCTTATCCAATCTTGTGGTGCCAGACCTTTTGTTTAGGGTGTGTGATGGTTAGATTCATGTGACAACTTGGCCAGGTAGTGGTACCTGGTTGTTTAGTTGGGAAAACACCAGTCTGTCTGTTGCTATGAGGATATTTCATGGACTTAAATCATGACCATGTTGTCTGCATCCACAGCTGATTGTAGCAGCTAAATGGAGCATCTTCTGCAGTTAAGTGACACTTAATCTAATCACCAGAAGGCTTTTAAGGAGAATTCAGAAAAGACAATTGCTCTTTCTGCTTCAGCCAGCCAGCCTCTCCTGAGAGTTCATTGAGGGCCTTCATTGAAGTTGCCAGCTTGCAGCTTTCTTTACAGCTCTTGGTCTCTTACATCCCCATGGTTGTGTGAAACCCTTTTATAAATCTTGTATTTACAGTTATCTCCTGCTGATTCTGTTTCTCTAGAGAACCCTAGCTAATACAGGGTAGAATCTTTGATTAGATTCTTTCCATGGAGATTGAGCCACTCAATTGTGGGTGTGGCCTTTTGATTAGATGGAGATGTGAATCTGCTTATTCAAGGTAGGTCTTGGTTAGTTTACTGGAGTTCTTTAAAAGGAGAGAGATTTTAGAGGAAGCACAATTGCTTCAGTGCCAAAAGAGACACAGACATTTGGAGATGTTTCAAGTGCTGACAGAGAAAGCAGACACCTAGACATGAGTGTTTTGAATGCAGATCCCAGCAGACATCACCATGTGCCCTCCCATGAGATGCTAGCAAGCCAGAACCCCAGAAAAGCTAAGTAAAGACTCACAGATGCTTAAAGATGAAGCCACTGGAATCAGAAGTTGGAAACAATGGAACCAGGAACAAGGACCAGCAGATACCACCCATGGGCCTTCCCACATGACAGAGGCATTTCCTGAGTCAAGGCATCTTTATCTGAATGCCTTAGTTTGGACATTATTTTTGTCCTTAGAACTGTAAACTTGTAACTTAATAAATTCCCTTTATAAAAGCTAACCCATTTCTGATATATTGCATCCCAGGAGCATTAGTAAGCTAACACAGCATCCTTAATGCTTGTAAAGGGTTCATTATCTGGTCCAACAAAATTAGCAACATAAATCACATGTTTCATTCCTAGTCCCCTCAGTACATCTTGCAATTCATCTAGGATATTCCAGTGGGGAGCGGCATGTGGTACATTTCCCATGTTGGGCCAAGTTTCTCTACATTGAGTTATAAACCAATTTTACAACAGATTGGATTCTGGCCTGACAGCCAGGGTATGTATACAATGGTGGAGGGAGGAATATATAGTAATTGGGGATAATTTGCTTATTTCTTTTCCTGAAAGTAACACTCCCTCCACACCAGTGTCCCAAAGATGTAGTAGTCAATTTGGCAGGACTTCCTTAGGCTTTTGTCTATATTGATTCCCAAATTTACATGATTCAGCAGCAGTATAATCCCATGGTAACTAAGATCTGTTCTTCAGGAGTGGGGTGCTGGGGCACCCTCAGTGTCAACTTCTCCCACTGGGAGTGAGGATGCCAAATATGTTCTGACAGCATTTGGTTAGACCAGAGGATGAACAAGCTTCCTTTCGTCATTTTCAATATCCTAGTCAGACTGGGGCTCATCATCATCTGAAGAGAAATCAACAGGATCCTATATTTTCAGTTCCCAGTCAGGAGAAGTTGGGATAGGCCTCACCTGCCCCTTATCACTCTATGCCCTCTTACTCTAGCATACCGGTATGCCAAAATTTCTAACCTTTCATCTACATGGTGCAGCCTGTCATTCAATGAATCCTTCAAATCTGCCTGGACCATATGCAAGCCCCTCTCTAACTTAAGCTCTTTCAGGCTGCGAACCATGGCTTTAGTGGCCAGGGCCTCTTCCATGGCCAAACACAGTACTCCTAATAGGAGCCATTTGACAACTTCTCTCCTCTTTTCTTATGGAACCTGGTGCAGGATATGAACCTGGGGAGTCCTGGGTGTCCCCATATTCCTTCAGTGCCCATCTAGAAAGGTTGCAATCCCTCCCCACATAGATGTTGCAGGCCATCCTGGGCGTTCCCCTGGGGATTCTCTCTTCCCAGTGTTCAAGTCTTTTATGGCTGAGTTTCAGAAGGAACTTGCGATGTTTAATTAGGGGAGGGGAGTTTTAATAACATTCTTTCCCCCTAGAGGACCTTTCATATGTCCTAGTATGTAGGTGGCTATGTACAGTGACATGTTCTAATAATAGAGAAGGGGTCATACCTGGGCCCTAGGTTTCACAAACATGAGGAGTCCTTAGAATGTTTCTGTTTGCAAGATAAAATGAGTCCAAATTAAGAAAAAAATACAAACAGGACAGAAATCTAAATAGGGGATGGCTCCAATCATATAGGGTCCAGAAGAGGTTAACATTAGAAGGATTAGAGAGAAAGGAGTGGAAAGAATCATTAGAGTATTTACACCTACATAAATTTTAAGTATATTAAAAAATGTACTTATGAAAATGCAAAAAGAAAATTTAGATAAATACTTTTATAATCTTGAGGTAAAAGAGATTTTCTAAGCATGATTCCAAAACAAGAAATAACAGAAGATATTAAGATATTGGCTATATAAAACTTTATATTTTACCCAACCAGAAATTTTTAAGCTAAAAGACAACTGACAAACTAGAGAGATTATTAGCAATATGTATCGCATAAACTAGGAGTTAATGTCCATAATGTCCTTGATAAAAGAGCTTTTTAAAAATCCCTTTGAGATAGATGAACAGCTCAAAAGAGAAAGTATGTAAAAGACATAATGAATTCACAAAATAAGAAAAGTGTTTAAAAAATTAAAAAATATCTAGGAGAAGGAGGCACTTCCATAAACTAATGGTGAAAGCATAATTTGTTAATTTATTAATAAGGAGTAGTTATAAACTATGTATATCTTTTGACCCAATAACTATACTTCTAGTAATTTAGCTTAAAGAAATCATCATACAAGTATGTATATTCATAAAAATGTTCATTGTGGAATTGCCTATAGTGGTAAAAAGATAGGTATAATCTTAATGTCCTACAAGAGGAAACTGATGGAAAGGTGTTCACTATTGTTTTTTTTGTGTGTGTGTGTGTGTTCACTATTGTTAATAACAGATTACCACATAGTATATATAGTATAATATATACTATTTAGTATAATCCTATTTTTAAAATATTTGTTTAGAAGTACAAATGCATAGTTAAATGTCTGGAAGAATAAATACTACAATATTAAGAGAGAGTATCTCTGGAAGTTGCGATTACTAATTTTTTTAACTCTCTTCTTTACACCCATTTAATATTTGAAATTGTATCTCTTAATATATTTTTAATATTTATTTTACAAAAGACAAAGCCCTTTTTATACTTAAGGACTAGGGTAAAAATTAGCGTGGCTGAACGACTGAATATGGGTAACAAGACAGAAAGTAAAGTTGGTAATGACACCGAAGTTTTTGTCCAGCTGAATGGAAGAATAATAGTGCAATGGAAGAAAAGGTGACAGAAAGGAAATCACTTGAGGGTTTCATGTTAATCCTTGTTGTGTTTGATATGGAGATGATGACAAGATAGCCAAAGTGATATCTAGTAGGGTGGCTCTTTCTTCATTATTTTGGCCAAGAACAAAATGAGGGATGTTGCAATCACACAGGTTTCAGTGTATCGTGTGCAGAAATTATGATCCTAACCTCACTAGAAGATTTAAAGGCAGGGCCAGGACTGGATGAGGCAACTGAAGCATTCACCTCAGGTGTCAAATTTAAGGGGTCCAAAAATCTCTGTTATCAAAGTATTTTAATGCAACTATGTTAAGAAACCAAAATTAATGCAAAAACTCCATAATGAATAAAATCATGTTTTTGTAATGTTAAGTTGAATTATGTACCCAGCAAGGATGCGTTCTTAATGTTAATCCACATTCCTGGAGAGGTGAAACCATTTGTAAAAATAGTAATCTTTGAATATGTTAAGGTGAGTCAGAGTGTGGATTTATTTGTGAATAGGATTTTCTAAAATCCTATTTATGGGCATGAGCCTTAATCTGGATCTTAATCCTTATTACTGGAGTCCTTGGAAAGAGAAAGTCCCAGGGAGAGAATCCAGAAGCAGGAAATCAGCAAAAATCAGAAGAGCAGATACAGAGAGAGAGAGAGAGAGAGAGAGAGGGATGCCTATATGACAGATGGCAGAAATGCAAGCCAAAGAACCCCCAGGATTGCAGCAAACCAATGCCAGAATAGTACAGACTTCAGAGAAAAAGCATTGCTTTACTTATGCATTGATTTTAGACTTGTAGTCTCCAAATCTATAAGCCAATAATTTCTTGTTGTTGAAACCAATCCATATTTGTCATAGTAGCCTGGTTAACTAAAAAAATCACATTACTGATTTTTCTTTCCTTTTGCCTCATGCTCCAATATGATCAGCACGAAGCCATTATTGATTCTGTTTTTACAATTGTTATCTTATTTGCCATGTATTTGTAAGAATGAAATTAAGTTTAGCTTTCATACAAGATGCTGCAGGATGAGAGAAATGGAATTCACTAACAAAAGGCTGCAAACTGGCTCAGACTGATCTTACAGGCAGGCAAAGGGAAGAGTCTTTGACACAAGCCTAGAATTGGTGCCAAATCCTTATAGAGGTAAGATTAAGTGTAAATAAGTAATAGCTAGGGTCGCTGAAATGTAAAGCATAATCAAAAGCTGGAACCTCTGACAGGAAACTTGAATGAGGTAGACTTTCCAATAGACTGTAGCCACTGGAGTATCTGATCAGTGGAGAAACCTGGGAGGGACCTGTGTGCTAAGCTTAGGGTATAAAACCTGTGGCATTCTATTGCTTGGCGCACAAGCCATCATTTTTTCAGTTGATCAGCCATTCTTGCAATATCGTGAATAAATTCTTTTCTTCTCCACAATTGGATGAGCATTTGTTCTCTTTAAGGTAAGGCTTTCTTTCTATCAGATTTTTTGGCATTATTTTTTTATTTTTTTTAAATATTTGTTTAAAATATTATGTTGACTACTGAGTTTTTTTGGCACCCTCTTAAATTTAGTGCTCAAGGCAGATGCCTCTCATCTTACCCTAGTCCCAACCCTGTTTAAGAGAAATCAAGACATTACTCATGTTTAGCAAATTTTCTATTTTATTTAGCCTAGTATCCTTTAAAAGTTTGAATTTCTGATCTGAATTCAGAATGAGCAAGGTTGACCTGTAGCCTTTGGGCTACTTTTAACTGCAATTAATTCTATATCTATCCATAAGTCAATCCTTACAGGCTGGAACATGTACTGACATTGTATCTCCCTGTCACTAGTCCATTATTTCTGACTCCAGAATTCAGGCTCTGGAGGAAAAGTAAGCAATGAAAAATTGAAGAGAAGCCACTAAGCAGCAAGAACCCTAGGAGGTATGGGAAATTCTAGGAGGTTCCCCATGGTATCTCCTAGACATATCACTCATTCCCAATGTTTAGGAAAGGATAGTTTTACCAGACAAAGGCAGTGGATTATTTTGCCTAGTGCACTCAAATGACAATTCCTGAGACACCAAGGTTTCAAAGGAAGAAAAAGCTTATTACTAGTCATATAGCAGGAGATCACATGGCCTATCAGCCTAAAAATCTGTCTCCCTGAACTGCAGTAATTCTGTTAGTTTTATAGCATTTGAAGATTGGCAGGATTTAGGATAATGCACACAATGGCCCCACATAATGTAATTAGTGGTGATTTAATTATTGAGCATACACAGATTGATTACATGCTTAGTCACAGGACATATGTGAGAAAATAGAAGCTTTAATATGATGATGGGCATGATTTTTAGTATAATAATGAGGTATAGGTGACTTGTAGGTTAAAGTCTAAGCTACAGCACATGTTAGGTGGGCCCATTTTGGTTAGGTCCAGTCTTGATTATCAAGTTATCTTTGGACTTGGGGTCCCTTCATTAATAAACATTAGGAACTGTCTTTAGTGGTCACAAGTCTCTAAAGTCAGAAAACTGGGTAAATGGGTGAAGGTTAGTCTCAAGAGTTTTACAATCACAAGGGCACAAGCTAAAGGGTATATAATCATTATCAGAGATCAAGGCAGCTGGATTGCAATTCAAATATTTTGAGTATTTCCCTCTGTCTACTCTAATATACCAGAAGGCAAAAAGGAGGATCTATACAATAATTCAGTAATCAAAATCATCCCTCAAATCCCAGTTTCTCAGTTACAATAGAAGCCTCCATGATTTGCATTTTTATCTTCACTTTATGCCACTGATTGAACAATGACCAGCCTTGATTAAATGCCTTTATAGACAGAATTTAATTTAATCTTCCTAACAACTCTAGGAAGTAAGTAGCAGACCCAAGATTTACATCTAGAGCTCTCTGACATTACAGCCCTGACCTGCAAAAATGTACCTCATGAAAATAGAGATCTTAGATCTAGTTCTGGGACTCGGTCAGACCAGGGTAATCTGATCATTACACAGAAGAGGACCCTTCAAATTAGCCTCACTTCTACCCTTACTACCACCCACATGCTGACCTCCTGCTGGAGAAGTCATGGACACACCTAGTGGCTATCGACCAGCCCTCACCTATTTCCCACCCCTCTTTTTCTATTGTGTGCAGATGTTTCAAAATGTTTTCATTCCACAGTCTGGGGAAACATTAAGTCTGATGAAAAGACCCGATGGTACCTTAAACCCAGAAGCCAGGAACAAGCAGTTGCAGCTCCTTATCTGGGCTGGAACTCTCAGGGGCAGGGTCCTCTTCCACTGGGTTGTATAAATACCCACCCTCAGGTAGCACAGGTTTGTCTCTCCTCTCCTACAAAGTGGATGTACAGAACTGACATCCACTAATTGTGAACTGAGCAGTTGGTGTCCACAGGAGACTGGCCAGGATGGGATCTCTTTCCCTGCTGGTTTGCACCCTCTGTGCTTAGTAAGGAACAAAGCTGTGATTTACTGAAAATTTCTATTGTACTTGAACCTCTGTTCCACAATGCATGATATAGCAATTTGCTCCACACTTCCCTCCTTCCAGTTAACTGGAGTATAAATTTGGAGCCATTTGTGCCAGTATTCCAGCTGAGTTCAGTAACTTTCTAACAAAAGTGCTATAACATAGACATTTTAATAGGAAACTGGTATAGGTGTCCTGGTCAGTGAGAATACAGTTTGCTATAAGTCATAGTAGCAGATCTCTGGTTTTCACCCAAGCTATGTTTAAGCACTAGCAGTATTCTGTGGGAACCAACAATTATAGACTGAGGGGTCCTATAACTGTGTTTTGTCAAAGGCCATATAATGTAGGTTTTTCTTCTCTTCAACAAGATCTTGCACAGATGGTTGTTCATAAAGAGAGTTCATGAGGATCGTATATAAATGAGAAGAACTTACAAATGTTTTTTGCCCTGATGTAATTTAATTTTAATGAAGCTGCTTAATGATGTGCAACAGACAACAGAAATTGTGTCCATATAACTCCTGATACTCAACACAAAGGGCAGATATTTAAAGCATTAAATACTGTTGCCCCAAAGTTGAGCAAAAGGAAAACAGAAGAACAGGAGAAAGAAATATGAATCCTGAGATCCCTCAAACCATGCTGTGGCATCGTTTATTTATTTTTATTTTTTGCATGGGCAGGCACCAGGAATCAAACCCATGTCTCCGGCATAGCAGGCAAGCACTCTGCCTGCTGAGCCACCATGGCCCACCCACATCATTTATTATTGTTCAGGAAAAGGAATAAAATCTGAAAAATAATAATAAATGGGCCTATTTCTCTGTTGCTGTCTTTTAGTAACAATATGAAATTAGATATGGTAGTTCTCAGGAAAACGTAGTGTATGTATTAAAGGATATTCCATGCTTTCTTAATTGCCTGTAGCCCTCTGAATTGCATTAAATTTTGTCATTATTGTAGTCTCAACACTGACATCCTGAAATCATTGTTTCTAACTTCTCTAGGAAGTTTTATTCTGGTATTTTCAGTATTTTGGGGAATGAAATGTCCCCATTTTAAGTGCTCTTCTTTCCCATTACCTTGGCCACTGAACAGAGTTTATTATACCTATTCTTGCATTCCATTATACTACCATCTCTCAATCTAATTTTGATCAAAGTTTGAGTATAGGACTTCCTGGAAGATGGCGGCTTAGTAAGACGCGCGGATCTTAGTTTCTTCTCCAGGACACCTACTAGGGGAGTAGAAACGATACAGAAAGCACCCAAAGCCACAACAGAGATAAAAAAGACAGCGTACCCCATCCTGGAACGGCTGGCTGGCTGAGAGAAGCAGCTCGGGTGAGATCGCCGAGGCGCGCGGGCCTTACCGGGCGGGGTGGCAAGCGGCCGGAGTTACTCCCTTCCCCCTTCCCGGGCCGGCTGGGAGAATTGGAGAGGTGGTCCCCTGAAACCAAGGCGACTGGCGCCCACACCACGCGCAGCCCCCCGGACCAACTGAGAGAATTGGATCGGAAACCCCCAGGCCGCGGAGAATGGTGACCCCGTGACTCCCGGGGAACGTGCACTCTCTCGGGCGGGCCGCTGCCGCTGGCGCCCTCCCGCCACGCTTGTTGCCCAGGGCCGACTAGGAAATTCGGACGGGCTCTTTCCCTGGCTGTGGCGACCAGCAACCCTCCCTGCGTTCGGACACGCTCCCTGCGTTCGGACCCCGGGCCGGCTCAAGCCGCTTCGGCTAGCGAACCCCCAGGACGGCGAGAGTTTTCCAAAGTTTAAGGTCCCACAGCACCTTTTACTGGTGGGACCCGCAGACAAACGTGTGCCACGAGCGCCACCTACTGGGCAGGATAAGAAAAACAGAACCCAGAGATTTCACAGAAAAATATTACAACCTTGCTGGGTCCAACACCAAGAGAAATCTGAATAAATGCCCAGACGCCAGCAGCAGAAGATAACTGTCCACGCTCAAAAGATTGAGAATATGGCTCAGTCAAAGGAACAAACCAATAGCTCAAATGAGACACAAGAGCTGAGACAACTAATGCTGAATATACGAACAGAAATGGAAAACCTCTTCAAAAACGAAATCGATAAATTGAAGGAGGACATGAAGAGGACATGGGCTGAACATAAAGAAGAAATAGAAAAACTGAAAAAACAAATCGCAGAACTTATGGAAGTGAAGGATAAAGTAGCAAACATAGAAAAAATAATGGATAGCTACAATGATAGATTTAAAGAGACAGAAGATAGAATTAGTGATTTGGAGGATGGAACATCTGAATTCCAAAAAGAAACAGAAACTATAGGGAAAAGAATGGAAAAATTTGAACAGGGTATCAGGGAACTCAAGGACAATATGAACCGCACAAATATACGTGTTGTCGGTGTCCCAGAAGGAGAAGAGAAGGGAAAAGGAGGAGAAAAACTAATGGAAGAAATTATCACTGAAAATTTCCCAACTCTTATGAAAGACCTAAAATTACAGATCCAAGAAGTGCAGCGCACCCCAAAGAGATTAGACCCAAATAGGCGTTCTCCAAGACACTTACTAGTTAGAATGTCAGAGGTCAAAGAGAAAGAGAAGATCTTGAAAGCAGCAAGAGAAAAACAATCCATTACATACAAGGGAAACCCAATAAGACTTTGTGTAGATTTCTCAGCAGAAACCATGGAAGCTAGAAGACAGTGGGATGATATATTTAAAATACTAAAAGAGAAAAACTGCCAACCAAGACTCCTATATCCAGCAAAATTATCCTTCAAAAATGAGGGAGAAATTAAAACATTCTCAGACAAAAAGTCACTGAAAGAATTTGTGACCAAGAGACCAGCTCTTCAAGAAATACTAAAGGGAGCACTAGAGTCAGATACAAAAAGACAGAAGAGAGAGATATGGAAAAGAGTGTAGAAAGAAGGAAAATCAGATATGATATATATATAATACAAAAGGCAAAATGTTAGAGGAAAATATTATCCAAACAGTAATAACACTAAATGTCAATGGACTGAATTCCCCAATCAAAAGACATAGATTGGCAGAATGGATTAAAAAACAGGATCCTTCTATATGCTGTCTACAGGAAACACATCTTAGACCCAAAGATAAACTAGGTTGAAAGTGAAAGGTTGGGAAAAGATATTTCATGCAAATAACAACCAGAAAAGAGCAGGAGTGGCTATACTAATATCCAACAAATTAGACTTCAAATGTAAAACAGTTAAAAGAGACAAAGAAGGACACTATATACTAATAAAAGGAACAATTAAACAAGAAGACATAACAATCATAAATATTTACGCACCGAATCAGAATGCCCCAAAATACGTGAGGAATATACTGCAAACACTGAAAAGGGAAATAGACTCATATACCATAATAGTTGGAGACTTCAACTCACCACTCTCATCAAGGGACAGAACATCTAGACAGAGGATCAACAAAGAAATAGAGAATCTGAATATTACTATAAATGAACTAGACTTAATAGACATTTATAGGACATTACATCCCACAACAGCAGGATACACCTTTTTCTCAAGTGCTCATGGATCATTCCAAAGATAGACCATATGCTGGGTCACAAAGCAAGTCTTAACAAATTTAAAAAGATTGAAATCTTACACAACACTTTCTCGGACCATAAAGGAATGATGTTGGAAATCAATAATAGGCAGAGTGCCAGAAAATTCACAAATACGTGGAGGCTCAACAACACACTCCTAAACAACGACTGGGTCAAAGAAGAAATTGCAAGAGAAATTAGCAAATACCTCGAGGCGAATGAAAATGAAAACACAACATATCAAAACTTATGGGACGCAGCAAAGGCAGTGCTAAGAGGGAAATTTATTGCTCTAAATGCCTATATCAGAAAAGAAGAAAAGGCAAAAATTCAGGAATTAACTATCCATTTGGAAGAACTGGAGAAAGAACAGCAAGCTAACCCCAAAGCAAGCAAAAGGAAAGAAATAACAAAGATTAGAGCACAAATAAATGAAATTGAAAACATGAAAACAATAGAGAAAATCAATAAGGCCAGAAGTTGGTTCTATGAGAAAATCAATAAAATTGATGGGCACTTAGCAAGATGGACAAAAAGAAGAAGAGAGAGGATGCAAATAAATAAGATCAGAAATGGAAGAGGAGACATAACTACTGACCTCACAGAAATAAAGGAGGTAATAACAGGATACTATGAACAACTTTACGCTAATAAATACAACAATTTAGAGGAAATGGACGGGTTCCTGGAAAGACATGAACAACCAACTTTGACTCAAGAAGACATAGATGACCTCAACAAACCAATCACAAGTAAAGAAATTGAATTAGTCATTCAAAAGCTTCCTAAAAAGAAAAGTCCAGGACCAGATGGCTTCACATGTGAATTCTACCAAACGTTCCAGAAAGAATTAGTACCAATTCTCTTCAAACTCTTCAAAAAAATCGAAGTGGAGGGAAAACTACCTAATTCATTCTATGAAGCCAACATCACCCTCATACCAAAACCAGGCAAAGATATTACAAAAAAAGAAAACTACAGACCAATCTCTCTAATGAATACAGATGCAAAAATCCTCAATAAAATTCTAGCAAATCGTATCCAACAACACATTAAAAGAATTATACATCATGACCAAGTAGGATTCATCCCAGGTATGCAAGGATGGTTCAACATAAGAAAATCAATTAATGTAATACACCATATCAACAAATCAAAGCAGAAAAATCACATGATAATCTCAATTGATGCAGAGAAGGCATTCGACAAGATTCAACATCCTTTCCTGCTGAAAACACTTCAAAAGATAGGAATACAAGGGAACTTCCTTAAAATGATAGAGGGAATATATGAAAAACCCACAGCTAATATCATCCTCAATGGGGAAAAATTGAAAACTTTCCCCCTAAGATCAGGAACAAGACAAGGATGTCCACTATCACCACTATTATTCAACATTGTGTTGGAGGTTCTAGCCAGAGCAATTAGACAAGAAAAAGAAATACAAGGCATCGAAATTGGAAAGGAAGAAGTAAAACTATCACTGTTTGCAGACTATATGATACTATACGTCGAAAACCCGGAAAAATCCACAACAAAACTACTAGAGCTAATAAATGAGTACAGCAAAGTAGCAGGTTACAAGATCAACATTCAAAAATCTGTAGCATTTCTATACACTAGTAATGAACAAGCTGAGGGGGAAATCAAGAAACGAATCCCATTTACAATTGCAACTAAAAGAATAAAATACCTAGGAATAAATTTAACTAAAGAGACAAAAAACCTATATAAAGAAAACTACAAAAAACTGCTAAAAGAAATCACAGAAGACCTAAATAGATGGAAGGGCATACCGTGTTCATGGATTGGAAGACTAAATATAGTTAAGATGTCAATCCTACCTAAATTGATTTACAGATTCAATGCAATACCAATCAAAATCCCAACAACTTATTTTTCAGAAATAGAAAAACCAATAAGCAAATTTATCTGGAAGGGCAGGGTGCCCCGAATTGCTAAAAACATCTTGAGGAAAAAAAACGAAGCTGGAGGTCTCGCGCTGCCTGACTTTAAGGCATATTATGAAGCCACAGTGGTCAAAACAGCATGGTATTGGCATAAAGATAGATATATCGACCAATGGAATCGAATAGAGTGCTCAGATATAGACCCTCTCATCTATGGACATTTGATCTTTGATAAGGCAGTCAAGCCAACTCACCTGGGACAGAGCAGTCTCTTCAATAAATGGTGCCTAGAGAACTGGATATCCATATGCAAAAGAATGAAAGAAGACCCATCTCTCACACCCTATACAAAAGTTAACTCAAAATGGATCAAAGATCTAAACATTAGGTCTAAGACCATAAAACAGTTAGAGGAAAATGTTGGGAGATATCTTATGGATCTTACAACTGGAGGCGGTTTTATGGACCTTAAACCTAAAGCAAGAGCACTGAAGAAGGAAATAAATAAATGGGAACTCCTCAAAATTAAACACTTTTGTGCATCAAAGAACTTCATCAAGAAAGTAGAAAGACAGCCTACACAATGGGAGACAATATTTGGAAACGACATATCAGATAAAGGTCTAGTATCCAGAATTTATAAAGAGATTGTTCATCTCAACAACAAAAAGACAGCCAACCCAATTACAAAATGGGAAAAAGACTTGAACAGACACCTCTCAGAAGAGGAAATACGGATGGCCAAGAGGCACATGAAGAGATGCTCAATGTCCCTGGCCATTAGAGAAATGCAAATCAAAACCACAATGAGATATCATCTCACACCCACCAGAATGGCCATTATCAACAAAACAGAAAATGACAAGTGCTGGAGAGAATGTGGAGAAAGAGGCACACTTATCCACTGTTGGTGGGAATGTCAAAGGGTGCAACCACTGTGGAAGGCAGTTTGGCGGTTCCTCAAAAAGCTGAATATAGAATTGCCATACGACCCAGCAATACCATTGCTAGGTATCTACTCAAAGGACTTAAGGGCAAAGACACAAACGGACATTTGCACACCAATGTTTATAGCAGCATTATTTACAATTGCAAAGAGATGGAAACAGCCAAAATCTCCATCAACAGAAGAGTGGCTAAACAAACTGTGGTATATACATACGATGGAATATTATGCAGCTTTAAGACAAGATAAACTTATGAACCATGTAATAACATGGATGGACCTAGAGAATATTATGCTGAGTGAATCCAGCCAAAAACTAAAGGACAAATACTGTATGGTCCCACTGATGTGAACGGACATTCGAGAATAAACTTGAAATATGTCATTGGTAACAGAGTTCAGCAGGAGTTAGAAACAGGGTAAGACAATGGGTAATTGAAGCTGAAGGGATACAGACTGTGCAACAGGACTAGATATAAAAACTCAAAAATGGACAGCACAATAATACCTAATTGTAAAGTAATCATGTTAAAACACTGAATGAAGCTGCATCTGAGCTATAGGTTTTTGTTTTGTTTTGTGTTGTTTTGTTTTGATTTTACTATTATTACTTTTATTTTTTTCTCTATATTAACATTCTATATCTTTTTCGGTTATGTTGCTAGTTCTTCTAAACCAATGCAAATGTACTAAGAAATGATGATCATGCATCTATGTGATGATGTTAAGAATTAATGATTGCATGTGTAGAATGGTATGATCTCTAAATGTTGGGTTAATTTCTTTTTTTCCGTTAATTAAAAAAAAAAAAAAAAAAGAGAAGGGATAATTGGAGATGAAGGGATACAGACTGTACAACGGGACTGGATATAAAAACTCAGAAATGGACAGCACAATACTACCCAATTGTAATGCAATTATGTTAAAACACTGAATGAAGCTGCATGTGAGGTATAGGTTTTTTGTTTTTGTTTTTTTTGTTTTTTTTTCTTTCTATTATTGTCTTAATTCTTATTCTGTTGTCTTTTTATTTCTTTTTCTAAATCGATGCAAATGTACTAAGAAATGATGAATATGCAACTATGTGATGTTATTAAGAATTACTGATTGTACATGTAGATTGGAATGATTTCTAATTGTTTTGTTAATTCTTTTTTTAATTAATAAAAGGAAAAAAAAAAGTTTGAGTATACTGTGCCACAGATCTTGGGTCTTTTACCAAGTGCAGACTTCCAAGTGTCTGTCAGACTCTTTTACTCTAGCCTTGCCAACATGTACATTGTGCTTTTTAAATCTTTTAGTCAAATATAATTTTAGAGTCGTTTTGGAGCTTTGCTTTAGCACAGAGAACCAAAAATTAAGCATAAAAATATGTCAATGTAAGATTTAATTTCCATAGAGAAGCCATCTGTTCAATACTGTGCCCATCTCTGTTCATATTATTGCTAATGGGGTATATGTTACTAGACTCAAGAGACAGCATCTTTTCTTGGAAAAGTAAATCCACCCTTAAACTATATTCTCCAGGTCTCCTTGATATATACAAGAAGGGTTATATAAGTTGATCTACTCCTGTTTACTGTAACACCTACCATTTTACTCCCTTCTTCCTGGGATAAAATAGATATGATTCTTAATTTCATTGATTTTCTAGGTGGAAACTACTCAATAAGAATTTACAAGTATACCTGGCTTTTTAAAAAAGCATGGAAAAAATAAAATAGAAGCATATATGCAATAAAATAATTCACCACAGGGCTTGAATTATGATTCAACTTACAGAATTACATTTACAAACAAGAGTTCCATTAATATTAGAAAGGATGTATCTGAGATTATAGCAACAAGATTCTGGAACCTTCAAACCCTACTTCTTGTCTCATCAGCAGCAAGCAAAGTAATTAGTGGCCTATGAATAATAACATAAATAATACAGGTATACCTTGCTTTATTGCATTTTGCTTTATTGTGCTTCACAAATGTTACATTTTTTAGAAATTGGAAGTTTGTGGCAATACTGCATCAAGGAAATCTATTGGTGCCATTTTTCTAACAGCATGTGCTGGCTTCATGTCTCTGTCACATTTTGGTAATTCTAGCAATAGTTCAAACTTTTTCATTATTATATCTGTCATGGTGATCTGTGATAAGTAATCTTTGATGTTACTATTGTAATTGCCTTGGGGTATCATGGGTTACTGTTCTAATTGCTTTGGGGAACTGAGCCCATATAAGAGAGCAAACTTAATCAATTAATGTTGTATGTGCACTGAATGCTCCACCAACCAGCTGTTCCCCAGTATCTCTCCCTCCTCAGGCCTCCCTATTTCCTGATACACAGTATTGAAATTAGGCCAATTAATAATCCTATAATGGCTTCTAAGTATTCAAGTGGCAAGAAGAGTCATACATCTCTACACCTTAAATCAAAAGCAAGAAGTGATTAAGCTGAGTAAGGAAGGCATGTCAAAACCTGAGATAGACCAAAGGCAGGCCTCTTGCACCAAACAGTTAACCAAGTTCTGAATGCAAAGGAAAAGTTCCTAAAGGAAATTAACAGTGCAATTCTGGTGAACACCAAATGATAAGAATGAAACAGCCTTGCTGCTGATATGGAGAAAGTTTTAGTGGGCTGGATAGAAGACGAAATCTGCACAACATTCCTTTAAACCAAAGCCTAATACAGAGCAAGACCCTTACTCTCTTCAATTCTATGAAGGCTGAGAGAGGTGAGTAAGTTGCAGGAGAAAATGTAGCAACAGGTGGGGCAATTGGTGACACTGCTGAAAGAAGACTGAGCTGTCACTCAGCCTCCACCTCCACTCTGCCTCTGAAAAGCCTTGTTCCTGCTGCTGAAGGGGAGAAGCCTGGTGCCAGTAAAACAGTGAATGGGGAGCTGATCATGGATGGTGTGGTAGTTAGATTCAGGTGTCAACTTGGCCAGGTGAAGGAGCCTAGTTCTATTGCTGTGGACATGAGCCAATGGCATGTGAACCTCATCTGTTGATGATTACATTTGTAGTCGGCTAGGAGGTGTGCCTGCTACAATGAATGATGTTGATTTAACTGGCTGGTGCTTAAGTGAGAGAGCTCAACACAGCACATCCCTAGCAGCTCAGCATATCTCAGTACTCTCAGTACTCAGCTCAGCCCAGGCCTTTGGAGATGCAGAAAGAAATCACCTCAGGGAAAGTTGTTGGAACCCAGAGGCCTGAAGAGAAGACCAGCAGAGATCACCCTGTGCCTTCCCACATAAGAAAGAACCTCAGTTGAAAGTTAGCTGCCTTTCCTCTGAAGAACTAATGAAATAAATCCCCTTTTATTAAAAGCCAATCTGTCTCTGGTATGTTGCATTCCAGCAGCTAGTAAACTAGACCAGATGGTCTCATCAACCAATCGCTGGAGGTAAAAGGATGTCACCCAGGAAAGATGTGCAAATGACTGAAGCAGATGTCAAACCTTATGTATCAAGTTCCAGGAAATCCTTCTCAACCAGATTATTCTTTTGGAATTGAAAGCACCACTGAGCATTTGTGGACAGTATGCTCAGTAAATCATGGACAGTATCCTGATTTACTGCTATTATTTGAGACCTACCATGTGCTCTATCTGGGAGAATGATCCATGAGCACTTGAGAAGTGTGTATATCGTATTTTGTGTGCAATTTTCTGCATATGTCTATTAGGTCTAGTTCCTTTATCATATGATTCAAGTTCCCTGTTTCTTTATTGATCCATTGTTTACATGTTCTATCTATTGATGAAAGTGATATATGGAAGTCTCCAACTATTATTGTAGAGATGTCTGTTTTTCCCTTCAGTTGCCAGTATTTGACTTCATGTATTTTGGGGTACCCTGGTTAGATGCATAAATATTTATGATTTTTTATTTCTTCTTGGTGGATTACCCCTTTAGTAAAACATAGTGCCCTTCTTTGTCTCTTGTAACAGTTTTGCATTTAAAGTCCATTTTGTCCAATATTAGTATAGCTACCCAAGCTCTTTTTTGGTTTCAATTTGCGTGGAATATCTTTTTCCAACCTTTCATTTCCAACTCTTTATATCCTTGGGTCTAAGCTGAGTTTCTTGTAGGCAGCATATAGATGGATCTTACTTTGTATCTATTCTGCTAATCTGTCTTTTGACTAGGGAGTTTAATTCAATAACAGTCAATGTGATTACTCTAAAGGCAGTACTTACTTCAACAATTTTATCCTTTGGTTTTTATATATCATATCTTATTTTTGTCTCTCTTTTGACACTTTTTGTTACCCTTACTGATAAACTTCATTTCTATACTCTTCTTCAAGTCTCTCTCTCCTGTCTTCTGTCTTCCTCTCAGCCTGCTAACCCCCTTTAATATTTCCTGTAAGGCAGGTCTCTATTTGATGAACTCTCTGTTTCTATTTATCTGTGACTATTTTAAACTCTCCTAATTTTTAAAGGACACCTTTGCCAGATTTCCTTGCTGGTAATTTTGTCTTTCAGTACCTTAACTATATCATACCACTGCCTTTTCACATCCATGGTTTCTGATGAGAAATCAGCATTTAATCTTATTGCTGTTCCCTTGTATATGACAAATTGCTTTTCTCTTATTGCTTTCAGGATTCTCTCCTTATCTTTGGCATTCGACATTCTGATTAATATGTGTCTTGGACTTGGACTAATAGTATTTATTCTGTTTGGAACATTTTATGATTCTTGAACATGTATATTTATATCTTTCATAAGAGTTGGTAAACTTTTGGTCATTATTTCCTCAAAATTTTTTTTGCCCCTTTTCCCTTCTCTGTTCCTTCTGGGATACCTATAATGCATATGTTTGTGCATTTCATGCTATGATTCAATTCCCTGAGACCTGTTTATTTTTTATGTTCTTTTCTCTATCTGTCCTTCTGTCTGTAATATTTCAAATTTGTTTTGGTCTGACCCAGGTAAGGATGAGCAAGGCTAGGGAGAAAATGGTTATGGTGTTTCCTTTATTTTTTTTTCTTCTTCTTTTTCTCCCCCTTACTTTTGAAGCTGACATTACCAGTAAATTTCTGAATCATCATAATTTAGACTTGATTTATAGAGCTCATCAGGTAGTCGAAGAATGGATTTGAATTTTTTGCTAAATGACAAGTGGTAACGCTGTTCTCAGTCCTAAATTACTGAAGTGAAATGTGATAATGCCAGTGGAGTGACAAGGTGGAAACTCTGACATGGTCATTTCAGATATTGAAGCCATTTAAAAAGAAAGCTAAGTACCAATATGAGGGACTGAACTCTGGGCATCCTATTACTCCACCTCCACCTTGAACAGCTAATTCATTGAAGAAAAGGTGAAGCAAGGAACTCTGTAAAGAAACTCAAATTTGTTGAGGACATACTTCATAATATTTATGTGCATGTAAAGCATTTGACACCCTTTATGATGTCACATCTTTAACTTAAGAAGATGCTAAAGGATGTTAATTTTTCTTTCTAATAGAATGAAGTACAACACTGTAGTATAATAAGTATATTACTTTAAAATATTCGACAAAATTAGATCCAATTTCAAAATTATCCATTAAAGTTACATCTTCACTTATCACAAATTTTAACATTGAAAATCATCCTGGTCAAATTAGATGTGATAGTTAAACCAGATGAAAGAATGATGATCCATCTGGGTAACATGATGTTATTGTTGCTTAATTGTTTATTTGGGGGGCTTGTTTTTTGTTTGTTTGTTTGTTTATGCTAGAATAGTGGCAAATATTTTCTTTAGTTTTTTTCCTATAACATTTTTTAAAGTGAAATGTGGGAAAAGCTTTGTAAACATTATCCAACTCTTTTTTCCCTTGCTTATCTACTCATGTACCTGTTTGATCTTACTGATAAAACTTATAACTCATTACGAGTAAAAATGAATTTTAGAGATTGATAGTTTAAAAAAAAATGAAAACTGTCCAATTTGGTGATTTAATCAAACAGTTTGGCAAACTTTAGAGCCAATAGTGAATATTTTACTTTATACATAAATTGCCCCTGATTTGGACTTGGGCACTTACAGTTTTAAACTTACTGATGATCTATGATAAAGTACCATTTCCTAATATTCAGGTAAGACTTATGTAGTATTACCCAAATAGTTGGTAATGTGATTATGTGGCACCTTGGCTTTAGGTTTAAATTTGTATGAAACATCTATTGGCATGCTTGAATTTCTGGTAACAACCTCACCTACATTGTTTTTTATTTGTTTGTTTGTTTGTTTGTTTCCTTGCTGTTGTTGGTATTTGCTTTTAAACTAATGTAACATAGGAATCTTTTATTGACAAGTGTTGGAAAGTTATTACTATCTCTTTTTTTGTTCTCTATAAGGATATATTTAAATGAATACTGGTCAGTGGGACATTTTGTCAACCACAGATATTGGGTATATAAACTGTCAGATATTGCTATGTGGATGTTTTATACAATTAATTGTAAGGTTTAAGCCAGTAAAGATTTTTATTTTTGTGGTTTTTCATGATCAGAGTTCATATGGTTTTGCATAGACATGTCTTGCAGAGAACTATACTAACAATAATTTCTGTACATGATCAAGAGCTTATTTCAGGCTTTTATCTTGTTCTCTCTCCCTTTTTAAGGGTTAGTATTAACAAATGTCAAGGAATAGAAAAGTCGACATGAAGATTTTGGAAGAATTTATGGGACATAGATTGGTAATCCTTTAGATGTGACAGTATTGGATGTGATTCTAAAAGCTTTTGTTGAGCATTGTCAAATGCGTAAGCTTCATAAAAATGGGCATCATATTTATAACACCCTTCTATATGTACTACCATAAATGTGAAGTTCTGGACCTTAATATTGTCTTTGAAATTGTTAAATTGATAATTTTGTTAACATTTTATGAATTGGTGCATTGTGTTACTACAAGAGATATTTGATTTTCAGCACAGTGCAAAGTTCTTTTAAATGCATACCTTTTTTTTTAGCAGAGGTTGATTCGTAAGGTTTAAGGAAAGAAGCCATCTCTATAATATAAAAGTACAAGGTGAAGCAGCATGTGCTGATGGAAAAGCTGCAGTAGGCTATCCAGAGGATCTAGCTAAGACAATTAATGAAGGTGGCTACACTAAACCACAAGTTTTCAATGTAGATAAACAGCCTTTTATTGGAAGAAGATGCCATCTAGGATATTCATAGCTAGAAAGAAGTCAGGGCCTGGCTTCAAAGCTTCAAAGGACAGGCTGATTGTCTTGGTAGGGGCTAATACAGCTGGTGACTTTAAGTTGAAATCAGTGTTCATTTACCATCTGAAAATCCTAGGGCCCTTAAGAATTATGCTAAATCTACTCTGCCTATACTCTATGACTAGAACCACAAGGCCTGGATGATAGCACATCTGTTCATGGCATGGCTTACTGATACTTTAAGACTGCTGTTGAGATGTACAACTCAGAAAAGGATTCCTTTCAAAATATGACTGCTCACTGACAATGCTCCTGGTCACCCAAGAGCTCTGATGGACATGTACAATGACATTCATGTTGGTTTTTATGCCTGCTAACACAACATCCATTCTGCAGCCCATGGATCAAGGACTCATTATGACTTTCAAATCTTATTATTGAAAAAATACATTTCATAAGGCTGTAGCTGCCAAAGATAATAATTCCTCTGCTGGATCTGGTCAAAGTCAATTGAAAATCTTCTGGAAAGAATTCACCATTCTAGATGCTATTAAGGACATTTATGATTCATGGGAGGAAGCCAAAATCATTTATGATTCAACAGGAGTTTGTAAGAAGCTGATTTCACCCCTCGTGGATGACTTCGAGGAGCTCAAGACTTCAATGGAGGTGAACATAACAAGAGAACTAGAGCTAAAAATGGACTCTGAAGATGTGCCTGAATTGCTGAAATCTCATGATGAAATTTTAATGCGTGAGGAGTTGATCCTTGTGGATGAGCAAAGAAAGTAGTTTCACAAGATGGAATCTACTCCTGGTAAAGATGTTATGAATATTGTTGAAATTACAACAAAGGATTTATAATATTCCATCAGCTTAGTTGTTAAACCAGCACAGGTTTGAGGGGATTAACTCCCATTTTCAAAGAAGTTCTCCTGTGGGTAAAATGCCAAACAGCACTGCATGCTTCAGAGAAATCTTTCGTGAAAGAGAGAGTTAATCGATCTGGCAAACTTCATTGTCTTATCTTAAGAAATTTCTCCAACCGCCTGAACCTTCAGTAGTGACCATCCTGAACAGTCAGAAGCCATCAACATTGAGGCAAGACCCTCTACCAGGCAAAAAGATGATGCCTTGCTGTAGCACTTTTTAGAAATAAAGCATTTTTAATTAAGGTATGCACCTTGTTTTTTAGACATATGCTATTGTACACTTAATACATAGTGTAAAATTTTTTACAACATAGTGTAAAATAACTTTAATATGCACTAGGAAACAAAAGAATCATGTGATTTGTTTTATTGAGATATTTGCTTTATTGTAGTGGTCTGAAATTGACCCTACAATAACTCCAAGGTATGCCTGTTGGTCCTTTAGGAAAAAAAAATCTATTTTCTTTCTTTAGGGTAATGGGGAAACAAGTTAACTACATTATCATTTAATGAGTGAGTGCCACTTTTAGAAAAATTACAAGTATCAGGGTGAAAAAATCATAATTTCCTCAAATAGAAAATTAATGATACTAGTGATTGCCACTAGCGTGGCAATCTGTTAGTATCATATCCTTCCTAAGACTACTGGAGATGGCTGGAATACAACATGAAGATAGCAAGAATATGGTAGGTAGAATATTAAGAAATATTATGCAATGCAATCTCTCTTCTGGCATCGGGAACAAGTAATAAGAATCTTTAAGCCTGGTTGTAAGGCAAGCATTCTTGCAAAGACTTATAGATAAGTTAAGAACATGACCACATTTCACTATTTCCTCAAAGTCCAATCCTATGTATATCGCCATTAAGACCTGTCTTATAAACACTGGGAGGGAAGAGATGGGAGGGAAAACTCTCACACTGTGGTTTTCCTCTGCAATTCTGAGATATGTTCCTTGTTGGGAGTGGGGTCTCAGCCTAAGAGCACCTCTTCTTTCTGTGGTGTTCTGGCATCTCATGGCATCTTAGACATTTAGCAGTGAAAAAAAGCCCAGATAGATCAGAACACGCCTGACATATCACCAGGGATATTATTTCAATCATTAAGTAGCCTTTCTAAGATCTAATGAAAGAAACATAATATATATCAAAATTACATAAAACTTAAAAATCAAAGTTTGGTAAAAGTAATTCTATTCCTCTGACAACAGTAATGTTATAAAAGGGAAGGCAAGAATCCCCAAATGGCCTCTTCATAAATGAAGGAATGTGGGAGATTACAGGTCAGTAGACAACAGTAAAGAAAGACAAAAGGGAGAGGAACACAGAGTTAGGTATATTCTAAATATCTCCTAGCTTCAGACTTCTGTTGCTTAAATTGAGGGCTAGCATTTATACGATGAAAAATTTCCCTTTTAAAACTTAATCCAGATATAGAGGAGAAAACACATTTGCCTCTCTACCCACCTTATGCCAACACCCTTCTTTTTCCCCCTGAAGGAAGAGGAACTGCTAACCGGATTGATAAGGCTCAAAATACTCATTTGGCTACATTTATAAATGTGAGAATTCACTGTGCATTTAAAGTGTACAACTATATGTTGATACTCTCTTGGCCTTTCTTTCTTCTTGGGCCTGGGTGTAAAAGTAAACTTGGAGCTGCCAACAGGTAAAAGCAGTCCTGCTAACTTTCAGGAGGCTTATCTTTGTTTCTCACTCCTGTACCTTGTGGTTGCTCAGAGGGTGGCAATGTGCCAAGATAAAGATTGGGGTCGGAGTAGTAGGTGGGAAGCCCTGATTAGGTTTATTTATGTCAGCTGCTTTCACACAGCAGAATACTTTTAAAATAAGCACTAACAAATTGGAACGTGTCCAGAGGAAGGTAACATTTTGAGAAACACTGACCTAGGATATATGAATCAGATAAACTGCTCTGAGCAACCTACTCTTCCCCTTCTCCTCTCCTCTCATTTAAGAATGAACAATAACTCAAGGAAGTAGCCTTCATTTGAGCGAGGCAGGCATTGGCTCTGCTGACTAATCAGACTTGAGCTTTATATATGAGCACTCAGTTCATAAAAGTACATTTTACAAAGCTCAACCGAAGAAACTGCCCCTCTCCCACTCTCTTGCACCATCCTCAGGCCATAGCTGTTTTAGAGACTCTTTTGACCAATAAGGCTGACTGTGTTCCTGAGACCTGATAGCACTGGATTAACAAGACTGGCAAAGAAAGGATGGGGACACATAATGTGATTTGCCTCAGGCCCTGTACCACCAACCCTACCCCAAGGAGTATTTTACTTCCTAGAACTAATTAGAAATAATACAATCAATAATGCATTAGCCAGCAGTTTGAAATTCCTCATGGGTCAGCAAGCATGGGCCCTGCTGAATTTCACACTTAAGAAGTTAACCCTCCTTAATTTTATTTCACATTAAAATAATAAGGAAAATTCATCTTTCTTTTCCAGGAATTTCATTTTTGTTGGCATCTCACATACAAGAATATCACAGTTAAGTTTGGATCTAAATTTATGAAAAGCAATATTTTTTTACCTAATAATCATCCTACTGATCTTGCAAAAACCTCAGTTATTAATTTTAATTAATACAAATACCAGATAAAGATACCATAGGAAAAGAAAATTACAGACCAATAACCCTTATTATTATGGATGTAAAAGTCCTCAACAAAATACCAGCAAACCAAATCCAACAACATATTAAAAGAATTATACACTATGATCAAGTGGAATTTATCCTAGGTATGCAAGGTTCATTCAACTAAAGAAAATCAATTAAATGTAATATACCACATTAATAGAACAAAGGGGGGAAAAACATGATAATCTCAACTGATGCTGAAAAAGTATTTGACAAAATTCAGCACACCTTTGTTAGAAAAACACTTAGAAAAGTAGGAATAGAAGCAACCTTCCTCAACATGATAAAGGACGTATGAAAAACCTGTACCTCACATCGTACTTAATGGTGAAAGACTGAAATCTTTCAGATGCTCACTCTCAACACTGTTCAACATTATTCTGGAAGTTCTAGTTAGAGCAATTAGTCAAAAGAAAAAAATAAAAGGATTCTAAATTGAAAGAAAGAAATAAAACTTTCCCAATTTGCAGATTACTTACTTGTATATATAGAAAATCCTGAAAAATCCACAACAAAGTTACTCCAGTTCATTAATGAGTCAATCAAAGTGGGGGCATACGGGGTCAGCCACAAAAATCAGTAGTGTTTCTATACAGTACTAATGAGCAATCTGAAGAGAAAGTCAAGGATAAAATCCTCTTACAATGACATCTAAAAGAATCAAATATCTAGGAACAAATTTAAACAAGGATGTAAAGGACTTGTACACAGAAAACTACAAAACATTGCTAAGATAAATCAGAGGATCTAAATAAATGGAAGAACAGTCCATGTTCATGAGTTAGAGACCAAATATTGCTAAGATGTCAGTTGTAGCCAAAGTGATTTACAGATTCTATGGACTGTCAATCAAAATTCTAATAACCTTCCTCGCAGAAATGGACAATGGACAGCATATCATCAAATTTATATGGAAGGACAAGAGGCTCCAAATAGCCAAAGCCATCTTGAAAAAGAAAAAATGAGGATTCATACTTTCCAATCTTAAAGCTTATTACAAAGTCACGGTTATCAAAACAGCACAAGGCAGAAATATAGCCCAATGGAATCAAATTGAGAACTTGGAATCAATCCTCACATTTATGGCTAAAACTGATTTTTGACAAGGATATAAGTAATTCAATTGGGTAAGAATAATCTCTTCCACAAATGGTTCTGGGAAAATTGAATGGCCATGTAAAAGATGAAGGTGAACCCCTTACCTCAAACCATATACAAAAAACTTAAAATGTATCAAAGACCTGTAGATAAGAACCATAAGTATAAGACTCCTAGAAGAATATGTAGGCAAGCATCTTCAGGACCTTGTAGAAGGCAATGGTTTCTTGGACTTTACATCTTAGAGCACCAGCAATAAAAGAAAAAAGTAGATATAGGGGACTTTATCAAAATTTAAAACTTTGTGCCTCAAAGAACTTTACCATGAAAGTAAACAGACAATTGTTTTAATTTCCCAGGCTGCTTCAAGCCAACGACATGAAATGAATTGGCTTAGACAGTAGGAACTTAATTACAGTTTAGAGTTTTGAGGCTGAGAAAATTTCCAAATCAAGGAATTTCCATCATCAAGGTAATGCTTTCTTCCCAAAGATGAGCTGCCAGCAATCCCTGAC
The DNA here is from genome assembly GCF_023851605.1 of Tamandua tetradactyla. NCBI lineage: Eukaryota > Metazoa > Chordata > Mammalia > Pilosa > Myrmecophagidae > Tamandua > Tamandua tetradactyla. The sequence continues at coordinate 130,022,595 of NC_135327.1, read as the reverse complement.
TCCTCTCCCATGTGGCAAGGCACATGGAGGCATCTGCTGGTCTCTTCCTTCTCTTCAAGGTTTTGTTGCTTTTGGCTTCTTGCCTCCATGGCATTCTCTCTTTATCTTGTCTCTGTTTATAAAGGACTCCAATAATAAGACCCAACCTGAATGTGCTGGATCCCACCTTAACTGAGGTAGCCCCTTCAAAAGGTCCTACTTACCATGAGTTTACACGTACAGAGATGGATTGGATTTAAGAACATGTCTTTCTGGGGGTACACACAGTTTCAAACCACCAAAACAACCTACACACCGGAAGAAAATATTTGGAAACCTCACATCTTATAAGGGTTTAATAGCCAGAATGTATAAAGAGAGCCTACAATTAAACAACAAAAAGACAAAAAAAATGTGTATTATAATGGACAAAGGACTTGAATGAATATTTCTCCAAAGAATATATACAGATGGTCAAAAAAGCACATGAAAAGTTGCCCAACATCATTAGCCATTAGGGAAATGCAACTTAAAACCACAATCAGATACCATTTCACACTCATTAGAATGGCTACTAAAAAATGGAAAATGACAAATGTTGGAGAAGTTGTGGAGAAATAGGAACACTTATTTATTGTTGATGGGAATGTAAAATGGTGTGGCCACTGTGGAAGACAGTTTGACATTCCTTTAGAGAATTACCACATGGCCCTGCAATCCCTCTTCTAGGTACATTCCCAGAAGAATTGAAAACAGGGACTTGAAAAGATGTTTGCACACTGATGTTCATAACAACATTATTCACAATTGCCAGAAGATGGAAGCAACCCAAGTGTCCATCAACCAATGAATGGATAAGCAAAATGTGATATATATACACACAATGGGATATTATTCAGCAATAAAAAGGAATGAGGTTCTGATACATGTGACAACATGGATTAACCTTGAAAACATCACGTTGACAGAAATAAAACAGGCATAAAAGGGCAAATATTGTATGATCTCACTGCTATTAAATAATTAGAATAAGCAAATTCACAGAGCCAGAAACTAGAATATAGATTACCAGGGGCCAGGATAGGGCTAGGGAATGGAAAGTTAATGCTTAACTGGAACAGAATTTCTCTTTGGGTGGTGGAAAAGTTTTGCTAATGGATGGTGGCGATGCTAGCACAACATTGTGAATGTATCTAACAGCACTGAATTATATATATTTGAATGTGATTAAAACAAGAAATTTGGGGTTGTATATATGTTACTAGAATAAGAATAAAAAATAAAAATAAACCATAGGACCATACAACACAAATTTGAACCTTAAGGTAAACTATGAACTATTGTTAATACAATTATAAAAATGTTCTTTTATCAGTTGTAACAAATGTATTACACTAGTGAAGCTGCTAATAATAGAGTACTATAAGAGAACTCTATATTTCATGCATGATTTTTCTGTAAGTTACAACTTTTTTAATTATGAAAAAAATAGACTCAAGAGTTGCCTCCTCATGGAAATTCAAAATGACTCCAGCGCCCCTCCTGTTTATCATGTGCGTATGTGAAATTATTAATTAATAAGCCTCTCCTATACTGTAAGATGAAAAATCTAGACTATATTTTATTCATTTTGTTTTCTCCCTAATATGGTGTCTGGTGCATATTCATCCCTAATATGAGTCTAATTAAAATTTATTAAACTGCAAAAGATTAATAAAATGCAAGTTAATACGCATGAACTGTAAGATGCTGAACAAGTCAAAACAAATAATTTCATGCGTTTATATTAAATATTATGTGCCCTACCATTAAAGCTACTTTGGGGTTTGCATAGCTTGAGACTTGATGGGACTGTATGAGACCTGGCCCTTTCAATGAGTGCTATTGACAGAACTGAATCTGTTCCAGCTTCCCTGTGGCTCCCTGACATTGGACAATAACGCACCTGCAATCCACACTTGCGGCATGGCTCCTGACACCACTGGATGGCTCAGCTTTTCTGGAAATAAGGGCCAGGCTCCCACCATGAGGAAGCCACAGCAGCTCCTGTGCCCCTGACCACACCTCCTGAGGCTCTGGCTCCTTCCACTACTTTAGCTCAAAAGAAGAGCTACCTGGGAACTGACTTCCTTATGGAGGGAAGCATGACTCAGAAATTTGAGGTCACATCTTGTGCATGATGAGAGACACAAGGGAGCCGAGAGAGATATTCCTTGTCCTTCTGGTCCGTACCCTTCTACCCCCCCCCCCCCCGGCCCAACCACCACCAGCCCCATCACTGGATTAATGGTTTCATGAAGCAGTGGTAGCTACCATATGGTCTCTTCTAAGAGCTAGCTGTGTTTCTTCAGAAGCTGTGGCCAGCTGGGTAATGCCCCACCCTACATTTGTTTTTCTTCTGTCAATTCCCTTTCCCCAAAAACCACCAGACACATGTCTTGTAGTTGAACAAGACTTATTTATTGCCGGTTGCATAAGGAAGAATGTATGCCATGGGAATCTATGGGGTGTCCCAATAAGAGGGTGTTCCAAGGAACATGAGACTGGAGATTATGTTCTTGTATATGTTTATATACAGGATTATGTTATTTATTTGTTTATGTATAGGATTAGGGCTTCAGTGATTTTGAAGAGGGTTTAAGGAAGTGGGATTTTGTTCTCCATTGATGCTGTCAGAAAGCAGAGGCAATTCTATGATTGGTTATCTTAATAAACCTGATATATAAGGTGAGAGGAATGAAGGAAGGCTAAGGTTGTAATTGATAAAGAAACAGAAATCACTCATATTAGCCAGGATAGGGAGATGGTTGATCATTTTTGTGATTTGGAAATGTTCATACTTTTGTCTGTGTTCGGGCGTGAATACAGAATGGTCTTGTGTATGTCTTGATCCATCACTGTCAGAGTGACCTTGTCTGATGTTGGTCTTCTATAAAATAATTTATATTCAACAAGAGATCACCGTGGCCTAGAGTGAATGTCAGGCCAGCACCCGGATGTCAGGGACTGCTTTTCTTTTTCTTGCCTCATTCTTGCTGTTCAGGGATTGCACCTGACTAAAGTGTTTACAAAAGGTATGCATAGATTTTTTTCCCCTAGGGAAACTTGGCTATGAAGAAACAGCTAAAAATAAAATTGGATTAGTGAAACTGTTTGAATTTTTCCTAACAAAATATATATGTTTTATTGATGCTACATTAATTTCACTGTAAAAAAAAATTTTTAGGAATTAAGCAATGATACAAGTGTGGAGTAGAGGAGACAGGTTTATCAGGAATACACATAAAGAAGAAGTAAGTGTTGAGAGGAAAGTTGTCTCTACTGGACCTTCCAAAACAGCAAATCCAATCTTAGATTAAATTATGAGTCTCTAGAATTTACCTGGGTAAGAATTCTTTCTATTCAATTCTGTTCAATCTTCATTTGGATACGGCGTTCATATCTGGGCAGAATAATTTAATTAAAATTTATTAGTCAAAGTAATTTGTGCACTTGGTTAAAAAATCAAATAATACTTGAGTTTATATTATAAAAACAAATGCCCTACTCCAAACCTCCTCACTCCCAGAACTGCCTCCCAGAAGCAACCATTTTAATCTATTTTAGTTCTTCTCACGGATACCTCTGCCAGATTTCTCCAAAGAGTACATTATACATGATTTCTTGATTTATTTTGAGTTTTCAACCAGGCAAAGGTGAAATCAGCTGGCCAAAACGAGATTAACGGGGTTGGCTTTCTCAAACCAGAGGCCATTAAACTAAAGAAGCCAGTAGCTCAAGGAGGAGAACCTTCAGAATTAGAAGACTCTGCCTGAACATCTGTGACCAAGGTTCCTCTGATGTGGTGTAGGTTTTTGAAAGAAGGAGTTGACGAGGAAACGAAACCTAACTGACAAAGCATGCCAAGTCCCCCACTCACCACTTGAAGTGGGCTATTAAAACTGGACAGCTGACTTCACCCATGGACATGAAATGTTACAGACAAGGAGGATCTCCCAACCCCACCCAAGAGAAGACTCGGCGGCTATGAAAATTAGCCTACAAGAGAAATTTTCCCAGAAAACAGAAACAGTGTCTGCTACTTTTGCAGCAACTTCCTTGACAGTCTTGCCCATCAGGGTTTGATTTGCCATAGAACAGTCACTGCTGAGTCTTTATTACTCTACCCCTTTCCAAATAGAGGTTTATTTTGCAGTTTTCCCATTCCTTTTAAATCATTGCATATGATTGTGTTAAGAACTAATAATTTGTATTTAAGTTTATACATTATCTGACCCTAAGGAAACACAAGGATAGCTGATAGAGAGGAATGAATATTGCCCAGACAACTCAGAATTTGAGAAGAGAGAGAGGGTTATGTAAATGGGAAGAAAAATGTGTGTGGATATTGAATACCAAAGAAGTGGGCTATGGGAATTCACATTTCTACTGGCAGGATGAATGTACTTTTGGTTCTTATATCACTGCTTGCAATAGCTGTTGTATCCCACCACCCCCACCCCATATGGGAGGTATAAAGCAATATGTCAGTTAGCTTAGTTTGCACTTTTCTGATTACTTTTGCATTAGAGCATTTTCTAATCTATTTAATGGCTCTTTGGATTTGGTCTTTTGTTAACTGTATATTCATATCCTGTGCTCATTTTTCCATTGAGTCATTTGTCTTTTTTGTCAGTTTGTAGTAGTTCTTTGTGTGCTATATTTATTAACCCTTGCTTAGTCATCATCTGCTTTGCAAATACTTGTTCCAAATGTAACAACTGTTTATTTGCACTGCTTACAGTGACATTTGCCATACAAAAGTTTTAGTTTTTTTATTTTCAGATATATTGACTTTTTCCAAAATAGCTTCTAAGATTTTTTTTTTGTTTAATTAAGGTCTTTCTCTTCCCTAGATTATGTATTTTATCTCCAAGATTTTTTTCTAAAATTCTTATTATTTTAATTTTTATATTTAAGCATTTTAAATGGAATTTACTCTTGTATATTATAAATGTTTTTAATTTATTTTTTAATAGATGCACAGTCATTTATGCCAGTACCAATTATCAAATAAATCTTTTCTCCCTGAATTGAAATACTCTTGCTCTATGTTAAATTTTCATATTTCCTGGTCTTTGTCTGGATGCACTAATGGTCTATTATTATGAAAGTTCCATATTACTTGGGGGTATAGTGGCTCTATCCTATGTTCTCATATCTGGCACATTCCCTCACTATTTTTCTTTCAGATACATTTCTTGGTTACCTGTATTTATTTCTTCCAACTAGACTTTCAGATCATTGCATCCAATTACAAAAAAACAAATCCAAGTTGTGACTCTAATTGAAATTGCATGGAACGTATAAATGTATTTAAGAATAATTCACTTTCTTAATAATTAAATCTCCGTATTCAAGAATATGGTATGCCTTTCAATTTGTTCAGACCTTGATTTTATGTTGAAAATGCTATCATTTTCTTCATATAGATCCTTTATTAGTTAATTTTTTTTGTAAATCAATTGCATTAACGGCACCATAAAAAAAGATGGTATTTCTCTATCCCCTGAAATTCACTTTGGCCAAAAGAATGGGGCAAAAGTGACAGTATGTTAGTTCCAAGTCCAGGCCTCAAAATACCTGGCAATTTGTTTGCTTGTTCTCTTGTGCCTTTGCCATAGTCATGAAAAGATCTTGCCCATAGCTGCTGCCCTTTAATCTTGAGAAAGACCCATTCAGCCCAGCCCAGCCAAGATCAGCCACTCTGCAGGTGATTTGCAGCAATTTGAGCAAGTTCAGCTGAGAAAAGCAGAGCTGCCACAGTCTACCTTTAGACTTGTGGGAAATAAAAGTTCACTGTGGTGGGCTACAAATTTATTCCTAACCATTTTATAATATTTGCCATCACTGTGGATGGTATTTGCTATTCTTATTTCCATTTCTGGGTGCTTTTTACTAATAAGAGAAAAACTATTGGTTTGTGACATTTATCTTGTATTCATCTACCTTGCCAAATTCTTTTATTCTCATTCTTTGTCTTTTTTTGTTTACTAGAATCTTATCATGCAAAGGGGACGTGGATACACACATAACTGGTGCCAAGTGATACTAATATAAAGTAGGTTTTACTGGAAGAAAAATTTACAGGCAGGAAATGATTATAATCTAAAATATCTTTTCCTTTATTTTCTAGGTAGTTTATACTTTCGGTTTTTATTTCTTTGGATCCAAGTGTTATCAGGAACTATGCTTCTTACTTTCCAAATAGTTAATAATAGTTAATAACGGTCACTGTTTATTATTTCTAATTTTATAGAAATAGGCCATAGAATGAGAGTTCTAAAATAAACATTTTTTTAAAAGCCTTTAAATAATTTATTTGAGGCAATATTACAATGTTCCACAAACATTGTGGCAAATATATGTTTGATATTCAGGGAATTCAAGACTGAATAACTAGCTACATTTATCTTTTTCAATTCCTCTATGTCCTTATTTAGGGGTTCTGAAAGAACTGTATTGAAATCAACTAAAAGTTTATTTGTGTCAGGCTCTCCCTGGATTTGATTCTTCTTTACTTTATATTGAAAAGAGAAGAATCATACACAAATAGGAAAATGTACAAAAGGAAGTGCACAACTCAATGAATTATCACAGAGTGAAATCCTACACATCCCATGGCCCAATTAAAAAAATAGGACATTATCATCATCCCAGAAAGCCTTATCCTCACTTTTAACATTATAACATTGTCTGTTTTAAAATTTCATAAAAATAGAAGCCTTCAGAACACATTCCCTTTATCTGGTTTCTTTCCCTCAAATTGTGTTTATGAAATCCATCCACAATGCTGTGTTTAGCTGTCATTGTTCAATTTCAATGATGTGTACTTTGTTTGCCATTATATAAAAGCATGACAATTTATCCATTCTTCTCTTGATGGTAATTGGATTGGTGATTGTCCAGATTTTAGAATAAATATGCTATGAACATTCTTGAACATGTCTTGTGGAGCAAATGTGCATGCATTTCTACTGAATATATACTTAGGAGTGGAAATTCTTGGTCTTATACCTATTTTCAACTTTAGTACAAAATGCCAACTATTTTCTAAAGTGGTTGCATCAGTTAACACTCCTCAACATGTGAGAATTCCTATTGCGCCACTGTCATGGTCAGACATGACAGTGGTCAGATTCATCTGTCAGCTTGGCCAGGTGGTGGTCCCTGTTTGTCTGGTTGGGCAAATGCAGGCCTGTCTGTTGCTATGAAGATATTTCATAGAATTAAACCATGATCACATCAGCTGCATCCACAGCTGATTCCATTGTAATCAGCCAAGGGGAATGTCTTCTGCAATGAGTGATGCTTAATCTAATCACTGGAAGCCTTTTAAGGAGGATTCAGAAGAGACAGACTCTCTTCTCTTCCTGCTTCTACTGGAGAGCCTCTCCTGTGGAGTCTCTCCAGACCCTCCATCAGAGTCATTAGCTTCACAACCTGCCCTACAGATTTTGGACTCTACATTCCCACGGTTACATGAGACACTTCTATAAATTTTATATTTACAGATATTTCCGGTTGATTCTGTTTCTCTAGAGAACCCTAACTAACACAAACACTTGGTATTGCCATTCTTTTTAATTTCAGTCATTCTAGTGGGTGTGAAGTGACATGTCATAATGGATTGAATTTACACCTCTCTGGTGAACACCTTTTTTTGTTTATTAACCATCTGTGAAGTTTCTGTTAGAGCCTCTTGCCCATTTTTCTATTAGGTTTTCTGTCTTTTTGCTTTGATTTATAGAACAGAAATTTACAGAATATGTGACATTTTCTCAGTTGTTTGTTTTGCAAATATCTCCCACTCTGTGGCTTGGCCTTGCTCTTTCTTTATGGTATGCAGCAACCAGCCTCCAAGATGGTGGTCAAATGACCTTCAACTCCTGGTGTTCATGCCCTGTGGAGTTGTCCCAAATTGAAGAGATGGGGTGGGGCCAGACCTTTGTATCTCTGTATCAGTACCTCACTGGATATAGACCATCCAAGGTTTGGCATGTAACCTTGAGAGAGGCAACTCTCTTTTGCTGAGAGCAAGTCACATAGAGTGACAGGTGTGAGGTGGTAGCCACCAACACTCCCAGCAGCTGGGTAATGAATGCCTCAGTCCTGAATAGGGACTCCAGGTGGCAGTTACCCACTATATTATCATCTCCCCATTTAATTCACCAATCTACCCTCTGCAAAAAACAGATAGATTGTGTCAAAGGGCAATAGATGACAGGTCACTTAATCATGTAATAGTCCCAACTGCAGCTGCTGTGCTTGGTGCAGTATCTTTGCTACAGAGAATAATGCAGACTCTGATTTGTGGTATGCAGCTATGAATCTGGTGAATATGAGTTTTTTCAATATTCATCAGAAATGGAAGAAGCTAACATTCACCTTGGAAAGAAAACAATGTCATTCACACTTTCATCCCAGGGTTACTTGATTTTCTTTCTGTCTAAGAGACTTAGACAATTAGAACATTCAGCAGACACCATATTGGCCCACCATACTGATGAAATCATATTAGTCAAATTTCAAGAGCAAGAGGTAGAAAATATGTTTGAGGTTATATTTAGACACATATACTCAAAAGGATGAATGATAGGGTCTGGAAATTTGGTGCTGGTTGTTTGGTTGGAAGCTCAGTTGGAGTGCCCCCATGACATGGTGGCTGCCTTCCCTCAGAGTGAGCAATTTAAGAGAGAGTATCACAGTTAACTTTCTCCTTTGACCAGCCCTTTTTGTTGATTCTCCCTTACTCTTAGTTTATAACCCTAACCTAAAGGTCTTTGGATTCCATTTTTTCACTCATCCCATGAGGCTTTCAAAAGCTCTATTTCCTTCTGAATCTTTTGCTCATCTGTTTCAAAATTGTCTGTTCTACTTAGAAGGAAGAGGACCAAATTCTAGGCTTCCCTCTAATCTTGGCTCTAGACCCTGTAATTTTTCCTCTGCCTTATTAGCACTCTGTTGATTTTAAGCAGATGATTTATATATTTTGTCTTTTTAATTTTCCTTAGCCATAGGGTTGACCCAAATTACTTTCCCATCATTACCAAAAGCAGAAAATTTTCCTTGAATGTCTTATCTTCTATCTTATATTTACTATCTCTTATAATTTTGACCTGTGCTTTGAGATATGTTTTTTTTGTATGCTGTACCAAAGGGCCACATTTCATTCTTTCTCCATGTGAGTATCCCATTATTGCAGCACCATTTGTTGAATTTTTTGTTTGTTTGTTTGTTTGCTTGTTGCTTTGTTTTGGAAAGTGCATGGGCCAGGAATCAAACCCAGGTCTCCCATATGGCAGGTGGAAATTCTACCACTGAACCACCCTTGTACCCCACCTTGAGATATGCTTTTGATTTGATCCTCTAGGCCATCAGTTTGGTTCCAAAGTGACTATATTAGCTAGGGTTCTCTAGAGAAACAGAATCAGCATGAGCTATCCATAGACATAAAATTTATAAAAGTGTCTCGTATAACTGTGGGAATATAGAGTCCAAGGTCTGTAGGGCAGGCCACAAGCTGGCAACTCCAATGAAGTTCCTCAGCGAACTCTCAGGAGAAGTTGTCTGGGCAGCCATGGGAATGTAAGGGTCCATAGTCTGTAGCAAAGGGCACAGGCTGGCAACTCTGATAATGGTCCTCAACAAACTCTTAGGAGAGACTGGCTAGACAACTGTAGGAATGGAAGAGTCCAAAATCTGCAGGGCAAACTGTGAAGCTGGCAGCTCTGATGAAGGGTCTGGATGAATGCCACATGAGAGGCTCACTGGCTAAAGCAGAAAGAATGACTGTCTCTTCTGAATGCTCCTTAAAAGACTTCCAGTGATTAGATTGTCACTCACTACTGAAAGCTCCTCTTATCTGATTACAAATGCAATCAGCTGTGGATGCAGCCAATGTCATCATGATTTAAGTCCATGAAATGTCCTCATAGCAACAGATAGTCCAGCACTTGCCCAACCAGGCAATCGGGCACCACCACCTGGCTAAGTTGACACATGAACATGACCATGAGAATCCACCCCTTGTAAACTTGGCAGCTATACACATCACCTTAAATCATACTTAATCTCTAAATAGAAAACAGTAACAGATGCATTTTTTTCCTTGCCTAATAATACTCAACTGTCCCACGTACAACCAGAAATGCATTAAATCTCCCCAGAATAGTTGTAAGTCCCTGGGTAATATTCACTCTTGAACTTGATATCTTACAACTTAAAAACTATGACATGAACAAAACAGCACTGCAGTCATTACTTCTGTAACTGATCATATGGTCATAGTTCATATTTATCACTACCTTCTCCCACTACCCATTCCATGTTCCCGTTACCCTCAGCAAGCACTTCAGCTGGTCGTGGTTCTTTGCCTGGTAGGGTGAACCAAACCTCTATTCCTGAAGTTTGAAATCCATTGGTAATCCTGCCTGGATTGAGTTGTTGCAGTTTTCCATTGATTTTAATCACAGGGCCTGGTAGTACTCAAAGACGCCCTAGGGGGTCTTCTGTATACCAGGAAAACTCTTCTTTACCTACATTGTATAGTTGCAGTGCTATTTCCCCCTGATAGTCAGGGTCAATCACCCTAGCCAGTAAAGTAATCCCCTTCTTGATCCAGGGGCATGAGTAGCCCAAAATGACCAGGTGACAGTTTTAGATTCCATTTCAATGGAATCATTGTTGTTTCTCCTGGTGGAAGCACTCCCCCTTCTGGAACTAAAATCTGTAGACCAGCAGAGCTTAGGGTCGCAGGGACAGGAAGCAAAAATTTGCCTAGTGAATCACTAGGGATAATAGTAAGTGATGCCTTTCCCATATCTACTCCTTGGTTCCTGGACCCATGGATCCTGGCTATGGGAGAAACAGCACCATACAGCAGATGCTGATTCAGAGCATATACATCATCCTGGAGAATATCACCCCAGTCCTGCAAGGTATTGCCACCTAGTTGGCACTATAATTGAGTTTTCAAAAGCCCATTCCACCATGCTATCAATCTAGCTGCCTCTGGATGATGAAGAACATGGTTAGACCAGAGAATTCCATGAGTATGTGCCCATTCCTATACTTCATTTGCTGTGATATGGGTTCCTTGATCAGAAGCAATCTGTGTAAAAAACCATGACAATGTATAAGGCATTCTGTAAGTCCATGGATGGTAGTTTTGGCAGAAGCATTGCATGCAGGGAAAGCAAACCCATATCCAGAGTATGTGTCTACTCGAGTTAGAACGAATAACTGCCCTTCCATGATGGCTGTGGTCCAATGTAATCAACCTGCCACCATGTAGCAGCTGATCACCTAGGGAATGGGGGCTGAGTGTGGGTCTCTGCTGCTGGCAGACTGGGCCCTCAGCAGTAGCTGTAACTTTGTGGGTGGAAGTCCATGTTGCTGAGCCCATGCATAACCTCCATCCCTACCACTATGACCTCTTTGTTCATGAGCCCATTGGGCAATGACAGAACTTGCTGGGGAAAGAGATATCCACAGAATATCTTATCTACAGAATGGGTCATCTTACCCACTTGATCATTAAAACCTTCCTCTGCTGAAGTCACCCTCTGGTGCACATTCAAATGAGACACAAATATCTTCATGCTTTTAGCCCACTCAGAAAGGTCTATCCACATACCTCTTCCCCAGACATCTTTGTCATCAATTCTCCAATCACGCTCTTTCCAACTCCTGACCATCCAGCCAAACCATTAGCAAAAGCCCAGGAGTCAGTACACAAATGCACCTCTGGCCAGTTCTCCTTCCAAGAAAAATAAACAGCCAGGTGCACTGCTTGAAGTTCTGCCCATGGGAGGATTTCCCCTCACAAGTGTCCTTCAGGGACATCCCAGAAAGGAGTTGTACTACTGCAGCTATCCACTTTTGGGTGGTACCTGCATATCATGGAGAACTATCTGTGAACCAGGCCCAAGTTTTCTCTTACTCTGTCAATCTGTAAGGAACTCCTCAATAGACCATAGCTCTGATCTGGAAAAGAGAAGGTAATGTGGCAGGAGTGGAAACCATGGGCATTTGGACCACTTCCTCATGTAACTTACCTGTGCCTTCAGGACCTGCTCTGGCCCTATCTCGCATATACTATTTCCATTTTATGATGGAATGCTGCGCATGCCTAACTTTATGGCTTGGTGGGTCAAACAGCACCCAACTTATGATAGGCAACTCAGGTCTCATGGTAACTTGGGGCCCATGGTTAAGCATTCAACCTCTACTAAGGCCCAGTACCAGGCCAAATACTGTTTCTCAAAAGGAGAGTAGCAGATGATAAGGCTTTCCTCTAAAATCCTAAGAGTCTGAATTGTGATTCTCCTAAAGGGCCCTGCCAAAGATTCTAGACAGCATCTGTATTTGCCACTGACATTTCCAGCATCATTGGATCTGCTGGATCATGTGGTCCAAGTGGCAGAGCAAATTTATAGCATACCAGACCAGTCAGAGAGCCTCCTCTTGTTCAGGTCCCCACCCAAAATTGGGTGCTTTTCTGGTAACTCAATAAATGGGCTGTAGTAGCACACCTAAATGAGGACTATGTTGTTGCCAAAACCCAAAAAGACCAACTAGGCATTGTGCCTCTTTTTTGGTCTTAGGAGAGGCCAGATGCAGCAACTCATCCTTCACCTTAGAAGAGATATCTTGACATGCCCCACACCCCTGGACACCTAGAAATTTCACTGAGGTGGAAGGCCCCTGTATTTTTGTTGGATTTATTTCCCACCCTCTGACATGCAAATGCCTTACCAATAAATTTGCAGTAGTTGCCACTTCTTGCTCACTAAGTCCAATCAACATGATATCATCAATATAATGGACCAGCATGATGTCTTGTGGGACAGAGGAATGATCAAGTTCCCTGTGGACAAGATTATGACATAGGGCTGGAGAGCTGATACACCCCTGAGGTAGGACAGTGAAAGTATATTGCTGACCTTGACAGCTGAAAGCAAACTATTTCTGGTGGTCCTTACTAACAGAAATTGGGAAAAAAAAAAATTTGCCAGATCAATAGCTGCATACCAGGTACCAGGGGATGTATTGATTTGCTCAAGCAATGATACCACATCTGGAACAGCAGCTGCAATTGGAGTTACCACCTGGTTGAGTTTATGATAATCCACTGTCATCCTCCAGGACCCATCTATTTTCTGCACAGGACAAATAAGAGAGATGAATGGGGATGTGGTGGGAATCACCACCCCTGCATCCTTCAAGTTTTGAAGAGTAGAAGTAATCTCTGCAATTTCTCCTGGAATCTGCTATTGCTTCTGATTTACTGTTTTTCTAGGAATCTTCTATTGCTTCTGACTTACTGTTTTTCTAGGTAGGGGCAGTTCTAGTGGCTTCCACTGGGCCTTTCCTGCCATAATAGCCCTCATTCCATGAGTTAGAGAGCCCACGTGGGGATTCTGCCATTTGCTCAGTATGTCTATTTCAATTATGCATTCTGGAATTGGGGAAATAACTACATAATGGGTCCGGGGTCTCACTGGACACACTGTGAGACAGACCTGAGCTAAAACTCCATCAATCACATGACCTCCATAAGCCCCAACTCTGACTGGTGGACCAGGGTGATTTTTTCGGTCCTCTGGAATTACGGTCACTTCTGAACCAGTGTCTAATAATCCCACAAATATCTGGTCATTTCCTTTTCTAAATGCACAGTTACCCTGGTAAAAGGGTATTGGTCTCCTTGGGGAAGGGTTGGAGGAAGATTAGCAGTATAAATTTGTAGCAGTGTTACAGCGTTCTCCCCAAAGGGACCTGGCCTCCCCCTCATTCAAGGAACTCCGGGTCTGTAAAGTGTCTCAAGTCTGGAAATTGATTAAGGGGCCAAGACTCTCTGTTTTTGTCATTCAAGTTAGTCTTCTGTTCACTTGACCTAGAACTCTTTTACTTATATAGCTCAAACAAGAATTTAGTAGACTGCTCATCTATTGTACTTCTGGGTACCCATGATCTACCAGCCAACACCACAAGTCTCTGCAACAGATTATTTTGACTCTGGTTTTGAGTCTGCTATCCATTATGATAGCCATGTCCACCTTGTCTTTGCTGCCACCTGGCTTCTGCCAACTTGGGATGCAATCATCCCCACTGTGTTTAAGGATGTCAGCTCAGTAACAGCAGTTCCCACAGTAATATCTGACCTACAGAGAAGGGAAACTACAGAGCTCTTCAGGGATGATGGAGCTAGTCTCACAAATTTATTTCTCACAGTTCTGGTAAAAGGGCCAACATTCCTGGGGTATGAGCAGGCTTTCCATGATAAATCCACTCTAACACTCTGATCTCTCTAAAGGCTCTAAGCCATTGGATCCCCTCATCTACATTATATCAGTACAGTTCTGGCATTTCAACTTCAGGTAATATTGGCCACCTATTGATCCATGTTTCAGCCAACCATCCAAACAGTTAATGCCTTTTATAACCCCTTGAGTTATAACATTGAATGCAGAATCTCTGCTTAGTGGGCCCATTTCAATAAATTCAGCCTGATCCAGCTTTATATTCCTCCTGCCATTATCCCACACCCTTAAAATCCATTGCCACACACATTCCCCCTGATTTCTGTCTATATAAATGGGAAACTCATTCAGTTCTTTGGGGTATAATGTACCTCCTCATGGGTAACACTTTGTACCTCACCTTTTAGAGCCCATTGGGTCTTTAGTTGGTTATAAGTCTGGGAGAAATGAGGGGTGTTGGGCATGCATCATGAAATGAATTAGAAGCATCTTCCAAGCCAATTGCTTCAGGGTATTCATTTGCAGTTTCTTCGGGTGAAACAAGGATTAATCACTCTAAAATTAATCCCTTCAAGTGGAGTTTGGGTAGCCAACTCCTCAGGGCAGGCTGGAGGTGGGGCGGCTATGTCCTCAGGGCAGACCATTACATGGTTATCTAGAAAAGACTCAGCACAATCTAGGATTTCAAGCTCTCCACTGCCCTCATTATCAATCCATATGCCACCATCCCATTTTTCAAGGTCCCACTCCTTTCCAATCAATGCCCTCATTTCAAGGGCAGACACCATGCAAGATTGAGATTTCAGTTTATGTAGTAAAATTGCTACTCTAACAATGAGATTCTGAGTTTGATTTTCAGAACTCTCAAATCTGAGCCTACAAGAAATATGATTTTCCTTCAGGGCACTCATAGAAACATTTATGTCTGCCATATGGTGTGAAAGCTTGTCATTTGAAGACTTCAGCTCATCCCTTTCCCTCATCAATGCATACAGTGTATGTAACAACAAGCAGCCAACATCTCCATACCTCTTATTTCCACAAAACTCTGTGAACGTATCAAAAACATTATCCTCCAGAGCCTGGCTTCACATAAGTGAAGCATTAGAAGAATCCAATGGTGATATTTTGACTATCTGCTTTGCTAGCTCTCTCCATGGATTGGCAGTATCATTCTGATTATGAGAAACAGAGTCCTTAATGCCTTTGAGTCCAGTCAGAGTAGAAAACCAGTCATAAGAACCCATGTTTAACATTCTATTTCTTAACCTTCTTGACCAAGAAGGGGCAGAGAGAAATGAGACAAAATAAAGTGTTAATGGTTGATAGATGTTCAAACTGAGAGTCAAGAGGTTACCCTGGAGGTTATATAGATATCCCCTTTTGGTGTATTGGGGTGGTTAGAGGGAAGTACCTAAAACTTTAGAGCTGTGCTCCAGTAGGCATATTTCTTGAAGATGATTGTATAATGATATAGCTTTTGTGATGTAGCTGTGTGATTGTGAAAACTTTGTGTCCTTTTATCTATGGTATGGACAGGTCAGTTTAAAAATATGGATAAGAAATAAACAAATAATAAGATGCATAAAAGTTTAGGAAGTAGAGATGTGTTGATATTCATAGGCCAAGCCCAAAGAAAAATAAAATAGCCAGAATTTCTAAGATTGGTATATGGAAAAGCTACAGGTTGCAGGACTCACTTCTGAGTGCATATGACCACATCCTTAGCACGAGAAACTGATTGTGTTGAGTAGCTACAATCTGATGTAGAGCAAGATCTCACATCAAGCTTTTCAAAGGAACAGTCCTTCCTAATGTTGAATTTGCCATGTCTACTTTTAGATAATAATGTCAAGTTCATTCTGCTATGACCAAATTATCAACACATATCCACTTCTACCCTTTTATTTTTTAACAACAATGTTGTGGGGTATTGAATCATATACCTCACAAAAGACATGCTCTTAATCTTATTCTGCAGTCCTGTGGGGGTGCATCCATTTGTAAATAGTACCTCTTGAAGATGTTGTTTTTAGTTAAGGTGTGGCTAACTTGTGTCAGGGTGGGTCTTAGTCCATATTATGCAGGCCTTATAAAGAGAGGAAATTCAGATGCAATCAGGATAACCAGAAGATGTAGAAGTCTGACGTCAGAGAAAAAACCAGGAGGAGAGCGAGAAGAAACAGGAGACTGCCCTCATCAGAATGGTATCAACTTCAGGGAAAGCATGGCCTTGCTGACATCTCAATTTAGAAATTCTGGCCTTGAAAAACCATGAAACAGTAAATCCTTGTTGCATAAGCCAATCCATTGTGTGGTATCTGCCACAGCAGCTCTGGTAAACCAAAGCAGACAATAATGACTGATTTTTTTTGTATTGACTACACAACATCAAAAATAACACTAAAGATACATAGTATATTATGACATTTTCAGGTCTTATTTTGTTAAATCCTAATAAACTTCTGAGACAGTTGTTATTATTATTGTTCCCTTTTATAGGTGAGAAAAATTGAGGTTTAGAGAGAAAAAATAATATGTTTGGTGTCATATAGCTTTTAAATATGGGAAATGGGATACAAATTTCAATCTGACTGGCTCCAAGTCTCAGCCTCTATGCCTCTATAGGAGTGGTTCTCAAAGTGTGGCACCCAGCCCAGCAACATTAGCATCACCTCGGAACTTGTTAGAAATGCAGATTTTGGGACCGCACCCAGATTTACTTAATCAGAAACTTTGGGTCCCAGGAATCTGAGTTTTAGCAAACCTTGCTGGTGATTCTAATCCCTGCTCAAGTTTTAGAACCAACGCTCCAGTCCATTATAGCTCTACATAATAATTTTAAAGGAAGAAAAAAATCTGAGAGAAATGCTCTGAAAGACCTCCTGAAGAAGGTGTGCTATAAGCAGAGCCTTAGAGGATGGAGTGAATAGAAGATAGTTTAAAGACCAAATGGCACTGTTTCTAGCCTTTCCCCTGTTCTCCCTATTGTACTGTGAACTTCTTGAAAGAAGCAAGTCATTAGTTCAGTACTAGCACATATAGGTACTCAATACATTTTCTTCAATGAATAACATTTTTTTAATGTAACTTTATTGAGATATATTCACACACCATACAATCCATCCTAGTATTACAATCAGTAGTTCACAGTATCATCATCACATAGTTGCTCATTTATCACCATGATCATTTTTTAGAATATCTGCATCAGTCCAGAAAAGAAATAAAAAGAGAACCCCAAACATCCCATATCCCCATCCCTTCTTCTTACTGACCACTAGTGTTGCATTCTACCCAATTTTAAGAATTTTATAAGTAGGTTAACTAAGACAGCACAGTATTGTCAGTGGAACAGAACAAAACATCCAGAAGTAGATCCATTAAAAACAGGCAACTGACATTTATTTTTTGCAATATAGTTATACAATCATTCTCAAAGATCATGATTACAGATCATGAAGTTCAACAACTTCAAGTAATTATTTCTGGCTATTTGAAATACCTAGACAGTAAAAATAAATATCTATATAATGAGTCAGTTGTCACAGTCATTTGCTATATCCTAATTTGATCTCTCTCTCAGTCTTTAGGGATATCTAGCAATGACCACTTCAAATTCTTTGGCTGTGAAGGGGTGTTGTCCTCATGAAGTAGAGAAATTACACTGATGTTCTTAGAGAGACTGGTACCTCTGGTTTTCAGGATTTCACTGGCCTAGGATCAATCTGGAGGCCTTAAGTTTCTGAAAAAATAAACTTACTATGAAAATTTTTTTTGCATGGGCAGGCACTGGGAATCAAACCCCGGCTCCGGCATGGCAGGCAAGAACTCTGCCTGCTGTGCCACTGTGGCCATCCTTAAGAAAAACTTTTATAGACATTTAGATACAGCTCAGGGCATTCTCTTGAGTTTCAGCTGGGACTTGGCATACTCCGGTAGTTTTCAATATCTGGCTGAAGTTTGCATAAGAGAAACCTCCAGAATGACTGAATAACATTTTTGACAAAGGATACAGTGTGATGAAATACACATCTTGTTCCAGGATTTATATGAACATTTCATTTTTCTTATGTATAGAGTCTATCTCTGGATTCTTAAACTCATCAGCATAAAATATGCATGCCCTCATCTCACATTCCTCTCAACAGAAGTGCCATATGTTCCCTTGACACTATGATGCTAATATGGTTGATAATATTCAATTAGCTTTATCAGCAAGTAGATCATTACCAGACGGAAGAGGATGCTCCAAGCTTAGTCTTATTAAGCTGAGAGCTTTCAAAATTTAGGGAAAAATTAAATTATGTGAAGAACCAAAGTAAAATATTTTGTAGGATATACGATATACTTAGCTCATTAAAATCTGAAGTGGGTCCAGATTTAGTAAGTAGGAGATAGTAAGTGGTAATCCATTCCAATTCATACAATGCTGAGATGATAAGATTTCTAATTCTTTTCTATTACAAATAGTCCTATTGGTGCAAATCACAGCAATAGAAATGGAATGCATTCAGTTTCTGTGGTCACAAGGCCATTGCTGTGATTTTAATAAGCACATCTTAAGATATGCATTTCCACATACATCATAGGATTTTGAATTTAGAGAGTTTTCCTAGAAAGAATGCTAAGCCCTGAGAAATTTTAACCAAAGTGAGCCTGCTCTGAGTAGTAAAGATTTCCCATTTTGGCAAAATGTCCCTCTTCCCCAAAATTAATTGGTAAATTAGAAGCAACAACTGAAAAAGAGGCAAACAAGGCATGTCATAGTTAAATATAAATATGGACTCAAATATTTAACACTTTTTGAAGAGCAGTAGAGGCTTCTTTGAGAAGATAGTTATTATTAACATATAAATGTTTATTTTGGTTTCCTGCAAGACATTTTAAAAAGAGGACCTAGTTTGGTTAAACTCAGTCTATTGGAAAAGATCTTCAAAGTTAAAATTTTAAACAAAATTGAAAGGCCAGCAATAAATATCTAAGAAATCATAGATACTTGAGCCAACATAGAAAGGCTGTGGACAGAGAAATCCTGTTTACAGCAAACAAGAGATGCACTGATGCAAGAAGCCAGGGTTTGGCGAACAGTGCATCTAAAGAAGATATAAACAAAGGACACAGAGAGCTACGAAGAATACAGAGAACATTAGGAAACATATCCTTAACGGATACTAGTTGAATTGGGGAGAACGATTAACCTAGAGACTACTTTGGCCAGAAATCTGAAAATGAGTGTTTGAGTGTTTTAGGCAGCTCTCAGTGACTCCTACATCTTTATATCCTTGTGCAATCCCTTCCCCTTGTGTGTGTGGCTGGACCTAGTGGCTTGCTTCTAATAAAACAAAATGGCAAAAGTAATAATATCAGTTCTGAGATGTGGTTACAAAATGTCTGTGGCTTCTATGTGGGAGCCGCTGTTCATGCTCACTATCTTATGTACTCACTCTAAGGGAAGTCAGCTGTCATGTTCAGAGTAGTCCTATGGAGAGGCCCATATAGCAAGGAACTGAGGGAGGCCTCCAGCCATCAATCAGTGAAGAATTAGTATAGCTGCACCAAGATTTCTGACCTACATAAAATGTGAGATAATAAACGTTTGTTATTTTAAATCACTAAATTTGGGGATAATTTGTAAAGAAATAATAGGTAACTAAAACAAACCACCAAAACAGAAGACCAAACTTTGGACATACCATACAAAGAGATTTTACTAAGTGATGTTCAGTATGCTGAAGGCGATAAAGGAAAAGAGAAATAGAACTAAGGATATCAGGAAGCAATGAATGAAAAAACTGAGAATTTCAATAAAGAGATAGAAAATTTTTAAGGGAACCAATAAATTCCCTTAATTTATTGAAGGCCACAATAATTCAAATGAAAAATGTCTGGAGGGTTTCAAGAGAAGATTGGCGCTTATAGAAGGAAGAATCAGTGAACTTGAAGACAGATAACTTAAAATGATACAGGCTGAGAAATAGGAAAAAAATAATTTAAAAAGTGAGTAGATCCAAAGAGACCTGTAGTACAGCATCAAGTGTACCAATATACACATTATGAGATTTCAGAAGAAGAAAGAGAGAAAGGGGCAAAGGAATAGTCAAAGAAATAATAGCACAAAACTTCCCAAATTTAACAAAAGGTGTGAATATACATATTCAAGAATCCAATGAACTCCAAACAAGATAAATTAAAAAAAAATCTACATGTAGACACATAGTAGTCAAACTGTTGAATGCCAAAGAAAATGAGAGTTCTGAAAACTGAAAAATAAAAGCAACATATTATGTACAAGGTAGTCCCAATAAGATTAAGTGCTGATTTCTTATCAGAAACCAGGGAAGCAAGAAGGCATTGAAATGAAATATTTAAAGTGCAGAAAGAAAACAATTTCCAGCCAGAATTTTATATCCAGTGAGACTGTCCTTCAAAAATGGGCAAAAGACTTTAATACACATTTGTCCAAAGAATCTAGATACACAAATGGCCAAAATCAAATGAAAAAATGCTCAATATTATTAGTCATTAGGGAAATGCAAATTAAACTATAATGAGATGTCATTTCACATAAATTGAATGGCTGCTATTTAAAAGAAGGAAAATAACAACTGCTGAAGAAGATATGGAGAAATAGGTGCATTTGTTCATTGTTGGTAGGCATATAAAATGGTGTAGCCACTGCGGAAAGCAGTTTGTGATTCTTCATAAAGTTTGGTATAGAATTACCATATGACCTTGCAATCCCTCCTCTCTCTCTCTCTCTCTCTATATATATATATATATACATATACACCCAAAATAATTGAAAGCAGGGACTCATACAGATGCTTGCACACCAATGTTCACAGCAGCATTATTCACAATTGCCAAAAGGTGGAAACAACTGAACTATTTATGAACAAATGAATGGATAAACTGAATGTGTTATATACATATATATATATATACACACACACACATACATACAAAGGAATTTTAATCAGATAGAAAGGAATGAATTTCTGACACATGCAACAACATGGCTGGACCTTGAATATATCATATTGACTGAAATACGCCAGACACAAAAGGATAAATGTTGTATGATCCAACAGATGTGAAATAATTAGAACAAGAAAATTCAAAGTCAGAAACCATAAAATGAGTAACCAGGGGACAATGTGTAGCTGGGGAATGGGGAGTTAGCATTCAATTGGTGTAGAATTTCTGTTTGGGATGATGGAAAAAATTTGGTAGTAGATGGTAGTGATGGTGGCACAACATGGTAAGCGTAATTGAACAGCACTGAATTATATATTTGAATGTGATTAAAAGGGGAAATTTTAGGTTGCATATTTATTACTAGAATAAAATTGTTTAAAAAAGCCATAATACTATACAACATAACTGTGAACCTAATGTAAACTATAGACTATAATTATTGGTGTAGTGATAACAGATTGCCTTTGTTGTAATATACTGTTAAAATTATATGAGTATAGCTATAATATTTTGTCTT
Organism: Tamandua tetradactyla; assembly: GCF_023851605.1. NCBI lineage: Eukaryota > Metazoa > Chordata > Mammalia > Pilosa > Myrmecophagidae > Tamandua > Tamandua tetradactyla. The sequence continues at coordinate 130,000,812 of NC_135327.1, read as the reverse complement.
TGTTATAATACTATTATAATTATATAATACTATAGTTATAATGTTTTGTCATTAATTGAAATTGTTCTGTGCTAATTCAAAGTGTTAATAATAGAAAAACTCCATGATGTATTAATGGGTATTTGGGAACTCTGCATCTTCTGTATGATTTTTATATAGACCTACAAGGTCTCCATTAAAGCTATTTTTTTAAAGAAGCTGAAAGGAAACTCACAGCTATGTCATAGCATTGGATCAAAAGTTGACAGAAAAATGCATTTTTTAAACATTTTTATTGTGAAATATAACATATAAATGAGAAAGCAATAAATTCCAAAGCACATTGCAACAAGTAGTTATAAAACAGAGTTCAGAGTTTAATAAGGGTTACTGTTCCATGATTATAGGTTTTTCCTTCTAGCTGCTCCAAACCAATGGAGACTAAAAGAAGTATCAATATACTTCAATAGTCATACTCATTTGTTAAATCCTATCTTCTCCATTATAACTTCTCTTTCTCCTTTGATCCTTCTCCCAATCTTTAGGGGTATTTGGTCTCTGCCCTTTCTAACTCTTTCATGTTGGAAAGGGGTGCTGAATATATGAGATAGAGGGATGGAACTCATTTATATTTTTGGAGAGGCTGGCTTATTGTCTGGCCTCAGAACCCGGCTGGAAGTTGTAGGTCTATGGAAAGTAATCTTAGTGCATGAAACATTTGTAGAATCTTACATGGAGGCCTAGGTGTTCCTTAGGGTTAACAGGAATTTTTTTGGTTGGGGGTTGGCAAACCATAATAATTAGCAATATCTACTTAAGCTTGTATAAAAGTAGCCTCCAGAATAGCCTCTGGACTCCATTTGAGTCCATCTCTTAGCCTCTGATATCTTATTTTGTTACATTTATTTTACCCATTTTGATCAGGAAGGCATTGTTGATCCCATGGTGCTGGGGCCAGCCTCATCTCTGGGAGTCATGTCCCATGTTGCCAGGGAAACTTTCACCCCTGGATGTCATATCCCAAATGGGGAGATGGTAATGATTTTCCTTGCAGATTTGGGTTTAGAGACAGAAAGGCTACATCTGAGCAATAGAAAAAGTTTTCTGGATGTAACTCTTAGGCATGACTATAGGGAGGCTTAAGTTCTCTGCTAAGCTTCACAAAAGCCTGAAGATCAAAGGTTTGGAACACTTTATACTGGCGGGAAGACACAGGCAGACAAGTGCCACATGCTGGGTAGGATAGGAAAAGCACAGAGTCTAGAAGCTTCATTAGAAAGTCTGACAATCTACTGGGTCTCACACTCAGGGAAAACTAATGCTGGCTGCTCTTTCATCCTGAGACATGGGCCTGTCTGGTATGGGAAAATCTGACTAAAATCCATAATATCTGAGGAGACCTTTCTCAAAATAAAAAGCTCCATATAGGCAGGTCAAGAAATGGAAAAAACAAGAACTGGAAAATTCTGATCAGTTAAACAGAACCTATGCTAGAGGTCTAGAATAAATGGAACTGAATCTGAAAGAACAGATAGAGAACAAAGCCATCCAGCAAGAAAACACAGGGTAAAAGAGGGAAAACAACCTCTAGAATAAACTAATTGAGGAAATCAAATGCCTAGACACCAGCAAAAAATAACAAATAATACTAAGAAAATTGAAGATATGAGCCTGTCAAAGGAATAAATCAAAACTTCAAATGAGATACAGGGATTGAAATAACTAATTCAGGAAGCTCAAACAGACATGCAAAATTTCATCAAAATTCAGATCAACAAATTGAAAGAGGATATAAAGAAGACATTGAGTGAACAAAAAGAACTGGAAAGTTTGAAAAAAATAAATAACAGAACTTATGGGAATGAAAGACAGAATAGAAGAGGTGAAAAAAACAACAGAAACCTAGAACAATAGATTTGAAGAGGCAGAAGAAAGAATTAGTGAACTAGAGAACTGGACTGAAATCTGACACACAAAAGAAAACATAGGAAAAAGAATGGAAAAATATGAACAGGGTCTCACACTGAAGGACAACATGAAGCACATAAATATACATATTGTGGGTGCCCCTGAAGAAGAAGAAAAGAAAAAAGGAGGAAAAAGACTAATGGAGGAAATAATCACTGAAAATTTCTCATCTCTTATGAAAGACATAAAATTACAGATGCAAGAAGTGCAGCATAACCCAAACAGAATAGATCCAAATAGACATACTCTAAGACACTTACTAATCAGATTGTCAAATGTCAAAGACCAAGAGAATTTTGAAAGCAGAAAGAGAAAAGCAAACCATCATATTCAAAGGAAGCTCAATAAGACTACATGTGGATTTCTCAGCAGAAACCTTGGAAGCAAGAAGGCAATGATATGATATATTTAAGATTTTAAAAGATAAAAACTGCCAACCAAGAATTCTATACCCAGCAAAACTGTTCTTAAATATTTCAAGATAAGTAATCACTGAAAGAATTTGTGACTAAGAAATGGGCTCTGTAAGAAATACTAAAGGTAGCATTACAGGCAGACATGAAAAGGCAGGAGAGAGAGGTCTGGAGAAGAATATAGAAATGAAGACTATCAGTAAAAGTAAAAAGAGAAAAGAAAATTAGATATAACATATAAAATTTGAAACAAAATGGTAGAAGAAAGTACTGCCTTTACAGTAATAACATTAAATGTTAATGAACTAAACTCCCCAATCAAAAGACATAGACTGGCAGAATGAATTGAAAAACAGGACTCATTTATATGCTGTCTACAGGAGATTCACTTCAGACCAAAGAACAAAAATAGGTTGAAAGTGAAAGGTTGGGAAAATATATTTCATACAAACAACAATCAGAAAAGAGCAAGCATAACTATACTACAATCTGACAAATTAGACTTCAAATGTAAAACATCAAAAAATCAAGGGCTTGCCCTATTGACTTAGGAGTCTCTAATATTTGAGATACTATCAGGGATTTCCCTGGTGATAAAGCCTAATAGTTGCATTTTTTTCTCCTGTCCATCAAGGAACTTTACCAATACTTTTTAATTAACTGCCCAACGTATTCTGGGTTGTATCTGGGTATGATTTTAAGATATACAGAATTACAAAGCCTCATTCCCATTCTGGGCTTCATGTGTTTGGGTTGTTTAAATGAGTCATCCAGACAGGTTAAATTTATGTGCTACAGAAAATTTAGGTTTTGGACAAAATAAACCTCTCTTCCTTTGGTCTCATACAGTAGGTGAAGTAAAATACAGTCAATGTCATCCTCACCCCTGTATTCTGGTTCACCTTATTCCTGGCCCAATCAGCTTCATTCTTATCTCGATTCAGTTTGATCTCTCTTTTGATTTCTTTAACATTTGTTATATGTGGCAATGCTGACTTTCAGAGCTGCAAAACTCCAACTCTGAGTCTTCAGTGACATACAGGTAGCCAAAGTTCCAGGGAGACACCAGGTTACACTTATATACCACAACATTTCAAATCTAGAAATAACATTAACAGCTCTGAACTAAATGCGACTGCTCAGAGTTTACAACCTAGGCCTCAATTTTCTTATAGGTATTTTCTTAAAGACACCATACAATATTAGTTCTTTTGTTTCTGTCTGATTTTGCACCACATAATGTCTCCAACTATCATTCACCTTGCTGCATGCCTCATGTTTTCATTCTTTTTTTGTACACCCACAACGTTCAATCATTTGTATTAACCACAGTTCTCCATTCTACCTCTCAGTCAATGTATACTTCAGCCACCTCCATCGTTGGGATCAAATATAATGTCCAAGTCAACAGTACATGTCTCACATTATCCTCACTTAGTGGTATAATCATGAATGTTCTCAATTTTAGACAATTTTCATTATTCCCAAGAGAAAAATAATCAATAAACACATTCCACCAAATAAAAAATCCAAACATCCCCTAAAATCTTTTCCTCCCCCTCCCCAATTACTTACTCCTAGTATTGCTGTGGTAATGTTGAGGTCTTCCTGTTAAATATTGACCATAGCATGCACTAGTGGTTTTCCCCCTATGCCCCTCTATTGTTGACTTTTTGTACAAGAGTCACACTTTTGAAGTAGTTCATGCCCAAATTATATTTGTAGTGTTAATCAGTAGGATACATGGCCCTATACAATGCCTTTCAATCATGTTCAACTTCAATATGGCAATATTAGTTATAAACCCACTAACGAACTGCATTTATTTCTATCCATTAACTTACATTTAAGTTCAACCTCATTAGCTGTCTGTTCACCCATCTCTAGCATCTGTGTATCTCTAGGTCCCCTACATTCTATATTATAAGCATCTGAGTTTACCTTTACCAATCACACAATGTCTATCTTTTTCGTCTGGCTTATTTCACTCATCATTATGTCCTCAAGTTACAACCATTTTGTCATATGCTTCAGGACCTCATTTCATCTTGTTGCTGCATTATATTCCATTGTATCTATATACAACACTTTGTTTCTCCACTTGTCTGTTGATAGGCACTTGGATTGTCTCCATCTTTTAGCAATTGTGAATAATGCTGCTATGAACATAGTGTACAAATGTCTGTTTGTGTCACTGCTTTCAGCTCTTCTGTGTATATACCAAGTACTGGTATTGCCAGGTCTTAGGGCAACTCCATATTTAGTTCTCTAAGGAACTGCCAAACTGTACCATTATACATTCCCACCTGGAGTGCATAAGTGTTCCAATTTCTCCAACTCCTCTCCAACATTTGTAGTTTCCTGTTTGTTTAATAGCATCATTCTTATAGGTGTGAGGTGGTATTTCATTGTAGTCTTGATCTACATTTCCCTTACAGCTAATGGAAATGAGCATCTCTTCATATGCTTTTTAGCTATCTGTATTTGCTCTTCAGAAAAATATCTACTCATATCTTTAGCCCATTATATAATTGGGTTGTTTGTTCTTTTGACGATGAGTTGTGTGATTTCTTTATGTATATGAGATATCAAACTTTTATCCAATTCATGATTTCTGAATATTTTCTCCCATTGACTTGGCTGTCTTTTCACCTTTTTTGACAAAGTCCTTTGAGGCACAGAAGTATTTGATTGTGCTTTAGGCCTAAAATTTAGGAAGCTACCTCCTATTACTAGGCCTTGAAGATGTTTCCTTATATTTTCTTCTAAGAGTTTTATGGTATTGGCTCTTATATTTAGGTCTTTGATCCACTTTGATTTAATTTTTATAGTGTAAGGTAGGGGTTCTCTTTCATTCTTTTGGCAATTGATATCAGTTCTCCCATGTCCATTTATTGAAAAGACTGTTCTGCTCCAGTTCTGTGGACTTGGGGTTCTTGTTGAAGATCAGTTGGGCATAGATTTGGTGGTCTATCTCTACATTCTCAATTTGATTCCATGAGTCAACACTTCTATCTTTGAGCCTGTACCATGCTGTTTTGACTAATGTGGTTTTGTAATAAGCTTTAAAATCAGGAAGTATTAGTCCTTCTATTTTGTTCTTTGGGGGGGGGATACTTTTTAGCTATTTGGGTTCTCTTTTCCTTCAAAATGAATTTAATAACTAGCTTTTTTAAGTCTTCAAAGTAGGTTGTTGGAATTTTTATTGATATTGCACTGAATCTGTGGATCAATTTGTGTAGAATTGATCTCTTAATCATGTTTAACTTTTCCTATCTATGAGCAGAGAATGTCTTTCCACCTATTTCATTCTTCTTTGATTTCCTTTAGCAATGTTTTGTAGTTTCCTGTGAACAGGTCTTTTACATCACTGTTTAGGTGGGGATGTAAAGGACTGCCACTTTGGTGAATTTGTTGATTAGCTCAAGTAGTTTTGTCATAGATTTCTCAGGATTTTCCAAGTATAGGATCATGTCATCTGAATATAATGAAAGTTTTACTTGTTCCTTTCCAATTTGGGTGCTTTTATTTCTTTTTCCTGCCTGATTGCTCTAGCTAGAACTTCTAGTACAATGCAGAATAATAGTGGTGACAGATGGCATCCTTGTCTCATTCCTTATATTAGGGGTAAAAATTTAGGTTACCCGTCATGCATGCAATGCTGACTATGGGTTTTTCATATATACCCTTTACCATGTTGAGGAAGTATCTTTTGATTCCTACCATTTGACGTGTTTTTATCAGAAAAAAAATATGCTGAATTTTGTCAAATGCTCTTTCAGCATCAATTGAGATGATCATGTGATTTTTCCCTTTCATTTTGTTAATATGCTGTATTACATTGATTGACTTTCTTGTGTTGAGCCACTTTTACATTATTGGCATAAGCTCCCCTTTGTCACAGTGTATAATTCTTTTAATGTGTCATTGGATTTGATTTACTAATATTTTGTTGAGAATTTTTGCATCTACATTCTTTAGGAAGATTGGCCTGTAGTTTTCTTTTTCTGTAGCATATTTACCTAGTTTTGGTATTAGAGTGATGTTAGCTTCATAAAAAGAGTTAGGTAGTGTTCCTTTTTCCTCAAAAATTTTGGAAGAATTTGAGCAGTACTGGTGTTAGCTCTTTTTGGAATGTTTGATAAAGTTTGCCTGTGAAGCCATCTGGGCTTTTCTTTGTTTTTGGTGACTGGTTGAAGAGTTTGGGTGACTGATTGAATCTCTTTACTTGTGATTGTTTTGTTGGGATCTTTGTTGAGTCAATGTAGGTTGTTTGTATGTTTCTAGGAATTTGTCCATTTCATCTCAGTTGTTTTGCTTATTGGTATATAGTTATTCATAGTATCCTCCTATGGTATTTCTTTTATTGCTTCAGGGTCTTTGGTAATGAGCCCCCTCTCACTTCTGATTTTGTTTATTTGCATCCTCTCTCTTTTTCCTTTGTCAGCCTAGATAGGTGTCCATTGATTTTATTGATGGAGAGTGCATTTTTAAAGTGTATAATTCAAGAAATCAATCCTTAGGAAAAAGAAAATGTCTTCTGGTCAAGTGGTAATGAAGCCATGGGAAAAAATGGATGCAGGTTATACATCCCTTTCAACTAATCCAGTCATTTTAGTTTTGCTTGAAATATATGCCTTGAAATTTCTTTGAAATAGAGACATTTAGTTATGCTCCAGAACTAACTGTTCTAGACTATATTTAAGAAAAAAGGAAAGAAACGGAGAACTGTCAAAAAATAAAGAGGGTGGCTCAGCAGGTAGAATTCTCACCTGCCATGTCAGAAACCCAGGTTTGATTCCTGGTGCCTGCCCATGAAAAAAAAAAAGAAGAAGAAGAAAGAAAGAATACCAGAGAAGCCCGTTTAAACAGTTTAGCTTTTCAGAGAGAAAGTTCCTTATTGGTCTTTGTAAAAAAAAAAAAAAGAAAGAAATCCATGATTCATTATGACACTTCCTTGTAACTGCAAGTTTTGATTTATAAATCTTCCCTTGTACTAGACAATTAGAAACTTGGGTAGAAATTTGGCCTTATTTATATATGTGTTCCAGCACATTTCTCAGGATGTAGAACATGGTAGGCATCAAGTGTTTAGTGAATAAATATATCAATGGATGAGGAACTTTAATGGATTACGATTCCTTACATCATGATGTTACCAGGAATATATCAGACCACAAATAAATAGGATATCTCAATTTAAAAGAAACTAAAAATTTCTAGTTCTATTTTAGATGAAATAAATACACTACACTCTTGTATCTCCCACTGATTACAGTCCCTATACAGAGTACAGGCATACCTTGGAGATATTGTGGGTTTGATTTCAAAACACCCAATAGAGCAAATATCTCAATAAAGTAAGTCACATGATATTTTTGGTATCCCAGTGCGATTAAAAGTTATTTTAAGCTATATTATAGTCCATTAAGTGCAAACTAGCATATGTCTAAAATAAATCAAAGTGCATACCCAAATTAAAAATACTTTTGTGAGTGGGCCACAGTGACTCAGTAGGCAGAGTTCTTGCCTGCCATGCCAGAGACCTGGGTTAATTCCGGATGCCTGCCCATACAAAAAATAAAATAAAATAAAAACTTTTGCTAAAAATGCTAACTATCATTGAAGCCTTTAGCAAACAGTCATCTATTTGAACGTTGACACCTCAATGTTGATGGCTGCTGACTGATCAGTATGGTGGTTACTGAAGGTTGGGGTAGCTTCAGCAATTTATTAAAATAATACAATACTGAAGTTTGTTGCACTGATTTCTCTTTCATGAAAGATTTTTCTGTAGCATGCAATGCTGTTTGATGGCATTTTACCCACTGGAGAATTTCTGTCAAAATCAGAGTCAATCCTCACAAAACCTGCTGCTGCTTCATCAACTAAGTTGAAGGAATATTCTAAATATTTTTCATTTCAACAATGTTCATAGCATCTTCACCAGGAGTAGATTCCATCTCATGATGCCACTTTCTCTGCTCAACCATAAGAATCAACTCCTCACCTGTTAAAGTTTTTTCATGAGATTGAAACAATTCAGACACATCTTCTGGATCCACATCTAATTCTAGTTCTCTTGCTACATCCCCTATGTCTGCAGTTACTTCCTCTACGAAGTCTTGAGCCCTCAAAGTTATCCATGAGGGTTGGAATCAACTTCTTACAAACTCCTGTTAATGTTGATATTTTGACTTCTCCCCATGAATCGTGAATGTTCTTAATGTCATCTAAAATGACAAATCCTTTCCAAATGGTTTTCCATTGACTTTGGCCAGATCTAGCAGATAAATCATTATCTATGGTAGCTATAGCCTTGTGAAATGTATTTCTTCAATAATAAGATTTGAAAGTCAAAATGAGTTCTTGATCCATGGGCTGAAGAATGGATGGTGGGTTAGCAAGCATGAAAACAACATGAATGTCATTGCAAATGCCCATCAGAGCTCTTGGGTTACCAGGTACATTGTCAGCAAGCTGTCATATTTTAAAAGGAATCTTTCTGAGCAGTAGGTCTCAATAGTGGGCTTAAAATATTCTATAAACCATGTTGTAAACATATGTACTTTTAACCAGGCTTTGTTTTTCATTCATAGAGCACAGGGAGAGTAGATTTAGCATCATTCTTAAGGGTCCAGATAGTAAATGAGCATTGTCTTCAACTTAAAGTTACCAGCTGCATTAGCCCTTCACAAGAGAGGCAGTCTGTCCTTTGAAACTCTGAATCCAGGTATTTACTTCTCTTCTCTAGCTATAAAAGTTCTAGATGGCATCTTCTTCCAACAGAAGTCCGTTCTATCTACATTGAAAATCTGTGATTTAGTGTTGGCACCTTCATCAATGTCTTAGCTGAATCTTTTGGATAGCTTGTTGCAGTTTCTACATCAGCACTTGCTGCTTTAACTTGTATTTTTTGTGTTATGGTGACAGCTTCTTTCCTTAGGCCTCACGAATGAACTTTTGCCAAGTTTTCTCCTACATCTTACTCACCTCTCTCAGCTTTCACAGATTTGAAACGAGTTAGGGTTTCACTCTGGATTAGGTTTTGGATTAAGGGAATGTCGTGGCTAGTTCGATCTTCTATCCAAGCTCCTAAAACTATCTCCCTCTCAGCATAGAGATAAGAGGTCTATTTCACTTTCTTATCATTTGTGTGTTTACTGTTGCAACACTTATAATTTCCTCTAAGAACTTTTCCTTTGCATTCACAACTTGGCTAATTATTTTACACAACAGACCTAGGGTACAACCTGTCTCAGCTTTTGACATACCTTCCTCACTAAGCCTAATGATTTTTAGCTTTTTATTTTAAGAGACATGCAAATTTTCCTTTTACTTGAATACTTAGAAGCCATTGTAGAGTTATTAATTACCCTAATTTCAATATTGTTGTGTCTCATGGAATAGGGAGATCTGAGGAGAGGGAGAAAGTGTCAGTATGGCCAGTTGGTGGAGAAATCAGAATACACACAACATTTATTGATTAAGTTTGCCATCTTATATGGGTGCAGTTTGTGGCACCCAAACAATTGCAATGGTAGCATCAAAGGTCACCAATCGCAGATCACCATAACAGATATAATAATAATGAAAAAAATTGAAATATTGTGAGAATTACTTAAATGTGACACACTGACACATGCTGTTGGAAAAATGATACCAACATACTTACTTAACGGGGTTGCCACAAACCTTCGATTTGTAAAGAATGCAATATTTGTAAAGCACAATAAAACAAATCATAGTGAAATGAGGCATGCCTGTACAAAAAGCAACTGTGTTAAGCTCTTAAAATAAATAAAAGCAGGCACCTTGGGGAAGGAAACCAAAACTCAAAGAATGACCTCTATGGCAATGAGTTTCCCAGCTTATACTTGAGGTAACCCCAAATCCTGGCACTGTGCAGCAAGTGAGGACTGGAAGAACTCCAAGAGAACCATTCCTCTTCTGTCCACAGGACTGGGTAGAGGCAAGTCTAAGTATGGGAGAGAGCTTCCTCTCTAGCTTTATTGCTCTTTCCCTCTCTTAACCCTGGCCCAAAGTAAACTCCATCGTGAGAGCAGTGATAGTGGTGGTCATACAGACTCCTAAAAACCCTGCAAGAAAGCCTTTCTTTCCAGTCAGGGGGCTTGGGAAAAGGCCCTCTTCCCACAGAGAAGGTGAGGATAAACCCAGTTTATTTCTTTCTTCCCCTTTTCCTCTTGCCACTGTGCCCCAAATGGAGACCCAGTTGCAGGAAGCATGAAACAGTGTGGAAAGGCTCTGTGAGAAATTGCAGCTTTCTGACCAGAGGACTGAACTAAGGGATGCCTGGAAGCTGGAGAAAAAACACAGAGGAGGGAGATGGAGAAAGAGATTATCTAAATCTGTGTATCTGTGTATGAGACAACACAAACCTCAGGTTCACCTTGAAGATAAGCATGTGCAAGACAGATCCAAAGCAATATAGTGAAGGCTTTAGAACTGAACTACAATGTAGACAACCACCCAGGTCCCAGATATTTGGATGGATCCAAATAGCTGCAAAGGCTCTGAAAACTGAACTACTGCCCACAGATGGCAATTAAGACTTGCAATCTGAACCTAACTGTATTTATTGCCTGCTTAAAGAAAAAAAAATCAACAATTTCCAGAAGGTTTTAATAGGACCCAGAGGCTCATAATGTAGTATTCAAAATGTTCATGATAAAATCTAAAATTACTTGGATACAAAGAACCAGGAAAATCTAAACAGCTCTCAAGAAAAAAGGTACTCAACAGACACCAAGCAAGATAACCCAGATGTTGGAATATTTACACAAAAATTTTAATGCAGTTATTTTAATCATGCTCCAAAAAGTAAGGTGGCGCTTACCATGCTATATTGCTATTGCTATTTGTATTAGTAATAAGCTATCTGTTATCACTAACCCAGAAGCCTTGTGTTTTTCTGCCAATATCTGTGAAACTGTAGCAGGCTAAAATTGTTAACTTGAAAATAGGGTACAATCTCAGCCCCTTCAAAGTTTCATTTAACAAACATCAGGAATGAAAGAGGAAATGTCACTACAGATTCCACAGATATTAAAGGGATAACAAGGAAGTACTGCGAACATCTAAATGCCCATAAATTGAGGAATTTATGCGAAATGGGCCAATCTCTTGTGTATTTCACACAAATTGAATCATAAAATATATCACAAAAACTAGCATTTATCATAGGAATGCATGAATACTACAAAATTTGAAAATCAATCAATGCAACTCACCTCATTGACAGAAGAAAGTTTATATGATCATCTTAAAACCTAATGAAAAAGCACTTTTCAGAATTAAACCCCCATGCAAGATAAAATCTCTCAGCAAATTATTAATTTAAAAAATCTTCCTTAACCTGAAAACAGGCATCTATAGAAAACCTCAGCTAACATCCTACTTACTGATGATGACCAAAAACTTTCTCGCTGAAATTGAGAACAAGACAAATGATAACTGCTCTCACCAATTCAATCCAACATCATAGTAGAAGTCCTACCCAGTGCAAATTAAAATAAAGGACACAAATAGGAAAGACAAGAAAAGAAACCTATCTCTTCTCAGATGACATGATTATCTATGCTGAATCCCAAGGAATCTTAAAAAGAGCCTAGACTAATAAATAAGTTCAGCAAGGATATAGATATAAGGTGAATATAAACAAAGCCATCATATTAGTACATACTGGACATGAACAAACTGAAATTAAACCAGTACCATTTATGATAGTTCAAAAACCATGAAACAATTTGGTACAAATCTAACAAAATAAGGATGGAACTGTTATGTTTCTATATCTGAATTTATTTTATCCTAACATGAAACACAAGGTTTCTAGATCAGAAATCGGACCTTTGATTATTTACTCACAACAATAACAGCATCGGTTTCTACACCTCAATCCTCCATAGGGTGTCCACAATAAGGCCAAATTACCATGCACCATAGTCCTGTGGCATAAAAGATGAAACTAAAATTATGAATTTCGGAGCATATATAGGAGTTTTTTGCACAATTTTCCCTTTCTTATATATAGAGGGAGACTTTGTTCTCCAATGTAGGCAAATCCTCTTTGGGGAAAAGAGAGGATGGTCCCTAAGTTTTTTTTGTATTTTATTTTTTATTTTTTGCATGGGCAGGCATGTCCCTAGGTCTTAAAGGCCTTAGGAAGGTAAGCATTTGACTATGAGAATGTCAAATGAGAAGACATAAGAAAATTTTTATGATCCATAGAATGAGATCAAATGACTATGGGCTATACACAACCACTTTCTAGCTGTGTGCCATATAGGCATCCTTTAATCCAGGTTGCCAGTTTTCCCTGTTCAGAAAGCCCTGACCATTCAGAAACACAAAAACACTCTAGCATTATTTCCTGACAAGAATCTGTATGCTGAAAACTGCAAAACACTGATGTAATAAACTTTTAAATGGATATTTAAAATATCCAAATAAATGGATCTTTATCTCATGTTCATGAATTGGAACCATGAACATGAACTATGACGCACATTGGTAACATCAGTATTGTAACCATGTCAGTTCTCCCCAAATTGATCTGTATATTTAATATAATCAGGATTTTTTTTGTATATGCTGATTCTTAAATCTATGTGGAATGGTAAAAGAATTTAAATAGTCAAAATAATTTTTAAAAGAATAGCAATGCTTATTGACCCATACTGCCTGATTTCAAGACCTCTCTAAAGTTACGGTAAATAAGACAATATGGTATTGGTAAAAGGATGGATACACCTATCAGTGGAACAAATGAAAGTCCAGAAATACATCCATCCATCCATACATCCAATTTTGAATTATATATGTAGAATGGAATGATCAATATAGGAATGTTTGCGTTTGTTTGGTGTTTCTTGCTAATTTTTATTTCATTTGTTAATTTTTTTAATTAATAAATAAATTTAAAAATATAATGGGGGAACAAATGTTAAAATAAATTCAGTTTGAAATGCTAGTGATCAATGAAAGGGAAGGATAAGGGGTACGGTATATGTAAATTTTTTTTCTGTTTTTGTTTTATTTCTTTGTCTGAATAGAAGCAAATGTTCCAAGAAATGATTATGATGATGAATATGCAACTATTTGATGATATTGTGAATTACTGATTATATATGTAGAACAGAATGATCAATATAGGAATGTTTGCATTTGTTTGGTGTTTCTTGGTATTTAAAAAAAAAAAAAAAACACCACTAACATTTACTCCATGGTGAAAAACTGCAATCCTTCCCCCTGAGATCAGGAACAAGAAAAGGGTACCCACTTTTACCACTGCTATTCAACATTGTACTGGAAGACCTAGCAAGAGGAATTAGATTTGTTTGTGTAAACATATATATGATAAGCATATATATTGTTGTGCAGCTAGGATGAAGCCAGCAAAGAGGTGTCTATATCTTTATGAAATGTTTGAAAAGAGATAAGGTGACTGCTTGATAATCATTCTCAGGTATAAAGCTCCAAATGTAAATAAAAGTGGAATTTAACAAATCTTTCAAACAAAGTACAGCTGACTATATATACCAAGAACCAAGCTAAAGAAATAGCTGAGAGCTGCTGATTCATACAAGAGGAGAGAAATCTAGAATTTCTATTTTAGATTTCATCCTACTTTTGTGTAAGGAAGGTGGATGATTGGGAATCACAGAGTTAAGTTGTATTTAAACATAAAAATGAACGTGGTAACTCTTCTGGATTTAGTAGAGCCTCAGTGTTGCCTTAACTTAATTTATATTTTTTATTTAAAAAGAAAAGCAGCAATGGATGGTTTTGGAGAATTATTGTGACTGCGTAAAATTGACAAATATGACTGTATCATAACTAAGTGGTAGCTGTGACCGTTCAGTTGGGCAAAGGAGTGGTGATGGACTTATTAAAATCATATTTACTTGAACAGTCCATTGACCAAAACTCTTAATAGATTATTGTGTAAATGTGGAATCACAGAGTGTTTAACATTATCTGGACTCCAGCACAGTCCTGGAGGCTGCTGGGACCTCTCCTATCATGATGAACTTGGATTTTTTTTTCTTTCTTTCTGGTTTCAAAAACCTGAAATTACAGAATCCATATAATTTGCTGATTTGGTCATTCTGATTCACCATGTAGATCTGTATTTAGTATCATTGGGATTTGGAGACGTGTTGATTACATTATGGCCATGTAATAAAATTTTTATTAAAACTGCAAAAAAAAGGAATTAGATAATAAAAATAAATAAAAGCAATACAAATTCAAAATGAAGAAGTAAAACTATCTCTATTCATAAATGATATGATCCTTCCTATAGAAAAAAAACACATAATCTGCAAGAAAACAACTAGAACTAATTAACAAATTCAGCAAAGTTGCAAGCCACTATAAACCAGAAAATAAGATTCTGAAATGGAAATTTAAAAAATAATTCTATTCACATAACTCCTAAAAAAATAAAATACCTAATGTGGTGGTTTGGAGCTATATACTTCCAGAATAATATGTTCATGAACATAATCCATTCTTGTGGGTGTAAACCCATTATAAATAGGACATTTGATGTGGTTTTTTTGTTAAAGTGTGGCCTAACTCTATCAGGATAGGTCTTGATCCCATTACTGGAGTCCTTTATAACAGGAATGAAATTCAAACAGAGAGAAAGCCTCAGAAAAATTTCTATTTTGGGTAGTGCATTTCCTAATTTAACTTGTATGGTCAGTTTGGTTGAGCACCATAAGTACAGGGAATCTTGAATAGATCATGAGATTTTGTTGATTTGTCCAGGTTAGTGTGATTCCTTGATAAATTCCAGAGTGATTTGGACAGTGAATAAAGAAGTATTTGCAAAGTTCCCTTAGGGGAAAAGGGAGAAAGGGAAAAAGATTCAACTTCCCACTTTGGAGAATTTGTGATACTCCCACAAGCAGTGGGGACAACCAAATCAATAGGCTGAGCCCTCGATCTTGAAGTTTGCCCCTATGAAGCATACTCTTGCAAAGGATAGGCTAAGCCTACTTAAAATTAGGCCTAAGAGTCATCCCAAGAAAACCTCTTTTGTTGCTCAGATGTGTCCTCTCTCTAAGTCAATATGACAAGTGAACACACTGCCCTTCCCCTCTGTGTGGGACATGACTCCCAGGAGTGTAAGTCTTCCTGACAATGTGGGACAGATATCCTGGGATAAGCTGGGACCTGGCCTCAAGTGATTGAGAAAACCTTCTTGACCAAAAGGGGGAAGAGAGAAATGAGAAAAAATAAAGTGTCAGTGGCTGAGCGATTTCAGAGTTGAGAGGTTATCCTGGAAGTTGTTCTTACACATTATACAGATATCTCTTTTCAGTTTATGGCTTATTTGAGTGGCTAAAGGGAAGTACCTGAAACTGTAGAGCAGTTTCAGTAGCCTTGTTTATTGAAGATGATTGTATAATGATATAGCTTTTGCAATGTGACTGCATGATTGTGAAAACCTTGCATTTGACGTTACCTTTATCTAGAGTATGGACAGATAAAAGTTTAAAATATGAATTAAAAAATAAACAAATAAGGGAAACAAAGGTTAAAATAAATTGGGTAGATGGAAATACTATTGGTCATTGAGAGGGAGGGGTGAGGGATATGGTATGTATGAGGTTTTTTTTTCTTTTTATTTCTTTTTCTGTTCTAAATGTTCTAAAAATGATGCAATGGAGTGATGCAAATGTTCTAAAAAATGATCATGGTGATGAATACACAACTATGTGGTGATATTGTGAGCCATTGATTGTACACCATGTATGGAATGTTTATATGTTAAGAACATTTGCGCTTGTTTGTTAAAGTTTACAATAAAAATATTTTTTAAAAAAAGAACGCTTGTTTGTATGTTGTTCTATCAATAAAAATATTTTAAAAAGAAAGAACACCTCAGAAAGAAAGAAACTGAAACTCAAGAGAAACCTGAAGAGAAGGGAGAGTCTGGGACAGGCCATCATGTGCATTGCAATGTTACAAAGGAGCCAAGGGCCAAGGATCGCCAGCCACCAACCCCAGAACGCTAGTCTTTGTTAAGAAAGTATCACCTTGATAATTCCTTGATTTGGATTTCTAACCTCAAAACCATGAGCCATTAAATGTCCATTGTTTAAGTCAAACCCTTGCATGGTTTTTCCTTCAGTAATGAGGAAATTAAAACACCTAAGATTAAATTTAACCAAGGAGATGAAGAACTTGTACACTGAAAACAAAGCAGCTCTGAAAGATATTTAAAAAGATTTAAATAAATGGCAAGACATCCCATGTTCATGGATAGGAATACAATATTATTATGATAACAATACCACTCAAAGTGATCTACAAATTCAATGCAATACCTATCAAAATTCCAGCAGCCTTTCCTCCAGAAATGGGAAATCCAATCCTCAAATTCAAATGGAATTACAAGGGGCCCCAAAATAGTCAAATCGATATTGCAAAAGAAGAATAAAGTTGGAAGTCTCACACTTCCCAATCTCAAAACTTATAAAAAAAGTCACAGTAATCAAACCAATGTGGTACTGGCATAAAGATACACATACAGACCATTGGGGTAGAATCAAGAGTTTTAATAAACTAACATATCTATGATCAACTGATTTTTTTACAAGGGTGCCAAGTACACTAATTGGGAAAAGAATGGTCTCCTCATCAAATGTGCAGTAAAAACTGGATACCCACTTGCAAAAGAATAAAATTGGATCCCTACCACACACCATCTACAAAAGTTAATTCTAAATGGACCAAGAGCCAAATAGAAGAGCTTAAACTATAAAACTCTTAAAAGGAAACACAGGGGGAAACCTTCATAACTCTAGATTTGATAGTGATTTCTTAGGTATGACACAGAAAATAGATGAAATGGGCTTCATCAAAATTTAAAACTTTTGTATGCAAAAAAACATTTCCAAGAAAGTGAAAAGACAACTTACAAAATGGGATAAAATAATTACTAACCATGTATCTGATAAGGGTTTCATATCCTGAATATACAAAGAACTGCTATAACTCAACAATAAAAAGACAAATGACACAGTTAAAAAAAAAATACACTTTCCCCCCCCCAAAAAAAGATACACAAATGGCCAATAAACAAATGAAAAGATACTCAACTTAATTGGTCATCAGGAAAATGCAAATCTGAACCATAATGAGAAACCACTTCACACCCATGAGAATGACTATTATTCAAAAATAAGTAACAAGTGTTGATGAAGGTTTGTAGAAATTGGAACCCTAATATTTTCTAGTGATATTGTGAAATGGCATACCCACTGTGGATATCAGTTAGTGTTTTCTCAGAAAGTTGAACACAGAATTATCAGATGAACTGGCAATCCCACTTCTGTGGTATGTATCCAGAAGAATTGAAAGCAGGTACTCCAAGAGATAGATAGTTGTACAGCAGTGTCATAGCAGTATTTTCACAATAGCCAAAAGGCAAAAGCTACTCAAGTGTCCATCAACAGATCAGTGGATAAACAACATATGGTATATATACATAATGGAATATTACTCAGCCATGATAGGGAATGAAGTTCTGATACTTGTGTCAATATGGATAAACCTCAAAGTCATCATGTTGAGTGAAATAAGCCAGACAGAAAGACAAATATAGTATGATTTCACTTATATGAAACACCTAGAATAAGCAAATTTCATAGAGACATGTAGCACATTATAAGGTAACAAAGGGCTAGGGCAAGGGTTGGGAAAGTTATTACTTAATAGATTGTATTAGTTAGGGTTCTCTAGAGAAACAGAATCAACAGGGAACACTTGCAAATATAAAATTTATGAAAGTGTCTCACGTGACCATAGGAACGCAGAGTCCAAAATCCACAGGGCAGGCTGTGAAGCCGATGACTCCAATGGATGGCCTGGATGAACTCCACAGGAGAGGCTCACCAGCCAAAGCAGGAATGGAACCTGTCTCCTCTGAGTCCTCCTTAAAAGGCTTCCCATGATTAGATTTAGCATCACTAATTGCAGAAGACACTCCCCTTTGGCTGATTACAAATGGAATCAGCTGTGGATGTAGCTGACGTGATCATGACCTAATCCTATGAAATGCCCTCATTGCAACAGACAGGCCAGCGCTTGCCCAATCAGATGAACAGGTACCACAACTTGGCCAAGTTGACACCTGTCCCTAACCATGACATAGATAGAGAATTTTTTTTTAGGTGATCAAAGAGTTGGTGTAATGGATAGTGATGATGGCAGCACAACATTTTGAATGTAATTAATACTACTGAATTGTGTACTCGAAAGTGATTAAATGCAAAAATTTGAGCTCTATGTGTTTATATGTACATATATGTATAACACTATGATAAAAATTTTTAAAGCATACCTGAAGTTTCTCAAAACATTACATAACAAGTTCCCCACTGAAACATTACATAACAAAAATTCACAACAATACCATAGCCATCTGATAAATCTACCCAACAGATACTTGCAATAATATTGTTCAACCATTATCCACTTAACTGACTTCCTGAAAAACTGACATTCTCCATTTCTTCTGTAAAACCCACTTACTAAGGCCTTTGTCACATGGAATATTTATGGCTAATACTCTTCTCCTTTATGCCCACACACTTCTATTCTCATCAGTTGAATCATGTTGTCAAGAGTCAGCTGAGTTTGCTCACACCTGTTTTTCTCATTGAGCTTATTATTGTAAAATATACAATTCAAATATGTGTCACAAATATAAGTGAAGTATAAATGAAAAAATCAAGTTGTTTCACTAAAAATTGTTTAATGTTTTAGGAGTGATAAGTTATAGAATCACAATGTCTCATTCACTTTAATGACTCAGTGGTCAATTTCTAAGAACTATTTTAATTAAATCACGTGTAGGTCAGGCACTCTAAAAGATAGGTGAAAAGATTACAAAAAAAGCATATGGTTTAAACTTTCCATTCCATTTTAAAGAAACAAAACTGAAAACTACCAGTAAATATATTGTGTATACATCATATATACATGAAAGAGTTTACAGAACCTCAATCATGAGACCCATGTGCAAAGAAAGGTTCTTGACTTTATTTCAAAAGTTTGGAAAAGAGACATACATTTTTAGATGATAAATTTGAATTAAATACTTAACATATGTAGTTTTAAAAGATTCTCAGCAAAAAAAGAAAATAAAATATTTTTTAGAAAAGATTCTATGTTTTTAGCCACATTGTTAATTAAGCAACCAACTACCAGTCCCAACTGTATCAAGTAAGAATATTTCCACTTTTTCAAAACAAAGTAAGATTGCACAGTGTAGCTGTGTCCCCAGCCAGTATCTTAGACCCAAAATGAGATGTGGCAAAAAAGTTGTGAATTATTACAAGTAAATCCAATCTTATAATAGAAATGACGATGGCTTATGAAGCCATACAGTCTTATGACCGTATATGCCTAAGAACTGGTACAATGTCTATCTCATAATAAATGATAAAAAATTCTTGTTAAATAAATCTTTTTCTGGAGGTATGCTGTTTTTATTGAAGACTGTCATCTAAGTAGCTGGGCATCACTAAATTATTAGAATAAGTCATTCTTTATATATACACTAAGGGGTCTGAGGTTTTTCCCTAACCACTTGTACAAAAAATTACCTAAAGTCCAAAATTAAGCCAATGGAAATGGCTTAATACAGTAAGCCATTACTGTATTCAGCCTCTTTTTCAGTCATTTCTCCTACCCTGATAGAATCTTTCTAAAGGTACTAATTATTTTAACATACTAAATGTTGTAATTTTGGTATAATTGTCTCACTTAATACTGAACTCTTATTCAATTACAAATTGATTTGTCTGTATTTCCAGGAAGATTCCATTTAACTAATTTTTATTTTACTCTGAAAGTTAAGACTCTATACAGATACTACTGCATTTACCCCTATGTAAAAACAGTTAAAATAGAATGCTTTTTCTTTCCTGTTTTTATCACCTATTTTATTGTTTATTTTTTAATTGACTTAAATATATTAACAATACTTGAGTTAAAATTTAAAGTTCTGGGATAATTTTCAAAATAACGCAACGTAGAACAGAATGTGAAAGAAATAAATTTCCCCTAAAGGAATGGTATAATTGCTATTCCTGTTCATTTTTATGACTGGTTTCTAGAGTTACTAATATATTTGGACTTTATTTAAATATATATCTTTAAACATATCTTTAAAGCTTTTATTTCTCAATAGATTTATCTATCTATTCTTTCTCTAGCTCCTACCTCCCTACCTCCCATATACATTTTCCCACTCCCAAAATCTGTCTTCTCCCCATGATAAAGACACCAATTAACTCCACATCACTTAATTCAGTTGATTTTTTTTATCCTTAATTTACATTACTTGATTCTCAAGGCATCGAACAGTTGGACCAATTACACTGTTTGCTCTTGACTCCACACTTTCCTGTGATCATCTGATCTCTAACCACTTCATCCTAAATTTCTTTTTGTAGTCTTGTTCTCTTCTATGTGGCCATTAAATGTTGAAGTTCCTCAATATCAGTCTGAGGCTCTTTCTATCTTACTTCTCACTTTTTCCTAGGAAATTTTACTTACACAAAGTGAATCAATATAATCTCCTGTCCCAGCTTTTGCTGTGCAGATAGATTACATATTTATATCTTTGGCTTAGACAAGTCATCTGAGCTCCAAACCCAGTTATCCAACTTACTATTTGTAGCAAACACTGCTTAGGCCTTGCCCCACATTAAGAAATGATTTATCATCTAGCTGCAAAGAATGAGGCAAGCTGACAACTTTCCATTTTTGACTGTATTGGGATCCATCTCAAATTTCAAGACAAGTTCATGATCTGAAGGGCTCCCAGGCAATGATGGAGCAAGATAGTAGTACAAAGGCCTAGCCATGTCCTACCAGTGCAGATTTTCTCTAACAGGCAATCTTTACTCCCTAGTTATCCTTTGAGCTGAAAGAGTTTTCAGTTCTCTATTGTGGTCTGATGTTTTCTTCCTGCCCAATCTGCCTTTTTACATAGACGTTACTCTCCAATAAAACTGTTAAACTCCTAACTTCATCTCAGCATCTGTTTCCTAGATAATCCAATATTTCATACCAGCAGTGGTCCAATAAAGTGTATGTAGATGAACATATGAAAGTGAATATTAAGAGTGAAGATCTTTGTAGCACATATTAACACCCCCAAGACAGCATCCAATATGGGAGAGGCATTAAACACCTTATATAAAATGAATTGACTCTTTGGCATTAGCCTGACTTTCTCAGCAGCCATTCCTGTGCTAGTCAATAGGTATAAGGACAAAAGAGTAAGACAGTAGAGATGGGAACTATGCATGAACACTACAACAGACCTTCACTGATCACTCTGAATGTCCAATTTGCCAGCAAAAGGGAACAAGGTGGAGTCCCTAGCAAAGTACTATATTTTGAGAAGACCACTGGTCACCTGGTAGCAAACTGGCTACGTTGGATTCATCCCCTTCTGGAATAACCGGCGATTCTTTTTCAAAAGAATAGATACCACTTCTGGGTGTGGAGTATGATTTGCTTTTTCTGCTCTCAAAGATTTAGCCAGCACCAAAGCAGCTTATGACTGCTACATAAGCATGGAATGTTATGCAACAGCATCTGACCAGGGAACCTACTTTACAGTAAAGGAAGTATGAGAGTAGGGTCATGAGTATGAGATACACTTACATATCACATACCCAGCCCAAAAGCAGTCAACTTGATAAAGTAATGGAGGCAATACCCTGAAAGAATGAGGCACCATCTTCTGGGATGCAATATACATTTTGAATCAAAGACTTTTACATGATGCTATGTCCTCAATAGGAAAAATACATGGATCCAGAAAGAAGTGTGGAAGTTGCCCCACTTTCCATCACTCACAATGACTTTGAGGCTTCCCATTCTCTCAAACTCTGGGACCACAACCTTTCCAGGGGACATGGTAAGAATCTAATCAAACTAAAGCCAAGTATGCCACCTGGGTTCTTGTGGCTCCTTGTGTCTAGAAACCAGCAAGCATGGGAAGAAGTTATCATATTGTCATTAGTAAATAACCCTAATCAGCAGGAGGACATGGGGTTCTGTGACACAATTACAGTAGGGAGGGGTAAGTGTGGAACTTAAGGGATCAACTTGGGTGCCTCTTGGTTTTTCTCTTCCCCAGTTGTGATTATGAATGGAGAAGTGAAACAACATAGCCTGAGAAGGGTATGGTTAACAGAAGCTTTGATCCCTCAGGAATGAGGGGGAGGTGGTCATACCAACAAGTAGGTCACCAAGACCAGCAGAGATGCTATCTGAGGGAGAGGGAAATTTAGAATAATAGTGGAGGAGGGAGATGTGACTGACAGTTGCTACCTCAACACCAACTATAGTAACAGGGACTGTGGAGAGTCCCACACAGCTTTGGAGAAATTTCTCCCCCAACATATATGGAGAAGTGAATCTCTGTGGCTCCAGGGGTGGACTGTAGCAGAAACAGAGATGCACTGCTCAGATCCCTCTTCAAGAAAGAGCTTGACATTCGGATGCAAAGATTATGGCTGTTACCTCCTTTATTGTCCTGCCTGAGCTAGCTCTTCTCTAACCATGACTGAGCTAGGCAGCAGTGCAGAGGCTTAGCCATTTCTGCAAGTGCAGGACTCTTCTACAATCTTTTTTCCAAAACTCCCCATTGGGCTGACAAAGACTGTTGAGTCTGCAACACTGTGTGAAGATTTTCACTGCTTGATCTCTGAGGTTACTTTCCAATAAAACTTTTGCACTTGTAACTCCATCTCATCATGTACTTCCTGGAGAATCCAACTAGCATACCAATTAATGCTTTATCTTAGGTTATTTCTAACTTAATGCATCTAAACACAACATATAGTCTTTTCATGTGTGATTATGCCATCGCCCTGTTTAACTCCCTTCAATGGCCTCCTTTCCTCTTAACATAAAGCAAAAGTTCTCCAGTGTGATCTGGTATCTCACTGCTCCTCACTCACATTACTCCAGCTAAACTGGCCTTTAGACTTTCAGTTTTCATACTTACCAAGCTCACTGCTGCCACTGGCCATTGCATAAGCTATCCTTTCTTCCTAGAAGGTCTTTCCACTCTCACTTCTATCTAGTTAATATTTATTCATCCTTTCAATGTCAGTTCAGGTGTCCCTTTCTCAGGTGGGTTTTTCTCTGAGTTCTTGACTAGGTCAAATGCCTATTCGCAGCTTGCAAGCATGATGTATTTTTCCCTCAGAAAACAAACAACAGTTTACATTATGCATTTATTGTTTGGCATCTGCCTCCCCAAAATGGCAAAGACCTTGTCTGCTTTTCTTCACCATTAAACCCCAGTGTCTAGCATAGTGCCTGGCATGCAGCAGGTACTCAATAAATATTCTTGAATAAGTACATGGACAAATAAAGGTTCCAAGGTGATTCTACCAAAGATGAGTAGTAGAAGAATTGAATCATCAAATGTGGGGTATACTAAATTCAGAAGACTGTATTTTGGTCAGGACCATTCTTACATGACAAACAACAACATAGATTTAGTGAGAGTGCCATTTTTCCCATTAGAACTTATTAATTTGAACTTGATAGTGTGAGGGGGGTTGTATTTAATTTGTAAATTTGCTTTGTGTTTATGAATGTGTAAGTGCTATAAGTGTAAGGAATAGTTTTATGTTTGTATTTATATAGTAACATTTGTCATCACTGAAGGCCCATGAAAATTGGTTTCGTTGAAAAGGATTTGTAAGTCAATTATTGAAGTTTACAGTGTATAAAGACACTATACAACACTCGTCCTTGTGTGACTAGTCAGGACTCTTATGTTCTCTCTGAATCAGAACGGAATCAGTTTGAAGCCTGGGCTGAACCAACTCACCTGCGGAGATAACATAGCTCTGAGGACAGCCTCTGGAATGCAAAAAAGGCACAGAAGGCAAGTCCTAGGCCAGCTCCACCCTGGTGAACTTTGCAGATCCTAGGAAACCAAAAGGATTTGTGACTATTTATTACCACTGAATGTTACTATTTAGCATAGAAAGTTTAACTTTTCAATAAGACCAAAATTAGAAGTACATCTATTCTCAGTCATTCTATGTCTGAGAACCTTCTTTCTTGTAAGCTAATGTTTAAGTTTCATTTAACTCATTTCTGTTGGATTCTCCCATAGGTGTGATATGTAGTCCTGTAAAAATCCAAGTAATGCTATAATCATTAATAGGTTAATCCATCAATACACCATTTTGCACTTAAATTATGGGAAACTGAAGCCTAAACAATTTCATTAAGGTCATAAAATGTCACTGAATAGTGCTGCCAAAACAGCTGAGCTAATTATCCTGGTAATCTAAAAATAGTACAGATTATGACACTGAAGAAATTAAGTGGTGACCTACCTCAAAACGAGACAGTTGCACCAATTACAACAGCTGTACTCTAATTCAGATGTTGCTATGGAGAAAGGATGATAAAAAGAAAACCACCTAAGCTTCTGTTTTTAATGTGCTACAGAAATTTAGCAAAACGATGCTAAGCTAGAAGAACGTGTCCAGTGTAATACCTTTGGACATAGTAACTTTTACAGATTGAATCATGGCCCCCACAAAGATATGGTCAAGGTCTAATCCCCCACTCCTGTGAATGTGCACTTATTTGTAAATAGGATGTCTGAAGATATTATTAAGATAAGGCCAAACTGGATTAGGGTGGACCCTAATCCACGGTGACTGGTGTCCATATAAGGACAGGAAATTTGGACACTGACAGAGAGACAGAGAGAGAACCATGAGACAGAGGCAGAGATTGAGTTTTGTTGCCACAAGCCAAGGAATGCCATGGATTGCTGTGCACCCACCGGAAGCCAGGGCAGAAGCATGGAATGGATTCTCCCTTTAATAGAAAGCATGGCCCTGCTGACAAGCTAATTTCAGGCTCTAGCATTCATCACCGCTTTAAGACAGTAAGTTTCTGTTATTTAAACCAACTAATCTCTGGTCCTTTGTTACAAGAGCCTGGGCAAACTAAGACACCCAGAGAGTCAGGAACAAGGAGAGCCAAGGAAACTGAACAGGAAGGGCAAAACAGGCAAGACAGAAGATGTGAGACCACCGCACTAAGAGGACTTTAAAAATTAAAGCACTCTCTGTTTAGTTAGGGAATTTTTCTATAATTCTGTCAAGGTAGAAAACATTCTCTAAGCATGCGTAGTCTATGACAGCAAATTGAAATCAGCTACATACCCTTCTGAAATGAGGAGTAGGTAGGTAGGTCGGGACGATGACAAATACCAGTAGGAAGTGTTGTTTACAGTTAGAATTTCATTCCAACTTTCACATTTGTTCCAGAGTGATGTTTCCAAATACATATTCTGATCCAGCCTGATAGACCATTGATAAAAGTGTTCTGTGGCCAAGAATGCTTCTGAAATGAGTAGAATATGTTACTCTAGTGGAAATTTGCAATATTATTCATACTGAAAAGGCTATTCTAGTCTATTTGATTATGGAACACTTTTTTTTTCAGTAACATTAACTTCCCATGCAACACATATTAGGAACAAGCAATTTCTTTCATGTGAGGTTAATACTTAATCCTCCTTCATATGTTGATAAAACATTTGGTTTTAGAAATACTGCATCCTAATTTTAAAAAATGAGACAGAGCTCAGACAAGGAGGCAGTGCAACCAGCAATGGTTTGGGCTGCTAAAACGGAGGCTCAATTACAATGACTTAAACTCATTAGTGTGTCTTTCTCTCACACACACACACATGCACATGCACACACATGTACAATCACAGATTAATTCTGAGTATAAGCAGTTCAGGAGTGCTAGGGTGGGCCTCCAAAGTTATGAAGAATTGACTCCACCATCCTTATCTCATGGCTCCCATCCTCAAGTTTACATGCTCGCTGCCAGGAAGAAAGGGCAAGTCGGGGTACAAAAGCCTTTCCTGCAAGCTGAGTCAGTCCATCCCTTATTTTTAATAGGGTTAAAATTTACTTACACTGAAATGCACAAATTTTGCATGTACAATTCAATTGGTGTACTGTATAAACAACATCCCAGCCCAGAGATAAAACATAAACACCAGATTATGTCATGATGTTGTGAGCCATTGATTGTAACCATGACAGGAATGCTTGTATGTCAAGAATGTTTGTATGTTTGTCCGTGTTTATAATAAAAATATTTTTAAAAATAAATAATGTTTTCTTTTAGCTATTCCATTCATATGTTGTGTCTCTTGTATAGCATTTGTATTCTGCCTAAATTATAGCTCTTTGTATACATGTTTTATTGCTTCAAGTAGATTGTTATCTCTAAGGAAAAGATGACATTTTACTCTCCTTTTGGGAACAAAATACAATGTAGTTATATCTTATACAGCTTCTAGGTTCTAAAGTCAATATTTTAAGTTAAAATTGCATATGGTGCATGGGTGGTTCAGTGGTTAGAATGCCCACCTTCCGTGTGGAGACCCAGGTTCGATTCCCGGACCATGCACTCAAAAAAACAAAAATGCATGTGGTCAAAATTATCCTGAAAATTCCTTAATGTAATTCATAAAACGCATTACACTGTACTTATGTGGCACATTAGAGACTAATATTCAGTGTTCAATATAGTGTACAACACTGACAGTCCTTCCTTCTAGTCATTATTTCTTCACTTCAGTACCAGATGAAGTAATTGGCTTGCATTAGAGGCTATGTTATCTGAAAAAAATCCATGCATCTTTAAACATGAAAATCAAATACAGCTTGGTGAGATGCTCAGACAGTGACAACTGAGAAGGACTAAGGAAATTTCCTTTATTTTCTAAAAATAATTTTTGAAAAGCTAGGTGGTCCAAAGTCCTGTCTAATGTGGTTTTCATGAAATGATTGCCTTAGATTATAAGTATTTGGATAAATGCATATAGGTTTGGATAAATAAATGTTCGTTTAAATAACTAGTTTAAATCCAGGTTGGTGGGCATTATATAATGTAGTGGCTCAGTTCATTATCATTCAGTGAAGTCTTTGACATAAGGTTCTATTTTGCTGAAATAGACCTGCATTCAAATCCATGTTCTATTACTAACTGTCTGACCTGAACCATTAGCTTAACTTCTCTAAGCATCAGTTTCATGACAAACTAACCAAGATTTAAAAAAATATCTATTCACAAGACCTATTATAATATATTGGGTTTAGCACACAGTAAGCAATCAAAAATGAATGTCTATTGATATTATTATTGATTGCTCCACTTACAAACAAATTATTTGAACTTAGTCTGTGAAAGTACCCTTTTCAATTTATCTTTTTGGAAGATTGGCAAGGATTACTTTTAAAAGTGATTTATTGGGGTACATAGGGGGTAGTGGTAGAATGCTCGCCTTCCATACGGGAGACCTGGGTTCAATTCCTGGACCGTGCACCTAAAAAAGAAAAAAAAAGTGATTTATTGTTTTAACTATATCTCTTTGCATTTTTAGAGGGCACTCTAAAGATTAACATATACATAGTGGACAGTTTAGGATTAATATTTTACTATTTCAAATAAAATGTGGAACTCCCAGCATTATATAAGTCCCTTTACCCCTTCCCCTTTTTGCTACAATTGATTTAGGTAGTACATCCACATACATTCATAAACCCAACAGACAATTTTATAAATTTTGCTTTCATCCATATAAAATATTTTTAAAATCTCAAGAGGAGAAGAATGATTTATTTACCTTGTTGCTTTTCCTTCTACTATTCATTTCCTTCTGTCTGAAGAACTTCCCTTAGCAATTTTTATATATCAGATCTGCTGCTCTAGGAATTATCTTAGTTTCCTCCATCTGAGAATGTTTTATTTCACCTTGATGCCTTAAGGTTATTTCTGCTGGGTATAGAAATCTGTTCCAACCATTCTTTTCTCTCAATACTTTAAAAATGTTGTATCACTTTTATCAGTCCTCCAAGGTTCTAATGAGAAATCAGTTATTTAAATGGACGTTGTCCTATAGGTCCTATGATATTCCTTTGACTGTTTTCAAGTTCTTATATTTTTAAGCAGTTTTATTGAGATAAAGTCACCCACCATACAATCCATCCAAAGTATACAATCAATGGTTCAGAGTATCACCACATAGTTGTGCATTCAGATTTTTTTTTTCACTGTTTTTAAAAAGGCATCCAATATGAAATGATTGGTTATGCAACTTGAAAAGGGACTGAAACACTTTGCTGGTTAATGGCAATTTGGAGGATGAGAAGTTGCCTCTGAATGACAGAAGCTGGCTTTCTGAATGAGGTTTGTCATAAATAAGGGGCTTCTTTGCCCATTTTCCATGAATACACAGGTTTTTTCATAGTAAATTGACTTGAATCAGAAAAGTTTTATGTAACATCTTTCATTTTTTTTCACTGCTTCTTTTAAATGGAACCTTAATCTTATTCTCCTTACATCCTTTCTGGTGAATACTTGGTTCTCTAAATTATTTTCTTAATGATGCTTATCATTGTCAGAAACATTTTTGCCAGAAACCCTATGATTTTTCAAATATTATAAATACCCTTATGACTTTTTGGAAATTAAGCTTACATTTTTCTGTTTATTCTGCCAAACATTGGGCTATTTCACAAGCATTTTCTTTCTGAATTCCCACTATTTTATTATGAGGTAAGTGCTATTATTTTCTACTTTTTACAGGTAAGGAAACTGAGGGCCATAGTGATTAAATAATTTGTCCAAGTTCCATTTTACTGAGCTGTGAAGATGGGATGTGGACTCAAGTAGTTTGAGTCAGAGCTCATACTACTACACAAACATTAACCCATGTGTTTGGAGATACCCTTTCAAAGGTTGCTATTTTTTTAATCATTTTTTTTATTAAAGGTGTTGTGTTTAATAGAACTATCGTATCTATAGCACAGGATTTGCATATACCACCCAAATATTAACACCTTTCATTGGTGTGGAACATTTGTTAGAATTGACGATAGTACATTTTTATAACTATGCTATTAACTACTGTCCATGGCTTAACTTCGGGTTCACTGTTTGTGCAGAGTTGTTCTACGTTGTTGTTTTAAATTTTTATTCTGCAATCTAATAGTTCCCCTTTTAATCACATATATTTCAATGCTGTTAATTGCATTCACAATCCTGTGCTACCATCACCACCATCCATTACCAAAACATTTCCATCATTCCAAATAGGAGCCCTGTACATTTTAAGCCTCAAGTTTTTGGGTTTTGTTTGTTTTTGTTCTTTCTTTCTTGCATTTACTCTCTCCATGCATTTTACATTTATGTGATTTCTTTCAGGAATTTCCCCCTTCCCTTCAAAATGTGTATTAATATTTCAGAATACACTGGCTTTTCCTCACCTTACATTCCATAGCTCTTAACTTCATGCTATTAGCTCTCTGCTTGGGATGCCTTTGGCCTCTAAGCCTCTGCCCTGGGACATTCAAAGACTGACTCAGTTCCTTTACTCCTGTTTTCCAAGGAGTCTGAACATTTTCAATTTATTTTCCTTTCAGTCAGTTCCAAGATGACATTTGTCCCTGCTAAGTCTATTTCCCCCAGGCTACTGTAAACTTCACCTCTGCAGATTGTTCCTTGGTGCATTTGGGAAAAGGCTGCCAAGCTCCTTTCTGTACATATGCTTGTTTTCACAGTTTCTGGAAACTTGGTAGTGGCTTCCACTCCTGTTCTACATTCCTCTTCCTCAGGTTTCTGCCCCACCCTCCTACTGCACCTCTGTCATAATTTCTTCTTTTCCATTTGCTGTTCCACCCCAGTTAACCTGCATTTCCTCTTCTTTAAATGCTGAAGTTTACCTTGACTTTCCACTACTTTTTTCATTCTGAGAGTTGTATTTCAATCAACTATGATATGCCATTCGGTGCAAACTAATAGCTACAACTTCTTAAACCTTAAGCAACGAAGCTGTGATCAAACTATTTTTTCTGAATTCGCTTCATTTGCTTCTTTTATAGTAACTGTGCTTTGATGTCTCCCGAGAACTTCATACTGAGGATGTGGTTTTACAGATAGTCACTGCTTTGTGAAATATGTTTATTGGTGTTATGATTGAGTACATGAATCATATAAGTAACACAGTGCAGTGAAAAGATTATTGGAAGCAGATCTTTGCCATTGATGGTTCTTATTGTCTACTTGACTTTTGCTTCTCTGTTATGGCTCTAATTTTAGCTTCTTTATTTGTAAAATGGAAGATTTGTAACTGACTCCAAAGATGAGCTATACATGAAATAAAGTACACACATATGTTTTACAATTTGGAAACACGTACACAACAGATACAGGTTATTATTACATTGACTTTCCAAGCACAGAGATAAAAGTTTGTCAAACAAGTAAAAACATAAAATGAAAACCAATGGAAAACCTACCAAGAGCAGTCTAAGAATTCAATTTGTTCAGAGTTTGCAATTAAGCATCAGGAGTTTTCCTAAAATACTGAAATCTGTACTTAAGTTACAATAAAAGAAAGAAAAATCTTGTGACTATTAAAAAAATTTTACTTACAGTGAAACACACAAATTTTGCATGTACAATTCAATTGGTATACTGTATAAACAACACCCAGCCCAGAGATAAAACATTTCCGTGATGGCAGGGATTACTATGTATCCCCGTTCCGCTCAATTCCTATGCCCTACAGGCAGCCACTGTTCTGAATTTAGTACCATAGATCAGTTTTGCTTGTTCTTGAACTTCATATAACTAGATTCACACAGTATTCTCTTCTGTGTATGGATTCTTTCATTCAACATAATGATTTTGAGTTTATCAGTTTGCTCTTTTTTTCTCCTCTCTCTCTCTTTGTTAAGTAGTATTCTGTTGTACAAATGTGCCACAATCTTATGTGCTGTTGATAGACATTGTGTTGTTTCTAGCTCTGAGCTTTTAGAAAAAAAAGCTGTGTCCCCATTTTTGTATAAGTCTCTTTGTGAAGATATATGTAAAATCTGCCAACTGAGAGGGCCTGGGAAGAGGAACATCCCATTGGTAATGACCACACCTAGTGCCCAGTTCTTGGTCTTTAAATATCATTCTTGACTAAGCCAAGGTTCCTTAGAAAAAGAATGATTCAAGGGCAAAACAGGGATGGTACAAGTTGAGCCTGGAACAAGAGGCTTTATATACTTATTTATTTTACAAATAAATGCTATAAATGAAGATTTTAAATTTTATTTAATAATCCATAAAGACCTAAGAGTTCATACTGAAATGAATAAGTAAATAAATGAAAATTCAATGGTGAATGGCATATTTACATAGAACCAAAGAATTTTCTCATGAAAATTATTCATTGCAGTGGAGGGAGAAGGGAGTAACTTTGTAGTGGCGAAAACTGGCAGGCACCATCTTTATCAGTAATCAAAGTGAACACTACCAAAAATGGATGTGTTGGGCAGTATAGTATCCCCTGCCCCTAAAGTTCTCTATGTCCTAACCCCCAGAATATGTTACCTTACAAGAAAGAAGGGACTTTGCACATGTGATTAAGTTAAGGATCTTGGGATATGAAGTTTATCTTGGATTATCCAAATCAGCCCAATGTAATCACGAGGATCCTTAACAGTAAAAAAGAGGGACTGAAAAGGGAGTCAGAAAAGGAAATATGATGATGAAGGCAGAGTTTGGAGAGATCCAGTTACTGGCTTTGAAATGGAAGGTGACCACAAACTAAGAAATGCAGTAGCCCCTAGAAGTCAGAAAGGCAAGGAAAGGGATTCTCCCTTAGAGCTTCCAGAAGGAAAGCATCCCTGTCTATACCTTGATGTTAGCCCAACGAGACCCATTTTGGGCTTTTGATCTCCAGAATGTTAAAATAATAGACTTGTTTTTTTGTTTTCAACCACTAAATTTGTGTTAATTTGATATAGCAGTCACAGGAAATGAATACAATGAGATAAACTGAAATCTTGTGCCACCTGACAGGATACAATGAGAGGAAATTGGCATTACTTACATGATATTCCTAACAAAGGCGGAAAACCTGAATGTAGTAACAAGGACATATTAAGAAACCCAAATGGAGGGAAACTTTGCAAAATGACTGGACTGTTATAATCACATGTCAAAATCGTAAGTGTCAAAATCATGAAAGGAAAGTAACGATCAAGAAACTGGTCCATATTAAAGAATATTAAAGGGGCACGACAACTAAATGCAACATGTGATTCTGGACTGGATTCTTCTATAAAAGGCATATTGGCACATCTGATGAAATTTGGATGAGATCTAAGAGTTAGATGGTAGTAAAGTATTGATTATAGTTACATAGGAAAATGTCATTATTTGCAGTGAGGTGGTTCATAGGTTTAACCTCAGTATTATCACTGTATAACTCTATGAATCTATGTGTATTACTTTGTGCATTTGTGCATATCACCTTATGAATTTATGTATAAAATTATGTACTCCAAAAGTATGTAGAAAGTAGGAAGTAAAACAAAATGTCTGCGGCATCTGATTGCCCTTGGTCACATCTGCAGATGCTACCCCTAGTCACGTCCGCAAACCCTGCCCCTGGTCATGTTCGCAGAACAGGGGTCCTCTGCCCGTGTCCCATCTCAGAGGAAAAAAATTCCATACCTTTCCAGTATATTCAGAATATCCTGGGCTCAGACTTTGGATGGGAGTCCTCTGAGACTGCCTGCAATAAAAGTATGTCCACTTCTCAGAGGCTCCCAAGATTTCTTGGGTGTTGTTCAGAGTTTTCCACTGCTACAGTAAGAAATATATACTAAAGAATTCACAGAATATAGTGCTTCATGTCAACAGTTTACTCTTAAATGGCTTAAAGGAAAAAAGTTCATTGTTCTGATCTTGCAACTTTTCTGTAAGTTTGAAATTAATACTGTTAATTTTTATTTAATTTAATTATAACATATGCAACATATAAGTTGCCATTCTAACCATTTTAAGTTAGTTTTTATTTTAAGTGTACAACTCAGTGACATTAATTATCCATCATCACCATCCATTACCAAAACTTATTCATCATCCAAAATAGAAACTCTGTACCCATTAAGCAGTAATTTCATACCCTCTTCTCTCCAAAGCCCCTCATAACCTCTGATATATTTTGTGTCTCTATGAATTTGAATTTGCCTATTCTAGGTACTTCATATATGTAGAATTATACAATATTTGTCCTTTTGTGTCTGGCTTATTTTGCTTAGAATATTTTCAAGGTTCATCCATGTTGTAGCTGTGTCAGAACCTTATTCCTTTACATGGCTTAATAATACTCCATTGTATGTATATAAAACATTTTATTTAGCCACGCATCTTGCTGATGGACATTTGAGTTGTTCCCACCCATTAGCCACTGTGAATACTATTGCTATGAATATTGTTTTACTATCTGTTTGAGTCCCTGTTTTCAGTTCTTTGAGGTACATAGGTAAGAGTGGAATTGCTGCATCATATGGTAATTCTATGTATAACTTTTTAAGAACTTGCCAAACTTTTCTACAGTGGCTGCACCATTTTACATTCGCACCAACAATGCAAGAGGGTTGTTTCTCCACACCTTACCAATATTATTATTTTCATCTTTAAAATATTAACCATCCTAGTAGATGTGGAGATTGATTCCATTTTGAGCAAATAAAATAGATCAAAACTGTATGGGAGGTGGCCCACAGTGGCTCAGCAGGCAGAGCAGTCACCTGCCATGCCAGAGACCCAGGTTCGATTCCTGGTGCCTGCCCATGCAAAAAAAAAAAAAATGGTATAGGGGGATAGGAATCTATATAAAAATGTCTATGTATATTCATTTAGAAAGATAAACTCTGATAATATCCACTGTTACCCATTTTTTGGAGAGGCTATGTTAAGGACAATAAAGAGAGGACATACCCTTCTCATCTGATAGATTTCTATAAAATATATAGAGAATATAGAATACAGAAATATTCTTTTAATTCTTTACAATGGACTTCTGGAATTCGTTGAAATTTTTTTGAAGAAAGAAAAAGAATAAGCAAAAGTGATCACAACATTGTATAGATAATATTACAAGATAGCACATTTGAGCCCCAAATCTCTCTTTATTTTTAACTAAAACACCACCATCAGTGTCATTTATTTGGATCTTGATGTGTTCAAACATTTTGTATTAAAATACAAACATTCCTAGAAAGAATCACTTTATGTAACTCATGGGTACTTGACACTATTACAAGCATTTGACATTAATATCCATCATCACCATCCATTACCAAAACTTTTTCATCAACCAAAATAGAAACTCTGTACCCATTAAGCAGTAATTTCATACCCTCTTCTCCCCCAAGCCCCTCATAACCTCTGATATATTGTGTCTCTATGACACAAAAATTTCAGAAATTTCAGAAACTAGGTGAAAGTTTAGGGGATAAGGGAAATAAAAGTGAAGATAAGGATTTAGATAGGGTCACATTCAAAATGCTAGAGAATGTTATCAAGTAGGGTTTAATTGAGTTTCTAGAATTAGCTAAGATCAAGGTTCCACTCCCTGGAAGTTGAACCAGGTCCCTAGAGCTGAGACTAGGACAGAAAGTCAAGATTAAATACTGTTACTATAGATTATGTGTGGTTCTTTCCAAACCTGGCAATACATCAAGATGATTAATTCATTCATTTAAAAATATCATTTATCTATTATATGTCAGAAAATGCTCTAGGCAGTGGATAATTAATATCAGTGAACAAAAGAGATAAAACAATTTCTTCCCTCCTGAAAATTACATTCTAGATTGGCTGAGAAGGCTGTTAAAAGTATAGATTAATGGGCACCAAACAAATGAATCAAATCTTAGGGTATTCCAGGAATCTATATTTTTAACAAAGTTCCCAGTGTGCTGGTCTGAAACTGCTATGTACCCAAGAAAAGCCATCTTCTTTTGATCCATGTTCTTTTTTTTTAATTATTATTTGTATGATGTATGGTGGGGGTCACATTTATTCTTTTTCCATGTGAGCATCCCCTTTTTATAATATTGCAGCATTATTTGTTGAACTGTTGCAAATAATATTGCTGCAAATAATATTGCAGCATTATTTGTTGAACTGTTGTCTTTGTTTGGTTTTTGTTTGTTTATTTGGGGGGAAGTGCATGGGCCAGGAATGGTCTCCTGCATGGCAGGTGGGAATTCTACCACTGAACTACCCTCACAACCAACAACCCATGTTCTTTTAATCCTGATTCATTATTTGATTATATTGTTTCCATGGAGATGTGACACACCCAAGTGTGGATGCGAACTTTTGATTAGATGGAGATATGACTCCATTCAAGGTGAGTCATAGTCAGCTTACTGAAGTCTTTAAGAGAGCTTACAGAGAGAGAAACAGTTCACAGTCAGCATAGACACAGACATTTCGAAATGCAGAAGCATCAGGAGAAGCCAGGAGCTGAAAAAAGCAAGATAGGAATCAGCCCAGAAGACATCATGTGCCTTTCCATGAGATGCTAAGTAAGCCAGAAAACCTGGAGAGAGCAAAGGGAAGCTAATAGATGAAATTCAGAGTTCATGCCTGAAAATGTAGAGCTGTGTTCCAGTAGCCATGTTTCTTGAAGATGATTGTAAATGATACAGCTTTCACAATGTGACTGTATGATTGTGAAACCTTGTGTCTGATGCTTCTTTTATCTACCTTATAAACAGATAAGTAAAACATATAGAACAAAAATAAATAATGGGGAACAAATGTTAAAATAAATTTAGGTTGAAATGCTAGTGATCAATGAAAGGGAGGGGTAAGGGGTATGGTATGTATGAATTTTTTTCTATTGTCTTTTTATTTCTTTTTCTGAATTGATGCAAATGTTCTAAGAAATGATCATGATGATGAATATGCAACTATGTAATAATATTGTGAATTACTGATTATATATGTAGAATGGAATGATAATAAGTTAAGAATGTTTGTGTTTGTTTGTTATATCTTTTTTAAAAATTCAAAAATTAATAAAAAAAGATAAGCCACTATCTCATTAATAAAAGAAAAAAGAAAGAAAAGAAATTCAGAGTTCATCCTGGAGTAGCTAAGTGAGGGCCCACAGATGCTTAAAGAGTAAGCCACTAGAATCGGAAGCTAAAGGCAATGGAACTGGAAATAAGGACCAGTAGATGCTAGCTACATGCCTTCTCATGTGACAGACATTAGCCTTTCTTTGGAGTCAAGGTATTATTCTCTGGATGGCTTAGTTTGGACATTTTATGCCCTCAGAACTGTAAATGTGTAAGTTAATACTTCCCCTTTATAAAAGCCATCCCATTTCTGGTATATTGCATTCCAGCAGCTGTAGCAAACCAAAGCAGATTTTGGTACCAGAGAAGCGGGGTGCACAGTTTGCAAACACAAAGCATGTTGGAACAGCTCTTTAAATGGCTAAGGGGAAGATTCTGGAAGAATTGTAATATGCTTGATAGAAAAGGCTTGAATTGCTTTCAACAGACTGTTGGTAGAAATGTGGGCTCTAAAGATGCTCCCAATGAGGCCTTAGACAGAAATGATGGAAGTATCATCGCAAACTGGAGGAAAGGCAACCCTTACCAGAGAATTTGGCAAAATTGAGTGCTGGTGTTGGATGGAAGGTGAAATTTGAATGTGACAAGCTTGTATCTATAGCTAAGGACATTTCCAAACTAAATGTGGAAAATACAGCCTGGTTGCTCCATGCAGCTTATAGTAAAATACTACAACAAAGAGATAAGCTAAGACATGAACTCTTGGGTATAAAGAAACCAGAAATCAATGGTCTGGAAAATTCCAGGCTTCCAGAGAGTAAAACCCCAGGGAATAGTGCCCCATTTGAGGATTTAACCAAACATGGAACCAGTCAGCCACTTCAACACAAGCCAGGATTGGAGATGGAGTTATCCAGAAAGGATCTGCGTAAAGTCCTATTGTCTTATGGCTTTTATCCCTGTGTGTAACATGGAAAATCAGGACATTTTTTGCAAGATCCATATGAATGGAACCATTGCTAGCCTAGACTAAAAGGGCAAAAAAAATTTCTTCAAAGGCAGAACCGTGGAAGCTAAGGTCTGAAGCCAAGAAATCTTGGGCCAGGAGAATGGACTCGCACATCCACATGGAAAGGGTGAGTTTGCCCCTGAGGCAGAGGATAGGCCTTCTGCATCAATGTTTAGGAAGAATTTTGGTGCCCTAAACCTCAGAAAGGGAAGAGAACATTTCCTGGGGATTGAGGGGAATCTGCTGGTGACCACCCCATTGTTCTGAAAGGGTTGGGCACGTGCCCTGGAACTGGAAGAGAGTCAAGATGGCTGCCCTGATGCTTGAAGAGAGTGAAACTGAAAAAAGGTGGTCTCCCCAATGTTCCCCAAGTTTCAACCCTCACCCCAGTGTTTGACAAGAACAGAGCCATTGCAAAAGTCCTTGGAAAGTGTATTAGTTAGGGTTCTCTAGAGAAACAGAATCAACAGGGAACACTTGCAAATATAAAATTTATGAAAGTGTCTCACGTGACCGTAGGAACACAGAGTCCAAAATCCACAGGGCAGGCTGCGAAGCCGATGACTCCAATGGATGGCCTGGATGAACTCCACAGGAGAGGCTCACCAGCCAAAGCAGGAATGGAACCTGTCTCCTCTGAGTCCTCCTTAAAAGGCTTCCCATGATTAGATTTAGCATCACTAATTGCAAAAGACACTCCCCTTTGGCTGATTACAAATGGAATCAGCTGTGGATGTAGATGACGTGATCATGACCTAATCCTATGAAATGTCCTCATTGCAACAGACAGGCCAGCGCTTGCCCAATCAGATAAACAGGTACCACAACTTGGCCAAGTTGACACCTGTCCCTAACCGTGACAGTCTACCCCTTGTCAACTTGGCATCTATATATATGTATCACCTTAGACCATACTTAATTTCCAAATGAAAACAAATAAGCACACATTTTTTTTTCTTTTACCTGACAATACTCAACTTTCCTGCATATAACTGGAAACACATTAAATCTCTCCAGAATAGGGTGCAAATCCTTGGGCAACATTCATTCTTAAACTTGATATCTTACAACTTAAATAGTATAATATGAA
Organism: Tamandua tetradactyla; assembly: GCF_023851605.1. NCBI lineage: Eukaryota > Metazoa > Chordata > Mammalia > Pilosa > Myrmecophagidae > Tamandua > Tamandua tetradactyla. The sequence goes on along the minus strand of NC_135327.1, from coordinate 129,962,343 downwards.
CCAAACAGCATTACAGTCCTCGTTTCTGTAACTGATCACGTGGTCGAAGTTCATATTTATCACTACCTTCTTCCACTACCCATTCCATGTTCCCTTTCCCCTCAGCAAGCACTTCAGCTGGCCATGGTTCTTTGCCTGGTGGGGTGACCCAAACCTTCATTCCTGAAGTTTCAGAGCCATTAGTAGTCCTGCCTGGATTGTGTTGTTGCAGTTTTCCATTGATTTTAATCACAGGGCATGGTAGTACTAATAGACGCCCCAGGGGATCTACTATATTCCAGGAAAACTCTTCTTTACCTCCATTATGTAGTTGCAGTCCTACTTCCTTCTGATAGTCAGGGTCAATTACCCCAGACAATAATGCAATCCCCTTCTTGGCGTGTTGATCCAGAGGCATAAGTAGCCCAAAGTGACCAGGTGGCAATCTTAACTTCCAGTTCAGTGATATCACTGTTGTTTCTCCTGGAGGAAGCACACCCCATTTTGGAACTAAAACCTGTAGACCAGCAGAACTCAGGATAGCAGGGACAGGAAGCAAAAATTTTCCTAGTGGATCACTAGGGATAATAGTGAGTGGCACCACACCCATTTCCACCCTTTAGTTCCTGGACCCATGGATCCTGGCTATGGGAGAAACAGCACCATACAGCGGACGCTGATTCAGAGCATACACAGCTTCCTGGAGAACATTACCCCAGCCTTTCAAGTTTTTGCCACCTAGTTGGCACCGTAATTGAGTTTTCAAAAGGCCATTCTACCATTCTATCAATCCAGCTGCTTCTGGATGATGGGGAACATGGTAAGACCAGAGAATTCCATGAGCATGTGCCCATTCCCGCACTTCATTTGCTGTGAAGTGTGTTCCTTGATCCGAAGCAATGCTATGTGGAATACCAAGACGATGGATAAGGCATTCTGTAAGCCCACAGATGGTAGTTTTGGCAGAAGCATTGCGTTCAGGGAAAGCAAACCCGTATCCAGAGTATGTGTCTATTCCAGTTAGAACAAATCACTGCCCCTTCCATGAAGGGAGTGGTCCAATGTAATCAACCTGCCACCATGTAGCTGGCTGGTCACCTCGGGGAATGGTGCCATATCGGAGGCTGAGTGTGGGTCTCTGCTGCTGGCAGATTGGGCACTCAGCAGTGGCTGTAGCCAGGTCAGCCTTGGTGAGAGGAAGTCCATGTTGCTGAGCCCATGCATAACCTCCATCCCTACCACCATGACCACTTTGTTCATGAGCCCATTGGGCAATAACAGGAGTTGCTGGGGAAAGAGGCTGACTGGTATCCACAGAACGGGTCATCTTATCCACTTGATTATTAAAATCTTCCTCTGCTGAAGTCACCCTCTGGTGTGCATTCACATGGGACACAAATATCTTCATGTTTTTAGCCCACTCAGAAAGGTCTATACACATACTTCTTCCCCAGACCTCTTTGTCACCAATTTTCCAATTATGGTCTTTCCAAGTCCCTGGCCATCCAGCCAAACCATTAGCAACAGCCCATGAGTCAGTATACAAATGCACCTCTGGCCAGTTTTCCTTCCAAGCAAAATGAACAACCAGGTGCACTGCTCGAAGTTCTGCCCACTGGGAGGATTTCCCCTCACCACTGTCCTTCAAGGACACCCCAGAAAGGGGTTGCAATGCTGCAGCTGTCCACTTTTGGGTGGTACCTGCATATCATGCTGAACCATCTGTAAACCAGGCCCGAGTTTTCTCTTCCTCAGTCAATTCACTGTAAGGAACTCCCCAAGAAGCCATAGCTCTGGTCTGGGAAAGAGAAGGTAATGTGGCAGCAGGAGCGGAAACCATGGGCATTTGTGCCACTTCTTCATGTAACTTACTTGTGCCTTCAGGACCTGCTCTGGCTCTGTCTTGTATATACCATTTCCATTTTACAATAGAGTGCTGCTGTGCATGCCCAACTTTATGGCTTGGTGGGTCAGACAACAACCAACTCATGATAGGCAACTCAGGTCTCATGGTAACTTGGTGGCCCATGGTTAAGCATTCAGTCTCTACTAAGGCCCAGTAGCAGGCCAAAAGCTGTTTCTCAAAAGGAGAGTAGTTATCTGCAGCAGATGGTAAGGCTTTGCTCCAAAATCCTAAGGGTCTGCGTTGTGATTCTCCTATAGGGGCCTGCCAAAGGCTCCAGACAGCATCTCTATTTGCCACTGACACTTCCAGCACCATTGGATCTGCTGGATCATATGGCCCAAGTGGCAGAGCAGCTTGCACAGCAGCCTGGACCTGTCGCAGAGCCTCCTCTTGTTCAGGTCCCCACTCAAAATTAGCAACTTTTCTGGTCACTCGATAAATGGGCTAGAGTAGCACACCCAAATGAGGAATATGTTTTCGCCAAAATCCAAAAAGAACAGCTAGGCGTTGTGCCTCTTTTTTGGTTGTGGGAGGGGCCAGATGCAGCAATTTATTCTTCACCTTAGAAGGGATATCTCGACATGCCCCACACCACTGGACACCTAGAAATTTTACTGAGGTGGAAGGCCCCTATATTTTTGTTGGATTTATCTCCCATCCTCTGACACGCAAATGCCTTACCAGGAAATCTAGAGTAGTTGCTACTTCTTGCTCACTAGGTCCAATCAACATGATATCATCAATACAATGGACCAATGTGATGTCTTGTGGGAGGCAGAAATGATCAAGGTCTCTGTGAACAAGATTATGACATAGGGCTGGAGAGTTGATATACCCCTGAGGTAGGACAGTGAAAGTATATTGCTGATCTTGCCAGCTGAAAGCAAACTGTTTCTGGTGGTCCTTACTAATAGCTATAGAGAAAAAAGCATTTGCCAGATCAATAGCTGCATACCAGGTACCAGGGGATGTATTGATTTGCTCAAGCAATGATACTACATCTGGTACAGCAGCTGCAATTGGAGTTACCACCTGGTTGAGTTTATGATAATCCACTGTAATTCTCCAAGACCCATCTGTTTTCTGCACAGGCCAAATAGGAGAGTTGAATGGGGATGTGGTGGTAATCACCACCCCTGCATCTTTCAAGTCCTTAAGAGTGGCAGTAATCTCTGCAATCCCTCCAGGAATCCGGTATTGCTTCTGATTTACTATTTTGCTTGGTAGGGGCAGTTCTAGCAGCTTCCACTTGGCCTTTCCCACCATAATAGCCCTCACTGCACGAGTTAGAGAGCCAAGGTGGGGATTCTGCCAGTTGCTCTGTATGTCTATGCCAATTATACATTCCAGAACTGGGGAAATAACTACAGGATGGGTCCGGGGGCCCACTGGACCCACTGTGAGATGGACCTGAGCTAAAACTCCATTGATCACCTGGCCTCCATAAGCCCCCACTCTGACTGGTGGTCCAGAGTGACGTTTTGGGTCCCCTGGATTTAATGTCACTTCTGAACCAGTGTCTAATTATCCCCAAAATATCTGATCATTTCCTTTTCCCCAATGCAGTTACCCTGGTAAAAGGCCGTCAGTCTCCTTGGGGAAGACTTAGAGGAAGGTTAACAGTATAACTTTGTGGCAGTGCAACAGGTTTCTCCCCCATAGGGACCTGGCCTCCCCTTCATTCAAGGGGCTCAGGGTCTGTAAACTGTTTCAAGTCTGAAAATTGATTAAGGGGCCGTGACTCTGTGTTTTTGTAATTCAGGTTAGACTTCTGTTCCCTTGACCTAGAACTCTTTTGTTTATACAGCTCCAACAAGAATTTAGTAGACTGACCTTCTATTGTATTTCTAGGCACCCCATGATTTACTAGCCAATGCCACAAATCTCTACGTGTCATATAATTTTGATGCCTCCTTTGAGTTTGTTGTCTATTATAATAGCCGCGTCTACCCTGTCTTTGGTGATTAAGTGCTGCCTCCTGGCTTCTGCCAACTCGGGATCCTGTCATCCCCATTGTGTTTAAGGATTCCAGCTCAGTGACAGCAGTTCCTACAGTAATATCTGACCTACAGGAAGTGCAACCACAGAGCTCTTGAGGGATGATGGTGCTAGTCTCACAAACTTATTTCTCACTGTTCTGGTAAAAAGTGCATCCTCTGGACATTCCTGGGGTGTAAGAGCAGGCTTTGCATGATAAATCCACTCTAACATTCCAATCTCTCTAAGCCTCTGGATCCCCTCATCTACATTATACCAGGGCAGTTCTGGCATTTCAACCTCAGGTAATGTTGGCCACCTTTTGATCCATGTTTCAAACAACCACCCAAACAAGCTGTTAACACCTTTTCTAACTGCTCTAGCTATAACATTGAATGCAGAATCTCTGCTTAGTGGACCCATATCAATAAATTCAGCCTGATCCAGCCTTATATTCCTCCCACCATTATCCCACACCCTTAAAATCCATTGCCACACATATTCCCCTGATTTCTGCCTATATAAATTGGAAAACTCACACAGTTGTTTTGGAGTATAATGTACCTCCTCATGTGTGATACTTTGTACCTCACCTTTAGGGGCCTGTTGGGACTTTAGTCTAGTTATAGGTCTAGAAGAAATGAGGGGTGGTGGGGGTGGGTCATGAAAAGAATTAGAAATATCTTCCAAACCATTTGCTTCAGGGCCTTCATTTGCAATTTCATCTGGTGAAACAGGATTAATAACTCTATGGCTAATCCCTTCAGGAAGAGGTTGGGTGGCCAATTCCTCAAGGCAGGCTGGAGGTGGGGCAGCTATGTCCTCAGGGCAGACTATTACAGGGTTATCTAGAGAAGGCTCAGCATGGTCTACGGTTTCAACCTCACCCCCAACATCATTATCAATCCATATGTCACCATCCCATTTTTCAGGGTCCCACTCCTTTCCAATCAATGCCCTCACTTTAACGCCAGACACCGTTTAAGACTGAGATTTCAGTTTACGTTGTAAAGTTGCTACTCTAACAATAAGATTCTGAGTCTGATTTTCAAAGATCTCAAGTCTACGGCTACAGGAAATAAGATTTTCCTTCAGGATACTCATAGAAACCTCTACATCTTTCAGACGGCACCTAAGCTTCTCGTTTGAAGCCTTAAGCCCATCCCTTTCACCCCTTAATGTAGACAGTGTATCTAACAACAACCAACCAACATCTCTATAACTCTTATTTCTACAAAACTCTGTAAAGGTGTCAAAAACATTATCCCCCAGAGTCTGGCTTCGTACAAGCGAAGCATTAGGAGAATCGAATGATGATATTTTGACTATCTCCTTTGCCAATTCACTCCATGGTTTGGGAGTGTCATTCTGATTATGGGAATCAGAGTCCTTAGTGTCTCTGAGTCCAGTCAGAGTAGAAAACCATTCATAAAAACCCATTTTTAAAAGATTCTGTTTCTTAAGAACCACTCCTGGTACCAAGATGTATTAGTTAGGGTTCTCTAGAGAAACAGAATCAACAGGGAACACTTGAAAATATAAAATTTATGAAAGTGTCTCACGTGACCATAGGAATGCAGAGTCCAAAATCCACAGGGCAGGCTGCAAAGCCGATGACTCCAATGGATGGCCTGGATGAACTCCACAGGAGAGGCTCACCAGCCAAAGCAGGAATGCCACCTGTCTCCTCTGAGTCCTCCTTAAAAGGCTTCCCATGATTAGATTTAGCATCACTAATTGCAGAAGACACTCCCCTTTGGCTGATTACAAATGGAATCAGCTGTGGATGTAGCTGACGTGATCATGACCTAATCCTATGATATGTCCTCATTGCAACAGACAGGCCAGCACTTGCCCAATCAGATGAACAGGTACCACAACTTGGCCAAGTTGACACCTGTCCCTAACCATGACAGAAAGAGTGGGACTGCTGCTGTCTCAAGCCCTAAGGCTGATAAATGGCACTCACACTTTGAAATCCTGTGGAGTATGCCGTGCAGGTTTTCAGAACTGTTTGGGTCCACTGACTCTGTTTTCCTTTTGATTTCTCCCTGTAGCAATGGCAATATTTATGCTATGTTTGTTCCCCTTTTGTATATTGGAAGCAGATAACTTGTTCTAAGTTTCAAAGGTCCACAACAAGAGGAGAATTTTGCCTTAAGAGAGACCATGCCTATAACTGATTTGGTGAGATATTGTAACTGTTTCTGATTTTGTGTTGCATTTTTATTGTTACTGAAATGGCTTAAGCCTTTTGTCATATTGTGATTGAATAAATGTGTTATATATATAGAAAAAATATGCCATTTTGGGGTCCAGAGGATGGAAAGTACTGGTTTGAAACTGTTATGTATTCCAGAAAAAACAAGTTCTTTTGATCCATGCTCTTTTTTTTTTGTATGCTGTATGGTGGGGCCATATTTCTTTATTTTTCCAAGTGAGTATCCTGTTATTGCAGGACAATTTATTGAATTTTTGTTTTTTTGTTTTTTGGGAATTGCATGGACTGGGAATAGAACCAGGGTTTCCCGCATGGTATATGAGAATTCTACCACTGAACTACCCTTGCACCCCCATCCATGTTCTTTTAATCCTGATTCAATATTGTAATGGGGAACCTTATCTGATTAGGTTGTTTCCATGGAGTCATGACACACCCAATTGTGGGTATGAACTTTTGATTAAATGGAGATGTGACTCCACTCCATTCAAGGTGGGTTTTAATTAGTTTACTGGAGTCTTTAAAAGAGCTTACAGAGAGAGAAACAGTTCATAATCAACATAGACACAAACATTTGGAAATGCAGAAGCCCCAGGAGAAACCAGGAGCTGAGAGAGCCGACAGAAGGTAGATAGGAACCAGAGCCCACAGACGTCACTATGTGCCTTTCCATGAGATGCTAAGCAAGCCAGAACCTGGAAAGAGTGAAGGGAAGCTAAGAGATGAAATTCAGAGTTCATCCTGGAACATCTAAGTGAGGGTCCACAGATGCTTAAAGAGTAAGCCACTGGAATCAGAAGCTAATGGCGATGGAACCATGACAAGGCCAGCAGACAAGAGCTATGTGCCTTCCCATGTGACAAATATCGCTCTTTCTTTGGAGTCAACATATCATTTTCTGGATGCCTTAATTTGGGCATTTTATGTCCTTAGAACTATAAACTTGTGAGTTAATAAATCCTCTTTATAAAAGCCATTCTATTTCTGGTATATTACATCCTGGCAGCTTTAACAAACTGAAATAGATTTTGGTAATTGTTATTCAGGTAATTTAGCTCCAGTCTGTGGACAGACATTTGAAATCGTTGAACTAGTCCATGCTAGGAGGACTCAGGAATTCAGGTCAGGAAATTTTATTATCAAAACAGAGACATCCCCTAGAAGAAGAGTTCTAACTGTGAGCAGAACATGCCTTAACTATACTATTGTTTGAGTCAAGGTAATCAGAGGACCACTTGGGATGCACAGGTAAACAGAAATAAAGCAAGTCCACGGTCAACCCAAAAGAGAATGTGGCTGATCTGGCTTAATTATCATTAAATATTAATAATTATCATTTATTGACCATTTGTTACATGATAGGTACCTTCAAAGTACTTACATGGATTATATTTAAATCTTCAGAACCCTGTGAATAAGAAAACTGACTTTGAAGTGTGAATTAACTTGCCCAAGGATCATAACTAGTAAATGCTACAATATAACACTATATAACAGACTTGAATCTTCTAGCCCAGATTTATAAAGATTTTTCCCTGCAGGAGACAATGCTGTTACAGTGTAATTTTGGATCATTTTAAATTGTCCAGTTCTTCATCTCAAAAATTTCAGATGTTTCTGTCTTCAAGGTTGGGTTCAATTCTAGTTTCTGATTCTATCACATTGTATTATTCAGAGCAGGCACCAGAAGATCTTTTATCTTTTTTTCCTCCAGTGGTGGAAGGGTGGAGGTTTGGGATGAGCAATGAGGAGTAAGAGGGGATATTCTTTTTCTCCATTTTAATTCTGTCTCTGGTTTTCCAAGTATTCTCCCCCCTTCCATTCTCTCCAAATGAAAACTCAAAGTCAGAAATGGGTAACAAGAAGTTCTGGAAATGTAAATAGCATTATCAGAGGAAGAGAGAATCATTTATAGTTTCCTCTTCCCAACTCAAAAAAAAGTATAAGGACATAGCTCATATTTCACATATTGTTAAAAAGTAATTCATGTGTTGAATTTTCCACTTGAATATTTAAGGTGCCATGTTTCCAGTATGCCCTGAGTGCCTTCTGCAAGAGTTTGGTTCTAATTTAATATCCTTCCATTTTTGTCAACAGCTCATGTAAGTGCTGATAGCTCAAACAAGCAACATATACTCTTCAATCATTATTGTTTCAGACAATTATTTGGCCAAATATTTATTAGTTACTATTATGTCATTTATCAGAAGTTGTTTTTATTTGTTTATTGAACTACCAAATCCCTAATCCAGAACTTAAACTGAAGTATGGTAACTTCTTATAAGCACGCTTTTGATTTATGAAGAGAAATCTGTACCTTTCTCCCTCCCTTTTCCATAGTCCTCTACTTCTTTCCAACCCTTTACTAGCCTCTTCCATCGCATTGTACTGCATCTCTGTTCAACTGTGAAAACTCTTTACATTTGAACTTTTCTTTAAAGGTTCCTTTATTTACAATAGCCTAGTCAAACTCTGGCTTTTTCCTAATGGCATCTTTAACCTTGAAACGTGTATAATGAGAAATTCTTATTTTCTTCACTTCCTATGACAAAATGGACTAAGCCTTTTCCCTGCTCCCTACTTCCCTTTATCTAACTTCATGCAACTTCCATTTTTTTGCCTTCCTTGCCACTGCTTGTGTCATCTGTTCCTTGTCCTTGTGCAGTCTGGCTATCTAGGCTACATTAGTTTACAGTTTTTAAAAAAAAAGTTAGGATAACTCTGGATATGTCCAAATTATAATAGTTTGAATCATGGCTAGCTTGATTACTGGATTTAATTTGCCTTTTGCAAAGTGTCCCCTGGATATTTCATTTGGAACTTCTATCCACCCTGTCTGCTCCAGTTAGCACACCATGTCTTCCATATTCTTCCTCTATTTTCTTTCTTTATTTCCTGCCAGATGATAGCCACTTCCTTGAAGTGGCCTAAAGTAACATTTTCCCCAAGTTCCCAGCCAAGAAGCTTCTAAAAGAAAAATTATAGGACCAAAGAGACAGTCGGGACATCTCATTATACTTGTAACTTACCAAAGTCCCATGCTGTCCTACCTTCAGTATTATTTTAGCACAAGGTTTAGATTCTTCTCTCTCCCATCTGACACTATTATCCTTTTAACTTCAACATCTATCCTAACCTTTTTAACACTATGGACTCCATATCTTGACAACCAAAAATCACTCCAGCTCTCTGCATCACCCAAATCATATCACAAACTCTGCCTTCTGATGGAATTTATCCATTGTTAAAATCTCAAATACTGAGTTTGATTTCACTACCCTCTATTTTCAACTATCCCCATCCTATCTCTGTTCACTGCTCCTTAAAGGAATTTACATCCAGATAGACCATATAATTATAAATGAAGAGGTCCCAGGTTCAAGACCAAATGGTTTCTCTCTTGCCTGATGTTGTCTATTTGACCTAGATCTTCAAGGACAAAATCTATACATTTTGTTATTCATCTCTATACCCATACTTTGCTCCTTGAATGGTAATTGGCACATAGTAGACACTCATAAATGTTTGATGAATGAATGGTCATTCTTGAATTATTAAATATTGGGCATTCTTGATAGACTTTCCAGATATCCTTCACAATAATATTGGGCAAGCAATAGAATTGGAGGAGCAAAGGGTAAGGAAAAGATGACAAAGAAAATCTTTCTGCAAAAATGTTTCCACTTTCCAGAGATGTAACCTTTCAAGTGCCTGGAAGCTTTGGCTGGGTCAGGCTAGGAGAGACCCACTGCGGTGCTAGGTCATAGCCATGTGGTCAACTGTACGCCTGAGTGGCCGAGCTCTCTTCCGTGGTCTCCAGTTGGTCCAGGTGACCCCGGTTGGTCCAGGTGACCACACCAGATGTACAGACTGGGCCTCACTCCTTGCCTCAAGCGGGTGGTGTTTTGAGGCACCTACCTCCTTATGTGGGGGCCAGGTGATGTGGGGCTTCAGTCACGGCTCCAAGCAGCAGGGCATCTTTACTGCTAACTTTCCTGAAAAAGTAGTCAATAATCTTCCAACTAATCTATCCACTGGCATTTATTATGGTTTGGCCAGGGTTGGAAGTGGAGATGTCCATAAGATGGTGGTGAGCATAGGATGGAATCCATACTGCAAGAATACAAAAAAGGCCATGGAAACTCACATCATACATACCTTTGAAGAGGACTTCTATGGGGAAATGCTCAATGTGGCCATCGTTGGCTACCTCAGACCAGAAAAGAAGTTTGAGTCTTTAGAATCACTTATTTCAGCAATTCAAGGTGATATTGAAAAAGCTAAGAAATGACTAGAATTACCAGAACACTTGAAAGTAAAGGAAGACAATTTCTTCCAGGATCCTAATATCAAAATAATGAATGGCAACTGCTGAAAAAACATCTTATTTATTCATTTACAGTTTTCTTGTATTTCACTGCTCATGACTACACAGTCTCATGTTGGTGATATTTTAAAAATCAATCATTTTCCTGTAGCTGTGAATTAGTTCAAACAGTACAATGTAATTACTATATTTATGCTTCAGCTGTTAGATTAAACCCATCATGCCGCAGTAATAAAAAGATTTCATTTAAAATTCAAGATTGTTTTTATGTAATATGTTAATTACAAACTCAAAGCATTCTAAAATGTACCATTAGAAAGGTCTTAAGTTTCTTATGATGGAAACAAAACATATATATAATGGGTAAAAAGTTTGAGATGAGGCATGATTCTTAAAATACCAGTATGTATGTTGGTACTTGTATAGCATGTGCTGCAAAACAGAGAGGCTTGTAGAAGTAAATATATTAAACAAAGGTTTTGATAGTCTAACCTAAGAAGAAAAAATCCAGACTTTGTATTTTTTATAATTGTGCATTGATTTTTTTTACATTAATATAGTTTACTATAGACATGAAGACTTGTGAAATTTCATTTCAGTCATTTCCTTCATGAGGTGAAATCATTGTACTCTTTTTTCCATTTTTACATTAACCTGCCTCAATTCTAAATGGTCTTCCTCCCACATTTTTTTTTTAAGTCAAAGAAAATCTATAGTTTTCAAATCTGTAGTTCTCATTTTTTGTGTTGGATAACATTTTTCTCCTTAAGAGGAGATACTCTTGTTCTTCAGCATTTTTTTATGCATTTTTCCCTTTAAACAGTTGTCAGTGTCGAGTTTTTCATTTTGTTTTTTCCATTTAAATTAGCTTACAATGTACATTCACAGGAGACTGAATCTACCTTTACCATTCTATCTTTCACTATATGAACAATGATGGCCATGCATATCTGCATTGTACTTTTAGAAAAAAATACTGTAGTTTCTTTAAGGTTTAGTTGAACATATAGCAGTTCATTTATAAATACCATTTATATATGCAAGTTTCTTAAAGAACACAAAATTCTTGGGACTCCTCTCCCCTGAAAATATTTAAGAGCCAGTTCAACTATGAAAAAGCTTGAAATAAATCTTTTTCATGTTAATTACAAGCTGAAAAAAATCTAAACTCTGTAGTTTTGTATGTTCGATGCCAGTCTAAAGAGTGCCTGTAGCTTGAGGGGAAAGCATAAAGTTCTAGTTAAATCTTTATCCCATACATTTTCCTTCCTGCTAACTATGTGATTTTTGGCTGTTTTGAGTCTTCGTTTGTGTAGGGAGAAATTTGAAATTGATATTTGGGAAATTAAGGTTACAGATTGCTTTGGGCCTCTGAAATACTACATTGTATCATTTTTCACTTGAGCACTGGATTTGTTGGAAAGTAGGAGCAGTATATAGAAGGTAATTTTAAAGATGAAAACAACTCATCATAAATAAGTTTTCCTAAACTGCAAAAATGAATTAGAATAAAGTATATAGAAAAACATCTAAAGTCACATTGGATTATTGGGAAACATGGATAAATTCAGGCAGTTGTATTTTACTTGATGGTTTATGATTTTGTGGCAAACAGCAGCATGTGGCATTTTTCATTTACTTATAAAATATTTAGAAAATGTAATTTAATGTTAGAAATAAAATACGTGAACAAAAGATGCCTCAGTTATTTTATGAAGCAGAGTTAAACATCCAAGTATAACGACAGATTTGTGTTTATTTTGTTTGACTAGTTTGCTGCTAATTATGTCCTCATTTAAGTATACAAATTCTTCGATAGTCTACTGTTGCCTTGTATTTTTTTAAATGGCCATTCTTTTTAAAAATCTGAATGTCAACATTTTCAAATGTTTCTTATGAAAAGTTTATATTTATGTATTTTAAGAAATTACAGTAGTACCATTTTAATTAATCTAAATGCTTCCAGGTATTGAAATAAATCTTGACTAAGAGAAAAAAATGTGTTCCCACTTTCCCCATCTCCCATGAAATCATTTTTTTTACATTATTTAACAAATATAAAATATTAGTACCTGAGTATCATGTATAAACTGTAGGGGAGACAGAAATTCAGAGGAGAAAAAAACATTAACTGGTAGAAATAAAATGAGGTAAGTCAGTAAATTCAGGAGAAATTAGGTCAGTAAGGGTTACGTAGAAAAGCAACAACATGAAAAGAGTTGAAAGCAGAATTGTGCAGGATTTCTTTTTTGCAGCCGTGCTAACGTATTACAATAAGTAAAGCACCTGAAAATTAAGTAAATAGTTGTAAAAGGCAATTCAATATGTGCTTTAACTAATTCCACCTTTGGAGAAGTCTTGTGAGTAATTTGGGAGAATCTGAATTATAGATAGAGGGATTAAATTGAACTAGTGTTATCAAGAATTTCTGGGTACTCCACACATCAGTTGTTTCCTCCATGGACTTTTGTAAAACTAAGTATAGGCAATGAGTCTTGCAATTGTACACACTAATTGTCTCACCTATTCTACCCTTGCATTATAGCCTGGAAGGATTTTTGAATTGATAAATAGCAGAAGCTTATTTTCTTAGTGACCTATATAAAATAACTAAGAATTTTTTAAATATTAACAATGTTCTAGTTAGGTTACTCTTCCCGCCCCTTTCTGACTTTTCCTTGGATCTTCCCAGAGGATGTGGTGAAGGTACAACATAAATTTGAAGATGACAGACTTCTTGAGAAGATGTGGGAATGGGGAGCTCCAGGACTTAGGTCTTCCACCAAAACAACTATTAAAGAGGCATGAACTGTCTGAAACAGCTATTTTGGAGTTCTACAGGCCAGAAGAACACTGTACCACATCCAGGGAAAAGCAGAAGGAAGAGGCTGATAAACTACTGGAAGGAGAGTAAATTGTTCTCTCAATTTGGCAGCTACTGGTGCCATCCCTCACAGTAGGCCTCCTTGGGGTCCAGTCCCTCCCTAGCTCACTGGTGAGAGAAAGGGACATAAAAACCCTCTTACCCAAGAACAGGGTGGCCATGGCTGATCAGTGATCATGGCCTTTGAATAGTGAATTCAGGTTGCTGGGGACCCAGCTCTGAGGGCACCTGTTGTTTCAACCTGCACCAGACAAAGGCAGTGTCAGCCATCATTTCAACCCTCCTCAGATAAGGGTAGAGACAATGGAGATTTAGAGACAGTGCTTCCTCAGAGCTGTGGAGGACATTTAGCTGAAAAGGCGCATTTACTCAGCAGGCAAAGAAAGCTCAGCTTTGGGGAGCTATCAGAGAAGATTCTGGAGCCCTTCCTGATCCACTCCCCAGGGCACTTTGGAACTGACATGCACCCCTTTATGGGTCCCTGGAACTATTCTGGCTGGGAAAGACTGACTTGGAAAAGTCATCTCCTTCATGCCCTCCTCCAAGAATTTAACCTCCAGGTAAAAGCAGTTTAAGACAATAAAAAGAGTGTGAAAAACTATACAGGCAGAGAGTCTGGGACAAAGTCCTGACAGCTTCAAACACCTGGGAGAGGGAAGTCTGCCTCCTCGTGAAAGAGAGAGGACAACTAAACTCCCATAAACAGGAAAACCCTGAAACAATTAATAATCAAAAACCCAGGACAAGGCAGAGGCCCAGAAAGAGGAGTAAAATCCTAACACTGCATTTCCTTGGGCTGATCTTCCTCATAGCAGGGCTGAAGCTCAAGAAGATCTCTGTCTTATTACCAGCTTGTTATAAAACCAAGAAACAGATTCCCAGGAAATAAATCTAAGAGTTAATGTTTTAAAATATTAAAATCCATGGTGTGCAACAAGAGGACAAGACAAACAAAAAACAGGAAATAATGGTCCATCCAAAAGAAAAGGATAAAAATCCAGAGAATACCAATGAAGAAGATGGGAATGTGAACATACCAAACAGAGCCCTTAAAAAAAAAAATGATCATGAAAATGCCCAAGGAGATGAAGAAAAGTGCAGAGAAAGAATTAAAAGATATAAGGAAAACAATGAATGAGCAATATGAATCTAAATAAAGAGATATATTTTTTAAAATAAACAAAACAGAAATACTGGAGTTGAAGACCACACAATAACTAAAATGAAAAATAACCAGGAGGGTTTCAAGAGCAGATTGGAGCTGGCAAAAGAAAGAATTAGTGAACTTGAAGACAACACACTTGAAATGAGTTAGGCTGAGGGTCAGAAAAGAACAAGTAATACTAAAAGTGAAAACAGCCTAAGACAGCTATGGGACACTATCAAGTGCACCAGTGTACACATTATGGGAGTCCCAGAAGAAGGAGAAAGACAGAAAGGAGCAGAAGAAATAGTCAAAGATATAATGACAGAGAACTTCCCAGACTTAGCAAAAGACATGAATATGCATACCCAAGAAGCTCAGAGAACACCTAATAGGATAAACATGAAAAAAATATATACCCCATCACATTCTGGTTGCATTATCAAATCCAAAGAACAAGAAGAGAGTTCTGAAATCTGCAAGAGAAAAGCTATCTGTTACATACAAGGGAGTCCCAATTAGATTGAGTTCCAATTTCTCATCAGATACAATGGAGATATGAAGGCAGTAGGTTGAAATATTTAAGTGCTGAAGGAAAGCAATTACCAGGCAAAACTTTATATCCAGTGAGACTCTCCTTCAAAAATTAGGGAGAGGAAAAGGAATCAAGATGGTGGGTTAGCAATGTGCGCATTTTAGTTCATCCTCCAGAACAACTAGTAAATAACCAGAAACAGTACATAACATCTCCTACGGGCACATCAGTTACTGGATACACAGCGTACCCCAGTCTGGACCAGCTGGACCGGCTGCAAGCCTCCCCAGAACCATGAGTTCCCCAAGCTGCGGTGGCTGGTGCCCCTCCCCCACAGGCTGCTTTCCAGAGGGGAAAGGAAAGAGACTTTACCAGCAGCAGGGGCTGAGCCCAACCAAATGCCAATCACGGAATTAATTAACAAATTCTGACACTAAAAATAGGCCCCCAGCTCAGGTGAACCTGGTCAAAGCAGAGGTCACTCATTTAGACCTGGCGTCAAGGGGGCAGGGCTGATGGAAAAAGAGAAAAAAAAAGGAAACAGAGGTTTTTGTGGCTATGTTTCTATGGAGGCTTGACTACCTTTGGATTCAGCGGCAGGACTTCTCAGGCTGCACCTGCCCAAGGCGTAGGCAGAAACAAGCTTGTTTGAGGGCTTGTCTGGAGGTTGTGCCTTCCTCAGGGGAAGGGTGAAGCCCAACTCGGGTGGAATCCCTCACTCAAGGAATTCAGACACCAGGGCTTGGTAATTTGAAGCCATTAAAACCAGCCTATGACCTCTCCTCTGTCTCCACCATATCCCCAGCAGGGAGAGTCTGCTAAAGTTAAAGGTACCACATCACCTTATGCTGGTGGGGCCTGCGCCACATACTGGGCAGGATAAGAAAAACAGAGACCAGAGACTTCACAGGAAAGTCTTTAAACCTGCTGGGTCTCACCCTCAGGGAACACTAATGCAGGTAACTCTTTTCTCCTGATAGGAGGCCAGTTTGGTCTGGGAAAATCTGGCTGGGGTCTATAATACCTAAGTAGACACTCCTAAGGGTCAGAGGGAAAAGGTACCATACAAGCAGGGCAAGAAACAAGAAAACAGGAAATGAAAAATTCTCCTCTGTTAAACAAAACCCAAGCTAGAGCTCCAGAAAAAGCTGAACTGAATGTCAAAGAACAGATAGACAACAAATTCATCCAGCAAGAAAACCCTAGGTAAAAGTGAAAGCAATCTCCAGAACAAACTAATTAAGGTAATTAAATGCCTAGGCACCAGCAAAAAATAACAAATCACAATAGGAAAATTGAAAATATGGCCCAGTCAAAGGAACAAACCAACAATTCAAATGAGATACAGAAATTGAAGCAATTAATTCAGAATATGAACAGACATGGAAAACCTCATCAAAACCAAGTCATTGAATTGAGGGAGGATATAAAGAAGACAAGGAATGAACAAAAAGAAGAAATTGAAAGTTTGAAAAAACAAATCACAGAACTTAAGGAATGAAAGGCACAGTAGAAGAGATGAAAGAAACAATGGAAACCTACAATGGTAGATTTCGAGAGGCAGAACATAGGATTAGTGAACTGGAGGATGGAACATCCAAAATCCAAAAGAAAAAGAAAATATAGGGGGAAAAATGGAAAAATATGAGCAGGGACTCAGGGAATTGAATGACAATATGAAGTGCACGAATATACGTGTTGTGGGTGTCCCAGAAGGAGAAGAGAAGGGAAAAGGAGCAGAAAAATTAATGGAGGAAATTATCACTGAAAATTTCCCAACTCTTATGAAAGACTTAAAATTATAGATCCAAGAAGTGCAGCGTACCCCAAAGAGAACAGATCCAAATAGACTACTCCAAGACATTTACTAATCAGAATGTCAGAGGTCAAAGAGGAAGAGAGAATTTTGAGAGCAGCAAGAGAAAAGCAATCCATCACATACAATGGAAGCCCAATAAGACTATGTGTAGATTTCTCAGCAGAAACCATGGAGGTGAGAAGGCAGTGGGATGATATATTTAAATTATTAAAAGAGAAAAACTGCCAACCAAAAATTCCATATCCAGCAAAATTGTCCTTCAAAAATGAGGGAGAAATTAAAACATTTTCAGACAAAAAATCACTGAGAGAATTTGTGACCAAGAGACCAGCTCTGCAAGAAATACTAAAAGGAGCACTAAAAGGAGACAGATACAAAAAGACAGAAGAGAGAGGTGTGGAGAAGAGTGTAGAAAGGAAGACTATGAGTAAAGGTAAAAAGAAGGAAAATTAGATCTGACATATAAATTCCAAAAGGCAAAATGGTAGTAGAAAGTACTACCTGTATGGTAATAACACTAAATTGTAATGGATTAAACTCCCCAATCAAAAGACATAGACTGGCAGAATGTTAAAAACCAGGACACATCTATATGCTGTCTCTAATCAAAGGACATGAGGGCAAGGACACAAATGGACATTTGCACACCAATGTTTATAGCAGCATTATTTACAATTACCAAGAAAGGAAACATCCAAAATGTCCGTCAACAGATGGGTGGCTAAACAAACTGTGGCATATACATACTGTGGAATATTATGCAGTTGTAAGACAGAATAAAGTTATGAAGTATGTAACAACATGAATGGACCTTAAGGACATTATGCTGAGTATGATTAGCCAGAAACAAAAGGACAACTACTGTATGGTCTCACTGATATGAACTGACAATAGTGAATAAACTTGGAATATTTCATTGGTAACAGAGACCATCAGGACATAGAAATAGGGTAAGATACTGGGTAACTGGAGCTGAAGGGATACAGATTGTGCAACAGGACTGAATATAAAAACTCAGAAATGGACAGCACAACACTACCTAACTGTAATACAGTTATGTTAAAACACTGAATGAAGCTGAGTGTGAGAATGATAGAGGGAAGAGGGCTGGGGGCATAAATGAAATCACAAAGAAAGATAGACAATAAAGATTGAGGTGGTATAATCTAGGAATGCCTAGAGTGTACAATGATAGTGACTAAATGTACAAATTTAAAAGATGTTTTGTGTGAGGAAGAACAAAGTAATATCATTACTGCAGGGTGCTGAAGGTGGATGGTAATTAATATTTTAAAATTTCAACTTAAAATTTTAAATGTGAGACTAGAGCAAAAAATGTCTATTTGATTTGGGATTTATATTTTGACTAGTGCATTTCCCAATATAACTTATGTGGATAGCTTGGTTGAACAACATAAGTACATGGAAACTTGGGTAGGACATGAGATTTTGTTGGTTTGTCCAGAGTGATGCCCTGATGAATCCCAGAGTGATTTGATCAGTGAGTGGAAAAATATTTGCAAAGCCCCCTTCAGGGAATGGTGAGAACGGGGGAAAATTCAACTTCCCCAAGTTGAATTCTTGATATTCTCACAAGTGTGGACAACCAAAGCTTTGGCTAAGCCCCCAGTCTTGGGGTTTGTTCATATGAAACTTAACCCCACAAAGGATAGGTCAAGCCTACTTAAAATTAGGCCTAAGATTCACCCCCAAGAGAACTTTTGTTGCTCAGATGTGGTCTCTCTCTCCAGCCAACACAACAAGCAAACTCATCACCCTCCCCCTGTCTATGTGGGACATGACTCCCAGGGGTGTGAACCTTCCGGCAACATGGGACAGAAATCCTAGAATGAACTGAGACTCAACATCAAGGGATTCAGAAAAACCCTAGAATGAGCTGAGACCTAGCATCAAGGGATTGAGAAAGCCTTCCCTACCAAAAGGGGGAAGAGTGAAATGAGACAACGTGTCAATGGCTGAGAGATTCCAAACAGAGTTGAGAGGTTATCCTGGAGGTTATTCTTATGCATTAAGTAGATACCACCTTGTTATTCAAGATGTAGTGGAGAGGCTGGAGGGAACTGCCTGAAAATGTAGAGCTGTGTTCCAGTAGCCATGTTTCTTGATGATGATTGTGTAATGATATAGCTTTCACAATGTGACTGTGTGATTGTGAAAACCTTGTGTCTGATGCTCCTCTTATCTACCTTGTCAACAGACAAGTAGAACATATGGAATAAAAATAAATAATAGGGGGAAAAAATGTTAAAACAAATTTAGTTTGAAATGTTAGTGATTGATGAAATGGAGGGGTAAGAGTATGGTATATATAATTTTTTTGTTGTTTTTGTTCTATTTTTCTGTTGTCTTTTTATTTCTTTTTCTTAATTGATGCAAATGTTCTAAGAAATGATCATGGTGATGAATATGTAACTATGTGATGATATTGTGAATTAATGATTATATATGCAGAATGGAATGATCATATGTTAAGAATATTTGTGTTTCTTTCTTGTAATTTTTTTAATTAATAAAAAAAATTTTTTAATTAGGGAGAGATTAAAACATTTTCGGATAAACAAAAGTTGAGGGAGTACATCACCAATAGACCTGCCCTAAAAGAAACGCTAAAGGGAGTTCTTCTGATTGAAATGAAAGGGCACTAGACACTTGCTTAAAATAGCATAAAGAAATGAAGTCCTGTGGTAAAGGTAACCATTTGAGTAAGTATAAATGCAAGTACTATTGTATTGTATTCTTTGGTATATAACTCCACTTCTGCCTTCCTACATGTGCTAAAATGCAAGTACATAAAAGTAGTGATAAATCTAGGTTTGGGGACATACAATGAACAAAGATATAAATGGTAATAAATACAAAAATGGTGGGGGGACAGAGGAGTATAGGAAAAGCACATGTGCATGCTATTGAATTTAAGTTGGTATCAAACTAAATATCTGCTAAATTTTAACACCATGGTAATGACGTGGAAAACAGGTGAAAAATACATCTAAATAGAAATGAGAAGGTATCCAATATGGTACAACACAAGAAAGCAAATAAATATAAAATTAGACTTTAACCTAAGTGAGGTTCCAAAAAGGATACAAGACATACAAAGGCTAAATAGCAAAATGGCAGAAGAAAGATGTATATTATCAGTACTGACTTTAAATGTAGAGGGATATACTCTTCAGTTGTATTAGTTAGGGTTCTCTAGAGAAACAGAATCAATAGGGAACACTCGCAAATATAAAATTTATGAAAGTGTCTCGCATGACCGCAGGAACACAGAGTCCAAAATCTGCAGGGCAGGCTGTGAAGCCGATGATTGCGATGGAGGGTCTGGATGAACTCCACAAGAAAGGCTTGCTGGCCGAAGCAGGAAGAGAGCCTGTCTCTTCTGAATCCTCCTTAAAAGGCTTTCAGTGATTAGATTGAGCATCACTCATTGCAGAAGACACTCCCCTTGTGCTGATTACAAATGGAATCAGCTGTGAATGCAGCTGACGTGATCATGATCTAATTCTATGTAATGTCCTCATTGCAACAGACAGGCCAGCACTTGCCCAACCAGACAAACAGATACCACCACTTGGCCAAGTTGACACATGAAGCTGACTATGACACCAGTCAAAAGGCAGAGATTGGCAGAATGGATAAAAAAGCATGACCTAACTATATGCTTTCTGCAAGAGACTCACCTTAAAGTCAAAGATACAAGTAGATTGGGAATGAAAGAATTGAAAAATACATACCATGCAAGTAGAGCTACAAGAGACCTGAGGTGGCTATACTAATATTGGATAGAGTAGACTTTAAGTAAAAAACAGTTATGAGGGACAAAGAAGTTCATTACATACCGATAAAGTAGATAATTCAACAGGAATATGTAACCATCATAAATATATATGCACCTAACAGCAGAGCCCTAAAATATATGAAGCTAGGACTAACAGGTTTGAAGGGAGAAATTGATGGTCCTACATTAATAGTAGGAGACTTCAACACATGACTCTCAATAATAGATAGAACACCTAGTCAGAAGATCAGTAAGGAAGTACAGGACTCGAATGATACAATAAACCAACTAGACAAAGAGACATATATAGAATACTGTACCCAGTGAAAGCAGAATGTACATTCTTCTCAAGTGCACATGGATCATTCCCCAGGAAAGATCATATGTTGGGGGCATAAAACAAGTCTCAATAAATTCTAGAATACTGAATGCATATAATTTACCTTCTCTGACCACAATGGAATGATGCTAGAAACAAGTAACAAAGGAAGAATGGAAATTTTTAAACTATGTGGAAATTAAACAGCATACTCTAAACAACCAGTGGGTAAGCAGGAACCCAGAAGTGAAATAAGGAACTATCTTGAGGCAAATGAAAATGATAAACAACATACCAAAGTTTATGGTATGCAACAAAGGCAGTTCTAAGAGGGAACTTTATCGTTCCAAATGCCTATAGTAACAAATAAAAAAGCTAAAATCAGAGACCTAACTTCAAGCCTGTAAGAACTAAAAAAAAGAAGAGCAAGCTAAACTCAAAACAAACAGAAGGAAGAAAATAACAAAGATTAGAGTGGAGATAAATGAAATAGAAACAAAACAGTAGAGCGAATCAACAAAACCAAAACTGACTCTTTGAAAAGATCAATGAAATTGACAAACCTTTAGCTATACTAAGAGAGAAAAAAAAGGGATAGGATACAAATAACTAAAATCAGATATGAAAAGGAGAATATTACTACCTACCCCACTGAAACAGAAAGGACTATATGAGGATACTATGAAGAACTATATGTCAATAAATTATACAACTTAGACAAAAACGGACAAATTCTTAGAAAAACACAGACTCCCTACATTGACTTGAGAAGCAGTAGAAGAACTCAAGAAATCAATTATCTACTAATAGAGATAGAGTCAGTAATGCTTCACAGGGGAATGCCACAAAAGATCCTAAGGAAAAAAAATAAAAATAAAAGCCCCCCACCCCCAAAAATATATATATAATGTGAAGATGCGAGAAAAAAAAAAGATTCTGAGAAGACTTAACTTCAATTCTAATTAAATGAATCCAAAATTTGAGGAGGAAGTACCATCTCTAACTCATTCTATGAGGCCAACCTCATTCTTGTTCTAAAGCTGGATAAAGATACTGCAAGAAAAGAAAACTACAGACCAACATCTCTTAGTGACTCACTTCAATGAATAGAACAAGGCAGAAGAGATAATGTATAATCTCTGCAACTAGGTCATAAAGGGCATTGCAGCTTGTTCCTTGTTCTCACTCTAGGATCACCTGCTCTTGAGGAAATCCACTACCCATGTTGTGAGGACACTGAAGCAGCCCTGTAGAGAGGTCCATGTGGTGAGGAACTGAGGCCTCCTGCCAACAGTCATGTGAGTGAAAAAACTTAGAAGTGGATGCTTTGGTCTCAGTCCAGCTTCAAATGACAACATCCCCAACTGGCATCTTGATTGAAACCTCATAAAATTCCCTAAATTGGAAGTTGCAGCACTTCTGAATTCCTGACTCACAGAAAGAAGAGAAAATAAATGCTTGCTGTTTTAAGTCACAACATTTCGGGGGAGTTTGATAGCCAGCAATAGATAACATATGGATGAGGAGACTGGAGCAACTAGGAGCTCTCTGGTCATCTCTCTTTTCATACGGCCTTAGAGTCTCTCTATATGTTTTTTTGCATGGGCTAGTTTGAGCTTCCTTACACAATGTAAGCCAGACTTACACGATGTCTGTTGATGGTATCAGATAACACAGTGAGTAAGGAGGAAACTGCATTGCCTTTTATGGTCTACCTTTGTAAGTCAGATAGCACCACTTCTTGTATACTCTTTTTTTTTTTCATTTTTTTATTAATTAAAAAAATTAACAAACAAAACATTTAGAAATCATTCCATTCTACATGTAAAATCAGTAATTCTTAATATCATCACATAGTTGCATATTCATCATTTCTTAGTACATTTGCATTGATTTAGAAAAAGAAATAAAAAGACAACGGAAAAAGAAATAAAATGATAATAGAGAAAAAAATACTATATGTACCATACCCCTTACCCCTTGCTTTCATTTACCACTATTTCAAACTGAATTTATTTTAACATTTGTTCCCCCTATTATTTATTTTTATTCCATATGTTCTACTCTTCTGTTGATATAGTAGCTAAAAGGAGCATCAGACATAAGGTTTTCACATTCACAGAGTCTCATTGTGAAAGCTATATCATTGTTCAATCATCATCAAGAAACATGGCTACTGGAACACAGCACTACATTTTCAGGCAATTCCCTCCAGCCTGTCCACTATGTCTTGAACAACAAAGTGATATCTACTTAATGCATAAGAATAACCTCCAGGATAACCTCTCGACTCTGTTTGGAATCTCTCAGCCATTGACACTTTGTCTCATTTTACTCTTCCCCCTTTTGGTCGAGAAGGTTCTCTCAGTCTCTTGATGTTAATTCTCAGCTCATTCTAGGGTTTTTCTCAGTCCTTTGATGCTGAGTCTCAGCTCATTCCAAGATCTTTGTCCCACGTTGCCAGGAAGGTCCACACCGCTGGGAGTCACGTCCCACACAGAGAGGGGGAGGGTGGTGAGACTGCTCATCATATTGGCTGGAGAGAGAGGCCACATCTGAGCAACAAAAGAGGCTCTCTTGGGGGTGACTCTTAGGCCTAAATTTTAAGTAGACTTGACCTATCTTTTGTGGGGTTAAGTTTCATGTGAACAAACCCCAAGACTGAGGGCTCAGCCTATAGCTTTGGTTGTCCACACTGATTGTGAGAATATCAAGAATTCAACTTGGGGAAGTTGAATTTCTCCCCACTCTCACCATTCCCCGAAGGGGGCTTGCAAATACTTTTCCAGTCACTGATCAAATCATTCTAGGATTCATCAGGGGATCACTCTGGACAAACCAACAAAATCTCATGTGCTACCTGAGATTCCAAGTACTTATGACATTCAATCAAACTATCTACATGAGTTATATTAGGAAATGCTCTAGTCAAAATCTAAATTTTGTAACAAATAGACATTTTTTGCTTTAGTCTCACACATAATGTGACATTTTAAAGTATTAGTTATCATCTATTTTCAGCACCCTGCCATAATGACAATCCTTTGTTCTTCCTCATGCAAAAACATTTTTAAAATTGTACATTGTACATTTCACTATTATTATACACTCTAGGCATTCCTAGATTATACCATCTCGATCTTTAACATCTATCTTTCTTTCTGATTTCATTTATGTCCCCAGCCCTCCTCCCTCTATCATTCTCACATGCAGCTTCATTCAGTGTTTTAACATAATTACATTACAGTTAGGTAGTATTGTGCTGTCCATTTCTGAGTTTTTGTATCCAGTCCTGTTGCACAGTCCGTATCCCTTCAGCTCCAATTACCCACTATCTTACCCTATTTCTATCTCCTGATGGTCTCTGTTACCAATGATATATTCCAAGTTTATTCACTAATGTCAGTTCATATCAGTGAGACCATACAGTATTTGTTCTTTAGTTTTTGACTAGTCTCACTCAGCATAATGTTCTCTAGGTCCATCCATGTTGTTACATACTTCATAAGTTTATTCTGTCTTAGAGCTGCATAATATTCCGTTGTATGTATATACCACAGTTTGTTTAGCCACTCCTCTGTTGATGGACATTTTGGCTGTTTCCATCTCTTTGCAATTGTAAATAATGCTGCTATAAACATTGGTGTGCAAATGTCCATTTGTGTCTTTGCCCTTAAGTCCTCTGAGTAGATACCTAGCAATGGTATTGCTGGGTCATATGGTAATTCTATATTCAGCTTTTTGAGGAAGCGCCAAACTGCCTTCCACAGTGGTTGCACCATTTGACATTCCCACCAACAGTGGATAAGTGTGCCTCTTTCTCCACATCCTCTGCAGCACTTGTCATTTTCTGTTTTGTTGATAATGGCCATTCTGGTGGGTATGAGATGATATCTCATTGTGGTTTTGATTTGCATTTCTCTAATGGCCAGGGACATTGAGCAGCTCTTCATGTGTCTTTTGGCCATTTGTATTTCCTCTTCTGAGAAGTGTCTGTTCAAGTCTTTTTCCCATTTTGTAATTGGATTGGCTGTCTTTTTGCTGTTGAGTTGAACAATCTCTATATAAATTCTGGATACTAGACCTTTATCTGATATGTTATTTCCAAATATTGTCTCCCATTGTGTAGGCTGTCTTTTTACTTTCTTGATGAAGTTCTTTGATGCACAAAAGTGTTTAATTTTGAGGATCTCCCATTTATTTATTTATTTCTTCAGTGCTCTTGCTTTAGGTTTAAGGTCCATAAAACAGCCTCCAATTATAAGATTCATAAGATATCTCCCTACATTTTCCTCTAACTGTTTTATGGTCTTAGACCTAATGTTTAGATCTTTGATCCATTTTGAGTTAACTTTTGTATAGGGTGTGAGATACGGGTCCTCTTTCATTCTTTTGTGTATGGATATCCAGTTCTCTAGGCACCATTTATTGAAGAGACTGTTCTGTCCCAGGTGAGTTGGCTTGACTGCCTTATCAAAGATCAAATGTCCACAGATGAGAGGGTCTATATCTGAGCACTCTATTTGATTCCATTGGTCAATATGTCTATCTATGCCAGTACCATGCTGTTTTGACCACTGTGGCTTCATAGTATGCCTTAAAGTCAGGCAGCGTGAGACCTCCAGCTTTGTTTTTTTTTCCTCAAGATACTTTTAGCAATTCGGGGCACCCTGCCCTTCCAGATAAATTTGTTTATCGGTTTTTCTATTTCTGAAAAGTAAGTTGTTGGGATTTTGATTGGTATTGCATTGAATCTGTAAATCAATTTAGGTAGAATTGACATCTTAACGATATTTAGTCTTCCAATACATGAACATGGTATGCCCTTCCATCTATTTAGGTCTTCTGTGATTTCTTTTAACAGTTTCTTGTAGTTTTCTTTGTATAGGTCTTTTGTCTCTTTAGTTAAATTTATTCCTAGGTATTTTATTCTTTTAGTTGCAATTGTAAATGGAATTCGTTTCTTGATTTCCCCCTCAGCTTGTTCTTTGCTAGTGTATAGAAACACTACAGATTTTTGAATGTTGATCTTGTAACCTGCTACTTTGCTGTACTCGTTTATTAGCTCTAGTAGTTTTGCTGTGGATTTTTCAGGGTTTTCAATGTATAGTATCATATCATCTGCAAACAGTGATAGTTTTACTTCTTTCTTTCCAATTTTGATGCCTTGTATTTCTTTTTCTTGTCTAATTGCTCTGGCTAGAACTTCCAACACGATGTTGAATAACAGTGGTGATAGTGGACATCCTTGTCTTTTTCCCGATCTTAGGGGGAAAGTTTTCAATTTTTCCCCATTGAGGATGATATTAGCTGTGGGTTTTTCATATATTCCCTTTACCATTTTAAGGAAGTTCGCTTGTATTCCTATCCTTTGAAGTGTTTTCAACAGGAAAGGATGTTGAATCTTGTCAAATGCCTTCTCTGCATCAAATGAGATGATCATGTGATTTTTCTGCTTTGATTTGTTGATATGGTATATTACATTAATTGATTTTCTTATGTTGAACCATCCTTGCATACCTGGGATGAATCCTACTTGGTCATGATGTATAATTCTTTTAATGTGTTGCTGAATTTGATTTGCTAGAATTTTGTTGAGGACTTTTGCATCTATATTCATTAGAGAGATTGGTCTATAGTTTTCTTTTTTTGTAATATCTTTGCCTGGTTTTGGTATGAGGGTGATGTTGGCTTCATAGAATGAATTAGGAAGCTTTCCCTCCACTTCAATTTTTTTTGAAGAGTTTGAGCAGGGTTGGTACTAATTCTTTCTGGAATGTTTGGTAGAATTCACATGTGAAGCCGTCTGGTCCTGGACTTTTCTTTTTGGGAAGCTTTTGAATGACTGATTCAATTTCTTTACTTGTGATTGGTTTGTTGAGGTCATCTATTTCTTCTTGAGTCAAAGTTGGTTGTTCATGCCTTTCTAGGAACTTGTCCATTTCATCTACATTGTTATATTTATTAGCATAAAGTTGTTCATAGTATCCTGTTATTACCTCCTTTATTTCTGTGAGGTCAGTGATTATGTCTCCTCTTCCATTTCTGATCTTATTTATTTGCATCCTCTCTCATCTTCTTTTTGTCAATCTTGCTAAGGGCCCATCAATCTTATTGATTTTCTCATAGAACCAACTCTGGACTTATTGATTTTCTGTTGTTTTCATATTCTCAATTTCATTTATTTCTGCTCTAATCTTTGTTATTTCTTTCCTTTTGCTTGCTTTGGGGTTAGTTTGCTGTTCTTTCTCCAGTTCTTCCAAGTGGACAGTTAATTCCCCAATTTTTGCCCTTTCTTCTTTTTTGATATAGGCATTTAGGGCAATAAATTTCCCTCTTAGCACTGCCTTTGCTGCGTCCCATAGGTTTTGATATGCTGTGTTTTCATTTTCATTCGCCTCGAGATATTTACTAATTTCTCTTGTAATTTCTTCCTTGACCCACTGGTTGTTTAAGAGTGTTGTTGAGCCTCCACGTATTTGTGAATTTTCTGGCACTCTGCCTATTGATTTCCAACTTCATTCTTTTATAATCTGAGAAAGTGTTGTGTATGATTTTAATCTTTTTAAATTTGTTGAGACTTGCTTTGTGACCCAGCATATGGTCTATCTTTGAGAATGATCCATGAGCACTTGAGAAAAAGGTGTATCCTGCTGTTGTGGGGTGTAATGTCCTATAAATGTCTGTTAAGTCTAGCTCATTTATTGTAATATTCAAATTCTCTGTTTCTTTATTGATCCTCTGTCTAGATGTTCTGCCCATTGATGAGAGTGGGGAATTAAAGTCTCCAACTATTATGGTAGATGTGTCTATTTCCCTTTTCAGTGTTTGCAGTGTATGCCTCACATATTTTGGGGCATTCTGGTTTGGTGCATAAATATTTATGATTGTTATGTCTTCTTGTTGAATTGTTCCTTTTATTAGTAGATAGCATCCTTCTTTGTCTCTTTTAACTGTTTTACATTTGGAGTCTAATTTGTTGGATATTAGTATAGCTACTCCTGCTCTTTTCTGGTTGTTATTTGCATGAAATATCTTTTCCCAACCTTTCACTTTCAATCTATGTTTATCTTTGGGTCTAAGATGTGTTTCCTGTAGACAGCATATAGAAGGATCCTGTTTTTTAATCCATTCTGCCAGCCTATGTCTTTTGATTGGGGAGTTCAATCCATTAACATTTAGTGTTATTACTGTTTGGGTAATACTTTCCTCTATCATTTTGCCTTTTGTATTTTATATGTCATATCTAATTTTCCTTCTTTCTACACTCTTCTCCACACCTCTCTCTTCCATCTTTTCGTATGTCTCTAGTGCTCCCTTTACTATTTCTTGCAGAGCTGGTCTCTTGGTCACAAATTCTCTCAGTGACTTTTTGTCTGAAAATGTTTTAATTTCTCCCTCATTTTTGAAGGACAATTTTGCTGGATATAGAATTCTTGGTTGGCAGTTTTTCTCTTTTAGTAATTTAAATATATCATCCCACTGTCTTCTTGCCTCCATGGTTTCTGCTGAGAAATCTACACATAGTCTTATTGGGTTTCCCTTGTATGTGATGGATTGCTTTTCTCTTGCTGCTTTCAAGATCCTCTCTTCCTCTTTGACCTCTGACATTCTAACTTGTAAGTGTCTTGGAGAACGTCTATTTGGATCTATTCTCTTTGGGGTGCGCTGCACTTCTTGGATCTGTAATTTTAGGTCTTTCATAAGAGTTGGGAAATTTTCAGTGATAATTTCTTCCATTAGTTTTTCTCCTCCTTTTCCCTTCTCTTCTCCTTCTGGGACACCCACAACGCATATATTTGTGCGCTTCATATTATCATTCAATTCCCTGAGCCCCTGCTCATATTTTTCCATTCTTTTCCCTATAGGTTCTGTTTCTTTTTGGATTTCAGATGTTCCATCCTCCATTTCACTAATTCTAACCTCTGTCTCTTGAAATCTACCATTGTAGGTTTCCATTGTTTTTTCATCTCTTCTATTGTATCTTTCATTCCCATAAATTCTGTGATTTGCTTTTTCAGACTTTCCATTTATTCTTTTTGTTCATTCCGTGCCTTCTTTATGTCCTCCCTCAATTTACTGATTTGGTTTTTGAAGAGGTTTTCCATTTCTGTTCATATATTCAGCATTAGTTGTCTCAGCCCCTGTATCTCATTTGCACTATAGGTTTGTTCCTTTGACTGGGCCATATCTTCAATTTTCCTGGTGTGATTTGTTATTTTTTGCTGGTGTCTGGACATTTAATTACCTTGATTAGTTTATTCTGGAGATTGCTTTCACTTATCTTACCTAGGGTTTTCTTGCTAGATGAGTTTGTTGTCTATCTGTTCATTGACCTTCAGTTCAGCTTTTTCTGGGCCTCTAGCTTAATTTTTGTTTAACAGAGGGTAATTTTTCAGTTCTTGTTTTCTTGTTTCTTGTCCTGCTTGTAAGGTGCCTTTTTCCTCCCCACCCTTAGGAGGGTCTACATAGGTATTACAGACTCCAGCCGTGTTTTCCCGGACTAAGCTGGCCTCCTTTCGGGGAGAAGGAATCACCTGCATCAGTTTTCCCTGAGTGTGAGACTCAGCAGGTTGAAAGACTTTCCTGTGAAGTCTCTGGGCTCTGTTTTTCTTATCTTGCCCAGTATGTGGCGCTTGTCTGTCTGCGGGTCCCACCAGCAAAAGATGTTGTGTCCTTTAACTTTGGAAGGCTCTCCCTGCTGGGGACGTGGTGCAGACAGAGGAAAGGTTGTAGGCTGGGTTAATGGCTTCAAATTACGAAGCCCTGGGGTCTGAATTCCTTGAGAGAGGGATTCCACCTGAGTTGTGTTTCACCCCTCCCGTGGGGAAGTTTCAGGTGGGAGACAGCCCTGAAAGCAGCCTGTTTCTGCATTTGGGGCAGTTGCAGCTGAATCCAGAGGCAGCCAAGCCTCCATAGAAACATCCTCAGAAGGCTTCGTTTCATCCCCTTTCCTCTTTTTTGGTTAGCCCAATAGGCGACCTCTGCCTTGACCAGTTTCGCCTGAGCTGGGGGCCTATGTTTAGTAGTCAGAATTTGTTTATTAGTGCCACTATTGGTGTTTGGTTGGACTCAGTCCCTGCTACTGTTAGAGACTCTTTCCTTTCCCTCTGGGAAGCCGCCTGTGTGGGAGGGGCGCTGGGCCCCGGCCACCACGGCTTGGGGAACTGCGCGCGGCTTGGGGAACTGTGTGCGGCTTGGGGAACTCACTGTTCTGGAGACTCACAGCCAGTCCAGACTGAGGTATGCTGTGTGTCCGTTCACTGTCGTGGCTCCAGGAGCTGTTCTGTACTGTTTCTGGTTATTTAGTAGTTGCTCTGGAGGACGAACTAAAAACGTACGCACATTACTAAGCCACCATCTTGGCCCCAGAATCCACTTCTTGTATAGTCTTGATTAAAATTATCATAAAAACCTTTCTAATTTTAAGGGGAGAGTTCATACACCCCTGTTTCTTAATGGAAGGAGTCCAAAGTCACATTGTATTAAGAGCATATTGGGTGGGAGATACTGTTGGAGCCACTTTTGGAAAATACAATCTAGCACATTGTATGCCTTCCATAAGGAAATGCCACATCCAACAGAGCATTTGAAAAGTAGATGTATTAGTTTATAAGCTGCTGGCATGCAATATACCAAAACTGGAATGTCTTTTAAAAAGGGAATTTAATAAGGTACAAGTTTACAGTTCTAAGCCTATAAAAATGTTCAAACTAAGGAATCCAGGGAAAGATACCTTAATTCAAGGAAGGTTGATGAGTCAGAAACATCTCTTGTCAGCTGGATAGTCACAATGTGGCTGGCTTCTGTTGGACCCTTGCTCTTAGACTCCATTGTTTTCAGCCTCTGTTCCTGTGAGGGTTCCTCTCTTTGCTTCTCCAAGGCTGGCATTTGTCTCTTGGCTTCCCTTGGCCCTCTCCTAGTTCTGGCTTGCTTAACATCTCATGGCAATGTCTGCTTGGCTCCATTCATCTCTAAACATATGTGTCTCTTTTCTCTGCCTGTCAGTTCTGCTCTGGAGTTTCTGTTGGCTCTGAGGCTTCTCCAATAAATTTCCTCCTTTAAAGACTCTAGTAAACTTATCAAGATCCACCAGGAATGGGTGGGGTCACTTCTCCACCTAATCAAAAGGTCACACTCACAATTGGATGTGTCACATCTCCGTGGAGATAATCTAATCAAAAGATTCCAACCTACAGTATTGAATCAGGATTAACAGAAATGGCTGCCCCCACAAGATTAAATCAGGATTAAAACGACTTTTCTGGGGTACATACTATTCTCAAACTGTCAGAGCTATAAATTTAAGAGTTCCAGTGTTTAGAGGGCATTAAAACCATTACAATGGATGATACCACTTAGAGAGGGAGGATAGAATGTGAAAGAGACATAGTCCTAGGAGGTTATCGTAAAGAACTCTGAAATTTAAAAACCAGCCCAGAAAGGAATTCTAGGGCATTGTATCACAAAGCCAAGGAAAAAGGTATTCAAAGAAGGAAGAGGTAGTCATTTAAGTAGCAAATGTTGCAGAAAGATTAGGCAAAATGAGAATTAAAAAAATATTCATTGGATCTAGCATTGCAGAGGTCATTGATGATCTTAATGAGAACTGTTTCAGTAGCATGTTGGGGCCAGAAACCAGACTACAGTAGCTGAAAACAAAGACAAGGGAATAAGCATAGTCTCAGGTAAAGACAGATCAAAAGCACAAAAGAAGGGATTAGCTTTGAATAAGAAAAGGAGCATTTCCAGGATTGGAAGGAAGGAGTTTAGGTGGAGTACAGATGACTACATAAGTGTGAGCTGACTATTGAGGATGTGTATGCTTAAAAAGTTCTATAAAGATCATTTGTTGAGAGAGAGAGAGAAGAAATGGCCATCAACGTCTGAGGAGCACTGTGAATGCTTGATACAGAGAGATTACAGATATATTCCTTGCAAACCTCTAGTATATAATACATGAAAGTTTAGACTTCATTGGGATTGAATTTCAACTGTTACTTGTTTAAGCAACAAGAATACATGAAATCAACCATTTTACCATTTGTCATGGTCAGGGACATGTGTCAGCTTGGCCAAGTTGTGGTACCTGCTTGTCTGGTTGGGCAAGTGCTGGCCTGTCTGTTGCAATGAGGACATTTCACAGAATTAGATCATGATCATGTCAGCTACATCCACAGCTGATTCCATTTGTAATCAGCCAAAGGGGAGAGTCTTCTGCAATGAGTGATGCTTAATCTAATCATGGGAAGCTTTTTTAGGAGGATTCAGAAGAGACACGCTCTCTTCCTGCTTCAGCTTGTGAGCCTCTCCTGTGGAGTTCATCCAGACCCTCCATCAGAATCATCAGCTTCACAGCCTGCCCTGCAGATTTTGGACTCTGCATTCATGCAGTCATATGAGACACTTTTATAAATTCTATATTTGCGAGTGTTCCCTGTTGATTCTGTTTCTCTGGAGAACCCTAACTAATACACCATTGAAAATTAATAAAAATAAAAGATATAATATTATCAGATTCTGCTACCAGGTGAATATGGGAACGATAGGAAAATCCCAGTGACTTGTTGCAAACTACCATCAATTTTAAGCCACCTATTATAGAGAACTCTACTTTTTAATCTTTCATTCAATGTATTTATCAGAATGTGGTTGTGGTGAGGCAGGAAAGCCTAAAAGTAAAAGGCTACTTCAGATCTGTTTTCTTTTTTATCCATTAGAGGGGACAAATTTCTTATAGAGTACAGTATTTACTATGACTTTTTTTTGTATGCTGTATGACAAGGTCACATTTCATTCTTTTTTCCCTATGTGTATCCCATTATCGCAGCACCATCTGTTGAATTTTTTTGTTTAGTTGGTTTTTTGTTGGTTTCTTTGTTTTTTTATTTGTTTGGGAAGTGCATGGGCTGGGGATCGAACCCAGGTCTCCCACATGGCTGGCGAGAATTCTACCACTAAACTACTCTCGCACCCCCTACTATGACTTTTTAAAGTAGCATAGTTATTTATAACATTATGGATGAAACATTGTTGTATCATATATTTCTCCTAGAATTGGTCTGCAGTGGTAAAGTAGCATAGGTTCCTTCTCAGAGATTCTTGAGAAAATTTTTTACAGGTTCAAAATCAAGATGCGCTCAGTGGAGAATGATTCCATGGCAGACAGCTCTTTGGTAAGGAAAAAGAAAGAAAAGCCTGCATGGGAAAGCGGGCTACTGTTCAACGAAAATAGAGTTTATCCAATTATAATGGAAATATAGAAAGGAGTTTCATCTTATTTCAGATAATGTCTGTGATACCTTATGTCTTTCTACACCAAATTAAACAGCACAGACTGAAGTTCAGCATAAATGTAAACTTCTGGTAAGAAACATAAGCAGACACAGAAAAAGATGTTAGTAGTACTGTTACCACTATTACGTTTAGATTTTAACTTTCACAATTTCAGGTCATAAAAGACTTCACTTGCATGTGTTTATATGCAGCAGTTGCATGTATATTAAAGGCGTATAGTTACTTCAGTCAAATGGGACACCCCAAGTTAGAGGCCATTCAACACTTTGCCTACAAACATGAAAATAGGGCAATTTCGAAAAGGAGTTTTAGAGAAACAAAAATTTCAATCAATAGAACTTATAATTTCCTCTCCATACCCACCAGCAATAGATTGCCATTTCGAAAAGCAGTTTAAAATAAATTCAAAAGATATTTAGAGACAGACTGCCTGCTCACTATTGTTATTTCAATACAAATCCTAATATACTCAGAGAATTTTTTCCTCTCCATTGAAAGAGTTTCAAAAACTCCACAACAGTCAAGAAACTGTTCTCTTTTCCTACTACTCATTCTTTGTTGTTATGGTGACAATAATAATGTCTAATATTTCTGAATACTTAATAGTTTCTGGAAACAGTACAAAGTGAGATGCAAGTGTTAATCTCTGACTATACAGGAGCAATGAACTTTAGCCCATCTTTCCTAATATTTGCAATATTTGATGATATCAATGATGTGATTTCTATTTTGTCCTTATTCCTCATTAAGATATTAATCATAAATAAGTTTTGTAGGTAGCTACTTGTTAATTAGTAAATTGGTACTTTAATCAAAAAAGTTTACTACAAAAACACGTTGAAAATGCTACCAGAACATAAGCTTCTTTGCAAGAATTTATGTTCCCAGAGGGCAGGTCCCTTGTGTCTCTTGGTCTCCATCATATTTCCTGTGCCTAGAATAGTAGTCAGTTTAAAGGAGGTGTCCAGAAAGGTCTGCTAAATGAAATTAATGAATGTATCACAAGTGTACAGATGCATGAAAACCATAAAGTTCATAGAGTGCTTTGATTCTTTCTCTGACACAACATATTCTGTGCAATGGCATTCTGGTTAGTACATTAAATAGAAGGGGATTAATCTATGATAAGTCGTCAAATGCTAGGAAGCCCTTTCATATTTGAATTTCAAAGCATTTAAGCCCTTTGGTTTTATTATTTTTGAAACCTGTCCTTGGTCTACAATAGGGTATCACTAGCAAATTCAAGCCCCAGGAGCTCTGTGGAAGCCCCGTCTCTGGAAAGGAAAAAAAAATTTGCTTAACAATAAGGACATCTGCTGGTTAAAATGAAATACTTTTGAAATTTAGGCAATAAGTTTTAGAGTAGCATGGAGCTGTGTCTTTATGTTGAAATAACCTCTTTATAGTTGAATATTAATAAAAGGTAACATTTGATTGTCCAGTGTTTGTTTTATTCCAGAAATGCCCAAGTAGTGACACTATCTGTAAAAGAACTGTGAGCTCTCTTGCAGATAATAGTTTTAGTCAAAGAATAGAAATGACTATCTCCCTGATCTCCTGCTAGATGTTTAATCATCTTCAATAGCAACAAACATTTAAGTATCGTCTAAGTTAAGTTACTGTGGCATGCCAGCAAGCTAACATTGTGAAACATGACAGAGGCAGCATTTGGCTCATTTTTGCTCTTTCCGGGTGCATGCTAAGCTCAGGCCTCACAGTAGCAGGAGTTAACCTCAGTTAATGTCTGTGAGGGACTGAGCCTACCACTTGCTAGGGCTGTGTTCTCACTGTTTTATAAACATACAGGTCAACTGCTTTCTACAATACTCTTTCCTTCCCTAGCTGAATTAATTAATGTTATCCCACCTCCCAACCTCTACTATGATTTCTTCTCAACCAAATGTCTTCTTAGAAAGGACTACGCTGAACTACCTATGTAAAATCCATTTTCAAAGCAACCAATTGATATACTTCTTAGAAGACAAAATTTGCGATTACTGATTTACTAATATATTGTCCCTTCCTCTCCTACCCTACACTATAAGCATCAAAAGGGAAGGGAATATTTTTAAGTCTCAATCTAGACATTCTCCCAATTTTAGTAAAATAATTTAAATAGTCATATTTTGTCCCCAAAATGTCAAGGATGGAATGAAAACCTTTAGCTTTACTTCCTGGGAATATCTGAAGACTTAGCTCTCCATTCCCCTAACTGGAAAGAGGAACCAATTTTTTGCTAATATTCCGTTAATGAGCTTCAAAAAAATCTATTGCAAAAAAATAAGGGGTTATGGAGAGGTGGTGACCAGGTTGAGGGGTTAAAAGGAGTATGAAGTTGATACACTGAGACAAAAAGGAAGTCAGAAAAAGAATTATAAAGTGGAGTACCATAATCCCTAGAGGATAAATCAGAGATGGGAGAAGGTCTGGAAGAGCATGCTGTGGGGGCCTTACTAGGGACCACTTAGTCATTCCTCTGTTAGCAAAGGAATCTCCATCAGCTCTACAGAAGTTTGGAAGGCCTTCCAGTGTATACCCATCAACCATATTAACAAGACTCCGAGTCTGTAGAAAGAAAAGAATGGATCACTCAGAGATTGCATTTTCCTTTTACTTTAAATGAAAGCTCTTGCAAACATATTTGTCTTTTCTGAATCACACGATCCAGGATATCTAGGACATGATACAATCATGAAACAACAGAACCTGCTTCTCCATATTGGAAACACTTTTATAGTAACATATCAACTTTTCATTAAAGAAAGATAATTTCATCAATATTCAATCACTGATGAGGTTCATGAAAGTGTTATACAAAGTTAAGCATAACTAGACCATGCCTTAAATATTTGTAAATAATGTTATAATTTCTATTTGGGATAGAAGCATTTCTCATGATTTTTCTGCAAAACATTTCATTTCAAATTATATAAAATCTAGGAGAAAATTAAAAATATCATGCATTCCCTAAGTACATATTGACTTAGTCATGAGGTAGTGATAATCTAAAAGCATAACTGCTAAAAATTATCTAGGATTCAAATCAAATAAACTG
Source organism: Tamandua tetradactyla (assembly GCF_023851605.1). Classification (NCBI taxonomy): domain Eukaryota; kingdom Metazoa; phylum Chordata; class Mammalia; order Pilosa; family Myrmecophagidae; genus Tamandua; species Tamandua tetradactyla. The sequence goes on along the minus strand of NC_135327.1, from coordinate 129,926,078 downwards.
CTGAGTATTCAAATTAAAGATGTAGAGGTGTTATTATGATAATGGATTTACTTTTTAAATAATGTATTAAGCTAATATTGAAATAAATTTGTCTTCCCCAAGTAAATACAAACTGACTTGGGAAAAGGTAGTTAGAAAAGAAACTCACCCAAAAATGGAGAATTTAATTATGAGGATGCACTTGACTTTCTAAGGGCGTTAACGGCAAAGAGTAGGCTGATGGTTAACAGTAACCATCCTTATCACATTTAGGAATAATTTCCTATGTCTTAATCTACTTAACACATTCTGAAATATCAATATTCAAATCAAGACTTTTATATATCAGTCCACTTGTTTCAAGTTTTCTGTCCAAGTAATAGCTTCCTATTTTTGTTGCATTTTATGTAGCAATTATATAACGCAATCTGGGTCAACTAGATATGAGAGATTTCCTACTCTATTACTCATCTTTTTAATTCTCTTCTATTATTGATTAATTGTGTAAGTATGTACTGTTGAAACTAGTAAAAATGACATTACATGAATGAATGCTACAAGTGTCCTGTTAAAGAAAATCCATTCTTATCAAGCATTAAATTCACGAAATTTTCCTTGGCTTAAAATGAGTATTTACTTTCCACTTTTCCAAAAACATAGCAACCTTGCCAATAATTATGTCACTTCAGCTTTCTTTTTTATGGCTCTAAAGATTCTAAACTCTGACATTTAATACTATTTACTCTAAATATACTTAAAGCAGACAAAGAAATTTCAAGTAAAGTAAACTGTACCTACATCCAAGAAAAAAATAAGTCTCAACATCTATATCTCACTTTTAAAAATTACACAAATACTTTGTACGTTCTTAAAAAATGAATGCTTACAATATTAATTTGCAAGTCTTTCCACATAAAATGACACACAGGAATGTGAAAAGATCAATATTCTGTGACAAGATTGCAACATTCTGGATTTTCTTTTTTTTTGTAGCTATTGTTTTTTCTGTTTACCACAGACTACTGTACAAGTTCTTATGCTTTGGCTATGAAATCAGTTGGAGCTGAATGAGGCAACATTGGCTATTAAGGCTTATTTCTATGATGGAACATTATCCTTAAATCTGATGCCATTTCCAGAGGACAGTAAGACAATTACAGCCATCTTGAATCTTCAGGCTTCTGTTTTGAAGACTTTCTTTTCTAAGGTAAAAGCTGATTGAAGGTAGTCTTTAGTTCTCTTTGGGGAATTTATCTCTTTCTTCACATTTTGACTTGGTGGTTCTGTAGGTATATTTACAGGTGATGTTTGGTGATGTCTGACCAGCCAGGGCAAAAAGTTCATCCCTTCTCAGCAGGGCATTATCCTTGACAAAGAGCTGTGCAACTGCTTTATTAACAGCGAGCTCACGAAGTGTGAGATGTTTCCAGTCCTTTCTCTTTGAGTCACATCTGTCATATATTGCACTGTATTTTCAGACTTCCTTTTCTTTGTGTGATCATCATTGCTCATCTCAAAGATATGGCCAATCACTTTGGCCAACTTCTTATTGTTTTTTCACTTCATTCAAACTTTTTGCAGCATGGGTGCCATTTGCGCCACACACTTGGCCACAGAGAGTGCAGTGGCAGCATCCAGCACCTCACTGCTTTCCCTGCGAGAAGCTGGGGAGCCAAGGCCTACTGGGGAGAGACTGTGCTCACGCTCTGTGTCATGGTAGCCCTGCCAGTCTGGACTTACTTGCATTCTGCAGAACCAACCTCCCCACATCTGATTTCCCCTGTCTCAAGCTCTGCACACAGGCAGTGGCAGCACATTTTGGGATTTTTAAATGAGGTTACTGGGCACTGCTATTCCTTTCATAACTACTACAGAATATTCCCAGCCATGCTGGTGATCCTTCTGGTAATTTATTGACGGGTATGGTACTGACAGGAAGTGAAGCCAGAGGCTGATTGAAAAGGTCTGGGTCTATAACCCAGTCTCTGTAGTCTTCTGATATGAAGACGTTTGCTACCATGCCCATAAGGACCATGATTTTCCCAAATCTCTGTTCTCCAGCTTCACAGAGTTGTTGGACATCATTACCAACTTGTTGAATGAAAGCATCAAAATAAGAAGGTAGATTGACGTTTTCTAATATTCTGTATAGCTGCAGCTCCCCAAAGTAAGGCCGTGGCCATTACTGTGTATCTGTTCAACGGGGCCAGCGGCTGCAGTGGTCTTCGAGCGCTCTCCCCCGCGCATTGCTCTGCCCCAACTCTCAAGTGACGTTCCCAGACTCTCCTCTGGCGCCGGTCAGGATGTCCCTGCTCCCACCAACCGGGAAAGGGAAGGTGGGACAAGCGCATTCTCCGAGCTCGGCCCGCCCTTTCTCCCACCAGCCCGCCCGCCCGCCAGCCCAGACAGCGTTCACTTGATGGAGGCTGCCTGCTCCTCTTCAGGGCTCCCGTGGGTGGGTGGCGATGACACGCTCCTTTCTCCCCAATAATGTTTTAAACAACAATTTTGACTATGTACTTACTTCATTAGAATTGCTCTTTGAGTAGTTTAATTGCTTTTCTGGTTCAGGGGTTTATTAGTTTCCATTTGTAGTGCTTACTACAATTCAGGCTCCATGTATATCATTTTGCCTACATCACGCTGAGCGATGGATTTTGTTAACCCCATTTTTATAAGGTAAGTGAACCTTAGAGAGGTTAAATATCATACCCGAGGTTATTCCACCGTTAGGCAATGGAGCCAAAATTCACTCAGGCCTGATTCCAATGACCATGCCACAACAGTATCCTAATTTACATAAATATTACCTATATATTCATTTAGAAATGGAACATGTCATCAATGCCAATAGGATACAGAGTACCACAAATTAGTAATAGACAATAAAACATTACTTACAGGGGGTGCACAGGTAACTCAGTGGTAAAATTCTCACCTGCCATGGAGGAGAGCTGGGTTTAATTCCCTGCCCATGCACTCCGAAAAACGGGGGAAAAAGTTACTGCATTTATTTGAAAATTGGTCAAATATGCCCATCTTCCAGTTAAGCAAAGAATCTGTAAGCTCATTACAATAATTTGTTTTCATTATAAGAAGACTATTGCTAAAGTTTATTTTGTAAACAGTAGGTTAAGAGCAAACGCTCTGGAGGCTTCAATTGTCTATTACTTACTAGCTGTTCCTTTATTTCTCTGTGGTTCTTGTGTAAAACAGGATTCATCTTTAATAACTGTACCGATGCTTTTGGTGCTAATGACCTTTAAATGAGTTTAATGCATGCAAAGCATCCAAGAAGCCCACAGTAGGTACTCAAAAAAAGTTAACTCACAGTATTCAAATCCAAAGGTTTATTTTATTTAGCTGTTTCATACTTGCTCATTTTTTTGAAATGTAACATTTATAAGAAAATTGCCCCAAAGAATAGTATAGTAATGTGAACTACTGGTTAAAAACTAAGTATTTTTGGCTTAAAACCTAAAGATTCATTTTCCTAAACCTGTTTTGGTATGCAGTTTATTTCTTCTCCAATGTTTCTTTGATGAATTTGGGTTACTTCCACTTAAGTCTTCCAGCTATACTCTGTATTCAAAAGAAAGCACGATTGCATAGAGTTATCGAAACTGCTGAAACGTTATAGATGAAAACAAATCATTATACATTTACCTCATCTGTCACTTCAAACTAATCTAAGACGTACATACATATTCTTGATAACCCTTATTTGACTTTGATAACTGATGGTGACTACATTCCCATTGTGGCAATGCCAGTTTCAGCACAGTCATTGGAAGCAAGGATATTAGCCAAATCTAGCTTTTAAACCTGTCATCCCAGGAAAGAAGAGTATGAAATAGTTTTATAAACAAGTAAAATGAGGTTAAAACCATAAAAGGAGTTCTAACAGAATTCAGACCACTCAATCTCGCAATTTTCAAGCTTGCAACTCTTTAAAAAAAGAAAGAAAGAAACCTTCTGCCGGGATCTCAGATTCTGAAAGATTAGTTTGGGGCGGAGCTGGAGTATGGATCTTATCTAAACGCCCCAGGTAACTGAAAAACGGCCACCTTATTAGACCTGTGCTTTGAGGACAGCTGCATATCAGACTAGCATCCTGCTAGTATACTATCCTCATAGTAGTACGCATAGTGATAGCGTATACTATACTACAAAGTAGCAGCACGGACTAGTTAGTATAAATGCTATACTAGCATACTTGTTAATTACACTCACTCAGGAGAACACATTTCACCAAGAATTGCATCACACACCCAATAGGTGACACCTCATTTTAAGGGCCTCTGGCAAGGCAGACCTAGTGTAAACGGCCTCGAAGCACACACTCCCCATTTTCTTCTCTATTCAGAACTCCCTTTCAAGTCCTTCCTCACCGCGGCCCCGAACTATGAAACTCTGCCTGCGGAAACCAACTATCTCCAGAGCTAGAGGGACCACAGTCCAAAGAAAAAGGGCCGCAGCATCAACAAAGGGACAGTCGATGGTGGAATTCCCAAGTGAGAGGAAAAGAAGACCGCTGACAATACCCGACACACAATCTAGGCTGAAGCGCCAGTAACCCCTTGTCCGGAAGTGACGCCAGCAGACCGCGCGCGAAGCCGCCTTGCGGGAAAATGAGACGGGAGGGGGAGCGAGAGGGGGGCTGGGGGCGGGGCGCGGCCGCGGCTCCGTTTCCGGTGGCTTGTCGCGCTCGCTCACTCCAGCTGCAGCCACTTTCGACCGTGGCTGCTTCCTCCATCCTGGTATTTTTTGGAGCCTCCATCCTGGTTCTTCCAAAGTGCCCGGACCCAAAACAGGAAGTAAGTGCGATGGAACCTTCAGGTCCCAACTGCCGCCAGGGCCGCTCCGCCCAGTGCAGCCTGCCCGGCCCCCTCACCACCCGTCAGCTCCCGGCGGCCGGCTCGGGCTTTCTGCTTCGGGACACTGCGGGGGGGTAGAAGCTGGGCCTTCGTGACGCTGAAGTTGCAGTCCCCGCATGCCCTGGCCAGGGCCTCCCTGCCGGGGCCGGACTGGCAGCAGCAGCAGCAGCAGCTCGGGCTGCAGAGAATAGGAGCGAGCGGCCGCAGAGGCTCCGCAGCGATCAGGCGGGGGCGGAAAATGGCGGCGGCTTCAGAGGAGCTAAATGGCGTCGGGACCCCTGGGGGGTGGGGTGGGCCGGGAGCTTCGGTAGAGAATTGGCCCTGGAGAAGAGAGTAAGGAAGCCTTATTTGCTTTTTGTGCTGTTGAGTTTATTATTGTTGTTACGTTTTTCGGCTTTATTGTGTGGTACGGTAAAGGAGTGGTGGCCTGGGTGGAGTTGAAGGTGTTGGGGCGGATCTCCCCCCGGCCCCATCTTTTTTCTTTACTTCGTTTGTGTTTCAGACTGTTTTCCTAAATTCTGGGGTTCGTTCTCTCTCAAGGATTTTTGGCCAACGCAGAGGAAATTGGGGGTTTGCTAACCCAGCTGTCTCTGTCATTCTGAGGGAAAAGGAGGGTGATTGGCCGGGGTCCGCGGTGAGTCCCGTGCAGGCAGAAAACAGTAAAATGGAACTGAAAAGTAAATGATTGCCATATTTCTGAGTTTTGAGGAAATTTCTGTTTTTTTTTTTTAATTTTTAATTTTCTATGTCCTTTAATTTGGATTTTGGTTTGAGAAATTCTCGAGGGACGTGTTGTTCTACCCTTGTCTCCGGGCTGAAGTATTTAAGAGTAGAAGAGTCAAGAGCTGTTCTATGCAGATGAATGATGTGACGTGTGTTTTTACAATTAAAAAAATTCGCTGTAGATAAGGAGAAGGTGATGTTTCCATGAAATGGAAACTAGAAGTCCCTCTTTTGTATTAGAGAGTTTGTGTGGTTGCTTTTCTCAACTTAATTCATCGTTGTACATCTCCTTCCTGACAGAAGAGGGTAGTTGGCGGGACATCCGAAAAATGCGTATGTTATAGAATTTTTTAATATTCAGTATCTTATAAACTTGAAGAAGTGTTTAGAAATTCTTAAAACTGTGTCTGTTTTGGGAGGTGCAGGGTGGAATTCTCCCGTCATGCGGGAGACCCAAGCTGAATTCCTGGCCCATGCACTTCCTAAACAAACAAAAATTCAACAAACGGTGCTGCAATAACGGATGCTCACATGGAAAAAGAATGAAATGTGACCCCTGCCGTACAACATACAAAAGAAAACTATGCCTATATTTTTAATTCGTGGGAGGCAATTAATTATAGCAGTTAAGCTCCAGTTGAAGTAAAAGATTCTTCCATTGGATTAAAGTTATACAAACATAGAATCCATTTTTCTTTTTCTATCAAGGAACGAAGGAGTTTCATGTTTATGTTACCTCAGATATTTTCCTTGAGTTGATTTTAAGTTTGTGTTTCAGGTTACTATTTGAGAATGAGTGCACTTTAATATATTTAAATTTTTTAGTGTCTTGAGTAATTTAAAGCACTTTGAACTATAGAAACTCCGACTGTGGTAGTAAGACAAGATAAACTTGGCTGTTTACGATGGTGTAGTAGTGATAAGATTTCATTTATTTGGTTAAGATTTAGAAATTTAAGATTAAGAAAAAAGATGAAAGATTAAATTTGCATGGTTTAATTACAAAAATTATCCTTTTTGTTTGAAAGAATAAAATTTTGGTATACGAGTGAAGTTTTTTTCTTCCATTCACAAGGGACAAAAACAGCTTAATCCTGTCTGAAACTACATTACTTGTTACAGTTACGAAGAAAAATACGTTTTATTATCAGATTTTTGTCTCATTTTAACTCAAATATTAACTTTCTGTATACCACCAAAGAAGCTAATTTTTTACTATTTTAGTTGATAGGGTCACCAAAAATATGCTTTTTGGGGTATTTATCTATGTTCTTAATATTATAGTGAATATGATTAATAGGTTGCAGTTGAGCTAGACTCAGATGCATTTTGGTGGAGCCAAAATGCTATTGCCCTGTGTCTGTCTTCATCACTATTGCATACTTAGTAAGTCCAGGCTTTTAGCAGTTATATTAATAAATATATACATCATAAGCATTTTTCTCTGCATGTTAGTGTATTTTTGAAGTATTTTGAAGTAAAGCAATCATAAAAACAATTTTGAAGTTAGAATTTGTGCAGCAAGGAGGGAGCTGGTTACTGGTGGAGAATCAAAAGTAACAGCTAGCTATTCTCTTTGGCCTGCTGTTTTTATGTTCTGTTCTTTTTACAGGACTTTTTAAAGATGAGTAATAGTTGTTAGTTTATTCTGCCCCAAGAATACTTTGACTCTTGGGTAGAAAAGATTTAATTGTAAGGTTAGTTAGATATTACTAGACAGTGTATATATATATATATGTATTTTTTTAATTTTTAGAACTTGCTGAAACCTTCCCCACATCCCAATTCACTTCATCTTCCCAACATCTACATACCCTGATTTTTTATTAACGTTAGGATAAAGTAATATGCACTGAAAATAACATCTCATTATTTTAAACAGTTGCTTTTGTCATGCTCCATTAAACACAGGTTTAAATTAATACCTGTGGGGATAAATAAGGTAAGGTGTAACAGGTGCCCCTAGAGATTCACAGACTGGCATATAGATGTTAAGATGTTGAGGGGCCAAGAAGTGTTTCTGAAAGTATTGAGGTTCTAGAGCTCTTGTATTAAATACACAGATCTGTTGCAAAGACATCAAAACTGCAGAACAGCAACAAAGTTTAGAAAGGATTCCACTTTTTTTTTCTTTCGAGTATAGAGGCTCCCTATTTAACCCTGAGGTTCACCTCCTACCTTCTCAAAATGAAGTTAATTGTAGTTTGGTTGTTTGTTTGTTTGTTTGTTTTTATCATTTTTAGCACTTTTTCCATGTAAAGTGATTCCCTAGGAATTAGCACACTTTTTTTTAAAGCAATTTTATTGAGAAACAGTCACACAACACGCACTCCATCTGAAGTATACAATTGGTGGCTCACAGTATCATCACATAGTTATGTATACATCCCCATGATCAATTTTAGGTCATTTTCATTACTCAAGAAAAATAAACATAGAAAAGAAAACCCAAAACGTCCCATACTCCTTCCCACCCCCATTTTGTCCCCTACAGTCGCTGTGGTACATTTGTTACTGGCGAAAAGAATATTAAGATATTACTGTTAACTTTAGTTCATAGTTTTGCAGTAAGTGCGGTTTTTCCCATATACCCCTCCATTATTAACCCCTTGTAATAGTGTCAAACATTTGCTCTAGTTCGTGAAAGAACTTTTTATATATTTGTACAGTTAATCATAGTCGTCATCTGCCTCAAGATTAACTGTTACACATCCTTATCTTTTAACCTCCATCTTTCCTTCTGGTAACACATGACTTCTAAACTTGTCATTTCCACCACATTTATGCACAGTTCAGCACTGTTAATTATACTCAAAATAACATAGCATACTTGTCAATGCTTTGTAATTTTAGCTCCAAAGTCTTTTCCACCTCACATGATGTATAATGATATAAGAAAGTGATGAACATATTGCAAGATGTTAAATACAAACTATAGGTGGTTGTCAAATGCATGTGGCATTTGTTTGTATTCATATCATCCCTTCTTTGTAGTTTTGCTTTTTCTTTTGTGCAGTAATTCTCATAATGGAAAGCACAAATAGGTTTGCTTTGATTCCATAAAGCTAAATGATAAATTTAAAATAAAAGGAAGCACCTTTTATCATGTCTGTGTTTTCAAGTCTGTGGAAAGATAGTCCATTCCATGATTGAATATAAGAAAGAAGTCATCAGGAAAAGTACACTGGAGGACATTTTTTGAATGGCTTAATCTTTTTTTTGTCATGCCGTTTTTTGAAAAAAATAATCACTTTGGGTTTGTACACCATTGTTAGGCCATTTTTCTTAGCTGATTGTCACAGGTAATCTTTGAACATACCATTGGGTGTTTTATAGCAAAAGAAATACTAATTAGTTTTATTCACAGCCCATGTCTATTTTAGTATCTGAGTACTTGTAAAATTGTGGTGCTATGTGCTCTGTAACTTGAATTTTTTCGCTTGTAATAGTTTCTCATGTTTTTCATACTGTGTGGGTCTCTTTCCATCTTCCAATTTAGCATCACAATTCCAAGCATCTAGGGTCAGCAAATATGAACTGTACGTCTGGCAACTTCCACTAATAGCATTTACTCTATCCCTCTTGTCCTAGTGTTGTGCTTGAGAACTATTACAAATTTATTAGCTCCAAAAAGCTGGAAAAAAGTGCTTTTAAGTCAGGTATGCCATTTTTTTTCTTGGGTTTTTCTGGTTTGGGGAAGATATTTAACAACTGCCCAGAAGATCTGGACAATTACTTATGCTCAGTTTGATGGCAATGCCAGTCTAAAAGATAATGCATTAAATGAAAATTTTACAGCCGTATTGGAATGGAGAGTAGGGGAAAGGACTCATTTCTTTAAACTCAGTGGTAAATAACAGTTTTAAGAGAGTTATGTTTATCCCTTTTCTACCAGGTTATTGTGTTTTAAATAGGGTCATCTTAATTCATTGGGGGTTATAAATTAAAACATATATCATTTAAACGTGAAGATGTGTAATTTAAAAAGTTAAAGTATATGTATATGTGTATGTGTGTGTATATATATATGCAAAGTATAACCAGTATTACTAGTCTGATATCACTACGAAAACAAGCATACTAATTTAAATACAGGATATAACTCTAGTACTTTTTATCCTTATACTATATCTCACTAAGTGTGTCTAGTCAGTTCTGAATTAAGGTTAAATTATTTCTTTTTTGTGTGGTTAGGTAGTTGTGTTCATTTGTTTCTGTTTGTAATTAATTTTAAGTTTACTTTTTTAACCTTATTTTTACTAAACACTAGTTTTGAATACATAGAACATTTTCTTGGTCAAAAAGTCAAAGCTATATAAAAAAGTAAATACAGAAAAAAAAAACAATGGCAAAAACTAATGGTGTCCTTGGTGGCCCCTCCCCCAGCTCCTTCCCAGCAGGTGGAGCCAGACTGTTTTCTTTGTAGGTCCCTGGTCCAGTTCTGAAGGGAGTAGGTAACCCTTATGTGCATAGTAGGGTGCATGTATGTAAGTGCCAGTCTATTTGGTGGCAGCCTGCAGGATTGAATCTTGACACTCATCTCTTGCTCATCATCCCCAAACTTGGCCTGCATGCAGAAGCATCTTGAGGACAGCTAAATTAGTGTATGAAATTGTCAAATTGCTGTGGCCTTGGGCAAATGATTATTGCTTAAGTCATGACAGAACACCCAGGAGTGGGGAAAGTTTATTTCCTAGGAGAAGGGGGGAGGGGGAGCATATGAATCTCTATAAACTGGAACTTCCAAAAGACATGTCCAGGACAAGATGCATGCTCAGTAAAAATAGAGGGCCCTGTGTTTATATGTATCAAGTATATTGATTGTGGTGGTGGTTACCTGGTGATACATGTAATAAAACTGTATAGAGTTAGGTACAGATACATACAGTGCATGATTAACTGGCAAAATATGAATAACTTCTGTGGATTATACATATGTCAGTGATCTGTTTTTAATATTGTACTCTGTCTATACAATGTATTAACATTGGGGGAGGCTGGGTGAAGAGGACATGAACATATCTCTTTGCAAAGTTTCTGGTAGTCTTTAGTTATTTCAAAATAAAAAGCTAAAAAATTATTTACAGCTCCACAATATATTATAAAATCCAGTGTTTTCAAAATTGAAAAAAAAAGTGAAGATATGTGATAAAGAAACTTCTCCATAAATGTTTTATACCACATGTCAGGTACTTTCTTGAGTTTATTAGGATGTTGTTGCTGTTTAAGATTGGACCAAGTCGTTAGAAACTTGTCAGAATTTCATTTCATTAGTAAAAATGGCTGTAAAATTTTTTCATCCACAATGTCTTCTCATTTTTAGTTAATATAAAAATAACATGTTTGGTATAACCCATTACAAAGAAAAGGGAGAAAACCAAAATGGGCTGATGCTATTATATTTATTTGCCCCATAGAGGACCTGAAAGTTGATGGTAGAAATTTGGAATTTCCTGATAATATTTCCCTGAGGTTCTTGTGTCAGTTCAGAGATGAAGCATAATTTTATAATGAAATAGAGGCACTAAGTTACTCATTGCTCAGCTTAATAACTCTTCCATCATAAGTTGATTTAGTCATCATTTCTGTCACTCTAAAGTCGAATTAAAATACAAATACACTGTTCAGATTAAGCTGTCTTGATTCCGTTGTAGCCTGTGTTCCCTCATTCTACCTACCATCAAAGTTAAACCTTCTGAAAGAGGTGTCTGTAGTTTGTCTTTTCTTCCCTACATCTGATTCTCTGAGTATTCCAGTAGGACTTCTGCTCCTCAAACTGCTTTTGTCAAAGTCACCAGTGGTCTCCATATTGTCAGATCAAATAGTCACTTCTCTACCATCTTACTCTCTTTTCAGCAGTGTTTAACACAGTTGACTACTTAATTCTTGAAAACACTCTTGTGCTGCCTTACCTCTTAAGTTTTCTTCTTGTATAATTGTTTGATCCATCTCACTTTTCATTGCTTTTTTATCTTCTGCTGGACTTCCAACTGTTAGGCTAGTCTTACAATTGCCAGAGTGCTCTAGAACTGGACTTTGAGGCTCTTAGGTGATTTTATCTTTAAAAACAATTTGTTTGCCACTAACTCAAATAAAACTAGGTCTAGTCTTGGTCTGTTGAGCTCAAGCTTATATATCCAATTGTCAACTTGACATCTTCATTTAGATGCCTTATAAATGCGCCTCATTCAGCTGTTCAAGCCAAAAGCCTAGGAATCATCTTGAGATAACTCTCCTGTTAATCTCAATAATCTCTTCCACCAGCAAATCCTATTGGCTCCACCTCCAAAATATGTCCTCTCTCCAGCTGCCACTCTGTCATTGCTGCCAACTATTCCCAACCACAGTCATCTATTGGACAACGTATCTTCTTCACTTACTCCCATATTATCCATTTTCCATACTGTAGGCTGAGTGGTTTTTTAGAAAATGTAAATTATATTCCCCAGTTTAAAACCCTCTGGGGTTCCCAAAGCTCTGCCAATCTGACCCTGTCTCTGTCTTAAACCTCACCTTTAGTCTCCCTGTTGCTTAAAAGCCTCTGCCAAACTGGGTACCTGTTTTACCTCCCAACACGCCAAATCGGTCCCTACCTCAGGGCCTTTACTCTTATTAATCAATTCGCTGGCTTGCAATTACATACTTGCAGTGGCATTTCATCATCTTTACTGATGAAGCAAGGTAAAATAGCCATTTAGTACACTTCAGTTTTGTAGTATGATGCTATTTTTGTCAAAAGAAAAAAAAAGGGTATGTAGTGGGGAGGGATATATTGATACATAGGCTTATGTATGCATAAAATAACTGGAAGGAAATTGGAGAATAACTTTGTTTGCTTCCAGGGTGGGGAACTGGATGATCAGGGAACTAAAGTAGGAAGAAAACTTTTGACTGTATAACCTTTGCCTTTTGAAATTTGAACCATGTAAATGTGTTACCAATTAAAAATAAATTCAAACAAAACCAGGTCAATTTCTTAAATGTTAATAAGTATGTTGGTCATATAGCTCTGTGGGGATGGGGAGGACCTCAGCAAAGTGTGTTAACAGCTTATCTAAGGAGATAGGTTAAAAAAAAAAAGCCACTATATTCGCAGTACCTAGAGAAACATGATGTATCGTAGACATGTAATATATATTTGTCAGTTGGACAACTATGTCTATTAATTTGAAAAGCAGCATAGAAACTGTTGAAAGAAACCTTTAGATATCAATCATTTCAAATTTTGTAAGGTTTCCCATGGCATTCAAGAGCATATTTTCTGGCCTGATTTCTGACCCCCCCCCCCCCCCAATAATTCCCTAGTCAGGGTTGTTCACCTGTCATTTTATGAAATTAATAGTTTCTGAATGACTAGATATTAAATATTTTTAGTGGTTTAAAATGGAATTTGGTTTATATACAAAGATAAGTGTTAATAGTTTATTGTTTTAAAATATAATGATACATTTATGAAACTATTGGTTGATGTATACGCTGTGCCATGTTAGATAATGGTACCAAGATGTACAATTTAATATAGAGCCACTACTAGATTTGAACCAAGTTATTTTTTCAGGTTCCTCAAATCGGGCTGAGGAATTGCCTGTAAACTTACTTGCTTGAGGTATAAGATCTCATCATTTATGCCCTTTCTTTATTGAGGAATACTTTTAGAGACCGATTTCCAAAAAGAATTCTATTTTTGTCATTCTTCTTCTAATTGAGACTTAAGAGGCTTCAGGCTAGAGTATCATCAGCATACTGCTAGCACTCAATTTATTCTTATTAAACCTAATTATGTAATGTCATTATTTTTTCAGACTGTGCAAAGTTAGGAGCAGGAGCATGGGGTTGAAACAATCTGGATAACATGAAAGTGATGCTGGTGGCTAAGGGAAGGCAACCTGATTCTGCAGGAAGGGCTATAGCTGATCCATCCGTTGTGTAGGTAAGCCTACCTTTGTTCTAAGGGCTGGCCTCCTGAATCTGCAAATTTCAGTCATAACAGAATCATGAGTTCCATTTATCTTTAATTGGGGGATAGCATTATTACCTTTGTAAAATGAATAACGTCCTAATAGAACTGTAATTTGTTCAGTAAAACTTGAGTAAACTGCTGAATTTTTGCCTTGTGAACATTAATGGATAATGTTTTTCTGCCAATAGAAATGTATTTGCCAAAATGGTAAACATGAACAGACAACTTGAGTATAATAGAGGCCAAATGAATATTGTGATTGTTTAATTGAATACACATCAATGCTTATTTCCTCTGCATTATTTAGTTAGTAAAGAGAAGTGGGCAAAACCAAAATTGAATTTCATTGCACATAGCGAGATGGACCTGAAAAGTTCAACCAAGCTGTTGATTAGAATTCAGTGTACTTCCCCTTGCCCACCAAAAGATATAGACTCCTTGAACATTCAGTCTGACTGAACAAGGGGAAAATAACATGTGCAATAGTAGGTAAAGGTACTTAAAATTTAAAAAAAAAAAAGAGTTCTCTATTTTACAAGAAGGCTTAACTCCATATCTGTCAAAAAGCAATTTGGTTCAATGATGGATACATGTACTTTAACATTATGAAAAAAGCAAGAATTATTTAGTGTTTTGCCTATTTTTCTGATAAGACTAGAGCATAAATACCTGTAAAAAGCATTCTTGAAAATTAGTTCTTTAAACAAGATAAAACTTTTGATGAATATTCTAAAGAATCATGTTAAACACCTATTTGAATATATCACAGAACTGCCAGTAAAAAGAAAATAACCCAAAAGTGGTATTTTACTGGATATGATGAATAACTTTGAACAGATGATCTCTTTCTTTGGATGTAGTAAAAACTCCCCTTTTGAAAAAGTAAATGCTGTAGGTTTTTAAAAAATTTTTTTTAATTTGATTTATTTTGTATTTTCAAACCAAAACAACAAACAAACGTGAACATTCTTAACATAGAAATATTCCGTGTAAGGTGTACAATCAATGGTTCTCAATATCATCATATAGTAGTGTATTCATCACCATAATGCTATAGATTTTTAATTATTCATAACAGATTATTGCATCTAATTCTAAACAATGGGTATAAACTCGTGAAATCTAAATTGTCAGTGCAATTTCACATGAACACTGTAGGCAATACCGAAAAAATTTGTTTTGGGGTAGGGGACAGGGAGCTGCTTTGTGTTCACATTGGAAAATAAGGTTTTTAGCACTAATCTGGAAACTATTCCTGTACAGATTTGAGTATGAGCACAGTTGAAGAGGATTCTGACACAGTAACCGTAGAAACTGTGAACTCTGTGACTTTGACTCAGGACACAGAAGGGAACCTCATTCTTCATTGCCCTCAAAATGGTAGGAGAATTTGCTGACATATAAATGTGAATATTTTTCTATTTTTGAATTCCATCTCACATTTGACCTCTGTTACCCAATAAACAGGGTAGTACAGTAGCAAAAGCGGTTATCTCTTTGTATTATGAATTAATCTTATTTAATTTTGTATTTCTTTATATTTGTACATGTACCCTAAATTTTAGCTATCAATCTCATAGCTGTTTTATAAGTAGAATCTTTTGAACCTCAAAGGTGATGATGGAATAACTATTATATACTTAGTCTTTTATACTTTTTGGTGCCAGAGTACATTAGTAAAACTAGAAGTAGTCCTGCCAGCATGAAAACATTTTTTTTATTAGAAACTGTATTAGAGAATTTTACACAATTTTCTGAATAAAATCTAGTATCATCTGTAATGAATTGAGACTATTTATTTTTGCTTTTAAGTTCATCTTTGCTCAACCTAGGTTCTGTTTTCTCTTTCTATACTGTTCATAATCCCCAGGTTATTTCATTCAGATTTGTGGTTTAACTTCCATCTAAGATGACTTCTTTCTACTCTGACTTCTCAGTGTTCTCATTTGAACCTTAAATTTAACATGTCCCAAATTGAATTATTCTTTCAAATTCTTCCCAAACCTGGTTTTCTTTCCTTTCCTTTCTCAGTTTCATTACCCAATATCCCAGATCATAAACATGGGTAAGAATAAATTCCTTCTCATCTCCTAAATCCATTCCATCATAAAGTCTTGTCGATTGTATTGTGCTTCTTGAATCCTTCATCTCTTTCTTATTTCAGAGCCTCTGCTTATCTCTTATTAGCCTTTTAACCAGTTTCCCACCTCTAACCATCTTTCAAACTGCTGCTGATTGGTTATGATATTCAGTGGCTTAAGAAGGGTTTTTTAAAGTGTCCCTTGGTTTTTAGAATATAGTATAGGTTCTTTAATTGCGTACATAGACTTTCATGTCATCTCAACTTTCTTTCCACCTTTACTGCCTGCCACATTTCATATACTGTAGCCAGCAGTTAAGAACTGCTTTTGTTTTCCTAACATACCTTAAGGTTTTCAAACCACAGTGCCATTGCACATAATATTTCACAAATGTGTGATGCTTTAAAAGGTGGCATCTTTGTGTATAGTCCCTTGTTATAAGACCAGGAGTTGAGGAACTGTACTATACATAGAGAAAATGATGTTGTTTTGAGTCCTGCTTGCACAACTGGGTTTAATTCACTGAGCAAATGGGTAAGAGGTTTTTAACTCATTGGGTTTGAAGTTTTTGAGATTTTTGTTTGGACCTTTTCTGTTTTCCCTTAGAAGCTGATGAAATAGATTCAGAAGATAGTACTGAACCTCCACCTAAAAGGCTTTGTTTGTCCTCTGAGGATGATCAGAGTATTGATGATTCTACTCCTTGCATATCTGTTGTTGCACTTCCACGTAAGTGACTGTGTATTAAGAACATAGGGTTTCCTTTTGAAATGAAATTTTAGCTTGCAAGAAATTCAGTTGAACACAAAAATAGTTGGAGTTTTAACCTGCATTTATTGAGTGCTTATTATGTGCCAAGTGCATTTACATATATTGCCTAGTTTATTTTAACAACAACCCTGTAAGGTAGTGTTTTATTATGTAAAGTATATCCTTGCTTTGAAATGACTGTAAAGAGAGTGAGTTTTTTTTTCTTTTATTTAAACAAACAAATACATGGAGCCCAGAATGGGAACAAGAGCTTATAATTCTGTATAATTTAATTTAATACCTGGATACATCCCAGAGTATGTTGGCCAGATAATTTAAAACTGTTGGCAAACAAAACAAACAAAAAAACTATTGGCAAAGTCCCTTGAGGAATGGGAGAAAAAAATATGGAACTATTAAACTTTCCCAACTGGAAAACCTAGAGACTCCCAGGTCCATAGACCAAGGCCTTGATCTTGAGACTTGCTCTTATGAATCTTATTTCTGTAATGGAGAAGCTAAGCCTACATATAATTATGTCTAAGAATTACTTTCAGAAAACCTCTTTTGTTGCTCAGATGTGGCCTGTCTCTCTCTAAGCCCAACTCTGCAAGGAAAATCATAATCCTTCCCCCCACGTGGGACGTGACATCTAGGGGTGAGCCTGGCGTTGGCACTGTGGGATGAACAGTGCCTTCCTGACCAAAAGGGGGAAAAGAAATGTAACCAAAAAAAGGTATCAATGGTAAAAGAGTTCAAATGGAGTTGAGAGGCTGTTCTGGAGACTACTCTTTTGCAGCTTCAGCTTGGTATTGCTAATTGCCAAGGTTTGCCATACCCCAACCAACATCATTCCTTTTAACCCTAAATAACACACTCTACTCCATGTGAGATCCTATAGAAGTTGCATGCACTAAGTTTACTTTTCAGAAATCTAAATCCTTTAGATGGTTCCTTGGTCAGGAACTGAAACCCAGAGGTGTCAGCATCTCCAGGAACAAACTAGTTGCATCCCATATTGTCAACACCTGTGTTAGTTTGCAAGCTGCTGGAATGCAATATACCAGAACTGGAATGGCTTTTAAAAGGGAGAATTTAATAAATTACAAGTTTACCATTCTAAGCCTATGGAAATGTCCAAATTAAGGCCCCAACAAGAAGGTACCTTAACTCAAGAAAGGATGATGGGTCAGGATTACCTCTGTCAGCAGGATAGTCATGTGGCTGGCGTATGCTGGTTCCTTGCTCCTGGGCTGTGTTGCTTTCAGCCTCTGTTCCTGTTGGAGTTCTTCACTTGACTTCTTCAGGGCTGGCTTTCATCTCTTGGCTTCCCTTGATTCTCTCCAGGTTCTGGCTCAACATCTCATGACAACATCTGCTAGGCTCCAAGCATCTGCAAACATCTGTGTCTCTGTTCTCTGAAGCAGCTGTTCTCCAGGAATCTACATCTGCTCTCTATGTCACCTCTGAGGCTTCTGTCATTTCTGTTTCCAAAATGTTTCTCTTTTAAAGGATTATAGTAAACCAATCAAGACCCACCTGAAATGGTTGGAGTCACATCTCCATCTAATCAAAGGTCACACCCACAACTGGCTGAGTCACATCTCCCTGGAAAAATCCAATCAAAAGATTCCAGCCCACAGTATTTAATCAGGATTAAGATAAATGGCTGCCTCCACAAGATTGAATCAGAATTAAAACATGGCTTTTCTGGGGTACAGATACTTTCACACATGTGAAATACAGCACATTCCACCCTCTGGACCCAAAAACACATGTTTTTACCATATACAAAATACATTCTCTCAATTGCAATATCATAAAGCCTTAAAACATTTCAGTATAATACAAATACAATACAAAGTTAAAACCAGTACAAAATCTCATCAAAGTCAGCTACAGGCATGGTCTACCATTTCCATAGGGAGAATTGGAAGGAACCACAGGGTTCACTGGACCCAAAGAGTTCTGAAAACGTGTAGGGCAAACTCCATTAGATTTCAGAGTCTGAGAGTTATTTACCCTTGGGATTTTAGAAAGTGGCAGTCCCACTCTTTCCAAGGGCCTGTGCTGTGGCTTTGCTTTCTCCATACACTTAGGTGGTTACAATCTTGGGGAACATTGGGGAAACTACCTTTTTCTTGGCTCCACCTTCTCCAACTTTAGGGGCAGCACCCGGGATCTCTGCCATCTGCAGGGCACATGCTCAACCCCTCCAGAACAATGGGGTGGCAGCCACACTCTCTCCAATCCCCAAAGAGTATGCTCCACTCTCTCCAAAGCCTACTGTACAAATCTTCCAGAATAGTGAGGTGGAAGGCCCACTCTTGGCTTCAGACCTTAACTTCCATGGTTCTGCTTCTGAAGTTAGTTTTCCTCTAATTTCCCCCTTTCTTGTCCCTTTATGTCCAGACTGGCAGTGTTGCCATTTATACAGATCCACAACACTCTAATTGGGTTTCTATGCAATATGCTGGGATCATGTCCATCGGGCAGTAGAACTTTCTACAAATTCTTTCTGGGTAAGTCAGTCTCAGATCCTCGCTTGTCCTGTAATGCCTGACTCCTGTATTTGGATAACTCCTCCCATGGGGCCCTGTACTTAGGGGTCTCACTTTCTGGAAGCCCAGAAATTTCCAGAACAACAGTTTCTGTTTTCTTTGTACCCAAGAGTTCAGTTTTCAGCTTCTCTTTCTTTCACATTTTACAATAAGCTTCAAGGAGCAGCCAGATTACATTTTCTACATAGCATTTGGAAATTTCTTTTGCTAAATATCCAAGTTCATCACTCTCAAATTTTGCCTTCCATCTACAAAGAATGCCTTCCCTCTAGTTTCAACAACATGTTCATCATTTCTGTCTGAGTCTTATCAGAAGTATCCTTAGACTTTACATTTCTACCAACAGTCTCCTTGAAGTAACTCAGACCTTCTCTATCAAAATCCTCACAACTCTTGTAGAATCTTAAAAAAAACTATTCCAACATTTTGGTATTTGCAAACCGCAGCAGCACCCCACTTCTCTGGTACCAAAATCTGTATTAACTTGCAAGCTGCTGGAATGCAATATATCAGAACTGGAATGGATTTTAAAAAGGGGAATATTCTAGTTTGCTAGCTGACAGAATGCAATATATCAGAGATGGGGTGGATGGCTTTTAAAAAGGAGAATTTAAATAAGTTGCTAATTTACAGTTCTAAGGCTGAGAAAATGTCCCAATGAAAACAAGTCTATAGAAATGTCCATTCTGGTTCAAGAAGGCCAATGAAGTTCACGGTTTCTTTCTCAAGTGAAAGAAAGTTCACACATGGTGAACACAGAGTTTCTCTCTCATCTGGAAAGGCATATGGTGAACACGGTCAGGGTTCCTCTCTCATCTGGAAGGGCACATGGCAAACCCAGCATCACCTGCTAGCTTCTTCTCCTGGCTTCTTGTTTCATGAAGCACCCCAGGAGGCATTTTCCTTCTTCATCTCCAAAGGTCGCTGGCTGGTGGACTCTGCTTCTCGTATCTATGTTGTTCTGCTGTGTTCTCTCTGAATACTCCCATTCTCCAAAATGTTTCCTCTTGTATAGTACTCCAGTAAACCAATCAAGACCCACCCAAATGGGTGGAGACATGTCTTCACCTAATCAGTTTAGCAACCACTCTTGACTAAATCACATTATCAAGGGAGATGATCTGATGATAGTTTCAAACATACAGTATTGAATAGGGATTATTCTACCTTTATGAAATAGAATTTTGATTTAAAACATGGCTTTTGTAGGGGGCATACATCTTTTAAACCAGCACAGGGAATTTAATACATTACAACTTTACGGTTCTAAGGAAATGAAATTGTCCAAATTAAAGGACCAACAAGAGTTTACCTTCACTCAAGAAAGGTCACAAACACCTCTGTCAGCAGAATAGTCATGTGGCTGGCATCTGCTGGTCCCTTGCTCCTGGGCTCTGTCGCCTTCAGCTTCTGTTCCTGTTGGGGTTCCTCACATGACTTCTCCAGGGCTGGCTTTCATCTTTTGGCTTCCCTCAACTCTCTCCTGGTTCTGGTTTGCTTAACATTTCATGGCACTGTCTACTGTGCTCCAGGCCTCTCCAAACATCCACGTCTCTGTTCTTCATGGGCCCACATCTGTGTTAGCTCTTATGTGAAGTTTTTGCCGACTCTGAGGCTTCTGTCATTTCTGACTCTCCAAAATGCTTCCTCTTTTAAAAGATTCCAGTAAGCTAATTAAGACCCACCTGGAATTTGGAGTCACCTCTCCATCTAATCAAAGATCACACCCACAACTGGGTGAGTCACATCTCCCTGGAGAAAATCTAATCAAAAGATTCCAACCTACAGTATTGAATCAAGATTAAAAGAAACAGCTGTCTCCACAAGATTGAGTCAAGATTAAAATATGGCTTTTCTGGGGTGCATAATACTTTCAAACCAGCACAACACCACTTTTCGATATGAAAAACAAGTTAGAATGGACATAACCTAAATATCTGTGAAGACTGGGAGAAGGATCAAAGGAAAAGAAAGAATAATATAACAGAAGTTAGGATTTAACAAATGAGTATGACTCCTGAATCAGTATATACTGATATTTAGTTCTGGTCTCCAGGAAGCAACTTAAAGGGAAAAACTGAAATTGTGGAACTGTAACCCATACCAAACTTTGAAATCTGTTAAAATGTACTTTGAAATTAATTATTTTTTTGTATATATATTTCACAGTAAAAAAAAATAATCATGTAAAAGCATGAAGGCCTGTATCTGTCACCAACATCTGGAACATCCTTACTCTCATCCAGTGGACAGGTTCACTTGCAGAACTTCATGGAGATAAATATTAGAAATATGGAATTTTACTTTAAATTCCATTTTAATATTCAGATTTTCTTTACATATTTTATAAAACTGACATAATTTATCCTTCTGGACTCATTTTATCAACCCCTTGTTTTGGCAGTCATCTACCACTACTACCTTGTTCATGGTTATATTTTGACAATAGCAATAGCAATATCCTTTAGATGATCACTCTAGCTCCTTAATCTTTTTGTTATTCTCTTTGTTCTCCAAACTACCTCAGTTATCACTCCCATGACACTCTTGTCATTACTGGAGTCCATTTGTGATCTATTTCAGACTTGCTGTTTTCCTACCACTGCTTTCTAAAAAGCTTACTTCCTCTAGTACCCTTTAATTCCTGCAGTCCTTTGCCTTTGTAATCTGTTGTCCCTTTCAGTTTCATGGTTATCATTATAACCACTATCTTGCATACCTTCAAATCCTTTTTGCTTGTCACACTTCATTATTCTTTGGTGAAACCACGGCCCCAGTTAAATCTTTCTTTGCCTATTTATATTTATAACAGTGCCAGCTAGCTATCTGAAAGGGATTGGAGAAAAATGGCATAAGCTAGCTTGTTTAACTTTAAATTCGTGATCATTAACCTGAATGGGCTTGTAATATTGCCCACCAGTCAACCATACTTATTTAGTGTTCATTCTCCCACTCTGAAATGACTTTTTCATAAGCTTCTGAAACCTCTAATACCTCCTCCACATTTCTTCCTATCAGCTGATAACCTAACTTCCTCCTTCACTGAGAAAGTAGAAGTAAGCAGAAGATAATCTCTTCAACTTCCCACCATCACGAATATCCATCTGCATCCATTCCCATATAGTCTCTTTTCTCTTAGCTAAGGATAGTTATATTCATTAGATCCCACCCCCTTTGCTTACTCAAGGACCCTGCTCCAACATCTTTCCTCTCCCTTCTGAATCATCAAATTTTTCATTCGCTGTTAGATCATTCCTATCAGCCTTATAAACATACTTCTTTAAAAAGTTACTTCTTTAAAGTAAAAAGTCCCTTCAGCCTACATATGGCTTCTGTCCAAATACTCTCCCTCCCTTTAGTGCAAAATACTTTGAAAGAAGTGCCTATATTTGCCTCCATTTCTTCTTCCATTCTTTCTTATTCCCAGGTCTCAGGAGAACTTCAGATTCCTAAATCCACTGGTCAGTTTTTTTAAGTCTTTGTCTTAGTTGATCATCAGTATCAGCAACTTTTGACAATATTTATCATTCCCTTCTCCCCAAAATATTTTTTCATTTGCCTTCCAGGAAACACATTCTGCTGGTTTTCTTCCTACCTTCCTGCACATTCCTTCTCTATTTCTGTTGCTGATTTGTTTACATCTCCCCAGTTTCTAAAAGTGGAGGGCTCTCTTAGGATCATGTCCTCAGACTGCTCCTTTTTTTACTCACTCCTAGGTGATCTGAATTCATACTTTTAAAAACTGTCCCTATAGTGATGACTTCAAGATTTATTCCACCCCATATATCTACTGTTAACCCAAGATATCTAGTATCTGGGGTATCTCAGAGTAACAAATTTAAAACTGAACTCCTTAAACGTCCTACATTCTTAAATTTGCTTCTTCTACAAGTTTTCCCATCTTGCTAATGGCAAGTCCGTCCTTCCTGTAGCTTAAATTTTTAAAAAGTCTTAATGTCATTCTTGACTCCTAAATTTCTCCCATATCTGGTTTATTAAGAATTTCTGTTAGCTCTATCATCAAAATATATCCAATTTGAACTACTCACCACCTTTACTTACCTTCACCCTTGTCCAAGCCAACTGTCCTCTTTTGACAGGGTTATTGCATTTGCTTTTCAATTGATCTCTCACTCTAGCCCTTGACCCCCTTTAGTCTGCTTTTCCTATAGCAGCCAGGGTAATCCTGTTAAAGTAAAAGATGATACTGTTTCCTGTCTCAGAGTCAAAGCTAAAGGCTTTACAACAGGCTACAGGCCCCACACGATCTCTTACTGTTTATTTGGTCTACTCTAGCCAACTGGTTTCCTTGCTGTTGCCATGAACATGTGAGGCATGCCCCCATCTGAGAGCCTTTGCCCTGGATTTTCTTCTTCCTGGAATGCTCTTCTTCAAGATCCTGCATAGCTAACTCCATTCCTCATATTGTTGCAACTCTTGGTCACTTTTCCTGGCCTTCTATCTACACTGGCAAACCCCTTTCCCAGTCCTAACACATTTCCTTTCCTGCCTTGTTTTTTTCTCCTTAGTACTTATCATCATCTAATATAATATCTTGTTCATTTTGTGTCTTCTCCACTAAAATATACACTCCACAAAGGCAGGATTTTTGTTTCTTTAGCTCATTGATATATCCCCAGTACCCAGAGCAATGTGTAGTACATAGTAGGTTCACATTAAGTATTTGTTAAATAAGTTAACATAGATGAGTATGTATTGGCAAAGAATGTGTTAGGAAATCAGATGGTCACATGTTTTTCCCATGGATATTTTTAGATCAGTTAGAACCTGCTATTACCATTCAAGAGATGACCTGTTTATTTTCTTGAAGTTTCAGAAAATGACCAGAGCTTTGAGGTGACTATGACTGCGACCACAGAGGTGGCAGATGATGAGATTACTGAGGGAACTGTGACACAGATCCAGGTATAGTAGTCTTTACTGAGCTCCAGAAGATTATTATTTCATGTAACTTAGGTAATATTAATAATAATAACACATTTTGTCTGACAAAATAGCAACCACAAAATTGAGTTAAGACTTGTTTTGACTCAGGTTTTTTGTCTCCACATACATAAGAATCTCAGAATTGTAAGCAGAGATATATTTAAAAATGATTTATTAAATCTGCAGTTTCAAAATAAATAGAGAAAATAATTTTCCCCTAAAGTGTTTCACATCCGTGGAAACAGGAGGTGTTGCCTGTGCATTTCTTATATATGTAGAGCTCATTTGAGCTGTTAATTTTAAACTTTATCTTAACCAATAATATAAGATGTTGATTGGAAGATAAAGCTCCTTAAGATAAGTTTTGTGCAGTGTAGGGACCCATTTGGAAAGGCTGTGTATTTTCTTTCTTATATAAATGGAGGCTAATCATTTCATACAGATTTAAATTGTAACAGTTGTAGTTATGGTAGTATTGTTCCTTTTGGTACTTGTAGGGTATATATATTTTTGTGAGAGGTTAATTTGTAATCAGGCCTCCTAAGTGAGCTTCTATAATTGTCTCATATAAACCCTAAGTAAATTACTTCTGCCAAAAGTAATTAGAATTCTTTGTTCTCTTAGAATATGAATCTGAATCTTGTTTTGTCTTTTACTGATTGTGCCTTCCATTTTTAGAAGCTTGTCCTTTTGCTTTTTCATTTAACAAAATATATGTATATACATATATATATATATATATTTTTTTCTTATACATGGGCAGGCACCGGGAATCGAACCCGGGTCCTCTGGCATTCCAGGCAAGTGTTCTTGCCTGCTGAGCCACCATGGCCCGCCCAATAAAATATGTTTTAAGCAGACAGTAGAGACATTGTTTTTTTTTCTTTTATGAAGCATCATAATCATTATTCTTCAGTTAAAAAGTATAATAGTCAGTGGTTAGAATGCCCACCTTCCATGCGGAAGACCTGGGTTCTATTCCTGGACCATGGACCCCCCCAAAAAAAAAAAAGTATAATAGTTAAAAGTTAATATATAACATTAAGGACTAGGGACATCTCAGGTGTGCACACTGTGGACCTTTTACAGTGGGAATTTCAAAAGTGGTTCTGGAATTAATAAGGTTTCCAGAGGAATGACTCTCTTGATGTGATTCAAATAGCTTTGAGCCAGGCTAGAAATCCTTATAATCTGCCCTTGGATTTCAGTGGGAATTCTTTTTCAAAACCCCCTGAAGCAGTAGAATATATCCTTCCTTTAAAATGGGATTTGTCAAATTCTTTGCAGATTTAGAGACTAAGTAGTCTTCTGCTTTTCAGTTTTCAGTGCAATAAAAATAACTATGCATGTGTGTAATTTGGTTTACATTCTAATTATTTAAGATTGAACTTTAGTGATTTAGTCATAAGCCAAATTATTAGGTTCTGTTGTTTTGGTTATTGCCAAAGAGTTATTTGTTAATAATTTATAAGTTATAATTATTTCTTAGCTTGTTCGTTTGTTATTACCATTTTACTTAACAAAAATATTTAATAATTTCTAATAATTGTGATTACCATTAATTAGTTTATGAATGAAAGTTAGTGCAGTTAAAGGTTCAGAAAGAGTCTGCTTCTTGCTGTGTCCTTGGATGTCAAACCAGGTACAGCTATTTGGCAGAGTTTTGTGGTTAAGGTACAGTGTCTCTAGTGATGAGTTTTAGCTTGAAAAGTAATTAGAAACTAAAAGAATTTCTCAGTATACGTAGTATGTTGTGATTGCAAGAGGTTTTCAGTGGATTGACTATTTGTTTTTAGATTTCTAAGCTTGTGTGTTATTATAGACATGAAACCCTACAGCCAGCACACAAAAGGTTTCTTTAAAAAAGCAGCAGCATACTAATTAAGGTATTGGTAATTTTAAAAGATGTAGGCATAAAGGAGTGAAAATTGGGAGCAAACACTGTAAAAACTTATTAATATATCTACATAGTAAGAATAGATGATAGGAGCCTGTTAAGATTCCCATATCCCACAAAAACTCAAAAATGGACAGCACAATACTACCTAATTGTAATGTAATTATGTTAAAACACTGAATGAAGCTGCATCTGAGCTATAGTTTTTTTATTACTTTTTTATTTTTTATATATTTTTTGTATTTTGTATTTTTATTTTTTTATCTATATTATCATTTTATTTCTTTTTCTGTTGTCTTGCTATTTCTTTTTCTAAATCAATGCAAATGTACTAAGAAATGATGATCATACATCTATGTGATGATATTAAGAATTACTGATTGCATATGTAGAATGGAATGATTTCTAAATGTTGTGTTAGTTAATTTTTTTTAATTAATAAAAAAAAAGATTCCCATATCCCACTATACACACTAAATTCATTTCTTAATGACAGTTGAATATTACTACCATTTAATATTTTTTGCTTTATTTGATGGCTGTTTATATGTTTAACATTGTATGACTTAAGTGATAATTATAATTTCATCAGGAAAATTTAAGCCATGAGGCCTTAAGTATTTGCCCTAAGATAGAAGTTAATCAGCATGGCAGATTTATTCCTAAGGTTCATAGAGTGGGCTTTGCTGTATATTTAGGTTCACTTTGGGCAGTGGTAATGTGGCTCTTTTAACCAACTGATTGACTTAAGAGCAGATCATCTAGGACAAGATTTTTCTACATTATTCTTAAAAGTAGGTATTGTATGTATATCAAGGTCTTTCCCTAGCTCTCTTCTATCACCCTTTATTGATTTATAGCACAAAGCTTCAGTGACTTTCAGGTGGCTCTGTTAGGATTTCAAATCTTAGAGAATTGTTATCTTTAGAATTCAGTGGGCCTTTGGACAGCATCTAATTTGTCTAGTTCATCTTCTTGATCTTTAAATAACAAAACAAAGAATGTATGAGCAATAAAATACAGCTTATAAACCTTTTCATAGTTCAGTGTTGTAGTGATTTCTAGCTTTTTTGCCCATGGATTTTTAAAAATAACTTTCCTTTGGGATACCAACAATGAGTTTATTGCCTCCAGATATAGAAATAAAGTAGACAATAATAGAGATGTGGCGTTTCTTCTCATTTTTCACTGAGACAGCTTGACTCATTCAACTTATTCAAGAAATAGTCCAATCCTTCCTAGGAATTTCTCCATTCCATGATGTAGTTTAGTAGTTTATCCAGTCCCAGAGACCAAACTGGATTGAGGGGTCACTAGGCATGGGCATCCCTAGTGACCTATGAGTCTTACGATAGGCTCATACCTGAGATGGTAGCACTGTTTCCATGTATGTCTTCCTGGTTTACTCAGTGGTCCTCTTTGGGCCAAAGCAACTCTGTTAAAAGCCATTTAATTCCTACAAAATTTTTTAGGTGTAGTTTGTCTATAATTGAAACTATTATGTACCTGTGGTTGTTGCAAAAATGTAAATATACTAAAAGCCACTGACTTGTACACTTACAAAAAGTGAATTTTATGGTATATGGATTATATCTCAATAAAGCTGTTATTCTTTTTAACTATACATTTCTCAATAAAGACTGTTTTAGCTTCACTGGTGGTGGTGGTAATAGTAGTAGTAGTAGTAGTAAGAAGTGGCAAATAATAGAGTTCTTTATGAAGAAGGTATTACTGATAGGGCTTTGAAGAAGGTACATTAATAAGTCTAGGAATCAGCTCTAGAGGGGGACCTAAAACAAAGTTGCCCAGCAAACAGTAAGTAGAACATGATTTTACAATAATGTCTTTTGATTTACCTTGTTAATCCTTTCGGTGTAGCAAGGAATTACATTACAGGTATAATGTAATTACATCACAGTACATTACATTACAGTACCTATGAGAACATTAACCAGTCACAGCACTGAACCATTTTCCTGTCTGGAACCTTTTGCAGCTGTATGAGTACATTTGGCATATCTAAATATACAAATGGTTTTGGATATCCTATATTGATTTAAATACTTAATGGAATCTTTTAGCCAATATTTATAAAATTGAAGGCATAAGTACAAAGTTGATTGCTTAAATGAAGGTCATATTTTTGTTAATGCAGATAATTTTGTTTTCATACTGCCATATAAAAATAGCAAAAGAAAAAAAGAATGTTTCTCTGTAAATTGAATATTCTTTGACTGTAAAGCAAATCGATTCCATATTACTGCATTATAGTTTTAGTGCTTAACATTATAATAAAGATGACTCAGGCTAAGTATCAAATCAAGGTGGTACTTTTTTACTTTTCAAGATTTTACAGAATGAGCAACTAGATGAACTATCCCCTTTGGCTAATGAGGAAGTTTCAGCAGTTAGCCAAGCATGGTTTACAACTAAAGAAGATAAAGATTCTCTGACTAACAAAGGTAAGATACACTGTGAATATTAGTGTCCAGTAGAGAGATGGAAGTAGAAAGGCCTTATAGTCATCAATATTCAGAGTTGGTTCCTAACCTTTTGATTGAGTAATTGACAGTAATTGAGCATTCCTAATTGAATTATATTTGGCTCTGAATGAGAGCATGAAAACAATATTTGTTTTTCAGTAATTGATGATTATTTTTCTGTTTCTGATTTGAAGTAGATTTTGTCTTGTTAATATTTGAACAAATTCATACTGGTGACATTTAAAAGACAATATAGTTGCTATTTATGGGAGCAGGAAGAGAAGGCATTATAACCTTTTCAAGGATCTATTAATTTTGGTTTGATAAGTGGCTTAGAAGTTTAAAGCAACATAATGTTTATAGTGCTGCTATGCTCATAGAAATTGCTGTGGAAGCTGCTTTGAAAAAAGTGGGAGTTGCAAAAATAGGGAAAACAATTTTAAGTAGGTATATTGATTCTTGTCAACCAAGTAGAATATTTGTAATATACTCTTTGGTGTCCAGTATATTGCTTATATTGCCCTAGAAACTGTACATGTTCCTTTGCCTATAAAACTTATTTTTCATGGGAGAAACTTTTTGAGAAGTTATAAATGTGATTTGGCTTTCCTAATTCTAAGAAGTCTCTTTTTAGCTATTCTGTACTGCTGAAAGGATAAGAGGAAGTAAAACTATTTAAATCTCAATTACTGCTATCTTTAACTGGATCAGATGTATTCTTCAAAATCAGAGGTTACAAAAGCAATTTTACTTAATCCAGAGCAAATCTTTAGTAGTTTTTTCCTCTTAAGAAATAGTGTTGTCTATAACATTACTTGTTTTCTTTTAAAGGACATAAATGGAAGCAGGGGATGTGGTCAAAGGAAGAAATTGATATTTTGATGAACAATATTGAACGCTATCTCAAGGTATCTTATGGCATATTTTTGTGTTTCACTAATCTGTTCACTGCCAATTGTAAAAATATCAAAGCAGCATATTGTAAATACTTATAATTAGGAGCTTTTTGTTCATTTTGTAGTGATAGATTGGCTAATACACATAGCTTAATAAGGCTAAGGTACATGACTATGATTTAGTAATATTTTTAAACAAATTTTGAATTTTCAGTCTAAAATAGCTTTAAATTGCTAGTTACATCCCTGGAATTTAGACAGAACCTTAATGCCTCTCAGATCTAAAAGCCTTAACATATCAAGCAGCGTGTAAACTGGAGCTTAAATTTAGATTGTCTCAAGCCAAAGGTGAAAAGTATACGTCTTCTTCCTTGAATTATTTATGAGGTCATACTAGCCCTTCCCTTTTAAAATAAATCAGAAATTTAATTCATTTTTATATCCAGGGTTATTTACTATAAACTTAGTTCTCTTTTTTTAAATGTCTTTTGAATACTATTTTTGAGGCACTGAAGATACAACTTGCCATAACACACAGTGCTTGCCTTTGAAAAGCGAGCATTGCATCTGGGAAGGCTGAAAACCAGGTGAAGAAGGTTTTGTTCCATAGAAGTGTACTATCTATAGCTCTAATTTATATAGTGAATCAATAAGTAGAATAAATGATCCAGATTGAGTTCTGCATGAGATCAGAGAAGGGAGAGTAATTAAGGGTTAAGATAATTTATGGAAAATTTTATAGAAAAAGAAGGATTTGAACTAAGTCTTAAAGGGATAGAATTTCAATAGTATATATTGGAAGGAAAAGCTTGTGTTCTCAAAAACATAAGGAAAGCAGAGAGGCAAAGATGCAGAGATCAAACCCAGGACTCATTAAGTTAACCCCTTTCACTTGAACAGAGGTAAGTTGGAATAGCCTCTGGAAACTGGACTTTGATATTCAGGATAAGGGAAAGTAACCATCAGAATCAGAGAAAAAAAAGCAGTATCTTTCACAATTGGAGAAAAAAAATCAGTATCTTTCATCTTATTATATGGTCACCCTACAGTTGTCTTACAATGAAGTGCTCAGAAAATATTTAGGTTTCATCATTTACAGAACTGGAATTGCATAAATGAAGAGAATTATAGAAAAGATTCTAAATTTCTAAAACTGAAGTTTTATACATTCAGAAGTGTGTAAAATGTATGCCAAGTACACTTCTGTTTTGGGAATGTATATAAATAGATTCATTCTCTAGGTAATCTTCTGTAATTTGCTTTTTTTTCTCAAACTTATGATTTTGAGATCTGTCCTCTTTTGATTTATCTGCATTTCACTTTGCAAATATATTACAGATTATCCATTCCAATTAATGGTCATTGGGTTTTTTATTCTTTTGCTAATAATTTGCACAAATTTGGTGGTTATGAAATGGTTTTAATTTATATTTCTCTGAAAATTTTTTTTTATGTTTAGTAGTCATGTGTGTTTCCTGTTTAAAATTCCTATTTGTATCTTACCAAATGTTCTTTGGGATTGTCTTCTTATAAATTTATAGAAATTCATAATGTATGTTGGTTATTAATGGTTTATTGATTATTACTTGTGCTAACAGATTTTTTTTTCCCCAGTTTAGTGGCTTGTCTTTGTCTTCCCTTTTTAGGTCTCATTTGATGAACAAAAATGATTAATTTTAGTATGGAAATTATTATTGTACACATGTTTAGGAAATCCTCTCCCTCCCCAAGGGCATGAAGATATTCTTATAAATTGTCCTATAAAAGTATTAAATTTTGCCTTTCATACCAATTTTTTTCCAGTAGGGCATGAAGGGGGGTTTCAATGATGTCTTTTCCAATATGGATAAAAATTAACAATTGTCTCAGCATCATTTATGGAATGTCAGTGTGTTCCTCAATCTTCAGTGCCTCTTCTGACCTAAATAAATTTCCACAGTTTGTTTCTTGGCTTTCTAATTTGTTCCCAGGTTCTTTGTTAATTCCTACCAGTACAGCTCTGTCATAAGAAGTCCCACTGTCTGATGGGACTAACATCTTCATGAACATTTTTGCTGTCCTTGGTCCTTTGCTCTTCCTTTATAAATTTAGAATTAGCTTGCAAAGATTGAAAAACTCTTTTGTGATTTTGATTGTGAATGCATTAAATCTGTACGTCAGTTTGGAGAGAATTAACATTTATAATATTTTGCCCTCCTTTTGAAGAATGTGATATAGTTCTCCATTTTTAGTTAATTCCTTCTTAATATTGTTTGTTTTCTTCCATAAAGAATTTGTGTAAATTTTCTAGGATTTATTCCTAATGCTTTTAATTTTGATGTTATTATAAATAATTTTAAAATTATATTTTGAGTTTTGTATAGAAATGCACCTGGCTATATTAATTTTGTATCCAACGACTTTGCTAAATGCTCTTTTATCAGGTTAAGATAAAACCTGATTTGCTAGGGGTTTTATCTTACGAAATATTGAATTTTAGGAATGCTTTTTCCACATTAAGATTTTACAGTTTTCTCCATGAATCTATTTCTACTCATGTATTTATAATTGCATTAATCATTTTTCTAAAATTAACACCAACTGGTATTCCTGGAACAAACCTACTTGTTGTAATAGTGTATTTATTTTTTTATGCATTGCTGAGTTCAGTGCATTAAAATGTTTCTGGGTTTTTTTTTTTGGTTTCTGTTAATGAATAGTTTGGCCTGAAAATTTCTTTATGAAACTGCTCGTCTAGTTTTGTTACTGAGGTTATGCTAGCCTAATGAGTGGGGAATTGTCCCTGCTCTCTCTTTACATTAGAATCATTTATAGTCAGAATTATGTTTCTTGACTGGTAAAATTATGTATTTCTTCACCACTTTTTGTTTACCCTAGAATAATAGTCCAGTATTGGAATTCTGCCTCTTGATCGTTAGGTAGGAGTTAACAGTAAAGTCATCTGGGCCTAGTGTTTTCTTTGTGGGAAGATTCTTAGTAATTGATTAATTTTTTCTTCATGGTCTTTCTGTCTTTTCCTGAGTCAGTTTTGGTAAGTTGACTTTTTTCTAGGAATTTATTCATTCTATTTAAGTTTCCAAATGTATTGCCATAAAATTGTCCGTGATATTGTTTTAACTATTTAATCTCTGCAGCATCTCTCATTATGCCCCATTTCTCTTTTCTTTTTTTTTTGCCAGAGGCTCATCTTTTCAGATTTTATTGATCTTTATGGATCTTTTCAGAGAACCAGCTTTTGGCTTTGTTTATCCTTTCTAAGTTGATTCTTGATTCCAGTAATTTAGTTTTTATGTTTCTTTCTACTTTATTTAGATTTATTTTTAATTTTTGGTAATTTTAAAAGGGGTTGACAGAGCTATAACTTCTTAAATTTGATATGGTTTACTTTTGGAACATTTAAATATCACTTTATTACCTCTTGCAACATTTTAAAGTTCTTTGGACTTATGAATTAGCAATACATTATTTTTCAAAATGCCATTGATAATCTTTAAAATAAAATACAACTTTGAAAGCAGTTTATCCATATGCATTTTATCAGAATTCCCTAAATCAAAAAAATGTAACCCATTTAGGCACGCGGAATAAAAGATGCCACAGAAATCATCTTTGAGATGTCAAAAGATGAAAGAAAAGATTTCTACAGGACTATAGCATGGGGTCTGAACCGGCCTTTGTTTGCAGTTTATAGAAGAGTGCTTCGCATGTATGATGACAGAAACCATGTGGGAAAGTATGAAAACTTATAATACTGCATGTTTTCATGTAATTAGGGGAAATATTTAAAGAACTGTTTTTTTTAATGGAGTTATGATCAAGACCTTAATTAAAAACAACTGTGAATTACTGTTATGCTAATACTTTTATCCTACAGGCCCATGTTGTGAATCTGGTGAAACCTCATTATAATAAGGCTACTTTTTAGAATTTAGAATCTAAACCCCCTTATATAGACTTAGTTTACTTGTCAAACTCTGCTTTGTGGTTAAGTAACATTATAGAAAGTATAGTAGTACTTACAGATTTAAGAACACATTTAAGAACTGTGAAAAAGAACTTTATATTGGTAGCATTTAATTTTTAATTTTCTGTCTTCGTTTTTATAGGATAGCATTTACTAAATAGGTATCTCTTTTTTAAAAAAAATAAAATAGTGTGAAAAATTACTACATTTCTGGAAGTAATTATTCATGGGTTTTTGTTATATGTAGCATTTATGGGAAGGCATAATTAACATTCTCAATGCAGTGATTGTATGGTATTAATGGCATACTCTTAATTCCTCTTTGGAAATTTTAAGTGTTGGTATTATGACTATACTAGATGCTGTCAAGATACTGATGCCACTTATCTTCTCACTGTTCAGCAGCCTGCTAATGAGAGCACATTTGAAAGCTGAAGGGAATTAAACTATGATTTTAAGGCATGGAAAAAAGAGGAGTCAATAAAGGGAAAAAGTGAATGAATTAACTGTATAAGCCTTCCACATAGAACAGATGGTTACAAAGTGAGCAGCCTTTTGAAATTATTTAATGGGCATTTTAAAAGAACTTTGCAATGATTGTATTGAGTACTTGCCCACTGTAAAAACAGAGCTTTTATGTTGGACCAAGAATGCATGGGTAGAGGAAGTGAGGAGAATTTTAAAATTTTCAGTACCTCAAGAAAATTTATAGTGGGAGATTTTCCTTTTAGCTCTGCTTTACAATGTCCTATATCTTTTAGGAATAAGTTATGATTTCAGAGTGCCTGAACCTAACTCTGAAATGAAGTAAGAGAGAGTTAGGCAGCACAGGGGCGAATTCATGTGTGTTCTAAATGTTGAATTTTCCTAGAGAAAATTTACCTTTACTGTAACTTAAAGTATTTAATATTATTTTAAAAAGAAAACAGAAGGATTAATTTTTTTATTATTCACTTTAAAAGTTG
The DNA here is from genome assembly GCF_023851605.1 of Tamandua tetradactyla. Lineage (NCBI taxonomy): Eukaryota > Metazoa > Chordata > Mammalia > Pilosa > Myrmecophagidae > Tamandua > Tamandua tetradactyla. The sequence continues at coordinate 129,891,995 of NC_135327.1, read as the reverse complement.
CATTGGTTTGTACAATAACAATGTGCAGAATGACTTATTAGCATTTAGCTCTAAAAATGAAATACGATTTTTTTTAAAGGTTTTTAGCATGCTGTATTCTAATTGGTCTTTCTAAAACATTTCTCTAAATTTCTAGGTACACACCTGAAGAAATTGAAAAGCTCAAGGAGTAAGTTTTAAATTTTTTCATTAATTCTGATATATTTTGATGTCCTGTGTTTGAAAATTTTCTTTGAAAATTTCAAGAGATTTTTGGCAGACTGGTAAAATTTAATCCTTTTATTATGCATGATTGACTTTCTCTCATAAAAGGAACTTATCAGTTTATACCTGCACAGAATAGCCATGTTCATAGAACATACATTTAGTCTTTTCCTGTTGTTGGTCACCAAATTCTTCCTCAGTTTACTGATAGAAGTTCCAGAAGAGATTAAATGGCTATTCTTAAAGGCCTGAAGACAAATTTGGGGAATTTATATGCCAGGATCAGAGTTAGGGTTGTGTTTACATGGCTTAGTTTTAAAATGGTGACTTGGCTGATATTTCGCTGAATATCTGGGCTAACTCTACCTCCTTATAAGCACTGTTGAATGTCAGGAGACATAGTTTTGTTTCACTGAGTTAGGGCCATAAAGCATGGTTTAATGGATTGTATGGAACATGAAAAAAATTGAAGATATATCTTGTTTATGAAAAAACCTGTGAGACCATTAGGATTATGCTCAAAAGGGAAAAATCGGGGACTTGCCTGGGAGATTGTGTCAGTAACCTGAGGGTAAATTTGGTCTTTTTTGAACACATATCCAAGTTATTTATTTCTTCTCTGACCCAGGAAAAAGGCAATTGCTGCCTGTTTTTTTTTCACCCACAGACAACTGTGGACCCCAAAAAAGGCCACACTTTCAAACTTTGGCTCTCAAAGTATTGCTGCCCACAACTTCCAAGCCAGTCAAATGGGAAGAAGAAGAATGAAGAATAAATGATGAAATTAAAAGTGAGAAAACAGTTGAACCAAATGCTGATTGGCAGACTCTTGTTTTAGGCTCCGGATAAAGCATGGCAATGACTGGGCAACAATAGGGGCGGCGCTAGGAAGAAGTGCGTCTTCCGTCAAAGATCGGTGCCGACTGATGAAGGATACTTGCAACACAGGTACTATGCGTGCTTTTGGTGGCATTTTCTTGTCAGCATTTGAGCCTCCTACCCACCTCCTTTCTCTTCTTTTCTTCAAAGAAATCTATGTCACTCAACTTAGTTCAGACTTTATTATCTAGTCTTTTTCTTTGGGAAAGTATTTATTTTTAAGGTATATGTACAGGAAGTAATTTTAACTTAGGCCTAGGTAACTGTTGAACTTACTCCATCAACTCATGTTTATGAAAAATTTTGGTTCTAGGTAGGTCCTAACTTAGGATGAAGCTGTGTTCACTATTTTAAACACCAACACTGAATGGTGTTTCAGTCCCCAGGCTAGACCACAAAATACCTATCTAACTTTTCATGTATATAAATGTATTCATGATACTCTTAAACCTAACCTATGTGACCAACAAGTTTTAGCTCTGCTATTAACAATAATGTATCCTTTCTGGGCCTCAGTTTCCTCTATACAAGGAAGAAGTTAGAATAGATCATCTCATGGTCCCCTTTCAGCCCTAATGTGTCATGAAAGATCTACAATCTGTGCTCAGTCTTCCAGTTAGAAAAAATAATTCTCAAATTTAGCTTGCACTTCTAGGGAATATATATTGTATCCTCATTCCCCTGTTTTGCAAAAGTGGAATTGAGAATGGGTCCTGGTTAACCCCTCCACCACCACCACTATTGCCTCCAAAACATCAGGAACATAAATTTCACCAACTCTGTGGCATGGTCAGCTTAATGAATAAAGCAGGTGTGAATGAATTAACTAAATTAGATTTAGGATGGGACCCCAGAGGTTTGTGTAAACTGCTGTGAGTGCAGGATCCCTCTTAGCATAATTTGGAAGGACACTGGGCCATTCCCTTATTGCAGCCTGAGGAAATGAGCTGCTTGCTCCTTTTCCATGTGGGTTCATATCACTTCTGATCAGGAGTTCTCTCCTGTATGCCATACCAGGAAAACAAAGCATTACCCAGAGTTGTTCCCTCTTTTCATATCCTGCAGAATAGGAAAACAGGACTTTGTTTTGCATCCAAAATATCCAAAATTTTAACTAGTACATAAACATTCAGTAAATATTTGTGGAATGACAAATCCCTGAATGCACTTAACCTTTTTGGAATTTTATAGAAGTTTTTAACTACCAGTAACAAAATGTAAACAAAAATGGAGGAAGTAAAAAATATTTTCTTTCTCTTATTTTGTTTTTCTGCTCAAGCTTCTTCAGAAAAAAAGACAAAGAGGAACATTTGATGCTATTTATGGGTTTATGGGTTCAAAGACCTGAAATAAAAAAATGCATGAATACCAGTCTCAGACTTTACTGATATTTCATCACAGTAACTTGGATTTGGGATAATGGAGAAGGGGGATGATATAAACCTAAGTTTTACTAAGATGGTTGGGGCTCCATGGATGTCATACCACCTTGACCCTCATCATTCATTCCTATAAATAATGGCCTTTCTTGGGCGTATTCCACTTCTGCAGAGCAGCAGTATTATTTAGAAGAATGGAAAAAATAAAAAGCTTGAGTGTCTGTGTCCATCAAGGCATCAATGAAGCTCTTCAAGGACTTGGTGTAACTTGAAAGTACTTCATTCTTCCTGGTTAGGTTTTGGGTAGTTTTTCTTTCCTGCTTTCCATTAGGATTCTCTATTTTCTTTTGTGCTAAGAACCTTACTGGCATGGTAAAATGCAACTGTCTATAACAGGTGTATGTGGTTTCCCACCACAGAGTTGTTCTGAAATAAACTTTTAGAATACTGTATACGTCTTATCAGTCCTTGGAAATGTAGGCTGAATTTGTTCTTCAAAAGGAGAGGGACCACTGGTAGTCTGGATGATTTCCTTTTTTCAGGGAAATGGACAGAAGAAGAAGAAAAGAGACTGGCAGAGGTGGTTCATGAATTGACAAGCACAGAGCCAGGTGACATAGTCACACAGGGTGTGTCTTGGGCAGCTGTAGCTGAACGAGTGGGTACCCGCTCAGAAAAGCAGTGTCGGTCTAAATGGCTCAACTACCTGAACTGGAAACAAAGTGGGGGCACTGAGTGGACCAAGGAAGATGAAATCAATCTCATCCTCAGGTTTGTGTCTAAATCTTCAATGCTGTTTAATTGTTATTGATGTCTTGGTTGAGTTTCCTCTTTTAGTTTCCTAAAATGCCTAATGTCTGAAAACATACTTCCCATAGAGAGCCAATGTTTTAAGATCCTAATATTTCATATTGAGCTTTTTTTTTGTTTTGTGTTTGTTCCTTTTTAGTGGATTTAGTGCTCGTGCAAAGTACCAGATTGAAGGCGTGGAGACTGAAGTCCTCTCTATATCCACAGAACAGGTATGGCACAGGCAGCGGCAGTGCAGCTTTTCCACTGTCCCACCAATGTGCCTCAGTCCTAGACTAGGGGGAGTATATTCAGGTTATGAGGGCTATTCAGTCTCCATGCCCTTCAATCCTTGGCTACTGTGCTCACATTGCCAAAAAGGGGCCCAGTTTACCCCACCCTTTCAAACTGGACCAAATCAGACACTTCCATTTAGTACATGTCCAAAATAGCTTTATGATGATAATTCCAAGCTTATTTTAAAAATTAGATGGTTTAACCATTAAGACTCAGTAACTCAGATGTGCAAAAATACCAGCAAGAAATTATATTTAAGTTACTGACGGAACAGAAGTTGTCATTGTGGTATTCCCTATCATAAAATCAAAATCATCAAGGTCACAAAATGAATAGACTTTTAAAACCCCCAATTTAACTGTACTATTGTGGTGGTATTTTGCTTTTTGATCGTTTTGGTTTGGGTTTTTTAAACATAATTTTCTTCAACTAGTCATCTTTAGAAATAGCAAATTTCTAAACATTTTTGTTATTTTAACAAATGGAAAAGCTCAGATCCAGGACTACTGACTTAGTAAAGCCCACACTCTGACACATTGCAGAATAACGTTATACAACTAAACTTGCTTGTTACTATCCCATTCTAACCTTCAGCTTCTCCCTTTCTTTAAGTGCTTCCTCTGGTTCTAACCTTTTACAGTTCAGTCCATTGGTTCCTTTAATAAACAGCTATTGCTTAGTGATATTTCTTAGCTCTTAACTCTGGAAGTGGTTTAGCACTCCTTAAATCCTCTCCCATTGCTGGCATAACTGCCATTTCCTTTATTACCAGTGTTATCATAGTAGTCAGTGGGGTTCTTATGATGAAATAAATCAACATCTAACAAATGCTTATTTTGTAACCTGTAGGATAGCAGAGCTTGGTGTAGCTGATGAAAATGATATAAACTGGGATCTATTAGCTGAGGGGTGGAGCAGTGTCCGCTCACCACAATGGCTTCGAAGTAAATGGTGGACCATCAAAAGGCAGATTGCAAACCATAAGGATGTGTCATTCCCTGGTAAAATATTTTTTGCTTTTTAAGTCCTTCCCTTCTCTTGCCATATTTACTCTGTAAGAATTAGATGTTGGGAATTCTTTGCCAGCTGAAGAGATGATCTTTCCCTATTTCTTTGGGCAAATTAGTCTTTTCTCTCCTAGAGAAGAGTTCATATGATTTGTAAGTCCCAAAGCACCTAAGATGAAAATAAACACATTTCTTACTCTCCCACAGAAATTATGAATAAATTTAACATAGCATATTTTCATTCTCTACAAGGTGTATTTCTGAAAATTTATGTCTAAATCCATTTTTTTTTGAGTCTATTAACTTCATATATCTTAACTGGGTTTATTCATTTGAAGAAATCCTGTGGTTTATTTCATACAGCAAAGAGTGTATAAACTCTCCATTTGATAGGTAAATCCAGAGATCCTAAATTGGGCTTGCTTAAAACAAGAATAGCATATTCTCACTTCATTGCTTGCTGTATACTTAGGCACTAGTCTAAGTTATAAAGTCTGCTTAATTTTAGGCTATCAAATTTAATCCCTTAGTATATTGCTCCAAGTTCCTTTTTTTTTTTTTTGCAGAGGAAAATTAAATTCCTTGGAACTTTGGCTTGATGAAAACCCAGTTTTGAATTTATAAACACTAATGTTTGTTAAAACCAGAAAAGAGTGAATGAACCTGGTCAGATTTGAAGTATCAACAGAGGATTAGTGCAATCATGAATGGTAGAGGAAGGCAAAGTCTGCCTTATGCAAGAATTTGATGTGGTTGCATATTACTATTTAGAAATAGAAGACTGTTTAGAAGTAGGCCCACAACCAACTGATCACACTCATGCAGTGACTAAAAGTCAAGTGCCCTTGAGTCCTTGTAAATATCACACACATACATACATGTGTTCATTTAAAAATAAGCTTAGCATGGCCTGTATTCTTCATAAATAATAAGAATTTTATCAAGAATCCCTAAGAGATAGATAATGTCTTTACATGTTCCTTACAATGTCCTGTTTTTCTAATGCATTATAAATCTTAGTTATCAAGAACAGCAATATTACAAATTTTTAAAATTCTGTTGTGATATGTAACATCTCCAAAAATTTCAGAACAGGCTGTAGTTTCAAAATATTTTAACTGTTATTTTGATAAGATTTCGTATCCATTATACAATTATTTATTCCAAAACTTTCCCTCCTTACTCCCCACCTCCCTTGCTACTTAGATGGTGGTGTCGGAGAATCAATGTTCTTTTTGTCTACCCATCTCCCTTCAGTCCTAATAAAAGGTCTTAAACAGTTACATGAGAACCAAAAAAACAACCCATCGCTTTTGGAGAATAAATCAGGATCTGGAGTTCCAAATGGTAATTCCAATGTACAGCATGTTCAGATCCGAGTTGCCCGCTTGGAAGAAAATACAGCCATCTCGCCAAGCCCCATGACAGCCCTGCAGATTCCTGTCCAGATCACCCATGTTTGTAAGTGTTGGAACCTCAAGACTCCTTGCTGTTTATTAATATAAAACTTAATAAAACTTTTCAATGGCCCTGACACCTTTTGGTCTTCTAGAATGTTGATGCAGATTTACCCAAGTTGCTAAGTTAAAGGAGATACAAGGTATTTTATGTTTGGCTCAATTAACATTTGTATAAAGAATGAACGAGTGACAAGAAGGACTCATAACCAACTGCCTACCCATTCTAAACTACCTTAAACCACCTCTTTTTTAGAAATTAGAAAGAATGCTTACTAGAAAACTACCTAAAATATTCAGTCAAGCAAGGAAAAAGAATTTTATAAAGTGGCAGGCCATTTGTAGTTACTCACCAGAAGACTCAGAAATTGAGAATGGTTATGAGGTGGTATGTAGAATAAGTGTTTTGGTAAGGTTGAAAAGTATTTTCTTCAGGAAATAAAGGGCCTCTATCCTATGGAGAACAGAACTATTTTTATTAACTCTGTTTTGCTTAGCCTACTTGGCAGTTTTGGGCTTAATGAGATTATAGGAACCCAGCAATTATTTAAAGGGACAAGTTTCCTTTTTCCTAAGAGCAAAGCCAAACTCATCTTTCTTGCCATCAGTCTTGGATAATTCTAAGATTACTCCTCCCTTTTGATGTCATGTTTTTTCCTCTCTGTGTGTTGATTTTTGCCTATGCTATATTGCTATGTACTAATCATTGTGTACTCTCAGTTGGGGATGTATTGACATTTGGGGCAGAACAATTCTTTGCAGGACTGTCCTACACATTATATGATATTCGTTGTCATTTGACCTCACCTACAAAGTGCCAGTCATGCTCTCCAACATGACGACAGCTAGAAATGCCCCGTACCTTTCCAAGTGCACTGTATGATTGGTATTGCCCCTGGTAGAAAAGCATTGAGCCACCAGTTGGTATAAAAACTAGCAGTATGGATCTGTAAATACAATGACTTTCAAAGTAGCTTAGAAAGATTTAAATTAATCATGGCTGTCTTATTCTCAGGGGTCTAATTCAAGTTAGGTTATTTGCTTTATCATTCTACCAGTGTAAGAAATCATGAGTTTATTTTCTGTGGCCCTGTTTTTTACTGTATTGTCTGAGAATTGCAACTGGGATTGCTAGGCCAAATAAATGTAAGAACTGACTATGAAATTGAGTGTGCATGGGAAATCAAGTTTTCCTTGGCCAGTACCAACCAGTTGGGATCACAGCTCACATTTTATAAATGCTTCCTTAATATTCATTTATAGTATCAGCCATTTCATTTTTTTAGTAGTATTCAGGATAATTTTACTTCTCCCAGAAACAAGAAATTGGAGAGTTTTACACACAGCCTACCCATCCTTAGTATTTTTGGTTAGCAGTCAAGCATCAGCAAACTTTGTAAAGAGTCAGAGAGTAAATAGGAATATTTTAGGCTTTGTAGGCCACTTAGGTCTCTAGAATACTCTTTGTGTATTTTTACAACCCTATAAAAATGTAAAAATAATTCTTACTGGTATGTTTGCACCAGCCATAGATTGCTCACCCTTGATTTAGGTTATATGGAATCACTTCACATTACTCTAAGTTTGATAATATGTCACTGAGAAACAACATGAATCAAGTACATTTCATTCAAGTAACTTTGAAGTTTTTAGTCAAAATATAATTAACTAAGTAACAAACACTACACATTAAAAGTCAGTTACAAAACATTTTCCATATGGATTTATCTACGGATGCCACTGAAAACACAAAAAGATCTCTTTTCTTCTAGTCTTACTTTTATATAACTGAGCAGATGCTGAATCAAGTCTGAGTATCAGGTGACTTATCTATAAAAAGAATTTACTATCTGAACTCCACAGTGCTGTTCAGTCCCCTAAACATGTCTTCTGAAATAATCTTTTATTTCATATTTTTTAAGAGCATTTTTGACCCTCCCAACTATATGATGTAGGTAGAGTGGGACAGATAAGCCTCTGAATGTTAAAGTAAGTTATCTGCCCAGATTTAGTTGCTAGGAGATGATACAGCTAGAAGTAAAGCCTGGTATTCTTATGATCCAGGTATCTAGACTGTTTCTTTTTGCAGGTTTTGTTCCTTTTCTTAAGATTAGAAACAACCAGGAGTCAGCAGACCTTTTCTGTGAGGGGCTAGTTAGTAAATATTGTAGGTTTTTGGGTCCCTTTGATCCCTGTCACAACTTCTCCAACTCTTCCATTGTAGTACAAAAGCACCCATAGGAAATACATAACAAATGGGTATGATTATGGTCCAGATCTATAAAAACAGGCAGCAGGCTGGATTTGGCATGTAGGCCATAGTTTTGTGACACCCCCCCCCCCCCCGCCCAATCTCTACTGTCCCAGACAAATCCATTAGCTTTCTCAATTCTCTGTACCACAAAAGAGGCTTAAATGACTTCAGGATTATAGTCAAATTATTGAATATGAGATTGCCTTCATGATAATCTATATTTAATTGAAGAACACTGGAGAAAAATTTACAAAGCCTTTTTATTTGTCTTGTTCTTCCACAGCTTCAACAGACTCCCCTGCTGCCACAGTTGACTCAGAAACAATAACACTAAACAGTGGAACACTACAGACATTTGAGATTCTTCCGGTAAATTATACTGTATACAGTAGATGTTTGCCATTTGCATGCATAAGGGTCAGTTGGTATAGTTCTTAGAAATGCTTTCATACAAGCATATGAAATTTTAAAATCCAAATTGGCATTAAGTGAAACTTGCAATGATTTTGAGGCCAGATGGTTAAAAGACTAGAATATATATACATGTATTTTGGGTATGTGCTCAGGTTTTTTTCTTATGATGGTCACAATCAAATATCTAGAGACTTCTGTCTTTATTAATAGGGGATGATAATAGTACATCAGCTGCAGAAAATTTTGAGAATTAAATGTTTAAATATATTGAATAAAATATGTATAATATACATTACTATAATGACCGATCATTTATAATTAATAAATTTAAGCTGTAGGAAAATGATCATCTTTCACTTTTATGGAGAGGAAGGAAAGAAATTGAGTCCCCACTAAGTGCTTGACACTGTTTATCACCTAATCCTCATAACACATTCTGTGAGAAGTTATCCCTACCTTAGAAATAAGGAAAACCGATGCTCAGCGATTCAAGTACATAGGAGAAGTGTTTTGGCCAAGTCAGTGAGAGCAGGCTACGTGACTTTACACCCAAGCCCTATTTTGAAAGCAAATACTTTATAAGTTTGATTGTGAAAGCTTTATATTACTGTTCAATAGTTTTGTTATATTTTTCTAAAAAAAGTCGCAAAAAAACAAATTATCAGTTAACTAGCTTTTTGGTTAAGAATCTTCTTTTTCCTCCAGCAGAACATTGTTATTTATGCTGGGCATTTTCCCTACCAAAAAACCTCCTCAATTATACAGTGAGAAACCTGTGCAAGTAAATAAACACTGCTGTGGGCCTTTTCAGAAATGTACCATTTTTAACTGGGAGATGGCTAGTTTTTATGTGCTACAAAGAAAGGATAAAGATTGGGTATGCTGGGTCACTGCTCTGAAAGCAGACAAATAAGCAGAGACCAGACCATAGAAAGACAGGGGAGTGAAGGGCAAGGTAAAATGCCTTCACTCTCTGATAAACTAGCTTATTTTTCTTTTTCCTTTAGTCTTTCCATTTACAGCCCACTGGTACTCCTGGCACCTACCTGCTTCAAACAAGCTCAAACCAAGGCCTTCCTCTAACTCTGACCACTAGTCCCACAGTGACCTTGACAGCTGCTGCTCCTGCTTCTCCAGAACAGATCATTGTTCATGCTTTATCTGTAAGTTAAATTACATAAATTCCTTGTTGATTTTCCTTGTTTACATAGAGAAGACTGGCTACCTATTAAGTGTCACTAGAGATAATGGGATATTTTTCTAGTATTAATATTAGAGAACCTATGTGTAATGTTCAAAAGCATTATTTCTAAGAGGGAAAAAAATTATTTTAGTTCAGTTCAAGTATATGAATGTCTTTCAAGGGCCAGGATTAATTGAGTCCAGTAATTTAAATAATTCTTGTTGCTATTATTCAGGAACAGTGTTTCAAACATGACTTCTTTCTTCACTGGGTTGTATATATTCCCATCTCCTATGTCTTTTTATATGAGATGGACTTTATTAGGAAAGCAAGGGCCACAGAGTGTAAAGAACCAGGGGTTCAGTAAAATAGTGATAAAAGCAATCAGAGTAGTTTCAGACGTGAGGGAGGACAGTCAGATATTACCTTTAAATTGTCATCTGTTGCCTGTAACTATTTTTATGTTTTCTAGCCAGAACATTTGCTGAACACAAGTGACAATGTCACAGTACAGTGTCATACACCAAGAGTCATCATTCAAACTGTTGCCACAGAAGACATCACTTCTTCCATATCGCAAGCAGAACTAACAGTAGATAGTGATATTCAGCCAGCTGATTTTCCTGAACCTCCAGATGCCCTAGAAGCAGACACTTTCCCAGATGAAATTCATCGGCCTAAGATGACTGTAGAGTCATCATTTAATGATGCTCATATATCCAAATTCAGTGACCAAAATAGCACAGAACTGATGAATAGTATTTTGGTCAGAACAGAAGAAATCACCAACCTTAAACAAGAGGAGGAATCACCCTCTGATTTAGCTAGTGCTTATGTTACTGAGGTAAGTTACACTGAAGGGAACAGCCTGCTGGGTTGCTGCCATGCTTGAAGCCTGTATTTGGAGATAGCATAGGAATAATTCAGGGGGGTTTCCTCTGATAACTTCCTCTTGTCTTTTGATCCATGAAATGAAGTGCCAGCCCCTACCTCTGACCTCCTCTGTCAGTCAACAGTGTTGAGGCCAGCAGAGTGGGGGAAAGGGGAAAGTGTCCTATCTTCCCATGGTTTCTCACTAAACTTTTTCCCTCCACCTTCAAAAGATTGAGAAATGTTTGTTGGAACCCATAAAAGTATTTTCCTGAGAGTGGTTAGTAAGGAGTTATAAATAGGCCTTTGTGGTTAAGCCTAGGAACCATCCTACAGTGTTACAGTATTGTTTCTTCTGTTTAAGTGACTATAACTGAATTGTTTTTAAGTTCCTTTTTGTTAATAAGATTCTTAAGATTTCTTCATCTAGTTTTTAAGAACATAGTAACTTCTACTTCTTTATATACTAATTTAAAAATGGGATAATATTTGCAAGGTAACAAGTCCTGCCAAACCTAGAAGTGCCTGAATTCTTAAGGAAAAAATAAAACTAATCAGGAATATAAGTCAGAATTTTTTTTTTTTAATATTATCTAGGATTTAGAGTCTCCTACTATAGAGGAACAAGTTGATCAAACAACAATTGATGATGAAACAATACTTATTGTTCCTTCACCACATGGCTTTATCCAGGCATCTGATGTTATAGATACTGAATCTGTCTTGCCTTTGACAACACTAACAGGTACTGTAGTACAACTCCATCATGTGTCTGAAAACCTGGAAAAATCAGGCAGCCAGATATAATTCACTTGTTTTGATCTTTCTTGATCCAACAATAAAGATATTAGTCTTGTTAAATCCCACACTTTGATAGAAGAATTCTTGATACAGAGTAGAGAATAGATGCATTACGTTTAAGACTTACTAGTAATTTAACTCATTACAGATCCCATACTCCAACATCATCGAGAAGAATCACATATCATTGGATCGTCTTTGGGCAGTCCTGTTTCTGAAGACTCAAAGGATGTTGAAGATTTGGTAAACTGTCATTAGCTTATTGTTTTAAACAGGGTAGTTGAAGCAAAGAATCCACACTGTTAATTACAACATCTCCAAAGACATAGGGGCAACCCCAAAAGGCTTAATTTAAAATTTCTTTGGTATTTAAATAGCTACATTGCTAAAGCCATGCACTGTTGCTGCTATGACTTTTTACCTCCTTCAAATATATAATCTGATGCCCAGTTTTCTGACAGCGTGTAATTGAGTGGAGTACGGGATTAGAGCTCTGCGACTATGTTTAGTATTAACTGTCAGCAAGAAATTTCATTGACTTCAGTTACTGAGAAAAGTTTAAAATCACCAAAGCTTAACTACTCTGATTTTAAAGCAGTGGTATTCGTCTCTGAAGATTAGGTATGACTCTCCAGTCAGTCTCAAGTAGGCCTACCTTGTTATACTTCAGCATGGTGTAGAGCTTAATTGCCTTCTTCAACCAGGTTAGGTATTATTAGTTTGAGATGTGACTAGCATACAAGTACAGAAACCTAGGGAGGTGATTGTGTGGTTGTTACTTTGGTTTACCCATTGCTGGCAGTGGGAGCTGATTTAGGCAGGGTAAGGAGGGAAGCATTAAAATGTTGGAAAAAAAATTCACTACAGGTTTTTTATTACTTTTGAAGGGAATATGGATGAGGGTAGTAACAGAACCCACTTGAAGCTAAGTAACAGAATTTTCAACCCCTCAGAAATCACCGTCATCAGTTTCCGAAGTTATAGCACTTTGAAGTCAAGTTAAACTAAATGGAGAAGATGGTAATGTTGCCTACCCCTTGACACTGTGACCATTTTATTACATATTTTGCTATTTAAATACCCAGAAAAAAGTTGATGGTTTGCCATTAATTTAGGTTGGGGTACAATACATCTTCTCCCTTTCTGGAAATTTAAAAACAAAATTAGCTTCTGTAATGAAAGGAAACAAATCAAGAGCATTCCTTATTGCTAGAAGGTTTAGCCAAAACTAGCCTCTAGGGCTTTTATGCTATGACCCCTATAGAAGAGTCACAAAAAACTTGTATAAATTATTTTATTTATTCTTGTAATTAGATCTTCACAATCAAAGTTGTCTTTTCACTGTGTTTTGTTAATGTGAAATTAAGTTGTAGTTATAAGCAAAAGTTGGTTGCATAGGGAACAATAATTGTATATTCAGTTTAACAGAAATAAAAGAATATTTGTCTTAAAATGCAAGATTTTGTTTGTTACATAGCCTCTTCGCCATGTACTTGTATTTAAAAAATTTAGAATTTTTTAAAAGTGAAAATATTTGTGCTAAAGTTGGAATGTATAAGTGCAACATCAATATCAGCTCCTTAAAGAAAAAGCAAAGTAATCTATGCTATGTTTCCCCTGCAAGAGGGAATTCAGATTTGCAGTTGACATGAAAATCATGTATAAGACTCCTGCAGGAGATTCTTCAGCATACCTTATCCAGCTCTTCTTCACAGTCCTAATATATACCTTTGAAGAGTCCTGGTAAGTATTGCTCCTTGGCAGCCTCACTTTCCCACATCATGGAAGTACAAGTTTGCACATATACATAACATGATGATAGAAAATAAGATATAGTAAATTAGATTTCTAAATTTCGGTTCTAAGTCTCCTTGTCGATACCAGTAGATCTAAAAGAAGAAGAATTAAATAAAAGTTTAAGTAATAGCCACTTGGTCAAATATTAAATTTTAAAATGCAACTACTTCTTTTTCTTTTTCCACTGTGACCTATTAGTATATCCTTTCTCCCTGTAAATGAGTATTCGTATTAATCTACATTCTTCAGACTTATGCTGCCAGAATTTAAATTTATTATATTTAATTCTGTACTAATTGTTTCCACATCCAAGTCATACTTACTTCTGCTTTCTCAATTTGTTCTGTGTTCAAACCTGTAAATTACCTGCCCACCAATCATTTGGCAGGCCCCCAGGAAGGAATATAAGCTTTCTATAACTTCAAGTAATTCAAAAGCTACAACTTCAGGTAATGAAGAATAGGACAGATTTAAAATTCATACAGTTGATTCAGATAGCAAATACAAAATCTGGTTTATATAGTACATGTATTTGGTTTAAACTAGCTCATTGTAGTCACTTGCTTGGAGGTGGGGGGTTTGGAGAGGTCTCTTTCTAGCTTTGCTCCAAAGGCTTCCAAATGGAATGGGTCAGTTCTTCCCTCAGGTCATAAGAGTACAAGCAGGTCAGTGAATTAGATCATTTGAGAGATGAACTGGTTTACCTTTTCATTCAGATTGCTATTAGAATTTTATGTTCTATTCCTAAGAGTTCACTGTTTTGATTCATTCTGCCTCTCCTCAAGGGAAATGAAAAACTGCCAACTACTGAATGGTTAAATCTGGCAAATATACAAGTAGTAAATACCCATCCAAACAAAGGCCTCTGTAGTAAAATTGAATATGCTTGTGACAAAGATACAACTGCAGTTTTAGGCTTCCCAGGAGATTTTTGATGTTAATTACCTTACCTTCATTTTGGGAAATAAGCACGAGACAGACTAATTTTATATTACATTAATTAGAAATAAATTCTAGAGTGCTCTCTCTCTTCCCTTAAGAGCATTATTTTATCAGCACTTCCCAAAGCCCACTGGGCCCTGTATATCCCTTTGTTTTGTTTTTTTAATATATACAGTTCTTGAAGGAGTTTAAATTATATCAAATCTTTAGGTCATCTAAAGTCTTCTTTTTTTTCTTTTTTTTATAGATTTGACTTGCAAGAACAATACTGAATAACTATGAACAGCATCTAAGCTCTGAGCACAAAAATATTTTTCAATGTGAATAAGGTACACTGTAGTTTAAATTCAGCAGCACATTAAGTGCTTAAGTGTTGAATCTTTTTCCTTTTGATTATAGCTATCAACAGAACAGTTCCCTTTCAGGTTGCAACTTTGAGATTTAGGATAAGAAGGAAAGTATCCAGATCCCAAAAGAAAAAAATTTATAATTAAAAAGGTTGAGAATGCTGACATCATTGGGTGGGGTGGAGTGCTAAATTAGAGATACAGGACTGAATTAATTCTAGAGCACTTGCAACATAAAGCTCTCAAGGATACTTCAGGTAAATGCCAAATAATACTCACAAGTATGCAGGCAGTAATACTACTCAAAGAGATGCAGACAGCAAAAAATATATTCAATGGTTTTGGAGGTAGTTGAGGGAAAACGAAAGCACTGATGAGTGTTACCTGTATGAAGACAAATTATTTAAGGCCTTAAGAGTAACCTGAAGACTTTAAAATGCTTCACATCATAAAATTACATCTATCACCATGTTTGACTTCTGGAATGTTACTTTAATAAAAGATCTAAAAGTATTTGTAAATATATGTTCAACTGAGTGTTGCTTTTAGCTTTCCTTCATTTATTAAAGGAAACAAAAAATGCCACAGAGCAGTAAAACCAGCTAGTCTCAAAATAATCTCTTCACTAGCAAAGATGAGAAATCCTTTACTTACCAGGATTAATTATTATACCAGGGAAAGTTCTAACCATTTTGTTATTTTGAATACTTCTACCAAAAAAAGTATGTATATGTAATGAAAGCTGATTTTGCTTCTCTATTTCTACCACAGAAATAGCATAAAACCCATTCTTTTTATTAGCCACAGAGGCAAACTATTAAAATTTTCCTAGACTTAATGAAAATATGCCATGGAAACAGACTGGGAAAGAGAGCTTTGTGTGTTATTACAAATAAAAACAATGAAAAATGAAAAATGTCAACTTTTATAAACGTGCCCAAAGAGTAATGAATAATGAATATTCTTTAGGAACAAAACTTAAGGTATTAGCAGAAATGAGAAGGTAGATGATAGAAGGAAGCTACTGATAGCCACTGACATTTTTACTAATAATAAGACTTGCGAACATGGTCAATTCAGTCTTCTGTAAACCAAGTTATTTATTTGATGTTGACAGCAGGGGCAGAATGGATCAAATAGCTACTATAAGTGCCAACTGCAGTTTTGTTTAAATGATATTAGAACCATTAATTTAAATATGATTGGAACACTTCACATGCCCATGCACTTACTGGCCCCTTAAAATACCTGGTTTTATTGAACTACAATACTGAGGTCTTCAAAACTCTGGCTGGAAGCCTGGTTAGAGGCACAAAATAAAGATACTTACTACAATCAACAAAGATGTTAAGCTCCCAACAACTAAATTGATGATTCGATCCTGCAAGAGAAAAGAGGTTTTGAGCCAAATGACTTGGATCCACAGCACTTTTGAAACAGTATAGTGCTAGGCACTGGGGTGATTTAGAATGAAGAAACTGGCAAAAGCTACTCAATGTGGCCAAAGCTTAAGGTTTATTGAGAAACTGCGCAAAAAAATCTAAAACAGATAGCTGGAGCCACAGTTTCAACAGCCACCTGGCCACAACCACTTACAAAGTTACTTGGAGAATTTCCAAGTGGAAAACAATAACTGGTTGATACATAAGTTTCATAATGTTGAATCTTACCCACTGGGGAACAGATGTGCACTGTTTAGAATGTATACTTACCCATTTCTGATAGGCTATCTCTACTGAACTGGAAACTAGCTGATTACTAAGTGTTCTTAATTGTTGCTCAACTGTAACTTGGAAATGTTCTTTTTTCTCAGAAAGAACCATCTCTGTAATCAACTATTATCTTTTGGAAGTCCCTGGTCATTTTTCAGAAAGGGATTGTTCCTGACAGTATCCAATACAGGCAGCCCTTTTATTTTATTGAGATATAGTCAGACACAGATATCAGAAGAATATAATCAGTGACTCACAGTATCATATAGTTGTGCACTCAGTACCACAATCAACTTTAAAACATTTTAATTACTCCAAAAAAAGAAAAACATATATGTATATCCCTTACCCCTTATCTGCCCTATTATTATTTTTTGTCTTTATTACTCACCTACCCAAACAATGGATAAAGGGAGTGTCAGTCACAAGGTTTTTACAATCACATGGTCATGCAATGAAAGCTATACAGTTATATAATCAACATCAAAGATCAAGGCTGTTGGATTCCAGTTCAACAATTTCAGTTATTCCCCTCTAGCTATACTAATACACTAGAAACTAAAAAATATGAGTCGGTAGTCATAATCATTACTTAAGTCCTAATTTCTCACACCTCCTCCTCTCATCGGATCATTCAATCTTCAGGGGTGCCTGGGCAATGACCATTTTAACTTCTTTGTATAAGAAAAGCGTGTTGACCTTACAGGGTGGAGGAATGAAACCAGTTGATCTTGGAGAGACTGGTACCTGTGGGTTTCTGGGTTTATCTGGCATAGGAACAACGTGGAGGCCTTAAGTTTCTGCAAAAATAAACTTACTAAGAAAACTTCTATGGAGTCTTATATAAAGCCCATGGTATGCTTTAGGGTTTTCAGAAATACTGCTGGTTGAGGCATAGCATACTATGGCAATTTTGCAGTATCTGTCTGAGCTTGCAAAACAGTAACCTTCAGAATGATCTCCTGCCTCTATTTGAAATTTCTTAGCCACTGAAACTTTATTATATTTCATTGTTTTCCCCCCGTTTGGTCAAGAAGGCATTCTCAATCCCACAGCACTCATCCCTGCGAGCCATGTCCCACATCGCCAGGGAGCTTTATTATCACTGGGAGTCATGTCCCACACAGAGGGGAGGGTAGAGAGTTTATCAGCAAAGTTGGCTTAGAGAGAGAGAGACCATCTCTGAGCAACAAAAGATGTTCTCTCTGGGCAGGGGTGACTCTTAGGTATAATTATTAAGTAGGCTTAGCCTTGCCATTGCAGAAATAAGTTTCTTCAGGAAAAGCTTCAAGCTCAAGGGCTTGGCTTATTAAACTGGGAGTCCCTAATGTTTGAAAAAAGATCAAGAATTCCCCAGGTGGGCAAGTTTAATAGTTCCACATTTTACCACAGTCCCTCAAGGAGACTTTGCAAATACTTATTTCTGCCCAAGATAGTCTGGAATATATCATGGTATTACATTAACCTGTAGAATAACAAGATGTCATTCCCTTTTCTAGGTCACATGTAATTAATTATGTTGTTTAAATAAACTGACCACAAAGGTTAAATATATGCTACAGAAAATTTCAACATGGACCAAATTAACATCTCTTCCTTTGGTCTCACACAGAAGTTGAAGGTTTAAAACACTAACAATAACATCCTTTACCCTGCATTCTGATTTGCCTTAGTTCTAACCATCTCCATTTCATTCATATCTCTAATTGAAGTCTGATCTCTTTTTCAACTTCTTTTAACAGTTGCTGTATGGAGTACTACTGGCTTTCAGAGCTGCAGAACTCCAACTCTGAGTCTCTAAGTTCCAAGGAACTACCAGTTATACACAGAGAACACAGGATCTCACTGTTATTTTTAAAAATAACAGTGAAAACTCAGGAATAGATGTGACTGCTGTAAGAGCTTACAATCTAGGAACCTTTACAATGAGCCCTAATGAACATTTTGTACTTCTTAATTGTTGACTGCACAATCTCTGTCCATTTGCTCTCCTCTGATAATGATGCTCATGGATTCAATTCTCAGAGTTTGCTCATTATTATTTTATATTAGTGAAACCATGTAATATCTGACCTTGCTTTCTGGCTTATTTCATTCAACATAATGTCCGCAAGATTCTTTCACCAGTTGGATGCCTCACAACTTGATTCTTCCTGTAGTCACTGAATATTCTGTCATATGTAAACACTACAGTTCGCCCTTCCATTCATTGGTCAGTGTACCCTTAAGCCACCTCCATCCACTGCAATTGTGAATAATGATGCCATAAACATCAGTGTGAAAATTTCTATTTGTGTCTCTGCCCAATGAGGTTCAGGGTTTCTCTCTCAACTGGATGGGCACAGGGTGAACACCGCAGTGTCTGCAAACTTCCTCTCCAGGCCTCTTCCTTCATGAAACTACCCTGGAGGCATATTCCTTCTTCATCTCCAAAGGTCTCTGACAGCATGGACTCTCTACTTCATGATCCTGCTCTTTGCTTTCTTGTCATTCTCAAGCTTTCTCTAAAATGTTTCCTCTTTTAAAGGATTCCAGTAAAGTAATCAAGACCTGTGTGGAATGGGTAGAGTCACGTCTCCCTCTAATGAAAGGTTAATACCCACAAGTGTCTGTGGAAATAACCTAATCAAGTCTCGGACCTACATAATTGAATAGGGATTAAAAGAAACAGTTACTCCCACAAGACTGACAAGGATTAAAACATGGCTTTTCTAGGGTACATAAATTCTTTCAAACTAGTACATATGCCTTTTCTTTTTCTTGCCTAACTGCCCTAGCTAGAACTTCTAGCACAATGTTGAATAACAATGGTCACAGTAGGCATGTACCTTGTTTCTGATCTTAGAGGGAAAGCGTTCAGTTTTTTCCCATTGAATGATGTTAGCTGTGGGTTTTTCATATATTCCCTTAACGCTGAAGAAGTTCTTTTCTGTTCCTATCCTTTGAAGTGTTTTCATCAAGAAAGGATGATGAATTTTGTTAAAGGCCTATTCTGCATCAATTGAGATGATGATGTCGTTTTTCTCCTTTGATTCACTGATGTGGTACATTACATTAACTGATTTTCTTGTGTTGAATGACCTTTGCATACCTGGAATAAACACCACTTGATCATGGTGTATATAATTCTTTTTAATGTGCTGTTAGATTTGATTTGCAAGTGTCTGAGGATTCTGCATCTCCCTTCATTAAAGAGACTGGCTGTAATTTTCTTTTCTTGTAGTATCTTTGTCTGGCTTTGGTATTAGAGTGATGTTGGTGTCACATATTGAGTTAGGTCACTTTCCCTCCTCTTCAATTTTTTTGACAAGTTGGAGCAGGATTAGTACTAATTCTATTCTTGAATACTTGGTAGAAGTCATATGTGAAGCCAACTAATCCTGGACTTTACTTTTTTGGGTGGGTTTTGATGAATAATTCAATCTCTTGTGATTGGTTTTGTTGAGATCTTCTGTTTCTTCTTGAGTCAGTGAAGGTAAGTCATGCTTTTCTAGGAAATTTTCCATGTCATCTTAAATTGTATAGTTAGCATATAGTTGCTCATAGTATCCTCCTATTATCGCCTCTATTTCTGTGGGGATAGTAGTTA
Source organism: Tamandua tetradactyla (assembly GCF_023851605.1). NCBI lineage: Eukaryota > Metazoa > Chordata > Mammalia > Pilosa > Myrmecophagidae > Tamandua > Tamandua tetradactyla. The sequence goes on along the minus strand of NC_135327.1, from coordinate 129,872,074 downwards.
TGTCCCATCTCCCATTTCTGATTTTATTTATTTGTATCCTTTATTTTGAATTTGGTCAGCCTAGCTAAGGGTCCATTGATTTTATTGATTTTTCTCAAAGAACCAACTTCTGGTTTGGTTGATTCTACTGTTTTCCTCTTAATTTCATATATTACTATTCTAATCTTTGTTTCTTCTGTCCTTTTGTTTGTTTTGGGGCCAGTTTGCTGTTCTTTCTTTAGCTCCTCCAGGAGAGCAGTTAATTCTTCAATTTTTGCTATTTCTTCTTTTCTAATATAGGCATTTAGGGCAATAAATTTCCCTCTCAGGGGAAATAAAGTCTATCTACAATTGCAACCAAAAGAATAAAATACTTAAGAATAAATTTAACTAAGGATACAAAAGACCTATACAAAGAAAACCACAAGAAATTGCTAAAAGAAATCACAAAAGACCTAAATAAATAGGGCATACCATGTTCATGGACTGGAAGACTAAATATAGTTAAGATGTCAATTCTACCCAAATTGACTTACACATTCAATGTAATACCAACTAAAATCCCAAAAACTTACTTTTCAGAAATAGAAAAACCTGTAACCAAATTTATCTGGAAGGACAGGGTGCCCTGAATAGCTAAAAATATCCTGAGAAAGAAAAATGAAGTTGGAGGTCTCACACTACCTGTCTTTAAGGCCTATTTTGAAGCCACAGTGGTCAAAACAGCATGGTACTGGCATAAAGATAAATATATTGACCAATGGAATCAAACAGAGTGTTCAGATGTAGAACCTCTCATCTATGGACAATTGATCTTTGTTAAGGCAGTCAAGCCAACTGATCTGGGACAGAACAATCTCTTCAATAAATGGTGCCTAAAGAACTGGATATCCACATGCAAAAGAATGAAAGAGGATCCATATCTTACACCCTATACAAAAATTAACTCAAAATGGATCAAAGACCTAAACATTAGAGCGAAGACCATAAAACTTTTATAAGAAAATGCAGGGAAATATCTTGTAAGTCTTATAATAGCAGGCAGTATCCTAGATCTTACAGGCAAAGGACAAGCACTGAAGAAAGAAAGAAATGGGAACTTCTCAAAATTCTAAACACTGTTCTGCATCAAAGAACTTTGTCAAGAAAGTAAAAAGACAGCCTACACAAAGGGGGACAATATTTGGAAATGATATGTCAAGAAAGACATAATCTAGTAATGTCTAGTATCCAGATATATAGAGAGATTGTTCAACTCAACAACAAAAAAGACAAACAAACCAATTACAAAATGGGCAAAAGACATGACCAGACAAGTAACTTATCAGAAGAGGAAATACAAATGGCCAAAAGGCACATGAAGAGATGCTCAACTTCACTGGCTATCAGGGAAGGTAAAATGGTACAAACACTATGGAAGGCAGTGTGGCGGTTCCTCAGGAAGCTAAGTATAGAATTGCCATATGACCCAGCAGTACGATTGCTAGGTATCTACTCAGCGCACATGAGGGCAAGGACACAAACGGACATTTGTACACCAACGTTTATAGCAGCATTATTTACAATTGCCAAGAGATGCCAACAGCCCAAATGTCCATCAACAGACAAGTGGCAAAACAAGCTGTGCTATATACATACAATGGAATATTATGCAGCTGTAAGAATAAAGTTATGAAGTATGTAACAACATGGGATGGACCTTGAGGACATTATGCTGAGTGAGATCAGCCAGAAACAAAAGGACAAATACTGTATGGTCTCACTGATATGCACTAACATAAGTAAATGAACATGGAGAATTTCAGCTAGGAACAGAGGCCATCAGGAGACGGAAATAGGGCAGATAATGGGTAATTGGTGCTGAAAGGATACAGATTGTACAACAAGATTGCAAAAATTCAGCAATGGATAGCACAATACTACCTAACTGTAATACAACAACATTAGTACACTGAATGAAGCTGAATGTGAGAATGATAGAGGGAGAAGCGCACAAATGAAACCAGGCGGAAAGACAGACAATAAAGACTGAGATGGTATAATCTAGGAATGCCTACAGTGTAAATGATAGTGACTAAATGTACAAATTAAAAAAATGTTTTTGCATGAGGAAGAACAAAGGAATATCAGTATTGCAGGGTATTGAAAATAGATAGTTATTCATATTTTAAAACTTCAACTTCTGTGTAAGACTAAAGTAAAAAATGTTTATTTGGTACAAAATTTATAATTTGATTAGAGCATTTCCTAATATAACTTATGTGGACCGTTTAATTGAACTCCCTAAGTACATGGAACCTTGAGTAGGGCATGAGATGTTACTCAAGGCATGAGATGTTGTAGGTTTGTCCACAGTGATGCCCCAATAAATCTCAGAATGATTTGAATAGTGAATAAAAAAGTATTTGCAGAGTCCCCTTGTGGGAATGACGAGAAAGGGGGGAAATTCGACTTCCCCATGTGGAGAATTCCTGATAACCTCACAAACAGTGGGGACAACCAAAGCAATAAGCCAAGCCCTCAATCTTGGGATGTGTCCATATGAAAACTTATACCCACAAAGGATAGGCTACTTAAAATTAGGCCTAAGAGTCACCCCCATAGAACCTCCTTTGTTGCTCAGATGTGGCCTTTTTCTCTCAGCCAACACAACAAGCAAACTCACTGCCCTCCCCACTCTCTTCGTGGGACAAGACTCCCAGGGGTATAAACTTCCCTGGCAATGTGGGACAGAAATCCTAGAATGAGCTAGGCCTCAGCACAAGGGATTGAGAAAACCTTCTAGACCAAAAGGAGGAAGAGAGAAATGAGACAAAATAAAATGTCAATAGCTGAGAGATTTCAAAGAGAGAGGTTTTCCTGGAGGTTATTCTTATACATTATATAGATATCGCCTTTTTGATTAAGGTACACTGGAGAGGCTGGAGGGAAATACCTGAAAATATAGAGTTGTGTTCCAGTAGCTGTGTTCTTGGAGATGACTGTACAATGATATAGCTTTCACAGTGTGACTGTGATTGTGAAAACCTTGCGTCTGCTGCTCCTTTTATCTATGGCATGAGTAAAACACATGGATTAAAACACATGGATTAAAAATAAACGGGGAACAAATGTTAAAATAAATTTAGTATCTGAAATACTAGTGATCAATGAAAGGGAATGGTAAGGTGTATAGAAAAATAGGGGAAACAAAGGCTAAAATGTATTGGGTAGCTGGAAATACTAGCAGTCAATGAGAGGGAGGGGTAAGGGGTATGATATGTCTTGAGTTTTTTCCTTTTTTCTTTTTATTTCTTTTTCTGAATTGATGCAACTGTTCTAAGAAATGATCATGGTGATAAATAAACAACTATGTGATGATATTGTGAGTTACTGATAATATACTGTTCCAGTTTGCTAGCTGCTGGAATACAACACACCAGAGACAGATTGGCTTTTAATAAAAGGGGATTTATTTTGTTAGCTCTTTAGAGGAAAGGCACTTAACTTTCCACTGAAGTTCCTTCTTACATGGGAAGGCACAAGATGGTCTCTGCTGGCCTTCTCTCCAGGCCTCTGGGTTCCAACAACTTTCCCCGGGGTGATTTCTTTCTGCATCTCCAAAGGCCTGGGCTGAGCTGCAAGTGCTGAGATGAGGTATGCTGAGCTGCTTGGGCTGTGCTACGTTACGCTCTCTTATTTAAGCACCAGCCAATTAAGTCGAACATCATTCATTGCAGCAGGCACAACTCCTAGCCAACTGCAGATGTAATCAGCAACAGATGAGGTTCACATACCATTGGCTCATGTCCACAGCAACAGAACTAGGTGCCTTCACCTGGCCAAGATGACAACTGGATGTAACTACCACATGTCCACCCCTTGTCAACTTGGCAACTACATGCATCACCTTTAACAATATTAAAGTAATCTTCTGGCTGTGGACCTGTGAATCTCAAAACAAGCTGTCTGGTGCCAGAATGCAAAGGAGGTACAGTCACAGGATCCACAGGGAGAAACTGGAAAGAAAACCTGCAGGGCAAACACCTTTGGATTTCAAAGTCTGAAAGTCATTTATCCTTCAGCTTTAGAAAGTGGCATTCCCACCTTTTACAAGGGCCTATGCAGCAGCCTGCCTCTTCCAAATCAACCTCGGGGAACACTAAGGAGAACACCTTTTTCTCGGCTCCACTCTCTCCAGGCATCAGGGTCACCCCGGGCTCTCTGCCATTTCTGGGGCACATGCTCAACCCCTCCATGTGGTGGCAGCCAGGCTCTCCCTACTCCCCCAAGAAGCATGCTCTACCTTCTCCAAGGCCTGAGGCTGCATGACTCTTCCACTGCAACAAGGTGGGAGACTCATCCTCACCCTTCAGGGCAAACTCATCCTCTCCATGTATATGGGTTGGTCCACTCTTCTGGCCAAGGTTTCTTGGCTTCAGACCCGAGCTTCCATGGTTCTCACTCTGCAAACTCCAATTTGTCCCTGTGTCCCACTTTGTCCAGATTGGCAGTGGTTCTGTTTACACCAACAGTCTCTTTAAGCACTCCAGGACTTCTCTATCATTCTCTTCACAGCTCCTCCAAAATCTTCCCCTTAGCCATCCAAAAAACTGTTCCAACATATCTGGTATTTGCAAACCGCAGCAGCACCCCACTCTCCAGTACCAACTATGTTCTAGTTTGCTAGCTGTCAGAATGCTACACACCAGAGATGGATTAACTTAATAAAAGGGGATTTATTTTGTTAGTTCTTCAGAGGAAAGGCAGCCAACTTTCCACTGAGGTTCTTTCTTACATGGGAAGGCACAGGAAGATCTCTGCTGGCCTTCTCTCCAGGCCTCTGGGTTCCAACATCTTTCCCCGGGATGATTTCTTTCTGCATCTCCAAAGACCTGGGCTGAGCTGCAAGGCTGAGATGAGGCATGCTGAGCCGCTTGGGCTGTGCTACGTTGTGCTTTCTCATTTAAGCACCAACCAATTAAGTCAAACGTGATTCATTGCAGCAGGCACACCTCCTAGCCGACTGCAGATGTAGTCAGCAACGGATGAGGTTCACGTACTATTGGCTCATGTCCACAGCAACAGAAGTAGGTGCCTTCACCTGGCCAAGTTGACAACTGAATCTAACTACCACATATACCAAGAATGGAATGATCATATGGTAAGAATGTTCATGTTTGTATGATGTTGTGTTTAAAAAAATTTTTTTTAATTAAAAGAAAAAATTTCCCTCACAGCTGCATTCCATAAGTTTGTTGGTTTAGTTTTAGGGGGTGGGGGTGGTAATATGCAGGCTCCAGGAACCTGTATTTCCCACATGGCAGGCAACAATTCTACCAATGAGCTACCTGTGCACTACCCTGCATCCCATAAGTTTTGAAATACTGTGTTCTCATTTTCATTTACTGAAAGATAGTTACTGATTTCTCTTATAATTTCTCCTTGACCCACTGGTTGTTGAAGAATGTGTTATTTAGCCTCCATATATTTGTGAATTTTCTAGTCTTCTGCCTCTTATTGATTTCCAACTTCCTTCCATTATGATCCAAGGAAGTGTTTTGTATAATTTTAATCTTTTTAAATGTATTGAGACTTGCTTTGTGATCCAACATGTGGCGTATCGTGGAGAATGATCCATGAACACTTGAGAAAACGTTTATCTTGCTGTTGTAGGTTCTGAACTTCTTTAATTAGTTGCTTCAACTCCTGTATCTTAATTGAAGTGTTAGTTTGTTCCTGTGGCTGGATGATATATTCATGCTTCCTAGTATGATTTATGATTTTTTGGTGTCTAGGGATCTGATTTTCTTGATTAGTTGATTCTGGAGGTCATTTCTTCTCTTTTCCCTAGGGTTTTCTTGTTAGTTGGCTTTGTTCTCTACCTGTTCCTTGACATTCAGCTTATTCTAGAACTCAAACATAACTTCTGTTTCACAGATCAGAATTTTTCAGCTCCTGCTTCTCTGGTTCTTGCCCTACCTATAAGGAAGTTTTTTGGCATTGTCCTTCTGTGTGTGTGCAGCTATTTCACCTGCAGGAAAATGCTCTCCGTTCCCTCTGCCTCCTCAGGAAATAATGATCTGCTGTCTCTTTAAATGTTTTTAACACTCTTTTTGTTACCTACAGTAACTTTCACCTGGTCTCCCCAGATAGGATCAACCCCAATCAGATTTTCCCAGACAAGATAAGCCCAGGACTCACAAAGGGGATGTAATCCGTATCAAGGTTCCCTGGAGATGAGACCCAACAGGGTGCTAATCTTTTCCTGTGAAGCATTTTCTGTGCTTTTCATGCTCTGCCCAGCAGATGGTGCTTGTCAGGCTGCTATTCCCCACTGGCATGAAGTGATACTGTGCCCTAATTCTCAGCAGTCTCTGACCCTGCCAGAGGCATGGTTGAGACAGAGGCTAGGGCTGAGGGCAGGCTTAAACTATTCTGTTTTCCAGCCTCTGAGGTCTGAATTCTCTAAATAACTGTCACTGCCTGTGCTGGGCCTTGCCCAACACAAATACTTTTGGGGGGGCAGGGGGCACTCTTCAGCTTCCTGTTCCCTACATGCCAGAAAAGTTACACATCTCTCAAATAGCACCCCCTTCCCCCTGCCAGGAACATGTTTGAGACAGGCTAGTCATCACCTTTTGAAACTGCTGCTGCTATCCCAGCCCCTGGGGTCTAAATTCTCTGAATGAGAGCTGCCACATGTGCTAGGTCCTGGTGCACTGCCTCCCCACCCTCTTTTTCTTGGAAAAGATATGTCCTTTAGGGTACTATCTATCTCCTTCACCTGATTAGTTACTATTTCAGACATTTATTAAGTCTTCCTTGCCTGGGGCAGTGCTGAAAATTGAGACTGCCTGCTTTCTTTAATGGCTGCTTAAAAAAAATTTTTTTTTTAATCTTTTTCAGAGCTAGTCCCCAGCCCTATGTGTCCCTTTTCTTGGGGCACAACCCTTTTCCAGTGTTCTGAGCTCAGCCAACTCCAAAACCCTGTGTTTTTTTTTTTCATCAGCCCAATCTCCTTGCTGCTGGGGAGAGACCTGCAGGTTTCTTTTGTATTTGCCTTGTAGTCATATATGCTCAGACTTGTATTCAGCAGTCCAAATTTTTTAATCAAATCCGCAAATGCAGCTTGGCTGAACTCTCCTTCCCTTGCTCCTCATAGAGCAAGTCCAGGGAGAGACTCCAAATCAGCCTGTCTCTCCAGTCAAGAAGGGGCAACAGTCTCCACAGCATGGAAAAATGTACTTACAGTCTGTGAAGTGATCTTGGCCTTCTACCCATTCCAAGCTGGTGTACAATGTGAGTCACAGAAGTACCCCAAATGGTTGTTCTAGACAGTTCCTGCCTCGTTACTAGCTGCCCCAGAGGATGAACTAAATACCATACCATCTTGCCCTGCCTTCTCCAAGGCCTTTAATTTGAACAAAACCAAGATCCTGCCCCTCTTTGAACTTACTACACATATAACTGCAAAAAGTGGCAAAGGTACTTTGAAAGGCAGAGGAACAACTAACTGGGGGAAGTTTCTTGAAGGGGCAAAATGTTTGTATCACGCTTCTGAAAATTTGATGAGGAAGGGATGCTTACAAATAACCCAAGTGCTACTGGAAATAGTATGAACAGAAGCGGGGGTGGGGTGAGGGGCTACGTATCACTGCTTAAGGGACAGAGGGGCTGAGATGGACTGGGCAAGAGCCTTGGTGGAAAATAGGTCCGTGAGTTTAGACCTATCATGTCTGAAAAAGCTTAGGTCTCCTTCTCTAATGTAATCTAAAAACAGATGCTATTGTTAGAAGGGATCAGTCTGCCAAGACTCAAAGCAACCTTAAAGACGATCTAGTCCTGTGGCTTCCCCATTTAGGTAATAGCAAAAATCCAATATACTGAAAGCTGAATAATCTGATTAAAGGAGATAGGGATCCCACTCATTGAGCTTTCTCATCCCTCCCCACCCCACCCCACAGAATACAGTCAGAAAAACTTCTAATTTTAGGGGAAAAAATCCTAATTTTATAGGTTATGATAAATTTAGGCTCAGTATGGTCAAATTATTTGTTTTAATTTATACACTGAGAAACAATTGTTTGAAGCCCAAGAGTCCTATATCCAAGCCATACATTAGATACAGTTTCAGGTATAAGGACAAAAAAGTCAAAATTATAAACTAGGATGATAGAAGTTTTTTTTACTTACAAAGGATTTAAGACCTAACTAGGAAACACTATTTTAAGGCCAATGAGAATACCATATAGTTTAATTTTTCTGAGAAGTCAAAGCTGAATCTTTAATTAATCCATAGTCAAGAAATATTGTTCTGGTAACATGTGGGCAGAGAACAGCAAGATATGAAATGTTAGCAGCCAATAAACAAAACCTTAGAGATAGGGAACACATATAGGAACAAGTAGGTGCAGGAGCTGAGCACTCATTTCCAAACTGTCTGCTTTTAAGGAAACAAATCCAAAGTGAAGTTAAAAGTCAGGCAGGCAGAGCTGGGAAAAAAGTACAGGAAAGCCAAGTGTCTTAGTGGGTGTGCCTCATCTATCCAAGGACAACTGCAACTCTCCACATCAAGGCCAAAGCAATTCAAAGCTCTAGGACAAAGGAAATTGAACTCCAGCCACACCCTTACAAACTTGGGGAATTCAGAACAGATCTTATCACCACTTTAGCTAAAGAGGACTACCAGCACATACAAATCTGACCTTGGGATCATCTGTTAAGAGAGAGAGGGACCAGATCACTGATCACCTGTTTACTTACTCCTATCCACGAGTGAGTGAGTGAGTGAGAGAGTGAGAGTGAGAGTGAGAGTGAGAGAGAGAGTGAGAGAGAGTGAGAGAGTGAGAGAGAGAGAGAGAGAGAGAGAGAGAGAGAGAGAGAGAGAGAGAGAGAGAGAGAGAGAGAGAGAGAGAGAGAAACTATACGAAGGGCACATATTGAGAACTTGCCCAAGATCTCTGTACCAATAAATGACCAAGAAAAGGCCCAATTCCAGGCCTGCTTTTCCTACCACAGCAGATACCTTTTATACTCTTCACTGGAAGAGCAGTCTAGAATGCTACTACTGACCTGGACATAGATGGTAGTCAAATGGGCAGACAAAAGGCCTTATTACCAAGGTACTACAATAAATGTGTATCTTTTCAGAAATAATGATTTCCTCAAAAGTGATACTTTTCGATTATTAAACTTATCCATGTAAGTTTTTATCATTTTGATGAAAATGTCTAAATTTCAATGAATACTTCCTTGCCTGCCTTCTAAGTTCTCTAAACAGTCATATTCCCAAATAACAATTATTCTACTATGCTGTAATGCAGTGGTCCCTTCTGAAGCTCCCAGTATGTATAGGACAAACCATTTAGCATTTGGCAGAAGTGTTTCTCAGTGCTTTCCTCTTTCTCCAAGACAGGGCCTTGGCTTCAGGCCTTCTACTATTAAAGTAATCACGAGTTTAGATCAAGGAAACAGTTAACTTTGGAAGACCTTCTACTGCTAATGCTCTCTAACTGCTGCTACTCAAAGTGTGTTCTATGGACTTGCAGCATCAGCATCACCTCCGAGCTTATCAGAAATGCAGAATCTTGAACTCTGCACCAGACTTACTAAATCAGAATCCACTTTTTAACAAGATCTCCAGGTGACTTATATGTGCATTTAAATACAAGAAACACTGCTCTAAAGTTTAGATTTTAAACCATTTTGAATATTGATGAGTTCAAATCATAGCGTAAAGACCCTTCCTTGGGCCCAGAGATTATTTTTTTGAGTTTTAGCACAAAGGAACATCACCTCGACCCTGCCACAGCTCAACATAAGAGGATACTAGCAAATTAAATAGCTAATTAGCATGTCAAAGGACAGTGTTGGGATAAATATGCTCCAGAATTAGAGTACATAAAGAAAAGAGAATGCAGCATATAAACTTTGCTGTTTATAGAATGAACCCAAGTTGTTGACCTCACCTGCAGAGAGTCAAGGTGGGCTTTAGGATAGTTCATCCAGAAACAAACATTATCTACTATATTTCAAATGCAAATAAAACAAAATAAATAAAATCTCTACCTTCCAGGGTACAACATCCAGAGCTCAGGACAGCACTAAAGAGAAAGAGAATTAGTTAACTTCAGCAGTCAAGGAGAAATTACCAAAGGAAGTTAAAACTAAAAAATAAGCAAGAACGAAAAGGAACTCCACAAAGACCAAGGGGAGAGAGAAACATAGCTACTACAAAAAAAGTAGGGTGAATCAAGTTTTATGAAACTTGAGAGGAAAAAGGAGCTGGCATGTAATGCACAAGTGGAAAAAATTAGCCTTAATACAAAGGAGTCACACCTTCCTTTTGAACAGGAAAGGAGAAAAGATGGACATATGTGCAGATGGTTTGTACCCAGGATAGCAGAAGGTAACCCTATGAAGCAAGTAAGGAATACTTGATTTTCATCTTACCAATGGGTAGCTAGATTCAATGAGAATGAATAATTTGCCCAAGGTCATAAAGCTAAGTATTATCAAAGGTCTCCTATCCAATGCTTTTTGCAAAGTACAAGCCTAATGAGCAGTTCAAAGGTCTAAGAATCCTTAGACTAAAATATATAGACCCTGAAATTAAGACTCAGGATACCAAGGTTCTAATCACAGTTCTACCAGTGGCCAGCAGTTGTCCTTTAAAGGCTCCCTTAACCCACCTGAGTATATCAAATGCGAGGATTGGGCTAAATGATATCAGGTACCTTCCAGTTCTGGTTCATGAGCGTCAGACTGTACTTAGGTCAGCTGGAAGGCCTTTTCCACAATGACAAAAAAGCAAATGATTGTGAAGCTTATGTATGTAGCAGAGAAGCTTAGCCTACCTATAGGTATGCCCAAGAGTCATCTCTAAAGGACTTCTTTTGTTGCTCAGATGTGGCCTTTCTCTCTCTAAGCCTAACTCTGCAAGTGAAATCATTGCCCTCCCCCTACGTGGGACATGACATCCAGAGATGAAAGTCTCCCTGGTGGCATGGGAGTTGACACCCAGGGGTGTGCCTGGCCCTGGTACTGTGAGATCAACAATGCCATTCTGACGAAAAGGGGGAAAAGAAGTGTGACAAATAAGGCATCAGTGACAGAGTTAAATAGAGTTGAGAGGCTACATTGGAGGTCATTCGTATGCACATTTTAGTTAGACATTGCTACCTATCATAACTTGTCAAACCCCAACTGTGCCAGTTTGAAAGGATCTGTGTACCTTACAAAAGCCATGCTTTAATTCTAATCAATCTTGTGGGATCAAGTCTCTTTTAATCCCTATTCAGTGCTATAGGTTGGAGACTTGATGAGGTTATCTCCACAGAGGTGTGTCAATCAATTGTGGTTATTACACTTGATTGGATGGAAATGTGTCTCCACCCATTCTAAGTGGGTCTTGATTAGAATAAAAAAAAGAAAAATTGTGGAATTGTAACCCATATCAAACTTTAAAATCTATTCTTTAACTATTTGTTAAAATACACTTGGAAATTTATTGCTTTTTTTGTATATGTTGCATTTTGCAACTAAAAAAAATGTTTTAAAGAAATGTCAATATAATGATTTAGCAGTCATACTCATTTGTTAAATCCTATCTTCTCTGTTCCAACTCTTCCTTTTTCTTTGATCTTTCTCCCAGTCTTGAGGGGTAATTGGGCTATGTGCATTATAACTTTTCACATTGGAAAGGGTATCAACAATATGGGATAGGGGGATGAACTAGTTGATGTTCTTGGAGAGGCTGACCTCTCTGGCTTTCAGGACTTATCTGGCCTAGGAACCTGTCTGGAGGAAAGTAATCTTAGTGCATGAAACATTTATAGAATCTCAGAGCCCTAGGTATTCTTTACAGTTTACAGAATGGTTTTGGGTTGGAGGTTGGCAAACCATGGCTATTAGAAATTTCTAGCTGAGATTTGCATAAGAATAGCCTCCAGAACTCTTGACTTGATTTGAACTCTCTCAGTCACTGATAACCTTATTTTGTTGTATTCCATTTACCCATTTTGGTCAAGAAGGCTTCAATTCCACAGTGCCAGGGCCAGGCTCATCCCTGGGAGTCATATCCCATGTTGCTTGGGAGATTTTTGCTCCTGGTATTTTTAAAATGTATGTCCTGGGCGGTCTCATACCAACCCTCTGCAAGCACAGGGCCTAGTACACTTTAGATGTTCAAATACTGTTGATAGAATAAACACTCTGGATTTACTACAGACTTGTGCTTTCTATTCTCAGCTGGGCCGTCATTGTAGTTCCATGGCTTTTTGTCTGGGTTGACTGCCTGTCTCTACCCAGAAAGTGGTTCAAAACTTCCGGCTCTCCTCAGGAACCCAATCCCACTCTTGAAACCAGTACATCTTTTATTTAAAAAAAAAAAAAAAAAGATTCCAAGAAGAGGAACATGCCTTCCTAATCCACAGCTCCAGCCCAAAGAGGACAAAAAATGATCTACTTCTTTGCTATGCCTGTACTTACTCCTTTGCTCAATAATTTCCTTTATCATCGGTATGGTCACCCTCTCCCTCATGAAGTCTATCTTTGGGCCAAAAATCTCAAGTCCCCCAACACTAGAAGATCCAATCATCCTTCCAACTTCCTACTTGAGCTTAAGCATTTGTTGCCATTCTTTCTACATACTAAGTGTTAGGGGAAAAAATCAAGGTAGATGGACAGTGGCCAGGTAGAAACTAGGGGTAGGGGTGGGGCTATTTTAAAAAGGTGAGGACAAGAAATCCTCTCTGAGGATGGGATATTTGAACAGGAGCCATTATTCAAAAAAGGGAATAAGACAAAGTATCTGGGAAAAGGATATTCTAGAAAAGTGCAGCAAGTTACAAAGGCCCTAAGGCAGAAATGAGCTTAGTGAACTGGAAGGACTTTTGGCAGGTGACTGAAGCTTAGTAGAAAACAGAAAGGAAAAAGGATTTGTTTAATGCCTTTCTATCCCTGCAATACATATGCTCCATGAGAAAAGATATGCTTTTCTCTCTAATTCACAGTATTATTTCTAGTCCTTAGCACATTTCCTGGCATGTAGCATGTACTTGAACAATAACTGAATGAAGAAATATATGCATGTACACTCCATACCTACAGCTTACAGGACAAAATCCAAATTCCTTTGCATAGCATTCAGGCTCTGTATCAGGCCCAGCCTTTCCTCTCACTGTTCCTCCCAGGTTCTAGAGTCTAGGCACAACGGAACTCACAGTTCCTTCACCATTTCCTTTACTCTGATGCTACCAAGACTTTTACTCAAACTGGACCCCCTGCTTAGGATTCCCTGTTATCTCCTCCTCCCGACAGAAATCTTACTGTTGCAACAAGTCATCTGACCTGATGCCCCCAACAGAATTACTACCCCTCCTCCATACTCCCCAGCACTTTGCTCATGACTTTATGAAGGGCATATCTTAATTTCCCGTCTTCTAAAAGAAATACCATACAATATGTTGACTTAACAGCAGGAATTTATTGGCTCATGGTTTCAGAGGACAGAAGATCTGTTTCTTCCCAAAGCTGCTATCTTCCAGCTGGCCTGCAATCTTTGTTCCCTAGTTTTTCTGTCACATGGTGGCGTCTTCTCCTTTGTCTTCCACATTCTGTTGACTTTCAGGCCTTGGTGGGCTCCCCATGACTTCTCTTCCATGTCCAATTTCTTTGCATATAAGGATGTCAGCCATATTGGATCACAGCCCACCCTAATTCAGTTTGGAAATATCTTAACTGTGCTGGCTTTAAAGCATTACATACCCTAGAAAAACCATGTTCCTTATCCTAATCCAGTCTTATGGGAGCATACCTATTGTTGGGTGGGATCTTTTTGATTACGTTTTTCCATGAAGATGAGACCCACCCAATTGTGGGTGAGACCTTTAAGATTAGGTAGTTTCTATGAAGATGTGTCTCCACCCATTCAAGGTGGGTCTTAATCTGCTTAATAGAATCGTCTAAGAGGGAACCATTTTGGAAAAAGTTCAGAGCCAACACTGACACAGATATTTGGAGATGCCTGGAGTGCCATTAGAAACCAGAGCCCAGCAGACATCGTCATGTCCTTCCCGTGATAGACTAAGCAAGCCACAGTCCCGAGTTTTGTCCCAGAGAACTTAAGGGCCCACAGATGTCTTGAAGAAGCCACTGGAATCAGAAGCACAAAGCAAAGAACTGGGAGCAAGGACCTCAAACGCCAGCCACATGCTCCCCAACTGACAGAGAAATCCTGGATGCCATTCTGCTTCTCTTCAGAGTCAAGGTATCTTTCTCTGAATGCCTTAGTTTGATTATTTTTAAGGCCTTAGGGCTGTAAACTTGTAACTTAATAAATCCCCTTTATAAAAGCCATTCCATTTCTGATATATTGCATTCCAGCAGCATCAGTAAACTGATAACATCTTCAAAGGTATTATTCACAACTGGGTTCACACCCACAGGACCAGGGTTTGTGGCCTGAACATGCCTTTTGTGTAGGACATGATTCAATCCCCATCAGGGCTCTATCCCATTTTATATTCATTCTCCCTATCTCACAAGTTTTTAAACTCATTGAAGATAGTGATAACCTTCTCTTGTGAGAGAAGGCAATACATTCTGCAGGTGTTAAATGCCCAAAGAACACGACTTCCCACTACTGTTTTCCTGAACTGAGCGATTCAGACCTTCCATCACATCCTATAATTCTACCTCCAACATTCTGCATTTCTCAAAGTTAAGGATTCCAATACCAAAAATAAAAACTCGATTCTCAGAAATAGATTTCCTTTTCTTCTTCCAAATCTCAATTAGAAAACTTCTTGTCATTAAAGCTCTGGAACTGGTCCAGTCAGAAGCCTAAAGAACAGCACTTTAAAAATAAACATACTGAGGATGTGAAAGTCGGGAGAAGGTCTGGACGCAGCTATAGCAAGAAACTTTGACCCTGCCTGTGGTTTTAATTTGGATCCCCCAGGGCTACATGGCATTGCCTAAGCAGGATATCCCCCTCATGCTATGGCCAGAGCCAACAAACAGGAAAGCATCCCCACAGGTGGAGAATGAGGGGCTGTCCTGCCTCACTGGCTAACTCTAGGGCACGGTGAACTCTCTTACCAGTGAATTCTTAGGGCAAGGAGCAGAGGAGTCAAGACAGGGGTTTTTGACAATGCAGCCACACCTGTCCTTGACACCTCTCCACTCAATTCTCTCACTTACACTATCTCCACTATAACATGTGGAGCTGAACAACAAAATTTCCCCTCATTTCTTTCTAGAAGAAGTTATAGCCATTTTAATGTTTTTCCTTTATTTTGCTGAATCACACTTTGAAGTATCTTTCAGTTGTGAATATTTTTATGCATTCATCCTACCCAATTCTTCTCACAGGTATAGGCACCTGAAATATACTTTTTTAATTAAAACACCCATTTACAGATAGCAGATCACAGTAAAAATAGAAAACAAATCACTATGTTGGGGGAGGGGAGATGAGCCTAGAGTTGGTACCCACCAAAAGCACCCTAACTTTATGGGTGCTCCAAGCTTCAGAAAAGGAGGCACAGTATAAAGACTGAGTGCAGGAGCCCAACAGACCTGACCTAGATGTATTCCCTGTCAGATGCCTATCTTGTGCCCTTGGGTAAGCCACTTAACTTTTAAGCCTTAGTTTCCATATTTGTACAATGGCTCTAATATGTGGATTGCTATTAAGGATAAGGAGATAATATATGTAAAGCCCCTAAAACATATTACCTGACATTTCAGAGGGATTGCAAATGGTAGCTAAAATGACTTGAGCATTATTTCTACCAGGTCAAACGAGGATTCTTACTAATGCGAGATTAGGCTCCTCAGAGCTGAGTGAGAGCTAGGCTCGCCCCATGCCCTGGGTGATCACATGGCCAATTTCTCGGGCAGCCCTAAAATCAAATATATTCCATCATTCTTGTAGAAACACTCCAGTTTGTCAACCCACACACCCCTATGGCAACTCAAAACATATGGTCACTATCCCTGTACCTGGCAGAATTAAACACAAGAAAAAAAATGATTCAATTCAATGCACCCAGACTGTCACCACAAATGTGCAAAAACCACCTCTGCAGAGAGGAAAACCAGCAGACTATCAGCTTCTGAGAGGTCAGGCCTCAGTTTAAGTTGTTTTATACATTATGGTATCTATTTACAACAGGCCTCTTTGATGAATGAAACTCACAGGTAGAGAATGATAACTTTATTTACCTGAGAACCTGAAGGACCACATGCTGTTTTGATATCCAGCATTCCAGGTTTCTGAACACCAGCCCCTACCTTCTACTTTCAGTTTAGTATGCCCCAAGAATGAAGGTTACTTTGGGAAGGATTCTAAATTCTCACTTCACTTAAAACTTCATACACATAAAAACCAAGAACTAGGTAAAGCACTGTGCCCACTGATAAAAAGTCAACAGAAATGTGGAAGCTGCCTCCTACCACCCTCAGGAACTTGTAAGGTGGTTGGGGAGGTAAAACCAATACAAATCCCTCACAGCACAAGGAGCCTGTAAGCGTCAAGGAGGCTTCTCTGATAACCAAGGCTCACAGGCAGGACGCATGGATACGAGATGAGCTGTGAACAAAAAGCTCATCTAAGGGAGGGAACTAGACTAAGCAAGATTCTGATTTCTAGAGAACAGAAAGCACTTCAGCTCATTTAAGGGAGGGAACTAGACTGAGCAGGATTGATTTCTAGAGAACAGAAGGCACTTCAGAAAGGAGAACAGCATTTGCAAAGGGCAGGGAGGCAGTAAAAGGAAAAGGGTCAGTGGAGAGAGATGCTACCCTCGGCTGGGCATGCAGAGAGTCCTGGTAAGCCCAGCAGATTTCTATGCTCTCTGGGCAGCCTCCATTTCCACAGGCTTTCTAAAAATACAAACACTTGAGTCAGCCCTAGAGATTCCAAGTCCACCAGTTTTGGGAGGAGGTGGGGAAGGAGAGAAAACTTACTATAATAGGAAAGAAAAAAGTCATGGCATTTAGGTATGCTACAGGCAGGCTGGGTGAGGAGATAAGGCAACTGTCTCCAGTCCCCTGGGTGACTAGTTTTCCTTAGAGGGTGCAGGAGTTGTGCTCACAGGACCACCTAGAAACTCTTAACAAGAGAGAAGCCTGCACTCCTGGGAGGACAAGAGCTTTGGGACACCGGGCAGGGGGCGGGTACAGACTCCAATCTTAACCACAACTTTGCTTTTAAGCAAGCAGCAAAAGCCCAAAAAACCATGAAGTAGCACTCTATAATCTTACACTATCATTCACTGAGGCCAAATGCTCCCAGTTGAATTGCTTGAATTAGATACAGATCATGAAGAGACCTTTCTTTTCAACAGTTTTGTTTGCTTGCTTGCTTTTTGGGGGGAGGATGGGAGACTACAGGGAGAATGTTCTACTACATGTAAATTCTGCTGTAAAGCTAGGACCCACTAACTGATAACCTCCTATACAGATAACCTCACTTTATCTTCTGGAGGGTTCAGTGTGTGTGCCTCCCCCCAGAGTCACTCATTTTTCTTATGGAATGTCCAGGAAGGACTAAAGGACAGGAATTGTCACCACCCTTCTTAGGGGAAGAATGACTACTTTATCATTAATACAAATCAACAAACTCCAGAAACCAGTTACACCGCGTTCCACGGAGGGTAGCACTACTCCTCTTCCTGTTTGCACTGGACATGGCACTGGTTTGCTTTCTCCCACAAAGAGAACCAACCTCTCCTTTCCCTTCTCAGGTGACCAAACTAGACTGGCTGAACTGAAAGATTCACTCATGAGCTCCAAGGGTCTCTTACATGTCCCTCCTCCTATCTAGACAGGGACAAGGACTGCCGAATCTATGTGTGATCCTAAGGCAAAATTTCAAGGGGGGTTGGGAAGGATAACTCCATATTCTAGCTCACAAGTGGTGAAGGAGGAATGGGGTAGGCTGGGGAAAGAGATTCCTACAGCAACGTTTTCCAAAAAGTGCTCTGTAAAACCTTTTGAAAGCTCCTGTGCATAACAAGGGCATTCAACCACCCAATTCGTTCAGGAAGCACTATCTACCCATACTCTCCAACTAGAAGTACAGTGAAAATTTAGCCTATCAAAAGTTCTGAGAAATCCTAAAGTAGAGAAAAATGTTCCACAAACATGACTTGTGTAACTAATGATTCAGGGGTCTGGGCTTTAGAACTGTGCTGTCCAATGCAGTAACACTAGCCATATGAGGTTACTGAAAACTTCAAATGGGGCTAGTCAGAAGTGAGATGGCTGTAAGTTTAAAATATACACTGGACTTCGAAGTCTTAATATGAAAATGAATGTTAAAAGTATCCATTTTTTACACTATTACATGGTGAATTAATAGCATTTTGGATACTTAAGGTTAAACAAAATAAATTATTAAAATTGATCTCACCTGTTTGTTTCTACTTATTTAATATGGCTATCAGAAAACTCTAAATTACATATGTGCCTCACTTTATGTTCGTGTTGGATAATGCTCCTTCAGAAACTGCTAAACTACAGCACAGGATTAGAAACCTTAGCTACACGGTTTTACTCTTAGCACCAGTACATCTGTTATTCACCTGAAAGAGATGAACCACATTACAGAACTTGGGGATGGATGAAAACAAATGAAAAAAAAAAGGCACCTGGACAATCTGACCAGGATCTACACTCTTCCTAAAACAGCCCACCTAGCAATATAAAGGTGTCAAGGGATGAGAAATACTTTTTTTTACAAAAGGTGGACACCTTTCCTTTCTGTCTACTATCCTATCAATATTTATTGTAGTAAAAGAGAACAGATTCACTTTTCCTTTCATTCCATGGCCCTACCCATAAGGTTATCCCTAAATATCATGCTAAAGACTGATAAATTCAAGGTTTCAGTAACTGAAATCAGCAGGTGTACCTGGCACAGGTGAAGGTAGATACTCCTTCAGAAATGTCTATGAATATGTTGTTGAAGGTTCTCTGTTGCACTTATTCTTCTATCATACAGATTCCAGTGTCTTCCATTCATTAACATATGTTTGGGCAAATACAACACTCCTAATACCTGGAAAGGGCAAGAGGTCCATTACAATCTAATGTGCTTTAGAGTCACCATGGCTCAAACTGCCCTACTCAAGTTACTGCTTAACATGCTATTCCACTCAGGAAAGGGAGTTTGCCAAACAGGAGTGTGTGACTGAACAAGTACACCTCTCTGAGCTTCAGCTTCCTGAAGGTGTAAAGTAGGAAGAACAACATCTATCTTACAAAGGAATTCCATGACCAACCAAGATAAAGCTGAATGCCTAGCATGTTGCCTGGCACTGAGGAAACACAGACTTCCCTCTTCACTCTTGGCAGCTCTTCGGGCCTCAATTGCCTTTGCTTTGTAAGTTAGGGCTTGGAACTAAAGCTCAGGTCCTTTCTAGACCTAAAATTGAGATGCTATATGCTGTATTGTCAGTTGTTATGAAGCAAAAGAAATTACTAAAAACTCAGAAAAATGTGTCAGGAAGTGGATCTTTCCCCCTTCTAGATTTTCTCCTCCAAGACAACAGTTCACCAGTATTAAATTTTCACTGCAAAGAGGCTATTATGTCCAGTTTCCTGATATCAAAAAGAAAGCAAGCAAGAACACACACAGAGGCCAGTCAAGGGTTTCTCAGCCCCCCAGGAATCCCCCCCTCATCTGTGCATCTGGCTCTTCTGTAACATGTCCTAAGCTTTTCATTATTGAAACCCCAATTCCTGTGTCTGGCCTATCTCAGGCCCTCAAATAAAACCTTAAATTGCATTCAAAGATCAGTAATTAGGATGCCTCTCTCCTGCCAGACCTGGTCCCTCATGTTGTAAGAAACAGGATGTTTCCTCTCACTCTCAGTCCAGGCGCCCCTTTCTCCATTCAGGAGTTTCTCTATGCCCAATCACCCTATCAGCCTTGCAGAGAGAGCTGGAGGGAAGTCAGAGATCTGTAATTATACATTATTCTTCACTTTTTTTCTCTGAGTAGCTGAATCTATTATTATAATACCCTAAAGCTGCTATTTAACTCCAGAGCTATACACTCCTGGACTAAACAAGAATGTAATAAACAGATATACTTGGAATAGTAAAGTTCTCTGAGAGGTTTCAAGTCATTGCGCATTTTTGGCCCAAGCTATTCAGAAAACATCAATATTTCTAAATGTCTACATAAATTAACAAGTCCATTACCAAAGTCATCTACCTCTGTGACACAGAGGCTATAATATTAAACAGGGTCATAAGTTTGGATCACTTAGAACCCTGATCTGTATAGGCCAAGGCCTGTGGGGAAATGCTGAACCTCAGCCCTTGAACAATGGTCTGTCAGCTGCCCTGGGACAACCCCTCCAAGCAGCAAAGTGCCTCTACAGATTAGGCTCCAAATCCCCTGCCAGTTGAATTCCAATGCAGAGGCATTCGTATTAGAAAGCCCAAAGCTACCAGTAACTCTGGATGAAGAAGTCATTCTCCCAAGTCATCCATGCTCCTCTGGTCTTCTCTTTGCCCTAACATGTCTCTGCGGTAACAGATCCCACCACAATCACATTTATTTACAGATTCCCTCCATCTGAATGGGGTCCTTGGATCCCCTGGGGCTAGCACACAATGCTCAATAATGTTTGCAGAAATATGCGACTACTAGACTACAGCTCTGCTTCTCGAACGAGATGGACTATGGGCTGGGGTTATGCAAAGCCACAAGATAAACAAGGTGAAACTTCCTGGAGATCAATTTTAAAACATCCTCTTATTATGGTATCATGAGAAGAAAATGAAAAATCCACATGGAATTTTAAAATATAAAATACCAGTCTTGTGGCAGGATGGCAGCTTTCAAATTTAGGGCTAACCTAAGAGTGCCAAGTGTGTGAGTGCCCTACCCTTTCCGCAGGAGGATTTTCCTGCAGAAGCACAGAAAAACAAGAAGCACTGGGCTCTATAAACGCCCTACTTTCAAGGGAGCAAAAGCACTTTGTCAGGTGACAAAGATGGCCAATATTACTTTCTAGGTGAAAAAACAGGCTAAACTTGCCTCAAACTATTCATGTAAGTTAATGCTGTGCGATGGAAAAGAGCTCTCTTCAATTGCTGACCCAGGACATCACGAAATTGAAACTTTTAAAAAGGTGCTATACTTACAAAAGCCTAGTATGATGTATTATAACTTGTTTGGGACTAAAAATCCTTTGATCACTTCCTGGAATAGGGCTCCTCCATCAAATAAACCCTTAATTCACACCTCCCCGAGTCGTTTTATTGCTTGGCTGTTTCGGTCTCAGCAGTAAACCCTTACAGAAGTAAGCAAACAAATCAGAAGCACCTTTGACTTCTAACACAGGCCCTAAGTGCACACCTGAAGCAGCCCTCCAGGGCTTTCATCAAGGTCAGCTCTCCACCTGGGCAGTGCGGTTGTGCAACCTTTATCCTTCCCTTCTGAGAGGAGTTCCCGCACTCCCCCTGAAAGGCTTCCAACAGCCCAGAACTTTCTGAACTCTTCTCCATTCCCAGCACTGAAGGCTCTTGGCCAACTCAGAAGGCAAACACCTTCAGAAGGAAAGCAGATTTAAAGAATCAGCTCTTTCCGCCCGCAAGTCCATTCAAGAGACCGCAGACGGAGCCGGCCAGGATTCTGGGCGGGAGGAGGATAGGCAGGCAAACAGACACAGAGGCCGAGAGCCACCCTCCCCGCTCACCTTGGCAGACGTCTCTCCGAACAGAGGTCTGTTGTCCAAGCCACTGGTGCCATAGGTCCTGGTAGAAAAGTCCTCCATTTCTGGGTTTCTTCACTCTCCCCAAACCACTCAAAGCCGGGCCAGCATTACCTCCCGTAATTCCGGGCCCACGACGCGAATGCCTCCAATTTACTAAGCACTCATTGCCGGAAACCCCTGGTCAAGTCGGGGAAATCCCAGCGGCGGGTGGGCGCTCAGGTCCGGGGGACAAGGCTGCTCCACCCAAGCCCCGCTCTCCACCTCATCTCGAGCAGCTGTCACAGGAAGTGAAAGGAAACAAACACCGCGTGGCCGACTCTCCACCGGCCTTGCCCGTCCGCCCAACTCCCACTTCCCCAAATCTCAGCGCTCAGCCCCCCGGGCGCGGGACTGCGGTACAGTGCCGCCCTCTACAACTAGCAAAGCAATTGGTTACCCACCGCCCAAGGGGCTACACCTGATTCCAACTCCTCAGTCCCTTCCCCACCCCCCTATCATCTTATACAATAATTTCCCATGCTTTCCAAACTCTCCACAGTGAGCACATTAATGTTCAGAAAGAAAAAAAAAGTTTTAACATTAGAATTGATTACAAGCTCCTCTCCAAGCCCCCGCCAATTCCCCACCCCCTCAATTCCGGAGTGGCGGGAGAAGTGAAATCGCCCGAACAGAGCCAAGCGCTTCCGGCAAATGTGCGAGTTCAGGTCGCAGCAGTGGCCGGGTCAGGCAGTTTGGAGCCCACTCAATTGTTGGATCTGCCGACGGCCGGCCATGCTTTCCGCAGCTTTGCCAGCACTCTCGGCAGAAGCCGCGGCAGGAAGGGCCGCAGGAGCAGCAGCCGAGCAGAGCGAGCGGAAGAGAGAATCCCGGCACCGTACAGCACAGATTGGCCGCCTCCCCAGGAAACGCCCCGCGCCCGCGCCCGCCCCGCGCCCGCAGGCCAAACCTCCGCGTTCCACGCCGCCCGCCGGCCAAAGCGTCCTAGCCAAGCGCGGTACAGCGGGCTTCTGGGTGCTGAGGCTCTGGGGTGCCGGGAAGACGCGTGGGTAAGGCGGAAACCTACGGCGCAGGCGGAGAGCCGGTGCTCTGGCTGGACCGCGCGCTAGAAGTCCCTTCCTGGATTCCCTGGCCGGTACCCGCGGCCACTGTCGTAAACCCGTTCGACCCGCCCAAGTCACGTCATAGCAAAGGCCGCCAATCCCAGGGGCCGAGGCGCGGTATTGGCTACGGAGCTTTATTTTTAGAGGTTCTCGTTTACTCGCATTTGGGCAGAGAATCTTAGTGCCAGCACTCTTCCCAGGTGTTAGTAATTAGCGGTCCACGGGGACAAAGAACATTTCTTAAAGTGACTTTGCACAGTTAGCTTCTTTAGCCACCAAAGACTTTGCACCGAGAACGGGACAGGGTTCATTGTAATTCTGGTTTGGGGTTGTTTGTATATTTGTCTTGTTTTGTTCTGCTGCTTTATTATTATAGTTTGTTTCCAGAAACAGTCGGGAGGTAAAACATGCTAGCACTTCTTTGACTTGTCCACGCAGTCCTCTGGTGATGGTGCTAAGCATATTCGCAACCACGGAAAGCACATCATCGTCTGTCAACTTCTTCTGGGGGAGTTAGGGCATAGAGAACTGAAGGTTCTCTGCCATCAAAAGTTACATAGCGTCATTCTCTGCATTGGGGTCATTTATAAGTATTTCGGGAGGAAAAAAATGCAACCACCCTGAATTCTGAAGACACTACAGCGCCTATATTGAAGAGACCTCTGAAAGCGTTTAAGTGCAGAGGAAGAGTCTGGGCAGTAACATTGTAGCCACTTGGAACCCAAGCAGTGATTCCAGATGGTTCCTCAACGGTTTAGGAGAAAGATTTAGGACTAGGGATGCACTAAGAACCCAAAGTTACAGATTTGGAATTTGCAACACTGAATAGAATCAAATAAGGTGCATATCTGATCTACCAGTTATACTATATTATACATGATCTTTGGTTTGTTGAGGACTTTTTTTGTTTTAATAACAGGAATGCCGTCCTTTCTCTAGCTCTATTCGAAGGTGTATTGGCCCTACAAATAACTTCATTCACTCACATCTGGGGGGTAGTGCCTGCAATGTCCCAGGCACTAGCAGTCATGTTAATACAGTGATGCGTAAGACAGGCAAGGTCATAGACTTGAATCTTAAACTTAGTGGAAGGTAGAGACGTGTGATTACAATCTGCAGAAAGAAGGTACGATGGGTAAAAGCATGAGCATTGAAGGTGATCAAATGCTGATGCCACCATCTACAAACTGATCATGGGCAAGTTATCTAACCTCTCCTGAACCTCAGTTCCATCATAGGTAAAAAGTGATGATGATAATAATGTTAAGTGGCACTATCATATCTCACACCAACTGGTTTTATATATATCTATATAGAGAATATAGAAAGCATGAAACAAATAGTATTCAAGTGGTGTTTTTCCTATAGAGTCACATGTGCTATGAATTGGAGAGTTTACGGTGTGCTATGGGGATACAGGGAGGGGATGCCCACTACCTCCAGAAGGCAGGGAAGACTTCCTGGAGAAAGTTACATCTAAATCAAGACCTCAAAGAAAAGTATGGGCTAGTCAAGGTGAGGAAGAGAGACAAGAATTGAGGCCAGAGAGGCCAGATTTGTTCACACTTAAGTGGAGGGTGGATCTGAGGAGGGAGGTTGAGTCAGGGATAATAACTTTCACACTAATGCTGATTTTCTCTAGTTTTATTGATTTTCTGGGCCTCTGCTCCAGTCCCTGTCCTAAAAACTAGCTTCTCCTGCTTCCTCATGCTTAATACTCCCCCAAAACTTCAATTTTCATGTGGTTTTAGCCTGTTTGCATACTAAACTAGGGGAAAATGGACCTTACAGCTCCAGTGGCTACCACTGCTTGGCAAATCAGTATCACAGCTGGTTAAAAATGCAGAATTTCAAGCCTCACCCCAAATTTACTGAATCAGAATCTGCATTTTAATATGATTCCATATGCACTTAGAAGTTTGGAAAGTACTGCTTTACTACACTGCTATTTTTACAAATTGGGCCGCTGTCATCTAGATGACCCTCCCAACACCATGGCTTCCCAATTCTTGACTTCCTTCACTCTGCTTCAGCCACTCCATAGCACATTCTGGACTTCATCATCACCTGGAATTGCACCATGTCTGAAACAAGTCCAGACCATTTAGTAAGCCTTAACCTCTCATCCTTACACTTCTCTCCCTCAATTATTGTCAACATATCAGTTCTTTGGCTACTTCAGCACCTCTGATCCTTTGGTCCCTTGACTTTCTCCTGGTCTTGCTGACTTCAGTTCCTTCCAATTTAGATTTTGTGTTCTATAACTCCAATGCTCTCTCTTTTTTAATCTAAAGTTTCCACTTTTAACCACATTCAAATTAATAATACAGTGCTGTTAATTGTGTTCACAATATTGCACTCTCATCACCACCATCTGCTGCCAAAACTTTTCCAGTGTCCCAAGTAGAAAATCTGTACATTTTAATCCTTAACTCCCTATTCCCTAGGGGGCAATTACTCTTTTCAGAATGTCTTTAGTTCTTTTGCTCCATTTATTCTTCATACACCTGTACGGAAAGTTCCATAAGGTAGTAATCCTTCTGCCATCTCAACACCTATGGCTAAGTATCAAGTGTAGTTAAAAAAATATATATCATAAATGCCCCTGATTGGAGTTATTTTCAATTCAGGAACACCAACCTCAACTGAGTCCTTAAAATCATCCAGAATTCCTTGTTGCCTGGCCAATTCTCTCTTCTGCTGTCCACTCTCTTCAGATTTCTGGCCTTCTCCACTCCTCCCTTATTCTCAGCAGATAACCGAGCTTACTACTTCAAAGGGAAAAATCAGAACTCATCAGATGGGAATTCCCCCAATTCCCCAACAAACCTACACATTCACCTACACCCCCACTCTTCCATGAAGGAATGCCTATCTCTCATGCTTTACCATCCCATTCCATCCAGGATTCACAGGGGCCTCACTATTTTTATTTTTTTTTCTATGAAAAGCATTTACACTTGTTCAGTTTCTTGCATGTTACAAACACAAACAGAAATCTTGTGTGGAGCCCATGTCTCCCTCTAACTACCACAAGCTCTGTTCCCTACACACCGTCTTTCTTCTTTCCTTTCTTAACGGAGAACCTTCCTCCCAAGATAAAGGTGAAACTACTAGCTGATCACTTCTTGAGACTGTATTGCAGTTGCAGGAGGGGAGATGTTCAGGCCGATGAATCATTAGGGGAAGTCTGCTGATGGCTTTCAGAAAAGTTTCTTCTAAAAGAAAGGAAGTACAGAAAAAAGAGCTATCACTCTTTCTCCTCAGGATGTTTTCATGTGAGGACATGAAATCTGGAGATGCTTCACCATTTTATGACTATGAAGTGTGACCAAGGGTGTCTTAGAGAAGCTAACCATAGCCTAATCCTGTGAACCACTTGCCTCCAGACTGCTTGTTGTATATCATGTGTCGTGTGTTTGTGTGTGTGTATCTGTATGCATGTGTATTGGGTTCGGGGGACGTCTCTAGTATGTAATCTGCTTGTTTTTTTTATTGTGGAAAATAACATATATACCAAAAAAAGCAATAAACTTCAAAGCACACCACAACAATCAGTTGTAGAACAGATCTCAGAGCTTGGTATTGGTACCAATTCTACAATTTTAGATTTTTCCTTGTAGTTGCTCCAAGACATTGGAGACGAAAAGAAATATCAATATAATGATTCAGCAGTCATATTCATTTGTTAAACCCTATCTTCTGCATTATAACTCCACCCTCTCCTCTGATCTTTCTCCCAATCTTTAGGGGTATTTGGGCTATGCCCATTCTAACTTTTTCATGCTGGAAAGAGCTGCCGATAATATGGGATGGGGGATGGAAATAGTTGCTGTTCTAGAGAGAATGGCCCCTTTGGGTTTTGGGACTTTTATGGCCTAGCAACCAGTTCAGAGGTTGCAGATTTCTGTAAAGTAATCATAGTGCATGGAACCTTTGTAGAAACTCAGGTAAAGTCCTACGTGTTCTTTAAGGTTGGCAGGAATGGTTTTGGTTATTACATAAGTAGCAATATCTAGCTAAAGTTCGCACAAGAGTAGCCTCTAGAATAGTCTCTTGATTCCATTTGAACTCTCTTAGCCACTGATACCTTATTTGTTACACTTCTTTTCACCCTTTTGGTCAGGAAGGCATTATCAATCCCACAGTGCCAGGACCAGACTCATCCCTGGGAGTCATATCCTATGTTGCCAGGGAGACTTTCGCTCTTGGATGTCATGTCCCATGTAGGGGAGAGGGTAATGATTTCACCTGCAGAGTTGAGCTTTGCTCTGGTTTGAAAGGATTTCTGTACCCCCAAGAAGCCATGTTTTAATCCTAATCAAGCTTGTGGGAACAACCATTTCTTTTAATCCCTATTCAATAATATAGGTTGGAAACTTGATTAGGTTATCTCCACAGAGATGTGGCTCCACCCATTCAGATGGGTCTTGATTACTTTACTGGAATCCTTAAAATATGAAGCATTTTGGAAAAGGCTTGAGATTCTGAGAGAGCAGAGAATGTTGATACAACGATGAAAGCCATGAAACAGAGAACCCACGCCACCAAAGACCTTTGGAGATGAAGAAGGAATACATCCCCGAGGGAGCTTCATGAAACAAGAAGCCATGAGAGTAAAGTAGCAGATGCCACCAAGTTCGCCATGTGCCTTTCCAGTTGAGAGAGAAACCCTGAACTTCATCAACTTTCTTGAGTGAAGGTAACCTCTTGTTGGTGCCTTAATTTGGACATTTTTATAGACTTGCTTTAATTGAGACATTTTCCCATCTGTAGAAATGTAAACTCACAGCTTATTAAATTCCCCCTTTTTAAAGCCATTCCATTTCTGGTATATTGCATTCTGGCAGCTAGCCAACTAAAACAGGCTTGGAAAGAGAGAGAGGCCAAATTTGAGCAACAAAAGAGGTCCTCAAAAGTAACTCTTAGGCATAACTATAGATAGGCCAAGATTCTCAACTACATAAATAAGCTTCACAAGACAAGCCTCAATCAAGGGCTTAGGGTTGGTTCCAAGATGGTAGCTTAGTGAGGTGTGGAATTTAGTTCGTCCTCTAGAGCAGCTAGTAAATAGCCAGGAACAGTATGGAACAACTGCTGGGGCCACATCGGTGACCAGACAGTCACCGTATATCAGACAGCATATACCAGTCTGGACAAACTGGACCAGCTACAATCCCACCCAGAACCTTGAGTCCTCCAAATCACGGCAGCTGGCACCCCTCCCTCACAGGCTGTTTCCCAGAGGGGAAAAGAAAGAGACTTTACTAACTGCAAGGGGCTGAGCTCAACCAAGCTCCAACTGTGGCATTAATTAACAAATTCTGACTACTAAAAATAACCCCCCAGCTCAGCTGAACCTTGAGTAAAAGCTAAGGTTGCTGGTATTTGCCCCTGCACAGAGGGGGCCGGGCTGATGGAAAAAGAAAAAAAAAAGTTTTTTCAGATCAGACAGCACAAAATACTTGAAAAAATATGGGCCCTGAAGGAAAGGCGGGGGCACATGAGAACTGAAGATACATAGAGCAGTGTACCAACTTAAGCTTTTGATTGGCAAACCTGAGAAATGGGGTTCTTGCACTGAAAAAGACTTTTTTTTTCTTTTCTTTATTGTGGCTGTGTTTCTATGGCTTGACTCCTCTTTGGATATAAACCACAAGGCTTCTCAGGCTCCAACTGCCCCAGGCAAGGGCGGAATTAAGTTTGTCTGAGAGACAAAGAGGCTGGTCAGGTGAAATGATTTAGTTCCCTGGAGGCTGTGCCTTCCCCAGGAGAGGGTGGGGCCCAGCTCGGGTGGAATCCCTCCCTCAAGGAATTCAGGCCCCAGGGTCTGAAAAACTGAACCCATTAAAGCCAGCCTACAACCTCTCCTCTGTCATGCCCCTAGCAGGGAAAGTCTGCTGAAGTTAAAGGTTCTGCATCACTTTATGTTGGTGGGACCCACAGACAGGTGAGCACCACATACTGGGCAGGACAGGAAAAACACAGTATCTAGAGGCTTCATAGGAAAGTCTGTCAACCTACTGGGCCTCAGCCTCAGGGAAAACTGAGGCAGGTGATTCTTTCCTCCTGAGAGGAGGCCAGTCTGGTCTGGGAAAATCTGACTGGAGTCTATAATACCTAAGTAGACCCTCCTAACGGCGGGGTGGTGGGGGAAGGCACCATACAGTCAGGACAAGAAGCAAACAAACAAAAAAAAGAACTGAAAATATCTGATCTGTTAAACAAAACCTAAGCTAGAGGTCTAGAATAAGCTGAACTGAATGTCAAAGAACAGATAGACAACAAAGTCATCCAGCAAGTAAGAAAATGAAAACAATCTCCAGAATAAACTAATTAAGGAAATTAAATGTCTAGATGCCAGCAAAAAATAATGAATCATACTAGGAAAATTGAGGATATGGCCCAGTCAAAAAAAACAAACCAACAATTTAAATGAAATATAGAAGTTGAAACAATTAATTCAGGGTGTTCAAACAGACATGGAAATTCTTGTCAAAAATCAAATCAATGAATTGAGGGAGGATATAAAGACGGCAAGGGACAAACAAAACAGAAGAACTTGAAAGTCTGAAAAAATGAATCATGGAACTTATGGGAATGAAAGGCACAGTAGGAGAGATAAAAAAAAAACAATGGAAACCTACAATGTTAGATTTCAAGAGGCAGAAGAACCTACAATGTTAGATTTCAAAAGGCAGAGGACAGGACATCTGAAATCCAACAAGCAAAAGAAAATATAGGGAAAATAATGGGAAAATATGAGCAGGGACTCAGGGAATTGAATGACAATATGAAGCACATGAAAATATGTTTTCTGGGTGTCCCAGAAGAAGAGAAGGGAAAGGGAGGAGAAAAACTAATGGAGGAAGTTATCACTGAAAATTTCCCAACTCTTTTTTTTTTCCATTCTACATATATAATCAGTAATTCTTAATATCATCACATAGTTGCATATTCATCATTTCTTAGTACATTTGCATTGATTTAGAAAAAGAAACAAAAAGACAACAGAAAAAGAAATAAAATGATAATAGAGAAAAAAAACTATACGTACCATACCCCTTACCCCTCGCTTTCATTTACCACTATTTCAAACTGAATTTATTTTAACATTTGTTCCCCCATTATTTATTTTTATTCCATATGTTCTACTCTTCTGTTGATATAGTAGCTAAAAGGAGCATCAGACATAAGGTTTTCACATTCACAGAGTCTCATTGTGAAAGCTATATCATTGTTCAATCATCATCAAGAAACATGGCTACTGGAACACAGCACTACATTTTCAGGCAATTCCCTCCAGCCTCTCCACTATGTCTTGAATAACAAGGTGATATCTACTTATTGTGTAAGAATAACCTCCAGGATAACCTCTCAACTCTGTTTGGAATCTCTCAGCCATTGACACTTTGCCTCATTTTACTCTTCCCCCTTTTGGTCGAGAAGGTTCTCTCAGTCTCTTGATATTAATTCTCAGCTCATTCTAGGGTTTTTCTCAGTCCTTTGATGCTGAGTCTCAGCTCATTCCAGGATCTTTGTCCCACGTTGCCAGGAAGGTCCACACCGCTGGGAGTCACGTCCCACGCGGAGAGGGGGAGGGTGGTGAGACTGCTCATCATATTGGCTGGAGAGAGAGGCCACATCTGAGCAACAGAAGAGGCTCTCTTGGGGGTGACTCTTAGGCCTAAATTTTAAGTAGACTTGACCTATCTTTTGTGGGGTTAAGTTTCATGTGAACAAACCCCAAGACTGGGGGCTCAGCCTATAGCTTTGGTTGTCCACACTGATTGTGAGAATATCAAGAATTCAACTTGGGGAGGTTGAATTTCTCCCCACTCTCACCATTCCCCAAAGGGGGCTTGCAAATACGTTTCCAGTCACTGATCAAATCATTCTGGGAATCATCGGGGGATCACTCTGGACAAACCAACAAAATCTCATGTGCTACCTGAAATTCCAAGTACTTATGACATTCAATCAAACTATCTACATGAGTTATATTAGGAAATGCTCTAGTCAAAATCTAAATTTTGTAACAAATAAACATTTTTTGCTTTAGTCTCACACATAATGTGACATTTTAAAGTATTAGTTATCATCTATTTTCAGCACCCTGCAATAATGACAATCCTTTGTTCTTCCTCATGCAAAAACATTTTTAAAATTTGTACATTGTACATTTCCCTATTATTATACACTCTAGGCATTCCTAGATTATACCATCTCGATCTTTAACATCTATCTTTCTTTCTGATTTCATTTATGTCCCCAGCCCTCCTCCCTCTATCATTCTCACATGCAGCTTCATTCAGTGTTTTAACATAATTACATTACAGTTAGGTAGTATTGTGCTGTCCATTTCTGAGTTTTGTATCCAGTCCTGTTGCACAGTCCGTATCCCTTCAACTCCAATTACCCACTATCTTACCCTATTTCTATCTCCTGATGGTCTCTGTTACCAATGACATATTCC
The DNA here is from genome assembly GCF_023851605.1 of Tamandua tetradactyla. NCBI lineage: Eukaryota > Metazoa > Chordata > Mammalia > Pilosa > Myrmecophagidae > Tamandua > Tamandua tetradactyla. The sequence goes on along the minus strand of NC_135327.1, from coordinate 129,840,797 downwards.
AAGTTTATTCACTAATGTCGGTTCATATCAGTGAACCAACTCTTATGAAAGACTTAAAATTATTTTAAGATCCAAGAAGTGCAGCATACCCCAAACAGTATGATCCAAATAGACATACTCCAAGACACTTACTAATCAGGATGTCAGATATCAAAGAGAAAGAGAGAATTTTGAAAGCAGCAAGAGAAAAGCAATCCATCACATAAAAGGGATGCCCAATAAGACTATGTGTAGATTTCTCAGCAAAAACCATGGAGGCAAAAAGACAATGGTATGATATATTTAGGATACTAAAAAAGAAAAATTGCCAACCAAGAATTCTATATCCAGCGAAATTGTCCTTCAAAAATGAGGGGGAAGCTAGACATTTTCTGACAAAAAAATCACTGAGAGAATCTGTGACCAAGAGATTGGCTCTGTAAGAAATACTAAAGGGAGCACTAGAGACAGATATGAAAAAACAACTGAGAGAGGTGTGGAGAAGAATGTAGAAATGAAGACCATCAGTAAAGGTAAAAAGAAGAAAATTAGATATGATATATAAAATCCAAAAGGCAAAATGGTAGAAGAAAGTACTGCCCATACAGTAATAACATTAAATATTATTGGATTAAACTCCCAAATCAAAAGACATAGACTGGCAGAATGGATTGAAAAACAGGACCCATCTATGTGCTATCTACAGGAGATGCATTTTAGACCCAAGGATAAACATAGGTTGAAAGTGAAAAGTTGGGAAAAGACATTTCATGCAAACAACAATCAGAAAAGAGCAGGAGTAGCAATACTAATATCCAACAAATTAGACTTCAAATGTAAAACAGTGAAAGGAATCAAAAAAGGACACTCTGTGTTAATAAAAGGAACAATTCAACAAGAAGACATAACAATCATAAATATTTATGCACCAAGCTGGTGTACTCCAAAATACATGAGGCAAAATCTGAAAACAGAAATAGACACATCTACCATAGTACTTGGAGACTTCAATTCCCCAATCTTAGCAATGGGCAGAACATCTAGACAGAGGATCAATAAAGAAACAGAGAATTTGAATGATAAAATAAATTAACTAGACTTAACAGACATTTATAGAACATTACACCCCCACAACTGCAGGATATTCCTTTTTCTTAAGTGCTCATGGATCATTCTCAAGGATAGACCATATGCTGGGTCACAAAGCAAGTCTCAATACATTTTAAAAGATTAAAATCATGCAAAACACTTTCTCAGATCAAAAAGGAATGAAATTGGAAATCAATAATAGGCAGAGAGCCACAAAATTCACAAATATATGGAGGTTCAACAACACACTCTTAACCAAGGAAGAAATTACAAGAGAAATCAGTAAATATCTCAAGGCAAATGAAAATGAAAAAGCAACATATCAAAAACTATGGGATGCAGCAAAGGCAGTGCTAAGAGGAAAATTTATTGCCCTAAATTCCTATATCATAAAAGAAGAAAAAGCAAAAATCAATGCTCACTTGAAGAACTAGAGAAAGAACAGCAAACTAGCCCCAAAGCAGGCAAAAGGAGAGATGTAACAAAGATTAGAGCAGAAATAAATGAAATTGAGAACATGAAAACAATCAAGAAAATCAACAAAACCAGAAATTGGTTCTATGAGAAAATCAATAAGATCAATGGACCCTTAGCAAGGTTGACAAAAAGAAGAAGAGAAAGGATATAAATAAATAAAATAAAAAATGAAATAGGAGACATAACCACTGATCCCACAGAAATAAAGGAGGTAATGAGAGGATACTATGAACAACTTTATGCTAATAAATTCAACAATGTAGATGCAATGGACAACTTTCTAGAAAGGCATGAATAACTAACATTGACTCAAGGAGAAATAGATGACCTCAGCAAACCAATCACAAGTAAAGCAATTGAGTCAGTCATTAAGAGGCTCCCAAAAAAGAAAAGTCCAGGACCAGATGGCTTCACATGTGGATTCTACCAAATAGTCAAGAATGAATTAGTACCAATTCTGCTCAAACTCTTCAAAAACATTAAAGAGGAGGGAAGGCTACATAATTCATTCTATGAAGCCAACATCATCCTCATACCAAAGCCAGACAAAGTTACTACAAGAAAAGAAAATTACAGACCTATCTCTCTATTGAATATAGATGCAGAAATCCTCAACAAAGTTCTTGAAAACTAAATCGAACAGTACAATAAAAGAATTATACACCACGACCAAGTAGGATTCATCCCTGGTATGCAAGGATGGTTCAACAAGAGAAAATCAATTAATGTAATACAGCATATCAACAAATCAAAGCAGAAAAGCCACATGATCATCTCAATTGATGCGGAAAAGGCATTTGACAAGATTCAACATCCTTTCTTGTTGAAAAACACTTCAAAGGATAGGAATAGAAGGGAACTTCCTCAACATGATAAAAGGAATATATGAAAAACCGACAGCTAACATCATCCTCAATGGGGAAAAACTGAAAATTTTCTCCCTGAGATCAGGAACAAGACAAAGATGTCCACTGTCACCATTGTTATTCAATATTGTATTGGAAGTTCTAACCAGAGCAATTAAACAAGAGAAAGAAACACAGGCATCAAAATTGGAAAGGAAGAAGTAAATTCTCCCTGTTTGCAGATGATATGATACTATATGTTGAAAACCTACAAAAAATCTACAACAGAACTACTAGAGCTGATTAATGAGTACAGAAAAGTGTCAGGTTACAAGATCAACACTCAAAAATTTGTAGTTTTTCTATACACTAGTAATGAGAAATCTGACAGGGAAATCAAGAAAAAAATTCCATTTAAAATTGCAACCAAAAGAATAAAATATTTAGGAATAAATTTAACTAATGATACAGAAGACCTATACAAAGAAAACTGCAAGAAATTGCTAAAAGAAATCACAGAAGACCTAAATAAATGGAAGGGCATACCATGTTCATGGATTGGAAGACTATAGTTAAGATGTCAGTTCTACTGGAATTGACTTATAGATTCAATGCAATACCAATTAAAATGCCAAAAACTTACTTTTCAGAAATAGAAAGACCAATGACCAAATTTATCTAGAAAAGCAGGGTGCCATGAATAGCTAAAAATATCCTGAGGAAGAAAAATAAAGTTGGAGGTCTCCCACTATTTTTTTAGTATACCAAATATACTTTTAGTATACCAAATATACTTTAAGGTATATTATGAAGCTACAGTGGTCAAAATAGCATGGTACTGGCATAAAGATAGATATACTGACCAATAGGATCAAATAGATTGTTCAGATATAGACCCTCTCATCTATGGACAATTAATCTTTGCTAAGGCAGTCAAGCCAACTGTTCTAGTTGGCCATCTGCCAGAATGCAACACACCAGAAATGGATTGGCTTTTAATAAAAGGGGATTTATTTCATTAGTTCTTTAGAGGAAAGGCAGCTAACTTTCATCTGAGGTTCTTTCTTACATGGGAAGGCTCAGGGTAATCTCTGCTGGTCTTCTCTCCAGGCCTCTGGTCCCAACAACTTTTCCCGGGGTGATTCCTTTCTGCATCTTCAAAGGCCTGGGCTGAGCTGCTGTGCTGAGATGAGGCATGCTGAGCTGCTTGGGCTGTGCTACGTTGCACTCTCTCATTTAAGCACCAGCCAATTAAGTCAAACATTATTCATTGCAGCAGGCGTGCCACCTAGCTGACTGCAGATGTAATCAGCAACAGATGAGATTCACATACCACTGGCTCATGTCCACAGCAACAGAACTAGGTACGTTCACCTGGCCAAGCTGAGAATTGAATCTAACTACCACATGAGATTCACATACCACTGGCTCATGTCCACAGCAACAGAACTAGGTACGTTCACCTGGCCAAGCTGAGAATTGAATCTAACTACCACATCTAACTACCACATGTCCACCCTTTGTCAACTTGGCAACTACACACATCACCTTAAACAATATTAAGGTGGAAAAAAATTCTCTTCTGGCTGTAGATCTGTGAATCTCAAAATAAGTTGTCTGGTGCCAATATGCAAAGGAGGGACAGTGACAGGATCCATAGGGAGAAATTGGAAAGAAAACTTGCAGGGCAAACACCATTGGATTTCAAAGCCTGAAAGTCATTTATCCTTCGGCTTTAGAAAGTGGCGGTCCCACCCTTTCCAAGGGCCTATGCAGTGGCCTGCCGCTTTCCAAATCAACCTCGGGGAACATCGAGGAGACCACCTTTTTCTCGGCTCCACTCTCTCCAGGCATCAGAGCCACCCCTGGGCTCTCTGACATTTCCGGGGCACACACTCAACCCCTCCATGTGGTGGCAGCCAGGCTCTCCCCAGTCCGCAAGGGGCATGCTATACCTTTTCGGAGGCCTGAGGCTGTACAATTCTTCCACTGCAATGAGATGGGAGACTCATCCTCTGCCCTCAGGGCAAACTCATCCTCTCCATGTATATGGGTGGGTCCACTCTCCTGGCCAAGGTTTCTTGGCTTCAGACCCAAGCATCCATGGTTCTCACTCTGCAAACTCCAATTTGTCCCTTTGTGTCCTACTTTGTCCAGATTGGCTGTGGTTCTGTTTACATCAACAGTCTCTTCAAGCACTCCAGGACTTCTCCTTCATTCTCTTCACATTTCCTCCAAAATCTTCCCCTTAGCCATCCAAAAAACTGTTCCAACATATTTGGTATTTGCAAAATGCAGCAGCACCCCACTCTCTGGTACCAAATCTATTTTAGTTTGCTAGCTGCCAGAATGCAACACACCAGAAATGGATTGGCTTTTAATAAAAGGGGATTTATTTCATTAATTCTTCAGAGAAAAGGCAGCTAACTTTCATCTGAGGTTCTTTCTTACATGGAAAGGCTCAGGATAATCTCTGCTGGCCTTCTCTCCAGGCCTCTGGGTTCCAACAACTTCCCCCGGGGTGATTCTTTCTTCTTCTCCAAAGGCCTGGGCTGAGCTGTGAGTGCTAAGATGAGGCATGCTGAGCTGCTTGGGCTGTGCTATGTAGTGCTCTCTCACTTAAGCACCAGCCAATTAAGTCAAACATCATTCATTGCAGCAGGCATGCCTCCTAGCTGACTACAGATGTAATTGGCATCAGATGAGGTTCACATACCATTGGCTCATGTCTGCAGCAACAGAACTAGGTGCCTTCACCTGGCCAATTTGACAACTGAATCTAACTACCACACCAACTGACCTGGGACAGAAGAGTTTCTTCAATACATGGTGCCTAGAGAACTGGATATCCACATGCAAAAGAATGAAAGAAGACCCATATCTCACACCCTATACAAAAATCAACTCAAAATGGCTCCAAGACCTAAATATTAGATCTAAAATCATAAAACTTTTAGAAGAAAATGCAGGGAAATATCTCATAAATCTTATAATAGGAAGCAGTTTCCTAGATCTTAACCCAAAGCATGATCATTGAAGAAAGAAATAGATAAATGGAAACTCCTCAAAATCAAACACTTTTGTGCATAAAAAAAAACTTTGTCAGGAATTTAAAAAGACAGCCTTCACAATGGGAGACAATATTTGGAAGTGATACATCAGATAAGGGTCTAGTATCCAGAATATATAAAGAGCTTGTTCAACTCAACAACAGAAAGATAAACAGCCCAATTACAAAATGGGCAAAAAACATGAACAGACACTTCTCAGAAGAGGAAATACAAATGGCCAAAAGGCACATGAAAAGATGCTCAACTTCCCTGGATATAGGGAAATACAAATCAAAACCACAATGAGCTTCATTTCACACTCACCAGAATGGGCATCATCAATAAAACAGAAAATGGCAAGTGCTGAAGAGATGTGGAGAAAGAGGCACACTTATCCACTGTTGGTGGAAAAGTAAAATGGTACAATTGCTGAGGAACATAGTTTGGCATTTTCTCTGGAAGCTAAATATAGAATTGCCATAAGATCCAGCAATACCACTGCTAGGTATTTATTCAGAGGACACGAGAGCAGGGACACAAACAGACATTTGCACACCAATGTTTATAGCAACATTATTTACAATTTCCAAGACACAGAAACAGCCCAAATGTCTATCAACAGATGAGTGACTGAACAAGCTGTGGGATATACATAAGATGAAATATTACATAAGTGTAAGACAGAACAAAGTCATGAAGCATATAACAACGTGGATGGACCTTAAGGACATTATGCTGAGTGAGATTAGCCAGAAACAAAAGGGCAAATACTGTATGGTCTCATTGATATGAACTAACATTAATGAATGAACCTGGAACATTTCAGTTACAAACAGAGGCCATCAAGAGATAGAAATAGGGTAGATTTTGGGTAATCAGAACTGAAGGAATACAGATTGTACAACAGGACTGTGGTAGTTAGATTCAGTTGTCAACTTGGCCAGGTGAAGGTGCCTAGATCTATTGCTGTGAACATGAGCATGGTGTGTGAACCTCATCTGTTGCTGATTACATCTTCAATTGGCCAGGAGGTATGCCTGCTGCAATGAATGATGTTTGATTTAATTGGCTGGTGCTTAAATGAAAGAGCTCAATGTAGCCCAGCCCAAGCAGCTTAGCATACCTCATCTCAGCACTCACAGCTCAGCACTTGCAGCTCAGCCCAGGCCTTTGGAGATGCAGAAAGAAAGCACCCCGGGGAAAGATGTTGGAACCCAGAGGCTGGAGAGAAGGCCAGCAGAGACCATCCTGTGCCTTCCCATGTAAGAAAGAACCTCAGTTGAAAGTTATCTGCCTTTCCTCTGAAGAACTAATGAAATAAATCCCCTTTTATTAAAAGCCAATCTGTCTCTGGTGTGTTGTAGTCCAGCAGCAAGCAAACTAGAACAAGGACTGATTGTCAAAATTCAGAAATGGATAGCACAATACTACCTAACTCTAATACGATAATGTTAGTACACTGAATGAAGCTGAATGTGAGAACGATAAGAGGGAGGAAGTCTGGGGGCACAAATGAAACCAGAAGGAAAGATTGACATAAAGGCTGAGATGGTATAATCATCAATGATGATATCATACAATGATAGTGACTAAATGTACAAATTAAAAATTGTTTTTGCATGAGGAAGAAAAAAGGAATGTCATTATTGTAGATTGTTGAAAATAGATGGTAATTCATATTTTAAAACTTCAACTTCTGCATGAGACTAAAGCAAAAAATGTTTATTTGGTACAAAATTTATATTTTGACTAGTACACTTCCTAATACAACTTATATGGACAGTTTAATTGAACACCATAAGTACACAGAACCTTGAGTAGGGCATGAGATTTTGTAGGTTTGTCCAGTGTGATGCCCCGATAAATCCCAGAGTGATTTGAACAGTGAATAAAAAAGTATTTGCAAAGTCCCATTAGGGAAATGACGAGAAAGGAGGAAAATTCAACTTCCTCATTTGGAGAATCCCTGATATTCTCAGAAGCAGTGGGGACAACCACATCAATAGGCCGAGCCCTCAATCTTAGGCTTTGTTCATATGAAACTTATCCCCACAAAGGATAGACTAAGCCTACTTGAAATTAGGCCTAAAAGTCAACCCCAGAGAACCTCTTTTGCTGCTCAGATGTAACCCTCTCTCTCTCAGCCAACATGGCAAACAAACTCACGGCCCTCCCCCTCTCTACATGGGACATGACTCCCACAGGTGTAAACCTCCCTGACAATATAGGACAAAAATCCTAGAATGAGCTGTGACCCAATATCAAGGGATCAAGAAAACCTTCTTAACTGAAGGAAGGAAGAGAGAAATGAGACAAAATAATGTGGCAGTGGCTGAGAGATTGCAAACAGACTCTAGAGGTTATCCTGGAGGTTAGTCTTATGCATTTTATAGATATCCTCTTTTTAGCTTAAGGTGTTTTAGAGAGGCTAGAGAGAAGTGCCTGAAATTGTAGAGTTGTGTTCCAGTAGCCATGCTTCTTGAAGATGAATGTATACTGATATGGCTTTTGCAATGTGACTGTGTGATTGTGAAAAACCTTGTGTCTGAGGCTCCTTTTATCCATGATAATGACAGATGCGTAAAAAATATGGATTAAAAATAAAGAACGGGGACCCGCCCGCCCTCCTCTCCCCTCTTTGTCCGCCGGCCCGCCGCGTGGCGCCCACGCCCCGCAGCAGCCAACCCGCCCGCCCTCCTCTCCCCTCTTTGTCCGCCGGCCTGCCGCGCGGTGCCCACGCCCTCAGCAGCCGACCCACCCGCCCTCCTCTCCCCTCTTCCCCCTCCTGCTCTGGCGGCTCTCCAACCACCACGGTGCCCTCTTCCGCCTTCACCGGCTCCTCCGCCACCAGCCTTGACAGCCTTGTCACCCTCACCTTTCCTCCTCCAGAACAGATACTGGGGGAGTGGAGACAATACAGAGCAGCTCCCAGAGCCACGACGGAGATCAAAGGGACAGCGTACCCCATCCTGGAATGGCTGACTGTCTGGGAGAACCAGCTTCGGTGAGATCACCGAGGGACGCAGGCTTTCCTGGGCGGGACGGCAAGCGGCCGGAGTCCCTCCCTTCCTCCTTCCCAGGCCAGCTCGCAGAATTGGGCAGGCGGTCCCCTTGGGCCACGGTGGCTGGCGTCCCCACCACGCGAGGCCCCCCGGACCAACTGAGAGAGTTGGGTCGGAAATCCCCAGACTGCGGAGAACGGTGACCGGGGGTCCCTTCCAAACACGTGACTCCCCGGTCTGGCTGGGAACAGTGCACTCTCCCAGGCTGCGACAGCTGGTGCCCTTCCGCCACGCTTGGCACCCTGGGCCGACTAGGAAATTCGGTCGGGTGCTGTCACGTGCTGCGGCGGCCGGCGACCCTCCCCGCGTTCGGACCCCCGGGCCGGCTGGCACTCTTCCAAGATGCTTCGGCTGCCGAACCTCCCCTACGGCGACAGTTTTCCAGAGTTAAAGGACCCACAGCAACTTTTACTGGTGGATCCCATAGACAAACGTGTGCCACGAGCGCCACCTACTGGGCAAGATAAGAAAAACAGAACCCAGAGATTTCACAGAAAAATCTTTCAACCTGTGGGGTCCAACACTCAGGGAAATCTGACTAAATGCCCAGACGCCAGCAGAAGATAACGGATCACGCTCAGAAAATTGAAAATATGGCCCAGTCAAAGGAACAAACCAATAGTTCAAATGAGATACAGGAGCTGAAACAACTAAGGCTGAATATACGAACAGAAATGGAAAACCTCTTCAAAAATGAAATCGATAAATTGAGGGAGGACATGAAGAAGACATGGGCTGATCAAGAAGAAGAAATAGAAAAACTGAAAAAACAAATCACAGAGCTTATGGAAGTGAAGGATAAAGTAGAAAAGATGGAAAAAACAATGGATACCTACAATGATAGATTTAAAGAGACAGAAGATAGAATTAGTGATTTGGAGGATGGAACATCTGAATTCCAAAAAGAAACAGAAACTATCCGGAAAAGAATGGAAAAATTCGAACAGGGTATCAGGGAACTCAAGGACAATATGAACCGCACAAATATATGTGTTGTGGGTGTCCCAGAAGGAGAAGAGAAGGGAAAAGGAGGAGAAAAACTAATGGAAGAAATTATCACTGAAAATTTCCCAACTCTTATGAAAGACCTAAAATTACAGATCCAAGAAGTGCAGCGCACCCCAAAGAGATTAGACCCAAATAGGCGTTCCCCAAGACACTTATTAGTTAGAATGTCAGAGGTCAAAGAGAAAGAGAGGATCTTGAAAGCAGCGAGAGAGAAGCAATCCATCACATACAAGGGAAACCCAATAAGACTATGTGTAGATTTTTCAGCAGAAACCATGGAGGCTAGAAGACAGTGGGATGATATATTTAAGTTACTAAAAGAGAAAAACTGCCAACCAAGACTCCTATATCCAGCAAAATTGTCCTTCAAAAATGAGGGAGAAATTAAAACATTCTCAGACAAAAAGTCACTGAGAGAATTTGTGACCAAGAGACCAGCTCTGCAAGAAATACTAAAGGGAGCACTAGAGTCAGATACAAAAAAACATAAGAGAAAGACATGGAGAAGAGTGTAGAAAGAAGGAAAGTCAGATATGATATATATAATACAAAAGGCAAAATGGTAGAGGAAAATATTATCCAAACAGTAATACCTCTAAATGTTAATGGACTGAATTCCCCAATCAAAAGACATAGGCTGGCAGAATGGATTAAAAAACAGGATCCTTCTATATGCTGTCTACAGGAAACACATCTTAGACCCAAAGATAAATATAGGTTGAAAGTGAGAGGTTAGGAAAAGATATTTCATGCAAATAACAACCAGAAAAGAGCAGGAGTGGCTATACTAATATCCAACAAATTAGACTTCAAATGTAAAACAGTTAAAAGAGACAAAGAAGGACACTATATGCTAATAAAAGGAACAATTAAACAAGAAGACATAACAATCATAAATATTTACACACTGAACCAGAATGCCCCAAAATACATGAGGAATACACTGCAAACAATGAAAAGGGAAATAGACACATATACCATAATAGTTGGAGACTTCAATTCACCACTCGCATCAATGGACAGAACATCTAGACAGAGGATCAATAAAGAAATAGAGAATTTGAATATTACAATAAATGAGCTAGACTTAACAGACATTTATAGGACATTACATCCCACAACAGCAGGATACACCTTTTTCTCAAGTGCTCATGGATCATTCTCAAAGATAGACCATATGCTGGGTCACAAAGCAAGTCTTAACAAATTTAAAAAGATTGAAATCATATGCAACACTTTCTTGGATCATAAAGGAATGAAGTTGGAAATCAATAATAGGCGGAGTGCCAGAAAATTCACAAATACATGGAGGCTCAACAACACACTCTTAAACAACGAGTGGGTCAAAGAAGAAATTGCAAGAGAAATTAGTAAATACCTCGAGGCGAATGAAAATGAAAACACAACATACCAAAACTTATGGGACGCAGCAAAGGCAGTGCTAAGAGGGAAATTTATTGCCCTAAATGCCTTTATCAGAAAAGAAGAAAAGGCAAAAATGCAGGAATTAACTGTCCACTTGGAAGAACTGGAGAAAGAACAGCAAACTAATCCCAAAGCAAGCAAAAGGAAAGAAATAACAAAGATTAGAGCAGAAATAAATGAAATTGAAAACATGAAAACAATAGAGAAAATCAATAAGACCAGAAGTTGGTTCTATGAGAAAATCAATAAGATTGATGGGCCCTTAGCAAGATTGACAAAAAGAAGAAGAGAGAGGATGCAAATAAATAAGATCAGAAATGGAAGAGGAGACATAACTACTGACCTCACAGAAATAAAGGAGGTAATAACAGGATACTATGAACAACTTTATGCTAATAAATACAACAATTTAGATGAAATGGACAGGTTCCTGGAAAGACATGAACAACCAACTTTGACTCAAGAAGAAATAGATGACCTCAACAAACCAATCACAGGTAAAGAGATTGAATTAGTCATTCATAAGCTCCCCAAAAAGAAAAGTCCAGGACCAGACACTTCACATGTGAATTCTATCAAATATTCCAGAAAGACTTAGTACCAACTCTCCTCAAACTCTTCAAAATAATCGAAGCGGAGGGAAAACTACCTAATTCATTCTATGAAGCCAACATCACCCTCATACCAAAACCAGGCAAAGATATTACAAAAAAAGAAAACTACAGTCCAATCTCTCTAATGAATATAGATGCAAAAATCCTCAATAAAATTCTAGCAAATCGTATCCAACAACACATTAAAAGAATTATACATCATGACCAAGTAGGATTCATCCCAGGTATGCAAGGATGGTTCAACATAAGAAAATCAATTAATGTAATACACCACATCAACAAATCAAAGCAGAAAAATCACATGATCATCTCAATTGATGCAGAGAAGGCATTTGACAAGATTCAACATCCTTTCCTGCTGAAAACACTTCAAAAGATAGGAATACAAGGGAACTTCCTTAAAATGATAGAGGGAATATATGAAAAACCCACAGCTAATATCATCCTCAATGGGGAAAAATTGAAAACTTTCCCCCTAAGATCAGGAACAAGACAAGGATGTCCACTATCACCACTATTATTCAACATTGTGTTGGAGGTTCTAGCCAAAGCAATTAGGCAAGAAAAAGAAATACAAGGCATCAAAATTGGAATGGAAGAAGTAAAACTATCACTGTTTGCAGACGATATGATACTATACGTCAAAAACCCGGAAAAATCCACAACAAAACTACTAGAGCTAATAAATGAGTACAGCAAAGTAGCAGGCTACAAAATCAACATTCAAAAATCTGTAGCTTTTCTATACACTAGTAATGAACAAGGTGAGGGGGAAATCAAGAAACGAATCCCATTTACAATCGCAACTAAAAGAATGAAATACCTAGGAATAAATTTAACCAAAGAGACAAAAAACCTATATAAAGAAAACTACAAAAAAATGCTAAAACAAATCACAGAAGACCTAAATAGATGGAAGGGCATACCGTGTTCATGGATTGGAAGACTAAATATAATTAAGATGTCAATCCTACCTAAACTGATCTACAGATTCAATGCAATACCAATCAAAATCCCAACAACTTATTTTTCAGAAATAGAAAAACCAATAAGCAAATTTATCTGGAAGGGCAGGTTGCCCCGAATTGCTAAAAACATCTTGAGGAAAAAAAACGAAGCTGGAGGTCTCGTGATGCCGGACTTTAAGGCATATTATGAAGCCACAGTGGTCAAAACAGCATGGTACTGGCATAAAGATAGATATATCGACCAATGGAATCAAATAGAGTGCTCAGATATAGGCCCTCTCATCTATGGACATTTGATCTTTGATAAGGCAGTCAAGCCAACTCACCTGGGACAGAACAGTCTCTTCAATAAATGGTGCCTAGAGAACTGGATATCCATATGTAAAAGAATGAAAGAAGACCCGCATCTCACCCCTTATACAAAAGTTAACTCAAAATGGATCAAAGATCTAAACATTAGGTCTAAGACCATAAAACAGTTAGAGGAAAATGTAGGGAGATATCTTATGAATCTTACAACTGGAGGTGGGTTTATGGACCTTAAACCTAAAGCAAGAGTACTGAAGAAAGAAATAAATAAATGGGAGCTCTTCAAAATTAAACACTTTTGTGCATCAAAGAACTTCATCAAGAAAGTAGAAAGACAGCCTACACAATGGGAGATAATATTTGGAAATGACATATCAGATAAAGGTCTAGTATCCAGAATATATAAAGAGATTGTTCAACTCAACAACAAAAAGACAGCCAACCCAATTACAAAATGGGAAAAAGACTTGAACAGACACCTACCAGAAGAGGAAATACAGATGGCCAAGAGGCACATGAAGAGATGCTCAATGTCCCTGGCCATTAGAGAAATGCAAATCAAAACCACAATGAGATATCATCTCACACCCACCAGAATGGCCATTATCAACAAAACAGAAAATGACAAGTGCTGGAGAGGATGCGGAGAAAGAGGCACACTTATCCACTGTTGGTGGGAATGTCAAGTGGTGCAACCACTGTGGAAGGCAGTTTGGCGGTTCCTCAAAAAGCTGAATATAGAATTGCCATACGACCCAGCAATACCATTGCTAGGTATCTACTCAAAGGACTTAAGGGCAAAGACACAAACGGACATTTGCACACCAATGTTTATAGCAGCGTTATTTACAATTGCAAAGAGATGGAAACAGCCAAAATGTCCATCAACAGAAGAATGGCTAAATAAACTGTGGTATATACATACGATGGAATATTATGCAGCTTTAAGGCAGGATAAACTTATGAAGCATGTAATAACATGGATGGACCTAGAGAACATTATGCTGAGTGAGTCCAGCCAAAAACTAAAGGACAAATACTGTATGGTCCCACTGATGTGAATGGACATTCGAGAATAAACTTGAAATATGTCATTGGTAACAGAGTCCAGCAGGAGTTAGAAACAGGGTAAGATAATGGGTAATTGGAGCTGAAGGGATACAGACTGTGCAACAGGACTAGATACAAAAACTCAAAAATGGACAGCACAATAATACCTAATTGTAAAGTAATCATGTTAAAACACTGAATGAAGCTGCATCTGAGCTATAGGGTTTTTTTTGTTTGTTTTTTACTATTATTACTACTTTTATTTCTTTTCTCTATATTAACATTTTATATCTTTTTCTGTTGTGTTGCTAGTTCCTCTAAACCGATGCAAATGTACTAAGAAACGATGATCATGCATCTATGTGATGATGTTAAGAATTACTGAGTGCGTATGTAGAATGGTATGATTTCTAAATGTTGTGTTAATTTCTTTTTTTTTCTTTCTTTCCGTTAATAAAAAAATAAATAAATAAAGAACGGACGGAAAGTAAGAGAGAAAGAGAGGAAGAAAGATCAAGGGCTTGCCTATTGACTTGGGAGTCCCTAATGTTTGAGACAGTATCAGGGTTTCCCTGATGGTAAAGTTTAATAGTTTCTATTTTTTCTCCTATCCCTCAAATGTCTTTGTGGTATGCAGAACTACAAGCCCTCATTCCGACTCTGGGCTCCCTATGTTTGGGTTGTTTAAATGATCTATCCAGACAGGTTGAGTTAGATTATGTGCTACAGAAAATTTAGCTTTTGGACAAAATAAACCTCTCTTCCTTTGGTCTCATAGAGTAGGTAAAGTTCTAAAATACATTGTCCTCCTTACCCCTGCATTCTGATTTACCTTGGTCCCAACCTGATCTACTTTGTTCTTATCTCTAATTGGAGCCTGATCTTTCTCTCAGTTGCTTAAACAGTTGTTGCATGTGGCAATGCTGACCTTCGGAACTGCAGAGTTCCTACTCTGAGTCTTAGGTGTCACACAGGTACCTAAAGTTCCAGGGAAATTCCAGGTTATACATATATAGCACACCCTCTCAAAATCTGGAAATAACAATTAACTGCTCCAGACTAAATGTGATGGCTGTAAAACCTTGCAATCTAGGCTCCAATTTTCTTAGAAGTATTTTATAAATGAGAGTATACAATATTTGCTGTTTTGTTTCTGGCTTATTTTTACTTCATATAATGTCCCACAGGTTCATTAACAATGCTTCATGCCTCACGACTTCATTCCCTTTTGTAGCAGCACAGTATCTGATCATATGTGTACATCACAGTTCACCATTCTATTTCTCAGTGTATCTTTCAGCCACCTCCATCCATTGGGCATCATGTATAATGTCTAAAGTCAACAATCCATGTCTCACATTATCCTCATTTAGTGGTTAAATCATGAACGCTCTCTATTTTAGACAATTTTAATTGGTGGGATACATGGCTCTATACAACCCCTTTCAATCATGTTCACCTTCAATATGGCAATATTACTTATAAACCCACTAATGAACTGCTTTCACTCCTATCCATTCCCTTACATTTAAGTTCAGTCCCATTAGCTAGCCATTCACCCATCTCTAGCTTCTGTACATCTCTAGGCCCCTGTTCTAGTTTGCAAGCTGCTAGAATGCAGTATACAAGAAAAGGAATGGCTTTTAAAAGGGGGAATTAATTAAGTTGCAAGTTTACAGTTCTAAAGCCATGAAAATGTCTAAATTAAGGCAAGGGTATAGAAATATCCAATCTAAGGCATCCAGGGAAGGATACCTTGGTTCAAGAAGACGGATGACGTTCAGGTTTCTCTCTCAACTGCAAAGGCACATGGCAAGCATGGCGATGTCTGCTAGCTTTCTCTCCAGGCTTCTTGTGTCATGAAGCTCCCCCAGGGGGCATCCTTCTTCATCTCTAAAGCTCTCTGGCTGCGTGGGCTCTCATGGTTCTCATGGCTCTGAAACTGTCTCCAAAATGTTTCTTCCCCTAATGGATTCCTACAAACTAATCAAGACCTACCTGGAATGGGTGGAGTCACATCCCCCCTCTAATCAAAGGTTAGTACTCACAATTGGGTGTATCAGTCTCTGTGGTGATAATCTAATCAAGTTTACAACCTACAGTGCTGAATAGGAGTTGAAAGAAATGGCTGCCTCCACAAGATGGATCAGGATTAAAACATGACTTTTCTAGGGTGCATAATCCTTTCAGACCAGCAAAATCCCCTATATTCTGTATTATAAGCCTCTATGTTTACCTTTACCATGGTCATAAAAGTAAACTCATTCAGTATATATCCTTTTGGGTCCATTTTCTTTCACTCAGCATTATGTCTTTAAGTTTCATTCATCTTTTCCTCTTATTGCTGCATAATACTCCATCATATGTATATACCACATTTTGTTTATCCACTCTGTTGATGAGCACTTGGATTGTTTCCATCTTTTGACAGTTATGAGTAATGCTGCTATGAACATCTGTGCGCAAATGTCTGTTTGTGTCACTGCTTTCAGCTCTTCTGGGTATATACCAGGTAGTGGTATTTCTGGGTCATAAGGCAACTCCATATTTAGTTTTCAGAGGAACCACCAAACTGTCTTCCCCGGTGGCTATACCATTTTATATTCCCACCAGCAGGGCATAAGTGTCCTAATTTCTCCACATCCTCTCCAACAGTTGTAGTTTCCTGTTAGTTTAGTAGCAGCCATTCATATAGGTGTGTTGGTGGTGTCTCATAGTTTTGATCTGCATTTCCCTTATAACTAGTGAAAATGAGCATCTTTTCATGTGCTTTTTAGTCATCTGTATTTTGCCCTAAAGAAAAATGTCTATTCCTTTCTTTAGCTCATTTTATAATTGGGTTGTTTGTTCTTTTGTTGAAGTTGTATGATTTCTTTATGTATACAGGATATCAAACCTTTATCCAATTCATGATTTCCAAATATTTTCTCCCATTGAGTTGGCTGCCTCTTCACCTTTTTGACAAAGACTTCTGAGGCTCAAAGGCATATGATTTTGAGGAGTTTCCATTTATCTATTAGTTTCTTTCATTGCTTGTGCTTCAGGTGTAAAGTTTAGGAAGCTATCTCCTATTACTAGGTCTTGAAGATGGTTCCCTATATTTTCATCTAAGAGTTTTATGATATTGGTTCTTATATTTAGGTCTTTGATCCACTTTGAGTTAAGTTTTGTATAAGGTGTGAGGTAAGGGCCCTCTTTCATTCTTTTGGCTATTCATAACCAGCTCTCCCATGCTTACTTATTGAAAAGGCAATTTTGTCCCCTGTCAGTGAATTTGGGGGCTTTGTTAAAGATCAGTTAACCATAGATTTGGTGGTCTATTTCTGTGCTTTTTGTTTGATTCCATTGGTCAATACTTCTACCTTTGTGCTAGTACCATGCTGTTTTGACCACTGTGGCTTTATAATAAGCCTTAAAATTGGGAACGTTAATCCTCCCACTCCATTCTATTTTAGAATGCTTTTAACTATTCGGGGGTCTCTTTCCCTTCCAGATGAATTTGGTAACTAGCTTTACCAAGTCTTCAAAGTAGGTTGTTAGAATTTTGCTTGGTGTTGCATGGAATTTATAGATCAATTTTGGTAGCATTGACATTTTGATTATATTTAGCCTTCCTATCAATAAGCAGGTTGTCTTTCCACTTAGATCATCTTTGATTTTAGCAATGTTATGTAGTTTTCTGTGTACAGGTCCTTTACATCCAACTTAAGTCTTTTTCCTAGATACTTGATTCTTTTAGTTGCTATTTTGAATGGAATTTTTTCCTTAACTGACTCATTGCTTGTTTATAGAAACATTACTGATTTTTGCACATCAATCTTATATCCTGCCACATTGCTGAATTTGTTTATTAGGTCAAGAAGCTTTGTCATAGATTTCTCAGGATTTTTCTAGTATTTTTCATCTGCAAATAATGAAAGTTTTGCTTCTTACTTTCTGATGTGGATGACTTTAAATTTTTTCCTGCCTGGTTGCTCTAGCTAGGACTTCTAGTACCATATTGAATAATAGTGGTGACAGAGGACATCCTTGCCTTGTTCCCAACCTTAGGGGGAAAGCTTTTGGCTTCTCACCAGGAATATGATGCTGGCTATGGGTTTTTCATATATGCTCTTTATCATATTGAAGAAGTTAACTTTGATTCCTATCTTTTGAAGTGTTTTTTATCAGAAAATGATGTTGAATTTTGTCAAATCCTTTTTCAGCATCAAGATGATCATGTGATTTTTCCCTTTCTGTTTGTTTATGTGCTGTATTGCATTGACTGATTTTCTTGTGTTGAATCACCCTTGCATTCCTCATATAAATCCCACTTGGTCATGGTGTATAATTCTTTAAAAGTGTCATTGGATCTGATTTGCTAGTATTTTATTGACAATTTTTACATCTATAGTCATTAGGGAGATTGGCCTGTAGTTTGTCTTTCTTATATCGTCTTTACCCAGTTTTGCTATTTAGAGTGATGTTAGCTTCATAAAATGAGTTAGTGTTCCATTTTCCTCAATTTTTTTTTGAGAAGTTTGAGCAAAATTGATGTTAGTTCTTTTTTGGAATGTTTGGTAAAATTCCCCTATGAAGCCATCTGTCCCTGGGCTTTTTTCTGTAGGAAGATTTTTTTTTCAGTATTTTTATTAAGAAAAATCCACACATGTGCAGTCCAACAATATACAATTGATGGCTCACAATATCATCACATAGATGTGTATTCTTCACCATGATCATTTTTAGAATATTTGCATCACTCTGGAAAAAGAAATGAAAAGAAGTAAAAAGAACTCATATATCACATACCCTTACTCCTTCCTCTCATTGACCCACAGTATTTCAGTCTACCCAATTTTTACCTAATATCTCCCCCTATTATGTAGGAAGATTTTTTATGACTGATTGAATCTCTTTACTTATGATGGTTTGTTGAGATCTTCTATATCTTCTCAACTCAGTGTTGCTTGTTCATGTGTTTCTAGGAATTTGTTCATTTCATATAAGTTGTCTAGTTTGTTGGTGTACAGTAGTTCATACTATCTTCTTTTTTTTTTTATTTCTCCAGGGTCTGTGGTAATGACCCCCCTCTCATTTCTAATTTAGTTTATTTGCATCCTCTCTCACTGTTTTTATTTTTTTGTCCATCTACCTAAGGGCCCATTGATTTTATCAAAGAACCAACTTTTGGTTTTCTTGATTCTCTCTATTGTTCTTAAATTCATTTAATTCTGCTTTAATCTTTGTTATTTCTCTTCTTCTATTTGCTTTGGAGTTAGTTTGCTGTTCTTTCTCTTGTTCCTCCAGGTGAGCATTAAGTACTTGATTTTCCCTCTTTCTTCTTCTTCTTCTTTTTTTAGGTGCCTCATCCAGGAATCAAACCCAGGTCTCCTGCGTGGAAGGTGAGCATTCTACCACTGAACCACCTGTGCACCTGCTCTCTTCTTTTTTAATATAGGCATTTAGGGCAATAAATTTCCCTCTCAGCATTGCCTTTGCTGCATCACATAGTTCTGCTATATCTTATTCTCATTTCATTCATCTCTAGAGAGTCACTGATTTCTCTAGCAATTTCTTCTTTGACCCACTAGTTGTTTAAGAGTGTATTATTTAATCTACATATATTTGTGAAAGTTCCCTTTCTTTGATGGTTGTTGATTTCTAGCTTCATTCCATTGTGATCAAAGAAAGTGTTTTGAATAATTTCAATCTTTCTAAGTTTATAAAGACCTGTTTTGTGCCCCAGCATATGATCTCTCCTGGAGAACGATCCACTAAAGAATGTATACCTTGGTGTTTGGGGGTATAACAATCTATATATGTCTGTTAGGTCTAATTCATTTACAAATTATTTGAGTTCTCTATTTCCTTATTGATCCTCTGCTGGTTGTTCTATCTATAGAGGAGAGGGGTGTATTGAAGTTCCCCACTATTACTGTTGAAATATCTATTGCTCCCTTCAGTTTTGATAATGTTTGCCTCATGTACTTTGGAGCATCTTGATTGGGAGCATAAACATTTATGATTTTATTTCTTCTTGGTGAATTGTCCCTTTTATGAATATGTAGTATCCTTCTTTCTTTCTTATGATGTCTTTACATTTAAAGACTATTTTATCTGACATTAGTATAGCTATTCCTGCTTTCATTTGGTTACAGCTTGCATGGAACATCTTTTTCCATCCTCTTACTTTTAATCTATTTGTATCCTTGTGTCTAAGATAAGTCACTTGTAAGCAGCATATAGCTGGATCATATTTCTTAATCCATTCTGCCAATCTGTATCTTTTAATTATTGAGTTTAGTCTATTAACATTCAAAGTTATTACTGAAAAGGCATTTCTTGAATCCACCATCTCATCCTTTGGATTTTATTTGTCAGATCTATACATTCTTTTCCCTTTTTCTTTTTATCCTTTAAGTTACTCCTACTGGTATGCCTCAATTCTGTGCCCTCCTCCAGACCTCCTTCTCCTGATTTTTTTTTTCAGCTGACAGAACTCCCCTTAATGTTTCTTATAGTGCCAGCCTCTTGTTGACAAATTCTCTCAGCATTTCTTTGTCTGTGAAAATTTTAATCTCTCCCTCAGTTTTGAAGGACAATATGGCTGGGTACAAAATTCTTGGCTGTAAGTCTTTCTTTTTCAGGATCTTAAATATATCATACCACTGCCTTCTTGTCTCCATAGTGCCTGTTGAATAGTCCAAACTCAGTCTTATGTGGTTTCCCTTGTATATAGACAATTGGTTTTCTCTTGCTGCTTTTAGGATTTTCTGCTGCTCTTCAACATTTGGCAGATTGATTAGAATATGTCTTGGAGTAGACCTATTTGGATTTATTCTTTGTGGGGGGTGTTCATTGGTCTTCTTTGATTTGCATATTTATGTTTTTTATAAGAGTTTGGAAGTTTTCCCCCATTATATACTTGACTAATCTTCCTAATCATTTACTCTTCTCCTTCTGGGACACTGCTGATCTTATATTTGCATGCTTTGTGTTGTCCATCATTTCCCTGAGATCCAATTCAAATTTTTCCATCTTTTTCCCATTTGTTCTTTTGTGCATTCAAAATCAATTGTCCTGTCCTCTAGTTTGCTTATTCTTTCTTCTGCCTCTTCAAACCTGTTGTTATGTGTTTCTAGTATATTTTTTATTTGGTCTACAGTGTCTTTAATCTTTGTGATAGCTACTATTTTTCTATTTATTCTTTCAAATTCTTCTTTATGCTCTTCTACAGTCTTCTTTTTTTTTTTTTTTTTTTTGGGAGGAAGGGAAGGAAAGACAGAGAAAGAAGGAAGGATGGAAGGAAGGAAGTGAGGAAGAAAGGGAAACATTTTTAAACATTTTCTTGTTTTATTATATTTTGTTTGTTTTGTTTGTTTTTTTACATGGGCTAGGGCCGGGAATCGAACCGGGGTCCTCCGGCACGGCAGGCAAGCACTCTTGCCCGCTGAGCCACCGCGGCCCGCCCTTCTACAGTCTTCTTGATATTCTTTATGTCATTAGCCAACCCATTGAGTTTCTTTAGCAGAGTGGTATGAACATCTTTGATTAGTTGTTACAAAGTCTGTGTCTCCTTCAGTGTTTTAATTTGGTCATTAGGCTGAGTTATATCTGTCTGTATCTTCATACACTTTGTGATTTTCTGTTGCCTTCAAGGCATGTAATTATATTGATAGGGTTACTTTGGAAGTCGGTGTCCTTCAGTAATCTAAAGTTTTGTATCTGCAGGTCAGGTGTGAGGCAAATGTGGAGCTAGGGGTGGGGCACAGCAACATGGCGAGGGTGTGTGGTTCAGGGTGGGGGTGCTACACTGCTGTCCAGGAGCATGGGGTGTAGGGCACAGGGTTGTGAGGGGGCAGCATGGGGGCTGTGACGACAGGGTGCAGCTTGTAGGCCTCATAGCACAGGGGTAGGGCATGGCATAGGGGACACCAAGGCAGGACATAATGGGAGGTGGATGGGGGAGGTCTATGTGGGTGTACAGGAGCAGATACATGGGCAGGGTGCAGGTGTGCAGGTGGAGCATGGGGATCATGGGTATATGGGTGCAGGGTTTGGGGCATGGAGGTTGGGGTACAGGGTGGGTGGGGTGCAGTTGTGTGTCTGTGCAGGTGTCAGGAGTTCTGGGGTGGGGGGGCATGGTGCAGGTGTGTGGGCTGGGGTGCAGGTGCATGCTTGCCAGGGGGCTGTAGATGCACAGGTCACAGGAGGGTGGAGAATCTGGCATGGCTATGCAGGTACAGGAGGTGGTAGGGCATGGGAGTGCATGTGCATGGGGCAGGGGGGCAGGATGTGGGTGAGCACATATGCAGGGTGGGGGTGTGTTGCACGGATGCACACGTGAGCACCTGCCTGGGGGGGAGAGGATATGTGTGCTGGGAGTGGGCAACGTGAGGGGGTGAGTGCATGGGGCAGGGGGTGTAGGGGTTGAGGCATCGGGGCATAGATGCATGGGTCTGGGAGGGAGGGGAGTGGTGATGGGCTACACCAGGTGGGGTGGCAGGGGTGGGGCGGGGGTGCATGTGTGCACAGTGCAGGGGGCAAGGGCAAGGATGCATGGGTCTGGGGTGGGCAGGGCTTGGGTTTCTGGGGTGTGAGGGAGTGGTGGGAGTTGCAGGTCATGGATGGGGTGAGCAGTGCATGTGGGTGTGGCATGTTCAAGGAATGTGGCTTGGCTTGCATCCTAGTCCCTGTCTCCCTGTCCATGCACTCCTGAGGGTTCCAGGCCTCTGTTCGAAGAGGGGCACATTAGACTGTTTGCACTAGCTGGATAGTCTCTTGTTCTCTGTGTCTCAGTTCCTCAGCTTTTGCAAACCAGAGCCTCCCTTTGTGGTGCAGAAGACCCTTCTAAGTCAATTGCACCCTGGAATTGCTGTCCTGGTTATTTTTCTGTCACTTCTCTAGCTGTTCCTTGGAGCAGGGGTGACCTCAGCCTATCCTATTCCACCTTCTTCCCAGACTCATGCCCTGTAATCCACCTTTTTTAAGTTCCATTTTTCATTTTTCTGTAGTCCTCTTTTATTTGGGTGTTCCCTTACTTATAGCTGAAAACATATTAATGGATATATTTTTAAAGCAAAAATTTCTGGAAAAAAAAATACATTTGTTTCCACTTCCTTACCTTCCACATTTGCATCTATATCACTGAAATCTGCTTTGCCACAGGTCTTCACTGGTATTCTCCCATGAAGACACCAGTGAAGACTTGTTAGTGAATCTGGTAGAAACTATTCAGAACTTCTCCTGTATGGCCTCTCAGCAGCCCCTAGCATTAAAAAAATCCTGAAAATAGCCTTTTCTATTTTCTGCTCTTACTCTATCACTTAAATATTATTCCCCAGGGCTCTCTCCTCAGCCCTTCTCTGTTCTTACTACCTGCTCTCCAAGAGCTAGCTCATCTATACCCATGGCTTCAATTAATATCCTTATGCTAATGACTCCCAAATTCATAAGAACAGAGTTCCTCCATTAACATATAGCTTATAAAGCCATTCATTTCAGTACAGTTGTATTTCTCTGCTTTTGTTGTCTCTAGAGCAAAGCTGTCATGGAATTGTGCAGTGGTTTTCAATTCTGGCTGGACATTACAAATATTTAGGAAGATTTTTAATATCCTGATCCCTGGAGACACAGACATATTAAACCAGAACCTCTGGAGAGAAAATCCTAGCAAAAGAATTTTTTTTAAAATCTCCCCAATGATTCAAGTGGGCAGCCAAGGTAGAAAACCACTGGTTTATGGACAAATATTGGGCTAAGACTCTGGGTCCTGGAGTTCTCATGTGGATCTCCCCTCTGTTATCTCAGAAGTCAATAGCATAGACTTTGGAGTTACTAGATCTAGGTTTGAATCCCAGCTTCACCCCTCACTAGATGAATGACTTTGAGCCAGTTTCTTAACCTTTCTGAGTCTCAATTTTTACTTTTGTGAAACAATAAAAAAAAATACTTGCATGGTAAGGTTTTTTGGGAATTGAATAAAATATTGTATTTTAAACACTTGACACATACATAGTTAACACTGCAAATCATGCATATTATGTATCTTCTAAAATAAACATGAAGACTTCAGTAAAAATGTATATCATTTAATGTTAAAGGGAAAATGTAAACCAGAATGAATATATTGTAACTGTGTATATCTGTACATATGAACCAAGACTGGAAGGGACTTGGAAAATTTATTAGTTTTTTATTCGTTTTTTTTTCCCTCTCTTTCTTCGCTGAATGGTTTTGAAGTTCTGTGCCTTCCTAGGAACTGGCAATGATGCGTTTGTGCCCTTTATTCTTTTTTATCTTCATATACTCTCAGAAACACAGTGACATCATAAGATCCTTCAACAGCCAAGGACAAGAATATTCAGAAACTGATACTAGAGGTCAGAAGGGTGAGGAGAGAAGCAGTGTCCAAAGCTAATCGAGGAAGTGAGAATGTGGTGAAGGAAAAAAATCAAGATCAAATACTGGTCAGTGAGATGAACGACAATAGTAGTGAAGTAATGATCTAAGTGCTACTTTTACAGATGCATATAGAGCTATATCAAGTAGTTGGATATAATGAGGGTCACATTCAGAGCAGAATGTTACAGAAGTGAGCTTTTCCCTGCTCGCAGTCCTGAAGGTGAGAGGAGAGGACACCAGGTAAATGTAACTGAGACTTGTCAAACTGCCAATTTTCTTAAAAGGCAGAAGTAGGGAGAACAAGTCTTCAAAATTCTGCTCTGACTGTGACTGTCACAGCCCCTGGCAGCAGACCAAAAAGGCAAGGGGAAAAAAGTCAAGATGAAAGGAAGGCTGCAGTTCCAAAGAACAGCAACAGGAGAACAGAAACAGGGGAGAAAAGGTGTTTCAATAACAGGAGCCAGATGGAAGTAACTGCTGGTGGGCTTCTCAGGTGCCCATAGTCTGAATAGTCATGTGATGGGAAAATTGATTCATAAATATAATGAATTTATATATTGCAAAAAAAATATGCATTACTCTGCATGTGTTTGCTAAGAGTAGGTAGGGTCTGTGCACCTAGTTATAAAATGTTTTAAATGGAAGAATGAGCATTCTACATCCTGCAACTCAGGCAGGTGTTGTGGAAGTGAGGCAAGTTAGACAGGGGATGAGAGAGGGGAAAGTGACCCTAAGACCTGTGATGGTTGGGTTCTGGTGTCAACTTGGTCAAACGATTATGCCCAGTTGTCTGGTTAGGTAAGCACTGGCCTGACTATTGCTACAAGGATATTTTGTGGCTGGTTGATAAACCTGAAGGCTGGTGTATTAAGTCATCAGTCAATTGATTGCATTTGTGATCAACTAAGGTGTGTCTCTCACAAAGATATAATCTGATAAGTTGAAGGCTTTTAAGGAAGAAGAGAGACTCTTTCACTGCTTCTTCAGCTAGGGAGCCTCTCCTGCAGAGTTCATCCAGACCCTTCACCGGAGCTGCCAGCTTCACAGCCTGCTGGATGGATGATTTTGGACACTTCCATTCCCATGGTTGCATGAGACAGTATTATAAATCTCATATTTACAGATCAGTCCTGTTGATTCTGTTTCTCTAGAGAACCCCGACTAACACAGACCCATAATTAAAAGTTCCTTTTGGCACGGACACACCTTCCTAGGCCCTGCATTCATCTTCTTTCAAGCATGTACTTTCGTTATTCATTAAAGTTTTTGAGCTATATGCAGTGGCTGGTCCTTGGATTCTTCGGTTGTACACACTGACGAGTCCTCATCTTCTTTCTTATGGCTGAGTCAAGAACCTTCATGGTGTCAGCCCCTGGTCAAGTTCTCGACTTCTTCAAGAATCCCTGGGGCTCTTCGACATAGAGCTTATTAACCTATCTGTCTGTGCACACTGACTAGTCCTTGAATTCTTTTCTGCAACTGAGTCAGGAACCCTCACGGCACCAGCCCTTGCTTGAGGTTGCGATTTCTCGAGAACTCCCAGGGTTGTCCAACTCCAGAAGAACCAGCTCAGTAACTGGGATACCTGCCTGGTCTGAGCTTGGCAAAGATGGCTTGGGCACCAGTTTCCTCATTTGCAGAAGAAAGATTATATTCTACTCTACCAGATCTAAATTGCTAACACACTGTGAAAATAGAGGACTTATTTTTTAGTCTTTAATTTTGAAAAATTTTTCTTTACAGAAAAGTTAAAGAGATAGTCCAGAGTCCAGTATGCCCTTCATCCACTTCACCCAATGATAACACCTTACACAGCCATGGTACATTTATCAAAACTAAGAAATTAGCATTGATGCAATACTATTAACTAAATTACAGTCTTTATTTGGAATTGCCTCTTTTAAAATAAGGCTGAGGCACAGTCAAACTGTGACTTTGAGTAAATTTCAGGGGGCTCTTTTGTATATCCACTACAAAAATAGGGAAAATATCTTGCCTCATGGGGTTTTTGTGAGAATTATATGAGATAAATTGATTTTTATACTCTGAGATGCTGTTCACTAGAATAAGCCCCAACTGATAAGAGATACTCTTTTAATAATTGACTTAACCAACACTGCTACTGAAATAGGTAAAATATGAAGCAATGGTCTTTCGTTCATGGCCAAAATGTTTCCAAGTTGAAAGTCCAAACTCTACTCAGAGAAATGAGTTGAAACAAACTTGCTAATTTAAGTCAGTCTCTCAGATATGACTAAGTAGATTCTTAAACAAATGAGACAGCATCAGCATACTAAAGTTTCTACAATAATTCCTGGTGTTTTTTTTTTTTTTTTAACTTTTTGTCTTTGTGTTAAATTTAACTAGTTATTTTAATGAATTAGAAGTTTGAAGATAAAGTTTCAAAGACAAGTTGGAAAATTTTTGAAGTGTTGAGTTATAATACATATCTTAAAAAAGCCTAGGAAGAAATGGTCAGAATGACACCAGGCAGTCATTTTTTGTTGTAACTATTTAATTCAAGATCTAGAGTATTCCTAATAGTGATTTTGAGCTAATTTATTTACAGTTGAGTCATACAGCTGTAGGAGATATGTGCACTAGCCTCTGGCTTTGCTACTAATTGCATCACTTTCTTTTATTCATTTAACCGTTATGGTTTTTATTTCCTCATTGTAAAATGGATTGTTGGTTTTAGGATCTCTGGCACTAAAATCATGTGACACTTTGCCCATGAGGGAGGGAGGCCCAAAGTTAAGGGGAGAGGGAAGGAAAAAATATAAAGTAAACATAAATGTAGTTTATAGATGCTATGTAGTTACAGTAGCTTTTAATATAGTGACATTGGAAATTATTGGCCTTTTGAGGGAGAGGGGTGGAAGTGCTTAAGGTCTTTTTCACAAAGGTATTTTCTCTGTGATAATTTGATATTTTTAGTACCATAAACACGGTACTGCACACACTCAAGCCCAAAACCTCCCTGCCTTGTCCCATACTATTTAAGTTATTCTCTAAATAGACTAACAATAGGGTAATCACATTTCTTTTCTTAAAATAATATTATTCTAATTTTTTAAGGGTGACTATACAGTAATACATTTTGTTGCTCAAAAATCCTGATTCTTAGTGAGAAATAAATATCTTAATAAGTTGTGTTGCATATAATACATCTGGGATGTATTTTTAATTTTGAGGAATTTGTCAAATTAACTTTTTACATGTAAAAGTAAAAAAAAACTACCTATAATTTTTAAAATTAACATTTTATTATTATTATTTATGACATTTTAAATAAAATAAATAAAACATTACAGAATAAATTTAAGTCCAATTTGTTTCCCTCTCTAGGGAAGAACTTTTGGGAGAATCTCCCCTACCCCCACTGTCATCTCTTTTTTTTTTTGTTTTTCTTTTTTAAGGAAAGACCTTAAAATCAGGAAGACAAAATTAAATAAGTAACAACCAGGATAAAGCAAGTCTTATATACTGTTCATCCACAGCACTACATACTTTTCCTTCTTAGAGAGCCATTTGAGCTCCCCCAGTGAAATATTAGCACCATTGCACCTTCACAGTGTTTCTTCACATTCCCTGCCATGAGCACAGATATCTTGTCACTAACCCTCTAGTTAGGGAAGTGGTATTAACTCTCAGAATACACAAAAGAAGAATTCTTAACTGTATCACCCAACGTGGTGTGTTTCCACATCAAGCCGTAAAAGAGAGATATAGACAGGTCCTCATTAACCAAGTTATTAACTTCTCCTGCAAAATGCCTTGTGTTCCCCTGTGCTGGGTTGAATTGTGCCCCCTCCCCCAAAGATATGTTCACCCAAAATTCATGACTATGGTCTTATTTGGAAAAAGGTCTTTGCAGATGTAATTAAGTTAAGGATCCTTAGAAGAGATCATACTAGATAAGGCTGGGCTCTAATCTATGTGTGTTTGTAGAAATATACAGAAGGTCATGTAAAGACGAGGCAGCTACAAGCTAAGGAACACTAAGGGTTGCAGACAGGTTAATTTCAGACTTCTGGACTGCAGAATTATGAGAGACTAAATCTCTGTTGTGTTAAGCCATGCAGTTAGTGCTAATTTGTTGTACCAGTCTTATAAAACTAATACACCTCCACAACGTATCTATTGGGAACTGTTTCTTCCTTCACCAGAAATGTTGCAGCAATTCATTAATGACAAAATTTTCTCTCCTGTGGAAGTGTTCTCCTTGTTTCAAAGTAAAAAGCATTGTAAAGAGGACCACAACATAAGAATACAGAAGAGGGACTCCATCACTTGTGTAGTATGAGATCTATCTCTAAAACAATGACACTGAATTTTTAACAGACACACAGAACTTTAGGGTCATCCTTCAATGTCATCATTAGACCATCTGCCTAATTAAATTGCAACCTTCACTCACACTTTTGAAAGTCTTCTTTTGTAAATGACCTTAGAACCAGTTGGCAAGTTATGCAAGCAAATCAATTTCAACCATTTATATTCATACTTCACGTGTAATTATCTGATCTTTCTTCTTAGACCATTTAAATTACAATGATAGAAGCAAATATTAAACTTGACCCTGCATGACATTTAAATATTTTTATTGTATATATATAAATATATTTAAATGTTTATTAATATATATATAAAGCCTCCAAAATATGAAAAATCTTCACTATCAGTTTAAACCTACAGACCAATGAAAATTAAGTCTGACACTGTTCCGGCAAACATATCAAACAGTAGGAAATCTCATACACCACTAGTGGGTGTTACTGTAAGGACTTCTGTACCCACTACATAATTAACATTAAGATGCACATACATTCCTACCTCAACAATTCCATTCCTAGGTGATTAGGAGAAACTCTTCCCCAAAAGCACCAGATGACTTGTACGAGAAGTTTCAAAGCAATGTTGTGATGACAAAAACCTGGAAACAGGCCAAATGTCCATTAACAAGAGAATGGATAAATAAATGAAACCTACACATACAAAGGAATATAGTACTGAGAATGAATGAGCCACAGTTCAGTGTATCAACATACCAACATGAATGAGTCTTACAACCACGATAGTTAAAAATAAGAAACAAAACACAAGTTGCAGAAGGTTCATGCAATATGTAGCAGACACTGCCAGTAATTGCAACCCTTTGCCAAAGGGTTTGCCGAACCCTGTTCTACCTGCACACGTGACAGGCTGGAAGAGCCAGAGAATTAATGCCCTCTGGGAGTGACCCACAACCAACCAATCAGCAAGAGTTGATGTATAAATACCCCCACTCCCTCACCCCTTGCGTGGGACAGCACTAAGGTGTATATTCTACTCTGGCTCCCAGAACTCCTGAGGATGCCTGAGGTCTAGCTACCCACAGTGGTGACTTTTTGACAGCATGCCTTATCCTTCCTGGTTCCCCACTCCCATACTGTTTCTTTGTGTGTGTCTTGCCTCCCAAATAAACCAATTGCACTAGAATCCGTAGCTCAGAGTGTGCTTCTGAGAAGCAAACCCAAGACAGTATGATTCTATTGGTTATAATTCAAAAATAAATTCTTTAGAGTAAGTACAGAGCTTAATGATTAAGGCTAGAGCCAGACTACTGCCACTTCCTAGCTGTGTGATGTTGAGCAAATCACTTAGTGAGGATGATAGTAATAGTACTATCTCATATGGCTCTTGTGAGGATTAAAGTTAAAATACCTAACGGATTTAGAGAAGTGTCTGATAGAGCAAGCACTCAAAGAAAGTTAGTGATTTCTATTATTAATTTGCATACATTTGTAATGACTCCCTAAAGGGAATGTTAAGCACGGATTCCATCAGAGTGGTTTACCGCTAGAATTGAGGGAGCTTAATAGGTTCACGGGGGCCATATGTGTGCCTCAAAGGTCTTGGCCACCATCTGTTTCTTAAGCAGGGTAATGGTTATATTTGCGTTGCTTTATAACTTACACATAAATTAAAATTCTTATATGTGGAGAAAATATTTAATAATTTTTAGAAGCCTAAAAAGATAGAACAATCTCCACCAGATATATTCAAATGCTTGTGTCCTCTATGATCTTGGAGTGCTCTCCGCTTCCACTGGAGTGAGCCTCTGCCATTTTCCCAGTACACTTGGAGGCACTAGCCTGTGAGACTGGCCTCTTTGGAGGACCCAGGATGGCCCTGCCTCGGAAGTCCAGCTCATCCTCTGGGGTCCAACCCAAATCACACGGGCCTTCTAGAGACATTCAGTAAACATGCTGTTACCTTAAAAAAGATCGTGAATTTTAAAGTTCTCTCCCCGCCCTTCTCTCTTTAATGAGCATTACACTTAAAACCCTTAAAACATTAAATAATTAGCATATGTTTATCTAGGAAAAACATAGGATTTTTTTATCATAGGAAAAAAAATACTTTGTACAAAATAGAAAGAAAAAAGCATGCCACAGTCCCGTCACTAAGGTATAACCACTGATAACATCTTGATAAAATCTCTAGATTTTGTAATATAATATACATTTTAAAACAAAATTGGATTGTAAAAATATGATTCAGTATTTTTTTTTATTTACTATACTAGGGACATCTTCTATGTTTTTATTTTTTTCCCAGTCAGACACCTTTTTAGGAATAAATAAAAAAGACTAAACTGCTGCTAAGTCAAGAAAAGGAGGAAGAGTTTACTATAAGGATACCTGGGTACCAAGGAAGACAGGTATCAATGAGAATTCTAGAAAAAGAACTCAAGTACGGCCAGACCCTACAGAACATGGAAGCTCTAGGGATGCTGGCTAGAGCTTCAGTTTAGGGTTCCACCATCAGTATGATTCTACTTTAATATCTAGTCACCTCTCTCTCTTCCTTCTGTCAGAGGCTTGCCCTCTCTTTTTGTTTTTTTGTCTGAAGTCTTTTATTTACTCATTGTTTCTACTTCACCATAACTAACTTACTGAAAACTTTGGTTTATTAAAAAACCCATTTTTACTCACCTAACCTTTGCTTATCTAATGGATTTTCACCTTTTGCTTACTCTCCCAGCTACCTAAATCTTTCTGCAGTTTCCATTTCAGATTTATAGGAAGAGACTCACATGGACACTGATAGTCCCTGTATGAGTAAAGCTTTTTGTTTCAGGATTTTTTTTGAATGAATATAAGAATCAGTATTATACATATTTGTTTTATGTAAATAGGATTATATTGTATTGTTATTCTTTACTTTTTTGTTTTTTAAAATTTATTTATTAATTAAAAAAATTAAAAACAAACAAACATTAACATATCATTCCGTTCTACATATATAATCAGTAATTCTCAATATCATCACATAGTTGCATATTCATCATTTCTTAGAACATTTGCGTCAATTCAGAAAAAGAAATAAAAAGACAACAGAAAAAGAAATAAAACGATAACAGAGAAAAAAAAAGATTATACATACCATACCCCGTACCTCTCACTTTTATTTATCACTAGCATTTCAAACTAAATTTATTTTAACATTTATTCCCCCTATTATTTATTTTTATTCCATATGTTCTACCAGTCTGTTGACATGGTAGATAAAAGGAGCATCAGACACAAGGTTTTCACAATCACACAGTCACATTGTGAAAGCTTTATCATTATTCAGTCATCATCAAGAAACATGGCTACTGGAACACAGCTCTACATTTTCAGGCAGTTCCCTCCAGCATCTCCACTACATCTTGAATAACAAGGTGATATCTACTTAATGCATAAGAATCACCTCCAGGATAACCTCTCGACTCTGTTTGGAATTTCTCAGTCATTGATACTTTGTCTCATTTTATTCTTTACTTTTTTAATAAAAAAATATTGACATCTGAAATCTATCATGGCCCAATAGGACTTCCTAAATTGTTTTTGTTACCTGCTCTAATTCTTTTTTTTAATTAAAAAAATTTTTTTTTACATATACATTCCCCCAGCTCCCTCCTCTTATCGCCTTCCCTGGTAACCTCTAATGTGTCTTCTATTTCTGAAATTTTGCTATTTCTTGTCATCTCTCATACATGATATCATGCAATTTTTGCCTTTACGTATCTTGTTTTTTTGACTGCGCATAATGCTTTCAGGGTTCTTCAATGTGGCAACAAGCCCTATAACTTCACTTTTTTCTTGTGGCTGAATAATATTTCATTGTGTGTATATACGTTTTGTATATCCATGCATTTGTTGATGGACATTTGGGTTGTTTTCAGCCTTTGGCTATTGTGAATAATACTGCTATAAGCCTTGGTGTACAAGTGTCTGTTTGTGACTCTGTTTTCACTCTCTTTGGATATTGACCTAGAAGTGGGATTGCTGGGTCATATGATGATTCTATATTTAACTTTGAGGAACAACCATATTGCTCTCCATAGTCACTGCACCATTTTACATTCTAACCAACAATGCACTAGAGTTCCAATTTATCCTCATTCTCTCCAACACTTATTATTTTTCCATTTTTTTTAATAATAGTATTTCTTATGGGTATGTAGTTGCATTCATTGTGGTTTTAATTTGCATTTCCATAATGGCTAATGATGTTGAGCATCTTTTCATGTGTTTAGTGATCATTTGTCTATCTCATTTAGAGAAATGTATATTCAAGTTTTTGCCTGTTTTTTAATTAGGTCGTTTGTCTTTTGTTGTTGCATTGTAAAAGTGCTTATATATTATGGATATTAAACTCTTATCCAATATTTGGTTTGAACCTATTTTCTCCCATTCTGTAGGTTGTCTTTTCACTTTTTTCAAAATTTCCTTTGATACACAAAAGCTTTCAATTTTGATGAAATCAAATTTATCTGTTTCTTTTGTTTCTCATGCTTTTGGTGTCATTTCTAAGAATCATTGCCATACCCAGGCCATGATGATTTGTCCCTATGTTATCTTCTAAGAGTTGCATAGTTTTAGTTCTTATATTCAGACCTTTGATCTATTTTGAGTTTTTTTTTTTTTTTTTTTTTTGTATAAGGTATGAGGTAGGGGTATAACTTCATTGTCCTGCATGGGTATATCCAGTTTCCCCAACACCATTTGCTGAAGAGACTATTCTTTCTCCCCCTGCATGCACTCAGCAACCTTGCCAAAAATCAATTGGCCGTAGATCTGTGGGTCTATTTCTGGACTTTCAATTCTGTTCCACTGATCTATTTGTCTTTCTTTGTGCCAGTACCACACTAATCTGATTACTGTTGTTTTGTACTACAGTTTGAAATTATGAAGTGAGAATTCTACAACCTGTTCTTCTTTTTCAGGATTGTTTTGTCTATTTGGGGACCTTTCCAGTTCCATATAAATTTGACGGTTAGTTTTTCTATTTCTGCAAAAAAGCTGCTGTAATTTTAATAAGGATTGCATTGAATTGGTATATTGCTTTGGATAACATTTACATATTAACAATGTGAACTCTTCCAACCCATGAACGTGGGATGTCTTGCCATTAATTTAGGTCTTTAATTTCTTTCAGCAGTGTTTTGTGATTTTTAGTATATATCCTTAGTTTGGTTTATGCTTAGGTATTTTATTCTTTTTGATACTATTGTAAATGGTACTGTTTTCTAAATTTCTTCTTCAGATTGTTCATACCTAGTGTTTAGGAACACAATTGTTTTATGCATACTGATTTTGTACCATGCAAATTTGCTAAATTCATTTATTAGCTTATTATTAATAGTTTTCTCATGGATTCCTTTGGGCTTCCTATATATATAAGATCATGCCATCCACAAATAGAGATAGTTTTACTTCTTCCTTTCCAATTTGGATACCTTTTATTTATTTTCTTGGCTAATCTCTCTGGCAAGAACTTCTAGTACAATATTGAATAGCAGTGTTGAAAGCAGGCATCCTTGTCTCACTCTTGATCTTAGGGGGAAATTCAGTCTTTCACCATTGAGTATGATGTTAGCTGTGAGTTTTTCATAAATGACCTTTATCATTTTGAAAAGTTCACTTCTATTCCTACTTTTCTGGATGGTTTTTTTTTACATGGACAGGCACTGGGAATCAAACCCGGGTCTCCGGCATGGCAGGCAGGAATTCTGCCACTGGGCCACCATTGCACTGCCCCCTGAGTGTTTTTTTTAATCAAGAAAGAGTGCTATATTTTTTCCAATGCCTCTTCTGCATTTATTGAGATAATTGTGTGGTTTTACTTTTACCTTCATTCTATTTATATAGTATATTGTATATATTGATTTTCATATGTCAAACCACCTTTGCATGCCTGGGATGAACCATGCTTGATCATTGTGTATAATTTTTTAATATGCTGTTTGTTTGCTAGCATTTTGTTAAGCATTTTTGTATCTTTGGTCATAAGTGAAATTGGTTGCTAATTTTCATAATGTGTCTCAGCGTAAGTTTGTTTGGGTTCATTCTGCTTTGTGTTGATTCAATTTTTATTCATAGATTTGGGAAGTTTTCTGCAATTATTTCCTCAAAAATTTTTTTCTGGCCCTTTATCTGTCTTTCCCTCTCCTCCTGCTGGGATGCCTATGATGCATATAGTGGTAGGCTTGATGGTGTCACACAGGTTCCTCAAGCTCTGTTCTTTTTTTTTCCCCAACTCTGTTGTCTTTTTCATGTGTCATTTTCTTCTTGTTTCTGGAGCTGAACAGTTTCAGTTATTTTCTCTTCAAATTCGTTGATCCTTTCTGCTACCTCCTCCCACACGCTCTTGAACCCCTGTATTGAATTTTTCTCTTCAGTTATTGCACTTTTGCATTCCAAAATTTCCATTTGGTTCTTCTTCATAAATCTGTCTTATTACTGAAATTTTCATTTTGCTCATTTTTTTTCATGACCTCCTTTAGTTTTTTGTCCATCTTTTCCTTTAGTTCATTGGTCCTGTTTATGAGAGTTGTTTGAAGATCTTTGATTAGTAATTTCAAAGAGCTATACTTTCTCCAGAATATTTTCTGTCATATTGTTTGTATATGTATGTGTGACTGGACCATACTTTCCCATTTCCTTATATGTTGTATAATTTTTTTTTTGCTGATAGCTGGATTCTGAATATTATGCTGTAGTCACTCTGAAAATCTGATCCTCCCAGTCTTCAGTCTGAAGACCATTAGAGATCATTTCTTTAAGGAAAAAAGTAAGGAAAGAAAGAGAGAAGAAAACAAAAAAAAAAAAAGGAAAAAATACTAATAGACAGAACACACATCAAAAAAATGGGAAAATAAATAATAAGTACAGTGCCTCTTCAATTTTTTTTATTGTGTAGCATGGGAAGCCAGAAACTGCTGCTTTCAAGGTTAAAACCTAGGCAAGCATCCCTTCTGGTCTCTCATGGATCTGCAGGCCCAAAAATATAAAATAGAGAAAGAAAATGCAACCAAACAAAAGGAGAGAGAGAGAAAGAGGGCAAGAGAGAGAGGTACACTGGCTCTTTATGTCCCTGTAGATGCTGATGTAAGACCAGAAGAATCTGTCTGTAAGTCAAATCCAACGAGCATCTGTACACTGAGACCTGCCAGACTATACAACACAAGAAAGAGAAAGAAGAAACCTAATCAATTCAAAAGTGTACTGTTCTTTAAATCCTAGTATATTGTAGGGCTGAAAACAAGGCCAGAGTCTATGCTGTCCTCTCAGGGATCTGCCAGGTCAGGAAATGGCCATACCCAGAGGAAACAAAACAAAACTTGAAACCACTAACTCTTTACATCTGGGTGGGTGCTGGTGGGAAGCTGGAAGCACTGTTGCCCAGACGGCTGAAACTGAAGCCATTTTCCAGGCTGATTCCAGACTGACCTTGACTATGAACCTCAATTTTTAAAGGAGGAGGTTTCCTCTGACAGCTCTGGCCCTAACTGACCACTCCTGTAATCAGGGCCACCTTGCTACAGCTTCAGTCTTTTCCACAGCCACTGATATGGGGTTGCACAATAGGAGCTGGCTAATAGTTTCTGCTTTCAGTTACTAAAGCTGACCTCTCATCAGCCTCTTGCTTCCACTGGCACTCCTGTTGTTGTCCTAAATGTCCATTCTTGTTTTAGGGTTGCCATTTAGTTCATTCCAGTCTCTTTTCTGACCTCTATTTTCAAATGGAGGGACCACTTTGAAAAACTTCAAATTCCACCATTTTGCACCTATGCTCCTGTGTGAAGTTTTTGATGGGTTAAAAGTCAAGATAGAGATGGGTTGCAGTTGGACCAGGTACCTGCTCTTGATCCACTTGATTTTGTTCTGCAAAAAAGACACCATTGCTACTCCTCCCCCCATTCACAGGAGCAATCCCATGATATAAAATCTGTCTGGCTAGAATGTAGTGGAAACTTCAGGTATTACATGCACTATGGTTTTCTTCTAGAATTGATTGCAAATGATGGGTTTCCATATATTGATTTAATATGGTAAAATAACCTATATCTTGGCAGCCAGAATATTATGAATAAGAATATGACTAGAATATAAAATAAAAGAGTCCATCACAGTAGTAATGGTTGAGTATTGTTTCATGAACCTTTTATTTCAGATATACATGTGCATATAAACCAATATATATGTTTGTATTAGTTAGAGTTCTCTAGAGAAACAGAATCAATAGGAAATAGTCATAGATATAAAATTTATAAAAGTGTCTCACTTAATCATGGGAATGTAGAGTCCAAAATCTGTAGGGCAGGCTGTGAAGCTGATGATTCCAATGGAGGGTCTGGATGAACTCCATAGGAGAGGCTCACCAGCTGAAGCAGGAAGAGTAACTGCCTTTTCTGAATCCTCCTTAAAAGGCTTCCAGTGATTAGATTCAGCATCACTCATTAGAGAAAATACTCTCCTTGGCTGATTACAAATAGAATCAGCTGTGTATATAGCTGATGTGATCATGATTTAATTCTATGAAATGTCCTCATAGCAAAAGACAGGGAACACTTGCCCAACCAGACAAACAGGTAACACCACCTGGTCAAGTTGACACATGAACCTGACCTTGACAATGTTTTTCAAAATATTTAACAAATGTCATAATGTAGGAATAAACACCCACCATAAAACAATTAGTATAGCTGTACTGGTAGGGGTTAACTGGCCCTCAACCTTGTATGGTTGTATGTAAAATGTTGATTTCTTAATATAGGTAATTAATCATAAATTAAGATCATAATATAGATCTATGGATTATCTTTTTGGGGGGTTTCTTTGTGGTTTGGGGGGAAGCAAACCCTGGTCTCCTGCATGGAAAGCAAGCATTCTATTACTGAACCACCATTGCATCCCATAATATAGATCTTAATACAGATCTTTCAAAAGTGTTTGAAAGACACTGTTCTAGAACACAACTCATTATATTTGTGCATCATACTTTGTATTTATATAAGTGTGCTTCAATTCGTGTAACCCAGTGGTTCTCTTCCTTTTTTCCTGCCCATGACTCCCAAGGTTTAGAACACATTCCCACCAGTAAAATGCTCTAGGTAAATTGGATGCTGTTCTAGTTTGCTAGCTGCCAGAATGCAATATACCAGAAACGGAATGGCTTTTAAGAAGGGGAATTTAATGAGTTGCTAGTTTACAGTTCTAAGACCGAGAAAATGTCCCAATTACAACAAGTCTATAGAAATGTCCAGTCACAGACATCCAGGGAAAGATACCTTGATTCAAGAAGGCCGATGGAGTTCAGGGTTTCTCTCTCAAGTGAGAAGGCAGATGGCGAACACAGTCAGGGCTTCTCTCTCAGCTGGACGAGCACATGGCAAATATGGAGTCATCTGCTAGCTTTCTCTCCTGGCTTCCAGTTTCATGAAGCTCCCTGGGAGGCGTTTTCCTTCTTCATCTCCAAAGGTCACTGGCTGGTGGACTCTCTGCTTCGTGGTGCTGCAGCATTCTCTGCTCTCTCTGAATCTCTCATTCTCCAAAATATTTCCTCTTTTATAGGACTTCAGAAACTAATCAAGACCCACCCAAATGGGTGGAGACATGTCGTCCCTTAATCCAGTTTAACAACCACTCTTGACTAAATTACATCATCCAGGGAGATGGTCTCGTTACAGTTTCAAACACACAGCATTGAATAGAGATTATTCTACCTTTATGAAATGGGATTTGTATTAAAACATGACTTTCCTTAGGGGGTGTACTTCCTTTCAAACCAGCACAGATGCACTTTCATAACACATCACCCCCCACCTGACAAAAACATTCATATTCATTCTTTCTCTTTTTATGTCTCTTTCTCTCTCTCTCATACACACACACACACAAATTGTTTGAGCATAACTGACTTTAACCCTTTTCTTATTATTGGCTATTTAGATTGGAGAGGCGGTGAGGGCATGGTGAAGAGCATGGGCTCTAGAATTAATCTTCTGGGGTTAAATCCCAGGTGCACGAACAGGTTACTTAACCTCTCTGTGCCTCTGTTTTTCATCTGTAAAATGCAAATGATAATAAAAATAGTACCTCCCTTACGGTGTTGTTTGTGGTTTTCAAATGAATTAACCAATGTAAAGTGTCGAACAAGTTTCTGGGACATAGTAACCATTCAATTAATTGTCATTTATTATTATTTAGGTTGTCTCCAGATTTTCACTATTATAAATAAAAATTTGATGCTATGAACATCTCTTTAGCAAAAGCTCTGGAATAAGCTTTAGTAACTCTACTCGTGGAAATGCAATTGCTAGGTAACAGGATATGCACATTTTTAAGATTTTTAAGAATTTTTAAAAATTACCTAACAAAAAGGCCCTTCTACCACCAATGTTTGAAAGGGAGAGAACATTTCCCTAAATTCTAGTCAACACTGAGATTATGATTAAAAACAAGTAAATACAAAACTTTGTCAATTTGATTGGGGAATACTGGCATTTATTATTATAAATAAATATGTTTGCTTTTCATTGCTAATGAAATAAAACAATTTTTCAAATGCTTATTTGTCAATTATATTTTTCTCTTGTACATTTTTCTGTCAGCATTTTCATTTTTTCTTTCTTTTATTTTACTATTTAAATGATGAATATTAACCCTTTATGTGCTACGTACATTGTGAATTTATTTCTTAATTTTCCTTTACTTTTGTTATGGACATTTTAATGCACAGAGCATTTAATGTATTCAGAAAAAACAAACTTTTCCATGTTTTTTGCCTTAGGTATTCTGCTATGATGAGCCACCAGTAATATCTGTTTGATGCTCTAGTACTGGACCTTGAGAGTATATCCTGACTTAGAGTTGTTTTTTACATGTGACTGTCTCTTAATTAACCTGTGATGTTCTGGAATCCATTTATGTATCTTCCATTCTGGCTCGGCATCAAGTCCTGCACACATTTGGTCCCAATTTATCTTAGTTGAAGCAAGTATCACAGTCACTACATCTGATCTCTGAAGTTAATCTTTAGCAGAATTATCTGGTAGTCAAACAAGGGATGGTATCAAATTGATCTATTCTCTACTTTCTCAAAATGGCCTTGGACAAAGGGAGGAGGTATCCTTCCTTTGTGCTTCTAGAACTGATGAATTATATACGTACATTTAAGTCTATCTCTTTTTAATTATTGCTTCTTTCTGTTTCCCTTTTGCAAAGACAAAAAATTAGTTTGTTTTTTTTTTTTTAGAAATAATGTGGGGTTTTTTTTAGAAATAATGTGGTTCCAAGGAGGACTGCCCCTTGATCATTGACAAATATTTATAAAGCAACTACTGTGTGCTAGGCAAGGGGAAAGTTTGTAGTGAGGGGACAGGGGAATTATATATGTATATAAAATGCATAAAAGTGCATTCCCTTCCCACAAGGAGGTTAGCTTTTAATTAAGGAGAGAAAGACCATCGTGTGGGATAAAGATGCTGAAGGGGTGCCTGGAAGTTTTTTTATACCCAATCCTGCTCTAACTTTTTATATGATACTCATCTGTCTTCTCAGCTCCTGTGATGACGTGAAGGCTTTTGAACAGGGTCAACACAAAGCAGTGCTTTGGAACCTTTAACCTGTGTGGAATACAGACTGGGCCAGAGAAATGAAATCGTAGAGGAAGAAAACTGGGTAGGAGGATATTAGAGTATTCCAGGGCTCATTCCTAACTTTATGTACTGGCAGTAGCATGAAGCAGAAGTTATAGCTGTAAGAGATAGCTACAGGGAATGTACAAAATAAAATTCCCAGGAGGTAGTTGGAGATGCAAGCCTAGAAGGTGAGGGAGGGGAGTGAGGAGAAGGTCCTTATATAAGGAACCCCAGCACTGGGTCAGGGGAAGGAGAAGAAACACTTGTTCCTCTGGGTTCAGTGTAGAGAGAAGGATCATTGAAAAGTTCAGAAGGGAAGAGAGGGACTTCTGCCTTTGTCTACCCCCCACCCCCGCCACTTTTCAATAAAGTATAGTCAATGGAAGACAATTTATTCCAGTGGTTGAGGGCATGAGTTTTGCAGGGAGACAGAGAAAATTGTTTTTAGTCATCTAAACTAAGCTTCTGTTTCCTCATCTGAAAAATGGAGATACTAATTATGTTTACTTATGAGAGCCACTGTGAGGATATTTACTAGGACATAGTAAATACCAATAAATATTAACTATTTGTAAAACTATATATATTCTATTTTCATAGATTTATATTTTCATATGTTCTGAATATAGAAGAGGTCAGCTGTTGTGCCCAGATACTAAAAAGTGGTGAAGATTAGAAAACCTTTGAGGAGAGTGGGAAAAGGAGCCAGTTTGTGAGCAAACATCTCAACATCATTCTAACTATTGAATAATATGCTGTTGTCTGAAAATCAACCACAACTCATTTATGCATTTTCCATCCATTTTATTTTACTATTTAAATGATGACTATTAACCCTTTATGTGCTACATACATTGTGAATTTATTTCTTAATTTTCCTTTACTTTTGTTATGGACATGTTAATGCACAGAGCATTTAATGTATTCAGAAAAAACACAAACTTTTCCAATGGATATTGAGGCTGTTCTGAATTTTTATTGCGACATGGCTCATTTTGTACATACATTGGCATATACCAAGGGTAGGAAGATATGTGCATCTTCAACTTTATTAGATATAGCCAAATTGCTTTACAAAGTAGGTGCACAGTCTTTACTCCCACCAGCTGTGCATCAGTTACTTCTGCCCCAAATTCTTAGCAATGCTCAGTAGTGTCAGATGTTTTCATTTGTGCCAATATTATGGATATAAAATTGTATCTCATGTTAACTTGCATGCTTCTGATCACTAGTAAGACTGAGTATCTTTTCAAATACTTATTGGTCTTAGGGTTTCCTCTTTAACAACTTGCTTGTTCAAATCCTTTGTCATTTAAAAAAAATTTTTTTATTAATTAAAAAAAAAAACTACAGGAAAGAAACACAAACATTCCCAATATGTGATCATTCAATTCTACATATATAATCAGTAATTCATAATATCATCACATAGTTGCATATTCATCATCATGGTCATTTCTTAGAACATTTGCATCAATTCAGAAAAAGAAACAAAAAGACAACAGAAAAATAAAACGAAAACAGAAATAAAAACCATATACACCATACCCCTTACTCCTCCCTTTCATTGATCACTAGCATTTCAAATTCAATTTATTTTAACATTTGTTCCCCCTATTATTTATTTTTATTCCATATGTTCTACTCATCTGTTGACGAGGTAGATAAAAGGAGCATCAGACACAAGGTTTTCACAATCACACAGTCACACTGTGAAAGCTACACCATTATACAAGCATCAAGAAACATGGCTACTGGAACACAGCTCTACATTTTCAGGCAGTTCCCTCTAGCCTCCCCATTTCCTCTTGGATAACAAAGTGATATCTACTTAATGCATAAGAATAACCTCCAGGATAACCTGTCGACTCTGTTTGGAATCTCTCAGCCATTGACACTTTGTCTCATTTCACTCTTCCCCCTTTTGGTCAGAGGATTTTCTCAATCCCTTGATACTGGGTCTCAGTGCATTCTAGGGTTTTTCTCAGTCCTTGATGCTGAGTCCGAGTTCATTCTCGGATTTCTGTCCCACATTGCCAGGAAGGTCTATACCCCTGGGAGTCATGTCCCATGTAGACAGAGGGAGGGTGGTGAGTTTGCTTGTTGTGTTGGCTGGAGAGAGAGGCCACATCTGAGCAACAAAAGAGGTTCTCTTGGGGGTGACTTTTACGCCTAATTTTAAGCAGACTTAACCTATCCTTTGTGGGGTTAAGTTTCATATAAACAAACCCCAAGACTGGGGGCTCAGCCTATAGCTTTGGTTGTCCACACTGCTTGTGGGAATATCAAGATTCAACCTGGGGAGGTTGAATTTTCCCCCGTTCTCACCATTCCCCGAGGGGGGCTTTGCAAATACTTTTCCACTCACTGATCGAATCACTCCGGGATTCATCGGGTCATCACTCTGGACAAACCAACAAAATCTCATGTCCTACCCAAGGTTCCATGTACTTATGTTGTTCAACCAAGCTATCCACATAAGTTATATTAGGAGACGCACTAGTCAAAATATAAATTTTGTACCAAATAAACATTTTTTGCTTTAGTCTCACACATAAGTTGAAATTTTAAAATATTAATTACCATCTATTTTCAGCACCCTGCAGTAATGACATTCCTTTGTTCTTCCTCATGCAAAAACATTTTTAAAATTTGTACAGTTAGTCACTGTCATTATACACTCTAGGCAATCCTAGATTATACCATCTCAATCTTTGTCATCTTTCTTTCTGATTTCATTTGTGCCCCCAGCCCTCCTCCCTCTATCATTCTCACATTCAGCTTCATTCAGTGTTTTAACATAATTGTATTACAGTTAGGTAATATTGTGCTGTCCATTTCTGAGTTTTTACATTCAGTCCTGTTGCACAATCTGTATCCCTTGAGCTCCAATTACCCAATATCTGACCCTATTTCTATCTCCAGATGATCTCTGTTACCACCGAAATTCTCCAAGTTTATTCACTAATGTCAGTTCATATCAGTGAGACCATACAGTATTTGTCCTTTTGTTTCTGGCTAATCTCACTCAGCATAATGTCCTTAAGGTACATCCATGTTGTTACATACTTCATAACTTTATTCTGTCTTACAGCTGCATAATATTCCATCATATGTATATACCACAGTTTTGTTTAGCCACCCATCTGTTGATGGACATTTTGGCTGTTTCCATCTCTTGGTAACTGTAAATAATGCTGCTATAAACATTGATGTGCAAATGTCCATTTGTGTCCTTGCCCTCATGTCCTTTGAGTAGAGATAGCATGTAGATGGGTCCCATTCCCTAATCCATTCTGCCAGTCCATGTCCTCCAACTGGGAAGCTTAATCCATCAACATCAGTGTTCTTACTTCCCAGGCAGTACCCTCCTCTACCATTTTGCCTTTTGGCTTTTATATGTCCTTCTAATTTTCCTTCTTTTTACCTTTACTCATAATATTCCTTTCTACACTCTTCTCCACACCTCTCTCTTCTGCTTTCATATCTGTCTCTAGTGCTCCCTTTAGTATTTCTTGCAGAGCTGGTCTCTTGGTCACAAATTCTCTCAGTGATTTTTTGTCTGAAAATGTTTTAATTTCTCCCTCATTTTTGAAGGACAATTTTGCTAGACATAGAATTCCTGGTTGGCAGTTTTTCTCTTTTAATTATTTAAATATATCATCCCACTGTCTTTTTGCCTCCATGGTTTCTGTTGAGAAATCTACAAATAGTCTTATTGGGCTTCCCTTGTATGTGGTTGATTGCTTTTCTCTTGCTGCTTTCAAGATTCTCTCTTTCTCTTTGACCTCTGACATTCTGATTAGTAAATGTCTTGGAGTACAGCTATTTGGATCTATTCTCTTTGGGGTACACTGCACTTCTTGGATCTGAAATTTTAAGTCCTTCATAAGAGTTGGGAAATTTTCAGTGATAATTTCCTCCATTAGTTTTTCTCCTCCTTTTCCCTTCTCTTCTCCTTCTGGGATACCCACAACATGTATATTCATGCACTTCATATTGTCTTTCAATTCCCTGAGTCCCTGCTCATATTTTTCCATTTTTTCCCTATATTTTCTTTTTTCTTGTTGGATTTCAGATGCTCCATCCTCCAGTTCACTAATCTATGTTCTGTCTCTCGAAATCTACCATTGTAGGTTTCCATTGTTTTTTTCATCTCTTCTACCATGACTTTCATTCCCATAAGTTCTGTGATTTGTTTTTTTAGACTTTCAATTTCTTCTTTTTGTTCATTTCTTGCCTTCTTTATATCCTCCCTCAATTCATTGATTTGGTTTTTGATGAGGTTTTCCATGTCTGTTCATATATTCTGAATTAATTGTTTCAGCTCCTGTATGTCATTTGAATTGTTGGTTTGTTCCTTTGACTGGGCCATATCTTCAATTTTCCTAGTGTGATTTGTTATTTTTGCTGGCATCTAGGCATTTAATTACCTTAATTAGTTTATTCTGGAGATTGCTTTCACTTCTTTTACCTCGGGTTTTCTTGCTGGATGAATTTGCTGTCTGTCTGTTCTTTGACATTCAGTTCAGCTTTTTCTGGACTCTAGCTTAGGTTTTGTTTAACAGAGGAGAATTTTTCAGTTCTTGTTTTCTTGTTTCTTGCCCTGCTTGTATGGTACCTTTTTCCCCCCACCCTGAGAAGGGTCTACATAGGTATTATAGACCCCAGCTGGATTTTCCCAGACCAAACTGGCCTCC
Organism: Tamandua tetradactyla; assembly: GCF_023851605.1. Lineage (NCBI taxonomy): Eukaryota > Metazoa > Chordata > Mammalia > Pilosa > Myrmecophagidae > Tamandua > Tamandua tetradactyla. The sequence goes on along the minus strand of NC_135327.1, from coordinate 129,795,877 downwards.
TATGAGGAAGAAAAATTCACCTGCATCGGTTTTCTTTGAGGGTGAGACCCAGCAGATTGACAGACTTTCCTGTGAAGTCTCTGGGCTCTGTTTTTCTTATCCTACCCAGTATGTGGTGCTTGTCTGCCTGCAGGTCCCACCAGCATAAGATGATGTGGTACCTTTAACTTTGGCTGGGGGCATGGTAGAGACAGAGGAGAGGTTGTAGGCTGGTTTTAATGGCTTCAAATTACCAAGCCCCCTGGTGTCTGAATTCCTTGAGAGAGGGATTCCACCTGAGTTGGGCTTCACCCCTCCCCTGAGGAAGGCACAGGTTCCAGACAAGCCCTCAAAAGGAGTTTGTTTCCGCCTATGCCTGGGGCAGCTGCAGCCTGAGGAGCCCTGCCGCTGTATCCAAAGGCAGTCAAGCCTTTGTAGAAACACAGCCACAAAAACCTCTGTTTCCTTCTCTTTTTTTCCTTTTTCCATCAGCCCTGTCCCCTTGGTGCCAGGGCAAAAATGAGTGACCTCCACTTTGGCCAGGTTCACCTGAGCTGGGGGCCTATTTTTAGTACTCAGAATTTGTTAATTCCATAATTGGCATTTACTTGGGCTCAGCCCCTGCTGCTGGTAAAGTCTCTTCCCTTTCCCCTCTGGGAAGCAGCCGTGGGGGAGGGGTGCCAGCCACCATGGCTTGGGGAACTCACGGTTCTGTGGGAGCTCGCAGCCAGTCCAGCTGGTCCAGACTGGGTTACGCTGTGTGTCTGGTCACTGACGTGGCCCCAGGAACTGTTCTGTATTGTTTCTGGTTATTTAGTAGTTGTTCTGTAGGACGAACTAAAATGTGCACATTGTTAAGCCACCATCTTGGCCTGCAAGTTCTCTCCTTTGTCATTTTTGCCATTTGCTTGTTTGTCCTTTTTGTTACTGATCTATAGGAGTTCTCTTAGGTAGTCTAGATAGCAATCCTTGTTGGTAATAAGTGCTGTGAATATCTTTTCCCAATTCATCATTTGTCTTTTCACTTTTAAAAACCATATCTTTTGACCACAGAAGTTTTTATTTTGACACAATTTAGTAATCTTTTTAATGGCTTGCTCTCTTATTTAAGGTACTCTACTATATTTCATTCTGTACGTGTTAAAGTTTTGCTCTCCACATTTAGATCTTTAGTCCATGTGGAATGAATGTTTGGGTTTGCTGTGAAATAGGGATCTAATTTTATCTTGTTCCATACAGATAACCAAGATTTTCTCCAAACAGAAGCCAAGGTAGTGGAGTTCCAAGAAGATGGTGGAATAGGGTAGATCAAATTCAGCCCTGCTCCCAGGAAAAGTCAGAGAAGGGATGGGACGGCAACTGAGATGGTGATTCAAGAGAGCAACTGACCTGGGAAAGTCTTCTGCATGACATAGGGTGGCCCTGGTTGCAAAAGAAGCAGAAAAGCAGAAAACCGGAGCCTAACATGGAAGCCGGGAGCCCACAGAAGTGCACAGACAGGGAGACAGGGACTAAGAAGTAAGCCAAGCTGCGTTCCTTGAACATACTACCCTCACCAGCGCAGTCCGGTCAACCGTGACTCACTCACACCCACGCACCTGAACCCTATCACCTGCCCTCACTCCCCACACTCCAAGTGCCCCCACGGCACCAATCCCAGTGCACATACCCACCCCACATCCCCACCCCAAGTGCACCCAATTGACCTTTCATGTATCCTTCTGGAGCATTACCTCCCCCTTCTTGCTCCCTGCAGGCTGTCGCCAGTGCATAAAGGCTGTGGGCACTTAGACCACACCTAGCTCCCCCTCACCCCTGCCATAGTGTCGCATAGCCTCACCCCACCCCACCCCCTAAGCTCTTCGCATCAATTTACTGCACTCCTAGAGGCGCATGCACATGCCCCTCAGTCACACTTCCCAGCTCTGAGAAAGCACTGACTCTGAGAAAGCTCTGAGAAAGCGCACCAGGTCACATCTACCCCCAGCCCATGAAGGCATCATGCTGACCTGCTGCTATAGCTCTGCGCATGCACACAGAGGGCCCCGCACCCTAGACCAGTGCACACCAGGGTTATGCCCCCTAGACCTGTGCACCCACACAGCTACATCCTCCCTAGCCACTGGGTGCCCACTTCACAAGCACTGCAAAACATCCCCAACCTGTGCTTATACCTGCTCTGCAGTGCATTACAGCATCACTACACTCTTGTGTCCTGCCCCACACCCTGCATCCTGCTGCACAGCCACCCTACAAACATGAGGCTTTGGATTACTGAAGGAAATCGACTCCCAAAGTAAATCAATGGAAATGTTTATATGCAACAGAAACAACATAAGATCACTAAGCATATCACAATACAGACAGATATAGCCCAGCCTAATGACCAAATTAAAGCACCAGAGGAGACACAGAGGTTGAAACTACTAATCAAAGGTGTTCATATAACTCTACTTCATAAAATAAGTGGGAAGGCTAATGACATAAAGGAGATCAGGAAGACAGTAGAAGAGCATGAAGAGGAATTTGAAGGAATAAATAGAAAAATAGCAGATATCACAGAGATTAAAGACTCTGTTGACCAAATAAAAAACATACTAGAGGCACACAACAGCAGATTTGAAGAGACAGAAGAAAGAATAAGTGAACTAGAGGAAAGGATAACTGATTCTGAAAACTCAAACAGCAAATGGCAAAAAAGATGGAAAATTTTGAATTATGTCTCAGGGAAATGGTAAACAAAACAAAGTACACAAATATAAGATTCACTGGTATCCCAGAAGGAGAAGAGAGGAATAAAGGGCTAGGAAGAGTGCTTGAGGATATAAATGGGGAAAAGTTCCCAGCCCTTATAAAGGACATAAATATACAAGTCAAAGAAATCCAACAAACTCCAAACAGAATAAATCTAAATAGGCTTTCCCCAAGAAACATACTAATCAGTCTGCAAATGTTGAAGAGAAGCAGAAAATTCTGAAAGCAGCAAGAGAAAAACAATCTATTACATATAAGGGAAACCACGTAAGACTGAGTTCAGACTACTCGCCTGGCACCATGGAGGCAAGAAGGCAGTGGTATGATATATTTAAGTACTTGAAAGAGAAAGACTTCCAGCCAAAAATTCTGTACCCAGCCAAATTGTCCTTCAAAACTGAGGGAGACTGCTGTGCCAGACCCTGGGTTCAATTCCCAGAACCTGCCCATGTTAAAAACAAACGAATAAAAAAAACATTAAAAAACTGAGGGAGAGATTAAAATTTTTACAGACAAACAAGTCCTGAAAGAACTTTTACAAGAAATACTAAAGGGAGTTCTGCCAGTTGAAAAAAAAAAAGAAAGGAGAAGGAGGTCTGGAGGAGGGTACAGAATTGAAGAATACCAGTAAGGGTAACTTAAAGGCTAAAAAGAGAAAGAGGGAAAAGAATATATAGATTTGACAAATAAAATCCAAAACATAAGAGGGTGATTCAAGAAATGGCTTTTCAGTAATAACTTTGAATGTTAATGGACTAAATTTACCAAGTAAAAGATACAGATTGGCAGAATGGATTAAGAAATATAATCCAGCTACATATTGTTTACAAGAGACTCATTTTAGATACAAGGATACAAATAGATTGAAAGTGAGAGGATGGAAAAAAGAGTTTCCATGCAAGTTGTAACCAAAAGAAAGCAGGAATAGCTATACTAATATCTGACAAAATAGACTTTAAATGTAAAGATGTCATAAGAGAAAAAGATGGACACTATATATTAATTAAAGGGACAATTCACCAAGAAGAAATAATGATCATAAATGTTTATGCTCCCAATCAAGGAGCCCCAAAGTACGTGAGATAGACATTAACAAAACTGAAGGAAGCAATAGATGTTTCAACAATAATAGTAGGAGACTTTAATATACCATTTTCCTCTATAGAGCAACCAGACAGAAGATCAACAAGGAAATAGAACAGTTAAATAACTTGATAAATGAATTAGACCTAACAGACATGTATAGGTCATTGCACCCCAAAATACAGGGATATAATTATTCTCTAGTGCTCATGGAAATTCTCCAGGATAGATCATATGCTAAGGCACAAAACATGTCTTTATAAATTTTAAAACACTGAAATTATTCAGAACATTTTCCCTCATCACAATTTGTGGAACAAAGCTGGATCTCAATAACCACCAAAGAACGAGAACATTCACAAATATATGGAGATTAAATAACACACTCATAAACAAACAGTGGGTCAAAAAAGAAATTGCTAGAGAAATCAGCAGCTATCTGGAGATGAATGAAAATGAGAATACAATGTATCAGAACTTATGGGATGTGGCAAAGGCTGGGCTGAGAGGGAATTCATTGCCCTAAAGGCCTATATTAAAAAACAAGAAAGAGGGCTGGCCACGATGGCTCAGCAGGCAAGTGCTATGCCAGAGGACCTGGTTCAATTCCCGGTGCCTGCCAATGTTAAAAAAAAACAAAACAAGAAAGAGCAAAAATCAAGGACTTAACTTCTCACTGGAAGGAGCTTGAGAAAGAACAACAAACTAACCCCAAAGCAAATAGAAGAAGAGAAATAACAAAGATTAAAGTAGAGTTAAATGAATGGGAGAACAAAAAAAAAAAAAGAAAGAACAAATAAAACCGAAAGTTGGTTCATTGAGAAAATCAATAAAATTGATGGGCCACTACCAAGACTGACAAAGAAAAAAAGAGAGAGGATGCAAATAAACAAAATCAGAAATGAGGAGGCGTGAGTTACCACACTCTGAAGAAATAAAAGAAATCATGAGAGGATACTATGAACAACTATATGTGAACAAACTAGACAACTTAGATGAAATGGACAAATTCCTGGAAACACACAAGCAAGTAACACTGACTCAGGAAAAAATAGAAGATCTCAACAAATCAATCACAAGTAAAGAGATTCAGTCAGTCAACAAATATCCTCCTACAAAGAAAAGGACCTGATGGCTTCACAGAGGAATTTTATCAAACATTCCAAAAAGAACTAACACCAATCCTGCCCAAACTTTTCCAAAAACTTGAGGAAAAAGGAACTCTACCTAACCCATTTTATGAAGCTAAAATCATTTTTAAGACTGAAATCAGGTAAAGATGTTATAAGAAAGAAAAACTACACGCCAATCTCCCTAATGAACATGGATGCCAAAATTCTCAACAAAATATTAGCAAATTGAATCCAATAGCACATTAAAAGAATTCTACACCATGACCAAGTGGGGTTCATACCAGGAATGCAAGGGTGGTTCAACACAAGAAAATCAATTAATGTAATACAGCACATTAACAAATCAAAAGGGAAAAATCACATGATCATCTTGATTAGTGCTGAAAAAGCATTCGACAAAATTCAGCATCCTTTTCTAATAAAAACATTCCTAAAAATAGGAATCAAAGGTAACTACCTCAATATGATAAAGGGAATATATGAAAACTGATGGCCAGCATTGTAGTCAATAGAGAGAGACTGAAAGCTTTCCACCTCAGCTCAGGTACAAGACAAGGATGCCCTCTGTCAACACTATCATTCAACATTGTGCTAAAAGTTCTAGCTACAGCAATCAGGCAGGACAAAGAAATAAAAGGCACCCAAATTGGAAAGGAAGAAGTAAAGCTTTCATTATTTGCAGATAACATGATATTATATTTAGAAGATCCTGAGGAGTCTACAGCAAAGTTACTCGAGCTAATAAACAAATACAGCAAGGTAGTGGAATATAAAATTAATGTGCAAAAATCAGTAAGGTTTCTATACACAAGCCATGACCTACCTGAGCAATCATTTAAGGAAAAAATTCCACTCAAAAATAGTAGCTAAAAGAATCAAGTACTTAGGAATTAACTTAACTAGGGATATAAAGGACTTGTACACAGAACACTACATAATGCTGCTAAAAGAAATCAAAGACAATCTAAATAAGTGGAAAGACATTCCCTGCTCCTGGATAGAAAAGCTAAATATAGTTAAGATGTCAATTCTACCTTAATTGATCTACAGATTCAACAGAGTACCAATCAAAATTCCAACAACCTACTTTGAAGACTAGTAGGAAAAGCTAGTTATCAAATTCATCTGGAAGGGAAAGAGACCCTGAATAGGTAAAAGCATTCCAAAAAAGAAGAAAGTAGGAGGATTAACACTCCCTGACTTTAGAACCTATTATAAAGCCACAGTGGTCAAAACAGTATGGTATTGGCAGAAAGATAGAAGCATTGACCAATGGAATCAAACCGAGAGTGCAGAAATAGGCACCAAATCTATGGTCAACTGATTTTGACTAGGCCCCCAAATCCTCTGAACAGAGACAAAATAGTCCTTTCAATAAATGGGCTTGAAAGAACTGGATATCAATAGCCGAAAGAATGAAAGAGGAACCCTATCTTATACCCTTTACAATAATTAACTCAAAGTGGAACAAACACCTAAATATAAGAACTATTACCATAAAGATTCTAGAAGAAAATGTAGGAAAACATCTTCAAGACCGAGTGATAGGAGATAGCTTCCTAAACTTTACACCCTAAGCACAAGCTACAAAAGAAAAAATAGATAAATGGAAACTCCTCAAAATCAAATGCTTCTGCACCTCCAAAGACTTTGTCAAAAAGGTGAAGAGGCAGCCAACTCAATGGCAGAAAATACTTGGAAATTACTTATCAGACAAAGGCTTGATATCCTGTATATACAAAGAAATCATACAACTCAACAACAAAAGTACAAACAACCCAATTATAAAATGGGCTAAAGATATAAATAGACATATTTTCTGAAGAGCAAATACACATGGCTCAAAAGCACATGAAGAGATTCTCATTTTCATTGGCTACAAGGGAAATGCAGATCAAGACTACAATGAGATACCACCTCACACCTATAAGAATGGTTGCTATTAAACAAACAGGAAACTACAAATGTTGGAGAAGATGTGGAGAAACCAGTATACTATGCACTGCTTGTGGAAATGCAAAATGGTACCGCCACTATGGAAGACTGTTTGGCGGTTCCTTAGGAAACTAAGTATCAAGTTGCCCTATGACCCAACAATAGCACTACTTGGTATATACCCAGAAGAGCTGAAAGCAATGACACAAACAGACATTTGCACCTCGATGTTCATAACAGCATTATTCACAATCACCAAAAGATGGAAACAAACCAAATGCCCATCGACAGACGAGTGGATTAACAAAATGTTGAATATGCATATGATGGAATATTATGCAGCAGTAAGCACCCTGAAGCACATGACAAGATAGATGAGCCTTGAGGACATAATGCTGAGTGAAATAATCCACCACAAAAGGATAGATACTGTATGATTCCACTTCTATGACCATGGTAGAAGTAAAATCAGTGGCTTATAATACAGAATATAGGGGACTTAGTGATACATAGAAGCTAAAGATGGGTGAATGGTTAGCTAATGAGGTTGAACTCCAATGTAGGGAATAGATAGAAGGAAGGTGGTTCTCCAGTGAGTCTATAAGTAACATTACCATATTGAAGATGAAGAAGAGGGAAAGAGGTTGTATAGACCTACATGTCCCACTGATCAACACTAGAAATATAAATGAGTTCTTGCAAGAACTACTTGAAAGGTACAATTCATGTACAAAGAGTGTTTAAGTCCAGGATACGGGGGAAAACTCTGTTGCATGCTATGAGCTATGTTTAAAAGGAAAATATCAGCACTACCACAGCAACATCTGAGGTGAATAATGGGGGTAGGGATAAGAATTAAGAGGAGGTTTAGATTTCCTATTTGGTGAGGTGTGTTTATTGGTTTTCTTTCTCTTGGGAACAATGAAATTATCTAAAATTGAGAGTATTGATGGACTGGGCACTATACATGATGCCTAGTGAATGTGGGCAGCTGAGGATGGACTGACTGAGAAGTAGATTGGTGAACAATGGAGTATGCTTCTGAATAAATGTGCTGCTACAAAAAGGAATGAAGTCATGATGCATGCAATGAGGTGAATGAACATCTGGGAGCTTTGATGAGGCAAAATATGTCAGAAACAAAAGAACAACAATGGTATGGTCTCCTTTAGAAAATGCTTACAAGAAAACAGGGATCTAGATCGTAAGCTTGTATAACAGACACGTTTAGTCCAGAGTGGTAATTATTATTTCTGGATTTTGAGGGGCTGTTTTATACATATATATATATATATATATATATAAAACCTGATATTTAGAGATAAGAACAAAGCAGATCAGGTTGGGGTTAAAGTAATTCAGAATACAGGGGTAAGGAAGACATTGTGGATATTTTAGAACCACACATATTCTTTGAGACCAAAGGAAGAAAGGTTTATTTGATCTGGAACTGAAATTTTCTGTAGCACATAATCTAACCCAACTTATCTGGACAATTGAGAAACAGGGAGCCCAGAATAAGAAAGAGGTCCTTTAATCCTGCATAGTTTAATGTAATGTCTGAATACATCCTAGAGAATATTAAGCAGATAATCAAAAAGTATAGGCAAAGTTCCCTGAGGGATGGGAGAAAAAATATGGCACTATTAAACTTTACCATCAGGGAATCCCCTGATAGTGTGTAAAACTTTAGGGACACCCAAATCAATAGGCCATGCTTTTGATCTTGAGGCTTACTTTTGTGAAGCTTATGTGTGTAGCGGTGAAGCTTAGCCTACCTATAGGTATGCCTAAGAGTTACTTTTGGAGGACCTGTTTGGTTGCTCAGATGTGGCCTCAGTCTCTCTAAGCTCAGCTCTGCAAGTGAAATCATTGCCCTCCCCACTATGTAGGACATGACATCCAGGGGTGAAAGTCTCCCTGGAGACATGGGAGAGGACTCCCAGGGATGAATCTGGCCCTGGCACCATGGGATCAACAATCCCATCCTGACCAAAAGGGGGAAAAGAAGAGTAATTAATAAAGTATCAGTGGCAGAGAGAGTTCAAATAGTGTCTAGAGGCTACTCTGGAGGTTGCTGTTATGCAAGCTTCAGTTAGACCTATCATAACCTGCCAAACCCTCAACCAGGACCATTCCAGCCAATCCTAAAGAACACCTAGGGCAATATATATGATTCCACAAGGGTTCCATGCACTAGTGTAACTGTCCAGAACAACCCCCAAGTGTGTCTCTGGACCAGATAAATCCTGAAACCCAGAGGGCCCAGCCTCTCTAGAACATCAGATAGTTTCATCTTCCTACCCCAAATTATTGACAGACCCTTCTAACATGAAAAAGTTAGAATGGCCATAGCCCAAATACCCCTAAAGAGAATGACAAAATGATCAAGGTGATGATGAAGTCATACAGAGAAGATAGGATTTGACAAATGAATATGGTTGCTGAATCATTAAATCGATATCTCTTTTAGTCTCCAGTATCTTAGAGCCACTAGAAATGAAACATAAAATTGTGGAATTGTAACCCATGACAAACTCTGGAATCCATCCTGTAACTAATTGTTGAGGGGGTTCTTTAGGAACTGTTTGCTTTTTTATTTCTTTGCTTTGTATATGTTCTAGTTTGCTAGCTGCCGGAATGCAACACACCAGAGACAGATTGGCTTTTAATAAAAGGGGATTTATTTTGTTGGTTCTTCAGAGGAAAGGCAGCTAACTTTCCACTGAGGTTCTTTCTTACGTGGAAGGCACAGGATGGTCTCTGCTGGTCTTCTCTCCAGGTCCCTGGGTTCCAACAACTTTCCCTGGGGTGACTTCTTTCTGCATCTCCAAAGGCCTGGGCTGAGCTGCGAGTGCTGAGATGAGGAATGCCGAGCTGCTTGGCTGTGCTACATTGCGTTCTCTCATTTAAGCACCAGCCAATTAAGTCAGACCTCACTCATTGCAGCAGACACGCCTCCTAGCCAACTGCAGATGTAATTAGCAACAGATGAGATTCACGTACCATTGGCTTGTGTCCGCAGCAACAGAACTAGGTATGCTCACCTGGCCAAGTTGACAACTGAATCTAACTAACACAGTATATATGATATATTATACAATAAAAAATTATATATAAAAAAAGAAATCAAAGAGGGTCCAAATAATTGGAAGGACATCGTGTGTTCATGGATTGGAAACCAAATATTAGATATCAATACTTCCCAAAGTGATTTACAGATTCAATGCAATCCCAATCAAATTCCAACAACCCGCTTTTCAGAAATTGAAAAGTCAATTATTAAATATGAGAGGCAATGGCCCCCAATAGTAAAGACATCTTGAGAAAAAGAACAAAGTTTGAGAACTCACTTTAAAGCAAACTACAGAACTGCAGTGGTCCAGTATAGTACTGTCATAAAGATAGATATATTGACCAATGGAATCAAATTGGGAGGCCAGATATAGACTCTCACACCTATGAACAATTGATTTTTGACAAGGCTGCCAAGTCCACTCAATGGGTAAGAACAGCGTATTCAACAAATCATGCTGGAAAATTGGATATCCCTATACAAAAGAATGAGAGGACTCCTATCTCATACAATATACAAAAATTAACTCAAAATGGATCAAAGACTGAAATATGAGAACCAAGCCCATAAAACTTCTGGAAGAGAGTATAGGGAAGCATCTTCAGGATCTTGCGATAGGCAATGGTTTCTCAGATTTTACACCAAAAGAACAAGCAATGAAAGAAAAAAATAAATAACAGGGACCTCTTCAAAATGAAAAACTTCCATGCATTAAATAAAGGTCTTTGTTCCAAAAGTGAAAAGGCAACCTACTCAGGGCAGTGCAACGGTGGCTCAGTAGCAAGAATTCTCATCTGTGGAGCCAGAGACCTGGGTGTGATTCCCAGAGCCTGCCTATGCCAAAAACAAATTTAAAAATAAATAAAATAAAATAAAAGGCAACCTACTCAATGGGAGAAAATATTTGGAAACCAAATATCTGATAAGGTTTTAACTTTCAGAATATATAAATAAATATTTCAACTCAACAATCAAAAGACAAACCACCCAGTTAAAAAATGTTGAAAAAACTTGAATAGGTATTTCTCCAAAGAAAATCCTCTTTGGAGAAATTTCTAGCTTTCAATGGCTAGAAAGCACATGAAAATATGCTCAACATCTCTAGCTAATGAATATTATTTCCTTAGCTATTAGGAAAATGTAAATCAAAACCACCATGAGATTATTTCATATCCACTAGAATGGTTGCTATTTAAAAAACCCCACAAAGTTACAAATGTAGGCATTGTGGAGAAATAGGGATGCTCATTAATTGCTGCTGAGAATGTAAAATGGTGCAGCCACTATGAAGGACAATTTGATGGTTCCTCAAGAATCCAAGTATAGATTTGCCATATGATCTGGCAATCCCAGTATTAGGCGTAAACCCAGAAGAACTGAAAGCAGAGACTCAAACAGTTATTTGCACACCAATGTTCCTAGTGGCATTATTCACAATTTACAAAAGATGGAAGCAACCCAAATGTCCATCAACTGAGGAATGGATAAACAAAATGTGGTATATACATACAGCGGAATATTTTTTCAGCTGCAAGAAGGAATAAAGTCCTGATTCATGTGAAAGCATGGTGAACCTTGAGGACAACATGTTAAGTAAAACTAGCCAGACACGAAAAGGTCAGAATTATATGCTCTCAGATATCTGAACTAATTATAATTTGTAAACTCATAGTGTTTGAATCCCAAATATAAATTACCAGGGGATAGATTGAAGGTAAAGTCTGTTAAGCTGATGCTTAATATGTACAGAATTTCTATTTAGGTTTTTGTAAAGTTTGAAAAAAGTATAATGGTGATGGTAGTACATTATTGTGATTGTAACTAACAGCACTGAATTATGAATGTGAAAGTGGTTGAAAAGGAAAGTTTTGTATTGTGGATATTAAAATGAAAGTTAGCAGATAAAACATTGGACTGTATAATATAGGGAACCCCGTTGTGGATGATCATCTGGGATTAATTGTACAAGTAGAAGAATATTCTTTCATGAATTAAAAAAAAACATACAACACTAATACAAGGTTTCAATAATAGGATGGTTTATGGGGAAAATAAACCTAATAAAAACTATGAAATACAGTTAATAGTACTATTTTAATATTCTTTTAACTGTAACAAAAGTATCATACTAATGCAAAGCATCAACAATAGGGTGTTTATGGAAACACTGTAGTTTTTACATGACTTTTATGTAAATCTACAACTCCTTTAATTAAAAAAAACTTTTTTGCTAAGTTAAAGAAATGAGACACAAATACTATATATTGTATGATTCTGTTTATATGAAATGTAAATACAAATAAATCTATAAAGACAGAATTAGATTAATGGTCATGTAGAGGCAGGGGAGGATAGAGAGAGAGAGAGGTGACTGCTGAGGGGTAATGGGTTTTTCTTTTGCAAGAATGAAAATGTTCTAAAACTGATTGAGGTGATAAATGCACAACTCGGTGAAAATACTAAAAAGTCATTGATTGTACACTTTGAATGGATTATAAGGTATGTGACTATATCTCAGTAAAATTGCTTTTAGAAAAATTATAAAGAGCATATTTGTAAAAATAATAATAATAATAATAATAAAGTATCAGTGGCAGAGAAGAGTTCAAATAGAGTTGAGAGGCTACTCTGGAGGTTGCTCTTATGCAAGATTCAGGTAGACCTTGCTACCTATCATAACCTGCCAACCCCCAGACAGGACCATTCCAGCCATCCTAATGAACACCTAGGGCAATATTTACAATTCCACAAGGGTTCTGTGCACTAGTGTAACTTTCCAGAAACATACAACCTCCAGATGGGTCTCTGGACCAGATAAGTACTGAAACCTAGAGGGCCCAGCCTATCGAGAACATCAGATAGTTCCATCTTCTCACCCCATATTAGTGTCAGACCCTTCTAACATGAAAAAGTTAGAATGGCCATAGCCCAAACACCCCTAAAGAGTGGGATGCAAACATCAAAGGTGATGATGGAGTTATACAGTGAAGTTGGGACTTAACAAATGAATATGAATGCTGAATCGTTAAATTGATAACTCTTTTAGTCTCCAGTATCTTAGAGCAGCTAGAAGTAAAAACCTAAAATTGTGGAATTATAACCCATGTCAAACTCTGAAATATGTTCTACAACTAATTGTGGTGCTGTGCTTTGAAATTTACTGTTTTTTGGTATATATGTTATTTTTCACAAAAAAGAAGTTGATTGTAATGATAAAAAAATATTTATGCTGTCTAGCCTCCTATATTCAGGAGCAGCTAGAAGGAAAAATCTGAGAGGATCATATGGTAGCCCATGACAAACCCTGGGATCTGTCCTGTAACTACTTGTTGAAGAGTGCTTTGAAAACTATTGCTTTTTTTATTTCTTTGCCTTGTGTGTATGTTATATCATACAATAAAAAGTTTTTTGAAAAAAGAAAGCAAGTGCACAGGTGGTTCAGTGGTAGAATGCTCACCTTAAATGTGGGAGACCTGGGTTCAGTTCCCGGACCATGCACCCCCACCCCTCCCCCCAAAAAGAAACCCAGGTAGTGCAATGAAGGAAAAAAAGATAACGCACATCCTCACCAACAACCATGATTATTATAAGAGAGTGGAAGATATGTTTATTAGCTCAAAATCCACTAGACCTGGACTGAAAGCACAAATGGAGGACAACCTTTCCATGCTTTTGGAAACTGAGTGACCCTGCCTGTTTTAAATAGTAGGAATGGCTTTCATTTTTCTGCCACTGTCTTGTTCCCTGTTTCGGGAATTCAAGGTCTATTGGCCCTTCATAAGGTACTACTTTTTGAAGCAGCCATTGTGCTTTTCCCACTTTTCTTGCTGCTACCCCCTCATCAATTTACTTTTGTTAAAAATTCCCATCTTCCAATGCACCTGTCTCTTTACTTTTGTGGGCCCAAGTGCCTGATTCAATGTTTAACACATAATATCCAGGAAATATTTCTTGAATAAATACATTGCATGAATTTGTTCCTTTTTCCTTGTATCTTTCCAAGGATTGTAAAGCTCAGAAAACAATTAGACAGAAGGGTATTTACAGTCACACAATATGTGCTAGAACATAAAGTCCCCATATTAAAAACTACATCTAGGGGCAGAAACAGGGAACCACAGTCTGGGAAATATGTTTGTTTCACCTAGTCAATGACCTAGAGCCAGGCAGTGGGGACAAAAGAAGTTTGCATTTCAGTTGGTAAAGTCACACTGAGTGATTGTCAGCCATTGAGCATCAGGAGAAATGAACACAGCTAAAAACATGGGGAGGGTATCTGCCAGTCCGTGGCCAATTTCAGAGTCATCAAAGACATATGAAGTTATAATGTCTATGATTTGTACAACACCTTGTATCTATTAGGAGCTTAATAAGCTGCAGTTTGTCATTAGCAGTTATTATCATGTGCCAGGCACTCACAACATCGAGAAGAATAAGACTAGATGGATGAGGGAGAACCAGATTACAGGGGATTAGAAGTGAATCAAAGGAGGCAATTAGGCCATGTGGGAGGAAGAGCATAAAGCGATGGGATGAGGTGTTTGTTTTTGTAGGATAGGAGCAATTTAGGCATGTGAATTGACTGAGGAGAAATCTGAAAAGAGGGAATGATTGAAAGAACAAAAATAGTTTTAAAAGACAAAATAAAAAGGAAAATATTTTTTAAATTCCTTTATTAAATGTTATTTATGTTACTGAATATTATTCATCTGGGTTAAATATATAACTTAAATGAAGTGTAATATCTATATTACATATAATTTACTAATGTTAAACATATCCTATTTAAAGATTAATTTTCTTTTACGCTGAATTTCCAAATTTGGAAAATGCTTTTTTTGGGAAAATTTATAAGAGGCTACAAAATTGTTTATATTCCTATTAAATAAAATAAAAATTTAGAGCTATGGCATAACAGGACCATCAGTTGCTATATTAATTTTAAAAAACTAAAATAGTAAAGAAGGATTCACAGTGAAAAGCGATAGTCCCTTGCCCCACTTCTCCTTGCCTTGACTCAGGTTTCCAGAGGCAACCATTAAAAACCAATTGTTTTTAGTCTTTTGGGCATTTAGCATCGTATCTCTAACATACTTTTTCACTTACAAATTTTCTTTAATTTTTTTTGTCGTTGAAAAGTAATTGTATTTCTTTAATGCAAAAGCTTGAAGTAATCAAATAGTAAAAACTAATTTAAAAATCGAATTCAAGATCATTTAAAGTGTATCCAGCTTCTGAATAGCATAGATCAATAATAAGCAACTTCTTTTTAAACATAGAAGACAATTTTCAGCACCAAAAAGTTCAATGTGTCTGACTTATTCCAATCAGCAATATGTCCTCAAGTTTCATCCATGTTGTCAGCTGCTTCAGGACCTTATTCCTTCTTTTTTTTAATTTTAATTTTTTATTAATTAAAAAACATTACAAGAAAGAAACACAAACATTCCCAACACATACACTCAGCAATTCACAATATCATCACATAGTTGCATATTCGTCATCATGATCATTTCCCAGAACATTTGCATCAATTCAGAAAAAGAAATAAAAAGACAACAGAAAAATAAAACAAAAACAGAAAAAAGAAAATTTTACATTACATACCCCTTACCTCTCCCTTTCTAAATTTATTTTAACATTTGTTCCCCCTATTACTTATTTTTATTCCATATGTTCTACTCATCTGTTGACAAGGTAGATAAAAGGAGCATCAGACACAAGGTTTTCACAATCACACAGTCACATTGTGAAAACTAGATCATTATACAATCATCGTCAATAAACACAGCTACTGGAACACAGCTCTACATTTTCAGGCAGTTCCCTCCAACCTCTCTATTACATCTTGGTTAACAAGGTGATATCTACTTAATGCATAAGAATAACCTCCAGGATAATCTCTTTACTCTGTTTGGAATCTCTCAGCCATTGATACTTTGTCTCATTTCACTCTTCCCCTTTTTGGTCGAGAAGGTTCTCTCAATCTCTTGATGTTAATTCTCAGCTCATTCTAGGGTTTTTCTCAATCCCTTGATGCTGAGTCTCAGCTCATTCTGGGATTTCTGTCCCACGTTGCCAGGAGATCCACACCCCTGGGTGTCATATCCCACATAGACAGGGGCAGGGTGGTGAGTTTGCTTGCTGTGTTGGCTGGAGAGAGAGGCCACAACTGAGCAAAAAAGAGGTTCTCTTGGGGGTGACTCTTAGGCATAACTTGAAGTAGGTTTGACCTATCCCCTGTGGGGTTAAGTTTCATATGAACAAACCCCAAGACTGGGGGCTCAGCCTATAGCTTTGGTTGCCCACACTGCTTGTGAGAATATCAAGAATTCAACTTGGGGAAGTTGAGTTTTCCGCCATTCTCACCATTCCCCGAAGGGGACTTTGCAAATACTTTTCCACTCACTGATCAAATCACTCTGGGATTCATCAGGGCATCACCTGGACAAACCAACAAAATCTCATGTCCTATACAAAGTTCCATGTACTTAAGGTGTTCAATCAACTATCCACATAAGTTATATTAGGAGATGCACTAGTCAAAGTATAGATTTGTACCAAATGAACATTTTTTGCTTTAGTCTCACACATTAGTTGAAATTTTAAAATATTAAGTACCATCCATTTTCAGCACACTGCAGTAATGACATTCTTTTGTTCTTTCTCATGCAAAAACATTTTTAAAATTTGTACAGTTATTCACTATCATTATACACTCTAGGCATTCCTAGATTATACCATTCTCAATCTTTATTGCCTATCTTTCTTTGTGATTTCATTTATGCCCCAGCCCTCCTCCCTCTATCATTCTCATATGCAGTTTCATTCAGTGTTTTAACATAATTGTATTACAGTTAGGTAATATTGTGTTGTCCATTTCTGAGTTTTTATATTCAGTCCTGTTGCACAATCTGTATCCCTTGAGCTCCAATTACCCAATATCATACCCTCTTTCTATCTCCTGATGGTCTCTGTTACCAACGAGATATTCCAAGTTTATTCACTAATGTCAGTTCATATCAGTGAGACCATACAGTATTTGTCCTTTTGTTTCTGGCTAATCACACTCAGCATGATGTCCTTAAGGTACATTCATGTTGTTACATACTTCATAACTTTATTCTGTCTTACAGCTGCATAATATTCCATCTTATGTAAATGCCACAGTTTGTTTAGCTAACCGTCTCTTGATGGACATTTTGGCTGCTTCCATCTCTTGGTAATTGTAAATAATGCTGCTATAAACATTGGTGTGTAAATGTTCATTTGTGTCCTTGCACTCATGTCCTTTGATAGAGACAGCATATAGATGGGTCCTGTTTGTTAATCCATTCTGCCAGACTATGTCTTTTGATTGGAGAGTTTAATCCATTAACATTCAGTGTTATTACTGCATGGTAGTACATTCTTCTACTATTTTGCCTTCTAGATTTTATATGTCATATCTCATTTTCCTTCTATTTACCTTTACTCATAATATTCCTTTCTACACTCTTCTCCACACCTCTCTCTTCTGTCTTTGTATCTGTCTCTAGTGTTCCCTTTAGTATTTCTTGCAGAGCTGGTCTCTTGGTCACAAATTCTCTCAGTGATTTTTTGTCTGAAAATGTTTTAATTTCTCCCTCATTTTTGGAGGACAATTTTGCTGGATATAGAATTCTTGGTTGGCAGTTTTTCTCTTTTAATAATTTAAATATATCATCCCACTGTCTTCTTGCCTCCATGGTTTCTGCTGAGAGATCTGTGCATAGTCTTATTGGGCTTCCCTTGTATGTGATGGATTGCTTCTCTCTTGCTGCTTTCAAGATTCTCTCTTTCTCTTTGACCTCTGACATTCTGATTAGTAAATGTCTTGGATTATGTCTATTTGGATCTATTCTCTTTGAGGTATGCTGCACTTCTTGGATCTGTAATTTTAAGTCTTTCATAAGAGTTGGGAAATTTTCAGTGATAATTTCCTCCATTAGTTTTTCTCCTCCTTTTCCCTTCTCTTCTCCTTCTGGCATACCCACAACATGTATATTCGTGCACTTCATATTGTCTTTAATTCCTTAAGTCCCTGCTCATATTTTTCCATTTCTTTCCCTATATTTTCTTTTTCTTGCCAGATTTCAGATGTCCCATCCTCCAGTTCACTAATCCTATGTTCTGGCTCTCGGACTCTACCATTGTAGGTTTCCATTGTTTTTTTCATTTCTTCTACCATGACTTTCATTCCCATAAGTTCTGTGATTTGTTTTTTCAGACTTTCCATTTCTTCTTTTTGTTCATCCCTTGCCTTTTTCATATCCTCCCTCAATTCATTGATTTGGTTTTTGATGAGGTTTTCCATGTCTGTTTGTATATGCTGAATTAATCGTTTCAGCTCCTGTATGTCATTTGAATTGTTGGTTTGTTCCTTTGACTGGGCCATATCTTCAATTTTCCTAGTGTGATCTGTTATTTTTTGCTGGCATCTAGACATTTAATTACCTTAATTAGTTTATTCTGGAGATTGTTTTCACTTCTCTTACCTAGGGTTTTCTTGCTGGATGAATTTGTTGTCTATCTGTTCTTTGACATTCAGTTCAGCTTTATCTAGACCTCTAGCTTATGTTTTGTTTAACAGAAGAGAATTTTTCAGTTCTTGTTTCTTGTCCTGCTTGTATGGTGCCTTTCCCCACCCCCCACCCTTAGGAGGGTCTACTTAGGTATTATAGACTCTAGCTGGATTTTCCCAGATCAAACTGGCCTCCTATCAGGAGGAAAGAGTCACCTGCATTGGTTTTCCCTGAGGGTGAGACCCAGCAAGTTGAAAGACTTTTCTGTGAAGTCTGGACTCTGTCTTTCTTATCCTGCCCAGTATGTGGCGCTTGTCTGCCTGCGGGTCCCACCAGCATAAGATGATGTGGTACCTTTAACTTTGGTGGACTCTCCTTGCTGGAGGCATGGTGGAGACAGAGGAGAGGTTGTAGGCTGGTTTTAATGGCTTCAAATTACCAAGCCCTGGTGTCTGAATTCCTTGAAGGAGGGATTCTACCTGAGTTGGGCTTCACCCCTCCCCTCGGGAAGGCACAGGCTCCAGACAATCCCCAAAAGAGCTCACTTCTGCCTATGCCTGGGGTCGTTGCAGCCTGAGAAATCCTGCCGCTATATCCAAAGGCAGCCAAGCCTTTGTAGAACTCTGCTTATAAGTTTCATACTTATTGGGCTAATTTTGTTAAAGATATTTGGAAAAAATGACATAGTAAAGAATCAGACATTTTATACAAATTAAAAAATGTTTTTGCATGAGGAGGAACAAAGGAATATCACTATTGCAGGGTGTTGAAAATAGATGGTCATTCATATATAAAAACTCCAACTTCTATGTGAGACTAAAGCAAAATATGTTATGTGGCACAAAACTTGTATTTTGACTAATGCATTTCCTAATATAACTTATATGGACAGGTTAATTGAATGCCATAAGTACATGGAACCTTGAATAGGGCATTAGATTTTGTAGACTTGTCCAGTGTGATGCCCCAATAAACCCAGAGTGATTTAAACAGTGAATAAAGAAGTATTTGCAAAGTTCCTTTGGGGGAATGGCTAGAAAGGCAGAAAATTCAACTTCCCCATTTGGACAATTCCTGATATTCTCGCAAGCATTTGGGAAAACCAAATCAATAGCCCAAGCCCTCAGTCTTAGGGTTTGTTCATATAAAACTTATAACCACAAGGATAGGCTAAACCTACTTAAAATTAGGCCTGGAAGGGCCACAGTGGCTCAGCAGGCAGAGTTCTCACCTGCTGTGCTGGAGATCTGGGTTCGATTCCTGGTGCCTGCCTATGCAAAAAAGAAAATTAAAAATTAGGTCTAAGAATCACCCCAGAGAACCTCTTTTATTGCTCAGATGTGGCCTATCTCTCTCTCAGCCAATACGGCAAGCAAACTCACTGCCTTTCCCCTTTCTACGTGGGACATGACTCCCAGTGATGTAAACCTCCCTGGCAATGTGGGACAGAAGTCTTAGAATGAGCTGGGACTCAGCATCAAGGGATTGAGAAAAGCTTTTCAACCAAAAGGGGGAAGAGAAAAAAAAATAAAGTGTCAGTAGCTGAGAGATTTCAAACAGAGTCGAGAGGTTAACCTGGAGGTGATTCTTATGCATTTTATAAATATCCCCTTTTTAGTTTAAGGTGTTTTAGAGAGGCTAGAGGGAAGTGCCTGAAACTGTAGAGCTGTATTCCAGTAGCCATGTTTCTTGAAGATGATTGTATAATGATATAACTCTTACAATGTGACTGTGTGATTGTGAAAACCTTGTGCCTGATGCTCCTTTTATCTATGGTATGACAAATGAGTTAAAAGCTATGGATTAAAAATAAATAAATAATAGGGAGAACAAACATTAAAATAAATTAGTAGATTGAAATACTAGTGATCAATGAAAGGGAGTGGTAAGGAGTATAGAAAAAATAGGAGGAACAAAGGTTATAATATATTGGGTAAATGGAAATACTAGTGGTTAATGAGTGGGGGGTATGGTATGTATGAGTTTTTTTTCTTTTCTTTTTATTTCTTTTTCTGGAGTGATGAAAATGTTCTAGGAAATGATCATGGTCGTGAATATAATACTATGTGACAATATCGTGAGCACTGATTGTACACCATGTGTGGAATATTTGTATGTTAAGAATGTTCCTGTTGGTATGTTGTTTGAGTTTAGGAATTAAAAAAAAAGAATTAGACATTTTAGCCATATGATGGCTATTTAAAACGTGTAGTTATGGGCAACGGTGGCTCATCGGCAGAGTTCTCACCTGCTATGCTGGAGACCTGGGTTTGGTTCCCAGTGCCTGCCCCCCACCCCTAAAAATTAAAATGTGTAGTTATTGTACTTGCTATTTCACTTTAGCATGTATAGAAAATTTTATTGCATTTGTAAAGTTGATTTGAATGTTTAAGAGAACTTGATTTACAAAGTGTTAAAGCCTAAGGAAACTCATACTTATGTGGTTTGCAAGGCTGCCTCAATAGATGTTTGAAGTATTCAAGAAAGTCATGATGTACTACATCTGCACACATTGCTTTAAAAGACTAAGGTGGCTCTTTTCAAAGCCAGGTCCCCCAATCCGTAATATTAGGTCATCTAGAAACATGCTAGCAATGCATATTATTGGGTCCCATCCAATAAACAGAAACTATAGGGGTGAGTTCAAGTGATTCGTGTTTTAATATCTTTTCCAGAAGTTAGAGAATCACTGGTTTACGGTCATTTGATTTCAAAAGTTTGTTAATGTTCACTTGATTAGGGGAATTTAAACTGTTAAGGGAACATTAATGAAAGGATACTTGATTATTCTTAAGATATAAAAATTATTTCATTTATAAAAAAGTCAATATTTCTAAGTTTAACTTAATATCTTAAGAAATAAAATTTATGACCTTAATAAGTTAAATATTAACTTAAACATAGGCAAAAGTACAGTACAAAGAAGCTCCTGTTGAACTTTAGAAAATTCAAAAGTTTTTAGAATTAAAAGACAAAGCCTGATGGTAAACTTAATGTGTCAAAGTAGTTAGGTTATGGTGCCCAGTTGTGTCCTCAAGCATACACTTGAGCAATCACTGGCCTGACTATTAATGTGAATTTTGCATACAGATTTGAATCTTCTTCAGTTGCTTGCACCTATTACAATTACAGCTGCAATCAATGAAAGAGATTGTCTTCAGCAAAGAAAGGAGTTTTCTCAGCCAATCAGTTGGAAGCCTTAAAGGGAAAACTAACTGAGGATTTCAGCAATCAGAAAGAATTTTTATTGCTACTGTAGCTGGCCAGCTTCTCCTGGGGACTTCAGTTACCTTCATCAAGTTTCCAGCTTGTGGCCTACCCTCTGGAATTCGGATTTGCCAATCCCCATGGGTGCATGAGCTGATTTCTATAATAAACCTCTTAAATTTTATATATATATGTATATATGTTTCCTGTTGGTTCTGTTTCTCAAGAGACTGATAACATGAAGACCTAAAGTATTTAAAATTTTGTTTGTAATATTCCCTTGGTGACACCCTTGTCAGGTCACACAATTATGTCAGTTCAAAGTGTGCTTTTTTCTTGAGCTCTAATACTTTCATGGCCAGTGCAGAATGGAGTTGATCCACTTGCTGCTGGTTACAGTTTTAAGAATTTGTTGAAACAAAAGAACATTATGGAAAGTTACAGAAGATGGAGGCCAGCTTTTTGGCCAAGCATCTTTGTTGAAACTGATGAAATGGGATTAAGCCAGACCACAGCCATTCTTGGCTACCTTGTGCCAAGTACTACTTGTATGGGAAAGGCTGAAGGAGACAGCCAGGTGTGTGCGGGCAAAGTCCTGGGCCTGATAGTAATGGTCTAAGTGGCCCCATTCAAACAGCCCGAGGAAGAAGAGAAGCTTGCTTTAATCACGGAGAAGGCTAAAACCCATTACCTTGTGGTCTTTGAAGAAATTTGATAGACCATGGAGAGATTTTCTCATTGACAACAAATTGAGCTGGGCAGATGTGCAACTGGTAGAATCTGTTCTAATGGTGGAAGAACTCAGTGCTTCTCTCCTCTCTGACTTTCCTCTGCTAAAGACATGTAGAATGAGAACTGGCAACACACTTATAGTTGGGGGGTCAAGAAACTGTTGCTTGTGGAAAGTCATTTTGTTGAAGTGGTCAGGATCAGTTTGTGGTTCTCATTACCAGCAGTTCTTACAATACTGATGCCAAGAGTAATGCTCCAGTCGTAGCATGGGCTCATGCTGCCTTAGCAGGGAACCAAAGCAAACAGATTCTAGGGACAAAGCATCTGGGAAAAACAAAACCAAATCAGACAACTGTTAAAATTTCAGGAAATCCATGAGCCAGTTGTTAAAAAACAGCCATTATTAAAAAAAATTAATAATGTACATAAATTTACAATTAAACACGTTATATTAAGAACAAAGGAAATAAATATTCGAAACTCACCACTTCCTAATCATATGACTATATTTTACTATTATTTGTGCTCTTGAGGTTATTTGGTCTATTGTCCCTGTGCTGTCAAAATACTATATTAAGGTGCTGTACTGGGCATCTATTCCCAAAACCCACATTCAGTGACATAACCTTGGTAGCTTGAAATCAGCCATGGTGGGAGTATTTTCACTGTGCAAATCAGCAAACCCTTCAAATCAGGGGTTTTGGCATGTGTGTGTGTGTGTGTGTGTGTGCATGTGCGCATGTGTGTGTGTGTGTTTGTGTTTTGCAGTGAGCTGGATGTTAGAGACTTAATAGTACACCCCTGGGTATACTGGTTAGGTCAAGCCAAAGCCATCAAGTGTTTCCATCTATTTACGATCGCCAAATAAGATACAGGACACTTTGTTAAATTTGAATAAACAACAAATAATTTTTAGTGTTAGTATATTCCAAATATTGCATGGCACATAACTAATTTACAAAAATGTCTGAAATTCAAATGTAACTGAGCATCCTGCATTTTTATTTGTTTCATCTGGCGACCCTATAACTCTTTCTAAAAGGTTCCTTTCTCAGGAATTATCATACTTCCATACTGCTCGTGACCACCGTCTATAATAAAGCTGACTGAGCTGCCAGAGGACGCCTGATTAGTAAGTGGTGCCTAGTATGGAAGCTTTGTCCAATAGGAGTAAAAAGTGACTAAGTAGACTAATTAGATACTGTCTTTTTCAAATGTGAAACAAGGTCCAGAAGAAAGTCAGTTAGTCGGCAGTGGGACTAACAGATAAAATATACACCAGATGTAAGCAGCCATGAGTCATCAGCAGCTTTTCCGTCCTACAGCGTGGAAAATGAAGCAGTGGACAGGTAGCCTCAAAGGCTGCAGAAGCAGGTCACCGAGTCACCGTGAAGGTGAGGCATGTTAGAGTCACCTGGGGATGGTGCCAGGATGCCCGTGCCCAGGCACGCAGGTCCCAACCAATTACTTTAGAATCCTTGGTGGCGGGACCTGGACTGCAGGTTTTGTTTTTGTTCGTTTGTTTTTTGAAGCTCCCTAGCTGGTTTCATTGTATAGACAAAATCTACATTTCACTGGGGAAAACAAATTTTCTCTAGCTCCTGGGGACAAACAAGGTAAGAACCAGGCTACTCATGGGATTTGGAATGACTCTGCAGCTCTAGACGACATTCTGGTCCCCTTGAAGCCTGGCTGAGCTACAGTGCCTGTTTCTCCAGCATGGTTTTGTTTTGTATTTACATCTTCTGCTTTAAAAAATTTCTATCTACACCCCCATAATATCTTAAATTCATGAGATATTCTTTTTCCTCACAGCAGGCCTCTGTTAATTCAGTTAACCTACATTAATTTCTGTCCTTCTAACTCAAAAAGCCTACCTGAGCCAACATATAAAATATTTAAAGCTTTAGTTTCTCTGAACTTCCATTTACTTCATGTTTCTGATCTCCAAGACAAGTGTTTCTCAACGTGGGGTCACCAAATCTGCAGTAACAGCATCATCTGGGAGGCAATTTCTCATGCTCCACATCAGACCTACTAAGGCAGAAACTCTGGGAATGTAGCCAGGCACTCTGTGTTTTAATGAGTCCTGCAGGTGATTCTGGTAAAATTTTGGACCCTCTGAATTGGGACCACCAATTAAAGGTAGAAAACACTTCTCAGAAGTGTTTTCTGAGAAATTTTCCAGCAGTCAAATCATGAAATTTGTGTGAAATTTGATTTGGAAATGTAACACTTGATTTGAGAAGGTATTTTGGAGAGCTAATGAAACCATAATATTTTTATTGAAAACACTTTTTAAAATTATCAGTCTAAAATATGTCCTGCATTACAGTCTTCCCATCACCCGGGGTGGACAAGATGCCTTTGTTCCTTACTAAATTCTCTGCTTAGAACCAACAACTATAGACTGAATGCCCCTGATTGTAAACAATACTTAAGTAATAAAGTCTTATTTTTATTACTTCTTTTGGTTGGTTTTTGTTAATGAATATGGTACTAATTTGCTGAATCTTTTTTCAAAGCTGAACCAGAAAACCTTTTCCCAAAATTCAGTAATAGCTTCTCCTTGAAACCACTTTCTAAGTCTAAAATGTTAGGATTCCAAGAAATATTCAGAAAAAGCCTTTTATCAGTAGAAAAAAAATAGCTCCTATGGAGAGAATTCCCCACCTTCTCCCAACTTGTTCTAGTTCTGGTAATGCAACATACCAGAAATGGAACGGCTTTTAAAAGGGGAATTTAATAAGTTGCTAGCTTACAGTTCTAAGGCCAAGAAGATGTCCCAATTAAAGTAAGTCTATAGAAATGTCCAATCTAAGGCATCCAAGGAAAGATACCTTGATTTAAGAAGGCTGATGAAGTTCAGAGTTTCTCTCTCTTCTGGAAAGGCACATGGTGAACACAGTCAGAGTTCCTTCTCATCTAGAAGGGCACATGGCGAACACAGCATCATCTGCTAGCTTCTTCTGGCTTCCTATTTCATGAAGCTCCCAGGGAGGCATTTGCCTTCTTCATCTCCAAGGGTCACTGGCTCGTGGACTCTGCTTCGTGGTGCTGCAGCATTCTCTGCTCTCTCCAAATATCTTTCATACTCCAAAATGTTTCCTCTTTTATAGAACTCCAGAAACTTATCAGCATCTGCCCAAATAGGGGAGACATGTCATCACCTAATCGAGCTTAACAACCACTCTTGATCAAATCACACCTCTAGGGAGATGATCTGATTACAGTTTCAAACATACAGTATTGAATAGGGATTATTCTGCCTTTATGAAATGGGATTTAGATTAAAACATGGCTTTTCTAGGGGACATACATCCTTTCAAACCACCACATTCCACCCTATACCCTAAAAAACACGTTTTCCCCATATACAAAATACATTCATTCCATAATAATATCAGAGAACCTTAAGCCATTTCAGTAGCAATATACATGAAATGCAAAGTTAGAAACAAACTCCTATCAATTACAGGCATGGTCTGTTCTAAGGCAAAATTATCCTCTGAATTTGGACCTTTGAAATCTCATAACAAGTTATTTGCTGCCAACATACAAAGGAGGAATAGTCATGGGATACATATGTGCATTTCCATACAGAGGAAAGAACACAGGGGTCACTGGACCCGTACAGTTTTGAAAACCCACAGGGCAAAGTCCATTCGATTTCAAAGTCTGAGAGTCATTTATCTTCAGCGCTTCTGAAAGTGGCAGTCACACCCTTTCCAAGGGTCTACGCAGAGGCCTGCCCCTCTCCAAATGCAACCTTGGGGAACACTGAGGAGACCACCTTTTTCTCAGCTCCACCCTCTCCAAGCATTGGGGCTGCACCAGGGCTCTCTGCTATCTTCAGGGCACCCGCTCAACCCCTCCATGTGGTGGCAGCCAGGCTCTCCCCAACCCCCAAGGAATGTGCTTCACTCTCTCCAAGGCCTGAAGCAACATGACTCTTCCACTGCAGCGAGGTGGAAGGCCCACCCTCTGCTTTGGGGGCAAACTCACCCTCTCCATGGACTTGGGTGGGTCCGCTCTCCTGGCCCAAGGCTTCTTGACTTCAGACCTCAGTCTCCATGGTTTTGCCTCTGAAGTTATTTTTCCTCCAAGTCTCTTCTCTGTTCCTCTCAGTCCTGACTGGCAGTGGTTCTCTTTATACAGATCTCACAACACTCTCGTTGGCTTTCTATGTAGTAGCCTTGGATCATGCCCATCAGACATGAGGAGTTTCCACAAATCCTTCCTTGATAACTCCATGTCCAATCCTGACCTTCTCTGAAATGACTGGCTGTTTCCACATTTGGTTAAATCCTCATGTGAGGCACTATTCTCTGGGTTCGCCCTTCCTGGAAGCCCAGAATTTTCCAGGACATCAATTTCTGCTTTTTTTTGAACTCAAGAGTTCAGTTTTCAGCTTATCTCCCTCCTGTCACATTTCACTATAAGCTTTGAGGAGAAACCAGGCTGTACTTTTGACATTGATTTTGGAGATCTCTTCTGCTAAATATCCAAGTTCATGGCTTTTAAAATCTGCCTCCCAGCAAAAGCCACTAGTCAGTTTTGCCAGATTATCTGCCATTTTAAAACAAGAATCGCCCTCCTTCCAGTTTGCAATAACATGTGCCTCATTTCAGTCTAAGGCCACATAAGAGGTATCTTTAGAGTCCACATTTCTACCAACAGTCTCTTCAAAGCATTCTAGGTCTTCTCTATCAAGTTCTCCCTACAACTCTTTCAGATTCTTCCCCTTATCCATTTAAAAAACTATTCCAACATGTTTGGTATTTGCAAACCACAGCAGCATCCCACTCTCTGGTACCAGATCTGTTCTAGTTTGCTAGCTGCTGGAATGCAACACACCAGAGAGGGATTGGCTTTCAATAAAAGGGGATTTATTTCATTAGTTCTTCAGAGGAAAGGCAGCTAACTTTCAACTGAAGTTCTTTCTTACTTGGGAAGGCACAGGGCAATCTCTGCTGGCCTTCTCTCCAGGCCTCTGCGTTCCAACAACTTTCCCCAGGGTGATTAAAGCAATCCGCCACCTTCTCCCAACCATTTTATAAAGTAAAGGCTCCAGAAAATGGTTGGAATTTATTACAAATCAGACTCAAAACCTTATAACTATAACTTAAATGTACACCCCTTCCTCCAGCTTCCTCTACTGAATATGAGCAAGCAAAAGTCACTGTGTGAGGGTGTCTTTTGGACCAGTTTCCCCACTGCTTCTCGCTTGCCATTGGCCCACTGTCTGCTGAACTTCTCACCACTCATTTTAGTCACCACTTAATCAGAGAATGTTCCTTCTCTATTGGAGTTGGGAACAAAGTGGGTGATGCAAGTCTCTCCTTCCCTGACCTCCTAGTTCCTTCTATCTCAAGAGTCCCTTACAAGGGAGTGTAAATATTTTCTCTGAAGGGATAGGGAAATTTCTAAGGAATTTATACCATGAGAAAAGAGCCAACATGCTTGTTAATTAGGACTCTGTCAGAGTCCTACTGGAATACTACAAAAGGATCAAGGACTCTTCACAAGGGAGACCTCTTTCTGTGTGCTTCCACACCCTCAAGAGTGTGGTCCATTGTCTTTCCATTTCAATCTCAACCACCTGCCTCAGGCAACCAGCCCCTCCCCTAAAGAGCTGTCACAAATCATTTTGCCATGGAGGAGTCCCAGAGACTTGGGTAGGCCAACAGCGATCCATGTGCTTAGGTCACATGGCTGGGGCACAGGCAATGAGTTCTACTGCTGTGGGTCTTGAAATCTATGTGGCATGGTTGGAACTATAGGTAAGAATGTTGGTTAGACAGTGTTAATAAGTCCTCTGTCCTGTTTTACAAGTTGTTACTGGCCACTGACCTTTTAGAAGGAAACACAGAAGCCTCAAGTACACATATATGGGGCATTATGAGAAGTACTGGCCAGATCCTCCTCCAACCTGCATTCAATATTCTCACCACCTGTTGATGCACTGCTTCTTTAAGCATTGAACTGCCCTGGTATAATGTAGACGAGGGGATCCAGAGGCTTAGAGAGATAGGAATGTTGGAGTGGATTTATCATGTAAAGCCTGCTCTTACACCCCAGGAATGTCTGGAGGATGTACCTTTTACCAGAACAGTGAGAAATCATCATCCCTAAAGAGCTAATTTTGAGTGGGGACCTGAACAAGAGGAGGCTCTGCAACAGGTCCAGGCTGCTGCACAAGCTGCTCTGCCATTTGGACCATATCATCAGCGGATCCAATAGTGCTGGAAGTGTCAGTGGCAAATAGAGGTTCTGTCTGGAGACTTTGGTAGGCCCCTGTAGGAGAATCACAATGCAGATCCTTAGGATTTTGGACCAACACCTTACCATCTGCTGCAGATACCTACTCTTTTGAGAAACAGCCTTTGGCCTGCTATTGGGACTTAGTAGAGACCGAAAGCTTAACCTGGGACCACCAAATTACCATGAGACCTGAGTTACCTATCATGAGCTGGGTGTTGTCTGACCCACCAAGCCATAAAATTGGGCATGGGCAGCAGCACTCCATCATAAAATGGAAATGGTATATACGAGATAAGGCCAGAGCAGGTCCTGAAGGCACAAGAAAGTTACATGAGGAAGTGGCCCAAATGCCCATGGTCTCCGCTCCTGCCACATTACCTTCTCTTTCCCAGACCAGAGCTATGGCCTCTAGGGGTGTTCCTTACAGTGAACTGACTGAGGACAAGAAAACTCAGGCCAGGTTTACAGACGGTTCAGCACGATATGCAGGTACCACCCAAGAGTGGACAGCTGCAGCACTCCAACCACTTTCTGGGGTGTCCTTGAAAGACAGTGGTGAGAGGAAATCCTCCTAGTGGGCAGAACTTCAAGCAGTGCACCTAGTCGTTCATTTTGCTTGGAAGGAGAACTGGCCAGAGGTGCGTTTGCATGCTGATTCATGGGCTCTTGCTGATGGTTTGGCTGGAACGGTCAGGGACATGGAAAGACCATAATTGGAAAATTGGTGACAAAGAGGCTGGGGAAGAGGTATGTGGATAGAACTTTCTGAGTGGGCTAAAAACATGAAGATATTTGTGTCCATGTGAATGCACACCAGAGGGTGACTTAAGCAGAGGAAAGTTTTAATAATCAAGTGGATAAGATGACCCGTTCTGTGGATACCAATCAGCCTCTTTTCCCAGCAACTCCTGTTATTGCTCAATGGGCTCATAAGCAAAGTGGTCAGGGTGATAGGGATGGAGGTTATGCATGGGCTCAGCAACATGGGCCTCCACTCACCAAGGCTGACCTGGCTACAGCCACTGCTGAGTGCCCAACCTGCCAGCAGCAGAGACCCACACTCAGCCCCCAATAGTGCATCATTCCCCAAGGTGACCAGCCAGCTACATGGTGGCAGGTTGATTACATTGGACCACTCCCTTCATGGAAGGGGTAGCAATTTGTTCTAACTGGACTAGACACATACTCTGGATACGGGTTTGCTTTCCCTGCACACAATGCTTCTGCCAAAACTACCGTCCGTGGGCTTACAGAATGCCTTATCCATCGTCATGGTATTCTACAGAGCATTGCTTCCGATTAGGGAACACACTTCATACCAAACGAAGTGTGGGAATGGGTACGTGTTCAGAGAATTCTCTGGTATTACCATTGTATTAGTTAGCGTTCTCTAGAGAAACAGAATCAACAGAGAACACTTGCAAATATAAAATTTATGAAAGTGTCTCACGTGACCGTAGGAACGCAGAGTCCAAAATCCACAGGGCAGGCTCCGAACCCGATGACTCCAATGGATGGCCTGGATGAACTCCACAGGAGAGGCTCACCAGCCAAAGCAGGAATGCCACCTGTCTCCTCTGAGTCCTCCTTAAAAGGCTTCCCATGATTGCATTTAGCATCACTAATTGCAGAAGACACTCCCGTTTGGCTGATTACAAATGGAATCAGCTGTGGATGTAGCTAACGTGATCATGACCTAATCCTACGAAATGTCCTCATTGCAACAGACAGGCCAGTGCTTGCCCAATCAGATGAACAGGTACCACAACTTGGCCAAGTTGACACCTATCACTAACCATGACAGTCCACCCCTTGTCAACTTGGCACCTATATATATATATCACCTTAGACCATACTTAATTTCCAAATGAAAACAAATAAGCACACATTTTTTCTTTTACCTGACAATACTCAACTGTCCTGCATATAACTGGAAACACATTAAATCTCTCCAGAATAGGGTGCAAATCCTTGGGCAACATTCATTCTTAAACTGATATCTTACAACTTAAATAGTATAACACAAATAAAACAGCATTACAGTCCTCGTTTCTGTAACTGATCACGTGGCCGAAGTTCATATTTATCACTACCTTCTTCCACTACTCATTCCATGTTCCCTTTCCCCTCAGCAAGCACTTCAGCTGGCCGTGGTTCTTTGCCTGGTGGGGTGACCCAAACCTTCATTCCTGAAGTCTCAGAACCATTAGTGGTCCTGCCTGGATTGTGTTGTTGCAGTTTTCCATTGATTTTGATCACAGGGCATGGTAGTACTAATAGACGCCCCAGGGGATCTCCTATATTCCAAGAAAACTCTTCTTTACCTCCATTATGTAGTTGCAGTCCTACTTCCTTCTGATAGTCAGGGTCAATTACCCCAGACAATAATGTAATCCCCTTCTTGGTGTGTTGATCCAGAGGCATAAGTAGCCCAAAGTGGCCAGGTGGCAATCTTAACTTCCAGTTCAGTGGTATCACTGTTGTTTCTCCTGGAGAAAGCACACCCCGTTTTGGAACTAAAACCTGTAGACCAGCAGAACTCAGGGTAGCAGGGACAGGAAGCAAAAATTTTCCTAGTGGATCACTAGGAGTAATAGTGAGTGGCACCACACCCATTTCCACCCCTTGGTTCCTGGACCCATGGATCCTGGCTATGGGAGAAACAGCACCATACAGCAGACGCTGATTCAGAGCATACACAGCTTCCTGGAGAACATTACCCCAGCCTTTCAAGTTTTTGCCACCTAGTTGGCACCGTAATTGAGTTTTCAAAAAGCCATTCCACCGTTCTATCAATCCAGCTGCTTCTGGATGATGGGGAACATGGTAAGACCAGAGAATTCCATGAGCATGTGCCCATTCCCGCACTTCATTTGCTGTGAAGTGTGTTCCTTGATCCGAAGCAATGCTATGTGGAATACCATGATGATGGATAAGGCATTCTGTAAGCCCACGGATAGTAGTTTTGGCAGAAGCATTGCATTCAGGGAAAGCAAACCCATATCCAGAGTATGTGTCTATTCCAGTTAGAACAAATCGCTGCCCCTTCCATGAAGGGAGTGGTCCAATGTAATCAACCTGCCACCATGTAGCTGGCTGGTCACCTCGGGGAATGGTGCCATATCGGGGGCTGAGTGTGGGTCTCTGCTGCTGGCAGATTGGGCACTCAGCAGTAGCTGTAGCCAGGTCAGCCTTGGTGAGTGGAAGTCCATGTTGCTGAGCCCATGCATAACCTCCATCCCTACCACCATGACCACTTTGTTCATGAGCCCATTGGGCAATAACAGGAGTTGCTGGGGAAAGAGGCTGACTGGTATCCATAGAACGGGTCATCTTATCCACTTGATTATTAAAATCTTCCTCTGCTGAAGTCACCCTCTGGTGTGCATTCACATGGGACACAAATATCTTCATGTTTTTAGCCCACTCAGAAAGGTCTATCCACATACTTCTTCCCCAGACCTCTTTGTCACCAATTTTCCAATTATGATCTTTCCAAGTCCCTGACCATCCAGCCAAACCATTAGCAACAGCCCATGAGTCAGTATACAAACGCACCTCTGGCCAGTTTTCCTTCCAAGCAAAATGAACAACCAGGTGCACTGCTCGAAGTTCTGCCCACTAGGAGGATTTCCCCTCACCACTGTCCTTCAAGGACACCCCAGAAAGGGGTTGGAGTGCTGCAGCTGTCCACTTTCGGGTGGTACCTGCATATCGTGCTGAACCATCTGTAAACCAGGCCCGAGGTTTCTCTTCCTCAGTCAATTCACTGTAAGGAACTCCCCAAGAGGCCATAGCTCTGGTCTGGGAAAGAGAAGGTAATGTGGCAGCAGGAGCGGAAACCATGGGCATTTGTGCCACTTCTTCATGTAACTTACTTGTGCCTTCAGGACCTGCTCTGGCTCTATCTCGTATATACCATTTCCATTTTATGATGGAGTGCTGCTGCGCAGGCCCAACTTTATGGCTTGGTGGGTCAGACAACACCCAACTCATGATAGGCAACTCAGGTCTCATGGTAACTTGGTGGCCCATGGTTAAGCATTCAGTCTCTACTAAGGCCCAGTAGCAGGCCAAAAGCTGTTTCTCAAAAGGAGAGTAGTTATCTGCAGCAGATGGTAAGGCTTTGCTCCAAAATCCCAAGGGTCTGCGTTGTGATTCTCCTATTGGGGCCTGCCAAAGGCTCCAGATAGCATCTCTATTTGCCACTGACACTTCCAGCACCATTGGATCTGCTGGATCATATGGCCCAAGTAGCAGAGCAGCTTGCACAGCAGCCTGGACCTGTCGCAGAGCCTCCTCTTGTTCAGGTCCCCACTCAAAATTAGCAGCTTTTCTGGTCACTCGATAAATGGGCCAGAGTAGCACACCCAAATGAGGAATATGTTGTCGCCAAAATCCAAAAAGACCAACTAGGCATTGTGCCTCTTTTTTGGTTGTGGGAGGGGCCAGATGCAGCAATTTATCCTTCACCTTAGAAGGGATATCTCGACATGCCTCACACCACTGGACACCTAGAAATTTTACTGAGGTGGAAGGCCCCTGTATTTTTGTTGGATTCATCTCCCATCCTCTGACACGCAAATGCCTTACCAGTAAATCTAGAGTAGTTGCTACTTCTTGCTCACTAGGTCCAATCAACATGATATCATCAATATAATGGACCAGTGTGATGTCTTGTGGGAGGGAGAAACGATCAAGGTCTCTGCGAACAAGATTATGACATAGGGCTGGAGAGTTGATATACCCCTGAGGTAGGACAGTGAAAGTATATTGCTGACCTTGCCAGCTGAAAGCAAACTGTTTCTGGTGGTCCTTACTAATAGCTATTGAGAAAAAAGCATTTGCCAGATCAATAGCTGCATACCAGGTACCAGGGGATGTATTGATTTGCTCAAGCAATGATACTACATCTGGTACAGCAACTGCAATTGGAGTTACCACCTGGTTGAGTTTACGATAATCCACTGTCATTCTCCAAGACCCATCTGTTTTCTGCACAGGCCAAATAGGAGAGTTGAATGGGGATGTGGTGGGAATTACCACCCCTGCATCTTTCAAGTCCTTAAGAGTGGCAGTAATCTCTGCAATCCCTCCAGGAATACAGTATTGCTTTTGATTTACTATTTTGCTTGGTAGGGGCAGTTCTAGTGGCTTCCACTTGGCCTTTCCCACCATAATAGCCCTCACTGCATGAGTTAGAGAACCAACGTGGGGATTCTGCCAGTTGCTCAGTATGTCTATGCCAATTATACATTCCGGAACTGGGGAAATAACTACAGGATGGGTCCGGGGGCCCACTGGACCCACTGTGAGACAGACCTGAGCTAAAACTCCATTGATCACCTGGCCTCCATAAGCCCCCACTCTGACTGGTGGTCCAGAGTGATGTTTTGCGTCCCCTGGAATTAATGTCACTTCTGAACCAGTGTCTAATAATCCCCAAAATATCTGATCATTTCCTTTTCCGCAATGCACAGTTACCCTGGTAAAAGGCCGTCGGTCTCCTTGGGGAAGACTTAGAGGAAGGTCAACAGTATAAATTTGTGGCAGTGTAACAGGTTTCTCCCCCATAGGGACCTGGCCTCCCCTTCATTCAAGGGGCTCAGGGTCTGTAAACTGTTTCAAGTCTGGAAATTGATTAAGGGGCCGTGACTCTGTGTTTTTGTAATTCAGGTTAGACTTCTGTTCCCTTGACCTAGAACTCTTTTGTTTATACAGCTCCAACAAGAATTTAGTAGACTGCCCTTCTATTGTATTTCTAGGCACCCCATGATTTACTAGCCAATGCCACAAATCTCTGCGTGTCATATAATTTTGATGCCTCCTTTGAGTTTGTTGTCTATTATAACACCCGCGTCTACCCTGTCTTTGGTGATTAAGTGCTGCCACCTGGCTTCTGCCAACTCGGGTTCTGTCATCCCCATTGTGTTTAAGGATTCCAGCTCAGTGACAGCAGTTCCTACAGTAATATCTGACCTACAGAGAAGTGCAACCACAGAGCTCTTGAGGGATGATGGTGCTAGTCTCACAAACTTATTTCTCACTCATCTGGTAAAAGGTGCATCTTCTGGACATTCCTGGGGTGTAAGAGCAGGCTTTGCACGATAAATCCACTCTAACATCCCAATCTCTCTAAGCCTCTGGATCCCCTCATCTACATTATACCAGGGCAGTTCTGGCATTTCAACCTCAGGTAATGTTGGCCACCTTTTGATCCATGTTTCAACCAACCACCCAAACAAGCTGTTAACACCTTTTCTAACTGCTCTAGCTATAACATTGAATGCAGAATCTCTGCTTAGTGGGCCCATATCAATAAATTCAGCCTGATCCAGCCTTGTATTCCTCCCACCATTATCCCACACTCTTAAAATCCATTGCCACACATATTCCCCTGATTTCTGTCTATATAAATTGGAAAACTCACACAGTTCTTTTGGAGTATAACGTACCTCCTCATGTGTGATACTTTGTACCTCACCTTTAGGGGCCTGTTGGGACTTGAGTCTAGTTATAGGTCTAGAAGAAATGAGGGGTGGTGGGGGTGGGTCATGAAAAGAATTAGAAATATCTTCCAAGCCATTTGCTTCAGGGCTTTCATTTGCAGTTTCATCTGGTGAAACAGGATTAATAACTCTATGGCTAATCCCTTCAGGAGGAGGTTGGGTGGCCAATTCCTCAAGGCAGGCTGGAGGTGGGGCGGCTATGTCCTCAGGGCAGACTATTACAGGGTTATCTAAAGAAGGCTCAGCATGGTCTAGGGTTTCAACCTCACCCCCAACATCATTATCAATCCATATGTCACCATCCCATTTTTCAGGGTCCCACTCCTTTCCAATCAGTGCCCTCACTTTAACGGCAGACACCATGCAAGACTGAGATTTCAGTTTACGTTGTAAAGTTGCTACTCTAACAATAAGATTCTGAGTCTGATTTTCAGAGATCTCAAGTCTGTGGCTACAGGAAATAAAATTTTCCTTCAGGATACTCATAGAAACCTCTACATCTTTCAGACGGCACTTAAGCTTCTCTTTTGAAGCCTTAAGCCCATCCCTTTCACCCTTTAGTGTAGACAGTGTATCTAACAACAACCAACCAACATCTCTATAACTCTTATTTCTACAAAACTCTGTAAAGGTGTCAAAAACATTATCCCCCAGAGCCTGGCTTCATACAAGCGAAGCATTAGGAGAATCGAATGATGATATTTTGACTATCTCCTTTGCCAACTCAGTCCATGGATTGGGAGTGTCATTCTGATTACGGGAATCAGAGTCCTTAGTGTCTCTGAGCCCAGTCAGAGTAGAAAACCATTCATAAAAACCCATTTTTAAAAGATTCTGTTCCTTAAGAACCACTCCTGGTACCAAGATGTATTAGTTAGGGTTCTCTAGAGAAACAGAATCAACAGGGAACACTTGCAAATATAAAATTTATGAAAGTGTCTCACGTGACCATAGGAACGCAGAGTCCAAAATCCACAGGGCAGGCTGCGAAGCCGATGACTCCGACGGATGGCCTGGATGAACTCCACAGGAGAGGCTCACCAGCCAAAGCAGGAATGCCACCTGTCTCCTCTGAGTCCTCCTTAAAAGGCTTCCCATGATTGCATTTAGCATCACTAATTGCAGAAGACACTCCCCTTTGGCTGATTACAAACAGAATCAGCTGTGGATGTAGCTAACGTGATCATGACCTAATCCTATGAAATGTCCTCATTGCAACAGACAGGCCAGCGCTTGCCCAATCAGATGAACAGGTACCACAACTTGGCCAAGTTGACACCTG
Organism: Tamandua tetradactyla; assembly: GCF_023851605.1. Taxonomy (NCBI): domain Eukaryota; kingdom Metazoa; phylum Chordata; class Mammalia; order Pilosa; family Myrmecophagidae; genus Tamandua; species Tamandua tetradactyla. The sequence continues at coordinate 129,759,380 of NC_135327.1, read as the reverse complement.
TCCCTAACCATGACAACCATGTTCCCCATCATTCAGAGGCAGGTGGATTGATAGAATGGTGGAATGGCCCTTTGAAAACTCAATTACGGTGCCCACTAGGTGGCAATATCTTGAAAGGCTGGGGTAATGTTCTCCAGGAAGCTGTGTATGCTCTGAATCAGCATCCGCTGTATGGTGCTGTTTCTCCCATAGCCAGGCTCCACGGGTCCAGGAACCAAGGGGTGGAAATGGGAGTGGTACAACTCACTATTACCCATAGTGATCCACTTGAAAAACTTTTGCTTCCTGTCCCTGTGAGCCTGAGCTCTGCTAGTCTCTAGGTTTTAGTTTCAAAAGGGGGAGTGCTTGCGTCAGGAGAAACAACAATGATTCAATTGAGCTGGAATCTCAGACTGCCACCTGGTCACTTTGGGCTCCTCATGCCCTTAGATCAACAAGCCAAGAAGGGGATTACATTACTGGCTGGGGTGATCGACCCTGACTATCAGGGGAAAATAGGAGTGCAACTACAGAATGGAGGTAAAAAAGAGTTTTCCTGGAATATAGGAGATCCCCTAGGACGTCTTTTGGTACTACCATGCCCTGTGATTAAAATCAATGGAAAACTGCAACCCCATTTCAGGCAGGGCTACCAATTGCTTTGAAACTTCAGGAATGAAGGTTTGGGTCACCTCACCAGGGAAAGAACCACAACCAGGTGAAGTGCTTGCTGAGGATAAAGGGAACATGGATTGGGTAATGGAAGCAGCTAGTGATAAATATGAACTACGACCATGTGATCAATTACAGAAATGAGGACAGCAGTGCTGTTTTGTTCATGTTATAGTATTTAAGTTGTAAGATACCAAGTTGAAGAGTGAATATTTCCCAAGGACTTGCACCCTATTCTGGAGAGATTTAATGTGTTTCCGTTTATATGCAGGACAGTTGATATTGTTAGGTCAGAAAAAAAATGTGTCTTTTATTGTTTTCTATTTAGAAATTAGGTATGATTTAAATGATGAGTATAGTTGCCAAGTTGACAAGGGGTGAACTGTCATTGTTAGGTTCATATGTCAACTTGGCCGGGTGGTGGTATCTGTTTCTGTTTGGGAAGGGCTGGCCTGTCTTTTGCTGTGAGAACGTTTCATAGAATTAAATCATGATCATGTCAGCTGCATCCACAGCTGATTCTATTTGTAATCAGCCAAGGGGAGTGTCTTCTTTAATGAGTGATTCTTAATCTAATCACTGGAAGCCTTTTAAGGGGGATTCAGAAGAGACAGGCTCTCTTCCTGCTTCAGCCGGTGAGCCTGTCCTGTGGAGTTTGTCCAGACCCTCCATTGGAGTCGTCAGCTTCACAGCCTGCCGTACAGATTTTGGACTCTACATACCTAGGGTATGTAGACGCTTTTTATAAATATTATATTTACAAATATTTCCTGTTGATTCTGTTTCTCTAGAGAACCCTAACTTACAATTGTGTTCAGCAGGGTCTTGTGGCACAGGGGTTTGAAGGTTTGTTATCAACAGTGATCAAGGGAGAGGAGTTTCAATGCCTTGTTTACGACACCATTTGTACATTCTTTTCCCCCAGCGGGAATCTGATGACCTTTATGTCAGTCGTGGTCATGTAGGCAGTGATGTGCAATGACCTCACTACAGAGGGGAATCCCAGGCCCTGGATCCCCACACCTACCTTTGATCCTATTGATGGGATTGAGTTTGGTAAGTGGAGTTCTTTGCACTTTGAAAAATAAGAACTCTTATGAAGTAAATGGGCATTAAGGATCTTTTGGGACTGATGAAAGTATTCTAAAATTGGATTGAGCTGATGGATATGCAATTCTGTAAATTTACTAAAAATCATTGAATTGTACACATAGGGTGAATTTTATAGTATATAAATTATACTCCAGCAAAATTATTTAAGAAAGACTTCTTATGGCAATGAAATTGTCAAAGACAAATGATATATGAAATTATTTTTCACAGTTGCAGAAGCAAAATAATAAATAATTATCTTTTTCTTTTCTTTTGATTTGACTGTTATATGACTTCCTTATAATCAGTTGCTGTTAACCAGCCCAAAGTGAGGATTTGGGGAAATAAATTGGAGGTTTTCATTCATTGATAAATACTAGTTACATTTTTTTAAGTAAAAACTTTGAATTTATTCAGATCAGTGCTCTAGAAGTTGAGATCATGTGTAATTTTCACATTAGGAACTGAAGAAAAGGGACTTTTTTAAGCCCCTCTTCTACCAATAATGCTTTCAGGGTCCTTTTATTTCATTTATTTATCACCATAGCTAAGATACAGCCTTGGTGGTTTAAAATATAATTTTTTAAGTAACCCCATTGTTTCACAGTATTTCTGATAATTTCTAACAATTTTTAGACATCACACGCTACTGAAAACGTTGTTCCAGATTATTTGGCTTTGTTTTTAGTGAAATGAGGTGGGGTATCAGCGGAGGATTTTAGCAAAGAGTTGGTGACTTTTGACTTTGGCATTAGAAGGATTCCTCTAGTGATTGTGTTGAAAATTGCTCAGGAGGTAGAGCGGAAGGGGTGGTCAGAAGCAAGGAGGCTGTGTGCTGTGGTCAAGACTCTGGATTAAATGCCCTGGGAGCAAATGCTCACTCTGGGGAAAGTCAACTTCCTTCCAGGAAAGTCCCGGGCCTACCGGGGGAATGTCTCTTCAGCAGCAACTGTGGACACGGAACGCGAGCTAAGATTTGGGCAGGTCAGAAAATGGAGTATTCTGGACAGATATAATATGGAGTATTCACCAGGTATAATATGGTGAAAAATGCCACAGAGTCTGGCTCTCCTCAGTATCTCGTGAGTGGGCAGCATGTGGAGACCAACAGCTATCTACCCTTGACTATCAACCACTATCGCCCCCCTCTGGCCAACCCGGAGAACAGCGCTTCTTTGAAAGAAACTTGTCAGAGTGCACTCTGAGCATGCTTTGGCTGCACATTTACCAGCATTAACCTAAACAATTTACAGATGGTGTCATGTCCCTAAATATATATTTTTAAAAGGATCCACATTTTCATGAAGTACTTTTTTTTGGTATGCTGTATGATGGGGGTCACATTTCATTCCTTTTCCATGTGACCATCCTGTTATGGCTGCACCATCTGTTGTTTTTTTGGGGGGAGTAGGGGGGTTGAAGTGCACAGGCCAGAATCAAACCCAGGGCTCCTGCATGGCAGGTGAGAACTCTCCCATTGAACTACCCTTGCACCTCCTATGAAGTACTTTTTTTTTTTTGTATGTTATATGCCCGGGGTCACATTTCATTTTTTTTCCATGTGAGTATCCCATTATTGTAGCACCATTTGTTGAAAAATTTTTTTGTTGTTTTCTTTGTTTCTTTGCTTGTTTGTTTGTTTTTGGGAAGTGCATGGGCCCTAAGGAAGCAAACTCGGTTCTCCCACATGGTAGAGGAGAATTCCTATGAAGTATTTTTTTGGGGGGGGGGTGCATGGTCCGAGAATTGAACCCAGGTCTCCCACATGTAAGATGAGCATTCTACCGCTGAACCACCCGTGCACCCCCATGAAGTACTTTTAATGTCTATTTTTTTGCATTTAATCTTTCAGTAGTATGAAATTTTTGTTGTTATAAGTAGTGAAGTATGGAAATGTTTCATTTTTTAAAAAATCCCCAGATAGCTGGCCAGATGTCCCAATAACTTTTATTGAATATGCTTCCTTTCCTCTGCAGATTTAAAGTGCCAGAAAAGATTTGTGTGTGTGTGTGTGTGTATGTGTGTGTGTGTATACCGTTAATGATGAATCCTGGAAGATAACCTGTAAAGCTACTGAAAAGGTACATTATCATCCCTTGGAGGTGGGGGTGGGAGTGTTTGGTGTTGGTGGTGAATGACTTTGAATTCTCATTTCTTTGTCAAGCTGGCTCTTCTCTTCATAGCCTATTTGAGGTCTCTTGATGAAAGGCTAACCCCAGCTAGTACCACCTCAAAGGGGCGCCAGCTAGCATGCAGTCCTGCTTTATGCCAGAAGATGTCGCTCCACCACAGCCGACACTTAAAGGAGTGCCGGCCAAATCTACGGCGAAGTGATTATTACCAGGCTGTGCCCAAATGCGTATTTTTATCATGTCGTACCCCGAAGATACTTGGCAGGGATTTTAAATCACTTTTAAATTCTTGGAGTATTTTTTTTTTTATTTTTAAATTAAAAAAAATATGACAACAAAGAAACACAAACATTCTTAACATATGATCATTCCGTTCTACATATATAATCAGTAATTCACAATATCATCACATAGTTGGATATTCATCACCATGATCATTTCTTAGAACATTTGCATCATTTCAGAAAGAGAAATAAAAACCAACAGAAAAAAATTCATACATACCCCTTACCCTTCCCTTTCTTTTTTTAAAAATTTATTTATTTTGTATTTATGATACATAATTACATACAAACACAAACATTCTTATCATATATCATTCCATTCTTGTTATATAATCAATAACACACTATCATCACATAGTTGTATATTCATCATCATGATCATTTCTTAGAATGTCTGCATCAATTCAGAAAAAGCAATAAAAAGAAGACAGAAAAAAATTCATACATACCATACCCATACCCCTCCCCTTCACCGATCACCAGCATTTCAATCTACTAAACTTATTTTAACATATGTTTCCCCTATTATTTATTTATTTTTAATCAGTATGTTTTACTTGTCCGTCGATAAGGTAAACAAAAGGAGCATCATACACAAGGCTCTCACAACCACACAGTCACACTGAGACAGCCATATCATCATACAATTATCTTCAAGAAACATGGCCACCAGAGCACAGCTCCACGTTTTCAGGCAGTTCCCTCCAGCTTCTCCATTACATCTTGACTAACAAGGTTGATATCTATTTAATGCATAAGAATAACCTCCAGGATAACCTCTCGGCTCTGTTTGGAATCTCTCAGCCACTGATACTTTCTTTTGTCTCATTTCATTCTTCCCCCTTTTGGTTGTGAAAATTTTCTCAATCCCTTGATGCTGAGTTCCAGCTCATTCTAGGATTTCTGTCCCAGGTTTCCAGGAAGGTCCACACCCCTGGGAGTCATGTCCCACATAGAGGGGGGAGGGCAGTGAGTTTGCTTGTTGTGTCGGCCAAGAGAGAGAGGCCACATCTGAGCAATAGAAGAGGTTCTCTTAAGGGTGACTCTTAGGCCTAATTTTAAGTAGGTTTAGCCTATCCTTTGCTGGATTAAGTTTCATATGAACAAACCCCAAGATTGGAGGCTTGGCCTATTGCTTTGGTTGTCCCCACTGCCTGTGAGAATATCAAGAATTCTCCACTTGGGGAAGTTGAATATTCCCCCTTTCTCACCATTCCCCCAGGGGACTCTGCAAATACTTCCCTAATCACTGTTCAAATCGCTCTGGGATTTATCTGGGCATCACTCTGGACAAACCTACAAAATCTCATGCTCTACACAAGGTTCCAAGTACTATGGTGTTCAGTTAAGCTGTCCACATAAGTTATATTAGGAAATGCACTAGTCAAAATATAAAATTTGTACCAAATAAACATTTTTTGCTTGTTTCACACATAGGTTAAAGTTCTAAAATATTAATTACCATCCATTTTCAACACCCTGCATTATTGACATTCTTTTGTTCTTCCTCATGCAGAAACATTTTAAAATTTGCACATTTAGTCACTATCATTATACACTCTAGGCATTTTTAGATTATACCATCTAAGTCTTTATCATCTATCTTTCCTTCTGATTTCATTTGTACCCCTAGGCCTCCTCCCTCTATTATTCTCACATTCAGCTTCATTCAGTGTTCTAACATTATTGTATTATAGCTAGGTAGTATTGTGCTATCCATTTCTGAATTTTTTACAATCAGTCCTGTTGTACAATCTGTATCCCTTCAGCTCCAATTACCCATTATCTACCATATTTCTAGCTCCTGATGATCTCTGTTACCAACTGAAATTCTCCAAGTTCATTCACTAATGTTAGTTCATATCAGTGAGACCATACAGTATTTGTCCTTTTGTTTCTGGCTAATCTCACTCAGCATAATGTCCTTAAAGTCCATCCATGTTGTTACATGCTTCATGACTTTATTCTGTCTTACAGCTGCATAATATTCCATTATATGTATATACCACAGCTTGCTTAGCCACTCATCTGTTGATGGACATTTTGGCTGTTTCCATCTCTTGGCAATTGTAAATAATGCTGCTATAAATATTGGTGTGCTAATGTCCATTTGTGTCCTTGCCCTCATGTCCTCTGAGTAGATACCTAGCAATAGTATTGCCAGGTCATATGGCAATTCTATACTTAGCTTCCTGAGGAACCACCACACTGTCTTCCACAGTGGTTGTATCATTTGACATTCCCACCAACAGTGGATAAGTGTGCCTCTTTCTCCACATCCTCTCTAGCACTTGTTGTTTTCTGTTTTATTGATAATCGCCATTCTGGTGGGTGTGAGATGATATCTCATTGTGGTTTTGATTTGCATTTCTCTAATAGCCAGGGAAGTTGAGCATCTTTTCATGTGCTTTTTGGCCATTTGTATTTCCTCTTCTGAGAAGTGTCTATTCATGTCTTTTGCCCATTTTGTAATTGAGTTGTTTGTCTTTTTGTTATTGAGTTGAACAATCTCTTTATATATTCTGGATACTAGAACTTTGTCTGATATAGCATTTCCAAGCATTGTCTCCCATTGTGTAGGCTGTCTTTTTACTTTCTTGATGAAGATCTTTGATGCACAAAAGTGTTTAATTTTGAGGAGTTCGCATTTCTTTCTTTCTTTCTTCAATGCTTGTGCTTTGGGTGTAAGGTCTAGGGAACCACCTCCTATTATAAGATTGATAAGATATTTCCCTGCATTTTCTTCTAAAAGTTTTATGGTCTTAGATCTAATGTTTAGGTCTTTGATCGATTTTGAGTTAATTTTTGTATAGGGTGTGAGATATGGATCCTCCTTCATTCTTTTGCATATGGATATCCAGTTCTCTAGACATCATTTATTGAAGAAACTGTTCCGTCCCAGCTGAGTTGGCTTGACTGCCTTATCAAAGATCAATTTTCCATAGATGAGAGGGTCTATATCCGAACACTCTATTTGATTCCATTGGTCAGTATATCTATCTTTATGCCAGTACCATGCTGTTTTGACCACTGTAGCTTCATAATACGCCTTAAAGTCAAGTAGCGTGAGGCCTCCAACTTCATTTTTCCTTCTCAGGATATTTTTAGCTGTTCAGGGCACCCTGCCCCTCCAGATAAATTTGGTTATCGGTTTTTCTATTTCTGAAAAGGAAGTTTTTGGGATTTTGATTGGTATTGCATTGAATCTCTAAATCAATTTAGGTAGAATTGACATCGTAATTATATTGAGTCTTCCAATCCATGAACACGGTGTGCGCTTCCATTTATTTAGGTCTTCTGTGATTTCTTTTGACAATTTCTTGTAGTTTTCTTTGTATAGGTCTTTTGTATCTTTAGTTAAGTTTATTCCTAAATATTTTATTCTTTTGGTTGCAATTGTAAATGGATTTTTTTTCTTGATTTCCCCCTCAGATTGTTCATTACTAGTGTATAGAAACACTACAGCTTTTTGAATGTTGATCTTGTACCCTGCCACTTTGCTGTACTCATTTATTAGCTCTAGTAGTTTTGTTGTGGATTTTTCAGGGTTTTCAACAAATAGTATCATATCATCTGCAAACAGTGGAGTTTTACTTCTTCCTTTCCAATTTTGATGCCTTGTATTTCTTTTTCTTGTCTAATTACTCTGGCTAGAACTTCCAACACAATGTTGAATAACAATGGTGATAGTGGACATCCTTGTTTTGTTCCTGATCTTGGGGGGAAAGTTTTCAGTTTTTCTCCATTGAGGATGATGTTAGCTGTGGGTTTTTCATATATTCCCTTTATTATGTTGAGGAAGTTTCCTTGTATTCCTGTCCTTTGAAGTGTTTTCAACAAGAAAGGATGTTGAATTTTGTCAAATGCCTTTCTGCATCAATCGAGATGATCATGTGGTTTTCTGCTTTGACTTGTTGATGTGGTGTATTATATTAATTTTTTTTTAACTTTTTTTATTAATTAAAAAAATTAACAAACAAAACATTAAGATATCATTCCATTCTACATATACAATCGGTAATTCTTAATATCATCACATAGTTGCATATTCATCATTTCTTGAAACATTTGCATCGATTTAGAAAAAGAAATAAAAAGACAACAGAAAAAGAAATGAAACGATAACAGAGAAAAAAAAGATTATACATACCATACCCCTTACCCCTCGCTTTCATTTACCACTAGCATTTCAAACTAAATTTATTTTAACATTTGTTCCCCCTATTATTTATTTTTATTCCATATGTTCTACTCTTCTGCTGATATAGTAGCTAAAAGGAGAATCAGACACAAGGTTTTCACATTCACAGAGTCTCATTGTGAAAGCTATATCATTGTTCAATCATCATCAAGAAACATGGCTACTGGAACACAGCTCCACATTTTCAGGCAGTTCCCTCCAGCCTCTCCACTACATCTTGAACAACAAGGTGATATCTACTTAATGCATAAGAATAACCTCCAGGATAACCTCTCAACTCTGTTTGGAATCTCTCAGCCATTGACACTTAGTCTCATTTCACTTTTCCCCCTCTGGTCGAGAAGGTTCTCTCAATCCCTTGATGTTAATTCTCAGCTCATTCTAGGGTTTTTCTCAGTCCCTTGATGCTGAGTCTCAGCTCATTCCAGGATCTCTGTTCCACGTTGCCAGGAAGGTCCACACCCCTGGGAGTCATGTCCCACGCAGAGAGGGGGAGGGTGGTGAGTTTGCTTGTTGTGTTGGCTGGAGAGAGAGGCCACATCTGAGCAACAAAAGAGACTCTCCTGGGGGTGACTCTTAGGCCTAAATTTTAAGTAGACTTGACCTATCCTTTGTGGGGTTAAGTTTCATATGAACAAACCTCAAGCCTGGGGGCTCAGCCTATAGCTTTGGTTGTCCACACTGCTTGTGAGAATATCAAGAATTCAACTTGGGGAAGTTGAATTTCTCCCCATTCTCACCATTCCCCAAAGGGGGCTTGCAAATACTTTTCCAGTCACTGATCAAATCACTCTGGGATTCATCGGGGCATCACTCTGGACAAACCAACAAAATCTCATGTGCTACCTGAGATTCCAAGTACTTATGGCATTCAGTCAAACTATCTACATGAGTTATATTAGGAAATGCTCTAGTCAAAATATAAATTTTGTAACAAATAAGCATTTTTTGCTTTAGTCTCACACATAAGGTGACATTTTAAAGTATTAATTATCATCTATTTTCAACACCCTGCAATAATGACATTCCTTTGTTCTTCCTCAGGCAAAAACATTTCTTAAATTTGTACATTGTACATTTCACTATTATTATACACTCTAGGCATTCCTAGATTATACCATCTCGATCTTTACCATCTATCTTTCTTTCTGATTTCATTTATGTCCCCAGTCCTCCTCCCTCTATCATTCTCACATGCAGGTTCATTCAGTGTTTTAACATAATTACATTACAGTTAGGTAGTATTGTGCTGTCCATATCTGAGATTTTATATTCAGTCCTGTTGCACAATCTGTATCCCTTCAGCTCCAATCACCCAATATCGCACCCTATTTCTAACTCCTGATGGTCTCTGTTACCAAGGAAATATTCTAAGTTTATTCACTAACGTCAGTTCATGTCAGTGAGACCATACAGTATTTGTCCTTTTGTTTCTGGCTAATCACACTCAGCATAATGACCTTAAGGTCCATTCATGTTGTTACATACTTCATAACTTTATTCTGTCTTACAGCTGCATAATATTCCATCTTATGTAAATGTCACAGTTTGTTTAGTCAACTGTCTGTTGATGGACATTTTGGCTGTTTCCATCACTTGCTAATTGTTAATAATGCTGCTATAAACATGTAAATGTCCATTTGTGTCCTTGGCCTCGTGACCTTTGAGTAGAGACAGCATATACATGGATCCTGTTTTTTAAACCATTCTGCCAGACTATGTCTTTTGATTGGAGAGTTTAATCCATTAACATTCAGTGTTATTACTGTATGGGTAGTACTTTCTTCTACTATTTTGCCTTCTGGATTTTATATGTCATATCTAATTTTCCTTCCTTTTACCTTTACTCATAGTCTTCCTTTCTACACTCTTCTCCACACCTCTCTCTTCTGTCTTCGTATCTGTCTCTAGTGTTCCCTTTAGTATTTCTTGCAGAGCTGGTCTCTTGGTCACAAATTCTCTCAGTGATTTTTTGTCTGAAAATGTTTTCATTTCTCTCTCATTTTTGAAGGACAATTTTGCTGGATATAGAATTCTTGGTTGGCAGTTTTTCTCTTTTAATAATTTAAATATATTATCCCACTGTCTTCTCGCCTCCATGGTTTCTGCTGAGAGATCTGTGCATAGTCTTATTGGGCTTCCATTGTATGTGATGGATTGCTTTTCTCTTGCTGCTTTCAAGATCCTCTCTTTCTCTTTGAACTTGGACATTCTGATTATTAAATGCCTTGGAATATATCTATTTGGATCTGTTCTCTTTGGGGTACGCTGCACTTCTTGGATCTGTAATTTTAAGTCTTTCATAAGAGTTGGGAAATTTTCAGTCATAATTTCCTCCATTAGTTTTTCTCCTCCTTTTCCATTCTCTTCTCCTTCTGGGACACCCACAACACATATATTCATGCACTTCATATTGTCTTTCAATTCCCTGAGTCCCTGCTCATATTTTTCCATTTTTTTTCCTATAGTTTCTGTTTCTTGTTGGATTTTAGATGTTCTGTCCTCCGGTTCATTAATCCTATGTTCTGCCTCTTGAAATCTACCATTGTAGGTTTCCATTGTTTTTTTCATCTCTTCTACTGTGTCTTTCATTCCCATAAGTTCTGTGATTTGTTTTTTCAGGCTTTCAGTTTCTTCTTTTTGTTCCTTCCTTGCCTTTTTTATATCCTCCCTCAATTCATTGATTTGGTTTTTGATGAGGTTTTCCATGTCTGTTTGTATATTCTGAATTAGTTGTTTCAGCTCCTGTATGTCATTTGAATTGTTGGTTTGTTCCTTTGACTGGGCCATATCTTCAATTTCCTTAGTGTGATTTGTTATTTTTTGCTGGTGTCTAGGCATTTAATTACCTTAATTAGTTTATTCTGGAGATTGCTTTCACTTCTTTTATCTAGGGTTTTCTTGCTGGATGAATTTGTTGTCTATCTGTTCTTTGACATTCTGTTCAGCTTTATCTGAACCTTTAGCTTAAGTTTTGTTTGACAGAGGAGAATTTTTCAGTTCTTGTTTTCTTGTTCCTTGCCCTGCTTGTGTGGTGCCTTGCACCCCCCCCCCCACACACACTTAGGAGGGTCTGCTTAGATATTATAGACCCCAGCCAGATTTTCCCAGACCAAACTGGCCTCCAACCAGGAGGAAAGAGTCACCTGCGTCGGTTTTCCCTGAGCATGAGACCCAGCAGGTTGAAAGACTTTCCTGTGAAGTCTCTGGACTCTGTTTTTCTTATCCTGCCCAGTATGTGGTGCTTGTCTGACTGCAGGTCCCACCAGCATAAGATGATGCGGTACCTTTAACTTTGGCGGGGGTTTGTTGGAGACAGAGGAGAGGTTGTAGGCTGGTTTTAATGGCTTCAAATTACCAAGCACTGGTGTCTGAATATCCTTGATGGACGGATTCCACCTGGGTGGGCCTTCACCCCTCCCCTGGGGAAGGCACAGGCTCCAGATAAGCCCCCAAAAGAGCTCACTTCTCCCTATGCCTGGGGCAGTTACAGCCTGAAAAGTCCTGCCGCTGTATCCAGAGGCAGTCAAGCCTTTGTAGATACACAGCCACAGAAACCTGTTTCCTTCTTTTTTTTCCCCCCTTTTTCTGTCAGTCCTGCCCCCTTGGTGCAGGGGCAAAAATGAGCAACCTCCGCTTTGATTGGGTTCACCTAAGCTGGGGGCCTATTTTTAATAGTCAGAATTTGTTAATTAGTTCCACAATTGGCATTTGATTGTGCCCAGTCACTGCTGCTGGTAAAGTCCTTTCCTTTCCCCTCTGGGAAGTGGCCTGTGGGGGTATATTAATTTTTTTATGTTGAACCATCCTTGCATATCTGGGATGAATCCTACTTGGTCATGGTGTTTAATTTTTTAATGTGCTGCTGGATTCAATTTGCAGGAATTTTGTTGAGTATTTTTGCATCTATATTCATTAGAGAGATTGGTCTGGAGTTCTCTTTTTTTGTAATATCTTTGTCTAATTTTGGTATGAGGGTCATGTTGGCTTTGTAGAATGAGTTAGCTTTCCCTCCTCTTCAATTGTTTTGAAGAGTTTGAGCAGGATTGGTACCAATTCTTTCTTGAATGTTTGGTAGAATTCACAAGTGAAGCCATCTGGTCCTGGACTTTTCTTTTTGGGGAGCTTCTTAATGACTGATTCAACTTGTTTACTTGTGATTGGTTTGTTGAGGCTGTCTATTTCTTCTCGAGTCAATGTTGGTTGTTCATGCCTTTCTAGGAAGTTTCCATTTCATCTGCATTGTCGTATTTATTAGCATAAAGTTGTTCATAGTATCCTGTCATTACTTCCTTTATTTCTGTGGGGTCAGTGATTATGTCTCCTCTTCCATTTCTGATTTTATTTATTTGCATCCTCTCTCTTCTTTTTGTCAACCTTGCTAAGGGTTCATCAATCTTACTGATTTTCTCATAGAAAAATCTTACTGATTTTCTTGATTGTTTTCATGTTCTCAATTTCATTTATTTCTGCTCTAATCTTCATTATTTCCTTCCTTTTGTTTGCTTTGAGGTTAATTTGCTGTTTTTTCTCTAGTTCTTCCAAGTCCACAGTTAATTCCTTGATTTTTGTTCTTTCTTATTTTTTGATATAGGCATTTAGTGCAGTAAATTTCCTTCTTAGCACTGCCTTTGTTGTATCCCATAAATTTTGATATGTTGTGTTTTCATTTTCATTTGCCTTGAGATATTTACTGATTTCTCTTGTAATTTCTTCCTTGATCCAATGGTTATTTAAGAGTGTGTTGTTGAGTCTCCATATATTTGTGAATTTTCTGGCACTTCATTCCTTTTTGATCTGAGAAACTGTTTTGTATGATGTCAATCTTTTTAAATTTATTGAGACTTGCTTTCTGACCCAGCATATGGTCTGTCCTTGAGAACGGTCCATGTGCACTTGAGAAAAAGGTGAATCCTGCTGTTGTGGGGTATAATGCTCTATATATGACTTTTAGGTCTAGTTCATTAATTTTATTATTCAAATTCTCTGTTTCTTTATTGATCCTCTGTCTAGATGTTCTGTCCATTGATGAGAGTGGGGAATTGAAGTCTCAACTATTGTGGTAGATATGTCTGTTTCTCTTTTCAGTGTTTGTCTCGTGTATTTTGGAGCATTCTGGCTCGGTGCATAAATATTTATGATTGTTATATGTTCTTGTTGAAGTGTTTTTTATATTAATACATAGTGTTCTTTTTTGTCTCTTCTAACTGTTTTACATTTGAAGTCTAATTTGTTGGATATTAGTATAGCTACTCTTGCTCTTTTCTGATTGTTATTTGCATGGAATATTTTTTTCCAACCTTTCACTTTCAACCTATGTTTATCCTTGGGTCTAAGATGCATTTCCTGTAAACCGCATATAGATGGTCCTATTTTTTAATCCATTCTGCCAGTCTATGTCTTTTGATTGGGGAGTTTAATCCATTACCATTTAGTGTTATTACTGTATGAGTAGTACTTTCTTCTACCATTTTGCCTTTTGCATTTTATATGTCATATCTAATTTTTCTTCTTTTTACCTTTACTAATAGTCTTCATTTCTGTACTCTTCTCCCCACCTCTCTCTCCTGTCTTTTCTTATCTGTCTGTAGTGCTCCCTTTAGTATTTCTTACAGAGCTGACTGGTATTTCTTGTCACAGATTCTCTCAGTGATTTTTTTTTGTCTGAAAATATTTTAATTTCCCCCTCATTTTTGAAGAACTAAATTCCACACCTCACTAAGTCACCACCTTGGCTCTCTAGCCCCTCTTGGGGTATTTTTAAAACCAATTTCCTAGACAGATACATTAAAAGTCTGGGTGAAACAATGTATATTTTGCTTTCTTTCAGGACAAAGCCATCATGTGGACTCTAGTTTCAAAGAACACGTGTTGCACTTGCTGAGAAAATAAAGGCAACACTTGGCATCTAAGGAGCTGCTTTGGGGAATGTAGCCATATGCCTAAGAAAGGCTTTGCTGGGTGGTTTCATCAGGTGGAAAGCAGTAGCACATGGTTTGATTCTAGGGGATCATTTTGACTCAAATTATTTTCTTCCACTGGGAGAAAAATTGTTCACAGTGAATGGTTTTCATAATCTACATATAGGTTATACATGCAGAGAAGAGAACTCACCTCTTCATTTTGGACTCTCTGAGTGTGCTCTGGATAGGGGAAAAATAACTCGTTAAGCTGCTGTTTACAGAGATTAGTGGCCAAGAATTTGATTTGGAACAGTCAGTGCTTCTGTTTGGACTTTGTGTAGGTACACAGTAGCTGCCAGGGTTACACTGGCAGTGTTGGTAAGGCACAATAATGGGTCTGATTTTAACACATCAATAGTTTCCCGGGCGCAGTCTAGACACAGAGAATGAAGACAGAGCAACAAACTTTGCTGGGCACATTAAGGTATACTCTTCATTGATGGGATCTGCTAATGAAGTTGCATTTAGAGAAGTGGTTCTCTTCCTTCATATGGATTTCGATTCTACTGTCTCTGAAGTATGGCCTTGAAGTATATGTGTGGACACAGAAGGAGGGAGGAGAGCAGATTCATCAAAAGTCTGCGGGAATAATGAAGAGGCGTGTCTTCATGTCAAACATGTAAAGAATTCCCAAAAGAGATCAGAAGACTTGTAGTTGTCAAAGCGCACATGGGGCTAATAAAACTTCTCCCCTTATCCTATGTTAAGATTTGAGGAAGCTCTCTAGCAAATTATTATCCTCAAGACGCCCTTGGGAATGGGGTGGGGATAGAACTGAAAGTCTACTAATGGGGTCTCCTGAAGGATGGGGGGCAGTACAATTTGTCCTAGGAAATGCTGAAGGAATGTCTCTTTCTCTTTCTGAGGAAGAGAATGGACTTCAGGAGAGGGGAAATGGGTTGTGTCCAGGGAAGAGTTTAACTATTAAAAAAAGAAATCTTCTCAAGGACTTGTGTGGAGAGTCTGCAGAACACATAAGAAACCATCTCTGATGGATCTGTGGTAGAAAATACTTCTTATAGTAAATTACAAGAATTGTTTTGTAAAAAAGCAATCTATAATCTGGGAACAGTCATAATTTGCATACAATTTTCAGTTTTTCCCCTATATTGAAATTTTCTCTAGTCATGGCTCACGAGAACAATCTTATGTTGGTGATATTGTTTGTGCCTCAAAAATTTGGAACACTTGAGAAATAAGTCACTGGAAAAGGACAGTGGAGATCAGATAGCAGCTCTATTTCTAAAAAAGCTGACATGGAGACTGCCTGGAAGAGGGCAGCCAAATCACAGAAGTATGAGAAACAAAAACATGGATGTATTAAAACACTAAGTGTGGGCTGGTTTGTTATGCAGTAAAAGGTAACTGAAACAGTTCTAAGGGCACTGGGAGCAGAAGGTAAGGAACTAGCTTTTGTGCTGCGTAAGCTTGCTATGAAGAGAAATGGGTCTTTGGCAGATCTTTCTCTAATATTTTTAAAAATATTCTCTTTAATAGGCAGGACAACGTGAAGATGCTCTGGCTGTCATTATTGGCTTGAGCAGGCCCTGGATCCAGTGAGTGGAGAGGATGGTGGGAATTTCCACCCTTCCTTGTCAGCAACCCAGAGGACAGCTGCCCCTTTCACAAATGGGGTCTCCATTTTCTCTTTTCATCATTCACCTTTTTTTTTTTTCTTTTTTTGGCATGGGCAGATGGGCAGGCACCAGGAATTGAAGCTGGGTCTCTGGCATGGCAGGAAAGACCTCTGCCTGCTGAGGCTGGCCCTCTTGTCATTCACTTTTAACTCTCATCATCACAAATAGTCACAAATAAGCTTTGAAGCACAATTCAGAATTTCAGATTCTGAACCAAACTCTGGTGCTTTCAACAGCCAGGTGTCCATTGCCAGGAATCTGGATTCTCATTGGTTTAGTACATAGCTGGTGTAAGGGCAAAAACAAATTTAAAAATAAGAAAGGTTTAATTCTCCTGGTTGAACCTAAAGGAAGAGACTTTCTTCTCCCCTCCCATCTTTCTTAGTATTTACTTCAGAAAATCTGCAATTATAAATTCTCTCTTTGTTCTTTTGGAAATTATGGAAAATTAAATAATTCTCTGACAAATGTCACTATTCAAGAATGTCTCCTCAAGGAAGCAAGCCATGTTTTGAAATGTAATCAAGGAAGAGACATTGCCCTGGAAAGAAATGAGCATAACTTCCAGGAGGCTCCTGGCTCCAAATTGTGAACCTATCTCTGGTCATAAGGATGAGAAATACATTGAGAATGTGTATGTAATGGGTTGTATCTACTTAGCTACTTATATAATGGGGTTGTATCTACTTAGTTAAATAAAAAAAGTAAGCTAATTTCCGTCTTTGCAATATTTTTGTCGATTGCATGTGATGCATCACATTCTGGTTTGATGCTTATTCAATAATATTGTTTTTCTTTCTCTTCTACCATTGTGAAGAAGTTTTCAGGGCTGGGAGAAGATTTTGTTTTTGATTATATTTCCCCAACAATTGTCAGTGAGGCTAGAACTGTGCTAATATAGGTGAAAATGAAAACTGATTCTGACTAATACTAACATTTTAGAAAACTTTCCATCCATGACTCCACCATTATCATCTCTAGTTCTCAGAGGAGGATACTAAAATGTAAGTAAACGATCCCAAGTTATCTACAATTCTGCACTATTTTTCATTTGGAAACTCATTTATAAACCCTTTAAACATCAATTTATTAACTTAGGGAGCTAGTGATCTGGTTTTTGAAAACATATCAATATTTGGGATTAAAATATTTCAGGGAGGGTTTTTGCTGATTTATTGGATAAAATTCTGATTTTAAGAAGGCCAACTTACAGCTTTCTCCCAACCATAATATCACTGAAATAGGAAACAAAATTGAAACATGAACAAAATCTGTAGTAGACTGAAAAATATAGAAAGGTTTTGTTAGTGGACCAAAGCATTTAGGAAACTCTAGAAAATATGAGGTCGGAGGGTTTGGAATGAGGAGATAGCTGAATAGTATCAAACTACCTATGATTCGATACAAACAGAGTAGGAGACTCAGGAGAGTTCTAAACACCCTCTAAAGTCTGGTTTTGCAGTCAGAGTGGACAGAAGTCCACTTTTTTCAGTTAGGAAAAGCTCTTTATTCATTCTTTCATCAAATATTGAAAGTTGGACTTCCAGTAACAGAGACAGCAGTTCCTGTCCTCTACGAACCACAGGACAAGGCAAGCTCACAGATGATTAGGACACTATGGAGGCCACAGAAGGATGGGGTGGCATGGGAGATGGGGGTGCCACAGGGGGCAGGGGTTGCCATGGGGGAGGGGGAGCACAGGAATATCCAATTGGCCATGGGGGTTGGACTTTCCAGTTCATGGAGAGGAAGCTGACCAGTCAAGCAGCAGTCTGAGGTGAGGCTGAGTGAGGGAACATTCACTGGGAACAATTCATTGGGTGGAAGAGGACTTTGTAGCCCATTGATGTAATAGCCAGCAGCCCAGCTCAGCTTGAGTTGCCGCCTGCCCTTCTGCTCCAGACCGTGCACTTAGTGGGAAGTCCACTGGCTCATCTTGCTTTCTCAAGCACTTCTCCAAGGATGAGCCCTCCTTGCCTGAGGACCACTTTAAATCACCATCACTCACCACCCCCACTACCCAAAGGAAACAAACAGAGACCTATATAATTGCTGAGCAACCCACTCACCTCCTGCTGCTGTTATCACACATCAGTCTAGAACAGTTGAAATACAGAATTTGATTCAATAGTTCTGGAGGGGAACCTGAGAGTCAAACAGGCTTCCAGGTAGCACCCTTGCTACTAGTTCCTGGACCACAGTTTGAGTGTCAAGGGTCTAGACCAGCATTTTCTACTTTGGGTTCCCTGACACTCTTTGCATTTAAAAAAATAAGTAAACTTTAAAATAAGTAAGCAGAGAAAGGTTTACTAAGCCCTTCCTCAAAATACACTGTTATAAATTTGTGGAAGTCTGGTGTCAAAATCAGCAGTTATCTTTGAACACTATCCCTTGCTCCTTGGACTTCCTTTCCCATGGCTCTTTGATGATTAAAGTTTCAAACTTCTTAAAGGAGTGAGTGAGCCTGATTGCATTCTTTTTGTAATCTTAATGTTTACAGTTCCTTTCCCAATTTGACTTGGAGCTTGGTTGTCTCCTCCTGGCGTCCTTGGCATGACAGAACATACCTTCTGTTTTGTACCTTATTTAAAAGTTACAATAATTACAAAAACTTGTTTAGTGATACATTGTACTTGCTTTGTTTATCAAGTGGAAATCCAAATAATAACCCCTTATTCATTCATCAAGGACTGCACTAGAGACACAGACCATACCCCTGGGGGGTGGGGGGCACTTTGGAAACTGATGGACAGTTGTAGAAGCATACCTTTCAGGTTGACACACATCTGAAATATTAGAAAATAAAGAAAAAGTTGCAGAGTCGATACTGAACAAAAGCATGGGTTTTTTGGCCAAATGCGCCTAACAGCCTAACTATGACACTTCAAAAGAGAGAAGGAATTTGTTGCTAAGCATGAAACCAGAGATCAGATGACCTTGTGGCCTAAAATTCACTCTAAGTCTAAGGAGTTTAGGGATTTTTCTGGAGGATTCAAACAAGGGAAGGTGGAGTGGTTACCATTACAGTAACAGGTATAAGTAGGGCTGAGACTAGTTGAGCCAGTTTCAGTAACTTCAGGTGTTTACTTTTTTTTTTAAGGTATAGGTTCTTTTATTACCCAGCTGGAGCACAGATTTTCAGTGACATACATTTTTACATAAAATGAGGTATTTTTAAAGTTTTGTTTTTTCTTTGCTACTTTTTTCTGTTATCTCAAATATGCCATAAATAAGATACAGAAAGCTAATTTAAAAAGAACCCTAACATTTGTGTGATTTTTTTCAGCTTGCTAATAATTAACAAATAAGGAGCTTTTAGACAAAACAAAAGCATTACTTTTTTTCCTTCATTTTAACAGTTTTTAATGGAAACTGTATGTAAGATTCATTTATTCCTGCATGTTCTCAATTGTTTCTTTCTTATATTTGCCCTTTTCCTTTCCTACTTGGTGAGATTTGGTTTTATGTTTGAGGCAGGTGTTTACTTTTGACTATACTATAATATAATAGAAGAAAAAACCCACATCTATATAATGATTCAGTAATCATAATTATTTGTTAATTCGTAACTCTTGGTTACAGTGTGAGGTTAGTGGGGACTGTCCTTCATTAGAAAACCTCATTACAACCTCTTCAGAAGCCTAGACGGACAGTAGCTCATTTAAATCCCTCTCCTTCTCTCTGCTCTCCTTTGAAGTTGGAGTAGTTACTGCCTTTGGGCTTAGTTTCTTTACAGGTTGAGACAGCAGACAAAGCTGTGTATCATGTGTAAGAGCAGGGCCTTTAGCACAGATATAATTGGACAGGAATTCTGGCTCCAGTGGATGACTTTGAGCAGGCAACTCACCAATTTGAAACTGAGAAAATGAAGACAATAGTATCCTTTGCCTAGAGCCGAAGAGATAGAAGATGTAAGAGGATCATACAGGATTATATATGTAAAAGATTCAGCAGTACAAGACACAGAACAGCTGATATTTGTATTAGTAATCATACTAATAATAGCTAATGAATGGTAATTACTCTTGGTATGACCATTTGTCCCAGCAGCCAGAGTCAGCTAGCCCAGGCTTGGGATCCATAATTTACTTTCCTTTTCTCATTTTGTCAGGGAACATGTGTGAAAGGCCCTGCCAGGCACTGAAACATGATAGAGGGTAGGCTAGCTATGTGACCTCAGTGAGAACACAGCCACACGAAGTTGGGTATGGAGTTGGTTCCAATAGGTGTTGATGCTCCAGCCATAGGAGACCTATGGGTGCGTTTGGGGGAGCCTGGCTGGGGTGGACAGGGTGACTCCATGGTTAGTGACCAACTGTGTTTGAGAAAGAGGCTGCTGGTATCAGCCTCAGGCCTGCAACTCCTGCCCTCCACTATCTCCCTTTTGCTTTCTCTCCATTGACCATGGTTACTGAGACTGAAGGGGTAGTCATGAATCAAACATGGGTTCAAATCATGTCTCTTGCCATATTTTCAATAAGGCAACTTTGGGAAAATTGTCTATCTGAACTTTATGCAGTGCTATTAACTGTAAAATTGGCATCTATATATTTTATCTATATTATCTATAAAACTAGACACCTCAATGGTGTCCATGAATAAAGCTGCCACATTTATCAAATAAAGTTACAGGATACCCAACTAAATTTGAATTTCAGATAAACAACAAATAGCTTTTTAGTATATGTATGTCTGATACAAAATATTTGGAATGTACTTATACTACAAAATTATTAAAATTTAACTAGCTGTACTTTAGCTTGTAACCCTATTATGACAAATAAGAGAAATGTATGAGAAGCTTAGTAGAAAGCTTCTACTTTCTACTAGTAGAAGTAGTATGGAAATGACTCGCTTTTTGCCCCCAAGAATCCCTATACCTACTCATTATATGTTCTAGAGGACAGTGAAAGAGGGAAAGAGGAAGAACAAGAGAGAACAGTCTAGAAAACATATTTTAGAGAAGGTAACATTTACTCTTGTGCTAAAGTGAGTAGGAGTTGGACTACTATAAAGACTGCACATTATCTTGGTTGTGAACTTATATGTCAACTTGGGTTGGCTATTGTTCCCAGTTATTTAATCAAACACAAATCTAAGTGTTGTTATGAAAACATTTTGTAGATACAGTTAACATCTACAATCAATTGACGTTGAGTAAAGGAGATTGCCTTTTATACTGTGGGTGGGCTTCATCCAGTCAGTTGAAAGCCTTAAGAGCAAAAACTGAGGTTTCCTGGAGCAGAAGAAATTCTGTTTCAAAATTACAGCATCAAGTCTTGCCTGAGTTTCCAGCCTGCCAGCCTTCCCTACAAATTTCAGATTTGCTAACCCTAACAGTCATGCAAGGCAATTCCTTCAGAGAGAGCCAGGGGAAGCCAAGAGAAGAAAGCCAGCCCTGGGAAAGCAAAGTGAGGAACCCTCACAGAAACAGAAGATGAAAGCAATGGAGTCCAGGAGCAAAGGACCAGCAGATGCCAGCTGTATGACTGCCAAGAAGATAGAGGTGTTACTGACCCATTGGCCTTCCTTGAATTTAGGTATCTTTACCTGGATGCCTTAGTTTGGGTATTATCATCAGCTTAGAAGTATAAACTTGCAACTTATTAAATTCCTCCTTTTAAAAGCCATTCCAGCTCTGGTATATTGCATTCCAGCAGCTTGCAAACTAGAACAGAGGGCATAGGACAGATGAAGGGTTTGGACCAGGTCCATGGAAGGAATTGGAAAGAAGATCAAATTATTCAGTACAAAGATCAAATAAATACAAAAGTAGGCATTAATGGAAGTTTTAGGGGCAATAAGAGGTATAAGATATGCAAACAACAAAGATCAAAGTGGTAGAAGGCAGTCCTGCCTTATAAGCCATTCCTGTAAATGTAAATGGATTAAATGCCTCATCCGAAAGGCAGAGATTGGCACAATGGATAAAAAAGCATGTCCCAATTATATGTTGTTTATAAGAGATAAAATTCAAAGACACAAGTAGGCTGAAAGTGAAAGGATGGGGAAAAATTCCACACAAAGAGTAAACAAAAGAGAGCTGGGGTAGTTATATTAATATCAAATAAAATAGATTTTAATGCAAAAACTCTTACAAAGTACAAATGGTGAAAAAGCGCATGAAAAGATACTCAATATCATTAGCCTAAGGAAATGAAAACCAAAAGACAATGAGGTACCATTTCACACCCATGAGAATGACTAGTATTGAAAAAACAGAAAATTGCATGTATAGGACAGGATGTAGACAAATAGGATTGCTCATTCATTGCTGGTGACAATGTAAAATGGTGCAGTCTCTATGGAAGGCAGTTGGCAGTTCTTCAGTAAGTTAAGTGCAGAATTATCATATAAACCAGCAATACAACTTTTAGGTATATATACAAATGATTGAAAGTAGGGGCTTGAACAGAACAGATATTTGTACACTGATGTTCATAGTGGCATTCACAGTGGCATTAAGTACAATTGCCAGAGGATGGAAGCAACCCATGTGGCCATCAAGCAATGAATGGATAAATAAGGCACATGCACACGATAGGATATTATTCAGCCATAAGAGGGAATGAAGTTCTAATACATGCAACAATAAGGATAAAACTTTAAGACATCATATTGAATGAAATAAGCCGGACACAAAATTGCAAATATTGTATGAGCTCATTAATTTGAAATAATTAGAATAAACAACTCAAGAGTCAGAATCTACAATATATGTTACCAGGGGATGGGGGTGGGGGATGGCATGGGAAATGTACAGAGTTTTACTGAGGTGATGAAAAAGTTTTGGTAATGGATGGTGTAGCACAACATTGTGAACATAATTAATAGTACTGGAATATATATTTCAGTATGGTTAAAACAGGGAATTTTAGTTATATATATGTTAACAGAATAAAACTTTTTAAAAACATAGGACTGTACAATACAAAAGTGACCACTAGGGTACATGGGTAGTTTAGTGGTTAGAATGCCCGCCTTTCATGCGGGAGACTCAGGTTCGATTCCCAGACCATGCCAACCCCCCCCCCACTGAAAAAAAAGTGAACACTAAATCATGTACTAATCTAATAGTACAATTTTTTAAAATGTGCTTTTATCAATTGTAACAGATGTATCACACCAATACAAGGTGTTAATAACAGAGTGGTATATGGCCATCCTGTACTTTATGCATAATGATCTGTAAACAGACAACTTCTCTAATAAAACAAAAAGAGAGAGACTACCCCAATCACCCTGCCCCAGTTGCTTATGCATTAAGGAAATTTCCATAAAACTATTTTCATTCAACATAGTTCTTGATCAGGTCATGAAGCTTTACTATTTTCCTAAGCTGCTTTATTCTCAGAATATAGAAGCAGCATTTACAATCTGCTGCTCGTTTACTGCAAGGGTGGGAAATGGAAAAAGACAGCTATAAAGAACTGTTGCTTTATTGAATGTTTAAAAATTTCTTTTATAAATCTTTCATGTTTCTCATGAATATGGATTTAGTGACCAAACCTCAATTATCTAGTGCATATAAATATTCAGTAATGTCGCAAAATGATGCATTGATGATCAACAGAAAGCATGAAATGTATTTAAATTGTTTGATATTGAAAATGATTTATTTTTTTAATGATGCCCAAGGTATAAAAGAGGGTAGTGATTCCCCATGAGAAAATGAGCCAGAGAGTGGGTTGAAGTAACTAGGAAGTTGTAGTGGCCTTAGACATTGAACCTAGAATGCTTTGAATGGTTCTAAAAAGAAAAAACATATACAGGATTAAATATATTCAAGGATTTATTGAAAAGAAAATAAATTAGAGGAAAACTACTCTTCATTTGATTTTACTAATATACTTGTGGCTCTGCCTATTAAGCAAGTGATATAGCTAGATATAAATTCTTCATCTTTATGAGAAAATTGTAAGTAAAAAGAAGTCTGACAGCCAACATCTATTCAAGATATTAAGTACTAAGATACATCTTGGAGGAAATATGAATAAGTGAAGGGTCCAATATCATCTACATCTACAATGCAGGACAAAAATGTGGTTACAAGGAACAAAGAAGGATACCTTATACCAATAAAGAGGCCAATTCAGCCAGAAGATATATCAATCATAAATATATATGCACCTATATATAAGAGCAAGCCAGCCCTAAAATATTTAAAGCAAAAGTGACAGATTTGAAGTGAGAAGTAGATGGTTCTACATTAATAGTATGGTACTTCAATACACCACTTTCAATAATGGATAGAACAACTAGTCAGAAGGTCAATAAGGAAATGGAAGGCATGAACGACACTATAAACTAACTAGACTTAACAGACATATGTAGTACACTTCACTATCAGCAGCAGAATACAGATTCTTCCCTAATGCACATGGATCATTTTCTAGAATAGACCACCTGTTAGTTCATAAACAAGTTTGACAAATTTTAAATAATTGAAATCATACAATATTTTTTCTTTGCCCACAATGGAATGAAGTTAGGGATCAATAGCAAAGAGAGCACAAAAAATTCACAAATATGTGGAAGTTAAACAATACACTCATAAACAACCAATGGATTGAAGAAGAAGGGAAATTTATTGCACTAAATGTTTACATTAAAGGAGAAGAAAGATCTAAAAATCAGAGACCTAACTTCACACCTGGAGAAACTAGACAAAAAAGAGCAAACAAAATGCAAAGTGAACAGAAGGAAGGAAATAAAGATTTGAGTGGAGATAAATAAAATGAGGGATAAAAATACAATAGAGAGAATCAATGAAACCGAAAGTTGGTTCTTTGAAAACATCAATAAAATTGATGAACCTTTAGTTAGACTGGCAAAGAAACAAGGAGCGAGGCGGCACATAACTAAAATCAGAACAGAAGAGGGAGAAATTACTGCTGACCTTAGAAAAATAAAAATGATTATAAGAGTATACTATGAACCAAGAACAACATATTAAATACGCTGGATGAAATGGACAAATTCATAGAAACACATAAACTATCCGTGTTAACTTAGGGTGAAATAGAAGATCTCAACAGATCAGTAACAAGTAAAGATATTGAATTAGTTATCAAAAACCTCCCAATGAAGAAAAGCTCAGAACCAGATGGCTGCATCAATGAATGTTACCAACATTCCAAGAAGAGTTAACATCAATCCTGATTAAATCCTTCCAAAAATTAAGAGAACAGAACACTTCCCAACTACAATTATGAAGCCAGCATATCCTTAATATCAAAGCCAGATAAAGATATCATGAGAAAAGAAAACTACAACCCATTATTAATGTAAGAGTCCTCAACAAAATACTGGTGAACCAAATCCAACAGCACATAATGAGATTTACACACCAAGATCAAATGGGATTAATTCCAGAAAGGCAAGGGTGGTTCAATATAAGGAAATCAATCAATGTCATACACCACATTAAAAAAATGAAGGACAAAAACCACATGACTGTAAATGAGAGATTAGTCTCTAAGGGATGATTTTGATTGCTGAGTCATTGTATAGATATTCCTTTTTACATTTTACTTCTGGTATATCAGAGAAGACAGAGGGAAATATATAAAATCTTTGAATTGTTAATCCAGCTGCATTGATCTCTGATAATAATTGTATATGCTTTACCTTGTGCCCCTGTGATTGTGTTTTGATTGCTGAGCCATTGCATAGATATTCCTTTTTACTTTCTGGTATATTAGAGGAGACAGAGGGAAATCCATGAAATCTTTGAATTGTAATCCAACTGCCTTGATCTCTGACAGTGACTGTATGCCCTTTATCTTGTGCCCTGTGATTGTAAAAACCTTGTGGCTAACTTTCATTTGAATCCATTTTTCCAGTTTTTCAACTTCAAAGTCTTGTATTCACTAAAGATAGCCCCTAATGTTATTTATGAAGAATCCTGGGTCAGCCCAGAACTAACCCATCCCAAGTCTAATGTTATCTTGATAACCAAAACTAGATCTAATCAAAATGGGCCTGCCTGACATGTGCAGTAACTTAGGTTTTAACCTATAAATCACCTATGCCTCATTATAATATTAAAAACCAATCATGCCCATCATTATGTTAAGGCCACCATTTTCTTACATATGTTCTGTGACTAAGCATTAATCAATCTGCACTGTCCAATAACAAAATCACCCCTAATCACATCATCTGGTGCCATTGTACTCATTATCCTAAAACCTGTGCATGTTTTAATGCTTTAAAACTATCAAACTTACTGCAGTTTAGGGAGACAGATTTTTGGATGAATAGGCCATGTGATCTCCTGCTACATGCTTAGTAATAAACTTTTTCTCTCTTTGAAACTTTGCTGTCTCTAAAATTGGTTATTTGAGTGTACAGGCAAAAGAATCCACTGCCTTTGGTAACATAATAATCTCCATGGACTCAGAAAAGGCATATGACAAGCTCCATGGACTCAGAAAAGACATCCTTTCTTTATTAAAACATTTAGAAAAATAGGAATAGAAGGAAACTTTCTCCACATGATAAAGGGCATATATGAAAAACCTACTGCTAACATCATATTCAATGGGCAAAGGCTAAAAGCTTTCCCTCTATGATCTGGAACAAGACAAGGCAGCTCACTATTACCAGTATCACCACTGTTTTATTCAACATTGTACTGGAAGTTCTAGCCAGAGTAATTAGGCAAGAAAAAGAAATAAAATGCATCTAAACTGAAAAGTAAGGAGTAATACTCTCCATATTTGCAGGTGACATGATCATATATATAGAATGTCCTGAAAAATCTACAACAAAGCTAGTAAAGTTAATAAATAAATTTAGCAAAGTGGTCCCAGATGATGTAAATACACTAAAAAATTCAGTATTGTTTCTGTAACTGGTAATGAGCAATCTGAGGAGAAAATTTTAAAAAGTATTCCAATACTATAGCAATAAAATAATAAAATATTTAGAAACAAATCTAACCAAGAATTTAAAGGACCTGTACATAGACAATTACAAAACATTACCGATAAAACTTAGAGACACCTTAATAAATAGATGGAAATTCCATGTTCATGTATTGGAAGATTAAATATTGTTAAGATGTCAATTCTACCCAAAGCAATTTACAGATTCAATGCAATCCCAGTAAAAATCACAACTGTCTCTTTACAGAAATCTAAAAGCCAATGATCAAATTCATACTGAAGTGTAAAGAGTCCTAAATAACCACAACCATTTTGAAAAAGAAGTATGAAGTTGAAGGACTCACACTTACCAATTTTTAAAACTTATTACAAAGCCAGAGTAATCAAAACAGAACAGAATGACACAAAGGCAGACATTTAGACCAATGTAATCAAATTGAAAGTTCAGCAATACACCATCACATTCATGGCCCATTGATTTTTGACAAGGTTGTCATATGCACTCAATGAGGAAACAATAGCTTTTCAACAAATGGTACTGGGAAGTTGAATATCCACATGCAAAAGAGTGAAAGTGGATCCCTACTCACATCATATATAAAAATGACATCAAAATTGATAAAAGTCTAAATCTAAGGTAAAAGTATAAAACTCCTAGAGAAAAGATAGGGACACATCTTCTGAACTTTGTATTAGGCAATGGTTTCTTAGAACTTACAACAAAAATGTGACTTCATCAAAATTTAAAAAATTAAAATCTTTGGTGCATGCAAAGGACATTATCAAGAAAGTGAAAAGACAACCTACAGAATGTGAGAAAATATTTGGAAACCTTATTTCTTATAGGGGTTTAAGACCCAGAATATATAGAGCACACCTTGACTCAACAACAGAAGGACAAACAACCCTTATTAAAAATGGGCAGAGGAGGGGTGCATGAGTAGTTCAGAGGTTAGAATGCCTGCCTTTCATGCGGGAGACCCAGGTTCTATTCCCAGACCATGCATCCCCCCCCACCACAAAATGGGCAGAGGACTTCAATAGGCATTTCTCCAAAGAAGATATATAAGTGACCAATAAGTACAGGAGAAGATGGTCAACATCATTCACCTTTAGGTAAATGCCAATCAAAACTACAAGATACCATTTCACACCCATGAGAATGGCTACTGTTAGAAAATATACAATAATAAGTGCTGGTGCATACATGGAGAAATAGGGACACTTTTATATTGTTGGTGGGAATGTAAAATAGTGTAACTGCTGAGGAAAAGTGTGGTGGTTCATCATAGAATTAGCATATGACCCAGCAATTTCATTTCTATGAAGACATCCAAAAGATTTGAAACCCTTTGTCAACTCAGCAGCTATATGCATCACCTTAAACCATACTAAATTTCTAAATAGAAAACAATAAAAGAAACATTTTTTTCCTCACCTAACAATTCTCAACCATCCTGCATACAACTGGAAACA
Source organism: Tamandua tetradactyla (assembly GCF_023851605.1). NCBI lineage: Eukaryota > Metazoa > Chordata > Mammalia > Pilosa > Myrmecophagidae > Tamandua > Tamandua tetradactyla. The sequence continues at coordinate 129,731,052 of NC_135327.1, read as the reverse complement.
CATTAAATCTCCCCAGAAAAGAATGCAAATCTTTGGGTAATATTCATTCTTAAACTTGATATCTTACAACTAAAATACTATAACATGAACAAAACATCATTACAGTCCTTGTTACTGTAACTGATCATGTGGTTGTAGTTCGTATGTATCAATACCTTCTTCCACTACCCATTCCATGTTTCCCTTACCCTCAGCAAGCACTTCAGCTGGCCATGGTTCTTTGCCTGGTGGGGTGACCCAAACCTTCATTTCTGAAGTTTCAGAGCCATTGGTAGCCCTGCCTGATTTGGGTTGTTGCAGTTTTCCATTTATTTTAATCACAAGGCATAGTAATACTAAAAGACACCCTAAGGGATCTCCTATATTCCAGGAAAACTCTTCTTTACCTCTATTGTGTAGTTGCAGTCCTATTTCCCCCTGATAGTCAGGGTCAATTACCCCAGACAATAATGTAACCCCCTTCTTGACATGTTGATCTAGGGGTATGAGTAGCCCCAAGTGACCAGGTGGCAGTCTTAGCTTTCAGCTCAATGGAATCATTGTTACTTCTCCTGGTGGAGCACTCCCCCTGTTGGAACTAAAACCTGTAGACCAGCAGAGTTCAAGGTCACAAGGACAGGAAGCAAAAATTTTCCTAGTGGATCACTAGGGGTAATAGTGCCATTTCCATTTCCACCCCATGGTTCCTGGACTCACAGATCCTGGCTTTGGGAGAAGCAGCACCATACAGTGGATGCTGATTCAGAGCATATGCCGCTTCCCAAAGACCAGCCAATACTTCAAGATATTGCCACCTAGTTGGCACCGTAATTGAGTTTTCAAAAGGCCATTCCACCATTCTACCAATCCAGCTGCCTCTGGATGGATGAGGAACATGGTAAGAACAGAGAATTCCATGAGCATGTGCCCATTCCCGCATTTCATTTATCATGAAGTGTGTTACTTGATCAGAAGCAATGCTATGTGGAATACCATGATGATGGATAAGACATTCTGTAAGTCCACGGATATTAGTTTTGGCAGAAGCTTTGCATGCAGGGAAAGCAAACCCATATCCAGAGTATGTATCTATTCCAGTTAGAACAAATCACTGCCCCTTCCATGAAGGGAGTGGTCCAATGTAATCAACCTGCCACCATGTAGCTGGCTGGTCACCTCAGGGAATGGTGCCATTATTGGGTGCTGTGTGGGGTCTCTGCTGCTGGCAGATTGGGCACTCAGCAGTGGCTGTATCCAAGTCAGCCTTGGTGAGTGGAAGTCCATGTTGCTGAGCCCATGCATAACCTCACTCCCTACCACCATGACCACTTTGTCCATGAACCCATTGGGCAATGACAGGAGTTGCTGGGGAAAGAGGCTGATTGGTATCCACAGAAGGGGTCATCTTATCCACTTAATTATTAAAACCTTCCTCTGCTGAAGTCACCCTCGATGCGCATTCACGTGGGACACAAATATCTTCATGTTTTTAGCCCACTCAGAAAGTCTATCCACATACCTCTTCCCCAGACCCCTTTGTCACCAATTTTCCAATTATGGTCTTTCCATGCCCCTGACCATCCAACCAAACCATTAGCAACAGCCCATGAATCAGTATATAAACACACCCCTGGCCAGTTTTCCTTCCAAGCAAAATGAACAACCAGGTGCACTGCTCAAAGTTCTGCCCACTGGGAGGATTTCCCCTCACCACTGTCCTTCAAGGACATCCCAGAAAGGGGTTGTAATGCTGCAGCTGTCCACTTTTGGGTGGTACCTGCATATCGTGCTGAACCATCTGTAAACCAGGCCCGAGTTTTCTCTTCCTCAGTCAATTCACTGTAAGGAACACCTTAAGAGGCCATAGCCCTGGTCTGGGAAAGAGAAGATAATGTGGCAGGAGTGGAGACCATGGTTATTTGGGCCACTTCTTCATGTAACTTACTTGTGCCTTCAGGACCTGCTCTGACCCTATCGGTATATACCATTTCCATTTTATGATGGAGTGCTGCTGCGCAGGCCCAACTTTATGGCTTGGTGGGTCAGACAACACCCACTTATTATAAGCAAATCAGGTCTCATGGTAACTTGGTGGCCCATGGTTAAGCGTTCAGTCTCTATCTCTATTGAGGCCTGGTAGCAGGCCAAAAGCTGTTTATCAAAAGGAGAGCATTTATCTGCAGCAGATGGTAAGCTTTGCTCAAAAATCCTAAGGGTCTGTGTTGTGATTCTCCTATAAGGGCCTGCCAAAGGCTCCAGACAGCATCTCTATTTGCCACTGACACTTCCAGCACCATTGGATCTGCTGGATAATATGGTCCAAGTGGCAGAGCAGCTTGTATGGCAGCCTGGACCTGTCACAGAGCCTCCTCTTGTTCAGGTCCCCACTCAAAATTAGTAGCTTTCTGGTCACTCAATAAATGGGACCGGATTAGCACACCCAAATGAGGAATATGTTGTCGCCAAAATCCAAAAAGAACAACTAGGCGTTGTGCTTCTTTTTTGGTTGTAGGAGGGGCCAGATGCAGCAACTCATCCTTCACCTTAGAAGGAATATCTCAACATGCCCACACCACTGGACACCTAGAAATTTCACTGAGGTGGAAGACCCCTGTATTTTTGTTGGATTTTTCTCCCATCCTCTGACACGCAAATGCCTTACTAGTAAGGCTAAAGTAGTTGTTACTTCTTGCTCACTAGGTCCAATCAATCATAATGAACCAGTGTGATGTCTTGTGGAATGGAAAAACAATCAAGTTCCCTGTGGACAAGACTGTGACATAGGGCTGTAGAGTTTATATACCCCTGAGGTATATAAGTGAAAGCACATTGTGGACCTTGACAGGTGAAAACAAACTGTTACTATGGTCCTTAAAAGCATTTGCCAGATCAATAGCTGCATACCAGGTACTAGCAGATGTATTGATTTGTTCAAGCAATGGATACCACATCTGAAACAGCAGCTGCAATTGGAGTTACCACCTGGTTGAGCTTGCGATAATCCACTGTCATACTCCAAGACCCATCTGTTTTCTGCACAGGCCAAATAGGAGAGTTGAATGGGGATGCGGTGGAAATTACCACCCCTGAATCTTTCAAGTCCTTAAGAGTGTCAGTAATCTCTGCAATCCCTCCAGTAATCTGGTATTGCTTCTGATTTACTATTTTGTTCAGTAGGGGCAGTTCTAGTGGCTTTCACCGAACTTTCCCATCATAATAGCTCTCACCGCATGTTAGAGAGCCAATGTAGGGATTCTGCCAGTTGTTCAGTATGTCTATTGTAATTATGTATTCTGGAATTGGGAAAATAACTGCAGAATGGGTCAAGGGGCCCACTGGACCCACTGTGAGACGGACTTGAGCTAAAACTCCATTGATCACCTGATCTCCATAAGCCCCCACTCTGACTGGTGGACCAGAGTGACGTTTTGGGTCCCTTGGAATTAATGTCACTTCTAAACCAGTGTCTAATAATCCCTGAAATATCTGATCATTTCTTTTTCCCCAATGCACAGTTACCTGGCTTGGAGGAAGATTAACAATATAAATTTTTGGCAATGTAACAGGGTCCTCCCCCAAAGGGACCTGGCCTCCCCCTCTTTCAAGGGGCTCTGGATCTGTAAACTGTCTCAAGTCTGGAAATTGATTAAGGAGCCAGGACTCTTTGTTTTGTAATTTAAGTTAAACTTCTGTTCACTTGACCTAGAACTCTTTTGTTTATACAACTCAAACAAGAATCTAGTAGACTGCCCATCTATTGTACTTCTAGGTAACCCATGATTTACTAGCCAATGACACAAGTCTCTGCAAGTCAGATTATTTTGACTCCTGCTTTGAATCTGCTGTCTGTTATGATAGCCAAGTCCACCTTATCTTCGGTGATTAAGTGCTGCCACCTGGCTTCTGCCAGCTCGTGATTCCTTTGGGAGCTCTAACATGAACCCCCATACACATGTGATTCTGGTGGGGCTTTCAAGCAAGGGCCCTAGGCTGCCACAGGGATGGATACATGATTGGTGCAGAGGTAGACATGCGATACAGAGTCTAAGTCCTTTGTTGAGATTGATAGAAAGAATGGGATAGAGTTTCTTTCCTTCTGAGATCTGTAGTATTAAGAGCCAAGTCCCAGGAGCTGTTAGGAGCCATCTCTCCCAGCCATGGAGAAAGCCTGCTAAAGAACAAAACCAATGAACAGGAAAGCAGATGTGAAAGATGAAGAAAGTAGGACAGATACTTGATCAACTCAATTGTGCCCCTGTTCTGGTCTCTGAACCACCTGGTTCCATAATTCAATAAATCTCCCTCAGGTTTAGGACAGAGTGAATTGTGAGTCTATCACTTGCCATTGAAAGAGTCTTGACTAAGACACAAGTGTAGGTTGGAGAACTTCTTATCTGCAAAAACTTCTGAAAGCCTCAACAAACCAACCACAAGTAAAGGGATAGAATCAGTCATCAAAAGCCTACAGAAAAGAAGAGCTCAGGACTGCATAGCTTCACAGGAGAGTTTTATCAAACATTACAAGAAGAAGTAATACTATTCCTACTCAAATTCTTCCAAAAAATTTAAGAAGAGGGAACACTACCTAATTCATTCTATGAAGTCAACATCACCTTAATAACAAACCTGGATAAAAATACTACAAGAAAAATTCAGACCAATCTCTCCAACGAAAATAGATGCAAAATTCCTCGACAAAATACTTGCAAATGGAATCCAACAGCATATTAAAAGAATTATCCATCATGACCAAATTGTTTTATTTCATATATGCAAGAATGGTTCAACACAAGAAAATCAATTAATGTAATACATGACATTAACAAATTAAAAGGAAAAAAGTGCCTGCTCATCTCGATTGATGTAGAAAAGACATTTGACAAAATTCAGCATCCTTTCACGATAAAAACGCTTCAAAAAGTAGGAACTAAAGGAAACATCCTCAATATGATAAAGGAAATATATGAAAAACCCATATATTGTAGCTAACAAAGCTACCATTATACTCAATGATGAAGGACTGAAAGCTCTCCCTCTAGTTTGGAAACAAGACAGGATACACACTGTCACCACTGTTATTCGACATTGTGGTAGAAGTTCTAGCTATGGTAACTGGGCAGGAAAAAGAATAAAATATATCAAAATTGGAAAGTAAGAAGTAAAACTGTCACTATTTGAAGATGACATGATCTTATATTTAGAAAATCCAGAAAAAAACAACAGCAAAGCTACTTGAGCTAATAAGCGAGTTCAGCAAAGTGGAGGATACAAGATCAACATGCAAAAATCAATGATGTTTCTATACACTGGTAATGAGCTATCCAAGGAGGTAGCCAAGAAAAAATTGCATTTACAATATCAGTTAAAAGAATCAGATATGTAGGAATAAACCTAACTAAGGATGTAAAGGATTTGTACACAGAAAACTACAAAACATTAGTGAAAGAAATCAAAGACCTGAATAAATGGAAAGACATTTCATGTTCATGGATTGGAAGGCTAAAAGTCATTAACATGTCAAGTCTTCCCAAACTGATCTATATATTCAATGTAATACCAATCAAAATTCCAAAAGACCACTTTTCAGAAAAGGAAAAGCTAATTATCAATTTTATTTGGAAGTGTAAGGGAACTGGAATAGCCAAAACCATATTGAAAAAGAAGAATGAAGTGGGAGGTATTACACGTCCTGACTTTAAAGCATATTACAAAGCCATAGTGGTCAAAACAGCATGGTACTGGCATAAAGGTAGACCTATTGATCAATGGAATCAAAATGAGAGGTCAGAAATAGACCTTCAGATCTATGGTCAATTGAATTTTGATAATGCTCCCAAGTCCACTCAGTTGAGACAGATCAGCCTCTTCAATAAATTCCATCTTATACCTTAATAACAGTATTGACTATTTTACACACCACACTTATTTTCAAGAAGGTTTTGATGTAGCTTGAACTATACATATCAGAAAACATAAGATAAAACTGGCTCTATTTGTAGGCGACATGATTGTCTACATAGAAAACCCAAGGAATCTAAACAAAACTCCAAGGACTAATATTTGAGTTCAGCAAGGTTACCAAAAACAAAATCTACATATAAAAATCATTTTTCTCTATATAAGCAATGGACACATGGCACCAAAATTAAAATTCAATTCCATTTACAATCACTCAAAAAAGAGGAGTACTTAGGTGTTAATCTAACAAAATATGTGCAGGCCTTGTAGGCTGAAGCTACAAAATACTAATGAAACAAATTAAAGATCTAAATAAATAAAGAGAGATACTGTGTTCATGGATTGGAAGATTCAGTATAATAATATGTACCAATTATGTCCAATTGATATATGGGTTTAACACAATTGCTGTCAAAATTGGATTTTCTGTAGAGATAGACAATATTATTTTAGCATTTATATAGAAAGTCAAAGGAACTAGAATTGCTCAACCAAATATGAAAAAGAAGAATAAGGTTGGGGTGGGGACTCAGTCTACCCAATTTCAAAACTTGTTATTTCGCTACAGTTATCAAGACTGTGTTGTATTAACAGAGGGACAGACATGGAGATCAGTGGAACGTAATAGAGAATCCAGAAATAGACCCACATAAGTAAAGCCAATTAATTTTGACAAATGTACAAAAGCAATTCATTGGAGGAAGGATAATCTTTAAACAAAAATCATTTTTATTAGAAATTGTAATTTTACAGAAAAATCATGCAGCAAGTACAGAGTCCCCATATACTTCCCCTCACACGCAGATTTCCCTTTTTATTAACACTGCGTTATTGTGGTAACTTTGTTACAGTTAATAAAACAATATTATGATTATATGTTTAACTATAGCCCATAGTTTGTAAAAAAAATTTGTGAACCATAATATGTTTTCATGAATTTTTTATTCTGGTAACATGTATGCAGTTTAGAACTTCCTCCTTTTAACCACATTCATAAATACGATTTGGTGATGTAATCACTTTCACAATTCTGTGCTACCGTTACCACCATCCATTACCAAAATTTTTCCATCAACCTAAACAGAAACTCTGTACCAATTAAGCATCAACTTCTTATTCCCCATCCCCACTCCCAGCGCTAGTAACTTGTATTCCAGTTTCTGACTCTGTGAATTTACAAATGTTCATTATTCCGTATAAATAAGGTCATATTTGCTCTTTAGCGTCAGGCTTACTTCACTCAACATGATCTCTTCAACCATGTTTTTGTATGTATCAGAACGTCATTCTTTTTATCTGAATAACATTCCACTTTATGGATATTACACAATGTGTTTATCTATTTGTCTTTGTGGGACACGGGTTGTTTCCATCCTTTGAGTACTGTGAAGAGTATTGCCATGAATATCTGTGTACAAGTATCTGTATCCTAGCAGTGAGGTTGCCAGGTCATGTGGTAATTCTATACTTAATTTTCAAAGTACTACTGAAAAGTTTTTCAGGGCAGCTACACTGTTTTATGCTCCCATCAACAATGAACTGTTGCTATTTCTCCACATCCTTATCAGCCCTTATTATTTTCTAATTTTTTTAATAGTACCCATTCTAGTGTTTGTGAAGTAGAAATCATTGTGGTTTGCTGTGCATTTCCCTAATGACTAATGATGTTGGGGATATTTTCATGTGCTTAGTGGAAATTTGTATGTATTCTTTGGGAGAAATGTCCAAAGTTCTTTGCCCATTTTTAAATTAGTTTGCTTATCTTTCTGTGGTTGAATTTTAGTATTTCTGTCTATATTCTGGATATTAAACTGTTATCAGAGACATGATTTCCTAAAATTTTCTATCAATCTGTAGGTTATCTTATTACTTACTTCATAAAGTCCCTTGATGCACAAAGGTTTTTAATTTGGATAAAGTTTCATTTATCCATTCTTTCTTTTTTGGCTTACGATTTTGGTGTAAAGTCTAGGAAACCGTTGCCCAACACAAGGTCCTGAAGATGTTCCCCTATATTTTTTCTACAGGTTTTATAGTTTTTGTTCTTATATTTATGTCTTTGGCCCACTTTGAGTTAGTTTTTGAAGGTGTGAGGTAGGGGACCCTTTCCTTGTTTAGCATGTGGATATCCAGTTTTTCCAGTACCATTAACTGAAGCCGACTTCATCTGTTGAAAAGACCATCCTTTCCCCAATTAGTGGATTTGGTATCCTTGTCAAAAATCAATTGACAGGGTGTACTGGTGGTTCAGTGGTAGAATGCTTGTCTTCCTGGGTTCGATTTCCGGACCATAAACCCCCTGCCGCCAAAAAAAATATCAATTGGCCATAAATGTGAGGGTTTATTTCTGCACTCTCATTTCTAGTGCATTGGCCTATATATCTGTGCTTAATCCCATACTATCTTGATTATTGTAGTATTGTAATAAGTTTTAAATTGAGAAATGTGAGTCTTCCAACTATACTTTCCTTTTTAAAGATAAAAGGTTTTGGTATTTGAGGCCCTTTCCCTTTTGTGCAAATTTAATGATTGGTTTTCCATTTCTGGAAAGAAGGTTATGAGAATTTTGATTAGGGTTGTATTGACTCTGTAAGTTACTTTGAGTAGAATTGATATCTTAATAATATTTAGCCTTCCAAACCATGAATGCAGAATATTCTTCCATTTATTTAGGTCTTCTTTAACTTCTTTCAACAATTTTGTAGTTTTGTAGTTTTCCATGTATAAGTCTTAATCCTTGGTTAAATTTACTCCTAAATATTTTATTCTTTTTGTTGCTATTATAAATGGCATGTTTTCTTTTATTTCCTTTTCAGTTTGCTCATTACTAGTGCATGGAAATACCGCTGATTTTTGCATGTTGATCATTTACTCTGTCATTTTGCTGAATTTGTTAATTAGCTTTAGTAGCTTTGTTGTGTATTTTTCAGGATTCTCTGTTTATAGTTTCATGTCATCTGCAAATAAAGAAAAGTTTTATTTCTTCCTTTCCAATTTGAATGGCTTTTATTTCTTTTTCTTGCTTAATTGCTCTGCTTGGAACTTCCAGTACAATGTTGAACAAAAGTGGTGACAGTGGGTATCCTTGACTTGTTTCTGACCTCACAGAGAGGTCATTCAGTCTTTCTTTGGAGTGTAATGTTAACTATGGACCCTTCATATATGCCCTTTCTCTTGCTGAGGAAGTTTCCTTCTATTCATAGTTTCTTGAGAGTTTTAATCAAGAAGGAACATGAATTTTGTCAAATGCCTTTTCTTTGCCAATTAAGATAATTGTGTGGATTTTCCCCCTTTCTTTTAATATGACATATTACATTGATTGATTTACTTGTGTTTGATCACTTTTGCATTCCTTGGATAAATCCCACTTGATCCTAATGTATAGTTCTTTAAATGTACTGTTGGATTCAGCATACTAGCATTTTGTTTGTATTTTATTTAGTTTGTAGCATACTAGTATATTTAGTATATTCATAAGGGATATTTGTCCATAATTTTCTTTTTTTGTAATACCTTTATCTGACTTTAGTATAAGGGTGATGTTGGACTCATAAAATGTGTTAAAAGTGTCCCATTCTCTTCAGTTTTTTTTGAAGAGTGTGTGTATGAGTGGTGTTAATTCTTCTTGAAATGTTTGATAAAATTCACCAGTGAAGACTTCTGATCTTGGATCTTTCTTTTGTTGGGAGGTTTTTAATTACTGACTTAATCTTTTTATTTGCTTTGGTCTGTTGAGATCTTTTATTTCTTCTTGAGACAGTGTAGATACTTTGTGTGCTTCTAGGAATTTATCCATTTCATATAGCCGATGTAATTTGTTGGGTTACAATTATTCATAGCACACTCTTATAATCATCTTCATTTCTGTGGGGAGTTGTTCCTCTTTTCATTTCTGATTTTAGTTCTTGTATCCTCTCTCTGCTTTCTTTGTCAGTCTAGCTAGAAGTTTGTCAATAAACTTCTATTTTTTTAATTATCTATTTCATTTATCTCCCCTCGAATATTGGTCTTACTGAGAATAAGACACTTCTGCTGGCTACATGTTATTGTGGTGTCATAGTTCCCGAAGAAGACACACAGGAGCACTAATTGGAGCAATGCTTTTACTCGTATAGAGAAGACAGTCACCTTCAGTAGTGGTCATTGGTCTCCCATGGTCAGCAGGTACCTCCTGAAAACTGTGTGCAGGACAACGATTTGACACTCTCCTTTTGTTCTGCACTGTGAGATACCATCCCTGAAACAGTCAAACTTGTGGACTCTGCGGAAGCAATACATAGAAGTTCACTGTATGCTGGAAGAGGCAAGGATTACCCTGTAAGGAAGAAGGACTTGGGTCAGGCATAAACTCACTTCTTAGCCTCCAATTAAGGGAATATTCCAGGCCCAGTAGGGCAAACCTGGGGAGAAGTAGCATGTCTTGCAATGGTTGATTCCCAACAGTCCACTGCTTGACCCTCACTATGCTGCCAGAAAAAAAGTTACAATAGCATGTCACATTTAGTAGAACTAATTGCCATCTTGAATTTGAAGGTGGAAGTGGGTCTGATGTAGTCCCTGAATAATCCAGATTGTAATGACTTGTTTGCAGAGTCTTCTTGCCAGGTTCATACAACATTTAACCAGGGCCATCAGGATAATTACCTCCAGGAAAATGGTCAGTCCTCCTGTAGGAGTTCTCAACCAAGAGGCCCATCAAACAAAGAATTCACAGGGGTAAGGGGTGTTGTAATTGTACGGGCTACAGCAATCCCGCTTGAGCATGTATCTTTTCCAGTTCAGTTTCAACCTCTCCTGAATTTTTACATAGATACAGAATGATGTACTGGCAATAATGCAGACACTTCCTTGTTCTGGCAACAGATATTTAAGGGCTCTCTGGTTATCCACCACCACTTTGGCTGAGTCCACTTATCCACTGTGGTGGTTTAATGAGTGTTGTTGGTCTTGAATTGCTCAGGGTTAGCATTAGCTATTTTTTTCTATAGTCAGACATAAGTTGTGTACCACCTGTCCTAGGACATGCTTGCTTTGAATACCTGGACTACAGAATGAAACCAGCTGTTATACTGTCATTTCAGAAGTGTTGTAATGTACTACCCTATGATGGAAAAGTACCATGGGACCCTTTTAACTCTCCATGTGATTTTCCATATGGATTGTATGTCTGAGATAGCAGGAGCTCTTTCTTGGTGGGAGATACTCCATTGCTAATGAGTTCCACAAATGAAAATATATACTGGGGGGCGGGGAGGGGGCAACAAGTGACTCCCACCTGGATTTCTTATAGAATGTACATTCATCCAATATAAGTCTGCTCAGGCTGAGTTTGCTATGAGGTAGGAGTAAGTGATTACAAGTACTACCTTATGCAAAATGCCAAATAAGTCAATGACCTCGGTCCCTGTATGAGACCCCCTTTCAGTCATGCTTTAAGGGTTATTAAAGCAGGGAACCCTGAGGCAGGTTTGCAATTGGACACTCATTAATGCAGTGGTCTGGCAATTTGACCCATTGGTTGCTTAGGGTAAACCAGGGTCATTGGGCACTGGTCAGGTTGCCACTACAGAGGTCCACACTGCAAGAGAACTTATTCTGGGTTGGCAAATGCAGCATTGCTCGAGGTCACCTTCCACTGTCACTACTGAACTAACTTCCACAAGGTGTTGTTGATCGAGCCACTACCAAGATTTCTAAGGAGAAGAGAGAGGTTAGTTTCCTTACTGTTGCCACCTGTTCCTCATATTTCTGTAGGCCAGAGATTCTCTTGTTTTATTATATAAGGGTAGGGTTGCTCAGGTATTGCAACCCAGACTGTCTAAGTATTGATGTGACAACCTCTGCAGGGACCCATTGTCCCTGTCTCTTGATCCAAACCTTCTTACCTCAGTCATTCAGTCCAGGAAGAAAGGTCATGTTCTGTATATATTTAACATACCTGATAATGTTGCCTTTCTAAGTTGGGGGGTTGGGAGTCTTGGATATGACCATGGAACCCTAGTGCCTTGGTATTCCATTACCTCCTCCCCATTCCCATTGGGTCTCATAGGAGGGAGGTACCATGAATAGCATTTCCTCTAAATTTGAATAGTGGGTTCCTATTGGTGGTGTTATTGCCACTCAGACCAAAAACCATCCCCTGGTAGTATGTTCAGGAAGAAAAAGAATGGCTAGGTTTCTGAGATTGGGATTACACAGTGTGCAACCTAATCAGGTGGTTACCTGGTTTTCTACCCCCTCCACATTCAGTATTTCCCACCATGTGATGCAGTGCCATGCTTCCCTCCCACTAAAGTGCAGTATTTAGTATCCATAGGGGAGTGTAGTGTTTAATGTTGTAAACATCCTGTGAAACGTCTACCTTGATGGCCTTTGCGTAGTTGTCTGAGTTGTCTATCCCAACATTCTGCTGCCCCATTTAACTGAGAGTGAAGTGATATGGGATATGGAAGTCCCATCTGATGCCATGAATGTGTATCCACTGATGCCACGGATATGTCCACTATCGAGTTGCTTGTTCTGTAAATAAGTTAGCTGGGTCTAAAAAGGTCCAGTTGGGTAATCAAATACATGGCAGAGGAGTTTTTCCAAGGCCACAATAGTGGTCCCAGAATGTGTATCACACATGGGAATTGCTGTTCCATATCTGGAGTATGCATTTATAGCAGTGAGACACCATAGGAACATATAGCTAGGGATCCTATGGGTAAATTTGCCACTTTTATGTGGGCCTAAGCCCTGGCTGATATAGTCCAGTTTTTAGCATTTTATGGCCTGAGATCACTGGCAGGAGTTACACAACTGTGCTGCATATTTCACTTACTCTTTCTTTAGGGTGAGCCGACATGACTTAGTCCATTTTTGCATCTGAAGTGGGTTTCCATGTCTCATTCTATGGTGGACCCAATGGGCATCACAGAAACTTGTTTGATACATGAGTGGTCAGCCCAGAAATTCCACTCATGTTCTGCTTCAAAGGCCCTTTGCCTTGGACATCAACATGGACAATGAATAGGTCTACCCAGTTTGCAATCTGTTGCCATAGTCTTTGTCCCCACATGGGAGAGCCTCTAATATTTCAGGCATTAGCTTGCTAGTTACCAGATGATATGGCCAGCTCATTTACAATGGCCCATGAATCTGTAAATATTATAGCAGGAAGTTGTTGGAGTGGCTTGCACCACTTTCCAGAGCTTAGCCCATTGGACTTAGCATTCATGACCAGTTATAGTTAGAAGGCAGCCATCTTTTGGGTTGATGACCACAATGAATCAATGAATTCCATTTTTTTTTAAACTAACTCCATTAGTTTTGAGATTCACAGATCCATCTATCACCAAGCCATACTGTCAGCTGAAACATTCTTAGGCTAGGGGCCCCAATTAGCCAAGGAAGGGATAGAAGCATTCTCTACAGGTTTATCAATCCTGTATCATGGAGCCAGCTGACTCCTTGAGGTCCTGGTTGGGCTTGGTCTTGGAGATACCATTTCTATTTAATAACAGATCTTTGTTGAACCTGTACCACTTGTTAGGAGGGCTAGTGAATGCCCAATGTGAAAATGGAGGTAGAACACAGGAATGTCTATCTTGAGACCCTATAAATAAACAAATGCATACACACATATAGGTGTGCACATGTAGATATATATACATATACATATATACATATGGAATATATATGTACATATCCATTTTGGGACATATGGAAAATGCAGAAGAATATAAAGAAACAAATAAAAATAATACATATTCTTACAATCCAGAGATAACAGCTATTATCCGGTCTCTTTTCATGAATAAAAATTCAAGCAACAGCCACTTTAGTGGGCATTGTGCTAGAGAAAGGCAAAATACATTTAATAAAATGATTATTGGTTTATGATGAGTTTCTAATCAAACAAAAACATTAATGTAAGAGGTAGAATTAAGTAAGAGAGTATAAGTAAAGAAAAGATATATAAATATACAGTATTTATTTATAAAAGCAGAATGTCAAATATTTTTTTGTGCAGAAGTTCCACACCTGGGCAGCCTATGATTGTTTTTTCACAACATGCATTTTCACCATAAAATACAATAAATATGCCTTAGGATTACCACCTTCTAGGAACCATTATATCTATGGAAACAGAAAACAGGAAATAAAAAATTGATTCATTGATTCGTATATGTATTTATCCTAATGTTGTGCAAAGAGTAGTGCACAGTAAATACTTATTTGTATAGCATTTTATCTCCTTTAGCTAATCATGCAAGTTTCCATGGAGACAAAAAAGAAAAGGAAGCAAACCTCATGTGCCCCAATGCAAAGTCCAAACTACTTGGAATGCTACCAAGAAAGCCATAAAATCATGCAGCCATGTTAAAGTGTACAAAGTTGTTCAGTTACAGTAACTGTCCCAGACAACCAACTTTAGAAGCATAGGAACCCAGGGTTAAATTGCAGGTAAAACTGTGTCATAGTGATTGTGAAAGAATATATGATGAAAAAGATCTGTGAGGTTGTGCAATCATTTTGGTTTGGCTGGTGAAGTGGACAGAGGAAAAGAGGGGAGATAACACAAAAGGTTTCATGCAGGAGTTTGTATGTAAAAAGAGAAAATAATAATACTGTTATAGAATTGTGTCCCCTAAGAAGATGTGTGGAAGTTCTAACCTCCAATTCCTGTGAATGTGACCTTATTTGGGATAGGATTTTGCAGATTAATCAAGTTAAGATGAGGCCATACTGAAATAGGATGGACCCTAATTCCATATCACTGTTGTTATTATAAAAAGAGAGGAGACAGAGACACACAGAGAAGGCAGAAGACTATGTGAAGACAGAGATGGGGCAAAGTGATACATTGAAAAACCAAGGAATTCCAAAGATCGCCTGTAAATACCAGAAGCTAGAAAAAGCAAGGAAGTATATTTTCCTACAGGTTTCAGAGGGAGCACAGCCCTGCTGACACCTTGATTTTGGACTTCAAACCTCCAGAACTGTGAGACAGTAAATTTTCTGTTTCTAGTTTGTAGTATTTTTTATAGCAGCCCTAGGAAACTAATAAAAATGCAGACCCAAGAGACTGTGAAAACCACTTTTTCTAAGGAATCCTATAAGTTTCCTGTGATGAATTGTACACATACCATGACTACTGTAGTTTCCCATGGAATTTCTTTTCAACAGACAATATTATCTTAATGAACCCTGCTTTGTGGAAACCCTCATAAAACTCACTGGGCATTTTTCAGAACTACAAAGCTATAAAGCAGATAGGAAACTATAAAGATTAGGGGGTGTCTCAGTTTGCTAAAGCTGCTGGAATGCAGTATATCAGAAGTGGGTTGGCTTTTATAATGGGGATTTATTAACTTACAAATTTAGTTATGAGGCCATGCATATGTCGCAATTCAGGCATCAGCAGGATGATACCTTCTCTGAAGACAGACTGCTGCTATCTGGGGTTCCTCTGTCAGATAGCAAAGCACGTGGCCAGCATCTACTGGTCCTTCACTCCCAGATTCATTGCTTTTAGCTTCTAGCTGCAGTGGCTTCCTCTTTCAGCTCCTCTAGAGGCTTTTTCTCTCAAAGCTCTTTTGGTTTTCTCTGACTGTTATTCTCTCATAAAGGACTCCAGTAAAAAGATTAAGACTCATTTTGAATGGGGTATGTCTCAGTTTGCTAAAGCTGCTAGAATTAATATATCAGAATTGGGCTGGCTTTTTCAATGGGGATTTATCGGGTTAATAATTTATAGTTCTACGACCCTGAAAATGTCTAAATTAAAACATCAGGAGGAAGATACCTTGCCAGAGGAAAAGCTGCTAGCATCTGGGGTTCCTTTGTCCCATGGGAAGGCACACGGTGATGTCTGATGGCCCTTCTCTCCTGGGTTGTTTTCTATGGCTCTCTCTCCTCTGGAGGCTTTTTCCTAGATTTCATCTCTTAGCTTCTCTGAGCTCTTTGAGTTTCATCTCTCTTTTATCCTCTCATAAAGGATTCCAGCAATAGGATTAAGACCCACGTTGAATGGGTTGAGTCACATCTCCATGGAAACAGCCGAACCAAAAGGCCCCACCCACAACAGGTCTCCCCTACAAGAACGGATTAAAAGAACATGGCCTTTTCTGGGTTACATGAACGTTTCAAACCAGCACAGAGGGCAACCATTTTGTTTTCTAGGGACTATTAAGGCTTGCCCAGGGTTTGAATGGCTACCCCAAGAGCACATCTCTATGAGTGTCAGAACCAGTTTTCCAGATCTCCCCATCAGTGTTCTGATGACACTACCCTGCCTCATCCTATATTAAGTGAATTACGATTTTCCTGCTATGGGATCTTGTGGCTCTCCAAGATTATTATGAAATCTATTAACAAAGGCTCACCGTTTATTCTCATAGGCAAAATTCTATCTAGAAAAATGATGGCACTATTGTCTGAATGGTTTTATCCACCATGGTGGTTACCAAACACAAAAAAGGCATTCTTGGTACTTTCTATGAAATATTTTTACCCCAAGAATACAATGTTGAATAAAAGTTGATACACTATTGTATAAACACTGACCTGATATAGTATCTTTTGGCTTTTTTTTAACCTTTTTAAAAAAAAATTTGAAATATAATATATATACAAAAAAGGAATACATTTCCAAGTACATTTTAACAAGTAGTCATAAAACAGATTTTAAAGTTTGGTTTGGGTTACAGCCCCACAAGTTTTCATTTTTCCTTCTAGCAGCTCCAAGATACTGGAGACTAAAGGAAATATCAATATAATGATTCAGCACTCACACTCATTTGTTAAACCCGACCTTCTCTATATAACTCCATCATCACCCTTGATCTTTCTTCCACTCTTTAGGGGTATTTAGGCTATGGTCATTCTAACATTTTTCATGTTGGAAGGAGCTGTTGATATTATGGCATGGGGGATGGAACCAGTTGATATTTTGGAGAAGCTGGCCCCTCTGCATTTCAGGACTTATCTGGTCCAGGGACCCATCTGGAGGTTGGAGATTTTGGAAAGTTACCCTAGTGTATGGGACCTTTGTAGAATCTTATATACTGCCCTAGGTGTTCTTTAGGATTGGCAGGAATGGTTTTGGATGGGATTTGGTGAGTTATGATAGGTAGCAATGTCTAACTGAGGCTCGTGTAAGAGTGACCTCCAGAGTAGCTTCTCAACTCTATTTGAACTCTCTCAGCTCTCTCAGGCGTTGATACCTTTTTTGTTACACTTTTCTCTCTTTTTGTCAGCATGGCATTGTTGATCCCACGGGGCCAGGGCCACTCATCCCTGGGAGTCATTTCGTAGTCTTTTGGCTGTTTAAAACAATATTAGTGCTTTGAGACTTTGCTTTATATTTACTGACCTGACAGTAAGTCATTTGAAGTTTTGCTATAAAAACTTCATGAAGTCATCAACTTTTTGTTTCTCAGGAGAAAAGCCATTATTAAGCAAGAACCCCTAATTTCTTTTTTTAGCATTCAGTTAAATGGAATGCTGCTTCAAAAATTTGTTGTGTCAAATGATAAGGATAAACATTAAATACATTGTATTTAAACCCATTCATAAACCACACTCTCAAAAATGTGGGGAAAAGCATCTGTCATGACTTTCATCTTCCTGGAAAGTAGTGGTGATATGGAATTACATACTCCACACCTTGGGGAGATCACTTCTTAAGACGATCATCTATTAAATATATTGGAGAGGTAATTCCTACAAAACCTTTTACCATCTTTGTGTCAAGCCAGATTTTTAGTATCTTGTTTGCTTGGGACTGTCTCCCAAGCCTGCTGAGCTGGAGCTCAAAGGACACAGGCACCACTCAAGCGGAACATTTACAACACTCAGAAAGACACTGAGCCTGTAAAATAGGGATTTTGTTTTCTTATCTTGCCTTTTGCAATGTAGAAACTACAAGAAAAATGTAGCTGGGCATTAGGAATGTGTCACAGGCAGCAAGCTCTTTTTCCCGTTCAGTAATTAATTCCTTCTTGAAAAATAACGCACTGACTGAGTTTCTTTTGTAATTCTACCCTTTCACAGCTTCTCCCTCACAGGCTATACTTTCTAAAACACTTTTTAGCTTGCAAACCTACAGTAGGCTTCTATTGTAAAGAGCAGTTTTCGAGAGGAAATGTGGTATAGCAGAAAGAGCTAGGAGTCTGTTTTAGACCCCACTAGTAGTAGAAGGAAGATTAACCCTTTAGGGTCTCTGTTTATTTTAAAAATAAGCTGCATTTCCAGCTTTAAAATTCTGTGCTTTTACTCTCTGGCATACAAAGTTCTTCACTGGTTAGGACACATTATTTACTCCTCTCTCTCTCCACACAGCAGTCATGAACCTTTCATCTCAGCTGGGTTACTCCAACGTCTTTCACATGACTGTCACACTGACTTCAACTTGCTGCAAGTTCATGCACTACTTTCACTTTCGGAATGAATGCCCATTTTCCTTCTTCACGACCAGTTGATACATTTTCTTTGTGGCCCACAAATTCCCCCTGATTATTGCAGCTCATGATATTCTCATCCATGTCCTAAAACACTGTGGTGGTAATATTTATGGCCTGTACAGCACCCCTCGGCACTTCATTTAAAAAGACATTATCACATTCTCCAGTTATTTTTGCATGTACATTCATTTTGGGGCTCTTTAATCGCATGTACTTTTTTCTACCTCTTGATTTCTCCTTCTTTCCCAGGTGTCTCTCTTACCGCATAAATTTGAAGAGGCTTGCAACAACAAAAATAAAATAAATACATGCATTTATGTGAGATAAAAGATGCTGTTCATGTGATTTAAATTTTGCTGAGTTTCCTGACAGCTATAGCTTAAATGAAATCCAATTAGTTAAAGTTTCATTATTAGAAAACAGGAACCATAGCAAAGCTTCCCTTTCAAATCGACTCTAAAATAATTTTTTAATGTAGGCCCTCATAGGAGACATTATAAGTGATATAATGAATATCATCCTCAACATTTTTACAACATATTTCAAATTTCTTGTGGTAAACACAGGGAGCTCCAACATAAGTTGAAGGCAAAACATTAATAAAAACTACTGAAGATGACACTTAAAAAATATCCTTTATAGTTTCTTGTGGAATAGGAAGCATTCAGTAGTTGCTAAATAAATACTTGCAGTGATCTCATTAAGGGAACTAACTTTAAGATTATTGATATTAAAAATAAGTTAAATACACAACTGCATGATGACATTGTGAGCCATTGTTTGTATACTATGGATGGACGGTGTGTATGTGAAGATTTCTCAATAAAAATATAAAAAAGAACAAGTGATAGAAATCTTCAATGTTTTCCTCTTACGGGCATCTAAACAATCGAAGAGAACTGGAGAAGCAGGGAACCTCAGTTCCTTAAATTAATGAAGTTTTAATCATTGGTTAGGCATAGAGTTTATTTTCTCTGCTTTGAAAATTATCAGTTAGAAATCCCACATATAAGAAAAAAGAATGATTGTCAGGCCAAAAAGAACTTGGTGACATTGAATTAGGATAACTTTGAGATTGATCATGAAGTTTGGCAGAGTTCCCAGTATGTAAAAGTGTAACCCAAATCACTTTGGGCTGGAAGGACAAGCAGCATGGTTTAACTTCTTTCTTTTCACATATTTACTTTAGGTCAGTATTTGGATGATTCTTTGTGGTGGGGGGGGGGGGGGCGGGGGGGCGGGGATGGCTGTCCTGTATAGTGCAAGATATTTAGCAGCACACCTTGACAATCAAAAATATTTCCAGACATTACCAAATGTCCCATAGCAGGGCAAAATTTTGCCTGTTTGAGAACCATTTCTTTAGAATGTGCTGTGACAGGTATCCAGTAGTACCTTTAAACTGATTTATGGCTAGGTTTTGGTTTTCAGGATAAATTTGCATTCTTTAATATCATTTCTACACCTTTTGTTATAAAATTCCTGTTTAAAATTTCTTTTGAAAATTCTAAGTTTGCCCCAGTTGAACTAATGGAAACAGGAATTACCTTTACCTTAAATTAGCTGGGGAATGAAGCACCCTAATGGACAGGAATGAGTTACCACAGGGAAAAAGCAATACAGAACAGGGAAAAGCAAGGAGCACTGTGAATGCTGGAATTCTCCTATGAAAGAGCTCACTAATCTTAATTCCCCAGGATTTCATAGGATAATGTTTTTTTTTTTTGTAGCCTCATATGAAATTTCTCTTAAGCCCTAGATTTGTGTATCCAAATATTTAATGAACATCCCCCCCCACCCCTCATATGCCCCAAGACTACTAAATGTCAATATAGTTAATGTTTTGAGCCATATTAGAGGAATTTGGCAACTAATGTGCATCCTATGAGCTTTAGGCTCATGTGGGTTTATGTGACCAGACGTAAAACAGCAGAGATGGTCTTAGACGTCTTTTGAATTCAGAGAAAAACAAAGCTTAAAGCAACCCATTTTGCTAGTTGAGATGAAATATTTTAAAGATACTGAGTGTATCTTTACCAGAGTAAAAGTAAAAGAATCAAAGGAAAAGCTAGGCAGGAAATGTCAGGATAAGGAAAATAAGTGGTTCAAGTGGCTGTGAGAAGATCCAACTAGAAAACAGATGGTACCTCTGGGTTCTAAACCAAAACCAAGCATACCTCTTCAAAGAACCACAGTAATTCTAAGACTTTGTGTTATAAAAATAACCAATGATTGGGATGGGGAATAAGAGATCTGTGTTTAATTAATTACTGAAATTGTGATCTTATTTATATACGGTGTATATCATATGTTAAAATGTTTTTAGATGATATTGACATAGTTGGGAAAGAATGTTATTACAAGGGGAAGAGAAGATTGAATTCCAAGAGTGTGGTCTTTAGGACAGAAATGGATTTCCTCCTTCATTTTCTTGATATTAAGGATGGTGACACAAAAGTCAAAACAACCATGGTATGTCTGTACTTTGAAATACAAGGGTAAAATTATAATAAGTGACAGCTCTAAGACTATATAGAACATAAGTTTACATTCTCTCTGACATTACAGAGGGTACCTCAGGACCACATAACATTTAAGTTCATTGTAAGAGTAAATCGTCTTGACCTATACTAAAGAAAAATTCAAATTATTTGTACTGCCCATTTTTTTTGAGTTCCATATTACAAGAATGTGTAACTCTAGGAGTGACTTCATCTTATTGCACAGCTGATACAGGAATCATCACAGGATCTTCAAAAAGTACTCAGTAATTTTTAAAGCTTTAAAATTTAATGACTAAAGCCACAAGCATGATAGGCAAACAAAACAAGAACAAAAAACTGGGGCCCATAGGAGTTGCAAATTACTAAATGTCCCATGGTGAAATAATACAGCATAACATGATACTTTCTCTTTTGTATAAGCCCATAGTGGATTTCCCTCTATTTAGTTTATGGTGTTCTCTCTTATAACTTAGGGTAAAAATAAAAAAGAAGAATGATGATTAAGTACCCGGAAGTATTTAAATAATGCAGCAAATACAATGCATGTGAAAGAAAAAGAACATGTATTTTTTAATACACAAAGTACATTTTTGATATGTACAAGAATATTGAGCATAGAGTAATATGGAATGGAAGTTCAAAAAAGTTAAAATGTTCAGTCCACTATAAAGGTAACAAATTACAAGCCATGCTCAAAATCTACCCATTTTCCTCCAAGCCCTTAATGCTGAATGATAGACTGGAACTTTTTATATTGCTGAATGTATACACTTAACCTTGTTAATTATAAAAGACTTAACCAAAAATTGAAAAATAGTCTACAATAAAATATTTCCCAAATTCACGAAAGGTCAGATTCAAATGTTAGCAAGAAAATGAAACATAATCAGGCAGATCACCCACAATCCCTTGGGTGACCATTTTCTCTGGTGATTTTCAAAGTTACAGTCTTGATAGTATGATTTTAAAAGACCTTTTCATTTTGAAATAATTTCAAACTTACAGTATAGTTACAAAAATAATACGACCCCCATAAAGAGAACTCCAACACACCCGTAACCCCCTAGATAGCCAAAGCCACCAATTTTAATATTTTGCCACATTTGTCGCCGTTTCCTTCCTTCCTTCTTTCCTTCCTTCCTATCCGTATATCCATCCATCCATATATTTATGAACCTATTTTCTTAACACTTGAGTGTAGACTGTATACATCTCCTTGAACACTTCATACTGCCATGTGTATTTCCTAAGAACAAGAACATTATCCACCTTAAGTACAGTTATAAAGTTCAAGAAATTTAACATTGATATCAGGCTTCCAGTCTATGTTCTATCTTTTTCATATGTCCCTATGCCAATTCAAATCTGTTATATACCCTAGAAAAAACAAATTCTTTACTCCTCATTCAATATTGCTGGGTGAGATCTTTTTATTGTTTCCGTGGAGATGTAACCTCCCCAATTGTGGATGGGATCTCTTGATTAGAAGGTTTCCACGGAGATGTGTCTCCATCCATTTTATGATGGGGTTGCTTACTGGAGTTCTTTAAGATGGAACCTCTTTGGAAAAAGCTTTAGAGCCAACAGAACCCACATAGCCAGAGATCTTCAGAGACGCAGAAGGAAAACACTCCCAGGGAAGCCTTATGAAACACAAAGCAAGGAGAGAATGCTAGCAGACATTGCCATATGCCTTTCCAGTTGACAGAGGTGTTCCAGCATGAGCCTTTCTTGAGTGAAGGTAACCTCTTATTGGTGCCTTAATTTAGACACTTTCATGGCCTTAGCATTATAAACTTGCAACTTAATAATTAACTTTTAAAAGCCATTCCATTTTTGGCATATTGCATTCTGGCAACTTACAAACTAAAACAGACCCTACAATGTACTTTTTATTTTAATGCAATTTTATTGAGATATATTCACATGCCCTATAATCAACCAAAGTATTCACTGGCTCACAACCAGTCCAAAGCCAATAGTCACATTCATAATATGGTGGTAAATTTACCACCTTCCATTACTAAACCTTTCCATTTCCCCTGACAGGAACACTATACTCAGTTTGCCTGAACTGTCAATTCCCTTCATCCCCCACCCTAGCCCCGGCAACATGTACTCCAGTTTCTGTCTCTATGAGCTTGCATATTATCCAATATTTTCTTTGTAGTTATCATGGGGCTTAACTTTAAAATCCTAAATCTGCAACAATCTCCTTTGCTTTGATACCAACTTAAATAGCATACACAGTCCATGAAACAAGATAGGGGATGGAGAGAAAATGACTGGGACTGCGGGACTGAGGTGCTGGAAGTCAAGCCTGATATGATCCTATATTCAGACAACCCTAAGAAATCTACAACAAAGCTACTTGAAATAATAAACAAATTCAGCAAAGTGGTGGGATACAAGACTAATGTATAAAAATTAGTAATATTTCTATACACAAGCAATGACCTATCTGAGGTGACAACTAAGAAAAAAATTCCATTCAAAATAGCAACCAGAAGAATCAGGTATCTAGGATTAAGCCTAACCGTGGATGTCAAGGACTTATACATAGAAAATTACAAAAAATTGCTAAAAGAAATAAAAAACAACCTAAATAGATGGAAAGACATTCCAGACTTATGGAAAGGAAGGTTGAATATTTTCATGATGTCAATTCTACCCTAACTAATCTGAATATTCAATGCAAAACCAATTGAAATCCCAACAACCTACTTTGAAGACTTGGAAAAGCTGGTTATCACATTTATGTGGAAAGGAAAGAGAGTCCACATGGCTAAAGATATCCTAAAAAAGAACAACAAAGTCAGAGGACTATCACTTCCTGACTTTAAAGCTTACTATAAAGTCACAGTGGTCAAAACAGCATGGTACTGGCACAAAGATAAAAGGACTGACCAGTGGAATAGAATCAAGAGTGCAGAAGCTGACCACCAAATTTATGAACATTAGATCCCCAATAAGTCCTCCAAATCCACTGAACTGGGACAGAATAACTTTTTCGATAAACGGACATGGGAGAATTAGATTCCATTAGCCAAAAGAATGAAAAAGGATCCCTACCTTACACCCTATACAAAAATTAATTCAAAATGGATTAATGACCTAAATATAAGAGCCAGTACCATAAAACTTCTAGAAGAAAATATAGGGAAACATCTTCAAGATCTAGTAGTAGGAGGTAGCTTCTTAACTTTACACATAAAGTATAAGCTGCAAAAGAAGAAATAAGCAAATGGGAACTCCTAAAGATCAAGAGCTTCTGTTCCTCAAAGGACTTGGTTAAAAAAGGTGAGGCAGCCAACTTAATGGGAGAAAATATTTGGAAACTACATGACAGATAAAGGCTTCATGTACTGTGTATATGAAGAAATTATACAGCTCAACAACATAAGAACAATACATGAAGAAATTATACAGCTCAACAACAAAAGAACAAACAACCCAATTATAAAATGGGCACAGGAAATGAATAGGCACTTTTCTGAAGAGATGGTTACAAAGCACATGAAGAGCTGCTCATATTCATTGGCTATAAGGGAGATGCAAATTAAGACAAGGAGATATTACCTCACACCTATAAGAACAGCTGATATTAAACAAACAGGAAACTATAAATGTTGGAGAGGATATGGAGAAATTGGAACACTTATTCACTGCTGGTGCAAATGTATAATGGCTCAGCCACTGTGGAAGTCAGTTTGGTAATTCCTCAGAAAACTAAATATTAAGTTGCCTATGAACCAGCAATACCAACTCTCAGTGTATACCCAGAAGAGTTGAGGGCAGTGACAGGAACAGACATTTGCACACCAATGTTCAAAACAGCACTATTCACAATTGCCAAGAGATGGAAACAATCCAGATGCCCATCAACAGATGAGTGGATAAGCAAAATGTGGTACATACATATGATGGACTATTACACAACATTTAGACAAAATGATGTACTAAAACATATGACAACATGGACAAACCTTGAGGACATAGTGATGAATGAAATAAGTCAGAAACAAAAGGATAGATACTATATGATTCTGTTATTATTACACTCGTAAAACCTTCAGTGTTGTGGAGCAGCAAGAAGCAAAAATCTGAGATGAGGGAATGGTAGCCCATGACAAACTCTGGGACCTGTTCTGTAGCTGCTTGTTGAAGTGTGCTTTGAAAATTATTGCTTTTTTCTTTCTTTTATTTGTATATATATATTATATTTTACAACAACAACAATAAAAAAATGGTAAAGAAAAAAAACTACAGGCAGCTAGTTATAGATAAAATAAACTCCTGAAATAAAAAAATTTGAAAATGTTTAGTAACATAGGTTACTACTACAGCAAAGTTGGTATTTGTAATAATATTTCTACTTGACATTTTGAGAATGCACACACTTTTGATAGTTCATCAAATGGTATTTAAAATAGTGTTTAATACTTAGAATCTAAGAGACTCCGATATCTACAGATTTTTTCCTTCCTTGCTTTAATTTTAAATTGGTTTATGAAACATATTGTACAAAGAAACTTTACAATGATTACTTAGATATTTTATTTAAAAATGCCCTTGGATAAGCTAAGATATCCACTTTAGGTGGTTAAAATTTTCATATGTTAATTGTAAAAACATTTGTATGTTCATATTTTGCTGAAATCAGGAAAATGTTTAATAACATAGGTCTTTACTATAGCAATGTAGATATTTGAAATAACTTTCTACTTGCTATTTTGAGAACATTCACAGTTTTGACAGCTAGCAATGGTATGCAAGTTAGTGTATAATATTTAGAATTTAAGAAAATCTGCTATCTGAATTTGTAGATTTTTTCCTTGTTGTCTTAATTTTAAATTGGTTTATAAAACTTACTGTGAAAAAAAATAGTATACACAATCTATGTTTCCATACCTCTTCATCTCCCCACCTTTACATAGTTCTCACAAGTTATACATTGAGTCAAAACCACTGATTCATTACACTCAATGCATTTGCCTCTGAGATCCTACAGGAAGTAAAAAGTGGAATAACAAACCAAAAATACAATAGTCTGGCAGTTACTCTTATCGGACATCCTTATTTCTTCCTGTGACTTCAATCTGTTGTCTTGTTCTTTCCTTTCAACCTTCAGAATTTTCTTTAGCATCTCTTGTAGAGCTGGTCTGGTGGTAGTGAACACCCTTATTTTTGTTTTTCTGGGACTATCTTAATTCTCCCTCATTTTTGAAAGACAGTTTTGCCAGATACAGAATTCTTGATTGGAAGTTTTTGCTTTCAATGCTTTAAATATGATACCCCTGCCTTCTTGCTCCACAGTTTCTAATGAGAAATTAGTACTCAATTTTATTGAGGTTCCCTTGTACATGATGTGTTGCTTCTCTGTGTGGCTTTCAGAATTCTCTGTTTAACCTTGGCATTCAAAAGTTTGATTATATATAATATTCAGCCATGTGGATCTATTTGGGTTTATCCTGTTTAGAGTTTGTCGAGCATCTTTCAATGAATGTCTTTCACTACATTTGGGAAGCTTTCAGCCATTATTTCTTTGAATATTCTCTCTGCTCCTTTCTCTCTTTCTTCTTTTGGGACTCCCACGATGCATGTATTGGTACACTTGATGGTGTTCCACAGGTCACAGCAGGATAGGTTCTGCTCACTTTTCTTCATTCTTTGTTCCTTCAGACTGGATGATTTAAATTGTCCATTTTCAAGTTCACTGATTCTTCCACTGCCTGTTCCACTCTGCTGTTGAACCCTTCTAGGGAACTTTCAATTTCTGTTACTGTGGTCTTCAGCTCTGTTAGATTTATTTTCATAATTACTATCTCTATATTGATATTCTCTTTTGTTCACCTATTGTTTTCCTGATTTACTTTAACTCTTTGTCCATATTTTCCTTAAGCTCTTTGAGCAAATTTGGGACCATTTACTTTTAAGTCTGTCTCAGGTCCCAGGTCTGATCCTCCTCACTGGTGGTTTCTAATGCTCTAATATCCTCCTTCATTTGAGCCATCATTTCCTACTTTGTATATTTTGAAATCTTTTGTTAAACCCTGGATATTTTGATATTTTAATATGTTATTGTTGGAATTCAGACTCTGACATCTGTTCTTTAACTTGTATCCAGCTAGAGTTATGATAGAGTTTTCCTTGAATGCTAGGAGCTAACAAAAGAAGAAAGAAGGATAAAAAGAAAATACCTTTTTCAGTCTTTGCAGGTTGACCTGTGGGAATAGTCTGTTTCAGGGTTTATCTATACAATGGATTTAGAGAATAGCCCAGGCCAAAGTGTAGGAGTCTGCCCTGATCTTTTCTGTACATGTCTCTTGTCTTGGTCATTCACCTGTGGCCCTGAAAATTACTTCAAATGTCTTTTCTTCCCTAGGACACGATTTTCTCATGGTTCCAGGGACTGTACCGTATTTCACACAGCCCTTGTCCCCGGCAGCCACTTGACTGCTCTATCGCAGCATTTTGTAGGAGAGCTCTGTGAGCTGCCTTCTATATGCCCGGCATTTCCTGCAATGGCGAATCCCTCAGGGTATCAACAGACAGATTGGCCAGACCCACATGCTCCCAGTATGTGCACAAGGGTTACTCTGTTTCTTCTAAAATCAGAACTAGGGATTCAAACTGCAAGTATGGGCTAGCTCTAGGCTGAACTGATGAGAGGTAAGGGAGGGGGCACTCAAGATATCATGAGGTCCTACTGCTTTTAAGTAATCTCTTTCTTGGTTCAGGCTTGTCCTGTTACTGCAATCATTTAACTGTTTCCTGGAACATTCAGAAAGATGTTTCTGCCAGTTCTTGTTGGTTGTTTAAAGATTCTGTAGAAGAATGGTGTCCTGAAGTTTCTCACTCTACCATCTTGGTCGGGGTGGGACAGGACCCTTGATAGTATAACTTTGCTAGGAATAAATGGCCTGTTGCTTAGCCCCACTGATGTTTCACTAGAGGGATGACCACAGCACTTTCACTTTTGAATATTATAGACTGATTATTTAAAACTAAAGTGAATAAAACTGGTTTCCTTTTTAAGATAGATAAACATTACTTCCCTTATTTTCTTGGATAATAATACATTTGAAAAGTTTCTAAATATCATTAACATGGCTACCATGAATATTATGTAATATATCAATTACAAATGCAGGAATTATTAATAAATGCTTATTAATATTATCAATAAATATCATAGTGAATTTTACATTTGTGATTACTTTGTTCCTTAAAATAACTGTGTAAATAAAGATGTAGCTGGGGGCAGGTCACGGTGGCTCAGCAGGCAAGAGCACTTGCCTGCCATCCCAGAGGACCCGGGTTCGATTCCCGGTGCCTGCCCATGTATAAAAAAAAAAAAAAAAAAAAAAGATGTAGCTGGGTGTTCTAGTTTGTAAGCTGCTGGAATGTGACATACCTGAAATGGAACAGCTTTCAAAAAGGGGAATTTATTAAGTTGTAAGTTTACAGCTCTAAAGCTGTGAAAATGTCCAAATTAAGGCAAGGCCATATAAAAGCCCATCTAAGACATCCAGGGAAAGATACCTTGGTTCAAGAAGGCCGGTGAGGTTCAGGGTTTCTCTCTCAGTTGGGAAGGTACATGGCAAGACTTGCTAGCTTTCTTTTCAATGGCTTCCCCAGAGCTCTGTCCATTCTGTTGGCTCTGTGGGTTTTAGTGGCTCTCATGGCTCTCGTGGCTCTAAAGCTTTTTCCGAAATTGTTCCTTCTTAAAGGGCTCCAATAAGAACTCCACCTTGAATGGATGGAGACACATCTCCATGGAAACCATCTAATCAAAAATTGTCATCCACAATTGGGTGAGTAATATCTCCATGGAAACAATAAAGAAGACTCCACCCAGAAATACTGAGTGAGGATTAAAGGACATAGCTTTTCTGGGGTAAATAATAGCTTCAAACCAGCACACTGGTAATACTGGAAAATAGCAACAAAAAATGGTGACTTTTCCCGTTCATTATCTAGATTATATTGGTTTCTCAGAAGCATTACGTACCTGAAAAATCAATATATCTCTGCTAAAGGTAAAATAAACATTATGTTCTGGTGCCTCTCGCTATACTGCAAAGTGTTGTGTCCTTGGGATTGCAACGTATTCAGAATGACAAAAATTCTTGAAAAAGAATAAAACAAAGTTGGAGGACTCATGCTTCCAATTTCAAAACAATAAAACTGTAGTAATCAAGACATTGTGGTACTGGCATAAGGTTAAGTATGCAGATGACTTAAATACAACTGAAAGTGCAAAATTAAACCATAATGTTTATGACTCACTGATTTTGACAAAGGGTGTTGAGAGTTTAATTGGGAAAAAATTGTCTTCCAATATATGTTGCATGCAAAAGACTGAAGTTGGATCCCCGCTTCATAACATATACAAAAATTAACTCAAAGCGTATAATACATATAAATGTAAGAGCCAAAACTATGACCCTCTTAGAATAAAACTTGGAGTAAATCTTCATGATTTTAGATAGAACACTAAAATCCAAACTGATAAAGTAGAATATTGATAAACTGGGTATCATCAAAATAAAAAAAAATTTGTGCTTCAAAGACACCATCAAGAAATTGAAAAGACAACCTACAGAATTGGGAGAGAAGCATTTGTAATGGGAGAGAAATATTTGTAAATAAAGGACTTGTGCCCAGAATATATAAAGAACTCTCACAACTCAGTAATAAAAAGAGAAACAACTCAATTAAAAAATGGATAAAAGGATCTGAAAAGATATTTATCCAAAGAAGATATGCAAATAGACAATAAGCACACAATAAAATATTCAATATCATTACTGAAATGAAAATCAAAACCAAAATGAGCTACCATGTCACATTTACTAGGATGGTTATAATAAAAAAAGACAGACAATAACAAGTGTACACAAGGACTGGAGAAATTGGAACCCTCATACATTGCTGGTGGGACTGCAAATGGTGGAGCCACTTTGGAAAACAGTTCAGCAGTTGTTTCTAGAAATGTTAAACATCGAGTTACCATATGACCCAGAATTTTACTCTTAGGTATATTCAAGAGAATTGCAAACTACATCTATGCAAAAACTTTTACACAAATGTTTATAACAGCACTTTTGAGCCACTCAGCCCCCACCAAGGCCCAGCCACGGGGGAGGCTCCTACCAAGGTGTCTTTGGTTAAGGAGGCTTTCGCCAGGATGTCTGCTTCCTTACCCCGAAGTGGGTACAATGCTAGGCCATGGCATTAAGGACAGAGGGCTCTTTCCTCCAGGGTCACTCAGATGCTCACTGTATGGAGGGTGACCTCTGACTCCCTCCCACTCGGCCCCTTCCCTGTGAATACAGCATGACAGCCCTATTGGACCATAATCTTGGCCAAATCAGTTTCTCTGTGGACACTTTTGGCAGGAACACGGGTCCTCCTTGGCCCTGCCCTAGGAGACTTTTTCGGTGTGTGGAAAGCAGAACTGAGCCAAGGAGCCTGTGGTGGGGGTGGGGGACAGCCATCACTATCTCTGCCACAGTAGCCTTGGGTCTGGTGGTTTCCTGTTTCCCCAGCCCAAAGTGGGGGCAGGTGTGTAGCCTCAGATGCCTTTGCTGGGAGGACAGAAAAAGGATGATCTACCAATCGGTTTTGGTAAAACAACTTCTGAAAACGTATGTGGGAAATAAGTATAAATTTCATTTTATGCTCTATTTTATATCTTAGTTGTGTTTGAAAACATTCTGATTTTTGGAAACATCAAAATAAATCATGGCATTTGTTAAAAAAAAAACAACCTTACAATGAGACACCACTTCATACCCACATGGATAGTTATTATTAAAAAATAAGAATATAACACATGTTGATGAAGATATGGAGAAAGTAGAACCCTCATGCATTATTGATGTAATATTGTGCAGCTGCTGCAGAAAGCAGTATGGCAGTTCCTCAAGAAGTTAAACATATGATCTGGCAATTCCACCCCAGGTATATATCCAAAGGAACTGAAAGTAGTGATGCAAACTAATACTTGTACACCAATATTCATAGCAGCATTATTT
Organism: Tamandua tetradactyla; assembly: GCF_023851605.1. NCBI lineage: Eukaryota > Metazoa > Chordata > Mammalia > Pilosa > Myrmecophagidae > Tamandua > Tamandua tetradactyla. Next base: position 129,700,119 of record NC_135327.1, on the reverse strand, counting down.
ACAACAGTCAAATGGTAGAAACAACTCAAGTGTCCATCAACAAGTGAATGGATAAAATGTGGTACATATACACCATCGGATATTAATCAGCTGAAAAAGGAATGAAGTTTTGATACATTACCATAAGCAAAGCACGGGACAAATATTGTATGATTTCACTTGTATGAAATATCTAGAAATAGCAAATTTGTATAGACAGAAAGTAGATTAGAGGTTATCAGGGGCTGGGGAGTAGAGAAAGGGGAGTTTGGTGAATACAGAGTGTTTGTAAATTTTAGAAATTTTGAAATAAAATATATAAGTAAATAAATACAAATCAAGACTAGAAGACAGTGAAGCTAAGTGGCCCTAAATTCTATGCCTCCAATAGGCACTACTTGCACATAACCTTTTGAAAGTGCCAAAATTCACAAGAAAGAAGAAAAATGTAAAATGAAGCTTTTTATTATCAGTTTCAGAACTCTATGTAAATTTTAACGTTACCCATAACACAGCATTTCCTTATTTTGAGAGATAAAATTTTTAGTCACACCTTCAGAAATTACTACTATAGGCTCAATCCCTTATCAGAAACTTGTTTTGGCCAGGTGTGTTTTCAGATTTCAGAATTTTGTTTAGAAAGGCTTTTCTCCCATATATTATGCAACAGCTCCAGTAAGGAGTGCATTATAACAAAACACTTCAATATTTCTGAGGAAAACATGAATATTCATACAAAGTGAATATTCAATTACACCTAGCCTTAGATCAGTTGAGGTTGGATTTTACTACCAAAAGATTTAGATAAGACAGACAAGAGTCGGTCCTATAATGATACGTTAATTTGAACTCTAGTTCATTATTGTTGACATCTACTTCAAAGCCAGTGTAATTTTTTTCTTTCCTTGCACAAAAAATGAAGCAGTGAATTTGAAGTGAAAAGTTAAACAGTGTACTTTATTTCAGGAGGCCTGTGAAACTAGATTATCTATATTATCTTCTTCTAGACTTGCCTAGCTCCACTCTAGTTAACAACTCCATGTCTTGGCTCCAGAGTCAAAGACATCTTAGCAAGCCCGAGTTTGCAGCGTGAGCATCCCTGGGGAGTTCAAGGGCCGTGGGCACGACTAGACGAAAGTTAGGGAGGTGCGGAAAGGCGCAGAGCGCTGCAGTTTATCTGCGTTGGGCAAACTTCAGCCTCAGAAGAGAAAGAGAGCCCAAGTAGAGATCCGTGGTCACTATTCTCTTGCCAGAATGCGGATGGACAATAAGGTTCCTCTGTAAGGTCTTGTCTTGGGGGCTGCAAGGAGCGCCGCATGGGGCACCAGGACTTAGGCTGGTGAGCCAGCACAGAGAGCGATAGAAAGGGAAACAGAGAGCAAAAGGGCGCTGTTGGGTGAAGAAGGGTCTGGACCATCTGTCCCGGCGTCCGTCGCAGAGGGATGGGTACCCGCGTGAGCACGGTGTGAACTGCCCGGAGCCCGAGGGGACGCTCCGTGTTCCGAGTTGTGGCGCCGCCGCCCCAACCCGGGAATAGGCGGGGACCTGCCGCGCTGCAGTATTTGGAATGCCCTTCACGGGTACTGCGATCCTCTCCAGCGTTGGCAGCCCAGAACCCAGCACCGGGCCGAGGTAGTTCTTGGGAGGCCGAGCCAGGGCCCACGAGAGCTCAGGCCTGGTCCCTCTCTGCCTTCGAGCACGGGGCGGGATCTTCGCGGCCTTCCGGCCAATCCCCGTTCTCCAACGATTGTGGGGCGGGACCCTTACGGCTCTCTGTCCAATTCCTGCTCCGCGGCTGCTGAGAGCGAGCAGCTCGGCCCTGAGTGACAGCCCGCCGCCGAGGAGGTGAGGAGCCGGCGGCGGGACGCGCAGCTGGGCGGAGGCTGCGCTTCTTTGCTGTTCTAATCCTCCAGTTTGTGGGCGGGGGAAAGTTAAGTTGTGCAGAATTGAGAAGTCTCAAGATTGGTGGAGGCGCTTGGACTGGACCAGGGTGTGGCTGTCGTCCAGCTTTTCTCCTGCCGGGGTCGGAGAAACACCCGGGAGATTGGGTCGCTGGGCCGGGCCGTCCTAGTGCTTGTTTAGATTTCTTGCACTTGAGTTCTTGAGTGGACTGCCCTGGAGTTGTTGGAGGTTGTTTCTGAGTTCCCTTTGCCATTTGCTCCTTCCTCTCTCGGACTCCGAGCTTCGCACCCGCGGTAGCCCGAAGCGTGGACTAGCGAAGTGCTGAATCGGAGGTACCTTGCATCCTGTAGCGGTTAAACGAGCTCTCTGGCTGGTGGACGTGTGCGTCTGTTTGTAGTGATTTGCCGAAGTTTGAGTCTTGGGCCCTCCCCAGGCTAGACTGTGTGCCTTCCTCGTACTTTCACCAGCTTTTGTTTATTTCCCGCTCCGCAATTTCTGTTAAACTTGTTTCTTCCTTTCCACAGTCACCAGCCTAGTTCGTCCCTGTAGTTTCTAAACAGAATTGTTCCAGCAGGCTCCTGACTATCCTAAACATCTCATCTTGGTGAACTGGTATGTGACGATCTATTTCTTTACGTATTGTTCCTGATTCTTCTTTCTAGTTTCTATAAATTTATATCCTGTTGCTTCCAGGAAACTCACTCCAACAAAACCCAGTGTCATAATCATTTTCTACTGAATGTATATATGGATTCTTTTGGAATTACATTGTTTGTATTAATCTTTTTGGTTGAGAATTCGAAACAAATAATACTTCAAGAAGTAATCCGATAATTTGTATTTTTCAGTATGTATCTGTTGTGAGTCAAGCACTGTAGTGGACCTGAAATTGGTAGTCTTGCTTCCCCTTTCCTTGAATCCAAGTTGCAGGAAGGTGTACAGAGAATAGCTTCTCTGTATATGTGTATTAGTTTTTTATTGCTGCCTTAACGAATTACCACAAACTTAGCAATTTAATACAGCTCAAACTTATTATCTCAGCTTCAGCTTTGAAGTCTGAGTGGGCTCAGCTGGATACTTTGCTTAATGTCTCTCGATACTGAAATCAAGAGTTCCATAGGCCTGGGTTCTTTTCTGGTGGCTCTGGGAGAGAATCCACTTCTAGCTTATTGAGGTTGTTGGCAGACTTCAGTTTTGTACAGTTGTAGGACTGAGGTTCCCATTTTCTTACTGGCTTCCAACTGGATGTCTCTCTCAGTTTCTATAGGCCCACCTGCATTATTTTTAAAGCCGGCTGCAGCACCCCAAGTTCTTTTCATACTTTAAATTTCTATAACTTTTACCACTAGATCCAGAAGGCTCTCTGCTCTTTAGGGTATAAATGATCAGATTAGGTCCACCTGGATACTTTTTCCTATTTTAAGATCAGCTGTGCCCACAATTATGGAAGTAATGTCTTACTATATTCACAGGTTCTGGGGATTAGAGAGGCTAGAATGATAGAGGCCATTCCTAGAAATTCTGCCTATCTTAAGGAGTATGAGTTGTCTCAAGTAGAATATTTTATAAAATGCTTTTGCAGGTTTTTTTTTCAATCTTGAGATTTCTAATTTTCTAGGGTATGAATATATATGCAGAGGAGGTTTAAATGGTAGCAATTATTGTATTACCTACTTCCCCAATACAGATTCTGAGAATCATAAGCCTTTCTACCCTTTACACTGACCCAAGAAAGGTTATCTATGTGGTAGAGCATGGTATGAAGTAGTAAGTAAAGTGGCTACCCCTATTTGTGACCCACTCCGTTATTATAAAGACTTTTCGTGTGTGACTGTATCCCTTCCATTTATTTATTTGAGAAATTGTGGTTTACAGAAAAATCTATCAGATTATATGATTAGCCTCTCAACAGATGAGAAAATTGCTATTCAGTTTTTGTGCCCAGGGGCACAAAACTAGGAAGTAACTGAGTCGGTATTTGAACCCAGGTCTACATTTGCATTAGGTTGAAAGCCATGCTTATGCATGGCCAAAGTGGAATGGAGACAAACTCATGAAATAAAGGAAGCTGAGAAACTACGAGTTCACTATTTTACTTCCTTTTTGGATTATCTCTTTATATTAGATATTCAGCTAAGCTTTTCTGCCTTAACAAAGAAACCCCAAAATACAACAGCATGAGCAAGATAGAAGTTTTTATATCTCTGGAGGTAGAAGTCCAGGGCTAGAAGGGAGATTCTGACAACTTTAACATGTGGCCTCCAGAAATGGGTCGAGGGTACTGCTCCAGTTGGCACTACCTGCTAAGCAGTGGGAAGGAGTAAAGGCCCAGGAAGAGCAAAGTAATCCTCTTTAGGGGCATGACCTGGAATTAACACATACATCACAATAACACACTGAGCTTCAAGGAGGGTGATAAAGATATTCTCTGGCTGGGTGGCTATATGCCCAGATAAAACTCATGAAAAGAAGTGGGTACAGGGGTAATTCAGTGGTAGAATTCTCGCCTGATATGCGGGAGACCTGTGTTCGATTCCCAGTCCTTGCACTTCCTGAAAAACAAACAACAAACTAAAAATTCAATAAAAAGTGCTGCAATAATGGGATACTTACATGGAAAGATAATGAAATGTGACCGCATCGTACAGCATACAAAAAAAAAAAAAAAAGGAAAAGAAGATATTGGCAGAATGTCTCTGCAACACCCCTGCTAGTGATAATGCATAATTTGGTAACCTTCAAAGAGAGGAATATTCTCTTTGCCTCTGTTATTAGTTTAAAAAAGTAGTTAAAAAGGGGTGGGCCACCATGGCTCAGTGGCAGAGTTCTCGCCTGCCATGCCGGAGACCCGGGTTTGATTCCCGATGCCTGCCCATGTATTAAAAAAAAAAAGTAGTTAAAAAGGATAGGAAATTCCTATAGTGTTTGTTGATTTTCAAACTGCTATTTTAATATATAATTTAATTTATAAAGGTTCTTTGAGAAATATTGTTTTTTATTTAGCAAATTATCCACATTTTGGTTTAGTTTATTTCTTTTATGAAAATTAATACGTTTGTGGAAAATGTTTGAGATTACTTTGGAATACTTGAAATTGTTTTGTGTAGACCTCACACCATTTGCAGATTTTGGTTACAGTAACTTGTCATATGATTTATGTATTTTGTAACAGAGAGCCTTCTCTACAGTTGGACAGGATTTCCAAAACTGTTTTAGTTTCCTGGCTGCTAAACCAAATACCATGTAATGAGTTGGGTTAAATGGACATTTATTGGCTCACAGTTTTGAGGCTAGAAAAAACCCCCCATGTTCTGGAGTGACTGTCTTGCCTAAGTACTGATTGAGTAAATTGATCCTAGTGTATATGGATATTAATGAGATTGAAGTTGTGAGTGCTATCTGTTTTTTCTTTAGATTTCCTACTGTTATAACATCATGGAAAATCAATTGACTAAATCAACTGAAGAACGAACATTTCAGTACCAGAATTCTCTTCCATCATTGCCTGTTCCTTCACTTGAAGAATCATTAAATAAATACCTTGAGTCAGGTATGCTCATAAACTTTTGATATATGTTAATATTATCAGCAACTTATAATATTCTGTAACTGTTAAAAGTTGATAAGAGTCTAAATGCTTCTTCCTCCAGGTTTATCATAAAGTATGCTTAAAATGTCCAAAGCTTTTTTCTTTCTCTCCTATGTTAATTTTTCCCTATAGTACATTTGTATAGTTTTAAAAGCCAGATAGTATTATTAGGCTTACAATGCAAAGTATTAGCCCTCTGTCCCATTCTGCACCCCTCTCGCAATACACAGTCCTTCAGCCAAGGATTTTTCAAATCTTTTCTTTTTTTATATCTGGTTTATCTCTGTATTTAATCTAGCACTCTTATAATGCTTTTTCTTGGATCTTTAAATTACGATATTATAAGTTAGCTTCCTAAAATATGTGGATTTTGCTGCCTTATACCCTCTAAATCTGCACACACACACCCTGCTGCAGCATATATGCAACCTAACATAGCCACACTTTTCCTCTCATTCTCTCAATTAATGTAGTTGTAGAAAATCACCGCTTGGGATTAAATCATTGTTCAGCGTTTATGGTCATGTAATAGTTGTTCACAATGAACTATGCAGTATACTTCGATTATAGTATCTTTTCGCTGCAACTTTTTGTTTTTCTTCTCATTTTTCATTTGCTTAATTTTCTTTGTATCCACAACTAATTCATTCCCAAACTCTTCAACACGGATAAGTCCCTGAATATATTTCAATACATCAAATATTCTATCAGTTTCATTTTGTTTTTGGAGACATCCTTCCTGTAGCCATTTACCTTCCTTATGATCAGGGATGGTTTTTCTTGAGCTTGCTGAATGACTGTTATCTGGGAGTTCCTCTGCCGTCATCCTGGCAGTTCTCTTCACCTCTCTTGTGCTGGGTTCTCTGTTCTTGGATTCTGTGTTTTCTGCTTCCTTGGTTTACTACCTTATTTTGGTTTGGTGCAGTACATTTTCAGTAGCTACTTGAGAAAGAGTGCCTAGGTATAAAAAAAGACCTTGGAATCAAAAGATAACTTTATACTACCCTCGTACCTAATTGACTGGCTGTGTATAGAATACTAGATTGAAAATTATTTTACTTAAAGTATTTTGAAGGAATTGTTCTTTCTTGAAATCTTATGCCATTCTGATTTTTGATCCTTTATATGTATGATCTATTATTTTTAATTTAGTCTTTGGATGCATTTAGAATCCTTTTTATTTATTCCTAGCACACTGAAATTTCTTAACATGTGTCTTGATGTGTAGCTTTTTAATTCATTTCTGTGGGTACTTAATGAGTTCTTTCAATTTAAACTTTGTTCTTCAGTTCTGGGGAATTTTTTAAATAGCGTTTTTTAATAATTTTCTACTCCCAGTTTTCTTTGCTATCATTCTGAAACTCCTGTTACTGGGATATGGGTCCTTCTGGACTAAGCTTTTCGTTTTAAAATTTTTTTTCATTCTGTTATCATCTTTGTTTTTTTGTCTCTTTACTGATACGTATTATCAATCCGTTTTGTTTGTTTGCTTTCTGACTCTTCATGTGAGGGGCTTTCCTCAAATATATTGCAGTCCTTATTAATTCATATTTAAGAGTGACGCCTTGAAACGCTGAGTGGGAACTCTGTGTGCCTAGGTGGGGACTGGCAACTGGTGAGCTTTATTATAGGTTGAAAGAGCAGGAATATAGTGTTTCCATTAGGGCATACCCAGATACCATTACTTCGTTCTCTTGGACCTATCAGTTTCCCCGAAGAGGAATCCTCTCATCTTTTGTCTAAAGGACATAACCTGACAGCTGGTGGTTTCAGAGCTGAGTAGAAGAAGGGGGCTAGAGGGCTCATTGTTTATTTCCTTTTTTCTCAGTGTGTCCTGAAATTCATGGGTTCTGTCCTGTCTAGTTCTGTTTCTGAGAGTAAACCTTAAGATTTATGCTGGCATATTGAAGAAGTTGCCTAGCTTTATAGAACAGAGACGATCTAGAGTGGCGAGTATGGATAGGATGGTTGTCTGGCTGCTACTTATAAAGATTTTTAAATGCTCTTCTTCTTTAGCCTCACTTTTCTCCTTACCTTTGAGGTACTCAGGATTTTGAATTCTTGGACCTTTCTGGGATCCTGCAGGAATTGTTTTTTTCCTTGGTTTGTACTTAACCCCACCCTAATTTCTCACCACCTTCTCCCCAGTTTTAGGTATTAACTTTCTCAAGTCTACTAAGTCAAGCACCATTTTCCACGTTTTCTTATTTGCAAAATGATAGCTTACTTGTTTGTCCTCTCTTCTTTTACTTTCTTTGTCCTTTGGATTTTTTTGCCTTTTTAGAAAATTACTTTACTGTCATTTTAATGGCATTCTAGAAGTAGAGATAAAAGCATGTGTTCAGTTCATTTTGTTTAACTGGAAGTCTTCTGATATATCTTTCTTTTTCTGTCTTCCTTTTGCTCATCTACTTTCATTTGGGAATTCTAGTTTTCTTTCTCAAAAATCACTGATTATTCACTAGTTTGATTATTCAGTTTACTAGTACTCTTTCTGAATACAACTATTTAAATTTTACAGTTTTCCAGGAAAGATTTTGAAGAGGCAAAAGTAAAACAGTGGAAGATATCAATGTCCCTTGCTATTTAATTTTCTCTAATCTATAGGCTAGTTTTCAGAATTTTTGGTTTTTATTAGGATAGGGGCCTTGTATCCTTTTTCAGAAAGAAACTGTTATTGGCATGAGGCATTCTAAACTGCTCTGAGTAGGCTTTACAACAGCTCTGCATTGTGCATAAGCGGAAAGACATCTTAATTTCTTTTCTTATGCGTGGCTAATCAGAATTTACTTTCCCATTGTACTAAGAGCTAGAGAATAGTCCCAGTTCTGTAATTTTACCTATCATCCAGAATGACTTTAAAATAATTTTGTGAGAAAATTACCTGATTATATAAAGTCCACTTTTTAATGTAGTATTTACTTTTTTTTTTTTTTTCACCTCTTTTCATGTTGTAAGATCTATTGTAATTTCTGGACTGCTGTATTGTTTAATTCTGTGTTTTATCTATCTGAATCTCTGGATTTATATAAGTAATAATAATGCAGGTGGCTGGTGGTACTTGATTAAATATATAATGCATTTATTTTTCTTTACAGTAAAGCCATTTGCAAATGATGAAGAATATAAGAAAACTGAAGAAATAGTTCAAGAATTTAAAAATGGAATTGGAGAAAAATTGCACCAAAAATTACTTGAAAGGGCAAAAGGAAAAAGAAACTGGGTAGTTATGTTTTTATTCTTATAATTGCAAATTCAATGATAAAAAGGAGTGAAAAATTTAAAATGCACAAAATTTTCATTTTAAAATTATTACTGTAAAAATCTTTACCAGCATAATTGTCCTCACCATCCAAAAGAAGAAAGAAGCACTTAACTCCGGTAGTTTTGAGTGTTGCGGGTGGACCTCATTCATATCAGGAACTTGTTAAAATGCAGATTCCCTCAGACTAGTGATTCTGATTCTGTATGTCTGGAACAGGACCCCAAAATGCTTATTTTAACAAGAAATAGATGTGATTTTAATACCTGTTCATAATAAAAGAATAGTCACAATAGCATTTTTAAATCATCTGTGATGATTTAATAATGAAAGAAATGTGTTATTTAGTTCGTGAAGAATAAATATAGCTCCTCTCCCAGTGGTTATACACTCAAATATTATGAAGACCATTAGGCTGGGTGGGCCACGGTGGCTCAGCAGGCAAGAATGCTTGCCTGCCATCCCAGAGGACCCGGGTTCGATTCCCAGTGCCTGCCCATGTGAAAAAAAAAAACATTAAGCTGATGTTCTATGATTTATCTTATCATTAATTGGTGTTTGATTTTGTTAAATGTTTTTTATGTGTTTATTGATGATATCATATCATTTTTCTTCTTTAGCCTGTTGATATGATGAGTTACATTGATTTTCTAATGTTAAACCCAGCCTAGCCTACTTGGAGTAAATCTCACTTGGTCATGGTGTATAATTCTTTTTATGCATTATTGTATTTAATATGCCAATATTTTGTTGAGGATTTTTGCATCTATATTCATGAGGTATATGGAACTGTAATTTTCATTCTTGGTGATATTTTCTGTCTGATCTCAGCATTAGGAATAATGCTGGCCTTAGAGTTAGGAAGTCTTCCCTTTGCCTCTGTTTTCTGGAAAATACTGTAGAGAATTGGTATTTTTTTTTTTTTTTTTTTTTTTTTTTTTTTTTTTAGAAATCATACCATTCTGCATATGCAATCAGTAATTCTTAACATCATCACATAGATGCATGATCATCGTTTCTTAGTACATTTGCATCGGTTTAGAAGAACTAGCAATACAACTGAAAAAGATATAGAATGTTAATATAGAGAAAAAAAAAAAGTAATAGTAAGAACAAAACAAAACAAAAACCTATAGCTTGGATGCAGCTTCATTCAGTGTTTTAACATGATTACTTTACAATTAGGTATTATTGTGCTGGCCATTTTTGAGTTTCTGTATCTAGTCCTATTGCACAGTCTGTATCCCATCAGCTCCAATTACCCATTATCTTACCCTGTTTCTAACTCCTGCTGAACTCTGTTACCAATGACATATTCCAAGTTTATTCTCGAGTGTCGATTCACATCATTGGGACCATACAGTATTTGTCTTTTAGTTTTTGGCTAGACTCACTCGGCATAATGTTCTCTAGGTCCATCCATGTTATTACATGCTTCATAAGTTTATCCTGCCTTAAAGCTGCATAATATTCCATCGTATGTATATACCACAGTTTGTTTAGCCACTCGTCTGTTGATGGACATTTTGGCTGTTTCCATCTCTTTGCAATTGTAAATAACGCTGCTATAAACATTGGTGTGCAAATGTCCGTTTGAGTTTTTGCCCTTAATTCCTTTGAGTAGATTCCCAGCAATGGTATTGCTGGGTCATATGGCAATTCTATATTCAGCTTTTTGAGGAACCGCCAAACTGCCTTCCACAGTGGTTGCACCATTTGACATTCCCACCAACAGTGGATAAGTGTGCCTCTTTCTCCGCATCCTCTCCAGCACTTGTCATTTTCTGTTTTGTTGATAATGGCCATTCTGGTGGGTGTGAGATGATATCTCATTGTGGTTTTGATTTGCATTTCTCTAATGGCCAGGGACATTGAGCATCTCTTCATGTGCCTTTTGGCCATTTGTATTTCCTCCTCTGAGAGGTGTCTATTCAAGTCTTTTTCCCATTTTGTAATTGGGTTGGCTGTCTTTTTGTTGTTGAATTGAACAATCTCATTATAAATTCTGGATACTAGACCTTTATCTGATATGTCGTTTCCAAATATTGATTCCCATTGTGTAGGCTGTCTTTCTACTTTCTTGATAAAGTTCTTTGATGCACAAAAGTGTTTAATTTTGAGGAGTTCCCATTTATTTATTTCCTTCTTCAGTGCTCTTGCTTTAGGTTTAAGGTCCATAAAACTGCCTCCAATTGTAAGATTCATAAGATATCTCCCTACATTTTCCTCTAACTGTTTTATGGTCTTAGACCTAATGTTTAGATCTTTGATCCATTATGAGTTAACTTTTGTATAGGGTGTGAGATATGGGTCTTCTTTCATTCTTTTGCATATGGATATCCAGTTCTCAAGGCACCATTTATTGAAGAGACTGTTCTGTCCCAGGTGAGTTGGCTTGACTGCCTTATCAAAGATCAAATGTCCATAGATGAGAGGGTCTATATCTGAGCACTCTATTCGATTCCATTGGTCGATATATCTATCTTTATGCCAATACCATGCTGTTTTGACCACTGTGGCTTCATAATATGCCTTAAAGTCCGGCAGCGCGAGACCTCCAGCTTCGTTTTTTTTCCTCAAGATGTTTTTAGCAATTTGGGGCACCCTGCCCTTCCAGGTAAATTTGCTTATTGGTTTTTCTATTTCTGAAAAATAAGTTGTTGGGATTTTGATTGGTATTGCATTGAATCTGTAAATCAATTTAGGTAGGATTGACATCTTAACTATATTTAGTCTTCCAATCCATGAACACGGTATGCCCTTCCATCTATTTAGGTCTTCTGTGATTTCTTTTAGCAGTTTTTTGTAGTTTTGTTTATATAGGTTTTTTGTCTCTTTAGTTAAATTTATTCCTAGGTATTTTATTCTTTTAGTTGCAATTGTAAATGGGATTCGTTTCTTGATTTCCCCCTCCGCTTGTTCATTGCTAGTGTATAGAAATGCTACAGATTTTTGAATGTTGATCTTGTAACCTGCTACTTTGCTGTACTCATTTATTAGCTCTAGTAGTTTTGTTGTGGATTTTTCCGGGTTTTCGACGTATAGTATCATATCGTCTGCAAACAGTGATAGTTTTACTTCTTCCATTCCAATTTTGATGCCTTGTATTTCTTTTTCTTGTCTAATTGCTCTGGCTAGAACCTCCAACACAATGTTGAATAATAGTGGTGATAGTGGACATCCTTGTCTTGTTCCTGATCTTAGGGGGAAAGTTTTCAATTTTTCCCCATTGAGGATGATATTAGCTGTGGGTTTTTCATATATTCCCTCTATCATTTTAAGGAAGTTCCCTTTTATTCCTATCCTTTGAAGTGTTTTCAACAGGAAAGGATGTTGAATCTTGTCAAATGCCTTCTCTGCATCAATTGAGATGATCATGTGATTTTTCTGCTTTGATTTGTTGATATGGTGTATTACATTAATTGATTTTCTTATGTTGAACCATCCTTGCGTACCTGGGATGAATCCTACTTGGTCATGATGTATAATTCTTTTAATGTGTTGTTGGATACGATTTGCTAGAATTTTATTGAGGATTCATTAGAGAGATTGGTCTGTAGTTTTCTTTTTTTGTAATATCTTTGCCTGGTTTTGGTATGAGGGTGATGTTGGCTTCATAGAATGAATTAGGTAGTTTTCCCTCTGCTTCGATTTTTTTGAAGAGTTTGAGGAGAGTTGGTACTAATTCTTTCTGGAATGTTTGATAGAATTCACATGTGAAGCCATCTGGTCCTGGACTTTTCTTTTTAGGAAGCTTTTGAATGACTGATTCAATTTCTTTACTTATGATTGGTTTGTTGAGGTCATCTATGTCTTCTGGAGTCAAAGTTGGTTGTTCATGTCTTTCCAGGAACCCGTCCATTTCCTCTAAATTGTTGTATTTATTAGCGTAAAGTTGTTCATAGTATCCTGTTATTACCTCCTTTATTTCTGTGAGGTCAGTAGTTATGTCTCCTCTTCCATTTCTGATCTTATTTATTTGCATCCTCTCTCTTCTTCTTCTTGTCAATCTTGCTAAGGGCCCATCAATCTTATTGATTTTCTCATAGAACCAACTTCTGGCCTTATTGATTTTCTCTACTGTTTTCATGTTTTCAATTTCATTTATTTGTGCTCTAATCTTTTTTATTTCTTTCCTTTTGCTTGCTTTGGGATTAGTTTGCTGTTCTTTCTCCAGTTCTTCCAAGTGGACAGTTAATTCCTGCATTTTTGCCTTTTCTTCTTTTCTGATATAGGCATTTAGAGCAATAAATTTCCCTCTTAGCACTGCCTTTGCTGCGTCCCATAAGTTTTGATATGTTGTGTTTTCATTTTCATTCGCCTCGAGGTATTTGCTAATTTCTCTAGCAATTTCTTCTTTGACCCACTCGTTGTTTAGGAGTGTGTTGTTGAGCCTCCACGTATTTGTGAATTTTCTGGCACTCCGCCTATTCTTGATTTCCAACTTCATTCCTTTATGATCCGAGAAAGTGTTGTGTCTGATTTCAATCTTTTTAAATTTGTTAAGACTTGCTTTGTGACCCAGCATATGGTCTATCTTTGAGAATGATCCATGAGCACTTGAGAAAAAGGTGTATCCTGCTGTTGTGGGATGTAATGTCCTATAAATGTCTGTTAAGTCTAGCTCATTTATAGTAATATTCAGATTCTCTATTTCTTTATTGATCCTCTGTCTAGATGTTCTGTCCATTGATGAGAGTGGTGAATTGAAGTCTCCAGCTATTATGGTATATGTGTCTATTTCCCTTTTCAGTGTTTGCAGTGTATTCCTCACGTATTTTGGGGCATTCTGGTTCGGTGCGTAAATATTTATGATTGTTATGTCTTCTTGTTTAATTGTTCCTTTTATTAGTATATAGTGTCCTTCTTTGTCTCTTTTAACTGTTTTACATTTGAAGTCTAATTTGTTGGATATTAGTATAGCCACTACTGCTCTTTTCTGGTTGTTATTTGCATGAAATATCTTTTCCCAACCTTTCACTTTCAACCTATGTTTATCTTTGGGTCTAAGATGTGTTTCCTGTAGACAGCATATAGAAGGATCCTGTTTTTTAATCCATTCTGCCAGTCTATGTCTTTTGATTGGGGAATTCAGTCCATTGACATTTAGTGTTATTACTGTTTGGATAATATTTTCCTCTAACATTTTGCCTTTTGTATTATATATATCATATCTGATTTTCCTTCTTTCTACACTATTCTCCATACCTCTCTCTTCTGTCTTTTCGTATCTGACTCTAGTGCTCCCTTTAGTATTTCTTGCAGAGCTGGTCTCTTGGTCACAAATTCTCTCAGTGACTTTTTGTCTGAGAATGTTTTAATTTCTCCCTCATTTTTGAAGGACAATTTTGCTGGATATAGGAATCTTGGTTGGCAGTTTTTCTCTTTTAGTAATTTAAATATATCATCCCACTGTCTTCTAGCTTCCATGGTTTCTGCTGAGAAATCTACACAAAGTCTTATTGGGTTTCCCTTGTATGTGATGGATTGTTTTGCTGCTTTCAAGATCCTCTCTTTCTCTTTGATTTCTGACATTCTAACTAGTAAGTGTCTTGGAGAACGCCTATTTGGGTCTAATCTCTTTGGGGTGCGCTGCACTTCTTGGATCTGTAATTTTAGGTCTTTCATAAGAGTTGGGAAATTTTCAGTGATAATTTCTTCCATTAGTTTTTCTCCTCCTTTTCCCTTCTCTTCTCCTGCTGGGACACCCACAACACGTATATTTGTGTGGTTCATATTGTCCTTGAGTTCCCTGATACCCTGTTCAAATTTTTCCATTCTTTTCCCAATAGTTTCTGTTTCTTTTTGGAATTCAGATGTTCCATCCTCCAAATCACTAATTCTATCTTCTGTCTCTTTAAATCTATCATTGTAGGTATCCATTGTTTTTTCCATCTTTTCCACTTGATCCTTCACTTACATAAGTTCTGTGATTTGTTTTTTCAGTTTTTCTATTTCTTCTTTATGTTCAGCCCATGCCCTCCCTCAATTTATCGATTTCATTTTTGAAGAGTGTCATGGTTAGGGACAGGTGTCAACTTGGCCAAGTTGTGGTACCTGTTCATCTGATTGGGCAAGCGCTGGCCTGTCTGTTGCAATGAGGACATTTCATAGGATTAGGTCATGATCACGTCAGCTACATCCACAGCTGATTCCATTTGTAATCAGCCAAAGGGGAGTGTCTTCTGCAATTAGTGATGCTAAATCCAATCATGGGAAGCCTTTTAAGGAGGACTCAGAGGAGACAGGTGGCATTCCTGCTTTGGCTGGTGAGCCTCTCCTGTGGAGTTCGTCCAGGCCATCCATTGGAGTCATCGGCTTCGCAGCCTGCCCTGTGGATTTTGGACTCTGCATTCCTACGGTCACGTGAGACACTTTCATAAATTTTATATTTGCAAGTGTTCCCTGTTGGTTCTGTTTCTCTAGAGAACCCTAACTAATACAAAGAGGTTTTCCATTTCTGTTCGTATATTCAGCATTAGTTGTCTCAGCTCTTGTATCTCATTTGAACTATTGGTTTGTTCCTTTGATTGGGCCATATTCTCAATCTTCTGAGCCTGGACCGTTATCTTCTGCTGCTGGCGTCTGGGCATTTAGTCAGATTTCCCTGGGTGTCGGACCCAACAAGGTTGTAAGATTTTTCTGTGAAATCTCTGGGTTCTATTTTTCTTATCCTGCCCAGTAGGTGGCGCTTGTGTCACATGTTTGTCTCACGTGTTTGGAATGGATCCCCCCCGGTCACCGATCTCCGCGACCTGGGGATCTCCGATCCAATTCTCTCCGTTGGTTCAGGGGCCGCGCGTGGTGGGGGCGTCAGCTGTCGCGGCTTGAGGGGACCCTGTGACTGGTCGCCGGCCACAGCGGGCCCGGGGAGTTCGCCACCAGACCAGGAAGTCGCCCACGGGGGGCGCCACCGCGGCTTGGATAGCCCTCTGATCCGAGACTCGTAGCCGCAGACTCGAAGCCGAGACTCGAAGCTGCCCGCAAAAGATGGGCGCCGGCCGCCTCGGCTTGGGAAACTTGCCTCTCCGAGACTCTCAAGTATAATTTCTTTTTGAATGTTTGGTAGAGTTCATCAGTGAAATCATCTGGGTGATACTTTTTTTAAAAAAATATTTTTATTGCTAAATCTTCACATGTACATATTCTATATATGGTGTACAATAAGTGGCTTGAAATATCATCACATAGTTGTATACTCATCACCATGATCATTTTTTAGAACATTTGCCTCATTCAGAAAAAAAAAAAAGAAAAAACTCATACATACCATACCCTTCACCCCTCCCTTCATTGACCACTAGTATTTCTATCTACCCAATTTATTTTACCCTTTGTCCCCTCTATTATTTCTTTGTTTTTTAGCCATATTTTTTTACTCATCTGTCCATACCCTGGATAAAAGGAGCAACAGACACAAGGTTTTCACAATCACACAGTCACATTGTGAAAGTTATTTATCTTTGTACAGTTGTCTTCAAGATCAAGGCTACTGGAACACAGCTCAACAGTTTCAGGTACTTCCCTCTAGCCACTCCAATACACCATAAACTATAAAGGGATATCTATATAATGTGTAAGAATAACCTCCAGGATAACCCCTCAATTCTGAAATTTGTCTCATTTCTCTCTTACCCGTTTTGGTCAGGAAGACTTTCTCAATCCCTTGATTCCAGGTCTGGTTCATCCTGGGATTTCTCTCCCTTGTTGCTAAGGAGATTTACATCTGTGGGAGTCATGTTCCACATAGTGGGAAGGGGTTAGTGGGATCACCTGCCAAATTGGCTTAGAGAGAGAGAGGCCACATCTGAGCAAGAAAAGAGGTTCTCTTGGGGGTAACTCCTGGGCCTTTTTTTTTTTTTTCTTTTTGCATGGGCAGGCACTGGGAATCAAACCCGGGTCTCCAACATGGTGGGCAAGGACTCTGCCTACTAAACCACTGTGGCCCACCCTCCTAGGCCTTATTTTAAGTAGGCTTAGCCTATCCTTTGCAGGAATAAGTTTCATAGGGGTGAGCCCCAAGATTGATGTGGTTGTCCCTACTATTTGCAAGAATATCAGAAATTCTCCAAGTGGGGATCTTGGATATTTCCTGTTTTCCCCCAAGTCCCCCCAGGGGACCTTGGAAATACTTCTTTATTCACTGTCCAAATTACTCTGGGATATATCAGGATATCACACTAACCTGGATGAACCTCATGCCCTATTCAAGATTTCATATACTTATGGTGTTCAACTAAACTGACCATACAAGTTAAGTTAGGAAATGCACAACCCAAAATATAAATTTTGCACTAAATAAACATCTCTCCCTTCAATCTTAAACAGAAGTTGAAGTTTTAAAATATGGGCGATATCATCCTTTACCCTATATTCTGATTTTCCTTAGTCCTATCCAGATCAGCTTCATTCATATCTTACTCGAAGTCTTATGGGTGGTATTTTCTGATTTAGAAAGTTGTTAGTTGCTGATTCACATTTTATAATAGTATAGTCCTTTTCAGATGATTTGTTTCTCCTTGCATGAGTTTTGGTAGATTGTCTTTCAAGAATTGGTCTCTTTCATCTATGACTCGTGGTCATGGAGTTATTCCTGATCAACCTTTATTTTTCTTTTAGTGTCTATGAGATTGGTTCTGATGGCCCCTCTTTCATTTTTGATAATAGTAATTTATGTCTTTACTTTTTTTTTCTGGTTATCCTGGCTGGAAGTTTATTAACTTTATTGATCTTTTCAATGAACCAACTTCTGGTTTGTCGATTTTCTTTGTTATTTTCTTGTTTTCAATTTCATTGATTTAAAAAAAAAATTATTAGAGAAATTGTCAGTCTACAGAAAAATCATGCAGGAAATACAGAGTTCCCACATAAAATGCCCCCCCGTTAGTGTGAAACATTTATTACAAATGATGAAAGAATATTATTATAATTGCACTATAGAGTCTATGGTTTATATTAGGGTTCATTGTGTTTTACAGTCCTATGTTTTTTTTAAAAAAAATTTATTCTCATAACATATACACAATCTAAAATTTCCTGTTTCAACAACATTCAAATATGTTTAAATTCTCTTAATTATGTTCACCATATTGTGCTACCATCACCACCATACATTGCCAAATCTTTTTTATCACCTCAAATAGAAACTCTGTACATTTTAAGCCTTACCTCCCTATTCCCTACTCCCAGCCCATACCGTAGTAACCTATATTCTAGACTGTGACGCTATGAGTTTGCTTATTCTAATGATTTCAAATCAGTGAATATGAAGCTCATATTTGAGCGCTTATTTGTCCTTTTGTGTCTGGCTTATTTCACTTAACATATTGTCTTCGAGGTTTAGCCATGATGTTGCATATATCAGAACTTAATTCCTTTTGTGGCTGAATAATATTCCATTGTATGTTTGTACCACATTTTTTAAATCCATTTATCAATTGATGGACACTTGGGTTGCTTCCATATTTTGGCAGTTGTGAATAATGAATATTGGTATGCATTTATCTGTTTGAGTCCCTGTTTTCAATTCTTTTGGGTATACACCTAGAAGGGGGATTTCTGGGTCATATGTTAATTCTTTGCTTAACTTTCAAGGAGTCTGCCCAACTGTCTTTCACAGTGGCTGTACCATTTTACATTCCTGTCAACAATGAATGAGTGTTCCTGTTTCTCCACATCCTCTCCAACACTTATTTTCCTTTTTTTTTTTAATAGTAGCCATTCAAGTGAGTGTGAAATGGTATCTTATTGTGGTTTTGATTTGCATTGTCCTAATGGCCAATGATGTTGGGCAACTTTTCATATGCCTTTTCATTTATGTATCTTTTTTGGATAAATGTCCATTTGTGTCTTTTGCCCATTGTAGAATTGGGTTGTCTTTTTGTTGTTGAATTGTAGGATTTTTTTATATATTATGGATGTTAAACCCCTATAGAGTATGTGGTTTCCAAATATTTTCTTCCATTGAGATTGTATGTCTTTTTATTTACATGATAGAGTTATTTATTTGCAAAGTTTTTAATTTTGATGAGCTCCCATTTATCTGTTTTAATTTCTTTTAATATGCTTTTGATGTAAAGTCTAAGAAATCATTGCCTAACACAAGATCCTGAAGATGCTTTGTTCTAGTTTGCTGACTGCCGGAATGCAATATACCAGAAACAGAATGGCCTTTAAAAAGAGGAATTTAATCAGTTGCTAGTTTATAGTTCCAAGGCTGAGAAAATGTCCCAATTAAAACAAGTCTATAGAAATGTCCAATCTAAGGCACCCAGGAAAAGATACCTTGATTCAAGAAGGCCGATGTTCAGGGTTTTCTCTCAAGTGAGAAGGCATATGGTGAATACAGTCAGAGTTTCTCTCTCATCTGGAGAGGCACATGGTGAACATGGTCAGGGTTCCTCTCTCATCTGGAGGGGCACATGACGAACACGGCATCATCTGCTAGCTTCTTCTCCTGGCTTCCTGTTTCATGAAGCTCCCAGGGAGACATTTTCCTTCTTCATCTCCAAAGGTCGCTGGCTGGTGGACTGTGCTTCTTGTGGCTATGTTGTTCTGCTCTGCTTTCTCTGAATCTCCTCCTTTCTCCAAAATGTTTCATCTTCTATAGGACTCCAGAAACATCTCAAGACCCACCCAAATGGGTAGAGACATGTCGTCATCCAATCCATCTTAACAACCACTCTTGATTAAATCACATCTCCAGGGAGATGAACTGATTACAGTTTCAAACATACAGTATTGAATAGAGATTATTCTACCTTTATGAAATGGGATTTAGATTAAAACATGGCTTTTTTAGGGGACATACATCCTTTCAAACCAGCACGTTTCCTGAAGTTTTCTTTTAGAAGTTTTAAGTTTTGGTTCTTAATGCTTAGGCTTTTGATCCATTTTGAGTTGATTTTTGTATGTGGTGTGATATAGGGATCCTCCTTTATTCTTTTGCACATGGGCATCCAATTTTCTCAGGATCATTTGATGAAGCAACTGTTCATTCACAATTGTGTGGCCTTGGCCCTCTTGTAAAAAAATAGTTGGCCATAAATGTGATGGTTGATTTCTGAGCACTCAATTCGATTCCCTTGCTCTGTATGTCTGTCCTTGCCAGTGCCATGCTACTTTGATTATGGTGGATTTGTAATAAGTTTTAATATTGGGAAGTGTGCGTCTCCCAACTTTATTCTTCTTTTTCAAGATGGCTTTAGCTGTTTGGGACTCTTTACCCTTCCATATAAATTTGATGACTGGCCTTTTCATTTTTGAAAAGAAGGCTTTTGGAATTTTGACTGTGATTTTATTGAATCTGTAAATCACTTGGGTAGAATTGACATACTTCTTTTTTGCCTATTTATTTTGGATTTAATTTGCTCTTCTTTTTCAAGTTTCCTAAGATAGAAGCTTAAATTACTGATTTTTTATCATTCTTCTTTTCTAACACATGCATTCAGTGCTATAAATTTTCCACTATTCACTGCTTTTGCTGTATCCCACAAATTTTGTTAAGTTGTATTTTCATTTTCTTTTTGTTCAAAATATTTAAAAATTTCTCTTGAGGCTTTTGACCCATGGTTATTTAGCATTATGCTCTTTAACCTCCAATACTTGGGATTTTCTAGGTGTCCTTCTATTATTGATTTCTAGTTTAATTCCATTGTGGCTAAGAGCATACTTTGTGTTCTTTGTTATTTTAGATTTATTTAGATGGCTCAGGATGTGGTTTATCTTGGTTGTTGGATAAATTGTTGTTGAATGAATTGTTCTATGAATGTCAGTTAGATCCGGTTGATTTTCTGGATCTGTCATTACTGACAGGGAAGTTGAAGTTTCCAACTATAATAGTGGATTTGTCTGTTTCTGTTTGCAGGTCTATCAGTTTTCACATCAGACATTTTGACACACTGTGTTAAGTGTATAGACATTCAAGATTTTTAAGTCTTCTTTGAGAATTGGCCCCTTTATCATTATGCACCACCCCTTTTTATCCCTGATAAATTCCCTTGCTCTGAAATATGCTTTGCGTGAAAACAACATAGCTACTCTTTCTTTTCATTGCATGGTATATCTTTCTCCATCACTTTGCTTTTATACTTGATCTTAGCCAAAAGATCGAGAAGCAATCCATCCCTTTGCTTTTAATCTCTCAGTGTCTTTATATTTAATGTGTGTTTCTTATGGACAATATGTAGAGTTTTGATTTTTCTATCCACTTTGTTATTCTCTGTCTTTTGGTTGGTATATTTGGACCATTCACATTTAGAGTGATTATTGATATAGCTGGATTAATATCTATTCTCTTTGTAACTGTTTTCTGTTCATTTCCCTTGTTCTTAATTTCTTTTAGCTGGAAGAGTGGTGGCTGAATGTTGCCTACCTGGATGTTCGTATACCATCACAACTGAATGTCAATTTTGCGGGCCCTGCAGCACATATTGAACACTATTGGCCTCCCAAGGAAGGCACTCAATTAGAAAGAGGAAGTATAAATCTCTGGCATAACTTGAACTACTGGCAACTATTAAGAAAGTAAGGACACTTATGTAAATTTAGTAATAAATTTACCCAACGTCTCAGGTAGCAAAGTGTTGGGAAGCTTTATTTTGGGGGGAATGAATATTGTAGTTGCAACTATTTTGTTTTATAATAACTTTTTTATTAAATTACTTTTCTTTGTTTTAATAGAGAAAAAGTTCCTGTTCATAAAGTTGGAAATATACCTCTAGATATGAATCAATTCCGAATGCTATTTTCTACCTGCAAGGTTCCAGGAATTACTAGAGATTCAATTATGAACTATTTTAGGACTGGTAAGTAGAAAAACGTTTTTTTTTTTTGCACTAGCAGGCACTGGGAATCGAACCTGGGTCTCTGGCATGGCAGGCAAGGATTCTGGGAAAAGATACTTTTATGTTAGTAATGGCATTGATCTTCGTGTAGCTTTGCTGTAGTCTCTGTTGTGACACTGTGGAGCATATTATTTTGACTAATCAGAGGCTTTCTATGAACCTTATCTTTGAGTGATTTTGATTTGTTTGGATGAATTTATGAGAATGGATTTTCTAAATTGTGTCTTAGAATGGTTGAATACAAACCTGATGCTTATATTGTATCATCTTTGAAAATGTAGTTGAAGAATAGAAGTATGATCAGAGTATTATGGAAATCTGGGAGCATGTGATTTGGATTCTTTTCTTTCTGTCCACTTTCCTTATTATATAAATTCTACTTATTATTTTTTTTAAGTTCTCACCATGCACCCTTTTTCTTTTTGAGTATGCCCCCACACACCCCATCCCACACGCTTACATAGGGTCAGAACCTGGTTTCAGTCTACTTGGAAGCACATGATTTCAGAATGACTCAAGATTTTTGTTCTTATTTTCAGTTTAATGGTGATTTCTGCTTGGTGGCTTAACATATTTTGAAATAGCGAATGCTGTTGCTCCTGCTGCTGATTTCCTATTACTGCAAGAATTTTTACTTTTTATATGTTTAATGATATAGTTTATAATTACTACAAAATACAATTATGAATGAATATGTTCTTTCTATATAAAATTTTACTTAAAAATGAAAGTTTAATAATCACGTAGAGTAAGGGAGAGGTTTGAGTATTTTCATGCAGATTTTAACTCTGCCTTGTAAACCTTTTTAAATGCTCAAGAAATCTTATGTCCTCAAGTACATACACATTTACCTTAATGTTTTTTGCAAGTGAAAGAGTTAAAGGGACATTTTAGGGAACTGGATTACTCAAGACGCAATATTTTATGCCCAAATATAAATGGAAAAAATGAACAGGAGAAATTTGTGGAAATACCGGTAGCAGTGAGAGACACTGTGCATATTAGTTGAAAACTGATAGGCTTGGTTTTTAATTCAGTCTTTATACTTAGCAGGTATGTTCTTAGACAAGGTAATTCCTTTAAGTTATAGAGTGAAAAATGTAAATTCATTATTTAATAATGTGCCTCTTGATACATTGGTTTAAGCTGTCATAGCTCTTATATTCTTTGATTATGACCATGTAAAGGGTGTAGATAAGGATAAAAAAAACTGAGGTAATAAGTAAGCATGAAAAGTATCAGTGATAAGGGCTATACAGCAGATTCAAATAGGTTAAGGTACTGGTGGATGTTTTTCATTAGGTGGTCAGAAGTCCCTGATGACCATCTGAATGATAGGAAGGACCAGCATAGTTTTTGGCTTGTTTGTTTATTGTTGTTTGTTTTGTTTTTCATTTTTGGTGTTGATGGGTGTTATTCTGTGCAGTAATAAATTTGGCAGTTTGAAGGCCAGTATGGATGGAGCAGAGTAGGCAAGGGGGAGATGGGCAGACTGGAAGGGTGACTAGAGGCTGTGGAATATATAGTACTTCGTAAGCCAAGATAAAGTTTTTGGCTTTTATTTAAAACTTGAAAAGAACTTTTTACTGAGTTTTGAGTAATGTGATCAGGCTGACATTTTAGAAAGGTGACCCTACCTATTCTTTGAAGAATAAGTGTTTGGGGGAGAGTCATGTGTAGAAGCAGGGAGATAAATTGAAAGGTTTTTATAGGCCAGGTGAGCTATGCTATACAATGGCTCATACAGGGGTTGGAGCATGGAGCTGGTGAAAAGTTTTCAGATTCTGGCTACATTTTAGAATTGGACACAGCAGAGTTCTTCATAGATTGGATGTGAGATGTAGGGGGAAAAGAGCAGTTAGAGACGATTTCAAGATATTTGG
Source organism: Tamandua tetradactyla (assembly GCF_023851605.1). Classification (NCBI taxonomy): domain Eukaryota; kingdom Metazoa; phylum Chordata; class Mammalia; order Pilosa; family Myrmecophagidae; genus Tamandua; species Tamandua tetradactyla. The sequence continues at coordinate 129,676,659 of NC_135327.1, read as the reverse complement.
CTTGAGCAACTAATGGGGTAGATTGATGTGTTGTTTCCTGAGATGGGAAAAGTTGGGAGGAAATGTCATAGGGAGAAAAATCAGGAGATCTCTTAGACTATGTTGAGTTTAAGATGCCCTTTAGATATTTAAGTTTTAATGTAAGTAGGTATTTGGATAAAAATTTGGTTCTGGGGTGAATTCAGAGCTCCAGATAAAGTTTTTGGAGCCATCAGCATAGGAATAATTTTTCAAGCCAAAGGGTAGCCAAGATTATTTTTGAAACATATATAGGTGGTATATTCAGTAGAAAAGTACTGAACCTTAGTGCAATCCAGTGCAGTATTTGGTGATCAGAGGAGGAGCCAGCAAAGAAGAGCTAGGAGAACAGGAAGCAAAAAAAAACAACAACAGCAGGTCACTGATTTCCCAGAAACTAAGAGAGTGAAGAGTTTTAGCGAATGCTGCTGAGAGTTCAAATGTGATAAAAAAAATTTTAAAGTGACCATTGGATCTGTCAACATGAAGTGGACAGAGGGTGACCTCAGTAAGAGTACTCTTAGTGGGAGATAGAGAAGGAAGCTCAACGTAAAAGAGTTGACAGTAAACTTGAAATGAAGACAGCAATTGGATATAACGTTTGTGAAAAAAAAGAGTTTGTTTTGATGTGCACTGAGAAGTTCAAAAATTTTTTTATTTTTTAAAAGATGGGTGATACTACATACCCAGGAATGATTTAGGAGAGAGGGAAAATAATATTGCAGGGGAGAGGATAAGGAACAAAGTCACTGAAAAAGCTGAGAGGGTCAGGAGCAGAAATGGTGGAGGGGTTGGTCTTTGATAGGAATAAGGAAGGGAGAAAATGAGAGGGAAGCCAGAGTATACATCCCAATACAGGCAGATGGCAAGTGTGGTGTTCAAAGAATAGGAGAGCAGAAATTGCTTCTCTTTTTCTTAGTGAAAGTAGGAAAAGCAAATAAGCTATGGAAATGTAGGATTTCTGTATAGTGTTGTGTACCCATTTGAAATGTGTTCATAAGTTTAAAATTAGACTAAATGATGTTTCTTCAGAAACTTTTTAGGAACAGTTGCAGAGGAAGAGGGGATGAAGGATTTATGAGGTTTTGCAAGGGAGGAGTTAGAAGATTAGGCCATAGAATCACCCTAGATGAAGAGAAAACTAAAGAAGTTATGTTTTTGAGGGGTGTGATGCAGAATGCAAGATGCTAAGGCTAAGAGGCTAATTTCAATAAGGAGACTGTACTTAGAACTAAGAACTAATATATATAAATATATATTTTTACCTACCCCCAAGAGACCCATTAAGACTAATTCAGTTATATCTTTCCTCCCACATACCTCATTTTGCCCTAGAAGTTCGGACTTCCCACATGGGGTAGGTTGAATTGTGTACCCAAACAAACACATGTTCTTAATCTTAATTCTTAGCTCTATGATTGTGAACCCATTGTAAATAGGACCTCTTGAAGATGTTATTTTTAATGTGTGGCCCAACTGAACGAGGGTGGGTCTTAATCCAGATTACTAGAGGCTTTATCAGGAGAACCCAAAAGCACAGAAAAAAGTTAAGGAGAGGACATTGTCATGTGATAGGAGGCAGAAATACAAGCCACGAAACCCAACGGATTGCTGGCAGCCAGCACCAGAAATGCTGGTCTTCAGGGAGAAAGCATGCCTTACTGATATTTTGAGTTTGGATTTACAGCTTCAAAAACAATTAGCAAATAAATTCTTGTTGTTTAAACCAATCTATTATGGTATTTGTGATAACAGCACCATGCCATCCCACATCCTCTAGATTAATGGATTTGTGCATATTCAAATTTGATCCAAGTTCCATTCTACTCTGACTCTTGCCTCTCTTCCCAGTCACTTCCACTGAACTCTCTGAAGCTCATGAATAATAAAATCCCTTGTATCCTTAACCTGATCCCTGAGAGTTGCTGTTTACTTCTGAAGTATACTGTTATGAAACCTGTTTATTCTTTGGGTTCACTGTTTCCTCAGTAACCATCGTTCTTTCTTTCCTTCTTTGTTTTGCAAGGGCAGGCACTGGGAATTGAACCTGGGTTTCTGGCATGGCAAGCGAGAACTCTGCCACTGAGCCACTGTGGCCCACCCCTCAGTAACCATCTTAAATAGGGATTTTTCTTTCTCCTATAGTTTAGTACTATAGGGCATGTAGGAGGGTTTGGTGTCCTCTTAATTGCCCTTTCCATTTTCCATTCTTCCTTATAATTTAAGCTCTTTTGAAAGAGAAAAAATGCCATCAGGTTATGCCACTGCTACTCATTGTTGCAGTGAACTTTCTTCTTGATCATCCCCCCTCATTCGAGTGCTGTAACATAAGTCTCATGCTCTTTCTTTCCATTACTACCTCACAATCTTAATTATGTAGCTTCCATTTGTAGATGATCCATGGCCTCTTGTTTCCTTTACTTACTACCTCTAGGAATCTGCACCTTCATTTCTCAAGCAATCATGCACTCCCATAATCTTGGCCTAGATTGTTGTTACCCAAAACTCCATCACCTCTCATGGTGCAGTTTCAGGCATCTTACTCTGATCTCTCCCTCCTCCTCCTCCTCATAGCTCACTTCCTTTAGTATCCCACCTCAGCTATTTCTTAGGCCCCTTCGGCACCTCAGTTCAGTGACCTTCCTGTTCTCTTCACATTTCCATTCTTCCCCACGCTCCACATTTTCACTTCTTTCTGTTTTCTTTGATGTAATCACTCCCTTGCAAACACATTTAAATTGTTTATTTTTACTAATGTGATGAAACTTTAACACTGTTTAAAATTCCATTCTTTTTTTTTTAATGTGACAGATACCTACCACTGGCAATTTACTTGGCCAGTGAAAAACACAAAACCTCACTTACTGATATCAGTTAAACCTCAGGTGGGATTACAGCACTGCCTTGCTGTATTCTTTTGTCAGTTTATTTTCTTACTCCCACAGAAGACTGTATTGTGCTCCTCATTCTCTACGAATTAACTCTTCTTGTTCTTACCAGCCTACCTTCACAGGTAGGATAATGGCTCCACAAAGACGTCATGTTCTAATCTTTGGAACCTGTGAATATGTTACATGTCAAAGGGGAGTTAGGATTGCAGATGGAATTAAGGTTGCTCATCAGCTGAATTTGAGATCAAAAGGTTATCCTGGATTATTCAGGTGGGACCAATATAAACACAAGGGTCCTTACAAATGGAAAAGGGAGGCAGAAGAGGGAGAACCAGAGACAGGGCAGCATGAGAAGGATGCAGCTCTCCCATGCTGGCTTTCAAGATAGAGGAAAGGAGGGCCTGGGGCTAAGAAATGTGGGCAGTCTCTAGCAGCTGGAAAAGGCAAGTAGTGGATTTTCCCTTAGAACTCAGAACACAGCCCTGCCAACACCTCAGCCCAGGGGGACCTCTTCTGAACTTGTGACCCCCAGAACTGTAGGAGAATAAATTTGTGGTGTTTTGAGGACTACATTTATGGTAATTTGTTGCAGCAACCATAGAAAACAAATACACTATTGCATGCTCCTATTCTTTGCCTTCCCTTTAACAGTGAATGCATTGTTCTTACTCCTAAGGACAGTCCTTTCATATGTACACTGGAGTCCTCTTCCTTTTGTCTAGTCATTTGCTTTTGCATTATCTTCTCTCTCTGTTTGCTAGCAGTTTCTGTCTTTCCTCTTCACTGGATTATCCCTATCTGTAGTGTCTCTCATCTTAAAAGGTAAATAATTGACCTTTTTTCTCCAAGTGTCACGTATATTCCAAGCTAACATCACCTCTCACCTAGATTGTTCTCACCTAGACCACTTCAGTAGCCGCCTCTGGCCTTAATGCTCTCAATAATCTGTTCTCCTTATGGCAGTTGGAATGATCCTTTTAAACATTAATTACATTCTCATCACTTCCCTGCTCTAAACTTCCACTGGCTTCTTTTTGTCAACATACTTAAAATCGAAAGCCCTTTCTGAGACCTATATGATCTGGCCCCAACTTCTTCTACCACTCTACCCTTTTTCTTCACTTCTCTACTGCAGCTACACTGACCTGTTTTCCTTTACACAAACCATCTCATTTTTGTCCTAATAAATTTGCACTTGCTGTTTCCTCTGTCTGGAACTCTTGACTTCATTTGAGACTCTGCTCACGTATCACCTATTAAGCTCATCCTGAAGTAGCATCCTCCTGTCACTCCTCCTAACCTCATTTATTGAATAATTTGGCATTGGGATTATTTTCTTTTTTCTGTCCCAGCCCTAAATTTGTAATAGGAAGTGGTCAATAGATGACAGCAGTAAAATGTAGTGGTGGTAAACATAAAGGGATGTAGAGGTTTTTGAAGGAGGAGAGAAAAGTGGTTTGGAAGTAGCCATGAAAGGGCAAGGAGAATATATATTCGCATTCTAGGTCTTAAGGAAATAGAATGTAAGAGAAAAAACAATATCGTTATCAGGAGAGGGTCCTACCTTATAGTCAGTGTATAGATTTCATGAGATATTGCATAGATAGCAATTAATATAGTCCCTTGTACATAGTATGAACCATTACATTTTATTCCAGTGGTAATGTATGTCTTCTCTGTCAGCTTCATTCCTCCTTTTCCTTTTTCATTTCTTAGAGGGAAGGGGTATGGAAGAAGACCCTTAGCTAACTTTTGGAGGCAAAGGGACTTGTATTTGAAAAATGGGGCTAAATCAGAATAGCCCGAGATTTACAGTTCAACAAACAATTCTCAGGGGATTAAAGTATGCCACAGGGATAGTAAAATCAATTGTCAGTGTATACAAATATTTGCAACTCCCATGGATTTGTAAATGTTTTGAATGGACAGGTTTTAAGAGTATGCATTTTTATCATGATAATTGAAGCTCCATATCTTTGTACATGTGGTATATTTCTAACATGATAAAATATTGGAGGAGTGCTTTTTTTTTCTCTATTGAATGTAAATATTCAGCTTCACTCTTATTTAACTTTTGAAGATTTGAATCATGTGTTTTTTGTTCTTTGTTCCAGAGAGTGAAGGGGATTCCCCAACTTATGTTGTTGTGCTATGTCGTGGCCGAGTTTTTATCTTTGATGTAATACATGAAGGATGTTTGATCACCCCACCAGAACTTCACAGGTTTGCAAACTACATTTTTTTTTCTCAGGGGCAGGCATGGGGAATCGAACCTGGGTCTCCAGCATGGCAGGCGGAAACTCTGCCACTGAGCCACCATTGCACTGCCTGCAAACTACTTTTTATTACTTGAATATAAGTCATAGGCTTTTGCTTGAATTAGAGAATAAATTTTCAGAATTGCCTTTCTATAATGATATAGCTGAGAAATAAGATTTTATATATACTGATTAAAAATTCTATTTTATTCAAATCTATTTTTAATTTTAGTAGAAAAATATGAATGCATTTTACGTGGGGAAAAGGAAAACATTACGGATACCACCAACTCCATTCTCTGCCCCAGAATTAATTACTACTACTAGCTTGGTGTGCAGTGTCCTTCCAGATCTGTTTCAATGAATTTGCATTCATATATAACTTATATATATATATTTGGGGTTTTTTGTGGCCCAATTTTAGTAAATAGACCATTTTATCAGTACTGATATACTGATATGTTTGGAATATTATACAGCAAATGCACCAATAATGATCCTCTTGAAATGGTCAAATTCCAGGTAATTAAAAACATTTATGTTTTCCAATTCTTTATAATCATGTAATAAAGAATAGAATAAAAACTTAAGTTCCTCCCACAAAGGAAAAGAGACACTTTTTTTGTTTTTGAGCTCCCAAGTAAAATCACTGATTGCATTCAAGTGCTCTGTAACCTTGTGTTTTGGTTTGCTAAAGTGCTGGAATGTAATATACCAGAAATTGATTGGCTTTTTTTAAAAAAAAATTTTTATTGAGAAATATCCACATACATGCATTCCAACAATATTATACAATCCATGGCTCACAATATCTTTGCATGGTTGTGTATTTATCACCAGGATCATTTTTAGAACATTTGTATCACTCCAGAAAAAGAAAGGAAAAAAAAGAATTCATACATCCCATACTTCTTACCCCTCCCTCTCATTGACCCAGAGTATTTCAATCTACCAATTTTTTTACCCTTTATCCCCCCATTATTTATCATCTTCTTTTCCACTCATCTGTCCATATCCTGGATAAAAGGAGCATTAGACACAAGGTTTTCACAATCACATGGTCACATTGTAAAAGCTGTATTGTTATACTGTCTTCTTCAAGAATCAGGGCTGCTGGAACACAGTTCAGCAGTTTCCGGTACTTCCCTCTACCCACTCCAATGCACCATAAACTAAGAAAGGATATCTATATAATGTGTAAGAATAACCTCCAACTCTGTTTGAAATCTCTCCACATGAGACTTTATTTTGTCTCATTTTTCTCTGCCCCCTTTTGGTCAAAAAGTCTTTCTCATTCCCATGATGCTGGGTCCCAGCTCATCCCCTGAATTGGCTTTTTTTTTTTTTTTTTTTTTTTTACTTTTCTGTGTATGGGCAGGCAAAAAAATCGAACCCAGGTCTCCGGCACAGCAGGCCAGAACTCTGCCACTGAGCCACCATTGCCAGCCCCTGGATTGGCTTTTATAAAGGGAATTTATTATGCTACAAATTTATAGTTCTAAGGCTATGAAAACGTCTGAATTTAAGGTATCAACAAGACGATACCCTGACTCTGAAGAAAGGCTGTCGGCATCTAGAACATCTGTGTCAGCTGGGAAGGCATGTGGCTGGCATCTGCTGGTACTTGCTCCTGGCGCATTGCTTTCTCTAAGTGTCTGTGGGTCCTCTCTTAGCTTCTCCAGGGAAAACTCTGGATTTCATCCCTCAGCTTCTGTGGCTCTCTCCAGGTTCTAGGTCCTTCAGGTTCTGTCAGTCCTTGCTTAGCATTTCCTGGGGCAGTTCTGTCTGAGCTCTCCCTAAAATGTCCCTGTCTTAAAGGACTCCAGTAAGCAGATTAAAAACTACCTTGATTGAGCAGGATCATATCTTCATGGAAACAACCTGGTCAAGAGGTCCCATCCAGGGCAGGCCACAGTGGCTCAGCAGGCAGGAATGCTTGCCCGTGGTGCCAGAGGACCCGGCTTCGATTCCTGGTGCTTGACCATGTTAAAAAAAAAGAGGTCCCATCCAATAATAAGTCTGCCCCCTAAAAAATGGATTAAAAGAACACGGCTTTTCTGGAGTACATAACAATTACAAACCAGCACACCTTGGACAAATCACTTATCCTCCCTGGGTCTCTTATTATACATATATAATAATGAAAAGGTGGTTGAATTTTTTTTTCACTTGAAGTAACAGAAATTCATTTTCTTAGGAAGCCAAAGTTTTGCAAGCAAGGTCTCATAACAGTTGGTTCCTTTCTGGAGACTTTGCAGGACAATCTGTTCCTTGCCTCTCTCCAAGCTTCTGATGGCTTCTGGCAATCCTTGGTATACCTTAGCTTGTAAATGCATCACTCGACTCTCTGCCTCCATCTTCACTTGGTATTCTTTCCTCTCTGTGTGTCTTTTTCTGTCTCTTATAAAGATACTCTCATTGGATATAAGGCCCATCCTAATCCAGTATAATTTCATCTCAATCGTTACCGTTTGAGACTCTGTTTCCAAAAAAGGTCACATTTTGAAGTCCTGGGTGGACTTGAATTGGTGGTGGTAGGGCACTATTCAACCCACTACATCGAGTCTATACATACTACCTCCAGGACATAGTGTGAATTGAAGACATTTTGGCATTCAGAGTAGAAATCATCCTGACTTCTTATCAGGATGGTTTACTCTTACTGTATTACCCAAAAAGACAATAAGTAGACATGATTGCATTTCATCTGTGTTTTGCTCCCATCCTGGGACTATATCTGGTGGTGTTCTTGATGGTCATTAGCCTCTCAAGGTAATACCTTGGGCTAATTATCAATGGAAGCAGGAGGGATGGGGAGAAGGTAAGGAAAGGGGGAGGCAGATCAGCTTACCAATGTCTTGATTATGTCTTCTGCATTTTTCAGGTCAGGGTGCCCTGGACAGGCAGAGGTGTATGCTTGCTCCTCCATCTCCTGTAGCTCCTTGGGGACCTCTGTGGGAGTTCTCAGTACCTTGCGTTGTGTCTGTTTGCATGCTGGTGTCCTTTCTATACTCTGGGCTCCAGGATGGGAATCATTTTTCTAGCTCTGGTTTCCATCAAAATGCTTGGTGTATAATTGATGGTTACTACATATTTCTCTCCTCTGAACTCCAGCAACCACTTCAAAAGGTGTTGGGATTTTAAAAAATTTTTTAATTAGAGAAATTCTAGGTTTATATAAAAATCATGTGAAAAATATAGCATTCTCATATATACCCCCATCCATTATTAACAATTTGCATTAGTATAGTACCTTTGTGGCAATTGATAAAAGAATATTGTAATTTGCTATTAGCTATAGTCCATAGTTTACATTAAGATGTATTTTTTCCCCATATACCACCCTATTATAATACCTTGTGTTGGTGTGGTACCTTTGTTATAATTCATGAAAGAATGTTTTTATAATTGTACTATTAACTATAGCCCATTGTTAACCCTAGGACTCATTGTGTGGTACAATCCTATGTTTTAACTTAAAATTTTTATTCTGTTTTATATATATATATATGACCTAGAATTTCCCCTTTAAACCAAATTCACAGAAATAATTCAGTGCTGTTGATTAAACTCACAATGTTGTGCTATTGTCTCCACCATCCATTAACAAAACTTTTCCATCAGTCCAAACAAGCTCTGAACAATCTATAATTTCTCTTATAATTTCTTTGACCCCTTGATTAAGAGTATGTTATTTAACTTCCATATATTGGTGGACTTTCCACTTCTCTGCCTTTTAGTGATTTCCAGCTTCATTCCATTATAGTTAGAGAAGATGACTTGTATAATTTCAGTCTTCTTAAATGAAAGTGGTGTATTGAAGTCTCCAGCTCTTAGAGGTGTCTGTTTCTCCCTTCAGTTTTTTCAGTATTTACCTCATATATTTTTGGGCACCATGGTTAGGTACATATATATTTATGATTGTTATTTCTTCTTGGTGGATTGTACCTTTTATTATTATATAGTATCCTTTGTCTCTTTAATAGTTTTGACTTAATGTCTATTTTGTCTGATGTTAGTATAGCTACCCTGGCTCTTTTTAAACTACTTATTTGCATGAAATATCTTTTTCCATTCTTTTACTTTGAACCTATGTGTGTCTCTGTATTGAGTATCTTGTAAACAACATAGTTGGATTGTAATTTTCTGTCCATTCTGCCAATATGTGTCTTTTGATTAGAGAGTTTAATCCATTAACAGTTAATGTTATTACCATAAAGGCAGTACTTACTTCAGCCATTTTGTCCCTTGGTTTTTATATGTAGTATCTTTTTTTTTTTTGTCTCTCTTTTCCTTTATTGCAACCTCCTTTTCTGTATAGCTGATCTTTTATGATATATCTGACTGGTTCCTTTCTCATTTCTGTTTTATGTATATTTAAAAAATATCTTCCTTATTTCTTTGTGGTTACCTTGGGGTTTATATCACACAATCTACATCTATAACTTACTAATTTGGAAAGATACCAATTTAGCTTCAATGGCATGCACTTTTTCTGCATTCCTATTCCTCTGCCCCTCTGTTTCCCCTCTTTATGTTGTTTTGTCTCACATTACCTCTTTTATTTTGCATGCCTATAATCAGGAAATATGCCTTTTTCTTGTTCAATTGTATTTTTACTCTTACAGAAGTTAAAGAGTAGAGTTCTATGTTGACAATACATTTATGCTTTTAGTTACCTTTACTGAAGATTTTCATTTCTTTACACTACTACAGTCCTCTCTCTCCTGTATTTTCCTTTCAGCCTGTAGAATTCCCTATAGTAATTCTTATAGGGTAGGTCTTTTGTTGATAAACACTCTCAGTTTGTGTTTATCTGTGGGTTTTTTAAACTCACTCCCATGTTTGAAGTACAGTTTTGCTGGATAAAGAATTTTTGGCTTGCAAAGTTTTTTTAAGAGGAGTGTTTTCTTTTCAAATCAGAGACCTTTCTAAAAAACTTAATTTGTAAGTCATTTGTAATGATTGAATACATTTTTACTGGACACTTTTCCTGTTTCTAACCTTAGGAAATCCAGAATAGTATGTGACAAAAATTATTTTTAAAATTTTTCTTTGACATCTGCTCCATTCCATTTTGTATTATGACTTCTTCATTTAACAATAAATGATATAAAAAAATTTTTGAATTGCATTTTTTTCTCTTTCAGTACGGTAAATATATCATACCATGGCCTTGTTATCTCCATGGTTTATGATGAGAAATCAGCACTCAGTCTTATTGAGGATTCCTTGTATGTGACAAATCACTTTTCTTTTGCTTGTTTCACAATTCTTTGTCTTTGGCCTTTGACATTCTAGATTAGTATGGGTCTTGGAGTTGGTGTATTAGGATTTATTCTGTTTGGAGTATGTTGCACTTCTTGGACATGTACAATTGTGTCTTTCGTAAGAGTTGGGAAATTTTTGGCCACTATTCCTTCACATATTCCTTCTCCACCTTTTTCTTCTCTTTTCCTCTGGGGCACCCATGATATATATGTTTGTATGCTTCATGCTGTCATTCAGATCTCTGAGATACTGCTCAATTTTTTCTGTTCTTTTCTTTATCTGTTCTTCTGATCATACGATTTTTTAAAAATATTTTTATTGGGGATATCTTCACACACATACAGTCCATCCAAAGTATACAATCATTGGCTCACAGTATTATCACATAGGTTATGTATTCATCACCATGATCATTTTTAGAACATTGCATCACTCCAGAAAAAGAGAAAAGAAAAAACTTAGACATCCCATACCCTTTAGCCTTCCTTCTCATCTGACTGTATGATATTGATTGTCCTGTCTTCTAGTTCTTTCTTCTGTCTGTTCAAATCTGTTGTTGTATTTTTAATCTCCGGTATTGTTCCTTTCATTCCCATAATTTCTGTTATGTTTGTTTTTAAACTTTCAAATTCTTCTTTATGTTTACACATTGTCTTCTTAATAGCCTTTAGTTCTATGTCCATATTTTCCTTCATCTCCTTGAATTGGTTTAGGAGATTTCTTTGAACTTCTTTGATTAGCTGTTTCAAATTCTGTGTTGAAAATTTATTTCTTTATGGAAGAACCCTGTTATTTAGATATAATCCCTACTGTATACTTAAAGATATACATGAAACTCATCAGACTGTGAGTATAGAATGTTAATGAGGGGGAGGTAGGTCATCTTTAGCTAATAGTCTTTAAAATATAGTGGTTATAAGTAACAAAGTGGCACACATGAAAATGTTTAAAACTGACATTGTGGTACTTCTATTTTTGGAGTAAAGCACTTAGGAGTACTGAATATAGAATAAGTTCTCTGGTTAAACATATATGCACATGGTTTTAGTTAGTTCAGTGTACATGGTACTTTTGAGATTGTTTGCCAGAATATTTTTTATGTTCTCCTTTGTAAGAGATATTTATCTGCATCATGTAAATATATGCAGAGCTTGAATGGATAAATTATATCAGCCAAACACCAAATTTATTTACTTAAATTAAGTTTTCAAGTATGTATTTCATGTTAATAAAACATAATCACTTTAGAAAAAAGATGTAATGTAGGAAACGAATCCATTGCTCTTGAGGTCATAATCCCCTTCTTTGGTTATCTATCAAAATATTTAAATACTGATCAGTGTTATGACTTATTAAAGGCCAAAGTAGCTACTGATCTTCCTATGCTCTTTTTGTATCCTCTCTTTCTTTAAATCTTCCTTAAGGCAATTGACATACATCCACCAGAAGTGCCATAGTGAACCTGATGGACCTGGGATTGCAGCGTTAACTAGTGAGGAGCGTACTCGATGGGCTAAGGTTATACTTTACGTTCTCCGTAATGGGCCTTTCCCATTAAGGGAAAAAAATTAAAATATTAAAAAAAATTTTTTGGTATATAGAATATCATTTGTAACATTTAATCATCATCTCCTTGCTCTTTAGGCACGAGAATATCTGATTGGTCTTGATCCAGAGAACTTGACGATTTTAGAAAAAATTCAGAGCAGTATACTGGTATATTCCTTAGAGGATAGCAGTCCACATACGACACCACAAGACTATTCTCAGGTACTTAACTGATTTGTTTTGTGCTATTTCTTCACGCTATTTCTTATGTATATTGAACATACGATTTTTTTTTCTTTTTTAACCATGTAGCTTCTTAAGACTCCTTCTTAGCTATGAAATATACATGTACCAAATTGAACCTTACACATAACTAATAATGCCTTCTATGTTCTTAAAGTATTGCTCAGGTATGTTTTCAGCTTTATTTAAAGACCTATGACTGTTGTTTTCATATCACATGTCAGTGTTTCCCAGCTTTATTTTCATTGACACGGACACCAGGGTGAATGTACGCTTCATGCCAAATGTGATATAAAAACCCACCCATAACCCAGGGCAGTGTGCCTTAGCACATTACTTAGGAAGTGCTGTCCTAAGAATTATATCACACTTATAAGTAATTTACTCTATCATTTGATTTTATTGAAAACCCTGAATTTCTTGAGCTTAAGGATAAATATGGCCTTACTTTATTACCGCTTCTCTTCCCTCTTGAATAATGTTAATGGGAAATGAATAAGGGAAAATAATTGAAGTGGTAATCATATTAGAAGTCTCACAGACTTTCAAAAATGATTAAATTATTTCATAATGCAGTCATCAATACTGATTTTTCCTCTTCTTTAGCTATATTTTTTTTAGTAGGAGAATCATCAAACTTTTTCCAAAGGAAGAATATTTTAATGCACTGTTCATCAAACTTTTTTGACTGCGATCCATACTTAGATTGAAACTGTAGTCTACTGTACACACATTTTCACTCAGACACACAGACACACACACACAAAACAAGTTTCACAAAACAATAATTACTTTTGCTTTTATTGTTTTACTTTTCTAGTATACTTTGGTGTTTCTGTTCTACTTTATTTCTTTTATAATTAATTCTGATTGTGATGCAGTAAATTGATTTCATGACCCTCTTATGGACTATGATCCACAGTTTACAAACAGGTTTAGTGGGATATGAGTTCTTGAGATACTTTCCTCCCAACTATATGTTAATGACTAAACTTCTCAAGGCCTTTTATACTATTCGAGTTGTAAAAACCTTGTCCTTTCAATTGTATGTTCACTAAACATCCATGAATATTGAACCAGCACTTTCTCCTCTGGTGGGATTTTCTTGAGGTTTTGAGAAATATCTGAAGCCGTGAACAGAATTATTATCTTTTGAATATAACTGTATTATCATTTTATTAAATTTAATATATGTGAAGGAAATATGAGAAGACGTGTATGTGTTTGATATAGATACATACAAATCAATGTTAAAACCATTTTAATTAGGGGAGAGATTTTGTTTTATTTTAGGTAACTGCAATGATGCTTACTGGAGATCCAACAGTACGCTGGGGTGACAAATCCTATAATTTGGTTTCCTTTTCTAATGGAGTATTTGGCTCTAGCTGTGATGTGAGTAAATTACAGTAGTTTTTTTCTTATAATTTTTTAGCTTAATTTAAACAGCTGTAAACCACAAATACTTATGCTGTGCTGTGGTAGTATAAGTAAACTGTTCTTTAGTTTTATAGCATTATAGTAAAACATTTAGTCATGAATTCTCGGTGAGCATAGGGTTTAGAACAAGATATTTCTATCTGTAGTAAGGCCAACAGTTTGATAAGTATCTGCAAAATATAATTGACGTACTTTTTTATTTAGCCTTAGCTCTTTACAATTCACTGTTACCTGCTTGCTGAGAAACACAACAACCTATTTTAAAATATATTGTATGGCATTATGTATACCATAATTTGGTCTATGTTCATAGAAGGAAGTGTATATGGATAGAGTTCTAGATTTCCTTAGTAATTAGGTAAATATTTTTCTAAAATGGCACATGATCTTTGGAACATTATTTACTTAGAATACAGATATTAACATTTTAATAATATATATATATATATTTTTTACCTTCTTCAAAACAAAACCAAAACTCTTTGTTCTCCTCTATTTTCCTCCCATGGTCTTCTTTACTAGCTCTGTCTTCCTTTTCACTTTCTGATAGATGTCTAGAAGGTTTATGAACGAAGAAAATTTAAAAAAGAATTAAGTTGGAGTTGAAACCATGCTGCAATCTCATTATAGCACTTTTCATAAAATACAAGTAGTATAAGGAAACCTGAGGTTGATTATTTTGTTTTGTTTTGTTGGCCTTCCTTCTAAAGTATATAGTGACTCCAAAATACCAAAAAGGCCTGCTACTTGATCTGGGTTCAGTAATTATATTAATCAGTATTTAGTTTTAAGTGATAGAAACCTAAATCAAATTGGCATTAGTATGAAAAGATCTTCATTGGCATAGGAGTTAAGCTACATTTGGGTGAGGCTGACTTGCAGTGTTCAAATGCTGTCATTAGAAATCTCTCTTCATTTTTTGGCGTTACTTTCCTCTGTTTGGCTTCACTTTTAGGTAGACGGAACTATGTGAATGTTAACCTGCAGTCTCCTACCTTCATAGCTCTCCTTGTAATTTAGTGTCCCCAGTGGAAATAGCCAGCTGCGTTTTTCCAGTACTTCCAGCAAAAGTCCAGGAAACAATGCTTTGTTCGTTCTGATTTGTGTAAGTCCTATGATTCCAGAAATCACTTACTCATCCTTTAATCTAGTGGGTGCAATCAATCTCATTCAAACCATGTGGGCTGAAAGGTAGGAGGTGGTGGTTGCTTAAATAATAAGCAGCTGTTATCCTAGGAGAAGGTGGATTTTTCTTTACCTTTGATTCCAATGCTGACAGAATATTTTTAGTTGTTGTTAAATTGCCTCAGTTTTCTTCTCTTTGGCTTCTTTGATTCTCCTCTATCTTCCTCAGTTTGGATTATGTCCTCACTATTCTCTAGAAACTTACCAGGTTGCTCACTGCCTCTTCTTAGGAAAATCCCAAGATTCTTTATTCCATTACTCTCTGACTTTTCTGCCACAGTTGGTTACCCTCCTCTTCATAAACTGACTTTAGTGTTTGTTTGAGTTTACCAGCTGCTAAGACATTAAATACCACTTAATGGGTTGGCGTAACAATAAGAATTTATTGGCCCATGGTTTTGAGGCTGTAAGTACAAATTTGAGGCATCAGCAAGATGATGGTTTCTCCCAAAAAAACTAATATTCCAGGACTGGCTGCCAGCAATCCTTGATCCTTGGCTTTTCTGTCACCTGGCAACACGTGGTGGCAATGTCTTGTTCTCTTCTGGGTTCCATTACGTTTCAGCTTCTGGCTGTTCCCTATGACTTCTTTTTCTGTGTCTAACTTCTTTTGCTTATAAGGACATCAGCCATATTTGATTTAAGGCTTATACCTTCATTCAGTGTGGGCATGCTTTAACTAATAATATCTTCAAATGCCCCAATAACAAATGGCTTCACACCTACAAGGCTAGAGCTTGGGGCACAAACATGCCTTTAGTGGACGACATGTTTCAATCCTCAGCAGTACTTGTCACACCTTTCCCCTTTTCTGCCTGCTCTTTCCCCTGGTTTAATAGTTTCTTTGACCATTCTTTTTTAGATGATTTGAAAATATACTTTACCAGCTTTATCTGTTCTCATTTTGAGAGTTGTATATCACTATATGGTTAAATTACTCAAACTGGATGTTATATGTTATTTAACAGCAGATATTACCAATAGAACTGTCTTTCTTTCCCTCTAAAAAATACCTTTCACTGCTTTGATTTTTATCAGTGGTGTCA
This sequence comes from Tamandua tetradactyla, assembly GCF_023851605.1. NCBI lineage: Eukaryota > Metazoa > Chordata > Mammalia > Pilosa > Myrmecophagidae > Tamandua > Tamandua tetradactyla. Next base: position 129,660,759 of record NC_135327.1, on the reverse strand, counting down.
ACATCCTACTGTTAACTCAAATTCAGGACAAAAATAATTTTAATAATCTTTTCTATCTCTGAATAAAGGATATTGAGCTAATAATCCCAGCACAATTTACCTGCTTTCCTGTAGTGATTACATATGTGTAATGTATGTATCAACACCCATGTATTTATAAAATAAGTCTATTATCTCTATTATCTCTATTTGAAATTGCTTTATAAATTCCATGTGAGTTTCCCTTGTAATCTAAGATGATTTTAGAAAATGCAATTTAACCTAAGTAAAACATCATTAGTGGAGTATATATTCTATAAAGTAAGCTGTTTTTAATCCAAAGCCATGTTGCTGTTCTCTTCCATCAGTGTAGTTATAATTGAGAGTTGGCTGTGGGTGGTTAAATATGTACATCTGTGATAATGCTTATTAATTTCAATTCCCTCATTTTAAAATTGTTGAGGTCAGCTATTTGTCCTTTCTTTTGCAAGCTTTGTTACTGAGCTTTTTGTATGGCATATAGGAAGCCTGTATTGAACATTAGTTATTAGTAATTACAGCAGTTCCCTGATTATTACTGTGGGCCAGTTCCTATACTGAGCGTTGTATAAGCATTATAAATCATTGTTCATGGCAGCTGTACGAGGATAGTAGTATTAACCCCACTGGCAGACACAACAACTTATTAAATAGTTAAGTGATTTCCTCACTTTGCACAGTTAGGAATTGATGGAACTTGGATTCAGAACCAAAGCCCATATTCTTATACAGTATGTTATACATGTGGCCTGCAACTAAATTAAAAAAAAAATTGAAAGGGGAAAATTATGTGAATAAATAAAGCATTAGGAAAGCATTGGAATGATAAGGTTTCCTGAAATTCTTTTTGAAATTATTATTTTTCTACCATGGGGATGGATAGGTAGAAATATAAATCAAAGAGACTTATATCATTCAATCTTGCTTTTTCTTACTGGTTCCAGTGAAAGAGGTAGAGATGAATACTCTTGTCTTAAATAAAATACTATATGTGATAATGTTTATGAAATACTCAGTAATTTTAAAGAACTACACAGTTGTGAGATGGACTTAGAGATGGGTTTGCCATTGACCTGTAAGTGCTGTTATATGAGATAGAATGAACTGCTCAGATGCTTGTGTCCTGTCCACCCCTCCAGAGCCCTTCCTGCTGATGTGCTTGCTCCTTAGGTGGTAATAGTATGTTAAGCTTCTAGGCTTCTTTGGACCACAGTATCAGGCAGCAGAATTGTCCTGTTATGGTGTAAGACACCCTTACTTATTCCCTCTGAAACTGGATTCACTGGGCTTGGCCCTTATCTCAGGCCTTTCTTTCCTTCTCCAAGGCTAGCAATATTCCATTCAGTCCAAGAATAGCAACTTGGTTTAATAAAAAATGGTGGCTGTAATGTGGAGAAGGAACCATCTGATGTAATTGTTATCAAAGGAACATAGAGAAAAGAAGCCAAAATGAGTTTATCTTTCAAAATAAATAAGAAAATTCACTAGCTGCAATTCCTTTCTCTAGCTGTAGCCATCAGATCCCTTATACCCCAGCCTCTTTTTTTCACCTTTTTTAAATACTGAGAATAATTTCTCCCACATCTTGACAATATGCTATTTATATACACAGAAATTCCCGTGCTTGTTAATACTTACCTACTTCCCATACCTTTACCTAAAGAAGGTTATGCCAATTCTAAATGCCTTCAGAATGCATTAGCCTTCCATCCCATACTCCCAGAACACCTTGGCAAGGCCTACATATACCTACCTGTGTTGAGTTCCAGTACAAATGTCAGTTATTTTTTTTCTTTGTATGCTGTATGGAGGGGGTCACATTTCATTCTTTTTCCATGTGAATGTCCCCATATTGCAGTGCAAATTGTTGAATTTTTGTTTGGTTTGGTTTTTTTGTTTGTTTGGGAAGTGCATGGCCTGGGGATCGAACCCAAGTCTCCTGCATGTCCGGTGAGAATTCTACCACTGAACTGACCTTGCACCCCCAAAATATCAGTTAATTTTTGTAGATTGTTTATATCTGCTTTATGCCCCCCCCATTACCGCAAGAGTTGTAACTTGGTACTTCCAACTCATAATATTTATTCTTTTGCAGAAAATTCAATACAGCAGTTATTTATGTACTGTGTGAAATCTATATCTTTATAATTAGAAGGTTAGGCAATTAAGGATTTTAAGAATAAGAACATTTTCTGCATTTTATGATGTATAATCTTAAGGAATGGAGGGAAGTGGGAATAAGTGTATTGGGTCAAGTTTTGTCTTTATGTTAAGTCAAGTCTTGTTTATTTTTATTTTAGCATGCTCCTTTTGATGCAATGGTTATGGTAAATATTAGCTATTATGTTGATGAGAAGATTTTTGAGAATGAAGGAAGATGGAAGGTATGTTAAAATAAGTATTTCTTCCTTGTTTCCCTAATATTTTTAGATGTAATAGTTTTAAGTCTCCTCTATTTTTAGGGTTCAGAAAAGGTGCGGGATATACCCCTTCCAGAGGAACTTGTTTTCACCGTAGATGAGAAAGTATTAAATGACATCAGCCAAGCTAAAGTCCAGTTTTTCAAGCAGGTAGATTTTTTACTTTCTCTTTGATAGTAGTGTTTTCTCTTTTAATTATTATGTATAAAATTTTGGCTATCAGGCAAGCATGGCAGCATCAAATATTATTAAATTATAGCTTTAATACCTTTAATTCTTTATATATGATGGTTACTTTAATCCAGATGGTAATTTGGTTTTCTTTGGGGTATTCTTTTAAAGTAAATTTTCAGTTCTTATTTAATTCTTTTTGTTAGGCATCCGATCTGGAGATTGTGGTTTATGCCTTTACAGCTTTTGGTAAATACCTGACCAAGAAGAAGAAGCTTCATCCTGATACGTTTATTCAGCTTGCACTTCAGCTGGCCTATTATAGACTTCATAGACGGTGAGGACTACTCATCTTTCATTTTCAGAATCCTGAAGTCCAAGGGTATAGTTTTTCTGCAGTCATTCCATCCTAACTCCTCTTTGTAGTTTCTTTTCTCCAATTGTCACTGTCCTAATTTTGTGCTTCTATCAATGGTACGTGAGAGTTCTGATCTGTCCAGTTTTTTACCTTGCTTTTCATGACTTTGACACTTTTTTGTCATCACATACTTGTGTATTTATTGCCAAGATCATTGTTTTTTAACATTTGCATCTCTCAGCTTTGACACTTTTCAAGTGCATGGTCTCTTCTAAGAGAGGCTTGCCATTCTTTGGAATTCAGATCACTTTATTTTCTTATAATCTCATTTTTCTGATAGTTCATGAAAACCAGATTTTTTAGTTTCCAGCCTTTTTTCATTGTTAGGTTAGAAGAGGTAGTCTGTTGTGACATTTTACATATTAAGCAGAAGTGGAAGCCTCTGGATCTTGCTTTTTTACCCAGTCTGACAATATTTGTCATTAACTTGGATTGTTTAGATCATTTATGTTTACTCTGGGTTTCAGTCCACTGTCTTGCTATTTTCTCTTTATCTTATCTGTTTCTTGTTCCTTCTTTCTTTTGCATTTAGAGTAGGTTTTTTAATTGTTCCATTTTATCTCCACTATCAGCTGTTTCTTTTTTATAAATTTTAGTAGTTGTGCTAGGGTTTGCAACATACGTCTTTAACTTTTCACAATCTACTTCAAATAATACTTTCCATTTCACATATAAGAACCTTAAAACAGAATGTTTGGCAAGTAGTACAGTGGCCTGCCACGTACGTTGCAGACAATGTGGCTGTGATGTCTGCAAGCCAGGCAAATACAGCAGTGGCGGCAGTAGGGCAGGGTAGCTTGGTTTCAGTCTCCCTCCAGTTCCGCAGAAGCAGGCCAGTGCCAAGGGCAGGAGCAGCAGCTGCAGAGGTGGAGGCTCTAGCTTCCTGGGGGAAGCCAGGCAGCTTGGGTGGCTGGAGGAGGCATCCACTGCCCAAGAACGCGAATTCTTTTTAGACAATAAGGAAACTGTTATTCACCAGGAGCAAAATGTTATCATTGTTGGACTGGATAATGCAGAGAAAACTACCATCCTTTATCAATTTTCTGTATACCTGTATCCCTTACAATGGGAAGTAATGTAGACGACATAGTCATTAAGAATGTATGTTTCCTAATGTGAAATATTGGTGGCCAAGAATCTCTTCATTCTTCCCGGAACACATTCTATACTAACACTGAGTTTGCAGTAGTTGTCGTGGACAGTATAGACAAAGAAAGAATTTCTGTAACTAGAGAAGAACAGTATATAAAATGGTAGCACATGAGGACCTAAGAAAAGCTGGATTGTTAATTTTTGCTAATAAACACAATGTTAAAGAATGTATGACTGTAGCAGAAATTTCCCAGTTTTTGAAACTGACTTCTATTAAACATCCCCAATGGCGTAGCCAGGCATGCTGCACTTACAGGTGAAGGATTGTACCAAGGACGTGAATGGATAATGTCATGATTTGAAATCAGATGATCTCTGCCTTCCTCTTCTCATAGACTTTGTATAAATGAAGTGTTGGACTTTTCCTGAAATCTGCAAAAATTAATCATTTAAATACTGTTTTGGTTTGCTAAAGCTGCCAGAATGCAATATACCAGAGATGGGTTGGCTTTTATCAAGGAGATTTATTAAGTTACAAGTTACAATTCTAAGGTCATGAAAATATCCAAATTAAGTCACCAACAAGAGGATACCTTCTCTCAAGAAAGGCTGATTACATCCGGGGTCTCTTTGTCTGCTGTCCTTCTCTCCTGGCTTCTGGGTTCAAGCAGCTCTCTCAGCTCCTTCCTCATCTCCAGACATCTATGTCTCTTGGTTTCATCTTTCTGCCTTCTGTGCTGGCTCTCTTGAAGGACTCCAGTAAGTGGATTACAAACCACCTGGAATGGGCAGGGACACATCTCCATGGGAAGAACCTAATCAAAATGTCCCATCCAATGATAGGTGTGCCCCCAAAAGACTGGATTAGGAGAACATGGCTTTTGTGGGGTACATAACAGTTTCAAAACAGCATAGATATATTTATAATAAACTGATTTAAACTTTTTCTACACAAAATAAAATTAAGACCATTTTTTTGAAAATAAAGATGAAGTCTTATCATCCAATTTGCTTTCTCATTAGTTCCTTCCAGAGTAAAATCTTAAAGCTATGACTGACATTTTTCTTAGAATGAGCCCTCTCAGGATATTGGGTAGCCTGTGGTAAGTATAAAGAGAGAGGAAAACATTGTTAACTTTAAGAGCTTTATTATGAGTTTAAACCTCCCTAGTTGAGTATTTTCTCTTCTTGTTCTATTAAGTCAAAATACAATTAAGCACAGATTTTCAGTTCCCAATATTTTAATGTGTAGTGTTACTTTTTGAAAAGCATTTTGCATAAGGCTGTGTATGTATTGTATATGTGCCTCAAGTTCAAGCTAATGGCTTTGATTTATGTTCTAAAGGAAAGTAACATAGGGCAGGCAATGGTGACTTATTGGCAGAGTTCTCACCTGCCATGCCGGAGATCCTGGTTCAATTCCTGGAGCCTGCCCATGCAAAAAATATAAAAAATAACACAAAAGTTAACTTATCCTTAATTATAACCATATGTAATGAATACTGGCATTGGTGTTAAGTGCCATTTTGTGCTTTTCCCCTTAGGTTTTCTGTGTTGTACTAACTAACCTCTAAGTCATTGAGCTGTTCTTAAAAAAAGAAAGGAAAAATTTAATGTTGTACACTCAGAAATGTGTTGCAACTGAATGGAACTTAAATCAGATTCTTGACTTAAGTATAACTAATGGGCAGTCTTACACAGAAATATTATTTTTTAATATTATTAACACTTCATCATATCATTCCTGTATAGGTGTTTATGCCATTGATATTACTGAATAAATCATTGATCCGCTAATCAAAAAAAAGAGACAAAATGTTTGTATTTCCCTTCTCCCATTCTTTGTGCTGTTGCCTTACATTATACTTCTACATATATTATAAAACCCCCAATACATTGTTATTTGTGCCTTAATCAGCTAATCATCCTTTAAAGAGGTCTTAAAAATAAGAAAAGCCTATGTTGTATTTACCATTTTGAATGCCCCTCATTCCTTTGTTGAAAGCCACATTTCTTCTACCGAGTATCATTTGCCTTCACCCTGGAAGTCTTCCTTTAACATTTCTTATGGTACATGTCTGCTACTGATGAATTCATTCATTTTTTGTATGTTTGAAAAGGTCTTTATATGACCTTTCTATGACTTCTATAACCTTTTGAAATATATTTTTGCTGGATATAGAATTCTAGATTGACAGCGTTTTCTTTCAGGATTAAAGATGGTGCTTATAAGATTTTCTCTTTGACTCGGTTTTATCGTGCTGTACATAGGTGTGGTTTTCTTTGTACTTATCATGCTCGAGTTTTCCTTTTCATGCTTCAGTGAGGATATATTTTTTACTGACCTGTTTTGTAGACTAGTGCTTCTTAAATTTTAATATGCTTGCACATTACCTGAGTAGCAGAGAGCATGTCTTCAGCACTATTGATAAACAGTGTCTAATCTGTTGCTTGACATAGCTGAGTATTTTAGAATTCATTTGATTCTTTTTTGTAAACTTCAGTTCTCTGATGAAATTCTCCATTTATTTATTAACATTTTAATCACAGCTATTTTTAACCCTGAGTCTGATAACGCCAACATCTAGATTACTTATCTGTCCATTTCTGTTTCTTTTCCTCTTGATCTGGTCTTTAATATGCCTGTTAAGTTTTGACTGCTGAATATTGTTTAAGAAAGACTATAGAACAGCACTATCTAATAGAATTTTTTTTATCTAATAGAAGTTTCATCATACAAATGTGTACCACATAATGTAATTTTAAATTTTCTAGTAGCCATATTAAAAAAGAGGTTAAATTAATTTAATAATATAATTTAATCCAATATATCAAAATATTATCTCAACATATAGCAAATGTAAAAATATTGAGATATTTTCCTTTTTTTTTCATAGTAAAGCTTCAAAATTTGGTGTCTGTTTTATGCTCACAGGGCATCTCAACTTAGGCTAGCAATATTTCACATGCTTAATAGCCACATATGACCAGAGGCTACCATATTGTTAGTGGAGTTGTACAGACTCTATTTCAGTGGTTTTCAACTGAGGGTGATTTTATCCTCTAAGGGGCATTTGGCAATGTCTGGGGACATTTTTGGTAGTTATAATTTGAAGGGAATGCTGATGCTATCTAGTGGATAGAGGTCGGGATTGTTGTTAAGCATCCTACAATGTATAGTCTCTTCTATAACCAAAAAATTATTTAGTCCAAAATGTCAGTAGTGCTGATATCAACAAACCTTGCTCTGCATAATGTTATTTTCTTTCAAAAGAAAATTTGTTTTAACTTCTGGCAGGCAGAATGGAGTAACTAGCATTAATCCTATTGAAGATGGTGCTGATTCTAGGCTGGACTGCATTCTTTGGTCTTATGTCTTTGTTTTCCTTTTCTCCTAGTGTGAAGTTTTAGAGTGTTTATCAGGGCCTGTCTACCTTAATAGGCCCTAAACTCTTTTTTTTTTTTTTTTTTTTTTTTTTTAAAGGAAAGACAGAGAGAAGGAAGGAAGGAAGAAAGGGAAACATCTTTAAACATTTTCTTGTTTTTATTGTATTCTGTTTCTCCGTATTTGTTACATGGGCTGGGGCCGGGAATCGAACCGAGGTCCTCCGGCATAGCAGGCAAGCACTTTGCCCGCTGAGCCACCGCGGCCCGCCAAAACTCTTAATTTTTATCTCCCTACCACCATGAGACTGCTGATTGCTTCAGTCATCTTTTGAGCTTCTAAGCTACCTCTCCTTGATTTCTCTGCCTTTCAGCCTACGCTACTAACCAGTTCAGTAAATGCCTCAAGGGAAGAGAGGCTCAGGCTTCCCACTGTATCTGAGATCTTAGCCTCTCAAGTCCTGGCTGCCCTCACTGCTAACTTTTGTTTCACCAGCCTTGTGAAACTTTTGAAAATCTTGCCAACATTTTTTTTTTCCTCTTAACAGTAATTTTCTGCTCATCTTCTCAGCTTTTGGCACATACTTCTTATGACTCAGCATAGTCCTTGAAGGGAAAAGCGACATGAAATGTTGCTTCATGCCAAGAGTTTTCTCTCCAGAGCTTGTCCTTCACCCGTTTACCTTGACTATTCTACAAAACCTTCAAATGGATTTTTTTTTAAAATTCAGTTTTCTTACTGCTTTTAGCAGTAGAGTTAGCTTTGTAAAAGCTAGCCCACCAGAGCTGGCATTGGAAGTTTTTTAATAGCTTTTTTTCTTTTTTTAACAGAAAATATGTTCAAATTAGTTTCCAGATAAGGTTAACCAGCTGCATTTGGTTATTTTAAGTCTTTTTTTAACTGTAAGAATCCTTCCTCTACCTTTTTCTTCTTACATTTTATTTGGAAGAAATTGGGTCATATATCCTACAGAATGTTTTCTGAATTCTAAATTTTGCTGATTGTATTCCCCCATGGTGTTTAACATGTTCTTTTGGTTCTGTATTTCCTTTAAACTGATAGTTAGATCTAGAGACTTATTCAGAATCAGTTCTATTTTTATTATATTTTGCAATAGTAAATCAAATAGATAATGCTATTTATTGCCTGTTGCATCTCATTAAGATTGAGAGTGGGTTCAGTTTTCAGCTAAATTCATCCATTTTAAAGTTTTCTTCAAGAGTTGTTTTATCTAATGGTTTAAATAGCTAATGATGATCATTAGACGTTGCAAAGTAGTAATAGTCTATCATTCATTCCTACTGCTTTTATTTTTAATGTTTTTTTTAAAAAGTGTTATTTTGGTAGTTTTATTTTATTTATATTTTCTCGTTCACACTTAAAAAGGATACCATAGGGGAGATAGCCTTAGAGAAACACTTAATGAAAGAGGTGTGCTAACTCTTAGTCCCCATTCATTCAGACCCTTTTCTCTTATTTCATTTAGTCTCTTTAACTCTAAATTCCAGCCACCAGGAAAGTAAAAGTTTTACACCTAAAATTGTTATATTATTCTCCAACCACAGAAGACATTATTAGGGTAACTTCTTAAATAATGCTTCTACTTAATTCGGCAGTCATCTGTGTTCTGTATGAAGGAATCAAAGGCCAGGGATTCTGTATTATTTATCTGTTGCTATGTAACAAATTATCCCAAAACTTAGTGACTTAAAACAACACGTATTTATTATCTCACAATTTCTGTGGGTTGGGAATTCAGGTGTGACTTAACTGAGTATCTCTGGCTTAAGATCTGTTACGAAGTTGCTGTCAGGGTATCAGCCAGGCCTGTGTTCTCATCTGAAAGCTCTCCTAAAGGAAGGGTCTTCATCCAAACTCACCTGCATGGTTGTTGGCCAGATTCACTTGCTTGTGGGCTGTTGGCCAGAAACCTCCCTCAGTTTCTTGCCATGTGGGACCCTCCATAAGTTAACTCCCAACATGCCAGAGAGCTTCCCTCAGATCAAGGAAGTGAGAGCTCAAGGGAGAGCCTGTGTAACCCAGTCCTTTGTTTGTAAGGGTTAATTTTGTCACCTAGAGCTCATCTCCTCTTCTGTGGCCAGCCCAAAGGCCATTGTTGGAAGCATCATTTGCAGTAACCCTTACTGAGATGACGTCCCTCCCCCTAGATACCAAGGCTGAGGTGACACTAGCTCTTTCAAGAGCGTTTACCAAGCAGCTGGGTTTGCAGGTCTTCTCAGGTTCTGAGGTGACCTGCCTGCTCTTACCAGTTGGGCAAGGAGTGGGGTAAATTGCTGAAGTTGGTGACTGCTCCAAGTGGTGTGTGTGCTGCTAGACTCATTTGGTTCTAGGAATGCTTTCCCCTTTGCCATCATTTCTTCCTCTCTAGCCTGCATTGCTCAACCATAAACCCAGGTTACAGGTCAGTGGAAAGGAAGGGGCAGTTGTCCTATCACTATTTGTGGTGGTCTTGGGATAAAGTCCTCATTCTAGTCAGTGGGGTGGTGACCCAGAGCCACCTCTGAGATTTGTACCCCTGGGTGCTTTAGTATGGAAGCATAACCCACCAACACTTCCAACCACGATCCTCCCACAGGCCAAGGGAAAAGAGATGCTAGCGCTTGGTTTAAAGGTACTCACAGACTGACATGCCCAGTACAGAGAAGAACTAGGAAAGGAATGATGTTTTGCACCTTACTGAAAAGAAAAATTTTAAGCACATACATAGTTAAGAGCTTTTATTGTGACAGAACTTTTTTCCATATGTGTGCATACTGTCCGTAATTCCAGTGTAAAATATTGTACTTGCACTAGCTTTTTTTGGGGGGGGGGATGGGGGGGGTGCATGGTCCAGGAATCGAACCCAGGTCTCCCGCATGAAAGGTGAGCATTCTACCACTGAACCACCATGCCACCCTGCCCTAGCTTTTTAAAGACAAATATTTTAAAAAATGGAAGAACTCATATTTTATTTTCTAATCATGGTGTGTCAATTTGTAGGATACACTCGAGTCTGTTTATTGAATTTTATGGTCCCTTTGTTTGATGGTGCTTGCAGGTTTTCTAGGTAGAAATTATTTCATTATAATAAAACAATGTTTGATTCAGAATTTGAACAAAATTGATTTAAATAAATTGTCTGTATACCCATAAAAGTTTATTGTTTCAGTATACTCATACTAAAAAATAAATAAATAATTTTGTTACCTAATTGGTAACCTAATCCCAGAAGTAATACCACATCGCTTTGCCATATTCTTTTCATTGAAAGTGAGGCACTAGTCCGGCCCACACTCAAAGGGAGAGGATCGCACAAAGCCAAAAATACCAGAAGGCACAGATCGCTGGAGGCTGGCTTAGAGGCTGCTTTCTGCAGTGCTGGTCAAGTCTGTAACCTAGCAGCCCGACACCTTCAAAACAGCTCATGTTATAGTAGTTATATGTTGTACTAGTCTACCAGAATATTTTTGTTGTAAATAGACTCTTTGGTACTCAGTCTGTGTTGTAGGGCTTAGTCTCTAACGAAAACCAACTTTATTGGGTCAACTGTTTTTGATGACACCAGAGCATTTATCAGACATCTGATCTTTTCTAATGGCTTGAAGACTTAAGACAGGGCTTTTTTTTTTTTATTACTGTCTCATGACGCACATACTTACTTGAATTTTTTCTTTTAGCCCTGGTTGCTGTTATGAAACAGCTATGACGCGATATTTTTATCATGGCCGTACAGAGACGGTACGATCGTGCACCGTGGAAGCCATCAGCTGGTGCCAGTCCATGCAGGATCCTTCTGCTGGTGTGAGTGCGTGAAAAGGAAAATAAACAAACTGCAAGATTTGTTTAATTGTTCTAAAGGAGCCTTGACTTTGAGTAACTAACTTCTTTTCTTCAGTTCCCCTGGATTATTAAAATACTTTCAGATGTTTTTTTCCCCTGAAGTTTTCAAAGCATTTGTTCATTTGTCAGTGAAGAATATACTTGGATAGAATAAGAAACAGAGAAGACCAGGGGGTTAATGAGAGTCCATTCTCCTGGTACTGTGGAAAGGGCCTCTCCGTGGCTTTGGAGGGCATTTCTTCACTTGGGATTTGAGAGAAAGCCCAGTTAAGCCATTTCCTAGTAAGAGTGCCTTCAGTATATTATTTCAGTACTACCAGTTTCCTTTAGAACACCAGTAAGGTACAGGCTCTGCCAACATGCCTTTAAAGAAGGAAGCTTTTCTTCATTTGGCTAAATATTTTTGAAATTACAGATAGATTCCCATTTTTCGTTTGAGAATCAGAACAGTTTTCTATAGTTTTGTTTTGTACTTTTTTTTGGGAGAAGCAATTAGACAATAGGGTATTCTCTTCTCATTGCTATTGTTTGTTTCTTTAGTTTTGATGTGCAGAGTATGTGCATGTTAATTTATTTTAATTTTGCAAAACTGCTTCATTGTCATTTTTGTTCAGTTATGTTTTAGTTTTGAAATCACAGTCCCCATCACCAGCAGTAACGTTATACTTGCTGACATTGCTTCAGTGCCGCCCACAGGTTTCTATTCTCCTGTTCTAGGAAGGAAATAATCAGAGAGCAAGGCCTGTAGGAAAGAAAAGGCGGTAGTGGAAGAAAGGCAAATACACAGAAGCATGTGCCACAGGGTCTTTCTAGAGCCCTTCTCTGCCACCTGCCCTCCCCACCCCCAGTTACCTGTATTTTCAGTTTTTTTGGCTTGTTTTGTTGTACAGTCTCTTATTGAAGTGTCTCTGATTTTTGTCATCACAGTTACTTGAACGGAAACAAAAGATGTTACAAGCTTTTGCAAAGCACAATAAAATGATGAAAGACTGTTCAACTGGAAAAGGTACTTAGATTTTAATTACTCTCATTTTTTTAAGAAAATTTCATGTGGAAAAATGTTTTCTAATTTTATATTTGGAATTTCATGGCAGGATTTGACCGTCACCTTTTAGGTCTCTTACTCATAGCAAAGGAGGAAGGTTTCCCTGTTCCAGAACTTTTTACAGACCCACTTTTTTCCAGAAGGTAATACAGTGATGTGTTTTATAATTTCATTAGTGAGTTTCTTTTTGCCTGAATGTTAAAAGCTCTTCAGAAACATGATTAGCGTCTGGGCATCTCGTAAAATATACTTTCTTGTGTTAAACAGTGGAGGAGGTGGAAATTTTGTTCTCTCAACAAGTCTGGTTGGTTATTTTCGAGTCCAGGGAGTGGTGGTTCCCATGGTACACAATGGATATGGGGTTTTCTACCACATCAGAGATGACAGGTGAGGCTGCTTTTTAAAATTCTCACTGTACTGTGGACTGAGAAAGCTATCACTTCTGTTGTTGGAATCTCTTCCTTACACTGTGATTCTGATTCAGTTATCATGTTACTTGCTTCCAGACCACAAATGTGTATTTATGCTTTTCTGTTCTGCTTCCTACAGTGAGATGCTTTTCAAATTAGTCCCTGAGGTGCTTTTGTGCAGAACAGTGTTTGAGGTTGACTCACTCATCATATCCTCCTTCTCAAAGTCGGTACACATTTTAACACATTTGATTTACCTAAGGTATTTTATGGTAGGTTCAGATAGAATTTGACTTTCTGTAATTATTTGGTGGTTCACGAAGTCCAGACAATGCCAAGACCAAAATAAATAAATAAATAAAAAGACTAGGTAAATCAGTTTATACTAAAAAAAAAAAAAGAAAAAAAAATTTAACAATTAGATATAAGATAAATTTCATTTGGGTTATGTGAAGTTTGACTTAAGTGTGTGGAACAAGTGAGAAAAAAAAGATTAAAATCTGGTAGGGAAAAGGTATAGAAGGCTTTGTAAAAAATAATGTGCCTATATTTTGTACTATGAGGACATACGGAATGTGAAAAAATTGGGATAATATGACATATTTCAGTTTATAATATGCCATTTTATACTTTTCCTTTTTTGAAGAGTTTACTGGCAGGGTTATTTTTCAAAATTTTATGTGTTTCAATGTCAAGTATGGTTTGTGCACAGTCAGTTATACCAGTGATACTTGTTATTTTTTCCATTAAAAAAGGTCAGAGAGGGCGGGCCGCGGTGGCTCAGCGGGCAAAGTGCTTGCCTGCTATGCCGGAGGACCTCGGTTCGATTCCCGGCCCCAGCCCATGTAACAAAAACGGAGAAACAGAATACAATAAAACAAGAAAATGTTTAAAGATGTTTCCCTTTCTTCCTTCCTTCCTTCCTTCTATCCTTCCTTCCTTCTCTCTGTCTTTCCTTTAAAAAAAAAAAAAAAAAAAAAAAAAAAAGGTCAGAGATCCAAAATCATCATCGTCATATATGGAGAGTAAGCAAGCATTCTGTCATATCCTGACAGGCAGTGGATCCTGTGTTGCATGCAATGATAAGAGTTAAGGCCGCATAAACCTCAGTTCTCTGACTTGTAGAAAAACAGTATTTCTAATAATCTTGGGGCAGAACTTGCCTTAATCAATTCAGGAAAGATTTAGTGAGTACTTATACTGTGCCAGATATTGTTCTACATGCTGATTGCACAAGACAAACAAGATCTCTTTTCCTGTAGATTTTATTTTCTACTTGGAAAAGAGAGACAAAAGCAAACAAATAAGCAAGGTAATTTCACATATTGTGAATGCTGTGAGGAAATAAACATGTTAATGCAGTATTAGAGACTAACTGTTAGGGATATACACTGCATTATATAGCATGACCAGAGAGGGTCTCTATGAAGTGACAACTAAGCTGAGATCATAAGTGTGAAAAGGAATTAGCCATAAGAATAGCAAAGGACATAGCTCTCCAGAATTTGACATTTGCTTTCCATCTCCAATTCTCCTACCCCAAGCCAAGCCATCATCTTCTACCACTTAGGCTATTACAGAAGGTTTCTATGTGGTCTTTTTGCTGCCATTTTTCCTCCCTACAGACTAGTCTTTACACAGCAGCCATGGTGATCCTTTTAAAAATGTAACTCATGTTACACACATCTCTACTCAGAACCCTCTGTGGACTTCCATCTCATTCATAGTAAAATCCAAACTTCTTCTGTGAGTCCTCACATGATCTAGCTCTCAGTCGCCTCTTTGACTTTATATCCTCACACTCTCCTGCTATTTACTCTACTCTAGCATAGTAGCCTTGTTGTTCGTGGAGCTTGCCAAGCAAGCTTCCTTTTCAAGGCGTTTGCAGTTATAATTTCCTCTACCTTATACCCTCTTCCTTGAGATACATACAGGAATCACTCCCTTACTTCATGCAGATCTTTGCTCAAATATCATCTCACCTGAGAGGCTTTCCCTACTTCCCTCCCTGCCCCCTTTACCCCCCATGCTGCTTTTCCTTTATGCAGTTATAACTACCCAATATGTACATATCTGTGTGTGTCCTATTAATCTTCCCTCCCTAGAACAAGTTCTACAAGAACAGGGTCTTTGATTTGTTTATTGTGGCATCCTAGCACTGAAGCAATGCCTTATTAATGTTTTGTACTCTATAAATATTTTTAGAACAACTTTGTTGAACATAAGTATAAACATGTGGGGGGTGGGAACAAAGTTGGCACTTACAAGGAACAGAAAGAGACGATGTGGCTCTGACTTAGCATTTGAGGAGAAGGGTGGTAGAAGACGTTGAAAAGGTGGGTAGGTACTAGTTTTGCAGTACTGTGTTCTCAACCCTGAATGTACATTAATATCTCCTGAGGCCTTTAAAAAATAATACTTCTGGAGACAGATTCCATTTGTAGTGGTCCACTGATGTACACACAGCCTTCTAACATAATAAGCGGTTTGTGTGCTCTCCAAAGAATAATGGGAAGTGTTTTAGGAGTTTAAAACATGGGAGCAATGTGTTTTTATTTACATGTGAAAAGGGTCACTGCCTACCATATGGAGTATAAATTGGGTGCAGGACAGTGAGATGAGGTGAGATAAAATTAGTTAGGAAGCAAGAATGTTCATGATTTGAACACTGAAGGTGGAAAAAAGTGGATGGATTTGAGTTATATTTTGAAGGTAGAATTTAAAGGACTTCCTGATGGATTGCTGATCTGATGGTGGCATTTACTGAGATGGAGAAAACTGGGGGAGAAACAGGTTTGAGGCATGTTAGTGTGGAATAAAAAATTTTGTTTTGTGTATATTGGTTTTGAGATTCCTGCTAATATAGGGGTTTATTTTATTTATATACAAGAGAATATGTCTGTAAGCAGCTGGATATATGAGTATAAAGCTTAGAAAAAGGTCACAGCTAGAGGTATAAATTTATGAGTCATCACTATGAAAAAAACAAGATAGTTTTCAAATGAAATACATGGAAATTGTGTGGAATTATTTTTCATTCATTGTTAAACTTGTAAATTGTGTGACTTAAAGAAAATTGGTTTATTTTATTTTTAAAATAACGTTTTATTTTAAATATACCACACGCTTGTAAGAAATTGGGAAATATGGAGAAATATAAAGAATAATATTATCTTCATTTCCATTACAATGCACAAGACTTACTGTATGATATTTCCAAACTATAATGAATATAGGTCTTACATGTGTATAACTTTTACAAATTTGGATCATATTGTCAATATTTTTGTGCCCTTTTTGTGAATTCCATTCTCAATATTATTTCAAGCAGTTCCCATTGCCATTAAATATGCCTTGAGATATTTTAATGGTTGAATAATGTCCGGTCTTGCAGATTTCTATAATTTATCTAACCAGTTCCCTATTATTTCCAGTTTTTCTATCATTAAAAACAATGTATAATGTTATAATAGATCCTTCCTCACTTCATCACACTGTTGTCAACTCTAGGTATTTTCATGAAAAATTCTTTACCAATTTGATAGGCAAAAATTACAACATAATTTGAGTTCTGCTTATTTATGAAATGATATATTTTTTCTCTGTTTATTGGCATCTGTTTCTTTTATGTATTGTCTGTATGTGTAGGAAAGATTTTTTTTTAATTGAGTAAGATAAATGAACCTTTGAAAAATTTAGCATGGAATTGTTAATCTCTGGAAAGAAACATATTTAGATGTTGCTAAATATTTGAGAATTACTTGCACAGAGTGGCTGGAAAATGACTCAAGTGATCATGAATCACTAGCTGTAAACACGGCAGTACTTCCTGTAGATGCCTGTATATCTCAGCTAATCCATTGAAATCCAGTGTTTGAAATCCATTCAAACATTGATTTCATCACTATGTACTAGGCCAGGTCATATTTTTACCTTATTCTGCTTGATACAAAACATGTTTGACAACATAATTTATTATCTTTTTAAGTGAGGCGAAAATGGAATGGTTGTCCTTAAGTTTTAAATTGTACAACACCATGATTTTAATTTGTGCTTAATGCATGTTTGCTATAGAAAATTTTGAATACATGGAATGGGGAAGGCTTGCTCCAATACAGTTAGTAGTTCAGTTTTTCTCTGAGAATATCAGAAACCAGCCTTCTTTCCTGTTTTCTTCCGCTTCCTGGGACCACTTTATCACTTGCCTGTGTGGATTTCTTTATTAAGGGAATCTAAGAGGAGAAGTGGAAAGCATGACTTGGTCCCAAAAGTGTTTCTTTCCTTGTCTCATCTAGAAACAGATTTTCCCTCTTTTCTTATCCTTTCTTCTCTATTTTAATTCTTTATTCATACTCTTCAAGTGCTATACCCTTCTTTAAAAATAGTTCGTTTCATTGAAAAATTAATATTCCAACTCATTTCATTTAGATCACTTTAGGAAGGTCTTAATTTTCTTCCCCCTTAATATAATAAGACCTTACTCCAGAGCACTCTTGAGCTCTGGCTAGTTTTTTGTTCCTTTTTGTTCTTAGGCTCTAGTTATTTAGTAAATTATGTATTTCCTAGTATTATACGTAAATCTAGATTTACCTTCAATTGTGGTCAGGTTGCATTTGCCTAATATCAGCAAGAATTAACATTTCATATGAGAACATACAGATCGATTATTCACCATTACTGTTTGGAGCATTTTTGTATTGTGATTTCTGTGTAGTTATTTAATCATTTATTTTTTGTGCTTCACAGGTTTGTTGTGGCTTGTTCAGCCTGGAAATCATGTCCAGAGACTGATGCAGAAAAGCTAGTTCAGCTGATTTTTTGTGCTTTCTGTGATATGATGCAGCTGATGAACACTGCTGCACTTTAGAGACTAATCATTTATTAAGCACTTACCAAAATATCTAATTAAATTGGATGTTGAGAAGGAATGTTGACTTGAAAGAAACTTGTTAAATGTTTCATAGAAATTATAAGAATCATGCTTTCTAATATATTCTGCCATAGAAGGCAGCATCAATTTAAATTATGAAACAGTGAATCTAGAACTATGCAATGTTTAAGATAAACCTCAACAATGCACAACTACAAATTTCAACAATGCAATCTAACTCTAATTTTTAAATATTTTTTTGTTTTGTTTTAATTTTTAAATATTTTTTATATTACCTATGTAGATTATAAATCCTATCTCTAAATATCATTGTAGAGTACATCTCTTAAGCACTTTAACGTTTTCTAGTTGCCAAAGGGTATAAAATACATGATTGGATGTTGGTTTCTCTGAAATCAGTGTTGTCCACATTCACCACAGGGATACAAGTCCATTGTGTGTGATGAAAGCCATTACTACCATTTAATGGTCATCTAAAATATAGCATTTCTGTTGAACAGACAGAAAAATTAGGTTGTATTAGGGAAGTTTATACTTCCTGACACACATACACACACATACACAACCCTAACAAAATTTATGGCATAGTGATGTTGTAATTAGCTTTGTAAATGTAAAGATAAAACATTTGTATTTAAAATTAATTGTTTTAGTGACTTTTAAAGGGTTAAATTTTGAATCATAGTTTCAGGAATTTATAATTTGTTTTTTTCTCCTTTCTGTTCAATTTTGTAGTTCCTGCTCTCAGAAAATAAAACTCCTAGATTCATATAGCTGCTTGTCTTGTGTTTGAATAAGTGATTCATTCCTATTTAACTTTATTCTTTTTAATTTCAGTTATCTATTACTGTGTAATAAATCATCCAAAAGTTAGTGTCTTAAAACAGCAAATTATTATTTCTCACAATTAGGTCAGTTAATTGTGCTCAGCTGGACGGTTTTTCTGCCATTTTGTCCTAGAATATTTATGCAGCTGTAGTCATTAGGCTGTTGGACTGAGGCTGAAAGGTCTATAATGACCATCCATAATGACCTCACCCACATTTCCCCCTTATCTCTGATGCCTCTGGAGCTCTAGGCTCTGAAGATACATAGTATCATCTTCATTGCATTCTGCTGGTCACAGGCCCAGCTCAGATTCAAGGGGTGGGGGTGAAGTCTCATTTCTTGATATGAGGAACAGCAAAGTGATTTTGCAAAAGGGTGTGTGCACAAGAGGGTGTGATTTATTGGGGACCATTTTTGTAACAATCTGCCATACAATTTAAGACAAAGATTACCATTTACTTAGTGTACTGATTGTAGTACTAGTTGCTTATATCCTTTTTTCTTTTTGCATTCTCATTATATGTTCTGAATTTGATAAATCTGGTTTGCTGTTATTATTAGCCATCATAATGACCAACATTTGAGCCCTTATACTGTGCTAGATACTAGCCTAAGAAGTACAAGTACAATTTCTTTATGAAAATATTCAGAGTTGGCTTCTGTGCCATTTGGTACCTCCTTCACAGTTACTATAAAATAGAAAGATAAAATCTGAAGCCCTTTCCTTCACTAGTTCAGGTTTGTAGACTAGATTGCGGGGACATTTAGAATCCTTTAGTTGGTTGGTTTAAAATAATGTCTAAAGATTTGGGTATTTTGTAAATTATGTCACCACCTGCAAAGAAACCGCTTACCACTCTGCTTTACATTTTCCCCCAATTTGCCTGAATTTGAAAATAACTTGGAGTGCTTTTTAAAACACAAGTTTCTGGGGCCTCATCTTAATTCCATTGAATTAGAATTTCCAGGAACAGATTCCCCCACGATCTTTATCAGATGAGTTGGGAGTAATTAACAAGAGTAGGTTGAATTCTATTCATTTTGAGTCCCTGAAGTAGTAATAGATTCCTTCCCAACTCTTCTGTTTGTTAACATGAAATTCAATCTGTTTATATACATGGTCATATTTGAAAAATGACTTGATCGTATGTGGTTTATTACAGAGAGAAGCACTTAGCTTGCTGACCTAAACAACATGAGTAAAAAGGATTGATATGGCTATAGAAAAGTATGGAAAAAACAAATGATACCGAAAAGACGTTTCAGTGTGGTTAGCTACCAAGGTTTGCCTAGAATATTACTTTTTACTCTCCATGCAAACATATCTTTCCTTGTTTTAGGAAAGGTGGATTGATTTTCTGGGAAAACTGGAATATTTGTAAAAGAGGTAATGCAGTTGCTGTAGAAACTCAGCATGTTGTTATTTCCAGTGTTTCAAATTATATTGAGAAAATATTTTTACTTTAAAGTGAGTTTTAAACTTTTTTTAAAGAACTATTTGCTTAATGGTATGGCTTAAATGTATGTAATAAATGTATGCCTACAAAGTTAGATAGTCTAAGGGCTGTTTTATCTTCTCGATTTCCATGATAAACCTGGTTCCCCAATTTGCAAAAAGGAGAGATTAGGCTTTTGAATAATTTCATTTTCCTTTGTACTTGGCAAAATTGTTCCTAAACCATCCTATCTTTTACCTACCATATTCAGGACCACAAGAATTTCCCCTATGTCTGTGACTTCTATTCTACAACATTATAAACCTGAACCTTCCTTTTCTTTCTCTGTATATCTCTGATAACTCAGGGAGAGTTAGGGGGCTATTTTCATACTTCCTCAAGACAGTGTCACTTCCAGTTTCCAAATTTCAAATGCTGTGATATTGGATGTCAAAGTGGATGTTCTTAGTTGACGTATAATAAGATAAATCTATATTTCATAGTGACTTAAATTAGAAACTTCTTGTACCATTCAGATAAAGAAAGCTGTAGAATGATTTGAGTTTATTTTTGAGATACTCTATAACAAAAGTTCATCATAAGTTCTGTGTCCCATCCTGAACACTGACCATGGAAAAGTAGACGCCTTTCTGAGCCAGCAGCTGCTGATGTGTGCCATGCTCCTTGACTCTACCGTTCTGAAACACCACGATCAAGTCTGCGTTCTGGATGGTGGAGAGGCGGTGAGCGATCACGATGCAGGTGCGGCCTTCTCTGGCTTTGTCCAGGGCTTCTTGGACGACCTTTTGATAAATCAAAACAGAAGCTTTGTCTTAACTGTATAAATAAGTTATAACATTAAAGGAAATAAAAAAAATTTTACTATCCTAGCAAACCAGCCGTTTCATTTATTTTGTAATATACTTGAATTTTTGGTTTTTTTCAGGTTTCCTTTATGTAATTAACATTACAGTCTCTACATAGTTGTTTCCTGCTTTTTAATAATACAAATGAATTCCCATGCTATAAATAATCTTCACATGGCCTTAACTTTTCTAATTGCCATATATACATTTTATTTAGCTAGTCCTCTTAAAATAACCATTTTGTTTTCCATTATAATGATTATAATGTGCTAAAAAGTGATTTATATATAGCTTTTCAAATTTTAATTTCAGATATTTAATGTAAGCATTTTATGCTTTTTTAAAATAAAAATATGTGATTAATTTAGAAAATTTGGAAACTACCATAGGAAATAAAATAAGAAGATATCCTACTACCTCAAAATAATCACTGTTAACTTCCCCCCATACGTATATTTTAGTCTCATGGTTGACAGCACAAATTATTCTACAAATTAAATGAACAGACCTTTTCACTTTCTGTATCCAGAGCTGATGTAGCCTCATCCAACAGCAGGATTTGAGGATGTCTGATGAGGGCTCGGGCAATAGCAATCCTCTGTTTTTGACCTCCTGAGAGCAGGGTCCCCTTATCTCCTACTCTTGTTTCGTATTTCTGCAAGTTAGCCATTAGTAAAGTTAATGTTCTAACCCAGAAAAAACTGCTAATGGTATAATGAATAAACTTTTACTTTTTAACATTTGATGGTCAGTTCTAATTACAAGAGGAAAAGCTTTTCTATAGCAACTAAATAACTGCTTTTTAAAGAATACTTTTTCAACTTATCAGAATGTTCATTTTCAGAATCAAACTAAAGCTAGTGACTTTCACTTTCGATGTGTTCTACAACAGATATTTGAGTGGCAACTTCCCAAATTCCTACCATTATCATAATGCCATTGATCCGATGCTACTGGACTCCTAAAGAGGCTACATGTTAATGCTTTAGGTTTTTTAAATTTTAATTTGAAATATTCATATAATCGACATCTGCCTAGTTTACTCCTTTTTAAAATTCATTCACTCAGATGTTTTACTGAATCCCAAGTATGTAGCAGATTAGTAGTAAATACAATATGCTATGAAAGATGAGAAGAGGGAGGCAGAAATTGTGGAGATGAGGTGGGAGAACAAGAGAAGGAAAGGGAGTAAATGAAGGAAAGAAATCTTTGTTGGGAAATTGGATTTTGAGAGGGAACATTCTAGGCTGAGAACATAAAATGAATAAAAGTACAGATTGAGTTGATTCAGTTTGCAGGTTTTATGCAATAATGTTCATTAATCTTGTAAATTTCCTGAAGTCTAATGTCCATTATATTAAAAGCTGAAGCTTTAACATTTTTTCATTCACAGTCAAATCTAATACTTGATTCAAGACTTTCTTATAGGTTGGTAAAGCTAACCAACATGGATCTTTGAAATTTTACTTGTGACTGGCTGTGATTTCTAAGTATATTAGAGTTTAACAATAAATATAATCTAGTTCTACTTCAGTTTAATCCACTATGTCGTAGGATGAATGCCACCTCTTTGACGACTGATTCTCACTGAATGCCACAAAAAGAATGACCTCTGCCATCACTTTTAAGGAGCTCAAGTCTTTTTTTCTTAGACTCCTCATGTTTACTAGTCACCAAAGCAAATGGTTTCACTGAACTCAGATATTTTTCAAATCGACATTAACCTCATTACACTTTGGTTACTGCTATCTACAGCAGCTATAATGAGGGTGCAACTGTTTGCTAATAACTCTTCTTACATTTGTACTGTAGCGGTGAGAAACTCAAATGCCAAGCAGGAGAAAAAAGTGTGAGAATGGACTGAATAAAAGGTAATAAGGAATGTTGGAAACGATGGAAACTGAAGAGTACATGTCCATTCCAGAGGAATAAAATTAAGCATTAAAAAGCCAACTTTATACAAAAATTAACTCAAAATGGATCATGGACTTAAGTGTATAACAAAACTATACAAATTCTAGAAAAACAATGGAGAAAATCTCTGCATCTAGGGCTGGGGAAAGAGTTCTTACATCTGACACCAAAAGCACAATTCATATTAAAGAAAAATTGATAAATTGTATCTCATCAGAATTAAAAATTCTGTTCTGCAAAAGACTCTGTTAAGAGAATGAGAATGTTTGCAAGCCATATATCTGACAAAGGACTAGTATTTAGAATATGTAAAGAACTCAAACTTAACGGTAAAAGCAAAAATTCCTAAATTTAAAAATGGGCCAAAGGATGTGAGATATTTCACCAAAGAAGGACATATAATGGCAAATAAGATGTTCAGTATCATTTGCTATTAGAAACATGCAAATTCATTAAAACCACAATGAGATATTACACACCTATCATAATTAAAAAATAGTGCAACAGCAAATGTTGATAAAGATTAGAGGAACTGCATCACTCCCATATTGTTGGTGGGACTGTAAGATGGTACAGCTGCTCTGAAAGAAGTTGGGCAGTTTCTCATAAAACTAAACATACAACCCAGCAATTGCACTCCTGCTTGTTTACTCCAGAGAAATAAACATGTAGGTTCACACAATGTTTGAAAAAACATGATACACAAATCATTATAGCAGCTTCATTCATAATATCCCCAAACTGGAAGCAACTCAGGTGAATAGTTAAACTGTGAAACATCTATACCATGGAATACTACTCAGTTACAAAAGGAATGAATTGTAGATACACACAAGTTGGGTGAATCTCCAGAGAAATATGCTGAGTGAAAAAAGTTAATCCCCCAAATTACATACTGTTTGATTCCATTTATATATCAGTTGTAATCTATAAAATCACAGAAATGGAGAGCAGATTAGTGGTTGCCAGGGGATGTAGAGATAGACACAATAGGGAAGTGGTGAGTGTGAGAGGAAGGTGGGTGTGGCTGTGTGACTATAAAAGGGCAAAATGAATGATTTTGGGGGATGATGGAATTGCTCTGTATCTTGATTGTGGAGGTGGATTCTTGAATCTATACATGCAAGAAAACTACACAGAACTAAATACTCATACACAAATGAGTTCAAGTAAAACTGGGAAAATCTGAATAAAATCGATGAATAGTACCAATGTCAGTATCTTAGTTGTCATATTGTACTATAGTTTTGCAAGATGCTGTCATTAGGGGAAACTGTGTAAAAGGGTGGATGGGAATCTCTCTGTACTTCCTTCTAATTTCATGTGAATCTCCAACTATCTTAAAAAGTTTACTTAAAAAAATACCATAAAGGCTAAACCAAACGACAGCTGAACACAGCTCACAACAACCAATATGCAGCCTGAGAAAAGGTGTTTTGAGCCTACATCACATCATCTGCTTCTCACAACATTTGTGTGAGGCAGACATGACATCTGATATTCCATTTACCAGTAAGGAAACTTGGTCTCGTGAAATTAAGTGTCTTGTCCAGGTCACATGCTCATAAGTAGACTTAAATTCTATTATAAGCCGTCACTGATGTATAAATTGGGGACCATTTTGGAGTTGAAAAAAGTTTGATTTCAGCCAAAGAAGTTGCTAGATATCTTACTTGGGGTATTGCCAGATAACTTACGTGGGGTAACGTCTCAATAAAAGGGTGTATGTTGGCTGCTTTGGCGGCATTCACAATTTCATCCAGTGATATGACCCGGCTATTGTCACCATAGGCAATATTCTCAGCAATGCTGCAGTCAAACAGTATGGGCTCCTGGGACACAATTCCAATTTGGGCTCTGAGCCACTGGATATTGAGTTTTTTTGCTTCTTGACCATCTAGAAGCTGAAAACCAAAGTCCACAAATTGTAACAACAAAAAACATTGAATAGTAAGTTACTAGATTAACCACTTTGGATGGATGTTGGATGTGTGCAACAGCAGTTGTAAAACAACAGGCCAAACACCCTCTAAGCAGTTAAACTGTTGACAGCTGACATATCCAACAAGATGGGTTTTTTATGGCATTTATACTATCTTGGTCTAAATTGCAAGATGGTAGCATTCTTTCTAACACCATTGGCCCTGTCACTCCATACACCTTTCTTTGCCTTTATCTGCCCTCCTCTAAGCATCTCTGCCACTCAGATCTGCTGAACCCTGAATGACTCCAAACTTTCAGCTAGACTATATTCCCCTCCCCCAGGCACACCAAATTCTGAAAGTCAGCTAACTCCTATCCTACCCCTCCCTCTTGTCTGGTGAGAACAGCCAAACTTTAACTTCTCCCCCTCTTCCTTTTCTGATAATGCTGAAGGACAAAGTTCAATAGAAAGTGAACAAGATCAAAGGGCAGTGGACTTGGGAGAAGGTTTTTGTTGGTGGCAGTTTTGACTTTTTGCTTTGTTTGCTATAAGTAGAAGGCATGGTGCTCCTAGAGGAGCTTTGTGATTCAGTGACTAATGCTTCTTTCAAGGTAAGAAGGTCACAGGGGAAGGAATAGACATTATAAGTCCAATGAATCGATCTTTCTTACAGGAAAAATATCCACCATTGCATTAGTAGCCATTCCCTACAGAGTTTGTTGAGATGGTTTCCTCTATTTAGATCTGCATGATGATTTTAATAGTATAAGATATCCTGGGGCAAAACAACTAAAAACAAGGTTTAATATTTTGATGACTATCTAGATGGGGGTAGGCTTGCCCTTCAAATTAATCGGGGAGGGAGTGCTTTAGACCAGGACTAAGCCTCCATCAGTGGGTGCCTTGCCACAGTAAGGAGAGGTGCTGCCATTATTGGTAAGAGCTGCTATTCATCATGGAAGACAGCAGGGGGCTAGTTATCAGAAAATAAATGACGAAAGCCAAACATGAAAGGGCTGGAGATTGAAGATCAATGTTAAAGTTAAAGAGCCTATAGTTCAGGATTAGAGAGAGAAGGCAAAGCAAAAGAGACAGAGAGGGATTACACAGTGTGTCTTAGTAGTCAACTTGGAATGTTGGCTAGAGTTGTGGTTTATTTTAAGGCACTAATAAATGGGTGTTCACTCAGGGGGGTCTGATGGACCTAAAGGTCTTTGGCATGGTAGGATCAACTTTATATTCTTATTTTCTGAGCCAGGTTAAATGCCAGACATTCAGCACTATAGTCCCCATTTATCGATCTGGCTATGGGTGCCAGTTTGGGGTTTACAGAACGTGGTCATTTTTCAGATAGGATTACCTGTCCTCACTCCAGTTTTTTTTTTTCATCATGACAATATTGGTTTGTCCACTTAAAATATAGCCTAAAACCAGATTACTAAGAAAGTGCACTCACCACTGTTCCACCCACGGGGTCATAGAAGCGCTCGAGGAGCTGGACCACGGTGCTCTTCCCGCAGCCACTGCTGCCCACCAGCGCCAGAGTCTGTCCCTTCCTCACCGCCAGGCTCAGCCCCCGAAGCACTGGCACATTTGGCCGGGTGGGATAGTTGAACACGACTTCATTAAATGTCACATTTCCTTCAAACTTAGCCTAAAAAATAATTGTTTAAATGTTGCTATTACACTTGGTTTGATAAGAAGTATTACTTTAAGGAAGCTTTACCAAAGACTGCAGAAGAGAAATATAAAATTTATATACAGTGCAGTGCTGGCACCTGTTAATATTTATAGTAAGATGCTATTGTATACAGTGAAGATGGGAAATGGGGTTACAGGTTAGATTAGATTAGAAAGTTATAAGAGAGAGAACTGTTATCTAAACTCAATGACTGGTTCTTTCAGACCAACGTTTAGCTTTCCCAGCCATTG
Organism: Tamandua tetradactyla; assembly: GCF_023851605.1. NCBI lineage: Eukaryota > Metazoa > Chordata > Mammalia > Pilosa > Myrmecophagidae > Tamandua > Tamandua tetradactyla. The sequence goes on along the minus strand of NC_135327.1, from coordinate 129,634,169 downwards.
ATTCTGAGGCTGGAGCTGAGCCGGTGGCTCTTTTGTCTTTGGCTCAAAGGCTTGGGCATTTAGTAGCAGTTTCTACTTGCAGTCTGTCGTCAGCCCTTGTCTTAAGCCCTGGAACCCTCTTTCTATCAATCACTGAGCACAGGAATTTTCTCAGAACATGAAATACGTGGTAAAGTCCTTGAAAAACTGTGTAAATCCCAACTCTACCTATACTGCTTCTACATACAGCTGTGCAGCAGCTTGTATAATGCAAAGAACATCCAGATATGAGTTTGAATTAGCTTCTTAGATGGCATAGGATTTTAACTCTCAAGAAGTGGCCTCCTTACTAATTAACTCAGCCATTATAAAATGTTATAGCTAAAGCCAACTTTGGCTAATTGCATTTACATGACAGAATTATATTATGTACCTTCATGCAGAAATGACTGGCGGAATTCGTGGAAATTTAGTTGCAGAACATCTGGATTTTTTTAATATATGTATGTATGTGCTAACCTTCAGAATCTTTGAAACCTCCTGTGAAGATTTGAAATATCAGGAAACTGGCCAAATATTTGCCATATAAATATCACAGAGTAAGCTAAAGACATATCAATGTAGTCAACACAAATGTATCCTTTAGTTACAACCTTACAGACAGCAAACCTTTAGGAAAGAAAGTAAGTACTCATCAGGCAGCAGAAAACTCACAGGCCTCAGCCCCTCTTCACTGTAGCTGTCAATCAAAGGTTGTCTTTCAAACAGCATGAATAAGTGGGCTGCAGACAGCTTGGCTTTGGTATAGTCTGGAGCAAATGAACTAGCGTGTCCTAGAGCCAATGCACCAAACACCATAGCTGAAAACACCCTAGACAGAGTAGATGAATTTAAAAATTAGTTTATATAATTAGCTGCATATATAAAAAAGCCCACAGGCATGCTGTTTACTAATATTTATCTTTTTATTCCCTTAATCATCACCTTTTACATGTTATTATGCCCTTAGTGCTACCCATATCCCACCACCTACACCATGGAAATCCACTAACAGAAGAAGTGGAGAGGGGGGAGAGGAGAGGTGATATGAGACCTACCGCCTGAGGGTTTGGTTTTTTCTACTCCCCTTCTGATTTTCCTTAGGAATCTTTCATTTCAGAGAGTTAATGTAACTTCCTAATGTCCTTCACTTTTCAAAAGTGGTTTATAACTGAATCTGATTTGTAACCTCAACTAATTTTAATAGGTAATATACCCTTGCTAGAGTATAGGGAACTAAAGCACAGAGTGCTTAAGTGACTTGATGGGTACCACACAAGGAATGACTATTTCCTATTAAATCCATGCCTCTAACTCTGAGTTTGTGGGGTTTTTTTCCCCTATACTAACTTTTCCTTCTTTTTTTTTGGCATGGGCACGCTCCAGGAATCAAACCCAAGTCTCCGGCCTGGCAGGCAAGAATTCTGCCATTAAGCCACTGTTGCACCGCCCCCCTATAATAACTTTTGTGATAATCATTATAGTTAAGGATTTTTTTTATTAGGGAAAATAAACCTTTAGTAGCAATAGCTTTTTCCCCCCAATTACAGTAACTGCTGACATTACCTGAAACATAGTTGTCCCAATAAAAATCTCTTCTATCTAGTAATAATGGAGAACTTTAAAAAAAATTTCATCTTCCCAAACTTCTAAATCTAAGATATAAAATGTGGTCTTGCTGTTGCTGTTTATAATATTGGGGGAGAGTATAGGAAGGAACTCCCTATTACTTAATGATAGGGTTGGTTACCAAAAATTAAATTTTAAAATAGTGATGAATAACCCCCATGTGACTGCCTAGTTTCTCTATATGGTCTGTAATCTAGTTTTGGTATGGAAGATTTAAAAACCGTGTTCCTTTTATGCAGAATTTACTATTTTAATGGTTAAAAAAAAAAGCAGGGCCAATTATCTCAATGATATTTTTTCTAGATAATAAAGTTGTACTCTAAATTGTATTCCCAGCTAGATAATTTCAATTTGACCCTCCAAAGCTACTTTCCACTTTCTACTCTACGTTTCCTTGTACTGCTAGCGTGGGATCAGAGAATTGAAGACCAAGGTATTTGTTTCTTTGCCTTCTGTCTTGTCAGGTTGCCATGGTGGTGTTTTTATCTCTCCATCAAAGAGCACAGAAGGCCCCTATGTTGGTATCTGAAAATCTTTCTCTGCTCTTGCCCTTTAGTCTTAGGGTGATAGCAGTTCCTAGCTGAATACTACTGGTGTGTTAACAGCTCCCCTAGGTACTGCTTAGTTCTTTGTTAGTTGACCTTAACTGATAAGGTCAACTAACAAAGGCTTTGTTACTAGACCCTTTAGCAAATTCTCTTCAGTTTCCCCATTTGCAGTGCCATCTATTTTCATGAGTCTCAAAAGCTTTTTAAATTTTGAATAAAAGCAAAATAACAACTCTAAAACTTTTTCACTTTTCTTGTCTTGATCCTGTTCTAAATGGTCATTCACCACTGCTTTAAAATCAATCCATCAGAGCAGAAATATGCCAAATGATCTTAAATAGAGTGGCTTCCCTTTTGCAAGAATAGACTCCAACAAATTAAATATACTTAGCATATTTTAAAAGAAGAATGCATCAGTCAGATAGAGAAATTGGTCTGATTGAGGAATCAAGAAAAAAGGAGAAGCAAGAAGGCATATTTACAGCCCTGGTGAGAGGAGAAAGGGCCTTTGCCAGACTTCACTTCAAGCATTCCCACCCTATGCCAATGCCATCTTTCTGGTTGTATATAAATAGCAAACTAACCCTTTCTTTTGAGTCCAAGTTTACCAGCAAACTTCTAAGTATTTGTTTCTGCCTACATACTACAATGAGAAAATTTGCTGGCCTGGCTGGAGTTGTATGTGTAACTAAAATTCTGTTTTATGATCATTTTCATGGCTTGGTTAATTTTACTCCATTCAGATGATTAAACTGCACTTGGAGGGTTAACGCTTCAGATTTCTGTGCCTGCCAGGTTGAATACTATGGTAAATCTAACTCTTGACCTTACCTTTAGCCAATTGAGACTTTTTTTTTCCTACTCCAACTTTTACATAGATCTATGGAAACTGTATTATAGGATAACTGTAATATTTTAAAAGCTACTTACAGAATAACATCTCTGAAGCGCATATGTCCATTCACTATGAGATAGGCCCCAAATCGAAAACAGCCGGCATAGGAAAAATACATAAATGCTTGTGAAATACTAAAAGTAATTCCATAGATGTGTGCCTTCCGCACAGAATTCCTGAAAGGCAAATGAATATATTCATAACAATCTCTTTGGTCTCCCTTGGCACTATGTAGTGGAAAGAGTTTGGCTTCTAAGTCTGGCCAACCTAAATTTGAATTCTGGCCTCTAGTTGTGTGGCTTTGGGTCAGTGACTGAACCTCTCTCAGCATCAATTTTCTGATTTGTAAAATGGGAACAATCAGTATAATGTAGAATTGTTTGAGAACTAAATCTAGATAAATGCCTGCCACAATGCCTACTGACCAAGCAATTGCTCAAATGATAGCTGTTATTATTATTATTATACTGTAATATCTGATAACTCAGATGTTCCTGTGATGTAAACATGATTATTGTGTCAAAAATATGACACAATAACCATGTCATATGGTTACTTAGTTCTAAATAGAACTAAAGTTTGAACTGTCTGCAAGATGTGGTTTCTGTAGTAGTATCATCTATTCTCCTGAAAGTAGTTATAATCTCATATCAAAAATCATCTTTCAGATTCACAAAAGATAGGGTCACTATCACAAAAGATAGGTTTATATAGGCACACACCAGAAGCCCTTCTGTGCACTAAATCCCACTGTACTCATATTTGGTTTGTTTTGCACCATTTCTAACTATTATATAACTCATGCTATATCTTATCATCTTCTAAATCTTCCAAAAGAACCATAATTTATTTACTCTCAGATTAGAAGGAAAGCATCTGGCAAGAGGGAAAATTTGAAGTATTACTGATTTGGATAGCTTAATCTATGTGCTTGGTGTTAAAATACTTAATGGTACCAAAAATTTTACAATGCTATTGAATCTTTAAATTATAACCAAGTTAATAATCAGCTTCAGGTTTATATTATTCCTTAATTCTCCTGAAGTTCAAAATAAGCCATAAGGTTATCGGTAGTGGTTCATGTATTTTATATGTTAACCATCAAATGGACAGAAGACATGTAGCTGTAAGCTCTTTAGTATCAAGCAATTCTACATAACTGAGAAGATGGAATAAATTGAGAATTTCAAGGCTCCCTGTTCAAATTTGTAAGTGTTCAAAACTATTGCTCCAGTCTACAAATTTGTAATCTAAATTGTGTTCAATTTTGTTAATGTTAAAATATATTCATTTATAAAAATAGGCCACAGTGGAAATAAGTGGTAAATAGTGCCACCAGGAATTTCTTGAATCGCTCAACTGTAAATCAGTGAAATAGACTTTAAGTCTTGGTATTCAGAGTGGATTGGATCTGGGCCTCATCCAGAGAACAGATGAAATATTTTATACCGAATAGCATATCTCATCTTTGGTTCATTCTACACAGTTCCCTAAAATAAAAGTTTGAGCCATTCTCTAAAAGAATGCGCTATCTTAATCATCCAGTTGGGTTATATATGTTGCTTGTACTGGCAACCAAACATTCTGTAGTGTTCTGTACCTCTGAGCTCTTGGAGACTCATTCTTACTGTTTTTGTAAGAGAAGTAGAAATCCAATCTTGCAGCCCAGATGCATCATTTACTTTCAGTGAGATTGTCGAAAAAATGTCATTCTTATAGTCATATCATTGTTTGGAACAGTAGAATTTTTACCATCTTTTGTGTTCAGTCTTAGGAAAACATTAGGTTCTTATTAACAACCGTATATTTATTACCTGTAAGGCCCATACAATTTTTCGACATACATTGATTCAAATTTTCTTTCCTGGGTCAAGGATACAACTGTCCTAATATTTTCTATTGCCTCTGTTGCAATCTGTAACATAGAACAGACCATCAATAGAAGGGAGGCTTTTATTTCTGAGATAATGAAAAATATAGGATTTAGGGCTGTGTCAGAAGAATCATGAAGGTTACGTTAACAGGTTTTAAGTTCCTCCAATGTGGAAAGCAAAAGGCTTAATGTATTCAAGACCAGTCCTAGAACAAAACTGGCATTCTTCAAAGCAGTTTGGATTGCACTTCATATGGTGGGCAAGGTTTCATATGCCTAATCATCTAGGGAGGCTGACCAACTTAGGGCAAGAACCCTACCTGGGCACCAGGGACCTGATTCCCCAGCCCTGTCAACTGGCAGTCATATGACCAGTCTAAGTCACAACTCCTTTGGGGCTTTGCTTTCTTCATAGGGCAGGATCCAGGAAGAAAGGATTAGGCTTAATCATTTCTAAGGGTCTTCTGGAGATGACAATCACTTCTTCCTGAGAACACCCCTTCTTAGAGAAACTGTCCATCCACAATTGGGAAGGAGAGTCTAAGAGCAACATGACCCGCCATACGTGGCCATACTGATTAAATCCAAGGATGTACACCTGATTAAATCAGATTCATTCTTCTGGACCTGGAGGTGATTACTTGAAGTGGGAAGTCCAGTGGATTCAGAGGCTAAGGTCAACACTGGGGAAGCCACAGTAGTAAGTGTAGGAAGCTGGTCTGAACATACAGAAATTGAGAATGGAGCAGATGTGTAGAGAGACTTGAAGACTATAGAGATTGTGGTTCTAACAGGGGAGCTGCTGGTGACTTTCCAGTTAATCCAAACCTGGCAATATTTCCCACTCTTCTGCATGTCCTTACATCAACTCTCCTTTGCCCAAACCAGCAAGAGCAGTTTTCTTATTCTTACAACCAAACAGCCCTTTGACTAATGTTAACAGTCTGTGGCTTAGCTATTTAACCTAAATCACAGTTCAGCATTTGAGTCATCTAAACCACTAATGCAGGAAGCATAATATTTTCATTTAAAATGTTCATTTTATCAGCTTTGGGATAAGACTTTTATCTCAGTCCTCAGCTTATATAACCAGGTAGAAGCAAGATATTTGTTGCTTTAGGCTGAATAACCTTATATTCTTATTATAAATGAAAACCTAACATGGTAATAATAGCCAGAGTAGAGAATTCTTACTGACGTCTTACCATATGCAGGTATTATCTCATTTACTGACATGACCTCATTTACCCTCACAATAACCAAGTCAGGTAGATGATGATTATTCTAACTTTTTCAGATGAGGTTTAGAACTGAGGATTAGAAAGGTTAAATGACTTGCCCAAACCACTAGGGTTAGTAAGTAGGAGAATGAGGATTCCATACCAGGCCGTTTGATGCCAAATTCATGTTTTTAGCAGATTATGCCATTCTGTTTCCCCTGTTTTGTAATTTACACAAGGAGAATTATTTGTTAATGACATTACAGCCAATTATTGATTTTCTGGCAATAGATTATGCTTTGTCAAGTTAACTCTGGTGTAGCAGATCCCTAATCTCAGTAATTAAGCGGGGCCTGAGGCAGGAACTGCCTATGCAGGCTCCTCAGCCAACTAACTACCCAGCAATCAACACTCTCCTTACCAAATCATTTTGTAAGAATTTAAAACTGGGAATGCAAACATACTGAAGAAGTCCCTGATGCACTTTAGCCATGGTTAATCTATACCCAGGTAAATGAGAGTTTTCTTTTTTGAACATGTTATTTGGGAGGGTTCCAGGATCTTCTTTCTTACTTTAATTCTCTCAGTTAATCAAGAGCTGACTGAGTGAACAAAATTGAGCTATGATTGAATTGTTGATAATTAAAATCATTTAAAATATTCAATCTTTCATATTAAAAAAAAACCCTGATAGAGTATCTACTAAAAATAATCTCAGACTAATCAGTCTGAGTTATTCATTCTCTGATCCTTAGATAATAAGAGTTTTCCTAGAAGGAATGTATGACATTATCTGGCACAATTTCTTATTCAACAAAAGTATAAAATGAGCACCAGAGAAATCGGGGATCTTCTCCAGAATCACAAACCAAGTAGCAAGGCCAAGACTAATAATGCAAGGTTTTTGTTTTGTTTGTTTTGCTTGCCATGCTGTTCAATTCTAACTGTCCTACACCTACCAAAATTCTGATAATTTTTGTGTTAACTATTTTTTAAAAAGTTGACTCCATTATCTTAACTAGATGCAAGATGTTTTCTTTCAAGTTACTAGTCTAAGACACATTTATCCTCATTCTATCTAGTTGGCCATTTCTCCTTCTGAAATGTGGAAAAAGGGGGTTCAGAGGGAAAGGAAGAACCTCTTTGCTACTTGCTATGGTTGAGTTAGGCATCATTTCCCTAACAACTAACACTGTGAATTTAGACACATTAAAACACATGCAAACAGGCCATCCAGTAGAGTTGTTAAGAGTTTTGAAATCAGACAGACTTGGACTTGGATCCTAGCCCGACTTTCAGCTTTTTAAAAATTATTATTTATTATTATTATTAGAAAAGTTCATGCCTAAAATACAAGATACCCACTCTCTACTCTATTATTAACACCTTACATTGGTGTGTACGTTTGTTACAACTGATGATAGACTTTTTATAAGTGTACTATTAACCGTAGTCCATGGTTTAACTTAGGGTTCACTTGTAGTGCAGTTCCATGGAATTTTTTTGGAATTATTATTCTATTACCATATAAAGAACCTAACAATTCCCCCTTCTAACCACATTCAGATAAATATTTCAGTGCTGTTGATTATGTTCACAATGTTTTGCTACTATTACTGCCATCCATTACCAAAGCACTTTCATTGTTCCAAATAGGAACTCTATACATTTTAAGCCCTGACTCCCTATGCTTTATTCCCACCCTGTCTCCTAGTAACCTATATTCTAGATTTTCTATGAGTTTGCTTATTCTAATTATTTCATATTAGTGAGATAAAAGAACATTTGTACTTTTGTGTCTAGCTTATTTCACTCAAAATGAAGTCTTCAGGGTTAATCCATGTTGTCACATGAATCAGAAATGCATTCCTTTTTAACAGCTGATTAATATTCCATTGTGTGTATATACCACATTTCCTTTACACGTTCATCAGTTGATGGTCACTTGAATTGCTTCTATCTTTTGGTAATTATGAATATGGCTGCTGTGAACATCAGTGTGAAGATATCTGCTGGAACCCTTGCTCTCCATTCTTTTGGGTATACCCTGTAGTGGGATTGCTGGGTCATATGGCAATTCTGTACTTTCTGAGGAACTGCCAAACTACCCTCCACAGCAGCTGTACCATTTTACATTGCCACCAGCAAAGAACGAGGTCCTATTTCTCCACACCCTCTCCAACACTTGTAATTTTCTGTTTTTTGTTTGTTTGTATGCTTTTTTTTTAACAGTAGCCATTCTAGTGGGTATGAAGTGGTATCGCGTTGTGATTTGGGGTTTGCATTTCCCTGAAGGCTAATGATAGTAAGCATCTTTTTATGTGCTTTTTGGTCATCTGTATATCTTTGACAAGATGTATATTCAAATCTTTTCCCCATTTTTCAATTGAGTTGTATGTCTTTTTGTTAAGTTGAAAGTTTTCTTTATATATTCTGGATATTAAATCTTTATGCAATACGTGGTTTTCAAATATTTTCTGCAGTTGTGTAGATTGTGATTTACTTTCATGATAAAGTCCTTTGAGTCACCAAAGTTTTTAATTTTGATGAGGCCCCACTTACTATTTTTTTCTTTTGTTGCTTGTGCTTTGGGTAAAAAGTGTAAGAAATCATTGCTTAACACAGAGTCCTAAAGATGCTTTCCTATGTGTTCTTCTAGGAGTTTGATATTTCTGACTCTTATATTTAGGTCTTTGTTCCATTTTGAGTTGATTTTTTGTATAAGGTATGAGGTAAAAGTACCTTTTCATTCTTTTGCAAATGGAGAGTCAGTTTTCCCAGCACCATTTGTTACCATTTATCTTCTAATTGTGAGGTGTTGTCATCCTTGTTAAAAATCAGTTGACCCTAACTGTGAGGATTGATTTCTGAGCTCTCAACTCAATTCCATTGATCTAGATGTCTGTTCTTGTGCCCGTACCACACAATTTGATTATTGTGGCTTTGTAATAAATTTTAAGATCAGGAAGTATGAGCCCTCCAACTACATTCTTTTTCAAGATGGCTTTGGCTATTTGGAGCCCCCTACCCTTCCATACAAATTTGATGATGGGCTTTTCCATTTCTGCAAAGAAGGCTGTTGGAAGTTTGATTGGGATTGTGTTGAATCTGTAAATCACTTTGGATAGAACTGATATCTTAATGTTTAGCCTTCCAACCCATGAACATGACTATCCTTCCATTTATTTAAGTCTTCCTTGATTTCTTTTGGCAATGTTTTATGATATGTTTTCTGTATACAAGTGTTTTACATGTACAATTCCTTTACATCCTTGGTTAGATTTATTCCTAGATATTTAATTATTTTGGTTACTATGGTGAATTGAATTTCTTCTTGATTTCTTTATACAAACCCTACCGATTTTGGGGTGTTAATCTTGTACCTGCCACTTTACTGAATTCATTTATTAGCTCTAGTAGCATTCTGTATACAGGATCATGTCATCTGTAAATAGGGAAAGTTTTACTTCTTCCTTCCCAACTAGGATGACTTTTATTTCTTTCTCTAGCCTCACTGCTCTGACTTGAACTTACAGTACAATGTTGAATAACTATAGTGACAGTGGATACCCTGTCCACTGATCCTAGAGGATAAGTTTTCAGTCTTTCATCGTTAAGTAAAATGTTAGCTGTGGGCTTTTTATATATGCCCTTTATCATATTAAGGAAGTTTCCTTTTATTCCTGGTTTTCTAAGTGTTTTTATCAAGAAACAGTGGTGGATTTTGTCAAATTCCTTTTCTGCATCAATAGATGATAATGGCTTTTCTCTCCCTTCCTTCTGTTAATGTGGAGTATTACATTAATTGATTTTCTTATATGGAATCACCCTTGCACACCTGGGATAAATCCCACTTGATCATGGTGTATAATTCTTTTAATGTGCTTTTGGATTTGATTTTCTCATATTTGTTGAGGATTTTTTGCATCTAAAAATCATCAGATTTTAAGAAAATATTAGATTTTAGGAGATATTTTCTTTGCTTATGGCATCTTTATCTGGCTTTGGTATGAAGGTGATGTTGATCCCATGGAAGGAATTAGGGAGTGGTCCTTCTTTGATTATTTGGAAGAGAGTGAGCAGGATTAATATAAATTCTTCTTGAAATGCTTGGTAAAATTTCCCCAAGAAGACACCTGGTCCCAGGCTTTTCTTTGTTGGGAAGTTTTTGATTACTGATTCAGTATCTTTACTTATTATTGGTCTCTTGCAATCTATTTCTTCTTGAGTCAGCGTAGGTAGGTAGTTTGTGTGTTTCTAAGAATTTGACCTGTATATTTCTATTAGGTCTAGTTAGTTTAGAGTGTTGTTCAAGTCTTGGATTCCATATTGATCTTTGGTCTAGATTTTCTATCCATTATTGAAAGTGGTATAATTAAGTCTCCTATTATTAATATAGAACTGTCAATTTCTCCCTTCTAATCTATCAGTATTTGCCTCAGATATTTTGAGGCTCTGCTGTTATATGCATATGTATTTATAATTGTTATACCTTCTTGTTGAATTGACCCTTTTATCAGCATATAATTAAGTATAATTACAGCATATAATTTGTCCCTCATAACAGTTTTTATTTAAAGTCTATTTTATCTGATATTACTATAGCCACACCAGCTCTCTTTTGTTACTATTTGGTAACCAAAGAGAATTTTTCCAGTCTTTTGCTTTCAACCTACTTTTATGACTTTGAATTTAAGGTGAGATATCTGCAGATAGCATAGCGCTGGGCTTGCCAATCTGTCTTTTGATTGGAGAGTTTAATCCATTTACATTTAACATCACTACTGATAATGCAGGACTTTCTTCTGCCATTTTACCATTTAGCCCTGGTAAGTTTTATTGTTTTGGAAATTCTTTGTACATTATATATCTAAAAGCAAAGATTATCATTAAATTTTACACATTTACATTTTAGCACCTTTAGGAAGTAAGAAGTGTAACATACTGTGGTAGTTTGGAAGCTATATGTACCCTGAAAAGGATCATGTTCTTTTAATCCATACCTGTGGGTACAGACCTATTGTAGATGGGACTTTTGATTAGGTTATTTCAACTGAGATGTGATCCACCTCATTCAAGGTGGGTCTTAATCCTCTTACTGGAGTTCTTTATAAGAGGATAAAACACATACGGAAGCTTTTCTGAGAAGCTCACAGAAAGAAAAAAAAAAGCCCTGGAGAAGCTAAGAGAGAAAAACACCCTGAGTCATTTAGAGAAAAAGCCATGATGGGGAAGATAGAAGCTGAAGTAACCAAATCTGGGAAAGGATAACCAGCAGATGTCTTTATATGTCTTGCTGTCTGATAACAGAGGAGCCCAAGTTGGCTGGTAACCAGTCCAGAGAAGTTACTGTCCTATTGATGACTTAATTGGGACGTTTTCATGGCCCTAGAACTATAAATTTGCCAGCTAATAAATTCCCATTGTTGAAAGCCAGTCCATTTCTGTTATATTGTATTGTGGCAGCTTTAGCAAACCAAAATACATACCAAACAATCCACTACAATAACACAGCTTTTATAATTACCCAAATGGTTATCTTTACTACAGGTCTTTATTTCTTTATGCTGCTTTGAACCACTATCCAGTATCCTTTCTTTTCACCCTGAAGAACTCCCTTTATCATTTCTTATAGGGAAGGTCTATGGTGATGAAATCCCTCAGCTTTTGTCTATCTGAGAATATCTTAATCTCTCCCTCATTTTTGAAAGAATGTCTCATCAGATATAAAATTCTTGGTTGGCAGTTGTTTTCTTTCAGCACTTTAAGTATTTCAACCCACTGCCTTCTTGCCTCCATGGTTTCTGATGAGAAATCAGAACTCAATCTAATGGACTCCCTTGTACATAACATGTAGCTTTTCTCTTGCAGCTTTCAGAACTCCTCATCCTGTGCAATTGATAGTGTGATCAGTATATGACAGGGTTTATCTTTTTTACATTCGTATCCTGTTTGGTGTTCTCTGGGCTTCTTGGATATTAACATCCTTTTCTAAGTTTGGGAAGTTCTCTGTCATTATTTCTTTGAATATTCCTTCTGCCCCTTTCTCTCTTTCTTCTCCTTCTAGGACTCCCATAATGCATATATTCGCTTGCTTGAAGGTGTCCAAGAGGTGTCTTAGGTTTTTTTTTTTTGGCATGGGCAGGCTCTGGGAATTGAACCTGGATCTCTGCCATGGCAGTCAAGAATTCTGCCACTGAGCCACTGTTGCACCACCTTTAGGCTATTTTTGCTTTTAATATTTCTTATTACTTTCTGCTCCCCAGCCTGGCTCTTTTCAACTATTTTGTCTTTGAGCCCACTGATTCCTTCTTCTGCCAGCTCCAATCTGCTATTGAAACCCTCCCAGGAATTTTTCTTTTCTGTTATTGTGTTCTGTAACTCCAGAAGTTGTTTGGTTCCTTTTTTATCTCTTTATTAAAATTCTCATATTGGTCATTCACTGTTTTCCTGAAACAGTTCTTTCTTTGTATTTTCCTTTTTTGGGGGGGGAGGGGAGGGAGTGCATGGGCCAGGAATCCTTTAGCATTTTAAAGATCTTTTCTTTAAAAGTCTTTGGTATATCCAGTCTAGTTTCTTCATTGGTGTTTTCTGGATTTTTATCTTCTTCCTCTGGATGGATCATCAATTCCTGTTTGTCTTGTAATCTTCTGGTGTACAATGAACATTTACATATTTTAGACAGTTAGTTCTGGGATTTATTATTTTTAATGGATGGGTTCCTTGATTTCGTAAGGAGTTGGTGATATGACTGAGGTTTTCTTGTGTGTCAGCCCTCCTATCAGGAAGGTCTGCCCACAGCAAATGCAAGGTGCAGGGTCCTTCCTGTATTTTCCGGGTCTGTCTCTTGTCCTGGGCCTTGCCTGCTAGTTGCTTTGGAGTTCCATGTTTACAGGAGTTTGAACATCCCTCTACTTCCCCGGAGATAGGTGTCTACCACTGGTGAACATTTGCCCCATGCTGTCTGCTTCAATTGTTTCTTATACTGCTTTGGTTGTCTCAAGCTGCTTTTGTTTGGAGGCCAAATTCTGGGAAAGGGAGCACATCCTAGGGAGGAGTTCCTCAAGTCAGTGTTTCCCAGCTGGAACAAGGCCAAGGAGTCATGAAGCAACACAGGCCAGCTCCAAAGTACCTTGGGTAGAGGATTAGGTAGGATGCCAGGAAGTTCTTTACAGATCCCCAAAGTTGTGCTTTCTTGACCTGCCTAACAAATACAGCTCTTCACTATCCCCTGCAGCTCTGAGGACTCAGTATCCTTAAGTCTCCTCAGCTGACTTTGTCCAGGTTGGCACAATGGCCACCCTCAGAGCAGGGTCTTGAGCGATCTGAAGTCACTAATCAAAAGCCCTCATCAGTGATCATCCTGTGCACTCTCTTGATCTTGGGGAGGCGGCTTCTTTACATCCCTTTCTGTTGCCAGTGAGCTGGCCAGGAGCCAGACACCACTGTGTTCTGCCACAAAAGTGGGGGATGGGTGCCAGTAACTGCAGGGCAGGAGAGCAATTTACTGTTCTCTGCCGTAATTTACCAGCCTCTCCTTCCCATCTTCCCTAGTTGCTATGTGGTGTTCTGCTGGAGTCTGAGATTCAAAATAGTTTATTCCGACAGCTCCTGCCTGTTTGATAGTTGTTATGGTGGGGGAACTGTATCCTGGAGATTCTTACTCTGTCATCTTCCCACAGTTCTCTCCCTACGTTCAACTTTTGTTTGAGCCCCAGGTTCCTCATTTGTAAAATTAGTCTTGTGTTACCTGCTCCATAGAATTATTGTGAATGTTTAATGAGTTGGTGCATATAAATATTTAGCACAATAATTACACATAGTAAGCACTCAAGTAAATGTTAGCCCAATGGTCTTTTAATTAGAACCACAAAATTGCTACCTGGTGACTGCATACAATAATTATAGAAACCCCAGCCAAGAAGAAACGAACTGTCTCTTAAGAATTGGCAAGTGTCCTACCTTGAAAATTCACTTATATTCTCTGGCTTATACTCTCCTCATCTGGAAAATGGTAGTGATACTTGTCCTAACAATGACATATGGATGCCCTTTATTCGATGAAATGCATTTTGAAAAATCATAAATTCTTATAGTAACCATGCATTAAATACTTGCTGTGGGATAAAAGCTTCCCACCAATTATTTTATTTGCAAATTCCACACATTACTAATTAATACAGTAAAATATTTCATGTACAATGTTAACGATTATTAGTTGTAGTGAGCACATTTAATTATTAAAATGTTTGTATGACAATTCAAATCAAACACATCTAAAAACAATACATACAGTAACTGATGCTTTATTTGACCTACCTTTCCAGCTGTTTCCAGTTCTTTTTTATCTCTTTTGGCATTTCCAGCCAACATTTTCATTTCAACAATTCCTGATACAGCAATAATTGGGACAACCGATAACATCAAAAGGGTTAATTGCCAACCATAGATAAATGATATGATAATACCAGTTCCAAGGTTAGCTGTATTTTGTGCAATTAAAGCCAACCTGGTTCCTGTGGCCTGGAAAAGAAAAAGAACAGAGCAGCTGTGTATGAAGTTCTAAATCAATTAGCTCCAGCCCTAGCATTTTGGCCAGAATTATTAGTTTGGTTTGTGCCTGTTCTAGCATTTGTTTGCTTTCATTGCAATAAACTCAGAGACCTGCCTTTACCTTTGATGCATTTAATTAATGATGCTCTGGTAGGGTCTTTTTTTTATTATGGCTTTAAACTCTCATTTCTTTCCTGCCAGTATGAATTCAATATTACATAATCAAGTAATTATCTACTTTGTGAGTAGGCTGTGGGGCAGACTTAGTTTTTCATGAAGACAACGAAGGGGAACTAATTGCAAGGTACGCTGATAATTTTAAAGACCTCTTGCATCAAATGCGTAAGAGAGAATTTACATATCCAAGAGACCAACCACCATAAAGCCTAGGTAAAGATGAAGTACTCTTTATACCACTCATAAGACAAAGGTTGGTGTCGTGGAGATTGCAGTAGATTATACTCCATTCCTTTGTGTGACAGCAGTGAACTTCAGAGGCTCCCACCTCAGCTCCAGGGTTGGAGACTCAAGCCAGTCAGTGCCTAGCATTCCCCTGGAGATAGGTATTGGTTTAGATTTGGGAATATGACCCAAGTTGGTCCTGGATTTGAGAGATGGGTTTTCTTTGGCAACTGAGGTACAGGCGTGTGTTTTCTGTGACTGTATAGGAAACAATGAAGTCTGTGTTTTTGCTTGCTACTGGCAGCCATTTTATGACCACAAGGCAAAGCAGCCTTAGGATGAAGCCAGTGCTGAGAATGGGAAGCCACTCTGAGCCACAGACACAGAAGGAATTTGGGTCCTTGATGCCACTTTTGAATCAGTGGATCAATCACTTCTGAAGTTTAACCTTCCTTTTATTATTTAGGCCAGTCTGAGTTGGGTTTTCTGTTCTTTCCAGCTGCAAGCAAATGATGCAGCTATGCCTTATGTTTATTCAAAACCATACATACTCCTTGGACTTGGGATGCATCCATGGCAAGTCTTGTAGAAAGTGCACCAGTACTATTTTTGTGATCATCAAACCAGCTCATGTCCTGTGGCACAAAACGCACGTTTAAATTAGTCCAAAATTAAAATAAGTAAAACAAAAAACAAATGAAGCATCCCAAAGCTCCAATATGAAGGAAATATCCACACTTAATTTGGATATTGGAGTTTAGGGGATAACTCACATGCAGTGTATGGAGCCCTAGTCCCTCGTAATTAAAATTGTATCTAAGATAAACTCTATTGATCCTCATTAAAAAATATATATACAAAGCATGGTAAGAGCATACACCCTCAGAGTCCACCAGAACCCAAACTCCTGTGCTGGCTTCTGCAACAGAGAGAACATCACTGTTCTGAGTGAGCAGGAGGGCTCCAACCAGTCTGAAGTTGAGCTTCCTACTGGTTTCACTTGAGGTTTGGGGGGTGTGTGCACTGTTGAGATTGAATCATGTCCCCTATAAAGACATGTCCAAGTCCTAAACCCTGGTCCTGTGTGAGTGAACCCATTTGTAAACAGAACCTTTGAAGATGTTACTAGTTAAGGGGTAAAGGCTTGCGAACTGGGTCACTGAAGATCCTATTGAGATGAGGCGACACTGAATCAGGGTGGACCTTAATCCATATGATTGGAGTCCTTATAAGTGGAAGAAATTCAGATTCAGTCAGAAGTCAGGAGTGAGAGGCCAGAGGAGAGGCAGATCACCATGTGACAGAGGACCGCGAGGATCACAGCAAGCTCGCACCAGAACACTATAGACTCTGGGAGGAAATGTGGCCCACAGAGACTTTGAACTTCTAGCATCCTAAACTATGAGCCAGTAAGTCCTTCGTGTTTAAGCCTAGTAGTGTGTGATACCTGTCATATCAGCCCAGCAAACTAAAAGCATCTGGGACATTCCATCCAATCACTCATCACAACCTGCACTGCAGACATTTCTGCCCTGATATGGTGTTCTCTCTCATAAAGCTAAGAGGATGGTAGAGCTGGGCTGGACACAGCGTCTGCCTTTAAGCTATGGACAGAGGAAAAGAAGTCCTCATTTCCCACTGTGCTTTTTTTTTAAACAAAGGTCCAAAGAGAATGTGTCTTAGAGACTATTTTAATTATAAGCCACTCATCCATAGCATCTTTTTTTCATATAAAATAATTTTTCCTACATAGCAACAGATTCCCAAAAAAAGTGTGCAAACTCAGACTTGCTCAAAATATAATACTTGCTATATGCCCTTTCGTGAACAGGAATGTAATGAATTCCTATCAATTTGGATGGATTACATTCTGACTCTCTCTCAGACCTTCTCTAAAAAAATGGAAAACTCATGTTTGCACATGGTCCCCTTATGTTCTGCTCTGGACTGTAGACTTTTCCAAGGAACAGATAATGCATGTTACAGCCCCAGGTACCATTACAGCCTCTGGTACACAGTAGGTAATGATTGAATAAATTTATGAGTGAAGTGAGGTGAAAACAGAGCTCAGATAAGCTAGAAATGAACTCAATTACCAATATTTGGGAAAACCTACAGTTAGTCTGGTCAGTTGTGGGACATAAATGTTACCAACCACATGCTCTTGGTTTACTTGTTTAAAGACATCCTGAGTCTCAAACGACTAACCAGGGTCTGTGCCAGATGAGAGAAGAGATACAGGTCCTTGAAATGACATTACTCACATGGATAGAGAGAGTTGCAAAATAAGCCAAAAAAAAAAAAACAACCAAAATTAAGCCAACTCTTATGAAGCCCTGAGTGGTCCTTGGATATTGAAGGACCAGGACAATTTGTAAGACCTGACCAGTCTGAGCATGAACATGGTGTGCAGAGTAAGGGGTGGGGCTGGAGGCGATGGGTGGAACACATGAATCATCACACATCAATAAGAATAGGAGGAGACTTAAAATGAAAGAAATCTGGCGAACAGAAGCAATTCCCCAGTGCACATACCTGTCTCAGCATTGCTTTAAAAGCCATTGACCGAAGCCTTGTGGTGAGGATCTCTCCAGCTTTCCCAAATGTGAAGCCCTGGTTGAGAAAAAAGACTACGGTCCTTTTTGGTCATCACTAGTATTCACACACAAGTGTGGATGGACACATCAATTTTCTATTATTTATACATTAAGTAAACAAATATTCAGATAACAAAAGTCTAGGATCAAATACTAATTCAAAGTCCCACCTTAAAATTCATGCATGGCTAAGTCACAGGATGAAATAAAATCCTAAGATGGAAGGGAATTTTGAAAATGTCTAGTTGTGGCTCCTGATCCATTCTAAACAGGTTTCTTTCTTTTTTTTTTTTTTGAAACTTTCAAGGACGAGATCTTAGTGAGCAAGATACTGGTATTCAATTACAACCTTCAGTGTGCTCCTAAAACTTTAAATAAAACATTTGAAAATAGATGCAAGGAAATTCTACTCAGGAATACCTCACAGCTCATGGTTTAGTGGGAGGAGGTGTGTCTGCTTCTATCAAGCTCCAAATGAACTGGTTCCCCGTCCTCACCCCCAGCCCGTCTCAGATTTAGGGACAGTGAGTCTATTTTTCCTCTCCACACCTCCTTGCCAGCACTTGTTCTGGGGAGCCTGGGATGGGCGGGGCCTCCAGTCACGCGGTGAGGGTTGGTGCAGGTGTGTGGAGTGCACTCTGGAGAGCACACAGCAGAACTCTTTACCAAGCCAGGAGAATCGGTGGCCAGTGCCTGGGTGACTCTGCCTTGGGTGTCCCTCGTCCAGGACTATACTGCTCTCATGTCCCTCCTTTCTTTGGTGGCAGGTTGCTCAAAGCTAATACGGGCGTCTCGGTTCTGTGCCTCCAAACGCACAGTTCCTGCAAGCACGTCTATGTAATTAACTCGACTCCCTAACGCTGGGGGCAGGATCAGATCATTCCGTTGCTGAAGGCAATGATTTCTAAATAAAAAGCTTGGCTTACTTTCATCATACGTTCAACAAAGATAAGAGAGAAGTACATTTGGCAATGACTAGGAAACATTATTTTACTAGTTTATGGATTATATTTGTAAGGCTTATGTGGTGCTCACTGGGTTAACCAGATGAAATGTGGCAAAATTGTAACTAGATGGGAAAGTACAATTAGAGTAAGTTTCACCAGTTCATTTTGGCCAGGTCTGCAATGTCCGAATGCAAAATAACATACATTCCCTCAAAGAGCTAGTCAATTAAGTAGGAAAAAGAGAAATTACTCAATATTGTGTAAAGAGCAACAACAAAAAAGACAATACTACTGTACTGAATTTTTCCAGTTTGCAACTAGTTAAGTTTTACTGCTTCTTATTTCTCCTCTGAACTCAAGTCTCTCTTTCCCTTGGTAATGAACGTTTGCTGAGGCCGAACTTGTAACATAATGTAATTTAAAAAACAGGAAAGCCACGGTTCCTGCTGCCAAGGAACCTGTCCTCTGAAACACCCTGCGTGCCAACTGCATTTGTGATTCATTTCCGTCTAAGGATTTGGAGCTCCATTAGATTTTAATTAAGTTCTGTAATTGAATATAGACTTGATAAAAAGGGCAAATCATGGGTACTCACCTGAAGGAAGAAAGTGAAAAAAGAAATAATTCCCAGACCTAGAAAAAGTAATGAGAACATGTTGCACTTCTGCTGCTTCACTTCATCGTCCCCTGGTCCAAAAATCTAGAAAAGAATATTTTAAATACCCACTTGGATTACATGATCCTTTTTTGTTCCTCCCATAAATAATGCATTTTTGAAAGCAGGCTTTGAAGATGCGGGTTTTACGTGGGTTGAGGCATTTGTAAGGATGTTGGGTGATTGCACATTTTGGTGTTTGTCCCATTTCCCTGACTTGCTGTTCTCTCTGCCAGAATCCCTTCCTGCCCCACCCCCTCTCCACCAAGCCTCCCTGGCCAGCCTGTCTGAAATAGCACCCAGTCTCTAGGTATCTAGTCATTCCAGTTTCCTACCCTGCTTGTAAATAATTTGCTAACCCTTGACACCTTATATATTTGCTTTTTGCTTGTGTCTCTGTGTGTGTTGTGTGTCTGCCCCAACAGAAAGTATGCTATTTGAGGGTGGCACTTGGTTTATTTTGTTTGCTGTTTTATCTCCAGTGCCTAGAGTTGTGCTTGGCATACAGGAGATGCCCCCTAAATATAGTCTATATACTTCTTGAATTGCAGGAGTTCTGGGGATTATTTTATTTTGTAAATTAAAAAAATCTGAAGGATCCTTTCTAATTTTTTGTTTACCTGTTTGTGGTTTTAATGATAGATCAGTGTCCAATGTCACAACATGACAAACTCTTATAATAGAGAATGATTCATCTATAGCAAGAAAGTCTTTCCAATAATGTTAGTGGTTTTCTAAGGTGAATATACAATATAAAAGTGGAGTTTTAAGAACGTTAGGTATTTCTCATTTATAATATTCCCCAATGAATTTGTTGATTGCATAATATGAGTTTCCTTCTATGTCTCAGCCTCTCTGGGTATTGCAAAGGTTGTTAAGATAGTAGCAATGGTTAACACTTTTTGAATACTTACTATTATTACTATATAATGTCTCATTTAATCCTATGAGGGTTAAGTCCTCTGAGTACCTGTGAGGTACAGGTATGACTATTTTATAGATGAAGAAATTGAAGTATATAGAGAGAGGAAGGAAAGCATTTTGCCCAAGTTTGCATAGCTGTTGATTGGCAAGGCCAGTCTGCCTCTTACACGTTATTAACTCTTCTTCCTCCATCCCCTCCCCACCTTCACGTGAGACTCTCCACAAACAGGATGGAACTTTGCCTGGCACAGGTGCCGGCTAAATGAAGAGAGCTGTTGGTTAGAACACCATCTTGGCTGATTCCCAGCTGGATAGCTGAAGATCCTATTTAGATGAGGCTACACTAAATCAAGTCATGAATCTTGGCTGTTATCATGACTTGGAATGATTCGAAAGATTTTCTTTTCCTTCACAGCTTCCCTGAGAAGGGAATTAGAGTCTGTGCTTTGTTTAATCAGAGGCTGCTTTGCGTCATTTGGGAGTAAAGCGCAGAGTGGATCTGGTCAGAGAAGAAGGGATAAGAAGCAGTTGATGCACTGATTCACATCAAACAGTCATGTGATGCTTTCCAACTTACCGCTAATATCTCTGAGAATATGACTGAAAAAGCTGGCTGAAGTGCCCCGTTGGCAATGGCACATACCGTTCCTACCACAAAGTAGGGCCATTCTGTTTTATTCAGTTTCAGAACCTTCAGAAAAGACACTGGTGGCACATCTGCATCCTAAAATGTACAAAAATCAGGACAAACTGGCAAAAACACAAAAATTACCAGAGTTTGTACATACAGAAAAGACACAGTCACCTGCTCCCAAATTGCAAATTAGATGTAGAAAATGGCCTGTTTATAGCAAACTCGTAGGGAGGAGGACAGTATATTGCACAATATTGATGAAAGCCATGGACTGCACAGCATGAGCTGAAGATGAACTGTTCACCCAAGAAGCAGTCTTCATGCTGGGACCAGTCCCTCTCTAGTTTAGCCTCAGCAGATTGAGAGGTAGCAGGACCTGGGCAAGTGCCCTAGAATTTCAAGTCCAAAGCCCTGGGTGTGTTTTGAGCTCTGTACTTTATGCAACTGTGCAGCAGTGTGGCAGCCAGGCTGGACCACATGAATTAAGCTGTACTTCTCTCATATCTCATGATCTGATCCTGCCTCTCTTACAGGGATGATGTTAGGAGCAAATGACACAATCCATGTGAAAAGATATTTTGACAGATGTAAAATACCATTGCTAACTAGACAGAGAATATGGGTCTGGTCTCTTCACCCCCAGAACCCTGCCCAGTACAGCCTTTTCTGGGAAATGTTTCCTACACCTAAAACCAATTTAATTATGATCCTTTTGTTCTGCCACTGTGACCGTGAAGACTTCTCTTATTTATTTTGTATCTTAGCTCGTTTTGTGATTTTTTTTTTTGCTTATATGTCTCCTTTTTCTAGTATGTGAGCTTTCTAAAGGGGAGGACTATGTCTTTATATCCCTAGAAATTAGTCCAATGCCTGGCACATATCAGATTCTCAGTCAATTTTGTGTGTGTGTGCGCTTAATAAGATTTAATGCACGGTTGTTCTTAACATATGGAACATATAAATATTTTATACTGAATAGATGATATTCATTAAGCCAAAGGAAAAGGAGCAATTTACATCAAGTTCTTCTGTTTTCTTAAACTACATTATCTTGGAAATACAAATGTGGATTCTCATCACTGAAAAATCTCTGAAGCTGTATTTCTTTCTTTAGTTGTATTTATTCTTTTTTGTCTGTACTGGTAACCATTTTCTAAATCAATCCATATGCAACCATTTTCCACACCTTGATTCATGAAGCAAAGTGTGATCAGCTGCTCTCCTGAAATAGAGTCCGTTTTTAATTAAATGTCTGGTCAAGCAGGAAGATTTAGTTGACATAAGAAGATTACTCTGACTTTAGGAGCAGTTTTAACATTAAACTAGATACAAAAGATGCCTATGCAAAAATGTGGCGAAAGATTCGATGGGCTTTGAGGTACACTTTCACAATCTCACAATTTGCTTTAATGGCATTTTGATACAATTTTATTTGTTTCTGTACTGTTTCTTTTATTATTATTATTGTAAAAGTCACATAAAATTAACCATTTGAAAGTGTACACTTCTGTGGCACTTAGTACATTCACTCTGTTGTGCAACCATCATGCAACATTTTCTAGTTCTACAACATTTTCATCACCCCCAAAATACAACTGATTTTTTTAAAAGTGCTGATAATACCTTGATTTTGAACTTCTCCCAAACTGAGTGAAAAAATTCTCATTGTTTGAGGAAAAACAAAACAAAACAAAAAAACCATGAGAGGAACATTTGATACCATTGAGAGACTATACATATTTTTAGAACATATGGGACGTTTAGAAAATTTGACCAAGTACTAGATCTCAAAGGAAATCTTAAAAAAAAAAATTAAGGATTTTGTTATATTGACTCCATTCTGTTACTGTAATGGAATGTAATTCCTTTGCAGCTATGTGTGTTTATGTGACTAAATTCCATTTCCTTAAGGTCTGTCAAATAAGTTATACTTGTGTCTCTAGAAAAGAGAGAGAACACAGGAATAGGTTCCACCCAGCCCTCTTCTTTCAAACCACCCATTTTCTCCGAATTTTAGGTGTTTTTTTCCATCTAGTTAATATTAATAAAGTAATAATATTTTTTTTCCTTTAGCCTCCAGCCTGCTAAATGAGCTCCTTCTTGAGACTGCTGGTCTTCAGTACAAACAGGGCTTCCCTCCAGACTTAATCAGACTTAATTTCTCCCTCTTCTTCCACACGTCTATTCCTCTATGACAGACCCATAGCCATCGTGTTGATTGCAGCATTACTTGCCTCCCCCTCTTGCTTCTGAACCTCTAAAATACTAGGCTCTAAAGATTTAGCAGACTAATCCTCAAAATGAAGTGAGGAAATGAAAACTAGATCATTTCATAGCCAAAAAGGTGAAAATTATTTATTTTAATGATGACCATGTGCCTCCATAGTGGTACAACTGTTATTTATCTTCCTTTTAAATATACCAAGGGTATATTTAAACAATTTTAATTCTTTTTAGTAAAATGATTTTCATATTTTGGCCAGAGAAAAACATATGCAATGAACTCTCAGTAGGATTAGTTTCTTCAGAACAACACAAGAGTAAAGATAAATTGGGCTTCATCAACAAGTAGCATCAAAATGTATTCTAAAACCATTTCTTGAGATAAGAAAATATCTTTCCTCAGAATGAATTCCCACTGTATTATAATTTTTCTAAAAACTTGAATTACTAATTACTAATGCCTTGGGCCTTCAGGTGAGAAATGCTAAAGAATGTACCATTTTGCTATTTCTGACAATTTCCTTCCTATTTCTTAGTAAGAAAATTTCAATCCAATTAAGAGTGACAATGTTATACAGCAAAAAGATGAAATTTTCCACCCTCCCTTGGGTAGCTAGGTGGGGTTATGTGATTAAGTTATGGCCAATGACATAGAAGTAAAAGAATTATATGGGCAATCTCTTTGTTTCTTCCTGCTCCCTGGAATATGGATGTGATGGCTGAAGCTTCAGGAGCCGTAATAGTTCATGAAGTGAACTTGAGGATGGAAATGACATGCCAGGATTGTGAGGATCAAGATGAAAGGAGCCTGACTCAATGGTCAACTGTGGAGTCACCATTCTAGCCCTGGGCTTCTCACCTCTAAGATTCTTTTATGCGAGTAAAAAATTGAAACTGATGCTTTCCTAGGTTTCCTATTATAAGCAATCAAATGTAATCCTGTCTAATAGAGTTATGTGAATAGCAGGATCTCTTATTTTGGACAAGCCTTATTCCTTTCTAGATCTCAAAGATGGATAGAATATTTCATTTTAATATTAAGTGTTTAAGGCACAAAGATTATCTTTTTGAATCTATTTTTTGTCTTCCATTGGAAATGCATTTCAGTTGAAATGGGTTTCAATGCACTCTCAGATAAATCTAAGATTTGAAATTGATTTTTATTAAGGTGAATATGGCTCACAGTAGGAATCATCTGTGCCTGCAAAATACTTACAAGGCCAAGAATTTCAACAGCAAAACTATAAAGTAAAGGATTTAAGTGAAAGATAACTTACAAGTTCACTGCTTTCCACATCAAGGCTGTTCTGGTGCATTCGTGAGTTTCTAAGACTTTTATTAGTTGAATTCCTAAATATGCGAGATTTCCAGCCATTTGGGGCCATACCAGTGGCAGCCATTTCATCATTTAGATCAACTTCAAATTCTTTTGACTGGATCTGAGTTCCTGATGTCTGAAAGAAGAAATGTTAAACTGTATGTATGTCATGGTGGATGTAACCTCCAAGTTTAGAACAATAAACATATTTTGAATATTATATGTGTCAACAGTTTTCAAATCCATAGCAGCTTCTTAATTAAGGTTAGCCGGAAAACTGTAAAGGGGTCTGTGTTTCTTGGTCATTGTTTTTTTAATTGTCTGTTCCTAACTTTCCATTGGGCTTTCAATATCTGGCAGAATATTGCCTGCAAACTGATGTACCGCCTTGAACCACACTGCAATGGCAGGTTCTGCTTGGTGGATCTCCTTACATGCCTAAAACTGGAAATTTATTCTACCATATCCCCACCTAAACCAAATCTGGCTAAAGATTCAGTTTTGTGACTGACCCACTGCATCCACATTTCTACCCACTCTCACACTGCTACCAGATTAATTTTCCTAAAGGGCAGCTCTGCTGATCTCATGGCCCAGCTCAAAATCTTCCAGCTTGCTACCACCTGCTCAAGCCTGGCTCCCCAAAACCTAGCCTATGCCAAGTCAAACTGGATCATCTTACATGAATGTCCCTTCTTACCCTTTCTCTTTCTGTAATATCATTCATGTTATCAAGGGGTTCATCTCCCTGGACAGTTCGTCCAATAAACCCACTCAGATTTTACTCTCTTTCTAGGACCGAATGAACATTACCTCTCTCCTTTCCATAATATTTTTTCTGTCTTACTTAAAGGATTCTTTCAGTTGGTGTTGGGTGCTGCACGTGAGAGCTCATTGGGCTCCAAAGACACGATGGTTGCTTGACACCAGATGATAAGAAGTATATGTTTATTTATTGTTATTTTTTATCTTTTTTTATTTTGCTTTTTCTCTTGTAGGATGTATATATTTAAAACCAACAGTACTCATTTCTTATGTCCAAATACATTTATTTCAGTGGACTAAAATATTTAATTGTGAAAAGTAAAAAATAATGCTGAAAGGAAATATGGGTGAATATGCTTTCTAAGAAAAACTCCAAATCCTGAAAACATAGAGTGAAAGACTACATATGATTTAACAGCATTTTGTGGCTACTAACTGATCAACAAAGTGAAATTGAAAAGAACAAGGCAGGAAAAATATCTTTAGTAAATGCAGAAGAGCTTATTTCATTTATGCAAAAAGCCCTTATAAATCAATAAGAATATTGTGAACAAACCATCAGAAAAAATGGCTTAATATAAGGAAAAATACTTGCACAGAGGAAAAAAGTCCAATAACTTGTAAACATGTGAAAAGATGCTCAGTCTTATGAATATTTAAAGAAATTTGGGGATACCATTTAGTTCTTTTTGACTAGCAAATATGAAAAATAAGTACTAAATGCCCTTCAGGGCTTTTCTCTAGGGATTTGGATAACAGGGGCCTTTAAATTACTAAAATGTATATTTCAGTAATGTATAGGTTTTTAGAAATAATACCTTTCATTTACAATCTGACAAAAATAAAAATACTTTTAAAAGAAACAACTGGGTGGGCCATGGTGGCTCAGCAGGCAAGAATGCTCGCCTGCCATGCCAGAGGACCTGGGTTCCATTCCCGGTGCCTGTCCATGTAAAAAAAATTAATTAATTAATTAAAAAAAAAAAAGAAAAAGAAACAACTAGATCACCATACTATGTAATGGAGAAGCACTAATCATTCTATTTAAAAACAAAACCAAGACAAAGTTGTATTAAAAGCAGATTGGTTTGTGGGTTTGAGGAAAAGGAAGCATCATTAGCTTGAGCACTTAGTGAACCTTTAGGCTCACTGTAGTTCTTTCCTCCATCTTCCAATAAGTGGGAGGACAAAACCCAAATCAGAAGACAGAAATATGAGGTGCCATGGTGGATTATTCCAAGAGCCTAAGAATCATAGAATACTGGAGCTGGCAGAAAAGCCAGAAGTCATCTTTGTTAGGTCGGGGGAATAAGGGAGGGCTCTATGGCTGGAATCATGACGTCACTCCGGAACGGGAGGTGAACCGTTACAATCAAGGTCTTTGCGCAGCAAACATCTATTCACGGACATCTAACCACCCTAATCCTTTGTTTAATGTGCCGCCCCTTTCATGTCATCACCTAACCCCTGCCCTTAAAAACTGCACTCACCAAAGCCCGTGCACAGACTCACCTCACTCCCTCCTGGGTTCGGTGAGCTCTACCAGGGAGCGCAGCCCAATAAAGCACGCTCATTTACAATCATTTCGTCTACTTTCCTTTCTCTCAAATACTTCATATCTTAAAACCTTTCAATCTTAGCCCAAGCTCCTGCCCATTTCACAAGTGAGGATACCAAAACCCAGTTTCTCTGGATGACTTTCTCAAAGCCATTGCATAGTTGGTGACAGCACCTTTCTATCACACCAGGTCACTGTTCTACCTTCAATTGTACAACTGCTCCTAAGAAAGAAAGCTTAGGGAATATGATAGCATTCGGAGCTATCTGTATCCCTTTGGTGGTTTCCCAGCCTAAGTCCCGATGGGGGTGGAAGGTCGTTCTTTCAGGGGATACAGCAACAGGCCAGCCAAGGGAGAAAGTAGCCACCTCACCTGAGAACCTAGCATGTCAGATTAAATGGGAAGATCCCTGTGGTAGGCAGGCCATGTGGAAGCATTGGCAAAACCACTATTGATTCCCCTCCGACTGGAGCAGCTCCCTGGCAAACACAAGTCTGAGATAAGGAACTTTCTGTCATTTCATTTGATATTGTCACTTTAGGGAATTTGCAAATTTGCAAACCACCATTTATCATGCAGCTATTTTATGTCAGGTGATTATTTCCTTTTCTTTTTTTAATAACAGATTTATTGAGATATATTGTACCAATCAGAAAATTCCCTTTTAAAGAATACACTTCAGTGATTTTTTTAGTATACTCAGGTGTTTGTTTCTTAATCCTATAACAACGTTGTTGGGGCCTAAATCAGGACATGTTCAAGACATGTTCAAGTCCTACCCCTCAGTCCTGTGAGTGTGAACTTATTTGTAAATAGGATCTTCGAAGATCCTATTTATGGGGCCAAACTGCATCAGGATGGGCCTAACCCATTATGACTGGAGATGAAATCTAGACAGAGAGAGATGTCTAAGCAGGAAGCGTAGATGCCAAAGAAGGAGACAGACCACCATGTGACAGCAGAGATGAGCCACCACCAGGATGCCACAGACTTCGGAGAAAGCAAGACCTGCCCATACCTTGGTTTAGGACTCCTGGCCTCCAAAACTGTGAGACAATAAATTCTTGCTATTTAAACAAATTAGTTTGTGAAATTATGATAGCAACCCTGGCAAATTAAGACAAACCACAAATGGTAGGTGTTAACACTCCAAATGTGAATATGAAGATAAAGGGGTTAAGAAACTTGTCAGAAAACAAGGCAAATTGTTAACTTTTTTTACCCCACATGTGCACACAGTGGCAGTATTTAAAATAGAGAAATATTGGAAATGAACCATGGATCCAATTTTAGAGAAATGACTTAGCAATTTATTATATAATAATACATTGAACTGAGTAACCATTAAAATGATAGCATTTGGATGATGTGTATCTGAAATGTTAAGAAAAAAAGGACAAAAACGTATGTGTACACACTACAGTTAAATCAAAGCGAATATATAGACTGACAAACCTAAGAATCATGCTTATAGAGTAAAATATTTGAGGGTTATTTATTCTGTAAATTCTCTCAAATGAATCAGTACAATAAAAAGTCTTGTTTTATAATAATAATAAAGCAATAGTTATCAATATAATCTGCTTTAGGACCTAAACTAGACTAAAGGTTGTTTTTTTTCCTATATAAAATCTAAGTACTTCCTAGAGCAATGAATCTTGCGGTCTTTCATATTAGATAATATTAGGATCATCTGGGAAGGACTTTCAATTCATCACCCTAATTACTAGAGATTTTGGCTTTTTCTTCTTACTCCTAATACCACCCTTTCTATCCCTAATATCTGGTGGAAAGAGAGGTGTTAATCTGAACATACTCCCAGTCAATCTGGACAGAGATCAGGAACGCTTTTGGTACTTTCCTTTATTTTTACCCCCTGCCCCCTTCTCTCTTTCATGGATTCTTTTGTTTTTTCTGAATTAAAGTCCCAGAGTACACTTTTAGGCATCTTCCTGAAGCTTCGTATTTCTCAGTATGGCCTAAGCTGTGTCATATTTTATTAATATAAAGACGCCTATATTGTGGAGCAGACTAGAAGAATTACTGAGAAACAGATACCTGCATGCTGACAAGTTTGAAGTACACCCCCTCCTTCTTCATCAGTTCACTGTGGCTTCCCTGCTCCACCACAACTCCGTCCTCAAACCCGGCGATGACATCTGCATTTCGGACGGTAGACAGTCGGTGTGCTATCACAATAGTGGTCCGGCCTTCTCGAGCCTAATGGGGAAAAGGACAAAAATGTGGTGCAACAATTAACACTGTAGATTCATATGCTCAGTTAAGCACTGGGATAGACGTTGTGTGCAGCGTATCCTCCAGATCTCCCTCTGATTAGGGAAAAACCATCCACGCTTCTTTGAAAGGTTAAAGTCAAATGTCAGTGCTCAATCAGACAGGAGGCCGGCCCCTTCAGTGTGAGGGCGGTAACTGTGGAAGTCTAAGGTAGAGTCAGCACCTACTCAAAAACACCAAAAAACAGTTTGAGCTTTCTCAAATGCTTTCATGTGAACTTGCTTGGGGGCCCCTAGTTCTGATTTAGATGGTACACAAGAGACTTTAGCAGAAACATTCTAGGGAAGTTGTTCCAAGTGACAGCCTTCCCAGAAAACTTCTGTAGGGTTCCTGTTGAAATACCTGATTTTAACTGTAATTTGGACAGACTGCAAGCAGGCAGTTTAGGTGAAAACACACCTTTGGTAATTGTTCAAATTAAGGTTCAAACCCCATCTGAATCTCTATCTCTGGACTAATCTTCATTTTTTTCAAGTATCCCAGGTGATTTTTTACATATACTAAAATTAACAAATGACTCCTTAAGTAGTTTAGTGAACTGATATGTTGACTTGATAGATTTATGAATGGACATTTAAAGCTTGGATAAGGCCCAACAAATTATTAATATTATATAATTAACAATTTATATATTGTTATAATATAACAATTTTTTTCAAATCATCATTAGGCTTATTAGACTAACAGCTTCTTAAGACCACCCCTACTCTGAACAAACAGCCATTTCATTAGGAATATCTTTAGATATCAACTAAGTGGTTAAAATATCAATTAAAACTGAGAGGCTAGAGTCATAACATTTAAAAAGTGGGAACAATTCAAATGTTCATCAACTGATGAATGGATAAACACAAAGTGGTATATCCATACAATGGAATATTATTCAGCCATAAAAAGGAATGAAGCATCGATGACATGGATGAACTTTGAAAATTTCATGCTAAGTGAAAGAAGTCAGACACAAAAGACCACATGTTGTATGATTCTACTCATACAGAATGTCTGGAAGAAGCAAATCCATAGAAACAGAAAGTAGATTAGTGGTTGCTAAGGGCTGCGGGGAGAGAGGAATGGGAGTGACTGCTAATGGGTATAGGGTTTCTTTGTGGGTTGATTAAAATTTCTTGAATTTGATGGTGATGATGGTTGTACAACTCTGCAAATATACTAAAAACCACTGAATTGCACATTTTCAAAAGGGTGAATTTTATGGTGTGTGTGTGAATTATATCTCAAATTGAAAAAACAAATAGCCATGAAAATTCCAAAAAAGGAGGTTAATGAGAGGGAAATACATCTAGTGGATATTAAAACTTGGAACTATATAGTAATTGAAATAGTAAAACCTGGGGGAAATCTAGTCCATGATTAGGCAATTTCATCAAAAGAATAAAAGAGAGAGTCCAGAAATAGAACAAACACATTAAGAATTTAGTTTATTATAAAGATGGCATTGGCTAACAGTAGGAAAAATGTGGATTATACAACAAATTGTATTGAGAGAATTGCATAGCCACTTGGAAAAAAAATAGCATAGTATCTTTACCTCAGTGTCTTTACACTAAAATAAATCCAGATGAATCAGTTGTAAATAAATATAGAAAGTAAAAAAAAAAAAAAAAGGCTAGAACATAGCTCCATTGGTCATCACTAAAGACTGTTCTTTGATTTTTAGTATCTAGGCGCCAAGGAAACATTCATAAATGTTTACTGATGTAGAAGTTCCATTGCTTGGTCTGCATATTAAGATAAGGCATATAGGGCATATTTTGATTAATCTCATTATATTCATGATACGAAAGTGATGAATAAATTGCTAATTGTGATTGTGTTGCCATTTGGTAATAATGGGTTAATGCTATGTCAACAGATCAGTACAGAGGAAATGGAATCAGATTCATGGATGAATGATTGCCTTGTAAGAGAAACAAAGTGTGTGTTTGTGAATCTAAAAGTTAAGCAGCTATCACCCTTGATCAAGAAAAACTCTGCCAAAGTAGAACTCTGACACAGATATGTTATTTTCAGAGCTCTCACACACCCTAATGATGACAAGACATTGGCAAATATCCTAAATTCAAGGACACCAAATGCTAAGAAATTTATACCTTCTACTGATTTCAGACGTGCAGGGATAGGCTGTATTCTGAGAGGCAGTCCTGAACAAAGAGAGTATTAATCCTTTAGCCCTTTTGGAAGTTCTGTAAAAACACACAGAAATGAAACCTCCTGGAGTCATTTCATGAAAATCACCATAGAGGATATCTTTGGATTCTTTTTTTACCCTTTTCTATGGTAACACTCTGAGTAGGGGTGTGTGAGTTGCAAAACTTTGTGATTATTGATTTTCTTTTGAAAAATCAGAATACCAAATCTGCTGTCCTATCCCTCTTTAAGATCTTATATTGCAAAACATTATTTATTCTGAAAAATAATTTCTGTGTATTAAGTCAAAATCTGATATGATCATTATTTGTTGAAATTAGTTTTTAAATTAGTCCTGCCTCTATGAGCAGGACTATGACGCTCAATTCAGTAAATAACTGTTTAGGCTCTACTGTGTGCAAGGCACTGGGTTAAGTGGTGTGGGGATACAAACATGAGCCATTTATTAATTCTGCCTCCTAGAAGGGTTTATTTTTTCCAAGAGAGAGAAGGTATGTATATAAATAACTACAAAACTGCTATACAAGTGTTACTGTTAAGTGGGTAAAGGATCCACAAAAGGAAAATATTTTTCCAGGGTGGGTAATCAAGGAGGAATAACAATAGATATAATAATGGCATATAGTTATGCTCCACAGAGGCAAAATAATATATTTAAAAATTTGTTTTTCATTATTAAAATCAGTTTCTAATGCAAATGACTGACCAAGTACCTGGCTATTCTCATTGTGGAAGGTGCAGTAAAGAACGATTTCCCTTTTGAAAGATAAGGTTTATTATCTGCCAAATATATCAGGGTAGATATTTTGCAAAGTGCAGGGCTAGTTAGGGTAGATTATAAACTACTCTCATAGCAACTGCTATAGATAAAACATGGCCGCAAATACTTTATAGCTACTATCCAGCTATTGAGACTATTTGTCCATAGCCTCAATCTGGGAAGGCTTATCCAGCAGTGGTATCTATTTCTCCTCTTCAAAGTGGGCACACTTTGTGACTTGCTTTGACTAATAGAATGTTAAGGAGTTGACAGTTGTATGAGTTCCAGAAACTAGGCCTTAAGCGGCCTCAGAGATTCCACCGTTGCTGTCTTTGAATGCTGCCCTGAAACCACCATATAAGCAGGTTTTCCTCATGGAGGAAAACTGAGCTAACTCAGGTGATGGTCCTCATTGCCAGCTGCCAGGCATGTGAGTGAGTCCATCTTGATTGTTCCAGCCCAGCTAAACCCTCCAGTTGAAATTAGCTGCATGAATGAAACTAGGCGAAACCAGCAGAGGACCCACCCAGCCAACCCATAGCCCTGTGAGAAATAAGAACTATGTGTTCAGCCATTAAGTTTTGGTGTAAAGCTGGTAGGGAAATTGGTAAATTAGAATTGGGGTGCTGCTGTAATAAAAACTGAAAGCTTGTGACACTGACTTTTGGGCTTTGTAGTGGGCAGAGGCCAGTAGGGGTATGATGTTACTGGTTGCCAAGACTGGAAGAACGGTGGAGAAATTGTTACTGAAGGTTGGAAAAAAGGCGACCAGTGTTATATAATCTTGGGATAATTGGCAAAAATGTTGCCTGCTGCAACTTGGAAGATAGATATCAGGCTACAGAGATTCCAGAGATCTACAGACAGAATATCAAAAGTGCCAACTGGATAGTCCTAGGTGTACGTACTAAGTATGGGAAGAGAATCATGAGCTAAAGAAGAAACTCTTTGGTTTGTAAGGAGACTTTAGAGGCAATAGAGGAAGTCCAGTATTTGCTGGGTAGATAAACAAAATTGTTAGCCATCCAAATAAAATGAGGTCTGAGGCCAAAGAGGAAATTAGGGTATGGGTGGAAGATTAATAAGCAGGTTATAGAGTATGAAGCTAGAATAAAGGTTACTAGGGGATGGGGTCAGGACAGAGAATGGGAAGTTAACGCTGAAAATATACAGGCTTCCTATTTGGAATGATGGAAATTTTTTTGGTAATTGATGGTGGTGATTGTAGCACAATGTTGTGAATGTAATTAACACCACTGGAAAATAATATATACATGAATGTGATTATTAAAAGGGGAAATGTTAGACTGCATATATGGTATGCTAGTTTGAAGCTATTATATACCCCAGAAAAGACCATTATATTAGTTAGGGTTCTCTAGAGAAACAGAATCAACAGGGAACACTCGCAAATATGAAATTTATAAGCGTGTCTCATGTGTCCATGGGAATGCAGAGTCCAAACTCCGCAGGGCAGGCTGTGAAGCTGATGATTCTGATGGAGGGGCTGGACGAACTCCACAGGAGAGGCTCGCCAGCTGAAGCAGGAAGAGAGCCTGTCTCCTCGAATCCTCCTTAAAAGGCTTCAAGTGATTAGATTAAGCATCTATCTTAGATTAAGATCTCTGAAATCTCTGTAGCCTGATATCTATCTTCCAAGTTGCAGCAGGCAACATTTTTGCCAATTATCCCAAGATTATATAACACTGGTAGGCTTTTTTCCATTGCAGAAGACACTCCCCTTCGCTGATTACAAATGGCATGATTTAATTATATGAAATGTCCTCATTGCAACAGGCCAGCACTTGCCCAACCAGACAAACAGGTACCACCACTTGGCCAAGTTGACACATGAACCTGACCATGACAACCATGTTCTTTTAATCCAATTTTGTGGGTACATAACCTATTGTGGGTGGCACCTTTTGATTAAGGTTGTTTCAATTGAGATGTGACTCACCCAACTCAAGGTCGTTCTTAATCCTTTACTGGAGTCCTTTATGAGAGGATAAAGGAGAAAGAAACATCCCGAGAGTGGAAAGAGAAACATCCAGAGAGCTTGGAGAGAAACACCCCAGAGATGTTAAGAGAGGACCCACAGATGCTCAGAAAGAAAGTCACTGGAAACAGAAGCTGAAAGCAATGGAACCCAGGAGCAAAGGACCAGCAGATACCAGCCATGTGCCTTCCCATGTGACAGAGGGGTCCAGATGCCTGCAGCTTTTCTTTAGGGTTCTGATATCATCTTGTTGATGCCTTAGTTGAGACATTTTCATGGCCTAAGAACTGTAAATTTTAAGTTAATAAATCCCCATTGTAGAAGCCAACCTATTTCTGGTATTTTGCATCTGGTAGCTTTGGCAAACCAAAACATATGGCAGCAATAAAATTTAAAAAAACAAACAAACATGGAACTACACTATGGAAACAGTGAACACTAAGTTAAACCATGGACTTTAGTTAATAGAACAATTATAAAAATATTCTATCATCAATTGTAACATAAGTTCCCTGCTGATGCAAGGTGTTGGTGTTGGACTACTGTATTTTGTGCATGATTGTGCTGTAAACCCATAACTTTTATAATCAGGGAAAAATAATAACAATTTTTTAAAAGCCTCTGAAAGATTTAAGGCAGTACCTAGGGAATACTGTCAATTACATGAGAGAGGTTTTAAAAAATATTAAGGGTTTTCTCATGGTAGCTTCACATGTAGCCCAAAGAAAATAGAGACTTGATTTGAAAAAAATTACAGATGTAGTTTTTGGGGCATGAGTGAATGACAACCAGATTCTAAAGCAAGCCCACAAAGTTTTTAAGAGAATTCATCAGCTTGGACTAAAAGAGACTGAGAAAATTAAAAATGAAAAGAGGCCTTTGGGCCCCCCAATTTTCATGGGCAGAAAGCAAGTTGAGAAATCGCTCACCTGTAGACCCAGGTCTTGACCATATGACTGTCGTATGTTGGCTGCATGTGGGAGAGATAACTTTTCTTTTTAGTTCATTGGACTCTGGATTAAACTAAACTGCATATGAAGAGCATCATTCGTATTTGGAACACAATACAGATCTCGAGACACTCGATTTTGAGCCTGATGTCATAATTAGATCAAACTTCTGAGAGCCTCATGAGATTAATTTATTTTGCATGTGGGAGTAATATAAATAATTATGGCCAGAGAGTGCACTGTAGAAGATTAAATATGGCTCCAAAGTCTTTACAGCTCATCCCATCAAGAGGCAGGGTATGCATTCTAACCCCTTCAATCTGGGGTAGCCTTATGACTTGTTTCATCAAATGAATGTGGTGAAAGTGAAATTGTGTGAGTTTTGAGCCTAAGCCTCTAGAGGCCATAGAGCTTCTACCTTTGCCCTCCTGGTACTTCCCTGAGACTTCATTTAAGGAAGCCAGATTAGACTCTGGAGTCTGAGAAGCCACAAGGAGTTGAACTGAGATGCCCAGGATTTAAGTGAGGCAGTCTTAGATTTTTTCAGCTGAGTCACCCCTCCAGCTAAATACAGCCATGTGTGTGAGTTCAAATGAAAATGGCAGAGGATCCACCTAGTCAACCCACAAAATTATTTTAATTCACTGAATCAGGGTAGTTTGCATTGTAGCAATAGGTAACCAATTCAGCAGCCAATAAAATTAATAATTATCATGGTAATGATAAGCACCATAAATAATAGCACAGCTAAATATATCTTTTCTGTATGGTAGGCAAACAAATAAAATTAATACTAATCATGGTAATGATGACCATTCATCATAATAGCAGCAACTTACATGTATCAAGTGATTCCTGTATGCTAAACATTGCTAATAATTTTACCTGCAGAATCTCATTTAACCTTATTGTTACCTTTTGGAACAACTTTTTTTTTTTTTTAACATTGTTTATTGTAAAATATAACATATATATAAAGCAAACAAAGAAAAAGCAAAAATTTCAAAGCACACTTCAATAAGTAGGTACAGAACAGATCCCTGAGTTTATCATGAGCTACTGTTCCACCATCTCAGATTTTTCTTTCCAGTTGCTCCTAAACATTGGAAGCTAGAGGGACTATTAATACAGTGATTCAACAGTCATGCTTCTTTGCCAAACCCTATTCTCTCTGCTATACCTCCTCCTCCTCCCAATCTATAGTGATCCCCAGGTAACACCCATTCTGATTTTTTCATGTTGAAAGGGGTGTCAGCACTAAAGGATAGAGGGATGTAATTAATTGATCATCTTGGAGAGGCAGTTCTCTCTGGATTTCAGGATTTATCTGACCTAGGAACCCTCCTGGAATTAAAGGTTCTAGGAAAGAAAACTTAGTACATAAAACCTTTATGGAAGCTCAGTTTGATCCCCTGGTGTTCTCAAGAGTCAACATGTGTGATGCTGGTTGGTAGCAAACCACGGCAATCAACATTATCTAACTGAAGCTTGCTTAAGAGTTGCCTCCAGAGTAGCATCTCCACTTGATCTCTCTTGGCCACTGATGCCTTATTTTATTGGCTCTACTGTTTATCCAAATTACTTCTCAGATGTACTATGCTCAGGGAGGTTAGTTAATTTGCCCAAGCCCACACAGCCAGCAAGGAGTAGAAGCAGAACTGCAAGCCCAGCTGGTTTAGAGACAGAGCCTGTGCTCTTAACTACTGTCATACTGAGCTACTTATGACTTTTCTCAGAAACTAAAACATCATGACTGATTAATCAGATATTTTTAAATATGTGAAAATGTAAAGATATGGAAAAGGTTACCAATTGGGGAGCTTCCGGTAATCCTACATAATACAGACTTTGCTAAAATTGAGTGAAGTAATTTGTCCAAATATGAATTAAAACTTGCAAGATCACAATTTGTCTAGAAAGGAGCCATACCAGGAAAAATAACATCTGCAATAGTTCCGTCATTTTAGCACAGCAAGAACGAATATACTGAATATTTGCATCATAGAAAAGAATAGGCTCTGGAGCTGAATAGAAGTTTTTTGTGTAAGTATTTCTCTTAACCTACTTGACTTTACCGTAAAAAAAAAAATCTATCCCTTCATAGAATGATTGATACATGAATGTTTCATTTACAGGTTTTAAGTGAAAAGTAATTGTTTAATTTCTGCATGTAATTTTTAATGACTTCCTACTTTAAGTCACTTTTGATTAACCAGCCAAATACCAATCTTGTATGTCTTATGTTTTTAATTCTTTAGTATTATGACTTAATGTACATGAAAAGTATAATTTAGTGTACGATTTGTGAAGTAATAATTCTTATTCTCTTATTATTCCTTATTAAATTAAATTATATGACGAGATAAACTAAAATGTTACTCTGATAAGTCAGGAAGCATTAACTACTGTTTACAGCATACAAGCAGTTGTGTTTATTTAGGATCCACATATACATTCTCCTGAGAAAGTAAGGTTTATACACCTAGTCTCTAAAATGTAAGAGATAGTTTGGATTCTGTTAAGGAACTTGCACATTTTCTTACTGAACTTTATTGAATCCAATATGTTTATCACCATTCAAAACTCATTTATACGGTGTCAAATGATTCTGGTGTGAACACCGTGTTATCACAGATGACATCAGCACTGATGTCAAAACTGCGCTGAGATAAGGTCTTCTTGTGAAGCTTCAGATAAGGAAATATGTGACTGACTTAGAAGTGTCTGAGCTGCACACATGAGCTCAGCACCCTGAAACTGTTTTCTTTTTTAATATGCTTTACAAACCTCACAGATGCCCAAGTTGAACTTCATCTCCAGAGAAGAAACCTTCGTGAATAAAGTTGATGTTGCTGCCTTCACAATGGGGTAAACATTTTATTTTTCAGGGTCAGTGTCTAGGTAACCAGTTTTTTCTTCGTATATTTTAAACTAGTTTTGATCAAAATAAAGCCCATGTCCACGGGCAAAGGAATGTTAAATGACTCATTGGATTGGCCTGGACTTGAACACACTGTACCATGGTTAAACCAAGCAGCCAATGGACCATTCACTGCTTTCCATAGCATTGTGACCTGACAAAAAGGAGAAACCAGCAAAGTCCCATAAGCTTCATTTGCCCTCAGATTTATGTTTAACAATCCAGACTTTGGATGGCATTTTGGCAAGAATTTCTGATAAGGTTTCTACTGACCTTATCTAGAGCCGCTTGTACCTCAGCTTCGCTCTCAGTGTCCAAGGCTGACGTGGCCTCGTCCAGCAGCAGGATCTTGGGGTTGCGAACCAGGGCCCGAGCGATGGCGATTCTCTGTTTCTGCCCGCCACTCAGCTGGGCCCCTCTCTCTCCAACCAGGGTGTCAAATTTCTACAACAGGGAAAACAGAGAAACTCTTCAATTACGTTAAATAGAAAAGGCTACAAAGTCTGTAGAATTTCATGAAGACAACATGGACTCTGTTTTGATTACCATAATGGATCATAAATTATAATAAAATAAATGCATGCTGAATTATAAAAAAACTAAACATATTTTGCATAAAATTATATATTGTTCATATATCAGTATAGTCCTCAAACTGCATGCTGAATAGTCCCAGGGATTTACCTAACAAATTTAGATAATCTTGTATCTCAAACAATATTAGCTTAATCTTTCAAGAAAGAACTGAGTGCTGAGAATTGATATTCTAATTTCCAGAATGACCACATTACCAGAGCCTTTACCTGTGGCAATTTCATGATAAATTCATAGGCATTGGCTTCTATGACAGCTTTCTTTATGTCATTCATGGTTACATTTCCACGGCCATAACGAATATTTTCAGCAATTGTGGTAGAAAATAGTACTGGCTCTTGACTCACCACTCCAATTATTTCCCTCAGATACCTTACATTAAAGGTCCTAATATCCTGCCCATCGATATTAATCTGAAAGAAAGAAATATTTCCTGTTAAATATTTTAAACCATCTGATATCTAAAACATCAGGAGTCTCATTTGTTACAAAAAACTCTTAGTTAAGATTATTTTAGTGGTTAGAAATGATAATTGGAAATAAGCATCAATGTGCAAGAATAAATATGAGAAGTTTATACCCTTTTCTGTTCTTTATTGTTTTACAAATATAGTTTCTTCATGGGTGAATTATTCTCTATATGCTACTTTGGGTTACATATTTTTGGCATGCCATTATTATTATTTTTTTATTAGAGAAACTGTATGTGCTGGTTTGAAAGGATGTATGTCCCCTAGAAAAGCCATGTTTTAATCTAAATCCCTATTCAATACTGTATGTTTGAAACTGTAATTAGATCATCTCCCTAGAGATGTGAATTAATCAAGAGTGGTTGTTAAGTTGAATTAGGTGACAACATGTCTCCACCCATTTGGGTGGGTCTTGATAAATTTCTGGAGTCCTATAAAAAAGGAAATTTGGGAGAATGAAGGAGATTCGGAGAGAGCAGAGAATGCTGCAGCACCACGAAGCAGAGAGTCCAAGAGCCAGCGACCTTTGGAGATGAAGGAAAACGCCTCCTGGGGGGCTTCATGAAACAGGAAGCCAGGAGAGAAAGCTAGCAGATGACACTGTGTTCAACACGTGCCCTCCCAGCTGAGAGAGAAGCCCTGACTGTGTTCACCATGTGCTCTCTCACTTGAGAGAGAAACCCTGAACTTCATTGGCCTTCTTGAATCAAGGTATCTTTCCCTGGATGCCTTTGATTGGACATTTCTATAGACTTGTTTTAACTGGGACATTTTCTCGGCCTTAGAACTGTAAACTAGCAACTTATTAAATTCCCCTTTTTAAAAGCCATTCCATTTCTGGTATATTGCATTCCAGCAGCTAGCAAACTAGAACACTGTAGATTTCAGAAAAATCAGGCGGAAAGTGCAGAGACTCTTGGGTTGCTTCCATCTTTTGAAATTGTGAATAATGTCACTATGAATGTTGGTGTATATATCTGTTTGAGTCCCTGTTTTCAGTTCTTTGGATTTATGCCAAGAAGTGGGATTTCTGGATCATACAGTAATTCCACAGTAGCTGCACCATTTTACATTCCCACCAAAAATGAGTATTCCTATTCCTCCACATCCTCTCTAGCACTTGTTGTTTTCTATCTTTTTAAATAGTAGCCATATCTAGTGTGTGTCAAATGGCCTCATTGTGGTTTTTATTTGCATTTCCCTAATAGCTAATGATGTTGAACATATTTTCATGTGATTTTTAGTCATTTGTTTAACCTCTTTGGAGAAATATCCATTCAAGTCATTTGCACATTTTAAAATTGGATTGTTTGTTTTTTAGTTGTTGAGTTGTAGGATATATTTATATATTCTGGATATTAAACCTTATCAGATATGTGGCTTCCAAATATTTTCTTTCATTCTGTAGGTTGTCTTTTCACTTTTCATGATGAAGTCCTTTAATGTGCAAAAGTTTTTAGCTTTCATGAAATCCCATTTATCTATTTTTTTCTTTTGTGGTGCATGCTTTTGGAATAAAGTCTAAGAGAGCACTGCCTAATAGAAGGTTGTGAATCTGTCTTCCTATGTTTTCCTCTAGGAGTGCTGTAATTTTTATTCTTATATATAGGTCTTTGATCAATTTTGAGTTAATTTTTGTACATAATGTGAGTTAAGGGTCCACTTGGTTCTTTTGCTTAAGGATATCCAGTTTTCCCAGACCATATGTTGAAGAGACTATTTTTCCCCCTTTGGCTTTGGCACCATTGTCAAAAGTCAGTGGCCTTAATGGTGTGCCAAGCCCCAACCAACTGTATTTCTGTAAACCCTAAAGAATACCCAGTACTCTTAGACTCTATGTCAGTACATTTATTTCTCAGAAACCTAAAACCTTCAGATGGTTCCTAGGCCAGATAAGCCGTGAAACTCAGTTACCCCAGTCTCTCCAAGAGCATCAACCAGTTAGTTGCATCCCCTGACTCCATTATGTCAATATCACTTTTAGACATGAAGAAGTTAGAATGGTCATTGCTCAAATATCCCTAAAGATCAAGAGAAGGATCAAAGGAGAAGTAGAAGGTATAATAGAGAAGACAAGATTTAACAAATGAGTATATCTACTGAATCATTATATTGATATTTCTTTTTAGTCTCCAGTGTCTTGGAGCAACTAGAAGAAAACACAAATTGTGGAACTTTAACCCATACATACTTTGAAATCTGTTCTGTAACTACTTGTGAAAATGCACTTTGAAATTTAATGCTTTTTTTTGTATGTATGTTA
Organism: Tamandua tetradactyla; assembly: GCF_023851605.1. Lineage (NCBI taxonomy): Eukaryota > Metazoa > Chordata > Mammalia > Pilosa > Myrmecophagidae > Tamandua > Tamandua tetradactyla. The sequence goes on along the minus strand of NC_135327.1, from coordinate 129,592,992 downwards.
TATTTCACAATTAAAAAATGTTAAAAATATCAGTGGCTCTAGATTTAAGGGTTTATTTCTGAATTCTCAATTCAATTCCATTAGTTTATATGTCTGACTTGTACCAGTACCATGTTGTTTTGATTACTGTAGCTTTGTAATTAGTTTTAAAATCAGGAAGTGTGAGTTCTCCATCTATGATCTTCTTTTTCAAGTTGTTTTTCCTATTTAGGGCCCCCTCCCCTTCCATAGAAATTTGATGACTGGTATCCCATTATTGCAAAGTAGGTTGTTGGAATTTTGATTGGGAGTATGTCAAATCAGTAAACTGCTTTTTCACAGATTTTTTTTGACAGACTTATGACATTAGCAATATTTAGTCTTCCAATCTGTGAACACACACTGTCATTCCATTAATTCAGTTTTTTTAAATTTCTTTTAATGATGTTTTATAATTTTCTATGTTGCATCCTTGGCACCCTCGGTTAAATTTATTCCTAGATATTTGATTCTTTTAGTTGTTATTGTAAATGGAATTTTTAATTTATATCTTCCCCAGGTTGCTCATTACTAGCATACAGATAATGTGTATCTTATCTATATGTATATATTGATATGTATATTAATAGTGTATAAACATTGCTGTTGTTTGTGTGTTGATCTTGTGTGCTTTCACTTTGCTGAATTCATTTTTTTTAGCTCTAGTAGCTTTACTGTGGATTTTCCAGAATTTCTCATATATAGAATCATGCCATTTGCAAATAGGAAAAGTTTTACTTTTTCTTTCCAGTTTGGATACTTTTTATTTCTTTTTCTTGTCTCATTGTTCTGGTTAGAACTTCCAGTACAATGTTGAGTAACAAAGTTAAGAGTGGGGGTGGTGCAATGGTGGCTTAGTGGCAGAATTCTCGCCTGCCATGCCAGAGACCCGGGTTCGATTCCCAGAGCCTGCCCAGGTCAAAAAAAAAAAAAAAAAAAAAGAGTGGGCATCTTGTCTTTGTCTTGATGTTAGAGGGAGAGTTTTCAGTCTTTCACCATTGACTATGCTGTCTGAGTCATATATATTGAGGAAGTTTCTTTTTATTCCTAGTTTTCTAAATATTTGTATCAGGAAGTACTGGATTTTGTCAAATGCCTTTTCTGCACCAATTAAGTGATTGTGTGTTCTTTTCCCTTCATTCTATTAACGAGATGTATTATATTAAGTGATTTTCTCATGTTGAACCATTCTTGCATAGGCAGGGTAAACCCCCCTTGATTGTGGTATAAAATTTTTTAAATATGCAGTTTGATCTGATTTCCTAGTGTTTTGCTGGAGATGTTTTCATCTATATTCATGAGAGATATTGGTCTGTAATTTTCTTTTCTTGTGATATCTTTATTTGGCTGTGATATTAGGGTGGTGTTGGCCCCTAGAATGAGTTAGGAAGTTTCCTCCTCTTTTAAGTTTTGGAAGAGTTTGAGTAGTATTGGTGTTTATTATTCTTGCAGTGTTTGGTAAAATTCATTATTAAAGCCATCTGCTTCTGAACTTTATTTTGTTAGGTGGTTTTCTCAACTGTTTGACATTTGGTTTCTCCAAAAATCATTATAAAAGTAGAGAATTACTAGGCTGAAGAGCATGACTGTGCTTCCTTCTTTGATAACAATTGCCTACCTATACAGTAACTGGTGTTGTCGGGCATTTATTATTGTTGAATAGATATTTAATAAATAACTCTTTAAAAATATTCTAATAATTGTCATTGTGAGGAGGAATATATAATTATATCAGCTTTATTGTAATGCCTTGGCATTACATTTTTAGCATTTTAATCCTTTATTGTCAAATTAATTGGTGTGAGATAGTATCTCCTACTTGTTAAAGTTTTCATATTTTTATAAGTGAGTCTGAACATTTCTTGAAAATGTTTACAAGTCTATATTTATTCTTGACTTGTATGCTTTATCCTATAATGATTACAGAGGGTTGTCTTCATAAATTCATATCAATTTCTCAAATATTCAATATAATACTTAACCCACATATATCATAAGTCATTTGCTCCAATTTTTAAACGTCTTTTATCATAGTTTTATTGATTTTCACTGGAGCAAGATTTAAGGAAAAACTGAACTCATCTATGCCACTGAGCAGTTCTATTATTTCTGTAGTAAGAAAATTGTTAAGTCAAGATGTTAACAGTGATTTACTTTGAGTTACAGAATTTTTGGAGACTTATCTTTTCTTTCTGTTGACATACACTTTGTAAATTTTCTAATAAAAATGTGTATATTTCAATTAAAAGAAAAAATGTGATTTTTTTAAACTTAAGTAAAATGTATACACTTGCTTTTGTAAATGAGAGGATCCTATGATCCTCCATAGTAATACCAGAATTTTCCAAAAGTATTTTTTAGTTGTATCAAAATTAACAAATAATCCATGTACCTTAGAAAAGTTGTAATAATTTATGCAATATCTTTTATATCCCTTTGCCTTTTTATATTTTGTTTTGATTTTTACCTTGTAATCTTCCATTGCACAATTGTTGAATTTAATATACTTTAATGTCAGGTAATGTCAATGTCCTAAGTTTGGACAGTTGGGGAAATTTGGTTATAAATTTTGGACTAGGCTTTCTCCACTGGCCTGGCGCAGCGCTCCCGCCCCGCCAGCCAGCCCGCCCTCCTCTCCCACTTTCTTTCTCCGCCGGCCCGGCGCGGCGCTCCTGCCCCGCCAGCCAGCCCGCCCTCCTCTCCCTCTTTCTTTCTCCGCCGGCCCGGCGCGGCGCTCCCGCCCCGCCAGCCAGCCCGCCCTCCTCTCCCTCTTTCTTTCTCCGCCGGCCCCGCGCGGCACTCCCGCCCTGCCAGCCAGCCCACCCTCCTCTCCCTCTTTCTTTCTCCGCTGGCCCGGCGCGGCGCTCCCGCCCCGCCAGCAAGCCCGCCCTCCTCTCCCTCTTCCCCCTTCTGCTCCGGCGGCGCTCCATCTGCCATCTTATCCTTCCCTTTCTCCTCCTGCTCCGGCGGCTCTCCAACCACCACCGTGCCCTCTTCCGCCTTCACCGGCTCCTCCGCCACCGGCCTCGACAGCCTTGCCACCCTCACCTTTCCTCCTCCAGAACAGCTACTGGGGAGTGGAGACGATACAGAGCAGCTCCCGGAGCCACGATGGAGATCAAAGGGATGGCGTACCCCATCCTGGAACAGCTGACTGTCTGGGAGAACCAGCTCCGGTGAGATTGCCGAGGGGCGCGGGCTTTCCCGGGCAGGACGGCAAGCGGCCGGAGTCCCTCCTTTCCTCCTTCCCAGGCCAGCTGGCAGAATTGGGCAGGCGGTCCCCTTGGGCCGCGGCGGCTGGCGCCCCCACCACACGAGGCCCCCTGGACAAACTGAGAGAGTTGGGTCGGAAATCCCCAGACCGCGGAGAACGGTGACCAGGGGGTCCCTTCCAAACACGTGACTCCCTGGTCTGGCTGGGAACAGTGCACTCTCCCGGGCTGCGGCAGCTGGAGCCCTCCCGCCACGCTTGGCACCCCGCACTGACTAGGAAATTCGGGCGGGCGCTCTCCCAGGCTGCGTCGGCCAGCGACCCTCCCCGCGTTCGGACCCCCAGGCCGGCTGGCACTATTCCAAGTCGCTTCGGCTGCCGAACCTCCCCCACGGCGAGAGTTTTCCAAAGTTAAAGGACCCACAGCAAATTTTCCTGGTGGAACCTGCAGATAAACGTGTGCTACGAGCGCCACCTACTGGGCAGGATAAGAAAAACAGAACCCAGAGATTTCACAGAAAAATCTTTCAACCTGTGGGGTCCAACACCCAGGGAAATCTGACTAAATGCCCAGACGCCAGCAGAAGATAACGGATCACGCTCAGAAAATTGAAAATATGGCCCCGTCAAAGGAACAAACCAATAGTTCAAATGAGATACAGGAGCTGAAACAACTAATGCTGAATATACGAACAGAAATGGAAAACCTCTTCAAAAATGAAATCGATAAATTGAGGGAGGACATGAAGAAGACATGGGCTGAACAAAAAGAAGAAATAGAAAAACTGAAAAAACAAATCACAGAGCTTATGGAAGTGAAGGATAAAGTAGAAAAGATGGAAAAAACAATGGATACCTACAATGATAGATTTAAAGAGACAGAAGATAGAGTTAGTGATTTGGAGGATGGAACATCTGAATTCCAAAAAGAAACAGAAACTATCCAGAAAAGAATGGAAAAATTTGAACAGGGTATCAGGGAACTCAAGGACAATATGAACCGCACAAATATACATGTTGTGGGTGTCCCAGAAGGAGAAGAGAAGGGAAAAGGAGGAGAAAAACTAATGGAAGAAATTTTCACTGAAAATTTCCCAACTCTTATGAAAGACCTAAAATTACAGATCCAAGAAGTGCAGCGCACCCCAAAGAGATTAGACCCAAATAGGCGTTCTCCAAGACACTTACTAGTGAGAGTGTCAGAAGTCAAAGAGAAAGAGAGGATCTTGAAAGCAGCGAGAGAGAAGCAATCCATCACATACAAGGGAAACCCAATAAGACTATGTGTAGATTTCTCAGCAGAAACCGTGGAGGCTAGAAGACAGTGGGATGATATATTTAAGTTACTAAAAGAGAAAAACTGCCAACCAAGACTCCTATATCCAGCAAAATTGTCCTTCAAAAATGAGGGAGAAATTAAAACATTCTCAGACAAAAAGTCACTGAGAGAATTTGTGACCAAGAGACCAGCTCTGCAAGAAATACTAAAGGGAGCACTAGAGTCAGATACAAAAAGACAGAAGAGAGAGATATGGAGAAGAGTGTAGAAAGAAGGAAAGTCAGACATGATATATATAATACAAAAGGCAAAATGGTAGAGGAAAATATTATCCAAACAGTAATAACTCTAAATGTTAATGGACTGAATTCCCCAATCAAAAGACATAGATGGGCAGAATGGATTAAAAAACAGGATCCTTCTATATGCTGTCTACAGGAAACACATCTTAGACCCAAAGATAAATATAGGTTGAAAGTGAAAGGCTGGGAAAAGATATTTCATGCAAATAACAACCAGAAAAGAGCAGGAGTGGCTATACTAATATCCAACAAATTAGACTTCAAATGTAAAACAGTTAAAAGAGACAAAGAAGGACACTATATACTAATAAAAGGAACAATTCAACAAGAAGACATAACAATCATAAATATTTATGCACCGAACCAGAATGCCCCAAAATACGTGAGGAATACACCGCAAACACTGAAAAGGGAAATAGACACATATACCATAATAGTTGGAGACTTCAATTCACCACTCTCAACAATGGACAAAACATCTAGACAGAGGATCAATAAAGAAATAGAGAATCTGAATATTACTATAAATGAGCTAGACTTAACAGACATTTATAGGACATTACATCCCACAACAGCAGGATACACCTTTTTTTCAAGTGCTCATGGATCATTCTCAAAGATAGACCATATGCTGGGTCACAAAGCAAGTCTTAACAAATTTAAAAAGATTGAAATCATAAACAACACTTTCTCGGATCATAAAGGAATGAAGTTGGAAATCAATAATAGGCCGAGTGCCAAAAAATTCACAAATACATGGAGGCTCAACAACACACTCTTAAACAACAAGTGGGTCAAAGAAGAAATTGCAAGAGAAATTAGTAAATACCTAGAGGCGAATGAAAATGAAAACACAACATATCAAAATTTATGGGACGCATCAAAGGCAGTGCTAAGAGGGAAATTTATTGCCCTAAATGCCTATATCAGAAAAGAAGAAAAGGCAAAAATGCAGGAATTAACTGTCCACTTGGAAGAACTGGAGAAAGAACAGCAAACTAATCCCAAAGCAAGCAAAAGGAAAGAAATAACAAAGATTAGAGCAGAAATAAATGAAATTGAAAACATGAAAACAATAGAGAAAATCAATAAGACCAGAAGTTGGTTCTATGAGAAAATCAATAAGATTGATGGGCCCTTATCAAGATTGACAAAAAGAAGAAGAGAGAGGATGTAAATAACTAAGATCAGAAATGGAAGAGGAGACATAACTACTGACCTCACAGAAATAAAGGAGGTAATAACAGGATACTATGAACAACTTTACTCTAATAAATACAATAATTTAGATGAAATGGACGGGTTCCTGGAAAGACATGAACAACCAACTTTGACTCAAGAAGAAACAGATGACCTCAACAAACCAATCACAAGTAAAGAAATTGAATTAGTCATTCAAAAGCTTCCTAAAAAGAAAAGTCCAGGACCAGACGGCTTCACATGTGAATTTTACCAAACATTCCAGAAAGAATTAGTACCAACTCTCCTCAAACTCTTCAAAAAAATTGAAGTGGAGGGAAAACTACCTAATTCATCCTATGAAGCCAACATCACCCTCATACCAAAACCAGGCAAAGATATTACAAAAAAAGAAAACTGCAGACCAATCTCTCTAATGAATATAGATGCAAAAATCCCCAATAAAATTCTAGCAAATCGTATCCAACAACACATTAAAAGAATTATACATCATGACCAAGTAGGATTCATCCCAGGTATGCAAGGATGGTTCAACATAAGAAAATCAATTAATGTAATACACCATATCAACAAATCAAAGCAGAAAAATCACATGATCATCTCAATTGACGCAGAGAAGGCATTTGACAAGATTCAACATCCTTTCCTGTTGAAAACACTTCAAAAGATAGGAATACAAGGGAACTTCCTTAAAATGATAGAGGGAATATATGAAAAACCCACAGCTAATATCATCCTCAATGGGGAAAAATTGAAAACTTTCCCCCTAAGATCAGGAACAAGACAAGGATGTCCACTATCACCACTATTATTCAACATTGTGCTGGAGGTCCTAGCCAGAGCAATTAGACAAGAAAAAGAAATATAAGACATCAAAATTGGAAAGGAAGAAGTAAAACTATCACTGTTTGCAGATGATATGATACTATACGTCGAAAACCCGGGAAATCCACAACAAAACTACTAGAGCTAATAAATGAGTACAGCAAAGTAGCAGGTTACAAGATCAACATTCAAAAATCTGTAGCATTTCTATACACTAGTAATGAACAAGCTGAGGGGGAATTCAAGAAACGAATCCCATTTACAATTGCAACTAAAAGAATAAAATACCTAGGAATAAATTTAACTAAAGAGACAAAAAAACTATATGAAGAAAACTACAAAAAACTGCTAAAAGAAATCACAGAAGACCTAAAGAGATGGAAGGGCATATCGTGTTCATGGATTGGAAGACTAAATATAGTTAAGATGTCAATCCTACCTAAACTGATCTACAGATTCAATGCAATACCAATCAAAATCCCAACAACTTATTTTTCAGAAATAGAAAAACCAATAAGCAAATTTATCTGGAAGGGCAGGGTGCCCCGAATTGCTAAAAACATCTTGAGGAAAAAAAACGAAGCTGGAGGTCTCGCGCTGCCGGACTTTAAGGCATATTATGAAGCCACAGTGGTCAAAACAGCATGGTATTGGCATAAAGACAGATATATCGACCAATGGATCGAATAGAGTGCTCAGATATAGACCCTCTCATCTACGGACATTTGATCTTTGATAAGGCAATCAAGCCAACTCACCTGGGACAGAACAGTCTCTTCAATAAATGGTGCCTAGAGAACTGGATATCCATATGCAAAAGAATGAAAGAAGACCCATATCTCACACCCTATACAAAAGTTAATCAAAATGGATCAAAGATCTAAACATTAGATCTAAGACCATAAAACAGTTAGAGGAAAATGTAGGGAGATATCTTACGAAACTTACAATTGGAGGCGGTTTTATGGACCTTAAACCTAAAGCAAGAGCACTGAAGAAGGAAATAAATAAATGGGAGCTCCTCAAAATTAAACACTTTTGTGCATCAAAGAACTTCATCAAGAAAGTAGAAAGACAGCCTACACAATGGAAGACAATATTTGGAAATGACATATCAGATAAAGGTCTAGTATCCAGAATTTATAATGAGATTGTTCAACTCAACAACAAAAAGACAGCCAACCCAATTACAAAATGGGAAAAAGACTTGAATAGACACCTCTCAGAGAAGGAAATACAAATGGCCAAAAGGCACATGAAGAGATGCTCAATGTCCCTGGCCATTAGAGAAATGCAAATCAAAACCACAATGAGATATCATCTCACACCCACCAGAATGGCCATTATCAACAAAACAGAAAATGACAAGTGCTGGAGAGGATGTGGAGAAAGAGGCACACTTGTCCACTGTTGGTGGGAATGTCAAATGGTACAACCACTGTGGAAGGCAGTTTGGCGGTTCCTCAAAAAGCTGAATATAGAATTGCCATACGACCCAGCAATACCATTGCTGGGTATCTACTCAAAGGACTTAAGGGCAAAGACACAAATGGACATTTGCACACCAATGTTTATAGCAGTGTTATTTACAATTGCAAAGAGATGGAAACAGCCAAAATGTCCATCAACAGACGAATGGCTAAACAAACTGTGGTATATACATATGATGGAATATTATGCAGCTTTAAGACAGGATAAACTTATGAAGCATGTAATAACATGGATGGACCTAGAGAACATTATGCTGAGTGAGTCCAGCCAAAAACTAAAGGACAAATACTGTATGGTCCCACTGATGTGAACGGACATTCGAGAATAAACTTGGAATATGTCATTGGTAACAGAGACCAGCAGGAGTTAGAAACAGGGTAAGATAATGGGTAATTGGAGCTGATAGGATACAGACTGTGCAACGGGACTAGATACAAAAACTCAAAAATGGACAGCACAATAATACCTAATTGTAAAGTAATCATGTTAAAACACTGAATGAAGCTGCATCCGAGCTATAGGTTTTTGTTTTGTTTTGTTCTTACTATTATTACTTTTATTTTTTTTCTCTATATTAACATTCTATATCTTTTTCGGTTGTGTTGCTAGTTCTTCTAAACCGATGCAAATGTACTAAGAAACGATGATCATGCATCTATGTGATGATGTTAAGAATTACTGATTGCATATGTAGAATGGTATGATTTCTAAATGTTGGGTTAACCTCTTTTTTTTCCGTTAATTAATAAAAAAATAATAAAAAAATAAAAAAAAATTTTGGACTAGTATTACTGTTAAATTTCATGATTTTGATCATTGTCTGTGTTCATGTAAGAGAATGTTCTTCTTCTTAGGAAATACACACAGAAGTATATAGGGGCCAAAGGGTAGGCTATCTCCAACTTACTCTCACAGGTGCACAAAAATATGCATGTATGTGTATGTGTATGTAATATATAGAGAGAGGTAGAGAGAGGACAATACAGCAAGTGGGGCAAGGGGATGGGTTATGCTGAGTACCTTGCTTGCACCTTTCAGTAAATCTGAAATTATAACCAATTTTTTAAAAGGCAAAAAATACTCTAAGCTGTTACTATCCCTTAGATTCCAAGAATCTTCTTAAGAGGATATCATACTTCTCCCTTTATATATTCCAATCTTTAAGCAAACAACTATTTGGGGTGGGAGGACAGCTATTTTTGATGAATGTAAGGACTGTCCTGAGATTTTTTATGACCCTGATTCCCAAGTTGTCAATAACTGCTGTACGGAATTTTATTGACCAAAGCCTACGTATTATTGAAAATAATACTCTCAGTCATTTGGGGTAACCGCATTTTTCATTGATTTAGTAGATTCTGAAAGTCTTAGTTGGAAAAGAAGAGAGCCCTATTTGCTTCTATGGCTTTTATCACTGAATTTGTTGGTTAAACTAGCCCAATAGTGTGATGCAGTGCAATTCCATAGCCCCCTTTCCCAAACAGGAATCACATCCAAATGTGTTACTCTAAGAACAATTTCAAAGGAAAACTTTGTACCCAGCTTCCCACATTGGAGAGCTTGGTTCTTCCCACTTACCGTACCCTCATCAGGGTCATAGAGCCTCTGTATCAGCTGGACCGTCGTGCTTTTCCCACAGCCGCTGTTCCCAACCAGGGCCACCGTCTGCCCACTCTGGACCTTCAGGTTGAGGCCCTTCAAGATCTATGAGGGGAAGAGAGAGAGAAAGAGCATGTGCAACAACGTCTAAAAGTGGAGCAATTCAACTCCATGTTAAGTTTGAAAAAGTATCCAATAAGGGAATAGAGCACCCAAAGGGAAAAAAGCACACAGAGATCCAAATAATAGAGATTTCCCTCTTTAAGTGGACTAAATAATCAATCTGAGTTGGGAATTCCTGTAAATATTACTTACAGTACCTTGACATTAGCTCGAGATGGATAAGAAAAATGAACATCATTGAACTCCAAATTGCCTTTGATGCTGTCTGGTTTGTGTCCTCTCTCTGAAAAACTGTCAATTTTAGGATTCTAAATAAAACAAAATTCAATGACTATTCCATCACAGGACAAACAATTAAATTTTTAAGGAATATGTTTCAGCAAAATCCAAAAATAGGAACTGGGAGGGCACAACCTCCCTCACATGACATGGAACCCAAGGTGGAGAATATGTGTGTGTGTGTCTGTGTTTTGTTTAAAAATATATTCCTATTCAGAAAACAGGCTTTTCCTGAAAAGTACATAAGGGATATATTTATTTCATTGAAAAATTTTGGCATATCCTCGGAAATTTTCTAAATGGTCAGAAATGCATGTTTATATGATGCAGTAACAAAACATACTATATTTGATGCAACCAGGTATTTCAGCATTTAATGAAAACAGCTGATTCCTAAATAATACACATAATGGTCTGGGCCATGCCTTGGGCTCCCGTCTCATTTAAGTCACTCCCCAGCTTTACAGGGTAGATGTCATTGTCCACATACTACAAATGAGGAAACTGAGGTCAGAGAGGACAAACTCATCCTCATAGTCAAGTTATTTAGGAACAATATAAACTCCAACATATTCAGAAACTGAGCAATTTTATTGTGACTTAGATCATTGAAACAGGAGGTGTTACATGGAGTAAATCATCAAATTTCAGTTATGCACCTTGCATTTTATCTGTATAAATGCAGTGACCTACAGCGTATATCAAACTGTATGTCAGAAATGTTCACTTTATTTCACTGCAGTCCTTCAAACTTATTCAATATAGTTGATCCAAAATCATATCAAACATGTGGTGATGATTTTTTTGGTGGGGGGACAACCCATAGCTAAACATACTGTCAATTTTGGTCCCAATTATCTATCCACCCCTCTGCATAGCGGTCATAATATTCCGTCTGACTACAACATGAAAGAGAAAGAGAGAAGAAACTAGCACGACATCTTTGCTCTGTACTCTAATAATCATTCACTCGTCATTTCCAAAATGAGATGTGTTCTTCCATTATACTAACATTACACTTTTAGAAATATTGATAAGAAGCATTTTGTTTCATCCACTACTAAAAGGAGGCCATTTCTTTAACTTTACATCTTTAAAGTTTACCTGATATGTAACTATTATGGACTGAATCATGTTCCCTTCAAAGATATGTGAGTCCTAAGCCCCAGTCCTATGGATGTGAACTCATTTGGGACAGGATCTTGGAAGATGTTATTCATCAGGCTAAGGCCAAACTGAATTAGGATGGACCTTCATCTGGTTTGACTGGAGTCCCAATAAGCAGAGGAAATTTAGTCACAGTCAGGAATAGGAGATAGAAGGAGATAGATGACCACGTGACAGAGGCAGAGATTGAGTAATGGATTGTTTGCAAGCAACCACCAGAATGCTATAGACATTGGAGAAAGCTTGATCTTAACCACGCTTCGATTTTGGGCTTCCAGGCTCCAAAACTATGAGACAATAAGTTCCTGTTGTTTAAACCAACCCCTCTGTGGCACTTTGTTACATGAACCCTGGTAAACTTAGTCAGTAACCTAAAGTCAGATTTCACTATCCAAGGTTCAAAGATATTTTTGGCATTAAAACAATAAATTACTTACACTATCAATGATACTGAAGATAACATATGCTGCTCCTCGTGCATTGGCAAAAGCATCTATACATGGAGCAGCCTGTCCAACACTAAAAGCTCCAATTAGGATTGAAAAGAAGACCTGAGGCAAAGGAATACAAGGGAAAAGTTATCAGTCACATTTCTAGCATTCATTATTATCTAAATTATGATGTGTTTGAAATCTACCACAAAAAGAACTTTTAGGCTTTTCCTTTTGAAAAAATTTTAGCAAATTTTAATATAGTATTTCATTGAATGAACTGGTTTTTCCAACCTCAAAAATAGCTTTTTTTTCTCCAGCTTGCCAAACTATCTGTTGCTTTTCTCCTGAGCTTGTACAGGTTCAAAAAGATTTTTCAAATATACTTCCTTGACTCTGAAGCTTATGCCACCAGAGAGAAAACGTTTTCCATTTGTGCTATTATTCAAACTCATAAGATTTTTGCTAGCTATATGTGGAATTGCACAGGAAGTTAAAAAACAAGAAAAGAACCAGACTAGATTTTGGTCCAGGAAATTTTCCCAAGAGCACCATTTTAAAGATTTATTTTGATTATCTTTTTTTAAATATAAAAGTAATAGTATACACATTATAAAACACTAAATCACACCCTTGTACACCGGTAAGGAATTCCTTTGCACAATGATTCTTTATAATAGCACACAAATCAACACATTTCCCTTTCACATTTTTTTTTCACTAGGAAAATAAATTGATACAGGAAAGTCCAGTATATAGATTTTAAGAATCCAGGGTCTTACCATAACTTAGCTGAGGAAAACATGAATAGAGAGAAATTACTCCTTTCTCTCTGGGCATGGCACAAATTCCACAATAGTTTAGATTTTCTCAGACGGCATTAACAATAACACTTCACATACCCGAAACTCAAATCCCTGTCCGATATCTATCCACTATTTACAATAGAGGTAATAGCCAGTAAGGAGGCATAAGAAGATCCTACCAAAATAGATACTATAAAGTTAAGACAATAGAACTCCAGCCCATCATGCAGAGGGACATTCTCTGGGCTCCCATCTCATTTAAGTCACTCCCCAGCCCTACAGGGTAGCTGTCATTGTCCACATACTACACATGAGGAAACTGAGGTCAGAGAGGACAAACTCATCCCAAAAGGTAAATGGCAAAGTCAGAGTTCAATCTCCCTTCTGCAGAAAACTCCAGAAGCAAATGAGAAAGTGGAGAAAGGTAGACAGCAACCAAAGCGACAGCCAGAGTGGTGATGAAAAGTGATAAAGAGAGTCAGCAATTCAGTAGAGTCTGAAAACATCCCTGTCCGAGCGTTTTGAAATTATTGTTTTTCTTAATGACTCTAAGTCATTGTGAAAAGCCTGAATTATGTCCAGTAGACTCTGTTTTGGATGTCAAGGAAGTGCATTTGGTTTTGAATGATTTCTCTTTAAATGGACACGTTCTGATTTTCACTGACATGGAAAGATGCCACAAAATGTCACTAGTTTATAAAGAAAGTTATAAAAGGGTATGCATAACATGATCCCAGTTTTGAAAGAAAAAAATTACGTATATGCAGAAAATAATCTGAACGATATACACCAAAATTGCCATTAGGAATATATGGATTATTAGATCGTAAGTAATGTAATTTTAAAAATTCTGTATTCTAATCCTTTGTACAATGCATGCATATTATTTTTAAAATTAAAAAATGAAGTTATTTTCATTTTGAAAAAAGAAAACAAATCAAAATCAGCTATCCAAAATAATTTATCATGTATTTCCATTAGCAGATGTTTTATATTATGTACTTTTAACATTCATACAAGGACCCATCTATAATAAGGTTTACTTTCTTATAAAATGTAACTTAACAGCATAACTCTAATACATAACTCCAATACATATTCATTCATAAATTAATTCAATTTTTATTTTATTTAAATGTTGTATGTTTATCAATTGGTCTCTTTCTTGTCGCAACTCATACTTGTGCTATTATGTGTACTCTAGAAGGTCTGCTCTGCCCACAATACAAAATAAAAATTCACCAAAAGATAAAAGTACTAAAATCATGGCTCATCCTTTGAAAAGCAGGTATATGAAAGGAAAGAAAGAGTGAAGAGAAAAATAACATTTCCAGGTTCTCCGTAAATAATAGGAACACTACTTACTGTCATTGTATTTCCTATGGTGTATTCTTTTGATATAACTAGAGTGGATCCATACCAGAAGGCCAGTGCATAGGATGCGTATATTAACAGGAAGGCAATGCCCATTGAAATATTTGCAGAAATAGCTTTTTTAATTCCAATCTTTTTGGCATTCTCTAAATGTTTCTGATACCTACCAGAAAATGAGGGGGGAAATGTTATAAGACCAAGAATCCATAATCTGAGCCATACCTACCTCTTGTCTGGTTGGTGGCTTAAGGGACAAAGCCATCAAGATTATAAACCCCTGATGATGCCCAGCCTCCCAGGAAATGATCCCACTCAGGACTAGAAGAGATCGAAGCCTTCTGTTTGCTGGCCTGGGCCCACCTCCCTTGCTCTCTACGAGTCCAGCCAATGTTCCCGTGGCAGTTTCAGAATTGAATGCTCACCACTGGAGGAGGGATGGGTTTGCCTTCACCTTCATAGCTGGTATCACCACACAGGGTTAAGGTGAAAGGAAAGAAGCCAAACCAACCAAGAATGGCACAGAAAGTAAATGCTATACTGGACTTATAAAAATGTTGGTTTCTTAACTCGTCTCCATTTCTATTCTCCAGAGAAAAGAAAATTCTCCCTCCACTGCCCCCATGGGTGAAGGACAGGAGTGGTGCACGCTCTTGTATATAAACTTTGGATGCTCCTCTCTGATTTGTATCAGTTAATTTATTATTTATTTATTTTGACCAGGCTGACCTTCAACCATCATGCTTGAGTACAAGGTTATAAAGTGACCATTATTTATGGGATATGGGTTCTTGCTCAGTTTTTCTAGATTTAAGTTTCAGCCTCTCTCAAATAGAGCAAATAAAGCTTACCTTGCAAGATACTGTAAGGGTGATAATTATAGAAAGTAGTTAGTACAGTGTCTGGCACATAGTTGGCAAAACCCAATAATCCCTATTAATAGCACTATTACTATTATTGTATAGAATTCATCTCTTCCTGCACATTGCTCATTCTATTATTATCATATTTTTGAATAGTAATTCAAATCCACATTATTGGTTTCTAGGATTTGATATAAAATGCAAATTCTGGAATGGTTCATTAAATTACAATAATTTTCACATCAAATTACATTAAATCTACTCTTCCATGCTAGACTTATGATGTATAACATTTAATTTTGATTCCCTAAACTCGGAAAAAAAAATCCAATGATATACAATAAGACCTTGGGAAAATACAGTACAAATTACACTTGTTTCTAACAAAAAACCAACATCATCACATCTAAGTTCAACCAAATGGGCCATGGGAATTCATTGTTTTTGTTTTTGTTTCAATAAATGCGGCCTCAAAAAGTCTGTCTTCTTAATCACTTAAGCACTCAACTCTTCCACATATTTTCCTCCACTCTGGGTGCTGCATCTGTTCGGCAGAGCTGAGTCAGGGGGATAAAGCCATCACATGCCACATCTAGCACTTAGGATCACTCCTGTGTGGTTTGATCTCAAGCTTGCAGGAAGATCTATGTCTGCCCCACTGTAACCCAAGGCTGCAGTGACATGGTGGACATGCTGTAATTACCTCCACTTAGGCGGCTCGCTGACCGCGGCTAGGGACCGGCACTGATTACACTGACATCCTGAGGTCCACCTGAGGGCTAGTGTGGTCTGTGTGGACTATTGTGTACAGGAAGCAGCAACGAGAGAGAAAAAAGGAAGAGGTTAGAGAACTGGGAACATGGTTTTGAAGAGGGCATAAGGAAAAGAAAAAAAAAAGGAAATGAAATGGAGGGAATTAAGGAACTTTTGCTTTTAATGCTGGAAAATATCCAGAGAGAATTTTAATTTCAAAGAGTTGTGGGTACCAGGAAGTCCCTTAAAACTGCAAAAGAAAAGACTTCACATAGAATCATACTTCAGCTAGCTTAGGGGATGTTACTGTTTGAAGGAAACTAGTTGGGAACATTAAGAACAATTAATGCCTTACTTAAATGGCATTTAGTTTTTGTATATCAAGTTCCTTTAAAGCAGGGGCCCTGCTTTAAAGGAACTTGATACACAAAAGTCTGAGAATTTGAATGAGAAAAAAAATTACATGTTATTTTTACTAACCTCTACCTGAAATTTAGCATTTCCTAAAGTTCTAAATGCAGGGAAAAAACGGCTATCAAATTAAGAGTAATATCACTTTGTTACCAATAGAAATCCCAGATTTTGTTCATATCATGTTATAATTGCTGCAGCTATTTTGAAATATGTTATATACCCACATTCTCAATTCGAAATTACAGTAGTTACTAGACCTATAGTTAGACCTTATTATGTAACACATTAATAATAAAGGCACATATTTACTGTCATAATTTCAAAACTATTTTGATCAACTGTGCTTCAATATAATTGGTTTTATTTGTAATCCTACATATTGCACTTCATGCATTTAAAAACATTATTCTGGGAGGGCCACGGTGGCTCAGTGGCAGAGTTCTCGCCTGCCATGTCGGAGACCCAGGTTCGATTCCCAGTGCCTGCCCATGCAAAACAGACAAACAAACATTATTTTAAGAAGGGAGCCCATAGGCTTCATCAGACTATGAAAGAAGTCCATGGAACAAAAAATTAAAAATCCTTGCTTTAGAGTCTGATATGAAGCTATAGTCCTAAGTAGAGGGCGTTTATATTTTGTGGGGAAAGGATTAACAGTAAGAAAGGGAAAAATAATAAACACATACCACAAAAGAAGAATAACAAAATGTAAAAGAGACTTCTTTGAACTAGTAAAGAACCTTCCTAACCTTTCCAGCTCTTTGTTCTGGCCTCCAAAAGCTATCACCGTCCTGATTGCCCCCAGCGCCTCTTCGGCCACAGCACCTGCTTTTGCATATGCAGCTAGTTCTTTGTCACTAAATGCTGAGAGTATCTGGACAGAAGAGAAACATCCATGACTCTTGTTTGGAGAGAAATGTTAAAGACAGTCTGTCAAATCTTGAACCTTATTCTTCCCCCAATACTTTCCTTTACCAAAAATTGAAGTCTTATAATAAATGACTCAGTTTATCACATCCAGGGGCTGCTTCCACTTCTTACAAAGGCCGAGTCTGATGATCCATCCTGTGACATGCCTCAAGAGCAGTCAGTAGAAGGAAGTCCGCATACAATTCTCTAAATCCCAATTTCATGAAATCCCATATCAACTATATTTTTGTCTCTGCTAATTGTATAATACAATAAAACTTTGCTGCTTTGAAAGGATTCACCATCCTTTCTTTTATTATGCCGCATTTTTAAATTACCATGGAAACAATACTTCTATACCTACTCATGGGTATACTACTAACGAGATGGCTAAACAATATGTTGCAGAAAGAAGGTAAAAGAAGAATCAAAACAAAAGGGACAGAGATGGTTCACTAAGTTGATCATAAACCCCAGAATCAGCCAAAATTGCCAATAAAATATCTCAACCCTGAAGAGCTGTCTGAAGCAGAACAGACTGGTGTATTTTATTGTAAAACAAAGTAAGAGTCATTTAAGTATTACAGATAACAAGTGAAAATCAATAGAAGAAATATAAACTTTATAATTTTTATATTACTTCATGCAATACTTTGGAGGAACACTATGTTTTAAAATTATGTTTCCTTAAATAAGAACAAAACCACATATGTCATTTCAACTACTATGCCAGAAGATCTGCCCAAAGAAGTAACAGTAGTGCAAAAACCCTGTAATTGAGGTGAGAACTGTGAATTACATTAAAAATAAATTTCTTCATTCAAACCCCATATTAACACAGTGTTCTGCATGTGGTTTTAACTGACATTAAATACAGATCTGTACAAGTGCATGTACCAGAATCCTGCATATTACAAATAACTCTGTATGCGCAAAAATGCATGCTCACATACCTTTGCCCAAACAGCTGCAGAGAGTCCCAGGATTGGGCTGATGGCCATTATCACAAGGGTGAGCTTCCATCCTCTGATGAACCCCACTATGAATCCTGCAAAAAACGTGGCTACTGCTTGAAAGAACATTCCAACCTTGTCACCAATTCCTTCACTGATTTTGGAGATGTCACTAAAAAAGATCACACCTAAATGGTTACAGGCAGGAGGTCTTCAGTTAGAAAAGAGTAGCATACATCGAACAAACACACAGACAGATGAAACTCATTTGTCCTAACGCAAGCCTCTTTCAGAGTCTTAGCCCCTTGAATATTTTCCCCGCCTACGTGCTACACAAAGGAAGAAATTCAGTATTAGTTCATGCTTTTAAGAAGTTAATATCATTAAAGTTGATACTGTCAACTTGGTTAATCCTCGTAGAGAAGCACTAATATTTTGAATATGTTTAAGAGCAGGAATTAGGAAGGGCATCCCAACAATAACAGGGAAGGGCTGCTTCCACCCTTACCACTTATTCTCAGCACTGTAGCCAGCGTGCGTTCCTTGGAAACAGAAGTCTTACTGGGTTACTCCTCAACCCTGAACCTCCCAATTGCCCATGTTTTTCAGAGGAGGAGCTCAAGTGCTTGTGGAGGCCCGCGAGGCCCTCCATGCCTTCCCTTTTCGACCTCACCTACATACTGTGCTCTTCTCTGGGCTCACCAGACACACTCAGCCCCTGCTTAGGGCCTCTGTACAGACTGAGCCCCTACCTATAGCACTTTGCCCACAGATAGCTCTTATCTCTTTTACATCCTTGCTTAATTGTCACCTTCACAATGACCTGACCCCCAGTTCCAAAACCTCACACCTGCTTTGCTTTCTGTTCTGCCTTTGAACTTACCCATGTGTCTACGTAGCATATCTTGTAAGTTATTTATTTATTATGTTTATTGTTTACCATCTATCTCCCCCCCCCCGCTGGAATGAAAACACCAAAAGGGCAGAGATCTTTGGTTCACAGCCTCTAGAACATCGCTTAGCACATAACAAGCCTTTAAGTAAATAAATCGGATAGATGAAGAGTCAGTTAAGAGCCTTTTGTAAATTCATTCAATCATGTATTCACTCATTGAACCGTCTCTTTTGAGTGTTTAGCACTTCTCAAGCTCTGTGGTAAGCTCCATCAGAGATAAACAAGCATAAGATGTGAGATCAGTCCTCAAATAAACCTACTATATAAGTGGGGAGAAAGAAAAAAAAGAAAACAAACTGATATGGAAAATACACTGTGGCATAGGCAGTAAATGCTACTAGAATTGCTGTCTGATGATGTAGTCCCGATATGTATCAAATGCTTTATCTGGTATTTTTCCCTTTTAATCTTTACTTGACAAATTTTCTTATGGTGGTTAATTGCTTTATGAAAGTGCAATATTAACAACACACTTACTCTGTTAGCCTAGTATTGAGTTCAGTGGTGTCGTTCATGTCAAACCAGGCTATTTCCTGCCGTAGAATAGCATGAAAAAACTTTTGCCTAATTTTTTTAATCTGTCGGCCAGCTGCTAAAGTCCAAAAAGAAACTTGTATGTAGGCAGCAACAAGAACTCCAGCACCTAAGCCTGAGTAGTAATATGCATATCTGGAAAATAAAATTTGAAAGGCTCTTTTAATTACTATTCTTTATTCATTCAGCTCTTTTAGGAGAACTCTCCAGAATTGGGAAATAATCAGCTTACTGAACTGATCACAAGACTGTGTAGGACATTACAGTAAATAAACATTTTTAAAATTTCTCTTTTCTTAAATTATAAGAGGATGAACTCCGTAATGCTAAATCTTTTTTTTTTTTTTTTGGTATGTTATATGACAGGAGTCACATTTCATTCTTTCTCCATGTGAGTATCCCATTACTGTAGCACCATTTGTTAAATTTTTGCTTGCTTTCTTCTTTCTTTCTCTGCTTGCTTGTTTGCTTTTGGGAAGTGCATGGGCCAGGAATTGAACCCAGCTCTCCTGCATGGCAGGCAAGAATTCTACCACTGAATTAAAATTGTTACTTGAACCATCAGCCAAAGAAAATAGAAAATTTCTTGTGGTTAACTGCCCCCCAAAATGGTAGTAACAATTTTTTATACTATATTGGAAGTGTATAGCTACAATTTAGCCCTTCTCTTATAATTAATATTCTAGACTTGCATATTTTATTCTACTGAAAAAGTACACCACTAGTCCCATATTGCAAGTATATGAAGAAGCAGACTGATCATGTGAAATAGTTTTTCCATATTATTCACACAAAGAATTTTTAAAAAACCTCTGTCATATTTGGCAGAATTCAAAAAACAAATTTTTAATACAATGCTAAAATATCATGAATTCAAACTAATTTGGAATGAAGCCTTAAAACAAATTAGTGGAAAGTTAGTATCTTTTAAAAATATCATGAATTCAAACTAATTTGGAATGAAGTCTTAAAACAAATTAGTGGAAAGTTAGTATCTTTTAAAAATAATAAATGCTGTTTCAATACTTTCAAATATATATATATATTTAAACTTTTTTTATATAGTGTAACATATATACAAAGGAAAGAAATAAAGAAGCAATAGTTTTCAAAGCACTCTTCAACAAGTAATTACAGGACAGATCCCAGAATTTGTCATGGGGCTACCATACGATCCTCTCATATTTTTCCTTCCAGCTGCTCCAGAATTTAGGAGGTTAGAGGGCTTAAAATTTTTATCATGACAATCAATTTTTTTTTCCTTTTTTTGTGAAAAAAACCCACATATATACAAAAAAGCAATAAATTTCAAAGCACAGCACCACAATTAGTTGTAGAACATATTTCAGATTGACATGGGTTAAATTTCACAATTTTAGGTTTTTACTTCTAGCTGCTCTAAAATACTGGAGACTAAAAGAGATATCAGTTTAATGATTCAGCATTCACATTCATTTGTTAAATCCTATCTTCTATGTATAACTCCACCATCACCTTGATCTTTAATACCTCTCTTTAGGGGTGTCTGGGCTATGGCAATTCTAAATTTTTGCTATTGGAAGGGTCTGTCACTAATATGGGGTAGGGAGATGGAACTATCCGATGTTCTGGAGAGGCTGGGCTAGGTTTCAGGGCTTATCCGGACCAGGGACCCATCTGGAAGTTGTAGGTTTCTGGAAAGTTACTCTAGTATATGGAACCCTTGTGGAATCTTATATATTGCCCTAGATGTTCTTTAGGATTGGCTGGAATGGTCCTGGTTGGGGGTTGGCAGGTTATGATAGGTAGCAAGGTCTATCTGAAGCTTGCATAAGAGCAACCTCCAGAGTAGCCTCTCCACTCTATTTGAGCTTTCTCTGCCACTGATACTTTCTTAATTACACTTCTTTTCCCCCATTTGGCCAGGATGGAATTGTTGATCCCTTGGTGCCAGGTCTGGATTCATCCCTGGGAGTCCTCTCCCATGTCGCCAGGGAGATTTTCACCCCTGGATGAAAATCCATCCCATGTAGGGGGAGGGCAATGATTTCACTTACAGAGTTGGGCTTAGAGAGAGTGAGCCCACATCTGAGCAACAACAGAGGTCTTCCAGAAGTAACTCTTAGGCATGCCTATAGGTAATCTAAGCTTCTCCAAATATATTTTTAATCTAATTTTATAAACTGTTTCATGCCTGCTTTAATATACAGATAGTATTCATTCTAATATGTAAACATACAAACATTATGTTACAGGCTTTTGAGATTTCTATTAAGAAAGCTGAAGGAAAGAAGAAAAAATGCCATAAATGACACTATTGGCTCAACTGACAAAATACAACTGGCAGATTATATAAAAGTATTGCATCAATATTAAATTTACTAAAGTAGTTTGTAGTTCGGTTATATAATGGAATATCCTTATTCTTTGGAGCTACATTGAAATATTAATGACAAAGGGCCATGATGTACACAAATTATTTCAAGTAGTTCAGAGAGAGAGAGAGAGCAAAGGAGGGAAGTGCAATTTTAATACAACTGGAGCAGAATGTTAAAACAGGTGAAACTGTGTAAAGGGGTATACAGGTGGTTTTTCTTTCACTATTCTTTCAAATTTCTATAAGTTTGAAATTATTTTCAAATAAGACAGTAAAAAAAGATTGTACTATATATATTTATTAGTCCATTACCTGGTCATTTCTTCTTCTAGAATTCTGCCTGGATTTAACAGTGACAATGAAAAATTCACTAAATAAAAACAAAACAAAACAAAAAAATTTTTAAGGTTCAGCTATTAATAGGCATTGCTAGAAAATACTGTAATTAAGGTTCCCAAGAAAACCCACTCTTCTCTTTTCATACAAGTACACCATAAAAACTCAAGATTTAGGTGCACACCAGCAAGGGCCCAATGGGGGAAAAGAAGGCCTCCCAGGTTCTTCCCCCCAAATAGTGGTCTCAGGCCTTCAACAAAGTAGGTGGGAGAGCTGCTGAAATGCAGGGAGGGAGCAAGAGAGCCACAGAGTATACAGAAAGCTGAGGGGGTGGAAGGAAATGGTCAAAATAGAAAACAGGATTTAAATGACACTTTTCTTCTAAGTGGTTCAAAGCACTTTATAAACACTTGCTTTTGAAAAAAAAAATTTTGTATTTGTGTGCTTTCCCTTACATGCTCCCTTATAACATTAATAAGTGGAAGACTGAATTTTAAACATTGCAAAGAGGAAAAAATAAAGATGCAGAAAATAACTGAGTCGTTCAAAGACAAATCAGTGGATCATTGGTGATTAGTCAATGCCCTGTCTTCCACTTCCTGTTTTCTAGCTATGCTGTCTGTTTTTTTTAAAGGACTATTAATTAGAAGGAAATATATTGTCTATGAAATTGAAGTAATTTGATAAAAATGCCACTGTACCTTTCCTAGTTTTCATATTTTAATAATAGCTAATATTAACGAGCATTTATTATATGGCACTGTTCTAAAACTTTACATATAATAACTCACAACCCATGAGGTAGGACTGTTTTATAAGTCCCCATTTTACAGATGAAACAGGCACAGAAGGGTAAAGTAATTTACCCAAAGTCACACAGCTAGCAAGTAAGGTTTTGGATGTGGCATATTTTGTGCACAGTTTCAGTACAACTGAGTCATTGTTAGGGAACTATCCTGCCACTGAGAAGCTTCATCCTGCCGACAAGGGCAGGCTCTGTTCACAATGACAACTCATTGTTATACTGTCTTGGAATTTAGACCTTCTCTTCTTCTAAAATTCCCTTCTTATTTGATTTCCAATAGTCTAAAGCTGGGAGTCAGCCAAGGTAGTCTGGACTGTGCCCCTAATTGCTATGCTGTACTAATTGATTCATACGGTATAACTTTTCATGTTTTTAAAAGCACAAAATGAAAAAAAATGAAAAGGATAGCACTTATCTATCAGATTCACAAAATAATAGGGAAAAATATCACCATAGCATTGTTGAGAAAACATACAAAAGTAGGTGTTTCCCATTTATTATGATCCTAGGACAGAAATCGGTCTATCTTTGTTCCTTTATCATGTGTAAATAGCTCAGGGGTCATGTTTTCTGTGGTGATGTGTGTGTCCTCCTTATCTTTCACAGGGAGATAAGGTTGACATTTATTTAAAACTCAAACTGCTGGCAGGATCAACTACCAGGTATGCAACCTTGATTCTGGCATAATTTTTCCCTCATGGTTGTAACTTCTGATGCTTGCAGTGAAGTGTTTCTGCTTATTAATCTAGCCTTTTATCTGCTCTCAGATCCTTGAGGAATCATGTCCTTGTTTTACTTCTATTCTTTTCAGTTCTGTGTGCAATTTCCTACCTGAGTTCTTAAATACGGCTCCTTTAATATGACAAATTGGAACTGCTGAATTAGAGACCCATTCTACAACCTAGGGCTGTAGTATTAGTAGAAATTACTATTCCAAACCTTGGGGAACCCCCCCCCCGCCCTAAATGTAGAAATTGGTTGACATGTTAAATGAATTTTATTCTATCCCAATACCTACCTCAAACTTTCTAATTCTCTCAATGAAGATATCATAACTCAGATTGGCCTTCTCTCCTAGGAAGTAAGAATCTATGGAAATTCCAAACTTGACCTGCTCCTTTTTCAGTCTCAGGCCAAGAATGGAAATCTAGTTCTGGTTAGGAACCCTAGGAGCCTCAGTATCTCCTAGAAACCAAGAGTTTCTGTTGCCTGGGACAAAGTGTGTATCAGTGTGTTCCTGGAGAAGTCATGAGATTCTAGAGCTGGAAAGGGCTTAGAAAATTTTTTTGGTCACATGCCACCTACTATGCTTCACTCTCAATGGTCTCCCAATAGGCTGAGTTCTCATCCACTATAGGACTGTGCTTTTCAATCCAGCCGGCCCATTAGAATAAAATGGGAAGCTTTAAAAAACAAATGCCCAGGCTCCACCCAAGACCAATCAAACAGAACCTCTAGGGCTCAGGCATCAAATGTTTTAAAAATTTCCCAGCTGATCCTAACGTATGGCCAGGATTAAGAGCTCTTCTCCCTCTAGTCCACCTGAATGACACATTAGAAGGTAATGGGGGAACTCTTGAAGCTGCCTATTCAATTTTAGAGCATTCCAGTATAACTCATTCATTTTATAAATGAGGAAACAGAATTTTAGAATGGTTGTTACATGTCCAAGTTCTCATAGCTAGTTTTATCTAATAGTTTCTGATTATTTACTATGTTCCAGGCACATTACACAAATCATTTCATTTAATTCTATCAAGTGAGTTTATAATCACTTTCAAAGATAAGAGTGATGGTTACAGAGGGTGAGTTACTTGCCCAAGGTCATACAGCTAGTAAGTGAAGGACTAAAATAATAATTGTATACATTTATACAATATTCCTCATTGTCACTTTTGAGTCTCAGAATAAATTAATGTCTGTCTTCCTTGATTCTGCCAAGAACTTCTTTTATTGTTTAGGATTATCCAGTGCAAAACAGAGTTGTTGTTTCTCTGGTCAGCTTAGGTAGTACAGGCAGTTTACTGAAGTAACTCAGGGCTCAAAACTGCATTTCCCCCTCATCTACTGGGTAATGCAAAGACATGCAGGGTCCAGGGATTTTTCTATAGAATTTCCTAGATTATTACAATTACAATGACTAGGCAAAAAAGTTATCAAGTTCCTGATGCTCTGCAAGAAAAACTGATTTCTATGACTCTGTCCTTAGGTTCTGGATGCAGAATAGATTTGTGCATAGTTTCTTCACAACTGAGTCATTGTGAGAGATCTAACCTGTCACTGAGTAGCTGTATCTTGTTGACAACGGTAGGCTCTGTTCACAATGACAACTCACTGTCAGACCCTCTAGTAATTTAAACCTCCTTTTTTTCACTTAGAATTCCCTTCTCATTTGACTCCTATTGAGTCTAGCTATCCAAGAATCCAGCAATTCTAAAGAATAGATGTTTAAAGAGCTAGTGAGCCAAGTACTCTATCTGCTCCCAACCCTCTAGTTTTTGTTTGGTTGGTTGGTTTTTTTGCTAAACTCTATTGCTATAACCATTTCATTGAGCTCTCTGAATTTAGAGTGAGCATCCTTTAAAGATTTCATTTTTTTCCAAAGACATATAAGCATATTATTTTTCAAATGATCAAAGAATGGAAATCGGAAATTCACGGCATTTGAAAGATTGCCCTTTCCAAATCTTGCAAGGAAGCAACAAGCTTAATGACAAGAGTGGCAATAGAGGACCTGGGGTCATAAGCAGGGGTGTTTATAATTTGGAGACTACTGAAACAAACTAAGCTGACAATTCTGGTAAGTTTATCATTCCAGAAATCACAGGTCTATGAGTGACTCTGCTCATGCTGTTACCCAAAGACCTTGAATTTGGGTCTGGACCTAGCAGATGGCACCTGTTCATCATATCCAGTTTGATAGCCAATCAGCTGCATAATTTGAAACAAGTTAAAAAAAAGAAGAAGCAAACTCTTTCAAATAAAAAAAGTATGGAATTATTATGTTGCAAACAAAAATAAAAAGGGAACTGATAAAATTTGGCCAGACTAAAATCAAACGCATCTGAAAAGTGAATATAGGATAAATGAGTTGCATTGTTTTAATCTGAATTTTTTAACTGAATTTTTAACAGAAATTTTTGATGAATGCGAGCCAATATGGGTATCATGCTACCCAAGAGCTCTTCAAAATTACTGCATAGAAGATACACAAATCTTCTTAGAATTAAAAAAGAAAACAAATAGAAAATTCCTATTTCTATTTCCTTAAAGCCTTTTTAAACTATCCTGTCTTACTGTAATTTTTCATTTACAGTGTATGTGTTAAAATTTTGGTTGCTGGTTAAATACCAGTAACCCAATTATAACTTCCCAAAACACCCTCATTTTTTCCTAAGTTAAGCACAATTATTCACATTAGCAGTATAATGCATATTGCCATAGGCATGGTTTAGATGGCAGAAAAATCTGAATTTTGTCCTACTATTTATCAGCTGTATAACTTTGGACATATTATTTATCCTCTCTAAGCCTCTGTTTCCCCATATGTCATAGAACATATTACCTACTGTATAGGATTGTTCTTGTGAGGGTTAAGTGAAATAGTGTCTATAAAGTACTTCACATAGGACTTAATACACAGTAAACACAATGGAAGATTGCTATTATTGCTGTTACTTTTTATTATAAAGATATTCTTTTCAGAGTCAATAGTACTTGAGAGTAAAATATAAACTGCTTTGTAGGATTTTACTTTAATTTTTCAGAGGATGCATATACTGAGTATCTAAAAGGCATTATTGATAATTATCAGTATTTATGCAAACAGAAGCTATTGTATAAAACAAGCAATCAGATTCTCTTAGGTAATTGCACTTAGTCCTAAAATGCTAACCAAATATATCATTCTCAATCAGTGAACACTGGAAATTCTTACAAAATGCTGACTAAATGATAAAGTGCACTTTTTCTTAAGTATCTTTGTTATCAGTTTCTTTTTTCCTTATATTCTACCATCTGGGCACCAATAAAATTTCAATTAGTTGTCTCCAGTCTGGTGCCCACAAGGCCTCATAGGATGAACTGAGCCTACAGGCTTGGTAGAAAGTGCCGACATCTTCCTTTCTAGGTTGATTTTGGCCAATGTGAAAATATCTATGTCCATTGGACCCTCACTCCAATGCTGTTGCCAGGGTCCATTTTATACATAAAACTAACTTATGGGACTCCTTTGGCTTTTCAGTAACTACAGTCCATTGGGTAAGTTCCAAAGCACATCACTCTTTAATGAAGCATTATATCAAGTTTAAGGCAATCTGGTTGATTACAAAAGCAGAGACAGGTATAATATATTCTTTTCTTTCTTTCTTTCTTTCTTTTTTTTAACATGCGCAGGAACCGGGGAATAGACCCCAGATCTCTGGCATGGCAAGTGAGAATTCTGCCACTGAGCCACCATTGCCGCCTGAGACAGGTATAATATTTTAAGAAATGGAGGGGAAAAAATGACAACTTCGAAATAAGATCTATAAATTGAGTGCAGCTGGGATGTGCCATCATGCTAACTGAGGTACTGTGAAATATACTAATGCTATGGGCACTGAAAATGGGCACTGAAAAGCTACCCTTCATTTATATGCCACTGTCCTCAAATAGAGTGATTCTCCACTTCATTTAGATGCAATGCATTTTCACTTTTCTTATCCTACATAAAAAGTCAAACAGCATGCATGTTTTTCTTAAAATTAAAATAAATTGCATTCGAGGAATTTTCTGAGAATTTTTCAGCTCTTTTTGTGATATTTGGAGTCATCCAGGTGTTTAAATTATGAAGCAAGTAGATACTGAATAACAAAATAAATTTCCAATCTTTCACTCAATTAAAGGAATAGTATGGATTTTCTTAAAAGTAGAGATATGCTTACCTGATAATGAGAAGTTTCCTGTATTAATAACAAAGCTATCTGTCATTTCTCCAAATACTATCATCAAGAGGGGGAGACCTGATCCATGAGCTATGGCCATGATGGTGCCCAGGGACATAAATAATTTATCTTGCCAATCAGAGTATCGAAACTGAAAAAAGGAAACAATATCATATTTAGCTTATAAAACAGAATTTCTCTTTCTCCACAATTAAATGCTCTTTGTATTTCTATTTACGGTCAGCACATTTTTTTTTCAATAGTTAAAAATAAATGTATTAGGGAAGAAGAAATGCAATTTTAAATCATCGACAGATTAATTTCTGGATTCTATTTTGCATTCTCCAAAGAAGTCATTCTAATTCTGTCGAATCAGTATCTTATTTAGTTGAATGACTGAAATATAATCAAAAGAGATATAGGTTTGGTACCTGTAAGAAAAATTGTTTGCTCTCCTTGAGCTCCTGAAATAGTGAACTAAGAACAGCTTGGAGCAGACATTAAGCTTACACACACACACACATACACACACACACACACACACACACACACACACACACATACCACATCCTTTAAAACAGTATTCAGAATATTCAGGGGGAGAATTGTTCAAAGGAAGGAAATAAATTGTACTTTATTAAAATTAAAATATTTTGGGTATCAAAGGACATTATCAAGAAAGTGAAAATACAACCTATGGAATGGGATAAAATAATATATCTTATAAGGTCTTATTATCCAGAATATATAAAGAACTCTTATACACAATAACAAAAAGATAAGCAACCCAATTTAAAAGTGGGCAAAGAATAGACAGTTCTCCAAAAAAAGATGTAGTCAATAAGCACATTAAAAGGTACTCAACATAATTAATCCTAAGGAAAATACGAATAAACACCCCAATGAAATACCACTTCACACCCAGAAGGATGGCTATTATTTTAAAATTGGAA
This sequence comes from Tamandua tetradactyla, assembly GCF_023851605.1. Classification (NCBI taxonomy): domain Eukaryota; kingdom Metazoa; phylum Chordata; class Mammalia; order Pilosa; family Myrmecophagidae; genus Tamandua; species Tamandua tetradactyla. The sequence continues at coordinate 129,564,134 of NC_135327.1, read as the reverse complement.
AATAAGTGTTGGTGAGGAGGTAGAAAAAATGGAACCCTCATGCATTGCTATGGAAAACAGTTTTGAGTTCCTCAAAAAGGTAAATATAGAATTACTATATGACCCAACAATTCTACTCCTAGGTATATACCCCCCAAAATTGAAAACAGGGACTCAAAACAGATACTTTTATACCAATGTTCATAGCAGCATTACTCACAGTAGTAACCAAAATGTGGAAACAATCCAAGCGTCCAACAGATAAATGGATACATAAAACACAGTATATACATATATAATTGAATACTATTTAACATTCTAATATGTGCTACAACATGGATGAACCTTGAAAAAATTGTAAGTGAAATAAGGCAGACACAAAAGGACAAATATTGTATGATTCCACTTATACAAAATGTTGAGAATAGGTAACTTCATGGAGACAGGCAGTAGATTAGCTGTTACCCGACTAGGGGTAGGGGGAAATAGGGAGTTATTGCTTAATAGGTACAGAATTTCTATTTGGGGTGATGAAAAGTTTGGTAATGGATGGTGGTGATGATAGCACATCCCTGTGAGTATAATTAATGCCACTGAACTGTACAAATTGTGGCAAATTTTATTTTATATATATGTTACTACAATACATGTTTTTAAAAAATTAGGGGGGAACAAATCTCTGAGTTTTGAGGGCTTAAGTTAGCTTTTAAAAGAGAGCCCACTAGTGAAGCTCAACAAATATTAGAAGTGCCTAGTTATGTACTTTAGGGAAGTCTTGCTCATGGAGATGAAAATCATGCAGAATCTTGAAGGATAAAAGCAAATTAGCTGGAAGAGATTTGGGAAGTATAGGGAAATGGGGAATACTTTAAAGCGCAGAACAGCAAGGCAACTGGAAATGGCATGAAGTGTTAGGTAGCATGTAGTATTCCAGGGGTGCATAGAACCAGGTGTGGGAGACGGTATTAGAGAGGCAGAGATGGGCTGGTGGCCACACTGAAGATTGTGGAGTTGAACTACTTGCAGTCAGGAGAGTTGGAAGCAGTTGTCACAGGGAGCACAAAGACCCAAGAGCTGATCAGTCCAGCAATGTCATGAACTTCCAAAGGCTTTATCACTGCTGTCCTTTCACTCCTCTCCAATCTCACATTCTCTCTCTCTCTTTGATTGACCAATCATTGACTTTCTCTCTGTTCTTTCCTCCTCTGTCTGCCAGACTACATCTTCCTTCTCTTATTTTTCCATTTCTTTAGCGTCCCCTCTGTCTCTTGTACCTCTCCCCTCTTTTAAAACGTTCTCCTCTGCCCACTTTCCCAACCCTTCCCTTTTGGGGGCTGGGACTAGTCATCAGAAAGAAGATCATGAGTCAGGCTTGGCAGAATGGAGTCCACGAGTGCATTAGCTGAATCAGACTGGGTTGATAGCCTGGGACAGCCTGAGGTTAGAGGCATATGGGGGGAGGGACTGGGAACTGTTCTAAAAGAGTTCCAGGAGTTCAGTCTTGGGAAACCAAATTCTAAAATCAAAAGCGAAGGGCAAGGGCAGGCAACGGTGGCTCGGTGGCAGAGTTCTCATCTGCCATGCCAGAGACCCGGGTTCATTTCCCAAGCCTACCCATGCCATAAAAAAAGCAAAGGGCAAACAAAGATGCCAAAAGAGAGAAAGGGTCAGAAGCCAGGTAGAGCTTGTAACAGATATGGGAAGCAGGCAAGGTCAGGAACAAATCAGAAAGTGTCCAAAAAATGGGTACAAGAGTGATGATTATCTCTAAGATCCATTTTTACTGCTTTCTGGGAAGGAGAATGGAACATTTGGGCCTGTCAGCTACAATTAAAAGCACAGAGTCAGTTGGTCATGTAATATTCCCTTTATTGAACATGTTATGAAATTTAGGACCATTTTAAATGCTTTTCATATAAACTGAATAAAATTTTACAGTCTCTAAGATTAAATTTAAAATTAGGTGAATTTCACAGCAAATTTCTAAATTTCTAGATTTGTGTTCCATGATTCTCAAAAAAAACAATGTATTTCCAACTCCTGTTACAGCACCATTTTATGTCCTGAGAATTCTGGGGGGAAAAATATCTATTCAGAGGTTGAATACTTTAGTGACACTTTAAAATTCAAACGTAATTTTTCTGTTTTTACTGTAAAGTTTGTGGGTTTTTGTTTTTGTTTTTATTTTTATTTTTTGGTAGGAGATGTATTTTAAAGTCTAAGCGTTAAAATCAGACTTCTTTTACAAACAATTTTTTTCTTTAAAGCACTAACTAAATTTTAAAAAAAACTTTTACTGAGGCTTGTTAAACAACAAAAACTTCATGGGAATAAGGAAAATGAGAATGAGTGGGAGCTTGGTGGTGACATAAGAACTACATGGCAATATGTGAGAATATGGAGGTTGGGGTGACTTTTCATCCATTTATCTACTAAGTTGGAAATTTCAGTTGACATGCCACTTAAAAATTACTTCCTTGCTACCAAATAATGGCCATGATGATTTTAAACACATCACATTTACTGAAAGTGGGCAAACACTTCCTTGGGCTGCCTCTCTGGGACATGTTACAAATGGAAAACAGCAAATTAAGGTTCTTCTAAAAACATATTGGCTTGCCTTGTACCACCCAAAAAGCATTGAGGTCTATCTTAAATATATTCTGAGTCCATAATAGTTACCCATATTGAACCAATTTTTCTGGAAGCTAAATGGGAACACAGATTCCCTAACTGTTTTCAATTTTCTATAGTTAACAGCCATGTACTTTGCATGCAAGCTTAAGCTAACTTTGGTTTGGGATGAAGCAAATGTGTAGGTGCAGTTTTCTGAAGTTGATTAGTTCATATATTGCTGCAAACACAAGTTCTATTTTCAATTTCCCTATATACCACTGTGGTGGTTTGAAGCTATGTACTACAGAAAAATAGTTCATCCATTCTTGTGGTGTAAACCCAGGATGTGTTGCTGAGGTTATTTCAGTTAAGGTGTAGTCCACCTCGATCAGGATGGGTCTTAATCCTATTACTGGAGTTCTTTATAAAAGAGAATGAAATTTAGACAAGGAGAGAGAAAGCCAGGGAAGCAAGAAGCTGAAATCATTGAAACACGGAGTTGAGATTTGGTCATTTTCCCAGCCTCAAAACCACGAGTGAATAAATTCCCATTGTTTAACCTAAGCCATTACAAGATATTTTCTTTGAGCAGCTAAAAAACTCAACCAGTTAGCACTGCCGTGTATCATCATTCTTCTTTAAAATGTGGGCCATTGACAACAATGAGTCAACCTAAGACAGCACAGGTGCAGCACAGAAAATCTAGAACTGCCAGTACACAGTCTTAAATTACTTATTCTGCAGTTATTGATTCAAAATACAAAGTTCGAGTGAAGGATGGGATTAGTCACATTTAACATTAGCTTCTTACCAACATCAATGGGCCAATCAAGTTCACTTTCTTCATTTTTTTCCTTTCTTGATTGCTGCAAAATAAAATACTTTGAATTAAAAACTGTTAAAAAATGTTTTGTACTCAACTGAAAACAAATTTGAGTAGTTATAATATTCAAGTATTATAGTATTTTCAAATATAAGAGATTGATGTTCCAAATTATCAAAATAATGCAGTTAAACGAACACTGCAAGCTAGCTGCCCTGAGTAAGGGTAACTGTCCAAGGTACTACAAGGATATATGGATAAGAAATGATCACCTGTCTTACAGAGTACACAAACAGTTGAAGAGTCATATATTAAAAATGTCTGCCAAATAAATGAAATAATTTTTGCCCAAAAGATACACTGATATAAAATTAGTAGAAGCCACTCTTCCAAAGGATTGTGGACAGTGGGATCAGAAAATCCTGTTGGCTCTACATTCAAAATACATCTAAAATTCAACCACTTCTCACCCTTTCCTTGTCATACCCAAGACCAAGCCATACCATCTCTCGCCTGGGATTCTAGAACAACCTCTTGCTCACTCTCTCCACTTTGATATATGCCCACTTCAGTCTACCGTCAACACAGCAATCAGACTGATCATTTAAAAATACGGGTAATATCATATCACTCATCTGCCCAAGAGTCAACATGGCTACCATTTTTCTCAGAATAAAAGCCTAAGTCCTTACATTGACCTCTAAGGCCCTATATGATCTGTCTCCTTTTTACTTCTCTGACCAGATCTTCCAGCCCCACACTTATTTTCTCTGGCTTACTCTCTTTCAGCCACCCTGGCCTCACTCTTATTCTTTAAACATACCAAACATTTTTCCATCTCAAGGTCTTTGCACTGCTCTTTCTGACAGGAAGGTTCTTCCCTAATGCCTACACGGCACTCTCCTGTCATTTCTTTCAAGTCTGTTCAAAGACTGTCTTATTAAGACCCACCCATAGTCTAAATTAAATTTACAAACTACCTCCCCCTTGTACTCCTGATTTCCTTTACCTCAAAAATTATTTTTCCATAGCATTCATCACCTTCTAACAGTCTCTCTAGTTTACTAAAATAGCATGTATTATCCATCCAATAATGTATAAATTTAAGAATTTTTTTTATCTAAAATGAATTTATCTAGCTAAAATGTCCAGGTAGGTGATAAAGATTTATTCATAAGATTTTATTCCAAATTCCTTAGAGTATTTGCTAAAATCAAGGGATAAATACCTATTACCAAATATATCCAAAATAATGTGCCACAGCCAATAGCAGCATTCTTGGAGCAAATATATTGTTAATTCTCAATTGACCCTGATAACAAAAGTGGGCTTAACTTCTTTTGACTTTAATATCTTTGGTCTGCTTTTATAAATATTACCTTCATTGTATTTACTGTCATAATCTTGTAGTCATCTTATTAACTTTATCTATTTCTCTTTTAAACCACATTATTCTTTCCAATACAAGACTGTGAGCCCCACTTCTGAGGACTTTCTGAGTTCTGTAGTGTTACTGCACGTTTGCAGGCTTGCTCCTTTGTACACCCGTAAATATACAGTCAGTCCAATACATAAATAGCCTTCTTCATGAAAATGCCATCTATTTATAGATGCACAGTCAATCCCAGTCTAAATTGCCAATGACGAAAACCACAATTTTTTCTATTAGAAATAATACCATCTATCCATTTCCCAATTCTATATGGTGAATCTAAATTTTGTATGACCAAAGACCACATACTTTGAAGGAACAAAGCAGTATCACTACATGAAGTTAACAGACTAAAATAATGCTTCAGTTTGAACATCAAATAGGCATATTTTCAGTTAGTTAATCAGGCCCCTTGCAGCTTGAGGACAGACTACAAAATCTGATAAATTTGTCCCTCTGGGCAATCATTTGATGACAGAAGTCGATTAGTTCTGGGTGGCTGGGCTTAAACTCATAGACAATAATAGCTGCATAACTATTTGAGGCTAAAGGCGAACATTTCACTATTCCCACAGTGAAAGAGGAAACAGAGACACATGCTACCGACTGGCCACTTATGTGCTTACTAACCCCCCCACCTCCCGCCCCCACCTCACCCCCACCAAAAGACATGCTGCGGGAAGAAATAAGCAAAAACGAAGGAAGCACTGAGTTTTTCCCTGGTACTTGAACAAAAATTGATTCGGAGGTGCAGTTACAGAAAATAAGTCTTCTCAAGAACCCTTGAGGGGAGAAATATGGAAAAGTTCTGGCCTTGGGAGGAGGGGTAGGGGTGAGACAAAGAGGAAGAAAACGAACAGGGAGAGAGGGGGTGGGGTGGGACTCTGTGAGTCACTACCGTTGTTCTGAAAGCATACCATCAACAGCAGATGTCTGATGCACTAATAGATGAAAGGTCAGACGATGTACATAGAAAATTTGTAAAATTTATAAGAGTTATATAATACAAGGGATCTTAATATACAACACAGATATTCATCCGATCACCCTGCACAAAGCTAAGTGGGCAGTACTAAAGAAAACCTCTTTCTCCTGCACCTGTTTCAAAAGGAGCCTCGGTGACATTCCTTGAGGCTAACTAAAACCTCTGCACCAAGACCACAACCTCAGGGAAGACTTTTCAAATAAGCTTCCAAAACAAAGGCCAAAGGCATAGACACATTTTCTCTGACTTCTCTGCGAGGTCGAACTTGGCCCTGCTGATTCACGTGTAACGGAAATGCGGATGGCTGCTGATGTACCTGTTGCTGCCCAGTTCAAAGTCGCCGTCCGTTTCCTTGGGGTGCCGGGCTGTACCGTTCCTTCCCGCCTCAAGATCCATCTCAGCCTGGGAAGAAACCAGAGCCTCATTTCCAAGCGCACCCGCCCCGGCCGGCGAAGGGCGTCCAGCCTCCTCTCATACCCCGCGCAAGAGCCGGAGCCGGGCACTGGGGTATCGCGCGGCCCCGGGCGCGGGGTGCGAGCGTGTGAGCCCCCCGCCCCCCTCCCCCTGCCCCCCGGGGTCTCCCTCACCTCGGACCTCGCGCGCGCGTCTCTAGTCAAACCTCTGCGCGCGCGGGCCTCTGAGACTGAGGGGTCTGGACTTTGCTCCCGGCGCCTTCACCTCCGCCCCCCACGCGTGTCCGGCCCCTGTAACGCCTCCCAGTGCCGCTGGGGCGAGGGCCCCGGTCCGCAGGAGCAGCATCCGCAGCCCACCAAGCTCGCTCCGCAGGCCAGGCGCGGGTGAGGGGCCCAGCGCGTCGCCCTCGCCGCCGGGGGCGCCGGGCCGCGGCCACCAACCACCCGGGCGCCCTGCCAGCCCCGGGCAGGCCGCACCGGCTGTGGCCGATAAGCCTGAGCCCAGCCGGGAGCCGCCGGGTGCCTGGGGAGACTCCCCTGGCGGTGCCGCCCTTTCCACACTCCCTCGGTGTTCGTTATTCTTTTTAAACCCGTGAGGGGAAACAGTTTCCGGACGCCCAACAATCACAGGACAGCTGAGGATCGAGCGGGAGGGTCAGAATCGCCTCCCACTTCTGCACCCCCAGTTCTAGTCCGGGTAGCACTGAACCCACCTGTCTCCAAGGACTGCAAGTCCCCCGGCTCACCAGGACCAGCCCTGAATCAATACATTGTCAAAGGGTGTCCTGGCCTCCAGGCTCAGCTCTTTGGAGAAGAGGAACTTTGTGATCTCTTGGTAGTTAGAGACTCAAAACTTTAGGGCTGGAAGGGTCTTTAGTGATGACCTAATTCGAAACCCTCATTTTTTACATATGAAGAAAGTGATGCCCAGAGAGTTTAAGTCTTTGCCTGAGGCTGCATCAGCGAACCAGAGACCAGGAGCAGGACCAGGTCCAGAGCAAGTCTCCTGAGTCCCTAGAACACTGCCCTTCCCTGACTCCATGTTCTACTCTTACACTTCTCCCTAAGCTAGATTGTCTCTACACATAGCGCCTACTGAACCCTTTCAAATTGATTTATTCACATTCCCTAAAAGAAGATTCTAAAACAGGTAGCAATAAACTATAATTGCTTTGAAGCTACTGGAATTCAAACTCAGAGCTTCACTTCTGTTACCTATATGACTTTCTATTATCCTCACCTCTCTTGGCTCATATTATTCACATGTAGAATGGGGTAAAGGTATCTTCCTTATAATGAGGAATAAATGAATTCAGGAAGATCAAATCACCTGGAATTGTGCCTAAAACAGTTTAAGTGGTCAACAAATATGGCTTTCCTTCCTCCTAATCAGGTAGGTCCTTTCTCCATGTCTGATTAACACGGTTGTTATCTCATGACTTTCTTGGGTACCTGGAGAACCTTAAAGCACATCATGGTATAAGGGCAGGAGCAGAGATGTCCTCTTTGGATGGAACCTGGTATGAATCTCACCTTTGACATTACTAGCAGTCTGGATTGGGGCAAATTCTTTAATCCTTGCCTCAGACTCTGAATCTGTAAAATAGGATTAGAATTATTAATGTGTGTGAGGTGCCCAGCACCAAATAAATGGTAACTGTTATTGTTGATAAAATATCAAAAGAGACTGATGAAGAAAGATGGGCATAGAAACTACAGCTCTGCCACTCGAAGTTGTCTTGAAAGAATATGTTGACGGAACTATGACGTATTTTGGGATTATGTGATAGAAGTTAATTTACTTAAGTATTTTTCCTCCAATTTGTTTTCTCCTATCTCATACATAAGCATGAGAATTCTCTTATTTGATCAACCAGAATTTCTTCCTTCCATATCCCTAAAGAGACTGTCCGGTCCCTACTATTTCAAGATACTCTGGGACTAAAGCAATTGAAGTTGTTTAGTTTGAAAGAAGGATCTGTAGTGACTAGGGGACATTATAAAATTCAATAGCATATAAAGCAATGATGGCCTCATCAGTCTCTATAGCAGAAAGGTTGAGGGAGTGAAAAGCAGCTACTTGAAAGAGCAGAAAGATTCTGAACACGGAAGGCTGAATAATGCCTCCCTAAAAGATGTATACATCCCAATCCCTGGGTCCTGTGACTGTTACTTTATTTGGCAAAAATAAAAAATAAAAAAGGCTTGGTAGGTAGGTATGATTAAATTAAAGGTCTTGAGATAAGAGTGTCCCAGGCTCTAAATGCAATCACATGTATCCTTTTATGACTATAAGGAAGAGAAAGATTTGACACACAGAAAAGAGAAGAAGGCAATGTCACTATGGAAGCATGGGTTGGAGTGAGGTGTCACAAGGCAAGGAATGCTAGCATCCACCAGAAGCTGGAAGAGGCAAGGAGTGAATTCTCCCCTAGAGCCTTTGGAAGAAGTGAGGCCCTGAAACTCATTTTGGACTTCTGGTCTCCAGATCTGTGAGAGAATACATTTCTACTGTGTTAAGCCACCCAGCTTGTGATAATTTGTTACAGCAGCCTTTGGAAACTATTCTATGACCTAAAAACAAAAACTCCCAGGAATTATGTGATTGCTCCTTGTATGTGCTTTCTGCATCTGAAGATAGAGGTGAAAACCTAGGTCAAGTGGGTATCTGTGGGGAGAGAGGAGACAGGCCTATATGCCTATGTTTGTATGTGATTTGTGTCAGAGCCAATTCCAGGGGCTCCTTTTACTTTTATTTGTCACAATGCAGCAATATTGACAGTGCATCCATCCAGTTACCCGTTAATTTATTCATTTATGAACTAGATGTTGAAGACTTACTATATTTAAACATCTGTGAAGACTGGATTTCTCCATGATACAAAGGTGTAAGAAATGTTCACTTCCTCACTGTGGTAGAGTAATCTATGGGTATACTTATGCTTTGTTCTTACTGGCATAGAAGACTGGAGCTACTGTCCGTCTGTCATCGCAAAAGTCAAGCATTTGTTCTTCTTCCTCATTTCAGGAGATTGCTAATGACTTTGAGTTACAGAGCCCAAACCCCAAACTGCCAGACATCCAGAATACAACCCCACAGACCTCACCTTGGTTGAGAGAGGCAGAATGGGCGAACCCAAACCAAGGAGCAGTGCTCACGTGCTTACACATCAGTTTTGGAATGCGGAATAAAGACAGTTTTATTTTCCCTTTCTAATCCTAGCTTTATTTTTCACCACATTACATTGCTTAGGAACTTCAGGTATAGCAGGGATGAGAGTTGGCGTCTTTTTTGCTTTCCCTGTTTCAGAGAGAAAGCTTACAAGACTTTACCATTCAATTTTAAGTTTACTATTAAAATTTTGCTATGCAACAAGCTGAGCCCTCAATCTTGGGGGTTGTTCATATGAAACTTAACCCCACAAAGGATAGGCTAAACCTGCTTAAAATTAGGCCTAAGAGTTACCCCCAGAAAACCTTTTTTTTGTTCAGATGTGGCCTCTGTCTCTCAGCCAACATGACAAGCAACACTGCCCTCCCCCTCTCTACGTGGGACATGACCCCCAGGGGTGTGGATCTTCTTGGCAACATGGGACAGAAATCCACATGGAACAGAAATTCTAGAATGAGCTGGGACTCAGCATCAAGGGATTGAGAAAACCTTCTTGACCAAAAGGGGGAAGAGAGAAATGAGACAAAATAAGGTATCAATGGCTGAGAGATTCCAAACAGAGTCGAGAGGTTACCCTGGAGGTTATTCTTACACATTAAATAGATATCATCTTTTTAGTTAAGATGTAATGGAGAGGCTGGAGGGAACTGCTTGAAAATGTAGAGCTGTTTTCCAGTAGCCATATTTCTTGAACATGATTGTATAATGATATAGCTTTCGAAGTGTGACTATGCGATTGTAAAAACCTTGTGTCTGATGCTCCTTTTATCTACCTTATTGACAGACAAGTAAAACATATGGATTAAAAATAAATAAATAATAGGGGGAACAAATGTTAAAATAAATTTAGTAATTGAAATGCTAATGATCAACGAAAGGGAGGTGTAAGAGGTACGGTATGTATGAGTTTGTTCTTTTTTCTTTTTATTTCTTTTTCTGGAGGGATGCAAATGTTTTAAGAAATCATCACAATGATGAATATACAACTATGTGATGCTATTGTGAGTCATTGATTATATATGAAGAATGGATTGTTCATATGTTAAGAATGTTCATGTTTGTATGTTGTTATGTTTGTCAATAAAAAGAATTTTGCTATGGTTTTTTGGTATCAATTGATACCTTTTATCAGGTTATAAAGTTCCCATCAATTCCTGTTTTGTTAAAGATTCTAATTATGAGCGGATGAATTTTTATGAGATGTTTTTTATCATCTATTTGGGTTATTTCTGTTTATATATTTTATGAGATAAGTTTAAAATATTGATTTTAAAAGGAACTTACAGTCTTGGAGGGAAAAAACCCAAGTTTGGCATATCGTCGTATTATATGCACTTGGTGGCTGTTCTAAACCTGAAATCACCAGCAAAAGTCACAAAAATGCAAGACGTGGCTCTAAATATACTGAGAAAAGGATGCTTGTTTACATTATGAAAGCTGAAAAAGAAGGCAAAGTATTGCTTTGTCGACCTTGGCTGGGAATATGTGTATCAGCTGACTCATTTTTCATGACTCTGTGAACCAAGAGTATTGATTTTTGGTTGTGAATAATTATAGTGAGTAGGCAAATTTGAAATTATGAAATCCACAAGTAATGAAGATAGACTATATTTTGAGTGTACTTGAAAAAATTCTGCAGTTGTTGGGTGCAGTTTTGTACATGCATGTCAATTAGGTCATGTTTATTAATAATGATATTTAAATCTATTCTTACTCATATTGTATGCTTGTTTTATTAATTATTGAGACTGCTATTTTAAAATCATCCATATTAATTGTAGATTTATCTAATTTTTCTTTTAGTGCTCTCAATTTTTTCTTATATAAAGAGGTCATGGTTGTATGTATATATAAATGTATAGCTGTTATATGTTCCTGCTGAATTGAGACTTTTATCTTTGTGAAATATCCTTACTTATCTCTAGTAATGCTTTTGGCTTTAAAGTCTACTTTGTCTGATGTCAGTATAGCTACACCAAATTTCTTTTTGGATACTAGTTGTGTGATATTATTGTGATCTTAATTTTTATTCCTGCTTGCATTTTAGATGTGTCTCCTTTAAAGACCTTTGAGCTGGGGGTTGTTTTTTGATCTAATCGAATCTTTCAAATGGAACATTTGGTCTATTTATGTTTAATATAACTACTGATATATTTTAGTCTAAATCTGTTATCTGCTATTTCTTTGTATTTATCTCAAGAGTATAATCTTGTGCTTTATCTTCACTTTTGTCTTATTTTGGATCATTAGTCTTGTTTTATTTTGGTTTCATTTCCATTAGCTTATTAATAATACATTATTTTATTTTCATTTAAGGGTTACCTGCTTCCCAGAGATTATGACACATGTCTCTAACTGATCTAACTTTTTCCTCTTCCAGAATGATGCAAGAATATAAGAACTTCATTTATTCACCTCCAACTTATATATGAACATAATTCACCTTACGCCTATATATATTTTATGTGCTCTGACATATTCTTTTATTGTTGTTATGTACTTTAATTCTCACTATATATTTATGATCCTTAAGACATATTATTCTATAGAGTCAACATTTATTTAGATTTATCTATATATTTATCTTTTACTTGCTCTTTATTTCTTGCAACATCTCAGAGCTTCCATCTGGGATTATTTTCCCTCTGCCTGAAGGACACTTCTTTATATTTCCTTTATTGATGATGAATTTTATCAGCTTTTTTCTTGGTCTGAAAATTGATTTCACCTTTATTTTGAAAAACTATAGCTAATAATTTTTCTTTCACCACAGACTTTGCCATTCTATTGTTTTCTGGTTTCTGTAATTTGTAGTGAAAAATCAGCTGAAAAATCCATGTTTGCTCCTTTCAAGAGAATAAGGTTTTTTTCCCCACATATATATACAGAGAAGAAACATATATGTATATATATATATTCTTATATCAATATATATATATATATTTGGTTTTCAACAGTTTTACTGTTATAGCTAGATTTAGGATTATTTTAACTTAATTCAGCTCAGAGGTTTTTTTTTTTATTAATTAAAAAAAATTACAAGAAACAAACATTCCCAACACATACATTCAGCAATTCACAATATCATCACATAGTTGCATATTCATCATCATGATCATTTCCCAGAACATTAGCATCAATTCAGAAAAAGACATAAAAAGACAACAGAAAAATATAACAAACAGAAAAAAAGAAAAAAAAAATTTATAGGCCATACCCCTTACTGATCACTTTCATTGATCGCTAGCATTTCAAACTAAATCTATTTTAACATTTGTTCCCCCTATTATTTATTTTTATTCCATATGTTCCTCTCACCTGTTGACAAGGTAGATAAAAGGAACATCAGACACAAGGTTTTCACAATCACACAGTCACATTGTGAAAGCTATATCATTATACAATCATCATCAAGAAACGTGGCTACCGGAACACAGCTCTACATTTTCAGGCAGTTCCCTCCAGCCTCTCCCTTACATCTTGGATAACAAGGTGATATCTACTTAATGCATAAGAATAACCTCCAGGATAACCTCTCGATTCTGTTTGGAATCTCTCAGCCATTGACACTTTGTCTCATTTCACTCTTCCCCCTTTTGGTCGAGAAGGTTTTCTCAATCCCTTGATGCTGAATCTCAGCTCATTCTGGGATTTCTGTCCCACGTTGCCAGGAAGATCCACACACCTAGTAGTAATTTCCCACATAGACAGGGGGAGGGTAGTGAGTCTGCTTGCTGTGTTGGCTGGAGAGAGAGGCCACATCTGAGCAACAAAGGAGGTTCTCTTGAGGGTGACTCTTAGGCTTAATTTTAAGTAGGCTTGATCTATCCCCTGTGGGGTTAAGTTTCATATGAACAAACCCCAACTGGGAGCTCTGCCTATAGCTTTGGTTGTCCACACTGCTTGTGAGAATATCAAGAATTCAACTTGGGGAAGTTGAGTTTTCCCCCCGTTCTCGGGGACTTTGCAAATACTTTTCCACTCACTGATCAAATCACTCTGGGATTCATCAGGGCATCACCTGGACAAACCAACAAAATCTCATGTCTTATACAAAGTTCCATGTACTTAAGGTGTTCAATCAACTATCCACATAAGTTATATTAGGAGATGCACTAGTCAAAGTATAGATTTGTACCAAATGAACATTTTTTGCTTTAGTCTCACACATTAGTTGAAATTTTTAAATATTAAGTACCATCTATTTTCAGCACACTGCAGTAATGACATTCTTTTGTCCTTCCTCATGCAAAAACATTTTTTAAATTTGTACATTTAGTCACTATCATTATACACTCTAGGCATTCCTAGATTACACCATCTCAATCTTTATCGTCTATCTTTCTTTGTGATTTCATTTATACCCCAGCCCTCCTCCCTCTATCATTCTCATATGCAGCTTCATTCAGTGTTTTAACATAATTGTATTACAGTTAGGTAATATTGTGCTGTCCATTTCTGAGTTTTTATATTCAGTCCTTTTGCACAACCTGTATTCCTTCAGCTCCAATTACCCAATATCTTACCCTATTTCTATCTCCTGATGGTCTCTGTTACCAAGGAAATATTCCAAGTTTATTCACTAATGTCAGTTCATATCAGTGAGACCATACAGTATTTGTCCTTTTGTTTCTGGCTAATCACACTCAGCATAATATCCTTAAGGTCCATTCATGTTGTTACATACTTCATAACTTTATTCTGTCTTACAGCTGCATAATATTCCATCTTATGTAAATGTCACAGTTTGTTTAGCCAACTGTCTGTTGATGGACATTTTGGCTGTTTCCATCTCTTGGTAATTGTTAATAATGCTGCTATAAACATTGGTGTGTAAATATCCATTTGTGTCCTTGGCCTTGTGACCTTTGAGTAGAGACAGCATATAGATGGGTCCTGTTTTTTAATCCATTCTGCCAGACTATGTCTTTTGATTGGAGAGTTTAATCCATTAACATTCAGTGTTATTACTGCATGGGTAGTACTTTCTTCTACTATTTTGCCTTCTGGATTTTATATGTCATATCTAATTTTCCTTCTTTTTACCTTTCCTCATAGTCTTCCTTTCTACACTCTTCTCCACACCTCTCTCTTCTGTCTTCGTATCTGTCTCTAGTGTTCCCTTTAGTATTTCTTGCAGAGCTGGTCTCTTGGTCACAAATTCTCTCAGTGATTTTTTGTCTGAAAATGTTTTAATTTCTCCCTCATTTTTGAAGGACAGTTTTTCTGGATATAGAATTCTTGGTTGGCAATTTTTCTCTTTTAATAATTTAAATATATTATCCCACTGTCTTCTCGCCTCCATGGTTTCTGCTGAGAGATCTGCACATAGTCTTATTGGGCTTCCCTTGTATGTGATGGTTTGCTTTTCTCTTTCTGCTTTCAAGATCCTCTCTTTCTCTTTGACCACTGACATTCTGATTATTAAATGTCTTGGAGTATGTCTACTTGGATCTATTCTCTTTGGGGTATGCTGCACTTCTTGGATCTGTAATTTTAAGTCTTTCATAAGAGTTGGGAATTTTTCAGTGATAATTTCCTCCATTAGTTTTTCTCCTCCTTTTCCCTTCTCTTCTCCTTCTGGGACACCCACAAAATGCATATTCATGCACTTCATGTTGTCTTTCAATTCCTTGCTCATATTTTTCCATTTTTTTCCTGTAGTTTCTGTTTCTTGTCGGATTTCAGATGTTCTGTCCTCCAGTTCAGAATTCCTATGTTCTGTCTCTCGAAATCTACCATTGTAGGTTTCCATTGTTTTTTTCATCTCTTCTACTGTGTCTTTCATTCCCATAAGTTCTGTGATTTGTTTTTTCAGACTTTCAGTTTGTTCTTTTTGTTCTTTCCTTGCCTTCTTTATATCCTCCCTCAATTCATTGAGTTGGTTTTTATGAGGTTTTCCATGTCTGTTCGTACATTCTGAATTAGTTGTTTCAGCTCCTGTATGTCATTTGAATTGTTGTTTTGTTCCTTTTACTGGGCCATATCTTCAATTTTCCTAGTGTGATTTGTTATTTTTGCTGGCATCTAGGCATTTAATTACCTTAATTAGTTTATTCTGGAGATTGCTTTCACTTCTTTTATCTAGGGTTTTCTTGCTGGATGAATTTGTTGTGTATCTGTTCTTTGACATTCCGTTCAGCTTTATCTGGACCTTTAGCTTAAGTTTTGTTTAATAGAGGAGAATTTTTCAGTTCTTGTTTTCTTGTTTCTTGCCCTGCTTGTGCGGTGCCTTTCCCCCACACACACTTAGGAGGGTCTACTTAGATATTATAGACCCCAGCCAGATTTTCCCAGACCAAACTGGCCTCCTATCAGGAGGAAAGAGTCACCTGTGTTGGTTTTCCCTGAGGGTGAGAGACTTTCCTGTGAAGTCTCTGGACTCTGTTTTTCTTGTCCTGCCCAGTATGTGGTGCTTGTCTGACTGCAGGTCCCACCAGCATAAGATGATGTGATACCTTTACCTTTGGCAGACTCTCCCTGCTGGGGGTGTGGTGGAGACAGAGGAGAGGTTGTAGGCTGGTTTTAATGACTTCAAATTACCAAGCCCTGGTGTATGAATTCCTTGATGGAGGGATTTCACCTGGGTGGGGCTTCACCCCTCTCCTGGGGAAGGCACAAGCTCCAGATAAGTCCCCAAAAGAGCTCACTTCTGCCTATACCTGGGGCAGTTGCAGCCTGAAAAGGACTGCCGCTGTATCCAGAGGCAGTCAAGCCTTTGTAGATACACAGCCACAAAAACCTCTGTTTCCTTCTTCCCCCCCCCCCCTTTTTCTGTCAGTCCTGCCCCCTTGGCGCCGGGGCAAAAATGAGCAACCTCCACTTTGATCAGGTTCACCTAAGCTGGGGGCCTATTTTTAGTAGTCAGAATTTGTTAATTAGTTCCACAATTGGTGTTTGATTGTGCCCTGTCCCTGCTGCTGGTAAAGTTCCTTTCCTTTCCCCTCTGGGAAGTGGCCTTTGGGGTAGGGGCGCTGGCCACCACAGTTTTGGGAACTCAGGGTTCTGGGGGTTGCTCGCAGCCGGTCCAGCTGGTCCAGACTGGGGTACGCTGTGTGTCCGGTCGCTATCGTGGCTCTGGGAGCTGTTCTGTACTGTTTCTGGTTATTTAGTAGTTGTTCTGGAGGACGAACTAAATGCACACGTTGTTAAGCTGCCATCTTAACCTCAGCTCAGAGTTTAAAAAAACTTCTTGAATCTCTGCTTTGATGAAAATTCTCAGTCATTATCTGTTAAAATATTGTTTCTGCCCCATTCTTTCTCTTTTCTTCATGGTCTCCAGTTACATGAATATTATACCTCTTCATGATATTCCATATATATTTTATGCACTTTTATGTATTTTCCATCCCTTGTCTCTCCATGCTTCTTTTCCAGATGTTTTCTTCTGTTCTATCTTCCAGTTCACTAATTCTATCTTCATCCCTGTTTTGTCTTCTGATAACCCAATCCTTGTTTTTTAAACTTCAGATATTGTATTTTTCAGTTTAAAAATTTATCTTTTATAGTTTTGCAAAATTCTCAGTATTATCCTTTATCATTTTTATCATTTTGAACACATTAAGCGTAGTTATTTAAAGTCTTCCCATAATTCATTTATCTGGGTATTCTCTGGGTCTGTTTCCATTATTTCTTATTTTTCTTGATTTTCAATCATATTGAGTCATTGCTTCATATGCTTTTATATGATTAATTTTTAAAATTTAGCGCCAAACATTGACTCTATGAATTCAGTGCTAATTCTCTTTAGAACTTTCAGCTAGATCTTCTTTTTGAGACAACTGACAAACTAATTCTACATTTACATGGAAAAGCAAGGTCCCCAAATAATCAAGACACTACTAAAAAAGAACTAGATGTGGGTATTTGCCTTACCAAATATCAAGACATTATGAATTTACAGTAATAAGGCAATGTGTAATGGACAAAGATAAACAAAATTAAAATGGAACACAATAGAGAATTCTAATTAACAGATCTAGAATTCTAATCCAGGCAGTGTTCTTAGGCACCATGTTAACTAGGGCAGAGAAGTAGGGATAGAGAATATAGGCATATTTATCATATGGTTAAACACATTCATTCATCCTCCAATCCACTGATCTTCCCAAATTTTCACTGTTTCTTATTCCTTTGAGGTCTTCTCTTTCTTTGAAATCAATGTTGTGAATATCCTTGGATAACTTGTCCTCTCTTCTTATCCAGCTTGCTTGGTAAAACCACAGCCCTGGCTAAATTAAAGTATCCTACTACTGTGAGCCTGTACCCATGTAGCTGAACTTGACTAAAGAAAAACAAAACTGGTTTGATTAATCTCAGCAAGAACTTAAATGACTTCATACTATCTACTTAATGTATTTATTATGCTTATTATTTATTATCCACTTCATGTGATGCAAGGTCCATCAAGACAAATAATTTTTTCCCATTTTATTTACTGCTCTATCCAATATTTGCTGTCCAACTATCATAAGATGTTTTCTTGGTCCATTCACTCTACTTTCCTGGATAACCTTCTCTTTCCTCAAACTTCAATCATTTTTCTGCCATGCTATACTTTGCTGAATTACTGTTCATCTTATTTCATTGAGAAAATGGAATTGTTCAAAAGAAATTTCCACCAACTCCCACCATGACATCTTCCCACCTACAATCTGTTTTCCACACTCTGTGGCTGTTTCTCTAAATGAGCTAGTCATGCTTCTACTTACAGACAGTCCTTCCATTTTCACACTAGATCCATCCCCTCTTGCTTTCTAAGGATATTACTTGAGCCATTCTTTCCTCTCTACTGCATCATCACTGTTCCTATGGAATGGATTGTTTCCATTTGCATGTATACATGCTGTTATTTTTTCCATTAAAAAAAAAAACCTAAAACTAAAATTAAATCTTCTTAACCTCACTTCCCTTGCCAGCTGCCATTCCATTTCTCTACTACCTTTGCAGTTAACACTTTTTACATTAGCCTTGTCTATCTGACTTTCTCCATTTCCTATCCTTCTATTCCCCCTCTCAAACCCACTCTAATCAGACATTTGGCTATTTCACTCTCTCAAAAGTGCTCTATTCAGTTCACTGATGACTTTTACATCCAGTGGCCAATTCTTTGTCCTTAATTTCCTTGCAACACATTCAAGCATATGACAAATTCATCACTCTCTCTTCTTGTTGTTGATTGAACTATGCCATCCATGAAAGCCATGTTGACATCTTAATCCATGTTCCAGTGGGTGTGAACTTATTTTAAGGAGTACCTTTGAAGACATTGTTAATAGATAAGGTCTGGACTCATTTTTTCAAAAGATCCTTTAAAGATCCTATTTAGATAAGGCCAAATTAAATCACGGTAGGCCTTTGACTGGAGTCCTTATAAGCAAAGGAAATTGTTCATGTTATCTAGAAGTCAGTAGAAGCCATAAGTCAGAAGAAGCCAGAGAATGAAGCAGATTCCCAGGTAACAGAGGCAGAGATTCAAGTCAAGGCTCCCCAAGGATTGTGACAAGTCATTGTGAGATGATTCAGATACCAGGAGAAAGCATGGCCTGTCAAGACCTTGATTTTAGACTTTAGGCAATAAATTCCCCTTGTTTAATCCAACCAAATTTTTTTAGTAAATATCATACCAGCCTTGCCAAGCTAAAACACTTCATAGATTTTCTTCCCTAGGATTCCTAGACATCATTTATATCTTGGATTTCTTTTATTTCATTGGAAACTTCTCTTCAGACTCCTTAGATGGTTTTTCCACTTCTTTCAATTTCTTAACTATTATTGGGATGTCCCAAGTCTCATCACTTGGAATTCTTCTCTGTCTGTTCTGACTCCCTCTCTAAACTCAGTCTCATTGCTTTAAAACCATCTATATTCAAAAATTTCTAAATTTTCATTGCTACCCTACATCTCACTTCTTAGTCAATGACTCATATATACATCTACATTTTGACATCTTTATCTGGGTATTTAATAGGCAACTCAAATTTAACATGTCCAACCTGAACTCCATATCTTCTCCCCAAACTGGCCCTTCCCACAAGCTTCTCCTTCTCATTTGGTAACTCCAGCTTTCCAGTTCCTTGACAAAATCTTTGAAGTCAGCCTGCATTCTTCTTTTCCTCTCATATACCACAATCAGTCTGTCAGGAAATCCTGCTATCTCCTGACCTTCAAAATATTTCTGGACTCAGACCACTTTCTCTATCTCCAGTTCTACCACGATGGTGTAATTCACTGTCATTTATCACCTCAATTACTGCAGTTGTTTCCCAGCTGTCTGCCTGCTTCGGTCTTTGACCCCTTTTCTGCCTTTGTTCATTTTCAAAACAGCAGCCAGTGATTCTTTTGAAATGTGAGTCAGATCATGTCAGTCTTCTCACAATTCTGCAGTAGTCCGCACTTACTCAGAGTCATGCTTGCAATGGTTCACCCTCTCCATTAGTTCTCTGACCTCATTTTCTACTATTTCTCTCCCTGATTCATTCCACCCCAGTCACACTGGTCTCTTTGCTATTCCTCAAGAATGTCAGTGTTCCAGTTTAGGGTGTTTGCTTTTTGGTCTTTTTTCCATTGTATTTTATGAGTGGCAATCTAATGATTCTCTGAGTTTTCATCTCTGGAATTAGAAAGTTAGATATTACCTTTGACCATCGTATTTGCACTTGGCCACATTTACCTCGCTTCACAAACTTTCTGCCACCAATCCCTTTCAACCCCTGCCTAAATCTTCCATCTCCTACTCAGAGTTTGTAGATATTAATTTCCACTGTCTTCACTTCCTTTAATCCATGTTGCATCTTGCTTTTTTTCTCACACAGTTCTTTAAAAATCTCCTCACTGCTTAAACACACACACACACACACACACACACAAATAATCTCTCTCCACCTTGACCTCTTCTCTCCAAAAAATAATTTTATTTTGGTTTCACACTTCTTTTGTTAAGTATATAAACTAATTTGACCCCAGTACATTGGCAAGCATTCATGAGATGTTGAAGACGAGGATGGTACTGATTCTGCTCTCTCTGCACCAATAAACTGTTCCCAACATCCTCATAAACCAGGCTGGACTTGCAAAAGTATCATATAGTAAAACTTTAAGATGTCACTGGGGAGAGTTTACTACTAAACACAATGTTACATAATTTCTGCTATCATAGAGTACGGGCATGTTGAGAATTCCGAGGTCACATTTCCTAATGGGCTCATTGTGCTGTGTGAATTTATAGAAACTGTTAGGCATGAGGCCAAAGATAAAATGGATAAGCCCTAACTAGGGTCACTATGCCTAAGGTCGTTTGTTTTGACTCACTGTTGACAGTATTCTAAAACTGTACCTTTTCAAAATATTGTACTTTGCTTTGTCGCAGATTAAAATATTTGCTAATGCCATACCAAAATATATAAAAAACAATATCATAAAAAAGACAACAGGTTTAGATTTGATATTAGTTTTCAATTATTCATGGTACAGTTTCCTGATCCTGAAATCGTGGCATCCTAAGGGTTCTTCAGTACCTTTAAAAGATTCTATGAAGTGTTCAGAAATCTACCAAAACAAAATTAACTCTGGATAGGAATTATCTGTGCATCAATTTTGGAACTCAACTACTCTCAGGTTAAGTGGAATCTAATTCTCTTTGTCCCTTTCTTTTACCCTCTGATTTTTAAAAATTAGGCTTTTTAATTTTGAGATAATTGTAGATTCACATGTGGTTTTAAAACTAATACAGAGAGTCCCCCTGTACCCTTTACTATTTCCCCAATGGTAACATATTGTAAAACTATGGTACAGATTCACCACCAGGACAGTGACAGTGATACAGTCGAGATACAGAACACTTCAATGCCACAGAGATCCCTCAGGCTGCCCTTCTATAACCACACCCTCTGCCTTTTACCCTCACCGCTTCCTTCAGCTTGGCAGCCTCTAATCTATTCTCCGTTTCTATGGTTTTGTCATTTTGAGAATGTTATGTAAATGGAATCAGACTATATGTAACCATTTGAGACTGGCTTTTTGGACTTAGCATAATTTCTCGGAGATCATCCAAATATTTATGTATATTAATAATTCATTTTTATAAAATTATTGAGTGCTATTCCATGAACAGATATATTACAGTTTGTTTAATTATTCACCTGTTTAAGATCATCTGGGTTGTTTCCAGTTTTGGGCTATTATGAATAAAGTGACAGTAAGTGTTTGTGTACAGGTTTTTGTATGCAAAGAAATTTTTATTTCTCCAAAATAAATGCCCACATGTGCAACTGCTAGGTTGCATGGTCTTTGCATGTTCAGTGATTTAAGAAGCTGTTAACTGTTTTTCCATAGTGGCAATTCCATTTGATATTTCCAGCAGCATTGTATGAGTGATCTAGTTTCTGCGCATTCTCGGCAGTATTTGGTGTTGTCACTTTTTTTTTTTTTTTAATCTTAGCCATTCTGATAGTTGTGTAGTGATATTTGTTGTGGTTTTAATTTGCATTTCTCCTAATGGTTAATAACACAGTTTCTGTGCTTTTTGTCATCCCTCCATTCTCTTTGGTGAAATATCTGTTCATGTCTTTTGCCCATATCTAATTGGAATATTTATTGTTTTGTTATTGAGTTTTGAGAGCTCTTTATATATCCTAGGTCTTTGTCAAATATTTGGCTTGTAATATTTTCTCACATTCGGTGGTTTGTCTTTTTTTTTTTGCATGGGCAGCCACTGGGAATCAAACCTGGGTCTCTGGCATGGCAGGTAAGAACTCTACCTGCTGAATCACTGTGGCCTGCCATGTGGCTTGTCTTTTCATCCTCTTAATAGGGTCTTTGGCAGAGTAAAACTTTGCATTTTGAAGAAGTCCAACTTACCAATTTTTCCATTTATGGATTGTGCTTTTGGTGTCAAGTCTATGAACTCTTTGCCTAATCCTAGATCTCAAAGATTTTCTACATTTTTTTTCCTGAAAAATGTGTACATTTTTGTTTTACATTTAAACTCATGTGCTGAAAGGAGATAACACAGCAGAGCCGAGACCATCATTCGAAGAAAGGCCTACTTGCCAAGGTGGCCCTTGGCTGGCTTCTGGGAAGTTGGATTTCAAGTGGTTTCCCCCTAACTGATAAGTGTGACTCACTGTGTCTAAACTGTTTAAGCAAACAGTACAGTTTCTGCTAAATGCCTGCCTTCCTTCTGGGAGCCTGGAATTTTGATATGTGCTAGGCAGGGGTGAGGGGAGGGAGCAGTTACCAAAACCCAGATTGTCTATCATAGATTGGGAACTGTTTTGAGAGGGGCAGTGACCTTAAGGGCACAGACAGCTCTGGGAACTCCACAGGGCAGGAGCTCAGCAATCTATACCCAGATCTTGCTCTCCTTCCACATGCCAACCACCTCCTGGGCTCCTGTTCAGCTGAACCCTAGAAGCCAACCGCCCAAGGCAGAAAACAGTGCAAAGAGGGGTGAAGAGTAGGTATGTGTGGTAGACTGAATCATGACCCCCAACAAAACTCATCTTCTTAATTTTAATTTACATTCCTATAGGTGTGAACCCATTTGAAAATAAGATTTTTTTAAAGATTAGTTAAGTTCTAGCCAAACAGAATCAGGGTGGATTTAATCCATAATACTGGAGGCCTTAGAAGGAGAGGCAATTCAGACTGAGTCAGTCAATAGAAACCAGAAGAAGCCAGAAGATGCAGAAGCCAGAGAACACTATAGGAGTAGGCCAAGGACATCCCCATGCAACTGAGGCAAAGATACAAGCCAAGGAACCCCAAGGATTGTGGCAAGTCATTACCAGAATGCTCTAGACTCTGAGAGAAAGCAAGGCCTGGCAGACACTCGGGCTTGGGACTTTTGAACTCTAAAATGGTGAGCCAATAAATTTTTGTTGTTTAAGCCAACCCATTGTTTGGTATTTGTCCTAGCAACACCGGCATATGAAAGGGCAAAAGGAAGATATTTGGCACCTGTCTTGATGTAGAAGGATCTGGAAACTGGTAAAGGAAATTTTAACTCTATCATTTCCTGACTAGCCATGTCTGTTCATAATTCATCCAACACTTTCAACGAGGGCATGTACTATGACAAGTCATTGTGTTATACACGGTGAAGACATAAAGATAGTAAGGTAGAAATTCAGCTCTCAAGAAGTTTTAAGTCTTTAATAATTTAAGTAGACATATATGCAAAACAGCTATAAACAGAGTAAAACAAAGGAAATAATTAAAATACAGATTGAACTATAAAGAGGTGTTGAAAGTATTGGGAGTTCGGTGTAGAGAAATTTCTAAGCTAACTTAGCTTCGTATGGGCAGGCATCAGGAATTGAACCCAGGTCTCCAGCCTGGCAGGCGAGAACTCTGCCACTGCGCCACCATTGCCTGCCCTACACCTTAGCTTTGATGTTGTAGTAGTAATATATGCAACTGTTGATTAATGTAGATTGCTGGTATAAATTCAAGTTTCGAGAATTTGAAATATACTTGAAATTGAATTTCATCTATTAATAGCCAATAATAAATCATAATAAAAATTTTGGCTACTCAAAAACTTTTCTTCCAGAATTGAAGTATATGCAAAGGACAGATTCATGAATGCTATTTTTTTTGTGAAACATTATCCAAGATTTTATATTTAGCCTCTGACATTCATAAACCCTTTAAGTATCTGTTATCATAGAGGATATCCTACAATTTGTTTTCCCACTTTAACCAAACCATTTCCATTTTGGCATATTTCTCTCCAGGTTTTGTCTATATGCACATGTTTCAGACCTGGGCTCCCTGAATCCGAAAAACTTTATGCCATTTTTTTTTTAGTTCAGGGAAGGTAACTATTACAGCCATAGTGTTTTCCAGATAATCCAAGTAGCCTCAGCCAACTTTTGGCTGGAGCTGGCACTTTCCCAAAGCAACATAGACAATCCGCGGATAAATCCTGCCTGACTAATCTGTTTAAACTCTAAAGAGTAGGAGTAATAGGGTCATTGTCCGTGCTGCTAAAGATGTTTTTCATGAGAGGGAAATGAAGAGGGACAGTGAGCCCTTTAAAAATGGAAGAAAAAAAAAAGCCTTAGTCACACTCTAGTAGAATAAGGAAGCCTCAGCTGCAAACCAGTTTGAACAGAGATATAAAATATTAGAGGGTCTGACTTTACTAATATTTGTTTAAGTTTTCTCTATCTCTTGATTAAAAAAGAAAAAAAAATTCTCCTTCCCACAGCTTCTTTTCCCTCCTCCCCCCCAGTAGAAAATAGTGTGATTCCTTGCCCAATACTGGGGTGCTGGGGTGCTGGGCTCCCCACTGCTTGTAGGTGAAATGCTACAGCTGTAGAGCCCCTCTGTCAGGCTCAAAAGGAGTTGCAAGGCAGGTTTCTAGAATTTGTTCTTTCCTTTTCTTTTGCAAATTGTAAAAGGGTTATATTTTCATCTTTATAGTGAAAATTGAAACAGTGGTGTGATTTATTTTATAAAGTCTCCCTGCATAGGTATGTTGGTAGGAATTTAGCCACTCCAAGGCGAGATGTACCTCGACACCCTCTCTGGTTCAAATGAATCATGGCAAAAAATAGAAATAATAAAAAATAAACCCATTCTGCTACAACAGACCCTTCAGACTCGAGTCCCTGCCTTACTTTCCAGCCTCATTCCTGTGGCCACCATCACTGCTCCTTCTCTCTCCTAACCCCTGCACTCAGTCCACCTTACACCACTTCCAGGTGTAGCCTTCCAGGCCACTCTGCACTGCTCCCCATATCAACCGTCTCTTTCCACTGTCCATCTGAGAAGCACAGACTCAGTTCTCCAGGAAGCTTTTTGAACCCTCCAGCTGCTCCCCAGAAAACTGGTCACTCACTTCTTAGTTACCCATCACACCCACAGAGCCGTGTGTCCTGACATCAATGTTCGTCACAACTTATTTCCTGTCTCCTAAACCGGAGCGTGCCATACCTTAGTACTGGATCCCGTCTAATAGGCACTTGTTAAGCGCATAAATACAAAACAAAACTTCTCTTCCATACAAGAGAACTGGTAGCCTTGGAGACAAGAAGAATGGGGAGTGAAGGCAACCAACACTTTTTGCGTATATTCTGTGTCCTACATTCTTTTTTTTTTAATGGTTTAACCATTTTTAAAATATTTTTACTGATAAAACTTTACAAACATACAAACATTCTTAGCATACAAACATTCCATATATGCATAATCAGTGGCTCACAATATCATCACATAGTTGTGCGTTCATCACCATGATCATTTTTTTTGAACATTTGCATCACTCCAGAAAAAGAAAAAAGAAAAAAATCATACATGCCACACACCTTATCCCTCCCTCTCACTGATCACTAGTATTTCCATCTACCCAATTTGCCCCCCATTATTTGTTTAATTTTTATCCATATTTTTTATTCATCTGTCCATACCCTAGATAAAAGGAGCATCAGCACAAGGTTTTCACAATCACACAGTCACACTGTAAAAGCTACATCATTATACAATCAGCTTGTCCTATATTCTTAATATTTATTATAATATTTAGCACTAGAATAATGCAAGGGCACAGCAAATGAAATCCCTAAATTGCCAATTTGCAAAGAGACGTTGAGAAAATAAGGAACGACACGTTAAACACATTTCAACCCGATTCAATCTAGTTTTTTCTGACTGGAGAGCCTGGGTGCTTCTCCAATTCACCAAGCAACAATCAAAAAGGGAGAAAACGCTCTCTCCGCCGGACCGCCGCGCGGCGCACGCGCCCCGCAGCAGCCGAGCCGCCCGACCTCCCTACCCCCTCTCTCTCTCCGCCGGACCGCCGCGCGGCGCACGCGCCCCGCAGCAGCCGAGCCGCCCGACCTCCCTACCCCCTCTCTCTCTCCGCCGGACCGCCGCGCGGCGCACGCGCCCCGCAGCAGCCGAGCCGCCCGACCTCCCTACCCCCTCTCTCTCTCCGCCGGACCGCCGCGCGGCGCACGCGCCCCGCAGCAGCCGAGCCGCCCGACCTCCCTACCCCCTCTCTCTCTCTACCCCCCTCCTCCCCATCCTGCTCCGGCTGCTCTCCAACCAACACGGTGCCCTCTTCCCCCGCCTTCACCGTGCTCCTCCGCCACCAGCCTCGACAGCCTTGCCGCCCTCACCTTTCCTCCTCCAGAACAACTACTGGGGGAGTGGAGATAATACAGAGCAGCTCCCGGAGCCACGAGGGAAATCAAAGGGACAGCGTACCCCATCCTGGAACGGCTGACTATCTGGGAGAACCAGCTCCGGTGAGATCACCAAGGGGCACGGGCTTTCCTGGGTGGGACAGCAAGCGACCGGAGTCCCTCCCTTCCACCTTCCCAGGCCAGCTGGTAGAATTGGACAGGCGGTCCCCTTAGGCCGCGGCGGCTGGTGCCCCCACCACACGAGGCCCCCCGGAAAAACTGAGATAGTTGGGTCGGAAATCCCCAGACTGCGGAGAACAGTGACCGGGGGATCCCTTCCAAACACGTGACTCCCCCGTCGGCTGGGAGCAGTGCACTCTCCCGGGCTGCGACAGCTGGCGCCCTCCCGCCACGCTTGGTGCCCCGGGCCGACTAGCTAATTTGGCCGGACGCTCTCCTGTGCTGCGACAGCCGGCGACCCTCCCCGCGTTTGGAACCCCGGGCCGGCTGACATTCTTCCAAGACGCTTCGGTTGCCGAACCTCCCCTACGGCGAGAGTTTTCCAGAGTTGAGGGACCCACAGCAACTTTCGCTGGTGGAACCCACAGACAGGCGTGTGCCACGTGTGCCACCTACTGGGCAGGATAGGAAGAACAGAACCCAGAGACTGCGCAGAAAAATCTTTCAACGTTCGGGTGGGGTCGAACACCCGGGGAAATCTGACTAAATGCCCAGACGCCAGCAGAAGATAACGGATCACGCTCAGAAAATTGAACATATGGCCCAGTCAAACGAAGAAACCAATAGTTCAAATGAGATACAGGAGCTGAAACAACTAATGCTGAATATACGAACAGAAATGGAAAACCTCTTCAAAAACGAAATCGATAAATTGAGGGAGGACATGAAGAAGACATGGGCTGAACATAAAGAAGAAATAGAAAAACTGAAAAAACAAATCACAGAACTTATGGAAGTGAAAGATAAAGTAGAAAAGATGGAAAAAACAATGGATACCTACAATGACAGATTTAAAGAAACAGAAGATAGAATTAGTGATTTGGAGGATGAAACATCTGAACTCCAAAAAGAAACAGAAACTATCCGGAAAAGAATGGAAAAATTTGAACAAGGTATCAGGGAACTCAAGGACAATGTGAACCGTACAAATATACGTGTAGTGGGTATCCCAGAAGGAGAAGAGAAGGGAAAAGGAGGAGAAAAACTAATGGAAGAAATTATCACTGAAAATTTCCCAACTCTTATGAAAGACCTAAAATTACAGATCCAAGAAGTGCAGCGCACCCCAAAGAGATTAGACACAAATAGGCGTTCCCCAAGACACTTACTAGTTAGAATGTCAGAGGTCAAAGAGAAAGAGAGGATCTTGAAGGCAGCGAGAGAAAAACAATCCGTCACATACAAGGGAAACCCAATAAGACTATGTGTAGATTTCTCAGCAGAAACCATGGAAGCTAGAAGACAGTGGGATGATATATTTAAGTTACTAAAAGAGAAAAACTGCCAGCCAAGACTCCTATATCCAGCAAAATTGTCCTTCAAAAATGAGGGAGAATTTAAAACATTCTCAGACAAAAAGTCACTAAGAGAATTTGTGACCAGGAGACCAGCTTTGCAAGAAATACTAAAGGAAGCACTAGAGTCAGATACAAAAAGACAGAAGAGAGAGACATGGAGAAAAGTGTAGAAAGAAGGAAAGACAGATATGATATATATAATACAAAAGGCAAAATGGTAGAGGAAAATATTATCCAAACAGTAATAACTCTAAATGTCAATGGACTGAATTCCCCAATTAAAAGACATAGACTGGCAGAATGGATTAAAAAACAGGATCCTTCTATATGCTGTCTACAGGAAACACATCTTAGACCCAAAGATAAATATAGGTTGAAAGTGAAAGGTTGGGAAAAGATATTTCATGCAAACAACAACCAGAAAAGAGCAGGAGTGGCTATACTAATATCCAACAAATTAGACTTCAAATGTAAAACAGTTAAAAGAGACAAAGAAGGACACTATATACTAATAAAAGGAACAATTAAACAAGAAGACATAACAATCATAAATATTTACGCACCGAACCAGAATGCCCCAAAATACGTGAGGAATACACTACAAACACTGAAAAGGGAAATAGACACATATACCATAATAGTTGGAGACTTCAATTCACCACTCTCATCAATGGACAGAACATCTACACAGAGGATCAATAAAGAAATAGAGAACCTGAATATTACTATAAATGAACTTGACTTAACAGACATTTATAGGACATTACATCCCACAACAGCAGGATACACCTTTTTTTCAAGTGCTCATGGATCATTCTCAAAGATAGACCATATGCTGGGTCACAAAGCAAGTCTTAACAAATTTAAAAAGATTGAAATCATACACAACACTTTCTCGGATCATAAAGGAATGAAGTTGGAAATCAATAATAGGCGGAGTGCCAGAAAATTCATAAATACATGGAGGCTCAACAACACACTCTTAAACAACAAGTGGGTCAAAGAAGAAATTGCAAGAGAAATTAGTAAATACCTAGAGGCAAATGAAAATGAAGACACAACATATCAAAACTTATGGGACGCAGCAAAGGCAGTGCTAAGAGGGAAATTTATTGCCCTAAATGCCTTTATCAGAAAAGAAGAAAAGGCAAAAATGCAGGAATTAACTGTCCACTTGGAAGAACTGGAGAAAGAACAGCAAACTAATCCCAAAGCAAGCAAAAGGAAAGAAATAACAAAGATTAGAGCAGAAATAAATGAAATTGAAAACATGAAAACAATAGAGAAAATCAATAAGACCAGAAGTTGGTTCTATGAGAAAATCAACAAGATTGATGGGCCCTTAGCAAGATTGACAAAAAGAAGAAGAGAGAGGATGCAAATAAATAAGATTAGAAATGAAAGAGGAGACATAACTACTGACCTCACAGAAATAAACGAGGTAATAACAGGATACTATGAACAACTTTACGCTAATAAATACAACAATTTAGAAGAAATGGACAGGTTCCTGGAAAGACATGAACAACCAACTTTGACTCAAGAAGAAATAGACGACCTCAACAAACCAATCACAAGTAAAGAGATTGAATTAGTTATTCAAAACCTCCCTAAAAAGAAAAGTCCAGGACCAGACGGCTTCACATGTGAATTCTATCAAACATTCCAGAAAGAATTAGTACCTACTCTCCTCAAACTCTTCAACATAATCGAAGTGGAGGGAAAACTACCTAATTCATTCTATGAAGCCAACATCACCCTCATACCAAAACCAGGCAAAGATATTACAAAAAAAGAAAACTACAGACCAATCTCTCTAATGAATACAGATGCAAAAATCCTCAATAAAATTCTAGCAAATCGTATCCAGCAACACATTAAAAGAATTATACATCATGACCAAGTAGGATTCATCCCAGGTATGCAAGGATGGTTCAACATAAGAAAATCAATTAATGTAATACACCATATCAACAAATCAAAGCAGAAAAATCACATGATCATCTCAATTGATGCAGAGAAGGCATTTGACAAGATTCAACATCCTTTCCTGCTGAAAACACTTCAAAAGATAGGAATACAAGGGAACTTCCTTAAAATGATAGAGGGAATATATGAAAAACCCACAGCTAATATCATCCTCAATGGGGAAAAATTGAAAACTTTCCCCCTAAGATCAGGAACAAGACAAGGATGTCCACTATCACCACTATTATTCAACATTGTGTTGGAAGTTCTAGCCAGAGCAATTAGGCAAGAAAAAGAAATACAAGGCATCAAAATTGGAAAGGAAGAAGTAAAACTATCACTGTTTGCAGACGATATGATACTATATGTAGAAAACCCAGAAAAATCCACAACAAAATTACTAGAGCTAATAAATGAGTACAACAAAGTAGCAGGCTACAAGATCAACATTCAAAAATCTGTAGCTTTTCTATACACTAGTAATGAACAAGCTGAGGTAGAAATCAAGAAACGAATCCCATTTACAATCGCAACTAAAAGAATAAAATACCTAGGAATAAATTTAACCAAAGAGACAAAAAACCTATATAAAGAAAACTACAAAAAACTGTTAAAAGAAATCACAGAAGACCTAAATAGATGGAAGGGCGTACCGTGTTCATGGATTGGAAGACTAAATATAGTTAAGATGTCAATCCTACCTAAATTGATTTACAGATTCAATGCAATACCAATCAAAATCCCAACAACATATTTTTCAGAAATAGAAAAACCAATAAGCAAATTTATCTGGAAGGGCAGGGTACCCCGAATTGCTAAAAACATCTTGAGGAAAAAAAACGAAGCTGGAGGTCTCGCGCTGCCTGACTTTAAGGCATATTATGAAGCCACAGTGGTCAAAACAGCATGGTATTGGCATAAAGATAGATATATCGACCAATGGAATCGAATAGAGTGCTCAGATATAGACCCTCTCATCTATGGACATTTGATCTTTGATAAGGCAGTCAAGCCAACTCACCTGGGACAGAACAGTCTCTTCAATAAATGGTGCCTAGAGAACTGGATATCCATATGCAAAAGAATGAAAGAAGACCCATCTCTCACACCCTATACAAAAGTTAACTCAAAATGGATCAAAGATCTAAACATTAGGTCTAAGACCATAAAACAGTTAGAGGAAAATGTTGGGAGATATCTTATGGATCTTACAACTGGAGGTGGTTTTATGGACCTTAAACCTAAAGCAAGAACACTGAAGAAGGAAATAAATAAATGGGAGCTTCTCAAAATTAAACACTTTTGTGCATCAGAGAACTTCATCAAGAAAGTAGAAAGACAGCCTACACAATGGGAGACAATATTTGGAAATGACATATCAGATAAGGGTCTAGTATCCAGAATTTATAAAGAGATTATTCAACTCAACAACAAAAAGACAGCCAACCCAATTACAAAATGGGAAAAAGACTTAAACAGACACCTACCAGAAGAAGAAATACGGATGGCCAAGAGGCACATGAAGAGATGCTCAATGTCCCTGGCCATTAGAGAAATGCAAATCAAAACCACAATGAGATATCATCTCACACCCACCAGAATGGCCATTATCAACAAAACAGAAAATGACAAGTGCTGGAGAGGATGCGGAGAAAGAGGCACACTTATTCACTGTTGGTGGGAATGTCAAAGGGTGCAACCACTGTGGAAGGCAGTTTGGCGGTTCCTCAAAAAGCTGAATATAGAATTGCCATACGACCCAGCAATACCATTGCTAGGTATCTACTCAAAGGACTTAAGGGCAAAGACACAAACGGACATTTGCACACCAATGTTTATAGCAGCGTTATTTACAATTGCAAAGAGATGGAAACAGCCAAAACCTCCATCAACAGAAGAGTGGCTAAACAAACTGTGGTATATACATACGATGGAATATTATGCAGCTTTAAGACAAGATAAACTTGTGAACCATGTAATAACATGGATGGACCTAGAGAATATTATGCTGAGTGAATCCAGCCAAAAACTAAAGGACAAATACTGTATGGTCCCACTGTTGTGAACGGACATTCGAGAATAAACTTGAAATATGTCATTGGTAACAGAGTTCAGCAGGAGTTAGAAACAGGGTAAGACAATGGGTAATTGAAGCTGAAGGGATACAGATTGTGCAACAGGACTAGATACAAAAACTCAAAAATGGACAGCACAATAATACCTAATTGTAAAGTAATCATGTTAAAATACTGAATGAAGCTGCATCTGAGCTATAGGGTTTTTTTTTGTTTTTGTTTGCTTGTTGGTTTGTTTGTTGTTGTTGTTTTTTACTATTACTACTACTTTTATTTCTTTTCTTTATATTGACATTTTATATCTTTTTCTGTTGTGTTGCTAGTTCCTCTAAACTGATGCAAATGTACTAAGAAACAATGATCATGCATCTATGTGATGATGTTAAGAATTACTGAGTGCATATGTAGAATGGTATGATTTCTAAATGTTGTGTTAATTTCTTTTTTTTCTTTCCGTTAATAAAAAAAAAAAAAAAAAAAAAAAAAAAAAAAAAGGGAGAAAACCTTCACATTTAGCTGTCCAGTGGAGAAAGTGAAAACCTTTGGTTTTCAACTCAAAGGTCACTTTCTCTTATAACCCTAACTGGACCTTTTGAAAGAGTCCAGGTGAAAATATTTCATCATGTATCTTTGCCTCTTGCATGCATGTGTAAGCATTCCAGCTTTTCTCTTTGCTATTCTGATTTCTCCAGACTCCAAGGGCAGAGATCTTTCACCTTGATTTTGGAAGTTCCAACTAACACAAAGGACTATAGGCGGAGAAAGTGCTTCCCGAACATTTTTTGTTGTTTAATCTTTTTGTTTAAGAGAGCAAATCTTTAAGCAAAGTTTAACTATTTTTTTCTCTTTTAGTTTTTCAATTTTTTATTTCAATATAATGACAAACTTACAAGGATTTTCAAAAATAGTACATAGAGTCTAGTGTGCCCTTCATCAAGTTTACCCCAAAGGTGACATATTATATAATCATAGTACAAAATCAAACCTAGGAAGTTGACATTAGTGTAATATTGTTAACTGGACTACTCCAATTTTTTTTTTTTTAAGTTTTGGCTCTTAAAAAGATGTACAGATACAACTTATACAAGATTCTCCCTTTTGTGCTGTATCATGGTTAAGGTTTGGGTCACAGGTCTTACAATAAAGCTCCCCTCTCTGCTTTTTATGTAAAATATAAGACCTTAGATTGTAATCCTCTAAATATACCTTTCATTAACAAAGGACTTTTCAGATGTTAATTTGTGTTAAAAGCAAACTGACCCAGAGGAATGTGCACTCTAAAGAAAACATTTCTCGAAAGAACAGATACCTTCTAGCTCTGTATTCATTTCCTGGCTGCTAAAACAAATACCATATAATGGGTTGGCTTAAGCAATGGGAATTTATTGGCTCATGGCTTTGACGCTAGAAGTTGAGCATCAAGGTGATACTTTCTCCCCAGAGTCTGGCTTGCTGAGGCTGGCTGCTGGCAATGCTTTGTCTTGGCTTTTCTTCATTTGGCAATGCATATGGTGGCATCTTCTCCTGTCTCTTCAGGATTCCATTGGTTTCCAGCTTCCAGCTGCTCCACAAGCCTTCACTTTCATGTCCAGTTTCCTTTGTTTATAAGGACATCAGCCATGTTGAATTAAGGCCCACCCTTATTCCGTTTGTGCACGCCTTAGCCAATAACATCTTCAGAGGTCCTCTTTACAAATGGGGTCACACCCACAGGACAGGGACTGGGATCTGAATATGCCTTTTGCAGAGAACATGATTCAGTCCCCAACAAGCCCCTACTATATGGCAAGGACTTTGCCAAACACAGGAACAAGACTGATACAAAGACACAGTCATTTCCTCAAAGAAATTCACAAACTGGGAGCAGGCATTTGAAATGGAGATGTAAGAACAGTGAGTCAAAAAAAGTCTTCTTACTGTTGAGATTAGGGACAAATGGCTGCTCTGTGAGTAAGAAAACAGACTAAAGCACAATTTGGCTGAAGTGATTCTGTGAACCAGATATAAAGGCCATAATTGTTTAGAGTTGGATTAGTTGGTTAATCCTAGGATAGAACCAGGAAAATAAAAGAGCCTGGACTAGGAAAGGATTGAACTCAAACAAATGTCACACACTGGGGTGCATCTTGTTTAGACTGTTTTCTGAGGGCCACACCTTCAAATGCCCTCTGCTTTGATGTCGCCTCTAAGACATATGAGCAAATCAAATTCCTCCTAAAAGAGTTCCTTATCTCCATCAATGTTACAGCATTTTCCCAGCCCAAATTTTGGCATTAATTTTTATTGTTCCTTCCATCATTCATATCTAGTGTATGGATGTTTCTCATTGAATGTTCCACCATTCTTCTCCATTCTCACCAGCTCAACTCAGGGCTTCACTACCTTTATTGCTTTTTACAATAAGTGCATCCTGTTTACCTTCCCTGATGTGAGGCTTATATTCATTTCCTGAGGCTGCTGTAACAAATAACCATGAACTTGGGGGCTTAAAACAACAGACAGCTATTCTCACGGTCCAGAGGCCACAAATCCAGAATCGATCAGGGCCATGTTCCTTCTGGAACAGAGAGAATCTATTCTTTGCTTCTTCCAGATTCTGTGGCTGTTGACATTCTTTAACCTGCAGTTGCATCTCTGCCTCAGTGGTCACGCTGCCTCCTCCTCCTCTGAATGTCAAATCTCCTTCTGCCTCACTTTTTTAGGGTACTTGGCATTGGATTTAGGGTCTACCCAGATAATCCGGGGCTATCTCCTTATCTTAAGACCCTTAGCTTAACTACATCTGCAGTCTCTTTTCCCACATAAGGTCACATCCACAAGTCCCAGGGATAGGGTGTGGGCATATCTTTTGTGGAGCCACTATTCAACTGGCTACTAATCTCATCCTGTCCAGCCCCTCCTGCCCTCAGTGTATGAGTAACCTTGAAATCTCATGCTCATCACTTCATGCTCCTGTTGTGAACCGTCAATTTTTTTTTTTTCATTTTTCTATATCACCAAATATGAACTCCACCAGCTGGCATTTGAGGTTTACCACAGCTGGCCACATCCAAATATGGTATCTCACCAACATCCTGCAATTTAGTTCACCAGACATTACTATACATAACACCATTCTAGATTTTGGGGGATACCAAGGTAAATACAATGTCACCCCAGCTCTCACAGATGCGTGACCCAGTTAAAGGGACAGTTGTACAGAGCCTACTGAATATAGCACAATGAATTAACCCAGACCCCGTTGTCACCAGGCCAGCCCCCACACTTTGTTCCTACTAAATACTATGTCACACAGTTTGGTTCTTATTTACATTGTTGTGCAGCTTTACTACTGTGTTAATCTTTTAATTGCGTACCCAAAGAAAATTTTTTTTTAGCTCTAGGATTGTGGCTTTTTGTACTTTCCCCAGATTAACTGTAAGAGGGCTAAAAATAATGCTAAGCAGGTCTTATAATCACACTTTGCTTGCACTGACATGGTTTATTGCACTTGTATTCAATGGCGGAATGTGGTAACTAACTCTATGTGGGATAATTGGAGAAGATGAATGTAATGAAGAGCTGCTCCCCTGCCAGCCTCTTAAGCAGTGGTGGTTATGGGGGCAGCAAATGTAGGAAACCCTTTGGGGAGCTCCACCTCCACGAGATTCCAGCTAGAACAAACCAGTACATAGAGGGAAACCTGATTCCGACTGAGTGAGTGAATACAGCCTACAGAATTTCCGACCTAAACATTATTTGCGAAATCTGGATTGTGAAAATAATTAAAAGAAGGTGACTTTGCTATTCTCTTATAGATAACCTAAGAACTTTTTTCAAAAGCGAAGTCCCATGTAGTAAGAACTTCCTCTAGCAATTAAGAAAAAAGAATCATTGTCATTGTGAAGTGAAACTAGGAGTGACATTGTTTTATGCTTCTATTTGTATGAATCTACCGAAATGTTCTAGAATAAGCACACTTTTTAAAACCTTAAAAATTTACAAAATTATGAAGCTGAAAACTTAGAAAAGAAAATCTGAAAGAATAATTTCTAACTGGTCTCTTTTGGCATGTTTCTTCCTGGTATTTTTCATATATATTTATATTTATACATATAAATCTATATACTTTTAACATAAAAGTTACCATATTTTTCATACCATATGGTAAACAATTTTTCTTTACACAAAATTATTTGCTTCGGTAATATTCTGATATGATTTCATTTTAATGATTGTATATATTTCATTTTGTGAATGTACCAAAATTTAATGAATGATTTTTTTTAGCTATCAAATATTTAGATAGTTTCCAGGTTTTCACTATTATGACTGTTACAATAAACATCCTGTTATACGTCTTCATTAAATTCCTAGAATTGGAATTTGTCAAAGGATATACACATTTTTAAAACTTTTTATTTATATTGTCAAATAATAATTGAGGTCGATTGACAACCAAGTCAATATTACTAAGTCGATAACCAGCAAGGAATGCCCACACTAGAGATCAGTTGTCGTTTTTGTTCATTATTAACTTACTAGGTGTGCTGGTTTGAAAGGATTTATGTACCCTAGAAAAGCCATGTTTTAATCCTAACCAGTCGTGTGGGAGCAAGGGTTTCTTCTAATCTCTATTCAGGACTATAGGTTGGAAACTTGATTAAGTTATTCCACAGAGATGTGACTCAATCAATTGTTGGTATTAAGCTTGATTAGATGGAGACGTGTCTCCACCCATCTGTGAGTCTTGATTAGTTTACCGGGACCCTATAAAAGAGGAGACATTTTTTGGAGAGAGTATCTTTTGAGAATGATGAGAAAGCCATAGCAGAGCCGAGCAGAGCCAAGAGTTCGTGAAAACCAGACTCCATCAGCCAGCGACCTTTGGAGATTCTGAGAGAACAGAGTAGGACAACAGAATGACGAAAGCCGTAAAGCAGAGTCCACCAGCCAGTGATCTTTGGAAATGAAGGAGAATACCTCTGGGGGAGCTTCATGAAGCTAGAGGCCTGAAGAGGAAGCTAGCAGCTGATGCCATATTCGCCATGTGCCTTTCCACTTGAGAGAGAAGTCCTGAACTTCATCGGCCTTCTTGAATCAGGGTATCCTTTCCTGGATGCCTTAGATTGGACATTTCTAAAGACTTGCCTTAATTTTATTTTTTGCTTGGGCAGGCACATTGCCTTAATTTTTTTTGCTTGGGCAGGTACCAGGAATCAAACCTGGTTCTCCAGCATGGTAAGCGAGAATTCTGCATGGAGCCACTGTCACACCGCCCTACAGACTTGCTTTAATTGGGACATTTTCATGGCCTTAGAACTCTAAACTTGTAACTTATTAAGTTTCCTTTTTTAAAGCCATTCCATTTCTGGTATATTGTATTTGGCAGCTAGCAAACTAAAACATTAGGCATAAAAGCAAATCATGCTTTAATCTGCATTTCTTTCTCATGCATTTCTTCTTTGGAATTACCTGATCATGTCCTTTTTCATTTTTCCTTGGAGAAAATGGCTCTTCTTTTCTTATATGTTTTTTTATTATATTAATTTTTTTATTATTTTATTTTATATTTTTTAATATTAAGGATGTCATTATTTTAAAATAAATATGGCAAATATTGCTCCCAATCTGTGACTTTCAATCTTGCTTATAGTGCTTTGGTTACTTTTTTTTGTTAGTCAGAGTATTATTCTTAAGGTTTTTTTTTCCCTTTGTTTGTATGGCGATGTACTTAAACTCATGAGACATTTTAAACATTGGTAAACCACAAGGATCAACTTTGGAAGTGACCAATTATTGGAACAATAATTCATTATCAAATTAGAAAAAGAATAATTATATATTTTTAAATGCAAATATATTAAATTGTTTAAGAGCCCTTTTTAAGAGCAAAGCAAATATTTAATGTACATGAGAGTAATTGTGCCTCCCATGCCACACTCCACACCCCAGAAGTGTTGTTTTTGATCTGAGTGGTCGGATTGAGAAACGTCATAATGTAGAGACTCTAGAGTCAGCAGGATCAAATGCGAGAATGAAGCCAGAGAGCTACGTAGGGCCGGGAGTGAAAGCCATGCAGAAAAGAATTATCTAAGCTCCACAAAAATGGATGGGTGTCTTTAAAGAGGCTACCCTTTTTTAAAAAAAGCAGAAATTATTGACTATATTCCTGGAAGATGACACATTCACAGGCATTGGGGATAAGATGAATCCAGACATATAAAAGTTTAGTTTTATTATAGGTACTTGAATACAAACATTGCAGTACTTATTGCTACTTGTATACCCTTTTAGCAAGGCAGTTACAGTCCAAATGAGAAAATATAAACAAAATTATGCACTTTATTTTTTAATATCTACATTGAATTCTTTTATAAATTTTATAATGCAATTAAAACTATTATTTCCCCCACTTGATGATGTTCTCGCTCTGTTCTTTTAATTACGACATCTCTGAAGACCCTGAACTTGGTGGAATGATCTTCAGTTATGGCAGGAAATGTTAAACAGGTAACTCTACGTGGTTTTTCCAACAAGTGCTTGCTTTTTGACCTCGATTAAATGCCATATTTAAACAAAAATATTTAAAAATATTTAACATCTCATATGGTCACAGTTCCCTAGCGCTTTGCTCCAGCCTGGACACTGACCATGGAAAAGTAGATGCCTTTCTGAGCCAGCAGCTGCTGATGTGTGCCATGCTCCTTGATTTTGCCGTTCTGAAACACCACGATCAAGTCTGCGTTCTGGATGGTGGAGAGGCGGTGAGCAATCACGATGCAGGTGCGGCCTTCTCTGGCTTTGTCCAGGGCTTCTTGGACGACCTGTTCAGTAATTGCGTAAATTAATTCCAATAAAAGTATTTCTCCATCTTTAATTCCTCCTCCATAAAAAGCCCCATGATTGATCGCTCAACCAATAGATCATTCTTTTACTAAGATGTCAGTGATGCGCAACATAGATTTTTAGGAAGCGAGAGAGTTATCATATCAGAAGATAATTGAATCCTAGTTTGTATTAGTTCTGAGGCAGGGGTTATCTGTTCTCAAAGTTATGGCACTAAATACAGTCTATAAGATAATTTCAAAACATTTATATTGTGCCTAGTCACACATCTTAAAAAGCAGCCTGGTAGTCCAGCTCTGCAGCAAATTCAAGAAATTTACAGAGACAGAGAGCACAGGCTCCTTGAAATTTGGTATTTTTAAGATGCAGAGCATCTCAGAATGGCGGATGGCCTCTCTTCGTTTTACAAGCTCAATTTGTCTTTCAGATATCTCGACACTCAGCCTTTTCTTGAACTGAAAATGACTGCTAATATTTATGTTAAGACCCAGCCAGATTTTAAGATTATCTTGGCCTCCCCCTTTTTCATATGGCTGCTGAGCTGATGCAGCCAGCAGAGAAAGGAAGTATCCCTCCTGGGTGCAGGTTCTTAGGTCAATACAAAGCAATAAAGGGCTGTTTTTCTGTTTGTTTTGTTTTGTTTTCTAGAATTTATAAGACTAATTTGCCTCGGGCCATCTTTGTTATTCAGTTCTCCTGAATTTTCGTTCTCCTGAATAATAGCTACCATAAGCTGTTTAAATTACACTGAAAGCTGACATGAGTAGTAATCAATTTATCTGGCTGAATTTTGACTCTACTATGGGATATAAAAGCATACAATTAAATTTTATAAGGACAACTGATGCAAAGTGTGAATGAGTCCAATCTAAATCCTTACCTTTTCACTTTCTGTATCCAGAGCTGATGTAGCTTCATCCAAAAGCAAAATATGAGGCTGTCTCACCAAGGCACGGGCTATGGCAATGCGCTGTTTCTGGCCACCAGACAGCTGAGTTCCTTTGTCTCCTACTCTGGTATTATATTTCTGTAAAAAGGTTTTGTGTTTTAATTATGAAATGTAGAACAGATAATAAAGTACTAACAATCCATTTTTCTTACAGAAGACGGGATAACTACTTCCACACACGCAAACATGACTTAGGTTCAGAAGCCAAACATGGATTCAGAGAGTTAAACAATAAAAAAATGGCTCTAAATAGTAGGGTTAATCACTCTTCTTGAAACAGAGGTTTGGGTCTTAAAATTAATTTTAATGTAAAAACATCATCAATTTTATGATGAAAAACACTGCTGCATGTTAGTCTCTTTCAGTCTCTTGTTTTATTATGTTAGGGACAAAGATTAATAGGAAGAAGGAAATTTGATCTGAACAAGCTGCCCATAAAATTGAGGCTCATCTAATTTATAACCAGCAGGTGGCGCTGTTGTAATTATTTTAAGGCGCAGAAGGGAAGAGATTCTTGGGATTTTAGCCTTTTGATGTTTTTTATAAAACTATCTCCAATGCATAAACTATTTTAATGGATGCTAAGGAATTCAATTTTGATATCTACCTTTGAAAGCTGAAATCTTTCTTTTTTTTAGAGTTTTTCCAAAATTCCTCATAGTCTATAATCGCCAGTAAATACTGACTAAGACTCTAGGGACAGGAGTTAAAGCATAAGTAGAAGAAAGCAGAAACTGGTTGTGATAATGTTTCTAACCTAGAATAAAATACTATCTTAGTTTCAGGGGCTTGCCAGGTTGAAATTTTAGTCACTTACTGGGCTTGAGTTTTATACGCAGAGTTTCACTTTGAAATTCATGTCCTATCTGCTTGTCAATATGTACTTGCTGTTTTATTTTTATTTGCTAAATGTGGCACCACTACGGTGCTCAGACGGAAGTCTTCGCCTACAGATGGAGTGAGGCGACCGGAGGAGAGCTCTAGCAGATGCAGACACCTGGCTCCATTCCAGAGCCGCGGTGCCTCTGAAGGCAGGGGCACCTGACACCTGTCTCCCTGTGAGTGCCGGGTCACCAGGTTGTACTGTATGGATATCCAGCCGAGCAGGGTAAAGGCAGGGCTGGAACCCTGCAGAAATGTAATCACAGGAGGCTTCTAAAGGGTGACGTAAATCCTGGCACTAATCACTCAGAAGCAGTGGGTCTGTAGACAGGAACCAGGAGGTAGGGAATTTTGCCTCCTCTCTCCTGGTCTAGACTCTGAGAGTCACAGTGTCTACAGATATGCTCTGGGTGATAGATGGAGCCAGAAAGGAGGGGATCCTTGCGGGGGATGAATGCCAGCTGGGCAAAATCTACTTAATAAACTAGATAATAGTTACCTTGTTTTTGTCTTTTGTTGATCCCTAGCCCACCTGTTCTCTAATGGTGGGCTGTTCTCTAATGAGCCTGCACCAGCCAACCGGAGGGCTTGTTACACAGCCTGCTGGGCTCTTCCTCTGATTGAGCAGGTCTGGGGAAGGTGTGAAAATCTGCATTTCTAATGAGCTCCCGGGTGATGCTGGTTCACGGGGTACCTGCCCACACTTTCAGTACCTGCCCACACTTTCAGAACCGCTGCCCTCAGCATTAGCAAAGGGGATTGGAGCTTTGTGTTTTAAATGTTCCAGGCTCTAGAAGGGTCAATTACCCAAAGTTGGGCTAGAATATTTGGGGGGTGGATAATACCCGCCCTGCATCCTGCAATGTCGTGGCAACAGTTCTCCCAAGAAGACCTTGAGGAAAAGGTGACTCTTGTGCAAGAGTCAGGCCCACCTGGTATTGGCATCTTTCCCAGGAGGAGGTTACCTACTGAGCTTGATTTTCTTAGGAGGCGTATTCTTACAATAAGCATCACTGCTGATGATGGAGGGGGATTGAAGCCAGGCTAGCTCCACAGGCACGTTGGAGGCTAAAGAGGCCTGAGAGACCGAGAGATGCCTGTTCCGGCACCTTCCCAGGAGATGTCTAGAGGCCCCGCACCGGACAATAGTGCAGGGAGTGGTGGTGAGCGAGCACACCATGCCAAGCCATGCTGACGGGCTGTGCTCCATTCAGAGAGAGCCACCCATCTGCCCTGGCCTGGCCTGACTCCACAGAGTGAGGTGTGGAGCTTGGGGAGATTTAGCAGTGAGGAGGCAGGATGGAGGGTAGGAACAAGGAGGGGAGCTGGTCACGGCTGCTGCTTCGACAGGACCAGAAGTAGCTCGTCCACAGGTGGAGACCCACACCTGCCTACAGGCCCTGCCTCTGGCTTGGAGGGAAAGGTCCCTCCGGACATACCCACTTTTCCCTAGCTCTGAAGAGGCACGGAGCCTCAAGCCTAGAAGCTTCAGAGCTGGAGAACTGTTCCTGAAATGTTTCCCTCCCGTAAACCCAAATCCAACACTCTGATCCTTCCCTCACAGGAAGAAGGACGATCAGGTAATTGGGACAGGAAATGTGGCCAGATGCTTGGATTGGGAGCGGTGGTGGTGGTGGTGTTTGGGATGCTCAGTTCTCTTGGTTTTCGGAAAGCCAGACCTTTAGAAACTGTTGGCTGGGCAGCTGCAATGTGCTCCTGGGGAGACTTACTTCTGGCAGCATCTCGATGAAGGGGTGGATGTTGGCCTCCTTGGCCGCCCGCACGATCTCGTCCTGCGACACGACCCGGCTGTTGTCGCCATAGGCAATGTTCTCCGCGATGCTGCAGTCAAACAGGATGGGCTCCTGGGACACGATGCCCAGGTGGGCGCGCAGCCACTGGACATTCACATGCTTTATGTCTTTCCCATCGATTAGCTGGAAACAACAGTTCACAGATCAGCTCCAGGGCAGCACACTTTGAATTTAGCAGAGCGAATATTCATACACTAAAATGGCCATGTTACTGTGAAACTGAGGAAAAGGTTGGTCCTTTTAAGGATCAGTTCACCTTAAATCAATGTCATAATTGTAAGACTTGAGCTGTTATATTTCTTTCCTTTTAACTGGTTTCTAACTATGCACATAGCAAGCAGAATAGTGCATCCTGCCATCAAGGATGACTGTGTCCTGATCCCCAGAAAGTGTCAACATGCTAGGTTGCATGGCGGGATGCTTTGAAGCACAGGACCTCGGAGGATCATGTTCTTAAAGCTGATCCATTTCTGTGGTGTAGACCTGTTGCGAGTACAACCTTTGGTTTAGGTTATTTCAGTTGAGGAGTGCTTCAGGTGGGGCTTAATCCTCTTAACAGAGTACTTTATAAGAGGATGAAACAGAAGTAAGAGAAGCCAAGAGAGAAAGCCACAGATAAAGAGTGGAAGCCACTGAAGCCAGAAACTGGAAGCAACAATACCCAGGAGAGAAGGGAGAGACCAGCAGACGCTGCCATCGCCAACAGCCTCTCTTCAGGAAAAAGGTATCATGCCTAATTTTGGACATTTTTATGGCCTCAGAACTTTAAGCTTGTAAACTAATAAAATCCCATTGTTAATAGCTAGCCCACTTCTGGTATATTGCAGTTCAGCGGCTTAAGCAAATTACAACA
This sequence comes from Tamandua tetradactyla, assembly GCF_023851605.1. Taxonomy (NCBI): domain Eukaryota; kingdom Metazoa; phylum Chordata; class Mammalia; order Pilosa; family Myrmecophagidae; genus Tamandua; species Tamandua tetradactyla. The sequence continues at coordinate 129,520,675 of NC_135327.1, read as the reverse complement.
CATGGCAAGGAGGAATTAAGGTTGCAGGTAGAACTAAGGTTGCCAATCAGATGACCATAAGATTATCCTGGATTACCCAGGTCGGCCCAGTATAGTCACAAGCATCCTTAAATGTGGAAGAGAGAGGCAAGGGAGTGGGTGTCAGGTGATGCGATGTGAGAAAGACTAGACAGGCCACATGCTGGCTTTAAAGATGGTGGAAAGAGTTATGAGCCAAGAGATGCAGGTGGTTTCTAGAAACTGGAAAAGGCAAGAAAATGAATTCTCCCCTAGAGCTTCTGGAAGAAATATATCTTTACCAACACCTTGATTTTAAGCCAGTGAGACCCATTTTGGCCTTCTGAACTCCAGAACTTAAGATAATAAGGCCTTACAGCTGCACCAATTTATGTTTGTAGAAATTTGTTACAGCAGCCACAGGGAACTAATACAATGCATCAGACTTCTGGGATGTATCCTGGCATATCTGTACTTACATCTCAATTTCTCACTAGAGAAGTGGCCAGGATGAGAGTGGAAATAAATAACGATGACTGCAGAATAGGTGGATAGGGCAGAATAGGTGGATAGGTGATCTAACCTAACCGGAGTTAGGTCGGATCAGCTTTTGAGGAATCAGTCGCAGAGGGCTGAATGGAGTAGGAGTAGTGTGGAGGGGCGGCTGCCGTCTCTTAATTCGTTATTGATCTTGGGAAGGTGAATTTCTCCAAGACGGTGTCCTTGTGTATAAAACAGGAGTAAAGATAATCCCTAAACTCACAGAGCTGAGGAGAAATGATATCCTACATGTATTGTGTTTAGCACGGTGCTGGGCACAAAGCAAGCGCTCCTTTTATCTAACTCCATAGGTGTGTGTGACAGATGGGTGGATGTCCAGAATGCTGAGCCCGAGGAGAGGATGCCCTTTCTCTCGCACTCGGACTTCCCAGATTATATTGCAGAAGTCTAGGGCATGCCCCTGACGGTTTTGCTCATTATAATACCCTCCGATGTGAACATGCCTACCTAACAGATCCGCTCTGCAATGGAGTTCTGGCCACTCAAGTGCTGTCTGTCACCTCTGAGGAGGACACCAGTGACTCAGCATCGGGTTGTGTGCTTGGCGCTGTTTTCCCAGTGGTGGTGTGAGTGTGTGCTGAGCCGTTACACTCACTGTGGCATCCCAGGCAGCTGGCTGGGTGCCTCTGGGAGACAGCCGGCCAGAGGGTGGATGCAAATCTTTGCTGCAGGAACTGAGCTTCTGTTTGCGAAACTGACTGGTGCAGGGATGGAAAGTATAGTGTGACCTTTTTATTGCCAAGCTCAGTTGCCATGGAGACTATTTGGAACATGGACACTCCAGGCTTCCTTACAATGTTAGTAAGTGAAGGTAGAGAGAAGCAGGGGAAAGAAACTGTGGCTAAATGGAAGCTCTTGCTAGACAGAATCGTACTTGAGAAATGGAAATTTGAAGCAAGAAGGAGATTTGGGTTTTTTAAAAAAAAGTTTTCCAGGTTTATATAACTAGGGGGAAACAGACACTGCCTAATCAATTAACCACAGACAAACCTGAATTATCCCAGCAAGTTTTAATGAGTTTCCCCATCACACGAAATCTAACGCACTTGAGCCTGTTTATCCTAATATAATACAACGGAAGTGCAGGCTAGTTAAAACCTGTGTTAGCTGAAGACTCCTTTCTCCTGGAAAGCATGTTTAGGAAGAACAAAACATAAAATGGATAAAGCAGAGCTTTCTTTCTTTTGGCTAAGGCAGGGATGAGGTCTGAGGGAACTCTGGGGATTGGTAAAAACTGCTCAGAAACATACGAGAAAGTAAATATATGGTAAGGAACAAAGTAATGCCAAATTAAAATGACTAGCTATCCCTATCATAGATTAAAATCTACTTGCCTTCATTAGCAAACTATTATTTGAATCTGTATTATTCCATGTGTATAATTTACTCTGAAATAATATAGATTGAGCATCGGCTATATTCTAGGCTCTGTGATAAGTGTTGTCTAATTCTGTTGTTTAACCTACAAAACTTCCTTTTGGAGGTTGGTGATACTTTAATCCCCATTTACAGATAAGGAAACAATTTACTCAAGGCCACACAACTAGTAATCGGGGGGGAGCCAGGATTGGATCTAAGGGCTATCGGTTGTGTTTTGGTCACAAAAGTATCTCAAAATTGAAGTATATTTTCTGTCCTCCTCAAAATAGGGATGTCCCATCCTGGCCCAGGCACCCGCTGGGTTACACTCAGAAAATGACAACAGACTTGTAACTGAATCCCAAAAGGAAGGACCAGAGAGGGGAGGAAGAAGAGTCAAGTGCTGGATGCTGATGGCCTCTGGATGGGGAGGGAAGCTAGGCTGCGGGTAGGAATGCTTCCTGGTAAGCGTTTAGGGGAAATGCCGGAGGCAATCACTGAGGAGAGGAACCCAAAACTTTAAGGCTCTGGTATTTTGTTGTGACTCTTTTCATTCAAAAAAAGGAAAACTGAAATTTCATACCTAACTTTTTATTTATAAATTCACATTCTTTCCTTTGTTCCTAAAATTGTGTCACCTTCAGGTCCCACAAAACTTGGATCCTCCCCTCATAAATCTGTAGCTTAATTTTTCAGGACTCTCTACACTGAAACCTCTTCCTTCCAATTCACCAGTTCAGTGGTTCCTAAACTATGGTAGGCATCAGAATCACCTGGGAGCTGTGAAACTAAAAGGTCCAGTGCTAACATATCTGGAGACCCGGTTCTTCGTCAGCTCTCCATGCCCGTCTGACACACACCGAGTTTGAGAAGCACCATTCCAGGCCAGTGTTCCTCAAAGTAAGAGTCAAGCCCCACTGGTTGCATACATTTTCCTGACCTCAGCGTGATGCTCAGGGTCTAGTCCTTTCTTCAATTCTTAGGATCAAATGATGCCCAAATCCAGAGAGTCATTATATGACAACGAGAACTAATTCCTAGTAACTGACTAGGTGGTTAAGGGTTGCTAATTGATAAAGCTTGACAACATTTACTAGAAGTTACTAGGGACACTTCTATGAAGTCTGGCTGCTATGTAGCACTTGTCAATATTTCAAAGCTTTTGTGCAAATGCACAGGGAACAGAAAATGGATATTCCTGTAGTAGATGGAAAGGACACTTTATCAATGCATTACCAGTGTTGTCTGAGATGGTTTCAGTCCTGTGCACTCAGCATTCATTTCCATATTCATCTGTGTCTCCGCCCTTCCATATGTCAAGGGACCAGAAGGCTAAAATCTATTTCCTAGACTCCCGTTGTTTGAGAAGTAATTTAGATTCCACCAGTAAGATGCACTGTGTGAAATGTGGAAGGCAGAGCCCAATTCTCCTTTAGTATATGCTCCAGCAGACAGGAGCTTGTGCAGTAGCCAGAGTCAAGTCTTAGTCCCTTTGGGAATGGAGCAGCTGGGACACTGGCATAGTTTTCTGTAGCTTCCTTGGCCATAGGATCACAGCTGCAGTATATCATCCAATGACTTTGTAAGCACCCATCCTCTACATTAAATACTAATTTACTTGAAATACATAGGGTGGTTTCTGATTCCCAAACGGAACCATAATTGATAGTTGCCCATGTTTTTAATTATGTTCTTTTTATATCTATGTATTTGTAGAAAAAAATCATTAAATTCCACCTTTATTTTCTTGTGTAAATTATTGTACTATTTACCATTGTTCTTTTCACCTGCAATACTGTGTTCTTGCCATGGTCCCCACCCTCCCCCACCGTGCTGGAAAGTGACTCTGGGTGCAGTAGGAGGGGGATGAGATTGTCTTACCCTTCCTAAATGGGTTAATGATGGGAAAAGTTTGAGAGCCACTATTCTAATTACATGATCTATTTCAGCCAAACTGGCCTATAAACCAGACTGTGTACTAATAACTTATCAACCCCTCTTCAACTCATTCTCCTGCATGCAATGCCTTCTTGACTGTGCACCCTTATGCAAATAATTCTTAGCCCCCAAGAACCAGCTCCAGACCTACCTCTTCCTTTGACAAAAGTCCCTGAAATCCCATAGTCCCTCTGTGCTATATAACTCGTTTGACAGTGCACAGTGGTGCATGTAATATAATGTGTATACTCCATTTCCTCTGTTAATGTCTCTGAGGGCAGACACCCCACCTCGTTTCAGTTCAATATTCAACACACTGCTTAATGAATGTCTGTTGAGAACCATAATCACTGTCTGAGAACCAATATGTCCTCTAATCACTTCATTTGTTGGCAAGGTCTTCATTTTGAATCTCTTGTTCAAACTTTAACTCCAAAATGGAAGTTTAAAGTCAGAATTCACAAAAACGTACAAAAAAGGTAGTAAGAATAAAGTACTAGGTTTGTCATTGTTAAATAATTGAGTAATGACATAACTGTCTTTGAATATAATAATATTTGAGAAGTAGTGATTTCTGTGGGGAAAATTAAAAAAGAATTCTGAACTACAGGTTGAAAATTCCATTTCTGCTTCAATCTCTATTGCAGCCAGGACCCATATGGAGCTGCTTTGCATCAGACAGGCTGTACTGAGCAGGTGTCTCTTCTGATTCATCGGTGCCTGTGCAATACCAGTTATTAAATATTTTGAATAACAAGCCTGAGTATAATCAGTAACTAACTGCCTACATAACGAACACTTCTTGTTCTAAATTCTGTTTCTTCATAGTCTGATTCTTTATAGTAATTAAAAAATTTCACTTCTCCTTTCAAGGCTCCTCTGTCATCCCAATTACCTAAAACTGTCCCTGACAGGCACTAGATAAAGGTTTGTTGAATCTTGAATGAATGAACCCTTCACTCACCCTTTTAATTCAGAAGACAAAAAAGAACTCCTCCAAATTCTTTATCCACCTCCCAAATTTGTTCATCTCACTTCTTTTCCTCAGAAAATGTCTCAATATGTCCTCTCCATCAGTGGTCTTGCCACATCCTTAGTCATAAAAATGCTCAAGCTCCTCCTGAAAATTCTCCCTGGACTTTGCCTCCCCACCCAAGCTATTATTCTTACTTTCTTTCACCTTCAATCTTCTGGAGAGTTTGTGCTCACTTAAATCTTTATTTCCTCTCCAATCCATACCTCAACTTGCTAAACGTTTTCTACCACCATCCGCATACTTTCAAATGTCAGAAATAGCCTTTCACTGCCAAATCCTATCCCATCTTTTCAGCCCTCGTGTTGTCCTATTCTCCACAGCATTTGTCACTGCTGCTGCTGTTTCCTTCCTAGAATACTTCCACCACCTACCTTGGCTTCCATCTCAGCTGCATCTCCTAGCACCTTTGCTATCTTTCTCGCTGCTTCATATTTTTTGTTGGCTCCTCTCATGTAAGCTGAAACCTAACCAAGGCAGGTGAGGTGGGTAGTAAGGAGGCTGCTCCGAAAAGAGAACAGAGGGGCAGGTTTAGAGAGAGGCTGGAGAAGCTGGTGGGACAGATGGCCACTTGGTGACCGCCATCTGGGATGTCAGTCTTTCTCTCAGCAGGGCTGTTGTTTAAAAGTTTGAAAAAAAAAATCATGCCTTATAGTTGGGGGTTAAATACCTAGAGTGGTTCAGGGGAGGTAAAACCTTGAAATGCGTTGATCGTGGAAGCACTCACCACTGTTCCACCCACGGGGTCGTAGAAGCGCTCGAGGAGCTGGACCACGGTGCTCTTCCCGCAGCCACTGCTGCCCACCAGCGCCAGCGTCTGTCCCTTCCTCACCGCCAGGCTCAGCCCCCGAAGCACTGAGATGTCTGGCCGGGTGGGATAGTTGAACATGACTTCATTAAATGTCACATTCCCTTCCATCTTATCCTACAATCGGAACAAGATCAGAACAGCAACACTGAATGTGACTGCTGCAATATCACCAGGTGTCAGCTGGCAGTGAACATGTCTCATGCCATCTGGGCTTCATTTTAATTTGTTAGAATTGAATAAATAAAACCTCAAAGAGTTCATGCTTTTACGGCATGTATTGCTCTTGTGCAAATGTGATCATTAAATCTGTTTCCCCAAGAATCAAGTAACAGCAAACAATAAAATCTGACCAACAGGACTTGCTTATAAAGTGGGCAGTATTCCTGTCTCCCTATAACTTTGTTAAACAAAAGTACTGGGTGTTATAGACATTATTGGCATTTAGTAAAATGAATCCATGATTTAGAAAGTTATTTTTTTTATTGGCAAATTTCAAAAGCACAGATTTCATTAAAGTTCCTCTTATAATAAATTTCTTCAGGAGTTAGGAACAGATCATATAATTGAAAAATCAAGCTCACCGGCTTCAGGCCATCTGTGCTATAGCTGTCGATGAGAGGGACCTTTTCAATGATCATAATGATGTGGGCTGCTGACACTTTGGCTTTGGCATAGTCGGGGGCAAATGAACTGACTTGCCCAACTGCCATGGCACCAAAGACAATAGCTGAAAATACCCTGGAACAAAAAAAGGCAAAACATGCATGTGACGTATAAGAAAGAAGACACTGTACAACCAGACAGTATTGCTTCAAATACTTACAAGAGTTGAAACAAAACAAAAGAAACCCCTTTCCCTTCTAAATTATATCAGTGTAATAGATTGATCATAAAATGAGCCTTTTGTTTTTTCACGTTTTTTTCATTCCACCTCGCAATGTGACTTTGCAACTCTTTCATTTAAGGAGTAGAGTTTATTTCCCTACCCTTTGTACTTGGGCTGGCCTTGTGACTTGTTTTGGACAGCAGGATGTGGTGAGAGTGACTGTTGCCAGTCCATGCCCATGCCTCAGAAATTTGCTTTCTCTCTCTCCCTCTTTTAGAACATGAGAACAAGCCCAGATTAGCCTTCTGGAGGGTAAGAGACAGAGAGAGGAAGGCTAATTCGGTCCCAGCCAACTCAGCGGTGAACCCAGCTGAGAGCAGCTATGCTCAACCCACATCATCAGAACTGTCCAGCTGACCTATAGACTGGTGGGCATAAATAAATGTTTATCATTTATATCACTGAGGTTTAGCGGGTGTTTGTTATTCAAAATTATTATGGCAATAAATAATAGATACAGTCAGTGATGCTGGAATTGCATCAGATTTTTAGAAAAAAAAGTGAGCTATGTAGTGAAGTGAGAGTTCCTTACAGGTCCAGTTATCATGCTGCTCTCAAGATGCACCAACATTTTTAATGTTGCATGGGAATCACTTAAAAAGTTAGAAAGGACTTTACAGGTTATCAAGTCTAACTTTCTTTCAATGTTTGTGCCTTGACGTTTCTCCTAACCTGGCATCCACTCTGTTTTCGGAGGGTGCAAGTTTTCTGATTGAGCACTTCCATTTTTAAAAAGTTATTTTTCATGTGGAAGAAAATTTGACTTCCTTTTGCTCAGTCCTTCAAGTACCTGAATACTGTTAAAAAGGTCCTTTGCCTCTTTGATAATTCCTCTCACTCTCACCATTCCAGCAGCCCTTTCCTGAACACACATAATTCTTAGAAGCACTCTCAGAATGCTGTGAATCCATCATTTTCTTTCCTCAGGACTCTATGCCTGTGTTAAGGTTGCATATAATGCCTCCAGGTTTTGAAAAAAATAGCTCTAAATAAATCACATCAGTGGCTATTATCTGTCTTGTAATCTTTTCAACATGGGCTCTTTTTCAAACGGATTTTTCTTCAAACAGGGCTCCTTTGTCCTTTATTTGGGAGATTATTTCCCAAACCTAAATGCTCAAGTGTCAGCAAGTTTCATCAATTCCAATAATTACCTTGGAGAAAAGAAATATCTCAAAAATTAATCAAACACTCAATGCCAATGATACCTGGTTTTGATCTTTTCAAAGGTTAGGCATAACCATAAATAGCTCCTGCATATCATTTGTCAGACATAGACATTAAATAAAAATTTTGTCAGCTTGACAAACTGTGATGCCTGCACAAGTCGATGTCTAAGTAGAATGGACATATATACTAACACATTACACTCCTAGGCTTCTATAATTCTGGCTTAAATGGAAAACTGTGGTTTGTTCTCTATTGCTACTAATTACATCATGCTAATCAAGAGCAGAATCTTACTCATCACCACATCCAGAGCTCTGAAAAAATTTACCACCACACTGAGTATCTGGGTACTTTAGAAATGTAAATCCAGGAATGTTATCCCCCTGACCAAGATACGATTTTCTGCATTAGCAGCAATCTAGCTTTTCCTTTTATCATTCATGAATTTTTCTAGTTCTTAACTTCCAACTGCTCTTGTCTTATGAAGGAAAGCAAATTTATCCAGGCATTTCCCAGGGTTTGTAGCATTTAGTACTCCAAACTCTGTACTTAGCTGCCGCACTCAGAGAGTCCTTTAAAAGGAGCCAGTTGTAGTCCTAGCTCTGGGTTAGGTTTCATCCCAAATGCCAAGACCTTCTGGAAGCCTCCAAGTAACCCCACCCAGTGACAGATTCTGAAAGGTCAGATACGTGAGTCAGCACTGCAAAGAAGGGGAATTACTGATCCCCAATAGGAACAGGGTTGCTTAACGGTAACATACTGAGACTCAGAGGCAAAATCTATTCATGAGGTTTCACACTAGGGGTTTATAGACAGACATCAAGCACATTCATTTCAACTTTATTTCTCTATAGAGTTCTAATTATAAATATTAAGCTGATACTTACAAAAGAACATCTTGAAAGTCCATTAACTCCCTTGCCACCAAAAAGGCACCAAGCCGGAAACAGGCAGCATAAGAAAAATACATCATTGCCTGGGTGATGGAAAATGTGATGCCAAAAATCTGTGCCTTCCTCAGGGAGTTTCTGAAAAGAAGACATTTTCTTTTTTTTACTTACTTGACTTTTCATTCTTCAGTCCTTAAAATGTAACCTTTGGCAGAATAGCAGTGGGGCACAGAAATGTGGTAGACAAAAAAGCGGTTCAGTTTTCAAAGAACTAAGTTTGGAACTTCATTTTATCACTTATCAGTAGTGCAGTTTTAGGAACTTGCCTCGTCTTTAAGCCTCAGTGTTTTTATCTTTAATGTAGCATTAACCACACCTCAAAGGGTTGGTGTAAAGATAAAATGAGCCAATAAACATAAAGAGTCTGTTGGGGGGGATTAATACATGAAAGTTCCCTCCCCTTTGTTCTCACTTTTGGACATAGAACAAGTCTGTACTCTACAGTAAACATTCATCAACACACATTTACCAAACATCCACAAGCTGAAGGGACCACACTGGGCACTGCAAACACAAACAGAAGGCATGTTCTTGCACTTGGGACCTGGGAGTCTATTGGATAAAGATTTATGCAATGGAGATCCTTTATGATTAAGATCTCATGGGAAGAAAAGAGTCAGCACTTAACTCTCTGTTGGAGTTAGAAAAGGTTTTTCAAAGAAATTCTTGGAATTTCTGAGCCAGATGGTACCCAGTATGGGTAAGAGCAGGTTGGTGAGTAGCCCACACTCTTGGCTTCCTATTCCTGCTCCAATCATATCAACTGTGTTTCTATCTGTGTCATACACTAGAACTTCAAATGAAATTTCTTTAGAGAAATGGGCTCTATTATTTTTTAAAAGTTTGAAAATGTATCAATAAGGTCTAGTCCTCTCCTTTTACTATAGAATAGACCAAGACTCAAAGAGGTTGGGTTTGTCCATGCTTCCATCACTTATTAGAGGCTCACTGGGATGAGTACAACAAAGGAAGGACAAAAGGTTTCCATCAGAGAAGGAGAAAAGAGGAAGGAAAGACATACCCAGGAAGCATACCATACTTCAGTATCCAACAGACACCTGAAATTTCATGTTCCATGAAGAATTCATTGTCAACTAAAGCAACGTGCTATTCTCTATCCCATTACGTAGGGTCATTCTCTCCCTCCCTCTCCCATCAGTGACCTGCTCTTACAGATGAGTTCCACTTCTCATCACTTCTCTCCAGGATAAATTCAAGGGCTTCCTAATTGGTTCCCTCTACTCCCTCCACCTTCTAGCCACCTACTCTCTCCCTTCTAGCCAAAATAATTCTCCTGAAAACAAATGGCTGATTGAAAACCTGCCCCCACTTCCCACCTCCCTTTCCAGTGATCATTACCTGTATGGTACCTGCAAACTCTGGCCATACATATATTCAAACTTTTCCTCCCGAGTCAAAGAAACAACAGTCCGGAAGTTTTCTATTGCTTCAGTAGCAATCTGTAACAGATTACCCAGTCACTAAGAAGTATGATTGCCAAGAGGGACAAATAGATTTCTAAAATTTACTTTATTATACTACTGGTTATTAATTACTTATGAGCTTCTTCTGTACAGTAAAGGACACTAAATTTATCAAATCAAGTTTCAGACCTGAAGGAAGACCATCAGCTAATTCAGTCTCCTCTTTACTGAAAGAGAAGATAAAGCTTAAACAGGCGAAGGATCTTGCCTAAAGCCACGAGCTTTACAGAGGCAAAATTAACCTGGGAACTTAGTACAGTACATCTACTGTAGTGCTCTTCCTTCTACAATAGCCATATTTTAAGTTTACAATTATTTTACATATATATTTTTAAATGTAATATTTCTATTTCTCTGATATAATTGTCATTCATGATGACTAAAAAATATCTGTAAAACATTAAAGAATGAAGATAATAAAAAGTTACATGTTAGTACATTTGACATTAGCTATGTATTGTTTTTTTCTTGCATATACATATTTAACAAAATTGGAATCAAATTGTATTTTTAGCTTTATATCTTTTTTTTTTACTTTAACAAATATCAAGAGTATTTTCATGTCATTGAGTATGCATTAATAATGAGATGCTTAATGGGCAACTTAATATGCCAGCCGATTAAGCAGCCTTTATTGTTGAGCGAAGTTTTTAATTCTTTTCTTATTAAAAATAATTCTGTGACAAACATCCCTGTATATAAGCTTTGGTCCATTACTGAATTATTTTCTTAGGGGTTTTTAAAACAGAAATTACTGGGTCAAAGAAAATAAACTATCTTTTAAGGAACATGATATTATCAATTTGTTCTTCAGAAAGTTTCTTTCATTTAATCATGTCTAATTGACTGTCACTTCCACCAAGCCTCTGTGATTGGGATGTACCCATCTTCTGCCATCTTCTGGAGTGTGGATGAAGGACAATGGTGAGCCACCCTCTACGAGAAAACAGTTATTGGCGGGGGGGCGGGGGGGAATGATTTCTTCAAGAATGATAGTCTATCTGTTGAACAAAGGAAGACCTGAGACAAGGTGACTTCCTGATGCCCTCTATTTTAGAGAAGCAGTTTTGATAACAAGCCAATGACAGTAAGCGAAAGTGGACAGGAAGCAATACACAGCATAGCGCTCAGGACTTGGTTGAGAAGTTTAGGGAAGAAAAAGTAACGATAGGGAGGGCTATAGAGAGTTTAATAAACAAAAGTTAAAGGGCTAAAGGTCCTTGTCACAAAGAATGTCCTTGTTCCATAGGAAAAAGCCAGAACAGGTTTCATTTATTTATTTAACTAATTCCTGTATCTTGAATTTAGCCTGACCTGTATAATACAGGTCCTCATCATTCTCATTTGTGGAGACCATGGGGATACTTGGCTCGTATGCAGAGAGGGGAAAGGCACACCAAGGCTGCTCACTAAAGTTAAGTCAGGGCTAACAATAGCAGAGGCTGTCCTGTTTTCCAAGAGCGAAGATGCAGGCTGTGCTAAGAACATCAGTGCACGAATGAGATTCCAGCCTACATCAGCCACCTAGCAGCCACAGGAACTTGAACCACTGCTCTCTGAGTCGTTTTCCTCATCTCTAAAAAGAGGGGGTTGGACTAGAAGGTCTCTACGGTCCCCTAAAAGAAACAATTTCTAGAATTTTAAGTTACCGAGAGAAATTACTCTTATAATATAAGCTGCTCTTTCTCTCTCTGGCCTTGACACTGGTCAGAAATGATTCTAATAAAGACGTATTCAGTCAAGTGAGAGTGATTTACAGCTTCAGAATCAAAAACATGAAATCTCATTTATACCTCACTTTATCCTATACTGTAAAAATTACCTAACTTCAAAGAGAATAGAAAATTTGAGGTTTGGTAAGAACTTAAGTGAGTTTTGAAGACTAATGCAAAAAGTTATTAGAAGAAAAAAGTTATCATATTCTTAAAAACAATAAACATATTTAAAGATAAAATTTTTAATTAAGTTAAAAATTATTCTCTCTCCCAAAGAGGCCAAAAAGATTTAACTATATTTACCATAGCTAATTACAAAGATAGGAAAATGTCCAGATTCAATTTATGTTAAAATATTTTCAGATTTTTTTTATACATAAGAATATTATATACTCATTTAAGAAAATCCAAAAAATACAGAAAACAAAAAGAGGACATAATTCACCTCCAGTCAAATATTCCAGAGACTATCCTTGTTCAGATACATGTTGGAAATTATTATGTGTTCAAACAAATGCAAATTTTCTGGATTAGCAAGAAAATGCAACAAACTAAAACAAAGTCTGAAAGACTGCTTTTATTATAAATTTCAGTATAATGGTTTTAAGAAATACTTTCTGGCATCATTTTCGAAGGCAGGAGTGTCTTGTCCATGACTGGTTTATAAAGGTAGTCACTTTTTAGTGTGTATACAGCCCAATAAAAGTGACTAGACTTTATGAGTTATAGACCTGCCCTGATGAAAAAAACAATATAATCACCTTATAATCAGAGTCAATCTTGCCATGCACTAAAGCAATTAGGAAAAGGCATAATTAGCACCCTGCTTCCTCACAATAACTCCAAGAATTTTAAACAGAGACTCGGTACCCACTGTAAGGTGCAAGAACATCTAATTGGAGGAGTAAATAACATTGAGCTTCCCTCAGAAATTGTTATGCATTGAATAATTTTGAAGAAAGGAAAATGTGTTTATCTCTAGAAAAAATTATTCCTGCAATCTCTCTTCCTACCCTCCAAATAAATTGGAATTAGATTATGGCTTTAATCTCTGAAAGGAAAATGCTTCTATTTGATAGAAATGCTTAAAACTTCCGAATAATGACAGAAACCTACAGAGCATGGTCAAGGGCAGGGTGAGGAGGCTAAGAGTGGGCACTGGACTCAGCTGTCCTCCTCTGGAATCCTAGGCTGTTAATCAATAATCAATAAGCATGGAGATTAATGCTGAGAGGTGTCATGAATTAATACAAGTAGGAAAATTCCTCTCTGAAGAAGTAATAACCTGAGGTCCAAATGATATAAGGGAGCCAGCCATGGGAAGATCAGAGGGAACCAGCTTGGAGTGTTCTAGGAATGAAAGAAGGCCAGTGAGGCCACAGCAGGGTGGACACAGGCAAGAAATGGTACAGGACAAGGTCACAGAGGTTGTTAGGGGCTGGGTCCTACAGTGCGATCAGAAATCATTGGAGGGTTTTAAGCAGGGAGTAACATGATCTGTGTTTCTAAGAGATCAGCATGGCTTCAGTGTGACCAAGGCAGAGTGTGGGTGGACAAGAGAGGAAAGAGTCAAAGCAGGGAGACAGATGAGTTAGGAGACTTGTGGTTGTGTGACTTTGGGTAAGTTTCCTGTCCTCTCTGAATCTTAGGTTTTCTTATGTGTCTAACAGGGAAAAATTCAACAGGTTCTTGAGAGCACTAAATGAGTTAATGCATGTAAAACTCTTAGTAGGATACCTGGGATATAATATAATATATTCAATAAGTGATAACCTGAAGCTGATGATCAGATAAGGGTTGACTTTCAATATTACATGGTCTTGTAGTGCATCCACCACTGTTTTTGCCACTCACAAGAGCCACCACTCAATGAGAGCATTTATTATACCCCTGACCTTTACTCAGAAAACCTGCCTTATTCATATATATCCATTTGCATCCACACCCCTTCTCTCACCCCCTCTGATAGAACTCCAAGAATCTCAGGTCTGGTGGGTACCACCTCAGAGGGGCGAACCTGTAGCCTGCAATAACTCACCTTAGGATCATCTTCTTCCTAAAAACAGTCTCAGACTCCTTTCTGGGACATTTCAAAAAAACTTAATTAAATAATGAAACTAGTCAATAGTAATGCTTTTCCTTTTAAAATATTTTGTCCTAGAATTTTCCATCTTCTCTTCAGATGAAGTATCAGCACCAAAGGAAAAAAAACAGTCTAGTAGAGTAAAGGAAGTACTAGTTGCAGAATGTTCTCCTGGCAAGGGCCAGAGGTCCCCAAGCCAGACCACAAGCAGAGAGAGCCCTGGGACCTTCCAGGGCGGGACCTCTGAGCATGTGAAGGGAGGCTCACGGGAGGTGTGTCCCCCATGGGAGGCAACTGGTCGACAAGGATTAGTGGTGATGCTCAATCTTCAGGATTCTTTCCATTATTTATGCCAGTGAGGTAACCCAGTCCCACGATAAAGAACCTCAGAGCCCAGGGCCTAACAGAGAGCCAGAATCACTCTGATCTGCTGGGGTCCCTGCCCTAACTCATATGAACCTTAGATTGTCCATCAAAAGATGTCCTATCCTAGATGTAAGGGCCAGTTTTGGAAGTCAGCCCTGCTCTGACCTCTCCTTTCTGCAATAATACAAATCATGTGATATCAGATTATACTCAGCCAGCAGCAGGCCTCTTTGCCTCTTAACAGAGGCATGATTTTGAAGGCCAAATGTCTGATGAATCTTGACTCTGCCACTTATCAGCTGTATGGCACTGGGGGTGTAAAAGGACTTAATCTGTCTGTGCCTCAACCTCACCTGGAAAATGGGGATAATAAAGAGCCTGCCTCAAACAGGCTCTGAGGGGTAAAACATTTGCTAAGAAACAGGGTAAATGCCATATAAGCATTTGTCAAACAAGGGGGCGTGGAGCGGGGAAGGGACAAACAAGCATGAGAAGAGGCAATAAGAAACAAAGGAAAAATATGGTAATAATTTAAACCAAATAGAATAATGACCCTTAGGATGTTTTCCTATCTTAATCTCTTCCATCATATGGAATAAAATGGGTCTATTTTCCTCAATAAAAGAATAGATTTCAATTTGCTTGAAAGAACAGGTGAGAAAGAGAGAGGATACCCCAGGTATGAGCTAGGGAAAAGAAGGGAGGTAAGGAGGTAAGGAGGTAAGGGAGGAGGTGGCGGACAGTGTGAAGACAATGGTCTGAAACTAGAAAAGTCTGCTAGGATAAAATTATTGTCAGTCTGTGACAATAGACTAAGGCTTTGTTTCGCTCCCTTTCCTCAGTTGCTAATTTGTTGAACAAGCCTGAAAGAGGATTGCCTAGAGGCCTGGTGGTAAAAACCTTCCCACATTCTCGGATTATGGTAAGTAGCAGTGAGTAATAAAATAACACTGACTAGAGTATTTTACTCTAGGTTAGCAGTCACATTTAGTTTGGCTCACCTTTCCAGCACCTTCTAGTTCTTTCTTATCTTTCAGTGCATGTCCAGACAGCATTTTCATTTCAATAACTCCTGCTATGGCAATGATGGGTACAATTGCTAACAGGAAAAGTGTTAATTGCCAGCCATAGATTAAGGATATAATAATGCCTGTCCCGAGATTTGCGACATTCTGGGTAATTACAGCAAGCCTGGAACCTATTGCCTGCAAAACAAACAAAAAAAATTAGATTGGCAGTTCCATATTATTTCTAAAATCCATGCTTGCATTTTCTTAGGAAATATGATGTCAGTTTCATGAAAAACTATTAAACATCTCCTTAGTTATAGAATAAAAAATTAAGATTTACTTGTCAAAAGTCTATTAGATTTCGAACATAATGATTTCTACAACTTCAGAATACTGAAAGAAGAAAACTAATAATCTAGAGTACAATTATGTATTTCTATCTCTTATAACTTTTTAATACCAAGAAAATCCTCATTAATCAATGTGTGATCATTCAAGTACACTTTGCGAATTAGCAAAGTCTGACAATTATATTAAACTGGGAGTAGAGGAAATTTTTTTCAGCATATAATTAATTATAATTTAGGATATTCAAATATATCTTGGTCTATGTGAGATGTTAATTGTATTTAATTTAACCTACATTTGATTTGGAAAAATAAATAGAATTGAAAGCTATAGAATTTAATTTAGGATATTAATCATGCATCAGAACCTTCTGTATAAATACCAGAGGGAGCCTGGCACATGACTTTCAGTCGCATGCACTGATTTCCAACTCTAAAACCACAAACCAAATGACAAAGCCAATTCAGTCTTCCACTCCATACTTTTCTCCTTTCCTCTGGACACACCCCATACTCTCAGGCCATTCTGAATTCCTGCTCTGGTGCCCAGACCTGCTTTCTCTGAAAATGGCCCAAGTCTTTTCCATCCCCGGTTTTCTCTGCCCAAGTTGGTCTGATCTCAGCTAAAAACTATAAAGATTATGATGATTAATATAGTGATCTCAGCTAAAGGTTATCACTATGATAATGCACAGCCTAGGATGGACACAAGCCATCTCTGTGACTTTGAACAAATTTCCCAATTCCAGGAATACGCGGGTACATTAATAAACAAACAAGCTTTCTCTTAGCACTGAATTCTATGACGGAATCATTTATAATTCCCCATACAGCAACCCTCTAGAATCATTCAACATCTATTTGATACAACACTAGATGAGAACTTAGGGTGAAAAATACACTACCACTACAGGTAGCCCTACTACACCAAGGCTAAAAGAGACAGCATAGATAATAGAACACATTTACTTTTATTTGATGCAGTTATTGAGCTTATATTAAAGGGAAGCTTAGCTGGTTCTGGCAAAAGCCAAAAAGTGGGGTGGTCTTGAAAGCCAGCCTTCTGTACAACACGTTTTCAGTGTGAAGGTCAAAGGACTGGAAGAGAAACTGCATCACAGGAATGATACAGACGGTTCCTTGTAGCATCTACAAGTTCTACTCAGAACTCATTTTCCACAGCAACCAACTGACAGAAGCACTCAAACAGCCCCTCCCACAAGTTCATGGTAAAGGAATTATCCCAGTATATGACCTTCCAGACATATAAATGTTCAGCTTTGGATGGCAGTCAAGGGACACAGAAATAAGGAATAAAGTGGATCAAAGATGACAAATTCTTCTTTAAAGTGTATGAAGGATGAACTAGAAGATGTATAGCCTTGGGGGGGGGGGGGGATTAAGTCCTTTGGCTTAATTTGATGTAGTGCTTCAGGGGGCATTGTATTGGCTTCTGTCCCCTTATTCCAAAGATTAATATTCTATGTTCCACTTCTAGCCCTCACACAGAGTGGGAGACTGTGGAGCTCCAAGGATAAAAATGAATGGAAGGAAAAAAAAAAAAAACAGAATGGAAGAGCATAGATTAGCATGGATTAGCAGTAGTAAGATAATTTTCATTTCAAGAGTATGTAACATGCCACAAACCACAGCTTGAGTGTGGAGCAAGGCAAGACAAAAATGAGCTGACATTGGAAAACCCACTAAGGTTCTCTCCTCCTTGCCATCCCCCACCCCTCTGTACTTTCATGTATGCGTATCTCATTTCCTCCCCCACTTGTCTTTCTCCCCACTTTTCATTATTTCTCCCTCTCCTATTATTTCTTTCGTCCTTGAAACACCAAAATGCCACTTGAACTATAAAATGTTTGTGCTTATTGAAATACAAAATGTATATTTCCTGAACTTACTTTTTAAATTAGGTACATTTAACCTCACCTCTCTCTCAACCACCTTCAACCAGAGAAAAAAATTTTTTTTAATACAGGTGCTTTTGAATTCTGTTTGGCTCTCATTTTTTTTTTTTTTTTTTTTTTTTTTTAAAGGAAAGACAGAGAGAAGGAAGGAAGGAAGGAAGAAAGGGAAACATCTTTAAACATTTTCTTGTTTTATTGTATTCTGTTTCTCCGTTTTTTGTTACATGGGCTGGGGCCGGGAATCGAACCGAGGTCCTCCGGCATAGCAGGCAAGCACTTTGCCCACTGAGCCACCGCGGCCCGCCCTGTTTGGCTCTCATTTGCTTTGTCTCTTCAGAACTCAAGTCTTAGCACCAAAAATAGAAAACAAACTAACAAAGCCCACCATTCCATAGGGATAATATTGAGATGTATTTTCTCCTGATGTATGTTTATCAGGATTAAGTTACTTCAATACCCTACTCTCAAACACATCTCAGGACAAGTTTCATTGATGGGGTAGTTAAATATTAAAAATTTCAACTTCGATAAACATTATCATGAACTCCACACATGCCAACTTGAAGTAGCCCTGGCTTGGGTGGCACTGGTTTGGGACAGCACTGCTAAGCTCAGATAGATATATTGGAGTGACCGCCAATTTCATAAATACAGGAAAGCACTGTGACCTAAGGCAGGCCAGAACTCCAGAGGACGTTTAAGGGGAGAAGCGCCTGTCAGTGCAGAATGCCCAGACTGCATTAGCTCAGGCTTCTGCAGCAAGTTAGGTTTCCCCAAGGATTGTGCCTTCCACACCAAATGGGAGCTGGGATGTGTGTGTTTGTGAAAGCACAGGCGCACATATGACCAGGTCTCTGTAAAAGGTATACCGAAGTGATGTTGGCAAAGATTAGCTAGGGCATATCATATTATAGCACTTGAGGGCACAATTCGTCTACAGTAATCACTGTCCCCCCAAATAAAACTCTTCCAAGAAAATGAAAAATAAAATAAAGACATGATAGTTTACAATTTCCTCTACCTACCACCCCATTTCTCTGCCCCATTTACAGGAAAGTCCATAAAAGATTTCCAGGTATGTCCAATCCTCCTCCTCCCCTCTCTCAATCCCACTCCCCTCAGGCTTTTGCTCCCATTGCACCCCTGAAATGGTTCTTGTGAAGCTAGCTACGCCACTGTGAAGTGTTCCATCCCTATAAAAACCTACCAGCAGGGTGGGCCACAGTGGCTCAGCAGGTAGAGTTCTCCCACCTGCCATGCCGGAGACCCGGGTTTGATTCCCAGTGTCTGCCCATGCAAAAAAACAAACAAACAAAAAAACTACCAGCAATATTTGACACCCTAAATTACTTCCTTCTTTTAAACACTTTCTTCTTTTTGTTTCAGCTCCCTTCTCCCCCTCTGGCCACTCCTTGCTCTTCTTTACTGTTTCAACCCCTAGCTCTGACCTCAGCACCCAATCCTTATCCTCTGTATCTACACACACTTCCTGAGCCACCTCCTCTGGTCTCATCACCTTGAAAACCACCCATACAATGAAAATCTCCAAACTTAAATTTCCAGACCTCTCTGCTAAATTCCAGACTTGCAAATCCACCTGCCTTCTTCACATTTCCACTAGGCTGTTTAATGAAGGCACCTCAAACTAACCGTGTGCAAAGCAGAGCTCCTGACTCTCCCCCAAACCTGCTCTTTCAACAGGCTTCTCGGCTTCACTAAAGAGCAATGCTGTTTTGCTAGTTGTGCAGGTCAAAAATTGGGGAATCATCCTCAAATCCCCTTTCTCTCATAGCCCACCTCCAATCTATCAGCAAATTTTGTTGGCTGTATTTTCAAAATCTCCAGAATCCATGGTTTTACCACCCTAGCTAAGCCACCATCATCTCTCCCCAGGATTATTGCAACAAACTCCTTACCTCCCTTGTCCCCTTCAAGCTATTCTCTATACAACAGTCAGAATTATCCTTTTAAAATTTCAGATCATATCAATCCTGTGTTTAAAAATCCTACAATGGCTTCCCATCCAGTATTGTAAATGACACTGAGCTCAATTCTTATGACTCTTCCTTTCACTCACTTTACTCCAGCCACATGTCCTCCTTGCTGTTGAGAAATGCTCCCACCTCAGGGCTTTTGCAATGGCTGTTGCTTCTGATTGAACATCTACAGGGGTGGTTCCTTCCCTTCATGAGGACTCTGCACATCACTGAGGTTTTGACAGCTGACAACCAGCGACCTCCTACCTCCATGTCCTGCTTCCATTTTAGTTCCACAGCACTTTGATAATCTACCATGCAGAACCCTCTAAGCATGGAACTCTTATCAGTTTTAGGAACTTCAAATTTATTTCAAAAGCAGTGCATATTCCATTCTGCTGGATTCTATACAACTTGATCTAAAGCTCGATTTTTGATGATTTGGTTGCTTTAAGGAAAGAAATCTGTATTCAAGGTAACTATTCCTAAGATTTATACCGCAATTTAGAATTCTCTGTGACTCCACATTTATAACCTAATATATTCTTCCACTAGCCCCATACATTAGATAGATCAAATATTATTATTATAGTGCTACCTTACAGAAAGATTAGAATATTAAGATTGATAAGATTTTAGGAGGGAAAGAAATTTCACATCATCTTGTAGATTTTTGCTTTAAAGAGTTGCAGTTGTAAAAGAAGAAATGATCACTTCATCCAAAATCAAGAGTTGTTCAACAGGTTCTAATTGTATCAAAGAGATTCCAATAGCAAAATTTAAGTTTCATAGTTTGATAAAGTTCTTCCTTAGGCCCTTGCTTTGATTTTTTAATGTGCTTTTCATTTCTTTTGATCTGTTTTTTAAGATTATTCTCTTCCTTCTCTTACCAATTGCAGTGCCCCAAAACTTTCTTACAGCAAACACACACATCCTTTTTTAGCAGCAATTAAAACTCTCTGTTGATTACTTGAGCATTGAAGCAGACTGAGCCTGAATGGTACGCTGATAAATTCTTCCTTTTCTAACTTATATTTCTATGTACACTTTGTTAATAACATGAATAACACAGCAAATATCTAAATATAACATATTGTATATAATTTATTTATATATCCTACAGTATATCATGTTTAAATATTTAACATTTTTGCTGTATCTCACATGATATTTTATGTAGTCAAATGTTTATTTAACATTTTCTTGAGCACTAAGCCTTGTAATGAGGAAACAAGTTTCATGCTGAGGGTCAAGCTGGACAGTTAGGACGGTCACGACGGCCAGGACAGTCAGGACAGTCAGGACAGTCAGGACAGCCAGGACAGCCAGGATGGTCAGGACAGCCAGGACAGTCAGGACAGCCAGGACAGCCAGGATGGTCAGGACAGTCAGGACAGTCAGGACGGCCAGGACAGTCAGGACGGTCAGGACAGTCAGGACAGTCAGGACGGCCAGGACGGTCAGGACAGTCAGGACAGTCAGGACAGTCAGGACGGCCAGGACAGTCAGGACAGTCAGGACAGTCAGGACAGCCAGGACAGCCAGGATGGTCAGGACAGTCAGGACAGTCAGGACGGCCAGGACAGCCAGGACGGCCAGGACAAACACCAACAGAGGGCAGGACTCACCCCTTTAACTTGTGCAGCGTCATTGGCGAGTCTGGTGGTCAGGGCCCCGGTGGTGTTTTTAGGATCATCAAACCAGCTCACGTCCTGTGGCAGAGAAAATGATTTTTACAATCTTAATGCCATATTTGTGAGACTCTTAGCTTCAAGAGGACAGCGTCAGGTCAGTTTTATAACTATATCCCCAGCATTTGGATATATAATTTAACATAAAGTAGGATACTTGATAAACCCATAAGTAGATAAATTCAGTTGTCAAAAATTTAAGTGTCTACTTTGTTCCAGATGTGGTTTCTAAGTGTTGGATGAACACCAGCAGCAAAATACAATGGCGAGAAGGAGCTGCACGGGTGATCGGCAGCCAACACTGGAATTTTGGGGAGAAAGATGGCCCTGCTGATGCCTCGATTTTGGACTTCTCCCAGCCTCAAAACCACCAGGGCTTACAGGAGAACATAGGAGAGAAGAAATAACCACAAATACCACATTTAGGAAAATTTAATACATACAAGATCACATTGATTTGACCCGTAGGGGAGGGAGTGATTGGAAATATCCTCCAGGAATGTGCAAAAACTTGGAACACATAAATGCGCTGTCACCTCCAGCACTATGGCGGAACAGGAGATGCAGAGCTAACGTCTACACTGTGAAATAACCGGAAAAAAGACAGAAAACAACCAAGACAGCGGTTCCAGGGTATGGACGACCAGAGAGGGACTTCTACATTATATAAGGAGGACTTGGATGAAAAAGCAGAGAAATTACAACTGAAAGGACGTATAGAGGGGACACAGAGAAGACCCAGCTAATCCACAACTGGCAGGTGAGAGATGCTATGTTCCATTGCTTGTATCCTTTCTCCACAGAGGCCCGTGGCGCTCACAGCAGGCACGAGTGGAGAGGTGGGGACAAGGGAGAGAGCCACATGGATGCACCAAGAGCTCCTCCCTCGCCCCAGAAGCCCACTGGCTGCAGAGCGGGCAGGGATCTTGCAGGCCTACTTAAAGTACACGCAGGCTGGCTGAGGGCTGGGGAAGGTGAAACTTGCACCTCCACAGCCCAAGGTTTCTTCCACTTGAAAGCCTGGGAATCACCAGATCCATTGTACCCTCAGGGGATTGTCCTCTGAGGTGCACAGTGTCCACCCCCCACCCCCGGAGCTGGCTGTGTGCAGCTTTTATGAAGATCTGCTGGTATCTGGGTTTTCACCCGATTTGGAAACCCGCTCACAAGCTGCAATAGTCTGGGAAAAGCAGGCTTGAGGGGAAGAGGTGGCCCAAGATCGCCATCTGCTGGGAAGACAGGGAAAGCGCATGCTGGGAAACTAGTTCTGTCAAATCTAGATGTCCAAACAGACTTGTATCTCCCGTGGGAGGCCTTGACCTATAGTCTGACTGGGAAATAATGACAAACCAAGAGCCAAAGGAGACCTTCAACTCAAATCCAAGCAACTATTAAATCTTAGGCAATCAAGGGAAATCAACTTTCAAAATAACCTTTTAAAGATGATCAAATACCAAGAAATCAGTAGAAAATCACAAAGCACATGAAGATGCAAGAAGATATGGCCAAGCTAAATGACCAAATTAAAAAGCCAAAGGAGACACAGAATTTGGAACAACTAATCAAGGAAGTACATACAAATCTCCAACAGAAGTTCAAGAGATTGGCTAAAGACATAAAGGATATAAAAAAGATACTAGAAGAGCATAAAAAAAGAATTTGAAAGAATAAATAGAAAAATAGCAGCTCTTATGGGAATGAAAGATACTCTAGATCAAATACACAAGGGAAGCCACATAAGACTAAGTACTGGCTACTCAATGGGCACCCTTGATGTGAGAAGACAGTAACATGACGTATTTAAGATTCTGAAAGAGAAAATTTTCCAACCAAGAATTCTTTATCTAGCACATCTGTCCTTCAAAAGCGAGGGAGAGTTTAAAATTTTCAGACAAACAAATGCTGTGAAAATGTGTTAACAAGAGACCTCCCCTACAAGAAATACTAAAGGGAGATTTGTTGGCTGGGAAAAAAAAAAAACAAGAGAAAGAGGTCTGGAAAAAGTCACAGAAAAGTATTAGTAAGGATAACTTAAAGGATAAGAAGAAAGAGAGGGAAAAAAAGATACGACAAATTAAAACCAAAGGGTAAGATGGTTGGTTCCAGTACTGCCTTTATAGTAATAGCTTTGAATATGAATAGATTAAACTCCCCAATTAAAAGATACAGACTGGCAGAATAAAAAGTATGATCTATCTATATGCTGTTTATAAGAGACTCTTCTTAGGCACAAGGATACAAATAGATTGAAAGTGAAAGGATGGAAAAAGATTTTCCACACAGCTGCAACCAAAAGAAAGCAGGGGTAGCTATACTAATATCAGACAAAGTAGGCTTTAGGGGGGTACAACGGTAGTTCAGTGGTAGAATTCTCACCTGCCATGCGGGAGACCAGGTTCGATTCCCGGTCCGTGCACTTCCCCAACAAAGCAAACAAGCAGAACAAACAAACAAAAAATTCACAAACGGTGCTGCAATAACAGGATACTCACATGGAAAAACAATGAAATGTGACCCCACCATACAGAATACCAAAAAAAAAAAAAAAGACTTAAGATGCAAAGATGTCATAAGAGACCAGAAAAGACACTACATATTAATAAAATGGACGAGTCACCAAGAAGAAATAACAACCATAAATGTTTATGCACATAATCAAGGTGCTCCAGAGGACATGAGGCAAATATTGGCAAGACTGAAGGGAGCAATAGATGTTTCTACACTAACAGTGGGAGACATCAATATACCACTCTTTTCTATAGATAGAACAACCAGACAAAGGATCAATAAGGAAATAGAGAACCTAAACAATGTGATAAGTAAATTAAACCTAACAGACATTTATAGATTGTTGTATCCCAAAACACCAAGATACATCTAGTGCTCATGGAACATTCTCCAGGATAGATTATATGCTGGGGCACAAAACAGGTCTCAATAAATTAAAAAAAAACTGAAATTATATAAAGTACTTTCTCTGACCAAAATGGAATGAACCTGGAAATCAATAATCACCAAAGAACCAGAACCTTCACAAATATAAACAATTATAAGAGGATACTTATAATAATAGTAATGTTGGAGAGGATATGGAGAAATTGGAACATTTATTCATTGCTGGTGGTAATATAAAATAATGCAGCCACTGTGGAAGACAGTTTGGTAGTTCCTCAGAAAACTAAATATCGAATTGCTCCACAGCCCATCAATTATACTACTCGGTAAAGACCCAGAAGATCTGAAAGCAGTGACATGAACAGACATTTGCACACCAACGTTCAAAGCAGAATTATTCACAATTGCCAAAAGATGGAAATAATCCAAGTGTTCATCAACAAAAAACTGAGGTTCAGGGCAAAATAAATGAATTTGTTTTAAAACAAATCAACAAAAAGAATTTTGATTAAAACTTGAACATTACACATAAAGCAGAGTTTTCTTTGTAAAACTACATGTATTTTAAAACACACAAATACTAACAAGATTATGAACTGAAGTATGAAGTTATGTCTGTTACAAAAATAACTATGGTTCTAATATATTATTAGAGCTAGAGATTAACATTAAAGTAGATTCTAACACTCATTTACCCCCAACATATTTAAGAAAAAAACAAAACAAAGTGATTTACTTTATTATAACATGTATCAATTTTCTTTATAATATACTGAAGTGTTTGCAGGCCCATCTCCCCTACCATATTGCACCTTCTGTTAAGACAAAGACTGTTCCTGTTTGAATGTACTAGGTACAGTACCTAGTACCATGCCACGCAAGCAGAGGCACTTAATAAATGTTTGCTGTACTTAATAATTTATGGAAAAAGTATTGTACAAATCATTAGCTTAGCTCCTAAAGTATAATGGATGGAGGCATTGGTCTCAAGGCTGATGGGGTAATGAGCTACTGGGCCCTGGACCAAGGTCTCAAGCATGGATCAAGGAAAGCCTTGGGCCTGAGTGTAAGCTCAGCTATAAATACGCTTTCACCAAGAGTCCTAAGACAGGGTCTCCCATCAAATAGTGCTCTTTCACCCATCAGATTCAGTCCTGACTCAGCCACTTACTGGCTAGCAATTCCCATAAATATGCCTTCTTTTTGAATGGTGGCGATAGAAATGGGAAAGGATTGAGGAAGCAAAGGCAGTCAGGAAAACACAAACGTCATCTTGAAATCCCAACACAGCAAATTGATGCTTCTCAGTCAGGGTTCAAGTACCAGCAGCATGCCAGGGGCATCCTTCTGGAGCATCATTTTATTCAGTAGCAAATGATTAGTGGTCTTCAAATTGATATTTATAAAGTCACCTACTAAATTTTCATGATTTTTAAAGAAACTTTCCCCTTTGAACTGGGCTGCTTTGAAGTACATCACCAGAACCCCTCTCCCCTTTCTTTCCCATAGGAAAACATTCCCATCATCTGCTCTTATGTTCTTTACAAGTGTAAAATGTGAAAGACATTTCATTAAGTCATTGTCAGCCAGTAACACTGTATACTGAACTAGTGTATCAGTCTAGCCTAAGCAAAGATGCTGGGTAGTGAGAAAATGGGCCACAGGGTTGGGTTTCTATTTGGAAGGGTTCAGAAGGCATCCATGGTGGGAGTGTCCTCTGTTTCCCAAGGGAAAGAAGGACAGAGAGGAAAAAGAAGGGGGATCTTGAAGATCAGCCCCACCTACTCTGCCTATAACTGCTGAGACCAAAAGCTGGAGGTGAATCCATCTGGCCATGCCCTGGTTGTGTCGCAACTACACCATTCTTGGTGCTCACCCACAACAGACTGCAGGGCCTCTGAGCCTGCATCTGGAAGACTGTCCAGCTGGTCATCTGAGATGAGATTGAGGGGAAGACCAGTACAGGAGCTCCCGGTCCAAGAACCTTGACTGCTCCCAGTGCCTGAGCCCCTGAGGCACACTGCAGAGTTCGACACATCCCAGGTACACACCTGAACAGACATACCTGTCTCAGCATGGATCTGAAAACCAGGTATCGGAGTCGCTTGGTGAGGATCTCTCCAGCTTTGCCAAATGTGAAGCCCTGTGAAGAGGGGGAACATATTCCATGCTTTAATCAGCTGGGAGGAAATTGGTCAGAGACTCGCCACTGATTACACAAAGGGCAAGCGACTTGGTTCAGTGCTAAAGCAGGACAGTAGGCAGATCAGAAGGCCCAGTTTAGGGGGCTGGCTATGCTTCTGTGCCAGTGTCCTATGGTGGAAAGCAGCACTGGTGGTGTGGCCAGGATACCCCAATTTTGTCACTACTGGACTGATAGGCTGATATGGGATGTCACTAGAAATGAGTTTCCTTACTCCCATCCCTACTTATTTATCCCCATGAACTGGGGGCTATCACTTAGGAAACTGGAATTGTGCCCAAGAAGGGGGGCACTGCAAATTGAGTAAATATATTATATATCATCCAAATCAGGACCCTTTTGAGAGTGAAATGGGGTGCTATTTAAAAATTATGCTGGGATCTGAGGTACAATATGCAATGCTCCTGAGCAAACAGGCATATATGGTCACCCTGGCCATAAGAAGGCAGAGAACAAAGATATCAAATTCTTGGTTTTCAAGTTTAAAAAAGCCAAAGTCAAGGAGCAATTTAGGCTGGGGAAGAAGGCTCACTGAGCAAGGATATTCTGCACAGCCAAGGATATAATCATCTGTGTCTGGGAAGAGGGAAGAAAGTTAGTGGGAAAGAATATCATAAGATGGGATTATGAATCGGGCCACATCTAGGGAGCAAGTACAGCAGAATTCCCATCCCAATGAGCTTGGGGATGCAGGAGGAGACGGAAGCCATGCCTTTCCTTCTGGAACTCTGGGAGGTGGCAATTTACAGCTGACACGTGACATGCAATGACATGGGGACAGCAGGGTGAGTGTGGCTTGAGTATATCAGAAGAAAGGCTTCTACAGAGCAGTGGAGGAGGGCAACCATACCTTCTTTCTGCTCCCAAGTAGCATGTGGATATTAGCAAAGATATTAGCAAAAAGAAGAGGAAGAAAGATAAACTAACGTGCAAGGGAATAAACAGCCAGCTCTTCTAAGTGGTCCTCGGGCCATGGTGAAGGGGAGAGCTAGGTATGAAGCATGTAACTCAAGGTCAGAAGGAGCCACAGGCCCCAAAGTTGACAGAATGAAGGCAGGGCACATGTGCTGCCCACAGGCCAGACCTAGCCACCCAACGCTGTGATGCCACACAACCCCTCTGCTAACGCAGCTGCCAATCCAGGGAAAAGGAAGAGAGCGATTTAATGGAGGTTATGTCTGAAATCACCAAAATAATTACGTTTTCTTGGAAATCATCACATTAAGGGTTCTGCTATTAAGCGGAATGTAATTTGAAATATCTTGCCCATTACAGAAATATCACTGTTGTTCTTTTTATTGAGCGCTAGCCTTGGTTAAGTGCTTACTCTGCACCAGATGCTTAGTGTGCTTAACATGTACACATGTTACCTCATGAAGCCCTTATGACAACCCTATGAGGCAATCTCTAAAAACACCACTTTACAGAAGAAATTGAGTTTTTGCTTTTAGAACACAGAAAGAGATTTCTTTGAATTTGAATTAGCTGGCGGTACTTATATCCAAATTTTCAGGGTTCCCCAAAGCCCATTTCTGAGTCCCCATCTTTTACTCCCAATCACTATAGATCAAATGCTCTGTCTCCATTGATTTCAAGAATATTTCCAGTTGGGGAAGGTGAGAGTGGGGAGGAGGAGGTACACAAGAGGGCCAACGGAAACAGATAAAATATCTGACATTTTATACGTCAGAGAAACTTGGCTGCTAATACCAAGTTAATGGAGGAGAAACAAAAGCCAATTATACAGATATTTATCAATTCCCCAAGTTAAATAGTTACACATTCCCCCAAATGACTAAAGTGAAAATGCAGACCTTTACCTGAAGGAAAAATGTAATAAAAGAAATAATTCCAAGGATCAGAAACAATAGCGAATACATGTTACTATTTTGTCGTTTTGTTTCAGGATCCTCAACTCTTGTAAAAACCTGTAAGAAAATATTTTAAAAGTTTTTAGTTCAAGCACAGAGGCAGCCATTCTGGACCTGTCCCACTGCCCTTCTAGCATAGTATCCAGGGGTCAGGAGACCCCTATTTTAGCGGGGTCAGGGTTGAATTCCTTAATGTCAACCTTAAATGTGCACACATTCGCCCTTTTTCTTAGAGGACAAGAATGGGTCTGTCATTTATAAACTGGCACCTTTTTCTGCTTGTACTTCCTCTTAAAGTACTAGTACCTTGAGTTCCACACCTTCTGTGCAAACTACAAATGTGAATATGTGCTCCTCTTCCTTTGGCAATTCACTGTATTCTGATTTGGATACCTTAAACTGTACCAAGGTGGTTGAAGAAAACCTGCTGATGTGATATCGGAGAACCAGAGAGAAGTGGTCATTCACTCAGCTCAGGCTTTTTCAGAAAGAAAAGAGGCTCCCTGTGCAAGCCTCTTTGTAAGATGGCCAGTCAAAATAGCCAGTAGGTAACTGTAGCAGCTGACGTAGCACCATAAATGGAGATTTTTCCAGAGGTGGATAAAAGTGCGAATGAGCTATCTTAGGCTTGAGGAACACAGAAACACAGGATTACCCACCCCACAGGGAAAGAAAACACAAACCTCCCTTCACAGTGTGCCAAAATCAATCTTGTCACAAAACCACAATCCTAGCCCTACCCAGACAATGTTAGCCTTTGGTAAAAGAAAAAGGGCTTTAGAAGAGATTAGATACTCATTTCTTGATTAATCATTCCAATAAAAATAAGAGCAATCAGTGAGTTCAACTCCAGGCCAAGCATTATTTTTAACAAGTTCATGTTAAGAACTTAATAAATTCTACACAGTGGTACTCTGAAGCACAGAGAGGTTAATTAACTTGTTTGAGGTAACACAGCCAAATATAAACCCAGGCAATCTGACCCAGAACCCACATTCTTAAAGTCAGTGAGGGAAAATGCTGGTTGTCTACCCAATATCTAGGAGCTAGTGTGCCAGCCCTGAATCACCAACCTTCAGACTTATTGTTATATAAAATCCATAATTAAGTCACTATAAACTGAGATTTTATTACATGGAATCCAAACTATTCTTAACTGATCCACTTCCATTTTTTTCTTATGATGCCACTGCCTTCCTCTTTGCCTGCAACACATATGTTAAAACAGGGATCTGTAAACTAGGGGCCATGTACAAAGTGTTTGAATGAAGTTTTAATGGAACACAGTCATGTTCATGTGTCTATGTACTGTGTATGCTGCTCTTCTCACTATAAGGGCAGAAATGAGAATTTGCAACAGAGACCACCTGGCCTGCAACGTCTTAAACATCTACCATCTGACCTAGAAAAAGTTTACTGACCCCTGTTCTAGAACATTCAGTCCATGAAATCAGGCACTTTTTCTCCTTTCAGGTTTTGTGTGTATGTGTGTGTGTGTGTGTGTGTGTGTGCACCTGGGATGAGTACCTGGCACAGAGCAAACACTGAAAAAAATGTTTTTTGAATGAATACATTAAATATATGAATATCACCTGATATAAGTTAGCCAGGCATGGGTAGACCCAAATATTTATGTATTTTTTTTTCTTTTTGTAAAATAAAAAGTTAGTGTTGGGTCTATGTTTCAATCTCTTTCTCCACAATGTTTACAGCAGAAACGGTAACAGTGTCCCCTACTTGGATGCATCAACAGTTGTTACTAAACAGAGAGCATTCCTGCCCAGAGTCTAAATTTTACTGTTGAAAATGCTATCATTAAAACCAGATAGGGTGCACAGGTGGTTCAGGGGTAGAAGGCTCGCCTTCCATGCGGGAGACCCGGGTTCGATTCCCAGACCAGGCACCCAAAACAAACAAAAAACAACAGCAACAACAACAAAAAAGATATAACTGATGCATGTCAAACTCAATCTTTAGGAAGCTGTTCTTTTTTATTTTAATCCTAACAAGTAGGCTGGTAACATGCCAAGCCTGCTCAGTTCACATCTGGATAAGTGTGTCTGTTAGAGAACAGCTCTCTCTCCAGCAGGGCCTGGCAAATTCTTGATGCACACGAGTGACATGACACTTCACGCGATTTTCTCAGTGTCCAGTGCTAGCAAGTATAGGAAAGTCATCTAATCAATCTCATTGACTATTCCAGGAAGCTGGTCTCAGGGTCCTAAGACAGAAACCTACTGCCAGAACAAAGGGAAGTCCATAAAATTTGCTTTTCTATCACAAACCAGACTTCTATTCTTACATCCTCAAAGTTTCATATGGAAGTTACATGATTTTTGTGACTTAATATACAGTCACAAATACAAACAGTTCATTCTTCAGCCTAGACTCACAATTAAATTTATAAAACAAAAATGGACATAGACTCTTACCCCAATAATCCTTGAAAATATTATTGAAAATGCTGGCTGCAGACCTCCATTTATAATGGCACAAAATATACCAACCAAAAAATAAGGCCATTCGGTTATATTCAGCTTGAGAATCCTCCAAAAGGAAACTGGAGGTACATTTTCATCCTGGAACACACAAAATATTACAACAGCCCAGTTAAAAAAAATTGATACTTAATTGATTTTATGATATAAACACTTTTCTAGATGCACAATTTTTGTTTAATAAATATAATCTACACCTATGTCCTTATAAATTGATTATTCAGCTTCAAATAAACAGTGCTGATGGATTCTATTGCATTACTCCTTTATTTTTTAAGAAAGAAAAGATATTTCCACAAACATTTCACTCTTACCTGGCATTTGGAACATGGCAAAAGTATTTTCAAGTAGGCATAAAGAAAAGAGAAATTTTGATATGTGAAGACCTGTTAAAATGTCTTTATATTATGAAGTCTAAAATTCTTGTCCTGTAAATTTTCATTCTAAAGTTGTAAGCCAATTCTGACATGTTGAGATTTTGGTATGTGGGGAACTTTGGGGGACAGGAGAGGAGAATCCCAAAAGATGGTTCCTTATCCTCAACTCTCTCCCAAGCTCAGCCACCAAAATAGGGGACCACAGTGGGAAGTTATAAGCATAATATTCTGCATTCTCCTCCATACCAGGGCGTCTTTTGTACTAAGCTTTCTGTGTTGGGCTTGCGGTGCACCAATACTCTTGTAAGTTGATCTTCTCCTTATTAGACTGGATCCTGAATCTTTTGGAGACATTTCCAAGGCATCATTTTCACCTTTGGATTCACCAACTGCACTTTCTAATTCAATTTCATTTCCTCCTGTCTAGAATAAACAAGAAATATGCATAAGCTGGTTAGGCTCAGCTAACCAATGAAGACTAATCAATGAGCATCAGATATCAAGAGAAAAATGAAAATTTGTTTAAATAATTGTAGGAAAGGATGAAGTTAAACTGCTGATTGTTGTGTGTGATATAGTTGAAAATTATAACACCTCCATAAGAAGGCTATCCCATTAAATAACATGGCACCCCTCCCTTGTATCTTATCTAGTCATCTCCTTTTAGTGGGTGTTTGGAATGGTGTTTGCTTTGGAGCAGCGCTGTCAAATGTGGTATAAGACATACATGAGAGCCACATTTGTCATTTTAAATTTTCTAGTAGCCACGTTAAAAAATGTGAAAAGCAGTAAAATCAGTTCTAATTTTATCTTTTACTTAACACAATATATTTATATCATTTTAACATGTAATCATGTTAAATTAAACTGAGATATTTTATATTATTTTTTCATACTAGGTCTTTGGAATCTAGTGTGTATTTTCCACTGACAACATTTTAATTCAGATAAATCACAGTTGAAGAGGTTCACACGGCTACTGGCTACTGTACTGGATACAGTACATTGGATAGCTCATTTTAAAACCACTTTAAAGTTTTCTTTAATTTTCTCTAATTATCTTTTATTAAAATTTTCCCTTCTGTCAAGATAAAAAAATCTAGAACACCGGTCTGCTCCTATATCCCCCAAGAATTTCTCACTCTTCAAGATAATCAATCCAAGTAACAGCTGTTGTGTTAAACACAGCAAAGCTGGCTTATACCCAAGATATTTTAGGAATGTTAACGTTAAACTGTACCTGCATTTTGACAAGTTTGAAATAAATGCCCTTCTCTTTCATGAGTTCATCATGATTTCCTTTTTCCACAATGACCCCATTCTCAAAACCAGCAATGACATCAGCATTACGAACTGTCGACAACCGATGAGCTATCACAATGGTGGTCCTTCCTCTTCTGGCCTAAAGGAAGAGGAATTTGGGTTTTGAAAAAATTGGCAATTACCTGTAAACAGTTATTCATTCAACTTCCACTTATTGACTGCCAATGCTTTGGTCACTGTGCTACATGATATAAGATAACCTATGATTCGATAAACATATCAGCCACTGATCACTGAAAATGATGTCTTATTATAATAAATGTAAGAACATAAATATGATATTCAATGATTTCTGCTTTTTCTTTTTTTTTCACTAATTAATTTTATATAAGCCTATGATTATTTTACTATCAACCTAAGTTTGCAATAATACCCAGGGGCTTATATAAGCTTGAAAAACCCTCAGCCTAGGCACTGGCCAGTTGGAGCAAATACCGACCAGTGGGTTGTCCTGTGGTCAGTCCTGGGAATTATGAGGTCCCACCTTCCAGGACTGTTTGCATGATCAAGACAGATAATAAATGCAAAGTCACATAACTCCAGTGTCACACTGACTGGGACTTAAATCTTGGTTTGGCATTTATGAAATCCAGGATTTCATTTAACCTGTGTGAGGATCAGATTCTTCACACATACAATGAGGGTGAAAATAGTACTCACTTTGTAGGATCGTTGTGGTAACTAAATAAATGAATGCACCAAACTAAACAAAATAATGCACATAACACACTCAACACTGAATTACACATGGTAACTGTGCAATAAATAATGCTTATTCTTAAGTGGAATCCTTATGGAAAAGTTGAAGAGCTATGTACATGTTTTTAAATGCACAATCTCATTTATATTTTAAAGTGGAACAGAGCCAGCCATAACCAGAACTGGTCTGAGATTTCTTTTACCTTTGTAACTTTCCCAATGCTTATGACTTCTGTTATGCTATATTTGCTGCTGCAGCAACTAGCAATGACATTCTCAAAACAAACAAACAAAAGGTTTGTCTCAAGATAACATGAAAGATGAAAGTGGAAAAACCCTAAGAAATAAAATACAGTTGAGAAACATTAGGTAGTAACAATTAGCAAGTAGACAAAACAATGGATCAGCTCTGTAGGTGTTTCAAAAAAAAGGGGGACGTGGAATTCCAAACAAAATGAAAATTCTAGAGAAGATGCATACTTAATGCAACCTTTCACAATTGTTTTTATTTATAATTTAATATGTAGTTCCACTGTAGAACAATAAGAACATGTGGATAAGAAAATATAGATGTGAAATTACAGGTAAACAAAATGAAAGGAATAAAGGAAGCCATAACACACCTGTTTCCATTTTGGTTACCAAAATGTTTAATAACCTACTTTTTCTGCCCTCAACAATCCATTTGCATGTTGACAGGATATTTAAAAGAACATACTGCATTGTTTTGCTATTGGAGAAGGACTGAAGTTAAAACAGATATGGGTTTCTTTTTAATTCTACTGTGATACCACAACTCAGAATACCTTTGTTGGAAAGGTCTCCATGTTCTGGAGCCTCCCTGAGCTTGCCTGGTCAGCATCATATGCCGTGGCCCACGCACACAGTGCCTGGCATAGAACATACACTCAAATCCTAGTTGTGAATGAGTCATACAACTCAGAACTGCAGGAAGGTTGGACTCTACTGATAATCAAGGACATTTCGTGGCTTTGGTAGGGTTCCAACACCATAGGCTCTCCGTCCTCACCCTGGGGGGAAGAGATTTCTCATTTCCTGTAGAGTCCTCAAGTGGCTGTTAACATCTTAGAAATTAAATGTGAATACTGAGGTTGTATTTTTCTCTTGTTGGCAGTTTTACAAACTCTTTAAACCTAAATAACACAGTTATTCCTACAGCTAAGTTTTCAAGATCACCGTGAAGACCCATTTTCATTTGAGCCTATCTTTCTTACTGTTTCACTTTAAAAGATATTAAAGTTATTTGAAAAGAAACTTTATTCATCTCCACTTAAAAAAGGACCAGAGAAATAAATAGAAATTAAACATATGAACAAAGAGAAAAGACCCAAAGACACCTGATGCTTTTATTTTGTTAGCTAAAAAAGCAATCACTTAGATGTTATGGGCAATGTCCTTTCCTAAGACCATGAGGAACTAACAGCGGGATATTTTTGTGCTTATAAACCAAGTGCATTTAAATAGGCTCACAGACCTTATCCAGAGCCACCTGAACCACCGCTTCGCTCTCAGTGTCCAAGGCTGACGTGGCCTCGTCCAGCAGCAGGATCTTGGGGTTGCGAACCAAGGCCCGAGCGATGGCGATTCTCTGTTTCTGCCCGCCACTCAGCTGGGCCCCTCTCTCTCCAACCAGGGTGTCAAATTTCTACAACAGGGAAAACACAAGATGATTTAGCAAAAGAGCAAGCTTTCTTGGCTCACATTTTAAGATGGGAAGTAATCCCACAAGCAACCGCAACTCTAACAGGTAATATGGCCCATTTCCTTAAAACTCAGCCAAAGAACCGATCCCAATTTTAAAAAATATCTCTACTACTAACCGATGCTACTAGAGCTTTAAAACCCAAAGTAATTTTAACTTCACTTCTCAGGAGCTCCTCCAATATACAGCAGTTTCCTAATGTCCTATGTACTGGGCCAGCCTCCTGTTCTCTGAACTGCTAGCATGATGACGACCAAAAACGACTTACATGAGGCAGTTTCATGATAAAGTCATAGGCGTTGGCTTCCTTGACAGCTTTCTCAATCTCATCCATGGTGACATTTTCACGGCCATAGCGAATGTTTTCAGCTATTGTGGTGGCAAATAACACAGGCTCCTGACTCACCACGCCGATAATCTCCCGCAGATACCTTACATTTATGGTTCTAATGTCCTGTCCATCAATACAGACCTGAAATAAAGAGGTAAGTGTGATTTCCATCCCTTTATTGTTGAAATGACGATGTCAGAATGATCTGCAATGGTAAGTGCGGTAACGGTAACGGCTCAGCCTGAGCCATCTCACCGTGCCCTCTGTGGGGTCATAGAGCCTCTGTATCAGCTGGACCGTCGTGCTTTTCCCACAGCCGCTGTTTCCAACCAGGGCCACCGTCTGCCCACTCTGAACCTTCAGGTTGAGGCCCTTCAAGATCTACCAGGATAAGTGAGAAAGAAACAAACTTTAATGCAATTCACAGATGCAGGGGTCTACAAACTAACAGTTTAATTCAATGCTAGATTTAAATATACACACGTATTCACAATTCCTAAAGGAAAGCTTCAGAAGCTTTCTGATATCCAATACAATGTTTAATCACTGATTAATCATTTATCACTGTACCTTAACTTCTTTTCGAGAAGGATAATCAAAGTGAACATTTTTGAATTCCAGGTTGCCTTTAATATTATCTGGTTTGTGCCCATTCTTCGAATAGCTATCAATGCTTGGCTTCTAAATAAATCAGAATTTTAGAAGATTACTAGATTAGAATAATTACTTTCAGTGACATTTCAGGGAGAACTGGAGAAAATGATAAAGAAATTGATTCCTCAACCGGAAAAACTTAGATAAATGGATAAATGATCAGCCTAGACTTACGTTATCAATTATCTTGAAGATTTCATAAGCTGCTCCTCTTGCATTTGCAAAAGCTTCAATGCTTGGAGATGCCTGCCCGACACTAAAAGCTCCAATTAATACAGAGAAGAAGACCTGAGGAACAGAAAGGAAGAATATTAGGTTATTTAAATAGTCTCTAGAACAGTTTTTTGTACTTCCTTTTTCTTCTTATAACACTGCTAATTAAATTTAAAAATGGCAAAGCAACGCAGGAATACTGGGTGTTAATTTTTCTTTAATTTAAATACTTTTCAATTCAAAAGCAAAATCCATCTCACTCAATGAAACAATGACATAAACTCTATAGACCAGCATTATTTTAATAGAATATTTTTACATTACTTCAATGGCCAAGAGTTTCAGTTTAGATCATCAGCAGTTATAGGGAAACAGACATTGAAAGGAGAGTCTGAAGAGCCAGGCCCCAATTCTAGATTGATGCTAGCTGGCTCTATGTCTTTAGGTAATTCTAGCATCTCGAGGCCTTAGTTTCTTCATTTGCAAAAGTGGGCAAGAGTCAATCTGTTCTCAATACTTAGGAATTTCAGTGTTGTTATATCTCATGAGACAGCGTATATGAAAATATTTTGTAAATTATAAAACACACACACACCA
The DNA here is from genome assembly GCF_023851605.1 of Tamandua tetradactyla. Taxonomy (NCBI): domain Eukaryota; kingdom Metazoa; phylum Chordata; class Mammalia; order Pilosa; family Myrmecophagidae; genus Tamandua; species Tamandua tetradactyla. The sequence goes on along the minus strand of NC_135327.1, from coordinate 129,483,998 downwards.
AAGGCACTACTCTTCATTAGGTTAGTCTTTCTTTCCCCACCAGACTATATACACTTTAAGGTCTGATAACAAGGTTTTTGGTTTTTTTCAGTTTGTCCAAATCATTTTCTTGTTGGTTAATACCTGACATTGTTTCTCTTCTGCGTTATAGAGAACTAAAGCCATTATTCGTCTTTTTTAAAATCACACAGAAATTATATTACCCAGTAATTTACATATAAACAACTTTGCTAAGTGATTCTATATTCATTATCCCAGTTTTTCCAACAACACTAAAAAATAGGGCACACTATTCTTTTTGTTTCCATTTGGCAGAAGAGGTAACTGAGGCTTTTAGCTTGCATCCCAAATCCATATAGCTTATATATACTTTGGATGAGTCAAGTTTTGGATGAGTCAACAGTGTAGAAAAACAAGATAGGCAATTATTACAACCATATTATGAATCTAGTTCCTAAAAGAGTGAACTGTCTTAAAGTGCTAAACAAAATATTTCTCATTTACTCAACGTGCTTGTGTTTGAAAAAGAAATTAGTGACTCTCCTAACAATATGTACTTTATTAGATCAAGATATAATTTGAGCTTTATTTGTGAATTATTTCATTGTCTTTAAATAAAAGAGGATGGCATGAAATGGGCAAGCCTTCAAGTAAAATATTCTTTTAGGAAGAATAACACTTAATGCTTCCATAAATTTGGGAGGCAGATTCACTGTCATTTGAAAGAAGATCTGAAGAGAATTTAAATGGTGTATTTTGTCCTTTGTTTGTTGTAAATAGTAAATCACAAAGCAAAAAAAGAATTGCTTAGCATAGAGTCTGGCACAAACAGACAAAATCAACAAATGAGAGTTTTTGCTGTAAAGATTTGTAATGGTAACATTATTTAGGTTACAGAAGAACTTTTATATGGGATCTGCAAAAGAGACAACAAAACTGGTAGTTGAGTCCAACTAATTTCCTTTCCACTTTCTAATCTAATAGGGCTTGTTTCTTTAGATTATTCAATAGTTGTTCAAAATAGGTCAAGCCAACTCCACTCAATTTTATTAGCATTTTAAATAAGGATTCACTTCTTAATGCAAAAATCACTTACAGTGAGTACTTGTCCAATAGAATACTCATTTGCGATGACCAATGTGGTCCCATACCAGAATGCCAGAGCATACGATGCATAGATCAACAGGAAGGCAGCACCCATAGAGATGTTGGCTGTAATAGCTTTTTTTATTCCAATTCTTTTAGCTTCTTCTAAATTTTTGTTGTACCTGGGAGAAGAAACAAAGTCATCACATATACTCATAAATCTCATATACATACAAGGACATGCCAGGCAAGCATGATGGTTATTGAATACTTTGAACATTCCCAACATGTGGTAAGTGTTTTACATGTATTTTCTCATCTTGTCCTAATTTTGACCCTTTTTGTAGAAGAGGAAGCTGAGGCTTATAGAAATTTGCAGAGGAGTCTTCTAAATGTCTGTTCCTTCTCTGACTTTTAGCAATAGTGAAATAAGTGAAGCAATATTTAGCAAACTTCTAGAACTGTCTTTTTCCATATACAAGACAAAACAAAAATCATGAAAATATTTATGTCTTCCCTTCAAACTCTGCATACCTCTTTAGATTGTTAATAAAATGTAGATACAGTGCCAGAAAGAGTCATTTAACTCAATGAGCCTAAGGAAGTTTTGCAGACAATTTGTCCCTTGTCCTGTCTCCCTCTGGGACTGCTATAAAGACCAAATTAGAAGATATCCTGTGAGAACATTTCAAGAGCTTCGAATTGGCATGCAATAATTTTTACATTTCAATAAACTGAATGTTTAATTTGTTTTACTTCCATAGACTATTTTTAGAATCTCTGACCTACGGAAATTATTCAGCTTAAAAATATATAATAATTCAGCGTCATTCATTTATAAATGCTCCCTTATTTGGCCTCTCAACACACTGCCTACATGTCATTCCCTCTGTCAATTTTTTCCCAACATTTTTCATGTCGTGATGCTCACTGTTGGTGTAAGGGGCTCAGGCCACCCAGGCCTTCCTGTCGGGCTCAAGGGCTACAGGAATTAAAATCTCAGCCTTTGTAAACTGTTCACAACAAAAAGCTCCGTTCTATATTAGCCAAATTTGGAGCATGCCCCTTAATGTATTTGGCGCAAATACAATGAATTATACAAAAGGAGGCAAAAACAAGCAAGCAAGCAAACAAAAGCAATGTTGGCGTTGACAGATTTCCTTTATCAGTTCTAATGACTTAAAGTTTACTTCCAAATGATAATTCAGGCACTTTTTTTTTAACCCTTGAAAGTTAACATTGGAAATGGTTAACTTCTCATGTTAAAGCTAAAGGAGGTATTGTCTGTAACTTTACCTGCGTTTGAAAGAAGCACAGACTATTCTTCTTAGGAAGAGAGGTGTGAGATTAAGCTAAGGGGCCCAGATTTAAGGAAAGAGAAAGATCTTTGTAATAAGGAAAAATATATAATGATTAGAGAAATAAAATGGATTATAAGTTAGCCTCAAATTTGTCTTTATACTCTTACTCCCTACTCCCTGTAGAACCTAGAACATTATCTTGCTAATACAAGGAACTCATAATTGTTGAAATTGAAGAATTACTTCCACATAGAATTAATATTTTGAGGTTTTAGACTCATAAAATACATGACCATTTGAACATTAACTGCATTTATTAATTCTTTTAAGGATTTGTTCCATTAGTTAAAACGTACAGCAGAGTTTAAGCCATGTCCAGAAATGAGCATACTTTCTTTCTTTCTTGACTTCTTTTTTTAAACTAGCTACCTTACCACAGTTACAGAAGCATGTCATATGACATTTACATGACAAACTTGTCCACAAAAGACCAAACAGAACTTTACAGTGATAAAACGGTAATACATTTTTAGAGTTTCTCCCCCCAAAATGTAAATCCCCAACTTGCCTGCTATAATCTTTAAGCAAAAAAAATTTTTTTTGAGAAATGTGTTTCAATGGTTGATGTATTGCCTACTTCATAAGTCATTGATCTGAGACAGAAGGAATTACTAGACAGGTAAGGAACTTATGACTCACTTCTTGTTATCCCCTCAATTCTTGCTTACCGAGACCAATGGAGCAATCATTTCACTGATAGGATGTTGTCCCATGCAGCCAGCCAGAGGATACATTCGCACAAGAAAAAGCAGCAATAGGGAAGAAAAAATTTGGATACCAGAAAAGATAAATGAATGAAAGAAGATGATAAGGAGGAAGGAAATATAAACAATATGTCTTTTACATAAAACCAGATACTCACTAAAAGCTTAAGTATGAAAATGGTAATTAAAGTAGGAATTCCCAAAATGGACTAAAGTTACAAGGCAGACAAAAACATTGGTCTTTAGAAAAAAACTGTTCTTCTTACATGTTATGAATTGTATTTTCCAATGACATGAATTGATAATAGGAGAACTTAGGGTAACAAGGAGAAATTTTGGTTAAGAAAGTAGAAATCAATCATAATAAGTAAAAACATATTTGAAACATACACACAAGAGAAAAAATGTCATTTTTAAATTACGAAGAACAAACCTATTCTATAATTCTATCGAACTACATTTATTTTAAATGCAGGTTGAATTCCCATTCCCAGAAAGCCAGGTACCTCCTGTACCTATTAATTTGAAGAGAAATCCAGACTAAAACCTTGATAACTTGTCTATGTGAAAGTTAAGAAGAGGGAAAGGAGAAGAACTGCTTCTTAAAAACAAACAAAAAAAGGATTATATTTGGTTTGAGAATACTTCTATCAATTTTACTTCCAAATGACATCCCCCGTTGAGGTATTTGTTCCCCAGCCTCCACTCTAGATGAGGCCACCATAATCCCTGTTGGGTGGACTGCAACAGCCTTCTCACTGTTTTCCCTGCTTCCACTCTTTCACTGCTCTCAAGCATTCACCACACCACAGAGTAAAGATCTCCCATCCTCGACAGCTTCCTGGGCACTTGGGATAAAATCCTAACTCTTCAGCATGGTCTACAAATCCGCACATTCTGACCTCTGCCCAACTCAACAGATTCTCTTCACCCCAATCTTTCCTCATTCAAATGAGCTCCGGTCACACAAGTCTTAAGATATTTCTAGAATAAACCAAAGACTTTGTCATCTCAGGAAATTTGGAAGACACCCCCACCCACATCCAACCCATCCCATCCCTACCACCTCCATGGCAGGCATTTTTTAATTCCTCAGGTCTCAGCCTAATGAAACCTCCTCAAAGAGGCATTCCCTGACCGTCACATTTAAAGTAAATTTGTCCTCCCCACATTTATCAGCATACACTTTGATTCTATCAGCGCACATGTAAAAAAAAGTATCAACACATAATTTAGTTCACTTCTTCAATGATTTCTTTTCTACCTTTCTTCCTACTTTCCTTTTCTCCTCCCTTCCTTTTTCATCCATGCTACTCTTTTGACTAAGGATTACATGACGGCAGATTCCTATTCACTACTGAAAACCCAGACCTAGCACAGTGCTTGGCATATAGAAGGTGCTGGATAGATTTGTTGAATGAGTAAATTTTCAAGAAATGGCCAAGATGGAAAGAACCTTAGGCTATCAGATTATATCTACTCTTGATTTCCTCATCTTATTTCTATTCTCCAGGGGCAATGTCCTTTCAGAGATATATACCAGCAACTAATATCTTCTGAAGAAATTATTCCTCACATAAAATTAATCTCTGAATATAGTTGTATAAGCCCATTTGATCTTATTCTATGTTACTGAATTAATGAAAAGGTGATCACCATCTTTTCTAGAATAATTCTTTCTCTATCTACTTAATTAAAACAAAAAAAATCCATTTAAAAAATAATCTCAGTTCCCTTTAACATTCAGTGAACTAAAATGATCAGATTTATCTAAGTTCTGAATGTTGTCCAGTCTATAATTAGAAAAAGTGTTCCAGAGAGGAATTGATAAACTCAGGACATAAGGAAAGATACAGGTTTCCTTTCTGTTACAGTTATGTAGAAGCATACCAATTCATTTTACTGTTTCTATTTTTAAGTTTTGAAATGTTTCACTGTTCAGGTAAAGAACAAGAAACAATATAGACACATAAGCATGCAGCACTGAAATTAGAGTCACTAACATTTTGCCATATTTACCCCTACCTCTTCTCCCACTTCCTCCCCAGAGGTAACTACTACAATAAGAACCTTCCCACTAATGTTTCAGATTTTTAATACATCTCACTGTATCTATGAATAATATATTCCATTTTTGGTGGGATATAAATTTTTTATGAATAGTATTATACTGGAAATATCTTTTGGCAGCTAGCATTTGTCATGCAATATTGTCATGATGAAAAATGGAGATCTCATTATATATTTATATATAATATATATATTTATATATTTTAACTAGTCCATAGCATTCAATTGTATAAATAAACCTGGTATCCATTTTCCTTTGAAGGACAATAAGGTTAATTCCACTCTCTCACTATTATTCAGAACACTACACAGCACATCCTTGTACAGGTATTTTTGTGGAATGTGTATGAGAGTGTAGGGATGGATTAACCTGAAATAGGATTTTAGGGTTGTAAAGAACACAAGCTTAAACTTTCCCAAGCAACACAAAAGTGCTCATCTAAGGGGTTTTCATCCAATTACATGTTCACTGGCAGTGTATGAGTGTTCCTATGTCCCTTATTGGTTTTGACAATTCAATGGGTGTGAAATGGTGTCTAACTATGGTTTCAGTTGATTTCCCCTAATTACTCATCAGCTTGAGCATTATGCTTATCTGCAATTCAGGTTTCCCCTTCGATGATTTGCTCATTTATATCCTTTGCCCATTATTTTCTTGGGGTGTTTGTCTTTTTCTTATTCATTTGTAGGAATTCTTCATCTATTCTGAATAATAATATTCTGTAATTATATACATTTAAAACATATTCTTCCAGTCTGTGCCTTATCTTTGTTCAAGGCACTTTGCTTAAGGTTTCTCACCATATTGAAAATGTTTAATTTTAATATAGCTAAATATATCAATTTTTTCCTCTATGGTTTGTGTTTTTGGTGTCTTATTTAAGAAATCGATCCCCTATCCAGAAGCCATCTCCTGTGTTTTCTTCTAGAAGTTTTAAAATTTGCTTTTTATACTTAAACAAGTAATACTCTTGGTGCATATTTTATGAATGGTGTGAGCTAAGGTTTATATATTTATTTTTCCATTTGAAAACCAATTATCCCAGCATCTTTACTAGTAATTCATTCTTCACTCACTGATAGTGACTATTCTGTTGTAAATCAAGTTTCCATAAACAAGACAATAACCTCTGGGCTCTCCATTGTGTTCCACTTGCCTATTTGTCTATCTCTGTGACACCACCACACTGTTTATTTTTTAACAGCTTTATTGAGATATAATTCATATACCAAACAATTCACTCATGTAAGGTATACAATTCAATTGCTTTTAGTTTATTCACAAAGTTGCACCACATATTTTAATTACTCTAGCTTTGTAATAATCATCTGTTGGTACAGCCAGTCTATCTTTTCTCTATCCTCCTTCCCCTTATCCTCTTTTATCCTAGATGTCCTTGACCAGTTCACCTTCAACGTATATTTTATATTCAAGTGCTTAACTAAATCCTTTAGATGTTCTGATGGAATTCTTAAATCTTGGTGACTTGAGTATTCACATAAATGACCCTTCCAATAACTTGGCCTTACAATTTCTTGAACTCCTACTATCTGAACAGTTGTTGTTTTTTTTAAACCCCATTCTCACTGGCTCAGGATCATATTCTAAACCATAAATTGCAAACCCTCCACAATCTCAATTTCCTGCTTATCATCCCATTACGTTTCCAACTAATTTCCTTTGCTTGCCCGCTGCAACCATTCTCCACTCACCTGAAACCAACAATTTATTAATCCTACTGGTACCTTACTGCCTTGACCCCGCAGTGTTCTTTCCTCCTTACCCAGGTTACATTCCATATATCATTACTACTAATAATAATTATTGCTAATAATAATGATAACACCTTTAAAATATTATCATATTCCTCAAATGTAGGGTGCAATTATTTGTAAAAAGTCGTGTTATTTTGTGAACCCTTTAGAAAGAGGCTTAATAGAAGACTCTGTATATAGCTGGGATCCACAGGACCACCGCTTTAGAGTAATAACGCACAAACCACACAGAGAGGGAGAGCAAAATAACCTGCATGTCTCAATCTTGACACCAGGGAAAGAGAGGAAAAAATAATTTTTCCTAAGAATTTGAACCGTAAGGCTGTACTTGCAGGTTTTCAGTATGAATTGACACTATCAGTGTGGTCGAAAATGCCTAGGTAGAGAATTTAATGTGTGCTGGTCTCAGATGAATGGTGAATGACAGATGCAAATGCAAATCTTCCCTGGAAGAACTTTGTCAATCCAGACCCAGGGCAATTATAAGATGATACTGACTAGGACTTATCCCCATTTTAGAGATGATGAACTGTGAAAAATAAGTGCGTAAGAATTAAAGAAAATACTGTGAATTTTTTATTTGTTGCTGGTTTATAGGAATGGCATTTATTCTGAACAGTGATCAGGCATCTGTCAATCTTACTGTAATTGTGTTCTCTGTAGAAATTATAAACTGGTTTGTAGAAATTCTATTGGAATTTTTATGTAAGCAATCATCTCATCTGCAACTAACGTTAGTTTTTGCTTCTTGTTTTCTAATCATTATAACTTTTCCTTTTTGCTTTTATTTTTACTTGTCTTCTTGATCTTATATTATCTAGCACCAGTGAAATATTAACTAGAAATGGTACTAGCAGACACACTTATCTTATTCATTATTTTAAGGGAATACTTTTAACATTTCATCAGTAAGTATGATGTTCCCTGTAGGTTGTTGGTATATTCCCCTTATCGGGTTAAAAAGTTTTTTTTTTAATTCCTACTTTTAAGAGTTTTTGTCATTAATGATATTTAATTAATGCTTTTTCTTATCCATCAAAACAATGTTTCTCTTTTGTCATATGTTAATGTAGTTACAGTAACAGATTTCAAAGCCACCTTTGCATTCATGGGATAAAGGCAACCTGTTCAGATCTTTTTTTTAAATCTGATGATTCTTTTCATATATTGATGGATTTGTTCAGCTAGTAGTTCATTTCAAATTTCTGCATCTATACTTATAGGTAAAATTGTCCTAAAATTTTCCCATCTGGTTGTGGTATCAAAGTTACACTAGTCTCATAAAATGAGCTCACAAACATATGCTTTTTTTTCATTTTTTGCAACAATTTGTGTAAGACAAAGGTTTCTCTTTTTGAACTTTTATAGATTTTACCTGCAAAATTACTTGAACTGGGTAGGGTTTTGTTTGCTTATTTATATGTGTGTGTACGTGTGGCCTGTGCTTTTGCTGGGGAGGAGATGGGGGGGAAGATGTTTAACTTAGATTCAATCCTTTAAATGAGGACAGGTCATCTTCTTCAGTTAGAGTTTTTTCTCATAATCAAACGGAAGCAAAATATATGAGAACTATGACCCAGATCCACACTGCCCACTCTCACGTTAATAGTTACACACATCCAGGTGAGTGCATCACCGCCTGGCTTTGCTGGGTACACTCCCATGTGCTTTTGACATGAGACCAGAGACGTATCAATTGCATCCAACTAATGTAGTTAAAATTAGTCAGCTACATTATCAATTTAGCCAAATTCTAACCTGGGTCAGGGAAATGAGATGCCCAGTAACCCTGGGCAAATGTGGATATTAAAAATATTTAATAAAACGTCACTAGGTTATGTCCTGGACTGTGTGTCATCAGCAGTTCATTTCAAAATGGCACTCGGGCTTTGGAATGGATTTGGCAATGGATTTGTGTTGAACGAGACAGCCCTTGGCTTCACACGCCAGAGAAACATCTGCCCTCCCCTCCATGGAGTGGGCACTGGGATTGTCTGAGAGAAACCCTGAAGTGCTTCTGTGGAGCTGACAGAGAACACTAAAGATAGTCACCACAGTAAGAAGGATAATCACTTGGGGAGGTATATTTTGTCTAATAGTAATAGCATCTACTTTGGATGGTGTCTACAAAAAGCTATAAAACAAGTGAATGAAGAATAACAACAAAGACTAATATTGTGAAAGTGAGAAGGACCAGGGGAAAAAAGTCTGAATTGTCCAGTTCTTCAGAAAGTTATCCCAGAAGGGGAAGGGCCACCACACTATTATAAGCCACTAAACTTTGAGTCTGTAACACAACTCACAATGGCAAGAGCTGCAGACTTCTCTTAATATCTTAAAAAAACTCCTCCACACTCTAGGTCTTGGATTTTGCAGCTATTATGGAAAAAGTGCGTGTGTGTCTTTTAAAAAAGGATCATCAGACCATCCACATAATTTTCAACGTTTAAGTATTGACCAAAGGTATTTGGGAGGAAACAGAGATATTGCAGCCTCTGACAGCCTCAGGAGAAAAACAGGGAATGATACCATTTGCTGAGTAGAAATAAAATATCAGATGCTACCTTGTTTTATCAGTTTGTCAAATTTTTCACATTCACCTTGTGCCCTGAGCTCCAAAATTCATTTAGGTACCTGTGCCAGTTTGAAGTTATTATGTACTCCAGAAAAGTCATGCCCTTTAATCCTCATTCAGTATTGCTGGGTGGAAACTTTTTGTTTCCATGGAGATAAAACCCACCCACTCAAGGTGAGGTTGCTTACTGGAGCCCTTTAAGAGGGAACTGTTTTAGAAAAAGCTTCAGAACCAAAAGAACCACAAGAACCAACACAGCCAAAGGAATGGACAGAGCCCCAGGGAAGCCACTGAAGAAAACCAGGAGAGAAAGCAAGCAGACATGACATCCCCACGTGACTTTCTGGGAGAAATCCCGAACATCATCAGTCTTCTTGATCCAAGGCATCTTTCCCTGGATGCCTTAATATGGACATTTTCGCAGCCTTAGGACTGTAAACTTGCAACTTAATAAATCTGCCTTTTAAAAAGCCATCCCATTTCTGGTATATCGTCTTCCAGCAGTTTGCAAACTAGAACAGTATCTCACTCAGAGTGGCACAGCCCAGGTTGGCGGAAGTTCCAACAAAGGTCCAACTTCCCAGGACTGCTCCCTTTCCCTGGCCTGGCTTTAGAGAGAGTGCTGGCTTTGCTGCCTGATGCTGTACCCCAGCATCAGTCACCCACCCCACTTCTGTTTCTGGGAATAGAGCTTAATCTCCTCTTTTACCTGCATGCCCACTGGCAAAGAAAATCGTAGTTGAACTTGAGTTACCAAAAGAAAAAGAAAAAGAAAAAAAATTGCACATGGCCTTTCTTTCATGAGACATGTCTTCTCTTCTTCATCATCCCACAAGGAGGACATAGACAAACAGGGATGGACCCCGCCAGAGCTGTCATGATTGTATCCTCTGGAAGGGGCTGGAATGGCCTCAAAGCAGGGGAAGTAAAACGCTGCTCTAACACTCAGCCTGGAGACTACTGTTTCCAGATCTCATTCTACATCGCTCACACGTAATCAGGGAAACCAGCCCTGGCATTATTTGAGATCCAATAATGCCGAATACCCCTTCCAGACATCCCAAGAACTCAGCTGCCTCCCCCAAGACTTCCCACTGTCACCCCACATGAAAGCCCACTGCATGGGATATGGGGTTTCCCGTGCAACAGTGAGCAAAGCAGACTCAGGGACATAGCCAGAGTGTGTCAGTTAGGTGAACAACAGACAGATGCAGAAAGCCACACAATGAGTCACTTTCTTTTGGATCTATTCACTGAGAAGGAGCAAGTTAAATTAGTTCAGCCTGGGCCTGGAGCTTACATTTACAAACAAAGGGCCCAGTTATGTAATTGGGGAGCTATGGGTGCACAGGGGTTCTCCACCCAGCAGGGCATCCGTGTCATCTGGGTGAGCTTTAAAAAGGTATAGAATATGCTCCTGGTCCCACATCCCCATCATTCTAAAGTGACCCATCAGGGAAGCCCAGGATGGAGTGCTTTTACAAAGCTCCCCATGAAATTCTGATGCAGAGGCAGCCTGGGCCAACAGCAGGGAGGTAGGGCTGCTTTCCCCAGGGCAGCCACCCACAGCCTGGAGGTGGGATGATAGCAGGGGGTAGACAACCCCCAGCGGGACCCTTACTCTCTCCGTAGTTTCTGGGATCCCACTTGGCTGAGATCAGCAGTCACAGAGTTACTTTACATCACAGCAACAGATAATGGCAATGTCAACTCCCATAGAGCTGTTCCCTAAACTGCCTAGGTGGACAGACCCTCATTCGCTGTGTGATGTGCAGCAGCCGAGCCAGAACCCCAGAGAGCCACCAAGCATCTCCCAGAAGCCTGGGCTGTGGTGTGTGTGTGTGTGTGTGTGTGTGTGTGTGTGTGTGTGTGTGTTTCCGAGGCTCTTAGGGTTCTAGGGAGGATGTTAGAGGAAAACCACATTTTCTTGTAACCAATTATAAATGGGGCCATCACCGCCCACCCCTAAGGGTTTCTTTTTGCCACAGAAATGTAAAAGGCCTAAGGAATTGCTTAAAACTCAGTCTAGAGTTGAAATTGTTTTAGATTTGCTAGGGGTCCAGGATCCCAAGAAATAAACACTCTCAACTGGTTTAACCGTGCAAGTACCTAAAGGATCTGACAGACCGACAGACATATGCGCACGCCTGCCTGTGCGCACACACACACACACACATGCGTGCTGTTCTTTCAAGTCCAGTGTGTAAGACAGGTCTATGGGCGTGTGAATAAGACGAAGGCCAAAAGGTAGCCGGTGGACAAGCCCTGTGGGTTCCCTTTTCGCAGGTAAGGGCTGGCTGAACAGGAGTCTCACCCGTGGGCATGGCAGCTCCCAGCTAGCACCAGCCTCCTGGGGTAGGGCACAGGGCACCTTCCAGGGGTCTTTGGAGCCAAGGCTCATTTGCATATATGCATATTTCCCTTTTCATCCAAATAATCTCATAAGTGACTGTGAGATTCCAACCCTCCAAAAAAAATCAAGTTCTAGGAGTTGAAATTGTTACCTAGTACTTAAGGATACTTACCCAAAAGGTAGTTTCCTTGCTCCTGTGTTTCTAGGCTGCTCAAGAGCAAATGCTTCCTTGTTTTTCTGTGGCTTTTAGGGTTTTCTTTTTGGGGCTGAAGTAGGGGGAACAGCAAGGGCAAAGTTTTTATAAAGGCAAAAGCTGGGTATTTCTTTTTTTTAAGTAAAAAAAAGTACTGATTTGTGGGGTGGTGGTGCTGAGGGAAACAGGCTCAGAAGCTCGGTGCAAGTCAGGCATGAAGTCAGACAATGCAACGGCAAAAGCTGTACCCAGTTCTTAGGAAAATAAGCTTGAGCACGAAACCTTGGATCTGGAGGAAGCCAGGTGGCCACTCTTTAGAAGTACACCATGGGAGAGTAAAACCTCTGCATTGTGTACACCACCTGCCTTGTGAATGGTCCCCAGCCCTGGTTCTAAGGGTTGACTGGTCCTCACTGGGCTCATTCAAATCACCAAAGAGCCTCCCTTTGAAATCCAGATGGGGGGTGAGGTGGAAGGTGGCTAAGGGCTTCCAGGGCCAACTGCAGTTTGGGGGTCCTCTGGGTTACGTCTCGAAGTACTTGTAGATGTGGGCCATATACTGCATCACACTCTGCCAGTCGGGCTGGTCGGTGTACAGCATCTCACTAAGTTCCAGGCTGGGTTTGATGCCTATACTTTCAGCTGCTTCAGTTGCCAATAAGAAATTCCCTTTTTCCTCCTGACTGTTGAACTCCTGGTATGGGATGTGAGCAGGGAGGTAGGTGTGGAGAGAAGAATGCCAAGCCATTGCTCCAACTGCTGCTGAAGTTGGTGATGTCAATATTTGCATAACCATCTGTCCTCTTCTGGGACCATTTCAGCAGAACATTACTCCTGGAGCTACCATACTCCCAGGCCAATGCAGCCAGAGGGTCTCTTCTTTCCACACTGAGTTTGCTCTGTGGTTTCAAGCCCCCAGCAGAATAGCTGAACAGTCTCGTGTTCCTGAAGCCCAAGGAAAGGGGTCTGTTCAGTGACTCAAGCGATAGGCTATTAAGGAGATAAGGGTCTGGTTTTAGGCCCTTAGGATCTTCCCTATAGAAGATTTAATAGAGGAAGGTCTGGGAGGTCCAAGCATGGAGCTGCTTCTTTGCTGGCTGTCTGAAGGCTACCACAGGCAGAATTCCTCTGCATTGGAGAAACAGCAGCGGCTGGAGTGGTTCTCACTGGAACGGCACTTAGAGGGATCCTGGGGGTGTTACGGTCAGAAATATTCTGTCCAGTCCTATCTGGGCATCCCAAGTCAAATGACTCGATTAATGACTTAACTGTGGCTACAGGCTCTGGAGATGCCAGGGAAGTTCTGTTAACATAGATGTCATGCTACTGCCAGGGAGCAGCAGCCTCAGAGCCCTCTGGCTCTTCATTCACAGGTCTGCTGTGGTCCTGCATGTCTCCCAGAAACTTCTGCAGCCAGGCGCTCTTCTCCTCCTCCAGCAGCCTCCTCTTCACCGTGAATAGCTCCTGTTGGGCCCCACACTTGATGTCATTGGCCACCATTACCGTGGTCTGCAAGTTGGCCTGGAACCACCTCCATTCTTCAGTCTCCTCCTTTGTCTGCTTAGTCAAAGCCTTTAGCTTCCTTTCCAGGTCTGACTTCTGTTCCTGCACCTTCATCACATTACTCTCTAGCTCACTAATGAGTTGATTATTATGTAACTTGATGGCTCAATGCTGTTTAACCTGATCTTCCATTTTAATTTATGGTTTCCTTCATGCCTTTTATCTCTGCATTGCTCTCAAATGCTTTCTCTTGCAGGTTTAAGCTGGTTCTGCTCAGCTGTTCATCTTGATGATCACATATCTCCTTCAGGTAAGAATAGTCCTTTTTCACCTTAGCTAGCAGGCTTGAAATACCTTTAATTTCATCATTTGCCTTTAGTAACTCTTGTTTGAGCTCACTGCAAGACATTTCCAATTGATCTTTCTCAGCTTGAATAACTTTCCACATTTCTTGAATTTTATGGCTCTCTCTCAGCCCAGTGAAACTGGTTGGTTTTTACCACATTTTGTTTCTCACTCTCCAGTTGGTCCTTTAAAGACCGATTTTCAATCTTCAGCTCCTCCCTAGCAAATCTGCACTCTTCCAAAGTTTTGAACATTACACCATTATTGTGCTGTTCCCATTTTAGAAGGCCATTCAGTTGTTCATTTTTCTTCCTTAAGAAGTTTAATCCTCTCTAAAGCTCCTTGGTTTTCTTCCTTCATTTTCTGTAAGCTGCAGGGCAACTGCTGCTGAATGTGGAGCAGCTGCTCCCTTTCAAGGTGGTCCTGCTCAAGAATGTATGCACACTTCTGCTGCAGCTCAGGGACTTTTCCTTCTTGGACACCAGGCTCTTCTTTATTGACTCATTCTTGTAAAAGGTTTATCAGCATCTTGTTTCCTTGACTTAGCTGCTCTGCTCTCTCTCAATGCTGATGAAAGGATGTCTCCAAAATAGTCTTCTCATCTGTCAGTTTCTCATTTTCAGCCATCAATTCCTGCACCATCTTTTGCTGGTCTGATAACTCCTGTAAAGTTGCCTGCCAATTCTTCTGCCATAGTGTGGTGATTTTCTTCCATCTTCTGTATCTTCTCAGTAAGGGAAGCCAGAAACAATTTGCTAATGTTGTTGGGGGAACTCCCAACAGTAGAGCACCTGGGGATCTTAAAGGGGTTGCTGAGAGAGGTCAGAGGAGAAGAGACAGTGTCTTCAGTAATGTGCTCCAAACCAGAGACGTCCAGTGACAAGTTAGCTTTGGTAACATCGTTACTTAAAACCTACTGTCTGGTATGCATTTTCATGTACCTCTTTTTTATACCTGTCTATCTCACTTGACAACTGATTTCCAGCTGGGCTACCGAAGCTTTACCCCTGAGTTGTAGGTTTGGGGCAGCTGCTGACACCAGTGTGACGTGCTGTTCCTTCTGAATTTGGTGAATACCTACCATGAGTTAGTTTCTCCTTCAAGGCCTGGTTTCCTTCCTTTAGATCAGCAAGCTTTTTCTGGAAAGTATTGTTCTTCTCCTCAAGAGCTCTTATCAAAGGCTTGGCATCAGGTGAGCCAGGTGCTCTGCTGACATTTGGTTCCAGGGCAGCAGTTCCTTGGGTGTTCCGGGCTCTTCTATCTTTGCAGTTCTTCAGCTTCCTTTGAAGCCTGAGGATTTTGCTATCTTTTGCTCTGGCTTCTGCCCAAAGTTCCCAAACCCGAGCCTGGAGCACAGCTTTTTTGCACTTTCATATTCTTTGCTTCAGTTTAGTGGAAGTGGACCTCAGGTGCTTTGTAGGGGTGGTGTGCTTGAAGATATTGGACTGGACCCAATTTCCTCCAGTTGGAGGGGCTATGTTGCACAGATCTTTATCTTCAGAAGTTACTGAAAGTTCTGGTGGAGTTGGAATGTCTGTCCGTTTGGTTGTTGTAACAGCCCCTGGAGCCTCAGGCAGCCTGGAGTGGTTGCCCATCGTTGGCCAACGTGGGCAGCAGCCTGGGCAGGATCTCCACAGTGTCTGTTCCGGCCTGCAGGGTGGCTGCCTCTGGAGGGTCCTATCAGTCTAAGAAAGGGACTGCACCTGCCCAGTCCCAGGGCCCTTTCTTAGAGCAGACAGGATGGCATGCACTCAGTAGAAGGGAGAGTATCCCATGGGTATCTGTATTTTTATTTACAAAATTTATTTATTTTTTTGTATATACAAGGTTTTAAAACAAGAGCTATACCCTCTCTAAATAAAAAAAAGAAAGCAGTTACAATTCAACTAAACACAGAAACTGTGTCAAAAGTTAGGAGGACCTATAACATAAAACGTTCCATTAAAGATGCTACTCATCCACATGGGCAGGCCCTTCAGTTATTGTTTTAACCGACATTTTTCTAAGATAGTGTCTGTTTCATCAGGGTTCAAAAAATGTATTGATCTAAAGGTGTGATTTCTAAATATATTTTTTATCTGTAGCAATTTTTCATTAGTCATTCTTTTTTGCTCCTAATTAAACTTGCCAAACACTGATTTATTAATTTTTTCAAATTATTGATTAGTCAATCCTCAACTTTTTTAACCTTTATTTTCTATTAAATTAAGTTTTACTTTTATCTTTATTATTTCCTTATCATGCTTTCTTTTCTCTGTTGGGCTTTTTCTAACTTCTTAACTTGGATTTTTATCTCATTAATTTTCAGCTATTTTTCATTTCTCTTACTAGACACCCTAGTGTTAACGCCAAACTAGGAGTCTCTTTTTTCACTTCTTTTTTTTTGTAAATAAAAGGTTCAAATACAATAGCTACACTCACTCCAAATTAAAAAAAAAAAAAGTCAGTTACAATTCAACTCAACACAGAAGCTTGCGTGAAAAGGTTAGAGGACCTAAAACATAAAAAGTTTCATTAAAGGTGATTTTGTGGTTTGTTGTCTGTTGTCTCATTTCAAGGATGTGGCTCTTTCTAGGTCACTTGAACTCAGCAAAGGGATGGTTATCTTGAAATAGTAACAGTTCACCCACAGTAAAAAGTGACAAATTTTACACATTTTTTTTTTAAAAGCATAATTACCCCCACCCCAAAACCATCACCACTGCTTCTTCCCTCCACATTTTGCTTTTTAAACTCATGGTTTGTTGGTTATTTTTTATTTCCTAATCCCGGAAAGTAGATACTAAAACAGCTCCTGGAAGAATTTACAACGAACTGCCTGAAGGTGCGAGAAGCTGAGGGGTTAGGGCGCGGTTAGGAGGGATGGTTGGCCAGGGGTCCCCTTCAGTCACTGTAGCCTCACCACTGACCAAAGAAGAGGGAAGGAGACTTCAGCCAACAGGAAGAAGGGAGGAAGAACAGGAGGAAGAGAGAAGTGGGGGGAAAACTGAAAATAAGAGGTGACTGTCGTGGAGAAATGCCTGGAGAGAAATGTCGTCGAGAAATGCAGAGAGAAGAAGCCCTTGGGAGGAGAGGCAGAGGTTTGGAGGGAAGCTGGGCAGGGTGGCAGCCCTGGGAGGATGCTGTCCCCCAGCACCACGGGACCTGGTGGGGGTAGAGGAGAGAGCCGCGGTGGTGCTGGTGGAGGAAGCCCACAGGGTACCCCCGCTACTGTGTGCGTGCCGTCCTGTGTGCCCCCGAAGCAGCCCTTACTGTGGTTTTGCAACCACAAAGCAAACACCTAGCAGAAATCAAGGTAGAATATAGACATTACTTGCATTTGAACTATGGCACTTAGCCATAAATTATTCTTTGGTATGGCAGCCACTGGCCCTGATTCTGACAGTACCAGTTCCATTGCTGTGTATAATGCATAATGTGAAATTCTCAGTTTTGGGGTGAGACTGTTCCTCAGTCCACAGGTCAGTATAAATTCAGACCCCCAATATACATGAGGCTCAGGCCTGAGGGTTTGATTTCTAGATAGTAGATAAGCTTTCTGGTTGTTTTCCTATGCTCATGGGTATATATATATATTTTTTAGTCCATCTTTCCACTAAGGACAACTAGGAAAGTATCCCAGACACAAAATTTCATTCTATTCTCTACTCAACTGTCAGCCTATCATAAAGGACTTTCCTAAATAACCTCTTTATGACTTTCTTTTACTAAAGTGCTGTATTTTCCTAAATAATATTTACGCCATCTGGTATATTAGATATTTCCTTATTTGTGGTTGTCTGTACCTCTCCCCTCTCCTTTCTAGAATTTAAGACCCAATAAGAAAGGGGCTTTGTGTGACAGTACATTTGCCTGCTTATTAAGCAACACTTCTCATTTTATTAGTTAGACATACTTGAAACAAAGCAAACACCTAGTGGAAATCAAGGGAGAACACAGACATTGCTTGCATTTGAACTGTGGCACTTAGCCACAAATTATTCTCAGAAGGCATCTTTGCAGATGTGAAATATATGGTGTGAACAAAAGAGTGGCACAAACACATATGTACTATTTAAAGAATAATTATACTGAGCCCCCATGTAGCCAACTAAGGTCCAGAGTACTGTCAGAACCACAGAAGACCCTGCCACATGCCCTCCTCTTATCACACAACTCACACCCCCCTCAAGAAGTTAACATCATTTTGATTTATCGCAAAAATTCCCTTGTTTTTATTAATAGTTTTATCACCCAACGTGTAAACTTCCAAACAATATAATCCGATTTTTCCCATTTCGAAAAAAAAAAGTTCATAATGTTAAATATCTCTATTCAATTTTAAATAAACTTTGTTACTTAGGAATCAATGGATTTGATGAATATTATATATTTCAATGCAATAACCATCTTCACTCTCAGAAATCTCACAATAAAAGGTAACAGTTGCACAGAAAATGCTAAGTAACATAAAATAACAAAGATTTTAGACTTCTGCGAAAATTTCCTTTGTGTTTATATTGGTAATAGTATATCCCAACAGATTAGTGGTCTGGACAGGAGGGAAAATTGACACAGAATAAAATGTCTCCATAGATTTTACACAAAATGCTTATTCCATCTTAGAGAATTAAGAATTAATTTGACTGGCAAACAAAAAATGATCATAGATATAAAATGTTTCAGTCTTAGGAAATGATTTTTATGTCACTGTCCATCTAGGAAAACCTAGAAAATCCTTTGAATTATCAGGTAGGAAAACAATACAACTAGAATTGCAACTTATCTTGAATATTAGATATGCTGTCATATATTCATTAAGCTACTTTTAAGGAAACCTATATATTCGAGAATATTTTATAATCAACACTGCTAACCTGAAGGGCATATAAGATGACAAAGAATTTAACATTTCTAAGAACTTTTAAAAAAAATTCTCAAACCTTTCAAGTTCTTTCTTTTGTCCTCCAAATGCAATCACAGTTCTAACTGCTGCTAAAACCTCTTCAGCTACTGCTCCAGCTTTTGCATATGCCAAGAGTTCTTTATCAGTAAATGAAGATAATATCTGTTTAAAAATGCAATTTAAGATCATTGAAATTTTTAGACAACTTCATCTTTTGTAAAATAAAAATAAATCAATATACAAATAGAACAAAATCTTTGACTCTCTGGTCTTGGTGTTTTAATTTACATATATATTATATGTATGTTTTCAAACTTATGCTATATATATTTTAATATAAGATGATATATTCAAATATACATTCATTTGATAAGCTATCTGTAATCTTTCTGGACTAAGAAGGGGTATAATAGATTAGATCAATGTAAAATTTTACTTTTCCACTGAACGCTCCACAGATCCTCTCCATACATAGGTGGAACAATTTTGGAGATCTTAAATTTCAGAAAAGAATGGCTATGCTATACTATAATCATAAATACAGAAGAAAGGCACTATATCAAGAAAATATGGTGTGTGCTTAATAATGCAGTGATTGCTGTCAAGGAGAGAGGTGGAGGGGTACATCTATGTGGTGACAAGACATCAAGTAGGTTTTACACGCCAGGGGAAGCAGTGAGTTTCCTTTGCTGGTGCGTCTAGGTAAAAGAATACATTCACCCTACAGGGGGGTCTTTGTTTCATGGATGCTCTTTCATCTTTCTGTTTAATTCCTGGGCATTTGGTCTGTGGAAAGGACAGTGCTGGGTACTTCATATACACAAATTTTATTCATTCCTCTCAACTGTACAGTAGAGGAGGCATTCTTCCCCACCCCCTTACATTGGATGAAAAAGGGGTGTGAAGAGGTGAAGTAATTTGCTACTAAGTGAAATAGCCAGGATCCAAGCCTGAATCCTTATGGCTTCAAAGCTTGAATTAATAGCCACTGGGGTGTATCTCTCTCTGTAAGCCAGCCAATGAGTGTGAACTTGGGTCCTAAGGGCATTATGAAAACTGAATCAGCTGGTATGGGCAAAGGACTGTTTGCAGCTGGAAGGCTGAAATGCTCCATTAACCAAATAAAGATTATGCACAACAAATTTATTTTAAAAAATATGATTAAACAGTATTGTACTATTTCAATAAATGATTCTCAGGCATTATGGACTCATTTGCATAAGTAATATCAGATTATTTCTTCTTAGCATAAAAACTCAAAATGTGTTTAACAGCTGATACTTTTCTTTGCTGTGGATGAAACCAAAAGGTGCTTTAGTAGGGATAGAAAAGAGTGGGTGAAGGGAAATGAGCATTTATTGACTTTGTTCTATGTTTAGACACTTTGCTGAGAGCTTTATGTATACCTACTTTTGTTTACTCTAATCCTCACAAACTTCTATAAGGGAGAAATTATTACAAGTATAGCAATGATCACGCAGCTAATAAGTGAAAGGGCCTGCAATGGAATGCAGAAGAATGCAGACACCTGAAGTCTGTGTGTCAGATTCAAACAACTTGATCTTTGGGAAAAGTCTAAGCTTTGGAATCAGATAATATTTTTTTCACATCTCAATTCTCCAACTCCAAACTTGTGGTCTTGGATAGGGTTGGCCTCCAGGAACTGCTGTCTCCACATACAAAGAGAAGAAAATATTCCCTAATGTATAGATTATAAAATAGTCTATAAAAAGGCCCTAACAAAGTTCCTGTCACATAATAGCACAGAGCAGCTAGTCATTTCCCTTTCTTCCTCTTCCCTCATTATGTTATATTATACCACTTCTAAAGTGGCTTGAGAAAAGAAAACCAACAATAGGAAGATAAACAATAAATATTTTTGAATTAGAAGCTTAAAAATTTTCTTTATTGTTAACACACCAGGGATCATACCGAAGTGTTTCCTTCTCACTTTTATGACCTTCCACAATTATAAGGAGAAAAGAGTACAGTAGAATCTATTCATTAATTTTTTTTTCTTTAAGAGATTGAGTTTATTAAAGAGAAAAGACCTCCAAACTATTTTCAGGGATATGAAAGGACAACTTTCACTGTTCCTCCAATATAAAATCAACAGAATGATGATACTTCATCATTATAATTCCCCATACCAATCTCTTCTTCTAAAGGCTGAGAATTTCTTAAACAAATCCTAATTGATATGAGGCTGTACTGTAACAGTGACTTATGAAATTGTCATTTCTATAAGTTAAAAGCATGTTATAAGCAATTTGTATTGTTTAAACTAATATACTCAAAAACGATATTTTTGGCCACTATAAATATTTTGACCTAAGCTTTATTCCTTCTATTTTTCAATGTAGCCATAAAAAGGAATGAAGTCCTTTGTCAAAAAGGTGAAGAGGCAGCCAATTCAATGGGAGAATATATTTGGAAACTACATATCAGAAAAAGGCTTGATATCCTGTGTACATAAAGAAATTATACAGCTCAACAACAAAATAACACACAACGCAATTATAAAATGGGCAGAGGATATGAGCAGACACTTTTCTGAAGAGCAAATACAGATGGCTAAAAAGCACATGAAGAGATGCTCATTTTCACTAGCTTTAAGTGATATGCAAATTAAGGCCACAATGAACTATCACCTCACACCTATAAAAATGGCTGCAATTAAATAAACAGAAAACTACAAATGTTGTAGAAGGTGAGGAGAAATTGGAACATATATTCACTGTTGGTGGGAATGTATAATGGTAAAGTCTCTGCGGAAGACAGTTTGGTGATTCCTAAGAAAACTAAGTATTGAGTTATCCTAAGGCCCGATGATACCAATACTTGGCATATACCCAGAAGAGCTGAGGGCAGTGACTTGAACAGACATCTGCACACCGATAACATTGCTGTGCAGATGTCTGTATGAGTGGCATTATTCACAGTTGTCAAAAGATGGAAATAATCCAAGTGTTCATCAACAGATAAGTGGATAAACAAAATGTGGCATATACATCCAATGGAACATTATGCAGCAGTAAGATGAAATGAAGTAATGAAACATATGACAATGGGGATGAATCTTGAGGACACAATGTTGAGGGAAAATGTCAAACACAAAAGGACAGTTACTATATGATTTCACTATTATGACTCTGGAAAAGGTAATCTCAGGGCTTACACTGTAGAATATAGCAGCCCTAGAGGGTCACAGAAGCCAGAGATGGAGGAAAGTCTATCCAAAGAAGATAAATCTAAATGCAAGGGAACAGATAGATGTGATGGTAACTAATTGGCAGGTTTATAAGTAACACTGCCATATTGAAAGGGAATATGATTAAAAGGGGGATATATAGTGCTGTGTAACCCACCGATTAAATCTACAATTATAAATAAGTTCTCACATGAACTGTTTCAATGATTTGATAGTGGACAAAGAGCTAATAGTAGAGGGGTATAAGGAAAACTAAAATTGCATGCTATGGCCAATAGTTAACAGGAAGACATCAACAGTACCACAGCATGACGAGGAGCCACTAATTGGAGGGGAGGGACAAGTGATAAGGGGCAGTTTTGATTTGACAGTTGGGGATGCTGTGTTTGCCAGTTCTTTGTCTCTACAGAACAATGAAAATTGTCTAAAATTGAGAGTGCCGCTGATTGTAAAAGCAAGCAAGGATACTGCAAGACATGGTTTGTTTATTTTGCACATTATCCATGATGCACAATAGATGGAGGAAGCCGAAGGATACACTGACAGAGAAGCATGATGGCAAACAATGAAACATTTCTATGATGGAATATGGTGCATTTACAAAAAGGAAGGACCTCGAGAAGCACACACAACAAATTGAATAAACCTTGGGAACAATGTGTTCTGCAAAATAAGCCAGAAATAAAAGAACAGATATGCTAAGATCTCTCTCAGAAAATACTTGTAAGAAAATGGTAGCTTAGATTATAAGTCCTTATAGTAGCCACATTCAGCCTGAAGTTAATATATTTCTAGATTCTGAGACACTGAGGTATATGTGTCTATCAGCTGGTATTTCTCTGGAATTTTCAGTAGCTCTGTGACACCTAAGACCCAGAAATGGAGTGCTGTGCCCCTGAAAATTAGCATAGCTATATACATTAACAGTTAAAGTAAAGACCTGCAAGAGAGATCAGGTCTCAGCTAGAGTTAAAATGAAGTCAGTCTGGCTGGGTCTAAGGCAAATTAGAATGAAGGGTAAAAGATGATAGTGTACTCTAGACCTTCACCTACTGCATGAGATCAAAGGCAGAGAGCCTAAATTTTCTAGAACCTAAATTTTCTGTAGCACAAAAGCTAAATCAACCTGTCTGGACAGCTAATGTAAACAACCCAAACTCCTGGAGTACAGAACGGCTTAATGTAATATCTGGATACATCTAAGACTGTGGTGGGCTGATAAAGAGTATGGTAGAGTCCCTTGAGGGTCCAAAGGGAAACAAATATATATATTTCAATAGTTTAACGATTAAACTTTCCCATCTGGGAAACCCTGGGTACCCTCTCAATCATTGGGGACTCCCAAGAAAATAGGTCAAGAGTTTGATTTTTATTTTGGCCTATGAAACTTATTTTTGTAGTGGAGAAGCTAGGACTACCTAAAATGAGGCCTAAGAGTTGCTTCTAGGAAGCCTCCTTTGTTGCTCAGATGTGGCCTCTCTGTCTCTAAGCCCAAATCTGCAAGGAAAATCATTATCCTCCCCCCAACATGGCACAGTACATCCAGGGATGAAAGTCTCCCTGGCAACTTGGAGTATGACTTCATGGGATGAGTCTGGCCCTGGCACCATGGGATTGACAACACCTTCTGGACCAAAAGGGTGAAAAGATGTGCAATAAAAAAGGCATTAGTGGCTAAGAGAGATCAAATAGAGTCAAGAGGCGATTCTGGAGGCTACTCTAACAATGCAAGTTCCAGTTAGACAGTGCTAATTGCCATGGTTTGCTAAGCCCCTACCAATATCACTCCTGTTGATTCTTAAGAACAGCTACAGCTTGAACTGAGGGTCTATAAAGGTTTCATGCTCTAGGTTTGCCTTCATGGAACATATAATTCCTGGAAGGTTCCTAGGTCAGATAAATCATAAAACTCAGAGGGACCAGCCACTCCAAGATTATTTCATCCCCCTATCCTTCAGTATGGACACCCTTCTCAACATGACAAAGTCAGAACAGGCATTGTCCAAAGATCCCTTTAGATTGGGAGAAGGATTAAAGGACAAGAAGGAGATATAACAGAGAAAATGGGATTCAACAAACAAATATGGCTTCTGAATCATTATTTTAATATTCTTTCTAGCCCTCAGTGATTTGGAGCAGCTAGAAGGGAAAATCCTATGTAGGGGAATGGTAGCCCATATCAAACTCTGGGATCTGTTCTGCAGCTACTTGTTGAAGTATGCCTTGAAAATTATTGCTTTTTCTTTCTTTGCTTTGTCTATATGTTATATCATACAATAAAAATGTTTTCAAAAGGAGATGAAATCCTAATATATGCAACAACATGGATGAAGTTTGAAGGCAGCATGTTGAGTAAAGTAAGCTACAAAAAGACAAATATTTTATGAGCTCACTGACATAAAATAACTAGAATTTAAAAACTCATAGACTCCTGCCTGCCATGTGGGAGACACAGGTTTGATTCACAGCCCACACACTTCCCAAAAACAAACAAGCAAGCAAATAAAAAGAAAGGAAAAAAAAAAAACAAAAATTCAACAAATGGTGCTACAATAATGGGATACTCACATGGAAAAAGAATGAAATGTGACGCCTGCCATATAGCATACAAGGAAAAAAAACTCACGGAGTCACAATCCAGAATACAGATTATGAGGGGATGGGGTGAGGATAGGAAATAGGAAGTTAAGGCTTCAAATGTATAGTGTTTCCATTTGGAATGATAGAAATGTTTTAGTAATGGATAGTATTGACAGTAGAACAAAATTGTGAATGTAATTAATGGCTCTGAATATGGCTGAAAGGTAAAATATTAGGTTGTATATATGTTAAAGGAATAAAATTTTTTTAAAAATCCATGAAACTACTTCACACAAACACTACACCCTAAGTTATACCATGGACTATAGTCAATAGTACAATTATAAAAATGTACTTTCACCCATTGTAACAAATGTTGCACGCCAAGGTGTTAATAATAGTGTTGTTATGGGAATTCTTTATGTTGGGCATGAATGTTCTATATACCTACAACTTCTCTTAAATTTCCGAGGAATCATCAAACTATCTTCCACAATAGTTGCACCGTTTTACATTGCCATCAGGAAAGATGAGTGTTCTTATTTATCCACTTCCTCTAAACACTTACTATTTTCCATTTTTTTAATAGTAGCCATTCCTATGGGTGTGAAATGGTATCTCATTGTGGCTTTGATTTTTTTATTCTATTACCATATATATACAACCTAATATTTCCCCCCTTAACCACATTCATATATATATTTCAGTGCTGTTAATTACATTCACAATGTTGTGCTGCCATCATTACCATACCATTTCCATCATTCCAAATAGGAATCCTTTATATCTTAAGCCTTAACTTCCCATTCTCTATCCCCACCCTATTCCCTGGTAACTTATATTCTAGATTCTGACTCTATGGGTTTGTGTATTCTAATTGTTTAAAAACAGTGAGATCATATAATATTTGTCCTTTTGTGTGTGGTTATTTCATGTATCAGGACTTTATTCCTTTTTTTTTTTTTTTTGCATGAGGAGGCACTGGGAATCGAACCTGGGTCTCCAGCATGGCAGGTGAGAACTCTGCCTGCTGAGCCACCATGGTCAGCCCTTCATTCCTTTTTATGATAGAATAATATTTCATTGTATGTATATACCACATTTTATTTATCCATTCATTGGTTAATGAACACTGGGGTGCCTCCATCTTTTGGCAATTGTGAAAAGTGCTATGAACATCGGTATGCAAATATCTGTCCAAGTTCCTACTTCAAATACTTTCAGAAATATACCAAGTAGTGGGATTGCCAAGTCATATGACAGTTCTATACTTAGCTTTCTGAGAACCACCAAACTGTCTTTCACAGTGGTTAATCATTTTACATTATCACCAGGAAAGAATGAGTATACTTGTTTCTCCACATCTTCTCCAACACTTGTTCTGTGTTTTTGTTTTTAAATCACAGCCGTTAAATGGTATCACCTTGTGGTTTTGATTTGCATTTCCCTGATGACTAAGGAAGCTGAGCATCTTTTCAGGTGTTTTTTTGGTCATCTGTATATCTTCTGTGGAGAGATGTCTATTCAAGTCTCTTGCTCATTTTTTTAACTGGGCTGTTTGTTTTTTTGTTAAGTTGAAAGATATCTTTATATATTCTGGGTAGTAAACTTTTATCAGATATGTGGTTTTGAAATTTCTTCTCCCATTGTGTATGTTGTGGTTTCACATTCATGATAAAGTCCTTTGAGGCTCAAAAGTTTTTAATTTGGATAAGGTCCCATTTACATATTTTTTCTTTTGTTGCTTGTGCTTTGTGTATAAATTCTAGGAAACCATTGCCTAACACAAGGTCCTGAAGATGCTTCCCTAGATTTTCTTCTAGGAATTTCATAGTTCTAGCACTTACACTTAGGCCTTTGAGTTGATTTTTGTATAAGATGTGAGATACAGCTCCTTCATTCTTCTGCAAATAGAGACTCGGTTTTCCTTGCACAAGTGTTGAAGTACTATTCTTTCCCAATTAAGTGGTCTTGCCACCTTGTCAATAATCAGTTGGCTATAAATATGAGGGTTGATTTCTTAGCTCTGAATTCAGTTCCACTACTCTATCTGTCCTTGTGCCAGTTCCATGCTGTTTTATTTTATTTTTTTAAAAATGGGCAGGCACCGGGAAACAAACCCGTGTCTTTAGTATGGCAGGCGAGTACTCTGCCACTGAGCCACCGCTGCCTGCCCACCATGCTGTTTTGATTACTATGGTTTGATAATGGGTGTGTGAGTCTTCCAACTTCATTCTTCTTTTCCAAGATGGCTTTGGCTATTCAGGGCCCCAAATTCTTACATATAAATTTAATGATTGACTTTTTTACTTCTGTAAAGAGGTTTTTGGAATTTTTTATTTGGAATGCATTGAATCTATAAATTTATTTGTGAAGGACTGACAACTTAGTGATATTTCATCTTCCAAATCATGAACACAGAATGCCCTTCCATTTATTTATGTTCTATGATTTCTTTTAACAATGTTTTGTAATTTTAAGTGTAAGTCCTTTAAATTCTTGGTTACATTTATTCCTACATGCTTAATTCTTTTAGTTGCCTTTGTGAATGGAATTCTTTTCTTGAGTTCTTCTTCTAATTGTTAATTACATGTGTATAGAAATATTACTGATTTGGGCTGTTGATCTTGTAACCTGCCACTTTACTGAATTCATTTATTAGCTGTAAGATTTGTTGTGGATTTTTCAGGATTTTCTGTACATAGGATCATATCATCTGCAATCAGGAAATGTTTTACTTCTTCCTTTCCAGCTTGGATGCCTTTTAATTCTTTTTCTGGCCTAAATGATCTGGCAAGAACTTCCAGTACAATGCTGAATCAAGTGGTGACAGTGGGCATCCTTGTCTTTTTCCTGATCTTAGAGGAAAAGCTTTCATTCTCTCACCAAAAAGTAGGATGTTAGTTGTCAGTTTTTCATATATTTACTTTAATGTGTTGAGGAAGTTTCTCTCTTTTCCTAACATTTTAAGTGATTTACAAGAAAGTGTACTGGATTTTGTCAAATGTCTACTCTGTATTAATTGACATGATCATGTGGTTTTTTCCCCTTCATTCTGTTAATCTAGTGTATTACATTAATTGATTTTCTTATGTTGTATGAAGCGTGCAGCCCAGCGATAAATCCTACTCTTCAAATACTCTTTAAGCCCCACTGCCTTTCCCCTCTTCTTTTCATATCTGATGATATGAATATTGGATACTTTATTATTTTCCCACAGGTCCCTGAAGCTTTTTTTCAGTTTCTTCCTATAATTCAAATAGGATGAATTCTGTTTTCCTGTCTTCAGTTTCATTGATTCTATACTGTCAACTCCACTCTATTGGATTGATCCATCAGCATGATTTTTATTTCTCTTATTGTATTTTTCAGTTCTCTAATTTAATTTTTTCTTTTTACTAACTTCATTTCTTTGCTGAGATTTTTAATTTTTTCATTTGTTTCAAGATAGTTTGTAATTGATTATTGAAGCACATCTGTGAATGCCATCTTAAAAAACTTGTCAGATAATTCCACCGTCTTATTCATTTCAGTGTTGGAGTCAATCAACTGTCTCTTTTTTTGTCCTCATTCAAGTTGTGAGTTTTTTGTTTCTTGGAATGACGCATGATTTTTTATTATGTTGTGAAGATTTTGTCAGTTATGTTAAGGGACTCTGTCCTATTTAAATCTTATATTTTAGCACACAGTCTCCCTTTTTAGGTTTAGCATATAATTTTCAATGTACTTTTGTGAGCCGTGATTTCAGTGGCAGTCTAATACCCAGAGCCTTTGTGTGTGGGGGGCAGGGGTGATTTGCAGTTTGGTCTACTTGGTTTATTTGTTGTTGCTGGGATTCCCTTTAGCCCCTGCTGATGTTACTGAAGGCCCACAGTTACAAAGTGGTTTCTTGAACCAGACCACTTGCTCTGATTTTTACTTGCTTTTACCTGCTCACTCTTGTGTCTCTAGATTAGGGAGGAGAGACTGAGCTTCACAGACTGGGCCACAATTTTTTTTAATATGACTGACAACCAGAGAATGTAAGAGAATTTTTTTATGTCATACCAAAAGTTTATGGCAGAGTGGGGATTAAACCTTAGTTCCAGCAACAAGCTTAGGACTCTTTTAGTCCTGAATAAACAGTAGCTGAAGTAATGTGTAATTAATTATTAAAAGATTAACTTATGATATATTTTTCCTAACAACCAGAATGGGACAGCAATATATTTAAACAGGAGAATCTTTTACTTTATTCTTTCATTAACAGAAACAGAGTTGCAAAGAAAACCATTTAAAGCCTGTGTTACTCTGAGCAATAAATTAACAGAGTTCTCTAAACTTCAATTTCTTACTGAGATAACATCCATACTTCAGAAAGATAACCTGTTATTTGCCTGATATAAGAGAAGCTCAGCCAATGGTAGCTATTGTACACAATCACATAACAACTTCCATCTTTACAGGGTATTTCCAAAACTTCTTGGATACTTAAAGCCTGATTTATTTTGTGTTAGACTTGGCTTTCCTTGGCTCTCCCTTTATTTAGATCATTCTTTGCTACATGAATCTGTAGTGTATTCTCTAAATTGTATCAAACCCAACAAAAATTACACACTGGCCCAATATTTCCGCTGCAACCCATATTTATATAAAATCATTAAAAAAGAAACAACCCTCTCAGCCTTAAAAGGGAAAATAAGTTTTACAAGATCTTTGGGTGGGTGGGGGTTGAGTACGGGTACTTTAATTCCTTTGCCTTTGTGATTGGGAGCCAGAGCTGCAGACTAAGAGCTAAAACGCAAACTGGGCTAGAAAATATCTAAAAATAGAAAAAGCTTTTTTTCTTAAGTTATTTTTGTAATAATGTGTTTAAATGTGTTATAAACATAAAAGCAGGTGTAACCTCCTTAAATTTACAATGCTTAAAAACTTAAAATCAATTTACAAATTTAATAAAATCTACAAAACAAAAAACATTAAAATAGTATTATTAATTGCATGGGACACATGTTGTTTATAGAACATGAATAACTCGTCATGAGAATATGGCATTGTCCACTAGACAACTTGGCTCTTTAAAGCTCAGCGTACCTTTAGCAAGTTTTTATTATTTTTTTAAAGCCAAGAGATGAACTACAAGAGGTACTTCTTTCCTATGCCTTCTTATATCTGCATGTCCTAGGACAGCAAGAATCTCAGCAAGGTTAGGATCCAATGAGCCCATATCTGCTTAATTCTCTCTGATTTTGGCCAAAAGATATAAAGCCAACAGAAAGTATAGTAGAGAATGAAGGTCACTGTGATAAGAGCATCTTCCATTAGGGAGAAAAGCCACTTAAAAACCTAGATTCATGAGCTTCACCTACCTTGGCCCAGACAGCAGCTGATAGTCCAAGAACAGGACTGACAGCCAGAATCACAAGGGTTAGTTTCCAACCACGTGTAAATCCTACTATAAAACCAGTGAAAAACGTTGCTATTGACTGAAAGAACATTCCAATTTTATCACCAATTCCGTCATTAATTTTGGAGACATCACTAAAAAACAGCATTAGAAAAAGATGTTAGAATTGTAAATAATATTTCCCTCCTGAATCGCTCATTTTTTTTTAGTATGGGGTAAATTATTTTATATCTAGGGTCTTGTGTGCTTGTTTTGTTTGGCAGGATGCAAGTCTGTAGTAGAATATCCGTCATTAAGAACAGGGATCTGTGATCCGTGTGGCCCCAGAAAGTGGATGTAAGTGTACTAAAAAACTGTTCAACCTGGAAATTTCAAATTTCCCCAGAAAGCATTATGTGGATGATCTATTGCAGACCTCGGAGGATTCCTTGAGTTTGGCAAGTTCAATCCTTCATTGAGAGCCAGTCATGCAGGTCCCCCATTAATGCTCTGCCAAGGTACTGGGAACAACAATATGCATGAGACAGGGTCTACTGCTCAGAAGTAATTTAATCTCAAAATCAGCTCCTAATAATGCAATGACACCTCTCTCACTTTAATAAGAATAAGAACCAAGTCTGAGTTAAATAAAAACAGCATACTTACTCTGTGAGCCGGGTGTTAAGCTCCCCAACATCATGTACATCAAACCAGCCAACCTCCTGTCGCATTATGGCATGAAAAAACTGCTTTCTAATTTTGTATATTTGTCTTCCAGCTGCCAAGCACCAAAATGAAACCTGGATGTAGGCAGCAACAAGCACACCAGCCCCGATTCCACTGTAATAATAGGCATACCTGAAAAACAACAAAAGCACTGCACATACTCTTTCTTTCCTTAATCAATGCATCTTGATTTTAAGACCGTTCATTCCTACTTTCTCAATTATTTGGACATATTACCATTCTTATTCTTAACAAATAAAAAGGGGTTGTAACAAGCAGAGTTGTAGGTGAGCATGCAATTATATTAGTTCTAATGTAGAACAGTTAAGAGTGTGGTTTCTGCTCTGGCTCAAATCCAAGCTCTAAAGTTAACTGCTGTGTCTTAGGCAAGCTGCTTAACCTTTCTAAGCCTCTGATTTCTTACTGGTAAAATGGAGATAAGAACAGTAATGCAGTAATACATGGGATACACTGGAGCCAGTACCCAGAACATAGTAAGCACTCTGAGAATGCCAGTTATTGTGAAAGACCTGTGTGCCACATTAGGGCACCAGAGTATCAGGTAAGACCTGCTGCTTTAATCCTGTCTACTTTTATTTCATCAGCTTTAGCCGATGAGCACTTTGTGATGGTCTCTGCATATTGGAAAATGGAAAAAAGTAAAAGAACTTGTCAGAAAGTGGGACCAAGAGATAGAAATAGTCCCCCTGGCCATTTAGGGTATTAATTTGGCAGAGATTAAGTGTTGAGAAGAATTTTTATATCATCTGTCCAACCATAATCTTGTTTATCTAGAATTGTTGATGTTTCCTTGATCTGAGCCATCATACTTAAAGAAAAATTAAGCAACTCTTGGAATTCACTAAGCAATTCATTTTTACATGAAAGGTAAGTACTCTAAAGTGAAACGTAGGATTCTTCATTTTTGAAGTTAACAACTTGCCGTCTTCAAATAAAAATGTTTGAACTGTGCAGAAACTATTAAAATGAATAAGTAATAACCAGATAATTGCTGATCATATTTTTCACATGTAACTGTTCAATCAATCAGGAATCATGGTAAATAAATCTTCCCCAAGTTACACAAGGTAATTCACAATATATTTATCAGGAAGGATATAATTAGAACAGTAAATTTTAGATAATGAATAACTCAATAATTAATTATTATCCAAGTGTTACATATAAAGCAAGAGATAGCTCAAAAGAAGCCTCATTTAATAAGTAGAATTTATGCTTTAAGAACCAATTAATGTATTTTAAACCATAAGTCAAATATATTTATATTTAAACATTTATAAGGTGATTACAAGGCATTGTTTTATTTTTCACAATATATTTTTAAAAAGCCTCTCCATGGGGATATTTGGAGATACTTGATTCTCACTTTCAAAATATGACCAAGTGTCTCCATTTTTTTTTTCAAATCTACGAGGTCATTTACAGTATAATGCAGAATAATTATCTTCTTATTCACCAATGCTGATCTTCGAACATTTGTTATAAGCTGCTCTGGGCAGCAAATGTCAATATATGTAAATCATTAACACTTTAAAAAGCTTTCCTGAGGTGAACTGAGGTTACAGTGACTACATATTTTTGGGTTGTTTTCAGGTTTTTTTTTCGCATTTTATTTTATTGTTTAAAATTAGATGCTAAATTTTAAAAAAATCCTGCTTACTTATCTTTTATCACAACATAACTGAAAACATCCAAGAAACAAACTCATTGATTTGGTTTCAATAATAATTACAAAGCCATTGCAAATAATAAGATTCTTAATTCAAATACATTATAAAAGGTCACTTTGAATTCCTTTGATTTCTCTGAATATGATAGGCTATATTCACCAATTCATGCACAAGACCAATTTAGGCTAAATCTTAGATTTAGTATATCATATACAACAGTAACACTTTTCTTAAAAAATATCTATTTTGCATCCTCCCAGAAAATTAACAACAACATTTCTCTCTTCCAAACTTCAACTGCTGTTAACACTGCACTGTGAATATAATTAATGTCAATGAATTATACACAGGAAAGTTGTTTAAATGAGAACATTTGTTTTGTGTATGTTACCACAGTACAATCTTTTAAAAATGTGATATTCTATTGTGATCATGAAACATTTTAAAAGTTGCTATAACTGTATTAATAAAGACAAGTTTAACAATAGTAAGGAAAATGTCTAATTACGTGGTCATGTCTTCCTCCAGTTGGCTGAGAAGTGCACTGCTGAGGTTACCTAGACCACCACAAAACAAACATACCATTTATGTGTTTTTGTTCTCCTTATCAATCAGCATATAAGAATAAATCAAAACTTTCCCACTTAAAAATCTACATAAAATAGGTCACAGTGGCTCCATTTTAATTGTGTATAGGCATATAGCATCCGTTCAAATACCTCAATACTGGCCCTATGCAGCCACACATATGCTAGATCTCAAGATGCTTATTTGCAAGAAGAAGTTCACATTTAGTGAGAGAAAGACTCTCAGAAAGTAGTGGTTTCCTTAAATTAAAATATTTTATGGAATATCATTCCAAGATACCATAAAAAATATTTTCCAGGTCCCTGTCCTAATAACTAATAAATGAATACTTTATATTAATTTACATATATCAAATTTTATATGCATCCATAGCTTTTACTTTTTTAAAAAAAATACAAAGAATATTGTGAGCCAGTGAGCTCATCAGCCAGCATTAGCATATTATAACATTTTGCCTTTTTTTGCTTTCGATTTCTTTGCCAAATAAAAGAAATATAGCATTATAAATAAAGTTGAAGTCCCCTTTACTCCCCTCCCCAGTCCTGCTGTCCTCTCCCTAGAGGCAGCCACTGTCATGAAGTTGCTCTGCATCCTTCCAATCTGAGCTTTATGACTATATAACATTGGTGTGGTGTTTTTTTAACATTTTACATTCTGCAACTTGCTTTTCATGCAACATACTTTTAAGATAAATAGATCTATTTCATTCTTTTAATTTCTAGAGAGTACTTTATTACACAAGTACACAACTTATCGCTTCGCAAATAATGCTAGGTAAATATCCTTGTATCAGTCTCCTGTGGTCCATGTGAAAGAGTTCCTAGAACAAGAATTGCTCCATTACAGGGCATATATATTTTTACTTTTACAAGATATTACCAAGTTGTTCACCAAAATAATTATACTGCATTTCCACTGGCAATTTCGGGTATTTGTTTCACCTACATCTTCTTAAGGTATCAATAGATATTTTGATTTCTGCAGTCTGATATGTATGAAATGTATATTTTTAAATTTCTGCGGCCATTAATGAGGTAGAGGATTTGTATATCTTTACTGGTCACATGGGTTGCCTCTTATACTGTGAAATATCTATTTATACTCTTTGCCCATTTCTATGGGTTGTGTTTTCCTAAAATTGAGTTGTAGAAGTCTTTTATTTATTACAGATATTAACTCTATTGCTGTGTATGCATTGTAAATATCTTTTCTTATTCTGTTGTTTTAAAACAACTTATGGTAGTTCATTGTAAATTAGGTATAATTTTGAGTAGGTCAAATTTATCAATAGTTCCTTGTTGCATTGTACTTTTTGGATAGTATCAAAAAATGCTTTCCTACCTTGAAGTCATAAAGAATTTTTATAGTATCTTCTAATAGTTCCATTTATTCATTAATTTGTAATGTCCCATGCCCTTCTTACTTTTTATTTTTGGAATTAATTGGTGTGATAGTTTGAAAGGATGTATGTTCCCTAGAAAAGCCATGTTTTAATCTAAATCCCATTTCATAAAGGCAGAATAATCCCTATTCAATACTGTATGCTTGAAACTGTAATTAGATCATCTCCCTGGAGGTGTGATTTAATCAAGAGTGGTTGTTAAACTGGATTAGGTGATGACATATCTCCACCCATTTGGGTGGGTCTTGATTAGTTTCTGAAGTCCTATAAAAGAGGACACATTTTGGAGAATGAAGGAGATTCAGAGAGAACAGAGAAGAATGACATAGCCACGAGAAGCAGAGTCCACCAGCCAGTGATCTTTGGAGATGAAGAAGGAAAATACCTTCTGGGGAGCTTCATGAAACAGGAAGCCAGGAGAAGCAGCTGGCAGATGATGCCATGTCCACCATGTACCCTTCCAGATGAGAGAGGAACCCTGACTGTGTTCACCATGTGCCTTTCCAGATGAGAGAGAAACTCTGACTGTGTTTGCCATGTGCCTTCTGACTTGAGAGAGAAACCCTGAACTTCATCAGCCTTCTTGAACCAAAGTATCTTTTCTGGATACCTTTGATTGGACATTTCTATAGATTTGCTTTAACTGGGACATTTTCTCGGCCTTAGAACTGTAAACTAGCAACCTATTAAATTATTCTTTTTAAAAGACATTCTGTTTCTGGTATATTGCATTCCAGCGGCTAGTAAACTAGAACAATTGGCTATTCTTAGATACCTTGAATATTTTTTAACATTTTTATTGTATAGTATAACATATATACAAAGCAAAGAGATAAAAAAAGCAATAGTTTTCAAAGCATTCTTCAATAAGTAGTTACAGGACAGATCCCAGAGTTTGTCATGGGCTACCATATGATCCTCTCAGATTTTTCCTTCTAGCTGCTCTAGAATTTAGGAGGCTAGAAGGAATACATGTTTTTTTTTTAATCATCACAATAGACTTTTTTCTTCTTTTTTGTGAAAAATAACATATCTACAAAAAAGAAATAAATTTCAAAGCACAGCCCCACAATTAGTTGTAGAACATATTTCAGAGTTTGGCATGGATTACATTTCCACAATTTCAGGCTTTTACTTCTAGTGCTCTGAGATACTGGAGACTAAAAGATATCAATTTAATGATTCAGAATCATATTTATTTGTTAAACCCTATCTTCTCTGTATAGCTCCAACATCACCTTTGATTTTTCTATCTCTCTCTTTAGGGGTGTGTTTGGATTATGGCCATAATAACTTTCATGTTGGAAGTGGCTGTCAAGAATATGGAGTAGGGAGATGGAACTAGCTAACATTCTAGAGAGGCTGGGCCCTGTAGGTTTCAGAACTTATCTGGTCCAGGGACCCATCTGGAGATTGTATGTTTCTGGAAAGTTACTCCGGTGCATAGAACCCTTGTGGAATCTTACATATTGCCCTAGGTTTTCTTTATGATTGGCTGGAATGGTCCTGGTTGGGATTTGGCAAGTTACGATAGGTAGCAATGTCTAACTGAAGCTTGCGTAAGAGCAACCTCCAGAGTAGTCTCTCGACTCTATTTGAACTCTCCCTGTCACTGATACTTTATTAGTTATACTTCTTTTCCCCCTTTTGGTCAGGTTGGAATTGTTGATACCACGGTGCCAAGGCCGAATTCATTTCTGGGAGAAATCTCCCAACCTGCCAGGGAGATTTTCACCCCTGGATGTCATGTACCACTTAGGAGGAGGGCAATGATTTCACCTTTAGAGTTAGGCTTTGAGAGAGTGAGGCCACATCTGAGCAATAAAAGAGGTCCTCCAGAAGTAACTCTTTGGCAAACCTATAGGTAGGATAAGCTTCTCTGCTACCCATGTAAGCTACACAAGAGTAAGCCTCAAGATCAAAGCCTTGACCTATTGATTTGGGGGACACCCTTGTCTTTTTAACTACTAAGATTATTATCCAAAAGTACCCAAACCCAACATTAATAGTATTGACAAGATCCCTGATATAAAATACATTTTCACACTTAGAACTTCACATTCAATCAGACAAATGTTTTTGATGCAACTACTACAAACAAGCTATCTTTATTTTAGAAAAAAACAATATTAGTAAGACTCAGCCCCTGCCCTTTAAGAGATTTGCAAAGTAGAAATAATAAGACACATTTAAAATAGCTATAAGCCAAGGTACTATATGGCAAAGCCTCTAGGTAGCACAATAACTGTGAAAAATTACTCCTATCTTAAGAGGGGTAGGAAAAACTATGGAAAGGAAGGGTATTCATTAAAATTTTATATAAGATGGGCCCTAAAATAATTTTAAAATCTTTTCTAAATACAAAAGCTATCCATGTCCATTAAAAATTAAAATAATATAAAATGGACAAAATAAATTACAAAATCTTTTACATTTCCACACCCACAACTACCACCACTTAATATTTAATAACACCAAATGTTATTTTACAAAGTAACAAAAATAGAACCACATCTATATTCACTGGCCAATTTTCCATGTCAGTATGAGTGGTGTGGTATCCCTTTCTTTTTAAAAGCATTTATTTCAGTTGTTTCCAATATTTAACTGTTTCAGACAATGCTGCTCTAAAATACCTTGCGTGTGTGTGTTTTGCCTTGGTTTGTAAAATACATATAAATGTGGTAAATATTCCTACAGGATAAATTAAGAATCAGGATTTCTGGATCAATAGGGAAGCATACTTTAAACCTGTTGTCATTGCCAAAAGTTATCTGATAACGTAATCTGAGAAAGCCTAGGGCAGATAAAACATATTTTGACAGACTTTGGAAAGGGCAGCAAAGTGTCCCTGGTGACATGAACAACATGAACAAGAGATCAACATGTGGAGGAACTAATACACCAGTTTGGCTGGAGCGTGAGTTTTGTCATGTGGACAGGAAGAGGTGGAAATGCTGTTGGGAAAATTATCTGGGGCCAGGTTGTACAGGTGTGCCATAAGTAGACAGACCGGGAGTCAACCAATGGTTTTAAGCAGAAGGGGACACAATTAGAGGTATGGTCTATGAAGATTTAGCTTCCAGGAACATAGATTAATTTGAACAGGGAGAGATTGGGACACTTGAGCTACTACAATTATGTCAGGAAAGAGAGTTTAAATGATAATAGAATAGAAGGAAAGTACCTGTAAGATTTATAGAGGGAGAAGTCACAGGACCTAGCACCTAATGGAGCATAAGTAGAGATAGTAAAAATTAGAAATGATCAAGATTCCAAGCATGAGCATTTGGATAATTGTGGTGTTGCAGTGAGGATTTTGCTCCCCATCAGGTTTAGATAATCTCTCAGGGATTTTCTACTTTACCTATCTAGTCAGAGAATATTTCTAAGTATTATTAATGGTTTCCAGTGTATATCACTACCATATCTGACTAATTTCCAATCTAACTAAATATCTGTTTTCTACTCATTCAAAGAACAGGAGAATTTAAACAAATGCTCATTGGCAAAGTGACTTCTCTGTCTTCAGTCATTTTTATGCAGTTCAAAAATTCAAAAGTATGTTTAAGCTCCAAACTGACCCCTTTACGTGTGAAGCTATATTGTACATATAGTCTCAGTCATCAGAAACCAGCACTAATTCCAAGTACTTTTTATTTGTGCTTCAGTTTCTTCAAGGTGTGCCACCTGGAATAAAAATTGGACATAAAAGTCTTCTGACAGAGTCAATCTCTACTGACCAAAGAATGGAATAAAGCTGTCCTGTCCTTTAGAACCCTCAATAATAAATGATGATTTATTATCATTTATTATATCCAAAATTTAATACTGTTTTTCAGGGGGAAAAGACAATTTTTTTTTATTAGGGATCACCTAGTTTAGTCACTTTTACTGGTGTGGATCTCAAAGGGCTACTGCAGGAACCAATAGTTACAAAGAAGAATATATAAACTGTATCCAAAATTTAATACTGTTTTTCAGGGGGAAAAGACAATTTTTTTTTATTAGAGAAATTTCGGGTTTACAGAAAATCATGCATAACATTCAGGATTCCCATAAACCACCAAATTGAACTGGTGTGGAACATTTATTACAAATAATAATTGCACATTTTTATAATTTTACTATTGATTAAAATCTCTGGTTTGACTTAGGATCCACTGTTTCTGTAGTATAGTTTCATGGATTTCTATTTTTTTTTATTCTGTTGCCATATATATATAACCTAATATTTTCTCCCTTAACCACATTCATGTATATATTTCATTCTGTTAATTATATTCACAGTGTTGTGTTGCCATCATTACCATCCCTTACCAAACCATCCCATCATTCCAAATAGGAATTCCATACATTTTAAGACTTAACTTCCCATTCTCTATGCCCATATAGCATCTATGTATTCTAGATTCTAATTCTATGGGTTTGCTTATTTTAATTGTTTAAAAACAGTGAGATCATACAATATTCTAATTCTATGGGTTTGCTTATTTTAATTGTTTAAAAACAGTGAGATCATACAATATTTGTTCTTTAGTGTGTGGCTTATTTCACTCAACATGATGTCTTCAATGTTCTTCTATGTTGTTGCATGTACCAGGACTTCACTCCTTTTTATGATTGAATAATATTCAATTCAATGCATATACCACATTTTATTCATCTATCCAACTTGAATTGCTTCCATTTTTTGGCAATTGTGAAAAGTGACACTATGAACATCAGTATGCAAATATTTGTTCGAGTTCCTACTTTCAATACTTTCGGGAATATACTGAGTATGGGATTGCCAAGTCATATGACAATTCTATAGTTAGCTTTCTGAGGAACCACCAAACTGTCTTCCATAGCGGCTGACCACTTTGCATCATCCCCAGGAAAGAACGAGTATACCTGTTTCTCCGCATCCTCTCCAACACTTGCTCTGTTTTGTTCTGTGTGTGAAATGGTATCTCATTGTGGTTTTGATTTGCATTTCCCTAATGGCTAATGATGTTGAGCATCTTTTCAGGTGCTTTCTGGCCATTTGTATATCTTCTGTGGAGAGATGTCTATTCAAGTTTCTTGCCCATTTTTTAATTGGGCTATTGGTCTTTTTTGTTGTTAAGTTGAAGTATTTCTTTATATGTTCTGGATATTAAACCTTTATTAAGTACGTGATTTTGAAATTTCTTCTTGCATTGTGTAGGTTGTTGTTTCATGTTCATTATAAAGTCCTTTGAGGTTTAAAAGTTTTTAATTTTCATAAGGTTTCATTTACATATTTTTTTCTTTTGTTGTTTGTGCTTTGGGTATAAATTCTAAGAAAGCATTGCCTAACACAAGATCCTGAAGACGCGTCCCTACAGTTTTAAATAGGATTTCAATAGTTCTATCTCTTATATTAAAGTCTTTAATCCATTCAGAATTGATTTTTGTATATGGTATGTGGTAGGGGTCCTCTTCCTTTTTTTTTTTTTTGCAAATGGAGATCCAGTATTCCCAGCACCAATTGTTGATGATACTTTACAAATCAGGTGTTCTTGCCACTTTGTCAAAAGTCAGCTGGCCATAAATATGAATATGAGGATTGATTTTTGAGCTTTCAGTTCTATACCATTAGCCTATCTATCAATATTTGTCCTAGTACCATGCTGTTTTGATTACTGTGGCTTTGTAATAACTTTTAAAATTGGGTTGTGTGAGTCTTCCAACTTTATTCTTCTATTTCTAGACATCTTTGGCTATTTGAGGGTGCTGAACTTTCCATATAAATTTGAAGATTGGCTTTTCCATTTCTCAAAGAAGACTGTTGAAACTTTGATTGGGATTGCATTGACTCTATAAGTTGTTTTGGGTACAACTGACATCTTGATGATATTTAGTCTTCTGCTCCATGAATACAGAATGGCCTTCCATCTACTTTGGTCTTCTGTGATTTATTTTAGCAATGTTTTGTAGTTTTCTCTGTAAAAGTTCTTTACAACCTTGATTAGATTTACTCCTAGATATGTCATACTTTTGTTTGCCATTGTGAATGGATTTTTTCTCTTGATTTCTCCTTCTAATTGTTAATTAATTGTGTATAGAAACATGACTGATTTTTGGATACTGATCTTGTACCCCACCACTATGCTGAATTCATTTATTAGCTCTAGGGGTTCTGCTATGAATTTTTCAGGATTTTTTGTACATAGGATGATATCAACTGCAAATACGGAAGTTTTACTCCTTCCTTTTCAATTTGGATGCCTTTTATTTCTTTTTCTTGCCTGATTGCTCTGGTGAGAACTTCCAATACAATGTTGAATAACAGTAGTGACAGTGGAAATCCTTGTCTTGTTCCTGATCTTACAGGGAAAGCTTTCAGTCTTTTACCATTAAGTAGAATATTAGCTGTGGGCTTTTCATACATTATCTTTATCATGTTTAAGTTTCCTCTTATTCTTAGTGTTCTTAGTGGTTTTATCAAGAAGGAGTACTGGATTTTGTCAATGTCTTTTCTGCATCAATTGAGATGATCATGTGGTTTTTATCACCTCAATCTGTTAAAGTGGTGTATTTCATTGATTGATTTTCTTATGTTGAACCACCCTGCCTACCAAAGATAAACCTCATTTGATTATGGTGCATGATACTTTTATTATGCTGATGGATTTGGTTTGCTAGCATTTTGTTGAGGATTTAGGTATCTATATTCATAAGACATATTGGTCTGTAATTTTATTTCTTGTGGTATCCTGGTCTGCCAAAATATGAGAATGATGTTGGCCTTACAGAATGAGAGATTGTTTATTTCTCTTCAATTTTCTTTTAAGAGTTTGAGCAGAATTGGAGTTAAGTCTTCCTGCAAAGTTTGATAAGTTCTCCTGTGAAGCCATCTGGTCCTGGACTTTACTTTTTTGAGAAGATTTAGATTATTGATTCAATTATTTCACTAGTAATTGGTTTGTTGAGATCTTCTTTTTTTTTGCATCAGTGTGGGTAGTTTCTTTCTATGAATTTGTCCACTTCATCCAGGTTATCTAATTTATTAGCATACATTTGTTCATAATATCCTCTAGTAGTCCTTTTATTTCTGTGGAGTCAGTAGTAAAGTCCCCCTTTTCATTTCTGATTTTACTAATTTGTATCCTCTCTCTTGCTTCTTTTTTTTCTTTATCAATCTATCTAAATTTTTGTTGATTTAATTGACCTTTTCAAAGAACCACCTTTTGGTTTTTTTGTTTGTTTGTTTTGTTTTTATTATTAATTAACGGAAAAAAAGAAATTAACCCAACATATAGAAATCATACCATTCTACATATGCAATCAGTAATTCTTAACATCATCACATAGATGCATGATCATCGTTTCTTAGTATATTTGCATCGGTTTAGAAGAACTAGCAACACAACCGAAAAAGATATAGAATGTTAATATAGAGAAAAAAATAAAAGTAGTAGTAGTAAAAACAAAACAAAACAAAACAAAACAAAAACCTATAGCTCGGATGCAGCTTCATTCAGTGTTTTAACATGATTACTTTACAATTAGGTATTATTGTGCTGTCCATTTTTGAGTTTTTGTATCTAGTCCTGTTGCACAGTCTGTATCCCTTCAGCCCCAATTACCCATTATCTTACCCTGTTTCTAACTCCTGCTGGACTCTGTTACCAATGACATATTCCAAGTTTATTCTTGAATGTCGATTCACATCATTGGGACCATACAGTATTTGTCTTTTAGTTTTTGGCTCGACTCACTCAGCACCTTTTGGTTTTGTTCATTTGCTCTGTTGTTGCTTTTTGTTATTTTCTATCTCATTTATCTCTAATCTTTGTTACTTCCTTCTTTCTGCTTGCTTTGGGATTAGTTTGCTCTTCTTTTTCTATTCTTTCAGTTTTGAGGTTAGGTCTCTGTTTTAAAGTTTTTCTCCTTTATTAATGTAAGTACTTGGAGCCATAAATATTCCTCTCAACATTGCTTTTGCTGAATCCCATAAATTTTGGTAGGTTGTATTTTCATTTCATTCACCTCAAGATATTTCTCAATTTCACTTGTGATTTCCTTTTTAACCTATCAGTTATTTAAGGTATATTGTTTAATTTCCACATATATGTGAACTTTCCATTTCTCCCTGTGTTACTCATTTCTAGCTTCATTCCACTGTGGTCAGAGAATAAACATTGAATGATTTTGATATTTTTTAGTTTATTGAAATTTGCTTTGTGACCTAACATATGGTCTATCCTGAAGAATGGTCCATGTACGCTTGAGAAGAATGTGAATTCTGTTTTAGCTGGATGAAGTCTTCTACATATGTCCGTTAGATCTAGTTAGTATAGAGAATCATTCAAGTCTTGTGTTTTCTTATTGACCATCTGACTAGATATTTAATACAACATTCTATTGAGAGTGTTGTATGAGAATCTCCTATTATTAATGTAAAGAATCATCGATTTCTCTCTTCTGACCTGTCACTATTTAAATAATATGTTTTGGGGCTCTGCTGTTAGGGGCATATACATATATATTTACAATTATTATATCTTCTTGTTGAATTGTCTACTTTATCAATATATAATGATCATCACATCCCTCATGACGAGTTTTAGACTACAAGCCTATTTTATGTGATATTAGTGTAGCCACCCCAGCTCTTTTTTGTTTACTATTTGCATGGTATATTTTTTCCATCCTTTTACTTTCAACCTGCTTTTATCTTTGAATTTAAGGTGAGTCTCTTGCACAGAGCATATAGTGGGTCAAGTTTTTTCATCCATTCTGCCAATCTCTGCCTTTTGATTAAAGTTTAATCCATTTACATTTAAAGTCACTATTGAAAATGCAAAACTTTCATATGCTATTTAGCTTCTGTAAGTCTTATACATTTTTGTCTCACTTCTATTAATAGCTACTTTTATTTGATTTTTTTATTTGTACCATATTGAGTACCTTCTCTCTTCTATCTAGATATATTTTTCAACTTTTTTCCTTCTGGTTACTATGGGGTTAATCCAAACAGGGGCAGGGATCCATGAAGGGGGGCACAGACTGACTGGAAAATGCCCTGGGGAGGAGATCAGGAATGGTGCCAAGAGCTTCTTCAAGGGCTTCCTGAAGCTGAGCTTTCCTAGCCTGTCCAGCAAATGCAACTCTTCAATTCACTGTCCCCTGAATCCCTTAAGAAGCACAGTACCTTTGTGTCTCTACCATCACCACTCCTGTCTAGGGAAGGTTGAAACAATGGCTACCGCCTCCTTTTCCCAGGGTGGATTGAAACAACAACTGCCCTAAGAGCTAGGACTCCAGTGATCCAAATTCACTAATCAAGAGCCATGATTAATGATCAGCTGTGCCCATCCTTGGTCTTGGAGAAGAGGATTTGAGGTCCCTTTCTATCACCAGTGAGCTATCTAGGGGCTGATTCCCAGGGCAGCCTACTGCAAGAATGGTAGATGGGTGCCAGTAGGTACCATGCAGAAAGAGCAATTTACTGTTCTTTACCATAATATGAATGTGCAACTATTCATATTTCCTCCTCCTCCCATGGTTAATGCTCTATGTCAGGTCCCCACCATCTCTTGTCTCTACTCTAACAAGAGCCTCCTAATTGATTTTTGCATAGAGGCCTCTGCAGCCTAGAAAGAAGTATCATCCAAGTTTCTTCTTGGCTTTTGTGCTCCTAAATCCTGTGCCACTGGGGATTAGAGGGGGAATGGAGCATGACAAAATATTCTGTTTAAATTTCATAAGAGTATGTTCCAGCCTTCTAAACTAAAAAATGTTTTCCACATGCTGAGAAGAAGAGATGCAGTAGAACACTGATGACAACATAGGCATTGGAGGGTCCAGGAATGAGGAGGACTGCCTCCTGCCACTTAAACAGAACTCTAGAGTGAAACCTTGGAAATGGAATGATTATATAGTGAGTTGAGGTAGATGTCCTCAGGAGGGCTTCCCGGAGACTTCTTGGGTCTAGAGAGTTGTAGAAGCAACAGGATGATCACAATGCTTCTAAGAGAAGGCCACAGAGGGAACAAAAGATAGCTTGATAGAATGCCTGCATAGAAGATGATACTGAAAATCCTTGACCTTCACACTCATCTGGCACTATGTTCACCTAGATATACCCTAGGGAAAGGCGACCTCCTTTAAAATCACTGACATTGGGTTT
Source organism: Tamandua tetradactyla (assembly GCF_023851605.1). Lineage (NCBI taxonomy): Eukaryota > Metazoa > Chordata > Mammalia > Pilosa > Myrmecophagidae > Tamandua > Tamandua tetradactyla. Next base: position 129,439,443 of record NC_135327.1, on the reverse strand, counting down.
CATCCACATTGGCCAAAAAGGGGTCAACATTGAAATTATGTTGTTAAAATAAAAGTTACATGTCTTGTACACCTCGGTTCTGACATGATGCATACATTCACTACATATCTTCTGGCCTCGACTCATGCTATTCATTCACTTCCATCCCTACTGGATCCCCATTTCCATGCAGCTATCTTCAACTCCCATCCCCATTGATGTGAGCTCCCAGAGAACTAAACCGGGTTTCATGTATCTTTAGATCCCCAGTGCCCAACCTTTTAGAACTTGTGTAATCTAGCCTAGCCTCAAAGATTTACAAGTGGTTTCACAGAGCCTCTTTATGTTCCAGAATATCTACCAAAATATTCCATCCAATCAGTTCCTTATACTGCATATAACGTTTCACATACGTCAACACTAAAAAGACATACAGTAAACCATTCCACCTGGTAAAAAGAGACTTTTCTGAACTCAAACAAGATTTACTAGGAACCTAGAACTAACCTGAGACCATCACCATTACTAAATAAAGATTATCACTTGACACCATTTAGGGATCACACAGCATTTTTTTATCTGACCCAAATACTTTGGTATGTTGAGTAATTTTAACTAAGCCTTAAGAGCAATATGAATTAAAGATGTGCGATATGGCTATATCTGTGATTTCTTGGTTAAATGAGATTATAAGGTAAAGGTGATTTGCAGACCATCTTCCTAAAAGAGTGCTAGGCACTGTTCTGGGTACTGGGGATGCAGCCAAGAACAAAATAGATATAATCCCAATCTCATTCTGAATCTTTACATTCCAGACCCAAACTGCACGTGACAGGGTGAAACTGATGAAATGTCTAGCACCATTTCTCTTAGAAACATCCTTTTTCTCTCTTACACCTCTCTTCCCATTCAGGCAGCTGTAATAAACAAGTAAACCAATGACTTAACATGATAGTTTTAGAGCGATAATGCTTAGTAAGTAAATAAAACAGTGACACTAACGTGACTTTGGGGTGGGGTAGGGACAAAAGGTCTTTCTGTGGGCATGTAAACTGATAACTGAGCGACAAGAGGAAGCCATTACAGAGATAATGACAGAGAGAACTGCAGGTTCTGCAAGGTCCCAAGTCAGGAAGGAGACTAGCACGTCCAAGGAAGAGAAAGAAGGCTGGTGTGCATGGACAAGAGATGAGACTGATGGGGCCAGCAGGGGCTAGATCATCTGAGGTCCTAGAATACTGTAAGGTATTTGTATTTTATTTATTGTATTTTACTCTCAATTGGAAACCATTAAGAGAGCTATGACTTGACATGTTTTTAATGCCCACTGTTAGTCTGTAGAGAACTGGATTTAGTGGGCAAGAGTGGAAGCAGGGAGTAATTAGGAAGCTAGGGTTGTTGTGTTGTCAAAAGATAAGGATGACTCTGGACATGGCAGTAGCTTTGCATATACACAACCAGATTTTTAGAGTGACCTCAACACTGCAACAGGTACTAGGATAGCAGACAATTATCAGAGATCCTGGTTCTCAGCTCTCCTCTACTAAGTTCAACCTGAGTAGCCACTTTTGAGATGGTATCTCTTCATGTCAGACATCATTTGCACAGGTAGGTTCTTTGACTAAAGAAGAGTTGGTAAGCCACTGATTAAATGATCCTCAAGGCTCCTTCTAGCTAAGGAATGCTATGATCCTAATTTTCTTAGTCTTCTTACACCAGAAGCTCCACCAACTACAACAGATATTTGGACCTTTGCTTAGATAAACACTCCTTTTCACATTTGTCCAGGCTGGAGTCTGCTACTCAGTACGACTGGTGTTACTGCAGGTGACAGATATGATTCCAAAAGATGTTGTCATCACACATGCTCCCTTTACACCTCTGGCCTAAAGAGCTTTGCCCTTAGCTGACATGCCTGGAATAGCAATATGAAAACCTACAGGATGGCATTTAAGGGAGAAAAAAAGGCCAAGTAAAAATTACTGGACTTTCCAAACCCTTTGGTAGAGGAATAAAATATCAGACTAAAATGCAGGATTCCTGGCACAGGAACAATTGATCTATTGAGCAGTGAGCAGTTCCATCAAGACCTCATCGCTTCTGCTTCCTGGGGAATGATTTTTACATCTGTAAAATCATGGGTTTGAACCAGATAATTTCTAGGCCCCTTTTCACCTACAAAATTCTATAATCTGTCTTTCACTTACTAATCCTATTCCTTAAGTACCTAGAAGGAATCAGGATTTGATCCTCCCTTCCTTCCTTCCTCTCTTTTCCTCTCCTTTCTTGTCCTGTCCTTCCCTGTCTTTAATTCCTTTCTTTCCATCCTTCCTTCTTTATTTCCTTATTTTTTACGTTTTTAAATGTATAATATAAAGTACAGATCACATTGTTATTAATCCATTTTTGGTCTTGAAAAAGCATTCCTCCAGCATCAACAAAAAAATCTGACTATACTACACTATTACTCTTACCAAAAAACTAGCTATGTTGTAAATTTAAACTCAAACTTAAAAAATGAACTGACAAAATCAAAGACTATATTTTGAAATATGTTATCACTTTATCTGGTCTCAAATGTTACAGAAATTTATCTGTAAGACTGTTCCAGCTAAATGGTTAGCAGCATAAGAAAACCTTGAACAAATGAAAGAAAACAGATCCATCATGGAAATTTTTGTTAAGTACTTAGAATTTAAATACTAGCTAACATTCTAGTGTGGAGCATATTCATAATTCTGGCCTTCATAACACAGGACACAGATGACCTGATTTTCTTTGATTACAAGGGCAAACACTTGACACACACATACAAGATTTATATACAATTTATATACTCATAGTTTAGGCATCGAAATATAGATAATATTTTCAACACTAGCATTTAATAAATTGCCTTCATGTTCCCATACAAATGCTTATGTTATGCACCAAGAGTAGAAAAATTCAATAATAAATATAAAAATAGTTTTTTTCCACTTTCCATCTAACTAACCTTTTTATCTGAATTATTTACTTGCACTATAATTTGAGTGTTTCATTTTCTGCATTCCTCTCCCCACAATTTGACAGGAAAATAAACAGAACCAAGCATAATATAATTATGGAAAAAGAAAACAGCCATTAATATAGTCATAGATTAAATGGAATCATTGAAGGCAATGAATAATCAAGCGTTAATTTAAAGAGTATCTTTGGGTATTAACCACCATGAGACATGGTGAATCTCCGCCATGTTCTTTAATTTATGGGTTAGTATATTAACCTCAGTTTCTTCCTTCCTGCATGCCCCTCCATTTCCTTCAGTACCTGGACTCTATGCCAGTCTGCCTGGATTCAAATTCTGACTCAGCTACTTGCTAGCTGTGTACGATCTTAGGCAATTTAATTTTGTTTATCCTCACTGAGCCCCATCTTCCTCACCTATAAAACATATATATATATTAAACTGGTGTATATATGCATCAATCTCATATATATGAGAGGATTAAAGTATTAAACCATGTAATACATTAAGAACAGTGTCTGGCACATATTAAATGCTCAATAAATGTTAGGGTTAGTTATTATTAAAAATAACTGGAGTTCTTCTCTAAGCTTAGGTCATTCTTTCTACTTTTTCCATATTCTGCCATAGGAAACTTAACATTCCATACATTTCAAACATTGCCAAATACCTAGTCCTGTTATTTATGCCAGGATTCAGTCTCATTTCTTCAACTGCCTGGATGTCATTTCCACTTTTACACAACCTGTCACCTTCAATACAACATGTCTAAAACCATAATTGCCTTTACCATGGCTCTTTTTCAGATGGTGAAGAGTCTTATGAAGAAGATGAAAACTTACAGAATACCATAAAAATTCAGGGAGGTTAAGTATTGTTCACAAAACTGGTGTGGAAGGACCAGAGAATTTCTTAGGTCAGAGTCAGAGATTTTAAGGCAACAACTGCACAAATTCTAACAAGACAGAGATAAACAGGAGTAGGCAGGCAGGAAATCAGGTCCATATGAGTTATAATAAAAGAGTAGGGGAATGACCGATGTCTGATAATCATGGCAAGTTATCAGGAGAAGAGAAAGCTTACAAGGTCTCGGGTGTAGCAGGAGAAATGGTTCTGCTCACTTAAAAATTTCCAGAGCTGTCCAGTTGGTCCTTTGTTCAGTGTAAAACCCTCAAGCTTTCAAGAGCCTTGGGAAATCCAAGTCTCCTTAAGCAAGGAAAGCCTCTTCTCCAACAAGGAGGCTCTGATATCTGGTCTACCCCATGGAGAGATAACACAGTTCTACCCGGGCAAGAGCAAGAAGAGAGGTCTGAGAATGTCTGGGGGCTCAGGAATTCAGCAGGCTAATTCTCCCTTCTGAAGCACTGGAGAGCTTGCTGGTCCACCTTCATCTCTGGAGCCAGCATCAAAGCCTTTGATACTATCCCTCTACCCAGGTAGCCCTTAGGGTATCTGGAAGTCTGAGTCTACAGATGACCAGATTAGTGACAGAGTACTGAATGCCTAAAAGAAAAAAAATAATACAGTAGAAATAATCAAGCTGCCTTTGAAATGGTATGGGAAGACAGAACAGGGGTAGCAATAAGGAGTGGTGGTAAGGTAGGGTATAAACTTATTTATTTATTTATTTCATCTTTATTTTAAAATGATTTCACATGTTACATGGAACATGTACTTCTGTGCAAGACGGAGATTATATGCTGACCATACTTGGTATCACATCCTCTGGAAAGTCTTTCATGTTTCCTCTATAATGAGTCAGGTGCCCTTCTCTTTTCCACTACCATCTTGTGTGTCTCTATAACACAGCACTAATCATATCTAAATGCATTCATTGGTTCACTTGTTCATCCCTTCCACTATAGGAAGTTTCTTAAAGGTTGGGAATGAATAATCAGGACATAGTCTGAGGTTAGCACATAGAAGGCTTCAATACAAATTCATTGATGTATTGACTAAAGATAATAGTCTCCCACTCAATATTCTACTTCAGAGATTGGTAACCTTTTTCTGTAAAGCCAAAGAGTAAATAATTGTAGACTTTGTGAGATATATGGTGTCGGTCACACCTACTCTACTTTGCCACTGTAGTGCTAAAGGAGCAAGGGACAATACACAATCAAATGTCTGTGGATGTGTTCCATCAAAACTTTATTTCAGACAATGAAATTTAAATTTAGTATAATTTTCATGTGTTACTAAATGTTATTCTTCTTTCATTTTTTTTTCAACCATTCAAAAAATGGAAAAAAAATACCTTCTTAGCTCATGACAGACTGTAAAAAAACAGGTAGTGACTGGATTTGGCCCATGGGCCACAGTTTGAGGACTCTGCCCTCTCTGAAAAGCATGGTTAGTAATCCACAGTTACTAAGGAAATGCTACTTGACAGGGTTGTCTGTATAGCTTATATAGCTATCTACAGTGATAAGAGATACATAAGAGGTAGCCCATGACAAACTCTGGGATCTGTTCTATAACTACTGGTTGAAATGTGCTTTGAAAATTATTGCTTTTCTTCTTTCTTTGCTTGGTCTATTTGTTATACAAGAAAAATGTATTTTTTTAAAAAAAGGTATTGCATAACCTTGGGTATGTCCTAATCCTTCAATAACTATACAAATTGAGGTATTATCACAGTTTTATAAAGATGAAAGCTATAAGAATGTATATCATCACTGCAAGTCGAGCAAGTTCATTTGTGAGAAACATGAGTTTCCTGTTGACAATACTACAGTAACTTTTATTGGACACTTTTTTATGAACTAGGCCTTCTTCTATAAGCCCTAAATAGATAAGTCCATATATTTCCTCAACTACCATATGAAGTAGATTCAGGGATGAGGAATTAAAGCATGGAGATATTCTCCACATCTCAAAACTAAAATGTGATAAAGGGTGGTGCACGGTGGCTCAGTGGCAGAATTCTCACCTGCCATGTCAGAGACCCAGGTTCAATTCCCGGACCCTGACCATGTAAAATAAATAGATAGACAGACAGACAGACAGACAGACAGACAGACAGACAGACAGACAGACAGACAGACAGACAGACAGACAGATAGATAGATAGATAGATAGATAGATAGATAGATAGATAGATAGATAGATAAAATGCAATAGAACTGAATGTTAGATTCAGGCAGTCAAAATCCAAAGCCTACTTTCTACCCAAAAAGTATACTAATTCTCCACAGGTTAACAGGTAAAGAAAAAACAGAGGAAAAATTCCAAATATTTCTCTAAATTGTCCAAAGATGGAGTGGTCAGCTGAATAGGAAAGATTAACAAGGAGTACAATGTGAACTATAACCCCAAGTGAAAACCATATGATACACAAATCTGTGAAGACGGAAGACCAAATTACTAACTGATAAGGTATGGTGATACAGTCATCATCTGGCCTGGAAGACTAATCAACAGGGAAACACAGGAAGGAGCATGTGTCTACAGCTGGACCGTTGTCTGTTTGGGAACTCATGCCTGCCATTAGGTAACTAAGTCAGATTACTATTCATCTCACATGTCTATTCATCTCACAGGCTTTACCTGGACTACCAGATAAAGCCAAGAGATGATAAAGTTTAGTTCTCCCACTCAAAGAGTACAGATACAGCACAAGTTGGGTTTATTGTGGCCTTTGAGAATTCAGCCCTTTTAGCTTCAGACAGTCATTTGATGGTCTGCTCTTCCCAGACTGGCCTAGCTTCAACTGTTGCTTTAATAGCTCACAATTTCCTCATCAATATAGATGAGGAGCTGTCAATTTAAGTTACGTATGCAGGTTCACAGTGTGTTTAGGAAAATACCTATCACACAGTTAGATAAATGTGTATCTGGGCTTCATTTAAAAAGTGGGTAAGACAAGAATGCTACATATATGGGCTGCTGAGTTCCCAGTGAGTCCTGAAAGTTTGATTCTTCTACTAAAAAAGCGGTAAGAGAGATAATCCATAGAATAATGCCGAATAGAGCATATATACAATCACATGAATTTTAGAGAGCATTAAATGCTTCCTTAGGGTGAATGGTATAAAAGAAAGTTGCCAGTTCAAAAGTAGTACAACGTTTTTTGCAGGTTCTTTTGAATGTCATGAAAGGATGTAATAAATGCATCAGAATTTACATAACTTAAACATACCATCAATTTTTCTGGCCCAACTCAGAGTTAAAGTCATCCTGCCTCAGGGTAAACAAAATGTGCTCTTCATAATCACAAAAAAAGGGGTTCTCCAGGGCCCATGGATAGGTATCAAAAGGTCCATAAATACCCCAAGTAGATGTGAACATTTGTGTGCATGTTTCTGGGGAGAGGATGCACAATTTTCATCAAATGTCCAAAAGTTGCAGTAACCACTGTAAAAACAAAGTCCTATCACGGTAGTCTCAAGTGTATTTCAACATTTCTATCACTTGATTGAAATCTGTGTTGAAAATATTTGGGTAGTTTACTTTAAATCAATCTATGCTTGATCAAAGGTAACCTATGAAGCTCAAAGTTATCAACCAGTGCCTCGCCAATCAAATGTGTGCGTGTGTGTGTATGTGTGCATGTGCACCTGCATATGTGACACCAAAATTATACCTAAAAACATATCGAGATTTGATGCATATTTTTAAGAACTCATTTAATATAAAAGAAAAAGAACCATGTAAGTAAAAAAGAAGTCCAACGTGAGTTATTCTCATTTTCTTAAATTGGCAATTAAAGCTGAATTCAAGGGCTTTTTTATTAAACAAGACAGTACATGGAAAATTCCTATTACTTTGCAGGTACTCAAAAAATGTTAGTTTCTCTCCACTGTCACCATTTTCCTGTCACCAGACACAAATCTCATCCCTCTTGATTTCTCCCAGTCATACTCAATTTCATCAACAAAGGTAAGGACAGAGCCTCACTCACGCAAAGTAAGTCTACTCTTCTCCAACAAGGGACAAGAGTAAACTCACACTGTAACCAAAACCACATCTCCCTCCTTTCAAGAGGGACAAGAGGGAGCCCACAAAGCAGAAATAGGATCCAGAAAGGGAGTAAGACTACACTTCTGTGGACACCCTCTCTCCTGCCCTCCAATACCTATAGCCTCACCACTATTATCTGCCAGGAGTCCACCAGATCTAATCTCATCATGCTCTTTATATCTGCTCACATCATTCACCCCAAGAAGCCAAGGATTCCAAGGTTGCTCTTCATCTCCTTCTGTAATTTCCATGTGTCTGCATATTTCCTACTTCATCCCCATTCCTCCTCCTCCCTTACTCCTGTAACCCTTCCACCATGCCCTCCAAAATTCATGATCCATGATTAGCAAAATCACTTATATCCTCAATGTCTTTCTGAACATTCTCTTCACCTTTTGGTTCTCCTGGCTCTTCCCTAGAGGTCTGCTTCCCTAGATTCCTCTCAGAGGGTAGCTCTTCTCTTTTGTATCACTTGAATTCCACTAAGCCTGAATTGGTGTCCTCCTTGCCTCATATTGTGGCTTCTGGATATCCCCTCCTTCTTAATAACTCTCAGCTTTGTAATTGATAGCCTCATATTATATCATCCAGACCCTTTGTGCTGGTTTGAAAGGAAGTATGCCCCCTAAGAAAAGCCATGTTTTAATATAAATCCCATTTCATAAAGGTAGAATAATCTCTATTTAATACTGTATGTTTGAAACTGTAATGAGATCATCTCCCTGGATGATGTGATTTAGTCAAGAGTGGTTGTTAAACTGGATTAAGGGACGACATGTCTCCACCCATCTGGGTGGGTCTTGATTGGTTTATTGGAGTCCTATAAAAGAGGAAATATTTTGGAGAATGAAAAATTCAGAAAGAGCAACACTACGAAGCAGAGAGTCCACCAGCCAGTGACCTTTGGAGATGAAGAAGGAAACCGCCTCCTGGGGAGCTTCACGAAACTGGAAGCCAGGAGAGAAAGCTAGCAGATGATGCCATATTCGCCATGTGCCCTTCCAGCTGAGAGAGAAACTGTGACTGTGTTCGCCATGTGCCTTTCCAGATGAGAGAGAAACCCTGAACTTCATCAGCCTTCTTGAACCAAGGTATCTTTCCCTGGATGCCTTTGATTGGACATTTCTATAGACTTGTATTAATTGGGACATTTTCTCGGCCTTAGAACTGTAAACTAGCAACCCATTAAATTCTCCTTGTTAAAAACCATTCCATTTCTGGTATATTGCATTCCAGCAGCTAGTAAAGTAGGACACCCTTCATTTCTCTATGTTTATAGCATGTAGCTCACTCTAACCAATACTACTACTGTCATAAGTTCAGTGGTATCAAATAGCCACATAAATGATCCTTCTAACAACCTGGCCCTTCAGCTCCTTTAAAATCTCTACTCAGAGGATCTTATCCTCCACTTAAGTCACTGACTCCACAGTTATGGCCTAGACCCTGTCATTACCAAAACACAGGGCCACCTCCATAATCCAAATGTCATAAATCCTACTCCGACTACCACTTAACTCTCGACTTGCTCTGTCTTGGTATCCTGACATCAGCAATTTGTTCAACTTCCCCAGGACCTCCATTCATTCATCCTATGCATCTTTTTCCTCTCCCTCACTCATTCAATATTCTTCCTTCCCCTTAACCCATCTTAAATTCTACAGTCATTTCTCATATCACTCCATTGCAAATATCACTAACTCCCTTGGCAAAACCCTTACATTGGTTAAATACAATTTTCTACCAGTTCTATGTCTGCACTGGTGCAGGTGAACAGAACCAGAGAAAAATACAAAACCATGCTGATCAGTCTCATTTTCAACTGATGACACCAACTTCAGTTGGGCCCTTAACATTGCTCTGCATTAAAACATAGTCGATTCACTTTCCCTCTTCTCTAGAGGGCTGTTTTACTTCTCTATTTACTGGTGAATTGTCTTGCTTCCTACTTCACTGAGAAAACTGAAGCAATCAAAAGACTTCCACAATTCTCACCTCCACATCTACCCATTTATGAACATATTCAAAAACCCTCTCTTCTCACCTGTGATTGTAGATGAACTATCTGTATTTCTATCTAAAGCAAATCCCCAAGCATTATATCCCATGCTTTCTCAAGGATATCACTCTAGAAAGTCTTTTCCCTCTATCTCACAGCATTATTTTCCTCTCTCTTTTAGATCATTTCTATTGCATATAAATAAGCCATTATTTCTTCCATCCTAAAACACACACAGTCTTTCACTTACCCCCTTCCTCCTACCAACTTCCATACCATTTCCCTCCTCACCTTTGTAGCAAAACACTTTGAAAGTGTTGTTTACATTCATTGTCTCCAATTCCTCTCCCCACTCTCATTCTTTTTGAAATGCAATATAATCAGGCTGTCATCTATACCATACCAATAAAATTGTTCCAGTTAAGGTCACCAATGACCTCCATTCCCAACCCATTAGTCAATCCTCAGTACTAATTTTAGTTGACCAATCAGCAGCATTGACATAGTTAATGATCATTTCCTACTCCTTGATACATTCTTCACTTGGTTTTCCTCCTACCTCCTTGATTGCCTCTTCTTATTCTCATTCATTAAGTTTTTCCTCTCATCTCAACCTCTTAACCATGGCCCACAGTCCTTAGACCTCTCTGCTTATGCTCACTTTCTCAATGATAACAACTAATCTCATTGCTTTCCAACCCAGATTCACTCCTGATAGCCAGACTTATAAATCCTACTATTTAATGTCCACATGGATACTAAACTGACATCTCAGGCCTTAATGTGTTAGATATGAAGATGTGCCACCCAGATCCCCTTCAAAGAACTTGTTTCCCAGCTGCAGAGTGTGTGGTTAGATGACAGCTTTCAGCTTCTTAAGTTCTGCCAGCTACAAAGAGCCCCCTCACCCAAGGCTATGCTCTTCCCAAGACAGCCTACATCCAATGACTGAGAAAGAGGCAGAGGGAAAAAAGCACACCACTGTAGTTTGAAGTCCAGTGCAAGACATTCCCATAGGTGATTCTCACCCAGAGCTCCCCACTGGATTGACTCTGACTTTGTCAGGCCTGCATTGCCATTTGAGTTCCTCTGTCCAATTCACTTTCCTTCTCCTCTCTTTCCCAGGTGTCAATCTCTAAAAAAATCTCTTCCCAAACATCTCGGCATCTGCTTTCAGAGAGCTCACTTACAATAATGTCCACATCTGAATTTCTGATATTATCTCTAAACCTACTCACCCTTCACCTTTACCACTTCAGTTGATGGTAACTGCATCCTTCTTCTTTCTAAGGCCAAAAGGTTTAGAATCATCCTGGACTCATCTCTCTTATAACACACATTAAATCTGTTAGAGAATCCTATTTGGTTTACACTCAAAATAGAGCCAAAATCCAAATATTTCTTACCACTTCTATTTCCAAAAACTTGGTATGAACTACCATCAATTTTTACCTGGATTACCAAAATACCCTCCTACCAAAGGATTCATCTGCTTCTACCCTTGCTTCCTCCCCCATATACTCACTCTAGCCCTTACAGTAGTCTTTTAAAATATAAGTCAGATTATCTCATTCCTCTACTAACAGCCCTCCAATCTTCCAAAAAATAGATTCTGCTATATAGTAACCATGATACTATTCCCACACCTAAGAAAATCAACAATAATTTTCTACTATTATCTAATATCATCCAATCCTCAGTCCAGGTTCAAATTTCTCCAATTCCAAAAGAAAAATGTCTTTTATAATTTCAATTTTTTAAATAAATTGGATCCAATCACAATTCATATACTGGGCTTGGTTTATGTCTTTCTAATTCTTTTTAACCAGGGGAGGAGATATGAATTTTTAAAAGTCTTTCATAAATCTCTCTCTCCTGAAGCCTCATTATCCTCCAACATGCTTGTTCTACCACAAGCACATCAGCCTATTTCCTCATCTTTGTTGCTTTGTTTCCTCTCTCCCAATCACTTTATAAATATGCCTTCCACCATTTCTTTTCTCATGACTGATTTCCCATTTATCATTCAAGGTCAAGGTTAAGTTCCTATAACTATTCCTAAGGCTTTCTGGGATATTTCTGACTTTAAAGAGCTCTCTCTTTTTTTTCCTGTTTATTTCTGGCAGCACTTCTATTGTGCATTCTAATGTTTGTGAATACTTTATCTTCTCAAATGCATAAAAAAATACGAACTATAGCCCAGACCCCTCCATCTTCCACAGCACTGAACACACACGCATATTTAGTGAGGGATCCACAAACACTGGGTGATTGATTTTTCTGCTATGGTTCTAATAAAATCAGTACCACAAAAATTACTTACTTAAGTTAGCCATGTCTGGAATAGTCATGTTTCCTATATTTCCTGCATTGGCAAAGCTATCCGTCATGTCTCCGAAAACCAGCATCATGAGAGGGAGTGCAGCTCCATGGATGATGGCAGCCAGAGTCCCCAGCCCCATATACAATCTATCAAGCCAATTGGAATAGCGAAACTAAAAAAAAGAGAGAGAAAGAAGTAGAGAAAAAGGACAATTAGCACATTTTCACAGGCTTAAAAAATTTTATCCAAAATCCAAGCATTTCTCAAACTACTACCTCAACCACTCTGGTTCATGCTACCATCTTCCTTTGCTGAATTACTGCAAAAACCAAATTAGAAGTGGGAATGTGATTCTTCTATTGAGTTCTGACCTCATTCATAGTGGATTCAACCTGTTTTCTTTTCTTACATGTGAGGTATGTATGAGAGGATGGGACATTGTGAGTGATTACAAAAGTCTTCAATGAGACTATAATAGAAATATAGTATTTGTTGTACTGTTTTCAAAATAAAATAAAAGCTATTTTTTTTTATCTCACAGGAGAAAAACAAAGGCTCCTCTGAGACAATCACTTTGAAACAAATTTTTCTGCTTTAAGAAAGTGGCTTAGGTCAAAGATATGCTTTAAAATTGAAATAACATAAATATAGAATTAATTCAAGGTAATTAGGCCTCAATTATGAGGAGGAAAAGGAGGGGAATGCATTAGATACCAGCTTCTAAAGGAGAATTTTTCTTCAGAAGATAGGATACGGCCATAACAAATTACCAATGCAGAGTTGTATAATCTCTTTAACTTGAGGCTAGTCACAGCAAGGATTTTGGATCTCTGGATCCAAAAATCATGGAAAGAGGATACAGTAAGAGGAATGGACTTAGGACTCTGTGATAGGCCTACCTGGAAAGCACTTAATGCTTCTCCTATATAAATCAAAGAACTTAGTTAAGGATTAAAAGAAAACCAAATGAAAGAGAAGAAAAAAGAAAAGAGATAGGAGGAAGCCAGCAGTGAGATCTGCAGATAAACCCCAAGGCATGTGCTAGTCATGTGGATGCAGGATTACACATAGGGAGGAAGACTGGGCAAAAATTCATAGATGTAGGAAAAGAATATAAACCAAAATGAAGATCAGGAATCAGGCATCATACAAAAGAGTAAGATTTTAAGAACTTGTGCATACTTCATGATAGGACAAAATCAATCCCTAAATTAGTTAACAAGGAACTTACAGTAATAGTAAGTGGGGATAAGCATTGAATTAACAAGTGGAGAAATAAAGAGCAAAATAGTTCTTGGCAGTAGCAAATTAGTAGTACAAAGAAAAAGCCAAATCAAGATATGAAACGTTTAATGAAAGTTGAAGTTTTGTGTAAGAAGAGTACTTAGCCATTTGGATTTAAAATTTCCATAGTTCTTAAAATTTTAATTGAGAGAGCTTAAGTTTGGTTCAATAACATAATTTCCATAACCTAAAAAAATCATTCTCTTTATAAATTAAAGCCTTTAATGAGAAAATGATGTTTTGGTATGTTTGTTCATATTTCATTGAAACACAGGCTAAAATTTTGCCACTGTGAACTTTGTCTTAACTAAGCACTCACCCACTTCCTCAAAAAGAAAAAAGAAAAAGAAGGGTGAATGGGGCAGAAACCATTTATCTCCTTTTACAGATTCCATTAACATGAAAAAATATGAAATTCCTCAATAGAGGAAAATTTGTTGGCATGTAGTTTTCCATCACTCCATTCTACCTCCAGAACTACTCATTGGACATAACAAAGGCATGCAGGTCATGAATACAAAAATTCACTGAATGCCTATGAAATACCTTCTAGAAGCCAGAGGTAAATACCAAAGATATAATATCTGCCATCAGAGAGTTTACACAGAAGGAGGAAGGTAAAGCTAAAAGTATATGTAATATATATTTTTCATGCTATGACAATATAGTGTTCACAATACAGTAGCTTGAAAATGCAAATGTTCATTCCTACTATTGTGGAAAAATTTCATAGAGGAAAGCATGCTTCCTCCCAGCTTTGAAAGCTGAGTAAGTGTTTAGAAGCAAAAACGAAAGAATTACAGACAGAAAGAACAGTGTAGGCAGAGGTAGGAAAGAACATAATGTGTTTAAAGAAGTTTGGGTCTCTCAATTTTGGGATATGAGGTATGGAAACAGCAAGAAAAAAAGATTGACTTAGAGGCACCTTGCACTGATCTAGGGCAAACTGGAAAAGGCAAGAGTTTCTGGGGTTGGAGGTATCTACCAGAACAAGAAGTGAGGAAGAAAGAAGTATTATTGAGTCATTTTGAATACCCATTCTAAAGTGCTATGCAGGAAGTTCATGGAGAGAATTCAGAGTTTGTGGCAGGTTTTATAATTCTAGTTATATAGCAGAAGCCATGGGAGCGGATAAGATTACCCAGGAAGAGAAACAGAAAAATATACCAGAAGCCAAAGGAAGGTATTTCAAGAAGCAGCATTTGGGGGTCACTGATGGCCCTTACCTGATCAAAGTGTGACAAGGCGAGGGACAGAAACCAGATCATAGTGGGATTATGAATAATTTGGAAGAGAAATACTGGAGACAGCATGGTAACTGTTCTCTTGATGATACAGGGTGAAAGGAAGAAGACAGGATCGTTACCAGAGGGATATGTAAGGTAAAGGGATGACTAATGAAGTCTTAGACATTTTTATAGATAAATGAGTCAGAGGCAATCAGTGAAAACACAGGAAGGAAGTAAATAACTGATGTAGCAATGTCCTAGAGAAAAAAAAGGAAGCAATTATTTCAAGAATATGAGGTAAGGGATCATAAGTAGATGCTACAACTATTAAGTGAAAAAAAACAATCCCACTATGCTCTGAGATTCCTTCCTAGTTAAAAGGGAGACAGGAGGGCAAACTTCTATAATGGAGGAATCAACCTGTGACCACCTTAACCAATTGATCAAACTCAGCATTATAAATAAGTGAACTACTCTGATAGCAGACGTCTCCTGATGTCATGAGCTATGAACTACATGGCATCCCTTATGCAATCTTACCAAGAATGTTTAACCTGAATGTAATAAAATCTTTTACCCTAACTTTCAGTATATAATAAATGCCAGGCATAGGGGACAAGTTAAATGATGTCATAAGGAAGCTATCAAAATAGTCTAGAAGGCAGAGATTCTATAGGACAAATAGCACATTCAAAATGGCAATGCCAGTTAAAAAGAGAAGAAAACTTTCAGATTCAGAGAGATTCAGAAGATATATCTAAGTATTGTCCTTCGCTGGATACTTTTTTAAGTTGTACAAGACTTTTTTGAGATAACTGGAAAATTTGAATATGAACTGGGCATTCAATAATATTAAAGAATTATTGTTCATTTTGTATGATATAGTAACAGTATTATGTGCTATAGGAAAATCTTTGAAAGATATAAACTGAGATATTTGTGTGGGAAACATCATGAGATCTAATTTTAGATGAAACCTATATGGCAAAATGTAAACAATTATTAGATACAGATGATGGATATATGGGTGTGGATTATACTACTTTTTCTACCTTTCTATATGTTTAAAAACTTTCATAATAAAAATAATAAATAAAAACTTAACAAAGAGAGGATTTTTCTCAATAGGCAAAGATGTCTCTTGTCATCTCAGGTTAGACGGAAAGAGGAAAGAGTGAGTGCAGGGACATACAAGCTTCTAGGAGTAAGGACAAAAAATTGAGAAATCAGACCTCAGATTACTCCATGACATGAAGCGAGATTGATTTCTGGAGAGAAAGGGGTGAGAAGATTTGAGGAATGTGGTAACATAATGCTGCATAGAATAAAAGCACTGGTCAAATATTCTCACCTTGTTACTTATTAGGAAGGAGATTTGGGAGGAAATAATCTCTTAATATCCTTGAGCCTCAATTTCTACTTTTGTAAAATGAGGAAGATATTCATAGGCATAGCAAACCTCACATAGTTTTTATGAGACTAAAGACAAGAAACGTTAATTAAGCATACAATACAAATCAGGCACTATGGTTGGTTTTGGAAATTTAAAAATGAACAAGACTTTTGAGGCACTTACAGTCAAGGAGCAGGTAGACCACAAGAAAGCTGTTGTAACACGTGAGTGAAATGTAAGTCAGAGGTATAAACCTACTACAATTAGAACACTAAAAAGAAAGGTACGAAAAGTGTTTGCATAGATCCTGGAAGGAAGGAGGGAGAGTGAATTAGAACCACATAAAAGGCAGGCTCCAAGGATGAATCTGGCCTTGGCACTGTGGGATCAGCAATTTCATCCTGACCAAAAGGGGGAAAAGAAGTGTAACTAATAAAGTATCAGTGGCAGAGTGAGTTCAAATGGAGTCGAGAGGCTTCTCTGGAGTTTGCTCTTACTCAAGCTTCTGTTAGACATTGCTACCTATCATAGCCTGCCAAACCACAACTAGGACCATTCCAGTCAATCCTAAAGAACACCTAGGGCGATATTTAAGATTCCACAAGGGT
This sequence comes from Tamandua tetradactyla, assembly GCF_023851605.1. Classification (NCBI taxonomy): domain Eukaryota; kingdom Metazoa; phylum Chordata; class Mammalia; order Pilosa; family Myrmecophagidae; genus Tamandua; species Tamandua tetradactyla. The sequence continues at coordinate 129,422,659 of NC_135327.1, read as the reverse complement.
TCCATGCACTACAGTAACTTTCCAGAAATCTAGAACTTCCAGATGGGTCCCTGGTCCAGATAAGTCCTGAAACCTAGAGGGCCCAGCCTCTCCAGAACATCAGATAGTTCCATCTCCCTACCCTACATTAGTGACAGACCCTTCCAATATGGAAAATTTAGAACGGCCATAGGCCAAGCACCCTTAAAGAGAAGGATGGAAAGATCAAAGGTGATGGTGGAGTTATTCAGTGAAGATAGGATTTAGCAAATGAATATGAATGCAGAATCATTAAACTGATATCTCTTTTAGTCTCCAGTATCTTAGAGCAGCTAGAAGAAAAAACCTAAAATTATGGAACCATAACCCATGTCAAACTTTGAAATATGTTCTACAACTAATTGTGGTGCTGTGCTTGGAAATTTAATGATTTTTTTGTATATATGTTATTTCTCACAAAAAAAAAGGACAAAAAGTCGATTGTGATGATAAAAAATATTTAAGCCTTCTAGCCTCCTATATTCTGGAGTAGCAAGAAGGAAAAATCTGAGAGATTGTATGGTAGCCCATGACAAACTTTGGGATCTGTCCTGTAGCTACTTTTTAAAGAGTGCTTTGAAAACTACTGCTTTTTTATTTCTTTGTTTTGTATATATGTTGTACTACACAATAAAAAAAGTCAAAAAAAAAAAAAAAAGGTGGGCTAATCAGTGTTGACAACCAAGGGTTGATCTTTCTAGGATAAAGAAATAGAAGGTACAGACAAGAGAGTAGTTCAAGTAACTTTCAGCAGGAGAGGAGGCAAACATGATCTTACCTTGGTGCCTGGGTTGAAGAGGTAAGTCAGGGAACTCATTCATGCATTCACTCATTTAACATTCAAAAAACATTTATTAACTATTAATAAGGGTCTTCAGTGCTTGGTATTAGGTACTGGCAACAATGGTAAATAAGAGAAGCTACCCATCCCTGTAAAGCTTACAGTCTAGTATAAATAGTAAAGGAAGGAATTAGATGCATCAAACATTAATTCAATATCCAAATACCTTTTAAAGTTCCAAATTCTGTTCGAGGCACTTGGGGTATATCAGGGAACAAAACATACAATGCCCCTGCCCTCATGAAGCTTACATTCAGAGAAAGGATAGAGAAAGGTATAAACAAGAAATGAGAGAGTGATAATACTCAGGAGAAATGCGACACAGGGAAATGGACCATAGTCGCAGGCAGGGAAGGCCTCACTGAGAAAGTAACAACTGAACCAAGACCTCAGTGACAGGAAACCTACACAAAGTTAAGTGAAGATTTGGGTACAGAGCATTCTATGAAGAAGGAAGTGCAAATGTATAAGCCCTGGGGTGAAGATAAGTTTGGCGTGTCCCAAGGACCAAAGAGAATGTTCACTGTGGCACAACCAGAGGGAGGAGATTTCTCTGGAGTGGAGTCAAAGATATGACAGAAGTCAGATTATGTACAGCTTTTTAAAGCAGTAGAAAGGGAACTGAATTTTATTCTAAACTTCCTACCTAAGTATAAAGTGAAGGCATTGGAAGGTTTTGAGGAAGGGATTGAGGTGACTTGATGTAACTGCTATGAGGAGAATAATGTTTAGAACAGAGAGAATGGAGGAGGGAGACTAGGAGAAAAGACAGTGGTTGAGAGAGTATAATTTTAATGAGGTGTGGTAGGCAGAATTAGTGGCCCCCCCAAAGATATCCATATCCTAATCCCTGGGACCTGTGAATATGCAACCCTCCTGGTAAAAGGGCCTTTGCAAATGCGATTAAGTCAAGGCTCTTGAGAAGGGAAGATTATCCTGGATTATCCGAGTAGGTGCAATGTGATCACAAGCTCTTTATAAGAGGGAGGCAGGAGGGTCACAGTCAGTAGTAGCAGATGCGATGAAAGCAAGAGGTTGGAGTGATGCAAGGAAGGGGGCCACTAATGACCCAGTGAATGCAGCAGCCTCTAGAAATTGAAGGAGGAAAGGAAACAGAGTTCTCTCTGAAGCTTCCAGAAGGACACAGCCCTGGTAGTACCTTGACATTAGACTTCTGAACTCTAGAACTATGAGAGAGTAAATCTGTGTTGCTTTAGGACACTAGGCTTGTGGCAATTTGTTACAGCATCAATAGGAAACTAATATGTAAGGCCAAAAAGAGATGGATGCTAGTCTCACCACCCTCCCCCTCTCTGCGTGGGACATGACTCCCAGGGGTGTGGACCTTCCTGGCAACGTGGGACAGAGATCCTGGAATGAGCTGAGACTCAGCATCAAGGAACTGAGAAAAACCCTAGAATGAGCTGAGAATTAACATTGAGGGATTGAGAGAAACTTCTCGACCAGAAGGGGGAAGAGTAAAATGAGACAAAGTGTCAAGGATTGAGAGATTCCAAACAGAGTGGAAAGGTTATCCTGGAGGTTGTTCTTACGCATTAAGTAGATATCACCTTGTTGTTCTAAGATGTAGTGGAGAGGCTGGAGGAAATTGCCTGAAAATGTAGTGCTATGTTCTAGTAGCCATGTTTCTTGATGATGATTGAACAATGATATAGCTTTCACAATGAGACTCTGTGAATGTGAAAACCTTATGTCTGATGCTCCTTTTAGCTACTATATCAACAGAAGAGTAGAACACATGGAATAAAAATAAATAATAGGGGGAACAAATGTTAAAATAAATTCGGTTTGAAATAGTGGTAAATGAAAGCGAGGGGTAAGGGGTATGGTATGTATAGTCTTTTTTTTCTCTATTATCATTTTATTTCTTTTTCTGTTGTCTTTTTATTTCTTTTTCTAAATCGATGCAAATGTACTAAGAAATGATGAATATGCAACTATGTGATGATATTAAGAATTACTGATTGTATATGTAGAATGGAATGATATCTTAATGTTTTGTTTGCTAATTTTTTTTAATTAATAAAAAAGGTTTAAAAAAAAAAAGATGGATGCTAAAGAGTGGCAAAACCAAAAAGAATCAAAAGTTGTGGACAGACTGATACATCTGAGTGTAGGACTCCCTAAATGGAGTCTACCCAGATCATAAATCCAGGATCCTTGCTCACAAGTATAACAGTAGAGTAGAGTATGGGTGAAGGTTGTTGGAACTGAGGTAAAGAACATTGAGGCTAGGATGCTGAGCAGGCCATTTATAAGGCTACCAAAAAATTCCAAAGAATAACAGGTGGGTAAAGTAAAGTGGGTAAAGTAAAGTAAAAACAACCAAGTATCCAAGTCTTCAGTGAAGTCACAGGAATAACTAGAAATAGAATAAAAGATACCACTGAAAATGGGAGAAGGTAGTATAACTATGGAGAATGAAACTCAAATGGAAAAGGAGTCTTACATGAGGATCAAAAAACAATTCAAGGGCAGGCAATGATGATTCAGCGGCAGAACTCTCGCCTGCCATGCCAGAGACCTGGGTTCGATTTCCAGAGTCTGCCCACGTAAAAAAAAAAAATCGAAATGCCAGTATGGAACTAAGGAATGCTGATATCATCACTGATTCCTGGGATAAAGGGTTGAGGAACCCTAACTTCACAGGCAAAGGTAACACAAGTAAAAGCCAAAAAGCTGGGTTGAAAATCAGCTTCTGTGAAAGCAAACAAAGAATATGCTGCGCAGTGTCAAATGGCTGTTAAGAGGTCAAGGTAGAACAAAAAAATGTTCACTGAACTTAGTGGGGAGTGGGGGATAGAGGCTAAATTACATTAGGTTGAGAACTGACCGCAAGAAAGCAAAGGCAATGTGTGTCTGTAAAGGGAGTTGGAGGGAGATGGCTCCAAGGAGGGTGACAGTAAAATGAAAGAGACCTGGTGTGTACATGCCATTGGGAAGGATCCAGTTGAGAGTATGAGACTCAAGATACAGATAAGAGATAGGAAAATAATAATAATGTGAGGTCCTTGAGGAAGTAGAGGAGATGGCTGCCAAAGTACAAGTGAATGATTAGTTCTAAGAACTGACTGTTTCCTCTATTGCAACAGGAGGTAAGAAGAGGGATCTGATCCAGATACAGGTACATTTGTATTTTTTTTTTTTGTATGGGCAGACACCAAGAATCGAACCAGGTCTCCAGCATGTCAGGCAAGAATTCTGTCATTGAGCCACCATTGCAATGCCCTATTTGCAGATCTGATAGAGAAAAGCTGAGGAATTTCTGGTCAGGTGGCTTCCATTCTATTTGTGAAGTGACAGGAATGGTTACCCATGGAGAGAGAGGGGAGGTGTTGGTGTGGGAAGAGTGGGAAATCTGAAGAGTGGGGGTTTGGCATAGTCAGAGAGAAGAGCAGGAGTGTGGTAATAGGATTTCTGTGCAGGGCGCACCCCCTCCTGAGGTTTTCTCCAGCACCAATCAGATGTGAGGCAATAGGTACCAGGAAAGCAGATGGCTGTTTTACCTGGGCTGCACGTGACAAAAAAAAAGGTGAATAGAAGTTTATTGTTTGGGCAAGAGAATAACGAAAATAAGTCTTTAAACTGGATAAGAAAGAGAATGAAGACAGGAGCTGATAGAAATGGGTCAGTGGACTGAAGATCCCAGAACAAAGGAGAGGAGATGATTGTGCTGGTTTGAAAGGAAGTATGCCCCCTAAGAAAAGCCATGTTTTAATATAAATCCCATTTCATAAAGGTAGAATAATCCCTACTCAATACTGTATGCTTGAAACTGTAATCAGATCATCTCCCTGGATGATGTGATTTAGTCAAGAGTGGTTATTAAACTGGATTAAGGGACGACATGTCTCCACCTGTTTGGGTGGGTCTTGATTGGTTTATTAGAGTCCTATAAAAGAGGAAATATTTTGGAGAATGAAAAATTCAGAAAGAGCAACACTACGAAGCAGAGAGCCCACCAGCCAGCGACCTTTGGAGATGAAGAAGGAAAACGCCTCCTGGGGAGCTTCACGAAACTGGAGAGAAAGCTAGCAGGTGAAACCATATTCACCATGTGCCCTTTCAGCTGAGAGAGAAGCCCTGATTGTTTTCGCCATGTGTCTTCTCACTTGACAGAGAAACCCTGAACTTCATCAGCCTTCTTGGACCAAGGTATCTTTCCCTGGATGCCTTTGATTGGACATTTCCATAGACTTGTTTTAATTGGGACATTTTCTCGGCCTTAGAGCTGTAAACTAGCAACTCATTAAATTCCCCTTGTTAAAAGCCATTCCATTTCTGGTATATTGTATTCCGGCAGCTAGCAAACTAAAACAATAATAATCACAGAATTAGTTGCTTTGGATGTAAAACAGTTATAAATAACAACAAAATCCAGGATGTGAGCATGGGAATAGATGACTGTGATGAAGGGGAGGAAAAAATTATTTCAGTTGTGAAGTACAAGGAGCAGCCAACATTTAACCATAAAAGTTGCCCAAGACTGTAGGAGCACTAGGAAAGGGAGATACTGAACCAGGTAAAAGTCATCAGTGACTGGGGGCTGACTAAATGGTCAGAAGATCAGATGATAATATCAAAGAAAGAACAGTTTAATTCAAGGCAGATAAGGGTTTAACCAAGACATTATAAATGATAAAAGTTTTTAAAAGCTCTGGCTTGGGAGTAGGAAGGTCTGTGCAAATTTTTTGGCTTGCCTCCTTACTAGTTATGTGACTCTGTGTCTTTGAATACGTGACATAGCTTCTCTGAGTCTGTTTCCCACTTGGAAAATGAGGATAATTCAAATTCCTACATCATAGGGCTACTGTGAGGATTAAAGTTAATAATACAAGTGGAATGCTTCACAAATGGCTGGTGCAGAAGAATTGGTTAACACTGCCAGCTATTAAATATCTAGAAAACAATTGTCTCAATAAAATACATAATGTAGAAAGCTCAGAGTTGAACCTATGGCACAATTCTGGCAAGAATGTGTATACTTTCTAAGTAAACAGTACATTTTGTACAGTAACTGCAACCCAACTTTTATTTTTCTTGTCCTTGTTTTCCATTTGTCCCATTTCCTCACTTGCTTTGAATTTTATTCTACTTTTTTGTCTCTATAAAGCATTTCAAATGTTCAATCAAGGGCTGATATAAATAAAGACTAGGAGAAAAATCTGAATCCATATCTTTCTTAAAAAATCCCTTTCTCAAGGCTGCTAAAAAAAACTCAGTCAAAAGAAATTAACAGACATAGGTTTTTGTCTTAGTTGGAAACTTATTAATAGGTAACAGCAATAACATGAACATTTTACTGTTACTTCTTGAATTTATAGCATTTGTGTTTTTATAGGTTCTTTATACAATTCACAGCCACCCCCGTAGTACAGCATTACCTCAAAAGACCTAGAATATAATCTTTCTATGCCATCCTAAGTACTATGACTTAGAGCCTGGCCTTTCTGGGTTTAAATCTTGGCCCTAGTGTGTGCACTTGGGCAACTGACATGCCTGGCCTCAGTTTCCTCATCTGTAAAATTGGAATGATAATAGTACCTACTTCAAAGGGAGTTGTAAGGATTAAATCAACATATATATTTAAGCACTTAGAACTACTCCCAGCTCACAGTGCCATACATGTGTTATAATTATTACCTCACACACAATCTCTAGGTTTTTATTCATTTCTGACTTGTTCAGTATTTATGGTGATGCTTCTGTGTTCAATGTGTTACATTTTCTAAATCATAAGAATCATTTCCTAATTTGAACTACAAATACTAAAAACTGAACTACAAAAGTCAGAAATGTTTTGGTCTCAATGACAATTGAAATGAAATCTTCGGAATAAACCAACTTTAAAATAAAAGCTTCTTTCAGTACAGGAATGTAAAAAGGAAATTTGAAAGAAAAACTGCCACTTGATAACCTAAGTAGTCTTTCTGAGATTGACAGGAGTGTGTGTGTGTGTATTTTTTTTTCTCATCTCCCCCAAATTCCAAAAGGAAAGGAGATAAAAGGAGAAACTACAGCAAGCTTAGTGGTAGCACAAGAAGATGAAGAAAATCGTATAAGACAACCACAAATCCTCAATATAAAAATTACATGACTCTTCTTGCCTACCTGTGACTATTTTTATATTAAATTAATAAGATCCTTTTAACGAGGAAAGCGAGTGGCCCCTCACCCTTATAAAATGCTTGGTATGTTATGACTGAATTGTAAAGTGTGCACTGCAAGACCTAATTGTCTCCCAGGTTTTAATCCCAGAAGTTCACCTACATCTGCGTTCTTAGAAACAAAGGAAGCGAGGATGCAGGTAGATAAAGACCATCAACAGGCAACACCTTAAAATGCCTGTCCTATTCCAGTGTGATTAAAGACAGACTTTCACAATGACCATTATGCAACCAGAAAATGAAATAAATAATTATGTCAAAATATCAAATGTTATATTTTCAGCTCTTTGGCCCAGAGGAATAATGGCATGTATAACGTCATAACAATAAATAATCCATTGCTAACTTCTAGTACTATGGGTCCCTGGGACTTTGACCCCCAGACTTCCCAGGATTTCAGAGTCTTGGTTCACCTGCCTCTTTTTGAATAGCATTTAATGTGTCTAATTTCCTCTATTCAGCTGCCTAAAACCAACTCTGGGAGAAATGCTTGTATAGATAACATATCACCAGCAACATAACCAACTAGGAGACTACTGAGATTCTAGGCTAGGAAAAATGGTTACTGAAGCTCATGCCACCTGGCAAATGAAGATCAGCATTCCACTGAAAATAAACTTACGCAAAACAATTCATTTTAATGGATTAACGTACTCCCCAAGCAAACATTTACACCTGATAAAATATATCTCTTCTGTGTAACGAGAAATCAAATTTCCAAAGCATTTTGAATAATGAATAAATTCAAAACTCACCATTGCAAATGTACTAACAGTTGGTTTCTTTTCTTTCTTCTCATCTTTACTGAAAAATATAGTAATAAAATTATAAAAAACTTTTTAAGTTACACATTTCTAAATTACCAAATTAATATAAAATGCATATTTAATAAAAAATAGGACAAAGAAATATGTTAACAATATATTATGTAGCAAAAAGCAGGTAAATAATAGTATGATTCCATCTGTGAAATTTAAGTATAAATGTTTACACACATCTTAGCAGTCTATATTTGTGATTATCACAAAGTGTTGGAATTTCCATCAACTTATTTTCTTCCTTATACCTTCAGAATTTCCTAACTTTCTATAATAAATACACACATACACAGACACACACACCTTTTGCAATTAGAACAAATATACACTAAAAAATTGCCCTGTTTTTATTAATTAGAAAATAATTCATGCTTTCCAGAATCAATCCTCTAAATTATCACCACAGTAGTTTTAGCAGGAGATATTCTATCAATCTATCTACTGCCTAGATTTTATCCTTAATTGTTCCCTTCATTGATGGAGCATAGTAGAGATCAGATGTCGGGCCTAAAGAAGAAATCTAAGGAGGAAAGTAATTAAATCAATCTAACTTCTGTAGATAAATCTAATCCTGAAAGGATGTTTGGAGGTTTAAATGGACCTTTATACTAATAAATGCAATCTAGAAAAGCTACAGCTGCAAAGGATGTTCTGTAAACTGTCAAAAGCTGTTTTCAGGTGAAATCAAGTCAACTATTTTGAGGCCAGATTCAAATGAGTAACTCTGTAACCCATGTTTTCCACTATATGTTATTGCCATCTAGGACGTGAAAGCAAACTGACCATAAAAATAGCCTCCTCAGTTATATTTTTGTATGTATAAAATAAAGACAATGAAGACTGTCTCAGGGAAGAACCGCATTCTTTTTACACAGATTTTTTAGTTCAAAAGTAAATTCATCTTTGTCTTTGTTTAAACAAGGTCAAGGGAGGTGAAGAGACTTCTAAAGAAAAAAAATCCAGAGTTTATCCATATTTGGCTTTGGAATAATGTGAGACGGATTTAAAAACACAAAATATACAAACATAGCTCTTCAGATTTGGTTCCACCCTATTCCTACTAAAGGCATGGTTTCAGTATCCCAGGAACCAGGAGGAGAAGATAAAAATAGGCATAAATAATTGAGTTTTAGCCCTAAGCTTTTTAGGTATTTGTTTGCATCTCTCTAAAACTGCTGCTACTTTGGAGAACTTAAAAGTGTTCCAGGTGCTGGCTAAGTAAGCACTTCCCACCCACCATCGCATTTAATCTTCACAAACAACTCTATGAGTAGGATCTTCTTTTGTAGATGAAAACCCTTCAGGTGAGAAAAGTTAACTTCCAGTCCAAGGTCACACAACTAGAACAAAACTAGGATTTAAACATTAGCCGGACTGCAAAAGCTGTCTCCAGACCACCAAACCATCCTCGGGCTTATTGCACGGGACTGCACTTTCACAGTCTAGACTCACCCTACTAAGCTACATACTTATCTCCATCAGCAAATACCACAGTGCCTACACGGAAGGGCAAGCTGCTCATCAAACATCACTTTAATGAAGAATCTTTACGAATACAGAGATTCCAAATGGTGCTATTATCCCAGAATTACACCTATTAGTAACCACATGATTCTCAACAACCTCACATGAGTATAGTTTTATTAAGAATAGATTAAAATAAATGGTGATGAGTATAGTTTAATAAGAACTATGTAACTAAAAAATAATTTCTAGTGTGAAAAAATCTGGAAGCCATGATAAGAACGAGTAAAAGGGAGATACATGAAGGGGCTCGTAACAAATTTTTTTACTATTTCTCCCCACGTAACCTCAGTATGTCCTACTTTGAATATCCCTGTTTGTCACAAATATATAATTCTTTAAGCTACCAAGTTTTGAAAAAGTTAAAAACAAAAAGGGGACTAGCTATCTTCCACTCTGTGGAGACTTTTTTCCTTTTTGCTTATATGAAAAATTTAAAAATATTTTTGAATCTTTGAAATTGGAATATTTTAAAATAAATATTGACATATTCTCTTTCAATAATCAAAAATATTGAAAGATAGTGTAATTACTGCATATATAATTTACCTAGGTTCAACAATTGTCAACATTTTGGCCACATTTTCTTTATCTACATAAACTATATTTGGCTATCATTGTTATTATTTTGTCTCAAGTATCACATCACTTCACATGCTCCCCTATCATTATCACTTCTAAGAAAATGAATAGCAATTCAATTATTTTATAACATTCAGCCCACAAATTCCTAAGAATGTTTTATATAGCTTTTGCTGTTTTTGTTTTTGTTTGTTTCTTTTTGAGGTCTGATACAAAGTTCTCACATCACATGTGCTGGGTTTGTGTTTATAGTCTCTTTTAATCTAGAAGTCCCCCTACTTTTTTTAAATTACATTGACTTTTTTGAGTGGACCAGAATAGTTGCTTATAAAATGTACCACATCTTAGATTTGTCTGTTTCCTCATGTCATTTAACTTGTCCCTCCATCCCCTATATTTCCTGAGAATTGAAATTTTGGTCCAGGACATGTGATGATTCACGTAGTCACTAGCCACATGAGTACTCGAAATATGGCTGGTCAAAACTGAGATGCGCAATAGTGTAAAACACACACTGAATTTGAAGAATTAGTTTAAAAAGGGAATGTAAACTATCTCATTAATAATTTTTATAATGGTTACATGGTGAAATGATGTTTTAGAAATATTAGATAACAAAATATATTTTAAAAATTAGTTTCACCTGTATCTTTTTCCTTTTTTAAAAAAATATTGCTATCGGAAAACTTAAAATTACAAATGTGATTGCATTATATTTCTACTGAAGAGCACAGGTCCAGAGCTTAACTGGACTCGGACTAAATATTTTGTAAAAATAATTCTTACGTGGTATTCTGTACCTCAGATTGCACTACATGGCAAGTCAATTAGCATCAAGCTATTCCATTAGGGGTGACCTCAGGTCTCATCACCCCGTTAAGATGCGGACTGCAAAATTTCTCCATTGAAAAAGCTATTTTTCTTTTTGCATTTAGTAAGAATTTGAGGGGATAATCATTTCTTTGGATGGTTTAGTATCCATTAATGATCCTTGCCTGAATCACTTATAACATTGCAAGTTCCGAAATGGTAGCTGGCATTTTTCTGCAAAGAACATTCTTTTATTATTATTATATCTCTCTCAATCCCTTTCTATCTCCATTCCTCTCAAAATACAAGGATTCATGGATTTTACTGTATCCCATGTTTCATAATCAATTATAATAGGTATTCTTTTTGATGCTCAATTATCCCACACTTAGCCAGTGGAAATCCTTTCAAGCCATTTCCTGTATACTTTTGACAACTCCATTACTTAATTTCATTAAACTCCATTTCCTTCTCTTCTGGTACCACAAGATACTTCAAGCTCACTTTATATTTTCCCTGCCTCAGACCTGGGTGGAATTAACCATTTCTCTATGTAGTACTGGTTTCTTTTAGGGAGGAATGGTATTTAGAAACCAAGATCCGGGGACGCTCATTGCTAATGTCCCTTTCAGTGGACAGAAATGGAATATTACAAAATTGTGATTCGTATTGAAGGCTCCATTTTAAAATTTAACATTACCTTTTTTAAAATGCAATTTTACTGAGATATATTCACACAGCATAGAAACCATACAAAATATATAATCACTGGTTCACAGTACCATCACATAGTTGTTCATTCAGCCCTATGATCTAATTTAGAACATTTTTATTGCTCCAGAAAAGGAATAAAAAGAAAAAAGAAAACCCTAATCCTCCCCTACTTCTTTTCCCCTCATAATATTGATGGTGTGGTCCAATTCTTACTGTTGATGAAAGAATATTAAAATATTACTTAAAATGTAATATTACTTTTTAAAAATGTACTTTGTTACTATGTTTGATTACCTTTTCTCTTACATCAGAAAGCTTAGTTTCCAGTAATACTGCTTTATCTAGTACTTTATCTCATCTTACAATTTACTATAACAATGCAGCTACTAAGTGAAGTTTAAAAGGTCCCCTATAGACAGAGCCATTGTGATCAAAATTTGCTTAAGAGAATTATTTCCCCCATGTGGCTAAATTACCAATTCCAAGATAAGTTCACACCAGCTTCCTTTATGTGCCCCTGCAGGGTATCGTGCCCCGGCAATTTAATTCCACTCTTCCCTTTTCAAGATTTCTTCTACAAGGGTCGGCTATTAATCGCCCGTTTTTTGTTTTTTGTTTTGAATTAATGCCTAAATGTAGTTTTGATCTTTAGTCTAATTCGCTATGCCACAGCATACAATGTTTACCAGACATGGTAAACATGTGGTTGTTTGACAAGAGCAAGAAACTGGACAACCTCTTCAGCAACCCAGATCGAGCACAGCACAGCAGCAGATGGCTGGGGCGCGCGGGCCTCAACATCGCGTGCAGAGCAGAAGGTTATAAACACAGAAAAGGATGTGAGCATTGGCCTGGGGGGTGAAAGCGGAAGAAGAACGTCACCAAGTTTGCTGGGAGATGCATAGGCTGTGCTCAATTCAGTCATGGAACTTCTGCTCTAAGCAGGGCAACCGCTTCCAAAGTCTGGCTTTCTTAAAGTTAAAATAATAATAATCCTTCATTTATTTCAAGCCATGTAAAGTAAGAAAGTGAAACGAACTGGCTACCTTTTTTTGTCCAGTTTGAAGAAGTTCTTCTTCCCTGCTCTTCCATTTCGGCCCTCTTCAAGATCCATGGCGAACTGGGGAGAAACCACAGCCGATTAGCCAAACGCTTGATTCACGGGAGCCCGTGCTGGGAGTGACCTTTACTTCCCCCGCGGAACCCGCGCGAGCTGGAAACCACTGCCCTGCGCTCTCCCTGAGGCTGCAGCTGCTCCGGCCGAGTCCCCAGCGGGCACTCTCTGCGCCCGGGTCCTGAAACCTCCCCCAGCGGGCAGAGTTTGACCGCAGCGGCAGGTTTTGGACTTTGCCCGCCGTCACTGCCTCTCTCCCTCCCAGTCCCACAAGCGCGGAGGATGCTTCCTCGGTTCACTAACCCGCCGGCTCCAAGACCCAGTTCTGCTTAGCGCATTCTGGAGAGCTTGATCCAAATGAGCGTGCCTATCGCCTGTGGTCTTGGCGAGAAGAATCCTTCTCACAGAAATCCTTCTCCCCATGGGGAGCAAGCTCAAGAAACTGGAGTGTCCCGACTTTTCCTGGAAAGAGCGTCCCCACCTCGCCTCCAGCCGCGCGCACCCCTACCTCGGGCTTTCCCTCGGAACGTCCACCCAGTCGGGGATTTGGGAAGAAGACTCTTGGCTTTTAGCAGAAAGACCAGGTATCCGGATGCGAACCCCGGCCCGAACTTCTCCGAGCCGCGAGAAGCCGCTGCTCGAATGCTCCCCGGCTTCCGGGAGCAGGGAGAGTGAGGTGGGGGTGCGCCCACATCCCCCGCTGCGCTTCCCAGCCAATCAGCCTGCACCCGCAGGACCGTCCCAGGCCCCTACCTGACTGAACGTCGACTACACGAGAAATTGCGAAATGTCCTCGCTTCCCTTACCTCTCACCTGGCTCTCACTGAGATCACTGGGGACACAAACACTTATAGAGACATGTCTCTACAGGTCTACAAAAGTATCCATATCCGTAGGCATCTATCTATCATCTATCTATCTATCTATCTATCTATCTATCTATCTATCTATCTATCTATCTATCTATCTATCTATCTATAGAGAGAGAGAGAGAATGGGGCCTCGAGAAGCTAAGAAAAACTTTATACGGCTTCGCATCAAATCGCTAATAAAATAACACCCCCTTTTTCCGTCCTCTACCCACTCACCCTCCACGACCTCGCCCACTGTGTAAACTTCCCTTTCTTAGCAGCATCTTTAAAAAGACCGGGTGAAATTTTTTACCTGCGCCTCTTTCCGAAATATATCCTTTAGTCCTTTATTTGACAATACATTGTAGGAAATAAAAGGAAGATTTTTGAATATGTAAATTGCAATGCTCCCTTTAAGAGGACATTTCAAGGTAGAAATTTTTTTTAAGTGTAATATTTTAAGGTTATAGCCATCAGGTAGATGTCCATGTTTTCTTCCAAGGCATTTCAAAACTTTACATTTTTATTACCGTTATTAAAGTAAGCATAGCCTATTTTAGCATATTATTTTAGTTGTAATTTCTTTCCGTATTTATCCAATCTTTTTCTATTTTTTCTTCAAATTGGCAAAAAGTGCAATCTTCATGATTCAAATTTGTAAAGCAGTGCTAAATAACATCAGAGATTCTGGTACTTAAAAATGTAGGGGAAATGGCTATTTTTGTAACCTTTTGTCTGCATTCTCTGACTTACATATGTTGACTGTCAGCTTACTGAAAAAGGTTAGAAGAAAACTCTTATTTCTCTTATATGCATAATGAGAGGGTATTTCCCCTACTTTCGTTAAATAATTCTTATTCCAAAGCCATTGTTTTCTTTCCATTCTTTACTCCAAATTTTCCTTGCCTTGACTTACTTCTTTTTCTTACCCATATAATCATACATATTTTTTCTTTACAGATTGTTAATTAGGCTTTCTAACAGACCATTCATTTTCACCATGTTCTAATTGGCTGTGAGTGTACTGAATTGGTTCACCGCCGGAGGGCTTAATACCAACCGTACAGTTTACCTGGGACAAATGTATAAGCTTCCATTGTATTCACACGCATTTTTAACCGTATTCATACCTCTGCTCTGTTTCCACTGTCTTACTTTGTTCCCTTATCCCACCATTAATTTATGCAATCTTGCTACATTTCTATATCTTGTAAGCTATCCTAAAGCCTCCCTATAATAATGCAGTATTAAAAAACCTATTGTATTATCATAAAATATTATATATATATTATATAATTCTATTATGCTGATATGTTATTTCTACCAAGAACACATGAAAAGGATCGGAATAGCCCAGTGTTTTTAGCAAGGCTCAGCCTTAAATGTTATTCTTTCTTTGCTCCACTCACACGGAAGAATGTGTGTGTGTGTGTGTGTGTGTGTGTGTGTGTGTAATAGACCTAAAACAGGCCAGTCCTTGCTATTGCTACTTTCAGCCCATGGTCCTTGATTCTTTAACAACCTTCGACACCTGTGTTCCATGAATGTTTGCCACTCACCACTTCTTAATTATTACATTGTCATTATCACACCTAATAATTTGGCAGTTCCTCCTTGAGCTTCATCAATTTCCAGTGAAACCCAAATAGCCCCCTTCCAAGTCTGTACTCCCACACTTTCATTCAAGCAACTTTTTCTCCTTGTATGCTTCTCCACAATTTTGCACCTTCCTTTTCTTCCCCTGCATGTGGTTCTCTCACCAACTTGGCTATATTCTCACAGCACTTAAGATTTGCTACTGTGCTGTAGTCTGTCCTATACATATATACAACGAACATTTGGGAAGCACTTACTATGTGCCAGGAACTGTTGCAAGCTTCAAAGAGGTTAATTTATTTAATCCTCAAAAAACCCTAGGAAGTGGGTACTATTTTATTACTTTCATTGTACAGAGGGAGAAACTGAGGTTTAGGTTATTTATCCTAAATCACTCAATTGGTAAGCAACTGAGTTAGAATTTAACTCAGCAATCCAGCTTTCATAACCACACTCTTAGCCACTATTTTACATGGTAGTACATTTCTATAGTACACTCTACTACGCGGCCTTTTTGATCACCTTCAAACACTGTTTTCATCTTACAGCTACATCTTAGAAAATCTGCAGTGGTTATTTGCCATCACCTAAATCACATCTCAGATTTTCCTTTTAGCTTTTAAGAACTGCTACATGTTGCCTCTCTCTGACCATCTTCAGCTACCTCACATCTCTAAACTATCTCCTCTGTCTCCAACATACACGCATTCACTTCATTTCAACCTAACTCACTGTCCTTCTCAGATGATTTGCTCATATTTCACTCTGTGTCTTTCCACGTGTAACTCCTCAAACTAAATTAATTTACAAGAAGTTCCTTCTTCAGCACCTGAATTCATTTAATAATTTGGACTCGAGGGTTAGAAAAACTGAGTACCTTCTCTCCTGTTCTTATTTTATAAATTAAACTTGTTACTCAACTTTTCTGTCCCTCAGCTATCTCCTTGGTAAAGATGAGTTAATAATGGTGCCTGCCTCATAGCACTGTAGCAACGATTAAAAGTGCTTTGTGTATTAGAGACTTGGTACAGTTCCTGAAATACATGCATATTAGTAAATATTAATAAAAATGCCTCCTTTACAATCTCTTATTGCCCATTCTTGGCATTCCTCAATACTCAGGTTTGCAACTACTTTTAGCCGTAAATGTTTGAGCCCTTACTCTGAACACTGGTGTAATACATAGAATGATGTCATTACTTTCAAAAGTAATAGTGAAAAAAAGCCATGTGCATAAATAATAAAGAAAATGAACAAACACAATACCCTATCACACCTCCTTTGCTATCTCCCCAACATCACCATGAATATTACAACTTAAAACTGGTCTTTCTGCTTCCGCCCTTAATACCTCTCCCCACCCGTTTGGGGTCCATTCTTCAATGTAAAACCAAGTCAAATCATATCACTATTCAGTGACTTCCCCTTTCACTCAGGTTAAAATCCAAAGTCCTTTCTAAGGTCTGTAAATCTCTCCATAATCTGGCTCTCTCTCTCATCTCTAACCCCATCTTCCATCACTTTTTCCCACATTAATTTTGTTCCAATCTTACCAACCTTCTTTCTGCTCTTTGATCATAGAGTATTTGCGCTTACCATTACCTCTGCCTGGAGTTCTCTTTCATTAAGCTAAATGTACACTATGATGCATTTTGTCACTTTTTTCTAGTCAAATGTTACATTGTTTTGCTCACAGCACCTAGAAACAGTGCCTGATGCATGGTAAGTGCTTAATAAATGTGTTGAGTGAATGAATGAAAAATTAAAGGAGTAGTTTAACGCAGGAAAGCTTGGACTATGTATAAAATTATCTAAAGGCTTTTGGCTACAAAATAGAACATTGGTCTTATTTTGTATGCTGTTTAATTTTTTTAATTATTTAAACTTATACTTGTTGGGTTGTTTCTCCATAAATCTGGGCTTCAATTCTGTCAATATATATGGTAAAGATATATGAATAAAACACTCTAACCTGCTTTCATGGAAATTGTACACTATTTTTTCTATATACGTCCTGCTGCCCCAGAGGTCAAGGTGACTGGAATTGTATTTTGTTTGTTTGTTTGTTTATCTGCCTAGCAGTTAATACAGTGCTTTTCCAATGGTAGGGACTTCTTCAACATGATTGTTAGGCTAGTTGCCTTATTTTCTTTGAGCCCATTTGCCATCCAAAATAACATTAACTTCTTCTGAAACCTCTTCTACCCTACCTTAAGCAAAATGTATGCAAAGGTCTAGGTTTGCCAAACAACTTAATCTTAAATGTAAAAAGAATTTAAAAATTCTTTTAAAAATTAAAAAATTTTTAATGTGACAAAATTTGATGTACATACAAATTTCTGGAATTCATAAAGCCAGATCCAAGTAGACTATATGCCTCATTCAGAGTTACTGCATTAAATTGTGCTTGATTTTGTAAATACATTTTTTCAGAAGCTGTACTTAATTTTATTATAAAGCATTTTTATAATGCTTTTAATTTTATTTTCATTAACTATTTTAAGCATTTGCTAAAGTTGTTTTTTTAATTTGATAATTTCATTATCAGATATTAAAGATAAAAGGCCCGCTAATGTTTTAGCTACTATCATTAATTCTTTTTATCTTATAGCAGATTAAGCAATGTACAAAATGAATCTAAATTCAAATTCCTTGCTCTTTAATTTGTAATTTATTGAATTCGAAATAAATTTAATAAATTTATTGCCAATAAATATTTATATTTTTAATATAAACTTTTCAAAATTTTTCAGTTGTTTTGTCAAATACAAAAGATATTACATGTTTTTTTGTTAATCAGCGAACATTGACTAAAAATGTACTATGAATTTAACATCATTTTAGGTTTATAACTTTTACTAAGGAATATCTATTATTTTGCTCCAGACTGATAACCAGACTCTCTGGTTATCTATTCATCTACACGTATGCTCAGATATAAATCCATATCCTAGCTCCCTCCACCATATTTTTTCAAGAACTTCTTACAAGTTATCTATTATGCTTTTCACCTACTTTTCCTTCTCTTAGGTTTTTTTCCTTAATTTTTCAGGAGGTTCTTCTTCCCTAAAACTCTTTTGTTCTCAGTCTTGTGTTTCTTTCCCCACTCTATCCGATAATTCATTCTCGCTATTTCTCATAGCTCCTCTATTTAACTAAGATGAGTCCAAATCTTAGTCCAAATCTTAGGTTTACTCTCCTGAAAGAAGCAGTGAAAGTTCACATTGATAAACTCAATTGACCTGAGCTGGAGAAAGAATGTACTTGAACTTTCCAACCCAGAGAGCAAAATGGATGACTAAATTGTGGCAACAATTATAAATGCTCCACCCTTTTGTATATAATTAATTTTTATGCAGGAAGGGCATGTGGCTGCTTTAACAACAGGGAACTTTGAATGACTGTACCTGAACTAACCTTGGACTATATCAGATTGCATCTATGACAACCTGACTGAAAAATAACCTGGACTCTTAAGGAAGATATAAATATACTCATTTTGGAAGCATTTTTTTTTTCTTCTGTCGTGGTTTAGCATGATGTTGTTTCAGCAACAACTTGGGTGAAACAGTGATTAGATGATAAGAAACTGACTTAATTTAAAAGTACGTTACTTAGTGACTCGGCCATGTAACGAGACCAATAAAAACCTAAATTTCACTCCTCTGTAAACCCTTCTTTTTCTCTTCTAGCCAGAGTGATTTCTACCCCCCAATCCTACTGCTTACTATCTGTACCTCCCACTTGGTATTTATTATTGTTTTATATGACTATGAATTTACTTTATACTTGACACTATGACATAGAATAAATGTTCAAAAATGCTGGTCAAAATATTGTGTTAAGGGTTTGACATCAGAGACAATTTTGTAGAAGTCAGACTAGTAAACTCATTGCCTAGTGTTGTTAGAGTGTCCTGAGAATTCTGTAGCCACAAATACCATCTCTATCAGCCTCTAGTAGCATCTTTAAAACTCTGTTAGATAATCACCTTCTGAGTAAGTTACTATCTACCACCAAATAAATCTATCATAATAGCATAAGAGGATTTTAAAACTGAATTTAAGAATTAACAACGTTCCTCACTTAATTTTTCCCCCCACCCCCCCATAAGATCATGAAAAAGAAACTAAAATGGGAAAGAGGACAAAGGATGAGAATGAGGTGGCATCTCAGGATGGTTTGAATTCTACCTTCATCAATTATTAGCTGAGTTTCTTTGGACCAGTCACTTAATCTCTCCAAAACCTTAATTTCAATCTTGTTAAAATGGGGACATAATAGAGTTTTGCAAGAAATAAATAATGTGAGAGTTGAGAAGTGTTTGGCAGACAGTAAGTACTATTTTTGCCAAGGTATCCTAATCAAGATGGTTAATGAAATACTAAAACAGGAATAAAATTAATAACTCGAGAGGAAAAAAAGGAAAGAGCTAGTGAAGGGCATCGAAAGTAAATAATGGTATGGAAAGAACGATAGATAATTGTTTTTAAATAAAGCTACCAAACAAACCTAAAAGTCATCTTGAATAAATTCCAATTTCAAGGCAACAAAAATAAATAGCTACTCATTGCAAATATGATGAGGGTCAATATTTTAATATATAAAATGCTCATATACATGGATAAGAATAACTTGAAGACCCAAATACATAACTGGACAAAAACACAAATGGACAATTCACATAAATAGGAAATATTACATTGGTGAACAAAGAAAAATATAATGAAATGAAATTTAATAAGAAATGCAAACTAAAACAGCAGACATTTTGAAAAATTTCCTATATTGAAAATGTATCATTTTTACTATGGAAAAAATAAAATGGAAATTTTTATAAAGCATGGAGGAGGGTATAAGGAAGGTGCTCAGATTCCTGATCATTGTTATCAGCTTCTCAGGGAGGTTGCTATTTGTTAAAGGACGAACAGCAACATTTAGTAAAAGCCAAAATTAACTCGTGAAAATAAGTAATATTGAGAACTCCCAATATTCTATATTTCTTCCAAAATGTCTCAGATGTGAACACTGTTTCCAGTTTCTAGGAAGAGAGAAATGGGGAAGGAAGAAATATGCAGGGAAGTGTAGGCATGATCTTTGATAAGAAAATATGATTTCCAAGACTGAAATGACTAGATTCCAGCTTTGGTTTTGCAGTCAACTGTTTATGTACCTTGGATACACACTATCTAATGTCAATATCAGAGTTACTACAGGTGCTTTTCCTGACTAACCACCACATTCCTTTACCAAGGAAAGATTATAAAAAGAGGGAAGAACAATTACGGAGTGACTTGTCTGTTTTTCCCCAGTAGAGTTCAGTTTTAGGAGGATAAGCTTCTTGTCTAGCTTTTTTTTTTTTAATGCTGTGTCAAGAGTGCCTAGTACAAAGTGCAGCACACAATAAATTTATATCTGTTGAATGGACTTAGAAATTACTATTAGTAGCATATTTGATGTTTTAAAGGATATCCAAGCAAAAGTGGACTTAAGCTGGGGAATTATGTATTTCTTGATTCTTCTTTTCTTTACTTAATTAAAGATTTCTGTTGAGCACAGACTGTGTGGCTGCCGTTCTGCTAGATGCTGGCAATATAAAAATGAACAGAGACAAAGTCCCTTTCTTCAAGTCGTTGTGTGTTTGTGTGTGGCACTTTCAGGGGTGAAAACGATTAGGTGAATTTTGGCATTCAGGGTGATTTTATTGTTTTGTTTTTTGCAAGCAAAACTAGCTGTATACATCTGAAATGACATTTACCCTTCAAAATAAATACCCAAGAAAATCATGCACAAATTCAGAAACAACTTTTAGAAATAAGAACCCAGCATTCAGTTGAGAATGTGGCCTTTAGCATCAAGCAGAATGCACTTAATTGTAATTATTTGACCTGGGACAGTTTATTTCTTCTCACTGCAACTGCGATTCCTCATCTGTATAATGGAGTAAAGGCATTTACCTGAAATAAGGTTAGCATGCTCATTAAATGAGACAGTGAATGCAAAGAGTTAGCTTAGTACCTGGCATGTATGAGTTCTGAGCTAATATTTACTACTGTTATTACCAGTACTACTACTAATAGACTAGTGAGCAATGTACTTGAGAGCAATTTTGGTTAAACATGAAATTTGGCTATATGAGACCAGTTGTCTTGTGTGTTTAGTAAATTTGTTCTGAAGTTTACTCTTAAATAGAAATTCCTTTGAAATTCAAAAATGATTTGGCTGGTTCATTCCTAGTATATCTCTATTTACTCATTCTCTTGCTTTATAGCCGTGCCTTTGCCCTCAGATATCAGCACTGAGGAATTCCTCACCTAAAAGCAGTAATGTTACCCTAAATGGTTTCTGAATTTGCAAAGTTAATTTCTAAAATCCCATCTCCACTTTAGTTTTCTTTTTTAATTGCTTTATGATTCATTAACTTTGAACTTAATCTCAAATGAACTCTTTCTTGGGAAAAGGTTAAATTGCTTCAAGGAGCAGATACTTATTTTGTTGAAAGATTTGTATTATTTCAACAGACAAATCTACTTCCGTATGTAAGAAAAATATGTTACTAGACCAATTCACATTTGGTTAATCTGATTTTACAATTGTAATTTAAATTAAGAAATGTTTTATTTTTAATTTTTGTTAGGAATTCCCTCACTCATTTATTCATTCATTAATATTTATTGAGCTCTAACCATATGCTATTTGCTCTTCTAGGTGACCAGTATATATCATAAGCAAAATAAATAAAAATTCTTACCCAAATGGAACTTAGAACTCATGCTGTGGGTAGGCAGCAGACAAAAGCATAATAAATAAGTGAGTTAGTGTGTTAAACGAAGAGTGGTATGGGGAAAATAGAACAAAGTAAGGAGACTAGGAGTGACAAGTGGAAAAGTTTGCATTTTTAAGTGGGATTTCAGCATAGACCTTATTGAGGATATGACATTTGCACAAAGATGTAACAGCTGAGGCAAGCTTTGGGTGACACATTTAAGCTCTTGGAAATCTTTGGGTAGTATGAATTCAAATTATTTCTTTACAACAGTTTCCACCCTAGCGCAATTCTCCACTGTTCCTCTCTAGGATGTAGAGGTCATCTTATGCTGTCCTTCCATTACACTGGTGACTCATGAAATGCTGAGGAACTTGTCCAAGGTCACATGCACACTTAGAAAGAGGACCAAGGTAACAATATAGGTTTTTGGAAACTGAGCTATCTATCGTATTGTGAAGTGATTCTAATGGTGGGGACTTCAGGTTGGCTCGTGTGTGATTTATGTTGGGGGGACAAGTACAGTCATATTCTCTAACTGCTTTACTTCACCGATATGTTAAATTTCTCCCATCTTGATTTTATTTTTGCCTTTGACTAGCTAGACCAACCTGCTTTAATTACCACCCTGCAGGATTTGGGAGAAGTGCTGTAGATTCCAGAGCATTTTCTATCCACATGCCTTACTAGGGTTTGCAATCCAAGTATCCAGGGGTCCAAAAGCTAATCATCTCAAGCCCGAGGCTTACTTTGTTGAGATAAGGGTGAAGGAAATATTGGTCATTACAAATTATATATTTGTTGTAAATAAAAATAAAATTGCCTGTGAAAAATGCCCTAAATGATATTAAAACATAGAATATGAGAGAATAATGCTAAGCACAGCAATGTAAAAAAAATTGCAAAACATTTTATTTATTGTGTGACCTTTTTAAGACACTGATGAGTTCTGATTCTTATCTTTTAGTTGGTTTCCCTTGCGTTAGTCCTTCCAGTGAGGTAGTCAGCTGTTCTGCCAAATATGTGATATATTGTCTCTATTGCTTGACATAGCATGCCATGACCTTGCAGTTATCTTGTCCCTTGTCATTGGCAGATCATAACCCAGTGTTCTTGCTTAGAAACTGGCTTTAGTTTGCGATTGATATTTTGTTATCATTTATAACTGTATCCTTTTATTTTACTTGATCTCTATGCACTACAGTCAAATAATGCTCACCAAGGCCTGTTATAAAATCCTTATTCCCATTTTACCACTTGGCAAAGGCAAACCTTCATAACTATAGTCAAGTTTTTCCCCTTCTCCCTCATTTTCATTACTGTTAAAGTCAGCAAATTCTCTCTAAAGATCATAAGGTACAAATCTCCATTTGCTTGGCTCAGTGTGTCTTATATTGAATACTGCCCAAACAGAACTCTTGATCTTGCCCCCAGATAGGCTTCTCTTTCAGCTTGCCACATCTCAGTATACCACCATTTACTTTGTGTCAAAAACTCAGGGGAAGGCGTCATCCTTGGCACCACCTTACTTTCTATACCCAATCTGAATCTATCCTCTTAAGAGTGACAATAACCTTGTCCATTCCATTCTAACCACTATCCTCTCTTACTTCAGCTACTGTAAGAATTTTCTAACTAGTTTCCTCACATCCATTTCTCATCCCCTTCTAATTTGTTCTCTGCATTGCAGTCAAAGTAACTTTTAAAAATGCACATCTAGTATAACATGCTCCTACCCACTGCATACAGCCTACAATGACTTCCTAATGCTTTCTAGCTTGAGTCCAAATATCCGTGTGATCTGCTTCTGCTTACCTCTCTAGCCAACTCTCAGGTCATTTGGCCCCCTTACCTTGACCTATTCCAGCCATACTGGCCTCTGCCAACTATCCTGACACCATCCTTTTCCACCCTCTCCCACCCCTCCCAATTGCCCACCACATGTACTCACAGACACACACATGCATCCTCACCTGCCCCATGTGGACTCATTTTTCAAACTTAGTTTAAAAGTCACTTCTTAGAGTAAATGTTCCCTACACTTCCTGATTAGTTTTGGCTCCATTGATAGTAGCTTACAAAGTCCCTTTTACTTCCCCCTCCTATTACAATATCACAATTGCCATTTTTGGCCATTGCATAATGTGTCTTTTGCATTGGGATATAAGCTCTATAAAGGCAACCCATCTCTGTTTTGTTCATTTCTGATTCCCACACCTGAAGCATAATAGGCACTTACTAACATTTATTGAATGAATGAATGATTGAATAAAAATCATTGTCTCATCCTCTTGCTTGTTTCCTCATTCTATCCTAGTGGGCACTCCTCCTTTCTAAACCTCATTCCATATTTGAGGAACAATATTGCAAGGTCTTAGCTGGAAAACAACATCATTACCTTCATTGACAGCCTCAGAAAGATTTCCATATGAAGAAAACAACAAGTTAAGACTTTTTTTAAGTGGTTCCCTTTACAGCAGATCTGAACTCCTTGACTTACATAAACTTCATTTTCAGTTTTGCAAATATGTTACAAATAAAAGTATCAGGACACGGTGTTTCACAAAGGAATTGTTTCTGATTTATGACTATTGTATATATAAAAAATTATTACAATGGCATAAGTTAATCATAATAATACATATAAAAATCATCTTTACTGAAAAGAAAGATATTACATAATTGAGAAAGTTCTTGGGTATTCTGATATGATCAAGATTGTGGCCAGCTCTTTGCCACCACATCCTGTGCCCTGGTAATCTGATGCCACGTGTAATATATTACCTTAAAATTTTTCAAAGCATGCTGCCAATGGTTCCAGATCTAAGAATTCTATAATAACAAAATCTAACACATATTAAGCAGCTATTATGCACTATGCATTCTAGGTATGTAGAGAAGTGAGTTAGTCCTTGTCCTCAAAGTAGCTCCTAATGCATTCGAGGAAAGTAAAGTAAAATAATAACTAATACTGCCTGTACTTCAAGTCAGGTGTTTTCATGAACTATCCCATTTAATCTCGACACAAATCTGTAAAATAGGCCTCTGATCATTCCCATTTTAAAGAAGAGGAAAATAAGATGCAGTGAGGTTAAAATGCTTGTGTAATACCACAAAGTGAATAAGTGGCAGGTCAGAAATTTGAACTCTGAAGCTTTTACTTTTAACCACTTGTCTTGGCTGCCTCAAGTTCAACGTAGCCCAACACATAAGCCTAACACAACATAGAATTACATTATTCATTTACGGAGAATTGAAATTCTCAGACTCCATATCACCTAGGGACAGAACTATCTTTTTTTTGAGAGGTTGTATTTTTCCTTTTGATTTTTTTTCTTAAATTACGTAAGTCAATGCTGAATGCAGCTATATAAGAGTTGAAGAGTTTGGGTTTTTGAGAAGCAAGTTTTTTTGATGGCATGGAACTTAGAATAGAACCCATCAATGTGCCAGGGAGAGCATGGAATTCAAGTTCATGAAGACTACAAACCAAACTGGAGCAACTGTTACTGTGTATTTTCAATATTATCCTAACAAGTTAAATTAACGTTTTAAAATAAAACTAACGAGCTGGAATATGTTTGAATGATTTGATGAACAAATTTCAAGGCTAGTTCCTGGATGACATGGCACTCAAGGTGGCCTTGGGAGAGGGGAAGATTGGCAATTACATCCAGAATGATGTTATCATAGTTTTTATTGACTATGATAGGAAGGGGTAAGGGGTATGGTATGCATGATTTTTTTCTGATTTCTTTTTTTGAATTGATGCAAATGTTCTAAGAAATGATCATGATGATGAATATACAATTATGTGTTGAAATGAAAAGAAAAAAGGAATGTTCATATTGTATGTTGATTGGTTTTATTAATAAAAATTTTAAAAATCTTTTCTTAGAGGATAGGCAAATAAAGAAGCTGAATCATTGTTTCTAAATGTCAGTTATTATTTCATAGTTGGGTTGAATATTTCTGTTTTGTAAATTGCCTTGTTATATTGTTTCATCAAGAGTCACTTCCAAGTGCATGGAAGGAGCCTTTAGTCATCGATGTGAGCCTGGGAGTGATGGCAGGGAGCATTAGTCTAGGTGATGAATTGAACAATTCCATGGATTACTTAACTTTTTTTGAATGTAGACTAAGAGAATATCTGGTGTGCTGATTCCAGGATTGTGAAGGAACACCACTGCCCTACTTCAGTGGCTTCATGATGATGGTCTACAACTTAGGGTCAAAGGACAGATGAGAAACAACATTTTTGGGGGTAAGCCCCTAATGGATCTAGATATTGGTTTGTACAGTGTGTCCTTCCTAGGGTCCTCACCCTAATGATGGGTCCGTGGAAGGATGTGTAAGAAAGGCAGAAAGGGGTTCTTAATCCATGTGGCAGTAAGAAAATTCTGCTTCTAGAATCTCAATCTTCCAATTAAATTTCATGAAAGTTTGTCTGATCTGTTTTAAGGAGGTGGTCCAATTCAGAATGTAAATTGATAGACTTAAAAAAGAAAACAAAAACCCTATCCTTTCTAAATAAGTCTTCATCAAGCAGCTTACAGGATTTAGGTAGATATCACCCAAAAAGGGGGCAAAGGAAGTGCCTGGGAAAATGGGGATAAGTGGGGGAGTGGAGAAAGACATTGCACGGGAAGACATGAATGCCTATACTCTAAGATATGTGTTATTTTTTAACGCTCTAACATTCTTAGTATTATAATTTTCACTATGAGTTGATAGAAGACAATGCTTTTACATAATATAGTATTCAGTGAGAATTATTACTGTCCTAAACATGGTGTGTGATAAGAAGGAAAATGTCAACCAAAAGTGCAAACCTTTTCGGAAGATAGATAATTATTATAATTCCTACTTTTATGAAAATTTAATGATAAACTATTATACACTCAATGAAATAATAACTTTGTCTTTCTAGTTGAATTTCTGCAGTCACATTGTCAATGAATATCTTGTCTTGCAGATATTATAGAGCTTATGAAAGCACTAATCTGTTTTAAACATTAACCCAAGAGATAAGCTCAGGCAACATTCAACAGATCTTTGAAATGTGTTTATTTATAGAACATAATTTAGTTATAAAATATGCATACACGTCATTCAGTTTCTACTTTAAACTTATGTACTAGGTTGGCCACGGTGGCTCAGCAGTCAGGGTTCTCATCAGCCATGCCAGAGACCTAGGTTCCATTTCCAGTGCCTGCCCATGCAAAAAAAAAAACAACAACAACAAAAACAACAAAAACCTCATGTACTACTTCAAAACCTAAACAGGAAGATGCCTAAGTATGATGTAAAAGTATTGAGGGATGATTACCTAGTATAATCAAAGCAGTATGCTACTGGCACAAAAGTAGATAATTGGAATAAATGAACTGAACAAGTAACTCAAAATAAACCCTGTTATATATTAGAAAATAACATGTAACAAAAGAAGTATCACAATCAATGGTGATTGAAAGGGATTTCAATGATAAAGAAAGGGATTTTTCAATTGGCTATTTCTGTAAAAATAAATCCATTTAGATTTTTATCTCATACAAATTACTAAGGTAACTCTGGGCATATTTTCTAAAGTAAATAGAAAAGAAACCATAGCAAAATTAGAGGAGAAAATTAGCTATGTACCAAACCTCTAAAGAGAGAAGGACTTCCTAAGTTTAGAAGCAATAGTAAAAAAAAAAAATAGTTGAAAGACAAACCAGACTAGAGAAAATGCTTAAAACAAACATGAAAAACAAAAAGCTAATATCTTTATTGACCAATGAGCATATTAATAATCAACTTCATACTTTACTCAACAAAGTCTCAATTTCCATATCTGTGAAATGGAGATAAAAGCAGTCTCTTCTAGGTCTTTTGCAAGAATTAAACTAGATACTGTGTATGAATGTCTTCCACATAATAAGCAACTAATAAAAGTTTGTTTTAAAAATAGGAAGAAAATTACAAAGAAAATTATTTTTTAAAGCACTCAGGCAATAATAGAAATATGACATATGGCTCTTGACGAAACAATATAACAAGGTAATTTACAAAACAGAAATATTCAACCCAATTATGAAATAATAACATTTAGAAACAATGATTCAGCTTCTTTATTTGCCTATCCTCTAAGAAAGGATTTTTTAAATTGTTTATTAATAAAACCAATCAACATTCAATATGAACATTTTTTTTCTTTTCATTTCAACACATAGTTGTATATTCATCATCATGATCATTTCTTAGAACATTTGCATCAATTCAGAAAAAGAAATCAGAAAAAAATCACGCATACCATACCCTTTACCCCTTCCTTTCATTGATCACTAGCATCTCAATCTACTAAATTTATTTTAACATTTGTTCCCCCATTATTTATTTATTTATTTATTTAATTTATTTTTAATCCATATGTTTTACTCATCTGTTGATAAGGTAGATAAAAGGAGCATCAGACACAAGGTTTTCACAATCATGCAGTCACATTGTGAAAGCTACATCATTATACAATCATCTTCAAGAAACATGGCTACTGGACACAGCTCTACATTTTCAAGCAGTTACCTCCAGCCTCTTTGTTACACCTTAACTAAAAAGGTAATATCTATTTAATGCATAAGAATAACCCCAGGATAACCTCTCAGCTCTGTTTGGAATCTCTCAGTCATGACACTTTATTTTGTCTCATTTCTCTCTTCCCCTTTTCAGTCAAGAAGGTTTTCTCAATCCCTTGATGCTGAGTCCCAGCTCATTCTAGAGTTTCTGTCCCATGTTGCCAGGAAGATCCACACCCCTGGGAGTCATGTCCCATGTAGAGGGGGGGAGGGCGGTGAGTTTGTTGTCGTGTTGGCTGAGAGAGAGAGGCCACATGTGAGCAACAAAAGAGGTTCTCTTGGGG
Organism: Tamandua tetradactyla; assembly: GCF_023851605.1. Classification (NCBI taxonomy): domain Eukaryota; kingdom Metazoa; phylum Chordata; class Mammalia; order Pilosa; family Myrmecophagidae; genus Tamandua; species Tamandua tetradactyla. The sequence goes on along the minus strand of NC_135327.1, from coordinate 129,393,942 downwards.
GTGACTTTTAGGCCTAATTTTAAGTAGGCTTAGCCTATCCTTTGTGGGGTTCCATATGAACAAACTCCAATATTGGGGGCTTAGCCTATTGATTTGGTTGTCCCCACTGCTTGTGAAAATATCAAGAATTTAACTTGGGGAAGTTGAATTTTCCTCCTTTCTCACTATTCCCTAAAGGGGACTTTGCAAATACTTTTTTATAAACTGCTCAAATCTCTGGGAATCATCAGAGCATCATTCGGGACAAACCAACAAAATCTCATGCCCTTCTCAAGGTTCTGTGTACATATGGTGTCCATTAAGCTGTCTGCATAAGTTATATTGGGAAATATACTAGTCAAAATATAAATTTTGTACCAAATAAACATTTTGCTTCAGTCTTACACATAAGCTAAAGTTTTAAAATATGAATTACCATCTATTTTCAACACCCGTAATATTGACATTCCTTGTTCCTCCTCATGCAAAAAACATTTTTTAATTTGTACATTTACTCACTATCATTGTACACTCTAGGCATTCCTAGATTATACCATCTCAGTCTTTATCATCTATCTTTCCTTCTGATTTCATTCATGCCCCCAGCCCTCCTCCCTCTATCATTCTCACATTCAGCTTCATTCAGTGTACTAACATTATTGTATTACACTTAGGTAGTATTGTGCTATCCAGTTCTGAATTTTTACAATCAGTTCTGTTGCACAATCTGTATCCCTTCAGTCCCAGTTACCCAATATCTACCCTATTTCTATCTCCTGGTGACCTCTGTTCTTAACTGAAATTATCCAAGTTCATTCATTAATGTTAGTTCATATCAGTGAGACCACACAGTATTTATCCTTTTGTTTCTGGCTAATCTCATTCAGCATAATATCCTCAAGGTCCATCCATGTTGTTACATACTTCATAACTTAATTCTGTCTTACAGCTGCATAATATTCCATTGTATGTATATACCACAGCTTGTTTAGCCACTTGTCTGTTGATGGACATTTTGACTGTTTCCATCTCTTGGCAATTGTAAATAATGCTGCTATAAACATTGGTGTGCAAATGTCCATTTGTGTCTTTGCCTTCATGTCCTCTGAGTAGATACCTAGCAATTGTATTGCTGGGTCATATGGCAATTCTATACTTAGCTTCCTGAGAAACTGCCAAACTGGCTTCCACAGCAGTTGTATCATTTGACATTCCCATCAACAGTGGATAAGTGTGCCTCTTTCTCCACATCCTCTTCAGCACTTGTTGTTTTCTGTTTTATTGATAATGGCCATTCTGGTGGGCATGACATGATATCTCACTGTGGTTTTGATTTGCATTTCCCTAATAGCCAGGGAGGTTGAACATCTTTTCATGTGCCTTTTGGCCATTTGCATTTCCTCTTCTGAGAAGTGTCTGTTCATGTCTTTTGCCCATTTTGTAATTGGGTTGTCTGTCTTTTTGTTGTTGAGTTGAACAATCTCTTTATATATTCTGGATACTAGAACTTTGTCTGATATAGTGTTTCCAAACATTGTCTCCCATTGTGTAGGCTGTCTTTTTACTTTCTTGATGAAGATTCTTTGATGCACAAAAGTGTTTAATTTTGAGGAGTTCCCATTCCTTTCTTTCTTTCTTTCTTCAATGCTTGTGCTTTGGGTGTAAGGTCTAGGGAACCACCTCCTATTATAAGATCGATAAGATATTTCCCTGCATTTTCTTCTAAAAGTTTTATGGTCTTAGAGCTAATGTTTAGGTCTTTGATCCATTTTGAGCTAATTTTTGTGTAGGGTGTGAGATATGGATCCTCTTTCATTCTTTTGCATGGGGATATCCAGTTCTCTAGGCCCCATTCACTGAAGAGACTGTTCTGTCCCAGGCGAGTTGGCTTGACTGCCTTATCAAAGATCAATTGCCCATAGGTGAGCGAGTCTATATCTGAGCACTCTATTCGATTCCATTGGTCAGTATACCAATCTTTATGCAGGACTATGCTGTTTTGACCACTATAGGCTCATAATATGCCTTAAAGTCAGGTAGCATGAGACCTCCAACTTTATTTTTCTTTCTCAGGATACTTTTAGCTATTCAGGGCACCCTGCCTTTCCAGATAAATTTAGTTACTGATTTTTCTATTTCTGAAAAGTAAGATTTTGGGATTTTAATTGGTATTGCATTGAATCTGTAAATTAATTTAGGTAGAATTGACATCTTAACTATATTTAGTCTTCTAACCCATGAACACGGTATGCCATTCCATTTCTTTAGGTCTTCTGTGACTTCTTTTAACAATTTCTTATCGTTTTCTCTGTATAGGTCTTTTGTCTCTTCAGTTAAATTTATTCCTAAATATTTTATTCTTTCGGTTGCAATTGTAAATGGAATTTTTTAAATTGATTTCTCCCTAGGATTGTTCATTACTAGTGTATAGAAACAGAGTTTGAGTGTTGATTTTGTAACCTGCCACTTTGCTGTACTCATTTATTAACTCTAGTAGTTTTGCTGTGGAGTTTTTGGGGGTTTTGACGTATAGTATCATATCATCTGCAAACAGTGAGAGTTTTATTTCTTCCTTTCCAATTTTGATGCCTTGTATTTCTTTTTCTTGTCTAATTGCTCTGGCAAGAATCTCCAACACAATGTTGAATAACAGTGGTGATAGTGGACATCCCTGTCTTGTTCCTGATCTTAGGGGGAAAGTTTTCAGTTTTTCCCCATTGAGGATGATGTTAGCTGTGGGTTTTTCATGTATTCCCTTTATCATGTTGAGGAAGTTCCTTTCAATCTGTATCCCTGAAGTATTTTCAACAGGAAAGGATGTTGAATTTTGTCAAATGCCTTTCCTGTATCAATCGAGATGATCATGTCAATTTTCTGCTTTGATTTGTTGATATGGTATATTACATTAATTGATTTTCTTATGTTGAACTATCCTTGCATACCTGGGATGAATCCTACGTGGTCATGGTGTATAATTCTTTTAATATACTGCTGGATTCGATTTGCTAAGAAAGGAAATTTGAAAAATAAAATCTAATTTAAAGGGCATGGTGAAGCATACATTTTTATGCATTGCCATTGGATTTATGAATTAATAATAACTTCTTGGAAAACAATTTGGTAATATCTGTTAAAATCATAAAAATTATTCATATCTTACCCAGTAATTAAACTGCTAGAAATCAATCTTAGAAAAGTAAATCTAAATACAAAAACTCTATAACAAAGACAATTACTAGAGTATTATTTGTAGTATAAGTAATGTTTTGGAAATTACTTAATTGTCCCATAATAGGGAAATAAAAGTAAAATAAATTATGGTTTGTGGTCACTTAAATATATTAGAAGACTCTATAATAACAGGGAAGGGTTTACCATACAAATATTAAATAAAAACCATAGAATATAGAATTGTGTTTACCATATGTTTACAATTTTATAATATTTATGCATAGAGATAAAGCCTGAATATATGGATAAAGAATATGTGAGTGATTCTTATTGAAATTTCCAACTAAGCATATACTTTTTTCTATAATAAATGTGATGAATTTCTCTAAGTATGATATATTTTTACAAGCTCTACTAAAAGTAAAGCCTATGCTTTTAGTTATTGCTGTTATAAAATTATATCAGAGTATAACAGATTAGCAGTTAGAATGAATTTATATATTTTTTAAAATTTCTTTAATGTTATTTTTCCGCTCACATATTTGATTGTGTGTTATATGCAAGGCATTGTTCTCAGATTCTGGGGTAGAAAACAAGGAATAAAAATGGTTCTTGCCTTTATAAAACTCACAATTAGTAGAATGAATAAAGTTTCCGCTGAACATAACATTTAGTTTTTGCAGTGAAACTTAGCATGGGGTTGAATATACAAAATGCAGCTAATAAATGTCTTTGAAGAGAAATGTACCTTTTTTTTCTGAGTTTTTGAAGCAGACTACATGTTGAGTGAAAGTATGTGGAAATTACTACATTCACATCTGGAAAATAATAATACATAAATAATAAAATACACATATTCTGTTCCTGTAATGTAATTTTTACTTTTGATATACTTTTGGATTGGAGGAGAGACAGGTCGCTGGAATATATTTCACTAGCTGCTCAGAGTCTCCAATTTAAGGTGCTATGTAGAAAACAATGATTAAACACAAAACAATGATTAAAAACAAATTAATCTGTTTAAAAGAAAAATGAATAACCAGAATGGAAATCAAGCTTCAAAAATACAACAGTAGGGCCACTGTGGCTCAGCAAGCAGAGTTCTCACCTGCCATGCTGGAAACCCCTGGTTCGATTCCCAGTGTCTGCCCATGCCAAAAATAAATAAATTAATTAATTAATTAAAAAAAATACAACAGTAAATAACTCATTTGGGGAAGAAGCATATCACATTTAACTACACAGAGAAAAACGCTTGCTAACAGACCCTCAAAAAGAATATGTATAATAAATATATGTACATGTATACTACAAAGACACATCTTACATTCATTATCTATTACCTAATTTTTCAGGATTATATTAAGAAAAGAAAAAAAATGAGTGTGGGTATGGCAGATGAGATAATCCAGAAGATGACATGAATCAGGTCACCTACAACTTGGAAATTTACTAGTTCCACCAACAGAAACTGAACATTTTAAGAAATCAGGTAGAATATTATTTCTATGTGCCTATTATATGGTCAATAATTACTTGTCACCTTAGCATTGAATGTTTATAATGTTCTAGCAAGGCAAAAAGAGCAAAGAAATTTGAGAAACAAAAAATATCATTGATGTTATTATATTGCTCATGTAGTAATATGACTTTTTACCCCACCCTGTAGTATATTCTTTAAAATATCTTTGCATATAAATATCTTTAAAATAATTTTTAGATATATTCTTTATTAATATCTTTAAAAAGATATGCTTCAAGTATAGAAAGTAAATTTGGGCAATTAAATAGAGTTTGGTCATCCTAGAGAGAGTTTGAATGATTTGCCTATTCACACCCTTATGAGAATAATACTACACTTTGTATCTTCACAGAGTTTTGAAGTTCACAATTAATTTACATGTACATTTACTGACTGAGATGATAGAACATAGATTTTCCAGTTCCCGTATAACAAGCTACTAAGAATTTAAGAAAGAAGTCACCTAGTTTCTCTTGGTCCACAAATGAAGAAGGAACTTATCTTCAAGTTCAAATTATTGTTGAAAGTTAAGATCCCCACAGATATAATGCAAGAAATTAGTGGAACCATAGATGCTCATTTAAGAAATACAGTGTTTGTCTTACAGGGCATCATTGGGGCAGTCAGTTGCCTGGAGGCCTTCTAGTCTCAAATGAGAACCACTTCACCTGATGTATTTACTGCATTGGAGATGGTTTTGTATCTTGCAGACTCAGAAATTTGTTTTGGTTTGGCCCTGAGAAAAATTCTGTCTCCCAGGGACAGACTCACATTAAAACAGGAAGTTGATGAATGAAGTACAAATGTCAATTCTTTCATTTATGTGGAGAATTAAAACTACTGAGTGGAGCAGTTGTTCTGCAAACACACTACATGGGAAGAAGGTTTATAGCAAGGAGGCTACTTTGTGACTGTCAAATTAGTACAGAGGAGTCTGAGTTGGATTTTTTTTTTTTGTCATTGGGGCCATATAGCCAGGTGTGACTAGGTGGACAGTGGAGAATTAAGTATGACTAGGGGTAGAGTGGTATCACGAGTGAGGGCACTCCACATAAATAGGTCTTCACTGAGCACTGCCAACATTTGCAACAACAACTAGGTTTTCACAACAATACAGACATTTTAATTGGCTCTATTTCCGCCTTCGATTTACTAATACTTTCCTTTAGATTTATTAATACTTTTATAACATTGTTTTAACATACTGAATCTGTATCTTGGTATCCTGGAAGTCACATATTTTAAGGTATTTTGATATCACTCTATTCTGATCCATTATATTTATATTTTAAAATTTAACTATGAGGAGTCTGGTTGTATAAGATGGTGGTGTAATATACTAAGGGTGCCTTTCCCCACAGAGTTTTTTAACAATTAGCAAAAACTGGCAGAGTCATATTCCTTGAAACTCCAGGAAAGAGTTAAAGGGTTGAAGTAACTGGGTGAAGGCCAATCAAGAAAATGCATCTTTAAAAACAGTAGGAGAAGCTCCTAGCACCCTTGCTGTCCCACGCGCAGCCCCTCCCCAGCAGCTTGCACTCCCACTGTGGGTCCATGGCCCGGATCAGGATGTAGCACAGTAACACCTATGTGTATACTAGGGTATCTGTATGTCAGTGCCAATCTACTGGCTGGCAGCATGAAAGACTGAATGAGGAAACTCCTCTTCTACTTGCCCTCTAAGAACTTGGCCTGCGGACAAGCAGTTTGCAGACAGCTCAAGTAGTATAAGAAACGATGAAGTCAGAGTGGCCTGGGGTGAGGGATTACTTACTTTACGTCATAAAATAGAGCACACAGGAGGGAGAGAAAGTTTACTTCATAGGGAGTAGAGAGGTTATTAGAGTTTCTGTAAATGGGGGAATTCCTAAGGCCAGTAGTGAGCCCAAGCCCAGGAAAAGGCTCAGGCTCAGAAAAGACAGAACTTTAAACTTCACCTTCACCTTGGGATGATCTTGAACTTCTTAACAGGAGAGCTAAATTCTGAGAACACCAGCTGACAAGAGAGTTAAATTGCAAAGACTATGAAATGTGTCTTTGCTTTAGTGTATTTTTGCTAGCTCTTGGGACTCAAGGATATCTGTCATGTCACTAGCTGGATACAAATTAAGGAATAAACAGTTCAGGAACTCAATTCCAGAGTCAACACAGACTCAATCCCAGATTCAACACATTAAAATATTAAAATGTACAGTGTGCAACAAAAGATTACAAGACAAATAACAAAACCAGAAATGACGGCTCACCAAAGGAACAAGATAAAGGTCCAGAAAACATCAAAGAAGAAACCCAAAGTTTGGACATATTAGACACAGACTTTTATAAAAATAATCCTCAATATACACAAGAAGATAAAAGAAAACACAGAGGAGGAAGCAGGCAAGATGGCAGCATAGTGAGGTGTGGCATTTAGTTCCTCCTGCAGAGCAGTTACAAATAGCGGGGAACATTCTGGGGACATCAGGAACTGGACACTTTGTAAACCAATCTGGAATGGGTGGAATGGCTGAGATCCCAAACAGAACTGTAACTCTTCCGAGCCACAGAGGCCAGCATGCCTCCCCCAGAGGCAAGGCAGGCTGGTTCCCTGAGGGGAAAAGAAACAGACTTTAGTATTAGCAAGGGCTTAGCTCAACCAAGTTCCAATTACAGAATTAATTAACAAAGCCTGACGACTGAAAACAGACCCCGAACACAGATAAACTTGGAATAGGCAATAAAGGAACAAGGAGTTTTAGCCCCTGCAGAGACGGGGTGGGGCTGACAGCAACAACAACAGCAACCAAAAAGAGGCTCCTTGAGTTGGACAGTACAAAATACTGGAAGAGGGCGGGATGCCAAGAAAAGGGGCAACATAGAGCCTAGGGAGCCATAGAGTCATGCACCAACTCAAACTCTTGATTGGCAAACCCAGGAACCAGGTGTCCAGCTCTGAAAAGACTTTTTACTTTTTTTAAAAAACTTAACAGCTCATTAGATAGAACCACAAGCACTTTCAGGCTCAGCACTGCCCCAGGCAAGGGCAGAACTAAGGCTTGTCTGAGAAAAAAGAAACTAGTCAGGTAAAAGGGGTTAATTCCCTAAAGGGTTTATCTTCCCCCAAGAAAAAGGGAGTGGTGCCCAGGGCAAATGGAGGCCCTTCTTCATGGAATTGAGGCCCCAGGGGCTAGAAAACAAAAGCAATCAAAGATCAGCCTCTGGAGAACTGAACTCTTGGGTACAAAGAAACCAGAAACTGAGGCTCTGGAAAATTCTGGGCTTCCAGGAGGGGAGAACCCAGAGAACAGTGCCCCACATGAGGTTTTAACCAAACATGGAACCAGTCAGCCATCATCTCAGAGAAAGCCAAGACCGGACATGGAGTTATCCAGGAAGGATTGTGGAAATTCCTTATGTCTGATGGGCATGATCCAAGGCTACTGCATCGAAAGCCAACGACAGTGCTGTGGGAACTGTATAGACAGAGGCCCTGCCAGTTTGGACTGGGGGGCTAAGAGAAGGGACACACTGGAGGAAAAATAACTTCAGAGGCAAAGCCATGGAGGCTGAGGATCCATAGGCAAGACGCGTCAGGCCATCTCTCCCTCAATGAACACGACAAGCAAACTCACTGCCCTGCCCCTCTCTACATAGGACATGACTCCCAGGGGTATGAACCTTTGTGGCAATGTGGGACAGAAATCCTAGAATGAGCTGGGACTTGGCACCAAGGGATTGAAAAACTTCTCAACAGAGAGGGGGAAGAGAGAAATGAGACAAAGTATCAACGGCTGAGAGATTCCAAACAGACTCGTAAGGTTATCCTGGAAGTTATTCTTACCCATTAAACAGCTATCACTTTGAACAGAGAGGCTGGAGGGAACTGCCTAAAAATGTAGAGTTGTGTTCCAGTAGCCATGTTGCTTGAACATGACTGTATAATGATACAGCTTTCACAACGTGACTGTGTGATCGTGAAAACCTTGTGTCTGACGCTTCTTTCATCTATCTTATGGGCGGATGAGTAAAACATATGGATTAAAAATAAATAAATAATAGGAGGAACAAATGTCAAAATAAATTGAGTAGATCGAAATGCTAGTGATCAATCAATGGGAAGGGTGGGGGTATGGTATGTATGAAGTATTTTTTCTGTTTTCTTCCTATTTCGTTTTCTGAATTGATGTAAATGTTCTAAGAAATGATCATGATGAATAGACAACTACGTGATGGAAAAAAAAAAAGAAAAAAAAAGATCAGCCTCTGATACAACTACTCACCTGGCAGGGAGAGTCTGCTGAAATTAAAGGCACGATATCACTTGATGCAGGTGGGAAGCCATAGGCATACAAGCACCACATTCTGGGCAGGATAGGAAAAACACAAAGTCCAGATATTTCATAGGAAAGTCTGACAACCAGCTGGGCTTCACCCTCAGGGAAAACTGATGCTGGCTACTCTCTCCCCCTAAGACATGGGCCTGTCTTTTGGGAAGATCTGAATGGAGTCAATAATATCTGAGGAAACCATCCTCAAAAAAAAGCTCCGTATAGGCAGGGCAAGAAACAGAAAAAGAAGAACCAAAAAATTCTGATCAGTTAAACAAAACCTATGCTAGAGGTCTAGAATATGTTGAACTGAATGTCAAAGAATAAATAGAGAACAAAAGCCATCCAGCAAGAAAACCCTCGGTAAAAGAGTGAAAACAACCTCCAGAATAAACTAATTAAGGAAATCAAAAGCCTAGCCACAAGCAGAAATATAAAGTCATACTAGGAAAATCAAAGATATGGCCCAGTCAAAGGAACAAACCAACAGTTCAAATGAGATACAGGAAACAACTAATTCAGGATGTTTGAACAGATATTCAAAACCTCATCAAAAAAATACATCATTGAGTTGAAGAAGGATATAAAGAAGACATTGGGCAAACATAAGAACTTGAAAGTCCGAAAAAAACAAATTGCAGATGTGTTGGGAATGAAAGCTCCTAAAAACAAAAAGTGCAGGACCTGGTATGAAGTTGTGAAGAATGCAACTAAGTGAATGAAACTTAAAGACAGTTGTGTTGAATGAAATGGCAGTAACAAAAATGCAGCTACTATTATGCCTCACTCTTATGAACTAACTATAATGTACAAACTTGGAAAATTGAAGACAAGAGCATGGGTTATCAGGTTGGAGCCTATTGTAAAGGGTCCTAGATTGTAAGCTCTTACAGCAGTCACATATATTCAGGAGTTGTAATTTTTACTTTTAAATTCTGTGATACTGAGCTATTTCAGTATAATTTGATCATTCCCTGAAACTTGGGGTATGTATGACACGGAATCTCTGAGTTAGAGCACTGAAGTTATGAAAGTTAGCATTACCCCATATAGAAGATGTCTACAAAGTTGAAAAAGAGATCTGACTTCAACTAGAAATATGAATGAAGCTGGTTTGGATAGGACTAATGTAAGTTAGAATACAGGGTAAAGGATGATAAGATGCATATTTTAAAACATCAACTTCTGTATGAAATCAAAGGAAAGAATGAATATTCAAAGAAATAGTGATAGAAAAATTCACAAATTCAACATGTAGACTTGAGTACACACATTCAAGAAACCAGAAACCCAGTGAATGCCAGACAGGATAAACTCAGAGAGAATCATGCCAAGATACATAGTAGCCAAAGAGTCAAATGCCATGCACAATGTGAGGGTTCTGAAAGCCACAAGGGAAAAGCAACATGGTATGTTCAAGGGAGTCTCAGTAAGATTAAGTCCCAATTTCTCATCTTGCTTCTCATCATGGAAGCAAGAAGGCAGGGGACAAAACATTTATAGTGCTGAAGGAAAGCAATTGCCAACCAAGAATTTTACATCCATTGAGACTCTTTCAAAAATGAGGAAGAAATTAAGCCATTCCCAGATAAATAAAAGCTAAGGGAGTTTATCTCCAGTAGACCTGCCCTACAAGCAAGGCTAAAGGGAGGTCTTCAGGCTGAAAAGAAGGAACATAGACAGTGAATTGAAATGGCCTAAAGAAATAAAGGCCTCCAGTGAAGGCAACTATTTGGGTAATTATAAATGCCAGTTTAATTTCATCATATGTTTTTGTATGAAACTCCACTTTATACAGGTTCCAAAATGCAAGTTTGACAAATCTATGGTTTTGGAATACAGTGTTCTAATATATAGTTTGTAACAAGTGCAACAAAAAGGTGAAGGGACAGAAGAGTATAGGAATAGCATATGTGTTTGCTACTGAGGTTAAGTTGGTATAATATAAAACTTGCCTATTATATATTTAAGCACCCTGGGGACCATGAATAAAATATGTGAAGGAAATGGCAAGGGACTTAAAATGATATGCAACTAAATAACTGTATATATATATACATATGGAAATAGGCATTAATAGAAAAATTTTGGAGCAAAAATGGTATAAGACATACAAAGACCAAGTAGGTGAATGGCAGAAGAAAGTCCCCACATTATCAGTAGTTACTTTCAGAGTAAATGGATTAAGGAGCCAAGATGGCTTAGTGAGGAGTGGGATTTAGTTTGTCCTCCACAGCATCCAGTAAATAGCCAGGAACAGTACAGAGCAACTGCTGGGCTATGTCAGTGGACTAGACAGACAGTGTACCCCAGTCTAGACAAGCTGGACCGGCTGCAAGCACACCCAGAACTGTGAGCCCCCCAAGCCCCAGAGGCTGGTTTCTCTCCCCCACAGGCTGCTTCCCAGAGGGGAAAGGAAAGGGACTTTACTAGCAGCAGGGGCTAAGCACAACTGAGCAGCAATTGTGGAATTAATTAGCAAATACTGACTACTAAAAATAGGCCCCCAGCTCAGCTGAACCTCCAGTAAAAGGTGAGGTTGCTGTTTTTGACCCAGTGCAGAGGGGGCAGGGCTGATAGAAAAAGAAAAAAAAAAAAACACACACAGTTTTTTTGGATTGGACAGCAGAAAATACTTGAAAGGGTCTGGGTCCTGAAGGAAAGGAGGGGGCACATAGGACCTAAAGATGCACAGAGCAACATACCAACTTAAGCTCTTGATTGGCAAACCCAAGGAACAGGGGTCCTGCTCTGAAAAGGAATTTTTTTTCTTTTCTTTTTTCTGGCTGTGTTTCTATGGTTTGACTGCTGTTTTGATACAGCTGCAGGGATTCTCAGGGTAAAACTGCCTGAGGCATGGGCAGAATTAAGCTTGTTTGAGAACTTGTCTAGAGGCTGTGCCTTTCCCAGAAGAGGGGTGGAGCACAGCTCAGGTGGAATCCCTCCCTCAAGAAATTCAGACACCAGGTTCTGGAAAACTGAAGCAATTAAAGCCAGCCTATAACCTCTCCACTGTCTCAACCACCACCCCAGCACAGAGAGTCCGCTGAAGTTAAAAGCACTGTATCACTTTATGCTGGTGGGACCCGCAGGCAGACAAGTGCCACATACTGGGCAGAAAAGGAAAACCACAGAATCTAGGGGCTTCATAGAAGAATCTCTCAACCTGCTGGGTCTCAGTTTGGGAAAATCTGACTGGGGTCTAAAATACCTAAGAGGACCCTCCTAAGGGGAAGAAAAAAAAAAAAAGGCAGCATGCAGGCAGGACAAGAAACAAAAAAACAAGAACTGAAAAATTCTGATCAGTTAAACAAAACCTAAGCTAGAGGTCTAGAATAAGCTGAACTGAATGTCAAAGAACAGATAGACAACAAAGTAATCCAGCAAGAAAATCCTAGGAATAAAAAGTGAAAACAATCTCCAGAATAAACTAATTAAGGAAATTAAGTGCCTAGACATCAGCAAAAAATAACAAATCATACAAGGAAAATTGAAGATATGGCCCAGTCAAAAGAACAAACCAAAAATTCAAATGAGATATAGGAATTGAAACAATTAATCCAGAATGTTCAAACAGACATGGAAAACTTCATCAAAAATCAAATCAATGAATTGAGGGAGGATATAAAAAGGCAAGGACGAACAAAAAGAAGAAATTGAAAGTCTGAAAAAAAATTACATAACTTATGGGAATGAAAGGCATAGTGGAAGAGATGAAAAAAACAATGGAAGACTACAATGTTAGATTTCAAGAGGCAGAAGATAGGATTAGTGGACTGGAGGACAGGAAATCTGAAATCCGACAAGCAAAAGAAAATATAGTGAAAAGAATGGACAAATATGAGCAGGGTCTTAGGGAATTGAATGACAACACAAAGTCCATGAATATATGTGGTGTGGTTGTCCCAGAAAAAGAAAGAAGGGAAAAGGAGTAGAAAAACTAATGGAGGAAAGTATCACCGAAATTTTCCCACTTTTATGAAAGGCTTAAAATTATAGATCCAATAAGTGCCGCATGCCCCAAACAGAATAGATCCAAATAGACATACTTCAAGACACTTACTAATCAGAATGTCAGAAGTCAAAGAGAGAGAGAGAATCTTGAAAGTAGCAAGAGGAAAACAATCCATCACATATAAGGGATGCCCAATTAAGACGATGCAAAGATTTCTCAGCAGAAACCATGGAGGCAAGAAGACAGTGGTATGATATATTTAAGATACTAAAAGAGAAAAACTGCCAACAAGAATTCTATATCCAGCAAAATTGTCCTTCAAAAATGAGGGGGAAATTAAAACATTTTCAGACAAAAATTACTGAGAGAATTTGTGACCAAGAGACTGGCTCTGCAAGAAATACTAAAGGGAGCACTAGAGACTGATAGGAAAAGACAGGAGAGAGAGGTGTGGAGAAGAGTGTAGAAATGAAGACTATCAGTAAAAGTAAAAAGAAGAAAAATTAGATATGACATATAAAATCCAAAAGGCAAAATGGTAGAAGAAAATACTGCCCTTACAGTAAGAACACTAAATGTTAATGGATTAAACTTCCTAATCAAAAGACATAGACTGGCAGAATGGATTCAAAAACAGAACCCATCTATATGCTGTGTACAGGAGATACATCTTAGACCCAAGGATAAACATAAGTTGAAAGTGAAAGGTTAGGAAAAGATATTTCATGCAAACAACAATCAGAAAAGATCAGGACTAGCTATACTAATATCCAACAAATTAGACTTCAACTGTAAAACAATTAAAAGAGACAAAGAAGGACACTATGTATTAATAAAAGGAACAATTCAACAAGAAGACATAACAATCATAAATATTTATGCACCAAGCCAGAGTGCTCCAAAATACATGAGGCAAACACTGAAAATACTAAAAAGAGAAATAGACATATCTACCATAATAGTTGGAGACTTCAGTTCCCCACTCTCATCAATGGACAGAACATCTAGACAGAGGATCAATAAAGAAATAGAGAATTTGAATAGTATAATAAATGAGCTAGATGAGCTAGACTTAATAGACATTTATAGAACATTACACCCCACAAGAGCAGGATACATCTTTTTCTCAAGTGCTCATGGATCATTCTCAAGGACAGACCATATGCTGGGTCACAAAGCAACTCTCAATAAATTATAAAAGATTGAAATCATACAAAACACTTTCTCAGATCATAAACGAATGAAGTTGGAAATCAATAATAGTCAGAGGGCCAGAAAATTTGCAAATATATGGAGGCTCAACAACACACCCTTAAATAACCAGGGGTCAAGTAACAAATTAAAAGATAAATCAGTAAATATCTCAAGGCAAGTGAAAATGAAATCAGAACATATCAAAATTTATGGGATGAAGCAAAGGTAGTACTAAGAGGAAAATTTATTGCCCTAAATGCCTATACCAAAACAGAATAAAGAGCAAAAATGGAGGAATTAACTGTCCACTTGGAAGAACTAGAGAAAGAATAGCAAAGTAACCCCAAAGCAAGCAAAAGGAAAGACATAACAAAGATTAGGGCAGAAAAAAATGAAATTGAGAAGATGAAAACAATCACAAAAATCAACAAAACCAGAAGCTGGTTCTATGAGAAAAGCAATAAGTTTGATTTACCCTTAGTGAGGTTGACAAAAAGAAGAGAGAGGATGCAAATAAATAAAATCAGAAATGGAAGAGGAGACATAACCATGGACCCCACAGAAATAAAGGAGGCAACAAGAGGATACTATGAACAACTTCATGCTAATAAACTCGACAATATAGATGACATGGACAACTTCCTAGAAAGGCATGAACAACCTAGAAAGGCACGAACAACCAATACTGGCTTGAGAAGAGGTGGACAACCTCAACAAATTAATCACAAATAAAGAAATTGAGTTAGTCATTAAAAAGCTCCCAAAATAGAAAAGTTCAGGACCAGATGTTATTACATGTGAATTCTACCAAGCATTCAAGAAAGAATTAGTGCCAATCCTGCTCAAACTCTTCAAAAAAATTGAAGAGGAGGGAAGCCTACCTAATTCATTCTATGACGCTAACATCACACTCATACTAAAGCTAGACACAGATATTACAAGAAAAGAAAATACAGACCGATCTCTCTAATGAATATAGAAGCAAAAATCCTTAACAAAATTCTTGCAAATTGAATCCAGCAGCACATTAAAAGAATTATACACCACGACCAAGTAGGATTCATCCCAGGCATGCAAGGATGTTTCAATGTAAGAAAATCAATTAATGTAATACACCATATCAACAAATCAAAGCAGAAAAACCACATGATCATCTCGATTGATGCAGAAAAGGCATTTGACAAAATTCAACATCCTTTCTTGTTTAAAACACTTCAAAGGATTGGAATAGAAGGGAACTTCCTCAACATGATAAAGGGAATACATGAAAAACCCACAGCTAACATCATCCTCAATAGGGAAAAACTGAAAACTTTCCCCCTAATTTCAGGAAAAAGACAAGGATGTCTAATATCACCATTGCTATTCAACATTGTGTTGGAAGTTCTAGCCAGAGCAATTAGACAAGAACAAGAAATACAAGGCATCAAAATTGGAAAGGAAGATGTAAAACTCTCACTGTTTGCAGATGATATAATATTATATGTTGAAAACCCTCAAAAAATTCACAGCAAAACTACTAGAGCTAATAAATGAGTACAGCAAAGTGTCAGGTTACAAGATCAACACTCAAAACTCTGTAGTGTTTCTATACATTAGTAATGAACAATCTGAGGGGGAAATTAAAACTAAAATTCCATTTACGATTGCAGCCAAAGAATAAAATATTTAAGAATTAATGTAAAAAAGGATACAAAAGACCTATACAAAGAAAATTACAAGAAACTACAGAATAACTAAATAAATGAAAGGGCAAACCGTGTTCATGGATTGGAAGACTAAATATAGTTAAGATGTCAATTCTATGTAAATTAATTTACAGATTCAATGCAATACCAGTTAAAATCCCAAAAACTTACTTTTCAGAAATAGAAAAACCAATAACCAAATCTATCTGGAAAGACAGGGTGCCCTGAATAGCTAAAAGTATCCTGAGAAAGAAAAATAAAGTTGGAGGTCTCACGCTACCTGACTTTTAGGCATATTATGAGCCTACAGTGGTTAAAACAGCATAGTCCTGGCATAAAGATTGGTATACTGACCAATGGAATCGTATAGAGTGCTCAGATATAGACCCTCTCATCTATGGACAATTGATCTTTGATAAGGCAGTCAAGCCAACTCGCCTGGGACAGAACAGTCTCTTCAATGAATGGTGCCTAGAGAACTGGATATCCCCATGCAAAAGAATGAAAGAGGATCCATATCTCACACCCTACACAAAAATTAGCTCAAAATGGATCAAAGACCTAAACATTAGATCTAAGACCATAAAACTGTTAGAATAAAATGTAGGGAAATATCTCATAAATCTTATAATAGGAGGCAGTTTCCTAGACCTTATACTCAAAGCATGAGCACTGAAGAAAGAAAGAAAGAAATGGAGACTCTTCAAAATTAAACATTTTTGTGCATCAAAGAACTTTGTCAAGAAAGTAAAAAAAACAGCCTACACAATGGGAGACAATATTTTGAAATGATCTATTGAGGTCTAGTATCCAGAATATATAAAGAGATTGTTCAACTCAACAACAAAAAGACAGACAACGCAATTACAGAATGGACAAAAGACATGAACAGACACTTCTCAGAAGAGGAAATACAAATGGCTAAAAGACACATGAAAAGATGCTCAACTTCCTTGGCTATTAGAGAAATGCAAATCAAAACCACAATAAGATATCATCTTACACCCGCCAGAGTGACCATTAACCATAAAATAGAAATGACAAGTGCTGTAGAGGATGTGGAGAAAGAGGCACACTTATATACTGGTGATGGGAATGTCAAATGATACAACCGCTGTGGAAGCCAGTTTGGTGGTTTCTCAGGAAGCTAAGTATAGAATTGCCATATGACCCAGCAATACAATTGCTAGGTATCTACTCAGAGGACATGAAGGCAAAGACACAAATGGACATTTGCACACCAATGTTTATAGCAGCATTATTTAAAATTGCCAAGAGATGGAAACAGCCAAAATGTCCATCAACAGACAAGTGGCTAAACAAGCTGTGGTATATACATACAATGGAATATTATGCAGCTGTAAGACAGAATTAAGTTATGAAGTATGTAACAACATGGATGGACCTTGAGGACTTTATGCTGAGTGAGATTAGCCAGAAACAAAAGGACAAATACTGTGTGGTCTCACTGATATGAACTAACATTAATGAATGAACTTGGATAATTTCAGTTAAGAACAGAGGTCACCAGGTGATAGAAATAGGGTAGATATTGAGTAATTGGAACCGAAGGGATACAGATTGTGCAACAGGACCGATTGTAAAAATTCAGAACTGGATAGCACAATTCTACCTAAGTGTAATGCAATAATGTTAGTACACTGAATGAAGCTGAATGTGAGAATGATAGAGGGAGGAGGGCTGGGGGCATGAATGAAATCAGAAGGAAAGATAGATGATAAAGATTGAGATGGTGTAATCTAGGAATGCCTAGAGTGTACAATGATAGTGAGTAAATGTACAAATTAAAAAATGTTTTTTGCATGAGGAGGAACAAAGGAATGTCAATATTACAGGGTGTTGAAAATAGATGGTAATTCATATTTTAAAACTTTAACTTATGTGTAAGACTAAAGCAAAAATGTTTATTTGGTATAAAATTTATATTTTGACTAATATATTTCCTAATATATCTTATGTGGACTGTTTAATTGAACCCCACAAGTACATGGAACCTTGAACAGGGCATGAGATTTTGTTGTTTTGTTCAGAGTGATGCCCCAATAAATCCCAGAGTGATTTGAACAGTGATTAAGTTCCCTTGGGGGAATGGTGAGAAAGGGGAAAATTCCACTTCCCCATGTGGAAAATTCCTGATATTCTCACAGGAAGTGGGGACAACCAAAGCCATATGCCGAGCCCTCAATCTTGGGGTTTGTTCAGATGAAACTTATCCCCTCAAAGGATAGACAAAGCCTACTTAAAATTAGGCCTAAGAGTCACCCCCAGAGAACCTCTTTTTTGATCAGATGCAGCCTCTCTCTCAGCCAATATGACAAGCAAACTCACTGCACTTCCCCTTTCAACATGGGACATGACTTCCAGGGGTGTAAACCTTCCTGGCAACATAGGACAGAAATCCTAGAATGATCTGGGACTCAGCATCAAGGGATTGAGAAAACCTTCTAGACCAAAGGGGGATAGAGAGAAATGAGACAAAGTAAAGTGTCAATGACTGAGAGATTTCAAATAAAGTCGAGAGGTTATTGGAGGTATTCTTACGCATTATATAGATATCACCTTTTTAGTTAAGGTATATCGGAGAAGTTGGAGGGAAGTGCCTGAAAATGTAGAGCTGTGTTCCAGTAGCCATGTTTCTTGAAGATGATTGTATAATGATAAGCTTTTGCAATGTGACTGTGTGATTGTGAAAACCTTGTGTCTGATGCTCCTTTTGTCTATGGTATGGACAGAGGAGTAAAACATATGGATTAAAAATGAATAATTTTTAATTAGGGTGAATTTTTAATATAGGGTGAACAAGTATTAAAATAAATTTCGTAGATTGAAATGCTAGTGATCAATGACAGGGAGTAGTAAGGGGTATAGAAAAAAATAGGGGAAACAAAGGCTAAAATATATTGGGTAGCTGGAAATACTAGCAATCAATGAGAGGGAGGGGTAAGAGATATGGTATGTACGAGTTTTTTTCTTTTTCCTTTTTATTTATTTTTCTGAATTGATGCAAATGTTCTAAGAAATGATCATGATAATGAATATAAACTATGTAATGATATTGTCAGTTATTGACTATATATCAAGAATGGAATGATCATATGATAAGAATGTTCATGTTTGTATGTTGTTATGTTTTTAAAAAAATAAAAATTAAAAAAAGGAGTAAATGGGGGTGGGCCACAGTGGCTCAGCAGGCAGAGTCCTCTCCTGCCATGCTGGAGACTCTGGTTCACTTCCTGATGCCTGCCCATGCAAAAAAAAAAAAAAAAAGAATAAATGGATTAAACTCTCCCGTTAAAGGGCAGAGATTGACAGAATGGATAAAAATAGCATGACCTAACTATACACTTTCATAGGAGAATCACCTAAAATTCAAAGGCAGAAGTAGGTTAAAAGTAAAAGGATGGAAAAAATATACCATCCAAATATTAACCCCAAGATAGTTGTACAGGGTGGCTGTACAACTATCAGATAAAATAAATTTCAAGTAAAAAACGTTTTGAAGGACAAAGAAGGTCACTATATACTGATAAAGGGGTTGATTCAATAAGAAGACATATTATAAATATACATGCACTTAACAGCAGAGCCCTAAAATTTATTAAACAGATATTGACAGATTTGAAGGAGAAAGAGCAGGTTCTACATTAATAATAGGATACTTATATAACCACTTTCAATAATAGGTAGAATATATATAGAGGGAAGATCAATAATGAAATAGAAGACATGATTAATACTAGTAACCAACTAGACATAACACACATATAGAACATACATAGAACACCTCACTCAACAGGTGCATAATTCACTTTCTTGTCTCATGCATATGGATTATTCTCTAGGATAGACTATATGTTATAACCCTAAGCAAGCCTTAATAAATTTTAGAAGATTGAAATCATACAATGTAACTTCCCCTCACACAAATGAATGAAGCTAGAAATTAATAACAGAGAAAGGACCAGACAACTCAGAAATATGTAGAAATTATAGAGGTGTAAATCTCCCTGGGTGTGTGGGACAGGACTCCTGGGATGAGCTGGGACCCAGGATCATGGGATTGAGAAAACCTTCTTGACAAAAAGGGGGAGGAGAGAAATGAGACAAAATAAAGTTTTAGTGGCTGAGAGATTTCAGAGTCAAGAGGTCACCCTGAAGGTTATTCTTATGTATTATATAGCTATCCCTTTTAAGTCTATGGTATATTGGAGTGGCTAGAGGGAAATATCTGAAACTCCTGAACTGTATTCCAGTAGCCTTGATTCTTGAAGACAATTGTATAAATATATAACTTTTACAATGTGACTGTGTGATTGTGAAAACCCTGTCTGATGCTCCTTTTATCCAGGGTATGGACAGATGAGTAAAAAGTAAGGATAAAAAGATAAATAAATAATAGAGGGGATAAGAAGAAAAAAAAATAGGTAGGCTGAAATACTAGTGGTCATTGATAGGGAGGAGTAAGGGGTAAGAAAAGGTTTTTTTCTTTTTTCTTTTTTCTTTTTATTTCATTTCTGGAGTGATGCAAATGTTCTAAAAAGATCATTGTGATGAATACACAACTATGATATTGTGACCCATTGATTACATACTTTAAATGGATGTATGTGAAGATATTGAAGATATCTCGATAAAATATTTTTAAAACATGAAAATTAAACAATATACTCTTAAACAAGCAATGGATCAAAGAAGGTATCTGAAGAGAAAATGAAATATTGGAACAGATGTAAATAAAAACACAACATACCAAAATTTATGGAATGCAGCAAAGGTGGTCCTGAAAGGGAAATTTATAACTCTAAATGCTTATGTCAAAACAAAAATAAAATCTCAAATCAGAGATCTAACTTCACAACTGGATGATCTGGAAAACAAAGGAAAAACCCAACTGAAAGTGAGCAGAAGGAAGAAAACAACAGATTAGAGAAGAGATTAATGCAATAGTTGATAAGAGCACCATAGAAAGAATCACTGAAACCAACATCTGGTTCCTTGAAAATATCAATAGCTCAACCAATATTTAGCTAAACTAATGAAAAAAAGGGAGGACACAAATAACTAAAATCAGAAATAAAACGATGGCTATTACTACCAACCCCAGTGAAATAGGAAAGATTATAAGAGGATAATATGAATAATAGTACTCCAACATATTAGATAACCTAGAAGAAATGGACAAATTCCTAGAAACATACAATCTACACTGATTCAAGAAAAATAGATCTCAGCAGACCAATAACAAGTAAAGTGATTGAATCAGTAAACTAAAACCTCGTAACAAAGAAAAGGCCAGGATCATATGGCTTCACCGGTGAATTTTTCCAAACATTAATTCCAAGAGGAATTAACACCAATCCTGCTCAAAATCTTCCAAAATAATTGAAAAGTTGTGAACATTTCCTAACTCATTCTACGAGGTCAAAATCACCTAATGCCAAAGTCAGATGAAGAGACCATAAGAAAAGAAAATGACAGATCAACGTACCTGAAGAATATAGATGCAAAAATCCTCATTAAAATACTAGCAAACTGAATTCAACAGCATATTACGATAATTATATACCATGTCATGTGGGATTTATTCCAGGTGTGCAAGGGTGGTTCAACATAAGAAAATCAATCAATGTAATACACCATATTAATAGAATGAAGGAAAAAAAACTAACCATCACCTCAATTGATACAGGAAAAGCATTTGACAAAATCCAGCACTGCTTCTTGATAAAAATACTCCAAAAAAATGAGGAATAGAAGGAAATTTTCTGAACATTATAAAGGTCATATATGAAAAATGCAATGCTAACATCATACTCAATGGTGAAAACACTGAAAGCTTTTCCTGTGAGATTAGGAACAAAATAAAGATGTCCACTGTCACCACTGTTGATATTGTACTGAAAGTTCTAGCCAGAGCAATTAACAAAGAAAAAGAAGTTAAGGCATTCAAACTTGAAAGGAAGAAGTAAAATACTCCCCACCTGTAGATGACATGATCCTATACACAGAAAATCTGGAAAAAATACATAACAAATATACTAGCGCTAATATATACACTCCTTAAAGTGGCTGGGCACAGGATCAACATGCAAAATATCATTATTGTTTCTATTCACTAGTAATGAACAATTGAAAGAGGAAGTTTAAAAATTTTTTTCTTTTTTTTTTTTGGTAGAAAAAGAAGTTAAAAATCAAATCTCTAGGGCAGGCCACTGTGGCTCAGTGACAGAGTTCTTGCCTGCCATGCTGGAGACCCAGGTTTGATTCCCAGTGCTGCCCATGCAAGGAAAAAAAAAATCTCTAGAAATAAATTTAAACAAAGATGTAAAGGATTGGTATATGGAAGTCTACAAATATTGCTAAAAGAAATCAAAGAAGAGCCATATAAATGGAAAGATATTCCATATTCATGGATTGGAATGTCAGTTCTACCCAAAGTGATTTATAGATTCAATACAATATCAATAAAAATTCCAATAGCCTTTTTTTTTCCAAAACCAAAAACCCAATCACCAGATTTATATAGAAGGGTAAGAGACCCAAAGTAGCCAAAACCATCTTGGAAAAGAATGAAGTTGGAGGACTCAACTTACCAATTTTAAAACTTATTGCAAAATTACAATACTTAAAGCAGCATGGTACTGGCACAAAGACAGATGTAGACCAATAGAATCAAACTGAGGGTTCAGAAACACACCCTTGTCAAGGGTACCTGTTAGGTGGGGGGAATAAAGGAGGGCTCTATGGCTGGAATCATGAAGTCACTCCAGAACGGGAGGTGAACCGTTACAATCAAGGTCTTTGCGCAGCAAATATCTATTCACCGACATCTAACCACTCACTGCTCAACCACTAGCATAATAATCCTTTGTTTAATGTGCTGCCCCTTTCATGTCATCACCTAACCCCAGCCCTTAAAAACTGCAGTTGCCAAATCCCGTGCGCAGACTCACCTCACTCCCTCTTGGGTTCATTGAGCTCTGCTGTGAGCTCTGCTCCTAGTGCAACCCAATAAAGGATGTTCATTTATAATCCTTTCATCTACTTTCCTTTCTCTCAAATACCTCATATCTTAAAACCTTTCAGTACCAAGTTACCTATTGGGGAAAGAATAGTTTCTTCAAGAAATAGTGCTGGCTATCCATATGCAAAATACTGAAGGTAGACCTCTACCTCTTACCATATATGAAAATTAACTCAAAATGAATCAAAGACTTTATAAGAACAAACTATAAAACACTTAGAAGAAAACAAAGAGAAACATCTTCAGGACCTTGTGTTAGGCAATGGTCTCTTTGACTTTATACCAAAAGCACAAGCAAAAAATAGATAAATCAAATGTCATCAAAATTCAAAATATTTTGCACCAAAGGCACTTCACCATGAAGCCAAAAAGACAGCATACAGAATGGGAGAAAATATTTGGAAAGCACATAGCTGATAAGGGTTTAACTTCCACAATATATAAAGAAATCCTACAACTCAACAACAAAAAGACAAATAACCCAATATAAAATAACATTTCTCCAAAGATATAAAAATGCCCACTAAGCACATGAAATGATGTTCAACATTATTACCCATTGGAGAAATGCAAATCAAAACCACAAGATACCATTTCACATTCACTAGAATGATTGCTATTAAAAAAATGAAAATAACAAGTGTTAGAGATGATGTGGACAAAATAGGAATACAGATTTATTGTTGGTGGGAATGTAAAGTGGTATAGCCTCTATGTAAATAGTTTTGTAGTTCCTCAGAAAGTTAAGTATAACATTACTATATAAGCCATCAATTCCACTTCCAGTTATAGACCCCCAAAGAATTGAAAGCAAGGACTCAAACTGATATTTCACACCAATGTTCATAATGGCATTATTCAAAATTTCCAAAAGATGGAAGTGACTTAAGTGTCCATCAATAGAAGAATGCATAAACAAAATGGGGTATACACATACAATGGAATATTATTCAGCTAAAAAAAAGAATGTCAGTTCTGATACATGTAACAACATGGATGATTCTTGAAGATATTATGTTGAGTGAAATAAGCCAGACACAACAGGACAAATAGTATGGTCTCACTAATATGAAATAATAATAAGCAAATTCATCACGTTGAAAACTAGAATGTAGGTTACCAGGGTCAGGGCAGGGATAAGGAATGGGCAGTTAATGCTTAATTGGTACAAAGTTTCTCTTTGAGATGATGGAAAAGTTTTGATGATAAATGGTGGTAATGGTAACACAGCTTCGTAAATGTTACTAACTCTACTGAATTATATATTTGTATGTGGTTAAAAGGGGAAATTTTAGGTTGTATATATGTTATTAGAGTAGAATTTTAATGAGCCATATGCCTTTACAACACAAACAGTAAACTATAATTTAAACTATGGAGTAAAGTTAATAGTATAATTGTAATAATATGGTGTCGTCACTTGTAACAAAAGCCCCACACAAATCCAAAGTAATAACAACAGGAAAAACTGTGTGTGTAAGGGGAGTGTGGTGGTTTGAAACTGTAATAACCTAGAAATCATGTTCTCAAAGCTAATCCATTCCTGCAGGTGTAACCCTGCTATAAATAGGACCTTTTGATGAGGTTACTTCCGTTAAAGCATGGCCCAGGATGGGTCTTAATCTTTCTACTGGGGTCCTTTATAAAAAGTGTGGAGAGGAAGACACAGAGGGAGAGAGAGAGGGGACTGCAAGGGAAAGCCGTCAAAGCAAGAAGCTGAAATCAAAGAAACCTGAAAGAGACCAACAGATGCCACCACGTGCCTTGCCATATGGCAGAGGAACCAAGGAAGTCTGGCAGCTGGTTTTCAGGAAGAAAGTGTCACCTAGATGATGCCTTGATTTGGATATTTTTTCCAGACTCTAACTATCAGTGAATAAATTCCCATTGCTCAAGCCAAACCACTTCACGGTATATCGCGTTCAGCAGCCTAGGAACTAAAACAGGGAGTATATGGGAACTCTGTATTTTTGGCATGACTTTTCTGTAAACTTACAATTTCTTCAATTAAATAAATACATATAAAAATTAACTTTCAGAGGGTTATCTGATTTCTCTTACTTTCAGGTTTAGTGGGAAACATTTTTAGCAGAAAGAAAAAACAACTCTTAGGGCCTGAAAGCGAATGTTTCCAAGACAACTATTCCAAAGTCAATTTTCTTTTCTACTTTTTCTTTTGTCTCTTTTTAATTTCTTTCCCAGTGATATCTGGATTATATTAAAGAAACTTTGTTTAAAAAAATCCATTCTTCTTCAAGATATAAAGCTCAGAGTTTCTTTAATCAAAAATTGGATCTGAAAAGGAAATTACTATTTTTTGAAACAATTTTTGTTTTATTAAATTACACAACCTTAGCTTCTATTAAATTATCCTTTGAATCATGATAATATTTAATATCCTCTTCTTGCTTCCTCCTCATTTTGACCAAACTACTCCAAAATTTTTAAATAATTCTTTAGATCTTGAAATTACTTCTCTATCCCTGTTCTAGTTTGCTAGCTGCCTGAATGCAATATACCAGAAACAGAATGGCTTTTAAAAAGGAGTATTTAACAAGTTGCTAGTTTACAGTTCTAAGGCCGAGATAATGCCCCAATTACAACAAGTCTATAGAAATGTCCAATCAAAGGCATCCATCCAGGGAAAGATACCTTGGTTCAAGAAGGCCGATGAAGTTCAGGGTCTCTCTCTCATATAAGAAGGCACATGGTGAACACAGTCACAGTTTCTCTCTCAGCTCGAAGGGCACATGGCAAGCACGGCCTCGTCTGCTAGCTTTCTCTCCTGGCTTCCTGTTTCGTGAAGTTCCCCGGGAGGCGTTTTCCTTCTTCATCTCCAAATGTTGCCAGCTGTGGACTCTCTGCTTTGTGGTGCTGTAGCAGTCTCTGCTCTCTCAGAATCTCCTTCGTTCTCCAAAATATTTCCTCTTTTATAGGACTCCAGAAATTTATCAAGACCCACCCAAACGGGTGGAGACATGTTGTCACCTAATCCAGCTTAACAACCAGTCTTGATTAAATCAGATCTACAGAGAAGATCTGATTGCAGTTTCAAACATGCAGTATTGAATAGGGATTATTCTGCCTTTATGAAATGGGATTTTGATTGATACATGGCTTTACTAGGGGACATACATCCTTTCAAACCAGCACAATCCCAAACAACAAACAAAATTGTGTTATGATGAAAGGAGAAAAAAAAAGGCTAATATTTATGTAATGTAAATGTATTGTAGTTTACAACATTTCCTAGTTTGTAGCATTTCAAAGTCTATGCATGACTTTGTATCACAAAATATCAGCTGAAATAAAGATATTCTTCAAGGGAATATTCATTGAATAAGAAGAATCTCATAATCTAAAGTAAAACAAACTAAAATGCATTAGAAGTCAGCCAATTTAGGCATTGACCATAATTATGATCAGCTTTTGCCTTTCATTTTTATTACATGTTTGTTTACTTTCTCTCTCTTGCTACGCTACAAATATGCAGAGCTCTATTTTACCTACTTCTATACTCTCCAAAAGCTTGAGCACAGAGCAGGGGCTTATTATTGGTTGAATTAATAAATGCATAAGGAGGGTCTGCGGGTTTAGATCACTGAGAGGTAACAAGAGGCCTACGAATGAAGAAGTCAAAAGTGAGGGGTTGTTCTAAAGTAGTAGACCTCTGATCTCAATTCTCTCCCTTTAAATTCTATACTGAATGATCACAGAAAAGGTAACCAGAGTGAACTTTCTAAATTTGCTAGAAAAACAAATCTGACCATGATCCTTTCTTGACTAAAAACTTTCAGTGACTGTCAGTTGCCTGAATGTAAGCCCAAATTCCTTTGCCTGAACACAATGGCTTCTGAATTTTGGCTTTTGTCACCCATTTAAGCCTTCTATCTCTTGCCACCCTCTGCTCTGGTATAACCTAACCACTTGCAGCTCCCAAATCCACCATGCTTTTTCATGCCCCAGACTTCATTCATACAATACTCTCTGTTTGGAAAATTCTTTCACCAAATCTTTTCATTGAATACTTCCTAAGCAATCCTTCTTTCCCACCTCCAGCACCCATGTAAAACTAATCATGGTCCCTTTGATATTCCAATGTCTCCTGTATGCGGTTTCATTAGGAGAGTACTTATCAGTGTGTTGAAATTGTTGCTTTACATGTTTGTTTTCTACTAGTCTGTGAGGACCCTGGAGGAAGAAGTGGTATTATTTATTTTTGTAACCCAAACATAACATGGAGAATACAATAAGTATTCAGTAAATAATGAGTGAATGGGTAAAAAGGGTGAGGGGAGATAAAGTTGGAAAAGAAAGTTGAGGTTAATTTCACTTATTCAAAAAGCAATCATGGAACACCTATAATATGTTGTGTTAGTTTCCTAGCTGTTAAAACAAGTACCATACAATATGTAGTTTTAACAGGAATTTATTAGCTGATGTTTTCAGAGACTAGCAGGATTGCTTCCTTGTGGGGTCATTATCTATTGCTAGCCAGTTGTCCTTGGGGATTGCTTGGCTCTTCTCTCACATGGCAATGCACACGGCAATAACTCTTTATCTCTCTTTCAGGTTCTGTTGACTTCCAGCTTCTGGCTCTTCCCTGTGGCTTCTATGTCTGTATTATAGTCTGTTAATAACGGCCTGCTTTAATGCAGATTGAGGCCCAATCTGATTCAATTGGACCACAGTTTAACTGAAGTAACATCGTCAAGAGACCCTATTTACCATGGGTCCACACCCACCAAAAAGTGGACCAAGACCAAGAACATGTCCAAACTGATGTCCATCACATATATCAGTATTTTCTGTATCAGTGAATAAAACATATCAAAATTATTACCTTATGGAGTTTACATATTACTAAGGGGAGATTAAAAAAAATAAACAGATGATGAAATACATAGTATGTGAGATAGTTGTAAGTGCTATAGAGACAAATAAAGCAGTGAAAGATAGGAAATTCAGAGAAAAGGAGTTTTCCATTTAAAGAGGGTGTGAGTGATGTCTCAATAAGTAGGTGACCTAAAGGAAGCAAGAGAATGAGCCCTGTGCTCTCTGGAGGAACAGCAGTGCGAAGGCCGTAAGGCAGGAGAACTCCTAACCTGTACAAGGAGCAACAAGGAAGCCAGTGTGGCTGGAGCAGCATGACCAAGGGGGAAGAGCAGTTGAAGATGATATAGGTCTTCTACTCTGGAAGAAGTGATATAGGATTAGATTCTGTAGGACCTCCTTGGCCATTGCCAGGATTTCGAATTTTAGTTTGAATAAGAGAAAACCATCGGAGAATTTGGAGCAGAGGAGGAACATAGTCTTAGTCTGGCTGCTAAATTGAAATCAGGTTGTAGGGAGCCAAGCACAGAAGCAGGAAGTCAATTAGGAAGCTGTTCCAATAATCCAGTCGTGCCTAGGGAAGTAGCAGTGGGAGTCATGAGAAGTATTCAGATTCTGGATATATTTGAAGGTGATGCTGACAAGACTGTAGAAGGCTTAAATGTCATGATAACACAATTTGTAGATCCGTGTGATAGTTAAAGTTGTTAAAATGATCTATTAATAAGAGCTGATGAAAGTGGAGTGGGGGTGGTGGGGAATAGGGGTGTTATGTCACAATCTCCAGCATGGCATGTATATGTTTGAAAAATCCACATTTAATTTAATTTTGTATTGGGAGAAATGATTTTTAAATACAAGCTACAGGAAGTAAGGATTTACGTAACCTTAACTATTTGGGAGGATACTCAGAAGATCGAGAAAGAAAGCATTGAAAGAGACTAAAATTTAGCCTTGTGTTTGACTTGATTTGTTAATAAATATGTTCATAATATACAGAAGGCATTGTTTATATTTCTATGGCTTTGCCTAGCATAAGTATAGAATATTTTAAGTTTTAAGAAGGGTAAATTTTTAATACAAAATTTCATTTTATAGTAATGGGTTAATAGAATAAGTTGTATCTACTCTCTAAAAGTATGCACTTGAATGTTTATTTATAATTGGTATTTCTTCTATTTTGTGTACTAATAAGATATCTTAAATGTAAGCATATCTTGGGCTATTACTAAGCATTGTGATTTTTGAGTTGTGAGGCCTTGGAAGTCTTGTACAAGGTAAAAGTATACGAGAAAAGGACAAAGATAATTCAAAGCTCCCTATTGCAAACCCCTGAAAAATAGCTGGGCATTTATTATAAGACTATGAAGAAAAGGAAATGTCTGATAAAGAATGATAGATGTCCTATCCAATCTGGAGTTGACACAGTTTCTTGTTTTTTTTTAAAAAAATGTTAACATCAAATTCCTAAAGCCCTTGCCATTACATTCCTAAAACCTTTGCCATACAGTACCCTCTGGGAACACTAGCTGGGCCGTACTTGATGTTCAGGTGCCTTTTACAGAAAGAACAATGAATGATGATCGTTAACACTTAAATAGCACTTACTATATGCCAGGCTCTGTTTTAAGGGCTTCAATTGCTGCTCATTTAATCTTCACACATATAAACAAACTATGAGTTAAGTTCTATTGCTATTATAATCATTTCATTTTAGAGATAAGGAAACTGATGTACATAGATATTACATAATTTTCCCAAGGTCACATTGCTCATAAAGAGCAGAACTGAGAGCCTGTGGTGGGAGGTGAGCTCACAGTGGTAGGAAATGAACTGATTTGGGTTATATGTTCTATTTAGTACATCCATGAATTTGAATTCTGCCTGAACTTGCAAGCCCAAATTGCAACACAAAATTAGTAAATTAGACTATTTAGATCTGACCTTGGAAACTGATAAGTAGTGCAAGACATTGGTCTATTTGCTAAATTTCACTTATCTAAAGAAGGAGTTCAGGCATAACCAGGACAATCCTGTACTGGGATTGCCATTAGAAATTATCCATCAGTATTTCCAAGAAGTTCTCACACTCTTGTCTATTCTCCAGCTTATTTATTTTTTCTTTTGGAAATAATAATGGCCCAGAAAACCAAAACTTTAATGAGGCATTTATCAAGTGGGGATTCCTATACATCACAAGAGAGGGTTTCTCCTACATTGGCTTCAACTGTGTAGCAGGTGAGTGTCTTAGTGTCCTGGAGTTGCTATTGCAAAGTACCATGCACATGGGGTGGCTTAAAACACCAGAAATCAATTGTCTCACAGTTTTGGAAGGTGGAAGTCCAAATCAAGGTGTGAGCAGGGCAGTGCTTCCTGTGAAGTCTGCAGGGTTCTCGAAGTGGCTTGCCAGCAATCTATGGCATTCCTTGGCTGGGAACATAACTTAATTTCTGCCTCCATCGCATGCCATCTTCACTTTCTGTCTGTCTCCAACTGCTTGTGTACAAAATTTCTTCTCCTTCTTGGAGTCATATTGGATTAGGGCCCACCCCAATGTTAACTAATGAAAGCTTCAAAGATCCTAGTTTCAAATAGGATCACAATCACAAGACTGGGGATTAGACTTGGACATATTTTTTCAGGGACACAATTAAATAGATGACAGTTAGCAAACACTGAGCAATGACAACATGTGATCTCATCTGAGATGACACCACAGATACATTATCGAAAAAGCATCCAAGTTGTATGTGGGTGTGGGGGGGTATTTTGTTTTGGTTTCAGTCTTGTTTTTCTTCCTTTTCTTTTTCTCTTCTACAAAGTAAAAGTTGGTACCGTAAATAATATTGCTTAATACTGACATTTATATTTAGGAGCCCAATAAGGTTTTAAAGCAAGAACTAGAGCTCTTAGTCACAAAAACAATAAAACCGCAAGTAATTAGGGAAACTTTAATGAAATCTTGCATTCTGAGTACAAATCATTATGGGACAGTACTTTTTACCTGATGTTCTCAGCCATTTGTCACATAGCAGTGAGAATGTCCCATTTCAAAACCCAGATATGATCTAGTAGGCCTCT
Organism: Tamandua tetradactyla; assembly: GCF_023851605.1. Taxonomy (NCBI): domain Eukaryota; kingdom Metazoa; phylum Chordata; class Mammalia; order Pilosa; family Myrmecophagidae; genus Tamandua; species Tamandua tetradactyla. The sequence continues at coordinate 129,363,167 of NC_135327.1, read as the reverse complement.
TGCTTCAAACAGTTCCTAAGGCTCTTAGGATAAAGTTCAAAATGCTTAACATAATAAATAAGTCTCTGTATAATGCAAACCTATATTCTTCTCTGGCCTCTGTCCAACAATACCCTTCTAATCTTCCATCTCTCTGAGTTCCAGCTATGTTAACCTCAGGCACAGTATGTTTCCTCCAGCTACAGGAAACATGCTCTTCCCTTTGCCTGGATACATTCTCCTTCCACCAATCCCTTTACTTAGTTAATTCCTCTTGTTCCTTCACACCTCAGTTCAACCATCACTCGCTTCCCAGAAGCTCTTGCAGGGCCAGAGAGTTGGTCAACTCTAGGGGCACCACTGACATTATATTCTATGGGAATGTGCTTCCTGGAGTGCTGTCATTGACTTCCAAAGTGCTTCTACTTTGGAGCACTTATACCTTATAATCTTATATGTGTTTATTCATTTAGGTTTTTTTTTTATTCCTTTCTCTCCCATTTAAACCTTAAGCTCTATGAAAAGCAGAACCTTTTGTTCACCATTGCACCCCCACTAACTATCATAGTATCTGTCACCTAAGAGGCAACTAATTAGTATTTACTGAATGAATAAAAATGACAAATGATTTTTTCCCAAGCCCAGGAGAGCGCAGGTAGGTTGACATTCTCTTTGAAATTAGCTATATCAAAATTCCTATAAGGATATCACTAGAAATGGCTTCCTGTGGGGAGGACAATGCCAGGATAACAGTCATATAACAAAATAAATTTCCTTAAGGATGCACTGCTTTTTTCACTACTGTGGTGGGCAGAATTCTTAGATGGCCTTTATGGTCTCTGCTCCCTGGTGTCACTCCTATGATTACATTACTTTACATGGCAAAAGGGATTTTACATATGTAATTAAGATTGCTGATCAGTTGACTTTAAAGTAGAGAGACTATCTGGTTGTGCCAAACCTAGTTGCATGAGCCTTTTAAAAGCAGACAGTTTTCTTCAACTAGTAGCAGAAGAGAAATGAGAGAGAAGGAGATTTGAAGGCACAATTGCAGGCTTGAGGACAGAGGGACCGAATGGAGAGGACCCTAAGCCAACAGCCACCAAGAAAACAAACCTGAACTCTACAATTGCAAGGAACTGGGTTTTGCCAACAGCTGAATGAGCAAGGAAGGGAATTTTCCCCCCAGAAATGCCAGAGAAGAACAGAGTCAGCTGGCATCTTGGTTTTAGCCTTGTAACATCCTGGGCAGAGAACACAGTCATGTTGTCATGTTGTGCCTGACCTCTGATCTACAGAACTGTGAGCTAGTCAATGGGTGTTTTATAGCCACTAAGTTTGTGGTCATTTATTTGGCAATAGAGAAGTAATATAACAACTAAACATTGCCTTCCACAGTCTGCCAAGCAATCTTTGAGAAGATTTTAACCCCATTATCAAGATAAATTATGTGAAAAGTAATGAATTAAAAACATAAGAGGATACCTGGAACAACTGTATGCCAACAAACTATACAACTTAGATGAAATAGAAAAATTCCTGGAAACACATGAACAAGCTACACTGACTCAAGAAGAAGAAATAGAAGATCTCAATAAACCAATCACAAGTAAAGAGATTCAAACAGACATAGAAAATCTTCCTATAAAGAAAAGCCCAGACCCAGATGGCTTCACAGGGGAATTTTCTCAAGCATTCCAAAAAGAACTACCAATCCTGCTCAAACTTTTCCAAAAATTTGAGGAAAAAGGAACATTACCTAACTTATTTTATAAAGCTAACATCATTTTAATACCAAAACTGGGTAAAGATGATACAAGAAAGGAAAACTACAGGCCAATTTCCCTAATGAACACAGATGCAAAAATTCTCAACAAAATACTAGCAAAACAACACATTCAAAGAATTATATACACCATGACCAAGTGGGATTTATACCAGGACTGTGAGGATGGTTCAACACAAGAAAATCAACTAATGTAATATAGCACATTAATGTTAGGTTGGGGGAACGGGGAAGGGCACTGCAACTGGAGCTGCGGAGGCTGTGTCACCCCTCCCAACCTGACTTCCGGAACTAATGAACTGCCCCTTCCGGATGTCACCTAACCTCCATCCTTAAAAGCTGCCCGCACTGAAGCCCACATGCTCACTCACCTCCCTCCATCTTGGGTTTGGTGAGCTCTGCCCGGGAGCGCAGAAATAACCCTCCAACTTTAAATTTCCTTGTCTATGTTCCTTCTTTCTCACCCTTTCGCCTCCTAAACCTTTCAATTAACAAAAGTAAAGTGAAAAATCACATGATCATCTTGGTTGATGCTGAAAAAGCATTTAACAAAATTCAACATCCTTTTCTGATAAAAAATACTTCAAAAGGTAGGAATCAAAGGTAACTTATTCCCCATAAGATAGGGAATGAGTCAAGGGTGCCCTCTGTCACCACTATTATTCGACATTGTACAAAAAGTTCTAGCTAGAGCAATCAGGCAGGAAAAAGAATAAAAGGCATCCAAATTAGAAAGGAAGAAGTAAAAACATGATACTAGGAAAATCCTGAGAAATCTACAACAAAGATACTTGAGTTAATAAATTCAGCAAGGTGGTGGGATATAAAATTAATGTGCAAAAATCAGTAATGTTTCTATACAGAAGCAATGTCCTAACTGAGGAGTCAATTAAGGAAAAAAATTCCATTCAAAATAGCAACTAAAAGAATCAAGTATTTAGGAATGAACTTAAATAGAAATGTTAAAGGACTTGTACACAGAAAACTACATAACATTGCTAAAAGAAATCAAAGATGTAAATAAGTGGAAAGACAATCCATACTCATGGACAGTAAGGTTAAATATAGTTAAGATGTCAATTCTTTCCAGATTGCTCTACAGATTCAATGCAGTGCCAATCAAAATTACAATGACCTACTTTGAAGAGTTGGAAAAACTAGTTACCAAATTCATCTGGAAGGGAAAGAGACCCTGAATAGCTAAAAACATCCTAAAAAGGAACCAAGTGGGAGGATTAAAAAACTCCCTAATTTTAAAACTTATTATAAAACCACAGTGGTCAAAACAGCATGGTACTGGCACAAAGATAGAAGTATTGACCAATGGAATTAGTCTGGAATGGTAATTGTTATTCCTGGATTTTGAGGGGCTATTTTATATATGTATAAACTGATATTTAGAGATAAGAACAAAGCTGAGTACAAAAATAGACCACTAAATCAAAGGTTCAACTGATCTTTGACAAGGCCCTCAAATCCTCTGAACTGGAACAAAATAGTCTTTTCAATAAATTGGCATAGGAGAACTGGATATCAATAGCCAAAAAGAATGAAAGAGGACCCTTATCTTACACCCTATACAAAAATTAACTCAAAGTTGATCAACACCTAAACAAAAGAACCAGTACTATAAAGCTCCTAGAAGAAAATGTAGGGAAACATCTTCAAAACCTAGTAATATGAGGTAGCTTCCTAAACTTTAGACCCAGAGCACAAGCAACTAAAGAAAAAATAGATAAATGGGCACTCCTTAAAAATCAAATATTTTTGCACCTCAAAAAGACTTTGTCAAAAAGGTGAAGAGGCAGCCAACTCAATGGGAGAAAATATTTCAAAATCACACCTCAGATGAAGGTTTGATATCCTGTATATATAAAGAATTCATACAACTCAACAACAAAAAAACAAGCAACACAATTTTAAAGTGGGCTAAAGATAGGAATAGACATTTTTCTGAAGCGCAAATACAGATGGCTAAAAAGCACATGAAGAGATGTTCAGTTTCATTAGTTATATGGGAAATGCGGATCAAGATACGATGACATACCACCTCACACCTATAAGAATGGCTGCTATTAAACAAACAGGAAACTACAAATGTCTGAGAGGATATGGAGAAATTGGGACACTTATGCACTGCTGGTGGGAATGTATAATGATACAGCTGCTATGGAAGACAGTTTGGCGTTTCCTTAGGAAACTACATATCAAGTTGCTCTAAGACCCAACAGTACTACTACTCAGTATATACCCAGAAGAGCTGAAAGCAGTGATCCAAACAGAGATTTGCACACCGAAATTCATAGCAGCACTATTCATAATTACCAAAAGATGGAAACAATATAAGTACCCATCAACAGATGAGTGGATTAACAAAATCTGGTATATACATACAATGGAATATTATCAGGAGTAAGACAAAATGGCATCCTGAACCACATGGCAAGATGGATGAGCCTTGAGGACATATACTCCCTTTGGGTCTTATAGACAGATCCAAAAGGATAGATACTGTATGATCCACTTTTATGACCATGGCAAAGGTAAAAGCAGAGGCATATAATACAGAATATAGGGGACCTAGAGATACACAGAAGCTTGGGATGGGTGAATAGTTAGCTAATATGGTTGAACTTAATTGTAAGTGAATACACAGAAGTGAAGGCAGTACACTAGTGGGTCTATAAGTAATATTGCCATATTAAAGATGAACAGGATTGAAAGGAGTTGTATTAGACTCATGTGTCCCATTGATTAAATCTACAAATATAAATAAGTTCTTGCATGAACTATTGCAAATGTATGAATCTTTTACAAAGAGTGTATAATTTCAGGGTATGAGGGGAAAATGCTATTACATGCTATAAGGGCTATGTTTAACAGGAAAACATCAACAATACCACAGCAATACCATGGGTACATAATGGGGGGAGAGACAAGAGTTAGGGGAAGATTTGGATTTTCCATTTGGTGAGGGTGTTTTCTGGCTATCTTTCTCTTGGGAACAATGAAATTATCCAAAACTGATGGACTGTTGACTTTGGACATTATACATGAGGTCCAGCAGATGGACGAGACTGAAAGATGCACTGACTGAAAAGTAGATTGATGAGTGATGGTATAAACATGTGATTGAACACTGTGCTGCTACAAAAAGGAACGAAGTTGTGAAGCATGCAGTGATGCCAATGAATATGTGGGACATATGGTGAGGCAAAATAAGCCAGAAATAAAAGAGCAAATATTGTATGATCTCATTTAGAAAATTCTTCTAAGAAAACTGGGTCCTAGATTGTTAGTTCTTATAGTGGCCGCATTTAGTCTGGAATGGTAATTGTTATTCCTGGATTTTGAGGGGCTGTTTTATATATGTATAAACTGATATTTAGAGATAAGAGCAAAGCTGATCAGGTCAGGATTAAAGCAGTTCAGAATACCAGGTAAGGAAGACTATGCCTGTATTTTAGAACTTCATCTACTCTTTGGAACCAAAGGAAGAAAGGTTTATTTTGTCCAGAACCGAAATTTTTGGTAGCATATAATCTAACTCAACCTGTATGGATGGATCATTTAAACAATCCAAACACAGGGAGCCCAGAATAAGAATGAGAGCCTTTAATCTTGTATAGTTTAGGGTAATGTATACTCTGGATACATCCCGGAGTATAGTAAGCAGATAATCAAAAGTATTGGCAAAGTCCCTTGAGGGATGGGAGAAATAATATGGAATTATTAAACTTTACCACCATGGAAACCTCTGATGCTGTGTTAAAGATTATGGACACCAAAATCAATAAGCCAAGCCCTTGATCTTGAGGCTTGCCCTTGTGAAGCTTATATATGTAGTGGAGAAGTTTAGCCTACTTATAGGTATGCCTAAGCATTACCTCTGGAGAACCTCTCTTGTTGTTTAGAGTTGGCCTCTCTCTCTCTCTCTAAACTCAACTCTGCATGTGAAACCATTGCCCTCCCCCCTACATGGGACATGACATCCAGGGATGAAAGTCTACCTGTGTGGGAGATGACTCCCAGAGATGAGTCTGGCACTGTGGGATCAACAATGCCCTCCTGACCAAAAGGGGGAAACGAAGTGTAACAGATAAGGTATCAGTGGCTGAGAGTTCAAAGTCAAGAGGCTACTGTGGAGGTCACTCCTATGTAAGCTTCAGTTAGACATTGCTACTATCAGAACTTGCCAAACCCCAACCAAACCATTCCTGCCAATATTAAAAAATACCTAGGGCAATACATAAGATTCTACAAAGGTTTGACGCACTAGGGTAACTTTCCAGAAACGTGCAACCTACACATGGGTCCCTGGACCAGATGATATCAGGAAAAAAAGTTGCAATGGAACTTTAAGTTTTCTCTGAATTTAATATTATGAGTAAAAAACTTTATTACAGATGGAAAATTGCTATTCAGAAATTATTATATGATAAATATAATATTTCATTTTTCAAAAGATTGAACTGATAAATAGAATTGAAACAAATAGCTAATAACATGGAAAAAAGTTTTATCATGATTTCACATCCTTATAGATTCTACATAGATTCACTAATTTTTATATAAGAAAAGAAACAATAAAATATCCCTCTTATCTTGGGGGTGGCAAAGGCTTTTTAAAATGATGAAATGAAAAACAAACAAAGGAAAAGCTGATGGATTTTGTTTATATAAAACATTTCAAACATCTCTCTATAAAGTAACAGTGGAGGCACAATAACAAAACCAAAAGATGAACAGCCAAGTAGGATAAGTATTTGCTATATATACAAGAGGCCAACATGATAATAAACCAATATAATGAGGACAATACTATTCTAGAAAATGTGGGCAAAGAACATGAATTGGCAAAACACAAAGATATAATTAAGTGACCAATAAAGCTCATGAAGTAAAAATATATCGCTAATAACTAAAAAAAGTTAAAATATAAATAACATATTGCTTTTTGCTTATTAAGTGGAAAAACAGTAAAAAGAATGGTAGTAACAAGTGTGAAAAAAAAGTTGTAGGAAAAGACTCCTCTTTACTGTTAGTAGGAATGGAAATTGATAAAATATTTCTAGGAAAATATTTTTAAATTTGTCTTCATTAAACTTGTGCATGTCCTTTGATTCAACACACATTTTCTGAATCCAAATATGCATGAAATGATTTCTCTCAAAGCAATAACCACAGGAATGCAAATATTGCAATGCTAATGCAGTCTTTAATAAAATTAGAAACATGACAAAAGTTCAACAATGTGGGATTATGACATAACTGTACCATGGGACACTTTTTCTTATTATGATGTTGAAGAAGAGTATTTATTGGCATTAAAGTAATAAATAAAATTGATGATATGTGACAGAAACACAAAGAAGGAAGGGGTTGGGTAAAAAAATAAATTAATATGAGAATTAATTTATTTATAATTATATAATAATATAAATTATTTCATATTTATTTATTAACGGAGAATGTTGACAATTACCTTTGGTGTAAAGTAATTAAATCTGACACAACATGAGACTGAGGTTCTAGTTCAAAGAGAAGGGCAAGAAGGAGAAAAATGAAAGGAACTGCTATCCTCCCTAAATGAATCAGGTGGCAAGTCCCCATGGCAAAACTCATTCTACAAGTCTTATAAAGTGGAAGCTTGAATTCTACAACTCCAGAGATTCAACATTCCATGAGTGAATGCAGTTGGTCAGTGTGTCCAACCTTTTTGATTGTTAAGCACTATGTGTGCAACATAGAGGTTTTGTGTTTAAGCCTTGCCTGGCACTACATTCTCAAAAAGGCAGTGAAACATGTTAGGGAGAGAATGGATTTTTCATCTTAACAGATATCTCTTTCAATCATGTCCCTGTTACTTAGTGAGTGACTGTCTTCAACTTATTAACCTCTCTAAGCCTCTGTTTCCCTGGGGAATATAACAGTACCTACTTTAGAGAATGGCTATAAAGATTAATTTACATAATCCTTATGCTGTCTTGGATTCTTACTTGCTAACACTCCTTTTCAAGATAAAAAAAGAAAAGAAAAATGTCCTCTGAACTAAAGGCCAGTACTTGTCCGTCTCAAAGAAACTGTAAGAGCAAATCCTCCTTGTTTTGATCAGCCTTTACTCAAATGTTGCTTTTACAAAGATCAACTTATGAGACCTATCAAGGTACTCTTCAATATATACCTAAAAAACCCCATATTGCCAGCCTCCCGTCCATACCCTATAGCATCAATGTGCTTTGCCCTCCCTTGCCCTTGACCCTGTCTGCCATGCCTTTCTGTGATGCCCTCTGGAAATCTCTTCATACTTAATACTACCTTTTATCCTCCACTTTGTTATCTACCCCCTTTTATCAAGGGAAACTTGGATCTCTCCTGAGGTCTCTGCTTCCCCTGATATGGTCACAAATGGAAGTTTTTTTTATATTTTCAGCCCTCTCATACCTCAGGGTGAAAGGAATAGTATTTGCCTGGTTTTTATTTTCACTTTTAGGCAATCATTTCTTCACCCTCTTATAAAAAGCAAGCAGGCAGACTGTCTAAAAACTTGTTCTCACTCCTTCAAAGCTTATGCAATTTGACAGTACTGTCATCTACCAATCTCTCACTTATTCCCCTAATTTATTGAAGATTTTGGTGGCTACTATGTACTGTAAAATCTGTCATAATTCTGGATAAGCTCATAGTAAAAGGGATGACTATTCAATACTCTAACTTCTGAGTTTCATGACCTCCCTTTATCACCAGACCTTACCCTCCACTCTACATCTGCCATACACTACCATGGTCACACGTTGGATTTTGTCATCATCTATAATTATTCTAATTCCAAAATTAGATGACAAAACTACAAAACTGATTCAAGCATGCCATTCTGTCATCACAACCTCCTCTCCTTCCAGCTTGCAAACATGAACATGATTGTTCTTTGAATTCAAAATAACATTTGGTCCTTTGATCCCTCTTTTCTACTTCAATCCATTGCTTCCTTCCTTTTTTCATTTCCATCTGTCAAACCTAAACTGCATTAGAAACATTCTTAGTAAAATGCTAAGCTTCCTTGCCTTTTTATCTTTTCCTTTCACTCTCTCATAAGATATGTCCGGGATAAAGCCAATGCCTCCCTTCTTACCTGCACCGTAGCAGTTCAACAATGGTGGGAAAAGTCCTACCGTAGGGTAGATGTACCCTGTTATAAATTCAGGATGACCAGTCTTAAATGGGTCCTCCAACACTGCATGGGAGGCCTAAGTTTCATTGGCCAACTTCCTCTATCACTCATCCTAAGGATTGTTTGAATCATTCAGCAGGTTACATTTGCAGAGAAAACAGAAGCCATCACTCTTGACGTTCTAATACCAAATGTCAAAAACTGCACCTATCCTCCCATGCTTCTCTCTTATTACGCCTGAGAATTGATATCTTCAACCTAAGCATAGTCTATCTACCTGTGCCTTGGTTGCTGTCCCTTTTCCTCATTCTCACTACTGATCACCTCTGCTCTGTCTTATACTATCAACTTTTTCCTCCCAGTGGAATAATTCCATCAACTTTAAAATGTACTCAAATCACTTCCATTAAAAGTAATAATACAATGATAATGATAAAGCACCTGTTTCAATCTACTCAACTTTGTTTCACTCTACTCAACTTTTCCCTATATTACTAGTCTATATTTTTCTCCCCCTTCACAATCAAATTTTTAAGAGTTGTGTGACCGTCATTTACCACTAACTCTTTTTTAATGTGAAATATAACATATATACAAAGAAGCAATACATTTCATAGTACATTTTAACAAATAGTTATAGAACAGATTTCAAGGTTTGGTATAGGTAACAGTTCCACAATTTCAGTCTCCACTGGAGACTAAAAGAAACATCAATATAATGATTCAGTAGTTATACTCATTTGTTAAACCCTATCTTCTCTGTTATAACACCTCCTTCTCCTTTGATCCTTCTCCCAATCTTAAGGGATAACCTTTAGCGGTGTCAACAATATAGGCTAGGAGGATGGAATTAGTTGGTGTTCTTAGAAAGGCTGGCCCCTGTGTGTTATAGGACTTTTCTGACCTAGGGACCATGTGAAGGTTATAGACTTCAGAAAAGTAAACAGCGTATGAAACTTCTGTAGAATCTCAGGTAGAGCCCTAGGTGTTCTTTAGGGTTAACAGGAATGATGTTGGTTGGGGTTTGGCAAACAATGGCTACTAGCAGTAGCCTGAAGCCTACAAAGTCTATAAGAATGGCCTCCAAAATATCCTTTTAACTCTACTTGAATTCTCTTAGCCACTGTTATCTTACTTTGTTACACTTCTTTACCCTTTTTTGGTCAGGAAGATATTGTAGATCCCATGGTGCCAGGCAAAGACTCATTCCTGAGAGCCATGTCCCACTTTGTCAGGGAAAATTTCATCCCTGGATGTCATGTCCTACATAGGTAGGAGGGTAATAATTTTCCTTGAAGTGTTGGACTTAGAGAGGGAGAGAGGCCACAACTGAGAGACAAAAGAGGTTTTCTGAAAGTAACTCTAAGGCATAATTATAGTTAGATTTAGCTTCTCCACCACAGAAGTAAGTTTCATGAGAGCAAGCCTCAAGATCAAGGTCCCACCGTCTCTTTTACTCATTCCTATTTGGCTTCCACACTCATTACACTGTTGAAACAGTGCTTATTGATCTGCACAAGTTTTTTCTATATAAAAGAGATTAGCTCGAGGACTTCCTGGAAGATGGCCAACTAGAGTAGTTTAAGATTAGCCCTGCTCCATGGAAAAGTTAGAGAAGGGACAGGAAGGGGACTGAGGCAGCAATTTGGGAATGCAGCTGACCTAGGAGAGCTTTCTGCACCACATGTGGCAGCCCTGGTTGTGGAGGTCAAGGAATTGAGACGCAGAAAGCTGGAGCCTGGCACAAAGTAGCAGAGCCCTTGGGAGTGCACAGACGGGTATATGGGACTAGGAAGTAAGCCAGTCTGCGTTCCTTGGACATGCTACCCTCACCAGCACAGCCCATGACTGGAGACTCACCCCACACCCCACGCACCTGAACCCCATCATCTGCTCCTATTCCTAGCACTCCAGGTGCCCCGACCCCACCCGCCCCCAGTGCAAGTACCTCCCCACACCCCCAGCCCAAGTGCAGCCCAACCCACTTCTCCTACAACCCTCCCAAGCACTACCTCCCTCTCCCTGTTCCCTGCAGGCTGTTACCAGCACATAAAGGTTGCAGGCACTAACCTCCATACCTAGGCTACCCGGTTTCCTGCCTGATGTAGTTAGATTCACCTGTGGTAGTTAGAGTCAGTTGTCAATTTGGCCAGGTGAAGGCACCTAGTTCTGTTGCTGTGGATATGAGCCAATGGTACGTGAGCCTCATCTGTTGCTGATTTACATCTGCAGTTACATTTACAATAGGCTAGGAGGTGTGCCTGCTGCAATGAATGACATTTGACTTAATTGGCTGGTGCTTAAATGAGAGAGCTCAATACAGCACAGCCCAAGCAGCTCAGCCCAGGCCTTTGGATATGCAGAAAGGAATCACCCCTGGGAAAGTTGATTGGAATCCAAAGGCCTGGAGAGAAGGCCAGCAGAGACCATCCTGTGCCTTCCACTTAAGAAAGAACCTCAGTGGAAAGTTAGCTGCCTTTCCTCTGAAGAACTAACAAAATAAATCCCCTTTTATTAAAAGCCAATCTGTTTCTGGTGTGTTGCATTCAGGCAGCTAGCAAAACTAGAACAGTGCTCACAGTGTGGCACAGCCTCACCCCACCCTCCCTGAGCTCAGTGCATCTGTTTACAGCACTCCCAGGCCCACGCATGTACACGGCATCCTTTACAGCAATCCTAGAACCACGAATGCACACAGCCTTCAGCCTTACTTCCCAGCTCTGAGAAAGTGCCAACCTGCACAGCCACGAAAGCGTCATACCAACCTTTAACCCTGTATAGATTATTGTAATGCCTGGAAACATCCTAGATTATATTAATCAGTTAATCAAAAAGTATTGGCAAAGTCCCTTGAGGGAGGGGAGAAAGACTATGGAACTACTAAATCTTACCATCAGGGAATCCCCTGATACTGTGTCAAAATTTAAGGATACCCAATCAATAGGCCATGACCTCAATCATGAGGCTTACTCTTGGGAAGCTTATGTAGGTAGCATAGAAGCTTAGACTACTTATAGACATGCCTAAGAGTTACTTCTGGAGGACCTCTTTTGTTGCTCAGATGTGGCCTCTGTCTCTCTAAGCCCAACTCTGCAAGTTTTGCTCTCCCCCCTACGTAGGACATGACATCTGGGGGTAAAAGTCTCCCTGGAGATGTGAGAGAGGACTCTCAGGGATGAATCCAGACCTGGCACCGTGGGATGAACAATTCCATCCTCACCAAAAGGGGGAAAAGAAGTGTAATTAATAAAGTATCAGTGGCAGAGAAGGTTGCTCTTACGCAGGCTTCAGAAAGACCTTGCTACCTATCATAACCTGCCAATCCACAACCAGGACCATTTCAGCCAATCCTAAAGAACACCTAGGGCAATATACAAGATCCCACAAGGGTTCCAGGCACTTGAGTAACTTTCCAGAAATCTACAATCTCCAGATGGGTCTCTGGTCCAGATAAGTCCTGAAACCTAGCCTAGCTTCTCCAGAACATCAGATAATTCCATCTCCCTACCCCATATTAGTGACAAATCCTTCCAATATAAAAAATTAAGACTTGCCATAGCCCAAACAACCCCACAGAGAGGTTTGGAAAGATCAAAGGTGATGGCAGAACTATACATAGAAGATAGGACTTAACAAATTAATATGAATGTTGAATCATTAAATTGATATCTCTTTTAACTTCCAGTATTCAGAGCAGCTGGAAGCAAAAACCTAAAATTGTGAAATTGTAACCCATGTCAAAGTCTGAAATGTGTTCTACAACTAATTGTTGTGCTGTGTTTGGAAATTTATAGCTTTTTTTTTGTATATATGTTATTGTTTGTAAAAAAGTCGATTGTGATGATATAAAAGTATTTAAGCCCTCTAGCCTCCTATATTCTGGAGAAGCTAGAAAGAAAAATACGAGAGGGACGGAGGGTATTCCATGACAAAGTCTGGGATCTATCCTGTAACCACTTTTTGGAGAGTGCTTTGAAAACTATAGCTTTTTTATTTCTTTGCTTTGTATATATATTATACTATACAACAACAAAGTTAAGGAAATAAAAGATAAAAAAGGAAATTATCGCTTTGTGCATGCGCTGAGTTTCCACTATGTTTCCTCACTCTGTCATTTTTCTTTTTACTGAGCTTACGGTGATACTTGTTTCATGGATTTCTAAAAATTTTGTGTTATCAATCTTTTCTGTAATGGTTGCTGTGTTTGTGTCCACTTCTTGTTTGAGTGGTTGTGGCAACATGGTAGAGGAGGGAGTTCCAGGACCTAGTCCTTCCACCATGACTATTAAACAGGCAGGAACTGTCTGAAACAATTATTCTTAAACCCCAGAGGCAAGAAGAACACTATACACAACCCAGAAAGAGCAAGAGGGACATGCTGATAAATTATGATAGAGATTAGCACATTTCTCTCTGCATGGTGGCTACCGGCACCCATCCCCCACTCTTGCAGCAGAGCACCATGCGGTCCAGCCTCTGGCTGGCTCGCTGGTGACAGGAAGAAACTTAAAAATCCTCTTTCAAACACTGATCGTGACTTTTTATTAGTGCCTCCAGATCACTGGGGGCCTGGACCTGAGGGCAGCCATTGTTTCAACCCACACCAGAAAAGGCCACAGTGGAGGAAGCTTAAAGACACTGCTTCTTCAGGCCTGCAGGAGATATTTAGCTGAAGGGGTGCGTTTGATGGGCAGGCCAAGAAAGCTCAACTTTGGGGAACTGGAGAAGAATTTCTTGGCACCCTCCCAAGCGTACTTTCGAGCTGGTCTGTCTTCCCTTCATGGGTCCATGGACCTGTTGTGGTTGGAAAATACTGACTTGGGAAAATCACCTATGAGGTGACCAACCTCTCAGTATTTGCCATTCAGGCAAAAGGAGCTCAAGACAACTAAAGAAATATACAAGCAGACAGTCTGGGACAAAGGACAGCAGCTTCAAATACAACGGGAAGTCTGTCTCCTGGGAAACAGAGAGAAAACCAAATTTCTATAAACAGGGAATTCCAAAACAACTAAGCAAAAATCCAGGACAAGACAGAGGCCCAGGCAGACAGAGAAAACCTTGCACACTGCATTTTCCTTAGGTAGAACTTCCTGATATGAGGGCTGAATCTCAAAAAATCTCTGTCTGATCATCAGCTAGTTACAAAATCAAGGAACAATCTCAGGGATTAAATCCCAGAGTTAATATTTTAAAATATTAAAATTTACAGTGTGCAGCAAAAGAATACAAAGCAAGCAAAGAGAAAGGAAAAGATGACTCATCCAAAGGGAGAGGATAAAAATCCAGAAAACATCAATGAAGAAGATGAAAATGTTGACATACAAAACAAAGCCTTTGAAAAAAATGATCATAAAAATGCTAAAGGAGATGAAGGAAAATACAGGGAAAGGACTAAAGAGCACCAGGAAAACACGAATGACCAGTATGAGACTCTTAATAAAGAGATATAAATTTTAAAAGGAACCAAGTAGAAGTACAAGTTATGAAGACCATAATAACTGAAATGAAAACTTCCTAGAATGATTTCAACAACAGATTGGAGATGGCAGAAGAAAGAATCAGTGAACTTGAAATCCTGATGCAATAACATTGCAATAATGCAATAACATGCAATAACATTGGTGAAACATTAAGACACCATATTTAGTGTAATAAGCCAGGTACAAAAGGACAAATATATAATCTCACTGATACGAAACAATTAAAATAAACTCATAGAGTCAAAATCTAGAACACAGTTTATCAGGGGATGAAGTTAGCATAGGAAATGGGAGTTTAAGACTAAAAGTACATGGTTCCTATTTGAAATTATGGAAATGTTTTGGTAATGGATGATGGGTTTTTTTTTTTTTTTTTTTTTTTTCCACATGGTCAGGCACCGGGAATTGAACCCATGTCTCTGGCATGGCAGGCAAGAACTCTGCCACTGAGCCACTGTTGCCCACCCAGGATGGTGGTTTTGATAGCACAACATTGTGAACATAATTAACAGCACTAAAATACATACCTGAATGTGATCAAAAGGGGGAAATGTTAGCTTGCATGTATAGTAACAGAACAAAATTAAAAAAACAATCAACGGAATTACACTGCACAGTAAACCCTAAGCTAAAGCATGGAATATAGTTAATAGTGCAATTATAAAAATGTGCTAGCACCAATTGTAACAAATGTTTCACACCAATGCAAGGTGTAAATAGGGTTATTTATGGGAATCCTGTATTTTATGCATGCTTGTTCTGTAAATCCACAACCTTGCTAATAATGGAAAAAATACTACTGTTTGGTATTTTACCTGGCTTACTAACATTTTAGATTTGAGGACATTTTATACCTTGTATTTGTGATGTCACTTTTGATGGGGAGGAGGAATGGAAAAATGGTGAATGATTATATTCTGCCCATTCAGTTCTATAGAATGCCTATTGATTGAATTAGGTACCTACTAATTTTATCACGTTTTCGTGATTTTTGTTGTGAATCTTTTTATATGCCTGAATAAACTTTGTGCAAATGATTGGATATATAAAGAATTGAAATAGATGCCACGAAAAGTCCAAAATGCATTATAAAACTTCATGTAGCTTTACAGCAATATTATTCTCTGTACTCAATATAATTTACTTGTGATCTCTTGACTAGTAACCCAGACAAATAATGAGACTGAGGGCATACTCCTCAGGCTAAGTGTCCAGAAGCCTTGTTATGCAAGGCCCCCATGTGGCAGTTTAATGACACACTGTATAAGCCAAAAATTGCTTGTGTTGTAATGAAATCTTGTTGATTAGCCTTTGAAAAATTACATTAATACCTAAACATCCAAATGAAGTTTTACTAAGTCTTTAAATTATAACTTTACAGTACAGATAATATGAAAATGTACTTGTTTTAATTTCCTAGGCAGCTTAAAGCAAATACCATGAAACAGTTTTGGCTTAAACAATGGGAATTTATTTGCTTATGGTTAAAGCCCAGGGGTACATGGGTGGTTCAGTGGTAGAATGCTTGCCTTCCATGTGGGAGTCCTGGGTTTGAGTCCCGGACCATGCACCACGCGCCTCCCCCCCCCCAAAAAAAAAGCCCGGGAAAATGACCAAATCGATGCTTTCTTTCCAAATACCAGCTGCTGGCGATCTTTGGCTTCTCTGCCACATGATAACGTACATGGAGTCTGCTGTTCTCCTCCTTCTCTTCCAGGTTTCTAGCTTCGATGGCTTTCTCTTTGTCTGAATTTCATTTTCAAATAAAGGGTACGGGTAAGGGGATTAAGACCCATTCTAACTGAGGTGAGTCACACCTTAACTGAAGTAGCCTTATCAGACGGTCCTACTTACAATGGATTCACAACCACAGAACTGGACTCGATTTAAGACCCTGTTTTTCTGGAGCACATTGAGAGTTTCAAACCACTACAGCACTTGAGGCTACAAAGTCAGTTTGAAGAATAACATCCCACTTTTCTCTATCCAACACAGTCACCTACTTTTATTTTTCTTGCTCAGCGCCTCAGTGTGTTCTCTCTGTCCTTCCAGACATATGAGCATATGTTTCTCTAGGAATTTTCTTGATAACTGATGGCTTTCCACTCTCTCCTACACAGGTTTAATCTGGGGTTAAAAAAAACTTCAATTTGAGTAGTATTCATCCCTGCCAGTGTGAGTATTTTGCTGAGATTGCCTGCATAGGCATGCCTCTGTTTCCTGATGGCTAAATCTGAATTCATTCTGTTAGGCTAGCAAGAAGAGACAGGTTAAGCCATAACTCCTAAAAGGAGAAGCCTACTTCAAGGGGACAGCTATCAATATAGAGCAGACAACAAATGTTTGGGAACAAAGGCCCTGACCTAGCTACAAATGCCTACTGGTGAGGGAAAAAACTACCTGTATTAGGTTAATGTGAAAGATAAAGTTTAACGTTTGCTCAAACTATTTTCTCATACCAGAATTTTAATGTATGAATATTCATTGCAGTATATTAGCTAAGCATTAGAAATATATTTTTCTTCTACATGAAACAGATTTTTATTCTAGTATGACTTAACAGCAAAAAAAAGACTGACTCTTTGCCGTTATGATTTTAGAGTTTTTCATTTAAAAAATTTCAGAACTTAATTTACAGCTTTATTATACAGAACCCTGTTTTTAAAAGTTACATAAAGTAACTGTCTCCTGTAGTACTTTGTACAATATTTAAACAATACAGGGATATCTATACTAAGACGTATATTCAGTGACATTCTTGACCGAAACTTTAAAACCAGAGGTGGAAGTTGTGTGGATTTTGGAACCGCCAAAACGAGGAAAATTCAATAAAATGTCAAATATGACTTTGAATTAAATTCAGTGAATATTTATTGAAAACCTGTTCTATGTACAGCACCGTGCTAGGCCCCATGGAGATAAAGGGATAGTGGTTATTAAGGATTCATTAAAATCTGGATGAATGGCAGGCCTAGAGAACTTGGGTGGAAGTACCTGACCTTACAAGCTGGTAAGGCCCAAGGGGCGGTGAAGAAACCCAGGATAGTGGGCTGTGATAAGCCTCTTAGAAGAGCCGCCTCGGCTCACCGCCCCACCTTCTCCCGCAGTACCCGGGCCGCTGCCTAGGACTGAAGAAGGGTGCAGAAAGAAGACTAGACTCTTGCACCGCGCTCGTTCTCACGCTGGCGGGCAAGCCGCGCTGAGGGCTAAAGTGAGGGCGGCGTCGAGTCGAGGGTCAAGAACTCCCACCTCCGGCGCCCCAATTCTACGGGCAATTTCCCCCCTTCGGCCACTATATCGTTATCAGGCCGGGATAGGGCGTTAGGACAAAAGAAACACGACCCTCCCAGGAAAGTCAGGTTCTTTGTCGGGTGCAGCAACCGCTGCGTCGGGAGCTGCTGTATTCTCTGAAGCTGCGGGCACCAAAAGACGTGGGAGTCGGGTATGGGGAAGATACGATCTTTTAAGGCTTGAGATCCCAGGCCAGGGTCGGCAAACCGCCCGCGGCATCCCGGGGTCCCGTATCCCACAATCCCAGCGCAAACAGCGGCGCCGCTCCCCCGCGCGCGGACTCTGCGGCACGTGGACGGCGAGCGCGAGCCCGGCGTCTTGACAGCTGCCCACGCGTCGGGCCGGTGCGCGCGGTCGGCCCCGCCCCTCGCGCGCCGCAATTGGCTCCAGGTGAGGTAGCATTGGCCTGATAGGTGGCGGGCGGGCGGGGCTACGTTGCGAGGCCCGGGGCCTCTCCGCAGCTGCCGCTACTGGGGCGGGACCGAAAGCCCGGGGTGGGTGGTTTGGGTGTGCGGCCCTGGTGGGCACGCGCGTGCGCGCCGGCCGCTGGAGTCCCCGGGGAGCTCCCGACACAAACCCGCCCGCGCGGCGCGATACCGAAGGTGGTGCGGCGTGTTTGAGGGTCAAGCGCGAGCCGTCAGTCCCCGGGTGCGAGTCCCCTGCTGTCCTCCACATCCTCCCTCCCTCCTGGCTCCTTCCCTACGTCGCTCCCGCGCCCCCACGTGCGCGCACCCAGCGAGAGCCCGGGGAGGCAAGGGTAGGGGCTAGAGGGGTCGTACGAGACAAAGGGGGCGCGGGGTTCAGCCGGCCATGGCCTCCCGGAGTCTGGTGGGCCTGAGTGGGAGCCGCAGCGGCTGTAAGAAGAGCCTGAGCGCCCGCAATGCTGCGGTGGAGAGGAGGAACCTGATTACTGTGTGCAGGTACGGCGCGGTACGCCTCCGGGCGCGAGCACTGGGGACCGCGGGCTCAGCTGGGGGCGGTGGGTGGGCGCGCGAGCCTCTTCGGGGTCCCAGAGACCAAGGGCTGTGGTCCCGGCCCCTCCGCCGCGACGGGCGCGTCCTCGGGCCGCCGGCGCCGCGGAAAGGGCTGCGGAGGATGCTCGCCCGGGCTCTGAGAGCCGCTGAGGCCCCAGACTTTGTCATTTGCAGTGCTGAAGGCAGCCGAGGGTAGGGCTTGGGGCGGGGCTGGGGGAGGATTTGTTTTGAATGTGCAGTCTAGTGTCAGAGTAAACGAGGAGGGCAAGGAGGAAGCTTTCACTTAGTGCACATTAAGCAGTCAGCCAGCTTTTGGGAAAACAGTCGTTATTGTGATTGTTAATTGTGTTGCCCCTGAATCTGAGTGCAACATTTTGTTGCTTTGGTAGAGGGGTGTGTGTATGTCTGTGTGTGCGTGTGTATTCACTCATTTCATTTGATATTGAGTGCCTGCTACATGCCAGGCAACGTGTATGTGTCCTCTGCACTTTTAAACTACAGTGTGTGTGTGGTTTCTGCAGTTGTTATTAGGAGTTGGAACTGTGGAGGATCCTAGTCTTTGTGTCAGTTATTTACTCCAAAGTCTGCCTTTCCTTAAATATTTTCTAGTTATGAATAGTAGCCCCTTACTCTAGAAAATAAGAAATAAAAAGAAAACAGCCATTATCTATAAGCTTGGTATTCAAAGAAAACTGATTTTAACATGCTGATACATTTTCTTTAAGCCTAATTTCTGAGTGTTAAGAAAAAAATTGAAATCCTAGGCATCAGTTTCTGAACCATTAAGTTGCTTTAAAATCATTTTGTCCCCTCAGGCCCCTAATCATCAGCGAGCAGTAATCCTCTAAGATTCAGAGGATGATGAAATCTTTTCTCCTTTGCAATACATGTCTGTTTTTTAATTCTCTTTTCTTTGGGTAAGCATGTCTCTTGCATTTTATGCAGAATACAGATATTTATACTAGGACATTCATTCAATAACTTTGATTCTTTTTTTTAAACTAGGACTGTTACAAATGTTCTTCTATTTAGCATTAAGATCTACCTCACATATGGTTATGGCACTTGGAGTTGTAAACAGTAAAATAATAAAGAATCTGTTTAATTTACCATGCAACCTTTTGAAGAGGTTAGGCTTATTAAATTTTTTAACATTTATGTGAATATGGTTTTTTAAAGTTAAGTGAAATAGAACAATAAGCAAGGCTGATTTGCTTATCTTTATTTGACAGACATTTTAAAAAATGCCTTTTCTTTAAGTGAGAATGCTGTCCAACAAGCTTCAACGGTGCTTCTTAGGTAATGTGTCTCATAAAAGCTGCTCAGAGCTAAGCTTTATTAGGATAACTGTAAGCTTTTTTGTTGTTGTTAGTAACTAGAAATGTTGTGGATTTACAGGAAAATTATGCATAAAATACAAAGTTACCATATACCACCCTTATAATAACAACTTGCATTTAGTGTGGTACGTTAAAGAATACTTTTGTAATTGTACTCTTAACTCTGGTGCATTGTTGTCGATAGGGTTCACTGCATTGTCAAGTGCTGTTTTAAATTTAATTTTTACTTTAGTAATATATAATACAAGCTAAAATTTCTCCTTTTAACCACATACACATATGTAATTCAGTGCTGTTAATTACATTCACAGTGTTGTGCTATCATCAACCACCATCCATTACCAAAACTTTACTGTCAACCCAAGTAGAAACTGTACAATTTAAGTGTTAATTCCCCACTCCCTTCTCTCACCCTGGCCCATGGTAACAACCTATATTCTAGATTCTGACTCTGAGTTTGCTAATTATTTCATATCAGTGAGATCATATGATATTTGTTCCTTTGTGTCTGATGTGTTTCAAATGTGAGCTTTTTGCTCAGTTTTCTTTTTTTTTAAATTTTCCTACCATAGCATCTGACCCTCAGTAACATTTATTAAAGGAATAAATTTAGTGGTGGGTACTATTCTTTTGTTTCTCCATTTTTGTCTTGGCTGTTTTTATATAATTTCATTGTTTGTGCCTTCAGGCAGTTCAGTAGAAGAAAGGGACTTATATATCAATCTTATTTAAATGATAACATTTTAAGTACTGTTTAAGAAATTTCGGTCACATCATATTGATTTGTGTGGGCAGCTGTCTGGGCTAGCTGTATTTTCATCATTTTATTTGCGTAATTATTTTCAACTATGAAATGATTATAACTGCTGAATTTAGTTACAGTTTATTCATAGATTTAGTATAATAGCGAAAATAAATTTCAATTTCTGGTGTAGATTTCAACTTTTATATTTATTTATATGGATAATATTGTGAAGATTGCTCTCCATGGCCAAATAGTTGATGGTGCATATATATTGTTGTCTATGTCTAGTAATGGAGTCTGTTTAATAGGCTTTGTCTAAAAGGCTTTGACTCTTTTTTTTTTTTTGGCATAGGCAGACACTGGGAATCAAACCTGGTTCTCTGGCACAGGCGAGAATTCTGCCTATTGAGCCACCGTGGCAAAAAGACGTAACTTTTTGGGAAAAAAAGTAACTGTATGTTTTAAGTAGCCCCTCCTCAAATTCAGCAATGTGAAAAAATCATGTGTTTATGTATTTCTGCTGCTTTTTTCTACTTTTCAGAGTTACTAAACCTTGGATATCTCACATATATCTCTTAATAAATTCATTTTGCGTTTTTGAATCAGAGATGATTTGATGTTGAAGTTGGGAGAAAGGTAGTTTAGAAGAAATAGAACTGATTCTAACTTGAATTTGTCACTAAGATAGTTGTGGGTCTTTGAACAAGCCAAGCAAACTTCCTGTTTTTGTTTGTTGGTTTGTTTGTCTGTAAAATGTTGGACTGGATCACCTGTAACCTGTGTGGACAGCTCTTAACTTATTAATAGTCTTCAAGCAGAACGTATTCATATTTGGTTTTGAATTTTTGTAAAATAAGGGTAGTGGTAGATATATGTTTAATGGTAGCTAGATGGGCCATGTCATTTTCTCTGTAAACAAAATTTTTGAATTGTACCTTCCATTTTGTGACTCTCCGTTGTTATTCTGGAAAAATCAAACAGTTTATAAAGCAAACGAAAAAAAAAAAAACAACAAAAACCAGAACCCCATCAGCATAAATCATTCTAGTTTCTCTATAAATACTTAAACTGGAATGCCTTTCCTTACCCCTTAAATAATTTATACATATTCTCATTTTTGGCTTAAAGTCTTATTGAAAATGTACACAATTCTTTAATTTTAAGGCATTTATACAAGTACAGTATTGTTATATACTGAACTTTGGAGGTGGGTTGTTTGGTTAAGTAGGATAGTCAGGAAAAGTTGAATTTTGGTTCACTGTGATTGTGTATGTGTGTAATTATTTTGCCAGTTTTTTTCAGTATATGTTCACATATTGTAGACTAACAATATTTGTATGGCCTCTATCCAAGCACATAAGTACTATTTTATTATATTGTTTACTGGTTGTGGTGGAGAGAAAGTAGGTCATTTGAGGACTCTCAGTCTACCACACTACACTCTGAAATATTTCTAGACTGGCTTTGGCTCTGTGTACCGAGTAGTATTTTCTCTGAAATTTTTCTGTTGTTTTGACTTTTGAAAAATTAAATTGTTAAAGTCCTTCAGATTTTTTCCAACCTGCATTTTCTACTAGTAGAAAATCATTTTACAGTCATTTTTGATCTTCATGATTTATTGAAAATCTTATCTGTTCCTTTGATTTTAGTTCTGTTAACAAAACATTAAAATCCAAATTCTCTACCTATGGATTAATTATGTCTTATTTACAAGTTGTTAAAAAGCTACATAACTGAAATGTATATGCATAGAACAGATTTTAAAATAACATTTATAAAACTTTTAAAACCATGCTTCAATAAAAACTCCTTGCACAAAGTCATAGTTTTCCTTTCTTAGGGATGGACAGAATATAAGTGACTAACAAGAGTGATTTAAGGAGATAGTGTGATGCAGTTAAGCAGGGTGGAGATGTGATTTTAAAAATTAAAGTACTTTTAGTAGCATGTACATGGTTAGCTATAGGTCTTAGTTTTCTATAGGCCAAGATATTTTAGAACCTGAATGTTATTTCAAATATAATAGCCCCTCATTTTTCTCAGCATAGTCAGGGAATGAAATACTGTACAGTTATATTTTCTGTGTAACTGATGTTTAAGCTTAAAATTCTTTTACCAGTTATGGTGCTTTCCTCAGAATTTATTGTGGACTGCAATTTTCAGTACAGTAGAAGCTTATAATTGAAGTTCTCAAACCGTAAAAACAGTATTTTAAAAATTTTAGATAAACTTTTTTGAAAGGATTGCATGTTTCTCTACTTTTTAAAAAATTATTTGTAGCATAATTTAATCTTTATTGATGATTTTACTCTGATCTGCTTTTATGCCGCTCAGCAGCGGCTGCCCTTGGGGACTCTTGAAGTAGGTAGAGCTTTTTGTAAGTGGCCCCAGAAGACTGTGTGTTTGGAGCTCTTCATCTGCGTTTGCATTTTGTTCTCTTCTACCAGGTTAACTGTTATTTCTTGCAAGTCTGCCTGTTTCTAACAGCTCTGCTCTTCCTGCCTGGTATCCTGACTTGCCGATTACAATCTGTTCTGAACTAAGAAAGCAAATAACTGAACTTACCATTGTGTTAAAAACAGAACAAGACCAAAACAAAACAAAACACCCAGAGGCCTGAGTTAAAAGGGTGAGTGCTAAAGCCCTCTGAACCTCTTGACATTCTGGTTGCTGAGTAACAGAAATAATGTCTATTCCGGTGCTGAAATTGGTGGGCGAATTGCAGATATGTGAACTGTTACTGCGTACTATTGGCGATATGCTACTTTCAATAACTTTAAATTCAGTGGCTTACCTTTCTCGTTTCTGTTTGTTTGAGTATGCCTCATAAGGCTGTTCTTACCATGGATATAGTGATGATAATGCTTTTTGGCTAAAGTTCTTTTAGTCTTGCTATATGTAGTAGAATTTTGGGTTTAGACTTTTAATAACATTAGTTATATTGCTTTGAAGCACGTTCAGTGTCATTTCCAGTGATTCTTAGGGCTCTGCCAACAGGTGCTCATAGTGGAGTTATATTATCTTCTTTTCAGATACTAGGCTTTGGTAGGTTTGTCAGCATTCTCAAATGGTCACTAACTCTTCACATAGCTAACCTGGGTTTGTGTTCAACTGACAACAGAGAATAGCTGTTCCCCAGGCATTTATGAAGGGTGGGGTGGGTTCTATCTTAACTTCCCTGCTGCTTGATATTTTTCCAAAGCTCCCTTGAGATATGTGATAGTCAAGGTGGAATATTTGAAGAGCATACAGCCTTATTGACTCCTACTCACTCTTACAGGTTTATAAAATATGTCCCCAGGTCATCCAGATCATCAGAGACTGTATCATACTCTCCTATCCCCAGTTGCTCTTCCCTAATTCCCTCAGCCTAGATTGAGGGTCATCATAGAAAACAGTCACAGAGAGTCTTCTTGAATTGTTGTTAAGTATATTGTTTATTATGTCAAAAGTTGTGTTCTTTATTGAAGACTTTTGTGAGAAATATCTGTCTTATGGTAGTACCAAGGATTATTATTTTTAAACAATTGAATTGTTTATATCTGCTAGGCACAAATGTGTAACTAGCAAGTTCTCCTTTTTCAGCATGGTTGTTAGAAATCTTAATGGCCAACCCCTAAAGATAGGCGAAACATAGTGCATTTAGATGCATTCCTAACTCCACTTTGCCCCTATGTTTTTTTTTTTTTTTTTTTTTTTTTTTTTTTTTTTTTTTTAAAGGAAAGACAGAGAGAAGGAAGGAAGGATAGAAGGAAGGAAGGAAGGAGGAAAGGGAAACATTTTTTAAACATTTTCTTGTTTTATTGTATTCTGTTTCTCCGTTTTTGTTACATGGGCTGGGGCCGGGAATCGAACCGAGGTCCTCCGGCATAGCAGGCAAGCACTTTGCCCGCTGAGCCACCGCGGCCCGGCCCCTATGTTTTTAATATAAAATTTTATTGACGTAATATGCATACAGAAAAGCACATAGAGCATAATTGTATATACAGTGATTTTTTTTTTCTTTTGCCATGAGAACACAGCCCAGTAACTAGCACCCAGATCAAGAAAAAGAACATTACTAAAATAGTCAGAAACCTCCATCTTACCCCATTCCAGTTACTTCTTCTATTAAGGGCAACCACCCTCCTGGATTCCAATGTTATAGTTTAGTTTTGCCTCTTTTTGAAATTTAAATGAATGAAATAATATAGTATATAGCCTGTTTTGCTTAACATTATGTTTGTGAGATTCATGCTTTTTGTTGTGTGTATGGTAATTTGTTCATTTCATTTCTGTAACCTATTCCATTATATGACTAATATAGTACAGCTAGTTATTCAGTTTTCCATAGATGGACCTTTGAGTTGTTTGTACATTTTGACTATTACTAATTGAATATTCTTTTGATGACTGTGTGCACGCAGTTGTGTCAAGCATATACCTAGGAGTGGAATTGCTGGGTCATTTGTCTATATCTAGATTTAGTAGATAAACAACAATTTTCCAGAGGCGTTGTAGAAAATTACATAATAATGATCAATGTATGAGAGTTTCAGTTCCTTTACATTCTCACTAACATTTGAAATTTTTGTATTTCATTCTAGCCATGCTGGTGTATTTTAGGGATATTATTCTGGTGTTTTCAGTTTGCATTTCCGTGGTGTCTAATGAAGTTGAGTCTTTCTATAGGTCTATAGGTCTGTTGGCCATTTGAAGCCCAATTTTGTGAAATATCATTTCAACTAATTTGTCTTATGGGTTCTCTGCCTTGCCTTTTCCCCCCTTAATGTGTTGAAGTTCTTTCTGTATTCTGTATGAGTCTTTAGATCTGTGTGATGCAAATATATTCTCCTTTTTGGTGGCTTGCTTTTTTACTCTCTAAATAGAGTGTTTGATGAATAGAAGTTCTTAATTGTAAAATAACTCCCTTAATTTCCTTCATAGTTAGGACTTAGTGTTACTTGCTTAAGGATTCAGCTGACCCAAAAGAAATGAAAATATTTTCCTGTTTTCTTCTAAGATCTTTATTGTTTTGTCTTTTTTAAGATTTAGGTTAGCAATCCTTGATTGAAAGGATTTTATTTCTGATGTTCAAGGTCAAGATTAGTTTTTTTCCTTAGGAAAGATACATGAACCTCGCACTATTAATTGAGAAGACCATGCGTTTCCCACTATACTTGTATCACCTTTATCATAAATCAAGTAACTGTATCACATTGGGTCTGTTTCTGGGCTCTCTTCTGTTCCATTAGTCTATCTTATCTTTGAGCAAATATGCTGGTTTAATAATGATAATTTAATAATATGTCTTGATGTTTCATAATATAAGTTCTCTGTCTTTATTGTCCTTCAGGATTGCCTTGGCTATTCCAGTTCCTTTGCAAACTAAATTTTAGAGTCAGCTTATCAATTTCCATTTTAAAACGTTTGCTGCATTTGACAGTAACATTGCACTGAATCTAATGCCCTGAATTGATCAAGATGTTGGAGTGAGATGCACCAGGACTCCAAACAATCACAGAAATTTTGAACAACAAGAATTGGCAGAAATATCTTTCTCAAAGCGCCAGAAAAGAGTGGAAGGATTGCAGTAGCAGTACAAGTGTTTATCAATAAAAAGGCAGTTTACAAGTATTAAGGTATTCCTGGCACCCTGGCTTGCCACTACCCCATTCCCTTATTGGCTTGGCATAGAGCCACACACATTCTTAGTGCGGGTTCCTGGTCCTGGTCTGAAGGGGGCAGCATAGATTTGATGCACATACTAGAGTGCCTGTAAGTCTGTGCCAACCTGTCTGGGGACAGAAATATGTCACAGGCTCATGGCCCCAGAACTTGCATTGTGCAAGTCATATTGCAACAGTTTGGGTCAAGGGAGTGACAGCAGTAGGACATACAGTGTAGCACCCAGGACCATGAGTAAGCACTGTTTCCTAGGGGGATGAAGACACCCATATCTATAAATGGTGGGATTCTTAGGACCACATGTGCATGCCCAGAACAGAATATCTATGCTTTAGCCTCATTGTATGGCCAAGCTCTGATGGAAAGCATTCACACAGGTCAGTCTGCAAAGAGTGGGAAAAGTATTTTCTTCTTTTTACCTTTTTCCCTTATTTTTTGTTTGCTCCTGACAACCAAGGAAATCTGTCATAGTACTAGCTGGATACGGGCTTGAGGAACACATGCCTCAGAGTCTAAATTCCAGCAATAACACATTAAAATACCAAAATATTCAGGTTGCAACAAAATACTACAAAACATAAAAGGAAACAGGAAGTGATAGCCTAGGCAAAGGAGAAGATTAAGCATTAGAAACCATCAATGAGGAGCACTAGACCTGGGACATACCAGACAAAGACATAAAAAATGGTTCTAGAGATGCTCAAAGACGTAAAGGAAAAAAAACGTGGACAGAATACTGAAGGAAATCAGGAAAATGATTGATGAATGCAAAGAGGGTATCAAAAAGAGAAATTATGAAAAGGAACCAAGCAAAGCTGAAAATCATAGTAATGGAAACTAAAAATTCCTGGGGTGGGGCTGGTGGCAGGGGTGTTGGTCCACAGCAGATTGGAGCTGGCAGAAGAAAGAATCAGTAAACCTGATATAAGATATTTGAAACTACTCAGTCTCAGGAGCAGAAAGAAGAAAGAATGAAGAAAAATGAACAGAGCCCAAACAAATATATGCAGTATGGGAGTCCCAGAAGAAGAAGAAGAGAGAGAATGAGGGCAGAAAGAGCTGAAAATTTCTCTAGTTTAATGGAAGATATGAATAGACACATTCAAGGCATTCTACAAAACTCCGAAGAGGGTAAACTCAAATAGAGCCATGAGACAGCATGTAATAATCAAGCAGTTGAATTCCCAGAATTAAAGAGAGAATTCTGAAAGTCACAAGAGAGAAGAAACAGTGTGTAATGTACAAGGGAACCTCAGTAAGATTAACCGCAGAGGCAAGAAGGCAATGGGATGACGTATTTAAGGTGCTGAAAGGAACATTATTGCCAGCCAAGAATTTTATATTTGGCAAAAATGTCTTTCAAAAATGGAGAAGAGATTATGATATTCCCATATAAACAAAAGCTGAAGTTAGTTTGTCACTACTAGAGGGAGGCCAAAGAGAGTTCTGCAGATTGTTCAGAGAGACAATAGATTGAAGCCTCATAAAGAAGTAACGGTCTCTGGTGAGGGTAACGATATAGGCAAATATAAATCCCTGTACTATTGTATTTTAGGTTTGTAACTCTACTTTTCATTTTCTATAGGATCTAAAAGATAATGTAGAAAATGTAATAAATAAGTAGTTTTAGACTCAGGGTATAAACATGTAATTTGTGACAAGAACTACATAAAGGTGGGGGGGAATAGAGGGGTGCAGGAATGTAGTTTGTTGTACTATTGAAGTTGGGTTGGTATCAGAGCAAATGAGATTGTTGTAAACTTAGAATGTTATGTTTAAATGCAATAGTAACTACGAAGAAAATATCTGAGGATGTGTAAACTCATAGAGACAGAAATTAGAGTACATATTTCCAGGGTGGGGGGCAAGGAGATTGTGGGGTTTAATGTCTAATGTGTGTAAGGTTCCTGCTTGTGGTAGTGGAAAGGTTTTGGTGATGGAAGAGGTGAGTGTAGTGCAACATCGTGAATGTAATTAATTCCACTGACTGGTAGATTGGGGGGTGGATAATTTGGGATTATCACCCAAATTTCACCAAGTTTGGTGAAAACTTGGAATATTGACCGTAAATTTAATTTACAGTGTGATTTCTTAAACTTGAAAACTGTGCTTAAGTGCTTAAGGTGGTTACATAAGCAAATATCTTTGTTTTTTATATGAGTTTATTACTCGTTTAAGTAGAATGATGTATGCAACCTACTCTCAAATGTTCAGAAAATAGATGGATGCGTAGATGGACAGATGGACACACAGAGATATGGAAAATGTGGTGAAATGTTAAAGTTGGTGGATCCAGGTATCTGGTGAAGGGGGTGTGTTAGAGTTCTCTATATGGGTTTTGTGTTATTTTTACAACTAATTTGTAAGTTTGAAATTATTTCAAAATAGAAAGCTTAATGAAAAACAGTAGTACTGAATCTATAAATCCCTGACGTATATAGAAGATTGACTCACATGCTTCCACAAACATAACGTATATCCCCCCCACACAGGTCTTAAAAAATGTGTTTTATTTTGAAGTTTTTAATTTTATAGATATTATACATCTCTTGTTAGACTTATTCTTGTGTATTGTGACTTTTAAAAATGTCCATTTTCTGCTGACATATGAAAAAATAGATTTTTGAGAGACATTGGTCTCTTATCTTACCAAATTTGTTTATTCTAAAAGACTTGATGTAGATTTGAAAGTTATTTTCAGAGTTTACAGTCATGTCATTTACTTGTTTTATGTTTTTTTTCAGTCATTATGCTTTTTCTTTTTCTTTTTTCTTCTTTTATTGCACTAGCTAGGATTGCTAATATAGTATTGTAGAAAGCATTCAGAATTTCACAATTAGGTACAATATTTGCAGTAGGTTTTTTTAGTTCCCTCTATTCCTTGATTGCTGAGAATTTTTATCATAAGTGATATGGAGTACTGTATTATGAAATGCTTTTTCTGCATCCTTTTTTTCTGTTAGTGATGATTTATACTTCTTGATTTTTGAATGTTAAAGCACTCTAATAAAAGAGCACTTCATCATGATGAATTATCTTTTTAACATAACATTGGATTCAGTGAGTTTCTATTTGAAATTTTTGCCTATTTAAGGGAGAGATTGGTTTGTAATTTTATTTTCTTATAATGTTCTTGTTTTGTTATTAAGATTATCTGGCTCTATAACGCAAATTGGGAAGTGTTCTTTTTTCCTGTACTGCAGAAGATTTGTGTGTGATTGCTATTATGTCTTAAACGTTTGTAAAAATTCACCAGGGGTGCAGTTTGAACCATTAATTTTCATTGGGTTCATTAATTTTCATTCCTTTTTTAACAGATTCAATTTATTTATTAATTCAGAATGATTCAAATGTCCTGTTTATTCTTATTTTTCAAGGAATATACTCATTTCATTTATAATGTCAGATTTATTGTTAAAGCATTTATGGATAGCCCCCCCCCCTCTTTTTTTATTGTTTGAAGAATCTGTAGTGATAGTTGATTTTTCTTTCCTGATACTGGTAATTCCTGTTTGTTCTCTTTTTTCCTGTAAATACTTGTTGAAGAGTGCTTTGAAAACTATTGCTTTTTTATTTCTTTGCTTTGTGTATATGTTATACTATACAATTAAAAAATTAGGAAAAAAAATAAAAGCTTTGCTGGTCTGTTTCCCAGAAGCAGCTTCTGTAGGTGCAAATTAAACTTAGTTTTGCTAAGCTTATTAATTATATTGATCATATCTATCCTTGTTAATTTTTTGTATGCTTATTCTGCTTGATGTTGTGGAAGTAGTGTTAAAGTCTGCCTCCTGGAGTATTGATTTGTCTTTTTCTTTTAGTTCTATCATTTTTTACTGTAAGTATTCTGGTGCTGTATTTTTGGATGCATACAGATTTAGAATCATGAGCTTTTCTTGGTGATTTGATTTTATCGTTATGGAATATCATTCTTTATTCTTATAATGCTGTAGCCTTTAGTCTATTTTGTCGGACACTAATATAGTTATACTAGTTTTCTTTTAGTTAGTGTTCATATTATATATCTTTTTTCATCTTTTATTTTCAAACATTTTGGGTCTTTATATTTAAACTGTGTTTCTTATAGGCAGGATAAAATTGGATTTTTTTCTACCTAGTCTGATAATCTTAGTGTTTGAGTGTTGAGCCCATTTAAGTCTTATCATTATTATATTTGGGTTATAGCTACCATCTTATTGTTTGTTTTATGTTCACTGTTCTCTTTTCTTGCATTCTTTTATATTCATAAAATATTTTTTATTTCATTTATTTCACTATTCCAGTTTTCTCCATAGGAACTTATCAGTCATAAAATCTTTTTCTAATTTCTACGTGATATTCTGTGAACTTCTTTGTAATGCATTTCTTTTTCTTTTCTTCATATATATTTGATTTCTATTCATTTGATAGTATGCTTGATTTATTATTACAGTATTATTCAATTTGATACTTTTACAGTTTTTCCAATAATTTTTCAACCACTTATCTCCTCTCCATCCTGATATTTGCGTTTTAATTCTACATATGTTCTAAATTGTGCAAGAATATTTTATTGTTTATTGTTTAATTATTTATTTATTGCTCAATAATCAGTTAGTGTACATTTTTATTTACCAACATAATTACTCTTTACATTTTCTTTTCCTTCAGTTTTGAAAATTTTTTGGTCATTATTTACTTCTTGCTCTCCGATTATATATATGTTAAACTTTATCGTGCTCTACTTGAATCTCATATTCTTTTCTGTATTTCCATTCTTTGTTCTTTATACTTGTGTATTTTCCATCGACTCCTCTTTCAATTAATTATATTTTCTCCTGTGACCAATTTGATGATTAATCCATCTAATTAGTTTTTAATTTCAGATATTGTGTTTTTTTAGTGCTAGAATTTATATTTGATTCTTTTGGAATAGTTTCTGTAATAAATATTTCCATCTTTTATTCTCTTTTCTTGAGCATTTTAATCATAGTTAAAGTTCTTGTTACTGATTTTTAGTCTTTGGATCATCTGTGCATATCTGTGCTGGTGCTTTCTCTCTCTCTCACTCTCTATTTTGGCCATGTAATCTTTTTTTTTGGAATGACTAAAATATTTTTATTGGGTGACAGATAATATGTACTAACTTTTTTCTTTAGCACTTTTGCTGTTCTTTCAGTACTATTACACTTACCCTTTGTCAGTTATTATATGTCAAAGAGACCACAGTGAAGTTAACAGATGGAATGTGTCATCTAGTTTGGTAATGCTGATTTTCCTTTGCTTCTGTTTTCTTCTTCCAGAAAATAGAGTGGTGGCTAATCATCTTTGTCCAGTTAGGGACTGTGCTGTATTCAGGCTGGTTTTCAGCCCTGGTAAGTTGTAGTACACCGCTAATTTGCCCATGGTCTGCCAGGGTTTTCAGCTTAGATTTAGTATATTCCATGATTCTTTCTCTTCCGTGTTTTGTAACTACTTTGTCTTCTGAAATTTTTTAAATGCTTTGGTGCTTTCGGAGTAGGATTTTAGTCTTTTGTTTCACACAACTCTATGTAAAGGGAAAGCTAGACTGTGTTTGAGTGTTCCCCCAAGTCTCTTATAAAAGCTTTGCTGGTCTGTTTCCTAGAGTATATTAAGCAGATAATCAAAAAGTATTGGCATAGTCCCTTGAGGGATGGGAGAAAGGCTATGGAACTATTAAATCTTTAATCCCCTGATACCGTGTCACACTTTAGGGTCACCCAAATCAATAGGCCATGCCTTGATCATGAGGCTTACTCTTGTGAAGCTTATGTAGGTAGCGGAGAAGCTTAGATTACCTGTGGGTATGCCTAAGAGTTACTTCTGGAGGACTGTTATATAACCTGATATTGAGAAATAAGAATGAAGCTGAACAGTTTGGGGTTAAAGTAATTCAGAACCTAGGGGTAAGGAAGACAGTGTCTTTATCTTAGAACCACACATACTCTTTGAGACCAATGGAAAAAAGGTTTATTTGATTTGAAACTGAAATTTTTTGTAGTGCATAATCTAATTCAACCTATCTGTATAGTTTAGCTCATTTGAACAACTGAAACACAGAGAGCACAGAATGAGAAAGAGGTCCTTTAATCCAGAGATCCTTTAATCCTGTATAGAGTATTGTACTGCCTAGGGTATATTAACCATATAATCTAAAAGTAGTGGCAAAGTCCCCTGAGGAAGGGGAGAAAGACTATGGGACTTTTAAACCTTACTATTAAGGAGTCCCCTAATACTGTGTCAAACTTAAGGGATAACCAAATCAATAGACCATGCCCTTGATCATGAGGCTTACTCTTGTGAAAGCTAATGTAGGTAGCATAGAAACTTAGACTACCTGTAGGCATGCCTCAGAGTTACTTTTGGAGGCCCTCTGTTGTTCACAACTCTGCAAGTGAAATCATTGCCCTCCCCCTTATGGTGGGACATGACATTCCAGGGGTGAAAGTCTCCCTGGCGACATGGGAGAGGACTCCCAGGGATGAATCCAGACCTGGCACCATGGGATCAACAATTCCATCCTGCCCAAAAGGAGGAAAAGAAGTGTAATTAAGAAAGTATTAGTGGCAGAGAAAGTTCAAATAGAGTCAAGAGGCTATGCTGGAGGTTGCTCTTAAGCAAGCTTTAGGTAGACGTTGCTACCCATCATAACCTACCAACCCCCAACC
Organism: Tamandua tetradactyla; assembly: GCF_023851605.1. NCBI lineage: Eukaryota > Metazoa > Chordata > Mammalia > Pilosa > Myrmecophagidae > Tamandua > Tamandua tetradactyla. The sequence goes on along the minus strand of NC_135327.1, from coordinate 129,330,066 downwards.
AGGACCATTCCAGCCAATCCTGAAGAACACCTAGGGCAATTTATAAGATTCCACAAGGATTCCAGGCACTAGAGTAACTTTCCAGAAACCTACAACTTCCAGATGGGTCCCTGGTCCAGATAAGTCCTGAAACCTAGCCCAGCCTCTCCAGAACATCGGATATTTCCATCTCCCTACCCCATGTTAGTGACAGACCCTTCCAGTATCAAAAATTTAGATTTGCCAAAGCCTAAACAACCCTAATGAGAGGGATGGAAAGATCAAAGGTGATGGTGGAATTATACGTAGAAGATAGCACTTCACATGAATATGAATGCTGGATCATTAAATCGATCTCTCTTTTAGTCTCCAGTGTCTTAGAGCAGTTAGAAGTAAAAATCTAAAATTGTGGAATTGTAACCCATGTCAAACTCTGAAACATGTTCTACTAATTGTTGTGCTGTGCTTTGAAATTTATTGCTTTTTTGTATGTATGTTATTTTTCATAAAAATAAAGAAGGAAAAAAATCACTTGTGAAGATGAAAATAATTTTTAAGCCTTCTAACCTCCTAAATTCTGAAACAGCTAGAAGGAAAAATCTGAGAGGATGGTATGGTAGCCCATGACAAACTCTGGGCTCTGTCCTGTAATTACTTGTTGAAGAGTGCTTTGAAAACTATTGCTTTTTTATTTCTTTGCTTTGTATATATGTTATACTATACAATAAAGAAATTAGAAAAAAAAAAAAGGCTTTTCTGGTCTCTTTCCCAGAAGTAGCTTCTGTGGGTGCAAAATCCTGCGAGCTCTTAGAACCAGCCTCCCTGGTTAAAAGCGACTGTATAAGTTAGGTTGCCTTTGTGAGCTTCTCCCCTCTGTGATGGGTTAGGTTCTCCAATTCTGATAGTTTCAGAACTCTTCAGCCTTCAAACATGATTTAAATATTTCTTTCAAGTTTTTCTAGTTGTACGCTGACGGACCACTGGTCTACCATTATCTACACAATCCTCCTCATAAATGGAAATCGGTTCCACATTTTTCATCTTCCTGCCCAGTTTTTTAAAATGTAATTTTATTGCGATATATTCACACACCATACAATCCATCCAAAGTATACAGTCAGTGATTCACATTATCACCACATTCTTGTCCATTCATTCTACCCTGTTTTAATTTACGATAGCCAGTATTGCATTTTATGTGCCCTCTTAAGCAATTCCAAGGCTTACTCAAATAAGTTGTGTAAATAGACAAATACAGCACTCATTCTACAGTAATCTTACTATTTTTTTGCCTTTTCTACTAGACTGAATTTCTCTAGTATAGGAAACATAGTTTACTCAACTGTTCAAGCATGTAGTACACAGAAAGCATTATTTATTAACTGAGGTAGTTGTCTCTGACTTGTGAAGAATAATAGCATGGAATTTTTCTGAACTACCATTGAAGGTTGGATTAAACCTTCTTCACTAGGTTGGAACCATCTTCACTAATTTTTCACAAGTCACCCTAGTGCATGATATTAGAACTTTGAACAACTAATAGCTTCATCAGTAGAATCTGCTTTCTTTTGAATGGAGTTTTCCTAATTGAAATTTGGTATGGAAATGGCAACAAAAAAGTTCATCACTTCCAGTATTTGAATAAAAAATAAGTAGAAAGGTGAAGGCTAAATTCACTTAATGTATTTCTGGTGTTTAATCCCCCCCCAAATATTTGAATTTTCTATTTTACAAAAATAACATGTAACAAGGTTAGGTAAAAATTTCAAAATGCATAGGCTTGAAGTATTTTACAAAAGGTAAAAACTGTATAATGAATAACTTTGTTGTTTAAGCTAAGTCAAATGATATTTTGTCCATTTTCATGATGGTTGTCATTCTTAGAGGAGAATAGTATAACAAAACTATGACCCAAATATTCAAACTTAAGATCTTAATGTTTAATTTTTTTAACCTGTATTAGTATTTGCAGTGATAAAAACTAGTTCTTTTGTATTTAAGATATAGCCTCAAAATTCATACTAAAAACCATTACAATATAATAAACAGAAAGCTCCAAGACATGTATGGCTAAGATCTGAAGAAATACATTTATTTAATTTATGTTATGCATGTAGAAAACACTTTCTGTAAGAAAAAAAATTAGATTGAGCCTTTATCACTAATAAAAATTCTAATCAATTTATTTAAATCAGATTTATCTTATAGCTAAAGAAAATATTGCCAGGATTCAAAGCCAAGTAAATGTGGCTTTAAAATTTATGCTTTTCCTCTTATACTATGCTTCTTTGAGTGTCAGCTGGTTCTAATTTGTGTATATATGCATGTGTCCCTGCATGTGTGTGAATGTGTGCATTTGAGCCACAGAATCATATTCTGGTAGCCTTAGTTTTCTTAGCTTTTCTTTTTAAAGCCATTTTTTTGAGATATATTTCACATACCATACAATCTGTCCATAGTGTATATTAGCCATTTGATAGAGAATCCTTGAATTCTAAGGGGGATGTATGATTCAAGTGCGCATTTAAAAAATATTCTTTATTAAAATAACTTTAATTGGAAGTTGTGTCATGTAAGGGGTCAAAAGAGTTCATTTACTTTATATGGTAAGTTTTCTTGGTTTGGTGGCCTATTTTTGATGATTTTTTTTTTTTGAAAATTTTGTCTTTTTCTTCTATTATTTTAAAGTAGTGCTTCTAATGTTATTTTCAAGTAGGATAATCTGCTGTCATCAAGATTAAATACAAGATGTTAATAATACACTATTTCATCTTTAAGGTTCCCAAATTAGCAATTCTTTTGAAAGACATTTTGACAGTATTGATGAGGAAAATATTTTAAAAGAAACTTCTTTCTCTCTTTCTACTCCTAAGTTAACTTTTACATTCAATAAGATTTTTTTAAAAATAAAAAACACTATGATAAGAGGGTGACTCTTGCATTTCACTGTATAAATTTTAGGGAAGATGATGCTTGGGAAGTTTTAAATTGCATAGTATTTGAGAAAGAGAAGGAAAATTGCTAATTCTGAATGACTCGAGAGTGGGGGCCTCTGGTGCAAAATGTAAGAAAGCGAATAAGCTTTCCGGTGAACAGATATATGAGTATTGCACTCATTATTGTTTGTAGTCACTGTTTTACGTCATATTTGGGGTGGATTGTATCTTGTCTCTTGGCAGCCATCTCTTTGCTGATTATTAATGTTGAATAACTACCCATTCCATAGGTAAAGACCACTAGTAGCAATAATATATTGAAAGAAACTTCACAAAATTTTAGTGTGAAATATTGTAAAAAAAATTCTATCTCGCATTATGTTCTATTACAAAATTTCACTGCCTTCAGTATGATCTTGTGAATGACTTATCTTTCTGAATATCTTTCAGTTCTAACATCATAATTTTAGAAGTTTTTATGTACCTTAGCTATCCTCAGATATAATTCTGTGAAAGGAATAGAACATGGTATAGATAAGAAAATCTTTTCTCTAGGAAAGAGAATCTTTTTAAGCAAAGACATTTAAAACAACTTAATTTTAAGACCCTTCTGTATAATTTTATGATTTTTTCTTCTCGTGTAAAAACCTAATTTTCAAGACCCTTTTATATAATTTTATTATTTTTTACTCTTGTGGAACAACTGCTTCTTAGACTTGCTTTGGTATTTTTAGATATTCATCAAATTGTCATTTCACTATTTTAAAATCAGTCCTCTTTAGGAAATAGATGACTAATATTAATCTTATTATCAAGAAATAGTTCAGCATCTGTGTGAAATGTTTTAGATGTATTAAAATTCTTTTTAAAGATTTTATTTTTATAGTGCATCTTAGCTAGGTACTATGCTATGGAGAAAAGATTCTCATTACTCTGACACAGTAGGATTGCCTACATGATTCTAGAGAAGTAAGAGTAAGTAGAATTGGCTAGCTAGAAGTAAAACATGGACTCTAAGGAATTAATTTGCCTTCTGAAATTTTGGTTTGTGTTGGCAGGAGGGGAGCATGATGTAAGTAAAGATTAGAGAGAAACATTCAGGTATTTAGACATTTACTTGTATTTCAGTTAAAAATGGAGGAGTCGTTTGTGTGTGTTTTTGTTTTTCATTTTTTGAATACTTTCCATTTCTCCTGTTGAATAAGAACAGTGTACTATTCTTATTAAAAGTCAATGAGAATCTGAACATTTTTCTCATGTGTTGCTAGTGATATGAGCACATGAAACAAAGTTTTCAAATCCTTCTTTAGTGATTTTTCTTTACTTTTTAAAATTTCTGTTCATTTATTCATGCGTTTATATCTGGTATTTATCTAACTCTAGGTATAAGAGACCATCTTGATCAGTCCTGCTTCCTAGAGTTATTTTTTTCCTATTATAACATATTGGTTTCCTCCCTTGAGCTCCAGCTGCTATTGCAGGTATTGCCATGTAATTGAACATTATTAATCTGTCTCATCCTTTCTTACCAGGCTTACTCCTGTCAACCAGAGAAAACAGAAAATTATTTGAGTGATTGTTTTCTCAATTCTTTCAGAGATATGCAATGATACATACTTAGTACCATTCTAGCTGCATAAGAGAAAAATTACTTCATTACGTTCAAAGAATGCCTTCAGGCGGTGGTTTCACAAGTGTGTTCCTAGACGTAGAACTTTCAGACTCTGCAAAGTCAGGTTATTTTCTTAACGGTTGTAAGAGGTTGTATTTTTTGGTGCCATTTTCTAGTAACTGTGCAATTTAATTTTCTAGAGGTTTCATAATATGTAATAGCACAACAGATTTAATACAGAGAGACATGAAAATCCAACTATCTTCTATTAAATGTAACATTAAAGAGATTTACAAAAATGTAAAACTGTTATTCTTGCTGAAGTTTTGTTTCAGAAAATACAGCTACTTTACATAAAAATATATGATCCTAAATTGTAATAATCTAATTTGTAATTAGTAAATATAGGTGGTCTTTACTTCGCAAGGTCCCAATATGTATGCATTTCAGTTACCATAGGTTAGTTAAATAATGCCGGACCCCCAACAACACGGGTCCGGTTTTAGTTACAACAATGCTTTAACCATGAGTAATAGCATAAAATACAACTTTTGTTGCTAGCTCTTCAGTCCACAAATCACTGTATAAATGACAGATGTACATCATGGATCAGTGACCAATGACATCACTTCTTTCATACTGTCAACGGTTGGTCACTTTGCAACAATATTAAGTTCACGTACAGACAAGTGTGTAGTTCTGTTGATTCTTTGTCTCTTGGTGATAAACACTTGTAATTTACAAAATGGTTAATTAAAAGAGTGAATTGGCTGGTAAAGGTGAAAGTGCAGCAAAGAAACAAAAATTGATAATGCTGAAAGTGAATTTTGACTCAGACGTAAACTCAGACATAGATAGATGACCATGGAAATATTTTCACTGCTGCTGTTTGAGAGAATCTAGCTATGCCACCAGACGGATTTAGTGAAGGGCAATTTTTTGATATAAATGAGGCAAGAAGTTGTAATGAAAGAAATGAAAATGTCCTTGTGTTAGTGATGCTGGCAAAAAATAAAAAATAAAAAGTTAGTCACATTAAGGGAACACTCACATATTTCCCAGCATTGAAACTGCGAAGGATAAAATGTTGGAAGGTGATCCAAACTCAGAAAGGAGTATGACAATTTTCACCATGGCAAAGAAAAGATAATTGCTCTGTATTGTTAAGTTCTATAACAAAAGAAAATTAGCCATGATAAGTGTGCTGGTTAAGTTCGTGTATCAACTTGGCTAAGTTGTGTCCAGTTCTTTTGTCCAGTGAGCACTGGCCTGATTTTTACTGTGAGGCTATTTCATGGATTTCATTAGTCAGTTGACTGCTTCTTTGGCTGATGACATGTAAAATCAGTAAAAGAGATTGCCTTCAGCAATGAGAGAAGTCTCTTATCCAATCAGATGAAGGCCTTAAAGGGAGAACTGATGATTTCAGCAGCCAGAAAAGAATTTGAGCTGGGAAATGTGTTGAAGTGTTCATCAGTTTTTCCAGCTTGCAGCTTGTGCTACAAAATTCAGACTTGCCAACCCTTACAATCATGTAAGATGGGTCCTCCAGTTCCTATAATCTCATGATATTTATGTACATATATCATACACAAACACACATATGTCTGCATATGTATACATATGTATCCTGTCAGCTCTATTTCCCTGCAGAACCTGACTAATAAGTTTTTGTTACTTAGAGTGGTTCTTGAGAAACAGAATCTTAAGAATGAGGTTTCTGAATTGTGTGTAGGATTTGGGGAATTGGTTCTATAATCTGATTAGATTAAAAGTCAGTAATGGCTTGTTGTAGTTACATTCAGTTGTCAGCTTGGCCAGGTGAAGGCACCTAGTTCTATTGCTGTGGACATGAGCCAGTGGTTCGTGAACCTCATCTGTTGCTGATTACATCTACAGTCGGCTAGGAGGTGTGCCTGCTGCAGTGAATGGTGTTTGACTTCATTGACTGGTGCTTAAATGAGAGAGCTCAACATCGCACAGCCCAAGCAGCTCAGCATACCTCATCTCAGGACTCGCAGCTCAGCCCAGGTTTTTGGAGATGCAGAAAGGAATCATCCCGGGGAAGGTTGTTGGAACCCGGAGGCCTGGAGAGAAGGCCAGCAGAGACCATCCTGTGCCTTCCCACGTAAGAAAGAACCTCAGTTGAAAGTTAGGCTGCCTTTCCTCTGAAGAACTGACGAAATTAATCTCCTTTTATTAAAAGCCATTTCCTCTCTGGTATGTTGCATTCCGGCAGCTAGCAAACTAGAACATGGCTCCATTTCCAATGATCAAGATGACACTGATAGTCCATGGTGTGAATTGACAATAGAAATACACAAAATATCACCATTGGATGCTGCTTCTGAAGTGTTTATTTGAATAAGGCTCTGAGTAGCAATTTATTTTGTATGTTAACAGTTTTTTTGGAATTAAAAAATATAATCATGTTGGCTCTTTGTTCTTAAATAGACTGGTTATAGTTGTTTAAAAAAAGGGATGAGCTCAACACTTCAGTTACCAGCGCAACCACAATAAGGGCATGAAATTTTCTCTGTATTCCCTGAAGAAAACTCTTATTTCTTATAGCCACAGACATGAGATTTCTGAAAAGCAGGCCCAGAGTTTCATTGTATAAGAAGGTGAATTACAATGTAAGTTGAATTCCCAGCCTTGCAAGGTATCTGCTGTTAAAGTGAGGTCATTGATGGAGAAGGAATAAGATTCTGAAAATAGGAATGGGGACATGTATCTCGATGATGACCACGGAGGCTTTGAAACTAGATTCTGCTGAGTCTTCCTTGTCAGATAAACCTGTAATTGTCTACCTTGAGAAATCAGCCATCCCACCTCTAGCTGAAGAGATTAAAGTTGCAGTGCCAGATAAATTTGTAATAGCCTCCCCTGAGGAAACAGTCCTCACAACTCTTTCAGAAGAGATTAATCCTATTTCACCAGATGAAACTATAATGAAAGATCTGAGGTAGTTGGTTTTGGAAGACATTGCTAATTTATCTCAGGCCCTGCCCCTTCATCACCCCTCTTTTCTTTTGGACCTGTATAGTTAGGCAGAAGTCCCAGCAGGACCGGAAAGGTGAAGTGAAAAGTGTGGCCCATGAAGAGGTGAATACACTCCAAAAGAACTGCATGATTCTGCCAATTTCTATGCAGAAATCAGGGGAATACATGTGGGAATGGATATTAAGAGTTTGGGTTAATAGTGGTAGAAGTCCAGAGATTCTGGACTCATTGTTGTGGCTGGAGGGGTTAGAAAGTGGGTGATTGATTGAAACATAGAACAAAAGGTGGCCTACATTGCCTGAAGTCAAAATGCCAGAACTACCCTGAGGGGATCCAAAGACTTACAGAGGTAGGAACGTTAGAGTGAATCTATCATGTAAGACCTGCTCATCTGAACCCAGGAATGTCCAGAGGATGTATCTTTCACCAGGACTGTGAGGAATAAATTTGTGAGACAAACACCATCATCTATGAAGAGTCTGTAGTTGCTCTGGTCTGTAGGTCAGATGTTATGGAAACCGTTGCCACTGAACGCTGATCCTTAAACACAATGGGGATAATCAAATACTGGGTTGGCAGAAGCCAAGTGGAAGTACTTAATGCCCATAAAAGTAGTGAGTGTAGCTACGATAATGGACAACAGAGTCAAAGTAGTAATCAGAATAGTCTTATTTGCAGAGATCTATGGCATTGGCTAGTAGGTCATGGGGTACCTAGAAGTAAAATAGATGGGCACTCTGCTAAATTCTTACTTGATCTGTATAAGCAGAAGACTTTTAAATTATTTTAACTTGAATTACAAAATTGAGGAGTCATGGTCTCTCAGTCACTTCTGAGACTTGAAACAGTTTACAGACCCAGACCTCATGAATGAAGGGAAGGGCATTTCCTGTGGGAGGACCGTGGTATACTGCCAAAAATTTGTATTTTGATCTTCCCAGCTTTCTTGTAAAGGACATATAGCCTTTTACCAGGGTAATTGTGCATTGGTGGAAAAAAATGCCCCTTTTGTGGATTATTAGACACTGGCTTGAAATTGACATAAATATCAGGACACCCAAAAATCACTGTGGTCCACCAGTCAGAGTAGGGGCTAATGGAGGTCAAGTGATCAATGGAGTTTTAGCTTAGGTCCATCTCATAGTGGGCCTAGTAGACCCTGAATCCTTCTTTGATTATTTCCCCAGTTCTATTATGCAAAATTGGGATAGACATAACCAAAGAAAGAATCCCTACATTGTGAAAGGAGGGATATTATGGTCAGAAAGGCCAAATAGAACTACTTCTACCTAGCAAAATAGGAACGACTACCAGGTTCCTGGAGGGATTTTAAAGATTATTGCCACCATGAAGGAATTGAAGAATGCAGGGGCGATTATTCCCACCATATTCCCATTCAACTTGCGTTTTTGGCCTGTGCAGAAAACAGATGGAACTTGGAAGATGACTGGATTATTGTAAGCTTAACCAGGCAGTGACTCCAATTGCAATTACTGTTTCAGATGTGGTATCAGTGCTTAAACAAATTGACACATCCTCTGGTACCTGGTTATGTAGCTGTTGACCTGAGAAATGCTTTTTCTAGGTACTTCTTAGTAAAGACCATGAGAAACAATTTGATTTCAACTGGTAAGGCCAGTAATACACTTTCACTGTCCTACCTCGGGAGTATATCTCCTCTCCACCCCATGTCATAATCTAGTGCACAGGGACCTTGATCACCTCTCCCTTCCACAAGACATCATGCTGGTCCATTATATTGATGATAACATGTTGATTGAATCTAGAGAGCAAGAAGTAATAACTACTCTAGAGTTATTGATAAGGCATTTGCATGGTAGAGGGTGGGAGAAAAATCCAACAAAATATCAGGGGCCTTCCCCCTCAGTGAAATTTCTAGGTGTCCAGTGGTATGGGGCATGTTGAGATACCCCTTCCTAGGTAAAGAGTAAGCTGTTGTATCTGGCCCCTCCAATAACGAAACAGAGATGCAATGCTTAGTTGGTTCCTTCAGATTTTGGAGACAATGTATTTCTCATTTGGGTATGCTTCTGCAAAAACCACCATCCACAGACTTAAAGAATGCTTTAGCCACTGCCATGGTATTCCACACAGCACTGCTTCTAATCAAGGAACCTATTTCAAAGCAACTGATGTGTGGAATGACATATGCTCATGGAATTCACTGGTCTCACCGTAATCTCCATCATCTTGATGCAGCTGGATTGATTGGATAGTGAAATGGCCTTTTGAAGATTCAATTAAAATGGCAAGTAGGTGGTAATATCTGTAGGGCTGTGGCAGTTTCTTTCAGGAAACTGAATATGTTCTAAATCAGCATCCACTCTGTGGTGTTCTTTCCTATAGCCAGTAATCATGGTCCAGGAATGAGAGGGTGGAAATGGGAAGTATACTACTCACTATTACCCTAGTTATCCATTGGAAAAAATTTTGCTTCCTGTTCCCACTACCGTTAGCTCTACTAGTCTACCACTCTTAGTCCCAAAAGGAAGAGTGCTTCCACCAAGAGAAACAACATTGATTACATTGAACTGGAAGTTAAGATTGCCACCTGGCCATTTCAGGCACTTTATGCTTTTATGCCTTTGAATTAACAGGCAAAGGAGGGTATTACTGTACTGGCTGGGGTAATAGATCCTGATTATCAAGGGAAAATACTACACAATGGATGTAAAGAAGAGTTTGGCTGGAGTAAAGGAGATTCCTTAGGGCATCTCTTAGTATGACCATATCTTGTGCTTAAAGTCAATAGAAACTGAACCCAGCCCAGCCAGATCTTATGGTCCAGACCCTTCAGGAATGAAAGTTTGGGTCATTCCACCAGGCAAAGAGCTAAGATCAGCTCTGGTGCTTGCTGAGGGTAAAGGGAACGTGGAATGAGTAGTGGAAGAAGGTAGTTATAAATATGAGCTTCATCCACTTGGCAGGTTGCAGAAACAAGGACTGTGATGGTTATGTTTATCTTCCTTGTTTTATTTTGAATATATTTGTGTGTGTGTGTTTACATCTATATCATACATACATGAAACAAATATCTTTATTTTGTTCCCTATCTTATCCCTTTATCATTATAACATAAGCTGTATTAACTTTATGCTGTTAAGTTTAAGGTATAAGATACAAAGTTTAGGAGTGAACATTACCCAAGGACTTCCCTCTTCTGGGGAAAGTGTGTGTTTCTGGTTGTATTCAACACAGTTGAATTATGTTAGGCAAAAGTATGGCTATTATTGTTTTTATTTAGTGATTAGTATGGCTTAAGGAGGTGTATTGGGTGCCTCGTCACCAAGGGGTGGCCTGTGATGGTTAAGTTCATGTGTCACTTTGGCTAGATTATGGTATCTACTTGTTAGGCAAGCACTGTCTTCATTGTTTCTGTGAGGATATTGAATAGATAGTCAAAGGGTTTAAATGCTCTGTAATTTGACTGCATATATGACTGTTGACATCTACACTTATCAAGGAGATGGCCTTCAACAATGAGAGAAGTCTCGTCCAATCAGTTGAAGGCCTTAAAGGAGAACTGATGGTTTTGGTAGTCACGAAGAAGTTTTATCTCTATTTCAGCCAGCCAGCATCTTCTGGCAAGTTCTTTGAAACCTTTATTAGAATCCTCAGCATGTAGCCTACTCTATAGCATTTGGACTTGCCAATACCCTTGGTTGTATGAGCCAATTTCCTAGGAGTCTGAATTTACTTACCTACATACATATAAATATGTGTACACACACACATACATATATATGTTTGGTTCTCTTTCCCTGGAAAACCCTAGTAATGTAAGGTTTTTACAAAGACGTGAAACCCTTTAAGTCTCAATGTTTCTAGCACTTTAAATTACAGTATACTAAATGAATAATAGTTTCACCATTTTTCTTTTTCTTATATACTATAACTGACAGTAAGAGAGTATTTTTGATTCTTTTTTCAAAAAATTTTACAAGACAATTGTAAATTTTTCCCATTGATTATTAAGATTATATTGCATGATTTCAGCTTGATCAGTCATTTTTATTGTCCTGCACTCCCATTCAAAGCAAGGACTTCTGAATTCTACAAATTTCTCGGTTTAATTTCTTCATATGGTAAACAATTTTATTGTAACAATATATGTTTGTATAATAAAATTATCTCATTTTAACCATTTTGGAGTTTCCCCTAACAGAAACTTTACACCTATCAAACAAAAACTATCCATTCTCCCTATCCCTGCCCCCTTGTAGCCTCTAATCTACTTTCCGTCTCTATGAATTTGCTCATATTTCATATAAATGGAACCATACAATATTTGTTCTCCTGTTTGTTCCTTATTTCAACCAACATAATTATTTCAAACTTCACCATATTTTACCGTGTATGAGAACTTCATTCCTTTTTATGGCTCAATACTGATCTATTCTAAATATATGCCACACTTTGCTTATCCATTTATCTGTTGATGGACAGTTGGGTTTCCATTTTGTGGTTATTGTGAATAATGCTGTTATGAACATTGGTGTAAAGTATCTGTTTGAGTCCCTGTTTTAAATTATTTGGGGGGTATATACCCAAAGGTAGAGTTGCAAGATTATGGTAATTCTATGTTTAACTTTCTGAGGAACTGCCAAGCTGTTTTCTCCAGAGGCTGTACCATTTTACATTCCCAGTAGCAGTGAACAGGAATTCCATTTTCTCCACATCCTTACCAGTGCTTTTTATTTTCCATTTTTTAAATAGTAGCCATCCTTGTGGATATAAAACGGTAGGTAGCTCATGGTGGTTTTGATTTGCATTCATCTGCTGACTGTAATGGTATTGACCATCTTTACATGTGCTTATTGGCTGTTTGCATGTAGTCTTTACAGAAATACGTGAAAGTCTTTACCGGCCTTTTGCCCATTTAAAAATTGAGTTGGCTGATACTAGAGAAAAAAAGCAAACAAGCAGAGTAACAAGTGCTGTAGAGGATGTGGAGAAATAGTAACACTTTTTCATTCTGATGATGATGTAAAATGGTGCAGCCACTCTGGAAGACACAATCTGGTGGTTCCTCGGAAAGCTAAGTATAGAACTACCATATTACCTAGCAATCCCACTATGAGATATATACTCAAAATAATTGAAAGCAGGGAGTCAAACAGATATTTGCACACCAGTGTTGATAGCAGCATTATTCACAGATGCCAAAGGATGAAAATGACCCAGTGTCCATCAACTGATGAATGGATAAATAAAATGTGGTATATACCCACAATGGAATTATTATTCAGCTTTGAAAAGGAATGAAGTCTTGAGACATACGACAACATTAATGAACCTTGAAGACATCATATTGAGTGAAATAAGACAGACACAAAAGGACAAATATTTTATGATATCAATGATTTAAAACAATTAGAATAAGCAAGCTCATAGAGTCAGAATATAGAATATAGGTTACTAAGGGATAGGGAATAATAATTTAGACTTAAAATGTGCAGGGTTCCTGTTTAGAATGATGGAAATGTTTTGGTAATGCATAGTTATGATGGTAACACATCATTGTCAATGTAATTAACAGCATTGAAATATATATCTGAATATGATTAAAAGGGGAAATGTTAGATTGTATATATGGTAACAGAATAAACATTTTTTTAAAAATCCATGGAACTGCACTACACAGTGAACCCTAAGTAAACCATAGACTATAATTAACAGTACAGTTATTGAAGTATACTGTCATTAGTTGTAACGAATGTTCCACACCAGGGCAAGGTAATACTAATAGGGTGGTGAATTTAGACTTAAAATGTACAGGGTTTCTGTTTAGAATGATGGAAATGTTTTGGTAATGCATAGTTATGATGGTAATACATCATTGTCAATGTAATTAACAGCATTGAAATATATATCTGAATATGATTAAAAGGGGAAATGTTAGATTGTATATATGGTAACAGAATAAACATTTTTTTAAAAAATCCGTGAAACTGCACTACACAGTGAACCCTAAGTAAACCATGGACTATAATTAACAGTACAGTTATTGAAGTATACTGTCATCAGTTGTAACGAATGTTCCACACGAGGGCAAGGTATTACTAATAGGGTGGTGTCTGGCAAGCCTGTATTTTATACATGATTAATCTGTAAATGCACAACTTATCTAATAAAGAAAAAACTAAAAAATTGTTTTAAAAAATTGAGTTGTTTCTCTTTGTTGTTGAGTTGTTGCAGTTCTTTATATATTCTGTATATTAAATTCTTATCAAATATATGTTTTGCAACCATTTCCCCCTATTCTGTAGATTGTCTTTTCATTTTCTTGATAATATCCTGTGGTGCACAAAAGTTTTTAATGTTAATGAAGTCTACTTTATTTTTTTTCCTTGTTGTTGATGCTTTTGTGTTATATCTAAGAAATCATTGCCAGATCCAATGCCATATATGTTTTCCCCCTGTTTTCTTCTAAGAGATTCCTGGTTTTACATCTTACATTTAGGTCATCAATCCATTGTGAATTAATTTTTATATGTATGATAGCGTGAGGTTTTGGGCCAACTTTATTCTTTTGCAAGTGGATATCCAGTGTTTCCAATATAATTTGTTGAAGATAATATTCTTTCCTCATTTAAGGTGCTTGGCACCATTATTGAAAATCAGTTGGCCATAGATGTTTGGGTTAATATCTGGACTCTTATTTACTCCATTGATTTGTATGTCTATCCTTGTGCCATTAGCACACTTTTTTTTTCTTTTTTTAAGCCATTTTATTTGCACATCATACAATCCAACTTTCACACATCATATGATCCACCAGTGGCACATTATTTTGATGAATGTGGCACTAAGTTTTGAAAAATTGAGATAGATGTGTAATTCTGTTCTTTTTCAAGATGTTTTGAATATTTGTGGCCCCTTGTTGATTCTGTATGAATTTGAGGACTGGCTTCTCTGTTTCTGCAGAAAAAACTGCGGGCATTTTTTTAAAATGTTTTTTTTTAATTGTAAAATATAACATATATACAAAGAAAGAAAGAAAAAAAGCAGTAATTTTTTAAAGAACACTTCAACAACTGGTTAAAGAACAGATCCCAGAGTTTATCATGGGCGACCATTCCACCATCTCAGATTTTTCCTTTAGCTGCTCCAAAATACTTGAGACTAGAAGAAATCCTGATACAGTGATTCAGGCTGCTGGCATTTTTATAAGGACTGCATTGAATCCGTGGATCACTTTGGGTAGTATTGACATATTAAGAATATCGAATATGATAAATATTAAAATATTAATAGATATAACACATAAGCAAAATTTTTAATCTTTCCTTTTATTCTTATCTCCTGTATTTTCTGTTCTGATTGAATATCATAACCATCAAGCTTAAAACCTAATAGTCTCTACTTCTTCTCCCTTATGCCGTTTATTTCAAATTGTGTTACAGGTCTCTGGTTATCCATTTCACTTCATTCGTTACTGATATTATCTTTGTTTGGCTCTTACTATCTTGTATTCTTTATAAGGTGTGACTGTAAAGGGATAGCACATAGGGGGTGTTTGGGATGACAGAATTGTTCTATATCCTGATTTTGAGGATGGTTACATGATTCTATACTTGTGTTAAAAATCATAATTTTTGTTTGTCTTCCTATGATACTGGCATTTAAATGTTTCTTTGCCTTTCTTTCAAAATAGAGCTTACAAATAAATCAGCAAGTGTCTATTGAATATTGTGCTCAAGGTACATTGTCAAGTACATTGTCTGAGGTACTGAGAAAAATAACAGACAGACGGAAGACATGTTTCTGCCCTGGAGCAATTTATATTTTAATGAGACTGAGGTGACAACACCAAGAATAATAGTAAGATAAATTATAATTGTCTCTTAAGAGAGATGGAACAAAATGATAATTTGTGCTACGAAATATGCTCAAGAAGAAAGTAGTTCTCCTTAGAGCTGTAGGATAATTCTTCAGTAAAGAAATGGCATTTGAACTGAATCTTACAAAATGTATTAAGTTTTTGGAAATCAGGAGTAGGGACAAAGAACATATATATATGTGATACTAACATATAGCACACTTTACAGATTTGCAAGTTTTCCTATATATAGTTCATTAAAGCTTATATCTGCACTTCATGAATGCTCGGATCTTATTTTATTCTGTTTTGTGCTCAAAAATTCTTAAGACATTTGGGTTTGAAGTTCACTTTTCTTACAAGTAGTGTTATAACTTTTGAATATTTTGGAGTTAATTTAGGTCATACTTCGATTTTTATTTTTAGTGACTATGAGGACAGGGAGCTATTCGTAAGTTTTAATTTGGTGAATAGATGCTAAAAGCTGGTTAATTCTGTGAAAAAGTTTAGTTGAATTCTCTATTTACATAGTGAAGTTGAAGAACTCTCATTTTATTCTAAAAAATATTTCTCTAATACTCCACAATATTGCTTTTCTCCCATTTTACTTACTTCGATGAATGAATAAATCCTTTCTGAAAGCAACAATAATTTCTTTTGTCTATAGATTTTCTGTGAAGACCCTGATTGATCGGTCCTGCTTTGAGACAATTGATGATTCTTCTCCTGAATTTAACAATTTTGCAGCTATTTTGGAACAGATTCTAAGTCATCGGCTAAAAGGTAACAGCATTAATGTTTTATTTATTCTCCCAACAAATCTTTTTGTCATAAGCTTAGAATTTTAGAAAGCACACAGTCTGGTGTGATGTAGAAAGGAGCCATGTAGCATCTTTAATCCAGTGTGAATGAAAAATATTGAGTGTATTAATTGCAGCATAAGAGGAGCAGAGTCACTTTGAATAAGCAATTAGTACGAGCTTAAATTGAATGGTAGCCCATTCCACAAAGGTCACTAGATGGTATTTTAGTCAGTTTACAAATAAGCATTCCAGGCATTGTTTGTTGGGTTAGCCTCTACTTCCTAAACTCAAATCTTTGAAAATGTATTTTCAGTAAGTAGGTTAAAAAGGAGTATATAAGTAGGTACTGACTTTGGTTTCCGTAAAATAAATCAGTTAGTATATTATGCCTGAAATATATGTCTTTTAAAATGAGGCATTTAAAGTAGAAGATGGGAACTGTGTTCCCTCTGAAGTTAACTTTTTAAAATTAATTATATATATATATCTGTAAAATGTTGTTGATAAAAATATTATGTAGTATGCATTTTAGTGACAAAAACTTAAATCACATTAATTCCATTATCTAGTCTTCTTAAAGAAAACTTGATCATGAGATGTTTTCACTTATAATGGTATGGTTTCTAAGCAGTAATCTGTTTTGGTAATACAACTTTTAAGAATCACATTCAGGCTGAAGGTTAGTTCCATTCTGTACTTTTAGATGCCGAAAGCATCCAAGTTCTTCTACTCTAAATATTTATAATTAGTTGAGCACTTCTGTGGGCCTATAGCAAAAGATTGAATTTAATTACATGAAAGAAAAATCTGAATTCAGTCAGCTCTTTGCAATTTAAAATAACATTCATAAAGTCACTGACTGCTTTTTAAAAATAAATTTCATTTAAAAAGAGTTATGGAACAATGCAAATTATTTTTATTTTCTTATTTTGCTGTTCTATATTTTCTAAATTTTCTGCAATTAATATATTAATTTTTTATAAGAAAATAAGTTATTGTAAAAGCAAGGGATATGGGGTGGGCCAAAGGGATTCAGCAGGCAGAGTTCTCACCTGCCATGCTGGAGACCCAGGTTCGATTTCTGGTGCCTGGCCAGTCAAAAAATAATAATAAGCAAAGGATTTGGGAGTATTTTTAGATATTTTCAGGATTACTATATTGTGTGGTGATCATATGTTTTAATTTTATAAATAATACCTGACTGAAAAACACAAGGAAAGTTAAAATCCTGTCTTGACAAAGTACAAGCTATTCTAAAACAGGTTAAGTGGAGAGCTGAGACAGTTGTCTACATAATTCATTATAAAAGCAACATTATGGGAGCAAAGGAGCCTTTTAAAATCACACACGTTAGTCTTTGCAGTAATTCCTCAATAAGGTAATAGTAATAGGTAGTACTTTTCTAGAATACAGCTGAGGATTAGGTAGTACTTTTCTAGAATATAGCTGAGAATTAGGAATTAATTGTAGAATATTAGAGTTAAAAGAGATCTCAGTTCAGTAATTTCTGAACTTTATTTTTATGCATGATCCTTCTCTCTGCCATACCCCCACATCCCATAGTAAAAGCCAGAAGCTTTTTATAATAAAAGCAGAAGCTGAGTATAGAAGTCTAATGTCTCTGTTGAAAGCAGGGTAGGGAAGGTCAGGCATTTTGCCTGCTCAGCAGTACTCACCCCTCACCCTGCACCTCCACAGCACTGCTACAGGTAGCGTCAAGGATCACAGATGTGAAATCACTATGCTATTCTAGTCTCCCTCCTACTGAAACAATCAGCTCAACAGTGTATCTGCTACCATGTCTTTGTCTTATCTGAGAACTTAGGATAGTACAAAGTGGTGCATGTCCCATTTTTGTACAGTTCATATTGTTAGGAAATTCTGTATAGGAAGTCAACTGAGCATACTATGCTTTGACCCTATTTTGCTACTTTTTTCCCAAATGTAAGCCTAATAAATGTTAGAAGTTTACTATTATATATCCCTTTCTCCTCAGTTCCCCTTTTTCTCTTTCCAAGATAAGGTATCCCTAGTTTCTTCAATCTTCTGGAACCACCACAGGTTTAATTATTCTTTTGATTTACCTCTGGTGTATTTATGCTGCTCCTAAAATCTGGTTCTCATAACTGAATAAAGTGCTTCAGATAGAATGAACTCTGTATTATTCATAACATGATTACATTGATTTTTTTTATTCGCACATCACACTTTTGGTTCATATTGAAACTTGAGGCCAATTAAAATCCCAAGCCTTTTTTCAAATTGTACTATTTCTTGTATTATGTTTAAGTTCTCTAAACCAGTTGTCCATGCTGAAATTTGGTATGGATAAATGCAGTATTATTTTTTGTGTCATCCTCTTAAGGGGTGGATGAGGTCAATATAAAAAATGTAATTTGGAGGACTTCTGCTAGAACATGAAACAGATGTACTTTTTCCTATTTCCCCTGTTAAATATAACTAAAAACCCTTGACATTATAGATGAAACAAGTATAAAAGAGTGGACTAGAGAGAGAAGGCAAGATGGCTAGGGATCATGGGACCGTAGGAACAACCGTGATGACTTCCTTGGTTGCAGAGTGGGTGATAGATACATAGGAATTCTAAAACACCGAGTGCAGAAAAAAATTCCCTAGAAGGAACTCTTCTCTCTAACAAAAGGACTAGGAAAGATACAGCCTAGCAAGATGGAAAACTTTTTAGGCAGAAACCACTCTACACTAGCCAAACTCCACTGAAAAAAAAACTGTGGCACTACCTTCACCCATTCTAGAAAAGGCTAAATGATAACCCTAGATTCCCACCCCTGTTATGGCTATAAGGAGATATCTTAACACTACCATCGGAGTGGTGTAGAGAAGTCCACGTAGTTTTGAGCCCCCTTCCTTCCCCTCTACCTCCTCTTGATGTCAGTGGAGACCACATGGACATCCTGGACTTCATTCATCACCAGGCAGTAATGACATACCCCTTCCCCGCTCCATTGCCATGATATCAGAGGTCGGGTGGAGAGTCAGGTCTTTCACCATCACCCGGTGATATGTAAGCCACCCCCAACAGGACTGAAGCCATATGGGAAGCCAGAGCTCCCACCCCTGCCCAGCAGTAAACTAGGACTTCCTACTTGGGTATCAGTGGAGACTTGGATTTCTCTATCTACCTGGCAGTACCAAAACAGCAACTCCCCTTTCCCTGCCAGAGTGATGTCACAGAAAGGAAGTTAAAATGGACAGTTTAAATAAGATCCAGAGTCTCATAATACCTAAAATGTCCATGTTTCGATTGAAAATCATTGTCATACCAGGAACCAGGAAGATCTCAAATCGAATGACAAAAAACAATGAATAGATGCCAACATTGAAATGACAGAGATGTTAAAATTACAAAGATGATAATACAGTTATTATAAAAATTCTTCAATAAACAATTACAAACATGCTGAAACAGATGGAAAAAAAAGAAAGAAATAGTAGAGAGAAAAACCAAATGGAGATTTTAAAAAGAAAAATATGTTAACCAACATAAAAAGCTCAGTGAATGGGCCAACAGGAAAATGGTAGGAACAGAAAAAAGGATCAGTGAACCTGAATTCAGAACAACAGAAAGTACACCTTCTAAGGGACAGCGAGAAAGTAGAGTTGAAAAAAACCAACAGAGCCTCAGGGACTTAGGGACTTATAAGATATAACAGTCATATCATCAAAGTCCTGGAAGGAGAGGAGAAAGAAGGTAGGACTGAAAAAATACTTGAAGAAATAATGGCTGAAAATTTCCCAAGTTTGGCAAGAGACAAAACACACAGATTCAAGAAACTAAACACACCTTAAGGATAAACCCAAAGAAATTCGCACCAAGATACATCATAATTAAAACTTGAGAAATAAAGACAAAGAGAAAATGTTTGTTGAAAGCAGCCAGTGAAAAATGGCACCCTATCTATAGAGGCAAAACAATTTGAATGACAGTAGATTTCTAATCATAAGCACAGAGGCCAGAAGGAAGTAGCACATTTTTGAAGTACTGCAAAAAAAGAGCTGTCATTCTCAAATCCTATGTCCAACAAAATTACCTTTCTGTCTTGAAGGGGAAATCAGTACATTCTCAAATGAAGGAAAACTGAGAGAATTTGTTTCCAGCAGACCTACCCTAAAAAAACCAGAAACAGCTAGATGTAGTTCTCATTGCAAAAAAGAAACAATAAAGGAAGGAACATTGGAACATCGGAAAGGAAGGACACAGTAAGCAAAAATATGGATAAATACAGTAGACTTTCCAATTTATTTTTTTGTTTTCTGTTCCTTCTCTTTCAGGCTTCTCTTTTTCCTGCCTTTCTGTGGGTTACTTGAACATTTAAAAAAATATTTTATTTTTATTTATCTGCAGTATATTTGAATATCTCTTGTATAGAATTTTTAGTGGTTTTTCTAGATATTGCATTATATATATTTATGTTTTATATATTTATATATGTTCTAGATATTACATTATATATATTTTATATATAATATAAATATAAGCTATATTATATATATATATATATATATATAGCTTTTCATGGCCTACTGGTATCATATTTTAACAGTTTGAGTAAAATTTAGAACCTTACTTCCCTTTATGGCTTTTACTCTGCCCCTTTTATAATTGTTTTAAATTTCCTCTGTGTATATTTAGAACTGTATCAGCTGTACCAGAGAGTAATTTTGGCTTCAAGCATCAAATATAATTTGGAAAACTCAGGAGGAGAGGGAAAGCTGATCATTCCAGGTTGCTCATTTTTTCACCACATAGTTCAGATATGAGGTAAAAAGAAAACCCGGGCAACTCATTGCTTTATCATTCCTTGGATTCTGAAGTCCCTAGACAGGCTACCTTTTTCTCTTTACCTTCAAAATCTTGTTATATATATATATATTCATTCATTCATTCCTTCATCTGTATATGTATATGCTTAAGCTAAATGTAACTTGAGTTTCAAGTATTGTTTTAACATACATTGTCAGATTTTGGGTTTTGTTTGCTGACGTTTTGGAGTTTTAGTTCTGTGTTTATAAGTGAATTTTTTTCTGTGATTTTTGTGTTTTGTACTTGTTTTGTTTAGTGGGGGAGGGTTGTTATCAATTTTAGTAGCTTTATAAAATGAATTGGAGATATTTTATCTTTTTTATTCTTTGGGAGAATTATATATAAACTTTGAATCTAATATTAGGTAGAAGTTGCCAGAAAAACTCTCTGAACCAAGTTGTGTGTATGTGTGTGTTTCAGCTTCTAACCTACTTTCTGTTTTCTTTAATGAGTATAGACCTGTCTAGATTTTTCTTTCTTGAGTTAGTTATATTTTTGTAAGATATTGTCAATTCCTTTTGTTCTCTTTCCTATGTTCTGTATTATAGAATAGAATCTTTTCTATACTTGTAATTGGTGATTTTATCTCTTCTATGTTCTC
The DNA here is from genome assembly GCF_023851605.1 of Tamandua tetradactyla. Lineage (NCBI taxonomy): Eukaryota > Metazoa > Chordata > Mammalia > Pilosa > Myrmecophagidae > Tamandua > Tamandua tetradactyla. The sequence goes on along the minus strand of NC_135327.1, from coordinate 129,308,446 downwards.
TTAATAGTTTACTCTCTGTTATATTTAGTTAGTTGTAATTTTTGTTTTTAATATGATACGCTTAAAACAAATAAATTCAACTGAATAGCTTTGAAAAGTTAAGGCCCCCTAAAGGGTTCAAACCTTAAGGCACCCATTAGTATCTTTATGACATTGTTAAAAGCAACTCACTTCCATTATCAATTGCTGGTACCCCTCTTCTCCAAAGGTATGGCATATCTAATTCAGGGTGCTGTTAAAAAATAAAACGGTCACTCCATAAATGATGACCTGGTATGATTTTCCACAAAAATACCAGCCAGTTGGTCCTCTTTTGTATTCTTAATTTTGATAATTAGCTCCCTTTATCTTCTCTCTTAAACAGTATTTTATTAGTCTTTTAGGTATCTAATTTAGGGCTTTTTTGATCATTTTAAATTTATATATGCTTATGGCATTATGATTTCTTCCATTGTGTTTTCTTTGATTGTGTTCTGTTTATGTTGGACACTTAGCAAATTAATTTTCAATCTTATTTTCAAGTACTGCTTTGGTACATTTACAAGTTTGGATAGGTAGTGTTTTCATTAGTAATTCATTGCTAAGTAACTTCTACTTTGTGTTATGATTCTTATTTGATATAAATGCTATTTAGAAGTTTATTTTTAATGTTTAACAAAAGAAGAGCTTATTAAAAGTTATACATTCATTTTTACTTCTAAATTAGTTTCATTATGGTCAGAGGATTTGATTAGTATCACAGATTCCTTGAAATTTTTTAACTGTTTTAATTGCCTAGATTATAATTAATTTTAATAACGGTTTCATCTTGAGGAGGTTATATATTCTCTAATTGTTGGTTGTGTTTTTCAATGTTACTCACATTTTTGGAGGCTTAATCTATCAATAACTGAGAAATTTTAAACTATGTTTCTATTTGGATAGATTTTTCAATTTATTCTTATAGATATGTCAATTTTTCCTTTCTATGTTTTGAGGCTTTGTTACTTGGTATGGTCAATTTTATGGTTTTTGGAGGGTTCTTTATTTTCTGTTTTTTCTTCATTTTTGACTTCTTAAGGATTTCTTTAAAACTTATTTCCAGTGCTTACCACGGATACAAGTTTTGTTTTTTGAAAATTGTTTCCAGCATATCTAGTTTCCCCTTTTTTTTTTCTTTTCTGTTTAGTACTGGAGAATTTTCCTAAAAACTCTGTATTTTCCACAGGTTGGAAATTTACTGATATCTCTAATTAAAGTTCCAAAATTTTATCTTTTTTCTTTCTTTTTTTCCTTTGGAAGTTATCCTTGCCCTAAGTTGTTGATCCAAATGAACAATTAAACTTAACAGCAGAGTATATATTGTTGAGGTAAAACATGAATAGAATCATGTCACTTAGTTGGGCCCAAGTTTTAAGAATACATTAGTTTCTTTTAAATAGTCTCTATTGTCATATTTTAAAATAAAAAATTATGTATATATGAAAGCTTAGAGATAGGTGTATATCTGATTAGATATATTAAATATAATACTACATGAGCATTATATAATGTATTAATGTTTTATTCTGTATTTTACGTTTACATGCCCTTTTTCCCTCTGCCTCTCTTTTAGATAAATCCATCCACTTCTATCCTTATGCATTTTTTTTTTTTTCCGCATGGGCAGGCACCGGGAACCGAACCCAGGTCTCTGGCATGGCAGGCAAGAACTCTGCCTGCTGAGCCACCATGGCCTACCTGCATTAGGTTTTAGTTACTTTTTTGTTTCTATGGAATTAAGGTGCTTTTCTGCTTGAGTATGTCTCTTCCTTCAGGTTAACCATTGAAGCTGTTGTTTGAGTAGCCATTTCATTTTCCAGTTTAGCTGCATTCTACCCTTTGTATCCTCTCTATTCCCTTCTTTATGGCCATTTCTTAATAAACTTTTCCTAATGGTGGTTTTTATTTGTCGTCTATTATGTATTATTGCATTCTGAACTTACGTTTTCACTTTTCTTATCCCTGACAAATTTCCTAAGAACAGCTTTTTTTTCCTACTCTATTCTTTATTGGATATCATAGAATTCAATTTATCTTATATCCCTCTTAGGATTCTGTACCATTAGCACTTTGTTGCCTTCAAAAATTGCTTTGGGTAAAGCTAGCTGAACTTATGACACTAGCCAAGATGGAGTAGTACACAACTAGGCTATCACTCATTGAAGCTATAACACTCGACAGAATAGAAAAAGCAACTGCTTGTATTCTTTGAAAGTAAGCAGTAATAGCCATATTGGGGAGATAAATCAGTATTTGAAGAATCACCACTTCAAGAGTGAATGTTCTGTATATTTTTTCCTTCCTTTATCTCTAAGCTTTCACCCAAGGGAGCCCCAGTACATAATTGCACAGAGCCCTCTTATGGAATGCTGTAGGAGAACAGACAAATCATGGGTACCTGAGGCAAAGGAGTGACAGCTGTGGGGTATACAGTTTAGTACCTCGGACCATGAGGAAATGCTGTTTCCTAGAAGAATGAAGATATTTGTATCCATAGAAAAGGAGGAATTCCTTGGGCTACATGCACATACCCAGGACAAGATACATGTACAGCAAATGCTGGAGAGTACGATAGGCTGTTTTTCTGCCTTGAGCTGTTCTCTAAATTCATTTGTATGGCTAAGCTCTGAAGGCGAGTGTTTACATAGGCAAATTTGCAAAGACTGGGAAAACTATTTCCTTTCCTTTTTTTTTCTTTTGTTAGCTCCCAGCATTTAAGGAAATCTCTGTAGTAACACTAGCTGAATAAAACTTAAGTAACAGATGGCTCAATGTCTGAATTCCAGATATAACATACTAAAATTTCAAAATGTCCAGATTTCAGCAAAGGTTACAAAACATTCAAAGAAAGAAGAAGCAATGGCTTTTACACAGGAGAAGATTAAAGTATCAGAAATCATCAACAAAGAGTATCCTACAACTTGGAACACATCAGACAAGACTTTTTAAAAAATGGTCCTACAGGAGAGTGATTGTGCAAAGATGGTGGAGTAGGAAGCTCCAGGATTAATTCTCTCCACCAGAACAACTATTAAATAGGCAGGAACTGTCTGAAACAACTGTTTGAAAACTCTGGAGTTTTCAGAGTTTTTAGCACACTGTACAGCATCCAGGGAAGAGCAGGATAAAGAAGCTGGTAAATTATGGTAAAGACAAGGGGGAAATTGTTCTCTCCCTGCAGTGTTACCAATCTCCATCCCCTACTATTGCGACAGGCCTGTGATGTATAACTTCTGGCTGTTTCACTAGTAACAGAAAGGGAGGGGCAAATCCACTTCCCCAAGATCAAGAGTAGATAGGGCCATCACTGATAATGGCTTTTCAATAACTGCAGGATGGGGGCCTGGCTCGGAGGGTAGCCATAGCCCCTCCCACCTAAAACAGAGGCAGCTAAGGAGACTTAAACATTCAGTGCTTCCTCAGAGCTGCAGGGAACAGCTCAAGGCCTGCATTTTCTAGGCAATTCAAGGAAGCACAGCTTTGGGGATCCATAGAAGAAGCTCCTGGTACCCTTCTTGATCCCCTCTGAAGGCAGTCTGTGCCCCTTAGGGTCCCTGGCCTTGTTCTGACTAGGAAACACTGACTTAGGAAATCCCTTTCCATCATGTCCCCCTCCCAGAAATTGCTGTCCTGGCCAAAGCAGCTGGGCATGACAACAAAAGCAGTGTAAGAAACTATTGAAGCAGACAGCCTGGGGCAAAGGATTATCTGCTATAAATTCTGGGGAAAAGGAGAGGATGTCTCCTGGGAAATAGAGGGCATTCAAACACCTTTAAACAGAGAAACTCTAGAACATCTAACAGGCACAAGCCCGGAACTAGCCATAGTCCCAGAAAAAACAGGGAGAACGCTGTACTTTGCATTCATCTTGGGTGGACTTTCCTGATAGGATGGCTAGACCTCAAGAAAATCCCTGTCATATCACTAGCTGGTTATAAAATCAAGAAACAGACATCTCAGGGAATAAATCCCAGAATTAACATTTTAAAATATTGAAATGTACAGTGTACAACAAACAGTTACAAGACAAACAGGAAATGATGGCTCATCAAAAGAAAAATGTTAAAACACCCAGAAAACACTAATGAAGAATACAAGACTGTGGACATACTGACCAAAGACTAAAAAAAAAGATCTTAAAAATGCTCCAGAAGAATCTGTTTTGTTGCTCAAATGTGGCATCTCTAAGCCAACTCCACAAGTAAACCCACTGCCCTCCACCTCATGTGGGACATGGCTCCCAGAGGTGTAAGTCTCCTTGGCAATGTGGTACATGTTTCACGGAAATAAGCCTGGCCCTGGCATTGTGAGACTGAGGATGCCTTCTTGACCAAAAAGGGAAAGAAAAATGAAGCAAAGTTTCAGTGGCTGAAAGACTTCAAACAGAGTTGAGAAGTCATTTTGAGATTATTCTTATGCATTTTATAGACATCCCTTTTTAGTTTTTCGTGGGTTAGAATAGCTAGAAGAAAATAACTGAACTGTTGAATTATAATCCAGTAATTTTGTCTTGAAAACAATTGTGCAATAATATAGCTTTTACATTGTGACTGTGTGATTGTGAAAACCTTGTGACTGACATTCCCTTTATCCAGTGTATCAACAGTTGAGTAAGAAAATAAAGGCAAAAAATAAATGAATAATAGGGAGGTTAAGGGGAACGGAATGTTCTGGGTGTTCTTTCTTATTTTTACTTTTATTGTTGCTTTTATTATTGGGATAATGAAAATGTTCAGAAATTGATTGTGGTGTTGAATGCACAACTGTATGATGACACTGTGAACCACCGATTACGCCCTTTGGATGATTATATGGTATGAGACTATATATCAATAAAATTGTATTAAAAATGGTCAGGGAGACAAGGAAAGTACAGAGAACTACAGAATATCAGGAAAACAATGAATGAACAATGTGAGAATCTTAGGAAAGAGATAGAAATTATAAAAAGGAACCAAATAGAAATACAAGAGTTGAAGACCACAATAACTGAAATGAGGAATTCACAGGAGGGTTTCAACAGCAGAATGAAACTAGAAGAAGAAAGAATTAGAGAACTTGAAGAGTAGATGATTGAAATGAGTCAGAGTGAGGAGCAGAAAGAAAAAGGAATTATAAACTGAAAATAGCCTAACAGACCTCTGGGACACCATCACGGCTATGAGTATAGGCATTATGGGAGTCCCAGAGGCAAAGACAGAGAGAAGGGGGCAGAAGGGGTATTCAAAGATAATAATGAGAGAAAACTTCTCAGACTTAGCAAAAGATGGGAATATGTACATGCAAGAAGCCCAGTGAACCCCAAACAGGATCAACATGAAGAAAAATAAACATCATAATATATTGGTCACATCATCAAATTCAGAGGACAAGGAGAGAATTCTGAAAGCTGGAAGAGAAAAACAATGTTTTATATACAAGGGAGTCCCTATTAGAGTGCCAGCTTCTCATCAGATACCATTAAAGCATTAATATAGTGTGCTAAAATATTTAAAGAGCTGAAAGAAAACAAATATCAACTAAGAATTTTATATCTGATGAGACTTTCTATCTAAAATAAGGGAGAGAGTAAGATATTCCCAGATAAACAAAAGCCGAGGGAGTTCCTTACCATTAAACCTGCCCTCCAAGCAATGCTAAAAAAGAGTTCTTCAAATTGAAAGGAAAGGACACTAGACATAAAGAAATAAAAACCTCTAGTAAAGGTAACCATTTGGATAGTTATAAATGCAAATATTATTGTATCGTATTTTTGGTATGTAACTCCATGTCTTATTCTCTACAGTTGCTAAAAAGCAAATGCATAAAAGTATTATTAAATCTGTGGTTTTGGATGTACCATGTACAAAAAGGAAAAGGTGAGGGTGTCTTCCAGGAAGATGGTGGAATAGGATAGGTTGGGTTCATCTCCTGTTCCAAGGAACAGCTAGAAAAGTGACAGAAAAATGACTGGACAGTGGTTCCAGGGTACAAGTGACCTGAGAGAGGGTCTTCTGCGCTACATACGGAAGCCCTGGTTGAAAAGCTGAGGAACTGAGACACAGAGAACTGAAGATCATCCAGCTAGTGCAAAGAGCCTAAGGTGCCCCTTTCAAAACGGAGGCCGGGGTCCCTCAGGAGTGCACAGACAAGGAGACTGAGACTGGGAAGTAAGCCAAGCTGTGTTCTTTGAATGCACCACACCCACACACACTGCCCCCCTGATCCCCGACCCCCCTATTACCCACCACACCAGAGCTAAACCCCCGTCCACCACCTCCTGGGACCCATGCATCCTCACCCTACCCACCCTGCCCCATGCATGTGTTCACCCCCACCCCAGCCCCACACTCCCCACGCATGTGCCACCCTTACCCTGTCCCCTCCCTCCACTACCCACAGGCCTTGCACACCCCCCAAGCTCTGCACATGGGAACACCCACACCCTGTTCCTCCTGCCCTGCACACATACACATCTCTTGCTCCAGTCCCTAAATACTGCACCCCTCGCATGGGCACACCTGTGCACTGAACCCTGCACCTGCACACCTGCACAGATTTGAAGAGGCAAAGGAAAGTTTAAGCAAACTAGAGGACAGAAGAATTGATTTTGAATGTACAAACGAACAGATGGGAAAAAAAATTTGAAAAATTTGAGTTGGATCTCAGGGAATTGACGAACAAAATGAAGTGCACAAATGTCAGTGTCCCAGAGGAGATGGGAAGAGTAAAGGGCTAGGAAAATTAGTTGAGGAGATAATGAGGGAAAACTTCCCAACCCTTATAAAAGACAAAAATGTGCAAAGCAAAGAAGCCCAAATAGAATAAATCCAAATAGGCCTACTCCAGTACACATACTAGTCAGTCTACCAAATGTTGAAGAGAAAGAAAATCCTGAAAGTGGTGAGAAAAAAATGATCTACTGTATACAGGGGAAACCACATAAGACTGAGTTTGCACAACTCAGTAGGTACCATGGAGACAAGAAGTTGGTGGTGTGATTTATTTAAGATCCTGAAAGAGAAAGACTTACAGTGAAGAATTCTGTATCCAACCAAATTGTCCTTCAGGAGTGAGGGAGACATTAAAATTTTCACAGAAAAATAACTGCTGAGAGAATTTGTCAGCAAGATACTAGCCCTACAAGAAATATTAAAAGGAGTTCTTTAAAAAAAAAAAAACGTAGAGGGAGGTTTGGAGGAAAGCACAGAATTGAAGAGTACCGGATGGTCCAGCTATATGCTGCTTATAAGAGACTCATCTGAGACCCAAGGATACAGATAGATTGAAAGTGAAAAGATGGAAAAAGTTATTTCGTGCAAGCTGTGACCAAAAGAAAGCAGAAATAGCTATACTGATATCAGGCAAAGTATACTTTAATTGTAAAGATGTCGTAAGAGCCAAAGAAGAACACTACATATTAATAAAAAGAGGTGAGTGAAGGAGAGACATAGGGAAAATGTATGTGTATGCTATTGAAGTCAAGTTGGTATCAAACTAAATATGATTGTTACATATTTAGGATATTAAATTTTAATGCTATGGTAGCCACAAGCAAAAGAATTAAAAAATATATCCAAATAGAAATGAGAAGGCACTCAATATGGTACAACACAAAAAAATCAAATAAATATAAATTGAGCAATTAATGAAAGAATTGAGGAGCAAAAAATGTATAAAACTTACAAAGACAAAAAGCAAAATTGCAGAAGAAATTCCTGCGTTATCAGTAGGGACTTTAAATATCAGTAGATTAAGGAGAAGATTGAAGGTAGACCCTTACATCACCTGTTATATAAATGGCTCAAAGACCTAAATTTAAGCTCCAAAACAATTGAACTCTTTGAAGGTAATGTAGGGAAGCGGAAGCACTTTCAAGACCTTGTGGTAGGCAGTAGTTTCTTAGACTTTATACTCAAAACATAAGCAACAACTAAAATTAAATGTCAGTTTGTCACTGGAAACTGTGAAGGTAAAGAGGCAGTGGGATGACATACTTAAAATGCTAAAGCAAAAAATTGCCAGCCAAGGATTCTGTATCTGGCAAAACTGTCATTCAAAAATATGGGAGATTCTGGTCCCTGGGAGCCTCACAAACCCTTCACGTGGCTCTCAGGATCCTAAGCACTGTGTCCCTACAACCAAAAAGAACCTGACAGATCAAATCCATCTAGATAGGCCTGTGTTCTGCCTAACAGAATCATACTCTTGGACACAGCTCACTACTAAACCATCAAAATAACTTTCTCTCCAGGCAAAAGCATGAACCAATAAGAGACCTTTCATGCTATAAGCTGGTATCTCAACCATGTTTTCATTATTGCCTCACTTTCCCAGCAAGGAGATATTTTAGATTTTTTTTCTCCTAATTGCTCTGCCATGAAATTTTATCTGTTTATGAACTCTGTGCATGTATGTATGTGTATGTGAATATATGTTATATAAAAATATATGTGTATTTTCTTTATATGTAAAACAGTTTTGGAAGAGATTAAGACATTTCCAATTAAACAAAAGCTGAGGAAGTTTTTACATAACTTGACCCTGCAGGAGATGTAGAGGGAGTTATTCAGGTTATAAGGAAAGAGCGCTAGGCAACAGATCAAAACCAAATTATGAAATAAAGGTCTCTGGTAATAACAGCAACATGGGTAAATATAAAAGTTAGTACTGGGGCCTAGATTGTAAGCTCGTATAGCTGTCACATTTAGTCTAGAGCTGTAATTGTTATTTCTAGATTCTGAGAGGCTGTGCTATATTTGGATAACCTGGTATCTCCCTGGAACTTTGGGTATCTGTGTGGCACCTAAGACTCAGAGTAGGAGCTCACCAGTTGAAGGTCAGCATTGCCACATACGACAACTGTTAAAGAAATTGAAAAAGCGGTCAGGCTCCAATTAGAGATGAGAACAAAGCCCATTGAGTTGAGACTGAGGTAAATCAGAATACAGGGGTAAGGAGGACGTTGTCTGTATTTTAGAACTTCACCTACTCTATGAGACCAAAGGAAGAGTGGTTTATTTTGTCCAATACCTAAAATTTTTTGTAGCACATAATCTAACTCAACTGTCTGGATAGATCATTTAAACAACCCAGACATAGGGAGCCCAGAATGGGAACGAGGGCTTATAATTCTGTATGGCTTAATGTAATGCCTGGATACATCCCAGAGTATGTTGGGCAGATAATTAAAAAGTATTGGCAAAGTCCTTGAAAGATGGGAGAAAAAATATGAGACTATTAAACTTTACCACTTGACCCTTGATACTGTCTCAAACATTAGGAACTCCCAAGTCAATAGGTCAAGCCCTTGATCTTGATCTTGAGGCTTATTCTTGTGAAGCTTATTTATGTAGTGGATAGGCTAAGCCTACCTATAGTTATACCTAAGAGTTACTTCTAGAGGACCTCTTTTGTTGCTCAGATGTGGTCTCTGTCTTTCTCTAAGCCCAATTTAGCAAGTAAAATCATTACCCACCCTCCCATCCCCCTCCATGGGACATGACGTCCAAGCGTGAAAATCTCCCTGGCAACATGAGATATGACTCCCGGGAATGAGCCTGACCCTGGCACCATGGGATCAACAATGCCTTCCTGACCAAAAGGGGGAAAAGAATTGGAACAAATAAGGTATCAGTTGCTAAGAGAGTTCAAATAGAGTTGAAGTCTACTCTAAGGGCTACCCTTACGTAAGCTTCAGCTAAATATTGCTGTTTTTCGTGGTTTGCCAAACCCTAACCAAAATCATTCTGACCAACCCTAAAGAACACCTGGGGCTTTATCTGAGATTCTATAAAGGCTCCATGCATATTGATTACTTCCCAGAAACCTACAACCTACACATAGGTTCCTAGGCCAGATAAGTCCTGAAACCCAGAGGGCCACCTTTTCCAAAATATCATCTAGTTCCATCCCCCATCCCATATTATTGACATTACTTTCCAACATGAAAATGTTCCAACAAAATGTTGGAATGGGTGTAGCCCAAATACCCCTAAAAATTGGGAGAAAGATCAATGGAGAAGGTGGCATTATAATAGAGAAGATAGGATTTAACAAATGAGCCCAACTGCTGAATCATTATTTTGTTACTTCATTCAGTCTCCAGTATCTTGAAGCAACCAGAAGGTAAAACCTAAAATGGTAGAACTGTAACCCATACCAAGCTCTGAAATTTTTGCTCTATAATTGTTGCAGTGTGCTTTGAAATTTATTGCTTTTTTGTATATATGTTGTTTTTCACAATAAGAAAGCCAGTACTACTGTATTTTAGGATTGAACTCCACTTCTTACTGGATCTAAAATGCAAACGCAAAACATAATGATAAATTAATGGCTTTAATTTCATCATATATAAATATGTAATTGGTGAGAAGATCTACATAGAGGTGGGGGTGTGGAGGAGTGAAGGAACATAGGCTGTTAGTATGAAAACAAACATGATTGTTAATATATTTTGTAGATAAAGATGTTAATTTAAGTCCCATGTTAACCACAAAGAAAATATCAGAAAAATACACGCAAAAGGAAATCGAATTTAGGTAGTCTAAATCCAAACATGTCAATTATTGCATATTTAAACACACCAATTAAAAGAAATTGTATGATTGGAGAAAAAAGCAGACTCTATATAAAGAACCCTCTGTGGGGCGGGCCGCGGTGGCTCAGCGGGCAAAGTGCTTGCCTGCTATGCCGGAGGACCTCGGTTCGATTCCCGGCCCCAGCCCATGTAACAAAAACGGAGAAACAGAATACAATAAAACAAGAAAATGTTTAAAAATGTTTCCCTTTCTTCCTTCCTTCCTCCCTTCTATCCTTCCTTCCTTCTCTCTGTCTTTCCTTTAAAAAAAAAAAAAAAAAAAAAAAAAAAAAAAAAAAAAAAGAACCCTCTGTGGTGGTTAAGTTCATGTGTTACGGTATCTAGCTCTTTTGGTCAAGCATCCACTGACTGATAGTTATTGTGAGGGTATTACGTGGCTTTAAATCATTAGTAAGTTGATTGTACCTCTGGCTGGTTTCATTTACCATCAACTGAAGAGAGAAATCTCATCCAATCAGTTGAAGGCTTTAAAGGAGAAAGGAGAGCTGATGATTTCACCAGTTAGAAGGAAGAATTTCCATTTTTACTTCAGTCAGCCAGCTTCTTCTGGGGAATTCTAGCACCTTCACCAGAGGTTCCAGTTTATGGTCTGCCTTAGGGAATTAAGGCTTGCCCATCCCCACATTTATGAGCCAATTCCTATAATAAATCTCATAATAATTATGTCTAAAAAAAATATGTCGATCTGTTTATATGTATATCTTTGTCTTGCTACCATCTGTGGGTTTTGATTCCTTGCAGAGCCCTAATATACCCACTTTAAAAATAATCATACAGATAAGGTAAAAATAAAAGGATAAAGATATACTGTGCAGAGACTAATTGAAATAAGCTGGAGTGGCTATATTAACATCAGACAGTAGATTTTGGAACAAGAGAAAATTGCCTTGATGAATGTGAATGATAAAATTGTCAGTTCTCCAAGAAGACGTAACATTCAAAGTACATGTGCACCTAAACAGAGCTTCAAAAAGCAAAAGTGAATTGAAGTAAGAGGAGAATTAGAAAACAGAGTAGTCCATAATTACACTTTTACAACTTCAACATTTTTCTCATAATAATTGATGAAAAAGTAAACACAAAATTTGTAATTATATAAAAGATCTGAATAACTTATCAGCCAAGGTATGTAAGTAGCAGTATAGAACACTCCATCTAACAACAGTAGAATATACATTGCTTCAACTACACTGAAACATTCAATAAGATAGACCTTAATCTTGGCAATAAAGTAACTTTAACGTTCAAAGGAATTGAAACTGAACAAAATGCATATATACATATATATATTATATATATATTTTTTTGGGGGGGAACTTAACTATTGACATTATGTACTCCTTTTTTAAAAAAACTTTTTTATTGTGAAATATATATACAAAAAAAGCAATAATTTTTCAAAATATATTTAAAAGTTTCATGTACTAAGTTTACTTTCCTGAAACCTGTAACATCCAGAGGGTTTAAGGCCGATAAGTCTTGAAACCCAAAGGGGCCAGCCTCTCCAAGAATATCAACTAATTCCAGCCCCCTACTGAATATTGTTGACACCCCTTTTCAACATGAAAAAGTTAGAATGGCATAGCCCAAAGACCACTATAGATTGGAAGTATGATCAAAGGAGAAGGAGGAGTTATAACAAAGAATGGGAATTTATATCATTAAAAGTTCATGTTAGAAAATAAAAATGGTCTAAAATTGTTATCCCTACCTTCAAAGAAGAGCAAATTAAACCCATGGCATGAAAAAGAAAGGAAATAATGACGGTAAAAGCAAAAATCAGTGAAATTAAAAACGGAAAAATAATAGAGAAAACTGGTAACACCAAGGGCTGGCTGTTTGAAAATTAATAAAATTGATTAACCTGTAGTTGGACTAACCAAGATAAAAAGAGAGAAGGTACTAATTACTAATATCAGGAATGAAAGCAGGCATATATCACCACAGATCATTTATTTGAATAAGTGAATATTTTAAACAACTCTATGTCCATAGATTTGGCAATTTAGATTAAATGGACCAATTTCTTGGGAGACAAAATTTAAGAAAACTTAAGAAGAAATGGATGTTCTGAATAGTACATATCTATTAAATAGGTTAAATTATTTGTTAAAGACCTTGTAACAAGGAAAGCTCAGGCCTATCTGATTTTACTGTTGATTGTCATCAGTCATTTAAAAAAGAGATAATAGTCATCATACATGATCCCTTCCAGAAAATAGATGTGGAGAGAACATTGCCCAACTCATTTTATGAACCCACCATTATCCTGATAACAAAACTAGAACAAAATACTGTTAAAAAAAGAAAACTCCATACCAATATCCCTCATGAGCAAAGATACCAGTATCTTCCAAAAAATTAGCAAATCGAACTCTGAAATGCAAAGATGTTACAATATTTGAAAATTAATCAGTGTATTTCATTTTATCAACAGACTAAAGAATAAAAATCACAGGACCATCTCAATAGATGTATAAAACCGTATTTGTCAAAATTCAACATCTATTCATGAAGAAATCCCTTAGGAGAGAAGGGCATCTGTAGAAGTCTACAGCTGGTTTCTCAAGTTTGGTGCTATTGAATTTGTAGATGGAATAAATCTTCATTATGGCTTAGGAAACTCAACATTGTTAAGATGCCAATACTCTTCATACCGATCTGTAAATTCAGTGCAATCTCAAAGTTTTAGCATACTTTTTTTGTAGATATCAGCAAACAGATTCTAAAATTACATGGATAAGCAGAGTAACCAGAATAGGTAAAACAATTTCACAAAGAAAAAACATTATCTGACTTCAAGACTTTAAAGCTACAGTAATCAAGACATTGTGGTATTGATGAAAGTATAGACATAGAGATCAATAGAACTGAATAGAGTCCGGAGATAGACCCAGCCAGATATGCGTGATATTTTTTTCACAAAGGAACAAAGACAATTCAATGGAGAAATGATAATCTCTTTCAATGAATAACAGTAGAATAATTGTACACCTTTATGTAAAAAAAATGAACTTCAACCCATGCCTCACACCATTTACAGTAATTAACTCAAAATGGAACATAGGCCTAAATGTAAAATGTTAAAGCAAAAAAAATATTAAGAGAAAATATAGAACATCTTTATTATTTAGTTAGACTAAGAGGTCTTAGATATAACAAAAGCAAAATCCATTTTAAAAAATTGGTAAAGTGGACCTCATCAAAATTAAAATTTTTTTGTTTTCTGAAAGATATTGTTAAGAAAATAAAAGTATAATTCACAGAATGGGGAAAAATATTTGTAAATCATGTGTTTGACAAAAGGGCTTGTATCTAGAATATGCAAAGAATTCCTAGAACTCAGTAGTTTGATCTCTTTTGGCCAGTGATTCCTTATTTTATTACACTCTTTTCCCTCTTTTGGTCAGGAAGGCATTGTCAATCCCACAGTGCCAGGGCCAGACTCATCCCTGGGAGTCATGCCCCACATTGTCAGGGAGATTTTTACCCCTGAATGGCTTGTACCTCTTCTCAACATGAAAAAGTCAGAGCAGGCATTGCCCAAAGATCCCTATAGATTGAGAGAAGGATTAAAGGACAGGAGGAGATAATAACAGAGAAAATGGGATTTAACAAAGGGGTATGGCTGCTGAATCACTATATTAATATTCCTTCTAGCCTCCTGTGTTTTGAAAACATGGAAAATCTGAGGAAAAATCTGAGGTGGTGGAATGATAGCCCATGACAAACTCTGGAATCTGTTCTGTGACTACTTGTAGTATGCTTTGAAAATTATGCTTTTTTCTTTCTTTGCTTTGTATATATGTTATGCTATTTAAAAAGTTTTTGAAAAACTCAGTTTGAGAACAGCCAACCCGATTTAAAAATGGTCGAAAGATTTCAACATCTTTTGATTTCACATAAAAGGGTGCTCAGCCTCCTTATTATGAAAATGCAATGAGGTACCACTACATTCTCGTGCCAAGTTCTGGTGAGGACATAGAGCAATTGAAAGTTTCATACATTGCATGTGGGAATGTAAAATGGTACAGCCTCTTTGGAAATCAGTTTGTCAGTTTCGTATAAAGTTAGATACATATTTATCATATAGCCCCAGAATCCCACTTCTAGATATTTCCCCAAGAGAAATGAAAACTTATGTTTACATAAAATATAGCAGCTTTGTTCATAATTGCCAAAAACTTGAAACAACCCATGAAATATCCTTTAGCTAGTGAATGCATAAGCTAATTATATATCTGTACATTGGACGAACTCAGAGGAGAGAACTAATTCTGTACACAAAAGAACATGAATGAGTCTCAAATGCATCATACTGTTAGTAAAAGAAGTAAGACTCAAAAGTTTAGATACCGTATTATTTCATTTACATAACATTCTAGAACAGGGCAAACTATAGTTTCAGCACGTTGTTCAGTGGCTACCAGGAATTAGTGGTGGGAGTGGGTTGACCCTACTGTAGGGTCAGCATGAAGGATTTGTTGGGTGGTGGTGGTGATGAAACTGTGATGTTACTTGTGCCCTTGGTTGTACTACTCTCTGCATATATCAGAATTTACAACTGTATACCAACAGTGCATTAACTTGGAAGTTAGTTAAAAAATAAATTTATACCCCCCCTGAAATGCTATTGCTTTCCCATTAAAACATTTTAAAATGAAGCGAATCCTACTTTTTCATTATAATACATAAAATTCCCACTGCTTGATCCCCAGTAACTTCAGGAAGCTAGGGGCAGTTTATCATAGAGCACAGTAAAAGGAAATAAGGACCATTATCCCTCTATTTTTCTTGACTAAATGTAACTCTAACTTTACCTCTGCTTTGGAAATGAGTCATAACCTGAGTTCCTTGTTCCTTTTCTGGATCAAATGCCTTAAATTTGACACTTTACATATTCCTCCCTCTTTTTACTATTTTTACTTTCCTCCCCCTCCCCCAATGCTTTTCACACATACATATACCCTTTTTGTTTATCCCATTCATTCTCTTATCAGCACCTTATCTAGGCCCTGTGCTGAGGGCTTGGGATATAAAAGTTGATATGCTTTCACGTGAAACTCATCTAGGCAGGAGTACATTAAGGAGCAATGGTGTGCTATGCTGTCATCATCGTGATAGATTGATGAGCATGATGTAGTAGAAATGAGTGGGTAATAATCATTCCTGCTTGGATGGGTTGGGGGGCTTCACACAGGAAAGAGTCATACCAGTTCCTCAAGTGAAGATTATAATTTAATTCTTTAAAATACCATCTATGACTTTGAGTTTTTATAGGCTAGTGGGCAAGATAGTTTATAAGAATATGATATTTAAAATAGTAAAGTGGTGAGAAACAGTCTTATAAACTTCAGCTAGGTGGTGTGGAGATTCGATACATAGTGAATTTCGTAAAGTTAAAATGAAAAGTAACTGACAAAAATAAGGAAACTTCTGAAAGTTATAGAGATCCACAGACTATTAACTAATAATATATCACTTAAGAAAAAGATGATTAAGCATGATGAGACATCTCAAATTTCCTATGAATTAGGCTGGTAGTTACTCATTAGCATTGGGCTTGCCAACTCATGTTCAGCTTAGATTTTACATTGATTCTAAAAATATTTTCCAGTTGTACTTGTGTACAGCTGATTCATTTTTGTTGGTTTGGTTGTGTTTTTAAATTATCACCCTAGCTTTATTAGGCTTTTTGCTTTTCCTTGACTAAACCAGGCACGTTCCTGCTTTTTGCTTTTTCCCAACTGTACTGGACACGTTCCTTCCATAGTGCCCCACGACTGGTCTTCCCTCCATTTGGAAACAACTCTCCCAGATAGCTGAATGGTTAACTCCCCTGCTCCTTCATAACTGCTTAGTGAGGCCTCACCCTCCCACCGTATTTTAAATTATGACCTACCTCCCTTCCTTTACTCCTGATCCTCTTTTCCTTGTTACTTTTTTGTTAGTGCATTAATCAACTTCTAACACAGTAAGTGATTTACTAGCTAGTAAATTATTATTTATTGTACTTCGACACCTCCACTAAAATGTGAGCTTCACCAGAACATTGTTTTGTTCATTGATGTATTGCAAATCATCAGAACAGTGCCTGAGATATAGTAGACACTCTGAATATTTATTGGAAAATTGAATCTTTGTTGCAAGAATAATAATCTCCTTTTTTTTTTTTAAAAAAAAAAATGTTGGGACCTGATTTAAACTCTTAAAAAAGAAGTTACAACTCCTGTGACTTGATGCTTTAGAATTTCTCTAGTTTAATTGAAATGTTCTGTGTGATACCTAAGCATTGCTCAGGAACTCTGGCTCGAACCTCAAAGCTCTTCCTGACTTAAAGGATAAATAGTCACCTCCCCATGAGGCCAACGTTTGAAGTGAGGTGCAAACACTGTTAGAAACAATGGGTAAGGATAAACCCCATTTGGCTTTTGAGTTTTCTTTGTTCAATTTTGAAGAATTTCCAACTTTTGATTCTTGGTTTGCATACAAAATGAATCTTGAATTGTTTCTGTGGTAACATATGAACATAACTCATCCAAAAAACCCCACATAATCAGTCCAAAACATGATACAGGAGATAAGAAAGTGGCTGTGAAGGTTACCACAGTTTGACTTTTAGACAATGGTCAAGGCCACTGTGAGAACACCCTTTAAAGTTGTGTACTTGGGAATTTAGGAAGCCCCACAGTTTTGTATCTCAGAAAATCAGAGTAGTCTTAAACAACCAAAGTATATATATCATGGTAAATTGAGTTTAGTGTCTTAAATTACTTATATAATAAAATTAACCTTTATGTTAATGCTTTATAGTACATCAAAAGTTCCTTAGTAAATAAACAACTATTTAGACTATAAAAGTAGAAAGCCTTAGTCTCTTAAGCTGTTATGGAGAAAAAGGTGAGTAGCTGAAAATTTATGTTTTATCAAATTTCCCAACTCTTAATGTGTCTTTTTCAAAGACATATTCCATTCTTTGTTTACTGTTAAATTTGTATTCCTTATCACTTCTTGTTCTGATGCCTTTTGAAAAGCCTGTTTATTCACTTGAAGATTTTAGCCCATTCCTGGCATATCTACTACAACTTGGCATAACAATTAAGGGCGTATACTTAAAGAGAGAAAGAAGAAAAGGAACAAGCTTTTGTCTGTCATGATTCCGTCATTTAACCTTTCTCCATGCATACTTTTATTTCTTGGCCTACCAGTTACTTTTTTTTTCCTTCCGTCTTCTCCCTCCTCCCCATAAAAGTGATGAGAGGCTGAAATATGAAACTGTGGAAAGTATTAATAAAAACCACCAGCAATACCTGACTAGAATTTAACTTCAATTTACAAGTTTATGTATCTATTACATATGTGTACTGTAAATGTATATACATGTGAGTTTATATATTTTTCTTTGTTATGATGTGTATTTTTGCCCTTAGCGTACTATAGGCATTTTTTCATAGTGATATTATTTTCCATTTCATTTTACCTTTTAGGATTTTTTAATAGAGTTAAAATTCATGTAACATAAAATACACCATTTTAAAGCTTATGGTTCGGTGGTTTAAGTATATTCATTGTGTTGTGCAACCAGTATCCCTGTATAATTCCAGAACATTTTCATCACTACAAAAAGGAAATCTCATACCCACGAGCTATCACTCTCTACTTCTCTCTCTCTCCCCAGTCCCTGGCAAGCAGTAATCTATGTTCTTTCTCTATGGCAAATGCCTATTCTGGAAATTTCATATAAATGGAATCATACAGTATTTAGCTTTTGTGTCTGACTTTTTTGACTTATCATAAAGTTTTCAAGGTATATCCATATTTTAGCATGTATCAGTATACTTCTCCCATTTATTGCTAAAAAATATTCTTTTGTATGGATAATACCACATCTTGTTTATCCATTCATTAGTTGACCCCATTTGGGTTGTTTTTACTCTTTAACTATTATGAATTATATTGCTATGAGCATTTGTGTACAAGTGTTTGTGTGAACATATGTTCTCAGTTGTTTTGGATATACTTCCATTCTGTTAATGGAAATTAACAGTTAATTAACAGTTGCATAAAGTTCCGTTGTTTTAATGAACCATAATTAATTCACTTTGATTCTTCCCAAATTTCCTCTTTCATAAACATGTTATATGTCAATGAACATTTATCTTATGTATTTGTCTAATTTTTTAAAAAAGTATTTCCTAATAATAATACCTAATAAATTATTAGTATTGTAATTACTGAAATTAAAGTATATGTATTTTTTAATTTAACGTTTGCTATATTGTCTGCCAGAAAGGTTGTACCAATAATAATGTATGTGATAGTTAGTTATTCATCCCATATCCTCATAATACTGGTTATTATTATTTTTAATCTTTAATTTGATAGGGGGAAATATCCTTTTTGACATTTTATTAATATGTATTGTATAGATATCTTATTTTAATTTGAATTTATATGCAACTAAGATTTAATATACTTTAGCAGTTATTAATCACTTACAGTTTTTTTTTCTTTATTCTGAAAATTTCCTGTTCATGATCTTTGCCACTCATTCTATTGTGGAATGAGTTGTCTTAATTATAGTAGGATAGGAATGAATAATTATTTACGTCACATTAAACTGTGTCTGTATGGCTCGTTTTAATCAATAATGGCTTTTTTCTCTCTTGATAGTAGTCTTCTTGTCTGGCTACATTGGCAGTTTGTTATTTTACTTTATACTTATCATTTGTCATTTGAGAAGTTATTTCTGTCTGGAAACATCTGAAATAACTCTTTAGTCATGGTTTTCTAATGTTTTAATAATTGAATGCCTAAAGTTCTAAAACACAATCCCTGTACACTTGGCCACTTGTTTCTGTTCGGAGTCATAAGACTGCTTGTAGTACTCTTAATTACTCTATAGCATAAGCTTTTCTGGATGAATAGCAAGAATATCTCAAGTATTTGTTCTTAGGAGACTTAGACATAATGGCTTTCATAGTTTACAACCAAACCAGAATTTTTAAGGAGTAATTTTTATCCCAAAATTTAAATATATACCTATTTACAAAATGTGAGATATATTAATGGTTTTGAACTTTGTTACCCCTGTGGAAATTTCCAGGTTTATTTTAAGTGAACTTTACTTTCAAAACCCCTTCAAATCAAAAGTTTCACAGTTTAGGGTTGGCATCTGATAGGTAGCATCACATAGAGAAATATGGAAAAACATAAGTAATATCTAATGTTAATAACATTGTTTAAGGTCTTTTGAATTTCATTTTTTTATATGAGAGAATTAAATAAATAAATCATGATTCTACCAGGTAATCTAATTTCTTATTGTAAGACAGGAAAGCTATTCCTGGTCTCTGATGGTAGTTCATGTTTATGTTTATTTATCTGTGTTTGTAGACCTTTGAGTTTATGCCATAAGAATAATAGGATATTTCTAATGTGACCTTGTGATTTTCTTAATAGAGCACTTTACAATACTTGTAATTTTCAACTTATACCTTGTTTAATTTTAGTAATGGAAAGTTGCTTTCTTTATATTAAAGTTTTTGTGTTACAATAAATTCAACAATTTTGATCATTTCTAATGCTCAAGTATTGCATATTTGAAGGGAGAAAATATTTCTCATTTTATAGAACAGGGAAAAGATTACATAATTTAGTGAACTTTATTCATTTTTGAAGAGCATTATAATAACCTCAGTTCCTATATCTTTTTGATTTTTTCTTTTCAGTAAATTACTCTTCTCAGAATCCTTTATAAATTGGTGGTATTATCAGTCTTTCCTTACAAAAAACAAAATTACTGCAGTTACTTTATTAGAAGCCTGTTGCTAAATTCTCACTGTAATGTATAATGTGCTCTTTCTGTTATACACCATGATTAAGAATTGATTAGAGTAAATTAGTCAGAATTGTGAGTGCCTAATATTTAGGTATATTTGCACATACACTAAACTTTTACTCTAAACTTTTGACTAGATCTTATGGTTTTCTTGATGTTTCATAAGAAACTGAGATGATCCTGTAACTCAGATATGCAATTTAAAATTGCTTTTGTATTATCCTTATTACCTGTAAATTCAATGCTTAGATTTTATGGAAAGTAGTACTTTAATTTCTGTCTATTATTAGTTGTCATAATTTAGGTTTATTTAACTAATTGCTATCATTCCTATAATCTGATGGGGTTTTTTTTGTTAAAATTCTTCCTCTATTTCTTTTCTTTAAAGTCATAACTTTTAAGCTGCAAAAGATTTGCATGTTTTAAGACTCAGCGTTTTTTAAATTGTTATATCAATGAATAACTACTTTGTTTCTAACATACCTACCATTTACCTGTAAATGCCATTTTAAAGAAAACTTTTAAGTAATTTAGATGTTATCTTCAATACTATATTTTAATTTCAGAACCTGTTAAGAAGTGTAAAGTATACATATACCAAAGAAAATAATTCTTTTATTGTTAACTGAATTGCAGTGCGTATTGTAATTGTAAATATTACTTTGCTTAGTGGTTTTTCTCTTATACAGACATGTATGGTTAAAGATTCAGAATACAGACATATGGTTAAAGATTCAGAATTTTAGACAACAAGGATTTACATTAACTGAATTAAGGACAGAATAAAATTTATGCTTCATTTTTAAAGGTCTGATATTGACATTTTAAAAAAACTTGTGAAAAGTCTTAAGTACTATCTGACAATTTATAATCAGTTTTGTTATTTGCCTTATAAATGGATTTTTCGATTTACAAATCTAGACAGCTCTTCAATAATACATCTTGCACATTTAAAAATAAGGCATCTTCTTGCTACATTATCAGAAAGAGATACGCTGTGCGTATGCATATGCTTGTGTGTGTATATGCAGAGAAAGAAAAAATTTGAATTAATATAGCATAAGCAAAACAGTTCACCTTCTACACAACTGTTAGCATGTATGGAATCATATCAATCATGATAATGTAGCCCAGTTATCACAGGCATAGAAAATAAGTGGAAAGCTTAAGTTGAAACAAGGGTTGACATGAAAAATGGAAAATAATTATCACATTTGTGAACTAGAGTCCTGTTTAGCCATATCACCAAGGTATATTGATTTGTTTAAAATAATGGTCAATAATCCTTTTTGTTTGAAGGGCAACTTAGATATTAATAAAAAGATTATGAAGATCACATTTATTTTGCATTATTTGTTTTAAAAAATTGTACACTTTTTGGTCAAGAAATGCTGTATTTTTAGTATGATTAAGAATTCCTCTGCATCTCCTTTGGCTGAAGTTTCAGCCAAAACTAAATAACACTTAGTATGACTATATATTATATAATTATAATGATACTGTTGCATGAATTTTGTTCTTGAACAACCTGATTTCTGAAACTGGTTTATTTGGCATTTAATTGACTATTTTTCTAAGCTTCTTATTGTAGAATACTGTTTCACTTCTCTGAATATCATATATATTTTAAACAAAAGATTTTATTTATAATGCAAATGAGAACCTTTTCTATAAACATACATTCCTTGGGCCACTTGGAAATAGCCTGAGCTTTGCCATCCACTTTTTTTTTTTTTTTTGGCAGCAGCGAAGTCAAAATATAAATTTTGTATGGAAAATATACCCCACTCTTTTATTTTTCTTTTAATCTCTGAGGCTGTCAGTGAGAAACTATGACAAGCAGACCAACTGACTGATCCTTTTTCATTTGTCAGATCTGTCTGCAGCCGAAGCAGAGGCTGCAGGGGACAGAGATGTGCTAGGCCTAGTCAGGCTCTCTCTTGGGCTTGCTTTCCCATCTGAAAATAAGAGCTGTTGCAATTTGACTATAGGCAATTTGGAATCTAGTGGATTGTCGTCTGTCTGGAAGCTTCTCATTTCTTATGACTAATCTAAAGTGAGAAATAAAATTATGATTAAAGCAATTAATGCCTACAGATAAGTAAAAATGTTTTTATTTTCTTCATTTTTGTGATTTGTATTACAGCCAAGATCAAAATAATATGTATAACCAGGGTATAAAGGGTAACATATTAACAGTTATGTTTTGCTTTGTTTTTTCAAAGTATAGACCTATAAATAGTGTTTTATATAAGATTCATTAATTGTTTCCCATTCTTTTCCAGGAATTGTTTAAGCATTGGCATAATCTGGTCATAATATAGCATATTTAATCTTTTGGGAAGTGAGATTCCTGTAAATAAACTTTTCATGGAAATTGTTTTTACTTGGATAAGCTTATATTTCTGTAAATGACTGCAAATAAAGTAGAAAACCTTGTTTCTCAGCACAGAGATAGTAACTGAAGTTTAAAGTTAAGGAATTTGTATTCTCAGTATTTAACATGGAAAGTATTCTATTCTGGTTAGTATTTCACTGTTGAGAGATTTTATTTTCTTTGTTGTAATTTTCATATTTATATTATGTTCTTACATTGAGTTTATATTATGTTTTTATATTGAGTCCAACGGGGGGTACCAAATTACAGATCCCTTTGGATATGTATTTTCAAATTTAATATTTATTTAAAATGCTAGAAATGGAGGTAGGAGGGTAGAGTGTGAATAGCAGAGATAGAGATGTGGCCAGTAGCACAGCTGTATACATCTTCCTGTCATTACTGACTCCTGGTGCGTGTTTGTGTGTTTTGCTTTGTTTGTTTTTTGATTTGGTTACATAAAAGATATGTCCTATTGGAGATCTTAGTGTTTGCTTATGAGAGAAGATGTCATTTATTTTTTTGGGACCATTACTTCAAAAATTTGACTTTGGGGTTTTGCCATGTAATTATATTAGAAATTTCCAAAGACGATAGCAAGAATTTACAGTTCTTTTCTAACTGTTGATTGTTAAACAATAATTGGAAGCTGTAGCATAGAGTAAGCATTTAGTAAGCGTTGGTTAAACTAAAGTACATTTTTGATACTTTCTGCTAGTCTCATCATTGAGGGAAAAAATACAAACTTTAATCCTTTTAAGCAAGAAAGAGAGCTGTTTCAAAAATATATTTGTTTATAATTTCTGGAAAAGTTAACAGTAAAAAGTGAACATTTTTAAAGTTAAAAGCTTTCTGAGGTGTACCGGTTCAATAAGTGAGTGATTTTCCTAATTAGTCTCATAAATTCTGCAGTGTAAAGCTAGTAATTCAACGTATCCTGTTCATTTTAGTTCTACTGTCATTATCACTTTATTATATTTGAGAAAGAATAATGGAAGTGAAAGTAAATAGGGACTAGTTACTGCTCATTATTGTGACCTGTAAAGGCTCTAGTTTCTCCAAATAGAATAAGCTGCAAGGGAACAGCTTGAGTCACTGCTCATATTCATTTTTATTGAGCTCATTTTACTTATTAGATAAAAGAAGCATTACTACTTCAAGATTATGTGTAGCCATCTTATTTGGGCTATTCAGTTTGGAATTTTAAACTTGGTTGCAGGTTTCTTAAATATCTGTGTGCATTTGTTGTTGTTGTTTTTTAAAGAGATTTCCCAAAGTTGCAGATGGCTGGCTCATCTCCAAATACCTCTTCAAGGTACTCTTTGCTTGTGATGTCTCCCGCCACTGAGCTACGCGGGAGCATGGAATTGACTTACTGGGGAGGGCTGTATCAGTTAAGTGATCTTTTTAGTACATTGCATGGGTTTTGCAAAGCTTTCTTTCTTTTATTTTTTAATCCAGAGGGACAACTATACTCATGCTAATTTTAAAAATTAAAATCATGTAGTAAACCTAAACAGTATAAAAAGCCATTTATTCTTCTTTCTCTCCTCTATGACCCCTCCATATTCTATCCATGGCTTTAAAGCACTATTTTTTGATCATGCATGTCTATGTTCTTTTAATTTTATTTTAACTCTTAATGATAGAAGATTTATTAGTATAACCTCAGTTTTATAGTTCTGTGTAATAACATTTGTAATACCTGTAAGTTGGGGGTTCAGGAAAGCTGTGTGAATTTTCCAGTGCCACTCAGTGAAACAGAGATGGATGCTATCAGCAGTAACTGTGTGTCCCCATTCTGGAACCATTATCAGGACTGTATTCCTTAGTTTCCTTTTGCCCAGACTTCATGCATGATTTATTTACTTATTAAAATTTTTTTATTGAGTTCTTGCTGCATGCAAAAGACATTTATCTTTAAACAGCTTGTGATCTAACTGCTTATTATACTTATTAATTAGAAAAGAAATTCATAGTCATCATTTTTAATAATAACAGTAGGACAAAGGGTGGAAAGTAGAAAGTAAAAGTCTTCTAGTTTCTTCATAAGTAATCATTTTTAACAATTTTTTGTTTCATACTTTCTACTTACAATTATAATCACTACTGAAACAAATTACAGTTGGTTTCTTCAAGGCTGCACATTTATCCATAGCTCTCTGTAGAGGCTTAATTCATCCTCTGGTACTCTAATTTACTCTGCCAAAATTTTAAGTCTTATATTGAAGAAACCCAAAATGTTTGTATTCTGTTTGGAAAGATGATTAATTTACTGGCATAAAAAAGCCTATTAAATTTTCAGATTTTAAAAAATAAACCCACTTATCTTAATCAGTTTACTTTGGAAGATTAGAAATCAACCAACATTTATGGTATAGGTCCATAATTTAGATATTTAGATTTGTTTATGGTAATTCTTTATAAGTAGAACTGGAAATAAAACTATCAATAACAGGATAATTATTTTTATAGATGAGGTAGCTGTGACTCATAGTTGCTAAATGATTTTTTAAGATATCCTTTAAGTAACTTACAGAGCTAGCAATATAAGTACAAGTTCACCTTCAATCCAGAATTTTACTTCTTCAGATTCAGCTTAAGATAATTAAGTTTTTTACTAGGTGTTTAAGTTTACCCTTTCTTGTTTAAGAACATTAATATGAGAGCTCAGTTAGAAAATTAATCAGTGTTATAACTTTACCTTCAAAACTGGGTGGGTGATCTGTTAAATATAGACCTCAACCAGAGAGAATACTTTTTTTTTTTAAGTCCTTTTTTAAAAGAGGACTGATTTTGACCTCTTGCAGAAATGGGAATTTTCTCTGTTTCGTAAAAAGATAGTGGAAAATACTAAACTGGCTAACATAAATTAGTTATAGGAAATTTGAGACTGCAGCTATAAAATTTAAAATTTAATATCTAAATGTTAATATTGTGGTAACAATAAATCCATAATTAACCAACAACCTTTAAGTATCTGAACACTTCTGCAGTGATATCAGAGTGGTTTATTAAAATCTGGGGGGACTTTCTTGTCTTCTGCTGCTTGTGTAGAGAAGTAGCATATCCAAGATAGTTGTTGATAGTATCAGCTTGGTGATATTACACTAACAGAATTTCACTTTGTGAAACCAGTTTTTTTAATAGATAAGAACTAATAATAATAAGATAAAGAAAGTCATTAACAAATTCATTTATATTTTATATTACTTTGTCAAAAGACTATTCATTAGCTATTGTTTAGTGGAGACCCACTTTAAAAAATTTCGTTCCTGTTTTTAGAAGATTTCATTCTGGCCATTAAATAAGATAAAGGCAAAATACAGAAAATTTGCAAGATGTACAACTTAAAGAATATAGAAGAGTAATTTTAGATTAGCTCCGAACCTTAAGAAATCACAAGTGATTTTTCAGTGCTGGAAATGAGGCAATTCAGTGTGAAAGACTTATATTATATAGCTGGTCAATTGCAAATCACCACCATTTAGTTGAACAGATTTTTCACCCCATATTTTTGTTCCTAAAATGAATTAAGGGAATAAAAACTAATGGGAATAAGTTTTGAAAAGTTTAACTTTGTCATTGATAAAAAGTCAACTTCCAAGAATACTTAGCATTGAAAGTATATTACACACCAACTGATCTTCAAGATATTTTAAAAGAAAATTTCAAAATTCTCTTTTATGACAGCATATCTCTTATCTGGAATAAAACTTATTAAAGCTATAGATTGGTCAGTTTCTTGCTTTTGTGGTAACTTTTAGTTAGAGAAAATGAAAATATGTTGGGAGTGACTATTACTTAAGTAGTGATTTTTAAAGGCATGGTTAGCTCGTAGCTTTTGTTTTAATAATCCTGTTGAATACTGGGTAAAGCCAAATAGCCCAAGTACACCTTTTGCTAGTAGTAAATCTTTGTGCATTCAAAAGAGACGTTCAAGTGGCTGTATTCCAAATAATCAGCTGAACAGTTCTTCTGATTATTTTAACTAACAGTACCTTTTATTGTAGATGCAGAAATTATTTAATTATTTATAATTTAAAGATATGTAGATAGTTTATATGAGTACTTGTTTGGAGGTTATAGCAAGGGAATGCACCTTCTTTTTTTCAATCAAAGTGGATTCTTTTGAACATGGAAAGCTCGATATCTTGAATTAAGAACTTCACCTTCAAATTGAGGCACATGGAAGAGGGAGGAAGGAAAAATCAAACCAAGTCATCCTTACATCCTGTTTGCTGAGTAGATAAAAGTGTTGTAAAGATACTTCTGTGTGTTAAGGCTCTGTGAATCATAATATTATGTCATTCTGTTAATTGTATAGTTTCTCAGTTTATAACTTGGGGAGACTTTGCCATTGTCACTTGGGTAAAAGTCTTGTGGTTAGCACCACCTACCGGTAGCAAGAATTTAGTGATTTTCTGTTTAACCTAAGCCTAGATTTTAGGGTTTTTTTTTGTATTTTGTTACCTCTCCTTTAAAATGGGGCTTTCTTATATCTTGTTTTTCCTTAGCTCTACTTTAAAACTTATTATAAATTATTTTCCTTAGCCATGTGAAACTTATGACAAGTTTTAAAATGACATTGTAGAAAAGCATATCATGACCAGTGCAAAAGTGCTGGGCCCGTATATTTTTGCTCGCAAAGGAAATTCTTCTTGGTCATAGCCAATCTACCTCTCACTCTTTTCTTTAGTGTATCTATCTGCATTCCCGCCATAGGTGGTTGCCATAGGCTAGTCAGTGTTGTCGTTTTCTTTGCCCATTTCTGTGACTTCTGTTTCCCATGTTACCTCTTTAGAGAGATTTAAAGTCCCCAGGGAAACCTTATGATTCAGTCTTCTTTTAAAGTCTTTGCCACTGTATAGTATTCCCAAACAAAAGTGTTATTTCTTAAGGAAATCTGTCAGCTCTATTCTCATTTTGAAATTATGGAAAGATCTCCAATAATAGGAGGCAAGGAAAATTAGTTGAGTTTAGAAACCTTTTGGGGAGGTGAATTTAGTATGGTTAATAAGGGAGAGCATTGGGTTGGGGGTAACTTTTAAAGATTTCTATAGATTCTAAGCAACTAATGGGAAAAATTTGCATCTTATACTCACTTCTTTATGTGGTGCAAAGGAAGCTTCATTCCTTTAACTATTTGTATGATAATAAAACTGTAGTAATAATGAACATTTATTACCTAGTATGTGCTATGTTCTGTGTTAATTGCCAAAAATGTATTATCTCATCTAATCCTCATAAATATAGTACTTTCAAGTGGTTACTACTATTGTTCTCAAATTACACAACAAGAAGCTCAGTCCTATAGAGTGAAGTTAAGTTATTAGCCCAAGATCATGTAACTAGAATGTGATCTAAAATTCCAGTTTTGGAATCTTGCTCTTAACCCCCAAGCATTCTACCTGTCCTCCAAATGGCTGACAAATCGATGACATGAAAAATTCCTTAAAAATAAACTATATTGAAGTATGTACAGTGGGGACAAAGGAAAGAGAGAGAGGAAGGAAGAGATTATAAATATTCCTATAAATTTCTATTGTAAGTAATAAGATTTTTTAAGGGAAATAAGGTTAAATAAATATCTAAGTAAGGATGTATATATGTTTTTGTGTTTTTATTTACGTAAACAAAGCTAAACTTATTTGTCCAGAATATTTGATATTTGTAAACTAACATGCAGATACTTTAATACCAGATTGCCGTTGAAATTATTATAAAAAGATACTAATTGGATTTAAAGGAATAAAATCTAGTTTTTATATGTGTTGCATTTAAGATGATCTGTTTTGTGCTAATTTAGCAATTCATTTTTAACAAATATTTATTGAATGCTTGCTATGAGCCAGGCACCATGTCAAGTGCTGGGGATTGATTTAAAGACAAATAAGACACAGTTCCTGCCACAGTGATCTTACTACCTAGTGTGTGACAATGAAGAAAACATGATTATAATAACGTGTGATTGGGATAAGTAAGCATGCTAGGCACTGTGACACTCAGGCAGCACATAGAAAGGGACTAATCTACTACGGAGATCAGGGATGGCCTTTCAGCCATCCTGAATGGTGGATAGGAGTTAGCCTATCATGATATATAAGATTTCTATTGGTTGATTAACCATAAGGAAATTATTAGAAATACCAAGGGAAATTTTTAAAAATAGCAATGCCTGGGCCTTCCCTTAGAGATTCTGATTTATTTAATCTGGGGTAGAATCTATTTCTGAATTTTTTTTAAAGCAGCTCATTATACTAATGTACTGCCATGGTTGCAAACCACTAGGTAATTGTCATCTCAAACATTCCTCCTAAAACGGCAATTGCTGATGAAAACAGTTTTTGATGTTACTGGGGAGAAGTTATTTCTGCCAAAGAGAAGATTTGAGATAAATAAATAATTGATTCAAAATGAAGAAGCCCAGATTAAAAATATATATATTAAAAAAAACAAATATTACTACATTAAAATTAAAATTAAACATCTTCCCCAGGTAATGCTGATCATCCCATAGAATTAAAGAAAGAATTAATGTGGCTCTCATATCCAATTTTAAAATACTAAAAGCACAAAATGGTTCCCATGTACCGAGTACTCTGAGTCCTCAAAAGAAATGTTAAAACCAATGTGAGATATGCAGATAATAGAACACTTAGTCATGAACAGATATGTAGTTACCCAAATCTGAGAGATTAGAATGGTAAATGGCAGAAAGAGCTCTTGATGGGTTGGTGACTGGAAGAGAGGAAATGCATGATGGAGGAGAGCATTAGGGCTGAGGGCATGAGAGAGTGATTGGGTGGAGCAAGGTGAATGATCACTGAATGCAGGATGCTGCTTACTGATAGGATAGACCACACTTTGTCTCATATCTTTGAAATGTTCCTAGGAAGAAGAAGGAAAGGGTTGTGTTGTTCTTTTTTTTCCTATTTTTCTAATTGGAGAAACAGCTTTAAAGTGCAACTGGTAACACTTAAATTCATGCTTAACTAGACAGAAGGAAGGTTTTCTGTGTGTTATTTAAAAGACTGAATTAAAAGAATTAGATGTTAAACTGCAAGAGATCTTTTAGACTTTGCCTTTTTTATTTCATTGCTTGATTATATTGTTGAGAAAACTGTGATCTAGATCCATTAAACTGCCTAAAGCAACACAGATATTTAAAGGGAGAACAGGGCTAGTTTTAACCTACACATTACATTACATTACTACTACATTAGTGCCTTTTCTTGTATAGCATACTGTGCTGTCCTTTATTTTCCAGAATTTTATTGTTCTTGCATTTTGAATTTTCTGGTCTAGTTTTTCTTTTACTTTTATTCTGTATTACGATTTGTCTCCTGAAGGTCATATAACCTGGTTTGGTTATGAAAGTCCTCGTAGCTTCTGGGACTATATCAGAGTGGCTTGCCGGAAAGTTTCACAGAATTGTATCTGCAGCATTGAAAATATGGAAAATGTCAGTTCTTCAAGAGCTAAGGTAAGAAATTGATAAGAGTATGAAATGTGTATAATCTAATCAAAAGTAGTTTTGACTCTGATAGAAAACACTTAAGCTCTTTGTTATATGAAGTATTTCCTTTTGATTTTCATTGTTGGAATTAAGCACCTAACCAAATTTAACATCTTTCAGAAGCTTGTCTAAGAATTCCTTTTTCTTCCCTCTTTACATGTGGTTATTTCAGAACGTTCTTAAATCTTCACTATTGCCTCATGAATAGCTGGAAGGTATGAAGCTGTAGTCATTATGAATTTTCTTTCTTTTTTTTTTTTCTCATGGGTCGGCACAGGGAGCAGAATATGAATTTTCTTTTTAAGAAACACAATACAGTATTTCCTGTTCTATGAAAATTCTGCATTTCTTGAATTTCTAAGCCAATCATTCTCAAACAGTGTCCTGCAGAACTCTGGTGGTCTCTAAGACCTTTCCTTTAGGGGGTCCATGATATCAAAACAATTTTTGCAATAATACCAAGGTGTTGTTTACCTTTTTCACTGTGTTGACTTGTGCACAGCTAATGCAGAAGTAGTGATGTGTAAAATTGCTGGTGTCTTCTCATGAATTAAAGCAGTGGCCTCAAACTACACTAGTAATCTTGGAGTTCTCCACAGTGCATTCACAGAATATTTTTTTGAAATGCCGCTTTCACTTAAAAATGTCCATGATGATGCTGTAAAAATTACTAATTTTATGAAATCTCTATCCTTGTGTACCTGTCTTTTTATTTTCCCAAGGGACAAAATAGGAATACATACAAAGTGTTTTTGCTACATACTGAATTATGAGGTTGCCTCTAGAAAAAACACTCATGCGGATGAATGAACAGCCCATGAGTTGTGAGCTAATCTAGTCACTGTTTTCATGTCATACCATTTTCCTTGAAGAACAACTTACAAGTATTTTTAGACTTAGGCATTTGGCAGACATTTTCTGGAAAAATGAATGAGCTTGTCAGTTCAAGGAAAACAACTGAAAAGTATTTGTTGCCATGGTGAAAGTAAAGCTTTCAAGTGAAGATTAAAATTTTAGAAAACTTTTATCCACCACTTTAATTTAGTAGTTTGCTGAAACTAAAAGGCTTTTGTAACAGAAAAGTTTAATGAAATTTGTCAGTGTTTTGTAGACCCTGCATAGCTTAATGAACCAGTATTTTCCAAATGCCCCATGTATAAAATTACAAATTCATGCATGGGTAAAAGAGCCATTTGAAGTACAAAATGGACCAATGGATTTAATGTAACTTTGGAGGGAGCTCATTAATGTCGTGATAGAGCCACATTGTAACTAACCTTTAAGACATGATAATTTATTAAATTTTGATATAGAATCACAGAAGAAAATCCACCATTGTCTGAAAAGACTATTAAAAGATTCCCTTTTCCAGGCAGTGTGACAGCTCAGTGGCAGAATTCTTGCCTGCCATGCCAGAGACCCTGGTTCGCTTCCCGGTACCTGCCCATGAGAAAAAAAAAAGATTCCCTTTCCCAGCTATACTAGATATATGTGTGAGTCTGGATTTTCTTCATATACTTCAACAAACTTTCCTTGAAGTAATAGATTGAATGCAGAAGCAGATATCTAGCTCTCTTCTGTTAAGCCATACATTAAAGACATTTGCAAATTGTAAAACAGAGCCACTATTCCCACTAATTTTTTCCATTGGGGAAAAATAATTATTTTTCATAAACATATGTTACTTATGTTAGCATAAAATGGATTTATTATTATTAGTTTTAAATAGCTTAATTAATATTTTTTTAAATCCCTAGTTTTGATTTTAATATAGTGATTATCAGTACATTCTGTCCACATGAATAAAAGTTCTTTAGGGTCCTAAGTGATTTTTAAGACTGTAAATAATCTGAACTCCTGATCTAAGCTTTATCAGCTTTAGTTTAGGAACTTCATTTTATTTTTTATTGGATTGCTATAGTGGCTGTTTTTACTGTTTTTGACACTTAAGAATTATAGAATGACATGTGGGTAGAAAATATTGAACATAGGTAGGTAGAATTTAAGACATGAAGACATGTTTTTCCTCATTGCGTCACAATTATACAATTATAAATTATATATTTGAATAATAACCAGAAGTAAAACAATCTTTCAAAAACTGTAGTTTCTAAGTTTATTGTTCTGCATCCGTTTTTATTTAGGAATTTTTTCTTTTTGAAAATTTTTGGTTAGCAAAATTAACAAAGATATGTCCAAAATAAATAAAGCATTTTATAAACCTTGAACTGAATATCTTAATTTTTAAAAGGCAAGATCTATAATATTTAAATTTAGCAACATAATTAGAAACATAGTTGAAACCTTTTTTAAACTCAAGTATCGAAATGTACTTTTACATGAATTGGTAATCCTGGCTCTTAGCAACTTTTGGAAATAATAGTGATATAGATATAAAACCAGTAATCTTTCCTTTACTGCCTCCTGCCAAACCTCCATCCAAGGGGTTGTATGAGCACCAGTTAATTTGTTGCTTTACTATCTCCCAACTCTTTCAGGTTGAATCACTTTTCCTTTGCACTGGGAACTGAACCTGGGTCTCTGGCATGGCAGGCGAGAACTCTGCCACTAGCCACTAGCCACTAATAAATTTCATTTTTAATTCAGTTATAGATAGCGTTTCTTTTTTTTGATTAAAAAAAGTTTCTCATCGGTGTTTGAATCCTGTTTTTATTAATACGGATTTCTTTTTAGTCACAAATATTGTCTTAACTGTCTTTGGCTTTTATTCATTTATTTATTTTTCCATCAGTCTAACTGACTGACTACAGGTTTAAAAAGAGTGCCCTTGAATTTCCCCTGGCCTCTCAGTTGAGTTTGTATCAGTTTTCCTTTCATGTTTACTTTATAGTTTAAAAGTAATATTTTTGTTTCTTTAGGTTAGGAATAGTAGAGTAGTGGTAGTTTGAATGCATCAGGTCTGTACAACTGGTGGTACATAAATTATTTTCCCACTTTAAATTAAAAGTAGGAGTGATTAATGTGATCAGTAGTATTCTAAACCTCTTCAACATAGGACTATATTTACAAAACTAACATATCCCAAAATACAAAAGGTAATTGAGAAGTTAACAAAGAATGTAGCATTTAGATCTGGGTGGACCAAAGAATCCAAAACCTAGCTGACCACTTTTCATAATGAGACTCCAGGGTCCAGTCCCTGTCCAGTCAAGAGAATGTTTATTCTGTGAAAAAAACAGTGTTGGGTATCAAAGTACCACAGAACAATCATGTTCCGAATCCTACATTTATAGCTTTGTTTTGTTGAAGCCTCAAACAGTTTCCATTGAGTGGGGAAAGAGGGATCTATGATTTGCCTGGTTATACTAAAAAAAAAAAAAAAAAAAAAGGTGTCTTTGGTTGAGGATTAGCTGTCTTTATTCATTGCACGGAGAGAGCAAGGCATTTAATTTACCCAATAAACCACATGTGCCAAGCATCAGGATTGAAAAATTAGACATAATACTTCAGATGGCAGGTTTATTGAGGCATAGAGCTGCAGGTTTGGGAGTCTACTAGCATATATATAGCACTTGCATCCAGCCCTGATGTTTGAAATCATGTAGCAGAACTGAAGAACCAAACTTACCTGGCAAAACAATGCACAACTCAGTTCACTCGGAGCCAAAACAGTTCATTTCTGAGTTGTTTGTAAGGGACCAGATTCACTCTGATTATACATTCAAGGTTATATATAAAAACTTTTAAACAATAAAAGACATGGTACAGTGACTAATTGAGTATAGAAACATTCATTAGTCGAGTTGATTGAATCAGAAATAAATCTAATTGTCCTAGATTTGCCCCTTAGATTCATATTGTAGAAACTTTTCACCATGAAAGGTCTTGACAGTCTCTCTAGACAAATCTATGAAATGCAGACCTCTCCCATTCTTAGCTTGGTCTATGACTAGTTGAGCCTAATTTCCAAGCACTAAACAGTCTCACATTGGAATAAATATCTGATTTGAAGATCATATCTATAATATCCCCATCTCAAGTGAGTTTGCAGGTATTCATTCTGTAATATGAAGGGGGTTATAGGCATTACATTTCTATATATCAGTTTACTTAGGTTTCGGACTAGAATTAGCACTTTTAGAAAAATGACTTCACTTCAACAAGTGCCAACTTATTTCACTCTCTTTTGAACTCATCCATCTTCCCTGTCTGCTCCTGGGCTACTTACTAGCATATTTTATGATGTCTGTCAGAAACTACCCCAATTAGATCCTTAGTTGTTACTGTGGCTGACCTTGCAGGTAGTTCCATTGTATGTTTTTACTGTTCCAACTGGTTTTGAGTTGAAGAAATCCTTTTTCTTCCTTGCCTTTTTGATTTTCTTGACCCTAAAAATAAACCCTGTGTTGTTCTTGAGTTCTTACTACCTTCCTGCATAGTTTGTGTGTATTTTTCTTTCTCTGTTTTTAAGAACTTCTTTGCCTAGTTTTTGGGCTAGGTTAAGTTTTCCTGGTTTGTGGTTGCTTGCCCTGTGCATCCTTCTATTATTGTATTAAATACTAGACCATTTTTTGAATATACCAGTAACATTAACTAGCTGTATATCTATTCATCTTTCCATCTAATACATTTTTATTGAGTACCTATACTATGCCAGAACTGTGAATGTAGTCATTAAAACATTCCCATAATACCTATCTCCAATCCTTCCTAGAAGCAGTCTTTCCTGGTCTCATTGACGCACTTATTTTTTATCTTGTTTGGAGTTCGCTTGTCACTGTTCTGTCCTAGAGGCAAGTTAACTAAATTTCCTATTGAAAGAGGCAGGGAAGATTTTAATCACAGATGCTTCAGAATGATCAAATACTAGAACTTTACAGTGAGATATCATAATGAGAAAAGAACATGTTTATGATCATTTTCTATTATTAACTTATAAATTTTTATTAAAAATGAGTGTTTATATTAAAATACAATCCAGTTTAATTACTAGCTTCAAATGAATCTTCTTAATATATTATTTTCATCATATCTTTCCTTTTTTCATTTCTCACTGGTGTTCCAACACTTTAATAGTTATATAACCTTGAGCAGTTTACTTATCTTCCTTAGTTTTATGCATTTATTCAGCAAATGTATACTGAATCTCTAATATGTAGTTATAAGTACTAAGGCTACAGTGATAAAAAAAAGGATGACAAAGAACATTTATTATGTACCTTATATTTTAGTAATACAATAAACAAACAAATAAATACATACATGTATTAGTTTGAAACTGTTATGCACCCCAGAAGAGTCTGTGTTCTTTTAATCTGTTCCTGTGGGTGCAGACCTGCTATAGGTGGGACTTTTTGGTTAAGTTATTTCAGTTGAGATGTGACCCACTCCTTTCAAGGTGGATCTTAATCCTTTTACTGGAGTCCTTCATGAGAGAATCAAAGCCAGAGAGAGGAGCCCAAGAGAAGCTGAGCGACAATGGCTTCTCACACACACAAACAGAGAGTCACTGAAACCAGAACTAGAAGCAAGGAAACCCGGGAGAGAAGGACCAGCAGGCATTGCCATGTGCCCTCCTATATGACAGAGGTGTCCCAGATGCCACTGGTCTGCCTTCAGAACCCGAGTATCATCCTGTTGATGCCTCAATTGGGATATTTTCATGGTCTTAGAACTGTTAATTGTAAGTTAATAACGCCCATTGTAAAAGCCAGTCCATTTCTGGTATATTGCCTTCCGGCGGCTTTAGCAAATTGATAAAATTTTGGTACAAGAAGTGGGGTGGTACGATTAACAAATACCAAAAATGCTGGAAGTGTCCTGGATGTGGGTGGCCTGTCTTCAGAGCCCAGGTATCATCCCATTGATACCTTAATTGGGACATTTTCATAGTCTAAGAACTGTAAATTGTAAGTTAATAAATCCTCATTGGAAAAGCCAATCCATTTCTGATATATTGCTTTATGGTAGCTTTAGCACATTGAAATAGTATACATGTAATCTCAGGGGTCAAAAAAGTGAAACGGGTTAGAGGCCTAGAAAGTGATAGGGGTGGTAGTGGAGAGCAGGCATATTTAGATAGGGTGGTTAGGGAAGGCTTCTGTCAGAAAGTAACATTTGAGCAGAGGCCTGAACTAAGGGAAGAAATGCACAAAATGCAAATATTGAGCAAGATAAGCAAGACAGAGAGGAGAAGGAGATAGGTTACAATAAAGAGTTTGTATATTATTCTCAGTGTAGTAGGAAGCTACTTCAAGGTTTCTTTTTTGTTAAAGGAACAGTATACTATAATCTGATTTACATTAAAAAATATCATTTTGGTGCTTTATGGAGAATCCATTGAAGCGAAAGATGGAAGTAGAGTCAAATTAGGATGGTATAATAGTCTTAAAAAGGAAATAATCCTGGAAGTAAGAAATAAATTCATTTCTGCTTCCAGGGATCACAGAATAGCTTGTGTTAGAAGAACACTTTTACTGAGAACAACTGTAAATTTGGATAAAATATAAAAAGCAACAATTTAAAGGCATAAAAGAACAAGAAAGGCATGAGAACTTGAGTGGCCCAGATCACGGAGAAAAGGATGGTACAGGAGGGGAGCCCTGTAGTCATCTTGGATTATAACCTGAGGGCATTTTCCTATCCACATTACAAGTTTAGACGCAAAGCAGAAAGTGGCAGTGGTGAGGGTGGCTGTTTTAGTTTTCCTGGTCTAGAAAAACAAACATGAGAATTTTTAAGTACCGGTGAAACCAGCACTTGGTTGAGAGGAGAGAAGTTCAGAGAAATGAGCCTGAAGCATTCAGTTTTCCTGTGAGATATTTGCCGACTCTTCGGTAGTGCAATACCGAGCAAAAGTCCATAAACCAGGCTGAAAGCAGCAAATAGAAGGCTAAAATAACCAGTCACATATTTCAAAGTCTTGTTCTGGAGAAACAGAGTTTAAAGTTCCAGACCCAACAATTTGGTGGGGCCCTGTAAACATTTCAACTTTCATTTGAGATCCCAGAAAGGCTATTCCTTGAGAGTAAAGACAAATCAGAAAAAAATCAGCCCTCGAAGGCCTAAAATTGAAGCCCTTAAGTGGTGCATGACTATTTTCTAGTCTTTCATTTTCCTGCCAGTGGAGAAATAAATCCACTTTGGAAATTTGTAGCAGACAGTGCTGCTACAAATTTTCATATTGCAGTGTCCAATATTCAGTTGAAAATCACTGGGTTACAAAGAAACAAGATCAAATGATCAAATTCAAGAGAATTAAAAAAGATTTGAAATAGACCCATAGGTTTTGCAGATAATAGACTTTATATTATGATAATATTTATGATATTTATAATAAATATAAATAATTGTGATAATAGATTCAAGAAAATAGAAATCAAGGTAAATATTATCAAAGGGCTGACATATATTAAAAAATTAAAAAATCAAAAGAAACTGTTGAATATCAAACACAGAACTTATATAAAAATGTCCAATTACTGAGGCACAATGCATCCCAATGAATTTCAGAGAATTGAAACCACATAGGGTACATTCTTTAGCCACAATGGAATTAAGCTAGAAACAGGAACAAAAAGGTTAATAGAAATGCTTATATGAATTGAAATTGATAAATACACTTCTGAATAACTCATGGATAAAAAAAAGCCATAATGGAAATTGAAAGCCTATTTTGAAATTAATTATAATGAAAATATAATATAAAAACTCGCATTTAGAGGAAAATTGATAGGCTTAAATAGGCCTTTGTGTATTAAAACAAAGGCAGGGTAAAAAAAAAAACCAAAAAATAAAAACAAAGGCAGGCTGGGAATCAGTGATTAGAGTTTTCTTCTCAAAAGAATAATAAAGTAGAAGGAAGGAAATAAGATAGCAGAAATTCTGTAAATTCAAACAAAAAATAAGCTAGGAAAAATGAAACCAAAATTTGATTTTTTAAAAAAAGTTTAATAAAATCAATAAACTTCTAGTAAGACTATACAGGGGGATAAATATATATATATATTTATATAATATAAATATATATATATATTTATATATAGTAATATATAACCTACTATCAGGAACAAATAAGGGACCTAACCCTATTAGACCCTAAAAACCTTAAAAATGCTAAAAGATAATATTACTGATAACCTTACATCATAAAAGTGAACATTTTCATGAAATGGGCAGATTTTTTGAATAACATCACTTACCAAACTAATACAAAAAGAAATAGAACATCTGAATATTCTAATATCTGCTAAAGAAACTGAATCTGTAGTAAAAGTCCTTCCCCTTTCAAGTCCATATTTAAATTAAGTTCTTTTCTTAATGATTTGTAAGAACTCTATATTTTATGGGTGAGAATTTTTTTGTGTATAAATTTTGTAGATATCTTTGCCCTGTGATTTGACTTTTCCTTCTCTTAAGTGATAACAAGCCATCCCTTGAAACAGGTGGGAAAATGAGTATATGGATATTAATTGAACTTGGTTTGTCAGTTTGGTAATGGAAGATGAGTTTCTTTTTTCTAATTATGTCTATCTTTTGTTTTCTCATACAGTAAAATTGTAACCTAACTCAGTTCTTGGGAGGATTAAGTGTCTGAATGTAGGTAAAGCTCATAGAACAGGGCTTAGCACATATTAATTATATTCTTAGGAAATATTGACTACTTTTATTTATTTATTTATTTTTCAAAACCTTCAGGGGTTCACCATTACCCATCAGTAAAGTTTTAAATTCCTTAACCTAGGTTTCAGTTTTCCCACTCTTTGGCACCAACAATCTTTTTAAATCTGTTTATCTCCTGTTTTAATTAAAGTTCTTGGGTTGAAAGAGGAGAAACCTCTTAAAATGAGCACAATTTATTATCACAGTATAACAGAGAATTCCACAAACAACCAAGGACAGGAAACAAAGTACAGTCCAGTTTTGCATGGATTGAAACAATCAGGAAGCAGGAATTTCCCTACGTTTCTTATCTAGCAACAGCACAGTCTCCTGTGTCTAACATTCTCTGTTTCTGTGTCTGGGGACGTGTGCTCTTTTGATTCAAGCAGCTACTACCACCTGACTTGTCTGTGCCTTTTAATTGAAATTTTCAGAGAATCTTCAGACTTTGCTGGTCACCCATTGGCTTTCCTTTTCCATCCTCGCTTCCAATCAGCCACAGATAATTTTAGGTTCCCCCTAGGCTTTCCCCTTCAGCAGGAACTATTGGCTGAACACCAGGCAAGCTAGAAGGGGTCATTGAATGTGGTAAGCAGATTGACTGGCTGACTACACCCATATAATTCCTTTCCCAAACAGGACTGCTGCTTCTAGCCTGACAAGTTTTATAACTGCCTAAGTTGACTTCTTTTTTTGACCCCCATTATCAGGAGTGTGAATCACTAGAGTAGCCTTTTTTTTTCTTTTATTGGTTGGTGATCATCATATATCTTGATTAGTCTCACCTTTATTTTCAACTGGCAGTGCAGTGTTTCCAATTCCTATATTTTCCATCTTCATGGATTTTCTGGATATTTGTGAAAAAGTTTACATGAAATGAAAGTAACTGGATTGCAGAATTCTCTACAAACATCATCTCTTTTATTCTTTCATTCTAAATAAATTCAGAGGAAATGCTTTAGATTATTAAAAAAAATTGAGCTGATTAATCTCAACTACTTAATGAGATACTTTTATAGTAAAATTATTTGTATTTTGTCAGAATGTCTGTTTCTCTGATTAGGTGCTAGAATATGCTGACCTCTGTTTTATTTTCTTTTTCTAGCTTAAGTATGCAGTAATAGTTTTTAGAATTCT
This sequence comes from Tamandua tetradactyla, assembly GCF_023851605.1. NCBI lineage: Eukaryota > Metazoa > Chordata > Mammalia > Pilosa > Myrmecophagidae > Tamandua > Tamandua tetradactyla. The sequence continues at coordinate 129,268,350 of NC_135327.1, read as the reverse complement.
CTGCGGGCACCAAATTCAGTGACTCATGATTTGGGTTCATGATAAATCATGAAATTTGGGGTTCATTATTGTGTAAAACCCCCTCTGGAAAGACAGAATGGAAAATTCTCTTAAACAAGAAATATTTAGAGTGATTCTTTTTATGAGAGAGTTCTGTTCCTCACATTTTACTGGGGAACTCATTTTAATTACCATGTTGATTTGGGACATTTAAGTAGAAAGTTATATCTTATAATTATATTATGTGATTAAAAAGAGATCTCCAGATCAATTAACCCAGTATCAATGGTTCTTTCTCTACAGAGGATAGAAAGTTAGTCTGACATACTGTATCCTAATCTTTTAGAAAACAATATATATTCTATATAATCAAAATTTACCTATTTAAAATCTATTTTTCTTAGTGTGTATCAAATGTATATTTTGATAAGTTCTTTACAAAATACAATGCATATTTTTTATGGCACAGTGGGCAATTTTTTTTAACTTTTAATAATTTTTTCATATTTAATTCTTTTATTCCTTTTAGGGTAGAGCCTGGATCAGAGTAGCACTCATGGAAAAACACTTATCTGAATACATCTCTACAGCTCTGAGAGACTTCAAAACAACCAGGTTTAAAAGTCCTTTTGATTTTCTAATATATATTTGAAGAAGTCACATAAAGACATAGAAATAAGAAGAGAATAAAGCGTTTCATTTAGGTTCTAAGGTTCTCAATTTTTCCTTTTCCTGCTCAGATAAATTCATTTTTCTCAGTAAAACATCAATTGTCAACTAAACATACTTCTACCTTGGATTATTTTTCAGGCTCTACATTACGCCTGGAATATCCTTTTGCTGAATCATCTCTAATTCTTACTCTTTCAATACTTGAAGATTGTTTCTCTCCATAGACTTTTCTGTACCCAATTTGAAGAAAGATTTATGAAATTCTTATATCATCCCTTCTCTTCTCACACAATATTTACTTCTTTGTTATAGAATATAAATCACTTCTTTAATATATATACATGATTAAATTATTGTTCAGTTGTCTTTTTAGGGCAGTTTGTATGCATTTTATTTTACTTGTATTGTATTGATTTAAGGGATAATATACTATGCCACATAAAAAGTAGAACTCTTAATTTTTTATGCACCGAGAGTTCATGTTAGAGTATCAGTCATTATTTTAAACTGTTTATGTTTATTGTTATTGTTGAAGAAACCAGTTTTTTCCATATTAAATTATTTATAAATAATTTTAATATCAACATCTTAGATATGTGCTATCTAAAAAAAAGAGACGTTTGCCACATACTGCTATAAAAATTAAAATTAAAATTTAATTTTTATTTATTTATTAATTTAAAGAAAATTTGGTTAATGTTAAAGCACATTTCAGCTGCTTTAATAGTCATGTGGCTGATGATTACTGATTTGGGCAGTATTGATTTAAAACATTTTCTTCATCCCAGGAAGTTCTAATGGACAGGGCTGCCTTAGACTCCTCTAAGTCCTCATAGGTAGACTTATGTCTACCTCATTAATTATATTTAATGAAAGAGAAGAAAAGAATAACGAGTATAAACCAGTTATGATAGAGAAATTGAGGCACAATGAAATCTTATACCTGGAATCTTAACTTCCATAACCTAATGCAATGTTTGACAATCTGGATTGTGAGAAAAATCTTGGCATTTACTATGATACATCCTTCTCTTAGCTAATTAACTAGTACAAATTATGATATCTTTACTTAGGTGCCGCTATCTTTTTAGGTAATATCATAGTAACCTTTTAATTTGGAAGTTGGCAAAGAAAAAAAAATCATTATCATCATTATATGTTTGACTAGGATAGACTTTTAGCTAAAAGAAAATTTGCATAAAATAAATGTGACCTGTACTTACTGATTTCTTTTAAAACAACATAACCTTGAGATATTTCTAAAGGTGGACTGCAAGATGATGATAAATTCTTAGACATTTGAAATGGACCTTATTAATATGAAGCATTTGTTTCTTTTTCAAAATCATCGTTAGTAAATAAGTTTTATTTAAAAAGATATTTAATATTGAGAATACTAAGGCTTGAAAACAGCAAAAATATGATGTAATATCAGAATCTAGTAGATCAAACCTAAAAATTCAAAGTTAATGAAATAAAAACCAAGTTTACACTTGCAGCAACATATGCAATAATAATATTTATCAGTTATTATTTTTAAAAATGTGAATAAGTGAATAGAGCAAGTTTCCTGCCAATAATTGTTTGCTGGGGTTGCTTGTGAGACTCAGGGAAACAAACATATCAATATCAGAAATCATCCTTCGACAAAGGCATCCATGAGAAGAGACTGAAAGTCAGTTTCCTCTGCAGTAATCTCTGTGTTAATTAGACTCAAACTCATTGACTCTCAGCACCTTTACACATTTGAATTACGTGTGGAGCCTTTAAAAATACTGAGTCCCAGGACTCTTCCTAGATCAATTAAATCAGAATCTTTGATGATGGAGACCCTCCTTTGAATTTTCCCACAGCTCTCCAGGTGATTCCAGTATGAAACCAGGTTAGGAACCATTGGTTTAACTTGAGTTTGGAAGAACTAATCTTTCCAGATTTTTGTCAATGTCTTCCTCTTTACCAAGGAAAGGAGTGTGTTTTAGGCTCTAAGTCTTGATTATTAAGAGCCCTTGTTTAATAGTTTCTGCTGGGTAAAATGAATATAATGTGAACAGTCCATTGCAGAGGGACTGAGACAGGTTTAGGAAGAACTGTCACTTCTACTCTAAGGGCTGGCCTTGTTGACTGTCTTTATTTTTTCTCCTTACCTTCTTTTTTTGACAGGCAAAAAATAATTTATTGAGTTTTTGCAAGGAGTATAAGCATAGTATAGTGTATCCCCTAATTTGTTATTCAACACATACTTTACTGAGCATTTCCAATGCCACCAGTACTTAATTTGCCATTTACAACAACTGTACAACTGAACTACCTTTGAAATGGTTTGTTTTAGATTTGTTTTCCTAGTAGCTTTCCACAAATGATGATTTATTCATTCACTCACTAATTCAACGAATACTTTTTCAGCCCCTCCCAATAATTACAGAGACAACTGTCCTTTAACCAGTAGGACTCATTTATAGGATAAATGTCAGTTAGTACTTTGTACTATTTGCCCAATCATTGTTTTTTAAAAAAATTTAATTATTTTCTTTTTATAAACTCTCATATCAAAGTTATGAGAATCTTTTCTAAGAAGAAATTAAAGTATTAATATTCCTCTCAAAATTACTAGCTTGTTTCTTAGTTTAAAGAATTGGATAGAGGGGAAATCATTCTTGAATAGATTATTTTTAGAGTGAGTAGTTTAAAGATTTAAAAGGAAATGCTTTTTGTCTTGTTCTTAGGTATTAGCTGTCCTTTTTATGAAAAGGAAATGATTCCATTCTAAAAAAGTCCACATGAAATAAAAATATTCTTGTAACAATATATAAGCTTACATTATTCAAACAGAAACATGGCTTAGTATATAATGTGTGTAATGTTTATACACAGATATATGGTTACCAAATGCGAATATAAAATGATTTTTTAATTCCCAAGAAAGAAAGTAGGGAGTTTATTTCAGATCTGTTTTAGAAGTGGACTAAGAAAATGTGGTTATGGAAAAACAAGAAAGTAGTGTTTGTTTTTTTTTTAACTGAAATCAAACCAGAGAAACATCTTATTATAAGTAAATTTCATTAAAAAAAATACACTAGCCAAAACAAACATATTTTTGCAAAGTATAGGAAATAAGTTATACCTTACCTTTGGCTGGATATTCCTGAGATATATGAAATGATGAAAAACAGGTCTGTTCTTTTAGGAATCTTGAGAGTATCTGACTCAAGTGAATTTCTGCTTATTCTTCTCTTGGCAGATAGAGTAGTAATGATGTCCTTTAGGTGGTAATACAAGCTTTTATTCCTGTACAGGAGGAGGAGCTATATGAGCTGAGGCAGACAAGTTTGAATGCACTAATCAGTGAAAATCCAAGGAATAAACTGGGTGGAGGAGGTGAGGGGGGAGCAGACATGCAGTGAATCTTGTTCTTGGAAGTACATGACTTTGCCTCCCAAGTATGAGAGAAATTCATGTGATTTTTATGTGACAGTGTTGGTAAGGAATTGAAAAAAAAAACCTTAAAAAGTTTCATAGTTCATGGATTGGAGTGTCATTGGACAGTAGCCAGAGTTGGAAAGTAGGCAAAGGAAAGATTATAATCCAAACTTAAAAAAGTGGAGAATTGTTTTAGGAGGTTACTGAGAAGACCTCCAAATAGAGATGCAATATGGAAGTTGAATTAATTTGTTCAAAGTTATAATTTCTTCCTACCATACACTGAAAAATAATTAGAAAACTTTTAAGCTAACAAGTAAAAAAAAGTGACATTTGAAACAAGATTGAAAATACTCTGTTCAGAATGAAAGAAAAGACAATTATGAAATAGAAATAAAATTAACTTTGTGGAAACTAGTTTTTTCCTGTTACTTAATTTATAATAATAAAATTTGCATTCAAAAGAAATGTTAATTTTATGAATAGTATAGTAGGAGTAAGGGGAGGAGTAAAGTATAAAATAAAACTTTATAAATTAGTGAGCTGCCTCAAAGAGAAAAAATGACTGGGATAAATACTGAATAAGGACTGAAAGTCAGTTTCCTCTGTGGAAAAGAAGATAGAATAGTAATAAATTACCTGAATATTTCAAGAGCTAAGAAAGTAGATAGAATAGTAATAAATTACCTAAATCTTTCAAGAGCTAAGAAAGAGTTTTAGAATTTGAATATGCTGGAAAGTTGTTCATGTTAAGAAGAAAAAATCATTATTATAAAGAGTTTATGGATCCCTACCTCACGCTATACACAAAAATTAACTCAAAATGAATCTAACACCTAAATGTAACACATATAAAAATCTTTGAAGAAAATGATTTAAATCTTCATAACCTTAGATTAGGCATGATCTTTTAAATATAAAACAAAAGATACAAACAAAAAAAGAAAAAAACAAATTTTTGACTTTATCAATTAAAATTTTTGTGCTTCGAAGGATGTAATCAACAAAGTGAAGACAAGCCACAGAATGGGTGAAAAATTTTGCAGTCATATATCTGATAAGGAACTTATATCTATATTATAAATTTATATAAACATTTACAGTGCAATAATGAAGAGACAGCCTAATTTAAAAATGGACAAGTTCTGAATATACACATGAAAAAAGATCAACAACATTTGCCATCATGGAACTGCAAGTCAGAAGCATGGTGAACTACCATTTCACATTCCCTATGATGGATTTAATAAGAAAAAAAGAGAATAAGTGTTGGTTACGATGTGGAAAAACTAAAATCTTCATACATGCTGGTAAGAGAGTAAAATGGGGCAGCTGCTTTGGAAACAGTTTGGCAGTTTCTCAAATGGTTAAACATAAATTTGGCATCTTCCCCAACAATTCCACTTCTAGGTATATAACCAAATGTGAATATGACTGAATTCACATTTTTCCTAGCAGCATTATTTATAATACTCAAAAGTAGAAACCACCCAGTTGCCCATCAGTAAATGAATGAGCAAACAAACAAAATGTGGCATATCCATACAATGGAATATTATTCAGCAATGAAAAGAAATGAAGTACTATTATGTGCTAGAATATGGAAAAACTTTGAAAACAGTATACTCCATGAAAGAAGCCAATGACAAAAGACCACATATTTGTATGATTCCATACAAATCTATTAGAGACAAAAAAGATTAGTGGTTGCCTAAGGGTGGAGTGTGTGGTAAAGGGAGGAGGAAGAAGTGCTGTTGGAGGGAATTGGGGTGTGTCTGGTATGGAATTTCTGTTTGAGATGATGAAAGTGTATTAAATTTTATTGTGGTGATAGTTGCACAGCTCTATGAATATCCTAAAAACCTTTGAATTGTATTTTAAATTGGAAAATTGTATAGTATATGAATTAAATTTCAGTACAACTTATTTAATTTTTTTTTTTTTTTTTTTTTACGTGGGCAGGTACCAGGAATCATCATACCTGGGTCTCCAGCATGGCAGGCGAGAACTCTGCCTGTTGAGCCACCGTGGCCTGCCCAGTACAGCTTATTTAAAAACTGGAAAAAAATAATGTGTTTCAGCTTTTGATATTAGTGTGTGGTGAGAATATTATAGCTTTTATAATTGAAAGAAGGAAGGGAAATGAGTTTTGTTGAATAGGGAAAACATAATTCTGGTTTCTTGGTCAAAAATTTCAAAGCTTAAGACTTATGGAATTCATGGTGGAGTAGGAACCCCCAGGATTCGATCCTTCAATGGATTTTTTAATTCAGTGATTAAACAATCAGGAACAGTCTTAAAACAACTATTTTGAGTCTCTGGAAACCAGAAGAAGGTGTAAAACATCCAGGGAAAAGCAGAAGAGGCTGATAAATTAAGGTAAAGCATACCTCTCTCATGTAGCAGGCTGCCATGAGCTTGGCCAGCTACTGGTAAAGAAAGAGATGTAAAAATCCTCTTCCCTGAGAACAGAGGTGGGCATGGCCAATCACTGATCATGGTTTTTGATTAGCGAATTCAGACCAAGGGGGTCCTATCTCTGGGGGCAGCTGTTGTTTCAACCCAACCTAGACAAAGGCCATGGCAACCATTATTTTAACTCTCTCCAGACAGGGGAAGAGGTGGTGGAGATTTAAAGATGCAGTGCTTCCTCAAGGTGGTGGGGAAAAGTTAGCTGAAAGTGTACTTTGCTGGACAGGCCAGGAAGGTTCAGCTTTGTGGAGCTCTTAGAAAAGCATGTACCACCATTGCTGATGCCATTCTAGGGGCATTTTGGCACCAGTCTACACCCTGTTTATGGGTCCCTGGCCCTGTTGTGGCTAGGAAGGACTGACTTGGGAAAATCGTCTATGGGGTAACCATTCTCCCAGATTTTGTCCTTCAGGAAAAAACACCTTGAGACAACAAAAGGAGAGTAAAAACTGTAAAGGAAGGCAGTCTGCCTTCAGATAAATAGGAGAGTGCGGTCTATCTTCTAGGAAACAGAGGGGACAACAGAACTCCTATAAACAGAGAAATTCCAAAACGACTAACAAGCAAAAGCCCAGAACAAGACACAGGCTCAGAAAGAGAAAACCATGCACACTACATTTACTTTGGGCAGACCTACCAGATAGGAGAGTGGGAGCTTAAGAAAATTTGTCTTATGACTAGCTGGTTTCAAAACGAAGAAAGAGATATCCCAGGGAATAATCCCAGAATTACCATTTTAAAATATTAAAATTTACAGTGTACCACAAAAGAAGACAAGACAAATGAAAAGACGGGAAATGATTGCCCATCCAAAGGAATAAGATAAAAATCCATACACACCTTTAAAAAATTATCTTAAGATGCTCAAGGAGATGAAGGAAAGTACAGAAAAAAGCTAGAGGATATCAGGAAAACAATGAGTAGTGTGTGAGTCTAATTAGAGATAGAAATTTTACAAAAGAATGAAACAGAAGTACTGGAGATAAAAACCACAGTAACTGAATAAAAAAATATCCAGGAGTGTTCAAGAGCAGATTGGATTTGGCAGAAGAAAGAATCAGCGACGTGAACCTGAAAACAAGACACTTGTAATGAGTCAGGCTGAGGTACAGAAAAAAAAAGAAATATTAAAAGTGAAAATAGCTTAAGAGAGCTATGGGACACCGTCAAGCCCACCAATATATGCATTATGGTTGTCCCAGAAAGAGAAGAATGAGAGAACGGAGCAGAAGGAATAGTCAAATAATGACAGACAACTACCCAAACTTAGCAAAAGATATGAATATGTACATCCAAGAAGCTTATCCTTAGGCAGGATAAACATGAAGAGAAATTAGACCCATCATATATTGAACACACTATCAAATGTAAACGACAATGAGAGTTCTAAAAGCTGCAAGAGAAAAGCAATGTGTTACATACAACAGAGTCCCAATTAGATTGAGTGCCGATTTCTCATCAGAAATCTTAGTGGCAAGAAGGCATAGATTGAAAACTTAAGATACAGAAAGAAAACAATTGTCAGCCAAGAATTTTATGTCCAGCAAAACTCTCTTTGAAAAAAACAAAACAAAAAAGAGATCAAGATTTTCCCAGATCAGTAAAATCTGAGGGAGTTCATCACCTTTGGACCTTCCCTATGAGCAATGCTAAAGGCAGTTATTCTGATTGAAGGGAAAGGACTAGACAGTGGTTCAGAGCAACTTAAAGAAATAAAGACCTGCAGTAAAGATAACCATTTGGGTAATCATAAATGCCAGGATTATTGTATGGTATTGTTTGGTATATAACTCTACTTTGCACTCATTTGCTAAAATGAAAATGCATAAAAAGAATGATAAATCTATGATTCTTAATAGATTCTAAATATAGAATCTATATTAAGATCTAGAATCTAGATCTTAAAAGAATCTAAATATAGATTCTTTTGTAAATCTATATTTACAAAAATATAAGTGGTAAAAAGTACAAAAAAGTGGTGGGGGATTAGAGGGGAATAGGAAAAGTATATATGCATGCTATTAAAGTTGTTATTATTAAACCAAATATGATTATGTATTTAGGATGTTAAATTTTAAACTCCTGGTAACCACAAGTAAAATATATCCAGATAGAAATCAGAAGGCCATGAATATGGTAAAACACACAAAAATCAAATAAATATAAAAGTAAGCATTAACAGAAGTGAGGGACAAAAAAGATGTAAGGTTTTTAAAGGTTAAATAGCAAAATGGCAGAAGAAAGTCACATATTACCTGTAGTGATTTTAAATGTAGATGGATAAAGTCTCCAGTTGAAAGGCAGAGATTGGCAGAATGGATAAAAAAAAAAATGGCCCAAATAAATGCTCTCTGCCAGAGACTGATGTTAAAGTCAAAGATACAAGTAAGAGGGTGAAAGAATGGAAAAATTTTTACCATGCAAGTGGTAACTGAAAGAGAGTTAGGGTGGCTATACTGACATGAGATAAAACAGACTTCAAGTAAAAAACAGCTATGAACAACAAAGATGGTCATTATATACAGATAAAGGGGACATGCAACAGGAAGATTATAAATATACATGTACCTAACAGTAGAGCCCTAAAATATATGAAGCAGATACTAACGGAATTAAAGGGAAAATTGATGGTTCTACATTAATAGTAGGAGATTTCAACACACCATTCTTAATAATGGATAAAATATCTAGACAGAAGAACAGTAAGGAAGTATAGGACTTAAACTAAATCAACTAGACCTAACAGACAAATATAGAGCACTGCACCCAATGAAAACAGAATACACATTCTTCTCAAGTGCACATGGATCATTCTCTGGGATAGACCAAATATTGGGCCATAAAACAAGTTTCAGTAAATTCAAAATATTGAAATCATACAATGTATATTCTCTGACCACAGTGATGTGAAGCTAGAAATCAGTAAAAGAGAGAAATGGAAAATTCACCAATATGTGGAAATTAAACAACAAACTCTTAAACAACTTGTGAGTTAAAATGGAACTCAGAAGTGAAATTAGGAAATGCCTGGCAGTGAGTGAAAATTAAAATACACCCAAATTTATGGGATGCCGGGAAGACAGTGCTGACAGGGAAATTTGAAACTTTAAATGTTTACATTGAAAAAGAAGAAATATTTCAAAGCAGAGATCCAGCCTCAAAACTGGAAAAACTAAGAAAAGAAGAGTAAACTAAACCCAAAGTGAACAGAAGAAAGGATGTAACAAAGATTAGAGCAGAGATAAATTAAAAACAAACAAAAATCTGTAGAGAGACTCGACAAAACTAATACTTAATTCTTTGTTAAGATCAATGAAATTAATAAAGATTTTAGCTAGACTAACAAAACAAGAGAGAATACAAATAATGAAATTCAGAAATGAAAAGGGCAACATTACTGCTGTCACTACAGAAATGAAAAGGATTTTAACAGGATGTAGGGAATAACTGCATGCCAATTAGATAACCTAACTGAATTGGACAAATTCTTAAAAACACACAAACTATTTACATTGATTCAAGAAGAAGTAGAAGATCTCAGCAAACCAATTATTAGTAACTAAATTGAGTCAGTAATCAAAAATCTCCCAACAGACAACCAAATCAATAGGCTGAGCCCTTGATCTTGGGGTTCACCCCTATGAAATTTATTCCTGCAAAGAATAAAGCCTACTTATAATTACGCTTAAGAGTCACCCCCAGAGAACCTCCTTTGTTGCTCAGATGTGGCCTCTCTCTCTAAGCAACTTGGCAGGTGAACTCAACTGCCCTCCCCACTATGTGGGACATGACTCCTGGGGTGTAAATCTCCATTGCAACGTGGGACAGAACTCCCAGTATGAGCTGGAACTCGACATTGTGGGATTGAGAAAGCCTTCTTGACCAAGAGGAGAAAGAACTGAGATGAAGTTTCAGTGGCTGAGAGATTTCAAACCAAGTTGACAAGTTATCCTGGAGGTTATTCTTATGCATTATATAGATATCCCTTTTTAGTTTACAGTGTATTGGAGTAGCTGGAAGAAGTACCTGAAACTGTTGAGCTGTATCCAGTAGCCTTGATTCTTGAAGATGATTATATAATGATACAGCTTTTACAGTGTGACTGTGATTGTGAAAACCTTGTGTCTATGCTCCTTTTATCCAGGGAATGGACAGTAGGTTAAAAAAATACAGATAAATAAGTAAATAAATGGAGGGTGATAAGGGGTAAAATAAATTGGGTAGATTGAAATACTTGTGGTCAGTGAGAGGGAGGGGTAAGAGGTGTGGGTTGTATGAGTTTTTTTCATTTTTCCTTTTATTTCCTTTTTTGGAGTGATGCAGATGTTCTAAAAATGATCATGGTGGTGAATACACAACTATGTGATGATATTGTGAGCCACTGATTATATACTTTGGATGGACTGTATGGTACCCAAAGATATCTTAATAAAAATAAAATTTAAAAAAAAAAACCTCCCAACAAAGAAAAGCCCAGGCCAAGATGGCTTCACAGGATAATTCTACCAAACATTCCAAGAAGATTTAACTCTAATTCTGCACAAACTCTTCCAAAAAAATTGAAGAGAAGGAAGCACTCTTTAACTAATTCTCCAAGACCAATATCACCCTCATACCAAAGCCAAATAAAGATACCATGAGAAGAGAAAGCTGCCAACCAGTATCTCTTATGAAATACAGATACAAAAGTCCTCAACAACATATTAGCAAACTGAATCCAGAAGCATAAAATGAAAGAATTATACTCCGTGATCAAATGGGGCTTAAGCTGGTAAACAAGATTGTTTCAACATAAAATCATGTAATGTAATATACCACATTAACAGAATGAAGGGAAAAGATCACATGATCATCTCAATTGATGAAAAAAAGGCATCTGACAAAGTATAGCACCCTTTCTTTATAAAAACATTTAAAATGCTAGAAATAAAAGGAGCCTTCCTTAACACAATAAAGGGTATACATGAAGAGCCCCCAGCTGACAGCCTACTTAATGGTGAAAGACTGAAAGCTTTCCCTCTAAGATCAGGATTACAGCAAAGGTGCCCACTGTCACCATTGTTAGTTAACATTGTACTAGAAGTTCTTGCCAGAGCAATTTAGGCAAGAGAAAAGAAATTCAGATTGGAAAGGAAGAAATAAAACTTTCTCTCTTTGCAGATGATATGATCCTGTGTGGAGAAAATCCTGAAAAATCCACAACAAAGTTCGTAGAGCTAATAAAGGAATTCAGCATAGTGGTGGAGTACAAAATCAATGTGCAAAAATGAGAAGTATTTCTATACATGGGGAATGATCTATCAGAAGACGAAATCAAGAAAAAAATTACATTCACAGTAGCAACTAAAAGAATTGAATATCTAGGAGTAAATTTAGTCAAGGATATAAATGACTTGTCCACAGAAAACTACAAAACATTACTAAATGAAATTTTAAAAGATCTAAATAAATGGAAGGACATCTGTGTTCATGGATTGAAAGATTAAATATTAAGATGTCTATACTGCCCAAAGCAATTTAAGATTCAGTGCATTCCCTATCAAAAGTCCAAAAACTCTCCTTGCAGAATTGAAAAAGTCAGTCATCAGATTTATTTGGAATGTTAAGAAGGTCCTGAACAGCTAAAGCCATCTTGAAAAAGAAGTGAATTTGGAACACTCATACTTTCTGAGCTTAAAATGTATTTAAAGCCACAGTGATCAAAATAGTATGGTATAATAAAAAAAAAAAATCAAAACAAACAAAAAATAGTATGGTATGGCACAAGGGCAGTCATCTAAACCAGTGGAAGAGAATCAGGAGTTCAGAAATCAACTCACATTTATGGCCAGCTGATTTTTGAAAAGATAGCAAAGACTGCTCAGTTGGGAAAGAATTGTCTTCTCAGCCAGTAGTACTGGGAAGACCAGATATCTGTTTACAATAAAAATAAATAAATAAAGGAGGACCCCTAGCTCACACTATATCCAAAAATCAACTCAAAAATGGATCTAAGACCTTAATATGAGAGCTAGAACTGTCAAGCTCCTAGAAGAAAATGTAGGGAAATGTCTTTAGGACTTTGTATTAAGCAATGGTATCTTAGGCTTTATGTCCAAAGCACAGGCAACAAAAGAAAAAATAGATAAATGAGACCTCACCAAAATTAAAAAGTTTTGTTTCTCTAATGAGGTTATCATGAAAGTAAAATGACAACCTCCATAATGGGAGAAGATATTCAGAATAAAATAAATCCTTCAATTTACCATCAGAAAGACAAACAACGCAATTTAAAAAGTGGTCAAACATTTGAGCAGGCATCTCTCCAAAGAAGATACACAGATGCCAGAAAGCACAGCACATGAAAAGATGCTCAACATCATTAGCCATCAGGGAAATGCAAATAAAAATCACAAGCAAATACTATTTTACATCCATTAAAATGGCTGCTATTAATAAAAAACAGAATATAACAAGTTTTGGAAAGGATGTGGAAAAATAGTAGCATTCATTTATTGCTGGTGGCAATGAAAAATGGTGCAGTCACTATGAAAGATAGTTTGGTGGTTCCTCAGAGGTAAGCATAGAACTACTATATGACCTGGCAATTCCACTCATAAGTATATACTTGTACGAATTGAAAGCAGGGACTCAAACGATGTTTGTGCAGCAATGTTCATAGCAGCGTATTTCACAAATGCCAATAGATAGAAGCAACCCAAATATCCGTCCGTTGATGAATGGAAAACTAAGATGTGTTATGCACATAAAGTGGAATTTTACTTAGCCATGGAAAGGAATGACGTCCTGATATGTGCCTCACAACATGGATGAACCTTGAAATCAACATGTTGAGTTAAATAAGCCAGATGAGGACAACTCTTATATGATCTCCCAGATGTGAAACAATTAGAATAAGCAAACTCATAGTCAGAACCCTCAGTATATGTTACCTGGGGATGGGGTTGGGATCGATATGGGAAGTTAAGTCTTAACTTCCCAGGGTTCCCATCTGAAATGATGGATATGTTTTGCTAATTGATGATAGTGAGTATAGCACAGCATTGTGAACTTAATTGATGGTACATTTCTATATCTGAACAATATTAAAAAGGGAAATGTTAGATTGTATATATATGGTAACAATAAAGTTTTTAAAAAATATTTATGGAACTATACTACACAGTGAACTTCATTAAAAGTACAATTATAGTAATAGGCTATCATCAGTTTTTTTTTTTTAACTTTTTTAATGTATAATATAACATATGTACAAAGCAAATAAATAAAAAAGCAATAGTTTTCAAAGCACTCTTCAACAGTAGTTCCAGGACAGATCCCAGAGTTTGTCATGGGCTAGCATACAATCCTCTCAGATTTTTCCTTCTAGCTGCTCCAGAATGTAGGAGGCTAGAAGGCTTAAATATTTTTTTATTAATATTTTGTCCTTTTTGTGTGAAAAACAACGTATTTACAAAAAAGCAATACATTTCAAAGCACAGCACCACAGTTAGTTGTAGAACATATTTCAGAGTTTGACATGGGTTACAATTCCACAATTTTAGGTTTTTACTTCTAGCTGCTCTAAGATACTACAGACTAAAAGAAATATCAATTTAATGACTCAGCATTCATATTCATTTGTTAAATCTTATCTTCACTATATAACCCCACCATCCCCTTTGATCTTTCCATCCCTTTCTTAAGGGGTGTTTGGGCTATGACAATTCTAAATTTTTGATACTAGAAGGGTCTATCACTAATATGGGGTAGGGAGATGGAACTATTCGATGTTCTGGAGAGGCTGGACTAGATTTCAGGACTTATCTAGACCAGAGACCCATCTGGAGGTTGTAGGTTTCTGGAAAGTTACTCTAGTACATAGGTCCCTTGTGGAATCTTATATATTGCCCCAGGTGTTCTTTAGGATTGGCTGGAATGGTCCTGGTTGGGCATTGGCAGGTTGTGATAGGTAGCAATGTCTAACTGAAGCTTGCTTAAGAGCAACCTCCAGAGTAGCCTCTCAACTCTATATGATCTCTCTTTGCCACTGATACTTTCTTAATTACACTTCTTTTCCCCCTTTTGGTCACAGGATAGAATTGTTGATCCCATGGTGCCAGGGTAGAATTGTTGATCCCATGGTGCCAGGGCTGGCTTCATCCCTGGGAATCATCTCCCATGTCGCCAGGGAGACTTTCACCCCTAGATGTCATATCCACATAGTAGGGAGGGCAATGATTTCACTTGCAGAGTTGGGCTTAGAGTGAGGCCACATCTGAGCAACAAAAGAGGTCCTCCAGAAGTAACTCTTAGGCATACCTATAGGTAGTCTAAGTTTCTCCACTACCTGTGTAAGCTTCTCAAGAGTAAGCCTCAGGATCGAGGATATGGCCTATTGAGTTGGTTGTCCCTAAAATTTGACACAGAATCAGGAGATTCCCTGATCGTAAGGTTTAATAGTTCCATGTTCTTTCTCCCATCCCTCAAGGGACTTTGCCAATACTTTCTGATTATCTGCTTAATATACTCTAGGATGTATTCAAGCATTATAATTATCTATACAGGATTAAAGGACCTCTTTCTTTTTCTTATTGTGGGCTCCCTGTGTTTCAGTTGTTCAAATGAGCTATGCAGATAGGTTGAGTTAGATTATGCACTACAGAAAATTTCAGTTCTGGACCAAATAAACTTTTCTTCCTTTGGTCTCAAAGAGTATGTGTGGTTCTAAAATATAGATACTGTCTTCCTTACCCCTGTGTTCTGAATTACTTTAACCCCAGTTTAATCAGCTTCATTCTTATCTCTAGATATCAGGTTATATATATATATATATATAAACAGCTTCTCGAAATCCAGAAATAATAATCACCACTCTGAACTTCATGTATCTGCTCTAAAAGCTTACAGTCTAGGCCCCTGTTTCTTTATAAGCATTTTATAAAGGAGACCATACCATTCTTGTTCTTTTGTTTTTGCCTCACCAGATGTCCCACATGTTCATTCACATCTTTGCATGCCTCGTGACTTTGTTCCTTTTGTAGCAGCACAACCTCCGTTTGTAAGTATACCGCATTGTTCGCCAATCTACTTCTCTGTCAGTGCATCCTTCAGCCACCTGCATTCATTGGGCATCATGTATAGTGCCCAAAGTCCACAGTCCATCAACATTCTCAATTTCAGATAATTTCATTGTTCCCAAGAGAAAGAAAACCAATAAACACACCCTTGCCAAATAGGAAATCTAAACCTCTTCTTAACTCTTGTCCCTCCTGCATTTTTGCCTCTCTGTTGCTGCATAGTGCTGGTGTTTTCCTTTTGAACATAGCCCATTATGCATGCAATAGCAGTTTTCCCCCTGTAGTCTGGACTTAAACACTCTTTGTACATGAATTATATCTTTGAAGTAATTCTTGCAAGAACTAATTCATATTTCTAGTGTGAGAGCACATTTCTATATCTGAACGATATTAGAAGTAGAAATGTTAGATTGTGTATATATGGTAACAAAAATTTTTAAAAAATATTCATGAAAGTGTACTCAACAGTGAACCCTGGACTTTCATTAATAGTACAATTGTAATAATAGGCTATTATCAACTTTTAAAAATGTTCTACACCAATGCTAAGTGTTTCTGGTAGGGTGGCAAATGGGAATCCTGTATTTTATGCATGATTGTTCTGTTTACACACAACTTCTCTAATAAAGAAAAAAAGCACTAATTCAAAGTGTAACGGAGCTTTGTGCAAGAGCTAAAGCTAATAAAACTCTTAAAGGAAAACATAGGAGTAATATCTTTCTTATTTGAAGACAGGTATTGCTTCTTTTGGTGACACCAGAAGCATAAAAGACACAACAGAAATAGTTTAAAAAATAGTTACATTTTAGAAAAATTTAAAACTTTGTGCTTCAAAGGATACCATAAAAAAAGTGAAGACGCCTTAAAGTATGGGAGAAAATATTTGCAAATTATTTAGCTGATGTAAGATCTGTATTCAGAATATAATATGAACTCTTCAAGCCCAAAAATAAAAAGACAAATCACCCAATTTTAAAATGGCAAACAATTTAAAGACATTTCTCCAAAGAAGATAAACAAATGGGCAATAAGGCCAGGAAAAGTTGCTCAACATCTTTGATCATTAGGGAATTGCAGATCAAAACCACAGTGAGATGCCACTTCACACCCACTTGTACACGAGTGTTTATAGCAGCGTTATGATAGCCTAAGCGATAACAACTTAAATGTCTATCACACAATGAATGGGTAAACAAAATGTTATATCCATATAATGGATTATTTATGACAATAAGAGGAAATGATGCTGTTGCATAGTATAACATGGATGAATCTTGAAAGTATTATACTTAAGAGTAAGAAGCCAGACTCAAAAAACCACATATTAGATGATTGCATTTATGTGAAATGTCCAGATCAGCAAATGTATAGAGACGGAATTAGTTGTTGCCAGGTGCTTGTACTGGAAGTACTGGGAGTGGCTTCTAAGGAAAATGGGGTTTCTTTTTAGGGTGATACAAATTTTCTAAAATTAGATGGTGGTGATTGTTGCACAACATTTTAAATATACTAAAAACCAGTCTGTTGTTCATGTTAAAATATTTAAATGATTAAATTTATGTCATGTGACTTTTATCTCAGAAACTTTAATTAAAATTATTCAAAGCTGAGGTTGTCTCAGTTTTGGCTCTCAACTCAGCTGAGTTTCAAAACTTCTAATTATTTTCAAAAACTGTGTTTTGTGTTAATAAAAAGTTGTTTTTGGTTTATTAAATATCTGAAAGTGACATCTTTTTCAAGATTTTGTTCTTATTTTTATATTTACATGCAGTAACTCCAAATATTCCTGGAAACCAGTGAGAAAAAGTTTTAGGCTGTATTTGGCATTATTCTGTAGTAAAGATATGACTCATTCTCCTGGTCTTCCATACAGAAGTCTGGCCTGAGAGTAATAATTATTCTATTTGTCCTTTTAAAATTGCCGTTTAGAGAGAACTAGATGTTTCCATTAATTTATTTAGTATAAAAACCAAGCTTTATCTTTTTACTTCCTAAGAAAACAGTTCCCCCTAGTGATCCCTGCAGGGAATGAAGTTTCTAAACAGTTTCTCTCACTAGTATCCAAATGACGGAATGTAATAAATTCTTTTCCGTAGTTAATCTTAGTGGCTTTATAATTTTCTTGAGAAAACATAAATCAGGGTTAGGGTTGGCTTAATTTGTTACCAGAGGATGACCTTTACTTGTTTTTAAATGTTTAAAACGTTCTTTATGAAATTAAATGTGTTCTTTTGTTCTAGCATTCTTTTAAAAAATTAGACCTCAAGATTATTTAATGTATGTTTAGAAGGATCTAAGAAAAGCTAGAAGCTGGACTATTAATGGCTAATTCTGTCTACTTTTTGAAAGTAAGGATTCATAGTGATAGACAATAGGACAAATGAAAAATGAGAGGTGCTTCCTACTGCTTAAGTTTTCCAAGAAGAATTTTTGATTCTTTGAAATAATAAATTCTCATTTGTCATCAATTCTGATGAATACTTAGTATGAAGATATTTTTAATTACTGGGAATACTGACTTTTCATTTTTATATATTATTTTCAGTTTTCCTTATTAAGAGAAAAATCTGAAAAAATGAATGGAAATAGAGAGAAAATAATCATCCATATACCCATCACCTAAAAAGAGCCATTGTTAATATAAGATGTATTTCTTTTCAGTCTTTCTTAATGGGCATATTTTAAATATAATTATGATTGATGTTTATTTTATTGGCTGCTTGCTGTATTTGCTGTTTACTGTATTTTAAGTACTGCTTTTAATCTCATTTCATATTATAATATTGAACATTCTCCAATTATAACACTTTTATAGGCATTTTTAATGGCTACACAATATTATGTATGTTTGTCCCATGATGTTTTTCACCATCCCTTTCAGGTTGGATATTTGTTTAACTATACACAGTTTTACACTATCATTAAAATGCTGCAATAATGTATGAAATAATCTGCACAAAACTTTTTCTGTATATAGAATATTGTCTTGCCATAGGTCTCAGGATTGGAAACACAGCATTTAAATATATGAATGTTTTTAAGTTATTGACTCATATTTCTATAATGCTTTCTAAAATGATACTCTTAGTTTTCACCTCTCCCAGGAGTTTGAGAATATCCATTTCACTATACCCAAAATTGTTATTCTAAGCATCTCAAATACTTTCCCAAATTGTTTAAAAAGTCGATTCAAGAAAAAAAATATTTATATGAATTTGTTATTCAAAGATCAATGCATAACATCATTCATTCTTCTTAGATGTATGTTTATCAAGCATTTATGTTAAATCAGTCATGAGTTTTCCTTGAGAAATCCATTATTTCTGGAATTGAGCAATATCATTTACAGTGTGAAATGAGAGATAAAATGCACAGTGGTATAGACCACTGGCTTTTGAAGTCAGATGGACCTGGGTTCCAATCCCAGTTCCATTCCCTACCGGCTGTGTGAATACTAATACGTTATTAACCTCTCTAAGCTTCAGTTTTCTTGTGTACAAAATGACAATAATTATAATAACAATGTCATGGGATTATGAGGGTCAAATTGTATAATGAATTAAATTAGAACAAGTACTTAGTTCCTTGTACATAGTATACACTCAGTAAATTGGTGGTGAATTGAGGTTGGCTATAGAACTTACCCAAGAGCTCATTATGTGATGAAATAATTCGCTGATGTTGAATGTTTTAAATGAAATGAATATTGGAGAAAATCCAAAATGATCTTCCAGTTCATGATTATAAACATCAGTTAAGGAATACATAGCAATTCTACTTGGATTCTCTAATAGTACTGTTTTTCCACTTCCCGTAATGATTATATTATACTGCATCCTCTTTCTGCAGACTTTCCTGCAGCCCCCTCCAATATCGTTTTTCTTATATGGTTCCCTTGGTTTATACTTTCTTGAGAAAATGGAACCTATCATTAATGAACTCTTTTGTTCCTATCACCAAACACATATTAACCATATTCTCTTTGTTCCTTTTCACTGTGATGGAGTATCTCTCTTTTATCAGAGGCTACTCACTTCTGGATCTATCCTCGTTCACCTCTTCCTTTATATAACAACTTTCTTTGCCTGTGTCCTCAGTCTCACTCCCACTGCTGGATTATTCCTGCTTATCTAGAAATATATACTGGTATCACTTACCTTAAAGAGAAAATCTTCTCCATTGAACCCACGTTCCCCCTCAACTACTTACTACTCATTTTTCCATCCTGCTTCATCACCAAACTTTTCAAAATGCCTATGTACACTGTCATCATTTTCACAACAAAGAGTCATTCTTCTGTCTACTCTTGTATGCCTTCTGCCCCTCACCAAAGACAGTTTTTATTAAGGAACACCAATGATCTGCAAGCTGCCAGATCCAGTGGATGTTTTTCTGTGCACATTGTACTCTCTCTCTTTCTCAGCTAAAACAGTTGAATACTTCCTTTTTCTTGAAAAATCTCTTAGCCTTTGATAAATCACACTGGATCCTTCCTTCTACCTCTTTGTTTTTTTCCCTCAATCTCTTTTTCTCTTCATAACTTCTAAATGTCAGTTTTTCTCTGGGGGCAGTCCTGCGTTGTCTGGGCTTCCTTCTCTATTCATTTTTCTCTGTATTCTCTCTTCCTAGATTTTTACCCATCCGTATGACCTTACTGTAACACTCACATTTAAATTTCTCCTTAGAAAGTTCACATATCCTGATTTTTTTCTCTCGTAAGAGCTTTGTTCACCTCTTCTTAGAAATATTATCACTGCCTACCTACCTGGTTGATCAAATCAGAATCTAAACTTCATACTTAATTCTTCTTTCTTCATCATGCCCGTTTGTAAGTCTTGTCAATCCTATTACTAAAATCTGTCTTTATCTTCACTATTGTCAAGGTAGTTCAGACCTCTGTCATCTCTTGCCTAAACTCCCTTAAAGGGCTCTAATTAAGTTTCCGGATTACCCTCTTCAGAGATCCACCCTGCTTCCAGCTGATTTCCTTAAAAGTAAATGGGATGGTGGCAACTCCCATTTAAAACAATTACATTGTTTCTCATTATGCTTAACCAGCAGGCTCTGCAGTCATACTTCCTGAAGTCATGTCCTGATTTTTCCACTTCTAACTGTGGAATCTTGAACCACTTACTTGACACTCTGAGGCATAATAAGTGGTAGTAAAGTTATAGAAGAAATATCTGTAAAGCATTTGTAACTATGCCTGGCATTCAATAAATGTTCACTATTATTTTTAATTATGTATGGCCTACAAACCCTGTGTGTTTGGGCTTCTGTGGGAATAAGGTTTCAGTTTAAACACTTTAAGATTCCCTGATGACCCTCTCCAAAGCTGGTTCTCCCTCAGTTTTTCTCTACTTGAACAACCTATTTATTTATTTTATTTATCATGATCTATAATTTTTTTTTTTCCTTTTTTGCTTGTGTCCTTACCTAGATTCTCAGTTCCGTAAATGCAGGGACCACATTTTAGCTTGTTCACCATCTTAATTCTAGTACCTAGCACAATTCTTGTCACATAATAGGAATTTATTTTATATATTTGTTGATAAAATAATTGAGCCTCACATTCTTAGTAAGATCTATGGAGAGTTGCTTTTTGCCAGTTTTTTACTCTGATTCAGTTTTGCTTTCAATGGAATGTAACATTTATCTATAATGCTATAACGTTTTTAAAATTTTCTCTCTAAAATACAAAACTATTTAAAGACGTAGTCTATTATATAAACCTATAACTGAAAGTTTTTTCTTCTTACTTTGGTACTTTTTTTTGGTTCAATATTTTGGTACTGGAATATTGGTACTTTCAATATTCATAATACGTTCTTTCAGTTTAGTACGCTGTTTCGGTTAGATTCTTTTTGTAAAAATATTTTCTTTAGAACAGAAAATATTTTTTATAAAAGAAAGGGAATTTTTTTGTTTTAGTGTATACCTTACTATTATTATTGGATTAGTCTCAGGCTTTATTCCTGGCTCATTTGTTACATAACCTTGTTATATAAGTAAATATTAATAATGTTTCAGTTTTTCTTATAATATAACAAGGTTGAAAATTTACAATTTTGAAGTCTTTGAAAAAGTGTTGATAACAGAAATCAAGTTTTCAGTCAAAAATAATGATATGTTGGTTTAAGGGCATCAAAAACTAATTTTTCCAAATATCTTTCTCCTCTTTAATACACATGAATAACTTTAGTCTTTAATATTAAATGATAAAAATATCTTTTTTCAGATCTCTTCAATTCAGAATTATCCTTAACACTGAATTAGGTTATTATTTTTAAAATATCTTAAACCTAGAAGTCCATTTCCTGAAAAATACATTTTTCCTTAATCAGAACTAATAATAAAAAAGCTCAGCATGTAATGGTTAATCCTTTAACTGCCCTTACCTCTTCCCATCCTCTGTTACACTGAAGGCTGTTATATTAAGTCAGGCCTATATAATATTGTGCTTGAGGTATGGTATTTATTTTAGTGGAATTATTAATTTCACATATAGCAAGGATGTCATTTATATTGGTTAGCTTAAAATTATTAGTATGATAACTA
Organism: Tamandua tetradactyla; assembly: GCF_023851605.1. Taxonomy (NCBI): domain Eukaryota; kingdom Metazoa; phylum Chordata; class Mammalia; order Pilosa; family Myrmecophagidae; genus Tamandua; species Tamandua tetradactyla. The sequence goes on along the minus strand of NC_135327.1, from coordinate 129,246,172 downwards.
TAAAATATATAATATGTATAATATAAAATATATAATATAAAAACTATTAGTGTATCTAATAGAAAAACTCATTAAAGCCATATAATATACATACACATAAAACACTTTAGATTTTTAAAGACATCTCTAAAACTGTTTTGTTTTGTTTTTGGTATTCTTCAATATTATTAATATTGAATTATTAATATTAATATTAACAAATATGATTAATATTTGTTAATATTTGCTAATATTTGTAAAAATAGTTTAACAGAAAGAATCTAACTAAACCTGTACTGAATTGAAAGAACGTATTATGAACATATATTTCCTAATATAAAATAAAATGTTTATATTAGGAAGTAATCAAGAATAGTTTTGGTTTGATTCTTAGAATTACTTTAAAACCATGGTGGGCTCAAGATGGGGAATAAAAATTTTTTGTCTTATGTAGGGAAATAAGATTACTGGGTAATTTCCCAGTGACAAAGATCAGAATCTTTTTCTCAAGCATTAGGGCCAATGGAATTTGGTGGTCTAGAAACAATTAGAAGCATAGTTCTTCCTGGGGTATATAAAATATTTTGTCAACAGCCAATTTAGTTTTAGGGGAGGGACAAAATCTCAAATATATAGATTTGTCTAAATACCTTTACCTTTTTGTGGGACAGTCTCTATGGAGTATGTAGAAAAATCCTGTTTACTTTACTAATTCTTTGTTAGGCTGGCAGTTTGGGTTCTTCTCCTTTTATGTAGATCAGTAACAACAATCCTCATATTTTCAAGGAAATAGGAAAAAAATCTGTTACAGGCCGGACTCCACCAGATTTGTTTACAACCTTATATCTGTGAGAGGGTAAATATTTATCTTTTTTTTTCTTTTTTATCGTTTTTATTCATTTAAAATTTACTATAAACTGTGAGATAGGTTAAATTTTCTTAATTTTTTTTGGGTTTCACAAGGAGAAGCACGATTTCATAGAAGAATACAACATTTAAAGAATTAGATTGCCTCCTTGAGCAGTTCATCTATATGAGTTTTGACTCTTCTTAATGATAAGTTTGAAACTCACTCTGATTCCTTCTCCACTTACTTCATGGGCTTTTTTGTATGTATTACATGATAAGATGTTCGTAAAAGTGCTCAGTAAATTGTGTAAGACTGTTCAGAACTCATAGTGAATTTGTGAGTATATTAAATTTTTTTTGCATCCTTTTTAAGCTCATGAATCCAGAAAAGAGCAAGATAAATTCCATTTATTAAAATGTTTTCCTTTTAGTCGGTGTGGTAGAGTGGGGTGGTGTTCACCGTCTACATGTGATATAGATGGATATAACAGTTGGGTGACCCCTAGTTACTGAATATAGGCTAGTAGTTCAAAGATCTTATATTCTTTTGGGGAGAAATATCTAAGGCCCATATTATATTTTTCAAAAATACTTTAAAATCTAACTTTAACAAAAATAAAAGGCATTACAGGAATTAGGTAAGATAGATTCATATTCATATTTAGTCAGTGAGATCCTGAACATTTTCTTTTTCATATGCATCACCTTGGTAGCCCATTTGCCCTATCAGTATTTCAGTATGACAGGTTAGCCTATATTATTAAAAGTCACAGCTTCCTAGATCTTAACTTAGTAAATTTGTGAATAATCTTTAAAATTATAGGAAGACCAAAACTGTATTTTATTACAACTATAATCTATATAGACTTGAAAATAGTCTAGTATAAATGACCATGAATTTGCAATATTTGAGATTATATTAATATTGCTTCACTATATGGAAAACTGCTGGGTACTCTAGGGCCATTAAAAGAGTCATTTGGGGGATTCTCTTTAGGAGAGATGGAGACGTTCAGAGACAGTAAATTTTTTATGGTGACTTTTTTTTTCTAAATATCTGCAATATTTGAGTGGGCCAAATATTTTTATTTTGATAAGTGAAATGTAGCTCTTCCTATGTTAGGTTGTACCTAAGTAATTTCTAGATCAAACTTTTAATATTTACATATTGATCTATTTCATTTTTTTAGGAGGTTTTATGAAGATGGAGCAATTGTGTTGGGTGAGGAAGCAAACATGCTTGCTGGCATGCTGCTTGGACTCAATGCTATTGATTTCAGGTACTTAATCTATTTAAAGTATATTCACTTTTTAAAAAATTTTTTTTATTAAAAAAAATTAACAAACAAAACATTAAGATATCATTCCATTCTACATATCAATCAGTAATTCTTAATATCATCACATAGTTGCATATTCATCATTTCTAGAACATTTGCATCGATTTAGAAAAAAATAAAAAGACAACAGAAAAAGAAATAAAACGATAACAGAAAAAAAAGATTATACATGCCATACCCCTTACCCCTCGCTTTCTGTATTCACTTTTTAAATAATTCTTCCTCATAATTATTTCTACTTAATAATTTTTGCTTTCACATTTTCTAAGTAAAGTACATAGTTGGGAATTGATGTTTGAATTATGCTGTTCACTACAAACGACATCAATTAGACTTTCTAAGTGGATTTTCTCTCAGAAAAGAGACTGTCTCAAACTTAAGAAATTAACCAATAGGCTTGTTCTCTAGCTTGGTAAAATGAAAGTTTAGAACACATCTGCTCAAGCAGAAATATGATGTACCCTCGAAGCACTGGAGAAAGGTTTCAGATCTGACCTCTAAGAATTTTTCAGCTACTCTTTTAAAATGGCAAGAAGTAGGCTAAAGTAGATTTAAAGCCAAAAGATTCTCATTGTCTCATATATTGGAATAAAGAAGAATATCTTGAGTATCTTATATTTCCTAAGTTATGTATCTAGAATATCAAATAATATTGTTCATATTTACTTTTATTACCAACAAGCTGAATTGGTCCCAGACCAAGATTACACATTCTTAAAATGGATACTGTAAGTTCCTTTTATAATTGTGGAAGTATATTTTTGCATTTACTTAATAGAGCTGTGACTTTTAGTAAAAGTAAAAATCTGTCTATTCCATGAACTCAAAGCACAAGAATGAAAGAAATATGAGATTTCTATTGAAGTGATATAATTTTAAGATTCAAGAATGTTAGTAAAATAAATATAAAACTTAAGTGAAAATCTAATTTTAGATCTTGAATTAAAAAATAATACTGCCTGTTTTCCCTGAAGTTACCTTTATCTAGTAAATTTTTTTCACTTTCATAATATTTGTCATTTCATAAATATAACTTCCATCTATTTAATATTTAATGAACTGCTATCAGCTTAATTTATTTGATTGTTTATACTACATAATAGATGTAGTATAAAGGTTGTCTTTTTTAATGCAGTTTTATTGAGATATATTATATATTCACATACCAAATAATCATTGTACAATCAGTGGTCCCCAGTATCATTATATAGCTGTGCATTCCTCATCACAGTGGAGTTTTGAATATTTTCATTATGCTGAAAAATAAGAATAAGTAAAATAAAAGTGAAAAAGAATACTTAGAACATCCCATGCTCCTCATACCCCCCTATTGTTTGTTTATTTTTTGTCTTTTTGTTTTTCTTACTCATCTGTTCATATACTGGATAAAGGTTTTCACGATCACATGGTCATACCTTAAAAGCTCTGTAGTTATTCAGTCATCTTCAAGAATCAAAGCTTACTCCTGGATTACAGTTCCATAGTTACAGGAATTTCCCTCTAGCTACTTCAGTGCACCAAAAACTGGAAGGGCATATCTATATACTGTGTAAGAATAACTTCCAGAGTGACCTCTCAGCTCTGTAGGAAATCTCTCGGCCACTGAAACTTTATTTTATTTCATTTATCTTCCCCCTTTTGGTCAAAAACACTTTCATACTCCCACGGTGCTAGGGCCAGGCTCATCCCCAGGAGTCATGTCCCATGTTCCCATAGAGGTTTACACCCCGGGAGTCATGTTCCACATAGGAGGGAGGGCAGTGACTTCATCTACAGAGCCGACTTAGAGAGAGAGGCCACATCTAAGCAACAAAAGAGGTTCTCTGGGGTGACTCTTAGGCATAATCATAAGTAGGCTTAGCTTCTCCTTTGCTGAAATACGTTTCATAATGACAACCCCCTAAATTGAGGGTCTGCCCCATAAAATTGGTGTTCCCCAATGATTGCAATGATCCAAGATATTCCCCAGGTGGAGAAATTTAATATTTCCGAAAGGTTGTCTTTTTGATCCCTCCAAATATGCACTCTTTATATGGCATGCTGCTGACTGTCAAAATCCCTACTTATTGGTTTTTACTTTTTGGTAAATAAATATATGATCTTGATCACAAAAACAAAAACCCTGTTTTTTATGAGACTATTAACTCAGTTTATGGTAACCCATTGATACTGTATCATCAGCTGAAAGCACATGACTTAAAGATATATTAGTAATGTTTCCATAAATGAATAGAATATTAAAAAATACTTTATATAAAACATTGCCACAGTGGGTGTAAGGGTAGCTCAGTAGTAGAAGTCTCACTTGCCATATGAGAGACCCAGGTTTGATTCCTAGTTCATGCAATTTCCAAAAAACAAACAAACAAAAATTCAATTAATGGTGCTACAATTACAGGATATTCACATTGAAAAATAATGAAAAGTGATCATGCCATACAGCATACCAAAAAAAAATTTCCACATTGCTTCTTTCAGTATTCAAGTCTGGAAAAATATGCACATACCCTATATCTTAATATATTCAAACAATTTTTCAGTAAACTGCCAAAGAACCTAGAAGGTAGAAATTCATAGATTTTTTTTCTTTGAACAACAAACCTGACAACTGCTAAGGGGATCTCAGTGACTGGACACGTAGTATACACTAGTCTGGAATGGATGGAATGACTGAGATCCCACACAGAACTATAAATCTACCAATTTATAGGCTGGCATCCCTCCCCCTGTTGGCACAGCAGGCTGCTTCCCTGAGGGGAAAGAAAACAGGCTTTACTAGTAGCAAGATCTTAGCTCAACTGATCTCTAATTGTGGAATTAATTAAAAAATTCTGACTACTGAAAACAGGCTCCAAGAACAGAGAAACCTGGAATAAGCACTAAAGGAACCAGGATTTTTGCCCCAGCAAGAGGGGTGGGGGTTATGCGGAGAAAAAAAAAAGAGGCTTTTTGAGTTGGATAGCACAAAATTCTGGAAAAGAGCTGGACCCCAAGAAAATGGGGCATATGGGGATATGTTTAGCTGTGTACCAACTCACGCAAACCTCAGGAATGGGATTCTGGCTCTGAGAAGGCTTTTTTTTTTTAACCTCTTAACTGTTCATTAGATAAAACTTCAAGCCTTCAGACTCCAGTGCTGCCCCAAGTAAGGGCAGAAATAAGGCATGTCTGAAAGACAGAGTAATTAGTCAGATGAAAGAGTTTAATTGCCTAAAAGGTTTATCTTTCCCAAGAAAAGAGGGGCAGGCCCAGCTCAAGTGAAGGCCCTCCTTTGGGAATTCAGGCCCCAGGGGCTGGAAAACAGAAACAATCAAAACCCTTGTACAACTGCAACCTCTGTCTCAAGCATGCCCCTGCCAAGAATTGGCTGCTGAAATTAAAGGCACTGCATCACTGTACACTTGTTGGAAGTCACGGGCAGAGAAACACCACAGGCTGGGCAGGATAGGAAAAGCTCAGAGTCTAGAGGCTTCATCAGAAAGTCTGACAACATGCTGGGTCACACCCTTAGGGAAAACTGATACTGGCTACTCTTTCCTCCTGAGACGTGGGCCTGTCTGGTATGGGAAAATCTGACTGTGTTGATCATATCTGAGGAGAGACCCTCCATAGAAAAAAGGCTCCATATATACAGGGCATGAAACAGAAAAACAAGAACTGAAAGATTCTGATCATTTAAACAGCACCTGTGTTAGAGGTCTAGAATATGCTGAACTGAATGTCATAGAACAGATAGAGAAGAAAGCCATCCAGCAAAAACCCTAGGTAAAAAGGTGAAAACAAACTAGCATAAACTAATTAAGGAAATCAAATGCCTAGACACCAGCAGAAAGTAATGAGACATACTAGGAAAATTGAAAATATGACCCTGTAAAGGATAAATCAGTAATTCAGGTGAGATACAGGAGTTGAAACAACTATTTCAGGATGTTCAAACAGACATGCAAGACCTCATCAAAAGTCAAAGCAGTGAGTTGGGGAAGGATATAAAAAAGATGTTGGGCAAGCCTAAAAGGTAATTCAGAAGTTTGAAAAAACAATTTGCAGAACTTAATGGGAATGAAAGGCACAATAGAAGAGATGAAAAACACAATGGAAACTTACAACAATAGATTTGAAGAGGCAGAAGAAGGATTAGTGAATTAGAGCACTGGACATCTGAAATGTGACACACAAAAGAAAATATAGGAAAATAATGGAAAAATATGAGCAGGGCTTCAGGGAAATGAATGAAAACATAAAGCACACAAATATACGTGTTGTGGGTATCCCAGAAAGAGAAGAGAAGGGAAAAGGAGAAGAAAGACTGGTGGAGGAAATAATCATTGAAGATTTCCTGTCTTTTAGAAAGACATAAAATTACAGATCCAAGAAGTACAGTGTACCCCAAACAGAATAGATCCAAATAGACACACCCCAAGACACTTACTAATCAAATTTCAGATGTTAAAGACAGAGAATTTTGAAATTAGCAAGATAAAAGCAAGCCATCACATACAAGGGAAGCTCGGTAAGACTATATCTGGACTTCTCAGCAGAAATCATGGAGGTGAGAAGGTGGTGATATGATATATTTGAGATTCTGAAAGAGCAAAACTGCCAACCAAGAATTCTAACCTGGCAAAATTGTCCTTCAAAAATGAGTAAAGATTAACATATTTTCAGACAGTCACTGGGAGAGTTCTCTGTGACAAAGATACCTGCTGTATAAGAAATACTAAAGGCAGCACTATAGGGAGAAAGGAAAAGGCAGGAGAGAGATATTTGGAGAAGATTGTAGAAATGAAGATTGTTAGTAAAGGTAAAAAAGAGAAAAAAAAAATATGGCATATAAAATCCAAAAGACAAAATAGGAGATGTTACTGCCTTTACAGTAGTAACATTAAATGTTAGTGGATTAAACGCCCCAATTAAAAGACAGGCAGAAGAGATTAAAAACCTGGACCCATCTGTATACTGTCTACTGGAGACTCAGTTTAGACCCAGGGACAAAGTACATTAAACAGAAGGTTGGGAAGATATTTCATGCAAAACAACAACCAGAAAAGAGCAGAGGTACCTATACAAATATCCGACAAATTAGACTTCAAATGTAAAACAACTAAAAGAGACAAAGAAAGACACTATATATTAATAAAGGAAACAATTGAGCAAGAAAACATAGTAATCAAAAATATTTAAGTACTGAGCCAGAGTGCTCCGAAATATATGAGACAAACATTGACAACACTGAAGGGAGAAGTAGACACCTCTACCATAATAGTTAAAGACTTCAACTCCCCACTTCCATCAATGGATAGAACATCTAGACAGAGAATCAATAAGGAAACAGAAATTTTGAATAATATGATAAATGTACTTAACAGGTATTTCCAGAACATTACACCTCACAAGAGCAGGATACACATTTTTCTCAAGTGCTCATTGATCATCCACAAGGATAGACTATATGCTCGATCACAAAGTATGTCTCAATAAATTTAAAAAGATTGAAATTACATAGAACACCTTCTGGTATCATTAATGGAATGAAGGTGGAAATCAATAAGAGGCAGAGGGCCAGAAAATTCACAAATATATGGAGGCTAAACAACACACTCCTAAATAACCAGTGGATCAAGAAAGAAATTGTAAGAGAAATCAGTAAATACATCTCAAGGTGAATGAAAATGAAAACACAACACATCAAAATTTAGGGATGCAGCAAAGGCAGTGCTGAGAGGGAAGTTTATTGCTTTAAATGCCTACATTAAAAAAGAAGAGCAAAAATTAAAGAATTAGCTGTTCACTTGGGATGACGAGAGAAAGAACAGCAAATTAACCCCAAAGCAAACAAAAGGAAAGAAATACAAAACTTAGAGAAGAAAGAAATGAAATTGAGAATATGAAAAAAATAGAGAAAATCAACAAAACCTGAAGTTGGTTCTTTGAGAAAATCAATAAAATCGATGGACACCTGTCTAGATTAACAACAAAAAAAAGAGTGGGAGAGTAAGGATACAAATAAGTAAAATCAGAAATGAAGAGGGAACATAACCACTGATCTTGTAGAAATTAAGAAGGTAATGAGAGAATACTATGGGCAAGTATATGCCAATTAACTGTAGATGAAATGGACAGCTTCATAGAAGGGCATGAACAACCAACATTGACTCAAGAAGAAATAGACAATTTCAGTAAACCAATCACAAGTAGAGATTGAATCAGTCATTAAGAAACTCCCCAAAAAGAAAAGTCCATGTCCAGATGTCTTCACATGTGAATTCCACCAGGCATTCAAAAAAAGAGTTAGCACCAATCCTGCTCAGACTCTTCAAAAAACTAATGAGGAGAGAAAGCTATCTAACTCATTCCATGAAGGCAGTATCACCCTAACACCAAAGCCAGACAAAGATACTACAGAAAAGAAAATTACAGACCAGTCTCTTTAATGAATATAGATACAAAAATCATTAACAAAATACTTACATATATAATCCAGCAGCACTTTAAAAGAATTACATACCATGACCAAATGGGATTTATTCCAGGTATGCAAGGCTGGTTCAACACAAGAAAATCGATTAATATAATACATTGAATCGGTAAGTCAAAGCAGAAAAACCATATGACCATCTCGATTGATGCAGAAAAGACATTTGACCAAATTCAGCATCCTTTCCAAATGAAGACATTTCAAAGGATAGAAATAGAAGGGAACCTCCTCAATAGAATGAAGGGAATATATGAAAAACCCACAGCTAATATAATTATCAATGGGGAAAGACTGAAAGCTTTGCCTTTAAGATAGGAAATAAGACAAAGATGCCTACTGTTACCATTGTTTTGCAACACTGCTGGAAGTTCTAGCCAGAGGAATTAGATAAGAAAGAGAAATAAAAGGCATCCAGATTGGACAGGAAGAGGTAAAGCTCTCACTCTTTACAGTTGACATAATACTCGATGTTAAATATATATATATATATATATAAAGCTCTATAACACAGCTTTTGTAACTAATAAATGAGTGCAGCAAAGTGACAGGGTATAATATCAACATCCTAAAATCAGTAGTGTTTGTGTACACTAGTGATGAGCAATCTGAGGAGGAAATCAAGGAAAAAATTCCGTTTATGATAGCAACCAAAAGAATAAAATATTTAGGAATAAATTTGACTAAGGATACAAAAGACCTACTGTTCTAGTTTGCTAGCTTCCAGAATGCAATATACCAGAAACGAAATGGCTTTTTAAAAGGGGAATTTAATAAGTTACTAGTTTACAGTTCTAAGGCCGAGAAAAAGTCCCAGTTAAAGCAAGTCTATAGAAATGTCCAATCAAAGGCATCCATCTATCCAAGGAAAGATACCTTGGTTCAAGAAGGCCAATGAAGTTCAGGGTTTCTCTCTCAAGTGGAAAGACACGTGGTGAACACAATCAGGGCTTCTCTCTCAGCTGCAAGGGCATATGATGAACACAGTGACATCTGCTAGTTTTCTCTCCTGGCTTCTGGTTTCATGAAGCTCCCTGGGAGTTGTTTTCCTTCTTCATCGCCAAAGGTTGCTGACTCTTGGACTCTCTTTTTCGTGGTGCTGCAGCATTCTCTGTTCTCTCCGAATCTCCTTCATTCTCCAAAATGTTTCCTCTTTTATAGGACTCCAGAAACTTACAAGACCCACCCAAATGGGTGGAGACATGTCACTTAATCCAGCTTAACAACCACTCTTGACTAAATCACATCATCCAGGGAGATGATCTGATTACAGTTTCATACATACAGTATTGAATAGGGAATGGGATTTTGATTAAAACATGGCTTTTCTAGGGAACATACATCCTTTCAAACCAGCATACCTACATACAGAAAACTACAAAAGTTGCTAAAAGAAATCATGAAAGACCTAAATAAATGGACCAGCATACTTTGTTCATGAATTGCAAGACTAGATATAGTTAAGATGTCAATTCTACCCAAATTGATTTATAAATTCAAATTTATAAATTCAAAATTATAACAACTTACTTTGCAGAAATACAAAAACCAATAACCAAATTTATTTGTAAGTGCAGTGTGCCTTGAGTAGCAAAAAATATCTTGAGAAAGAAAAACGAAGTGGGAGGTTTCATATTAACTGACTTTAAAGCATATTACAAAACTACAGTGGGCAAAACATGATACTGGCACACAGATAGATACACTGACCATTGGAATTGAAGTGAGTGTTCAGAAATAGACTCTGTTATTACAGATAATTGATAATTGATAAGGCAGTCAAGCCATCTCACCTGGGACAGAGCAGCCTCTTCAGAGCAGTGCTTGGAGAACTGGATATCCACATGCAAAAGAATGAAAGAGAATCCGCATCTCACACACTGTATAAAAATTAACTCAAAGTGAATCGAGACCTAAACATTAGAGCTAAGAACATAAAATTTTAGAAGAAAATGTAGGGAAATATCTTATATATCTTATAATAGGAGGTGGTTTTCTAAACTTTACATCCAAGGCACGAGCATTGAAAAAATAAATAGATAAATGGGCTCTCCATGAAATTAAATACTTTTGTGCATCAAAGAACTTTGTCAGGAAAGTAAAAAGACAGCCTTCACAATGGGAGACAATATTTGGAAACCACATTTCAGATAAAGGTTTAGTATCCAGAATATATAAAGAGATTCTTCAACTCAAGAAAAAAATACAACCCAGTTAAAAAAAAATGGGCAAAAGACACTTCTCTGAAGAAGAAATACAACTGGCTAAAAGGCACATGAAAAGATGCTCAGTTTCACCTGCTGTTAGGGAAATGCAGATTAAAACCACCATGAGATGTCATCTCACACCCGCTAAAATGGCCATTATCAAAAATACAGAAAATGACAAGTGCTGAAATGATGTGGAGAAAGAGGTACACTTATCCACTGTTGATGGAAATGTAAAATGGTACACCCGCTCTGAAAGGTAGTTTGGCGGTTCCTCAGGAAGTTAAGTATAGAATTGCCATATGATCCAGCAATTCCATTACTAAGTGTATATTCAGAGGAACTGAAAGCAAACACAAATGGATGTTTGCACACCGATGTTTGTAGCAGCATTATTCATGATTGTCAAGGAATGGCAACAGCCCAAATGTCTATCAACAGATGAGTAGCTAAACAAACCATGTTGTATTTCCATCATATGTATTCCAGATACAATGGAATACTATACAGCTGTAAGATAGAATAGATTCATGAGACATGTGACAACATGGATGAACCTTGAGGACATTATGCTGAGTAAAATTAGCCAGAAACAAAAGGACAAATACTGTATAGTATCACTAATATGAATTAATATTAATGAGTGAAATTTGAGAGTTGAAGTTAAGAACATAGGTTATCAGGAGATAGAAATAGGGTAGAGATTGGGCATTTGGTGCTGAAAGAAGATAGAATGTCCAACAGGACTGATTGTAAAAATTCAGAAATGGATAGCACAATACTATTTGATCGTAGTATGATAATATAAGTACACTGAATGAAGCTGTGTATGAGTATGGTTTAGGGAGAAGGACTGCGGGCAAGTATGAAACCAGAAGGAAAAATAGAGGATAAAGACTGATAACAGGAATGCCTAGAGTAGGCAATGATGGTGATTAAATGTACAAATATAAAAAAGTTTTGCATGGGGAAGAACAAATGAATGTCAGCATTGGAAGGTGTTGAAAATGGATGGAATATAGGAAAAAGTACAGTCAATGCAAGCTACAGACTATAGTCAACAGTGATGTAATATGCTTCTGGTGAATGTAATGAAGGCATTGTGCCAAAGCTAAATGTCAGTGAACCAGGGCAAGGGGATGGTATAGGGGAGGAGAATGGATACTTTGCAGAAGAAAAGAAAATGTCCTAATACAGATTATGGTAACGAAGACATGTCTTTTTACTTAGGTTGGATTGCATGATGTGCAAATAAAACTGTTTAAACACGAACAGAGAGAAACCAGTGCTAGAGAAAATGTGGAGAAAGAGATGTACTTATTTACTGTTGATCGTGAAACTGAGAAGTGCAGCCTCTCCAGAGGCTGCAACCCTGTTGCTAGGTATATACCTGGAGGAACTAAGAGTGGGGACACAAAAGGACATTTGCAGACTGGTGTTTATTGTGCCACTGTTCAAGATTCATAATGGATGGAGGTGACCTAAGGGTACAAAGACTGATGGAAGGAAGGGGAAACTGTGTTGTATACGTACAATGGACTTTTGAGTGGTCACAAGAAGGAATGAAGTTGTGAGGCATACTTAAGGACAGTACGATGAATGAAATGGTAAAAACAAAAAGACAAATATTGTCATGCCTCATCATATGGATTAACTATAATATACAAACTCAAAGAATTGAAGTCGAGATCATGGGTTATCAGGTTGGGGCCTAATCATAAAGAGCCCTGGATTGTAAGCTCTTACAGCAGTCACATATATTCAGAGTTGTAACAATGATTTCTAAATTCTGAGATACTGAATTGTTTGTATATAACCTGGTTGTTCCCAGAAACTTCAGGTATTTATGTGACGCCTGAGACTCAGAGTTAAAGCTCTGAAGCTTTGAAAGTCAGCATTACCTCATACAGCACGTGTTTAAAAAGTTAAAAAAGTGGTCAGACTTCAACTTTTCCAGGGGTGTAAGTCACTTTGGCATTTAGGACAGAACTCCTGTGATGAGCCGGGACCCAGCATCATGGGATTTAGAAAGCCTTCTTAACTAACATGGGCAAGAGAGACATTAGACAAAATGAGGTGTCGGTAGCTGAGAGATTTCAGAGTTGAATGGTTATCCTGGACGTTATTCTTATGTATTATATAGATAGCCATTTTTAGTTTATTGTGTACTGAGAGTTGGAGGAGGGAAGTAGATGAAACCGTTGAACTGTATTCCAGTAGCCTTGATTCTTGAAGACCATTGTATAACTATATAGCTTTTACAATGTAACTGTGTGATTGTGAAAACCTTGTGTCTGATGCTCCTTTTATCCAGGGTAAAGATATGTAAAGAAATATAGGTAATAAATAATAGGGGGATAAGGGAGTAAATAAATTGGGTAGATTTATTTAGTGGCAATGATGGGGAAGGGGAAGGGATATGGGATGTATGAGTTTTTCTTTTTTTTTTTATTTCTTTTTCTGGAGTGATGCAAATGTTCTAAAAATGATCATGGTGATGAATACACAACTATGTGATGATATTGTGAGCCACTGATCTTATATCATGTATGGGTTGTATTGTGTGAAGATTTATCAATAAAAATATTTTAAAAAGAAAGAAAAATAAACCGCATCTTTTAAATAGTCCTGTGTTTATGTTCCTAGACAACAAACTTTTTTTCTTTTAACAATAATAATCACACCTTTTCTTTCATTATCCTATTAGAGGTAAAATCATGAAAACAAAGATTACTGAAGTGGAGACCAAGAGATCTAGAGTTTTTACTGGTTCTGTGTACCAGCCTCACAGTATAGCTTTGGGCAGGTCACTTAACCTTTTCCTTCTTGCCATGTCCTTAAAAAGTATGACTGGAGATAAGAGGATTTTAAACATCCTTTCTAGATCTGGTATTCAAGGCTTTTCATGTGTCCAGATAGCAATTCTTTCCTAGTTTTCTCCTTTGTCTGATTTTTTTTAGGGGATATTCAGTGTCGCATGAGAATTTCTTTCTAAATGTGAAGGACAAGTCTTCATTTGAAAATTCTCTAGTGATTTCTTGAAAGTCCAATAAAGACTGAGATAGTACCTAACAAAAAGACAGTATTTGCACAAATTTCTCAGTAAATATTTTCCTCAAAACATGAGTGTGTTAACATGTGAAGTGCTTTATCATTGGTATTAAAAGTAGAACATTTTTATTGAGGTTTTATTGTAACACATAATGATTAAATTGAAAAGAAAAAGATTCACCTTTAATGTAATCAAACAAATGTCGCTAACAGGAGTTTGCTTATAATATTTATATTTGATTTTAAATTTTATGTATTAATATGAAATATTTATTATCTTTGTTTTAGCTTCTGCCTAAAGGGAGAAGGATTGGATGGCAATTATCCTGCTGTAATAAACTATACACCATATTTGAAATTTACCCAAAGGTATTTGATGATTTGAAATTAACTACTGAAATCTTAATTTATCATTTCATAATTTATAAATTGCTTATTGTGCAGTTTGTTCATCTGATTAAAATGTTTTTTATAAAACATTTATTTCAGTATCAGAAATCATTCAAAAATACTAACTCTAATTGCAGTTTCAGTATTCATGTAAATGCACACTTTTTGCTTAATTGTAATCCCAGCATATATAATTTTAAAAATAAGAAAAGCATTTGTTTCTATTGCTGTAATCATTATAATAATAACTTTAATAGCTCTAAAATAATCCATTAATATTTCAAACCTATAATTTACTATTTACATTGTTCTGCATTTTATCTCCATCATAAAGAAAGCAATAATGGACATCCTTGTTTCTATTATGACTTTTTAAAGTTATCATGTAAATACAATGAAAAATTTTATCACTCTAAAGTGTTGCACAGAATTGCTTTATAAAAGAATTGTACTAATTTATCCTACGCCTTTATAAAAGAATTGTACATTTTATCCTATTTCCGGTATTGTGCAAGAGTTCTGAATTTCCCACAACATCAGCATTGAAAATTGTTCAAATGAAATCTGTAAATGTTTCTGAAGATTTGCTTGCATATCGATTTCTAGGATAGAATCATGATCATTATGTACTTCTAAAGTGTTCTGAGCAGGCTGTAAGGTTGTGTGTGCTTGTTTGTTTATGAATATATGTGTGTATATATATATCACATGAACACACACACATTCAAGATGCCTTTATGAGTGGCAAATGTAGGATTAAAACTCTCTTAGGTGCTTGTCAAAAATACAGGAACCTTTAGACACTTCTGTAAAAAGAGGCAGAACACTGTCCTAGAATATCTGTCCCTAGACTAATCACCCCGTCCCTAGAATAATCGCCATTTGACAAGAGAAGTCACTAATATTTCAGAGCTAGGAGCATGAGGATATATAGGATGGTGAGGAAGAAGGAGGAATAGAGTGTGATGACACCAAGACTCCTCATTTGAGCAAGTGACTTTCTTGGAAAAAGGATAATTCTAGTACAGTAGATTTATAAAACAGATACAGGAAGATGTTTTGAGCAGGCATAAAATGATACCGTTTTGAGATATGTTAGGATATGGGATACTTGTGAAGACAATTAATAGTTTAAAATAATAACAGTAAAAGTAATAGTGATAGTATTATTTATTGAATATTTATTATATGTCAGTAATTGTTCTGAGGTCTTTACTTCTATTAACTCAATAATCCTTAAAACCTATTGAGGTAGGTGCTACTATCCCTACTTTACAAGTGAGAAAACTGAGACACCTAGAGGATAAATAACTTACCTATAGTGTCACAGTACACACATGGTAGAGTGGGCTGAATACTCTGGAATTAAAGAACAAGGTGTCTAGTCATCAACATGAAGGTGAAAAGGCTGTTTTTAGAGATTTAGGAATTGACTTAAAATAGATAAATGCAAGTTTTCCTTCCCTACTTAAGAAGCTGTAGTTGTTATTATAATGCTTTTAAAAGATACAATAAAAGAACTTTTACAACTGGTGCCCTCAGAATGAATTTAATAATTTAAAATTTAATAATAGCTTAAGCCCCCAACTGCTTAACAGATTTTTATCTGAATTTTTATAGATTTTCCTCTTTATTTTGATGTAGTACTTCAAACATATATGTATAGCTTCCTCTTTGTATATTGAAGAGTTCCTACTATCTTGTTATATAAAGACCATTAAGATAAGAAAAGAAATATACCAGTTCAGCCTTTTTGTAAACCAGCTAGCATTATCTGGCCATGGAGTTTTTCTTTTTAGAAAGATCTAGACTATCCTAATTGTCATAAAGAACCAACATTTAAAAAATCTAATTGTTTCCACTAATATATATATACATGCATTAGGTGAATTTTTTAAAACTCTGTTGATCCTAATTTTAAGAAACCAAGAGAGCCATTCCCCACCCCATTACTGCTTTTTAAATTTATTTGGAAAACAATTGCTTTAGTTTTCTAGCAACTCAAGCAAATACCATGAAATGCGTTGGTTAAACGATGGGAATTTATTAGCTTATGGTTTTGAGGCTGTAAAAGAAAGGGTTACTGAAGATATCAAGGTGATGCTTTCTCTCCGAAGACTGTGACATTTTGGGGCTGGCTACTGGTGATCTTTGGTCCTTAGTTTGTCACATGGCCAGGCACTTGGCCACGTTTCCTGGCCTCTCCATTCTCTTCTATGGTTTTGTTGATTTCAGCTTCTTGCTTCTAAAGCAAGCATGGGCCTGTGCTCTTGCCCCCTCTCCCATTTCCCCCCTCCTGTCCCCCTTTCTCCTTCCCTCACCTCTCTCTCTTTTTACCTCCCTCCCTTCTTATAAGTGACATAGTAATAGGATTAAGACCTATTACTTGAGGCTGATTGAGGCTGGCCACACCTCCTTCACTGAAGTAACCTTATCAAAAGGTCCTTCTTACAATGGGTTCACACCCACAGAATGGATTAAATTTAAGAACATGTTTTTCTGGGGTACATACAGCTTCAAACCACCACAGTGATACATATTCACTGTCAAAATTTTAAAGATACAGAAAAATAGAAAGAAGAAAGTTTGTCATTCATAATCTTACCTTTGAAAGCAAGCTGCTATAGAAGCATTATTAACATTTTATGGGTGGCTTTTCAGCCTTTCTATGCATAGATACATTTTTTTCTTTAATGAAAATGGAATCATAATATTCATGTAACTATTTATTTCACTTAATACTATATAGTGGATGTATTTGCATTCTTCCACTGCATCATTTCTTAAAGGAATAGAATTTCATTGTCTATATAGTATGTTTATCCAGTTACTATTAGACTTTTAGTTTGCAGTGTTATTATTTTATACAGTGTTGTAATTAATATCATTGTAACTACTTTTTTTTTTTTTACACAGACCCGTGATTATTTCTTTAAGTTAAAGTCTTAGAAATGGCATTGATGTAATAAAGGCCATAAATATTATTGAAATTTTTTGATATGTTGTCAGATTTTTCTCCAAAGAGGTCATACCAGTTTAGTTTCTATTAGCAGTACAACAGAGTACCAACCTTTCAATCTTGCCAACAGAGTATTAAGAGTGTTGCTAATTTTTTAAATGAAAAATTATATCCTGTTGTTTTAATTTGCACTGGATTGCAGTGAAGCTGAATTTTTATGTTTATTGTCCATCTTTAAATAGAAGTTTATCCTTCTGAAACTAAATATATGAAATATGTAAACAGAAAATAATTCTAAAATATATTTCATAATTAAAATTTGTTAAATTAAATTTCAGATTGTGTGACTGTACAAAAACAATTGCTTTTCTCTGAGTTACTATTTAAAATAACTTTAAATATTTTTCTTGAACATGACCTGAAAAATCCAACAACAACTGATAGTTGGTCTTTTATGATGCCTTTTAATTTTTTCTTTTAAGCATAATATTACCATGAACATCCTTGTAAAATCTTTGTTGCTAACCTTGGATTATTTTCTTAACAAATTTCTAGAATTTGTTTCTAAAGAGACTGCAAATTATTAAAGTCTATGTTTGCTGTTAAATTGCCATTTGTAGAAATAGTGCTCTGTATATCTGCCTTTCCCTGTTAGTAGGGATGAGCTGATCATTTTGCTACCTAGGCATTTTATCCTGGTTTATATAACCCATCCTCTCTCTTCTCGTAGGTCTTTGCTCCAACAATTGTCCCTTCCCATTAATGCCCCTTTTTTCCTAGATCTTCCCATACATAGTGGCATACAGATATTTTTTCACCATCTTAAAAAACCAGACGAAAAAACAGCAGAAAGACTTTACTGACCTGTTCACCTAGCTGTTTGCCTGTCTTCATCCTTTATCACAAAGCTGTGCCCTGGTTTTTTACCTGCATTCTCTCTTTTTATCTTTTAATTTTTACTCTAGCAACATATGTCCAAACTAAAATTTCCCCCTTTTAACTACAATCACATATATAATTCATTGCTGTTAATTACAGTCACAGTGCTTCCATCACCACCATCCCTTTCCAAAACTTTACACTTAAATAGAAATTCAGAACAAATTAAGCCTTAACTTCCCATTCCCCACCCCCAGCCCAGCCCCTGATAATCAGTATTCTAGATTCTAACTCTATGAGTTTGCATATTCTAATTATTTCATATCACTGAGATCGTACAATATTGACTTTTTGTATCTGGCTCATTTCACTTAACCTAGTGTTTTGAAGGTTCATCCAAGTTGTTACATGAACCAAAACTTCATTCCTTTTTAATGCTGGATAATATTTCATCGTATATAGATACAATATTTTGTTTATTCATCGGTTAGTAGACTATTGGGTTTCTTCCATTTTTTGGCAGTTATGAATAATATTGCTATGAACATCGGTGTCCAAGTATCTGTTTGGTTCCTTCTTTCAAATCTTTTGGTATATAGCTACTAGAGGGCTTGCTGGGTCATGTGGTAATTTTATACTTAGTTTCCTGAAAAACTGCTGAACTGTCTTTCACAGCAGTTGGACCATTTTCCATTCCTACTAGCAATGAATGAGTGTTCCTATTTCTCCACATCCTTTCCACCTCTTGTAATATTCTGTTTTTTTTTTTTTAATAGTAGCCACATGAGTGGGTGTGAAATGGTATCCCATTGTGGTTTTGATTTGCATTTCCCTAATAGCTAGTGATGTTGAGCATCTTTTCACGTGCTTTTTAGCCATTTGTATATCCTCTTTGGAGAAATTCTATTTCAAGAAATAGAATTTTTTCAAGAAATTCTTGAATTCTATTCAAGTCTTTTGCCCATTTTTCATATTGGGTTAGTTGTCTGTTTATCATTCAGTTATAGGATTTCTTTACATGTTCTGGATGTTAAATCCTTTGGATATGTGGTTTCCAAATATTTTTCCCATTGTGTAGGTTGTCTTTTCACTTTTGTGATAAAGTCCTTTGATGCACAAAATTTAAAAATTTTAAAGAGGTACCATTGTTCTATTTTTTTTCTTTCTTTGCTCTTGCTTTGGGTTTAATGAGTAAGAAATCATTGCCTACCACGAGATTTTCTCCTAGTAGTTTTATCTTTCAAGTTCTTATATTTATGTCTTTGTTCCATTTTGAGTCAGTTTTTGTATATGACGAGATACGGGTCATCCTTTATTCTTTCATATGTGGATATCCAGTTTTCCCAGCACTATTTGTTAACTGGAATATTCTGTCCCAGTTGAATGGACTTGGCAGCCTTATCAAAACTCAATTGGTCATAGATAAGAGGGTCTGTATGAATTCTCAGTTCTATTTCATTGGTCTGTATATCTGCCCTTGTGACACTACCATGCTGTTTTGACCACTTTAACTTTGCATAATGTTTAAAGTAAAAAACATGAGTCCTCCACCTTCATTCTTCTTTTTCAAGATGGTTTGGCTTTCAGGGATCCTTATCCTTTCAAATAAATTTGATAATTGGATTTTCCATTTTAGAAAAGTAGGCTGTTGGAATTTGTATTGGGATTGGACTGAATCTATAAATCATTTTGGGAAGAATTGATATCTTAATATTTGGTCTTCCAATATGTGGGCATGGAATGTCCTTTAATTTATTTAGGGTTTTTTTAAATTTCTCATAACAAGGTGTTATAGTTTTCCATGTGTAAGTCCTTTACATTCTTGGTTAAATTTATTCCTAGATATTTAATTCTTTTAGTTGCTATTATAAATGGAATCTTTTTCTTGAATTCCACATGGGGGTGTATCTCAGCAGTAGAGTGCATGCTTTGCATGTGTGAGGCCTTGGGTTCAGTACCCAGTACCTCCTTTGCTAGCCAAATTTTTTTTTCTTGAATTCTTCCTCAGATTGCTTATTACTAGTGTATATAGACACAATTGCTTTTTGTGCTACTTTGCTGAATTTGTTTAACAACTGGTAGCTTTGTTGTAGATTTTTCCAGACTTTCTATATATAGTATCATGCCATCTGCAAATAGTGAAAGTTCTACTTTTTCCTTTCCAATTTGGATGCCTTTTATTTCTTTTTCTTGCCTAACTGCTCTGGCTACAATTTTCAGTACAATGTTGAATAATAGTGATGAGAGTGTGCATCCTTGTCTTGTTCCGTATCTTAGAGGGAAAGCTTTCAGGTTTTCACCATTGAATATAATGTTAGCTGTGGGTTTCTCGTATACCCTTTATTATGTTTTGCCTCCATTATCTCTGTTATGCACCCCAGGAAAGCCATGTTCTTTTCCTAATTCACTTTTGTGGGGCAGACCTTTTGTTTGGGTGGAATCTTTTTTCTTAGGTTGTTTCCACTGAGATGTCATCCACCCAATTGTGGGTGGAACCTTTTGCTTAGGTGGTGTACCAGTTTGAAAGGATGCATGTACCCTAGAAAAGCCATGTTTTAATCCTAATCCCATTTTGTAAAGACAGCCATTTCTCCTAATCCCTATTCAGTACTGTATGTTTGAAACTTTAATTAGATCATCTCCCTGGAGATGTGACTCAGTCAAGAGTGGTTGTTAATCTGGATTAGGTGGAGACATGTCTCCACCCATTCCAGCTGGGTCTTAATTAGTTTACTGAAATCCTATAAAAGAGGAAACCTATTTTGGAGAAAGGAGGAGATTCAAAGAGAACAGAGAAGAATGACAGAGCCATTAGAAAGCCACAACAGAGAATACCGCAGAACCAAGAAGCAGAGTCCACCAGCCAGCTACTTTTGAAGGTGAAGAGGAAAACGCCTCCTGGGGAGCTGGAAAGAAAGCTAGCAGATGATATGCCCTTCCTGCCAAGAGAGAAACCCTGACTGTGTTCACCATGTGCCTTTCCACTTGAGAGAGAAATCCTGAACTTCATTGGCCTTGTTGAATCAAGGTATCTTTCCTTGAATGCCTTAGATTGGACATTTCTATGGACTTGCTTTAATTGGAACATTTTGTCGGCCTTAGAACTGTAAACTAGCAACTTAAATTCCTCTTTTTAAAAGCCATTCCATTTCTGATATATTGCATTCTGGCACCTAGCAAACTAGACAGGTTGTTTTCCTGGAGATGTGTCTCCACTCATTCAAGGTGGGCCTTAATTCACTTACTGGAGTTCTTTAAGAGGGCACCATTTTGGAAAAAGCTGAGAGCTGACACAGGCAGAGATATCTGGAGATACAGAAAGAAAATGTCCCTGGGAAAAAGCCATTTGAAACTAGAAGACAGGAGAGAGAAGCCAGCAGATATTGCCATGTGTCTTCCCATGTGACAGAGAAACCTCAGATGACATCAGCCTTTTTTTTCAGAGTCAAGGTATTTTTTTCTAGGTGCCTTAGTTTGGATATTTTGATGCCTTAGAACTGTAAACTTAAAACTTAATAAATTCTCTTTAAAAAAGCCAACCCATTTCTGATATATTACAGTCTAGCAACATTAGCAAACTAAAATACTCCTTCCCGCCTTTATTTGCTCTATGCCATTCATTGCTATCCAACATGTGAATATATGTTTTGTTTGTCTCCTTCCCCTAATAATGTACATTCTAGTAAGGCAGGTATTTTTTTTCTTGGTTTTCCTATTATCCCCAGTCCCAGAAGAGTGCTTAACACATAGTCAGCACTCAGTAAATGTTTTGAAAATTAAATTAATGAATGAGTTCTAGATTTTCTAATATTTATTTGTAGGATTAGAAATATTTCTCTGAAAGAGATTTAAAAAATTTCAACAAGAATTATAAGGTTAAAGATATTATGTCTAGTTTTCCTTCTATGTATATCTATATTAAAAATAAATGTTTAATTATTAAGGATAAAGGTATAGAGGAGTTGGATAGTAAGAATTATTAACAAGAATAAATATCTTCTAATAATTATAGAGTATGAAGTGTTATAAATATTTTTAGTAAAAGAAAACTATTTTTCCTTTTATATCACTGATATTTCTTTCATTGCCTTAATGAAATTTTTAAAAATGTCTTGTGCTTTAATATGTTGGTAGTTTCCTTTTGCTTTTGAGTATCATTTTTTCTCTAAAAACGTTTACAGGATTTCTATACCTTTTAGAATTAGAGATGCTTTTAAGAATAGCAACTTTTTCTTTTCCACAGAATAAAATAACTATCTCAGCAAATCATACAAACCCTCCATGACCTAGTGTCAACTTGGCTTTTTAGACATGTTGTTTATCTACCATCTTTATCATTTAGTTTATTTGGACATCTGTAGGTTGGGTCATTGAAATTTTTTTTTTAATTAATTAAAGAAAAAAAAAGAAATTAACCCAACATTTAGAAATCATTCCATTCTACATATGCAATCAGTAATTCTTAACATCATCACATAGATGCTTGATCATCATTTCTTGGTACATTTGCATCGATTTAGGAAAAGAACTAGCAAAACAACAGAAAGAATGTTAATATAGAGAAAAAAATAATAATAATGGTAAAAAAAAGAGGAAAAAGAAAAAAAAAAGACAAACAGACAGACAAAAAAAAAACCTATAGCTCAGATGCAGCTTCATTCAGTGTTTTAACATGATTACTTTACACTTAGGTATTATTGTGCTGTCCATTTTTGAGTTTTTGTATCTAGTCCTGTTGCACAGTCTGTATCCCTTCAGCTCCAATTACCCATTATCTTACCCTGTTTCTAACTCCTGCTGGACTCTGTTACCAATGACATATTCCAAGTTTATTCTCGAATGTCCGTTCACATCAGTGGGACCATACAGTATTTGTCCTTTAGTTTTTGGCTAGACTCACTCAGCATAATGCTCTCTAGGTCCATCCATGTTATTACATGCTTCATAAGTTTATCTTGTCTTAAAGCTGCATAATATTCCATGGTATGTATATACCACAGTTTGTTTAGCCATTCTTCTGTTGATGGACATTTTGGCTGTTTCCATCTCTTTGCAATTGTAAATAACGCTGCTATAAACATTGGTGTGCAAATGTCCGTTTGTGTCTTTGCCCTTAAGTCCTTTGAGTAGATACCTAGCAATGGTATTGCTGGGTCGTATGGCAATTCTATATTCAGCTTTTTGAGGAACCGCCAAACTGCCTTCCACAGTGGTTGCACCATTTGACATTCCCACCAACAGTGGATAAGTGTACCTCTTTCTCCGCATCCTCTCCAGCACTTGTCATTTTCAGTTTTGTTGATAATGGCCATTCTGGTGGGTGTGAGATGATATCTCATTGTGGTTTGATTTGCATTTCTCTAATGGCCAGGGGCATTGAGCATCTCTTCATGTGCCTCTTGGCCATCCGTACTTCCTCTTCTGGTAGGTTTCAAGTCTTTTTCCCATTTTGTAATTGGGTTGGCTGTCTTTTTGTTGTTGAGTTGAACAATCTCTTTATAAATTCTGGATACTAGACCTTTATCTGATATGTCATTTCCAAATATTATCTCCCATTGTGTAGGCTGTCTTTCTACTTTCTTGATGAAGTTCTTTGATGCACAAAAGTGTTTAATTTTGAGGAGCTCCCATACCTAATGTTTAGATCTTTGATCCATTTTGAGTTA
This sequence comes from Tamandua tetradactyla, assembly GCF_023851605.1. NCBI lineage: Eukaryota > Metazoa > Chordata > Mammalia > Pilosa > Myrmecophagidae > Tamandua > Tamandua tetradactyla. The sequence goes on along the minus strand of NC_135327.1, from coordinate 129,222,380 downwards.
ACTTTTGTATAGGGTGTGAGATACGGGTCTTCTTTCATTCTTTTGCATATGGATATCCAGTTCTCTAGGCACCATTTATTGAAGAGACTGTTCTGTCCCAGGTGAGTTGGCTTGACTGCCTTATCAAAGATCAAATGTCCATAGATGAGAGGGTCTATATCTGAGCACTGTATTCGATTCCATTGGTTGATATATCTATCTTTATGCCAATACCATGCTGTTTTGACCACTGTGGCTTCATAATATGCCTTAAAGTCAGGCAGCGCGAGACCTCCAGCTTCGTTTTTTTTCCTCAAGATGTTTTTAGCAATTCGGGGCACTCTACCCTTCCAGATAAATTTGCTTATTGGTTTTTCTATTTCTGAAAAATAAGTTGTTGGGATTTTGATTGGTATTGCATTGAATCTGTAAATCAATTTAGGTAGGATTGACATCTTAACTATATTTAGTCTTCCAATCCATGAACACGGTATGCCCTTCCATCTATTTAGGTCTTCTGTGATTTCTTTTAACAGTTTTTTGTAGTTTTCTTTATATAGGTTTTTTGTCTCTTTGGTTAAATTTATTCCTAGGTATTTTATTCTTTTAGTTGCAATTGTAAATGGGATTCGTTTCTTGATTTCCCCCTCAGCTTGTTCATTACTAGTGTATAGAAACGCTACAGATTTTTGAATGTTGATCTTGTAACCTGCTACTTTGCTGTACTCATTTATTAGCTCTAGTAGTTTTGTTGTGGATTTTTCTGGGTTTTTGACGTATAGTATCATATTGTCTGCAAACAGTGATAGTTTTACTTCTTCCTTTCCAATTTTGATGCCTTGTATTTCTTTTTCTTGTCTAATTGCTCTGGCTAGACCCTCCAACACAATGTTGAATAATAGTGGTGATAATGGACATCCTTGTCTTGTTCCTGAACTTAGGGGGAAAGTTTTCAATTTTTCCCCATTGAGGATGATATTAGCTGTGGGTTTTTCATATATTCCCTCTATCATTTTAAGGAAGTTCCCTTGTATTCCTATCTTTTGAAGTGTTTTCAACAGGAAAGGATGTTGAATCTTGTCAAATGCCTTCTCTTCATCAATTGAGATGATCATGTGATTTTTCTGCTTTGATTTGTTGATATGGTGTATTACATTAATTGATTTTCTTATGTTGAACCATCCTTGCATATCTGGGATGAATCCTACTTGGTCATGATGTACATTTTCTTTTAATGTGTTGTTGGATACGATTTGCTAGAATTTTATTGAGGATTTTTGCATCTGTATTCATTAGAGAGATTGGTCTGTAGTTTTCTTTTTTTGTAATATCTTTGCCTGGTTTTGGTATGAGGGTGATGTTGGCTTCATAGAATGAATTAGGTAGTTTTCCCTCCACTTCGATTTTTTTGAAGAGTTTGAGGAGAGTTGGTACTAATTCTTTCTGGAATGTTTGATAGAATTCACATGTGAAGCCGTCTTGTCCTGGACTTTTCTTTTTAGGAAGCTTTTGAATGACTGATTCAATTTCTTTACTTGTGATTGGTTTGTTGAGGTCATCTATTTCTTCTTGAGTCAAAGTTGGTTGTTCATGTCTTTCCAGGAACCCGTCCATTTCATCTAAATTGTTGTATTTATTAGCGTGAAGTTGTTCATAGTATCCTGTTATTACCTCCTTTATTTCTGTGAGGTCAGTAGTTATGTCTCCTCTTCCATTTCTGATCTTATTTATTTGCATCCTCTCTCTTCTTCTTTTTGTCAATCTTGCTAAGGGCCCATCAATCTTATTGATTTTCTCATAGAACCAACTTCTGGTCTTATTGATTTTCTCTATTGTTTTCATGCTTTCAATTTCATTTATTTCTGCTCTAATCTTTGTTATTTCTTTCCTTTTGCTTGCTTTGGGATTAGTTTGCTGTTCTTTCTCCAGTTCTTCCAAGTGGACAGTTAATTCCTGCATTTTTGCCTTTTCTTCTTTTCTGATATAGGCATTTAGGGCAATAAATTTCCCTCTTAGCACTGCCTTTGCTGCGTCCCATAAGTTTTGATATGTTGTGTTTTCATTTTCATTCGCCTCGAGGTATTTACTGATTTCTCTTGCAATTTCTTCTTTGACCCACTTGTTGTTTAAGAGTGTGTTGTTGAGCCTCCACGTATTTGTGAATTTTCTGGCACTCCGCCTATTATTGATTTCCAACTTCATTCCTTTATGATCCGAGAAAGTGTTGTGTATGATTTCAATCTTTTTAAATTTGTTAAGACTTGCTTTGTGTCCCAGCATATGGTCTATCTTTGAGAATGATCCATGAGCACTTGAGAAAAAGGTGTATCCTGCTGTTGTGGGATGTAATGTCCTATAAATGTCTGTTAAGTCTAGCTCATTTATAGTAATATTCAGATTCTCTATTTCTTTATTGATCCTCTGTCTAGATGTTCTGTCCATTGATGAGAGTGGTGAATTGAAGTCTCCAACTATTATGGTATATGTGTCTATTTCCGTTCACAGTGTTTAGAGTGTATTCCTCACGTATTTTGGGGCATTCTGGTTCGGTGCGTAAATATTTATGATTGTTATGTCTTCTTGTTTAATTGTTCCTTTTATTAGTATATAGTGTCCTTCTTTGTCTCTTTTAACTGTTTTACATTTGAAGTCTAGTTTTTTGGATATTAGTATAGCTACTCCTGCTCTTTTCTGGTTGTTATTTGCATGAAATATCTTTTCCCAACCTTTCACTTTCAACCTATGTTTATCTTTGGGTCTAAGATGTGTTTCCTGTAGACAGCATATAGAAGGATCCTGTTTTTTAATCCATTCTGCCAGTCTATGTCTTTTGATTGGGGAATTCAGTCCATTAACATTTAGTGTTATTACTGTTTGGATAATATTTTCCTCTACCATTTTGCCTTTTGTATTATATATATCATATCTGACTTTCCTTCTTTCTATACTCTTCTCCATACCCCTCTCTTCTGTCTTTTCATATCTGACTCTAGTTCTCCCTTTAGTATTTCTTGCAGAGCTGGTCTCTTGGTCAAAAATTCTCTCAGTGACTTTTTGTCTGAGAATGTTTTAATTTCTCCCTCATTTTTGAAGGACAATTTTGCTGGATATAGGAGTCTTGGTTGGCAGTTTTTCTCTTTTAGTAATTTAAATATATCGTCCCACTGTCTTCTAAATTCCATGGTTTCTGCTGAGAAATCTGCACATAGTCTTATTGGGTTTCCCTTGTATGTGACAGATTGTTTTTCTCTTGCTGCTTTCAAGATCCTCTCTTTCTCTTTGACCTCTGACATTCTAACTAGTATGTGTCTTGGAGAGCGCCTATTTGGGTCTATTCTCTTTGCGGTTCGCTGCACTTCTTGGATCTGTAATTTTAGGTCTTTCATAAGAGTTGGGAAATTTTCAGTGATAATTTCTTCCATTAGTTTTTCTCCTCCTTTTCCCTTCTCTTCTCCTTCTGGGACACCCACAACACGTATATTTCTGTGGTTCATATTGTCCTTGAGTTCCCTGATACCCTGTTCAAATTTTTCCATTCTTTTCCCGATAGTTTCTGTTTCTTTTTGGAATTCAGATATTCCATCCTCCAAATCACTAATTCTATCTTCTATCTCTTTAAATCTATCATTGTAGGTATCCAGTGTTTTTCCATATTTTCTACTTTATCCTTCACTTCCATAAGCTCTGTGATTTGTGTTTTCAGATTTTCTGTTTCTTCTTCTTGTTTAGCCCATGTCTTCTTCATGTCCTCCCTCAATTTATCGATTTCGTTTTTGAAGAGTTTTTCCATTTCTGTTCGTATATTCAGCATTAGTTGTTTCAGCTCCTGTATCTCTTTTGAACTATTGGTTTGTTCCTTTGACTGGGCCATATTTTCAATTTTCTGAGCGTGATCCGTTATCTTCTGTTGGCGTCTGGGCATTTAGTCAGATTTCCCTGGGTTTGGACCCAACAGGTTGAAAGATTTCTTTGAAATCTCTGGGTTCTGTTTTTCTTATCCTGCCCAGTAGGTGGCGCTCGTGGCACACGTTTGTCTGCGGGTCCCACCAGTAAAAGGTGCTGTGGGTCCTTTAACTTTGGAAAACTCTCGCCGTGGGGGAGGTTCCCCGGCCGAAGTGACTTGAAAGAGTGCCAGGCGGCCCATGGGTCCGAATGCGGGGAGGGTCGCCGGCCGCCACAGCCCGGGAGTGCTCCTGACCAAATTTCCTAGTTGGCCCAGGGCGCCAAGCGTGGCGGGAGGGCGCCAGCCGCTGCAGCCCGGGAGAGTGCACCGTTCCCAGCCGGACCGGGGAGTCACGTGTTTGGAAGGGACCCCCCCGGTCACCGTTCTCTGTGGTCTGGGGATTTCCGACCCAACTCTCTCAGTTGGTCCGGGGGGTCTTGCGTGGTGGGGGCGCCAGCCGCCACGGCCTGAGGGGACCACCTGCCCAATTCTGCCAGCTGGCCTGCGAATGAGGAAGGGAGGGACTCCGGCCGCTTGCCGTCCCACCCGGGAAAGCCCGCGCCCCTCAGCTATCTCACCGGAGCATTTTCTCTCAGACATTCAGCCTTTCCAGGATGGGGTACGCCGTCCCTTTGATCTCCATCGTGGCTCCGGGAGCTGCTCTGTGTCGTCTCCACTCCCCCAGTAGCTGTTCTGGAGGAGGAAAGGTGAGGGTGGCAAGGCTGTCGAGGATGGTGGCAGAGGAGCTGGTGAAGGTGGAAGAGAGCACGGTGGTGGGTGGAGAGCCACCGGAGCAGGAGGAGAAAGGGAAGGATAAGATGGCGGATGGAGTGCCGCCGGAGCAGAAGGGGAAAGAGAAGGGCAAGATGCGGTGGAAGCGCCGCCGATGGAGAAGGGGAAAGAGGAGGACTGGCTGGCTGGTGGTGGGAGCGCCACCGGTGGAGAAAGAGGGAGAGGAGGGCTGGCTGGCTGGCGGCGGGAGCATCGCCGGCGGAGAAGGAGGGAGAGGAGGGCTGGCTGGCTGGCGGCGGGAGCGTCACCGGCGGAGAAGGAGGGAGAGGAGGGCTGGCTGGCTGGCGGCGGGAGCGCCACTGACGAAGAAAGAGCTCAGCTCATGGCACTCTTAACTCTAAATGTCTGTGTCTAGGTTTCATTTCTCTGCTCTCCATGTTGGTTCTTGGCTCTCTCTTTCTCTGTGACCTCTTTTAAGAACTCCAGTATGCTAATTAAGACCCACCTGGAAAGGGTGGGATCATATCTCCATGTAATCAAAAGGTCCCAACTACAGGTGGGCGGGTTGCATCTCCCTGGAAGCAATCTAATCAAAAGATCCTACCCAAACAATAAATCTGCCCCCATACAATTGGATTAGGATTAAAATAATATGACCGTTTTGGCTATATAACAGTTTCAGACCAGCACAAAGTATGATCTCATTTTTAGCTTCTTTAGTAGTTGCTGTATGGAATAATGCTCACTTTCAGAGCTGTAGAACTCTAAATCTGAGTCTCAAATATTACACAGGTACCCAAAGTTCCAGGGAGCTACCATGTTACACAGATCCTCAGCATCTCAGCACTTAGAAATAACAGTTTAAAATCAGGAATAGATGTAACTGCTCTAAGAGCTTACAATCTAGAAATCTTTAAAATACTCTGTACTCCTTGATTTGTCAATTGTCCTATCTCTGCCCATGCTGTATCCCCTAGGTCTCGAATTCAATTTCAGTGTTTTTTTATTATGGTTAGTTTATATCAGTGAGGCCTTACAATATTTGACCTTTAGTTACTGGCTTATTTCACTCCACATAATATCCTCAGGGTTCATTCACCTAGTTGTATGCCTCATAACTTCATTCCTTCTTGCAGCTGCTCAGTATTATTGTATGTGCACACCACATTTCAACCTTCCTTTCATCTATCAGTGTACCCTGAGGCAACCTCCATCCTTTGCAAATCATGAATAATGCTACCATAAACACCAGTGTGCAGATGCCTATTTGTGTCCCTACTTTCAGTTCTTCCAAGTATGTACCAGATAACGGGGTTGCAGGATCATATGACAACCCTATAATTATCTCCCTGTGGAACCACCACACTGCCTTTCAGAGGGGCTGCATCCTCTACTTCCCTACAATAAATAGGTATCTCTCTTTCTCCACATCTTCACAACGCTTGTATCTATCTGTTTATTTTTAACAGTTTTATTCAGACATCATACAATCCATCCTAAGTAAACACTGAGTGGCTTCAGTATAATTACATAGTTACATACTCACCAGCACAATCTATATGAGAACATTTCTATTTCTTCCACAAGGAAAAAAAAGAGGAAAAATAAAAAAATAAAAAGGAGAAACAACAACATGAATCCCATACACCTCCATTTTATTCCCATTTTAACAAATATGGCCTTTGTTACAATTAGTGGAAGAATATTACAATATTACTGTGAGCAGAGGACCCTAGTTTGTATTGATCATATTTTTTTTTCCCAAATACCATCCCATTTTCAACACCCTGCAATGGGCACACTCATTTGTTCTCCCTCATGTAAAAACATTCTTGTATTTGTACAAATTTATCATCATCATTGTCCACTCTAGGTTTTGCTAAGTTATACAGTCCCAGTTTTTATCCTTTCTCTTTCCATGTGGTGCCCTGCATGCCACTAGCCTTCGTCTTTCAATCATACCCGCATTCAGCTTTGTTCATTATACTGATAGTCTTGTGCAACCATCAGATGTTAGCTGTTGGTACAGTGTTGAGCTCTCCATTTTTGGGTCTTTACAGTCAGTCCTGTTGTACATTCTTTGCTCCTTCAACACCAAATGCCCAATCTTTGCCCTCTATCTCCTGATAACCTGTGTTCTTTAACTCTCAGAGTTCATTCATTAATATTAATTTATATTAATGAGACCATACAGTATTAGTCCTTTTGTTTCTGGCTAATTTCACTCAGCATAATATTGTCAAGGTTCATCCACGTTATTACATGCTTCATGACTTTATTCTGTTTTACAGCTGCATAAATTCCATTGTATGTATATACCACAATTTGTTTATCCACTTGTCCGTTAATGGATATTTGGGCTGTTTCTATCTCAGGGCAGTTGTGAATAATGCTGTTATAAACATTAGTGTACAAATGTCCATTCAGGTCCCTGCCTTCAGTTCCTATGACTATGTACCTAGTAAGGGAATTGCTGGATCATATTGCGGTACTATACTTAGTTTCCCAAGGAACCAGCAAATTGCCTTCCTGAGTGGTTGCACCATTCTGCATTCTGAACAACAGTGAATAAGCATGCCTCTTTTTCCACATCCTCTCCAGCACTTGTAGTTTACTGCATTTTTTATAATGGCCATTTTATTAGGTGTGAGATGATTTCTCATTGTGGTTTTAATTTGCATTTCCCTAAAGCATCTTTTTATATATTTTGTATTTCCTCTTTGGAGAAGTGTCCATTTCTTTTGCCCATTTTTAATGAGTGTGGTGGCTTGAAAGGATTATTTGCCCTAGAAAAGCCATGTTTTAATACTGATCCATCTTGTGGAAGCAGCCATTTCTTTTAATCCCTATTCAGTACTGTAGGTTGGAAACTTGATTAGATTATCTCCACAAAGATGTGACTTGCCCAGTTGTGGCTATTAACCTTTGATTAGAGAGAGATGTGACTCCACCCATTCCAGGTGGGTCTTGACTAGTTTACTGGAATCCTTTAAAAGAGGAAACATTTTGGAGAGAGTCCTTTTTTTTAAGAGCCATCAGAACCACAAGAGCCCACACGGCCCAAGACCTTTGGAGATGAAGAAGAAATATGCCCCCAGGGGAGCTTCATGAAATAAAAAGCCTGGAGAGAAAGCTAGCAGATGTTGCCATGTTCGCCATGTGCCTTTCCAGTTGAGACAGAAACCTTGAACTTCATTGGCCTTTCTTAAGTGAAGGTAACCCCTTGTTGGTGTCTTAATTTGGACCTTTTTATAGACTTGCTTTAATTGGGACATTTTCACAGCCTTAGAACTGTAAACTTGTAACTTAATAAATTCTCCCTTTTAAAAGCCATTCTATGTTTTGTGTATTGCATTCCAGCAGTTTGCAAACTAGAACAATGGGGTTGCTTGTCTTTTTATTATTGAGTTACAGGATCTCTTTACATATTCTGAATATTAAACCCTTATTTGATATGCGGTTTCCAAATATTATCTCCCATTATTTAGGCTGCCTTTTCCTTTCCTGTAAAAGTTTTTTGATATGAAAAAGTGTTCAGTTTTGAGGAGATCCCATTTATCTATTCCTTCTTTCATTGCTTGTGCTTTGGGTATAAATTCTAGGAAATCACGTCCTAGCTCAAAATCTATAAGGTATTTCCCTACATTTTCTTCTAAAAGTTTTATGCTCTAATATTTAGGTTTTTTGATCCATTTTGACTTAATTTTTATATGAGGTGTGAGAAAGGGGGCTTCTTTCATTCTTTTGCATGTGGATATACAGTTCTCCAAGCACTATTTGTTAGAGAGAATGCTCTGTCCCAGGTGAGTCAACTTGGCCACCTTACCAAAGATTAGTTGTCTATAGATGAGGTATATTTCTAAATAGTCAACTTGATTCCATTTGTCATTATACCTCTCTTTGTGCCAGTACCATGCTGTTTGACCACTCTAGTTTTGTAATATGTTTTAAAGTGAAGTAGTGTGAGACCTCCCACTTCATTTTTCTTTCAAGATATTTTTAGCTATTCAGGGCAAGCTGCCCTTTTTGATTATTGGTTTTCTATTTCTGCAAAGTAAGTTGTTGGGATTTTAATTGGTATTGCATTGTATCTGTAAATACATTTGGGTAGAATTGACATCTTAACTATTTGTAGTCTTCCAATCCATGAACACGGTATGTCCTTCCAATTATTTTGGTCTACTTTGATTTCTTTTAGCAATTTTTGTGTGCTTTTCTGTATATAGGTCTTTTATATCCTAAATATTTTACTTTTTGGTTGCTATTGTAAAAGGAATTTTTTCCTGATTTTCTCCTCAGATTGTTGGTTACCAGTGTATAAAAACACTACTCGTTTTGCATGTTGAGCTTATATTCTGCCACTTTGCTGTAGAGTTTTTGGGATTTCCTATATATATATATATATAGTATCATGTTGTCTGCAAACAGTGAAAGTTTTATTTCTTCCTTTTCAATTTGGTATCTTTTATTTCTTTTTCTTGCCTAATTACTCTAGCTAGAACTTACAGCACAATGTTGAATAATAGTGGTGGCAGTGAGCATCCTTGTCTTCTTCCTGATCTGAAAGGGAGAGCTTTCAGTCTCTCCCCATTGAGGATGATGTTAGCTGTGGTTTTTTATATATTCCTTTCATCATGTTGAGGAAGTCTCCTTCTATTCCTATCCTTTGAAATGTTTTCACCAAGAAAGGATGTTGAATTTTTTCAAATCCTTTTCTGTGTCAGTCGAGATGATCATGTGGATTTATTTATAAACCTCTTTGATTTATTCATGTGGTTTATTACACTAACTGATTTTTTTGTGTTGACCCGCCCTTGCATTCTTGGAATAAAATGCACTTGGATAATGGTATATAATTCTTTTAATGTGCTGCTGCATTTGATTTGCAAGTATTTTGTTGAAGATTTTTATATCTATGTTCATTAAAGAGTTTGGTGTATAATTTTCTTTTCTTGTAGTATCTTTGTCTGGCTTTGGTATTAGGGTGATGTTGCCTTCATAGAATGTGTTTGGTAGCTTTCCTTCCTCTTCAATTTTTTGAAGAGTTTGAGCAGGATTGGTACTAATTATTTCTTGAATACTTGGTAGAAGTCACATGTGAAACCATCTCATCCTGGACTTTTCTTTTTGGGGGAGGTTTTTGATGACAGGGTCATTCTCTTGTGATTGGTTTGTTGAAGTCTTTTGTATTTTCTCAAGTCATTGTTGATTGTTCGTGCTTTTCTAGGCAGTTGTACATTTAATCTAAGTTGCTTACTTTGTTAGCATGTAGTTGCTCATAATAGTCTCTTATTATCTCCTTTATTTCTGCAGGATCAGTATTTATGCCCCCTTTCCTATTTCTGGTTTTATTTATTTGAATCCTTTTTTTTTTTTATGTCAGCCTAGCTAAGGGTTCATTGATTCATTGATTTCATTATTTTTCTCAAAGAACCAGCTTCTGGTTTTTTTGATTCTCTTTGTTGTCTTCATTTTCTCGATTAAATTTATTTCTGCTCTAATCTTTGTTATTTCTTTCCTTCTGTTAGGTTGACGTTAGTTTGCTATTCTTTCTGTAGTTCCTCCAGGTGAGCCATTCATTTCTCAATTTTTGCTCTTTTTTTCATTTTAAATATAGGCATTTTTTCTATGTTTCTCTTATTACTGCTTTTGCTGCATCTCATAAGTTTTAATATGGTGTGTTCTCATTTTCATTTGCCTTGAGATATTTACTGATTTCTCTTGTAACTTCTTCCTTGATCCACTGATTGTTTGAGTATGTTGTTTAGCCTCCATGTATCTGTGAATTTTCTAGCCTTCCACCCACTATAGTTTACAACTTCATTCTACTATGATCTGAGCAAGACTTTTGTATAATTTTGACCTTTTTAAATTTATTAAGACTAGATCTTTGTGACCCAGCATGTGGGCACTTGAGAAAAATGTGTATCCCGCTGTTGCGGGGTACAGTGTTCTGGAAATGTCTCTTAAGTCTATTTCATTTATCATACTATTCAAAAACCTCTGTTTTCTTATCAGTTCTCTGTCTAGATATCTATTCTATCCATTGAAGAGAGTGGGGAATTGTAGTCTCCAACTATTATGGTAGGTGTCTACTTGTCCCATCAGTATTGTCAGTGTTTGCCTCATGTATTTTGGGGTGCTCTGGCTCAGTCCATAAATATTTCTGATTATGCCTTCTTTATGAATTGTCCCTTTTATTAATACATAGTGTCTTTCTATATCTTTTTTAATTGTTTTACATTTGAGATCTAATTTGTCTGATATTAGTGTAGCTCTCCATGCTCTTTTCTATTTGTTGTTTTCATGGGATATTTTTTCCAAACCTTTCACTTTCAACCTTTTTTGTCCTTGTATCTAAAGTGAGTCTCTTGCATATAGATGTGTCCTGTTTTAAGTCCATTTTGCTAGTCCGTGTCTTTTGATTGGGGAGTTTAACCTGTTAACATTTAATGTTATTACTGTAAAAGCTATACTTCTACTATTTTGTCTTTTGTATTTTATATGTTCTTCTAGTTTGAAAGCCTCCAGAATGCACTATGCCAGAAATAGAATGGCTTTTAGAAAGGGGAATTTATTAGTTGTAAGTTTACAGTTCTAAAGCCATGAAGATGTTCAAATTAAAGCACCAACAAGAGATTACCTGCACTCAAGAAAGGCCAATGAAGTTCGAGGTTTTCCTCTCAGCTGGGAGGGCACATAGCAACATCTGAAAGCTTTCTTTCCTGGCTTCTTATATCATGAAACTCCCCTGGGGGTGTTTTCCTTCTTCATCTCCAAAAGTTTCTGGCTGTGTGGACCCTATTGGTTCTGTTGGCTCTGTCATTTCTTTAGTTTCTGGCTTGCTCTCCAAAATGTTTCCTTTTTCAAAGGATTCCAATACATTAATTAAGACCTACCTGAAATGGGTAGAGTCACATCTCTATCTAATCAAAAGATCACACCCACAGTTGGGTTTGTCACATCTGTATGGAGATAATCTAATCAAAAGTTTCTAACCTACAGTATTGAACCAGGATTAAAAGAAACGGCTGCCTCCACAACAGGATTAAAATGTGGCTTTTCTAGGGTACATAATACTTTCAAACTGGCACATGTTTATTATTTTTTTCTCTCTTAACTCTTACTGATAATCTTCATTCCTACACTCTTTTCCAATCTTCTCTCCTTTCTTTTCCTCTCTGCCTGTATTGCTCCCTTTCGTATTTCTTGTAGAGCAGGTCTTTTGTTTACAGACTATCTCAGTCCCTGTTTATCGTTAAGTATTTTAAATACTCCCACATTTTTGAAGAACAGTTTTGTCAGATATGGAATTCCTTGTTGGCAGTTTTTATCTTTCGGTATCTTAAATATATTATACCACTGTCTTCTTGCCTCCACGGTTTCTGCTGAGAACCCCCCACATAGTCTTATCAAACTTCCCTTGTATGTAATGGATTGCTTTTTTCTTGCTGCTTTGAGAATTCCCTCTTTGTCTTTGACATTTAACAATCTGATTAGTAAGTGTCTTGGAGTAGGTCTAAATGTATCTGTTCCGTTTGGGGTATGCTACGCTATTTGGGTTTATAATTTAATGTCTTTCATAAGAGTTGGGAAATTTTTAGTGATTATTTCCTCCATTAACCTTTCTACTCCTTTCCTTTCTCTTCTCCTTCTGGGGCACCCACAACACATATAGTCATGTGCTTCATATTGTTTTTCAATTCCCTGAGACCCTACTCATATTTTTCCATCCTTTTCCCTATCTGTTCTTTTGTGTGTAGGATTTCAGATATCCTGTTCTTTAGTGTAGTTATCACTTCTTCTGCCTCTTCAACTCTGCTGTTCTATCTCTCCATTGTGTTTGTCATATCCTCTATTATGCCTTTTTTTTACATAAATTCTGTCATTTTTTTTTCAATATTTTAGCTTCTTCTATATGGTCACCCAGTGTCACTATATCTTTCATTTTAAGGTGCCACATTTTTTCCCAACTCATTGGTTTGATTTAGAAGACTTGTATGACCATCTTTAATTAGTTATTTCAACTCCTGTATTTCATTTGGAGTGTTAATTTGTTCGTTTGACTTGGCCACCTCTCTATGGTTCCTAGTATGACTTGTGATTTTTTTGCTGATGTTTAAGCATCTGATTTCCTTAATTAGTTTATTCTGGTGTCATTTTCTCTCTATTACCTAGTGTTTACTTGTTAGTTGGTTTTGTTCTCTATTCTGTGACATTTAGTTCAACTTATTCTAGACCGCTAGCATAGCTTCTGTTTAACTGCTCAGAGTTTTTCAGCTCTTGTTTTTCTGGTTCCTGCCCTGTTAGATAGGAACGACCCCAGTCATATTTTCCCAGACATGTAAGGCACAGAACTCAGGAAGAGAGTGTAGTCAGTATCAGGGTTGCCTGTGGATGAGACCCAGCAGGGTGCCAATCATTCCTGTGATGCACCTTGACTCTGTGCTTTTCCTGTCTTGCCTAGCAAGCGGCACTTGTCAGCCTACAGCTTCCACTTGTGTAAAGTTGTACAGTACTTTTAATTCTAAGTAGAGCCTGTCTCTGATTGAAACAGAGACTGAAGCAGAAGGCAGGTTTAAACTGTTTCTGTTTTCCAACCCCTGGAGTCTGAATTCTTTGCATGAGAGCCACCACTTGTGCTTGGCCCTGCCAATTCCTACCCCCATGCCATTTTCTTGGGAAAGATATACCCTTCAGGAAATTCTCTCCTTCACCTGCTTAGTTAGTCTGTCTCTCAGACATTCCTTAACCTTGCTCTTGCTTGGGGCAGTGCTGACAACTGAAAATGCCTGTGGCTTTCTTTAATGGGCTGATAAAAAGTAAAAAAGAATGAAAGGAAGAAAGAGAGACAGAGCCATAGACAGAGAAAAGAAAGGTAAGAGAAAAAACTAGTCCTTTTCAGAGCTCATCCCCAGTCCCCTGGGTTTGCCAGTCAAGAGCCATAGCTGTTACCCAGCTCTTATGTGTCCCTTTTCTGGGGGCACAACTCTTTTCCAGTATTCTGAGCTCATCCAACTCCAAAAGCCTCTGTTTGTTTTGTTTTTTTGTTTGTTTGTTTGTTTTTTCTAATTAGTGTGAAAGATGATCTCATGGTTTTGATTTGCATTTCCCTAGTAACTAGTGATATTGAGCATTTTTTCATGTGCTTTCTGGCCATTTGTATATCCTCTTGGGAAAAATGTCTACTCAGGTGTTTAGCTCATTTTTTAATTGGGTTGTTTTTTTGTTGTTGAGCTGAAGGATTTCTTTTAATATTCTGAATAATAATATTTGTCAGATATGCAGTTTGCAAATAACTTCTCACATTGAGTGGGTTGTTTTTCTTACTTTCATGAGATGAATTCCTTTTTGCGCAAAAGTTTTTAATTTTGATGAGGTCCCATTTATGTATTTTTTCTTTCGTTGCTTGTGCTTTGGGTGTAAGGTCTAAAACTGTTGCCTAACACAAGGTCCTGAAGATGCTTCCCTGTGTTTTATTTTGGAGTTTGATGGTTTTGGTTCTTATCTTTACGTCATTGATCCATTTTGAGTTAATTTTTCTGTAGGTATAAAATAGGGGTCCCCTTTCATTTTTTTACATAGGGATATCTTGTTCTCCCAACCCTAATTGTTGAAGAGACTGTATTTTTGTCCCAATTGAGTGGACTTGGCAGCCTTGTCAAAAATCAGTTGGCCAGGGTTGGCCATGGTGGCTCAGCAGACAGAGGTCTTGTCTGCCATGCTGGAGACCTGGGATCGTTTCCCAGTGCCTGCCCATGCAAATAATAATAATTAATATATCAGTTGGCCATACATGTGTTTGTTTTTAATGTTTTCTTTTCTTTTTTTTTGTCAGCAACACCCCCCCCCCCTCACCCCTTTCTGGAGAAAGCACAGTGGGTTTCTTTCATGCTTGAGTTGGGTTTATCTGTGCTCAGGGCTTGTATACAGCAGTCTGAATATGTTAATTAAATCTGAAATTAGAGCTTGGTTGAGCTACTTTCCCTTGTTCCTAATAGATACTGCACCTTTTCTCCCACAGGGAAGTGACTCCAGAACACCTTCTTGCACCACTGGGGATGGGGTGCCAGCTTCCCCATCTTGGGGGAATTTAACATTGTGATCTTGACCCTTCCATCCATTCCAGACTGGTGTACGATGTGTCCAGTCACAAGAGTACCCCAAACAGTTGTGCTCAGACAGTTTTTGGCTATTCGCAAGCTGCTCTAGAGCACTAACTAAATTCCACACCTCCCTATGCCACCATTTTCCATGCCTCTTCAGGCCTCATTTTTAAATATGATAGTTTGTTAAATATAATGGAGTAAATCTTAAGGTGTCTAGATGAAAAAACAGTCCAGGCAAAGGGGGCAGCAACTGCAATGACCTTGAGGCAGAAGAATATCTGGTGAATGTAAAGAACAATATGTAGGCCATTGCGGCTGGAGAGTAAGAAGGAGAGTAGCAGATAAAATCAGAGAGATTAGACACAGCCAATAAAATGTTGAAATAAAAAAGTACATGTGGAGTGATAAACTATGTAGCAGTGTGGTGTAAATTGAGACTTAAGGTGGTCAGAGAGTAGGACGATAATGAGAAGGGAGCTAATTGGCCTCATAGTTCCTGGGAATCAGTGAAGCATCTATGGAGAAGGCATGTAGTTGTAAACATGAAGATTAATTCAAACTATCAATTAATGTGTATGGAGGGAAAAACAGTAATGTAGGAAACATTAAAAAAGAGAAACTTCAGCTATAATTAGCAGTCTCAGAGTTTTTTAGGGCATAGTAAACATAAAATAAGATCAGAGCTCTATAAGAATTAAAAATAGAATAAAAATATACTCTCCAAAATTAAAGATAGACAAAATGAAATTAAAAGACCAATAAAGTCTAGAAGGTAAAGTTGAGGAAATATCCTGGAAAGACATAAAAATGGAAAATTTTGAGAGGAAAAAATGCATAGAGGATCATTCCAAGAATTTGAGCATCTGACTGATAATTGTTTTTTGTTTGTTTGTTTGTTTTTCAGAAAGAGAGGCAGGACATTAATTATTGAAGGTATAATTTAAGAAAATTTTCCAAAGTCAAAGGTCATGAATCTTCATAGTGTCCAGCAAAATAAGTAGAAATGAAAGAACCACAGAGTCATAGTAAAATTTCATAACATCAGAAATAAAGAGAAGATTCTAAGTAGAGAAAAATATGACATGTACTTAAAGAAAGTGAATTTATCAACAGAAACTCAGTGTTTTAGAAGATAGTGGAGTAATGACTTTAGAAAATTCTGGAGGGAAAAGAATTTTTTAACCTGATACAAAAATAGAATGCAAGTATTTTTAGTCACACAGCAATCCAGAAAATTTATGTCCCATGCTGCCTTTCGTAGAAAGTTATTAGAGGCTCTGTTCCAGAAAACGAAGGGAATGAACCAGCGAAGGAGATAAAGGATCCAAGGAGTGACATCCCTGGGTGGTGGTAGGGGTGGGAGCATGGAGAGATGAAGTCCTAACAGACTGCAGTCCTAGAGAGTAGTCAGTCCAGAATGAAAGAGGATGGAGGGCTCTAGTGAGGAGGTCCTCCAGATAAAAAAGGATTAATAAAAATGGAGCTTCTGATAAAATATATGGAGGAATATTAAGGAAGATATTAACAAAAGAAAAATACTTAGGAGCTCTAGAAAAAATAGAAACCTGTTTTTTCCAACTTCTAGTAACAAAAATAATCATGTTACAGTTACGTGCTTTGCATAGCAACATTTATATAATCATAATAATGAAATCATTGTTATTGATCTAATTAATTATAACTTTTGGGTAGTTAATAGATAATGTCTGAAAAAGTCAGTATACTTTTAATAAAAGTAAGGAGATAATTACAAGAGTCACTAAAAGGATTAACAATTATTTTCCCAGAGAAGTGGGATAGAATTCAGTTATTTTTCATTATAAGACTTTAGGTACTTTTTTTTTTATGACTATAACTTTTAGAGATTTAGAATAATCACCACTGTATTAAGCACCTGAAATGTGCTTTCTTTTTAATGAAAATTTTGGCATTACAAGTTCCATTAAAGTAAATGAAAGTCCTTGATTTTAGAGTATTCTTTAGTTTGCCTCTTGATTTTTTACCTAGCTTCAACGTTTTGGTGTTTAGGACATTGTTTCTAGGGAATGAGAATAGGATAATTGCCTTAACATTTTTTTTAAAAACTCGGATAAAATTCTTTTGAGACAGGACCTTATTTTATTCATGTAAAACTTAACATTGGAGATAGGTCCCGAAAGGGTAAAACATAATTCAGTTTTCGTAAATCTAAATGAAAAATTATCTATATGGTAATGTTACTTTTTTGTTACCTTTTCAATATTTCCTGTGTCTGACGTGGCAAGATATTCCTTTATCATTTCAGTGATAAAAGGTACCTAATTTGTTTGGATTATTGTAGACCTTTGAACTACTCTTAAAGCAGATTAGTGTTTACACTGTTATTTCACTTGCATGCATCCCTTTAAAACAGAAACATATTTCACATGCAAAAGTTTCCATCAATGCATACAGATTTCTATAGAATTACTCACAGCAGCATTTATATTTCTTTGCAAAGAAGCAGTTTGAGTGAGAGGATGTCGTATTTCATAAATTTTAAGATACATTTTTTTTTTCACATTTCAACATTTCTGACAATTATGGTATGTAAGTTTGTTAGGGTTAGTTTTCTTTCTTAGCGGTTCATAAAATAATGGTGCACCTTTTATTTGAAATTCTTAGAGTTGATGAAATTTGGCATATATATATATATATATATTGCTTGGGACATAAATAGATTGAAGTAATCATAAGAGTTATGTGACGCCTTCTACCTGCCCCTGGCCGAACTCTCAGTCTCCAGACCATAGCATTAAACTTTGTCAGAAAAATGTAACGCAATGCCTGGTTTAGATTCTGTGAGCTTTTATTATTGTAAAATAAAACTCACAAAGAAAAATACATAAAATATATATGTGTAGAATAACAAGTTATTTTTATAATCACCATCCTAGGTAAAGAAATAAAACATTGTCAGTACTGTGAAAGGGCTTCTCAATCACAGCTCCCTCCTGCCCCTTAAAGGTAACTACTATTCTGCTTTGGGGTTCTTTATAATTTTACTTCTAAGAATTTACCTACCTCCTAAATACTATAGATTAGTTATGTCCGTGTTTTTATTTATGTTGTTCATAGTTGGCAGTCATTCATTTTCACAGCATTATAATATTTCATTGTATGACATAACAGTTAACTCTTCTACTGCTAATAGACTTGTGAGAAATTTCCAGTTATGGACTAGGGTGTGTAATGCTGCAGTGTACTTTCTTACACATTTTCTGGTGTACATTACATGCATTTCTGTTGAGTGGAATTTCTAGGTCAGTAGGTATACATGTCTTCAACTCTAGTAGATAACGCTTAACTTTTTTCCAAAGGAGTTAAAATGATTTTACATTTCCTTTTCTCCAGATCCTCACCAGTTGGCAT
The DNA here is from genome assembly GCF_023851605.1 of Tamandua tetradactyla. NCBI lineage: Eukaryota > Metazoa > Chordata > Mammalia > Pilosa > Myrmecophagidae > Tamandua > Tamandua tetradactyla. Next base: position 129,204,227 of record NC_135327.1, on the reverse strand, counting down.
AGGCACAATGGAAGAAATCTCATTGTGGTTTTCATCAGCATTTTCTGGATTATTTATGAGATGGGGCATATTTTCATAGTTTCTTGGCTAGTTGGATTTCTTCTTTTGAGCATTGTCTAACAAATCTTTCCCCATTTAGTATTGGGTTGTCTGCCTTTTTCTTACTCTTTTTGTAGGAGTTCTTTATGTAGGATGGATATGAACTTTTGTTATATGTGTTGCACATGTCTTCTCCCAGACTGCAGTTTGCCTTTTCACTCTCTTAGGGTATCTCTTGCGGAATAGAACTTTTAAATCATAATGTATTCCTTTCAGTCTTACCTATTTAATTTCTGCAAATGTTAACATGAGATTGTTAATATTAGATATATTCTCTATTTTCACAAGGATCTTTAATATTAATTGTGTGATTTATATTATCTGTAATCCTTAATTTTTGCCTATGTGACCTGTCACTGGCAAGGTCAGTTACAATCGACAACTACTACTGTGTGTGTTTCTCAATAGCTGTCTTGTAGTTTTTCCTTTTTTGTGTTGTTGTTACTGTTACTTGGTGAACAATTGTAGAATTATTTGTCATTGTTAGTGTCACATAGTGCTTTCTAATCCTTAGGTAACTGCCTCTACAGAATTAATTTCAGCCTTCTTTTTGTTTGTATTTACGAGGTATACCTTTTATTTGGTCTTATTTCAGTCTTGCGGAATTGCTTGTTTTTTATTCCTTGTTTGTTTATATCAATAATCTAAAAGTAACCGTAGGTGAATCCATTTGGTTTTAGATTTGTTTTGTATGGACAGAATATAGTTGCTTTTTTATTATCTATTTTTTTCTTTTCATAAGAAAAAATCTTATTTATTATTATATTGGGTCTTCATTCTGTTATATTCCTTTATGTTCTGCCTTCTTAATTGTTCCCTGTGTGGTTAGTTTTTATTGTTGTAGCAATTTGTGTTTGTGTATTTCTGCTTATTGTCATTAAGGCTCATATTTCTGACCTGGAAGGTATCAGTTACCTTAACTATATATAATGTCCACAAATATATTTTTAGGCCATGTTATCCAGTGGGGTAACTACAGGTGGCTATTCAGAACTTGAAATGTGACTGGTGTGACTGGGAAACTAAATTCTTAACTTAATTTCAATGAACTAACCTAAAAACTGATGTTACATTGTTAAAAGAAATTAAAGAAGACCTAAATAAGTGGAAAGATAGCTTGTGTTATGGATAAAAAATTTAACATTAAGGTGCCAATATATCCAAATGGATCTGCCGATTCAGTGCAATCCTTACCAAAATTCCAACAGCCTTTTTCTTCACCAGAAATGGACAAGTCGATTCTAAAATTTGTATTAAATTTCAAGGAACCCTAAATAACGAAAACAATCTTGGGAAAAGAACAAAGTTGGAAGACTCACACATTTAGATTTCACAACTTACTACAAAGCTACAGTAATCAAAACAGCATGTCATTGACATAAGGACAGCCATATGTGCAGTAGGATAGAACCGAAAGCCTGGAAACAAACAGATGCATCTAAGGGCAGTGGATTTTTAACAAGGGTGCCAAGTGCATTTAATGAGGAAAGAGTGTTTTTTTCAACAAATGGTACTGAGACAACTGGATAATTATAAGCAAAAGAATGAATTTGAATCTTGAGACCCACTTGAAATGGGTCAAAGACTTAAATGTAAGAAGTAACGCTATAAAACTTTTAGAAGGCGCTATAAAACTTTTAGAAGGCCATATAAATGTAAATCTTTGGGACCATGGATTTGGCAGTCATTTCTAAATCATGATACCAAAACCACAAACAGCAAAATAAAAAATAAATAATTGGACATCATCAAAATGAAAAACATTTGCTATCAAAGGACATTATCAAAAGAGTGAAAATGTTCTTCCACAGAATGGGAGAAAATGTGTGTAGATCATATACGTGATGAGTATAGCATCTAGTAAATAAGAACTCGTACAACTCAGCAGCAGAAAGACAAACAACCCAATGAAAAAGTGGACAAAAGACTTGAATAGATATTTTTCCAAAGATGTACAAATGGTTAGTAAGCACTTGATGCTCAAACATTATTAGCCATTAGGGAAATGTAAATCAAAACCACATTAGATCCCATTTCATATACACTAGGATGGCTATAAACAAAAACATATCAGTTAGCAAGTGTTGGGGACAATGAAGAGAAGTTTGAATACCCTTATATTGCTGGTGGGAATTGTAAAATGATGGAGCTGCTGTGAGTTAGTTTTGTGGTTCCTAAAAAATTAAACATGGAATTATCACATTTAAATTTAACTTCTAGGAATGTACCCAAGAGAGTTGAAAACATGTTCAAAAAGAACTTATACATGAATGTTCATAGCAGCATGTGTTAGTTTGCAAGGTGCCAGAATGCAATATACCTGAGATATTTAAAAGGGGGAATTTATTAAGGTGCAAGTTTACAATTCTAAGGCTGTGGAAATGTCCAAATTAAGGCACCAACAAGAGGTCACCTTCACTCAAGAAAGACCAGTTATGCTCAGGGTTCTCTCTCAATTGGAAAGGCACATAGCAAAATCTGCTAGCTTTCTCTCCAGGAATCTTCAGTGGCTTTCCCAGGGCTCTGTCTGTTCTCTCTCTGGCTCTCTTGGTTCTAAAGCCTTTCCAGAATGGTTCCCTCTTAAAGGGCTCCTGTAAGCAACACCACCTTAAATGGTGAGACACGTCTTCATGGAAACCATCTAATCAAAAGTTACCACCCACAATTGGGTGGCTCATATGTCCATGGAAACAATAAAAAAGATTCCATCCAGCAATATTAAATGAGGATGAAAGGACATGGCTTTTCTGGGGTACTTAATAGCTTGAAAATGGCATGCAGCATTATTCATAATAATCAAAAGTTAAAACAAGGCGGGCAATAGTGGCTCGATGGCAGAATTCTTACCTGCCATGCCAGAGACCCAGGTTTGATTCCCAGAGCCTACCCATGCCAAAAAAAAAAAAAAAAAAAAAAGTGGAAACAACCCAAATTCACATCAACTGATGAATAGATAAACAAAATATAGCTGACCCATAAAAAGAATATCATTCAGCCATAAAAAGAAGTACCAATACATGCTACAATATTGATGGCTCCTGAAAATACTATGCTAGTTGAAAGAAGAGAGTCACCAAAACCACATGAGATATATTCCAGGAATGCAAGGGTGATTCAACATAAGAAAAATCCATTACTTTACTACACAATCAATAGAATGAAGTGGGGGGAAATTATATGATCATTTCAATTGATGCAGAAAAGGCATTTGATAAAATCCAGCACCCTTTCTTGATTTAAAACATTCAGAAAAAATAGGAATAGAGGGGACATTCCTCAACATGATCAAGGAATTTATTAAAAGTCCACAGCTTGCAACATACTCAATGACAAAAGACTCCCTCTAAGGTCAGGAACAGGACAAGGATGTCTGCTTTTACCACTGCTTTTTTTTTTTTTTTTTTTTATGAGACTGGTCATCCAAAGTTTACAGTCTGTGGTTCACAGTATCATCATAAAGCTATGCATTCATTATTACAATTGATTTTTGAACATTTTCTTTACTCCAAAAACAATAAAAATAAAAGTAAAAGAGAACACCCAAAGCATCCCAATACTCCCATCCCCCCTATTCTTTCTTTCTTTATTTTTGCTTTTTTTTTTTTCTTACTCATCTATCCATATATACTGGATAAAGGGAAAATCCATCACAAGGTTTTCACACAAACATGTTCACACTTTAAAAACTCTATAGTTACTCATTCATCTTCAAGAATCAAGGCTACTGGATTACAGTTCAACAGCTTAGATTTTTCCCTGTAGCTACTCTAATACACCAAAAACTGGAAAGGAGTATCTATATACTGCATAAGAATAACCTTCAGAAAGACCTTTAGACTCTCTTTGAAATCTCTCAGCCACTACAACTTTATCCTGCTTCATTATCTTTGCCTTTTGTCAAGAAGACTCATATTCCCACGATGCCAGGGCATTCCATGGTCCACATTGTCAGGGAGATTGACACCTCTGGGATTTATGTCTCACATAGGGGAGGGCAGTGAGTTCACCTGTGGAGTTAGCCTAGAGAGAAAGGCCACATTTGAGCAACAGAAGAGGTTTTCTAGGGGTGACTCTTAGGCAGAATCATAAGTAGGCGTAGCTATTCCTTGGCAGGAATAAATTTCCTGAGGGCAAGTCCCAAGATTGAGGGCCTTGCCCATCAAATTGACAGCCCCCAAAGCTTGCAGGAATAGCAGGTTCCTCCCCAGGTGGGAAAGTTGTTTAATATTTCCACTTTTTCCACAGTCCCTCAAGGGGACTTTGCAAATACTTTTTTTTTTATTAATCAAAAAAAAGAAAAGAAATTAACACAACATTTAGAAATCATTCCATTCTACACATGCACTCAGTAATTCTTAGTATCATCCCATAGATGCATGATCATCATTTCTTAGTACATTTGCATCGATTTAGGGAAAGAACTAGCAAAACAGCAGAAAAAGATATAGAATGTTAATATAGAGAAGAGAATTAAATTAATAATACTAATAAAAAATATATATATAAAAAAAGGAAAAAGAAAAAAACAAAAACAAAAGATACAAACAAACAAACAAAAAACTATATTTCAGGTGCAGCTTCATTCAGTGTTCCAACATAGTTACATTACACTTAGGTATTATTGTGCTGTCCATTTTTGAGTTCTTGTATCTATTCCTGTTGCACAGTCTGTATCCCCTCAGCTCCAATTACCCACTATCTTACCCTGTTTCTAACTCCTGCTGGTCTCTGTTACCAATGATATATTCCAAGCTGATTCTCGAATGTCGGTTCACATCAGTGGGACCACACAGTATCTGTCCTTTAGTTTTTGGCTAGACTCACTCAGCATAATGTACTCTAGGTCCATCCATGTTATTACATGCTTCATAAGTTTAGTCTGTCTTAAAGCTGCATAATATTCCATCATAGGTATACGCCACAGTTTGTTTAGCCACTCGTCTGTTGATGGACATTTTGGCTGTTTCCATCTCTTTGCAATTGTAGATAATGCTGCTATAAACACTGGTGTGCAAATGTCTGTCTGTGTCTTTGCCCTTAAGTCCTTTGAGTAGATACCTAGCAGTGATATTGCTGGGTCGTAATCCATTCTGCCATTCTATGTCTTTTGATTGGGAAATTCAGTCCATTAACTTTTTGTGTTATTACTGTTTGGATAATATTTTCCTCTACCATTTTGCCTTTTGTATTATATATATCATATCTGATTTTCCTTCTTTCTACACTTTACTCCATACCTCTCTCTTCTGTCTTTTCGTATCTGACTCTAGTGCTCCCTTTAGTATTTCTTGCAGAGCTGGTCTCTTGGTCACAAATTCTCTCAGTGACTTTTTGTCTATAAATGTTTTAATTTCTCCTTCATTTTTGAAGGACAATTTTGCTGGATATAGGAGTCTTGGTTGGCAGTTTTTCTCTTTTAGTAATTTAAATATATCGTCCCACTGTCTTCTAGCTTCCATGGTTTCTGCTGAGAAATCTACATATAGTCTTATTGGGTTTCCCTTGTATGTGACAGATTGTTTTTCTCTTGCTGCTTTCAAGATCCTCTCTTTCTCTTTGACCTCTGACATTCTAACTAGTAAGTGTCTTGGAGAATGCCTATTTGGGTCTGTTCTCTTTGGGGTGCGCTGCACTTCTTGGATCTGCAAATTTAGGTCTTTCATAAGAGTTGGGAAATTTTCAGTGATAATTTCTTCCATTAGTTTTTCTCCTCCTTTTCCCTTCTCTTCTCCTTCTGGGACACCCACAACACGTATGTTTGTGCGCTTCATATTGTCATTCAGTTCCCTGATCCCCTGCTCAAGTTTTTCCATTCTTTTCCCTATAGTTTGTGTTTCTTTTTGGAATTCAGATGTTCCATCCTCCAGTTCACTAATTGTAGCTTCTGTCTCTTTAGATCTACCATTGTAGGTATCCATTGTTTTTTCCATTTTTTCTTCTTTGTCCTTCACTCCCATAAGTTCTGTGATTTGTTTTTTCAGATTTTCTATTTCTTCTTTTTGTTCAGCCCATGTCTTCTTCATGTCCTCCCTCAATTTATTGATTTGGTTTTTGAAGACTTTTTCCATTTCTGTTCGTATATTCAGCATTAGTTGTCTCAGCTCCTGTAACTCAGGATACAGAGCTATCTTGAACTATTGGTTTGTTCCTTTGACTGGGCCATATCTTCAATTTTCCGAGCGTCATCCATTATTTTCTGCTGGTGTCTGGGCATTTGATCAGTTTTCCCTGGGTGTGGGACCCGGCTGGTTGAAAGGTTTTTCTGTGAAATCTCTGGGCTCTGTTTTTCTTTTCCTGCCCAGTAGGTGGCGCTCGTGGCGCTCGTCTGTCTGCGGGGCCCACCAGTAAAAGATGCTGTGGCTCCTTTAACTTGCCAATCCGAATCTCGCAGTCGCCCGGGAAACCGCGCGTGGAGGCGGGGGTCACCGGCCGCCGCAGCTTGGGGGAGTGCCGGTCCAAATTGCCCAGCTGGCCCGGGATGCCAAGCGTGGTGGGAAGGCCCCCGCTATCCAGCGTTCCCAGTCAGACCGGGGAGCCACGTGGGTGGAGGGGACCCCAGTCGCCAGTCGCCCCGGCCGGGAAAACGCGCGCCCCTCGGGTATCTCACCGCAGCGGATTCTCCCTGCCTGTTCAGCCGTTCCAGAATGGGGTACGCTGTCTTTTTGGTCTCTGTCATGGCTCTGGGAGCTGTTTTGTATTGTTTCTGTTTCTTTAGTTGCTTTTCTGGAGGAGGAACTAAGACCCGCGCGTCTTACTAAGCCACCATCTTCTCCAGAAGTCTGCAAATACTTTTTGCCCTTCTGCTCTGGGACATTTCAGGGCATCACGCCAACCTCTACAAACTAACAAGATCTAACTCCCTATTCAAGGTTCCATGTAATTATGGTGTTTGAATAAGCTGACCATACAAGTTAGATTAGATAGCGTGCTACTGAAAACATAAATTTAGTACAAATAAGCATCCCTTTCTTTGGCCTTACACAGAATTTGAAGTTTTAAAATACAGATAATATCATCCTTTACTCTTTAGACTGGTTTATCTTAGTACTACCCAGATCAACCTCATTCATATATCTAATTGAAGTCTGATCACTTTTTCAGTGTTTTTAATAGTTGCTTTATGGGGTAACACTTACTTTCATAGTTGCAGAACTCTAGCTCTGAGTCGCAGATATCACACAAATAGCCAAAGTTCCATGGAATGACCAGGCTATACACAAAAAGCTCAGCATCTCAGAATTTAGAAATAAAAGTTATATTTGGTTTGCTAGTATTTTTCAGGGTTTTTGCATGTATATTCATAAGGGATAATGGTATGTAATTTTCCTTTCTTTTCTTGAGGTGTCTTTATTTGGTTTTTAGAATAATGGCCTCAGAGAATGTTAGGTGTGTTCTCTCTTCAGTTTTTTGGGATAGTTTGAGAAGGACTGGTGTTAATTCATTTAATGTTTGGAAGAATCACCATCTGGTCCTCAACTTTTCTTTGTTAGGAAATTTCCGATTAGTAATTTAATCTCTTTTTTATTGGTCTTTTGAGAGTGTCTATTTCTTCACGAGTCCATTTAAGTAATTTTTGTTTCTAGGAGTTTGTCCTTTCTACCCACTTCTCTAATTTGTTGGTATAAACTTATTTATAATGTCCCCCTTCTTACTTCAGATTTTTGTTGTGTCCTCTCTTTTTTTTGTTAGTCTAGCTAAAAGTTAATCAATTTTATCAATCTTTTTGAAGAATGAGCTTTGAGTTTTATTGATTGTCTTGTTCTTTTCCTTCTCTGTTTCATTTATCTTCACTCTAATCTTTTTATGCCCTTTCTTTTACTTATTTTAGGTTTGGTTTATTATTATTTTTCTAGTTCCTAGAGATACGAAGTTAGGTTATTGATTTGAGATCTTTCTTCTTTTTTAATGTAGCCATTTACTACTGTATATATTCCTCTGAGCATTGCCTTTACTGAATCTCATAAGTTTTACATGTTGTGTTTACTCATCTCTGTACATTTTCTAATTTCCCTTGTGAATTCTCTTTGATCTACTGATTGTTTAAAAGTGTACTGATTAATTTCCATATATTAGTGATAATCCAGTTTTCCCTCTCTTATTGATATCTAGCTTCACTCCAGTTTTGCTTTACTCCAGTTTTGCTAGAGAAGACATTTTGAATTATTTCAGTCATTTAAAATGTATTGAGAGTTGTTTTATAACCTCACATATGATCTGTGCTGCAGAAGGATCCATGTACACTTGAGAGGCATGTATATTCTCCTGTTAGATGAAGTGTTCTATATATGTCTCTTATGACTAATTGGTTTATAGTTGTTCAAGACTTCAGTATTCTTAATTTTCTTTCTAGATATTCTATCCATGATTGAAAGTGGCATATTGAAATCTCCTACTATTACCGAATTATCTGTTTGTCCCTTCAGTTCTGTCAGTGTTTGCTTCATGTATTTTGGGCTCTGTTGTCAGGTGGGATATATGTTTATAATTGCTATTTCTTCTTGATGAATTGACCTTTTATCGATATTCAGTGTCCTTGTTCTCTTTTAACAGTTTTGGACTTGCTCTCTCTTGATTTGATTCATTTGCATGGAATATCTTTTTGCATCCTTTAACTTTCAACTATTTTTGTCTTTGTGCTTGTGTTAGTTAGATTCAGTTGTCAACTTGGCTAGGTGAGCATACCTAGTCTTGTTGCTGAGGACATAAGCCAATGGTACGTGAACCTCATCTGTTGCCAATTACATCTGCAGTCAGCTAGGAGGCATGTCTGCTGCAATGAGTGATGTTTGACTTAATTGGTTGGTGCTTAAATGAGAGATTGCAACGTAGCACTGCTAAGCAGCTCGGCATTCCTCATCTCAGCACTAGCAGCTCAGCCCAGGCCTTTGGAGATGCAGAAAGAAGTCACCCCAGGGAAAGTTGTTGGAACCCAGGGGCCTGGAGAGAAGACCAGCAGAGACCATCTTGTGCCTTCCACATAAGAAAGAACCTTAGTGGAAAGTTAGCTGCTTTTCCTCTGAAGAACCAAAATAAATAAATCCCCTTTTATTAAAAGCCAATCCGTCTCTGGTGTGTTGCATTCCAGCAGCTAGCAAACTAGAACAGTGCTTTAGGTGAGTCTCTTGTAAGCAGCATAGAATTGGATCATGTTATTTTATCCATTCTGTAGCATCTGCCTTTTGGAGAGTTTAATCCAAAGAGAGTTTACTTTAACTTTAATTTGAAGTAATTGCCAGTGAGACAGGAGTTACTTCTGCCATTTTGCTATTTTTGTTTTATATGTCATAGTTTTTGTCCCTCATTTACCCATTATAGCCTGCTTTAGTATTTAGTTGATTTTGTCTACTAATCCTTTTTAACTCTTTATTTCAATTTGTTTTTAATCATTCTTCTTATTTTTGCCTCCATGTCCTTACTGTGATTTTCTTCCTGTTCTTATTTTACTTTTGCTTTCTTTATCTTGTAATATAGTTCTGTTAATCTTGAACTGGTTCCTTTCTTATTATTTATATTTGAAGTAGCTGAGTTTTTCTCTGGAACAAAATGAAGGGAATTTATGTTGGAAAGGGGCCAATGTTGTATTCCATGCTTATTTGGATTTTTCTTATGATTCCATGATTCAGTTTGGCGTACTTGATGAAATAAACAGCATAATTTTTCTATAATGCACGATGTCTTTTCCTTTTTGGATTTTCAAATGGGTAATATATTCCCATAGCTCAGAAATCAGTGTGGAAAATTTCAGTCCCATGCCCATCCCATCCATCCAGTTGCGTCCCTGCTCCAAATTGGCAACAATTTTTTTTTTGTATGCTGTATGGTGGGGTCACATTTCATTATTTTTCCATGTGACTATGCTGATATTGTAGCACCATTTGTTGAATTTTTTTGTTTGCTTTACTTGCTTGCTTGTTTTTGGGGGAAGTGCATGGACCAGGAATCAAACCCAGGTCTCCTGCATGGCAGGTGAAATGGTAACAATTTTTATATTTTCTTGTGCATTCTTTCAGTTTCTTTATGCAGTTAAAATGCATATATATACATACACACACACAAACGCACATATCCATGTACATATATATTTTTTCATCATCTAGCTGTGCTTTTATCATCACAATTGACCTTTTCTCTTTTTTGTGAAAAATAACGTATATACAAAAAAACAACAAATATCAAAGCACATCACAACAAGTAGTTGTAGAACAGATTTCAGAGTTTGGCATGGGTAGCAATTCCACAATTCCAGGAAAATATGGAACATATCACAAATTTGCATGTCATCTTTGTGTAAGGCCATGCTAATCATCTCGGTAATGTTCCAATTTTAGTATTTATGTGTTGCCGAAGCAAGCACTCTTTTCCCCTTTACCAGAGACAACCTGATCCCTGAAAATATGTGTTGATTGTGTGATTTCTCATTTGGCCCTTTCTCTTCCGAGTTTCTCCTTACCATGGAAGCATTCTTTGCTGAATGTACTTCCTGCTATACTTACCCTTCCTTGATTTCTATTACCTTGTGGAAGTCCTGCTATCTATTTTGTGATTTGGGATTTTATCTGTTTATAGTTTCTCTAGAGATAGAATTTCTGTTTTCATTTCTTATTTTCCTTATTGCTTTTAGATGTTTTCCTGGAAAAAAGGGGCTGAAATCAACCTTTATGCTATCTTAAAACAAGAATTTCTTCTACTAGTCTTTGTACACTCAGCGTCCTCCCCAGTTCTTTAATAATGAATAAATAATTAATAAATTTTTATTCTGCATCTGCTACACACCTGTCATTGTCATAGGTGCTGGAGATAAAAATGTAAACAAAATAGATAAGGTCTTTGTTATAAGGTACTTTTATTCAAGTTGCAAGAAACAAAGTTTTTTATAAGTATACAAATGAATAAATATGATAATTCTGAGCATTCTTGATTTTAAATTTGATTTTAAAGGAAATCTCTTTGTTGTTTTATTACTGAATATAATATTTGCTGTAGGATTTTGTGGAGTCTTCGGGTTTTTATTTGTTTGGTATATGAAATATTCTCTATTAGGTTAAGAATATTTTTTTCCATTATTAGTGTGGTATTTTTGTTTTTGTTCTGTTTTTAAAAGCATAACTTGACCTTGGAAATTTATCACATACTTTATCTGCATCTTTTTGTAAAATTTTTATTAATAAAACCAATCAACATACGTGTATGAACATACTTAGTGTATGAACATTCCATACTTGGTGTGCAGTCCGTGGCTCACATAGTTGTATATTCATCACCATGATCATATCTCAGAACATTTACATCACTCCAGGAAAAGAAAAAGAAAAAAGAAAAAACTCACACATACTTTACCCCTGACCCCTCCCTCTCATTGATCACTAGTATTTCCCTCTACCGAATATATTTTAACATTTGTTCCCCCATTATTTATTTACTTTTAATCCTTATTTTTTACTCACTTGTCTATACCGTGTATAAAAGGAACATGAGAACAGAGTTTTCACAACTACACAGTTATTTTAGAAAGCTGTATCATTATATGATCATCTTAAAGAAACATGGCTATTGGAGCACAGCTCTACAGTTTCAGGCACTTCCCTTTAGCTACTCTAATACATCTTAAACTAAAAAGGGGATATCTATATAATGTATAAGAATAACCTCCAGGATAACCTCTCAACTCTGTTTGAAATCTCTCAGCCACTGACACTTTATTTTGTCTCATTTCTCTCTTGCCCTTTTCAGTCGAGAAGGTTTTCTCAATCCTTTGATGCTGAGTCCCAGCTCATTCTAGGATTTGTTTTCCACATTGACAGGGAGGTTTACCCCCCTGGGAGTCATGTCCCATGTAGAGAAGGGGGAGGGCAGTGAGTTTGCTTGCCCTGTTGGCTGAGAGATAGACCACATCTGAGCAACAAAAGAGGTTCTCTGGGGGTGCCTCTTAGGCCTAATTTTAAGTAGGCTTAGTCTGTCCTTTGCAGGCCTAAGTTTCATATGAACAAACCTCAAGATTGAGGGCTCGGCCTATTGATTTTGTTGTCCCCACTGCTTGTGAGAATATCAGGAACTCTCCAAATGGGGAATTTGAATTTTCCCCCTTTCTCACCATTCCCCCAAGGGGATTTTGCAAATACTTTTATATTCACTGTTCAAATCACTCTGGTATTTATCAGGGTATCACTCTGGACAAATCTACCAAATCTCATGCCCTATTCAAGGTTCCACATACTTACGGCATTCAGTTAAACTGTCCATATAAGATATATTAGGAGATGTACTAATCAAAGTATAAATTTTGTATCAAATAAATATTTTTTGCTTTGCTCTCACACATAAATCAGAGTTCTAAAGTATGAATTACCATCTACTTTCAACACCCTGCAAATTGACATTCCTTTGTTCTTCCTCATGAAAAACATTTTTTTAATTTGTACATTTACTTACTATCATTGTAAACTCTAGGAGTTCCTACATTATACCATCTCAGTCCTTATCATCTATCTTTCCTTCTGGTTTCAGTTGTGCCCCCAGCCTTCCTCCCTCTATCATTTTCACGTTCAGCTTCATTCAGTGTACTGACATTATTGTACTACAGTTAGATAGTACTGTGTTATCCATTTCTGAATTTTTGCAGCCAGTCCTTGTGGTAGTTAGGTTCAGGTGTCAGCTTGACCAGGTGAAGGTGCCTAATTCTATTGCTGTGGACAGGAACCAGTGGCATGTGACCTCATCTGTTACTGATTACATCTGCAGTCGGCTAGGAGGCCTGGCTGCTGCAATGAATGATGTTTGATTTAATTGGTTGGAAGCTTAAATGGGAGAGTTCAACATAGCACAGCCCAAGCAGTTCAGCATACCTCATCTCAGCACTGCAGCTCAGCCCAGGGCTTTTCAGATGTGGGAAGGTATCACCCCGGGGAAAGTTGTTGGAACCCAGAGGCCTTGGAAGAAGGCCAGCAGAGATTGCCCTGTGCCTTCCCATGTAAAAAAGAACCTCAGTTGAAAATTAGCTGCCTTTCCTCTGAAGTACTACACATTTTAAAATTAATCCCCTTTTATTAAAAGCCAATCCATCTCTGGTGTGTTGCATTCCAGCAGCTAGCAAACTAGAACAGATTTTGGTATAAGGAGTGGGTTGCTCCTGCGGTTTGCAAATACCAAACATATTGGAACAGCTTTTTGAATGGATAAGGTGAGAACTTTGGAGAACTTCTCTTGATAGAGAAGGCCTAGAATGCTTTGAAGACACTGTTGGTAGAAATGTGGACTCTAAAGACACTTCTGATAAGTCCTTAGAAAGAAATGAGGCACATGCTACTGCAAATTGGAAGGAAGGTTATCCTTGTTTTAAAATAGCAGACAATCTGGAAAAGTTGTCTAGTGGTTTTGGCTGGAAGGCAGATTTTAAAAGCCATGAACTTGAATATTTAGCAGAAGAAATTTCCAAATTAAATGTGGGAAGTGCAGCCGGGGTTTCTCCTCACAGCTTATAGTGAAATGCGACAGGAAAAAGATAAGCTGAGACCTGAACTCTTGGGTACAAAGAAAGCAGAAATTGATGTTCTGGAAAATTCTGGACTTCCAGGAGAGGAGACCCCAGAGAATGGTACCCATTGTGAGGATTTGGCCAAATCTGAAACCAGTGAGCTACTTCAGCGAAAGCCAGGATTGGACATGAAGTTATCCAGGAAGGATTTGTGGAAACTCCTTATGTCTGATGGGCATAAATCAAGGCTGCTACATAGAAAGCCAACGAGAGTGCTATGGGACCTATGGAAACAGAGCTGCTGCCAATCTGAACTGGGGGGTTCAGAGAAGGGATATGTTGGAGGAAAAATAACTTCAGAGCCAAAACCATGGAGGCTGGGGTCTGAAGTCAAGAAGCCTCGGGCCAGGAGAGCGGACCCACCCAAGCACATGGAGAGGGCGAGTTTGCTCCAAAGGCGGAGGGTGGGCCTTCCACTTCATTGCAGTGGAAGAATCATGCTACCTTAGGCCTTGGAGAGGGTGAAGCACATTCCTTGGGGTTTGGGGAGAGCCTGGCTACCACCACATGGAGGAGTTGAGGGTGTACCCTGGAGATGGCAGAGAGCCTGGGTATAGCCCTGATCCTTGGAGAGGATGGAGCTAAGAAAAATGTGGTCTCCCCAATATCCCCTAAGGTTGCATTTGGAGAGAGGCAGGCTTCTGCGTAGGCTGCTGTTTTCAGAAGTCCCGAATATAAATGACTCTCAGACTTTGAAATCTAATGGACTTTGCCCTTTGAAACCGTATAGGTCCGGTGACCCCTGTGTTCATTCCTCCCTATGGAAATGGGTATATGTGTCCTATGAATGTTCCTCCTTTGTATGTTGGCAGCGAGTAAATTGTTTTGAGTTTTTGTAGGTCCAGAGCCAGAGGAGAACTTTGCCTTAGAACAGACCATGCCTGTAACTAATGTTGATGGGAGTTTGTACTGTTTCTTTGTATTTCATTTGTATTGCTACTGAAATGGTTTAAGGGTTTCTAATATTGTGATGGAATGAATGTATTTTGTATATGGGAAAACATGTCTTTTTTAGGGTCCAGAGGGTGGAATGTGCTGGTTTGAAAGGATGTATGTACCCTAGAAAAGCCATGTTTTAATCCTAATCTCATTTTGTAAAGGCAGCCGTTTCTTCTAATCCCTATTCAGTACTGTATGTTTGAATCTGTAATTAGATCATCTCCCTGGAGATGTGACTTAATCAGGAGTGGGTGTTCAGCTGGATTAGGTGGAAACCTGTCTCCATCCATACAGGTGGGTCTTGATTAATTTATTGGAATCCTATAAAAGAGGAAACATTTTGGAGGAAGTGAGAGATTCAGAGAGAGCAGGGAATGACATAGCCACAAGAAGAGAGTCCACCAGCCAGTGACCTTTGGAGATGAAGAAGGAAAGCACCTCCCGGGGAGCTACATGAAACAGGAAGCCAGGAGAAAAAGCTAGCAGAAGATGCTGTGTTCACCATGTGCTTTTCCAGATGAGAGAGAAACCCTGTGTTTGCCCCATGCCTTTCCACTTAAGAGAGAAACGCTGAACTTCATCAGCCTCTGTGAATCAAGGTATCATTTCCTGAATGCCTTAGATTGGACGTTTCTATAGACTTGCTTTAATTGGGATATTTTCTCAGCTGCAAACTAGAAACTTATTAAATTCTCCTTTTTAAAAGCCATTCTGTTTCTGCTGTTGCATTCTGGCAGCTCGCAAACTAGAACAGTCCTGTTGAATAATCTGTATGCCTTCAGCTCCAATTACCCAATGTCTACTGTGTTTCTATCTCCTGAAGGTCGTTGTTCTTAACTGAAATTCTCCAAGTTCATTCATTAATGTTAGTTCATATCAGTGAGACCATACAATATTTGTCCTTTTGTTTTGGGCTAATCTCAGTCAGCAAAATGTCCTCAGGTCCATCCATGTTGTTACATACTTCATAACTTTATTCTGTCTTACGCTGCATAATATTCCATTGTATGTATATACCACAGCTTGTTTAGCCACTCGTCTATTGATGGACATATGGGCTTTTTCCATCTCTTGGCAATTGTAAATACTGCTGCTGTAAACATTGGTGTGCAAATGTCCATTTGGGTCCTTGCCCTCATGTCCTCTGAGTAGATACCTAGCAATGATATTGCCGGATCATGTGGCAATTCTATACTTAGCTTCCTGAGGAACTGCCAGACTGCCTTCCACAGCCATTGTACCATTTTGCATTCCCACCAGCAGTGGATAAGTTTGCCTCTTTCTCCACATCCTCTCTAGCACTTGTTTTCTGTTTTATTGACAATGGCCGTTCTGGTGGATTTGAGATGATATCTCATTTTGGTTTTGATTTGCATTTCCCTATTAGCCAGGGAAATTGAGCATCTTTTCATGTGCCTTTTAGCCATTTGTATTTCCTCTTCTGAGAAGTGTCTGTTCATGCCTTTTGCCCATCTTGTAATTGGGTTGTCTGTCTTTTTGTTGTGAGTTGAACAATCTCTTTATATTTTCTGGATACTAGACCCTTATCTGATATATCACTTCCAAATATTGTCTCCCATTGTGTAGGCTGTCTTTTTACTTTCTTGACAAAGTTCTTTGATGCACAAAAGTGTTTAATTTGGGGGAGTCACTGTTTATCTATTTTTTTCTTCAATGCTCGTGCTTTGGATGTAAGATCTAGGAAACTGCCTCCTATTACAAGATTTGTAAGATATTTCCCTACATTTTCTTCTTAAAGTTTTATGGTCTTAGATCTAATGTTTAGTTCTTTGATCTATTTTGAGTTCATTTTTGTATAGGGTATGAGATATGGCTCCTCTTTCATTCTTTTGTGTGGGCATATCCAGTTCTCCAAGCCCATTTATTGAAGAGACTGTTCTGTCCCAGGTGAGTTGGCTTGACTGCCTTATCAAAGATCAATTGTCCATAGATGAGAGGGTCTATATCTGAGCACTGTATTTGATTCCATTGGTCAGTATATCTATTTTTATGCCAGTGCCATGCTGTTTTGACCATTGTAGCTTCATAATATGCCTTAAAGTCAGGTAGTGTGAGACCTCCAACTTCATTTTTTTTTTCCAGGATATTTTTAGCTATTCAGGGCACCCTGCCCTTCCAGATAAATTTGGTTATTTGTTTTTCTGTTTCTGCAAAGTAAATTTTTGGGATTTTAATTGGTATTGCATTGAATCTATAAATCAATTTAGGTAGAACTGACATTTAGGTAGAATTGACTATATTTAGTCTTTCAATCCATGAATATGGTATGCCCTTCCATTTATATAGGTCTTCTGTGGTTTCTTTTAGCAATTTCTTGTAGTTTTCTTTGTATAGTTCTTTTGTATCCTTAGTTAAGTTTATTCCTAAATTCTCTTGGTTGCAATTGTAAATGGAATGTTTTTCTTGATATCCCCCTCAGATTGCTCATTACTAGTGTATAGAGCACTACAAACTTTTGAATGTTGATCTTGTACTCTGCCACTTTGCTGTATTCATTTATTAGCTGTAGTAGTTTTGCTGTGGATTTTTCAGAGTGCGACATATAGTATCATATCATCTGCAAACAGTGAGAGTTTTACTTCTTCCTTTCCAATTTTGATGCCTTATATTTCTTGTTCTTGTCTAATTGCTCTGACCAGAACTTCCAATACAATGTTGAGTAACAATGGTGACAGCTGACATCCTTGTATCATTCCTGATTTTAGGGGAAGAGTTTTCTGTTTTCCCCCATTGAGAATGCTGTTTGCTGTGGGTTTTTCATGTACTCCCTTTATCATGTTGAGGAAGTTCCCTTCTATTCCTATCCTTTGAAGTGTTTTCAACAAGAAGTGATGTTGAATTTTGTCACATGCCTTTTCTGCATCCATTGAGATGATCATATGGTTCTTCTACTTTGATTTGTTGATATGGTGTATTACATTGTTCTAGTTTGCTAGCTGCCAGAATGCAATATACCAGAAGCAGAATGGCTTTTAAAAAGGGAATTTAATGAATTGTTAGCTTATAGTTCTAAGGCCAAGAAAATGTCCCAATTAAACAATTCTATAGAAATGTCCAATAAAAAGCATCCAGCAAAAGATACCTTGGTTCAAGAAGGCCAGTGAAGTTCAGCGTTTCTCTCTCAAGTGAGAAGGCACATGGCGAACACAGTCAGGGTTTCTCTCTCAACTGGAAGGGCACATGGCAAACACAGCGTCATCTGCTAGCTTTCTCTCCTGGCTTCCTGTTTTATGAAGCTCCCTGGGAGGCATTTTCCTCCTTCTTCTCCAAAGCGCTGGCTGGTTGGACTCTCTTTTTCGTGGTGCTGCAGCATTCTCTGCTCACTCAGAATCTCTCTCATTCTCCAAAATGTTTCCTCTGTTATAGGACTTCTGAAACCAATCCCAAGAGCCACCTAAATGGGTGGAGACACACCTCAACCTAATCCATCTTAACAATCACTCTTGATTAAATCACATCTCCAAGGAGATAATCTAATTACAGTTTCAAACATACAATGCTGAATAGGGATTAGAAGAAACAGCTACCTTTACAAAATGGAATTAGGATTAAAACATGGCTTTTCTAGGGTACATACATAATTTCCAACCAGCACACACATAAATTAATTTTCTTATATTAAACCATCCTTGCAAGTAGGGATGAATCCTACTTGGTCATGGTGTAAATTCTTTTAAAGTGCTGCTGGATTCACTTTGCAAGAATTTTGTTAAGGATTTTTGCATCTATATTCATTAGAGAGATTGGTCTGTAATTTTCTTATTGTATCTTTGTCTGGCTTTGGTATGAGGGTGATGTTGGCTTCATAGAATGATTAAGTAACTTTCCTACCTCTTCAGTTTTTCTGAAGAGTTTGAGCAGGATTGGTACAATTCTTTCTTGAATGTGTGGTAGAATTCACATGTGAAACCATCTGGTCCTGGACTTTTCTTTTTGGGGAGCTTCTTAATCCTTACTGACTAATTCAGTTTCTTTACTTGTGATTGGTTTGTTGAGGTAGACTATTTCTTCTCAAGTCAGTGTTGGTTGTTCATTCCTTTCTAGGAAGTTGTCCATTTCATCTATATTGCCTAATTTATTAGCATAAAGTTGTTCATAGTCTCCTCTCATTACCTCCTTTATTTCTGCAGGGCCATGATTATGTCTCCTCTTCCATTTCTGATTTTATTTATTCGCATCCTCTCTCTTATTCTTTTTGTCAACCTTGCTAAGGGTTCATCAATCTTACTGATTTTCTCATAGAACCAACTTCTGCTTTTGTTGATTTTCTCAATTGTTTTGATGTTGTCAATTTCATTTATTTCTGCTCTAATCTTTATTTCTTTCCTTTTGTTCTTAAACCTCGATTTTTGCTCTTTCTTCTTTTTTGATATAAGCATTTAGGGCAATAAATTTCCCTCTTAGCACTGCCTTTGATGCATCCTATAAATTTTGATATGTTGTATTTTCATTTTCATTTGTCTCGAGATATTTACTGATTTCTCTTGTAATTTTTTCCTTGACCCACTGATTGTTTAAGAGTGTGCTATTGACCCTTTATATATTTGTGAATTTTCTGGCCATCTGCCTATTATTGATTTACAACTTCATTACTTCATGATCTGAGAAAGAGTTTTGTATGATTTCAATCTTTTTAAATTTATTGAGACTTGCTCTGTGACCCAGCCTATGATCTATCCTTAAGAATGATCCATGACTTTCTCCGCCGGCCCGCCGCGCGGCGCCCACGCCCCGCAGCAGCCGAGCCGCCCGCCATCCTTCTCCCCTCTCTTTCTCCGCCGGCCCGCCGCGCGGCGCCCACGCCCCACAGCAGCCGAGCCGCCCGCCATCCTTCTCCCCTCTCTTTCTCCGCCGGCCCGCCGCGCGGCGCCCACGCCCCGCAGCAGCTGAGCCACCCGCCATCCCTCTCGCCTCTCTTTCTTCGCCGGCCCGCCGCGCGGCGCCCACGCCCCGCAGCAGCCGAGCCGCCCGCCATCCTTCTCCCCCTTCCTCCCCCTCCTGCTCCGGCTGCTCTCCAACCACCACGGTGCCCTCTTCCCCCGCCTTCACCGTGCTCCTCCGCCACCAGCCTCGACAGCCTTGCCGCCCTCACATTTCCTCCTCCAGAACAGCTACTGGGGGAGTGGAGATAATACAGAGCAGCTCCCGGAGCCACGAGGGAGATCAAAGGGACAGCGTACCCCATCCTGGAACGGCTGACTATCTGGGAGAACCAGCTCCGGTGAGATCACCAAGGGGCACGGGCTTTCCTGGGTGGGACGGCAAGCGACCGGAGTCCCTCCCTTCCACCTTCCCGGGCCAGCTGGTAGAATTGGACAGGCGGTCCCCTTAGGCCGCGGCGGCTGGTGCCCCCACCACACGAGGCCCCCCGGAACAACTGAGATAGTTGGGTCGGAAATCTCCAGACTGCGGAGAACAGTGACCGGGGGATCCCTTCCAAACACGTGACTCCCCCGTCGGCTGGGAACAGTGCACTCTCCCGGGCTCCGACAGCTGGCGCCCTCCCGCCACGCTTGGTGCCCCGGGCCGACTGGCTAATTTGGCCAGACGCTCTCCTGTGCTGCGACGGCCGGCGACCCTCCCCGCGTTTGGAACCCCGGGCCAGCTGGCATTCTTCCAAGACGCTTCGGCTGCCGAACCTCCCCTACGGCGAGAGTTTTCCAGAGTTGAGGGACCCACAGCAACTTTCACTGGTGGAACCCACAGACAGGTGTGTGCCACGAGCGCCACCTACTGGGCAGGATAGGAAGAACAGAACCCAGAGATTGCACAGAAAAATCTTTCAACCTGTGGGGTCGAACACCCGGGGAAATCTGACTAAATGCCCAGACGCCAGCAGAAGATAACGGATCACGCTCAGAAAATTGAACATATGGCCCAGTCAAATGAAGAAACCAATAGTTCAAATGAGATACAGGAGCGGAAACAACTAATGCTGAATATACGAACAGAAATGGAAAACCTCTTCAAAAACGAAATCGATAAATTGAGGGAGGACATGAAGAAGACATGGGCTGAACATAAAGAAGAAATAGAAAAACTGAAAAAACAAATCACAGAACTTATGGAAGTGAAAGATAAAGTAGAAAAGATGGAAAAAACAATGTATACCTACAATGACAGATTTAAAGAAACAGAAGATAGAATTAGTGATTTGGAGGATGAAACATCTGAATTCCAAAAAGAAACAGAAACTATCCTGAAAAGAATGGAAAAATTTGAACAAGGTATCAGGGAACTCAAGGACAATGTGAACCGTACAAATATACGTGTAGTGGGTATCCCAGATGTAGAAGAGAAGGGAAAAGGAGGAGAAAAACTAATGGAAGAAATTATCACTGAAAATTTCCCAACTCTTATGAAAGACCTAAAATTACAGATCCAAGAAGTGCAGCGCACCCCAAAGAGATTAGACACAAATAGGCGTTCCCCAAGACACTTACTAGTTAGAATGTCAGAGGTCAAAGAGAAAGAGAGGATCTTGAAGGCAGCGAGAGAAAAACAATCCGTCACATACAAGAGAAACCCAATAAGACTATGTGTAGATTTCTCAGCAGAAACCATGGAAGCTAGAAGACAGTGGGATGATATATTTAAGTTACTAAAAGAGAAAAACTGCCAGCCAAGACTCCTATATCCAGCAAAATTGTCCTTCAAAAATGAGGGAGAAATTAAAACATTCTCAGACAAAAAGTCACTAAGAGAATTTGTGACCAAGAGACCAGCTCTGCAAGAAATACTAAAGGAAGCACTAGAGTCAGATACAAAAAGACAGAAGAGAGAGACATGGAGAAAAGTGTAGAAAGAAGGAAAGTCAGATATGATATATATAATACAAAAGGCAAAATGGTAGAGGAAAATATTATCCAAACAGTAATAACTCTAAATGTCAATGGACTGAATTCCCCAATTAAAAGACATAGACTGGCAGAATGGATTAAAAAACAGGATCCTTCTATATGCTGTCTACAGGAAACACATCTTAGACCCAAAGATAAATATAGGTTGAAAGTGAAAGGTTGGGAAAAGATATTTCATGCAAACAACAACCAGAAAAGAGCAGGAGTGGCTATACTAATATCCAACAAATTAGACTTCAAATGTAAAACAGTTAAAAGAGACAAAGAAGGACACTATATACTATTAAAAGGAACAATTAAGCAAGAAGACATAACAATCATAAATATTTACGCACCGAACCAGAATGCCCCAAAATACGTGAGGAATACACTGCAAACACTGAAGAGGGAAATAAACACATATACCATAATAGTTGGAGACTTCAATTCACCACTCTCATCAATGGACAGAACATCTACACAGAGGATCAATAAAGAAATAGAGAACCTGAATATTACTATAAATGAACTTGACTTAACAGACATTTATAGGACATTACATCCCACAACAGCAGGATACACCTTTTTTTCAAGTGCTCATGGATCATTCTCAAAGATAGACCATATGCTGGGTCACAAAGCAAGTCTTAACAAATTTAAAAACATTGAAATCATACACAACACTTTCTCGGATCATAAAGGAATGAAGTTGGAAATCAATAATAGGCGGAGTGCCAGAAAATTCATAAATACATGGAGGCTCAACAACACACTCTTAAACAACAAGTGGGTCAAAGAAGAAATTGCAAGAGAAATTAGTAAATACCTAGAGGCAAATGAAAATGAAGACACAACATATCAAAACTTATGGGACGCAGCAAAGGCAGTGTTAAGAGGGAAATTTATTGCCCTAAATGCCTTTATCAGAAAAGAAGAAAAGGCAAAAATGCAGGAATTAACTGTCCACTTGGAAGAACTGGAGAAAGAACAGCAAACTAATCCCAAAGCAAGCAAAAGGAAAGAAATAACAAAGATTAGAGCAGAAATAAATGAAATTGAAAACATGAAAACAATAGAGAAAATCAATAAGACCAGAAGTTGGTTCTATGAGAAAATCAACAAGATTGATGGGCCCTTAGCAAGATTGACAAAAAGAAGAAGAGAGAGGATGCAAATAAATAAGATTAGAAATGAAAGAGGATACATAACTACTGACCTCACAGAAATAAAGGAGGTAATAACAGGATACTATGATACTATGAACTTTACGCTAATAAATACAACAATTTAGAAGAAATGGACAGGTTCCTGGAAAGACATGAACAACCAACTTTGACTCAAGAAGAAACAGACGACCTCAACAAACCAATCACAAGTAAAGAGATTGAATTAGTTATTCAAAAGCTCCCTAAAAAGAAAACTCCAGGACCAGACGGCTTCACATGTGAATTCTATCAAACATTCCAGAAAGAATTAGTACCTACTCTCCTCAAACTCTTCAACATAATCGAAGTGGAGGGAAAACTACCTAATTCATTCTATGAAGCCAACATCACCCTCATACCAAAACCAGGCAAAGATATTACAAAAAAAGAAAACTACAGACCAATCTCTCTAATGAATACAGATGCAAAAATCCTCAATAAAATTCTAGCAAATCGTATCCAACAACACATTAAAAGAATTATACATCATGACCAAGTAGGATTCATCCCAGGTATGCAAGGATGGTTCAACATAAGAAAATCAATTAATGTAATACACCATATCAACAAATCAAAGCAGAAAAATCACATGATCATCTCAATTGATGCAGAGAAGGCATTTGACAAGATTCAACATCCTTTCCTGCTGAAAACACTTCAAAAGATAGGAATACAAGGGAACTTCCTTAAAATGATAGAGGGAATATATGAAAAACCCACAGCTAATATCATCCTCAATGGGGAAAAATTGAAAACTTTCCCCCTAAGATCAGGAACAAGACAAGGATGTCCACTATCACCATTATTATTCAACATTGTGTTGGAAGTTCTAGCCAGAGCAATTAGGCAAGAAAAAGAAATACAAGGCATCAAAATTGGAAAGGAAGAAGTAAAACTATCACTGTTTGCAGACGATATGATACTATATGTAGAAAACCCAGAAAAATCCACAACAAAATTACTAGAACTAATAAATGAGTACAGCAAAGTAGCAGGCTACAAGATCAACATTCAAAAATCTGTAGCTTTTCTATACACTAGTAATGAACAAACTGAGGCGGAAATCAAGAAACGAATCCCATTTACAATCGCAACTAAAAGAATAAAATACCTAGGAATAAATTTAACCAAAGAGACAAAAAACCTATATAAAGAAAACTACAAAAAACTGTTAAAAGAAATCACAGAAGACCTAAATAGATGGAAGGGCATACCGTGTTCATGGATTGGAAGACTAAATATAGTTAAGATGTCAATCCTACCTAAATTGATTTACAGATTCAATGCAATACCAATCAAAATCCCAACAACTTATTTTTCAGAAATATAAAAACCAATAAGCAAATTTATCTGGAAGGGCAGGGTACCCCGAATTGCTAAAAGCATCTTGAGGAAAAAAAACGAAGCTGGAGGTCTCGCGCTGCCTGACTTTAAGGCATATTATGAAGCCACAGTGGTCAAAACAGCATGGTATTGGCATAAAGATAGATATATCGACCAATGGAATCGAATAGAGTGCTCAGATATAGACCCTCTCATCTATGGACATCTGATCTTTGATAAGGCAGTCAAGCCAACTCACCTGGGACAGAACAGTCTCTTCAATAAATGGTGCCTAGAGAACTGGATATCCATATGCAAAAGAATGAAAGAAGACCCATCTCTCACACCCTATACAAAAATTAACTCAAAATGGATCAAAGATCTAAACATTAGGTCTAAGACCATAAAACAGTTAGAGGAAAATGTTGGGAGATATCTTATGGATCTTACAACTGGAGGTGGTTTTATGGACCTTAAACCTAAAGCAAGAACACTGAAGAAGGAAATAAATAAATGGGAGCTCCTCAAAATTAAACACTTCTGTGCATCAGAGAACTTCATCAAGAAAGTAGAAAGACAGCCTACACAATGGGAGACAATATTTGGAAACGACATATCAGATAAAGGTCTAGTATCCAGAATTTATAAAGAGATTATTCAACTCAACAACAAAAAGACAGCCAACCCAATTACAAAATGGGAAAAAGACTTAAACAGACACCTACCAGAAGAAGAAATACGGATGGCCAAGAGGCACATGAAGAGATGCTCAATGTCCCTGGCCATTAGAGAAATGCAAATCAAAACCACAATGAGATATCATCTCACACCCACCAGAATGGCCATTATCAACAAGACAGAAAATGACAAGTGCTGGAGAGGATGCGGAGAAAGAGGCACACTTATCCACTGTTGGTGGGAATGTCAAAGGGTGCAACCACTGTGGAAGGCAGTTTGGCGGTTCCTCAAAAAGCTGAATATAGAATTGCCATACGACCCAGCAATACCATTGCTAGGTATCTACTCAAAGGACTTAAGGGCAAAGACACAAACGGACATTTGCACACCAATGTTTATAGCAGCGTTATTTACAATTGCAAAGAGATGGAAACAGCCAAAATCTCCATCAACAGAAGAGTGGCTAAACAAACTGTGGTATATACATACGATGGAATATTATGCAGCTTTAAGACAAGACAAACTTATGAACCATGTAATAACATGGATGGACCTAGAGAATATTATGCTGAGTGAATCCAGCCAAAAACTAAAGGACAAATACTGTATGGTCCCACTGATGTGAACGGACATTCGAGAATAAACTTGAAATATGTCATTGGTAACAGAGTTCAGCAGGAGTTAGAAACAGGGTAAGACAATGGGTAATTGAAGCTGAAGGGATACAGACTGTCCAACAGGACTAGATACAAAAACTCAAAAATGGACAGCACAATAATACCTAATTGTAAAGTAATCATGTTAAAATACTGAATGAAGCTGCATCTGAGCTATAGGGTTTTTTTTGTTTTTGTTTGCTTTTTGGTTTGTTTGTTGTTGTTGTTTTTTACTATTACTACTACTTTTATTTCTTTTCTTTATATTAACATTTTATATTTTTTTCTGTTGTCTTGCTAGTTCCTGTAAACCGATGCAAATGTACTAAGAAACAATGATCATGCATCTATGTGATGATGTTAAGAATTACTGAGTGCATATGTAGAATGGTATGATTTCTAAATGTTGTGTTAATTTCTTTTTTTTTCTTTCCGTTAATAAAAAAAAAAAAAAAAAAAGAATGATCCATGAACATTTGAGAAAAAGGTGTATCCTGCTGTTGTGGGATATAATATATTATAAATGTCTGTTCTTAAATGTCTGTGAAGTCTAGGTCATTTATTTTATCATTCAAATTCTCTGTTTCTTTATTGATCCTCTGTCTAGATGTTCTGTCTATTGATGAGACTGGCAAATTGAAGTCTCCAACTATTATGGTCGATGTGTCTATTTCTCTTTTCACTGTTTGCCTCCTGTACTTTGGAGCACTCTGGCTCAGTGCATAAATATTTATGATTGTTATGTCTTCATGTTGAATTATTCCTTTTATTAATGCATAGTGTCCTTCTTTGTCTCTTTTAATTGTTTTACATTTGAAGTCTAATTTGTTGAATATTAGTATAGCTACTCCTGCTCTTTTCTGATTGTTGTTTGCTTGAAATATCTTTACCCAACCTTTCACTTTCAACCTGTGTTTATCCTTGGGTCTAAAGTGCTACTCCTGTAGACAGTATATAGATGAGTCCTGTTTTTTAAATCCATTCTGCCAGTCTGTGTCTTTTGATTTGGGAGTTTAATCCATTAACATTTAGTGTTCTTACTGTAAGGGCGATACTTTCTCTTACCATTTTGCCTTTTGGATTTTATATGTCATATCTAATTTTTCTTCTTTTTACATTTACTGATAGTCTTCATTTCTACACTCTTCT
The DNA here is from genome assembly GCF_023851605.1 of Tamandua tetradactyla. Taxonomy (NCBI): domain Eukaryota; kingdom Metazoa; phylum Chordata; class Mammalia; order Pilosa; family Myrmecophagidae; genus Tamandua; species Tamandua tetradactyla. Next base: position 129,177,787 of record NC_135327.1, on the reverse strand, counting down.
CCACACATCTCTCTCCTGTCTTTTTGTATCTGTCTTTAGTGCTCCCTTTAGTATTTCTTGCAGAGCCAGTCTCTTGGTCACAAATTCTCTTAGTGATTTTTTTGTCTTAAAATGTTTTAATTTTCCCCTCATTTTTGAAGGAAATTTTGTTGTATATAGAATTCTTTTAGTACCTTAAACATATCATACCACTGTCTTCTTGCCTCCATGGTTTCTGCTGAGAAATCTATGGATAGTCTTATTGGTCTTCCCTTGTATGTGATGGATTGCTTTTCTCTTGCTTCTTTCAAAATTCTCTCTTTCTCTTTGACATCTGACATTCTGCTTAGTAAGTTTCTGGAGTATTTGAGTCTATTCTGTTTGGGGTATGCTGCACTTCGTGGATCTGTAATTTTAAGTCTTTCATAAGAGTTGGGAAATTTTCAGTGATAATTTCCTCCATTAGTTTTTCTCCTCCTTTTCCTTCTGTTCTCCTTCTGGGACACCCACAACACATATATTCGTGCACTTCATGTTGTCATTCAGTTCTCTGAGTCCCTGCTCATATTTTTCTGTTCTTTTCCCTATATTTTCTTTTGCTGGTCGGATTTCAGATGTCCCACCCTCCAGTTCACTAATCCTATCTTCTGCTTCTTGAAATCTAGCATTGTAGGTTTCCATTGTTTTTTTTTTCCATCTCTTCTGCTGTGCCTTTCATTCCCATAAGTTCTGTGATTTGTGTTTTCAGACTTTTGATTTCTTCTTTTTGTTCATCCCTTGCCTTCTTTATAACCTCCCTCAATTCATCGATTAGATTTTTGATGAGGTTTTCCACGTCTGTTTGAATATCCTGAATTGTTCCAACTTCTGTATCTCATTTGAATTGTTGGTTTGTTCCTTTGACTGGGCCATATCTTCTGTTTTCCTATTGATTGGGCCATATCTTCTGTTTTCCTAATGTGATTCATTATTTTTTGCTGGTGTCTAAACATTTAATTACCTTAATTAATTGATTCTGGAGATTGTTTTCACTTTTTTTTTCCTAGGATTTTCTTGCTGGATGACTTTATTGTCTGTCTGTTCTTTGACATTCAGTTCAGCTTATTCTAGACCTCTAGCATAGGTTTTGCTTAATGGATCAGAATTTTTCAGTTCTTTTTTCTTGTTTTTACCCTGCCTGTATGGTCCCTCTTTTTTCCCCCTTAAGAGGGTCTTCTTAGGTATTATAGACTCCAGTCAGATCTTCCCAGACCAAACTGGCCTCCTCTCAGGAGGAAAGAATCACCTGCATCAGTTTTCCCTGAGGGTGAGACCCAGCAGGTTGAAAGACTTTCCTATGAAGCCTCTAGACTCTGTGCTTTTCCTGTCCTGCCCAGTATGTGGCACTTGTCTGCTTGCGGGTCCTACTAGCATAAAGTGATACAGTGCTTTTAACTTCAACAGATTCTCCGTGCTGAGGTGGTGGTTGAGACACTGGAGAGGTTGTATGCTGGCTTTAATTGCTTCAGTTTTCCAGACCCTAGTGTCTGAATTCCTTGAGGGAGGGAATCCACCTGTGCTGGGCCCCACCTCTCTCCTGGGGAAGGCACAGCCTCCAGACAAGCTCTCTGTATTAGTTAGGGTTCTCTAGATAAACAGAATCAACAGGGAACACTTGCAAATATAAAATTTATAAAAGTGTCTCACGTGACCGCAGGAACGCAGTGTCCAAATCCACAGGGTAGGCTGTGAAGCTGACGACTCCGATGGAGGGTCTGGATGAACTCTGCAGGAGAGGCTCACCAGCCGAAGCAGGAATGGGGCCTGTCTCCTCTGAGTCCTCCTTAAAAGGCTTCCTGTGATTAGATTTAGCATCACTAATTGTAGAAGACACTCCCCTTTGGCTGATTACAAATGAAATCAGCTGTGGATGCAGCGGACGTGCTCATGACCTAATCCTATGAAATGTCCTCATTGCAACAGACAGGCCAGTGCTTGTGCAATCAGATAAACAGGTACCACAACTTGGCCAAGTCGACACATGTCCCTAACCATGACACTCTCAAACGAGCTTAATTTCGCCCTTGCCTGGGGCATTTTGGAACCTGAGAAGCCTTGCAGCTGCATCCAAAGAGCAGTCAAGTCATAGAAACATTACCATAAAAAGAAAAGGAAAAAAAAATCCTTTTCAGAGCAGGACCCCCATATCTTGGTTTTGCCAATCAAGAGCTTAAGTTAGTACATTGTTCTGTTTATCTCCAGGTCCTATGTGTCCCCTCCTTTCTTTCAGGGCCCAGACCCTTTCAAGTATTTTGTGCTCTCCAATCCAAAAAAAATCTGTTTTTTCTTTTTCCATCCGCCCTGCTCCCTCTGCACTGGGGCAAAAACCAGCAGCCTCAGCTTTTATTCTAGGTTCAGCTGAGCTGGGAGCCTATTTTTACTAGTCAGAATTTGTTCATTAATTCCAGAATTGGAGCTTGGTGGAGGCTCAGCCCCTTACTGCTAGTAAAGTCTCTTTGCTTTCCCCTCTGGAAACCAACCTGTGGGGGACTCGCGCCAGCTTCCGCAGCTTGGGGGACTATGGATGTGAGTTCCTAGTCCAGCTTGTCCAAACTAGCGAACGCTGTGTGTCTGGTCACATGATATGGCCCCAGCAGTTGTTCTGTATTGTTTCTGGCTATTTACTATTTACTAGGACGAACTAAATCCCACACCTCACTAAGGCACCATCTTGGACCCCTCTCTTCTGCATCTTTTAAAGTTATATTGTTTTCTCCTTTTAATATGTTTGTGAGATGAATATTATTAATAGAAATGTTGAACTATCCTTGCATTTCCTTTTCTTTTTTAAATAAATTCATCCTGGACAGTGGTGTATTGTCTTTTTCATATCATGTTACAGTCCACTTTAAATATTTTGTTTTGGATTTTTACGTCTGTGTGTATACCCAGTTATGGGTGAGATTGACTTTTTTATTTTCCTTTCTTGTATCATCTTATTATGAAATAAAGATAAACTCATGGCATCATAAAACATTTGGAGAGTTTTTTTTTCTTTGTTACCATAAAGTCTGTATAAGATTGGAATTACACAAACAAGCATCCTTTGACTATCTAATAGAACTCATTCTTTAAAGCCATTGACACATTTTGTTTACTTTGTGGGAAGTTTTTAAATTACTCATTTAATTGTATCCTTATTGAGATAATCATTCAAAATTTATGTTTCTTATTGATTCTGTTTTGGTAAATTAGATTTCATTACAGTTTTCAAATATTTCTATCAAGAAGTTGTTTAAAATATATTTTAATATCTGAAATTGTTCATATATCTGTAATCATTATTTTGTTTTTTTTTAGTTTTATTTTTTCTTTTGATCATTCTTGCCAAATCTTGTCAATTTTATTAGTATTTCTTTTTTTTTAGTATTTTTAAAGAATGATTTTTTTCTTTATTGATCCTCTGTTGAACCATTGCTTTCTTACTCATTCAGTTCCATTCTTATATATATTATTTATTTCCTTTTACTTTCTTTGGGCTTACGATGACCTTTACATTCTCAAGACTTAAATTCACTTTTGTCCAAATAAGTATTTAAGTCTCTCTCTATATATCCCTCAAAGTACTACTTTAGCTACATCCCATAGATTTGGTCAATTGTTTTATTTTATTTAAATTTTGAGTATAATTCCCATTATAATTTTCTTTTGACCAAGAAGTATTTAGAAATGTATTTTTTAATTTTCACATATTTTCAGGCTTTTGTTATTATTTTGGTTAGAGAATGGGGTGCACATAAAATTATTTCCTTGACATTTGTTGAGAAATGGTCTAGAATTGGTTAGTTTTCCAATAATTAAGTCCTAAATTTATTAGATTATGCTTTTCAGTGTTGCTTTTATATATTCTATATCCTTTCTAACTTTTATCTTGTTTGATCTCTTAAATTACTGAGATGGTGTATTAAATTCTTTCATTGTGGACTTTGATTCATCAGTTTTTCCTCCTGGTTCTTTAATTTTTACTTGCTATATATTAAAGCCTCATCATTAGATGAACACAAGTTTAGAATTCTTACAGTTCCTGTTGTAATGATTTTGAATCAATGTGTAGTGACCATCAATAAAAATTTGTAGCAGTTCTTTTATTCTCTAAAATCCTTTTTTTTCTGATATTAATATAATCAAACCAATTTTCTTTTGTTGGTACTTTGTAGGATATACTTTTCTTTTCTCTATATTTCCTCTAATCTAATTTGACTTCCATTAAATGCATCTCAATTTAGAGTTATTAAAATGTGAAAAACATGGTTTGATAGCAGTAGTAAGGTGTCATTAATTATAAGCTATCTTTGGTTTCAGAGATATTAACATGTGAAAAAAATGTATTCTGGTAATTTAAGAAACACAGTGCTTTCAGCCTCTCTCTTTCCTTATGTTTTTAAGGATACCTTTTAAAAATATTATATAACTAGATTTTTAACATTCAAGTCTGATAGACTTGTTTTTGTTTTTTTTTTTTTTTTTTTGCATGGGCAGGCACTGGAAACTGAACCCAGGTCTCCAGCATGGCAAACAAGAACTTAGCCTGCTGAGCCACCATGGCCCATCCCGATAGAGTTCTAGAGTTCTTTAATTGAGGGGTTTCCCCCTATGTTTTTGCTATCTGTCCTGTTTATCTTTGCATTTCTTTTTCCACCCTCTCTATTCTCTGCTTTGCTCTTTTGGATTCATTTATTTTTTCCCCCAATTTATTACTCATAGTTTAGAAGTTACACACTGTAACTCTCTTCTTTTATCTGTTGTCCATTAATTGTATATGATTATTTAAAAATTTAATGATGTTCAAAATTAATATCGTTACGATCCATTCAAATAAATGAGGACCCAAATATATCAGTGTTATACTCTACTGGTGACAGAATTTTGGGTTAGTCATTGAATTTTTTTTTTAATTTCACAAAGTAGGAACTGTTGTTATTGTTTCATTCCCAAAATATTGTTTGGGTAGATTTACCCATAAGTTTATCATATTCTTTGCTTATATTCCTTTTTACAAAATAGACCTTATTGGGTCACTTTCATTCTTCCCAATGTGTGTCATTGGATGTTATGTGAGTGAGGCTTTGTTGGTACCAGCTTTTAGTTTCCTAAAAATTGGCCTTTTTTGTCCTCTTTCTGGCAATATAGTTTTTCTGGAAATACTTTCTTGTGTTGGCAGTTATTTTATCTTAACCTTTTCAAAATATCTTTAATAACCATTACAATCTATTTATATCTATCTTCCAGTTTACTAATTCTGTCTTTGGTTGTAACTGATCTGCTTTTTAACTTATCCCTTTAATTTTTAATTTCAATTATTTTTTTTTTAACTTTCTATTGTAGTTTTTCAAAGCTAAAACTTTATCATCAGCCACTGCTCTCTTTTCTTCAGTCCACCAAAGGCCATGACCATGACAAGCAAATTCCCTTCAGTATTTGTTTATTTGTTTCCCAGATAACTAGCTGATCAAAGGTCTCTGTTTCAGACTTGCAACTTTCTGAACCCTAGACTCAGGAGACTACAAGGATGGAAACACAGTCACAAAGAAATGAAATATATAACTTCTTTCTTTGATCCTTGTTTTAGTTTTAAAAAGCTGCCAGAATGCAGTATACCAGAAATGGAATGACTTTTGAAAAGGGAATTTATTAAGTTGCAAGTTTACAGTTCCAAGGCTTTGAAAATATCCTAATTAAGGCATTAAGGGAAAGACACCTTAACTCCAAAGAAAAGGCCAATGAAGTTCAGGATTTCTCTCTCAACTGGGAGGGCACTAGGCAACTTCTGCCAGCTTTCTGTCCTCAATTTGTAAGGTTTCCCCGGGGTGTGGGGTTTCCTTCTGCTCTGTAGGTCTCTGGCTACATGGGCTATGTTGGTTCTGGTGGCTCTAAAGCTTTTTCAAAATGGTTCCCTCTTAAAGGGCTTCATAATTGCTTCAAACTGGCACATTTCTCATCATATCTTCCACTATTGCATTTATATTAATCTATGAAATTATAGTTTCTGATCTGGCTTCTTTTGGTTCATATTATAACCTGTATTCTCCATCTCTTTAATTTTAGTTTTAATTGTTTTGTATACATATGGTTCTTTTAGACAACCTATAGTTCAGTATTACTCATTTTAATCAGAACTGAGCATTCGGATTTTGTACTTCAGTTTAACCCATTGAAGAGTGTGGTAGTTAGATTCAGTTGTCAACTTGGCCAGGTGAAGATGCCTAGTTATATTGCTGTGGACATGAGCCAATGGCCTGTGAACCTCATCTGTTCCTAATTACATCTGCAGTCAGCTAGAAGGCCTGCCTGCCACATTGAATGATGTTTGAGTTAATTGGCTAGTGCTTAAATGAGAGAGCTCAACATAGCACAGCCCAAGCAGCTCAGCATACCTCATCTCAGCACTCAGCTCAGCCCAGGCATTTGGAGATGCAGAAGGAAATCACCCCGGGGAAAGTTGTTGGAACCCAGAGGCCTGGAGAGAAGGCCAGCAGAGATCACCCTGTGCCTTCCTGCATAAGAAAGAACCTCAGTTGGAAGTTAGCTGTCTTTCCTCTGAAAACTAACAAAATAAATCCCCTTTTATTAAAAGCCAATCCATCTCTAGTGTGTTGTATTCTGTCAGCTAGCAAACTAGAACAAAGAGTTTTAAAAATTACTTTTGTAGTAAAACTTATTTCTGCTATATTATTTTTAATTTAATATTTTTCTCTCAGTCCTTCAATTAACAGATTAAAGTTTCTTTTAATACTTTGAAGGCTATGCAGACTTTTTTTTTTTTAACATGGGCAGGCACCAGGAATCAAACCCAGGTTGTATCACTTATTGTAAATAAGTACTAAATGTTTTGGAGTTTGTTCACCAGTAGCTTGCAAATTAAAACAGTTTTTCTTAAAAATAAAATTGAAATATGTAATTCACTTTATTTCATTTCTTTTTTTAATTTTAATCTTCTCAGTTCTGATAGCATCAGCAGTGATGAGGAAGAGCTAAGGACCTTGGGAAGCAGTGGTAGTGAGAGCAGTACTCCAGAGAATGTCGGACCTCCATTCATCATGGATGAAAATAGTTGGTTCAACAAGTGTAAGAGAGTTAAACAAAAGTATCACCTTACCTTGGAACAGAAGGTATTTACCAATTATCAGAATTTCATTTTATTTAATTCTAATTATGACCTCTAGACTGTCACTACCCACAGATCTTTTAACGGAATAAAATTATCCATTCCTGCTGTCTGTTCTGGAACTTTGCTTCTTTTAATTTAAGAGCGTGCAAAGTTTTAGGAGAAGCTTTTGTTAAACTTTTTCTAATTTCATGTTTTAATATTAAAATAAGCTATTTATTCTCCTGTAAGCAGTTTAATTTTGTATTTGCTATTTTAGTTCTTAAAACTAATTTTATAGAATATTATTGATTCATGAAAATAGTGAGTCTAAGCACATTCCATGTATTTCTGTTCTGTTGTTGTTGTTTTCTATGCTGTATGGCAGGGTCACGTTTCATTATTTTTCCATGAGTATCCCATTATTGCAACACCATTTGTTGAATTTTTTGTCTGTTTGTTTGTTTTTATTTGTTTGTTTTGCTTGTTTGTTTTTTGGGAAATACATGGACCAGGAATTGAACCTGGGTTGCCTGCATGGTGGGCGAGAATTCTACCACTGAACTATCCTTTCACCCCTTGTTACTGTTTTTTAAATCAGGTTAAAAGAGAGCTGCTTCAGCAGCTCTTCAGTGTTAAGTGCCACACTAAGCAAAGAGGAGCATATAACAAAGAAAAATAAATTTCATTTTCTTGAAGAGTTTGTAGCCTTTTCTTTTTACAGTAATATCTCAATTTCCTTTCTATCCTTCCTTCCAAATTATCACTATTCATAGATGAAATATATAGGGAAAGCCAAATGGAATTAACTATAGAAATATGGGAACAATAAAAAAAAGTCACTGGAGAAAATAATTACAAAATAAATTTACAAATATGAGTAGATTTCCTAGACAAAAACAGTTTTTTGTATTAGAAACTATAAAGAAATAAGATCCCACTTGTAAACATGAAGTGAACATGCTCTATGTGAAGAAAACCTTAATATTCTATTAAAGGAGGTATCTGGTACCAGCAGGAAGGTAGAATAAGATAATCTGAAAACCTCCTCGCAAAATTCTGGAAATGCTTAGAAAATATAGTTAAAAAAAAAAGTTTCATTCAGAGCTGAGCTGTTAAAGAAAAGGAACTCCCTAGCAACCAGGAGCATAAAGGTACATGAAAAGCAGAGAAATAAGTGCATAAGTGAATGCGGCTGTAGGCCTAGAGTGGCGGGTGAGGGAATAATCCCTTAACCAAGGTACTTGTGTTTTAATTCCAAGAAGGAGACAGCAGGTCTGAGTTTGAACCTAGAAGGAAGATGTAAGATGCAAGAATGCAGAGTAAGCAAAGAAATTGATGAATAAACCTTGACTAAATAAAACAGCAGCAATAATAGTGGCCAACAGTGGGTGGCAGTGGTATGCTCGTTTGCTTAACTGGCTCTAGCAGAGGGGTCAGAGCCCTGATTTGTAACATTTGCCAGTTCTTAAGAGGTAAATATTCCTACCGAGGTCAGCTTAAGCTACCAATGTGACATCAGTGAATGCAGAATTGGAAAGAGATGCACAATAGCACACCATTATATAGTATTTCTACCATAGAGATGCAATAGACATAAATGATTTTAAGAGCATCAGTAATAGTAAAATATGGTAAAATAATTAGGAAGGGATACGTTTTGTGATTTCTTTTTAAAGTATGATTTACTTAAAATAATTTAATCTTTAATATTAGCGATATTTAACAACTGAATTGCAGAATTTCTGAAAATTTAATAATCAGCTCAAGAGCGTATACAAGCAGCTGTAGCCCATAATTGGATATGTGAAAGCAAAGTAAATTTAAAACGCTGGTTAACAATATGAGAAAGGGTAAAAGAGGATAATCGAAGGTAAAGCCTTTTGAAGTCTTTATATTATAGTGAAGAAGGGTAGAGACTTTTAAAAATATGCTTGCCTGTTTCTAAAGGTAATCATTTAGTAGATGCAATTAAAAGAAAAGAAATAGAATGTTTAACTTCCAAACTAGTAGTTGGAAGGAAAAGAAATAAAACTTTAATCAAAACGATAGAAAGGAGCAAGTGAGAAAAATAATGGTAAGTAGCGAACACAAAATAAGGTGGTAGAAATGAATCTAAAAATAAATAAGTCAACATCATCATAAAAGTAAATAGTGTAGGGCAGTGCAATGGTGGCTCAGTGGTAGAATTTTCACCTGCCATGTTGGAGACCCGGGTTCAAGTCCCAGTGCCTACCCATGAAAAAAAATAAGTAAATAGTATAAACTTGCCAGTTAAGACAAACTCTCAGATCTATTAACAATAATATTTAGCTATATTCCGTTTTAAGAGCTACACCTAAAATATAACAGAAAAGTTGAAAGTAAGGGGATAAAGTTATAGTAAGCAAATACCAGCCAAAGAATTCTACATTATTATCATTCAACATCGACATTAAGGCAAAAAATGTTAAGATTAAATAAAGATATTACCTTTTTAAAAATGAAACAATTTACCAGGAATGTATGGAAATGCTGAACTTACATGCATTTAACTATGTAGGCTTGAAAAATATAAAGCAAAAATTAAAAGAATGTCTGGAATTCTATTATTTTACTGTAGGTGAAAATATAAGTTTCAAAAGAATATAGACAAGACCCAACAAAACTGAATATATTCTTTAAGATGTCATACATTTCTTGTAAAACTGGGAAAAAAAGTTGTGGGATGATAAACACAAATCTCAGGATATATCATCTTTGCAGAGGAGGCTGGGGTGTGATCAGAGAGATGCATTATAGGTGCTTTAATGTTATTGGTAATTAATCTAGGTAGTGAGTATAAAAGTATTTTTAAATCACTAATGTTTATAAATATTCATAGATAGTTTAAGTTTTGTCTATATGAAATATTTGTAAAAATTAAAATCTCAAAAAATAACATAGGAAAACATATTTTAGAATTGTTTGAAAATGAAGCTCATTGAAGGGGAGTGTATTAATAGTTACTATTAACATGCATCATGAAGCTAAAATAACTAAAATTGTTTGTTACTGACACATCAATATAGGATAACGTGTAATACAATAGAATCATACTTTAAGAAAAAAGATTCTAATATCTTCAGAGGAAATTGAAAGCATAGGATAGCTAAAAAGAATAGGATGCCATGAGATGAGAACAATCAAAATAAGAAAGAGCTATTGGAAATTAAACATGTGATTTCCTGAATTTAAAAATTCAGTATAGGTTTAAAAGATAAATTCCATGAAATCTCCCAGAAAGGAGAACAAAAGGACAAAGAAACAGTAAATGAGTAACAGGTTAAGAGACAGAGGATCAATCCAAAAATTCTCATAACTATTAAATATCTGAAAATTATAATTGTAATTATAATTGTAATTGTATTGCATACATTGTACCAGGCCCTGTTTACCTATATTGACTCATTTAATAAGCAGTTTACCTATATTGACTTATTTAATCCTAAAGGTAGATACACTTCTTGCTCCCACTATTTTAGATGAAAAAGTAAATTGCCCAAGGACACATAACTGCTAAATGGTAGAACTGAGATATGAGACTAGACAGTCTCTAAGTCTTCATACCTAACCAAAATTTGTATATTGCCTCCCACTGCGTATTAACACTAGAATGTTAATACCTATGTGTTTTGAAAATTAATCACATGGAAGCAGCTTTCTAATTGTTCATTCTGAAATTATGCCTGTATTTTGAAGTTAGGAAGCCTGTAGATCAATCATCACTCTTGTGGAGTTTAGAAATTACAATTGTAATTTCTTGGTCTAAAAAACCAAGTTTTTGTTAAATTACAAACATATTTTATTAAACTTTAGAGGAGAGCTTTCAGTAACAGAGAACATGTGTTCATTTCTTATCCAGTTAAAACGATTGTGTTTTACTGTTTTATTAGTAATGTTTTGAAATTATTTTTATTACCATATAAATCAGAAAGGATTTATCTTTAAGATATGTATTAGAATTCTGCAGTTGCTATATTCTGATGCTATTGTTTTTCCAGGGTTATCTTGAAGAACTCTTACGGCTTCGAGAGAACCAGTTATCTGAATCTGTTTCCCAGAATAAAATACTACTTCAAAGGATTGAAGATTCTGATCTGGCCCATAAACTAGAGAAGGAACAACTGGAGTATATAATTGTAGAGCTTCAAGATCAGCTGTAAGTGAGATCCTTTTGGGAAAATTTTGGTGATACGGAAACAAAACACTACATTGAGTTCTGACATAGGATTCAAATTCCCAGGAACCTGATTTCCTACTAGACTAAATTACTTTTCATTCTTCCAGATGCCTAGGCATAATTCTAAAAGGATATATTATTGCAAAAAGTGGTATATTAGACAAGTACTACTCAAATTACAGTACTAGTGCATAAACTTCTACCTGGTTGTAGCACAGTTTAGTACAGCTATTTTTTTTTTCTAGCTAGATTTTTTGATGAAAAAAGCTATATATTTATCTACATTCTGGTGCAACCTCTTCACCTATCACTATTGGAAGCACTTGTACTAGACATACTATTTTGCCTAACTTATTTTTATCAGTTAATTGTATGATGAAAATCTTCACACATTAATATATGTTTAATTTTAAAAGGTGATTTTTGAATATTTTATTTTGAAGCAATTTCAAAATTTCATAGAAGTTGTAATAATACAAAGAATTCCTATTTGTCCTTTTGAGATTTAATGATTTTCAACAGTTTGTTACATTTGCCTTTTAATCTCTCTCCCTTGGCACAGACACATATTTTTAAGCACTTGAGTGGTTGTGTATTTTGTGCCCCTTTATGCCTTAATACTTAATTGTATCTTTTAGAAGAACAGAGATATCCCGTTACATAATCACAGCTTGGTTATCTACTTATCAATTAGGAAATGTAATATTAATTCAAAACTTTAATCATATCCATAATACATATTCCAATTTCACCAGTTGTCCAAATAATGTCCTTTATTATAACTTTTGTTTTCTAGTAGAGGATCCAATCCAAGAGCAAGTTTAATTGTTGGTCTCTTCAGTCACCTTTAACTTAGAACAGTTTCTTAGTCTTTGTCTTGCATGAGATTGAAATTTTTGAAAAATACAGACTAGTAAATTTATAGAATGTCCTCCGATTTGGGTTTGTTTACTCTTTCCTCGTGATTAGAATGAGGTTATTATTCGTTTTTGGTTGGAATACAACATAACTGTTTTGTGCTTCTCAGGATATCACATTGGAGGCACATGGTATTTGTTTGCCCTTTATTAGTGATATTAATTTTAATTGTTTGGTTAAAGTGTTTTTCTCCTCTGAATACTATTTTTCTTTTTCGTAATTAATATGTAATTTGCAAAGAGCTACTTTGAAATTATGTAAGTATAAAAGATGAGTTAAGTAAAATAGAGTATTATTAAGGCACATAAAAATTTAATGTTTTCTGGGAATTTGGATCTTGATGAAAAGAATTATATCTGTGTATTGTTCCTTACATTTTTTTCTGATATTTTAAAGAGGTTTGGCTCTGTGTGGCATCACTCATTGAGGTGTAGATTAATACTTTCCTTAGCCTTTTACATAAGCAAGAAGAATATCAAGAGCCAAACAATGGAGATTTCTGGTAATTTAATTTTGAAAGTTAAAAATTAAGATGATAGGGTGGTGTGACAGTGGTTCAGTGGCAGAATTCTCACCTGCCATGCCAGAGATCTGGGTTCAATCCCCAGTGCCCATGCCAAAAAAAAAGATTATGATGATAATTTCCTTTTCTTTCACAGCTAATACTGGCAGGTTGCTTTTCACTTAAAAATAATTATAAAATCAGTTTTAGTTTTAAGAGACATTTTCATTTGAATTAAACTTGAATCGATCACATTTATTTTACTTTTGAAAATTTAAAGGAAAAAAAGACTTTCAAACTTTTTAGTTTGAAAAAAAACAACTTACAGGTTTTACCATACCTCTATGCATGTGGGAGAAGAGGGGAATGTCATTTATCCTCTTGATTTTACACAGAAATGTTATAATTCTTTCTAAATATCTTTAAAGAGATTTAAGTTAAAGCAGTGTTTACCAGAATAGCAAATAAAAATAATGGCCATCAGTCAGAATTAGACGATTTTTTAATAGAATTTTGAGATTAAAGATTTATTTTCACAATGCATGGCTACAATCTCTAGCTGGGTATAAATCTGTATCTTTACAAGGTTCCTTTGTACAAAAATCACTTTCAAAGATACTGAACAGGAAAGTAAGATACATTCCTTTGTGAATGCTCACAACCTGCTACTTTATCAGAATAAGCTTTAAAATGCAGAATAGTGTCCTCATTTTGCTGCTGTAGGGGAGAGCAAGCTTTATTTTCCTTCTTCTTTTGCTGAGATTTTATTTTACTAAGTTAGGCAGTCAGTGCCATTCCCTTTGTTAATCCTGAGGGGAAAAAAAGTAGCCCTGAGAAGACTAAAATATATACTTTAAAAAGGAAAAGTGTGGGTAAGGGATATTAACAAATGGAAAATAAGGCATGCTGTATTTACTTCTACATTGTGCTGATATTTTTTTCCTGAATGATTTAATCCTTTGTCACTTAACTTATTCTTTTTATATACTTCTTAAATTATAGATATATCTTTGAATTACTATTAAAGTATGCTTTGATCATGTGTTGTGAATACTCATAAAAATCTGAACACTTTGTCATTTTGGCAGTGGAGTACAGGTTAGTGTGGTGCAATACAGAAGCATCTTGAAGGTTTCTTCCAAAATCAAGACTGTTTTCAGATACTGGCTCTACATGTGCTGGCTATGATCTCAATCATAAATTAGTTAATCTTTTGGAGCCTCAGTTTCCTCATCCATAAAACAGAGATAATATTCACCTTGTGAATCATGATGAGCATTGGATAGTATTATGTGTAATCATATAGCTAGGACAAATAAGGCATTCAAATAATGTTTATTCCTCTGCTTTGGTTTATAGAAACCTTAAAAAAAACTTTAATAAACCACTCAAAAATAATTTGTAAATTAAAATTATTTTATGTTATCATGCTAAAATGCTGCAGTTCAAACAATGAGTTTTGAGTTGATTGTATTAGCCTTCTTTTAGTTTCTAAATGGAAGTTAGATTAATATGTATAATTATAGTATAGATTTGTATATACCACATATGTGAGGGAGACATACATTATTACTAGTTAATGGGTGCCACTTTTAGTTGTAATTATTTTCAACTGACATGTTTGATGCAGTACTAATTTGGAGTATTTTTACATGGCATTAACAAGGGTACATTTGAATGATTAAGTTTATATTGATGGAATTTTCAAACTATTTTAAATCTCTGAATATTGTGAATATGAATAATGTTATCATTTCATTGGGAGATATGTCATTACTATAGGTTTCTTTCTCATCATTTTATTGCAATCTGATAAAGCTTGATTTTATTTTGTTCCAAGAACTGTTTTTAACTTCATTTTATTTATACATTAAACTTTATTCAGTAAAATAAATATAAGCAAGCTTAAAGTATCAATTATACAATTTTACAATTTGGAAAAATATACGGAAAGTTTGTCACAGGGTTATCAAATGCATTCTGTTTGGCATTTTAAAATAAATCTTATTGTCATATTTATGCCAATTGAGGGGACAACTTTTCATTTTTTAATTTAATTTCATTCAGTAAACATTTATTAAATGCATACTTTGTCCTCGGAATTGTACAAGTAGTTGAGAATAAAGAGAATAAAGATATAGTCTCTTTTCACAAGGGGCTTGCAAGTTAGTGAAGTAGACAGATTGATATCATCAGTCACATTGTTATTTGAAGAATACCTGTATGAGGAGGCATTGTCCTCAACCTCAGTTTTGACCCTCAGAGAGGTGATCTGCTGTACAAATGATTCTTTGTAAAACACTCATTGCAAAACTCAGGAATAGGAAGATACAGAATATATGCAAAACTTTAATGGTTTATCACATAATTGGAAGTTTTTTCCAGTTAACTGGTGAATTTTTTCTGTTTGAGCAATTATAGCAATAGCAACATGTCCTATGGGTTTCCTAGTGAAGGAAATGAAGGAAGGGTCTAAATAGTAGAGGTAAAGGATTTTTAAAGATGATCATTCATTGCTAAAATTAGGCCATGGTTACAGATAAAGAAGCACCTTGGTATACTTCATGGTAAGTAGCCATGGTGAGGATCTATCAGTCTGCAAATCATAAGTCACTGATACTAAGTGTGGGTGGTATAGAGCCTAACAAGAAAGTACAATGGTGTCATCATGACTTACTTAATAATGAATAAATTATTAAAATTCCTGATAATTTGTTTTGGCAGGTAATAGTTATTAAAATACTAAATTATGATCACATTAATATATATTACATATTCTGTTATCCATAGAAGGACAGAAAAGTCAAGAAAATGTTTCTAGAAGAGGAAAAAAATCTAATTACTAGATAGAATTAAAACCATATTCTTCTGTACTTTCTTGGGTGTTAGTGGTAAATTAGATTTTACAACAGGAAAAGATGCTAATATGATATGGATGGTATTTTACTGCATTTAGTCATGATATGCATCATTAACACTGCTGGAAGATTCTCCAGGAGAGCAGATGTTGACATATTTGAGCCAGGGGCCTAGTATCAGATGAGACTAGAATATAAGTGATTACTAAATTATATTTCATTGAAACGTGATCATCAGGCTAGAAGAAGGCTTACCTTTGGAAGTTTTATTTAATAAATGTTTTACATCGACTACATGCAAAAAAAAAAGATTCCTCAAAATACAATTTATAAACAATACACAAATCATTATTAGTAAAAAATAGCATTACTTTTATTGTCACATTCATTTTTTAGCATATAATTGACCTTTAAAAATTAAAATTATCACTTATATTCTAAAACTATTTATAATAATTTTTATTAAGAAAATTCATGTATACATAAGAGAGATTACAAGAGATAATTACACTGTAAAAACCTGATTTAAATCCAGCTTGAACATTTATCAAGAATTTATCACATTTGCTTTATCTATTTTCATTTCTTTATTTCCCCGCTCCCTCTTCTCTCTTTCTCTTTGGCTGAATGATTTAAAAATAAATCATGCCCTTCACTCCTATTTCAGTAGTCTTCTCTAAAAATTATGAACATTTTTTCACACCGCAGTGCCATTACATACCTGATAAAGTTAGAAACAATTCTTTTTATCACCAAATGTTCATCCATAATCAAATTTCCCCACTGTCTGAAAAAAGAATTATTTATAGTTGATTTGTTTGACTCAGGATTCAAAGAAAGTCACATACTACATGTGGTTATGTCTCTTAAGTCTCTTAATTGAGAGTTTTCCCCACCTTTATTTTTCCTGTCTTGTCTATTTGCAGAAACCTAATAACTTATATTTCCTATAGAATGTCCAACACTTTGGACTTTATTCTTTATGATTTAACTTGTTCCTCTAAACCTGTGCTGTCTATAACATTAGCCACTAGCTACATTTCCTGTTGCATACTTGAAATGTGGCTAGTCTAAATTGAGATGTGCTGTAAATATAAAATCCATACCAGATAATATAAAATAAAGAATATAAAATATCTCATTAATAACTTTCTATATTGATTACATGTTGAAATGATAATTTGTGGATATATTGGGTTAAATAAGCACATTATTTAAATTAATTTCACCTGTTTTATTTTAATATGGCTACTAGAAGATATTAAATCACAGATGTGGCTCTTATATTATGATTGGGTAGCACTGGGTCTGTACACTCTCTGTTGACTGTGGAGTGGCTGCATTAACATCATCTGGGAGCAGAATCCCAAGCCCACCCATACTTACTGAACCCAGAGTCTGTAATTGAACAAGATCCCCCAGTGATTAATTGACACATTAAAGTTTGAGAAGCACTGTCCTGTACTGTATATCCTGGAAAGTATATCCTGTTAACTCTGAATTAGTTGTTTTCAATCCTCATTGCATATTAGAATCATCCAGAGAGCTTTTAAAGACTTTTTCTTTTAAATGAGGATGCCTAACTGAACCTTACCACCAGAGGTTTTTTTTTATTTGACCAAAGTAGAACACAGGCAACTATGTATTTTTAAAATTTTCCATGTGTTTCTGATATGCAACCAGAGTTGAAAACCACTTCTGTGAGGAGCTGGATAAAATTTGGATTTGAATTCTTTGGCAAGAATAATTTATAAGTGCTACTGTGTATTTCATATGGTATCATATTGGGAAGCCTAATGGTTGTCTCACATTTAAAGATGCTAAGATTGCATAGTGTATTCAGATAGTGACAGCCTTCTTTGTAAAAGTTCTCATTGGTCCTTCCTCTAATGACTTAAAAGCATGGATAAGCCTTACCTGAGTCAATTGATTCATTAGGATTTATAAAATGATGATTTCCTAATTGTTATTCCTTCCACATTTATTGGTTGGAATCATCTGTAAAGAACTTTTCCTCATTGGTTAGGACTATTTGGCAGTTACTTTGAAATATAATTTTTAACAGAGTATTACTAATTTTCAAACTAAGATGCTACCTCTTCTTTCGAATGGGATTTTGTTGTTTCGTCTTGCTTTCCCTTTCATTGCTGAGAATAATTATGAACTTGTGTATTTTATATAAAATAGATTTATATAATCTATTCTACAGTGTGAATTAGCCCATATGAGATTCTTAAATAAGGGGATGATGTCAGTAGAACAAGGAAATCACTTTGATTCATAGTGATTTTTCCTAGGGCTTAATGTTTGCAAGTAATAGCAGCTGATTACAAAATAGACTAATACAGCCAAAATATACAAAGCCACCAGTAGATAGCATTGTCTCATTGTACATGATGTACATTTTTAGTACATTCCTCAGGTTCAATCTAGCTATGGCTTGGACATATTTGTTTCGTAATTACCCCGTGTTTGTGGATTTTCTTCTTGTATTCATGAGTTAATATCCTCTACCCTGTCTTACATTTTTTCTATCAGATGGCTTTTACTCTGTTTTTGTTGTTAAAGTCTAGATTTATTATAATATTTCTTTAGAAATTTAACAAATGTTTTTAGTTGGAATTATAATTTTATTAGGATTGTTATCATTTGCCCTCTGTTTGGAAACTTGAATAAGTTTTGAGTTGTCAGCCTCTAACTCTATTTTTCCTCATAAGGCCAGTTATTTTCTTTGTGATTTTGCAGAACACTTCAGTGGTCATTACATAGACATTCTGCCCATTAGATTAGAACTCTGTGTTAGTATGGTCATGGTAGATCTTGATATTCATGGAGATTATACCCTAAAATTTTCTCAATGTGCCATGTTCACAGACAGCATCAGAGTGCATCATAAGAATCACACCACATCAGGCAGTGTGATGAGTAGAAAATGACAAAGGTTTTCTTTAGTTCTGATGCTAGACTAACTCCTAAATTCATGTCATAACCCGTGTGCTCACATATATGTATTGCCTTATCATAATTTTTAAAAAATGCTTCTTGTCATGTACCTTTGGGGTTGCTTAGGAATAGCTGTGAGTCCAGATGTTAAATCTTTAAGTGCCAAGGGTTACCTGCCTTATATGTGTCTAGCAGCTAATAGTATAATTACATCGTGAGCATCAGCAAAGCCCCTGAGGTAAGTGGAAAAGAAGTAAGGGAGAATGGATAACCCTCAAGTATGGAGCCACAAGATATAAGATCAAACAAATAAAATAAAAGCTTTGAGTTTGCTAAGCATTACTATGCTAGTATAGAGTATAGGTTTCTATACCTTTTAAAAGAGTTTATAAGCAACAGTAGACTTCAGTCTAATCTCTGCAAGGAAAGAGGCTTAATTGTAGAAATCTTGTATTTTTCATTTTTAAAAAATAATGAATGTATAATATTCAAGACCCAAAAGAATGAGGGATCTCATTTTTTAAATCAAGAAAGTTCTTTGAGGAGTTTGAGAATAGAAGTGGAGGGAGTTGTTGAGAGCACCAACATTTAAGAAGTAAGTGGGGAAAGAGGAGACCGTGAGACAGACCAAGAAGGAACAGCCAGAGAGATAATGTAGTTTAGTTTGTTATTTCACAAGAGAAAAATGTGTTTTTGAAATATTTTTATTGAAAAATATCCGCACATATACAGTCCAACCATATTATACAATCTGTAGCTCACATCATCATCACATAGTTGTGCATTCTTCATCAGGATCCTTTTTAGAACATTTGCATCACTCCAGAAAAAGAAATAAAAAGAAGAACTCATACCTCCTATACCCCTTATCCCTCTCTTTCATTGACCCACGGAACTTCACTCTACCCAATTTTTACCTTTTGTCTCTCCCTATTATTTATTTATTTAACTCATCTGTCCATACCCTGGATAAAAGCATCAGACACAGGGTTTTCACAATCATACCGTCGCATTGTAAAAGCTATATAGTTATACAGTCCTCTTCAAGAATCAAGGCTACTGGGGCAGGCCACGGTGGCTCAGTGGGCAGAGTTCTCGCCTGCCGTGCTGGAGGCCTGGGTTTAATTCCCAGTGCTTGCCCATGCAAAAAAAAAATCAAGGCTACTGGAATACTGGAACACAGTTCAGCAGTTTCAGGTAACTTCCCTCTAGCCATTCCAGTACACCATATACTAAAAGGGATAGCTATATAATACATAAGAACAACCTCCAGGATAACCTCTTGACTCTGTTTGAAATCTCTCAGCCACTGAAATTTTATATTCTCTCATTTCTGTCTTCCCCCATTTGGTCAAGAAGGCTTTCTCATTCTTATTATGCTGGGTCCTGGCTCATCCCCACAAGTCAGGTCTCACATTGCCAGAGAGGTTTTGCACCCCTGGGAGTCATGCCCCACATATGGGGAGGGCAGTGAGTTCACCTGCCAAGTTGGCTTAGATGGAGAGAGACTGCATCTGAACAACAAAAGAGGTTCTCTGGGGGTGACTCTTAGGCATAATTATCAGTAAACTTAGCTTTGCCTTTGCAGGAATAAGCTTCATAAGGGCAAGTTCCAAGATTGAGGATTCAGCCTGTTGAATTGGTTGTCCCCACTGCTTGAGAAAATATCAAGAATTCCCCAGAAGGGGAAGTCAAATATTTCCTTTTTTCTCCCCAGTCCCCCAAGGGGACTTTACAAATACTTTTTTATTCTGTGTCCAAATTACTCTGGGATATATCAGGGCATCACATTAACCTGCACAAACCAAGATCTCCTACTCTATTCAAGATTCCATGTAATTATGGTGTTCAAGTAAACTGACCATACAAGTTAAATTAGATAATGTGTTGCCCAGGATATAATTTTTGCACCAAATAAACACCTCTTCCTTTGGTCTCCCACAGAGGTTGAAATTTCAAAATATGGATCATATCATGCTTTAACCAGTATTTTGATTTACCTTAGTCCTATCTACATCACCAGTCATATCTCTAGATTTTATCACTTTTTCAGCTTTTTAAATGGTTGCTGAATGGGCTAATGCTGACTTTCATAGCTTCAGTGCTTTAACTCTGAGTCTCACATGTCACGTAAATACCCAAAGTTTCTGGGAATGACCAGTTTATATTCACATAGTGCAGTATATCAGAATTTAGAAATATCAGTTACAACTCCTAAATATATGTGACTACTGTAAGAGCTTAAAATCTAGGACTCTTTACCGTAGGCCCCAACCTGATAACCCATGCTCTCGTCTTCAGTTCTCTGAGCTTGTGTATCATATAGTGCATATGAATGAGGCAAGATAATATTTGTTTTTTTCTTTCTGCCATTTCATTCAACATACTGTCCTTAAGGTTCATTCACTTAGTTGCACGCCCCACAACATCATTCCTACTTGCAGCCTCTCAGTATGCAGTCCCTTGTATGTAAATACATTTTCCCCTTCCATCCCTCAGTCATTGTACCCTTAGGCCATCTCCATCCATTGCAAATGGCTAACACTGCCTCCATAAATACCAGCATGCAAACGGCCATTTATATCCCTACTCTCAGTCCTCCAGATACATACCTAGCAATGGGACTGCAGGGTCATATGGCAACCCCACCCCTAGCCTCCTGTAGAACCACCACACTGCCCTCTGAAGGGGCTGTACCTCTTAGCTTCCCTACCAGCAATGAATAGGTACATCTATTTCTCCATATTTTCTCTAACACTTTTATATCTATGTTCATTTTTAAACAATTTTATTTGCACATCATGCAGTCCAATCTAAGTAAATAGATATGCCTTCACCATCATAATCTATTTGAAGAAATTTCGTTTTCTTCCACAAAGAATCCATACTCCTACCCTGTGCCCCCCACTTGGTAACATTTAATTTTGGCATAATGCCTTTGTTACATTCAGTGGAAGCATATTACAATGTTACCATTGATTATAGACCCTAGCTTGCATTAATTGTACTTTTTCCTGTATACCATCCATTTTCAACACCTTCAAGTGTTAACATTCATTTGTTCTCCCTCATGCAAAAACATTTTTGTATTTGTACAATTAATTGCCATCATTGTACACTATGGGCATTCCTAAGTTATACTGTCTCAGTTTTTATCCTCTAACTTTCCTTCTGGCTTCATACCCCCAACCTTTCTCCCTCAGTCGTACTCATACTCAGAGTCATTCAGTGTATTTATATTATTGTGCTGCTATCAGGTAGTATTGTGCTATCTATTTCTGAATCTTTACAATCAGTCCTGTTGCACAATTTCTATGCCTTCAGCACTAAATCTTTTTATCTCCTGATAATCTTTGTTCTTACTTTAACTCTCACAGTTCACTCCTTAATATTAAATTCATATTAATGAGACCATACAGTATTTGTCCTCAGTGTAATGTCCTCACGGTTCATCCACATCGCTGCATGCTTCATGGCTTTATTCCATCTTACAGTTGCATAGTATTCCATCATATATATATATATATATATATAACACAGCTTGTTTAGCTGCTAATACTTTGATGGGCATTTGAGCTGTTTCCATTTCTTAGCAATTGTAAATAATGCTCTGAAAAACTTCGATGTGCAAATGTCCATTTGTGTCCTTGCCTTCAGTTCTTCTGAATATATACCTAGTAATGGGATTGCAGGATCATATGGCAATTACATACTTAGCTTCCTAAGAAATTGCCAGACTCCTTTCCAGAGTAGTTGTACCATTTTCCATTCCCAGCAACAGTGGATAAGTGTGCCTCTTTCTCCACATCCTAGCCAGCACTTGTCATTTTCTGTTTTTTTTTGAGCAGGATTGGTACTAACTGGTTTTTGAATGCTTGGTAGAATTCACATGTGATGCCATCTGGTCCTGGACTTTTCTTTTTTGGAAGCTTCTTAATGACTGATTTAATGTCTTTACTTGTGATTGGTTTTTGAAATCATCTATTTCTTCTCAAGTCAATGTTGGTTGTTCATGTCTTTCTAGGAAGTTGTCCATTTCATCTACATTGTCTAGTTTACTAGTGTGTAGTTGTTCATAGTATCCTTTCATTACCTTCTTAATTTCTGCGGGGTCTGTGGTTATGTCCCTTCTTCCATTTCTGACTTTGTTTGCATTCTCTCTCTCATATTAGCCTCGCTAAGTGTCCATCAATTTTATTGATTTTCTCAACGAACCAGCTTCTGGTTTTGTTGATTGTTTTTATATTCTCAATTTCATTTGTTTCTGCTCTAGTCTTTGTTATTTCTTTCCTTTTGTTTGCTTTGGGGTTAGTTTGTTGTTCTTTCTCTAGTTCTTCCAAGTGAATAGTTAATTCCTCAATTAGTCCCTTTCTTCTTTTTTTTAAAATATAGACAATTAATGCAATAAATTTAATAATAAATAAAATAATAATATATAAATAAATATATATAGGCAATTAGTGCAATAAATTTCATTCTCAGCACTGTCTTTGCTGCATCCCATTAATTTTGATATGGTGTGTTCTTATTTTCATTTGCCTTGAGATATTTACTGATTTCTTTTGTAATTTCTTCCTTGACCCACAGGTTGTTTAAGAGTATGTTGCTTAGCCTCCATATATTTGTGAATTTTCTGGCCCTCTGCCTGTTAATTGATTTCTAACCCATTCCATTATGATCCTAAAAACTGTTTTGTATAATTTCAATCTTTTTAAATATATTAGACTTGTTTTGTGACCCAGCACATGGTCTATCCTTGAGAATGATCCATGAGCACTTGAGAAAAATGTATATCCTGCTCTTGTGGGTTGTAATGTTCTGTAAATGTCTGCTGTTAAGTCTAGTTCATTTATCATATTATTCAAAATCTGTTTCCTTATTAATCCCCTTTCTAGATAGATGTTCTATCCATTGACGAGAGTGGGGAATTGAAGTCTCCAACTATTATGGTAGAGTTGTCTCCTTCTCCCTTCAGTGTGGTCAGTATTTACCTCATGTATTTTGGAAAACTCTGATTTGGTAAATATTTATTATTGTTATGTCTTCTTGTTGAATTACTCCTTTTATTAATACCTAGTGTCCTTCTTTGTCTCTTTTAATTTTTTACATTTGAAGTCTAATTAGTTGGATATTAGTATAGGTCCCCCTGCATTTCTGCTTGTTGTTTGCATAAAATATCTTTTCTTAACCTTTCACTTTGAATATATTTTTGTCCTTGGGTCTAAAGTGAGTCTCCTGGAGACAGCATAGAGCTGGGTACTGGTTTTTAATCCATTCTGCCAGTCTTTGTCTTTTAATGGGGGAGTTTAGTCCATTAACATTTATTGTTGTTACTATACAGACAGTACTTTCTGCTACCATTTTGTCTTTTGGATTTTATATGTATATCTAATTTTGGGTATAGAATTCTAGGTTAGTAGTTTTTCTTATACCACTGCCTTCTTGCCTCCATGGTTGCTGCTGAGAAATCCACACAATCTTATTGAGCTTCCCTTGTATGTGATGGGTTGCTTTTCTCTTGCAGTTTTCAAAATTCCCTCTTTGTCCTTGACATCTGACAATCTGTTTAGTAAGTATGTTGGAGTATGTTTATTTAGATCTATTGTTTTGGGGTATACTGAACTTCTTGGATCTGTAGTTTTACGTATTTCATAAGAGATGGGAAATTTTCAATGTTTATTTCCTGGATTAGTCTTTCTGCTCCTTTTCCCTTCTCTTTTCCTTCTTGGACATCCACAACACATATATTTGTGTACTTCATGTTGTCATTCAGTTCCCTGAGACTGTGCTCATATTTTTCCATTCTTTTCCCTACATTTTCTTTTGCGTGTTACATTTTAGGTGTCCAGTCCTCTAGTTCACTTATCCTTTCTTCTGCCTCTTCAAATCTATTGTTGTAGATTTCCATTTTTTTTTTTTATCTCTTCTATTTTGTCTTTCATTCCTATAAGCGCTGCAATTTGTTTTTCAAACTTTTGAGTTCTTCTTTATGTTCATCCAATGTCTTCTTTATATCCTCCCTCAACTCATGGATTTGATTTTGATGAGATTTTGCATATCTGTTTGAACATCCTGAATTTACTATTTCAACTCCTGTATTTCATTTGAAGTATGGGTTTCTTCCTTCAACTGGGACATAGCTTCAGTTTTCCTAGTGTGACTTGCAATTTTTTACTGGCATCTGGGCATTTGATTGCCTTAATTAATTTATTCTGGAGGTGGTTTTCACTGTTTTACCTAGGGTTTTCTTGCTGGATGGCTTTGTTCTCTATCTGTTCTTTGACATTCAGTTCAACTTTCTAGACTTCTAGCATAGGTTCTATTTAACTGACCAGAATTTTTGAGTTCTTGTTTTTCTGATTCTTACCCTGCATATATGGAACCTTTTTATGAGGAAAACCTCCTCAGTTATGATAGACCCTAGTTAGACTTTCCCAGACCAGACAAGCCCATGTCTCAGGAGGAGAAAGTAGTCAGCATCAATTTTCCCTGAGGATGAGACCCAGTAGGTTGTGAGACTTTCCTCTGAAGCCTCTTGATTCTGTGCTTTTCCTATCCTGCCTAGTATGTGGCGCTTGTCTGCCTGCAGCTTCCCACCACCATAAAGTGATGTGGTGCTTTTACTTTCAGCAAACTCTCCCTGCCAGGGGTATGGTTGAGACAGAGGTAAGGTGGTAGGTGGGCTTTGATTGTTTCTGTTTTCTGGTTCCTGAGGCCTGAATTCCTTGAAGGAATTCCTGAATTCCTTGAAGGAATTCCTGAATTCCTTGATTCCGCTTGAGCTGGACCCCTCCTCCCTTTTCTTGGGGGAAGATAACCTTTCAGGGGATTAACCTCTTTTACTTGACTAGTTAATTTGTCTCTCAGATATTCCTTAGTCCCACCCTTGCCTGGGGCAGTGCTAGAGCCTGAGAGTGCTTGCAGTTCTATCTAATGAACTTTTAAGGAGTAAAAAAAAAAAAAAGCAGAAAGCCTTTTCAGAGCCAGACCCCCACCCCACTCCTTGGGTTTGCTGGTCAAGAGCTTAAGTTGGTACGTGGCTCTATGTATCCCAGTCTCTATGTGCCCCCTTTTCTTGGGGTCCAGCCTTTGGCTGGTATTTTGTGCTGTCCAGCTCAAAAAGCCTCTGTTTTTTTTCCCCCCACCCATCCCACCCCCTGTCTGTTGGGGCCAAAATCCCAATTCCTTTAGTTCTTATCCCAGGTTTATCTGTGCTGGGACCCTGTTTTCAGTAGTCAGAATTTGTTAATTAATTCTGTAATGAGAGCTTGGTTGAGCTAAGCCCTTGCTACTCATAAAGTCAATTTCGTTTTCCCTTGGGGAACCAGCCTGCTGTGTCTTTGGAGAAGGGACACCAGCCTCTACAGCTTCGGGGAGTTACAGCTCTTCGTGGGGTCGCAGCCAGTCCAGCTTGTCCAGACTGGTGTATGCTGTGTATCTTGTCACTGAGGTTCTCCCAACAATTTTCTGTACTGTTCCTGGCTACTTACTAGTTGCTCTGGAGGACGAACTTAATTCCACACCTTACTATGCCACCATCTTGCCCCCTCAAAAAATGTGGTTTTTGACATAGATTCACTTGGGAAACATAAAAATAATTAGCATTACCTGGAGCCCACACAGAATCTTATTTCATTGGCTTGAGTTCAGACTTGGGTATATAAGTATTTTGTAAATGCCTCCTAAGTTACAGTAGAGAAACACAAGACTAGAAGTTTGTTTACTGTGATGACTAAAAGAACATGATGATGTTTATTATGTTTTTAGCAATATAATTCCTTCTCTGAACATTGAAAGGTACTTTTTGTTGTTGTTGTAAGCAAGAAAGATGCAGTGGGAGATCTTTAATTTCTAAGGGTTCTGTAGTAGAATATATTTTATATTTGCTATTTTCCCTTGCAGGTTAGATTAGTCTTCGAAATTCATATTCTTTAACATTTTCTTTTGTCCTTTAGGTGTAGAACTTTGGGCTGTAGCTTATTTTGATAATGATAAAATTTGCTCTTTTATATTTCAGTATTTACTCATTCTACTGACATTTGTTGATTCCCTCATCTGTCCTATTTGCTAGCTTTAGAACTGAGTATAGAGAAATAAATCTGTTCTAGTCTCTGCCTTCAAGGTGTTTACAGAGGAAACAGACATATGAATATTAAGAGCAATAAGATGTTATAATTGCTATGATACAGATTTGTATGGGATATAGTGAGGATTAAGGATTTCATTGTGAAGGAGAATAAACTGGGAAGGATTTAAGTACATGGTGATGCTTACACTAATTCCATAAATTGCTGTAGATATACTGGTGGACTAATATATTAGTCAGCATTCTCTAGGGAAACAGAACCAATGGAGATAGCTGTAAATATGAGATTTTATAAAAGTGTCTCATGCAACTGTAGGAATGCATGAGTCTAAATTCCATAGGGCAAGCTGGCAACTCCAATGAAGGTCTTTGATAAATTCCTCAGGAGAGGCTGGGTGGCTGAAGTAGAGATGAAAATTCTCTTCTGACTTCTGTTTTTAACGCCTTCATCTGATTGGATTAAATGTCCCGCGTTGCTGAAGACACTCTCCTTAGTTGATTGTAGATGTAATCAATCATAGATACAATCAACTTATTGATGTTTTAAGTCCACGAAATGTCCTTAAAGTAATGGTAAAGCCAGTGCTTTCTTGACCAGACAACTGGGCACCATTATCTGGCAAAGTTGATACATAAACCTAGCCCTCAGGCAGATGGAAGACTTTGAACAAAACACAGAAATATTAAGAGCACAGCAGATATGTGAAATTCAATGGTAGTTCCTTGTCACACAAGCATTTTGGGTAAGACTGTATGTGTTTTGGGGGCTAGACATGGAGAGAGTCCATGGAATTATCAATATCAGGTCAGATTTCCATTTTATAAAGATAAAGCTTTGAAATAATCCTTTCTGATATGTAAACAAACACTACTTGTGCACCTACATTGTTCAAAGAACTATGTTAGGTACTAAGAATTTAAAAATGAGTAAGAAAAGCTTAAGAATATTGAATTCCAGTAGATAACCAATATCTAAATGATGCAGTAACATATATAAATATATATATTTGAACAGTAATGGAAGTATATATACTTTATGGGAGTAGCATAGCTGTGTTGGTCTAGGGAAGGCATCACTAAGAATTTGTTTTTTGTTGAACACTGATTTTTAGGAATTCTCCAGATGGCCAAGGGTGAGGAAGAAAGGAAACATATTCTAGGTAAAGGGAACAGCACATACAGAAACGTGATGGGTGTAAAACATCATGTGGGGAGGAATAGTGTTATAAAAATATTAAAGTATTAGAATCTTAAGTTTTCTGGGAACATGCAAGTATCTTTTATTGGTACTGCGTATTTTAACTTGATGAACCTTAGACAAAAAATTTCAATACCTATAAAATATTGTATTATTAGAGGAAAGGAGTAAATATACACATCTTGATGCCTCATGTTTATGTTACAACTTCTCACAAATTAAACTTTAGCATATTATGGGCAACTTGGATGAGGAATGCTATTTTTAAAAGAGACTTAAATAGTAGTGCATTTTTGCTAAATTTGTTTTTTTATTGAGAACAATGAGAAATAGATTTCCTTCTGAAAAGAAATAATGGATTCACAATGAAAAGCTTTTGGTGTCTTTTTTTATCAATCCAGAGTAAAAGAATTATTCTTGTATTGAAAGTATTAGTTAATATATTTTGCTTGCTCTGAAGTAGTAAAAAGATTCTTTGGTTGCAAGCAACCTCAACCAACTCTTAAGCACAAACGAAATTCATTACAAAGATAGCAGCAGCTCAAACAATGTGTATAAAGCCTGGGAAAGCAGGTCTGGAAAGAGGGAGGCCAAGCCACGCCAGAAAGCTGGGAAGCAGGAACTGTAGGGATGGTCAGTTAGCTGGTACCACTGGGTCAGGGCCCCACTGCTAGAATAAATAATTAAGTTGCTTTTGTCTATTTAATACTAGTCAGAATTCAAAAGTCAAAGGATGGACATATGATAAGAAATTCAATATTATTAGTCCTTGAGAGGTTAAACCATGTGACCCAACAATTTCACTCCTAGGGATAACACCCAAAAGAACTGAAAAGAGGGATTCAGACAGATCCTTGTACATGATGGTCACAGCAGTATTATTCACAAGTCAGGAGGTAGAAACAACCCAAATGTCGATCAGCAGATGAATAGCTTAACACAGCATAGTATGTTTATAAAATAGAGTATTTTTCAACCTTGTAGAAGAAGAAAGTTCTACAAGAATGAACCTTGAAAACATTATGCTAAGTGAAAGAAGCTAGACACAAGAGGACAAATATTGTGTGATTCCACTTATATGAAATATCTAGCATAGGCAAATTTATCAAGACAGAAATTAGATTAGAGGTTACCAGAGACTGCAGGGAGGGGAGAATGGAAAATTGTTGCTTAATAATAATGGGAAATTATTGCTTAATAACAGATTTCTGATTAGGATGAAAAAATTTTGGAAGTAAATAATGGTGATGGAAGCATAACATTGTGAATGTAGTTATTGCCATTGAATTGCACACTTACAAATGGTTAGGGTGGCAGATTTTATGTTACAGATAATTTACCACAATAAAAAGAAGAAATAGAGGTTTGGGGTTTTCAACCTAACTTTTTAATTAATTTGCTTGCCTTATAGCCTACTGGAATGATGAAAGAATGGGCCTCACACAACATTCCTCCAGGAACCTTTCTTCTCTGGGATTTTCTATATACAGGACCATGTCATCTGTGAATAAAGATTTTTACTTGTTTTTCAATTTTAATGCATTTTGTTTCTTTTCTTGCCTAATTGCCCTGGCTAGAACTTCCATTATAATATTGAATAGCGGTGGTGAAAGTGGTCATCCTTGTCTTATTCCTGAAAGTTTCTAGTTCTTCACCATGAGTATAATGTTAGGTGTGGATTTTTGGAAAATGGAAGATTCCTTCTATTTCTCTGAATTTTTTTTTTCATGAAAGGGTATTGGATTTGTCAAATGCCTTTTCTCTATCAGTTGAGATGATCATGTGGGGTTTTATTCCCTTTATTCTATTAATGTGGTGTATTACATTGACTTTCTTTGTTGAACCACTATTGCATTCTTGGGATAAATCTCATTTGGTCGTGGTGTATACTCCTCTTAATGTGCAGTTGGATTCAGTTTGTAGTTTTTTTTTTTTTTTTTGAGAATTTTCCAGCATCAAAAACTGATGCTTCATTGTATAAAGAAATTAAAGAGCTAAATAAATGTCATTACAATCCATGTTCAGGATTGGAAGGATTAATCTTCTTAAGATGGCAGTACTACCCAGGAAGATCTACAGATTCATTACAATCCCTATCAAAATTTATAGTAACCTTTTATTTTGCAGAAATGGAACCACCAATCCTTAAATTCATATGGAATTGCAAGGGTCTCTAAACACCCCAGACATTCTTAAAGGAAGAACAAAGTTGAAGAATTCATACTTCCCAACTTCAAAATTTACTATAAAGCCACAGTGATCAATATAGTTAGTACTGGCATAAGAATAGACATAGACCAATAGAATAGAACTGAGAGTCCAGATATGAACCCATACATCTCTGGCCAAGTGGGTTTTTGTCAAGGGTACCAAATACATTAAATGGGGGAAAGAATTGTGCTGTAACAACTGGATATCCACAGCAAAAGAAAGTTGGATCCCTAGTTCACACCATATACAGAAATGAACTCAAAATGGATTGAAGACCTAAACAGAAGAGCTAAACCCATAGAACTCTTAGAAGAAAGCATAGGGAAAACCTTCATGACATTGGATTTGGCAATGATTTCTTAAATATAACACAAAAAGCATGACGAACAAAAGTAAAAATAAACTATACTTCATCAAAATTAAAAACTTTTGTGCACCAAAGGATGTTATCAAGAAAGAGAAAAGACAACCTACAGAATGGGAGAAAGCAGTTGCATGTTGTGTATGCCATAAGGATTTAGTATCCAGGATATATAATGTACTGCTTCAACTCAATAAGATGATAACTCACCCAATTTAAACCTGAGGAAAGGATTTGAATAGATATTACTGCAGAAACATATACAAATAACCAATAAGCAGATGAAAAGATGCTCAACATCATTAGTCATCAGGGAAATGAAACTCAAAAGTATATTGAGATACCATGTAACACACACTAAAATAGCTATTATTTAAAATACAAAAAAATAAATATTGGTGAGGATATGAAAAAAATGGTACTTTTTAATATTGTTGGTGAGAATCTGAAATGGCACAGCCGCTTTGAAAAACAGTTTGGCAGTTCCTCAAGAAGTTAAACATATAATTACCATGTACTAGCAATTTAACTTCTACATATACACCCCCCAAAAATTAAAAGCAGAGACTCATACTGATGTGTACGCTGATGGTCATCATAGCAACATTATTCACCACAGTCAAAAGGTGGAAACAACCTAAGTATCCATCAATGGATGAATGTATAAACAAAATATGGTGTGTGTGTGTGTAATGGAATATTTTTACCCATAAAAGGAATGAAGTTCTGATGCATGCTACAACATGGATGAACCTTGAAATCATTATGCTAAGTGAAATAAGCCAGACACGAAAGGGCAAATATTTTATGATTCCATTGAGTAGGCAAATTTATAGTGACAGAAAATAGATGTTACCAAGGGATGGGGAAGGGGGAAATGGAAAGTTTTTGCTTAGTAAGTTGTTTCTGTCTGGTGTCATGAAAAAGTCTTGACTATAGATGGTGTTAATGGTAGTACAACTTTGTTAATGTAATACCACTGAAGTGTACACTTAAAAATGGTTGAAATGGAAAATTTGCATTATATATGTTATCAGTAATAAATAAATAAAATAACAGTTTGGAAATCTCATGACTTTTTATTTTACATCTTTCTGTGTTCATTTTTTTTCATTTTGATTACTTTTTGTTTACAATGTTTAATACCTTTGATAGATTGTTTCTAAATTTTGCAGCTAGAAAATCATACAGGTGGCATCTCTGCTCCATATTTTAAATATTTGGTAATCTATAACTTTAAGATATCAGGGATGTAATACACATCTTGGATTGTTTTTTATTTCAAAATAATGATGTGCTTTGGTATAATCTCTGTGGAAAAGAGGGGAAATCATAATTTCACAAGTAGTGATTTATTGCAGCCAGCAGGAAAAGAATTAAAAGCACATAATACAGGAGACAAAACTGTAATAGCCCCAACCAATCTTTCTGTAGTTTTTGTTCACAATCTGTTAGCATACCATTTTTAAAAGATGACTTTTGGGGACTTAAACTGATACCATTAGGTCCCTCTGCCATTGCAGAGCAATGAAGACAAAAGCACTCATCATCTTAATATTCACAGGACTGTGCTAAAGAATAATGATTTAAGATCAAGACAAGAGTTAACTGCCCACCTCACCAACCAGTGGCCTTCCCCAGGAGCTCTGGATGTCAATGCTGTTGCCTTGGATACGTTGCTTTACCGAAAACACAATAAACAGTGGTATGAGTAAGTGTAACACTTTTTTTTTTCCAAATAGTTACAAATTTAGTTGTACCAAAACCATATGGATATTCATTCACTTTGGTCTCTCAGTTCTTCTTTCTGAATTCATTATATTTGAGGGTACAAGTAGGATACAGGACTACTTTGGCTTGGTAAAGTTAGATTAAGACAGTGAATATGTTCATGTTTTTGGAGCCAAGGCATCCTGGGCAAGTAAACTATTTTAGAAATTTTTATGCAATACTGTACTCCTACCCACTTCTCACGATCATTTAGCCAATCCTTCAGTTAAATCTGTGAGCTTTTGTTTAATGTGACATGCAGTTTTGAATTCCTGTTTTGGTGTTATAGTTGCCTTAGGATTAATTTTCCTGCTAGATGGAACAAAAGGCATTCTGTCTCATTTAAGAACAAAAAGATATTTACTTGTTCTTGGTAAGTCTAGAAGAGTTTTGTTCATTTTCAATAAATCTAATTTTTAGAGGCTATAGAAAATATAATTACTCCATTTATGGGCTTCAAAGACCCTTTTGTAATTTCCTTGTCCTAATGTTCAGGACTGTTTCATTGACATAATGTTGAGGAAGCGGCAATATTTTACACTGTCTTCTTTTATGTAATTTTCATTTCGGACCTTGAAAAATGTATTGCCTTTTTTTGGCTTTTAGCCACTTTTACATCTTAACCATTTTTTCTAGTTTCATTACTTTTCTATCTTCAGCTAATTTTCTGATTATTTTCTCCCTCCCTCCCATCCCCTTCTATTCTCTTCCTTTTTCCCTCTCTCTCCCTTTCTTCTCTTCCCCTCTAGTTTCCTAGGCTTCTCCATGCTGATACCAAGAAATTAGACTGTAAGAATGTTCAAATCAAGGCATCATCTTTTCTCCTTCCTTCTTCCCTCCTTCTCTTTTTTATTCTTTCCCTACTTTTCTTTTGGAGTCCTTGTTTTTACATTTCAGCAGCAGAAGCCATGGTTCTACTTGGGTTTCTTAGGATGCCTTTCATTAGGTAACTTCTATGAGGAATGTTTCAATAACGATATAATTTCTACCCATTTTACTCTCTGATTTTTTTTCTTTTATCAGAGGTAGAACTCAAAGTAAATTTTGTATTATTCCAAACTTTGGTTGTTTAAACTATTATAAGGGTCTTTAACATATTTTTCTTGTTTTTTTTATCATTAGAGATAAGTAGGAAAAAGTATGTATATTATTTATAGAATATATCAGTTGAACCCTCTTTAATATTGGTTAAATCAATATTCTCAGTATGATTCAAGGTATTGACTTTAGATCTTTCATGGACTGGGATCTTTGTGAAAGTTATGAATGTCTAGAATGCCTTATTATACTGGTATATAATGCTACATTTCTGTGGCATATTTATTTTAAGAGAAGAATATTATTTTACTTGTATTTCTAATTTTTGATTGAAAAATTGAATTTATACAAATAAGTGGAACACTTACCTTATCTATACAAAACATAAAAAATTCCTGTTCTTTTCACTAAAAAATATAACATTAAAATCTGATAAGTGTGGTGGCCCTTTTCTCTCAACCTAAAGAGGTCCTTTTGGTCCAGACTTTTCCATCTGTGGTTCAGCCCTTGGAATCATTCTTCCTTCATTTCATCCTGTTTCTGATCCTTCTAGTCCAGGCTGGTGTCATTTCTGCTAATATAAAATTCTCAAAAACTTAGTTGGTCATCCATGTAATTAATACAAGGTGGTCCAAGTGATCAAACAAAAAGTATCTTTAACAAAAATTTCCTGGAAGATTTCATTTCCATTCCTCACTTATTCTGAGATGATTTGTTGGATACCGGAGTCATATGTTTACTCTCTTTAGTAAACTGATATTCAGTCACACCCTCATGTAGAGCTCCATTCTTTGAGGACTAACCTCCTGGAACTTGGGGGTGGGGGGCAGGGGACAGTGGACTGTGAGGGCTGCTTTTGGCCCTGGTCTCAGAAAACAGTTATCTTGATAGTCTCAAAATTTTCTAAATCATCGGTGCTGGTTCTTTTTTTCTTTTTTGCTTAACAGTTCAGCCCTCAATTTATTTCTTTCACGTTTTACTATAAGCAGCAAAATGAAACCAGACTCCACCTTCCATACTTTCCTTGGAAATCTGCTCAGCTAAATATCCAAGTTCATCACATGCAACTTCTGCTTTCAGTATTACACCAGAACACAATTTTGCCAAGTTCTTTGCCATTTTATGACAAAGATTATCTTTACTCCAGTTTCCGATAAGACATTCATTTCTTTTTAATGCCTCACCAGAATCACCTTTAATGTCCATATTTCTACCAGCAGTTTTTTCAAGGCAACTTGGGCTTTTACTGTTAGGTACCTCAAAATTCTTCCAGGCTCCCCTCATTAACCAGTTCCGAAGCTATTTCATATTTTTTTGTATTTGTTTTATCAGCACCCCACTTCTGATGTTAAAAACTTAGTTTGTCAGGGCTGCTTTAATAAAGTACCACAGAGTTGTTGTCTTAAACAACAGGGATTTATTGTCTACAGTTTTAGAGACTAGAAGTCCAAAGTCAAGGTATTAGTGGAATTGTGCTTTCTCTGAAGTCTGTCTATGGCATTCTGGTGGAGACTTGCCAAAAATCCATCTCAATCTTTGTCTATGTCACACTGCCAACTCGCCCTTCCTGTTTGTCTCCTACTGCGTTGTCCAAATGTTCTCTTCTTATATAAGCACTGCAGTCACACTGTATTAAGGCCTACCCTGATTCATTATAGCCTCACCTTAACTAAAAACATCTTCAAAGACCCCATTTGCAAATATGTTCACATCCACAAGACCAGGGGTTAGGATTTGAATATGTCTTTGTCGGGGACAGTTTTCAGTTTATTACACTATATCACTGGGTAATACTTTCTTTCCCTGATCTTATTTCCTCACATGTAGTACTGTAGATAATGCTTATCCAATAGAATTATAAGGATCGAATGATTTGATAAGTTGTCTGTCACGTAATAGCTGCTCATTGAATATTTAAACTATGTAGTTTAGAGTATATTTGCTTATCTGTATCCATAACCTCATATAACCACGATTCTTCCAGGTTTGGAGAATATGTACCATCCCAGGTCACGAGCTCTACTTTGTGAACTTTAAGTGACCAGAAAGTCCCCAACTGTTCTGAATAAATAATCCTAACTTTCTCTTGTAGAAATTGAGGCTTTGAATTTTCTGAACAGAGGAGTGATCTATAAATCATGCTTGAAAAAAATCATACCTTTTTATTAAGATCCAGTTTTTACTCTCCTCAAATGTCTAAGTTAAGTCTCTTGAACTGCCTGCCCCCCTCATTCCTTTTAATGTGATTGATATTTATCTCAGTAATTTATTGAGACTCTACAAAGTATGAGGGATGTGACCAAGCCCTATTTAATAAGGAACATTGGCTTTCTCAATAATTTAAAAATTAGTTATTGTTTTAATGCTTGTAGATGGTTTTCTTCTAATATACTGCATCTATAGTCATTCTTCTAAAAGCTCTCTAACATCATTTACCCAGTGAGCTAGATAAACTAGAGATAAAGAGAAAGGAGGGTATGATGTTTGATTTATTCAATGAATTTGTTGGTCTTGTTAATATTTCTTAAATTGGGCCACTGTATATCTTGACTATGTTGTCACCTACTTAAAGAAGGATCACTCTTACAATAGAAGATCTTATATTTATTTCCACTTAACTATCCTGGTTATAAAATTTTAAAATATGATCTCCAATTTATTTCTGGATTATTTAGCTCTGACAGGATTACCTATACTGCTTTTTATATCATTTCCTTTATTTCAAACATAGGAACATCATGTTAAAAATAGGTAAAATATTACAGGCTTACTGCAGAAACTCAGTTTATGAAGAACTTTCCCTTAATACAATATAGAATAACTTTTATTTTTGTTTCCAGTTAATTCCGTTTTAATATTTTTCTTTATATATAGTCTAGATTACATGGACTTGTTAGCTATCTATCATAGAATCTTATTAGATTTTCTGTTACATAATCTGACAGAATGATTGCCGAATACATCCATTTCCATCCCTGAAGATCAGATTCATTGTCATCATATTTATATTTTATAATTAAGCTTTTTAAGTCTTCTAAATTTATCACTGTCTCCCAATTTGGCTGTCATTCAGATTGCAAAATTATCAACGATAATGGGTTTTTAACTTTTTGTTTTGAAATAATTTCAAATTTACAGGAGAGTTGCAAAAATAATACAAAAATAATACAGAGAACTCCAATATCTCATATCCAGACATCTAAATTTACAACTTTTAACATTTTGTCATATTTTTATTATATCATTTTCTCCATCTCTGTCTTCTTTTCTGCCTGCCTGCCTGCCATCCATCTCTTTTCTAAACATGTAAGAGTAGGTTACATATATCTTGTGCCATGACTGTTTAATACTTGCATGTATAGTTCCTAAAAACAAGGAGAAGGGATATGCCCTTAATAATCCCTCTGTAAGCTTTTACTTTTTCTGAATAACTTTCTAATGAGTAGACAATCGCTTCAGATTATTGGTGGCACTCCTTATGTATGTTTTTCCAACATTTCCCACCTGTAGGAACCTCTCAAGCATTAATGCTGCAGAAGTCTTTTACAGTTTATTAATTTTAGCATTTATCTGACTTTCATATGTCCTGTAAAAGGTTGTTATTTTTATTCTTCAATTAATTTTACTAGATTGAGACTATGTGTGTGTGCAAATGCTTATTTTTCCTCAGACATATTTATATGAAACTTTCACCAAGAATAAAGAGAATAGCTTATCCCTTTCTCCATGTACATTCATGTCCATGTGTATATGCAGGGTGTGTATGTTTTTCTTTTCTACATATGGATGACCCTTGTCCCATTATATGCCTCATACTCTGTTACCTAACTACCACAAATAATGTAAACTATTATTGACTTCAACACATCTACTGGACAAGTAAATGACATAGGTTATCTATATTATTACTCTGATCATTAATGTAAAATGTTTAAGATGTAGAAAAATTAATAAGCAAATTCAGGTCTGTCACAATTTCCTTTCTAATTTGCTTTTATTTGGTTCCCAGACTAATGTATAGAAGTTTGTATTAGAATGTTTTTCTATTCCTTCTGCTAAAACAAATACCATACAATAGGTTGACTGAGACAATGAAAATTTATGGGCTAGGTGGAGGCTAGGAGAAATCCAAAATCGAGACATCAACAGGTGATGCTTTCTCCCTGAAGACTGTGGAATTCTGGGGTTGGCTGCAGACAATGCTTAGTGCCCTTTGACTCCTCTGCAACTTGGGGATATCCTTTCCTTTCTCTTATGGGTCCTATTGACTTCCAGATTTTCGCTTCTCCTGTGGCTTCTCTCTCTCTGTCCAGTCTCCATTGCTTAAAGACTTCAACCCTCTTGGATGAAGGCCCACCTTCATTCAGTTTGGGCACACCTTAACTAATAACATCTTCAAACGTGCTATTTACAAGTGGGTTCGCACCCACAGGACCAGGAGCTGGGACCTGAACATGTCTTTTGTGGGGGGCAAGATTCAATCTCCAAAAGTGAGTGATATAAAAACAATGTTTAAATAGATATCGAGTGTAGATTTTATTGCATCCCAAATGCCCATCACGTACAGCATAATTCCTACATGTTTAAATTATATTTTAAAATTTAACAGCATAAACTATAAACCTTTATAGCTATACTATATGATTCTTAATACCTTAGGCTCTTGTTTTGATTAAGTATACTCTTGATATTTTTAAAATATTATACTGAGAAATACTAATAAGCTGTTAGTTGGATTGGTGTCTGGTGGGTTACACTTAAATCTTATAGTGATGTTAAGGAGCCTAGGATTCTAAGACAGATTTAGTGGTGGCCTTATAAAAAAATTTTGTGATAATATATATATAACATAAAATTCCCCATTATAATTACTTACACATATACGATTCAGTGGTGCTAATTACACTCACTATGTTTGCACCTATTACCACTATCCATTGCCCCAAACAGAAATTCTGTACCCATTAAGCATTAACTCCTAGTTTCCTTATTATATTGACAAACACCATATAATGGGTTGGTTGAACAATAGGACTTACTTGCTTATGATTTCAGAGGCTAGAATGCGTTCTTCCTCTCTGAGTTTGTAGTGTTCTGATGCCTGACAGTCGTTGGGTTCCTTGGCTTTTCTCTCACATCGTAGTATCTTCTTTCTCTTCCAGATTCCATTGACTTATAGCTTCTACTATTTCACATAGCTTTCTCTTCATAAGCCTCCAGTAATAGGATTAAGGCCCAACCACATTCGGTGGGGCCACACCTTAACTAAAAACATCTTCAAAAGGCCCTATTTACAGTGGGTTCACCTCAGAATTGATTAATATTAAGAATATGTTAGGTGCATCAACCTAGCACATCCCTCCTTCCCTACCCCAATTTCTTCCCTGGTAACTTGTAATTTACTTACTATGAACTTGCACATTATAGTTATTTCATATAAGTTGGATCATACAATATTTGTTCTTTTGTTTCTGACTTATTTCACGCAACATAATATATCTTCAAGAAACATTCATGTTGTAGCCTGCATCAGATGTCATTCCTTTCTATGGCCAAGTAATATTCCATTGTAATGTATATATCACATTTTGTTGACCATTTATGTGTTGTGAACACTGGGATTGTTTCACCTCTTATATATTATAAATAATGCTGCTGTGAACATTGATGCAGATACCTGTTTGTTTGTTTGTTTTTGCATGGGCAGGCACTGGGAATATAACTCTGCCTGTTAAGCCACGGTAGCCTGCCCACAAATACCTGTTTGAGTATTTGCTTTCAGTTCTTTGATGTACATATCAGAAAGGGGGATTGATGGATCAGTGGTAATTCTGCACTCAATTTTCTGAGGAACCTCCAAACTGTTTTCCACAATGGCTGCACCATTTTACATTCCCACCAACAATGAAAGTTCCTGTTTCTCAGCATCTAGTCCAACTTGTTCTTTTCTCTTTTTTAATAATGGTATAAGTGGTAGCTCATTGTGGTTTTCTAATTCTCTAATGTTTTAAATATTTCTCTAATGTCTAATAATGCTGAGCATCTTTTCATGTGCTTAGTGGCTATTTGTATGTCTTCTTTGAAGAAAAGTATATTTAATCCTTGCCCATTTTTAAATTGGGTTGTTTATCTTGTTGAGTTTTAGGAGTTCTCCATATGTTCTAATATTAAGTCCTTATCAAATACTTGGTTTCCAAATATTTCTCCTATTCTAGGGGATTGTCTTTTCTCTTTCTTGTTAGTGTACTTTTATGCACAAAAATTTTAATTTAGAAATAGACTTTATATATTTTTAATTTTGTTCTAGTGTTTTTGTGTTTTATCTAAGAATATATCTAAGATCATTGCCAAATCCCAGGTCATGAAGATATACCCCTATATTTAAGTTATTGATCCCCATTTTGAGTTAATTTTTCTATATGGTATAAAGGAGAGATTCACTTTCATTCTTTTGAGAGTGGATATCAGTTTTCCCAGCACCATTTGTTGAGAACACTATTCTTTCCCCATTAAGAGAATTTGCCACTCTTGTGAAAAATCAATTGGCCACAGATTTAAAAGTTTATTTCTCAACTCTTTCTTTTCCATTGGTTTATATGGCTGTCCTTATGCTAGTACAACACTGTTTCTGTTTTGTTTGTTTGTTTTCCATGAGCAGGCACTGGGAAGTGAACCCAAGTCTCCGGCATGGCAGGTGGGAATTCTGCCACTGAGCCACCATTGCACCGTCCCACACTGTTTTGATTACTGTAGCTTCATAATAAGTTTTGAAATAGGGAAATGTGAGACCCCCTACTTTTCTTCAAGATTGTTTTAGCCTTTGAGGCCCCTTGCCATTCTATATGAATTTGATTGTTGGCTTCTCTATTTCTGTGAAAAAGTCTGTTAGAATTTTTACTGGGATTGCATTGAATCTGTAAATTGCTTTGGGTATTATGACTTTTTGCAATATATATTCTTCTGAAAATCCATAAATACAGCACATATTTCCATTTGTTTAGGTCTTCTTTAATATCTTGAGGTAGTGCTTTGTAGTTTGAGTTTGTCATTTACATCTTTGGTTAAATTTATTTTTAGATAGTTTATCCTTTTCGATGCTACTGTAAATGGAATTATTTTCTTTATTTTTGGATTGTTCCATACTGGCATATAGAAATACCACTTATTTTTTAGTGTTGATCTTCTACCCCCACTATTTTACTGCAGTTGTTTATTAGCTCTAGGAACCTTCTTGTAAATTCTTCAGGATATTCTGTATAGAATCTTATCATCTGGAAATAAGGAAAGCTTTCCTTGTTCCTTTCCAAATTGATGCGTTTTATTTCTTTATCTTCCTTAATTGCTCTGGCTAGCACTTCCAGTACAATGTTGAATAGCAGTGGTGATAGGGTACATCCTTGCCTTGTTCTTGATCTTTAGGGTAAGCTTTCAGTATTTCACTATTGAGTAAGATATTCACTGTGTGTTTTGCTTTTATGCCCATTTTAGTTTTACATTGCAAACACCATGCAGTGGGTTGGCTTAAACAATGGGAATTTATTGGCTCTCATTTTTGTTGCTAGGAGAAATCACAATGAGGGCATCATCAAGGCCATGCTTTCTCCCAGAAGAATATGGTGTTCTGGAGCTGGCTGCCAGTGATCCTTGGGCCCTACCTTTTCTGTTAATGGCAGTGGGCATGGAGACCTCTCCTGGCTTCTCCCTTCTCTTCCTGTTTCCATTGAATTTCAGCTTCTGGCTGCTCCCTTTGTGGCTTTCTTTCTGTCTGAATTTCATTCTGCTTTTTAAGAAATCCAGTAATAGGATTGAAACAAATCCTGATTGAGTTATGCCACACTTTAACTGAAGTAACTTTATCAAAAGATGTTATGTACAATGGGCTTACACCCACAGGAATGAATTTAGTTTAAGAATACTTTCCTGGGGTCCACAGCTCCAGCCACTACAGTTCCCTTATGTAAGGAAGTTTCCTTCTATTACTAGTTTCTATATGTTATTTTCAAGAAAAGGTGCTGAATTTTGTCAAATGCTTTTTTTAAATCTATTGCGATTATCACAGTTTTTTCATTCTGTGTATTAATGTGGTATATTATTTATATAATTGATTTTCTTATGTTGACCCACCCTTGTATTCCTGTGATAAATCCCACTTGGTCATGGTATATAATCCTTTTAATGTACTATTGGATTTAGTATGCTAGTATTTTATAGAGGCTTTGTATGTCTGTTTCATAACATAAACTAGTCTATAAGTTTCTATTCTTGTGCTACATTTTTCTGGCATTGGTTTTAAAGTGATGTGGGCCTTATAGAATGACTTAGGTAGTATTCCCTTTTCTTCAGTTTTTTGGAAGAGTTTGGGAAAGATTGGTGTTAAATCTTCTTCAAATGTTTGGTAGAATTCAGCAGTGAAACCATCCAGTCCTGGATCTTTCTTTTAGGTAGTTTTTTGTTTCCTGTCAATGTCTGTACATATTATTGATCTTTTGAGTATTCCAATACTTCTTGAGTCAGTTTA
Organism: Tamandua tetradactyla; assembly: GCF_023851605.1. Classification (NCBI taxonomy): domain Eukaryota; kingdom Metazoa; phylum Chordata; class Mammalia; order Pilosa; family Myrmecophagidae; genus Tamandua; species Tamandua tetradactyla. The sequence goes on along the minus strand of NC_135327.1, from coordinate 129,136,081 downwards.
GGTAGTTTTCCTTTTTCTAGGAATTTATCCGTTTCATCTACAATATCTAATTTGTTAATGTACAATTATTCATAGTACCCTTTTATAATCCTTTTTATTACTGCAGGGTTTGTAGTAATATCCGTGATTTCATTCCAATTTTGGCTATTTATATCCTCTCTCAATTTCATCAGTCCAGCTGAAAGTTTGTTAATTTTATTAATCTTTTCAAGGAACCAAATTTTAGTTTTGTTGATTCTATTATTTTTCTGTTCTTTATATCCTTTGTCTCCACTCTGATCTTTCTTCTGCTCACTATAGGTTTAGTTTACTTTTCTTTTTCTAGTTCTTCTAAGTTAGTTTACAGATTTGAGATCTTTCTTGTTTTTTAATTAAAGCATTTGATAGCTATAAATTTCCTTCTCAGCACAGCCTTTTCGGAATCCCATAAATTTTGTTTTTATTTTTATTCACCTCAAGATATTTCTTAATTTCCCTCATGATTTTCTTCTTTGACTTCTTGGTTTTTAAAGTTATATTGCCTAGTTTCCACATATTTAAGAATTTTCCAGTTCTTCCTTTGTTATTGATTTCATTCTATTGTGGTTGGAGAAGATACACTGCATTTCAATCTTTGTAAGTTTTAATTTATTGAGACTTGCTGTGATCTAACATGTGGTCTATCCTAGAGACTGATCCATGTGTAATACAGAAAAATGTGTATTTTGCTGATTTTGGGTAAAATGTTCTATATATGTCTATCAGACTTAATTGGTTTAGAGTGTTGTTCAAGTCTTCCATTTCCTTATTGCTCTTATTTCTAGATGTTATTATTGAAAGTGGTGTATTGAAGTCTCATAATATTAATATAGAACCATCTATTTCTCCCTTAAAATATGTCAGTATTTGCTTCATGTACTTTGGAGCTTTGCCATTAGGTGCATATATACTTCTAATTACCATGTTTTCTTGTTGAATTGACTCTTTTATCAGTATATATTTATACTTATTTGTCCTTCTTAACAGTATTTGACTTAAAGTCTATTTTATCTGTTATTACTATAGCTACCCAAGCTCTCTTCTGGTTATACTTGCATGATATATTTTTCCATCATTTCACTTTTATCCTACTTGTGTCTTTAAATTTAAGGTGAGTCTCTTGTAAATAGAATATAGTTGAGTCATGCTTTTCAACCACTTTACTAATCTCTGCCTTTGGACTGGAGAGTTTAATTCTTTTACATTTAAAGTAATTACTGATAATGTACAATGTTCTGCCATTTGCAGTTTGGTTTTTGTAAGTCTTATCCCATTTTTGTTCCTCAATTCTCTGATTACTGGCTACTTTCATATTTATTTGATCTTTTATAGAGAACACTTTTTGTCTCTTCTCATTTTCTTCTATGTTTTTCAGATATTTTCTTTGTGGTTACTATGGGGCTTAAATTTAAAATCCTCAGTCTACAGTAGTCTCACTTGTTTTGATAGCTACCTAACTTGAATAGCATACACAAACTATGTTTCTGTACCCCTCCTTTCCCCCACCTTTATGTTGTTCCAGTCATAATTTTCTTCTTTTATACATTGTGTGTCCCAAACCATGGATTTATCATTTCTTTTTATGCATTTGAATTTTAGTGAGTATGAGAAGTAAAAAGTAGAGTTACAAATCCAAAAATACAGTAGTACTTGCTTTTGTAATCACCCTTGCATTATCTTTACTCAACATATTTCATTTACAGTCTCCTGTCTTAACTTTCAACCTGAAGTACTTCCTTTAGTAGTGATTATGGGGCAGGTCTACTGGAGATTGACTTGCAACTTTTGTTTATCTGAAAATGTCTTAATCTGTCCCTCATTTTTGAAAGACAGTTTTGCTGAATATATAATTCTTGGTTGACAATTTTTTTTAAGTACTTTCAATACTTCATCACAGTATCTTTTTGCCTCATGGTTTCCGAAGAGAAATTGGCGCTGAATCTTATTGAGGGTCCCTTGAACTTGACATATTGCTTCTGTTGTGAAGCTTCAGGATTCTATTTTTTAGTATTCAACAATTTGAGTCAGATTTCTCTCTTTCTGTTTGACAATCAATAATTTGATTATATGTCTCTGTGAATCTCTTTGAGTTTATCCTCTTTGGAGTTAATTGAACTTTTTAGATGTGTATATTCAAGTTTTATGTTAAATTTGGGAAGTTTTCAGCCATTGTTTCTTTGAATATTTTCTCTGCTCCTTTCTTTCTTTCTTGGACTACAATAAATGTGTATATCGGTATACTTTGATGGTGTCCCACCAGTCTCTTAGGCTCATACCACTTTTCTTTATTCTGTTTTCTGTCTGTTCTTCAGACTGAATAATTTCAACTGTCTGCTTCAAGATCATTGAATCTTTCTTCTGGCAGCTCCAACCTGCTACTGAACCCCCTTGAGAATTTTATTTCAGTTATTATGGTCTTCAGCTACAATACTTCTGTTTTGTTCCCTTTTATAATTTCTGTCTCAGTGTAATTCTCATATTGCTCTTATATTGCTTTCCTGGTATCCTTTAGCTCTTTAAGCATATTTAAGACCATTATTTTAAATTCTGTCTGGTATATCCAAAGTCGAAAGTATTCTTTATTGGTGGTTTCTGATGTTTTATCTTGTTCCTTTTGATGAGCCATCATTTCCTTTTTCTTTTTTATGCCTTATAATCTTTTGTTCCATACTTTTAGCCCTGGAATTCAGTGTCTCCTTCTTAAATTTGTTTCCAGCTAGTGTTGTGATAGAAATATCTTTGAAAGTCAGGATTAAAAGGAAACCACAACAAGCATCTTCCACAGTCTTTGCAGATTGGATTTTGGCTGGTGCTTGCCTTCAGATTTTAGCCATCCAAACAATGAACCCAAAGAACAGTCTAAGGTAAAAGCATAGAATCCTCTTCAGTCTTTCTGAGTATGTATATCGTCCTGGGCCTTTGCTCATGGTCTAAGGAATTTTTTCAAATATATGGATCTAAATGCCTGTTCTTCTTCCTATGACATAATCATTCCTGCCACCTGGGTACTCTAGTTTATATCTTATAGCCACTGATCCTTTGCTACAGGTTGCTGTGACTTTACTGTTTCCTGTACTGATTTAGCTGTCCTGTGGGCTGCTTCTGCATGCAGGGCAAATTCTGGGACTGCAATCCTGTGACGAATACCTTGGTTTAGTCCTCTATGGATAGTTTGGTACAGACTTACAGGCATTGCAGTATACATAATAGGAGTTACTCTGCTCCCTCTGCAGGGATCCACACTGAGAGCATGGGCTGGTTCTATATCGAGCTTGGGAAGTGATGGTAGACGGGCTAGTAATGGCATCAAAGGGTTTTCCTACAATGTTTGAGTTGATTTTTTTTGATTTGGCATTTTCCCTGTTACTATGATCTTTTCACTATTTTCTGGAGCTCTGAGAAAGATAGTTTTGCTAGTTTTTGCTAAATTCTGTGCAGGGATAGAATCCTGGACCATTTCACTATGCTATCTGGTTACAAGTTTTTTGTGATTTTTTTTTAAAGAAAGAACTTCTAGAGACAGATAATTTACTCCATGACAAGATGTTTGTCAAATAGAGCTGCCAGTCACTTGGAAATTAGGTAAGAATATGGAAGCCAAACCCATTCTCTGTCACTGCTGCAAGCAGCTGAACTAGTTTCCTCCCAGATGGTGGTTCTGCAGTCATTTTCATTGAGGAAGATACTGTATGGTACTGTTATTACTATCTTAAGAAATTTTCATCATTACTTCAGAACATTATTGTCTATCAAATTCTGTTTCTTAATTCATTGGCATTTGGTTAAATAAAACCTATAAACTCAAGGATTATTCTGTAAATGTGACAAATGTAAAGGGCAGAAAGTTTCCAAAAGATTCTGAAGTGTGATGTTAAAAAATGAATTTCAGTAAGTCATACAGAACGCTTATTTTGTGTTGCTGTTATCATATGCTGCTTTGACAGGTTTTGCTTCCTTCAGTGGGTGGCAATCCTTGAAATAAATGTAAATGCCTGCCATCAAGCTTGTACAATATTCAAATGAATTCTTTTTTACTTCTGAGTATTTCTCAGTTTGTAAATACTTTGTATATATAATTTTTATATATAATTTTAAAAATTAATCCTATGATAAAAAAATCAGTGTCAGAAACTCTTTCTAAACCATTTTACAATTTAAAAAGAAAGCCTCCTATATACTAGGCACAGAAATATATATTAGGAAAATAAATTTATGTATAACTTCTCTTATTAGTTGCTGTGCTCCTGCTTTCCTCTATAGCTAAAGAAATAATAATTTAATAGAAATGAAATAAGATTTCCAGTGAAATCATTAAATATAATGTACCTGGCTTATCTCAGCAAACAAAGCTGGTCTTTAAGAAGGGTTTCTAATGAAAAAGGAAGCCAAATATTTTTTCCTGTGCTGGAGAGGAGATGCATAGTAGAGTTAAAAGAGAAAGACTAGAGCAGAGGATCAGGTTTCAAATCTTATCTGTTTCTGCCCCAGTTTTCTCCTCTATAAAGTGGTGATAATAATTCTAATTTCTTAGGGTAGTTGTGAGGAAAAGATGTTAATATTTTCAAAATATGTAGGACAGTACCTAGCATTTGATAAGTGCTATTTAAATACCAGGTGTCATTATCATTATAAAGTTATGAAGATGTTATCTGTTAGAATTATCAAAAGTTTGCTGCAATATTAGAATTTTCTATTACTTAAAAATTAAAATTAAGAACTTTTATTCTATTGACATTTGAAGTCATAAAGTGAAAATACTGCTCAGATATCTTAAGCAAAGTAAACTCCATCACCTCTTTCATGTTGTTTCTTAGAAAAACAGACACCTGTACATATCCCCTCCCTAAGAAATCCTGAATTTTTCTTAATAAAATTGTTGGAAAATAAGTACAAAAAGCAATTTAAAATAACTGCTGTCTTCATAAACCTATCAGACTCTCAACTTTAATAAATGAATATTTTCCCTGTTCTGCCTCCTTTTGGATGGAGTCATGATTAACATAAAATAGTGACTAGGCATAAATTTGAACCATACCCTAATATACATAACATTGATAAATCTGTGACTAAGTTTATTCTTGTGTGTAGAGAATAAGTGTGACATAAATCAATGAAATTTTATATGCTTTCCTATAAATATTATCATAGAATACAAGGCATTCCTAGGAAATTAGACGGTGTTAGCTGCCTCTGGAAATAGGTGTTGAGCAAAAAATATATATTCCTTTTCCTAGATCATTTATATTTAGAAATAATAGTGAATTCTGTTCTCTTTCATGAAATTTGAGTAACATTAAAGCTACCTATGTCTCTTAATTTGGTTTTATCCTGAAGAACTAAATATGGGGAAGGATTAATAATAATTCTCATTAACTTACTCCTTTAATTTCCATTTTTAACTGAATCTTTCTTTTGGTAAAATTTATTTTAAATTGATTAGCTTAATAGAAAGTGAGCTTCACAACAGGGAATAGATGAAGGAAGGAGGTCGATTACTTTGATGGTATATTAACACAATCAAACAGGTATTTTATTACTCAACATTTTTTAAACTTCTTGATTATAAGAATTTATAATTAATATTGTTATATAACAACAATCTTTAATCATATCAAGGAACTGAAGGATTCTGAAATGCTTGGAGAACACTAGATCACATTAAATTATGTCAATCTTATTTCTACATTAATAGTAATATATCCATTTTCTGCTCCCTTGAAAATAGGTTGTAACCAGAACTCCCTATTTCCTAATTACCTGGATAATCAAAAGTGGGTACAGTGATTTAAATTTGTTTGAAAAATTGTTTTTTCCCTTTCAGTGTATTACACAGATATACCAGTATAGAAAATGGAAATAAAGTGTGTCTAAGATCACACTGAAGTCAGGATAAAGACAGAGTTTAGGGGAAAATTTGGGCAGAAATTACTCAGAAAATTTTTAAAAATTGAAGAAAATCATTTAAATTATTGTGTGCAACAAGAAATTCAAGTAATATTTCATCATTATATTACAGGAAAAGTTATCAAAGCCTTGACCAGTTATCAACAGAAGTTAGTCTTTCTCAGTCTTCATTGGATCCAGGCCACTCGCAAGAAGGAGATGGAAGACAAGACACACTAAATTTAATTAGTGAAGGTAAGAAAATTTGAAAGTTATACTTTCTGCACTATCTGATTTTGGTTACAGGCTATTACTAATGAGTAATAGTGAGATTTCTTCTAAGCATGCTAGGAATAAACTACCACTATGATTAAAAATGGCCTGCTATCGTTGCTTTTCCATGTATTTGTAGCTAACCTTGGCAGACTTCTCCATAATTGTTGCCTTTATTTCCTCACCCCCATACTCTTTTTTGCCAACTTCAATTTGACTGTTGTGTTTCTACCACTTTTGTAAAATGACTTTTTATTAAGGTCATCAACCACTGCCATATTGCTAAAGTTTTGGAAAAGTTCGTTATCTGTCTTCATCCTGGTAAACCTTTCAGAACTTTAAAAATATAATATTTATTTTATTGGAGAAGTGGCAGGGATTATACAGCAATCCCATACAAAATAAAGTATTTCCACACACTGCATCCTCATTATTAACACTTGTATTGATGTGGTACATTTATTACAATTAATGAAAGCAGATTTTTATAATTGTACTATTAACTATAGTCTGTGTTTTAACTTAGGGTTCACATTTTGTGTGGTAAAATTTCATGGACTTTTTAAAAAATTTTGTTCTATTACCATATAAAAACCTAACATTTCCCCCTTCTAAAAACATTCAGATATATATTTCAGTGCTATTACATTCACGGTGTTGTGCTAACCTTACCACCAACCATTACTAAAACATTTCCATCAATCCAAATAGGAGCTCAATACATTTAAAACCTTAATTCCATATTCCCTATCTCACTTCATCCATTGATAACCTATATTTTAGTCTGACTCTATGAGTTTTCTTATGCTACTCATTTCCTATCCGTGAGATCATGCAATATTTGTCCTTTTGTGTCTGGCTTATTTCACTCAACATGTCATCTTCAAAATTCATCTCTGTTGTTGCAAAAAGGACTTCATTCCTTTTTACAGTTGAATAATATTCCATTGTATGTTTGTACAACAGTTTGTTTATCCATTCATCCGCTAATGGACACTTGGGTTGCTTCCATCTTTTGGCAATTGTGAATAATGCCGCCATGAACATTGGTGTGCAAATATCTGTTCGAGTCCCTGCTTTCAGTACTTTTGGGTATATACATAAGAATAGGGTTGCCAGGAATACGGTCATTCTATACTTAACTTTCTGAAGAACCACTAAACTATATTCCACAGTAGCTGCACCATTTTACATCCCCACCAGCAATGAATGAGTGTTCTTATTTCTCCTCATTCTCTTTCAACACTTGTAATTTTCTTTTTTAACTCAATAATAGCCATTTTAGTGGGTGTGAAATGGTATCTGACTGTGGTTTTGATTTGCATTTCCCTGATGCCTAATAATGTGTCTTTTCATGTACTTTTTTTTTTCTTTATTAGAGAAGTTGTGGGTTTACAGAACAATCATGCATGAAATACAGGATTCTGACATAACAACTTGGACTGGTGCAGATTTGTTACAATTGACAATAGAACATTTTTATAATTGTACTGTTAACTATAGTCCATGATTTAAATTAAGGTTCACTGTATAGTAGTCACATGGATTTTTTTTATTTTTAATCTGTCACTCTGTATACTATCTAACATGTCCCCTTTTAATCACATTCAGATATATATTTCCATGCTGTTAATTACACTCACAATGTTGTGCTACCACCACCTCCAATCATTACCAAAACATTTCTATCATTAAACTATATAGACATTTTAAGCATTATCACCCATTCCCTATGCCTACCACATCCCCTGGTAACCTACAATCTAGATTTTGACTCTGTGAATTTGTTTGGTCTAGTTATTTTAAATCAGTGAGATCATATAATATTTGTCCTTTTGTGTCTGGCTTATGTCACTCAGCATGATATCTTCAAAGTTCCTCCATGTTGTTGCATGTATCAGGACTTCATGTGCTTTTTGGCTATTTGTTTATCTTTGGAGAGATGTCTGTCCAAGTCTTTTGACCATTTTTAAATGAGGTCGCTTATCGTTTTGCTGTTATTGAAGGATTTCTTTATATTTTCTCAATATTAAACCTTTATGGGATAGGTGGTTTCAAAATACTTTCTCCCATTATATAGGTTGTCATTTTACTTTCATGTCCTTTGAAATACAAAAGTTTTTAATTTTGGTGAGGTCCCATTTATTTTTTTTCTGTTGTTGCTTGTGCTTTGGGTGTAAAGTCTAAGGAGCCATTGACTAATACAAGTTCTGAAGATGACCCTACATTTTCTTCTAAGAATTTGCTAGGTCTGGCTCTTATATTTTGGCCTTTGATCCATTTGAGTTTATTTTTTGCAAGGAGTCCATCATTCTTTGCAAATGGAAATTTGACTTTTCCAGCACCATTTCTTAAAGAGACTATTCTTTCCCAATTGAGTGGTCTTTGTCCCCTTGAATTCAAGTCTGATTCCATTGGTCTGTATTTCTGTGCTTTTGCTAGTACCATGCTGTTTTGATTACTGTTTCTTTGTAAAAAGTTTTAAGATCAGGACATGAATGTCTTCCAGCTTCATTCTTTGGTTTCAGATTGGCAATTGGCTCTCCTGCCCTATCGTGGTTTGAAGCAGTATATACACCAAAAAAATATGTTCCCAAATTTAATCCATTCTTGTGGATGTGAGCCCATTGTGAGTAGGACCTTTTGATGAGATTATGTCACTTAAGGTGTAGCCCACCTCAATCAGGATGGGTTTTAATCCTGTTACTGCATTCTATTATAAGTGGAATGAAATTCAGAACCAGAGAGAAAAAGACAGAGGAAGCAAGAAACTGAATATCCACAGAACCTGTAAGAGAAGGCAGAGACCAGGAAATGCCACCATGTGCCTAGCTAAGGACCAAGATTGCCAGCAGCCAGCTCCAGAACACCAGTCTTCAGGAATAAAGCATTATCTTGATGATGCCTTAATTAGAATGTATACTCAGCCTCAAACCAGAATTGATGATTTGGAAAATTCTCAGCATTCCCAGATTAGGGCTCTATGTGAGGTTTAACTGAACATGGAACCAATTAGCAGTTTCCATGGAAGCAGGATTGCAAAATGTAGTTATGTAAGAACTGTCTGATGGATTGTATCCCCAAGAACTACATACAAACCCCACAAATATATTGCAAGATTTGTATGAGTGGAACCAGTGCTAGCCTGGAGTAGAAGGGACAGAGAAGGGACAAATTAAAGGAAGGAAAGTTTCGAGGGTAGAACCATGAAAGCTGAGGTCTGGATCCAAGAAATCTCCTCAGGCCAAGAGAACCTGGCCCATACATGTATGGAAAGGGTGAGTCTGCCTTGGTGTTTAGAGAAGGTGGACCTTCTGAACCACTCTTCAAGAAAAGTCCTGCTCCTCAATATGAAGAGATGGTGAAGCCTGCGCCCCACCATTCACAGAAAAACTGGCTGCCACCCCAGTGCCTTGGAAAGAGTGCACCCCAGGGATTGTAGAGATTCTGCCCGCAGCCCCAATGCCCAGAGAGGGTAGGGCCTGTGCCACAGGGATTGTGTAGACTTTGGCCACCATCCTAAAGCTCAAGAGGATTAAGCATTCCACTTAGAGGTGGTGGGGCTGCCATTTCATTAAGCCCAGAGGACAAAACATTGTTCCATAGATGATGATGAGAATTTGAAATCTAATGGAATATGCCTTGCTGGGATTCAGAATTGTTTGGGACCCATGACTTCTGTTTTCCTTCCAATTTTTCCCTTCTGAAATGGAAATGTTTATCCTAACCCTGTCCCTCTGTCATATATTGGAAGCAGATAACATGTTCTTTAGGTTTCATAGGTCCACAGAGAGGGAATCATGCTCCAGGAAAACCATAACTGATATATGAGACATTGTAGTTAGCTTTGGTTCTGAAATGACTTAAGGTATTTGGGATGTGATGGAATGAACTTTATTTTTTTCATGTAGAAGGAACTTATCCTTCTGGGATCCAAAGGGTATAGTGCAGTGGTTTAAAGCTATATGTACCCCCAAGAACATTTTCCTATTCTTAATCTGTTTCTGTTGTTGTGAACCCATTCTGAGTCGTACCTTTTTGATGAGGTACTTCTGTTAAAGTGTGGCCCACCTCAGTCAGGATGGGTCTTAATCCATTACTGGATTCCTTTATAAGTGTAATGAAATTCAGAAACAGAAAGCCATAGAAAGGAAGAAGCTGAACATCACTGGAATCCAGAAAAGAAGAAGAGACCAGGAGATGCTGCCATGTGACAAGCCAAGGACCAAGGATGACCAGCAGCCAGCCCCAGAACACTATAGTCTTCGGGAAGAAAGCCTCACCTTGATGACACTGTGACTTGGACTTTTTTCCCAGGCTCAAACTGTGAGTGAATAAATTCCCATTGTTTAACACAACCCATTTCATGGAATTGGCTTGAGCAGATTAGGAAGCTAAAGCAGGGCCACTGACACTTCCATATAAAATTGATGATTGTCTTTTCCATTATGGGAAATAAGGCGGTTGGAATTTTGACTAGGATTGAATTGAATCTTTAATTACTTTAAGTAAATTGACATCTTGACAATATTTAGTCTTCCAGTCCATGAACAAAGAATGTTCTTCCATTTATTTAGGTCTCCTTTAATTTCTTTTAGCAATGTTTTGTAGTATTCTGTGTAAGAATCCTTTACATACTTGGTTATATTTATTCCCAGATAGTTGATTCTTTTAGTTGTGATTATAAATGGATTTTTTTCTTGATTTATTCTTTTGATCATTGTTTTGTATAAAAACACCACTGATTTTGGGGTGTAGATTTTGTACCTGCCACTTAGCTGAGTTTGTTTGTTAGCTCTAGAAACCTGTGGATTTTTCAGGACTTTCTATGTATAAAATCACGTTATCTGCAAATAAGGAAAGACTTACTTCTTCCTTTGCAAATTGGATGCCCTCTGGGGAGTGAGTGATCACCCGGTTGGGTATGGGAATAGCCGGCCCAAAGTCACGGTGTCTGGCAGGCCCAACAGCGCTGCAGATCAACTAATCCTCCTCATGCCAGTCAGCTCCCCAGTCACTCTGGCCAGGAGGGGTGGGTTTGAAGAAGGACAAGACTCCAGTGTGCTATCTGCTGGCAAGACACGGTAAATGCAGGTGGGCTGCACAAGACAGGGAGGGGAGAGCTTGAGGAAGGAGGACCCTCAGGGGTGCCACCTGCTGGGTAGAAGGGGCTTGGAGTCAAGCCTGGGTCTCCTGCATGGTGGACAACCATTCTGCCACTGGAGTACCTGTGCACCTGAACCTAGCTTCTAGTAGACCTTTAAGTTAATAGTATCCCATACATGAAATCCAGACCTTGATTTGGTGGAGAATAACTGAAAAAATACAAAAGGAAACATTCAGCAAAAACTAAGTAAATCCAAAACTTAAGAAGTGTGAAGGAAAACCGGTTGCAGAATAGCCATATCAAGATAGTCAAATGCCTCAAACACAACAGAAAATCATAAAGCACACGAAGATCCAAGCAGAAATGACCCAAACAACCAAATCAAAATTCCAGAGGGGACACAGAATGTGGAACAACTACTCAAGGCTGTTTATAAAGAAATAAAGGATATTAAGAAGACATAGAAGAGAAGAAAGAAGAATCAGGAGATTGAGTTTAAAAAAATGGCAGATGTCACAGAAATGAAAGATACAGTAGACCAAATAAAAAATATACTGGAGACACACAATAGCAGATTCAAAGAAGCAGAAGGAAGAGTAAGTGAGCTAGAAGATAGAACAATAGAACTAGAGTACACAAAAGAACAAGTGGCAAGAAAGATGAAAAAAATGCAACTGGATCTTAGGGAAATGATGGGCAAGAGGAACACAAATAAAAGAATTATTGGTGTCCCAGAAGGAGAAGAGAAGAGTAAAGGATTGGGAAAGTTAGTTGAAGATTTAATCAGAGAAAACTTCCCAACCCTTATAAAAGATGCAAATATGCAAATCAGAGAGGCCCAGTGAACTCCAAATAGAATAAATCTGAACAGGCCCACTCCAAGACACATACTAATCAGACTGTCACGTGTTAAAAAGAAACAACAGAATAAATTTGGAAATTAAGAATCAGCAAAGAACTAGGGCTTTCACAAATATACTGGAGATTAAACAACATACTCTTAAATGGTGGGTCAAGGAAGAAATTGCCAGAGAAAGCAGTAAATATCTGGAGAAAACTGATAATAAGAATACAACATATCAAAACTTATGGGATGTGGCAAAGGCAGTGCTGAGAGGGAAATTTCTTGCCCTAAATGCCTATATTAAAAAAACAAGAACGGGTGATTGGGGGCCAAGATGGCGGCTAAGTAAGGTGCGCGCATCTTAGTTCCTCCTCCAGAACAACTACCAAATAACCAGAAACAGTACAGAACAGCTCCCGGAGCCACGACAGACCGAACACACAGCGTACCCCAGTCTGGACTGGCTGGACTGACTGCAAGACTCCGCTGCGGTGAGATCCCCGAGTGGCACGCGATTCCCTGGGACGCGGAGGCTGGCGGCCAGCACCCATCCCTCCCTCCTTCCCAGGCCGGCTGAGAGTCTCGGAGAGGGAAGTTCCCCAAGCCGCTGCAGCCAGCACCCCTCCCTCGTGGGCGGCTTCCCGGACCGGCTACAAGTCTCGGATCAGCGAGATCCCCAAGCCATGGTGGCCAGCGCCCCTCCCCCACAGGCGGCTACCCGGAGGGAAAGGAAAGAGTCTCCAACAGTAGCAGGGACTGAGTCCAACCAAACACCAATAGTAGCATTAATAAACAAATTCTGACTACTAAAATTAGGCCCCCAGCTCAGGCGAAACTGATCAAGGTGGAAGTTGCCTATTGGGCTAACTGAAAAAGAGGAAAGGGAGTGAAACAGAGCCTTCTGCGGCTGTTTCTACGGAGGCTTGGTGCCTCTGGGCTCAGCGCCGGGATTACACAGGCTGCAACTGCCCCATACGCAGAAACAGGCTGCTTTCAGAGCTCTCTACCACCTGAACCTTCCCCATGGGAGGGGTGAAACGCATCTCAGGTGGAATCCCTCTCTCAAGGAATTCATATCCCAGGACTTCACAGTTTGAAGCCATTAAAACCAGCCTACAACCTTTCCTCTGTCTCCACCATGCGCACAGCAGGGAGAGCCTTTCAAAGTTAAAGGAGCCAAAACATCTTTTGCTGGTGGGACCCACAGACAGACAAGTGCCACAAACTGGGCAAGATAAGAAAAACAGAGCCCAGACACTTCACAAGAAAGTCTCTCAACCTGCTGGGTCTCACTCTCAGGGAAATCTGATTAAATGTCCAGACGCAGGCAAAAAATAACAAATCACACCAGGAAAATTGAAGATATGGCCCAGTCAAAAACCAAACCAATAGTTCAAATGAGATACAGGAGCTGAGACAACTAATTCTGAATATACGAATAGAAATGGAAAACCTCTTCAAAAACCAAAACAATAAATTGAGGGAGGACATGAAGAAGACATGGGCTGAACAAAAAGAAGAAATAGAAAATCTGAAAAAACAAATCACAGAACTTACGGGAATGAAAGATACAGTAGAAGAGATGAAAAAAACAATGGAAACATTGTACAATGAAATCTACAATGGTAGATTTCAAGAGACAGAGGTTAGAATTAGTGAACTGGAGGATGGAACATCTGAAATCCAAAAAGAAACAGAAACTATAGGGAAAAGAATGGAAAAATAAGAGCAGGGGCTCAGGGAATTGAATGATAATATGAAGTGCACAAATATACATGTTGTGGGTGTCACGGAAGGAGAAGAGAAGGGAAAAGGAGAAAAACTAATGGAAGAAATTATCACTGAAAATTTCCCAACTCTTATGAAAGACCTAAAATTACAGATCCAAGAAGTGCAGTGAACCCCAAAGAGAATAGATCCAAATAGGCGTTGTCCAAGACACTTACTAGTTAGAATGTCAGAGGTCAAAGTGAAAGAGAGGATCTTGAAAGCAGCAAGAGAAAAACAATCCATCACATACAAGGGAAACCCAATAAGACTATGTGTAGATTTCTCAGCAGAAACCATGGAGGCAAGAAGACAATGGGATGATATATTTAAATTACTAAAAGAGAAAAACTGCCAACCAAGAATTCTATATCCAGCAAAACTGTCCTTCAAAAATGAGGGAGAAATTAAAACATTTTCAGACAAAAAGTCACTGAGAGAATTTGTGACCAAGAGACCAGCTCTGCAAGAAATACTAAAGGGAGCACTAGAGTCAGATACGAAAAAACAGAAGAGAGAGGTGTGGAGAAGAGTGTAGAAAGAAGGAAAATTAGATATGATATATAAAATACAAAAGGCAAAATGGTAGAGGAAAGTATTACCCAAACAGTCATAATACTAAATGTTAATGGACTGAACTCCCCAATCAAAAGACATAGACTGGCAGAATGGATTAAAAAAACAGGACCCATCTATATGCTGTCTACAGGAAACACATCTTAGACCCAAAGATAAACATAGGTTGAAACTGAAAGGTTGGGAACAGATATTTCATGCAAATAACAACCAGAAAAGAGCAGGAGTAGCTATACTAATATCCAACAAATTAGACTTCAAATGTAAAACAGTTAAAAGAGACAAAGAAGGATACTATCTACTAATAAAAGGAACAATTCAACAAGAAGACATAACAATCATAAATATTTATGCACTGAACCAGCATGCCCCAAAATATGTGAGGCATACACTGCAAATACTGAAAAGGAAAATAGACACATCTACCATAATAGTTGGAGACTTCAATTCCCCACTCTCATCAATGGACAGAACATTTAGAGAGGATCAAAAAAGAAAAAGAGAATTTGAATATTACAATAAATGAGCTAGACTTAACAGACATTTCTAGGACATTACACCACACAACAGCAGGATACACCTTTTTGTCAAGTGCTCATGGATAATTCTCAAAGATAGACCATATGCTGGGTCACAAAGCAAGTCTCAACAAATTTAAAAAGACTGAAATCATACACAACACTTTCTCAGATCATAAAGGAATGAAGTTGGAAATCAATAATAGGCAGAGCGCCAGAAAATTCACAAATACGTGGAGGCTCAACAACACACTCTTAAACAACCAGTGGGTCAAGGAAGAAATTACAAGAGAAATTAGTAAATATCTCGAGGCGAATGAAAATGAAAGCACAACATATCAAAACCTATGGGACGCAGTAAAGGCAGTGCTAAGAGGGAAATTTATTGCCCTAAATGCCTATATCAAAAAAGAAGAAAGGGCAAAAATTCGGGAATTAACTGTCCACTTGGAAGAACTGGAGAAAGAACAGCAAACTAACCCCAAAGCAAGCAAAAGGAAAGAAATAACAAAGATTAGGGCAGAAATAAATGAAATTGAGAACATGAAAACAATAGAGAAAATCAATAAGAGCAGAAGTTGGTTCTATGAGAAAATCAACAAGATTGATGGGCCCTTAGCAAGATTGACAAAAAGAAGAAGAGAGAGGACGCAAATAAATAAGATCAGAAATGGAAGAGGAGACATAACCACTGACCTCACAGAAATAAAGGAGGTAATAACGGGATACTATGAACAACTTTATGCTAATAAATACAACAATGTAGATGAAATGGACAAGTTCCTAGAAAGGCATGAACAACCAACTTTGACTCAAGAAGAAATAGATGACCTCAACAAACCAATCACAAGTAAAGAAATTGAATCAGTCATTCAAAAGCTTCCCAAAAAGAAAAGTCCAGGACCAGACGGCTTCACATATGAATTCTACCAAACATTCCAGAAAGAATTAGTACCAACCCTGCTCAAACTCTTCAAAAAAATCGAAATGGGGGGAAAGCTACCTAATTCATTCTATGAAGCCAACATCACCCTCATACCCAAACCAGGCAAAGATATTACAAAAAAAGAAAACTACAGACCAGTCTCTCTAATGAATATAGATGCAAAAATCCTCAACAAAATTCTAGCAAATCGAATCCAACAACACATTAAAAGAATTATACATCACGACCAAGTAGGATTCATCCCAGGTATGCAAGGATGGTTCAACATAAGAAAATCAATTAATGTAATACACCGTATCAACAAATCAAAGCAGAAAAATCACATGATCATCTCAATTGATGCAGAGAAGGCATTTGACAAGATGCAACATCCTTTCCTATTGAAAACACTTCAAAAGATAGGAATACAAGGAACTTCCTTAAAATGATAGAGGGAATATATGAAAAACCCACAGCTAATATCATCCTCAATGGGGAAAAACTGAAAACTTTCCCCCTAAAATCAGGAACAAGACAAGGATGTCCACTATCACCACTGTTATTCAACATCGTGTTGGAAGTTCTAGCCAGAGCAATTAGACAAGAAAAAGAAATACAAGGCATCAAAATTGGAAAGGAAGAAGTAAAACTCTCACTGTTTGCAGATGATATGATACTATACGTCGAAACCCTGAAAAATCCACAGCAAAACTACTAGAGCTAATAAATGAGTACAGCAAAGTAGCAGGTTGCAAGATCAACATTCAAAAATCTGTAGTGTTTCTGGGCGGGCCGCGGTGGCTCAGCGGGCAAAGTGCTTGCCTGCCATGCCGGAGGACCTCGGTTCGATTCCCGGCCCCAGCCCATGTAAAAAAACAAACAAACAAAACTAAATACAATAAAACAAGAAAATGTTTAAAGATGTTTCCCTTTCTTCCTTCCTTCCTTCTCTCTGTCTTTCCTTCCCTTCCTCCCTCTCTCTTTAAAAAAAAAAAAAAATCTGTAGTGTTTCTATACACTAGCAGTGAACAAGCTGAGGGGGAAATCAAGAAACGAATTCCATTTACAATTGCAACTAAAAGAATAAAATACTTAGGAATGAATTTAACTAAAGAGACAAAAGACCTATACAAAGAAAACTACAAAAAAACTGTTAAAAGAAATCACAGAAGACCTAAATAGATGGAAGGGCATACGATGTTCATGGATTGGAAGACTAAATATAGTTAAGATGTCAATTCTACCTAAATTGATTTACAGATTCAACGCAATACCAATCAAAATCCCAACAACTTATTTTTCAGAAATAGAAAAACCAATAAGCAAATTTATCTGGAAGGGCAGGGTGCCCCGAATTGCTAAAAGTATCTTGAGGAAAAAAACGAAGCTGGAGGTCTCATGCTGCCTGACTTTAAGGCATATTATGAATGCACAGTGGTCAAAACAGCATGGTACTGGCATAAAGATAGATATATTGACCAATGGAATCGAATAGAGTACTCAGATATAGACCCTCTCATCTATGGACATTTGATCTTTGATAAGGCAGTCAAGGCATCTCACCTGGGACAGAACAGTCTCTTCAATAAATGGTGCCTAGAGAACTGGATATCCATATGCAAAAGAATGAAAGAGGACCCGTATCTCACACCCTATACAAAAGTTAACTCAAAATGGATCAAAGATCTAAACATTAGGTCTAAGACCATAAAACAGTTAGAGGAAAATGTAGGGAGATATCATATGAATCTTACAATTGGAGGCGGTTTTATGGACCTTAAACCTAAAGCAAGAGCACTGAAGAAAGAAAGAAATAAATGGGAGCTCCTCAAAATCAAACACTTTTGTGCATCAAAGAACTTCATCAAGAAAGTAGAAAGACAGCCTACACAATGGGAGACAATATTTGGAAACAACATATCAGATAAAGGTCTAGTATCCAGAATTTATAAAGAGATTGTTCAACTCAACAACAAAAAGACAGCCAATCCAGTTACAAAATGGGAAAAAGACTTGAACAGACACTTCTCAGAAGAGGAAATACAAATGGCCAAAAGGCACATGAAGAGATGCTCAATGTCCCTGGCCATTAGAGAAATGCAGATCAAAACCACAATGAGATATCATCTCACACCCACCAGAATGGCCATTATCACCAAAACAGAAAATGACAAGTGCTGGAGAGGATGTGGAGAAAGAGGCACACTTATCCACTGTTGGTGGGAATGTCAAAGGGTGCAACCACTGTGGAAGGCAGTTTGGCGGTTCCTCAAAAAGCTGAATATAGAATTGCCATACGACCCAGCAATACCTTTGCTAGGTATCTACTCAGAGGACTTAAGGGCAAAGACACAGACGGACATTTGCACACCAATGTTTATAGCAGCATTATTACAATTGCAAAGAGATGGAAACAGCCAAAATGTCCATCAACAGAAGAGTGGCTAAACAAACTGTGGTATATACATACGATGGAATATTATGCAGCTTTAAGACAGAATAAACTTATGAAGCATGTAACAGCATGGATGGACCTAGAGAACATTATGCTGAGTGAGACTAGCCAAAAACTAAAGGACAAATACTGTATGGTCCCACTGATGTGAACTGACATTAGAGAATAATCTTGGAATATGTCATTGGCAACAGAGACCATCAGGAGATAGAAATAGAGTAAGATAGTGGGTAATTGGAGCTGAAGGGATATGGACTGTGCAACAGGACTGGATACAAAAACTCAGAAATGGACAGCACAGTAATACCTAAGTGTAATGTAATTGTGTTAAAACACTGAATGAAGCTGCATGTGAGAATGATAGAGGGAGGAGGGCTGGGGACATAAATGAGATCAGAAAGAAAGATAGATGTTAAAGATCGAGATGGTATAATCTAGGAATGCCTAGAGTGTATAATAATAGTGAAATGTACAATGTACAAATTTTAAAAATGTTTTGCATGAGAAAGAACAAAGGATTGTCATTATTGCAGTGTTCTGAAAATAGATGATAACTAATACTTTAAAGTGTCACCTTATGTGTGAGACTAAAGCAAAAAATGTTTGTTACAAAATTTAGATTTTGACTAGAGCATTTCCTAATATAACTCATGTAGATAGTTTGATTGAATGTTATAAGTACTTGGAATCTCAGGTAGCACATGAGATTTTGTTGGTTTGTCCAGAATGATCCCCGATGAATCCCAGAATGATTTGATCAGTGACTGGAAAAGTATTTGCAAGCCCGCTTTGGGGAATGGTGAGAGTGGGGAGAAATTCAACTTCCCCAAGTCGAATTCTTGATAGTCTCACAAGCAGTGTGGACAACCAAAGGTATAGGCTGAGCCCCCAGTCTTGGGGTTTGTTCACATGAAACTTAATCCCACAAAAGATAGGTCAAGCCTACTTAAAATTTAGGCCTAAGAGTCACCCCCCAAGAGAGCCTCTTTTGTGGCTCAGATGTGGCCTGTCTCTCCAGCCAATATGATGAGCAGTTTCACCACCCTACCCCTCTCTGCGTGGGACATGACTCCCAGGGGTGTGGACCTTCCTGGCAACGTGGGACAAAGATCCTGGAATGAGCTGAGAGTCAGCATCAAAGGACTGAGAAAAACCCTAGAATGAGCTGAGAATTAACATCAAGTGACAGAGAACCTTCTCGACCAAAAGGGGGAAGAGTAAAATGAGACAGTGTCAATGGCTGAGAGATTCCAAACAGAGTCGAGAGGTTATCCTGGAGGTTATTCTTACGCGTTAAGTAGATATCATCTTGTTCAAGATGTAGTGGAGAGGCTGGAGGGTATGGCCTGAAAATGCAGTGCTGTGTTCTGCCGCTGATAGCTTCAGCCGGGTCGCGCGACTGGAGCACTGGGTGAATTAGGGGGCGAGCTCGCGGGAAATAAACCTGGGTAAGCGAAACCTAGCCGTCTCAGCTAGGGGACTGAAGGACTTGAGCCAAAGGCCAATTAATCAGCACAAAGCTTTTTTATTGTTACATCGTAAGAGCTTAGGTACCGAAGCGGCTCAAGTGCTCTAAAGACCCTGAGGCTACAGGGAGCTTAGGTTAAATACAGTTGCACAAGGCGGGGGGGAGTAGAGGAGAGGGTAGGGGGTTCGGAGAGCCAATTACACAAGCTAAAAGGTAGTTGCTAGGCAAGGGCGGCAGAAGATAGCTAGAGGCAAGGACAGAATAACAAGAAGGCTTGTAGTTTTGAGATAAGCTACTGAGACGGGAGGTTTCTGACGAGGGGGGGAAGGGAGAACGGCGAGTTAGGCTACAGACATGAGAGACAGGGAGAGAAGGTAGAAATGATTAAAACTTTTTAAGTATGACTAGGCTCCAATCCCTGAGAAATATGCCACAGTGTTCCAGTAGCCATGTTTCTTGATGATGATTGAACAATGATATAGCTTTCACAATGAGATTCTGTGAATATGAAAACCTTATGTCTGATGCTCCTTTTAGCTACCATTATCAACAGAACATACGGAATAAAAATAAACAATAGGGGGAACAAATGTTAAAATAAATTCAGTTTGAAATAGTGGTAAATGAAAGCGAGGGGTAAGGGGTATGGTACGTATAGTTTTTTTTTTCTCTATTATCATTTTATTTCTTTTTCTGTTGTCTTTTTATTTGTTTTTCTAAATCGATGCAAATATACTAAGAAATGATGAATATGCAACTATGTGATGATATTAAGAATTACTGATTATATATGTAGAATGGAATGATTTCTAAATGTTTTGTTTGTTAATTTTTTTTAATTAATAAAAAAAGTTAAAAAAAAAAAACGCCATTGGTCACCCTTGGGAACTAATTCATTACTCTGAAAACTGGCCGATAAAGGTAAACAATCAAAAATGTCCATTTTGTGTGTGTGTGTGTGTGTGTGTGTGTGTGTGTGTTTTGTAAGGTTTACATTTAAGATTAAAAGTGTTGATGAACTAGAAGGAGGGTTGAGGCATCCTAAAGGGTAAGATATGTGATAGAGAAATTGAAAATTGAAAAGTTTTAAAAATAATATCAGTGAAAAAATCCCAACTGGCAAAATTCCAGAAAAAAGAAAAAGAGGAGAAAATATCAAAAAGTAAAATAAGATCATTCATCAGATTGAAGGAAATGAATTTTTAAAACTACCTACTAGAAAACCCAGAGCGAAATAGTATACTATGGCAGGTCCTTGTAAAATTCCAAAGCACTGTAAATAGAGAGGCCTTTCTAAGATCATCAAATGATAGGAAGAAAAAAAAAGAAAATATAACTGAGGTTGAACTTTAGTGGGATGAGCATTTAACACATGCAATTTTACTGGAGGCAGATATGGGGTAAAGAAAGATCCTAAACCTTAGAAAAACCAATGCAACTTAATTTTTCCAGGTAATCAAGGCAGCAATCTTTGAAAGGATAGAGTTCACACATATTTTGAAAGTGTCCTGGTTTGTGGATTGTTTTGGCCATCCAAGATGCAGCATTACTTTACTGGTTACTGAATTATAGATACAAAACTAATTTCTTCAAAAAATTAAAGGTAAAATTTTATCTTTTTCTGAACAAATATTTTAAGCCAAGATCTTATGGTAAGTAAAATTAATCAATGAATACATAAATCAATAAAATGATGTATTATTAAATAAAAATGTATATTTTAGGCTTCACAATAAAAACTATACCCAGAAATAAAAAATGTTGATGAAGAAAAGATTTCCTTTATAGAAGAATCCCAGGTAACGGAAGCAAAGTAATAATATAATGAGAATGTCACTATTTTGTGACCCCTAATGAAAAGATTTTGGCAGTAATCTCCAGTGCCTGCTAAAGTCATAGATGAAAAGCTCTTGAGGAAATTTATAAAGGATGACTGTAACAGACAGAATTTAGGGTAGGCCTCCATGCTTATCACCTTATGTTTACATCTTTATATGAGCCCCTTTTCTTGAGTGTGGGTTGATCTGTGACTTACTTCTAGACAATAGAATATGGTAAAGGCAATGGAATATACATGATTATGTATATGTGATTTTGTCACATAGGACTGTAATCCATCTTGCTAGGAAAATCTCACTTGCTGGCTTTAAAAAGTAAACTTCCATGTTGTGAGCTACTGTAAGGAGAAGCCCACACAGCAAGGACAATGCAGATATCTTTGGGCTGACAGCTACCAATAAAGATCTCTGAATCCAACAGCTTGCAAGGAACTAAATTCTTCTACTGAGCCTTAAATGAGTCAACCCTGACTGACACAGGACTTCTGACCCACAGAAAATGTGAGGTTAAAAATTGGTGGTGTTTTAAGCTACTAACAGTTTGAGATAATTTATTATGCAGTAATAAATAGCTAATACAATAATAGCTCAGCCGTTAACAAATGAACACACTGATCTAATGTTACAAAAAAGAGAGAACAAAACATTTTGTACCTCTTGATTTAATAGAAATTACAGTGCACCACTGATGAAATATTCTTACTAAAAGAAAAAAACTAATTAATGGTTATGTTTTAACAAGTCTTTCCCTTTATAGCTGATTTGACATGTTTTGGTTTTGCTTTATTGTAAGTGAATTAAAATTGGCCATTTTGATAGCTGTTGAATCTGGTGAAGCATACATTGGGTTCCATATATTTTTCTCTCTTTCCACTTAAAAAATTAAAATAATTTTGCCCCTCAAAGAGAGGAAATGTGAGCTCTAATTACATTACCAGGTAATGAGCATGAAAGTGGAAAGAAGTAAATAAGTGTGAGAGCAGTGTATTAAGTAATCTTAAGATATACCAATCAAGTCATATGGAGGAAAGAGCTGTCAAGGTCAACCAATAAACTTTTTAGTGCAGATGCCTGGGAGAATAGTAGGTCCTAGCAGAAACCAGTCATTAGGAATAGAAAAATGGATTTTTATTTTGTAGCAGGAAAGATCAGTTTTGTCTTAAATGTATTGTTATAGAGTCTTGACTCTAAAAGTACTTAGGTGGGACTGTTCCATAGTTATAAGTTGGAAGTCATTCTTTTAGTACAATTTTTTGGGTGCTCTCTATGTGCTAGGTATTGTGATAAAAATGTAAATTTAAGAACTGCTTCTCACCCATTGGGAACTTAATATACAGTGGAAACAGAAACAACTAGAAAATTATAATTCAGCAAGTGTAATGAAGCAGAAAATAAAGGATATCATAGAGGCTCCGAGCAGAAGTTTCCAAACCAACTCATGCCCAAGTAGATAAAAACCAGAGAAGGCAAAAAGCCAGCATAAAGAAAGGTACAAAGGGAAGAACTGGCATCCTATGTACAGAGAACTACAAACCAGAAGATTAGATGGATGGATAAAGGACACAGAAGACTTTCGAGTTCATGTTAAGGAGCCTGGAAATTATCTTGTCATAATCATAATAAATAATTATAGTTGCTTTGTCCCTGTAAGTTTTTGTTATAATCTTTATTGGTTTTAAGCTTTCTAATGTTTTCATAAAATTGGATATTTTTGTGTGTGTGATCTTGAGAAATGAGAGGCAGTTTTCAAATAAAATCTGTATGTATCCTCTTAGAAGATAATTTACATATAGTAACAGATTCAGCATTTAATGTCTGTAAATTAAGAAATCTGTCTAAAATTGAACCAGTTTATAGTTTAATGTTCCTATTAAGTAACAAAGAAGGGCCTGCCATTAAATTTGTGCTTCAAAAACGTAATGAATTTTTGACTAAAATTTAATGTGACAAATTCTTGCCTAAAAGGAGATGGGAAAAGAAATCAGACATCCTTCCCCTTTGAAGCAAATACCTAGTTTTGGGAAGACTTTCTGGATTTGCCCCTCCAAGTAAATGGAGAATCTGCTGGGACATTTGAAAATTAAAAAGGAAAAAAACAAGATATCTCACAGGTAGAGTGCTGAAACCAGAGTAGGTAATAATGGAAAGTCTTTTAATCTTATTTAATATTATTTTGACTAGAAAACAAAAGCACTATGTCTCTTGGTGCCCTAAAATTTCAAACTTCTTATTTTCAAAGTATTCTGATTAACCCAGAAAAGAAAGTTATCCCTGATTTGGGGAAGTTCCTACAACAAATATTATCAACATCAACTCTGATAACAGTAATATTTATTGATTACTAATTACAAGTTAGGCCCTGTACTAAGGGTATGAATTATCTTATCTAATTCTTAAAAAAGCCCTCAGTGGTCCATAATTATCCATGTTGTAGAAATAAGTTTGTGCCCCAAAGAGCCACACACTAAAAGAAAAAGACTTAAAATCAAGTCCTGAATTCAGGACTTGTATTCTCGGTCACACTCTTATACACAGAGATCCAATCAAGGATTTTGAGGGAATTAAAATGGATTTAGGGAAACCACATGAAGGCTGTGGGAGTTGCCTGAACCAGGTTAGTATAGAAAAGATACAGAAGAATGGATGCAAAAATCTTTAGAAAGTTAAATTGGTAGGACTTGATAAGATGTCAGGTGGCAGGAGTCGCAGGTGACTACATTTTCAGGATTCATAAGTAAATGGTGAGTGTGCTGGTTTGAAATTGTTATGTACCCCCAGAAAAAGGCATCTTGTGGGAGCAGACCTACTGTTTGGTGGGACTTTTTGACTAGGTTGTTTCCATGGAGATGTGACTACCCATCAAAGGTGGGTCTTAATCAGCTTACTAGAGTCCTCTATGAAGAAAATAAAAGGCAGAAAACAGAGTTTAAAGCCAACTCAGAGAGCAGAGAAATGAAACCAAGACATTGATGTTTGAGGATGCAGAAGAAAGACACCCCAGGAAACACAAGAAGCTGAGAGAGCCTTTTGAAACCAGAAGCCAGGAGAGATGGACCAGCAGACATTGCCATGTGACAGAGAAATCCTGGATTGTCCTTTCTTGAGTGGAGGTTATCTTCTTGTTGTTGCCTTAATTTGGACATTTTCATGGCCTTAGAACTGTAAATGTGTAACCTAATAAATCCCCTTTGTAAAAGCCAATCCATTTTTGGTATATTGCATTCTGGCAGCATTAGCAAACTGAAACAGTAAGACACCAATTCTATAAGGAAGAAAAATTTGGGGTGGGAAGAACGTGATCAGTGGTGGCAGGGAGACTCTGAACACGAATCTTATTTTAAGGAATGCCTTAAGATATTCCTTAGCCCTAAGTAAAATAAAATGGCCACCTGCATTTGGTTTTGCCAGGTGGACCTCTTTCTGAGAAGGGCTCTTTTAGAAGACAAATGCAATTGACCTGCAGGGACTTTCTGAGAAAAGGAAACAGTGGAACATACCCTACAAAACTGCAGATAAGCAACACCTGCTGATAAACCAGTTTCTGTCCAGTAGAGATAGCTTATCAGAATTGACAAGCATACTTTACTAATCAACGTATATCTGCTTCCCACTTTGTGAGACCCTCTGTATATAAAATGGGAACAATGTCAGTCAATCAGAATATTTCTTCACTTGCTTCCATGTTTGTCTTATATATGTTGCTCTATGAACAAACAAGTTTTCACATACTGCTGGAGCTCCCTTCTACTTTCTGAATGGAACTGCTAAAAAAAAAACTTGTGAGATCCTCAATTTAATGTTGTTGAAGAGTTTTTCTTTTAACAGCCTCCATCATAAACCTAAAGACAAAGGAAAACTTTTACAATTAAGCTGTGTGAAAAGATTCATTTTTTTATAATCAGTGGTTAGAGGAAAGGGGTAGTCATCACTTTATTGCAGTAAAGTTTCAAGCTAATGGAACAAATATGTCTTAAGTTGCAGTTGGCTAGGAGGGAATTGTTATATAGTATAGTGTTTTTGCCCACACAGAAATGAACTTAGTCACAGGTATTCATATTGATATTACTTGGGTTACCTGTGTAATTGGTATTACAATTACTGAGTTTAAATGTGTCTTAAAATGAAAACTTCTTTGTTCATAGAAAAACATGAAAACAAAATGGGATGTAAATTTGATACTGATGAATTACCACAATTCATATTACCTTATGAAACAATACAAAGTACTTGTAAAAACAATCTGGATGAAAGGAAAATACCCTGCAAGTAAATGAAACATTGTGACATATGCAAAAGGATTGCTTATCACATGCTAAGTATATAACTGAAGGCAAGAGAAATTGCTTAGAATATGAAAAGAAATTTTGAAGCAACAAGCAACTGGTGTGATGAATCCTACATGGCTTGCGTGCATCATGAAGAATTTCTATTAAGGTGTCAAATGTTAATTTATTATAAAGTTCCAGTGACCTTTGTAAAAAAGCTGCTTTACTTCCAGAAACATTTGGTCTAATTGAAGAAAAAAGGAAGCTATAAGTTTGTGGAATAGGAGAACATTTACATAATATACAGAATCCCTACTGGTAGCTTGGAAGAATATTTTGGAGACAACAGTAGAGTACACTTTTTGAAAATGCTTTATAGGTGGTACAAATGATACTGTGAGGAAGGACATGTACACTGACAATTCTGCTTCAAAAAGATTCAAAAGAGATAGACTCTGAAAGTGAAAAAGGTTTGGTAATACATTAAGCAAATGAATTCACTTTTATTTCCTAGTCTATAGATGCAAAAGTGTGAAACATAATTTTTAAAATCTATTCTTAAAGTCTAAAAGAAGAACAATCTGAAAGTGGAATTAAGGAAACAATTCCATTTACAATAGCATCACAAAGAAAACAATCCTTAGCAATAAATGTAACCAAAATATATAATGTATGCCCCCCCACCAAAAAAAGACATTATTGAAAGAAATTAAAGATCTACATAAGTGGAAAGACATCCCATGATCATGGATTGGAAGACTTAAAATATTGCTATGATGACAGAACTCCCCAAACTGATCTGGAGACTCAGTGAAATCCCTATCAAAATTCCAATGGTTTTTCTTTTCTAGAAACTAAGCTCATTCTAAAATTCATATGGAAAGGCAAAGGACTCTGATGAGCCAAAACAATCATAATAAAGAAAAAAAATTAGAGGACAAACTTTCCAATTTCAAACTTACTAAAAAGCTACAGTGACCAAGACAGTGTGGTACTGGCATAAGGGGAGACTTACAGGCCAATGGAACAGAACTGAGAGTCCAGAAATAATCCCATACATCTGTGGTCAACGGAGTTTCACCAAGGGTGCCAAGACTACCCAATGAGGGAAAGAACAGTCTTTTTTTAAATAGGACAACTGGACATTCATATGCAAAAGAATGAAGTTGAACCTGTACCTCATACTATATACAAAAATTATTCCAAAATGCATTAAAGATCTAAAAGTACAAGCTAAAGTTAACCCTGAGAAGAAAACATGCATAAATCTTTGTGATCTTGGACTTTCCAATGGATGCTTAGACATGACACCAAAAGCACAAGTTACCAGAGACAAGAAAGATAAACTAGACTTCACTGAAATTAAAAACTTTTGAGCATAAAGGACATTATCAAGAAAGTAGAAAGACAACAAAATGGGCAAAAAAAGTTGCAAACCATGTATTTGATAAGAGTCTTAGAATCCAGAATATATTTAAAGAACAATTACAATTCAACAATAAAAATACAAGACAGTTATGAACTATTCAAAGGATCTGAACAGACGTATCTCCTAAAGGAGATGTACAAATGGCCAATAAGCACCTGCAAAGATGCTCAGCATCATTAGTCATCCCAGAAAAAAAATGCAAATTAAAAATTCATACAATACATAAAAATGACCATCACCTATAATTCCACCACCAAAATTAATCACTTTAACATCCTGGCTTGCTTGGCTTCAGTGTTTGTTTTTGAAGGTAGAAAGCTCTACTATACCAGTAAACGTGACATATGCTAATTATAAGAATTTAATCAATACAGAAAAGTACATAAGAAATTCTAAAGAAATTGCCATTTAGGTTACATTAGCACAGAAGAACAGGTAAGGAATATTATAAAATTGAGATAACATGAATGTTTTTAAAAATATAATTTTTTATTTTTACTGCATTCAATATAAGAAAAGGTTACTAAAGCAATGTCGAACTTCAAAAATATTTTTTTTGACCATGGGTTAATCCTTTGTCCTTCTTATTTATTTTTTATATAAGAAAACATATATACACTTAGAACCACCAAAAATGGATATCTTAGTTAGCTTAACCCTATGCGTATTTAAGTAAAGTATCCATATAATCATTGTAACTCCTGTGTTTGTGTAGTAAGTTTCATAAACCAATTCAAAATTAAGGCAATAAGGAAAGAAATCTACAAATTCAGATAGCATTTTGAATTAATTTTTGTATAGAGTGTAAGGTAAGAGTCCTCTTTTGGTTATTGAAATCCAGTTCTCCCATGCCCACTTACTGAAAAGACTATTCTGTCCCAATTCAGTGGATTTCGGGGTCTTTGCGAAGATTAAATGTCCATAAATTTGATGGTTAATCTCTGCACTCTTGATTCCATTCCACTGGTCAGTCCTTCTGTTTTTGTGCCAGTACCATGCTGTTTTGACCACTGTAGCTTTATAGTAAACTTTAAAGTCAGAAAGTGATAGACTTCCCAGTTCACTCTTCTTTTTTAGGATATCTTTTGCTATTTGAGGTCTCTTACCCTTCCATATAAATTTGATAATCAGTTTTTCCAAGTGTTCAAAGTAAGTTATTGGAATTTTTATTGTTATTACATTGAATCTGTACATCAGTTTGGGTAGAATTGACATCTTGACCATATTCAACCTTCCTATCCACAATCATGAATATCTTTCCATCCATTTAGGTCGTTTTAAATAAGTCCTTGACATCTCTGGTTAGGCTTATTCCTAGATACCTAATTCTTCTGGTTGCCATTTTGAGTGGAATATTTTCCATAGTTGTCACCTCAGATAGGTAATTGCTTGTGTATAGAAACACTGCTGATATTAATCTTATATCCTACCACTTTGCTAAATGTATTAGCTCAAGTAGTTTTGCTGTAGATTTCTCAGGGTTTTCTAACTATAGGATCATGTCATCTGCAAATAATGAAAGTTTTACTTCTTCCTTTCCTATTTGGATGCCTTTTATTTCTTTCTCCTGTCTAATTGTTCCAGCTAGTATTTCTAATACAATGTTGAATAACAGTGGTGACAATGGGTATCCTTGTCTCGTCCCTGATCTCAAGGGGAATTATTCAGTTTCTCACCATTCAGTATGATGTTGGCTATGGGTTTTTCTATGTGCCCTTTATGATATTGAGAAAGTTTCCTTCAATACCTAACTTCTGATGTGTTTTTATCAGGAAAGTATGCTGGATTTTGTCAAATGCTTTTTCAGCATCAATTGATATGATCATGTGATTTTTCCCTTTTGATTTTTAATATGCTGTATTACACTGATTGATTTTCTTATGTTGAACCACCCTTGCATTCCTGGTATGAACCCCACTTGATCACTGATTATAATTCTTTTAATGTGGCATTGGATGCGATTTGCTAGTTATTTTGTTAAGAATTTTTGCATCTATATTCATTACGGACATTGGTCTGTAGTTTTCTTGTATCCTCTTTCTCTGATTTTGGTATTATTGTGATGTTAGCTTCAAAAAATGAGTTAGATAGCATTCTCTTGTTCTTCAAATTTTTGGAAGAGTTTCAGTGTGACTGGTGTTAGTTCTATTTGAAATGTCTGATAAAATTCTCCTGTGAAGCCATGTGTTCCTGGGCTTTTTGTGGGGGGGTGGAAGATTTTTAATGACTGATTGGATCTCTTTACATGTAATTGGTTTGTTGAGATCTTCTATTTCTTCTTGAGTCAGTATAGGTAATTTGTCCATTTCATCTAAGTTGTCTAGTTTGTTGGCATACAGTTGTTCATAATATTGTCTTACGATTTTGAAATTTCTTCATGATCTGTGGTAACAATCCCCCTCTCTTTTCTTCTTTGTTAGTCTACATAGGGGACCATCAATTGTATTAATTTTCTCAGAGAACCAACTTTAATAGTTTTGTTGATTCTCTCTATTGTTTTTTTCTCCAGTTTAATATATGTGCTTTAGTCTTTATTATTTCTCTTCTTTTGTTTGCTTTAGGGTTAGTTTGCTGTTCTTAATCTAAATTCTCCAGGTGAGCATTAAATGTTAAAGTTTTGCTCATTTTTTGTTTTTTGTTTTTTTTTTTTGCTTGGGCAGACATCAGGAATTGAACCTGGGTCTCCAGCATGGCAGGCAAGAATTCTGCCTGCTGAGCCACTGTCACACTGCCCTTGTTCTTGTATTTTTTCTATTAATTAAAAAAATTGACTAACACAACATTTAGAAATCATTCCATTCTACATATACAATCAGTAATTCTTAATATCATACATAGATGCATATTCATCATTTCTTACTACATTTGCATCGATTCAGAAAAAGAAATAGAAAGACAACAGAAAAAGAAAACAATAATAGAGAGAAAAAATTAAAAATAAAAAATAAAAAAATAAAATAAAATAAAAAAACTATACCTCAGATGCAGCTTCATTCAGTGTTTTAACATAATTACATTACACTTAGGTATTACTGTGCTGTCCATTTCTGAGTTTTTGTATCCAGTCCTGTTGCACAGTCCGTATCCCTTCAGCTCCAATTACCCACTATCTTACTCTATTTCTATCTCCTGATGGTCTCTGTTGCCAATGACATATTCCAAGATTATTCTCTAATGTCAGTTCACATCAGTGGGACCATACAGTATTTGTCCTTTAGTTTTTGGCTAGTCTCACTCAGCATAATGTTCTCTAGGTCCATCCATGCTGTTACATGCTTCATAAGTTTATTCTGTCTTAAAGCTGCATAATATTCCATCGTATGTATATACCACAGTTTGTTTAGCCACTCTTCTGTTGATGGACATTTTGGCTGTTTCCATCTCTTTGCAATTGTAATAATGCTGCTATAAACACTGGTTTTCCATTTCTGTTCGTATATTCAAAATTAGTTGTCTCAGCTCCTGTATCTCATTTGAACCACTGGTTTGTTCCTTTGACTGGGCCATATCTTCAGTTTTCCTGGTGTGATTTGTTTTTTTTTGCTGGTGTCTGGACATTTAATTACCTTAATTAGTTTATTCTGGAGATTGCTTTCACTTATCTTACCTAGGATTTTCTTGCTAGATGAGTTTGTTGTCTATCTGTTCATTGACCTTCAGTTCAGCTTTTTCTGGGCCTCTAGCTTAATTTTTGTTTAACAGAGGGTAATTTTTCAGTTCTTGTTTTCTTGTTTCTTGTTCTGCTTGTAAGGTGCCTTTTTCCTCCCCACCCTTAGGAGGGTCTACATAGGTATTACAGACTCCAGCCAGGTTTTCCCGGACTAAGCTGGCCTCCTTTCAGGGGAAGGAATCACCTGCGTCAGTTTTCCCTGAGTGTGAGAACCAGCAGGTTGAAAGACTTTCCTGTGACGTCTCTGCACTCTGTTTTTCTTATCTTGCCCAGTATGTGGCGCTTGTCTGTCTGCAGGTCCCACCAGCAAAAGATGTTGTGGCTCCTTTACCTTTGGAAGACTCTCCCTGCTGGGGGAGTGGTGGAGACAGAGGAAAGGTTGTAGGCTGGTTTAATGGCTTCAAATTGTGAAGACCCGGGGTCTGAATTCCTTGAGAGAGGGATTCCACCTGAGTTGCATTTCACCCCTCCTGTGGGGAAGGTTCAGGTGACAGCCCTGAAAGCAGCCTGTTTCTGCGTATGCTTGGGGCAGTTGCAGCCTGTGTAATCCCGCTGCTGAATCCAGAGCCAGCCAAGCCTCCACAGATACAGCCATAGAAGGCTCCGTTTTGTCCCCTTTCCTCTTTTTCGGTTAGCCCAATGGGCGACCTCCGCCTTGACCAGTTTTGCCTGAGCTGGGGGCCTATTTTTAGTAGTCAGAATTTGTGTATTAATGCCACAGTTGGTGTTTGGTTGGACTCAGTCCCTGCTATTGTTAGAGACTCTTTCCTTTCCCTCTGGGAAGCCGCCTGTGGGGGAGGGGCACCGGCCGCCGCAGTTTGCGGAACTCACTGTTCCGGAGATTCGCAGCCGGTCCAGCTGGTCCAGACTGGGGTACGCTGTGTGTCCGGTCACTGTCGTGGCTCCGGGAGCTGTTCTGTACTGTTTCTGGTTATTTAGTAGTTGCTCTGGAGGACAAACTAAAACGTGTGCACCTTACTAAGCCGCCATCTTGGCCCGTCCTGACCAATGGAGTTTTACATAATTAACTGAGGGGCTGTAACAAACTTGATGTTATCTAATCCATAGAATCCATCCTAATCCATTTTAATTTTATATATGTCTATGTATATATTTATATATTGCTTACTATTGACATAACAGCAATATTCAAATTATTTTGGAAGTAATCACCTGTCATCCTCTGACAGTTTTTTTCATTTTTTGTGTATTTCAGAAGCATAGGTGCATAACTTCAATCACAATGGGCATAACATTTTGGATCTTCCTACCCCATTTTATCCCTTCTTTTTACAATGAGGGTGGGAATAAAGTCCCTTTCAGCCTGTTATACATTATATTTATGTATAATTATGTATAATTATTTTGAAGGTTGTTTCTACATATGGATTTTCCTCCTATTGTTTTCTGTTTATGCACTCAATTCTGTTCTAAGGTTTATTCCCTTGGGGCACAGCTGAGACATTGGTGTGCCTTGTCTTCTTCCTGCCACCCCAAGTTTTATTTTGGATAATTTCAAACCTACAGGAAGTTAGGAGAACATCAAAATAAACACCTTTATGTCCTTTAACTCAATTTACCAGTCATTAACAGCCATACTTGCTTTATCTTGTTGTTGCTCATTGTGTACCTGTGTTCCCTCTTTTTATCCATATACCCATGCTTTCTTTTTTGCTCAGCTACTTGAAAGTAAATTGCAAGTGTCATGACACTTCACCTCTGAATACATTGGTATGTATCTTCTAGGGATAAGGATATTCTCTTACACAGCCACACGTGTATCATCCTCAGGAAATTTAATATCAGTAATAATATTACTTGATAATTAGTTCATATTCAAAAGTCTCCACTTGGCCAGTAGTATCCTTAAAGCTCTTGTTTTCTCTTTTCTATATCCAATATCCAAATATCAAGCATTGCATTAATTTTTCAATGTCTTTGGTGTCCTTTAATCCAGAACAATACTCACCAAGTTTGTGTATGTATCTTTTATGACAATTACATATTTAAAGAGTCCAGGCCAGTTTTGTGAATGTCCAAAAACTTGGCTTTGCCTGATTGTTCATTATTATTATATTCAGGCTAAACACCTTTGGCAAAAAATGCAACGTAAGTGGGTTTTTCTCAGTGCATCTCATCAGAAGATCACTTTAGCCATTGAGAGACCGTTAAGGATGACTCCTTTGACCGTTTGACACCACAGAAGCCTGTGTCATGGCTTCCATGCTTTATGGTAAAGCAAGATATTCTAGAATACTTTGGTACATTTTATGCTTCACACCCCGGATCAGCTATTCAAGAAATCCTGCTTCCTTATTGGGGAAATGGTATTAGAGACCAAAATCTGGGCTCCAGGAGTCCTTGTTATCACTGGACGGTCAGCCTTTTCATTCAATAGAACTAAAGTTTTTAAAGATAAAAATATAGAATTCATAAGTCAAATGTGGAAGATTCAGGGTTTTTACTTATTATTTATATTTTTATCTTTCAAGTTGAAAATACTGGCTCTTAATTCATGTGGTCACTAAAATATGATCACTTAAAATAGCTTAAGATTTACTTAGTTATTTTTATTTTGGGACCCTGTCCCTCTAGGGATTTACAGTCAAATGACTATACTCAAGTTTCACCTCCAGCATTTTGTCCCATTTCATAGGTAACTTTTGAATGGTCCTCCTATTGATCTTTTTTAATATAAGCAAATTTATATAAATTTTTAGATCAAAAGTAAAATATTATACATACTATTGTTTTCGATCAAAAGTAAAATATACACACTGCTCTGTATTTTGCTTTTTTCACCTAATAGCATATATATCCTGAAAATCACTACATAGCATTAGAGTTATTTATCATTCCGTCTTAGAGATGCATAACATTCCATTAAGTTAACGGTCTTAGACAATTGGATTGCTTATAGTCTTTGGCAATTACTTTTTGAAAATCTTACATTAAACATATTTAATTAGCAATAAATATCTTTAAAAGATTGTGGGTTGTAAATGGAGCATTTAGCAAGAACTCTAGGGAGCTGATTTTGGCCTAAAAAGAGTTTCAAAATTGAAATATTAGAAGGAACCTTATAGGAACCTCTATATGTTTTGACCCTAATAAAACAAATGATAAATATTTTAAGATCCAAAAGTAACAGCACTCTTCTATATCTTTTTCTAACACTGATATTTTTTCTGCATTTTACCAGTCAGTGAAACTGTATCTGTTCCCATTTTATAAAGTGTTTTAGTTTCCTGGCTGCTAAAACAAGTACCATAAATGGGTTGGCTTAAACAATGAGAATTTATTAGCTCACGGTTTTGAGGCTTACGAAATCCAAATCAAAACATCATCAAGGTGACGCTTTCTCCCTGAACATTGTGGCATCCTCTGTGTGGCAATAGGTGATCTCTGGTCCTTGGCTTATCCATCACATGGAAGTGCACATGGTGGTATCTTCTTTCTCTTCCAGGCTCCATTGACTTCCAACTTCTGGCTGCTCCCTGTGGCTTCTCTTTCTGTGGCCTTCTCTATAAGACTTCCAGTAATAGCATTAAGACCCAACCTGATTCAGCTGGGTCACACCCACTGAAGTAATCTCATTAAAAGGTCTTAATGGGTTCATAACCACAGGAATGAATTAAGATTAAAAATAGATTTTTCTGGGTACATAACTTCAAAACCACCTCCCAAAGGAAGGAATAGGCTCAGAGAAGATGACTTGTCCAAGCTCACACAGCTAAGAAGGACACAGGAGCTCTATTGAGTACCAGCGCAGTTCCACTGAACCACCATTCAATAATTATTTAATTATTTAATGAACATATTTTGTGTGTAAGGCCCTGGGAGTATAATAATGAATGAAACAAAGCCCATGCCTTTCTTCTGTTTCCTAATAATGGAAACAGAGAACATAAAGTATGATAAGATGCTGTTAAGTACAAAGGATTATGTGAACATTTCACAGGTGTACTTGAAACATAGACAATATTCATAACATGTGATATCTGATATCTTAGGTCTTGCACAGCCCCAAGCAACAACTTATGACTGGCATTTGTAAACTTAGGGTTGAAATTTACTCAGCTCTGGATAGAACTTGCTTTACCCTAGCTGTGGAAACAGATCTTCTACCACAATTCTTTCATGGCTGTACTGAACTGCAACACTTAAAAATTCTTGTCAATAAATATTAAATGAGTGAATGAAGTCTCCCCAAATCAAGTTCTTCTGTTGGGGCAGTCTAATCTGACCACGCTCACCCTGCTTCTAATCTATTACTTTACCAGGAAATATTCCTGGTATTTCTGTGGCCTGAGCAGTATTACTGCTATTTAATTTAGTTCGCAGTTTCCCATTATCCTTTGCTTATTGAACATGAACATGTTTTCTGAAAAGATAACTTTAAAAGTTTTGCTCTAAAACATGTAATCTTAAAGTGATATCAGGAACTATCAAAAGAATGATAATCCTCTGTGATGTTTTTAAGAGTGAGTTACAGGCAAGTTGAAATCTAAATCTTTAATTTGTTATGTTGGTAATATTTCATAAAGTGTGGCCAGTTTCTAATGGTTTTAGGATATCATGGGTATCATTCTGCAAGGGCAATTAATGAAATTTCATTATTTTTTCCTAATTTTCAGGTAAAGAAGATACTCCTTCATTACTTGGTCTCTGTGGGTCTCTAACATCAGTGGCAAGCTACAAGTCTTTAACAAGTCTAAAATCTAATGACTACCTTGCAAGTCCTACAGCAGAGCTGACAAGTCCAGGCCTAACTCCATCATAAAAAATTTTATGTACAAGCCAGAAGATTTTATGTTGTAAATGTACAGTTTACACAAGTTTGACTGCTGGGAAGACCTTTGAAGTTTTATATTGTTCTGGCACATGTTGGCATTCTATCACTGAAATTACAGAGTTCAGTCCACTCCTTATAAAATTCCGATTGAATAACGTAATGACCTTGCCATTTTCAAAATTTTTCATTTTGAAAAATCTCATTATTTGTCATTGAGGAATGTCACTGAAGTAGTTTTAAAAGTGAATAGACTTTGAAAAAAAGCTTTCAAAGATAACTTCAAATTAATAATCCATTGCAAACTGTACATATTTATTATTCAACTTATTTTCATATATTTGTTTGAATATATCTTAGTCACCAGAGACTGAGTTCAAGGTTCTTTCTGGAGACTTATGTTAAGTATTTTCTTTCACTCTTTTAGGCAATGATTGGTTTTAAAAAATGACTAAAATTGTCATTTTCTCAATTTCTTCTTAGGTTCTAATATTTAAATACCTCCTTTTTAATATGAGGCTAGGGTCCACAGCAGTTTTTTCATAGTGGCTTATTCAGTTTTTCCTTAGCATTTATTATGTGGAATCAGCTTAACATTCCACTTAACATTTTGTAAATTTTGTAGAAATGTGCCTTTTTAGGCGGTTACTAAGAAATTCGTTAAGGTAGGGAAAGTGTTTTACAGTATTCTAGACCCTTTAGTTAAACTGAAAAGCAAATTTCTAACCTTTATTTTCCCAAGATTTTCTTAAAAGGTTATATATTTTAAAATATATATGCCTCAAACATTGAAAAACATACAACAAATGTTGAAAAAAGTATTTTATCAGGAAAGATTTCAAACTAAATTAAGGATTCACAAAGTTTTAAAAGTCATCCCCATACTTAACAATAAATATGTCTGACACAGTGCATATTTTTTTCTCATGTGCAATAAATTGTTCTGTATATTTTATAGCCTCTATCGTTAATTATGCCATAATCCCATTTTACAATTAATGCTAATGTTAAAAATCCCTACACTTCTGCAGGTAGTAAATTAGTTTTCTTCTTTAAAAAGCTATGATCTGTATTTTAAGTCTTTTTGCTATTTTTGCGACAACTGCAAATAATAACCATTTCTCCCTAAAAACTCTACCATATTAAGATAGAAAATGTCTGAAGCATATTTTCTATAGTAAATAATGAGGAAAACATGATTAGTTGTGCCAAAGAAGTTTTATACATTGTTTACATGAAGAGGCTAAAATATGTATAATAGGGGACTTCATATGTTTATTAATAAAACATTATATTCAACCTTTGACATATAGGAAGAATGTTCCTCCTCAAACAATTGGAAAGGAGGCAAAAAGTACTGAACTTACCACATTCATTCTTTGTAATTAGAAATGTAGGAGTGTGGTGGTTCCCTGCAAGAGTGAGAGAATTTAGATCATAGTAATAAGGCTATTCTTATTTATAAGTAATACAGTACAAACCATGCCATTTCAGGGATAAGACCTGGAAGTCCTTAAAATAAG
The DNA here is from genome assembly GCF_023851605.1 of Tamandua tetradactyla. Classification (NCBI taxonomy): domain Eukaryota; kingdom Metazoa; phylum Chordata; class Mammalia; order Pilosa; family Myrmecophagidae; genus Tamandua; species Tamandua tetradactyla. The sequence goes on along the minus strand of NC_135327.1, from coordinate 129,098,730 downwards.
TTCTATCTTATATGCCAGACATACTCAGAGCTTATTCCTTTAGCTTAAGACTTTAATGCATGTAGAAGTGCAAATATTCTTGAGAAATCAGTACCTTTAATCTGTTCTCAATCCTGTATAGTTTATTGTGTATGAGGTATCTATCCAGAGCAGTTTTTTATCAGGATGAAAGATGGAAGGAAGGTATGCAATGGGGACTGAAAACTTTGAGAAAGGAGGAAGGAAATGGATATGGAAAGGAAAAAAAGAAAAAAAAAAATATATATATATATATATACACACTTGAAAAGTTTTAGATTGGCTTGAGCATTATTGCTCCTTTCCTAAGAACTATCAGAATGTTTAAAAGCTTTATAATTCATGGTCTACTCTCAACTGACATTTATAATCCCTTACTAGTAATAATAATAAAAAAATCATTGTTAATTTTTCTCCATACATTTTTATAATACAGAAAGGAAATTCAAGGTTGCATAACTGCTAAGTTTTTTTAGGTTTGTTTAGTATATACAGTACTTGTGCATCTTAACATGCTGCTAAATGCAGATTTAAACATGACATCTGAGAATCATGAAATTTCCTCCTTTCTTGGAGCTCTTGGTGTAAAAATTCCTCTGCAATTGTGAAATTCAGGTTTCTTACACAGTTCATTTCAAGCTAATTATAAAGATAGTTTGTTAATGTTTGCATGAGAAAACAACGTATGTCTCAATCTTTATATTTTAGGTGATGGTGTTTGTTGTACATATAAAAAAGAATGCTGAATTAAATGCTAGTATTTCCACGTGTATTTTTTTGCCTTGATGTACTTTATTTGTTGCATGCATATTAAACATTTTGCACTAAGCCACAGTCGTCTATTTTTTTCTTCTCAAAAAGTTTTCTCAAAAATTAGATACTCTGAACCCTAAAGTTTTGTTTCAACAAATTTGGTAAATGTGTATTATTTCACACCTCAAATATTAATATAAAAATGAATTTAGAGAAAGCCTTACTTCAGCCTTTATCAAATTAAATACTCTATTTTTAAGACATAATATGATTTAAAACAGGCATATTACAGTTTAGTAGTGATTCTGGCAATTGTAATAACCATGTTCATTTTCTTACCTGTAAAATGGAAATATCACCATCTCGGTATCTACATGACAGCACCAAGATTATGTCAGCATTAAATGAAATCGTATGTATAAGCTCTTAAAATGTAAATGCCAAATACAAGCAAGTATTAATTATAACTGACAGTATCTTTTAAAAAGCAAGTAAAACCAAGTCAGTTTCAATTAAAGTCATCTTTATTTTATTTACACGCAAGGTTTCAAATGGTTATAAATGTGTCTCAAATGTACAACTTTCAAAAATCCTGCAGTAAAATTTCTATCATTAGGTAAAATGTTCATCAGATTCTGATGAACTATTGGATTACCTCTAAAATGTCTCATGACTGTTTTGAACATAAGGACTCCTAAAAATGTCTTAAATCAGTTTACTTTAGATTTTTTGCTGAGCAAAGCAGCTTCTATTTAATGTTAACATTTGTTCTTTTTAACTGAAGATAAAATTATGTATCATTATCATTAGGGCATCTTTTAAAGTATAATTCAAACCAAAATTTTTAGATTACATTTACATAAATCATCTCATAAATCCCATTTTCCACACTTAAAATTATCTAATCTAAAACCCAAGTCTAATCAGTTCACTGTGCCAAAAAGCCCTTCTTTGTTTCCTGTTGTCTTCTTCCAGTACAGAAGACCCTTGACTACATTTCCAGTCTGATCTTCTACTATATTCCTTCATATATCCTTTGTTCACCACATGGATTTAATTAAATTCAGGTCCTTTAATGAGACTCCTACCTTATGTTTATTGGATTAACTATCTGTCTTAATCTTAAAAGCATCTCCTGACCACTCCCTCTCTGCTCCCAGAGTGAGGAGTTCCTCAACTTTGCCACATCTGCCTTTGCACATTTCTATCAATCATACCTCTAAGGACTCTTTGTGGACAGTGACAGGACAGTTAACAGAATGAACTTTTATTTAAAAAGTTCATTCTGGAAAACAAATTCATATGTAGCACACTAAATCTTCCCTCCTATCTGGAATCTGAGCCCCAAGAAAAAGAGAGGGAAGAATTTAAAGTAAAGCAGTCTTATAAAGTTAAGCATAGTGAACAGTTTTTCAAAACAGAAAAGAAAAATGTCAAGAAAATGTTATTATACCTGCATACTTTAAAAAAAGACTAGGGTGTGTATATGTATTTACAAATCTAATACTTGAATTAGACATTTCTTCTTGAAAAAATTGCATTTAAGTAATTAAATATGTAAGAAAATTTAACATTACTGTAAAAATAACAGAATGAAAACTTTTCTTTTCAGAAATGTCATTATTACCAAGAACAATGGTATATTTTGCAAATATTACAGTTCCTGCAACATATGTGCAGAAAAGACTGGTAAGTCCATGTGGTTGAAAATTAAGCTTGAAGACTGATCTGAAGTGAAATCTGGGACTATTAATCACTTCCCATAAAAGGGCCATCATTTTTCCAGTTAGAACTCTGGGGGGAAATTAAAATTTTAATATTTTAGCTGTTCCAGGACTGACTGTATCCATGTTCTCTTTCAATATGAAAATAAATATTAGAACAAAATGCTGAAATGCTTTCTAGCAAACTCTTTTATGTTGCTGATTTTTTTATTAAAAAAATATATTAATGCTTCTTTACCTCCTAAGTGTAGAGAAATCTTTAATCTAGCCATCCTTTTTCATCCAGCTGTATTGCACATGTGTTAGAAAACTACTAGGTAATTAGATTTATTTAACTAGTTGTAGCCATTAGTTGTAAGTACAGTATAGGAGAGGGATTTCCCTTCTGATATTTATAAGTAATATCTAAGTTGAAATACTGACCACTTTTTACAGCAGAGTTCTAAGTCTTCGTACCTTTTTTCTACCAATTACCTATCAAAAAGAAGCATAGCAAAAAATATAATAAAAAAAGATAGCAAAACCAATATAAAAAATTTTAATACTGTTAAATAGCAGTATTTGAAATCAATTTTAATGTAATTTTTACTTGAAAATATTTAACTTAAAGCAATGTTAATTTTAAGGAGGCATAAAATATTTAATGAACATTTAAATTCAAAATTATATATTTGTATATATATATGTATTTTGTAAATTTTGGGTAGATCAACATAGGATAAAATAAAAACAAAAGATCACATATACAAGCCCTATAGAGTTCCTTTCTGGTAAATTATACACATCTTTCTGTAACACAAAATGCATTAATTTACCTACTGACCCTAGAAACTTATCACCCAACCATATTATTCCATTTAAAAAAACAAACAAAAAAACCTTTCCACATTTTCATAAGAAATACATAGACTGCAATAAAGTGCTTTTTCTTATAGGATATACAGATCATTCTGATAAAAATCAAACAAAAATGTTAAAAAGCATATAATTTCTTGTCCTACTATCATATCCTTTATTTCATTCTTATATGCAGTCCTAAACTAAATTACTTAGGCATTAGCCTGCAGTAACCAAAAGCAATTTCTTCAAGGATACTGTTTCTTGTTTATAGTAGTCTCTTGGTCTAGTATCTTGATGTGGGATGGCATGAAATCAGTGGCCATTTTGAAACTTTTATGACTGATATCATAGAAATAACCTCTCATGTTTGAACAAGCCAAAAAAATGACTAAGAGAATGCCATGAACAATGATACTTGAGTTATAAGATGGTTAAAAAAGCTCATGAAAATATACAACTCATTGAACCCTAAGTTAAACCATGTACTATAGTTAATAGTACAATTACAAAAATGTGCTTTCAGCAATTGTAACAAATGAACCACACCAATGCAAGGTGTCAATAATAGGATGGGATATGGGAATCCCGTATTTTATGCATAAATTATTCTGTAAACCTACAACTTTAATAAAAATTTTTCTTTAAGAAAACAAAACCAGAGGGCTATCCCATACCTTTAATTTTATTTTCATTAGTCTAAATACAATGTTGTTTTCCATTACAAACTGAAGTCTGATTAAAGTGAATGTCTACTGCAATTAGTAAAAATTCCATCTTATAAAAACAGTTGATATTACAGCGTCTTTAATCATTTAAAAATGGGAGCATCCACATCACACAAATGACTGTATTCTGGTTCGTAAAGATAAAATAGCCACACCGTTGAAGAAATCTTAATACAGATGAAGCCTTAGAACATGAGGGGGAGGCAAACAGTTGGCTTAATATATCTGGATTAAAGAAATGAAATAACAAGCAATATTTGGTAAATGTGAGTGTTATTTATTGACTGCCTTCTATTCTCTACTGAAATACTTAAATATCTCTGTACATGATTTAAATGTGCATTAAAAACTCCAGCTTTTTCCCTCTAGACTCTGGACATTATCACACAATTCAAAAAGTTCTGATGTATCTCATACACTCCCAATAAGATTAAGTTACACTGAAATATATATATCAAATTCTCAGAGATTACTCCTTTCAGTGTTAAACGGCATATTACAAAAATAATGCTCAATGGTTGTGATTTCTATAATATCTTTTTCAATATCTCAAATCAGGATATCAAAATTTATTTTAAAATTAGAATTATGATTTAGAAGCAGAGAGAAATTACTATTCATTTAAATTACAGGAAAGAAAGACATCATATCATTCTTTTTTAGAAAATAATGGTGAAAAAAGTCCTTGTCTAAGATTCTCCATCTTACTATTTGGCTATGGTGTTACTTCAAGTTGAAACAGAATTACTAGCATTGCTGGCTTTGAACATTTTGTTTCTGGAAAAAAGCCTTTCCAAATTCATATGTACTGATCATAATGGCACAAGCAGGAGCAACTTTAATTAAACGGGGAATTAGGCCTGAAAAGAGAATAAGAATATCAGAACAAATTTATTTTACTTTAAAAAATATAAATGACTTCATTCAGATAATGGTCAAATTAAATGAAGTGATGTATCAAATATTCTGCCATGAATTAATGAGCAAAGAACAAGCCACACTTCTCATTCCCAATGCCTTCAACTTCAATTCTACGTTATTTTGTAATGAAACTTCATTTTATTGATAGTAAAACCTATTGTTAGTTAGTACTTTCCCTTTAACTTTTGATAGTTAGAAGAAAACAATAAATGTGAAATGCTTTCTATAATTTCCTTCTGAGAAGATAATTTTATAAAATGATAGGCATAAATAGTAAAAATAATCATTTTATCCAATGATTGGTAAAGAAAATATTTTTACCTGTAAATAATCCAGAAAATCCATTTTTAGCAACAATGTTCTTCATTATAACCCAGGTTGACATATGTAAAGGCACAGAAACTAAATATTAAAAGAAAGAAATTACAACTTAATTTCTAATACAGATAATATATATAAATAGTATTTATGTTCTCATTATAATTTCATTATAATAAGAACAGATGTTTACCTAAAGAGCTATTTTAAATCTTATTTTTGATAGTTGAATTAAAAAGAAAATAGAAAAAGGCTGTAAGTTTAAAGATAAATAGAAACAGATGCAATCAAGTAGGAACACACAGTACACTTTTCCTGAAGTGATAATGTTTTGTTTCTTATACTTGGTGATGGGTATTCTTTCCCCATGTCTAAAAATCTCTCATAATAAAACACTGTCACTGAAGTACAAATATTAAAGCTTTTGAATGAACTATTCTTACACAAAGTTCACTTACCTTCATATTATACACTGATTCTAAGCAGCTGGCTTAGCCCACACAGTTCTCGATGTAATAACTTAAAAAAAAAAAGACGTCTGCTAAGAAGCAGGCATGCGATCATGTGAACATCAGCTAGGCTGAAGATTTCAAAGTCAGACTGACACCCTGCCAGCTGTATGATGGATAAAGAAGCCTTCACACCCTCGCCATTATGATGCTGCTCTCAGAAGCTACTAAAAAATAATAAATGTTTACAGTGATGACAACCCTGGTCATAAGATGAAAGTACATACTGTGCTAATCATGTCTGTGGGAAAAAAAAGAAAAAATGATATTCTTCAAAAATGGCTCTTAAGAATTTTGCCACTCGGTTCTGTTTACTTCATGCTAAAATGTTTCATTAAAATCTGGAAACAACTGGTGAAAGAAAAGAGATCAAGTAGCCAAGTCTTATAGAATTAAAGCCCCAAATGGTCTTTCATAGTAGGATGAAATGAATGTGAAGCAAAACAGACAAAAAGAAAGTATCAATTGTGTCCGGGTCAAGATGGCGGCTTAACAACGTGCGCATTTTAGTTCGTCCTCCAGAACAACTACTAAATAACCAGAAACAGTACAGAACAGCTCCTGGGGCCACGTCAGTGACCAGACACACAGCGTACCCCAGTCTGAACCAGCTGGACCGGCTGCGAGCACCCCCCAGAAAGTGAGTTCCCAAAGCTACGGTGGCCAGCGCCCCTCCCTCGCAAGCCGCTTCCCAAAGGGGAAAGGAAAGGACTTTACCAGCAGCAGGGACTGGGCACAATCAAACGCCAATTGTGGAACTAATCAACAGATTCTGACTACTAAAAATAGGCCTCCAGCATAGGTAAACCTGATCAAAGCGGAGGTTGCTCATTTTTGCCCCGGCGCCAAGGGGGCAGGATTGACAGAAAAGGGGGAAGAAAAAGAAGGAAACAGAGGCTTTTGTGGCTGTGTATCTACAAAGGCTTGACTGCCTCTGGATACAGTGGCAGGACTTTTCAGGCTGCAACTGCCCCAGGCATAGGCAGAAGTGAGCTCTTTTGGGGACTTATCTGGAGCCTGTGCCTTTCCTAGGGGAGAGGTAAAGCCCCACCCAGGTGAAATCCCTCCATCAAGGAATTAAGACACCAGGGCTTGGTAATTTGAAGCCATTAAAACCAGCCTACAACCTCTCCTCTGTCTCCACCACGCCCCCAGGAGGGAGAGTCTGCCAAAGTTAAAGGTACTGCATCATCTTATGCTGGTGGGACCTGCAGGCAGAGAAGCACCACATACTGGGCAGGATAAGAAAAAGAGAGTCCAGAGACATAACAAGAAAGTCTCTCACCCTCAGGGAAAACCAACGCAGGTGACTCTTTCCTCCTGATAGGAGGCCAGTTTGGTCTGGGAAAATCTGGCTGGGGTCTATAATATCTAAGTAGACCCTCCTACGTGTGTGTGCGGGGGGAAATGTACCACACAAGCAGGGCAAGAAACAAGAAAACAAGAACTGAAAAATTCTCCTCTGTTAAACAAAACTTAAGCTAAAGGTCCAGATAAAGCTGAATGAAATGTCAAAGAACAGATAGACAACAAATTCATCCAGCAAGAAAACCCTAGATAAAAGAAGTGAAAGCAATCTCCAGAATAAACTAATTAAGGTAATTAAATGCCTAGATGCCAGCAAAAAATAACAAATCACACTAGGAAAATTGAAGATATGGCTCAGTAAAAGGAACAAAACAACAATTCAAATGACATACAGGAGCTAAAACAATTAATTCAAAATGTACAAACAGACATGGAAAACCTCATCAAAAACCAAATCAATGAATTGAGGGAGGATATAAAGAAGGCAAGGAAAGAACAAAAAGAAGAAACCGAAAGTCTGAAAAAACAAATCACAGAACTTATGGGAATGAAAGACACAGTAGAAGAGATGAAAAAAAAACAATGGAAACCTACAATGGTAGATGTCGAGAGACAGAACATAGAATTTCTGAACTGGAGGATGGAACAACTGAAATCTAACAAGAAACAGAAACCATAGGAAAAAAAAATGGAAAAATATGAGCAGGGACTCAGGGAATTGAAAGACAAAATGAAGCGCACAAGGGGCGGGCCGCGGTGGCTCAGCGGGCAAAGTGCTTGCCTGCTATGCCGGAGGACCTCGGTTCGATTCCCGGCCCCAGCCCATGTAACGAAAAACGGAGAAACAAAATACAATAAAACAAGAAAATGTTTAAAAGATGTTTCCCTTTCTTCCTCTCTTCCTTCCTTCTATCCTTCCTTCCTTCTCTCTGTCTTTCCTTTAAAAAAAAAAAAAAAAAATGAAGCGCACAAATATACGAGTTGTGGGTGTCCCATTAGGAGAAGAGAAGAGAAAAGGAGGAGAAAAACTAATGGAGGAAATTATCACTGAAAATTTCCCAATTCTTATGAAAGACTTATAATTACAGATCCAAGAAGTGCAGCGTACCCCAAAGAGAATAGATCCAAAGAGACATACTCCAAGACATTTAATAATCAGAATGTCAGAGGTCAAAGAGAAAGAGAGGATCTTGAAAGCAGCAAGGGAAAAGCAATCCATCACATACAAGGGAAGCCCAATAAGACAATGCGCAGATTTCTCAGCAGAAAACATAGAGGCGAGAAGATAGTGGGATAATATATTTAAATTATTAAAAGAGAAAAACTGCCAACCAAGAATTCTATATCCAGCAAAATTGTCCTTCAAAAATGAGGGAGAAATTAAAACATTTTAAGACAAAAAATCACTGAGAGAATTTGGGACCAAGAGACCAGCTCTGCAAGAAATACTAAAGGGAACACTAGAGACAGATACGAAGACAGAAGAGAGAGGTGTGGAGAAGAGTGTAGAAAGGATGACTATGAGTAAAGGTAAAAAGAAGGAAAATTAGATATGACATATAAAATCCAGAAGGCAAAATAGTAGAAGAAAGTACTACCCATGCAGTAATAACACTGAATGTTAATGGATTAAACTCTCCAATCAAAAGACATAGTCTGGCAGAATGAATTAAAAAACAGGACCCATCTATATGCTGTCTCTACTCAAAGGACACGAGGCCAAGGACACAAATGGACATTTACACACCAATGTTTATAGCAGCATTATTAACAATTACCAAGAGATGGAAACAGCCAAAATGTCCATCAACAGACAGTTGGCTAAACAAACTGTGACATTTACATAAGATGGAATATTATGCAGCTGTAAGACAGAATAAAGTTATGATGTATGTAACAACATGAATGGGCCTTAAGGACATTATGCTGGGTGTGATTAGCCAGAAACAAAAGGACAAATACTGTATGGTCTCACTGATAGGAACTGACATTAGTGAATAAACTTAGAATATTTCCTTGGTAACAGAGACCATCAGGAGATAGAAACAGGGTAAGATACTGGGTAACTGGAGCTGAAGGGATATAGATTGTGCAACAGGACTGAATATAAAAAATCAGAAATGGACAGCACAATATTACCTAACTGTAATACAATTATGTTAAAACACTGAATGAAGCTGCATATGAGAATGATAGAGGGAGGAGGGCTGGGGGCATAAATGAAATCACAAAGAAAGACGATAAAGATTGAGATGGTGTAATCTAGGAATGCCTAGAGTGTATAATGATAGTGACTAAATGTACAAATTTAAAAAATATTTTTGCATGAGGAAGAACAAAAGAATGTCATTACTGCAGTGTGCTGAAAATGGATGGTACTTAATATTTTAAAATTTCAACTAATGTGTGAGGCTAAAGCAAAAAATGTTTATTTCGTACAAATCTATACTTTGACTAGTGCATCTCCTAATATAACTTATGTAGATAGTTGATTGAACACCTTAAGTACATGGAACTTTGTATAGGACATGAGATTTTGTTGGTTTGTCCAGGTGATGCCCTGATGAATCCCAGAGTGATTTGATCAGTGAGTGGAAAAGTATTTGCAAAGTCTTTTTGCAAATGGTGAGAATGGGGAAAAACTCAACTTCCCCAGGTTGAATTCCTGATATTCTCACAAGCAGTGTGGACAACCAAAGCTATAGGCTGAGCCCCCAGTTTTGGGGTTTGTTCATATGAAACTTAACCCCACAGGGGATAGATAGGTCTAGCCTACTTAAAATTAAGCCTAAGAATCACCCCCAAGAGAACCTCTTTTGTTGCTCAGATGTGGCCTCTCTCTCCAGCCAACACACAAGCAGACTCAACACCCTCCCCCTTCTACATGGGACATGACACCCAGGGGTGTGGATCTTCCTGGCAGCGTGGGACAGAAATCCCAGAATGAGCTGAGACTCAGCATCAAGGGATTGAGAAAAACTCTAGAATGAGCTGAGACCCAACATCAAGGGATTGAGAAAACCTTCTCGACCAAAAGGGGGAAGAGTGAAATGAGACAGAGTGTCAATGGCTGAGAGATTCCAAACAGAGTCGAGAGGTTATCCTGGAGGTTATTCTTATGCATTAAGTAGATATCACCTTGTTATCCAAGATGTAAGGGAGAGGCTGGAGGGAACTGCCTGAAAATGTAGACCTGTGTTCCAGTAGCCATGTTTCTTGATGATGACTGTATAATGATATAGCTTTCACAATGTGACTGTGTGATTACGAAAACCTTGTGTCTGATGCTCCTTTTATCTACCTTGTCAACAGATGAGAGGAACATATGGAATAAAAATAAATAATAGGGGGAACAAATGTTAAAACAGATTTAGTTTGAAATGCTAGCGATCAATGAAAGGGATCAGTAAGGGGTATGGCCTGTAAAATTTTTTTTTCCTGTTTGTTATATTTTTCTGTTGTCTTTTTCTGAATTGATGCTGATGTTCTGGGAAATGATCATGATGATGAATATGCAACTATGTGATGATATTGTGACTTGCTGAGTGTATGTGTTGGGAATGTTTGTGTTTCTTGTAATTTTTTTTAATTAATAAAAAATTTTTTTAAAAAGTATAAACTGAATGTAAGCTGTGGAACAGTTCTACTGGAACCTCAAAATTATCTCCCACATAAAGTTCCAATATTAAAGAGCTATTCTACAGGTAGTAAGCAACTTCTTACATTGTAAGGAAACACTGTTTTATTTATGAAATATTTCAAGCATTCAGAAAATTATGGAAAGTAATAAAGCAAATATCCATTTTCTGACCACTCACATTTATTAGATATTAAATGTCTAGATAAATGAAGCCCCCTGTATATCCCTTCTCAATCATATTCTTCCTCTCTTTCCAAGGATACTCATTCTTCTTTTATTTTTTTTACCTTCTTCCCATTCATGTATTCAAACTTTTACTACTTCTGAACATGTCCATAAACAATATATCCTCTTGGTGTTTGTAAACTTTACACCACCCTATATTTCACTCCTGCAAGATGCTTTTAAGATTTATATATAGTTAATTTATTGTAACTGCTAAATGGTATTGCATTCCATGGATTATTACAATTTAAACATTTCACATCAAGGAACATTTAGGTGGTTTCAAACTTTTTGTTATGATTTAAAATCCTGCAATGAATATGCTTGTACATGTGCAAAAGTTTCTTAGGTACATATGCAGAAGTGTAACTGCCCATATGGCATTTCTTGATATTGCAAAATTGTTATTCAAAGTGGTTCTGATTTTATACTCATCAGTGTAGCAGGAGAAGTCCCACTGTTCCATATCCTCTCCCCAAAATCCAATGCATATAAAATGTCCTCTCTCTTTTGTTCTAGTTGTCATTTACCTCATCACTACCAAAACTGAGCATTTTTTCAAGGTTTACTAGCCATGTACAACTAATTTTTCAGGACTTTTATTTTTGTTCAAGTGTTTAAAAGTACTGAATATGGTCATATAGTGAAAAAAAATTAATCTCTGGAAAACAAATGGATCTAAGCGAGGTTTAAAAAGTTGAAACCAGAAATTAAAATTTTAAAAATTAAATTTAAATGATGCATTCATAAGTGAGATAAAATTTACTTCTATTATAGGGTTTGGCAGTTACCACATCCTAACGTACTTCTGTAAGTAGCTCTCCTCCACTAGATTATGAGCTCCTTGGATTGGACACTGCCTTATTTATCTGTATATCCCAGTATGATGCCTGACACAGAGTAGGCACTCAATCAGTAGTTGAATAAATGATGAAAGACGGGAGGAGTGGTCTAAGTGGGTTGATATAGAGATCATATTCTTATATGGAATTGACCATCATTCTATATGCAACATTTGGTACTTTCTTTTTTGTTTTTGCTTAGAAATAAGATTTCATGAAGCTGAGCTGTGGAATGGAGAAAGCCAGTTTTAAGTAGAACTCAATTATTTCTTTGGAGGGAATAAATAATGTACAAATATAAAGAATGAGAGTGCCACTTAACACCCACTTGGATAGCTATTATTTTTTACTCAAATCAGTAGTACAGTAGTGAGGATATGAAGAAATTGGAACACTTGCACATTGCTGATGGGAATGTAAAATGGTACAATGACTTTGGAAAATAGTTCCTCAAAAAGTTAAACATAGAATTATCATATGACCAAATTCCACTCCTAAGGATATAACCCAAAGAACTGAAAGCAAATATTCAAACAGATACTTGTATACTAATACTCAGAACAGCATTATTCACAATATCTAAAAGGTGGATTCAAGTGTCTATCAACAGATAAATGGGTAAATAAATGCGGTATGTACATACAATGGAATTTTGTTCAGCTATAAAAAGTAAGTTCTGATACATGTTACAACCTTGAAAACATTATGCTAAGTGAAATAAATCAGGCACAAAAAGACAAATATTTTCCACTTTTATGAAATATCTAAAATAAAGAAATTCAGAGACAGAAATTAGATTAGAGGTTTCAAGGGTTTGGGAGTAGTGGTAAAAATGGGGAGTTACTGCTTAATGTATACAGGGTTTCTGTTATGGGTGATGAAAAATGTTTGGCAATGAATAGCATTGATGGTAGCAATGCACTGTAAATATAATTAATGCCACTGAATTGTACACTTTAAAACAGATAAAATGGCAAATTTTATGTTATATATATGTTATCACACACACAAAAATAATGGGCTGTTTATGACTCAAATGACAGGTACAGTTTACAGTAGGAATTGATCTTATTAAATCTTTAAACAACTGTGTGCTGGTTTGAAAGGATTTATGTACCATAGAAAAGCCATGTTTTAATCCTATTCAGTCTCGTGGGAGCCATGGTTTCTTCTAATCCCTATTCAGTACTAAGGTTAGAGACTTGATTACATTATCTCCACAGAGATGTGACTTGGAATCAATTGTGAGTAGTAAATTTGATTAGATGGAGACGTGTCTCCACCCATTCTTCATGGCTCTTGATTAGTTTACTGGAATCCTACAGAAGAGGAGACATTTCACTGAGAGTTCCTTTTGAGAACGAGGAGAGAGCTGCAGAACCACGACAGAAGGATGAGAGAACCAGAGTCCACCAGCCAGTGGCCTTTGGAGATGAAGAAGGAAAAGGCCTCTCAGGGAGGCTTCATGAAGCAAGAGGCCTAGAAAGAAAGCTAGCAGGTGCCGCCATGTTCGCCACATGCCTTCCCAGTTAAGAGAGAAACGCTGAACGTCATCAGCCTTCTTGAACCAAGGTACCTTTACCTGGATGCCTTAGATTGGACATTTCTATAGACTTGTTTTAATTTGGACAATTTCAAGCCATAGAACTGTAAACTAGTACCTATTAAATTCCTCTTTTTAAAAGCCATTCTGTTTCTGGTATATTGCATTCCAGCAGCTAGTAAACAAGAAGAAACTGGTTCCAGGCTGAAGAAGAGCAATGGGTAAGAGTAAACAATGACAACCATGAAAAATTAAGACCAAGGGCCTATTTTAGTTTTCTCCCTTGTGTTTAAACAGAAAAACATTAGTTAGAAAAAGCAGTGAGTGGTAAGAGTTAAACCTAAATAAAGAAGATGCCTCATTGGTGCCAGTCTCAATGAAGATGTACATCACGATTACTTAGGGAGCATTTTCAAAGTACACAGGCTGGAGCCCCATCTCCGTTCCACTAACTGAAAGTCTGGGGGTGTTCCCCAGCTATGGGTATATTTGAAAAGCACCTCTGGTGACTTCAGTGACTACTTACCTGGGTAAGTGGCTCTCAAACTTTAATGTACATCAGATTCCACTCATACAGGGTCTCACCTTCTCCATCTTCAATACTATCACCACCACCAACAACCTGCCATAGCCATTAACTATTTATGATAAGTCATACTACGGAGACTATTTCTACTACAGTAACACATTCGTTTAATAAGGAATATAGGCATTGTGATGAGATGAAAGGAAGGATGAAACAAATAATTTTGAACTATCAAGGAGAAAAGGATAGGGACTAGGGCTAGAAGGCTCCTGTTGACAAACTTTTATTATCCCCCAGTTTTTAGTTAATTTCTAATATTAAAGGTTTCTAAGAACTTAGTATCAAGAACAAAGGTTGTTACCAATATTCATCAGATTCATCTGCATTTGTAAAAAGCATTCATCTATAATAAACATCAATGTTTCTTTTAACATTATAATACGTTTTTACTTTTTATGCAAAATATTATTCTGGTGGGTTAAAACAAGACTTTTATCAAGTTTTGTAATGGAAAATTTCCCATGGGTTTGCTACACTTTCTAAAGAGACTAAATGGAGACAAAGAAAATCTAATGGAAGCATATAAGAGAACACTTTTGTTCTAGAAGAGATTACAGGCTAAAAAGAGATAAAAAGAGATGGAATAGTTTGCACAGGTGTTTCAGTGGTAGAATGCTCGCCTTTCATGTGGGAGACCCAGGTTTGATTCCTGGACCATGCACCCCCCCACACACAAAAAAGAGATGGAATAATAGGTTAAGAGAAACTCACTAAAAGAAAGGAGGCTAAAAAAAAACAAAAACATGCAATGGAATATTATTCAGCCATGAAAAGGAATGAAGTTTTCATACATGCTACAATGTGGACAAACCATGCAAACATCATGTTGAATGAAATAAGCCAGACTGAAAGTAGAAATATTGTATGATCTCACTTATATTAAATAACTAGAATATACAAATACACAGAGACAGAAAATAGCTTATAGGTTACCAGGGTGGGTGGTGGGGAGGAAATAAAGATACATCAGACCTTAGGTTTTTTAAACTTTTTGTTTGGGTAGAGTATTTTTTTCTGGTATCTCATTCTAACAGTGTATTAGTTTCATTCAAGTAAATAATAAGGCAGCAAAGGGGGAAACAAAAAAACTTCTTTTTCCTACTTTAGATATTCCTAACTTAGTACCTGGAAGGAAAAAAGAAAACTTTTCATGGCATCTTAAAATGTTTTAAATTAAACTTACTTTTATGATTTTCATATATCCAAAGTTGTGTCTGCTTTTGTGTTTTAACCACGTCAAATGGTAAAGTTGCAACAGCTGCAATCTACAGGAGAGTAAAATTGATTAAAGTTACCATTTAATTTTCCCTAAAAGGTCTTTTCATTCTTCTAATTAGTACATTATATAATATGAATAATGAAAATCAAAACTAAACTGAAACTTAAAACCAGATATAATAAAAGATAAGCTTTCATTAAAGAAAACAGAAACATGTCTATGTATTCCTTACAACATTCTGGAGTAGTTCAGAAAAGTACCATTCAGAAAAGTACTACTTGTTTTCCTAAGTTCACAAAGCCACTAGTGGGTCAAAGCCAGAATCCCGACTAGATTTCTCTGATTCCAAAACCAGTGCACATAATTACTGATACTCCTGTGAGTTCCATTATTCCTTTACTACACATGAAGGTATATATATGTTTTAAAGCAGAAAATATCAAGAATCCAGTTAGCATTAAAAATTTTCTAGCAAATGTTTTATAAACAAATAGAATAAAAAATTAAATTTTCTAAAAATAAAATGGACTTTCTTAGCTTTTAGATCTATACAACTTTTCTTTGTGTTTCAATATATTTGTCAAACATAATTATAATAGTTAACTAATCACATTTTTTAAAATGGTTTTCAACCGGATCAATTCGTTATTTCTAGTAATGATTTAATAAAGCATGAGAGATTTTTTTAAAAGAATAAATTCCTTTAAGATCATTTTTGCAATATTTGCTTTAACAGTCAGACAAAGTAAAACTTGGCTTTTATTTTTTCGTCTGAACTCACATTGACCAATACGTCCATAAAATGCACCTTAAAAATCAGTTATATTTCATTTCAAACCCCACTGCCCCACAGCTCAATTATTTAAGTTCTTGAAATCAAATTGGTTTCAAAGATATCAGGCAAGATAAAATCACAATTACTACTTCTCCATCTTCAAAATCCACCATGTAGGTACAAAATACAGCTACAATCTTACATGAGCCTCTTTTGGCACTGTAAATTGACATGAGTTAAGCCTACTATTCAACTTTCTGACAATTTGTACATCATATTGATATGACCTTTCTGCTACAGAGACAAATCTTTATTTGAAAACTGTTAAAGGACAGCAGTATTTTCTAGATCTCACACACAAGCGCAAACACAATCATTAAAAAATAAATTTTCTACGTAAAGCAGAAGGAATAAAATAGAGAACATTCCTACATATTACTGGAAAGCTGCACAACATTCCAATGCCATTATAACCCAGTGTCCTTTTGATCTATTAAAAAACACTAATCATTTTTCTTGCCTCAATAGGCTTATAACTCACTAGGTTAATTTGACAATCTTAGACCTGAAAAGCCTCATACTGAGTCTTAAATTCAGCTGCAAATTTTAGCCTAGATTTTCTAATATAATTATTCCAGTATTTCTCTGCAGACCTCCATCACTTTACTCTGCCCTTTCCAACCTTGTTATGTAGTTCCAATGTCTGTGTTTCACTGTAAGTCACCACAAATTCACTTTGGAAGTATATGGATATAAGAAAAGTCTTTATAGCCAAGCTCATGGTGATATAAATCTGTTTAAAGAATGTCCTCTACATGACTTTCCATTACGTGGAGGGGTTGGGAAAAGGTAGGTATTCTACTATCCCAAAATGGTCATTTGAGATTCCCTCCTTTCTGATAATAACTTTTTAAGTACTTAAGCCAAAATGTTTTCAAAGAAAGAGGAGTTAGCAGCAGGATGAAAGTGCTTCTATTCAACCCACTTACAGACATGGAAGCTACCCTATAAAATATTATCTATTCGGGTCTACTAGCATTTAATGAACTAATGTATTGCAAAATATTCTGTAAATAATAAAGCACTATTTAAAGCATTATCATTATCATAACTGTAAAGATCTAACAATATCTAGAAATTTCTCATACATATTATGTATTTGTAATATAATAAAAACATAAATACAAAGTACATTTTAAAATATTGTTTTATTTGTTTATTATTTTTTTTACATGGGCAGGCACCGGGAATCGAACCCAGGTCCTCTGGCATGGCAGGCGAGCATTCTTGCCTGCTGAGCCACCGTGGCCCACCCAAAATATTATAATTTTAATAACTGATTTCCTCATAAAAGAATAGTAAATGCTTAGAAAATTCTTAATGCATTGCAGCCCAAAAGTGGTAATTCAATATGCTTGAAACATAATATTCTGTACTATTTTAAATAAGATAATAATTATTATTATTAACTATTAACAAAAAAAGAATGAACTTACCGAACCAGACAATGCCCCTGAAGTAAAGTTGATCATAAATGTTGGTTCATATAAACTGTACTTCTCACACAACAACTTCTTTAAAACTTCATAGTTATACCAGTATATTGCTATAAATACAGAGAATGTAATGAATACATATAGAAATGAAACATGAACTTTAAATAAAATGTTTATGAGGTTATACATTAAAGAAAAAGAAAAATTCTAACCATGACACACCTTAGTTTCTGCTTAGATACATACTACATGAGCCTAAAAGAAAGGAGGAAGCCAAATTCTCAGTAGTAATATAGGAGTCTCATAAGCAAGGAACTAAGGTATCAACAGAGAAGGATCTTAATTCTGAAACCTGTCAAAGACAGTAAGAGAAAGGAAAAGTACAGGCCAAACACATTCATGACTGTAGGTGTAAAAATCCTAAGAGAAAAAACAATAAAAAGGAAACCTAAATCAGAAATATTTCATAAAAAATCATATACTATGACTAAATTTGGTTTATCACAGGAATGCAAAGATAGTTAATATAATAAAACCCTTAAATGTCATACACTCCATTAACAGATTAAATGAGAATACCTATGCGATCATCTAAAAATTATGAAAAAGGCGCTCGAGAAAATTCAATACTTTCACATTAAAAGGCAAATAAATTTCTTTGAAAATTAGGTGTGTGGGATGAATTGATTGTGAACCCCAACATGGACATGTTCTTGGTATTGGTCTGCATTCTGATGAGTATGTACCCAATAGTAAAGAAGATCTCTTCAAGATGTTACTTCAGTTAAGGTGAGGCCCAACTGAATCAATTTGGGCTTTAATCCAGAGTACTGCAGTCCTTATAAACAGTGTGAAAGTCAAATGGAGAAAGAATCCACCAGGAATAGCCTAGAACTCAATTGAACCTGGAAGAGAAAGGAAAAGACACGACCATGCATGCTCCATGTGACAGAAAACCCAAAGCCAAGGACCAGAATCACTGGCAGCCAGCCGTAGAATGCCATACCCTTCTGGGAGAAAGCATCATTTTACTGATGTCTCAATTTTGGACTTCTCCTAATTTTGAATCTGTGCACAAACAAATTCCCATCGCTTAGACCAACCCAATGAAGAACATGTCCAAACTGGGGTCTACAATTCAATCCACCACTATTCATTCAATAAAGATTCATAAAGATCTACAAGATCAATACTGAGCTAGAGTTTATGGTCACTGCAAAAAAACTTACCTTCAAGATAAAGGGGTTTAAAATCTAGTTGACTTTAAAGTAATATGTGAATAAGACAAAACTACCCCAAATTTAGAAGGCCTTTGTAAGATAAATCATACCTGAGAAAGGTACATCTCTAAGAACAGTAGGAGTCCAGCCCTTCCAAAGGGAAATCCAACCATCTTCAGATACTTTCTTGCTGACAAACCAATGCAATTCTTTGTAAGAAAACTTCTTAGACTGCATCTTGGTTCTAATCAATTCTAATGGACTTATCACAGTTACTGCACCAACTAATATAAACAAGGAAATAGAAATTTTTTTAAAGCAATGTATGTAAATACACTTGCAAGAGTTTATTTTATGCATTTTCTAATAAATTTTAAACTTTTATTCTGAAATGTCTATAAACCTTAAAATGTAATCTCTAATCATTCAAACATAATAGCACAGATTTTTTTCCTTGATAAATGTATTTCCTAAAGTCCATTTTCATTTACCTTACTCTTTTTTATTTAAACTTTATTCAAGGGCAATTTCAGAAATGTTACATATGAACAAGGACTAGTATAAAAACCTCTTTCTATTTAGTGTCCCAATAAATCTTTCAATAAATGTCCTTTTGAAAGAGGTAACCTGTGAATCTCAAAATCTGTAAGGACTCTGGCCTGAATAATGTAGGGTTCCAAATAACACTTTGGGATTTAAAGTGAATCAGAAATAATTCTATAATCATTCTAAAATCTCTGTCTGAGATTTGAGAGGGATAGTCTCATTCTATCACATTCTGATGGCAATTCCCATAACATGTGGCTACTGGAGCATAGATTTAACAAATTAATATGAACTGTAATGTAAAATCTATACTATCAGTTCTCTGAACATTGTAAAAATTCTCTGTATATTAAAATTTAATCATTATAAAGAGAAACCAGAGAGAAAGCGTGCAAAGAAACCAGAAGTCAGTAGAATCTGGAAGAGCAGACACAGAGAAAGAGGGATCACCTAGGACAGGAGGCAGAGTTGCCAGCCAAGGAACACTAAGGATTGCAACAAACCAGCAACAGAATTTCAGGGAGAAAGCATTCCCTTGCTGATACTTTGATGTTTTCTTCTAGCCTTTGAAATCATGGGAATAAATTCTCATGACAAAAATAATTTGAATAATACTCACTAAACAGAAATCAAAATGAAAATATAGATTTATTACTTACATCTGGCTACAATTCCAGCAGCAATTGGTATGCGGCTTTCACTTTCTCCTAGTTTAGATCTTAGAAAAGCAGTTAATTGATCATAGCAGGTAAAATAAATAACTGTCGCAGGAACTGCCATCACTCTGTGAATGTGTTATGAAACATAAATTTAAAAATTTGTTCAAAATCACCAGATTTTAAACATTCTCTAAACTAAATTAAACTGTTCTTAAATATAAGCTAAAACATATATTTTATAAATCTGAAAACTACAAAGTCATCCCATGAGATCAATGTCTCTTTTATTTTAGAAATTATTAAATCATATAATGGCTATTTAGGAGAGAATTAAAATTAACTGAAGAACAGATACTATATATATATTTATATATATCATGATATATCTAATATGCGTACACTTCTCGATGCTTTACTAAAGTAAAGGAAAAGTTGAATGAACAGCAAATTCTTACTTGTGAAAAAGAAAATGAAAAAGAAAGAAATTATGCTTGTTTAGGAAAGATTTAACACCAAGTTACTCAAACCATCTATATCTTTATGACAGTTTGCATACATAACATTTGGCCAGCTCTCAGAAATTTAGGCCTTAGACTACATGCTATGATATACTGGAGCACTAAACCAATTTCTCTAGGTTGTTTTGACAAAGCAATGTAATTTATGGTTAACATTTGCTTTTGTTTTGGGAGTCTGGAATTTTGGTAATCGAGTCATGCAACTAGAGTATACTACATGAACAATTTTCATAAAATCCCTGAACTCTGAGACTCAGGTGGGCTTTCTGAGGCAGAAATACTTCACACATGTTGCCACAATTCATTGCAAGTTCTGTGTAACACAAGAAAGAGGACTTTGGAAGCTTATGTTTGATCAACTCCAAACTCTGCTTGTTAAGTCTTTTCCCTTTACAATCCTCTTTAATAAACTGTAGCCATTAGTATAACTTTCTCTAGGTCCTTTGAGACTTACTAGTGAATCACCAAATGTGTGGTGGTCATGTGATCCAAAAAAAACGCTTTAGAAAATTTTAAAATTTTAACATTAAGAACGCAAGACTCTGTCCAACTATGCTGATTATAAAACAAAATAGCAAACATTATTTTGTATGAAAATATTCAATTTCAACTTACAATGTAGGAGGAAGGCCACTCCACAATGACTTAATGCCCTCATTTCGAATGATTTTCAAAAAGGCATCCTAAAATTACAATGGGAAAAAACTAGTCAAAATATATCCCTGAACATGATATACAAAAAGTATATAGTAATAATTGGCTTTTAAGCATTTATTTCCAAAATATGAGATTCTCAGACATTTATATATGTCCATTTTTTTAAAAAAAAAGAACAGGGAATTTTTCTTCAACTTCCAAACAAAAGTAAAATGAAACATTTCTAGTTGATAATTTCTGCTTACAGAATTAACTCTATATTTACTCACATCTCAATTTTTCTAAACAGGGCTAAAAAAAAAAACCTAAGCTTTTGAAAGATTATGTAAAAAGGAAAGGGAATAATGACAAAAACTTCTACAGACAACAATTACGAAACCTGGGAAAAAATACTATTAAAGCCTGCTATTTGAAACTCTAAAGAAGAACCAAAAGAAGGCAGAAAATGAGGGGGAAACTACTGATAAAAGACAAACTATGGTGTATGAGATTTGCAAATCTGCAGCATTTTATCTGCACAACTACCCATTCAACCTACAGTGTGGGTGATAAGGAACATTTCCTCACTCAAGGTGGCAGAAAAGGCAGTCTACAGCCTATAAAATAATCAGAAAGTTAAGGAGGAAACATGGAAGGGGATTACAAAAGGCATAAACCCCCAAATTTGCATTTAAATCAGCCGTAAACCTTAGCTTACCACTAAATTCAGGGCAAGCCAGGATAAAACAGATGACTTGGCAAAAACAGCAGTAGCTGAAGGTTGAGTGAAGATTTCAGCTGCTGCCCACCACAAGGGACGCAAAGTTTGGAATTTCAGTCCAGTCAAAGTTAGATGTTTTCAAAAATAAACAGACTCTTGAGAAGGACATAAAAGAATCCAGAGTCAGGTGGGCCACGGTGCCTCAGCAGGCAGAGTTCTCACTTGCCATGCTGGAGACCCAGGTTAGTTTCCTGGTGTCTGCCCATGTAAAAAAAGAAAGAAAAAAAAGAATCCCGAGTCATGACAGTACATTGTTCATAATGATCAATATGCAATCAAAAATCACTTGATATACAAAGAAAATGTTACTTAAACTCAGAGAAAAAAATAATCAATAAAAACCAACACTGTGATGATTCGGATGTTTCACTTAGGCGGGAAGAATTCTTAAGCAACTATTATAAATATGTTCAAACCTTAAAGGAAAATACATGCATAAAGCATGAACAAATTCAGAATCTCAGCAAGGAATCAGTAACTATAAAAAATAGAGGCTCTAAGACCTGTAGTACAATACTGAGGGTAGAACATAAGTACATTTGAGGTCATGGAATGGAGGAGAGAGAATGGGGCAGAAAATTACCTAATGAAATGATGGCCAAAATATTCCCCAAATTAATGAAAAATATCAAATTACAGAGCCCAGAAGTCAACAAATCCGCAGCAGGACAAAAACAAACAGTGAAAAGAAAAATGACATAATACAGAAAGAAAGAACTAGAAGAATGAAGACTAATTTTTCAACAGAAACATTGGAGGCCAGTTACAATTATAATTCCACAAGTTTAGGTCTTTCTTCTAGCTGCATAAGATACTGGAGTCTAAAAGAAGTATCAATATAATGATTCAGCAATCATAACAAAAGCATTAAAGAGAGAACGTATTATTACCTCTCAAAAATGTTTATACACAGCAAGGGAATTCTTCTATACAACTTTTAAGATCCTTTTATGCTTTACTCATTTGCTAAGGATTCTGGGACAAATCATCTCTCTTGGGTTTAGTTTTCTCACTTGTTAACTGACAGGTATGGATTAGATAATCTTTATTATCCCTTCTACTGTAAAGTCCAAACTTGATGGAAGGAGTAACTCAAATTTTCTTTCTACATAAAAAGCATGAATCAATGCAAATAAAATTAACAGAGTTAAAAGCAAAGAAATACCTCATTTTTCCTGCTGCAATATTTACCTTTTAACTGGTATATAAATGCAGTAACTATATGATGGATTTTTACTTACCTGCAATTGGAAAATCTCTCATACATATGATTAAACAGAAAACATACTGTGCTTCTAAATAATGTAATCTCTTTACCAGTGTTCCCTGGAAACGTCCCGGTTTCTTATACCATGCTTTGTTGCCTCCCTCTTCACAGACACATAGATGATCCATGAGTCCATTACTATATACAAAACATTTTCCTGACAAAGAAGTTTCCAATAGTCAACAATTATGTCACACAATTGTATTACTTTCATATATGAGCAAACTGAACATACAAGGGGACTAGAAAATTATGAAAAGAGAAATAACCCTGTGAAAGGGAAATAATTCTCTTTTCCTTTGAGGATGAAACATATAATTAATAATTCAATTTGCTTAATGATAATGGCCCTAGGTCCTAAATGTACAGTTGTGAAATGTAATTGAGTACATCAGTGGGTTTTACACTTTCAGATTAAACAAACATACAGACAAATAAATTCTTTTTAGTTATAGGTGGAAACAGAGAGGGAAGACAAAGGAGGAAAATTTGTACCTAGAAGATAACATGGGTACATGTCTTTTCTATTTGACCAGCAGAAAATTCTGCAGTGGGCAAGGGAAATTCAAACAAAAATGAGATTATGGAATAGCAATATTCTTCTCAATCACTGGAAAGAATGCTATGCCTTGTCTTTTACTCTATATTTGTACAGCTCAGTCAAGCCACTTGGGATCATCTATTTATTACAATATTCTCTCAACTTCTTCCCCTTACTGGACTCATTCTTGCTGCTAAAGTCATCTTCTCTGTTTGACTGTATATAACTCAGTGAGTTTCACAATACATAGGTCTAACTGCCCCTTCTGTCTTCAAAGCTTTCTTTAATGTATAAGGAACTACTGTAATTTTTAGCCTCTTTGTACAATTCATCTATCCTTTCACTCACCTGAAACATGCCTGCTAACCACACCATTTCACTGCTCTGCATTCAACAGTTACATTTATGAGTCAACTTTCTCCCAGATCAGTGTGTCTTCTTTTGTTTAAACAACTTTTTAAATACCAATACCTTCGTAAAGTTTTAAAAAATTCATCAAGTAACTGCTATTTTTTCCCATCAAATGAAATTACAGAACTACTCCTCTCAAAAACCAAATAAATTACTATCTAGCAATTAACCAAACTGCCTGAAAAGTAACAAATTTCCAATCGCTGCATTCAAACAACAGTTGGATAAGCATCACAAACGTCTGAAGATGGCCATGGCTCATGGATTGAAGAGGAAGCTACATTCTAAGGTCTCTTGCAAGTATAATTCTGTCCTTACCAGTAAGGCACATATCGAAATAAATAATCATCACTTGCTTTAATTTTTCAGCCTACTGTTTATATGTCCTTTATTAGGAGGTCCATTGAAGTGTTATATGTTACATATACATTTTTTTCTGCCTAGACCTCATCAAATGTAACTAAGTGATGAAGTGACATTTTCTTCATGAGGATAAAGAAGCATCAAGTTTTAAAAATTAACAAGAAGAGAGTATTATTCAAAAAATTAATGCAATAACATTTAAAAACATAATATAAATTCAAGATAACTAATATACCTACCTGTAGGTAATGGATTGTTTTGGGCTTGGAGTCGAATTTTAACAACATCCAGGGGAGTCACTATTAAAACACATAAATTTCAATTAACAAGTGATGCCTGTAAATTGAATGGAAGCTTTTACAAAGAATACAAAATACATCAAATCATACCTTTCCTCATGGATAAGATTACCTTAAAGTGGTCTTGAATGTAACATTCTAAAATTTGGCTCTTTAAATTTGTTTAACAAAGATCAATAAGAAGAAAGACAATGGAATTACTTCTCTCACAAGTATTAAATTGTCATTACATTTCTACAACAGTTCAATTAGCCTTAAGACTAAAAACTCGTGCTCATAGGAAATATATCCTCTAAAGTAAGGAATAAAAGCTATAAAAGTCTACTTAAATATTTGAGAATAAATGTGAATTAAAATAAATCAATAATCAAATAATATTAATCCTTCTACTCTGTTAAATTCACCAGTATTAAATAAAAGCTACAGTAAACTCAAACCACAGTAAGTTAGCCATAGGTTATCTTTGCCACCAGACTGTGTTATGTTATTTGAGGATAACATGCTATATTTTATGGCTAAGAGAATGCCAAATAGTGGTTCTGAGGCTTTTCCTCATTAGATAGCGAAGTCACATTAAATGATTTCTAAAGGCCTTTACAACCTTAAATTCTGAGCTGATAACACTACATTATAAAGTAATCAGTTTATGTTTGCTCTAATATCTGTTTTCTTATTTAAATAAACTAACCAACTTTAAATCATTAACATGCTACACTATCACCTATGCCATCTGGTTGTGGTTTATAAAAAACTGAAAAAGTCCAGAGAAGTTTAAGAAATTCACTGTGAATGCAAGCAAAATAACACAATCTGCAATTTTGCTGTGGATTGCACTTATTCTATATTATTCATATGCTAATATTTTATTCCATCTTTATGCTTCCTGTGTAAAGAAAAAGAATAATAGAATCACAAAATTTTAATGTTGATAGATAAGGGAACGCAAAGAATTCCTAACCCAAGCTTCTAGTTTTACAGTTCTTCCTCCAAAAGAAGGAAGAAAATATTACTATTATTTCCTAGATGGTAAAACTTAAATGAAGCTGTTGATACATTCAAAGTTATATAATCTACAACAGTAATATTATCTTACCCATTAGTGATGTCAGTATAGCTCCAGTACAAGAGGCAAGCATTTGTTGAAT
Source organism: Tamandua tetradactyla (assembly GCF_023851605.1). Taxonomy (NCBI): domain Eukaryota; kingdom Metazoa; phylum Chordata; class Mammalia; order Pilosa; family Myrmecophagidae; genus Tamandua; species Tamandua tetradactyla. Next base: position 129,072,902 of record NC_135327.1, on the reverse strand, counting down.
AGGTGTCACTTGGATTGTCTCTGGTTGCACTGCTTCAGTATCCATGTTTTTAACTAACTGAAGAAAAACCTATTAAACACAAGCAAAATGTAAAACAAATGTTTAATGGAAAATGCCTTCAAAATGAATTGCTACATTACCTAATTCAACTTGTATGGTCAGTTTAGTTGAATACCATAACTACAAGGAATCTTGATTAAGGAGTGCAATTTTCTTGGTTTGTCCAGGTTAGTATGATGCCCCAATATATCCCACAGTAATTTGGAAGTGAATAAAAAAGTATTTGCAAAGTCCCGTTGGGGGACTGGGGAGAGAGGAAGAAATATTCACCTTCTTCATTTGAAGAATTAGTAATATTCTCAAAAGCAGTGGGGACAACCAAATCAATAAGCTGAGCCCTCGATCTTGGCTAGCCCATATGAAACGTATTCCTGCAAAGGATAAGCTAAACCTACTTATAACTATGCCTAAAAGTCACCCCCAGAGAAACCTGTTTGTTGCTAAAGATGTGGCCTCTCTCTCTAAGCCAACACAGCAGGTGAACATAGTGCCCACCCCCCCTACATGGGACATGACTCCTAGGGGTGAAAATCTCCCTGGCAACACAGAACAGAACTCCTAGGATAAACTGGGACCAGGTATCATGGGATTGAGAAAGACTTCTTGACAAAAAAATGGAAGCGAGAAATGAGACAAAATAAAGTTTCAGTCACTGAGAGATTTCAGAGTCGAAAGGTTCTCCTGGAGATTATTCTTATGCATTATATAGACATCCCTTCTTAGTTCATGGTGTACTGGAGTGGCTGGAGGGAAGTACCTGAAACTGTTGAACTGTGTTCCAGAAACCTTGATTCTTGAAGATGACTGCATTACAATACAGCTTTTACAGTGTGACTGTGTGATTGTGAAAACCCTTTGATCTCTTTTTATATAGGGTATGGACAGATGAGTAAAAAAAATATGGATAGTGCGGGCAATGGTAGCTCAGTGGCAGAGTTCTCGCCTGCCATGCCAGAGACCCGGGTTCGATTCCCAGTGCCTGCCCGTGTAAAAAAAAAAAATTATATATATATATATATAATTATATTATATATATATATATAATTATATTATATATATATATATATATATGGATAAAAATAAATAAATAATGGGAGGGATAAGGGGTAAAATAAACTGGGCAGATTGAAATACCAGTGGTTAATGAGAGGCAGGGGTATGGGGTATGGGATATATGAGTTTCTTCTATTTTCTTTTTATTTTTTTGTCTAGACTGATGTAAATGTTCTAAAAATGATCATGGTGATGAATATACTACTATGTGATGATACTGTGAGCCACTGATTATACACCATATATGGACTGCATGTCCATGAAAATTTGTCAATAAAAATTTTTTTAAAAAAATGGATTGCTAAAAGTTAAACACAGATAATAATCAGTATTAATCTCAAAGCACATGTTTTTGATCACTACCAAAAACAAATACACAGGTTCTATATACAAAGGTACACAACTGTCATTAATAGAGTATGTTCTCTGATTTTCCAATAATGGTAACAGGCTTCAGCTTAGAAAGTTACTACAGCTAAGAGAACATATAAGCAGCAGCAGCTCATGTGCAAGACAATTAATAGAGTTAAGGAAAAAAAAAAAACTCTGGCCATGTAACAAAATGAAAGTGGTTAACCAACAAGTCATAGAATTTGTAAATTTAGCCTTAAAAGCACCATTCAGACACATTTTCTACACCAGCAAGATAAGTAATCAGAAATATTAACAAATACAGCATGATTTTCATTGCATATTAAGTTACTTCACAGGTTTAAAATAAAAACCTGAATTTAAAAAGAAACATTATTTTAGAAAAAATGTGATGAAAAAGCAATATACATTCTTTTCAATAATTTAGACTACACAAAAAACTATAAAAACCACTTAAAAACTCACTATTCAAAAATAATCGCTGGCAACACACTGGTGTCATCTTTTCATATGTTTCTGAATATATACATGCATATTACATACATATATTAGTCAAACACACTCATCTATCTGCATATAGACAACTTTTTTGAAAAACAAAATAGGTTAGTACTCTACAATGTAGAAGCCTGCTTTGACACTTAAAGATATATTATAGACACTCCGTGCCATTAAATATAAATCTAATTATCACTCTTATTACTTGCACAGTACTTAATTATATTTATTTAGTCAGGCTCATATTGTCAGATATTTAGCTTACAGTCAATTTTTCAAATATACAACATTCTGATATATATAATCCTTGCATGTACATCTTTTTGTACTTTTCCTACAATTACTCTAAGACAAAAAGTAAAACTGTTGGCTAAACTATTAAAAAACCTGAAAAATAATTGCCAAAATGCTTTCCAGATAGAATGACGAGTTCTTACACATCTACAACTTCTACTATCTCAATATCTTTCTCTAGTTTTTGGGAAAAGAAATAAAACAGAGTTACTATGACTAAGAGATTTTAAACAGAGTTGGGAAGCCATTCAGGAGGTTACTCTTATGCACATCAGACATATATTACAAACTGCAGGAGTATGCATAGCCACAGCAACAAATATTTTTCAAAATGTTGAGGATATCAGGATACCATAAACAAACCACAAGATAAATCAGTAAACTATTTAACCTGAAGGACCTCTGTAGCACTACAAATATCCACTAATCATAAACAATTCATGAAATCTTCTTTTTCTTTAAAACCTTGCTTGGAAGTCCCAAGATGGACACAACATTTGGGTTGCTACCTTAACCTGTGCTCCCCAAATTGCAATTCAAAGACCCCAAATAAATACCTTTGTTTTTGTTGCCTTGCAGCTCAGTTTGTTTTTCAGTTGACAATTTATAAATATATATATTTTATGTGTGTGTGTACATATATATATAACATTTATTGTCTCTGAATCATTTGAAAGTAAGTTGCATATATATCATGTTCCTATAACCCTACCTACTTCAGAACATTCTCAATTTTATATTTTCATAGTATATTTATCAAATTCGGGATATTTACCATTAATATAGTTATTTATTGTCCATATTCAATTTCATCAATTATCTCAATAATGTCCTTTATAACAATAAATGGTATTTTAACTATTTCTTTAGATTTTTATTAATTACCAACCTGGTTTAAGTCTTTTCCTCAACTCTATGCTCCAATATTTTATTGTTTGTAACATCAGTAACTGAAAGTCTGTAAAAGAAATAAAAAAGAATTGCCTTATTTTTTCCTACAGAGAAGGGTAACAAAGCCTAAATGAAAGGAGTTACATAAAAATCCCTAAAATGCAAATCAACAAATATTTGAGCACTTCCTATTAGGTGCTTTGAGGGAAACGAAGAGTACCCCACAAATCATAACATTAGAGTTACAAAAGCATTTTACTTTCACAAAAACTTCATGTTAGGCCATTTCATTTATTCTGCATAAAACAACAAAAACTACAAAACTCTAAAACCTAAACAAACTGATCAATCTTATCATGCTAAGTGGAACTTAATCATGTGATGCAAAATAAACAATCTAGTATCGTATATGAAGTATGTTGAAGAAAAAAAATTGGCCTGAATCAAAAACAAGCCTTTTGATTTAACTTCCAATTTACAAGAAATTCAGAGACTGGAGGAACTAAGTAAAGGATACCCACAAAGAAGCAAAATGTTTAACACTCTAGTCTATAGGCTTACTGTCTTGGTTTCTTCAACAAGTCAAAGGAAGGTGGTGAAACAAGTGCTAGCAAATTGTTCTAGAGTAAAGAGAGTCAAGGATCAAATGCATCTTGGGTTAAAACAAACCAACTCTAAAAAGCCAGTTTGAAGGTAACTGGACAAATCTGGATACAAATTGCTTATTAAAAATATTTAAACATTATTGTTCATCTTGTTTGCTTAGATAATGCTATTGTGCTTATGGAGAAAGTGTCATTTTTAAAGAAAAAGATTCATATTGAGATAATAAGAGCAGAAACATTTTGGTAGCTGCAATATACTTCAAAACAATTCAGTAAAAAATAAGCAAATTCTCACCTGCCACACAGAAGACCCAGGTTCAATTCCCAGCCCATGCACTTCCCAAAAAACAAACAAACAAGAAAAACGAAGAAACAAAGAATTCAACAAATGGTGCTATAGTAACATACATGTTTTTTATAACACAGAAAAAGAATCAAATGTGACCCCTGCCATACACCATACAAAAAAAAATTTTTTTTTTAATAAAGCAACTATACTAAAGTATTAATAATTTGTTAAATCCAGCAGTTATTTAGAACAAAATTTGGGGTGGGGGGCAGGAGCCAGAAATTCAAATGTAACTTTTTAAAATAAAGAATTAAGGTATTTTGGGCTTTTAATTATTTTATAGCATACATGTTACTAAGTATTTTAGGAAAAATAAGTAATATCAACACTCCCCTAAAATTCTAACATGGATCTAATTATAACAAATCTGAAAAACGAATCCTCTTTTCAATTTAGCCAAAGAACAATATTGAAAAAATGGACAAGAAAACTAGAGATTTGGGGTTCAGTAGAGAAAAACTTGGAAGTTAGAACATTAGTGGAATGTCTAGAATTCATAATGTATTCTCCACTGTTGTAAATTCATTATAGTCCCATCAACACACATATATTTATTTTTTTCATCTTATAATATATATATAACATTCTAACAAGTGTCAGTCATTGTCCCTTCTTCAGGAAGCAAAGTCTAGTAGAGGCCACTTTACACACTAAAATCCCTTTGACTTTCCTGAAATCTATGGACATAAAATGTTTCTTTTATGAAAACATACCATCTCCCATAAACAAATGTTCTTTTTTGAAGAAACAGAAAAACCAATCCTCAAATTTATATGAAATTGAAATGAGACCTGAACAGTCAAATCAATCTTAATAAAGAACAGGGTTGGAGAACTCACACTTAAGATTACAAATTGTATTACAAAGTGAGACTAATCAAAACAGTGTGGTGGTAACACAAAGATACAAAAATATATCAAAGAGACTTCTGGGAAGATGGCCAAAGAGAGTAGCTAAGGAGCAGCCCTGCTACACAGAAGAGTTAGAGCAGGGACAGAAGTGCAACTAAGGCAGTGATTCAGGAGTGTGGCTGACCTGGGAGAGCCTTCTGCACCACGACGGGCATCCCTGGTTGCAGAGGCCAAGGAACTGAAAGGCAGAAAGTTGGATCCTGGCACAGAAGCGCAGAACCCGTGGGAGTGTACAGGCAAGAGCCAAGGACCAGGAAGTAACCAGGTCATGTTCCCTGGGTGCACTACCCTCACCAGCGCAACCCTGTGAGAAGTGACTCACCCCACACCCCATGCACAAGAACCCCATCACAAACTCCCATTCCCCACGCTCCAGGCACGCCCACCCCACCAACCCACAGTGCATGTACTTGCCCCACATCCCCACCTCAAGTGCAGCCAAACCCATTTCTCTTGCACCCCTCCCAAACACTACCTACCCCTCTCTGTTCCCTGCAAGCTGCTGCCAGTGCATAAAGGCTGCGGGCACTAACCTCCATACCCAGACTACCTCTGCACCCCTGTCCATAGGGTCACACAGCCTCACTCTGCCCGCCCTGAGCTCTGCGCATCAGTTTATGGCACTCCTAGGGCCCTCGCATGCGTGCAGGCCACCAATCATGTCATTCAGCTCTGGGAACCACACTTTACAGCAGTCCTAGAACCGTACATACACATAGTCCTCAGCCATACTTGCCAGCTCTGAGAAAGTACTGTTCAGTGCAGGCAGGTCACATCTGCCCCAATCAAGAAAGTATAACGCCAACCTGCTGCCACAGCTCTACACATGCATACAATTGCCCATGTACCATAGATTGGCACACATACGGGTTATGCCCCCCACACCTGTGCACCCGCACAGCTACATCCTCCCAGGCTGCTGGGTGCCCACGTTCACAAGCATCAGTGTCACATTCCCAACCTGCCTCTATACCTACCCTGAAACAAATCACTGTACTGAGTCCTCCACCCGAGTACTCTGCTCCCTACTGTACAACCATCCCACAAACAAAAGGCCTTAGACTACTGAAAGAAATCAAATCCCAAAGTAAATCAATCAAGATATTTCCATGCCATGAAGACAGCAGAAGATCACAAGCCTATCAGACAGATACAGCCCTGCCTAATGAACAAATTAAAACAACAGAGGAGAAACAGATGTTGGAATAACTAATCAAAGATATTCATACAACTCTACTTAATAAAATAAGTAGGATAGCAAACAACATAAAAGAGATGAAGAAGACAGCAGAAGAGCATAAAGAGGAATTTGTAAGAATAAATAGAAAAATAGTGGAAATCACAGAGATTAAAGACTCTGTTGATCAAATAAAAAACATACTAGAGGCACACAACACCAGATTTGAAGAGACAGAAGAAAGAATAAGTGATATAGAGGACAGGATAATTGACTTCGAAGACTCCAAACAGCAAATGGCAAAAAAAGATGGAAAAAACTGAATTGGATCTCAGGGAAATGGTAGACAAACCAAAACACACAAATATAAGAATCATTGGTATCCCAGAAGGAGAAGAGAGGAGTAAAGGGCTAGGAAGAGTAGTTGAATAATGAGGGAAAACTTCCCAACAATCATTAAGGATATAAATACGCAAGTCAAAGAAGTCCAACAAACTCCAAACAGAAGAAATCTAAATGGAACTTTCCAAAGACACATACTAATCCATCTGTCAATGTTGAAGAGGAGCAGAAAATCCTGAAAGCAGCAAGAGAAAAATAATCTACTAAATGCAAGGGAAAAACAAATAAGGCTGAGTTCAGACTACTCAACAAGCACCCTAGAGTCGAAAAGACATGGGTACGATATATTCAAGACCCTGAAAGACAAAGACTTCCAGCCAAGAATTCTGTACCCAGTCAAACTGTCCTTCAAAACTGAGGTAGTGACAAGTTTTCACAAAGAATTTCTGAAAGAATCTGTCAACAAGAGACCGGACCTACAAGAAATACTAAAAGGAGCTCTGCCAGCTAAAAAGGAAAAGACAAGAGGAGGTCTGGAGGAGAGCACAGAACTGAAGAGTACCACTAAGGGTAATTCAAAGAATTCAAAGAGAAAGGGGGAAAAGAACATACAGATCTAATAAATAAAATTAAAAAGATAAGATGTTGGATTCAAGAAAAGCCTCTTCAGTAATAACTATGAAGATTAACAGACTAAATTTACCAATTAAAAGATACAGATTGGCAGAATGGATTAAGAAACATAATCCAGCCATATGCTGCTTACAAGAGACTCATCTCAGACACAAGGATATAGACAGATTGAAAGTGAAAGGATGGAAAAAAATTTTCCATGCAAGTTGTAACCCAAAGAAAGCAGAAGTAGCTATACTAATATATAGACAAAATTGACTTTAAATGTAAAGACATCATAAGAGACAAAGGACAATATATACTAATGAAAGGGTCAATTCACCAAGGAGATTTAACAATCATAAATGTTTATGTTCCCAATCAAGGAGCTCCAAAATACAGAGACAGACATTGGCAAAACAGAAGAGAGCAATACATGTTTCAACAATAATAGTAGGAGACTTCAATACACCACTCTTCTTTATAATTAGAATAACCAGACAGAAGATCAACAAGGAAACAGAGAAGTTAAATAACTTGATAAATGAATTAGACCTAACGAACACATATAGTCATTGAACCCCAAAGCACAAGAATGTATACATTCTTCTCTAGTGCTCATGGAACATTCCCCAGGATAGATCATATGCTAGGGCACAAAACAGGTGTTTATAAATTAAAAAACAATTAAATTATTCAAATCACTTTCTCTGATCACAATCGGATGAAGTTGAATCTCAATAACCACCAAAGAATGAGAACTATCACAAACATATGGAGATTAAATACACACTCTTAAACAACCAATGGGCCAAAGAAGAAATTGCTAGAGATATCAGAAGCTATATGAGATAAATGAAAAAGAGAATACAACTTATCATAACTTATGGGATGCAGTAAAGGCTGTGCTGAGAGGGAAATTTATTGCCCTAAATGCCTATATTAAAAAACAAGAAAGAGCAAAAATTGAGGACTTAGCAGCATATCTGGAGGAACTTGAGAAAGAACAGCAAACTAAGCCCAAAGCAAACAGAAGAAGACAAACAAAGATTAAAGCAGAGATAAATGAATGGAAGAACAACAGAAAGAATGAATAAAACCAAATGTTGATTCTTTGTGAAAAATCAATAAATTGATGGGCCACTAGCAAGGTTGACAGAGTAAAAAAGGCAGAGGATGCAAATACACAAAATCAGAAATAAGAAGGGGCCCTGAAGAAATAAATGAAATCATAAGAGGATGCAATGAACAACTATACATCAACAAACTAGAGAACTTAGATGAAACAGACAAATTCCTGGAGACTGACAAACAAGCTACACTGACTCAGGAAAAAATAGAAGATTTCAACAAACCAATCACAAGTAAAGAGATTCAATCAGTCATCAAACATCTTCCTACAAAGAAAAGCACAGGGCCAGATGGCTTCACAGGGGAAATTTATCAAACATTCCAGAAAGAACTAACACTAATCCTACTCGACCTTTTCAAAAAATTGAGGAAAAAGGAACTCTACCTAAATCATTTTATGAAGCTAATATCATTTTCATACCAAAACCAAGTAAAGATGCTATAAGAAAGGAAAACTACAAGCCAATCTCCCTAACGAAAATATTAGCAAATCGAATCCAACAGTACATTAAAACAATTATACACCATAACCAAGAGGAATTTATACCAGGAATGCAAGGATGGTTCAATGCAAGAAAATCAATTAATGTAATATAGCACATTAAAAAATCAAAAGGGAAAAGTCACATGATCATCTAGATTGATGCTGAAAAAGCATTTGACAAAATTCAGCATCCTTTTCTGATGAAAACACTCCAAAAGATAGGAATCAAAGATAACTACCTTAATTTGATAAAGGGAATATATGAAAAACCTATAGCCAACATCATACTCAATGGAGAGAGATGGAAACCTTTCCCCGTAAGATCAGGAACAACACAAGGATGCCCACTGTCACCACTATTATTTAACATTGCGCTACAAGTTCTAACTAGAGCAAACAGGTGGGACAAAAACAGAAGGCATGCAAATTGGAAAGGAAAAAGTAACACCCTCATTATCTGCAGATGATATGATACTATACTTGGAAGATCTTGAAGAATCTACAGCAAAGTTACCTGAGCTAATAAACAAATTCAGAAAGGTGATGGGATATAAAAATGTGCAATAATCAGTAACACTTCTATACACAAGCAATGACCTAGCTGAGCAGTCAGCTAAGGAAAAAATTCCATTCAAAATAACTAAAAGAATCAAGTACTTAGGAATGAACTCAACTAGGGATGTAAAGGACTTGCACATAGAAAACTACTTAACAATGCTAAAAGAAATGAAAGGAGATCTAAATAGACGGAAATACATTCCCTGCTCACGGATAGGAAGGCTAAATATAGTTAAGATGTCAACTTTCCCCAAACTAATCTACAGATTCAACACAGTACCAATCAATAATCCAACAGCCTACTTTGAAGAGTTGGAAAAGCTAATTATCAAATTTATCTGGAAGGGAAAGAGATCTCGAATAGCTAAAAGCACCCTAAAAAGGAAGAAAGAAGTGTGAGTATTAACACTTCCTGACTTTAAAACCTATTATAAAGCCACAGTGGTCAAAGCAGCATGGTCAAAGATAGAAGTATTGACCAATGGAATGGAATCAAGAGTGCAGAAATAGACTACCAAATCTATGGTCAACTGACTTTTGAGAAGTTCCCCAAATCCTCTGAACTGGGACAAAATAGTCTTTTCAATAATTGGGCATGGAAGAACTGGATATCAATAGCCAAGAAAATGAAAGAGGACCCCTATCTTACACACTACACAAAAATTAACTCAAAGTGGATCAAACATCGAAATATAAGAATTAGCATCATAAAACTTCTAGAAGAAAATGTAGGGAAACATCTTCAAGACCAAGCAATAGGAGGCAGCTTCCTAAACTTCACACCCAAGGTACAAGCAACAAAAGAAAAAACAGATAAATGGGAACTCCTCAAAATGAAATGTTTTTGGACCTCAAAAGACTTTGACAAAAAGGAGAAGAGTCTGCCAACCCAATGGGAGAAAATATTTGGAAATCACATATTGGACAAAGGTTTGATTTCACATATGTACAAAGAAATCATACAATTCAACAACAAAAGAACAAACAACCCAATTATAAAATGGGCTAAAGATATGAATAGGCATTTTTCTGAAAAGCAAATACAGACGGCTCAAAAGCACATGAAGAGATGCTCATTTTCAGTGGCTATAAGGGAAATGCAGATTAAGACTACAACAAGATACCATGTCACATGTATGAGAATAGCTGCTATTAAACAAACAGGAAACTATAAATGTAGGAGAATATGCGGAGAAACTGGGACACTTAGGCACTGCTGGTGAGAATGTATAATGGTGCAGCCACGATGGAAGACTGTTTGGTGGTTCCTTTGGAACTAAATATCGGGTTGTCCTATGACCAGCAATAGCACTAGTTGGTATATACCCAGAAGAGCTGAAAGCAATGACACGAACAGTCATTTCCACACCGATGTTCATAGTAGCATTATTCACAATTGCCAAAAGATGGAAACAAACCAAATGCCCATCAACAGAAGAGTGGATCAACAAAATATGGTCTATACATACGATGGAATATTATGCAGCAGTAAGACAAAATGACGTCCTGAAGCACATGACAACATGCATGAGCTTTGAGAACACAAAGCTGAGTGAAATTAGCCAGACACAAAAGGATAGATACTGTCTGATCCACTTTTATGACCAGCATGAACGTATAATCAGAGGCTTATAATACAGAATATAGGGGACTAAGAGATACATAGAAGCTAGAGATGAGTGAACCGTTAGCTAATGAGGTTGAACTCAAACGTAAGGGAATAGATAGGAGTGAAGGTGGTTCTCTAGTGGGTCTAAAAGTTATATTACCATATTGATGATGAACAAGTCTGAAAAAGGCTGTATAGACCTATGTGTCCCACTGCTTAACAATAGAAATATGAATGAGTTCTCGTAAGAATTACTTCAAAGACATGATTCTTGTACAAAGAGTGTTTAAGTCCAGGGTACAGGGGGAAAACTGCTATTGCATGCTATGGGCTATGTTCAAAAGGAAACCATCAGCACTACTACAGCAACAGTGGAAGTAAATAATGGGGGAGGAGGGTCAAGAGTTAAGAGGATGTTTAGTTTTCCTACTTGGCCAGGGTGGGTTTATTGCTTTCTTTTTCTTGGGACAATGAAATTATCTAAAATTGAGAATGTTGACGGCCCTCTACATGCATGCCCAACGTACGCACTGACAGAGACATAGACTGGCAAACGATGGTGTGTACTTATGAACAAAGGTTGTGCTGCTATAAAATGGAACAAAGTCATGAGGCATGTAACGATGTGAATCAATATGTGGGACATTTGGTGAGACAAAATAAGCCAGAAATAAAATAACAAGAATGGTACAGTTGACTTCCGGAGAAGATGGTGGCTTAGTAAGACGCGCGGGTCTTAGTTCCTCCGCCAGAACAGCTACTAGGGAGTAGAAACGATACAGAACAGCTCCCGGAGCCATGACAGAGACCAAGAAGACAGCGTACCCCATTCTGGAACGGCTGACTGGCTGGGAGAACCCGCTCAGGTGAGATCGCCAAGGGGCGCGGGCTTCCCCAGGCCGGGGCGGCAGGCAGCCGCAGTCCCTCCCTCCCTCTTTCCCGGGCCGGCTGGGAGAATTGGACAAGCGGTCCCCTCAAGTCGCGGTGGCTGGCGCCCACCCCCCCCCACGTGCGGGCCCCCCGACCAGCTGGGAGAATTGGATCGGAGATCACCAAGCCGCGGAGAACGGCGACCGTGGTCCCTTCCAAACACGTGGCTTCCCAGTCCGGCTGGGAACGGTGGATAGGCACGCCCACAAGCCGTGGCGGCTGGCGGCCCCCACCAGGCTTGGTGCCCCGGGCCGGCTGGGAAATTTGGACAGGCACTCCCCCAAGCCGCAGAGGCCGGCGAACCTACCCACGCGCGGATCCCCTGGCCGGCTGGGAGATTCAGATTGGCACTCCCCGAAGCCGCTTTGGCTGGTGACCCCCACCCCCCGCAGCGAGAGTTTTTCAAAGTTAAAGAAGCCACAGCATCTTTTACTGGTGGTACCCGCAGACAGATGAGTGCCACAAGAACCACCTACTGGGCAGGATAAGAAAAACAGAGCCCAGAGATTTCACAGAAAAATCTTTCAACCTGCTGGGTCTCACACCCAGGGAAATCTGATTAAATGCCCAGACGCCAGCAGAAGATAACGGATCACGCTCAGAAAATTGAAGATATGGCCAGTCAAAGGAACAAACCAATAGTTCAAATGAGATATAGGAGCTGAGACAACTAATGCTGAATATACGAACAGAAATGGAAAACTTCTACAAAAACCAAATCGATAAATTGAGGGAGGACATGAAGAAGACATGGGCTGAACAAAAAGAAGAAATAGAAATGCTGAAAAAACAAATCACAGAACTTATGGGAGTGAAGGGCAAAGTAGAAAAGCTGGAAAAAACAATGGATATCTACAATGGTAGATTTAAAGAGACAGAAGCTAGAATTAGTGAATTGGAGGATGGAACATCTGAATTCCAAAAGAAAGAGAAACTATGGGGAAAAGAATGGAAAAATTTGAACAGGGGATCAGGGAACTGAATGACAAAATGAAGTGCACAAATATACGTGTTGTGGGTGTCCCAGAAGGAGAAGAGAAGGGAAAAGGAGGAGAAAAACTAATGGAAGAAATTATCACTGAAAATTTCCCAACTCTCATGAAAGACCTAAAATTACAGATCCAAGAAGTGCAGCGCACCCCAAAGAGAATAGACCCAAATAAGTGTTCTCCAAGACACTTACTAGTTAGAATGTCAGAGGTCAAAGAGAAAGAGAGGATCTTGAAAGCAGCAAGAGAAAAACAGTCCATCACATACACGGGAAACCCAATAAGACTATGTGTAGATTTCTCAGCAGAAACCATGGAAGCTAGAAGACAGTGGGATGATACATTTAAATTACTAAAAGAGAAAAACTGCCAACCAAGACTTCTATATCCAGCAAAACTGTCCTTCAAAAATGAGGGAGAAATTAAAATATTCTCAGACAAAAAGTCACTGAGAGAATTTGTGACCAAGAGACCAGCTCTGCAAGAAATACTAAAGGGAGCACTAGAGTCAAATATGAAAAGATAGAAGAGAGAGATATGGAGAATAGTGCAGAAAGAAGGAAAATCAGATATGATATATATATAATACAAAAGGCAAAATGGTAGAGGAAAATATTTTCCAAACAGTAATAACACTAAATGTTAATGGACTGAATTCCCCAATCAAAAGACATAGACTGGCAGAATGGATTAAAAAACAGGATCCTTCTATATGCTGTCTACAGGAAACACATCTTAGACCCAAAGATAAACATAGGTTGAAGTGAAAGGTTGGGAAAAGATATTTCATGCAAATAACAACCAGAAAAGAGCAGGAGTAGCTATACTAATATCCAACAAATTAGACTTCAAATGTAAAACAGTTAAAAGAGACAAAGAAGGACACCATTTACTAATAAAAGGAACAATTCAACGAGAAGACATAACAATCATAAATATTTATGCACCGAACCGGAATGCCCCAAAATACGTGAGGAATACACTGCAAACACTGAAAAGGGAAATAGACACATATACCATAATAGTTGGAGACTTCAATTCCCCACTCTCATCAATGGACAGAACATCTAGACAGAGGATCCATAAAGAAATAGAGAATCTGAATATTACTATAAATGAGCTAGATTTAACAGACATTTATAAGACATTACATCCCAAAACAGCAGGATACACCTTTTTCTCAAGTGCTCATGGATCATTCTCAAAGATAGACTATATTCTGGGTCACAAAGCAAGTCTTAACAAATTTAAAAAGATTGAAATCATACACAACACTTTCTCGGATCATAAAGGAATGAAGTTGGAAATCAATAATAGGCGGAGTGCCAGAAAATTCACAAACATGTGGAGGTTCAACAACACACTCTTAAACAACGAGTGGGTCAAAGAAGAAATTGCAAGAGAAATTAGTAAATACCTCGAGGCGAATGAAAACGAAAACACAACATATCAAAACCTATGGGACGCAGCAAAGGCAGTGCTAAGAGGGAAATTTATTGCCCTAAATGCCTATATCAGAAAAGAAGAAAAGGCAAAAATTCAGGAATTAACTGTCTACTTGGAAGAACTGGAGAAAGAACAGCAAACTAATCCCAAAGCAAGCAAAAGGAAAGAAATAACAAAGATTAGAGCAGAAATAAATGAAATTGAGAGCATGAAAACAATAGAGAAAATCAATAAGACCAGAAATTGGTTCTATGAGAAAATCAACAAGATTGATGGGCCCTTAACAAGACTGACAAAAAGAAGAAGAGAGAGGATGCAAATAAATAAGATCAGAAATGGAAGAGGAGACATAACCACTGACCTCACAGAAATAAAGGAGGTAATAACGGGATACTATGAACAACTTTACACTAATAACTACAACAATTTAGATGAAATGGACAGATTCCCGGAAAGACATGAACAACCAACTTTGACTCAAGAAGAAATAGATGACCTCAACAAACTAATCACAAGTAAAGAAATTGAATCAGTCATTCAAAAACTTCCCAAAAAGAAACGTCCAGGACCAGACAGCTTCACATGTGAATTCTACCAAACGTTCCAGAAAGAATTAGTACCAATTCTCTTCAAACTCTTCAAAAAAATCGAAGTGGAGGGAAAACTACCTAATTCATTCTATGAAGCCAACATCACCCTCATACCAAAACCAGGCAAAGATATTACAAAAAAAGAAAACTACAGACCAATCTCTCTAATGAATATAGATGCAAAAATCCTCAACAAAATTCTAGCAAATCGAATCCAACAACACATTAAAAGAATTATACATCATGACCAAGTAGGATTCATCCCAGGTATGCAAGGATGGTTCAACATAAGAAAATCAATTAATGTAATAGACCATATCAACAAATCAAAGCAGAAAAATCACATGATCATCTCAATTGATGCAGAGAAGGCATTTGACAAGATTCAACATCCTTTCCTGTTGAAAACACTTCAAAAGATAGGAATACAAGGAACTTCCTTAAAATGATAGAGGGAATATATGAAAAACCCACAGCTAATATCATCCTCAATGGGGAAAAACTGAAAACTTTCCCCCTAAAATCAGGAACAAGACAAGGATGTCCATTATCACCACTGTTATTCAACATCATGTTGGAGGTTCTAGACAGAGCAATTAGACAAGAAAAAGAAATACAAGGCATCAAAATTGGAAAGGAAGAAGTAAAACTCTCACTGTTTGCAGATGATATGATACTATACGTCGAAACCCTGAAAAATCCACAGCAAAACTACTAGAGCTAATAAATGAGTACAGCAAAGTAGCAGGTTACAAGATCAACATTCAAAAATCTGTAGTGTTTCTATACACTAGCAGTGAACAAGCTGAGGGGGAAATCAAGAAACGAATTCCATTTACAATTGCAACTAAAAGAATAAAATACTTAGGAATGAATTTAACTAAAGAGACAAAAGACCTATACAAAGAAAACTACAAAAAAACTGTTAAAAGAAATCACAGAAGACCTAAATAGATGGAAGGGCATACGATGTTCATGGATTGGAAGACTAAATATAGTTAAGATGTCAATTCTACCTAAATTGATTTACAGATTCAACGCAATACCAATCAAAATCCCAACAACTTATTTTTCAGAAATAGAAAAACCAATAAAAATTTATCTGGAAGGGCAGGGTGTCCCGAATTGCTAAAAGTATCTTGAGGAAAAAAACGAAGCTGGAGGTCTCACGCTGCCGGACTTTAAGGCATATTATGAAGCCACAGTGGTCAAAACAGCATGGGACTGGCATAAAGATAGATATATCGATCAATGGAATCGAATAGAGTGCTCAGATATAGACCCTCTCATCTATGGACATTTGATCTTTGATAAGGCAGTCAAGCCAACTCACCTGGGACAGAACAGTCTCTTCAATAAATGGTGCTTAGAGAACTGGATATCCACATGCAAAAGAATGAAAGAAGACCCA
Organism: Tamandua tetradactyla; assembly: GCF_023851605.1. Taxonomy (NCBI): domain Eukaryota; kingdom Metazoa; phylum Chordata; class Mammalia; order Pilosa; family Myrmecophagidae; genus Tamandua; species Tamandua tetradactyla. The sequence continues at coordinate 129,056,590 of NC_135327.1, read as the reverse complement.
TATCTCACACCCTATACAAAAGTTAACTCAAAATGGATCAAAGATCTAAACATTAGGTCTAAGACCATAAAACAGTTAGAGGAAAATGTAGGGAGATATCATATGAATCTTACAATTGGAGGTGGTTTTATGGACCTTAAACCTAAAGCAAGAACACTGAAGAAAGAAAGAAATAAATGTGAGCTCCTCAAAATTAAACACTTTAGTGCATCAAAGAACTTCATCAAGAAAGTAGAAAGACAGCCTACACAATGGGAGACAATATTTGGAAACGACATATCAGATAAAGGTCTAGTATCCAGAATTTATAAAGAGATTGTCCAACTCAACAACAAAAAGACAGCCAACCCAATTACAAAATGGGAAAAAGACTTGAACAGACACCTATCAGAAGAGGAAATACAAATGGCCAAAAGGCACATGAAGAGATGCTCAATGTCCCTGGCCATTAGAGAAATGCAAATCAAAACCACAATGAGATATCATCTCACACCCACCAGAATGGCCATTATCAACAAAACAGAAAATGACAAGTGCTGGAGAGGATGCGGAGAAAGAGGCACACTTATCCACTGTTGGTGGGAATGTCAAATGGTGCAACCAGTGTGGACGGCAGTTTGGCGGTTCCTCAAAAAACTGAATATAGAATTGCCATACGACCCAGCAATACCATTGCTAGGTATCTACTCAAAGGACTTAAGGGCAAAGACACAAACGGACATTTGCACACCAATGTTTATAGCAGCATTATTTACAATTGCAAAGAGATGGAAACAGCCAAAATGTCCATCAACAGAAGAGTGGCTAAACAAACTGTGGTATATACATACGATGGAATATTATGCAGCCTTAAGACAGAATAAACTTATGAAGCATGTAATAACATGGATAGACCTAGAGAACATTATGCTGAGTGAGTCTAGCCAAAAACTGAAGGACAAATACTGTATGGTCCCACTGATGTGAACCGACATTCGAGAATAAACTTGGAATATGTCATTGGTAACAGAGACCAGCAGGAGTTAGAAACAGGGTAAGATAACGGGTAATTGGAGCTGAAGGGATACAGACTGTGCAACAGGACTAGATACAAAAACTCAAAAATGGACAGCACAATAATACCTAATTGTAAAGTAATCATGTTAAAACACTGAATGAAGCAGCATCTGAGCTATAGGTTTTTTTTGTTTGTTTGTCTGTTTGTTTGTGTCTTTTTTTACTATTATTATTATTTTTATTTTTTTCTCTATATTAACATTCTATATTTTTTTCTGTTGTTTTCCTAGTTCTTTTCCTAAATCGAAGCAAATGTACTAAGAAATGATGATCATGCATCTATGTGATGATGTTAAGAATTACTGATTGCATATGTAGAATGGAATGATTTCTAAATGTTGTGTTAGTTTCTTTTTTCTTTAATTAATAAAAAAAAAAAAGAATGGTACAGTCACCTTTATAAAATGCTTATAAGAAAACACGGGCCTAGACTGCAAGCTTTTAAAGCAGAGACATTGAGTCCAGAATGGTGATTATTATTTCTAGATTTTGAGAGGCTGTTTTATATATATAACCTGGTATTTAGAGATAAGAACAAAGCCAAACAGGTTCGGGGTTAAAGTAATTCAGAACATAGGGGTAAGGAAGACAGTGTCTATATTTTAAAACCACACATACTCTTTGAGACCAATGCAAGAAAGGTTTATTTGGTCTGGAACTGAAATCTTCTGTAGCACATAATCAAAATACTTTCTAACTTCCTTTTTCATTTCTACTTTGAGCCAAGAATTATTTAGAAAAGGGTTATTCACTCTACAAATATTTAGAAATTTCCAGAAATTTTCTGTTATTGTTTCTAATTTAATTCCATTATTAGAGTCACAATAAGGCCTGACATGGTTTTCTTATGAACATTTGGTTTTGGTTTCCCCTGTAGCAGAAAAGTAGTTTAATAGTTGAGGTGGCCGGAAGGCATGAAGGTTGCTATATACTCTATATAAAAGTGCCCACTACTAAATGGGGTATTATTTATATATTTAAAATTTGTATCTTCAGAATTTTCCCGTTTTAATATAATATCACTAATTAAATGAGGAAATATTTCTAAGATTAAATTAGAAATGCTTTATCAATCTGTAGAGTTGAATAATTATTGTTATGAAAAATCATGTTCATAATGAATAGCAATGATATTCTTAAATTACATTGGTTTATTCATATTATAGTGAATTGAGAGACCAAAAGCTGTAATACTAAATACAGACTTACCTCCTAGTTTGGTTCAGTTTATGTTATTTCATTTTTAGTTAAGGGTGGTGAAGGTTTACATGCAAAATACTTTTCACCACCAAAAAACACATATGAATTAAACTTAGTATGTGCTCAAAAATAATCAAATGGGGCGGTGCAACAGTGGCTCAGTGGCAGAATTCTCACCTGCCATGCCAGAGACCGGGTTTTAATTGCCAGTGCCTGCCCATGCAAAAAATAATAATAATAATAATCAAATGACATATATGTAGAAAACACAAAGAAAATAAAATTCACAGACGCAATTAGATTTCACAGGTAAATTCTATGAAATATTTAAGGAATGAATAATTTCAATCCTACACAAGCTCTTTCAGAATAATAAAAGAAAAAAATAGATTCCCTAACTCAATTTGTGAGACTCACATAGCCTTGATACAAAAGCCTAAAAAGTATGAGAAAGAAAATTACCTGCTAATCTCATTCAAACACTCACGCAAAAATCCTAAACAGAAATGGCCAAACCAAATTTAGCAATAAGTGAAAATGAAAACCCATCTTGTTAAAGTTGGCTTCATACCACGGATAGTAGTTTGGCTTAACACTTACAAATCAATTAAAGTAACCTATCAAATTAATGAAAAAAAAAAACCAGATCATATCAACAGATGTGGTAAAATATTTTTGAAGATTTAACCATTCACAGTTTCATTTTAAAAGGTCACTAAGAAAAAATAAGGAATTATTTTTAAACCAAATGAATCTAGGACAAAAAAAAAAGCCATAGCATTATAATTCTTAAAGGTGAAGTGTTATAAGCTTTCCCTTTGACATCAAGAACATGACAAAGATGCACATGTTTACTATCAATAATGAATATTATTAAAAGTCATAACCAGCTATTTAAGGCAAAAAGAAACTGAGAAGAGTCAAAGGAGAAAAGGAATGAAAGGTAAAAGGAAAGAGGAAAAATGGGAAAAGGATAAAGTTTAGAAAGAAGAATATAAAACTGCCATTACTTGCAGGACATAATTGTGAACAGAGAAAATCCAAATCCATCATTTAATTATTATAATTAATAAGTTAGTAAGATTGCTTGACATAAAAACAAATCTGCAAAATAAACTGTACTTCTATATATTAGCAACACATAAATAAATGAATTTAAAATGAATTACACATAGGTTAGCATGAAAACATTTCACGAACCTGCAGAGTAAGTCTCATGAAAGAATCTCAGGACATCTGAAGAAAAATGTAAAATGTCACTGATTCAAAGACATGAATACATGGAAAAAATATACTATTTCATGGGCTTAAAAAATGAATGCTGTAAAGATACCAATTCTTCAAAGATGATTATAGCCTCACAGGAATCATAAGCAAAACCCAACTCCATTTTTCTTTGGTGGACTGACAAAACAGTTTTCAAAACTTATATGGAAGTAGAAAAAATACCAACAACTGCCAAAACTTATGAGATGCAGCTAGAGCAGAATTTATAAGAAAATTAATAGAATTATATGCTGATGTTAGTAAAGATTTCAGATCAATTATCCAAGTGTATTCTCTAAGAAACTAGAAAAAGAAAAAAAAAAAAACTAGAACCAAAAGAAACAGAAGAACTAAAAATAAGAGTAGAAATCAATAAAATTAAAGACAGAATAAAAGGAAAATAATGAAACCAAAAGAGAGTTCTTTGCTCCCCTTCCCCAAAATCAATAAAATTTCTAGGAAACAAACCAAAATAAAGGGTGAAAAGGATATAATCTTAATATATGGAGGAAAAAAAAAACCCTTTGACAAAATTCTACACCCACCATGATAAAAAGATTTTAACAAATTAGGAATGGAAGGGAACTTCCTCAATTTGATAAAGGCCATCTACTACTCTTATTTCTTCTACTCAACAACATACTACAGGAGATAGCCAGCACACAGAGTCAACAAAAAGAAATAAGATGCATACACACTGAAAAGAGGAAAAAGAAAGTTCATAAAGAGATTAACTGAATTTCTATATAAGAATCTACCAAAAAAAAAAATCTACTAGAAGTACAATTGAGTTTAGATGGTCACAGAATATGTCAATATACAAAATCATGAAAGTCATGATTGGAGGAGAAGGTTGGAGAAGACAAAGGTTGGAGAAGACAAAGGAGACATGACAACTAAATGCAATGGGGGATCTTGGATTGGATCACGGAGAAAAAAAGTTAATGGAAAAATCTTTAAAATACGTATAAAGTTTGTAATTTATTTTCAATTTTAATTCCTTAGTTTTCATGTTCTATCATTAAACAAGATGTTAGCATTGGAAGAAGATTAGTAAAGGGTATACTAAGCTCTCCATATACTATTTTTGTAACTCTTCCGTAAGTCTAAAATTATTTCAAAATTAAAACTATAAAAATGCAGTTACCAGACTTCTGGGAAGATGGTGGACTAGAGCAGCTTGAGATTAGCCCTGGTCCACTGAAAAGTTAGAAGAGTGACTAAGGCAGCAATTCTGGAGTGTGGCTCACCTGGAAGAGTCTTCTGCACCACATGTGGCAGCCCTGCTTGCAGGAGTCAAGGAACTGAGAGGTAGAGGACTGAAGCCTGGCATAGAGGTGCAGAATGGTGGAGTCCGTGGGAGTGCACGGATAGGTACACGGGACTAGGAAGTAAGCCAGGCCACATTTCTTCGGCGCACTACCCTCACTGGTGCAGCCCCATGATCGATGACTCACCCCACACCCCATGTACCCGAACCCTGTCACCCATTCCCATTCCCCACACTCCAGGCACCCCCACCCCACCTGTCTGCAGTGGATGTACCTGTCCCCAACCCCTACCCCAAATGCAGCCCAACCTACCTTTCCTACACCCCTCCCGAGCACTACCTCTCCTTCCCTGTTCTCTACAGGCTGTTACAAGCATATAAAGGTTGTGGGCACTAACCTCTACACCTAGGCTATACCCCGCCTCCCACCCATACTGTCACACAGCCTCCCCCCACCCCTCCCTGAGATCAGAGCATCCATTTACAGCACTCCCAGGCCTACGCCTGCACAGAGGCCTCCAATCACATCATGCAGCTCAGGAAACTGCATGTTACAGCAGTCCTAGAACTGCACATACGCACAGCCCTCACCCTCACTTCCCAGCTCTGAGAAAGTGCCGACCTGCACAGCCGGATCATATCTGCCCCTAATACATGAAGGCATAACACCGACCTGCTGCCACAGCTCTACCCATGCACACAAAGGGCCTCATGCCTTAGACCAGTGCACACCAGGGTTACGTACCCTAGATCGGTGCACACACACTACTACATCCTCCCTGACCGCTGGGCGCCCACGTTCACAAGTACCAGTATAGCATCCCCAACCTGCAGCCATACCTACCCTGAGACAAATTAATGTACTGAGTGCTCCACCCTGTGCCCGGCTCTCTGCTGTACAAACATCCTGCAAACACAAAGCCTTAAACTACTGAAAGAAATCAACACCCAAAGTAAATCAATCAAGATATCTATATGCGAAGAAGACAGCAGAAGATCACTAAGCATATCACAATGCAGACAGATAAAGCCCTGCCTAATGACCAAATTAAAACATCTGAGTTAGTCACAGACATTGGAATAACTAATCAAAGATGTTCATACAACTCTACTTAATAAAATCAGCAGGATAGCAAATGACATAAAGGAGATCAGGAAGACAGTAGAAGAGAACAAAGAGGAATTGGAGAGAATAAATACAACCTACACTGGAAGAGCTAGAAGGAAAAATATGAGACAATCATATAGTAGTCCATGACAAACTCTGCAATCTATCCTGTAACCACTTTTTGAAGAGTGATTTGAAAACTACTGCTTTTTTATTTCTTCACTTCATATATATGCTATACTATACAATTTAAAAAGTTAAAAAAATGCAGTTACCACATGCTGCAGTAATTTCACACCTAGATATTTAAAGAAGTAAAATGGAAAGCATATTAATACAAAACCTACACATGGATGTACAGGGGGCTTTAATTGCAATTGCCAAGAACTGGAAACAAATTAAATGATCCTCAAATGGGGAACGGAGAAACAAACTTTGGCATAGCAATTAACTGGGAAGGTGGAATAGTATTCAGCAAGGTGGAATAGTATTCAGCAATTAAAAAGGAACAAAGTACACACATGTCTCAAATGACATCAATTTCAAATGGATGTTTTAAAAAAAAAACAATCAAAAGTACACAAACTATGATTCCATTTAATTGGCAAGGTTATGAAAAGAAACTAGATTTGTGGATGCCAGGGGATAGGAATGGGATCATTTGGGGCAGGGATTTAAGAAAATAGGATTTGGAAATTTTAGGTAGATAATGGAACTGTTCTGCATCTTAACTGTGATGGGGGTTTGACTAAATTCACAGAATTGTACACTAAAAAGGATAAAATTCCTGTATGTAAATTAGAGCCTCAGAAAATAGCCATAAATAAAGGCTAGCTATAGACCGGCACAAAAGATTATCAATACAAATATTTGACAAAGGATTTGTCTCAAGAATATAAAAGGACTTTTACAGTTTAATAATAGAATGATAACATAAGTAAAACTGAGCAAAGTACACCTTATAAAGGAAGATTTGCGAGTGGCTAATAAGTGCATGAAAAAGATATTCAAGATCATTAATCTTCAGGAAAATACAAATTAAAATTACAAGAGGAAAATAGCAGAGTAGGGAATTTCTGAGGCCTAAATTATTACAGAAATAGTAAATAAACTAGCAAAAACTAATTGTTTGTAACAATTAGAACTATTAAGAAAGAGGCTGCTGAATCTTAGTAGGAGTTGTGGCATTTTAACCCTGGCCCCATTCTCCCCTCTCCAGCTTGGCAGTAGTCTTGTGGACTCATGATGTTAGAGGAAGCAAAGAATTGTAGTTGGTTGTTTTGACCTGTTTGATGTCTCCATGAAGAACTGTTATAAAGAGATTGCCCTTATTTCACTAACTCAGAAATCTACTAGGGTGGAGGGGTAACTGTGGGTGAAAAAGGAGAGGAACACATTTGCTGAAAACATTTAAAGGCACATATATTAAGTTTCACCACCTGGAGCATGAGAAGAGGGTTGAGGCAAAACAAAAGAAAAACAGAAAAGCTGGGGAGAAAAGCCTGGGCAGTGAGATCTGTAAGGGATTACGGACTTTGAAAAGCTCCCCACATATTTTTGTGAGCCTAGAAGGCTACATGCATGACTAGAGTAGGGCATATGCTCAGAAAATACTTGAGAAGACCCCAAGCTCTCACCTCTGCATGACATTCATACTCTGCAAAAGTAGAAAGTGAAGGCTAAGGCAAAGTAATTAATTGTCCAACTAAGAATACAAGGCATAGCCCAAATACACAAAAAGCCCACCAGCCAAACCTGGGAGATTGTGTTGCTGTTGTTCCAGGAATTTAAGGAAATCTCTGTCAAATCATTAGCTGACCACTAAGCTAATCACAAAGACTTCAGTGACCATACATAACAAAGAAAACAGACTTTACAAAAGCATATTAGAAAAGAGAATAAATAACCCATAGAAAGCACAGCAAGAAACAAACAAAAAAACTCTTGGGAAAAAAGAAAATCTTATTTTAAGAGACAAGACATTATACTATCCAAAATGTTCAGTATTCAACAACAACAAAATACTACAAAGCATGCAAAAAATAGTAATAATAAATCATAGCCTATACATAGCAAAGAAGAAAATTAACAGAATTATCCTTGAGGGAGACCAAATGTTGAATTTACAAGACAAAAAACTTAAGTCAGCTATTTTAAATATCCCCAAAGAGCCAATGGGAAATCATGTGTGAAAAATTATATGAAACCCTGAGTCCAATGTCTCATCAAATAAAGAACATCAATAAAGAGACTGAGGTCATAAAAGTAACCAAATAGAAAATTCTGGTGTTGAAAAGTTTAATAACTGAAATGAAAAAAATTACTAGCGAAGTTCAACAGCAGATTTGAACAGGTAGAACAATAACCAAATTTAAAGGCAGTTCAACTGAGATTATCCAATCTTAGTAGGATCAAGAAAAAGAATGAAGAAAAGGGAACACAGCCTAAGAGACCTGTGAATACCATCAAATATACCAAACTAAGCATAATGGGAGTCCCAAAACAAGAGGAAAAAAGGACAGCAAGAATATCTGAGAAACAACGGCTGAAAACTTTCCAAATTTGATAAAAGAATGAATCTACATGTAACAGAGGGCAGTGTTAAGGAAACCATATACCTGTGACCTCATTCAGATCTCACTGGCTACCCCTCCTTCTCTGAAGTCATGGATACATGCTAAACAGCCATCTCTCAGTCCTCACCTACTCACTACCTCCTTCTACTGTGCTGTTTGCATTTCACAAGGTGGGGGAGATTTTAAGTCTTATGAAAAGGCCCGACAAGACTTAATACATGAAAATCAGGAACTAGCAGTCCTAGAGGCTAACCAAGACAGGAATTCTCAGTAGCAGGGTTCTCTCCCCTCAAGGTGGATCAACACCACACTTAAACAGCATAGATCTGTCTCTCTTCTTCAGCATGAAGTGGGGCATGCAAAACTATCATCCATCGACCCTGACCAGGAGCAGCTGTGGCAACCCCAGGAGACAAGCCTTGATGGGACTTCTATCCCTGCTATTTTGGACTCTCTGTGCTGTGTAAGAAAGAAAAAGAGGTCATGTGCCCTCCTGAACTCTTTACGCTATGCAAATATTAAAGAGGTCATTTGCTCAAAGTTTCTTTTTGGTCCATGGGCCGTGTCCCTGTGACTTACTGCTGCAGCAACTTGATGGACAGGCAGTCTGACCGTGACCTGCCACTTTTCCCTGGGACCCACAAATATATCCTGTGCTCAGGACAGGTGCACCAGCCTGGAAGGATAAATCATAATCCTCTGGTAGACAACAGACAAGGTGCCCAGAGGTACATGCCTTTCCCTATTGTCCATAGTAAATGTAAATTTTCACTGCCAACAGTCTAACCAGAAGGCATGTTTTATGACATCCAGCTCACACCCTAGTGGATTGTTTATCTGTCCCAGGAAGGGAGTGAGTGGTGTTCCTTGATTACAGCTTACAAACACAAGAGAGGGGTGCTGAGCCTAAAACACCTCCCTGCACTGGTCATGGATTGAGATCTACTAGCTATGGGAAACCTACAGGCGACAGTAAAGTGACCTTGCTCTTTCTCTTCTCTATGTGAGTACAATGTTTCAGTCAGTGTCTGTGTGAATTGTGCTTTGCTGGCAGCCTCTATACCTCTGTTCGAGTGGACTGCCATCTCTTTAGTTATCTTTCCTTCTGTCCAACATGACATATCCAAGAAGATCAATAAAGCCCAAGTGGGATAAACTTGAAGAAATCTAGACTGAGACACATTATAATCTGTCAAAAGCCAAAGACAATGAGAATTCTAAGCAGAAAAAGATGCAAATCATCTTAAAAGGACACTCAAAGTAACAGGTGATTTTTCATCAGAAACTAGAGGCCAGAATGGCACATTCAAAATGATGAAAGAAAAAATTGTCAATAAAGAATTCTGTATCTAGAAAAATTATTATTCAAAATGAAGGAGAACTCCCCATAGCCAAAACAATTTTGAAAAAGAAGAACAAAAGGAAGAATCACACTTCCTGATTTCAAAGCTACAATAATTACAGCAGTGTTGTACCAGCTTAAGGACAGAAATATAGATCAATGGAACAGAATCAGGACTCTGAAAACAAAGTCATGTATCAATGATCAATTGATTTTGATAAAGTTACCAAGTCTACTTCATGAGAATAGAACACTCTTCTCAAAAATGGTGTCAGGTCTTTCTCCGCCGGCCCGCCGCGCGGCACCCACGCCCCGCAGCAGCCGACCCGCCCGCCCTCCTTCTCCCCTCTCTTTCTCCGCTGGCCCGCCGTGCGGCGCCCACGCCCCGCAGCAGCCGACCCGCCCGCCCTCCTTCTCCCCTCTCCTCCCCCTCCTGCTCAGGCCGCTCTCCAACCACCACGGTGCCCTCTTCCCCCGCCTTCACCGGCTCCTCCACCACCAGCCTCTACAGCCTTGCCGCCCTCACCTTTCCTCCTCCAGAACAGCTACTGGGGGAGTGGAGATAATACAGAGCAGCTCCCGGAGCCACGAGGGAGATCAAAGGGACGGCGTACCCCATCCTGGAACAGCTGACTATCTGGGAGAACCAGCTCCGGTGAGATCACCAAGGGGCACGGGCTTTCCTGGGTGGGACGGCAAGCGACCGGAGTCCCTCCCTTCCACCTTCCCAGGCCAGCTGGTAGAATTGGACAGGCGGTCCCCTTAGGCCGCGGCGGCTAGTGCCCCCACCACACGAGGACCCCCGGAACAACAGAGATAGTTGGGTTGGAAATCCCCAGACTGCGGAGAACAGTGACCGGGGGATCCCTTCCAAACACGTGACTCCCCCGTCGGCTGGGAATAGTGCACTCTCCCGGGCTGCGACAGCTGGCGCCCTCCCGCCACGCTTGGTGCCCCGGGCCGACTAGCTAATTCGGCCGGACGCTCTCCCGTGCTGCGGCGGCCGGCGACCCTCCCCGCATTCGGAACCCCAGGCCGGCTGGCATTCTTCCAAGACGCTTCAGCTGCCGAACCTCCCCTACGGCGAGAATTTTCCAGAGTTAAAGGACCCACAGCAACTTTAACTGGTGGAACCCGTAGACAGACGTGTGCCACGAGCGCCACCTACTGGGCAGGATAAGAAAAACAGAACCCAGAGATTACACAGAAAAATCTTTCAACCTGTGGGGTCGAACACCCAGGGAAATCTGACTAAATGCCCAGACGCCAGCAGAAGATAACGGATCACGCTCAGAAAATTGAACATATGGCCCAGTCAAACGAAGAAACCAATAGTTCAAATGAGATACAGGAGCTGAAACAACTAATGCTGAATATACGAACAAAAATGGAAAACCTCTTCAAAAACGAAATCGATAAGTTGAGGGAGGACATGAAGAAGACATGGGCTGAACATAAAGAAGAAATAGAAAAACTGAAAAAACAAATCATAGAACTTATGGAAGTGAAAGATAAAGTAGAAAAGATGGAAAAAACAATGGATACCTACAACGACAGATTTAAAGAAACAGAAGATAGAATTAGTGATTTGGAGGATGAAACATCTGAATTCCAAAAAGAAACAGAAACTATCCAGAAAAGAATGGAAAAATTTGAACAAGGTATCAGGGAACTCAAGGACAATGTGAACCGTACAAATATACGTGTAGTGGGTATCCCAGAAGGAGAAGAGAAGGGAAAAGGAGGAGAAAAACTAATGGAAGAAATTATCACTGAAAATTTCCCAACTCTTATGAAAGACCTAAAATTACAGATCCAAGAAGTGCAGCGCACCCCAAAGAGATTAGACACAAATAGGCGTTCCCCAAGACACTTACTAGTTAGAATGTCAGAGGTCAAAGAGAAAGAGAGGATCTTGAAAGCAGCGAGAGAAAAACAATCCGTCACATACAAGGGAAACCCAATAAGACTATGTGTAGATTTCTCAGCAGAAACCATGGAAGCTAGAAGACAGTGGGATGATATATTTAAATTACTAAAAGAGAAAAACTGCCAGCCAAGACTCCTATATCCAGCAAAATTGTCCTTCAAAAATGAGGGAGAAATTAAAACATTCTCAGACAAAAAGTCACTAAGAGAATTTGTGACCAAGAGACCAGCTCTGCAAGACATACTAAAGGAAGCACTAGAGTCAGAACCGAAAAGACAGAAGAGAGAGACATGGAGAAAAGTGTAGAAAGAAGGAAAGTCAGATATGATATATATAATACAAAAGGCAAAATGGTAGAGGAAAATATTATCCAAACAGTAATAACTCTAAATGTCAATGGACTGAATTCCCCAATTAAAAGACATAGACTGGCAGAATGGATTAAAAAACAGGATCCTTCTATATGCTGTCTACAGGAAACACATCTTAGACCCAAAGATAAATATAGGTTGAAAGTGAAAGGTTGGGAAAAGATATTTCATGCAAATAATAACCAGAAAAGAGCAGGAGTGCATATACTAATATCCAACAAATTAGACTTCAAATGTAAAACAGTTAAAAGAGACAAAGAAGGACACCATTTACTAATAAAAGGAACAATTCAACGAGAAGACATAACAATCATAAATATTTACGCACCGAACCAGAATGCCCCAAAATACGTGAGGAATACACTGCAAACACTGAAAAGGGAAATAGACACACATACCATAATAGTTGGAGACTTCAATTCACCACTCTCATCAATGGACAGAACATCTACACAGAGGATAATAAAGAAATAGAGAACCTGAATATTACTATAAATGAGCTTGACTTAACAGACATTTATAGGACATTACATCCCACAACAGCAGGATACACCTTTTTTTCAAGTGCTCATGGATCATTCTCAAAGACAGACCATATGCTGGGTCACAAAGCAAGTCTTAACAAATTTAAAAATATTGAAATCATACACAACACTTTCTCGGATCATAAAGGAATGAAGTTGGAAATCAATAATAGGCGGAGTGCCAGAAAATTCATAAATACGTGGAGGCTCAACAACACACTCTTAAACAACAAGTGGGTCAAAGAAGAAATTGCAAGAGAAATTAGTAAATACCTAGAGGCAAATGAAAATGAAGACACAACATATCAAAACTTATGGGATGCAGTAAAGGCAGTGCTAAGAGGGAAATTTATTGCCCTAAATGCCTTTATCAGAAAAGAAGAAAAGGCAAAAATGCAGGAATTAACTGTCCACTTGGAAGAACTGGAGAAAGAACAGCAAACTAATCCCAAAGCAAGCAAAAGGAAAGAAATAACAAAGATTAGAGCAGAAATAAATGAAATTGAAAACATAAAAACAATAGAGAAAATCAATAAGACCAGAAGTTGGTTCTATGAGAAAATCAACAAGATTGATGGGCCCTTAGCAAGATTGACAAAAAGAAGAAGAGAGAGGATGCAAATAAATAAGATTAGAAATGAAAGAGGAGACATAACTACTGACCTCACAGAAATAAAGGAGGTAATAACAGGATACTATGAACAACTTTACGCTAATAAATACAACAATTTAGATGAAATGGACAGGTTCCTGGAAAGACATGAACAACCAGCTTTGACTCAAGAAGAAATAGACGACCTCAACAAACCAATCACAAGTAAAGAGATTGAATTAGTTATTCAAAAGCTCCCTAAAAAGAAAAGTCCAGGACCAGACGGCTTCACATGTGAATTCTATCAAACATTCCAGAAAGAATTAGTACCTACTCTCCTCAAACTGTTCAACATAATCGAAGTGGAGGGAAAACTACCTAATTCATTCTATGAAGCCAACATCACCCTCATACCAAAACCAGGCAAAGATATTACAAAAAAAGAAAACTACAGACCAATCTCTCTAATGAATACAGATGCAAAAATTCTCAATAAAATTCTAGAAAATCGTATCCAACAACACATTAAAAGAATTATACATCATGACCAAGTAGGATTCATCCCAGGTATGCAAGGATGGTTCAACATAAGAAAATCAATTAATGTAATACACCATATCAACAAATCAAAGCAGAAAAATCACATGATCATCTCAATTGATGCAGAGAAGGCATTTGACAAGATTCAACATCCTTTCCTGCTGAAAACACTTCAAAAGATAGGAATACAAGGGAACTTCCTTAAAATGATAGAGGGAATATATGAAAAACCCACAGCTAATATCATCCTCAATGGGGAAAAATTGAAAACTTTCCCCCTAAGATCAGGAACAAGACAAGGATGTCCACTATCACCACTATTATTCAACATTGTGTTGGAAGTTCTAGCCAGAGCAATTAGGCAAGAAAAAGAAATACAAGGCATCAAAATAGGAAGAGATGCTCAATGTCCCTGGCCATTAGAGAAATGCAAATCAAAACCACAATGAGATATCATCTCACACCCACCAGAATGGCCATTATCAACAAAACAGAAAATGACAAGTGCTGGAGAGGATGCGGAGAAAGAGGCACACTTATCCACTGTTGGTGGGAATGTCAAAGGGTGCAACCACTGTGGAAGGCAGTTTGGCGGTTCCTCAAAAAGCTGAATATAGAATTGCCATACGACCCAGCAATACCATTGCTAGGTATCTACTCAAAGGACTTAAGGACAAAGACACAAACGGACATTTGCACACCAATGTTTATAGCAGCGTTATTTACAATTGCAAAGAGATGGAAACAGCCAAAATCTCCATCAACAGAAGAGTGGCTAAACAAACTGTGGTATATACATACGATGGAATATTATGCAGCTTTAAGACAAGATAAACTTATGAACCATGTAATAACATGGATGGACCTAGAGAATATTATGCTGAGTGAATCCAGCCAAAAACTAAAGGACAAATACTGTATGGTCCCACTGATGTGACGGACATTCGAGAATAAACTTGAAATATGTCATTGGTAACAGAGTTCAGCAGGAGTTAGAAACAGGGTAATACAATGGGAGGTTGAAGCTGAAGGGATACAGACTGTGCAACAGGACTGGATGCAAAAACTCAAAAATGGACAGCACAATAATACCTAATTGTAAAGTAATCATGTTAAAATACTGAATGAAGCTGCATCTGAGCTATAGGGTTTTTTTTGTTTTTGTTTGCTTGTTGGTTTGTTTGTTGTTGTTGTTTTTTACTATTATTACTACTTTTATTTCTTTTCTTTATATTAACATTTTATATCTTTTTCTGTTGCGTTGCTAGTTCCTCTAAACCGATGCAAATGTACTAGGAAACAATGATCATGCAGCTATGTGATGATGTTAAGAATTACTGAGTGCATATGTAGAATGGTATCATTTCTAAATGTTGTGTTAATTTCTTTTTTTTTTTCTTTCCGTTAATAAAAAAATAAAAAAAATAAAAAATAAAAAAAAATGGTGTCAGGACATCTAGGAATATGGCAAATGAGGAACAACTAGAAAAAAGGCAGAAAACAACTTGGACAGCAGTTCCAGGGTTCAGGTGACCTGACACAGACCTCTGAATTATATAAGGAAGATCTGAATGCAAAAGCCAAAAAACCATGACTAGAAGTTGGGTGAATGTACTCAATCACGACCACCCCTGGGTCCACCACTGCATCCAAGCCAAACGGGGCAGCTGAGGAGTGGCACACTCCCACTTTTGCTGCTGACATGGGAGGGGATCTCAACCCTCTCATTCCCACACAGCCTGGAGTTCCTGTGTGGGAACCAAGAGACAACAGACTATTTTATCCAAACACAGATGCCTTTCTGTGGTGCCCAGTGCCTATTCCCCATCTATGAGACAGGCCTCAGAGGGTGCTGGGATTTGGGAAAGACTTAGGGAGCCCTCCCCTTGGGAGCAAAGGGTGATGCAGAGCAGTTTCAGTCTGACAGTTGGCCAGTGAGAGAGACACTCTAGGTTTCACTGCCTCTATCTTTTCTCCACAGTGGCCCAAAGCACTCATTGTGTGAAAGACTGAAGAGACAGGGTGAGGGAAGGAAATGCATTGTAATGCCAGTCACCCTTCTACCACCCTGACGCCATGGGTCAACACCTGCCTGGGTCCTGCTGGCTGGCAAAAAAGCAGTGCACATTTGGGCCAGCAGCACTGGTAAAGTTGAACCTCTCAGTCCCGCAACCCAACGCCATTCCACAGTAGGAGCCTGAGTATCACCAGACCCACTGTGCTTATAAGCAGGGTCTCAGCCAAGATGCACAGTGCCCACCCCAAACTACAGAGCCAGTGGCTTCCAGCATCCAGAGACCCAACCTTGACTGGATTGTTGCCTGCTCAGGTTCCTGCCCAGTAGGCTGCTGCAATCGGGGGAATGGGGGGGGTGGGGGTGGAATGGGTTGTGGGGAAGATGTGACCCAAGAGTACTGCTTTAGTTTCCTTAAACTGCCAGAATGCTTTAATAAAGGGGATTTATTTAGTTATAAAGTTCAAAGGCCTTAAAAAGGTTGAAACTAAGGAATCCAGAGAAGGACACCTAGATTTCGAAGAAAGTGCCAGAAGGCACCCAAGTTTCCTCTGTCACATGGGAAAGCATGAGACTGGCATCTGCTGGTTCTTATTACAGTACTTCCTCTCTAAGCATCTATGGGTGCTGAATGAGCTACACCAGGGCAAAACACTGGTTTCATCTCTTAGATTAGCATCTCACGGAAAGGCACATGGCAACATCTTCTTGGCTCTGGTTCCTGTCTAGCTTCTGTTGGCTCTCTCAGCTCCTGGTGTCTCCTGGGGCTTCTGCATTTCCAAATGCCTGCATCTCAGTTGGTGATCAAGCAATTGTGCTTTCCCCAAAATGTCTCCCTTTTTAAAGGACTCCAGTTAACTAATTAAGACCCACTTTGAACGAGTGGAGTCACATCTCCACCTAATCAGAAGGACATACCCACAAATGGATGTATTGCATCTCCATTGAAATAATCTAATCAAAACTCCGCAACCACAATTGAGTGGATTACTCTCCACAAAAACAATCTAATCAAAGATTCCACCCTAAACAATATGTCTGGCCCCACAAGACTGCATCAGGATTGAAAGAAAATGGCTTTTCTGGGTTACACAACAGTTTCAAGCTACCATAAGCACCATCTCCTTAAGATTGGGAAAATGCAGTCCAGCAAGCTGCTTTTCTGCTCAGCCTCTAACAGGCTTCAGAAAAGAGATGCACCCCATGTGTGAAGCCCCAGCCCTGGTTTGGCCAGGAATTACTGACAAAGCAAGTACCAAAGGAGACCCTCAATGCAAACCCAAGCAACTACAAAATCTTAGATGAGTGAGGAAAATCACCTTCCAAAATACCCTTATCAAGATAATCAAATGCCAAGAAACAGCAAAAAAATCATAAAGCACACAAAAATGCAAAAAGATATGGCCAAGCCAAATGATCACATTAAAAAGCTGGAGAAGACACAATTTGAAACAAAGATGTTCAAACGAATCTCCTAAATAACTTAAATGAGATGACTAAAGAGATAAAGAGCTTTAAGAACACATCAGAAGAGCATAAAGAATTTGAAAGAATAGAAAAATAACATCTTACAGAAATGAAAGATACTATAGATCAAATTAAAAATACCCTATGTCATGGTTAGGGACAGGTGTCAACTTGGCCAAGTTGTGGTACCTGTTTATCTGATTGGGCAAGCGCTGGCCTGTCTGTTGCAATGAGGACATTTCATAGGATTAGGTCATGATCACGTCAGCTACATCCACAGCTGATTCCATTTGTAATCAGCCAAAGGGGAGTGTCTTCTGCAATTAGTGATGCTAAATCTAATCATGGGAAGCCTTTTAAGGAGGACTCAGAGGAGACAGGCCCCATTCCTGCTTTGGCTGGTGAGCCTCTCCTGTGGAGTTCATCCAGGCCATCCATCGGAGTCATCGGCTTCGCAGCCTGCCCTGTGGATTTTGGACTCTGCGTTCCTATGGTCACGTGAGAAACTTTTATAAATTTTATATTTGCAAGTGTTCCCTGTTGATTCTGTTTCTCTAGAGAACCCTAACTAATACACTCTAGAAATACAAAACAGCAGACTTGAAAAGGTAGCAAACCAAAGGGGAGAGCAGCTGAATTTGAATACACAAAAGAACAACTGGTGAAAATGATGGAAAAATTGCAATGGATCTCAGAGAAATGATTGACAACACAAAGTGCACAAATATAAGAATCACAAATGTCCCAAAAGAGAAGAATAAAGGACTAGGAAGATTATTTGAGGAGATAACTGGGGAAAACTTCCCAACTCTTATAAAAGTACATAAATATGCAAATCAAAGAAGCCCAAAGAACTCCAAATAAAATAAATCCAAACAGACCCACCCCAAGACACGTACCATCAGACTGTCAAATGCTGAGGAGGAGAAGTCCTGAAAGCAAGAGAAAAGAGATTCACTACACACAAGAGAAGCCACATAAAACTAAATGTCGACTACTCATCAGGCACTATGAAGGCAAGAGGGCAGTGGCTAAGATATAGCTAAGATTCTGACAGAGAAAAATTGCTAGCCAAGAATTCTTTATCCAGCAAAGATGTCCTCAAAAAATGAGGGAGAATTTAAAATTTTCACAGATAAACAAATATTGATTGAATTTGTTAACAAGGGATCAACCTGGCAAGAAAAACTAAAGGAAGTTCATTGGGTTACAAAGACAGAAGAGAGAGGTGTGGAGGAGGGCACAGTATCGAAGAGAATTAGTTAGGGAAAGTTAAAGGACAAAAAGACAGAGGAAAAAATAGATCTGACCAATAAAAACCAAAGGATAAGATGGTTGACTCAAGAACTATGTTTACAATAAGGATTTTTCTTTTTTTCCTTAAAAAAAAATATGGAACACTTCACAAATTTTGCGTGTCATCCTTGTGTAGGGGCCATGCTAATCCTCTCTGTATCATTCCAATTTTAGTGTATGTGCTGCCAAACTGAACACTACAATAACACTTTTGAATGTTAATGGAATAAATTCCCCAATCAAAAGAAACAGATTGGCAAAATGGATTTTAAAATATGACCCAAGTAGTATGCTGTCCACAGGAGACACATCTTAGACCCAAAGATACAACTACGTTGAAAGTGAAAGAATGGAAAAAGATATTCCATGCTATTACTAACCAAAAGAAAGCTGGGAAGCAATACTTCAGACAAAATAGACTTTAAATGAAAAGATGCCATAAGAGACAAGAACGGGCAATATATATTAATAAAAAGGGTAATTCAACAAGAGGAATTAACAATAAGAAATGTTTATGCACTCAATCAAGTACGTAAGGCAAACACTGGCAAAATTGAAGGGAGCAACAGATGTTTCTCCAATAACAGTGGGAGACTTCAACACAAAATTCTCTTTAATAGATAGAATAACCAGACAGAAACAATAAATGTGCTAGTGTGAAACAGTTATGTACCTCAGAAAAGCCATTTCTTTTTACTAATCCAATCTTGTGGGGTCAGACCTATTATTTAGGGTTAAACCTTTGAGTAGACTGTTTTCATGAAGTATAACCCACTCAACTGTGGGTGTGAACTTTTGATTAGATTACATCCATGGAAATGTGGCTCTGCCCATTCCAGATAGGTATGGATTAGTTTACTGGAGTCCTTTAAAAGAGAAAACAGCTTGGAGAAATCTCAGAGCAGACACTTGGAGAACAGCTGCTTCAAAGACAACAGAGGTGCTTGGAATGCTGACAGAGAAAGCAGATGCCTAGACATGGACATCTACAGATGCAGATCCCAGCAGATAACATCATGTGCCTTTGCATGAGATGCTAAGCAAACCAGAACCCAGAGTTGTGTCCTGGAAGAGCTAAGGAAGGCCAACAGACACTTAGAGAAGTCCACTGACATCATAAGCCAGAAGCAACAGAACTGGGAACAAAGACCAGCAGATGCCAGCCACGTGCCCTTTCATGTGACAAACAGTGGCCTTCCCTGATTCAAAGTATCTTTCTCTGGATGCCTTAGTTTGAACATTTTTATGGTCTTAGAACTGTAAACTAGTAACTTAATAAATTCTCATTTTAGCAGCTGTTTTGTTAAAGGTATATTGCATCTCCAGCAGCATTTAGCAAACTAATACAATAAGGAAACAGAGAACCAAAATACCATGGTAAATGAACTAGACTTAGCAGACATATATACATCACTGTACCCCAAAACATTATGATACACATTCTTCTCAAGTGCTCATAGAACATATTCCAAGATAGGTCATATGTTAGGGCACAAAACAGATTTAAATAATTTAAGAAAGACTGAAGTTATTCAAAGCACCTTCTCTGATCATAATGGAATGAATCTGGAAATTAATAACCATCAAAGAACTTGAACGTACATAAATATATGGAGGTTAAACAACACCCTCTTAAACGTGGATCAAAGGAAAAACTGCAAGAGAAATCAGTAGGTATCTGAAGACAAATGAAAACAAGAACACAACATATCAAAACCTATGGGATGCAGCGAGGGTGATTATTTTAGTTTACTAAAGCTGCCAGGATGCAACATACCAGAGATGGATTGGCTTTTAACAAGGTAATTTACTTAGTTAAAAATTTATAGTTCTTCAGAGGAAGGGTAGCTAGCTTTCATCTGAGGTTCTCACAGCAATATCTTGCTGGCCTCTCCTGACTTCAGGGATCCAATGGTCTTTCCTGGGGCAATTCCTTTCTGCATCTCTAAACATCTGGGCTGATCTGGGAGTACTGAGATGAAGTATGCTGAGCTGCTGAGCTCTCTTCTGACCTCTCTCTTTTAAGCCTCCAGCTAATTAAATTAAACCTCATTGTGGAAGACAAGGTCCTTAGCAACTGCAAATGTAATCAACCATTGATGAATTTTCCTTACTGATGACAGAAACAGAACAATGGGGCATCAACACCTGGCCAAGTTGACACCTGCTAACTACCACAGTGGTGGTCTAAATACTTACAGTAAAAAGGAAGAAAGAGTTAAAACCAGAGACCTAAATGACCAGAAAAAAAAAAACTAGAGAAAGAGCAGCAAAATATCTCTAAAGCAAGTAGGAAAAAAATAATGAAGATTAAAGCAGAAATAAATGAACTAGAGAACAAAAAAGCAATTGGGAAAACCAAACTTTGGTTCCTTGAGAAGATCAAAAAGACTAACAAACCCTTACCTAGACTGCAAGTCAAAAAGAGGGACAATGAAAGTAAATAAAAAGAGAGGGTGGGGGGCCTTACCTTGGACCTCAAACAAATAAAAAAAAAATCATAAGAGGATTCTATGAACAACTTCATGCCAATAAACTAGATAACTCAGATCAAATGGACAATTTCTTAGAAACACAAGAACAATCTACTGACTCGAGAAGAAAAAGATCTCAACAGACCAATGAAAAGTAAAGAGATTTAATCAGTCATTAAAAAGCTCCCTCAATGGAAAAGCCCAGGAGCAGATGGCTTCACTGGGGAATCTTACCAAACAGTCCAGGAAAAACTAACACCATTACTGCTCAAATGCTTCAAAAAAAATTCTTTTTTGAAGAAAAGGGAACACTACCTAGCTCATTCTATGAAGCTAACATCACTCTAACACCGAAACGTGAAAAAGATACCACAAGAAAAGAAACCTACTGGCCAATCTCCTTGATGAATATAGATGCAAAAATTTTCAACAAAATACTTGGAAATCAAATCAATGGCACATTAAAAGAATTATACACCATGTCCAAGTGGGGTATATTCCAGGCCTAGAAGACAATCAATGTAATACAACACATTAACAAATCAAAAGGGAAAAAAATCACAGGATCATCTCAATTGACACTAAAGGCATTTGTCAAAATTCAGCATCCTTTCTTGATAAAAACAGTTTAAAAGACAGGAATTAAAGAAAACTTCCTCAATATGATAAAGGGTATATATGAAAAACCCATAGTCCACATTGTACTCAACAAGAGACTGAAAGCCTTTCCCCTAAGATCAGGAATAAGACAAAGATGCCCATTATCAGAACTATTATTCAACATTCTGTTGGAAGTTCTAGCTAGAACAATTAGGCAAAAAAAGAAATAAAAGGCATCCAAATCAGAAAGGAAGCATATGACTCTCATTATTTGCCAACAGCATGATCCTATATTTGGGAAATCCTGACAAATCTATGACAAAGCTACTTGAGCTAATAAATAAATTCAGCAAAGTGGAGGGATATAAGATTAACACACGCAAACTTTAGTGACATCCAAATCAATAGACCATGCCCTTGATCATGAGGCTTAGTCTTGTGAAGCTTACGTAGGTAGTGGAGAAGCTTAGACTACCTATAGGTATACCTATAGGACCTCTTTTGTTGCTCAGATATGGCCTCAGTCTCTCTAAGCCCAACTCTAAAAGTGAAATCATTGCCCTCCTCCCTATGTGAGACACAACATCCAGGGGTGAAAGTCTCCTTGGCAACATGGGAGATGACTCCCAGGAATGAATCCAGACCTGGCACCATGGGATCAACAATTCCATCCTGACCAAAAGGGGGAAGAGAAGTATAATTAATAAATTATCAGTAGCAAAGAGAGTTCAAATAGAGTTGAGAGGCTGCTCTGGAGGTTGTTCTTATGCAAGCTTCAGTTAGACCTTGCTACCTATCATAACCTGCCAAATCCCAATCAGGACCATTCCAGCCAATCCAAAAGAACACCTAGAGCAATACAGAAGATTCCAAAGGGTTCCATGTACTAGAGTAACTTTCCAGAAACCTACAACCTCCAGATGGATCCCTGGTACAGATAAGTTCTGAAACCTAGCCCAGCCTCTAGAACATCAGATAGTTCCATCTCCCTACTCCATTTTAGTGATGGACCCTTCCCATATGAAAAATTTAAAATGGCCATAGCCCAAACACCGCAAAAGAGAAGAATGGAAAGATCAAACGTGATGGTGGAGTTATACAGTGAAGACAGGATTTAACAAATCAACACAAATCCTGAATCATTAAATTGATATCTCTTTTAGTCTCCAGTATTTTAGAACAGCTAGAAGTAAAAACCTCAAATTATGGAATTGTAATTCATGTCAAACTCTGAAATGTTCTACAACTAATTGTGGTGCTATGCTTTGAAATGTATCGCTTTTTTGTAAACACGTTGTTTTTCATAGAAAAAAGGACAAAATATTGATAAAAAAATATTTAACCCTTCTAGCCTCCTATATTCTGGAGCAGCTAGAAGGAGAACCATGAGAGAATCATATGGTAGCCCATGACAAACTCTGGGATCTGTCCTATAACTACTTGTTGAAGAGTGCTTTGAAAACTATTGCTTTTTTATTTCTTTGCTTTGTGTATATGTTATACTACAATAAAAAAAAAGTTAAAAATTAAAAAAAAAATTGACATCTCATTTAGTCTCCAGTATTTTAGATCAGCGAGAAGTAAAAACCTAAAATTTTGGAACTGTAACCCATGTCAAACTCTGAAATATGTTCCACAACTAATTGTGGTGCTGTGCTTTGAAATTTTTTAGTTTTTTGTATATATGTTATTTTTCACAAAAAAGAAGGAAAAAAGTCACTGGTGATGATGAAAAAATATTTAAACCTTCTAGCCTCCTATATTCTGGAGAAGCTAGATGGAAAAATCTAAGAGGATCATATGGTAGCCCATGACAAACTCCGGGATCTGTCTTGTAACTAGTTGTTGAATAATGCTTTGAAAACTATTGCTTTTCTATTTCTTTGCTTTGTATTTATGTTATACTAAACAATAAAATAATTAAGAATAAAGAACTAATGGGGGAACAAAGGTTAAAATCTATTGGGTAGATGGAAATACTAGAGGTCAATGAGAGGGAGAGGTAAGGAGCATGGTATGTATGAGTTTTTTCTTTTTATTTCTTTTTCTGGAGTGATGCAAATGTTCTAAAAATGAACATGGTGATAAATACACAGCTATGTGATGATATTGTGAGTCACTGATTGTACACCATGTATAGAATGTATGTTAAGAATGTAAGTTGCTTAACAATAAAAATATTTAAAAAAAAGAATGGCTGAAAGAAAAAATAAAAAATAAAACAGACTAACATACATATACCAGTAGTGTTTCTATTTATCAGTAATGAACTAACCAAGGAGGCAATTAAGAAAAATATTCCATTCACTGTAATAGCACCAAAAGATTTAAATATCTAGGAATAAACTTAACCAAGGATGTAAAGAAACTGTACACAGAAAATTATAAAACATTGCTAAAAGAAATCACAGACCTAATTAGGTAGAAAGACATTCTGTGTTCATGGACAGGAAGGCTAAATGTCATTAAGATGTCAATTCTATCCAAATTGATCTACAGATACAATGCAATATCAATCAAAATTCCCACAACTTACTCTGAAGCCTTGAAAAGGTTAGTTATTAAATTTATTTGGAAGGTAAAGGGGCCTTAAATAGTCTAAAACATCCTTTAAAAAAAAGGACAAAGTAGGAAGACCTACACTTCATGACTTTAAAGCTTATTATAAAGCCACAATGGTCAAAATAACATGGTATTGGCACAAAGACAAATTGATAAATGGAATCAAATCAAGAGTTCAGAAATAGACTCCCTGATCTGTGGTCAATTTAAATGGATACCCATATCCAAAGAAATGAAAGAAAACCCCACCTCACAACGTATATAAAAAGTAACTCAAAGTGGAACAAAGACCGAAATATAAGAGCCAGTACCATAAAACACCTAGAAAAAAATATAGGGAAACATTTTTAAGACCTAATGATAATAGTTTCTTAGACCTTATTCTAGTTTGCTAGCTGCCAGAATGCAATATACCAGAAATGTAATGGCTTTTAAAAAGGGGAATTTAATAAGGAGCAAGTTAACAGGTTTTAGGCCATGGAAATGCTCCAATTAAAACAAGTCTATAGAAATGTTCAATCTAAGGCATGCAGGGAAAGATACCTTGATTCAAGAAGGCCAACGAAGTTCAGGGTTTCTCTCTCAAGCAGAAAGGCACATGGCAAACACGGTCAGGGTTCCTCTCTCGACTAGAAGGGCACATGGTGAACATGGCATCATCTGCTAGCTTCCTCTCTAGCTCCCCAGGAGGTGTTTTCCTTCTTCATTTCCAAATGTCGCTGGCTGATAAACTCTCTGCTTCGTGGTTCTGCAGCATTCTCTGTCGTGGCTTTCTCATGGCTCTGTCATTCTTCTCTGCTCTCTCTGAATCTCCCACTTTCTTCAAAAAGTTTCCTCTTTTATAGGATTCCAGTAAACTAATCAAGTACCCACCTAGAATGGATGGCGACACGTCTCCACCTAATTCAGTTTAACAACTACTCTTGATTGAGTCTCATCTCCAGGGAGATAATCTAATTAAAGTTTCCAAAATACAGTACTGACTAGGGATTAGAAGAAATGAATGCCTTTACAAAATGGGATTAGGATTAAAATATGGCTTTTCTAGGGTACATACATCCTTTCAAACCAGCACAGACCTCATACCCACAAAGAACAAGCAATGAAAGAAAAAGTAAATAAGAGGCAACTCCTCAAGACTGAACACTTCTGGGATTCAAAGAATTGTGTCAAAAGGGTGAAAATAGGCAGACAACTCAATGGGAGGGAATATTTCATAACCACATATCTGATAAGGGTTTGATAGCCAGTATATATAAAAAATCCTACAAACCAACAACAAAAGGACAAACAATTCAATTACAAAATGGGCAAAAGATATGAGTAGACATTTTTCCAAGGAGGAAACACAAATTACTAAAAAGCAAATGTTCATCTTCATTAGCTATTAAGGAAATGCAAATCAAAACCACAATGAGACATTATCTCATCCCCACTAGAATGGCAGATATTAAACAAACAGGAAATTACAAATGTTGGAGAAGATGTGGAGAAATAGGAACACTTATTCATTGCTGGTGGAAACATAAAATGGTCCAGCTGCTCTGAAAGACAGTTTGGTGGTTCCTCAGAAAACAAAATATTGAGCTGCCCTATGACTGGGCAATTCCACTTCTTGTTATATACCCAGAAAACCTGAACAGACATTTGCACACCAATGTTCATAACAAAATTGCTCACAATTGCCACAAGATGGAAACTACCCAAGGTCCATCAACAGATGAGGGAACAAATAAAATGCGATATATACATATAATAGAATAGTATGCAGCAATGAGGAAGGAATGAAGTGCTGAAGCATGTGACAACATGGATTAACATTGAGGACATAATGCTGAGCGAAGTAAGCCATAAACAAAAAGTCAGATATTATATAATTTCACTAATATGAACTAACTAGAGGATGTAAACTTAGAGTCTTAAAACATAGAATATAGGGTACTGAGAGATAGAAGCTAGAGAAGGGGGAGCAGTTACCTCATAGGTACAGAATTTTAATGAGGTTGGCTTAAAATATTTGAGAATAAATAGAGGTGGGGGTAGCTCATTAACTGGGATTATAATAGTACTATATCGTAGGTGAATTTGTTTGAAAGGGGTTGTCTAGAGTTATGTATGTCACCAACTAAGACTACAAATATAAATAAGTTCTTGCATGAACTAGTACAAATGTACAACACCTGTACAAAGAGTTAATAATAGTGTAGCATCTGGGGGAAATTATACATTGCAAGTTATGGACTATAGTTAACAGTAATAGCAATATTCTTTCATCAAGTAACAGGTGTACCACAATAATACTAGGGGTCAATAATGGAGGGCATATGGGATATGGGTGTTTAGAGTTTTCTTTTTTTTGCATCTATATGACTTTTTCTTTGGAGCAATGAAAATGGTCTAAAATTGAGTGTGATGATGATTGCACAACTAAGCGATGATACTGTGAGACACTGTGTATGTTGGATGAAATATGTGGTATGTGAATTTATCTCAAAAACATCTGCAAATTCAAAAAGAATGGTGTTGGGAAAACTGTATATTCCCAACAAGCAAACAAGCAAAATAATAAAACTGGACCCTTACCTCATGCCATACAGAAAAAACTGACTCAAAATGGAAGAAATAAACATAAGAGTAACTACATTACCTTGGAGTTTTACAAAGGATTCCTAAATATGACACCACAAATACAAGCAGCAATAGAAGAAATGGTCGCCATCAAAACTGAAAAATTTCTGCATCAAAGGATACTTTCAAGAAAGTAAAAAGACATCTCTTCAGAATAGCAGAAAATATTTGCAAATCACATATCTGATAAGGGTCCAGAATATAAAGGGCTCTGACAACTAGACATCAAAAGGCCCAATTTATAAATGGGCAAAAGTCTTGAATAGACATTTTGTCAAAGAAGATACACAAACAGCCAACAAGCACATGAAAAAATGGTCACCATCATTAGTCATTAGGGAAATGCAAATCAAATGATTTGAAATAAACTAAAGCCACAATTGAAATACCACTTCATGCTCACTATGATAGCATTATAAAAATAGAGAATAATAAGCACTGGTGAAGTTATGGAACTCTTGTACACTTGTTGGAAGAAACGGAAAAATGGTATAGCCGCTGTGGAAAAGTCTGGTGGTTCCTCAAAAAGTTTAGCATAGCATTACCACACAACAGAGCAATTAACTCCAAGGTATATAACCAAGAGAACTGAAACAGATGTTCAAAGAAAATCTTTTACCTGAATGTTCATAACCTCACCCAAATAACCACCTGTGCCAGTTTGAAAGTATTATGTACCCAAAAACGCCATGTTTGAATCCTGATCCAATCTTGTGGGGTAACTGTTTCTTTTCATCCTGATTCAGTGCTGTAGGTTAGAAACTTTGATTAGATTATCTCCACAGAGATGTGACACACCCAATTATGGATGGGATCTTTGATTAAGTGGAGATGTGACTTCACTCATTCCAGGTGGATCTTGATTAGTTTACTGGAATCCTTAAAGCAAGAAATATTTTGGAGAGAGTCAGAAACCACAGAAGCGTCAGAACCGACAGAAACATCACAGCAGAGTTGACACAAATGCCCAACACATGGAGAACAGAGATAACAGATGTTTGAAGATGGCTGGAGCCCAGTAGATGTTGACATGAGATGTTAAGCAAGCCAGAACCTGGAGCAATCCAAGAGATGAAAGCCAGACCTGGAGAAGCAAAGTGAGGAACCCCTATAGGAACAGAGGCTGAAAACAACAAAGCCCAGGAGCAAGGGACCAGCAGATGCCAGCCATGTGACTATGCAGCTGACAGAGCTGTTTCTAACCCATCCGTCTTCCTTGAATTAAGGTACCTTTCCTTGAATGCCTTTCATAGGATATTAAAGGCTTAGAATTGTAAACCTGTAACTTATTAAATTGCCTTTTTTAAAAGCCATTCCAGTTCTGGTATATCATATTCCAGCAGGTTGCAACTAACACACCACCAATAGATGAATATATAAACAAAATATGGTATATGTGTACTGCCTTAGATTACTATGGCTGCCATAACAAACTGGGTGGAAACAACAGAAATTGACTGGACATAAGCCAGAAGGCAAATTAAGAGATTCCAAATCCCATCCCTCCATAGAAACAATGAAAAATAAGCAGAAACTAGCAGAACCAACTTTTTCAGAATTCTGGAAAACAGTCAAAGATGTACAGAAACCAAGAAAATACTGAATCAAGAAATAGGCAACTTAAAAGTAGGAGGAAAAAAACACATAGATGTCTATTCTACCACTCATGCCTATGAAAAAGATCCCATATATAATCAGCACACTTGAAACTCAGGTGGAGCTGCTTCTTTAATTGAGAAGATACATTACTGTACCAGGAGGATGATGTGTCTTGATTCCCCATGGAGACGACATAGAAGCTTGCAATTAAGACCCTCCCAAACCTCGCCTTATGCATCTCCTCTTAGGTTAATTTCTATACTTTTACTATAATAAAGTTCTAATCTTTTTTTTTAAGTGGTAGGAAAGCCTTGTAGAGCTTTTGCTCGTCCTTCCTCCACTGAGTCACTGTTCAGCACAGGACTAGCTTGTACTCCTAGTACAGATCCCTAGTCCCAGGTCTGAAGGGAACAGAAACAACCTTATTTTACAGATTGGGGTATATGTATGTCTGTTCTAATGTGGCTTGTGACAATCTGAAAAATTGACCCAAGATTTTCATCTCTGTTTCCCTGTTTTCAGAAGTCACTCTGGACTCAAAAGTGGTAGGCATGGCTACTAAAACACCATAAGAGAACAATTAAGCAGGACCAAACTGGAGCAAAAGATTATCTGACTGAGACATAAAATAGAGCACTTGCAGCCTGGAAGGAAAAGTGTGAATTTCCTGGGGAAGAGAGGGTATTCAGAGCATCTGTGTATCTAAAGAAATTTATGAGGCTATACTTGCCCAGACGTATGCTGAGAAAGACCTGAGAGGACAGCAAGCTTCACCACAGGCTATTCTTTAGGTTCAGTGCAAAGCTGGCTATGTGCTGAAGAACAGCTCCACCAGAGCTAACGTGTGAACACTGAGAGAGGTGCTTTCCTGTGTTTTTTTATTGTTGTTGTTATTGTTAGCTCTTGGCATTCAAGGAAATTTCTGTCATAACAGGCTAAAGGAACAGATGCTTTTGTGACTATATGCATCAAGGAATACAGTATTTACAAAATTGTTTGGAAATAGAATCACTAAACAAATGGGCTACTACAACCTTCAACAATAAGAGAAAAAAATGTAGCAAACCCAGGGAAAAAGGGAGAATTTGACCTTCCACAGTTAACACACTAAAATATTCAAACATGTAGATTTCAACAAAAACCACAAAGCATGCAAAGAAATAGAAAAAGATGGCCCATTCAAAAGAAAGAAATAAAGTGACAGAATCCATTCCATTTGTATTAGTATTGCAAAGACTAATCAAAGACTTTAAGTCAACTCTCTAACTATATTCAGTAAGCTAAAGAAAACATGGGGAAGAACTAAAAGAAATCAGGAAAAAAAAATACATGTACAAAAGGAGGAACTCTGAACAGAGGCAGAAATTTTTAAAAGGAACCAAACAAAACTTCTGCAGCTGAAAATCAAAATAACTGACATTAAAATTCACTAGAGTGTTATTGGGAATTGAATAATGTCTGTCACAAAAAGGTCTGAACTCTTTGCCCAGGGGCTGTGAACCCATTTGTAAACAGGACTTTTGAAAAAGTTATAAATTAAGGTGTGTCCAAACTGAATGAAGGTGGGTCTTAATCCAATATGGCCTAAGTCCTCGGAAAAGCAAAGGAAATTGGACAGGGAAAGCGAAAGCTACTTGAGAAGCAAAAAGCTGGAAATCAACAGAACCTGGGAAAAAGGAAAAGAAATTGCCACAGGGTGGAAGAGCCAAGGACCCAAGGTTCACTGGCAACTACTCCGGAATGTGAAAATCTCCAGGAAGAAAGGATTGTCTTGCCAATGCCTCAATTATGGACTTCCCCTAACCTCAAAAACATGACCAAATAAACTACCAATGTTTACTCCAACCCACTGTATGATGTTTGTTTTAGCAGCTAGGAAACTAAGACAAGTATTTTAACAGAAGACATGAACATCTGGAAGAAAGAATCAGTGACCCTGAAGACAGAACAAGTGCAAAAATTCAGGCTGAGGAGCAGAAAGGAAAAAGAATGTAGAAAAGTGAGCACAGGCTGAAAACATGCAGAACATCATCAAGCATACTGATGAAGGGCACTGTGGGAATCCCAAAAAGAGAAAAAAAAAAGGGTGAAAATATTTGAAGAAATAATGACTGAAAACTTTCCATATTTAGTGAAAGATATGAATATACACATAAAACAAAATAACTACAAGTAAGATAGATTCAAAGTACCCCACCAAGGCAGATTATAATTAAAATGCTGAATACCAAAGACAGAATATCACAAAGCAGCAAGAAAGAAGTGATCATCACATAGAAGATCCTCAATAAAATTACTAAATTCTTGAGGAAGCCATGGAAGTTAGATGGCAATGGATGAAATTTTTAAAGTGATTAAAAAAAAAAAAAAACTGTCAACCAAGAATTGTTTCAAAAATGGGGAAAAGAAGATTGAGATGCTCCAGAGCCAGGTATCCTACAGAAGCTCTGAAAAAAAGAATAGCAAGAACTGGCAGAAACATCTTTCTCAAAGCTTCAGCGAAACCTCCTTGTGGCACCTTTGTTGCCCACTCTCCCATTTCTACACCAGTTCAGTATTGAGCCTGCCTATCTTGCCAGTGTGGATCCTTGGTCCTGAAAACTTCCAAATTTAAAGAAAGACTTGAATTTATACATACAAAAAGCTCAATGAATATCAGAGAGTATGCACCCAAATACACACACCTAGACAAATAATATCCAAAGCATCAAATGACAAAGATAAGGAGAGAATCTTTTGATTAGATGGAGATGTGACTCCACCTATTAAAGGTGGGTCATGATGAGTTTACTAGATTCCTTTAAACATTTTGGAGAAACCTCAGATGCAGATGCTTGAGAACTGTTGCTTCAGAGCTGACAGACACAGATATTTGGAGATGCTAAGAGTGCCTCCAGAGAAAGCAAATGTCTAGACACGGGCATTTGCCAATGCAGAGCCCAGGAGACGTAGCCATGTGCCTTTCCACAAGATGCCAAACAAGACAAAACCCAGAGTTGTGTCCAATATACCAGAAATGGAACAGTGGAACAGTTTTTAACAAGGGAATTTATTAAGTTGCAAGTTCACAGTTTTAACACCACAAAAATGTCCAAACTAAGGCATCCAGAGAAAAATATCTTGACTCAAGAAAGGCCAATGGGCCCAGAACACTTCTGTCAACTGGGTAGGCATGTGGCTGGAGTCTGCAGGTGTCTTCGGTTTCTGGATTCAAATAGTTTCCCCAGGGGCATTTTATTTCTGCATCTCCAATTGTCTGGCTCTGAAGCAATTGTTCTCCAAGCATCTCTGTGTGGGCACTCCAAGTACCTAAGCTTACTCCAAAATGTTTCCCTTTTTAAAGGACTCCAATAAACTAATTAAGACCCACCTCAAATGGGCGTAGTCACATCTCCATCTAATCAAAAAGTCACACCCACAATTGAGTATATCACATTTCCACAGATGTAATCTAATCAAAAGCTTACTCCTACAACTGGGTGGGTCAATCTCCATGGAGCAACCCAATCAAAGGTTTCCACCCTAAACTCTAGGTCTGGCCCCAAAAGATTGGATCAAGATTAAAACATGGCTTTTCTGGGGTACATAATAGTTTTAAATATGTACCAACATGACAAATCTAAAACTATTATGTTATACAAAATTCAGACCCAAAAGGTATATTTTACAAGATTCTATTTTATATGAAGCTGAAATACAGGCAAAAGTAATCCATGATAATACAAATCAGAAGAGTGGTTGCCTTTGATGGGATAAGTAAGAGTGACCGGGAAGAGGAATGAAGTAAACTTCTGGGATGACAAAAACTTTCTATATCTTGATTGGGGTGACAGTTACATGGATGTACATATTTGCCAGAAATCATCAATCTGTATGCTTAAAGTGAATGCAGATGATCTCATGTGAATTATACCTCAATTATGAATATTGGAAATTTTTTTAAAAAGAAAGCATAACTATTGCATGCTGATACTTCTAAGTGTCTTATAGTAAAGCAATTTCATTGGATATGGGACATTGTAAGTGCTCGATAAATATGGAAGAAAAGACAGAAGGAGAGTAGGTAGGTAGACTGTTTTACAGTCATGATCAAATGTGTGCTCAATACTACCTTAAAGGAATTTATAATCTAGTTCAGGCCATAAGATATAGCCTCTGGACCAGTTTATTATCCTTAACAGCTCCTATACCTGCCATAGCAGCTTCTGTATTATGTTTTCTCAAGAGGATCTACTCCCAAATTCTGGCTCCTTTTGTTTTGCATATTCTCCATTTTGACCCTTCACTTAGGCTGTGTTAAGACTTCATATTCCGAATTGATTTTACCTGGTTTCCCAACTCAGTGTCACCTGAAATATGAACTTCTATGTCATAGGCACTACTCAGTCCTAACCATTCATATGCTTAGCCTACAAAACTAGGAACTCAACCTCAGAAAAAACCCAGGATGTCCAAATGACCAAAAGAGTAAATAACAATACATCTTGGAAGATAATATATCAGTAGTTGGCAAATGAATCCAACAGGAGCAGGAAATAAAGGAAAAATCTATGCTATGCTTGTAATGGATAAGGAAGAGGAACAATTGCCAGCTAGGTGGAGAGACTTAAGCAAAAAAAAAAAAAAAAAAAAGGACAACAGGAAAATAAGAATATTTCAGAAGAATAAGTAAATCAGTTTTTTGAGACTCTAGAACAAAATATATATATTTGGCTATGAGGTAGATAGATGGAAAAAGTAGACTGGGATTCATTTGATAACCACAATGGAAGACTGAGCAGCTATTATCTTCACTTACAGATGAAACTCTAGCATAGAAAGGGTAGTATTTATCAAAGGTCATCAAACTAGTAACCGACACAGTCATTACCGAAAGAAATTCCTTTCTCGTGATTCAGAGCCAAATGCACATTTAATTAGACCATGATTCTGCTCAATATTCTCCAATTTTGCTTAACAGGACTCTTAAACCAAATTTACTACAAATAACACTATTCCCATTCATTTATTTCTTCCTGAAGGCATATCCATCATCTGAAAGACTCTCTCTATATCACATTCCCAAGATGTATTTTAACATAAACCTTATTCTCTTACTAAGAGATTTAATAATTGATATGACAGGTAAGGAGGTTTCTATCCTTATTGGCCAAATTCTTTTTTCCTGTGACTACTAAAAGATTTGGATTTTGTTGGGGACTGAATTATTTCCCCCCACAAAAGGCAGTTCACGTCCCAACCCCTGGTTCCGTGCGTATGAACCCATCTGTAAATAGGATGTTCAAAGATGTTATTAGTTATTAGCACAAGCTGAATGAGGGTAAGCCTTCAACAATATAGCTGAAGTCCTTAAATAAAATGAAATATAAGGAAATGGGAGCAGTCAGAAGCCAGTAGTCATTGGAACCTAGGAGAGAAAAGAGAACATGCCTCCATGCTTTATATGCACTGCCAAGTAACGGAAAACCACAGAACCCCACGTATTGCTGGCCAGCCAGAAGATAACTGTGGGAGGAAGCAAGCCTTCTCAGTCTCTGAGACCATGTGCCAATAAATCCCTATTGTGAAGCCAACAAATTGCATGGTATTTGTTTTAGCAGCTTGGAAACTAAGTCACTTCTCAGCGATAGTTTTCAAAATTAACCTTGGGCTACAGGTTACAAAATTAACACTATGCAGCAAAGCAGACTTTCTCCTTATTCATATATCAATATTATCACCACAGTGCAGTCAAGGATATGTGTAAAGCATAGGATACAACTAAGTTACTCTCCTTCCAGTTATGGTATAAAAGCTAGGTAGTCTGATACTGCTTAAACCTCCTAAAGGCTCAATCTTCCCTTTCTATCATTATACTTACCTAACACAGATAAAGTTTTGGGAAAGAGTGTAGTCTACCCATCTTCACAGCACACAGATTATTATCTAGCACTCACTTTCACCAGGTACTGAAATTATCATTATAGAAACCAGTGACAACCAATGGCAATAAACACCAAAATCAAAGGCCTATTTGTCAAGTCTTAAGCTTTTGGAGCTCTCTTGCGGAGGACAGAAGTGGTGCAGGGTTCACCAGTACGACAGCACTTAGCTCTGATTCATTCTGTGCCAAGCAATGCAATAATAAAATTTTCTAAAATATTTCATTTAGTCCTCGCACAACAGTTCTGAGGATTATTACCCCTTTTTGCAGATTAAAATTGAGGTTCAAAAGCTTACCTGATTTCAAAGTTTGCAATTCTCTCGGTTTTTGAAGCTAAATTTTGTTACCAGTTTTCTTCAAAACTCTTTGGTCTTTATTTCTGTCACTATTTCATCACCACCTGCCACCCATCATGGCTGTTTCTATTGCACATGCTCTCCTGGGCAATTTCATTTCCTCCCAAAGCTTTAACTACATTTTCTATTAGTGTTTTTCACTTTTTAAAGCTTTGGTAAACAAAAATCTTATATTCTTTTTGTAACACATTTTGAAAGAGTTTTTTCCCCCAAATCAAATTTATAATATTGAATATGTTGGTTGGTTAAAACTACACCTCCTCCCCACTTTCAAGATCTCATAACCTTACACATCACCCCATGAAGGAGAATCAGGGACTGGTGTATATGATGGCTCATATGAGCCCTTCCTCTCTCTGGCTCTCTCTCAGACCTCTCCTCTGAGTTACAGGTAAATACTTCCAATGGTCTAAAAAACATAGTTTCAAGACTGTCTCCCCAGGCCCTTCATCATTAACCCTGTCCAACACAAAATACTTATTTCCGTTAGCAAACCTGATTATGTTAGCTGACAGTATCACAGTCCATCCTGCAAGCTTCAATGTACCGTCTATATGTTAAAAATTGACACTGGTGCTTACTAATTTCCCTAATCTGTCAGGTCAAACATTAGCCTAAAACAGTAAGTGCTTATTATGTCCAAGAGTTGTTAATGAATACTAAGTGGCACAAGAAAAAACAACCCTCTTCCTCCTTAGAAATCTTACAAACAGAAAGATAACCCCCAAAATATATGTGAAGCATTTTCCCATTTACAAAGCACTCTCTCACAAATATTTTAATTTTAATTTAATCATTGCCATAATCTCATTGCTATCTTCACTTTACGGATGAGTAGACTTACAGTTAAAGTAACTTGGTAATTTAATCAAACTCTCATGAGCTGATAAATGGTCGGTTCAGACCCAATCGCTGGACTTGAGATTTTAAATTCCACCCCTTTTTTAAATTGATGAAATGAACTTACATAAGGAATGAAAACAAAAACCTGTGTACAAGAGAGGTCAAAAGAGATGTGCCAAAGGGCACACAGCGACCTGAACTCGCTCTGGGGTGGCGCTCCCATTAGGGCAGGAGCCCTCCAGGCGCCTCCTTCTTTCCGACGCCGCCCGGGACCCTCTCACCCCGGAAGCCTCCCTGCGGCCCGTCCCCAACCCGCTGGGTCAGCTGCGGCCGCGGGGAGACCACGCTCTGCGATTCCGGACGCACTGGGCCAGGGGTTACGGCTGCCTGGCCATGGCTACCGCCACGGCCCCGCAGCCAAAAGCTAAATCAGAGGTCGGCCCCAGCCGCCGCGCCACCAACCTCCGAGATACGAATCTTGGGAAATTAGCGTACCAGGTGGAAGAGGTGACTGAAGGGCAGGAGGTCCCGGCAACCCTAAAGGGTGGGCTGAGCCGGCCTCCGGCAGTAGCTGCATCCACTAGGTTCAGTCAACTCGCAAACACCAAGACTATAGAAGGGTGTGCAGGGATCAGAAGCGGACGGAGAACTAGGGTCTGAGGCAGAGAGGGCATCGCAATACCGGAGGGGTGTGAGCGGAGATGTGACCCGTGGGGGCGGGGCACGAGGCGCCAGGAGGAGGCTCGTGGGGGGCGGGGCGAGCTGCGTGAGGAGGTGGCTCGTGGGGGCGGGGCGAGCGCGCGGCGAAGCCCAGCGTGCGGCGGGAGAGAGGGCGGGACGCGCGTAAGAGCGTCGCCGCGGCCGTGTGACGCGTTTTCAAATCTTCAACCGCCGTGGCCCACTCGCTTGCTCTTTGCCCCTTCCTCCTCCGCACTTTGGATCCGGATACTGCCCCGGAAGCCCGGCCCGCCGACGCAGCCTTTCTGCTGTGTGGGGACCGCGGCACACGGAAGAGAAGAGGCAGCTGGCTTGTTAGCAGACCCGGGGGAGCTGTGCTTTCGCGGCCGCCCGGCGCGACACCCTCTCCAGACCCAGTATGTAGGTGCCGGGCGGCTGCCATGAACTCCGGAGCCATGAGGATTCATAGCAAAGGACATTTTCAGGGTACGAAGCCCCTCCTCCGACCGCAGTCCCTTTAATTCTCTCTTCCTTTGATGGCTCCACCATCGATTCCTCAGAGTTCTCCCGCCCAGTCCTCTGCTTCTTTTCATTTCTGGCTTGTGCGTCCATCTCTTCTCCGTGGAAACGGGGCCTGAAGGAAGGTTCCGTTGAGGGTTCTAGTTCAGAAGGGAACTTGTTCGCGGCCCCAATTTCCTAGTTGTGCGGATGGCTGTAAAACTAGGAAACAATGTACGGGCGGAACTCGCCAGGGCTGCGTGCTGCCCCCTCCCCCCGTAGCTTCCACAGAAGCTCAACCCCATTGAAGCTGAAAGCTCGAAGGCTGATGTGCTTGTAGTTTTTTGCTTCGTGATTAGGTTGGGTGATTGTGGGTAGATTTTAGATCCTATTAAGTTTATTTTGTTTCATTCACTAAGTCGAGGGAAAGTGTGAATTTTAAACACGTCGTTCCTGTTTCCAGCGTTATGGACAAACAGGAAAACAAATTTCCATTTCTCCGTCACTTATTTGATAAAATATTCAAACCTGTAAGTTTTAATTTTTAGTATCTATGGAAACCTCCCATTTACAGACAGATTATATCCTAAAGGTTAACTTCTAAGAATTACTTGGATCTCAGATCAGTTTTCAATGGAAAGTCTGAAAAAATGATTTGGTTCTTTCAAGTGGCCCTTAATGGTTCTTAATATATAGAAAATCAGTATGTATGTGAAACAAAAACTTGAACAGTTCTGAATCCTTGAGTACTAGGACATTCGGGGTTACAAAATTCTTGCATAGTTAAGAGTTTAACATTTTAAGCACCAATTTAAAGTATTCATCAGAATAGAAGATGTTCAGTAAGTATTTGTTCAGTGAGTACCCTCATGGAGTTTACATTCTAAGAAAGAAAACTTACATAAAGATTTTGTATAGATCTGTTCCTTGATAAACAAAATATAGTGAACATTTCTTCCTGACTCAAGACTTCTTTCAGTAATTAATAATTATTTTATAGTGTGACATCTGTTAAAAGCATATTGGTCTTTTGCCTTTATCCTAAGTTATACTACTAGGAAATACATGCAAATGGCTGCTAAATTGGTAAAATTAAAAGAATTTTCTCCTCAATGCCGTGATTATCATACAATGAAATGTTTTTAAAACTGCAGAAATTTTCTCCTTACGTGAAACAAGATCTAATTTTGAACATTTTTAATAACAGGTGGAATCCAAGTCAAAAATGAAAAAAACAGACCCTCTTTGAAGGCTCTGAAAACTGATAACAACAAACCAGAAAAATCCAAATATAAGCCACTTTGGGGAAAAGTATTTTACCTGGACTTACCTTCTGTTACAATATCTGAAAAACTGCAAAAAGACATTAAAGATCTTGGAGGGGTAAGTCAAAACTATACACAGACAAAAAAGCAAAAACTCATAACTAATACTCACTAATGTAATCATTTTAAACTTTCGCTTTGGAAAAGTTATAACCAAGTGTTAACATCAAGCCTAAAATTTCTCTTTGGTAGCCTGGCAAAATTTTCAGATCTCTGTAATTTATAGTCTAGTGTCAAGTTTCCAAAGTGTGAGAAATCAGACTCCCTTGTCCTAGTTGCAACACTGGTTACCTTCTCATTATGATGTTGGAGTGTCCTCCACTTAGCAGGAACTGCTTGATGGCATTTATTGTAGAGCTGTTTACATTTGTCTGGACCAGTATAATGTTAAGGATATTGGTAATTCAGAACAACAAAGTCCAATTCAAACCACAAAGAGTTAAAATTGTATTTGAGTGAAATAGTCTCAACAGGAATGAATGTCATCAGTGCAACAGAATTTTGGATTAAGAATCTGAAAAGCCTACTTCTTTTTTCACTTGATTAATGTTTAGGAAATTAGAAAACTGTCCAAAATTCTAAGATTTTCTTAGAATTATGGTTAATATTGGATGAATTTTTGTGAGTTTATTCAGATTCTATTAGTTTATTTCCTAATTCTTTTTGTTTAAAAAGTTAGATTCTCTTTAACTTTGAGTATCTCAAGGTAAACATCTTTGAATAAATGAAACTTGAAGAATTGGCAAGAAATTTCCTGGAATTGTGTTGAGGGGTATTTTCTTTTCCTATCTTGGAAAAGTTATTGTAGTTACTATTTTACTATTTATTTTGTTAAACTATTTTCACATGTATCATTGTAGTAACACAAATCATAATGGCAATATGACATTTGTAAAGGTTGTTTTATAAGCCTGCCACCTTTACTGACTGTGCCGCATACCAAGAGTGTCTTAACGTGTTAAAGATCTTAGAAAATTTGTAGAACTCCCTATATTTTAGAAATGAAGTATGTTGGGTCTAGAGAAGTTAAGGAACTGACTCAATCAAAACATGATTCACCTCTCATTTCTCAGACTTATATACAACTCCACCATTCTATTCCACCAGCATTTAGTGGATGTAAAGTAGCTATTTGATGTAATTTTACAGCTTTCTGAAAAATCACCATTAACCCTTGTGATCTAAATCATTGACTTTTAGATTTGTGCTTTTAGCAGTGGAACCCTTCAAACAAAATTGTATTTAGAAGTCCAGTGTATAAAACCGCAAAAAGGAAACTATTCCAGCTAAAGCAGCAGTGCAAAGGCTAGAACTACCTGTGCCCCCTCTTTTTCTCTCCTCCAGTCTTTAGAGCAGTTCCTGAGGCACTTCTGAAAAAAAAAATTTTGGAATTATTTCTCTCCCAGATAACAATTGAGGGACCTTTTTGTTTTTACTTTTCAAATCTTTTGAAGTTAGAGCATGGTAAGAGTGTCAGTTTCCAAATTTTCCCCCAAAGCTATGGATTTCAACTGAGTTTAATTTATTATTGTTTATTCCTTAATTTCTCTTTTTTTAAAAAGTTTTTATCCAATTCCCATCTCTCCCCACACACACACTATCTTGACGAGTCCTGAGTTCTGCCTCTAGTACACTATGATTTCTATCACTAAAGAAAGACCTTGTCATGAAGAGCTATATGAACTATAAAGGAACTTTGATCTCTAGGCACTAATTTAACAGTATTAGGATTCAACTTTAAGAAATACAAATTTAGTTAGATATTCCTTGAAACGATTATGCTTTTGTATTTAAATATTGCTGAGGATTACTTAGACACTTTATCCTTTTTATAATTTATCTTCAGATAATTACTGGTGTTGTCTTTTTATTTAATTGGACATTTTTTTATATTAATTTAGTTCCTCTAATCTTAATGAAAACATCTTAATACCTATTTATCTGAAGAGTGCACTCTGAGAAACCCAGTCTTTGAGAACACAGCAGTGAATTCTGACCTCATGGGCAAATGTCTTTGAAAGTGGCTAGGAAAGTCGTTACAAAAATCTATAATGACATGGAACCAACCATATTTAGGTCCATATCCAAATAGTTTTGGTTAACATAGGCATTTAAAGAATAAAGATGTAAGGGCAGATACCGTGCCATATCATGAACTTAAGAAGAGAGTTAAATATTTTATGTTTCATCATCATGACCTTGAGTCATCAGAAAATAAGTTTTTAATTACTCCTTAAAGGGCATACATTTAAGAATATGCTACTAGACTGAAGATCGTGGTAAAACTAATTTTTTTGTTAGTTTTCAAAGCAAATGTTTGAATATTATATGCAGGGTACTGTATTAAGTGTTTGGATGGATTCAAAAATGAGTCCAATGTCTGGCTTGCCCTCAATTTCTAATCTAGTTGGAGATGGTATGGATATAATTCATTGTAATACAACATAGAATGTTAGCAAGAGGGTCTTGCAATTATAGGGGACATTTTGCAGACGCAATTTGAAGTGGGCTTTAAAGAATGGGGAATATTTGAGCATGTGGAAATTCATTCATCAACTAATTTTCCACCATTGTCTCTCATATTCCCACACTGTTTTTAAGATTCCGTGGATGCATAAGTAAGATGCAGTCTAATCTTCTAGGAATTCTAGTCTAATGGGAACGTCAGACATTTGAATCATTTACACTATAACATTGTCAGTGCTTTAACAGAAATATGTGTAAATTGTTATTAGAACAGAGATGGGATGATTAAACTCTGCATTTAGGAGTGATAATGGGAATAATGTTTGACCTGAGCCTTGAGGCCTGACAATATACTGGAATGAGCATATTTAATATGTAAATATGTAGTTGTTTGTTTGGGGAATTGTTAGCAGTGTAATGACAAGCTTAAGATTTAGGTGGGGGAGTGGAAGAAATAATATTATACTGGGGCCAGATTGTTAAGGGCATTTTATTCACAGCTAAGGAGTTTTAATCTGATCTGGGAGAGATGGGAAATGAAATTTTCAGGTATAGAGGTGGAGAATAAGGGAGGTGTGATATTTCTAGGTCAATTCACCAAAAGGTCAGAGTGTCTTATTTACCCTTTTACCATAAATGTATAATGAATGAATTTTCAGTGTGATGTGGAGATAGCTGTCATTTTCTGGTTCATATTACAACATTTATTTTCCCAGTACATGAAGTGTTGACATTTTGGTCCTGACAAGAAACAATTAGAATAAGTCAACTTAGTGGCAGTTTGTAAGAAAATTCAACAGGAAAGTAGAAATTTCAAAGAAGAAAGACCTGGAAGAGATTAATTACCCAGATGGACCCCAATAATTAGTACTGAGAATCTAATACACTTTAACCGTGAAAACAAAATGTGAGAAAATAGGTAAATGTGTAAAGAATGGATCCAAAAATAAGGTTAAGACTCCTAAAAACACTAAACAATGAGTAAGTTAAGGAATTAAGTAATAAATAATAGAAGTAGTCAAATCATATTTTAAATTTTGGCTGTCACTTTTTGGGAAATTAGCTAAACAGGCCATTTAGAAAATTAATACTAAACACTTCTAAAGTATTAATGGATTCAAATTTTAGGCTGTTTTCTTTGAACTGAAAAATAAATGGTTATTAAAACCCTAACCTTGTTAAAATATTTTTCATATTCCTAATACAAGTTATTACATTATTTTCTACCTTGTTGGATAAAGATAAACCCTTTAATCATGTAATAATTGGTGCCTAGTGACACCTTGAGTCTGAATGAGCACAGAAGAAAGTATGAAGCAGACACTATACAGTTGGTATCCATGAATATGTTTGGTCCTTGCAGTTTTGTGGTGGTAGAACTATTTAGTTTTAATTACTGGCCAATAAACATGTGTAGGAGACTGGGTTCCTGTTGAAAAATTAGAAATTCTGGCCTTAATAGCACTACCTATTTATAAAATGAAGAAAATATGTGATATATATATATATATATATAAATTGTTGATTTGTAGTCTCTGGAAAAGTTAATGTGGATACCTGCTTTACTGTTGGTCAGTGAAAATGAGCATTGCTCAGAAAAAAAAAGAGAAAGTAGTAATTTGCACATACCTATGGCCTTCTAGTCCCAGCAACAAATTTGGTTTAATGCTTAGATGAAATTAACTCATCTATTACATACTTTGCGTCTCTTAATTATTGTCTTCATTTATATTGAGAGATGCTGAAGGAATTAGATATAGGTATTTAAAATATTTTTTAGACATCTTTCATTATGAAAATGCTTAATGATTAATAATATTTACTGCTACTTAATCATGTTGCCCCTGGGTGGGGATAATCTTTAATACCATTGACTTTAGGACATGAGTTTATTAATTCATGCATTTAAGCAGCAGTTTTCAAACATTTTAGCGAGAAATTCTCTTCAAATAGTTTGACAGTCATAAAGGCAAGGATTCCTTTTGGCCATTTAATTCTTAACAAGAGTGTGTTATAGCATAATGATTTTAAAGTGTGCTGTCTTAACCCCATAGCCACTAGCCAGCCACAAGTGGCTATTTAATTTTAATTAAAATTAAATAAAGGATGGGCCACAGTGGCTCAGCAAACAGTTCTTACCTGCCATGCCAGAAACCCAGGTTCGATTCCCTGTGCCTGCCCATGCAAAAAAAAAAAAATTCAGTTGCTCATTCACACTAACTGCATTTCAAGTGCTCAGTAACCAGATGTCGCGAGTTACTATCATATTAGACAGTGCAAATAAAGAATATAATTCTCTGTAATTGCAGAGATCAACATGAAAAAAATTAATGGTATATATGTAAATTGCTGGACAGTGCTACTTTAGAGCTTAGATTTCGGTCAGAATACCTGTGTTCAAATTCTCAAGTTACTTGATATAACCTCAAGCAAGTCACTTAACTTCTCTGAACCTCAGTTTTTTTCTCTGCAAAATGAGGATAATATTAATGTACCTAATAATAGTATCTAGCACATCTGTTGTA
This sequence comes from Tamandua tetradactyla, assembly GCF_023851605.1. Taxonomy (NCBI): domain Eukaryota; kingdom Metazoa; phylum Chordata; class Mammalia; order Pilosa; family Myrmecophagidae; genus Tamandua; species Tamandua tetradactyla. The sequence goes on along the minus strand of NC_135327.1, from coordinate 129,013,561 downwards.
TTGTTGGAACTTTGGTTGTATTTCCTCAGACCTCTTGATTCAGAAAAACATGATATAAAAACCACCAGTTCATAAATTGTATCAAATTATTCCTAGCATATGAAACAGTTTATGGCTTTTATGACTGAAAAATACTTTGTTTTTCTCTAGCGAGTTGAAGAATTTCTCAGCAAAGATATCAGTTATCTTATTTCAAATAAAAAGGAAGCTAAATTTGCACAATCCTTGGGTAGAATTTCTCCTATACCAAGTCCAGAATCTGTGTATACTGCAGAAACAACTTCACCTCATCCCAGCCATGATGGAAGCTCATTTAAGGCTCCAGACTCAGTAAGTCTCTTAAATATACTTCAAGACCCTTGGGCTGTAGCTTGAGGATTTCAGGATTTTCAAGAGCAGGCTGGCAGCGAAATTCACTTAGGTAGAAGAATATACATATGTGTGGCTTTCCAGTTGTTAATAAGGTTCCTGTCTTACAGAAAGTGTGCCTTGTCTTAATATTACTAGTAGTCATACTCTCTATGCATTTAGGGATAATTTTTAGAGTGACTTAAAACTAAAAAATAACATTGTTTTAAAGAAGAAATAAACCTTTTTATTTTTACAAAGCAGAGTCAGCAAACTATAGCCCATCTGTTTTTATATGGCCTGCAAGCTAAGCATGAGTTTTTATTTTCAAATGGTTAGGGGGGAAACATCAAAAGAAAAGTAGTATTTCATGGTATGGAAATTGTATAAAATTTAAATTTTACTGTCCTTAAATAAAGTTTATTTAGAGCACAGCCATGCCGATTTTCTTAGGTATTAATCTGTGGCTGCTTTCATACTACAAAAGCAGAGTTGAATAGTTGCAGGAGAAACTTACCGGCCTTTAAAGCCTAATATACTACCTGGCCCTTTACTGGAAAAGCTTGCCAATCTCTGTTCTAGAATTATTGAATCTATATCCCTACTACTCCATTGAGAATAAGTTGGAAGATACTTGGAAGGATAAACTTAATTGATAATTGGGTATAGGAAGGGCAAGAGACTGAGATAAAATGTTTATTAATTTATCTTTACATTGAAATGTAATTAGTGACAGACCCTTCCAATATGAGAAATTTAGAATAGCCATATCCCAAACACCCCTAAAGAGAGGGATGGAAGATCAAAGATGATGATGGAGTTATGCAGTGAAGTTAGAACTTAACAAATGAATATGAATGCTGAATCGTTAAATTGATATTTCTTTTAGTCTCCAGTATCTTAGAGCAGCTAGAAGTGAAAACCTAAAATTGCGGAATTGTAACCCATGTCAAACTGTGAAATATGTTCTACAACTAATTGTCGTGCAGTGCTTTGAAATTTACTGCTTTTTTGTATATATGTTATTTTTCACAAAAAAGAAAGGAAAAAAGTCGATTGTGATGTTAAAAAAAAATATTTACTACTTCTAGCCTCCTATATTCTGGAGCAGCTAGAAGGAAAAGAATCTGAGAGGATCATATGGTAGCCCATGACGACTCTTGGATCTGTCCTATAACTACTTGTTGAAGAGTGCTTTGAAAACTATTGCTTTTTTATTTCTTTGCTTTGTATATGTGTTATACTAGGCAATAAAAAAAGTTTTAAAAAATTGAAATATAATTAATTTGCTATCTAAAACTACCATGTAAAGTTTCCTCCTCAACTTACATAAATATAGTTGAGAGAGAAGCAGATTAAAGAAAAGAGATACCATTTGAAAAAAGACAGACATAGAAAAAGAAAAGACCAAGGAAGGCTCATGCATTCTTTCGATGAGTGCTTGTTTGGAAAGAGGAGACTATGTACAACATTAATTGTTGCACATAGCATTTCAACGGTCTTTTCTAACATTTTGTTTTAAAAGGGAAATTCTCTGTGAAAACTGTGTTCTGAATATCTGTTCCCATTTCTAAATCTTCAAATACAATTTGGTATTATACTAACTTGTAAACTGACCATTTCATCATAACTACAAAATTCCAGTGAACCTTGCTATTTTGCTTTTCATATAGAGTAGAATTTTCAGAAATAATCTCTTGGGTTTTAATCAGTTGAGTTTAGTTGCTCCACCAAAAAAAGATGAAACAAACTTTTTAATAAATCTTACCACAAAGACCCTTAAAAAATCACTTTTTACTGTACATTTATTGTGTTGACTGTCATTAAGCCATTAAGACTTGTACAAATAAAGTCTACTTATTCTGACTATTTTCTCTCTTTTTTTTTTTTTAACCTTTTCTTCAGTGAGACACTATAACTGATTGTGTATTTGTATGTTTCATTGTTGGGTTTGTTTTTTTTTAGGTGTGCTTAAGCAGAGGAAAGTTATTAGTTGAAAAAGCTATCAAGGACCATGTAAGTAGGAATTTTAAAACTTCATATTGCATATTCTGTTACTAAAAACTCAAGGGAAATTAGGTATGTTCTTAAAATCTATCTATCCTCATTTTTCTAGGAAAAGCCGTGATTTCAGCATGTATTTTATTTTGCCAAAAACAGAATTTACTTTTGTGGAGAAACATCCCCATCTTGTGGGCTTTTAAAATATTTCTGGAGATTTCTGAAGCATATTGCATTTTTGTATTTTTAGTGAAATAATTTCTTAAAACTTGCCCTAATTTTTAATACCCTAATATGTATTAAATAGTCAAACATGAGCCTATGTTAAACAGGATTGAGTTTAGAAATTCTGAACATAAAAAATGTTGCCATTACTGTTGAAAGTCTGTGATGTTTGTTCCAAGTAATAACCTCAATGACTAAACATAATATAATTGAGTTTTTTTTAACTCATTTAAATAGTAATTTTTTTTTTAAACTACAAAACTTTTTTTTTAACAGGATTTTATTCCTTCAAATAGTATATTATCAAATGCCTTATCATGGGGAGTAAAAATTCTTCATATTGATGGTAAGGATTTTCTAATTATTGTTTGACTATATTTGTTATTAAATACCTATCTCTGCCCCTTGATAGCTGACTTTTTATTTGTAAGCAAGGAATATCTGTAATGGTAATTAACTTCATGTAAATGTACTACAACTGTGAGAAATAGCATTGTCTAATTTGAAGGGTAAAAATGCTAACCTTAAAATCTTCTTTCTTTTAATAAAGACATTAGATACTACATTGAACAAAAGAAAAAAGAGTTGTATTTACTCAAGAAATCAAACACTTCTGTGAGAGATGTGGTATGTTGTTTTCCTTAATTTTTAAACTAACTAATCAAACTTGATTTTTATTTATTCTGGATTCTGTAAATCCAGCCACGTAGAAAATATTGCCAGAATAGTTTAAAGGTAAGCCTGTATTATGTGTATGTTTCTCTTATTTGAATAAATTATGTAGCATTTAAGTTTAGGATTATATTCATGAATTAAGAATTGTTCTGAGATGATGGCATAGTTTTAAATTTTCCTCTTTGGTTCTTTCAGCTATTTATAAGAAACACTTCTCTTCATTTTATAGAAAAGCACTAACATAAGCCTATTGCATGATAAGTTCCTAATAGAGATAATTCACTCCTTTTTGGAACATAATTAAGGAATATACTTAAATACTCCAGATTATCGTATAACAAAATCTTGTTACATAGATGATTAGCTGACCTCAGAATAATTGTTAAACACATTGGGCATTGCGTTCTGTTAGACTTAATGTTCCCATATCTTCAGTCTCTTCCCTATTACTGCTTCTTCCTTGAAACCTTTCTACTGATTCAGCCCAATTCCATCCTTTAAAACAAATACAGTATAGCCTCCCTTGATTCCACATCCCCAACTAAATACTATCCAATCTTTTTCCTCCCTCTCACTCAGTCTTCTCAAATCTCCACTTTCATACTTCAGTTCACAAAATAGAAAACTGCTGATCAGTTTGCCAAATCAATGTAACACTTTTAAAAACTAATCATATTGATTATGTTAACTTGTCCATTCCCTCCTTGAATTTCCGTGTTCTCTTTTGGGACTTCTCTAATCTTTTCGTTTTCTCCTCAAATCTCTGAGATCATTTTTTTTGGTAAGCTTTGCCTTCATCCAGTCCTTAAATGACAGAATTCCAAAAGCAAAATAAATTTTATAGGAGAGTATATATAAAGACATGAAGTCATAAGGAAGATGGCATGTTTTGGAAATTTTCTGTAGTATAGTTCTATCAGCTTGCTCTTTGAGTAGGAACATGACAAGAGATGAAGCTGCAAAAATCAGCCAAATTCAAATTATAAAGGACTCTATACTGTATAAAAGACTTAGATATTAACTTAAAGGATTTGGGAAGTTATGAAAAGATTATAAAATAGAAGACTGAGCTATTTAGATAGGCCTTTGGAAAAAATCCTCTCATGGTCAGTGAAGAATGAACATACTGCCAAGACCGACAGCTGGACACTGGCTTTTAAACACACTTGAACACAATTTTTAATAAATGCATTTTACAACATGATCACCCAGTGTATACTTGCCATGTACAAGGATACATAAAGTCCTTTTGAAGTAAGTACATGAAACATTCAAACATAAAAGGATATTTTGGACTGAGTATAAACACATTGTGTCTGTCTATATATATACATATATATATGTAAATACAATAAATTTAATCTGAAACAGGTTTCATGAAACAATAGTCTTAATGTAATGTATGCTGACAATTGCTTTATTACTTTATTATAACTTTTTAAAATATTGGTCATAATTCACTAAATTGATTCGTAGTCCACTAATAGGTTGCAATCTATAGTTAATGCTGGGATAAATATTGGCCTAAGACAGTTTTACAGAAGGAGGCATCTGAGAAGGGAAGGTTTGAAAGTAGTTATCAGCAAGTTTCAGCATCTTGCCAGTGCCTTAAATCTTGTAATTATTAGATTATAAACTCCATGAAGGTCCAGATGGCGCCTGTCTTTTTAAACACTGAATCTTGTTTACACATGTAGCCCCCATTCATTCACTATTTAACAAATATTCAGTGTCTGCTGTATGCTAGGCACTAGGAACAAAACAAGTCTTTGTCCTTAGGAAACAAAAGTATATGAAACATACTTTACCTTTCCCCCACAATAAAAACAGAATACCAGATTCCGCTATAATCAATGTTCAGATTGATTCTCATACTGAAAATTTTGTTTCTGGAAATTTTTTGGTTTGCCAGGTTCTGGAACATAAGACTTTTTAGTGAAGATACATTTATGGGCTTGATTGAACATATAAAACCCTACGCACACCAAAGAATACATGTAAATTCTAAGACATAGAGTCTCATAAGTATTTTTGTGTGTCTTTTTTCAGTAAATGGAGTAAATATGTTTTGCTCTGTTGCTTTATCTCAAGTACTTTGAGATTTTTTTTCCAGTTTACTTGAAATAAATATGTTGAGAATTTTTTGTGTTTATGTGCATGAAGAATATTGGCTATTTCTTGTGATGTCACTGGTCTGGTGTAGTGTTAGGGTAATGCTGGCCTCATAAAATGCTTGAATGTGTTCCCTCTTCTATTTTCTAGATAAGTTTTTGTAGAATCAGTTTTATTTCTTAATGTTTGGTAGAATTCATCATTTAGGCTATCTGGGCCTGGAGTCTTCTTTATTGGAAAGTTTTAACAAATTTAATGTCTTTAATAGATAATAGGACAGTTCAAGTTATTCATGTGTCTTTGAGTGCATTTCAGTAGTTTATCAAGGAATTTGTCTATTATGTCTAAGTTGTTGAATTCATGAGCATAGGGTTCGTAATATTTCCTTATTCACCTTTTAATGTCTTTGAGGTCTTTAGCTTATTACTACTTTATGTCTTCTCTCATTTTCCCTTGGTCACCTTTACTAGAGGTTTATCAATTTTAGTTTTACTCTTTTCAGAGAACCAGTTTTTGGTTCCATTGATTTTCTCTGTTTTTCATTTTCAGTTTCACTGATTTTTACTCTTATTTCTTCTGCTTGTCTGGAGTTTAATTTTCCCTTTTTCTGTTTTTTTTGTTTTGTTTTGTTTTGTTTTTTAAGTGAGAGGCTTAGGTGCTTGATTTGCGACCTTTTCTAATTTAAGCTTTTAATTTTGTAAATTTCTTTTAAGCTTTGCTTCAGCTGCATCTCATGAATATGATATGTTGTATTTTTGTCTTCATTCAGTTTTAAATATTTTCAAGTTTCGTTTGTGACTTAGTAAGTACTTTTTCTGCCATGGGTTATTTGGAATTGTTTGTTTTCACATCATTGGAGATTTCTCAAATACATCTCTTGTTACCGATTTCTGTTCTTTTGTTGTTCAGAGAGCATACTTTGTATGATTTCCATTCTTTTAAATTTGCCAAAGTTTGTTTTATTGTCCAGAATTATACCTTATCCTGGTGCTTTGAGGTGGAGTGTTCGGTAAGTGTAGTCAAGTTTGATGATAGGAATATTGTTCAAATCTTCTTCATCTATACTGAGAGAAAGTATTGAAGTTGCTAAATATAATTGTGGATTTTGTTCACAACTCTTTCCTTTCAGTTCTTGATTCACAGATTTTGAAGCTTGTTGTGAGGTATAACTTCTTGGTGAACTGGCTTTTATTGTTTAATGTCCTTCTCTGTCTCTCATAATATTAATTGTTCTGAAATCTGCTTTGTTTCATATTAATATAGCCATAGCCGTTGCTGCTTTCTTTTTAATCCTTTTTGTATCCTTTTACTTTTAATATATCTATGTCTTAATATTTAAAATTGGTTTCTTATAGAAAGTGTAGAGTTATCTTTTTAAATCAAATCTGTTTTTAAATTGTTACGTTTAGGTGATTTGTGTGTAAGGTAATTATTGATGTGGTTGGATTTAGGTCTGCCGGTTTACTGTGTTTTCTGTTGATCCCTCTGTGTTTTATTTCTCCATTTCCCCCTTTCCTGCCTTCTTTTGGATTATTTGAAGACTTATCTATTGGCTTTGGCTATACCTCCTTGGGATTTTTTTTGTTTGTTTTGTTTTGTATTAATGGTAATTATGATTTACATTATGCATATATAACCTTACAGAATCTATTTAGAATTAATATTTTATTCTCATCAAATAAAATGTAAAAGCCCTTTTACATTTACAACTACTTCCAAGCCCTTTTACCACCACCCCCACCAACTTTCCTGTTATTGTTATTTATTTCATCTCCATGAATTGAGAACACCACTAGTAGAAGTTATACTTTTTGCTTGCAACAGTCATGTTTTTTTGAAGAATTTAAGAGAAGAAAACTAGTATTATCTAGCAGGTACTTGCATTTCTTTTTTTTTTTTTTTTTTTTTTTAATTTTAATTTTTTTTTTATTTATTTATTTATTTATTTATTTTTTTATTAATTAAAAAAAGAATTAACAAAACAATTAAAAATCATTCCAATCTGCATGTACAATCAGTAATTCTTAATAACATCACATAGTTGCATATTCATCATTTCTTAGTACATTTGCATCGATTTAGAAAAAGAAATAAAAAGACAACAGAATAAGAATTAAAACAATAATAGAAAGAAAAAAAACAAAAAAAACAAAAACAAAAAACCTATACCTCACATGCAGCTTCATTCAGTGTTTTAACATAATTGCATTACAATTGGGTAGTATTGTGCTGTCCATTTCTGAGTTTTTATGTCCAGTCCCGTTGTACAGTCTGTATCCCTTCATCTCCAATTATCCCTTCTCTTTTTTTTTTTTTTTTTAATTAACGGAAAAAAAGAAATTAACCCAATATTTAGAGGTCATACCATTCTACACATGCAATCATTAATTCTTAACATCATCACATAGATGCATGATCATCATTTCTTAGTACATTTGCATTGGTTTAGAAGAACTAGCAACATAACCGAAAAAGATATAGAATGTTAATATAGAGAAAAAAATAAAAGTAATAATAGTAAAATCAAAACAAAACAACACAAAACAAAACAAAAACCTATAGCTCAGATGCAGCTTCATTCAGTGTTTTAACATGATTACTTTACAATTAGGTATTATTGTGCTGTCCATTTTTGAGTTTTTGTATCTAGTCCTGTTGCACAGTCTGTATCCCTTCAGCTCCAATTACCCATTATCTTACCCTGTTTCTAACTCCTGCTGGACTCTGTTACCAATGACATATTCCAAGTTTATTCTCGAATGCCCGTTCACATCAGTGGGACCATACAGTATTTGTCCTTTAGTTTTTGGCTAGACTCACTCAGCATAATGCTCTCTAGGTCCATCCATGTTATTACATGCTTCATAAGTTTATTCTGTCTTAAAGCTGCATAATATTCCATGGTATGTATATACCACAGTTTCTTTAGCCATTCTTCTGTTGATGGACATTTTGGCTGTTTCCATTTCTTTGCAATTGTAAATAACGCTGCTACAAACATTGGTGTGCCAATGTCCGTTTGTGTCTTTGCCCTTAAGTCCTTTGAGTAGATACCTAGCAATGGTATTGCTGGGTCGTATGGCAATTCTATATTCAGCTTTTTGAGGAACCGCCAAACTGCCTTCCACAGTGGTTGCACCCTTTGACATTCCCACCAACAGTGGATAAGTGTGCCTCTTTCTCCGCATCCTCTCCAGCACTTGTCATTTTCTGTTTTGTTGATAATGGCCATTCTGGTGGGTGTGAGATGATATCTCATTGTGGTTTTGATTTGCATTTCTCTAATGGCCAGGGACATTGAGCATCTCTTCATGTGCCTCTTGGCCATCCGTATTTCCTCTTCTGAGAGGTGTCTGTTCAAGTCTTTTTCCCATTTTGTAATTGGGTTGGCTGTCTTTTTGTTGTTGAGATGAACAATCTCTTTATAAATTCTGGATACTAGACCTTTATCTGATATATCATTTCCAAATATTGTCTCCCATTGTGAAGGCTGTCTTTCTACTTTCTTGATGAAGTTCTTTGATGCACAAAAGTGTTTAATTTTGAGGAGTTCCCATTTATTTATTTCCTTCTTCAGTGCTCTTGCTTTAGGTTTAAGGTCCATAAAACCGCCTCCAGTTGTAAGATCCATAAGATATCTCCCAACATTTTCCTCTAACTGTTTTATGGTCTTAGACCTAATGTTTAGATCTTTGATCCATTTTGAGTTAACTTTTGTATAGGGTGTGAGAGATGGGTCTTCTTTCATTCTTTTGCATATGGATATCCAGTTCTCTAGGCACCATTTATTAAAGAGACTGCTCTGTCCCAGGTCAGTTGGCTTGACTGCCTTATCAAAGATCAAATGTCCATAGATGAGAGGGTCTATATCTGAGCACTCTATTCGATTCCATTGGTCGATATATCTATCTTTATGCCAATACCATGCTGTTTTGACCACTGTGGCTTCATAATATGCCTTAAAGTCAGGCAGCGCGAGACCTCCAGCTTCGTTTTTTTTCCTCAAGATGTTTTTAGCAATTCGGGGCACCCTGCCCTTCCAGATAAATTTGCTTATTGGTTTTTCTATTTCTGAAAAATAAGTTGTTGGGATTTTGATTGGTATTGCATTGAATCTGTAAATCAATTTAGGTAGGATTGACATCTTAACTATATTTAGTCTTCCAATCCATGAACACGGTATGCCCTTCCATCTATTTAGGTCTTCTGTGATTTCTTTTAGCAGTTTTTTGTAGTTTTCTTTATATAGGTTTTTTGTCTCTTTAGTTAAATTTATTCCTAGGTATTTTATTCTTTTAGTTGCAATTGTAAATGGGATTCGTTTCTTGATTTCCCCCTCAGCTTGTTCATTGCTAGTGTATAGAAATGCTACAGATTTTTGAATATTGATCTTGTAACCTGCTACTTTGCTGTACTCATTTATTAGCTCTAGTAGTTTTGTTGTGGATTTTTCCGGGTTTTCGACGTATAGTATCATGTCGTCTGCAAACAGTGATAGTTTTACTTCTTCCTTTCCAATTTTGATGCCTTGTATTTCTTTTTCTTGTCTAATTGCTCTGGCTAGAACCTCCAACACAATGTTGAATAATAGTGGTGATAGTGGACATCCTTGTCTTGTTCCTGATCTTAGGGGGAAAGTTTTCAATTTTTCCCCATTGAGGATGATATTAGCTGTGGGTTTTTCATATATTCCCTCTATCATTTTAAGGAAGTTCCCTTGTATTCCTATCTTTTGAAGTGTTTTCAACAGGAAAGGATGTTGAATCTTGTCGAATGCCTTCTCTGCATCAATTGAGATGATCATGTGATTTTTCTGCTTTGATTTGTTGATATGGTGTATTACATTAATTGATTTTCTTATGTTGAACCATCCTTGCATACCTGGGATGAATCCTACTTGGTCATGATGTATAATTCTTTTAATGTGCTGTTGGATACGATTTGCTAGAATTTTATTGAGGATTTTTGCATCTGTATTCATTAGAGAGATTGGTCTGTAGTTTTCTTTTTTTGTAATATCTTTGCCTGGTTTTGGTATGAGGGTGATGTTGGCTTCATAGAATGAATTAGGTAGTTTTCCCTCCACTTCGATTTTTTTGAAGAGTTTGAAGAGAATTGGTACTAATTCTTTCTGGAACGTTTGGTAGAATTCACATGTGAAGCCATCTGGTCCTGGACTTTTCTTTTTAGGAAGCTTTTGAATGACTAATTCAATTTCTTTACTTGTGATTGGTTTGTTGAGGTCATCTATGTCTTCTTGAGTCAAAGTTGGTTGTTCATGTCTTTCCAGGAACCCGTCCATTTCCTCTAAATTGTTGTATTTATTAGCGTAAAGTTGTTCATAGTATCCTGTTATTACCTCCTTTATTTCTGTGAGGTCAGTAGTTATGTCTCCTCTTCCATTTCTGATCTTATTTATTTGCATCCTCTCTCTTCTTCTTTTTGTCAATCTTGCTAAGGGCCCATCAATCTTATTGATTTTCTCATAGAACCAACTTCTGGCCTTATTGATTTTCTCTATTGTTTTCATGTTTTCAATTTCATTTATTTGTGCTCTAATCTTTGTTATTTCTTTCCTTTTGCTTGCTTTGGGGTTAGCTTGCTGTTCTTTCTCCAGTTCTTCCAAATGGATAGTTAATTCCTGAATTTTTGCCTTTTCTTCTTTTCTGATATAGGCATTTAGAGCAATAAATTTCCCTCTTAGCACTGCCTTTGCTGCGTCCCATAAGTTTTGATATGTTGTGTTTTCATTTTCATTCGCCTCGAGGTATTTGCTAATTTCTCTTGCAATTTCTTCTTTGACCCAGTCGTTGTTTAGGAGTGTGTTGTTGAGCCTCCACGTATTTGTGAATTTTCTGGCACTCTGCCTATTATTGATTTCCAACATCATTCCTTTATGGTCCGAGAAAGTGTTGTGTAAGATTTCAATCTTTTTAAATTTGTTAAGACTTGCTTTGTGACCCAGCATATGGTCTATCTTTGAGAATGATCCATGAGCACTTGAGAAAAAGGTGTATCCTGCTGTTGTGGGATGTAATGTCCTATAAATGTCTATTAAGTCTAGTTCATTTATAGTAATATTCAGATTCTCTATTTCTTTGTTGATCCTCTGTCTAGATGTTCTGTCCCTTGATGAGAGTGGTGAGTTGAAGTCTCCAACTATTATGGTATATGAGTCTATTTCCCTTTTCAATGTTTGCAGTATATTCCTCACGTATTTTGGGGCATTCTGATTCGGTGCGTAAATATTTATGATTGTTATGTCTTCTTGTTTAATTGTTCCTTTTATTAGTATATAGTGTCCTTCTTTGTCTCTTTTAACTGTTTTACATTTGAAGTCTAATTTGTTGGATATTAGTATAGCCACTCCTGCTCTTTTCTGGTTGTTATTTGCATGAAATATCTTTTCCCAACCTTTCACTTTCAACCTATGTTTATCTTTGGGTCTAAGATGTGTTTCCTGTAGACAGCATATCGAAGGATCCTGTTTTTTAATCCATTCTGCCAATCTATGTCTTTTGATTGGGGAATTCAGTCCATTGACATTTAGTGTTATTACTGTTTGGATAATATTTTCCTCTAACATTTTGCCTTTTGTATTATATATATCATATCTGATTTTCCTTCTTTCTACACTCTTTTCCATATCTCTCTCTTCTGTCTTTTTGTATCTGACTCTAGTGCTCCCTTTAGTATTTCTTGCAGAGCTGGTCTCTTGGTCACAAATTCTTTCAGTGACTTTTTGTCTGAGAATGTTTTAATTTCTCCCTCATTTTTGAAGGATAATTTTGCTGGATATAGGAGTCTTGGTTGGCAGTTTTTCTCTTTTAGTATTTTAAATATATCATCCCACTGTCTTCTAGCTTCCATGGTTTCTGCTGAGAAATCTACACAAAGTCTTATTGGGTTTCCCTTGTATGTGATGGATTGTTTTTCTCTTGCTGCTTTCAAGATCCTCTCTTTCTCTTTGACCTCTGACATTCTAACTAGTAAGTGTCTTGGAGAACGCCTATTTGGGTCTAATCTCTTTGGGGTGCGCTGCACTTCTTGGATCTGTAATTTTAGGTCTTTCATAAGAGTTGGGAAATTTTCAGTGATAATTTCTTCCATTAGTTTTTCTCCTCCTTTTCCCTTCTCTTCTCCTTCTGGGACACCCACAACACGTATATTTGTGCGGTTCATATTGTCCTTGAGTTCCCTGATACCCTGTTCAAATTTTTCCATTCTTTTCCCTATAGTTTCTGTTTCTTTTTGGAATTCAGATGTTCCATCCTCCAAATCACTAATTCTATCTTCTGTCTCTTTAAATCTATCATTGTAGCTATCCATTATTTTTTCTATGTTTGCTACTTTATCCTTCACTTCCATAAGTTCTGCGATTTGTTTTTTCAGTTTTTCTATTTCTTCTTTATGTTCAGCCCATGTCCTCTTCATGTCCTCCCTCAATTTATCGATTTCATTTTTGAAGAGGTTTTCCATTTCTGTTCGTATATTCAGCATTAGTTGTCTCAGCTCTTGTGTCTCATTTGAGCTATTGGTTTGTTCCTTTGACTGAGCCATATTCTCTATCTTTTGAGCGTGGACAGTTATCTTCTGCTGCTGGCGTCTGGGCATTTATTCAGATTTCTCTTGGTGTTGGACCCAGCAAGGTTGTAATATTTTTCTGTGAAATCTCTGGGTTCTGTTTTTCTTATCCTGCCCAGTAGGTGGCGCTCGTGGCACACGTTTGTCTGCGGGTCCCACCAGTAAAAGGTGCTGTGGGACCTTAAACTTTGGAAAACTCTCGCCGTCCTGGGGGTTCGCTAGCCGAAGTGGCTTGAGCCGGCCCAGGGTCCGAACGCAGGGAGGGTTGCTGGTCGCCGCAGCCAGGGAAAGAGCCCGTCCGAATTTCCTAGTCGGCCCTGGGCAACAAGCGTGGCGGGAGGGCGCCAGCGGCAGCGGCCCGCCCAAGAGAGTGCACGTTCCCCGGGAGTCACGGGTTTGGAAGGGGCCTCCCCCACCTGTCACCGTTCTCCGCGGCCTGGGGGTTTCCGATCCAATTCTCTCAGTTGGTCCGGGGGCTGCGCGTGGTGTGGGCGCCAGCCGTCTTGGTTTCAGGGGACCGCCTCTCCAATTCTCCCAGCCGGCCCGGGAAGGGGGAAGGGAGTAACTCCGGCTGCTTGCCACCCCGCCCGGTAAGGCCCGCGCGCCTCGGCGATCTCACCCGAGCTGCTTCTCTCAGCCAGCCAGCCGTTCCAGGATGGGGTACGCTGTCTTTTTTATCTCTGTTGTGGCTTTGGGCGCTTTCTGTATCGTTTCTACTCCCCTAGTAGGTGTCCTGGAGAAGAAACTAAGATCCGCGCGTCTTACTAAGCCGCCATCTTCCAGGAAGCCACTTGCATTTCTTTTGTTCATCTTCATTATCGAAGTTACAAATTTCCCTCTCATTTTTTTGCCTGAAGACCTTCCTTTAGCTTTTTTTTTTAAGAACTGGTTTCCTGGTAAATTCTCTTAATATTCCTTCATGTGAGACTGTCTTTTTCCTTCATTCCTGCAAAATATTTTCACTGGATAAATAAGAATTCCGAATTCTCTATTTTAGTACTTTACAAATGTTATACAACTATCTTTGGGCCCCCACGGATTCTGATAGGAAATCTACAGTCATTTGATCTGTTATTCACTTATATGTAATTTACCATTTTTCTCTATCTGCTTTAAGATTTTTATCTTTATATCTTTGGTTTGCAGCAGTTTGCTTATGATGGGTTGAGATAATGGTACTCTTTGAGTTTATCCTCTTTGTAGTTCACTGAATTTTTTTAATTTTAACTAGTACTTCATTAGCTTTTTTATTTTTTTTAAGTCTTTTTTTATAATTACAAAATTTAGACCATCTTGGGGTTGGCATCTGATTGTCTCTTTCCCTTGACAATTGATCATGTTTTCCTGGTTCTTTATATGTCGAATAATTTTTTTGTGTGTCCTGGGCATGTAAATGTTAGGTTGTGTAGACTCTACATCTATTACAATACTCTGGAGAATGCTGATTTTGTTGTCATTTTAGCAGACAGTCAACCTAATAGCGTTCAAACTATTGGTTCCATCTCAACTTTGCTGGGTAATGGCTCTAATCTCAGTTCTGTTTTCAAAACCTTTGTATGCAGCTTTGGGTCTGTCCTGTGCATACATGATTTACAGGTTAGTCTTAAGACTTAAGCAATAGTTTAAATCTTTTTCCATTCTCAAAGCCCTTGCCATTCTGCTTTGGGTCTGTCTTTATCATGCTCAGCTTGGAGTCAAACCTGGCACCTTGTGTGAGTTATACAGGGAATTAAAGACTACCATCTCCAGCTGGCTCTTCTATAGAATTTCCCCCACGTTCTTCAGCCTGCAGTGGGTCTTTTCTAGTTATTTCACACAGAAACTCAAGGTTTCTCAGAGTTTTAGCTGCCACACCACATTCAGAGCTGCAGCTTCAAGGTAGGGGCCTGCCCTCAAGGAAGAACTATGAGAAAAAAGAAAGATGAAAATACAGAAATTCCCCTCATATTCTTCAGACATTAGGAGGCCCTTTCCAAATTCCTCAGACCAAAAAGAGAGGATTTCTCTAGGAGATGTAGCCCCTGGCTCCACCGCTTCCACTCCATGACTTAGAGGCCACGCTTAAGGCAAAAATGCAAGAGTAAAGAAGGGAAAAAGAAAAAAACAGAAACTCACCCCATAAAAATTATCTTTTTTTTTTTTTTTTGATACTCTGCATGGCGGGGGTCATATTTCTTTCTTTTTCCATGTGACTGTCCCGTTTTTGCAGCACCATTTGTTTATTGGGGGTGGAGGGTGGGAGTACATAAGGCCAGGAATCAAACCTGGGTCCTCCTGCATGGCAGGATTCTACCACTGAACTACCTTACACCTCCTTCTCTTTAAATTTTGACTCTTCTACCATTGGCCTGTTTTTTTAACAATTAGTTGCCTATATGTTTTCTCCAGAGATTTTGGAATTGGTTGTCTGTATTAGATGTATTCCAACTTGACTAGCAGTGGACTATATTTTTTTACTAATTCCTTTGTGCAGCTTATCACAAAAGTTTTCCTGAATAAGGCCACAAATTTACATGACTTTTTAGATTATTTTATTAATGTCACCTTTTGCTTTTTGGCAGGTTTCTTTCTGTGAAAGCAAAAACAATTACAGAAGGAATGCTAGGTAGTTAGGTGTACTCTAGTAGTTTATAATCTACTAGATTCTGTACCATTAAGCCATTTAATTAATTTCTTTAGTTGAGCTGATTTAAAATTTATAAAAGTCTTTTTTTTTTTCTTTCATATAACTTAACAATAATCACTCTTCTTTTCTATAGCACTTTTCCTATGTGATTATTTTTATCTGGAGAATGTTGATGTTGTGCTTGTTGTTAGACATAATATTTTCAAACCCAAAGTTTTCCTTATATCTTTTTTTTTTTTAAAGGGGAAAAGAGCTACTACACAGAAAACAAGAAGTAAGTATTTTGATATTCTTAAATGTGTTGTTTGCTTTTAAAAATAGATTAAATCATATAGAATTCTTCTAAAAATAATGTAAAGAGACCTTTTAAATGCTTTATTCCATTACTCCATTCAGCAACTGTTAAAAAAAAAAAGTGATCAGATTGATCTATAGATATGAATTGAGCCTGGATATGACTAAGCAAATCAGAGTACTGGGTAAAGAATAATAATTGCCCATATTTTCAAACTTCAACTTCTGTGTGAGACAGAAGGGAGAGATGTTTATTTGTTGTAAAATTACTGTTTTGGCTAGCATATTATGTGATTTAACATATATGGTCACTTTACTTGAACACCATAATTACATGGAATCTTGAATAGGACATGAGATCTTGTTGGTTTGTAGAGGTTAGTGCAATATACCCCGATATACCCCAGAGTAATTTAGGCAGAGAATAACAATGTATTTGCAAAGTCCCCATGAATAACTGAGGAGAAAGGAGGAAATATTCAACATCCCCATTTGGGGAATTCATGATATTCACACAAGTAGTGGGGTAGGAACAACCAGTTCGGTAAGCTGAGCCCTCAATGTTGGGGCTCACCTCTGTGAAACTTACTCCTACAGAAGAGAAACTAAGCATACTTATAATTAATTATGCCTGCAAGTCATCCCCACAGAATCTCTTTTGTTGCTCAGATGTGGCCTCCCTTTCTAAGCCAACTTGGCAGGTAAACTCACTGCCCACCCCTTACATGGATTGTGATTCCCAGGGATATTGATCTCCCTCCAACATGGGATCTGACTGCTGGAAATGAGCTGGGACCTGGCATCATGAGATTGAGAAAGCCTTCTTGACCAAAACTGGGAAGAGAGAAATGAGACCAAAAAAATGTCTCAGTGGTTGAGAGATTTCAAACAGTTGAGAAATTATCCTGGAGATTATTCTTACACATTATAGGTAATCCCTTTTTAGTTTATGGTGTATTGGAGTGGCTAGCAGGAAGTACCTGAAACTGTTGAACTGTGTTCCAGAACCCTTGCTTTTTGAAGAAGACTGTATACCTTTCAATCTTTTTACACTGTGACTGTGTGATTGTGAAAAACTTGTGTCTGATGCTCCTTTTATCCAGGGTATAAACAGATTAATTTTTTTAAAGGATTAAAAATAAATAGTGTGAAATAAAGGGTAAAAATTGGGAAGATTGAAATACGGTAGGTCAGTGAGAGGGTGGGGTAAGGGGTATAGGATATATGAATTCTTTTTCTGGAGTGAGGCAAATGTTCTAAAAATGATCATGGTGAAGAATACACAGCTATATATTGTGAACCACTGATTGTATAATATGGTTGGACTGTATATGTGTGGATATTTCTCAGTAAAAATATATATTTTTAAATATTCCTAAATTCTTAACCTTTATTTGTAATATGGGCCCGATGGTAGTCTAGTGAAGCCAATAGACCCCTTCTGAGAGTAGTTTTTAAAAGCATAAATGAAGTCATTACATTACCGAGAAAATTAACAGTATTGAAATGCAGTTATCAAATTAATTTATAATTATGAAATGATATACATTCTATATGAAAAACAAGTGCTAGCAGTGATTCTATTTACTATAATTTTGAAATGATGAGTGTGATGCTTTGGTATGTTTACAGTGAAGAGTACAATATGAAGTATCTGCTTTTTCTATTGGTATCACAGTTGAAGGTGTTGGTAATACTAATATGATTTGTTGCTTATATTCATGACTGGAGGAAATGTTTCAGTTAGAGGTTTGTGAAAATAAAGGTGGAATTCTTTTCCTGTTCCAGCTTACTATATCCCAGAATTCTATTACAGACTTCAGGGGCACAGCTCTGTTTAAGAATCTCAGAATATTGGCAGCATGTTATTTTGTAAAGGAGATGATAGTGGAAAACACCTACAATGGAGCTAAACTTTGAAATGAATACATAGTGGTTTTGTTTTGCCAGAATACTTTTGTTTTTGTTTTGTTTTGTTTAATGTATTTACAAGTATTTAGTAGCATGTTTTGTATGTTCTCAAGCAGGTCGACTGAAAAAGCCTTTTGTAAAGGTGGAAGATATGACTCAGTAAGTATTTAAATACAATCTGATTTAAATATAATAGTAACAGAAAAATCTCCTAAGTGATTAATAAAACTAATGGTTTTTTTAATATTAGGTTCCTTTATACTAGCTTACCAAAAGTAGCATTAATTAATTTGAGGTCAAGCACTGACTGTAGTTTCAGTATGTTGTAGATATCTCTGAAGTATCTGATTCAGGGCAGTAAGGGGAACACCTTATTTTAAGTATTTCAAATAACCATTCTCTGGTCAAATGTGTTACTATATCATTTAGAACTACTTCTGAAAGATTGTGCCCACATTTATGAAAAGGAAGAATTATCAGGTAACCATTTGAAAATATGAAATCTGAGGCTAACATCTAATTTGGTAGTTTTCTAAAACTATTTCACAATAAAGGATATATTTGTAGAATAATCTTAATATAGCCTACATATATAAATAAAATAATTTGGCATTGGATAAATAGACTGCTTTCTCTTAACTTTCTGGTTAACTTATTTAAATATGTGTGGTTAATTCTCTTGGCATTCACTGAGGTCACAGGTATGTTGAATGCTTCTTTTGGTGAAATGCATTACTGTTACTGTGTAATACCTTTCAAAATCAAGGCTAAAAATTTGATCTTAGACCAGAAGCCTAACTGATTTCTATTGTTTATTTCATAGTCCAGATGATTTATTATTATGAGAAGTAAGACTTTGAAACTTATTGTATCATAGAGAATCTCATGTATTTGTCTTTTATTCTTCTAGACTTTATAGGCCATTTTATCTTCAGTTGACCAACATGCCTTTTATAAATCATTCTATTCAGAAACCCTGTAGTCCATTTGATGTGGATAAACCATCTGTCATCCACAAGCAAAATCAGGTTAAACTAAGGTTGGTTTGAATCTTTACTTTAGAAGGAATATTATTCAGGATGTCATGTCAAGTGAATTTTTGTCTTTTTAAACATTTAAAATAATATTTTTATGCCATTGTGTTTGAGTGTATTAATTAGCATATTTGTTAGAAATATGCTAATTAATTTTTTCCCTGTATATTTTTGTTTCTCCTGAATCTGTCTCAGGTATGTCAAAACTTAACATTTTAGATACACAGGGGAAGGGAGACTTGAAAATATTTTTAAATAATATAAATCTGTTATTTTTATCTGAAACATTCTCAGGAATATTCATTTACATTCTTAGTTTGCTCCTTAAAAGTATTTGTTTGCTAATACAAATCACTTTAAATTTATTACACATTCTGTTTGTGATAGCTAAGGACTGTAAATTTTTTAAATTATTCATTATATTTAGCAGTTAATTCTTTTACTCTTTTTCTCTCAGAATCCAAACTGATGGTGATAAATATGGTGGTACCCCAATTCAACTCCATTTGAAAGAGAGAAAAAAAAAAGGATATTGTGAATGTTGCTTGCAGAAATACGAAGATCTCGAAACTGTAATGTGTTATTATATATAGGGGATTGATATTTCTAAAACTATGAATAATATTTATTTATATTTTAGTATATTTTTCACATTGTAGTTTACAACTTGATGATTATAACTAGTTAGTAATTCTTTTTTATAGAAATCTCTAAAATTTTAAGAACTCAAAGAAGGAAGTATGTATCATTTTTATTCATTTACTCAACAAATATTTATTGAACAGCTACTATGTACCAGTCACTTTCCTGGTACATAGTAGGTACTCAATTTTAACTTTCTAAAAAAAATAAATTTTTTATTGTACCAGTTCAATTCTGGATGAACAGCATTGAGCAAAAGTGACCCTGCCTTTCATAAGATTGCGTTCTGTTGGGATGAGGGGAAGGTTGACCACAGGATAAAAACATAAGGCATATGTAAACAACATTAGATATGCTGTGAGAAAACATAAAGCAGGAATGGGGGTGTTCTTATTTATGTAGACTAGACAAAGATTACCTCTATTTCAGAGTGGGGTCCCGAATGGAAAGGAAGTAATGAGACATGTAGCTATCTGGGGGAGCAGCATTCCCAAAAGAGGAAATAGTAAGCACAGAAGATCTAAGTAAAGTGATTGATGGAATCTAAAGACAGATGATGATGGCCTATACCAAGCAGTAGTGGTAGAAGTAATGAGACGAGGTTTTTAATATATGAATTATCAGTTTTTAAAGCAATGGAGATGCTCATTTTAATGTTTGGTTTTGGTTTTGGTAGATTGTAGTGGGAAGGTTAAGGAGAAAGAATACTACTTTAAAATATCTCATTCATAACCTCTTTGTCTTCAAACTCTTATTAATTGAAGTTTCATTATTTTATAACCAAAAATGTAATAGTACTTTGTGTCAGTTTTTTGTGTTTTATTTATATAATAAAGGAAAAGAAATATAGTCAGCAGTTAAAAATTCTTTTTAATGAGTAGTTGAAATATCTCAGAAATATTTCCCCTCCCCAGAATTCATTTTGAATATTGAGATTATATATTTGTCATCAAGATTGATATTTTTAAATCAGGTTTTAGTTCTTCGTTTATTTAATAACTATTTTTGAGTACTGGAAATAAAGCAACAAACAAGGCAGATGTATCTTACTGGTCTGGTAGAGAAGATAAGATATCAAACACTCATTTGCAAGTGTGATGAGTATCAGAAAAGTGAAACTATAAGGTACAGCACTAATGAGATTAACCTAGAATGTGGGTCAAAGAAAGCCCAACTGAGGAAGTGACATTTAAATCAAAACCTAAAAGATAAATAAGTGCAAGATGGAGGTAGAAGGGGAGCTACACAAAAGTCAGTGATTGTTGAATTTATTTAAATTAATATTTTATTTTTCCTTCCAAAAACATGAACTAAATCCAGAATTATAGAAAATCTGTTTTTAAATTTTACTCATTTCTCTCTTGTTTACTATTACTGGGCATGTACAATTTGTATATGTTAAATCATTTTACAGTAAGGTTTATATGTATTCCAGAATGTTTTTATGGTGACTTGTGGAGAATTTAGTTTTTGGGAAGGCAGTCAATCAAATCATTAAAATTTAAAATTAATGGAACTAGAGAAAAAGAAATGAGGTTATTTCTTTGGTCATCTTGAATCCAAGCTTCTAGATATATCCCTGATCAGCTGTCAGAAAATGATAGAATCTAGCTTAGAGATTTCACTTATTCAGAGGAAACATTTGTCTCCCATGGGCTTTATCTGAATACACTGGACATTTTTACGTTTTTCTTAACCACTTTTAAAATTAACTTCTCTATACTTTCTTTTATTAGCACTGGTAATGGAGATCATTTTTTCATTTTCAAGGTGTTCAATTATTCTTTGTTTTTTATACTTGACACAGTATTCAGTATTGTTTAACGTACCTTCTGAATTCTTCTGTGTTTTGAATTCCTGTGTTAAATTATAATATTTCCCCCATTTAATATTTTATAAGCCCCATCCTACTTACTTTTTGGTAATTGTATAAGGATAAAATAAATAGTATGAGAAAAGTGCTTCCCAAAAATGTTAGCATACACTAAATGCTAAGTGTTGCTACTATTTTTTCTACTCATCTTCATTTTCTGATATAGCTTATTTCTTTTCAGTTTCATTGTAATCATAAATTAGTACTTTTCTCACTGAAAACTAGAATACTGAGAAAACCAAATAGTTTTAGTAAAAGGTTTCTTAGAATTCTTACTCTTAAAATCTTTTGAAGTTGAAGAATATTTTTAATGGAGTAGCTATTGGAAACCTGATATCTGTTGATTCTAAAATAGTTTTATTATTGATATGCTTTTAAATTTTATTTTAGCATCTTCTAACTGAGCAACACAGAAACTTTGCACAGAGTAACCAGTATCAAGTTGTTGATGATATTGTATCTAACTTGGTTTTTGATTTTGTGGAATATGAAAGGAACATGCCTAAACAGAAAAGGTAATTTAGCGATATAAATTTAAAATTTCACTAAAACAGTAAACTGTGAAACTGAAAATAATTAGTGTTTGCTGTTCTTAGAAGGAATTTGTGATTTTGTATATAAATGTGGTTAAGAACCAATTCTTCCCTTTCCCCTGCCCACTACCAAAGGTGTTTAACTTAGGTAATTCTTAACAGGAATCAGCAGACTTTCTCTGTAAGAACCACATAGTAAATATTTTAAGGTTTGTAAGCCATGCAGTTTCTTGCTGCAACCACTACTGTGACTGTATTCCAATAAAACTTTATTTAGGAAAATAAATGGCAGGCTGCATTTGGCCTGTAAACTGTAGTTTGTCAATCATTGGCATAAGACCATAGAATTTACCCTTTACTCAGGCTGAAAGAATTTATAGAAATTTAAGATAATCTTCACAGCTTTAAGAAACCTCTCTCCACTTGTCCCTATTATGTCATAGTCTTCTTTTTACATTCACTAAATAGTTCTAATTAAAGATACTGATAGGACCTTTTTTGCAAAACAATCATCCTTAAAATACAGGATTCCCATACACCACCCCACTACCAAAACATTGCATTGGTTTGTAACATTTTTTTACAGTTGATGACAATACTTCTTTATAATTGTACTCTTTTTTGAACAGTAGTTGCCTTTGTTTCAATTGAGGAGATTATTAAAATTGTACTAGTATTATCAGCCATAATTTATATTGTGTTTTTTCCCAGATACTACTCTTTTTATTACCTTATATTAGTATCCTATGTTTGTTTATGAAAGAACGTTCTTATACTATTAACTGTAATCCATCATCTACAGTAGGGTTCACTGTGTTGTACAATCCTATGTTTATCTTTTGGTTTTTATTCTAGTATTATATACATATTACAGTTTTCCCTTTTAAACACATTTACATCTATAGTTTAGAACTGTTGATTACATTCAAAATATTATGCTACCATCACCATCATCCTTTTCCAAACCTTTGCCATCAACCTAAATAGAAATTCTACTGATAGGACTTTTAAGTGCAAATACAGCATTATGTAGTATACAATAACTGCATATTAACAAAACAGTCCTGGTTAGATTATTCCCATATATCTAAAATAAAAATGAACACTCTCATTTAGGTATACCTCAGTTGGTGATGACTCAGTAAGTTATTCAGGCCTCATATCTGTTTTTAGACTAATCTTAAGCCATGAAGAATATCACTAAATGCAATATCAAGATACAGCTCCCAAAAATTAATTAGGAAGTTTCTTGGCTGGCTCTTAGCGGAACAGTTCTTGAACTTCCTATTACTGTGACATTCAGAATGCTTGTTCAGGACTAATATAATAGTATGGCATTTGAAGAGGATGTATATTGCAAACTATTAAAGCAGTGTTGACTACTGTAAGAATTTATAATTCCCTAAAAACTTGGTCTGTAGCAAAATTCTGACCAAGTGCTTATAATTACAAGTGGGTTCTTCCTTAACTTTAATTGATTACTTTAATTCTTAATTTATCTGCACTTTTTTACCTCCGTTGGCAAGTTATCTAAAGTTCTCTGGAGTTAGAGCAGTGTTGGACTAGTGTTTTTATTTCCTGTTGGTTCTAAGGGAATCTTAAAGTATAAACAAAACAAATATAAAAGGAACCTTTTTGGTTGAATGGACAGGTAGTTTTTTTTTTCCTCACAGTTATCCATGACATGTGTGACATAAAATTAGTGAGCTGTTAACTTCCCTTTTTCCTGTACATAATCTAGGACTGTTCAATACAAACTGCGACCCAATGCTAACAAGATGCTCTACAAAGAAAATTGTTTTAGGTCAAAAATATGAACCCTACTAATTACTAGTTTGTCATCTTTAGAAGTGAAAGATAAATATTTTATACTTAAATATAAGTAAAAATAAATGTTTCTGCCTTAGGTTTCCCAATAAATATACATTCTTCATGTTACTAAGTAAAATGAGAAGGCAAGCATTAATGTAAATAAAAGTACAGAAGATATGAAAATTTTTAGGATAATGAAAACAAAATTGGTAGCAGGGACCCCAGTTCCTTTACGATCATCTTCCTTTGACTTACATGACTAAAAGTAGTCTTACACACCAAATTCAGGGTTTTGTTCACCTCTGGGAGAGCGGAAAAGAATGCAGATAAGAAGGATTTTCAACTGAAGTTTTATTACTTTTAAAACATGTAAAGTAAATTTGAATGTTAAGATGCCTATAGTTTTGTAATATTTTATATATTATATAGGCGTCTTTAAAAATGTCTTAAATAGGGGCAGTACAAGGGTAGATCAGGGGTAGAATCTCCCCTGCCATGCGAAAGACCTGGGTTCAATTTCTAGAGCCTGTATGTGTCCCAAAACAAACAAACAAACAAGAAATGTCTTAAATTACTTAACTACTCAAATTTGTTTGATGGCAATTCAATTTTTTTCTTTCCGTTTTTTTCCTTTGAAGAATAAAATACAGCGTTGGATCCCTTTCTCCTCTTACTGCAAAGAAGACTAAACCAAGAGAGCACCTAGAACTGCAGTGTATTTCTCAGAAGGACTTCAGGGAAAATCAAGTTGTGCAGATAATCAAGCAAAATTTCCTGTGTAAAGAGCCCCAAGAGCCTGAACATAAATTTATGTTTATTTCAAAACCCACCCCCTGCCCTTCTAGTGAACTGAGAGAACTTGAGAAAAAGACTAACAAATATTCCATATTAAATCCAGCCGAAAATGACATAAAACAGAATTTTATGCCGTTATCTTCACATGAAAATAAACAAGGATGCATTAGTGATGTTTCTGAACATAAATGCATCATAAATGAAAGTGACTTAGAAGAACTAAGGGCAAATGACTGTCCATGTGGGCTACGGGCAGCTATACAATATTCTGATTTCATTAATAGTGCATCCCAACTGAAGCAGAAGTCAGATTCTGTGACTTTTGCAGCAAAGGATCTGAAGGAAAAGGACCTTAATTCAGCATTTGGTCGTGGTTCTGGTCTGATAGCAATAAATAGTTCACAAGATTACCTAACAATTCAGGCAAATACTCCATCCCACAGCCCTCTCATGGAAACAAATGATTGTGACATCAAGAATATGGATACTTTACCTTCTGGTAAAATCCATCGGAAAGTGAAAATATTAGGAAGAAATAAGAAAGAAAATCTGGAACCAAATGTGGAATCAGATAAAAGAACAGAGTTTCTTGCTACACAAGAAGAAAACAGAATTTGTAGTTCACCAGTGCAATCTTTACTGGACTTATTTCAGACCAGTGAAGAAAAATCAGAATTTTTAGGCTTTACAAGCTATGCTGAAAACAGTGGTACATGTAATATTATAGATATTTGGGAAGAAGAAAATTCCAATGATCTGTTGTCAATGTTTTTCTCTTCCCCTTCCACTTCTACATTCACTGGCTTTTAGTCTTTTTTAAACAATTTGTACTTTACACAAGTAATAAGGATCATATTCTTGAAATTTTTATAAATATGTATAAAAATTCTTGGAATTTTTTGCCAACTTCATTAAAGAACTGAACGTAAATATTAACAATAAAGGTGTTTGCGTTTTTCTACAAAATTGAATACATATTAAAGACTCTTTTATTATGTCTTCTATGTTCATAATTTTTCCCCGAGGTTTATTATGAGTAATAATGATATAGTTTGCTTTGTCATTGAAAACTAATTTCAAGTGAAATTATATTTATAGTGATATTGTAGTGATATATATAGTGAGTGATATTCTAGTTATATATATTTATTAGAGTCCCATGATAACATGACTATCAAATATAGAAACCTAAATTTCAGAAAAGGAACAAGTTCATTTTTGTCTAGATTTGGAAAATCGTTATTTCCAGAAACACTGACAATTTTACATTTGTACTTGCTTGGAAAACTGGATACACTTTATATTGAGGCAATATTTAAATTGAAGCCATCTAAATACACATCTCCATGTTTTTACCAAATTTGAAATTTTTAAGGTGTTTATGCCAGTGATAATTTTGTTTTTTAATCTTCCTCAGTTAATGGTTTTACCTGACTTAAGCCCGAAAATGTTTTTTGTCTTGTGCCCTTTCCTCCACAATCGATATAAGAAATCAACATGATTACAGCATATATATGGTGTACTTAACTATTTTATAAGAGAATTACCCATTTGGACCATAACATATTCTGACAATGGAGAGTTAGATATTTGTAGAAACCATGAAGGAATAACTTAACCAGATTACCATATGGAATATAAAATTTTTCACCTGTTCTTAATTATCTTTATAAAACATTACAAATAATTTCTTCCAAAAAATTCTCTACTCCCTTATTTGGTTGTCAAGAAAGAGGAAGGATGGCATTGAATTCTAGATAGATGTAGTATATATGAGGATTGCCTTTAATCTAGCATTTGGCTATACAATAATTTGTAGGAAAAGAAAATCAAATTTAAAAAATTGAATTGTATCTGTAGTAGAGGATGTAAAAGATACTTGCTTTTGCATATGTTCTAGGAGTAAAGCATTTAAACCAAAGATGACTTTTCACTGGATGCTCCTAGACATTATTAGGAGTACATTGTCACTAAAAATTGACTTTGGTTCTCAGTCTTAATTTTTTGAAATCCTGTGTAGCTCCCAACATATTAATTCATATGATTTGATTCATATATCATTCTGGTTTTTCAACATCTTTATTATATATTATATATACTATGTATTATATATACCTATTTCATACCTTAAATAGGATAAATGAAAGATCCTTTACAATGCACACATGCAAACCTTGCTTCCAATATAAATTACTATTGTCTCATTTGTGTTATGTATATACAGGTGAAACGACATCAGGTTTTACAGGTAACCTTCCTAAATCTAGCTGAAAGTTGGAAAATTACTTTCAGAAGTTATTTTTTTCCTGCAATTACTACCTATATTCCTAAAGAATTTTCAAAATAATTAAAAAGTACATAAACCTGTTGTATGATCATTTGACACTATCATTGAGCTATTAGATTGAAAATGATCTACTAAAACCCCCAAAAGCAAGTAAAAAAAAATCTCAATTTTTAGAACTGTATTAGTCAAGGTTCTCCAAGGAAACAGAACTGACCGGAGATACCCATAAATATTATGAGACAGAAAATCATATTGCCGCTATAGGAATGCGCAAATCCAAATTAAGGGCAGGCTTGCCAGCTGGGAACTCTGGTGATGGTTTTCAATGAGTTCTCTCGGGAGAAGCTTCCTGGATGAACTAGAGATGAAAACTTTCTGACTGCTGGCTGAAATCATCACCTCCTTTTAAAGCCTTCAGTTGATTGGATGAACTGTCTCTCGTTGAAGGCAATTTCCTCAGTTGATTGTAATCAGCCATAGTTGCAATCAATTTACTGATGATTTTTGTCTGCAAAATGTCCTCACAACAGTACTTGCTTGACCAGTTGGTCACCATTATTTGGCAGAGTTGACATATGAACTAACAAGAACAATGCCATGAATTACAGTAATGCCAATACAGTTTGTGTGGATTATGCTATGCAGATTAACATAACCAAGGGGAGGAATGCAGGTAGAAATTCAGCCTGCAATCTGATAGGCAAGTAAGGTTCCCTGGTGATGAGGTTGCATGTGCCTAAAAAGAGGGGGCACTTTTTCCTAATTCTTACCAAGCCACAGCCTACTGGTTAAGCCATATGCCTTGGGCACCGACTGTGTCTATACTCAGAGGGTGATTGTTTAATTAATTCTCTAATAGCACTTTATTGTAATTTTAGTCACAAAAGGACACCAACCTTTGATGTAGCAAAGTACCTTCAAAAGCAGGAAAATACTACCTTCAAAAGATAGGAATGCTCACCGGAGGAGATGGGAGACCAGAGGTGATGAAATTTCCCCATCAGTTTCAATGCTGATGGGAAATCTCATCACCTCTCTAGGCCAAGATTTCAATAGAGAAAGTAGGAATCTTCAAAGGTAGTTTAATAAAGGACCTTAACTGAATGGATAGAAAACTGTTGGCCTACTTGATAGAGACATGTTCAAAGTGTCCAGACAAAGTCCAGGAAACACCTAAGTGGGAGTTTGGGGGACTAAAGTTGAAAGGTATTAGGAAAGGAAAGAAAAACTCAACTTTCAACCAAG
This sequence comes from Tamandua tetradactyla, assembly GCF_023851605.1. Classification (NCBI taxonomy): domain Eukaryota; kingdom Metazoa; phylum Chordata; class Mammalia; order Pilosa; family Myrmecophagidae; genus Tamandua; species Tamandua tetradactyla. The sequence goes on along the minus strand of NC_135327.1, from coordinate 128,985,564 downwards.
AGCTACAGATAGTCTAATGTAGTGGCTTTATACATGTAAAGACAGTGTGGTTTGTTTTTTTTTTTTTTTACATGGGCAGGCACCGGGAATCGAACCCGGGTCCTCGGGCATGGCAGGCAAGCATTCTTGCCTGCTGAGCCACCGTGGCACGCCCGACAGTGTGGTTTTGTGACTCACAATTGAAAAAATTATTTTTCTAAAATGATACATATGTAATGTAGCAAAAAGTATATTTTGCACAAGTCAATATAATTTATTAAAGAATTTTTGATGCCAGTTTCCTTGAATGTATAGATTGGTCTTATATAAGTCTATTATTAAAATAATTTATGAAACAATATGAGTATTGTATGGATGTTACTAACTGGTTTTTATTTTTTAATTTTGGAAGGTACCAGGAATCAAACCTGAGCCTCCGGCACGACAGGCGAGAACTCTGCCACTATGCCACCATCACCTGCCTAGGTGTTCCTAATTCTAAGGTTTGATGAGACCATTATAATGTCACAGAACCTAATGAATGTGAAGACAAATGACATCTGCCTTTACAAACAGAAATAGAAACAGGATTGTGTATGTAAAATTTTCACCTAAAACTGTTGAATTCAAATCTTTATTTCCAGAACTGTGGGGTTGTTGTATGTTTTCAGATGAGGATTTAGGTATTTTTTTTTTTACAGCACGTTGGTACTATACAAAGAAAATATTTAAATAGATAAGGTTAAACTTTATGACATATTCACTGATTTATATATTATCTATATCTATAATGTAGAAATCAAAAAAATTTTATATTGCTTTTTTCATACAATGCTGTTTCATTAATACAATGAAATGTAAGAAGAATGGCCTTCTTACTGTAGGAGATGGAGGGGTTTTTAAGCATAAGAATGAATGTAAACTAAACATTCACTGAGCTCGCTGAATCTTTAAATCATGGGATTGCCATGTAAAAAGGTCTAAAGCAATGCCAGTCAGAGGATAATGCTCAACTTATATTTATTTATTGGATCCAAATAGCCTTAGATAACAGCCACTGTAGACTTGCCTGCATTGAAATCTGTGATATAACCAATAATATGCATGAGCCATGTACTGGGATTACATTATTTGCCATAGGAGAATGGTTGGGAAGGGAGATATACATTTGGGGGATGGGGTCATAACACAAAGACGATTAGGTCAAAAGAAAGGGCAGTTTCACCATTTACCTGCCTTTAGTTATAGTTACATATGACATACATGTTTCCACAAATTCCAACCAAGAAATTACCCTTTCTGTATAAAGAAATAGCAGAATGGTGATTGTGTAGAATTTAGGACAAAAAGCAGAATGAAGGCCCTTGCAAACAAGCCGTTTCCCATTAATTAGCAGTAATTTTGTAAGCAGTATTAGAGTGAAGCAACCTCCTTAAAATGTCTTGCTAGAAAAAAACAAGTCTATTTAGAAAGATGCAAAAATAATTTTGTTATGAAAATGTAATAAAGGGCTCAGTGCAATAAGAAAATATGCCAGCTTTGAACATGATTAAATAACGAGACAGAAAAAAAATGAAACTTGAATAATACAAAAAGACATGGATATACTCAGCCATACTGAAGGATGTCACCAATTCCTTAGTGAGAAAAGTCAAAATTATTATCAGAGTCCATGTATATTATTTGAGTTTATTTTCCTTAATTGTGACTAAATGTATAGTAAATGGCATTCTTCATGCCAACTTCCATATCCCATGTGCGTCTCTCTACCTGTTACATTCAGTCTTCCAATCTTCTTTGTCCTAGCCCTCTGAACAACTAGTCAAGTCATTTGTCACTGATATGATTCCCCATATATTCTAAAGTCAGACCACTTCTCTTTGTACACAAAGGAAGAATGAATGACCAAATGTTCTAGTTTGCTAGCTGCTGGAATGCAACACACTAGAGACAGATTGGCTTTTAATAAAAGGGGATTTATTTCATTAGTTCTTCAGAGGAAAGGCAGCTGACTTTCATCTGAGGGTCTTTCTTATGTGGGAAGGTTCAGGGTAATCTATGCTGGCCTTCTCTGGGTTCCAATAACTTTCCCCAGGGTGATTCCTTTTTGCATCTCCAAAGGCCTGGGTTGAGCTGTGAGTGCTGAGATGAGGTGCCAAGCTGCTTGGGCTGTTCTATGTTGTGCTCTCTCATTTAAGCACCAGCCAATTAAGTCAAACATCATCATTGCAGCAGGCACGCCTCCTAGCTGACTGCAGATGTAACAGCAACAGATGAGTCTTAGGTACCATTGGCTCATGGCCGCAGCAAGAGAACTTGGTGCCTTCACCTGGCCAAGTTGACAACTGAATCCAACTACCACACCAGGTTTATCACTTAAAGCTCTGCCCAGTTGGGAAGATTTCCCCTTGTGAGTGTCTTCAAGATCACTCCTAATTGGAACTGTATGGCAGTTGCCATCCATTTTCAGCTTGCACTCATTTATGAACCCCACTTTGTGATTGACAGTTATGGCCACATGGCAGTTTTGGCCTCATAATCAGGAGCTCCGTCTCTACAATTTCTTTTTGTTTTTCAAAAAGTACACAATTCTCAGTTTCCATTCCTGCATGTAAAGAGCTTGGAAGTCATCACTCCCATCCTAACAAGAAAAAAGCCGAACAAACTGAAAAACAGCTCTTCTTAGATCCATCAGAGAACTGAGATCACAGAGCAAGCTCTTGCCCCCAAAACTGGAAAGAGGATATGCAAAGAATCACAGCTCACCTGAAGGAGAAGCCCAAAGAGCTTAATTTAATAATTTAAATTGTTAGATTATTGAGAAATTGCTGGAGACCCAGTGTGAAATAGCTAAAGAGTTTAAAACTCTGGATGGAGGGACAGATAGTCTTAGGGAAGTCTTCATGCTTTTGTGACTTTTACCTCCAGGAGCCCCACCAGATACTCACTGTAACGATGAGAGAAAACTACCATCTGTTTTCAACAAGGAGTGGAGAAAAATAACCATTCTGTAATACACCCAGAGCATTCTGTTCTCCTTAACAAAGAACTGCCCTCAAAAGACAGTACTTTATTAGAGTCTATCCCGCTTGGGTATTACCACTCAGACTAACCAATATGGGAAGTGAAATACCCAATTCTAGTCCCCTCTAGCTCTTGTTTCACCTAAGAAGGAGTGGGGTGGAATAAAAAACTGAGAAGCACTTGTTAAAGTCACAGCCATGTGACTTTAGCCATTTAAAAAGAATGAGAACAAATCATAGGATTGTAGAATGCTTCCCCACCCCTCACATTTTACCACCACATCAATAAGTCTCCTGCATAATAACAAGGGATTACAAGAGAAAGAACTGCAAGTCTTAGACCTCATTTAAGAACTCTGTAGGGAAATCCAAAGACAATGGGGGAAAGGGGTAAAAACAAGGACATGAAATTTTAGCCTCTGACACCTAACCAGTAATCACAACCTAATTCCCAACTACAAAAGTAAAAAAGCTCACACTAAAGACCTATTTATCTCACTTACTTTTTACCTGATACAATATGTCCACATTTCGACAAAAAATTAGAAGCCATACTAAAAGGCAAAAGATCAGTCTGAAGAGACAGCATAAGCATCAGTACCTGACTCAGATATGGCAGAGATGTTGAAAGTGTTAGACAGGAATTTAAAATAACTATGATTATATAATAAGAGTACTAATGAAATAAGTGGACAACTTGCAAGCACTGATGGCTAATATAAGTAGAAACTCAAGAAAGTATGAAAAGGAAATGCTAGAAAATACTGTAACAGAAATGTCAAATACCTTTGATGGGCTGATCAAGTAGAGTAGACATAGCTAATAAAAGAATCAGTGAGCTTGAAGATATGTCCATAGAAGCTTCCAAAATCAAAATGCAAAGACAAAAAAAGGAATACGAAAGGGAGAATATAATATCCAAGAACTGTGAGGCAATTTACACAGTGTAACATAAACGCAATGGGAATATCAGAAAGGGGGGAAAACAGAAGATATATTTGAAGTAATAATGGTTGAGAATTTTCCAGAATTAATGATAGACACCAAACTACAGATCCAGGAAGCTCAAAAAATAGCAATACCATGTGGAACATTTGGTGAGACAAAATAAGCCAGAAACAAAAGAACAAGAATGGTATGGTCACCTTTAGAAAATGCTTATATGAAAACAGGGACCTAGATTGTATGCTTTTAGAGCACAGACATTAAGTCTGGAGTGGTAATATTATTTCTGGGTTTGGAGAGGCTGTTATATAACCTGATATTGAGAGATAAAATGAAGCCGAACAGTTTGGGGTTAAAGTAATTCAGAACATAGGGGTAAGGAAGACAGTGTCTATATTTAGAACCACACATACTCTATGAGACCAATGGAAAAAAGGTTTATTTGATCTGGAACTGAATTTTTTTGTAGTGCATAATCTAATTCAACCTTTCTATAGTTTAGCTCATTTGAACAACTGAAACACAGAGAGCACAGAATGAGAAAGAGGTCCTTTAATCCAGAGGTCCTTTAATCCTGTATAGATTATTGTAATGCCTAGAGTATATTAACCCATATAATCAAAAAAGTAGTGGCAAAGTCCCCTGCGGGAGAGGAGAAAGACTATGGAACTATTAAACCTTACCATTAAGAAATCCACTGATACTGTGTCAAACTTAAGGGATACCCAAATCAATAGGCCATGCCCTCGATCATGAGGCTTACTCTTGTGAAGCTAATGTAGGTAGCATAGAAACTTAGACTACCTATAGGCATGCCTCAGAGTTACTTTTGGAGGCCCTCTGTTGTTGCTAAGATGTGGCCTCAGTCTCTCTAAGCCCAACTCTGCAAGTGAATTCATTGCCCTCCCCCTATGGTGGGACATGACATTCCGGGGTGAAAGTCTCTCTGGTGACATGGGAGAGAACTCCCAGGGATGAATCCAGATCTGGCACCATAGGATCAACAATTCCATCCTGCCCAGAATGGGGGAAAGAAGTGTAATTAGGAAAGTATCAGTGGCAGAGTGAGTTCAAATAGAGTCAAGAGGCTACTCTGGAGGCGCTCTTATGCAAGCTTTAGGTAGACGTTGCTACCCATTATAACCTACCAACCCCCAACGAGGACCATTCCAGAACAGTCCTAAAGAACACCTAGGGCAATTTATAAGATTCCACAAGGATAGTAGGCACTAGAGTAACCTTCCAGAAACCTACAACTTCCAGATGGGTCCCTGGTCCAGATAAGTCCTGAAACCTAGCCCAGCCTCTCCAGAACATCAGATATTTCCATCTCCCTACCCCATGTTAGTGACAGGCTCTTCCAATATCAAAAATTTAGAATTGCCATAGCCCAAACAACCCTAATGAGAGGGATGGAAAGATCAAAGGTGATGGTGGAATTAAACATAGAAGATAGGACTTCACATGAATATGAATGCTGAATCATTAAATTGATATCTCTTTTAGTCTCCAGTATTTTAGAGCAGCTAGAAGTAAAAACCTAAAATTGTGAAATTATAACCCATGTCGAAGTCTGGAATATGTTCTACAACTAATTGTAGTGCCGTGCTTGGAAATTGATAGCTTTTTTTGTATATTATTAATGTTCACAAAAAAAAAAAGAAGAAAAAAAGTTGATTGTGATGATAAAAGCGTATTTAAGCCCTCTAGCCTCCTATATTCTGGAGCAGCTAGAAGGAAAAATATGAGAGGATCTTATGGTAGCCCATGACAAACTCTGGGATATACCCTGTAACAACTTTTTGAAGTGCTTTGAAAACTATTGCTTTTTTTATTTCTTTGCTTCGTATATGTGTATACTATACAATAAAAAAAAAGTTTGTTTTTTTTTAAATAAAATAGTAATACCAAAAACTTACACCTAGGTATATTGCTAAGTGAAAGAAACCAGTCTGAAAAGGCTTCATACTGTATGAATCCAACTATATGACATTCTGGAGAAGGTAAAGCTATAATGTAGTAAAAAGATCAGTGGTTGCCAGAACATAGAGAAGGAGGAATAAATAGAGCACAGACATTTTTTAGGGCGTTAAAACTATTCTATGGTACTATAGTGGTGGAAACATGACATTATGCATATGTCAAAACACATAGAACTGTACAATGCAAAGTGAACCATATTGTAAACTATGGACTTCAGTTAATAATGTGCTAATATTGTTTCACCAATTGTAACAAATGTACCACACTAATGCGAGATGCTAATAATAAAGGAAACTATGTATGATGGGGAGAGGATATATGGGAACCCCATATTTTCTGCATAGTTTTCTGTAAACCTGCTCTAAACACTGAAGGGTATTTCCTTAAAAAAAAAAAATACTATAATTATCTATAATTGGCCTTACTGTAAAACTCCACTAGCCTGCCTGGGTTGTACTTCTTCTGTTGGGACTTGTCCTAAAATCCACACAGCATCTTTGCCTGACATACCTCTAAAACCTTGTGACCTTCCAAATCGTGGTGGCAAAGTCTTTTTCTACTTTGGGACTCCACTCACTAGAAGCCTTTCATGCCAAAAGGTTGAAGCAGTATTCCCAGTTGGAGCATGCTGCTTCTAGAAGCTGTGGAAAGCCTATCAAGCACTATGCTTCCTTTGTATTAGGAGGTTCAGGATGCAATGATTTCTCTTCTACTTAGGATGGATGTCCTGGATACCCATAAGCTTTGGAACTCTTGAACTATTACTGATGAAGTTCCCTAAATCTTCTTGGGTCTGTCTCCCATCCTATAGAGCACATGTCTTATCAAGATTTCTAATATGCCAACAATTTCTTGTCCACCTAGTCTAATAAATATATCATCGATATAATAGATTAATGTAATGTTCTGTGGGATGTCCCATAGTCCAGATCTCTTCAATTTATAATACAATGGAAGGCAAGAGATTCTAGCCCTGGGTAAAACTATAAATGTATATGTAATCCTTTCTTTGTGACTACAGACTGCTTCTGGTCCTTTTTTTCTGATGGAGATGGAAAATAATGCACTTGTTCAATCAATGACTGCATGCCATGTTCCTAGGGCCATGTTAATTTGCAATAGGAAAAGACAACACACCTGGCACTGCAACTACAATTGAGGCTACTACTTAAAAGTTTGTGGTAGGCTACTGTAAATCTTTATGATCCATCTAGATATAATGGGAACCACTATCCCTGCATCCTTTTTATATTTGTCAATAGTACTAATTTCCTCTAACATCATCACCCCAATCTTGAGTTTTTTAGATAATTTTCTCTGGAGGTCATGGGCAGACTCTGGGAATCGAACCCAGGTCTCCAGCATGGCAGGTGAGAATTCTGCCGCTGAGCCACCGCTGCACCACCCCCAATCTCAAGAAATTGTAGAGCAGTTTCACATATCTTTTTCACTATGGCCTTTTTCACTATGGTAATTCTTAGACATCGGCCAATGACACAATGTGGTGGTTGTACAAACTAAATATGTGTATTACAATAATATGCTTGGGGACTAGGGAAATGACACAAATGACCCATTCTGAGGCAAACTTTGGCCAGTATTCCATTCATTACTGCACTCCCATATGCCTCCATTATAATAAATTCTTTGGGTCCCGGGTATCAATGCCAATTTAGGCCCTGTGTCCAACTATTATTTAGGTATTTGCCTTTCCCCAGACACAGTTACCAAATAAGTAGAGGTAGGTCCCTTTGAGGAAGAACTAGGAGAATCATTACCATGTACACATGACACATTGCAAAGTCCTGTCTCTTGGGAATATTGTCTCTTCTTTAGTCTGTGGGTTCTAGATTAAAAGCCTGACTCAAGTCTGGAAACAGAATAAGAGATAATGACTTTTTGTTGAGGCAATTGTCATCAGTCTTCTGAGGTTGATTCATTTTAATGGTACCTTTGCTGGGTAAGCATCTATTTTACTCCTAGGGACATCATGTTCTATTATCCAGCTCCATAATTCTCTGAAGACCAGGCCTCCCGTGGACACTCCTTTGACCTTGCCACTTATTATGATACTCATGTCCAACTGACTTCTGAATGGTTAAGTGTCACCAGCTAACCTCTTTTGTTTTGAATATGATCAATACCACTATTGGTGAGCTAGTTATGTAATGGTCTTACCTACCACCAGCCCTGGTTTATAGAAGAGAGTCATCACTGAACTTTTTTAGTAATATCGATTCTCTTCTCACGAGGACATTTCCTGTGGCCTTGGTAAATGATGTATCATCAGGGCCTTCCCATGGAACATAATAACTTGGTGAGCTTTTAATTCTTAACAGTGTACACTCCAGCATTCCCATTTCTGTTCCTCCACCATGTACCATAAAATTCTGGCAACTCTATCTCACTTAACATAAACCATCAAATCTTATATATTTCTAAAAGCCATACTGTCAGCAAGTTCATGCACTATCCTATATGGGGTCATTACCAGGGCACTAAAAGCTATATATAAGTAGGGTCCTCCAAAATAAAAAAGTCTCCTTATTTAATCTGTGTTCAGATTTCCTTGATCAAGTACCTTCAACCAGTCACATGTTCATCAAAAAAGGCCATATTCTAGGCTATAAAAGTTAATATATTTAAAATAGAATCATGCAAAGTATATTTTTAGACCATAACAGAATCAAACTAGAAAGAAGATACAGATACTTGAAAAGTACCCAAATATTTAGAAATAAAGTGAAACTTCTAAATAACACTTGGGTCAAAGAGATGATTTCAAGAGAAATTAAAAATAATTAAAAATAAATGAAAATATAGCATATCTAAATTTATATTTATATTTTGAAACTGATATGTACCCCAGAAAAAACAATATTCCTCTAACCCAATATTGTGGAGGCAGACCTATTGATGAGTGGAAACTTTTGATTAGATTGTTCCCATGGAGATGTGACCTACCTATTCAAGATGAGTCTTAATCCATTTACTGGAATCCATTAAAAGAGGGACATTTTGGAGAGAACACAGATGTTTGGAGATGCAGATGAAATGTCTTGAGAAATGCTAAGCAATAAACTGGAAACAGGGTTAACAGACATCACTATGTGCTTCCTCCCTGTGACAGAGAAACCCTAGACATGACTGGTCTTCCTTGAGTGTAGCTATCCTTTTGTTGATGCCCTAATTTGAACATTTTCATGGCCTTAGAACTAACCGTATATCTGTCACCTAATAAATCCCCTTTATAAAAGCCAATCCATTTTTGGTACTTTGCATTCCAGCACTCCAGCAAACCAAAACAGACTTTGGTTCCAGAGAATTAGGGTGCTGTCATTTGCAAATACCAAAAATGCTGGAACAGCTTTTAAAAAGGGATAAAGAGAAGGTTCTGGAAGAATAGTAATATGCTTCATAGAAAAAAACAGAATTGCTTTGAACAGACAGTTTGTGGAAATGTGGACTCTAAAGATACCTCCAATAAGGTCTTAGAAATGATGACTGTGTCATTGCAAACTGGAAGAAAGACCACCCTTCTGTTAAAGTGACAGAGAATTAAGCAAAATTGAGTCCTGGTGTTGGATAGAAGGTAAAATTTGAAAGTGATGAGATAATTAGCTGAAGAGATTTTTAAGCTAAATTGGAAAATGCAACCTGGTTTCTCCTTACAGTTTATTGAAAAAATGCAACAGGAAAGGGATAAGCTGAGAACTGAGCTCTTGGGTACAAAGAAGCCAGAGACTGATGATTTGGAAAATTCTGAGCTTTTGAAAAATGAGTCCAGAGAGAACAGCATCCCACATGAGGATTTAACCAAACATGGAACCAATCAGCCATTTCAGAAAAAACCAGGATTGGAGATAGAGTTATCCAGAAAGCATTTGTGGAAAGACCTATTGTCTGATGGTTGAGATTGCTACATAATGCATGGAAAACCAACAAAAGTGTTGTGGGATCTATATAAACAGACCCACAGCCAGTATGGACTAAAAGTATAGAAAAGGGACAAATATGACTGTCCCTCCTTTGTTTATTGGCATCAAATAACTTGTTCTAAGTTTCACAGGTCCATAGCCAGAGAATTTTGCCTTAGGACAAACCATGCCTGACTTTGATGAGACTTTGTACTGTTTTGGCTTCATATTGTATTTGTATTGTTATTGAATTGGTTTATAGCTCTTATGATATTGTGATAGGATGAATGTATTTGTATATGAAAAGAGTATGTCATTTGGGGGTTCAGAGGGTAGAATATTCCAGTTTGAAACTGTTATGTTTCTCAGAAAAGCCACGTTTTTCTACCCCAAAATTGAGGGGGCAGACCTATTGATGGGTGGGGCCTTTTGATTAAGTTATTTCTGTGGAAATGTGACCCACTCAATTGTGTGTGGGGACTTTATCTTAGATGGAGATGTGATCTGCCTATTTAAGGTGGATCTTAATCCACTTACTGGAATCCTTTAAGAGAGGGATGTTTTGGAGAGAACACATGCTTAGAGATGGAGACAAAATGTCCCGGGAGATACTAAGCAAGGACCCACAAGAATCAGGGCCAGCAGACATTACCATGTGCCTTCCATACGAAAGAGAAACCCCAGACATGATCAGCCTTTCTTGAGTGAAGTTACCCTCTTGTTGATGCCTTAATTTGAACAATTTTCATGGCCTTAGAACTGTAAATTTGTCACCCAAAAAATTCCCTTTGTGAAAGTCCCTTTTCTGGAATATTGCATTCCAGGAGCTTTAGGAAACTAGAACAACAGCTAAAACAAAATTTAAATGAAATTTATCGCATTATAGGTTATGTTGGGAAAGAAGAAAGATGTAAAATTAGTAACATAATCTTCCACCTAGAGAATCTAGAGAAAGAAGAGAAAATTAAATCTAAAGGAAGAAATGATAAAGATTAGAGCAGAAATAAAAATTGAAAACTGAAAAACAATGCAGATTAGTGAAATAGAAAACTCATTTTTGAACAGATTAATAAAATTGATAATCTTTAGCCAAGCTGACCATTAATAAAAGAACAAAGTCACAAAATAGCAAGAAAAGAGTGAACATTACTATTGATCACATGGATATTAAAAGGATAATAAAAGGATACTATGAACAATTCTATGCCCATAATTCCAACAACTTTGATAAAATTGACCAAGTCATAGAAAAATACAAGCAACCAAAACTCAGTCAAGAAGAAATAGATAAGAGTGATATCATCAACATGGTGATTTAAGATGTCCCCTGAAAAAGTCTTCCCTCAGAAACAATGGATAAAAAGGCAAATCCCATTTGTTTGGAACTCTGGAGGATGATAGAGACTGGAGAAAGACAAAAACTGAATTGAAGAAAAAAAATTAAAAATGAAAAGAAAAGAAAAACTATGAGAGTTTGTCACCAAAAGACCTGTCCAACAAGAATTGCTAAAGGGAAGTCTTCATTGTGAAAGGAAAAGACAGGAGAGAGTGACTTGGAGCAGTGTGAAAAAGTGAAGATCTTCAGTAGAGCTAACTAAATGGGTAAATGCAAAACCCAATAGTACTGTATCCTCAATATATAACTCTACTCCTTAATTTCTATAAGAGTTAGAATACAATTGAATAAGAAAGTCAAATTTCTTCATAATAGATATGCAAAATGTAAAGAGGTAATGTGGGACAAAAAAAAGAACATAAAGTGGGGAAACAGAGGGACACAGGAGCAGAGAACTGTATGTTATTAAAGTTAATTTGTTATCTTTTCAAACTAGGAACTTATAGATATAGACTGTGTAATATAAACCTCAGGGTAATCACAAAGAAAATATTGTCAAAATAAGCATAAATGAAAAAGTGATCAGACACATCACAAAAGAAACTACACAGAAAATGATGCTGTAATAAAGGAAAAAAGAGGCAAAAAAGATATAATTCATTTTATTATTATTTTTGCATGGGCAGGCACCAGGAATCGAACCCAGGTCTCCAGCATGGCAGGCAAGAACTCTGCCTGCTGGGCCACAGAACTCTGCCTGCTGAGCCACATAATTAATTTTTAAAAAGGACAAAGGCTAGGGTAAGTACATTGAATGCTAATGGATTAAACTCCCCAATCAAAATATACAGATTAGCAAAATGGACAAAAATTCCTGATCCAACTATATGTTCTTTACAAGAGACTCACTTTAGACCAAAAGACAAAAATAAGTCACAAGAAAAAGGATGGAAAAAGATATTCCATGCAAATACTAACTAAAAGAGAGTTGGGGAAGATGTAGTAATATTAGACAAAATAAGTATTAAGTCAAAAGGTGTTACAAGAGACAAAGAAGGACACCCCATTTCAATAAAGAGGGCAATCCACCAAGAAGAAATAAAAATCATAAATATTTATGCACATAACCATGGTGACCCAAAACACATGAGACAAACACTGCCAAAACTGAAAGGAATAAACACCTTTATAATAATGGTTGGGGACTTCAATACACCACTCTTAACAGAAAATGGAACATCTAGACATAGGATGAATAAGGAAGCATAAAAGTTGAATAATATGATAAATGAACTAGACCTAACAGATATGTGCAGAACATTGCACCCCCAAAACAGCAGGCTACATGTTCTTCTCAAGTACGATGGTTCTTTCTCCAGAATAGACTATATGTTGGGTCACAAAAAAAGTCTCAATAAATATAAAAAGATTGAAATGACACACAGCACCTTCTCTGACCATCATGGAATGAGCTGGAAATCAATATCAGACAAAAAACAAAAACCAAAAAAAACCCCTGGGAAATCCAGATATATATGATGTTAAAAAATACATTCTCAAACAATCAATGGATCAAGAAAAAAAATCACACGGGAATAAATATCTTTTTTTTTATTCACTTTATCATTTCGAGGAAGTTCCCTTCTATTCCTATCCTTTGAAGTGTTTTCAACAGGAAAGAATGTTGAATTTTTTCAAATGGCTTTTCTGCATCAATCGAGATATCATGTGGTTTTTCTGCTTTGATTTGTTGGTATGGTGTATTACATTAATTGATGTTCTTATGTTGAACCATCCTTGCATACCTGGGATGAATCCTACTTGGTCATGATGTATAATTCTTTTAATGTGTTGCTGGATTCGATTTGCTGGAATTTTGTTGAGGATTTTTGCATCTATATTCATTAAAGAGATTGGTTTGTAGTTTTCTTTTTTGGTAATATCTTTTCTGGCTTTGGTATGCAGGTGATGTTGACTTTGTAGAATGAGTTAGGTAGCGTTCCCTCCTCTTCAATTTTTTTTTGAAGAGTTTGAGCAGGATTGGTACTAATTCTTTCTTGACTGTTTGGTAGAATTCACATGTGAAGCCATCTGGTCCTGGACTTTTCTTTTGGGGGAGCTTCTTAAAGATTGATTCAATTTCTTCACTTGTGATTGGTTTGTTGAGGTCGTCTATTTCTTCTTGAGTCAAAGTTGGTTGTTCATGCCTTTCTAGAACATTGTCCATTTCATCTACATTGTTGTATTTATTAGCATAGAGTTGTTCATAGTATCCTGTCATTACTTCCTTTATTTCTGCAGAGTCAGTGGTTATGTCTCCTCTTCCATTTCTGATCTTATTTTTTGCATCCTCTCTCTTCTTTTTGTCAATCTTGCTAACGGTCCATCAATCTTATTGATTTTCTCATAAAACCAGCTTCTGGTTTTGTTGATTTTCTCAATTGTTTTCATGTTTTCAATTTCATTTATTTCTGCTCTGATCTTCATTATTTCTTTCCTTTTGCTTGCTTTGGGGTTAGTTTGCTGTTCTTTCTCTATTTCTTCCAAGTGGACAGTTAATTCCTCGACTTTTGTGCTTTCTTCTTTTTTGATATAGGCATTTAGGGCAATAAATTTTCCTCTTAGTACTGCCTTTGCTGCATCCCACAAGTTTTGATATGTTGTGTTTTCATTTTCATTTGCCTCAAGATATTTTACTGATTTCTCTTGCAATTTCTTCCTTGACCCACTAGTTTTAAAGAGTATGTTGTTGAGCCTCCACATATTTGTGAATTTTCTGGCACTTTGCCTATTATTGATTTCTAACTTCATTCCTTTATGATCTGAGAAAGTGTTTGTGTGATTTCAATCTTTTTAAACTTATTGAGACTTGCTTTGTGACACAGCATATGGTCTATCCTTGAGAATGATCCATGAGCACTTGAGAAAAAGGTGTATCCTGCTTTTGTGGTGTAATGTTTTATAAATGTCTGTTAAGTCTAGCTCATTTATTGTATTATTCAAATTCTCTGTTTCTTTATTGAGCCTCTGTCTAGATGTTCTGTCCATTGATGAGAGTGGTGAATTAAAGTCTCCAACTATTATGATAGATGTGTCTATTTCTCTTTTCAGTGTTTTCAGTGTTTGCCACATGTATTTTGGAGCACTCTGACTCAGTGCATAAATATTTATGATTGTTATGTCTTCTTGCTGAATTGTTCCTTTTATTAATATATAGTGTGGTAGTTAGATTCAGTTGTCAACTTGGCCAGGTGAGCGTACCTAGTTTTGTTGCTGCAGACATGAGCCAATGGTACGTGAACCTCATCTGTTGCTGATTTACACCTGCAGTCAGCTAGGAGGCATGCCTGCTGCAATGAAGGACATTTGACTTAATTGGCTGGTGCTTAAATGAGAGACCACAATGTAGCACAGCCTAAGCAGCTCAGCATTCCTCATCTCAGCACTCACAGCTCAGCCCAGGCCTTTGGAGATGCAGAAAGAAGTCACTCTGGGGAAAGTTGTTGAAACCCAGGGGCCTGGAGAGAAAGCCAGCAGAGACCATCCCATGTCTTCCCATGTAAGAAAGGACCTCAGTGGAAAGTTAGCTGCCTTTCCTCTGAAGAACTAACAAAATAAATCCCCTTTGATTGAAAGCCAATCTGTTTCTGGTGTGTTGCATTCCAGCAGCTAGAAAACTAGAACATATAGTATCCTTCTTTGTCTCTTTTAACTGTTTTACATTTGAAGTCTAATTTGTTGGATATTAGTATAGCTACTCCTGCTTTTTTCTGATTGTTATTTGCATGAAGTATCTTTGGGACCTTTAACTTTCAACCTATGTTTATCCTTGGGTCTAAGATGTGTTTCCTGTAGACAGCATATAGATGGGTCCTGTTTTTTAACCCATTCTGCCAGTCTATGTCTTTTGATTGGGGAGTTTAGTCCATTGACATTTAGTGTTATTACTGTACAGGTAGTACTTTCTTCTACCATTTTGCCTTTTGGATTTTATATGTCATATCTAATTTTCTTTCTCTTTACCTTTACTCATAGTCTTCATTTCTACACTCTTCTCCACACCTCTCTCTTCTGTCTTTTCATACCTGTCTCTAGTGCTCCCTTTAGTATTTCTTGCAGAGCTGGTCTCTTGGTCACAAATTCTCTCAGTGATTTTTTGTCTTAAAATGTTTTAATTCCCCCCCCCCCATTTTTTTTAAGGACAGTTTTGCTGGATATAGAATTCTTGGTTGGCAGTTTTTCTCTTTTAGTGATTTAAATATATCATCCCACTGTGTTCTCACCTCCATGGTTTCTGCTGAGAAATCTACGCATAGTCATATGCATAGTAAATATCTTAAAACTAATAAAAATGAGAACACAGCAGATTAACATCTGTGGACTGCAGCAAAAGCAGTGGCAGAGGGAAATTTTTAGCCCTAAATGTTTACATTAAAAAAGAAGAGCTAAATAAAATACATAAGAGCAGAAATAAAAGGAAATAGAGAATTAAAAAATTAGAGAGCATTAACAAAACCAAAAGTTACTCTTTGTAAAGATCAACAAAAGTGACAAATCATTTAGACTGACTGTGCTGTTTTGAAATGTTTATGTATCTCAGAAAAGCCATGTTATTTTTCCTAATCCAGTCTTTTGGGGGCAGACTTATTGCTGGGTGGGATCTTTTTTTTATTTAAAATTTTTTTTAAAACATAACAACATACAAATATGAACATCCTTACTATATGATAATTCCATTCTTGGTATATGTGGTAGTTAGATTCAGTTTTCAACTTGGCCAGGTGAAGGCACCTAGTTTTGCTGCTGTGGACATGAGCCAATGGTACATGAACCTCATTTTATCTGCTAATTACATCTGCAGTCAGCTAGGAGCCATGCCTGCTGCAATGAATGACGTTGACTTAATTGGCTGATGCTTAAATGAGAGAGCGCAATGTAGTACAGCCCAAGCAGCTCAGCATGCCTCATTTCAGCACTCACAGCTCAGCACAGGCCTTTGGAGATGCAGAAAGAAATCACCCTGGGGAAAGTTGTTGGAACCCAGAGGTCTGGAGAGAAGGCCAGCAGAGATTACCCTGAGCCTTCCACGTAAGAAAGAACCTCAGATGAAAGTTAGCTGCCTTTCCTCTGAAGAACTAACAAAATAAATCCCCTTTTTTTTTTTTTTTTTTTTTTTTTAGAGGGACTGGTTCTTTATTTCAAAAAGAAATTTTTTCAATTTTCAGTATCAAAACAGTTGCATTATTGGTTTCTCTTTCTCCCAATCTGCCCCCAAGAGACCACACCAAAGGAGGGTACATTTTAAGCCAATAAGCTGCAGGATGCACACCTAGCAGACCTCACAGAAACCTCACCAAAAAGGGGAATTGGGTGGGGAAAAGAATTGTAAAAGATCAGCATATTGCCAGCCCAGACTGTAGAGATGGAGTGGTCAGTGCTCCCCAACTCTAAAGAAGCAAAGTTTCAAAATAATATAAAAATTGTAAAGAGTTTTGTATATAAGCTATTCAAGATTTCTCCAGCACTGGCTGATACAAAGCATGAGATGGCACTTCTAGACACAGCAGTTTCGGACCCAGAAAAGGGTGATGAGATGTTTCGTATGGCTAAATCAATGGCAAAAACATAATTTTCTTTACTTTCCTTTATAAAAAAGGAGGCAGGAGAGTACATCACTGGTCACCCCAACATAAGGGGCACATGATTCATACTGTAGCAGTTGGGAAGGGGGTAGAGAAAGGACCAGACAAAGATTTGGTCTCTGAGGTCTTACCATAATAATTTGGTCACTTCTGATAAGAAAAATAAAAATAAAAATAAAAATAATAAATTTGCCCTAAGATACCTTAAAGCTAAAAACCTCAACAGTACTTTTTTTTTTCAGGCTAACTCCTAGAATCACCTTTCTGGTTTGGCTGGTGCTTTGTGTAGAGCAATGAGGTTTCCCTCAATGAGTCTTTCCCTGGGCTATGTTTAGTTCTCAGTGAGGCAGGCCCATACCTCTTTCCCTCTTCTTTGGAGAGAGCAATGTGTATGAAGCTGAAAAGTTACCTTCCAAAAATGAGAAAGGGATTAGATTACTACTTCAGAGCTATGGAATTATTTGGAATGTCTTACAAATGGTTGCTACCACAACAAAAAGGGGGGTAATTACAATATGTATACATCACAACATGCTTTTAAAGACACTTGCATTGTGCTCACATTCCCTTAAATGTTGTTCCCAAAGGTGCTCAGCCCCTAGCCCAGCTGCAATCTCTGGGAGAGGCAGAGACAGTTTGGTGAAAAAGACACGGGGCCAGGGGTAGGTGGGTGGATGGGTGTGGGGGTTACGGCGAGAGGAGAAAGCAGCCTTCCAGTTAAAGATCAGCCCTCAGTTTAAAGGTCAGCTTCGGGCAGGCTGGCCTCAGGCAGAGTCGGGATCAAAGGGAGGAGCAGCGGCAGGGTGGTACTGGGGTGCTCTACATCTCATTCAGGTCAAGCAGAGTCTGGTCCAGCATTCTTTGTGTACAGAGGTGCTCCTCTTTGGTGCATTTCAGTTTATCTTCCAAATCATCAATTGTCTTTTCCAGCTTGGCTACCGATCTCTCAGCAAACTCAGCACGGGTCTCTGCCTCCTTGAGTTTATCAGTAAGAATCTTTATCTCTTCATATTTGTCTTCTTTTTGAGAGTACTTTTCTTCAGCAGCACTCAGACACTTCAGGTTCTGGTCCATCAGTCTGATCTGCTCATCCATCTCTCGGCAACGGGACTCTGCCAGCTCAGCTCGTTCCTCAGTGCGCTCCAAATCCCCTTCAATAATCACCAACTTACGAGCCACCTCCTCATACTTCCGATCTGCCTCCTCTGCGATGTGCTTAGCTTCTCTGAGTTGGATTTCCTGGAGTTCCATCTTTTCTTCATCTTTTAAAGCCCGGTTTTCAATAACCTTCATACCTCTCTCGCTCTCATCAGCAGCTTTCTCTGCTTCCTCCAGCTTTTGCAGGGCAGTGGCCAGGCGCTCCTGAGCACGGTCCAGCTCCTCTTCAACCAGCTGGATCCGTCGGTTCAAGGAGGCCACTTCAGCCTCAGCCTGTTCCCGGGCCCGCCTTTCTCCCTCCACTTCCCGCTGGAGGCGCTCGGCTCTCTCCTCAGCATCATCGGCCTGCTGCTGTAGAACCTGGATCTTGCGCTTCACCGCCTCGATGGTGGTGATCCCGGCCATGGTGCCCACCCAACTACTGCTCGCTCTCGGATTCCTGCCTCCTCCGCTCGGCTTTGCAGCCGCTTCTCCAAAATAAATCCCCTTTTATTTAGAGCCAATCTGTTTCTGGTGTGTTGCATTCTGGCAGCTAGCAAACTAGAACAGATTTTGGTACCAGAGATTGGGGTGCTGCTGTGGTTTGCAAATGCCAGATATGTTGGAATAGTTTTTTGATGGCTAAGGGGAAGATTTTGGAGGAACCATGAAGAGAATGATCGAGAAGTCCTGGAGTGCTTGAAAAGACTGTTGGTATAAATGGAACCGCTGCCAATCTTGACAAAGGAGGACACAAAAGGGAAAAAATTGGAGTTTGCAGAGTGAGAACCATGGAAGCTTGGGTCTGAAGCCAAGAAACCTTGGCCAGGAGAGTGGACTCAACCATATACATGGTGAGGGTGAGTTTACTCTGAAGGGCAAGGATGAGACTCCTCTCTCATTGCAGTGGAAGAGTTGTGCAGCTTCAGGCCTTGAAAAAGCTGTAGCACACTCCTTAGGGGACTGGGGAAATCCTGGCTGCCACCACATGGAGGGGATGAGCATGTGCCCCGGAAATGGCAGAGAGCCGAGGTGTGACCGTAATGCCATTGACACCTTATTTTGTCTCATTTCTCTCTTCCCCATTTTGGTTGAAAAGGTTTTCTCAATCCCTTGATGCTGAGTTCCAGCTCATTCTAGGATTTCGGTCCCCTGTTGCCAGGAAGGTTTACACCCCCTGGGAGTCATGTCCCATGTAGAGAGGGGGAGGGCAGTGAGTTTGCTTGTAATATCGGCTGGGCATAAATGAAAGGCCACATCTGAGCAACAAAAGAGTTTCTCTGGGAATGACTCTTAGGCCTAATTTTAAGTAGGCTTAGCCTATCCTTTGTGGGAATAAGTTTCATATGAATAAACCCCAAGATTGAAGGCTCATCCTATTGCTTTGGTTGTACTCCCTGTTGTGAGAATGTCAGGAATTCTCCAAATGGGGAAGTTGAACTTTCCTCCTTTCACACCATTCCCCCAAGGGGACTTTGCAAATACCTTTTTATTCACTGTTTAAAGGGTGGGATCTTTTTAAAGTTGTTTTCATGGAGATGTATCCCCACCCATTCAAAGTGGGTCATAATCCCACTTATGGGAGTTCTTTAAGAGGAGAAAAGCACAGAGTCAACACAGAGACATTTGGAGATACAGAAAGAAAACATCCCAGGGGAAGCTATTTGAAACCAGAAGCCAAACGACCAGCAGACACCAGCCATATTCCTTCCCAGATGACAAAGGTATTCTGGATGCCTTCAGCCTTAAGTCAAGATATTTATCTTTCTACGTATGCCTTAGTTTGGACATTTTTATGCCCTTAGAACAGTGGACTTGTAAGTTAATAAATTCCCTTTATAAAAGCCAACCCATTTATAATATATTATATTCTGGCAGCATTAGCAAGCTAAAATACTGACAAAGAAAAAAAGAGGGAGGACTCAAAATCAGAAATGAAAGGGGAGACATTACTGTTGATGCCACAAAAAATAAAAAGGATCATAAGAGGATTCTATGAACTCCTGTATGCCAACAAATTAGACAACTTAGATAAAATAGACAGTTTCCTAGAAACACATGAACAACCTGCACTGACTCAGGAAGAACTGGAAGACCTCAAAACACCGATTACAAGCAAAGAAATGGAATCAATCATCAAAATCTCCCTAACAAAGAAAAACCTGGACTGGGTAACTTCACAGGTGAATTCTACCAATCATTCCAAGAAGAATTAATGTCAATGCTGCTGAAAGATTTCCATAAAACTGAAGAAGAGGAAATACTACTTAACTCATACTATTAGGTCAACATCACCCTAATACCAAAGCCAGATAAAAGTACTACAAAGAAAGGAAATTATAGACCAATTTCTCTCATGAATATAGGTGCAAAAATTTCAAAAAAAAATGCTTGCAAATCAAATTCAACAGCACATTGAAAGAATTAAAGGCCATGATCAAGAAGGGTTTATCCCAGGTGTACAAGGATGTTCAATATAAGAAAATTAATTAATGTACTAAACTACATTAAAAAAACAAATGCATAAAGCCCATGTGATCATATAAGTTGATGCAGAAAAGGCACTTGACAAAATCCACCATACTTTATTGATAAAAAACACTTATATAAATAGGAATAGAAGGAAACTTCCTCAACATGATAAAAGTTATTGTGCTAGTTTGAAACAGTTATGTACCCCAGAAAAGCCATGTTATTTCTCCTAATCCAGTCTTGTGGTAGGCAGACCTCTTGTTTAGGGTAGAAACTTTTTGACTGGATTGTTTCCATGGAGGTGTAATCCATTCAATTGCTAGTGTGACTGTTTGACTAGATGAAGATTTTGGAGAAAGCTCGGAATCAACATGGACACAGACATTTGGAGATGCTTGGAGTGCCAACAGAAGTAGACTGTGTGCTAAGAAAGGACTCACAGAAATAGCCAGAACCCAAAAAGAAGAAATTTATGGCTCTGGGAGATTCTAAGCTAAGAGATGAAACCCAGAGTTTTGCGCCAGATCAGCTAAATGTGGACCCAAATGTGGACCCACAGAGACTTAGAGAGGAAAACACCATAATCAGAAGCTGGAAGCAACAAAACAAGGACTCAGGCACCAGTCATGTGCCTTCCCAGCTGACAGAGAAATCCCAGATACTATTCAGCCTCTCTTTGGAGTCAAGGTAACTTTTTCTGGATGCCTTAGTTTGGGCATTTTTAAGGCCTGAGGATTGTAAACTTATAATTTAATAAATTTCCTTTATAAAATCATTCCATTTCTGGTATATTGCATTCTGGCAGCTTTAGCAAACTAAAGCAGGCATATACGAAAAACCCACTGCTAACATCATACTCAATGATGAAAGACTAAAAGATTCCCTCTGAGATCTAGAAGGATGTCCACTGTTACCACTGTCATTCAACATTAAACTGAAAGGTATAGCCAGAGCAGTTAGGCAAGAAAAACAAATAAAAAGCATCCAAATCATACATAATCCTATATATATCGAAAGTCATGAAAAATCTACAACAAAAATACTAGAATTTATAAATAAATTTAGCAAAATTATGAGGTACTGTAAAAGGGAATTTTATAAAGCTTAGCAGTAGCTAATTTTTCCTGCTTAATTTAGCTATTTACATATATTTTAGCTTCTGAAATGTCCATCAAAAGCATTTGTGTCATTTTATATTCACGGCTATGCATTTGGTGTGAGTTAAGAATTATAAAGAAAAGAATTATGGGCCCCATCAGGCTGAAGATAAACAATCCTGGCGCCAAGGTTACTTGTTGTAAAACTGTTAAGAAATGCTTATTGTAAAACTGTTCTTATCTGCTTTTTTGCAAAACAGCACCTGTGACCCATGCTCAATCCCCACCCCCCTCATCTTACCCTTTAAAAAGCTTTTGCAAACTTAGGTCCGGGGCTCTCTGTTCCTGCGTGTTCAGCGAGCCCCACACATGTGTGGAAAATAAACCCCTTGCGTGTTGCATGAGAGAACGTCTCTTGGAGTCCTCCTTTGCGTGGCAAAACTCTCGAATTCTCAAATTCTTACAGTACAAGATCAGCATACAAAAATCAGTGGTGTTTCTATACACTAGTAATGAGCAATCTGAGGAGGAAATCAAGAAAAACTTAAATTTTGTGGCTAAAAGTATCAGATATCTAAGAATAAATTTAACCAAGGGGACTTAGTGATCAGCTCCTCCTCACTTCTCCTCTCCTGGCCAAGGCAAGAAGCTGGGACCACGCTCTGACACAAACTGATGGCCCTTAAGTACCACAACCCCATTGGCTTCAACTGCAAAGATGAAACAGAATTTTAAAACTCTATTTAATTTGAAGATCAGAAAATTAGTCACTACAAAATTGAAGACTAAGAAACATCCACAGCAGTGACTGGCCCAGGTTCTTTGAAAAGTATCTCAGAGATGTTAACTGTCCTTTCAAGATTCAAGATTTACAAGAAGCAATTGACTGGCTTCCTGGGTTAGCTGTTAGACTTGAATATGGAGATAATGCTGAAAAATACAAAGACTTGGTACCTGATAATTCAAAAAATGCTGACAATGCAACTAAAAATGTAGAGCCATTGATCAATTTGGATGTAAATAATCCTGATTTTAAAGCTGGTGTAAGGGCTTTGGCTAACTTTCTTCAGATTCAATGTCTTGATGAATAAGACATTGCCTGGTGATGCTTAAGGCAATTCACATTTTTGTTCAGGAGCGCCTCACATAGGATGCAATTGCTAAAGAAAATCAAACACAAGAAGGCTTGCCTGATGCTTTAGATAGGCATAATCTTGGTTTTGACACAGGAAATGCAGTTCTTAATGAAGCTGCTCAAATTCTGCAATTGTTATATATAGAAGAGCTCAGAGAGCTACAGACAAAAATTAATGAAGCCATAGTCACTGTCCAGGCAATTATTGCTGATCCAAAGACAGACCACAGACTGGGGAAAGTTGGAAGATGGAAAAATTAGAATTTCAGCCTTCTCACCTATATTTAGTCTAGTTGGGAACCATGAATATTTCAAGCATTTGTTTGGAAATTAAATGTCTCATTTTCAAGGGAGGAATACCAGAAAATTGACTGTTCTAGAGATTTACCACCACTACTTTTTCCTTTAATTAAGTTGGGGAATGTGAAAAAAAATTTAATGAAGGATTTAAAGTATTTATACACAGAAAACTATAAAACTTTGCTGAATAGAATCAAAGAAGGTGTAAATAAATGATAGGGTATTTTGTCTTCATGGATAGCAATAAGAAATCAATTCAATCCAAAGTGATCTACAGATTCAATGCAATCCCTTTCAAAATTCCAAAGCCTGCTTTGCATAAATGAAAAGCCAATTATCAAATTTATATGGAAGAGTAAGGGGCACCAAATAGCCAAAAATATCTTGAAATAGAAGAATGAAGTTAAAGGACTCACACTTCTGACTTTAGAGTATATTACAAAGCTACAATGTTCATAGAGGCATGGTACTGGCACAAGAATAAATATATAGATGAATGGAATTGAAATGAAAGTTCAGACGTAGTCCCTCACATCTATGGCCAATTGATTCTTGACAAGACAGCCAAATCCACTTGATTTGAATTATTTAAATTCCTAGAATAAAATGTAGAGAGGCATCTTTAGGGTCTGGTGTTAGGCAATGGTTTCTTTGGTATCTGATATTACACAATGATTTCTTAGACTTTATGCCCAAAGCACATGCAGTGAAAGAAAAAACAGATAAATGGGATGTCATCAAAACCAAAAGGTTTTGGGGATCAAAGGACTTTATCACAAAGTATGAATACTACCTAATCAATGAGATAAAATATCTGGAAACCACACATCTGATAAGGATTTAATATCCAGAATATATATGAAAAATCCTACAACTCAATAATTAGAAGACAACAACTCAGTTTAAAAATGGGCAAGTGATTAAAATATATGCTTCTCCAAAGAGAAAATGCAGATGGCTAAAAAGCACATGAAAATATGCTCAACATCACCACCTATTAGGGAAATGCAAATCAAAACCCAATGAGATATTATTTCACACCCACTAGAATGGATACCATTTAAAAGACAGAAAATTATAAGTGGTGGAGATGATGTGGAGAAATAGAACCACTCATTCACTGCCAGTGAGAATGTAAAATGGTGCAGCCACTGTGGAAGAAAATTTGAAGTTTCCTCAGGAAGCTATGTATAGAATTACCATATGACCTGGCAATCCTACTCTACTAGGTATATACCCCAAAGAATTGAAAGCAGGGATTCAAACAGATATTTGCACAGCTGTGTTCATGGAGGCACTATTCATTTACCAAAGGTGGATGTAACCAAACTTACCATCATCTGATGAATAGATAAGTAAAATGTTTGCACCCACCACCCCCCACACACAGTGGAATATTATTGAGCCATAAAAAGAATGAAATGCTTTTTTCATATGTCAACATGGATGAAACTTGAAGACCTCATGTTGAGGGAAATAAGCTAGGCACAAAAGGACAAATATTGCATGATCTCACTGATATGAAATAATTAGAATAAGCAAACTCATAGAGTCAGAATCTGGAATGTAGATTACCAAGGTTCAGGGTGGTAGTAGGGAATGGGGAGTGTGATGGTTTGAAGTTGTATGTACCCCAGAAAATACATTCACAAAGCTAATCCATTCTTGTGGGTGTGGACATATTGTAAGTAGGATCTTTGAATTAGTAAGATTTTAAGTTAAGATGTGACCCACATCATTCAGGCTGGGTCTTCATCCTCTTACTGGAATCCTTTCTGAGAGGATAAAAGACAGAGAGAAGACACAGAAAAGAGCCTAAGAGAAGCTGAGAGAGAAAGTCACAGAAGCTTGAAAGAAAGCCACAGAGATGGAGCAGCCAGAACCTGAAAACAACAAAACCCAGGAGAGAAAAACAGCAGACACCACTATGTGCCTTCCCATGTGACAGAAGTGATGAGGATGTTGGACTTGTCAGAGTCTAGGTATCATCTTGATGATCCCTCATCTTGGACATTTTTACAACCTTAGAATTGTAACCTTGGCCATTGTAAAAGCCAACCCATTTCTTGTGTATTGTATTTTGTCAGCTTTAGCAGACTAAAATAGAGAATTAAAGCTTAAATTGTACAAAGTTTTTATCTGGGTTGATTGTAAAATTTTGATAATGGATAGTGGTGATAGTAGCAAAGCACTGTGAATGTAGTTAACAGCACTGATTTATATATTGAAATACGGTTAAAGGATGAAATGCTAGATTGTATATACACTATTAAAATAAAAAGAAGAAATAGATCATCTGAATTTTCCTATATATATTTAAGAAATGGGATCTGTAGTAAAGATCTTCCAACAAAGAAAAACTCAGCCCTAAATGGTTTCATTTGTGAATTTTACTAAATGTTTAAGAAATAAATAATACCAATTTTGAACAGTAACTTCCAGGAAGTGGAAAATGCATGTGTAGGGGTGGAGTGGGATGAGGATGGGGTGTGGGGGAAGAGATGGGGAGGTGAGAGAAGAGGAAACATTTCCAATTTATTTTATGAGACAAGCATTTCCTTAATCCCAAAACCAGATAAAGTCACTGCCAAAAAGAAATAAATCTACACACCAATATCCCTCATTAATATAGACAGAAAAAGCCTTAAAAATTATCAATTCAAATCCAGCAGTATATAAAAATGCCAGGGCACCACATCCAAATGGGTTTCATTCCAGGAAATGAGGCTGGGTCAATTGTTTCAATATTTGAAAACCAACCGATGAAACTCATCATTTTAACAGATTAAAAAGAAAAACCATATCATCTTCTCAATCAATGAAGAAAAAGCATTTGACAAAATCCAACATCCATTTCTGAACAAAAACCTCTCAGCAAATTAGATATAGGATACTTCCTCAATTTGATAAAGAGCACCTATAAAAAATTTCCAACTAGCATCACACTTTATGGCAAGTGGATGAATACATTCCACTTAAGATCAGGAACAAGGCAAGGATGTTACCTCTCATCCTTTCTATTCAACATTTAACTGACAGTTTTAGCCATGCAATATGGCAAGAAAAAGAAATAAAATATATTTTATAAAATATATAAAACTACAGAAAATACAAAACAATTTATAGTGACAAAAAGACCAGAATTTGCCTGAGGATTTTGAGGCAAAAGAGGTAGGATTTTAAAGGGGCAAGAGGAAATATTTGAGTACTGGATATGTTCGTTTTCTTCAATGTAATATGTGTTTTACAGATTATATACATATGTTAAAACTTAATATATTGGAGTGATGCAATGGTGGCTCAGTAGGCAGAATTCTCACCTGCCATCCTGGAGACCCGGGTTTGATTACCGGTGCCTGCCCATGAAAACAAAAAACCTTAATATATTGCATACTTTAAATGTGTGTGATTTATTTTTGTAAATTACCTCCATAACACTGTTCTAAAAGTAGGAAAAGTTTACTCAGAATAATAGAAGTTAGAATAGTGGTTAGAGGTTATAATGGTGGTTACTTTTAGATGAGCATATAATAGGGAGGAGCTTAAGAAAACTTTATGGTATGCTAGAAATATTCTATATCTTGATCTGGGGGTTGGATACATGGGTGAATATAAATGTAAAAAAATCATTGAAGTGTACATTTAAGATTGTTTTATTTCATGCACTTTATGCAATTTAAGTTAACATTCAGTTAAAAGAAACTATGTATTAAAGTTGACTTCTGGGAAAATGGCAAAATGGAAGGTAGCTGCAGGGCTCACTCTGCTCTCAAAAGCAATGAGTGGACAGGCAGAAACTGTCCAAATCAACTGTTCTGAGGCTCTGGAGACCAAAGGATTTCTGTGCAGCATCCAGGGAAGTGACAGACAAAGAGACAGAGAAACCATGGTGAGAGACTGTAATTCTGGCCATGGCTTCTAGTATCCATCCCCCACCCTTGAGGCAAGCAGCATCAGACAGTTCAATCACTGATTGTCAGGCTGCTGCAGACTGGGACGGCCATGGGAGTTATCAGTCCTGGACATACCGATCCAGCTACTGGCTGGCTAATTTGGACCAATGGACCCCACTGTTCTAGCTTGTTCTGGTCATGCACTGCAGTTCCAGTGTTTCAGCTCTGTCAGAGGCAGAACTAGCAAACAGGATAAAAATAGCCTGCCTTCATAGGGGTAAGGAAATAGATTCTAAAAGCATCATCTACTTGGTAGGTCAGGAAAGTACAGCCTAAATAAAAAGATATTTTAAGACTTTCCTCAACCTCTGTCCAGGGTCTTTTAGATCTGATCTTTGCCCCACTGCAAGGGTATCTGGCCCCGTTTTGGCTGGGAAATACTGACAAACCAAACCTTAACACAAACCCAATAAAAGAATATCTTAGACAAGAGAGAGAAACTAACACTCAGAATAAATACATCAAGGTAATCAGTTTCTCATAATCATCAAAAAATTACAAGCCATACTAAGATAAAGGGAAGATATGACCCAGTCAAAGGAACAAATTAAAGGAGATACAGAATTTGGAACAACTAATCAAAAATGTTCAAACAGACATCCTAAGTCAAGATGATGGAAAATATGGCCATAAAGATAAATGCTGTCTATTAAGAAGACATTGGGGAAAAAAAAAAAAAAAAGAAGAAGACATTGGGTGGGCATAAGAAGAATTTGAAAGCACTCAAAGGAAAATAAAATTATAAGAATGAATAGCACTACAGGTGAGATTAAAATACACTAGAGGCATACAATAGCAGATTTGAACAGGCAGAAGAAAGAATCAGTGAGCATGAAGACAGGACATCTGAAATCAAACAGACGAAAGAACAGGTGCAGAAAAGAATGGTAAAAATGAAGCAGGATCTCAGGGAATTGAATGCCAGCAGAAAGCACACAAACATGTATGTCACAGGTGTCTCAGAAAGGGAAGAGAGGGGAAAAGGGCAGAAAGAATATTTGAAGAAATAATGGTTGAAAATTTCACAACTCTTATAAAAGGCATAAATTTCTGTGCTTTTTGTATAGAACCATTCTATTCAGGGACAAAGAGCACCATGATTCCAATCTGCATGTATTTACTAATCCTTCCCTGAGGTTTGTATATTTTGGATATTGTGGTGTTTTAGATCATTGAGTGTAAAGAACAGAGAATTCAAAAAATATTGCTGTTCTTCAGTTTTGCAGAATTTGAAATTACTCAAATTGAAAATAAATTATTGGACTGTGGACATATTAAAAAAAAAAGGCATAAATTTGCACATCCAAGAAGTGCAATGTACTCCAAACAGAATAAATTCAAATAGACACACGAAGATAAAGAGTGAACTCTGACAGCTGTAAAAGAAAAGCAATTCACTGTATACAAGGGATGCCCAATAAGACTAACTTCTGATTTTTCATCAGAAACCATAGAGGCAAGAAGGAAATGATGTGATATACTTAAGATACTGGACCAGAAAAATTGCTGGCCGAGAATTCTTTATCCAGCAAACTGTCCTTCAAAAATATTCACTGATAAGCAGAAGCTGAGAGTTTGTTAATAAGAAATTTGAACCACAAGAACTACTAAAGGGAGTTCTGCCAGCTGAAAAGAAAAGAAGGAGAGAGAGGCTTGGAGCAGTGTAGAAATGAAGATTATCAGTAAAGGTAACTAAAAAGATCAAAAGAGAGAAAATGATAAGATATGATAAATAAAAGCTAAAGGATAAAATGATTGAAGTAAGTACTGCCTTTATAGTAATTTAAACTCCTCAATCAAAAGAACTTAGATGGGCAAAATGGATTTAAAAATGTGATCCATTTAATATGCTATCTACAAGAGACTAATTTTAGACTCAAAGGTACAAATAAGTTGAAAGTGAAAGGGTGGAAAAAGATATTCCATGGAAATGGTACCAAAAAACAGCTATGGTAGCTGTACTAATATTGGACAAAATAGATGTTAAATGAGGAACAGTTATGAGAGACAAAGAAGGACATTATTTTTAATAAAAGGGGCAATTCACTAAGAAAAAATAACAATCACAAATATCTATGAACCTAACCAAGAGACCTCATAGTATAAGAGGAAAACTCTGGCAAAACTAACAGGCATAATAGACTTCTATAAAATAATAGTTGGAGACTTCAATACACTACTCTCATTAATAGACAGTACATCTAAATGAAGGCTCAATGAGGAATTGGAGAACCTAAATAATATGTTAAATGATCTGGACCTAATGTGTAAATATACCTATCCACATTACATATATATATAGAGAGAGAGGGAGAGAGAGTGAGAGAGAGAATATCAAAACAGCAGGATATACATTCTTCTCATGTGCTCATGACTCATTCTTCAAGATTGACAATACAATGGGTCACAAAACAGGCATCAATAAACTTAAAAAGATTAAAATTGTACAAAGAACTTTCTCTGATCATAAAGGAATGAGCTTGAAATCAATACAGGGGGAACTGGAAAATTCATCAGTATTTGAGGGTTAAATAATGCACCCTTAAACAATCAGTGGGTCAAAGAAGAAACCGCAAAAGAAATCAGTGTAAATATTTCATGACAAATGATAATGAGAACACAACAATTCAAAAATTATGGGATGTAGTGAAGGCACTGCCAAGAGAGAAATTTATGATACTAAATGCCTACATTAAAAAAGAAGAAAGAGGGCGGGCCACAGTGGCTCAGCAGGTAAGAATGCTTGCCTGCCACGCCCAAGGACCTGGGTTCGATTCCCAGTGCCTGCCCATGTAAAAAAAGAAGAAAGAGCCTAAATCAAAAACTAACCTAACACCAGAAAGAACTAGAGAAAGAACAGCAAACTAATCCCAAAGCAAGCAGAAGGAAAGATATAACAAAGATTAGAGCAGAAATAAATGAAATTGAGAAGAAAAAAACAAAATAGAGAATCAATAAAATCAAAGGTTGGTTCTTTGAGAAAATCAACAATATTGGCAAACCCTTAGCTAAACTGACAAAGAAAAAAAGAGAAAGGATGCAAAGAAAATCAGAAATAAGAGGGACTGTATTACTATTGATCTTATAGAAATAAAAAAGATCATAGGAGGATACCATGAACAACTGTATGCTAACAAATTATGCAATGTAGATTAAATGAACATTTTCCTAGAAACACTTGAACAACTTACACTGACTCAAGAAAAACTAGAGGACCTCAACAGTCCAATTTCAAGTAGAGGTTCAGTTCAGTCATCAAAAACTTCCCAAACAAAGAATATCTTAGGACCAGATGAATTCACATGGTGAATTCTACCAATTATTCCAAGAAAGATTAACACCAATCTTGCTCAAACTCCGCACCCAACAACAACAACAAAAAAAAACTGAAGAGGAGGGCTACCTTGTAGCTCATTTTATGGGGCCAACATCACATAAATACCAAAGCCTGATAAAAATACTACAAGAAAAGAAAATTATAGACCAATCTCTCTAAGGAATATAGGTGCAAAATCCTCAATGAAACTTGCAAATTGAATCCAATTTAAAAGAATTATGCACCATGACCAAGTGAGTTTTATTCCAGGTATTCAAGAATGAGTCAGCAAAATGTAATCCAGAACACCTCTGTCAGCCAGGAAATCACATGGCTGGATTCTGCTGGGGTATCTGGCTTCTGGACACCTCTCCAGGCTTCTTCAGGGGTGTTTTCTTTATGCATCTCCAAAATCTCTGACTGTGTGGCTCTCTCAGCCCTAAAGATTTTTCCAAAATGGCTCCATCTTAAAGGGCTCCAGTAAGAAACTCCACCTCAAATGGGTGGAGACACATCTCCATGGAAACCATCTAATCAAAAGTTACCACCCACAGTTCTGTGGGTCACTTCTCCATGGAAACAATCAAAAGTATCCCACTGAGCAATATTGAATGAGGATTAAAGGACATGAATTTTCTGAGGTACATAATAGCTTCAAACTGGCACAACCCTGTTGTGGATGATGAAGGTGGTTAAAATTATAAATACAATCATTTTCTTTCATGAATTAGAACAAATGTATGTCACAACTACAGGGTGTTAATTATACGGTTGTATATGGAAAAATGTACCTAATGCAAACCATGGGTTATAGTTAACAGTAATATCTTAACGTTCTTCCAGCAACTGTAACAAGTTTCATACTAATGCTACATGTTAATATGGGAGTATAGGGGTCATGGGGTTTTCTTTTGGAAGCTATGAAAATGTTCTAAAATTGACTGTTGCAATGAAAGGACAGCTCTGTGGTTATATTGAGAACCATTGATTGTACTCTGAATGGACTGTATGGTCGGTGAATAAAACTTTTGAAAAAACTCACAGATGTTCCATAGAAAATGACAAAACATCAAGCTTTCCTCAACCATTTAACCAGATATCCACTTCTTATAACACACATACACACATACACACACAAACACTATGTACACGAATAGCACTGTTTGTAAAAAGGATCTTAATATTTTAGTAAAATTTTGAAAATTAAAAAAAAGAAAACTTAAAAGAAGTTGAGAAGGCATCATAGACCAGTAAAAAAAAGAAGTGTTCAAGAATTAGCTATTTGGCTGAAATGTATGATATTATTTTGAAGAGCAGAACATAAAATTTGTCAACTATGTAGTAATAAAAAATTTAACTCCATAATACTTAGGAGCGAGAAATGAACTTTATTATTATAAATCCTGACATTAAATGGGAATGAACTTAGTCCTAGTCAAGTATGATATTTGCTATTGGTTTCTCTTTTTTTAAAGTTTCATTTAGGTATGTTTTACATACCATTAAATCCACCTATTTCAAGTGTAGAATTCAATGATTTTTAGTAAATTTACCAAATGGTACAAGCAGCATATAAGTCCATTTTAGACATTTTCATTCCCCCAATAAGATCCACCCAATAAGATTCTGCCTATCTACAGTCATTATTCATTCTATTAATCTGCTTTCTTTCTCTAGGAATTTGCCTTTTCTGTACATTTCATACAAATGGAATCATATAATATGTAATTTCTTGTGTATGGCTTCTTTCAATTAGCATAATGCTTTTTTTAAAAAGGAATAATGATATAATAGTTTAATACAACCACAAATCCACAAAATAATTTTAATATTTGTGCCTGGGCTAGCATCACCTTACACTGTAACATTCCTATATACACATAAGCATTTTATTCAAGTACAAATGTTTGTTAAAAGAGTAAATTAAGCAATTGCTTATACAAATGTGAATAGACACTGTAGGGTATTTTTCTTCTTGAATTATTTTTGTACATCCAATTACATGTCAGTATAATGCTTTGATCCAAGAAGCACTTTAAACTGTGAAGTATGACAACTCCTTTTGAGAGGAAGCTAATATGGAAGCCTAACTATTTTGAGTGATATTTCTCTTCTTCTTTTATTTTAGCTGCCATGAATGGGTAAGACAAAAAAAAAAATTCCAGCTTTCAGAGACCCTAGAAACATTTTTTTCTAATCAATAAAAAGATAAAATCTTATGGTAATTATCAGACATTTCCTTCATTTCTTAATCAGAGCATTGTTGAATGCACAAATATAAAGGAAGTATTGAAGTGAAGCGAAGTTTGTTATGGAATTATGGGTTAAATCAGTTATTAGAGAAAAAGAATCCATCAGGTAACTGCTCATTTACTTTACGTTTTAACATACTACATCTCAATTTTGTAATTCAAGATTCCAGTTAAATACTTCTAATTCACTTGAACTACAATGGTAATAACTTAATTTGAATCTTTATATTTACCTTAAAGGGACATGCTAAATATTTTTTTTGACATTACTTCTAAACTCAGATGAAGCACAAACATCCCCCCACAACTAATATTCAGCTCAAACAAATAGAGAGTTGGTACAGCAAAAGCTCTCACTGTTTAACATTTCCATCAGAGTAAGTACAAATAAACAAAATTAAGTACTGTAGAAACATTTAGTAGATAAGAACTTAACATGAATCAAGTGACTGAAATTAAAAGGTAAATATTCTTCCATTCCGATTTGAATATTTTCAATAAATTATTTCCTACTTTAAAAAATAGACACTAATAATGTGGTTTTCCTGTGTCCTAACATGGTTTCACTTTCAGTTTTGTGCATATTTAATTCTAAGATTAGGGAGATGAGGGCAAAATGATGGTTTAGTGAGGTGTGGAATTTAGTTTGTCCTCCAGAGCAGCTAGTAAATAGCCAGGAACAGTACAGAACAACTGCTGGGGCTACATCAGTGACAGGACACACCAGTCTGGACAAGCTGGACTGGCTGAGACCCCATACAGAACTGTAAGCCCCCCAATCTACAGAAGCCAGCACCCCTCCCCCATCGCTGCAGGAGGCTGGTTTCCCAAGGGGAAAGGAAACAGACTTTACTAGCAGCAAGGGCTTAGCTGAACCAAGCTCTACTTGTGGAATTAAATAACAAATTCTCACTACTGAAAATAGGCACCCAGCACAGAGAAACTTAGAATAAGCATTAAAGGTACTAGGAATTTTTGCCCTGGCAGAGATGGGGCAGGTCTGACAGGAAAAAAAGAGCCTGAGGCTTTTTGAGTCAGACATCACAAAATATTACAAAAGCACTGGACCCAGGGTTCCAGGAATATGGCGGAATAGGATAGGTCAAGTTCACCCCTGCTCCAAGGAACAGTTAGAGAAGGGACAGGAAGGTGACTGAGATGATAATTCCAGGGGTAAGTGATGTAGGAGGATCTTCTACACCACATAGGGAGGCCCTGGTTACAAAAGGTGTAGAATTGAGATGTAGAGAACTGGAGATCATCCAGCTGGTGCAGACAGCCTAACACAGAAACCCAGAGTCCTCAGGAGTGCATAGGGGCAGTCAGGGACTAGGAATGCTCTGCATGAGCTGTACCACATACCCACAGCCTCTGCACCATACCTCTACAACCCCATGACATGCACCCCATGCTCAAACGCAGCAGTGTAGTGCCCCCAACCTGTGCCTATACATGCGTTGCAATGCATCACTGCACTGTTGTGCCCCAACCCATGCTCTGCATCCTTCTCCACCTCTGCCCCACAAATACAAAGCTTTAGACTACTGAAGGAAATTAACTTATCAAGTTAATTTGATAAACCAATCAAGATATTTACATGCTATGAAGACAACAGAAGATCAAGATCAAGATGCAGAGAGATAAAGCCCAGCTTACTGACCAAATTTAAACACTGGAGGAGACACAGA
Source organism: Tamandua tetradactyla (assembly GCF_023851605.1). Classification (NCBI taxonomy): domain Eukaryota; kingdom Metazoa; phylum Chordata; class Mammalia; order Pilosa; family Myrmecophagidae; genus Tamandua; species Tamandua tetradactyla. The sequence goes on along the minus strand of NC_135327.1, from coordinate 128,951,389 downwards.
CTCTGGAACAACTAATCAAATATGTTCATATAACTCTACTAAATGGCTAATGACATAAAGGAGATCAAGAAGACACTAGAAGAACATAAAGAAGAATTTGAAAGAAAAAGTCATAGAGATTAAAGATGCTGCAGACCAAATAAAAAAATATACTAGAGACACACAACAGCAGATTTGAAAGAAACCAAAGAAAGAATGAGCAAACTACAGGACAGAACAACTAATTTTGAACACTCAAAAGAGTAAATGCAAAAAAGATGGAAAATTTTAAATTGGATCTCAGAGAAATAATGGACTAAAAAAGCACACAAATATAAGAATCATTGATGTCCCAGAAGGAGAAGAGAAGAGTAAAGAGCTAGGAAGAGTAGTTGAAGATAAATGGGGACAAACTTCCCAGCTCTTATAAAGGATATGAATGTGCAAATCAAGGAAGCCCAACGAACTCCAAATAGAATAAATCCACATAGGTCTTCCCCAAGACACATACTAATCCATCTGTCAAATGTTGAAAAGAAGCAGAAAATCTTGAAAGCAGCAGAGAAAAACGATCTACTACATACAAGGTAAAGCACATAAGACCGAGTTCAGACTATTCAACTAGCTCTATGGAGGTGAGGTGGCAGTGGCATGACATATTTAAGATCCAGAAAGAGAAAGACTTCCAGCCAAGAATTCTGTATCCAGCCAAATTGTTGTTCAAAACTGAGGGAGAGATAGAAGTTTTCACAGAGAAACAAATGCTGAGACAATATTACCACAAGAGACGGGCCCTACAAGAAATACTAAAGGGAATTCTGCCAGTTGAAAAAAAAATAAAGACAGGAGGGGGAGGTCTGGAGGAGGGTACTGAATTGATAAGTATCAGTAAGGGCAACTGAAAGGATAAAAAAAGAGAGAGGGAAAAGAATATATAGATCTGACAAACAAAATCCAAAAGATAGGATGGTGGATTCAAGAAATGGCTTTTCAGTAATAACTTTGAATGTTATTACTGAAACATTAAGACTAAACTTACCAAGTAAAAGATACAGATTGGCAGAATGGATTAAGAAATACAATCCAGATATATGCTGCTTGGAAGAGACTCATCTTACACACAAGGATACAAATAGATTGAAAGTGAAAGGATGGAAGAAGATGTTCCATGCAAGTTGTAACCAAAAGAAAGCAAGAGTAGCTATACTAATATTGGACAAAATAAACTTTAAATGTAAAGACATCATAAGAGACAAAAAGGACACTATATATTAATAAAAGGGACAATTCACCAAGAAGATATAACAGTCATAAATGTTTATGCTCCCAATCAAGGCACTCCGAAGTACATAAGACAGACATTGGCAAAACTGAAGGGAGTGATAGATGTTTCAACAATAATAGCAGAAGACTTCAATACATCACCCTCCTCTATAAGCAGAACAACCAGACAGAGGATCAATAAGGAAATAGAGAAGTTAAACAACATGATAAATGAATAAGAACTAACACAGATGCCTACATACGTCTGTATATCCTGGTGTTTTGGGGTTCAATATGCATGGGACATTCTCCAAGATAGATCATATGCTGGGGCATAAAACAGGACTTCATAAATTTAAAAACATTAAAATTATTCAAAGCACCTTCTGTGATCACAATGGGATGAACCTGGATTTCAATAACCACCAAAGAATCAGAACTTTCACAAATATATGGAGATTAAATAACATACCAGTGGGCCGAAGAAGTAATTGCTAGGGAAATCAGTAGTTATCTAGAGATGAATGAAAATGAGAATATATCATATCAAAACTGATGAGATGCAGCAAAGGCTGTGCTGAGATGGAAATTTATTGCCCTAAATGCCTGTATCAAAAAATAAGAAAGGGCGGGCAATGGTGGCTTAGCAGGCAGAGTTCTTGCTTGCCATGCCAGAGACCTGGGTTTGATTCCCAGTGCCTGCACATGCAAAAAAAGAAAGGAAGAAAGGAAGGAAGGAAGGAGGGAGGGAGGGAGGGAGGGAGGGAGTAAAGAAAAAAAGAAAGAAAGAAAGAAAGAAAGAAAGAAAGAAAGAAAGAAAGAAAGAAAGAAAGAAAGAAAGAAAGAAAGAAGGAGCAAACATTGAGAACTTAACTGCTCACCTGGAGGAACTTGAGAAAGATCAGCAAACTAACCCCAAAGCAAACAGAAGAAGAGAAATAACAAAGATTGCAGCAGAGTTCAATGAATGGGAGAACAAAAGAATAATAGAAAGAATCAATAAAACCAAAAGTTGATTCTTTGAAAAAAATCAATAAAATTGATGGGCCACTAGCAAGGCTGACAAAGAGAAAAAGAGAGAGGATGCAAATAAACAAAGTCAGAAATGAGAGGGAGTCATTACCACAGACCCTGGAGAAATATAAGAAATCATAAGAGGATACTGTGAATAACAATATGCAACAAACTAGACAACTTAGATAAAATGGACAAATTCCTGGAAATGCACAGACAAGCTACACTAACTCAGGAAGAAATAGAAGATTCAACAAACCAATCACAAGTAAAGAGATTCAAGCAGTCATGAAAAATTTTCCTACAAAGAAAAGTCCAGGGTCAGATGGCTTCACAGGAGAATTTTATCAAACATTACAAAAAGAACGAACACTAATCCTGCTGAAAGGATTTTCCTCCAAAAAAATTGAGGAAAAAGGAACACTACCTAACTTATTTTATGAAGCTAACATCATTTTAATATCAGAGTGATTCTATTTTTACTTAAAATGCTTGTTAATAAGTTAAGAAAATTTAATCCTTCTGTATTAGATAGGGTTCTTTAGAGAAATAGAATCAACAGAAAATATTCATAAATATAAAATTTATAAAAGTGTCTCACGTAACCATGGGAATGTAGAGCCCAAAATTTGCAGGGCAGGCTGTGAAGCTGATGACTCTGATGGAGGGTCTGGATGAACTCCACAGGAGAGGCTCACTGGCCGAAGCAGGAAGGAAGACTGTCTCTTCTGAATCCTCCTTAAAAGGCTTCTAGTGGTTAGATTAAGCATCACTCATTAAAGAAGACAGTCCCCTTGGCTTATTACAATTGGAATCAGCTGTGGATGTAGCCAAAATGATCATGATTTAATTCTATGAAATATCCTCATAGCAAAAGACAGGCCAGCACTTGCCCAACCAGACAAACAGGTACCACCACTTGGCCAAGTTGACACATGAACCTAACTATGACAGTCCGCCTCTTGTCCACTTGGCAGTTATACTCATCACCTTAAACCATACCTAATTTCTAAATAGAAAACTGTAAAAGACACATTTTTTCTCACCTAACAATACTCAACTGTCCTTCAGATTAGCTGGAAACACATTAAATCTCTCCAGAATAGGATGCATGTATTTGGGTAATATTCATTCTTAAACTAGATATCCCACTACTTAAATAGTGTAACATGAACAAAACAGCATGACAGCCCTCATTTCTGTAACTGATTATGTGGCCGCAGTTTCATATTTATCACTATCTTCTTCCACAACCCATTCCATGCTCCCTTTAACTTCAGCAATCACTTTAGATGGCCGTGGTTCTTTGCCTGGTGGGGTGACCTAAACCTTCATTCCTGAAGTTTCAGAGCCATTGGTAGTCCTGTGGGATTAGGTTGTTGCAGTTTTCCATTGATTTTAGTCACAGGGCATGGTAGTATTAAAAGATGCCCTAGGGGACCTCCTATATTCCAGGAAAATGCTTCTTTACCTCCATTGTGTAGTTGCAGTCCTGTTTCCCCCTGTTAGTAAGGGTCAATCACCCCAGATAATAATGTAATCCCCTTCTTGGCTTGTTGATCCAAGGGCATGAGTAGCCCAAAGTGACCAGGCGGCAGTCTTAGATTCCAGTTCAATGGAATCATTGTTGTTTCTCCTGGTGGAAGCACTCCCCGTTTTGGAACTAAAACCTGTAGACTAGCAGAGCTCAGGGTCTCAGGGACAGGAAGCAAAAATTTTCCTAGTGGATCACTAGGGGTAATAGTGAGTGGTGCACTCCCATTTCCACCTCTTGGTTCCTGGACCCATGGATCCTGACTATGGGAGAAATAGCACCATACAGCGGATGCTGATTCAGAGCATATACAGCTTCCTGGAGAACATTACCCCAGCCCTTCAAGGTATTGCCACCTAGTTGGCACCATAATTGAGTTTTCAAAAGGCCATTCCACCGTTCTATCAATTCAGCTGCTTCTGGATGATGGGGAACATGGTAAGACCAGAGAATTCCATAAGTATGTGCCCATTCCCGCACTTCATTTGCTGTGAAGTGTGTTCCCTGATCAGAAACAATGCTGTGTGGAATACCATGATGATGGGTAATGCATTCTGTAACCCCATAGATGGTAGTTTTGGCAGAAGCATTGCATGCAGGGAAAGCAAACCCATATCCAGAGTATGTGTCTATTCCAGTTAGAACAAATCACTTCCCCTTCCATGAAGGGAGTGGTCCAATGTAATCAATTTTCTACCACGTAGCCAGCTGGTCACCTCGGGGAACAGCGCCATCTCAGGGGCTGAGTGTAGGTCTCTGCTGCTGGCTGATTGGGCACTCAGCAGCGGCTGTAGCCAGGTCAGCTTTGGTGAGTGGAAGTTCATGTTGCTGAGCCCATGTATAACTTCCATCCCTGCCAACATGACCACTTTGTTCATGAGCCCATTGGGCAATGACAGGAGGAGATGCTGGGGAAAGAGACTGACTGGTATCCATGGAATGGGTCATCTTATCCACTTGATTATTAAAACCTTCCTCTGCTGAAGTCAACCTCTGGTATGCATTCACATGGGACACAAATATCTTCATGTTTTTAGCCCACTCAGAAAGGTCTATCCACATACTTCCTCCTAGACTTCTTTTATCACCAGTTTTCCAATTATGTTCTTTCCAAGTCCCTGACCATCCAGCCAAACCATCAGCAACAGCCCATGAGCCAGCATACAAACGCACCTCTGGCCAGTTTTCCTTCCAAGTAAAATGAACAACCAGGTGCACTGCTCAAAGTTCTGCCCACTGGGAGGATTTCCCCTCACCACTGTCCTTCAAGGACACCCCAGAAAAGGGCTGTAGTGCTGTAGACGTTCACTTTTGGGTGGTACCTGCACATCGTGCTGAACCATCTGTAAACCAGGCCTGAGTTTTCTCTTCCTCAGTCAATTCACTGTAAGGAACTCCCCAAGAGGCCCTAGCTCTGTCTGGGAAAGAGAAGGTAATGTGGCAGGAGTGGAGACCATGGGCATTTGGGCCACTTCCTCATGTAACTTACTTGTGCCTTCAGGACCTCCTCTGGCCCTATCTCATATATACCATTTCCATTTTATGATGGAGTGCTGATGCACACACCCAACTTTATGGCTTGGTGGGTCAGACAACACCCAGCTCATGATACACAACTCAGGTCTTATGGTAACTTGGTGGCCCATGGTTAAGCATTCAGTCTCTACTAAAACCCAGTGGTAGGCCAAAAGCTGTTTCTCAAAAGGAGAGTAGTTATCTTCAGCAGATGGTAAGGCTTTGCTCCAAAATCCTAAGGGTCTGCATTGTGATCTCCCATGGGAGACTGCCAAAGGCTCCAAATAGCATCTCTATTTGTCACTGACACAGCACCATTGGATCTGCTGGATCATATTGTTCAATTGACAGAGCAGCTTGTACAGCAACCTGGACCTGTCACAGAGCCTCCTGTTGTTCAGGTCCCCACTCAAAAATTAGCAGCTTTTCTGGTCAATCAATAAATGGGCTAGAGTAGCACACCCAAATGAAGAATGTGTTGTCGTCCAAATCCAAAGAGATCAACTAGGTTTTGTGCCTCTTTTTTGGTTGTAGGAGGGGCCAGATACAGCAACTTATCCTTCATCTTAGAAGGGATGTGTCGACATGCCCTACACCACTGGACACCTAGAAATTTCATTGAGGTGGAATGCCCCTGTATTTTTGTCAAATTTATCTTCCATCCTCTGACACACAAATGCTTTACCAGTAAGTCTAGAGTAGTTCTACTTCTTGCTCACTAGGTCCAATCAACATGATATCATCAATATAATGGACCAGTATGATGTCTTGTGGGAGGGAGAAATGATCAAGACCCCTGCAGATAAGATTATGACATAGGACTGGAGAGTTGGTATACCCCTGAGATAGTACAGTGAAAGTATATTGTGGACCTTGACAGTGAAAACAAACTGTTTCTGGTGGTTCTTACTAATAGCTATTGAGAAAAAAAGCATTTGACAGATCAATTTCTGCACACCAGGTACCAAGGAATGTACTGATTTGCTCGAGCAATGATGCCACATCTGGAATAGCAGCTGCAATTAGAGTTACCATCTGGTTGAGTTTATGATAATCCACTGTCATCCTCCAAGACCCATCTGTTTTCTGCACAGGCCAAATAGGAGAGTTGAATGAGGATGTGGTGGGAATCACTACCCCTGCATCCTTCAAGTCCTTAAGAGTGGCGGTAAGCTCTGCAATCCCTCCAGGAATCCAGTATTGCTTCTGATTTACTATTTTGATGGTAGGGGCAGTTTTAGTGGCTTCCAGTTGGCCTTTCCCACCATAATAGCCCTTACTGCATGAGTTAAAGAGCTAATGTGGGGATTCTGCCAGTTACTCAGTATGTCTATTCCAATTATGCATTCTGGAACTGAGGAAATAACTACAGAATGGGTTCGGGGCCCCACTGGACCCACTGTGAAATGGACCTGAGCTAAAACTCCATCAATCACCTAACATCCATATGCCCCCACTCTTACTGATGGACGAAAGTGATGTATGGTGATTATCATAAACTCAACCAGATGGTAACTCCAATTGCAGCTGCTGTTCCAGATGTGGCATCATTGCTCGAGCAAATCAGTACATTCCCTGGTACCTGGTGTGCAGCAATTGATCTGTCAAATGCTTTTTTTCTCAATAACTATTAGTAAGAACCACCAGAAACAGTTTGCTTTCACCGTCAAGGTCCACAATATACTTTCACTGGAATTAATGTCACTTCTGAGCCAGTGTCTAACAATCCCCAAAATATCTGATCATTTCCTTTTCCCCAGTGCACAGTGTTGGTCAGGTTCATGTGTCAACTTGGCCAAATGGTGGTACCTGTTTGTCTGGTTGCACAAGTGCTCGCCTGTCTGTTGTGATGAGTACATTTCATAGAATTAAATCATGATCACACTGGCTGCATCCACAGCTGATTCCATTTGTAATCAGCTAAAGGGGAGTGTCTTCTGCAATGAGTGATGCTTAATCTAATCACTGGAAGCCTTTTAAGGAAGACTCAGAAGAGATAGTCTTCCTTACAGCTTTGGCTGGTGAAACTCTCCTGTAGAGTTCATCCAGACCTTCCATCGGAATCGTCAGCTTTACAGCCTGCCCTGCAGATTTTCGACTCTGCGTTCCCATGGTCATGTGAGAGACTTTTATAAATTTTATATTTGCGAGTGTTCCCTGTTGATTCTGTTTCTCTAGAGAACCCTAACTAATGTATCTTGGTATCAGGAGACGTTCTTAAGAAACAGAATTTTAAAAATGGGTTTTATGAATGTTTTTTTACTCCAACAGGACACAAAGGCACTAAGGACTCTGATTGCCATAATCAAAATGACACTCCCAGTCCATGGACTGAGTTGGCAAAAGAGATAGTCAAAATATCACCATTCAACTCTCCTAATGCTTCACTCGTACGAGGCCAGGCTCTGGGGGATAATGGTTTTGACACCTTTACAGTTTTGTGGAAATAAGAGGATTAGAGATGTTGGCTGGTTGTTGTTAGATACACTGGCTACACTAAGGAGTGAAAGGGATGGGCTTAAGGCTTCAAACGAGAAACTTAAGCGCCATCTGACAGATGCAGATGTTTCAGTGAGAGTCCTGAAGGAAAATCTTATTTCCTGTAGGTGTAGACTTGAGATCTCTGAAAATCAGACTCAGAATCTTATTGTTAGAGTAGCAACTTTACAACTTAAACTGAAATCTCAATGTTGCATGGTGTCTGCTGTTAAAGTGAGGGCATTGATTGGAAAGGAGTGGGACCCTGAAAAATGGGATGGTGACATATGGATTGATAATGATGTCAGGGGTGAGGTTGGAACCCTAGGTCATGCCGAGTCTCTCTAGATAACCCTGTAATAGTCTGCCCTGAGGACATAACCACCCAACCTCCAGTTTACCATGAGGAGTTGGCCACCCAACCTCCTCATGAAGGGATTAGCCCTAGAGTGGTTAATCCTGTTTCACCAGATGAAACTGCAAATGAATACCCTAAAGCGAATGGCTTGGAAGATATTTCAAATTCTTTTCATGACCCACTCCCACCAACCCTCATTTCTTCCAGACCTAAAAGTAGACTAAAGTCCCAACAGGCCCCTAAAGGTGGGGTACAAAGTATCATACACGAAGAGGTACATTATACTTCAAAAGAACTGTGTGAGTTTTCCAATTTACGTAGACAGAAATCAGGGGAATATGTGTGGCAATGGATTTTAAGGTTGTGGGATAATGATGGGAGGAATATAAGGCTGGATCAGGATGAATTTATTGATATGGACCCACTAAGCAGAGATTCTACATTCAATATTATAGCTCAAGGGGTTAGAAAAGGTATTAACAGTTTGTTTGGATGGTTGGTTGAGACATGGATCAAAAGATGGCCAACATTACCTGAGGTTGAAATGCCAGAACTGCCCATTTGCTTCAGGGCATTCATTTGCAGTTTCATCTGGTGAAACAGGATTAATCGCTCTAGGGTTAATCCCTTCAGGTGGAGGTTGGGTGGCCAACTCCTCAAGGTAGGCTGGAGGCGGGACAGCTATGTACTCAGAGCAGACTATTATAAGGTTATCTAGAAAAGATTTAGCATAACCTAGGGTTTCAATCTGTCCGCCGACATCATTATCAATCCATATGTCACCATCCCATTTTTTCAGGATCCCTCTCCTTTCCAATCAACGCCCTCACTTTAACAGCAGACACCATGCAAGATTGAGATTTCAGTTTATGTTGTAAAGTTGCTACTCTAACAATAAGATTCTGAATCTGATTTTAAGAGATCTCAAGTCTACGCCTACAGGAAATAAGATTTTCCTTCAGGACTCTCACTGAAATGTCTGCATCTATCAGATGGTGCTTAAGCTTCTCTTTTGAAGCCTTAAGCCCATCCCTTTCACCCATTAATATATACAGTGTATCTAACAACAACCAGCCAATATCTCTATACTTACTATTTCCACAAACTCCCTAAAGCTGTCAAAAACATAATTCCCCAGAGCCTGGCTTCCTACAAACGAAACATTAGAAGAATCGAATTGTGGTATTTTGACTCTCTCATTTGCTACTCACTCCAAGGATTGGCAATGTCATTCTGACTGTGGAAATCAGAGTCCTTAGTGCCTTTGAGTCCAGTCAGTTTAGAAAAACCCATTCATAAAAACCCATTTTTAAGATTCTGTTTCTTAAGAATCACTCGTGGTACCAAGATGCATTAGTTAGGGTTCTCTAGAGAAACAGAATCAACAGGAAATATTCGTAAATATAAAATTTATAAAAGTGTCTCACATAACCATGGGAACATAGAGTCCAAAATCTGCAGGGCAGGCTGTGAAGCTGAGGACTCCAATGGAGGGTCTGGACGAACTCCACAGGAGAGGCTCACTGACGGAAGCAGGAAGGAAGACTGTCTCTTCTGAATCCTCCTTAAAATGCTTCCAGTGACTAGATTAAGTATCACTCATTAAAGAAGGCACTCCCCTTGGCTGATTACAATTAGAATCAGCTTTGGATGTAGCCAAAATGATCATGATCTAATTCTATAAAATATCCTCATAGCAAAAGACAGGCCAGCACTTCCCAACCAGACAAACAAGTACCGCCACCTGGCCAAGTTGACACATGAACCTGACCATGACACCTTCTTTTATGGTGTGAATATTTAAATTCTCATTGCTTATTTTGGAACCATCTATCTAGAGGAAATAGTACATATGTAATTAAACAAATTGGTAGAAACTTTAATAATGTTTTTCATTTTTAAACATTGCCATCATTGGAGTCAAATTTTGACTTCATATTCAGTTACAATATATATTAACAGTTCAAGAATGAAGGGAAATATTCTGCAGTATGATGTATGATGTACCAGCATATAAATGGTAAGGATATGCATGAAAACACTTTGTTAGGGGAACTGCACTGGAAGATTTATGGAAGCGTGTGAAATTGCACCTAAAATTGTGTTATTAGTTACTATGAACAGAAAGATAAATTTATTGTACTTGAGGAATGAATGTATTTAATGTACTTAGTTACCTTAGTTTAAATGTCTAATGTTCCTAGTTTTTCTTCTTAAAATGTATTTCTATTTTGTATTGATGTCTGCACAGGTTTTTGTCAAGTGTGATTTCTGTTTCTATTTATATAATCATCAAATCACTGATTTTCATGACTTAAATCACATTTAAATAATTTTAATAAATGTATATTTTACAACCTAAAAAAAAGATTGGGTGCTATGTCATACATACATTATTCAAATATTATAGGAAATAAATCATGAATGGTTAAATTTATCTTAGTTAACTATCACAAAACATCAGTAGAAATAAAGGTATCACAGAAATGAAAGCAAAGAGAAGCCAGAATAGGATGAGCTACAAGAACTAGTTGAATATTTGATGAAAGTGGATCCAAGTAAAAGCAAACTTGCCATGTTCCTATGGAAGAAACAATAAACTCCATGTTTTGTCCACATTAATATTATACCCTAGATGATGGCAGTCCTTTCTCTGATGTTTGTAAGAGACTGTCTTTAATAAACAGCACTATGCAGGCACTTATTGTCAGCATAAAAATTACAGTGGTTAGAAAAAATGTAAAATTACTGGTTATGAATTAATATAAACCCGTATTTTGGCCAGCTTTCTAGAAAATATGTGTGTATTTAAGGAGCTAATAAAACATCTTACTGCTTCATTTTTTTTTTACTCTTGAATATGCTTTTTAAAAAAATTTTTTATTAATTAAAAAAATTACAAGAAACAAACATTCCCAACACATGCACTCAGCAATTCACAATATCATCACATAGTTGCATATTCAAGATCATGATAATTTCCCAGAACATTAGCATCAATTCAGAAAAAGAAATAAAAAGACAACAAAAAATTATAACAAACAGAAAAAAAAAATTTTACAGGCCATACCCCTTACTGATCACTTTCATTGATCACTAGCATTTCAAACTAAATCTATTTTAACATTTGTTCCCCCTATTATTTATTTTTATTCCATATGTTCCTCTCATCTGTTGACAAGGTAGATAAAAGGAGTATCAGACACAAGGTTTTCACAATCACACAGTCACATTGTGAAAGCTATATCATTATACAATCATCATCAAGAAACATGGCTACTGGAACACAGCTCTACATTTTCAGGCAGTTCCCTCCAACCTCTCCCTTACATCTTGGATAACAAGGTGATATCTACTTAATGCATAAGAATAACCTCCAGGATAACCTCTTGACTCTGTTTGGAATCTCTCAGCCATTGACACTCTGTCTCATTTCACTCTTCCCCCTTTTGGTCGAGAAGGTTTTCTCAATCCCTTGATGCTGGGTCTCAGCTCATTCTAGAGTTTTTCTCAATCCCTTGATGCTGAATCCCAGCTCATTTTGGGATTTCTGTCCCACGCTGCCAGGAAGATCCACACCCCTGGGTGTCATGTCCCATGTAGAAGGGGGAGGGTGTTGAGTCTGCTTGCTGTGTTGGCTGGAGAGAGAGGCCACATCTGAGCAACAAAGAGGTCCTCTTGGGGGTGACTCTTAGGCTTAATTTTAAGTAGGCTTGACCTATCCCCTGTGGGGTTAAGTTTCATATGAACAAACCCCAAAACTGGGGGCTCAGCCTATAGCTTTGGTTGTCCATACTGCTTGTGAGAATATCAAGAATTCAACCTGGGGAAGTTGAGTTTTCCCCCGTTCTCACCATTTGCAAAAAGACTTTGCAAATACTTTTCCACTCACTGATCAAATCACTCTGGGATTCATCAGGGCATCACCTGGACAAACCAACAAAATTTCATGTCCTATACAAAGTTCCATGTACTTAAGGTGTTCAATCAACTATCTACATAAGTTATATTAGGAGATGCACTAGTCAAAGTATAGATTTGTATGAAATAAACATTTTTTGCTTTAGCCTCACACATTAGTTGAAATTTTAAAATATTAAGTACCATCCATTTTCAGCACACTGCAGTAATGACATTCTTTTGTTCTTCCTCATGCAAAAACATTTTTTAAATTTGTACATTTAGTCACTATCATTATACACTCTAGGCATTCCTAGATTACACCATCTCAATCTTTATCGTCTTTCTTTGTGATTTCATTTATGCCCCCAGCCCTCCTCCCTCTATCATTCTCATATGCAGCTTCATTCAGTGTTTTAACATAATTGTATTACAGTTAGGTAATATTGTGCTGTCCATTTCTGAGTTTTTATATTCAGTCCTGTTGCACAATCTATATTCCTTCAGCTCCAATTACCCAATATCTTACCCTATTTCTATCTCCTGATGGTCTCTGTTACCAAGGAAATATTCCAAGTTTATTCACTAATGTCAGTTCCTATCAGTGAGACCATACAGTATTTGTCCTTTTGTTTCTGGCTAATCACACTCAGCATAATGTCCTTAAGGCCCATTCATGTTGTTACATACGTCATAACTTAATTCTGTTTTACAGCTGCATAATATTCCATCTTATGTAAATGTCACAGTTTGTTTAGCCAACTGTCTGTTGATGGACATTTTGGCTGTTTCCATCTGTTGGTAATTGTTAATAATGCTGCTATAAACATTGGTGTGTAAATGTCCATTTGTGTCCTTGGCCTCGTGTCCTTTGAGTAGAGACAGCATATAGATGGGTCCTGTTTGTTAATCCATTCTGCCAGACTATGTCTTTTGATTGGAGAGTTTAATCCATTAACATTCAGTGTTATTACTGCATGGGTAGTACTTTCTTCTACTATTTTGCCTTCTGGACTTTATATGTCATATCTAATTTTCCTTCTTTTTACCTTTACTCATAGTCTTCCTTTCTATACTCTTCTCCACACCTCTCTCTTCTGTCTTCGTATCTGTCTCTAGTGTTCCCTTTAGTATTTCTTGCAGAGCTGGTCTCTTGGTCCCAAATTCTCTCAGTGATTTTTTGTCTGAAAATGTTTTAGTTTCTCCCTCATTTTTGAAGGATAATTTTGCTGGATATAGAATTCTTGGTTGGCGGTTTTTCTCTTTTAATAATTTAAATATATTATCCCACTGTCTTCTCGCCTCCATGGTTTCTGCTGAGAGATCTGCACATAGTCTTATTGGGCTTCCCTTGTATGTGATGGATTGCTTTTCTCTTGCTGCTTTCAGGATCTTCTCTTTCTCTTTGACCGCTGACATTCTGATTATTAAATGTCTTGGTGTATGTCTATTTGGATCTATTCTCTTTGATGTACACTGCACTTCTTGGATCTGTAATTTTAAGTCTTTCATAAGAGTTGGGAAATTTTCAGTGATAATTTCTTCCATTAGTTTTTCTCCTCCTTTTACCTTCTCTTCTCCTTTTGGGACACCCACAACATTTATATTCATGTGCTTCATATTGTCTTTCAATTCCCTGAGTCCCTGCTCATATTTTTCCAATTTTTTTCCTATAGTTTCTGTTTCTTGTCGGATTTCAGATGTTCCATCCTGCAGTTCAGAAATCCTATGTTCTGTCTCTCGAAATCTACCATTGTAGGTTTCCATTGCTTTTTTCATCTCTTCTACTGTGTCTTTCATTCCCATAAGTTCTGTGATTTGGTTTTTCAGTCTTTCGGTTTCTTCTTTTTGTTCTTTCCTTGCCTTCTTTATATCCTCCCTCAATTCATTGATTTGGTTTTTGATGAGGTTTTCCATGTCTGTTTGCACATTTGGAATTAATTGTTTTAGCTCCTGTATGTCATTTGAATTGTTGTTTTGTTCCTTTTACTGGGCCATATCTTCAATTTTCCTAGTGTGATTTATTATTTTTTGCTGGCATCTAGGCATTTAATTACCTTAATTAGTTTATTCTGGAGATTGCTTTCACTTCTTTTATCTAGGGTTTTCTTGCTGGATGAATTTGTTGTCTATCTGTTCTTTGACATTTCTTTCAGCTTTATCTGGACCTGTAGCTTAAGTTTAACAGAGGAGAATTTTTCAGTTCCTGTTTTCCTGTTTCTTGCCCTGCTTGTGTGGTGCCTTCCCCCCACACACACTTAGGAGGGTCTACTTAGATATTATAGACCCCAGCCAGATTTTCCCTGACCAAGCTGGCCTCCTATCAGGAGGAAAGAGTCACCTGTGTTGGTTTTCCCTGAGGGTGAGACCCAGCAGGTTGAAAGACTTTCCTGTGAAGTCTCTGGGCTCTGTTATTCTTATACTGCCCAGTATGTGGCACTTATCTGACTGCAGGTCCCACCAGCATAAGATGATGCATTACCTTTAACTTTGGTAGACTCTCCCTGCTGGGGGCATAGTGGAGACAGAGGAGAGGTTGTAGGCTGGTTTTAATGGCTTCAAATTACCAAGCCCTGGTGTCTGAATTCTTTGATGGAGGGATTCCACCTGGGTGGGGCTTCACCCCTCCCCTAGGGAAGTCACAAGCTCCAGATAAGCCCCCAAAAGAGCTCACTTCTGCCTATGCCTGGGGCAGTTGCAGCCTGAAAAGTCCTGCCACTGTATCCAGAGGCAGTCAAGCCTTTGTAGATACACAGCCACAAAAACCTCTGTTTCCTTCTTTTTTTCCCCCCCTTTTTCTGTCAGTCCTGCTCCCTTGGTGCCGGGGCAAAAATGAGCAACCTCCACATTGATCAGGTTCACCTAAGCTGGGGGCCTATTTTTAGTAGTCAGAATTTGTTGATTAGTTCCACAATTGGTGTTTGATTGTGCCCAGTTCCTGCTGCTGGTTAAGTTCTTTCCTTTCCCTTCTGGGAAGCTGCCTGTGGGGGAGGGGTGCTGGCCACCGCAGCTTTGGGAACTCATGGTTCTGGGGGGTGCTTGCAGCCGGTCCAACTGGTCCAGACTGTGGTACGCTGTGTGTGCGGTCACTATTGTGGCTCTGGGAGCTGTTCTGTACTGTTTCTGGTTATTTAGTAGTTGTTCTGGAGGACCAACTAAAATGTGCACGTTGTTAAGCCACCATCTTGACCTGGAAACTGCTTCATTTTTAAGACCTAAATTTATAAGTATGAAGATTAATGGAGCATCAGAGATTATTAAATTATTGGAGAGATATTTGCTGACCTGTCCAATAAATGATCTATATACAGTAAAGCATGTGATCTGACACTTTACTAATTGGAATTTCTGAACACCCAATGCAAATCTTGACTCCACCAGATCACCACACTAAATGACCTAATCACACAAGAATACTTGACCACAATGGGATTAATGCTATGCTGTTTTCAGGATGGTAAAATGGGGGGAGGAAAAGAAAGTCAAAAGAAGAATATTACCTGACAGGAATTAACTCTTAACTAACAAAGCATTTTAATCCATTCCCACTCTCTCACTATGCTGGATAAAATAGTTATTATCATATTATTATACCATAGGAAAGCAAAGCAAATAACTTTGTATAATAGGTTACCTTGCATTATACCTCTTGGTTCCAAGGGAATGTATAGAAGTCATTCCCATCAGAAAAGCACCTTAAAGGAGGACTGACAAAAGTGAAATACAAAGTAGTTTTGTTTCTGCTAACCTAAAGTCAGCAACTATATGAAGTTAAAAACACTCCTCTCCTCTCTCCCATCATGTACTTAAAATAGCAAATAATTTACTTAGAACAATTTTTATCCACATAAATAAAAATGTGGGGAACCAATTCATATACTGACTGTGTTAATGCAAATTATGTGGTAAATTTGTATAAACTCAATTTAAATAGTTTATTAAAAAGCTAATTTAAAACAAGGGCAGGTAAGATGACAGTGTAGGGAGATGTGGAATATAGGTAGTCCTCTAGAGCAACTAGTAAATAGCCGGTAACTGCCTGGAACAACTGTTTGGGGGACATCTGTGACTGGACAAACATTGTACATTAGTCTGGAAAGAGTGGAAGGGCCAAGATCATGGCACAGAACAGTAAGTAAAGCCCTCAAATTCCAGATGCTGGCACCCCTCCCCACAGGCATGGTAGGCTCATTTGCAGACACTGCCCCAAGAGAAAAAGAAGCAGTCTGTGCTAACAGCAAGTGAAGGCGGCTCAACCAGGGTCCAGTGGTGGTTGGTTTGTTTTGTTTTGTTTAACTTTTTTTTATTGTATAGTATAATATAAATACAAAGTGAAGAAATAAAAGAGCAAAAATGTGATGACATGGGTTACAATTTCACAATTTTAGGTTTTTACTTCTAGCTGCTCTAAAATGCTGTAGACTAAAAGAGATATCAATTTAATGATTCAGCATTCATCTTCATTTGTTAAATCCTATCTTCTTTTTATAATACCACCATCAACTTTGATTTTTTCCATCCCTCTCATTAGGGGTGTTTGGGCTATAGTAATTCTAAATTTTTTATATTGGAAGGGTCTGTCACTAATATGGGGTATGGAGATGGAATTATCTGATGTTCTGGAGAGGCTGGGCTAGGTTTCAGAACTTATCTGGACCAGTGGCCCATCTGGAGGTTGCAGGTTTCTGGAAAGTTATTCTAGTGCCTGGAACTCTTGTGGAATCTTATATATTGCCCTAGGTGTTCTTTAGGATTGGGTGAAATGGGCCTGGTTGGGGGTTGGCAGGTTATGGCAAGGTCTACCTGAAACTTGCATAAGACTACCTCCAGAGTAGCCTCTCAACCTTATTTGAACTCACTCTGTAATGATGCTTTATTAATTACATTTCTTTTCCCCCTTTTGATCAGGATGGAATTGTTGATCCCATGATGCCATCCCTGAGAGTCATCTCTCATGTCACCAGGGAGACTTTTACCCCTGGATATCATGTCCCACGTAGGGGGGAGGGCAATGATTTCACTTGCAGAGTTGGGCTTAGAGAGACTGAGGCCACATCTGAGCAACAGAAGAGGTCCTCCAGAAGTAACTCTTAGGCATACCTATAGGCAGTCTAAGCTTCTCTGCTACCTACATAAACTTCACAAGAGTAAGCCTCATGATCAAGGACATGACCTATTGATTTGGATGTCCCTAAAGTTTGACACAGTATCAGGGGATTCCCTGATGGTAGGTTTAATAATTCCATATTTTTCTCCCATCCTTTAGGGGTTTTTGTCAATACTTTTTGATTATCTGCTTAATATACTCTAGGATATATCCAGGCATTACAATAATCTATACAGGATTAAAGGACCTCTTTCTTATTCTGTGCTCCCTGTGTTTCAGCTGTTCAAATGAGCTATACGGATAAGCTGAATTAGATTTTGCACTACAAAAAATTTCAGTTCCAGACCAAATATACCCTTCTTCCATTGCTCTCAAAGAGTATGTGTGGTTCTAAAATATAGACACTGTCTTCCTTACCCCATGTTCTGAATTACTTTAACCCCAACCTGTTTGGCTTCATTCTTATTTCTAAATATCAGATATATATATATATATATATATATATATATATATATATATATATATATATATATATATATATATATATATATATAACAGCCTCTCAAAACCCAGAAATAATAATCACCACTCTAGACTTAATATGCTTGCTCTAAAAGCTTACAATCTAGGCCCCTGTTTCCTTATAAGCATTTTCTAAAGGTGACCATACCATTCTTGTTCTTTTGTTTCTGGTTTATTTTGTCTCACCAAATGCCCCACATGTTCATTCACATCGTTGAATGCCTCACAACTTTGTTCCTTTTTTATAGCAGCACAACCTTTGCTCACAAGTATAAAACATCATTCACCAATCTACTTCTCCATCAGTGCATCCTTCAGCCACCTGCAGTCACTGGGCATCATGCAGAGGGGCCAAAGTCCACAGTCCAATAATATTCTCAAGTTTAGATAATTTCATCATTCCCAAAAGAAAGAAAACCAATAAACACACCCTCACCAAATAGGAAATCAAAACCTCCTCTTAACTCTTGTCCCTCCTCCCATTATTTATGTCTGCTGTTGCTGTGGTAGTGCTGATGGTTTCCTTTTGAACATAGCTTATAGCACGCATTAGCAGTTTTCTCCCTGTTCCCTAGATTTAAAAACTCTTTATACAAGAATCAAATCTTTGATGTGATTCTTGCAAGAACTAATTCATATTTCTAGTGCTAATCAGTGGGACATGTAGGTTTATACAACCCCTTTCAATCTTCTTCATCTTCAATATGGTAATATTACTTTAAAAACCCACTAGAGAACCACCTTCACTCCTGTCTATTCCCTTACATTGGTGTTCAACCTCATTAGGTAACTGTCCACCCATCTCCAGCTTCTATGTATCTCTAAGTCCCCATATTCTGTATTAGAAGCCTCTGATTATATGTCTATGGTGGTCATAAAAGTGAAATCATATAGTATCTAGCCTTTTGTGTCTGCCTAATTTAATTCAGCATTATGTCCTCAAGGCTCATCCATCTTGTCATGTGCTTCAGCACGTCATTTTGT
This sequence comes from Tamandua tetradactyla, assembly GCF_023851605.1. Taxonomy (NCBI): domain Eukaryota; kingdom Metazoa; phylum Chordata; class Mammalia; order Pilosa; family Myrmecophagidae; genus Tamandua; species Tamandua tetradactyla. The sequence goes on along the minus strand of NC_135327.1, from coordinate 128,932,735 downwards.
CTTACTGCTGCATATTTCATCGTACGTATATACCACATTTTGTTGATTCACTCATCTGTTGATGGGCATTTGGTTTATTTCCATCTTTTGGCAATTGTGAATAATGCTGCTATAAACATCGGTGTGCAAATGTCTGTTTGTGTCATTGCTTTCAGCTCTTCTGGGTATATATCAAGTAGTGTTATTGCTGGGTCATAGGGCAACTCAACATTTAGTTTCCTAAGAAACTACCAAGAAATCTTCTAGTTCAGTTAAGTTCATTCCTAAGTAGCTGATTCTTTTAGTTGCTATTTTGAATGGAATTTTTTCCTTAATTGACTCCTCAGCTAGCTCATTGCTTGTGTACAGAAATGTTACTGATTTTTGCACATTAATTTTATATCCTGTTACCTTGCTGAGTTTGTTTATTAGCTCAAGTACTTTGCTGTAGATTCCTCAGGATCTTCCAAGTATAGTATCACATCATCTGGAAGTAATGAGAGCTTGACTTCTTCCTTTGCAATTTGAATGCTTTTTCTTTCTTTGTCCTGCCTTATTGCTCTAGCTAGAACTTCTAGCACAATATTGAATAATAGTGGTGATAGGGGGCATCCTTGTCTTGTACCTGACCTTAGGGGGAAAGCTGTCAGTCTCTCTCCATTGAATACAATGCTGGCTATCAGTTTTTCATATATTTCCTTTATCATATTGTTCTAGCTTGCTTGCTGCTGGAATGCACAATACCAGAAATGGAGTGGCTTTTAAAAAAGAGAATTTAATAAGTTGCAAGTAAACTACTTTCAGGCCATGGAAATGTCCCAATTAAAACAAGTCTATACAAATGTCTAATCTAAGGCATCCAGGGAAAGATACTTTGATTCAAGAAGGCCAGTGAAGTTCAGGGTTTCTCTCTCAAGTGGAAAGGCACATGGCAAACACAGTCAGGGTTTCTCTCTTGGCTGCAAGGGCACATGGCAAACACGGCATGATGAAAGATTACTCTCCAATTCTACTTTGGAAAGTTTAATGTCATCCCATATGAGCCAACCTTCTAAATGGTCTCCAGTGATCCGCACTTCCTGGTACTCACTTGTAACATAAATAGGGCTGACCTGATACTGTGGGAAAGATGGAGTCTAACTTCTGAGAATAGATCACAAACAACATTTTGAGGTCTGAGAGGAGTAAAGGTTTGAAATAATCATTACATGGTATGGGACTAAGAGGAGTCTAGGAAGGCATAGTAAAATTAGACAATGTGGAGAGCAATATATGTTAGAGAAGAAAAGATGGAACCTTAGTCCCTGGTAACCATGGAAGGTTAAAAGTCAATGAAACCCAGAACAGAAAGGAGAAGAAGCTGTCAGGCTGTCTGCACTGCCATGTGACAGAAAAGCCAAGGAACCCCAAAGATTGCCAGCTAGCCAGAATATACCGATCCTGGAAGAAAGCAAGCCTTCTAGTCTCTGAAACCATAAACGATAAATTCCTGGTGTTAAGCCAACTGCATTGTTTTTATTTGTTCTAGCAGCTAGGAAACTAATACAATGTGTATATTTTTAAATTGAGTATTCCTTTTTCAGAAACATACAATGGGTAATGTTAGAAGGAAGACATAGATATCAAACATGGCCTTTTGTCCAGTTACGGAAATGAAGACTTATAGCTTTGCATATTTTCTCCTTGCTTCAGCATGTGTATGTATGTATAGAGAGAGAGAAAGAGAGAAAAAGATATGTATATAGATATATATGCCCTCATGTCTTGGTTTGAGGGAAGTCTACCTAACAAGATACAACAATGCTTTATGCGAAAGAAGAAGTCCTCACACTCTCTCCAAAATGAAGAGTTAAACAGACCCAGCAGTCTTTGTATCATTGTATCCATTGATGGCTCTATTAGATATTTCTCAAATTCAGTTATAGTCTACTGGCTATTCTGTTAACTAAGGAAGAAATGGAGAGTTAACTTCAACACTATATGAAATATATGGGGTAAGAAGGAGGAAAAAGGAATACAAAATTTAAAAATATACACATTGTATTAGTTTCCTAGCTGCTAGAACAAATAAAAACAATGCAGTTGGCTTACCACCAGGAATTTATCGTTTATGGTTTCAGAGACTAGAAGGCTTGCTTTCTTCCAGGATCAGTATATTCTGGCTAGCTGGCAATCTTTGGGGTTCCTTGGCTTTTCTGTCACATGGCAGTGCAGACAGCCTGACAGCTTCTTCTCCTTTCTGTTCTGGGTTTCATTGACTTTTAGCTTCTAGCTGATCCTGGGAGCTTTTTCTTCTGTGTCCAATTTCCTTAAGCATATTGGATTAAGGATTTAAGCATATTGGATTAAGGCCCACTTCATTCAGTCTGCACATACTTTAATAATATATTCAAAGGTTCTTTTTACAAATGGGTTCACACCCACAGGACCATAGGTTGTGATCTGAACATACCTTTTGTGAGGGCATGTTCCATTCCCAATATGTATACATACACACACACACATATACATATACAAACATATATATCTATATACATATCTTTTTCTCTCTTCTCTCTCTCTATACACACATACACATGCTTAAGCAAGGAGAAAATATGCAAAGCTATAAGTCTTCATTTCTGTAACTGGACATAAGGCCATGTTTGATATCTATGTCTTCCTTCTACCATTACCCATTGTATATTTCTGTTGCCTCTGTCAGAGAGAGCCCAGCTGGTTCTAAGCCAACTGCATTGTTTTTATTTGTTCTAGCAGCTAGGAAACTAATACAATGTGTATATTTTTAAATTGAGTATTCCTTTTTCAGAAACATACAATGGGTAACGTTTACTAATGGGCGACTCAAATCTTTATTCCTGGAGGGTGTGAGTCCTCTAGCCCTGTTTTTTTTTTTGGTTACTGGAGTTTTCCTATAACCTTTACTATTGGGTATAGAAGTACTAAGAGGTAGCCCAGATATAACTTTCCTTGCCTCCATTGCATAATAGCAACAATTTCCCTTGATAATCAGGATATATCACTCCATTTCTTTGCTTTTTTTCCTTCAGTGGCATGAAAAGCTCAAAATGCACAAGTGGCATTTTCATCTTCTAATTTAAAAGAATCATTGTTGCTTTCCTTGGTAGACATACTCCCCACTTGAGAACCAAAGCCTCAAAACCAGCAGACCCCAAAGTTGTCAAGATGGGAGGCAAAAAATCTGCAGCTGGGTTACTGGACATAACAGTAAGAAGAACTACTCCTATTTCGACCTCTTTTGATTTCTGAACTTGTGCATTCTGGTTCTGTACAGAGAGCACCATACAAATAACCTTTGGTTCAAAGCATATAATGAATCCTATAAGACTGAATCCTATCTTTTTTTCAGTGTTATCTTCCAATTGGCATTGTAACTCAGTCTTGAGTAAACCATTCAAATTCTTAGTTAGGTTGCCACTTGTGGGAAATGGGGTATGTCGTAAGACCAGCTAATTCCACGGTTGGAGTATATCGGTACTTCTTTTGTTGTTAAATAAGTTCCTTAATTAAAAGCAAACACTGTGCATAATACAATGATAGTGGATAAAGATCCTATGAATCCATGAATGGTGATCCTGGTATAAGTATTATGGGAAGGGAAGGCAAATTCATATTCAGAATACATATTATTCCAGTGAGCATGACTCTTTACCCCTGCTATGACTGCAAAGGCTACATGAAATCAACCAGCCACCCGGTGGTTGGATGGCAGTCTCTTGAACTCAGCTGTACCATAATGGCCTTTATCTTGTGGGTGAGAGAGCCAATGAGGGATTATGCCACTTGCCAATTTTATCTATTCTAATTAGACATTCAGGACCTGGTGAAAAAATCACAAGGTTGTTTCATGAGCCAACTGTGTTCACGATGAGTTGAACTTGGGTTAAGATCCTATCATCTAAACACAATAATGCCCCACTTTGACTGATGGGCTACTGTCATCTGTAGCTTGAGGAATGAGCATCAATTTAAATCCTAGTTATGTCTAAAAGATCAGGTCATTTACTTTTCTGCAGTGCACACTCTGGTAGGTGGTTGTAGTCTTCTTTACAGAGGACTTAGAAGAAGATTATTAGAATACATTTTTGGTAATGCAGCGATTCTTGAGGAACTTCCTTTCAAAAGTGGCCCTGGGTCTCTGTACTGGCTTGGGTCTGGAAATGGGATGAGTTATGAAGGTTTTGAGCCACCAGACCTGAAGTTTCTTCTATATATAAAAAATTAATATTCTATTAGTCACCCCATTTACTTCACTTCTTTAGCTGGCATCTCCATCTCATTAAATGTAGGCAACCATTGAATCCAAATTTCAGTCAACCATCAAGGTAAGTATTAGAACTTTTTCCACCTACATAAGCTAAAATATTGAAGCCATACTCTAGTGAGTGTACCTATATCAATGAATTCAATCTAATCTAGTGTTATATTCTACCCTCCTTGATCTAACACCCTAGGAATCCTCTCTTATACATAATCCTTGGGTTTCTTCTGATCTATATTATTAAAAGATTGCAATTCTTTTGGTGTGTAAGTTATTTCCTGCTGGGTCATAGTGCATGCTGACATGCTAGAGCATGCTGAAATTTGACGTTCATTATAAGTCTAGTGACAACAAGGGGTGGTCATGGTGGGTCTTGAGGAAAATAAGCACCACCTTGCAAGACTGCCTAGGTGCAACACACACAGTTTTCAAGGAAAGGAAGGCCAGCATTCTTTCAAACAAAGGAAGAAGCACACTGCTCCAGTATAAGGCAGTATCAGGATACTGATAAGGCAGTATCAGAGTGATTTTGAGGTTTGAAATTCTGTTTTAACTAAGAATGTCCACAATCCAAATTTCAGGGTTCCGATATTTCTCAATCTTTACATCAGGAAAGTGGCAAGGTTGTGAACCAATCCTTATATTTAAAAACAGAAAGATTAACTTATCTATGTTAACATAGAGTTGCTAAGAGTGATAACTGACATATGACTGACATATGTAAAAAAACCCTTTACACTGTACATATCATCAGTTCTCTCTTTCCTCCTTTATTTAACTCACTTTTCAGAGTAGTGAAAACAGAGTATTTCTTAAATGTGATCTCATCCCTCCCAAACCTGAAATTTCAGCCTTATACTAAATTAGGAATCTTCCTTTTTGCCAGAGCTCTTTTTTTTCTTTAATAGTTTTAATGAAGTATAATTTATGTATCAGAAAACTCACCATATGGTTCAATGATTTTCAGAAACTGTATAGAGTCACCACAATCCAGTTTTAGATTTTGATTGCTCAAAATGTGTCCCTCTCTTTTACTGCTGCATTAGGAAGACTTATTTCATTTATGCTGTAATATGGCAGGAAATGGGTTTATCTGGGTGGGGGCATTGGTGGTGAAAAAATGGTTTAGCTCTCCTAGCTTGCTTGCTATCTTTACTCTAGTCTCCACTTGAGGGCCATTATGATTGAGGCGGTCTGCTACAGAGTTCCCTGTACAGGAGCACATTTAAGATTCTTAAAAAGTGTCATACCCTTCACCGTGGTATTTTTTTAAATAATTTTATTGTAAACCTTAACAAACAAACATACAAACATTCTTGACATACAAACATTCTATACATGGTGTACAATCAGTGGCTCACAATGTTACCTCATAGTTGTGTATTCATCACCATGACCATTTTTTTGAACATTTGCATCTCTGTAGCAAAAGAAATTAAAAAGAAAAAAGAAAAAACTCATACATACTATATACCTTTCCCCTCCCTCTCACTGACCACTTGTATTTCAAACTACTCAATTTATTTTAACGTTTGTTCCCTCGTTACTTGTTTATTTTTTATCCATAATTTTTACTCTTCTGTCCATACTATAGATAAAAGGAGCATCACACACAAGGTTTTCACAATCACACACACTATAAAAACTGTATCATTATACAATCATCTTTAAGAAATATGGCTATTGGGAAACACAGCTCTACAGTTTCAGGTACTTCCCTTTAGCCACTCTCATACACCATAAAACTAAACAGGGGATATCTATACAATGCATAAGAATAACCTCCAGAAAAACCTCTCAATTCTTTTTGAAATCTCATAGCCACTGACCTTATTTCGTCTCATTTCTCTCTTTTCCCTTTGGGTCAAGAAGGTTTCCTCAACCCCTTGATGCCAGGTCCCAACTCATCCTAGGATTTCTGTCCCATGTTGCCAGGGAGATTTACATCCCTAGGAGTCATGTCCCCATGTGGAAGGGGAGGGGGGAGCAGTGAATTTGCTTGCCATGTTGGCTTAAAGAGGGAGAGGCCACATCTGAGCAACAAAAGATGTTCTCTGGGGTTGACTCTTAGGCTTAATTTTAAGTAGGCTTAGCCTATCCTTTGCAGAAATAAGTTTCATAGGGGTGAACCCCAAGTTCAAGGGCTAAGCCTATTGATTTGGTTGTCCCCACTGCTTGCAAGAATATCAGGAATTCTCCAAATGGGGAAGGTGAATTTTCCCCCTCTTCTCCCCATTTCCTCAAGGGGACTTTGCAAATACTTCTTTATTCACTGTTCAAATCACTCTGGGATTTATTGGGGCATCACACTAACTTGGAAAAAACAACAAAATCTCATGACCTATTCAAGGTTCCATTTACCAGTATGGTGTTCAATTAAACTGATCATACAAAATTAAATTAGGAAGTGCGCTAGTCAAAACATAAATTTTGCACCAAATAAACATTTCTCCCATTTGTCTCACACAAAAGTTGAAGTTTTAAAATATGAATGACCATCCGTTTTCAAGAACTTGCAATCCTGACATTCCTTTGTTCTTCCTCATGCAAAAACATTTTTTAATTTGTACATTTAATCACCATCATTGTACAGTCTAGGCATTCCTAAATATACTAATATCAGTCTTTATCATCTATCTTTCCTTATGGTTTCATATGTGCCCCAGCCTTTCTTCCTCTATCATTCTCATATTCAGCATCATTCAGTGTACTTTACATTATTGTGCTACAATCAGGTAGTATTGTGCTACCTTTTTCTGAATTTTTACAACCAGTCGTTGCACAATCTGTATTCCTTCAGCTTCAATTACCCAATCTCTACCCTATTTTTATCTCCTGATAACCTGTGTTCTTAACTGAAATTCTCCAAGTTCACTCATTAATGTTAGTTCATGGTGTTTTGAGCTTTTTCTTCCTGAGAGGGGCATTAGTCTCCAAAAGGAATACTCAGCACTATTTGAATTTTGATCAGTATTCAATTTGGTAACTCACAAATTTAAAAATGTCCTTTACTTTAAGCTTTAAGCCTCAGCTTATAGTCTTATTTTTTTATAAAATGATCACTTCTGCTTTTCTTTGATTGATATTTCATTAGCTTGTAAATTTGACAGAATAAATTTTCCTAAATATTAAGCACTACACATATAACTAGTGGAAATACAATTTGACATTCATTATTTCATTCTCTCAAACATGTCAAACACCTAACAATTCAGACTTATAAATTTGACAAAAAAAATGTCTTTTAAGCTCTTTAAAAAACTATTTTAACTTTAGTTACAGCAGGTTGGTATATTGAGCCTATAAAATTATTTTAAATATTTCAAGCATTTAAAAAGTAAAAAAACTAAAGGGTGTACCTAGAGGGGGTGCACGAATAGTTCAGTGGTAGAATTCCCACCTGCCAGGTGGGACACTGGGGTTTGATTCCTGGCCCACGCACACCTCGAAAAAGAAAAAAAAAAAGAGTAGAACTAGAACAGCACAAAAACTACAAAACCTGTATAATTCTTACAACTAGTGACTGGGTTAAGAAGTTGGGTCCATGATGTAGAGCATGGAAGTGGAGGGCTTTTCCAGGCCCTTGGGTTCTAATCCTCTGTTATTATAACTATTGTATAATCTTCTGCATTAAAGTCTAGGGTATACTATGAAATCTTGCACCTCTTGTTCAGGCTACAATTGTATGTCATATACAGAATTCTGAAATGTTTCATTGTTTTGAAGATTTGGGGGAAACTTTTTGAAATAACAATAAGCTTGGTGAGATGTGGCTGCCAAGAATGATGGAAAGTTCTCTTAACTTGGAATTTAAGACAACGATGAAAAAAGTCTTTCTACACTGTTTGCTTGTGAGACCATGTCTAAGTTACATTTAATTCTGGACACCACCCTTTAGCAAGGATCACAATAACTACATTAGAGCATATTCTCAGAACATCACTATGGTGAGGGAAACCGCAACCATGTTACACCAGGCAGGAGTAAAAAACAATTTTTTTCCCCAGGAAAGGAGAAAAACATCTCCAAAGAGCATCCTGTGGAAGAGCCTTCTGTATGTTTTACAGAACCAGTATCAGGAACAAGGTGGAGATCACACAAATATAGGCTTCAACCAGGGAGATGTGAAAGAGACTCAGATTTGAAAGCAGGAGATGAAGCTCCCCATTTTCTTCATGACTAGCCATGGAACCTTGAGCAAGTCATTTAAATTCTCGAAGCCAGTACTGTTCAATAGAGCTTTATTCAATGATGGACATGTTCTATCTTTTTGCCTTCTAATATAATGACACTAGCCACAACTCTTGAAATGCAGCTAGTGTAACTGACGGACAGAATTTTAAACTTTATTTAATTTTAATTAATTTAAATTTAAATAGCCATAGTGTTTGGAAGGCCCAATTGTAAGTTTCCCTCTCTTCCTCTTTCAAATGTTAATAATACTTATCAAATTGTTGACCTAAGTTTCAAATGTTTTAAAGCATGTGAACTCTGAAAAACTGTAAAATATTATCCAACTGTTAATTATGTTGCTAATTATTTTACTATGTTTTACCCTGAAGAATTTTTGTCATTTGGAATTTGAGGGGAGTGGAATAAGCAGCCTGAGAAAGTCGAGTTTCCCATGTCTGATTTTCATATACAGTTTTGAAGGAGGTAGCTAGTAGAGAAACAAGAAAAACCTGTATGGTTGGACTTAATCCTATATCCCAAATCCCACGGATACTCCAAGTTCTTGCATAGACTTTTTCCAGGAGGTTTCTCCCTGACTTTCCACAGGCTGGGTTAGATGATCCTCTTTCAGGGGTTACCATGGCACTTTTCACAGTGTATTGAAATAACGGCCTGTTTGTAAACAAAACAAAGCAACACAGAACAAACGGCCTGTTCACTGGACTGTTATCTCAGAGTAGGCGCCTCCTATACCACAGCGTTCACGGCGGTGTCCCCTGCTCTTAGCCAACCACCTGGCACACGGTAGGTCCTCAGTCAATATTTACTGAATGATTAATTTACCGTGTACTCGTGACCGTAGGATTCCTGATAATAATTTAAGTAACTACCAGATGTGTGGGAAACATTATTGCAGGTCTTTGAAAGACGGATGAACTCCGGCTGCCGCAGCGGCGCGGATGAATATCCTCGGCGCCAGGAGACCTGCCAGCGATGACCTCTCTTTCTTTTTGCCCTGTTCCCTCTCTTCTGCAGGACGCCGAGGACCTAGCAGTCACGAAGTCGCGACAGTCAGCGTCGTTGTCGAGAGAAGCAGGACGTGGAGAGGGAACTACATTTCCCAGCTGACTCTCCTGCGCGCCCCCACGCTCGCGCGCGGGGCTCGAGCGCACCCAGCGCTAGCTCCCTGCCGAGCGTTCCTCACCCGCCTGTGCCTTTGCCAGGGGATGAGATGGGAGGCGCTAGAAGCCACTTAGCTACAGCCAACCGCCCAATGCAGCACTCGCTCGCTCCCCCCGCCAGCGGAAGCGCCCGCGGAACACAATGCAGCACTGAGGCACCGCCGCGGTGGAGGCTGCTGCGCCGCGACCGCCGCAGCACCGGCCAGAGCTGGGAGCGGGTGGACAGGGCGATTCAGGGGCGCCGGGCGAGGGAGCTGGAGCCCACTGCCTCGGCATGAGGGATTGAGCGTCTCGTGCGAGGCGGGCTGACCGCAGTACCATGAAGGCGGCGGCGGCGGCTGCTGCGTCCATGCCCTTCTTGCTGCTCTGCACCCTGGGGACCTGCCCCTCGGCGCGTTGCGGCCGGGCAGGTAAGTTTACCACCCTCTGTGGCTCCGAGACCTGCCATTTCCCAGGAATCTCTGGAGCCTTCAATCGCACTGAAATGGGGAACCCCCATTTCCCGAGTGCGCGGGGATTTTTCTTTATTTGGAAGGGTGATGAGAAGTGGAGCAAAAATATATGCGCGTGGGGACGCGCTGAGGCTCTAGAAGCCTTCGGTCAAAAGCCTATTTTTTTTTTCTTCCGAAAAAGAGGAATGGGGTAGAGGGGGAAAGGGTGCCCTGCTTCTGGGCCCCGATCCTGGATGCTCTGTGATGAGCTAGTCCAAGGCTCTCCGGTTGGTCCCTCTCCGCGTCTGTCCCAGAGGGGTCCGGCAGGGAGGGGACGGTGGGGTTTTCCTAGTGGAGACGTCGGACTATCCTGCGGACCGGCGAGCGTAGGTCAGGGTGATAATCATCGCCCTTTTTCCCCATTCTTTCCTTACTCCCCTTCTGCTTGGAGGAGACGCCTGGTTGACAGATCTGGAGAGGAGGAACGAAAACCGTTTCCTGGAGCGCCAGAGCATCTTGCCACTCCGGCTTATCTACTGCTCCGGCAGCGAGGATGAAACTCGGCACCAAGCGCTGGACACCCGGGTGCGGGGCGACCCCGGCGGCGGACAGGTGAGGGGTGCGGCCCGGGGGGGTGGTCCTCGGCTCGGCCCACCCACGAGCCCACATTTGATCACAGTTGCCCCGGAGACGCGGTGTCTTTGGTGAAATGGGCGTAATCCTAATGCTAGTCAGGCATGGCGCTCCTAGTGCAAAAAGAAAGAAAAAGGGGGATAAAAAGAGATCAAAAGAACCACAGGCCCGGGGCTTTGCTCGAGGGGAGTTTGTGTGGGATGCCTCCTGCAGTGCTGCAACGAGAGCGAGGGTGCTGAAACACTCTTCGCACTCAAGCCAAAGCCATGCGTATGGGAAAGGGGAGATGGTATTTGGTCAGGGTTTGCATAACTGTTGTCCTTGTTTTAGTCTTCAAAGAGAAGATTTATAAGCTGTGTAACCCAAGGGTGCTGTAGAAAAACTGAAACAAAAACAAAAACAAAACAAGGCTAGATATCCGTAATGAAACTCAAGCCATAAAAATAAGCTGAACTGGAAGGTTCTCAGCTCATTCAGATTTGTGGGTACTAGAGATGTGCCCATCGACGGTCACCATCCAGAAAAAGCGTCTCCATGTTCCGGGCACTCCTCCCCCGCTTCACCTTTGGTTGCAGTCCTCTTGATGTAATTAGAACTGTTGTTTATTGGGCAATTATAAATTATGTTTAAAAATCTAAGTTTACCATTGCACCGTATTTAGATCAATATTACATATCCATAGATATGTCTGGAAATTATTTTGAATTTACTGTTCAATTTCATTAAATAATTTAAGGGGATGTAAATTTTTTTGTATTTCTATGCATCAACCTGGCAGCTGATACACATACTTACATACATATTAAATAGGACTCATTCATGTAGTTGAACATTTTTTTAGACTTCAGTGGATCAAAGTCAGGGCTGTAGGTTTTCACATGTGTGAATATATTCATTAATACTTTAGGATGTATCTCGATGATGTAGTTATACTAACTAATCTGTGTGTGTAAAATATGTAAAAGTAGAAAAATATTATTTAAAATCTGTATTTATAGCCAAATACTTTGTACTGTTAAAGTTAAAGGACTACAGTAATATCCTTAAAAGTTAGATTATTATTGTAGACAATCTAATATATATCAAGCATTTAATGAAGGGTCCTATAACTTGAATTAATGTTTGGTAAGTAACTTATTTTTTTTCCTATTTTGACCTGTTTCCATGGTAAAACAGAAGAGGTAGGGACACAGTTTCTCTGTCTCCTTTTCAGTAAATTACGGTTATTTCTGTAGAGGTATATTTTCATATTCACTTACAAATTTTGTATTTTAAAAAGTTTCAAACATACACGAAAGTAGACAGAATAAGTACACCAATCCCCCTGCCTCAACAATTAATAACTCATGGCTAATCTTGCTTTGTCTATTCCCTGTTTTCTTCCCCTTCCTGTATTATTTTGAAGCAAATCCTAGATATCATTTCATTTTTAAAGATTTTTCCATATACACCTCTAAAAGGTAAGGATTCTTTAAAAAATGTAAGCATATTATCATATCTAAAGCAAATTTAAGAATAATTCCTTAATACTGTAACAAAATATCCAGTCTTTTCAAATTTCCAGTTATCTCATAAATATTATATATATGTATATGTGTGTTCATGTACACATGTATGTAATAAGTACATGTATTTTATGTATATGTAGTAAGTATGTATATGTTTATTACAATGTGTGTGTATATATATGTGTGTATATACATATATATATATTTGCTTGAACCAGAATCCAAATAATGTCTACAGACTGCAATTAGTTGATTATTTAAAATTTTTAAGTCTTTGAGCTTATAGTTTTCTTCATCAATTCTTTGTGTTTCTTTGCAAATTGCTGGTCAAATACATGGAGTCTCTCTTCCTGTTGAGTTTTCTACAGTCTGGATTTTGATGTTATAGTCAGTACTTTAAAAAAATCACAAGATTTCCTGGAAAAGAAAGGGAGATGGAAGGAAGTAGAGATGCAGATAAAGAAAACCATTGGATTGAATATTGAAATCCTGGAGTGTCTGCCTCATGCTGGTAATGTTGTTTTCAGGTACCCTCTTCCCTTCTCTGTGTTGGTGAAAGATGCCACTTTTGGAAAACAGGTCGAGGCTTATCTTTTCCCCATTTAAGGGGCACCACTTCTCTAACGTTTTGGTTTGAGGCCTCTCCACACAGGATAGAAGATACTTTGGCCCTTGTCACTTCTACTTCCTACAGCAGTAAACTTCACAATAGGGAAGAATGACTGGTGTTTGGCGAAATACGAATGAATTGGTACAGTTTAGGTTAAAATGCATGAATAGTTTAATTCAAATCAGAAATGAAAGTAAAGATACTGTCTTGCTGTTGGTGTAATTCTTAGAAGAAATTATCTCAATCCCCGGCACTTGGGGAAGCACTCACAGTACATATCAGTTAGGTGTCTGGATCACCTGAGTTCTGCAGTTTACCATATTCCTTAGTTGACAACTGGAAATCATTGACAATTAGGACTAAATCTGAAAGAGTTGGAAAGACCTAAATGCCACAGGCCAACTTTTCCTACAATTAGGAAACTAAGGAGTTTTTCTGCAATTTGGCATTTCTAGTTTCCTTGACTGCTGTTACTGCTACTCAGTCATGTAAGTTGATTTTATATGACCTTTGTTATTTCTTTGGGCATAATCTTTTAGTAGTATCTTTCCTTGGTAATTAAACAGATTTGATTTATGGCATCTTAGGCACCCATAGATATTTTTAGCACTTTCTTCTCTGCTTCAGAAATAAAATCAGAATTATTTTCTGTGAGCTCATGAGGTCATGTATTCATTTGGTGATTTGTTTACTTGAGCTCTTATTCTGTATCAATTTGTGTGCAAGACTCTGGGAATTTAGAGAGTAAAGATTCAGTTTAGGCTCTTAACTAATTCACAGACAAGTGGGGAGATGAATGAATGAATAAGCAATTATACTGCCCTTCTGTATGCTTTGCTGGAAGTGATCACCGAATTGTAGGAGCAGAGAAGACCTGTACTTAATCTTGGGGATCAGGTGGGACTCTCAGGGGGAAGTGATGTCTGAGCTGTGTTTTGAGGGTGAGGTCGAGTGGGACAGGTTAAAGAGGGAGGAGGGCAAATTAAACATAATGGCAGCGAGTGCATAGGGATGTGAAGTTCTGCTAGCTGCAAATTAGGGACAGAAGAGACAAAACAGGAAAGCATAGGGCAAATGCTGGAGCACCGTCATGAATTCCTGAGGAATTTGGAATTTGTCCTTAAGGCAGTGGGAACCCATTGATGGATTTCAGGAAGGAGAGTAAGATGACCAGATTCATGTTAATGTGAGAAAAATCCTAACGTTTGAAATGAATAATTTTAATTTCATAATGGAAGTCAATGTGGTCATTCACTTTAATTCATTAGTAAATGTCAATTAACCTAATCATTTAGCTTCGTAAGAACTTAGTTACTAAGTATGCTGAAAATACTTTATAAATGAGTTAACATTTACAAAGCACTTTAAACAGTGTTGGGCATATAGTAAGCACCATGTGAGCCTTTGTTAAATAACATTAACTCCCTCAGGCTGCTTGAGTGCTATTTAGAAATTTTATAACATCATGTCAGTACAAAATGGTGCCCCAATTACCTGAGTTTAATATGTTGCTGGAAGTAAGTTACATACTACTCAAATTTACATGATTAAGTGGAATCACATAATTCTAGAGATGGAACAAACCTTAGAAATCATCTAACTTAATTCAGGTATTACTCTCACTGTTAAGATCATGTCCGTTGAGTGTAAGGAAATCAGCAGTAAGCTAACAAGAACCTATCATAGTATAAAATACCTTAATTTCACTCTTACTGTTTCCTTGTTTTAGTTTTCATCCCTAAATGGAAATGGAATACCTATATTTTTTTATTAAGTTTTCATTTTTACTTTGGAAATACTGGCAATTTTGGTGTGAAATCAGCCATTCTGTTCATATGAGTCCACATTGTAAAATATTTCTTCACTGCAAAGTGAAATATTTGAATGCGTACTTTAATTTTGTCTGCCCATACTGAAAGTTTATTATGCTATACAGTCTTAGCAATCACAGGCAAATAAATCATAGTTAATCGTGGGAAACTTTGCTATCCTCAAAGTTGTCTTCCTAATGTGAAATAATTTCAGTCCTGTACTGTAAAATAGTACTCAGAATCAGAATACTCAAAAATATTTAGTCTTTTTACTAGTTTAAAATTGTCTGTGCTGAAAGAATTACATGTTCTTTTGAGTTTTAGAAGGTTAAAACATATTTTACCTGGATACCCCATATGGGCAAGATATCATCTAATGAGTGTTTTGATGATTTAGTATTGATAATCATGTTAGTGTTTTTTTTTATTTAAAAGAATAATCATCTTAATAATTACCCCTTTTTGGCTAGCTAAGCATCACATATCTACGGTAGCATCAAAGATAGATTGTTTGGTGGCTCATTTTGTTGAAATTAAATTATGCATTATTGTTGTGTGCTCAGTCCATAAATTTTCAGTAATTTGGTTTTACCCAGTGATTATGTTTCCATACAAATAGCAGAACTTCTTTTTGTCAGAAGTCTTTATTGTCAGTGAAGAGATTGTCTATTTAAGTTTTCATGTTTCTTTCTGTGGAAAGTGTTAGCTTTTTGAGGAGTCAGTCAGGTGCCAAGACATAGATCTACAATTTTTATTAGTTTTCATAATCAGGAATGACTGGGAAAACTCAAGATGGCAGCAAGATGGCAGGCAGGAGGTGAGGTTCATTTTTATGAATAAATGTATACATATACCTAAGCATGGATGAGCAGTGTTAAGACTGTGCTGTTTCACTTTGGAACATTGAGTCAGCTTGACAGTAAATTGCCTGGAGTATTACTTCCCTGGTGGGAAAGGGCCCCTAGAAATTATGGCTTTGGAAATATTTTGCATGGGTAGCACAAACGTCTTTTTTTAAATATGCATTTGTTAAACCTCAGTATCTTGATATTGATAAAGTCTTGCTATTGATCAAATTTTGTTCTACTGCTATAAATAGGAAGGAGCCATTTCCAGTGAGATTTTCTTTTCCTACTAGCCTTCTTCTGTTACATTTGAATAGCTAAAAATAAGTGAAATTTAGAGTTGTAAGAGTTTCTCTTAAGTCTTGTTTTTACTCTTTAAGTGCCCAATTTGTGTAAAATTCTTTAGACATATTTGAAATTTTGGCTAATGAATACCGTGCACAAGAAGAATCAGTCTTGCATCACTATTTTCCATTTTATACCTGGAAAGCTACAAATGACTCTAAGAGGTTATGGGTTCATAAGAATTGTTTATAGTTTTATTTGCTTTCTCATATTGAGAAGAATGCCAGATGTTCTGCTATTATTTCAGTTATCGTGGTAACATATATACAACATAACATTTCCCATTTTAACCCTCTTCAAACACTTCAATTTAGTGGCATTAATTATTCTATCACCACCATCCATTACCAAAATGTTACTATCGCCACTATCATTACTAAACATTACCATAATGTTTCCATCATGCCAAATAGAAACTCTGCACTCATTAAGCATTGATTCCCCATTCCCCCTCCCCACTACAGAATCTACTTTCCTTCTCTACTACTTGACTTAATTTAGTTATTTCATATAAGTGAAATCATACAATATCCATCTTGTTGTGTTTGGCCTATTTCACTGAACATGATGCCTTCAGGGTTCATATTGTAGTATATATCAGAACTTCATTCCTTTTAATGACTGAATAACATCCCACTGTGTGCATATACCACATTTTGATCATCCATCCATCTACTAATGGACACTTGAATTGCTTACACCTTTTGGCTGTTGTGAATTATGCTGCTTTGAACATGGCTGTACTAATTAATATTTGTTTGATTGCCTGCTTTCAAATCTTTTGAGTATGTACCTAAAAGTGAGATTGCTAGGTGTCTTAGTTTCCCAGGATGTTATGACAAATACCACATTATTGGTTGACTGAAACAATAGGAAGTTGTTGGCTCATGGTTTCAGAGGTTAGAGGTTCAAATAAAGTCATCGTCAAGATCAGGCTTTCTCCTTGAAGACTAGCATCTTGGCAAGGCTTGCTTCCTTCCCAAAGACTGTGGCATTCTGGTGCTGGCTTACTTGCATCCTTGAGGCTCCTTGACTTTCCCATCACATGGCAATGTCCTTTACTTTCTCTTCAGGGTCCCCCTGACTTCCAGCTCTTCCCTAAGACTTTTTCTTTATAAACCTACAGTTATAAGGCAATTGTGCCTCAGTTGGCCACTTCTTAGCTGAAAATAAAATCTTCAGAAGGTCCTATTTACAATGGATTTATATGCACAGGAATGTGATGACGATTGAGAATGTTTTTTTCTGGGGTACTGAACTCCATCTACCATACCAGGTTATATGGTAATTCTGAGTTTAACTTTTTGAGGCATGCCAAACTGTGTTCCACAGTGGCTGCACCATTTTAATTTCTACCAAAAATGTCTCAGGGTTCCAGTTTCTCCACATCCATGTCAGTACTTGTTCTTTTAAATTTTCTTAATATTAGCCATTCTAATGGGTATGAATTGGTTATTTGTGGTTTTAATTTGAATTTCCTTAATGGCTATTGATGTTGAACATCTTTTAAATGTGTTTTTGGCCATTTGTATATCTTCTTTGTAGAAATGTCTATTTAAGTCCTTTGCCCATTTTCGAATTGGGTTGTTTGTCTTTATGCTGTTTAGTTATGAGAGTCCTCTGTATATTCTGGATAATAGGGCTTTATCAGATATATGGTTTTCAAATATTTTTTTCCATTCTATAGATTGTCTTTTTACTTTCTTGATAATATCATTTGGTGTACAAAAGTTTTAAATTTTGTTGTAGTCCAGTGTATCTGATTTCTCTCTTGTTGCTCATGATTTTGTTGTTAAGTCTGAGATTCCATTGCCTAATACAAGGTCCTGAAGATATTTATTTAAATTTTTTCTAAGAATTTTATAGTTTTAGCGCTTATATTTAGGTCGTTGATTATTTTTAATTCATTTTCGTATATGGTATGAGGTAGGGGTCCACTTTCATTCTTTTGCATGTAGATACCCAGTTTTCCCAGCATCATCTGTTGAAGAGACTATTCTCTCCCCATTGGCTGGAGTTGGCCTTCTTGTAAAATTTGAATTGGCTCTACATGTGTGGGTTATTTCTGAACTCTTAATTCTATTCCAGTGATCTGTATGTCTGTCCTTGTGCCAGTACTGTAGAGTTTTGATTACTGTAGCTTTGTAATAAGCTTTAAAATTGGGAAGTATGAGTCTTCCAACTCGATTCTTCATTTTCAAGATGGTTTTGGGTGTTTGGGGCCTCTTATCCTCCCATGTGAATTTGATGATTGGCTTTTCCATTTCTGCAAAAAAAAGGGCTGTTGGAATTTTGATTGGGATTGTGTTGAGTAAGCAAATCACTTGATATTTTAGTGATATCAGGTCTTCCGATCCCTGAATTTGCTATGTTTTGCCACTTATTTAAGTCTTTAATTTTCAGTAATCATTTATAGTTTTCTGTGTACAAGTCCTAAATATTTTATTATTTTAGTTGTTAATATAAATGGAATTGTTTTCTTGATTTCCTTTAGGATTGTTCATTGTTGGTGTATAGAAACACCACTGTTTTTTAGTGTGTCGACCTTGTATCCTGCAAGGTTACAGAGCTAGCAGATAGCTGAGAGGGAACTTGAATTCAGGCACTTTAGATCTATTACCTGTGTACTTAATCACTGTGCTAAACTGGCTTTTGATATGGTACTGCCAATATTTCTTTAAATGTCATTCAAGGGCACTGGGTCAAAGATTTCTTACAACTATCCCATGGAATTTTATATATCTTGCAACTCTTGAAACTCTTTTAAAAGTTATTTAATAATGAAAAAACTTGCAAAACAGAACAGGGATGCTTCATTTATTCTATCTCGAGAATGAGATTAGAATTTTTAAAGATATTTGACATTTAACACATGAAAAATACCTCCAGAAGCACATGGGATATATTTGTCCTGGAACCGGATGAGTATACTGATTGTTATAATATTTTTCTTTGAAAACCCAAGACTTTAGTATTAGATAGTCAACACCAAAATTATATATCCTCTGTTGTGGTCAGAGGCTGTCATTGTATGCTAAACAGGGATTCATATACATACATTCTTTTCTAAAAGAAAACGGACAAAGTATCTTTTGTATCCTCATAGCACAAGTAGCTCCACAACTCCATGTCAGGTTATTCAGATAAAAGTGATATGTAAGTCGGTAATAACCAGAAATGATCACTTTAATAAACATCTAGTTGGATGTATGTACTGTGGTAATAAAAGTACTGGAAAGCAAATATTGAGGGAAAGAGTTAAAAAAATAATAGTGTTTATTGTGTGCCGGACACTGTCCTGAATGATTTACAAGCATTTTCTTTAATTATGAGTTATATATTATTATCAGAACCATTTATAGATGAGGGAACTAAGGCATAAACAACTTAACTTGCCCGAGGACATACACCTAATAAGTGGTAGAGTTGGGAAAATAATTCTCAAAATGAATGTTGGAAATCCACAAAAAGCAATCCTTTTGTAGTCTTTGCTGCTTATTTAACATACAGTTGCCCATTCGTCTCTGTCTTGGAACCTACCTAAAATTGTTTTTTAAGAAACTCTTGACCCTGCGTAGGATTCCACTGTGGGTTAACTTTTTTCAGGGGTAAATGAATGTCTTATTATCACTTATTATAGTCTTCATTTTTAGAAATGGGTATAATTTTTACCTACCTTGGATGTTCTTTTAGCCGTATGGCAGAATCTGGGCTACATCTAAATGGCAACAGCAAGCATCTGCCCTCTGGATTCATGTTGGAGTTTAATATGCCAGAAATTCCCTTAAAAAAAACCTTATGATAGTTATCATGCATTCCTCCATATGTGCTCCAGGCATACCCCAGAGAATCTGGGTGGGTGTATTTTTAAAAATCTCCCCAGTATATTCAAATTTGTACCTAAGGTCCAGGATCGTTGCTCTGCACATCCTTAGGGGTCACTGTTTGGAGTAAGTCAGTCACCAGAGTTTGCTATCAGTTTTCTCAGTCTCTTCCCAGCTCCCTTCAATTACCTGCCAAGTTTTTTCTAAAGGATACTTTGAAGGGTACTGTAAGAAAACTTCCTAAAAAAACTATTGCATTAGCAACTGAAGTCTTGGAAGACATTATTATGCAGTCTCTCACCAGGACCAAAGGGAAAGATTTATCATGTGATTGACTGTGTTTCCTTCCTTGAGCTGGATGCCAAAAATTTAGAGGCAGGTTATGCCCTCCTCTGGTGTGAAGGTCACAGCGTGGATTTTCACAGAAGCTTCATTCCTTCAGACAGGTTTCCACTGCCAACTTGAAAGTAATCCTGCTCTGTCCCCCATCATTCCTTATCCTTACCACATTACTCTAGTTTATTGTCTGCCTAGCACTTCTTATCATTGGACACTCTTCTTCTTTAATGCTTGACTTGTTTATTATCTTTCTTCCAGTGTGTCACCACTAGGATATAAACTGTATGGTATAGTGATCTTGTCTGTTTGTTTACCACACGTCCTCATTGCCCAGAATTAGGTGCTTAATAAATATTTATTGAAGGATTGAATTTTTCTTTTCCCAGAATTTTCTCACCTACGTAGAAATTGTATTTTATCTTGTATGTATCCATGTATACTACCTGAAATCCTTTTGGAACAAGATGGGGTATAAATGTGGGGATGAATGAATGTGGGAATGTTAACTTTTAAATATTGAATTTATGCCCCCTTTGATTGTTGTCATTATTTTATACATAATTAAAATAAGTTTGGCATGATTTTTTTTTACAAAATATAAATGCTGAAAGAAATTTATTTTAGACTTCCAGTCATCCTTTTCTTCTGATTTCATCACTTGAGTTCTTTTTAACATAGAAACCAATTGTTTTCCTCATGACAGGCTATTATATGTAACTCAATTTTGAAAATAAAATTTAAAATGCTGTACCATGATGCAGAAATATAAGCAGTTCTCACTGGAAAGAGAAGGAATAAAGAACTTAATCCTTTTTGTCCCTCAATCCTTTGTGGTTGAAGAGATTCTTGTTTGTTTTTTTTTTTTTTTTAGAATCGTATGTATCAGCAAGGGTGCATCAACATTTAAAAAAAAATTATGATTTTGTCCCAGAGGATTTTAAAACTTAGCAGTAGTTGTCCTTTCATTGCATATATATATTTTTGTCTCAAGTAAAGAACATTAGATGACTTTTTGAAGATGGGAAATCCATGATGCTTTCTTGATATTAGGCCTTAAGACCTTATATTTTGCATTTGGTTTGAAAATTTTCTTCCCAAAGCAGTAGAACTCCTAGTTGACAGATTTCTTTGGCTAGTTACTCTCCTTGGCACTGCCTCACGCCTCTAGCCTTTACTTCTGATTAGTCAATTTCTATTCTTACTTTTGTTTCAGTTTCCCCTTCAAATTAGACTTGTTTGGGAGCCTAATTAGGGTTGCTTTTATTTCCTCTGCCAGTGAGGGTAGGATATTGGGATCAGGCTGGTGCAGACAATTTGCTACTCCTGTTTGTAGCTCCAGTATTTCTCTAAGTGGTTTCTCTCTCTTTGGAATAGACATCAAGATGCTGTAGAAGGAGCTGCCCCTTCACAGAACTGGGCTTTGCAGATTTCCTTGGATTCCCTAGTGGATTTTTAATGCCTTTTGAACATCCTGTCAGGGGTTCAGATAGAAAGCCAGTATTGTTCCTGAGAAGTCAAGGTAATACATAGCCCAATGATATTAATCTAGACTAGGCGAGAGAATAAAAATAGATGGTGTACTGAAGAGCGATCCAGGATTTTCAGAGTATGGGCGGGAGCAGGCTGTGGTAAAGGGTTGGTGGGAGGTGAGGTTCAGAAGTCAGAGATGTATTCAAGAGCAAGGAACTAGGTCTTCTCTGCCAGGTCAATCCAATATCCTGCTGGTTCATCTTAAGAGGGCTCCTTGAAGGAGTCTGAGGGACTTTCTGAGCTTTTAATCCCTTTCAGGTTTTAGTGGTTAGCTCTACTCTTGATCTGGCTCTTGGGTTTGTGACTCCTGCTCTGATGACCCCTGGGATTGTTTTCATCCCCCCATGAGCTTTAATTATTTAGCTTAGAGGAAAGAACCATTTTTTTCTTCTAAGGATTGATCTTTTCTAAATGTCTGCAGGCTAGTGGGAATGGGCTTTAAGGGTCCATTGTTCTTCTAATGTATAGTTCAGCCTCTTAGAGACCATACATCTCCTGGACTAGGAGATGAGGCTGAACATTGGGTTTCTAACTCTTGCAGGTGTTGGTGTTCTGAAAAGCCTCACTTTGTACAGAATGAGCTATATACTCTTTTTGAATGTCATGTGGTATGTGTTAAATACATGTATGCTGAAGGAATAAAGAGTCCATGTGAACTGGAGTTTGGAAAATTTGTTCTTGTTGAGGTGGATCATTTTGGTGTCAGGCTCTGTTTGCTGTATGTAGATAGTGGGTTATTTTGAGGTGAGTTTGCTATTACCTGTAGCTTAGCAATAGTTAGGAGAACTTCCCCAAAATCTTTAGGTAAGTACTTAATAAGAAGGAGGAGAAAAAACATTTTTTAATAGATGCAGTTTACAAATTTACCATTATACTGAATAATTTGGTCATCATTTCTTGTGAAGAGTTTTATTGACTTTGAGAGAAACTTTAACAGCATTGAAGATGAAATTTTTGATTCAGGACTGCAAAATTGTTCTCACATTTTATGATCCTCTATAGCTGGGTAAACTGTAAATAGTGCATTGCTTTTTTCAAACTTACTTTCTCATGTAAGTGTCTTCAAACTTGGGCAGGTGTTAATTGATATGAAGCTGGGGAAAATTTAGGAGTGTTTAATGCTCTCGTCAAATGTGAACCAATTTCTGTCTGGATAAATTACTAAAGGTAAAGCTATTTCAGAACCATAGTTTATAGCAATTTTGTTTTGGTTCCCAGGTTAAAAAAGAGGAAAAGATATTGGTGCTGAAGTAGTGAGAATTCTCTTAATTTCTTAGATAAGTTTAGTATGGTGTTCTTATAGTTCCTAATCTTGCATTGAAAATGTTCTTATAGTTAATGAAGGGAAATGAAGGGAAAGTACTATTAAATCATGATGTCAACCAATTTAATGTAAAATCTACTTGAAGTAACTGATTGATGACTTATTTAGGATATTTCCTAAATATGCTGATTATGAAATCATGAAGTTTGTGCTATCTTAAGGGGTTGGGGTGAAATATTTTAATTTAATTTAATTACATAGAAAAAAGGGAGTGAAGGGATGGATTCTCATCTTCATCCTTGCTTCTCTCATCTTTGAGCAAAGGGCCTTGTCCAAAACAAGTGCTCCACAAGCGAATGTTAAAGTGGATAAAATCAGTGATACCATGGCTTACGGAGAACTCTATTCCATTCTTATGTCCCTTAACCTATGTAGTTTTATTGGTTTTTACTGATCGATTTTTTTTTTCTTTTCTCTTCTTCCCTTTCTTTCCTCAGATCTCCCTGCAGGCTTTGCCACTCTCTACTTGTTATTTTCCTGTGAACATAGGCTTGCTCTGTTCTTTTCTTCCATGACCCTTGGTTTATTTTGTGTTTTTCCCCCCACTCTATTTCTGTCAAGTGTCTCTTCTCTTAGCAACTAAAGTAAAAACAAGTCTCTAAAAGGTTATTTACATTCAGTGTTGGGACCCATCCCTGTTGTGCCTTGCTGGACTTATTTTGGGATTTAAAAATGTGTTATATTTCACAAGCATTCCATTTTGTGTGGTTTTTCTTTTTTATTCTAGTTCTTTTGCTCCCCTAAAATTGCTCATTCGTTCTCTTGTTTGACTGTGGATTGAAGTGTCCCTTTTGTTCTTTACTGCTAGAATAAACTCCTTCCTAAGGGCGTTCTCCTGGTTCTCATTGCGCCCCTGGATTTAAGCACCGAGTTATGTGTTCAGTCCACCCTACAAATTCGATGAGCGTTTCGCTCCTTAAGGACTTTGGAAATGATTCACTACCTACAGGATAGAGTTTATGCTTAGTAGGAAGGTATGATGAGGCACTTTAGCCAGTCTACTAAAATTAAAATGTGCATAATTTTGCATGCCTGTGTGTGGGTTGGGGGGTGGTTGGGTGAGGTACTGGTAACTTGGGTGTGTTAGTAAACCATCCCACGGGGTAGACTGTAATCTCGGGTGTGAACTTTGTCATTCGTATTCAACATTGTTTGTCTGGTGAGTGCTTAGCATGTGCCTGACCCATAGTTGGTGCTCAACTAGGTATTTATAGTTTGTCTTTATTTTCATTTTCTGTCTAGAAATTGTAGACAAAAAGTTCTGAGACACAATTTATGTTACTTATTTTTGTAATATTGACATATTCCCAACAATTTCAGTATTTCTTTCCTGTGGTTTATTCAAATCTTTTGTTGGGGTGGGTGGAGAGGATCATGGACCTGGCTATACCTCTTTCCACACTGATACCCTCTCCTTGGCCCTCTCTCCACCCCCACACCCCCAAACACATATTCTTTCTGGCCCAACACCCTGTATACATTATGCACAGGTTCTCTGAGGATGTGCTGCATCTGAACTGAACAAACTCCCTCTTGCTTCACATCTGAGGCAGGGTTTATTAGGAAAGGCAGGGCCATGATGATAAGGAGAGAGAACCTCGGAGAAAGTGGCAGGAACTCGAACAGTAGTTGCTATACTGACATTCTGCCACATAAAGCTAGCTCTGGCCCCTTTAATCTCTGTGACAAAATCGTTCATGTCAGTTTATAGCCCTGACTCTCCCTACAGAAATAAATCCAAGCTGTTTAACCTTTGTGTGTGACTTTATTCACCAAAGTTTGTCATTTGCTGCCTGGAGCTGCATTTCCTTTAAGGCAATGATAAATGTCTACTGGGAGAGTGACATACAGTATTTCAATCGGATCTGAATTCGTATGTCATATTTAGCTAAGGATTTTCCTTGATTTTTGTTTTTGTAGTTTTGATCTAAGGACATTTTATCCCCCCCTATGGCTAAGTCCCAGAAGCTTTCTTGTCTGATATTTTGTTTTATTTTAGTTTTTTTTTCCTAATTTTTCTTTGTCTTTTGCAGACGGACAAGTTAATATTAAATTATTACTTTCTAATTTCTTAGGAGGTGGCTGTTACACATGTGGAACTAATACTCCATGAAATCTCCAAGTCTAAAAAATCTGTACATGCTGATTTAGATCAGAAAAAACACTATTAGTGCATTGTCACTTCAGTATATGTAGAGACACTGAGGAGAGTGTGAAAGAGTGGCATTTTGAGCTGCTGTCAGGCATTTTTACCTTAGTGCGAGTGAAGGATTTCAAAGTAGGTTTAAGGTCAGAAGAGAAAGAGAAAGTAAGAGCTTATGGTGAAGAGGAGGCCCCAGATCAAAAGAAAAGGCCCCAGAGAAAGGAGCTTTTCACAGTTTTTATGACTTCAGCTGACCTAGTCTAATTTCAGGAACAAAATCATTCATATTTGACATAAAAGATTTTTTTGGAGTTTTATCAGGGTTACATATATTTAATATAAAATTTTCCATTTTAACCATTTTTAAGTGTACAATTCAATGGAATTAATTACATTTACAATGTTGTACTACCATTACCACTGTCCGTTACCAAAACATTTTCATAACCAAAAACAGAAACTCTGTATCTATTAAACATTAATTCTCTATTCCCTACCCCAATTCCATCCCCTGGTAACTGTATTCTAGTTTCTGACTATGAATTTGCTTGTTGTAATTATTTCATATCAGTGAGCTCATACAGTATTTGTAATTTTTTTGTCTGGCTTATTTCCCTCAACATGATGTCTTCAGGGTTCATCCATGTTGCCACATGTATCAGAACCTCATTCCTTTTTATGGCTGAATAATATTCCATTGTGTGGATATAATGCTGTTTGTTTATCTAGTCATCTGTCAGTGGACACTTGGGTTGCTTCCATCTTTTGGCTAATGTGAATAATGTTGCTCTCCCTGGCATACAAATATCTGTTTGGGTCCCTACTTTCAATCCTTTTTAAATGTTTTTTATAACAGCTTTATTGAGATATAATTCTCATACACTTCAAAGGTTTTTAGTATATTTACAGCATTGAACAAGCAATTGTGCACCTATGACTGTCCACAGCCAATTTTAGTACATTTTACCACCCCATAAAGAAACTCCATACTTATTTCTCTGCAACCCCGCTTCCCCCCATGAGTCCCTGGCAACCATTAATTTATTTTTTCTCACTCTGTATTTGATGGACATTTAGATTGTTTCTACCTTTTGGATATTACACATAATGCTGTTGTGAATATTCTTGTACAAGTTTTTGTGTGGACATATGCTTTCATTTTTCTTGGGTCCATAACTAGGAGTGGAATTGCTAACACATGGCAATTCCTGTCAGTAACATATGAGAGTTCTAATTTCTCCACATCCTCCCAAGGCTTATTATTATCTGTCTTTTTGATTATTGGGATCCTAATGGAAGTGAAGTGGTACCTAATTTTGTTTTTGATTTGCATTTCCATTATGACTAATGATATTGAACCTCTTTCCATATGATTATTGATCATTTGTGTATCTCCTTTGGAGAAATGTCCATTCAGATCCTTTGAGCATTTTTAACTGGGTTGTCCTGTTGCTGTTGAGTTATAAGAGTTCTTTATATGTTCTAGATATAAGTTCCTTATCTGATATATAACTTGCAGATATTATGTCCAATTCTGTGTGAGTGAATTGACTTTTTACTTTTCTTCATGGTGTGGATTTGAGGCATAAAACTTAATTTAAATCTGAGAGATAAAAGGAACTTAAAATTGTCCAAAATGATGCTTGGCGTATAGTAGGTACTCTAGTATTTGCTTAACTTAAATATGATCTTCTGACTAAAGAAAAGGAAGTTCTTACATATCAATTACTTTCAAACTTTTTGACTGCAACCACATTAAGCAACAACAACAAAACAAGTTGTTATATCATGGTGATGACAACAGATTGAAGATCAAAACAAGTGTATCATGAAACAATACTTAAACTTACTAATCTAGTAATATGCTTTTTATTCTACTCTGTTCTATTTGATTTTCTAGAAAATATTGGCTGTTGTGCACTAAATGATTTTCCAGTCCTTAATGGGTCATAACCTGACCTACAGTTTTTAAAATTACCCTACAGGGTTCCTGATAAGTAAGCTCAAAACTTATTTGACAGCGCTGGTTAAAAAGATTTTAGAAAGTTGAATCAAAATGTACTTCCTTGGCCCCAGACCTGAGGTGGAAGAAAGACATTACTGATGGAAGGCTGGTTCCTGGCTCAGCCCTTAGGAGTGAGGCTGGACCTGGGCCAGACTGGGCATGGCTGGAGGTTTTGCAGGGCTGCCTACCCACCCCTGTGCAGGCCCAGCAGCCCCTCTATCCTGTAGGACCCACCCTGTGGTGCTGCCCAGATGAGGGGCTGCTACCTGCCCGTACTCCCAGGGAGCTCCAGCCCACGAGATGCCTCAGCTCCTTTGTCTGGCCAAGCGGTGCCGGCTGTCTGTCGGCTGGTGCAGGCACTGCAACCTGTGGCACCCAACTCTCTTGTCCCACCCAGCCAGCCTCAGGCCATGGCCTTGGTGGCTCCCACCCCCATCTCTACCCTCTGACTGAACTTTGCATGTTCCACTAACCCAGGCAGGCAGCAGGCAGCAGTGGAAGGCCAGGCTGCCTGGTGCGTAGGTGAGGGCAGAACACTGACCTGACTGTGGGCAGCAGGGTCGGGGGTGGTGGTGGTCCCTGGGGTTCCCATCCCTCAGTAAAGCAGTTCCAACTTTAAAAAAAAATGTGCCTCTTTGTAGCTTCCAGCCATTAGTTGTTTTTTCTTTTTTTCCTTATAGTTTGCCTGGCAACAGTATTAGAGGCATGTCTACGGTTGTGTTACTCCTCCCTTTGTTGTTTTTAGGTATCAATGAAATGGACCTTGGCAGGGGCTTGTAAAAAATTTTTTAGGACAATTTCTGCTATTTTTAAAATTTAAAATGGTGTTAAGTTTTGAAATAGTCCAGTGATACAAAAGAGGATGTAGAATAATGTGGCAAACATCCTTGTTTCCATCACCCTTAATTAACAAAACGTAGTCATTTTTAGATTTAAAGAAGTAAACATTATGGATTCAGTTGATGCCCACTTGTTCTTCCATTTTTCCTCCCTTCCAAGAAGTAATCGTCAGTGTACAGTTGGTGTGCCTCCTTCCTGGCTTTGTTTTCAGACTTTTACTATATGAATATTTATTTGAAAACAATATATAGTACTGTTTTGTGTGTTTTTGACTGTATATTTTTGGTATCATATTTATCCTCTTGCCACTCCTCAGAATTACTTTCTGATCTCTTATGTTGATGTGGGTGGAGGAGAAAATCAAATCCATTCTTTTTTACCACTATCGGGGTTTTCATTTTATAAACCTACCATTCATTTATTTATCCATTTCCCCATTAATGGGATTTATAGGTTGTTTCCAGATTTTTTTCTCTTATAAGCATTGTTTGCCAGTGACATACACGTACCCAACATTCTGTGGGACATGTACTTAGAAGTAAAATTGTTGACTGCTGGGATATGTACGTTCTCAACTTTTCTATATTTTGCTGAACTCACCATTGCAATGTACCACTTTATACTCTACCAACAGTTCCTGATAATTTTTCTATAACTACATCTTCATCATCATTTGGAATCATAAGACTTATACATTTCTACCAAAACTATGGGTATGAAATGGTATCTCATTATTTTACTTTCCATTTTCCTGATGAAGAATGAGGCAAGCTACTTTTGGTGATCTTTATTTCCTCCTCTGAATGGCCTCTTTATATATTTTCCATATTTTTCTATTAAGGTATTTTTATTTTTCTTACTGGTTTTTAGACATTTAAAATATATTTTAAATTGTTTTCTATTATTGGTTATCTGTGTTGCAAATACTGTTTTTTTTGCTTTTGTGTTATCTTTTCATTCTTATGATGTCTTTTGTTGTAACATAGTTTTAAAACTTTTGATGTTATTCATAGCAATCCTTTTCTTCATGATTCTTTGTGTGTGTATTTTCTAATTAGACAAGTCCCTGATATAGTTTTCTTTTAAAGGCATTATAAGTCAGTTAGTTATAAAATCTTTTAAAAGCATTGTAGGTTAGTTAGTTAAGAGTTATGGGCCCAACATTAAACTATGTGGATTCAAAATCCACTTCTGCCACTAGTTAACTGTGTGAATTAGGCAAGGACTTAACTTCTCTAATGCTTAGTTTTCACATCAGAAAAAATGGAAGTGAAAATAGTATCCATCTTGTGTTGTGAGGATTGAAGGGGTTAATACTCGTAAGGTTTGTAGTTGGGCTTTTGGCATATATAGTAGCTTGATAAGTGTTAGCGCTTTCCTTACTCCTGCCATTAGCATTTTTTGTTATAAAACTGGTGCCCAGTTCTTTATGTATTCAAATCACTGAATTCCTCTCATTGTTTTCACAAGGGCTGTGATATTAATCATATGTTCCAGGAGGGTAGAACAATTTAGATTCTGGCATTTACACTTGGTTCCAACTTTGGTCTTAGTGCCATTCTTTCCAGGAATTTAACAAACTAAGTTAGTCTTCTTTCTTATTTTCCATATAATATTAATTCAAACATAAGGTAGGACCTGTTTTCTTAATCTTGAATGAATAATAATAATGCAGCTCTGTTCCTTTGGGATGGGAAACCTCTCTGCATTAGCTCGGACCTCAGCAGTCTGTATCCTGTACAGGGCTGCTCCCAGCTGGGATGTGAAAGGAAAGGGGAGCAGGCAGCTACGAGGTTAAGAGGCAGTGAGGTAAAAGGTTGGACTTACAGTTCTCAAACCAGACTGAGCTTCGTAATCTGTATTTTTAACAAATTTACCAGATGTTTTGAAAAACATAACCAAAGAATAAGATACTCTATTTTAATAGCTTGTTTCATCTTTCTTTATTAAAATATGTTTTATCTGAGGAAGAGTACCAACTACAAAATGTAAAAATGTTAAGAAACAGTTGAGGGAGAAAGGCTCCCCAAATTTTATAGAAGGCAACAATTCCTATAGCCCAGTTCATGTTCATCTTCTGTGAAAACTAAGATTGCCTTGTATTTGAAATATATTTATGCCAAGGAGAATTATTTTAATATAGTTTTAACAACAGCTTTATTGAGATATAATTTGCATGCCATAAAATTCACCCTTTTTTAAAGTGTACAATTCATTGATTCTTAATATAGCTTTTTTTTATTAATTAAAAAAAGAATTAACAAAACAATTAGAAATCATTCTATTCTACATGTACAATCACTAATTCTTAATAACATCACATAGTTGCATATTCATCATTTCTTAGTACATTTGCATCGATTTAGAAAAAGAAATAAAAAGACAACAGAATAAGAATTAAAACATTAATAGAAAGAAAAAAAAAAACCTATACCTCACATGCAGCTTCATTCAGTGTTTTAACATAATTGCATTACAATTGGGTAGTATTGTGCTGTCCATTTCTGAGTTTTTTATCCAGTCCCGTTGTACAGTCTGTATCCCCTCAGGTCCAATTACCCCTTCTCTTTTTTTTTTTTTTTTAATTAACGGAAAAAAAAAATTAACCCAACATTTAGAAATCATACCATTCTACATATGCAATCAGTAATTCTTAACATCATCACATAGATGCATGATCATCATTTCTTAGTACATTTGCATCGGTTTAGAAAAACTAGCAACATATCCGAAAAAGATATAGAATGTTAATATAGAGACAAAAATAAAAGTAATAATAGTAAAGTCAAAACAAAACAAAACAAAACAAAACAAAAACCTATAGCTCAGATGCAGCTTCATTCAGTGTTTTAACAAGATTACTTTACAATTAGGTATTATTGTGTTGTCCATTTTTGAGTTTTTGTATCTAGTCCTGTTGCACAGTCTGTATCCCTTCAACTCCAATTGCCCATTATCTTACCCTGTTTCTACCTCCTGCTGGACTCTGTTACCAATGACATATTCCAAATTTATTCTCGAATGTCTGTTCACATCAGTGGGACCATACAGTATTTGTCCTTTAGTTTTTGGCTAGACTCACTCAGCATAATGTTCTCTAGGTCCATCCATGTTATTACATGCTTCATAAGTTTATCCTGTCTTAAAGCTGTATTCCATCATATGTATATACCACAGTTTGTTTAGCCACTCTTCTGTTGATGGAGATTTCGGCTGTTTCCATCTCTTTGCAATTGTAAATAACGCTCTATAAACATTGGTGTGCAAATGTCCGTTTGTGTCTTTGCCCTTAAGTCCTTTGAGTATATTCCCAGCAATGGTATTGCTGGGTCGTATGGCAATTCTATATTCAGCTTTTTGAGGAACCACCAAACTGCCTTCCTCAGTGGTTGCACCATTTGACATTCCCACCAACAGTGGATAAGTGTGCCTCTTTCTCCGCATCCTCTCCAGCACTTGTCATTTTCTGTTTTGTTGATAATGGCCATTCTGGTGGGTGTGAGATGATATCTCATTGTGGTTTTGATTTGCATTTTTCTAATGGCCAGGGACATTGAGCATCTCTTCATGTGCCTTTTGGCCATTTGTATTTCCTCTTCTGAGAGGTGTCTGTTCAAGTCTTTTTCCCATTTTGTAATTGGGTTGGCTGTCTTTTTGTTGTTGAGATGAACAGTCTCTTTATAAATTCTGGATACTAGACCTTTATCTGATATATCATTTCCAAATATTGTCTCCCATTGTGTAGGCTGTCTTTCTGCTTTCTTGATGAAGTTCTTTGATGCACAAAAGTGTTTAATTTTGAGAAGCTCCCATTTATTTATTTCCTTCTTCAGTGTTCATGCTTTAGGTTTAAGGTCCATAAAACCGCCTCCAGTTGTAAGATCCATAAAATATCTCCCAACATTTTCCTCTAACTGTTTTATGGTCTTAGACCTAATGTTTAGATCTTTGATCCATTTTGAGTTAACTTTTGTATAGGGTGTGAGAGATGGGTCTTCTTTCCTTCTTTTACATATGGATATCCAGTTCTCTAGGCACCATTTATTGAAGAGACTGTTCTGTCCCAGGTGAGTTGGCTTGACTGCCTTATCAAAGATCAAATGTCCATAGATGAGAGGATCTATATCTGAGCACTCTATTTGATTCCATTGGTCGATATATCTATCTTTATGCCAATACCATGCTGTTTTGACCACTGTGGCTTCAGAATATGCCTTAAAGTCCGGCATCGCTAGACCTCCAGCTTCGTTTTTTTCCCTCAAGATGTTTTTAGCAATTCGGGGCACTCTACCCTTCCAGATAAATTTGCTTATTGGTTTTTCTATTTCTGAAAAATAAGTTGTTGGGATTTTGATTGGTATTGCATTGAATCTGTAAATCAATTTAGGTAGGATTGACATCTTAACTATATTTAGTCTTCCAATCCATGAACACGGTATGCCTTTCCATCTATTTAGGTCTTCTGTGATTTCTTTTAACAGTTTTTTGTAGTTTTCTTTATATAGGTTTTTTGTCTCTTTAGTTAAATGTATTCCTAGGTATTTTATTCTTTTAGTTGCGATTGTAAATGGGATTCGTTTCTTGATTTCCCCCTCAGCTTGTTCATTACTAGTGTATAGAAATGCTACAGATTTTTGAATGTTGATCTTGTAACCTGCTACTTTGCTGTACTCATTTATTAGCTGTAGTAGTTTTGTTGTGGATTTTTCCGGGTTTTCGACGTATAGTATCATATCGTCTGCAAACAGTGATAGTTTTACTTCTTCCTTTCCAATTTTGATGCCTTGTATTTCTTTTTCTTGTCTAATTGCTCTGGCTAGAACCTCCAACACAATGTTGAATAATAGTGGTGATAGTGGACATCCTTGTCTTGTTCCTGATCTTAGGGGGAAAGTTTTCAATTTTTCCCCATCGAGGATGATATCAGCTGTGGGTTTTTCATATAGTCCCTCTATCATTTTAAGGAAGTTCCCTTGTATTCCTATCTTTTGAAGTGTTTTCAACAGGAAAGGATGTTGAGTCTTGTCAAATGCCTTCTCTGCATCAATTGAGATGATCATGTGATTTTTCTGCTTTGATTTGTTGATATGGTGTATTACATTAATTGATTTTCTTATGTTGAACCATCCTTGCATACCTGGGATAAATCCTACTTGGTCATGATGTATAATTCTTTTAATGTGTTGTTGGATACGATTTGCTAGAATTTTATTGAGGATTTTTGCATCTATATTCATTAGAGAGATTGATCTGTAGTTTTCTTTTTTTGTAATATCTTTGCCTGGTTTTGGTATGAGGGTGATGTTGGCTTCATAGAATGAATTAGGTAGTTTTCCCTCCACTTCGATTTTTTTGAAGAGTTTGAGGAGAATTGGTACTAATTCTTTCTGTAACGTTTGGTAGAATTCACATGTGAAGCCATCTGGTCCTGGACTTTTCTTTTTAGGAAGCTTTTGAATGACTAATTCAGTTTCTTTACTTGTGATTGGTTTGTTGAGGTCATCTATGTCTTCTTGAGTCAAAGTTGGTTGTTCATGTCTTTCCAGGAACCTGTCCATTTCATCTAAATTGTTGTATTTATTAGCGTAAAGTTGTTCATAGTATCCTGTTATTACCTCCTGTATTTCTGTGAGGTCAGTAGTTATGTCTCCTCTTCCATTTCTGATCTTATTTATTTGCATCCTCTCTCTTCTTCTTTTTGTCAATCTTGATAAGGGCCCATCAATCTTATTGATTTTCTCATAGAACCAACTTCTGGTCTTATTGATTTTCTCTATTGTTTTCATGTTTTCAATTTCATTTATTTCTGCTCTGATCTTTGTTATTTCTTTCCTTTTGCTTGCTTTGGGATTAGTTTGCTGTTCTTTCTCCAGTTCTTCCAAGTGAACAGTTAATTCCTGCATTTTTGCCTTTTCTTCTTTTCTGATATAGGCATTTAGGACAATAAATTTCCCTCTTAGCACTGCCTTTGCTGCATCCCATAAGGTTTGATATGTTGTGTTTTCATTTTCATTCGCCTCGAGGTATTTACTAATTTCTCTTGCAATTTCTTCTTTGACCCACTCGTTGTTTAAGAGTGTGTTGTTGAGCCTCCACGTATTTGTGAATTTTCTGGCATTCCGCCTATTATTGATTTCCAACTTCATTCCTTTATGATCCGAGAAAGTGTTGTGTATGATTTCAATCTTTTTAAATTTGTTAAGACTTGCTTTGTAACCCAGCATATGGTCTATCTTTGAGAATGATCCATGAGCACTTGAGAAAAAGGTGTATCCTGCTGTTGTGGGATGTAATGTCCTATAAATGTCTGTTAAGTCTAGCTCCTTTATACTAATATTCAGATTCTCTATTTCTTTATTGATCCTCTGTCTAGATGTTCTGTCCATTGATGAGAGTGGTGAATTGAAGTCTCCAACTATTATGGTATTTGTGTCTATTTCCTTTTTCAGTGTTTGCAGTGTATTCCTCACGTATTTTGGGGCATTCTGGTTCGGTGCATAAATAGCTATGATTGTTATGTCTTCTTGTTTAATTGTTCCTTTTATTAGTATATAGTGTCCTTTTTTGTCTCTTTTAACTGTTTTACATTTGAAGTCTAACTTGTTGGATATTAGTATAGCCACTCCTGCTCTTTTCTGGTTGTTATTTGCATGAAATATCTTTTCCCAACCTTTCACTTTCAACCTATGTTTATCTTTGGGTCTAAGATGTGTTTCCTGTAGACAGCATATAGAAGGATCCTGTTTTTTAATCCATTCTGCCAGTCTATGTCTTTTGATTGGGGAATTCAGTCCATTAACATTTAGTGTTATTATTGTTTGGATAATATTTTCCTCTACCATTTTGCCTTTTGTATTATATATATCATATCTGACTTTCCTTCTTTCTACACTCTTCTCCATACCTCTCTCTTCTGTCTTTTCGGTTCTGACTCTAGTGCTCCCTTTAGTATTTCTTGCAGAGCTGGTCTCTTGGTCACAAATTCTCTCAGTGACTTTTTGTCTGAGAATGTTTTAATTTCTCCCTCATTTTTGAAGGACAATTTTGCTGGATATAGGAGTCTTGGTTGGCAGTTTTTCTCTTTTAGTAATTTAAATATATCATCCCACTGTCTTCTAGCCTCCATGGTTTCTGCTGAGAAATCTACACATAGTCTTATTGGGTTTCCCTTGTATGTGATGGATTGTTTTTCTCTTGCTGCTTTCAAGATCCTCTCTTTCTCTTTGACCTCTGACATTCTAACTAGTAAGTGTCTTGGAGAACGCCTATTTGGGTCTAATCTCTTTGGGGTGCGCTGCACTTCTTGGATCTGTAATTTTAGGTCTTTCATAAGAGTTGGGAAATTTTCAGTGAAAATTTCTTCCATTAGTTTTTCTCCTCCTTTTCCCTTCTCTTCTCCTTCTGGGACACCCACAACACGTATATTTGTGCGGTTCCTATTGTCCTTGAGTTCCCTGATACCCTGTTCAAATTTTTCCATTCTTTTCCCGATAGTTTCTCTTTGTTTTTGGAATTCAGATGTTTCATCCTCCAAATCACTAATTCTATCTTCTGTCTCTTTGAATCTATCATTGTAGGTATCCATTGTTTTTTCTATCTTTTCTACTTTGTCCTTCACTTCCATAAGTTCTGTGATTTGTTTTTTCAGTTTTTCTGTTTCTTCTTTATGTTCAGCCCATGTCTTCTTCATGTCCTCCCTCAATTTATCGATTTCGTTTTTGAAGAGTTTTTCCATTTCTGTTCGTATATTCAGCATTAGTTGCCTCAGCTCCTGTATCTCATTTGAACTATTGGTTTGTTCCTTTGACTGGGCCATATTTTCAATTATTTGAGCGTGATCCGTTATCTTCTGTTGGCGTCTGCGCATTTAGACAGATTTCCCTGGGTATTGGATCCAAAAGTTTGGAAGATTTTTCTTTGAAATCTCTGGGTTCTGTTTTTCTTATCCTGCCCAGTAGGTGGTGCTCGTGGCACATGTTTGTCTGCGGGTCCCACCAGTAAAAGGTGCTGTGGGACCTTTAACTTTGGAAAACTCTCGCCGTCCGGGAGGTTCGCTAGCCGAAGCGGCTTGGAAGGGTTCGAGCCAGCCCGGGGTCCGAATGCAGGGAGGGTTGCTGGCCGCTGCAGCCCGGGAAAGCGCCCGTCCGAATTTCCTAGTCGCCCGGGCGACAAGCGTGGCGGAAGGGCACCAGCGGCAGCGGCCCGCCCGGGAGCGTGCACGTTCCCGGGGAGTCACGGGTTTGGAAGGGGCCTCCCCCACCCGTCACCGTTCTCCGCGGCCTGGGGATTTCCGATCCAATTCTCTCAATTGGTCTGGGGGGCCCCGTGTGGTGTGGGCGCCAGCCGCCGCGGTTTCAGGGGACCGCCTGTCCAATTCTCCCAGCCGGCCCGGGAAGGGGGAAGGGAGTGACTCCGGCCGCTTGCCGCCCCACCCGGTGAATCCTGCGCGCCTCGGTGATCTCACCCGAGTGGCTTCTCTCAGCCAGCCAGCCGTTCCAGGATGGCGTACGCTGTCTTTTTTATCTCTGTTGTGACTTTGGGCGCTGTTCTGTATCGTTTCTACTCCCCTAGTAGCTGTCCTGGAGAAGAAACTAAGATCCGCGCGTCTTACTAAGCCGCCATCTTCTCCCTATAGCTTTTAATAAAACTTTTTAGTCATTCTCAGTTCTCTGTTTTCCCCTTTCTGTTCTGGTCTCCCTACCCCCCTTTTTTTTAAACCATTCTGTTGTTTTTGGTACCATTGTAAATTAGTCTTGATCATAAGTTGCTTTCCTCAGCTTCTTATTGAGGTGACTCTGGGTCCAGTATTGAATGTAGCTTCAACTCAGAGAAAGAACTTGCATTTTTTTGCAGTGGATTCCCATATTTAACAAATATTTTAACACTTAATCAATCAACCATATGTTCCTGAATTTCCAACAGTTTTCAACAAATAAGCTTTCCAAAATCTGTTATTTCAAAGTCAATTATTTGTGTTATTTCTCTTTCTCGAGAAATAATGAAGTTAGAATAAATCCCGTATGCTTTTATTTTAGCATCATATGTTCACTGCAGAAAATGTGCAGGAAGAGAAGAGTTCCAAGTGCAGATTTGTTGTTGTTGTTAGTAGTGGTGTATGTTTGTGTATTGGCATGTATGTGTGTTGAGAACGTCATGGAACATCCCAGCTGCACAGGTCTATTAAGTCAGTTTTAAGTGCTCACATTTTCACTTGAAAGAAACAACACACTTGTCTGTGTACCTTCTGGCCCTTGTACAGTTGGGTATTTTAGTTATGTTTGAGCCATTAAACATGTCTTTTTATAGCTCCTATTCTCTGCAGCATCTTTCCACTAGAACTGGAGTTCTTGATTTCTCTTTTTGTCATCCCATCTTTGAAAAATGAGGGAACTGAGAGAATTGGAAAATATTTATTAGACTTTGATTCTTGTTCCCTGTCTTAGGAAGTTTAAATTTGCAAGCTTTACAATTGAAAATTTTCCATTGGTTCTTTTATATTTCAGATTAAGACTCAATAAACTGTTTTGGGTGACACTAATGCAGTGTATGTGATCTGATTTGTGAACTGACATCCTTTTAATCACTCTTCAGTCCACAAATACTTATTGAAGGTCTTCTATGTGCCAGGCATTGTTCTGGGCCCTTGAGATACATTGATGACTTTAAAAAAAGAAAAGAAAACAAAAGTTTCTTTCTTCATTGGGCTTATATTTTAGCAGATAGTCAGAAACAATAAATGATAAATTATGTAGTATGTTAGAAGGTGCTAAGTACTATGGAAGAGAAAAGAAAAAAATATGGTAAGAGGGATTGGAAGTTTAGGGGAATAGGGGTAATAGGTTGTAATTTTCTAATAGGGTTGTTCATATGACCTCAATGAGAAGGTGACATTGGGAAAAGACTTGAAGGAGGGACGAGTAAGCCCTGCAAGTATTGAAGGTAGAATTTTCCAGGAAGGGAGGACAGCCAATACAATGACTCTAAGGAAAGACTGTGTCTGTTAAGTATGAGTTTTAAAACCACTCCTCCAAAGATGGGTCATGGAAGGTCTTCCTGAAAACTACCGTTATTTGGAGGTGAGAGAATATTGGAATCATTCATCTCTCTGGCAATATTTTTGGTTTATCCTGTGGTCTTAAAGGGTTGGATTATCACACCAAAATAGACCATGCAAATTTTCACTCTGGTAGCTGAATATAGTCTTCCCCCTTCCTCCCCTCCACAATATAATGCTACTACTTCCATGCTTTAAATGTACTTCTGTTTTATGTTTAGTACATACAAACATACATGGTATATAAATATTAAAAACTTTTATAGCTTCTGACACAAATATGTAGGCACAAAAGTTCAGTCAGCAACTGCAAAGACTACAGTAACTCAAGAAATTAAATTCTGACTCTATTTGGAATTAGGCCCGACTCCACAGGTTAGGAGCAACCCTCTACAAATTGCCCTTTAGGCACCACTTGCAAGTTTGGGGGCCCAGGCCACATACACTTCTGACCAACTGGCTAGAAATTTGAAAGGTTCCCACCACGTGCCTGGGTTCTATAATTCCCTAGAATGACTCAGAATTCACTGAAAGTACTAAACTTATGTTTATAGTTTTGTTAAATAAAAGGCTACAAATAAGCCAAAAGAAGAAATGAATAGCGTGAGGTCTAGCGCGTCCAAATGCAAGCTTCCATGTCTTCTCCATGTGAAGTTGTAATATATCACACTCCAGGCACAGACATGTATCTTTCCCATCATGGAAGCTCACTAGAGCTTCAAGTGCCCCAAGTTTATATGGGGTTTTGTAACCTAGGCATGACTGATGGACTCAGTGTCCACCTGGTTGAACTCAGTCTGAAGCCCCCTCCCCTCCCAGAGGTTGGGGAAATGGGACTGACATGAAGTGGCTCAAAGCACCAACCCCATAATCACATGTTGTGGTTTCTGTGTGGCCAGCCCCCTCTATAAGACTATGGTTGTATCTGGCCCAACCCGGTCATCTTGTTAGAATGTGGGCTCTGGAGTGCAGTCCTGGGCCCACTGTGAATAACAAATGATTTTCCTATCAAGGAAAATTATAAAGATGTAAGGGTTCCCTCACCAAGATCTGGAGACAAAGACCAGCCAAATTTCATTACACTACACATGGTTAAATATTTTTTTTGTAGCTGTTTTATCCAGTGTGACTGGTAGATATTTGTAGTGCTAACATGCCATAGAGCTTACAAGGTAACAGATATTTTCAACTTTGCCTCAGAAATGAGAGGCATACTTCCAAGACATATTTTTTTCACAAATGTAGGAAATAGTCCTGAACTACATCAAAACATAGTTTTGTTAGCTATTTAAGAGGGAATATAAAATGGTTGAGCATTGGAATAGATTACAAATGGAGGTTGTGGAACTATCTCAAGAACTTATAAAATAGGTGTAACGAATCATTTTAAAAGCAGTTTATGGTATATATTTGTTTCCTCACAGGCAGGGACAAATCCCATCTCATTGAGATTCCTTAAAGCTTGGAGTTTCATTCTTCTTTCTCCTGTAGATGATGCATGTTTCAAGTCATTATAGTTCTATCAAGTTGGTCATCAAATGATGGCTGAATGAATGAACACTGAAACACAGGTCAGAATTTTTTAAGGAGACTCACGGAAAGGTATATGCTGGTAAGGAGCATACTCAATATAACAGTGATGGTGCATATAACTACAGGAGAACTAATAACAAAAATGATAAAGTAATTAGTTTAGTTATACAAAAGCAACCTTTTTTATGATTATTCTGATAACTGCTTCCCATTTTTGGCTAACTACAATCTGCAAAATGACTTTTGTTCATATTATTGTCATATTTGTTTAAAATTCGTAAGTGAGCACATATTTGTGCCAAGTGAGGTGCTAAGCTTTGGGGTTTTGGAGGAACTTGGTACACAGGATTGAAAGTACTAGAAAGAACTAGGGTTTGAACCCAGGAGATTTGACTCCAAAACTTGGAGTCTTAGCCTATGTCCTCTGCAGCTTTTCCTAAGTAACTGGTTGCTTACTTGTTGACCTCTGTGGGGTCAACAGAGGGAAAAACAGTTGGATTATGTCTTCACAGACAATCAGTATCTGTAGGAGGGGTTGTATTTTCCTCAGAGTCCCCTGTGGTTTTCATGGAGTGCTGAGCATATAGTAGGGGTTCAGGACTTGCTGGTAATGGAGATGATGGAGCATGCTGATGGGATGGTTCAGAAGGCAGTTTCATGAGGATGCCAGCCTGGGGGACATTTCAGCCAGGAGACCTTAACAGGAGGCATCTTCCCAGAAATCTAGTAGGAGTAGTTAAGAACCACATTGTACATACTTCTTTGATATGAATAAGCTCTTCTAGGGTAGCATTTAATGAATTGAATGAAATATGACCTCTGTTTTTACTTTCTAAGTAAGCATTCACTCACCCTTGAGCAACAAAAGCAAAATCTATCATAAAACTGACAAGAAGAATGGCTTTGCCCAGCCTTTTTCCTATGTAAAAGAATCAGGATGTCTTCTGGGAATCCCTTCTTTATTTGTGAGATGTACAGAGGCCTCGTTTAAACTGCCCTAATTTGACCCCAATATGTAGACTTTATAACTAGAGAGTTGGTTTGTTTGACTTTGTATCCGGCATATCATATGTGTAAAGAACTGAATCATGCATTGAACATTCATGTGTGTACATGTGTGCTGCTATTCTAGGGTTGATAGTCTAAGCAGAGAGAGAAAATGAATGGCTCTAATCTACCTAGTGTCTCCAGAGCCCCAAATGATGGCTTCTTGTGGTTCTCTTGGTTCATTCTTTCTGTTTGCAACCTGTGGGGTCTTAATTCTGCAAGCCTTTCCCCTGGAATTGTTTCTATTAAGAGCTAAGTTCATGACAATGAAGAAGAGTAGAGACTAAGGGCTTTATTTCTTTTTTATATTCAGGCATGCAGTCATAGAATTAATTAGAATCTCCAAAGTTATTGTACTTTTAGAAACACTTATTTTTTATTTGTAGGAAGATATATTTCAGAGCTAAGGGATAGTTTGCATGTACCTCTGACTTTACGTTGTTAGACACTTAGTGTCTAGAAGACACGTCAATGTTTATGTATGTCCTAGCACCCTCATTTAAGGCAGCAGCGATTCCTTCTATTTAATGTTCTTCTGAGTTGGGTGCTCCAGCACTACAAATTTTGATTTATTCAAATGATAATTATTTTCCAGGTTTCATTTACCTATGACTTTTCCCCAACCCCAGTCCCCTTACCCCCACCATAAAGTATACACATACAACACACTGTCCAGTTGATAATGTGGCTTGATTTGTTGAATTTACTGCATCTCCTAGGGATGGTACTTGTCTCAAGATTTCCTACTTTCAGAGATGGTTTAGAGTTAGTGTATTTAAAGAAAGCATTTTACTTGTCTAAAGAAAGTGTTTTGTTCTAAGGAACTGGATGACAAAATTGATCATTTTATTGTCAAGGCTAACAGTGACTAGCTCCTATAAATAGTAGAAGTATAAGTAAAAATGATTTCCGGTGTCTTTCATTACCCTTATCCAACAGAATAATTGCACTTTTTGCTACCCTTTAGTTTTTTCCTTGTAACATGTGAAAAATGTAGTCATTTAATTTCTTTAGATTGAGATGTTTCTGCAGTTGGAATCCTAGAAAAATATTATAAGCCAGATGAATGTAATGCAGCATGAATAACACATACTCTTTTTAGGTATTTGTGTGTTTTCACGCAAACTTGCATCATGGACGGATTGTTTAAATGTTCCTTTAATGCTCCATTTAAGAGCATGGAGTTACCCTTTAGAGCAGCTAGGAGACTCCAATCAGTAGTATGTGAAAGCTCATCTGTTTAAGCATCTTGAGGGCAGATGTATGTCGTACTGATTCTCTGTGGTAGATCCTTGCTATGTTCTAACTTATGAGTACCCTGAAAATTTTGAGACATGTTTTCTCAGAGATAGCTGGTGGTCTGCGTATATGCTCTCTCTTACACACACACATGCACACACACACACACACACATGCACACACACAGAGTCTCCCTGCCCCCTCATTTCCCCTGTTTATTGTTGTGGTAATCAAAATAACTTGTGTATTATTCCACCTAATTTCCATTCTATCCCCTTAGGAAATCAAGATCTGAATTTTTGCAGGGGTTTTCGCCTCTAGATTTATCTTAGTTTGTGACTCAATAAAGAAAGCTTTTGGTAGTTGACTGTCAAGTTGCAGTGAAAAATCTCCTTTCCTTGGTCATGACATTGGAGACTTACTGCTTTATTTTTTTTTTAAAGCTGAAGTTTTACTCTTGAATATTTTGTTTAGATTATTTCTTGACTGTGTTCTTGAAAAACCTTTGGACAGTAGGATCTGTTAAAAGAAGGAATTCCTTTTTTTTAAAGTTTTATGTATATGCATGAGCAGAAAGTCCTCTAGACTCATATGGTTTTATTCTCTAGTTCTAGGAAGGAAAAAGCCCTTTTCCCACATGCAAATTTGTTTTTCAAAGAAAATGCTATGGGATTCTTATGTGCTAGCTAGTCATCACAAGATTCTGTTTGGGGATATTTCTGAAAACCTTGGAACTGGCCCTTCAGTGGAAGTGAGTCTTAATTATCAGACATCCCAAATTATCTACCTATTTATCTATCTTGTCTGTCTACCTATCAAGATGAAATCAAACAAGCAACCGAACAAACAGAAATTAGCATGCAACTGGGTGAAATAAATCTTGATATGAAGAACTCATCATTCTTAATTTTATTCTTTGGACTTGTCCTGCTTCTGATGTTGCCTCCAGGAGATATTGTGACCCAACTGGCAGAAATAAGCCTTATTTCTAGGCCTGCTTTTAAAATTACCTGATTCAGAGCTGACCGACTAGCTATTCATTTGAGAATGTAATGGCTTAACCTCTTACTCGTTTTCTCTCTTCTGTTCTTTTGTCCTGTTTTTTATGCATCTTTCAGTAGTTACATTAATCTTTGCAGCAAGCTTTTATATTATTGTTTAACATGAGCAAAAATTATTGAAATGTTTTTCTCATAGCATCCTATAATTATGACTATTTTAAATTCACATATAGGCGAAACATGGGGAGACTTAGTAACTCCACCATAAATCAAATGTCAGGTCAGTAGTGACTATGGGAAGAGCTGACATCTCTCTCTGGTCTTACCTAAAAAGTACTGGTTTCCCAAGCTTGATTAATTTGCGGGGTTTTGTCTGCTGATTTTGTTGCATCCAAATGCTAGGGATCCCTGAACTCAAATTTAAATACAGCTCAATATAACTAAATGTTGTATTGTTTTTAGGCAACCTAGGATCATAAAATCTGCTGTGACTTTCAGGATTATGTGAATACATTTTCTTGTTCAGGATTTAAATTGAAGGCCTAGTAATGGATGGTTAATGGCCAAGATGATGGAGAGACTGATTTATCAGAAGATAGTTGGAGCATAAATAGGTAATGAGGCTGTCTGACTTCCTGAATGGAGATGAAAAATGGAAACTGATGCCAGAGTCCACTGCCCTGCAGACAGAGGGAGCAGGGGCTCTCTCTACCTTTGACTTGTTGTAGCAGTGACCACTGGAGAGAAGGACTCTTGGGAGCCCATGAATCTCAGGATCCAGGGCTTTCAGTGCTTTCAGAACTGAAAAGTCAGCAAAGCAAATTCAGGGAATGTCTAATAAGACCTATGTTCTTTTATGGCATGTATGGCTTCAGGTGGAGGGTTCCTGTACACTGAAATCCTGAAGGACATGACCTCTGCCCCAAGTACATCCCCAAATAAGGGCAACAGTAAGTGGAAGACCCAGAATTCCAACCCAAATCTGCCTGGCTCTAAAACTTGTACTGTTTTGTTTTATTTCATTTTGTTTTAAAATATCCTTCTGCCAGGCACTATTCTAATTCTAGTAATACTAAATACATGAAGTTGGAGTTCAAGAACAGTTTGGTTAAATAAAATGTGTAAATTAGATGCAATATATGGGACAGCTTATGAAAACTATAGAAATTACTGAATTGACCAGATGTTAAAAAGGAGAGGTGGTTTTTTTTTGGTTTGTTTTTTCGCATGGGCAGGCTCGGGAAATCAAACCCAGGTTTCCAGCACAGCAGGCGAGAACTCTGCCACTGAGCCACTGTTTGCGCACCCAGAGAGAGGTTTTTAACATAGACATATAGATATAAAATTATGACTAGAAAACATTAATGTTTTTACATGAACCATGTTAATTTATATATTAGGTAGACCTATGTGGGAAGAATCTTCTTTTAACAAATGCCATTATAATACAGTTCATAAAATTAGTT
The DNA here is from genome assembly GCF_023851605.1 of Tamandua tetradactyla. Lineage (NCBI taxonomy): Eukaryota > Metazoa > Chordata > Mammalia > Pilosa > Myrmecophagidae > Tamandua > Tamandua tetradactyla. The sequence continues at coordinate 128,888,592 of NC_135327.1, read as the reverse complement.
CCATATCCTACCTTACTGGCCACAGAAGAACTCTTGGTAGTGTAGCCAGAACTAATTCTAGAGTGAGGAATTTTAATCTTGTTTAGCAGATATGCAGTATCAGTCTCCTTTAGCTCTTTTGCCAGTTCAACTAAGGCAATGGCATAAACATAGTGAAGTTATGGTGATTTTTCAGTTACCTTTTTTGGTGTAAAAAAAGGGATCATATATACAAGTGACACTTCTGTATTAGCATTTGTTTTGTGTTAACTCAAGGTTCAAGGAAGACTTTTTTTTTTAAACTCATTTGAAGGAATCAAATGGCAAAGGAGTTTTTAGAATACAGAGTAGCTAAAGATTCTGTTCTGTGCAATAAAGACTTCCTTTAAAGTTAATTAATTTCACATTTTTTGTGCTGCAGAATACCATTTGATTGGTAATGCTCTCATTACTTTGATGTTGATTGATTTATTATTCGTATTGGACCTTATTAAAAACCCAAACTGCCTTACCTTTTTCATTGTGTCAAAGTTCTGATTCTACTTTGTATGTTTTAGTGTAAACCTTGCTTTAAAAAATTGTTATTACTAAGAGAATCTTGAGAAGCCCATTCATATTTGTTCTTTGAGACGTATTGTTTAGCCCTGGTTCATTAGCTCTTGAAGGTGTAAGGAGAAAGGACAGGCTGCCAAGAATAAAATGCATAAGGAAGTTGGGAATTATATTAACTTCATGTTTAAATTTTAGCAATTGCCTATGAATAATAAGCAGGCCTCAATCTGGGGATTGTATCGGGTTCTTCTGGTCCTAAAATCCTATGATTCATTCTTGAAATTTGAAATTAAAATTATCCTTATGTAATTATATTGATTTATTAAGAGTTCTTACCATCTGGAGAATTATTTTATATTTTTGCAGTTTTCTCCCTCAGTCTTTTGTTTCATAGCTTCTATAAATGCCTGTCTTGATCCTTAAACACACACACACACTTTACCAATCCATCTAATACTTTATCATATATGTAATTTTTTTCCTTAAAGATAGAGATCCACTTATATATTTAACCAAATTCTCAGTTTATAAAGTTGTAATCAAGTTGGCCTTAGAACATGTACTGTTGAAAGATGTGGTAATGATCCTCCTGGCTTTTCAGGTGAAAACACATCAGAATTCTAAAGATTGCTTTTCATGTTTTGATTTTCTTTTCATATGCTCACTCTAAAAGTGCACTTATTATAATAATTACTCATTAGACTCCTGTAAACCTGCAAGCACTTCCAAGCTGCAGAGTGAAAGCAAAGGGTTGGTGCATGATGGAAAAGAATCTGTCAGGAGGTGAGATGCCTACTCTGCCACCAAACAGTAAGACTTTGAAAGTGATATTTGCTCACCCTGACCTCAGTTTCCTTATTTTTTAAGCTGAGAGTGTCATACTGCATGAGCATTAGGTGTCCTGCCAATGTGAATCTTCAACTTTTTTAGACATTTTCTTTGGCAATACATGTCAGGCCCCTCCTCCTCAATTTTTTCTAGTTACCTAGGTCTTCACTCAGATGCCCCCTCCTCAGAGAGACCTTCTGGGTCCACCTTAGAACCCCTTACACCCTGGTTTTTCCCACCAGCATTACCCTGTTTTATTAAATTTGAAAATAGTGTGTGTATTTTCTAAATTTGTTTTATTTAATTGTTTATCTTCTGTCTTCCTCTACTAGAAAAGAGATCCACTTCAGCAGAAACGTGGTCAGTTTTCTACACCACATGTTTACCAAATCTAAATAGACCTCAGCATTTGTTGGATCTCAGTATATGCTTGTTGAATGAACCAATTTGTATACAGTATGAGGATCCTGCCTTACATTAAAACTGTGTTTACATTCTCCTGTTCTTATTATTATCAATAATGCAAACATTATTTACTAAACAGCAGTTAAACATTCTGCCATAGATTTTATTTTGGATTTAAGTATAGAGATTTCTCTGTGGGACATGGCTAAGATCAATAAAACACAGATGTAAGACAGAGCTACAGGAAAAATAAAATATAAGAATTAGAATTAATGCACACAGAAATACCTTGCCAAAATAGAAGGGTGCTATTACCTTGATAAAATCAATAATAGTGATACCAAGATAATATGTGGCACTTGCTCAGTATTAATATTTCTAATTCAAAGAAGACTGAATAAGATCTATAATGTGATATAAATGCCAAGAGAGAATGGAGGAGGGAGAGGTGCATTTTAACTGAGATATCAATTCTGGTAAGCAAAGCTTTCCTTACTCAGGCTGTTCCCATAAATGTTTTTTAGCACTTCAGGAAACTCAGAATGCTTAGGCAAAGGGAGGAATCTCATTTATTGATCCAGCATTAAGAAAGATCCTGATGAAGCCCTGATCTTTCAATAAGAGGTTCCCCTTAGTTAAGTTATGCATCCAGGTGATTGAAAAATAACCCTCAAGTGAATCAGTCAATCAGGCAATATAATTGAATACCTGTTTCTGTTTAGTACTGAGGCCCTAACGAGGTACTGTGTAGTGTGGAGGAGGAGAGGGGAGGGTGAAAGCAGTTGGGAAGGTTTCATGGAAGAGGAAGAACTTAATTTGAGTTTTGAAAGATGGGTAGGGCCATTTCTGAGAAACAGCCTCTGTGAAGATCACTAGCCAAGGGTTTGGTTCAGAAAAGCACTCAGCAAAAGCGATGAAAGAAAGCCACAGAGAGTCAGAGTGAACATAGCTTGTTGAATTAAAGATTAGAAGAGTGAACTGAGTGTGAGGGTGTGAGGATGGGTGTTTGCGGACTTGTGTACCATCATGCCTGGGATGAGGGAGGTAATTATGGAGGGTCTCGAAATCCAGGTAGAGAAGTTTGAATTTGATATTGTAGAAAATGTGGGGTTTACACCTGATATTTTTGTAGGGCGGCAACTGAAGAAATATTTGTGGCATATGTGGAAATTGAGAGTAAGGTGTGGCTCCAAGAACTGTCACAAAGAAAAAAAGAAACCAGAGTTTGATGATGGCCTGGGTGTTAATTGAGAAGAGTGAGAAATTAAAGCTGAATGGTTAATAAGGCCCTCAGGTATCCAGATAGTTCTTCATCCGTGGGATATTTTATCAGGATTAGAATGTGTTAGGAACTGAGGTATAGCACTCTCCCACCCATACTTATTTTGAAGCTTTGAAAACAGATGCGTTATCCTTCCTTTTCAGAAAGCTTTGCAGCTCTTAATTAAGCTCTTTCTTTTCACCTGCTATCCTGGCTTACTGTATATAAAATCTCAGGGATGATTGAGGTGGCTTTTGTGCCCCACAGTATCCAAGGGGGTCTGTTCCTGTGCTGTGCTGGTCCCGAGAGAACAGCAGCACCATCTACTTCACATGCCACATTAATGCAGTTGCTCAGGTTGTTTCTGCCCCTGAAATAATGCTTGCTATTTTTTCCTCTTTGGAGGAATTACACATATTTATTTTAGAAAGTTTGGGTGCTATGGAAACATTGAAATAATTCACGGTTCAACTGTTTAGACATAGCTACTGTTATTTATTGAGGCATCAAATGGAATAGACAGTTCTGCTTCCTCTTTTCTTTTCACTTAGTGCACATGATTGTTCAATATGTTAATGTTATTGGCAATACCATGTTTTTCAGTTTCAAGTCCCTTATGATTCACTCTGAGAGTTTCTAGATTGTCAGAGGAAATAGTTGTTTTTCTTTTTCTGAAAAAAGCAAATGTAGGGAGGTTCAATTCTGTTCTTAGGAAATCTCCATGAAATTAGGTTTGTTAAATTAGAACTTAATCTTATTTTTTTTGGGTGCATGATTTAAATATTATTTTAAAGGTACCTTTTCCCGATATGATGACAAAGTTTTTAAAGATATTTGGTTATCTTGCTTCTAAATGATCACATTGACCATATTATTACTCTTGAATTACACCTATGTTCCTTTTTCTTTCTTTTTTAATATACAAAGCTTAATTTTAAAGGGGCCAGTCATTTAATATAGAATAAGGTAAATGAAGTACAGTCTTCTCAGAAATGGATTGTTCAACCTCTTGAGATAAACAAGAAAGTTTAAACTTGTCCTCCTTTATTGGGTGGTAATTTACTTGTTAAAGGCTTGGCTTCAAAAGGGACAAATTTTACTTTGACATGTTTTTATTTATTCTCCACATTGAATTGATTTTTGATGCCGTGAACCTTTTAAAATGATCATATGAAATACCCTATTGTTTGATTGCTATGGTTGAATCCCTTTTTATCTTTTTGATATTGCAGTTGACCCATGTTGACCAGGCAAGCTTCCAGGTTGATGCCTTTGGAACGTCATTCATTCTTGATGTCATGTTAAACCAGTAAGTGTTTATTGAGCTGCACTCACTTTTGTCAGATACACATTGAATCCACTTTCTTATCCTTTTTTAAAATTTTATTTTCTTATTATATTTTACTTCATATTTCTATACCATTGAAATACTAAAGCTATCGTATTAGTTAGGGTCCTCTTGGGAGACAGAACTAACAGGAGACATCTGTAGATGTGAGGTTTTATAAAAGTGTCTTACACAACTGTGGGGATGCACAAGTCCAGATTTCATAGGGCAGGCTGCAACCTGGCAACAGTGATGAAGGTGATGAATTCCCAGGAGAGGCTGGCTCACTGAAGTAGATGAAAGTTCTCTCTTCTGCATATGAAAGTTGTCACCTCTCCCTTAAATGTTGTAAACTGACTGGATTAAATGCAGCTGATTGGATTAACTCATTGTTGAAGATGTTTCCCTTAGTTGATCATAGATATAATCAGCCACAGAAACAATCAACTGACTGATGGTTTAAGTCCACAAAATACCCTCACAGTAATGGTTAGGCTAGTGCTTCCCTGACCAGACCACTGGGCACCATCACCAGGCCAAGTTGACACATGAAACTATCACAGCTATGATGTCTACTGACTACAAGTTATGAAGTTTGGTAAATAATTGAAAATATGTAACTATTTTAAATTGAACAGCTGTAACAGGTATAAGAATATAAATATGTCACATAAGTTTCTCAATAATAATAATTATGAAAATAATACTTTGGGTTTTAAAGCATATTTCTTAAGAACAGCAGAATGGAGAAGGTTATCATTTTTGCTTAATAATTCAGAGAACTGGCTTCATGATGAGTAATTCCAAATAATTCCTTGTTTCCACTAGATGTTTTGATTTAGGAGTAGATTTCTGTGAGTCTTAGGATTCTGGGATTGTTCTGTAAATACAATAAAACTTTGGAATAGTTGTCTACCTAGAAGGCATGGAAATGAATCTTAAAATTTTAGCATTTAATCTTTTGTCTTTAGTTAATGCGGTATTTAATAGGTGTTCCTGGATATTCAGTTGTTTTCTATTCACATTTTTTCTTTTAAAAAGGTTTCTGTCTCATTTCCTATCATGGGCAAGTAATGAGAGTCCAGGGCTCTGGTAGACCAGAGTTCCTGAGCTGAACAGAGTTGGCTCACTGCTTTGCTGGAAGCAGCTATGCAACAGCTCAGGACGACCAGATGGGCAGAAAGGAAGACTGAAAACGAGAAATGAAGCCTCCATTGTCTACACTGAGGAACCAGCTAGATTAAAAACCATTAGTTTTTTTTTAAAAAAGGTATGCTATACAGTATAGTAACCACTAGCCATATGTAGCTGTATAAATATGTAATTAACGTAAATAAAATAAAAAATTCAGTTGCTCAGTTGCCCTAGCTGTATTTCAAGTAACTAGCAGCCATGTGTGCCTATTGTGTCCTTTTTTGGACAAGGCTGAACCTTTGCATCATTGTAGAAAGTTCTGTTGGACAGTGCTGATTTTGAGATTTCTTTTAGGAAAGTATCACACATAAGTTGTTAGATTCCTGAGCTAAGTCAGTCGGTGTTCAGAAACCTGAATCTTCTCTTTAGATTTCATTCCATATTCAATCAATTAAAGTAAAGATTAATTTTACTAGTGTCCTAAATTTTATGGAACTTATTTACAAAGTTGTGTTAATACCATTTTTAATATGTCAGTGGTTAAGTCATGTATTAGTTAATTTCTTTTTTAACTAATTAAACTGTTTAATAAAAATATATTTTATAAGGAATTCCTCCCCACCACATCCCCCACATTTTTGCAGTTCATAAACAGTTTAAATACTAAAAAACATTGTTAGATGGAAATTGGCTATTTGTTTCTATTTTGATCATGTGTATTTTTGAAATGTAACAATTTGAAATTATATTATACTCATTAAAATATTATGTCTCATTTTAGTTTTTCTTAAATATCCATATTGTAAGCAGTTTTAAAAAAACCTTTATATTAGAATGCAGGCTTCTTAGAAAAAATGTAAGGAAAAAACCTTATATAATTTCCCCACTCTGAGGCTGATTGTTCTATTAAATGTTAACCCTTTCTATCCTCACTCTCCCCCTCTTCATTCACTACCTGTTCCCCTTCCCCTGCTTTATTTTTAAATGACATTCATCACAATTTGATATATACAGGTTGAGTTACATGAACTGCCATATTTTGCAGGTCAGAAAGTTCGGCTATCTATAATATTATATGGCCAGCTAATAGTCGATATTTTAATTATTTTGCTTACTGTCTTTTTCCTCACAATATAAGCTCTTTGAGGGCAGAGATTTTCTTTCCTTCACTGCTATATCTCTAGTTTAGAATAGATGCTAAATTCCAGGATGGGAAATTCTATACACTTAGAATCCAGAAGCCAGAATTAGCCGAGAGACAGTGAAGAGATGACTGGATGAGGCTGGAGGTAATCAGTTGGAGAAGAGCAAAGCAGAAAAAAAGAAAAAGAGGATAAGTGTTTGGTACTAGATTCTGATAGCTGAGCCTGTGCATCTAGGTGTGATTGGAAAGCTAGATTCCTAGGTATTTCTTCAGTGACTCTTCCCTATCCCTCCTTTAAACCATTGTTCCACTTGGATACCCCCATTTTCTGGTTCCTAACATTTGTAACTCCTTTAATTTTCAGTATTCAAACAAAGAAGGGATATTTATTTATGTCCATTCTGCCCAACCCACCTCACTTCCTTGGAGAAATCTGAGCCCAGAAACTTTCTGTTCTGAAGAAGGAATGCATATGGCCACCTTTATTAGAGCATGAAGCTTGAAACATTGAAGGTGAAGCATAATTTCTTTTGAATATTAGAAGGAATTTCTATTGGGCATTTTTCTTATTATTGTGATGGAAATTTGAAATTGTAAGATATACAAAGGATAAAATAATAAATGAAGCATAAATGAAGATTGCCTGGGCTGAAAATACATGCAGAGTCCTTATCTTTCACCTGGAATCTATCTTAACAGAGGTGGCAGGTAGCTGTGTTTCTTTTTGTTGTAACAGGTATGATAACTTGATATATAGATTATGTAGAACATTTTTCTTATTTTTATGTAGAACATTTTTCATAGTTTACATATTGTCTTGTGGTTCTGTTTGTTACAGAGCAGGGAGGTGAAAAATCAAGTATGCTTTCTTTTAACTTTTTATTGTGAAATACTTTCAAAGTTACAGGATAGTTATAAGAACACTTCAGATCCATACAGAGAACTCCCAAATATCCTGTTTTGGCTTGCTAAAGTTGCCAGAATGCAATATGCCAGAAATGGATTGGCTTTTACAAAGGGGATTTATTAGGTTACAAATTTACAGTTCTGAGGCCATGAAAATGTCCAAATTAAGGCAACAACAAGATGATTCCTGGAATTTGAAAAAGGCTGCTGGCATTAGAACACCTCTTTCAGCTGGGAAGGCATGTGGCTGGTGTCTGCTGGTCCTTGCTCCTGGTTTGTTGCTTTCAGCTTCTGATTCTACTGGCTTTCTGTGTCTTACAGCTTTTCTGTTAGCATCTCTGGGGTGTTTTTCTCTCTAGGTGTCTGTTCTTCTCCAGGGTAAAATACACTAGTTTTCATCTCTTAGTTTAATATCTCCCAATGCATTTTCTGTCTCCAAGGACCTGTGCTTTCTCCAAAATGTCTCCTTCATAAAGGACTCCAGTAAGTGGATCGAGACCCGTCTTGAATGGGCAGGGATCACATCTCCATGGGAACAACATAATCAAAAAGTCCTACTCACTCCCTGGCAAAGTGGGATATGACTCCCAGAGATGAGTCTGGCTTTGGCAAGGTGGAATCCACAAAGGAATGCCTGCCTTCCTAACCAGGAGAGAAAGAAGAATTGTAACAAAAAAGTATCTAACAGTGGCTGAGAGAGTTGGGAGGCTACCCTGGAGGCTACTCTTACCCGATCTTCAGCTAGATATTGCTATTTATCATGGGTTGTCAAGCCCCAACCAAAATCATTCCTGCCACCCCAAAGAACATTCAGGGCTTTATCTAGGGTTCTAAAGGTTCCATGCACTATGATTACTTCCCGGAGACCTACAACCTCCAGGTGGGTTCCTAGGCCAGATAAATGCTGAAAGCCAGAGAGGCCAGCCTCTCCGAAACATTAACTAGTTCCATCTCCCTAACCCAAATTACTGACAGCCATTTCCAACATGAAAAAGTTAGAATGGGTGCAGCTCCAATACACCTAAAGATTGGAAAAAAGATTAAATGAGGATATGGAGTTATGACAGAGAAGATATTTAACTAATGAGTATGACTGTTGATTCATTATTTTGATATTTCTTTTAGTCTCCAGAGTCTTGGAGCAGCCAAAAGGAAAAACCTAATTTTTTACAACTGTAACCTATACCAAACTGAAATCTTTTCTGTAACTAATTGTTGCAGTGTGCTTTGAAATTTATTGCCTTTCTGTATATATGCAACTTTTCACAATAAATAAAAAGTTTCTACTCAGTAATAGGTCTGTCCCTGCAGTATTGGAGTAAAAGAACATGGCTTTTCTGGAGTACGTAATAGTTTCCAACCTGCACATACCCCTCCTGCCCAGATTCCAAGATCCATGAAGTTTAGCATTTTGCCACATTTGCCATATCATTCTGTATAGCCATCGATCTGTTTTCTGAACCCTTGAATATAGGTTGTATACATCATTCTCCTTGTATACTTATACTATCATGTAAATTTCCTAAGAACACCTTAAGTGTAGTTAAAAAGTTGAAGAAATTTAACATTGACATTTTTAACAGTCTATATTCCGCTTTTTCATATATCCCAATAATATCTCTTTGAGCCTTTTCTACTCTCTTGCAAGATCCCCATCCAGAATCATGTATTGCATTTAATTGTCATGATCTCTTTAGTTGCTTTTTCCATTCCTTCCCTTCCCTTCTCTTCCCTTTCCTTTCTTTCCTATTCCTTTTTCCAATTTTGGGAACACATATACAACAAACTTTCTGATGTCAGCCGTTCTGAAGCATACCATCCAGTGGGAGTAACTGCATTCTGGATATGGTAGTCCCTTCAACATTTTCTGTTACTAAAAGTTTTCCATCTACCCACACAGAAACTTACACCCATTATGTTTATGTTTTACCTCCCCATTCCCTGTTTTAGGTTACAAAATGTAGTATACCACAGATGGGTTGACTTTTACAATGGGGATTTATTAGCTTACACGTTTTCAGTTCTGAGGCTGTGAAAAATCTCTGACTTAAGACATCAACAAGGTGAAAGGTGCTCCCTGAAAACCAGTTACCAGCAATTCTCAGCTTCTCTTTCACATAGCCTGGCACATGGCGAGTCTGCTGGTCTTTCTCCGGTTTTGTTGCCTTCAGCTTCTGGGCTTCAGTGGCTTCCTCTCTCAGCTTCTATATGTGTCCTTTTTCTCAGCTTCTCTGGCTTTCTTGGCTTCTCTGGTGTTTCTCTCTTTTTGTGTGTGCCCTTTATCCTCTTATAAAGAATACTAGTAAGAGGATTAAAACCTACCTTGAAAGAGATGGCTGACATCTCAACTGAAACAACCTAATCTAAGGGTCCCACCCGTAATAGTACACTGACAAAAATAGATTAAAAGAAGATGATCTGGGCTGCATAACAGCTTGAAACTACCACTCTAACCTGTACTCCAATTTCTGTCTCTATGAGCTTGTATTTTCTCCCAGGTTTTCTTTGTAGTTACCATGGGGCTTATACTTAATATTCTAAATCTATAACAATCTTGTTTGCATTGATACCAACTGAAGTTCAATAATACACACAAAATAAGTTTCTCCCAACCTTTATGTAGTTCTTGTCACAACTTACTTGTTCATATATTATGAGTCCCAAACCATGCATTTATCAATACTTTTTTTATTTGGCATGGGCTCCAGGAATTGAACCCAGGTCTCCAGCATGGAACATGAGAATTCTGCCACTGAGCCACCATGGCACCACCCTTATCAATGCTTTTTATACATTTGTCTTTAGATCGTTTAGGAAGTAAAAAGTGGAGTTACAAACCAAAAATACAATATTACTGGCATTTATATATATATACCCTTGTTATTAGGCACACTGGGATATTTTATTACTTCATGCAGCTTTACTCTATTGTCCATTCCTTTCAACCTGCAAAACTCCTTTCTGTTGTAGAACTGGTCTGGTGGTTATAACCCCCCTCAGATTTTAATGGGACAGTTAATACCCCTCACTTGTTTTAACTTTTTTTATTGCATAGTATAACATATATACAAAGCAAAGAAATAAAAAAGCAGTAGTTTTCAAAGTACTCTTCAATAAGTGGTTATAGGACAGATTGCAGAGTTTGTCATGGGCTACCATATGGTCCTCTCATATTTTTCCTTCTAGCTGCTCCAGAATATAGGAGGCTAGAGGGCTAAAATACATCTTTATCATCACAATTGACTTTTTTCCCCTTCTTTTTTTTGTGAACAATAACATATATACAAAAAAAAATTAATTTCCAAGCTCAGCAACACAATTAGTTGTAGAACATATTTCAGACTTTGACATGGGTTATAATTTCACAATTTTAGATTTTTTCTTCTAGCTGCTCAAAAATACCGGAGACTAAAAGAGATATTGATTCAACATTCATATTTATTTGTTAAGTCCAATCTTCTATGTGTAATTCCACCATCACCTTTGATCTTTCCATACCTCTCATTAGGGTTATTTCCAATTCTAAATTTTTGAAATTGGAAGGATCTGTCACTAATATGGGGTAGGGAGATGGAATTATCTGATGTTCTGGAGAGTCTGGGCTATGTTTCAGGACTTATCTGGACCAGGGACCCATCTAGAGTTTGTAGGTTTCTGAAAAGTTATTCTAGTGCATGGAACCCTTGCGGAATCTTATAAATTGCCCTAGGTGTTCTTTAGGATTGGCTGGAATGGTCATGGTTGGGGGTTGCCTAAGAGTTGCTGCTGGAGGACCTCTGTTGTTGCTCAGATGTGGTCTCAGTCTCTCTAGACCCAGGTTATGGTAGATAGCAAGGTCTACCTGAAGCTTGTGTAAGGGCCACCTCCAGAGTAGCTCAACTAGTAGTAGTCTCAACTCTATTTGAACTCTCTGCCACTGATACTTTATTAATTATATTTCTTTTCCCCCTTTTGATCAGGATGGAATTGTTGTTCCCATGGTACCAGGTCTGGATTCATCCCTGGGAGTTATTTCCCACATCTCCAGGGAGAATTTCACCCCTGGATGTCTTGTCCCACAAAAGGGGGAGGGCAATGATTTCACTTGCAGAGTTGGGCTTAGAGAGACGGAGGCCACATCTGAGCAACAAAAAAGGTCCTCCAGAAGTAACTCTTAGGCATGTCTATAGGTAGTCTAAGCTTCTATGCTACCTACATAAGCTTCACAAGAGTAAGTCTCATGATTGAGGGCATGGCCTATTGATTTGGGTATCCCTACAGTTTGGCACAGTATCAGAGGATTCCCTGATGGTGAGGTTTAATAGTTCCATATTCTTTCTCCCCTCCCTCAGGGGCCTTTGCCAATACTTTTTGATAATCTGCTTAATATACTCTAGGATATTTCCAGGCATTCCAATAGTCTATCCAGGATTAAAGGACCTCTTTCTTATTCTGTTCTTCCTGTGTTTCAGTTCTTCAAATGAGCTGTACAGATAGGTTGAATTAGATTATGTACTACAGAAAATTTCAGTGCTAGATCAAATAAACCTTTCTTCCATTGGTCTCAAAGAGTATGTGTGGTTCTAGAATACAGGCACTGTCTTCCTTACCCCTATGTTCTGAATTACTTTAACCCCAACCTGTTTGGCTTCATTCTTAGCTCTGAATATCAGGTTATATATATAAAACAGTCTCTCAAAATCCAGAAATAATAATCACCACTCCGGACTTAGTGTGTCTGCTCTAAAAGCTTACAATCTAGGCCCCTGTTCTTATAAGCATTTTCTAAAGGTGACCATACCATTGTTGTTCTTTTGTTTCTGGCTTATTTTGTCTTACCAAATGTTGTACATGTTCATTCACGTCGTTGTATGCCTCACGACATTGTTTCTTTTTCTAGCAGCACAGTCTTCGTTCATAAGTATAGACCATCATTTGCCAATCTACTCCATCAGTGCATCCTACACCACCTGCATTCCTCAGGCATCATGTAGAGGGCCCAAAGTCCACAGTCCATCAACATTCTCAATTTTAGATAATTTCATTGTTCCCAAGAGACAGAAAACACACCCTCACCACATGGGAAATCTAAGCCTCTTAACTCTAGTCCCTCACCCCATTGTTTACCTCTGCTCTTGCTGTGGTAGTGCTGATGATTTACTTTTGAACATAGCTCATAGCATGCAATAGAGTTTTCCCCCTGTACCCTGGACTTAAACAGTCTTTATAGAAGAATCATATCTTGAAAGTAATTCTTACTAGAACTCATTCATATTTCTAGTGTGAATCATGGGACAAGTATGTCTATACAACCCCTTTCAATCTTTTTCATCTTCAATATAGTAATATTACTTCTGGAGCCACTAGAGAATCACCTTTGCTCCTGTTCCCTTCCTTACATTGGAATTCAACCTCACTAGCCAACAGTTGACCTATCTCTAGCTTCTATGTATCTCTAAGTCCCCTATATTCTATATTATAAGCCTCTGATTGTATGTTTATGCTGGTCATAAAAGTGGAATCATACAGTGTCTATCCGTTTGTGTCTGGCTAATTTTGCTCAGCATTATGTTCTCAAGGCTCATCTATCTTGTCATGTGCTTCAAGACATCATTTTGTCTTACTGCTATCGAATATTCCATCATATGTATATACCGTGTTTTATTGATCTGATTGTCTCTTTTTTTAATCATGAGAAACCATGGAAGCCAGAAGACAGTGAGCCAGAACATATTTAAAGACCTTAAAGAAAAAAAGAGTGTCAATCAAGTATTCTATATCTGGCAAAATTGTCATTTAAAAATGTATGAGAAATTAAAACAGTAAAAAATAGAGAAAAACCGTGAGAGTTCATTACCAGAAGACCTGTCTTACAAGAAATGGTAAAAGGAGTTCTTCAGGCTAAAATAAAAGGATAGTCGAAGCCTTAAGAAGAAATAGAGAACATTGGTAAAGTTAGCAACATAGTTAACTATAACTATAGTTATATCCACTCGTCTTTTGATGGGCATTTGGTTTGTTTCCATCTTTTGACAATTGTGAATGATGCTGCTATAAACATCGGTGTGCAAATGTCTGTTTCTGTTGTTGCTTTCAGGTCTTCTGGGTATATACCAAGTAGTGCTATTGCTGGGTCATAGGGCAACTTGATATTTAGTTTCCTAAGGAACTGCCAAACAGTCTTCCATAAGCACCATTATACATTCCCACCAGCAGTGCATAAGTGTCCCCGTTTCTCTACATCCTCTTCAGCATTTATGGTTTCCTGTTTGTTTAATAGCAGCCATTCTTATAGGTGTGAGGTGGTATCTCATTGTAGTCTTGATCTGCATTTCCCTCATAGCCAGTGAAAATGAGCGTCTCTTCATGTGCTTTTGAGCCATCTATATTTGCTCTTCAGAAAAATGCCTATTCATATCTTTAACCCATTTTATAATTGGGTTGTCTGATATGTGATTTCCAAATATTTTCTCCCATTAAGTTGGCTTTCTTCACCTTTTTGGCAAAGTCTTTTGAGGTACAGAAACATTTGATTTTGAGGACTTCCCATTTATCTGTTTTTTTTTTTGTTGCTTGTGCTTTGGGTGTAAAATTTAAGAAGTTACCTCCTATTAGGAGGTCTTGAAGATGTTTCCCTACATTTTCTTTTAGAAGCTTTATGGTGCTAGTTCTTATATTTAGATGTTTGATCCACTTTGAGTTAATTTTTGTGTAGTGTGTGAGATAGGGGTCCTCTTTCATTCTCTTGGCTATTGATATCCAGTTCTTCCATGCCCAATTATTTAAAAGAGTACTTTGTCCCAGTTCAGAGGATTTGGGGTCCTTGTCAAAAACCAGTTGACCATAGATTTGGTGGTCTATTTCTGTACTCTTGATTCTATTCCATTGGTCAATGCTCTGCCTTTGTGCCAGTACCATGCTGTTTTGACCACTGTGGCTTTATAATAGGTTTTAAAGTCAGGGAGTGTTAATCCTCCCACTTCGTTCTTTTTTTTTTAGGATGCTTTTAGCTATTTGGGTTCTCTTTCCCTTCCAGATGAATTTGGTAGTTAACTTTTCCAAATCTTCAAAGTAGGTTGTTGGAATTTTGATTGGTATTATGTTGAATCTGTAGATCAATTTGGGGAGAATTGACATCTTAACTATATTAGCCTTCCTATCCATGAGCAGGGAATGTCTTTCCACCTGTTTAGATCTCCTTTGATTTCTTTTAGCAATGCTATATAGTTTTCTGTGTACAAGTCCTTTATGTCCCTAGTTAAGTTCATTCCTAAGTATTTTATTCCTTTATTTGCCATTTTGAATGGAATTTTTTCCTTAACTGACTCCTCAGCTAGCTCATTGCTTATGTGTAGAAATGTTACTGATTTTTCCACGTTAATTTTATATCCTGCCACCTTGCTGGGTTTGTTTATTAGTTCAAGTAACTTTGCTGTGGATTTGTCAGGATCTTCCAAGTATAGTGTCATATTATCTGCAAATAATGAGTTTTACTTCTTCCTTCCAATTTGGATGCCTTTTATTTCCTTGTCCTGCCTGATTGGTCTGGCTAGAACATCTAGCACAGTGTTGAATAATAGTGGTGACAAATGTACCTCATCTTAGGGGGAAAGCTTTCAGTCTCTCCCCATTAAGTATGATGCTAGCTGTTGGTTTTTCATATATTCCCTTTATCATATTGAAGTAGTTACCTTTGATTCTTATCTTTTGGAGTGTTTTTATCAGAAAAGGATGCTGAATTTTGTCAAATGCTGTTTCAGCATCAATTGAGATGATTATTTGATTTCCCCCTTTCAGTTGTTAATGTGCTATATTACATTAATTGATTTTCTTGCATTGAACCATCCTTGCATCCCTAGTATACACCCCAGTTGGTCATGGTGTATAATTTCTTTAATGTTTTTTTGTAGTCAGTTTGCTAATATTTTATTGAGAATTTTTGCATCTATGTTCATTAGGGAGATTGGCCTCTAGTTTTTCTTTCTTATAGCATCTTTACACAGTTTTGATATTAAAATGATATTAGATTCATAAAATGAGTTAGATAGAGTTCCTTTTTCCTCAGGTTTTTTTGGAAAAGGTTGAGCTGGATTTGTGTTTGGAATGTTTGATAAAATCCCCCTGTTAAGCCATCTGGCCTTTGTGATTGGATTGTTGAGATCTTCTATTTCTTCCTGAGTCAGCTTAGTTGGTTTGTGTGTCTACAGGAATTTGTTCATTTCATCTATGTTGTCTAGTTTTTTGCTGTATAGTTTTTCATGGTATTTTCTTATGATTTCTTTTATTTCTTTAGGGTCTGTGCTAATGCACCCCTTCTTATTTCTGATTTTTTTAAATTTGCATCCTCTCTCTTTTTTCTTTGTCAGTCTTGCTAGTGGCCCATCAATTTTCTTGATTTTCTCAAAGAACCAACTTTTAGTTTTATTGATTCTTTCTATTGCTCTTTTGTTCTTCCATCCATTTGTGTCTGCCTTAATGTTTGTTATTTCTTGTCTCCTTTTTACCTTGGGGTTAATTTGCTATTCTTTCTCAAGTCCTCCAGGTGTACTGTTAAGTCCTTGATTTTTGCTCTTTATTGTTTTTTACTATAGGCATTTAGGGCAATAGATTTCCCTCTCAGCACAGCCTTTGCCACATCCCTTAAGTTCTGATAAGTTGTATTCTCATTTTCATTCATCTCCAGATAGCTACTGATTTCTCGAGCAATTTCTTCTTTGATCCACTGGTTGTTTAAGACTATGTTATTTAATCTCCATATATTTGTGAATGTTCTCAGTCTTTGGTGGTTATTGAGATCCAGTTTCATACCATTGTGATCAGAGAAAGTGCTTTGAATAATTTCAGTATTTTTAAATGTATAAAGACCTGTTTTGTGCCCCAGCATATGCTCTATCCTGGAGAATGTTCCTGGAGCACTAGAGAAGAATGTATAACCTTGTACTTTGGGGTGCAATGAAACCTATATATGGTTGTTAGGTTTAATTAGTTTATCAAGTTATTTAGCTTCTCTATTTCCTTGTTCGTCTTCTGTCTGGTTGTTCTATCTATAGAGCAGAGTGGTGTATTGAAGTCTTCTATTATTATTGAGACATCTATCACTCCCTTCAGTTTTACCAATGTCTGTCTCATGTACTTTGGAGCTCCTTGATTGGGAGCATAAATGTTTATGATTGTTATAGCTCCTTGGTGAATTGACCCTTTCATTAGTATATAGTGTCCTTCTTTGTCTCTTATGATGTCTTTACATTTAAATTCTGTTTTGTCCTTTATTAGTATAGCTACTTCTGCTTTCTTTTGGTTACAACTTGCATGGAAAATCTTTTTCCATCCTTTCACTTTCAATCTATTTGTATCCTTGTGTCTAAGATGAGTCTCTTCTAAGCAGCATATAGCTGGATTATGTTTTGTAATCCATTCTGCCAATCTGTGTCTTTTAATTGGTAAGTTTAGTCCATTAACATTCAAAATCATTAAAGGTATTTCTTGATTCCACTATCTTATCTTTTTAATTTTATTTGTCAGATCTATATATTCTTTTCCCTCTTTCTCTTTGTATTCTTTAAATTACCCTTAATGGTACACTTCATTTCTGTGCCCTCCTCCAGACCTCCATCTCCTGTCTTTTTTTTTTTCATCCAGCAGAACTTGTTTTAGCATTTCTTATAGGGCCAGTCTCTTGTTGACAAATTCTTTCAGGACTTCTTTGTCTCTGAAAACTTTAATCTCTTCCTCAATTTTGAAGGACAGTTTGGCTAGGTACAGAATTCTTGGCTGCAAGTCTTTCTCTTTCAGGATCTTGAGTATATCATACCACTGCCATCTCACCTCCAGAATGCCAGTTGAGTAGTCTGAACTCAGTCTCATTTGGTTTCCTTTGCATGAGATTGTTTTTCTCATGCTACTTTCAGGATTTTCTGCTTCTCTTCAACATTTGGCAAAATCGGGTCTAAGGCATGTGTCTTGGGGAAGGCCTATTTGGATTTACTCTGTTTGGAGTCCGTTGGCCTTCTTTTACTTAAATATTTTGTCCTTTATGAGGGTTGGAAAGTTTTCCCCCATTACATCCTCAACTATTCTTCCTAGTCCTTTACTCCTCTCTTCTCCTTCTGGGACACCAGTCTTATATTTGTGTGCTTTGTTTTGTCTGTCATTTCCCTGAGTTCCATTCAATTTTTTCTATCTTTTTTGCCATTTGCTGTTTTGAGTCTTTGAAGTCAATTATCCTGTCCTCTGTATCACTTATTCTTTCTTCTGCCTCTTCAAATCTGGTGTTGTGGGCTCTTATATATTTTTTATTGGATCAACAGTATCTTTAATCTCTGTGATATATGCTGTTTTTCCGTTTATTCTTTCAAATTCTTTTTTGTGCTCTTCTCCTGTCTTCTTGATCTCCTTTATGATTTGCTATCCCACTTATTTTATTAAGTAGAGTTGTGTGAACATCTTTGATTAGTTGTTCCAATGTCTGTGACTCCTCTGGTATTTTAATTTGGTCATAGGTGGGACTGTATCTGTCTGCATCGTGATATATTAGTGATCTGTCTTCGTGACATGTAAATATCTTAATTGATTTACTTTGGAAGTTGATTTCTTTTAGTAGTCTAAGGCCTTGTGTTTGTGGGATGGTTGTACAGCAGGTAGCAGGGTACAGAGTAGAGCAGTCAGTACGGTTATTTGTTTCAGGGCAGGTATGGGCTCAGGTTGGGGATGTTACACTGATGCTTGTGAATGTGGGTGCCCAGCGGCCAGGGAGGATGTAGCTGTTCGGGTACACTGGTCTGGGGGGGTGTATCCCTGGTGTGTGCTGGTCTAAGGCACGGGGCCTTTGTGCACATGTGTAGGTCTGTGGTAGCAGGTCAGCATTATGCCTTCATGAATTGGTGGCAGCTGTCACCTGGCTGTGCAGGTTGGCACTTTCTCAGTAAGGTTGAGGGCTGTGTGCATGCACAGTTCTAGGATTGTTGTTAAGTGTGGTTCTCAGAGCTGAATGATGTGATTGGGGGCTCATGTGCATGCATGTGCCTGGGAGTGCTGTAAATGGATGCACTGAGCTCAGGGAGGGGGGGTTAGGCTGTGGGACACTATGGGTGGTGGGGGAAAGGGGTAGCCTAGGTTTGGAGGTTAGTGCACACAACCTTTAGGTGCTGGCAGTAGCCTGCAGGAAACAGGGAGGGGGAGATAGTGCTCAGGAGATATGCGGGAGAGGTTGGTTCAGCTGCACTTGAGGTGACAGTATGGTGGTAGGGTGGGTATACCTGGAGCGTGGGGAATGGGAGCAGTTAATGGGGTTCAAGTGTGTGGGGTATGGGGTGAGTTTCTGATCATGGGGCTGTGCTGGTGAGGGTGGTGCACCCAAGGAACGTGGCTTGACTTTTTTCCTAGTCCCACGTTTCCATCCTTACACTCTTGCGGGCTCTGTGGCTCCATGCCTCCATACCAGGCTCCAGCTTTCTGCCTCTCAGTTCCTTGGCCTCTGCAACCAGGGCTGCTACATGTGGTGCAGAAGGGTCTCCCAGGTCAGCTGCACTCCTGAATTGCTACCTCGTTACCCTCCTGTCCCTTCTCTAAGTTTTCCATGGAGCAGAGCTAATCTCTAGTATTCTAGTCAGCTATCTTCCCTGAAGTCCTATGTCTACTCTCTCATTTTTGAGAGACAATTTTTTCAGATATAGAATTCTTGGTTGGCCATTTTTTGCTTTCTTTACTTTAAATATGTCATTCCATATTGCCTTCTTGACTCCATGATTTCTCATAAGAAATGGGTACTAAATCTAATTTGAAGCTCCCTTTTATGTGACATTTTGCTCACGGCTTTTAGTGTTTTTTTTCTTTGGCATTCAGCAATTTGATTTTGATATGTCACGGTGTGGGTTTATTTGGCTTTATCCTGTTTAGAGTCTGTTGAGAATCTTGGAGTGGTATATTCATGTCTTTTGAGAGTTTTCAGCCGTTATTTCTTTAAATACTCTCCCTGCCCCATTCTCTTTCTTCTCTTTCTGGGATTTCCACAATGTAAATTGGTATGCTTGATGGTATCTTATAGATTTCTCAAGATCCATTAACTTTTCTTCATTCTTCTTTTTACTCCTTGGGCTGAATGATTTTGTTGGTTTTATCTTCAAGTTCTCTGCTTTTTCTTCTACCAGTTCCAATCTGCCCTTGAGCCCCTCTAGGGAATTTTTAATTCCTGTTACTCTGGTCTTCAACTCTAGTTCCTTTTTATAATTCCCATGTTTCTATTGATATTCTTATTTTGTTCAACTGTCATTCTCCTGTTTTCCTAAATTAGATCTTTGTCCATGTTTTCCTTTATCTCTTTGAGCATTTTTAAGACCATATTTTAGAGGTTTTTATTTGGTATGTTCCAGGTCTCGTCCTCCTCGCTGACGGTTTCTGCTGCCTTAATCTCCTCCTTTGTTCTTTTTAGGTTTTGCGACTCCTTGTTGAAACTGGAACATTATTTTGGCTTTTTAATGTGTTATTGTTGCTGGAGTTTAGACTTCTAGGCATCTGTTCCTTAAGCTCATATCCAGCTAGTATTATGGCACAGCTTTCCTTGAATGCCAGGAATGAATAACAACAACAAAAAATTAACAATAAGGAGAAAAAGAAAACATCTTTCACGGTTGTTGTAGACTGGCCTGCACAAGTGCTGTTCTTCAGGGCTTATCCATACAGCGAGTTTAGAAAATAGTTCCAGGCCACAGTGTAGGGACCACTCTGATTTTTTCCGTGCATGTATCTTGTCTTAGGCATGTACATATGGCCCTAGGCATTACCCCATTTATGTCCCCTCTTACCTAGGACCAGTTTCCTCATGTTCTGGGGCATGGCACTATATGCTTGTACTTGTACCCATCAATTCTTTGCCTCACTCGGTATGACTTGACTGCTCTCCAACAGTTTCTATAGGAGAGCTCAATGTACTACATTTACATACAAACATGTTCTGTCACTGTGAGTTCTTCAGGACACCACCAGACAGATTGGGTCAGATATATATGCTCTTGGTATTTGCACGAAGGTCATTCTTCTCTCTTTGGAACTGGGACCAGGGATCTGCAGTGGGACCAGGGATCTGCACTAGGACCAGGGACCAGCAGTGGGACCAGGGATCTGCAGTGGGACCAGGGATCTGCAGTGGGACCAGGAATCTGCACTAGGACCAGGGATCTGAAACTTTAACTGTTTTCTGGGTCTTTGAGAAAGATGTTTCTGCCAGTATTTGTTGGTTTTTCAAAACTTCTGTTATGGGCCATAGCCTCGAAGTTCCCCACTCCACCATCTTGATCAGGGTGAGGCTTGAATATGCTTCATAAAAGCATTTTTTCTTATGAAGCAATTCTAGGGCTGTTGAACAAGAATTTATTTTTAAGCTGGAGGCAAACTAAATAAGTGTATTTATGTGTAGCTTGATTCCAACTACAGAATGGATCCAATAATGCATATTTTTAGATTGTAATGGTAGAAGAATTATTGTTATATAACATTCCTTCTGAATGTCCAGTAAACAAGCTTATCTATAATAAGATTATACAGAGTTCAAACTTTAGCTAGTAACTTCTACAGGAGATAGATAAAGAACATGGAAGGATTAAAAGGAAAAACACAGCTAGTTCCTATTTTGTCAAAGCTATGAAGAAAAGGGTGGAAAGCAATTTGTAACTCCTTCATGGGGGCTCACACTGTTGTGAAATTTCACTCATTAGGATAGATACTTTAATAAAATCAAACATATGGGTTGGCCTGGCCACATAGTCTTGAGGCCACTCGGACCTTTCCAGAGGTCAGCGACTTGTAATGTACTTTACTGTGAAACATTCCTTAGAAAGAAAAAGCTTCAATAAAAATATTTAACTTTATTATCTGAGCAATTCATTCCAAGGCTTTTGCTGTAAATCTTTCTCCTGTTCTTCAGTAAGTGGATAAACTGCCTAGAGCAAAGAAAGACTATTGAAAAACATTTCTTTTTTCAGTACTCCTTGATCCTTTATAACAGGTGCTCTGACAAAAAATCAAGCTATAGACACACACAAAGAAGCAAACCTTCCACATGTGCTGTGGTTGGTTGTTTTAGAATTTGAAACATAACTTAATTAAAGATAAAGATCACATCTTTAAATGTATTTTTTTTTTTTTAGGAATGAATTAGGCTGTATAGCCCTCAAATTTTAGATGATCTAACTCCTAAATGTTGACATTTTTGGTACAGATTCTCTCTCTGTTTCTTTTTACTCCAACAACACAATATATTTTCTCTTATTCTGCGATCCTCATAGCAATCTCTTTTTTTTTCCTATTTCACAGTGGATGGGGAGAACAGTAGGAAGTAAAAAATGGCAGATGTCAGCAGATGGGTTTTCCTAAACAGAATGGAGATGGTATCGAGATGGGAGAGGGGAGGTGGAAAAGGAGGAGCAACATAAGACAAGGAACACTCATATTCTATTCAAACCAGCAAGTCTAGACTTGTCTTCTCTCATTTAGAGGTAGCATTTGCTAATTGATCATCCACTTGCTTGCTTTCCAATTTGGTCTTTGGATTTGCAGTGAAACAGAAATCACAATGGGTAAAAGACAGGGTATGAATTCAATTGTAATTGAAAGTTAGCTCTGGAAGAGTCTCATTTACTTATCTATGTTCTGTTTACACTGTGGTTCATGATAATGTTAAAAATAAACGATGAGGATTAGACTATAATTATATGATGGTACTATGTAACGATAATGAAGTATAACTGAATATCTTCCTGTTCAAGTGATTTCATTATGGGGAATTTTTATTCATATATACAGTTACTACAGAATTATTGTCTACATACATCCATGTATGTATATGTGTATGTGTGTAAAATTTTTAAGTACCTAGGAAGTACTAAGAACTCTTCTAGAGACCCTGAGAGTGCTATAGAAACAAGGAAATAAGGACTCCAATCTTAGGGAGCCTCCATTCTAGTAAGTGAGTAAATGCACATATCAACCAATAAAGTAATTTCAGAGAGTAACAACTGCCATTGATAGTGATGGGGGTAAGGATGCTATTTGACAAAGGTGGTTAGGAACAAGCCATCTCTGAGAAGGTGACATTTAAATTGAAAGGGCCCCTAGGTAGAAAGAACAGCAAATGTGAAGGTTCTGAGGCAATAAAAAGCTTGGCATGTTTGTGATTTTTAAGGATTACCTAGGAAGTTGGAATAGGGGGACAAAGAGGTATTAAATGAGGTTGGAGGTTTAGATGGGATCAGATCATTTAGGGCCTCATAGGTCGCACAATTTGATGCATATCACCATACTATTTATCATAGCTTTATAATGTGTTTAAATATCTGATATGGAAAAATCTCAGTATTACTTTTGATTTAAAAATTTTTCTTAGATATTTTTGCCTTTTCTGAAATGGAAATTCTCAATAGTCAGTCTCCCTTTGGGATTTTAATTGGACTGTCATTAAGCATGGATTTTAATTTGGGAGTGAAAGGCATTTTTATAGTACTAAGTCTTTTCATCCAATACCATGGTACAACTGTTCAAGCATTCTTTTATGTCTCTCAGTAAAAGTTAGTATTTTTATAAGTCCTATGTATTTCATGTAGAACATTTTCTTGGGAATATTGCTACTGTGGATGCAGTATTTTTTTTCCATATATATATATATATATTTAAGTATGCAAGTTTTCAGAATAAAATGTGGCTAGAAAGGGATGATATAAACAGGGATGCTCTTTAAAAAATTTATCTTTCATTGGAGAAGTTATGGGTTAACAGAACAATCATGCATATAATACAGGATTCCTGTATATCACCCACTACCCACACCTTGCTTTCCTATGGAACATTTGTTACAATTGATAATAGCACATTTTTTATATTTGTCCTATTAATTTAAGTCTGTGTTTTAACATAAGGTTCCCGTGTAGTTCCATGGTTGTTCTAGTTTGCTAGCTGCCAGAATGCAACACACCAGAGACGGATTGGCTTTTAATAAAAGGGGATTTATTTTATTGGTTCTTCAGAGGAAAGGCAGCCAACTTTCCACCGAGGGTCTTTCTTACATGGAAGGCACATGATGGTCTCTGCTGGTCTTCTCTCCAGGCCCCTGGGTTCCAACAACTTTCCCCGGGGTGACTTCTTTCTGCATCTCCAAAGGCCTGGGCTGAGCTGCAAGTGCTGAGATGAGGAATGCCGAGCTGCTTAGACTGTGCTACATTGCGTTCTCTCATTTAAGCACAAGCCAATTAAGTTAAACGTCACTCATTGCAGCAGACACGCCTCCTAGCCGACTGCAGATGTAATTAGCAACAGATGAGATTCACCTACCATTGGCTCATGTCCACAGCAACAGAACTAGGTGCTTTCACCTGGCCAAGTTGACAACTGAATCTAACTACCACAATGGTCTTAAAAAATATTGCTACCGTATATACAATCTAACATTTCCCCTTTTAATCATATTCAGGTATATATTTCAGTGTTGTAAATTGTAGTCACAGTGTTCTGCTCCCATTACCACTATCCATTACCAAAACATTTTCATCATTCCAAATAGGAACCCTTCCCATTCTCTGTCCCTGTGCCACACCCCCTGGTATTCTATGTTTTAGGTTCTGACTCTGAGTGTTTGCTTATTCTAATTGTTTCAAAACAGTGAGATCATAGAATATTTGTCCTTTTGTGTTTGACTTTGTTCATACAACATGATATCTTCAGGGTTCATCCATGTTGTTGCATGTATCAGGACTTCATTACTTTTTATGACTGAATGATATTCCATTGTATGTATAAAGCACATTTTATTTACCTATTCATCAGTTGATGGACACTTGGGACTGCTTACAGCTTTTTGGCAGTTGTGAATAAGGCCACTATGAATGTCAGTGTATAAATATCTGTTCAAGTCCCTGCTTTCAGTTCTTTGGAGTACATATCTGGTAGTGGGATTGCTGGGTTTGTTAGTTTGCTAGCTGCCAGAATGAAATATACCAGAACTGGAATGGCTTTTATAACGGGAAATTTAGTAAGTTACAAGTTTATAGTTTTAAACCTATGGTAATGTCCAAACTAAGGCATCCAGGGAAAGATACTTTAATTCAAGAAAGGCTGATGTATCTGGAGCATCTCTGTCAGATGGAAAGGCATGCTAGTCCCTTGCTCCTGGGCTCCATGCTTTCAGCCTCCGTTCCACACTCTACTTCTCTGGGGCTGGCTTTCATCTCTTGGTTTTCTTTGGCTTCCCTGGCTTTCTCCAAGTTGTGGCTTGCTTAACATCTCATGGCATGTCTGCTGGGCTCTGAGCATCTCCAAACATCTGTGTCTCTGTTTTCCACATGTCCATATCTGTGTCAGCTCTGCTCAGAAGTTTCTGTCAACTCTCTCTCTCTCTCTTGGCTCTGAGATTTCTGTCATTTCTGTCAGCTTTGTTGTTTCTGACTCTCTCCAAAGTATTTTCTCTTTTAGATTCCAGTAAACTAATCAAGACCCACCTGGAATGGATGGGGGTCACATCTCCATCTAAACAAAAGTTAATATCCATAATTGGGCCATATCACATCTCTGAGGAGATAGTCTAATCAGAAGATTCCAACCAACAATATTGAATTAAGATTAAAAGAAATGGTTAGGGGCAGTGCAAGGATAGCTCCATGGTAGAATTCTCTCCTGCCATGTGGGAAACCTGGATTTGATTCCTGGATTCCTGGAGCCTGCCCATGCAAAATAAAGAAATAAATAAATCAAATAAAAAGATGAAAAGAAATGGTTGCTCCCACAGGATTGGATCAGTATTAAAACATGGCTTTCCTAAGGTACACAGTATCTTCAAACTGGCACACTGGGTCATGTGGTAGTTCTATACTTAGGTTTCTAAGAAACTGCCAAATGTCTTCCAGAGCAGCTGCATCATTTTACATTGCCACAAGCAATGAACAAGTATTCCTATTTCTCAACATTCTTTCCAACACTTAGTATTTTCTGTTTTCTAAAGAGCAGCTATTCTAATGGGTATAAAGTGGTATCTCATTTGTGGTTTTGGTTTGCATTTCCGTGATGGCTGATGATGTTGAGCATCTTTTCATGTGCTTTCTGGTCACTTGTATATCTTCTTTAGTGAGATGTCTGTTCAAGTTTTTTGCCCATTTTTAAATTAAGTCATTCGTCTTTTTGTTTTTAAGGTGAACGATTTCTTTCTATATTCTGGATAATGATCTTTTATTGGATATGTGGTGTCCATATATTTTCTCCTCTTGTGTTGGTGGTTGTTTTACCTGCATGATAAAATCCTTTAAGGAACAACAAAAGTTTTTAATTTTGATTTGGTTCCATTTATCCATCTTTTCTTTTGTTGCTTATGCTTTGTGTGTAAAGTCTAAGAAACCATTGCCTGACACAAGGTCCTAAAGATGTTTCCCTACATTTTCTTCTAGAAGTTTGGTAGTTCTAGCTCTTATATTAAGGTTGTTGATCCATTTTGAGGTGTGTTTTGTATATGGTGTGAGGTAGGATACCTCTTCTTCTTCTTCTTCTTTTTTTTTTAATTTCAAATGAAGATCCAATTTTCCCAGCACCATTTGAGAAAGAGACTATCCTTTCACGATTGAGTGGTCTTTGCCATATTGTCAAAAATTAGAAAGCCATAAATGTGAGGATTAATTTCTAAGCCCTCAATTCTATTCCATGGTCTGTATGTCTGTCCTTGCACCAGTACCATGCTGTTTTGATTACTGTGGCTTTGTAATAAGTTTTGATATTGGGAACTGTCAGTTGTCCAATATCATTCTTCTTTTTCAATATGGCTTTAGCTATTTGAGGCCCCAAACCCTTCCATATAAATTTGATGATTGGCTTTTCCAGGTCTGCATATAAGGATGTATAATTCTGATTGCAATTGCATTAAATCTATAAATTGCTATGAGTAGTATTGACATCTTAATGGTAGTTAGACTTCCAATCTATGAACATGAAACATACCTCCATTTATTTAAGTTTTCTTTGATTTCCTTTAGCACTGTCTCCTCCTTTCTGTGTACAAGTCCTTTGCATCCTTGGTTAAATTTATTCCTAGATATTTGATTTTTTGAGTTGCTATTGTGGATGAAATTTTTTTCTTTCTATTGTTCATTACTTGTGAATAGAGGCATTGCTGATTTGGGGGTGTTTGTCTTGAACCCTGCCACTTTGCTGAATTCATTTGTTAGCCCTAGGAGCTTTGTTTTGAATTTTTCAGGAATTTTCTGTATATAAGATCATATCTGCAAATAGGGGAAATTTTGCTTCTTTTCTAATTTGGATGCCTTTTCTTTCTTTTTCTAGCCTAATTGCTCTGTCAGGATCTTCTAGTACAATGTTGAATAACAGTGGTGACAGTGGGCCTCTGTCTTGTTTCAGATCTCATAGGGAAAGCTTTCAGTCTTTCACCATTAAGTAGGATGTTAGGTATGGGCTCTTCATATATGCCTTTTATCATTTGAGAAAGTTTCCATTCATTCTTGAAGTTCTAAAAGTTTTTATCAAGAAAGGGTGCTGTATTTAGTTTCATGCCCCCATTTTTTTTTACATTAATTGAGATCATCATGTGCTTTTTTCCCCTTTATTTTGGTAATGTGGTGTATTACATTAATTGATTTTCTCTAGTTAAGTTACCCTTGCATAGATGGGATAAATCCAACTTGATCATAGTGTATAATTCTTCTCATGTGCTGTTGAATTCAGTTTGCATCCAGTTGCAATCCAGATTTTTGCATCTATGTTCATAAGAGATATTTGTCTGTAGTTTTCTTTTCTTATGATATCTTTACCTGGCTTTGGTATTAAGGTAATTTTGGCCTCATAGAATGAGTTAGGGAGTGTTCTCTGCTCTTCAGTTTTTTGGAATTGTTGAGCAGAGTTGGAGTTGAATATTCTCGGAGTGTTCTGTATAATTCACCTGTAAAGCCACCTGGTCTGGGCTTTCTTTGTTGGGATGTTTTTGATTACAATACAATCTTTTTACTAGTATTTAGTTTGTTGAGATCTGTTTCTTCTAGAGTAAATTTATGTAGTTATATGTTTCTGAGAATTTGTCCATTTCAGTATTTCTGAATTTATTGAGATTTGTTTTGTTTTGTTTTGCGTGGGCAGACACTGGGAATCGAATCTAGGTCTCTGGCATGGCAGGCGAGAACTCTGCCTACTGAGCCACTGTGGCCCACCCTGTAGTCTTTTTTTATTTCAGTGGGGTCAGTAGTAATGTCCCCTTTTTCATATCTGATGTTTGTTATTTGTATCCTCTTTCTTTTCTTTCTTTCTCAGTGTAGCTAGAGGTTTGTCAATTTTATTGATCTTTTCTATGAACTAAGATTTTATTGATTTTGTGTATTTTTTTTTCCGTTTCATTTATCTCTACTCTAATCTTTGTTATTTCATTCCTTCTTCTCCCTTTGGTTTTAGTTTGCTCTTCATTTTCTAGTTCTCCCAGTTTTGAGATCAGTTCTCTGATTTTAAGGTTTTTTTTTTTCCTTTGTTTGCTGTATGGCAAGGGTCTCATTTCGTTCTTTTTCCATGTGAGTATCCTCTTATTGCGGCACCATTTGTTGAATATTTGTTTTTTGTTTGGTTTCGTTTTTCATTTGTTTGTTTGCTTGTTTGTTTGTTTTGGGGAAGTGGATTGGCCGGCAGTCGAACCCAGGTCTCCTACATGGCAGGTGGGAATTCTACCACTGAACTACCCTCGTACCCCCTGAAGTTTTTTTTTTTTCTTTTTAAATGTAAACATTTAGAGCTATAAATTTCTCTCTCAGCACTGCCTTTGCTATATCCCATAGGTTTTCATACGTTGTTGTTTTCATTTTCATTTGCCTTAAGGTGTTTCCTAATTTCACTTCTGATTTCCTCTTTAACCCATTGGTTGCTTAAGAGTGTGTTGTTTAATTTCAACATATTTGTTAATTTTCCACTTTTCCCTCTGTTATTGATTTCTGGCTTTGTTGTGTTGTGGTCAGCATATGTACAATGTATGATTTCAGTATTTTTGAATTTATTGAGACTTGTTTTGTGAACTAACATACATGGTCTCTCCTAGAGAATGATCCATGTTCACTCAAGAAGAATGTATATTCTGTTTTCATTGGGTGCAGTGTTCTATATATGTCTGTTAGGTCTAATTGGTTTAGTGTAATCATTCAAGACTTGTAGTTCTTTATCGATCTTCTGACTAGATGTTCTACCCACTATTGAGAGTGTTGTGTTAAATTCTCCTGCTGTTAAAGTAGAGCCATCAGTTTCTTATTTCCAATCAGTCAGTATTTACTTCAAAAATTCTAGAGCTCTCCTTTTGGTGCACATATATTTATAATTCTTATATCTTACTGTTGAATTGTCCCATTTATCAGTATATTCTGATCATCTTTTTTCTTCATAACTGTTTTTGACTTAAAGTTTATTTTATCTGCTATCAGTATAGCCATCCCAATTCTCTTTTGGTTACTACTTGCATTGTATATTTTTTTCATCTCTTCACCCTAAACTCACATGTAACTTTGGCTTTGAGTCTCCTGCAGACAGCGTATAGTTGGATTGCACTTTTTAAAATCCATTCTGCCAATCTCTGCCTTTTGACTAGAGATTTTAATCCATTTACATTTAAAGTCACTACTGATAACAGGACTTTTTCTGCCATTCTGCTGTTTAGCTTTTGTAAATCTTTACACCTTTTTTGTCCCTCACTTCTGTTAAAGCCTACTTTTATATTTGTTTGCTTTTTTTTGTATTTTAGCACATTGAGTGTCTTTTCACTTCTGCCTTGATATATTTTTCATCTGTTCTCTTTGTGGTTAACATTGGATTAAAATTTAAAATTTAATATCATGAGTATATAACAGTCATATTTTGTTTGATAACTTAACAATAGCATGTACTTTTCCTATATCCCTATGTCCCCTCACCATTTTTTTTTTGTATTTGTTACCACTTATAGCTTTGTACATTGTGTGTTCAGAAACCTAGATTTATTGTTACTTTTTGTTTTGCATGAGCAGGCTTCAGGAATCGAACTTGGGTCTCTAGAATGGCAGGCAAGAATTCTGCCACTCAGCCACCATTACACTGCCCTGTCATTACTTTTTATGCATTTTCATTTTAGCACGTGTAGGAAGTATGAAGTAGAGTTACATATTAAACAATACAATAATACTGGTATTTATAATTACCCAAATGGTTACCTTTACCACAGGTCTTTATTTCTTTATGTTGCTTTGACCATTATCTAGTGTCCTTTCCTTTCAGTCTGAAGAACTCACTTTGGCATTGCTTGAAGGTCTGGTCTAGTGGTGATGAATTCCCTCAGCTTTTGTTTATCTGAAAATTTCTCAGTTTCTCCCTCATTTTTGAAAGTGATTTTTGCAAATATAAAGTTCTTGGCTTCAGTTGCTTTGCTTCAGCACTTCAAGTATTTCAACCCACTGTCTTCTTGCCTACATGATTTCTCAGGAGAAGTCAGCACTCAGACTAATTGGGATTCCTTTGTATATCACATATTGCTTTTCTCTTATAGCTTTCAGAATTCTCTCTTTGTCCTTTGCATTTGATAGTGTAATCAATATATAATAGGGTATACTTTTCTACATTTATCCTGTTATTAGAATTTATTGAAATGCCTTTTTAGTAATTTCACGTGAACACATAGCTTTCTTATTTGACCTATTGTGATTTATCAAATTAATACTTCCCAATATTAAAAGTTATTTCTGGATTCAGAGGATAAACACTAGCTTGTCATGCTGTGTAATTCATTGTTGTAGTTTCTCTGTTGCTGACCTCTTCAATTGTGACCATAAAGTGGAATCACATTTCCTGTTTCCATCCAAATTATTATGGCACAGCCCTTGCTGCCTTCCTGCAGTACATTAATTCTCCAAGTGCTCATGTCAGCCATTTTCCAGCTTGTACTCTATCTTTTCATTTTGCCACTGTTCTCTGCCTCTGATAGATCCCCTGTAGTGACTTCATGGCACCTTCACTGCTGGGTGCAGTTGCCTCCACTAGTGGTCATCTACCAGGAGTGGATACTCCAAGAACCTATAGCCTGAAACCCATCTTCAGAATCCCAGCATAGCTCCTGGTAGGCCTTCTTGTGAAGGGTCATCAATGCCCCCATTGTGAAAGTACAGACATATACTCCTCTCAGATCCAAGTAAAGAGAAGGGCCAGTCCTTTATTTTCCTGGTCCAAAGCATCTACCATTTCCACTTCAGAGTGAAAAGAAATGGGGACATGGACCCTGAGAAAGTGAAATTGGATGGTTATTCTCAGGCTTGATCTGACTTCCATAATTGACGGTACCTTTCCCGATGTATGGCTTATCCTTCAACAACTGAAACAAGCCAAATGCATTTCCTTGTCTGGTCTCTCCTCCAGCATGAGTTGAAGAAGCTTCTTGGTTCAGCTCTGTCTCATAATTTCTTCCAATCCAATGCTTAGAGAAGGAAAGACAGCATTTTCCAGAAATGGGTCTGATTAACAAACAAACTTGTAAGGTCTGCAATTAACACCTTGAGGTGAGGCAATTGCTTTTTCTCTGCTTGTTCAAGGTTCCCAAGGATTTGCACAACTTCTAAAGTTTACCAGGAAAAAAGGAGGGTGGCCCAATTGCACATCCTAGTTTCCAATTTTGAATGCAGCAGAGGATTGCATTTTAAGGCAGTTTTCTGGTGTAAAAATTTTAAAATCTAGTCTTTGCAGATTACTAACTGTTACCTTGTTACTAACTGTTGAAATATTTTTTATATTATGTATAATTTTTGCATATGCAACCATAAATGTGATTAGTATCAGCTTGTTTTTGAGGTGAGGGCATTACAGTTAAAAAGTTGTATAAGATGAATTTTTTCACATACACGAAATTCCCTGAGACAATCTCTTATGTATAAAAATCAGATATGTGTGTGTATGTATTTTATAATGTTTAAATTTCCTTATCTTTTTGCTAATCTGCCTTAGAGCCTTTTAGGAGATAAGTCTTTGGTAAATCTAATTTATGGATATTGACATATTCAGGCCTTCTACTTGTTTTTGGGCCAACTTTGGGAAATTGTATCTTTCCAGAGAATTGTCCATCTCATAGATGGTTTTAACTTCATCACTATAGATTTATGTACGGTCTTTAGAAAATAAGTTCTGAAATTTCCTCTTTGCCAGTTTTTTATAATCTCTTTCTTCATACTACTTTTATTTGTAAAAGTCTTAAGAGATTTAGCCTCAAGCATAACATACAAAATTTAAGGAACAGGGGTGCATGGATGGTTTAGTGGTAGAATGCTTGCCTTCCATGCAGGAGACCTGGGTTTGATTCCCAGACCATGCACCCCCCCACCCAAAAAAAAAATTTAAGGGACATATTGATTGCATAAAATAAAACACTTGATTTTTTAAACAACTTTATTGAGGTATATTTTACATCTAATGACATTCACTCATTTCAAGTGTACAATTTTTTTTAGTAACTTTTTCTAAGTAGTGTCCCCATCATCATAATCAGCTTTATAGCACTTTCGTTCCTCCAGTAAGATCCTTCATGCTGATTTACAGTTAGTCCCCCATTCCTATCCCCTGCCTCTGGCAACCAGAGTCTACTTTCTGTCTCTATAAATTTGTCTTTCCTGGGTATTTTATATAAAGGAAATCATATAATACATGACCTCTTGTGTCTGGCTTCTTTCACTTGGCATAATCTTTTCGAAGCTCATCTATGATGTAGTTTCCTCTTGTTATAAGTGAAGAATGGCAGTTTTAAATTGAAAATCCTAAAACTAGTTCTAATTTGTTCCTTTCTCAGGCAGAAGGTCTCCTGGGATCAGCCCAGGATAGCATTGGCTGTGGGGCGGCAGCCTTTGGTTGCAAAGCCCAGAGCAGAGGGGAATCAGATTGAAAGACAAGGGAAGGCCCATTGGATGTGTCTGGCAAAGAGCTAGAAAGTGATCCAAGGCAGAAACCAATGCAAAAACTAAGACATGGGATATTATTTCTACAGGAATGTCCAGAAGGAATCCTTAAAGTCAAGAGGACCCCAGGGGCTGGAGCCTTTCATAAGGTTCAGAGGTTAAACTTGAGAATGGGGAGGAAATGATGCAGGGCTCAAGTCAGCATTTTTGTGAGAATAGGCCAGAGCTCATCACAGGTCCCTGTGTCTCTTCCTCTTAGTGCCTTATTTAAACATTTGCCTCTCTGTTTCTTTTTCTTTTTCTTCATTTTTTATTTGAAAAGTTGCTGGTTTACAGAACAACTTTGGATGTAATATAGGATTCCCATATACTATACCACTACTGACACCTTGCATTGGTATGGAACATTTCTTAAAACTGATAGTACTTTTTAATAATTGTACTATTTTTTAATAGTAGTCACCAACATTTATTGAGAGGTTTTATGTTCTAGGTGTTGTGTGAAGCAGTTTACATGGATCACCTCATTTAAAACACCCAGTACACAGGCCTGTGAAATATTATTATTGTTGTTTTTTTAACTGTCTTGTAAAATGCAGCATTCCCATGTACCTCCCTATTGTTGACATTTTGCATTAGTGGGTATCTTTGTTACAACTGATGAAACAATATTAATTTAGTCCTATTAACTGTAGTGCGTAGTTTGCATTAGATGTATTTTCCCCATAAACCATCTGATTATTAACACTTGAATAATATTCTGTTTTATGAATATACCACATTTTGTTTATCCATTCTTCAAGCAACTTGGGTTGCTTCCATCTTTTGGCATTTTTGAGTAATGCTGGTATGAACTTCAGTGTGCACGTGTCTTTCTGAGTGTCTGCTTTCAGCTCTTCTGGGTATATACCTACTAGTATGATTGTCAGGTCATATGGCATTTCTACACTTAGCTGCCTGAGGAACTGACAGACTGTCTTTACAGTGGTCGTATCATTTTACATTCTAGGAACAATGAATAAATATTCCTGTTTCTTGACATGCTCTCTAATACTTGTAGTTTTCTGTTTTTTCAAATAGCTATTATAGTGGATTTGAAATACCCCATTGGGGTTTTGATTTGCATTTTCCTAATAACTAGTGATGTTGAGCATCTTTTCATGTGCTTTTTCTCCATCTGCATATCATCTTTTGAGAAATGTGTATTCGAGGCTGTTTTAATTAGGTTATTTATCTTTTTATTTTTGAGTTGTAGGATTTCTTTATATATTCTGGATATTAAACCCTTGGTAGATATTTGGTTTCCAGATATTTTCTCCCACGGAGTAGATTGTCTTTTCACTTTTGTGGCAAAGTCCTTTAATACCCAAAAGTTTTTAGTGTTGAGGTGATCCCATTTATTTATTTTTTCTTTTGTTGCTTGTGCTTTGGGTGTAAAGTCTAAGAAACCATTGCCTAACACAAGATCTGAAGATGCTTCCTTATGTTTTCTTTTATGAGTTTTAATCCTGATTCTTACCTTTAGGTCTTTGATCCTTTTGAGTTAATTTTTTTATTAATTAAAAAAAATTACAAGAAAGAAACAGAAACATTGCTAATATATGATCATTTGTTCTACATATATAATCAGTAATTCACAATATCATTACATAGTTGCACATTCATCATCATGATCATTTCTTAGAACATTTGCATCTATTCAGAAAAAGAAATAAAAAGGCAACAGAAAGATAAAATGAAAACCGAAAAAAAAAATTATACATACCATACACTTACCCCTCCCATTCATTGATCACTAACATTTCAAACTAAATTTATTTTAACATTTGTTACCCCATTATTTATTTTTATTCCGTATGTTCTACTCGTCTGTTGACAAGGTAGATAAAAGGAGCGTCAGACACAAGGTTTTCACAATCACACAGTCACATTGCGGAGGCTATATCATTATACAATCATCATCAAGAAACATGGCTACTGGAACACAGCTCTACATTTTCAGCCAGTTCCCTCCAGACTTTCCATTACATCTTGGATAACAAGGTGATATCTACTTAATGCGTAAGAATAACCTCCAGGATAACCTCTCAGCTCTGTTTGGAATCTCTCAGCCATTGACACTTTGTCTCATTTCACTCTTCCCCCTTTTGGTCTAGAAGACTTTCTCAATATCTTGATGCTCAGTTTCAGCTCATTCTAGGGTTTTACTGAATCCCTTGATGCTGAGTCTCAGCTCATTCTAGGATTTCTGTCCCACGTTTCCAGGAAGGTCCACACCCCTGGGAGTCCAGTCCCACATAGACAGGGGGAGGGTGGTGAGTTTGCTTGTTTTGTTGGCTTGAGAGAGAGGCCACATCGGAGCAACAAAAGAGGTTCTCTTGGGGGTGACTCTTAGGCCTAAATTTAAGTAGACTTGACCTATCCTTTGTTGGGTTAAATTTCATATGAACAAACCCCAAGACTGGGGGCTCAGCCTATAGCTTTGGTTGTTCACACTGCTTGTGAGAATATCAAGAATTCAACTTGGAAAGTTGAATTTCTCCCTGCTCTCACCATTTCCCGAAGGGGACTTTGCAAATACTTTTCCACTCACTGATCAAATCACTCTGGGATTCATCGGGGCATCACTGTGGACAAACCAATAAAATCTAGTGTCCTATCCAAGGTTCCACATACTCATGTAGTTCAACCAAGCTATCTACATAAGTTATATTAGGAAACACACTAGTCAAAATATAAATTTTGTACCAAATAAACATTTTTTGCTTTAGTCTCACACATAAGTTGAAATTTTAAAATATTAAGTACCATCTATTTTCAGCACCCTGCAGTAATGACATTCCTTTATTCTTCCTCATACACAAACATTTTAAAAATTTGTACATTTAGTCACTGTTGTTATGTACTCTAGGCATTCCTAGATTATACCATCTCAACCTTTATCATCTGTTTTTCTTTCTGATTTCATTTATGCCCCCAGACCTCCTCCCTCTATCATTCTCACATCAGCTTCATTCAGTGTTTTAACATAATTGTATTACAGTTAGGTAGTATTGTGCTTTCCATTTCTGAGTTTTTATATTCAGTCCTGTTGCACAATCTGTATCCCTTCAGCTCCAATTACCCAATATCTTACCCTATTTCTATCTCCTGATGGTCTCTGTTACCAACAAAATATTCCAAGTTTATTCACTAATGTCAGTTCCTATCAGTGAGACCAGACAGTATTTGTCCTTTTGTTTTTGGCTAATCACACTCATCATAATGTCCTTAAGGTCCATCCATGTTGTTACATACTTCATAACTTTATTCTGTCTTAAAGTTGCATAATATTCCATCGTATGTATATGCCACAGTTTGTTTAGCCACCCATCTGTTTATGGACATTTTGGCTGTTTCCATCTCTTGGTAATTGTAAATAATGCTTCTATAAACATTGGTGTGCAAATGTCCGTTTGTGTCCTTGCCCTCATGTCCTTTGAGTAGAGACAGCATATTGATGGGTCCTGTTTTTTAATCCATTATGCCGGTCTATGTCTTTTGATTGGGGAGTTTAATCCATTAACATTTAGTGTTATTACTGTACAGGTAGTACTTCTACCATTTTGCCTTTTGGATTTTATATGTCATATCTGGTTTTCCTCCTTTTTATCTTTACTCATAGTCTTCCTTTCTACTCTCTTCTCCACACCTC
This sequence comes from Tamandua tetradactyla, assembly GCF_023851605.1. Taxonomy (NCBI): domain Eukaryota; kingdom Metazoa; phylum Chordata; class Mammalia; order Pilosa; family Myrmecophagidae; genus Tamandua; species Tamandua tetradactyla. Next base: position 128,852,475 of record NC_135327.1, on the reverse strand, counting down.
TCTCATCTGTGTTTTTGTATCTTCTCTAGTGTTCCCTTTAGTATTTCTTGCAGAGCTGGTCTCTTGGTCACAAATTCTCTCAATGATTTTTTGTCTGAAAATATTCTAACTTCTCCCTTATTTTTGAAGGACAGTTTTGCTGGATATAGAATTCTTGGTTGGCAGTTTTTCTCTTTTAATAATTTAAATATATCATCCCACTGTCTTCTCACTGTCATGGTTTCTGCTGAGAAATCTATGTATAGTCTTATTGGGCTTCCCTTGTATGTGATGGATTGCTTTTCTCTCACTGCTTTCAAGAGTCTCTCTTTCTCTTTGACATCTGACATTCTGATTAGTAAATGTCGTGGAGTACGTCTATTTAGATCTATTCTCTTTGGGGTATGCTGCACTTCTTGAATCTATAATTTTAAGTCTTTTATAAGAGTTGGGAAATTTTCAGTGATAACTTCCTCCATTAGTTTTTCTCCTCCTTTTCCCTTCTCTTTTCCTTCTGGGACACCCACCACACGTATATTCGTGCGCTTCATATTATCATTCAGTTCCCTGAGTCCCTGCTCATATTTTTCCATTTTTTTCCCTATATTTTCTTTTTCTTGTCAGGTTTCAGATGTTCTGTCCCCCAGTTCACTAATCCTATCTTCTGGCTCTCGAACTGTACCATTGAAGGTTTCCATTGTTTTTTTCATCTCTTCTACCATGCCTTTCATTCCCATAAGTTCTGTGATTTGTTTTTTCAGGCTTTCAGTTTCTTCTTTTTGTTCATTCCTTGCCTTCTTTATATCCTCCCTCAATTCATTGATTTGGTTTTTGATGAGGTTTTACTTGTCTGTTTGTATACTCTGAATTAATTGTTTCAGCTCTTGTATGTCATTTGAATTGTTGGTTTGTTTCTTTGACTAGGCCATATCTTCAATTTTCCTAGTGTGATTTGTTAGTTTTTCCTGGGGTCTAGGCACTTAATTACCTTAATTAGTTTATTCTGGAGATTGCTTTCACTTTTACCTAGGGTTTCCTTGCTGGATGAATTTGCTGCCTATCTGTTCTTTGACATTCAGTTCAGTTTTATCTGGACTTAGGTTTTGTTTAACAGAGAAGAATTTTTCAGTTCTTGTTTTCTTGTTTCTTGCCCTGCTTGTATGGTGCCTTTCCCCCCCACCCTTAGGGGGATCAACTTAGGTATTATAGACCCCAGCCAGATTTTCCAAGACCAAACTGGCCTCCTATCAGGAGAAAAGAGTCACCTGCATTGGTTTTCCCTGGGGGTGAGACCCAGCAGATTAAAAGACTTTCCTGTGAAGTCTCTGGGCTCTGTTTTTCTTATCCTGCCCAGTATGTGATGCTTGTTGACCTGTAGATCCCACCAGCATGAGGTAATGACATAACTTTAACTTTGGCAGACTCTCCCTGCTGGGAACGTGGTGGAGACAGAGGAGAGGTTGTAGGCTGGTTTTAATGGCTTCAAATTACCAATCCCTGGTGTCAGAATTCCTTAAGGAAGGAATTCCACTTGAGTTGGGGTTCACCCCTCCCCAGATAAGCCCTCAAACGAGCTTGTTTCTGCCTGTGCCTGGGGCTGCTGCAGCCTAAGTCCTGCTGCTGAATCCAAAGGCAGTCAAGCCTTTGTAGAAACACAGCCACAAAAACCTCTGTTTCCTTTATTTTTTCTTTTTCTGATAGCCCTGCCGCCCCCTTGGTGCTGGTGCAAAAATGAGCAATCTCCGCTTTGACTACGTTCGCCTGAGCTGGGGGCCTATTTTTTTTTTTTTTTAATTTTTTTATTAATCAAAAAAAAGAAAAGAAATTAACACAACATTTAGAAATCATTCCATTCTACACATGCACTCAGTAATTCTTAGTATCATCACATAGATGTATGATCATCATTTCTTAGTACATTTGCATCGATTTAGGAAAAGAACTAGCAAAACAGCAGAAAAAGATATAGAATGTTAATATAGAGAAGAGAATTAAAATAATAATACTAATAATATATATATATATAAAAAGGAAAAAGAAAAAAACAAAAACAAAAGATACAAACACACAAACAAACAAACAAAAAACCATATTTCAGGTGCAGCTTCATTCAGTGTTCCAACCTAGTTACATTACACTTAGGTATTATTGTGCTGTCCATTTTTGAGTTTTTGTATCTAGTCCTGTTGCACAGTCTGTATCCCTTCAGCTCCAATTACCCATTATCTTACCCTGTTTCTAACTCCTGCTGGTCTCTGTTACCAATGATATAGTCCAAGCTGATTCTCGAATGTCGGTTCACATCAGTGGGACCATACAGTATTTGTCCTTTAGTTTTTGGCTAGACTCACTCAGCATAATGTTCTCTAGGTCCATCTATGTTATTACATGCTTCATAAGTTTAGTCTGTCTTAAAGCTGCATAATATTCCATCGTAGGTATACGCCACAGTTTGTTTAGCCACTCGTCTGTTGATGGGCATTTTGGCTGTTTCCATCTCTTTGAAGTTGTAGATAATGCTACTATAAACACTGGTGTGCAAATGTCCGTCTGTGTCTTTGCCCTTAAGTCCTTTGAGTAGATACCTAGCAGTGGTATTGCTGGGTCGTAATCCATTCTGCCATTCTATGTCTTTTGATTGGGAAATTCAGTCCATTAACTTTTAGTGTTATTACTGTTTGGATAATATTTTCCTCTACCGTTTTGGCTTTTGTATTATATATATCATATCTGATTTTCCTTCTTTCTACACTTTACTCCATACCTCTCTCTTCTGTCTTTTCGTATCTGACTCTAGTGCTCCCTTTAGTATTTCTTGCAGAGCTGGTCTCTTGGTCACAAATTCTCTCAGTGACTTTTTGTCTATAAATGTTTTAATTTCTCCTTCATTTTTGAAGGACAATTTTGCTGGATATAGGAGTCTTGGTTGGCAGTTTTTCTCTTTTAGTATTTTAAATATATCATCCCACTGTCTTCTAGCTTCCATGGTTTCTGCTGAGAAATCTACACATAGTCTTATTGGGTTTCCCTTGTATGTGACAGATTGTTTTTCTCTTGCTGCTTTCAAGATCCTCTCTTTCTCTTTGACCTCTGACATTCTAACTAGTAAATGTCTTGGAGAACGCCTATTTGGGTCTATTCTCTTTGGGGTGCGCTGCACTTCTTGGATCTGTATATTTAGGTCTTTCATAAGAGTTGGGAAATTTTCAGTGATAATTTCTTCCATTAGTTTTTCTCCTCCTTTTCCCTTCTCTTCTCCTTCTGGGACACCCACAACACGTATATTTGTGCGCTTCATATTGTCATTCAGTTCCCTGATTCCCTGCTCAAGTTTTTCCATTCTTTTCCCTATAGTTTCTGTTTCTTTTTGGAATTCAGATGTTCCATCCTCCAGTTCACTAATTGTAGCTTCTGTCTCTTTAGATCTACCATTGTAGGTATCCATTGTTTTTTCCATTTTTTCTTCTTTGTCCTTCACTCCCACAAGTTCTGTGATTTGTTTTTTCAGATTTTCTATTTCTTCTTTTTGTTCAGCCCATATCTTCTTCATGTCCTCCCTCAATTTATTGATTTGGTTTTTGAAGAGTTTTTCCATTTCTGTTCGTATATTCAGCATTAGTTGTCTCAGCTCCTGTATCTCATTTGAACTATTGGTTTGTTCCTTTGATTGGGCCATATCTTCAATTTTCCGAGCGTCATCCATTATTTTCTGCTGGTGTCTGGGCATTTGATCAGATCTCCCTGGGTGTGGGACCCAGCTGGTTGAAAGGTTTTTCTGTGGAATCTCTGGGCTCTGTTTTTCTTTTCCTGCCCAGTAGGTGGCGCTCGTGGCAGTCGTTTGTCTGCGGGGCAGTCGGCCCGGGAAACCGCGCGTGGAGGCGGGGGTCGCTGGCCGTGGCTTGGGGGAGTGCCGGTCCAAATTGCCCAGCTGGCCCGAGACGCCAAGCGTGACGGGAGGGCCCCGCTATCCAATGTTCCCAGTCAGACCGGGGAGCCACGTGCGTGGAGGGGACCCCAGACGCCAGCCACCCCAGCTGGGAAAACGTGCACCCCTCGGGTATCTCACAGCAGTGGATTCTCCCTACCCGTTCAGCCGTTCCAGAATAGGGTACGCTGTCTTTTTTGGTCTCTGTCGTGACTCCGGGAGCTGTTTTGTATTGTTTCTGTTTCTTTAGTTGCTTTTCTGGAGGAGGAACTAAGACCCGCGCGTCTTACTAAGCCGCCATCTTCTCCGGAAGTCTGGGGGCCTATTTTTAATAGTCAGAATTTGTTAATTAATTTCACAGTTGGTGTTTGGTTGGGCTCAGCCCCTGCTGCTGGTAAAGTCTCTTTCCTTTCCCCTCTGGGAAGTGGCCCACTGATTAAGAAAGTATTTTTTAGCTTCCATATATCTGTGGATTTTCCATTTCTCTGCCTGTTATTGATTTCCTTCCATCTCATACAAATATGGTCGGAGAAGATGCTTTGTATAATTTCAGTCTTTATAAATTTTGTGACTTGGTTTGTGATACAACATTTGGTCTATCCTGGAGAATGATCCATGTTCACTGGAAAAGAATGTTATTTCCTGCTTTTTCGTGGTACAGTATTCTCTATGTATCTGTTAGGTCTAGTTCATTTATCATATTGTTCAAGTTCTCTGTTTCCTTATTGTTGTTCTGTCTAGATGTTCTGTCTATTGGTGAGCATGGCGTACTGAAGTCTCCAACAATTATTGTATAGATGACTATTTCTCTTCAGTTTTGCCAGTGTTTGGCTCATGTATTTTGTAGCACTGTGGGTAGGTGCACAAATATTTATAATTGTTATTTCTTCTTGGTGGGTTGCCCCTTTTATTGATATATACAGTCCTTCTTTGTCTCTTATAACAGCGTTTGGCTTGATGTCTATTTTGTCCAATATTAATGTACCCCAGGTCTTTTTTGGTTACAATTTTCATTGAATATCTTTTTCCATCCCTTCAATTTCAACCTATTTGTGTCTCTGAGTCTAAGGTGTCTCTCTTGTGAACGGCATATAGTTGGATCATACTTTTTAAAATCCATTTGCCAATTTGTGACTTTTGACTGGGGAATTTATTCTGTTAACTTCCATTTACTCTAAAGGCAGTACTTATTTCTGCCTGTTAGTCTTTTTATTTTGTGTGTCATCTTTTTTTTTCATCTTTCTTTCTTTCTTCTGCGTGTTCCAATATGCTGTGGTATACCTCTAGTGTATATTTAATCCTTACTATTGTGCTTTTCATCCTCATAATTCCTTTGCTTAGTTGTTCTAAATTCTAAGTCTCCTCTGAAGTTTAAATTTGTTCCCTTAACTGAGCCGTATCCTTCTGTTTCGTAGTATGTCTTGTCATTTTTTGCTCATGTGGAGACATCTGATTATCTTGGTGCGCTAACTCTGAATGTCGGTTTCTTCATCTGGTGTAGGGTTTTGTTGATTGGCTTTGTGTTTAGGCTGTTCTTTGAAGCTTGATCCAACTTTCTCTAGACCTTTAAAATAGCCTGAGTTTAACTGTTCAGATTTTCTCAGCAATTCTAGATCTGATTCTTGCCCGATATGTGGTATAACTTTAAGATTGCACTTTTTTGTACAGTTATTTCTCCTCCAGGAGAAAATTTCCTTTCTTCTGTTCCTTCTCCAGAAAGCGTGATCTGTTTTGTTTTGGGGCATAATGTTCTCCTCAGGTCCTATGATTTGTTTAAATTTTCTCCCTCACTCAGTGCTCCATTTCCTTATACTTTTCTGTTTTGGGTCCTATCCTGTCTTACGGCAGTTTAGTTCAAACTCCCTTCTCCCCCTACCCAACATTTTGTCCTCTGTGAGTCCTTTTCTGCCTTCGGTTTCTTCCATGTTAGGGTAACCCACCCTAGGGAGGCAGGTGGGGTCATCCAGAAAGGTGGATCACTTTAGAAAAGTTTTGTATTTAGATGATGTAGCTAACAGAAACTGGATTGCGTGAGTGTACCTCTTGCCAGGTGTTCTACCGTGTTCTCTCTTTTTTCCCTGATCACCCTTTTGTATACAGCACTCCACAGAGGCTTGTGTTCTGTGCTGGGCCCCTGTGGACTGGGGTCCCTGTGCCTAGATATGCCTGGGGTTCTAACAGGTTGCTGTGGTTTGTGTCCTGGTGAGAGGGATCTGGCCCTCTGTATCTCAGTGACTCCTAAGCTCTGTGGGACTGTGTGAGTGGGAGGGGAATGGATTAGTAGGTTTGAGATGGAAACTTCCTACCTGATACTTTTCTTTTTCTTTGATTCAGTGTTTGTGGAGTCGTTCTCCAGTCTCTCCTACCCTTCAGAGTTCTAAGCAAGTGGAATTTGTCCTTTAATTCTGTGAATCTCTGGGGAGGTCTTTTCAGGGAATGTCTTACATTGTCATATTGATGATATCATTCAGTTCTCTGATTTAAAAAATTGATTTATGGTTCTTGGTCCAGTATGGATAATGTTCCCATGTACATCCAAGAACAGCTTTAAAATGTGTTTTAGAGGCTAGACATTGTGCTTCTCCCTGGAGTTAGGAGGACACGCTTGCTTCCTCCCAGAGTTGGTAGTATTCTCTCATTTGTTTTTTAAAGTACAGCCTTATTACAGGCACATTCTCTGTCATCTGATTGTTTACTATGATTTAGATGTTTTTAGCAATACCTGTGTTTCCTTTAATAGGGAAATTCAGAGATTTCGGCACACTTAGGAGAATGTTATGGTCCTTAGCTTTTCATAGAGAATAATAAATAAATACTGTTATTATAATTAGAAATAATTGCTGTGCATTTTTGTATTGAAGATTTATTAGATGAGTTAAAAATTTCTTAGAAACAATAAACATTTTTAGTGTACAGCAATGCTACTTGTAATGTAATTAAATATTTTTGTATAATTATACTGCAACTATTTTGAGTTTTTATGGTGATTAGGAGACATGTCAACAATTAAATTATCAGAGCTCACTGCTATTTTTCTCCCAGGTGCCGAATTACTGAACTTTGCTAAATTATCTAGCAACACTAGTGGGTACCGCTCACCCACAGTAAGCTTTGCTAGGTACAGCAAACTGTGTTCCCTGATATATATGATATAGCTTGAGTTTATGTTATGGCTGCTAAAATATTGGGTGAACAAAAAACTTTGCTAGGTAAAGATTCAATTTTGAGTAATTAGAAGCTTGTTTTGTAATAAGCTTTGTTTGTTGAGGAAAGATATATTTGTTGAATAAAGACTGTGTTTTACAGTGAGATAAAAGGTATATGCTCACTTCAGGTGATACTATCTCCACAGAGCTGTTGTTTTTTGTCTCTGAAATACTTTTCTCAAAAATTATGTATTTCTATAGATCAATTTGTTAAAGCATACTGTGAATATTTATGTTTTCTCATGCTCCACCTGTTGGCATATGTTATCAGCCAATGAAATTGGTTTGGCAGGTAGTACTGTGTAATCTTGCCTGATGAGCATTAGCTATGATGATTTTCAGGCAGAGTATGGCTGTGTTATTCTGAGTTGACTCTTATTTTGTCTAATATTCACAGTTTACCTGTTTGGTGTAGAGGTGGTAGTGTTAGATAGTCTACAAAGAAACAAAGAAAGATAACCATCTAGTTATTAAAGCAAAAGTTTTATAGAAGATCAAGACTCTTTTTGGAAACAAATAGACAATAATGTCAACTTGAACTTCCTTCAAGAAGGTGATTCCACGAGCATAGCATAAGAATTCCCAGGCAGCAAGAGATGATGTCATGGTTTGATGCTAGGAAGGACGCTGTGTATATTGCTGCAGTGTGTTGGTTTATTAGTTTAGAGGAACTGTAGTGGAGTACCTACCATGACGCCATGGGATTTGAAGAGAAAGGAACTGTGGTGCGCAGTTCTGTGAAACCCCATGTGGGATGCATTCAGTTAGTGTGCTCCATCTGCAGGACCAAATTCCTGGCTCTTGGTGGGGTCTGTTTATAATAGAAATTCCTCTTATAATAGGATATATATTAAGATTAATGTTTTATGGCAGTGTGTTTGCATATGAATTGAATATTTTAATGCAAGTCATATTTATATTTTTGTATATTATTAAAGTAAACCTTATGGTGACTTACTGCAATAGCTCATATTAACTTTAATTTTATCCAATTCTCAGGTTCAGAAATGTTAGAGAGAACGGGCCAATAGAGGCCTCTTCTGAGGTTTTCCTTTATACTAGTAGCTACACTTGCTCCTGGCTCTTCCCCTGCTTCTCTGGAAGTTAAGTGTCCTTTGCAGCAATTGGCAGAAACAGGAATTGGAACTCTTAAATTCACAAACACACATATCCCTCTCCAGTAGACATGATAAAAAGCTCTGTGGCAGGCAACTTCCTCCAGTCCTATTTTAGAGAATGGGCCTCCCCTTATATAGTCCTTTAAAGAGAAACTAATTACAGAAACAAAAATGGAAGAGTTTTCTAAAGAATTGTTTTATTATGTTCTGTATGCTAATGCCACAGGGAAGAAAAATTTGCAAATCACCATTTTATCCTCTTTGGTTGTGCTTTATTTCCAGAGTGAAAAATTTTTAAAAGTTAAGCTTTATGTCTTAGAAATGTTTCCATGTGAAAGTTTGTTTGATTCTTTAAAGTGAAAACTAAAATGTAAGAAATTTGAATAAACTTATGACATACCATCATAGTTTCATTTATGAATGGGCTCTCTAATAAAAATATTATTATCCCTTTGACTGAAAAAAAGACAGTTATAGCAAGTTTCCAAATATGTAGGATAGAAACAGATGGAGAGTTTAAATAGGTAACTTTTATCCTTCCTCATTTTTGTTAATTAATTAATTAAAAAAAAAAAGGAAAGAAAGAAAAAAAAGAAAGGACAGCTAATATAAATCATTTAAATAGAATTAAAGTAATCTCTGTTTTATGTCCGAGGTGCGATACAGATTGGCCCCAATCTTTTACTATATTTATAGCATTTCATGGTCATAATTCTTATTTAAATGATATCCTGGAGCACTCTAAAATCCTGAAATGTATTTAGAAACAGAAACAATAAAAAAATTAGACTATTCTCTGTATAAGTGCATTTTTATTGTATTCTAATGTGGAATCCATTATATCCTGGTTAATAGAAAACTAATTATATTTATTTTTCTTTGTTACTGTTATTAGCTTTGTTGTCAGAGTTAATATATAGTATTAAAAGATGAACTCTCCATTCTAATTCTATGCATTGATGCTAATTGTTACTTGTGGGTATTACATGAAACTTGTATACATAAGAGAATTTGTTTTATATTGCTCCTTTGTTCATTTACTCATCCATTTATTTTTTCATTTACTCATCCATCCATCCAAGCATTTATGGAAAACTTAACACATGCTAGACATGCTTGTACTGAGAGTGGGTGTGTGATGGAACTTTATTGAACAGAAGTATACTGATTACTGGAGATATTTATTGATAATTTTTCTGTAGACATCAATACTTGTTAGTTTTATGTTTTTATATTGTGGCTGATCACAACTCTTATTTTAAAACCTTTTAATGTTGAAATATAACATACATACAGGACAATCCAAATAACATATAGAAACACTTTAAAAAATAATTATAAACAGAACACCAACATAACCATTACCCATGCATAGAGCATGACTAGCATCTTTCAAACCTCCCTTGTTCTCTTTCCCCACCCACTATAGGAAGCCAACACCATGACTTTTGTGGAATTCATTTCATTGTTTTACTTCATAGTTTTATCACCCATGTATGTAACCCTAGAACCAAAGGTAGGTTTCTCCCTCTTTTTTTTTTAAAATGTGAATGTTAATATGTACTTGTGGATTTTTATTTATGCAGTATTTTATAATCATTTGTAGTCATTTTTCTTTGTCATGCTCAGATTGTCCCCAGGTTGGCTGATGAGAGCCCTTTCATTTTGACTCTTGCATCCTTTTGATATGACCCTGTTAATCTTTAGGTGTGTCTTTGCCTTCGTGAACAACCAGATTCACTTTTACTTTAGAACCCATTTCTAGTTTTTATGATGACTAGTTTACAGACTAATTTAACTATTTCAATTGTATGTCATTTTTAATTTGTAACATGAAAAAGCCAAAGACTGACAGCTCTCATTTATTCTTATTTTTAATCAAATATTGAACCAACACATGAATCAGTGACAAAAGCATTCTGATTCTTTGACTTTTGGGAGGATTGCTTTAGAAATAATATTTAATTTGAGATCCTATGATATTTCATTCAGATATAGCTCCTTTCAAAGTGTTTGTGACAGTTAACCATAAATGGAGTTGAGATGAGAATCAGAATTTTCAAGAAACATTTAAATTCTGTGGGAATAAGTTCTCACTGTCCCCATATAGAAACAGTTAGTTAAAAAGAAACTATGCTTGTTTCCTGACCCCCTAGTGAAATTCTCAAGGTTTTTTTTTCTCTCAGAGCCAAAGAATATTTAATTAGAGATCTATAAACCCTAATCAGAGTCAACTCAGATTAGAGAATTTGTGTTCAAGGCACTGGAGCCTGTAAAGGAAGCAGCTATCTAACTTGTGGTGTGTAGTCCAGGATGTTAAAAGCTATTGTTCTAGAGGTATCAATCCAGAGAGGGAATGAAAAATCTTGCTGAATAAAGAGTGTCCAATAAAGTTTCACAGAAAAAATTGATATTTTTTTTTGTTAAGTTTTAAGCTGTGTAAGCTTTTAATAGGTCAGGAGTTACCCAAAGTAGAGGAGAGATACTCAACAATGGCATGATGATAGGGAACTCCCTTGGGGCAATGTCCTCACGAAGTTTAGGTGACTGGGGAAGGCTGGGGACCAAGCTGCCTTGTTAGGTTGGCACCAGGCTTTCTAGACTGCCTTCCTAGTGAATGTGGACTGTATCTGATTGGTCATTGAGGATTATCAAAGCTTTTAAGTGAATGAATGTTAAAATCAGTTCTGTTTTTAGAAAGATAACTTTGATAGTAGTGTGGAAGCCTAATTAATCATGAAAATAAAAGCCTGGTATATTCTGCAGTACTTACTAAGAAGTGTACTTTTATGAGGGGTTTTGATTCCCAAAATAAATTCTGGTTACTATAGGTAGCATTATTTTTTAGACCTACCAGAGGTGATGATTTCATTATTCCTGTTTTGAAATTGTTTTTGTGTAGTACATTTTGATAAAGAATCAGTTAGGGTGCTTTGGGCTTACAGTAACTGAAAAGCCTGACTCAAAGGGTCTTTAGTAATGGGAGATTATGTCGCGGAACTTGAAGTCCTGGAGGCAGAACAGCACCAGGTGCATCTCCAGCTCTGTCAGCTGCTTTGCCATTCTTGTCGCTCTGTCCTTTTCTGTGTGTTGGATGGCCACAACAGTTCCAGGCCTCCTATCCAGAAGAGAAGGCAGGACTGTCTTTTCCAGTGTCTCACTTGAGGGGACAGCAAACCTTTATAATGTGAAACCTGAAGTCTCATTGGCAGAACCGAATCGAGCCCCCTTCTAAATCAATCCTTGGCAAAGGAAAAGATATTGCATTCATAATAATCTGGATCAGCTGGAGGTGGGGTGGGTTCACCTTCCCCAGTCTTATGGGGGAGGGGAGGCTCTCTGAAAAAATCAGGGCTGTGCTAGTAAGTGGCATAGGCATGGAGATGGAACAGTTAGTCACCAGGTTAGCCAAAGAAAACTCCGGATAAAGGTGACCTTCAAAGAATAAAGTGGAGTGCTATAGTAATAATGCTGCTGAGTTTGTTACACAGATTGCTGAAATGAGAACTCTCATCTTCTAAATGTGCACCCCTTTAAACTTAATCCAAGAGGAGCTTCCTTTATCATTAAATAATGGGTCACATGACAGTGAATCCTGTCATTGAATTTTATTCATTGGCTTTGGTAATCCATGTATACCTTATTGTTCATATCTGCTGAGTCTCTGTAATATAAATTGCTTTAATCATTTTCTCATTTTAGTAACTTTTGCTCTGGGTTGCTGAATAATCAGATTAGAAGTATTGAATGTCAGGTTTCCCAAGAATAGCTCTGCACACACTGTGAAATTCAGCTTTTCGACAGCCTGACGCAGGACCCCATCTGAGGCCACGGCTTCCCTCTGTGGGAAAGTCAGTGTCCCAGGCCATTCTAGGCTTTGTTTGGGCTCCTTGCATCACCTCACCCATCCTGTGATTTGATGCTGCCACAGCTGCCTTCGTCCTATTGATCACCTGTTCTCTAATAAATTAAATTAGTCCATGATGATGTATTGGCTGGTTCTGCCCCCCCTTTTATTCCCTGTATGTGGTTTTTGGAGAGGTTCCTGCCTCTTTGGGGGTAATTCAAAGGGTTGGCTCTAAATGGTGTTATTTTAGGCCAGGGAGGAGGACAGTAGGAGCACTGCAATGTCTCAAACTTCAGTGTGCAGAAGACACGGTACACACAGAACTAGTATTTACCCTGGACTTGTAAGGTGTCAAATATAATACAACATACTAAAAACGAATTCTTTTTTATAAAAATTGAGTAATTTTGTGTTAGTAGAAGTTGTTTCCATGGTTGTGAAGATAGTTGGTTGTCCTTCTTCAGCCAGTGTTTGTCTGTGTAGCTCTTGTATCCTTACTTGAGCAACCCTTTTGCCCCCGTTACTTCCTCCCTCTCTGGATCTAATTTTGATGTGACTGTAAATCATATCTCCTCTTCATAAAATGCTTTTTTCTGACTCTCTGTCCCAACTTGATTCTGCTTCTAAAACATGTGACTCGGATTGTAACAGACAACAGAACTTCATACAGGACATAGAATATCCCAGTTTTCACTTTGGGATGTATAATACATAACCACACAAACTTCCTAATTAAAGCTTATCACACGAATTGATATTCTTCAAAGCCAGTGTGGTGAAATGGTGTTGAAACAGCCCCTTAGCAGTGGTATTTTGAAAGTCTTTTAGTTAACTAGTAACACATGGCTGTGGATATGAATACCAGAGGATTTCAGAGAAATAACAGATGTTGATCAATCCCTCACTTTGCAGAAATGATCTTCAGACTCACAGTGCCTGGATGGGGTGGCTTCGTGTACTTCAAGCACATTATTTATAACTACCAGGGTGCTTTGATGTCCAATGGGGCACTTTCCTCAGACCATAAACTAACCTCTCTCCCAGGGACATCTTACCTTTTGTGCAGTTTATCCAAGCCATGCAAAATCAGTCTCCACTGTGTCTTCCTTGTCAGCTATTTCCTAGCCCAGTGGTTAGAATTACTTCGGAAGTTTTAAAAAATACCATTACTACCTGAATCTGACCTGAGACTAACAGGGAGGTGGACACTCAGGGCTGGCCCATATTCTTTTCATCCTAGTGTAGTGGAATGAAAGTCACACTAAATTTCCCAGTTTAGTCTCTGGACTAGCAGCATTCACATTATCTGGGAAATTATTAGAAATGCAAACTTAAGGTCCTTGCTGGTCCTACTCAATCAGAATTTTGGATGGGGTAGAGCCTAGGGAACTTTTAAAAAGCCCTGCCTTAAGTGGGTGATTGTGATGCACACTTGTATCAATCAGGGCTCTGCAGAAAAATAGAACCGATAGGATATATGTGTGTGTAAATAAATATATGCGAGAAGATATGGTTTAAGGAATTGATTCCTGCGATTATGGGAATGGCAAGTCTGAAATTCATAGGGAAGCAGGTAGAAAATTCAGGTGAGAGTTGATATTGCAGGCTTGAGTCTGTAATCTGTAGGGGACACTGGCAGACTGGAAACTCAAACAAGGGTTGTGTAGTCTTGAGGCAGAGTTCTCCTCTGGGAAACCTCAGTTTTTACCCTTATGGCCTTCAACTGATTGAAGAAGGTCCATCATCACTACTGAGGGTGATCGCCCTTACTTAAAGTCAGCTGATTGTAGATGTTAATCACATCTACAAAAATACTTTCACATGTAATATCTAGACTAGTGCTTGACCAAAGAGCTGGACACCACAGCCTAGCCAAGTTGACACAGATTATCTATTACAGCGCGGAAGTTTGGGAACCATTGATCTAGTGTTTTTCCCTCCTGACATTCAGTTGCCAAGCATCAGTTTCTTCTCAAAGTCTTGTTATATTTCAGATTCCAACCTTATATCTATATGTCACTCACCCCCTTACGTGTGTTCTCATAGGAAATTTTCTTGCCTAAGTTTCTGTATTTAAACAGTCCTCACTCATGTTCTAATAAAGGTAAGATTTTCTGGATAAATTTTGCTGAGAGCCATAACCAGTTTCTTTTCTTTCTTTTTTTCTCTTCCTTCCTCCCTTCCTCCCTTTTTTCCTCCCCTCCTCCCTCCCTCCCTTCCTTCCTTCCTCTGTCTCTCTCTCTCTTCCCCTCTTCTCCCTCTCCCTTCCTTCCTCTCTCTCTCTTCTCTTTCTCCCCGTCACTCTCTCTCTCTCTCTCTCTTTCCATCTCTCTCTCTCCCCCCTCCCTTCCTCGACTCTTCTTTTTTACATTTTTGGCGATTACAATTTTAGACCAAGGTAGATTTTCTTCTGGGTCTTGTGTGACTTGTCCTATCTTTTTTTTTCCCCCTCTAGCGCTTGTAGCTGTCTGTTTATTTTTTTTAACAGTTTTATTCACACACCATACAATCCATTTTAAGTATGCAATCAGTGGCTCCTGGTATAATCACATAGATATGCATTCACTATCACAATCTATATGAGAACATTCCCATTTCTTCTGAAAAGAAAGTAGGAAAGTCCCATAACCTCTTATATCCCGTATCATTGTTATGTAGCTTTGCTATATTGCCTTTGTTATAATTAATGAAAGAATATTATAGTGTTACTATTAACTATAGATCTTAGTTTGCATTAATTGTATTTTTTCTCATAGACCATCCCATTTTTAACACCTTGTAATGGTGACATATTTGTTATAGTTCACATAAAAACTTTCTTATATTTGTACAATTAGCTACCATCATCATTCACTCTAGGCTTCACTAAATTACATAATCTGAGTTCTCTAGCTTTCCTCCTGATGACCTACACAACCCTAGGCTTTCTCTTTCAATCATACTTACATGCAGCTTTGTTCGTTATACTTACAATATTGTGTACTGTCACACAGTATTGTGCTCTCCATTTCTGAACCTTTACAACCAACATTAGTAAACATTTGTATACCTAAGCATCAATTGCCCAATTTCTACCCTCTTTCTATCTCTGGATAACTTGTGCTTTAAAATTTAACTCTCAGAGTTTGTTCATTATAGTTAGTTTATATTAGTGAGACCATACAGTGTTTGTCTTTTTGTCTGGCTTTTCTTTTCTTTTTTTTTTTTTAGAAAGGGAGGAAGGGAAGGAAAGACAGAGAGAAGGAAGAAAGGATGGAAGGAAGGAAGGGAGGAAGAAAGGGAAACATCTTTAAACATTTTCTTGTTTTATTATATTTTGTTTGTTTGTTTGTTTTTTACATGGGCTGGGGCCGGGAATCGAACCGGGGTCCTCCGGCATAGCAGGCAAGCACTCTTGCCCGCTGAGCCACCGCGGCCCGCCCTGGCTTTTCTTTTTTTAAATTAAAATTTTTTTTTTTTTCATGGGCAAGCTCCAGGAATTGAATCTGGGACACTGGCATGGCAGACGAGAATTCTGCCACTGAGCCACCGTTGCATGCCCTCTGGCTTATTTTGCTCAACATAAATGTCTTCAGTATCCACATTGCCGTGCGCATCATGACTTCATTCGGTCTTACAGCTGCATAATATTCCATCATATGTATATATTACAGTTTTTGTATCGACTCTTCAGTTGATGGAAGTTTGGGCTGTTTTCATTTATTAGCAATTGTGAATATTGCCATTATGAACATTGGTGTGCAAATGTGTATTCATATCCCTGCTTTCAGTTCTCTGAGTATATTCCTAGTAACGGGGTTGCTGGTTCATATGGCAATTCTATACTTAGCTTCCTGTACAGCCTTCCATAGTGGCTGAACCACTCTACATTTCCACCAACTGTAAATAAGTGTATTTCTCTACATCCTCTCCAGCGCTTATAGCTTTTTGCTTTTTGTTAATGGCCATACTATTCAGTGTGAAATCATATCTCATTGTGGTTTTGATTTGCATTTCCCTAATGACTTGCTCTATGTTGAGGTGTCGTGCCGAAAATTGTGAAGCAGCCACTCAGTTGGTCATCATGGGTTTATTTTGCAATAATAGGGGCATGACCATGATACCAGATTATTTTGGCATTTTAGGCCTATGTAGGCACAGCTTTCCAATAGTTTATAATACACTAGGGAAGTAAAGGCAGTGCTGTAAGAAACCCTGAGTTATAGATTGTGCTGATGGGTTGTCTGATGTATGGTGCTTTCTGGAGAAAATATTATTGGACATCCAACTTCACAAAGTGATCAGTGTAAGAGTTTGTATGCTAAAACAAGTAACCTGCTATGACTTACCTATAAATTCTAGGGTAGCAAATACTTTGCATATGTTGTGTGGCCATGACAACTGTAGATGTTTGATTAAATGGTACCTGTATCAACAGAGAGAGAGAGTGTTGCCAAGTAGTTAGCAGTATCGACTTTGTAGCCAGACTGCCTGGGTTTTAAATTCATGCTAATTACTAGCTGTCTGACTTTGGGTAAGTTCCTTTACTACCAGTGCCTTGACTCCTACACTTGTAAAATAGGGACAGTAATAGTACCTTTCTCATAGAGTGGTTGGGAGAGTAAATGAGTTAGTGTGTGTGAAACACCCGGAGGAGTACCTTGTGTATAGAGGTGCTCAATAAGTGCTCATTTAATTATTATTAGCTAATAGAGACTCTTTCCTCTACAGAGTGACTATAAGGTCAGTTGCCTTGAAGGGACTGGCAAATTCTGAAATCTTTAGGACTAAAAGGAATTAGGTACTAAGATTACTATTGGAGTTTTTTTCTTTCCTTTTTTTAAAGCCTATCTAGGAAGGTTTAGGTAAAAGTTGCAGTCTTATTATTAACTTGGTAAACTTATTGAATATATATAAATAACAGAAACAAATCCTTCTAGATCCCATATCTACAATTTAAAAATATTTAACGCTCTGAAATGGAAAGCTTTTACAATTTAGAGTATTTCATTTGATGTTAAAAACCTCATATAAAAATATGTACTAGTTTTATATTGCTTTTGTAACAAATTACTGTAAACTTAGTGGCTTAAAACCACACATTTATTATCTTACAGTTTCTGCACGTGAGAAATTTGGATATAGCATTGACTCTGTTAGGTCCTCTTCTTAGAATCCCACAAGGCCAAAATCAGGGTGTCATTTGGGTTGTGTTCCTTTCTGGAGGCTCTGAGGAAGAATCTGCTTCCATGCATATTTAGGTTGTTACAAAATTCAGTTCCTTGAGGTTGTAGGAATGAGGTCTCTGCTTCCTTGTTGGCTGTTGACCGTGGATTGTTCTCTGCTTCAGGAGACTCTCCACATTCCTCAGCTAGTAGACCCCTTCCTCTGACTTGAGAGATGGCAGTGATTGGTCAGATACTTCCAGTGTTCTGAATTTCTCTGACCCCTTCTTTAGTCTCATCATTCCTCTGCCATTCTCTTCTGCTGTATCTCTCTGTTCTGCATTTTTCTTCTGTTTTGGAGGGTCCTTGTGATTACATTGGGCCTGTCCAGATAATCCAGGATAATCTCCCATTAAAAAGTTAGCTGACTAGTAACTAATTCCATCTGCCAAGTCCCATCATGCAATACCTAGATTAGTGTTAGATTGAATAGCTAGGAAATGGGAATCTTGGGAAACATCATTAGAATTCTTCCTACCACTATACATTAGACTATTTTAGTCTCTATTTAGCATACTTAGTGTGAATTTCATTTGGTGCAGAAAAATCAACATGTTTGATTACAAGCTGTTGCCTTAGATCAAGCTGGGGGCATTATGTAATATATGATATGTTCACATTATTAACTTTCTATAATTAAAAATTGAAAAAGTCCCTTAATCCCAAAGCATATCTGACCCCAAGGTTATTGAAAGGACTGTGGACCTGTTATAAAAAGCTACTGGAAGAGACATTTAAAAAAATTATACTTATATTTTAAAATACTGTGAAATGGAACACTCACCACTTGAGAGAAGAGTTATTAGTATGTTCTCCAGATTCAGACTTAGAGACCTAAAAGGAATTCATGAGACAGACTGATTATTTTAAAGATTCAAAATGAGTCATCAATATTACAGATAAGACAGAAAAGGAGGGAAAGATACCATTTGTCAAAGACTGCTATTCATTTTGCACACACACACACGTGTTTGTGTATATAATTTAGTCATTACAACCACCTTATATGTAGGTTATTATTTTCCCCATTTTTCGTGAGCTGTTCTCAAGAATCAGAGAGATTGAAAACCTAGGGTGACATGGCCAAGTAATGTGTGGAGCTGGAATTTGTACTTGGTTCTGATTTCAGAGTCTTCTCTCTCCATTCATCAAAGAGCATCTATTTGGTGACAGATCTGGTATTAAACTCTAGTCTCCTCTCTCATCTCATTTAGATTATTGTTTTTAATATATAATTACAGATTTAAAAGTGCCTTTTGAAATATTTAAAACATTTTAAAAGTTCTTCCAGGAGGAATTTATGTTATTTGGCTTGTTAACAGAAGTAATTTATGTTTAGGGTATCAGTTAATATGGGATTAAAATTTTCCACTGTTTAAGATTTTTTTTTATCAGTTAAACATTAAAATTATAATCTGAATTTAATATTTTATTCTTGGATGAGTTCTTTATTAAAAGTATTTTCTATAAATTGACATCTCTCAAAATGACACAGATTACAAATTTAAATAATCATTAAATACTGGAAATAATCATACATTTTCCAATACCAGATAACTCTTTAATTTATTGTTGTAAAGGAATTCTTTATTTTTTCTTAGATATCCAGTTTGTTATTCCTTCTATATAAAATATTATCTTTTGAAAAATAAGCAGCTCTCCTGTTTTCTATTTTAACTCCTTTCTGCTTTGGCCTTTGTTTTCTCTATGTAGTTAAGTGTTGTCAGAAAACAACTGTATAGAGATAAAAATATGGCTAAATTAGAACAGCAAATCACAGTGTATTTGAAAGCTAAGTATTTTAGTTAAGATATGAGAAACACAGCTCTAGTAGGTATCTGAATAGAAATTTCTTTTGACTTTTGCTAAAATTGTTCTTACTTTTTCATTGTCGTGTCACAATCATTTTTTGATTGTCATGGGGATAAAAAAATCTGGAATTGGCATGCATAGTCAGTATTGTTTATCATTTTAAAAAACAAATATGAAGACTAAAGATTTTCCAGATGGCTTCATTCTGTTCTTGTTATTTTGTTTTTGCCTCTACCAAGAAAATATTCTAGTTTTGCATTTTTTATAATGACGATTTTTATAACGACAATTTTTATAAAATCTTGGCTTTTAAGGACTAACTTTATGATTCACCAAAATAAATACTAGTTTGCATAACATAGATTCTGTAATGAAAATAACTTTAAGAAGAAAACTTTAAGATAGATGCCTATGCTGATAATGTTTATTAAAATATTTCTCCATTTAGACTAAAGTTTAGGAAAATTTATGTTTCAGCAGGATTTAATACAATATTAATTAACTATGATATGTTGGGGAATAAAGAAATGGAGTGACTGAAAACAAGAGAACTACTAGGTTTTGGTTTAACCTTGGTCTTGAGGAAGCTCATTCTTTTTCTCTTTTGTTTGTTTGTTGTTTTTGTTTTTTAAACAAATTCCGTGTCAGGCACTAAGATTATGTTATCTTTTAATTGCTTTTGTCCTTTTGGGGCTCAGAAGAATTGAGGTTGGTTAGATTTTATGTGCAATCCCCCCAAGAAAGCACTTTATATTCTATTACCTTCGTATCTTTCAGCCAAGAAATACAGAAGAAACAGAGGCAGAAAATGATAATGCATACCCTTTTGATCAAGGCAACATGAAAAGCAGTAGAAATTTGAGACTAAGAAATTTAGGAATAATTAATGCTCTTTTGTTTAGAGAGCTGGTATATCATTGTCTCTTTGGAGAGGAGTACAAGGCTCTCTAACTTTAGAGGCCAGTGTTATACATAGGGAGTCTGTTCACCTCTAAAAGGGTGGTGGGTTTGGGAGGGCATTTTGAGCTCTAAGGCTAGAATTGACTTGTGGTACACTGTGTGCTGCCAGTTAATAACTGTATTTTCAAGGCCAAGTGTATGGTGTAGGACGCAATGATTACTTCCCTTGGCACTGTGCCTAACAGTGCCTGTAATTCTTGCAACTGCCAGGAGGTCAATCTTACAGGATTTAGCACATGGGTGAAGAACCAGTAAAGACGAAACCAGCAGGAACAGGTACATTGGACATTTCTATAGTATGTTTATAGATAAATAAAAATTATGATAAAGCAGGGACTTAAAAGCCTTATGTTTGAGGTGTAGCTCTGAAGCTTACTAGCTGCGTGACCTTGGCCATACTGTCAGGCTGTATGATCTTTCTGGAGGATAGTGTTCTTTTTTTAGTTTATAAAAAGGAATTTATTAAGTTGCAAGTTTATCGTTCTAAGTCCAGAAAAATGTCCAAACTAAGGCATCCAAGGAAAAATACCTTGACTCAAGAAGAGCTGATGTCTGTCACATAGGGAGGTACATGGCTGGTATCTGCTGGCCCTTGTTCCCAGTTCCATTGCTTCCAGCTTCTGATGCCAGTGGTTTCCTCTCTGAGCATTTGTGGGCCTTCACTTGGTGGAGGACAGTGTTCTTAATTCCAGATTGGCAATAGTGATCTTCCTCTGCTTTACCTGGCAGAGTTGTGAAAAGCTAATCTTTCAGTAGCAAATGACAAAGAAAACCTAAAACCCTCAAATCTGCATAATAAAATGGGGTTTATTTTTATTTTTTATTGTGAAAAATAACAAATATACAAAAAAGCAATAAATTTCAAAGCATACCACAACAATTAGTTATAGAATAGATATCAGAGTCTGGTATGAGTTACAGTTCCACAATTTTAGATTTTCCCTTCTAGCTACTCCAAGACACTGGAGACTAAAGGAAACATCAGTATAATGAATCAACAGTCATACTCATTTGTTAAATCCAGTCTTCTCTGTTGCAACTCCACCTTCTCTGATCTTTCTCCCAATTTTTAGGTGTATTGAAGTTAAGCCCATTCTAACTTTTTCAGGTTGGAAAGGGCTGTCGATAATATGGGATAGGGGATGGAACTAGCTGATGTTCTGGAGAGGCTGGTCCCTATGTGTTTCAGAACTAATCTGGCCTAGGAACCCATATGGAGGTTGTAGGTTTCTGGAAATTAATCCTAGTGCATGGAAACTTTGTAGAATCTCAGCTAGAGCCCTAGGTGTTCTTTAGGGATGACAGGAATGGTTTTCGTTGGGATTTGGCAAACCATGGTAAATAGCAATATCTAGCAGAGGCTCGCATGAGAGTGACCTCCAGATTAGTCTCTTGACTCTACTTGAACACTCTCAGTCACTGATAGCCTTTTTTTTTTGTATGCTATATGCCCAGGGTCACATATCATTCTTTTTCCATGTGAATATTCCATTAATACAACACCATTTGTTGAATTTTTTTTTCTTTCTTTCTTTGCTTGCTTTTGGGAAGTGCGTTGGCCAAGAATTAAACCCGGGTCTCCCGGATGGCAGTCGAGAATTCTAACACTGAACTACGCTTATACCTCCTCCTGATACCTTATTTTGTTACAATTTTCCCCCCTTATGGTCAGAAAGGTACTGTCAATCCCACAGTGCCAGGGCCAGGCTCTCCCTGGGAGTCATAGCCCATGTAGCCAGGAAAAGAAGGGGGTTTATTCACTCAAATTATGACTGTAATAAAGATTGTAGGCCAGGTTCTTAGCTCAGTTTTTTTTCCATCTTTGGTTTCTAACTCAAGGCACAATACCCATTATACCTTTAGGGTTCAGTCCCAGAGAGAGAGGACTGCCTGCCTCCATCCCAGCAAGTATTACCGTCTCTGATTGAGTAAGTTGCACATCGGTTGAGCAGGGACTGTAA
Source organism: Tamandua tetradactyla (assembly GCF_023851605.1). Taxonomy (NCBI): domain Eukaryota; kingdom Metazoa; phylum Chordata; class Mammalia; order Pilosa; family Myrmecophagidae; genus Tamandua; species Tamandua tetradactyla. The sequence continues at coordinate 128,830,463 of NC_135327.1, read as the reverse complement.
CCAGGAAATGTGATGAGCCTCTGGCTGAAGTCAGTGTAGTATCAATCCCATCCAAATTGTTTGAGCTGAATACGGGGAAGGGGTGATTTCCCAGAGGGCCCTTAGGACACTTTTACCAACATCAGAAAATACTGTGCCACAAATACAGCTATTGACCAAAGAAGACACTGTTAATTTCTTCTCTGTGAGAAAAACATTTAATGGCTTAAATGAAAGTTAAGAAATGGTGAAAAAAAAAAAGAAATAGTTGGTAGGCATTCATAAAAGTCAGATTTCAATGGATGATATTTTTTAACATATCAGAAACGAAAAAGGACAGAAATTTCTTGAGAATAAGAAGCAAGAGTTGTTCTATGAGAACAAAGAAGTGCAGTGGTCTGGGTGAAGCAGCAGTATGCTTGGTGATATGCCTTTACCCAATTAGATGGCCATTTCATGAGACTGACTTCACTTCCTTCTTGATTCTAACCCAAGAAATAATTCATTTTTAAGGAGGTTGGGTTTATTCCAAAGTAAAAGGAGTAGGAAATTTCATCCTTGAAAGATAGGAGGTTGTAATTTGTTAAGTGTTACAATCTTTAGTTAGAACTAGTAATCCTGTGTCAGAAATTTACATATTAATGCCAAAAAAGTAGCTACACGAATTGTGAAATAGATCCTAATTTTCAGTGACTAGACGGGGTCAGAATGAAAACAGTTGAAGCAGAGAAAATGATGAAAACTCTAATAAAAATTTTATTTGGAAAAAGCAGACAGCTGCTGGAGGCACGCTAGTGCTGTTGCCCCACAGAATCTTAAGAGATCTGGAATAAACAGACTGAAAGGAGACCCGGAAAGGCAGAAAGTCAAGCAGTTACAACACGAGCTAGAGATTGGCAATTTAAAATTGCCTTGTTAGTTCCAGAAACTTTGTCTTCATTTTCTCATTTAAGCCTCACAATAATTGCATTTTACAAATGGAGAATTGTACAAATAGAGAAGTCAAATAATTAACCCAGGATTCTACAACTGTTCAATGTTAGACTTTAACTTGAAATCAAGTGGATTGGTGGTATCAAGTGAATACCATAACTCAGGTATTTCCTGGTATGCTGGTTTGAATCTGTTGTGTACCCCAGGAAAGCCTATGTTCTTCTAGTCCATCCCTGCGGGTGCAGACGTATTGTAAGTGGGACCTTTTGCTAAGGGTGTTTCCATGGAGGTATGCTCCAGCTCATTCAAGGTGGGTCTTATTCATTTTCTGGAATCCCTTAAGAGAGCTCACAGAGAGATTGTTCGGAAAGAAAACGCCCTGAGAGACACTAAGAGAGAAACACCCTGAGATATTTTTGGAGAATAGGACCAGCAGAGATCTCAGTGTGCCTTCCCATGTGACAGAAGAACCCAGGATGCCAGCAGCCTTTCCTGAGAGAAGGTTTCTTCCTCTTGATGCCTTAATTTGGACATTTTCATGGCCTTGGAGCTGTAAATTTATAATCTAATAAATCCTCTTTATAAAAGCCAACTGACATGGTCAGGTTCATGTGTCAACTTGGCCAAGTACCTGTTGTCTGGTTGGGCAAGTGCTGGTCTGTCTGTTGTGATGAGGACATTTCATAGAATTAAATTATGAGCATGTCAGCTGCATCCACAGCTGATTCCATTTGTAATCAGCCAAGGGGAGTATCTTCTGTAATGAATGATGCTTAATCTAATCATTGGAAGCCTTTTAAGGAGGATTCAGAAGAGACAGGCTCTCTTCCTGCTTTGGCTGGCAAGCCTCTCCTGTGGAGTTCATCCAGACCCTCCATTGGAATCATCGGCTTCACAGCCTGCTCTGCAGATTTTGGATTCTGCATTGCCATGGTTATGGTGAGACACTTTTAAAAATTTCATATTTGTGAGCATTTCTTGTTGATTCTGTTTCTCTAGAGAACCCTAACAAATACACCAACCCATTTCTGATATATTGCATTCTAGCAGCTATAACAAACTGAAACATATTTTGGTGCTGCGATTTGCAAATACCACGAACACTGGAATGACTTGATTAATGGATAAACGGAAGATTCTGAAAGAATTGTGAAGAGCTTGATAGAGAAGATGCATATTGCTTTGAAGAGATTGTTGGTAAAAATATGGACTCTAAAGATACTTCTGATGAGGACTTGGAGAGAAATTATGAATGTGTCATTGCAAACAGGAAGAAAGGTGACCCTTGTTTTAAAGTGGCAGAGAATTTGGCAAAATTGAGTTCTAGTGTTGGATGGAAGGGAGAATTTGAAAGGAACACGTTGAGGTACTTAGCTGAAGAGATTTCCAAATTGAATGTGGCAAATGCAGCCTGGCTTATCCTTGCAGCTTATAGTAAAATGCAAGAGGAAAAAGAAAAGCTGAGAACTGAATTCTTGAGTACAACGATACCAGAAATTAATGGCTTGGAATATCCTGAGTTTCCGAAAGGCAAGTCCCCAGAGAATAGAGCCCATGCGAGGGTTTAACCAGTCAGCCATGACAGGACAAGACAGAAATGGAAATGGAATTATCCAGAAAAGACTTGTGGGAAGTTCTTTTGTCTGATGGTTGGAACCCCTATATATTGCATGCTGAATGGACAAGTGTTTTGCGAGATCTGTATGAATGGAACCACTGCTAGTCTGGACTAAAAAGGATAGTTTGAGGAAAACATTACTTCAGAGGCAGAACCATGGAACCCTAGGTCTGGAGGTAAGATATCTCAGGCCGGGAGAGTGGAACTACTCATGCATGGTGAAAGAGTGAGTTTGTCCTAGAGTTTGCAGAAGGTGAGTCTTCCACCTCATTGTTTAGGAAGAGTGTTGCTGTCCCACACTTCAGAGAGGCTGGTGCACAATCTCCAGAGATTAAGGAGAGCCTGGGCATGACCCCGCTGTTCAAAGAGGGGTGAGTATGTGTCCTGGAGTAGGCAAAGAGTCTGGCTCCCACCCAGATGCTTGAAGAGGGTGGGACCAAGAACAAGTGGTCTCCCCAGTGCTCCCAATGTTGCAACCCTCACCCTAGTATTTGGAGAGAGCAGGATCACTGCATAAGCTTTGAAGAAGGTGGTACTGCTGCTCTTTCAAGCCCTGAGGATAAAATGTTGTTCTATGAATGATTCTCAGACTTAAAATCTAATGGAGTTTGCCCTGCAGACTTGTAGAACTATTTGGGTCTGGTCACCACTGTTTCCCTTCAATTTCTCCCTATGGCAATGGGAACATTTATCCTATGACTGGCCCTCTTTTGTATATTGGAAGCAGATAACTTGTTCTAAATTTCGCAGATCCATAGCCTGAGGGGAATTTTGCCTTAGGATGAACCCTGCCTCTTTGATAAGACTTTGTATTTATTTATTGTTACTGAAATGATTTAAGCGTTTGTGATATCATGATATGGAAAGAACATGTCTTTTTGAGTCCAGAGGGTGGGGTGTGCTAGTTTAAATTTGTTGTGTATCCTTGAAGAGCCTATGTTCTTTTAATCCATCCCTGTGGATATAGATGTATTGTTGGTGGGACCTTTTTCTTAAAGTATTTCCATGGAGATGTGACCCACCCCATTCAACATGGGTCTTAATCAGTTACTGGAGTCCGTTAACACAGAGAGATTGCTCAAGAAAGAAAATACCCTGAGAGAAGCTAAGAGAGAAAAGCCCAGAGACAGTTTTGGACAGAATTATCAGCAGACATTGCTATGTGCTGTCCCATGTGATGGAGGAACGCAAGGTGCCAGCAGCCTTTCCTGAAAGGAGGTTTCTTCCTCTTGATGCCTTAATTTGGACATTTTCATGGCCTTAGAAGTATAGATTTGTAGCCTAGTAATTCTCCTTTGTAAAAGCCAACCCACCTCTGGTACATTATATTCTGGCAGTTTTAGCAAACTGAAGCACATGGTGAACTTTATTCATTTGGGTCATTCCCTTAAATTAGTATAACCCAAAAATCACTTTTTAAATTTTTTCGAAAGAAAGAGTTGCACACCAGAATTAAATAAGGTATTGTGAAATATTTATTTCAAAATTGGGAATGAATAGATGATAGATTACAGTCTCCAAATGAAGGGTAATCTTTTTCTTCAAGAAAAGGAAACTGTGAGTCAAAAGACAAGTATTTTCAGAAACCTTGAAAAATCTGACCACCCTTTAAGGACAACAGAGATCTGTGTTCCCTGGAACATTGGTGTTTCCCAAGATGATTTTAAGTGTTCCATAAAAAAGGTTACTGGAGTCAAAGAAGTTTGGAAAATACTCCACGTTATGTCCACCTCTTAGATTCATATGTACATGAACATATGGCACTGAGAAACTACCCTTGCTTCACAGTCTCAGGTGAATTCTCAAGAAAGTATTGGGTTTGTTATTGATTGTTTTCACCTGGTGGACAGTTAACAGGGTCCAGAAAGAAATATATAAAAAGAGGCTTGAGATCCTAAATGAACCTTTAACCACTTCAGCAGAAACTTCAGCACCTGGGGCCTTCTTGGGAATTGCAGGTCTGGGAAACTGACTCCTCCTGGGAGTGCAGTTTTATCACTTGCTCTGATAGTCTCATCATGCAGTGGAGTCCTGGAATCCTTGGTATCTATTAGTTTCTCAGCTTGGTGACAGTTGCTTACATGTTAAAGGCTCTGAGAAGTCATGAAGTAAAGAAGCCCGCTTTACATTTCTCAAGCTTTGGTAATCATGTATTTTGTGTGTGTGTGTGTGTGTGTGTGTGTGTGTGTGTGTGTGTGTGTGTAAATACCTTTAAACATCTTCTGGACCACACCTGGGGAAATGTGAATGCTCAAGATTGGACCAGGATCAAATTAAGACCTTTGAGGCCCCAAAATCTGAAGAGAAGTTGGTGGCCTCATTAAATATAATTCAAAATGAAAGAGCAGTAAGTCTCACAAAATTCTAATTTTCTAAATGATGGAAGCACTTACAATTTGCTATGTGCCAGTCACTGTCATAAGCACTTCATTTGTATAAATGTGTTAAAAAATCACAACAATCCTCTATTTTAGATACTATTATTACCCTCATTTTTCAGACAAAGAAACTGGGCACAGAGAGATTATCACAGAAGGCCGTACGTGGAGTACATGGTAGAGCTGGAATTCAAAATGAAACACTTTTGTGTCAGAGTTCATGCTCTTAAACAATAAGTATTCTGCTTCTTATGTTGACGTTTCAATGCTTTTGAAAAAAACATAGAATTTTTCAAAAATTTTTTTCTTATTGAGGGGAGGGCTCCCTGCTTTTCTGTATCCCTAAACATCAATGTAATTTGACTTTTGGATAATCCAGCATTGAATGTGGGATTTATGCTGTCCTTCTGTAAGACAGTAACTGAATCCTCTGCTTTCCCACTCAGTTCTCATTTAATTTTTGTATTATGGGGATAGGGACTTGCCTATACCAGTTGGTAGGTCAGTGCTCTGCTTTGTTTTGAGCTAAAGGGGAGGAATCAGCATGACATGGGAATAGGTCAGAGCAGAAGAGGTTACCACTTTTCTATTGGAAAGGCCAAATCTACACTTGAATGGGTCATTACCAGGTTCAAATTAAGTCATTAAACAAGAGTGTCTAATTTAAAACTTTGGGGATTGGGGATGATGGGCTTGCTCAGATTCAAGTGAAATCTGATGTTAGGAGGTTAATATGATGAAAAGGAAAACAGGTCTGGTAGTGAAGAATATGGAAAGGAGGCAGCCTCTTTTGCTTGCTGAAATACAAAGCTATGAGCTTCTAGGTGGCAGGACCTGGGCAGTGGGGAACATTCCAGGTATTGCAGGCATGATAGGAGTTGTGTGGATAAGCAGGCAGCTCTTCTTGAGTAGGCAGATTTTTGTGGCTGCAGGCCCAATACTGTCACCATCACCATGGGATCTAGATCTACTACCATCGAACAATTTGAACTGTAAAGCAGCTTTAAAGCAATAGAACTGTACCCTGTCTAGGTCCAGTTTGTTCTTGTGGAGGTTTTTATAAGTATCCTACAGGCTCAGATCTTAGTTCCAGGATGGAAATGAGCTCATAGGGGGCCAATGAGCACCTGTTATACAGGTGGGGTTGGGTGGGTCTGAAGGGATTGGGCAGAGAGAAATGATAAATATGTATTAACAATATTTGACTAATGTAGGCTTAACTTGGAATTTTACTGATGCAGAGCTGAGCCCATGGGTGGATCCAGGTTCTATAAGTCCTGAAACAAATAATTCTATGAGTCCTTTTAAAGAGAAATATATAAAATTATAAATATAAATTTAGGTATGGATGTGAATATTTATATGGAATTAGGAATTATCCATTTAAAAAAGCTGACAGATAACATCAGACATCCCCAATCAGAAAAATAACATTTAAAATGGTCAATAAACTGCCTGATGCCCTACTGTAATACTTTATTTTAATCTACATGTTTGGGTTACATACTTTCCAGTCACCTCTGAATATTACAATCATTTTAAAATATCATTTTCTACGTAGAGAAAAATGGAGATAATTCAGTCTTTCCTCCAGCATGGTTAATTGAAATTTATTTTCAATTTTTTGTAATTTAGAAAGATTAATTTCACCTTTACAACTTGTTATTAGTGATGTCATGTAGAAATTGTGGGTGTTTTGGTCAAATTTGATCTATATGTATGAGCTGTAAGACTTAATTGGATTTCAGATTGGGGGGCAGTGATTAATCTTAAATACTCTTTGAATTGATGACTCATTAAATGGTTTGTGAATCAGTGTCCTCATTTGGTGACATATTATGAGTTTTACATTATCTTCATTGATGTCAGTCTCTCAAGTCAAATCTGTAAGAAATTTAAATCTTTTTTCGATTATATTCATATTATTAAAACTCCTTGTCATTCATTAGATTATCTAACAACCCAAGAACCTATTCATTATTTCTGTTTTTTCTTGATGAATTGCAGCTTTGGGTATAATCTGAAAAAATTTTTTATAACCTCTGCTTCTCAAAATCAAAATAATTTCACTTGGTTACATGATTGTCCTTTGTACTTTTGCTTCATATTCCATTAATTTTTTACTCTGAATGTTCTCGTTATTTAAGAAGTTTAAAAATGACAAAAGAAGTTACCTTTTGTATAAATCCAAATCAGCCATCATAATTTCTCAGTAGTTTTATTGAAATATCTTTCCAAATTGCATTTAAAATGGTTTATTCACACTATATCAAATATGCCATTCTCATTTAAAAAGGAAAAGTTATGGTGCATTTATATTGACTCTATTTCTGACAGAAGAGCACTTTGACTTTTGAATAATTATGAGTGATAATGGAGTCTTATGCTTATAATTTTAGATATCTGATGACTAGAAGAACTTTCTATAGACTGGCTTTTATTTCATACCTTTCATCTCCAAAATCCACACTGTCTGACATTATAGGGCTCTTCCGTATGGTGATAGAACACTGGCTTTGTACCTTCATCTCTTGTTGACAGGTAAGTTGGCATGGTGGACTATTGGAGTGTGCCTGGATGCTATTCCTACACCAAGAAGGCTAACAGTAACTTATGCAAGCCCACATAACTCTGCCCCCAGTTCTACTTCCCTATTGTCCAGATGCCAGAATTGCCCACAGCCACTCCAACCCATTATGGTTAAATATATTTTGCAAGTATAAAAACTGTAAGATTTTGTGAATATGTTGCTAGGGTTCGTGTAGGCTTTGGAACTGTGCTTGGAAGGGCTTCTTAGGTTCATGATATATCTGCTTCTGATTGTGTTTCAGTTGTAACACATCACTTTGGAGAACTGGGAAAGGACTAGTCATGGGGTGTGCTGGTAAAGGGTGCTAGAAACTTACCTAATTTCACATGTGTCTATGTGAAATTATCAGAGATCTGTCTTCTGAATTGTGCATTTATAAATTTGCCTCAAGATTCTTTTGGTTGCAATAACAAGACCCAATTCCAGGGATTTGTACAACATCATTTCTTTTCATCTATTTCTCTTCCCATCTCTTATTTCACTGTTAGCTTTTATGGACTTTTTCCAAACTATGATTACAGGCAGTGTGGGGTTCATGTCCTTAAAGTTCTATGACCTGAGAGGCAAAGGAACTTCCTTTGCTTAATTGGAAACATCTTTAGGAATGACTCTTGACCAGCTTGAGTGATGTACCCATGTCGTGGACCAGTGTGACTTTTACATACCTTCCCGTGTGACTCTCAAGAGGTATGGTGTTGTGATTGGCATGTGGTGGTTGGGAGGAGAAACAGGTTCTCCAGAAAAACAGGGTATGGTTTTGGTCAGAGAAAAAAACTAAATTTTTTACAGTAGCTGATACTAAGTTGCATTGTGAAGGTGACACTGGAAGTCATACAACTAATGAAACTTACTATGTGGGGGTATGCCACTCCTCATTGTAGACCAGTAATTTGTCTCCATTTTGAAGATAAATTTAGGTGCAAAATTCAGTAAGTCTTTGACTGTTAAATGTGTGCCTTTTTAATCATGTGATGGTGTTTTAAGAGTTAATTCATATAGTCCTTCATTAGCATTTGTGTAGATGGGACTAAATTAGTGTTAAAAATGATTCCGGGCTCTGACTCATTTAGTTTGAAATATATCAGCTCAAGGGAGCTTGCAGTTAGAAAACACAGGAATCAGAGGGCCAAGAAACTTTCAAAAGCAAAATTGTTAATGTTTATACAAAAATGATAAAAAGGGATGCTTTTCTCCCTGGCGGCGTGGGAGATGACTCCCAGGGATGAGCCTGCCTCTGGCACAGTGGGATCAACAATGTCATCCTGACCAAAAGAGGAAAAAGAAGCAAAACAAATAAGGCATCAGTGGCTAAGAGAGTTCAAATAGAGTCAAGAGGGTACTGTGGAGGTCATTTTTACGCAGACTTCAGTCAGATATTGCTACCTATCATAACTCGTCAAACCCCAACCAAAACCATTCTTGCCGATCCTAAAGAATACCTAGAGCATTATATAAGATTCTGCCAAATTTCCACACACTAGGGTAACTTTCCAGAAACCTGCAACCTCCAGATGTGTCCCTGGACCAGATAAGTCCTGAAATGCAGAGGGCTAGCCTTTCCAGAACATCAACTAGTTCCATCCCTCTTTCCCATATTATTGACAACCCCCTCCAACATAAAAAATTTCAAATGGGCATAGCTCAAATATACCCCTCAAGAGTGTGAGAAAGATCAAAGGTGATATTGAATTTATATAGAGAAGGTCAGGTTTAACAAATGAATATGAGTGCTAATTCATTATATTGAAATTTCTTTTAGTCTCCAGGAACTTAGAGCAGCTAGAAACCTAAAATTGTGGAATTGTAATCCATGCCAAACTCTGAAATCTGTTCTGCAACTAATTTTTGCAATGTACTTTGAAATTTATTGCTTTTTTGTATATATGTTATTTTTCACAAAAAAGGAAAAGGAGTATAACAGAGAAGATAGGATTTAACAAATGTGTTTGACTGCTGAATAGTTATATTGATATTTCTTTTGGTCTCCAGTGTCTTGGAGCAGCTAGAAGAAAAAATGAAAAATCGTGGAACCGTAACCCTTACCAAACTCTAAAATCTTTTCCATAACTACGTGTTAAAATGTATTTGGAAATTTATTGCTTTTTTGTATATATATTTCTCAATAAAGAAATGTTAAAAAGGGGAATGCTTAAATTAGACTATTACTGATTTAAACTCATTAAATGAGACAATTGATATTGAACGGTGAAATTAAATCTCTGTATTTTTGTTTTTCTTAAGTCAACCCATTGAGGAGAACATTAATAGTTGGCTAATATGTATCTTTACAGGGAAAATGGAGGTAACCCTGCAAATAACCTCCCTTCTATATCAAATATGACAACAAAAGTTAGGCTGCATTGTAATTGTTTACATAAATAAATTTTGTAATTTTTTTCTTAATGACTAGAGATTTTATAGGGATAATATACATGCATTTGAAAAAATACAAAGTTTGTGGAAATATAACAGATAAAACTTCATTCTTTATTTGATACATATTCTTGTTCTAAAAGCGGTATATCATGTATTGGATAATACCTTTGTGAGAAATATTCTTTGTGGTAGATTTTTGTAATGAATCACTGTTTCACTCTAAAAAAAGAAATGGTATCGTACACTTGAATAGAGGTGGCATAACTTAGACTTTGGTGGTATTGTCACCATAATGGATAAAACTTGGAAATGTGATTTTAAATTGGAATAGTTAACTCTGTATACAAATAATTTGAATACTTTTGCTAAAAATATAACTGATATTATGGGGAAAGAAGAATTAAGTTATCATAATTTATTTGGGGAAAGAGGTTTGTGGAACTTCAATTTTAATAGGCTATACCTTACAGAGGTTAGAAAAAAATCTTGAACATTCCCGTTAACTAGAGAGACATAATAAAATTAATAATAGGTAACATATATTTGTTCCAGTGCAATTTAACCGCAAGACCAAAGAACATGCCTGACATGGAGTTACCCATGAGTATGATCAGGGATTTACAAATAGGAGAAGATTCTTCCCAATGGCAGCTAGTTGGGAAATGGAAGTCAGTGTTCCGTGCAAAAGAGGGAGAGAGGAGTGCCATGGGAGTGGCTTATAAAGGTTTAGGTCCACAAGGTGTGACAACAGAGTTTCAACAAGGTCTCATGAGATTTGATTAGGGGAGGGGAGTTTTAATAATTTTCTTTCCCCCCTAAGGGGATTTGTTGACCTTTAACACCTGTCCTGGTCATATAGGTGGCTGCGTGCCATGATCTGTTCTCATATTGGAGTGGGGGGTGGCGGGGGGCTGGGCCTTGGGTCTTCACAGTCCACCCCCAAGCAGCACATTACACTGACCACAGGACAGGCATTGCATCCATATTCCACAACAGTGTAAGAGACAACAGAACACTAGAAGCCCCACACAGAGATAACAACCCTAAAAAGTGATGAAAACCTGTAATTTCAGTCTTAAATGAGATTCTTTTCTAGATTTTCCGAAATGTTCTGCCAGGCCAGCAGGGTACTCCATGCACTCTAATTCACAGGGGTCACAGTCCAAGACAGGCCAGTGGCAGTTCATTGCACACTCAGCATTGAGATGTATAGTATATTCAGGTTACCACAGAAGTCTACTGCAGAAAGATGTTTGCCATGATGCTAAGGGTTAAAAGAAAGATGTTTATAGGAAATTCTGAGAGGTAAATCTTGTTCAACTAAACTAAATTTCCATTAGTAGACAGAAGTGTTCCTGGAGAAGGGGTGCTATGAGAAGACTTTAGATACCATACCTTTCCCCCCTACAATTTCAGGGAGCCTTCTGGAGTCAAATCCATGGTTAGCCTGGGCATAATAATTGTCCATAGAGTGATACATATTGTGCTTTGAGGTGTGGGAGGTCCAGGGTTGGTTACATATACAGCTTTTGGCATTTTGAGTGTAAACAATGGTCTGTTACTTAAATTTTTGGCAACCCGATACCCCATGGACTTAGGATTTCCAACCAGTGCAGCTGCGTCAGCCAGGACCATGGCTAATCAACCTTATTTCCCCCAATTTCTAATGCTTGTGGCGTAGGAAAGAGAAAGTTATCTTAATTACCTTATTGTAGCTGTAGCGTTGCTCCTTTTACCTATGTTTTGCAACACCTGCATGGGTCCTACCATTACCAGTTCAACAGGAGAGGGAGCAGCCGCTTGGTGCCGTGAGTTGAGGCTGTTGAGGGCGGGACGACTGGCATGTCCACTGCTGCAGAGATTGCTTGTCTTCTTTTAGCTTTCCTTTTAAAAGCCCATTCATCCTTCTAGTTGACCCTGCTTTAAGGGGTTGTAAAGCAAATTAAATGTCCATAAGATGTCATGTTTAGTAGCCAGACTTGGGTTAGTTGTCCAGTAAAGGGGTCCTCTGTCACTGTCCACCTGTGTGGGGACCCTCCAAAATGCACTTAACTTTTCTAAGCCATGTATTTGTAGCTCTTTGTTTAACTCTCTCTACTGGGAAGGCCAACATTAATTTTCTCTACTGGGAAGGCCAGTAGTAACCCAGTGGCCATATCTGCAGCTGTAAAGGCATATTTTGTACCTTTGGATAAGGCACGGAGCCCAATATAATCTACCTACAACCTGGTGATGAATCTGCTCATAGCTTATGTGACTGAGTTGATGAGGAAGCATCCTTGGGCATCACAGCAAACAGGAGGGGTGGGTTTCCACAACATCCTTTAGCTATTACCTGGTGATGGGCAGCTGAAATTGCTGTGCTGGTCTACAGAATTTGGTACCCTTGGTGTCCTATTTTACTATGCAGCCATTCAGCAGCCTCATGTTGGCTCTAGGCTGTGAATTCTTGCTAAAATATCTGCTTCAATATTGCTAGGTAAAGAATCAGCAGAGACATGAAACATGATTACCTTTCACTTTTGACAGGCCGTCCTGATGTCTTCCCACATTTCTTTACGCCATAAGGGGCGGCCAACAATAATCCATTGCTCTTGCTTCCACACGGCCATTCACATAGTCAGGCCCCAGTACACTGTCCAACTGTCAGTACTTATAGCAACTCCCGGTTCATGGACAGTGATCCCCCACAGCCTGTAGTTCAGCTCACTAGCTGCTTTGCATGGTTCTAGTTTCCCACCATATAGTGTCTGTACTAGGTTGCACGGCTGCTGCCTTTCAGGTGGCAGGTTGCCCATGTGCTGATCCATTAGTATACCGAGCAGACATAGGTATATTGCCACATCTGTCAAAGGTGGGCACAGAAATAGCCACCTCAGGAGGATCAGCAGGGAGGGGCAAGCTTTGTTCTTCCACATAGAAAACTGGGTCTTAAGATACCATGCATTTCTGCGCTTCAAGGGTTCTTTTTTAAAATGTTGTGCTGCTAACCAACTCAGCAGGTGAACTCACTGTCCTCCCCCCTACATGGGATATGACTTCCAGGGGTGTAAATCTCCCTGGCAATGTGGGACAGAAATTCTGGGATAAGCCAGAACCTGGGATTGAGAAAGGCATTGAGAAAGCCTTCTTGACCAAAAGGAGGAAGAAATGGAAAAAATAAAGTGTCAGTGGCTGAGAGATTTCAGAGTTGAGAGGTTCTCCTGGAGTTTATTCTTATGCATTATATAGACATCCCTTTTTAGTTTATGGTGTATTGGAGTAGCTGGGAGGAAGTACCTGAAACTGTTGAGCTGTGTTTCAGTAGTCTTGATTCGTGAAGACAATTGTATAAAGATACAACTTTTACAGTGTGATTGTGAAAACCTTGTATCTGTTGTTCCTTTTATCCAGGGTATGGACAGATGAGTAAAAAAATATGGATTAAAAAATAAGTAAATAATAGAGGGGACAAAGGGTAAAATAAATTGGGTAGATGGAAATACTAGTAGTCAATGAGAGGGAGGGGTAAGGGGTATGGAACGTATGAGTTTTTTTTTTTTTTTTTATAGGTAATTTTTTTTTTTTATTAATTAAAAAAAGAATTAACAAAACAATTAGAAATCATTCCAATCTACATGTACAATCAGTAATTCTTAATAACATCACATAGTTGCATATTCATCATTTCTTAGTACATTTGCATCGATTTAGAAAAAGAAATAAAAAGACAACAGAATAAGAATTAAATTAATAATAGAAAGAAAAAAAAACAAAAAAAACAAAAACAAAAAACCTATACCTCACATGCAGCTTCATTCAGTGTTTTAACATAATTGCATTACAATTGGGTAGTATTGTGCTGTCCATTTCTGAGTTTTTATATCCAGTCCCGTTGTACAGTCTGTATCCCTTCATCTCCAATTATCCCTTCTCTTTTTTTTTTTTTTTTTTAATTAACGGAAAAAAAGAAATTAACCCAACATTTAGAGATCATACCATTCTACACATGCAATCATTAATTCTTAACATCATCACATAGATGCATGATCATCATTTCTTAGTACATTTGCATTGGTTTAGAAGAACTAGCAACATAACCGAAAAAGATATAGAATGTTAATATAGAGAAAAAAATAAAAGTAATAATAGTAAAATCAAAACAAAACAAAACAAAACAAAACAAAACAAAAACCTACAGCTCAGATGCAGCTTCATTCAGTGTTTTAACATGATTACTTTACAATTAGGTATTATTGTGCTGTCCATTTTTGAGTTTTTGTATCTAGTCCTGTTGCACAGTCTGTATCCCTTCAGCTTCAATTACCCATTGTCTTACCCTGTTTCTAACTCCTGCTGAACTCTGTTACCAATGACATATTTCAAGTTTATTCTCGAATGTCCGTTCACATCAGTGGGACCATACAGTATTTGTCCTTTAGTTTTTGGCTGGATTCACTCAGCATAATATTCTCTAGGTCCATCCATGTTATTACATGGTTCATAAGTTTATCTTGTCTTAAAGCTGCATAATATTCCATCGTATGTATATACCACAGTTTGTTTAGCCACTCTTCTGTTGATGGAGATTTTGGCTGTTTCCATCTCTTTGCAATTGTAAATAATGCTGCTATAAACATTGGTGTGCAAATGTCCGTTTGTGTCTTTGCCCTTAAGTCCTTTGAGTAGATACCTAGCAATGGTATTGCTGGGTCGTATGGCAATTCTATATTCAGCTTTTTGAGGAACCGCCAAACTGCCTTCCACAGTGGTTGCACCCTTTGACATTCCCACCAACAGTGGATAAGTGTGCCTCTTTCTCCGCATCCTCTCCAGCACTTGTCATTTTCTGTTTTGTTGATAATGGCCATTCTGGTGGGTGTGAGATGATATCTCATTGTGGTTTTGATTTGCATTTCTCTAATGGCCAGGGACATTGAGCATCTCTTCATGTGCCTCTTGGCCATCCGTATTTCCTCTTCTGAGAGGTGTCTGTTCAAGTCTTTTTCCCATTTTGTAATTGGGTTGGCTGTCTTTTTGTTGTTGAGATGAACAATCTCTTTATAAATTCTGGATACTAGACCTTTATCTGATATATCATTTCCAAATATTGTCTCCCATTGTGAAGGCTGTCTTTCTACTTTCTTGATGAAGTTCTTTGATGCACAAAAGTGTTTAATTTTGAGGAGTTCCCATTTATTTATTTCCTTCTTCAGTGCTCTTGCTTTAGGTTTAAGGTCCATAAAACCGCCTCCAGTTGTAAGATCCATAAGATATCTCCCAACATTTTCCTCTAACTGTTTTATGGTCTTAGACCTAATGTTTAGATCTTTGATCCATTTTGAGTTAACTTTTGTATAGGGTGTGAGACATGGGTCTTCTTTCATTCTTTTGCATATGGATATCCAGTTCTCTAGGCACCATTTATTGAAGAGACTGCTCTGTCCCAGGTGAGTTGGCTTGACTGCCTTATCAAAGATCAAATGTCCGTAGATGAGAGGGTCTATATCTGAGCACTCTATTCGATTCCATTGGTCGATATATCTATCTTTATGCCAATACCATGCTGTTTTGACCACTGTGGCTTCATAATATGCCTTAAAGTCAGGCAGCGCGAGACCTCCAGCTTCGTTTTTTTTTCCTCAAGATGTTTTTAGCAATTCGGGGCACCCTGCCCTTCCAGATAAATTTGCTTATTGGTTTTTCTATTTCTGAAAAATAAGTTGTTGGGATTTTGATTGGTATTGCATTGAATCTGTAAATCAATTTAGGTAGGATTGACATCTTAACTATATTTAGTCTTCCAATCCATGAACACGGTATGCCCTTCCATCTATTTAGGTCTTCTGTGATTTCTTTTAGCAGTTTTTTGTAGTTTTCTTTATATAGGTTTTTTGTCTCTTTAGTTAAATTTATTCCTAGGTATTTTATTCTTTTAGTTGCAATTGTAAATGGGATTCGTTTCTTGATTTCCCCCTCAGCTTGTTCATTACTAGTGTATAGAAATGCTACAGATTTTTGAATGTTGATCTTGTAACCTGCTACTTTGCTGTACTCATTTATTAGCTCTAGTAGTTTTGTTGTGGATTTTTCCGGGTTTTTGACGTATAGTATCATATCGTCTGCAAACAGTGATAGTTTTACTTCTTCCTTTCCAATTTTGATGCCTTGTATTTCTTTTTCTTGTCTAATTGCTCTGGCTAGAACCTCCAACACAATGTTGAATAATAGTGGTGATAGTGGACATCCTTGTCTTGTTCCTGATCTTAGGGGGAAAGTTTTCAATTTTTCCCCATTGAGGATGATATTAGCTGTGGGTTTTTCATATATTCCCTCTATCATTTTAAGGAAGTTCCCTTGTATTCCTATCTTTTGAAGTGTTTTCAACAGGAAAGGATGTTGAATCTTGTCAAATGCCTTCTCTGCATCAATTGAGATGATCATGTGATTTTTCTGCTTTGATTTGTTGATATGGTGTATTACATTAATTGATTTTCTTATGTTGAACCATCCTTGCATACCTGGGATAAATCCTACTTGGTCATGATGTATAATTCTTTTAATGTGTTGTTGGATACGATTTGCTAGAATTTTATTGAGGATTTTTGCATCTGTATTCATTAGAGAGATTGGTCTGTAGTTTTCTTTTTTTGTAATATCTTTGCCTGGTTTTGGTATGAGGGTGATGTTGGCTTCATAGAATGAATTAGGTAGTTTTCCCTCCACTTCGATTTTTTTGAAGAGTTTGAAGAGAATTGGTACTAATTCTTTCTGGAACGTTTGGTAGAATTCACATGTGAAGCCATCTGGTCCTGGACTTTTCTTTTTAGGAAGCTTTTGAATGACTAATTCAATTTCTTTACTTGTGATTGGTTTGTTGAGGTCATCTATGTCTTCTTGAGTCAAAGTTGGTTGTTCATGTCTTTCCAGGAACCTGTCCATTTCCTCTAAATTGTTGTATTTATTAGCGTAAAGTTGTTCATAGTATCCTGTTATTACCTCCTTTATTTCTGTGAGGTCAGTAGTTATGTCTCCTCTTCCATTTCTGATCTTATTTATTTGCATCCTCTCTCTTCTTCTTTTTGTCAATCTTGCTAAGGGCCCATCAATCTTATTGATTTTCTCATAGAACCAACTTCTGGCCTTATTGATTTTCTCTATTGTTTTCATGTTTTCAATTTCATTTATTTGTGCTCTAATCTTTGTTATTTCTTTCCTTTTGCTTGCTTTGGGGTTAGCTTGCTGTTCTTTCTCCAGTTCTTCCAAATGGATAGTTAATTCCTGAATTTTTGCCTTTTCTTCTTTTCTGATATAGGCATTTAGAGCAATAAATTTCCCTCTTAGCACTGCCTTTGCTGCGTCCCATAAGTTTTGATATGTTGTGTTTTCATTTTCATTCGCCTCAAGGTATTTGCTAATTTCTCTTGCAATTTCTTCTTTGACCCAGTCGTTGTTTAGGAGTGTGTTGTTGAGCCTCCACGTATTTGTGAATTTTCTGGCACTCTGCCTATTATTGATTTCCAACATCATTCCTTTATGGTCCGAGAAAGTGTTGTGTAAGATTTCAATCTTTTTAAATTTGTTGAGACTTGCTTTGTGACCCAGCATATGGTCTATCTTTGAGAATGATCCATGAGCACTTGAGAAAAAGGTGTATCCTGCTGTTGTGGGATGTAATGTCCTATAAATGTCTATTAAGTCTAGTTCATTTATAGTAATATTCAGATTCTCTATTTCTTTGTTGATCCTCTGTCTAGATGTTCTGTCCCTTGATGAGAGTGGTGAGTTGAAGTCTCCAACTATTATGGTATATGAGTCTATTTCCCTTTTCAGTGTTTGCAGTATATTCCTCACGTATTTTGGGGCATTCTGATTCGGTGCGTAAATATTTATGATTGTTATGTCTTCTTGTTTAATTGTTCCTTTTATTAGTATATAGTGTCCTTCTTTGTCTCTTTTAACTGTTTTACATTTGAAGTCTAATTTGTTGGATATTAGTATAGCCACTCCTGCTCTTTTCTGGTTGTTATTTGCATGAAATATCTTTTCCCAACCTTTCACTTTCAACCTATGTTTATCTTTGGGTCTAAGATGTGTTTCCTGTAGACAACATATCGAAGGATCCTGTTTTTTAATCCATTCTGCCAATCTATGTCTTTTGATTGGGGAATTCAGTCCATTGACATTTAGTGTTATTACTGTTTGGATAATATTTTCCTCTAACATTTTGCCTTTTGTATTATATATATCATATCTGATTTTCCTTCTTTCTACACTCTTTTCCATATCTCTCTCTTCTGTCTTTTTGTATCTGACTCTAGTGCTCCCTTTAGTATTTCTTGCAGAGCTGGTCTCTTGGTCACAAATTCTTTCAGTGACTTTTTGTCTGAGAATGTTTTAATTTCTCCCTCATTTTTGAAGGATAATTTTGCTGGATATAGGAGTCTTGGTTGGCAGTTTTTCTCTTTTAGTATTTTAAATATATCATCCCACTGTCTTCTAGCTTCCATGGTTTCTGCTGAGAAATCTACACAAAGTCTTATTGGGTTTCCCTTGTATGTAATGGATTGTTTTTCTCTTGCTGCTTTCAAGATCTTCTCTTTCTCTTTGACCTCTGACATTCTAACTAGTAAGTGTCTTGGAGAACGCCTATTTGGGTCTAATCTCTTTGGGGTGCGCTGCACTTCTTGGATCTGTAATTTTAGGTCTTTCATAAGAGTTGGGAAATTTTCAGTGATAATTTCTTCCATTAGTTTTTCTCCTCCTTTTCCCTTCTCTTCTCCTTCTGGGACACCCACAACACGTATATTTGTGCGGTTCATATTGTCCTTGAGTTCCCTGATACCCTGTTCAAATTTTTCCATTCTTTTCCCTATAGTTTCTGTTTCTTTTTGGAATTCAGATGTTCCATCCTCCAAATCACTAATTCTATCTTCTGTCTCTTTAAATCTATCATTGTAGCTATCCATTATTTTTTCTATGTTTGCTACTTTATCCTTCACTTCCATAAGTTCTGCGATTTGTTTTTTCAGTTTTTCTATTTCTTCTTTATGTTCAGCCCATGTCCTCTTCATGTCCTCCCTCAATTTATCGATTTCATTTTTGAAGAGGTTTTCCATTTCTGTTCGTATATTCAGCATTAGTTGTCTCAGCTCTTGTGTCTCATTTGAGCTATTGGTTTGTTCCTTTGACTGAGCCATATTCTCAATCTTTTGAGTGTGGACAGTTATCTTCTGCTGCTGGCGTCTGGGCATTTATTCAGATTTCTCTTGGTGTTGGACCCAGCAAGGTTGTAATATTTTTCTGTGAAATCTCTGGGTTCTGTTTTTCTTATCCTGCCCAGTAGGTGGCGCTCGTGGCACACGTTTGTCTGTGGGTCCCACCAGTAAAAGGTGCTGTGGGACCTTAAACTTTGGAAAACTCTCGCCGTCCTGGGGGTTCGCTAGCCGAAGCGGCTTGAGCCGGCCCGGGGTCCGAACGCAGGGAGGGTGTCCGAACGCAGGGAGGGTTGCTGGTCGCCGCAGCCAGGGAAGGAGCCCGTCCGAATTTCCTAGTCGGCCCTGGGCAACAAGCGTGGCGGGAGGGCGCCAGCGGCAGCGGCCCGCCCGAGAGAGTGCACGTTCCCCGGGAGTCACGGGGTCACCGTTCTCCGCGGCCTGGGGGTTTCCGATCCAATTCTCTCAGTTGGTCCGGGGGCTGCGCGTGGTGTGGGCGCCAGTCGCCTTGGTTTCAGGGGACCACCTCTCCAATTCTCCCAGCCGGCCCGGGAAGGGGGAAGGGAGTAACTCCGGCCGCTTGCCACCCCGCCCGGTAAGGCCCACGCGCCTCGGCGATCTCACCCGAGCTGCTTCTCTCAGCCAGCCAGCCGTTCCAGGATGGGGTACGCTGTCTTTTTTATCTCTGTTGTGGCTTTGGGCGCTTTCTGTATCGTTTCTACTCCCCTAGTAGGTTTCCTGGAGAAGAAACTAAGATCCGCGCGTCTTACTAAGCCGCCATCTTCCAGGAAGTCCCGGCTACTGTCTTCTTCAACAATGGGACTCTCTTTCTAGCAACGATCCAGGTTTCTCCAAGCAAGACTCTCCCTCCAAGTTTCCATGGACGGGGGTACGATGGAGGTGACCACCCACCGGCCTCCCCAAATTGGCAACCAGCCTAGAGATGCTGGCTTTGCTTTCTCGCCTTCCCTACCGGGGCCGGGTAGTGGGCTGGGTCTGGAACGTATGAGTTTTTTTCTTTTTTCTTTTTATTTCTCTTTCTGAAGTGATGCAGATGTTCTAAAAAATGATAATGGTGATGAATACACGATTATGTGACCATATTGTGAGCCACTGATTGTACACCATGTATGAACTGTACGTGTGTGAAGATTTATCAATAAAAATATTTTAAAAATGTACCCAAATTCACATAGCTAGTAAGTGGTAGAGTTGGGCTATGAATGTGAACTAGTCAGGCTCCTCCATCCTTAACAAGAAGACCAGTCCTTCTCAACTTAAGTGTGCATCAGAATCACCTAAGGGACTATCCTGATGCAGATTGCTGAGGCCTATCTTCAGAGTTTCTGATGCAGAAGATCTGGGGTGGGACCCAGGGGATACTGATGCTGATACTAATAGTTCAGGGACCACAATTTGTGAATCCCATTTTCCTTACCAGTAACTGGCTCAGGGATAGGTACGTAATGCAATTCTGGTCAATGAGATGTGATATAAAACCTGCTGCAAGGTAAAAAAACAAAAAAACAAAACAAAACAAAAAATCCCCCAAAACTGTACTGTAGCAGGTAAGCTTTCCATTTTGTTAATGTGCTTAATTGTTGCACTTCCAGAGTGAGGCCTACTGGCAGTGTCCCATCTCCACACCTGTATGGAGATGGCTGTTCTTACTTTCACAGGGTGTATCTGTATTAGTTCTTCAACTTGCAGCAAGGCATTATAGGCAGTACGCAATTGTTTTTCTAAGTTTTCTGTGTCATAGTTTGGATCCTTGACAGAGCTGAGACTAAAAGCCCATGGGAACTGGATTTGCCTGTTGCCCAAAAGCCAATATCAGTACTGGCCATGGCTAATTTGCAGTGCACAAGTGGATCCAACTCCTGTAAAGCCCGAGCTATATAATAGCCCATTTGGCCTTTTCAAAAACATCTGTTATTGAACATCTTCATCCCCATGTGTTTTCCTTTTCTAACTAGGGCACACAAGGGTTTTAGAATTTGCGGTAAATTGAGTATATATCGTCTCCTGTAACCCAACAAATCAAGGAAAGCCATAAGTATTTAGGAGTATGTGGGATAGGGTAATTTTACACTTTGTCAGCTACAGCAGAGGAGAAATGCTTTAGTCTTATCCGACCAAAGAACACTCAAGAATTTGACAGCGCATTCAAGCCCTTTTAATTTGTCCTGATTTACTTACTGCCCATTCTCGGCTCTCAGGGTGGACCACTACAGTCTTAGTATTGGTTTCCAGTTCAGCAAGTGAGTTACTGGTTAACAAAATCTCATCAATATAATGGGGAAGAGTGGCCTCTGCTGGAAGTTTCCACATTTTTAAATCTTGGGCTACCAAACCATGGCAGATAGTGGGACTATGAATATATCCCTGCAATAGAGCAGTAAATGTTCACTATTGTCCTTCCCACGTGAAGGCAAAAGCAGGCTGGCTGGAGAGATCTAAAGAAATACTAAAAAAGGCATTAGCAAGATCCACCAGAAAATGGAATTTGTCTAATTGAGTATTTATGCCCTGTAACAAAGTAGCTATGTTTGGTAGAGCTGCAAACAAAGGAGAAGTTATTTTGTTAAGTTCTCCATAATTAATAGCCATTTGTCAGGCACCATTAGGCTTCTTCACTGGCCAGACTGGGCTATTAAATGGGCTGTTATATGGGGATTATAATGCCCATTCTTTGCCATTCCTTAATGGTGGCAGTTATTTCTTGATGACCTCCTGATAACTTATTCTGACACACCACCACAGTGTGTCTGGGGAAGGCTAACTTTGCCTGTGACCACTTAGCACATCCCCTTTGGATAATTTTAACTACTGGTGCTGGAGACAAAATTCAGCTACAATAGTTTGTAAAGTGTATTTTGCCAAATATCACTTCCTAATATATTTTCCAGAATAGGAGATATGTATACTTTAGGGGTGGTAACTGGCCAGTCTGTGTTAGTAGTTGTTATTGTGTTGCTTCATACTTTGGTCCCCATACCTGGGAATGGCTAATGTAGGTCCACTGGGTCAGGGCAGTTTTCCATACACTAAGGTGTGCTCTGCTTTACTGTCCATGAATGCCATATCCCTATGCTCATTAGTAGGGGATGAAAAGATGGTTTACTCAGTATGTGGCTTCTGATCCCCAGTGTCCCTGTGTATAGCTCTTATTTGAGATCTTGACCAATCCCCTGTGGAAGGGGAAAAGGAGCTTGTCATTCCTCCTCAGCAGGAGGGTTGGAGGGCGCCATAGAGTGTAAGTGCCAGGTCTTTCAGCCTAAGTTTTTCTCCTCAACCACTGAACTGGTTTCAAATTTAGTATATCTTTGACCTTTGGGTAATTTATTCCAGAGCCTGACAAGTAATGAATTTGGCAGCCCATTGGTATCTTCAATTTTAGCATCAGTGGCTATCATTAGGTTGGCCCACATCTCTCTGTGTGATACATGGCTTGGACCATCGTGCCCCTTGGAGCATGACCTATAACTCTTACTCTGGCCCACTATACCTTAGGCCTTCTGACTCCTAAATTGGCCACAATTTGGGTGGCCTGAAATGGGTTGCCCTACTCTTGGGCTAAGGATGTTTATAAGAGTCCCATATTACTGATTGGGGTCTATGCAGGAAAGCATTCATGCCTGTTGTGAAGATTTCATTATCTGGCCCAACAAAATTAACAGCATAAATGGCATGCTTCATTTCTAGTCCCCTCAGTACCTTTTAGAGTTCGTCTAGTGTATCCTAGTGAGGAGTAGCATATGGTATGTCTCCTGAATTGGGCCAAGTTTTCTAATTCTAATTCTTATCTACATGGTGCAGCCTCTCATTCAAAGATATGCCTATCATGCAGATAGGCCTATGCAGTGATCACTGGTATTGGGGTAGAACTTTATCTAGTAGTTTCAGCATACATTTGTGAAACTTTATTTTTCACACTCTAAATAAAGAAACCAGCATGTAAGTAAAAAGAAAAAACTGTATTGTGAGGGAACTAACTCTACCATCCTTCTGAACAAGAGGGAGTTAAGGGTTACACTTAAGTGAGTTAAATTGAACCCTAATAAATATTATTTATGGAGGAGGAATACTTAAAAACATATTAACTCTGAGAGAGATGAATCTTATACTGATTTTACAGAGATAGAAGCAAGGTGGTAAAATGTCTAAATAGTTTACCTAATTTGTAGCCATATCTTAGCAAAATAAATCAACTGTGGATTCCAGCTCTCCAAGTAACTACACGTTCTCACTATCTCTAATGCCCTTTTCTGTACATCTGGTATTAACTCACAGTTATGAATAGCTGCAAGCATTTGGTTTAAGGAAAGAAGTTCGGAAAATCTCAGTGGTAAAAGGAATAGGGTTGGATCAAGTGAAAAAGCCACATCAATGAAACTGGAAGAGGAAATGGACCTTCAACCATCACATTTTGTATTAGTACATTAAACATCTTACCAAAACCAAGCCAAACCTGCAAAAAGCAAAAGGCTTGACTTCTGAAACCAGGAAACTAGCAAGTTTCTTCAAGGGCCATATCCTGGCAAATGCTGCAGTTTAGTATTCTTATATATTGTTCTTTTATTACTAATTTTAAAAATCTTTGCTTCATTTTGAATCAATGAAATATGTGGGGTGGAGTCATTTATTAATGGGCTGTATTTATTAATACAGTCATTTATTGTGTTTCACTTGAGTGTTTATTTTTTATCTAAGTTAAGTATATACATGCTTTATTGAATTAAATAATTCTATAGTTTCCTTTCCTACAGAGCAACCAGTTTCAACTCTTTCTTTTAATTTTTCATCATATATATGAGAAGGAATGATAAAACTAGAAAATTGCCATTACGCTTTTCCCTAAAAACATGTTTTTTCTCAAAGCATGTTTCCTGATCACTATCATCAGAATTTATTAGGATGAAAAAAGTAGTCCTGGGCTTAATAAATCAGACATGGTTGAGTGTGGGGCCATGGCATCTGTATTTTAGGGAGCCTCTGAATGCTTCTTAGGCAAATTAAAGTTTGAAAGTCACTTTCCTATAATGTCTTGATTTTTGCCAGGGAATGTTAAATTTTCTATGTGTATTTTTATCTTCTGATAACAAAGATTACAGCTTTCACAAATGATATTAAGACAAACACAAAATAGTAAGCTCACCCCTCCCAGAACAGGAGTCTAGTAATGCTCTTGCCTCTAAGGACCAAGAAGACATCTCCCTGAGCCTTTGGCAACCATAGTCAGGGATGAAAAGGGGCTCCAGAGGAAAGAGGAAACCTCTCCCTTCCCCCAGCATTCCCACTGTCTGACTTGAATCAACCACATCTGCTCTCATCTAACTTGTTAATCCTGTTTAGTCACTCACCTCATAAAGCGAGTCATTCTGCAGGACAGTGAGGTGTCCTCGCCCTCACTCTACTTTGCCTTCACAACTACTTGCTCTAACTGAACCTGGCTCTCCCCTGAGGTCCTGCTTTCTCTGCAGCCTCTTAAGTGTTGAACATTTCTTCTTCCACTTCCTTAGATATGAGATTGGTGTACTTTGCTGTATTAATGAATTATTTTGTTGGGCCTGGTTTTATGCCTTTGATGGAACCCATTTGTCGTTCCTGTTGTCCAGTGATTCTCAAATGGACATGCAGGAGGGGGGCAAAAAACTCACCTGGAGTGCTTTTACTTTCTTGCTTTTTTTTTTTGTTTTTTCTTTTATGAAATTGTCTATTGTATTAAAAAGTAGAGAGAAAAGTATAATGAACAGTAGTATACCTATCACCTTGCTTTAACATCTTAACACTTTGCTTTGTTTGCTTTGCTTATTTTTTAAATAATTATTTTCAAGTGAATTGCAAATATAACTTTTTACCCCTAAATAATAGAAGAACATTTAAAATATCAACAGTGATTCCATAATATTATCTATTACCCAGTCCAGTCCAGTTCAATCCATATTCAAATTTCTTTGGCTATTCTGAAACCATAATTCAGTCCCTTGCTTTATAGGTTTTAAATTAGACAGTTCTCCCACCCCACTCCCCTTTCTTTTTTTGGTGGTTTGGTCTTGTGACATTGAGTTGTCCTGAAGAATGTCCCGCCTTCTGAATTTGTCTGATTGTTTCCTTGTGATAATGTTTTTAATTTGTTCCTCTAGCAGCTTGATTAGATCCAGATAAGCATTTTTGATACAAATACTTTAGAAGATAACTTCATATTGCTATTCTTTGGAAGATACATAATATTGTTGTTCCATTTTTGTGATTCTATGATTGGTCAGTAGGTTTAGGTGATGATAGACTGATGCCTTCTTTGCAATATTACCTTTTCTCCATTGCGGATACCTTTGGGTATTAGAATCCAATTCTGTTCAACTTTTCATCTGTATCATTTATTTTAATAGGTGCTGCAAAATGGAGATTTCTAGCTGTACCATTCTTTTATATTTCTTAGCCCTGCTCCCGTGTAAGAAGAGAATTTTCTCCTTATTTAAGGGGCTCTTTGGTTATTCTGAAGAACAGCTCCCATTGTAAAGTCAAGATTAAGTTAATATTTTCACTTTAATTACTAATATTCAGAGTAAGAAGTTGGAGTAATAGCCACCTTCAGTGGTGACAGATGAGGTGTGCATGTCTTTTTTTTGTTTCAGTTTCTTGTTCAGGTATCATTATGGATTTAGGAGTTTTATATATTCAATGTATTTTTGTCAATTACTGTCATACTTTATGTCGAGGCTCTTGGAGTCCATGAGGCTCATGGAGCTATTTTGGCCACTTAAGCACCAATTCCAGCATCCCTTTGGCATTATTTCATTAGTGTTTGAAAGTTTCTTTGCTCTCTACACAGCAATGTGCCCCCTACTCACCTTGTACATTCCCTGACCCTGGAATCAGCCATTTTTCTAAGATGTCCTGGTTCTTTTTGTGGAAATGACTCTTGAGACTGAAATTTGGATTCTAGGTATGCTTATTATTGTTGAGATATTACTTCTAGGACCTTTTGGTGGACAAATTAAAAATTGTGAGTTACTTTTGCCTTGGAATTATTAATAGGTACATTACAGTGTATTAAATTATTTAATATATATCTTTTTTCTTATATGAAAATTTATGATTCATAAAAATAGTGATATATTACTTCTTGCTAATCTTTAAACTACTGAATGATGTTTTAAGATTATTTTGCATCCTCTTTGGGTCTTGGAATATTTCCCACTAAGGAAGTACAAAAGTATAGTACTCTAAGGTCGCTTGAAATAATTATTTTGTCTGTTTAATTGTGTAATCAATTTAGTATATATTTAGGTTTATTTCAGTTTTAGGGCTGACATTTTTTCTTTTTGATTTAAATTTTATTTTTCAAGAGCATATAAAATATGTAAATGTTTCTATACTTTGAGACGTTTCCCTTACATCTTTATTCCCTCCACCCCATTCTCATCCACACCACTTGTATATGTAACCATTTTTATTAACTTCTGGCTTTTCTTTCCATTGTTTACTTTTTACAAAAGATAGAAAATGTATTTCTTCTGCATGTTTTTTTTTTCTCACATAGCTATCCTTGCAAATTTCCCCTTCCTCCTCAAACACTTTGAGACAATGAATTAATCTTTTGGTTTGTTCTTAAGTACTCTTTTGTTTCAGATGTCCAAACTGGACCCTTTACTTTAATGAAGATCCCTCGGTAAAGATCAGTATTTATTACCTGATGTTACTGAAAAGTACTTGAAAAATCACACAGTGTATTGTGTTGTTTGTGTGTCAGCTCATATGTAGGTTATCCAAACCACATTGGTGTCGGGGGCACCAATAAAAGAACCAGATTTAGCACCCAGAATTTACCAGTATGTTTGTTGCTTCATTTTATTCTAGAAGCCACTGTGTCTTTTTCTATGGTTTTTATTTCTTAAAACATTGTGTCATTATTAGATTTCTCTTGAAGGATCTTTTACTTTGTAAATAAGTTGTAAGAAGTAATCTAGATTTTTTTTTTCTATCATTAGATCATTCCACCAAATTAGCATATTCACACTGACTTCAGCAGAAAAACACCAGTATATGTATTTAAAAAAAGGGAGAAACCAAATGTAAAAGAATAAATGATGTGATTTGAATTTGGATGGAGAGACAGAGCATCTGCTTTTTTCCTTATTTCAACATGTATCGATAATAAGGCACATTGTAAAGAAAGAAAGCAGTTTTTCCAAAGAAAGATTTTCCAATTAAACTCACTCTTTAAGACTCCCAGTGGCATGTTCACTTCCTGTTTTCCTGTTTCAGACACACAAACTTGGAACATTAAACTCCCTGGAGGTCAAATGTTATTTAAATAGGCTCTTAGCAGTGAATAATGATTCCTTAGCAATAAATGTCTCCAATTCTTGCATAGTTGTCGATAGAAAGCAAATACCATAATTACTCTGCAGGAGGTGATTGGATATAATAATGGTTACATAAAGCTTTGGATAAAGGTAATATCAAAACACGTTTTGATAGATAGTTTAGGAGCTCTATAGTATTTTTGATACAAAAAAGTTTGAGTTCAGTAATATCAAGATACATATATATCATGGTATATGATATATCATGATATAGCATATCTAGTGTTTTTTTTTAATCTCTGGAAATGTGTAAAATACTAAACTAAAAGAAATGATCAGTTTTAAAATATTCCATTTTCATTTGTTGAAATAAAATTTCAAGCAATTTAACATCGAGCTTGGAAGATGTTAGCTCTTTTGAAAGTTCGGCATATTGATTTTGAAATTTTTAAGGGAAATAACTTACTTTTCAATATATCTTGTGTCTTAAAATGAAAAGACTGAACCTAAAACCATGAAAAACTACTTTAGTGTTCTGTCATCATCCATAATACAGGCGAAAGTGGAGTAAGTTCCTGAACTTCTATAAGCGTTCACAAGAAATAGTGAAAGCCATCTCGTAAGTGGAATGTGATTTTTTTCTGGGGAATACTAAGGACTAACCAGACATGGCTCTGCTGATTCCACTGTGGCTTACTGCGTTTTCATGTGTGTTGATTTTGCGGTGTTAATGAGCGGGCATTGCGTGTTAGTCTTTGGTGAGGGACACGTGTGCCCTCTAACTACCCATGTAAAAGAAACTGAAGATGAGCACGAAAGACTCATTAGTAACTTTCTCCTCGGGCCTCACCCAGGCCAGAACTACAGGCTTTCAGCCAATTTTCCCAAGTGAGTTCTCTTTGGGGACTGGCTGGCTGTGGCCTAACACAATGGGTGCCAAAGGGAAAGGCTGGTGTGTCACCACTTGTAATGACCCTCCTCAGGAGGATGCTCTCCCCACTTAGCAGAGGGTGTGTGACTGCCAAGAGGTGGGCTTTGTACCCTAGGCTCTCCCTGGCCGAACAGAAGCACCACTGATTTTGAACTTTGTCCTGGTTTGTTTCTTGAATTTGTATTGCTCTTGGTCTCACTTTCTTCTTCACTGTCCCAACCTCTGGAAGCCTTGCTTCTGAAATTCCACCAGGTGAGTTCTCACTAAATATTTGACTCCTCTCACTCTTTCCCACTGCAGTAGTTGCAGGTAATCACCAAGTCCTGCAGAATATTTTACTCTCAGATAACAAATACTTTTAAAGATTTAAATTTTATTGCGTAGTTTATAATTTAAAATGTAAAAAAGGGTGAATCAGTCAGGGGTCCCACCAGGGAACAGATGGCATTCCAAATAGAAATATTCAGGAGGGTTTATTTATAGAAAGACCATTTGCAAAAGTGTGGGGGTAAGAGAACCCTAAGGGATAATTCAGCAACCTGAGGCTTAGTACCCGCCTGGGCATGAGGGGAGGAGGAATCTTACAGTGGATTTGAGCTAAACCGTAATCTTCTGTGGAGAGGACTGCAGGTGACCTTGAGCAAGGGAGCTGGTGAATGGGAACTCTGTCCTCACTGTTGACCCTCTCATTCATCTTCTGCCTTGCTTCCTATTGTCCATCCTTCCCTGAAGCCAGAGAATAGGGAACCCTACCGGTCAGCCTCTTGGGGCAAGTGGATCAAGAGGGGCAAATGAAAGATAACCTGGCACAAAAGATATATGGGGGAACAGTCTCTCTCCTGCCCAGGCACCCAGTTCCCCTCTGTAAAAGCAGTTATTTTTATCAGAACCTTCCAGAGATCTTAAATCCACTCTGGTTGCTCTGTAAGTAAACTTGAAGTGGTGAGGACTATCTTCTTAAATTTGTTTTTTTTTTTTAACGTGGGCAGGCACCGGGAATCGAACCTGGGTCTCCCACTGAGCCACTGTCATACTGCCCTGTCTTCACAGATTTTTTTTTTTTAATCTTAGATTTTTAAACTTGCCTCAAGCAAACATTGCAACTGGAAAGAGTCCCCTCATATGTGCCAGAGGTTGGCTGTGGGTCACTGAAGATGGCATGGCACATATCCTGTTCCTGTGTCTTGGACATTGTGTGGTCCACTTTGGCCTTAAAAATACTAAGTAGGATAAGTTCTGTATTGATGCCTTGTGTTTCCTATTAGTGATCTGGCTCAGAAATAAGACTTATAAAAATATATTGGTTCTTTTCAGACAAGTGATTATAGTACTTTTCTTAAGTAGACTTTTCAGTGGATCTAGAGCACAGATTTCTTGGTCTGTTTTTCATGGATGGATTAACAATGTTCCAGAAACCACAGAAATTGCGCTCAAAATGCTGTGTATGTGCACATGTGCAGGAGAGCAGGGCCATGGCTTTCATCAGATTCTCATAGAGGCCATAGAGACATTTGAAAGTTTAATTTATTTAATGATTTCTTCTTCTCATTATGTATTTTTAGTGTGACCTCTGCTTTCTTAGGGTACTGAAATGCTGGGCGTGATCCGGACGGTTCAGGACCTGAAATTCAAATGCTCGCTGTAACTTGCAAACTAACGTTCTCTAATGCAGTGAATTAATTTGTGCTAAACGATTCTTGCAATATAGAACAATGAGGTCTTGTCAAGAAATCCTACTAATTGTCTGGTTCATAAGATAACTCAAGTTCCTTGAGAACATTACATTTGGTTTTAACCAAGAGAAAATAATGTTTTGCTTAAGTGATAGGAGAAGGGATTCAGATTAATGAAAAAGTTGCATACCATTTTTTTTCCTATAAAAACTTGTCCAGAAATTTTATAATATATTCCATTGTGTGAAATATGTTACTGATTTTCTTACCTATAAGTAGAAAAGACAGAAGTACACTGAAATTTAGGACTTTGATTATATTATTTTTACCATTAAAATTCTGTTCTTTCATGTGGATGATTTAAAAAGGTCTGCCATATTTTGGATTATAGCTTTTTTTTTTACTCTGTCCTCTGGCCAATTTTTTTTTCCTGAGAAAGAAACTCTCAAGTTAATATTAAAAATCACTGTGTGAGTTCAATATATGGTTTTTTAGCACATTTAAAGGATTTTATCTTTTTCATAAGGTGTGTGCTAGAATGACACTAATAAGGGAGCACTATAATTTCCACCTCCCTGTTGTCCTTTGTAAAGCATGGTTAAGGCTAGATTTTATGAGCCCACGCTCTGTTTCTTTTCATTTCACTTTTTTTTTTTTTTTAACTTAGAACTCTTTGGCTCACAAGGGTCTGAAACTGAACTGCTGAAACAAAACAGGGAATGTATTTTTTTTATTTACGTGAATTATACTCAGAATAATGGAGGTGGGACTGGTCTCAGGCATTTCTGTATCCAGGGCCTCAGTAACATCAGACCTTCTCTTTAATTTCTTGGCTCTATTTCTCTCTCCGTATTGGCCTCATTGTCTTAATACAGATGATTTTTCTTTAGCTGACAAAGGGGTGGGAGGTGTGAGAAGGAGACTAGAATCACAGGTCCAGCTTATATTATTCCAGCCAGCAAACAATGTGGGAAAGAAAAACTTTTCCTACTTAAGAATATATAAAAATCCAAGGAAAAGGATTGTGTTGATCTCTCTTGGGTCACATGTCCAGCTGTTGGACCAGAAAATACTGCCAGTAGTTTATCTCATGATTAGCATTCCATCTATGGAATAGTGGAGCCATTACCCAAAGCAAGGAGAGGAGTACGATTACCAGAGTAATGGGGTGAGGTTGCTGCATTGACTAAATAGTAGATTCTAGTGCAATGAGCTAATATACATTTGCATCAGAAACTCCTGCTGCTGAATTAATAACTAGAGTGCCATCCCCTGGGCTCTATAAGCCCCAAATTAAATTGCTTGTTCTATTTTAACTATAAAAACACAACATAGTCTTGAAAAATATGAAGCTGTTTGATTGCCACGTGTTCTTTGTCATTCTATAAGAAGAATACCAAGTAGATTATACTTAAAAAAAAAAATCATCCTATAATCTTTACTGTTGCAGAAGGCTTCTAAGTTGTTGACTAGCTAGTGAAAATACTATGAATGCAAATGAAAAATAAGCAGTACATTACGTTTCATGCTACTGACACATTTGGGAAGAATTCCTGCATGGACATTTTTGAATACCATAGGCCTTCACAGCCCATTTTTCCTTGTGGTCCCCCTTTTTTCTTTCGGAAATTGCTAAAAATCTTTTTTTTTTACATGGGCAGGCACCGGGAATCGAACCCAGGTCCTCTGGCATGGCAGGCAAGCGTTCTTGCTGCTGAGCCACCATGGCCTGCCTGCTAAAAGTCTTCATTAAAGAATGAAGAGAACTAAGAGTTGTAATTGTTGTAAAGTTTATTGCTCTTCCCAAAGTTCAGAAATCTTCTAGGGTGAATTTTGTTATTTCTGTAATTCATTTGATATTGATAGTTAATGGCTTTTTTTTCTGCTGCAGCAAAATGCTGGGGGCAGACATTAAAAGGAATAAAGATTTAAAATATTTTTCACAGTCCCAGCTTCAGTATAGCAACTCATTTTATCACCATGTTTATTAAATTTATTATACTTGTGATACATTAGCAATACATTAATAGTACAGTCAGCCATATAAACAACCCCAGACTGAAATTATGAGAAAGTTCTCTTACCATTACTTTAACACTTCATTCGGCTGGACAATCCTGTATCTCTTCCTCTTCCTTTGATGTAAACCCTCTGGGTATATTCAGCCCATCCTTAGTTTCTTAGATTTTTAAAAGCTATTCTCCCTCATTCCTCCTTCCCACCAAGAAATGGGGAATTAGTGAATTACGATAAAATGAAAACTCATCTGATTTATTCACCCAGTTTTGAAGGGTTTTTTCAAATTTCCGTGATTTATAACAACAGTAACCATGTGGAAAAAAAATCCTCCCACACAATTGTTCCATCCATCCAAAGGAAACAATCGTGTATTTTTTACTTCATTTCTTTCTTCTCCTTTCGTAGTGATGGTGCACATATTTTATGTGCTTAAACCTATACCTAGAGTTTTATATTCTACCTTTTCCATTTGACATTTGTCATAAACATTTGCCACAAATTCCACATTCAGTGATTATGGCTACATATGATTTTAGTATGATTTTACATATGATTTTAGTGTCTGATGTTCCATAATTTGCAAAGGAGTTTACCTTTAGACATTTGTATTGCTTTTGGTCTTGAACTTTATAAATGATACTATAATGACCATATCTGTGCATTTGAGACTTTCTTTTGGAGGATTATTTCTTCAAGAAAATTTTTTGGTCATGAGGTTTAATGACCCAAGGTGTAGAAGTAGAAGCATTTTCATAACCAGCTTTACTGTGAATCTGAGATATTTTTGAAATTTGGAAGTATATAGCTACAATATTATAGTGGTTTTTAAAATTGAAGTTTATAAGGATGTAGTTTTTATTTTCTGTTGGACCCATTCTACATGTTCTATCAATTTTACTCTTCTATTTCTATTTATCATGAGAAAATACTCTTCTATTTTCTATTTATAATCAAAAAACCAAAAACCTAAAAACTAGATTCATATATGGCAGATAAAAAGGAAAGAGAAAGATTAGTGAACATATATTGATTTTTTTCACCCTGCTTCCTAACTTCCATTAAGTCTGCCTGTTGTCTGATTTCCATTAGCCAAGCCTATGAGTAAGAGCTTAATTTCATACTGGAGCTATGTGTTAACCTTTAAACTCAGTCATGGTCAATGAATAGTAATGATCTCATATTTCTCTACCATCTTTCCCTTTACAAGAAGCTTTTGGATAATTACCCCTGCCTAAACTTCCCACCCCCCTCACCCCCCCACCCCCCGCCACCATCTCCCCTGGGAATTTTTCATGAAACTAGATCTCTTTAATTTTCTGTTATGGTGCATAATATACACTGAATTTAAGGCTTTCAGTGGAAATTTTTGTGCCATTGACCAACGTTGCCTGTTGGACAACTCTGAAAACCAGTGATAACTGATTGAACATTGTACTTTATAGCAGTTTTCTTCCCCCCATGTGCATGTGACCTATCTCATCTTTCCTGGAAATGCTGAGGATTTGTGAGCCATTTGATTTAAGTCTTGGGAAATAAGGTACTATCTAGTATTTCTTTTGGTGTCC
The DNA here is from genome assembly GCF_023851605.1 of Tamandua tetradactyla. NCBI lineage: Eukaryota > Metazoa > Chordata > Mammalia > Pilosa > Myrmecophagidae > Tamandua > Tamandua tetradactyla. The sequence continues at coordinate 128,796,895 of NC_135327.1, read as the reverse complement.
CTGCAGCCTAGCTCAATCCTTGACAAGTACAACTTTTAGCATTCTCTGTGTCCTGTGGCAAGTTAAGTATATTCCATTCCCTTATGTGGGAGAGACTATGAAATTACCAGTTCCATGTTCAATTGGCTGATTCTGACTTAGGATAAGATATTAATTCATTCTCTCAAGATTTTTAACATACAGAGTAAATTTCAGAACATGTTGGCTTATGGTTTTAAGACATATTTATTGCCTTGTAAAATATAAAATCCCTGCACAAAAACCTAGGTTGAAGCTTCCATTTATAAGCGGATTCCAAAAAAGTTACATAAACAAAAAAATGTATCTTTATTATCCCACCCAATAATTGCTTATATAGATTTCTTCATCTCTTTGGAGAGTTCCAAATTTTTTTCAAAGACCATGAATCTGCAAAGAATGGTAGCAATTAACATCTAGTTTATGAGCAGGTATTTTCAATTAGAATACAAATAATTTCCCATAGGGTGTTTATAATCTGAACGTGATTTTGTTCCTGTATCTTTCGAAATATTGCAGAATTCAAGAATTGGAACATATAATATGTCTGTGTTTGAAATATTTGCATTCTTCATGTGCATGTGAAGGGTCAGTGGTGATGGTTAACAGATATGTATTACCTATCTGAAAAAGTGAAGGAAAAAAATGAACCACTTGCTCTTCATTTTCTCACAACCTGTTTTCTGCCAGTGTCATTCTGCTGAATCTGGTCTCATCAGTGTTAACAGTAGCATGCAGTCTTCACATTGAATGATTTTTCTTTTTTGTCATTGACTTCTCTGTTAGTACTTAAAAAGCGTGATTCACTCATCCTCAAAACTCTTCTATTAATACTAGTTCATCCTTCTTTTCTCCTACTTCTGGAATGCTTCTTCCTTCTCTAATTGTGGACATACCCAAGCCTGAGTAAATTGAATGTCCTTTTTTCCTCCCACTCACCGTCATAGTGCAGCTCATCTCTGTAGTTGCTCTCTAAACCTGACCTCATTCATGAGTTCTCTCCCTGATCCCCAGTTCATATTGCATAGCTTTGAATGGAACAGGTGTTTTCTTGTTACTTCAATATCAGCATGTCTACCGATAAACTCTTCAGCTTTTCCCTAGTTAGGTCATCTTCCAGATGTTCACTTATCTCTAGGTGGGTCTACTACTTTCCCTTGATATTCAGGCCTATTAAATATTTGTTGCAGATAATGAATAAAGAGAAAATTAGAATTTTGGTTAGGGGTTGTGTTTGTTTTCTATTGTTGTATAACAAATTGCCACAAATTTAATGGCTTAAATCAGCAAGAATGTATTATCTTACAATTTCTGTGAATTAAAGTCTGGGTATGGATTAACTGAGTCTTCTGCTCAGGTTCGAAGCAGGGCAGAATCAAGATGTTTTCCAGGGAGGTGATCTCATTTTGGATCTGGGGTTCTCTTCTAGGCTTATTTAGCATTTCTTGGAGCTGTGTAACTGAGGTTTCTATTTTCTTGCTACCTGTTGACTGGAAACCTCTCTCAGCTCTTAGAGGTAACCGTAGGTCTTTGCCATATGGCTGTTCATTAGGTAATTCATAGCGTGGCTGTTGCTTTATTCAGACCAGGAGAGTATCTGCTGCTGCTTCCTGGCTTGATTAAGGGATCACCTGATTCAGTCCAGGCCACACAATTATCTCCCTTTTGATGAACTCAGAGTCACCCGATTAGGGATCTTAATTACATCTCCAAAACTCCTTTTGACGTGCAATATATGATATTCATGGGAAGGAGATCCCATAATATTCATAGTCTCACATACACTTAAGGAGAGAGGATTATGCAGGCGTGTACACCGTGAGTTGGGTATCTTGGGGGCATCTTTAGAATTCTGCTCACCATTAGGGTGGGTAGAAGCAAGAATGGTTTTGAATACCATCATTAGTTATTTAAGTGATGACATTAAATTAACGTTATACTAACATAGGTGGTGCCAAAGAGTGCTAATTTTGGATTTCAGTTGTGTGTGTGTATGTGTATGAAAATTTATATTAATTATATACCCATATTGATATATAGTTATAATATATAACTATAAAATATCTTTACATACATTCATCTACATTGTATACACTAATTGTATCTTAAGTCTGTCTTTAATGATCCTTGGTAAAACTTTCTACACTTAACCATATTTGAATATGTAATTTAATGTCATTTTGGGAGATGTTAAGTTTTTATTGAGAGATACATTTCAGCACTTTTTGTCCTTATTCTTTGTAATAATATTCTATGTAGTCAAATTTGCATGCTTTTTTCTCTAGCCCAGTGAAGGTGCATTGTGATGTGATTGTCTTCATCTGCCCTCCCAGAGAACGATAAGTGCTTCTGATGAATAATCAAATTATGGCTTTCATCCTATTTCACCCACTACACTTTGAAGGGAGATCGTTGCTCTTATTCTAAGTTGATTTTGTGTGTGTATGTGTGAGCCAAATTACATTTTAAAATACTATTTTTCTTAGAACAAATCGGTTTAGAAAAGAAATTAAAATGTAGATTGCCAATTTGAATAAAGAGAATAATGTTTCTGCCCTAGTTTACTAAATTGTATTTCTGAATAACATTTTCCTGTTTAAATATAGATATTTTTTATTAATTATTCTCTGCTGGTATTGCTAAAATTAGTGGTGGAGGTTTTCTTTGAGTCATATCTATTTTCTATCTTTTGCTCTACTGTGTAAATAGTTTACAGTATAAACTAGTCCAATCTGAGAAAGAAAGTTATCTCTTCAGGGAAGGGTTTTCTCACTGCTTTTTCATTGATTTTTGCATAAATCAGGACCTATTGCCAGTTCTTGGTTATTTATTCAATAGGTTAAGAAAGAGAGATGTTAAATCTCTTTTCCATTTTACAGAGGAAAGGATTCAGAGAGATTACATGATTTTTTTCAAATATGGTGTATTGGCTAGAACATCTTCTGGGAGTAAAAAGGAGGAAGTGAACTTTGGTTTTATTTTCAAACTAACAGGCTATGTTGATATGGAATTTAGTTGATATGAGATGAAATACTGATACTTGAAGACTTTATGGTTTTGTTTGTTTAAATTGGAGCTGCATATTGCTATTAAGACCATTATGTGCAGTGATATTTTATATATGTATTTATAGATTACTCTGCCACAAGCCCTTTGTACTTGGGCTGAAGCAGTTTAAAATGAGATTGCATTGTTACCTCAAATAACAAACATATTCAGTCTTCTTTTCTCTCTACTGACTTTAGCATTTCTGTTCTATTGGGGGGGGGGGAGGGGAGAGAGATTCATGGCCCAGCCAGTAATTGTATTCATCCTTCAATTCAAGTCTTTCTCGAACATGTTCAGTTGAGGGTGACATTTCAGCCTCAACTAAGGGAGACTTGACGATACATAATAATCCACAAGAGAATGTCTTGTTCTTGAGTGTCACTAAAATGGTGCTTCTAACTCAATCTCAGGGTGTCTGATGTGGTTTAGCCGTAGTTCTTTTGTTCATTCATTGATGTTTGTACCTGTTTGGGAGCATAACAAAATAGGTAGCTGAACATATTTTCCTGCACATTGGACACCTTTCAGGTAGCTTGCTTGTTTTTTCTCTTAATGAATGTTTTATACTACCTACATATTTCAAGTCTGCACTTTCAGATACTGCTGTCATTTCTAATCCAAAACATAGATTTGAGGGATGTAACTGTTGGAAAATAATGAGTGATCCAGGTCATCATTTTTATTAAATGCATTAGTGCATATATATGTAAACATATGGCTAGAAGCCCAGGATATTGTGCTCTTTATGGTAAAGTTTATACCATTTCTTAGAAATGTAACTTAGAAATTTACATTCATTTCCTATTTAAATTGATTAAAAAGTTGAACAAAGGTCCATGCAAAATGCTTAAGAAGAGCATTTACATTATTTCAGATATATCCATGTATAGCTACATAGTCTATATGTGGGTGAATCCTGGGAAGTTTTTCATCATCATGTATACCATTTAGAAGGACAAAGAATCCCAAGAAAAATAGTTTTCATTCTTAGCATCAAACATACTTCTATTCATCTATTTCTGTATATATTGCATGATATAAATCAAATATACAGTTCATCTCATTGCTGCAATATGGCTTACATTAAATTCAAAGAGTAGTTCTTTTTCAAATTAAATTAGGGAAGCTATACAATATGCAATCTATTAAAAAGAAAACATTTTTAATTCAGTTTTATTTCAAAACTGAAATCACATTATTGCCCTTTACAACTCTCAAATACAACACTGCAGTTTTTCTCTTTCTTAGTTTAGCTATCAGTAATTCAACTATTTGAAGAAAGCAATTTAAAATTAATTTAGAAATTTTGTTAGATCGAGTTATGTTCCATGGAAGAAACATGTTTTTACTCTTAATCCCATTCCTATGAGTGTGAACTCTTTGAAAATAGCACCTCTTGAAGATGTTATATTTAGTTAAGGTGTGGCCCGATTGAATGAGGGTGGGTCTTATTCCAGATTACTGGAGACCTTATAAACAGGTCCAGGAAGTCACAGAAGTGAGAAAGGAGAGGACATCACCATGTGATGGGAAAGCCAAGAAACCCCAAGAATTGCCTACAGCCAACACCAGACTCCTACAGACTTCTAGGAGAAAGCAAGCCTTTTGATTATCTAGGCTTTTTTTTTTTTTTTTTTTTACTTCTCCTAGCTTTAAAACCGTGAACCAATAAATTCCTTTTGTTTCATCCAACAAGTTTGTGGTAGAAGCTCTGGCAAACTAAGACAGTAGTTATTCTCCCTTTTAGATTACAGATATTGCATTTACATTTTTGTGGTTATGATGATTTTTTTGAGTACTCATGAATTACCACTGTGTTTTCCACATTGATAAGATGTTCTCATAATGATAATAGATAGATGAATGAATTGTGGGATATGCCACTATTCTACTCTGAATTGGAGAAATTCATTGTAAATTCATATGAAGGAGACACTTTTATTGTGGATCTCCCTTGCTGATCCTTTCTCCCTACTGCAGTTAGGTTATTTTTAATAGGACTTTCATCTTGAATAAGACTTTGATGTTCATTGGCCATCCTGTTGCTACAGGATAAAATCCTCAACAGTCTTGTTTTTGCCCGTTTTCATTGCTAAAGGAATGTGGTGATTCAGAGCATGGGCTCTCGAAATCAACCTGGGAATGAATCTTGGTGCTCTCATTGATTGGCTGGTAACTTTGGACTTGCTACTTAAGCTCTCTAGGCTTCTATTTTCTTGGCTACAAAATGGGATCATATTTATACCTACCTAAAGGATTTTCTGAGATACTTCAGTGAGCTACTACTAATGCACTTATAGTACTTAACCCAGTGCCTGGAACATAATAAGCACTCTAGCTGTTAGTATTATCATTTACCTCAACTTGAATACTCAGCTCTAGGCAGCTTCATCTTCTCACCACCTCTTGAGCACACTTTCATTTTTTGAGTGCCACAGCTTTGCTCTTGTTATGTCTCTCAGAAATGTCCTTCTAGAGCCAGAACACTGCCAACCTTGGGATGAAGCAAACCTTCTAGCCTCTAAAACCATGAGTCAGTAATTTCCTTTTGTTTAAACCACGCATTGTGTGGTATTTGTCATGGAAGCCTGGAAACTAAAGTCAGTAGGTAAAGCTCACACTATGGCAGTCAGATTTGTTAAAATTTAGCATCTTGTGTTTCTTATGGTTTCTCATGGTTACAATATGACTGTCATGGTCTCAGTCATAACATCTATATCCTCTAGGAAGAAGGAAGACAGAGCAAGGAGGAAGGGGTGCTAGTTACATGCAGGTAAATGTGTAACAGCATCCTGGGGAAGGTGGGGCAGTGAGGAAAGCCCTGATTATGGCATTTGCTTGTTTATATAGTGTGAATACTCAAACTGTGGCATGTTTCAGACTACTAGCAAATAATCACTGTGTGGTACTTGGAAGAAATGGACACCGTTGGATCTTATGAGCCAGCATGGGCTGGTTCAGCATACAACTGGGTAGTAACCATAACAGGAAAGCAAACCTGTCCCGGACATCCCCAGCAAAATTTTGCTCATGTCTCAGTGGCTAGAATAGTGGCATATGAACAATTACAGCTTTAGGGAAGACTGAATTGTTTTGTTTGAGCACATTACCATCTCAAATAAAATTACAGTTTAGTTAGTAAGAAAATGACTATTGATTACGCATCCAACAGTTTTCTGCTGTAGAAGGTTAATTTGATATAACAAACATCATACTTAATAACTACTTAGAAGACTCTTAATGTTACAAACAAAACAAGAATGGCCAGTCTCACTTCTTCTATTGAATATTGTACTAGATGTTCTAGCCAATGCAGAATTATATAAATAAAACTGTATTAGAAAGGAAGATACAATTTTTGCTGCTGCTGTAAATGTTATGATGCTTAGGATCAAAGTTGACTTAAATAACTTAGAAAAGAAATGTCTTTCTTTGCCCCTCTCCAACCAACCATCATTCAGCAATTTAGTTTGATCTCCTTCATGAACCCTGACTTGGCTGTTCTAATTCATAGGATTCTTTTTTTTTTTTCATGTATTTGTGTGCCCAGTGTTCCATTTTTGGGGGGATGGAACTAGTTGATATTCTGGAGAGGCTTGCTCCTCTGCATTTTAGAATTTATCTGGTCCAGGGACCCAACTGAGGTTGTAGGTTTCTGGAAAGTTACCCTGGTGCATGAAAATTTTGTAGAATCTTATATAATGATCTAGGTAGTCTTTAGGATTGGCAGGAATGGTTTTGGTTGGGGCTTGGCCAGTTATGGTAGGTAGCAATGTCTAATTGAAGCTTGCTTAAGAGTGACCTCTAGAGTAACCTCTTGACTCTATTTGAACTCTCTCAGCAACTTTTTACTTCTTTTCCCTCTTTTGGTCAGAATGGCATTGTTGATCCCATGGTGCCAGGGCCAGAGTCATCCCTGGGAGTCATGTCCCACACCTCCATGGAGATTTTCACCCCTGGATATCATGTCCCACGTAGTGGAGAGGGCAATGATTTTACTTGCAGAGGTGGGCTTAGAGAGAGAGAGGCCGTATCTGAGCAAGAAAGAGGTCTTCCAAAAGCAGCTCTTAGTCATAGACAGATTTCTTTCTTTATTTTTTCAACATCTTTCACGAAAATTTATTTTAAAAGTATAATTATTAAATTATATTTTTGCTAGGGACTGTGCCTTTAAAAATGAACATATGAAGTGAATGCATAAAATGTATGCATTTAGATAAAATTGTATGCTATGTATACATATGTAGGAAGAAATTAAGTATATGTTTTTAATGAAAAATATAAAAATATGATTAAGAAATAAGTAAACTACATAAACAAATGAAATAAACAGTGAAAATGACAATTCCTTGAAATTTCTGCCATCTAGAATTCCTCTTTGTCCAGGGTTTCTTTTCATGTCTTCCCTGTTTTTGTACTGCCAACTTAAAAAAAAATAATTGTTCTCTCTGTTATCTTTATGGAAAGTATAATCTTGGTGCAGTTCTGTGGTATGTTTTCCATATTAAGAAATAGATACATATCATTTTTAATGATTACATTGTATGCCAATTGTGATTGTTGTACTTTATTTAACAATGAATCAATTAAGGGGTTATTTAGATTGTTTCTAGTATTTTGCATTTATACTGTGATTATCTTTGTTCATATTTCTTTGTGTTCTTGCCTACATATTTTCTTTGAAACTTTTCTTAGGAGGGACATTTTGGTGAATGGGAATAAGCCTTTATTTATGGAATATATCCTCAAACTGTCTTCTATAAAGGGTATACCAGTTTCCATCCCAGTATTAGTCTGTGTTCCTATATCATTATTAATCTTTTAAAATCTTTGGTTATGGTAGGTGATATGTCTGTTGGCCATTTATAAGTATTTTATGAATCATTTTCTCATTTGGTAATTGATTTATACATTTTCTATTGGTTTGTTCAGCTTTTAATTATGGATTTATCAATAAGGAAAAAGGATATTAACTATTTGTTTGATTTACAACGTGGCCACCAAGTCTGGAAAAAGAAGAATGCGTAATACATTATTTATAAATATTGTATTATAATGCATGGTAAAATATTCACTATGTTTCCAGGTTTTATGGCTGCTCTGTATGTTCTATAAATAATCCTGCTTTGCCTCCCTACTCCACTGTTATGTCATATATCATTATTGAATTTCCTGTCATTTGCCAGGGAGATGTTTTAAAATTGTAGGTAGCCAGATATATTAGAAGTTTTATTTGCAGTTATGGGTTTGGTTTTAGAATGGCCCTCTTCATTGAGGAAATAATCATTCACGTTTTCTTCTGTTACTTTTATGATTTTATTTTTAATTTAATTTAAATAATTTTTCAATCACTCTATTTAGAATTTATATTGGTGTTAGGTATTAGTGTGAAGTTTGATTCTAATTTTTGAAAATGGCCGCTCAGTTGTTCCAGGTGGAAGCCTCTTTCTACTTGAAGCTTTAATGACTACTCACAGGTGAAAAAATAATTGGAAAGTCCTTTTAACTTCTCTTGAGTCTTAGTTTTCTCATCTAACACGGCCCCCTGCCCGCATACCCCGCCCCCGTCCCCCACCCCCTCAGTTTGGACTAGGTTTAATTTGCCATAACTGAGTCTGAGGATTTTTGTTAATTGAGTTTATTCCAAATATAGCATTTACTGCAACTTTGATGTGTTTTGCTTCACTCCACCATAAACCATTTATTGTCTACCTCTTGGGTGTCTCTACTACTCATTTCATTTCTTGACTATGAGAAGGTGTCAAGGTATCCACAGATGAAACAGAGACCCTGGGTTTTTACCAATTAAAAAAAAAATTATCCCTCAATGCTGCCATTTGATCAGGCTATAAAATTTTGCATAGTTACATACTCTTTAGCACTATACCTAAAATTTCAGTACTTCTTCCATCTTTTTTTTTGTGATGATTTTTGCATTTCCCCCAAACAGGTTGGCACCTTCTGTAGGTAATTTTCTTGTTTATACTTACCTTTCCATCCACTCATGTGTCATTTCTCTTCCTTGTGGTTAACTGAGGAAATAAGTTACCTTCCTCATTTTCTTCTCTGTTAAACTATTCCTTTCCACAAGTGGGTTGGTTCCTTCAGGCCTCGTCTCTAAGCACCTTCTCTCCTCAGACACGTTTTCAGCTTTCATCATTCATGTACAGAGTTTCTTCAAATAAAAAAAAACTAAAACCTGGACTTTATTAAAGAATACCTTTTCTCTTTTTTTTCAGGATAATAATTTTTTAGAAATTATATATTTGAAGATAAAATATCACCTATAGGTACTTCAGCTTTGGATTATGGTCTCTGCTTTGAAGATCCATAGTAATTTTTCCAATTAACTTTCAAATCTTCCCTGTATCTTTCTGTTTAAAGAAATATCATATTTGAAATAATTTGAGTAAATGCGTTCCACATCAAAAATTGATTCACAAATACCAATTACCATAATTGTGAAGTAATCACTAATTTTCATAAGTTCCCTAAATATGTTTTGTATCAATAAGAAAATTAATCGTCAGTCAAAAGCTGTAAGAATCAAGAAAGATTCTAAGATGTCAATAATATGGAAACATCTTTAATGGTATACCAGAACATTTAATTATACCATTTTCCCATTACACACCAAAGTCATTTTATAATGATTATATGGGCCATTTCCATTGATTGATGGTAGGTTCTTCCACTAAAGCTCCCCATGATTTCCATTCTATCATTTTTCTTACCAGACTTCGTTCACTTGCGGATTCTAGATGGCCATTCTGAAGCTGGTCTTCCAATTGTTTAACATCTGGTTCCGTTTTAATGATACCGAGTTTCTCATTTGTAATCTGTTCTGTATACTTTCTATATGCTGCATTTTTAGGGATTTGCTCAAGAACATTGTGGATCTTCATGTACAGTATTTTTAGCTCTTGTGTACACTGTCACAGCCAGTCTGACAAGCCAGTGGCCTTCTTCAGTAAGCCCGCCATGACAGCGCTGATTAGCTGATGACTTGTATTTATTTTTTGAATAAATAATTTAGGCACATGGTACAGATTAGAAAGTTTCCTTTGCACCTCTGTCCTCCAGCCACTCAGTTCCCTATATCATTGGCATCCATTTATTCTTTGTCCTTCCTGAGAATAGCCCATGTGTATCTGTGTGTACGTACACATACACACACACAGCACAATTTGTATTTTCTACAGAGATATTGGCATATTAAACATATTGTTCTGACCTTTCTTTCCTCATTTAGCAGCGTGTCTTGAAGATACTTCCATATAGCTGACTCATTTTTTTTTAGAGATACATAATATACCATTTTATAGATGTACTTTGATTTACTAAATAGTTCCTAGTGGAAGGTCATTTAGGTTGTTTCTAGTTTATCATTGTTACAAATGCGAGTGAGAAATACAATGTAAACATATTATTTCACATGCGAATCTGTAAGATAAATTCTAGAAATTAAATTGCTGAGTCAAAGGGAATGCACAATTTACATTCTTCAGAAATATGTAAGAGTGCCTGTTTTTTCATACCCTATATCCTTCACATACATCTTTGCTTTAGCTGTTTTGGACTTCCCAGGAGGGCCCTGAAGGATCGTGTCCTCTCATGTTTCTTTCCATTTGCATGCTCTTATAAGATTGGAAAGCTACCCCCAACCTTGTATCCTATCCCACCATATTCCCCTCCCTGCTTTGATTCCTTTTCCTTTAAGACCCAGGTCTATCATAAATTCCTCTTAAAAGTATCCCTTTTCCTAATCACTGTCCTGCTTCCTTCCTCCAGAACTTTCCAAGCCCAATTAGGAGCCCTCCTCGTTGTGTGTGTGAGATTCTTTTACACACATATTAGGCTTCTCTTGCTTACTTGTATTATCATGCATCACCCTGAATTGTCTACAATTTAAGAAAATTTAAAGTCTCTTCCTTTAAACTGATCTACAAGGCATGGTCTATGTCATTTTCATCCTTTGTTCCAGGTGTTGGGGAGTCTCAGTAAATGTTTTAATCTGAATGAATTAAAATAAATCAGAGTCAGAATTTCAGAGTTGAACAGGCCTTTAGTGATACATTAATCCAACATAGTTCACTATTAGTGAAAAATGGAATTTAAATTTTAATGTTCTAAATTCATAATAAGCAATTCATGGTTTTACATTTCTTTAAGGAAAATATTAAAGTCAATCATTTTTTTATTAGAAAATCACTAATTTTTATTTCATCATATTGTAATATGGAAATTACAAGTCAAAGGAAAACAATGCCCAAATAATTTTATCTTATTTCTTCAACATGAAGCTGGTATGCATTAATATTCTGAAGGCATCCATGATCTCAACGTAAAGTACAAATAGAAAATTGGAGAATATATATTAAACAAATTATAATGGTGTTTAAAACAACTGACAATATCTATATCAGATTTTTTTTTATTAATTAATGGAAAAAAAGAAATTAACCCAACATTTAGAAATCATACCATTCTACATATGCAATCAGTAATTCTTAACATCATCACATAGATGCATGATCATCGTTTCTTAGTACATTTGCATCAGTTTAGAAGAACTAGCAACACAACCGAAAAAGATATAAAATGTTAATATAGAGAAAAAAATAAAAGTAATAATAGTAAAACAAAACAAAACAAAACAAAACAAAAACCTATAGCTCGGATGCAGCTTCATTCAGTGTTTTAACATGATTACTTTACAATTAGGTATTATTGTGCTGTCCATTTTTGAATTTTTGTATCTAGTCCTGTTGCACAGTCTGTATCCCTTCAGCTCCAATTACCCATTATCTTACCCTGTTTCTAACTCCTGCTGGACTCTGTTACCAATGACATATTCCAAGATTATTCTCGAATGTCGATTCACATCGTTGGGACCATACAGTATTTGTCCTTTAGTTTTTGGCTAGACTCACTCAGCATAATGTTCTCTAGGTCCATCCATGTTATTACATGCTTCATAAGTTTATCCTGCCTTAAAGCTGCATAATATTCCATCGTATGTATATACCACAGTTTGTTTAGCCACTCGTCTGTTGATGGACATTTTGGCTGTTTCCATCTCTTTGCAATTGTAAATAACGCTGCTATAAACATTGGTGTGCAAATGTCCGTTTGAGTTTTTGCCCTTAAGTCCTTTGAGTAGATACCTAGCAATGGTATTGCTGGGTCGTATGGCAATTCTATATTCAGCTTTTTGAGGAACCGCCAAACTGCCTTCCACAGTGGTTGCACCATTTGACATTCCCACCAACAAGTCAATCGGTTTTTACTTGCCTATTACTCTTTTTCTCTGGGTACAAATCAATACTCCAATACTACAATATTTGATCAGCAAATGTCAAAGATACATATTTTGTTTCTTCCCATTTTTCCAATTGTAACCATCCTTTGTTCCCAGCAGCTTGTTGGGAACAAGTTTCTTTGAACTTTCTCAAGTTTGGAAACACTTAGAGATAAGACAGGAAGCTGGAGAGCAAAGAATCATTGTTTTTACTGATAAAACCATGGAAGTTCATTGTGCTTTAATGCAAAGGCCAAATGATCCTTATAAGTGCTCCATTTTCCTGTATTCTCCTTTACAGTCCTGGTATTTGTACAGTGTAACCTTAGGTAATATTTGTGTCTATAGAGCAGACACACTTTCTTATAATCTCTATATTCACATCAGTCTGGATCAGAGAGGAAAAGACAAGACAGAAAGGTCCTCAGTGTTTACAACGTTTTCAAAAATTAGTTACAGCCAATTCTAAAACATAGACCAATACCAGTTCTAATGAGGTAGGTCAATCCTTTTCCTTATGAAGGGTAAGAATCCAGGAACACTGCATCATTGTAGACTTCTCTATCTGAAAACAAGGAGTAGTGGGAAAAGTGAAGCTCCTTAGCACCTCTTTTTTTTACTCCTTTCCATATTTAGTTATATGCTCTCGTTTTTCCCTGTCACACATCCTTTAGTTATCGCTACTTGAACTATAAAAACCCAGTTTTAAAATTCTCCTACCTCTCTCCAGGAAAAATATTTTAGTTGCAGTTTTGAATTGTCAATCATCTTCCATTCCTCACTGTCCAGGAAATCTGCATATAAGAAAAAACCACACATGATTCCCAAGCATTTTGAGAAATATTCCTATAGTCTGGTACATTCCCTAGTCCTCACTTCAATTTCATTTCATTTCGTTGCAATTTTCAAATATTTATGGAGACCCTCTTATCTTTGTACTTCCTGGTACATCTACATAGAATATTCATGAGTTCTTTCTTTTTCATCCTCTTCACTTAATAGGCAAAGGCAATACTTAATTTTTATTAAGATATTCATTCCAGATATCTAATTAGTTAGATACTAAAATCTAAAATTAGAGCAAAACCCAGAGAGAACCATGGTAAAAATATGACAATCATGTAGAAATATCTTGGGTCCTCCTTTTCAGTTGGATGTTTGTAATAAAGATTCTTTTGTTTCAGAATCTTTCAGAACCACAGTGTCTGAACATGAAGCCTTACCATTATGCATTTTCTCTTTTATAGAAACATAATTTGAAATTGCTGGCTGAATAGCAACACTGAAAACACAGGTTTTCTTTTCACTGGGTTGGTGGCTGAATTTAAATTGAGAGCAATACAATGGTTAATCAGATAATTGTGAAAAAAAAGTCATATTAAGGCCTTAGATAATCAGTGCTCTGTGTCTAGAGCATAGACATTCATGTTTGATATATATGATACTTTCTCCCTTTTCTTCTTATCTTCTTTTGGATATAAAGTGCTATAATTTTCCACAAAAAAGTTCAATCCTAAAAGGAATTCCTAAATACAATTTTGTAATATTTAAGAGAAGAGCATATTTAACTTTTACCTTTGCTGTTTTGATGATATGGTTATTGGCTCTGAGAATATTAGCTCACAGGATTAGATCATAATGGCAAAATCCTGAATAGCTTTCTTTCCATTTAATGCCCATGAAAGCCAGTTTCAAGAATGATTGTGAGATGATGAAACTCTTTTTAAACAAGTTTATCGAAACTTGTCCAGCTAAGTGAGTTGTTCCTTTTGAAGTTGTCACCCTAGTAAGACATTACATTTATTGCAGTAACCACTCTACTCCTCAAACCAATGTATATCTTTTTAGAGGTACTGCTTTCAAAGTTTATGGTACTTTCATTTTGTATGCTGAATGTAGGGGTCACATTTCATTCTTTTTCCATGTGACTATCCCATTATAGCAGCACCATTTGTTGAATTTTTTTGGGGGGGTGGTGGGGAGTAGGGGAGTGCACAGTCTGGGAATTGAACCCAGGTCTCCTGCATGGCAGGCAAGAATTCTAAATGCACCCCCTCTACTACATTTTTTATAAGCTTTTTAATGGTGGCAGACCATCAGTGACAAGGATATATTTGTGTTGTGGAAGCAGCCAACTGCATGAATTATTAGCCTTATTCACAAAGTGTGGTTAGGAAATGGTGAAACTAGTTTTCTTATCACATACTTGTCTCTGAAGGCAATTCCAAAAGAGATATTTTAACAAAGTCTGGAGCAATTGTAGTATCACTAGAATAAGTAAAGCATCTCTCAAAGTAACAGCTTTAAAAGTGACAGAACTCATTCTGTTCAGTTAAAAATACATCATCTTATTTACTGTAATACTCCAGTATTGTGAAGAAACAAAGGCATTTCTGTGGAATCAAAATAATATTGACTTAGTGTGACTACCATTTTTCTATAAAAAATAATTGTAAATTGATGGATCTTAGTTGGAAGTGGCCCTTGGAATTGAAAAATAGGTGAAAAAATGACAGCTAACAGAACATACTGAAATGTGTAGAGAAGAAAGGTGTTTTTTTTTTTCCTTTTTCAGAAAGAGTGTCTTGTAACGAGTTATTGATAGAATTCTGAAACAAGTGGTAAGATTTAATTTTCTATACTTTGGTGTCAATTTAATACCATTATTGTGTAGATTTCCCTGGCTCATAAAAATTATATGCTCATGATAGGAAAAATAAAGAAACATTTAAAAAGTTTTACATATTTCTGGTTAGATGTGGCAGAGTGAACCCAGCATATATCTTTGATCCATTATAATGAGAGTGAAGATATAATAAACTCACAAGATCAAAGCAGATGATAAACAGCAATAAAATTTTGGAAGACTGAGCAGCAGCAGATAAATGGCAGTGGACTCAATGGATTGGAGAAAGATAATTCCTGATTGTAATAAAAAGCAAAACCTGGGAAAGGATCTAGAATGGGAGATACCAGATACATTAGAAAAACTGGGATGTGGTATGGGGCCTGAAATTAATATTAATTCAAATAGATACTAAATTCTAAAACTTTATTGTAAAATGAGAAATGCAACAGTCATAGTTTTGTTTTATTCTATTTAACATTTAGCACATATGAGAGGAGAAACACCAATGATATGCTTGGTTTTATAATTATTTATGTTTTGGCAGAAAACCAGTGTTATTCTGACAAATTATTAAGTAAGGAAACCCATTGTAATTATATATTTATTGACTTTTTAGAGGTTATAGTTACTCTCATAGGACATAGCAGCACTCTTTCATGCTTGGATGACTAACAGGTTTCCATTATTGGAAATAACATTTGAAAGGACTGCTGTTTAGTAGAGAGTAATATTTGCTTTCCTGCTGCTCTAGAAGAAGAGGGGACATTTTCTTAATCTTGATAAACATACTTTCTACCAGTGTTGGAAGGGCCTATTGTGTCAAAGTTAAATATTAGAATTCCATTATTTAGAAAAAGGCAGGCCGCTACACATAAAACTTATAATATGGAAATGAAAATGTCAGAAAGAGAATTTAAATAAATGATATAAAGAATGAAACATATAATGTGATATATCTAGAATTTGAAGGCTCATCTAAGTGAATATCAGAATTACCAAGCCCAGATTCAAGGGGAGGGGACATGATCTCCACCTCACCATATGAGGAGTCACAGGAATTTGTAGCCATCTTAATTCAATGACAGCCCACTCTTTGGCCATGAAATATTTCCACTCCTCTCACATACAAGTTGCACTTAATTCCTTCTAAGACCCCCCAAAAGTCATATTCCATTATGATGTCAGGTTTAAAGTCTAGGTTCAAGTTCTCATCATCTAAGTCAGGTCCAGGTTAAATAAGACTTCTTGGGAAAGGTTGCTCAGGTTCAGGCCCCGTGAAATTAAAAGACAAGTTATCTACTCCACACACATTCAAGTTACGTTGGGGAGATAGGGACAGAATAACTGCTTGTTCAAAAAGGGGGAGTATAAAAGGTACCTAGGAGTCACCAGGCCATTTCAATTCTGATATTCAGCCAGGTATATGTCACCTGTTCCTCTTGCTTTGGGAACAAGGACTGTATGTTGATGAAGACTCGGTTCTGCCAGATGAGACTAGTTCTCTTTGGTTCTTGACTCTACCCTCTGAGTCACCCTCTCTTTTCCATAATAAATGGACCATGCTTTCACTTAAGTATATTTCTCCATCTACTTCGTTGTTGCAAAAATTTTGAATGGCTCTGTCCATTTTGGTCCAAGTTGGTGGTGCTTCCAGTGATATAACTCTCTTAAAAAGCTTGGTGGGTTTCTTGTGAATTTCATTGGGATTAGCTACATTAAATGAAAGCCATATCCACAAATCTTTTTTGAGAAATGCTCCTGTCTACTGTGGAGTGTGGGTCAGGGTGCTATGGGATAATGTCCTTAAGGTCCTTAGAAGCTTTTTTGTCTAAGTGAGAATGTCTATGAGGCATACCTTTAAGTTTCTTAGAAATGTTTTGTCTAGCTAGGTAGGCCCTTACGAATCTCAGAGGTGATCCTTAATATCTCAGAGGTTGACCCCTATGAATCTGAGAAATCATTTTATATAAATGAGAGTATCCAGGAGAAACCAGTAGAGATTGGTTCAGAAATGGGTGTTGATAGCTTAGAAAGATGAGGTGTTTCTTCTGTTTCCATTTTCTCAATGAATTAAAAGAATAATGGGATGGAAATAACAAGGGAGTAATGAGGAGGAATATTTTGGAGATTTGAGGGGAGAGAAGTTTGAAAGTGTTTTCTCAGAGTAAATCAACTGGGAAAATGTAGTAAGACTCCTGGGCACTGTGCTGAGGGACTGCTTGATAAATGTGGTTATAATTTCAAAGCGTATCTACTCAGAATTGTTTCAATTTGGGGTCAGACTTTGATTAGTAGAAGTAGTAAGTTTTCTTCTCCTTAGCTTTGCCATGTGAGCACAGTGGAGGGAGAAGGAGTGAAGAATTTTGGAGTATGTACAAAGAATAATTATTGTGGTGGATTGTGGAATATAAACTGGATTAGGTGGACAAGAGGGAGGTGAAAGACTGAAAAAGTTGCAGGACAATGACTGAGAAAACCCAAAACATTAAGGTTTTAGAGAAAAATGAGTATATAGGACAGGACGATTAGGAAGTAGGATGATTGAAATCAAGCTTTGGGAGGCATTTCACACATCTTCTCGTTTAGTCCCACACCAACTTTATGAGGTGATTTTGTTGTCTCCATTTTAGATATAATCAAATTAGCTTCATGAAGATTAAATAATTTGACCAAGGTCACACAGCTAGTAAATGGTAGAGTTGGGGTAGAAAATCAAAGTTTTTGTTTTTAATCCACAAAACTTTTTTTTATTATACCAGCTGCCTCTGATTTATGATAATTGCCCTCTAGACAAAGGATAATCATTTTTAGGACCAAAATATTTACCTTGTATATTTGTATTGTTTATTCCAGGTTTATTCTAACATTCAAATAATAATAAAAGGCCTCAGAATGCATTTCTAGTTAAAAAAAATCTTTTTAATTACTTAAAAAACAAGGGGTCTTTAGAATTTGATTGAAAAACACTTTTCTTTTTACTTTCGAAATCCAAAAAGAAACACTTTAGCCATTAGTATTGAATAAGCTGTTAATATGAAGTAATTTCTACTTGATCCATTTACTGTAAACTAAAAGTTCCTATATATTAAAGAGAGCCTTCATTTTCCTATATTAAAATGATTTTTATATAGGTCCCTACTTAATGATGAACAATGATAATCTAAGGAAAAGAATTGAGAGTAATTTTGATTATCTCTACTTCAGGAGACTTCAAGAAAATTTACTGTAAGTTCTAAGCTTTATGGTAGTAAGGATTTTATGGTTCATTAGAGGGAAAAGTTAACATTTTAAATAAAATGTTTTCAGCCTAGTAATTAAAATAATAATACTAGCAGCCTTCCACAATACTACACACGAGCAAAATTAAATTGTAAGGTCTGTTATTGGTTTAAATTGTCTGGAGCTCTTCCCAGCAATCCTTGGAGGGATTTAGAAGTCTGAATGAAATAGCTGCAGAATTCCTGGGCAGAAAAATTTTCCTTCTGTAATTACGTTTGTGCCACAACTCACTCTTACATCCTGAATTTTATAATTCAAAGGAAATTTGAAAATCTAGAAGCTCAGAATTTGATTTTAAAATTATTATTGTTGTTATTATTAACAACACAAATACCGCTCTGAGGATTGTTTACTTTGGTAATTTTTATTTCACTCATGCTAGCTCCAATAATGTCTCCCAAGATGATGAACAGGTCCCACAAATATCCAACATCAGAGATGGGCTGTTCTGGATCCAGAGAGTTAAGCAGCAAGACTTGGGGCTTTCATTCCGATATTCACCACTGATATGACTCAGTTTCTCTCAAGTATTATCTTACTTTTGACTTTCCTACATCACAATGGTGGTTCTTTCTGAATATACTATTTCAGTATCCCAAGACAGGAGGTCTGGCTCAGTCTACTAATAATTATAGCCTCTATACGGTATTTTTTCCTCCCATTTCCTGGGAAGTTGTTTCAGAATGATAGCAAGATTGGGCAACAGTCCTTAGCATACCTCTGGCTAGTACCTTTCCAATTTTTGGTATGGCCTCAGGTAATAGGGTTGGATGTGGATTTTTTCTTGAGGCAGGTATATACCATGCAGCACCACTGTTATGTTAAAAGAACCCCTGGGGAATTTGTGAAATACGTAACATGTTCGTGATAAAAGAAACTGTTGGCTGGCTGTACAGCAGCCATTTTCTCCACCACCCTTTGTTCAGTTCTTTCTGATTAGCCGTGATGTTCAGGCATGGACCTTGGAGGGGAATCATGATTGTTCAAAGACAATCACGGTGATTCCAAAACCTTTGTCAAAGGACTAATTTAGGCATGGCCAAGAAATGGAATTCTGGTAAAAGACATGAGAAGATGAATGCTAGGGGCTTCAGTTAAGATTTGTGTACTCTTAAAAATATGCAAGACTCTTTTACTGTGGAATTTTAAAATATACAGGCTTTTTTACTGTGGGATATTTTGTCTGCATGTGATACTTAGAATTTCAGTGGCCAAGTTAGGGTCATGCATGAGAGGAGTCATTTAAGATAGCAGGCCATCCAACATGTTGATGTCAAGAGCAGAAAGAGGAGTATGCTCCAGGTCTCATTGATGGGGCTGAGCCACCACATGAATCAACCCTGCATCTGCCCAGATGTTAGCTGCACATTATTTTGATGCAGTGGTATCTTCTAAGTACTACCAGGCAAGCTATCCCAGAGGCAATGGAACAGAAAGTTCTCACAGACCAAATTAAGAAGCTGGAATGACATGGTTTGTTAAATCAGTTTGAAACAGACAGTGAGAAGCAAGGAGAGCGAGATGGGTTAGGGTAACACTCTTAGGATAGGTGCAAGCAGGTGGAAGGAGCACACCAGCTGAATTCTGAGGCACACAGTGTTCATATGTCCTGCTTCTCTCTCTGGTGCCTCAGTTTTCTCTGCTAAAGGTGTGGTTACAAGTAGCAAAGTTGTGGTTCAGGCAAGCCCCACAGATGGAAGGTTTCCTGAGCCAGTGGCATTTGTTGTATTTGTGAGATGCAGGGACAAGTTTGCCTGACCTGCAGCTGTAGTTTGCTATTTGTTTTTTGGGGTCACAGAATACATAGGGCCATAATGGGTATTGCCAGTGATTCTCAACCAGGATGACTTTGTCCCCCACTATACATTTGGCAGTGTCTAGATTGTTATGACTGGAAGTGGGTATTGCTGGCATCTAGTGCATAAAGATCAGGGATACCTTTAAACATAATGCACAGGACAGCACCACAAAAAATTATTACCTGACCCAACATGTCAATAGTGCTGTGGTTGAGAAACCTAGGGTGTCACCAATGGGTGGCTGAATGAAGACTTCATGAATGTAAGTGATCATGCATAACAAGTACTAGATATTTAGTGCCTTTTGTGTGGTCTCATGTATGCTTAGTATATCATGATATTTAGTATCCATGTGAATTTTAGGTATCTCTAATATTGGTCCTTTATACCTTTCTATCTATGTGTAACACACATGATTTTTTTATTACCTATACTTTACATATCCTATGAATTCTGTCCATAACAAACAAACATTTTGCTTACTATCTACTCATCCATGCTTAAAAATCCTAAAAGGTTTTTCTGTATTTCACAAATCCCAAATCTGTTCATCTAACTGAATTGAATATTCTAAGAAGCAAATTCACATTTTACCCATCTTAGAATTTCTAGCAGAAAGTAAGGTGATAAATTTCCTGATTGTTTAAGCCACTTTTAGTTGAGTTTCCTGTCACTTGCGGCTGAGAGCATTCTCACAAAAAACTCAATAGAAAAGGGTATTCCAAAACCATATGAAACACAGAATTAGACTATAATTACAGGTTTCCTAAATGGTATTGTAAGCATCTGGTACTACAGGAAACAGATTATGGTGTCTACATTATTGTGATGCTTGTTTAATCATTCTGTATTTCAAGTCATGGTAGGCTTATGTGTTCAGAAGTTCCCTTTTTTTTAATGTTGGAACAGTTTTGCCTTGGTGACCATCAGAGCACTGTGAAAAAGCATTTTTAATTTGTTCAAAGTTTACTGATAGAGCAGCATTAGAAATGTATAGCTTCAGATATTATTTCCATGTTGATAAATAAATAATAAAATGTTAATTTTATTTATATTTTAGTGCCTTAAAAAATTTGAAGACTAAGTAATTTTTATGAAAGTTGTGTCTTGAGACACTCAAAGGGAAATTTCACATCTGTTGAATTAAAGATTTAAGATAATATTAAAAAATTAAATTGTATGAATTAAATTTCAAGAGATTATTTTAAAATGCTGATATTATGTTTTCATCTCTTTTAGCTTTCTTTGGCCATTTTATATTTTGTAATGGACACAAGTATTCTGTAAAATAGAAATATAACATAAAGAAATGAAATGGTATGGTGGTAAATTAAAACTATTTGATAAAAAGATAAACTAAAAAAGGAAAAGGCGTTCCCCTCCTGGTGGTGGCCGGTGCAGACCTGGGGACGGGCAGGCCCTGGCTGCTGCAGTGGCTGAGCTGCCGTGCTGGACGCCCCTAGGAAGCGGTGCCCTTCGATGCGCCGTTCCCTGAGCACCCAGCCGTCAGCATCTTTGTGCGACTTTTCCTGAATCACATCTGCAAGGAACACATAGAAGATCTGGCCAAAATCCCAAGAGTTTACTACAAGAAGCAATTGTAAAGTGATTGGACAGACATCCTACCATCATATTGAGCCTTTTTGGAAACTGTGTATGCTCACGAAATCTATGTTGATCCTAAGAGAGAAATTTATAAAAGATCAGGAATGAAAAGAGGTGAATAAATTTTTTCCTCAGGACAGAGATCCCTTGTAAAGTCAGATGTACTCTCAGGAAGCATTTCAAGCCTGTGGCTGGTTCTGACTGACCCTCTTTGATTTTCAAGGAGACCCTGCTCAGCAAGGCAAAACCCTCATCTTAGGTCCAGATTGTGACATTTATTTCATATACCATGATTGGAATAGACTGGATCACAAACCCATCACCTCTGTCCCACAGCTTATAGGAGTTCAGCTTGTGAACTTTACAAGCAGCCCTTCGGTTATCCATGCCAGACTCAACACAGAATTTCTCGTTTTCAGTTGGATCTTGGGGAATACTACCTTAAGTTATCTGGGATGTAGTATCCTTGTCTGACTTGCTGACCCTTCCAGTCTTGCATGAGTTTTGAAAACATACAGAGATAATGTGCCAATTAGATTGCATATTTTGAGGCTGTAAAGCTATATTAAAACTATGAAATTAAAATTACCATTCTTAACATTTGTTAACATCACAGTCTGCCCATTCAATGAAAATTTTTTTTTGTATTAAAATCATCCATTTTTATGAAGACTTTTAAGTTAAGGAAAGGCAACTCAAGACCATTTTATTCAGTGAAAAAAACAGGGTATTTTATATGTATATGTTTATATTTTTGTTTACTTAGGGGGAAAAAACTGGAAATAAACACTCCAGGATATTGCCAGTGAAGTGTCTCTACATGAAAGGATTTTATTTCTGTATTTTCCAACTGCTTTATAATGAGAATAATTAATTTTTTAGGCCAGGAAGAGATAGTTAAAATTATATGAAGGACATATTCCTATAAAACAAGCTCCACAAAGTAGCAATTAAATAGACTGCAGTCCATATGTTTTCATCTTGATTGCTTTACTAGAAGAAAATGCAGCAAATGGAAACTCAAATAGCTCATATTCAAAATGTCTTGTCACCACACACCCACTATCAAGTTCACAAGAATTTTTTTTTTTTTTGTAAAAGGGAAAATATTTGCCTTAGGTATTTAAAATATATGTTTAAAATAAGATCAGTATACTTCTTGAAAGAAAATTTAAAAATTTTGTTTAAACTAGAAAGCCTTTTTAACTTGAATGTACACTATGTTTTGGTTGTACATTGCTAGACAGTTGCTGTGTCACCTCCAAATTGTTTTTCTTTAAAGGATTATTGTCATCATTTATTTTTCTAGGACCTTATCTGTTTTAATGTTGGATATGTCCCAGAAATTCTGATGAAAAGTATAGCAAAATGAAAATATTGGTAATTATTAACAAGTATTAATACTGCTTTGAACTTTTAAAACTTTTATACAGAAAATGTGTATGTAATGTCTCTAAATATTTGACTTGTTTTCATGTATGTGTACATGGACAGTTATGCTTTTAGTCATTAAAAGTATGATTTCTCATAAAATTTTTTAAAAAAGAAAAAATAAGATGTCTTTAAAAATAATAATTGTGCTGTTTATGGTAGTTTCCTAACATTTCCAGCTAGGGTCAGCTGAATCAACTCTGCGAGACAGTGGGTGACAGGTGTTGCAGTCTGTTGACCTTATGTTCTTTTAGAAGTACCAGCCTGTGTGTGTGTGTGTGGTAGGGTGTGAGAGAGAAAGAGAGAGACCTATACAATTCTTTCTGTAAAAAAAATTTGTTAAAGCTGGTATGTGTGCATTTGATCCAGGTTTTCAAATGTTTTATATTTCCAGGATGCTCTTTAATTGTCATGTCTTTTCTGTTGCAGTGATTTGCTATCCTCTGAATACATAGAGAGACACATTGAACATGGAGGCAAGACTGTGGAAATTAAAGTAAGTAAAAATTTTCTTCCCTTTCGGGGAAAGTATTTCAGACCCTTCTAAATACTACTGATTATAATTAGAATTTTCAGTGATACTTCTCATGCAGTTTTGAGTTATTTATTTATTTTATCTATTAGAGAAGTTGTGGGTTAATAGAGCAATCATTCATAAAATAGAGGATTCCCATTTACCACCCTGTTATTAACATCTTGCATTGGTGTGGAATATTTGTTACAATTGATGATAACATTTTCTTATGATTGTATATTAACTATAGTCCACTTGAGGGGTTTTTGTATTTCATAATTTATCAAGAAAGTTTGTCTTCCACTTGTGAAAACAAAAATTCACCTATTAGTTATCATAAAAAGAGTTTTTATAGAAAATTTTTAAAGTTATATTTTGTGAAGTTAACACAGCTACAGGTAGTTCTTTTTTAGATAATGTCACAGAAAATAAATTCTATAATTTGCCTTTAAGGTTAGCACTGATAATTAAAAGGTGAAATCTTGGGTCCAGAATAGGTACATAGCTTTCTGTTCAATTGAGAAAGACCTTTCCCTGGTAAGATAGTAAAAGTACTAGGTTTACAAGGAAGTCCAAGGAAGTTTAAAATACTTGGAGATGAAATCTAAGGATACTGGTTCTTGTCAGCTAAGCTGTGAAAAGATTGCACACAAATAAAATCCTGAGAGACCTGAGCATAAAAATGTGTTTTTGATATTTTAATTTATTATTTTCCAATTCTCTGATGAATCTGAGCACATTTGAGACCAAAAGTTATCCAGATTTAGGGCTGCTTCCTGCCTGATATTTAATATAGTGTGTTTTGGCCAAATATTTATTTTCTCCTGAACAGCTTCCATACTATTTATACCGTATGTCCCCTAGAAGAGCCATGTTTTAATCTAAATCCCATTTCATAAGGGCAGAATAATCCCCATTCAATACTGTGTGTTTGAAACTGTGATCAGATCTTCTCCCTGGAGATATGATTTAATCAAGAGTGGTTGATAAGCTGGATTAGGTGATGACATGTTTCCACCCATTTGGGTGGGTCTTGATGAGTTTCTGGAGTCCTATAAAAGAGTAAACATTTGGAGAATGAAAGAGATTCAGAGAGTGAGAGAAGAACAACATAGCCACGAGAAGCAGAGAGCCCACTAGCCAGCAATCTTTGGAGATGAAGAAGGGAAACACCTCCCGGGGAGCTTCATGAAACAGGAAGCCAGGAGAGAAAGCTAGCAGATGATGCCGTGTTCGCCACGTGCCCTTCCAGCTGAGAGAGAAACGTTGAACATCATCAGTCTTCTTGAACCAAGGTATCTTTCCCTGGATGCCTGATTGGACATTTCTATAGACTTCTTTTAATTGGGACATTTTCTCGGCCTTAGAACTGTAAACTAGCAACTTATTAAATCCCCCTTTTTAAAAGCCATTCCGTTTCTGGTATATTGCATTCCGGCAGCTAGCAAACTAGAACAACTGTTTAATCCAAATTATAATGTAGTTTATGCATATTGATTTTCTTTTGTTGATTACAACTTTGATATATGCTTATTGAGGAAAATTTTAAAAGTGCAGAGAAGTATAAAAGAAAAGGGAAAATCACCCTTAAACTCATTACTAAGAAATAAACTTTGCTTTCATTTTATTTTATATTCTCCATTTTTTGGTCCAATGTACATATTTACATATTTCTTTTTTTACATGGTTGGAATCATGCATATCTACAATATTTCATCTTGCTTTTTAAAATAAACACTGTATTATAAACATTTTCCCATTATTTTTACATAAAGCCAGCCTATGTTCAATTTTACAGCTTAATTATTGTAATAAAGCTTTTTATTAAAATTAAATGCTATCAATTATCAGAATAAATTACATTATTCATTATATTACATTACATTATAGATCAGAAATAAGGACATTTCACCAGTAAATTCCTCAGTATACATCTTCAGTTGATAAAGACTTAAAAACAAAATCTGTTGATTTTTATAAGTGATCTATACATAATAATTATGCCACTCCCTCTAGAAAGTTATTCCTACCTTGTTAAGATGGACTGAATTGTTGATTGATTTATATCATGGCCTTACTGCAAAAAGGATATCAGAATTCTTCTAGATATGGCATAGAAGAATAGAGTCATTTTGCTATAGCTGGGGGTAAAAAATAATTAAGATTTAAGTTTAGAATTTTAATGACTCCCTTTTCTTCTCATCCCATTTTTTTTTTACTTCACTTCTCTATTTTGTATGATAATATATTTCTGAATGCAAAAATGAGATTAAATTACAGAAGAAAGGAAGAAGGTAATTTACTACCTATTCCCATTTATGTATGTCAGTGAAATGAAGAAATAGTAATATGAACTTGGAGGGTGGATCTAGCTATCTGCTCTCCCTCCAGTAACATTCCTTTTCAAGAAACCTGTATTTATTCAGTGAAGTGTAGGCCAGTCTGAGATCATTAGGTACCATGGGTGTATATAAGTCTCAGAACACTGACTTTACCAGAATCTTTGCTGATTATTCAGCCTCACAAATGCATTTTCTTCCTTGGTGTTTTTGCTAACCTACAAAGCATATCAAACGAGAGAAATGCTAAATCCAAACTCCATCCAAACCCTAGTGCCAAAGGATGGCTTTTTTTCCCTTCAGGGTACCACTGTGATCTTACCCATCACCCATATTTGTTTTCAAACCATTTAAAACTCTGAGTCAAAATTCTCCTCTGGATTTTCTCCAGGAACTTCACTGAAACTACTGAATACCACTCCATCAATCCAAAGTTGGTAGCCAGTTATTTCCCTGTTATTTCCCTCTTGTCTTTGCCCTTTGCGCTTAGCTTTTCCCAGGTGTCTCTTTGCAAATGGAATCTGTTAGAGCTCTCCTTTGTTTATTAATGACTCAGAATTTTCTTGTGTTTTTCACTGTGCTTTTATTTGACATCTTTATGAGTCAAATAAAATTGTAACATTTCATATTTTTTCTTTTTCTTCCCTCCACCACCTTAAAAAGACAGAGCTTTTACTTTGTTTGTAACCTGGTAGTTCCCTGAAACATTGGGTACTTTGTGACACCTGAGTCTCAGAGTTAGCATTCTGCAATTCTCAAAGTCAGCATTACCCATACAGCAATGTTAAGAAGCTCAAAAAGAGATCAGAGTTCAATTAGAGATATGAGTGAAATGGACTTGGTTAGGACTAAAGTAAATCAGAATACAGGGTAAAGGATAATATTGACTATAATTTAAAACTTCAACTTCTGTGTGAGAACAAAGGAAAAGATGTTTATTTTGTACAAAATTTAGATTTTCTGTAGCACAGTATCTAATTTAATTTGTATGGTTGGTTGATGTAAACGGCATAATTACATGGAACCTTAAATAGGGAATGAGATCTTATTATTCTGTACAGATTAATATAGTATCCTGATAGATCCCATAGTATTTTGGGCAGAAAATTTTAAAAAGTATTTGGGAAGTCCCCTTGAGGGACTGGTAAATTTTGAAATTAAACTTTCTCACCTTGGTAATTCCTGATATTCTCACAAGCGTTAGAAATTCCCAATTTAATAAGCCAAGCCCTTGAACTTGGGGCTTGTCCTTATGAAACTTATTCCTGTAAAGGAGAAGCTAAGCCTGCTTATAGGTATACCTAAGAGTCACTCCCAGAGAACCTCTCTTGTTGCTCAGATGTAACCTCTCTGTCTAAGCCAACTCTTCAAATAAACTCACTTCCCTCCCCCTTATGTGGGAAAAGACACCAAGGGGTATAAGTCCCCTTGACAATGTGGGACATGACTCTTAGGGATGAACCTGGCCCTGGCATTGTGGGTTTGAGAATGCCTTCTGTGGTAGTTAGATTCAGTTGTCAACTTGGCTAGGTGAAGGTGCTTAGTTCTATTGCTATGGACATCAGCCAATGGCATGCGAACCTCATCTATTGTTGATTACATCTGCAGTCGGCTAGGAGGCGTGCCTGCTGTAATGAATGCTGTTTGATTTAATTGGCTGGTGTTTAAATGAGAGAGCTCAACACAGCACAGCCCAAGCAGTTCAATATAACCTCATCTCAGCACTCGCAGCTCAGCCCAGGCCTTTGGAGATACAGAAAGAAATCACCCCAGGAAAAGTTGTTGGAACCCAGAGGCCTGGAGAGAAGACTAGCGGAGATCACCCTGTGCCTTCCCATGTAAGGAAGAACCTCAGTTAAAAGTTAGCTACCTTTCCTCTGAAGAACTAATGAAATAAATCCCCTCTTATTAAAAGCCAGTCCATCTCTGGTGTATTGCATTCTGGCAGCTAGCAAACTAGAATACCTTCTTAACCAAAAAAGGGAGAAAGAAATAAAACCAAATAAAGTTTCAATGACTAAGAGATTTCAAATAGAGTCAAGTGGTCATTCTGCAGGTTATTCCTATGCATTATATAGATATCCTGCTTTAGTTTCTAGTATATTAGAATAGCTAGAAGGAAATACCTGAAACTGTTGAACTGTAATCCAGTAGCCTTGATTTTTGATGATGATTGTAGAACTATATAACTTTTCAGTGTGACCATGTGATTGTGAAGACCTTGTGACTGACAATCCCTTCATCCAGTGTATATGCAGATGAGTAAGAAAATAAAGACGAAAAATAAACAATAGAGAGGAATAGGGGTATAGGATGGTTCAAGTTTTCTTTTCTATATATTTTTATTTTTTTGTAGTAATGAAAATGTTCTAAAATTGTGGTGATGAATCCACAACTATATGATGATACTGTGAGCCATTGACTTTATACTTTGGATGATTATATGGTATGTGAATATTCTTCAATAAAATTGCATTTAAAAAATATATTTAAAAAAATTACTTTTCTTTTACCTTTCCTATGAGCCCTATAGTAATTTTTTTAAAGTTAACTTCTCTTGAGACCAAGATTAATGGGAAGGTATATGAAATCAAAAGATTCTGACTGTGTATTTAAGAACTTTTTGTGTGTGTCAGTTGGCACAAAAATAGTTATATTTATCTTGAGGATGCAAAATTAAAACCAAATCATTAGATAAGAAACTGTGGCTAAAAACTGGTCTATTGAATCGTTCTACTCAGGTATCACAGGACTTTTATTTGTGAAAGTTCAGTGCAATGCATTTGATTTAAGTGCGAATCTTGGAAAATGAATACATTTGCATGAAAAGATACATAATAGCTGTTTTTATGTATTTTCTATTTCTAATTATCTTTTAGATTGTAATTTTAAAACCTTTTAATAGTAAAATATAATGCTGACACAGAAATTCACTGAACACAATGTATATCTTGATAAATTACTAAAAGGTGAACTCCTTTTTAATCACCGTCTAGTTCAAGACATATAATGTGGTCTGCTCCAGCTCCCCCCACAAAGCTTCCATGTGCCCCTTCCCAAAACCTAAGCTTCCAGTCTTGTCTTAGACTATTTATAAACACTTGCCTGATTTTTATGGTAATCCTATCTTTACTTTTCGTTAAAGTATACATCCCTAAACACTATAGATTTTCCTTTTTAGTTTTATTTTAAATAATTTTTAAAAACCTGTTTTATCTTTTTTCTTTGTCCCCCTTTTTCTTTCCTCTTGCAGTATATTTGTTGAAGAAACCAGATCCTTTAGCATTTCGTACAGTAGCGCAGATTTTGTTGATGGTTGCAATTTTATATTTAGAGTAAAGTGAAATGCATTTTAGTGATTGTTCCTTAAGACAAAGGATACTGGAATTAATGTATAATGATAAATGAGTCTAAACCTATTTTATTGTTAGCTAGCTTTTTTTTTTTAATCAGGAAGCCAAAAGCTGCCAGTATTCTGATTAAATTGAAGGTTCTGGTTCTGCAGGCTCTAGTTAATTAATATTTCAATGCTAATAATATTAATGGCCAACATTATTGCTCATGCTGTGACAGGCACATGACTTTGCATGTATTCAACACTCAAAACAACCTTGTGGTGGTAAATGTAACTATCATCCCAGTTTACAGAAGACTGAGGCATGGAGAGGTTATATAATTTGCCGAAGGTAACACAATAAGGAATGGTAGAGCTGTACTTTGAACGTAGGTTGACTCTAGAGCCAACACTTACATAATCTTACCTGTATACATTCTATATTGCATAAGGTATGATAATCATGAAATTTGAAATATATTTTGTTTATGCTAATTATATATATATCAAATTAATTTTAGAGGTACCAAACAACTCCTTTATAATCTTTATTCTTTAAATTCAAACAGTGATTTGCTGAAAGACCCTTAAGTATTTCTCTCAACCTTGGTTATGTGTTCAGGCAGTTTTTCTGTGACTTCAGTTGCTTTGTTCAAAAATGGTAAAAACACATTGTAGTCACAGTCTGTTTTAAGTCTTTTATCTTAAATAAAAGATATTTTATTTATCTTTGAATGAAGATCTCAGGAAAATAGCTATAGTATTAGTTTTAGAACACTAGGAAAGGAATGTTAAGCCTTTTATGTGGTGCCAAAAATATGTATAAGTTTGGGAGAGGGGCAGATTTCCTGGGGGCTGAAGAATAAATATAGACGTCTTGGTAGCAATATGATTTATTATATTTATCACTAATGAAAGATATGATTATAATCATTCAACAAAATCATTAGTTCTAGTAGTATTTTTTTGGTTAAATTATATGATCTCTTATGATAATAATCACAAATAATATGTGCTGAGTGTCTTTTATTTAGCTTAAGTTGTTTCTGAACTATGTGTATGTAAGCACTTGCAACTACTCCTTGGATCAGGATCCTAAACCTTAAGGATGGCTGTGTATAAAGAAACCCATTATGTTGTATTGACTTTTGACTGGCAATTAGCTGGCTTTATTTGATGGAGTTGAGTGCACTCAAGAATCATTGTCTCCAAGTCTTAATTATATTCATAGTGACAGTAAGAAGATGGATAAGAAAGCAAAGGAGTGGGGGTCAAGGTGGAAGTCTCAAAATGGGGAAGGAAATTGGAGAGAGTGCTGTGTGCTGGGGAGCAGATGTCAGAGGAGCAAGTGTCTGCTTAGGGTGGGAGAGGTTGTTACACTAGGGAACCTGGTAGATCCTTATGGAATGGTGGTGTAATTTCCATTAAAAATTATTTTGACAGGTTAGACCAACTGAAATGGCCCCTATCCTTTCTAGAAGCTTAGGATATCAGGGAGTTAATTTAGAGGCAAGGAAAAAGCCTGAATTTTTTCTCATGGTACTGACCAAGACTGGAGCTCCTTGAAAGATTTCTAGCTGAGCACAGTATCATCTCTCAACCCACAGAGGTTCTAGGTTTTCAGTTTTCTGTCTGGTTTCCAGCTTTTTTCTTCCTCTGCCTTAATCTTTTTGTTTTCCACAATGAATGGATCAACAAGAAAAAATACTATTAGAGGACAACTGTAACAAATAACTTAGAAGCTTTTAAATATGGTGACTGTCAGGACAACAGATACCTTCCTGGCTCATGCTGACTTCCTAGTTCTTATGAAGCTCTGTGGCATCGGTAGAAAATTGCTTGTGATCTTGAATTATATTTAAACTTTATCACATCCCTTTCCTAGATTTCAACACAAGGAGCAAAATTGTCAGCACTTGAATCTTTAAAAGGTACCAATGTGTTGAAAAAATAATGATTCTTAAAATATCTTTAAAGGTATTTTGTTTGTGAAAAAGACTCACAAGTATAATATTGTGGACTTTTTCCTCAAGTTCCTCAAGTTAAATTATATTCTTGCTTTGTCACTGGTGATAAAATTTAGCTTTAAACTGTAGGTTTAGTGGTTGCATTCTGCTTTTTAAAGGACAAGACCTTTACTTAACATATCCTTTTATGAGACAGACTTTTCTCAGATTTCACTGCATATAATTGAACAGTACAGAACTGAACTGTTTCCCTTTTTTGGCCAGAGGGAGCATAAAAAGTAGCTAATAAACTGCCAGCATGTCACAGATATATATTTATTGCATCAGAAAAGATGAATAAAGGGGTTAATCTGATTTTGCTTATCCTGGATATCAAGTTTCCTTATTGATTCTCAAAACTGCATTGCCAACCAGAATTTTAGTTCTTTCTCTAGAAGCAAGAAGAGGAAGCGATTAAGAAGAAAAACAGACCTCAGTGTGCAATCAGTTTTGCTGCATGCATTGGTACAGAGCCATCGATCCTAATGCATCAATGATGAATCTTCTGAAGTGGAGATCTGTGTCTTTTCAATTGGCTTTTTAGCTTTTGTTTATTTGTTTTTGAGGCTGTCTTTAAGAGGAAAAGCAGACAACAGCCACTATTGCCAAGTAATCCATGTGAAGACTTTTTACTTCATCCTCCTTTTAAAAAGAAAAAGAAGAACAAAATTACTTAGCAACAGCATTTCCCTTCTAAAATGCCTTTTTTCTTTACATCTTTCCCTTACTTGAGAAACTTGCTTTCTGTCTCATTCTCACTATAGTAGCTCTTCCAAGGACTCTTGGGTAAAGAATACTTCGTCACCTCGACAGTAATTGAGTCATGTGGCCTGGGAAGATGGTTTTAGAACTGATTTTTTAAAACGGATCTATTTATAGAAGTTGTCACTAAGCTCCTAATTTTATCACCCTGAAAATCATATCTGAATTTCAGATATTTCCCCAGGCTCTGTGGAGATGGAAGAAGCCTCTATGCAGTAAAGAAACTCAGTGATGTGCATTTTAAGGCAAGGTGGCAATTGAAGGTTTTCACATAGTCCTTTGAGAGGCTCCTGCTGCCATGGTAACTGAGGTTTTTCTTTTAACAGCTTTATTGAGATATATTTCACATGCCATAAACTGAAGTGGGTTCTGATCTTTAGTTTGTTCATAAAGAAGCACAGATTCTTTACCAGAGTGTGTGTAAATAGAGTTAAATAAAATTATCACAATTAATGAAGCAGTAATAAGGACATTTTACAGATGCAACTGTTCATGTTTTGGACTCTATATTCATGGTTTTTTTGCTGCTCTTTCTAGGAGATTTAGGCTAAGGGCTCTCATGGCTGATATAGAACTCTGAGTAGAACCTCTGGTACAGGTTGGGTAGGAGAAGACTTGGGCTGTATTATAGATGTAGCATGGGCATGCAACTATTTCACGGTGTTCTCTTTATCAGGAGAGAAAATTTCAGATGCCATAGCTATGGACGTGGTATCTTTTCACACTAATCAAAAACAAGTGAACCAAAAATACCATAGAATTAAAAACACAGATTACTTGGAGAAATTTCTTCTCAAGTCCATTCTCTGAAACAGGTTAGCCCTGACTTAATGTCAATCCAAGTAGTAATAAAATTAGTGTGTTTTTTATATTGATCAATATGTTTTCCGTTATACATGAACATTGTTATTAATCACAGATAAACTGGTTTTAATTTTTGTTATGTTTTAATGATTTTATTTGTCTTTGATGCTGACATAGAAATGATTTTTTTAAACCTAGTACATAAAGATTCTACAAGAATGAGATCTAGAATTAAAAAAATAAATAGGGCAGGCCACGGTGGCTCAGCAGGCAAGAATGCTTGCCTGCCACGCCAGAGGGCCCGGGTTCGATTCCCAGTGCCTGCCCATGTAAAATAAAGAAATAAATAAATAAATATTATAGTTCATCTAATGACGATTTAATAAGAAATAATTGAAATGAAATTTGGGGATGGTGGGATTCATTTCAGGGTCTTCTGATTTACAGACAACTGTAATTGCAAATAGGGTAAGAACAGGAAACCTTGTCCTTTGGGTCCTGTGGGTTTGAAATGCTGCCCATTTTTCAGTACTTTCATTTAAATAGTGAATTATATCAGAAGGAGGGCTCATTGATTTTCTCTGTCACTAATGCAGGAACCATGATATACTTGCAAAATTATTTCAAATGTTGAACAAAAGTATAGTTGGGAAAAAAACATATTTTATTATAGTGTATGGAAATCTTTGTAAGCTAGTTTGATTGATAATTACCATGTTTTGCTGTCCTACAGAAAGACTATCCTTTCATTTAGTATCTAATGCTTAGGTCCAAGTTTTGTCTTAGGGTAGGTAACTGCTGCCAATGGTTTAATGCAAAAAGCTTGGAAAAATTAACCTCTTCTTACAAATTCAAACTCGTTTTGCTTCATTAATTTGCTTCATTAATATTGGTAACATAGTCTCTCTAATTAATGAAAAATTTGCCTTTACTGAATTAAAAATATAATGATTTTCTCTGCTTCTGTTTTATGTCCTAAATATTTTTGTATTTTTGCAAGGGAATAATTATTATACACCCATATAGGTGCTTATTTTACCACCACAGAGTTTCCTTTCTTGTGCAATATGTGCTATAGCCTCTTTGAATCATATAGTATCCTAATGGGATCAATACTGACAACTGGATTGAAGAATAATAAGAGTAGAAGCAATGGTAATAATAATAGCAAAACTTTGTATCAAACTTACTGTGTGCCAGGCAGGGGCCTCCGTGCTTAATGTATAAAGTCATTTATCTCTGAAATTCCTAGTAACTACGATTGTTATCCTCATTTTGCAGATGAGAAAATTGAGACAGAAAGTTTAAGTAACTGCCAGAGGAATTTGAAGCCAGGCAGGTAGTCTGGCTCCAGAATTTGTGCTATTACCCATTACAGTCTACCACTTTATCAAAACAAATAATCATAATAGCAGAGACATTAACATGCAAATATTTTAATTACAGCACTTCTACAACTTACCATATGCAATTTCATTTCCTTCAGCGTGTGTTTTTTAGTTAAATTGAATATGTAATTGCTTGGTTCAGGTGAGTCTCAATTACTGAAATTTAGAATTTCCATTATTCTAAAGAAGACCAAAATGCCTTCTGAGGAAGCCCTGATTTTTCAACCTTTTTCTTTTGGGGTTTATTTTTAGCCCTTCTATGTTCTCTGTAGCAGTCAGATTATTTATTGTTTAATTCAGGGAAAAGGCATGGCTTTTAAACCATTACTGTTTGAAATATGTTGCTGTCTTGCACATGGCAAACACATGTCTCAGTTCTTATGCCCATATGTAAATTTCTCTGCATCTGGAGGAAATAGGAAGTTTTATGGGAAAGAATAAGTGGAAACATCATCATCCTGCCAAAAGACTAGATGATATTTGGTAGTATCCCTGCCAAGTTTTTTAAAAAATCTCTTTCCCAGCAAACACACACAGGAAGAGTGAAATAAAATAAAAGGAAATAAACAATGATAAAAAGTTCATTTTTTACTTACAAATAACATTAGTTAGTTCAAGTTTCCTAACTTTTATACACCACTAGACCAACTAATAATATCTTTTTGATGAGCTTGACAATATGTGCATTTTCTTCTTTCAGGCTTATGCAGACATATGCTCCTCTGCCATCTTGTGATCAGCATGGTTGCAGGAAGGTCTCAGTTTTCATGATTTAATTCTCTTTGCATTATAGAAAAAAATTCTTTGGGGATTAAGCAAATTTTTCTCTCCCCTGGGACTGAAGCAAGGTTGCTCTAGGTCCATCATCATGAATAATGCATCCGCTGCCTTAATGGCATTAAGATTGCAAGTGGTTGTCACTCTATAGCCTGAAAAAAAAGTGTATTGGCCCAATACCAGTTTATACAGGTGAGGTATCTTAGTCCTGGGAGTAAGGAAAGATGAAAAGTGACAGCTGTTGTCAGCATGAGTTTTGTTTCTAAGCTCTATTTGTAAGATACTTGTGTGGAAGTCTTCTTTATTTTCCCTCTGCTATAAGATTTATTTTTAGTTTAGTATCTAAAGGGTTATTTAATCTGTTAATATTCAAGATGTTATTTATAAACTTAAAAGATATGTTCAGCCATAAATTAAAAAAAGAAACAAAATAGCACCAACAATTCTATTTCTACGTATGGAACCAATTATTTCATACTTGAATATGTTTTCTATTTTAATTCTAATTAAGAATTAATCTATTCATCACAATGAGTTATCTAAATCTACTTTTGTGAGGTTTTTTGAAATCAGAGTGAACTATTAGACTAATTCTGATTGAACATAAAGTTGAGGAAGTATTGTTTAGAACAAGTGTTAACTTGTTCCAAACAAAAAAGTTACAAATTATTCCCCTGGTGTTGTTTCAAATCAGCATATTTTCTTACTTATTTATAAAATAATTCCTAATTTCCGGTGAATAAGTGGATACAATAAAAATACGAATGGGTAAGGAAGAACAGAGAAATGAGTACGTTGGTATTGAGTGGTTTGTTTACAGCCGTTTGGAGGGATGGGTGGGTGATCATCAAGTCTCCATTTGATATTTTATCACAGCAACGTTCTCAGTGTAGCTGTGAGGTAGGAAAGAAGAGGGATGCAGGTACACTTGATTATCCCATAGGAAATTCCTAAAAAACTGAGACCTGTGGTGTTTAAGTTAGGCATGCTCACGTAAAGGATTATGGCAGAATAAGTCCAGATTTTCAGATACCTTACTTGTTCTCACTTAATAAATATGTATTAAGTGTTTGTTATGGGCAGGCATGGGGACATAGCTGTGGACGGTTATACAGTTTTAGCCTTCATGAGGTTTATAGTTTTAGTAAGGGTGACAGGTACAATGAAAATAACTACCAAAAATGGTTTTTAAATTATAGCTATTATAAGTGCCATAGGAGAAGTACAGGGTGCCCTGAGAACACTTGATCAAGGAAGACTTCCTTGAGGAAATGATACTAATTTTGAAATTTGAAGGATAAATAACAGGCCGATGAAATAGAGGAACAGCTTTTCAGGCAAAGGAATAACATGTGCAAAAGCCCAAAAAGCTTGATGCAAGATCGTGGAGCATGAGAACAGAAAGAAACAAGAGAGGATAGAGCAAGAGGTGGAAGAAGTAGCACAAGAAGTAGCTGGAGAGATGAGCAGGCATGAAAGTAAAAGTATAGTATCCAACCAGAGCCCAAACTCAAAAAAATCAGATGCAACCTACAGGAAATAAGATTGTCTTTGGATTTCACACAATAATTACTTTCTGTCTGTTTCTACTTCTCTTTTGATGTTCTCTAAAACCTGGTAATCTTTTTATAACTATCTCTAGAAGTCAGAGTGGGTTGCTTTGGTAATTGAGTGGGGTCAATAGATATTCCATATACACAATGAGATTTTTGTGGAGAATGAGTGCTGTCTTCTTGAGAGCGTGCTGACTTTCTGATTTGAAATAAAAATTTTCTTTTTCTGGTAGTGTTTACAGATGTGACCAGCCACTTTTTTTCTAGGTCCAGGTCTGATGTATAGATTTTTGTGGTCTGACAGATATGAATTCAAATCCTGACTCTGCCATTTAATATCTATGTGGCCTTGGACAATTTATTTATGCCCTCTGCTTTATTTCCTCATCTGTCAAATGAGGAACCCAAACACAGCACACAGCTTTGTATATGGGAATTGATCCATAAATATCAGTTCTGATATCATTATTGAGGTTAAGTGGCAATTTGGAAAGAATCTCTGACTAGGTCTTTGATGGTCTTTGCTGATTCTTACTCCAAGTTTCTGATTGTACTACTCATGACACAAGAAGCACATCAGAATCACTAACAACAGTCCTTCACTTTTTGCTTCGTAATATGAAGCAATCTTCTGTGCCTCTAGGCTATAAATTGCTTAAGAAGTTAAATCAAAAGTAAGCTCCCACAGGAACTTTTATAACTTGCATTTAGCATAATGTGTGCACCCAGAAGACATTAAATATCTGTTGAGTGAACAAATAAATGAATAAATTAAGTCAGGAATTAGGAAATTGTGTAATTTCTCCTGTTCACCCAACCGTATGTGAGGGTGTGGGCAGGCCTGGGAGAGCATTATACTTCCTGCTGTCAGAAGATACAGGAATATAAACAAGAGAAACAAAACCATATACTGAGACTTAAATCTCCTCTTGATGCTAAGTTCATCCTCTTGTGCTGAGAATCATAGTCACATTGTATTTTTACATGATATTAAGGAGCCACTTCTAAATGAATTTTAAATTTCAAGTCATAAATACCAACAACTGACCTATGATTTTTTAAAAAAGTTTAATTATAAAATATTTTAAAACATATAAAAAATTGCAGAAAGACTGTGGGACATTCGTGTGCGGATATAACATGCTAATATTTTGCCATATTTGCTTCAAATCTCTTTTATGGTTTTTGAAGCCTGTGAATTCTGTATCATTTCCTATTTCATTGCTCTTATGCTTTATTCATGCCTTCGCTCTTTTATCTTGATCAATCTCTTTTTTGTGTTTTGTTTCTTTTTTTTAAATATACAGTCTATACATGGTGTACAATCAGTGGTGCGCAATACCATCACACATTTGTGTATTTATCACCAGGATCAGTTTTACATTTGCCTCACTCCAGAAAAAGAAATGAAAAGAGAAGAAACTCATACATCCCATGGCCCTTAACCCCTCCCTTTCACTGACCTCTAGTATTTCAATCTACCCAATTTATTTTACCCCCTATCCCCCTATTATTTATTTTTTTATCCATATTTTTTACTCATCTGTCCATATGCTGGATAAAAGAAGCATCAGACACAAGGTTTTCACAATCACACAGTCACATTGTAAAAACTATATCATTATACAATCATCTTTAAGAAGCAAGACTACTGAAACACAGCTCAATAGTTTCAGATACTTCCCTCCAGCCACTCTAATACACTATAAACTAAAAAGGAATATGTATATAATGCATAAGAATAATCTCCAGGATCACCTTTTGACTCTGAAATCTCTCAGCCACTGAAACTTTGTCTCATTTCTTTCTTCCCCCTTTGGTCATGAAGGCTTTTTTAATCTCATGATGCCGGGTCCTGGCTCATCTCCAGGAGTCATGCCCCACATTGCCAGGGAGATTTGCACCCCTGGGAGTCATATCCCATGTAGGGGGGAGGGCAATGAGTTCACCTACCAAGTTGGCATAGAGAAAGAGGCCACATCTGAGTGACAAAAGAGGTTCTCTGGGGGTGACTTTTAGGCATAATTATATATAGGCTTTAGCCTATCGTTTGCAGGAATAAGATTCATAAGGGTGAGCCCCAAGATCAAGGGTTCAGCCTATTGATTTGGTTGTCCCCACTTCTTGTGAGACTATCAGGAATTATCCAAATGAGGGAGTTGAATATTTCCTCCTCACTTCCCAGTGCCCCAAAAGGACTTTGCAATACTTCTTTATTCACTGTCCACATTATTCTGGGATATATTGGGGCATCACACTAACCTGGACAAACCAACAAGATCTCATGCTATCCAAGATTCCATTTACTTGTGGTGTTCAACTAAACCGACCATACAAGTTAAATTAGGTAATGTGCTACCCAAATATAAATTATGTACCAAATATCTCTCCATTTGGTCTCACACAGAAGTTCAAGTTTTAAAATATGACAGTATCATCCTTTACCCTGCGTTCTGATCTACCTTTGTCCCATCCAGATCACCTTCATTCATATCTTGTAGTCAAAGTCTGATCCCTATTTTTTTTAACTTTTTAAACAGTTATCTTGATCAGTCTTGTAAGAAATTTTTCTGTTAAATTTTTCCAAAGAAACAGCTTGACTTTCTTTTTTTTATTAATTAAAAAAAATTAACACAACATTTAGAAATCATTCCATTCTACATATACAATCAGTAATTCTTAATATCATCACATAGATGCATATTCATCATTTCTTAGTACATTTGCATCGATTTAGAAAAACAGATAGAAAGACAACAGAAAAAGAAATAAAACGATAATAGAGAGAAAAAAATTTAAAAATTAAAAAAAAATAATAAAAAAAACTGTACCTCAGATGCAGCTTCATTCAGTGTTTTAACCTAATTACATTACAATTAGGTAGTATTGTGCTGTCCATTTCTGAGTTTTTGTATCCAATCTTGTTGCACAGTCTGTATCCCTTCAGCTCCAATTACCCATTATCTTACCCTATTTCTAACTCCTGATGGTCTCTGTTACCAATGACATATTCCAAGTTTATTCTCTAATGTCGGTTCACATCAGTGGGACCATACAGTATTTGTCCTTTAGTTTTTGGCTAGTCTCACTCAGCATAATGTTCTCTAGGTCCATCCATGTTATTACATGCTTCATAAGTTTATTCTGTCTTAAAGCTGCATAATATTCCATCGTATGTATATACCATAGTTTGTTTAGCCACTTGTCTGTTGATGGACATTTTGGCTGTTTCCATCTCTTTGCAATTGTAAATAATGCTGCTATAAACATCAGTGTGCAAATGTCCGTTTGTGTCTTTGCCCTTAAGTCCTCTGAGTAGAATACCTAGCAATGGTATTGCTGGGTCGTATGGCAATTCTATATTCAGCTTTCTGAGGAACCGCCAAACTGCCTTCCACAGTGGTTGCACCATTTGACATTCCCACCAACAGTGGATAAGTGTGCCTCTTTCTCCACATCCTCTCCAGCCATTGTCATTTTCTGTTTTGTTGATAATGGCCATGGTGGGTGTGAGGTGATATCTCATTGTGGTTTTGATTTGCATTTCTCTAATGGCCAGGGACACTGAGCATCTCTTCATGTGCCTTTTGGTCATTTGTATTTCCTCTTCTGAGAAGTGTCTGTTCAAGTCTTTTTGCCATTTTATAATTGGATTGGCTGTCTTTTTGTTGTTGAGTTGAACAATCTCTTTATAAATTCTGGATACTAGACCTTTATCTGATATGTTGTTTCCAAATATTGTCTCCCATTGTGTAGGCTGTCTTTCTACTTTCTTGATGAAGTTCTTTGATGCACAAAAGTGTTTGATTTTGAGGAGCTCCCATTTATTTCTTTCTTTCTTCAGTGCTCTTGCTTTAGGTTTAAGGTCCATAAAACTGCCTCCAATTGTAAGATTCATATGATATCTCCCTACATTTTCCTCTAACTGTTTTATGGTCTTAAACCTAAAGTTTAGATCTTTGATCCATTTTGAGTTAACTTTTGTATAGGGTGTGAGATACGGGTCCTCTTTCATTCTTTTGCATATGGATATCCAGTTCTCTAGGCACCATTTATTGAAGAGACTGTTCTGTCCCAGGTGAGTTGGCTTGACTGCCTTATCAAAGATCAAATGTCCATAGATGAGAGGGTCTATATCTGAGCACTCTATTCGATTCCATTTGTCGGTATATCTATCTTTATGCCAGTACCATGCTGTTTTGACCACTGTGGCTTCATAATATGCCTTAAAGTCAGGCAGTGTGAGACCTCCAGCTTCGTTTCTTTCCCTCAAGATACTTTTAGCAATTCGGGGCACCCTGCCCTTCCAGATAAATTTGCTTATTGGTTTTTCTATTTCTGAAAAATAAGTTGTTGGGATTTTGATTGGTATTGTGTTGAATCTGTAAATCAATTTAGGTAGAATTGACATCTTAACTATATTTAGTCTTCCAATCCATGAACACGGTATGCCCTTCCATCTATTTAGGTCTTCTGTGATTTCTTTTAACAGTTTTTTGTAGTTTTCTTTGTATAGGTCTTTTGTCTCTTTAGTTAAATTTATTCCTAAGTATTTTATTCTTTAGTTGCAATTGTAAATGGAATTCATTTCTTGATTTCCCCTTCAGCTTGTTCATTGTTAGTGTATAGAAATACTACAGATTTTTGAATGTTGATCTTGTAACCTGCTACTTTGCTGTACTCATTTATTAGCTCTAGTAGTTTTGCTGTAGATTTTTCAGGGTTTTCGACGTATAGTATCATATCGTCTGCAAACAGTGATAGTTTTACTTTTTCCTTTCCAATTTTGATGCCTTGTATTTCTTTTTCTTATCTAATTGCTCTGGCTAGAACCTCCAACACAATGTTGAATAACAGTGGTGATAATGGACATCCTTGTCTTGTTCCTGATCTTAGGGGGAAAGTTTTCAATTTTTCCCCATTGAGGATGATATTAGCTGTGGGTTTTTCATATATTCCCTCTATCATTTTAAGGACGTTCCCTTGTATTCCTATCCTTTGAAGTGTTTTCAACAGGAAAGGATGTTGAATCTTGTCAAATGCCTTCTCTGCATCAATTGAGATGATCATGTGATTTTTCTGCTTTGATTTGTTGATATGGTGTACTACATTAATTGATTTTCTTATGTTGAACCATCCTTGCATACCTGGGATGAATCCTACTTGGTCATGATGTATAATTCTTTTAATGTGTTGCTGGATTCGATTTGCTAGAATTTTGTTGAGGATTTTTGCATCTATATTCGTTAGAGAGATTGGTCTGTAGTTTTCTTTTTTTGTAATATCTTTGCCTGTTTTTGGTATGAGGGTGATGTTGGCTTCATAGAATGAATTAGGTAGCTTTCCCTCCACTTCAATTTTTTTGAAGAGTTTGAGCAGGGTTGGTACTAATTCTTTCTGGAATGTTTGGTAGAATTCACATGTGAAGCTGTCTGGTCCTGGACTTTTCTTTTTAGGAAGCTTTTTAATGACTGATTCAATTTCTTTACTTGTGATTGGTTTGTTGAGCTCGTCTATTTCTTCTCGAGTCAAAGTTGGTTGTTCGTGCCTTTCTAGGAACTTGTCCATTTCATCTACATTGTTATATTTATTAGCATAAAGTTGTTCATAGTATCCTGTTATTACCTCCTTTATTTCTGTGAGGTCAGTGGTTATGTCTCCTCTTCCATTTCTGATCTTATTTATTTGCATCCTCTCTCTTCTTTTTGTCAATCTTGTTAAGGGCCCATGAGTCTTGTTGATTTTCTCATAGAACCAATTTCTGGTCTTATTGATTTTCTCTATTGTTTTCATGCTCTCAATTTCATTTATTTCTGCTCTAATCTTTGTTATTTCTTTCCTTTTGCTTGCTTTGGGGTTAGTTTGCTGTTCTTTCTCCAGTTCTTCCAAGTGGACAGTTAATTCCCGAATTTTTGCCCTTTCTTCTTTTTTGATATAGGCAT
Source organism: Tamandua tetradactyla (assembly GCF_023851605.1). Lineage (NCBI taxonomy): Eukaryota > Metazoa > Chordata > Mammalia > Pilosa > Myrmecophagidae > Tamandua > Tamandua tetradactyla. The sequence goes on along the minus strand of NC_135327.1, from coordinate 128,754,366 downwards.
TTAGGGCAATAAATTTCCCTCTTAGCACTGCCTTTGCTGCGTCCCATAGCTTTTGATATGTTGTGTTTTCATTTTCATTCTCCTCGAGATATTTACTAATTTCTCTTGTAATTTCTTCCTTGACCCACTGGTTTTTTAAGAGTGTGTTGTTGAGCCTCCACGTATTTGTGAATTTTCTGGCACTCTGCCTATTATTGATTTCCAACTTCATTCCTTTATGATCTGAGAAAGTGTTGTGTATGATTTCAATCTTTTTAAATTTGTTGAGACTTGCTTTGTGACCCAGCATATGTTCTATCTTTGAGAATGATCCATGAGCACTTGAGAAAAAGGTGTATCCTGCTGTTGTGGGGTGTACTGTCCTATAAATGTCTGTTAAGTCTAGCTCATTTATTGTAATATTCAAATTCTCTGTTTCTTTATTGATCCTCTGTCTAGATGTTCTGTCCATTGATGAGAGTGGGGAATTGAAGTCTCCATCTATTATGGTAGATGTGTCTATTTCCCTTTTTAGTATTTGCAGTGTATTCCTCATGTATTTTGGGGCATTCTGGTTCGGTGCGTAAATATTTATGATTGTTATGTCTTCTTGTTGAATTGTTCCTTTTATTAGTAGATAGTATCCTTCTTTGTCTCTTTTAACTGTTTTACATTTGAAGTCTAATTTGTTGGATATTAGTATAGCTACTCCTGCTCTTTTCTGGTTGTTATTTGCATGAAATATCTTTTCCCAACCTTTCACTTTCAACCTATGTTTATCTTTGGGTCTAAGATGTGTTTCCTGTAGACAGCATATAGAAGGATCCTGTTTTTTAATCCATTCTGCCAGTCTATGTCTTTTGATTGGGGAATTCAGTCCATTAACATTTAGTGTTATTACTATTTGGGTAATACTTTCTTCTACCATTTTGCCTTTTGTATTATATATATCATATCTAATTTTCCTTCTTTCTACGCTCTTTTCCACACCTCTCTCTTCTGTCTTTTCGTATCTGTCTCTAGTGCTCCCTTTAGTATTTCTTGCAGAGCTGGTCTCTTGGTCACAAATTCTCTCAGTGACCTTTTGTTTGAAAATGTTTTAATTTCTCCCTCATTTTTGAAGGACAATTTTGCTGGATATAGAATTCTTGGTTGGCAGTTTTTCTCTTTTAGTAATTTAAATATATCATCCCACTGTCTTCTTGCCTCCATGTTTTCTGCTGAGAAATCTACACATAGTCTTATTGGGTTTCCCTTGTATGTGATGGATTGTTTTTCTCTTGCTGCTTTCAAGATCCTCTCTTTCTCTTTGACCTCTGACATTCTAACTAGTAAGTGTCTTGGAGAACGCCTATTTGAATCTATTCTCTTTGGGGTGCGTTGCACTTCTTGAATCTGTAATTTTAGGTCTTTCATAAGAGTTGGGAAATTTTCAGTGATAATTTCTTCCATTAGTTTTTCTCCTCCTTTTCCCTTCTCTTCTCCTTCTGAGACACCCACAGCACGTATATTTGTGTGCTTCATATTATCATTCAATTCCCTGAGCCCCTGCTCAAATTTTTCCATTCTTTTCCCTATAGTGTCTATTTCTTTTTGGATTTCAGATGTTCCATCCTCCAGTTCACTAATTCTAACCTCTGTCTGTTGAAATCTATCATTGTAGGTTTCCATTGTTTTTTTCATCTCTTCTACTGTATCTCTCATTCCCATAAGTTCTGTGATGTGTTTTTTCAGACTTTCCATTTCTTCTTTTTGTTCATTCCTTGCCTTCTTCATGTCCTCCCTCAATTTATTATTTTGGTTTTTGAAGAGGTTTTCCATTTCTGTTCGTATATTCAGAATTAGTTGTCTCAGCTCCTGTATCTCATTTGAACTATTGGTTTGTTCCTTTGACTGGGCCATATCTTCAATTTTCCTGGTGTGATTTGTTATTTTTTGCTGGCGTCTGGGCATTTAATCAGATTTCCCTGAGTGTGAGACCCAGCAGGTTGAAAGACTTTCCTGTGAAGTCTCTGGGCTTTGTTTTTCTTATCCTGCCCAGTATGTGGCGCTTGTCTGTCTGTGGGTCCCACCAGCAAAGCATGTTGTGGCTCCTTGAACTTTGAGAGGCTCTCCCTGCTGTGTGCATGGTGGAGACAGAGGAAAGGTTGTAGGCTGGTTTTAATGGCTTCAAATTGCGAAGTCCTGGGATCCGAATTCCCTGAGAGAGGGACTCCACCTGAGTTGCGTTTCACCCCTCCCGTGGGGAAGGTTCATGTGTAGAGAACGCTGAAAGCAGCCTGTTTCTGTGTTTGGGTCAGTTGCACCTTGTGTAATCCCGACGCTGATCCCAGAGGCAACCAAGCTTCCGTAGAAATAGCCGCAGAAGGCTCTGTTTCGCCCCCTTTCCTCTTTTTCAGTTAGTGCAATAGGCGACTTCCGCCTTGATCAGTTTCCCCTGAGCTAGGGACCTACTTCTAGTAGTCAGAATTTGTCCATTAACGCCACTATTGGTGTTTGGTTGGGCTCAGTCCCCGCTACTGTTTGGAGACTCTTTCCTTTCCCTCCGGGTAGCCACCTGTGGGGGAGGGGTGCTGGTTGCCGGCCTCCGCGGCCTGGGAAACTCACCGATCCAAGACTCATAGCCGGTCAGGGAAGCCACCCGCGAGGGAGGTGTGTCGGCCGCCAGCTGCCACGGCTTGGGAAACTCGCCTCTCCGAGACTCCCAGCCCGTCCGGGAAGGAGGGAGGGAGGGACGCCGGCCGCCAGCTGCCGCGGCCCGGGGAAGCGCTTGCCGCTTGGGGAGCTCTCCGCAGCGGATTCTCGCAGCCGGACCAGCCAATCCAGACTGGGGTACACTGTGTGTCTGGTCCCTGCCGTGGCCCCGGGAGCTGTTCTGCACTGTTTCTGGTTATTTGGTAGTTGTTCTGGAGGAGGAACTAAGATGCGCGCACCTTACTAAGCTGCCATCTTGGCCCCCCCTGCTGAAGGGTCAGCTTGACTTTCTTTATTAGTGTTTACTTCCAAATAATTTCTGTTCATATTTTTAAAATTTTCTTTCTTCTACTTTTTTAGATTTCTCTCATTCTATTTGTAACTCTTTAAGTTAAATTTTAGCTTATTAATTATCAGTCTTTTCTGTGAGCATCTAGGCATGTAAAATTTACTCCTAAATATCATTTCATTTTAGCAGCATCCCACAAATTCTGATATATAAAGATTTTGTTCTTATTGTCCAGTCATGTACGTGTATATATATATTTGTATATTTAATTTATATGTAATTATATATCCTAATTTATATATATGCTAATTTACACTGACTTTTATATAACTTACAAGATATTTAGATTTTTTAAAATAATTTTAATAGTTTAATTTTATATCTACATAAAACTTTAAATTCCCGACTATCTGAGCATGTTTTGTTGGTTTTAAAATTTTATTCCTTGTGGCCAGTAAGTGCAGTGAACAGCATATTGATTAGTTGAGTGCTGACCTGAGATCTCAAAGATAAAAGTTCGTAATCATAGGACCAGAAGGGACTTTAGATATCACTTAAACTTCCTCCTTCATTTTATAGGAAAATCAGGAACAGAAATGACAAATGACCGACCTGTGTCCATAGAAACACTAAAAATGTTTGTTTAGCATTAATTTTTATCAAGTACAATATAAAATACAAATTTGCTTCCCTGAAGGACATTGTTTGAGAAATTCCTCCTTAGTAGGCAGGTCTTTGTGCTGTTTAGTTAGTCCTGGATTAGTCCTGAGTCAGGCACGGAGGCAGGAACGACTACTGAATGCTAGTATAATCCTTGAGCACACAGTGTTTGAAGTTCAAGGTGCAACAGGGACCACACGTGCTGAAATCAAATCTTCTTTTGGCAGTTGGGAAGTTTTCTCTGTTTAGTTTTCTTCGAAAAAACAAACAGATTGGAGGATGATATATAATAGAAGTACAATTAAAGGGGAATAAGAAAAAGTTTATGATAGAAATGAAAAAAAAGTTTCTTTTCTTCCCTTCTTGCTCATATCTTTGTATAGCTGTATTTTCTTTTTAAAAAAATAGAAAAAAGCTAGTTTAGGGATGCTCAAATGTACTTTCTTTTTGTTTAACTATCTTCTAGTCAACTATCCTTCTTCCTGTTAATATTCAAATATAGACTCCAAAGTAAGGTTTTAGGTAATGTGCATCTCTTATGCTAAAAAAAAATCGCATAGAGCAATATATTTAGATTTCTGTTATTTGTAAAAAGGTACAGTGATGTAGTGGTTTCCTGGAAAGAGTTATATAATTTCATGAGATTGTAATTATATCATCATTGAATGTGGTCTGTATTGATTTTACATTCTCTCAATTTAGAACTGCATCTCAGAGAACCTGTAAGTGCCCTCTCTGCCTTACAGTAATTTTTTTGCTGAGGAGCATTTTGTGGGAACCTAAAGATTTTTAGTAGTCTAAGACATTTGTTGTTGTAATGGGCCTACAATGATTACCTGACATTGAAAAACAAAATCTGTTGCCTGTTCTCTGGTTAAAAATAAGCAATTTAGGAAACTCTAACTTAATAACAGAACCAAAAGTTATGTTTACCAAATTATTTATATAAAAATAATAATTAGGAGTTTTAAATGAAACTATAGGTAAGCAGAATGGCTGGCTATAGGTAACTAAGGTAGATTTATCTCATTAGATGAACGATGCTATGGTAGGCACTTCTCGCTTACACCATTGAGCCAAGTTTCATATGAACAAAATCCCTGGGATATGAATATAAAAATTCCCTTATCCATGTTCAAAAAGATCAGAAGGCATTTGATTTTATGATGGCTACTATAAAACAATTAGAGTATGTGCTGGACATGCCAGAGTCTAGTTATCAAGTCCATGCCTTTTGGAAATGCATTGCATCTTAGGGAATTTGTGAGCTGTACTCCTGGGAACCACTGTATCATCGTTTTCACGTTTTGTTTTTCACAGCTGACAATCCCCATGGGCAATCGGTATAAGGAAAGGCTCCTTCATAACAATAAAAATAGACTGAGCTCATTAGGTCTCTGTTGGGCTTCTTTAAAACAAAAAAACAACTCAAGAACTCATAAGAAAGCAGCAGCCCCTATTTACTGTGGTTTTCAGTGTCTTCCATTAACAGTAACTACTTCCTTATTACTTTTGTTTATATCCAGTTTTCTGGCTTTCTAGTTCTCAGTCTTTTCCCTTTTTTATGGAATGTTTGCTACGTAATATTCTTACACACTTTGTCTTCTGCAGTAGGAACTATGCATCTCTTAAGTGAAATTGTACTTTGTCAGCTAGATTTGTGGCCTGTCAGTTTTCAGAATGCTTTTTGATTGATGACTATGTGATAAGATCCTGTTGCTCATCAGTGAATATTAAAATAGTGTAGAGATGTTGTGTAACCACTTAGCTTTAGGTATTGAAGTGAGTGGATAATTTAGATGCTACTTGAGCAAGCATATACTAGAAATAGGGGTTGCAGACACAAAAGCCCAAAGATGTCATCCAGGAGTGTAAATGAAAGACAGGCTGCCTGTGATAATATAGGCCCTTCTCTTCTCTAGCTGATTTTGTCCTGTCAGAAAATGGAAGTGTAGGAATGGAGACTCACTGATAACATATGTTCCAATTATCAGGGGATGTGCAAATCCACATTTCAAGAACTCTGAAGGGTCTGAGATTTTTCCCTATTTGCAAGCTAATGTTAGTCTGTGCTTCATCTATGCTGTCAGTAGACATGAGACTAATGGGTCAAAGATAAAGGACTTTATTACTCATGACAGTAGCAGCAGCCAAAGTATCAATTTTTTTTTACACTATTTCTTGAGCCTCAGTTACCAGAGAGTGATGGTGGAAAGGGTCAGGTGACATCTGTACTATAGGAGAGAAATATGAATTTAGGGAACCTTGATCTTATAGGAAGTAAACATATGTGTCCTTTGCCCTGGAGAGAGAGTAGTTCCATCTTCCAAAGATGTTTACTATACAAACATCCTGAAGAACTTAGTCCAGAATAACCTCAGGCAACAGGGAGTCCTAGATTTTTTTATACTGAAGTGTACTGAATAATCTTCTAGAATTTATTTCCATAGGTTACATTAAAAATTTTATTTTAATCAATCATTAAATTAAGCCTTATTAGATAAAGTACTTTTTAAAAAAAAGTTTGTTGTGCTAAGTTAAAGTTTGGAAGGGTTGATTTATATTCTTGGTCGTAGACTTTTTTTTTGGATGCATGGTCTGGGAACCAAACCCGGGTTTCCTGCATGGAAAGTGAATATTCTACCACTGAACCACCCATGCACCCTATTCTTGGTTGTAGACTTTTATGTTTCATAGACCAGTATACTTTCAAAATAAATCTGTGGGACCATGAATGAAATATGTTAGCCTAGATTGGATCCTGGAGCAGAAAAGGGAAATTAATGAAAAACTGGTAAAATCCAAATAATATCTGGAGTTTATTAGACAGTATTATACCGATTGACAGTTTCTTAATTTTGACAAATGAACCATGGTAATATAAGATATTAACAATGTGGGAAACTGGGTGAGATAAATCTGGGAATTCTCTGTACCAACATTGCAATTTTTCTGTAACTTTAAATTATTCTGAAATTAAACATCTATTTTAAAAAAGAGAAAGAAGAAATATTGTAAGAATAAAGAGCAGTTATTAAAAGTTAAATACATTTAAGTTTTATGAAAATTCACTCTATTTTACTTATTTTTCTCATTTTGACATGAACTGGTAAAGATTTTGTCATGCACTAGTATAGATCCACTGATTATTTGCATTTGGAAACCACCACATGATAGCATTATTTAGTTTAATTTACTGTTAAATGAAATGAGTCTGTCTTTCTACTTTTCTTAGAGAGCCTGAAGAATCAGATATCCTTAACACTTTGTTTCTGAACAGATGTTTAGCCTGTGTCCCTTTTATGAATCCACACTGATTCTGTCCAATTTCAGATTATGAGTAATGATAAAGGTAGGTTGCTGTATTTTCTCCGATGTGGGATTTAGCATTTCTAGGAATTTCCTACTTACAGATGGCCCTAGAGAGACTCAGTATATTTCTGACTCAAATAATGACTGTAAGTGCTTTGTTTCACTATTGGATGAGAAGGGCAGGAATGGAGATGGGAGTGGGGAGTACAGGCTCTTCACGTCAATCACAAATAAATTGGGAAATTGGGACCTGGCAAGAAATGTGGCTTTTGTAGGTTAGCACCTAGTAAAATAGATTCTGGCTATGCAGCCACAAACATAAAGCACAATCTACAGAAATCTGCCTAGGTAATTTGTGACACAGGCAGTGGGAAGTTCTGGGTTTTCTGGGAGGAGGTATTGAATTGCAATCTGCATATACCTGGGATGAATCTAGGGAGTGGTAGAGATCAAGGGCAGGGCTTCAGTTCCTGCAAAAGAGTGTTGGTTAAAGCAGAGCTCTTCAACTGTGGCAGCATATTGGAATTATTTGGGGAATTTAAAAAAATCTTAAGCTTGGGGGTACAATGGTAGTTCAGTGGTAGAATTCTCATCTGCCATGTGGGAGACCCGGGTTCGATTCCTGGTCCATGTACTTCCCAAAAAATAAACAAATATGCCAGAGAAATAAAAAATGAACAAAAATTCAACAACAAATGGTGCTGCAATAACAAGGCACTTAATGAAATGTGACCCCACCATACAGCATACCAAAAAAAAAAAAAAGAAAGAAAAAGAAGCTCTGAGAAGTTCTGATGTAAAGGTCTGAGGTCTGGGGGTGGGGCTCGGTTATATCTTAAAAGCTTTTCCTTTGATACTAATGTATGTACATGTAGGGTTGAGAGCTATGAGTGAGCTAGAGCAGGGTAGGACAGGATCCTGCTTTGTGGAGGAGGTGAGCCCCAGTCTGCGGGGCAGAAGCCATCTTCATGGCCCGCCTCCGAGGGGAGAAGACTGTGATTCAGGGAGCTGTGCAGCTGCACAAGGGCTGCTGAGGGTAGGAGTGTGTGGGTGTCTGTACTGTCACCTTTTTAGGGTGACCAAATCATCACAGTTTGCCCATAACTTTCCTGAATTTATCACTAAAACCTGGGAATCTTCTTCGTCCCAGTCAAACCAGATGGTTGCTCACTCTATCCCCTTAAATTCAGACCAATGCATGTTGGGCTGTGCTCCCTTACTCTGTACATGCAGAATTCTTGCATATTCTCACCTCACTTCTTACCTCTCATTTGTTTGATAAAGCCAATTGGAAATGGACGAATGAGAAAATGATGGAGAAGAGCTATGGCCCCAAAGACTGTGATTTAAGTGCTTTGGAATATGGCCTAGCCATTGGGATTTTTAAAGCCTCCTGGGTAATTCTGATGTGCAGCCAAGGTTGAGAACCAATGCTTCAGTGTGTTCCTGAAGAAAAATGTGGAGTATTTGTTACATGCAGATTTTTCAGTCTCCTCTCTGAGCGGGAGATCTAGTAATCTGCATTATTAATACCCTGACATGTTAATCTTAACAAAGTATGAGAATCATAGTTCAAAGGGACACTATTGAATCCCTCCTACAGTAAATATTGCCTGACTGTACCCCTCTCCCTGTGTACAGAGCAGTTTGTGGTGTATTTTATTTTCTTGAGGAATCCTTTGCATTCTCTTGTGAGATAGCTTGGGTTGATATTAGCCCCATTGTATTGATGAGGAATCTGCAATTGAAGGAGGCTCTCTCTAACAGTCCACTGGGGATATGTCACAGATTGAGCACGTACGCTACCCTGACAGGAGACCATAGTTCAGTGGGGGAAATAAGAAAGGCACAGGAATGCAGGCAGAAAGAGGTGTTGTACAGATAAAACATTATAGGAATTCAGAGAAGGAAGAGGTTAGTGAGAAGTAATTTGGGAGGAGGAGGGAATCTGGGAAGATTTTATGGAGGAAGTGGTTCTGGCCAATTCTGGATATAAGGTAAATGACTATGGTGTCACTGCTGTGTTCAGTTGATCCCTTTTAAGGTTTTCATTGTTTTAAAACACAGGCTATGTAATTTCCTTTGTATTATCATCTTATCATACGTATAATACATTCTATTTTCTTTTGAGATTGTGCTATTTGTTTAAAAAAATTTGGTGTAAGTCTTTGAATTTGCAAAATAAATGAATATTTTGACTTCCTTAAAATTAAAATTGCAATTTTTCCCCCATTGGAGGGACCAGTGAACACATGGACTATTACACATTTCATTTTTACAGCAATAGGGCTGTTTTTTTTTAGCTCTAACTATTTAATTAGCTAAAAATAAACATCTGTACTGTCATGACAGTGTTTTTAAATCTCTGAGTGTGAAGAAAGTTTCAAGGACAATAGATCTATTTCTGTAATATAAGAGACAGTAAGGAATAAAGCTATGAGTGACAGCCAGATAAAGAGGCCAGCTCTATTAGGATAGGCTGGCTTTTTTTTTTTTTTACATCTTTCTCTGATTATATGCAATACCTGCTTCTATAAAGCATCTGAAGATGCTGAGAACCTTTATAATTGATAAGGTTTGAAAAAGTTTATTTAAATTAGTGGTTTTATTGAGATATATAATTTTAATAAAACCCAGTTTTATTTTAAAATGCAATATATGTTTTAAAAAATAACTGCAAAGAAAGGCAAGTATATGTATTCTTTTTATTATCTACTGAAATTTAAAATGCATAGATCGTTTGATCTACTAGGTCCAGCCACACAGCTAGCAATTTATGCAATGTATATACTGACAGAAGTGCATGCAAATATAGGAAAAGATGTTTGTTGCAATGTTAATTACCCCAGCAGAAAAAAAAAAGGCTAATCTAAATGTCCATTGGTATAGGATTGTTTAAATGAATTGTGGTTCACTCCTACAATGGAATATTATCCAATCATTGAAAAAAATGAGTTATTGATATAAAAATAGCAAAGTTCCTTAAGGAAAACAATCAAGTGGCATAGTGGGAAACCATCTGTATATTGAAAAGGATAAACATGCATGTATGTATATATATGTTTACCTAAATATGCATAGACTGTTCCTGACATGGTGTACAAAATCTGTTAAAAATACTTACCTCTTTGGAGCAGCTGTAGCCTGGGAAATATATATGAGGGGGTTGTTTTTATTCTTCCTCATGTACTACTCTGAATTCTTAGAATCTGCCTCAAGGGTGTATTATTTCGAACTGGCAAGAAAGAACTAATTACAAAGTGAAACAAAAAGATGTTAAATTTATTAATGATTTTCATAGATTTATATAGATTAAAGAAGCCCTTTAATGTTGAAGCCCCTATCCTGGACTAAAATGTAAAATTCCAGGTGTGTTAAGGGAAAAAAAATTTCATTACTATAGTTCTTAGATTGAATAATTCTTGATTTATGGCAAATAACGCCTGAAAAAAATTACAAGTATTAATGTCTACCATTCTTTAGGAGAATTACATCTATCACTAGTTAGGAGCCTCAAAATTTGAATTAAAATAGTTCAAATTTATGAGATTTTTTTCCTGGTGTTTATGCTTCTCTTCAAGTGTCAGGGAAACATTTGATGATGATTCAACTGTATTGAGTTCTTCACTTCATTTGCAGTGTTAGGCTTTTGTGCAGATCGTGTCCTGACCTTATGTTGCCTGTGGATTGACTCCTATTTTTTAGAATCAGAAATCAGTGTAGAATATTTTAATCTCTTTAGCTAATCATTTAAACATCTGTTTAACTCTCCCTCAATATAATTGAGGACTGTCTTTCAAAATGAATTCTTTGTCCTTTCAATAATTTAACATTACATCTTCAAAGTTGGTATTTTAAAGAAAACTTCAGTGATATTTTTATAAAACATTTTTTATATGACGATGTTCCAAACTATACCACCTTTGCTCACTCATATTAATTTACCACATGCAGTGAGTTTTGACTTCAATTGTTCCTTTTTCTTATATCATAATTCTTGTGATTATTGTCTCCTTGTTTCTACTATCTTTATATCTACTGTTTACTAAGAATCTTAGATTTCTGAGAGATCTGATTGGGTTATTTAGTCACTGTTTATGGTAGGGAAACACTTTTAGAAAATGGTCTTTTTTATCCAGATCACCTCTTTGGCTGTTGGCCTGTAGTGTCTGGCCAATAGAAAGCTAGAGTGCTGATTCCTGGTCCAATCAGATGTGTCCAGAAAATCAGGGTCATGTCAAATATAACACAGGAACTTCTTTCTTATGCACATAGATCCTAATTTTATGGATGGTTCACAAGTACAACAGCTCAGCAGAGGATAATTTTACTTCTGTTAAATTAATCCCAAGCTCTACTCAAAAATAAAATTAAAATAAAATAAAAAATAAATCAGTTGAGGAGAAAGCATAGGTTTGTATTGAATAACCCATAGCTTCTATGTCCAACTTATAAGTACTGTAGGGAAAAGGACATAGGCCTTTCATTCACACAAAGTTTGCATTCCAACTTGGCAATTTACCAAGTGGATCACCTTGGCTCTCAGAGATTGTATCCTCCAATGTATAAAAGGGAATAATATTTCTTTGTAGGATTGATGTGAAGATTTAATGTGATTGTATATGTAAATTGGGTAGAACAATAATTGATGTATAGTATTATAATAGTAGGAAGCATTTATTGGGTGCTTACCAAGCACCAAGCATTATTGTAATCCCTTTATGAATTTAATTCTCATGACAGTGCAATGAGATTATTATCCCCATTTGACAAGAAATTGTAGGAAATTGAGATATAGACAAGTTAAGTAGCTTGCTTGTAGGTATACAGCTAGTAAGTGAAGGAGCCAGTAGCTCTTCCACATTACCTCTACACTACTCTGACCCTCGCTGTGAAGTCAGAGCCTCACTTCCTAGTGACTATCTTTTTCTCTACTCCCAAGACCCTACGAGCCTTTTGGTTTTTTTCCCCAGGTCAAATCCAGATGTGAAGTACAATGTTAATTTGTCATCCATCAAATCCAGTTACAATCCTCAGCTGTGGATGCTCAGTGACTTTCCTGGGATCTGGATATGTCAGGGATTGTATTGTGTACCATTTTGCTTGCTCTGCACCCCCTCCCCAAAGCTGAGATTTGCCACATCCTGCTGGTTATCTCAGGAAGAGCAGAAGTCTCAGTCTAGGCTGCCTTGCTTGGAACTCCAGTGAAGAAAATGTTTCCAGGCATGTTACATCATGATGTCTTCCTGTTCTCTCTCCTTCACTTGTCAAGCAATGAATATTTTAAGTAGGGTTAATCCTTAAAGCAGACTATAGACTAAGTAACACTTGCCTCTTTAAATCCCCTGTTCCATCAGTTCTTACTATTTTACTCTTTCATAGGTCAGTGAGTAAGTTTAATTATCAGCCTTCAGATACTGAAGAAAGAGGAGATTAATGGGGGAATGGGAAAAGGTCATTTAGAGTGGTGCTTTCTCAAACTTTAAAATCTTGTTAAAATGCAGATTCTGATTCCGTATGTCTGGGTCAGAGCCTGAGATTCTGTATTTCTAACAAGCTCCTGGTGATGTCAGTGATGCTGGTCTAATGGGCCACACTTTGAGTAGCAAATATTAAAGACTGAGGCACTACCCGGAGAGAAATTCTGCTCTCAGGCACATTTAGTCCAAATAAATGACTCTCTTTTAGTGGAATTTAGTATATGTCATTGGATGCTAGAAGAAACTTCAGTTTCAGGCCCAGTTCCTACACTCTGCTTACCAGTAAGGCCATTCCTGATCTGAGAAATAAGTGTAAATTTACCTGTTTGACTGTCAAGATTTGATATAAACACTGTAAAAACTGACATTTTCCCCCATAAGCTTAATTTAGGTGACTCTCAAATGATTTATTTCATTTTTATTTAGCTTTACACAGAAGATTATTGCCTTGCTGCTGCTCAAGCTTGAGTCTTTCATGAGTAGGTTAACAGATGGTTAAACCTATCGTGGAGCAAGGACCACGTGTGCCTTTCAATATCTGTTTCTTTTCTCCTTTAATGTCACCTACATAAAAGGAAAGTTAAGTCAAATTTTATTTTCCTGGCTTTGATTTGGTGTTGGCTCTCTAGGAATGTTTATGAATAATTCTGTTTGAAATAGTTTGATAATACTAATCTGAATAATGAAATAGAATACAGGACTTTACGTATGGAAGTGCAGTATAAGCAGAAACCTGTGAAATTATGTGGCTGATTCTTCTCGTGATGGAAAAGGTTTATGTTCTCTATTTCCATTTTCAGGGAGGAGAACACTGTTACTACCAGGGTCATATCCGAGGAAACTCTGACTCATTTGTCGCATTGTCAACATGCCATGGACTTCAGTAAGTGTTCAAAGAATTATTTATACCATTTATTCTTTCAGTAACAATTATTTTCTTTGTTTTTAATGTGCTATAGTTGAAATCCCTATTTTATGTCAAGAAATAATTTTAAATGGGTGATGGATCTGATCTTTTTCGCTTTTAGGTGGTTTATAAACCAAGCAGATTTTAAAATTAGAGTTGCACAAACGAGGGACTTTTGAATTATGATATGATGCTCGAAAGTGATATTTGAAGCATTTTTTCTAGTGTCATCCAAATTCAGATGTGAGTGGGTAACTGTTTTTTTTTTTTGTTTCTTTGAATGTTTGGCCTTGGTTACTAATTCAATCCCTTCTTTCATTGATGTTAGTTTTTATATGTTCATGGAAAAATAAACATTTCAATAGATGTAAATTCTTGAGTTTTTAAGCAAAGACAAAAGGCTGAAAGTGACCTCATGAGCTCTTGTTCCAGCCTTTTTTTTTTTTTTAAGCCAGAATCGTAGCTCACCTGCAGCCGGCTCTGGACTCTGAGAGGGTTCCTTCTGTTCTCAGCCATCCGCATAGAACGGAGTACTTCATCCTTCCCCAAGGCCTTCCTTTCTCAGCCTTCACCGTGAAGGAATATCTGCTAGTGTCTAACATGGAAATAGATCTGCTTCCCTTGTCTTTTTGACAATCTGATCAACAGGTGGCCATCTCTTATTTGGCTTGAAGCCTCTTATAAAGCTACCGTGTTATTCCTCAGCACTCTATTTAGACTAAAACATCTCAGTTCCTTCTTGTTGACTTTATTTTATTAGTACTAAACAAGCCAGTATTTTAAATGTAATTTCATTAAATTTTCGGTTGATAACTTTAAAATACCTCCTTTCTGTTACTGTGTTAGAGATGGATTTTTCAACTAAATAAACAGCCATTGAGTGTCTGCTGTGTGCCAGCTACGAATATTAAGGCCATTAAGCATGAACCCTGTCCTTAGGTAGTTTACAATTCAGTGGGGAAGCCAAATCTGTCCAACTTCCTACTGTGGAATGTGATAGGTATATTTATTTTCTTTGAAAGAGAAAGACACTGGCAAAAATGCTAACTTAGAGTGGGAATTGAAGAGTGAGGTAAAATTTGAGGGTTCCAGAGAAAGGTTACCTGAAGAAATTGGAAGGGGTCCCTGAACAGGCCTCGATAGAATCTTCCAGAGGAGGTTAGATTGACAGATTGTCGAGAAATCTAGGAAAGAGATCTAGTGGGAAAGGCCAGAAAACCTAGCTAGTCTACTTGTGTGATACCTGTGGTCAGGTATGGCAGCAGGTAAGTTAGAGAAGCCAAAAGGCAAGAACAGGAGGACTAGTTAAATACAGAAGGAGGGATATGCCTGAGAACATGAAACACTTCCATTTGCTTGTCAGTTTTTCCAAAAGACTATTTTACTTTAAATAAATAGTATTTTAACAAACATGGGAATCCATGCTTAATATCTGGGGGCCCTGGTTTTCTTACATGGAAAAAAGAAACGTCGTGGTCCCTTTCAGCAGTGAAATTGTTTTATCTGATCTCAAACTAGCACAGCTTTTCACTGGGAATACTGCAGTTGAACCTGTTGACATTGTAGGGAAGAGTGATATGAAAAATAAGTTACTTTTTCTCTCTTCTTAAATTCTCAATACAAAGCCACAGTATAAGGAACTTGCCTAGTGCTTATGAAAATTTATTTCTTAGATTCCCAAGTGAACATGGTATGGTGAGAATTGTTGAGGAGATACTCCGCCCTTCCAAGGGCTCTAATACTATGGAGACTTGAGCCCCTAACAACAATACCTTGCTGCTAATCCTGCAACAGCCATTTGGAGGATGAAATTTAACTTTAAAGAATTTTGCAGTGGCTAGATAAAAGAGGTGGAAACCAGAATCCTTCCTCAGTAGTTTTAACTAAGTGAAATTTACTTCTGTCCTTAGAAACTTGCTTTGTTTAAAACTAAACAAAAATAAACAAATAGAAAAACCACCTTGTGTTCAAATATGTTAGGACTTGAACATATTTGTCCTAACAAATATACTCTTTGTTATAAATATACTCTTTTACCTTTCTGTTATTTGTTAATTATAATTTCCCAACTCAATTTTACCTTCTGAATTGTGAACAAATTGCTGACAGAAATGTTTTCAGAAGATATCACTAAATATAAATCACTGACATTATCTTATAGTGATTTACATATGAGGTATATTATTTCATCCATGACTTATCCTTTGAGTACATAAGCAAGTACAATTTTGAGATTTTATTTTCATTTTTCTTGATTTACTGAATTCACTTGAAGAATATGAAGGGGAAAATGATCAGGTTCATATTCCTTTTCCATAAAGAATGTGCAGTCACACAACTTTCACATACGAGGAATCAAGGGGCAATATTTTGGTTCTGATGCACGGGTTATGTTGCTGTTATGACAAAATCCTGTAACTATGGTAACCTTAAAGAATGGAATCAATGTGAGTTTATTGTCCTCTTGTGGTGGTTTTTCAGAATGACTGTTTTTCTTTCAAAATCTTGTTTTGATGCAGTTGTTTTAATTTCAGCTCAGTTGGCCTGTAGCACATGGCTTAGTTCTAGCTGCAGGTTTTTATCAAGTATATGCCATGTTTTATGGACTCAGTATTCTTACTGGAATTTTGTATAAATGTAGTAAAATTGTGTCACTCTTCAAACAAAACAAATAAAACGCATACTCTTTCATTTTTAAGAATCATTAATGGTATTTTATCAGATAGGAACCAGAGTCCACTGGTTCCTGCTTTCTTTATACTATATATCATAATGTTTAAACCGTTAAAAATAGCAAATTTCCCCACTGTATGCTAGCCTAATGCAAGAGCAAATACACCTGGTGCTATTTAAACAAAATAAACTGTTTGCTACTTAATCAGTATTGCCATGTGAACTTTGGGAGAGGGTAATTGTTTTATACAATTTCCTGGATGGGTCTGGCCAGTTCTCGGCAGGAGTAAAAAGAATATTCTCTGCCATTTTGGTCTACTATTTCCAAAAGGATCTGCTCTTTAATTCCTTGGGTATGTATTATCAGTAATATCTTACAAACCGAATCTGTTTTTTGGGGGGGTGCATGGTCCGGGAATCAAACCCGGGTCTCCTGCATGAAAGGTGAGCATTCTACCACTGAACCACCCATGCACCCTGAATCTGTTTATTTTCTAAATGCAATATTATTCACATTCAGAAAGTACACTTTTGGTTGAAACCTTGCAGATATGGAAATGGCAGTTCTAAGAATGTATAAAAGTTGAGAATATGTGGAAAATGCTCATCAGGAATGAGAGACTTTTGATAGAGGCAGAGTTTGAGGCCATTATAATTATAGCTCAGGAAACCAACTGATTTTTGCTAAGGCATCAATGAAAGACAAATGCTATTTTATGTTTAACAGCTTGTGTGACATGCAGTCATTTCCATCTGAAACTGAAAAATGACTGCAGAAGATTAAGTTATAGCTTTACTCCCCTCTGACTCCTGAGAGATAAAACAAGTTCTTTCAGTACCATAAGGGCCTTATTTCAGTAGAAGGACAGTATTTTCCTAACAGGGGTGGCTAACAGGAATATCTCCAAGTAGAAATGGAGACAGTATGTTTTACAAGCCCTCTGAGTGGTTTCTCAGGTGGCTGATAGCTATCTCTAGCCTAAAAGATCCAACACCAAACTCAAGATTTACCTCTACTCTCTGCTCCCTTCTCCCTGCTTTCCACATTCTGCTTGTTCTACCATCTTTTCCATCTTATTAAATGGCAACCACATCATTCAGGTAGTTCAAGTCTCAACCGTAGAGTCATCTATGACTCTTCTTTTCTTTACACTTCTTTCTCTTCCATTTCTAATCCATCATAAATCCTATTGGTTCTATTTTCAAAATATATTCAGAATTTGACCAATTCTTACCACCTTACCACCACCATCCTGATCTAAACTACCATTTTTTCTTGCCTGGATTACTGCAGTAGCTTTCCAGCTTCTGTCCTTGTTGTTATGAAGGTTATTATAACAGTAGCTGGGTTGGCACTTTTAAAACTTGAGGGAGATTGTTTTCTTCCTCTGCTTATTTCTCTCAAAGTAAAAGCCAAGACCCCAAGGGCATATGTGAAAAACCCACCACTAATACATGCTTAATGGTAAAAGTCCGAAAGCTTTCCCTCTAAAATCAGGAACAAGACAAGGATGTTTACTTCCACCACTGTTATTCAACCTTGTTTTGGAGGTTCTAACCAGAGCAGTGAGGCCAGAAAAATAAAGAAAAAGTATCCCATTTGGAAAGGAAGATAGAAAACTTTGGGGATGATGTGATCGTATATATAGAAAATCCTGGAAAATCTACAATAAAGTTATTAGAACTAATAAATGAATTCATCAAAGTGATGGGTTACAAGATCAACATGCAAAAATCAGTAGTATTACTATACACTAGTAATGAACAGTGTGAAGTGAAAATTTTAAAAATTCCATTTTACAATAGTAACTAAAAGATCAGATATGTAGAAATTAGTCTAACAAGGATTTAAATGACTTATATACAGAACTCTATAAAATATTACTAAAAGAAATCAAAGAGACCTAAAGATATGGAAATACATTCATATTCGTGAATTGGAAGACTGAATAATGTTAAGATATGAATTCTACCCAAAGTGATTTAAGTTTCAACACCACCCTAACCAAAATTCTAACAGAGAATTTTGTTAGAATTCTCTAACTCTAAAAGATGCAGGGCCAGATAGCAGTGTAGGGACTGTGGAATTTAGTTAGTCTTCTAGAGCAGCTGTTAAATAGCCAGGAACTGTCTGGAACAACTGTTTGTGGGACATCTGTGACTGGACACACACATCATATACCACTTTAGAACAGGTGGAAGGGCTGAGATCACTGCACAGAACTGTAAGTAACACTTCCAGACTGCAGAGGCTGGCACTCCTCCCCCATAGGGAAGAGAGAGAGAGAGAGAGAGAGAGAGAGAGAGATACCTATTCACTGTTGGTAGGGGAGTAGAATGGTACAGTCCCACCCCAGAGGGCAGTGTGGTGGTTCCACAGGAGGCTGAGTATATATTTGGAAAAACTGAAAGCAGGGGCATGAATGTACATTTGTATACTGATGTTTATGGTGTCAGTATTCATGATTTATAATGGATGGAGGTGGCTTAAGGGTACATTGAATGATGAATGGAAAGGTGAACTGTGGTGCATACATATAGTGTAATATTGAGTGGCTACAAGAAGGAATAAGGTTGTGAAGCATGCAACTAGGTGAATGAACCTTGAGGACAGTATGTTGAGTGAAATAAGTCAGGAACAAAAAAGATATTATAATGCTTCTCACTATTATCAACTGACTACAATGTGCAACTCTGAGAATTAAATTCAAGAGCATAGGTTAGCAGGGGAAGGCTTAATTGTAAAGGTTTCTAGATTGTAAGCTCTTGTAGCAGTCATATCTATTCCTGATTTGTAACAGTTATTTATAAATTCTGAGATGCTCAGCTCTTTATGTATATCCTGGTTATTCCCTGGAACTTTGGGCATCTGTGTGACACCTGCAACTCAGAGCTCGAGTTCTGCTGCCATGAAAATCATCATTACCCCATTAAGCAACTGTTTATTTAGAAAACTGAAAAATAGATCAGACTTCAGTTAGAGATATGAATGAAGCTGAGCTGGTTAGGACAGGGTAAAGGATGATATTGATTGTATTTGAAAACTTCAACTTCTATGTGACACCAAAGGAAGAGATGCTCATTTGTTGTAAAATTTATATTTTCAGTAGCACTCTATCTAATTTAACTTTTATGGTCAGCTAATTCAACCATTAAAATTACTTGAATAGGAGTGGTATCTTGTGGTTTGTACAGGTTAGTGTGATGCTCTGATATATGTCAGAGTAGTCTGGGCAGGAGATAAAAAGGTTTTTGCAAAGTCCCCTTGAGGGACTGGGGAAGAATGTGGAAATATTAAAACTTCCCCACCTTGGGAAGACCTGATATTCTTATGAGCACTGAAGACTACCAATTTAATAGGCCAAGCCCTCAGTCTTGGACCTTGCCCTCATGAACCTTATTCCTACAAAGGAGAAGTTAAGAATACTTATAATTATGCCTAAGAGTCACCCCCAGAGAACCTTTTTTTTTTTTTTTGCTCAGATGTGACCCCCTCTCTCTAAGCAAACTCAGCAAATAAACTCACTGCCTTCCCCTCTACATAGGGACATGACTCCAGGAATGAGCCTGTCCCTGGCACCATGGAATAGAGAAAGCCATCTTGACCCTAATGGGGAAAAGAAATGAAACAAAATAAAGTTTCAGTGGCTAAGAGATTTCAAATAGAGGTGAGAGGTCATTCTGGAGGTTATTCTTATTTGTGCATTATATAGACATCCCTTTTCAGTGTTTGGTGTATTCAAATAACTGGATGGAAATGCCAGAGACCATTGAACTGTAGTCCAGTAGCCTTGATTCTTGAAGATGACTTTCTAACTAGATAGATTTTATGGTGTGACTGTATATGATTGTGCAAACCTTGTGATTGATACTCCCTTTATCTGGTGTATGGGCATATAAGCAAGAAAATAAATAAAAGACAAAAAATAAATAAATAATAAGATGGGGATAGTGGGTACGAGATGTTTTGGGTATTCTTTTTTACTTTTATTTTTAGTCTTATTTTTATTATTTATAGAGTAATGAAAATGTTCAAAAATATATTGTGATGATGAATGCACAATTATATGATGATACTGTGACTGATTGTCTACTTTGGATAATTATATGATATGTGAATAAATCTCAATGAAATTGTGTTAAAAAATCCCAGCAGTGTTTCTATTAGAGTTCTCTAGAGAAACAGAATCAACAGGAAATATCTGTAAATATAAAATTTATAAGTATCTCATGTAACTGTGGAAACGTAGAGTCCAAAATCCGCAGGGCAGGCTGTGAATAGATGGAGGGTCTGGACGAACTCCACAGGAGAGGCTCACCAGCCGAAGCAGGAAGAGAGCCTGTCTCTTCTGAATCCTCCTTAAAAGGCTTCACGTGATTAGATTAAGCATCACTCATTGCAGAAGACATGCCCCTTGGCTGATTACAAATGGAATCAGCTGTGAATACAGCTGATGTGATTATGATTTAATTCTATGAAATGTCCTCATAGTAACAGACAGGCCAGCACTTGCCCAACCAGACAAGCAAGTCCCACCACCTGGCCAGGTTGACACATGAACCTAACCATAACAGCGTTCTTTTCAGAAATGGAAAAGCCATTTATTTATTAAATGTATATGGTAGAGTGAGGGACCCTGAATACCCAAAGCCATCTAAAAAAAAAAGAACCATCTTGGAGGACTCATGCTTCCTGAGCTTAAAACTTTTTACAAACCAACAGTAAACAAAACAGCCTGGTAATGGCACAAAGACAAACATATCCACACATGTAATTGAATTGAGGGTTGCAGAAATCAGCCCTCACCTCTATGGCCAAGGCCGTGAAGTCCACTCAATTGGGAAAGAAGTCTCTTTGGCACCTGATGCTGAGAAAATTGGATGTCCGTATGCAAAAGAATTATGATGGGCTCCTATCTCCTATTTTTGAGTACAAAAATCAACTCAGAATGGATGAGGGATCTAAATATAAGAAGTGGAACTATAAAACTCCTAGAAGAAAGCATGCAGAAGCATCCTCAGGACCTTGTGTTAGGCAATGGTTTTTTAGACTTTATACCGTAAACATAAGCACCAAAGTAAAAACTACATAAATGGAGCATCATCAAACTTCAATACACTGCCTCTCCCTCATAGGGTTGTGGAAAAGATTAAACGAGTTAATAGGTGTAAAGTACTTAGTTTATGATAAGTTCATGAGATGTGTTGGCTCTTGTTTCTAAGTTGTCTTTCAGCCATATGGTGGGCAGTCCACTGTAAGTGTGGTTCCTTACGACCTGCATCAGAATCACCTGTGGTTTGTTTAATACATAAAAATCTTAGGACCTTGAAATGTCGGAGTTTTAAAAAACAGTCTGGGTGTGTCTTTGCATATTAAAATTTTCATCATACTTTTGTCCCATGGAGGAGCAGTGGTTATGCAGGGTGCATTTGTTGTTGGCTCGGCTGTTTGTTGGCTCTGTTCCCTGTTTTCTCCTCTGAAGACGGAGCTGCGATTGTAAATACATGGCCTTAAGTTGGAGAGATGGTGTGGAGATGCTTCCTCTACTATTACAAGTATTGACTAGATGGAGGAGTAACGGGCAAAGGCTAGAGAATGACAATCTTGATCATGGGGAAGGAATCAGAGGAAGGGGCTTTTCCCTCAGGGGTGTGTGTGTGTGTGTGTCTGCCTGGTGGTGATAAGTGGGACTGAGAAATGGAAAATGTAATATTCTGGCCTTCTGAATGCTGCTGATTTAAAAATGATCTTGTTCTGAGGAGAGAATCAATAGCCAACTGTAATTATTTTCCTGTCCTTGGCAGTGGGATGTTCTATGACGGGAACCACACATATCTCATTGAGCCAGAAGAAAATGACACCTCTCAAGTAAGTGCTCCTTCCATTATGCTGTGGCAGATACTGGGGAAGGCAGGTTGATGGGGAGAACTTTTTCTACCACTTTTTTCCTCTACTCTTAATTCAGTTTCAAAATTTTAAGATTGGAATAGTAAATATATGTTGAATTAAATATTGAATAAATCAAAACTGCAAGTTTTTAAAAAAATTTTGTCCCTTACTGTTCCTTTTATGTTGAACATACTTTCTGTATCAAGTGTACTGAAGTTTCCTATCCCCACCATTAAGTACTATACTCATATCCACCTTTGTTTTCTAGATCCCAGATTTTTCTCTATACCTGTTATCTTTAAGTCCCAGTGCTGATGAAATTTAGAGAAATCTAGTTCTTCTTAATTATCTCTCTCACTTTAGTTGAAATAGTGATTTCCTACAAATTAGGAAAGAATTGAGTTGATGTTATTGATGACAGATAAGCACAAGAAATTAAATTTTATGTCTGTATACATAGATATTCTTCCTTGTACTATGCAACACTGATCAGGTACATAGACAAGCAAATAATTCCAAACAATGTATATTGTTTTGCCACCCATTTCTCTGTGGGTGCACTGCTGGCTAACCTGTCACTTGGCTTGACAATGTGATTTGTTAAGGTAGTATAATTAAACTTAACCTATTTATGATATTCTAAAATGTTTTTTAAGTAATCGAATGAAACCAGATAGAATGATTTGAATATACACTAATTTTTCTTAGAAGAAGAATGTGGCTTTTTACCAAGTTTTTCACGGAGTTCTGTATAATGCTAGAATTTTGAAGGAGGGTTCACTAGAAATTGCCTTGTACCAATCATCCTGCTCCCCAATACCAGGAAGTTGTTAGCCCTGCAGTCTTTGCCTAGCAAAGCCATCTGGCTTTTAATAGGTGCAGGGATGCATGAAAAGGAACCGGTCATAAAAAACATTAACCCATTTTCCCAGATGTCTTACTTCTCCTTAGGGGAATACGTCCATTCATTTATTTTTCCATTACTGCAGGCTTTGGCATCTGTGTCTGTGAAGGCATTTTGCTTCTAATTGGATATTGCTCTGATGCTGATCAAGAGTGGGTAGGAGGGGTTATGCAATTGCCCTTCTTCTCTCCAAGCCCAGGAGAGTGCATAACCAAGCTTTGGTTCTTTTAAGGGTCTCAGCTTCTCCAACTTTCTTTGCTTGAGGCCCTGAGATATCAACCATACGGTGCTTAATTTCTCTTGTTTTTGTCATTTCAGGAGGATTTCCATTTTCATTCAGTTTACAAATCCAGATTGTTTGAATTTCCCTTGGATGATCTTCCATCTGGTATGACAGTTATGTAGTGCCCTCCTTTTTTTCTTTCTTTTTTTTTTACAAAAAGGAACGACTTTAATAATTTATTTTAATGCTTTAGAACTAATCTATATGTGGAGTAGCATTACCCACGACTGCTCATGGGATTTTTAGAGGGAAAGTTAAGTCACATTAATATAGAGAATAAAATACAAACTGGTCTCATGTTTATGATGGATGAGTTTAGAAAGCTGTAACTTGAGCACAGTGAAGGAAACTTTGTAAAACTTCATAAAATTCTGATACTAGGGCGGACCACAGTGACTCAGCAGGCAGAGTTCTTGCCTGCCATGCCAGAGACCCAGATTTGATTCCAGGTGCCTACCCATGCAAAAAAAAAAAAAAAAAATTTCTGAGACTCAAAATAAGGTACTCAAGGAGATATAATGTTGGAGCAAGAATTGGTCAGCATAGAGAGGACATAAAACCCCACTTTTGGTGAAATACTGATTTTGTAAACATAGGGATGAACATTTAATCATTTTCCCATCAGTTGTTTTCTTTATCCCTTTTTTCTGTCCCTGCATTTTAAGAAATGTTAAGATGATTATTATGATTAGTATTTTTATTAAGACGTGCTATTCTTGAAACTTTTAGTCTTGGTCTTTTAGACCAAGTCTATAGGTCCATTTATTTATAGATATTGACTTGAAGGTTGCATCTAAATCTGTTGTGAACCTTAATCTTCATGGATGAGATGAACAGATCACTTGTCCCACTGGAGGAGAGCGAATATGCAGGGTGCATTTCTTGTTGACTGTGCTGGACTCCTTCTGAAGACAGAGCACATTCTAAATACCTGGCTGTAAGATTGATGGTGTGGAGATGCTTCCTCTTTTAGTGAGCCCCAAACATGGCCACAATGCATTCTAATTTTTAAAGTGGTTTTATTGAGATATATTCACATACCACAATCCATACAAAGTATGCAATCGATGACTTTTAGTATAATCAGAGTTGTCCATTCATCACCACAGTCAAGTTTAGGACGTTTTCATTACTTGAAAAAGAAAGATTCCATATCCCTTAGCAGTCACCTTTCAATTCTTCCATCCTTCCCCAGCCCTACATAATCACTAATCTAATTCTGTCTCTATAAATTTATTTATATTTATATTTTATATAAATGGAATCAAACAATATGTAATACTTTGTGTCTGGTTTCTTTCACTCAGCATAATGTTTTTTAAAAATTATTTTTACTTATCTAATTTTAAGTAGAGAGGTTCTAGGTTTACAGGAAAGTCTTGTGAAAAATAGCAATGATCCCATATACCCCCTTATTGTTTACACGTTGCATTAGTATGGTACCTTTCTTACAATTGATGAAAGAATACTAAAAAAAATTACTGTTAACTATTGAACAGTTTACATTAGGTAAATTTTTCCCATATGTCACCTTGTTTTTAAGACCTTATAATAGTGTCATACACTTGTTCATGAAAGGGCTTTCTTGTATTTGTATTATTAACCACAGTCCATGGACAACAAGGTTCACTATGCTATACAGTCCCATGTTTTATCTTCTAACTTTCCTTCTGATAACCTTCTCGACCCAAAACTTCCTCTTTCAACCGCAATTACACCCATAATTTAGTGGTGTGAATTACAGTTACAATAATGTGTTACCATCACCACTATCTATTTACAAACATGTTCAATAAACCTAAATAGAGATTCTGCACGAATTAGCCATCAGTACTCTTTCTTTCTCTACCCTCATTCTATCCCCTGGCAACATATATTCTAGATTTTAACTCTATGAATTTACTTATTATGATTAATTCAAATCAGTGAGATCATACAATATTTGTCCTTTTGTATCTGGCTTATTTTACTCAAAATAATGTCCTCATCATTCATCCATGCTGTCACATGCATCAGGACTTCATTATTTCTTACAGCTGATTAATATTCTATCTCATCTGTGAATCACATTTAGTTGATCCTTTCAACAATTGTTGGTCACTTGGGTTGCTTGCCTCTTTTGACAATTTTGAATAAGGACATTGATGTTCAAAAGTCTCTTTGTGTCCCTGATTTCAGATCTTTTGGGCATATACCTAGCAGTGAACTGGGATTCCTGGATCACATAGCAGGTCTATACTTAGCTTCTTGAGGAACCACTAAACTGTCTTCCAAAGCTGCTGCACCAATTTACATAGCCAACAGTGGATGAGTGTTCCTATTTTTCTACATCCTCTCCAACACTTATGACTTTCTATTTTTAAAATAGTGGACATTCTAGTAGGTATAAATGATATCTCGTCAGGGTTTTAATTAGCATTTCCCCAGTAGCTGGTGATATTGAGCATGCTTTCAGGTGCTTTTTAGACATTTGAATTTTCTCTTTGGAAAAATGTCTATTCAAGACTTTTGCCCTTTTTTTTCTTATGGGCACACTCCGGGAATTGAATGTGGGTCTCCGTGCCCATTTTTTTAAATTGAGCTGTTTGTCTTTTTATTACTGAGTTGTAGGATTTCTTTATATACTCTGGATACTAAACCCTTATGGCGTATGTAGTTTCAAGTATTATCTCCCATTGAGTAGGTTGCCTTTTCACTTTCTTGACAGAGTTCTTTGATGCACAATACTTTTTTTTTTGAGGCAGTTCCAATTAATTATTTGTTCTTTCATTGCTGTGCTTTATGTGTAAAGTCTAAGAAACCATTGCCTATCACAAAGATCTTGAAGTTCCTTTCCTAAATTTTCATCTGGGAGTTTTTGGTCCTGGTTCTTATATTTAAGTCCTCCACTCTGAGTTAATTTTTATATAAGGTGTGAGGTAGAGGTCTTCCTTCATTCATTTGAATATCCAGTTTTCCCTGCGCCATTTGTGGAAGAAACAATTTTTGTCCCAACTGAAGACTTGGTGGCCTTGTTGAATGTCAAAATATGATATGAGGTTCTATTTTTGAACTCTCAGTTCCATTTCATTGGTCAGTATATCTTTCTTTATGCCAGTATCATGCTGTTTTGACCACTGTAGCTTTATAATGTGCTATAACGACGTTCACTCGTGGATGTCATGTCCGACATGGGGGAGGGCAATGATTTCACTTGCAGAGTTGGGCTTAGAGAAATTGAGGCCACATCTGAGCAACAACAGAGTTCCTCCAGAAGTAACTACCACCTATAGGTAGTCTAAGCTTTACCACTCTCTACATAAGCTTCACAAGAGTAAACCCCATGATTGAGGGCATGACCTATTGATTTGGGTGTCCCTAAAGTTTGACACAGTATCAGGGGATTCCCTGATGGTAAGGTTTAATAGTTCCATATTCATTCTCCCCTCCCTCAGGGAACTTTGCCAATACTTCTTGATTATCTGCTAAATATAGTCTAGGATGGTTCCAGGCATTACAATAATCTATACAGAATTAAAGGACCTCTTTCTTATTCTGTGCTTCCTGTGTTTCATTTGTTCAAATGAGCTATACCAATAGGTTGAATTAGATTATGCACTACAGAAAATTTCAGTTCCAGATCAAATAAACCTTTCTTCCATTGGCCTCAAAGAGTATGTGTGGGTCTAAAATATAGACACTGTCTTCCTTACTCCTGTGTTCTGAATTACTTTAACCCCAACCTGTTTGGCTTTGTTCTTATTTCTAAATATCAGGTTATATATAAAACAGCCTCTCAAAATCCAGAAATGTTAATCACCACTCCAAACTTAATGTGTCTGCTCTAAAAGCTTTCAATCTAGGCCCCTGTTTTCTTATAAGTGTTTTCTAAAGGTGACCATACCATTGTTGTTCTTTTGTTTCTGGCTTATTTTGTCTCATCAAATGTCCCACATGTTCATTTGCATCATTGCATGCCTCACGACTTTGTTCCTTTTTGTAGCAACACAACCTTTGTTCATAAATATACAACATTGTTTGCCAGTCAACTTCTCTGTCAGTGCATCCTTCAGCCACCTGTGTTCATCGGGCATCATGTTGAAGGCCCAAAGTGCACAGTCTACCAGCATTCTCAATTTTAGATAATTGCATCGTTCCCAAGAGAAAGAAAACCAATAAACACACCCTTGCAAATAGGAAACCTAAACCTCCTCTTAACTCTTGTTCCTCCCCCCATTATTTAGCTCTGCAGTTGCTGTGGTAGTGCTGATGGTTTCCTTTTGAACATAGCTCATAACACACAATAGCAGTTTTCCTCCTGTACCCTGGACTTAAACACTCTTTATACAAGAATTATATCTTTGAAGTAATTCTTACAAAAATTAATTAATATTTCTAGTGTGAATCATTGGGACATGTAGGTCTATACAACCCCTTTCAATCTTGTTCATCTTCAATATAATAATATTACTTCTAGACCCACTAGAGAATCGCCTTCACTCCCATCTATTTCCTTATATTGGAGGTTAACCTCATTAACTAACAGTTCACCCATCTCTAGTTTCTATGTATCTCTATGTCTGCTATATTCTGTATTATAAGAGGTGATGTGTTAAAGTCTCCTACTATTATTGCTGAAACATCTATTGCTCTTTTTGGTTTTGCCAGTGTCTATCTCATGTACTTTGGAGCTCCTTGATTGGGAGTGTAAACATTTATGATTGTTATATCTTCTTGGTGAATTGACCCTTTCATTAGTATATAGTGTCCTTCTTTGTCTCTTATGATGTCTTTACATTTAAAGTCTATTTTGTCCAATATTAGTATAGCTACCCCAGCTTTCTTTTGGTTACAACTTGTGTGGAAAGTCTTT
Organism: Tamandua tetradactyla; assembly: GCF_023851605.1. Taxonomy (NCBI): domain Eukaryota; kingdom Metazoa; phylum Chordata; class Mammalia; order Pilosa; family Myrmecophagidae; genus Tamandua; species Tamandua tetradactyla. Next base: position 128,726,443 of record NC_135327.1, on the reverse strand, counting down.
TTTCCATCCTTTCACTTTCAATCTATTGTATTCTTGTGTTAAAATGAGTCTCTTCTAAGCAGCATATAGCTGGATTATGTTTCTTAATTCATTTGCCAATCTGTATCTTTTAATTGGTGAATTTAGTCCATTAACATTCAAAGTTATTACTGAAAATGTGTTTCTTGATGGCACCATCTTTTTTATTTTATTTGTCAGATCTACATATTCTTTTCCCTATTTCTCTTTGAATTCTTTAAATTATCCTTAGTGGTACTTTTCAATTTTGTGCCCTCCTCCAGACCTCCCTCTCATGTCTTTTTTTTTTTTTTTTTTTTCATCCAGCAGAACTCCTTCTAGTATTTCTTGTAGGGCCGGTCTCTTGTTGACAGATTCTTTCAGGACTTCTTTGTCTGTGAAACTTTAACCTCTCCCTCAGTTTTGAAGGACAGTTTGGCTGGGTACAGAATTCTTGGCTAGAAGTCTTTTCTCTTTCATGATCCTGAATATGTCATACCACTGCCTTCTCACCTTCAGGGTGCCAGTTGAGTAGGCTGAAATCAGTCTTATTTGATTTCCCTTGTATGTAGTAGATTGTTTTTCTCTTTCTGCTTTCAGGATTTTCTGTATGTCTTCAACATTTGACAGACAGATTAGTATGTGCCTTTGGAAGGGCTATTTGGATTTATTCTGTTTGGAGTTTGTTGAGCTTCTTTGACTTGTATATTTATATCCTTATGAGGGTTGGAAAGTTTTCCCCCATTATATCCTCAACTCCTCTTCTTAGCCCTTTACTCCTCTCGTCTTCTTCTGGGATACCAATGATCCTTATATTTGTGTGCTTTGTTTTGTCTGTCATATCCCTGAGTTCCCATTCAATTTTTCTCATCTTTTTTTTGCCATTTGCTGTTTTGAATCTTCAAAGTCAGTTATCCTGTCCTCTATATCAGTTATTCTTTCTTCTGTCTCTTCAAGTCTGGTGTTGTGTACCTCTAGTATGTTTTTTATTTGGTCAACAGAGTCTTTAATCTCTGTGTTATCTGCTATTTTTCTGTTTATTCTTTCACATTCCTCTTTATGCTCTTCTACCATCCTCTTGATCTCCTTTGTATTATTTGCTATCTCACTTGTTTTATTAAGTCAAGTTGTATGGACATGTTTGGTTAGTTGTTCCAGTGTCTGTGTCTCCTCTGTTGTTTTAATTTGGTCATTAGGCAGGACTATATCTGTCTGCATTGTGATATGCTTAGTGATCTTCCACTGTCTTTGTGGCATGTAAATATCTTGATTGATTTACTTTGGGAGTTGATTTCTTTCAGTAGTCTAAGGCCTTGTGTTTGTGGGATGTTTGTACAGCAGCAAGCAGGGCACAGGGTGGAGCACTCAGTGCAGTGATTTGCTTCAGGGCAGGTATAGGTGCAGGTTGGGGATGTTATGCTGATGCTTGTGAATGTGGGTGCCCAGCAGCTAGGGAGTATGTGGCCATACAGGTGCACTGGTCTGGGGACATAAACCTGGTGTGCTTTGATCTAAGGCATGGGGCCCTTTGTGTGCATGCATAGAGCTGTGGCAGCAGGTCAGCGTTAGGCCTTCATGGATTGGGGGCAGATGTGACCCAGCTATGCAGGTCAGCACTTCCTCAGAGCTGGAAAGTATGGCTGAGGGCCGTGCATATGTATGGCTCTGACTACTGTAAAGTGTGGTTCCCAGAACTGAATGATGTGATTGGGGGCCCATGCATATGTGTGGGCCTGGGAGTGCTATAAATGGGTGCACAGAGCTCAGGCAGGGTGGAGTGAGGCTGTGAGACACTCTTGGGGGTGTGAAGTGGTTAGGAGTAGGGGTAGCCTGGGTATCAGGTTAGTGCCCACAGCCTTTATGCACTGGCAACAGTTTGCAGGGAACAGGGAGGGGGAGGTAATGCTCAAGAAGGGTGTAAGAGAGGTGGGTTGGGCTGTACTTAGGGTGGGGGTGTGGGGCAGGTTCTGTGTACTGGGGGCTGATGGGGTGGGGGCGCCTGGAGCATGGGAAATGGGAGCAGATGAAGGGATTCGGGTAAATGGGGTGTAGTGTGATTTGCCACGGGACTGTGCTGGTGAGAGTAGCGTGCCCAAGGAATGCAGCCTGGCTTACTTCCTAATCCTGCACTCCCGTCTATGCACTCCTGTGGGCTCTGCACCTCTGCACAAGGCTCCAGCTTTCTGCCTCTCAGTTCCTCAGCCTCTGCAACCAGGACTGCCACATGCAGTGCAGAAGGCTCTTCCAGGTCAGCTGCACTCCCAAATTGCCATCTCAATCACCCCTCTGACCCTTCTCTAAGTTTTCCATGGAGCCGGGCTAAGTTCGAGCTAGTCTACTTGGCCATCTTCCCTGAAGTCTCTCTTTACTTTTAATTGGTCTGTTGAGGTTTTCTATTTCTTCTAGTGTTAGTTTAGTTAGTTTGTTTGTTTCTAGGAATTTGTGCATTTCATCTAAGTTGTCTACTTTGTTGGCATACAGTTGTTCGTAGCATCTTATTATCCTTTTTATTTCTGCGGGGACATTTCCAGCTGCATTGAGTCTGCTGAATCATACTTCCCAAGTGGCAGAGCAGCTTGCATCACAGCTGATCCTATTGCAGAGCCTCCTTTTGTTCTGGTTCCCCCTCAAAACTAACAGCTTTTATAGTTATTTGGTACATGGGCTGTAGTAGCACACCTAAATGAATAATTTGTTGTCTGCAAAATCCAAAGAGGCTAACTGGCATTGTGTCTGTTTTTTAGTTTTAGGAGGGGCCATATGCAGCAGCTTTTCACTCTCCTTAGAAGATATATATATCTCCTTAGAAGATATATATATCTAAAATATATATATATGTATGTATTTTTAATATGGTACGCGTCACGAATTTGCATGTTATCCTTGTGCAGGGGCCATGCTAATCTTCTCTGTATCATTCCAATTTTAGTATATGTGCTTCTGAAGCAAGCACAGAAGGTATATCTTAACATACTTCAAACCACTGGACACGTAGAAGTTTCACTGAGGTAGAAGGACTCTGTTGGATTTATTTCCCACCTTCTGACACACAAATGACTTAGCAATAAATCTAGAATAGTTGCTACATCTTGCTAACTAGATCCAATCAATTTGATATCATCGATATAATGCACCAGTGTGATATCTTGTGGGAGGGAGAGACCATCAAGATCCCTGTGGACTAGATTATGACATAGAGCTGGGTAGTTGATCTACCCCTGGGGTAGTACAGTACAGGTATATTGCTGGCTTTACCAACTGAATACAAACTGTTTCAGGTGATTCTTACTAACAGCTATTGAGAAAACAGCATTTGCCAGATGAATGGCTATATCCTAGGTGCCAGGATATTTGTTGATTTGTTCAGTGACATTGTATCTGAAACAGCAGCTGCAATTGGAGTCACTCCCTGGTTAAGTTTACAGTAATCCACTGTCGTCCTCCAAGATCCATGTTTTCTGCACAGGGCAAATAGGAGAGTTGAATGGGGATGTAGATGGAATCACCAACCTGCATCCTTCAAGTCTTTGATGGCAGCACTAATCTCTGTAATCCTTCCAGGAGTGTAGTATTTACTTTTGAATTGCTGTTTTCATGGTTAGAGGCAGTTCTAGTAGCTTTCACTTGGCCTTTTCTACCCTAATATCCCTCACTCCACAGGTCAGGGAACTAATGTGGGAACTTTGCCAGTTGCTACATAGGTATCTTCCAATTATACATTTTGGAACTGGGGAAATAACTACTGAATAGGTCCAAGGACCCACTGGACCCACAGTGAGATGGACCTTAGCTAAAACTGCACTCATCACCTGGCCTCTATTATCCCCTAATCTAACAGGTGGACTACAGTGATGTTTTAGGTCTACTGAAATTAATGTCACTTCTGGGCTAGTGGTCTAATGATCCATGAAATGTCTTATCATTCCCTGTTCCCCAGTGCACAGTTACTCTGGTAAAGGGCTGTAGGTCTCTTTAGGGAAGGCTAGGAGGAAATTTACCAGTATAAATTTTTGACAGTGTAGTAGGGTACTTGCCCAAGGGGACCTGGACTTCCCTTCATTCAAGGGCCTCTTAGTCTGTAAACTGTCTCAAGTCCAAGAATTGATTAAGGGGCTATGACTCTGTTTTTGTAATTCAAGTTAAACTTTTGTTCATTTGACCTAGAGCTACTCTGTTTATGCAGCTCAAATAAGAATTTAGTAGACTGCCCATCTACTTTACTTCTCGGTACCTCATTGTCTGCTAGCCATAGGTCTCTGCTAGAAAGACTATTTTGATTACTACTTTGAGTCCGCTGCTCATTGTGATGGCCATGCCTACCTTGTCTTTGTTGATTTAGTGCTGCCACTTGACTTTAGCCAACCCAGGATCTGATCATCCCTGTGTGTTTTAGCATCCTCCTTCAGTGACATCAGTTTCTGCAGGAATAGCTGACCTACAGAGAAGAGTGATCACAGAGCTCTACAGGGAAGATGGAGTTAGTATCACAAATTTATTCTTCACAGTCCTGCTGAAAGGTGTGTCCTTTCAGGATATTCCTGGGATGGGGGAGCAAGTCTGACATGATATATCCATTCTAACATTCCAGTTACTGCAAGCCTTTGAATCCCCTCATCTACATTATACCGGGGCAGTTCTGGCATTTTGAACATAGACTATGTAGGTCATCTTTTTCTATACTTCACCCAACAACCCAAACACATTGTTAGAGCCCTTTTCTAGCCCTTGAGCTTCAACACTGAATCCAGAATTTCTGCTTAATGGGTCTATATCAATAAATTCAGCCTGCTTTAACTTTATGCTCCTTCCACCATGATCCTGTGTGGAATATGTATCCATTCCTACTAATTCTACTAATTTCTGTCTGTATAAATTGGAAAACATATTTGGTTCTTTGGCATATAGTGCACCTCCTCATGGGGTATACCTCATTTTTATGACCTTTTTGGGGCTTCAGTCTAGTTATAAGTCTGAAAGAAAAGAGGAGTAGTGAGGGTGGGTCGTAAGATGAATTAGAAGTGTCTTTGAAGCCAATTATTTCATTGCATTCTGTTGCACTCTCATCTTGTGAAATATGATTAATCTCTTCAGACAGAAGTGAGGGCTGTTTCCTCAGGGAAGGTGATTACAGGTTTATTAGTCACAGTAGAGCTAATTTCTTCAGATGGAGGTTAGATGGCTGATTCCCCAGGGTAGACCATTACAGGTTTATCTGGCAAAGAAGACTCAGTAGAATCTAAGATTTCAGTGCCCCCACCATTATTTTTATCAACCCATATGTCCCCATTCCAGTTTTCAGGATCCCATTCCTTTCCAATTTGTGCCTTCATTTATGTTGTAATTCAGCCACTTACACTATGAAACTCTGAGTCTATTTTTCAGAAATCTCAAGTCTATGGCTACACAAATTAATATCACATAAAAACCCTCATGTGGTGCTGAAGTTGGGAATTTAAAGCCTTTATCTCATCCCTTTCCTTTAGAATTGTATCCAGAGTATTTAGGAACAACCAGCCAATGTCATTATAATTTTTAACTTCACAAAACCTTGTTAAGGTGTCAAAAACATTCTCACCCAGAACTCTGCCTCTTTCAATCATTTGGGTAGCCATATCCAGTGGTGATATTTTGCATATCTTTATTGCCAACTTATGCCATGGTGTCATCTTGATTGTTGAAAATACAGTTTGTAGCACCTTTGAATCTAATCAGATTAGAGAACTAATTCCAAAATCCCTTGAACCAACTCAGAAGTCTCATCTTTATGATTCTGTTTCTCAAGAAGCACTCTTAGTACCAAAATTTTAGTATTGGCCAGGGTTCTCTGGGGGAAATAGAACCAACAGGAGATCTCTCTCTTTCTCTCTTTCTCTCTCTCTCTGTCTATCTATATAGATATAAATATAGATAGATATAATAAATATCATGAGATTTTTTTTAATGGGAATTGGCTCATGCTACTGTGGGGATGGGCAAGTCTAAATTCTTTAGAGCAAACTGCAACCTGGAAACTCTGATGAAGGTTTTTGATAAATTTCCCAGGAGAAGCTGGCTGACCAAAGTAGAGATGGAAATTCTCCCTTCTGACTACTGGAATCATCACTTCTTTTAAGGACTTCACCTGATTGGATGAGACTTCTCTCATTTTTGAAGGCAGTCTCCTTAGTTGATTTTAGATATAATCAGCTATAGATGCAGTCGACTTACTGATGATTTAAATCCATGAAATATCCTCACCATAAAAGTCAGGCCAGTGCTTGCTTTACCAAACAACTGGATGCCATAGCCTGGCAAAGTTGACGCATGAACTTAACCATCACGACCAGTATTTACCATGACTTACCAGCATCTTCATTCCAATCTACCCTAGATGCTGTACAGTGTTCTCTTAGACTCCAGAGTTTTAAAATAGTTTATTCAAATGGTACTTGCCCTTTTAATAGTTGTTCTGTTAAAGGGATTGATTCCTGAAACTTCTACTACAGCACCTTCCTGCTCCCTCATTGATTGAGGTTTTTTTTAATGTTAAATTCATTTCATTCCTAGAAGAACCCTGCTTGGTCATGGTAAATTATCCCTTTATGTTTTACTAGATTGATATTCTTTCATTTTGTTAAGTATTTTGTATGTGTGTGTTCAGAAGGGATATTGGACTGTAGTTTTCTGATTTTAGTATAAGAATTTTGCTCACCTTAGAAATGTGTTGAAAAGTGTATACTCCTCTTGCATTTTCTGAAAGAGTTTTAAGATTGGTTTATTTCTGAAATTTTTGATAGACTTTACCAGTGACATCCTCTGGGCTTGGATTTTCTTGGGTAAAGCATTTTAATTAAGAATCTAATTAATTAATAGACTCATAGTTATTTATATTTCCTATATATACTGGTGTCAGTTCAAGGAATTTCATCGGAATTGTTAAATTTGTTGGTGCAAAGATGTTTATAGCATCCTCTCAATGTTCTTTTAGTGTCTGTAGGATCTGTAGTGATACATTTTCTTTATAAATCAAGGTAGATTTTTATCAATTTTGATATTTTCAAGGAATCAATTTTTGGAATCTCTTCTACTTAGTTTTGGGTTTAAGTTCGTCTTATTTTTCTAGATTCTTTTGTGGAAGCTTAGATTACTGATCTTAAAACTTTTTTCTTTTCTAACTTGAATATTTAAAGCTATGCATTTTCTTTTAAGCATGTTCTGCCTTATCTATGTTGTGTTTTCATTATCTTTAGGACAAAACATTTCTAATTACCCTTGCACTTTCCTTTTTGTTCCGTGGATTATGTAGAAGTGTGTAGCTTTATATCCAAATATTTGGATACTTTTTAATCTAGGCATCATTTTAGTACTGATTTTGAATTCATCGAACTGTTATCAGAGAAAACATGCTCTCATTTCTGTTCTTTTATGCTTATTTGTGCTTGTTTTATGATCTACCATGTAGTCTGATTTGGTGAATGTTCCTTGTATTCTTGAAAGGAGTGTATATTCTGAAGTTGTTGGCTGAAGTGTTTGAGAAATGTTAAATAGATCAAACTGGTTAATAGTGTTCAAGTCTTCTGTGTCCTTAAGATATTTTGTTTATTTTTCCATCAGTTACTGAGGGAGAGGTATCAGAACCCCCATTTGTAATTTCATATTTGTTTATTACTTCCTTCAATTCTGTCAGTTGTTGCTCCAATGTGTTTTTGAAGCTCTGTTTGTAGGTGCATAAACACTTAGGATTTTTATGGCTTTTTGATGAATTGATCCTTTAATCATTATGAAGTATCTTCTTTCTCATTTAGTACCCTGAAGCTTACATTCTCTGATATTAATATTTCCAACACAGTTTTCTTATAATTGTTTGCAAGGTATATCTTCTTCCATTACATAGGAAGCCCCACTTTAGACTCCTTCATTTTGTTCAGTCAACCATCAAAGTTTGAGGAAATCTGCACCACAGCACGTGATTGCAATATTTCTTTCACTTTATAGAAAATCCTTCCTTGTAAAATCCTGATATTCTATCCAGAAATGATTCTATATACATAAATAATTGGTGTATAATTCAGACCCACAGTTTAGGAGGGGCTCACTCTTCCAAGAGCAGACACAGCCTGAGACAAAGTGGTTATAGGCAAAGAAGAATATCAATTAACTGGAAAAAATTAACTCAATACTTTGGGGCCCTTTATTAATTTCTTATTTAATCATGACCTCGATGATTGTGTGATCATTTATTCTACTTGGTTCTCATTGGTCCTCTGTTTTGTTTTGCTACCTCTAGAAAGTCAGTTGTCGAAGAGAAGTTCAAGTAGACTAATTAGGAGATTCCTGATAAAAAATGTGTTGGTATTATTAGGAGAAATATGAGGAAAAAATTGAGATAAATTAGAACAGAAGTGATCTTTGAGACTTCTTGTGAATTTTATTTATCTCAATTATCCACGTTTAGTATTTACACACCACAATAACATAGATAAGTGTTCTGTGTATAAAATTCTTAAGACGAAAAGTCAAGTAAAAATTTGATTGCCTAATATTAAAGGAACCTGAAAAATATACTAAGTTAAGTTTAATTTATTTTTATTTTCTTTTAGAATTCCAACATATAAACTTCACTTCACCAAAATTTATTTGGAAGCCAAGACCAAAAAGGAGTAAACGGCAGGTATGTGTCCACAAATATGTGTTGTGATGTTTTAAAACACTTAGCAGCTGCTTATCATTTGAATCCACATAATTTTCTTTGCAAGGGTAAGTATTCAGGTATTTGTCAGGATGTAATAAACATTAGGGGTTACAAAAGAAGGTAGAGTTTAACACAAATGAGTATGATTGCTCAATCATTATATTAATATTTCTTTAGTATCTTAGAGCAGCTAGAAGTAAAAATCTAAAATTTTGAAATAGTAATCCCTACCAAACTCTGAAATCTGTCCTACAACTAATTGTTGTGTTGTGCTTTGACATTTATTGCTTTTTGTATACATGTTATTTTCACAGAAAGAATGAAAAGGTCAAGTGTGATGATAAAAAATACATTTATTCCTTCTAGCCTCTGGTGTTCTGGAGCAGCTAGAAGGAAAAATCTAAGCTGATGGTATGGTGGCCCATGGTGAGCTCTGGGATCTGTCCTGTAATTGCTTGTTGAAGAGTGCTTTGATATGCTTTTTTTCTTTCTTTGCTTTGTATATATGTTATATTATTCAATAAAAAAAAACTAAAAAATAAAAAAGCCTTCAGGGCTTACAGATCCATAGGAGCAGTAGAGTTGAAGCCATATTAATTTATAGGCTCAAAGAACCGTCAAGATATTGTTGATAATGTGGTTCTTCACCATAGATGGACCAAGGGGACCCTCTTATGGCATCTCAGGGACTTTCTGCCAGAGGCCTCTTTCCTTAGAGTGTGCACAGCACACACATAGGGTGTTTGCAGTGTCCTTTTATGGTACTTATGCATGTGTTTGTCTTCTTAAAGATGCTCACTTAATTTTGAGCTAGTTCATAAGGTTTTGAAAGTCAAAAATGCTACTGTTTCAGTTGAGCTATTTTGTAGTCCAGGATATAAGATCAGCACATAAGCTTTATGAATGTTCAATGGATCCTAGACTTAGTAATAATATAGTAATAACTGTGCAGTGCTTTTAAACCGTATGAAGTAGGTTCTATTATTCCCCTTTCACAGGAAGAAAATGATGACTCTGCAGTGTGAAAATGACTCACCCTAGTGATAGAGCTGGTTAATAGTTTAGATAAAATAGGACTCCTGATCATCAGAACCCAGACATCATCACTGCTGTGGTGGTGATGATGGTGGTGGTAGTGGTGATGTGTGTGTGTGTGTGTTTAGCATCAAAACAGAAGAAAACAAAACAAGATGAAGGAATTAGCTCTTTAGTGAGATCAAGCAGTTGAAGAAACCAATTTAAAAAAACCTTTTTTTAACTTTGAAGTAAAATATTTTTCAGACTGTTTCAAATGAGAATAATCATTGCTGAATTTTATTGAATACTAACCAGGTGCCTGGACCTGTTAAAGAATTTTCATTGTATTAACATTTTCAACCCTCATAACAGCTTTGTGGGGAAGGTATTTTTATGTTACAAATTTTGCTGATAAGGAAATTGAAGCATAGGAAGGTTAAGAAATTTGCCTGGGTCACATAGGGTTACCCAGTGTTGGAGCTGGAATTCTGACCTGGGAAGTCTGGTCCAGACTGGTGCTTATGGCCCTATACACATCCTCTCAGAAACTTCTGTGTTCCATTAATTGCTATCTTGAACTTTATACATTTGTGAATATTTATGTATATATATTTATGTATATATGTATTCATATATATATATATATATATATGAACAGAGAATAGAAATGTAAGGACCTGATTCCAGTTAAATAGATAAAAAGAATCACCATCAGTATCTAATTTGAAACTAATTATTTTAATGAATTATGAACTAAGAGAACAGGATAACTCTTTTCTTTGATATAGGCCTTGAAGTTCTTCATAAACAATACCCAGTCATTTCCAGAGCAGACAAACTCTTGATTTAGTTTTCTGAGAAACTGTGGTTTGTTGAGGTGAGGCACTATAAAACTGTAAAGCCAATATGGTAATTCTCTGACATTAGGAATATGCTTAAACTTATTGGAGAGTCTTCTGTATTATCTTTTTTTTTTTTTTTTTAGGACTTTGAGGGGAGAGTTTTATATAGTTAGTTCAGCATTCATTCATTCATTTTATTTGCCATGATTTCAAAGGAGTATACCATTTAGAAGACCTGCCTCACTAATTTAAAATATAGCCAAAATGTGAAGGGAAATCAGAAATTGGAGATTAATGTGTTCATTATTCTTCATGGAAAAGTTGTCTCTACCTACTTCACCACAACCAGCACAGGATGGTATTGTCATAAATTCCTCAAAAGCTGTCAGTATCCAGCAGGATATGGGCTCCAGGTATCAGTTGTATTAGGACAAGCTGTGAAATGCATTCACAAAGAGCAGAGTATCCTTTCTCTTTCTGAGGAGATCCTGTGGGCTGGAATTTGGGCCTTTGGAGGTGGTTCTCTCCTTAGTTTTAGTTGCTAAAGCAGCCAGAATTCAATATGCCAGAAATGGAATGGCTTTTTAAAAAGGGGAATTTATTTAGTTGCAAGTTTACAGTTCTAAAGCCATGAAAATATCCAAACTAAGGCATCCAGGAAAACATACCTTTATCAAGAAAGACTGATGGGTTCAGAACATTTCTGTCAGCTAGCTTTCTAAAGGCACATCCTAGCTTTCTCTCCAGGCTTCTTCAGTGGCTTTCCCAGGGGCGTTTTCCTTCATCTCCAGAGAGATCTTTGGCTATGTGCACTCTACTTACTCTAAAACTTTTTCCAAAATGGTTCCTTTTTAAAGGGCTCCAATAAGTGACCCACACATCTCCATGGAAACCACCTAAGCAAAAATTACCACCCTCAATTGGGTGGTTCACATCTCCAGGAAACAATCAAAAAAATCCCTCCCAGTGATATTGAATGAGGATTAGAGGACATGGCTTTTCTGGGGTACACAATAGATTCAAACTGGTACATTCCAGCTTTTGGCCCCCCCAAAGACATGTTCTTTCTAAATGCAAAATACATTCATTCCATCACAACATCACAAAAACTTAACCATTTCAGTAACAATACAAATGCAATACACAGTCAGAAATGGTGTAAAATTTCAACAAAGTCCACTATAGGCATGGTCTGTCCTAAGGCAAAATTCCCCCCTGGCTCTGGACCTGTAAAACTCAGAACAGGTTATCTGCTGCCAATGTACAAAGGAGGGACAGTGATAGGATGCATATTCCCATTCCCATAGGGAGAAATTTAAAGGAACACAGGGGTCACTGGACCCAAGCAGTTCTGAAAACCTGCAAGGCAAGCACCATTAGATTCAAAGTCTGAAAGTCATTTATCCTCGGGGCTCTAGAAAGCAGCAGTCCCACCCTTGCAAGGCCCTGTGCAGGGGCCTGGCTCTCTCCAAATGCAAACTTGGCAAACACTGGGGAAACTACCTTTTCTTGGCTCCACCTTGTCCAAGAATCAAGAAGTAGAGCAGCACCTGGGCTCTATGCCATTTCAGGGGCACATGCTCAACCCCTCCAAAACAATGGGGTGGCAGCCAGGCTCCCCCAATCCCCAAGGAATGTGATCCACCTTCTCCAAGGCACAACTCTTCCTGAACAATGAAGTAGAAGGCCCACCCTCTGCCCTCAGGGCAAACTCACCCTCTCCAAGTGCTTGGGTGGGTCTGCTCTCCTGGCCTGAGGTTTCTTGACTTCAGACCTTAACTTCCATGGCTCTGCCTCTCAAGTTTTATTTCCTCTAATTTGTCCCTTTTTCTATATCTTTTAGTCCAGACTGGCAGTGGTTCTGTTTATACAGATCCCATAACACTCTTGTTGGTTTTCTATGCAGGATGCTGGAATCATGGCCATTAGACAAAAGGGCTTTCCATGAATTCTTACTGGATAACTTCATCTCCAATCCTGGCCTTTTCTGAGATGGCTGACTGGTTCCATGTTTGGTTGAATCCTCACATGGGGCACTATTCTCTGGAGTCTCCCTTTCTGGAAGCCCAGAATTTTTTCACATTTAATTTGGAAATCTGCTAAATATCCAAGTTCGTGGCTTTTAAAATCTACTTCCACTTAAACCAGTGGTCCATTTTGCCAGATTCTGTGCCACTTTAAAAAGAAGTATCTCCTTCCTTCCAGTTTGCAATAATACATGCCTCATTTCTGTCTAAGACCTTTTCGGAAGTATCTCTAGAGTGCACATTTTTACCTATAGTCTCTTCAAAGCATTCTAGGCCTTGTCTGTTAAGCTCCTCACAACTTTTCCAGAATCTCCCCCTTATCCATTTAAAAAAACATTCCAAGATGTTTTGTATTTGCAAACTACAGTGCCCCACTTCTCTGGTATCAAAATCTGCTTTAGTTGACTAAAGCTACCCGATGCAGTATACCAGAAACAGAATGGCTTTAAAAAAGGGCAGTTTATTAAGATGCAAGCTTACAGTTCTAAGGCTGTGAAAATATCCAAACTAAGACATCCAGGGAAACATTTCTTGATTCAAGAAAGGCCAATGAGTCATGAACACCTCTGTCAGCTGGAAAGGCATATGGCAACATCTGCTAGCTTTCTCTCCTGGCTTTTTCAATGGTTTCCCCCAGGGCATTTTCTTTCATCTCCGAAGGTCTCTGGCTGTGTGGGCTCTCCCAGATCTCCTTCTGCATTATTCTGTAAGTCTCAGGTCCCTTCTACAATTATCAAAAAAGTTCATATCATCTTTAAAAATCAACTTTTTAAAAACATCTTTTGACATTGGATGAAATTTAGTGTTACTCTTTGGTTCCCAACCCAGAATCATAGTCTATTATTTTCTGTGAACTTAGTGTTTTAAGATATTTTGGGAAAAAAAACTTTCTGAGTTTAGAAATGAAATCAGCAAAGAGAATAGAAGCCATGTGGTAGCAAATTTTAGTTTGTTTAGATTCAGCAATGAAGAAAAATATTCTTATATTGATTGAGGTTTGATTGTATACAACCTCAGCACAAAAATGGCCTTTGGGAAATTAAACAAAGATTTCTTGAAAATAAGAAAGTGTATTGAAGCCTGACATAAAGGAAAAAGTTAATCTCACAGATCTTGTTAAGATTGTGTTATAGAGCAGGCCATGGTGGCTCAGCAGGCAGAATTCTTGCCTGCTGTACCATAGACTCGGATTCAACTCCTGGTGCCTCCCATGCAAAAAAAAAAAAAAGGAAAAAGATTGTGTTATAAACCTAATGCAGAGAACAAAAGGCATGGCTTCTTAGTGGCCCTTGCCAGTAGCTTTTATCAGTCATGATTTTGAAGGTAGAGAAAATTTGTTGTTGAACAGACAGATATAGCTGTACTTAGATAACCAAAGACTACCTGGGAGCTCTCAAAACTATTATGACAATGCCCCTGTATCATTCCCCGAACCAAACCCAAGGAGAGACATTTTCTAATCCCAAATTGGGAGATAACAGAATCAATGTGCCAATCTGCCCACTCCTTGTATCCCCTCAGGTGATCCTCAGGAGTTTAAATTAAACCAAGACGAATGCCCTTCATATGTTATCTTGGAGATATATTGCTAAATGAAAACAACCCGGCTCAGAAAAGAGTAAAATTAATGGACATACAAAATAAAATATATGTTCACATTTGATTTTATGTGCATAAATACTTCTGGAGGAAACCAGTAGCTGTGCCATGCCCTTTGTTAGGGGAAGGGTTGAGAACTGGGTGGATTTGGGACAGAGGTGAGAATAAAACTTTGATCCTGTACCCTTTTATAATTAGAAAATGTTTTGACCCTTGTAAATTTGCTACCTACTCAAAAAATAGGTAAATTCATGAAAATCTTAAAAAGTGAAATATTAAAGGAATCAAAAAAGGAAATTTGCTTAATTTCTCCCAGACTCTTTAGCCTTTCACAGACAAGTTTAGAGGACTTACTTAGGTGCTATTTCCTTTGCTATCTTGCAGCTTCTTCATCGACATCCTCGAAATGTAGAAGAGGAAACCAAATATATCGAACTGATGATTGTAAATGATCATCTCATGGTAGGATTTGGTGAAGTTTTTGTTTGAACTTGTGCTTAGGGTGAAACTTAAGGGTTTAGAAATATGTTTAGAAGAAATATAAAGCCCACCAAGCTGTAATCTGGAGAAGGTATTTGTGTAACCAAACATGTTTGTTACCTAGCAACAACTTTCAGGTAGAAAACACTCTTAAGTGGAAATGATCACATTAATTTGTGAGGTTCGAAAATGTTTCTGTGACTCATAATGTCGACTCTCAGGAATTGCTTGATATTAACATAGATGCTAATACAAATTCCTCTTACTAAAATGACAAAGATGAAAAAACAGAAAAGTCCGTTTTATATTGAAAAAGTAAGTGAAGCACTAATAGTTTCATACTTTAATTTACAATGTACAGCTTTATCCTACTAAAAGAAAAGCAGACAGTTTTTCTATTTTTGTCTTGCCTTGTAGAAGACAACATGGAAATGCTTGTATACATTTTTAGATTAAGAACTTGGCAAAACTTCCTTCTTTTAGATCAAGATTTTGACCCAGAGTGTATATGTTCAATTCATAAGCATGCTGGTTGCATTTGCAGCACAGTAGCAGGTTAAACAGCTCATTGTCCCATTTAAAAAACAGCTCATTTAAAACTCATGTAACCAGAGTTTTAAATAAAAATGTTCACCAGTGCATATTGCTGAATTTTACTTAATTTTGGGTACATTCGGACTTACCTTTAATGACTTACTTTATTGAAAATGCATAATTCATCAATATGTGATAAAAATAAATAAACTATATCAATCTTAATTATTATTATTACTAATACTCATTCAGGTTTGAGTTCTATTTCCTTTAAAAGCACTTCGTTTTCAGACTAGGAGGAAGTTTTTTCTCTCTACATATTTGAATCCCCTGTATGCTACTCTTTGGGATTTGTTTTATTTTGTTTTATTCTAAAGAACTTGTCCTAATACTTTATATATACTTTCTTTATTAGAGAAGTTTTATCTATCTTTAAAAATTATGTACAAAATGCAAGATTCCCATATACCATCTTATTGACTTGCATTAGTGTTATTTCCTTGGTTACAATTGATGCTAATATATCAGTTATTTACTGATGACTCTTCACTTGTTTTCTTTTGCTTTCAGTTTAAAAAACATCGTCTTTCAGTTGTACATACCAATACCTATGCGAAATCTGTGGTAAACATGGCAGATTTAGTAAGTATGAACTCAATTCACTGTTTCTGTAGACAATGTTATCTCCTGATTGCTAATAGTACATATAATGTGGTTCTTATATTTTCACTACAGCAAATTGATAATGTATCCATAAATTCCTGGTAACCTTGCAATAGCTGATATTGACCTTATCTTTGGCTGGGAAGATGATAAAAGGAAGTGGTCAAAGTAACCCCCAGATTTTTGTCTGTAATTTTGTCTATATTATTTGGTAAATAGTTTGATTCTCTGTTACTCAGGAGAAATGCATGTAGATTAGAAAAAGAGATCTCCTTTGAAAACAGTATAATTTCTTGTATTTAATTAAAATTCAAGGAGTTTCCATTTAAAGAAGAGGATCCTTTGTAGACCTATTTATAAATTTTTTGGTATTACTACATTTTACAGCTGGTGTGTTTGTTTTGTTAATATGCTAGATATATAAAGATCAACTTAAGACAAGGATAGTATTGGTTGCTATGGAAACCTGGGCAGCTGACAACAAGTTCGCCATATCTGAAAATCCGTTGATCACCCTACGTGAATTTATGAAATACAGGAGGGATTTTATCAAAGAAAAAAGTGATGCAGTTCACCTTTTCTCGTACGTAATTTTTTTTTTGTTCCATATTGAATGCTTTATGACTTGAGACTGAAGTGTGTCCTTTCAACTGCATAATACAATTCGATTCTAACATAAAAGATATATTTTGAAAAATAGATACAGATTATTTGAAATTGTCATGAAAAATTAAGAATTTGATTTTGAGTTATTATTGCAAGTCTGTTTCATTTCTCAAGATTAGTTAAGATATTTACTGAATAAAAGTACTAATAATATAAAGTTTTCTTAACAACAGGTTAATTATATTCTTTAAAGTTGCAGTGTTTTAAATGTCAGTATTCCCTTTGTTTTTGCCTTTAAGGTGAGAGGTTAGTACTTTGGGAGTATGTTTTTTTATTTTTCTCCACCCTATTTTCTCTTTTTGTGGGTAATTTATGCCTATTTAATAAAATAGCAAATTTTATAAAGTAGCACTTTAAAAATCTATCATCCAAAGTCAGAGCTGTTGAAGAGAGTTATAAATGAAAGTAAAAGAGTGTATTTTTATATAATTTCTAATTTGCAGAAAAGTTACAAGAATGCTGTAAGAAACTACCCTATGCCCTTTACTCAGGTTCATCAATTGTTTATATTTTGCCCCATTTGTTTTATGATTTCCTGCCTTCCTGTCTTCCTTTCTCTCCCTCTCTCTCTCTCTGTCTTTCATCTGTATGTGTGTAAGTATCTATCTATTTTTTTCTGAACCATTTGAGAATAAATTGGGTGCACCCTGGGCCTTTCTACTAAGCACTTCACAGTGTGTATTTCCTAAAAATAAGGGTGCCTTATAATCACAATATAATTACTAAAATACAAAAATTAACAAAGACAATATTTTAATCCACCATATTCAAATTTCACCAATTATCACAATAATGTCTTTTATAGCTAATTTTTTCCCATCCAGGACCCAATCCAGGATCACACATTGCATTTAATTGTCATGTTTCTTTAGTTCCTCTAATCTGAAAATTTTCCTCAGCCCTTATTTGTTTATTTCAAGCTTGACGTTTTAAAATAGTACAGGCCAATAATTTTGTAGAATGTTCTTCATGGAGGGAATGTCTAATGCTTTCTCATTATGAGATATAAGTTATACATATTTGGCAGAAATGCCGCAGAAGTGATATTATATCCTTCTTAGAGTGCGTCTTTTTGTCTTAAAAGATTGACTTTTATATGTGGCATTTATGACTCATGTGGGGAAACATGCTCTCATAAAGCTTTGGCTATATGTATAAATTTTCATATTCTTCCCTTACCTCTGGAATGTATAGTATAGAAATTTTGATATGCATTGAGAAAATAAATGCTGTAAATTAATCATGAGAGGTGTTATATGTTTGAACTGTAAGCAGTAAGCACTTTTCATTTCCTTTTCTAAAAGGGGAAGTCAATTTGAGAGTAGCCGGAGCGGGGCAGCTTATATTGGTGGGATTTGCTCGTTGCTGAAAGGAGGAGGCGTGAATGAAGTAGGTGTGAACATCTGTACAATACAAAGTGGTATGATGGCTGAAAATGTTTTCCTAATATTTAAGAGAGAATTTCAAAAATTCCAAACACTCCAGATGTTAGTTCGTTTTATTAACAACCAATATGGTTACTGTAAATGACCACAGGATAGTATAGGGAAATAATGAAAGATAATATCTGATAATTCTGTTTGTGTTCTATTTAGAATAATTTCCACAAAAGACCTATTTATAGATTATAGAGAGTCTTTGCCTTTACCTTTGTTGAAAATAAGGTCTTGTTTATCGCTTTGATCAGTTTTTCAGAGCATTGAATAGATCCCTGGAGCATTGAGTTGCTGTCCAACAACCCAATTGGAAATTTGCTTCCTTCTTCAGGTTTGGCCAATTTTGGGAGAACAAAATAGAATAGATTTTCCTAAGCGTTCCCTCTACACTTAAGGCATTTCTCTATAGATGCGAAGCCTAATGGAAATGATCTAAAGGAAAATAACTTGAATATTTGGAAGGTTACATATTGAAAAATATATTCTCAGTTCTTCTCAAGTTTCTAC
Organism: Tamandua tetradactyla; assembly: GCF_023851605.1. Lineage (NCBI taxonomy): Eukaryota > Metazoa > Chordata > Mammalia > Pilosa > Myrmecophagidae > Tamandua > Tamandua tetradactyla. The sequence goes on along the minus strand of NC_135327.1, from coordinate 128,708,004 downwards.
TGGTCAAAAGTTCATCACCAGATTCCTCTGTTACTCATACCATTTGTTTCCTGAAGCACATTCTGTTCCACTTGGGAAAATTTCAATAGTACAAGTAGACACACAAGTATGAACAAGTTCCAAATAATTAACTCATTCATTTTTATTTAGCATTATCAGTGGAACAGACTCTGGTTTAATTAAATACAAGTATTCGGTTTTTTAGGAATGTTATGTGAAACTTGGACTCAGAATTAGATATAAGTTTCCAACCCCCAAAACTAATGATTCTCTGGCTTCTAGTCTTCCCTCTAAGACCTAATCAAATATGGATTTGTTTCCTATTACTTCTTCCCAAGTGCTCAAATAGTTCAGCTCTAGCTAATATGTGTTCTCTGCTAAAGAAAGTGCTTAGAAATTACTTATTTTCAATAACATTGACATTTTTCTCTAGCACAATTAAATAGCAAACAATCTGCATTTATTTATGTTTTATGTGTTTTGTTTTTCAGTTTGGAAAAACGGATTTAATGGCAGTTACACTTGCCCAGTCACTAGCTCATAATATTGGTATTATCTCAGACAAAAGAAAATTAGCAAGTGGTAAGTTTTAACACGTAGTGGTTTAATTGTATTTAAAATAAACTGTAAAATATTTTGAGTAATGGGATTCTTTAATTCAGTTGCTTGCTCAAAGGAGTTTGGGTGATAGTAGAAGGCAGAGCAAAAATGTTTTTTTGAAAAGTAATATAAAGTAATATTTGCATTTTAAATGAAAAAGATTCTACATTTAATACAGATTTAATGGTATGTGATAGAACTTCCCTTTCAGGAACAGATCTCATAAAGAACATAATAAAAAATATATATAGTGAAATATGCTAGGTTTGGCACCTGTGAAAAATATGTTTTCCTAAACAGCTGAAGTTATTTCCCCATGAATGGTCAAGCATCATGTATTGGGACTAACAATTTTATTATACTCATTTATTTATTATTTTAATAATAATATTACTCCTATAGTTGTCCATAGAAATAATAACTGTTACCATTTCTGGAGTCCCTAATACATGCCAGATAACTGACTGCCAGATTTACCTTCATCTGTATATTTATTTAATCCTCAAGATAACCCTGGAAGATATCCATTATCAGCCCCATTTTACAGGTGAGAGAAACTAGATCTTAAAAAGGGTAATGTCTCAACTTTGCACATATTTTAAATAGCAGAGCTGGGACATAAACCCAGGTGTTTCCATTCCACAGCCCATCTGCTTAACCACAGCACTGCCTTGAATCAGCAGCCTTGGTGCACAAGCTTTTAAAAATAGAAGGATAATAATTCCTGACAACTGGTGTCCTGTAGTGGTACCATAACATCTTTACTATTTCATAAATATTTCATTTAAGCCATTTTATGCGAATGCTTTTAAAATATGGCCACTTGTTAAAAAATCAGAAAATTTTGTGTTAGTAAAAGTTTTATGATCTCATAGGTCAAGTATATTTTGGTTGTTATGCAAGGCATAAAAATCTTCAAGCGCAAGGAAAATTAGAAAGCAACTATTCCTTTTAAATGGTGTATTTGGAACAAAGTGAAGATATATCTTTTAAAACAAGAAATAGTTTAATGTGGCTGTTTTTTTGCTTTATTAGAAGGCATGTATATTCATTTTCTCTTAGGTGAGTGTAAATGTGAGGACACATGGTCTGGATGCATAATGGGAGACACAGGGTAAGTTACTCCTATTTAAAATAACTCACTGTTCCTTTCCCCACTATACTATTGTCTTCTTGGGATCATGGCACTTAATCGCTTAGTGCATGCAGCCTCACCGCAGGCATTTATGCGAAAATCAGAAGTAGATTTTCTTAAAGACCCTGTATCTAAAATTTTTTTACAAAAAAGTCCCTTATGTACAAAAAGTATTGATGTTAATTAGCTAGGTAGACCTCAAAGAGTTTTCAGCCTTGAATCTAGGCTAGATGTGTAGGAAAAAAAGATCATTGTTTTTGATGGCTTACCTACTTATCATTCCTTTTATCTCCTATAATTTTAATTAAAAGGGTTATAGATAATATTGTGCCAGTAAGCGGAGTCTCATAGTAAATTTTTAAAAAAAAACAGCATAAAGAAAGCCCTGATTTGTAGCTCCCACGATAGTTGGTTTCATGCTACCAAAATGATGTCACTGTTCAAGGAGTTGGGAAGAAACATGCACAGTCTGCTCTCCTGAGAGAGGTTTTCATTTTTTCTTTTTATTGATAATATCTTCATGCACATACAGTCAATCCAAAGTATACAATCAGTGGCTCACAATATCATCACATAGTTGTGTGTTCATCACCAGGATCATTTTTAGAACATTTGCATCACTTCAGAAAAAGAAATAAAAAAAAAACAGAAAACCTCGTACATCCCATTCCCCATACCCTACCCTCTCATTGACCACCAGTATTTCAATCTACCCATTTTTATCCTTTTCCCCCTATTATTTATTTATTTTTTTGCCCTTATTTTTTTGCTCATCTGTCCAGACCCTATATAAAGGGAGCATTAGACACAAGGTTTTCACAATCACGTGGACCCATTGTAAATGCTTTATGGTTATACAATTGTGTTGAAGAATCAAGGCTACTGGAATACAGTTCAACAGTTTCGGGTACATTCCCTCCAGTCACTCTAACACACCATAAACTGAAAAGGGACATCTATATAATGTGTAAGAATAACCTCCAGGATAACCTCTCAACTCTGTTTGAAATCTCTCAACCACTAAAATTTTATTTTGTCTCATTTCTCTTTTCCCCCTTTTGGTCAATAAGGCTATCTCATTCCCGTAATGCCAGGTTCTGGCTCATCCTGGAATTTCTGTCCCACGTTGCCAGGGAGATTTACACCCCTGGGAGTCATGTCCCACTTAGTGCATAGGGCAGTGAGTTCATCTACCCTGTTGGCTTAGAGAGAGAGAGACCACATCTGAGCAACAAAGGAGATTCTCTGGGAGTGACTCTTAGGCATATCATAAGTAGGTTTAGCTTCTCCTATGCGGGAATAAGTTTCACAGAGACTCAGCCTATTGAATTCGCTGACCCCAGTGCTTGCAGGAATTCCCCATATGAAGAAGTTTAATGCTTTCTCCTTTCTCCCCAATGCCTCCAGGATATTTTGCAAATACTTTTTTATTCTCTGGGATATATTGAGGAATCACACTAACCTGTACAAACCAACAAGCTCTCACTTCCTGTTTGAGTCCATGTAATTATGGCATTCAAATAAACTCACCTTGTAAGTTAAATTAGATAAAGTGCTACAAAAAAATATAAATTTGATATCAAATAAACATCCCTTCCTTTGGTCTCACACAGAGATTGAAGTTTTAAAATAGTCAGTATCATCCTTTACTCTATGATTTACCTACGTCCTATCTGGATCAGTTTCATTCATACATCAAGTTGAAGTCTGATCACTTTTTTAACCTTTTTAACAGTTGTTGTATGAGGCAATGCTGGCTTTCATAGTTTCTAACTCAGAGTCCCAAGTGTCACACAAATACCCAAAGTTCCAGGAAATGACCAGATTATTCACAAATAGCTCAGCATCTCAGAATTTAGAAATAACACTTAAAACTCCAGAATAGATGTGACTGCTATAAGAGCTTACAACTGAGGGAACTTTACAGTAGGCCCCATGATAACCCATGCTCTTGACTTTAGTTCTCTGAGTTTGTATATCACAGTTAGTCCATATGAGCGAGGCACGATAATATTTGTTCCGAGTTTGTAGATCACAGTTAGTCCATATGAGTGAGGCATGATATTATTTTTCTTTTTGTTTTTGATACTTTACTGTCCTCAAGTTTCATTCACCTAGTTGTGTGCATCACAATTCCATTCCTTCTAGTAGTGGCTCAGTATTCTTTTGGATGTATACGCCACAGTTCCCCCTTCCATTCCTCAGTCCATGTACCCTTAGGTCACCTCCATCCATTGCAAATTGTGAACACTGCTGCCGTAAACACCAGTGTGCAAATGTCCATCCATGACCCCACTTTCTGTTCTTCTAAGTATATACCTAGCAGTGGGACTGCAGGATCATATGGCAACCAAGCCTCCCGTGGAACCACCACACTCGCCTCCAAAGGGGCTGCACCACTCTGCTTCCCTACCAACAGTGAATGTACATCTCTTTCTCCACATTATTTCCAGCACTTGTATTTCTCTGTTCATTTTTAAACAGCTTTATTTGCACATCATACAATCCAACCTATGTAAAAAAAAATCAGTGGTTCCTGGTATAATCACATAGCCATGCCTTCACCACCACAATCTTATATGAGGACATTTCCTTTTCTTCAGCAAAGAATCCCATATCCTTTCCCCATCTCCCCTGGTTATTGATATTTAGTTTTGGCATATTGCCATTATTACATACAGTAGAAGCATATTACAATTTTCCTATTAACTGTAGACCCTAGCTTGCCTTGATTGTATTTTTTTCCTGTATACCATCCCTTTTTCAACACCTTGTAATGTTGACATTCATTTGTTCTCCTTCATGCAAAAACATTCTCGTATTTGTACATTTAATCACCATCCGTTTCCACTGTAGGCCTTCCTAAGTTATACTGTCTCAGTCTTTATCCTCTATCTTTCCTTGTAGTGTCATACATGCTCCCAGCCCTTCTCTTTCAACCATACTCACATTCAATTTCATTCTAAGTGTACTTTGTATTACTGTGCTACTATCAGATAGTATTGTGCTATGTATTTTTGAATCTTTACGATCAGTCCTGTTGTACATTCTGTACTCCTTCAGCCCCAGATTCTCAATGTCTACCTTCTTTTTATCACCTAAAAACCTGGGTTCTTAACTTTAGTTCTCAGAGTTCACTCATTAATGTTAGTTCATATTAGTGAGACCATACACTATTTGTCCTGTTTTTTCTGGCTAATTTCACTCAGCATGATGTTCTTAAGGTTTATCCATGTTGTTACATGCTTCATGACTTTATTCAGTCTTACAGCTGCATAATATTCCATTATCTGTATATACCACAGCTTGTTTAACCACTCATCTGTTAATGGACATTTGGGCTGTTTCCATCTTTTGGCAATTGTGAATAATGCTGCTTTGAGCATTGATGTGCAAATGTCCATTTGTGTCTTTGCTTTCAGTTCCTCTGAATATATATCTAGCAATGAGGTTGCTGGATCATATGGCAGTTCAATACTTAGCTTCTTGAGGAACGACCAAACTCACTTCCAGAGTGTTTGCACCATTTTACATTCCTACCAACAGTTGATAAGTGTGCCTTTTTCTCCACATCCTCTCCAGCACTTGTCGTTTTCTGTTTTATTGGTAATGGCCATTCTAGTGGATGTCAGATAATATCTCATTGTGGTTTTGATTTGCATTTCCCTAATAGCCAGTAAAATTGAGCATCTTTTCATATACATTTTAGCCACTTGTATTTCCTCTTCTGAAAAGTATCTGGTCGTGTCTTTTGTCCATTTTTTAATTGGGTTGTTCATCTATTGGTTGTTGAGTTGTAGAATCTCTTTAAATATTCTGGATATTAAACCCTTATTTGATATGTGGTTTCTAAATATTGTCTCCCATTAAGTAGGCTGCCATTTTACTTTCCTGACAAATTTCTTTGGTGCATAAAAGTGTTTAATTTTGAGGACTTCCTGGAAGATGGCGGCTTAGTAAGACGCGCGGATCTTAGTTTCTTCTCCAGGACACCTACTAGGGGAGTAGAAACGATACAGAAAGCGCCCAAAGCCACAATAGAGATAAAAAAGACAGCATACCCCATCCTGGAACGGCTGGCTGGCTGAGAGAAGCAGCTCGGGTGAGATCGCCGAGGCGCGCGGGCCTTACCGGGCGGGGTGGCAAGCGGCCGGAGTTACTCCCTTCCCCCTTCCCGGGCCAGCTGGGAGAATTGGAGAGGCGGTCCCCTGAAACAAAGACGGCTGGCGCCCACACCACGCGCAGCCCCCGGACCAACTGAGAGAAATGGATCGGAAACCCCCAGGCCGCGGAGAACGGTGACGGGTGGGGGAGGCCCCTTCCAAACCCGTGACTCCCGGGGAACGTGCACTCTCTCGGGCGGGCCGCTGCCGCTGGCGCCCTCCCGCCACGCTTGTTGCCCAGGGCCGACTAGGAAATTCGGACGGGCTCTTTCCCTGGCTGCGGCGACCAGCAACCCTCCCTGCGTTCGGACCCCGGGCCAGCTCAAGCCGTTTCGGCTAGCGAACCCCCAGGACGGCGAGAGTTTTCCAAAGTTTAAGGTCCCACAGCACCTTTTACTGGTGGGACCCGCAGACAAATGGGTGCCACGAGCGCCACCTACTGGGCAGGATAAGAAAAACAGAACCCAGAGATTTCACAGAAAAATATTACAACCTTGCTGGGTCCAACACCAAGAGAAATCTGAATAAATGCCCAGACGCCAGCAGCAGAAGATAACTGTCCACGCTCAAAAGATTGAGAATATGGCTCAGTCAAAGGAACAAACCAATAGCTCAAATGAGACACAAGAGCTGAGACAACTAATGCTGAATATACGAACAGAAATGGAAAACCTCTTCAAAAATGAAATCGATAAATTGAGGGAGGACATGAAGAGGACATGGGCTGAACATAAGGAAGAAATAGAAAAACTGAAAAAACAAATCGCAGAACTTATGGAAGTGAAGGATAAAGTAGCAAACATAGAAAAAATAATGGATAGCTACAATGATAGATTTAAAGAGACAGAAGATAGAATTAGTGATTTGGAGGATGGAACATCTGAATTCCAAAAAGAAACAGAAACTATAGGGAAAAGAATGGAAAAATTTGAACAGGGTATCAGGGAACTCAAGGACAATATGAACCGCACAAATATACGTGTTGTGGGTGTCCCAGAAGGAGAAGAGAAGGGAAAAGGAGGAGAAAAACTAATGGAAGAAATTTTCACTGAAAATTTCCCAACTCTTATGAAAGACCTAAAATTACAGATCCAAGAAGTGCAGCGCACCCCAAAGAGATTAGACCCAAATAGGCGTTCTCCAAGACACTTACTAGTTAGAATGTCAGAGGTCAAAGAGAAAGAGAAGATCTTGAAAGCAGCAAGAGAAAAACAATCCATTACATACAAGGGAAACCCAATAAGACTTTGTGTAGATTTCTCAGCAGAAACCATGGAAGCTAGAAGACAGTGGGATGATATATTTAAAATACTAAAAGAGAAAAACTGCCAGCCAAGACTCCTATATCCAGCAAAATTATCCTTCAAAAATGAGGGAGAAATTAAAACATTCTCAGACAAAAAGTCACTGAGAGAATTTGTGACCAAGAGACCAGCTCTGCAAGAAATACTAAAGGGAGCACTAGAGTCAGATACAAAAAGACAGAAGAGAGAGATATGGAAAAGAGTGTAGAAAGAAGGAAAATCAGATATGATATATATAATACAAAAGGCAAAATGTTAGAGGAAAATATTATCCAAACAGTAATAACACTAAATGTCAATGGACTGAATTCCCCAATCAAAAGACATAGATTGGCAGAATGGATTAAAAAACAGGATCCTTCTATATGCTGTCTACAGGAAACACATCTTAGACCCAAAGATAAACATAGGTTGAAAGTGAAAGGTTGGGAAAAGATATTTCATGCAAATAACAACCAGAAAAGAGCAGGAGTGGCTATACTAATATCCAACAAATTAGACTTCAAATGTAAAACAGTTAAAAGAGACAAAGAAGGACACTATATACTAATAAAAGGAACAATTAAACAAGAAGACATAACAATCATAAATATTTACGCACCGAATCAGAATGCCCCAAAATACGTGAGGAATATACTGCAAACACTGAAAAGGGAAATAGACTCATATACCATAATAGTTGGAGACTTCAACTCACCACTCTCATCAAGGGACAGAACATCTAGACAGAGGATCAACAAAGAAATAGAGAATCTGAATATTACTATAAATGAACTAGACTTAATAGACATTTATAGGACATTACATCCCACAACAGCAGGATACACCTTTTTCTCAAGTGCTCATGGATCATTCTCAAAGATAGACCATATGCTGGGTCACAAAGCAAGTCTTAACAAATTTAAAAAGATTGAAATCTTACACAACACTTTCTCAGACCATAAAGGAATGATGTTGGAAATCAATAATAGGCAGAGTGCCAGAAAATTCACAAATACGTGGAGGCTCAACAACACACTCCTAAACAACGAGTGGGTCAAAGAAGAAATTGCAAGAGAAATTAGCAAATACCTCGAGGCGAATGAAAATGAAAACACAACATATCAAAACTTATGGGACGCAGCAAAGGCAGTGCTAAGAGGGAAATTTATTGCTCTAAATGCCTATATCAGAAAAGAAGAAAAGGCAAAAATTCAGGAATTAACTATCCATTTGGAAGAACTGGAGAAAGAACAGCAAGCTAACCCCAAAGCAAGCAAAAGGAAAGAAATAACAAAGATTAGAGCACAAATAAATGAAATTGAAAACATGAAAACAATAGAGAAAATCAATAAGGCCAGAAGTTGGTTCTATGAGAAAATCAATAAGATTGATGGGCCCTTAGCTGATGGACAAAAAGAAGAAGAGAGAGGATGCAAATAAATAAGATCAGAAATGGAAGAGGAGACATAACTACTGACCTCACAGAAATAAAGGAGGTAATAACAGGATACTATGAACAACTTTACGCTAATAAATACAACAATTTAGAGGAAATGGATGGGTTCCTGGAAAGACATGAACAACCAACTTTGACTCAAGAAGACATAGATGACCTCAACAAACCAATCACAAGTAAAGAAATTGAATTAGTCATTCAAAAGCTTCCTAAAAAGAAAAGTCTAGGACCAGATGGCTTCACATGTGAATTCTACCAAACGTTCCAGAAAGAATTAGTACCAATTCTCTTCAAACTCTTCAAAAAAATCGAAGTGGAGGGAAAACTACCTAATTCATTCTATGAAGCCAACATCACCCTCATACCAAAACTAGGCAAAGATATTACAAAAAAAGAAAACTACAGACCAATCTCTCTAATGAATACAGATGCAAAAATCCTCAATAAAATTCTAGCAAATCGTATCCAACAACACATTAAAAGAATTATACATCATGACCAAGTAGGATTCATCCCAGGTATGCAAGGATGGTTCAACATAAGAAAATCAATTAATGTAATACACCATATCAACAAATCAAAGCAGAAAAATCACATGCTCATCTCAATTGATGCAGAGAAGGCATTCGACAAGATTCAACATCCTTTCCTGTTGAAAACACTTCAAAAGATAGGAATACAAGGGAACTTCCTTAAAATGATAGAGGGAATATATGAAAAACCCACAGCTAATATCATCCTCAATGGGAAAAAATTGAAAACTTTCCCCCTAAGATCAGGAACAAGACAAGGATGTCCACTATCACCACTATTATTCAACATTGTGTTGGAGGTTCTAGCCAGAGCAATTAGACAAGAAAAAGAAATACAAGGCATCAAAATTGGAAAGGAAGAAGTAAAACTATCACTGTTTGCAGACGATATGATACTATACGTCGAAAACCCGGAAAAATCCACAACAAAACTACTAGAGCTAATAAATGAGTACAGCAAAGTAGCAGGTTACAAGATCAACATTCAAAAATCTGTAGCATTTCTATACACTAGTAATGAACAAGCTGAGGGGGAAATCAAGAAACGAATCCCATTTACAATTGCAACTAAAAGAATAAAATACCTAGGAATAAATTTAACTAAAGAGACAAAAAACCTATATAAAGAAAACTACAAAAAACTGCTAAAAGAAATCACAGAAGACCTAAATAGATGGAAGGGCATACCGTGTTCATGGATTGGAAGACTAAATATAGTTAAGATGTCAATCCTACCTAAATTGATTTACAGATTCAATGCAATACCAATCAAAATCCCAACAACTTATTTTTCAGAAATAGAAAAACCAATAAGCAAATTTATCTGGAAGGGCAGGGTGCCCCGAATTGCTAAAAACATCTTTAGGAAAAAAAACGAAGCTGGAGGTCTCGCGCTGCCTGACTTTAAGGCATATTATGAAGCCACAGTGGTCAAAACAGCATGGTATTGGCATAAAGATAGATATATCGACCAATGGAATCGAATAGAGTGCTCAGATATAGACCCTCTCATCTATGGACTTTTGATCTTTGATAAGGCAGTCAAGCCAACTCACCTGGGACAGAGCAGTCTCTTCAATAAATGGTGCCTAGAGAACTGGATATCCATATGCAAAAGAATGAAAGAAGACCCATCTCTCACACCCTATACAAAAGTTAACTCAAAATGGATCAAAGATCTAAACATTAGGTCTAAGACCATAAAACAGTTAGAGGAAAATGTTGGGAGATATCTTATGGATCTTACAACTGGAGGCGGTTTTATGGACCTTAAACCTAAAGCAAGAGCACTGAAGAAGGAAATAAATAAATGGGAACTCCTCAAAATTAAACACTTTTGTGCATCAAAGAACTTCATCAAGAAAGTAGAAAGACAGCCTTCACAATGGGAGACAATATTTGGAAATGATATATCAGATAAAGGTCTAGTATCCAGAATTTATAAAGAGATTGTTCATCTCAACAACAAAAAGACAGCCAACCCAATTACAAAATGGGAAAAAGACTTGAACAGACACCTCTCAGAAGAGGAAATACGGATGGCCAAGAGGCACATGAAGAGATGCTCAATGTCCCTGGCCATTAGAGAAATGCAAATCAAAACCACAATGAGATATCATCTCACACCCACCAGAATGGCCATTATCAACAAAACAGAAAATGACAAGTGCTGGAGAGGATGCGGAGAAAGAGGCACACTTATCCACTGTTGTTGGGAATGTCAAAGGGTGCAACCACTGTGGAAGGCAGTTTGGCGGTTCCTCAAAAAGCTGAATATAGAACTGCCATACGACCCAGCAATACCATTGCTAGGTATCTACTCAAAGGACTTAAGGGCAAAGACACAAACGAACATTTGCACACCAATGTTTATAGCAGCATTATTTACAATTGCAAAGAGATGGAAACAGCCAAAATCTCCATCAACAGAAGAGTGGCTAAACAAACTGTGGTATATACATACGATGGAATATTATGCAGCTTTAAGACAAGATAAACTTATGAACCATGTAATAACATGGATGGACCTAGAGAATATTATGCTGAGTGAATCCAGCCAAAAACTAAAGGACAAATACTGTATGGTCCCACTGATGTGAACGGACATTCGAGAATAAACTTGAAATATGTCATTGGTAACAGAGTTCAGCAGGAGTTAGAAACAGGGTAAGACAATGGGTAATTGAAGCTGAAGGGATACAGACTGTGCAACAGGACTAGATACAAAAACTCAAAAATGGACAGCACAATAATACCTAATTGTAAAGTAATCATGTTAAAACACTGAATGAAGCTGCATCTGAGCTATAGGTTTTTGTTTTGTTTTGTGTTGTTTTGTTTTGATTTTACTATTATTACTTTTATTTTTTTCTCTATATTAACATTCTATATCTTTTTCGGTTATGTTGCTAGTTCTTCTAAACCAATGCAAATGTACTAAGAAATGATGATCATGCATCTATGTGATGATGTTAAGAATTAATGATTGCATGTGTAGAATGGTATGATCTCTAAATGTTGGGTTAATTTCTTTTTTTCCGTTAATTAAAAAAAAAAAAAAAAAAGAGAAGGGATAATTGGAGATGAAGGGATACAGACTGTACAACGGGACTGGATATAAAAACTCAGAAATGGACAGCACAATACTACCCAATTGTAATGCAATTATGTTAAAACACTGAATGAAGCTGCATGTGAGGTATAGGTTTTTTGTTTTTGTTTTTTTTGTTTTTTTTCTTTCTATTATTGTTTTAATTCTTATTCTGTTGTCTTTTTATTTCTTTTTCTAAATCGATGCAAATGTACTAAGAAATGATGAATATGCAACTATGTGATGTTATTAAGAATTACTGATTGTACATGTAGATTGGAATGATTTCTAATTGTTTTGTTAATTCTTTTTTTAATTAATAAAAAAAAAAGAAAAAAAAGTGTTTAATTTTGAAGAGATTCCATTTACCTATTTCTTTTTTTATTGCTTATGGTTTGGATATAAGTCTAGGAAACCTCTGCTAGCATGCGATTTAAAAGATATTTCCCTATATTTCCTTCTAAAAGTTTTATGGTCTTAGCACAAAGTTTAGGTCTTTGATCCATTTTGAGTCAAATTTTATATAGGGTGTAAGATATGGATCCTCTTTCATTCTTAGCTATATGGATATCCACTTCTCCAAACACTATTTATTGAAGAGGCTACTCTGTCCCAGTTGGGTTGGCTTGACTGCCTTATCAAAGATCAGTTACCCATAGATGAGGGGTCTGTTTCTGAACACTCAGTTTTTCCCATTGGTCTGTATATCTATCTTTATGCCAGTACAATGCTGTTTTGATGACTGTACCTTTGTACACAAGCAATTTGCTAAAAGAAATCATGGAAGACCTAAATAATGGAAAGGTATGCTGAGTTCATGGACTGGAAGACTAAATATAGTTAAGATGTTAAGTCTACCCAAAATGATTTATAGATTCAATGTAATACCAATTAAAATCCCAACAATGTACCTCTGCATCGATTGAAATAATCATGTGTTTTCTCTGCTTTGATTTATTGATGTGGTGTATTATGTTAATTGATTTTCTTGTTTTGAACCAGCTTGCATATCTGGAATAAGTCCCACTTCCTCATGGTGTATAATTCTTTTAATGCGCTGCTGGATTTTATTTGCAAAATTTTTGTTGAGGAGTTTTGCATTTATATTCATTAAAGAGATTGGTCTGTAATTTTCTTTTCTTGTAATATCTTTGTCTGGGTTTCATATTAGGGTGATGCTGCCTTTATGGAATGAGTTAGGTGGCTTTCCTTCCTCCTTAGTTTTTTTGAAGAGTTTGAGCAGGATTGGTATTAATTCTTTTTTGACTGCCTGGTCAAATTCGCATGTGATGCCATCTGGTCCTGGACTTTTTTTGGAAGCTTCTTGATGATTCAATGTCTTAACTTGTGATTGGTTTGTTGAAATCATCTACTTCTTCTTGAGTCAAATTTTGTTGTTCATGTTTTTCTATAAGTTGTCCATTTTGTCTGCATTGTCTTGTTTATTATGGTTACTCATTATATACTCTCATTACCTTCTTTTTTTCTGTGGGGTCAGTGGTTTGTCCCCTATCCCATTTCTGATTTTATTTGCATTCTCTCTCTCTCTCTCTCTCTCTCTCTCTCTCTCTCTCTCTCTCTCTGTCAACATAGCTCAGAGTCCATTGATTTTATTGATTTTCTCAAAGAACAAACCTCTGGTTTGTTGATTTTCTCTACTGATTTCATATTCTCAATTTCACTTTTTTCCTGCTCTAATCTTTATCATTTCTTTCCATTTGCTTGCTTTGGGGTTAGCTTGCTGTTGTTTCTCTAGTTCTTCTAGGTAAACAGTTAATTCCTCAATTTTTGCTCTTTCTTCTATTTTAGTATAGGCATTTAGGGCAAGAAGGTTTCATTTTTATGCAGTCCCACCCTTCACACATTAACAGGCACCAATCCTTGTCTTTTATTCTTTCTAAATAAACTCTGTTACCATTCCTTTCATTCTGAGCTTATCACTACAGCTCTACTTTAACCTGATATAATCTTGAGCTTTTATTATTTCAGTAGCTTCCAAATGCTCAGGCAGTTTTCAGGCTCCTTCGCTCTCTTCCTAAATTTTACTTCCATCATCATTAAAAAGATATAAGGAATAAAACCAATAGATAATTACATACATAGCACCCAATTTAAAGAATAAAATACTATCCGGGTAGTTAAATCTCTCTTGTGTTCTCCTTCCTGATTGTCTCCAGCTCTAGCCAAGGTAACTATTGTCCTGAATTTGGTTCATGTCATTTACAGGGCCTTCTTTTTATCTTTTTACTTTATATGTGTGGTGTATTGAAGTAATACATAGCATTGTTTTGCATAGTTTCAATTTATATGAAAAGTGTTGTATTATATATTTTCTTCTGTGACTTTCATTTTGCTCAACATTATATTTATGAGATTTATCCATGGTAATATATAGCTCTAGACCATTGAATATGTAGAGTGCAGTTTATCCTTTCTTCTCCTCATTGGATTATGTTTCAAACAAATAGATCATGTCGTTCTCCCACTCGGAACTTCTGTGAGTTTCCAATTCTAAAGAATAAGGTTCAAATCCTTTTCCCTAATAATTAGATGCCCATAATCTTTCTTCAGCCCATTCAAAATTCCATTTTAATTACTATTTATGATTAGTTTGCTTAACATAATTGTACTTGGGTTTCTGGCTTTTTTGATTTACTAATCATAATCCTGTGTGAATTTCCACCTTTTAAAAAATTTATTCATTATAATTAAACTTGAATTTCCAGCGTCTTTTGATTTTCTCAAGTTGTTTTCCCCATCTGGGCGTCTTCCCACTTTTCTCTGTCCACAGTTCTAGTCATTTTCAGTTTACTGTAATTTAATTTCTCCATTATAATTTAATTCTCTATGTACTTGTGCTTGCCCTCACTAATTACTTGTAGAATTCTGAAGGATTACCTCTTACATTAATTTACATTTCTGTCAGATCTCACACCATAATACCTTATACAGATTTGGTTTCCACTAAATATTTATTGGTTGTATTTGAATTGTGAATTCCCAGGATATGTATGACAAGGAAAGTAAATAATGAAGGTAGTATCATATATTTTTCAAAATATCTTTGGACTTTTTGTTTAACAATGGGCAGAAATGGTTAAAGTCTGTGTTTAGTGTTTTTCCAGCCTGCTAAATTTCATGCTAGAAGATCTGAACTTTTAAAAGCTATTTAGTGTGTTATATCTGAATATTTTGGTCAACTATTAAAAGCAAAAATTTAAAGGCAATCTATATAACATTAAGCATAATGTACAACAGAATTAAATAATACCCTCAGATTTGTTTTTATAGGATAACTTCTTACATTAAACAGATGTGTACAAGAGAAAATCCGTTAACATTGAACATTGTCATGATACGATAATTTGATTTCTTCCAAAATCACTAGTTATGGATGTGTATTTCCCACGAGTACATCTCTTCCCATTTTACTTTATAAAATTCCTTTGCACTGCTGAATGTAGGAAAGTTTGTTGAATAAATACCATCAGTCCTATTTAAAGATATAAAAATTAAAATTTTAAGAACACATAAAATAAAACAGATAAATTACTCTTCATAAAAGAAGTTATGGTGACAGAAGCTGGAGAGATAAATGATATCTGCCTTCAGATATCTTCAGTAGAAGAATGAGTCTAATTTGATATAGCTAAGGGCACAGAACTGTAAAAGAAAATTATAGGAAGTCAGAGTGTGGCATAATTAAGGAAACAACAATCTGCAAATTGCAACTATTCAAGTTAAGCCTGAGTTTCCCTGTCAGGGAGTGAGTTTCCCATCACTGAATGTGTTGAGAACAGATTGAGCTCCCATCTGTGTAGTGGGCAGGAGGCTGGCAGGAGGCTGGCTTGTTTGTGATCCCTGAGGGCATCTTGCAGTGGGCAGGAGGTTGAATTTGACTTTGACTTCTAAGGGCCCAAAACTAAGAGATAGTGAGTGATTTTTTACTTCAGCAGTGAAGCCATCTCAGATTTTGATGAGTGCAATAAAGAAGGAATAAAGAAGGCAGAGATAGGTAGAATGTATTGGCAAGGAAAGGGAATAAAAACATTGACCATGATGTAAATATTGAAAAGGAAAAAGGAAGTAATATATGAAAGAAATTTTTCAAATGAAGAATAAAATTTACTTCTTTTTAGACAAAGGAAGTCAAGAAAGTAAAGCAGTCCAGACAGCATAATCCCAAGGCTGTTTATATCAGAGCAGCTTTACTTGGAGAATTTGTTATGAAAAGATTGAAAAATGAATTCAGTAAATAGTTATTCTAAATTCAATTATTTTTTTTCACAATGCACTAACACTGTGCTAGGAAGAATTAGAGATATAAATGAACATAGTCCTTATAGCCTAGTGGAAGAGACTTCAACTAAACCAGCCATTATTATCTTAATTTTTCCCCCTTTTAAGTAAAAGCTCAATGCAAAACAATTTTGAAAAGTATAGAAATAAACTTTTTCTTTCACCTCAACTCATCATCTAGTGATAACCATAATTGATGTCAAAATACTCCTATATTCAAGCCAGTATTTTTCTTTCCATTTTAATTATTTGTAAAATTTGGATCATGCTGACTAGATAGTTGTTTGTCCCTTTGTTACTTAACATTATATAATCCGCATTTTTCTGGGGCTTTAAATATTCTTCAACTCTTACTATTGAACATAAAGGTTATTTTCATATTTTTGATGTCATAAGTTGTGCTTTATAATATATAAATATCATTGTTCATACATCTTTTTTAGCCAATTATTTCCTCAAGAAAATTTTCTAAAAATAGTATTACTAAATCTAAGTTATACTCATTTTGAAGGTTCTAAATGCTTATTGCCAAACAGCTCACCAGCCAAATTTATTTTTCTATTGACTTATTATTTTTGTATGCATTGTTTTGAAACAATCTCAAACTTGAGAAAAAGTTGCAAGAATAGTATTAAGAATTTTTCTCTCTGAATCATTTGGGATTAAGTTGCTAATTTGATACTTCATGACCCCCAAACACCTTGGTGTGTATTCCTACAAACAAGGATATTCTCCTACATAACTACAACATAATCAATAAAATCTAATTCTTCGACTTCATTCAAGATTTTTCCTGGTATTTCAATATCATTTGGGGCTAAGGGTTCAGATTAAGTATCACATTTAGTTTTCATGTGTCTTTAGTGTCCCTCAGTCTGTAACAATTGTTCTTTGATGTTCATGACCTTGACACATTTATAGTTTATCAGTCAATTATTTTGTAGAGTGCTCTGCAGCTTGAGTTCCCAGCCCAGTTTTAGTATTTAGGAGAGTCTTATCAGGAAATAAACTATTCCTAACTCTCCCTCATTTAAATTATAGGTAATTTAATATAATAATATATATATATGTGTTTCCTTTGAATTTACATGCAATTAATGAACAATGCATGGTCTCTATTAGTCACCAAATGAATAATTTAGAAATATACAGATTGAATCAAACGCCTTGAATAAAAGTGTTGTACGTAAATGGAATTTATTCCTTCGTTTTAAGACTAGTGTACAATTTTGATAATGTGTAGTTTAAAAACTAATAAACAAACAAGGGAGATTAAAACTGTACCAAACTAGTGCTTTTCTTCTCTGTTATAGATATTATCTTCCTAAAAAGTTCACCCAGTGCAATATTGAAGAGTATCATGATTTCCTGAATAGTGGAGGTGGTGCCTGCCTTTTCAACAAACCTTCTAAGGTATTAAGTGTGATCAGAGTTGCTTATTATTCATCTTTCTTCAGCATTATAAACATAAAATTTCAGCCATTGGGTCTTACAAAAGAAAGCTTTTGAATTTGACCCTTATGTAACATTTTTAAATATACTAAACGTGTATTTTCAAAGTCAGCTCTAATGTTGCACATTTGGGGCAATTCTGATGGGAATAAAAAATAGGTAGAAATAAGAATTTGATTTCTGAAAAATTTCTGTTTTTATATGAACAAATGATGAGTCAGAGTTAGCTAACAAAGAAATTTTTATTTTACCTTTTCCATTTTTTCAATCCCACCCTCCCGCATATCTCTTCCTATTAGAAAGGGTACCTGTCACCTACCACTGCCTTTAAGAATGATTTAAATTACAAGTACTTTTCAACATGAAACCCAAGTCCTCTTAGAGCAGAAAAGGAGAAAGGACAAAGGACAAAGTCCAGGGGCTTTACAATATGCAGAGCATTTTCTGGTTACTGGTTAGAAGGCAGATCTTCCCCATGCATTTTGAACATGGCATTTTGCATCTTGAGGAATAATGCTTTGTTCTTGTTAATTATGTGAACTATGATTTGCCTCTGTGTACCACAGTGATATGTGGCATTGCCTTTGTAATCATTTACTTGGTTTCATTTCTCTATTCATTCCAGTGAAATTTAAGAGTTGCATCATATTGCATTGAAAAGGAATTACTCTTTCCATAAGTGTCAAATGTGATATTGTAATGAAATCACTGCTGTTATAACTTAAAAACATTGAGGTATTTTTACAAAAATAACTGATTATTCTGAGCCCAGATTAAAGACTAAGTGTGTTTTCATTTGGATAAGTTACTGTTTTGGTTTCCAAAACTCTCTCATTTGTGATTATCACTTTCAACTGAAAATGAAGCATAAAGATGAGTTGATTCTTTTGTAGAAGAGAAGAGGGTATTTGAAGTCAGGTGGGCTCTTTTTTTGTGTGGTTGATGTGACTTTCTTTATTTTGTTTTATTTTCCCCTCTGGTTAGATAAGAAAGGGGTATATGTTTATGGACATGTATGTGTGTACACTTCCGTTCTCCTTTGCATAAACTTCAGTGAGCTCTTGAATGAATATTACATATGTGGTACATAGCAACTATTTACCATTTACTAATTTTACCTATCACAATAAGATATATTATATTTAAAAGATGATGAAACTAATGGATAGTTAAAAAATAGAGTCAATGGTCTTAAAGTATACTTTCAGACATGCCAGAAATTACTTCAAACTGAGAAAATTATTAGTGCTGTTCTTTGCAAAGTTATGTTAGTAAGAGAAGCCATATTTTATATAAACTATATCAGTGGATTTATTAGTTTTTTGATATTTTCCTCATTGTCTATGAAATAGCTTCCTATTTCATAAGGAGAACTCATTAATAAAAGGGCCTTTACACACATGATTGAATATTGTCCTCATAACAATTCTGTAATATAGATGAATAGCTAATATTATTATTACTGTTTTAGATATTGAAATACCGAGGGTCCAACAGGGGAAGCAGCTTGCCTAAGATATATAGTTGAGCCAAGATTTGAATCCAGACCATCTAATTCCAAATTCCTTGCTTCACATTTGTAGTGAAATTTCAGGAGTTAATATGGGTTGGTTTTAGTCCATGGCTAGATAGTCATTTACTTGGGTGCCATTTACCAGATCCTAATTGATATATATTATATATGTGTTCTAGTTTGCTAGTTGCCAAAATACAATACATCAGAAATGGAATGGCTTTTTAAAAAGGGGAATTTAATAAGTTACAAATTTACAGTTCTAAGGCCATGAAAATGTCCCAATTAAAGCAAATCTATAGAAATGTCCAATCTAAGGTATCCAGGGAAAGATACCTTGCTTCAAGGAGGCTGATGAAGTTCAGGGTTTCTCTCTCAAGTAGAAAGGCACATGGCAAACATTGTCAGGGTTTCTCTCTCAGCCGGAAGGGCACATGGTGAATACTGCATCTGCTAGTTCCTCTCCAGGCTTCCTGCTTCATGAAGCTCCCTGGGAGTTGTTTTTTCCTTCAGCTCCAATAGTCACTGGCTGTTGGACTCTCTGCTTTGTGGTTCTGTGGAGTTCTGTTGTCCTTCTCTGCTCTCTCAGAATCTCTGAAGTTCACTGGCTGGTGGACTCTGTAGGTCCCCACCTCGTAGCTCTGCTCCGCTCTGCTGTGGCTTTCTTGTCGTTTTCAAAAGGCGTCCTCTCCAAAGCATTTCTCCTTGTTCATAGGATCCCAGTAAACTAATCAAGACTCGTGTAGAATGGGTGGAGACATGTCTCCACCAAATCAAGTTTACTATCCACACTTGATTGAGTCACAGCTCCATGGAGATAAGCTAATTAAAGTTTCCAACATACAGTACTGAATAGGAATTAGAAGAAACCGTTGCTCCCACGGTTGATTAGGATTAAAACATGGCTTTTCTAAGGCAACATAAACCTTTTCAAACCAGCACAATATGTATACTTGTTTAAATGTGACATGAAAACAGAAGTAGACACCCCAGTTCTAGTGTTCCCAGTCCTAAAGTTCTAAAGTCACACTCTCTAGTTTAGAACTATAAAAATATATCTTGGATGACTAGCAGATATATGGGTGTGGTACTTATGGTCTCTTGTCAAGTTGATTTTTCTGTATTATAATTGTTGTTTTGGTTTTTATCCCTTAGCTTCTTGATCCTCCTGAATGTGGCAATGGCTTCATTGAAACTGGAGAGGAGTGTGACTGTGGAACCCCTGCAGTAAGTCTCTGCATGTTTGTTGATGTTTTTTAGTTAATTCAGAGTCTTTGAGAGGAACTGTTGTACCTGAACATTATATGGGATTTGTGGAAGAAACGTTATTATTGTGAGGTAGTATTTTTTTTTAAGAAGATAACCTAGTACTTTTAGAAAAATGACACTGTTTTCTGATGTTTTACAAATGTCTCTGTTCCTTAGGAATGTGTCCTTGAAGGAGCAGAATGTTGTAAGAAGTGTACCTTGACTCAAGACTCTGAGTGCAGTGATGGTCTTTGCTGTAAAAAGTGCAAGGTAAGTAAATGTTGATTAATAACAAGTTGAGAAGGAAAAAAAATGACATATTTAACTCCTTCAGGCTGGGTAAATAGAATATAATAATAAAAATAGTATCTAACATATATTTGACCAGATTATTACTTATGCTCCTCTCAAAACTCTCGTGAGGTATATAGTAACAGGTATTATTCCCACTGAACAGATGAGGACTCTGAGGTGCAGCGGTTAAGTAGTTTGCCTGTTCTTAGACTAAGTTAGGAAGCCAGACCCTCAACTTCGTTAATCAGGGGAGCCTTCCTTCTCCATACTGCCTCCCTGAGGCATGTGCACATTAGATACAACCAGGTTTTACTAACCTTTGACTTAAGTTTACCTTTCTTTGTAAAACCAAGCAAATATTCCGTAGATCCTTCCTTTCTTTGTGCTTAGCTTGGTATACCTTTTACATTAGCTGTTGTGGGAGTAAAAGGAATATTTTTAGGCATGATAATGCCTTACATGTAATATTGTGCCTGAGAGTTTAGAACACATCTTTACACACGTTTTCTGTTATCCTCCCAACAGCATCTTCATACCTGTCACCAGATAGCCAATTAAAGCCTTTACATCAAAACTTAACAGTGATTTAGGGCTTACTTACCTTTCCAAAAGAAGCCTCTTTCTTTTTCTCTCTTCTCTTATAAAACGTGGTGCAATTTCTGAGGTTTAATATCTGCCTTTCCCTCCAGTCTGTACAGTGTATGGAGGAGACCCAGGGAGTAAATGGTAATACAGTAATAGTATAGATTCTTAGTATAGACCAACTTTAGGTCTAATGATTTAAGGGAGGGTAGGATATGAAATTATCGTATTAAACCTCTACTGTGTGCCAGGGGTTGTGCCAAGCATTTTGATTTATATCATCTTACATGAGGGTTTCTTAACCCCAGCACTATTGGCATTTTGAGTAGGATCATTTTGTTGTGAAGGTCTGTCTGGTGCATTGTAGGACTTTGAGCAGCATCCCTGGCTTCTGCCTTCTAGAAGCCAATGGCCCCTCCCAGTCACTACAACCAAAAATGACTCCAGACATTTCCAAATGTCTCCCTATGGGGCAAAATCCCTCTTGGCTTAGACTGCTGCCTTAGGTCATGTTCAAAACCAGAGTTTGGGGATAGTCATTATTATCCTCAGTTTTACAACTGAGCAAGCCCAGTCTCAAGGAAGTTAAATAACCTGCCCAGTATCACATATAACGTATAGATATGAAATTACACCCAAATGTGATGGCAGCAGTTTGTATTGTTTGCACTATACCACTTAGTCCTCTGGAAGCTTTTGAAGACAAGTGAGGTATTGGCAGAAATCTCTGAAAGCACTCTCAGAAAGAGGAAGATAACCAAATGTGAAATAGACATTCTTTCATTTTGGCTCCCTCTGCTGTTTATTCTGTCAGCTTCTCAACTGCCATAACAAAGGATCCTGAATCATTTATTTTAATCCTCCACCGTTTAGCCTGCCTAAATACAAAATGCATTTAATTATATTGTTTACTTTTCTTGGATTTATAGAATTAGTCTCTTTGTAATCTAATCATTTCAAAGAACAGGTACAAAATAATAAAATTAAAGTAAATAATATAAAATAGCATGGTTAATTATCTCACAAAAAAGTTACCACTGTACAGTCAGGTAAGATCTTTTTGCCATTTTTTCTCCCATCCTCTTTCCCATCCCACCCTCTGCTCCTAGTGGAGGCAGAAGCAGGACACTAAATGGGGGGAGGAGGAATCGAAGAACAAGATGAGAAATACTTTGTATCTCTTTATCTTATCCACATTTATTTACAGTAATGTGTCTATAAAACTAGCAGTTGGAAACTTTTTCTGT
The DNA here is from genome assembly GCF_023851605.1 of Tamandua tetradactyla. Taxonomy (NCBI): domain Eukaryota; kingdom Metazoa; phylum Chordata; class Mammalia; order Pilosa; family Myrmecophagidae; genus Tamandua; species Tamandua tetradactyla. Next base: position 128,685,606 of record NC_135327.1, on the reverse strand, counting down.
ACAGGGCCAGATGGTAAATATTTAGGCTTTGTGGATTTTAAGGTCTCTATCACAGATTCTCAGAATACATAAAGGAATGACTTAGCTGTTTATTTTACAAAAACAGGCAGTCAACCTGATTTAGCCCTCAGGCCGTATTTGTGGACCCCTGCTGTAAAATATTGTTTGCTTACTTGTTTTTTACCTTTCTCCTCCTATCCAAAGGTAAATTCCAAGAGGGCAGGGATTTTGGTCAATTTACTTGCTTGCTGTATACCAGCACTTAGAGCAAGTCCTTCCTCACTGTGCTTGCTTTTAGAATTTTTTTTGGCAGAACTTGAGCATTTATACTTTCATATAAACAGTGCCTCAAATCTCATATTTCTACCTCAAATGTTCTAAAATCATAGTTTACCCCAATCCCAAGGAGGAAGAGAACCAGGGCATGTGAAATGAAATTATTTTGCTGATTTCTTTTCTCTTATGGCCTATTTATTCCCACTAAAATATAAGTTCCTTGCAAGCAGGATTCCCAAGTCTTGGTCTCCACCAAGTCCCCTGTGGCTAGAACAGTGCCTGATACATCCTAAGTGCCCAGTAACTGTTTGATGGATGAGTAAATGAACACAAAGTTTGTTTGGCTCTCCTTAAAATTATCTTTTAAAATCCTAGTTGGAGTTGGTAGCATGCTGCACACATTCTGGGATCAGCAGGAGACTTCAGTGCCTGGAGAGGTTGTGAGCAAGTGGGGGAAGAAAAACTCACACAGAGAGTGAGGGGGCTGGAATAATGTGTAAATTTGTGTGAGCTGAGACAAAAGCACAGAAGAATCCAGCTCAAAATGTTAACATTACTTACCAGGGGGAGTGGGATAAGATTGAAGAGGGGGAGGGGAAAGATGATAGCTTCCTTCGGGTATCTTTGTTCTGTTCTAACAAGAACTCTTGCAATTTATAAATCCAACAAGGTTAAGATGTATTTGTACAACTCCCACACTTAAAAATTTATTTGAAGTGGTTGGAAACAAAGACAAAAACAACAACCACAAAAACTCCCCCCTCCCCCGTTAGAAACGTTAGAATAGAATAGAAGTACAAGCTTTAGATTTATTTAAAAGTTTATTTAAAAGTCAGGCAGGGGGCAGTGCGATGGTGGCTCAGTGGCAGAGTTCCCTCCTGCATGCTGGAGACCCGGGTTTGATTCCGGGAGCCTGCCCATGCAAGCGAAACAAAACAGAACAAAAACAATAATAATAAAAAAAGAAAAGTGAGACAGAGGGAAGAAGGAAGGGGAGCATGGGAAGAGATAGCTTTGCCAAAAAAATCTTTTACAAGCTTTCAGCTTCTTGGCACATAAAGCAAAAAAGTAGAATATGATAAAGTTGCCAGTAAGAATATAGGGTAAATTGTAAATCCAAGTGCTCTTTCAAAGGAAGAGTCACTAGAACTTGGATTCGTTTATTGTTCTGAGGGAGATGTACCATCAAGCACCATTCCATCAAAGCAGGGTGTTGTAAAGTTTATGTGGTGATAAATACGTAAATTACTTCTCTCACCTAAAACTATTAAAATAGCATTTAATTCTGTAATTGTGGTTTTCACAGACTGCCATTTAAAAATAACTTAAGATATTCCTATCAAACAATTTTCATTTTGCCTTTTCAGGTGAAACTGTGAGAGTTTTTCTTTCCTTTCCCAGATTTACACATTGATATTTTTATCATTTTAGTTTCAGCCTTTGGGAACTGTGTGCCGAGAAGCAGTAAATGATTGTGATATTCATGAAACATGCTCAGGAAATTCAAGCCAGGTAATTTATGGAAAAAAGCAGGGACATCTTCAAGGCACGGAACTTCAGAAGAAATACAAATGGACAAGATGCTTATTTTCTTCCTTCACGTGATTGTTCATCTCTTTTTATTATTATTTTTTCATGAATTTAAGTTTTCAGTAATAGAAGATTGAGCAGACGTACAACATTATTTTGTCTTAATTTTGAATTGACCTAAAACTGCGCGCATGCATAAACTATTTTGTTTTTGTTTTAAAAGGATGTAAGAAGCACTTCATGTATACATGTCTGCTTTGTGTGGGAAGAAACAAAAGACTCTTTCTCTTCAGCTGGTTGAAGCAGGAGTGTTAGCAGAGACAGAAGGACTCACTGGGCTTTGGGTTCAGAGACCAGGCCCATTTCTTTGTCTTCTCTTGTTAAGTCTCTTGCCTGTCCTCATTCCTCTTGTTTGGCTTCTTGCTTCACTTCAGTCATTAATAGCTATTCTTGAATTAATATCATTTAGTTATCACTAGACAAGCTTGGGAAGTTGGATAAACTTTGGTGAGAGTTCATGGGTTTCAACATAGTATGTATATAAGTGGTTCTTGCATGGTAGAGCAGAACTATAAAAATGACAGCGCAGGCTGAAGCTATGTACAGTGTTCTTAATAATTAAAACCGGAGATTTTACAACTGTTTTGTGACCCTTAAAATTTGTGGTCAAAATATTTAAAACCCTCTTAACCATTGCTTATAAATGTATAGGGAAATGAAAAAATAGTTTAACTATTATTTATTTAGTACACTATAAATTAAAATATTACAAACATTGCTAATAAAAGTACTTTCTGTATTTGTTGAAAAACACTTATCAGGAGTACTTTGAACTTACAATACAGGACAAATGCCTTAGCAAATTGTCATTCTCCTTTCTAAGTTTGGATCAACTTCCAACATTGTATCCTTTGTCTTTCAGTGTCGTGAAATACCTCTGAGAGTTCATTTGATGTGAAGTTTTTTGCCAGCCTCACTTCCTCTGGGACATCGTCATCCTCTTAGTCACAACCACTTTCTTTAATTATGTCATAAGTTCACCTTCATCAAGTCCTTCTGGGAGAATATCTAGAGTCCCTTGAACAGAGCGATATCAACATTCCCACAGTCAGCTGTTTTTTTCTATAACTCCATTAGCATCTGATTTGAATTTCACCTTCAGCATCATCACTTTTTATTTCTTTGAGCCCTTTCATCTTTGTTGACCACTCCATTATTTCAGTCATGTTTTTAATAAGATGTCACATGGTTTTGTCACCAGGAGACAGGAAGCAACATAACTATACATTTATATGAACCAAATAACATAAGCACAGTGACCAGTCTTGTTGGTCTTTAAAAGGAGTGATGTGATCGATCACTGATCATGATGGACGTATTATTGACTTAGTGAGTTGTAGATGGAAGAGCTGCCAGCAGCAAAGCTTGTACTTTATGCAATTACTAAGTGTTAGTATACTGTGGTGACTGAAATTTGAACTGTGTAGTTGGGGGACTGGTGTTATTTAATGAAACCATGGTGCTTTAGTTTTCTAGGCAAATACCATGAAATGGGTTAACTTACATAATGGGAATTTATTAGCTTACAGTTTGAGGTTGGGAAAATGTCCATAATAAGGCATCAAGGCAGTACTTTCTTCTCAAAAACATCTGGAGCAATCTTTGGCTCCTTTGCCACACGGCAAGGTACGTGAGGGTGTCTGCTGCTCTTTTCCTTCTTTTTAGAGTTCTGTGGACTTCAGCTTTTCACTTCCATGGCTTTCTTTCTCTCTGCCTTCATTCATTCTATTTATAAAGGACTTCAGTAATAGGATTAAGACCCATCCTGAAGGAAGTGGGACAAACCTTAACTGAAGTAGCCTCATCGAAAGGGTTCACACACACACAGGAATACAATGGGTTCACACACACACAGGAATGGATTAGATTTAAGAACATGTTTTTCTGGAGTACATACAATTTCAAACCACATACATGATAACAGAAATTCATGCATATTAGAACCAAGCAAAGCAAGGACTGCTAGCGTTTTTATTCTGTAGAGAAAAACGACTTAATAGTGGTACATGTACATTAACCTTAAAAATACTTTATTTTAAAGACAGTTGTAAAATGTAAAAACATTTTCCTTTCTTGCTATCTGACATAGAAGTTTTTCTAAGGTAACAACTAGTGATGATGAGCACACAGTGAAATGGTTACCTTTCAGTTACTGTAGAGAAAGTATTAGTGCACCTTCTGTGGAAAGTGCTTATACAATACATACCAGAAATTTTTAAAGAATCCTAAATCCAAAGATGATGTATGTACAAAGGTGCTCTTGATCCTTTAGTTATAACAGCATAAATTGGAGATAATTATAAGTAAATGTCTTAGTGTATTTGTTATGTGGTTTATTAGCTCAATGTGGTATTTTGTGGCCACTAAAAATAATACATGTAAAAAAGTTTATTATGACATGAAGATAATTGTATGATAAAAGTAAAAAGAAGATAATTTTGAGGCTTGCTTTTATGAAATCTATAGGGAGAAGCTAAGACTGGCCTTGGAAAGGCCTGAGAGTTGCTTCCAGGAAGCCTCTTTGTTGCCCAGATATGGCCTCTCTCTCTCTCTCTCTCTCTGTCTCTCTCTCTCGGCCCAACTCTGCAAGGAAGGTCATTGCTCTCCCCTCCTGCATGGAACATGACATTCAGGGGTGAGGGTCTCTCTGGTGGCATGGAGCTTGGCTCCCGGGTATGAGTCTGGCCCTGGCACTGTGGGATTGACAATGCCCTCTGGACCCAAAGGGGGAAAAGAAGTGTAATAAAATAAGGCATCAGTGGCCAAGATCAATCAAATGGAATCAAGAGGCTATTCTGGAGACTATTCTATTTTTTTTTTTAATTTTTTTTTTTTATTAACGGAAAAAAGAAAAAAAAGAAATTAACCCAACATTTAGAAATCATACCATTCTACATATGCAATCAGTAATTCTTAACATCATCACATAGATGCATGATCATCGTTTCTTAGTACATTTGCATTGGTTTAGAAGAACTAGCAACACAACAGAAAAAGATATAGAATGTTAATATAGAGAAAAAAATAAAAGTAATAATAATAGTAAAAATAAAAACAAAAAAAAACAACCAGACAGACAAAAACAAACAAAAAACAAAACAAAACAACAACAACAAAAAAAACCTATAGCTCAGATGCAGCTTCATTCAGTGTTTTAACATGATTACTTTACAATTAGGTATTATTGTGTTGTCCATTTTAGAGTTTTTGTATCTAGTCCTGCTGCACAGTCTGTATCCCTTCAGCTCCAATTACCCATTATCTTACCCTGTTTCTAACTCCTGCTGGACTCTGTTACCAATGACATATTCCAAGTTTATTCTCGAATGTCGGTTCACATCAGTGGGACCATACAGTATTTGTCTTTTAGTTTTTGGCTAGATTCACTCAGCATAATGTTCTCTAGGTCCATCCATGTTATTACATGCTTCATAAGTTTATCCTGTCTTAAAGCTGCATAATATTCCATCGTATGTATATACCACAGTTTGTTTAGCCACTCGTCTGTTGATGGACATTTTGGCTGTTTCCATCTCTTTGCAATTGTAGATAACGCTGCTATAAACATTGGTGTCCAAATGTCCGTTTATGTCTTTGCCCTTAAGTCATTTGAGTAGATTCCCAGCAATGGTATTGCTGGGTCGTATGGCAATTCTATATTCAGCTTTTTGAGGAATCGCCAAACTGCCTTCCACAGTGGTTGCACCATTTGACATTCCCACCAACGGTGGATAAGTGTGCCTCTTTCTCCGCATCCTCTCCAGCACTTGTCATTCTCTGTTTTGTTGATAATGGCCATTCTGGTGGGTATGAGATGATATCTCATTGTGGTTTTGATTTGCATTTCTCTAATGGCCAGGGACATTGAGCATCTCTTCATGTGCTTTTTGGCCATTTGTATTTCCTCTTCTGATAGGTGTCTGTTCAAGTCTTTTTCCCATTTTGTAATTGGGTTGACTGTCTTTTTGTTGTTGAGTTGAACAATCTCTTTATAAATTCTGGATACTAGACCTTTATCTGATATGTCATTTCCAAATATTGTCTCCCATTATGTAGGCTGTCTTTCTACTTTCTTGATGAAGTTCTTTGATGCACAAAAGTGTTTAATTTTGAGGAGCTCCCATTTATTTATTTCCTTCTTCAGTGCTCTTGCTTTAGGTTTAAGGTTCATAAAACCGCCTCCAATTGTAAGTTTCATAAGATATCTCCCAACATTTTCCTCTGTTTTATGGTCTTAGACCTAATGTTTAGATCTTTAATCCATTTTGAGTTAACTTTTGTATAGGGTGTGAGATATGGGTCCTCTTTCATTCTTTTGCATATGGATATCCAGTTCTCTAGGCACCATTTATTGAAGAAACTGTTCTGTCCCAGGTGAGTTGGCTTGACTGCCTTATCAAAGATCAAATGTCCATAGATGAGAGGGTCTATATCTGAGCACTCTATTCGATTCCATTGGTCGATATATCTATCATTATGCCAATACCATGCTGTTTTGACCACTGTGGCTTCATAATATGCCTTAAAGTCAGGCAGTGCGAGACCTCCAGCTTCATTTTTTTTCCTCAAGATGTTTTTAGCAATTCGGGGCACCCTGCCCTTCCAGATAAATTTGCTTATTGGTTTTTCTATTTCTGAAAAATAAGTTGTTGGGATTTTGATTGGTATTGCATTGAATCTGTAAATCAATTTAGGTAGGATTGACATCTTAACTATATTTAGTCTTCCAATCCATGAACACGGTATGCCCTTCCATCTATTTAGGTCTTCTGTGATTTCTTTTAACAGTTTTTTGTAGTTTTCTTTATATAGGTTTTTTGTCTCTTCAGTTAAATTTATTCCTAGGTATTTTATTCTTTTAGTTGCAATTGTAAATGGGATTCGTTTCTTGATTTCCCCCTCAGCTTGTTCATTACTAGTGTATAGAAATGCTACAGATTTTTGAATGTTGATCTTGTAACCTGCTACTTTGCTGTACTCATTTATTAGCTCTAGTAGTTTTGTTGTGGATTTTTCCGGGTTTTCGACGTATAGTATCATATCATCTGCAAACAGTGATAGTTTTACTTCTTCCTTTCCAATTTTGATGCCTTGTATTTCTTTTTCTTGTCTAATTGCTCTGGCTAGAGCCTCCAACACAATGTTGAATAATAGTGGTGATAGTGGACATCCTTGTCTTGTTCCTGATCTTAGGGGGAAAGTTTTCAATTTTTCCCCATTGAGGATGATATTAGCTGTGGGTTTTTCATATATTCCCTCTATCATTTTAAGGAAGTTCCCTTGTATTCCTATCTTTTGAAGTATTTTCCACAGGAAAGGATGTTGAATCTTGTCAAATGCCTTCTCTGCGTCAATTGAGATGATCATGTGATTTTTCTGCTTTGATTTGTTGATGTGGTGTATTACATTAATTGATTTTCTTATATTGAACCATCCTTGCATACCTGGGATGAATCCTACTTGGTCATGATGTATAATTCTTTTAATGTGTTGTTGGATACGATTTGCTAGAATTTTATTGAGGATTTTTGCATCTGTATTCATTAGAGAGATTGATCTGTAGTTTTCTTTTTTTGTAATATCTTTGCCTGGTTTTGGTATGAGGGTGATGTTGGCTTCATAGAAAGAATTAGGTAGTTTTCCCTCCACTTCAATTTTTTTGAAGAGTTTGAGCAGGGTTGGTACTAATTCTTTCTGGAATGTTTGGTAGAATTCACATGTGAAGCCGTCTGGTCCTGGACTTTTCTTTTTAGGAAGCTTTTGAATGACTAATTCAATTTCTTTACTTGTGATTGGTTTGTTGAGGTCATCTATTTCTTCTTTAGTCAAAGTTGGTTGTTCATGTCTTTCCAGGAACCCATCCATTTCATCTAAATTGTTGTATTTATTAGCATAAAGTTGTTCATAGTATCCTGTTATTACCTCCTTTATTTCTGTGAGGTCAGTAGTTATGTCTCCTCTTCCATTTCTGATCTTATTTATTTGCATCCTCTCTCTTCTTTTTGTCAATCTTGCTAAGGGCCCATCAATCTTGTTGATTTTCTCATAGAACCAACTTCTGGTCTTATTGATTTTCTCTATTGTTTTCATGTTTTCAATTTCATTTATTTCTACTCTGATCTTTGTTATTTCTTTCCTTTTGCTTGCTTTGGGATTAGTTTGCTCTTCTTTCTCCAGTTCTTCCAAGTGGACAGTTAATTCCTGCATTTTTGCCTTTCTTCTTTTCTGATATAGGCATTTAGGGCAATAAATTTCCCTCTTAGCACTGCCTATGCTGTGTCCCATAAGTTTTGATATGTTGTGTTTTCATTTTCATTCGCGTCGAGGTATTTACTAATTTCTCTTGCAATTTCTTCTTTGACCCACTCGTTGTTTAAGAGTGTGTTGTTGAGCCTCCACGTATTTGTGGATTTTCTGGCACTCTGCCTATTATTGATTTCCAACTTCATTCCTTTATGATCCGAGAAAGTGTTGTGTATGATTTCAGTCTTTTTAAATTTGTTAAGACTTGCTTTGTGACCCAGCATATGGTCTATCTTTGAGAATGATCCATGAGCACTTGAGAAAAAGGTGTAGCCTGCTGTTGTGGGGTGTAATGTCCTATAAATGTCTGTTAAGTCTAGCTGATTTATAGTAATATTCAGATTCTCTATTTCTTTATTGATCCTCTGTCTAGATGTTCTGTCCATTGATGAGAGTGGTGAATTGAAGTCTCAAACTATTATGGTATATGTGTCTATTTCCCTTTTCAGTGTTTGCAGTGTATTCCTTACGTATTTTGGGGCATTCTGGTTCGGTGCGTAAATATTTATGATTGTTATGTCTTCCTGTTGAATTGTTCCTTTTATTAGTAGATAGTATCCTTCTTTGTCTCTTTTAACTGTTTTAAATTTGAAGTCTAATTTGTTGGATATTAGTATAGCCACTCCTGCTCTTTTCTGGTTGTTATTTGCATGAAATATCTTTTCCCAACCTTTCACTTTCAACCTATGTTTATCTTTGGGTCTAAGATGTGTTTCCTGTAGACAGCATATAGAAGGATCCTGTTTTTTAATCCATTCTGCCAATCTATGTCTTTTAATTGGGGAATTCAGTCCATTAACATTTAGTGTTATTACTGTTTTGATAATATTTTCCTCTAACATTTTGCCTTTTGTATTATATATATCATATCTGGCTTTCTTTCTTTCTACACTCTTCTCCATACCTCTCTCTTCTGTCTTTTCATATCTGACTCTAGTGCTCCCTTTAGTATTTCTTGCAGAGCTGGTCTCTTGGTCACAAATTCTCTCAATGACTTTTTGTCTGAGAATGTTTTAATTTCTCCCTCATTTTTGAAGGACAATTTTGCTGGATATAGGAGTCTTGGTTCGCAGTTTTTCTCTTTTAGTAATTTAAATATATCATCCCACTGTCTTCTAGCCTCCATGGTTTCTGCTGAGAAATCTGCACATAGTCTTATTGGGTTTCCCTTGTATGTGACGGATTGTTTTTCTCTTGCTGCTTTCAAGATCCTCTCTTTCTCTTTGACCTCTGACATTCTAACTAGTAAGTGTCTTGGAGAACGCCTATTTGGGTCTAATCTCTTTAGGGTGTGCTGCACTTCTTAGATCTGTAATTTTAGGTCTTTCATAAGAGTTGGGAAGTTTTCAGTGATAATTTCTTCCATTAGTTTTTCTCCTCCTTTTCCCTTCTCTTCTCCTTCTGGGACACCCACAACACGTATATTTGTGCGGTTCATATTGTCCTTTAGTTCCCTGTACCCTGTTCAAATTTTTCCATTCTTTTCCCGATAGTTTCTGTTTCTTTTTGGAATTCAGATGTTCCATCCTCCAAATCACTAATTCTATCTTCTGTCTCTTTAAATCTATCATTGTGGGTATCCAGTGTTTTTTCCATCTTTTTTACTTTATCCTTCACTTCCATAAGTTCTGTGATTTGTTTTTTCAGTTTTTCTATTTCTTCTTTTTGTTCAGCCCATGTCTTCTTCATGTCCTCCCTCAATTTATCGATTTGGTTTTTGAAGAGGTTTTCCATTTCTGTTCGTATATTCAGCATTAGTTGTCTCAGCTCCTGTATCTCATTTGAACTATTGGTTTGTTCCTTTGACTAGGCCATATTTTCAATTTTTTGAGCATGATCCGTTATCTTCTGCTGGCGTCTGGGCACTTAGTCAGATTTCCCTGGGTGCTGGACCCAGCAATTTCGAAGATTTTTCTGTGAAATCTCTGGGATCTGTTTTTCTTATCCTGCCCAGTGGGTGGCACTCGTGGCACACGTTTGTCTGCGGGTCCCACCAGTAAAAGGTGCTGTGGGTCCTTTAACTTTGGAAAACTCTCGCCGTCGGGGAGGTTCGCCAGCCAAAGCGACTTGGAAGAGTGCCAGCCGGCCCAGGGTCCAAATGCGGGGAGGGTTGCCGGCCGCTGCAGCCCGGGAGGGCACCAACCGCTGTGGCCTGCCCGGGAGAGTGCACCGTTCCCGGGAAGTCACGTGTTTGGAAGGGCCCCCCCCCCCCCCCCGTCACCGTTCTCCGTGGCCTGGGGATTTCCCATCCAATTCTCTCAGTTGGTCCAGGAGGCTGTGCGTGGTGTGGGCACCAGCCGCCGCGGCTTGAGGGGACCACCTGTCCAATTCTCCCAGCCAGCCCGGGAACGGGGAAGGGAGGAACTCCGGCCACTTGCCGCCCCACCCGGTGAAGCCCGCTCCCTCGGCGATCTCACCGGAACGGGTTCTCTCAGCCAGTCAGCCGTTCCAGGATGGGGTACGCTGTCTTTTTGATCTCTGTTGTGGCTCTGGGAGCTGTTCTATATCGTTTCTACTCCCCTAGTAGCTGTTCTGGAGGAGAAACTAAGATCCGCGCATCTTACTAAGCCACCATCTTCTCTGGAAGTCCTGAAGACTATTCTAACGCAACCTTCAGCTAGATAGTGCTGTGCTATGATTTGCTAAACCCCAACCAGCATCACTCCTATTTACTCTTAAGAACATTTAGGGCTCGAACTGAGACTCTATAAAGGTTTCATGCACTAAGTTTGCTTTCCCGGAACCTATAATTCTCAGAGTTGCTAGGTCAGAGAAATCCTAAAACCCAGAGGGACCAGCCTCTCCAATATTATCAATTAATAACATCCCCCATCCTTTAGTGTTAATACCCTTTCTCCACATGAAGAAGCCAGAATGGACATTGCCCAGAGATCCCTATAGATTGAGAGAAGGATCAGAGGAGAAGGAGAAGGTGTAGCAGAGAAAATAGGATTTGGCAAGCAAGTATGAACTGCTGAATCACTATATTAACATTCCTTCTAGCCTCCAGTGTTTTGGAGCAGCTAGAAGGAGAAAGCTGAGATAATGGCATAGTAGCCAGTGACAAACTCTGGGATCTATTCTGGAACTACATGTTGAAGTGGGCTTTGAAAATTACTGTTTTTTTCTTTCTATGCTGTGTATGTGTTTGTATATATATTAATTTTTTAATATATAATTTATTTGGTTCCAGAAAAAACTTATTTAGTTCCAGAAAAATCCCAAAATGATAATAATTATTTAAACCAATGACATTTTTTCAGGATGTCCCTGTGAACTTTGTATATATATTTTACAGTTTAAAAAAAAGAAGGAGAATATACAGCGTTATCTGTAATTTGATCATATCTATGTTTACAAATGTCAAATTTCATTAAAAAAGGTGGAGAGAAAATATACCAAAATATAAAAACATTGCCTTTGGGTAGTAGGAATGTAAGTGGATTTTGTCTTTTATTTTCTCTACTTTTTTTACATTTCCCAACTTTTCTTAAGTGAGTATATATTACTTTAATAATAGAAAAAATGTATAATAAATTAAAAAATTACTGTCTGTTCACATCCACATGAGAATGCTTTGCAATTTTATGCAATTGCTATAAGGGAAAAATGGGGTTATAAAGTATGTCCTTTTATAACATGCTCAAAATAGATTCTGCTCAGAGAGACGTAAGTGTTAGGGCTGTATTGCTTTTCATGGAAAAAGAGAGGAAACTGTAGTTATTGCTCCATCTACATTGGTAATCCTCCTTGGTTTTGTCTTGTGCTCTTGTTTTTCTTCCTCGGAATAATAGTATATCTGTATGAACCAAGATGCTCTTAAACGTCAGCCTTAGCTGAGCCTATTAGTTCTTTTCATTTGTTACTGTATGATGAACTGTTTTTTTTGCTTCTGATAAATTCATATTTTTAGGGGAAAGTGCATGAATTATTGTATTCATTCTTGTTTTCTCTTATTGTCATTTTTATTCTCAGATGGTTTAAGATTCTACCCTTATTATCAGACTTTATTTATAAAATGAAACATTAGAGGGGTTAGTTCAGCCTGATATTTTGCTCTGAATTTTGTTCATAGAACTGTTTTCTTTTTCTAGTGTGCCCCTAACATTCATAAAATGGATGGATATTCATGTGATGGTGTTCAGGTAGGGCACTTTACTTTTACTTAGTTATTTCTCGTGCACCGGCATGAAAGAAATATGGAAGTCTTATCAAAACAGGAAGTCAACTTAAATGTTTCATAGTCAATTCTGAAGTTAAAAGACATTTATAATACTCATCTGCTATTTTTTTCTAGTTGTATTTTCTTCTGTTATCTGACATAAGCAAATGTTGCCTTGCTAATGGGTCTGTCTTTCTATTTTAGGGAATTTGCTTTGGAGGAAGATGTAAAACCAGGGATAGACAATGCAAATACATTTGGGGGCAAAGTGAGTAAATGGTGTGGCTTGATAATTTTTAGAGTATGACATTCAGGTTGATTTCATTAGGACATGGGGGCTGGAAGTAAATTTTTGACCACTTTATTGTTGGGGATTGCTCAGAGTCACTGTGGGTCTTAGCAGGGGCGCTTCTGTGTACATAAGAGAAAGGCACCTGCATTGAGAGGGCACAGCCCCACACATCTTGGCTAGTGCGCAAAACAGAAGGCAGTGGTGCTGCCAGGCAGTGAAGCCCATGCCAGGGTGCACAGATTGGAGAGAAGAGCAAGCCTGGATTTCAGCTTTGCTCACAGTCCCCCCAGCTGAGCGCCCCTCGGCTAAACCTGTTCAACCGTATGGGATGGACATGGGCCTTGGATAGGACATCCTTGACTTACAACTGTAGGCATTTTAGTTCAAGTTGCTGCTTCCTCCTCAAATATTTTCCTTAAAACCTAGCTAACCCTCTTAGTTCCAGGCAACCTTCTGTTGAGGTTGTTTTGGCATATTCAAAAGAAATTTTAATTCAAAGTTATTCAGATTATTAGAGTAGAATATATAACACTTAGGTTTAAATCATGTTATATTTCTGTTTAAATTTATGTTTAAATATTGACTAATAAATATTTTTTCCAGAAGTATCACTGGCCCTTTTGAAAACAGTTTCTGCTCTGAACTCTTTCAGAAGAGAGTTTGTATGAGAAAGCAAATTATAAAATTGATTCTAAGAAAGTTCTTAATTATCATAAATAGCAGTAATTTATTCTTTTGGGGAGGGGAAGTATATGCTTCCTTTTAAACAATTAGAAACATTATGCTTGGGGAAAGATTTAGTAGTAATACAGGTTTGAACTCTAAACAAAAAAATACATTTTTTGTTTCTTCTACTTGAGAAAGAATAGTAGCTTGACAGCAAAAAGTAGGGAAAAAAGCTACCAACGTAATGGGTTGTTTTAAATAAAAACTAAAGCTACCAACATAATTAGTTGTTTTAAATAAAAACTAACAGTCATCCTTTGATTAGCTTGCAGTAGCAGTTTGAAATAACTCACTGATAACTCCATTAACCAACCCTGGCTTCCAAAAAAATAAAAATGTGACAAAACGACTGACATACCTTACAATGCCATCTAACCCTCAGAGATTTAGCATGAATTCAACCTTGTCTAAACGCAGAATAAAATTGTTTCTGATAGCTGCTAAGAATTAAATTAGTAAACAAAGTAGGGATTGTACCACCATTTTTCTAAGCTTTTGTATGTAAATATTTTAATTAAAGTGTCTTTATACCAATAAAAAAATGCTGGATAAGAAATTCATGCTTAATATCTGTCACTGGATTAAAGTGTGAAACATTTATTCAAGGAAACATTTGGTGGCATCTTACGCTAATTACTGACCAAATGCTGAGTGTCCTTCTTACAACTATAGTCTGAATCCTATCAAAATCCAAATGTGTTTCTATTTTCCAAATTTCAAACAAGAGTCAGAGATGTCTGTGATATAGGAAAACTCTGGATAACTATGAGTATATATAATTTTTAGTTGATAACACATGTAGTGAATTGCTGTTTTCCCTCACTGCAAAAATTTTGAGCATTTTGCCTTCCTCACTGATCAAAAACTTTATTCTACTCCAGAAGTGGCGGCGTCAGACAAATACTGTTATGAGAAACTGAATATCGAAGGGACCGAGAAGGGTAACTGTGGAAAAGACAAAGACACTTGGATACAGTGCAACAAACGGTGAGGGGGAGAAGTTAGCTCTGAGTTCATCACTCATAAAGCATCACTTTTTGAGTGACCAGGATTTTTCTGTTTTCTTTCCCACAAAGCATGCCCTTGCCTTCTCACCTCATCTTTTCTTGTCACCTATGCAGAAGGCTTACAAATCTTGACGTACCTTGACCTTTTTCCTACTGCCCAGGCAGCAAGCTGCCTTAGGACTCTTTTACCTGGAAGGCACCTATTAGCAACAAAAATTAAAGCCACAAGAATATGTGCTTAGTGCTGTTGAATTGAACTGGCTTTGACTTGTCTGTCATCCCTGTTTTTCCCAATGGTCTCAATATCTCACTGTCTTCCTGGTTGGAAGTCTCGGGGTGATCCTTTACTATACCTTCTTTCTGACACATTGTCCAATGCCAGCTCTTGTCCATGCTTCCCTTCCTGCCCGCTGCATTTGTTTTTAATTCATTCCTTTTCCATTGCTATTGCCATCACCATGACTGAGACCCATATTACCTCATGAACTATTACAAAAGTCTCTTAATGGACCGCTATGACAACAGTTTCTAGCATGCTTGCATCTTCTGAATCTTTTTGATTACATAATTTCTTTGTTCAAAATTTCGCTGGTTCCACATAGCTAATTAATATTAAGAATAGTACCCAATGTTTATTGAATGTACTCTATAGGTGCTAAGTACTGTTTCTCACTTTATATAAGCTATGCCATTTAATTTTTATGGCAGTTCTTCCTATTTTATAGAGAAGGAAACTGAGACACTAACTTGTTCAAGTCTGGTCATGTAGCTAGGATCCAGTAGAAGCAGAAGTAGAACCCAGGCAGTCTGATTCCACTCTCTCTTAACCACTTTGCTGAAAGTTAAACTGCTGCCCTGTTTAACAAATAGAACAGAATCTTAGCTTGGCATTGAACTTTCTCCACAATTTGCACCTAACATATATTTCTTGTCCTTGCTTCTCTTCCAAATTCTCATAAACCTTACCCTTCCTCATATGTGCATTCCATTACCTACCTTTATCCATAGGCTCATGGTATTATTTCCTCTGGAAGTGCCCCTTGTACTCATACCATCACCTGTCAAATGTTTATCCATCCTCAAAGCCCAGCTTGAAACACTTTTTTCTATATATTTTCCTTAGTTACTTTAAAAATAAATCATCTGCCTCTTTCTTCTAAACTCCACACCCTTTGTAATGTTTTTATGGCCCTTGTCACCAATTCTGTCTTACAGTTTTTTGTTTATGTGATTTATTCTCTCATCCAGAATATAGTTTCCTTGAGGACAAATATCATGTATAATTTTCTTTATATAACCTAAGTACTTAGTAGAGCATATGTACACAAATAACACTCAAAAATGTTGAATGATAGCTCTTCTGTGTTGAGTAAACATTTTTGTTCATGATGGATACAGTAAGATGATGATTTTTAATTAAAATTATAAAGTGAATTATGTAATTTTTTGTGTGTTGGTGATACATACAGATCCTAATTTTTCACTTTTCTCTGTCTAATAATGTCTTAGACTGTCTTTCTGACCTACTAATCAGTCTTCACAAGAAATTTATTAAAATATATGAATATCACTTTCTCTATTTATATTTCACTATCTCTATTAATAAATAAAATGTGTTGGACATAAGAACATGTAAGATAGCATTTAACGCCAGTGAAAATATTTTACAGGATAATTGGAATTATATGTGATAGTCGGGGGAGTAGTGAAATATGTTGAAGAAGAGATGGTGGTGTTATGTGGTTGGAAAGCTACAAAATATGTGCAGTTTGTCATCTCTTTAAGTCTAGGACAACTCATTCAAATGTTATTATTCATTTACTAATTGAACATGATTTTTTAGCATATCTAGAGATTTATTATGTGAGAAAAGATTCTGATATAAAACAAGTCTATATGATAGATCGTTTACCTTTAGGTAAACGCTTGAACTAAAGAACAGTAAAGGAAAAACTACAAAACAATTGAGATTTTGGTGTACCAATTAAGAGTATCAGGCAAGACATTTTTTCTAGCAGGAGACAAACTAATTTGGGCTATTTTAATTTACTTAGCATGTGAGTAAATAGTATAGTTAATGAAAAATCAAATGCTAAAGTGTTACAAGGGCATTGTTCTAATTGTAAATGTTTGCTGTATCTGTGGAGGGGTCGAGTAAAGTAAATAACTGGTACTCTTTTAATACAGCGATGTGCTTTGTGGTTACCTTTTGTGTACCAATATTGGCAGTATCCCAAGGCTTGGAGAACTCGATGGTGAAATCACATCTACTTTAGTTGTGCAGCAGGGGAGAACATTAAACTGCAGGTAATTGTCTAACCATTCTGTGAGAAGATTTGTCATCTTCCTTCTCAGGAGCACGGTTTAGGACTGCTATTTTCAGTTCATGTGCATGTTAGTAAACTGAAACAGAATCTAATTCATAGAGGTAATTGAGTAAATCCTGACAGAAAAGACATGAAGAGAAGGTGAGAATTAGTTAGATGTAGAAGATTATGTGGTTTCTTGTAATATGTTTAGTTGATCAGCAAAATCTTGCAAGATTTAGTTTGCATTTCATTCTTATTAAAGAAAATGAATGGGAATTTCTGGGTTAAAATTGTGGATTAAGTATATGCATCCACTGTTGCTCCATTCTGAAGTTCCATTAAAATGATACCAAACGGGCCTTTTTAAGAATGCATACATCCACAGGGAGACGGAGGAATGGAGAACAGACCAGAATAACAAAATTTTGGAATGAGGAAAGCAAATTTATGAGTGGCAAATGATTTATCAAATCTAAGAAAGCTGAATCCTAAACCAAAATGAGAAAAACTGAGAACCAACCCAGTATACACAGTCAGTTTCCAAAAGGCTCAGATATTGGCAGTATCATCCACTTCTGGAGCAAAGGGATGGGGAGAAGGATGAAATGAAGTCTGTTAAAGAAGCCACTGGAGCCACAGAATACTTCCCTGACTTGACTAAACAGGGATTGACTGCCCTCATAAAAAACTAGAATATTATATTCTGCAGAGGATAAAAAAGGTCTCCATACTGGGGGACCCCAGGCAATACTGATATTAGGGATTGTATGGAAGTGATCTAGCCTCAGTGTTGTTCACTGTTAGAAAGCCCTAGAATTTCCAATCACTATTTGATATTTGAAGAAAATCTCTAATATGAGAAAAAATTTAACCAGAATAGAAAATACCTATAATTATGAACAAAGATACTTCTATCATGAAACAAGAATAGGCTGCCATTTTTAAAAATAGGGAATACTTAGAGAAGAAAAAAGTATTATTGAAAATTAAAATATAATGGCAGAAAAGAAACTCAATGGTTGAAATTAATTTTCAGAAAATAGAGCCAAAAAAGGCAAAGAGACAGAATACAGACAGAAGCTCATTAAGTTAGCAGAGAAATAAAAAGCAAAGAGAATGGAGGAAGGGAAATTATCAGTGAGTCACTCCCAAGTACTGTCTAGAACTGAAAGACTTTAGTTTCTGGATTAGCAGGCTCACCAGATAATGGCACATGGATGAAATTAGAGACATATCTAAACATATCATTATGAAATTTCGAATCTTAGAACGAAGAAAAGATTCCAAAAATTTTCTAGAGAGGAAGAAGGAACAGAGGATCAGGAATTAGAATGGCTTAGGACCTATCAGTAGGAGCCCTGGGAGCCTGCAGAGAATGAATGAATTGATTTCCAAACTAGAATTCTGAAACCAGCGAAATTATCAATCAAATGTTAAGGTAGAAAATAAAGACCTTTTTTAGATGTGCAAGTTTCCCCCCAAGTTTCCCCCCATACACCCTTTTCGGGTTGCTGGTGGAAGGTGCATTCCACCAAAATGAAGACATAAACCCAGGAAGAGAAAGACAGGAATGTAGGAAACAAGATACTCAACATAGAAGAGAGACAGGGCAGTTTTCGAATTGATGGTGAAGGGAAATCCAAGATCTACAGCTTATCACCATGCATATTGGACAGCCAAACGAGAGTAGTGCAAGTTAGGGGGCTCCAGGAGAGAGTTCTCCAAAAAGATGAATTGATGTTCAGACACATATTGGGAGATTTTGCCAGCAGGCAGAGAATATAGATGGATTAGTTTTAGATTAGTGATAAAATCTTAGAAGACTAAGCCAAGAAACAACACACAAAGAAATGAAAGACTCAACCTAAGGGAAAACAAAAAGTTGTGCAAGAAAAGTAAGGATTTAATCATAATGTACCACATGGCTCAGCTCAATGAAATTTACGTTGTCATAATGTACATGTTGATTTAGCTATTGATTAAGCAAAAATGTATGATGGAAGGATAGAAGAAAGGGAAATGTGCATTTGTGGCTGGGGAAAGAAAGAGGTAAGTTCTAAAATTCCATAGAGGGAAATCAGTTGATAATTCCTTAAATATAAAAATCAGGAAACAGTAATATAAGCCCAATATTTAAAGATACAGACATAAATAATAGAAGAATCAGTTAAGAGTATAAAGTAGTTTCCTCTGAGGAGTGATAAATAGAGGAGTAGATGCAAGAGACTGCTTTATTTTATTAAAAAATTATCTTGTTTACTCTTTAAACTATGTCATGTAAGTAAACAAACAAAAAGAATGGGGATTTTTGTACTAGCATTGATATTGGTGCCAGCCCTATGGAGAAATTGATGAGGAATATACATTTTTAGTGTATATTCCTAAGTGTTTTATTGTTTCATTCCTACGTAATACTTAGGCTTGTTACTGAATATCTAAGTCACAGTTTCAGCCATTCTCAAATATCATCTATAAATATAGCAATCTTTTTGGGAAATAAATAAAAATCAACTCTCATTCTTGTTTGAAAGGCTAGTAACCCTTGAAATTCTTGAAATGTACAAATCAATCCTTGCAATAATGGCATACTTAACTTGTACATAGCAGCCAAAGTAAAATGATAAAGACATTTCAATTCAGACCCTTGTTATATAATGATTGTATTTCCTAAAATATGTCACCTTCTCTGAAAAGTCTTAGATCAAAAGATTTGGTGAATTCTCCATTTAAAGACTGAAAATGCCTCTTCCACTGTTTTTTTTATCAGATAAACAGAAATGTATTGCCCACGTTTTAGTTTTAAACCATATTCTCAGGCTGAGTGTGGACTAATGAAAACCCATTTTCTTTCTGCTTTATGGGTAGTGGTGGGCATGTTAAGCTTGAAGAAGATGTGGATCTTGGCTACGTGGAAGATGGGACACCCTGTGGTCCACAGATGATGTGCTTAGAGCACAGGTGTCTTCCCGTGGCTTCCTTCAACTTTAGTACTTGCTTGAGCAGTAAAGAAGGCGCTATTTGTTCAGGAAATGGAGTAAGTATTCAGTACCTTGTGTGAGAAAATTTTTAATTTATTTTACATCACAGAAAATAGATATGACCCTAAACTGATTTTCCTAGCTATGGAAAAGCATAATTATTTAGTTTTTAGATGTGTATAAATATTTATTTGATCATAGTCATTTGAATATTTCTGTTGCATAATCTGAGAAAATTTGGGAATAAGAAAAAGTATTACCTTCTTAACCAAATTTTCCACCTTCCTTTCGTATTATGTTAATATGACCTCACATAATACAAAGCCAGTTTTCTACAGGTGAACTAGGAAGCAAATTTTTAAAAATTATAATGGATATTTTTAAAAAGGAGAAAAAGTAGGGGTGATGGCCACAATATTTAACAATTATGCATGGTACAGGCACTGACTAGTCAGAAGAGACCATAAATAACTGCTGTGGCCACACTCATGTGGAACAGCTGAGGGGTCAGCCTTAGAAGTAAAACAGAGTAATTTAGGAAAATATTTCCTACAGATGAATAGAAAGAATGGAGTTGTTTGAAAGACTTTTAATTCTCAACCTTCTGTCACATATTTGATAATACAGGTCCCAAATAATTAAGTTTATAGGTTAAATATTCATGCTCTATTAGTAATCACAGTGTTGTCATTTTCAGTTAGAAGTTCCTATACTAACAAAATCTTTTTTGTTCCTTTTTTCTTGTGTTATGATTTCCTCTCTATCTTTGTTCTAGATTCTTTCTTTAAATTGGTTGTGTTATCCAGAATTGTTCTGCTCCTATAAAGAGGAGTTTACTATTCTTTTCTTAATCATTGATAGGACATTGGAGGGGAAATGCTTTCATGGGGGACAGGGAAAAATAAAAATGTAATTATTTCTTGATAACATGTACTGATGAATGACTATATCTTACTCACCTTAGAGTCATGAGCATATAACACAGAAACTATACACAGTTGTGTTTAGTAACCATTCATTTAATGAATGAGGAAAAAGAATGATAGGCACGAGGGAATAAAGGCAGCCAATAATGTTTACAGTAATGATACATAATACAGAGGTGTTATATCCTATGTACTTTTTAACATGCAGTAATTCAATTTTGTATGTATGACCACAAATTAAAATGAGAAATGCAGTGGATATTCTTTATGTACTTACTGTATATGCATTATGTAGTTAAGAGTGTAGGCTTGGAGTCACATAGTCTGAGTTTCCTTCTTACTAACTGGATGACAATGGGCAAAATACTTGGCTGTTCTGTGATTCAGTTTTATCTTCTGTAAAATGGGGATAATAACAGTGCCTACTTTGTAGGACTGTTGGTTAGAATAAATGGAGCACTTAAAACAATGCCTGAGACATAGTGAGTGCTCAGTAAATGTAGCTATGGCTCTAGTTCTTGTGAATACTGTACCCAGGTATCAGGTATGTTCCTGTCACTGTATCACTGATACTGTCGCATGACATGGACCCTTAGGCATGGAGAGGCCAGGTGACTTTATTAGTGAGACTGCTGAAATGGGGGCTCAAACCCAGGCCTTTGGCTTTAACCCTAATCCTTTGTCTTTCTACATACTTGTTAATCTGTAGTTCCTAATGGGACTAATGTTATAGTTACATTTAGACGTGGGTGTATGCTGTCTTCTGTTAGATTAGATCAGAAAAATAGACAGAATCCGTGTAGTGACAGCCTGCTTTGGAAGAACTTCTCTAATCTAAACCTGCCTTACTTCTTTCCTACTTCCCACTCCATTTAAACTTGTTTTGAATTATTAAATCTATGTATAGGTTCTGTTTCCTGAATAGAAAAATGAAGAGAGATTTTTAATGTAATTAAAAAAAAACTTGTTATCAGTCATATGAGAAATGTTTCCCAGCTACTTTACTTGTAGGAGTTCCCTGTTCCCATGACCCTGAGGGAGCTAATCCCTTCTGGTGTGAGTTGAGGTGCTAAGGTTATAGCTTTGTGAAACTTTTTCTCAGACTACTGTAAAGCACCAGGCTTTCTCTTCTTTGTTGGATTTCTCTTTTATCTCATTCTGCTTCCTAAAAGATTAATAATATTTTGTCATAAAGATCCTTCCTGTGGAAGAAGGAACCCTTTATTTTGGATAAATTGATGGATGATTATATTTGTTTATTTTTTCCATCTCCCATTTATAAAATTTAAGTTAATAAAAACCCAAACAGTAATAATTTCACTCATTTCTATATAGAGAGAATAATTCCTCTGAAAATTTATTGTCCCCTTTGGGTTATCCATTAGTCTCTAGAAAATAATTTTTTAGGTACTTGAGTAAGAAATGAAAGAATTAATATTAGGAAGAAAGAACCAATAATTTCTTTTTAGTATCATCAAATTCTATGCATATAATAGTTAGAAATTATTGTTTTTCTTATGACTGTACTGTATAGAGTTGATGTTACTCCATATTGATTTTGGATTTCAGGTTTGCAGTAATGAGCTGAAGTGTGTGTGTAACAGGCACTGGATAGGTGCAGATTGCAACACTTACTTCCCTCACAATGATGATACAAAGACTGGTATAACTCTGTCTGGCAATGGTAGGTACTTATCGTTATGTAGTCTTCATATGAGAGGAAAGCAAAAGGTACACTTCAAAATATTCATTTCAATTATTTTATGATAATTCAATTAAATATAAATCAAATCCACAAACCAATGAATTAAAAATACAGTTGGTGTGCATCTTATGAAACTGGTTATTTCCATTAAATTGTAAATGATATGTAATATACTGTATAACTTATTCTACTGATTTAGCCTTATCTAGTCCTACCTCAGGACTAGATTTTTGTTAGGGGCTCCTACAAACCCTAAAATTTCCTTCAAATGCAGAACAATATCTTTCAAATTCTTAACTATCTCAATTTAAAGGGGAAATGTTTTATTTGGAAGCTGAATAAGAGAGCAAACAATTGAAGCAATGATTTTTAAATATTCTGTTGATTTTAATATTCTTTATTATAGTACTTATCCATATTCAGCCCCAATCCTCTAGCCTGGGTGCTCAAAGTAGTCTGGATGGCATATAACAAAATGGATAAGAAATAACAGGTACAGTTCTAAAAGCTAGGGTGGCCTGAATGGAGAAGTAGCACTTAAACGAAGATAACTGAAAGAATGCAGACATTGGAGGTCATATTGTAAGGCTCTTTATGTGGATAGTCTGTTGTGGCAGACAAGTGACACAGAGATGTAGGAAAGGTAAGTGTATTAGTACTTACAGGTCCTGTAACAAAGAGGAGCAGCATTCTTTGCAGGGTCCCGTGGGGAACATCAGGAGCACAGGCTCAGCCAGGCAGGCAGGGGAGAGGGGATAGAGTGGACCTGGGAAACTGTGTGTTTATGGTGTTATGGGGTGGAGCTGCAGAGTTTGTCAAGCTAGAGTGGAGATGAAGAGAAGTGGGGATTGTATTTGACTTAGGCAGTGGTGTGGCCCCAGGTTTGATACTAGAGGAAAGGGTGATACAGTTTGTCTTGTATAAGCAGATGTCAGGGTTGATCACTGGGGGACCTAACGATAGGGTTAAGATGGTGTGAAAATTCCCTATTTTGTTTTAATCCACTATAAAGTTTAAACCCCTATAAATTTTATTAGTCCAGTATTGACTAGTCTTTTGCATTAAATAATGCTCAAATCCTGAAGTACATTTGAGTCCAAAGAAGGACAAAAAAGAGTATGTTCATTGTAATCACCTAGATAAGTTTAGATTCTCATCCAGTGTGTCTTTTATAAAGTCACAGGATGATTAAGATTTTGGATGCCCCAGTCTTCGCAGTAGCAGTGTGGCATATCTCCCAACAGTTAATGCAGAGACAAGAACATTTAGACCCATGGATTTTAGTGGCTTGTCAAAAGTTATACCCCTATTTAGAAATCATTAAGATTACCATTCAAGTGTGTTGATCCTTGTTAAGTCCTTGGAATAAAAGGAAAAGAAGACAGATGTTCTAGGCCTTGGAGTAAGAAAACCCAATGACCTAGGACATCCAGTGGCATCCTGCATCCACCTGTCCCTCAGAAGATCTGGGTGGGCTGGAGTCTGCCAGTCTGTTAGATGTCCTAGCCCTGCTAACCAGCATGACTACTATGAACCTCAGAGAGGCTGCCCTTCTGTCATGGAGAAGTGGGGTCTACCCAATTATCTATGATTGCTGACCTCTTATGTCTGGAAGGTTGCCTTAGGATTGGAGACAGGAGAGATTTGAGCTGCTCTATGTGTAGGCCCTACAATTAAACATGGGCTATAAATCATTGTCAGCAAAACAGGCCTCCTGGAATCAGAACCAGGCTTAGATCTTCCTTCTTTGCTCTTGGGCCCACCCTTCAGCTTGTTGACTAAGACTTCACCTGATTAGGTTACTCTCACTGCCATGGCTTCCATAGTCTGCCTGAAAACAGATGCTAACATGACCCTACCATTACCGGGTCCTGAGCTTCACTCCTGCCCTTCATCCTGCCTGCCCTTGTTCTCTGCTAGTCTAGTGCTTTCTTGCTCTCGTGCCATACCAGCGTCTAATTCAGCTCACCAGACACATGGCTCTGTAGACATGTTTTCTCACTTAAGCTTAAATTTACTCTGAGGGACAAAATATCACTGACACACTCGTGTGCGTGCACACACACAAATATACACTGAGAGCTATAGGACCATTCGTGAGTTGTCAAGATGGAGTGATATAAACAGTAACATTTCTAGAATTTCTGGGAAAAAAGGTCAGGATCAAAAAGAACATGAGAGGGCATGGGTGGTTCAGAATACTCACCTTTCATGCAGGAGACCTGGGTTAGATTCCCAGATCATGCACCCCCCCCCCCCCCAAAAAAAGGAACACGGATTTCTAAAAGTTCCTCTTTGAGTGGTGGTGTACAAATATAATCACATTGGGCTTCCTTCATCTAGTTGAATGAACTCATCATATTTTCCAGAAAAATACATGCAAAACATACCTGTTTAAAATTGTACTTGGACAAGAATTTAAAAGGACATGCACAAAGAAATTTTAGAAAATTGAGGATTGTTCAGTTATGGTTGATTTTTCTTTCCTTTAAAAAATACGCATATTTTAAAAAGTCATGTGATTACATATCTAGAGAATAAAATTTCTGAAAGACATTATAGCAACATTTCAATTAATACACTAACCATCATTGTTTCTTTTTTCCTTTCAGGTGTTGCTGGTACCAATATCATAATAGGCATAATTGCTGGCACCATTTTAGTGCTGGCCCTCATATTAGGAATAACTGCGTGGGGTTATAAGTAAGTGATATGTCTTAGAATTGTTACTGTCTAAATACACTTTAAATTTCGATTGAATGAAACATTTAAAAACTTTTGTATGATTGGGTAGATATATTTGCAATGAAAATCAGTCTGATTCGGCATTCAGTCTTTTATCATTCTTGGCATGGTTAGAAATTATAATAATTTATCATTTTTAAGATTTCAAACAGCTCTTCTATTCTATAAAGTACCAAATATTGTTTTAAAATCATTAAGGTGGATTAAAATCTATCAAAATCTTGTGTCACATAAAGGCTGACTTGGTTTGCTCTTTCATGGCATGACTCCTCTTGACTTAGGTTCAGGATGGGCATCACCACAGCAGTAATAATAATAATAACAAGAACAAAAGTGGCAGATTCTGTGGTAGAGTGCTTACTGCGGCCGGGCATCAGGCTAAGGGCAGTATCTCTTTGTCTTCACAAACAGTATGAAGGAGGTACTATTTGTTAAATACAGGGGTGAGTGAGTTGTTATAAATTCAAATTAAAGTTATAAATTTAAATACCTAATCCTTCCTTTCAAACGTCAACTTAGAACTATTTTGGTTCTATTTATACATTTTTAAAAGTTATGAATCAGTTTTATAGAACTTTGGATAATATTTGTTTGATCCACTTGAACATTTAGCTAAGGTTAAGGGAGGGCAGGATTATGGGAAAATAGTGGAGTAAGAAGCTCCAGGAATCAATCCTCTGCCACAGCTAATAAACAGGCAGGAAATGTTGATTCAACTGTTTTAGTTGAAACTATTCAACTCTGGAGTCCAGTAGAACATGGTATAGCATTCAGGGAAGAGCTGGAGGAAGAGGCTGGTAAATTATGGTAAATACCAGTAAATTGCTCTCCCATGTGACAGTTGCGGTCGCTCAGTCCCACTTTCTTGGCAGGCATCAGTGGGGTCTGGTCAGTGGTGTGACTTGCTAGTGTCAGAAAGGAACCTAAAGATCCACTTCCCCAGAATCCACAGTGGGCATGGGCTGAGCTCTGATCATACATTTAGTTAGCTGCGTCTGATCACTGGGGGCTGAACTCTGAGGGCAGCCATTGATCCAACCCAACCCAGACAAAGGCAACGGAAGGGAATTGAAGATGGTGTGCATCCTCCGAGCTCTGAAGGACAGTTGACCTGTATTGACTGAACAGGTCAAGGAAGTGCAGCTTCTGGGAACCATGGAAGAAACTCCTGGTGCCCTTTCTGGCTCTTTCCGCCCCTTCAGCAAGGTACTTTGAAGTTCACCAGTGCACCCTTTGTGGAGCCTAGCCTTGTTCTAGCTAGAAAAGACTGACTTGGAAAACTACCCTGTGGGGGCCCCTACCCCAGAATTTGCCCTCCAGGCAAAGCAGCTTGAGACAATCAAAGCAGTGTAAGTAACTTTGAGACAGGTAGTTTGGGCCAAGGACTTACCTGCTGTAAATTGTGCAGAGAATATGCAGAAGAGGAGGAAGGTCTGTCTCCTGGGAAGAAGAGGGGACAGTCAAATACTCTTAAACAGGGGAATTCCTCAGGCCACTAGGAAGCACAAACCCAGGAAAAGATGAAGTCTCAGAAAAAACAGAGAGGATCCTGTACTTTTCTTTTGTCTTGGTCATATCTTCCTGTAAGGAGGGCTTATACTCAAGAAAATCTCTATCATATCAACAGCTGTTTATAAAATTCAAGAAACAGACATCTCAGAGAATAAATTGCAGTGTTAATATTTTAAAATATTAAAATGTACAGTGAGCAATAAAAGATTACAAGACAAGCAACACCAACAACAAAACACAGGAAAGAGTATCCTATCTAAAAAGAAGATGATGAAAATCCAGAAAAGATCAATGAAGAAAACCAGGCTATGGACATACAGACAAATACTTTAGAAAGTGATTGTCAGTATATTCAAGGTGGTGAAGGAAATACAGAGAAGAGCAAAAGGCTATCAGGAAAACAATGAATGAACAATAGAGAATCTGAATAAGAGATGATGGAAATTCTACATAGGAATTCTACATAGGAACCAAACAGAACTACTAGAGTTGAAGACAACAATAAGTGAAATGAAAAATTCCCAGATGGGTTTTAACAACAGATTGGAACTGGCAGAAGAAAGAATCAGTGAACTTTACGTCTGAAAAAGATAACAATTTGGGGAATTATAAATGCCAGTACTATTGTATTTTTTGTGTGTAACTCCACTTCTTATTTTCTACAGGTGTTAAAATAAAATGCAAGTGCAAATGGTACAATACAAAAAATCAACTAAATATGAATGTTGTCATTAACAGAAGAATTGAGGGACAAAAATGGTATACTTACAAAGACTAAATTTAAAATGGCAGAAGAAAGTCCTGCCTGTAGTTATAAATGTAAATGGATTAGCTCTCCAGTCAAAAGGCAGAGATTGGCAGAATGGATAAAACAAACAAAAAAACACATGATCCAACTGCATGCTGCTTACAAGAGACTCACCTTAAATTCAAAGACATAAGTAGGCAAATATACAATATACAATGCAAAGTTTTAACCAAAAGAGAGCTGGGTTAGCTGTACAAATATTAGATAAACTAGACTTAAAGTCAAACACTATTACAAGGACAAAGACAGCCATTATATCCTGATAAAGGAGTCAATTAAAAATGGAATAATTATAAATATATATGCATATGATAGTAGAGCCACAAAATATATGAAACAAATACTGGAAGATTTGAAGGGAGAAATTGATGGTTCCACATAAACAGTAGGAGAATTTAATACACCACTTTCAATAGCGGATGGAATATTTAGAGTGAATATCAGTAAGGAAATGCAAGACTTGAGATAACCTAAATCAACTAGCCCTAACGGGGATAGATAGAACACTGCACCCAACAAAAACAGAATACCCATTCTTCTCAGGTACACATGGATCATTCTTCAGACCATATGTTGGGTCACAGAACAAGTCCAAAGAAATTCAAAAGTATTGAACTCATACAGTGTATCTTCTCTAATTACAATGGAAGGAAGCTAGAAATCAATGACCGTAGTAGAAATGGTAAATTCACTAAATCTGTAGAAATTAAACAATGTACTCTTAAACAGCCAATTAAAACACACAAGAGAAGTTAGGAAATCTCTTCAAGCAAATGAAAATGAAAATACGACATACCAAAATTTGGAGGTACAGAGGAGGAAGTGCTGAGAGATAAATTTATATCTCCAAATGCTTATATTAGAAAAGAGGAAAAATTTCAAATCAGACACCTATTCTCAAAACTAGAAGCACTAGAAAAAAAAGAGCAAAGTAAATGCAAAATGAGCAGAAGGAAGGAAATTGCAAAAGTAGTATGTTTATAAATTTAATAGAGAATTAAAAACACTAGAAAGAATCAATAAAACCAGAAGTTAGTTCTTTCAGAAGATTAATAAAATTGACAAATTTAGCTACATTGATGAAGAAAAAAGAGAGGACCCAAATGACTAAAATCAGAAAAGTGGATGTTACTATTAACTTCACTGAAATAAAAAGGACTTGAGAAGATACTATGAATAACTATGCACAAACAAAATAGATAATCTAGGTGAAATGGACAAATTCCTAGAAACAAACACACTTCACTGATTCAAGAAGAAATAGAAGATCTCAACAAACCAATAACTAGTAAAAAGATTGAATCACTAGTCAAACCCTCCCAACAAAGAAAACCCCAGGAGCAGATGGCTTCACAGAATAATTTTACCAAGCATTTGAAGGAGAATTAAAACCAATGCTGCTCCAACTCTTCCAAAAAATTGATGAGGGGGAAACACTTCCTAATTCATTCTATGAGTCCAACATCACCCCCATATCATAGTAAGATAAAGATACCACAAGAAAAGAAAATTATAGGCCAATTTTTTATGACTAGAAATGCAAAATTCATCAACAAAATGCTAGCAGATCAAATCTAAGAGCACATTATAAGACTTATACACCATGATCAAGTTGGATTTATCCCATATGTGAGCAAGGGTGCTTCAACATAAGAAAAACCACATTAAGAGAATGAAGAGAAAAACAACATTTGATCATCTCAAGTGATGCAAAAATGGCATTTGACAAAATCCAGCATCCTCTCTTGATAAAAACACTTAGAAAAATAGGAATAGTAGGAAACTTCCTCAACATGAAAGAGACATATATGAAAAGCCCACCACTAACATTCTACTTAATGGTGAAAGACTAAAGCTTTCCTTCTAAAATAATGGTCAGGACAGGGATGCCCACTATCACCACTGTTATTCAACCTTGTACCAGAAGTTCTAACCACAGCAGTTTGGCAAGAAAAAGAAATAAAAGGCATTCAAATTGGAAAGAGGAACTAAAACTTCCCCTGTTTGCAGATGACATGATCCTGTATATAGAAAGTCATGAAGAATTCACAGCAAAGCTCCTAGAGCCAATAAATGAATTCAGCAAAGTAATGGGGTAGAAGATCCCCATGCAAAAATCAGTAGTGTTTCTATGCACTAGCAATGTATAATCAGAAAAAGAAATCAAGATAAACTTCCACTTACAATAGCAACTAAGAAAATCAAATATCTAGGAATAAATCTAACCAAAGATGTAAAAGACTTGTATATAAAAAAGTATAAGACATTGCTAAATGAAATCAAAGAACTAAATAAATAGAACACATTCGTGTTCATAGGTTGGAAGACTAAATATTGTTAAGATACCAGTTCTATCCAAAGCAATTTAAAGTTTCAATGCAATGTCCATAAATATTCTAACAGTCTTCTTTGCAGAAATGGAAAAGACAATCAAGAAATTAATATAATAGTCAAAGCCATCTTGAAAAAAAAGTACCAAGTTGGAGGACTAACATATCCCAATCTCAAAACTTTAACAAAACCACAGTAATCAAAACAGCATGGCCAAGGGTGGCTCAGTAGAAAGAATTTTCACCTGCTAAACTAGAGACCCGGGTTTGATTCCTGGAGCCTGCCCATGCCAAAACAAAACAAAACAAAACAAAACAAACAGCATGGTCCTGGCACAAGGACAGGCATAGACCAATAGATTCAAACCGAAAACTCAGAAATCTGCCCTCACATTTATGGCCAATTGATTTTTGACAGAGGTGCCAAGTCCACTCAACTGGGGAAGAATAATCTCTTCAACAAATTATGCTAGGAAAACTAGATCTCCATTAGCAAAAGCATTAAGGCGGACCTCTACCTCATATCTTATATAAAAAATAAACTCAAATGGATCTAAGACATAAATATAAGAGCCAGAACTATAAAGCTCCCAGAAGAAATCATAAGGAAGCATCTTCAGGAACTTGGGCTTGGCAATGATTCCTTAGACATTACACCAAAAGTATGAGGAACAAAAGAAAAAATAGGTAAATGGGACCTCATCAAATTTAAAACCTTTCGTGTATCAAAGGACTTCATCATGAAGGTAAAAGGACAATCTACACAATAGGAGAAAATATTTGGAAAACTCATATCTGATAAGGGTTTAATATCCAGAATATATAAAGGAATCCTTCAACTCAGTAACAAAAGCTAAAAGATTTTAGAATAAGAATATTTTGGGACTAAATAACATTATCCAATTCCTTTCAAAAGAGTCATCTTTGTTCTGTGAGTTAATACATGTGGAACACTCAGGATACACCTGGCCCACAGTCTATGTATTATTTGTTTGCTCTTATTATCACGTGATATGGTCTTAAACTGTATAAGCAGACACCTTTATAAGTATATGGACAGTTGCTTGTTGTGAGGTCAAAACCCTAAGAGTTTCTTTGACTAAAAAGGGAGAGTAGTTCATTTACTGCCAGCTGAAACTTTGTATGCCACAAGCCATTAAAATGCAGAAAGACATTTGTGGAAGAATGTGTTATCAAATTGCGTAGACAGCATAGTAAAGCTGAGCATAGGATGGTTATCACAGTTACATAGTGAAACAGAGATCCAACTTAGTAGTAATGCTTTGCCCTGATTCTGAGCTTCTAACACTGTCAGCTCATAACAGGTGCTCAATACCTGTTGGTCCCTTTTACAGGTCATTAGCTATGACTGCATACTTATATTTGCACTGTCTGATTTCAGCACAGCATTTAGAGTTATAAACATATATGTCTAAAAGGAGGGCTTTTCTGTGTATTTGTTCTTTGACCTCTCCTTATACTTGGGGTGAATTAGCCCCTTCTTGAGTTTCACACTATTTCTTTGACTTTCCATATGCAACACTTAGATAGTAATTGACAATACAAGGATGGCTGTTTTGAGGTATTTTTGTGGTTTCTGTTGGCCACATGAAAAACTAAAGGGAAATTATTAGCTCTACATGTGTGATTTTCTGCCACCTACTGATGAGAGTTGATATTTTCCTTTTTAATCTTGGAAATAATTAACCTTTCAGAAAATATGAAACCTAAACATCTATTCCTATTGCTTAGGAAACTACCTGTGTCCATCCCTTTCAGTGATTCAAATTGAGTATTTCTGTACATGAGTTCTTATTTTTATTAAAAATTTTTTGTTCTTAATGTGTTTTGTTTTTTAATTTCTGAATATATACAATTTGCAGATTCATTAAGGAAAAGACAAATCTTGCTCACATGGCAGTATCCTGTTCATAAATAATTTGTACCTAAATGATGAAGTTTCAATGTTACTAAAAATCATTTAGAATATGTTTAATAATAGAATGAGAATGTAGACATTTTAGTACAGGAATAAATTCATTAATATGATTTTTCACATATTCTATTTAAAATACAAAAACTGACTTTGGACCTGAGAAATAATTTTCTTATTAATCCTTCCAGTTAAACTTTTCTACTATTGTCCAAGACTTGCAGTAGAAATAACAGAAACAGGAAATAAAG
Source organism: Tamandua tetradactyla (assembly GCF_023851605.1). Taxonomy (NCBI): domain Eukaryota; kingdom Metazoa; phylum Chordata; class Mammalia; order Pilosa; family Myrmecophagidae; genus Tamandua; species Tamandua tetradactyla. Next base: position 128,653,753 of record NC_135327.1, on the reverse strand, counting down.
AACCATTCAGAACTGGTGGATGATTCAGGTCATTAGATCAAGGGAATAAAAACTAAAACATGTTGAACAGAATGATTTTGGATTTATTTTTTTCCCCTCCAGTTGTTTCAAGATTTAAAATATATAAGTCATAAAAAACCCTTATATGCCTGTTATTTAACACAATACTTATAATATGGATGGAATCCACTGGCAGATGAAGATGATATGAACAAAACCCATATGGAAACACTATCCTAGATGATAGAGGAAGAGCCCAAATTACTCAGTGGCTTGGTATTTCTAACAAGTCTTCAAAATATAAACAGTTATGTCAAGATAAAAAGTTAAAAATCAGCTCATTTGAAAAAAATTACTGGAACCTCACTACCACACTTTCTAGAAGAGATTATTGTTTAAGGTTGCAGTATTTTGAAACTCATGTAGGTTTATTGTAGTATATGACCAAATTAAAAGTAGACTGAATTAAAAAAATTTTATCCACACACCATACAATCCATTCAAAGTGTACAATAAGTGGCTATTGGTATAATACACAGAGTTGTGTATTCTTTACCACAGTCGATTTTGAGAACATTCTCAATGCTAACTAACAACAACAAAAATCCCATACAAGACTGAACTTAGAATAAAGTATTTTCAGTCTTAGGCTTCCCTGAGTAAGTAGCAGTAATTTAGGAAGTCCATAACAGCCATGAAGTAATTCACTCATTTACATTTATGATGAAATAAGATGTTCTGACTGTCAGTTTACTTTCTTCTCCATGAAATGTGTAATTCTCAATGGTTTGGGGGTATATCTTTCGAACGGAATAGATTATGCTTTCAATTCTGTGAAAAAGTTAATCTATGTAACTTGCTCCATTTATTTCATTAGTTAAAAATCATTGAAAACCTGTATTAGAGATAGAATTAACTTCAGAATTTTACTAAATGTTTAAAACAGTATAATTCATCTTGAAAAAAGTTACTTTTTAGTGACCATGACTTATTCATGCCTTTAAAAATGGATAGTTATTTGGCAATATTGTCACTAACCTTTGATGTCACCTCTCCTAATAGTGAAGTGAAATTTGTATGTGTGTGTGTTTCCCATTTGGATTTTGCAATTCAAAATCCTTTATGAATTTTGCAACGAATACCAAAGCTGCATATTTATGTTTAGTACTCCCTCTTAAAGTTCTTCCATAGGTAACTAATTCTTGCTTTTTTTTTTTCTCTTGTCTACGAAAAGAAACTATCGAGAACAGAGGTATGTGATGAGAATAATATGAACACATAAATGAAAGGTTTAAGTCCTATTAGCATATTTGGAATTCATACATGCAATTATAAGTCAAGTACACTTTGTTTTTTATGCTACAATGATCATAAGCTAATCTTGGTTTTTCATGACCCTCCAATAATTTTAATGATACTGCCATGAAATGTATTCACTTAAAATAGATCTGTCATTATTTAAATGTAATGATTTATGGTTCTTTCATCCAACAATATTACAATTAATGGATGTTCCAATTTGTGCTACTTTCATAGTAATATATACATAAAATGAACTTCCTCTATATTAAGGTGTTCATCTCTGTTTACATTAGGTCATTTGCTTTTCTTCATTGTTTATAATAATACTTTTAGTTCTTATACTTTTTTGAGGGCAATTATTGTTATTACATTTTTTTGCTATTGCTATATTAATAGCTTCCATTCATATGTGATAAAGTTTATTTGGGCACCATATTGCCTTCAGGCAGTGTACTGGTACTTGAGCTTGTTTATCTCTGCATGAGAAAATATTGTTTTGAATTGATTAGGTCATTGCTTGGGTAGTTAAAGAAATTTGCAAAGTTGGGACCTGTGATCACCTGGTATATTGTTCTGAATAGAAGAGCCTATGGTTAAAGTCAGGCACTCTGTTCGGAATAAGGTTTAAATCTTTGTTTAATGAACAGCTTAAAAAGTAATGCAGGGCAGACTATGGTAGCTCAGCATGCAGAGTTTGCACCTGCCATACTGGAGACCCTGTTCGATTCCCAGTGCCTGCCCATACAAAAAACAAACAAAAAAAAGTAATACAAAACACTCATGTAATGGTTCTATAAGAATTACTTATTTTTCTCAATCTAAACTAGCCATGATATTGGAATGTAATGTTCATTTTTCACATTTATAAAGTTACCTATGCTATTAGCTACTTATAAAAAAAAGAAAATAATATCCTGGAAATTGATAACCCAAACCAGGTCTCATACACTATATAGTACCTAATTCTGTATTAGAGAGATTTATGAAGACTCCTGTATCTTTAGCTATTTCTTCTGTTTTATTAAATGCCTGTTGCAGATTAGGAGTAAGATATAATAAATGTGTTGATACTTTTTCTGGCCCCAATACCATCTTTGATTTTTCATAAATTAAAATCCTAAATTTTATTGTCTTTTTCCTTCCACATTATAGTTTAAAATGCCTAGAAAGCTTAAGTCATGAGTCACGGAGTCTCTGTAAATTAATGATGCCTACCCACAATGAGGTTTAAGATCCTTGTCAGTTAGGATAGATTTTGGAAAATATTGACTTATGGAAAAAGTAGATTTGAGACAAGAATTAATTAAATTTTTAAAAGCAATGAGATTTTTTATTGCTATGTTTTAAACTCATTTGTTCAAAAGCATTAGAGAAGAGTAGGTACCATTTAGGCTTTTTGTTAGGTAGAAGTTGATTACTTATGTCAGAAATCTAAGGTTGGTGGATTTCTTCAGTGGAAAATAAAATCAGGCTAATATTCCCAAAAACTGATTCTTTAACTCCATTTTCCATAGGAGCTAAAGCTATAATGTAATATTATATTGCCAGGGGTATAATATGTAACATGAGCAAAGCTAAAATAATTCTAAGACATGCTCTCACTTGGGAAACTATCTAAAATAAAAATAGTGACCACATTACACAAAGATGATTTGTATGTAATTTCTCATTTTAATTCATTTCTCACTTTCTCATTTTGAGTTAATATATTCATAGATATAGTTTAAAAACTTTTCACGTTCACAATGTCCTTTTAATCCTGATATAATTCTCCTGATATGACTGAATCATAATTTCATCAATCTAGCTACTCTTTTGGAATTTGGTTTGTATGTTTTGGAGTTAGTACATCTCTAGCAGATATTCTTTATATTTTGATATAAACATGACCTTTTCTTTTTCTTTTAAGAACAATAGTTCTTAAAACAAAGAAGCAAAGTAACAAAGAATGGGCTATAGATCAGAAAATTATGAATGTAGAAAGATCTTCTGAAGCACATGTTATCTTCCTTATTGAGAATACATATAAGTGATTTATAGAAAAAGTGGTAAGGCCAAAGACCAAATCATTTATTAAAAACTTTACAATCTTGTTAAAAATGTCTGCAGACATTCAAATTAAGATGTACCCAGTGCCTGAGTATGCCAGAAAGCAGAGTTAAGAATGTTGAGCTGTCATTGCCTTTATGTTAGATTTTCATTTCAAGGTTTATTGTGGAAGGACCAGTTGACAAGGAATCAGAAATTCACTTGCTTATATGTGATTTGGGGAAGTAACTTAAACTTTCCTTAACTCAACTCAGATAAAGTTCTTTGTAACCGAGGAAACTAGTATGTGGTCTTTGGCAAACTTCATATTTCTCTGATCTTCGAATGAAAAAGGTGGATGTAATTGTTTTGAAAGAGGTAGTTAACATTCATCAATGTGAGAGGAATCCACACATATCGGTTGAGCTGGTCAAAGTGTTGGTGCCCATAAAGTTTTTCTTTGACACTAAATGCAAGATCTTATTAAATATATAGCCACTTATTAGATTCTTACTAATGATGTAATGACACACAAGTGTCAAATTGGGCATAACTTTTAAAGTGTTGGAGAAGACAGGCAAGTAATTCTGTGAATGAACCTGGTAATCGATAAAATTTCCCTTCTGAAATGTGTTCTCAAATTTTTCATTGTATGAAAGAATGTGTGAAATGTTTAATTTCAAACCAAAAAGGGACAAAAAGAGAAACAAACCCAATGCTTTTATTTTGTGCATAAGACCGCTTAATAAAGTTAGAAGTCCCATTTTCTGGGGTACAGTGGATGCAGAACCCTACACTTGAGCCATATATCACTTTAAATCTGCCAGTGTCACCTTGCGAAGTGCAGAATGGTGGAACCGAGGAGACAGAAAGAAGCCTTAGATATTATGTGGATAGAAGGAAGTTATCCTTTTTGGTAAAATCTGCAAAAAAGAAGATCTCAACAAATTTTCCAGCTGATTTTATAAAGTGTTTGTGTTGTAGCATAATTTATTTAGGAATTAACAGCCATATACTTTGTAAAAGGAATTATGAGTTTAGGTTTCAGTTTCAGGCTGCTTGCAGATAGCAGTAAAATAAGGAACATTGATTGAATTTGGATTTGTAAAATACCCATACTAAACTGAAATATTTTCTTCCTTTGTTTTAAATGAACACATCTTTCTGATTAATGAAAAACTGAATAAATAATCAGATCATATCTTCCTCATCCTTGCTTTTACCTTAAGTGGAAACTCTACCCCTGCCAGTTTCTTTTCTCCCTCACCTGTTTTAGCCATTTTATTTTCTGCTTGTGAACTTCCCACCTTTTTTCACAACTTTCTAAGTGTGTTTTTATATTATTATTATTATTATTATTTCAGTGATATTTATGTATCTGTTAATGTGACTTGGTACATACTACACAATATTACATAATAATAGTAACGTAATAACTCCATTCACAGACAGCCCAGGCACCACACATGAGTTGGAGTAATGCCCTCTTCAGCATTAAGCTTAAAACTAAATACTTTTTAAAAACTTTTACTCTCATGTTGAGTATGCATATTAAGTTAAATATTATTATTCAGTGGATAATTTCAGGAATAATTAGACTTCCCTCATAACAAGTCCAACCATTTGCCTAAAGACTTTTGGAGTAATCCAAGAAACATTCTTAATGTTTAAATTTAGAACACCAACAGATGATTTGTACCTATGAACATGTTAAGAGTTGAACTGTTTTTATCTTCTGAAGAAGAATAAGAACCAGCAAACAGCAAGTATAAGTATTATAGAGCTGGGGTGAAATAATAATCACAGTTTGTATGAATCAGTTCCTCCATGGTCATTCATTTGTAGGGGTTAGTTTTTGCCTTTGGAATAGGAAATGCCTTCAAAAGAACACTATTAACTGGGAAGCATCAATTCAAAACACAAAATGAAGTACCAATGTAAGGTTATGTAAGGAGAAATAAACAACCTGTAATTACATAACGAGAGATCTTTTGAGGAAACAGTACTTAGTTAACTGAACAGCAGGTTTTATTTTCTTTTGGTCATAGGGTACCCCCAAAAAATCATGCACATGTTTAAAAAATTTGCACATAAAATGGAAAATATGAGTTAATGTTCCTATTATAAAACTTAACCCTGGACAGGCTCCCCAGGATACTTCTAGGTCCCAAAATTCTATGAAAAAGTAGAACACTAAAAATTTGGAAAGAAAGCTATGATGGTAATAAAGAACTAGAAAAGTAAATTGGATTAAAAAATTAATAGGATTGTTTAGCTATAAGTTGGCTCTTTATGATCATTAGAAATGACAATGATTAAATGTCATTTTATTCATCACAGGGACCCAATATTCTCTATCTTCACTAAAGGTTAAACAAGAAATCAATTTGTGTTAATGTATAAGGGGTTAATATTGTATAGGATGAATTTCTGAACAGTTAAATACTATTTTTCACAGATCTTTAGTAAAATTCATAAACTCGATCATTGTTTTTATACATTTACTACGTGAGGAAAGTTCTATGCACTCCTTGTTGAATTATAAGGAAAATGCAGAGAAGTACTTTCTGCATTTTGAAGACTTCATAATTGAAATAGATAGAGATCTAATCTTTCTGAGATGATAAAAATATCACTGTGACCCAGAAGTGTGTTAAACTAAAACTTCCTTTCAGCCATTATACTGCAGTTCACAGTCCGTGCCATGTTTAGAATTTAATATGCTTGTGTATTGTGTAAAAATGACCATGGACCACAGCCAAGTTACAATGAAGGGTTGGGGACAACATGCTCAGTTTCTCCCAAATGCTGGGCCCATCCATCGTGCGCCTGAGCATCAGCTGAGTGAGTTGTTATAAATGCCAGGGCATGCGCCTGAATGCTGGACCCACATAAAGAGAGGGCAACTTGGGGGTATAGAGTGATGGGAAAGAAGAAGTGCAGTTGAGAACTCTTAAGTAATCGCTTGTCCTTATTTAACTTGAATTCAGAAAGCCACTTCTCATCCACTTATAAAGACTATCATTCAAGGTATTAGTGACCAAAAAAACACACTTAATAGCCATAAAGATTATTATTGGAAATGTGCTCTTGATATTAATATGCTACAAAAAAGAAGTTTGTCCCTGAGACAATTTTTAACTGATTTCATTGAGAGTATTTTTCAATTATTGATGGAATATTTTACTGATATAAGATTAAAAATAGAAAAATATAATTCCAGAGATTAAAAATCCCATACAGAGGAAAATATCATTTATCCTTTATTATTAATAGTATAAATATGGAGGGTTATTATTTTTCCATGAGGAATTCTATTGTTAGTTAAAATAAGGGGGAGGAGTAGATCTAATCATACAAATTAAAATACATACTTTATGTGAGTTAAAAAATCTTTTCCGGAATTGTAGAGATGTGTCAGCATATAACATTGAAGTTATACTAGAAAGAGTATTTGGTCATTCAAAAGAACAAATGACCAAGTATTTTATACAGTTACAACAAAATGGGCATCAGTTTAAGCAGACAAGCATCTGAATGTGACCTTTGCTGAAAGAATTTAGTATTAGCAAATAGCCACGTTTAGCCTGGTAACTAAGGGAAAATCAAATGGGAAAATGAGTTAGCAAATCTGTGCCTTCATTGGGGACCTATTTAAGTAAGGCTTTGTTTAAAATTCTCAGTCCAGCAATTTAGTTGTGGCACCTCCGATAATAGTACTGAATGAACTGGATCAAGTTTTGGATGCAGTTGGCTGTTTGAAGGCTATGTATTTGCAAATAATCAGCTTAGCTACTGTGGGTGGAGGGTTGACTGAGTGGTCCTTTCTAAAACTTTCTACCCAATTCCCTTACGTAATAAAAATCTGTTCCAGTTTTCCTTAAATCAAGATCAGAGGGCGGAATGATGGTGGCTCAGTGGCAGAGTTCTGACCTGCCAAGCTGGAGACCCGGATTCGATTCCTGGTTCCTGCCCATGAAAAAAAAAAAAAAATCAGAACAAGTGGGGTCAGTGCAGTTTAAATAGATTTTTCTTTGTTGAACTCTAAATATAGTGGAATGGGAGAACAGAGATCACCCACCAACTACCTATAAATATCATTCTATAGTCTAAATAAGAATTCGGTTATTTTTTAACATTTTCTTCCTTTACTGCATTATCTCTCTTCACATATTTTACCGTTCAGTATAATTACCTTTTACATTTACATCTGAACTGTGTTCAATTACTTCACTTTCCTGTTAAGTGAACAGTGATGCTCCAGATTGAACCCAGAACTCTAATAAGGATTTATTTAGATTAACTTATAGAACATAACTTAGAAATTAATTACTTTAAGATCAAATCAAAGTTACTTTACATCTCGATTCAAAATCAAGAATAGTTTATTTATTCATCACAGTGAAAAAACTGTTTTATCCTGGCAAGAACTGTCTGTTCTAGCACTTCTTTGGTGTCATTTAAAAAAAAAAAAAACAAACAAAAAAACTGCAGTTAAAATTTCTAAGTATAATGAAGTTATGGTGAAAAAACTCATCTTTCCATATTTTCCCCTCTGAAGTAAAGCTTTTTTCATCCAAAGTGAAAAAGGACTTTAGTGATTACATTTCTGACTTCTATAGTTAGAATGACTTTGACTTGTCACATGTATTAATAATCTTATGTGTTGTGATAGATTTGATTCATGTAGATCATTATCCCTACCTCTTTTTTCTGAAATAATATTTGTATATGTCTGTGTTCATGTGTGTGTCTTGTTTTTCTGACTCTGAAATGTTTATTATGCCTTAGACAGTTACCCCAGGGAGATTATGTAAAAAAGCCTGGAGATGGCGACTCTTTTTATAGCGACATTCCTCCTGGAGTCAGCACAAACTCAGCATCTAGTTCTAAGAAGAGGTCTGCTTTTCTGTCGCATTTTCAGATTTCTACCTGTTCCATCACACATTATTCCATTAGTCAGAACATTTCATTATTTTGCAGCAGGTTTGATTACTTCTTCCTTCTTTCTTGAATGTTAAAAAATAGTATCCTTTGTTCTTTGATTACTCATCTTCAAAATGCCATATGCTCAGAACCACTTTTTATAAAAATCAGGCCATCAAATCAAATCAAAATAAACAACCTTAAATCTGTATAGAATAGAAACCCCAGAGTTTTTTCAGTTTTTCTCTTTAATGGCTTAAGAAACTATAAATGCTATTTAATAATATTTTAAATGGTGAGCTTTATGTCATGTTTGGTAGTCAAAGAAAAAGGTTACTGTCATGCTTCAATTAAAGCAATTGTTAATATTAAGTAGTAATATAAATGCTGCCTTATTTAAAAGAAAACTATATTGATGCTGTACTCGCTGTGAAAGATCACTTCCCTGTGAATCATGTATTTAAATATTATGATATTGTCTTTTATCCCTGGAATGATTATTTCTAGACTTTAGTATTTTTCAGATTGGGTGCCACATTAATTTAGTTTGTTTAATATTTGCCTGAGTTTTATAATAGTACAGGTGAGGTCGATGTATTATTTATATATCTTAAACTTTGATGCTATATTCTTGCTCTGGGATTTTAAGGTATATAAGAGCATTTGAAATTCTGCATGCTTTATAATTGCTTAATAAGACCAGAAGAAGAAATTAGAATGTTTTAGGAAATGAGACCTACATTCATAATGAAGGAAGCTAAAATATTCCTGTGGAAGAGTTTCTTAAGGTTGGTAATAGAGGTATAATGGAGAGAAAGGAAGATTTTTTAGCCGTGCATTACTTTGAACACATTAGTTACTTTTTAGACAGAAGGGGAAATTGCTAGCTTATTGAAAGAGTAAGTTATCTTTACTGGAATTCTAGATAGAGTGAATCGCCTGAAAAGAGGTTTTTCAATGGATCTTACTCTTTATAAACACCAAACCAGAAGGAGAATAGAAGGAATTTGTGAGACCTGGAGAGTACTCCTGTATAATGATCTGTTTTAAATATGAAGAATCGTTTTTGCTCAGATAACATAGCTTAATGCAAAAGTAGAAATATTAGATTTTGCAGGAGTACAGTTCTACAGAAGATTTTTTTTAAAAAATGTATCATTTTAACTTATTGAGGGTTTTCTAGCTTAAAGAATGAGAAGACTAAGGATGTACTTAAATTCTCTCAGTATATAAATACTTTCTTGGTTGAATATTCAATTATAAATTAAATAATATCATAAATAAGTGAAGCCAGTAGCTTCCTGCAGAATTTTATTGGTTCTTTTGTACAAAATATGATTCATTCTGTATTTAGTGTATAATGTTGAAAAAGCTCCTAATAAAATTTGTGCTAAGTTACATTTATTTTCACTCATCACTAGAAGGTTCTGTTTAAAATAGACATTATTGGCAGTTAACCAGAATATCTGGTAACAATTTTAAGTATGGTGCTATATTCTAAGGTACTGCTAAAGGAGCTTAAAATGTCCATTTAAAAAATTTCCAGATTTATCAAAATCTCAATGGGTTGTTATTATTAAGCAGTTAAAATGATATCAAGTTATTTGACTCTTCCTAAATACATGTAGTTTTTAAAAATTGTTTTTTATGTGGTTCATGGTAGGTATATAAACTTTATTTCTTGTAAACTGTTTGGTTAAAGATGTGGGACACACATAGAAAGGCTGAATGGTACATGGGCTTTGTGAGAGACAAACATTTGATTCAGATCAGTTGTTGGACAGTTAACCAACATGTACTACACTTTTTGGGGAGACCATATTTGTGAAGAAAATGCCAATTCTCAGAAAATAAGCTTACTGTTAAGAAAAAAACCCAAATATTACTTTCATAAAGGTTAACCCGGTACAGCAAATCTTAATGAAATCTCTTAGAAGTCCATGTTCTCATAATATTTGAATGGAAACCATTGCTTTACAATTAAGAAACATCTATGGTGGGACCCCATTATAACTCTGCTGCTGGGATTACATAACTGAGATATGTGATGAATTTGTTCTGTGAGGTTGCTGTGTTCTGGAGAATGTCAATTGGCTTGCAGTGCACCCTGATTCTTTTCCATCATAAGCTATTTTAATGGGGTTCCATTGTATTTGACTTTTCTTAAATTGAATGTTGTGTAATTTTGCCTTCTTCATGAAGATTTTCATGTTCTCTTCATTCTTTCATTTCAGATTTTTTTTCTTTCTTTTTATTTAACACACGGTAATGCCTAGAAATCTTGCTTACTGATTTCAAAACATTCTCTTGAATACATTTTGGAACAATATATAAATATTTTCAATTGCAGGTCAAATGGGCTCTCTCATTCTTGGAGTGAAAGGATTCCGGACACAAAACATATTTCAGACATCTGTGAAAATGGGCGACCTCGAAGTAACTCTTGGCAAGGTATAGGGCAGCATTCAGAATCCATCTGTCCACATAACCCAAGTTCTATATTCTGTGGTCCCTGGTTGTAAACACTTTATTGCTCTTTCGTGTGAGCTCTATAGCTCTTCCCTCATCACCGAGGAGGATATTTAGGATATTTTTTCTTGAATGGGAAAATAATGGGATTTGGTAGCACCAGTACTAGACAGAGAGGGAGAATGCTGTACAGTGCTACAAATCCTTGTGTGCTAGGGTGGTGCTGGTTATGAATTATACACTCTTGAGTTCCCATGTAATTAGACATACAGAAACTGTTTATTTATATGCAAGTCTAGCTATAAACCGTCTTTTTCAGGTAACCTGGGAGGCAACAGAAAGAAAATCAGAGGCAAAAGATTTAGACCTCGGTCTAATTCAACTGAGTAAGTCTGAACCTCTAATGGAAAAAGGCACTCCAAGCTTCAGTGCAAATCAATGTGAAAAGTTAATTAATGCAAATCATAGAGCCATAAACCAAGCCTTTGGCCTTGGTTTTATCTTTTCAATTCCTTTTTGCCCTTTAAAAATTAACCATGACTTTTCTCTTTTACATAGGCATCTCCGCAACTGTGCCCAAACCAATGTGCACTGACAGCAGGGGTCTCACCCTCGCTGCAGGCTTTTTCCTCCAGTAACCTGCCATTGTGGTGTCTTGGTTCTGTGTTTGAAGGGAATTTTGATAATATTCCTTTCCTCTCATCACCCGGGGTCCAGCCATTTCAGAGGGGTCACCCTTCTTCTCCCCAGTATGCACACAGCCTGGAAGCATCAGAGAGAACTTCCTACTGTACTAGAGCATGAGTGCAGCTCACGACCCAAAACCACCGCTAGAAGGTCTTCATGGCTGCAATCTAAGCATTCTCTCAGACTACAGAAGTTTCTCTTTTAAATTTTCGTTCTCAAGACATTTAAACTTGCTCTTTAACGGAATCATTGTTACTAAATGCCACATTTTCTATTTTTAATGATAGCTACATGATTTTAGTGCAGATGGAGTCGAAATTACATTTAAAGTAGTTTAGAATGAGTAATCACGGCACACTTTTTTTTGTTCATTTGTTTTTCCAAAACAAACTTGTAAGAAAGTACATGCATAACAAAGCCTCATCAAACCATTATCTCCCTCCAAGAAATAAAACACACCCTTAGTATCCTTCTGGACTGACCTTACCACCTGGTTTAATTACCAGTATTTTTTTTTTACCTATTTTTTAAAAAAATTACTTATTTTTTGCTGCATTCGTAGTCGTTATTCTCAGGGTCTCTATTGCTTATTCATTCCTTAATACTTTAAAAATATGAATAGCTGGTATTTGTTAACTGCTTGTCAGAAACTTATATTAGATTTTCCATCATACACCCTGCCTTTTTTTCAGTCCCAAAATAATAATATTGCCTTGAAATTTGGACCTCCTAGCTGAATGGTATTGTCTTGTAAATGGCTTGTCAAAGTTGACTAGAGGATACTTTACATAGAAACAGTAGACAATTTCGAGGGATACCATTGCATGGTCCAGAAGGCATCATAAAACTCCATCCTAAATAACTAATCTGTTAGAGTTTATCTTATATATTCCCAAAGCCCTTGGATGCTTTAGATCTCATTGTTGATAAACTCTTCTTGGAATGGTTTGTTTTGCATGAGGTCACCTGGTAAGAGCTCCATAGCTTATCTCAGTTGCTCACAAGAATACTGATAAAACTTCAAAGTGTTCTTTAGAACTTCCTTTGAGTACAGTATTCCCTATAACAAGGCTTTGATTTCCTAAATGAAAAAAAGAATGGTCCAATATTATGCTAAAGCTATGAATTTAGGACCTGAACACTGTGCTTGCCAAGATTCATACAATATTTTCTAGAGCAATTATTTTTTTTAATTTTGTCTAAAATTCCCACTCACATCACGTGATAAAAATGATCTGAACATAGAGATCCCTTGAGAAATCTTGCCTCTGAGATACTCAAGTTATAATTTTTTAATAAGAACATCATAATGGATCATCTTTGTAAGGAAGAAAAATATCAAGAACACTCAAATTTCTCCAATTTTTCAAAATTGGGTTACATGACTCATGTTAATTAAATGGAGCCAAGTCTGTGAAGCTTAACACTATTTGCACATATCATATTGTATGGGAACTGTCTCTCATATGTATACATATTTTTTCCTTATAAGGATTCCTGATATGGAGTATAAGAACAATTATGTTGACAATTTTTTATACATTCCATAGTTGTTAAATAATCCCATTTGCTTCTGATATAACCATATCATTTGGTTATAACATAAAGGGAGCAGAATGAATACAGACAACCATATCTTTTTTATTATTTAGATTAAGAGGTATTATCCAGTCCATTGTTTCAGCTTCCTTTAGTACCTCATCATCCCAAAGGATGATGAAAAATAAGGATATGAATTAAAACATGCAACACAAATGCATGCTCTGTTAATTAACAAAACAAGATGTCCTTGTTTATTGTATTGTTTTCCCCACTCAAAGCTTTCGCATCATCCTCACTGTTGTACATAATGTGAAAAAAATTTTGGCTTAGACATTGTATTTATATATTGTGTTTTTACAGGAGGGAGCCCCAAGCACCTGAGCCTGGGCACTCCCTCGTCCAGACAGTCCCATCCCAAGGCATAAGCCCAGGGGGCTCTGACAGCCCCCAGACAGGGAGTCTGGATCACAGGTCAGTCTCCACCAGTCCCTTCATTTTGGGCTGCCACTTAATCTCCCCCCAAGTCCCTTCCTTGGCTGAGAACAGGGTCATTTGATATCTGACTGAAGCCCCATATCTGCTTGGAGGTGCTTCTGGTCCAGCCAGCACCAGCTAATCCTCCTTTGCCTTTCCATCCTGATGAGCACAAAGAGCTCTCCTACCCATCTAATGCATTTTTTTTTTTTTTGCATGTTGCGCTACAAGCCAAGTCAAGCCACATAGGCAGGTTTAGAGCAATTTGAAAAAATTCCATCACTCCAGCCACCACTGCCTAGAGATGTTAGGAAGCCCCTGTGAAGACGCGTTCCTGGGCAGATCCCCAGAAGGAACAAACGTTTGAGAACTTTCTTCAGTAGCCTCTGGTGAAGTGATCACAGCCTTTTCAAATGCTCTCCGAAACAGAGGAAAAATCCCTTTTTAAGTGCAAGTCAGGCAATGTGGTTGTACATTTCATGGGACAGCCAGGTTCCCAGTCCTTTGATGTTCTGTTGTCAATGAAAGGAACAAACGATTCCTCCTCAAAGTGGCTGTTTGACTGTAGGAGACTCAGTTTACTATGTGGCTGTGTTTCACTTGATGAAAGCTGCATGGGCTTTTTCTACAATTTTCCCCAGGCCAGAGCATTCACTAGCCTTCATCTGTGGCTGCACTTGCTTTTTGACTTTTTTTTTTGTCGTTGTTCAGAGTCTCCATGGAAATTTTTTTACACGTTTTAATTGACCGAACCATGAAAAGTGCAAGTTGGCAGTAATTGTGAACAAAGGCAAAAAAGTCATTCCTGGATTAGGAGATCAGTTATTATTAGCATAATAACTAAGATATATGCACAATAAATAAGTATTATAAGCAAACAGATCTTTCTCCCAGGAAAGAAATTCATGATCTTATTTTGTGGAGTATATTGGGTATAGCTAAAAATGAGGCAAAGGGCTATGGGAAAAAAATCTGATTTTTAAAAAACATAACTTTGGAAATGTAGTTTTGATTTAACTGTATTTATAAAAAGCTCAAAAACTAAATATGGAGGAATGAAGCAAACTTTAGCCAAAAAATAATATATTTCATCCTTTCTTCTGGTTTGTTTCGAATAACTTAAAAAGTTTTATAGAGTTTAGATCTTCATTGTCTATAAAATTTCTGGAAGATACTTTTTTAAATGAGAAAATCCAGTAAAACCTACAAATTCTTGCAATATTAAATTTGTTGAATATATGTTATTTTATAAGGGCAAATTCTAAGGAGATGTGCTTTTGCTTGGCTTTTGGGGTAAAGATCAAATGAAACTCTCTTGAAGGAGAAAAAACAAACTTGCAACCCAAATTTAATTACATTTTAAAATTTCCTTTGCAAGTGATTCTGATGCAAATTCTGCCAGATGGATCAGGGAAATGCTAAGATACATTATCTTCTGGCAGTCACTCACACAACTCATGATCATATACTTGGAAGACAACTTCTAAGGGCCATTTCCTAATGGTAGCAGGGACATTTTAGTCTGGGGCGCACAAAGGGTAGGAAGGAACAATCGTAGCTGCAGTTCAATTGCTAAACCAGCTTTACGATCATGGAGGCCTGTTTGTAACACACTTGTTGTGTGTCAGGGCTGCATGATCAGCAGAGTGGGTTCCTTTCTGCTCTTTACAGAGCAGTCTGGGACATGGACTTCTTATTGACTCCACCTTGGGATCTGCTCTAGGAAATAAAGTAAAGACCTTGTGGCATCGTTCCTTTCAATTTGGAAAGAGACCTTTGCCCCTCTTTATTGGTCTTGGGGTATTATATACCCACACTGGAATTGTAGCTATCTGAATATTTTCAAAAAGCACCATCATTATTTGACAACCAAGAAGCCAAATGAGAGGTGGCCTGGAAAAAGCCACATTGGAGGTGGGTGAGTGGGCCTGCTGACAGGATTGTGATTGGAAGGGGCTTCTGGTTCACATTGGGAAACCACTAGGAAAGGCTTTCCTAAAATGTTGAATACAGTCTAGAATGCCTTGGGCCTTGTTGTAGCTAAGATTATTCTCATGTCGTTGTACAGACTGCCTCAGAATCACCCAGCATCCATTCTGGTTTATTTTCCATAGTCACTTGCATTTGGAGGGTGAAGACATCCTTGCTAAGCTTGTGCTGTGTATTTTCAGATTTTCTATCTTGTTCTGCTTTCTTTGTTCCTTCCATTGCTTTCTGCAGGTATTTAAACCCATGGTTCAAAAGAGACTATAATGTAGCTAAGTGGGTAGAAGATGTGAATAAAAACACAGAAGGACCATACTTTAGGTATTTTATAAATTAATTTTATATCCTTTTCAAACCCTCCCAGCACATACAAATACTGTAGTGTGACTGGATCTTTACCTTGTATCTCCAAATACAAGTTCCTTTAGGTGAAAAGGGTCCTTGTTTATTTGCTGCCTTTTGATCTCTGTTTTTAGCTTCGTGAGCAAGTCTAGTTTTTTTCTGAATGTTTCAAATGAAGCCATTTGAAAGGGTTGCCATTTAGTGCATGTCCCTACCACCATCTTGAGCTTGTTATTAGCTTTCTCTTCATTTTATGCTATGTAGTGTTCTATGGGCATGAAATACTTTCCACTAATAAAGAAGCACTATTAACCTGTCTTTCTAGAATCTAGTGGTTTCATAATACATTTTTCCTCCTTACTGCCTAAGAGTACATAGTCAATACAGAAACTCAAGGAAAAACATGAAAAGAAACTAAGTGAAATGTAGTGGAATTTTACTTTGAATTCAAACGATTGATCTAACCTGAAAATTATTGAAATAATATTGACCACATGCAAGTGTGTGGAATGAGGTTTTATCTGCTCCATACCCAAGAAGAACTGTGCTGAAAAGAGTGCTTTACAGATGCTAAACAAATCCACCAATGAATTCTCAATGCTAATAATAATATTGTTGCCTACAAACAGAAAAGGAAGCAAATTGGAAACATGTTCTTTTTTCAGGAAAGAGCAGATTAACCCTACATTTTAGGAGCTAATTTACTCAACTTGCTGCAACTCTGTGCAACTTTGGAGGTCAGAGATTATCTCCAAGAGCTCTTGATGGCATTTTTTTTTTCATTCTTTATAAATCTCAAAGTTATTTCCTAGTGGTAAATAACTGTCCACTTTCTGTCTGAATACCATGTAGACAACTAATGCAAAGAAGAAATATAGACTCAATTAGCACAATTTAGTACCTCTTCTGAGCACAATTTAATAGGCTTTACGATTATTGTCATGATGTAGGTCAGTGTTTAACAGATATCAAAATTTGTATATGTATTTAACTTGTAGCACCCTTATAAGGCGGACTTGCTCTTCCTGTGTACCATTTAGTTTAGTCATGTATAGTTTGAGAAAATGATTAGACCTACCTGCATTTTGATTTGATTCATAACATTTGCATATAACCCAAGGAAAGCATAAGCCCTGCCTGCTCACAAAAATATACCCTGCTTTTATATTCTATCTTTCCCTTCTCCTCCCTCCCTGTCCCTCTACTTATCCTGCTTTCCTACACTGAACCTCATACACATGCACTTACATTCAAACATCCCACCCTCATCTGTAGCTCCCAAGATGGCCAACATCAGGAAGACAGGTAAGATGATTTTAAATGTTCTTTAGAATCTTAACTCACCTGCAGTCCTATTTCTTCATTCTACTTTCCTCAGGCTTGTGGGCAGAGTCTAATTTGGACAGAATAATTTTGGTCCCCATCATAGGGCTAGGGTTTGTATTCCTAAATGGAATTAGCATTTTTTCAGCAATAATTTGTGAAATGGTACCCCGGAAGAGTTGATTCACCTCCCCTGGGTGAACTGAGTAGTATGTGTGGCTCCCGGAGAAGAGTTCACATTTCTTAAGATCAGCACCCAGGTCTGCCCAGAAGCTGCATGACTAAACGCAATTTGGATGGGAAATGCTTTAGCAACCTCGGTTGCACGTGCAAAGCTGCAAGAGCATTTTTAAAGGGTTCCTTTGTCTTCTTTTTTAATACGAGATGTTCATTTCCAAATGGAAAATCACATTAAGAATTCATTATTAAAAAGCTATATTTATGTTTAAAGGCTAGATAGAGTTCAATGAAGGGTTGTAAATCAGCTATCATTTTAATGGTATATAATAAAAAAGATTATACTGGTAAGGTTTGAAAATCAACACAGAATTTCTGTGGCAGTGGTAATTGAGATGCCCAGAGATTTTTAACATGTGGATTCTAATGCAACAGAGAGGATTTCATCCACTGTCCATCCTGGCCAAGCCTCACATGGGAGACCAAAAGTACATCCACACCTTAGCTTATGCTTTGCCAACCATATACTTAAGCTAAATCTGCTTTCTCTGCTGCCAGATCATTCAGAATTACCTCTTCTACCAATAGCATTCGTAAAGGGGAAAGATCACTTATGTGGTGTGGGGTTTGTAACTTTCTTACTAAAATGCAAAGGGGACTTTGTGACTGTAGCAAAGAGGTCCAAATGACAGCCCAGAATTTAAAATATAGTAACCACATCACTATGAAGAGTAAGACAAATGCCAGAAGATTTTGAGTGATCAGCGTGCCTCAGTTGTGCTCCCTTACCCTGTTCTGATAGATTATTGGTTGCTCAGATTGTCATCTAGTCATCAGAAAGGAACAGGTGATATTAGAGCAAGAATATTGTATCACCATGTGTAGTTTCTCAGTGCGGTTTTGTCGGTGACAGTGCTTTATGAGCTCTGAGAAGTTATTCTTACTCTTGGGTATTATCCAGTTGATTTATCACTTTATCAATAGTTTTTGAGTGACTGAAAAAGAACCAACAATAATTATCATGTATTGAGTGCCTGCTGTGTATGTTTCATTCTCATAACATACTGAGGTATAGGCATTCTTATTGCCTTTGTACAGATGGAGGAACTGAGGCATAAAGAGGCTATAATTTTCCCAATGTAGCATTACTCTTAAACATTAGAACTAGAATTAGAACTGGGTCTGACTCCAAAATCTGTTCCTTTTCATTTCACTGTAACTACTTAAAGTAGCAGCATAGATAGTGGCTACTTAAATCCTATCCTAGGAACACAGCCAAGTAAATGAGGCGTGGTCTGTGTCCCTCACATGTGACTGGCCTCAGTGGGGTCAGAACAGAACCGAGACCAGCCTTACAGGCACATGTACAGAAGACCAGCCCAGAATGTCTGATGTAACCTGAAGATACATCATAATCCATTGGTTCATAGACATACCTTCATTGGGTCATTCTAATATTTATTTTGTTTTTAAAAATGCAGTAATGATAATGGTTCCCATTTGTGCAAGCATTACTGTGTTAAGTGAATGAGCTGGGCTGGTCCCTGATTTTAAATGAAAGCCACATTGGAACTCCTGAGCAAGTAGCCGAGTCAGAAAAGAGCCTGGAGGTGCTATGGAAGAAATTTCTCGCTTAAATATTTGTGAGAAATGCTGAGTTCTTCATTTTTCCTAAACTGATTTACCTGCCTTGTTTCCTAGTTTTATTCTGACTCCTGCTCTTGTGCTCCTCATCTTTATGCTGTCAGACACCACCCGACCTTCAGGGTTTATTGCCCTTCTCCCCCAATGAAACTGTTCTGTTTGGCTTTTCTTACCCTCAGGGTTGAAAGTGTATATTTTCCATTATGCCAGTATACTAGTGTATAAAGTAATGTATGTACAGTTTCGTCAGGGTTCTGGAGAATACCTCCTGTTTTTGCTTTAGCTCATTATTGGCTTTTCCTTGGGAAGACATTTGAGGGGAAGACTTTCAGCACTCCTCACTGAATGGCCTTGTATGTATCCTAGGCTGGTCATTTGAACAAGTATCCAAATGAATAGTTGGCATGACTGAGGCTATAAGCCAACAAGTCATCTTATCACATAGAACAACAAATTAAAAAGAAGACTAGTTCTGCATGATCCCCTAAAGTAGACAAGACTTAATTATTTGATTGTGTACTGTACAGCCTTCCTGAACTTGAATATTTAATCAGTAAGAATTAGGCTAAAAATCTGAACCCAGATTAATATTCCTTATTTTATAAAATACATTTAAATGAATTTCTGAATTTCTTTCCCAAAGATCATAGTCCTATTTGAAATATTTTCCTGAAATTAAAAAAGAAAATTTAAATTCCAAATGTGAAATATGCAGCAGCACATTGCCTTAATAGCACTTTAGAGGATTTGAAATACTGATATTCTTAGTTACACCCACTTATTCAGCTGTGGTGAGCATTAATATAATCCAAATCAAACAGCTGCAATGCTCTAGCAGTTTGCACTAAGGAATACTCCTGGTCAGTTTTCAAAAATAGAGGGAACAGTAGGATTCTCAGATTAAAAGTAAAATGAACCACTCTTGATTCTTAAAATCCATCAAGAATGTTCACTTGGATCTCCAGGTTTGTAGGAAAAATTATTTTCAAACCTTATCTTGAATACAGTGACTCTGAAATGGAAAATGAGTTGAAAATCACTATAGCACCAAAGCAACAGTTATTGTGTAGATGGGAATCAGAATTTTAAAGAAGGCAGGAAAAAACACATCTTTATGCCATTGACTATAGTTCAGACTGCAGATCTTCGCCAAATTATTGCTACTAGCTTCCCCAGCACTCACAGGCTGGGTTGGTCACTCATAGCAGAGAAGGTGCCCCTTCTAAAATAAATGCCAGTGTTAGAACGTGGTAGTGTAACCATTTCAGTGATATGGATCATTACCACGTTGGACCAGGAGTGAGGAGTCCATGTATATATAGTGGTAACATCTGTGAATGGGATGCTGCAGAATTATCACATCTGTTTTCCATCAATCAGTTATAAGTTGACATTTCTCATGCTCAGCAATTTTTCCACTTAAAATAATTTAACAGCAGATCTGGACTCTGCCAATGTGCAGGGTGCCCAGCTAAGTCACGAGCATTACTACCGCATGTCCAAAAATCAAGCAAGAACAGCATAATACATCAACAGCTTGTAGTTTCTTCCCCAGACCTTGTGGAACATCTCCATGATGAAGATGACACTGTTCTCAGAATAGGAAGGGTTTTTGTGGTGGTTTTGTTTTGTTTTAGTTTAAGAGTCCAGTCAATAAAGTGTAGCCACCTTATTGATACAATAAATGCATACTATATGAGTTGTCAAGATCTACTGCTATGACTTAGAGTCCTCCCCTGCACAGAAATGCTGATTGTATGGACTAATCAGACCATTTTTTATGTTCTCATCAGATTCTTTGTTTGGCTGGATATCTGCACTCTTATTGCTTGCATGTTTACTAATTAATTATTAAATCCCCTGTATTTGCCTTTGTTCCTTCACAACTAACACACTGGCCTCTGAATGCATGAGTTTTGTGTAAAATAGCTTGTGTCTTAGCAACTAATAAATTTATCAATTGTATTTTAAGATCTTAAGATATTCTTGGGATACTGTATCTTTTAAAAGCATTTTTATATTTTACATTAAGTGGTAAAAGTAAGTCAGAATATAAATATTTTGTGCACTTTACAATCCCTTGTTCAGTTTAGCTTTTTATCTATTCTATAAGAAACTTCGTTATTGACTTCCTAGTTAAAAAGTCGTCTTCTATACACCAACATTTAAGCAGTTATGAAAGTAGGAAGATAAAATGCAGGATTCTGGTGTTGTTCTAGATGACAGAGTAACTTCCCTTTGCAGTAGTACTTATGAAAGTAGAACCCAGAGGATTTGTTCTGAACTACTTTTCAGATATCTGAAATTGATATTAAGCAATCACATGATATTTATTTTATATGTTCTCAACATCTCAGGACTTTATCTCCTGCCAAGTCTCCTTCTTCATCAACTGGGTCTATTGCCTCCAGCAGAAAATACCCTTACCCAATGCCTCCACTTCCTGACGAGGAGAAGAAAGTGAACCGGCAAAGTGCAAGGGTATGTGGAAACTTCTTCCATTTGCATACACATTATCTGTGATGCATATTTTAAAAGAGACTGCCATTTTTTCCTCTCTGTTTATAAGAAAAAATTTTAAAGTTTTCATTTGAAAATTAGAAGATTTTTTTTTGGTTCAGATTTCTACTTGCAAATTAGTTTAATCTGCAGTGATAGTCCTGAAAGTATTTAGTATATATTAATCTTTCACTGTTATTCCCTTATATCTTTTATTATTCATTATAGCTAATATATGATAATCAGGATAGATAAAACTGGGAATTTATTTTGTTTTATCAGTTTAAATACCTGTAAATGCTAGAGATTGAGTAAATTAGCCTCTGTTCCATGTGGGAGTTGCTATGGCTTCCACTGGCTAGTAACACCCAGTAGGATTTTAGGAATAGAAGACGGTGACAGAAAATTAAATCAATGTTTTGGGTATGGGGTGGAATTTGGATGCAAGGAAAGGGAGTTTGAAAATTTGCAATATTAAAAGATCATGAGAGTGTGGCTTAATTTAGTAGCCCTTTATATTTGAAAGAGCTAAATTTAAAAACACGTCTGTAAGAGTTGATTATTTTCAGTAAAAAATGGTACACAAGAAGTTTCCTCTAAATATTAAGTCCCCCTTTATATTTTAGAACCTTCTGTTTCACAACATTCTGGGAACATATCCATTACATGCAATTTGAGATATAGTGAAGTTCAACCCCTTTCAGTGAAAGATATAACCAAAGAATAATTACCTTTATAGAGATCCAGGCTCAGTTGTGGTTAGTTACACAAATGTTGATCTTCTAGAAATAATGCTGTAACAACAACCACACAAATTAAAGCTTTAAAGGCCAGGGCAAATTTATCTACTGATGGCTCCTGAGTTCGTTGACATTTTAGAATCTCTTTAATCCTGGACCTGAATTATAGGGCTCATGGTAGAACATAGATCATTCAAATTTTAACTCAATCAAGCCAGAGTCAGTGAGGAAATGGGTAAACCAGCAGCTTCTCTAGTAATAATTTTTAAAAAAGCAATTAGAATACCATAACCAAACGAACTTTAATAAATAATCAGTGGTGTCTTTTTTAATCAGACAAAATTACTTTTCTATGCTGATATGAGAAATGATAAAAGAAAAAGAAGATAACTCAGCTTCCCAGCACTCATCATCCTGGCTTTAAAAAAAAACCTTGTTAATAGGCATCCAATTGCTCATTCTGAGTATGTGATAATGAAATTTAAGGCTAGTGTCACTCCTCCCCTCCTGAGGAATTGTCTTTGTACAACACCTCTGCTTAATTCGTCTACATTGCTGTTTTCCTCCATCAACTCAGGGACATTCTCTTAGCAATTGTCATGTCAAAGACAGTTGGAGGCATCCTCACATGAGAGCCTGGGAAAGTGACCACTCCCTAGAAGAAATGACTGTCCACAGCCCCTTCCCTTGGCTGAGTGGGGCGACTGCAGCTTCTGGGATAGTTGTGTAGGTCTGACTGGTTCACCCTCAGTGGGACATCTACTTGAGCACGTGTGTC
The DNA here is from genome assembly GCF_023851605.1 of Tamandua tetradactyla. Classification (NCBI taxonomy): domain Eukaryota; kingdom Metazoa; phylum Chordata; class Mammalia; order Pilosa; family Myrmecophagidae; genus Tamandua; species Tamandua tetradactyla. Next base: position 128,630,836 of record NC_135327.1, on the reverse strand, counting down.
AGGACCCTGCAAAACAGCCAGTCCCTGTCTCTGGGCTGTCTTTGTGGACAATGGCGAATCCAGCAAGCCCTTCTTCCTGTCTGCTCCCTCTCTGTCGCAGCCACACAGACATGGCCAAAGTCAGGCCTATTCTCAAAGGCAATGGCTGCAAATTTTTTCCTCCTTTTTTTCTTACCTGTATAGTAGTGAGTTTGGGTTTTCCCGTTATCTTTTGTCTCTCCTTTCTTCAAGCTGCCACTTGTTATTTAATTTTTTTTTCTTTCTGTTTCTGTTATGCAGTTTCATGGATTTTTTTAAACTTTTATTCTAGTACTATGTGTTAGGTCGGGGGAATAAGGGAGGGCTCTGTGGCTGGAATCATGACGTCACTCCGGAACAGGAGGTGAACCATTACAATCAAGATCCTTGCGCAGCAAACGTCTATTCACGGACATCTAACCACCCGCTGCTCAACCCGCTAGCACAGTAATGTTTTGTTTAATGTGCCGCCCCTTTCATGTCATCACCTGACCCCTGCCCTTAAAAACTGCACTCGCCAAAGCCTGTGCGCGAACTCACCTCATTCCCTTTTGGGTTCGATGAGCTCTTCGCTGAGCGCAGCCAATAAAGCACGCTCGTTTGCAATCCTTTCGTCTCCTTTCCTTTCTCTCAAATACCTCATATCTTAAAACCTTTCACTATGTACAACCCAATAGTTTCCCCTTTTAACCACATTCAAATATATAATTCACTGCTGTTATTACATTCACAATGTTGTGCTGCCATCAGCACCATCTAATACCAAAACTTTTCCAACACCCCACAAAAAACTATGTAAATTTAAATCTGTGTAATCTCTAAAACTATATGTAAGGAAACTGACATTAAACTATGTAAATTTAAATCTATGTAATCTTTAAAACTATATGTAAGGAAACTGACATTCTCTGAAGCTTTTAAAATATACTGATGTCTGTGTCCCACCCAGAGAAATTTTTATTTAGTTGGTCTAGTGTGCTGCCTGGGTGGTAGGATTTTTAAAACCTCCCTGTAGCATGGAAATGTGCAGCAGGGATTGAGAACCACTGCTGTAGCTGGTTGTATCAGAACCTGGGTGGGAGGGAGGGTGGAATAAGGAAGGAGAGATTATATGTAGTTTAAAAAGTGATACTTTACATTTTTGTATTTAGTTTTAGATATAATATTTAATTTATTAAAAAATTTTGAATTACATTAAATGAAGATGTAAGTTTTTTGTACCACAAGGCAGCATTAAAAAGGTTGAGAACACAAGTTTCGAGAAAAGAGAGAACTAAAACGAGAGTGTTTATTTTACTGTTTAGTAGATTTAGCAAGAATGTGCAACCACAATCACATATGTATGGAAGGGATCAACTAAATCTTTTTCATCTTCATAGCTCCGAATATGGTTGTTTCCCATTTACACAATGTACATTTTTTTGTTCTGTTGTACAGCTATGGGAGACATCCATTTAAGAGCAACTGTTTACATGTGACACATCGAAACTGTTTACTTCAACTTTTATAGAAACCCAGCCTCACGGAATCACTGCAAATCTATCTGCTCTTCAGACAACACAAAGACCCTTTGAGATGCCATGGAGAAGAGAAAGCTGATTCTCACACCTGGATATCATTTTCTTTTTGTCATTGGCTTAGGATTTAGCTGAACCCTGAAAAGAACCACTGAAATGCTACTCTATAATATGGAACAGTAAAGGGACTGGTATGTTAATGGATAAACCGCATGACAGATATATGTAGAAATATCACTAAATTAACTCACATGACCCAAATGTATCAAGTTTCCTAAGGGACAACAGTGGATTCAGAATTTGGCATTCTGAAGCACATTCTCATTGTACACAGTAATGCTATGTGCATGAAGCTTCTGTTTATTGTTTTCCACATTTAAGGAAACAACATCCCATAATAGAAACTAGCATGCAGGGCTAAGACATTTAGGATTTTTCTGCAGGACTTTTAAGCTTTGAGAGGCCAGTATTCCATATACTAACCTTAAACATGTACTTTTCTTTTTCTTTTGTTTTTTACTTTTCATATTTATATAAGTATATATACAAGGGCAATTGTACATATATCAACATTTTTAACATTTAAAAACAACAGCTGTTACACAGAAGCGTATTTTGCCAAATGCCTAAAAACAGTCAGTTACAATCATATCATTGTCATCCATCAAATGGTCTTTAAAGATTATAAGCAGATGATGTAAATACAGTGATCAATACTGTAAATTTTTCTCTCCATAATTGGTATTTATCCAAAACATGTGATATCCCTTTAAATTGTGAACAGTCTCAGAGACAGTTTTATTGAGTAGTTAATTGAACAAGAGAACTCAAAGTGCCCAGCAGAACTCCTGGCCTCCACAGCTTTCCTGGAGCAAGAGTCCAGTGGTGCAGCTGCGGTCTTGCCTCGAGGTGCTCTGCTGCCAATCAGCTGGCCCCCGAGAAGCACCCAGCCTGTCCACTTAACTTCTGGTGGCGTGCAGTGCCTGCCTTAGCAGCTCTTATTTTTCCAAACATATCCTCTAGTCTCACTCTGGAGGCTCATGAGCGCAAAGCAGAATGCCCTGCTGACAAACAAGTGCACCAAAGACGTAAGGCCACTGGCTGCCGGTGAATTAGCTTCTAACTTGCCATTACTGTCTTTGTGGCCTGAAGTTTTGTTCCTTAGCAAAGCCTTTTAGCCACCCTTATCTGTGAAATGAAAGAATCTTCTAAAAAAAACCTTTTACATTGTTTCTAAGTATACTTATCATCAGTGGGACTTAAGTAGTCCCAGCAAGTCATTCTGCATTAACTTTGAAGCACGATGAAAGATTCTTACTAGCTGGGCAGAAAAGCTTCATTATCATAAAGGGTTAATTAAAACTGAAAGCCACAAGTGTGCAGCAACTGCGAAGTTGCATAAACAGCTGATAAGGGAAAGAGTCTGATGTTTTGAGGCCTGTTTTTTTTTTTGATACATAGAAAAATGAGAATTCTGTATTAAAAGCTCCTTCTTTAAAACCAAAAAGTTTGATAGCTGTTATTGCCACTCTGTCATTCTAAAATAAATATATCCTAGTGACCTTGGAAATCAATAGGATTAGTCAAACGCTCTGTATGTGAAATGAACTTCCATATTTCCTCATTCTCTCTCCTTTTTTTTTTTTTTTGAGATGAATGCAATCTGCAGTCAAAATTTCAGAAAGATCCTGTAAATTTTATTTCTGCCAGTAGTGTCCATGAACAAGATCCATATCATCTCATGTATAATCATTTTAGATGCCCAAAATGAAGGGTCAAGTTAGAAGGCAGTGCTTTATACTGTGTGTTTATTTATTCTGTAAAGGACCTCTCTTCTGAAAGTCTTTGAAAACGAATCCAATCATCTAAAAATATAGAGTATAAACAGCATTTTTCATGATAGGAAGGGTGTGATGACCGAAATCATGATAAACTATATCCGTCAGACAGAGATTTGGGTGAGCACATGGCTCATGGCCTAAGCCAAGGACAGGAGGGCAGACAGATTTAAAGATGCAGCAAATAAGGTGGGTTTGACCAAGATCACTTTAATGTGCACTGAATGTTTTTTGGTATTAAATGTATAAAAGGCTAGTGCTGTAAGGTTTATTTTGACTATAAAAGAGTTTATAGATTTGAATGTAAGGTACCTCATGTAAATATGCTTCCTTGTCATGCTCCCTAGAACACAAGTCCTAAGTTGAAAGAATCCACAAATGGCTGGCTAAGAACTTAACAGACCTCTCTCTGTCCTGCCCACCCTACCCTTCACCTTCTTCATTATTTTTACATGAAAGTTAGTATTTCAAGTAAAACTCATTGACAGTATCTTTGGGGAGACATGATTGCTCTAGAAGTTTGTAGTTTATAGACATCCTCCTTGGTCTTTCATCAAAAACTGAGAATTGTTTTTGTTTTTGTGTTTTTGCAGAGACACTATAATTTTAGAAGTAAAGTTACTTTAATATTCTATTCTGGATATCCACTCTATCTTCCATATTGAAGCATTCTTAGAGCCATTTGCAGAACTCTTTGACAAGTTTGTAGGCTCAGTGGAGAGCATCAAGAAGTACCTGTGTGTGTGCTCGTAGTTGGTGTTCTGGATGCATTATAGAAATGTCTGACTTTTCATCCAGAGGCAGAGAGAATGGACCCAAGGCACTAAATATAAGCCATAAATATAAATAAATATAATATACAGCATTATTTTTTTTAAATACCTAATTTGGAGAGAAGCTTTGAGGCTAAGTAGCAATTTGTATCATGTGATTAAGAAACATTTATACCCCCTCCCCCAGTCTACTTTGTGACACTAAGCAAAGGAAAGCAGTTATGTTCCATTGTATGCCTTTTCCCTCTCTCAGTTTGTGTACATAGATCATATTTCAGATTGTCTGTCCTACTGCCTGAAATGTTCCATTTACCCATAGTCATTGTAGTGCAGTAAACCATGATGTAAAGGAATGTTTCCAGTCTCCTTACCAAGGGCCTCAGAAAGGAGGAATGTGGTAGCAGGGAGCCCTTAAGAAACGGATTGGCCCGACTAACTGGTCCCTGCATTGAGCCACATTTTGTTTAGACAGGAAGTAGCATCCTCCTCTGGGGTCTCTAGAAAATGATCCCCAGGTCACATGCACTCCATGGCAAGGAATAAATCTGTACTTATAAAACAGTGCAGCGTAATAAGTGCTTTCAGTTTGCTGTAGTTGCTATATTTTTTAAAGATACCCAGTGCTTCAATTAGGAACAACTTCTTCCTAGAGGTGTTCCTTAAAAAATATGTGTAAAGCAAATGTAGAGTTCAAGTGCCAATATACGTTCAATTTAAAACTGGTGCTTTATTAAGTTATGTAACAGTTTCTCTCACTTTTTTTTTCTTGCATTAAAAAGTTTTTTCAAATCATGTTTGCACATAAAGTCAACCCAACATAGAATTTCTGGACATAAGATTGAGAGGATTTCTAAAAGAAGTTGCTGCAAAGATAAAATTAGATATTCTGTGCACTTCTAGGGAAGGACTATCTGTGTTTGATCCCCTAATAGGTTTACATTTCTCATTCCTTTTTGTTGATTCCCTTGCAAATTAGCATAATTTAATCCTGTTCATTATCTCAAATCTCTTGGGGCTACTTTACCTTCTACCTTTTTTTGGATTTTGTTCTTTACTTTTCACTATTATCTTTGGGCCAGACGGAGTATGATGTTTCAGCCCACCTCTTTCAGTGTTTCAAAATCGCTTATTTATTCATTTCATCCACTGTTCATTTCCTATTGTCTGTTCTATTTTAACCTGATCTATTTAGTGTTTTAAATATTTTCTTGTGTTATTCAATATGATAATAAATCCTTACCTAAAGAAAAGGTTATTTTCCTTTATTTTTCTTATACCTAATGGAAAGGGAATGTACTAGAAAGATATTGGGTAGTTTAGAGAGTGTATGGAAAGGGAAAACCAGGCTCAGGATGACAGGAATGAAGGAAGGCAGGACATCTGCAGCCACAGCCTGCTTAGGTGCCTCTGCTCACTGCTGGACATCCCACGTGGGCAGCAGATTGTAAATCTCATCCTACCAGTTGGTAAATTGGTATGAATGAATTTTCTATGAAAGGCTCTGACCACTGTTTGCAGCTTACTTTTTATACTCTGGATTATTATTATTATTTTTATCTTTGTTTTCTTCCAAAATTGTTACCCAAATACTTTTTTTTTTGGTTTGAAATGCACTGAGTCTAAATGAATTTCACACTCTCACTCTACTAGCTTAAGAGATGAGGTGAACATTTCTATGGAACAAGACTTGATTTGGGGTTCAAACTCCTCCCCCACCCTGAGATATTGATTGGATAAGATGACTATGATTCTGGAAGCAGCAACTTCTCCCCCTGCATGGAAGAGCTAAGAACTTTAGTAAAACAACTTCTCTGTTTTGTCATATTGTGGGTGTTCAGCCTGTTCTCGTGCCGTGTATGAAAATTAGCTGAGAAGCAAAAGCCCATTCCCAGATATGTGAGAGCACCCTTGCTGTTAAAATACACCTGGGATCAGTGGGTGCATGCACATAGCATCTGTTCTGGGGGGCAGGTGCTTTTAATTCACACCTAAACATGCAGAGCAAGCAATGATGCAGCAGACCTTAGGAAATAGAGAATAATATTTTTGTTCATATTTCATTCATTGCTTTGCTAGAGTCACTGAAGTAGAGCATCTTTTGGTTCAGTTTATAGTCAGAGAAATAAAATAAACCATCAAAACCAAAAACCTGTCTAGTTCCTGTTTTCATCCTTTATATCCAGAGCCTGATAGGTAGAACATCCACAGTGTGGAGCTGAGGGATGCATCCGGATTCTTTCTACTTCCAAAGTAGGTGGCCCTTCAGCAGCTGTGCTGCTTTTTCCTCCTACCTAGGAACTTCCACCATCAATACAGGTCAGTCCCTTCCCTTCTCTGGCCAAAGTAGCACTTGGAAGGGAGAACCCGAAGGGGCAGAATAGAAATGGGAGGCACCTTTAGTCTTCTATTGGCACCTGGGCATGGATTGCATAATGTTGGCAGTCCTGAGGCTGTGAGTTTTAGGCTGGGGAGGAGGAAGAAGCAACAAGCATTGGCAAGTGATGGGGCATTTAGTCCTGGCATAGGAGCAGAATGGAGATCCGCATGAAGATATCCGAAACCAGGGAAGAGCACAATTTGGCCACTGGGGATGTGGTAGAAGAGGGTCTAGATGCCTAAGACAGACGTGTGTGCTTTGCAGTTTTACTGAGAGTTGGCTCTCTACAGCTACTTCATGGTCCAGTCCATGGTGGCGGTGTCCCTCCAGCCTGGTGTGTCCCTTTTACATTGTTCAGAGAAACTGCATCACACTAGAAGGTGCTTTGAGGCTGTCAGGGTTTTGGTCAGGGGCATCACCATTTCACTTTCCTAGGTATCCTTGAAATAAAAATTAAAACTAAGACAAAATGTGTGTATATGTGCACGCATGTTTTTTTCTTCCTACAAAAAGGCATACAATGAGACTAAGCAATCCTTTAAGATATTGCATATAAAAATTATCAATGTTTTCAAAGAGTTTGTGAAGAAAAGGGTATTTTACTCAAGTTAAAAAACATGTATAAGTCTATATTTACCTTAAGCCTTAGCCTCTTATTTTATGAATTTTCAGGCTGTGGATTAGTATTTTGATGGTTCAAGCTCTAAAATAATACAAATAGCCCCAAATCTTTAAATACAGTGGTGCTAAATTATACCAGATAACACAATACAGAAACAGGCTGATGCGAATTAATGTTCATTTGGTAGTAGTACAAGATTTCCTGCTAAATGATCTATATATATCACTGCCTGATTAAGAAACCTGTCTTTTCTTAATCCAGCACAAAATCCAACTGATTCCACAACTAGTCTTTTTAATGGATAAAAATGACCCAATACCTTTGTTTTATATGGAAAAACTTTTTTTTTTTACATAACTGCAAATATATTTAACAAAAATATATTCACGATAACTAAGTACATACTCTTTTTAGCTTGCTGGAAGAGACTTTTCTTCTCAAAATTAGCATCATCTCAAAAAGACAACTTCTTTCAGAAACTGGGTGTTCTACTTTAACATAGCAGTTTGTTAGTCAGTGTAGGTCTACCCTAGTCATTTCCTATCTCTGTTCATTTTCAAGGGTTGATGTCCCATCTACAGACAGTGGATGCAACCTCACAGTGAAGTGTTACTAGCAGCAGTTTGACCTTTCATAGCCAGGCAATCATGTATATAGATTCACATCATCCTGCATTACATTCTCTCTGCTACTTCGCACTTCAGGTTCTTAGATATTTTAAAACATCAACTGACATATACATGGCAACTGCTTTCCAGAGCAAGCGTGATTTGTTTTTATGGCTGTTCAAGTTATAAAATTGTTCTTACATAGTAGGTAAATAAAATCTTGCTGTTTTTAAAGGTCACTGTAATTTGAGGTTTAAATTTCTGGCACAATTTTATTAGCACTCACTTCTAAAGCTTGTAAGATACTATGGTTTTCTATGTTACCCTCATTGTAACATCAATAAAGTGACTTTCAATAAAAGATTTATGTTATTTTGATGCACGATTCCCTTTAGTCTTTTTTCTTCTAGAGACTGCTTCTTTTTCAGAAGATTTCTGGAGGTACTTAGAGGGGTTGTCTTCCTTTTCTGTTCCACACTGACCCAGAAGAGACCACAAATACGGTTAGATGCAAAAATCCTCCCGCAAAGCCAGGGTGGGGGATTTCCCCAGGTGGGTGGCAGATTTCTCTACTCCGGTTCTCTTGCCTCATAAACCCTTTCTCCCTCACCCAGCAAGGATCAATTTCCTATATCCTGTTTTATAGCATAGGTGAGGTGTTGTTAAACAATCTCACGCATGTGAGACTCTAAAGCATTGGGCCTTGGATGGGTACAGTTTAGGTCCATGAGTTAATTGCCTAAAATATGGTTTTACCCTCGCTTTTTTCATCTTCTCCCAAGCAACCATTTTACCCAGCAGTCATTACCCTGCCACTTGTAAATTTCTTTACCTTCAGCTTACACTCTGCAGAAGAAAAAGTACAACTATAGTAGTCAAGGTACTGTTTCAAAGTGAAGAAAACAGAAGTCGTTGACTAAGGGTCTGCATATCGATGAGATTTTAAAAAATTATAATGGTGACATATTTTAGGCACATAATTCATTATGATGAGCACTGAAAAAGTAACAAATACTTTAGCTTATATGTCATCTCACAGACTGGTGTTAGCAGCTGGAATATGCTGAAGTGAACCTTATATTCCACTTCCGCTCAATAGGAGATAGAGGTTTGATTAATTCAATATGCCTGCCATGGCGCTAATCTATGCTAACTGCCCCCAAGAAGCATGAGGCTCCCTGCAACCATGTTCCTATGAACGTGCATGAATTGTGTTATTAGTACTTTCTAAATCATGAATTTCTCGAAGCACAAAACTAAGGCACACATTTCCAAATAAAATAAGTCGAGGCAGCCTGAGGAACCTAATCTATTCTCCAAATAATTGAAGTATTAAAGTATGGGCTCACAGCTTTACCATGCTCCTACTAGATGCTTTAAGAACTAAGAAATGGCCTTAAAGAACTGGATGAAGCTGCACTGGAGGTAAACAATGAATGAAATACAGAACCCACATAAAACAGAAATAAGGCAATATGAGATTCACTTGCAATGAAGACTTCGGCTGTAATGAAAGTAAGGTGATGGATACATTAAGTAAGTTGAGGGGAACTTTCTAACTGTAGGGATGCACTGAAGACTAGACTCTATGCATTTGGAAAGAAACAGTGAAGGCAGAAGTGGATGAGATAAGGAGACTAGCTGTGATATATCAATAATTAAAATTGGATTAATTTAATGTTTCCAGAAACATGGTTGTACGGTACTTCAGCACTCACCCAGAGGCAAATGCAGAACCACAATTAATGCTCACACTTTGGGAATCAAAGCTGTAGTATGGTTCAAAGATGGCCCATAAATTTGGGTCAGCAAAGGTCTTCTTCCTTAATGTCTGAGTCACCCATGTTTACACTCAGGAAAAGTACCATTTCCTTAAACTACCATTTCCTCAGAGGATCTTGATGAGTTTGAACCGAACAGGCAGATGTTGGGCCTCTAAAAATGAATCCTGTACGTTCCAGTCCTCTTATTCCTTTATGGCCCTTTACTGGGCAGCACAGGCCCAAGTAAGGCCTTGCAGCCTTGCAGACCAGTCAATGTATCTGGGATGAAAATTAGACTCACCACATAGCATGCAGCAAGCTGCCACCCATCCTGATATGTAGACAGATATTTGACAGATACACCTGATACTTGACATAAACACATAATCATAAGTTATGGTTGAATATTTATTAAATGGATAAAAACATTTTAGCAATATATGAAAGTATATTAGTGAAATGAGACTAAAGATGCTTTGAAAATGTTCTATTTTCACTGGCTGGAAACGAAATCAATCATCTGATTGGGAACTCTGACACCACACCCCAAAATAAGACAGATCTTTCTTGGAAGGAGAAAATACATTAAATTTCTTTTTATCTATTTGCTTTCTTGGAAAAGAGAGCAAACCAGACCAGCTGTAAACTTAAGAAAAAGAGACATTGTTGGTGCTCACTATACCAACACACTTTTTAGTATTCAGAACCATGACATGAGGTAAGTATTATTATCTCCTTTGCAGAGATGAGGAAACTGAGCTCTGAGACTACCTAAAATGATTAAGACCACACATTTAGTAAGAGGCATGGCCAGGATTAGATGCCAGATCTTATTTCAAAGCCATGGCTCAATTTTTTTTTCCTTCTATTATACAAATAATATCTGCCTATTAGGGAAAATTTGGAAGAAAATGAACTCATGATCCTGACTCCCAGTGGTAACCACATCAACAATTTGGTTTAATCTTTTCTGTCTTTTTACTGTGTATATTTTTTAATGTACGTGTGAGCACACAGCATATACAAAATGGGTGCATTAATATTTTAAAAATCAACATCATCTGATTTTAAAAGCAAAGCATACCCATTATAGAAAACTTGGAAAATTCTGAAATGTTTAAAGGAAATTAAAATCACTAAGAATCCTATTAGCTAAAATAACAATAGCTAATATTTTTGTGTATTCTTTTAGTCTATTTTTTTTATACAATTAAGCTCATAATGTAGAGATTTTTATATATAGTTAACAAAAATCTATATATGGACAATGGCAAAGAGGGACTGGTGATAGGATTTGCCACTCAAATTATTCAACAGGGTTTAAAGAGGCAGAAAATAATCACTCAAGTTCTCTGTTCATTCATACAGCCATCAAAATATTTGTCACCCTTAAAGCCTGTGCTAAGTTTCCACTAAGGTGAACACTGGCATGGATTACACTGCATTCTTTTTGTATCCAAGTGAGTCTAAATCATTTATGTAAGAATACTCCAGACTTAAAATTTTTAATACCACTTATAAAAGCCCCTCTAGAAGAGGAAAGACAACAGCTGAGGTCTGATTACAAGTTTTTAGTACTTTTACAATGAAAAATATATAATATGCCTTAAACATTTTGCATTTTTAAATTTACACAGAAGTGGTTTAGCCAGAAAATAAGGTATGCCTGACAATGGCCTGCATAAGTTCTAAATGATATAATAGACTCCATCTTACATTATTAATAGTCCAAAGAATTTATCATCAAAACCAAAAACAAAACTTGAGTTGCTTCTAAAGTAATAAACCTTTACAACAAGCTGTTAAGGAAGTGGCGATGCAAATTCACACACATTACTGAAGGTAAGGAGGAAAGCAAAGGAGACCTCCAAGGTGGAATGTCAATTATGTTCATACAGCTTCCTCTCGATTTAAACACTCATGACACACTGAATGAACTGAAAGAGAGAAGAACCAGTGTTAGATTTCAGACCTCGGAACACCAACATACCATAACTTATTTATAGGCAGCTTACAATTTGGTTTTCTAATTTGAATTGTGCATAAACACATACACATATACACATACATACAAACCCTAACTTTCTAAAACAAGAGCAAAGGATGGACAGAAAAGTTCATTTTTTGTGAAGAAAGCAGTCTAATATAGGTATCTCCTGTCAAAGCTTCCTAGAGTAAGCAGATCTTCCAATGAATAAAGAATTAAATTCCAATAATATCTGAGACTGTAGACATGGTCATGGTCAAAGACACATACCCATAACTACAAATGTTACAGTTAAATTTACACCATTATATCATGTGGAGACTTCTAAACTGTATAGTATTACCCCACTATTTTAAGGGAACATCTTTAAACCATTTATTTCCTTAAAATCTGCTTTGTTAAAAAAAAAGAAATTGTAGCATACCAATATATATGCACACAAACAGAATATCTGACCCTTTCCCTGTAATTTAGAAACCGAAATTCAGAGGAATTATCATCAGCTGTGAAATGTTTGCTGTTTCTATTGCTAAATACTCGGTGATAGACTCTGCTAAGTCCCCAAGGGTGCTTCACATGCTATTGCTAATCCCTGCAGCCCAGCAAGGCCAAGCTGGTTATCCTCATTATAGAGAAAAGAAAGCAGAAATCTCCTGTGTGGCCCAGTCTGAGGCCAAAATCCATGCTCTTTTGATTCTACACATAGAGCCTCTCGATCTCTGGAAACAGGCAACCAAGAAGCTAATGCACACTAAAATGAATATGCCTTTAACCAGAAGGAATGAGCATATTAACACACACATTAACACATTAAAGTTACTTGTAACTGCAGCAGCTGCTAAACTGAAAATATGTGCGTCTTTGTGTTTTTAATGGAGAAACATTTTAGAATATTCGGTTATTACAGGGATTTCAATTGTAAAAGTAATTTTAAAAAAATCAACAGCTGTGCAAAAATGGAGAAACAACCAAGCATCCCCCTATAAAGGTAGAATATATCCAACTAATGGCACTTGGTTATGTTCATGCTGCTTAAATGACCTTGTCCTACCTCATTTAGTTTGACTGTTTAATAAATGACTTATTCATGCTTATGTCCCCCATAAAGAACATAGGTGTGCCATGCACAGCTTTGAGAGTTAAAACTACCTCTCAATGATGGAAGTGATTTGTTGATAGAAGGCAAAAGCAGACACAATATTTGCATGGTATTCTTCAAGAATATTTCTAAATTAAACTTCACAATCACCCAGTGAAGAAGCATTATTACTACATTCTCTTTACTCAAACAGGCTCAGAGAAATGAAGAAACCTACCTGAGTGGTTCAACCAATAAGTGGGACAAACTGGGCCTCTTAAAATGCAAATCAAAAGTGCTCTAAGGACAAGACTAAATGAAATTAATTTGCTTATTTTTGTTCGTTTTTCTCCAAGAACTCTCTCAAACAATTTTAGAACACCTGTGCTGGTTGAAAGGATGTATGTATCCTAGAAAAGCCATGTTTTAATCCTAATCCCATTTTGTAAAGGCAGCCGTTACTTCTAATCCCTATTCAGTACTGTATATTTGAGGTTATAATTAGATCATTTCCCGGAGATGTGTCTCAATCAAGAGTGGTTGTTAAACTGGATTAGGTGGAGAAATGTCTCCACCCATTCGGGTGGGTCTTGATTAATTTATGGGAATCCTATAAAAGAGGAAACATTTTGGAAAAAGCTGGAGATTCTGAGAGAGCAGGATGACGTACCCATGAGGAGCAGATAGTCCATCAGCCAGTGACCTCTGAGGATGAAGAAGGAAAATGCCTCCTGGAGAGCTTCATGAAACAGGAAGCCAGGAGAGAAACCTAGGAGATGACTGCATGTTCACTACATGCCCTTCCAGCTGAGAGAGAAAACCTGACTGTGTTCGCCATGTGCCTTTCCTCTTGAGAGAGAAACCCTGAACTTCATCGGCCTTCTTGAATCAAGGTTATCTTTCCCTGGATGCCTTAGAGTGGACATTTCTATAGACTTATTTCAACTGGGACATTTCCATGGCCTAAAAACTGTTAACTTGCAACTTATTAAACTCCCCCTTTTAAAAGCTGTCCTGTTTCTGGTATACTGCATTCCGGCAGCTAGCAAACTAGAACAATACCTCAGTGTTCAAAATTACTAATGAGATTTAAATTTTGGACAGCAACTCCCTTGCTCATTTAATCTTGATTGCTCTGACATCTTTAAGATGTTCTCTACAGCAAACTTAATTTGGGGCATGTGCTGGTTTGAAACTGTTATGTATCTTAGAAAAGCCAAATTCTTTTAATCCTAATCCAATCTTGTCAGGGAGTGGGGGGTGGAGCCATGTTCTTTTAATCCTGATCCAACATTGTAGGGTGGGACTTCTTGATTAGGTTGTTTCCATGGAGATGTGATATGCCCAACTGTGGGTGTGACCTTCTGATTAGATGAGATGTGACCATTCAAGGTGGTTCTTAATTTGTTTACTGTAGTCTTTAATAGTGCTCACGGAGGGAGAAAGAGTTCAGAACAGAGAGACAGTTGGAGATGCTTCGAGTGCCCACACAGATGCCTGGAGAGCATTAGAAACCAGAGCCCAGGAAACATCAATTGTCTCCCCATGATATACTAAGGAAGCAAGAACCTGGAGAATTAACTTAGATAAAAAGAAGCTAAGGAAGGCCCACAGATGCTTGGAGAGGAAGCTACTGGAATCAGAGGCACAAAGCAAGAAATTGGGAGCAAGGACCTCAGATGCCAGCTATGTGCCTTCCCAGCTGACAGAGAAATCCTGAATGCCATTTGTCCTTTCTTCGGAATCAAGGTATCTTTCTCTGGATGCCTTAGTTTTGACACTTTTATGGTCTTAGAACTATAAACTTGTAACTTAATAAATCTCCTTTATAAAAGCTGGTCCATTTCTGGTATACTACATTGCAGGAGCTTTAGCAAACTGAAACACTGCCCATCTTATCCACTTACTTAGTCTTAATTTACTAATACTCACATCATCATAGGGGAAATTCACAACACCTTGCTGAGCAGTATCTCGTCTTCGAAAGCTGTCTGTAAAACAACAAAGTAAAGTTGTTTAAAACTCTTTTCTGAAATTGCACTCATTAGTTGTTTTGGCCTTGGGTTCAAACTGCAGTAACATTTAAATTATATAACCAACTAACACAAACAAAAGGCTAAAGCAAAAAAGCGAACTATATGAATATGAATAGGTTTAACATACAATGCAGTTCTATAGTAGACAGTAGTTGGCCAAATCTTTAGCAATGAGGTACTGGAAGAAAACACTTTACCCAAAGTCAGTAAAAGCCATGCAATTTCTAAGGCCATTATCTAATTGTGATGCATGCACCAAATTTCAAACTTCTTAATAATGTGGATTTGTTTAGTTAGGAAACAGATGGATAATGTACCAGTACCACAATAGGCTATGGTCAATTATCCACTCCATTTGAGCTGGACCCTACTGAAAAGGATTTACTTTAATAAAAAAATCTGCCCACGATATTAGGATGCGAAGAATCACAGAACAAGATTCTAAAAGGAATTCTAAACCAAAGAGACAATGGAACAAGAAAAAAATATAGAATAGAAAGAAAAAGAAAAATAGGAAAGAAGAGATTATTGAAACAGCTTCATTTAAGAATACACATACACACACACAAAAGAGCACACCATTTAAGAAGATGACCACCACTTTAAATTACTTTCTAGTAACAGTAACTAGGAAAAACAGCTAAAATTCAAATATTTCACACTCTGCAGAGAAATCACAGAATTCTGCTCATAATCCAATAAAAAATGCACAAAATAGCTTGTTATGCTTTGGAACCTTTTAGTTAAAATTACTGAAATAGCAAATTACTAATCTAAAAGGCTTCTAAAAATTATTCTGCTAGATAGGCTTAATAGCAATGTTAAAAACCCACTGAGGTTAGGGGAAAAAAGAAAAGAATAGGGAGAATAAAAGATCAAGTCACTGAGAAATGAAAAGCCATAAGAAAGGTGCTGTGGCCAAAGGACAGACCGTACCTGTGAGCGCCCTCAGTTTGACGCAGCAGGCGATGTAGTCATCAAAGGTGATCTTTCCATTGGTGCTGTACCGTTTAGCGATTGAATTTACAGCCTGGGGACTCAGCCTAAATCCTGAAAGGGAGGAAAGCCGTCCAGCAAGACAAGTTAAAGGATCACAAAACAGACCAATAAAAAATAATCAAACAACCTTTTAAGACTGAAAACACATTTTAATCATGAATACAATTTCTAGCACAGAAAAACAAATCCAATAGAGAAATTGCCGTTAAGCAGCATTTATTTTTTTTTTGATTTTTTATTAATTAAAAAAAAAAATTACAAGAAAGAAATGCAAACATCCTTAATATATGCTCATTCCGTTCTACATATATAATCAGTAATTCACAATATCATCACATAGTAAGCAGCATTTATTTTTGTTTTTTTTGGATTTTTTTTTTTTGGCATGGGCAAGCATCAGAAATTGAACCTGGGTATCTGGCATGGCAGGCAAGAACTCTGCCTGCTGAGCCACTGTGGCCTGCCCAGCAGCATTTATTTTTAGACGTTAAAATACAAAATAAAATTTAAAAAACCTGACTTCTACCAGTGAACAGATAATTTCAAGGCAGCAACACCAACCCATGGTCGTCAGAGCCTTCTGCAGTTCTTGAGGATCCACCGTTCCACTCCTGTCGCTGTCAAAACTGATGAAGTGTTGTCTCCAGCCATTCAGCACAGCCCAGAGTTCTTTAAATTCATTGAAACCCATTGTTCCTGACATGTCTCTCTAAAACATAATCAAGGATCAAAGCATCCTTATTTTGCAACATTTTGTAGCTATTATATCAAAGATCAGGGATTTGGGGAATCAAATGTTCTTTCTGCTAAAAAGGCTAAAAAATTATTTGTGCTCATCTTGTTATGATATGATAACGTACGGGCCTATGGAGAAAAAGCTCCGAGTAGCTATTTCCACTGTGGGAAAAACAATATGTATGATGCCGTTATAAGGAAATAACATCATCATGAGCCCAGTGAAACACAAGCAAGCTCATTATGGAACCTGCTTTACTTCTGAGTGCCCAAGGCTCTGCCATCTACCCTAATGCTCCCTTGCTGAATGCTCCCAGATCCATGGATTCCCTTTAGGAAAATGAGAGGGAACAGAAACACGAGCAGGACTCAGCTATACTCAGCTAAAATAAGTCCAACAACCATTAAGTGAAAAATTCCATCACTTGAAGGTCAGGCAGGAAGCATGCAGAATATATACTGTTACAGGAAGAAAATGACCTGCTTTCCTGACCACCCTGATTTCTATACTTGCTTTACTTTGATGCTTCCTTAAATTCTTAAACAACTAACACTATTTACTAAGCTTGTTTCCTTTTTTTTTTTTTTTAATGTCAAACTACATCTTAAAAGCTAATTCTTTCAGAAAGCTATCTAATTGTCTGTCATTCTGTTTTCACTTGGGCATTAATTCTGAGAGGAATTCTTTTAGGAAGGAAATTTTTTTTTGTTAGGAAAAGATACTTCAGGTAACAATCAGGGTAAAGGATACATCCAGCATTGAAACCATAAGCCGACAAGTCTCCAGGTTAAAAGCTGTTTAAGCAAGAAAAGTATATAGCATATTAATACTGTTTCAAAAACTCACATTAAACTGGATACATTCAAATTAATTAGGAATGTGATTATTTATGCTTATTTTTATATGCTACTCAATTTATTATAGGGAGCTTCAAAGCAGATTTTTTTTCTAGTAGAAGATTCCTTCTAGAACCCAAATTTGATTTTAACAATTTTAACTGAAATTTCTTTAAAATATATCGCACAATACTGCTAATATTTTTAGGTGGGATTATGGTTCTAAGTTGGGGTGGGGGAAGGAGTGCGTCTTTATCGTTCTGAAAGGTACACACTGAAGTCTTTGCAAATGAAATGATAAGATATCTGGTATTTGCTTCAAAATAAGCCAGTTGCAGGGTTAGAGATATTGGCAACACATTGATAATAATTCAAACTGAAGTGATGGGTCCATGGAAGTTTGCTGTATAATCATTTCCACTCTTGGATATGTTTACAATTTTCTATAGTAAAATGGTATACATTTTCTTGCCTTTAAAACCATAATAGTGAGTAGTGAATTCAATTCACCACCATCATACATGTAATACATGAACCATCACGTACTATATACACCATGGTGGGTAGCCAGATAAGGTTGCTTCTATCATACTCGTAATTCACTGTATATGACCGGTTTTGCTAGTTCTGTGTCTAATCATTTATTTTTCTCTCTCTTCCCTTTACCGTCCGGCACTGAGCAATAACTTCCCGCCTCAGAAAGACCATGACCTCTTTCCATATTCAACAAGCTTATATAGGAAACCAGATAACTATGCCAGTCAGAATTGTGTGTTAAATAAAAGGACTCTTGAGTAAGAACCAAGGAACAATTCAGAGATGGCCACTGTTCAGAAGCTATTTTTGGTTTACTTAACCCAAATAGTTTGAGGGAGTTCTGAGGGCATTTCCATAGCTCACTTGGGCAACCAAAGTAGAAAACACCCATTGGTTAGTGACCTACTGGAAACTGACCTAGGCATTGGGAAATTAGAAATAAAGGATCCCTTGCCTCTTGCATTATGTAAATGGCAAGAACACTCTGGGGAAACACTGTGTAGGTATACCAAAGCTATAAGGCTAGAAGGCAGAAGTGTGAAGGGTCATCTAGACAAAGCTAGGAGTAAATTCTGCAAGTTTGTTAAGATGCACATAGATCTATTCCTCTGTCTAGCTTCCTTTTTTCTCTCTCTAACCAAACTAAATTTAAAACTAAAGTGGCCTCACTGAGCCAACTTGTAGGGTTTCCAAATACTATAGATTTGGAAACTACAGATTTCTCATACTTAACATATTTCTGTGTTTGGCATATCCTTTGCCAGAAATAAAAGACTGGACACTAGTTCTATGTTGGTTCTTCAACCTCCATTTGATTCATGGATCTAATCATCTGAGGTGAGAGGAGGAGACAGTATTTTTTTACACTTGTGTAAAAACAGCTGGTTCATTCTTCATTGTAACTTTTAAGTTGTGAGGTAGTGTGACATCCCTCTAGTCTAGGCTGGAGGTTCTCAATCCTGGATACATATGAGAATCACCCAGAGGCTGTACTAGATCCTGATACCTGGAAGTACCCCAAAAACTCAGTGTGGGTCCCAGCATCAGCATGTTAAAAAACTTCTCTGATTATTCCAGTGGGTAGTCAAGTTGTGCCCACTGGTCAACTCAAAGTGTGATTCCTGCACCCAGTGCATCAATAGCAGAATCTCAGGCCCCATCTCAGAGCAACTAAAACAGAATTTGCATTTTAGCAAAATCCTTGGGTGATATATATATACAGTCATATTAAAGTACTGATGTCAAAGTGAGGCCTCAGACCAGCAGCAACAGAATTACCTGCAAACTTGTTAAATACGCAAATTTTTAGGACACACCCCAGACCCCCAAATGAGAAACTCTAGAGCCAGGCCCATCAATCTGGCTTTATCAAGTTCTCTAGGTAAGGCTGATGCCCCTGAAGTTTAAAATCCACTGCTCTAGAGGGTCTGACAATTGCAGGCTCAAGAGCAAAGAATAAATTTTATTTGGCTTAGATCAAGGTTTTTGAGGGGCAGTGATGCAGACAACTTTTATTTCTCAGTTTTATGAATGGCACCACCATCTACTCATTCACCCAAGCCAGAAACCTGGGCAGTGTCAGCTCCTTCAGTCAATCACCCCTTCAATGGCTTTACAATCCATCCATTTCTAGCCCCACTGATTCTTCCCTGTATAGGTTAGCATTTTTCTCACTTATATTACTTCAGTAATCCCCTAATGGGTAACCCTGAGTCCAATTTTACTAAACCATGTTCATGCACTCAATTTAGTCTTACTCTACATTCAGGGTAGTATGTACTCTCCCACCTCAAACCCAGTAGAGGCTTTCCACTGTCCTCAGGACAAAGTTCAAACATCTTAATGGGGTGTGATGGTTAGTTTCAAGGGTCAACTTGGCCAGGTGATGGTGCCCAGTTGTCTGGTCAGGCAAGCACTGGCCTAACCATTACTGTAAGGATATTTTGTGGCTGGTAAATAAACCAGAGTTGATTGCATCTGTGACTGATTACATCTATGATCAATTAAGGGTGCGTCTTCTGCAACAAGAAAATCCAATCAGTTGAAGATTTTTAAGGGAGAAGAGAGAACTTTCACTTCTTCAGCCAGCCAGCCTCTCCTGTAAATTTCATCAAGGAACTTCATCAGACTTGCCTCCCCACGTTGCAGAAGACACTTTTATAAATCTCATATTTACAGATATCTCCTGTTGGTTCTGTGTCTCTAGATCGTGGGGCATATAAGGTCATACACATACTTCCCCAGTCCAGCTTAACTCTTGCTCTTCATTCAACCTCCACACTCTATCTTCAGGGCATACTTCTCTCTGTTCTTGAAGGAACTATGCTTTCTCTCACCCCTCGGCCTTTTGTACATGCTATTCTAGCTGTTTGAAACACAACTCTCCAATCTCACTCACATCTTAGTTTGCCTCACGTTCGTCCAACTTTCACTTCTCCTCAATTTAGGTATCAATTTTACAAGGAAAACTTTCCAGGCCTTTGTCTGGGTATATGCCCTTCTTAAGTGTGCCCAGAGCCTCTATACTTCACTTAGTCCAGTGCTTTTTACAATCCCCAAAGGTATTGTTTGTGTCTGCACATACTAGCACTTAGTACAGTGTGGGTGTTCATGAAATATATATTGGCTGGATGAATGAATGAAAGGATGAGACTGAATTCTTATCCTTATGCAGGCAGGTATATTCCCCTCTCAAAAACACTCCAGAATCATAGTCAGAAGTATGCATTTTTGGGAAGAATAATTCAGGAATATTTAATCATAAGCAAATCAATTCTATTGTACAGTCCCAATGATTCAGGAAATGTCTTCTCTATTACTCATTAAACTAAGGCCAACAATAAAAGTGGTGTTTGCAAATGAAAGTTATAAAATGCCTGCTCTCCGAAGATATGCAACCCACCTTGTTTAGCCAGATTTTAAAACTTGCCACACCTCTCACTAGTGAAAAGGACATAGAAAAATAGCCTTTCTTGTAACACTGACCTCCTTCTGTCAACCTGCTAGTAGAACTTCCTTGTTCACTAGCCCAACTGCTAGAGGTTAGCAATTTAAAATTAAATGCACTGCCTACCACAGTTTAAGAAAAAAAAAATCCATAATCTAGGAAGTACTTCTTTTGTTCAGGATACAATGAAATGCAACAAAGTTCCTCTTTTGTAAGAATTTCCCCAGCTAAGTAATTAGTAGGCCACTGAAGTCTCATAACATTATAAGAAAACATAAATAGTTCAAAAACAAGTTCTGTAAGCTGTCTAATAAATACCACTTTATAAAACAGTCCAAAAGTCACAGTATTTCCACAGATAAGAATTCTAATTTGAGTACTTTATTTCATTTTACCAAGAAACAAATGAAATAAGGGCTTAAAAATTTGATGTTCTATCCCAACTGGAAACAAGTTAGCAGATATCTGAATATCAAAGTTGAATATCAATTTTACTAGAGTTTCCAACTTATGGCCTACCCTATGTAGTAGGATATATCTGAGCTAAGACACCATTCCCTACTTTGTAAATTTATCATGGTCAAGATGTAATTTGAGGAGAAAACAAGTTGTGTGTGTCTAGGACGGTGAGCAAGAGGCACCCAGTCAGGATGCAGTGCCTGGGCTACATTTTCCTATCTACAGCTCACCGCAGAGCTTAAAAGACAGGAAGGTGATTGTGATGGGTAACATTAAGTGTGAACTTCGCTAGGTTACGGTATCCAGTTGTTTGGACAAGCACAGGCCTGCTTGTTACTGTGATGGTATTTCCTAGATACTATTTGTATCTACAATCAGTTGACTGCATCTACAACCAACAAAGGAGACTGCCCCCCCAGCCATGTGGGATTGTGAGGATTTCAGAGGTCAGAAGAAACATATCTCCTTCTAATCGTCTTAGACAATGCCTCCTGTCCTTGAAAAATTTTCACCTTTTTAAAATCTTGTTAGCTCCTTTATTTACTTTCAAACTTTTATGTCACCTTGATTAAATAAAGAACAAAAAAGCATATATATTTTTAAAAGAAATTAAAAAAAGAACTATTTTCAAATTAATATTTTGAAGTAATAACCTAACTTAGCTTTTGATATTCTAAACTTTGCTGAATTTGAAAAATTCAGTTTCCTTCATGTCCATAATCATAAGCAACTGCTAAAACATGAAACACAAAAATATTTTTAGAGAAATTCTGTGACTATCCACTTACGTTTGTACCCTCCAGCAATGCCCGACTGTGTCAGACATCTCTGCAATTCATCAGCATCTATTTGCCCGTCCTTTTGGAAAAAATAGGAAGAAGAATCACAACAGTGATTTGTACTTTCGAATTCTTTACTTCAGTATTTAATACAGCAATAATAAAAAAGAAAATCAGTATCATCACACTAAGGGCATTTTTTTTTTTAAGGAATGCTTTCCAAAAGTGGGCATTCTTTTCCTTACTCTACTAATTTAAAGATGAAAGAAAGAGTTGCCAAAGTATTAAGCCCTTTCCACAAATCCATAATTAAGGCCATAAATGGAAAAATACACTACAGAATCCCAAAGTAAAGCAGGCATTCACTTTCAGGCTCTATTTTAAATAATTACTAAACAACAACTGACAGAGTGGGAATGCTGTTTGCATCTGTACTTTAGGACAGAAAATGAATTTTCATCATTTCCTCTAAATTCCTGAGTTAGATTTGGCATAAACATATTCAAGCAAAGGTTCCTCTTCTAATAAAAGGCTGAGATGAATTCAAAAGCTCTTTGGTTGATGTTGATAAATTTTTTTTTTTTTTGTATGGGCAGGCACCGGGAATTGAACCTGGGTCTCTGGCATGGATAAGTGATATCTTTAATGTATGAATAAAACTGGTTTCTGTCTTGGCAACAACTCTTCTCTCAGCTTGAGCCAGGAAATGGCCAATGCTAAGCATTTTAAAGGAAAATTATTTATGCAAGTGCCAAAAAAAATCGTATTCCTCTTCTACTAGGTTTTTTGGTCCTCTGTGCGTGTGTTTGGTAGTGGTAGGGACACAGCTGACCGCGGTCATTAAAAAGTTTGGTTCAGACAGAGAGGGGGGAGCTCCTTGATGACCTGCCCTATGATTTGGTGAGTGTTTTTACTAGAACATCACACCTATATATCTGGAAGATAAGCGTTCCCTGTGCCCATGGACTGGCTACACTAGATCAGAAATAGACCCATGTTATTTTTAGGGATTTAAAAATAAAACACCTAACTCCTCAAAGTCCCCCGGTATTCCACGTTATAAATGATGGGCAGGGTCCATAATGTGAAGACAGTGGATATGCTGAATACAGGCCAGCGCTGCTGAAAGCTAAGCAGGCGGAGTCACTTACTCTGCTAGAGGCACAGGCAATCTAAGAATGCTTGTCCTGAGGACTGCCACGTCTTGTGGTTTCAAAGATACAGATCATTTACAGATTAAGCAGATACTTAAGGGGAAGCTTTTCCAGTCTTAAACTCAATTTTCCATTCAATTTCTCAAACTGTATTTCTTAGGGTGCTACTTTAAAAGGTGGTAGGTTTTTATCCCATAAGAGTCTACAGCATTTTCACATTAAAATTTTGTTATTTTTAGCTTTTGATCAAAACAAAACAAAATCGAATTCATAAGGATAAGAATCTGGACATGCGTGGGTTGTATCAACAGTTTATTTACTATACATAGTGACCTCGTGAGCTAGGGACAGAGCCCTCCCTCAAGGTTAGGCAGCACCTGTGGACTCCTGTCATGCAATTCCAATGTTAGAGTGAAAAGTCTCGGGGAGTTGACTTTAATTCAGTCTCTGGGTCAACAGACCACACCACCACGTGGAAGAGCTGATTTACCAACCGCATCTATATCAAAGAGAAACTAAACTGTCCACAAGATTAATTTACTGTAGCAAACCAATAACTTTCTTATTTAGAGGCTGGTGGGTTTTTACCACAAATAACTGCTGCCTAAGGGGGGAGGGAAGATTGATTAACAATCAGATTTAATTCAAAGAAAGCATCCATTAGAAAATGGCTACATAATTCCTCACACATATCTTTAAATGACACAAACAGTGGTTCATGTTCACCAGATCTTGAATTCCTTCTCCTGAAACTATCCTGGACCCTAAAAATTCACAGTCAAGACATGTTTCTACTTTTACAGATTCTCAAAGTACATTTATAATCTTGTATTCTGTTCAACCTGAACCTAATTCAATCACAAGTTTAGCTTTGAAACAATAAACAAGTAATACTTCATATTTTGCCCTGAGTATTCAGAAATGAGGACTTGATTATCAAGTCCGTTCTTTTTCTTTTTTCTGTTGCAAAAGGAAACGGACTCTTTTCCCGAAGATAGATGGTTTTTCTGTGCCACCATAACAAAAGAGAATTCGAATGTAGAATCTGATAACGTTTTTAAGGTTTAATGGAAAAGCTAACCTGTCCAGCTACAGCAGCAAAGTAACCATACAGCGGATCCTGAGTTTGGCCGGGAAACGCAGGGCCTCCGGGGGCTCCTCCGTACTGTGAAACAGGAAACGTATAAGCATCATTCTGCTCAATCAAGTTTTATTCATTCACCATTAAACGCCTTTGTGCAAAGTCAGACAACAGCATACTCTTCACAGTATATACTTTCCCACAGTGTTTACCGAGCACATTCCAACTGCAATCACTCCACCCCTTTCGTCCAATCTCCCTCCATTGGTGATTTTAAAACTGGAGACTTGGACCAAAATGTCCTGAAAATGACATTAAAATAAAGGAAGCAAGTTTAAAAATCGCCATTAACCTGCAGGTTACTGAGGTGAATGCAACCTAGGCAAGTAACTAAGGAGCAGAGCTCCTTTTCTTTTTCTTTGGGGGGGGGGGGGGGCGGTGTTTTAAAAAACGTTTTAAGTACCACGTAAGGCAGGGTTGGTAAAATACTGATACAGGTGTAACGTAGAGAGGAGTAAGGTGTCTAGGCGGGACTGTATTTCCTAAAGAGCACCGTGCCCTCTGCGGCAGCGAAACAGAACGCAGGGAACAGCCTCGGAAACTGTTCCCACGACGACGTGCATCCCTGGCGCCAGGCGGGGCGGCCTTCCCCGGGGAGGGCTTACGGTAGCGGATTTTCCCTGACTTTATTTTTCCTCACCTTCTTAAAGGGAGAGATGGGACCCTGGACCGCTCTAGCTTAAAAATGGCTGTTATTTTTTAGGGGGAAGAGATGAGGAAGGGGGGGGGGTTAACAACCAATTTTGCATCATTTCACGTGGCGTAACCAAGAGGCACAGGGCAGGCCTTTTGGGTCACGATCCACCCGCGCGTTGGTCCCGCGGGGCCACCGGGAAGGAGGAAGGTCCGAAGGAAAAGAGGGAGATAGAGAAAGAGGGCGAACCGCGCGGGCCTGGGGCGAGGCAGCGGGCAGAGAGAAGCCGGCAGTGGGAGCCGCCCCGGCAGCGCCTCCTCCACGCCTGTTGCAGAATCCCCCAGCGCCGCCTCTCGCGGTCTCGGAGCTCGACGGTCGCACCCGGGCCGCACTTACCCCGCCTGGATAGTACCCGCCGCCCGAGCCAGGATGCCCGGGGTACGCCATAGTGCAGACTGCGCCGCCGCCCAGCGCGCGCGCCCGCCCCGCGGCGCCGGGGCCGCCCCGGAGCGCACCAAGCAGGCGGGTAGGGGCCGCGTCCCTGTAGCTGCCGGGCACCCCGGCCTTCAGCTAGCAATCGCGGCCCCCAGCCTGCGCTCTTTGGTGTTTTCGTGGTTTGGATGCCAAGGCGCTGAATAATGGAAGGTCCGGTGATGTCCTACTAAGTGCGATGTAGTTCACTCCAGGGAACTTTCTCCCTTGGAAACTAGTGGAACGTTCCAACACCTATAGAGTGCCCCGGGAAATTTTTTTTTTTTTTTTAATTTCCCTTCCTATTTTGCTATTTTCTGGCATTTTAAGCAACTGTATAGAACAATGTGGGACGGAGTTGAATGCATGTGGGTAGCTTTTAGATGCTGGTCTGTGTTAAGAAGTTGAAAGATTAAAATGTGAAAGCGCCATTGGAAGACGGGGATAAATGCTTCAGAAACAGTATGCAGATTGGGCGTTAGGCTTGCGGTTGCACATTTCACAGCACCACAACGGTGTGTTTCCTGGTCACCTTCTGATTAAGCTGGGCGTAACTCAGACACGGCCTGGAAAGATCAGAGGGTATTTACAAGGCAGGACAGCCTCGCCCAGATCGTTCTTAGGAAAATGACTTAACTAGATGAATCAAGCAAAACAATTTCTTTCCCCAAGGTTACGCAACTACTTTTTTTTTTTTTTTTTAACTTTTTTATTGTGAAATGTAACATATATACAAAAAAACACACATGAATTTCAAAATATATTTTAACAATTAGTTATAGAACAGATTTCAAAGTTTGGTATGGGTTACAGTTCCGTAATTTCAGGTTTTTCCTTCTAGCTACTCCAAGACACTGGACTACAAAGAAATAATACATTGATTCAGCAGTCATACTCATTTGTTAAACCCTAACTTCCCTGTTATAACTCCTCCTTTTCCTCCGATCCTTTTTCCAATCTTGAGGTATGTTTGGGCTTTGCCCATTGTAACTCTTTTCACGTTGAAACAAGGGTGTCCACAGTATGGGATGGGGGATGGAACGAGTAGAAGTTCTTGAAGAGACTGGGCACCTCTGGGTTTTTAGATTTATCTGGACTAAGAACCAGGTAAAGGCTTTAGATTTCTGAAAAGTAACCTTAGGGAGTGCAACTTTTATAGGATCTCAAATGGAGCTCTGGTTGTTCCTTAGGGTTAACAGGAATGATGCTGGTTGGGGGTTGACAAACCTCGGCAATCAGAAATATCTATACTCAGCTACATTTTTAATTTTTCTTTCCCTGGCAGGCACTAGGAATCGAACCCAGGTCTCCAGCATGGCAAAGGAGAAATCTGCCACAGAGCCACTGTGGCAGGCCCTATATTCAGCTACTTTATATACAAGAAAAACAGAGCTGCCATAGATATTCAGGAAGATAAGAGATCCTTATTTCATATGGGTTGTTTAGAAAATGTTTTCCTTTATTTCATATGTTTCCCCCCACCGCCACCCCCTAGTCTAGACATGAAGAAATTTAGACCTGAAATTTGTGTTTAGTTTTGCTTTCTGTAACTTCACACAGGGAATTGCTTGTTTGTTTCTCACTGTTAAGAACTAGACTAGTTTTTTTCTGAATTTTACCATTCTAAGCAATATTCACAGTTTTTGCTATGAAGGCTGCACAGAAAGATTGAAAGAGTCATCCAACATTGAACAAATATTAGAGCTCGTGCTCATTGTGCTATGCTTGTTTGTGGTGGTGAACAAGTTTCCTTCATTTCCAGCTCCTTGGCTACACGTTCACCAAGTTCATTGTCTTCTCCTTGTCTGTAACTTCCCTTTATTCATTCCCATAGCCCCATTTATGGAGACTCCAAATCTAAAAATGAATATACTGAAAAGAAGAATTCTGTTAGTCCCCATTGTTCCCATAGCACATAACCAATATGTTGCTTGTTTTGTGTTTGATTCAGAAAGTAGATTCCTGTTTTTAAGTATACAGCAACCATCAAGGTGGATTAGTCATTATGTGAGTTCCTTTGAAGCCTGTTTTTATTTTTACAATGAAGTAACATAAGGAATAAATGATGAGGGCCAAACCCTAATACTTATGCTTTGCCTTACTTAAAATTGAGTGTAAACCCTTTTAATATTGAAGTTTGAAAGAAATCTATAACATATAGAATATTGGTAAGTCATATGGAATTAGCTTATGGATAAATGACTATGCTGATTGGCATTTAATTTGCTGAAAGACATCTTCCTATTGCTTTGCTGCTAAAAAACTGAGTTTTAATGCAGTGCTATAAGTGAAATTCTTACAATTATTGCTAACAAATTGCTAATAATAAAAACTGTCATGACACACTGTATCTGGAACAAAAATTAACTCCTTGCGTTATATCCTCAAGTATCCATAAGCCACTGCTGCTTCAGTTTAATGGAAAAATCTGTGACAATAATAACAGTAAACACATGTATAATATTCTATATGTTATTAGATAACATATTAGTTCTCTTCTAAGCACTTTACATATTTGCGTGATCCTCATAAAACCCATGAGAGGGTAGGCCACGGTAGCTCAGCAGGCAGAGTTCTCACCTACCATGCTGGAGATCTGGGTTCAATTCCTGGTGCCTGCCCATGCAGAACATTAAAAAAAAATTTTTTTGAGTACCTTACTCTGTGAGGTCACAGACATAAAACCCCATGAGATGGGTGCTATTATCATTCCTATTATACAGATGAAACAGTTGCTGAGGGAACTTGCCCAAAGTGTAGGCACCCAGAGCTAACCAATCCCCTGAGGTAGTCTCTCTCTGGAATCTCCTCTAGACCAGGAGTCTGTAAACTTTGTAAAAGGGCCAGATAGTAAATATTTAAGGCAACTACTCAGCTCTGCCACTGTTAGCACAAAAGCAACCATAGACTTCATGTAAATGAAGGACATGGCTATCTATGTTCTAATGGTAACCTTGGAAACTGGAATTTGAACTTCATATAATTTTCATATGTCATGAAATAATATTCATCTTTTGATTTTTTCTCAACCATTTAAAAATGTAAAGACCGTTCTTATCTCTGGGATGTACAAAAACAGGAGGCAGACCAGACTTGGCCTAGAGCAATAGTTTGCCTTCATTTGCTGGATACCCCTTCAGGATGCTGGCTATGAATTGGGGACCAGTAAACTTCAGCAAGGGATTTGCTGACTTTAGGGTAAAGCTTATGCATAGGGTTCCTGAGTCACCCTGGGGAATGATGACCTCCTGGAAATGGCTTCTTGGAAGTCTTCTCAATAAGAGGATCGGAAGAACACTGTGAAATCCTGACTTGTCTGTCTTATCCTATGTTGTAGTAGCCAACAGGCACACAAAATGACAAAGTTGAATACAGGCTATCTGTAAATGTTTGCACATATAACATGGACCCTTTAATTCGTAGTATCGCTGAGTATTGTAAAATCTAAAACATTCAAGAAAGAATACAGATTCAGTAAAAAAAAAAAAAAACCTACGAAAATGGAGGTGAATATGGGCATTTTTTTTTATGGTTTTAATATTTATTCCAATGAAAGGGGTAAAGAATTATTTCTTTACTAAGAACTTTACTAAGTTCTTAGTATAAGCCAGGTGTTATACTAGGAATTTCCTTATGGCATTGTACTTAAAGCATATAACCTTCAAAAGAAGATGTAATTACCCACATTATAAGGTCCGAAAACTGAGGCATAGGTGACTCCCAGGATTACACATGAGGGCTTGAACCCCAATCTGCCTAACTCTAAAGCGTGGGTGTTTTAAAATAATAACAAACTACAAAGGCACTAAATCAAGCTTACATTTTTCCCTCGTGGTACTGCTTCTTAAGGAATTAGGGCAGAAGAGAGACTGCAGAAAAAAAACTTTAGAAGTAGAAGCAGCCTCCAAAATTCTCATCTGCATTGGGCAAGAGCATATGAATCATCAAAGTGGAGCTTATCTCCCCCATTCCTAAACATGCGGTAGGGGAAGAGAATCCATTCTTCCTTCGTGTCTATTTTAATTTTGAACTAAATAAAAACCCCAGCAGAGTAAGAACTCATTAAAATCATAGAATCCGAGATACGGACACTGCAGCTTACAGCCATTTAGAAGAATTCAGTAACAGAGTACGTAAGCTATATATTTATATTTATAAAGTTAGAAGAAGAATTCCTAACAGGTGTGGACAGTCTGAGGAACTAAAATATTGTGTCATCTGCCCTAACAATTTAGTAAGTCCTGGAAAAAG
This sequence comes from Tamandua tetradactyla, assembly GCF_023851605.1. NCBI lineage: Eukaryota > Metazoa > Chordata > Mammalia > Pilosa > Myrmecophagidae > Tamandua > Tamandua tetradactyla. The sequence goes on along the minus strand of NC_135327.1, from coordinate 128,601,275 downwards.
ACTGTGGGAGTAAAACAGCCATGCCACAATTATTGAGGAGTGTGGAATGGAATAGATGGAATTAGGAAGAGGGTTATACAAAGGTTTACAGATAGGGTATGGATCACAGTTACTTGGGGAAGTCATTGGAATCACATAAACCTTTGGGATCATCTACTCCAAACACCTCATTTTACAAATAAAGAAACCGAGCTTGTGAGATGGTAAATTACGGATCCAAGCTTTTGAATGGCTGGTTCTAGCCTGATGCAGATATTTTACTCTTCTCAGATGAAACTCCAGCTTATTTGAATATGTTTATCAGAGAGGAGCCTATTCTTTTGTAGTACACCTTCCTATCTCACTCCTAATCTTCTCTATTCGTGTTTTCAAGACAAAAAACAGCATGGACACGCTCTTGTCCTTGGAGAAAACTTAAAGTTCTATGTGTAGTATGCATCCAGAACTTCCTTACTTAGAAAATTGGAGAGAGATAAAGGCTAGCTGAGTAACAGCAGCTATTTAAGCATTTCTTGAAGTTGAATTAATCACTGGTTTAATGTATCAGGAAGAAGTGAGGCAAGGGCAATTAACAGGTTAAAGTTTCAACGCTCTTTCAACTCTAATCTGGGTGTGGTATCTCATAGATTAAAGACCTTTCCCTTAGAGAGAAACTCAGATCTCCAAATATGTGGAAATGGTTGTTTGATAGCATTAAAGGTTATCAAATAAATACTATCCCCATTTTCTTAAGATGGTTAGGAGTTTGAAGACCAGGTCTTCACAATAGCTATTAAACATGTTAAATGAGGAACTAATTTTTAAGAGTTTGAAGGCCTGATCTTCAAACTCCTAACAATCTTAAAAAAAATGGGGATAGTATTTATTTGATAAAAGAAATACAAGAGAATAAAAGAAACCCCCTAATGGCTCAATTAATCTTGTAACTATATAAGTATTTTCGGGGGTTATTAAAATCTCCGTCATTGATGTTTTTGTGCTTGCATGTAAAGTGTTTAACAGAATCCTGGCATACTCTAGGTGATAATGAATCACACATAATAGCTGTCCAATAGAAATTTCTGCCATGAAGGAAATGTTCTATATCTTTGAGGTTGAATATGGTAGTCACTGGTTACATGTAGCTATTGAACATGTGAAATGAGGAACTAATTTTTAAATCTTATTTGATTGAAATGTAAAGTCGGTCAATGCCAATTAAAATCTCAACAACTTATTTTGCAGAAATAGAAAAACCAATAACAAAATTTATTTGAAAGGGCAGGGTGTCCCAAATAGCTAAAAATAGCTTGAGAAAGAAAAATGAAGTGGGAGGTCTCATACTATCCTACTTTAAAGCATGTTATGAAGTTACAGTGGTCAAAACAGCATGGTACTGGCATAAAGATAAATATACTAACCAATAGAATTGAATTCAGTGTTCAGAAACAGACCCTCTCATCTATGGACAATTGATCTTTGATAAGGCAGTCAAGCCAAACCAGCTGGGACAGAGCAGCCTCTTCAATAAATGGTGTTTGGAGAACTGGAATGAAAGAGAATCCATATCTCGCACCTTATACAAAAATTAACTAAAAAAGGATAAAAAGCCTAAACATTAGAGTTAAAACCAGAAAACTGTTAGAAGGAAATGTAGAGAAATAGCCTATAAATCTTGTTTTAGGAGGTAGTTTCCTAGACTGTACACCCAAAGCACAAGCAATAAAAAAAGAAATAGATAACTGGGATCTCCTCAAAATTAAACACTTTTGTGCATCACAGAAATTTTCCAGGAAAGTAAAAAAGCACCTACTCATTGGTAAACAGTATTTGAAACCATATATCAGACAATGTTTAATATCCAGAATATATAATGAGAAACTCAACAACAAAAAGACAAACAATTCAAATAAAAGATGGGCAAAAGACATGAACAGACACTTTTCAGAAAAGGAAATACAAATGGCTAATAGGCACATGAAAAGATGCTCAACTTCACTGGCTATCAAAACCACTATGAGATATCATCTCACACCCACCAGAATGGCCATGATTAAAAACAAACAAACAGAAAACGACAAGTGCTAGAGAGGATGTGGAGAAAGAGTTTCACTTACCCACTATTGGTGGAAGTATAAAATGGTACAGCTGTTCTGGAAGGCAGTTAGGCAGTTCCTCAGGAAGCTAAGTATTGAATTGCCATATGATCCAGCAATCCTATTGCTAGTTATCTATTCAGAGAAACTGCAGGTAAGGACAAATGGACATTTGCATACTCATGTTCATAGGAGCATTATTTATGATTGCCAAGAGATGGAAACAGACCAAATGTTTACCAATGGAAAAGTGGTTAAACAAACTATAGCACACACATATGATGGAATATTATGTATCTGAAAGACAGAATAAAGTCAAGAAGCATGTAACAATATAGATGAACCTCGAGGACATTGTGCTGAGTGAAATTAGCCAGAAACAAAAGGACAAATACTCTATGGTCTCACTAATATGAACTAATATTAATGAGTAAATTTTGAGAGATAAAGTTAAGAACACAGGTTATCAGAAGCTAGAAAGAGGGTTGAGATTGGCCATTTGGTGCTGAAGGAATACAGACTGTGCACAGGACTGATTGTAAAAATTCAGAACTGGATAACAAAATATTGTCTGATGGTACACAATAATATAAGTACACTGAATGAAGCTGAATGTGAGTATGGTTGAGGAAGATGGGTTGGGGCACTTATGAAACCAGCAGGAAAGAGAAAGGATAGAGACTGAAACAGTATAACTTAGGAAGGCCTAGAGAGAACAAGGATGATGATTAAATGTACAAATATAAAAACATTTTTGCATAAGGGAGAACAAATCAATGTTAACATGGCATGGGTTGAAAATGAATGGTATACAGGAAAAGGTACAATCAATGCAAGCTAGGGGCTATAGTCTACAGGAACATTGTAATATGCTTCCACTGAATGTAACAGAGGCATTATGCCAAAACTAAATGTCAACAAGCAGAGGTGGGAGGAGGGGGAATGTAGCAAACAACTGCTAGAGAAAATATGGAGAAAGAGATGTATCTATTCACTATTGGTAGGGAAGCTGCTGAGAAGTGTAGCTCCTTGGAGGGCAGTGTGGTGGCTCCACTGGCTAGGGATGGGGTTGCCATATAATCTTGCAACCCTAGTTGGTAGGTATATACCTGGAGGAACTAAGAGTGGGGTCACAAATGGACATTCACACAGTGGTGTTTATGACGGCAGTGTTCAGAGATTCACGATGGATGGAGGTGGCCTAAGGGTACAATGACCGAGGAATAGAAGGGGGAACTGTGGTGTTTACATCCAACAGACTACTGGGTGGTTTGCAAGAAAGAATAAAGTTGTGAGGCATGCAACTAGGTGAATGAACCTTAAGAGCAGTATATTGAATGAAATGGCAGTAACAAAAAGACAAATATTATCATGCCTCACTCATATGACTAACTATAATATGCAAAATCAGAGAAAGTTGAGAGCATGGGTTATCAGGTTGGGGCATATTGGAAAGGGTCCTAGATTGTAAGCTTTTACAGCAGTCACATATATTCAGGCATTGTAACTGATGTTTCTAACTTCTGACATATTGAGCTATTTGTATATAACCTGGTTGTTCCCTGAAACTTTGGGCATTTATGTGACACCTGAGACAGAGTACTGAAGCTATGAAAGTCAGCATTACTCCATTCAGCAACTGTTAAAAAAAGTTGAAAAAGTGATCAGGCTTCATCTAGAGATATGAATGAAGCTGATCTGGATGAGACTAGGTAAATTAGAATACTGGGAAAGGATTATATGGCCCATATTTTCAAACTTCAACATCTGTGTGAGATCACAGGGAGAGATGCTTATTTGGTGCAAAATTTATATTTTGGGTAGCACATAATCTAATTTAACTTATATGGTCAGTTAACTTGGGCACCATAATTACATGGAATCTTGAATAGTACATGAGGTCTTTTAATTAATTAATTTATTTATTATTTTTTTGCATTGGCAGGCACCGGAAATTGAATCTGGGTCTCCGGCATTATTTTTTTTTTAATCAATTATATTTCTATAGACTAGCAATGCTCAACTTGAAAATGTAATTAAAACATTCAATTTACAATAGCATCAAAAGGAATAAAATTCATTTGACACGGAAGTGTGAGACTGGAGTACCAAAAGCTGCAAAACATCATTGAAGAACTTAAAGAAGATTGAAATAAATCGGAAGACATCCTATGCTCATGGACTGCAAGAGTTAATATTGTTAAGATGGCAAAACATACTAAATCTAAGATTCAACACAATCCCTACCAAAATCTTAGGTGCCCTTTTTTTAAAAAATATTTTTATTGACAAAACAAAACAACATACAAACACAAACATTCTTAACATATGAACATTCCATGCTTGGTGAACAATCAATGGCTCACAATATTATCACATGCCTGTATGTTCAGCACCGTGATCATTTCTTAGAACATTTGCATCACTCCAGAAAAAGAAATAAAAAAAAAAAAGGAAAAACTCATACATACCATACTCCTTACCTCTCCCTCTCATTGACCACTAGTATTTCCATCTACCCAAATATACTTTAACCTTTGTTCCCCCTATTTTATTTCTATACCCCTTACCACTCCCTTTCATTGATCACCAGTATTTGAATCTATTCAATTTATTTGAACATTTGTTCCCTCTATTGTTTATTTATTTTTAATCCATTGTTTTTAACTCTTCTGTCCATAACTGTAGATAAAAGGAGCATCAGACACAAGGTTTTCCCAATCACACAGTCACATTGAGAAAGCTCTATCATTATACAATCATCTTCAAGAAACATGGCTACCGGAACACAGCTTTACAGTTTCAGGCACTTCCCTATAGCCTCTCTAATACACCTAAACTAAAAAGGGGATATCTATATAATGTGTAAGAATAACCTCCAGGATAACCTCTTGACTCTGTTTGAAATCTCTCAGCCATTGACACCTTATTTTGTCTCATTTCTCTCTTCCCCATTTTGGTTGAAAAGATTTTCTCAATCCCTTGATGCTGAGTCCCAGCTCATTCTAGAGTTTCTGTGCCACAGAGCCAGGGAATTTTACACCCCTGGGAGTCATGTCCCACATAGAGAAAGGGAGGGCAGTGAGTTTGCTTACCGTGTTGGCTGAGACAGAGAGAGAGAGACTACATCTGAGCAAGACTACATTGAGCAACAAAAGAGGTTCTCTGGGGGTGACTGTTAGGTCTCATTTTAAGTAGGCTTAGCCTATCCTTTGTGGGGATAAATTTCATATGAAGAAACCCCAAGAGTGAAGGCTCGGCCTATTGATTTAGTAGTTTCCACTGCTTGCAAGCATATCAGGAATTCTCCAAATGGGGGAGGTTGAATTTTCCCTCTTTCTCGCCATTCTCCTAAGGGGTCTTTGGAAATACTTCATTCACTGTTCAAATCATTCTGGGATGTATTGGGGTATCATACTAGACAAACCTACAAAATCTCATGCCCTATGCAAGTTTCCATGTACTTATAGTGTTCAATTAACCTGTCCATATAAGTTATATTAGGAACTGCACTAGTCAAAATATAATTTTTTTTTACCAAATAAACACTTTTTGCTTTAGTCCCACACAGAAGTTGAAGTTTTAAAATATGAATGACCATCTATTTTCAACACCCTGCAATATTGACATTCCTCTGTTCTTCATGCAAAAACATTTTCTAATTTGTACATTTAGTCACTATCATTGACATTTGGGTGTGAGACATTTGTAGATTATACAATGTCAGTCTTTATCGTCTGTCTTTCCTTCTGGTTTCTTATGTCCTCCTCCCTCTATCATTCTCACATTCAGCTTCATTCAGTAGTACATGAGATCTCATTGGTTTGTACAGATTAGTGTGATGTTCCAATACAGAGTAATTTGGACAAAGAATAAAAATGTATTTGCATAGTCCCCTTGGAGGACTGGGGAGAAAGGAGGAAATGTTCAACTTTGCCATCTGGGGAATTTCTGATATTCTTGCAAGTAGTGGGGACAACCAAATCAATAGGCTGATCCCTCAATCTTGGGGTTCGCACCTATGAAGCTTATTCCTACAAAGGAGAGGCTAAGCCTACTGATAATGATGCCAAAGAATCACCCCCAGAGAGTCTCTTTTGTTGCTCAGATGTGGTCTCTCTCTCTCACTACCCTCCCTGCTATGTGGGGCATGACTCCCTGGGGTGAAAATCTCCCTGGCAACGTGGGATCTGACTCCCGGGGGTGAGCAGGACCCAGCATCATGGGATTGAGAAAGCCTTCTTGACCAAAAGGGAGAAGAGAGAAATGAGACAAAATAAAATTTCAGTGACTGAGAGATTTCAAACAGAGTTGAGAGGTTATCCTGGAGGTTATTCTTATGTATTATGTAGACATCCTTTTTTTAGTTTATGGTGTATTGGAGAACTTAGAGGGCAGTACCTGAAACTACTGAACAGTGCTCCAGTAGCCTTGATTCTTGAAGATGACTGTATAACTGTATAGCATTTACAGGGTGACCCTGTGATTGTGAAAACCGTGTGTCTAATGCTCCCTTTATGCAGGGTATGGACACATGAGTGAAAAATTAAGGGCAAAAAAGTAAATAAAATAAATATATATTAGGGAGGGACAGGGGGTGTTCTACTTTGCTATCTGCTGGAATGCAATATACCAGAAACAGAATGGCTTTTAAAAAGGGGTATTTATTGAGTTGCAAGTGTACAGTTTTAAGGCCAAGAAAATGTCCCAATTAAAGCAAGTTTATAGAAATGTCCAAATTAAGGCACCAACAAGAGGTTACCTTCACTGAAGAAAGGCCAGTGAAGTTCAGGTTTTCTGAAAGCCACGTGGTGGGCATGGCAATGTCTTCTAGCTTCCTCTCCAGGCTTCTTGTTTCATGAAACACTCCCAAGGAGTCACCTCTCCCTCTAATTAAAAGTTAATACTGGGCAGGCCACGGTGGCTCAGCAGGCAGAGTTCTCACCTGCCATGCCGGAGACCTGGGTTTGATTCCCGGTGCTTGCCCATGCAAAACACACAAACAAACAGAAACACAGCAAGGACAATTGGTCATAGGCCTGATGGTGAATGTTCTTATGCTCTTACTCCCACTGTATAGGTCACCGCTGATCTGTTTTCTTCCCATAGTGAAGCTCTTAGTCAGATGGATGACCAGGTTTACCCAGGATGCAGAATTTCAGGGATATTGATACAGATACAGATATGAGCTTGGAACAATTAGAGCTGTCTGAAAATGGCCAGCTACAGATGTGCTGGACCATCAGCTTTGATAAAGGGCAGGTTTGCATTTTGGATGGAGGTTTGGATAAGATGATAATGAAAACCTTGAGTCCATTTGATGCCCTATAATCTACAAAGTATTTTCTAATGGTTTTCTTTTATCTTTCTCAGTGCCACACTGTGCAGGATGAAGAAACTGAAGCCCTGTAACTTGCTCTAAGTCACTAGGCTGAGCAGCAGCGATGCTGATATTAAACATTCATCTTCTGATTTCAAATCTTTTCTCAACCTCACATTATTCCATAAGGATTCTTCCTTCTTTGATTCTTCAATCAAGAATCAGAATTTGGAGGATTTTTTTTTCTATCCCAGATTAGAAATATGTTTCAGAAACCAGAATATTAAACTAATCTAAAGGAATCGTCTAAAATAATGAAAACCTATTCTGCTATATTACTAACAGTTACAAGGATTAATTTTAAGATAGATAATTACTTTTTTGATAAACTGGGTATAATATGCAAAGCTGAAGGGAGGTAAGGAAAAAGATGCAACAACTGCTAAACTACTCCTTTCTGAGGCTTACACTGATTCTCAATCCTCTACAACTTCTACTTGTTGCCATCATTATATCCGGGACAGATGGACAGGAAAATCTGACATACTAAAGCTGTATCCCTAGTTAAAAAATCACCTGCATTACAGCAGCAGGCAAATTTCCTGGAGATGAATGTTCCCAAGAGCACTAGATTAACGTATAACAGGTTGTTCTCAATAAAACTCTTAAAGAGGTTATACACCAGAAACTGGTTCTTTTTTGCAACCAATATAGGGAGTATTCTCCTATAAAAGTCCATTTATAAGTGGTTCCCAGACTTGCCCTCCAAAGCTGTTTTAACCCATTGTTCTTAAGAGAAACAAACCCCAGAGCCAGGGCCAGGGTGATACAAAGAGGATTCATTAAGGCTAGTTTTCTGTCCACTCCCCAAGCCCATCTCAGTCCTTTTTCCTGCCAATGATGATGTCACAGCTCCTCTGCAGACCCAAGGGTAAAGCGAGGAATGAGGGCTGTGGGTAGGGGTGGGGCACAGTTTCTGTCAACTTGATCAGTGTGGAGGGGGTGGCCTGGAGGCGTGGGAAAAAAACACAAAAACTTCCAAACTACAGCTCTGGGGAAGGAAGAGTGTTTTGACCCCAGGCATCCAGGTGGAGTAGCAAAAAGACAAACTGAGATGAAGCTTACACATGTCAGCTATATTTAAATTGGGGATCACCTTATTTAGGAGAAACGTATTTCTTATTTTATATAAATTTCTTTTTCAGGAAGCTACTTTCCTGTTTTTCTTACAGTGGGAACTCAGTAGCAAAGCTGAAAAGAGAGCCTAAGTTAATTGATTCTCACTTCTGTGTTTTATCTGAGAAATCACAAATTGTGATACTACTATTGTGGTAAACAAAGACTCATGCTTTATTTCAATGCTGTATCCACATCCAATTTACATATACACTAAAAATCAATAATTTTTTCAATTACCTAAGATTTTGTATGGGAGAATCAATCTAACTATCTCAGTTTAAACATATTATCTGAAGAGCTATAGGTATTTTCAGTTATTGTACAGGATTTGTTGAAAAATCTCCTGGAGTTACCATTCAAACAAGCACTTGTATTGTTTCCAACTTATTGAAATGGGGAAAATAACTTGAATATAGATCTGCTTTTCTCAGAGCGTGAAAAGAAAAGCTTTGTCTTGGTAGATGATATAAATTAATTTATACTAATATTCTTAATAGGGAAATCTAATTGTCATTTCTGTCTATCTTTTAATCATCTCAAGGTTGAGAATATGTTTTTCCATTTAAAACATAATTTCCTTTACCATATAAATTAATTTCTAGACTTCACTCTTAAATTTTGTTCCCTCAAAGAACATTCAGACAGTATTTAATTAAAAAAACAAACAAACAAAAAGCACTTTGCAGATAGATATTCCCAACCTGAAAAACAATGGGTCAATAAAATTACAAAGAAAAACAGTTTTTCTCATGTCTCATTAGTAGAATTAGAAAAATTGAATTGTTAGGATCTGCCTAAAATTGTTTACTTACCTGCATCTTAAGGCAAGGTCTGGAGGAGGAGGTGATGGTTCTTCTTAAGAATTGTCTCTTCTAAAGAAATGCCTTTTTACAGAGTGGCAAACAGAAGAAACAAGAAGTACAAACTATAATAACAGATTAGTCACATTGCCCTCTGACCCCCTAGCAATCAGTAACCAACTATAAAACATGTTCGACAGTGCAGGCAGCTTTCCCATACTCCCCAGCCAGGCCTTCCATGAAATGTCTTTATTTCAGTGTTAGAAAGAATTACCCTAGCTCAGGCAGCCAGGGGCCAACAGAAACAGTGGAATTATTCCTCTGTCAAAGACTTTGGAAGAATTATAGAACTGTGTGGAACTCTTACAGCGAGTGGTGAGCGAGAGTAGCCAGTGAGAGCCAGTTTTTAGGAACTTTGCCAGTCCTTGTTAAACACTGCCAGTATCACAAATTAAATTTCATTGATTTACTGAAAATGAAATACTCAAAACTCAGATACTCAAAACTCATCACTCCTTAATTATTGTACTACATTTATACCATGTAGTAATGTCCTGCTGCATGGCAGTTCCCAGCTCCAGGTTTAGTAACTTCCTATCAACAGGCCATGGTGAGAATATTCACACGACAGAAACCAGCTTTCATTACAAATCAGTGCTTGAACTGTTATTTTGCTGTTTGTCTACTCTAGGCTTATGAAAATGTTGGAGGAAATGTTAATAATGCAGATTAAAATTTAAAGTGTTTTGTGTCTGTAGCTATCACATGTATGTGAATAGCACAGTGAATTGAGGAAATATTCTTAGAACACTTTAAATTATTTTGATTTATTAGAGCTATCTACTTGGCCTATGAAGAACTAACTTCACCATAGCTAAGTATGGAAAAAACATGTATCAATTAAGTTTAATTTCCTTTTTTATTTAAGAAAACAAACAATACACCAAGCGCCACCAACAATGGATATCTTAGTTAGCTTAACCATAGGCATATTTAAATAAAGTATCCATATAATCATTGTAAAGCCTGTGTTTGCACAGTAAGTTTCATAAACCAATTTAAAATTAAGGCAACAAGGAAAAAAATCTACATATTCGGATAACAAAATTCTTGATTTATAAATATTAAGCAAATCAAATGTTAGATAACATTTGATCAGCTGTCAAAACTGAATGGTCTCAAAATATCAAGTAGAAAGTTCTTACAAATATCTGCATTGCTATAGTTATGACTTATGTTAACAAATATTTTCCTGATTTCAGGAAAACATGAAGACACAAATATTTAGGCATGTTCTCAATTTGTTTCTGTGGGTATGAACCCTTTGTAAATGGGGTATCTCGAAGATGTTATTTTAGTTAAGGTATGGCCCAATTGAATGAGGGTGAGCCTTAATCCATATTGCTGGGGTTCTTTTTAAGCAGAAGAAATTCAGACAGCCAGAGAAAGCCAGGGGGAGAAGCAGGAAGCTGGAAGGCAATGGAATCGGCAAGTTAGCAGAACCTGGAAGAGAAAAGAGAGCGCATGCCGCGCGACATGAGGAAAAGACAAAAGCCCAACCGCAGTGGCGGCAGCAGAATCTTCAGACTTTGGAGAGAAAGCATCATCTGTTGATTCCTAGATTTTGAACTTTTTCTCGTCTCAGTATTGTGAGTCGCTAAATTCCCGTTGTTTCAGCCAACCTGTTGAGTCGGTAATCTGTTCCTTACAGAGTAGAAACTCCTCTCCTGAGAAACAGAGAAGACTGCTGAAGTATGGGTTTTGCTCCTTAAGTTTCCCTGTAAGTAATCTAAGTTATATATCTATTAAAAAATTTTAATCTTTATTAGATGTAGAAATTAATCTGTGAACTAGTGTTTCTTACTTTAAAAATATAAAGACTTTCCTAAATTCAGGTTTATTGAGGTATAATTTACAGACAGTAAAACCTACCTTTTTAAAGATACAGTTTGATTCTGACGAACACACGCTTCTTTATGGATTAGTCTGTGTGCCGGTTTACCAAGAAAAAACATTACAAAGACTCTGATCTAATTTCAGCTTTTATGTGAGAAGAATATTCTCTCTAAATGGGTAAACTCTACTATTATATTTGTAGATTCATATTAATTTCTAAATAAGCTCCGAAGCAATCTGTGGAGGTAGAGTCTGATTTGCATCAGTATCTTAAGTGCCAAAAAGTGCTTTATCCACAGTCATATTTCTTTGCCATTCATTTTTATTTGCAATAACTCAGAGCTTTCCTGGGTTTTGTAAAGTCCCCAGTCCTGGGAAATCCATGTCAGGTAAACCAGAATGGTTTATCTCTGTTCCGGTTTGAAAGGATTTATGTGCCCTAGAAAAGCCATGTTTTAATCCTAATAATCTTGTGGGAGCAACAGTTTCTTCTAATCCCTATTCAGTACTATAGGCTGGAAACTTGATTAGGTTATCTCCATGGAGCTGTGACTCACTCAACTGAGGGTATTTACTTTTGAATAGAGGGAGATGTGACTCCATCCATTCCAGGTGGGTCTTGATTACTTTACTGGAATCCTTTAAAAGAGGAGGCATTTTGGAGAAAGCCTAGACTAGAGCAGCAGAGACATGAGAACTACAGAGTCTACCAACCAGTGACCTTTGGAAATGAAGGAGAATGTCCCTGGGGGAACTTCATGAAGCAAGAGTCCTGAGAGGAAGCTAGAAGACATCACGACGTTTACCATATAGCTTTCCAGTTGAGAGAGAAACCATGAATTTCATCGGCCTTTCTTGAGTGAAGGTAACCTCTTGTTGGTGCCTTAATTTGGACATTTTTATGGACTTGATTTAATTGGGACATTTTCTTGGCCTTAGAACTGTAAAGTTGCCACTCAAGAAATTCCCGCCTTCTAAAAGCCATTTTGTTTCTGGTATATTGCATTCTGGCAGCTAGTAAACTAGAACAGTCAACTAGCAAGATTTCTCAGTGTCTGAACTATTAAAAAAAGGAACAAATTACCAAGAATGCATGACATTTATTAACCTTAATGCAGGAACAACACAATCCCAATATTTATAAAGTAAAAACTAACAGAAGTACAATGAGAAAAGGATTAAGCCATAATCCTACTGGGGCATTTTTACACATCTCTCTCAGACCCAAAAGATAAATTAGGCAGAAAATAAGATAGAATAGGGAGACTGGAATATCATAGTTAACAAGCAGAATCTTATATATACATTCAACTGTGACCCAATGAAAAGGGAAAAAAGGAATGCATATTCTTACTAACATAGAATCTCTCTGAAAATTGACCATGCAATAAACCACAAAGGAAGTCATCAACAAATCTCAAAAATCAAATATATACACATACATACATACATACATACCTATTCACTGACCACAATGGAATTAAAAAAGAAATCGACAACAGAAATATATTTTTAAAAACTCTGTACATAGCTGTAAATATAAAAAATATGCATTTAAGTAACTTTTAGGTCAAAGATAGCATATAAAAATTAAAATTAAAGACGTTAGAACTAAGATAATGAAAGCAGTGCATTGAGATGCACCCAAAGAAGTGTTTAGTGAAAAATTTATACCCTTAAATGTATGTTTTAGAAAACAAGAAAGACTGAATGTAACTGAGCAAAGAAGCTAGGAAACAGGACAACGTAATAAACCCAAATGAAATAGAATGAGGGAATTGAGAAATAAATATTGAAGAAACATAAAACAAATAAAGAAAATCAATTTGAGTTTATAAACAAAACCAAAAGCTAGTTGTTCATGATGTCTAATAAAATAGATAAACATTTGGCTTGAACTATCAAGGAGAAAAGAGAGAAACAGCAGCGGGTAAGGGACATAGAAGGATTTAAAAATGCATTCTAACACAATACCATCTGTGGCAGATTACGTAATTATCCCCAGTCCCTCATCCCTCCCTATTTCAAGGCCCTTTGTCATGTAAGTTTGCAGTTCCCCCTGGTAGAAGTAGAATATTTCTACCCCATCCCCAATATTGGACCATGTGCTTTAGTTTGTCCAATGCGCAGAAGTGACAGATCCCACTGATTCTGAGCCTAGGTCTTAAGAAGCATCACATTTCTATTTACCCCTCTCATACTTCTTCCATCGTCACGAGAAGAACATGGTCCATGGAGGACGTGCGACAAGAAGTCGGGAAGACTTGGGCCCAACCTTAAATATGGAGCCAAGTCCAGACAAGCTTCAGACAATATCAGGTACTCAATTAGGATCAACTGATGCCCAGCTGTCCTGCAGGTGTGTGAGCTGGATGTGAGGTGCTTGTGCCAGCGAGTTCTGGGTGGCTGACTACCAGTAAATTTGAAAAAAGTTTAGAAAATACAGACAAATTTTCAAAATACAGAAATTATTACAAGAAGAAAATGAATTCTTTATTGTTCTGCCACCACCAAATGGTATATTCCACTAATTCTTCAGAAAAACATTACACCTATCTTAAATAAACAATTCCAGAACCCACAATAAGATGGGAAACTATTCAACTCATTAAAAAAAAAATTGTAGCACATCAGTGGTAACAATGCCACACAAGGGCAGGGAAAAAAAGAGTAATCATTGGCCAAGCTTAACTGTAAGAAATATTTTCAACATAAATCATAGACAAATGATAGTCATTCTATGAATGTAGAATATATATGTTTAAAACTCTTATAAATCCTTAACAAAGGAAACAAATGACCCAATAAAATGTACATAGCCCATTAACAGACATAGTCATAGACGAGGGACTATAAATAGACAAAAAAGCATCCTAAAAATTATTCAACATTCTGAGTAATCAAGGAAATACTAATTTAAAAATGTAGTTATTCAATGCCACCAGATTGGCCACAAATGATAAGTCTGGTAATACTAAGTGTTGAAAAGATGTAGGGAAATAATAACTCCCATCCAATACTTGTAGAATAGTAATTTGTTACAACCGCTCTGAAAGCAATCAGTCTGTATTTGGTAAAGTTAAAAATGTACCTTCCCTTATGATGTAAAAGCTTGTTAATAGGTATATTATGTAAGACCATTGGGAGATAAGGAGAGAAAGATAATTATTGGGCTCAGAGGTCCTTCAGGGAAGCAGGCCCTCAATTATATTTCATACAAATACAAATACCATAAAAGTATTTTTTATTTGTTTAACTTTTGCTGGGAGGTTCTGCATAGTGGTTGGAAGTCGTGTATGTACCTGAAAGCCATGCAGGAGGGTGTTCATTGAGGCATTGTTTATATTAGCAAAAAATCAGAAACAGTCTAATGTCAACCATTAAGAGTATGGTTAAAGAAATGTTGATAAATGCAATCGTTAAAAGGAATAGTTAGATTTGTGTCAATAGCTCTCCAAGACGTTGAGTAAAAGAGGGAAGTTGCATAACAATGTATATATATATAAAATACAAACCACATTTTCAACAGGCACATGAGGACGAAGATGTTCAAGCATAGAGATGAAATTAATACTAATGGTTGCTTTTGGAGAATAGGAGAGAAGACAAGATTGTGGGATGATAGGGACTTTAATTTTATTATAGCATTTCTGTTTTTTAGGAAGACAGTTTAATATATTTATTTCTATATGTAAAAGTTAATTAAGATAGGGGAAAAGATCTCTTACTGTTAGTAAAGCAGAGAATGAGCAATCTTATAAGCAATAGGTATTAGAAAGAAAAAAATTTGACTGACTTGCCTATATACTACCTTAAACTTCTTCCCCTAAAGCACAACAAAGCAATGACATAAAATGTTGGGGAAAAATATTTCCAGCATTTATGATAGTTAAGGTGCTAATATTTGTTTTATGTAAAAAACACATTGTCTCCAAAAGATGGTTGGCTGAAGAAAATAAGTAAACGATTCAAAATTGGTCCTACTCTGCTGCTTGGGCTACTATTACTATTATGACTATTACTATTATTCCATAAGATGAGCTAACATTTAGTGTGCTGTCTCTGCACTAGGCACCTTATAGAGAGCCCTAAATACATCATCTTCTTAAAAAGACTCATTACAACCTTGTGAGGTGGTTACAATTATTACCCTATTGTGGCAAATGGGGACACTGAGTAATAATGTGTATTTGTTTTCAGTTGCTGCTGTTAGAAATTACTGCAAACTTACTGATTTACAACAATGCAAATATATCACCTTAAGGTTCTGAAGATCAGTAGTCTGACTTGGATTTCCCTGGGCTAAAATCAAGGGCTGCATTACTCCTGGAGGCTCTAGGGGAGAATCTATTTCCTTACCTTTTCCAGCTACTAGAGGCTGCGTGCATTCCTTTGCTCTTAGGCTCTTTCAATTTTCAAAACCAGTAAAGGCTAGTAAATCTTTCTTACTTAGCATAACTTTGACACTGATTCTTTTTCTATCTCCTGTTCCCCATTTAAAGGCCCTTCTGATTCATTCCATTGGACTTACCCAGTGTTTCAGTTTGAAACTGCCATGTACCCCAGAAAACCAGGGTTCTTTAATCCTGATGCAATATTATTTGTTGGGCAAAATTTTTTATGACATTGTTACATGTTTACATATTATTACGTTTCCAGTTGCGGATGGGACATTTTGATTAGGTGGTTTCCATGGAGATGTGTTTCCACCTATTCAAGGAAGGTCTTAATCCACCTACTGGAGCCCAGTCCTTTAAGAGGGAACTCTTTGGGAAAAGGCTTTGGAGCTGACCCACACAAAGATGTTTGGAGATGCAGAAAGAAAATGCCCTGGGGAAGCCATTTGAAATGATATGCCAGGAGAAAAAGCTAGCAGGCATGGCCGTGTACCTTCCCAGATGACAGAGAAACCCTGAATGTCGTTGGCCCTTTCTTAAGTTATCTTTCTCTGGATGCCTTAGTTTAGATATTTTTATGGACTTAGAACTGTGAACTTGTAATTTAATAAACTCCCTTTTTCAAAGCCAACCTGTTTCTGGTATATTGCATTCTGGCAGCACTAAAAAGCCAAAACACCCAGATAAACCAGGATAATTACTCTATTTTTAAGTCAGCTGATGAGCAACTGCTACTTTAACTCCCCTTTGCCATGAGACCAAACAAATTCACAGGTTCTGGGGATTAAGATGTGGACCTTTTTTGGGGCCCATTTTTCTGCCAACCACATGGAGTACTATGTCCAAATTGTTCCACCAGCTAGCAGGGGAGTGGGGAGTCGCACCTCTGCAATCTAACTTCAGAGCCCACACATTTGATTACCAGACTATTCAGTATCCATTCTGCAGCA
Organism: Tamandua tetradactyla; assembly: GCF_023851605.1. Classification (NCBI taxonomy): domain Eukaryota; kingdom Metazoa; phylum Chordata; class Mammalia; order Pilosa; family Myrmecophagidae; genus Tamandua; species Tamandua tetradactyla. The sequence goes on along the minus strand of NC_135327.1, from coordinate 128,584,658 downwards.
GCTTTTCATTGGGACAAATATTCCCTTTTTTGTAATTAATCAAGAAGAGCAAATTTAAAGAAATAAATGCATAACCAATTGTAGTAGAAAACTATTTAAATTTTAAAGTCCAAGGATTTTGCTTCTCTCAACCCTGTTCATAAAATGTAGATTTGGAAATATGTATATATAAAGAGGCTTAAGAATGTTTATTAGCCCACACCAGCAATTCAGCATTGTGGAAGTTAGCAACAGTGCGGGAACTATGCACAAAGACAATGATTGTAACATTTCTTATTCTAATATCAGAACTGGAAATAATCAGAAATTAAGGATATTAATATACATTTATTTGGTGGAACAGCCGGTGGCCACTAACATATATGGAATGGAACCTAAACAACAATATAAAACATAGTTACAATACTTTAAAGTAAAAGCAAAAAAAAAAAAAAGCTACAAAATCATATTCACTCCACGATTACAAGGATGTGAAAAACATTTGCACAGGGAAAAAAGATTGAAGAGATATATATCACACTGGTAAAGGAGTTGAGTGAGGGTCATACAGTTAAGGATGATTGTCTTTATTTTCTATTTCTAAACAAATTTTAATATAGCAGTATTACTGTTTGAAAAAACTAATTTAAACATCTATGGATACATGAATAAAAGGCCCATAAATTTTAGAAGAACTGCACTGAAGAAAAACTATTTTCAGTTTATTTCTTCCAGGCAGAAAAATATGTACTTTACATTTAAGAGAGGTAGAGATAATATATAAAATGTGAACCAAGAACTGTATCTCATCTCCAACAAAGTTATAATATTACCAGGGAAGTCCAAGGATTCTTTATTAATTGTTTATTCTAATTAACTTTCAACAAATGATTTAAAAATTTGGGGTTGGTTATAAAAAGTAGTCATACTTTTATTACACATATCCTTTAATGGTATTCTTCAAATGTTTCCCCTTAATTGGTTAACTTGTTTACATTTTAATTAAAATTTAATTTTTTATTTTTAATCAAAAAAATCTAGTTTTCAAACACTTCATATGAAAAACTATAAATTTATTGTTGCTTATATGTAGATTTGTGATCTCTCAATGTTTTCAAGAGAGATGGAAGTACAGTTAGTCTCAGACCAGAATCTAAAATGGTTCTGAAATGCTCATATATTTAACATTTTATTTGGAATTGAATCCTTTGCCTGTGAGGTGGCCAACTGATTTCTATACTTCTTTTTTCTTATTTGATTTTGTGAATGTTTACCTAACGCCAAGAATATCATCATTCAGTCTTTCTTAAAACATTTTTTATTGTGAAATATACATATATACAGAAAAGTGATAAAGTGTAACCATCATTCAGTCTTAATTAACACTGTTCAATGGTCTTAGTATTTTTACAAAGTTCAGTAGTTATCAATATAAAAATACGAGTTAACAACATCCTTTGTAAAGGGAAGGCTTCCTGCTTTCAAAAGAGTAAATTCTCTGATTCCTAATTGGGATTCTAAATTGCCTAAAAATCTCTCATGCATTAACTGATTTACTCGTTAACTAATTCATTTATTTAAATGCTCACCTACTGGATGCCTTCTGTGTGTCAGGTGCAGAGTGTCAGGCTGCTGTGGAGGTCAGTTCCAGGAGGGACGTTTCTGTGGATTCATGTACAGTTTTCACTTCCAAGTGAGCTGTGCCTACAGTAGTCTAAGAAACTTGTGGTGGTTTGGAGCTGTTATGCACCCCAGAAAAGGCCATGGTCTTTTAATCCTTTCCTGTGGCTGCAGAACTATGGTGGGTGGAGAGACCTTTTGATTAGGTTATTTCAACTGAGATGTGACTCACCTCCCTCAAGGTAGGTCTTAATCCTTTTACTGGAGTCCTTTGTACGAGGATAAGAGGTCAGAGAAGCAAAAGGATGAATTTAAGAGAAGTTCATAGAGAAAATCCCCAGAGAGCTGAGAGAGGACCCCCTGAAGCCCAGAGGAAGTCACTGGAACCTGAAGGTGAAAGCAACAAAACCCAGGAGTGAAGGACTAGCAGATGCTGATCACATACCTCGCTGACAAAGGCAGCCCGAATGCCAGCAGCTTGTCTTCAGAGAAGGTATCATCCTGCTGGTGCCTTATTGGCCTTTTCAAGGCCTAGATCTGTTCATTTGTAAGCTAATAAATCCCATTGCAAAGGCCCATCCACTTCTGGTATATCGCACTTTAGAAAATCAAAACAAACCTTAAGTTTGGTATTTTCTTCTGGTATTCTATTTTGCCAAAAATTAGGCAACACTTACTATTTTTACAAAGTTCAGCAGTTATCAATATAACCTTTGAAAACTCTCCAAGCTTTTCCTTCTGATTAGTCTGGTCAGTTTTCATTGGATTATTAGCCTATTCTTGCATGCATTTTCAGTTTAGTTTACATGTTCATTCGTGTACTGAGTACTTGTGACAGCTGATACAGAACTAAGTGTTCTGTGGGTAGAGTAAGCAAAATGCAAGAATTGGTTTGTGCGTTCCTGAAATTTATAATTAATCACTTCTCTGGGACTCTGAAAGTGCTTCATACACATTCTAGTACAGTTTTTTTCACATGGCATTTTAATCAGTCTCCAAATGTATTGTTCATACCCATACCTGGCTTAATTTCTGGCATATATTAGACATTTTCTTTGCTTTAATACTTTTTCTCAACAGAGCAACGTAGCATATAATGCACACCTAAATATATAATATGCACATAATGCTATCAATGCAAGTTCTCATCAGGTGCCAGAATGAGCTCGGTCAACAGTAAATTGCTGTAGAAGTGCTAAGACAGGGAAAAATCAAAGTGTTCTTTGTTCACACCAATTTTCCTTCATTAAATATCCTTCCTTATCCATATTTTACCCCAAATCCAGCTGAACTTCTTTGTGATGTCACCTAAGACATCTTAACAATTTTTGATCAATTAAAATTCTTACTGTAACTTAGCTTATCGTGTATGCATGACTCCTCAAAAATTATGAGACTTCAAAGATGGTCACTGGCAATTATTTTTTCTTATCTCTTTCAAAAGTGTATTGCAGATAAGAAATCCTCAGTAAATGTGTGATGATTGATTGCCGGGTACATGGAATGGCTACTTACTTCCAGATAAAATTGTAAAATAAGAAGAGTTTTGTGAATAAAAATATTGAACATAATGCATGCATGTCATTTCCATTCTGCTAAAATGATAATGACATAAACATAAGAGCCAGAAAAGATATTTAAAAACAAAAGAAAATTAAAAAAAAATCCATAGATGAACTGTGATTTATATTAGGCTGATTTTACCACTTCACGCAAAAATGGGGTTAACTTACTAGACTAGACTGGTAAAAGCTTAGCTTTTTTTTTTTTTTTAACAAGTTGAAAAAAATTAATGTAAAAAGACAGAAATGTACAAAAATACAAATAGGAAGATGTAAAATGAATAGGAAAAATTTAAATTCTGAGAAAATGATGAGAACTATTAATTTATCTGAAAAGGAAAAAGAGGCCTTTTACCTTGGGAAATTTATAAAAGCATAAGGCCAGTCATTTTTAAGAGTGATGTATGGGTTTGAAGTAGAAAGATTATGAAGAGAATTTCACGTTTTATCATATATTTATTTACTATTAACTTCTCTAATTTAACTAAGATTAATCCCCTCCCACCTCCCCTCACCCAAATTTTCTAGTATCTTGGTTTTGGTGTTTGTATATCTAATGTCACATTTCAAAGGACACTCGGTTGTACGCTATACTGCCGATATCCACAAGGTGGCACTTTAACACCATATTTTGTACACTTGGCGGTTCACTGTTACTAAATTTTCCTTTTGCAGTAAAATTGCTGCTTCAGTTATTGATTCAAATTTTCATTTCTGTCTCCCAGGGAGAGCCAATCACATATCTTCCTGGGTTCAGAAGGTAAAAAATTCTTTCATTCCCCCTTGTCTCAGATTCTTTGGATTTGTGAACATTGTGATTTATTCATCTTTTTGCCTTTTATTGGTTCTGGGACACCCAAAGGGTGAAGGAAATCCTAGGGGCTAAATAGAGAAAGAAAATAGCATAAGAGAGACAAGAATTGATGGGTGGGTGGGCCAGTGGTGCCCTGTGTGGAATGAAAAAATCACTCAGCAACCCTACTAGTTGGCACAGCTAATAGTTGAGCCCGGTAATTTGACAAAAATCTCCAGAATTATTTTCTCTAGGTACAAGAAATCTGTTATCAGTGTTTTTAAGTGGGAAGTAATCTATAATTATGAAGCAGGGTGTATTGGTTTGAAACTTATGTACCCCAGAAAAGCCATGTTCTTTTAATCAAATCTTGTGGGGGCAAACCTATTGTTGAGTAGGTTTTTGATTAGGTTGTTTCCATGGAGATATGATCCCGCCCATTCAAGGTGTGTCTTAATCCACTTAATGGAGTCTTTTAAGAGAGAGACATTTTGGAGAAAACACAGGCACTTGAAGAAAGAAAATGCCCTGGGAGAAGCTAAAAGAGAAAGAAACACCCAGAGACATTTTGGAGACAGCCCTGGTTTCAAACCAGAAGCCAGGAGAAAAGGGCCAGCAGATGTCACCATGTACCCTCCCATGTGACAGAGGAACCCCGGATGCCATCAGCCTTTTTTCAGTGAAGGTATCCTCTCGTTGGTGACTTAATTTGGATATTTTTATGGCCTTGGAACTGTAAATTTGTAACCTAATAAATCTCCTTTAAAAAGCCAACCCACTTCTCGTATATTGCCTTTTGGCAGCTTTAGCAAAATGAAGCACAGAGCTTCTCAAACTTGAACATGCATAAGAATTGTACGAAATCCTGGTTAAAACACAAATTTCTAGGCCCTACCACCCTGAGGCTGAAAAGTTCTGGGGCAGGGCCTGATAATTTGTATTTCTTACAACTTCCAGGAGATACTGATGGTGGCGCCCACAGCTTGTGTTCCACTGATGTTCAGCTACAGCTTCAGTAATTATCAACACTTCCTCACTCTTGTCTCATCTATTCATTGTGCTCTGATTATTTTTGTTGATGGTGTGTTTGTTGCTGTTGGATTTTCAAGTCCATTTTAAACCTTTTGTCATTGTAAATAATAATACTTCAGCATTCAGCATTCAATTTGAGGAAAGGGAAAGTTTAGTTACTGGAAGCCCCCATTTTTTATATTGGTACTCCACTAACTATAACTTTTCCAATTCAGAGTCTGTTGTGTTATTTTTTAAACGTTTGCTAAAAAATTAAATGCAATGTTTTTTTTAGCAATAGTAGAAAGTAAAGGATTTTCAATGACTTTGCTGGTCTTAATTTACTTCAACTGATATTTAGATATAATATTCTAGAAGCAGAGGCCAATGCTGTTTAGGCTGTTGCTTTAGGATGATAATTCCATATCATTCAATGTACCGATTTAAGCAAGACATTTATTTTTCGGTCTTTAATAAGATGTTTCTGTGGGGACCACTTTTCCCCCTCAGCTGAAAAATGATAGATACTGCAAAAGGGAAATTGCCTAATTTAGACTCCAGTGACTATGGAGTGGGACCTTAGAGATTATCTGTTTAAATTTATTTCACAAGTGAGGCATTCATAGTCTTGCGAAAGCGTATGCCTTGTCCAGGGTCCATTCAGGTATGGCAGAGGTAAACAGAAGGCTGGGATCCAGCTCCTTTGAGTATTTTCCAATGTTCCCTGGTGCTTCTGGGCAGAATCTACACTCAACAGTTACTTAGACTTCTCAGAAGAGAAGTCACTGCCAGGGGCTGGTTGCATTTTTTTTTAAGTTAAAAATGCTTCACTTATTACATAAAGCCAATACTGCCACTTCTAAGTTCAACTGTTTGTGCATCTCTATATTGTTCTAAGTGTTATGCCTGTGACGTTAAAGATAATCTACCTCATCGTGTCATCCAGTAGTTGCTTCACATGAGTGAGAAACATCACACGTCAACAAACTGCTCTAGGAAATTGGGAAGTTCTCTGAGGCGCCAAAGGTTTACTCCAAAGTAAACCTTAAAGTTCCCCCACGCCCGTCTGCACCAGGAGCAGCCAAGTTCTGAAGGAAACGCGGTTAACGCTCTCACAGATGCCCTGGCCTGTCCACGTGCTGTTCACATCAATCAAGTATGTTACAATGGCGCCCTAAGTTGCACTCTAAGGAGCTTTAGCTGTTCCAGATGTTGTACCCTATCCCGAGGACACACCATGATTTCTAAGCTGCCAGGTCATGCTAGCCGGCTCCTGGGTGCTGCGTGGGGAGCCCAGGCACAGGAACTGCTTCCTGGATTCCCACTAAGTGCTCATAACACTGCTCAACAAGATCAGCGTTCACTGTGAGCGTAGGCAATTTTGAGGCAGGCTCCGTTGGGTAGAAGTGAAGACTGCCTGACTCAATCTTACTGTAGTTAGTGCATTAATCTTATTATATGCGGTGAGGAGAATTCTTTTCCATTACTTAAGCTCAAGGAAAAATAAAGAATTTGGGTCAAGATTATAACCTGATTGTGACCAATTCTCCAAGGCAAATAGACAAAGGAACTGCCACAGTTAAAGATAGAATAATTCTCTTCCTAGAGCCTTGTACTGTTTTATGAACAGCATCATTAAAAATCCTCAGCTTAACAATAATCTTTACAAGCCAACTCATCAAAACAGGCATTTGGCCAGTAAGAATTTAATTTCACACCAATACTGTACTTTAGAGTTTAGATTTATTTAGGGCCATTTGCACATGTTTATAAACTATTTAGTTTGCTCTAGTAGATGACAAGACAGCTCCTTGTTCAGTGAGACCCTGGCCTAAATATTTATTTGCTGTTTATATAGCAAGAGGATAAAAAACACAGAAGCTTTTAATTTGTGGCGCTGAATGACGATCCACACGGGACATCCTTCAAAAACTACAATTAAACATTCACCTAGCTTTTCAATATTACAAGCCCGATTGAGGTCTTCTGGCCCATTTGCTCGACAATTGTGTTCTATGCCTTGAAATTTCTTTTTGATTGCGTCCTTGGAGCGCGTCTAGATCATTTTACTTTTTGGAGGTGCTAATTCTGGTGTCCAAACACACAAAAAAACAACAACTCCTCTTTTCTGTATTCCTTGGTCTCAAAGCTTGCATCATACAAAGCACAGCAGCAATCTTTTTCAGGAGGCATCCCCACAAAATGCTAGAAAGGATCTATTATGGTCACCCCTACATCTCCAACCAAGGTTTCTTTGCCTTCTACAATGATGCATTTCTTGTCTGCACTGAGACAATAAATGACAGTCTTTTTTCTTTTCTTGATTTCTTCTGGTGTAGAGCAATTCTGAGCTTTCATGTCATAAAAAATGTGACATACTTCATCAGCTCGCAGAGAAGCAGAGAATTGAGCCGGCAGGCACCAGGTCTGCAGAGTGCAGCCCTCACAGAGGCTGGAGCAGGTCACTGAGGAAGTCGAGGCTAGTTACTTTGAAGGAACCTAGCCTAGATGTTTTTGGATGTTTTGAGAAAAGCTCAGGGCTGGTCCAGGGAAGCTGCTGTTGGGAAATGCTGACAAGAACTGGAAAATCAGAAGGAATGCACCCCCCCCCCCCCACTTTCACCTTTCACCTCCCTTTTATGCTCCTGGGAACAGATGGCAATAAGAGTTAGCTGGCATTGGGGTTTGGGAGATGCAGTGTGTAGGGTCACAGCCCCTACAGCACAGAACAGGGTAGAGGAGAGTGGTCTCAGAACAGAGAGACAGTAAGTAGGTAACCAGTGTCTGTCAGGCAAAAATATACAAGTAGAAAGGGTTGGTGGTTGGAGTTAAAACCTTTTGAATCTTTGCATTATTCAGAATAAGGATATCATATTTGCCAAGGCTGCTGTAACAAAGTACTACAGACCAGTTGACTTAAACAACAGAATTTTATTGTCTCATATTTTGGAGGCTAGATGTCTGAAATCAAGGCATCAGCAGGGCCATGCTTCCTCTGGAGTCTTTTGGGTTTGGTGGTCAGTCTCTGCCTCTGTCACATGGCCGTCTCTCTCTGTCTCTGTGTCACTCCTCATCTCTGCGTCCAAAGTGACTCTCCTTGTAAGGACATTAATCAAATTGCCTAGGATTCACCCTGATCCACTTTGGCCTCACTTTAACAGATAAAATCCTCAAGTAAATCAGTGGTTGTCAGAAGCTGAGGTAAGGGAGAATCAGGAGTTACTGTAATAGGTCAGTGGTTTCTTTTGGGGGTAATGAAAAATATTCTGGAATAAGATGGTGGTAGTTGTACAACTAACTCTTCAAGTATACTAGAAATCACTAAACTGTATACTTTATAATGGTGAATGTGCCGTTTTGAATCTGTGGTGGACCCCAGAAAAGCCATGTCCTTTAATCCTCATTCAATATTGCTGCGTGGGAGCATTTTGATTGTTCCCATGGAGATGTGACCCACCCAATCATGGGTGGTAACATTGGATTAGATGATTTCCGTGGAGGTGTGTCTCCACCCATTGAAGGTGGAGTTGCTTGCTGGAATCCTTTAAAAGAGGAAACATTTTAGAAAGAGTCCCTTTTGTAGAGCCACAAGAAAGCTAGCAGATGCCACCATGTTCGCCATTTGCCCTTCCAGCTGAGAGAGAAAGTTTAACATCATCACCTTTCTTGAACCAAGGTATCTTTCCCTGGATGCCTTATATTGGACATTTCTATAGACTTGTTTTAATTAGAACATTTTCTCAGCCTTAGAACTATAAACTAGCAACTTATTAAACTTCCCTTTTTAAAAGCCATTTCATTTCTGATATATTGCATTCTGGCATCTAGCAAAATAGAACAGTGAACTTCAGGGCATATGAATTATATCTCATTAACATTGTGACCAAAAAGAAAAAAAGAAAGAAAAGAAGGGATCTCCCAGTTCTATAATCACAGAAATAAGAAAAACTCTGCTTTCAATTCAAAAATAAAATAAAAATGAAAAGGGCAACAAATGCATTTTAATAATATAAGACTTCATGAAAAAATAGGACATTTCTTAAAAGAGACAAAATATATGTATATTCAAAATAGTGTAGAGAGGAAGATTTAGAACTGTAAATGATACAATAAGATATAAAGAGATACTGAGAGATATATGGAAGTTTATACAAAGTTTATAGAGTTCCTATACAAAGAACAATGACTGTCTTGTCCGTTCTTCTATTCCCATAAGTTCTGCAATTTGTGTTTTCAGACTTTCTTTTTCTTCTTTTTGTTCATCCCTTGCCTTTTTTATATCCTCCCTCAATTCATTGATTTGATCTTTGATGAGATTTTCCATGTTTGTTTGAACATCTGGAATTTATTGTTTCAACTCCTATATCTCATTTGAATTGTTGGTTTGTTCCTTTGACTGGGCTGTATCTTCAATTTTCTTAATATGATCTGTTATTTTTTGCTGGTGTCTAAGCATTTAATTACCTTAAGTAGTTTATTCTGGAGATTGTTTTCACTCTTTTACCTAGGATTTTCTTGCTGGATGGCTTTGCTCTCTATCTGTTCTTTGACATTCAGTTCAACTTATTCTAGACCTCTAGTGTAGGTTTTGTTTAATGGATCAGAATTTTTAAGCTCTTGTTTTCTTGTTTCTAGCCCTACCTGTATGGTGCCTTTTTTTTTCCTTAGGAGGGTCTACTTAGGTATTATAGACTCCAGTCATATTTTCCCAGACCAGATTGGCCTCCTCTCAGGAGGAAAGAGTCACTTGCATCAGTTTTCCCTGAGGGTGAGACCCAGCAGGTTGACAGACTTTCCTATCAAGCCTCTAGACTCTGTGCTTTTCCTGTCTTGCCCAGTATGTGGTGCTTGTCTGCCTGTGGGTCCCACCAGCATAAAGTGATACGGTACCTTTAACTTCAGCAGACTCTCAGTGTTGGGTGATTGAGACAGAGGAGAGGTTGTAGGCTGGCTTTAATTGCTTCACTTTTCCAGACCTTGGGGTCTGATTTCCTTGACGGAGGGATTCTATCTGAGCTGGGCTTCACCCCTCTCCTGGGGAAGGCATAGCCTCCAGGGAATTACCTATTTTCACCTGACCAGACTCTTTGTCTCTCAGACAAGCTTAATTCCACCCTTGCCTGGGGCAGTTGCAGCCTGAGAAGCCTTGCAGTTGTAAAAAAAGAAACCCTTTCAGAGCAGGACCCCCCTTCCTCAGGTTTGCAATCAAGAGCTTAAGTTGGTACATTGTTCTGTGTATCTCCAGGTCCTATGTGTCCCCTCATTTTTTTTAGGGTCCAGACATTTTCACATATTTTGTGCTGTCTGATCCAAAAAGCTCTTTATTTTTCTGTCAGCCCTGCCCCCTCTGTGCCACGGCAAAAACTGGTAAGTTTAGCTTTTAGCTGCGGTTTAGCTGAGCTGGGGGTCAATTTTTAGTAGTCAGAATTTGTTAATTAATTCCACAGTTGGAGTTTGGTTGCACTCAGCTCCTGCTGGTGGTAAAGTCCCTTTCCTTTCCCCTCTGGGAAGCAGCCTGTGGTGGAGGGGCACTGGTACTGGGGCTTGGGGAACTCACAGTTCTGGATGGGCTTGCAACCGGTCCAGCTGGTCCAGACTGGGGTACACTGTGTGTCTGGTCACTAACATGGCCCAGCAGTCATTCTGTATTGTTTCTGGCTATTTATCAGCTGCTCTGGAGGTGACCAGACACCACACCTCACTAAGTCTCCATCTTGGGCTGGTTTCTCCTTGGGACACATTCTTAACCTATAAACTTCTTGAAGAGGAAAGGTTTTATCCATTTTTGTTTTCATTTCTGGCCTATATAAGATGGTCAGAAGATGTTAGTTAAATTCAAATTATTTACACTATTGTGAGCTGGGAGAGTCAATTTGTTCATTGTAAATCAGGTGGTTTTAAGTTGATAATTTCTTCAATTTCTTTTTATCCACTATAGTATGTTGCTCAAAGACTTGCTAATTGATCGCTATTGTCTAAATAAAAATTTCTGTTTTCAAAGCACTGAATGTATTAATTCAAGTGGGAAGATATTTTAGAAAAATCATCATGAAAATATTTCATATTCATTACCCCATTTATCTTATCATCTGTTATGATTGGTGTTAAGCCACTTCACTGAATGAAATGACATAAAACTAAGCCATAACATTTTAGTGCCTTCTACCCTTAAGCACTAATTATTTAGGAATCTAGTGAGCAGTTGAAAATGCAATAGCTTCCATTAGGTATAAACATTGATATGATCTTCAGCTTAATTAAAACCATAGGAATAGACCTGGAAATATAAACCAATTTCTAAGCAGATATTTGGAGTGTACTCTGAAATCCCTTGTTGTTTAGATACCCTAGAGGCAAAATACTTCTTTCTGCAGCTATCATTTAGAAGCTAATGCTTTTATGTTATACACCACTATATCTTTGCTTTTAATTTTTTAATGGAAAGAATTATTAAACAAAATCAACTTACAATAAGCATTAAACTAGTTTTAAAACACTTATGAAGAGTTTCATTTCTGTATCTTTTAGTTTTTGGGCAACTATGAGTATAGATTTTATTTTGTTTGTACTGTTGCCTTCATAAATCAGGTGAATGATTTACTTTGTCCTGTGTTTTTAAGTAGATCAACTACTGAACTCTATAAAGACTTCAGAGTAATGATATATGTACACATATACATACATGTATTCATTTTTCAAACAAATAATTTTTAAACACACCCTAAGTATAAACTACTGTTAGAAGTACAGGGTATAGAAGAACGGACAAGACAGTCATTGTTCTTTGTATAGGAACTCTATAAACTTTGTATAAACTTCCATATATCTCTCAGTATCTCTTTATATCTTATTGTATCATTTACAGTTCTAAATCTTCCTCTCTACACTATTTTGAATATACATATATTTTGTCTCTTTTAAGAAATGTCCTATTTTTTCATGAAGTCTTACATTATTAAAATGCATTTGTTGCCCTTTTCATTTTTATTTTATTTTTGAATTGAAAGCAGAGTTTTTCTTATTTCTGTGATTATAGAACTGGGAGATCCCTTCTTTTCTTTCTTTTTTTCTTTTTGGTCACAATGTTAATGAGATATAATTCATATGCCCTGAAGTTCACTGTTCTATTTTGCTAGATGCCAGAATGCAATATATCAGAAATGAAATGGCTTTTAAAAAGGGAAGTTTAATAAGTTGCTAGTTTATAGTTCTAAGGCTGAGAAAATGTTCTAATTAAAACAAGTCTATAGAAATGTCCAATATAAGGCATCCAGGGAAAGATACCTTGGTTCAAGAAAGGTGATGATGTTAAACTTTCTCTCTCAGCTGGAAGGGCAAATGGCGAACATGGTGGCATCTGCTAGCTTTCTTGTGGCTCTACAAAAGGGACTCTTTCTAAAATGTTTCCTCTTTTAAAGGATTCCAGCAAGCAACTCCACCTTCAATGGGTGGAGACACACCTCCACGGAAATCATCTAATCCAATGTTACCACCCATGATTGGGTGGGTCACATCTCCATGGGAACAATCAAAATGCTCCCACGCAGCAATATTGAATGAGGATTAAAGGACATGGCTTTTCTGGGGTCCACCACAGATTCAAAACGGCACATTCACCATTATAAAGTATACAGTTTAGTGATTTCTAGTATACTTGAAGAGTTAGTTGTACAACTACCACCATCTTATTCCAGAATATTTTTCATTACCCCCAAAAGAAACCACTGACCTATTACAGTAACTCCTGATTCTCCCTTACCTCAGCTTCTGACAACCACTGATTTACTTTCTGTCTCCATGGATTTGCTTGTTCCAGAAATTTCATATAAATAGAATTATAAGATATGTGACTTCTTGTGTCTGACACTAACATTAACATGCCATTTTCAAGGTTCTTTGATGTTGTGGCATGTATCAGTACTTCATTCCTTTTTATGGATGAATAATATTAACTTTTAAGGAGATGTCTTATTTGTTTTTCCATTCCTCAATTGATGGACATTTGGGTTATTTCCACTTTTTTTTTTAGCTACTATGATTAATGTTGCTGTGAACGTTTGTATATAAGTTCTGGGTGGACATACATTTTCAATTCCCTTGAGCACATACCTAGCACTGGGCCATATGGGAAGTCTATTTTTAACTGTTTCAAATTGTTTTCCAAAGCAGATTGCACCATTTTAAATTCCAGTGATTTATGAAGGTTCATTTTCTTCACATCTTCATCAACACTTGCTATTATCTGTCTTTTTTATTATTGCCATCTACTGGGTGTGAAGAGTTATCTCCTTGTAGTTGGATTTGCATTTCCCAAAGACTAATGATGCTGAACTTTTTTCTAGTGTTTAGTGTCCATTTTTATATCTTCTATGGTGAGGCATCCATTCATATCTTTTGCTCACTTAAAAATTGGATTACTTGTCCTTTTATTAAGTTGTTAACATTCTTTATGTGCTTGTTATAAACAGGGTCCTTATCAGATATATGATTCTCAAATATTTTGTGCCATTCTGTGAGTTGTTTTTTCACTTTCTTGGTGGTGTTCTTTGATGCACACATTTTTAAAATTTTGATGAAGTCCAATTTATCTATTTTTTTGTTACTTGTGCTTTTGTGTAATATCTAAAAAACTATAGCCTTATGCGGCATTGTTTCCTTATTTTCATTTTTGGGTTATTCATTACTAGTTTATAGAACATAACTGATTTTTGTATATTGATCTTGTAGCCTGAAATCTTGTTGAACTTATTTACTGGTTCTGATAATTTTTTGTGGCTTCTTTAGGATTTCTATACTCAAGATTATGCCATCTGTTATTATAGTTTTACTTCTTCGTTCCCAATATAAGTTTTATTTATTTTTCTTTTCCAATTGCCCTGGTTAACACCTCCACTACAATATTGAATAAAAGTGGTGAGAGTAGTTATACCTTGTCTTGTTCCTGATTTTTGGGGGAAAACATTCAGACTTCCACCATTAACTATGATATTAGCTGTGGGAATTTTTTTTTTTTTAACTTTTATTGTAGTGTCATATAGACAACTCAAAGTTCCCCACTTTAATCACTTTCAAGTGCACAATTCAGTGGTATAGAGTACATCCAGCTGTGGGTTAGTAATTGGCTTTTATCAGATTGAGGAAGTTCCCATCTATTCTGAGTTCATTTTTTTATCATGAAAGGCTTTTGGATTTTGTCAAATGCTTCTCTAGTATCTATTTGGAAGATGATGCTCTTTTTGTCCTTTATTGTATTGAGGTTTGTCCATTCATTGGTTGATGGACACACGGGTAGCTTCCACCTTTTGGCAATTGTGAAGTAAGCCTCTATGAATATTGGAATCCATATATCTGTTCAAGTCTGTTTTCAATTCTTTGGGTATAGACCTAGAAGCACGACGCTAGGTCACATGCTAATTCTATACTTAATTTTCTGAGAAACTTCCAACTGTCTTCCTTAGGAGCTACAAACTGCAGTGACTTCCCTGTCTTTTTTGGGCCTTTGTTTTGTCCTGGGCTTGTGATTGTTAGAGTTTAGGAGTTCCTGTGTTTATAGGAGTTTGAATATCTCCTCTACTTCCCACTAGATGATCTCCCTCTCCAGGGTGTTTCACTGTAGGACTTAAAGTAGGTGATCCTTTGCCCAGACTGTCATCTGAATGATTTCTTACACTCCCTTTGTTGTCTCAAGCTGCTTTTGTCTGGGGCAAATTCTGGGGAGGGATGGGAGCACCAGAGGAAAGAGTTTCCCAGGACAATCTTACCCAATTGGAACTAGGTCAGACACCCATTGGCTCCAAACTGCCCTGCAGAGGGGAGGAGAATGAAGCCAGGAAGGGTGCCAAGAGATTCTTCCACAGCTCCCCAAAGCGTATTTTCTTGATTCAGCTCCTGCCCAGCCAATTCAGCCTCCAGCTGCCCTCTGCAGCTCTGAGGAAGCATACTGGCTTTAGGGCTCCTCTGCAGCCTTTGTCCAGGGTTGATTGGTATTGTGGCTGCCCCAGAGCGGGTCCTCAGTTATCACTCCATGCCTTTCTTCCTCCCCCTCCCCCACTTCCAGGGTCTTGGGGTAGCAGATTTTTATGTTGTTCTGTAGCCCCAGCAAGCTACACACAGGCTGGACCCTACTGATGCCTGCAGCAAGAGTGGGGGAGGTGATGTTTACCCACCTGAGAGAACAATTTACTGGTATGTATCATAATTTATCAACCTTGGATACTATATAGTGCTCTACTGGACTCCATAATTTCAAAACAGTTGACACAAGGAGTTTCCTGCCTTTTTAATTGTTGTCCTGGGAGAGGAAGTGATCCCTGGAGCTCCCGACTTGGCCATCTTACCACAATTCCTCCTCTCCAATTTTTAATCTTTACATCCTTGAAAGAACAATAAATGAACACTTTTTTTTGACCATGGAATTTTTGTCATACTTTCTTTTCTCTTTCTTCTTTCTGACTTGTCTCCTTCCCCCAATCCTGCCTCAATTCCATCTTCCCTCCCTGCCTGCCTCCCTCACTTCCTTGTTTCTATCTTTTTATCATTCCTTCCATCTTCCATCTATGAGTCTGTCTCTATGCCCCAAATCTTCATACTTCAGCTGCTCACTATGAACGTGATTTATCTCTTCATGATGATACTCATGAAAATCTTTCTTCTTGATCTGTTCCGCCTCTGTAATGGCTATTTCCAACTCCAGCTCAGTTTTTGTTCATTTGGTTTCCCAGTATAGGTTTTCCTCCTTTGGAGAGAAATGCTGTTGATTGATCTGACCTGGTTGCCTAGCCTCTCAGCCTCTCAAAGTTAACCCTATTAGACCTGACCCAGCCTCACGGTGGGCTTAGGCACTTAAAAATTGGCTTTCCCATATTAGATTTGCAATATGTTTCTTTACAAATACACTTCACTGTAAACTTGTCCACCTTAATCACTAAAAGATGGTCTACGGGATGTCTTTATAACTCATCAACTCTTTCTGCCTTTGGAACCATCCATTCTGTGTCCTGGATGACTGCTTCACTATGAAATCTCAAGATTCCCAGGGACCCCTCGTTAAGTTTTTCCCTTTGCCTTGTCTAACCCTAGATTACACCACTCCCCACTTCTCCCCTCCACGGTGACTTCAGGCATTTACATCTATTCCTGCTTCCACCAGATTTGTTCTCTAAATCTTCTCTTGAACTTCTTGCTCACTGAAACTTCATTAGTACCTAAGGACACTGTTTTCCCTGCAGTCCTTTGGAGTGGTGGCTGTTTTTTCTTGAATACTTCATATACTACTAAACCTGGAGGTAGAACAGGCATCCTCCTTAGCCCACATTATAGCTTCTAGGCCATTCTAATTCTGTCCTTCCTAACACTCCTGGGCTTTGTTGTCAGACTACTCCATCTACTGTCTCTACTTGTTTCAGACATCTACATCCCCACGTCCAGGCACTGCCTATTTTTCTTCTTTCCTTTATAGTAAGTTTCCTCAAATTTCATTCATACTCATTGTTGCTGCTTCCTTTTCTCTCATTCTCTCTTGAACCAACTACAGTCAAACTTTCTTCCCCATCATTCCACTAAAAACAGGTCTTATTAGGGTTACCATGACTTCTATGTGGGCAAATCCAGTGGTCAATTTTCAGCCTTTCTCTTATTAGACATATCAAAAGCCTTTAACACAGGGAATACTCCACCCTCTTTGACAACTTATTTCACATGGTCTTCAAGGTTCCACCCTCCCTAGTTTTCTTCCTAGCTCTCTGGCCATTCCTCAGTGTCCTTTGCTAGATTATCCTTCTCTTCCTACCTTCTAAATTTCAAATTCCCCACATCTCAGTCCTCTGACCTGATTGCTTCTCTATCTACCCTCAGGTCTCAGGCAAGTCATTCAATCTCAGCTTAAAATACAGATTTATAGGCTGAAGACTCCCAAATTTGTGTCTCTGCTTGGTGCTCAGACATGTGTGCCTAACTGCATATTTGACATTTCTACCTGGATGTCTAAGAGACACCTCATAATTAACCCATGTCCAAACTGAAATTTCTTCCTCTCAAACCTGTTCCTCCTAAACTCAACCAATATCTCACCACATCCACTACTACAACCCCAATCCAAACCACCATAATTTCTCTCCTGGGTCATTATCTCCTAACTGTCTTCCTTTTTCTGTCCTTGCTCCTACACAGTCTATTCGACATCCAGAAAAGAAGTGATGCTTTGAAAATACGTCACTCAAACCTTCATGGTGACTCAACTCTCACAGAGACTAAAACATCAACAGTCTCTTGACCTGGCCTACTTGGCTCATGGGCTGGACCTCACTACCTCTCTGACCTGTTCATTTGAAGGCTCACTTCATTCTTGCCACGCAGGCCTTCTTGCTGTTCCTTGAACAAACTCTTGGGCTTTTTGTGCTTGCTCTTCCATCTTCCTAGAACTTTTCCCCAGATATCCACATGATTCACTTCTTTGATTTTTCAGGTCTCTGCCTACATGTTACCTCATGAGAGATGCTTTCCTGGAAAACATCTACAATTTCTACTCTGTGACCTTATTTGCTTTATTTTTCTTCACAACACTTACCATAACTTTTTTGATGTTATTTATTATCTGTTTCCCACTGTTAAAATAGAAGTTCAAGGAGAGCTTGACCATTGCCAGTTTCTGACGTATGACTAATTGTCAAAAAAAATTTGTTGAGTGAATGAATGAATTGCATTTTCCTTCCCAAATTTCACATTATGAGTTCTTAAGTATTCATCCATTTAAAAGTATTTATAACTACTTCCTTATTTCAAATATGGTATAGCAAAATTTGAGCTTCAAATTATGAATTCCATTGATTGGGATTTGGGATTTTCTCAAATGAATAAATGACAGTAATTATCAGTAATCTAAATCCCCTTATTGTACTTTCATTGTTGTATCTTAACATACTTAAAAAAATTGGAATGGCTTTTTTGAGTGTCACCTCCACTATTTTATAATCTATACATTTTATAAAGTATGTATGTGTGATGCTTGAAATCCTTTTATAAAATGAACACTACTATTGGCCCAGTCTCTAGTGAAACAGCCTTCAATGACAGTGAACTTGCTCTCTCTTGAGACAATCCATCCCATCTTCAGACAGCAGCAGCTCTTATGAAGCCCCTGCTCATGTGAAAAGTTCAGTGAAAAATGTCTTCCTATAGCTTTCACCCATTGGTTCTAGTTACAGCAAATAGCTTCCCCTTGTCTTGCTACTATGACAGCTCATCAAATATTTTAAGATTTCTACCATTTACCAAAATTTTTTTTTAGCTTCTCATAAATTACTGTCTTAAATATATATATACATAGCCTGGAAGCTTGGTTTAAAGGACACCTATCTGTGGTTATAGTACCAGGTATCTCTTGAGATATTGCAATGTAGCACTATAAAGTTAACTTGTGCCTCTTCTATCATTAATATTTTCCTCTCTAATACAGGCTGTGGAGGATGGTCCAGGACGGGAAGGTTGAAATACAACTGGTCTTTCTATGTTTTTCTATCCTATGATTGAAAAATAGTCTATATATCATGGAGTACAGAAATATCAGTCTTGCTGAAATCAAGAGTTTTCATCAGTGACTAGAATATGATATAAACACTCTATTATTTGTCTGAATCTGCACTAGAGCTACTACATTTGTGCCAGTTTGAAACTATTATGTATTCCAGCAAAGTCATGTCCTTTAATCCTTCAATATTGCTGAATGAGATCTTTTTGATTGTTTCCCTGGAGATATGACCCATCCAATTGTGGGTGGTAACTTTTGATTAAATGGTTTCCATGGAGATCTGTCTCCACCCATTCAAGGTGGATTTGCTTACTGGAGCCCTTTAAGAGGGAACCATTTTGGAAAAAGCTTGAGAGCCACCATAACCAAGAAAGTCCACATAGCCAGAGACATTTGGAGACGGAGAAAGAAAACACCATCCGGGGAGCTTCATGAAACAAGAAGCTGAGGGAGAAAGCTAGCAGACATTGCTATGTGCCCTCCCAGCTTAGAGAAACCCCAAACTTCATCAGCCTTTCTTGAGTGAAGGTAACCTCTTGTTGGTACCTTAATTTGGGCATTTTCACAGCCTTAGAACAGTAAACTTAATAAAATAAATTTCTCTTTTTGGAAACTATTCCATTTCTGGTATTTCACATTCTGGCAGCTTTTACAAACTAGAATAACATTACACAGAATTTTAGAGCTAAGAAACCTCTTAGAGACAATCTAATCTAACCTACTTATTCCACATATGGAAACTCAATGAGATTATTCTAAGCTGTCCTTTCATGCTTTTTTGTTACCTAATTCTATGCCCTTAGCTCACGTGCAAAAGTGCTCATATCCTTTCTAGTGATTGGAGGTAAAGATCAGAACACTTATAGTCCTGTTATGAAAACTGATGAGAAATTATACAATTGCAAGAAAAAAGTGCATATGAGAATAAATATTCTGAATATTTTAAACCAAAATGGGAAGCTTATTTTTCCTACAGCAGAATAGACTGCATGAAATTACTTTGGTATATTTTTGAAAATTAAGAATTTATTATTGATTTCCATAAATTGAATAAAATAAAATACATTTCTTTTGATTTATGTAGGATCAGAAATTTAGGACATGAAAGAATTTGAGAAGTCATCTGGTCTAATCTCCTAATTTTACAGATTATGAGGGCTGAAAAAAGTGACATTCAAATATACATAATTAGTGTAGGGTCTGGCCCCAGGTTTCCTTCTGGATTTGTAAACTTAAGGATTAGAAATGATTAGAAGACAATAATTACCAGTTTACCTGTAAGTAATCTAGAGCCTTTCACTGTGGCCCTGTAGCAGTAACATGAAATTCTTTAAGACAATTGATGGAGTGGAGTTCTTCTTTGAGCCACAGCTCTAGCTTGTTTTATTTTTGTATGTGTATTCTCAAAAACTTAAATATAAATAAAATAGAAAGTATAGTATATTGAGTACCAATGTGCCAGATTCAATAATCATCAAGATTTTAGTTCACTTGTTTCATCCATTCCTTTTTTCTTTTTTTCTGAAGTATTTTAAAACAAATCCCAATTATAGTATTGTTTTCTGTTTTACTCCATGCTCTATTGAAAATTAATCATGATACTATTATGACCCCTAAACAAATGAACAATTTCTTGGTATAAACAAATAAGTCAATATTCATAATTCATATTTTTCCACGTGTCCCCAAAATATCTTTTACAGTTGGTTTGCTCAGTTCAGGAGCTCACACAGGTCTGGACATTGTATCTGATTAAATCTCTTAATTCTCTTTTATGCTAGAGTAGCTCCACATCCTCTATATCCACTTATTGAAAAAAAGTGGATTACTTAACCTGTAGAATGTCCCTTATTCTGGATTTGTCCATATGCTTCCTGTTGGTGACATTTAATTTGTTCCTCTATCACTTACAGTTCCTGTTAACTGGAGTTAGTGTTAAAAACTTGAATTTCAGGTTTAACTTCATTGGTAAACACTTATGGTGCTGTGTGCTTCATACAAAGCACATGAGGTTAGTGCCTACCATACCCCTTTTGTGATGCTAAACATGATACAACTCCCCATTAACTTTTCAAAGTAATTTTATCTATTGATAGAAATGACCTGAATCATTTCACTAGGGTAGACAAAGTGGTAATTGCATCTTTCTTTTCACATTTTTTCTTTTTTAACATGGGCAGGCACCGGGAATCGAACCTGGGTCCTCTGGCATGGCAGGCAGGCAAGTATTCTTGCCTGCTGAGCCACCGTGGCCCACCCTCTTTTCACATTTATTAATTGGAATTTTTCTGTAGAGATATTTCCATTGTCAACTAAGTCCATTTAGTTACCTGTAGTAAAGAGAAGGAGGGAGAAATGCTTAATTCTTAACTCTTTCCTTTTTACTGCTAATTTTGAAAGTAATCTAAATACTTACAATGGTAACTAATTAGCTTGTGTGTTTTTGCTTGTGTGTTTTTGTTTTGTTTCATGATGGAATGAAGCCGTGAATTTTAACCAATTAATTGTTGTTTCTATTTTCATTATTCTCATATTTGGTCAATGGAATTCCTCCCTCATATTAGCTTCTGTGTCACTTGGACATGTCCCATTAGTCTTTGATTGACTCCTGGCTTTCTGGCACAACAACATGTCAAAGATTCATTTTATGTTTCCTGACCCAAATCTGGATCCAGTACTTGGGTTCTGGGGAATGTTATTTAGAGTCCAAAATGTAGACTCCCTTATTTTGGGGTGATTACTGTCCTCTGGACCTTTGCAGTTATAAAGCTAAGAAATAGATATTTTTGTAAAAAAGCAAAACAAAACCCCAAAACATCATGAAATAATTCTGGTACTTCCAATACAAATTTAACATCATAGAGTTTTCATTTAACTTCTTGAAATTTAAACTTGAAACCCTTTTCTCTTAAACTAATAATTTTGCTTCTTAACAACATTGACATTATTATTTATTTGCTTTAGCTTCATAAATAAATGTATGTGTGTTTGTGTATGCATGTGTATAAACTAGTTTCAGATTAGTAATACTAATATTACTACCAATAGCTATTGAATTAAATTTAATTTATGAAGCGCTGCTTGTAATTAGAATTCATTCCACTTAGGATGTGTATTCTAAATAGTATGTTCTAAAGTCCCTTGAAATGAATCTATTCTCTGTGTCATAATATCATGGATTTGATATATTTGTTAGGTTAAATTGTTTCCATTTGTTTTCATTTTGATGGCAATAATTTTATTTTTGATTTAAAATCATTTTTGTGAAACATTTCTTTCTTCAATTACTCCTTCTCCCTTCTGTTACTATTTTCTCTCAAGAGAAGTGATTCTCTAAGTGTGATCTCCAAAACAGCTGCTTCAGCATCACCTTAGGTCTTGTTGGAAATGCAAATTTTGGGGCCTAGATTTCAGGCCTACCAAATCAGAAACTCTGGGAAATGGGTCCAGCTATCTGTTTTAAAAAGCCCTGCAGGGGATTCTTATGCCCCTAAAGTTTGAGAAACACTGATCTAGCAATACCATTTTTATTAGTTTTTCCTTTTAATCAAATTAGTGTATATATTCATACATTTCAAATTAGTGTATATATTCATACATTTCCTTTTTTCTTATTCATATATTAGCAACCTATAAATACAGTTCTGTATCATGCCTTTGGAAAAATATTTTTTGCATATAATTCATTTTGAATTTTGCCCAAATATTTCTGGGGGATGGTTCCTAGAAGTGTGATGGCTAGAGAGATAGCTAGTAATTTTTAAAGATATTTTCAAATTCCTTTACCTGATGTTATAGACTTTTGAACTCCCATTAGTTGTTTACTATACCTTGCCAATAGAGAATTTGTCAGACATTTGTAGGTTTTCCCAACTAATAGAACAGAGTTTGTCTCACTGAAGTTTTTATTTGTTTTCCCCTAATAAAAGTGAGTTTGAGCGTCTATTCATACATTCAAATGCCATTTTCATTTCTTATTCTGTGAATGTGTGCTTATACATTTTGTATATTTTTTCTATCAGCCTGTATGTCTATTTCTTATTAATTTGCAGGAACTCTTGATATATTATGGATATTAGCAGTTTAACCATAAATATTTTTTCTCAATTTATCATTTGTCTTTAAAAAAAATCTTTTTATTGTGAAATATTATCAAAAATATTTACAAAAATAATAGAAATCCCATTCAGACATCTCCAGCATACCACTATGATCCTAGGACCAGATTCATCAATTTCAACATTTTGTCACATTTGTCTTCCTTCTCTCCTACCCTCTATCTCTCCCTTCTTTCCTGCTTTCTTTATCTTTCTCTCTCATCTGTCTCTATCTGTCATCAACTATTTTCTGAATACTTGGATGTACGTTGCATATATCATGCTCCTCAAACACTAATACTGCTGTGTACATTCCTAAGAACAAGGATATTCATTTGTGTAACTACCTTAAGTGCAGTTATCAAGGTCAAGCAATTTAATGTTGATATAAAGCATAGATGCTATATTCTATTTTTATCTTATTCCCAAAAATGTCTTTTGAGCCATTTCTCCTCCTTTGCTAGAACGTATCCAGGGTCATGTATTATATTTAATTGTCATTTTCTCTTTAGCTGCTTTTTTATTGTGCGGACATATATACAACATAAACTTTCCCATCTCAGCCACTCCCAATCATCCTATTCAAGGGACTAATCACATTTACAATAGTTTACCACCTTCCATTATCAAAAGTTTCCCAACTCCCCAAACAGAAACCCTATGCCTACTATGTTTTAACTCCCCATTTCTTCTTGCCCTTATCCCTGGCAGCCTGTACTTCAACTTCTGTGTCTATGAGACTGCATATTCTTTGATATATTCTTTGTAGTTACAATGGAACTTAAATTTAACATTCCAAATCTATGACAAGGTCATTTGCTTTGATATTTGATTTTCTACAAGGAACAACACTTAAAATATCTAATTACTCCTTCCTCTCCCCTACCATGCAATTTTACTGAATGTAATTGTCTTAGTTTCAATCTTCGTATGCTTAGGTACACTTAAACTACAATTACTTGGTTTATCAATTTCAAGTGAAATGCTTAGCTCACATTTTATTTCATATATTATCTTAAAATGTAGCCAGGAGATTCATACCTAATATCTATTCTACTTTCCATGTTCTTTTCCTTCCTCTTGCATTTTTAATTGGTTGCTTTATGTATACATGGTCAAAATATTTGGCATTTACATACTATTTTGACTCCATTATCCATATCTTTTAGTCTTAGTTTCACAGTTAGCTATAATCAGTGCTCACCTCTTAACCTTATACTGAGGCTCCTATAATCTTCATGTGCTGGGTGGTTCTAGTAGCTTCTTTAGGAAAGGATTATAGGAAAATATTTCCTGAGTTCAAGCATGTTCAAAACTCTTTTTCTATGAGTTAAATAAAGAATAAATAAAGAATAATTTGATAAGATATAAAATTTTTAGTTCATATTTTCTTTCACTGAGTGTATTGAAAATGTTGCTCCAGTATTTTCTAGCATAAAATGTTGCTGTTGAGAAGATCGATTTCAATCTGATGTTCATTTTTCCTGATAAATGAGCAAAGGTGTTTTCTTTATTGTAAATTTCATTAATTTTACTAAGCTATGCCTAGTGTTGACCAGTTTGCATCATTTCTCCTAGGTATACAGATTCAAGACTCTTTAAATTCAGAAAATTTCCTTGAATTGCGATTTTAAATGTTAGTTTTGTCTTATTTTATATCAGATTCTACTCCTTGATGAAAACTCTTGATTTCAGCAAGACTGATATTTCTCTACTCTATGATACATAGACTACTTTTCAGTCATGGGATAGAAAAACATAGAAAGACCAGTTGTATTTCAACCTTCCCATCCTGGACCATCCTCCACAGCGTGTGTTAGAGAGGAAAATATTAATGGTAGAAGAGGCACAAGTTAACTTTGTAGTGCTGCACTGCAATATCTCAAGAGATACCTGGCACTATAACCACGGATAGGTGTCCTTTAAACCAAGCTTCCAGGCCAAATATATATATATATTTAAGACAGTAATTGTTACTTTTGCTTATTTCCTAGTTGTCACCTTATGGTTCTCCAGTATTATATTGGATCTCCTTTGTTTGCTAGCTTTCAATTTCATATTAATCTTTGTTTTAAAGTCAACTTCTCTCTCTCTCTCTCTTTGATATCCTTCACTTTTCCCTTTCCAGTCTCTATTTCTTTACTTTGCTTCCATGGCATCTGTTTGCTTTTAATTTAGTAATTTCTCATTTTTTACTTTTTTCCCCCAATTCTTTCTTGACGTCTGTCAATTCTTATTTTTTATTTTTCATAACTTTTGAAAAAAGTTATATATTGATTTCCTAGGGTTTATAACAAAGTATCACAGACTGGATTGTTTAAACTAACAGAACTGCATTCTCTCACAGTTCTGGAGGGTAGAAGGCTTGGTATCTTCTGAAGGTTCTGAGGGAGACTCTGGCCCATGCCTCCTTCCTAGTGTCTGGTGGTTCTCAGCATCCACGGTGCTCCTTCCTTGTAGACATATCACTCCAGTCTCTGTCCCCATTCTCACATGGCATTCTCCTCTCTACCTCTGTGTCTTCTCATCGCCTTCTTATAAGGACACCTCATCAGATTTAGTGTCTACCTTAATCCAGTATAACCTCGTTTTAACTTAATTAATTACATTTCCATATTTATAAATAAGGCCACATTCTGAGATTCTGGGTGGACATAATTTTTTGCTTGAGACACTATACCACCCAGTACCCTGCACAACTCCTGGATATAAGAAATGCTATATTCCTTAATTATTTAAATCTGAATATCTTTCTGTAGAGCTATGATAGCACCCTGCCAATAACAGGTTTAATTTAAAAAGCTCTTTTGTGGCTTCTTCCCCAAACCCTTTTATTAACGCAGAAGCCAGAATCAGAGCAGAATTGAGGCTAGAAAACTTGGGAGGAGTCTAGTCCTGTGCCCATGGTTGTTGCCTTCTTTATTCTGGCCCCTTTGGCTACATGATACTGCTTTAAAAGCTGGTTTTGTTGGCATTTTGCTTTGGGTGGCCTTAGAGATGTTTCTCAGAGGACTTCACTACATTGACCGGAGATATATGAGAGATTTTCAATTTTCTCTAAACATCACTGTCCAAACTCTACTATGCATCTCTCGACATCTGGAATACTTCATTCAACAAGTATTTATTCACTCTGACTCAATTCAGGATGCAGGAGGGGGTAAATCCATACCTCTTTCTAAGATTTAGGCATTTTCAACTTTTTATGCCCAGACCTCTTTTGTTCACTACTCTCTCATCACATTTAACTCTTCTGTGAGCCATTTAGCCTCTCTTTTTCAAAAAGACTAAAACACATTTTTGTACGTGTAAGGACATTTTATATCTTTAGACCTTTAGAGACACATTTTTCTTCTCTTTTCTGGGTATGATTGGAGCTTAGGAAAGGAAGTGCCAACTCTAGTTACCACGTTCCTAATACACTCTGTTATATGCATTTTCACTCATTTATGCCTACCTCAATACAATAAAAATAATTAATGAGGGGGTATGGTTCAGTAAAAGTCACAAAATCCTATGGTTATTAAGATGTATAATTCATTAAAAAAATCTTTGCAACTTTTCTGCCAATGATGCTTTGTCAGTTATTTCTCCCCCAAAAGAAGAGACTAAGATGGGATTAGGAATTTTTTGAATGAAACACCTGCAAGGATAAAGAAAGTGGGAGTTTTCATATTACAATAAAGGCCTTACACCTGTGAAAGAAGGGAGCCATTGGGTACTAAGAGATTCAGACTTCACTCAGTTTTGGAAAAGTGTTGGCTGGGCCAAGGAGAAACTCTCAAGCAAAAGTTGCCCTTGGGAAAAAAAAATCGTCCTTGGGAGGAATTCTGCACGAGGAAGGAATCACTTGGGTCTAGTACACTTGCCATGCACAGTCATTGACTAGGAGCATCCAGGGGGCAATGGGCCTGGTATGATGAGATGCATCCCACAGTGTGCCAGCTGCGGATTGTCAGTCAGCTGTATTCCCTTGTAATCGGTTCTCTTGATGAGAGATCTGAGCAGGCCATGCCCATGGCTGCTACTGGTGCCTACTTGCCATGGATAGCCAATTTTACAAAACCATTTTCATTTAACATTTTTAATATTAAAACAGTTTTAACATTGTATTCTTCCAAAAATTCCAACAGGGATGAATAATCGACAATTCTCGTTGTTATTCGATATTCCTAATATGTTTACTAAGGACTTAAATATTATTTAATTTAGAAAATGTGACAGGAGTAGGTAAAATATCATTCATCATTCCAATAATCATTATTAGATAATGCTGTTTCTTTAGTTTTCCTTCTCATTTTTCAAAGATAGAGTACTCAAAACTGGCTGAAAAGTCCAAAGACACTAACTGGATATTCCTGTTTCAGATCAGTCTGTCCTTTTGACCTTTTTGATTTTGATCTACAACCAATTTGTTTTCAACTGAATCATCTGCTTCCAAAAGGATGAGAAAAAACTGCCTAGCCTGGAAATCAGGTTATCTGTGGTTCAATTCTGTCTCCTTAAAACGTAGTTGTGTGGCCTTGGGAAAAATTACTTTACCCCGTTGAGCTTCAGTTTCCACATCTGTGAAATGAGTTTGCAGAGTCTAGGTTTCATCTAGTCTATGAAATATTGTAGCTGAAGTCTGAGGTAATGGATAAAATGTTTCTACATTTGTCATGAAAAAAAAACTAAACTGAAGGTTTGGAAGCCCTGATTAGGACAGGTGTGTTGACATCGAGTATATTGGAGAATGGAATTAATATTTACAACAAACTTCCAGGCATGAAGGATAGGTTAATCATTTCCACAAGATAAACTTTAACAAGGATGAGGTGGGTGGCTTGTCTGTTTTTTAAAAAATACATTTTTAATTTTAGAACAGTTTTAGATTTTCAGAAGTAATACTAAGGTAGCACAGAGTGCTTATTTGTTTTTATTTTGCACTGAAGTTTAAGAAATAATAATGTGGTAGGTGACAATGGTGGTGGCAGGGGGCAAGGATGGGGCTAGTGGGGTGGGCTGCGGAGAGATTTGACTTAAAATATTTTGGGAGGAAATAACTTCAGCATATTATTTGAGGCACTGTTGACATTACGTGACT
This sequence comes from Tamandua tetradactyla, assembly GCF_023851605.1. Taxonomy (NCBI): domain Eukaryota; kingdom Metazoa; phylum Chordata; class Mammalia; order Pilosa; family Myrmecophagidae; genus Tamandua; species Tamandua tetradactyla. The sequence continues at coordinate 128,556,985 of NC_135327.1, read as the reverse complement.
ATCAAAAAAGCTAATGAAAGCTTAGGCTACAATATTCAAAGCACTAGATCCAGAATAAGAGAGACAACAGTCATCGTGTGCTCTAACCTGGCTAGTGCTCACCTGGAGTCCTGTTTCTGGTCTGGGGGACTATGTTTTAAAAGCAACATTGAACAGTTTGGAGGAGATCTGATGAAGAGGCATCAGGATGATGAAAGATTTGGGAATTATTATATAAGAGGAACTAAATAAGAAGGAGAGGTTTAGCTTGAATGAAAGAAGAGAGCAGGGATATGCAATCAATCCCTTTTAAAATTAAATTTATTTTAAAACTAATTGTTCCAGTTTGTAAGCTGCTGGAATGTGATATACCAGAAACAGGATGACATTAAAAAAAAGAGAATTTATTAAGTTGCAACTTTACAGTTCTAAGTTTGTAAAATGTCCAAAGTAAGAGAGAGCCATAAAAATGTCCAAATTAAGGCATCCAGGGAAAGATACCTGGGTTCAAGAAGGCCGATGATGTTTGGGGCTTCTCTCTCAGCTGAAAAGGCACATGGCGACTTCTGCTAGCTTTCTCTCCAGGAATCTTCAACGGCGTCCCTGGGACTCTGTCCATTCCATTGGCTCTGTCAGTTTGGGTTGCTCTAAAGCTTTTTCCAAAATAGTTCCCTCTTAAAGGACTCCAGTAAGCAGCCCCACATCTCTGTAGAAACCATCTAATCAAAAGTTACCACCCCCTATTGTGTGGGTTACATCTCCATAGAAACAAATAAAAAAGAGCCCACTCAATAATATTGAAGGAGGAGCAAAGGACATGGATTTTATTGAGCACATAATAACTTCAGACCTGGCACACTACGTAATCTCTTTATATTATTTAAAAATCAAAATGATAAAAAAGGTGCACATTGTTCCCACTCCCATCTCCACTCCTCGGTTCCCCTTCCCAGTTTAGATATGATTTTTATTAGTTTCTTTGGAATCCTTCCAGTGTTTCTTTAGGCAGTTACAAGCAAATACACACATCCAAAAGGAACTATACTGTTGGGAAGTGAATCATGTATGCCACGTGATTCCAGCCTTAATCCGTGATTCTGTGGGTGTGAGTCCATTTGTAAATAGGTCCTTTGAAGATGTTGTTATTAGTTAAGGCGAGGAATCGTTAGTGAGAATTTCTTTGAGGATCCTATTTAGATGAGGTCAGATGGAATGAGGGTGGCCCTTAATTCATATGACCGGAGATCTTATAAAAAGATTTGGGCCCAGTGAGCCAGAGAAGCCAGAAGTCAGAAGGAGAAGCCATGTGGGAAAGGCAGAGATGCAAATCCAGGAACCCCAAGGATTGTGGCAGCCAGCACCAGAATGATACAGACTCAGGAGGAAGCATGGCCTGTCAAAAACTTAATTTTGGACTTCTAGCCTCAAAACTGTAGGCAATAAATTCCTGCTGTCTAATCCAACCCACTGTGAGGCATTTGTGATAGGAGCCCTCACAAACTAAGACACAATATATATGTTGTTTTGCACCTTGCTTTTTAAGTTTTTGAACTTAACAATAAATTTTGGAGATCTTTCCATAAGTGGAGAAAGGGCCCCATTTGCTTTAAGCAGCTGCATAGAATTCCATTCTGTGAAAGCATTTGAAAGCATCGTGGTTTATTGAACTGGCCTCAAAGGTGAGCACTTGAGTTGTTTCTCACTGCTTCCCTTTTGCAATGTTGTCATTCAGGAAAAACAAGAAAAATGAACAGCAACACATATGTTTTATTTCAAATGCCTGCAGGCAGCTCTGTAGAATAACTTCTCAGAAGGTGAACTCCAAGGCAAAAGTTAAATGCATTTTCAAATTTGAGAAATAATACATAATTATAAAAATATTACGTAATTATACAAATATTACATAGTTTCTCATAGTAGGGGCTGTCCAAGTTGGCACACCCATCATCAGTGCATGAGAATGCATGTTTCTTCAGCCTTGCCCACAGCATATGTGCTCAAATGTTTGGATATTTGCCCATTTGATAAGTGAAAAGTGGCATCTTGGTGTGGTTTCAACTTTGGTGTGTCTCGTTGCGAATGAATTAGCGTATTTTTTCATACATTGGAGAGTCTTTTTTTTTTTTTTTCTGCAAACTCTTTCCCTACCCTTTGTATAATTTTCTGCTGGGTGGGTAGCAGTTTTTAGAACCAGGTTCACTCCCCTTTGGCATTTGCTTCTACAAGCCCAAAGCTGCTTGTGCACACACCTGTAAGATTTTGTCTGTGGGCTTTTTTCTTGATAGTGTATGGGGCCCGTGTGTAGGAAAAGTCAGAAGCGCAGGAAAGTTAATGCCATGGAAGGTACTCTCCACCAATGATGACTGGGAATTTGTTGGATAAAAATCTTAGATTCCTTTCTCCTCAGTGGGAAAATTCTGGGGTATATTTGTCACAATCTCTCAGAACTGAACTTCAGTTATTCACAGTGGTAACTGGCTTGAAAGCCCAATTTATTCTTTCCTTCCCCTGTCTCCTGGTCCACTCTGTTGGCAGTATTTATTGATTTCACTTCCAGGATAAGCTATCTGTGCCGGAATCCTTACCTTAGGGTCCGGGGCTTAGGGACCCAGACGAGCCCGGCAGAGCTCTCCTGGGTGCTGCTCCAAGCATGGCCTGCACACGGTGCTGGGTGGCAAACTGTGGGTTACCAGTCTGATAATTTCAGAAATTGAGATTGGATTTAGAAATGTTTATAACAATTTGACATTGCCACAGTATTTAAGTGTGGGATTTTTGTATGCAATAGACACATTGGTCTGTGATGAAATGTAAAAGGCAAAAACAAACAAAGAGAGTGGCCTCCACCTCTGATAGGCAGCCCTAAGAAAAATGAGAAGTTATGAGTATTAAATTTTGGGTTATATAGAAGAGAAAGCTTTCTGATACTTACCCAGAATGCCTAAAACTGGAAGAAACTTCCTTATAGGGGCAGTGACTACTCTCTCATGAGACTTAGCCTGCTTGGCTGGCTGTTAGAGGTGCTGGAGAGAATGCCTGTGCTCAGTGGCAGATCTCTTTCATGTTAGCATTCTGCTCTAATCAAATGAGAATAGTCATACAATCATTCTTTTGAATTGCCTTCTTAGTATGAAGAAAGGACTAATAAAATGAAACTGACAAACTGGTGGTGCTCCTTCAAAAATTTGTTGACTTAAATAAATCAGAGGAGGAAAAAATAAAAGAAAAAATTGTAGGAGAAAACTTAATTCTAGATCACATTCTGACAGTTTTGATGTTCTGTGAAGTCTGTCCAGCTGCCCTCCATAATTACAAAACTGGGAAGGCGGTTACAAGTAATGGGATTGAACGATCATCATTATTATTATTTTTTAACCTGAGATTCTTCAACTCAGGTTAAAAAATACTAAATGGAAAAGTGTTGTGAGATTTCCTGGGTGAGTCACTTGATTTCAAGAACAAATAAGTTCACTCAGTACACGGAGTGATAAAGTAAACAGAGAGAAAGTAAACATTTGTCTTTCAGCTGCTGGAGAAGAGTTGTAGTCTCCTGACTGCACCTTTGAGTGCAGTCGGGATTGTTCCTTCCTCCATGTGAACAAAGCTCCCTTTGGAGTTTATAAAATCTTGTGGCCAGACTGGAGTGGGAAGATTAAAATGGCAGTTGCCATCGGGTTAACTCAATGCTGAAATCATGGATGCGAGGTTATTATAACCCTATAGGATATATTAATAAGCAAAGGTAGAGTATTGAGGATGGGGAAATCTAGAATATTTAAAATGCTAATGAAACTTGCATTTTCAAAATAACTCAAAGCAAACAAACAAACAAAAAAGAGTTACCAGTGGTTCATGTGGTCTAATTTTATTTAGATGCAGAGGGATAGTTTGGAGGACACATGGGTGCCCTCCGTTATATGGTGTTGAAGGAGAACAGCCTTGGATTCAGACTGCCTTCGCTCAAATTCCAGTTCTGACTATTAAGAGGTGTAGGAACTCAGGCGAGGCACTTAATGTTTTAGCCTCAGATTCTTCATCTGTCAAATGGGGATAATAAGAGTACTTAAAATAATTGTTTTAAGAATTAAGTAAGATAATGTATGTCAAGTTTTTAGTATGGTCCTTGGCTCATAATAGCATATAATAAACTTAACTAAAAATTCTCTTGAAGCAAACGGGGGATGGTACTGGGTGCTTCTGTACTGGTTTGGCTAGGGCAGGTGTGTCCTACTCTTGTACGCTCCCCTTTTCTCTAACCCCCCCCCCCCGCCCCATTCCTTTGCCTTTCACCCTTGATCCTTCCCCTCCTGAATTTGACCCTTCTCTTACTTTCCCTTATCTGAGCGCTCAGGGTTTTGCTTTGAGCTTGATGAAAGGTAATTCATAGCAGAGTACCTTATTCTCCTTTCCTAAATTCTTCTGAACAAATCTTTAGAAGACTGGGAGGTTATATTGTAATTTCAATTCACTCTAAAAAGCTGGAATAGGACCATGTAAAGATGTTTTTGGATTTCTATTGAGTGTGTGAGCGAGTGTGTGAGAGTGAGTGTGCATTGACTAAGTGGTGGTGGGGATGTTGTGGTGGTAGCAGCGTTGAGAATGGTGAGCTCTGTGTGGGACACCTTGATGGTCATTTCACCTTGAATTAGGGAGGAGTTTCAGAGCTTCTGAGCTCCCAGAGGTGAGATTCGTTGTACATATGTAGCATTATCATGGCTCTTTTGTGATCCCTGAGCAATAAGTGAATGTAGACCTTTATAATGAATTTCTAATGGAAGTAGCTTTTGAGTAGGAGCTTTTCCATTTGCTTCCATCTTACTCCAGGTTACCAGCCTCTTTTAGTTTATCAGATTTTATTTCAAAGCATAATAACACCCATCAGGGTTGTTGCTGTCCAGTTGTGTGGGTTATTTAGTATCTGGTCTCAAAGGCTGAAATCCAACCCCAAGTCCACTTGCTAAGCCATTAGCCCTGACCGCATGGCGTCTTCCTAGAGGAAAGAGAGCCTTTGTCTAACTCTCACAAAATTCTGCATGGGATAGTACAGTCCTCTCTATTTAGCTGTCTGATGCTTTCCCTCTCTGAGAGAGATTCTGAAGCATACAGAGAATGTACCACCCAGCTGAGCTCAAGCATCTATTGCATGAAGCTGCAAATCTGTTAATGCATTTTTAAACCTATTTACTGCTCTCCTTTCCCTGATGCCTGAAGGGAGATATTTTTAGTCCCAGATACTGGAGCTACTGTGATTTAAAAACCTTTCATTCACTGTCTTTAGAAGCCTGATGAGTCAAAATCAGGATTAAGCAGAACTAGAAAATATTTTTTTAAATAAAGTTTAATGAGCACTATTTACAAAAGCAATCATGTGTTAACATAAGGAGACATACAAAAAATAAAAGATCTATGAGTTTGATAAGATTTTTTTCCCTAAAATACAGGAAATATACCAGCAGTAAGGAAATTCATTCTTTTTTTTTTTTTTTTAACATAAAAGAGTTTGGACCTGTTAAAATGAATCCTCGTTAAAGAAATCGAAGGTGTTAGCTGTATTAAAGTAGTTAAATTGGTTTGATGGTTTTGAGAGGAGGACAGGTTGTTGAGAAGGGAATGAAGGAAATTGGCTTTCTCTGCTCAGTTGGGGTCGATGGTATGGCCTGACAATGGTCAGTTTTTGTCACGCACTCAGGTAGAGCATTTTTACTAGGCTATAATTGTGTAGTCCCGTTTACTCTAGGAAAGCTGTTTACTTAGGTTTGGCATTTTCTATTTTTAGTTTGAGCTATGACCCAGTGAAAACATATTACTCTTTCATGGGAAAGGAGCCTGGTGAATCCTAAAGACTTTTTCCAGACCAGTCTGGATAAGACTTAATTTTTAATCAAGCAACTGACACTCAGGCAAAAGAGCAGAACATGTGGTTGTTTTTCATGAGATGGAGTGGGTTGATGTTTTCTGCTTCCCACGGATACATGCAGGGGTCAGCACCATAAATGATGGCTCTCTTAAAAGTCTTCTGGCTTTTTTTGTATGCTTACTTGGGTGAGAGCAAGGATAAATTAATGGCACATAATTTCTGTGTATCTTCTCAGCCATTTATAAATGACTTTACATTGAAATAACAAAATCTATAAAGGTGTGTTGAAACCAACAGTCTCATCCAATGCTGATGATATTGATAAGGCCACTTTAAAAATAAATCTGCAACATTTACCAAATTTTATTGAAAGTTATTTAATTTTATAATCCCACTTCTTGGCAATTCTGAGGTAATGATTGAAAATATGGAAAACATTATAAGCACAACGATAATCTCTGAAGTGTTGTTTTCATTAAAATGGATACACTCTCCAAGTCTAATTAAGGAAGTGGTTAAATGTTCATGAGATGAAATATTATGCAACCATTAAATACATGTAAATACTGTGGAATTAAGAGAGCAAAGTCTCTAATAAATGAACACGGAAGAATGCAAAATTGAATAGACATGGAAAAAAAAACTTTCCAAAAAGCTTGATTGGAAAAGAATCTGAACTATAGGTGATTTTTAATGTATTTTAATGATTTTGTATAATGTCAGTGTAATAATAAAAGTGGTAACAAAAGAGGAAAATAAATATCTTTGTGGAGTGCATTAAAAAAGGTTAACTCAGTGACTTTTGGTTATTTTGGTATGTGGAAAGATTAGGCGTAAGGTTTCTTTTAGCTCCCTGTTTGAGCTAGAAAGGTAATCTTGTTGAAAGTCATCTTGGAAATGGCCATCAGTTTTGAAAACAAAGAACCATTTTGCATTCCAGGAAGGATCAGAGAAGGAACCAAGTTTCCTATTCCAACTGCTGCTCACACCTCTCTGCCCCTGAGTTTTCCATCTTTTTCTTTGGTCTACATGTTGGTCAGACTTAAAATTTCAGACTATTTATCCCACTTCACTGCTTAAAATTATAATGAACTATAATATCTTTCCATAGATGGTTGTATTGAACAATGTATTAGCTAGGGTTCTCTAGAGAAACAGAATCAGCAGGAGATATCTGTTAGTCCAAAATTTCTGAAAGTGTCTCATGTAACCGTGGGGATGTAAGAATCCAAGGTCTGTAGGGAAGGCAGCTCCAATGAAGGTCCTCAACAAATTCTCAGGAGAGGCTGGCTGGCTGAAGCTGGGAAGAAGAGTGATTGTCTCTTCTGAATCCTCCTTAAAAGCCTTCTGGTGATTAGATTAAGCTTCACTCATTGCAGAAGACACTCTCCTTAGTTGATTGCAAATACAGCCAACTGATCATGATTTAAGTCCATGAAATGTTCTCACAGCAACAGACAAGCTAGTGTTTGCCTGACCAGACAACTGGGCACCATCACCTAGCCAAGGTGACACATGAACCTGACCATGACAAACATTATTTGGAACATACAATTTATAAAACATGCCAAGGCAAAAAGCCTAATATCAAACATAGCATAGTTCAACTTTGCTTTGCAATATTTACTTAGTGTGCTGTCTAAAATTCTGGTTTATTTGAAATTTTTTGTACAAGAGCTCTTATTAACTCTGCCATGCTTGTTGCCCACTGAGAAAATCCATGTGGCCATCCCTCCATTTTTAATCAATTTTTCCTATATCTATTCCTTGTAGAAGAAGGATCTTATGTCAATTGTAGAGATTTGCATATATCCAAGACATGCTTACTTCCAATGAATTGTGATATTTCTATTATAAAATATTTCCCCAGAACACTCATTTGTATTAGTTAAGAATTAAGGAGTACATTTAACTACAGAATTCATCATGACAATATTTATGATTGCCTTGACTTTAAAAAAAACAACAAAAAAATCTCATTCTTTCTACTGCATTTGGCCTTCTTCAATCATATGTAATAAAACTTTTGTCGGTGGTACCATCTTACTGTTTTCTCTTTCACTCCACTCCATTACTTAAGCCAGAGGAGGAAGTTGCATATGCTTCTGGGTTTTGCAGGACATTAGGTCATGCAAGTTGCCCACAACAAAGCAACTTCTTAATGTGAAATGACAAAGCTAATCTCAGGCTCAGCCCAGTCGTGGGAAAAGTTGAGGCAGGGGACCCGCGCTGATTTATCAGTAACCTCAGATTAAATCTTGTGTTATCTTCCAATCTGCTGATCTTTCAAAGCTAGGAAAAGTTTCCTTCTCTTAACTCCACAGATTTAAGGTCAGGAAGGGAGAAAAGAGCCTTCCTGACTGTATCATTATTCTTCTCTTACCAGTTAATGCTATAGTTTAGAAGTCTGCTTTAAATATCTGTTTTTTCATTTAATGTGGATTTTGAAATTTTTGCATTTCTTTCCCAACCCTGGCGGATCCGGGTGAGGGCCTTGTCTACACATGGCATGATGAGGGCAAACTTGAGCACCAGCACGGTGCAAGGAATGATGAGCGCCAACACGTAGGCCGAAGGAAGGCACCATCTGAGAATTGAAGGGCTGAGGAATCTCTTCCCTCCATACACCAGGGTGTGTGCTGTGCACAAGATCAGGGTCAAGTAACCCAGTTTGGACTACAAACAAGAAACAAAAATATGTTTTTTTTCACTACCTTTAAAGTGAGATACTAAGCTCGTAAGAGTTTTTTTTTTTCCTTTTAATCAACAACCACACACATTCAAGATCTATAATATTTAGGGCATTCTGATAATTACTGAAGGAAGTGTCAACTCTCCTTCAGGATGATAAATATTTCATTTGAAAAAAGAAAGAAAAAAAGATGTTCCTCACAAGAGAAATGCTGGTTTCATCTTCACCTGGCTGGATGGGAGAGTTTCGCAGGAATAAACTCTTTTGAGTTAGAATTCATAATATACATTGCCTCCCTTCCCCAGCAGTAAACTTCTTTTACTGGTCTCTTTTTTGTGAAGGTCAGAGATGAATAAGACACTATACATCCTCACGAAATACCCTTACTGACTAAAAGCAGATGCCAGCTAATTTCTATAGTAATAAAAAGCAATTAGGGTATTTTCGTTTTTTTTTTTTGCCTAAATTCTAAAGTGCAATGTTTGTTTCTGTCTTAAGGCCTTGAATAAAGGTGTTAACATGAGAAAATGTTGACTGCAATTGTCCCCCCCACCCCATGTAGAAAGTTCCTGGGGTCACACTTTGAGAACCATTGGTCTATAAGAGTAGTTAGTAACAGCCTTCAGTGAGGTGTCTGGGTGGTTGATACATAGAAAGATATTTCTCTGTCTTATAGACATTAAGTTTGGGTGATGACAGTCTATCATATTTTGCTTCAAAGGTTTTACACTTTAACACATGCCTTTGCATATGGATATGTCCATACTGTTAGAGGTGATTTTCAGAAGTAGAAATTTTGTCATTGGGTTTATCTTCACCTCTCACCAAGTACATCTCCACCCAAAGCATAATCAATTTTGGTGTGTTTTCACTCTAGAATTTGAGCTGTGGCTCTGAAAGCAGTTATGAATCTTGGCAAGGGATGCCCAGCTAACAAGTCAAAACATTACAGAACTGCCTCTTTTTTTGTACCTGAGCTTAGCATTTTGTAATTTGCACTTGCTTCAGTTGCCATTCCGATGAGGTTGCTTAGGGAAGTGATGGAACGAAATGAATAATTAGGCATCACAGAAGAGAAAAACGAGCACATTTGTGAAGCCATACTCATTTTGCAATTTGTAACAGAATAGATCTTGGAAGTCCTTACCTGGACAAATCGGAACTCTCTCCAGTTGACGGTGTTGCTAACTGACGGCAAAGAAGTGATTCCTAAGAGTACAAACAGAAAAAATCCAAGGATTCCAAGAGCCACATATGAATCACTTCGCCAGGCCAAAGTAGTACTAAATGGATCATCTTTATTAGTTGTCACCTAAGGAAAAAAAAAATCATAAGCAATTTTAAATAATTACATTTTTACAAATTGCTCACACTTGTAAGGGGACTGAAAAATACCTCTGAGTGGTTTATTTGTTCACAGTAAATTGTGGAGTATATCTTACTAATAATTTAAAGATAATTGAAGAGAAAAATACATATAATAATTATGCCTTTTGTAGAAAAATTGGTTCTGCTGGGACTTTATTATAATATTTAACTCCAAAAGTGGTGCTGGGAGTTTTAACTTGACCTATAAATGCTAAAACAAAGTAAACATTTACTTAAATTTTCCTTACATACGACTTTTTGGTTCCTTAGCAAAACTTGATGTGGTCAAATGATTACATCGGTATTCAATTTTTTTGCTTTAGGCTGATTCTTCAGACACAAAAATTTGGGTTCTCATATGTATAGTATGTTGTAATATAGCATCAGCTATTTGACACCAGAGGTTGAGAGGAATTAGGCTTTTGCAGTGTAACTATTTAACTGTTTCTCAAGAATCTCCCATGTATTATTAGGAAAATAATATAGAGAAACCCATAGAAACATCATCAATGAGTTTATTTGCCAATGTTTGAGAAGGATCAAAGTCAGACATTTCTGAATTAGCACTGACTTACAGAACTTTCTCTGGGATAACTATAAGAATCCCTAAACTGATTCCCTCTGAATTTCTTTTACTGTGTAGAAGATAATCTTTGACATTTTCCCAACCTGCTCAGTTTTCTAGTTAGCGAGGAGAACTTCCCACAAATCAAACATCAAAGTGCATTTGCAAGGCAAGAGTTGGATTTATAAGGACCGTTTCGTGAATTTGTTTACATTCCTGTGGCACAGGTTTGGGCAATCCTTTACTTACAACACGATTGGCTGCAACAACCAAAAGAAAGTAGCATGACTAAAAATAAAAGCTTGAGAGCACACTGGTTCACGTTTACTGACTGCGATCCAGAGTAATTCAAGTAGGTATCTTGAGCTCCCAGATGTATCTGTTTGTCAGTACCCCAGCCAGCTCTGGGAATACAGTTCTGGGCCCTCATGAACATGGGAATTCAACTTTTATTCTCAATAGCTATGAGAACTCTGAATTAAATTCACTAAAAAAACAGACACGAGGCTTCTAATTCTAGCTACTTTAAAAAATAATGCTGGAGGGTGCAAGGGTAGTTCAGTGGTAGAATTCTTATCTGCCATATGGGAGACTGGGGCTCAATTCCCAGTCCATGCACCTTACCCACCAAAATAACAACCAAAATAAACAAACAAACAAACAAAAATTCAACAAATGGTGCTGCAATAATGGGATACAAACATGGAAAAATAATGAAATGTGACCTTATCATAGCGCGTACAAAAAAAATAATAGCGCATCAAATACTGATTTTCTACAGTTGGGAAGTAGAACATGATATAGCAACTTTCCGCTTTGATTTAATTAAAAGGAGAGTAAAAATGAGTAGAAATTTACCTGGGTAATGGTTGTGTTTTTTAACCTCCATCGCACGTAATAGCGGATAGGAATCACCAGTGTGTAGAGGACGTGAACGAAGGCAAAGCCCAGTGCTACCAAGCCAAGCTGCTTTCTGCAAAGCATCCAGTGGTCAAGCCAGTCTGGGAACCGGCGGTATTTTGTACCTCGATAAAGCTGCAGAATGGCAGCAATAACTCCAGGGAGGTAAACTAAGGCAAGCAGGACAAGGGCTGTTATTGGACAGATGCGATTTGGAATAGAAATAGCCATGCGGAATGTTTCATCCTTCTTCTCATAAACATAAGGGTAGATTACATCTCTTATAACACAGTAGAAAAAGAAGAAGATACACAATGCAGCAGACAGATAGAGTGGGAATCTCCACATGGGAAAGAGTTGCAGTGGGTAGTTTTCAATTTCTCTGGCTGCCATAAGGGATCCTTTATCCAACGGAGTAAGTCCAAGAGTGCGAACAATATCCATCACTCTTCGCTTAGCTTTGCTGTCATTTCCACAGACAAATACCTGGGTGAAAGGAATTAATTGATTCTGTATTTATTCTTTACTTAATTATTTTGGAAGTTTATGTAAGCACTGTGCAGAACAATGAATTGCTTTACAAAGAAGGACATAGAATTAACATATTTAACCAGATGATATTTCAGACTTGCATGTGTGCTGGATAGCTAAGGACCTGGCTTTTAGGTTGAGGGCAGTTTTAGGCACATCACCCTAATCCATAATGTGAGTAGTTTGGTCTCTCTTCTGTATTTGTAGGTGCCACATAACTTATGGATTGCTTCTAGTATCAATGCATAAATGAAATCAGGCTCATACAAGGTAATGGAGAGGAAAAGGATTTCCACCAACAATTTAGCTCTGTTAGTTTGTATTGCTGACAGGAGACCTCCACAGACTAACCCTATTGGGTTCCATCTAACCAAAAGCTGAAGGTGCGGATGCTGAAATGTCTCACAATTGACTTCCCTACTTGGTCAAACACAAGGACACATATGATTAGAATGAAATGTTTGGTAGGTATTTTATTTTGGAATTGTATTTTGGAATCTTTGAGGTAAGTGTACATTAAAAGACTAACTTTTTGAAGATTGATTAATCTTACCTGTCGACTTGCATCCAGTGCCCCCGACTGGAGAGCCCAGGCTGAAACGGTATTAAATGCTTTCACCACATGGTTTCCTGGCATCAGCTGAGCAAGGTACTCTGCATTAGATTCTGGATATTGATTGATTTTGAGGTTGTTGCTGACATCGACCAATATTTTGCCTTTGAGAACCTCAGTTAGTTCTGTGAGAAAATCGTAATGCTCCCTTTGGATTGCTATGATTATGATATCAGACTTCTGGGCTGCTTCGGAATGGCTCAAGACCTCTGCACCATTGGGAAGCCGACTGGACTTCTGGGGGTTTCGACTTCCGAAAACAACAGTATAACCACATTGGAGCATTTTAAATCCCAGTGATCTTCCAAAGTCTCCAGTTCCAAAAATACATATAGTCTCTTGCTTTTCCAAAGAATGCATAGTAAAAGGAAGTGTATCTGTATAAGTTTTCTCCATAACTGAAACAAAAACACAAATATATAATAAAACAGGAATTAAAAAAAAAACCCTAATTGGGTGGGCCACAGTGGCTCAGTGGAAGAGTTCTCACCTGCCCTGCCGGAGACCGGGGTTCCATTCCCGGTGCCTGCCCATGCAAAAACAAACAAACAAACAAAAAACCCTAATTGCCTATTAGAAAATTGGGCAAAGGATAGGAGTTGACAATTCATCCTAAAGAGATACAAAAGACTTTTAAACATAGTAAAAATCTCAGTTGCAGGGTGGGCCGCGGTGGCTCAGCGGGCAAAGTGCTTGCCTGCTATGCCGGAGGACCTCGGTTCGATTCCCGGCCCCAGCCCATGTAACAAAAACGGAGAAACAGAATACAATAAAACAAGAAAAGGTTTAAAAATGTTTCCCTTTCTTCCTTCTATCCTTCCTTCCTTCTCTCTGTCTTTCCTTTAAAAAAAAAAAAAAAAAAAAAAAAAAAAAAATCTCAGTTGCACTCAAAAGGAAAGAAATGCAAGTTAAAACTAAACTGAGATAATTGTTGATAAGCATTGTGACTATTTTTTATTTTGTAATTCTTTATTGTGAAAAATAACATATATACAAACAAGGCAATAAATTTCAAAACACACCACAACAGTTAATTATAGAACAGGTTTCAGAGTTTAGTATGGGTTATGGGTCTACTTTTTAGGTTTTTCCTTCTAACTGCTCTAAAACACTGGAGACTAATAGAAATATCAATGTAATGAATCAGCAGTCATACTCATTTGTCAAATCCTATCTTCTCTGTTATAACTCCGCCTTTTCCTTTGATCATTCTCCCATTCCGTATGATTTTGGATCATGCTCATTCTAAATTTTTCATGTTGGAAAAGGCTGTTGATAATATGGGAATTAGTTGATGTTCTGGAGAGGCTGGGCCCTCTGCGTTTCAGGACTTATCTGGCTCAGGAAACCATCTGAAGTTTGTAGGTTTCTGGATGTACTATTACTTTTTAAGAGTTTGTGAAATTTAAATTAAAAACAAACAAACCAAACTTCTCAGAGTTTGTATGATCTAATACACTAATCAAAGTTATTATCTATACTTTTGAAGAATCTTATTTCTTCTTTCAGTATTGAATTTTTCTCAAAATTCTTCCCTTCCCAACCTTTACTTTAAACTTCAGTTAATCTTTTTTGTTTGTTTGTTTCTTTTGTTCAGTGATGTATCCCTAGTGATAAGAAGAGTACTGCCTACAGTGGCTCCTAGGCACTCAATAGGTATTGCTTGAACAAATACTGGAAGACAGGATGTAGGAGTTGACAGTAGCAGTGTTTATTCCTTGTGACAGTTACAGTGTGAGGTAGGAAGAGGAAGCTGAATGATTCAAGAGTAACTAATGGGGAAGGACAAGGGGGTAAGGAGGGAAATGGGGAGTATGTTTTGAGGTTCTTAAGTCTTTTACCCAAATAGATTTAAAGTAGAACTCTCTGAATTTGATGTGGAATTTTCAAATCAGACATAATCATTCTCCAACTCTTGCACCATGGATTTCATACATACTGTGGAGGATAAGAAGCTGGCCCCTTTCCCCTGGGGTTCCAGAAACGTGCCCTTTTCATTGAGGCCTGTGAAATCACCTATATTCTTAGCTGAGCTTCTCTGAAGGGTGAACCTCGATGGCAAGTAGACATTCCAGGTCTCTAGGTAGTCGGAGGTCAAGGGGGGAAAGAGCCAAAATATACGGGACTTTCCTGTGCTTCTACAGAAACACCAAAGCACAACAACGGAATCATTTTGTAAACTGGCTGGTGAGTGATATGCTGGAAGGAGTCAGAGAAGAGCTCACCTACGTGTGGGAAGCACCCCACTCACAGGTGATGCCTATCAGTCCACAGGTCCTTCAGATGAAAAATTCTCAGTAGCATCTGCAAATGCAAACTAGTTGAGCTATTTATATTACACTCGTTAATTGTTTGTCAGTTAACAACTAGTTGTTAAAACTCAAAACCTCAAACTGCTGATGGATGCCTTGATTTTGTTCTACTGCGTAGAACTGGTTTGTGACTGGGTTGAAAGAAAGTCTTATAGTCTAACCTCTCACTTTTTCTCCATTCTTTATCGTGATATATATACTTTTCTCCCTCTCATACGGTGATGAATATTCACAAGCAAAATATAGATTCATTTACATTGCCAGTGTCTTAAAAGAGATGGATGATTTCTCTATTGTTATATTCTCATTTGGATCGTATTAACCATTGTAAACAGAGTGATTCTGGGTTCTATTTTGACTATTTGGATATTACATTCATTTCTTCTAACCTGCCATGAGCTTTCTTTTTTTTTAATGAAGACATTGACTACACAGCACTATTTTGCTCTGTCTCTCAGTATCAATGTGACCTTGGGCAAGTTACTCTAAACTCTTTGTGTCTTAGTTCATCATCTTAAAAATGAGAGATTGGCAGTACCTATTTCAGAGATATTGTGGGGGTTAGATGTATTAATGTATTTCAAATCAGTTCCTGAGACATAGTATGTAATTAATAAACAATGGCTATTATTATTTATCTAGTAATCTATTAATCATTTAATCAATTATCTAGTGAATATACTCAATTATCAAATTAATTTTAGCTTTATATTAATTCTATGAATTAAGGATCAATTGCTTAGATATAACTGTGATTATTGTAAATATATAAAAATTACTGAAATAGGGTGCAATGATACTTAAGAAGCTCCCATTGCCCCTTTTTTTTCTTATAAATAAAACTCTATATGAAATGGCTTTAGGGCATAGGAATCTATCAAAACGGAAGTATGAAACCATCTCAACTGTGAATTTCTATAATTTGTAATTCTCTCACATTTTATTTTATTTATTTATTTTTATTTTTTACATGGGCAGGCACCGGGAATCGAACCCAGGTCCTCTGGCATGGCAGGCGAACATTCTTGCCTGCTGAGCCACTGTGGCCTGCCCTCACATTTTACTTTAATATTTCCCTCTTAAAGCACAGCTTGAAAACTCAATGTTGGCATACTTGGGCTATTGCCCCAGTGATTAAAATTTATTTTTACTCTTAAACCTTCAGAACCATCACTGAGCAGATTGAAGATACCAAAAACTGTAAGAAAATACTATATCACTGGCTGAGTTAATAGAAAGATTAACTATCAAGAAAGATTAACTGCCCATATTCTTTGGGCAGCTGGTCACTCTTTATGCAAGTTACAGAAACCCTAAGGTTGAAAACTGTGTTGGCCATATCCTGATCTACATTTTAAATCCTGCTGGTCCCATCTCCCATCCCTGGGCAGTAATGAGCTCTGCTCAGCATCCACAGCTTAGTAAAAGTTCACTTGGGGCTCCTCATTTTGTATCCCTTGATCCTTGTTCTAGGGCTTCTCTAAGACCATTGCCTCCTTAGCACTCAGGCGTGTACAACCCATGAGGCTTCCATACGCCAATGGGGACAGGGCCATATGGGTATTTCCCTTTTCATCCTCAGGCATGCAGCTCTGACATATTTCACAAGGCTCCTGAGAAAACCCCAGTGGAACAGTGCATCTGCCGTCTGTAACAGTGACCAACTTGGCCATATGCCCTGGTGTTGGTTTCCTGTGTTCCTGACCCTCACTCCTGCTCCTTGGACTCACTTCTCTAATGAACTATTTGCACTCAAGCCTTTATCACAGGCTCCCCTTGCGAAAAAACCCAGGATAATGCAATATTTATTTATGCTTTATGGAAAAAGAAAGTGTGTCTGATGTAGTGTTATCTAAACTAGGATGAGGAAATAACAGGTAGAAAAGTAAATTCTAGTGATCTTCTGGGAGAATTCATTTTTGAACTCTTGGAAAAATATCCTAATAATAGTTTATAAATTGGAATGAATGAAGCGTCCTCTTAACCACAAGGGATATCAAGCTGAGGGTGCATTTTAGAGGAAGTATATATATAGAAGGATGCTACACCCATTTCAGACGTCTTTGTAATTCAAAGGAGCTCATATGTGTAAACATAGATTCGTGGAAGTATATGGGTCCTTGTTCAAAGACTAAATTTTGTGGTTGTCTAGTCCTACTATACTCTTCTCGGATATAGGATGGAAGGAGTAAAGAAAATAATAAGAAAAGTGGTAAACAGGAAGAGTGGTTATTAAGGGAGTAGAAACTTGGGTTAAAATAGCTAAAACATGTCATAGTGGTCTCTTCTCCCTTCAGTTCTCCACTAACCTCAGTTATGTAACAGGAGACATAACAGGAATATCTCTTGCTTTGGAAAATCTGCAGTACCAGTTTTGCCTCCTACAGAAGCATCGCCCAGAGAGGTTTCTTGAAAATAGAGCCAAGATAAGTAAAATACTACTACCAGTGTATTTATAGCAATTAGGGGTCTGTAACCAAGATGCCAATGCCAGAGGGGCTGAAGGTGACTGGGAAGCCATGGGAGCAGCTATCACTGAGCAGCTTGTGTGTGTGTGTGTATGCGTGTGTGTGTTTGTACATGTAGGGTGAGACATAAGCTGGAGAACAGGACTGGGTTAAGAAAAGTCTCTCTGCAAATCCCGTACCAGGTCTTGGGACACTAAGGTGTAAGAAAGGATTTTTTTTCTAACTAAGCATCTCATGAGACTTGTTAGATTCAGCCTGGCTTGTGGGTTTTACTTGTTTCCCCTCCCAGAGGTCAGAGTGACTCAGGCATTTCCTGCTTTTAAGGATTCCAGCATATTAAAAACCCTGTCAAAACAGGGTTACAAATATTGTAGGTTTCAAATGCTTATACTTAAACCAATGCTTTAAAAAAAACAACTTTTCATTTGAAATAATTACAGATTCGTAGGAAGTTGTAAAGATAGCATGGAGAGGTCCCTGTGTATTTTTCATACACTTTCTCCTAGTGGTTACGTGTTATATAACTACACAGCACATTATCAAGACCAGGAAACTGATATTGGTACAATGTGTATGTGTATTTCTGTCATTTTATCATGTGTGGATGCGTGTAACCATCAATGCAATCAGGATACAGAACTATCCCATCATCATGAGTCTCTCTCATACTTCTCCTTTATAGCCATTCTCACTCCATTCTCTCCCACCATCCCTTATCCCTGGCCACCACTAAATTTTTCTCCATCTCTATAATTTTGTCATTTCAAGACTGTTTTATTACATAGAAACATGTTTTCTATGTTATTACCTAGAACATTTTGAGAATTTTTTATTACATAGAACATTACATAAAACATAGACTTTTATTACATATGTATACATATATGTGACCTTTTGAGATTGGCTTTGTTTCACTCAGCACAATACCCTTGAGATCCAAGGTGCTTATATCAATAGTTTGTTCCTTTTTATTGCCAATCAGTATTCCAAAGTATAGATATACTGCTGTTGGTTTAACCATTCATTACTGCAAGATATTTCAGAGATTTCCAGTTTTTGGCTTTTACAAATAAAGCTGATATGAACATTCTTATACTGGTTTTTGTGTGTACACCAGTTTTCACACCTCTAAAATAAATGCCCAGGAGTGGGACTGCTGAGTTAAATGCTAAGTGTATGTTTCAGTTTTTTACGAAACTGTTTTCCTGCAGTGGTTGTTATCATTTTACATTCCCACAGCAATTTATAAGTGATCTAGTTTCTCCACAGCATCACCAGCATTTGGTGTTGTCACTGTTGTGGTTTAAATTTGCATTTTCCTAATATCTAATATGTTGAACATCTTTTAATGTACTTATTTGCCATTCATATGTCATCTTTAGTGAAAGGTCTCGTCATATCTCCCACCCATGTTCTAATTGGATTTATTTATTAATGTTGAGTTTTGATAATTCCTTATATATTCTAGATATGACTCCTTTGTTGGATAAGTCTGTAGCTTGCTTTCTTTTTTATCCCATCAGAGTTTTCACAGGGCAAAAGTTTTTAATTTTGACGTTCAATTACTGATTCTTTTCTTTTATGAGTTCTGCTTTTGATGTCATGTCTAAGAACACTTTACCAAGCCCAAGACCCTTAATATTATCTCCTATATTATATTGTAAATGGTTTATGGTTTTATATTTTACATTTAAATCAATGATTCTGCTTTGAAGTAATTTTTAAATAAGGTTTGAGATTTAAGCCCAGGTTCTTTCCTTTTTTTTTGTCTATGAATATCCAATTCCTCCCCCATCATTTGTTGAAAAACTATCTGTCTTTCAGTGAATTGTTTTTGTACCTTTGTCAAAAATCAGTCATCTGAACATGTGTGGTCTATTTCCGGGTTCTCTATTCTATTCCACTGATCTATGTATCTACCTTTTGCCAATACCACACAATCTTGATGACTGTAACTATACAATAAGATCTTAAAATTGGGTAGAAGGAATTCTCCCACGTTATTCTTTTTTCAAAATTCTTCTAATCATTTTACTTCCTTTGCTTTTCTATATAATTTTAGAAAAATTTTGTCCATAGCTACAAACTTTGAATATTTAAAATGCTTATACTTAATAAAATTATTTTTTTGGTATAGTCCAAAAATACAATAGAACCTAGTTATTTTGTTTCAGAGATGATTATGGGCTGTATTAAAATGTAAATTCATACTAAGGCATAATTGCAGTGTGTGATATCTGATAAATGGACATAAGCTAAAGTTGTATGAGGGTCTTTTTTCAATCTGGAGTACATAGATCTGTGACTGTATGCATAGACCTCATTTGGAGTGTAAGTCAAAATCAAATTTTGAATTTCTTTGTGTATCAGCAGCCTGAGGCTAAATGGCTCTTCTGTCTCTGCATGCACCGGAATTGACCCTGCTCCCCTTTCCTCATAGTGAGAAGTACGAGGCTTGGCAACCTAACTATATCCTTCTAAAAGGTGGGAACTTTTTTGTCTTGCATTGGGGAATGGGCTTTTGTTTCCCTCAAAGATTTCATGGAAAAATGGGGAAAATATATAAATTCTATGTTTGTAATTCCATTTGTAGAAGAAAAAGGAAATAAAATCTTTCCATCTCCCTGGTATAGATAATCCTGGAAGCAAATATTAATTTCCATGAATTAATCTTATTATTTTCTCTTCTGAGAACACCACAGAAAATAGAAGTTAAGATCAAAATCCCTTATGTAAAGATTCAACCTTTGTTGTATGCATTATTAGAAATATTATTCCTTTCTTAGCTTACATAATTTAAAATAGTCATACAAATTAAAAATTCAAAAAATGGGGGGTGGTGTGATGGTGGCTCAGTGGCAGAGTTCTTGCCTGTCATGCTGGAAACCCGAGTTCAATTCCTGCTGCCTGCCCATGCAAAAAAACAACAAAAAAAATTCAAAAAACATTGATTATGAAAAAGACTCTGTAGGTAACCATTATAAAAAGAACTCTAAAGACAAAACTATTATTATCACAACATACAATTTTGATAATAGAAAGTAATGTGCTGGGATCCATTTCAAGATCATAAGTAGGTAAAGAAGGATCTATCTATGGGGTTTGGTTTGAAGGAATATGGAAGGAGAGGGGAAAGGCAGTGGTACAAACAGATGTCTTCTTGTCATTCATTCTCTTTCCTTCAATTATTAGAAGCAACTTCATAGAATCATTAAGGCTTACAACAGTGCAAATACGTGTGCAATGAGTTATACTGCAAACCAGTGGTTCTCAACCCTGGTGCACTTTAGAATCATGTGGAGGACTTTCAAAAAAATACTGATGAACAGGTGCCATCATCACTCCTGGAGAGTCTGAATCAATTGCTGGGGGTAGAGCCTCCCCAAAGGCTTTTAAAAATAAGCTCCCACCCCCAGCTTATTCTAATGTACAGCCAAGTCTGAGAACCCTTGTCTTAAACCTTTTAACAATTGCTATGCCAGCTTTCAGTCAGAGGCCTGCTACAGTGCTTCTTCTCCCTGGTCATGCAATAGAATCAGCTGGGGAGCTGCCGAATGCCAGGTACCACCTCTGAGGTCCTGAATCAATTGGTCTGAGATAGAGTGCCGATGTTTGTGTTTAAAATACCAAACCCAACCAAAACAAAACAAACTCTCAAGGCGATCCTAATGAGTGCTCGGGCTTGAGAACCATGGGAAATGGAAAATGAGAAGAGTGTCCTTCTGGAGGAGGATGGTGGGGAGGAGAAGGACAAATGATAACAGGTTGATGAAGAGGTTGCACGGAGTCGCAGAAACATTTCACCTGTTTTACAATTTTCTCCCCCAAATTAATATTTAGTTGAAGCTGAGAGGCTAGAATCCCTCTTTCTACATAAATCAGAGGTGAAATGAGTGTGTTTGAGTGTGCAGGTCCACGAGGGAATGCAGCATCAGGCTGCAGGATAAGCTTTGCTCAGTAATTATCTCAAGGAAGACTTGAAGACTTGGCTTTCATGAGCCACAGAGTCACAGTCGGATTAAATCAACACCCAAATCGACCATGGTATGCCTCGACAACAACCCCACCTGGTGCAGCACCATATCCAGTTTACCATGTGAATGAAACCATAATTAAAGACTTTCTGCCTTTCTCTCCATCTGAGGATTCAGATTCGAGTTCTGAATGGTCACTCGCATGAGCATCTGAATTCCTCAGACTCAAGCCCTTCTGGAAACACAGACACACCCACTGGTGTTGTAGCACACCACCCCAGTTATCTGGCTCGGCACTTTCTAGGGAATTACAATACAAGTAATACCTTTAAACTCTGTAAGATGTGATGGGATTTTTCATTTTAATTTTATAGTTGTAAACAGGGATTTAAAAAAAATCCTTCCTTCTGTTTTATTATTCTTTCTGAATTCCAGCCTGAAAGCCCAGATGATTTGACAATACATTTGTAATGCGCTGAAACCCATCAATCAAATGTTTCCTTTTATCACAAGGCAAAGGGGAATGAGGGATTTGCGCAACTGTGTTAGATTTCTTGTGATTCAGAGCATTTGTTTTAATATATCCCACTGATGATTGGTGGGCAAAAATATATACTTTCATTTTTTTTAAAAAAACTTACAATAACAAATAAACCCATTCAATGAATTCACGGAGCTATTTCCGTATTTAGTGAGATCGAGGCCCATTAGGAAAAGCAAATGTTCATATTTAAGCACATATTCTTTTCCTGACAGGTGCATATTACTGTAGCAAAATCAGAAGACACAGGCTTAAAAAAAGAAACACTGATTACAATTTATAAAATACTTAACAGTACCTTTATCAATGGGCTTTTATATTAGTTTTAATTCTTTAACTTTTGGACAAGTCAATCTTTATTATATGTTTGTATATATAAACATATAATTTGAAAAAATAAAAATCTATTTCTTATAAACCTTGTAGTCATAAATAGCTCTGCTTGCAAGGGTAATTTCTTATTGGAAATATTTATGTATAATTTTCTAATTCTTTTGATATATACATTAATATATACATTTTATATAATATATAATATAGTACTATACAACACATTATATTATATAATAATTTTATATATGCATTAATATATAATGACACATTATATATTATATTGCATTATTATATATAACATAATGTAATATATTATATAATGTAATATATATATTAGTATATACATTCTTTTACTAAATATTTCATTATTGCCAGACACTGTTCTATATTCTGAGGATAAACAGGTGAGGCATACAGATCTTTCATAGAGTTTAAGGATGTTAACTCCTTGGAAAGTGCTGATCCAGATCTCTAAATTTTTGTTCTACAAAAATAATGTGTGTGTGTGTGTGTGTGTTCTGTGCGTTTCTGTACTTTGTTGTCAAAAGATTTGACACTGGACACTTAAATAACAAATAAGGTGATTTCAGATGGTGGTAGGTTCTCTGAAGAATAAAGAGCAAGGTGACGGAACAGAAAATGCTGGGAGTGGAGAGGAGCTGTCTACTTTAGAAAAGTGGTCAGCAGAAGTCTCTCTGGATGTCAGTCTAGCTAGGGTTGCCAGATTTGGCAAATAAAAACACAGGAGGCCCAGTAAAATTTGAATTTCAGATAAATAATGAATATGTTTTTAGTATAAGTATGTCCTATGTAATATTTGAAATTCAAGTGAACAGTCATTCTGTGTTTTATCTAGCAACCCTAAATCAGGTTGAGGCATGAGACACAGGTCTCCTGTGCAGAGCTTCCAGGCAGAAGAGCTTTCATGTGAAAGCTTCCATGTGAAGAGCTTTCCAGGCAGAGAGAAGAGCAAGTACGAGTGTATTAACTAAGGTAGCAAAGGACCATTCCTTTAAAAAAACACATCTCAATTAAAAATGGCCTAATGCAACCAGATTAGTAAAGAAACTATTATTAACACTTTAAAATAATTTTATAGCCGGAAAAAAAAATGATTTCACAGCTGGGTCAAATGAAATGGAAGATTATTGGGTACTTTTACCTTATTGAAGACTTTTTTACCTTATTGAAGACTAAGAAGAGAAAAGGAGAACAGTGTGGCCAGAGGGGCAGGATTGACTGGAAAAGAAACTTCAAGCCTGTCTATTAGCATCCATTCCTAACTGAATACCCATCAGAATAAAGATAAGCCTCCTGAAATTAAAATACAATTCAATGGGATATTTTAATTCTAATTATACCAAATTCATATTTGTAAAGAAAATATACCTCTTTTTGAAGACAAGAGGAATTTGAGTTAAAGAGATTAAAAGCTTGCCCCAAATCATTTATCAGACCCCACATCTAAATTCTGAGATGTGTGTATCTCCTACAAATTTCCTGTCCACTCTCTTTAGTATCACATCAGTATAAGTAAAAATTGGAGCATGATAAATCATCACTTTGTGATTTCCAAAATAAGTTCTAGTAACCACAGAAGTTGTCATAGGTACTAATGGCCATAGATCAACCGAAGTCTATATTTTGAAGCTCTGTAACTGAATAAAGAAACTACTGCAGATTGGTTGCTGAAAATCAGTTATTTCAATAGCTCTGTGAGAAAATGTTATGCATCTCACAGCAATCTAATTTACAGATGATTAGTTTTTATGCTGGCCAACAGAATATCACAAAATAAAAAAATTAATATTAATATATACAGTTTGATCAAGTCAAAAGAACCGTTCCATTAATATTCCGTGGACACACATACTTCTGCATGAATTGCTAATAACTACAACTGGCTACTATGTGTGATACGACCAAAGTGATTCTGTTAGTAACATTTCATTTCTACCCAAGGAATTAAGAGGAGCAATGCCGAGCTCTAGTATCTATTTTTGTACTTCAGGAGATAATGATCTATTTGTAATTTACATTCATTGCTGAAATTCTAGTATAATGAAAATTTTTATTAGTGTAGGTGCCACATGTGGATCTCAGCTATATCTGTCAAGATAAATTAAGATTGTTTCATGACTAAGTAGTTCATCATGTAGGTTCATTATCTGTTGTCAAGTCTGGTTTGTTCATTTGACTAAAATCTGGGCTCATGACACAATGTCAGGGATTCAGTCATATCCGGGTCATTTTCCCTTGACCTGTGTTTACATTCTAAATCCTGAACAACTTATTACCAATCTGTGTTCACCTACGATTCAGAATCAGGACCACGGCCAGCTGCTCACCTGACCAGCAACACAACAATATCTCACTGACGTGGGGGTGTCTGGCTTGTACACGCTGCGTGCACATTTGCTTAGTTAGATGAGCAGCAAAAATTAACTTAA
Organism: Tamandua tetradactyla; assembly: GCF_023851605.1. Lineage (NCBI taxonomy): Eukaryota > Metazoa > Chordata > Mammalia > Pilosa > Myrmecophagidae > Tamandua > Tamandua tetradactyla. The sequence goes on along the minus strand of NC_135327.1, from coordinate 128,532,402 downwards.
TGTTTAGTGTCCATTCCTGGGTTTTGCCTTTTTAAAGATATATAGGAAGTGAGTTGATGATTTCAATTTTGAATGAACTTGATTTAAATAAAATTCCCTATGTCTAATTATTTATCCTCACAAAAAAAGCCATCAATAATTATCTAAATATTGCTAACTGCCAAATCAGCCTGGGGATTCCATAGTTTTGCTGCGGATCTGACCCTAACCTCCTATCCTGCTAAAGGGGGCGCTCCAGTTTCTTCAAGGTATCTTCTCACTTTCATTATTAACTGCAATGAACCCTTTTTTTAAGTCAGTTAATTGCTCTCTCTCATCCTCTTTCCATTTTTGCATGCCACCTAAGCCGGGACAATTGAATAGAATGAAGAAGCAGTTTATTACTTGGGTGCTGGAGAAAAAAATAACTAGAAGCATAATAATTTTTTGCATGTAAGAATGATTTGACATAATTTTATTCTTTTGAATTGTTTGATAAGCTTCATATCTTATGCCATGCTTTCAGATACTAAAGAAGGACCAAAATGACTTAAGTTAACACTAATTAGAACCTTTAAAAGTTCAATATTCCAATCTTCATGACCTTAGACAAATGCCTTAATCACATTATGTCACCCTTTAAAATGAATTAGTATCCAAAGTATTATAGTTACAAAATTATTATTAAACCTACCCAGTATAGCAGCATAATAAGATTACTAAAATTAAGGTTAATGAGAAGAAACACCAAGGCTCCTGCGATTTAATTCTAATTTCTTATAGCGATAATAATTTCAATTATATATTTTGTATGCACTGTGCAGTGATCTCATGCTTTTCCCCAAATGGCAGGCGGTTGAATTTTACGAGTACACATTGACCCTGTTAACTAATACAGTGCAGGGGCCACCCATACTCATTACCCATTAGCCCATAATGTCATCGTCTTCCAAAAAATAAAAATGAGTTATTCATAATGGATTGTTAAGATTTTATATTTCCAACAGAGGTTTATTGAATGGTTTCTCTGTGCCAAGCACTGCCCTAGGCAAGAGGGATAAAGTGATAAATTAGATTGTCCCTGTCCTCAAGGAGCCTGGTCTTGGGGAAGATGCAGACCCACAATCTGACTGTTTTGAGGCACCGTGCAAGGTCATGGCGGTGGAATGTGTAGAGTGGATGGCACCCAGAGGATCGCACCAGAACTGCTCTGGAAAGGGGCTCAAGAAGTTTACCAAACTCTGTGCAGAATCGCCTCAGCTGCCATTTCTCATGCACTGAAAATTGTTTTCACATGGTCAGGTGTAAGTGAAAGGTGTGCAGTTAGTGCTGACCATTAAGCTCCGTCCTCCTGTTCACGTGTGTCCCAGTGCAGGTGGCATCACCCCTGAAGACGTGTTTGGAGGCGCCGGCTCTGTGCCTCACAGTCTGTTGAGCAAACCTTTCCTTATAATGTCCACTAGAAGCAATACTGGCAATGGTGGCGGCATAACACTGGTGCATGGAATCACCTAGCTACCCAAAGGGACGCTGGCCAGTCTCTTTCTTCTGGGATACCTAAAACCATAAACACTTCAAAATTCAAACTCTCCCTCTGCCCACTCCTTCCTCTTCATGCATTACTCCCTTCTCTTCTCTTCCTTTTCCCTCCTCTTCAATCCCCTCCTATCCCCTTCCTTACCTTCTCTTCCCTCCCTCCCTCCTTCCTTTTTCTCCCTCTCTTTCTATCTTTTATAATGATTTTAGGAGGTGCTGATCCCAATCTTTCTGTATACTCTGTTTGTAAATTTTAATTCGAGTTTTAAAGGTCAAAATGTTTTCCTTAGGTCTAGTCGTAACCCTTCTTGATATAATTTTTTTCTGTAAGTTTTGGTCCAGAGACCAAGGAGACTCTCTGTTCTGTGTTCTATCACTAGTCCTCTGTGAGGTTGTGCTGTGTAGTTATATTAAGTTGCCTCTTGGCCTTCTTTTAATTCAGAATTACAGTCCTTAGCTTTCAAGATTATATTTTGCATACATTTTCCTTTCTTTTAAGATGAAAAGTGAGCCCTCCTTCATCCTAACTTTAGGATTGATCATGGAGTCTACATTTAATAGAAACATATTTCTACCAAAATAACTCCCCATAAATATGTGACTGTTGGCATATACAGGAAGATCTCTCCACACATGGCTAAATAAACTGTTCTAGAACATTGCAGAGATGAACTTAGATTAGGATGTCATTGCCCTGCACAGTTAATTACAGTGGAAACACTTCTTTTGTTAAAATAGTACATATAGTTACAGTGATACATTTCTGAAAGATGATCTTCAAACAGTGAAAACATTCTTTGCTCTCATTTCCTTAATGACTGCGGAAGAACAAGTTGTTTACATATATATATATATATGTCAAATATGTTATTATGCTTTGTTTTAAGTATTAATTATCCTTTAGTAATTTTGTTAACTTCATTTCTTACCAGGACTGATTTCTTTTCAATAAAAGAACAAATGTTAATTCAAATCATGACTTTTTTGAATCTAAAAGCCATTCAAAATATCTGAGTTGGTTTAACATAGTGTATGAAACTGCTCAGGAAGTCTTCATAATAAACCTTTCACTTTGGCTGTATAAAGAACAAAGTCAAACAAGTAACTTCAGAGGACTTGTCTTTGTAAATCATATTTTATTATTACCTGGCTTACCTACAACTTCAAAAATGAAACCCACTCAATGAACTTCATAATTCACAGCCTATTCTAGATTCTTATAGTCAAAATTATGGGCAGATGTAAATCTAGACACTTAATACCCAATCTTTTTGGAGGAGGCCAACCCAGAGGAAGTGAACTACAAGTGTCCAGCAAGTCTTCAAATTTTCAAAGTTTTGAAGGGTCCACAAGCAGACACACACACACACACACACACACACAATTTTTTTGGTGCCACAGCTTATCAGTCTTAAGATTTTAAAAGAAAATGATTTTTAAATAGCAGGTGATAAAAGATCTAAATGAGTTACAAAAAGAACTGGATGGTAAGGTAAGGGTCATGAAACACAGGAATGTGTCTCTAAGGATGACTGCAGAATCAGCTACTCAGGAGGCCCTTAAAAGGAGAATTTATATCCTTGGGGTAGGATGACTTCGGGGTAGTTCTTAAGAGTAATGCAAAGAGTGACCACTTGGGGGCTCCTTTAACTTTACATTTCTATGAACAATGAACCCATTTTGTTTTGAAATTATTTACAAGGTGCAAGACCCAGGGCTTCCACTTTATTAATAGATGTAAAAATTTATTTGGTTCTTTCTAAACAACTGTTAGAAGGTTTAAGCAAGGCACAGTTCTGGAAAATCATTCTCAGATTAGAGGACCAGCCTTGTACAAGTTGGTTTCTGAATCTCCATTTGCTGCGTAAGTTTCCGCAGAACCATAAATGTTGAAAAATGGAGAAAGTGCTATGTTCCATTTTCTCTATAGGCATGTACCATTTACTTTAAAACCTTGAAGCCCAATAAATAGGGGGAGCTGCATCCTGTTTCTGGTTTGGCAGTGTTTGTCATGCAGGTAGAATACATGCAGGTAGAATTCCATAAGTTGCTAAATCACTGCATTTTGAAAGACTCGGGGCCTTGCAAAAGGCCATATCTCAAAAAAGTTACTGCTTCAAATAAATGTGCCATTTTATAAAATTACATCTACTGTATCAGAAAAAAATGTTCTTTCATGTGAGTGACATTTATATGACTGCCATTTATAGAGAATAGGACATTCTCACATAGCAAGGCTGAAGTATGGTTTTGAAAGCCGAGAGTATTCTCTGAATGATAAATGTAATAGAACTCTAAAATTCTCCTGAGGGAAGGGACTCTCCCTCCACAGCTGGGTAGTTTCCCTATAAAAATGAAACTTGCATTATTATAGAAAAAGTGATTTCTCGGCTCTACTTACAGCATTAACGAGATCTTCAATACATTTCAAACCCACAGGTATCTTTACTCATGACCTTTCACCTTATTGGAATTGGACTTTGCAGACCATCTAATCCAATAGCCTTTATTTTGCATGTGTGGGTAAGGAGGCCGAGATGATGAGCTTCTAGTTAGAACCAGGAATAGAATTCTGTCCTCCTTCCATGGCCGTCCCCTCATATTTCAACTAATTTGCCTCTGCTTCTAAAGAAAGTTCCTGAATTACCATCTAGAGAAAAAGCTATCAGCCACCTGTCTTGGGACTGATAGGGATCTAAGACTTTATTTATTCTTTACAACAAATTCTATTCCCAATAATATTTCTCTGGAATAGCAATCGCTAACCTGAAGAAGGAAATTTAAATCATGATCAAGGACAGAAGTGATTGCAGGTGTCAGGATGAGTTTTCAGCTTTTGGCCAAGATGCGGCCTCAGATGTGTGGCAGTGGAGATTGCCCAAGCCACCTTCTTCCAGGCTCTCTTGGTGGGCTCTGCAAGTTTGTTCTTGCCCAGAAGTAAGACAGACAGGAAACCACACCGCTAGGTTTTCTTATTTTGGGTCTGGATGGAGTGATAAGCAATAAAACTCCAGGAAGCCAGAAGCTTGCAGAATTGCGAAATTGATCGCTGGACACCCTTGGGGAGTGGTGGAGGGGGAGCGCTTTCCCGGAGAGGGATGCGGGAGAGAGGTGGGGAGTTTGAGAGCACCTTGCCCAGGACACTGGGGAGTGAGGTCCTGGCAGCAGGGGCTCCAGGTGGACTGAGGTAGAGTAGATGGGGAGGAGGGGCGTTGTGTGGCGCAAGCTAGAAGGCAGGGCAAGAGACAGCACGGTGACCAACCTGCGGGACAGGAGCTTCCGAAGCAGCTGCAGCTGGTTCGCGTCGCCGGCGGGACTGGAATGGGAAGCGCCGGGTCACCTTCAGCTCAGTGCCGCGCTTCGCAGCACTCGCCAGTATAAGAAGCAAGAGAGGGGAGGGAGAGCCCACTAGATTTCGCAAGAGAAGCGGTGAAGAAAGCATTTCCAGGAAGAGTTCAAGTTGGGAGTTCCCTGGCCAGCTGGAAGGACCAGAACTTCCTGTGCTGACACCATCGCTGTTGCTTTTATTTGCTGCAGATGCTGAAACCGACCCCTGGGACTGGGGGTTATAAGGGATTTTCCTGGAGCCTTGGATCTGTGCATCCCAGCTGGACAGAGGATTGCAGAGGCCCAGAACGCCCCCCTTCCTGGAGGAGTCAGAAAGGCTTCTTTGAGTAGCTGAGAAAACGCCATGGGTGCTAGGCTAACAGACGTTTATCTCCTGTTGCCATTCTGTCACAGTTGAGAGAAAAAAATGACAACTTTTCCCTTTGCTTGAAAGCACTGGGTTCTTATGGGCCGCAGTGCTTGAATGATATTAAAGTTGGGAGCTTTAATTTAGGCAGATTAAATCGTACAAAAGAAAGTCCAATGAAAGAGAGGGATGCTGGTGCTGCTACTGCTGATGTGATGCCTCATCATTGTTCTTGCAGTTTACTTTTATGCAGTTGGTATGTCTTTCCAGCTAGGAGGAGCTTAGAAGTCATAGCCAAGGGGATTTATATTTAGATAATCATGATAATTTATGAGGCAAAGCACTCTGCACTCCCAAACTCCTGTAGTATAGAGCCCAGTGGGCTCCTAATCTTTCACACAGCCATGGGGTTTTAAGTTCCACTGGTGTTTGCGAGGAATAGAAACCCACCTGCCCAGAGGCCTGCTCCCAGCACACCTGAGCCAACTTTCCCGTGGCCATAATTGTAACTTTCCCCACATCATACATAGAGTCAGCTCAGACCCATGTCTTCCAAGAAGTCTTCTCTGGGCCATTAGTTGCAACTAATCTTTTCTTTCCCTATATGATGTAGTTTATGCTTCCACATAGCAGTTAGGATAATTTGCCTCCCATGTTAGTTATTATTGTGTATGTGTCTCCAAGTTTCCTTTCCAGGAGTACAGGCTCAGAGAGCTGACATCCTCTGCTCTTCAGCCTGGAATTCTCCACCATACCACACCTAGCACAGTGTTTTGCATGTAATTGGTACTCAAAATATATTGTACTCATTAATTATGGAATCTACTGCCAGTTATTATACCTTGCAAAAAGACCACCTAATAGTACTCTTTTGGTCATGGAAGAATTACAAAAATGTAATCATTTATTTAATATTATCTGATTGTTCCAGTTTGAAGACTGACTGGGGTAAGAGAAAGGTGTGTAACCTGGGAGAAGGACTCAGGGTTGGTAAACACAGCTTTGGTGATTTTCCCCATGTCCATCAGATGGCCTTAAATCTTGTGGGCACAGGAAACTTGATTCTTAGAACACTGAGCCTGAGACTTACTACTGGAACGACTGATTTGTTAGTTGTTAATGGAATATAAAACAAATAGTCACCTTGAAAATAGTTGTTGAGGGCACTGGACATTCTGGCCACCACCATATTCTTTTCCTGTACGCATGTCTTGTGGAAGTCATTTTATAGGTAGAAGGCTGCTACATAACCAGGGGGATGAATGATACGATTACAAGATCACTGGAATCTGGCTGAGAGAGTCAACTATATCCATCCACAACATGGTGACATATCTGCCTCCAGCAGCAGACAGCTGGGGTCTATGGACCAGCTCACTCCAATTTCTGGATAGTGTTTGGATCCATTATGAGTTGACATAATGGACAATCATATTTCCCAATGGAGCCTCCAACTAATAACAACAGAATGATTGCTTTATTTACTTATCATAACTGGGCAGATGAAAAAAAATTTTCTTAGAGGCAGATGTATTTCAGTTATGTAAGCTCTTTTCTTTGCCACAGGCAACCAAAGTCCCAGAAAAGGAAGATTAAATTACTCAAATCTGAAGGATAGAAAAAAAAGTCTCTTTTTTTTTTTTTTAAGAAGTACTTGACTTACTTTTTCCCTTGGATCTAGGAGTGACTCAGAATTCATAACTCTCCTAGTCTCTCCTTAAAGCCTGGCTGTAGGGGAAAATTAATCTTCTGAAGATGCCAGCAAACTGGATGGATAATTGAGGATTTTCTATTGGCAGGTTTATCCTTTTCCCCATAGCCTTATCATCAGAACTCCAGGCAAGCCTTCCCAGATGTGGCACACCACCCAAAAATTCCCACTTAGGGATTTCCACACTTACCATGCCCTGAGACTTCCTGCTACTTTCTCACTTGCCAGCCTACTCCCACAAATACCCTGTAGGCCAAGAGACAATGTTAATCCAATGCAATCAAATGATTGAATAAATGTTTGTTTTTAACATCTTGTATATCCTTTTCTATGTCATTTTTCCCCTTTTCAAGGGACCCCTCATATGTCTCAGGTGTTGGCCACTCCTCCCTCTCCCACAACACCTCTTCTTATAGAGCCCACATGTTATTACGGGGTAGAGCTGTCAGCATGTGCTAGCCCCATGTCTTATTTCCCCACAGCCCTGAGGTGACTGACTTGATGGTCTATAATAACTGAAAGATTTGCCCTCTAGCTATTTTTGAAATAAGCAAACAAATAAAAACGATTCCTGGAGATGACACTGTTTAACCCAAAGAAATGAATCTGCAATAATAGGGATTTCAGGCATTCAGCTATTTTTGAGTATGTGCGTTATAAATATTTTATCTTTTGCTCACCTGCATCCAGGGCTGGAACTAGGGTGAGGTGGGTGACTAGTCTAAGGTGCAGAATTTGAGGGGGCACTCACTTTCAAGGCTGATCTTTAACTTGCCACTCTCTAGGTTGACCTTGAACTTGCAGGGACCTGAGAGTCAGTGTGTCCTTAAATTTTGTCCCTTTGGTGCCTCCCTGGGCTCACCCTGGTTCTGCCCCTGCAGCATCCCTCTCCCTTTCTGCGAATCCTATCTTCATTTATCTTTAAGAAACTCTTTTGTACAATTTCAGTCCCTGTGGTTCAGGTGAAAGTGAGAACACTGCTGGGGTCCCAAGAGCAGAGTTGTGTCCTAGACGTGTTCCATAGTGATTAGTTCAGTCATGCCATATGAGGGGAACTAGGCTAATAGGACTTTTTCCTGGAACAATTGGTAAGGAAACATACTCTTTATGGAGGGTTTGTTGAACTATTAGAACATAAACCTGGGGCACTGTGAGTGGAGCGTGTGCTTCAGAAAGAAGCCACTTCAGTGGAAAGGAGAGTCAAGAAATGGGAAGAGACAGATGTCTGAAACTGTTGGGATACTGTCCCTGAAGAGCACTCTTTACCCTGGACTTTTAGTTGCATGAGTCATTCATTGGGTAGGGATTGGGTAAGTTGAAAAGTCCATCTGCTCCAGCAGACTGAGCTTCATTACAATAGACCGTTAGAACAAGGATAAAGTTCATTGTTCAAAAAAATCCTTTCTGAGTTTTCTTGTAGCACATTTGGGACCTGGGTAGCAATCATTTTCTCAACTACTTCCCGGTAGATTTTGGGATTTAATTTTCTCAGCACATTTCTTCTTCCTACTCTACTGGAAGTGAGCTAACAGAAACACTTCCCTGCCCCTCACCCTCCTGGCTTTAACCAATTTCTAGGAATCTTGCCAACAAAGACCAGGAAACAAAACTAAACAACATTATGCCACCCACCTGTACCCTAAAAAAAGTATTGATGGGAAAATATGCCACACACTAATAATACTGGAGGCTGGATTGGGTGATGATGTCAGGGGTGACAATGAAGAATTTAAAAATAAAAAATGTCCTAACGAACCTGACTCTGTTACTAGAAATTCAAAAGAAAGTAATACTGAAGAGTTAAGTGTGTGAGGTGAATGAATGAAAATATTTTTAAAAGTCACCAACAAGAGGTAAGGGGCAGATACTGCTGGGAACTGGGAACTGCCCTCTTTCATCTGGAACTCCCTGGACTACAAATTCTATGCTATTTTTGGAGGCTCCTGGAGCACAGCAGGACTATGGACTGGCCAGCACTACTGGAAATCTGGAGGTGGCCCATGCCAAATGCCTGCTGAGCTTGGTGGAGTTCACTTAGCTATGAAGTTACCAAAGAACAAGATGTTCAAAATGCTTTGAAGATATGAAAAAAAATGCTTTGAAGATATGAAGACACACTGAGGCCAAGGTTAATAAGTGTGCTGGCAGAGATGGTCTTTTGGTAATTCAAAAACTGAAGATAAATCATCTCAGCTTCACTCTAATTTCCTGGTGCCGAGGCTGACAAATAAAGCCCTGGGAGGGAGCATTATGATTCAAGAATGGAAAGGTAGGGTGGTGGCCAGTGCTAGTGCAGGAAGTGTTTTTGGTAAAGGCCATTGCAGTCTGGACAAGTTGGGCCTTGTTCCAGTACAGGAAGATTGGTTGGATTTTCACTTGCTATCACTACAGAGGAGACAAGTAAGAAAGTTGGAATGAATGTAGTTCCCAACCATTGTCCTCTTCATCTTCTAATGGAGTTAGCAGTGAAATGGGTATAAAGCAGTTCATAGGAAGAAAAAAAAGGAAAAGAATACTAACGTATTGGGCCCCTTTTATGCAGATTTTTTTACTGTAAAGATCAGTTACTTGTTAAAAGTGACTTTTCTTTCTTGGGATTGCTTTAAGGATAACTATAACATTTTCACTACCACGCTGCAAGGAAAATAATGAATATAGACAGCTTATTTTATTCTAAACTACTATAGATTGTTTAGGTTGTGTAAACCTTCATTTTAAAGAATTAATTCAAATATTTTAAAAAAATTGAAACATAGGTGCAAAATTGAAACGCTGCAGAAGAGGTATACTGAAAAGCGATTTCCCTCCACATATCAAGTTTGATGATTTATGGACTCCTTAAACAGACAGTTTAATATATTAAAGTATTTATATTAATTCTTAAAAAAATGCAAGTGGCAGCTACTACGTCTTGACCTTTTACTTAACAATGTGATTTGTAAATAATTCCTAATTGAGCAGTCCAGGCAGTCCTATTTAAATTTATACTCACTCGTCTATCTCCTTCCACTTGTACCCCCTTACTTTGCTCTACTTTATTTCTATGGCACTCATTACTCTTGAACAGACCGTGGGTTAATTATTTATTATGCTCATTATTTGTATTTCCCCTAGGATGCACACTCCATGAGGACAAGCAATTTTTGTGTAATTTGTTCTCTGATGTATCTGTGATACTTAGAATGGTGTCCGGCACATAGTCACATAGTAAGGATTCAATGAATGAATGGTTTGAAGAGAGAATGACTGATAGAGACCCATTGAAGAGGTATAAAGAAATTTAAGATCTTTGAAATCATGCATGTCAAAAAATGTATTGGTGAATGCAAAAAAATGTATCGGTGAATACAACAGATGTATTCACCAGCTAAAGCAGAATGCTCAAGTAACTGCTTCCATTGATAGCTGAACACTTTTATGCTAAAATTGTTCAGAGAAACTTCTGGCTACTTTATCTCTTCCTCTTCCCAGGTGTGGCTGTTTGGAGCTATGTACCCTGGAAAAAACATGGTCTAAATCCATTCCTCTAGGTATGAATCCCTGTAAATAGGACCTTTTGATGAGGTTACTTCAAATAAAGCGTGGCCCATGATGGCTCTTAATCCTATCACTGGCGACGTTATAGGGCAGGTCACATGGAGAGAATCCCATAGAGGCAGCAGGCAGAAGCTGAGAGTCACCTGGAAGGGCAGGGGGAGGCTGCCTTGTGTGTTGCCATGTGACAGAGGAGGCAAGGATCAAGCATCACTGGCAGCCAGCCCCAGAACACTAGTCTTTGGAAGGAAAACATTGCCTTGATGATTCCTCAAAACCATGAGTCAATAATTCCCATGGTTTAAGCCAACCCATTTCAGGGTTGCTCTAGCAATGGGGGAAACTAAAGCATGAGAGTTCTGACTTTTCTCAGAAGTTCTTTTTCATCTATAACACTTTCATTTAATTACTTCTTTCCCAACTTCACAACTCTTATGTTGGCAGTAGTGTTTTGTGAAAATGTAATAGACTTATTGGGCCTTTTTGCTGAAAGTGTCTGTACAGTGAGATATTGTTTACTAAGTCCCAGGAGTCTATAGTTGTAAACAGCCTATGGCAGGATGTCCGGCATTCATTATATGGAAAGGAGGGGAGATTTTTTTCCTCTCCAGGTTATGGAACTACATAGCCATTGAAAGAGTTTTGATTTCTCAAAAGTGACATCTCTTTTTTTGTTAATGCTTATAGGAAAAATGGATGTGGACGTGTACTCTCAATTGGAATCTGTAAAAAATGTTTTTATCATAAAAAAAGGGAGTGGAGAAAGACAAAATAAATTGCTCACTCTACTCTACCAGTTTCCTTCAGATATCTGATTTTTTGGGGGGCTACTTGAAAATATTCTTAATGTGTGCTTTTTTCTTGCCTTTCATAAAGCAGTGATTATATGATAAGTTTTATACATGAGAAAGGCCATGAGGAAAATAATCTTTGGCAGCAGTGGGGAGGTAGGTTATAATTTTTTATGTCATTCAAATGTGAGTTAATTAAAACCTTACAGCAGAATTATTTTAACATTGAACTTAACTCCAGGGCCATTTAAACCTTTATGCCTATACCTCAAGATTATTCGTAAGTAAGAGGAATATTTTAATTGAACATCAGAAATTTAAATAGAGAACAAATATTTGTTGAATCTTGCACAAATCCACTGCCTAGAAATAAAAAAACATATATTTTTGGTGGGGGTTGACATCTGTTAGCGCTGACAGCACCTCCTCCTCTTCAAAGAGTAAAGCCTTGTTTATCCAGAGGAAAGAAAGCCAAAGAAGAACACTTGAGAAAGCCAAGCTGATTCAATCAGGTTCATGGACTTCAGTCCTAAGCATGGACTCAATTGATTTTAGTTCATTCTAAGACCAGTTTTCAGGCTCCCATATCTGTACCAAGAAAGGAAGGAGGCAAGAAAACTCTGAAAAGTAATATGGACTCAGGAAGTCCAGGTACAACTGTCATGGACGATATTTTTGTAGGAGGAAAACAATCAGGAAATCCTGAGAAAATTTCCATAAATGTTGTAATAATTAATCTTTGTATTGATAACTCTTTCGACCAGATAAAACAAAATTATGTTGTAACAAATAAGGTAGCAGTGGCTAAGAGAGTTCAAATAGAGTCAAGAGACTACTCTGAAGGATGCTCTCAATCAAGCTTCAGCTAGATATTGTTACTTATCATGGTTTTTCAAACCCCAACTGAAACCGTTCCTGTCAACCGTAAAGAACACCTGGGGCTCTATCTAGGATTCTACAAAGGTTCCATGCACTGTGATCACTTTCCAGAAACGTACAACCTCCAGATGAGTTCCTAGACTGGATAAGTTCTGAAACCCAGAGGGGCTAGCCTCTCCAGAGTATCAACTAGTTCCACCCCTCATCCCATATTATCAATAGCCCTCCTTTCCAACATAAAGAAGTTATAATGGTCATAGCCAAAACACCCCTAGAGAGATGGAGAAAGATCAAAGGAGAAGGTACAGTTATAACAGAGAAGGTAGGATTTAATAAATTAGTATGACTGCTGAATCATATATTGATATTTCTTTTAGTCTTCAGTGTCTTGGAGCATATAGAAGGAAAAACCTAACATTGTGGAATTGTAACCCATACCAAACTCTGAAATCTGTTCTGCAACTAATTGCTATTGTATGCTTTGACATTTATTGCCTTTTTGTATATATGTAATTTTTTTACAATGAAAAAAAGCAAACATTCATACCCTTAAAAAAAAAAGATAAAATAAAATTATGTTCAATCTACTCCAATAAGGCGCGAATGGTATAAAGACCATTTTGATGACATTTCTGTTCAAAATAGTTGTACTAAAAATTTAAAGTCAGTTTTTGAAACTAATGTTTTTCACCCACGCTTCACCCTTATTACCACTCCTATGTCACAACATATACCTTTTCATTACTAACAACTGCCCTACTTTTATTACAAACATCTTATTTTACGTTCATTATGTATTGTAGACCCAGGTCATTTACCTATCCCACTCTTTCAAGTGTTCAATCTCATCAAGCCATCCAATTCTCTGCTCTTGCCATTACGTTCCATATTCATCATCTGTTCCTGCTTCTCCCTCTTTTCACTTCCCTTTTTACCCAGATGAGATTTTATGTTCTTACTATGATCATTTTCTTGCAAATGCTTCTTGATTCCCTTAACCATCTCTATATTTCAATCCAGATTATACCTAACTAATTTTGCACCTACATCCCAAGCAGTGGGGAAAAAAAAAATCAAACAATTGTGCTAGCTAGAGTCATTTCAGAATCATGTCCACAAACAGCGAAAGCACATCACATCCAAGGGCATCCAGTTGTACCTGCTGAGCATATTCAATTTTCTGCCCTCTGAAAGAGCGCCATGTTCCTTCTTCCCAATCACTTGCAGGTTCTGATCTCACCTCATGCTTTATAGAGAAAGTAGATGAAATCAGACAATCACTCTCTCATTTTCCAACACCCCCCCCCCTCCACCAGCACACTGTATCCTTGTCGCCAAGTGTCACTGCTCAGCGGCGCTCTGTCCGATGTGCTGTGGATCCCATCCCATGTTACTTTCACAAAGACTTCACTCCTCCAACTATCCTCTTTCTTTTCCCAGTCATCAGTTTATCCCTCTCCACTGGTTTCATATCTGACAACTTGTAAACATCACCTAATGTACCAACCTTGAACATTTTGCTTTTATGATAGGAAGTCTACACTTTGCTGTTGCCATTATTTCTGCTTGGAAAGTTCCTTGCTTAGATCTACAAGTAATTGTCTCACTATTCTGGTTTCAGCTCTATTTCTTTCCTTTTAGTAGCCATTGTTGACCCCTTTAGTTTAAGTAGCTCTCTCATCTACCACCGCTCAGGCAGTTGCTGTATTCCTCATTCACAGTTTTATTTTCTTCACAGTACATATTAATTGAAAGTATCTTATTTTTTAATTTGTATGTTTATATATTCTTTTCTTACTGCGGTGGAAATTTTGAGGGCAGGATCTTTCTTTCCTTCATTATTATATTTCCAGAGTCTTGCAAATAAATATGGAGTGACTGATTTACTACTTAAAAAATTGGAAAGTAATTTCAATGTTTTAGAAGATGTTTCCCAACAATGCTGAATAAATGATGCATTTTTGTATTTGTTCCTGCTGACAAACCTATTTCTGGGAGGCTAGTAAATAATAACGATAATACCAATACCACTGCTAATAAAAAATGCTTATATAGAGCTTAGTATGTGAGGCATGCTTCTGAACACTGTGCAAATAGAAACCCATTTAAACCACACATCGACCCTCTGAGATAGGTGCACTTATAAACCCCGTTTTACAAATGAGGAAACTAAAGCACAGAGAGTACTAGCACTATTAGGTGCTATTCAAACTTGGGTATAGCTATTTAGTTTGAAAAGTATTGAGCAATGTTTATCTTACATGAATCCCTTCAGCATTATCACCTTTGTAAGTGCTGCTTTGCACAGAAGGAACAACCACTTAACATAAAGCATAGGAAATCTAGTATTTGACATTGATTGTGGATTCATTCACTGGACACTGGAACTATGCTACGCATGGTGAGAGACACCAAAGAAGAATAAGTTGGAATCCTTCCTGGAAAGAAGTTAACGATTTAGCCGAAGATAGACATCTGTAGCTTTCGCGGAGTTAAAGAACAGAGTATCCTTTCATTTAGTAAGTTTAAGAAGCTTATAAACTTACAAAACCTGGAAAATATCATTAAATGAAGTGAACAAATAGGTTAATAAAATATTCATACCTTTGCATGCATACTTCTAATTTTTAGATGACAATATGCTTTCTATTTTGAACACATGGAAAATGTTATGAAATTGGAAATATGGGAGAAGGCTACATTACTATACTTTGACACTTGACAGCTCCCAAGATCTTAAGATGTAAGGAGTGTTGGTTCTAAACAAGAATATCCATATCTGACTATCAGGTGGTCTCCCCTTTCTGAACAATATGACTGCAAATTTCAGTTGGTCTACCCAGTTACAGGTGCCGTGTTTTCTTCTTTGTACTACATTAAGAGTCTTTTCCTCCAATATCTTAAGGCTTTATGGGAACATTAAAAAAACATTAGTTTAGAAGATTTGGGTACTCGCCACTGGATGAACTATGAATTATTTAAAATTTACCAAGAGTTACTTTAAGCACAAATATATACAGCATATTTTAAACATATTCAACTCCAGCATATGTTGGGTAAAACTCAGCTGATTTCCTTAAGGAATTAGGAACACCCTCAGGCAGCAGTGACTAAAGGGCTGTCTATCTTCATCCTGTTTTCATATCCTACACTGGCCCACACCCAGTAACACAGGCCTGGGCCCATCTTGTTTCAGAGGCCATTGCTGGGAGTGCCTGATTTGTGTCTATAATTCTTCACAGTTAAGTCCTTGAAATATCATAACTTCCTGTCTTCACCACGTTCAGACTGCATCAACTCAATTTCTATTCTGTAGCTACATATACTTTCTATGTTTATTGCACAAATCTGCAATTCCAGGGATTTATGATATGCAAGTTTTAAAAAAAAATACAGAAGTATTCCACCAGTATTGTCTGAAAAAACTTTCTGTTGTGTGGCCTTGGCTCATTCTTGGGTATGGGATTTTAGGAAAGTAAATTCTGGCTTGAGTGATGCCATGAAGATTGTCTCCTGTTACTGACTAATGCTTCCTTTATGTTTGTTTCCTGTTCCCCAGTAACTGGGTTAACAGCTATTTCTCCCACCCTTTACAGTAACCACAACCCAATACCTACACCATCCAGTCAATCAGCCAACCAAACAACTGATTAAACAAAGAGAAATCTCTATTTCTGTTGTTTCCTTTTTAAATATTTCAGGTGTATTTATATAGGCACATATTATAAAATTCCCATTATTATCATATTTTATTGATATCGAGCAATATCTGACTTCAATTTTGTTGGAACTAAAACCTTTTTTTCTGGTAGTGAGAGGCAATGTACAGAAGTTTTGTTCACATTATTTCAGAGAGAAAACATACTTAGCAAAATGAGTATAAATACTTATGGTTGTCATCTGCACATTATGTGATCTTAGGGCACAGAGAACAAATGCTTTGTCTGGATAACTGAAGAAACTCCACGCACTCATTCTTCTTCAGGGGTCATTCTGGGAGCCAGTTTAGTAGTAAAGTGAATTTCTTGGACATTGCTCCTTAGAGTGTACCAGAGGTTCACCACGTCTGTGACCTTTAACCTTCCACTGACAGCTGTGGCTTCAGGTCTATTGCTGTGCTCTCTGCAGACACAGTTGAATTTTTAACAATTCTAGAACATCAAAGTTTGTGTTTAGTTAGTAGTAGTCAGGGAATGCCAATTAAATTGATGGTTTTATAAATGGAAAAACCAAGGGTTTTTAATCTGGGGTTTATGAATTCAGAATGATAGGTAGAAAAATAATATCTTTGTTTTCATTAAGCTTAAACTGAAACTTAGAATTTCTTTCAATTACAAATGTAGGTTTTAAAACATGAAGCCATGGAGTACTTCAGAATATTCATGTATATAATATAAATCACTGATATTTTCATATTACTTTAACACTTGTGATTATTGTCTTGTTCGTGCTCATTACCATATTGGGATTATGCAGTTATTAGATCCACTACCAAACTTGTTATTTAATATATTAATAAAAAAGTTGTATGTTACTCTACCACACATTTCTCTTTTAACAGTTTGGTAACTATTTTTTTGTTATAATGCTTTTGCAGAACTTTTATTTTATGCCTTTGTAAGTATTATTCTGAAAAGGAGTCCGTAGGCTTCACCTGACTTCCAAGAGGCCTATGTCACAGGAAAATTTAAGAACTCTTGCATCCATCCTTAGAAAGAATGACAATTTGTCTAAGGAGACCAAATCATTTCCTTCAGAAAACTGAGTTGTTTAGAACATTTCCTTTCAAGATCCTTGTATGAAAGACAATGAGTCTCATTCCAGTTTTTCAAAACTGTTCAAGCCCTTGTTTCCTTTAACTACTTTACTTTGTGTTTGCATTTTTGTACCAGCTCTTTCAGCTATCACACTGAGGAAGTGTTATTAGGTTTTCTACCAAGGGGTGCAGTAGTTTATAATAATCAATAATCTGTAGTTCTGAGTTTTGGTTTTAAGTGTGTGAGAATCTCTACTCTACCTTCTCCACATGCTCATCTACCTTATTTGAATTTTCACTGGAAGTGGGGAGCATGCTACCCTGAGAATGTTATTGCTGGAAGGCACAAAATCATTTTGTAGGAAACAGTGACATTAGAGAAAGGCCACATGGAAGGAGTGTCATGGAATTCCCTTTATAGTAATTAAGATGCTCTCTGTTTATGTTACTTTTCTTTCATAATGACAAGTTATTCTTCTGCTTATATGACTTTGAGAGTATAGGAGTGGCTTAATTAATGCAAATATGGTACGTAATTGCATTCCTTTTCTGTGATGTTCAAGGCATCACAGTTTGTTGTATTTTTTTTGGCTATGGCTCTTGCTGTAGAATGCGCTCTCTCTTCTAAATTAGCTTTTAAACACCAAGCAACAAGTACATCTATGTATATATTTATACACACACACATACATATTTGACTAGCAGATTAGATCACTCATTCAACACTCAGTGCTGACTTGCTAGGCCTGTGCTATGGACTGTGCTTTATATGATTTCACATGTTAACATCATCACCAACCATGTAAACCTCACTTGTGACTTTAGAAGAAGGATAGAAGACATCATGCTATTTTATTATTATTTTTTTTCAACAGCGTGCTTCCCTAACTGTCTTCCTCTCCAAATCAGATTTTCCTTTTTAGGATCATTCTTCCTCTTGTGCTTTTTGTTCACACCAGGATCTTGTTTCCATTAACTTTAGCACTCTCATACATTTCAGTCTGGGTTCACTGTTCCTTTCCCCACTGCTTACAAGCCAAATATCCTACGTAATTCCTCCCCCCCCCCCCAAAAAAAAAAGAACAAGAAAAGGTTCCTGCTCAGGCCTCTCTTTGCTTCTCTTCATCTCCAAATACTGAAGGAGTTTTTCTCCCTTGCTCTTAACCACTTACTTTTAGGATCTTCAGGATCTGATACTCTCTCCCATCAAACTACTGAAAGTGCTAAGTGACCCAGTAATTTGGTGGTTTTGGTAGCTATTCCCAAATTCTCAATTATACTGAAGTCTCTGAAGTGCTTAAAACTGTTGACCACCTCTTCTTTAAATCCCTTCTCTCCCTTAACTTCACGGATATTATGCTGTCCTGATTTCCACCTGCTTTTATTGTTGTCTTTCAATTACCTTTTCCTCCATCTGTTCATTCCTAAATGTGGACCCTCCCCCACAGGTTTGGTCAAGTCCTTCTTGCCCTCTCTCTGGACAGTCCTGCCTAAGTGGCCTCATATCATCTGTCGGCTCTGTTGAGAACAACTCCCATATCTGTAGCTCCAGTCTTGTCTTTCCTCCTGGACCGGCAGATATTTTTGTTCATGCCAGGCAGTAACTCATGAACACATGATGTTGAATTCCTTAACCAGTCCACCTCCTGATTTCAGATTTTTGTTACTGGTCTTTCATTCTTTTAGTCACCCAGGCACCAGAATTGGGGCAGTTATCTTTGACGCCTCCTTCTCCCCTACTATGCCATATAGCCAATTGGTTTCTAAGTGACATCCATTCTTTCTTCTCAGCATTATTTATATCACATTTTCTTTATTAAGGCTCTTTCTTTGTCTTACTTGGACCTTTTCCTAACTGATCCCTCTTTTCTATTCCTCCCCCTCCACTTTCCAAATTAATTCTGTTCTTCTTGTTACCACATGGCTCATTTACCAAAAGCAGTGTTGAGGTGCCTGGAAAAAATTCACCCCACCAAATCCATCATTCCTGTACCAGGCACATGCATATACCTTTGAAATCCAGTCTGTGGATCTATTCCCATTCCTAAGATTGAGCATGATGGGAGTTTTTGAGAGGTTGCAGCTATAGATAACAGGTATAGAAAACAAACTCTCCTCCCTCCTTCCCTTCCTTCCTTCTTTCTTTCCTTCTTTTCTTTGTTTGTTTTTCTTTCTTTTGGCAAGTGAATCCTAGTGAATGGGCTGTTACTAACTGACCTTACATAGATTCTGCGATATTAGTAGTGAAGACCCTGGTTTTAAGTAATGGAAACCAATTCAAGCTAGAATGAAGAAAATGGGACACAGAGCTAATAATGCAGCTAAATTCTCAAAGGACTGGGACAATCTACAAAGCCACTGGGCACTCTGGGTGTGTCTGCTCCTTGATATCCTTTCTCCTTCTGTTTCACTCTTCTCTCTACAGGCAATTTTCTCTAACATTTTCACAGGGTAGAATGTGGCACTAAGTGGCTTCTAAGTTCACCTATCTTACTTCCTGGCCCATGGAGAGACATGTCTTTGGTGCCTGAGCTTAGTGCCTTTCCTTGAAGTCTTTGGTGCCTTATCTTGGTGTCTTTACTCAAAGTTTTCTTTAAAAAAATCAGATTTTTCAGGTTGATCTGGGGTATAATTGAGGCCCAATTAATCAGGGTCTAAGTGAGATGTTATGTTCTGTAGCTAACTGCCCAGGGCTGGGTGTCCCTGTAAGGAGGAGTGGAGGGCAATTTTCAGAAAAAGGGAAGGAGGTTAATGGTTCAGTAATTGAGGGACCTCTCAAAGTGGGATCATTACACCCTACCTTCCACTACAATCAGGACAGGGAGTTATTTGTGAGATAACAGAGAAGAGCTGGCTCAACCACCTACTGGCTATGTGGCCTGGGACAAGTCTACTAAACTTGGCTAATATTTCACAGGGTAACTGGGAGAAACAAATAAGACAATATTCTCAATAAGAAGATATGCATTTCATCTTCTTATTACATAGGGTTAAACCCATGTATTGGTATTTTGTGTTAAAGTATTTAATACTTAGTATCTTTAAGAATATAACAGCTGCTTATTATTATCATTGATAAAGTTGGTCACTATAGTAAAATACCTACCAGAACCCAGAAATGAGAGAATTAAGAATCTTCTCATAGGTAAATCGTAAAATTCATCTTTGCAAGGAGCAGGAAGACTCCCAGGCCAGTAAGATTGGACTTCAGTATTTTTGAATATTCTAATACCTAACGAATGAATGTGTCAATCTTTTTAAAGGGTGAGTCCTACAGAAATTTTGATTGTTTGGAGATAGATCCAATCAGCCTTAATTCTAATGCAATTTTCTCCAAGAACTTTTTGATTGTTTAATAAACAGTGGTCTCTTCTTCTTCTGAACACCTATATAATTTATTTGCTTGTCCAACAGTATAGTGTTCATTAGTAGGCCTGAATTGACAGAAAGACCAAATATGGATGTTCTTTGATAAATCAAACAGATTTTGATTAACTAAAGGATGCAGTAGAGAGCACAGTCAGAACAAATCATAGCTCGATCAATAGCATTGTCCAGGACAAAGATGCAAGCTCCTAGTATCTCCATCTCACCATAGCATATGCAAGCAATTGTGAGTGGGGATCCTGAGTCCTTCTGGATGTGTAGCTTTTTCCCTTTTACACTCAGAGTTTATGCATAAAGGCTAGAGAAATTCTGCATTTAGTCTAGTCTGGGTGTGTTCTGGCTGTTCCCTCTCCTGGTGCAGATGTAGCTCATCTATCTCAGTGTTATGTAATGCAAATTGTTATTGTGGCAATACATTCAGTCCTTACCTGCCATTCTCTGACTCTTGAGGCTAATTCAGCTGATCCAGCATGTTCTCGAATCCCCCAGAATTCTTTGGATTCATGCTAAAAAACCCTTAGACAAGCTAAAGGGCTTATCCTACAGAATGCTTAGGACATTTTTCACATATAACCTTGTAATATTCATTTCTCTATATCTCCTCCTATATTATACATTAAATAAAAGAAATAATTGTATTTTATTTATTTTTATATCTTCCATGGACCTAGAACAAAGTCTTGTGTGCGTGTACATCAAAAATTTTTTAAGTAAATGAATCTTTGTTATTATTATCATCCCAAGTATGGATACCTACTACTCCTTTCCCTTTCCCTATCTTCTGGAAACTCCTATGTGTACTTTAAAAATCTTGGATCATTTATTATCACCTTCACTGTGACACCTCCCTAGCATGCTCCAAGAAGTTAGCTACTCCATCTCAGGTACTTAGTAGTATTTGGACATAGTTCTAGAAGCCATTTCACTGTGTTGTAATAATATTTCCTCCCTTAGACTGTGAGTTTAGCTAAGACTTGAACTATGATTTATCCAGTTTTGTGTTCCTTTCAAGCAACTAAAGCTGCGCTTGGCAGAGTTTGTTCCTCATGATGCTTATTGAAGGAATGAATCCTAGGATCCTCTTCCCAAGAGTGCATATTGTTGTAATGGAGTCCATAACTGGATGTGGTTAGCATGCCTTGTGGCACAAAAAGGCAACATAACAACCGGTTAAAAGTATGGATTGCAGAACTAGATTACTTGGGTTGACTCCTGGATCTGGTGCTTACAAAATGTGTAATCTGGATCAAGTTACTTAGCTTCTCTATGTCTCACTTTCTTTGTAAAGTGGATTAACATAGTACTTACTGCAGAGTTGCTGTGAGTATTAAATGAGACAATATCTGTTAGGTGCTTAGAGGAATGCCTGGCCTTTAATGAAGTCTCAGTATGTATTAACTATTCTTATTAGAAAAGTTTTAAATACATGACTACCGAATTTTATAAGTTGGAGAAAAAAAGAAAAGAATGTAATGGGGTATTTTGCTCTATTTTAATAATACTTTTACTTGTTTTCTAGCTCCATTGATTCCTCGCATTTCCCTCCTTCTTTTCCTTCCTTGTTTTACTTTCCTAGCCTCTTTCCCTTTCTTCTTCTATTCAGTTAGGTTATAATAGTGTGAGTGGTGGTGATCTGTTAGAGTGATAGTCAGGATCAAGACTGAGCTGAAATGTGACAGTTCTTGGAAATGACCAGAATTAAATAGAGTAGACTGTAATAATAATGAGAGTTCGATATATATGAGTCATTTGGAAAGGTTTCCTGGATGTAAGCCTAAAGGGTTTCAGGAGGAGTATCTAATGATGAAAAGAATGTGGATTGACCGGTGTATGAAATATATCCGATGTCTTTCACCCTAGTCAGCTATTTAATACTTCTTTATTTTATGCAAATAAAATGCCATTAACATTTCGGGTGAGCCATGTTTCCTTGTTTATAAAGAGATTTAAGGCTCCAAGGTTGAGATTTTTTTATAAAGAGGTTCATATTTCAAGGTGTGCATATATAAATCTTCATCTTTTGATTATTCTGTTAATTTTGAAATGTCTTTTGGCAAGTTTTTAAAAAATCTTATTGTCGATACAATTTGGTTAGTGGTTGTATGAAATATAATCTAGCTAGGGCTCTTTGCATTGCTTTGTCCTTGAAATACCATTCCTTGTCTTTGAAATACAACTCCTTGTAGTGCAGTGGTCCTGTGTGATAGAACAGAGCAGAGCAGCAGACTTTGATTTGCTGTTTTTATTTAATTTCCTTTTGACACTAGATGAGACCAAAACCACAAAATAAGCTTTCTTTAATGCCTTAAGCTTAACAAGATTCATATATTGAAAAACAGCTGTTTGCATAGTGAGCCTTAAATTTTGTGTGTTCCTTTGTCCCTTGAGTAACACCTTTTTTCATATGTAATCAGCTGTTTTGGGAAATCAAAGAGGATGGGTAAGGGCATAGGGGTATCTGTCATGCTCTAATGTTTGAATGAGGTAGATTTCAGGTCTAGAATTAAGATTGGGATGTTAAATACATCATTCAAGCACTGTGAAAAAGGTACAGTTAAAAGATTTAAAAAATGAATCTTACATGAAGTAATTTCCTTCTTAATAAGTAGAATGTTTGGTTTGGGTAATATGATGAGAGAGAGAGAAGCCCAGATACTAGGGTAATTGGAAGCTACAACAAAGCTACCCCCGGATGACTGGAAATAGATTCTGATAACACATTAACCACAAAGGTGAAGCTTGAGTGGCTTCTAAGGCCCTCAAAATTCAAAGGCAAGAGATTATACTTATCCACAGCATTCTTTTATTAAAGATTCTGGGCAATGGATGCCTCACAAGGTCAATAAGAAATATGTTAAATGAACTGCTCCTCTGGTTTTCTTCCAGTGCTTGCTTAAAATCTATGCTTCATTTGATAGCGGCACCTAAATAAAATGTCCTTGTTTGTCTTTGATTTTCAAGGTGTAGCCAAGCAGAAATTGTTAAGTCAGTCTTCCATTTTCCGGAAGAATATCTTTCTGTAATTCTTTGAAGATATTTTCATTACTTTTGACTACTCAATTTAAGTCAGAAAGTTTCTAACACAAAGTCTGAGTTAATATGTCAATTCTGGAATCAGTAAAAATGACAGTCTATTTATGGATAGATATTTTGGAGAACTTTTATCAGTTGGGGGGGTGATCTGTGTGTGGAAATGTTTGAGTAAATAAGAGATTACGAAGGGTATTTCCATTTCCTTTGTTTATTTCCTCCAACCACAATTAGCAAATGATGATGGAAGACATCTGAATTAAAAAAACTAAATAACTAAATTTTATCTGATGAACAAACTATAAAATATAACACCTGCCTGTGTTTCTTTTTTGTTTTTCCCCTTGGGATGAGGGGGTGAGATGGAAGGTGGGCCTGATTATGTATTCTGAATTTGAAAGAACTATTAAAATACTCTGTGAGGGGAAATTCTCATGTTTCCAATTCAATTTACCAAATCTGAGAATCAAGGAGTAGAGGTGTTTCAGAAATATAAGCATGTGATCACATTTAAAGGTAGAAATTAGTGATGTACAGCTGGCGTAAATAGAAAAGATGAAAAAGTAAACGAGCTGTTTCAAATGACCTGGTTGCATGAAATAAGGAGCACTTGTCTAAAAATATACTCCCATCTGGCCTTCATCTCAGTCTCTAAAACCTTGTTATTTGCCTAATTGCCAAGGATTAAGTTAGATGTGCTCTGTGCCTTTTCGGTCAAAACTGGGATGAAAGAGCAGAGGTCATAATTTGTATTCTGGAGCAGGCGAGAGACTCCTCATTATTACCCAGAGAATTAAATGACCCCTTATTCCCATAGCCACATGCTTCCCGCGTCGGCCACAGACAGAAGAGCTATAGGTCATAGAGGTCCTTGTTTTCTTAAGCAGGGACCATTCATTCCTTAAGTCCAGCATGTTAAGGGAAGTGTCGAGACATTGGGGTAGCTGATGCTAGGACTAGAGATCAGGGGAGTCTAATCTAATTGACTGCAAGGAGGTATGAGAGTCTCTGTTTCTTTTAATACCTAGGAGACCAGGGCTGAAGAGCAGCCAGAAAGGGGAAGAGCCCATATTTTTCTCATGTAATTGTCTTACTGTTAGCATTGGTTTTCTAGTGCTTTTTGAACAGTAGGATATGTCCCATTAATAGATGATGAAATTAAGAGCCGATCACTAACAACATTTTAGTAGACTGAACTAGAAGAGAATAGAAAATATCACGATTATTGTTCAATGAACTTTTGTGTGTATGTGTTGTGTATACATTTGTTTATGCATATTTGCATATGTGGAAATGCGGGTATTGTAAATGCATGTCCATGTGCGGTACAAAAGTTATGTTTATCCCGGGTCACAGAAAGAAGTTTGAATTCACTGAGGTCAAAGCTACTTCTTTCTAGTTTTTGTAGATTCTTCTTTCCTAGATATTAGCTAACATCTAGGTGTCATGTAAACTTTTTCCAGGCTACTTCTGTTTTCAAATCATTCTTGTTAATTCAAGCCCAAAGATCAATATTTGCTATGTGGAAATGGTAATTCACTAGTAAAAACAGCCAATACTCAGTTGCCTGATATTGCTCTAAGAGCATTACATGTGATTATTTCTCACTACAATTCTTTGGGCTAGGAAACATTATCATCCTCATTCTACAAATAACGGAGGCCCCCTTGATAGTTGAGGTAAATTGTCAGAGCTCGTTTAGCTGGTTTGTTGCAGAACCAGGATTTCAACCTAAGCAATCCGGCCTCAGTAGTTAATCTTAAATTCCACACTATACCACCTCTCACTCTACTAAACAAAAGGATTTTGTGAACTAATCTGTAACAGTTCTAACGTCACATATGAACTTGAGTCTTTGGTAACACCTGGCTCAAAGTGATTGAAATAATGATATTACCACTCTTCTCTGACAACTCTATTTCAGAAAATATTTGCCAAAAACTGGTTCCTTAATCATTAGTGTATTGCAAAGATGCAGTGTGGTGCTGTCAAAAGCTAGGCTAGCTCATAGTTCATTACCCTCTTTGTAAACATTGAATAGCGTTAATTGAACAAGTTGATTTTTAGTTCAAATTCTCAATTAGATGTTCCCACTTGGTAGGAGGCTGCTTAATGGAGCCCAGAGAGTGACTATGTATTCTTTTACCCTCAAACAATAAAGTGCTATCAAATACCACTTTTTAGCCATGTTGCCCTCATAAATTAAAAAAGAAAAGTAAAGTTATAATTAGAAACAGACTAACTGAAGCTATCTGCCTTAGAGGGTCTGAATCACTTTGAAAAGTGTACTGTCTGTTTCATACATGGACAGAGTTAGGTTAATATCCTCAGGACTTATTATTTCTGCTTGTTCCAGAAGCCTCTCAAACGCCAGAGGACAGGTCTTGAACTGCTCTGCCTGCCCCTGTGCAGCCAGCTGCAAGCGCTGGGGGGTTAAGCCTGGGACCAGCCCTCCAACTGAAGGATGGAGACTGGTGTATGAATATCCCAGTTTTCTTGTGCTGAAAGCAGGGTGAATTAATAAGGAGGCATGGGTTAATTCTGTTTCCCTGATGATTAAATTCTAGTCCCCCGCTATGGCAGGTGGTAGTGGTGAATTATCAAGTGATCACAAATTCTCCTTCTCCTTGTCACGTGACAATGCATATTCTCCATCAGAAAGTGGAGTCCATTTCCCCAACCTTTGAATCTAGTTGGCCGCTGACTTGCTTTGATCAGTGGGAGATTAGTAAACATGATACAATCAGAGGGCTGCAAAACACTTACATATAACTCTCCTGGGTCTTGCTGTCATTGCTATTTGGAACTTCGTGACTGTCTGGTAAAGAAGCCTGGGCTGGCCTGTTGGAGGATAAGAGACGATTTAGGAATTAGCTAGGAATTAGTTGTCCCAGCTAAAACCCCTTAGACTGACAAACATGCCAACCATTAAATGTGTCTGACTAGACCTGAAGACCCTCTAGCCCTAACAGAGCTGCCTGTTGAATTTAGAAATCATTTAAGTTGTCCCAGATAAGAAGAACTACAGCTGACTCATGGAAGTGAGAGAATTTATACCTGTTTATTTTTTTTAAGCCACTAAAAGAACTGAGTTGTTATGCAGCTAGAACTGACAGACTTGCTTAGCAACTTACTCTCTATTGGCTAACGTCCCTTTCTTGTATCTCTTCCTTACTCCACCACTGGAGTTTCCTGAACCTCCCAAATAAATGATTTTCACTTGAATCCTTGCCTTAAGATCTATATCTTGGGGAGCCCGTACTAAACCACTGTTTAATTCTTACACACATTGAACTCTTTTTCTTTAAGTATTCTCTGTAGAGATTGTGACGTGTTGAGTCACCGAACAGGAAACAGAGCAGAAACAAAAGACTCTGTGCCCATTTAGACAACTCCACAGTACTCAGCTTTGTCAAGCTCACAGGTTGGCATGTTCTCTTCTTGGCTGACATACTCCATATTCCCCCGAATCAGAGGGTAGCACATGCTTTTTTTTTTTTTTTTAAATTCCTGCAGAACAGCTCTAAGAATCCCTTCATAAACTGTTAGGTCTGGGAAAATTTGTCCTCCTGGGTTTGAATGGAAGTGCAGAATTGATGACGTTTTTCTTTGAAATCAGTGAGGAAAAGGTGGCTATTTCTATGAAACTTTATTTACTCTGACTCTTTTCTCCTTTAATCAACGCACTGGTCGGTGCAATTTGAATATAAAAGAGGAGTTCATAAACTTAGCAGTGGCTGTATGAGTCAAAAAACTAATTTCCTTTGGATTTTCCCTAGGTTTCAAAAATAGACAACTTATGCTTTGTTGTAACTAGATGTCCAGAGAGCAGAAAATTTATCAGATGAAACTACAAGGAAAAGCTAGTTGTTTTTGATATGGCAATAAGAAGGAATTGCATGTCTAGTGTGTGTGTATATCAGAGAGGAGACAAGCTTGCGATAGGGAGAAATTAAAGAAAGGAAGTTACATTTGAAGAATGGATATATTCATAAAGTTGCAGATATAATGATTTTATAACCCTTACATTCAAATAAAATTTTTTAACAGTAGTTATGTGGACCAAAATTTTGCAAATTTGTTTCTTTTCACCAAGGTTTTTATATGAATCTTGTAACATGTAACTCTTGAAATACCACCATACATCCCATACATCAAAAGTCAATATAGTGATTAATATTTTAAATGCTTTTAAAGCTTAGTCTCTTTATGCCACCTCACAAAGAGCACATTTTACCAGAATACATTATTTATTCTACCAGCATCTTTCTCTCGGGGACTTTTGTATTTGCTTGACATATGAATTTGGTACGATTAATATTACTTTGGTTTCTCATTGTAGCACACTGACACTGCTGAATTGTTAAAGTGGTTGTTATTTATTATAATTTCAAGGTGGCAAGGTAGGACTATGTCTCTATGGAATAGGACATAAATTATTCTCTACCATTGTGATGAACACCTGCTTTTTAATCTTATGGTGCTTATAAGTGCACTTTCTTTATCAGATAGTTTTAAATAACCTTTTATTTAAAAGGTAGCATGCATTCATTATAAGTGATTTTGGAATAAAGGCACAAAGGCAATAAATAAATATTATACATAATCCAAATGCTCATGTGCAAACGCTAATAACATATGGTTGCTTTTCTTCCAGAATTTTTGTTCAAGTAAAACTACATATTTATTTTTAGCAAAATAGGCATTATATCATATTTTAAAACTAAAATATATTTTAAAACTTAAAACTGTTTTAAATTTTTTAAGGCCTTTGAATATTATCTTACACATCATGTTAATGGTTTCATAATATCTCCCTGCATGGATGTTCATAGCTTGTTTTTCTCAGTTAGGCCTATCACTAGACATCTAGTCATTTCCAAATTTTCCTACTTACACACAACGATGCCAATATCTTTATCATTGGAACTCTGTAAACATCTATGATTATTGTCTTAATCTAAATTCCCAGAAATAAAATAGGTAGTACACTTTGAGCCTTTTGATGTATTTTCCTCTAAAAAAAGATCATACCTATTTTTACTCTCTAAGGGTATACTTTTATATTTTTGTGGCTTTTGGCAACATGAATTTTATGTTCCATTGCTAACCTGTATGGTCTCCAGCTACTAAGTAAAATAAGGATCTCTCTATCATCCATCTCTACCTACCTATCTACCTATTTATCTGTCTGTCTGTCTATATCTATCATTCATCAATCCATCTACTCATCCATCCATCCATCCATCTTTCATCATCTACCATCTCTCTATCTATCTGAAAAGAAGCAGCAGCATAAGAGCACTTATATATCACATATATATATATATATTCTCACAAATACTTTAAACAAGAAAACTGGTATTAAGCAGTGATGAGTACAGCTCTTGGGAGCACATCCTCATCCAAGCATTTCGTAGCCTTACTGGGTCCTCAGCCCATGACCAGTGACTAGTAAGATGGCAGGGAAAGCACCTGTGACTCTACAGCACAAGTGCCTCAGAGTGTGTTCCCCCAGCCATACTTGTTTAGAGATCATGGTCAATTTGGCCTCTTAAGAGCAGTTTACAATTGCTGTGTAAATCAGAATGGTGGTTGTACTACTGCTTTGGCACATTGTGCAGCAAACAAATGGGCTTTTAAGAAGGTTAGAAAACTCTCAAAGAAAATTCATTTTTGACACATACAATTTAATACAAAAGGACTTGATTTTTCCTTTGAACCTATGGGAAACTATTTTGCAGGTATAGTGAGACTACGGAATATAACAAAGTTGAAGAAACTCATTTTTGCCAGATTTGAAAGCTAGAAGGGAATGTGCCTGGTTAATGTATGTAGTGTTATTGGAAAGGCTGATATGCAAGAGAAAAATAGATCTGTAAGAGAAATCCCACAATTCTCAGGGAAAATGTTCAGCAGAGCTGGTCAGTCTGACATATTCTTCACCTCCTTCCTCTCTCTCATTTCTCCAGCCCAGCCTGGGCCTGCCCTTGTCAGTGTTGGTTACTGCCTTACTCTGGCGGCAGTCATTAAATCCACCTGACTACTTCACAAGTGCCCTCTGACTTCCTAAAAGCTCAAAGTGCTCTCCACCTTATCCACCAGCTGCTATGTGCTGAAATTCTATCAGAAGGGAGAGCCACTTTCCTTGTGGGCCTCAGGTTACCAGTACCCTTCTCTTGGGGGCTGTATCTGCTGTCAATGTACAATTTAAGAGACACAAAGGACTGAAGCAAAATGATTCACAGTCTTGAATGCATGCTCTTTTTTTTTGGCTTTAAAAAGGGGAATTTAATAAGTTGCTAGTTTACAGTTCTAAGGCTGTGAAATTGTTCAAATTAAAACAAGTCTATAGAAATATCCAATAAGGCATCCAGAGAAATATACCTTGGTTTAAGAAGGCTGATGATGTTCAGCATTTCTCTCTCAGCTGGAAGGGCACATGGTGAACATGGTGGTGCCTGTTACCTTTCTCTCCAGGCTTCTTGTTTCATGAAGCTTCCCAGGAGATGTTTTCCTTCTTCAGCTCCAAAGGTCACTGGCTGGTGGATTCTGCTTCTCGTGGCTATGTTGTTCTGAAGCTTTCTCCAAAATGCTTCCTCTTTTAAAGGATTTCAGTAAACTAATCAAGACCCACATAGAATGGGTGGAGACATGTCTCCATCTAATCAAATTTAATATCCATGATTAATTGAGTCACATCTCCATGGAGATAACCTAATCAAGCTTCCAACCTATGGTACTGAATAGGGATTAGAAGAAATCATTGCTCTCAAGAGACTGATCAGGATTAAAACATGGCTTTTCTAGGGTACATAAATCCTTTCAAACCAGCACATATGCCTAAGGGTGTGTTAAGGGAAAAAATGGGAAATATATACATCTTTGCTAGGAAAATTCCCCTGATGATCTTCAGATAAAGAGAGAGAGATCTCTCTAGAAAGGCCTGTTTTGAGAAAGAAGTGTCATGGCCTCTTAAGGGCCTTTCGTTGCTGATGTATAATTCTTTTTCCTTTCTCCTTCTCAGCCTGACTCATTTCAATGGTCTTGACTTCAAGTTTATTGATTCTTTCTTCTGCCAGCTTCAATCTGCTATTGTTTCCTCCACGGCCTTGGTGTGGTATGGGTTGGAACAATGGCTGCCCTTAGAGTCAGGCCTTCACTGAAATAAAGTAGCTAATCAAGAGCTGTGACCAGTTCTTGGGCTGTATGTACCTGGACCTTGGGGAACTGGTTTTTGATGTTCCACTTTGGCACCAGCAAGCCATGCCAGTTCCTTAGTGCTCCCTGCTGTGAGGTTGGGGACTGGACAATGGTTGTAGCCACAACAAGAGAACAAATCACTGGTATATATCACAATTTACCAGCCTCTTCCTCCTACTTTTCCCTTGATGCTTCAGAATTTACTGGACAACAGAGTTTCAAAATAGTTGATTGGGATATCTCCTACCTATTTAATAGTTGTTCTGGTGGAGGGACTGATTTCTGGAACTTTCTACTTGACTGCTTTTCCACAATCCTTCCTTAGGTAGACATTCTCTTGAAATTTCCATTTGTTTTTATCATCATTACCATGTGGGAATCAATCTAGACAGATAGATATTTTTTCTCTGCAAAGGCATAATTAAAATGCTCAGACTTAATACCAAATTTTACAGAGGACTTGGAGTAGTCAGATTTCTTTCAGTTTTGAGTAATAGAATCCAACTCAGATTACTTCAGCAAACTTATTGAAAAATTAATGGTGTAGCTTTCAGAATCTTGGAATTTTGGAAAGCACTGATGCTCTGAGGGCCTTAGCAGGAGCCATTTGTAGTCCCTCTTCTGAAGTTTTACATTATTGAACCAAAAGTTTCTGGGTCTCTTCATTAAAAGTCCAAATTATTGGGAGAAAGAATTTAATTGGCTCTGCTGGACTCAGGTATCATCTTCTGATCAACTAATTTTAGCTAAGGGGTTGGTGACGGCAGAAACGTAATTGCTCTGAGAAGACCTATGTGGGTAAAGTGTGTGGTTCCCCATGACAAGGCCATAGACCCATAGAATGACAACTTTCTAAGGAGCAGGTTGTGACTGCATCGAGGCCAGTCACCAATGTGCTTTGTGTCTGTTCCTTGATGGAGTCAGACCACTGAAGCAGAGGCTTCTGGGTATGTTCTGCTCCCTTTCTCTAGTGAGAGGTGTTATCCTAGGTGTTCTGGTTACAAGCTTCACTTTGTATCTCCTTACACAAAATAGGTGGCAGAAGGTATTTATTTTTGGTGTTTAATTTTGCTTTGGGCCCCCATCTTCATGATCCTGAAACTGACTCTCAAGGATCTAAATGTACAGATTTTATTATATTGGAATCTTCTTAAAAAAATTTGTTGATATCTTTGCAGGCAGATAGAGTTTTATCATGAAGAAATTTTTGCCTTCACTTGTGTGTAGTACTGTCAAAATGCAATTTAGAGTCAGGAGACATATTAAGACTGGTTGCTGGGTTAACTCTGAGATGGAGATTTGTGAATGGGAGCTTTATTGGGGAGGGTTCTCGGGGTCAGCACCTGTGAGGGGTAAGGGATGTATGACAGGGCAGAGGCAAAGGCTGAACCATGAAGCAATGGCAAAAGAGATTTTGGATAATCCTATGGGGAGAACTGGAACTGGAATGGCCCTCCAGCATTTTCCAGAATTGAGACTCCGTAGGGGCCAGTCATCAGCTATAGGCTGCCCCTGGGGAGGAGGCACAGCCTTGGGCTCAGTAGCTCCCTCGCTCTTAAGGTGGTGCTCTGAGAGGGATGCAGCTGTGAGCTGTGAGCCAACTTGACCAGCGGCTGGGGGCATGTGTGCTTTGCTTAAGAAGTTGGGGTAAGGGGGTGGGGAAGGAGAGGGAAATCTGTTTGCTCCACTGTAGTATCCACTTCAAAGATTTAAATTTCAATTCTGCTCTACCACACTAGACTGTGAGGCCTTGGGGAAATTCCCTAATTTTTGTGAGTCATTCTGTTTTCATTTAAAATAATGAACCAAATAAAAAAATCCAAAAAACCTCATTATAAAAATGGGATTAAATGCACACTGTGTGAACACTGTACTGGATGATTTAACTTATGTTATACTGTTTAGTGCTCCCTGTAACTCTGTGACATACCTATTTCAAGCCTACTTTTTTAATCAAGAGACAGATTCTCAGGGAGGTGAAAGTAGTTTGACTGAATTTATACAGAAAAGATACAATAAGCAATCAGTTTCAGTTCTTCTGACCCTGTGTTCTTGCCTTGGCCAATTCACTAGAGCTCCCTCTCAGCAACAGAAATTAATAATGTTAATATTTATAGTAGTAAATATGTCTACTTTGTATGGTTATTTTGAGGATTGAATGAAAGAATATCTGAAAGACATTTGTATATTATAAGGAGCTGAAAAAAGTGAGTTGATCACTGTTGTTCAAAATTGGTTTTATTGTCAGTAAGGGATGGGCATCATCTAACGATCTTAGACAAGGGGGCACAAAAGGGGAGGGAAACTTTAAACAGGGTACAAGAAAATATTTTCTCAGCTAACCTCCAACAGGGCACCGTGCTGTTTCCAAGTTTCTTTAACTGACTTTTGGCTCCTCTTTTTCGTTCTTTCAGAGTTAAAAAAAATTCAGTTCACATACTCTGAGCTGTAGTTTTACTCCATGAAGGCTGGGCGGCAGGGTATGGCCACGAAAGAAATGGTGTCCTTTAGGGACGAAAACAAGGCCAACCAGTGACAGTGATGGGAATCCATGTACTGGAGATAGAGGGCCACTGAAAGAACCCCCCTTCCCTCAAACACCCATCCTTCAGCAACACCAGCTGAGCCCCGGGATCTGTTAGTCTGGGCCAGATTCTTAAATTGTCAAGGTGACTCTCAGCAGAGAAGTCAAGTCAGGATTTGAACTTAATATGCTTTGATTCTCAGGACCAATTGCTAAAAGGTAAGAAAGTTCGATTCCCGGTGCCTGCCCATGCAAAAAAAAAAAAAGCTAGGAAGTCACGAAAAAACGAAAAGCAAAAAAAACAACGGCCTGTAGTATGTCTCTACCAATTTGAAAAAAATGCAACTTTATATATGAGGCTTCTTTTCCCAAGGATATATGGTATGCTTTACAGACACACCGAATCCAAACAAAGTTGTTTTTGGCCTACACATGGCCTCAGATATATTTTAAATAGCTTTGTGATTTATTGATATTGACAGTCATGAATCAATGCAAACTCAACACCACAACTATTTTTATTCAAATTTAAGTTGAAATAATGTCAATGTGACCATATTCCCACATTACTTTGAAAGACCAATTTAAAATTCATCTTATTGTTACCTTGCTAGAATATCGTATGTTTAGATTGAAATTTTACTTATTCTTCTTTCTGGAAAATAATCAAATGTTGCTAGTAGCATGTATTATTTGATCAAAGATATTCTTTAAACCACACACATCCAAAGTCTTAAGTTTTCTCATGTTTATTTTTCCGCTGTGGTTTCATTTAGTAAATTCCAGATTCCCCAGTTTAAGGAGTTCAATAGAGGTCAATGGAGTCTCATGACAGTAGTTTGTTTACTTTTTATCTCCACTTAACCTAGATTAAAAAGTCAAGCCTTTTTGGCAGGAGAAATTATTTGAAAAGGAACTGTAGCATCTGGGGATGGTTAAAATGAATCTGAAAATACTATCTCTACTAATTGTAGAGAGATTTTACATCCAAAATATTTGGTTAGTTTGTTTAATCACAACTTCACCATTTATCTGCAAGGGGGGTATGAAAACAAGTCTATTAAGCCTGTGTTTCTTATCACTGCAAACCACAGCAAATGTGACTGACTGACTTATTTAATTAGGCTCTGGTTGTATAGACCTGGCTAATGGTTTGGGCATGGATCTTGCATAATACATCAAATTGTAAAACAATGCAGGAGTACATGTCACAGCTATAGACAATTTTGATTGTGGTTTATAGAAAAGAAGAAAATTTAGTAAAATCATGAACATGCGTTTATTTACCCCCTTTGTTCCTAAGGCTGTCATTATCAACTTTGACTCATGAATGTGGGCCAATGAAAATATTTCCTAGTGTGAAATGCAAATCCCATTAAACTCAAGCACATAACAAAATGTAGTCTTATTTTTCACTTTCTAAAATATTGGAATCAAGATATACTTAAAACAAACATTAACCTTAGGAATAGATAGTATTTTTAAAAAATATTTTTATTTGTAAAACTTAACATACAAACATTTTATTCACACAGTCAGTGGCTCACACTATATCACGCAGTTGTGTATTCATCACCATGATTATTTTTTTTTAACATTTGTATCATTCCAGAAAAAGAAATGAGAAAGAAAAAAGAAAAAACTCATATACACTACACTTGCATTGACCACTAGTATTTTAATCTACCCAATTTATTTTAAACTTTGTGCCCTCTATTGTTTGTTTGTTTATTTATTTATTTATTATTTATTTGCATGGACAGGCACCAGGAAACAACCCTGGGTCTCTGGCATGGCAGGTGGCTCTGCCTGCTGAGCCACTGTGGTCGGCCCTATATATATATTTTTAATCCATATTTTTTACTCATCTGTCCATATCCTAGATAAAAGGATCATCAGACACAAGGTTTCCACAATTACACAGTCACATTGTAAAAACTATATCATTATACAATCATCTTCTAGAGACATGGCTATTGGAACACAGTTTTACAGTTTCAGGTACTTCCCTCTAGCCACTCCAATACACCATAAACTAAAAAGGGGGAATCTATATAATGCATAAGAATAACCTCCAGGATAACTTCTTGACTCTGTTTGAAATCTCTCAGCCACTGACACTTTATTTTTTCTTATTTCTCTCTCCTTCCTTTTGGTCAAGAAGTTTTTCTCAATCCCTTGATGCCAGGTTCCAGCTCATCCCAGGATTTCTGTCCCATGTTGACAGGGAGATTTACACAGCTGGCAGCCATATTCCACATAGCGGGGAAGAGTAGTGAGTTTACTTGCTGTGTCGGCTTAGAGAGGCCACATCTGAGCAACAAAAGAGGTTCTCTGAGGGGTAACCCTTAGCCTAATTTTAAGTAGGCTTAGCCTATCTTTTGCAGGAATAAGTTTCATATTGATTTGTGAAAAATCTGTGATTTATGAAACTGTTGATTTCGTTGTCCCCACTGCTTGCAAGAATATCAGAAATTCTCCAAATGGGGAAATTGAATATTTCCCTCTTCTCCCCATTCCCACAAGGGGACTTTGCAAATACTTCTCTATTCATTGTCCAAATCATTCTGGGATTTATTGGGGGTATGACACTAACCTGACTGTCATGGTCAGGGACACATGTCAACTTGGCCAAGTTGTGGTACCTGTTTACCTGGTTGGGCAAGTGCTGGCCTGTCTGTTGCAATGAAGACATTTCATAGAATTAGATCATGATCACTTCAGCTGCATCCACAGCTGATTCCATTTGTAATCAGCCAAAGGGGAGTGTCTTCTACAATGAGTGATGCTTAATCTAATCATGGGAAGCCTTTTAAGGAGGACTCAGAGGAGATAGGTTCCATTCCTGCTTCAGCTGGTGAGACTCTCCTGTGGAGTTCATCCAGACCATCCATCAGAGTCGTCAGCTTCACAGCCTCCCTGCGGAGTTTGGACTCTGCATTCCTTTGGTCATGTGAGACGCTTTTATAAATTTTATATTTGCAAGTGTTTCCTGTTGATTCTGTTCCTCTAGAGAACCCTAACTAATACACTGACCAACCAAAAAAATCTCATGTCCTATTCAAGATTTCATGTATTTATGGTGTTCAACTAAACTGACCATACAAGTTAAATTAGGAAATGCACAACCTAAAATATAAATTTTGCACCCAATAAACATTTCTCCCTTTAGTCTCACAGAGACTTTGAAGTTTTAAAATATGGATTTTATCATCCTTTGCCGAGTCTTCTGATATACCTTAGTCCTATCCAGATCAGCTTCATTCATGTCTTTACTTGATGTCAGATCACTTTTTCAACTTTTTAAACAATTCCTGTATGGGGTAGTGCTGACTGTCATAGCTTGAGAGCTCTAACTCTGAGTCTCAGGTGTCACATAAATACCTGAAGTTTCTGGGAAAGACCATGTTGTATACAAACAGCTCAGTATCTCTGGATTTAGAATTAACAGTTACACTTCCTGAATATATGTGACTGCTCTAAGAACTTAAAATCTAGGTCCCTTTACAATAAGTCCCAACCTGATAACATATTATAGTTGGTCCATATGATTGAAGCATGATAATTTTTGTCTTTTTGTTCCTGACATTTCATTTAAATACAGCTCTTAAGTTTCATTCATCTAGTTGCTTGCCTCACAACTTCATTCCTTTTCGTGCTTCTCAGTAGTCCATTGTATGAATACACCATAGTTCCCCTCTCCATTCCTCAGTCATTACACCCTTAGGTCACCTCCATTCATTGTGGATCATGAACACTGCCTCCAGAAATACCAGTGTGCAAAAGTCCATTTGTGTCTCCATACTCTGTTCCTCTAGATATATACTGAGGAACAGGGTTTCAGGATCATATGGCAAACCCACCCCTAGCCTCCTGTCGAACCACCACACTGCCCTCCAAGGGGCTGCACCTCTCATTTCTCTATTGACAATGAATAGGTATATCTCTTTCTCCACATTTTCTCTAGCACTTGTTTCTCTCTGCTCGGTTTTAAATAGTTTTATTTACACATCATACAATCCAGCCTAAGTGTATAGACATGCCTTCGCCACCAAACTCTATTTGAGGACATTTCCTTTTCTTCCACAAGTAATTCATACCCCTTTCCCAATCCCCCTCCCCGTCTGGTGACATTTAGCTTTGGCATAATGTTTTTGTTATATTCAGTGGAAGCATATTACAGTGTTACTGTTGGCTATAGACCCTAGCTTACACTGATTGTACTTTTTTTCCATATACCATCTATTTTCAACACCCCACAATACTGACATTCCTTTGTTCTTCCTCATGCAAAAACATTTTTTAATTTGTACATTTAATCACCATCATTGTACACTCTAGGCAAGGAACGGATATTTTAGTAGAAGCACACTTCAGATGTGTGCTCTAACCAGAATTCCAAATTGAGTCTGAGAAATGTAAATTCAATTATCCCTCTTTTAATAGTAGACCAGATTTCCCAGAGTTTCTCAATCTTGGTGTTATTGATGTTTGGGACTGGATAATTATTTGTTGGGGTGAAAATAATTTCACCACGTGTCAAATCAAAATACATTTTAGAAGAAGCCAGAAGACTCCCCAAATTACAAAAGCTGGTGCATATTAGGATGTTTAGCAGCATACCTTTCCTCTACCTACTGGATATCACCAAGAACTCCCCCTCTCCTCCCCGGCTGTGACAACCAAAACATGCTCCAGTCATTGCCAAACATCCCCTGGTGGGGGGATGGGGTGGTAAAATCTCCCCTGTTTGAGAATCGTGCGTTAAAGCCCTTCCTGGGTTTCATGGTTAAGTTCGGTATTAAAATTTAAAATAAAAATTTGTCTGTAGAAAATAACTGAAATGTCAATATTCTTTGCTAGGGAGACTACAACAAATGAAACTGCACCATAAAGGTATACATTTCTCCGGTAGACGGTGGCCAGAGAAAACATCTTGTGAATTTTCTGGCGCTATGATTCTGCAGCATATGTAGAGGGGTATGGAATACATGGCTTTTCTGTTTTCAGGACTGTAGGATTCAATGGCATGGTTTAAAAATTATGGTTAAAGTAACTGAGGTGTAAATTGTGTAATTCTCATATTGACTTCATTTCTAAAGAGAAAATAGCATTTAGATTGAAAGAGAAACAAGTTGCCAATTGCTTTGGGAAATCTCTTGTTAGGCCTGACTATTGATGCCAAGGACCATAGGAATAAAATCAGGCTTTTTCTCAGTAATGTTGCAGTGGAGAATCATATTTTCATCCTTTGTCCCCACGATTTTCTTATTTATAGTATTCCAGTGTGGGATTGAGAACATTGTTATCGTTAATATGCTCCTGTCAACAAATCTTCATGTACACTGTTTTGTTTTTCATTTTATGCTTTTGGTAAGTTTGTATTTATATTTCTCTAGAGTGAAATAAAAATGCATTCACAATATATTGGCCTGAGGATTTATAGCATTAGCCTTCTATACATATATGAAACTGGGCATGCACTGGTTCTCAGGACGACAAGATTTTTGTTAATCTTGCCTGAATTTTTATGCCCACTTACAGTCACCTCCCCTGCCATGTCATCTGCTTAGGGCAGATATGTTGTCCATTAAAAAGTAAAGATATCTTCAAGATCTGTTATGTCTCAACTCAGCCAGACCCACATTCCAAATCAAAACACATTTTATAAGAAGCCAGAAGATCCCCAAATTACCAAAGCCCAGTCGTCTTCCCTTCTCCTGTTGGTCTTGGGTTCAGTTGTGAGTACAGCAGTTTGGCTTTGGGCGTGCTCTGCTTCTCCTCTCTGTGACTGCTCTGGCTCTCCAGGCTACCCATTTACTTTTGCCAAGGACTCCCTATTGAGATGTCCCACAGCAAGTCTGAGCACCTTGGCAAAATGCTTATCAATTATTTAGATTTTGCTGTGGTTCTTTTTCTCTCCTCTCCATCCCACCCTCACTCCCACTCCCACTTTTTAAAATTAAAGATAATTCACATTTTTCAAAAATCTCAAAAAATATAAAAGATGCTCCGTGAAAATCCTGCATCTCACCCTTGTCCCTTGTTTACTCATTTCCTATCCTCCCCCCAGCCGCAGTTACCAGTGTTGTCAGTTTCCAGAATTTTAAAATATATATATAAGAAAATGTAGTCTCTTATTTTCTTCCCTTTCTTAATCAAAAGGGAGTATGCCAGCCATGATGTGCTAAACATTGCCTTTTTCACTTAGCAATTTTGCTTGGGGGATCTTTCCAGAGCAGTAGTACATGGGGAGTTTGCTTATTCTTTTTCATAGTTGTTAATATTATTCATTATATCAATGTACAATAATTTATCTAGCCGTTCCCCTTAGATGAACATTTGGTTGGTTCTAATCTTTTAGTATCATAAACAATCAACAATAAAATATGTTTAGACACTATATTTTGCACAAGTGCAAATATATATGTAGGATAAATTAATGGAAGTGAATTTAGGGGCACATACAGTAGTCATTTTGATAGATATTGATAAATTATCTTCTGTAGGAGTTAATCTCAATGACAGTATATGAGTGTGCCTTATACCCTACCATCTGAGACCAATAAAGTGTTACCAAAATTTTAAATTCTAACAATCTGATAGGTGAAAATGATGTGGTTTTAATTTACATTTCTGTTTTTATGAATCAGGTTTAACCTTGCAATTCCTTTTAAAATTCCTGTTCGGTTGTGCCACTTGAATTCACATAATTTTAGGCACTATGGAGTCACATGTGGCCTTTCAGAAGGTGGGACCACAGATGGGGCTCTTCAGCCACTGTGTGCAGATGCAAGGCTGACAGAAACCCAGAGAGGAAGCTTGAACCATGTTATTCTATTTCTGTTAGAGAAAGCCCAATATTTATGTATCAAACGATGAATTTCATGAATAATAATTTGTTTTCTTCACATAATTTGTGTTTTCTTAGCCTTCCAATTTTATTAAGTCATTTACCTTTATTTAAATGCCAAACATTTTCATTCTCCTTTGTAAGTTCTTTGGAATTATGATTAAAGTGTAATACTTTTATATTATGGTACATCTGAAACTCTTTCCTCTCCATCATATGAAGGACAAAAAAAATAGAGGGTTTCTCTTGTCAAAAATGCTTTCTGGATCTCAGCCTTTTTGCTGGATTCTCTTCTACACTAATGGATGTAGTTGGGGCCACAGATGAGTGTATTCGTAGAGGCACTCAACAACCAACCACTATTCACTGAGTCCCTACTATGGTCAGACACCATTCTAAGCACTTATCATTATGTTATAGCCCAGCAAAGACAGACATCTGGGTGTTGAGCACACTTGCTCACTTTGTGTGCGAACAGGAGAGAAATCGCATTTATAGGACACATTGCATGATCTATCAAGAGAAAAAGAGCGGTCATGAAGATAAACAGATTCTATGCTTGGATTTGCCCTTTTCTCTTGAGCAAATCTTTTCATCTCTATAGGCCTCAGCCTTCTCATCTGTGAAAAATGTAATGTTGACTAGAAAAGATACTTATCTCCCTTCTAGTTTTAATATTCTAAGATCATAATGCCCATTTGCTACTTTTTCAATTATTTTTTAAAAATATCCAAGAGCCCACATTTATATACTAACAAAGACATATATTTTCCATGGGAATATACTGGAGTTTGTTATTATATGTAAATATTTGCATTTAAAAATACTCAAAATATCTGGAATATTTTTGTTGAAATATTTCCTAGTGAATAAAATGTCACAAATTTTGACTCTCAGTGGGAAGCTTTAACACCAGACAAATTCTGGAGACACCAAAAGTACCTAGAGAATGGACATTGGAAATAGACATTATGCGGTTGGCTTATGTTCTTTGGGACCATCTATCTTCTTGGTATGGAAGGATCAGGGCTCAGTGGAATTGAAGCTTTTATAGTCTTAACTGTTCACCTTGAAGCAGGTCACCTGCCTATGAGCCTGGAGGCAGTGAGTTTATTTTTTGAAAGATGCTTAAGAACATTCCATAGCTTTCTCTTATTCAGTCATTCTTGTCTCAACCTTTTTCACCCCCCTCTTCTGTTCTCTATTACCTTCACCCTTGAATATTCTTTAGGTTAAACAATTTCATCTTCTATGTCCGTGGGTCAAATTGTAAACTCAGTGTAAAAATGTCTTCTATTTCAATGACTTTCAATTAGATTTTAAACAAATTTAAGAATTTCAAAGGTTATGTTTAATGCAAAATATTCAGGCTAATTATATTAACTTATAACTTGCCACTTTGGATAAATAATTAGTAGCTCTTTATTATTTTCAAATTAATAGAGATTGGATTTTTGAAATATTTTGCCTTTTAATACCAACTTCATCATTTGCCATTTGTGATTTACTAGCTTTATTATTTATCTGAAGTTCAGTTTCGATATTTCTCAAATATGACACTAATCTTCAAATTCTTATGAGTATTATAAATTTATAAATATATAAAACTAGACACAGTGGGCACTCAAATATTATCTCTTTTATCATTATCACTAATATTATGATAAATCAGTATAAAATACCAAAATACCCATTAACAATTTTTCCTCAGGGTTTTTCATGTAGGACAAATATTAAGAACTTAGGTTTTGCTGTTTTATTTTATATCGTTTGCTATTTGAAAACATCTTTTGACTCAAAAGATGAACATTCATATAATTGAAAATGCAAAGAGGGGTGAATCACTGCTCACATAATTGATGATTGGTAATTGATTGCTGTGTACAGAAAATAATATATGCTATTGTATACAATATATTCCCAAACTGCCAAAAATAAGAGTTCTTTAATGAGTTATCTTTCTCATGACTGCTCCTCTCAAATTTATCATAAAATATCATCACATTTTCTTTAACGCAATTGGCTTTTGTTATGTTACGCTGAAGACGTAGGAAGTAAGCGATTTTGAATTTAAAAGAAGAGAAAAAAATACTAAAATCTCAGAAACGGCTAGTTCAAACTGGGGTGTAAGAGTGGAATTCCCTAGCTTCTTTGGCCTTAACTTCTCGGGAAACTGGTCGTGGGCGCAACATCTCTTCATCCTGTAGGTGGCGGAGGAAGACTGCGGTGCAGCGCCCTAGCTTCCCACCGCCCGGCGTCCCACCGCCCAGCCTTCCACCGCCCAGGTCGGAAGCGCTCGCTCACACCCGGGTGATTCAACAGCCTGTGCACGGAGTACTCACGCTTGCTTCACCAATTAAGTGGAGTTATTAATTATGCTCTCAACATAATGCCGTAACTTATATTTTTAATCCACTGTATACTCCTTAAAAAAATTGCCTAACTATAGGAGAGCAAGTAGTATGTGTAATACAGCAAATAAGTTCTACAAAGAAAAGCTTTCTTGGGAGATTGACCTTTCAGTGTTTTAGAAGCAACAATGTCAGTTGGAGGTGGAAAGACCCTCAGAGAGGACAGCGACCTCAGAGCAGAGCGGTTCCGGTATAGACTCGGGACTACGCAAGGATCTGGGTTTGAATCCGTTTCCCCACCTACTGGGTACCCTCTCAGGCAACCGCACCTACCTCCTTAGGATTTGAATGAACACATTGAGGTAAAGAGCTTGACATGAGTTGGGCCCGTGGCCAGTGACCCCGTAAGCGGAGGAATTTGACCAGGAGCTCCTTGAGGAACTGATTCAGATAGATCTGTTACGAGTTGAGCAACATTTATCATGGGAGTATGAGACAACATTAGAATCTGAGGAAGTGACCAGGCAGGGCTCGTACAGCTTTTTTCATACCTTCTTGTTTAAATGAAAAAAAAAAAAGTGCAGAATTCTCTAATTCTTCCTGACAAAATGTTTGGGGGTGGGGAGTTGGGGATTCGGGGTGCATTGCAATGTTGTGACAGGCAGGAAGCTCAGGGATAAATCAAATCGTGCCGCTTCAAAAGAGTTTCTCAGTCGGAGGATTCTGGTACTTCTAAAAAATCCTGTCATAAGAAATCTTGTCAACAGTTGATTTTCAAAGAGGACAGGGAAGAGGAGATCGGTTTTCCTTGTTATTTTGAACAGTGCCTTGTGCTACAAAATACTGGTTAAAGTATGCCCTGAAAAAGCGTTTACCAAAGGAATCATAGAGACGTGTGGGTAAGGGATATTTTGAATAGTTTTTCCATTATAAATGGAAAGAAAACATATATTATACCTATGTAAATGTAGGCTCCTTGGGAACAATATGGCATGTTAAACCAGTGTAATTGAGGGGTGACTCTTTCTTTAAAATCCCACCGTCCTCATCTTCTTACACTTTGGCCTATTTTTTTCATCTGCAGTGAACTTTCATCCATAGATTAACTGGGAAACACATGGACAGTGATATTAGAAGACAAAAGAGGTAGAGCTTGAAGTATTTTTCTAAGTATCCACAAATATATTTACCTGCCAATTAATGGGAAAAAATACCCTTCTGGTTCTTACACAGAAAATGGCAGCATATCTAAACTAAATGCTAATATTCAACTTAAACCCTATTTTCCATGCCCAGGCTAGTGAAGGAATGAGGAGTCCTGGTCTCTGCTTCAACGTACAGAGTTATCAGGCATGTCTTGTGGTGAGAAAGCCCACAGAAGGTCCATGCAGAGAGCTTTCTCTGTAGGCCTGGTAGATTCAGAGATCCCACTGCATGTCTTGCTCTACTCTGTACTGCAAATGTGCCTGAACCCTGCTCTTCCCTTCCTCAGGTGGTAAGATCAGTGGTCCCTGTGAGCCTGAAGCAGCAGCTTCTTTTCTGTCAAGCAGAAGTTTCCTTCTCAGTCAGTGCCCTTTGTCATGTCACACAAAATGGAAACGATCCTTGTGAATTTAGGTTTAGAAGACTGTGGGGATATCACATAGGCTTCAACTGGTACTGCTGTAAAGAGTGGCTTAGATTCATTCATTCAAAATGTGGTTATTTTGTAACTATTATGCTCTGTGTTGGATTCTAGAGATGCAAAATAAATTAAAACACGGTCCCTGCACTCAACTTCAGTGGGAGATGGTCAAAGGCAAAGACGTTATTATACAGTCTGCACAACCTGGCGTATGATTAGCCTGCTGCTTTGCTGGGGTTGTTCTCTTTCAGAGCTCTGGTGGTTGGTGATGAATTAATTGTGCAGGTGGCATGCTGGGTCAAGGGAAGGAAAAAGAAGTAATTTAAACCCCACAAATTATGTCAATAGAAACTCAGCATTACACATCACAGAATAACCTATCTAACAACAACAACAACAAAAGTGGAGTGTAAAGTAATAAAATGTATTTTATTAGTAAATCATTTTCGGGTGCATAAGGGGCAAGTTTTGGTTTTCATGATGACTCTCATGACTCAGAAATGATTGATTTTTCTTTATCAATTGTTGTCTCTCTCTGGAACACCCATTGCTATATTTACTATGTACTTTCTGAAATAAGAGCCAAGATCTTATAGAAGGAGATAAAATTTTCATTTCCTCTATTCAACTGGATGAGGGAGGAAAGGGATTGATTAGGGTCTGGGGATTCTAGGGTCACCTAATATATTGTTACGGATACCTGGTTTGTGTGATTATTGAGAAATTTATAAGATAGTTCAAATTTATAGCTTTGAAAAAAATACAGATCTATGAATAGGGTTAATTTTCTTATATTAATGCAATCCTCAGAAACATCTTGAAATAAAGGTCAGTATTGTGGAAGCATACAATACAATATGTGGAAGCAGGTTTTGGGGCTAATGTCAAACTTATTGTTTTGCCATCCCTTTTCTCCTAGGTAATCATAATTTTACTACACACATATTATTTTAGTGTTATTCGTGTTGTTTTGAATGAACTATTAAACACTGACAAGATCCAGGCTACCGTC
The DNA here is from genome assembly GCF_023851605.1 of Tamandua tetradactyla. NCBI lineage: Eukaryota > Metazoa > Chordata > Mammalia > Pilosa > Myrmecophagidae > Tamandua > Tamandua tetradactyla. Next base: position 128,487,538 of record NC_135327.1, on the reverse strand, counting down.
TAGAACATTAGAAAGAAACAGAATCAAGTTACAATATGTTCATGAATAAATAGGGCCATCCATCTTCCTTGTAGAAACCCAGACAGAGGTTGACTTTTGGATGTTGAGAACAATTAAATATGAGTGCTATGCTTATGTATATTCCTGTATTCGAAAAGTCATAGTATGTTTCTGCTGCTTTTATTTAAAGTCTTTAAATGTAAAAATATGAAGAAGCATATGTTTAGTTGAAGCAAGGAGCAATCCCCCCAGGAAAACCTTTCAAAACTTCATCTTCATCAACATCCAGAAAGTGTCAAGTCATTCATCATGTATAATTAATACTTCCCTTCTCTTTCCTCCCTGAACACAGGCACTGCAAAATGAGTCATGCAGGTTTGTAGCAAATAACACTGTTTTCAGCAATTTGTTTCCATGTCTGGACAGCTGTATCACTTAATTTGTCAATTCTGAAAAAAGTACTCATTCTGCTCATTTTTTGTTCTTGGATGAAAACATATAACTATATATATACTTGCTACTCTATATATGGAATAAGCATCTTTATTTTATAGTATTAAAAATAGCATTGTTTACAAATTTACTTTCCTTTTGATATGACAACATGATTTTTCAAAAGTATCACTATATTTAAGTGAGGTGGGGCATTTTCATGAAATGCAGAAAGGTCTTCCAGTTGAAGAAGGTCATGGAACTTGTATAAGTATTTAGTCCATTCGATTTTATGTTTGTGCAGAGGCTTCTGGTTGGTGATTTTCCTCCTCCAGAAAGGAGTTCGGATTGGAAGTAAATTTCAGCATTTCATGTCTTAGACTTTCACAGAGAGTGTGCATTCACTCATACTTATTCAAAGTCAATTTTGGTTAATCTTTCTTGATGGAAGTAGCATTTGTATAGTTAACCCACAGGTATTTGTTCTAGCATCTTAATGTGGGTTCAGAAGTTTATTTATCAATTTTTTTTTTGGAATATGTAGGAATTCAAAACTTTTACAGAATAATCCAGACCTCTAGATGAAACTAACTAAATTGGTTTCTTGGCTTCCCAATCCATGTTGGATTTGGTGTCATTTCTTAAGGAAATAAAAAACGTCAACTTAAAGTAAATTCTGCTCTTTATAATTTTAGCCAGATAAGAGTGGTAAAAAATGTTTTGGTTTAAAATTATAAGCAAAGGTGGGTACATGGGTGATTCAGTGGTAGAATACTTTCTTGCCTTTCATGCCAAAAGCCCGGGTTCGATTCCCAGACCATGCACCCCCCAAAAAAAAATTATAAGCAAAGGAACGGAAATACCAACATAATGGAAGAGTAGCTGACAGATGATTCTATTAATTTCTCTATTAAAACATGGCAGTCAAAGTCTAAAAGTAAAATCGATTCTCACATTGTTTAGTGTTTTATTCCCCCATAAATCATTAAAAAGCAGCTATATTATTTTTAAAGTTCTTCCCAGGCTTTAGGGAAAGGAACAATAAATGATAGTAGGTAACTGAAGCAGTTATTTGCATTACACGATGAAATGTTCCAACCGATTATATCTGTGCTACATAATGAAGGCAAAGGCAGATATTTTAACTGAAATAGGTAAATAGTTTCTTTGGTTTGCTAATGTGATTAACATTTATCTGTATCTGAAAAGTGCAATCTTTTTCAATAAGCTTCTCAACTTCAGAAGGAGCTTTCTTGTTTTTAGAGAAATATGTAAATTAAGTTCAGTGTTTTATACAACCTTAAAACACATCTGTGGGCCATCTAGGTGACAAGCATTATCAACCACATTCTATTGAAAGATGAAATTGGATTTTATAAGCTGCCTTGAAAATAAGAACACTTGCTCTAGTAAATGGCCAAGATCTCACATCCTTATGTCAAATAAACCTTTGTTTGTCTGTTTGATGAGGAACTCCTTTTCCTAGAAACCTTTCTTGGTAACCCTAGAATTACAAATTACAGGAAGGTTATTCATGTGAGAGGTGAGAAACTTTTTGGTGTTAGGGCCTGATCGAAGGTTCCTCCCTACACTTTTCCTTTTCTTTAATACCATAATGTGGGTTTCTGCTCATACTCTCAAGTACCATCCAAACATTTTGAACTGAATGTTTAGCCAGGGATAGAGATAGAAATACAGAATTCTTGCAAAAATATCTAGACATTATTTTGGTGTGCATTGGTTTTACACTCTAGATACTGTAAAAAATATGGGGAATATGTAACTCAAAGGCAGATATTTTTACAAAAATGTCTTTCTCTCTGACTGCAGAGAGTACTTACTGTCCAAGGCTATAATCACTGATTAGGGGTCCCCATTATCATCCCTTCCACATGGCTGCCTTTGACTTTTCTGCAAGTGAGAGAAGCCCAGTTGTGTTCCTGACTGATGTCTTGGACCCCCAGGTTTCTTGCTGGGAGTGGTGGGCAGTGTGATTTTCTTCTCTTAAGTCATTTCCCTTTGGACACCTGCTTAGGTATGGCTCATTATTAAGTTCAGTCGTGATGTTATGTGAACTTTTGGCTTGCAGCATCCACTAGGGTTGCTTGTCCTTCTTTCACAAAAATCCCCAGGTCAGAAATGATCTGCACTCTTTTTTTTTCTTTTGAATGTTTATGCTTTTAAATGTATGAGTGCAAGTTCCTGCATTTTCATAACTTCCAAATGGATGTCATAGAAGATATGTGGCTGACATGTGTCTGTGACCTCAATTTATTACTCATAGTCTATTCTCACTCACACTTTACCAATGAATAAAGAAAATAATGCTATTAGTTGATAGCTTACTGCATTTAGGAATCTTAAGTATATGGCTGAATTAAAGTCCTGAGAAAAAGTTGCATAAACTGGAGTCATGAAGAAACTATACTGCCGAGACTGTCTTTGTAAATGTGTGGCTTAGAATAAATGGTCTGACTTTGTCATGGCAGTAAAATTGCGGCAGGTCAGCGCCTGCAGTTTTGATTGCTGCTTGGAACTGCAGATTCAGATGGTATGAAAATGCAAGAGGTATCACGTGCGCACTTAAAGAACATGTACTTTAAAAGGAAAAAAAAAGTTCAGATTACTATTGAATATCTACTTGTACAAAATGTAACATTCTCTTGTTTTTTTATATTTCAAATTGGGCTTTCTATAGAACATTGGCAGGCAAGAGATTGAAAGGCATGGGAATTGCATAATTTTACATGAAACTTTTTCATTTGTCTATAGGAAGAATTCACACTGAAGCAGGACAGCTAAATGTTACATTATAAAATACCACAATTCACACAATAAACCAATTTCAACTTAAGAAATTAGTTTTGCATAAGCCTGGTTATTACTATCAACGGTCAGGAGACTGATGTGTTTCATTATTTTTATTCTCTCCTGTCAAGGCTTTACTGTAGTGGGATTTCTGTACATGCAAAGTTGAGTGAGTAGGAAAAATGGTGAAGGGTGAAACAAGTTTTTCTGAAATGTATGAGGACTGCAGAATTTGATCCTGACCTCAATGGAATGCTCAGAGAGGTCGGCAACGTTATAGGGAGAACCGAAATTCCTTCCACACCAAAGGCTAACTGCTGAAAAATCAGGAACTTCCCCTGTAGAAAAAATACATAGTAAGAGAGATAAAAAACAAGCAAGTTAACTATGCATCTTCAGCGTTCCCCCAGGAAATGGTTGTTTTTTTGGAAATTGTATCCTCAGGAGAGGGAATTAGTAGCAAAGGAATTCAGCTCTTGACTGGACTCTGTTTCTTGGTTCACTGTTTCATTTGAAGCAAGCTTAAAGTGTTTTTTGAAATGCTATCTGGTGATGTTACCATGGTAACCATGCCTTGACAACCATCTGTAAGTGCTGCCCAAAGAGTATTCAAAAATCAGAGAGTAGAACCATAATGCCATAGTGAAACTGCCCCCATCCTCACCTGTGGACACTCCAAACAACTAGCCACAGAATGAAAAGATGGTGAAATGGGCAATACCGATGGGGAGGGGTGAGGTGGGGGCATAACCTTGAGTAGAGACCATCAAAAGTGAAGAGATCAAAGAAGAAAATGGTGTCTATGAAAGGCTCTTTCTCGTGAAGTATTGATCTGATTTATTGTTATTCTTCTCTTTTATATGCTGTATGACAGGGTCACATTTCATTGTTTTCCCATGTGAGTATCTGGTTATTGCAGCCTGTTTGTTGAATTTTGTTTGCTTGTTTTGCTTGTTGTTTGTTTTTTGGGAAGTGCATGGGCCAGAATCATGGGATTTTTAAAGTTACACTGGAACTAGTCAGAAAAACTGCTTGTAGTAATTTTGGCATGGGCACTTTATAAAGCAATTTCTGTAAAACACCTGTAGAAATAGCCAGGTTGGGGGTGGGAGGTGGCAGGAGAGAGAATGCCCAGACCACAGTGTGGATAAGGTGGTTTGGATAGATACCTTTCCTGATTCGATTTTAAGGAGACAGTTTAGTAAAACTGCGTGTGAATGTATGTGTGTACCCGTATATGCACACATGCATGGAGGGGGAGTTTCTCTAGTTGAGTTTAAACTGGGCTTGACAGAGGTTAGATGTTCCCTGTGTCCCCCACATGTACACTTACATGTGGGTGCAATTCAGGAGGGAATTATTTTTATTTACTTATTTGCCTAGGTACAGGAGTTTTGGGAGAAGGTTAACACTTGGTTGATATTTCCTAAAGTAGGGTTTCCTAGTAGAAGAGCAGATCTGTTTCTTTCACCTCCCATGTATCCCTTGAGTCCATTCTCATCTCTTTGTTCCCACTGTCATTACCTTTTAGATTTGGTTCTTATACCTTTTTTTCTTGTCTTCAGCATTTTCTCCCTAGAATCCATTCTTCTATCACTTCTTGCCCAAGTGATTGTTCTATAATGCTAGATTGATCATGTCACTGTCTTAGTTAAAATCTTTTAATGGCTTCTGACCATTTTGGACCAAATCCTTGCCTTGCCACTCCAGGATATCCCTGTCTAATTCTGGCTCCAGGACTTGTGCTTTAGTCTGCCAAAGCTGCCAGAATGTAACACACCAGAGATGGATTGGCTTTGAATAAAAGGGGATTTATTTAGTTAAAATCATACAGTTCTTCAGGGGAAAGGCAGCTAACTTTCATCTGAGGTTCTCTCTTTCATGGGAAGGCAGAGAATGATCTCTGCTGGCCTCTCCAGGCTTCTGGGTTCCAACAGCTTTCCCAGGGATGCTTCCTTTCTGCATCGCCAAAGGCCTGGGCTCAGCTGTGAGTGCTGAGATGAGGAGAGCTGCTTAGGCTGTGCTACGTTGTGCTCTCTCATTTAAGCACCAGCCAATTAAGTCAAGCATCATTCATTGCAGCAGGCACTCCCCCTAACCAAACGCAGATGTGATCAGTGACAGATGAGCTTCACATGCCATTGGCTTAGGTCCACAGCAACAGAACTAGGCACCTTCACCTGGCCAAGTTGACAGCTAAACCTAACTACCACAGCTTGGTTACTCTCCTCCTCTCATAACTTACTTTTTTTTTTTTCGTAATTTACTTTTAATGGTGTTAAATTTCCTTCTTCCTTCCAAATTCACCTGCTTTCACATCTCCTTTTCTCCCTAAGCCTGGAATCTTGCTTGCTTACCTCTGTACCCCACTCTTCCTGCTCCCACTAGCTAGCAAGAGGAGAGCAATGAAAAAGGAAACTGCCTAGCTGGTTATTTTTAACCCAGTGTCTCTGTCCTTTATTGAAATGGCAACTGTCAGAAAAGATTTTCTGACTCCATTTCCAATTCAATTTATACAAACAGCCTAATGTTATTTTTAAATTTCGTTGGAGAAATCAGTTCCATTTGTTAAAGTACATTGAGCTTTATTGATAAAATGTTAGTATTCTAATATTGACAAGATTATTTGAATAAAGCAATGTAAAATACCAATATTTCATTTTGAGAAAAAATGCATCTGTTATTTTCTGATATTTTAAAAATCTGGACAAACCAGGATGCTCAGGTTGAGGTACAGAATGAATCTTTTTCTGGTGGTGACTAGCAGATGTAGTCACAGTGAACTGGTAGGGGGAATTTACCTGGGAAGGAAACGATCAAATTATCCCTGGGTTATCAGGTCAACTTCATATCAGAACAGAGTATACTCTAGATAATATGTGGTTGTTCCTTCCATATCAATTTAGAAAAATCTGGGTGGAAACACTGAACATTTCATTGACGGTAGGCCAATGTTTAAAAAATATAAATTAGTGAGTGAAATGGGTTGCTGAAAATGGGGAGAGCCTGTCCTGGTGTAGCTCCTAAACTAAGAAAAGCTTTGGCTAAATTCTCTCTTCTTTCAAAATGTTTTTCAGTCTAAAACAATATCTTTAAAACTTGATTGTGCATCAGAATCACATGGAAGGCTTGGCGAAACACGCTGCTGGTTCTCACCCCCAGGAGATACAGGAGGGCTGGTACCGGCCTGAGAATTTGCACTGCTAGCAAATCCCAGGTGGTGCTGATGGTTGCTGATCTGGGGATTGGTCTCTGAGAACTAATGGGCTAAGGAATGTATTAAAATGGCCCATTGTACTTCATGAATTAAGGGTGTAATTATAAACAGGCCACTGCCTTTTAAGTTGGAAAGTTATATCTGTAAGTTGCAGGTAGGAATTGGTTACAAAGCACCATATAAAATAAAAACTAACACCTTTTGTTAGTTTTAGCAAAATTACTTACTATCTTTTCCTTTAATAGAAGAAAATTACTCAAAAGGAAAAAAGCAAGAAAGAATCATGTGAAAAAATCCCCAAATACTTAAGATTTAGGTTGCATGTGTAAGGTAACATAAACGTGCGCGCGCGCGCACACACACACACACACACACACACACACACACACACACAGACACACCTCTTTTTTAGCCCAAATATTGCTTTTTACTTATTTGGCTGATAAATACACTTAAAGCAGCAAAACACTTACACATTTCCAGATTATAATAGAGACTTGTGTGATTTTGAAAGTAGCTGAGAATTATAGTCACAATAATTTGAATGGGAAGATTATTTTTCCTTTTTAGGGAGAATAGAATAAAATATCATTGGAATTATAATATCAAACAAATTCTTTTCTTCCCTCTCAGTTGTGTATTATACAAGAGCACTTTAATAAGAATCAAACTCATTTTCTGTTGCAATTTACTTTTTGAAAATGGGGCAAGTGATAATAGAATGAACTGACACTAGTATTTTTTTTAAACAATTGTCAGGGTATGTGCTGGAGTTAGTGCCCATTCGACTCAAGTTTGTGCTTTTCAGACACTTCTACTTTAGTACTGTAAAATACTTTTTGCTTCTATATGATGACTCTTTGTGTCACCTAGCCTCACATAGTGATTAAAATGTTATTTACTAAGGCAAGAACATTTACAGATTTATTTGGTAAATATTTTCAATGCTAGGGTAGAGGTGCTAAGGCTTTTCTAGATAAATCTTAAGTAGCTATAAAATGCAATTACTCAAAGGACCTCACTTCCTGAGAGTTTGCTGATTATAAGGTCCTTCATGTATGAAGGTGAAATTGTGTTCTGTTGCAAATCTGATAATAGATTATGCTCAGGGACCCACTGCAGTAGTGCCCACAGAGCAATGGAGCATATGGATTAAGTCCATAGACCTGGCTCTATAAGCTTAGTATTCCAACCAATTGAAGTAATTGTATATCCTATCAATTCTTAAAAGGAATTCTGTAAAGGAAATGGGTGAGAAAGGAAGAGTTACTCTTTTAGTAACATTTACAGTTTATATATATAATGTAGTCATACAGAAATTAGGCCAAACAGTACCTCATTGGTACCTCAAACAATAGCATCAATATAAAGAAAATATTCAGTAGTATTGAAATCCTTTTTATAATAGGGAAGCATTCTTAAATTTATGTGATTAAACATGTCTTCGCCGTAGTTAGTAAGTGACTTAGATCATTTTAGTTGGTGAAGTTCAGTTCAGCTTACAGCAAACTCACAACATATAGCCTTCATTTCAACTCAGGACATATTTGTGGGCCTAGAAATTCTATCAAACCTCCTGACTAGTCAAAAATATGTATTTGAGTGATTCGCAGTTGTGAATTTAGCCTTTTAGAACTTGCCCCCTCTCTTTTCAATTTCAGTTTTGGACTGTTCTGTTGCTTAATTCCCATCATAATCAATTAATTTATAAATAATTTATACCCCATCTTCTCCCAAGCAAGGATTTAAGGAGTCTGCACTTGACTGGGAAGCTACCATAAATATGTAATGAGGTGGATTTGAGTTGGCTCTCTTTGCGACTTGAAGGTCATTCCTCCTTGTCTAAGAAAATAAAGCAACACAGCCTCTTCTGCTGGGACCCCTCTTCCTCCTAATCTCTCAGGCTCACTAGTGGGGTGGATTGTCCTAATGGTTAAAGACAGAGACGGGGTTCAAATTCTACTTCTTCCAAAACTAGTGTTGTATTCTCTACACCCATTTTATATCTTTAAAAGAGGTATAAAAATATACACCTATTGGTTAGGTTTGTTGGGAGGATTAAATGAATTATTATACATAGAATCTTGGGAAAATGCCGGCAGGTTGTAAAACTCTGTATAAATGCTAACTATTGTTATAACTCATGCCTCTATTCTCAAAGTGTCATTTCCTCAAAGATGCCTCACTGAGACACCATCTTAAATTAGCCCCAATGTTATATTACCATAGCAACCTGTGTTTTCTTCAATACACATCATCGTTTGCCACTGATACATATTTACCTGTATTTACTCTGTTTCTTCTAGGGTGCTGTAAGCTCTGGGAGTGCTGGAATCTATCCATCTGATGCAACACTCCATCTCTGATAACTAGTACTGTGTCCAGCACAAAGCAGGCTTTTGTTGACTAACTGTTGAGTGAATGACTCCAGAGAGATCTGTAAGCATGCTAGCTGAGATGGGATTAACATGATTTTTAAAAAAATTTTGTACTTTCTAATTCCTTCACAATCAAAATGCATTTCCCTCTGTGTAATAACCAAGGTAAAATCCCATTATATCACCTTTGTGTACTATTGTGAAACACTTCAGTAAGATAGCAGTGGGGCTACAGGATCGATTTCACATTTCATTTTTTGTGTATTGATCATTGGTTCTCAGTCTGGTGTGATTTTGTCTCCCAGGGGACACTTGGAAATTTATAGAGACTAGTTTTGGTTGATGTACCTCAGAAAGGGTGTTGCCAGTCTCTAGTGGGTAGAGGCCAGGGAAGCTGGGAAACATCCTACAAGGCACAGGACAGGCCCACCTTCCCCAACAAAGAATCACCCAGTCCAGTCCAATGCATTGATAGTGCCATGGCTAAGAAACCCTGGGGTGGATGGATGGAGCTGTGTAAAATAATAAGTTTATGTAACTCATAAAATTGGTTGAGCTGCTAAATAATAGGGCATCTGAGTTTGAAAGTTAACTGGTAAAATTTACCGTGATTTCTTTTTGAAAGGATTTATGTTTGCTTTTGCATGACTTGCTGCTGATAGTTAAGTAGAAATGAGTATTTAATGTAGTATATTAGCCAATATTGTTTATATCAGTAGAGGACTTTGCTATGTGCTGTGTCTCTCTCTTTGTAACCATCGGAAGTGGTTTTAAAAGAAAAGTGTTAACTGACTGCTTATTCACACACTTTTAATAACTAGTTTGACTTTTATTTCTATTTTTTAAAGAACAGTCTGAATCAATTTAGCAAAAGCTGTTGGTAGAAAAATAAATAACCATATTTTTTGTGGATTATTGTTCTACAGTTCTGGACTAATAGGACAGAACTAAGATAGAGCTGTGCGATGTTTATGGAGATTTGTGTGTTTGAATTTGGATATAGTACCTTGGATAGCATAAGCCAGGACAAGCTACACTGTGCTGCAGTAACAACATTTTAGTGTCTTAAAACAACAAAGATTTATTTTTCCTTCAGAGTCCTCTGTGCATCTGGGTGACTTTCCTAGACAATTGGTCTCTGTGTGGCAAGGCCGTAACACAGGATAAGGAAGGTGCCACCCTCCCAGAGCCTCACTTTGTAGAACACATGGCCTCAACATTCAGTGTGTCAGGGGTGAGAGAGCATGGGGAATTACATGTTAAACGCTTTCATGTTTTCACTCGGTGACGTCTCACAGGTGACTTCTAGTATCACTTTATTGACCAGAAAATTACATGGCCACGCTCAGACTCACTCAGAGAAGTTTAATCCTCCTGTATTGCGCAGGAGAAACAGCAATGTTTGTGAGCACAAATAATATCTATGACAACTAGTTTCAGTAATTGTTTACTTTTTGTATGGTCATTCAGTTTGTCATTAAGGAAGGGTGTGGGTTAAGTGTGCAGATTCCATGTCTCACAGCAAATTATCTTTACGACAGTAGGCTCATTTGGGGTCTGTATCTATATCTCAGGATAAGAAAACAATGATGAATTTTTAAGATAAAATATGAGACCTTGATGAAATTTTGTGCCCAGGGCAGGCTGCTTCCAACTACATCCCAGGGGAAAGTATTCATTTTCCTTTGCTACCAATGTTACATTTTTCTGGCAAGAATGAGATGCACTTGCTAGGAGAATCCAGATAATATACTTGATCATGTCCTTACTATTCTAGAACACTGCAGGGAACTGAGAGAGAATTATCCCCACCCTTCCCCATTTTACCGTGTGATAATACCTATTTGTGCACAGATTACCTGTAGGTATCTGTGTAGATACTCAGTCACTAAGCGACCAGTGAGCACCTGCTATATGTGACTGGCATTGCTCTGGGTGGGTGGCCCTAAGGCAGACAAGATGAATAAGATGATTTCTACCCTCTGTCTCACATTCAGGAGATCAGGGCCACAGGGGTTGTGAAATCTCTCATTTGTTTCACATGTATTTAGTGAGCACTGATATGTGATAGGCCCTGAGTTATGTTACAGCAAATCAGAGGCAGTGAAATACAGGGTTGAAGAGCAGGGTCTCAGCAGCCAGTCTGGAAAGTGTGAGCCTCATGGAAGCTCTTTAACCCCTGTGCACCCCTGTCTCCCCATGTGCAAAACTGTAATGATGCAAATTTTATTCACGTTATGGAATTGCTAGGAGGACCGAGTGAGTTAGTATATGAAAAGCATTATATGTGTTAGTTCCTACTATCATTTGTCACTTCTTTTTCTCATGCTGTCCTCCTTCTTCATATGTTTTCTTTCCCATTTCTCTTTTTCAGTCCCTTAGTCCGAATACTAACCAGTAATTTGTTATTAACTGGAATGCTTTGGTTTATTAGTAACCTGTTAGCAATATTGCCTTGAAAAATCATAGTGAAAAAATGCCGTTCTGTAATTTTCTTGCTTTATGTCCTCATTTCTTTCACTGTTGTTTTTTAAATAATAGAAAAGCCGTTGCAAATTACATTCTTCAAGGGATTTTTCCAGGTCAGACATTTGATCCGAGGGCCAGACAACTCCAATGCGAAGGTACATTTTGCAGGAGCCTCTTCCACTTTTCCAGTCTCTGAAGTACGGAACTGTCTCCTGTCTGCCTCCATTACCTGGGCCTTGTACTTGTTCTATGAATGGACCTTCGCCATGGGTGCACATAATTGTCAACAACCTATGGGGCTGCCTTGGCAGCAGAGCGGCAAATACCTGCTACTTAGGAATTTTATGTTGCTTTTGTGAAAGTGCTTCACCAATGTGATTTAACTTTGCAAAGGAATAGGTGTATGGAGAACTCAGAGGAGACCCATTCTTTGGCAATATTAGCATTTTATAGGAAGCATACATATAAATTTCCCACTTCTATAGTAATGTGGCTTTAATCTAAATGAATGCCAATTTAGTAGTTCTCTTCAGAGTGGAATTAACATTCACGTATGAACTGGGAATTTTAGTGTTATTAGTCTCCTGAGGATTTTGCTTCTGGCTATGTACTTTTAGAGATTTCATCCTAGTTTAGGTGTAGCAAAATACCACCATTTCTGCTTATTAAAATGAAGCTCTCCAAGGTTTCTGGAATCTTTATACTTTTGGCCAAATTTGATTTTTCATAAAAAAAAAATGTTGAAGGACTTGGCCACAGCTTTTAAGTGGCAAAGCTGAAATTTGATTCCCCCTCGGTTAGGTCCAAAGGCAGCTAGGAGTGTGGGCTTCAGATTAGCAGCCTCACTACCAACTGGGAGTGTGTTAAAAATGCACAGTCCCAGGCCTTGGTCCTGTGGAACCAGACGGTCCCCAGTATTAAGATCTCCAGGTGATTTGTAGGTACATTAAATTTTGAGAAACGCTGCTCTTCACTGCCTTGTAAAGCAAGGCAGTATTGCGATTAAAAAATAGGTTCATTTGGTTGAGAGACTCCCATTGAGATGGCTTTTGGTCCCTGGGACTTTAGAACTTTTACTTAATTGCAAATGAGATTACATTTCATTATCCTTTAGCTGTTCTGCTTCTGCATCTAATTTTGAGTTAGTCTAACAAGGGTCACAGGTCATGCTGGGTTCTATGATATTTCTTAGTGATCTGTTTCGGTGGTATTATTGTTAGTTAAAATGGCCTTGTGGTTATAAAAAAAAAAGAAAAAATCGATTCTGTCCTAACAGCTTGATCTTTCCATGCATCCAGGTAATCTTCTTGTCACAGTCCCTTTCAGACTCTCTTTGCTTGTTTCATTATTTACAAAATTTGACTTATTACTTGCCTATCCCTTCAAACTGTAGAAGTGACCTCCAGTGGTAAAATCCACTTAAAACAGGGAAGATAGAAAAGATGTTAAAAATAAGTTTAAGAAAATGAAACATACTTCTGTCAGGCATATGAAATGAATTAGTTGCTGCAGTTGAAAACTGAATTTAATTCTCATCTTTTGGGCAGCAAAGTCAAATCGGAAAATGTAAGAGGCTGCAGAGCTCTCAGAGTAGAATGAGTAGACTTATTTGTTTTCCTCTAGAGAGAAACACTTCGCTGCTATTGAATGCTAAAATAAATATATGCATCTCTTTGTATAAAAGTTCATAATGTAACATAACATATACGGTCACTATGCTTTTGCAAAGGAAAATGAAAAGCATTATAAATATATACGTTTCTTTTATTTGTCCTCAATACATACTAAAGTCCTCTCTTTGAATTTAGATTCTGTGAAGTGATTTGGGGAGAAATAAAAGTAGTATGATGGGAGTGTATTGTTTCTTGATGATCTAACGACTGAATAGAGTGACAAGAGTTTCAGAGCCTTATCTAAATGTGTAATTTAATATGCTCCTTAGACTGAGGCTGCCTCCTGCCTTAGGCATATCCGAAGTGGGCTTTTTGGCAAGTGCTAGATCTCAGCAAAGAGCTTGAATTTGATGATGAGTGCATGAAGTAATAAAATGTTCTTTTGGTTCAAGGAGGCTTTAGAATACCAGGCATGCTAGCAGAAATGTTGACATCTCACTGTGAAAAACGTTTTCTCTTAGCGGAAACTCTCACTGTTGCAAACGTCTTCTGATTAGAAAATGGAGGAGACCATTTTTTGAAAGCATACAAGTTAGTCTTAAACCCTGTAACCAAAGAAGGAAATCACAAGTATTTGTGCAGAATTGCCTCAGATGATTATTAAAGAATATGGCAGAATGCAATGTATATATTATGACAGAAAAAATATTTGTTAAATGAGAAATCCAGTCTGTTATGTTTAAGCTTATTCAATCATTAAATAGTTTTCAGGCCCAGTTACATTCCAGTTTCTTTGTTGAACATTGTAATGATTATTAAATAAAGCCTGGTCTCAGCACTCAAGGCATTTCTAGACTAGTAGGGAAATAAAACTCTCTCAGCTATAAGTTCCATAAATTTGTGTTATGAATAACGACAAAATCCTAAGAATGAGGTTTACCCCAGAATCTCTTGGAAAGGTTGCTAAAAGTACAGAAAATAATTCAGGTAAGTACCAAAATCTCCATTTTAAACAAAACCCCAGGTACTTCAGATGCAAGAGTCTTTGTGGACACTTCAGGAAATAATGGATGAGAACAGTAACCTTATATTTAATGGATTGGTGGTCATTTCGGCTGTGTGGAGACCCAGTTAAAAAGTGTAATGACTAAGGTCATCTGTAAAGTCTGATTTTAATAATCACCTTACAATTTTACTTGAAGGGAGTTATCTGTGCTAATCTCCAGGCATGAAATGTAATGATCTGTTTTATTATTGTTAATTTATGCTCAGGCTTCCTTTTGCTCTTCTTTTTAACCAACATAACAATTATACAGGCTACCTCTCTGCCTCAGGGAGATTCAGTAATAGAACTAATTAAATATTAAATATTTTATAGGACTTAAACAACCTTGTAAGTAATACGTTAAGAGGAGATAAAACCATGATGTTCTCTTTAGCAGGAGGAATGTTAATCAGGCACTGGTCCCAGCATCTCTTTAACACCCACGTCCTGTACCTGTCAGGAGGCAGAAGAGCACAATGGCTAAATGAATGACTTTGGCAACCTGTGACAGTTCCACTTCCTAGTCGTGAGGCCTACAGCACATTTATTCACCTCTCTGCACCAACTTTATTTTTCTCACTTATAGAGTGGGGACACAAACGCCACCTACCTTTCTGGATTATCGTGTTGTGATGGCATATAATATATGTGTCCAGGAAGGGGAAGTAGTTTTTATTGATATGTGCTAATCTCCCATTATGGGATTTGAGACGTAGTTTTTTTTTTCTTTTTTGTAGAAATATATCTACGATTTTGGAAATGGATATGTTCTTTTAAACCTAAACTCAAATCTGGAAGGGAGATGAAAATGGAGGAAGAAATAAGGGAGGAGAAGAAGTTGGAGGAAATATCCCTAAATCCCAGTGTCAAACAGGGGCGAAAGACAAAGAGAAAGTAATTCCGTGCAGAGGATTGAGACTTATTTTAGATATGTATACTAAATGTAAAAAGGACCTTACTAATGTGGATAAATCTTAAAATCATAAATGTGAGACCATAGAGAGCTTGTAGGAAATAACTTCATTTTTTTATGATTGAAGTTATGATGATCAATGATTTATGAAGATTAGAGTTTGGTAAATGAATCTGAATTAGTAGAAAGTCTGAACATAGCTTCTAAAAAAAATGGCATCCTAATTTTTCTTAGTTTACACAGAAAAAAAAATTAGGCTAACAAGGATTTAGAAAAAGTCCCTTTAGAAACAGAATTAGAATTGCATAAGCATTTCAAATATAGATAAATATAAACAGGTACACTTAAACTGTAAACATGTGCATCTAAAATGTTTTTGAAAACTTTTCTACTCATTTAATAGCTACTCCTTGAAGGAGTCTAAAGGTAAATCTTAGCCACATAATTTTTCCTGTTGATAGGAATTGCACATTTTGGGGAGCCCCAAATAGTGAGATATCCTTGTATATTTCAAGTCTACCAGCCTTGTAATTTGCTTTAGATTCAATGGGCAAAACAAACAGTGTTTTGTTTGCCATAGGAAAAGAAAATAAAGCTTAAATTTTTGCAGCAATTATGTATTTTTTTTCTTATCCCCTTAAGACACCATGAGTTAGTGGTCTTGATTTCTTAAACATTTATTAGCAACATGCTGGTTTTATAAGGACTTTCTGGAGAACCAGTAATTGAGGCGCCACTCATTTCATTTAGGATAAGTAGTTGCATTTTTTGGGTGTAGGTTTAATACTTGTTGACTAAATGTAATGCAGAAAGCATGGTTCATTCTCACCAATAGGCAAAGAGTAAATAAATAGAGGGAAAGGATAGAAAATAAAAGTTATAGATGAGCCTCAGTCATGATCATGATCTTTATTTCTTCCTGTATAAAATTTCAAAAAATTAAAACTGCTGCTAATGAATAGCAAAATAAGACTAGAAGATTTTGGGGTCTAGAAAAAATTAATACTGTGGTACATTTTTGCTGGTGGATAGTGACTTGTCTAGCCTTTTGCTACTCTTTTGCCTAACGCATAGGAATGCTCGAAGTATTTTTTTGTTAATAAGTTGTATTGAATCAGACATAAATTGACGTCAAGTGTAGCCTTGAAAGAGAAAAGATTTAGCAATCAAAATAAAAGATGGAAAAGTAAAAAGGCATTCTCCCTTCATTTACAGAGTCCAGATCAGGAAGCAGGGCCCTTGATCTACGTTAGGGTTTGCAGGGAGAACTACCACTGGGTTTGGAAAAGGATTGCATCTGTGTGCACCAGCTTTTTCTTATTTGGGACTGTGTAATCTGGGTCAAATTGACCTGCTTCTTCAGGTCTTTGTTTCTAATTCTTATGTTGTCGATCACTTTGATTATAAGACAACAGAGAAAGGCATTTACAAATTTTTGCAAATGTACATCATCAAACACCCAAGGATATATATATATATAGATATGAATTCTGGGGCTGTAGACTGGGGACTGGCGGGAGAAACACAATTTAATCAAACTGAATTTATTTCTATGAATTAGGTGGGTCTTGAGCAGCTGGAAGTGGTCTAACCTGTTTGCTCTTTGATTGAAATCTGTGTGGCCTACATTGGGTGAAGTTGATGGCTGGAAATTCCTTGGTAGAATGTAGAGAAAGAAATTCAGAGACTTGAGGAGAGAGGAATGTTGAAGTACATTTATCACTAGCAACTACTCACCTTCCATAATATGACCCCCAAGTAGTCAGTTGTACACCTTTTGGGAAAACAAAAAAAGACAAAGGAAAAAGGGGGAAAGAAAAACTACAAACAAGGAAAAAGGAGGAAAGAACACTGTAACATCAGACATATATTTTTGTTGTTGTTGTGCAGTATATTACAACTAGAGTTGTAACATGAACAATCAACAATCTAAAGACTTTTTTTGAATTGCTTTCTGCCAGACACAGTCACACTTAGCACCCCAGCCACCTGCTGCTTTCTGACATCTGTGTTTGACATTATGACCTTTTTAAAGCACCTCTAGTATGCAATCAAGTATGCCCCAAATTACCTAGGCCTACTTGGTTTTGTTATTTCGTTTACTTGTGGTTTCATTTTTTACCTTAATGGAACTATGTCTTCTTGGACATTAAATATCCCTTCAAAGTCAGCTGGCAGCTTTTGCTATATAGATGTTCAATGCTTTGTGACAGGCCGTCACCACTTATAAACTAGACATATGACAAAACCTATCCTAGCTTTAAAATAACTTTTGTACAGTGATTTTTTTTCAAATCTTTATTCTAGTGTAATATTTTTGAAAGCATTTTAATGACAAGAGAGCCAAACCTGCTATAAATTCAATACAAACAGCTAAAAAAAAGTACTCAACTGAAGTGACAATTGACTAGTGGCTTTAAGTGGTTGGCCTGGCAGTGACAATTACTTCTCTTCTTGGACACATACATGTTTTTCTTTATATTAAATTTAAGAAATTATTCCAGATTTTCAGAAATAGTTTTATAATTTCTTCTCCTTCAAAGTTACATTAGGAAATGCATTTTAGGCTTAAAAAGGTTACTTAACTTTCTCAAGTTCACAAAGCTATGAAGTGATGGGGCTGAGTTTCACATTAGCAGGTCTGTCTGACCTAACATCTAAGCTTGTAAGCACTCTACTCTGTTCTCAGCTACAAGATAAGGAAGTGAACTGGGTGATCTTTTCCTGCTTAGAAGTTCTGTTTCGACATTTCATATACACTTTTGTTATTGCTCAATATATGTACAAAGATTATAACATTTCTGTAACCACTCTGCAATTCTGTTTTGTGTTCTGCTCTTTTCCTCTTAACCTTGTTTAAAAAACAAAAAAACAAAAACAAAAACAAAACACCCAAAACTTAGTTGCGGTCTTATATGCCTTGATTTATTTGAAAAACATATATATCTGAAAATGAGTCAACTGATTTTGAGAATAGTATTTCCTCAATGTGCTTTGGCATTATCTTTATTTTCCTGTAATTTTGTCAAACCTAAAGAACTATCAAATGCAAAAGGATGTCAGTGTGGTAGCAAAACTGCCCACTCGTGGCAAATAGGGTGGTTTGAGTCTCGACACCTGTCCCAATCTCCTTTTGGAGATCCCAGGGAGTTTAAGTTCTGCCAGTGAGGTATGCCTACAGGAGACTTGAATTTGGAGATGTAACTTCGATCAGTGGGTGCAGATAAATCAGGAGGTGTGCCACAGTCCCTTGGCACCTCTCTGTCTCCTGGGTAATGTCTAATGGTGGTGGGATCCTGGACCCAGCCTCTTGGCTTCCAGCAATGGTGAAGGCTTTCTTGGCAGAGCAATTCTATGCTGCTATTCTGGGAGTCATTCTCGCTCCAACAATTTTGTTAGGACTTATTCCCAGCATTAAATTCATTTCTAACTCCGATGATGCTAGAGTTTTCCCCCATTATCTGCAGTTGAACCCTGACTGATATAATTCCCACTCCAGATTTTTAGATTATTTGTTCCATGTAAGCCATAAATTTTGGGGTAAATAGTTACTTTTCTCAAACTGAAGTCATATACTAAAATAACTGAAACTTCCATTGATATCTGGAATCTACCTAGGTTGAAATGGGAACAAATAAATTGCCCTCCCTAGGAAATAAGCTTAGCCTGACCAAAAATGCAGTATAAGAAAAGCATCATAAATTCTTTTCCTTTTTCTATTCTTTTATCTTAGCCTTGTGATTTGTGGGTGTGTAAAAGACAATTTATCTGCGATGTAGAGGCTTATACCTATGGTTTGGAATAAACTAATTTCATAGAACCCACTGTGCAGAATAAAGATAAACAGGACTTTTACCCTTCATTAGGTTTCTATATTAACCTACAGAAGAAGTAGAGTAAAATATTTTAACTGCCTTAATATGTTCAGGAATTGTCTGGGCACTTGAAGTGACTTTCAAAATTATATTTAGTATAATATTGTGGAATTTTGACAGGTTAGTACTTGTCAAAACTGTAAAGAAATGTTTATGTTATTATTTCCTACATGTCATATACAAAACTATTTTAATCTGTTCTCTTACTTTTAATATTTGAGCGACAGAAGTCAAATATATAGAGGAACTGTGAGATGCTAGATATTTTGTTGACATTTTGTGTCTCATTATTATTAGCATCAAACATTTTTTTTTACATTAGTGTGAAAAAAGTCTATCTAAATTTACTTTAAACTTTAGAAATTATGATAACATCATGTCAACTGAAGTTACACGTGTGGCCTCCGACTCCATTGTTATACTTCAACATAATGTTTACGAAAAAGCATCCCTTTTAGAGGTGTCACAGTTGACCTTTAGCAATGAGTATTTGTAACCTCATTGCATCACCTAAGATGTTGCTTTATGAATTGTCTTGAAAGAGATATTCAATGAGTTGATTTTGGATCATAGCTCCAAAGCAGTTCAATTTAGGTTTTTCAGTTGAATCTTGATTTCCCTTTTCTTTTCAAGTCTCTAAAATTGTTTTATCTATAGAGGTAAGTAATCAAATGCAAGGAAGTCTTTGTGATTTGTTGGGTAATGTCAGTCATAGGGATGCTGGGTTTCTGCCCCCCATTTTATCTTCAATGTGCAGGAGTTTCCAATTCCATTCCCCAAGTTCTTTTGTTCAGTTTAAGAATTTTGCTTCGAGCCCACCTAGGGACGCCAAAAAAAATAAATAAAAAAATAAAATAAAATAAAATTTTTGCAATGGGTTTTGACAAATGAACTCACTTGGACCCTCTCTTTTGCTCTACTCCTTTACTCCCTCTCACCCCCATAAAGAGCCCTAATATTAACTCATGCACACATATTATTATTGCCAAAGCATGGCCTGTATACTATGTGATGTGTAACACATATGGAATGCCTCACATTTTTCACTATCATGAATAGTTGTAAAATATCCTAGTTCTTTTGGGTTCATTCTTTCCCCACACTTCCCAAAGATGAATTGACGTCAATGGGTATTAACCATGTGGTTGATTCATTGTTTTCATCAGATATTTATTCATTCCCTAATATATATCAGAACTTGTGCTAGATGCTTGGGATACAATAATGATTACTAAAGAAAGAAAAAGACATGATTTCTACCTTCGGTTTTATAGCTTTTATCACATTTGTCAGATTGCTTTCCAGAAAGGCTGAACAAATTACAGAATCTTCAACCTTTTCTATTCCCTCCAAATTTAACAGTGTTGTTGTGGTAGTTAGATTCAGTTGTCAACTTGGCCAGGTGAAGGCACCTAGTTCTGTTGCTGTGGGCATGAGCCAATGGTACATGAACCTCATCTGTTGCTAATTACATCTGCAGTCGGCTAGGAGGCGTGCCTGCTGCAATGAATGATGTTTGACTTAATTGGCTGGTGCTTAAATGAGAGAGCACAGTGTAGCACAGCCCAAGCAGCTCAGCATACCTCATCTCAGCACTCGCAGCTCAGCCCAGGCCTTGGGAGATGCAGAAAGGAATCACCCTGGGGAAAGTTGTTGGAACCCAGAGGCTGGAGAGAAGGCCAGCAGAGCTCACCCTGTGCCTTCCCATGTAAGAAAGAACCACAGATGAAAGTTAGCTGCCTTTCTTCTGAAGAACTAATGAAATAAATCCCCTTTTATTAAAAGCCAATCCGTCTCTGGTGTGTTGCATTCTGGCAGCTAGCAAACTAGAACAGGTTGTTTTTAAACTTTATTTCCTTTTTGTTAGTTTAATAACTGTAATATCATCTTAAAATTATTTTGATTTGCATTTGTTTACTTACTAGTGAATATGTGTACTCCTTCAAAAATCACTGATCTTTTAATCTCTTCTCTTTGTTTTATTTTAAATTGGTAAATTATTTCCGCTTTTTATTAAATAGGAATTTATAATTTTCTCAAAATACTATTTTGAGCTTTAAATAGATAATAATCTGATATAGTAGAAGGATGAAATTTCATAATTCTAATAAATGCTCTTCTTGGAAAAGAACATAGGATGAGTTTAGAGATCATTAAAGTAAACATAATGCTGTTGACTTGATTAAAAAAATCCCATGATATCATACAGCATTTTTACTTATCCATAAATATATGATGCTAATTTCATAGAAAAAATGAAGCTAGAGGAGCATAAGAAGATGATTAATGAGTCCTTTAGGAAACAGAGCTAAATTAAACAAATGTTTAAGTACTAAAAAAAAACCTCAAAGCAAAAATGATCTTTATGCAATCATCATTGTAGAGGGCCTACTTGATTTTTTTTTTAGGAGTCTATAGGAGACATTTTGAACTTATGTCTTCGCCTGATGATAACTTAAATTGGTTTCCTGACTCATTAACAGTAACAGCCACTGTGCTTACATAACCAAATACCCAGCAACATTTTTTTAAAGAAGTTTTACTGAGATATATTCACATACCATACTATCCATCTAATGTGCGCAATTAGTGACTTTTAGTATAATCACAGATTTGTGCATTTATCACCACTATCAATTTAGGAAATTTTCTTTACTCCAAAATTAAAAACACTTTATCCCTTAGCAGTCACCTTTCAATCTCCTATCCCTCACCACCCCTAAATCACCGCTAATCTAGTTCTATCTTTGTAAGTATATTTATATTTTATATAAATGTAACCATACAATATGTAGTACTTTGTGTCTGGTTTCTTCCAGTTAGCATATTTTTAAAAAATTATTGTTATTATTATTTTAATTAGGGATTGTAGGGTTTTTAGTAAAGTCACGTAAAATGACAATGTTCCCACATACTCCTGTATTATTACACTTTGCATTAGTGTGCTACCTTTGTTATAACTGTTGAAAGAATATTAAACTATTACTGTTAATTATAGTCCATAGTTTACATTAGGTATATATTTTTCTCATATACCACTTTATTAATAATACCTTATAATAGTGTCATACAATTGTTATAATTCATGAAAGAACATTCTTATATTTGTACCATTAACCAAAATCCAACAGCCACAACAAAGTTCATTGTGTTGTAAAGTTTCATGCTTTATTTTTAAATTTTCCTTATAGTAACATCCATGACTCAAAACTTACCTTTTCAACCTCATTCACTACCATGATTCAGTGCTAATTACACTCACAGTAATGGTGCTAGTATCACTACTGTCCATTTCCAAATATTTACATTCAACCTAAACAGAAATTCTCACAAATTAGCATAAACTCCCCTTCTCTACCCCCACCCTGCCCCATGGTAACTTATATTTGAGATTTTGACTCTATGAGTTTGCTTATTATAATTAGTTCATATCAGTGAGATCATGCTGTATTTGTCTTTTTGTATCTGGTTTCTTTCATATAACACAATTTCAAGGTTCATCAGTTTTGTTGTGCCATCAGGACTTCATTCCTTCTTACATCTGAATAATTTTCCTCATATGTATCTACCATATCATTTTGTTTATCATTTCACATTGGTTGATAGACACTTGCATTGCTTCCATCTTTTGGCAATTATGAATAATATTACTATGAACATTATTGTGAAAATGTCTATTTGAGTTCCTGCTTTCAGTTCTTCTGGGTATATACTTAGAAGTGGTATTGCCAGATCATATGACAATTCTATACTTGGCTTCCTGAGGAACCACCAAACTGTCTTCCACAATGGCATTCCATTGTACATTCTTACCAACAGTGAATAAGTTTTCCTATTTCTCCACATCCTCTCCAACACTGGTAATTTTCTGTTTTGTGTTTTTTAAAAATAGTAGCCATTCTAGTGAGTGTGAAATGACGTATTCTTGTGGTTTTGATTTGTTTCCCCTAATAACTAGGGATATTGAGCATCTTTTCATTTGTCTTTTAGCCATTTGAATATCCTTTTTTTTTGAGAAATATCTATTAAAATCTTTTGCCCATTTTTAAATTGGGTTGTTTGTCTTTTTATTGTTGAGTTGTATGATTTCTTTATATGCTATGGATATTAAACCATTATCAGATACATGGTTTCCAAATATCTCTCCTATTGAGTAAGTTGTCTTTTTACTTTGGTGACAAAGTCCTTTGAGGCATAAAATTATAATTTTGAGGAGGTTCCATTTGTCTATTTTTAGTTTTGTTGCTTGTGCTCTGAGTATAAAGTCTAAGAAACTGTTGCATAAAACAAGATCCTGAAGATGCTTCCCTACATTTTCTTTTAGGAGTTTTATTGTCTTGGCTCTTATATCTAGGTCTTTGATCCATTTTGGATTAATTTCTGTGTATGGTGTGAGATAGGGATTATCTTTCATTCTTTTGCATATGGAGATGCAGTTCTCCCAGCACCATTTGTTGAAGAGACTATTCTGTTCAAATTGAGTGGATTTGGCAGCCTTGACTTCCAATACAGTGGTCGAATGACAGTTGTGATGTTGGAATCCTAGTCTTGTTCCAGATCTTAGAGGGAAGGTTTTCAGTCTTTCATCATTGAGTATAATGTTAGCTGTGGGTTTTCCATATATGTCCTTTATCATGTTGAGGAAATTTCCTCGTATTCCAATTTCTCTAAGTGTTTTTATAAAGAAAAGATGCTGAAATGTTGCAAATGCCTTTTCTGCATCAATTGAGATGATCATGTTTTTTCTCTTCATTTTGTGGATATGATGTATTACATTAATTATTATTTTTTTTACATTGAACCATCCTTGCATACCTGGCATAAAACCCACTTTATTATGACATATAATTCTTTAATTTGCTGTGCAATTCCATTTGTGATACTTTGTTGAGGATTTTGTATCTGTATTGATTAGAGACATTGGTCTGTAATTTTCATTTCTTGTAGTATCCTTATCTGTCTTTGATATTAGGATGATGATGGCTTCATAGAGTGAGTTAGGTAGTGTTCCTTCCTCTTCAACTTTTTAGAAAAGTTTGAGCATTAAAAAGTTTGGTATTAATTCTTCTTAGAATGATTGATGGAATTCACCTGTGAGACCATCTCATCCTGGGCTTTGTTTTGGTGGGAGGTTTTTGATGACTAATTCAATTCTTTTACTTGTAATTGGTTTGTTTAGGTCTTCCATTTCTTTTAGAGTCAGTGTAGGTTTTTCATGTTTCTAGGAATTTGTCCATTTCATCTAATTTGTCTAAATAGTTGGCATAAGTTGTTCATAGTTTTCTCATGTGATCTCATTTTTATTTCTGTGGGGTCAGTAGTAATGTCGTCCTCTCATTTCTGATTTTATTTGCATTTCCTCTCTTTTCACTTTGTCAAGTCTAGCTAAGGGTTTGTCAATTTTATTGATCCTCTCAAAGAACCAACTGCTGGTTTTACTAATTCTCTTTCTGTCTTTTTTTTTTGTGCTCAATTTCATTTATTTATGCGCTAATCATTCTTTCTTTTTTACTGCTTGCTTTGGAATTAGTATGCTGTTCTTTTTCTAGTGTTTCCAGTTGTGCTGTTCAGTCTTTCATTTTAGCTCTAACTTCTTTTTAAATGTAGGCAGGGGATATAAATTTTGCATTCAGCACTCAGCACTGCTTTCACTACATTCAAGTTTTGATACGTTGTTTTATCATTTTTCATTTGTTTTGAGATATTTAGTGATTTACCTTGCAATTTCTTCTTTGACCTACTGATTGTTTAAGAATGTATTGCTTAACCTCCATATGTTTGTGAATTTTCCAGTTCTCCACTTGTTATTGATTTCCTGCTTCATTCCATTATGGTCAGAGAAAGTGCTTTGTATAATTTCAGTAATTTTAAATGTATTTAGCATTGTTTTGTGACTCAACATATCATGGAGAATGATTCAAGAGCACTTGAGAAGAATGCGTATCCTGCTGTTGTGGAGTGCAATGTTCTGTAAACGTCTGTTAGATCTAGTTCATTCATCAAATTGTTCAAGTTCTCTGTTTCCTTATTGAACCTCTGTCTAGTTGTTCTGTCTACTGATGAGAGTGGCATATTGAAGTTTGCGACTATTACTGTAGAGACATCTATTTCTCCCTTCAGCTAAATTTTTTTACTGTGAAAAAATAACATATATACAAACAAGCAATAAGTTTCAAAGCACACCACAACAATCACTTACAGAACAGATTTCAGAGTTTGTTTTGGGTTACAGTTCCACAATTTTAGATTTTCCTTTCTAGCTGCTCCAAGACAGCTATAATGATTCAGCAGTCATACTCATTTGTTAACTCCTATCTTCTCTGTTTTAACTCCATCTTCTCCTTTGATCTTTCTCCCAATATTTAGGGGTATTTGGGCTATGCCCTTTCTTTCTTTTTCATGTTGAAGAGGGTTTTCAATAACATGGAAAGGAACTAGTGTTCTGGAGAGACTGGCCCCTCTGGGCTTCAGGACTTCTGTGGCCTAGGAACCCGTCTGGAGGTTGTAGGTTTCTGGAAAGTAATCACAGTGCATGGAACCTTTGTAGAATCTCAGATAGAGCCCTAAGTGTTCTTTAGGATTGGCAGGAATGGTTCTGATGGTCTCCCTTCAGTTTTACCAGTGTTTTGTCTTGGATATTTTGGGGCACCCTGGCTAGTGTGCAAATATTTATGATTGTTATTTCTTCTTGGTGGCTTGCCCCTTTCAGTAATATATAGTCTTTATTTCCTTCACTAGTCTGAAGTTTTTATATTTACTTATGTTTGCATTAAAAGTCCTCTTTTGTACTTGGTTTTTCAGTAATTCTTGCCAAACCAAGTCCTGGGTCTCATGTAGGACATGCAATTCTACTTTAGGGTCTATTAAAGCTAGGCAGGGGTGCATAAGTAATCAGTAGCAGAACGCCTTCCAGCTACATGGAAGACAGGGGTTTGACTCCCAGCCCATGCACCCCCCCAAAAACCCAAAACTATCAAAAGTGTTTCTGGAAACACTCAGCATAATGGCCTTGAAGCAAGAAGGAAACACCCTAAGATATTGGGATGAACTCAGACTGGTGCCCACAAAAGAGAAAGAAATAAAAGAAATAAAAATAATAATAAAAATAAAAAGTAAATTAAAAAATCTAAGCCAATAGGGAATTTGCCAGACTGTGCTTACCCCTTCTTGCCAGCAGATAGCAGGCTTGTGCCACCGTCTTCTTTCAGGTCCACCTCTCCCCGACTATGGTGGCTGGTTGGGCAAGATGGCATGCACAGAAGGGGGTGGTGGGTGGGGGAAGTTGCTCCTGCTGCACGGCAGTGATACAGCTGGTCCCAGCATATCAGATATGGGAGCTGATCACAGTGCCTGGTGAGGCAGCCAACACATTCCTGACGGGATGGCCACTTGCGGTCGGTGGCTAGACATGCCCCTGGACTCCTTACCAGTGCTGTCAGCTGCAAAGCCATGAGGAAGTCTCCCCAGCTAGCTGCTGGGGCAAGCTGGAGCAGAGGGTGTTCCGCTCTCGTGGATCCCCAGTTCCTCACATGCCTCCACCTACCCCTGGTGCTGCAACAGCCAAACAGACTAACCCTGCTCTCCCCGTCTGATCCCCTGCCTCTCTCTACTAGGACCTCCCTATGGGATGCTGAAGATGCTCCTCTATCACTCACCCCTTGGAACTGCAGTTCTGGCCATCTTTTCTGCCCCCTCTCTTATTGTTCCATGGTGCAGGGGCCAACCTAGCCTACCCTACTCTGCCATCTTCCCGTAAGTCTATGTGTTACAATTTTAAGATTGCTCTATTTGTGCCATTGTTTCACCACTAGGGGAAAGCTTCCTTTCTCCTGTTCCTTCTCTAGGAATCTTCATCTTTTCTGTTTGTTTTGCATAAATATAAATATATATATGTAAATAATATATTTACACTCCTTTCTTTGTGTCGACCTGCTTGTACCTAGAGGGAAAGTTCGGGATGAGGGTCATCTGGAGAGGACTTTCCAAACTGGTATTTCCCAGCCAAAAGAGGGTCAGGGATCCACATAGGAGGTGTAGACCAATTCCAAAGAGCCCTGGGGAGAGGGTCAGGAAGAATGCCAAAGAACCTTTTTGAAGGCTCCCTGAAGCTTTGTTTTCCTGGCCTGCCCAACAGATGACGTTCTTCAGCAAACTTCCCTGCAGCCCTACATAGCTCTTGCTTCTTTCTTCACTGCCATTGCCCTGTTGGGGGTGGGGTTGAAACAATGGCATGGCTGTCCCTGTCCGGAACCGGAGGATAGAGCTGGGACCCAGTGATCTAAGTTCATGATCAAGATCCCTGATCAGTACTTGACCTCATCTGTCCCCATTCTGGGGGAGGAGGGCTTCCATGTCCCTCTCTGTCTGCAGAAGACAGCTAGGATCAGGTATGTGGGAGATGGGGGATGGGTGCTAGTAGTTGTTACTGAGCAATTTATTCAGTTTTTTGCTGCAGTGTCTCAGCCTCTTTATCCTGCTCTTCTCTGGATGCTAAATAGTACTTCCCTGGGCTCCATAACCCCAGAACGGTTGTTTCTGACAGTTCCTGCATGTCTATTAGCTGTTTTTGGAGTAAGTGTGAGCACTGGAGCCCCCTACTCTGCCATCTTCCCTGGGAAGGTCTCCCATCCAGCAACTTTTAATTGTTGGTTCAGCAGAGGCAGCCCAGCTTGCTGATAAGGTCCGCTTTAGCTGATTTCACATGAGTCAGTGCCTTTCTTACAGCTGAAAGGACTTCCCTAGACTTTCTTTCCTTTAGAGTGTGGAGTCCCTCGGCTTCCTTTTTCAAACTCTTTTCCACAGGAGGTCTTGAATTGTACTCTAAAGGAAAAACTGAATATGGAAATCTTTCCACTGGAGGTCTTGATTTGTATTCTAAGGGAAAAACAACAGTATCCTGCCAATAACGAAAGTTCGTCTATTTTATTTTTGAGATTTTAGAAATAGAAAAAATGATATTTGAGAAAATTATTTCATTTCTCACCCCAGAGTTTCTCTTTAAAGTTTCAGATTTTCTTCCAAGAACACACCCACACCCACGCGTACACACCACAGTTGATGTGATGGAACTGAAGCTTATGAAATCTTACAAAAGCACTATTAAGTTGAACCACATGAAATGACTGATATTTGGTCTTTGTTTGACACATTATAAAGGCCAACTAGAGGTAATACATCAATAGGAAAACTTTTGTTTTTAAATGCTAATGGGAGCACCAAATCATGGTGAAAGAATCAAACATAAACTGCTATGTGTAATCCAGGTTGATGGCACCAAACACAGAAAAACTCAAATGTCTCAAAATATATTACAGAACAGACCTTTTCAGTTGTAAATTGGACATGAGTAGAAGTGACACTTTTTTTTTTCTGATTACTAGAACAGTGGGGCTTCAGACTAATGAATAGGTCCTTTTGTTCTGATTATTCATGTATTATTTCAGAAAGATTTATTGAATGACGTCTGCTGGGGTCAGGTTCTGTGAGGAGTTGTGCAGAATACAAAAGATGTGATGATTTCTCCCTACCTGTCATGGTCTAGTTGAGGAGCACACGACAGAAATCCATGGAATGATCAGAGAAGCATTCCAAGGCACGCATCTGACAGTCAAGAGCAGGTGAGTGCCTAGACATGGCAGCAATCCAGAGTAGGAGGTAGGGCCTCCCGAGCATGGGTGATCAGGACCTGGAGAGACAGACTTCTTGGAGAAGAAGATTTAAGCAGGGAAGCTGTGCCAGGCATCGTGCTCAGTGTTAGACTCATGCTAGGAACTGGATTAGAAAAGATAGTGTAGGTTTGGACTTATCCATAAAAGCTAGTAGAGCGTCTAGTTAATACACTGGAGTTTCCATTTGCAGTTCGATGTTCTAAAGATGTAACAGATTCTATAATGCTTCCCTAAGAGGCAGATTAATGGCTTCAGTAGCGTCTAGGTATCTTGAGAACCTGTTTCATTGAATAAAGAATACAGAATTGATCTTCCCAGCATTTTCACTTACATTTTTGGGTGTGGGGTGGGGTATTAAAGGAAAATTCAAAAAATATCTGTATTTATCAGAGCTCATGCTAGATTTTTCAGAATGTATCAAAAATAATACTGAAACCTAGCCAAAGAGCTTCTATGATTTTCTTGACACTTCTAATATTCACAGTTCCCACCAGAAAGAGATTATTTTTTTTCCAGTCCCAGCTAAAAGAGAAATTATATAGCCTAGTCATTTAGCTAGTGGATAAAAGATCAACTCCCAGAACATAATAAAATAATGCCATAAATCAAGAAGATTTTTAGGACCATGCTTTGCATTGAATAGTGAATACAAATAAGATTGAGTGGTTTCTCTTTCCCTAAACTTAAAAAAAAAAGAGTAATAGGACTTCTTTATTGTTTGTCATGAATACAAATTACATACAAATATCAGAAGAGGAAAAAGAGTGTGTCATTAAAATTTTAGAATTGTCTTTAAATTATATGACTCATCATGAGAGGACAGACAAACCATTGAGTTGTCAGCTCCATAAAATGGGCATACTGTTGTTGTTCTGATGTGAAATACACTTTGCAGAAAGAGGAAAAAGGGGATAATACCTAGAGGTCTTTAAAAATAAAAAACTCATTTATCAAAATGATTAGGAGCATTAAAATAAGAAGACAAAGCTTACTGCTTGTTGTAAATTCCCCCTATCATTCTATTCTAGGATATTTTATTCTTATACAAAATACGTTTTCATTTATGGCCTCTAGCATGGGTAGCAATGGAAGTTATTTAATCCATGAACTCTGCATTACTTGTAAATAGTTTATAAACTGATCAATGAATTGCCATAACTGGAGATGAAATTTCCTGGAGTTGAAATCCATGTATTATTCCCCCTCTATTTTTACTTTCAGATTAGTATCAGCCTTACTTCTTCCCATCTTTAACTGAGAGCTCTCTAAACCTTGAAACATCTGATGGTTTAGTGAAGCTTATTAAAATGGCTAGACCCACCTAAAAAAGCCAAGGTGTTGCATAAGCCAGCGCTCTTGATATGCTATCTTCTGTCCTCAAAGTATTTTATGTATATATATATATATATATATATATATATATATATATATATATATATATATGTATGTCTGTGTGTGTGTGTGTGTTTGTGTTTGTGTATACACCTTCCCAGATTGCAAGTCTTCTGGGGACAGTGCCTGTGTCTTGAACTTCTCTTTACTTGCCTCCTCTTCCTCTTCCCTTTTTTATCCTATCCCCAATTCTGAGGATATATATATCGTTTTTAATATTTACTGCTAAATTCCTAGTGAGTTCAATTCAAAATTACTTGACTATAGAGAGTAAAAGCTGTGCCAACAGATCCACTGCATGTCTATGCCCTTTGGTTTATTCATTGCACATTTGCATTTTATGGACTTCTTCCCCTCCCATCGGGGAGAAAACGATAAAGCTGAGGAATATCAGGACTTGAAACTACAGGCTGTGCCTAAACCTTTGTGGGAAGGATTTTGCAGGCAAGCCAGAAAGGATCCTGAGGGAGCAATTTCAGGGCAGAGAGAGGCAAAATGAATCCCATTCAGGTGAATAGGAAAACATTTGTTCATTAAGACATAAGTTGGGGCGAAGAGAAGGCAATAGTTATTGACTCCTAGGAAGACATATTGTTGGAAATGTTGAAGTCTAAAATACCAGCTGAGGGCATTGTATTGCTTCCGCTTAGGGAAAAGAGGCCTCAGGGTTCAATTCATTTGTTTTGGACTAAAAACACAAAAGCTCTGGGCACAGCCCTGCAATTTTAAATATGAAGAAAACAAATCCATGGCGGGATAAGCAGGCTACAGTTTGTGACCACCGTTGTACCAAAGAACATTAAATTACAAATCAACTGTTGACTTGAAAGACAATTAAAATTTGTGTGTGTTAGTCTATTTTTAAGCTTTTCTATTATAATGCTAGGAAAGGAGGTTATATAAAGTTGAGCCAGCTTTTTGTCAGATAATCTAAATGTACCTTTTCCACCTTCTGTTCTCAGATTTGGCAGTAAAAAACTGTTCTGATCACAGTTTCTTGAAGTATAATTACTTTGTCAAAAGAAAATATAATTAGAACTGATATTTTAAAATGTACCATAATTGTATTTAAAGATTTGATAATTTGCTCACGTACAAAATGTTCTGTTAATTTAGCAACAACCAACAGTACTGAAGTCAGGAACTGATCTGACGATTTTTCTCTTTCCTGTTTTTAAAAATACCATCTATTCTACCATTTTGTCTATTCAAAGATCTATAGTCAATTTCAGCGGAGGACTGAATTCAATACTTGACATGGCTTTATGAGCATCGGGTCCATTTATATTTCACCTGTTCCACTGTACTTCATTCCCTTCTCCTGCCATGGCAGCGGCAGGGTAACAGTGAGCACACCTCTAGATTCCAACACATTCCTTCAAATCTCTTCTTTCTTAACCTCAGTCAGGATAAATCTGCTTCTTATTTCTCATCCCTGCCCTGGAAATTCGGGAAATCCTCTCCTTTCTTTTACTATTCTTACTTATCACTTAAAAACATCTCTTCTATTTGGCAACCATTTTAGAATTTGGATTCTTATCCTCCATGCTTGGTGGGCTCTTGTCGTGTTACTCACATGCAGATTGGGGGCTATACATAAAATCTTTTCTGAATAAATATTTTGTATAAATAAAATTTATTACTATGTTTCGGAAAGACCCAGAGACACCAAGGTTTAGAGTGGGGGTAGAAAACAAATTAAGTGAATTAATTATTCTTGGTTCATGTCATTTAAAGCAAGAATTGTCAAAGACAAAAGAAGTCGGTGATTTTCTCCTCTTTTTCTGCCACATGTGCTCTCCAAGTACCTATTTGACTAGAACTGCCACTTTGGCATTGAGAAAAGGGTCTGGATCTGACAACTTGTGCTGTTTGGTGGGGGTTAGAGGAACAGTTGAGAATAGAGGGATTGACTCAGGGCCCTTGACCTTGAATCCCAACCTTGCCCCCCCTTATGACCTTTGGTAAATTGTTTATGTCAAAGAGTAATGATAGTACCTCATTTTTCCATTATTGTGAGGTATTTAGAATGATTTGTTAGTACTATTATCATGTTGGATTGAATACTTTCTAGCCTAATCTTTCAAATAAACTGTTTACTCAGGGACTGGAAGGTTTTCGGCTTCTTTTAATTGACAGTGGTCCTTAGTTAAAATCACATACGATTGTAATTACATTTCTTTTCTTCTATCTCCCTTCATCCAGTTTCTAATGGAAATAAATTCCACACCAGTCATTTTCCAGCTTCAATCTAAAGTGAAAATATGTATAGGTATTATTTGGTTAAACATAATTTCCTTATTACTGAATGTTGTTGAGTTGTCTGAATTACAGGTTGAGATCAGATAACTAGAAGAGCACAAAAACTCATTTGATGTATGAAGTAGGTTTCAATTTCTCATTCTGTCTTCTTTCTTTCACCATGACCTGGTATTGATTTACAGAAGTGGAATTGATGGGAAAAAGAATGATGATCAATTTAGATAATTAAAATAGTTGGACAGGAAATAGAAATTGAATGTTGGCTTCAGTTATGATATAGTACTGACTTCTCACTTGTCTCATGCATTGTTTAGCAAGAAATTAATAAAGAACTGGGAATTCTTCTTACATTTTATTTTTTTTTCTGAAAAGTTAAACCTTTTATTAACTACTTCTCATGTCCTTTAGGTTTAAAAATTTTTCAATTGTGAAATAAATTCATGTTTTATATCAAATCCTAATGACACGAAGTTTATTTATGGACAACTGAAGTATTAGTATAATCTTATTGGATGATGGCATTTCAGAAGTTTTTATTGTTTCTAGTTCATTGAAACTCTATTCCAATTATTTTCATTCGATATTCTAAATATGCATATTCAAAGAAGGGAAGATTGTAAAAGCTGAATTTTTTTTTCTAAGTAGGTACAATATCCTCATCTTGAGTTGAGGGAAGGGTCCTTAGAAAATGTCTGAAAATGTTTGCTTATAAAACCTTGTTTGTTTCCAAATAATACAGACCATTGGATTGGATATGAAGATGATCAGGAGTAGAACAAGGTGAAGATGTTGCTCAGATTTAACTCTTTTTGGAAGAATTAAATAATTTTCATAGAGGTAGGTTTAATTTAGGACCTTTGGCTTTGACTAAAGAGAGTGACTTCAGGCCCGGATCATCCAAACTAGAATCATAAAGGGTTAAACAAAAAGCCAAAGAAGCAAAGGGGGGCTTCGTGTTTGAATTTGACCATTAACAGAGTTGTCATTCACTGTCTGGTTGTCAATTTTATGGGATAAGCCAAATACTCATTGTGACTAAGGAATGTGGTGCACAGGTAAACATTTCAGGACTTAAGGCTTAATGATAATATTGACTTGGCTTGAATTTTTAAAAGAAACATGGAAGTGTTTTTCTTTATTTGAATCTACAGCCTCAAGCTGGAGAGGTGCTGCCTGCTATAGTATATGTTATTAAATGTGGTATCTTGCCTTAGAGCGCAATGTGACTATCATTTAAAACTAACTATATAATACAACTCATTGGGAAAAGGAGTTGAAGGATTCCTTAAGCAGTCTCTAGAAGCAGTGAGTTGTATTTAGATTATATGTCCTACTAATTAGATCAAACAGTAGCAATATTTGTTATGAAATCTTTTCTCTTTGAGTCAAAATCTGGGGCATTAGTTTTTAAAAAATGTTTTTTTCTCTAACAGCATCTTTTCAATAATCTGAAAAATCTTTGTCACTGTAAATCAGAATGATAGTGTTACCTTCCATTTGGTTCAAATTGAGCAAACATATTTTTTGGCCCTATACTGGGCCAAAAATGCTTTGCAAGGCACTTGGGGTATAAAAATGAATATGACTTAGTCCAGTCCTAAAGGAGTGCTATAGAGGTCTAAAATCAAAAACAAAAATATAAAAAACCAAACAACAACAACGGGAAGGCACCTCTACCCCATTAGTATGAGGTGATTTACCAGCCTAAAGGCAAACTTTAAAGAGGACGCCTCACTCCAGTTGTGATAGATTCTTTCCGGGCAAAGAAACAGCAAAGGGAATTCCCAGTTGAAGGACAGCATGTGTCATGGAATAGTGATGTGACAGTTCATGCTGAGATTAGGAAACAGTGTGAAGTCCAAGGTGTGGCAAATTATAATATAGTTTGTTCAACGTGTGGAACCCTACAAAGGACTTTATCATCTTCTTTAAAGTTCTTTCTACTATATCTCCTATGAATGCTAAATAACTCTTCAAATGATGTAGGATTACAACTATCAGAATGATGAATTCAAATTTGATCTATTGTTGTCACCCAATTTTTTGATGGAATGTGCCATTTGAGATTTTTTTAAACTTATTTTTTATTAAAGAAGTTATAGATTTGCAAAAAACATGCAGAAAATATGCGTGCACCTCCCTCCCCACAAACACAAGGTTTTCTTTATTATTAACACTTTGCATTAGTATGGTACCTTTGTTGCAACTGATGAAACAATAGCATTATACTATGCTATTAACTATAGTCCATAGTTTACATAGTTCACTGTTTATGATGTACAGTTCTAAAGTTTTTTTTATACTTATTTTTGTGCTATTTGCACATCCTAAAATTTCCATTTTTAACACATTCAAATATATATTTCAGTGGTGTTAATTACATTCATAAAGTTGTGCTACCATTACCACTATCCATTACCAAAAATTTTCCATTACCTCAAACTGAAACTCTGTACCAATTGAGCATTAACTTCTCATTCCCTACCCACAGAGCAGCCTCTGGTAACTTGTATTCTAGTTTCTGACTTTAAAAATTTGTGCATACTCTGATTGTTTCAAATCAGTAAAATCATACAATATTCATCTGTTTTATGTCTGGGTTATTTCAATCAACATGATGTCTTCAAGTTTCATTGTGCTGTCACATGTATCAGGTCTTCATTACTTTTTATTACTGAATAATATCCCAATTGTATGTGTATACTGTTCGTTGGTTGATGTACACTTGGGTTGCCTCCAGTTTTTGGAAACTGTGAATAATGCTACTTATGAATATTGCTGTGAAAATATCTGTTTGACTCCCTATTTCAATTCTTTTGGGTGTATGCCTAGAAGTGGAACAGCCAGGCCATATGGTAATTCTATGCTTAACTTTCTGAGTAATGCCAAACTGTTTTCCATAGCAGCACTATCATTATAGTTTCCCACCAACAATAAACAAGTGTTCCTACTTCTCCTTTCCTCTTCAACACTTTTTATTTTCAATTTTTTGAATAGTAGCCATTCTAGTAGATATGAAGTAGTATCGCATTGTGATTTTGATTTGCATTTCCCTAATAGCTAATGATGTGGCACGTCAGTTCATTTGCTTTTTGTCCATTAGAACATCTTCTTTGGAGACATGTCTCCTCAAGTCTTTGGCCCTTTTTTAAATGAAGTTGTAGGATTTAATGTAGGATTAAATTAAATGTAGGATTTTTAATATATTCTGGATATTAAACCCTTATCAGAATATTTGGTTTCCAAATATTTTCTCCCATTCTGTAGATTATCTTTTTATTTTTCATGATGAATTCTTTTCATGTACAAAAGTTTTAATTTTGATAAAGTCCCACTAATCTATTTTTTTCTTTTTTATTTTGTTGCTCATGGTTGTTTAGGAGTATGTTGTTCAATTTCCACATATTTTACAGTTCTTCTTCTGTTATTGATTTTTAGCTTCAGTCCATTGTGGTCAGAGAAGATACTTATAGGATTTCTGCATTTGTAAATTTATTGAGACTTGTTTTGTGACCTAGTATATAGTCTATCCTGGAGAATAATCCATGTGCCCTAGAGAATAATGAGTATTCTTCTGCTCTTGGATGAAGTGTTTTACAAATTTCTTTTAGGTCTAGTTGGCTCATAGTGTCATTCATATCTTCTATTTTGTTATTAGTCTTCTGTCTAGATGTTCTATGCATTAGTTAAAGTTTTAAAGTGTTGCATTGAAGTCTCTTACTATTAATGCAATGCTATCTATTTATTCTTTATTACCTATCAATATTTGCTTCATATATTTTGAGTCTCTGTTATGAGGCTCAATATATATATATAATTGTTGTGTCTTCTTGCTGAATTGATCCTTTATTGGTATATTGGTATATAGTGACTTCATCTGTTTCTCATAACAGATTATTTAAAGTCTATTTTTAACTGATATTAGTACAGGCACTCCAACCTTCTTCTGATTATTGTTTGCATGTTGTTCCCCCCATCCTTTCACTTTGAATCTACTTTTGTCCTGTAATTTCATGTGAGTCTCTTGTAAGCAACATGTAGTGCATCATACATTTTTATCCATTTTGTTGATCTCTGCCTTTTGACTGGAGAGTTTAATCCATTTACATTTAATGTAACTATTGATAATGTAGGACTTTCTGCTGCCATTTTTCAATTTGGTCTTTACAATATATATCTTTTTTGACACTTGATTCATTCACTAATGCCTGCTTTCATATTTATTTAATTTTTTGTAGTGTATCATTTGAGTCCCTCTCATTTCTTTCTGCATATATTTTTCAGGCTTAAATTTAATATCCTATAATTGGCATATTTGATCTGATAACAACTTAATTTTAATAGCACACCCAATTACTCTTCCTATAGTAATCCCCTCATCTGTTTTTGTTCTTGTTGAAAATTCTATCTTCATGTTATATCCAAAACCATAGATTTATCATTACTTTTTATGCATTCAATTTTAGAACCTTTAAGAAATAAAAAAATACAATACAATGGTACTTGCATTTATAATTACCATTATGGTTACCTTTGCTGGAGATCTTTATTGTATTATGCCACCTGATCCACTATCTAATGTCCTTTCCTTTCATTCTTAAGAACTCACTTTAACCTGCTTGTGGGGCAGGTATAATGGTGACGAACTCCCACAACTTTTATTTTTCTGGGAATATCTTCTTTGCTGGCTGACTTTTGAAAGACAGTCTCACTGGCTATAAAATTATTTGTTGGCAGTTGTTTCTTTTAGCATTATAACATTTTGTTCCACTGCCTTCTAATCTCCATGGTTTCTGATGAGCCCCTTAATCTTATTGGGGCTTCATTGTACATAACATGTTGATTTTCTCTTGCAGCTTTGATAACTATCCCTTTGTCCCTGCCATTCAACAGTTTGGCTACTATGTGTCTTGGCATGTTTCTCTTCAAGAGTATCCTTTTTGGGTTGTGGGGATTTTTAAATGTGTATATTCATGTCTTTCATTGAATTCAAGTTTTCTGCCATTATTTCTTTGAATATTCTTTTTGCCCCATTCTCTCTCTCTTATCCTTCTGGGATTTCCATAATGTGTGTATTGGTATGCTTGGCACTCACAAGTGTTTTAGGCTTTGATCACTCTTTCTCATTCTTTGTACATTCTATTCAGCCTGAATCATTTCAATTGTCTTGTTTCTTTCTTTTATCCCCTCCAATCAACTGTTGTGGAAAGTTTTTCATTTCAGTTATTGTAGTCTTCAACTCCAGTGATTTTATTGGGTTTCTTTTAAAAAATTCTCTTTATTGAGATTCTCATATTGTTCATTCATTGTTTTCCTGATATCTTTTAGCTCTTTCTCCATATTTACTTTTATCTATCTCCTTGAGCATATTTTAAAATGATTTTTTGGTATGTCCATTGTCTGGTCTTTTTTATTGATGTTTTACGAATTTTTATCTTGTTTCTTTGGGTGGGCCATAATTTTCTATTTTTTTCTTTGTCTTGTAATCTTTTGTTTAATATTATACACTTCAGTATTTTAAAGTGTTAAACCTGGAATTTAGTCCTTGAGGTGTATGTGACTTATGCTTGTATCCAGCTAGTGATATGACAGAAATTTCTTTGTGTGCCAGGGACAAACAAAAACAAAAAAACCAATGCAAAAATACCTCCTGCAGAGTTTGGCCCTCTTATCAAAATCAGCCCAAGTTGTAAGTGCAGGTTCCTCTCCATCTTTTCTAAAAGTTCACCATATCCTGGCCTTGTGTTAGTCATAGCCTTAGGAATTCCCCTGTTTAAATGAATCTGCAAATCCCCTCTACTCCCTATGAAATAAACTCCAAATCTCCCCTCCCTCTTGCCCCATGTACTCTAGTGTATATCTTAAAGCATACACTACAATCTTCCCTGATCTGATTTGACTCTATTGTTTCTTATTATGACTTTACCTGTGCCTCAATATATTTATACCTACAGGGAAATTCTTGGAGAGAAAGCCAGAGAAGAATTTCCTAGTTCAGTGTTTCAGGTTGTCACCCAATAGATTGGCCCTGAAATACAGGCACTCCAGTATGCACATAGGCATTAAGTTCCTCCTTCCAGGAAAGGACCACAGACCCACAACGAGAGTGTAGGCTGGCTCCATACCATACCAGAGAAGGAGATTGGGAAGAGGCTGCAAGTATACCAGGAGCA
Source organism: Tamandua tetradactyla (assembly GCF_023851605.1). Lineage (NCBI taxonomy): Eukaryota > Metazoa > Chordata > Mammalia > Pilosa > Myrmecophagidae > Tamandua > Tamandua tetradactyla. The sequence goes on along the minus strand of NC_135327.1, from coordinate 128,449,293 downwards.
CCTCCTACTGATTTTTGAAGCTGTGTGTTCTTGATTTGGCATTTAGCTACCATTATTGCCACCATTTAATTTTTCCGGAGTTTTGGGGGGAAAGATAACTGTTTTAGTTTCCTAGGTTGCTCAGAGTAAATGCATGAAATAGGTTGGCTTTAAACAATGGGAACCTACAACAATGTAGGTTACAGTTTGAAGCTATGAGAATATTCAAATCAAGGCACCATCAAGGTGATGCTTTCTTCCTGAAGCCTGGCTGCCAGTGATCCTTAGCTCCTCTGCCACATGGCAAGACACACAACAGCATCTTTTGGTGTTGTTCGCTCTGTTTTCTTCTAGGTTTCATCGCTTTCACATTCTTGCTTCCAGGCTCTTCCCCCCCCCCCCCCCGCCTCTGGTCTTTTAAATTGATTTTAATGAATTTTAATAAAACATCAATAAGCATATGTAATATTTGTTCTGTTTATAAAGTACCCCCCGTAAAAGAATTAAGAGACATCCTGAATGAGGTGGGTCATACCTTAACTGAAGGAGTCTTATCAAAAGATCCTACTTACTCTGAGTTTATACCCAAAGAAATGGATTAGATTTCTGGGTTACATATATTTTCAAACCACCACAATGGTTCTGTCATCTTTTTCTAGTTATTCAAAGATTTTGTTGGGGTAGGGCATTGTGGAGCATCTTGCAACACCATCTTGGTTTTCTGGAAGTGACTTATTAGTGGGGTGGTTTTGATTAGCTTTGCCATGCACAGAAAGCAGCTCCACAGCTTCTGTGTGGTCTTTCACATTAGACAAAGTACTGAACTAGAAGGATAAAAAGAACTAATCTCTTCACTGTCTAAGCATGAGAGTGCGGGGCCCATTTGAGTTTATGAAAGTTACAATATTCATTAAGGATCTTGGAGTTGAAGGTGCCATTAATTATTATCTATATAAAGGACTTGAGAATTGATTATAAGATTGGTTAGAGTGGATTAAATCAAGCTTTACATTGAAGCACTAGCTGTAAAAGGAATATAACATGATTTGCAGATGGCTTCAGCAGGGAAATCGAGCTTCCCCTCTCTGTGTCTTCCAAATACTATCATTCTCAAATCACAATTATCCCTGTGTTGTGTTATCAGAGAGTAGGTGTTAATTTGTCAATGCCTGTGGAAACAATGAAGGTATATTTGAGGATGCAGCATCTCCATTGGCTCAAGTGAGGCCATAAATATCTGCTTGGAGAAAAATGTCAAGGTCCTGAAAATTTACTCTTTCAGAATGACAAAATATCCTCCTTGGCAGAATGCAAAATCCAACATTAAATCTTGCCTAGGTGTGGGATAGAAAGAGTTAACTTTTTAGAGAGGATAGTTTTTAAAAGGAGTTGTTAGTAATCGTCTGTAGTGTAGCCCAGTAATTGTTGGTTATAAAACTCACCAGCTTTTAGTGCCTGCCTGTGGTTTTAATTAGTGTTAAGGAATGTAAATCAGGTGGTCCTCTACTGAGCTGCTCAAGTTCATTACTCTCTGGGTTTTCTGCAGCTGGCTGCTTCAGGACTGACCGCCAATGCTTAGAAGGAAGAGCCCTTGTCACTCACACAGCCTCAGGTGAAGAGGGTTTTCTTCCCCCTGGGAATGGAATTCAGTCTGCACGGAGCACTCAGCTTCAGTGCTCAGCTTGTGTGTGATGATTCCACTCCCACAGCAATGTGAGAGGAAGCTACAGGTAGGCTCACACTGTATGGGCAATCATAGATGCTAAGTGGACACAGACCCTGGATTTCACATAGGGAGTGATGCCTAGAAATGTCTTTTCTGATATTTGCGTTATTCACGGTTATGTCAATATGTATTTATTGATTACAATGCTGATGAAATTTAAGATTACGAAAAAAGGAGGAGATGAGATGTACAGCTTAAACCCAAGGTAATGCTATGGGCTCATGTTATAGGTGAGACTTGGACCCTTTATAGTTTTGTGCTCCTCAAGTCAAGTGCACTTTGAAAAGACCTGGGGAGCTTCTAAAAATAAATTCTAGGCTTCACCCCAAACCAATTATAGGGGAACTTCTAGGATTTCTAATTTAGTAGGTCTGGGGTAGGACCCTAGAATTAGAATTTCTAGCAAGTTGCAGGTGATGCTGATGCTACTGGCCTTGGGAACACTTTGAGAACCATTGGTCTAAAGTGACAGGATATAGTGTGTTCTCCCTTTATCGTTCTCTCCTAAATTTTTATTTTGCAATAATTTAAGTCTTACAGAAAAGTTGCAAGGATAGCATAAAGAGAAATATACCCTTTACCTACATTCACCAATTTTTAACATTTTTCTTCATTTGCTTTATAATTTTCTCTTTTTAAATATCTTGATTTTTTTTTTCTGAAATGCTTGAAAAGGCATTGTATATAACACGTCTCTTTATCCAATGATCCTTCAGTGATTATTTCCTAAGAAAACAACAGGAGCAGATTACAATGATCAAATTTGGCAAATTTAACATTGACATACTTTTATCTAATCTACAAAGCATGTTCCAATTTTGTCACCTCTCCTTATAATGTCCTTTTCAGAATTTTTTTTTCCTAATTCAGGATTCAGTCCAGGGTCATGTCCTGTATTCAGTTGTTGTATGTCTTAAGTCTTCTTTAATCTGGAATAGTAAGCCACTGACATTTTTGAAGTATACAACGACGGTTATTTTCAGAGTGTTTCTCTATTTGGATATCTCTAATATTTCATTATGTTACATTCTGGTTATGTATTTTTGGTTACTAATATAAGATTTTGATCTCCTCACATCCAATTATAATAATTCCCTTATTTTAATTTTAATCACTTGGTTAAGGTGTTGTCAGTTTTGCCACTCTATAATTGTTGTTTTGTTGTTTGAAACTAGTAAGTTATTTGTGGGAAGGCAACTTGAGACAATATTAAAAAACCTATTCCTTTAAAACTAGTCCTTACTAGATTTAGCAGCCACTGATGATTCTTACCTGAGTTACTTTTTACTATAACGGTTGTAAAATGATGATTTTCTAACCCTTCCCTTCCTTCTTTATTTATTAGTTGGCATTCTACCATATGGAAGAGATTTTCCTTCTCCCAATTTAATTAATTAATTAATTGATTGATCGATTTATATTATAATGAAGACCTAGGAATTCTTATTTAATGCAATGAATTATAATGTGTTTACTTTGATGATAATATGGTCCTAGGTTTGATCAGTGAGAGTCCTTTAAGCTGGTTCTTGTTTCTTTTCGTTGTTCCCTCATAATTTTTTGAGTATTTTCTTTTTTGTGGCACAAGAAGATGTTTAAGATTCGTTTTGTACCTATTCCAGCCCTGGATAAGCTATTTTTCCAAAGAGTCCTACTTCTTTATAGTGAAAAAGGTATTTAGAAACCAAGCTCTGTGATATAATGTACTCTTAAGAAAGGCAATCTTTAAATTTAGCATAGTGATATGTGATTATGGGCAAAACATCTGAAATCTAGACCATATACTTTGGAGTAAATTTTGCTTATTGCTGAAATAAAGAAGGTAGAATACATTTAGAAAAGAAAATAAATAGTTCTATTTTTTACTTAACCAAAGTATTTCTAGATCCAAAAAAAGGAAACTACATTTCGTAATCTATTTTCTTACAGTAAACAGTATTATTTTTGTTACAAGAAATTGTCCTAGCCCCATGCTTCTGTAAAATGAATGACAACATTTAGATCTTAATCAGTTGCAAAATGACCAGATCTTGGCAGTGACAAAATAGACTTGACATATAAATATATTGCAGACAAATATTTGAGAAATAAACTACTGATGCAATTGATGAGTTTAAGAAACCACAGTTGCTTCAGAATGGAAGACATGAAAAACAAGCAGGTCAGCTCTATTCAGTAACCGAATCCTGAGGAAGTAGTAAAATATTATACCTAAACAGAAGAAAGAAGCTTAAGAGGTTTCCTGCCACTGAAGAGTGAAATGTAGAAAAAGAAATTTTTTTCTGAATGGAAAAAAAATCCAGTAAAATAAATCAAAACAAAATACAATTTGCTCAATTAAGTTAAAAAATAACATCCTGTTGTGAGAATACTTACAGAAACAGCCTACATGATATTAGAAAATGAAATTATTATAGTTTTTAATTAAGTATCTTGTTTGAGATGAAGGAAAGTTATTTATAAAACTTATGTTAAGAAAATACATTTTAATATATAATATATTTTTGTACTACCCCTGTTGGCAGGTGTGAAATGGGGTTGGAGACTTGTGAGCAGAGGGTTGATTAATGATGTTGCTTGCAAAAATTTAGTGACTGCATGATGGGGAAGACAGGTATTTTGTCTCAGCATTGAACAGGAAGTAACTTTCCTGCAAAGAGGGTAAATATTCTTTGGTATTAAAATATGAAGATACTGATGCTGATCATAGCATCAGAGAGAACACAGATCTGACATACTGCAGTTAGCTAGAGAAGAAAAAGTCACTGATGCATTCAGTCTTTTCCTTTTGCAGGGAGAGGAGAGGAGGGAGCCAGTATTTTGCAGAAAATATTGGAGGAAAGCAAAGTATAAATCAATGGATAAACCCTGGTTGCTTAATGATTTCACTTTTAAGTAGTGCATGAGTGACAAAGCAACATTTTGTGAAATTTGGTAGAAATTTCAGAATAGGACTTGTACAGGGCACACAAAAGTAATCACCAGACTCAAAAGAGGACCGTAGACCAGAACAGAGAATACAGTGTTCTCCTGATCATTGTGACTGAGGTCCCTTATTAATTCCTTAGTGAATGGAAATAAATTTGCTTTCACAACTTCTATGTTCTGCTTGCATATAAATATAAGGAAATGTGTTTAATTTTTATTATACGAGTTGAGATGAAGGTCTCTGCAGAGTTTAGTTGATGGATTTGACTTTGGAGGTCATAACAGGCACCTGGGAGAGGTTTTTGGAGCTAGGTAGACTCTCAGTACTAACTTAGTTGGGGTGCCAAATTCCAGGATTTTGTTAACGTTGTGAAAGCCCAGAGACATGTTTTGCGAGACAAGAAGGATCAGGCTCTGAGAGGGGCTCACACTATGTGTGCAATGCTAGGTAGAACACAGACAACTGTTCAATAGTTTGTGCTGACGACTCGTTGTAGTCACATGGAAATACCCGCATTTTCTCCAGTAGTCTTGTATGGAAAGTAAATGCATAATCGGAAACCACTTTATTAATTTATCACAGGATATCTTAGCAGAGAAACTAGAGATACTTGTTCTCCATGAATTCCCCTCAGTAAGCAGAATTACATGGCAAATCAGTTTGTAATTAGAAAGTGACTCCGTGAACGTGGAATCAGAACAAGGGGCATTAGGTGAGTGGAATGTTAAGTGGTGGCTTGAAGCACCATGTGGAACAATCCAAGGGGCTCTTTTTTCTCAACAATTTTCAACTCAGTTAATCATCACTTTTATTTCTTGAACCACACCTCTCTAATCCTGAAACTCCGCATTTTCCCCGTCTTCCTCCCACCTCTGTTTCTTCTTAGTCTCCTTGGCTGCCCGTCCTCCACTGTACTCAACCCAGTGCTCTAAGGAAAATGTGCATTTTCTCTTGAACATGCCTTGATTTTTCCTGCCTTTGTACTTTTCTCTTGCTTCTCTCTTTTTCTTGAATGTTCACTCTCCTTTCCATTCAAGCAAGCTAATTGCCTTTTAAGAATCAGCTTGTTATCCCTCCATTGTTGAATCTCTATAAATGAATTAGCTGAAGTTTAAATCTGTTATAATTAACTTTTCCGATATGTATGTCTTATTTCTTGAACTAGAATATAAATTATTCAATGCCTATAACTCTCAAGCTATTTTTTGTCATCTATGATGAAAGTAAATGCTTAAAATTGAGTAGATTTGATTTTTTTAACACTTTTTAAAATTGTGAAACATAACGTGTATACAAACAAGCAATAAATTTCCAAGTACATTTTAACAAAGTAAGTTTAGAACAGATTTTAAAGTTTGCTATGTGTTACACTTCCACAACTTTTCGTGTTTTCTTCTAGCTGCTCCAAGACACTGGAGACCAACAAAAATATCAATATAATGGTTTACCAGTCATACTTGTTTGTTAAATCCTATCTTCTTTGTTATACTCCTCCTTCTCTTTAAATAACGTATTTACATAAAAACTATAAATTTCAAAGTACGTCGCAACAATTAGTTGTAGAACAGATTTCAGAGCTTGGTATGGATTACAATTCCACAATTTTAGGTTTTTATTTCTAGCTTCTCTAAGGTACTGGAGGCTAAAAGAAAATATCAGTATAATGATTCCACACTTATACTCATTTGTTAAACCCGAACTTCTCTGTATAACTCCACCATCACCTTTGATCTTTCTCCCACTCTTCAGGGGTATTTGGGCTATGGCCATTCTAAGTTTTTCATGTTGGAAGGGGTAAGAATATGGGATAAGGGGATGGAACTAGTTGATGTTCTGGAAGGGCTGGCCCCTCTGCATTTCAGGACTTATCTGGTCGAGGACCCATCCTGAGGTTTGTAGGTTTTGGAAAGTTACCTTAGTGCATGGAAACTTTGTAGAATCTTTGAAAATGTCGTCGGTCTTCTTTAGGTTTGGTAAGAATGGTTTGGTTGGGGTTTGGCAAGTTATGATAGGTAGCAATGTCTAACTGAAGCATGCATAAAAATGACCTCCAGTGTAGCTTCTCGACTCTATCTAAACTCTCTCAGCCACTGATGTCTTTTTTTTTTTTTTTTTTTTTTAAAGGAAAGACAGAGAGAAGGAAGGAAGGAAAGGAGGAAGAAAGGGAAACATCTTTTAAACATTTTCTTGTTTTATTGTATTTTGTTTCTCCGTTTTTGTTACATGGGCTGGGGCCGGGAATCGAACCGAGGTCCTCCGGCATAGCAGGCAAGCACTTTGCCCGCTGAGCCACCGCGGCCCGCCCCGCCACTGATGTCTTATTGTTACATTTCTTTTCCCCCTTTTTGTCAGGATGGCAGTGTTGATCCCATGGTGCCAGGGCCAGGCTCATAACTGGGAGTCATCTCCCACACTGCCAGGGAAAACTTCATTCCTGGATGTAATGTCCCATCTAGGGGGGAAGGCAATGATTTCACTTGCAGAGTTGGGCTTAGAGAGAGATAGAAGCCAAATTTGAGCAAAAAAGGAAGTCCTCTGGGGGTGACTCTTAGGCCTACCTATAGGTAAGCTTAGCTTTTCTGATATACATAAGCGTCACAAGAGCAAGCCTCAAGATCAGGAACTTGGCCTATTGATTTGCGTGTCCCTAATGTTTGACACAGCATCAGGGGTTTCCCCAGTGGTAAAGTTTAATAGTTCCATATTTTTTTCCCATCTCTCAAGGGACCTTGCTAATACTTTTTGATTATCTGCTTAATATACTGTGGGAGGTGTTCAAGCATTCCATTAAGCTATACAGGATTAAAGGTTCTCATTCTTATTCTGGGCTCCCTGTGTTTGGATTATTTGATCTATCCAGATAGGGTGAATTAGATTATGTACTACAGAAAATTTAGGTTCTGGACATAATAAAACTTTCTTCCTTTGGTCTGAAAGAGTAGGTGAAGTTCTAAAATACAGACAATGTTCCTTACCCTTGTATTCTGAATCACCTTATTCCCTACCTGATCGACTTCATTCTTATGTCTAAATGCCAGGTTATATGTATACAAAACAGCCCCTCAAAATCCAGAAATAACAATTACTACACCGGACTAAATGGGACTGCTACAAGGCTTATCATCTAGGCCCCAGTTTTCTTATAAGTATTTTCTAATTGAGATCATACAATATTTGCTTTTTTGTTTCTGGCTTATTTTGCCTCACCAAATGTCCCACAGGTTCATTCACAATGTTGCGAGTAGATTTGATTTTGAGAGTAGAGTTTCTGTGTAACAAGCTGCATGCCAAGATCCTTTTGTAAGGGAAGAGTCAGCTCTTCAGGGACAGGTGTTTGGAACAAAACTCTCAACCTGTATTCTCATAGGAAGCAAAGCGTTGGAGGACTCTTTCCTTTCCTTCTGCCCCTGCATCCATTGCCCCTTCCCCTTTTGGTCCCTGCTCCAGCCACTTTGTATAACTGTCCTCTGTTTCTTGATCCTGCAATATTCTCTTTTGCCCTTAAGTCATTATACATGTTGCTTGTGTTCCTGGAATACTTTTCTTTCCTCATTGCTTGGATAGCTACTCCTGACTGTTAGGATTCATCTTACTCATTCTTTCTTACAGAAAACCCTGTCTGATCACCCCTCTCCCGAGAGTTGCTCAGATGCCCATCCTATGTGCTATCTGTCATAGTTCTATTTGATTAGCATAACATTACAATTTACCACATTGTATTACAACTGTCTGTTACTTGTCTGTTCCCCACTAATTGCTTTGTCCTTGAGAGTACTGCACTCATTTGTGTATTGCTGGCCTTTAACATTGATAAATAAAGTCTAGTAGACCCAACATAGAGGAGTCCATGCTAAAACCCCATGATGGCAAAACTGAAAAATCTAAGCTCGTTTTTATTTCCTGTAAATGCCGAAATTTAAATATAGCACATCTGTTATCACAGCTAACTTCTTCATTCTTATACCAGCTAACTTCTTGATTCCTATGCAAATACCTGCTCCTCACTTAGTAAGATCCCTCCTAAGTACAATGAATACTTAATGTCAGCCAATCAGAACATATCATCACTTGCTTTCGCATTCATCCTACACAGACGCCTCCTTTCTACCCCCACGGAGGAGCGTCCATCTACTTTCTGAATGGGATGCTGCCCGATTCATAACTCCCTCAATAAGCTGTGAGATTCTAAAATGTAGAAAAGTTTTTCTGTTGTCAGCACAGTACAGGGCATGTACTGCTAGAAATATATTTGCTGTATGAATGAAGAAATATATCAGCATTTCAAAAACCTTGATTTAAATTGTACATATACCCATATAAGGTCATATAGACTAAAACAGATTCAGATTTTTCTGTAATTGTTTTTATCAGCTAATAATATTGACTTGCTAAATCTGATCAGAATCTCTGATTAAAAAATGTGAACTCAAAATAGAATTGGATTTATTAAATATAGTTTGATAAATAACAGCCTGTAAAACCTAAGATTTTGGAGAACTTGAACTGATTTAAAAGTTTATATGGAGATACAAAGGACCATAAAAGCCAAAATAATCTTCCAGAATAAGAATAAGGTGGAGGAATTGCTTTAATGATTTCAAGATATGTTATAAAGCAGCTATAATTAATCTATTGTAACAAATGGTATTTGAATAGACAAATTGTCCAATGTAATAGAATAAAAACTCCACATGTATAAGGACATTTGACATGTGACAAGGATAGATTACAGAACATAAGGGAAAAATAAATGGTGCTTGAACAATTGGTTATTCATATGAGGAAAAATGAAATTAGATCCCTTTTGCATAGCACAGATAAAATTAAATTTTGAAGCTAAAGAATAAGAGATAGATATTTATCTTTATGGGTTTGGAATAGGAAAAGACTCTTAAAATGAGGCATAAAAGGCACTAACTATAAAAGATGAAACTGATAAATTGAACCATATTGAAATTAAGAACTTCATCAGAACACACCACAAAGGAAGTGGAAGTGCTCGCCACAAATAGGAGCAAGTACTCACTAGCAGTGCGTGTAGCCGACAGAGGGTTGACATGCAGAATATATATATAATTTCTATGATTTTACAGGGAAAAGAAAAAGGCCTCAATAGAAAAATAGGCAAAAGACATTAAAGAAAATTTCTTTTCTTAGAGAATTATGAATGGCCTATAAACATACAAAAAGATAAATGACCGTTTTCATTATCAGGCTATGCAAAGTAAGAGCAAAGTTAAATATCATTGAATATCCACTAAATTGAAAAGAAAAACAAAGTAATAAGTCCAACAATTCAGTACAGGTGGGAGTATAAATTCCAATAATCACTTTGGAAAACAAACGGACATTATCTTGTAAAGTTGAACAACTGTATACTCTGCAGCCAAGCAATTCCATTTCTAAATATGCACTATACTTTGAGAAGACTGTGCACATGTCCTCCTGGAGACATGTAAAAAACTATTCCTGGGCACATTTATTCATGACCAAGGAACCCTGGACATAACCCAAATGACTATGGATGACCTTCAGCTGGAGAATAATTACGGAAAAACAGTGAACTGAATGTATTACAAATACATGCAAAAACGTGGGTGAATTGTAGAAGGTTGAGTGGGAAAACCAAGGACAGGAGTACATCCAAATATATGTAGAAACAAATATATTGATATACACACATATGTGATAAAACCATAGTAAGAAAGGAATTGTAAAGCACAAAATGTAACATGGTGGTTTGTTCTGGAAGGTAGAAATGGGGGTAGGATCTAGACGTAGCACACAGGATGCAGCGGTGAAAAATTATAGTTAAGTTGGGGTGGGAATTCACAAGTATTCATTCTATGATTATGCTTTATAACTTACATATCTGCATATACATACATATATATATATATACTTTTTTGTGTGCGTGCTCTAAGGCCAGAGTCACATTTTATTCTTTTTCCATGTGAGTATCCTGGTATTGCACGACCATCTGTTGAATTTTTGTTTGTTTGCTTTTTGCTTTGTTTGTTTGTTTTGTTTTGGGGAAGTGCGTGGGCTGGGAATTGAACCCAGGTCCCCCTCATGGCAGGCGAGAATTCTACCACTGAGCTACCCTTGCACCCCGCTACATATATTCTTTTGTATTAAATATTAATTACTAAATCAAGTATGTAAAAAGCTTTATTTGCTGCAAATAAGTTAGGATGTTAATTTGAAATTTAATAAACTGTATTTCATTTTTAAATTTTGCTGCACACTTGGAGTGGCTGGCTAGAGGCCCAGACAAAGGCTGCCAGTGCACATGTCTCCTTAAAAGGCAGCACAGTCCAGAGCTTAAAGACGCAGGATGAGGAGGCAGCCCGCCACGTACCAGCTGGGTAATCATATACGAGTTCCTTGTTTCCTATTTAAAATGAGGGCAACAATAACTAGGTGAATGTACCTTGAGGACAGTATATTAAATGAAATGTCAGAAACAAAAAGAGAAATATTATCATGCTACACTCATATGGACTAACTGTAATATACAAACCTGGAGAATTGAAATTGAGAACACGGGTTATCAGGTTGGGGCCTGTTGTAAAGGATCCTGGATTGTAAGCTCTTATAGCAGTCACATATATTCAGGAGTCATAGTTGTTATTTCTAAATTCTGGGATACGGAGTTATTTGTTTATAACCTGGCTGTTCCCAGAAACTTCAAGTATGTATGTGACACCTGAGACTTAGAGTTAGAGCCCTGAAGCTATGAAAGTCAGCATTACTCCATACAGCAACTGTTAAAATAGTTGATCAAGTGATCAGACTTTGACTAAAGATATGAATGAAACTTATGTGGATAGGATGAAGGTCAATCAGAATACAGGGTAAAGGATGAAATGGTCTGTATTTTAAAACTTCAACTTCTGTGTGAAACCACATGGAGAGAGATTTATTTGGTACAAAATTTATATTTTTGGTAGCTCATTATCTAATTTAACTTGTTTGGTCAGTTTATTTGAACACCATATGTGGTATCAAGTAAGGAGTGAGATCTTGTATGGGTTAATGTGATGCACTGATACATCCTGGAGTAATTTGGGCAATGAATAAAAAAGTATTTGCAAAGCTCCCTTGGGGGACTGGGGAGAAAGGAGGAAATATTAAACTTCCCCATTTGGGAAATTCCTGATATTCTCACAAGCAGCAGGGACAACCAATTCAATAGGCTGAGCCCTCGATCTTGGGCTTGTGCCTATGAAACTTATTCCCGCAACGGAGAAGCCAAGCCTACTTATAATTATGCCTAGGAATCACCCTCAGAGAAACTTTTTTGTTGTTCACATGTGGCCTTTCTCTCTAAGACAACTCAGCAGGTGGATTCACTGCTCCCCCCTCTATGAGGGACCTGACTCCTAGAGGTGTAAATCTCCCTGGTAACCTGGAACATGAATCCCAGAGATGAACCAGGACCTTCATCATGGGGTTGAGAACGCCTTCTTCACCAAAAGGGAAGAGAGAAATGAGACAAAATGACATTTCAGTGGCTGAGAGATTTCAAACAGAATTGAGAATTTATACTGGAGGTTATTCTTATGCATTATATAGATATCCTTTTTTTAGTTTGTGGTATATTTGAGTGGCTGGAAGGAAGCACCTGAAACTATTGAACTGAAATCCAGTAGCCTTGATTCTTGAAGATGATTGTATAACTATATAACTTTTATAATGTGACCATGTAATTCTGAAAACCTCATGGCAGATGCTCCCTTTATCCAGGGTATAGGTAGATGAGTAAAAAAATATGGGTGAAAATAAATAAATAATGGGGGGAGATAAGGGATAAAAATGTTGGACAGATTGCAATGCTAGTGGTCAATGAGAGGCAGGGGTAAGGGGTATGAGATGTTGGGTTTTTCTTTTTATTTCTTTTTCTGGAGTAATGCAAATGTTCTAAAAATGATCATCGTGATGAATGCACAACTATGTGATGAGATTGTGAGCCATTGATTATATACTTTGGGTGAATTATATAGGGCACAAAGATATTTCGGTAAAAGTATTTTTTAGAAATGAGGGCAACAATAATTCCTAACACATAGTGTTGAATGAGGGTTAAATGTGTGCTGTATATATATCTTGCTTTGAGTTTGTCTAGCGTGTGATAAGAGTGAGCTCAATGTTGGCTATAGTCATTTGTTCGGGGGGAGTTTCCTGGGTACAGTCTTCAGCTTTGGATTAGCTGAAGACAAACATAGTTACAGATAGTATGCTGGTTTGAGTGGATGTATGTCCCCTAGAAAATCCATGTTTTAATCAAAACCCCATTCCCTATTCAATACTGTATGTTTGAAACTGTAATCAGATCATCTCCATGGATGATGTGATTTAGTCAAGAGTGGTTGTTAAACTGGATTAGGTGACGACATGTTTCCACCCAATTGGGTGGGTCTTGATTGGTTTATTGGAGTCCTATAAAAGAGGAAATATTTTGGAGAATGAGAGATTCAGAGAGAGCAGAGAATGCTGCAGCATCATGAAGCAGAGAGTCCACCAGCCAGCGACCTTTGGAGATGAATAAGGAAAATGCCTCCTGGGGAGCTTCATGAAACCAGAAGCCAGGAGATAAAGCTAGCAGATGACTCCATGTTTGCCATGTGCCTTTCCAACTGAGAGAGAAACTCTGTGTTCGCCACGTGTCCTTCCATTTGAGAAAGAAACCGTGAACTTCACTGGCCTTCTTGAACCAAGGTGTCTTTCCCTGGATGCCTTTGATTGGACATTTCTATAGACTTGTTCTCATTGGGATATTTTCTTGGCCTTAGAACTGTAAACTAGCAACTTATTACATTCCCTTTTCTGGTATATGGCATTCTGGCAGCTAGCAAACTAGAACAGATGGGCTCTAGCCAAACCTGCATGTGAAGGTGTATAAACCCAAAGGCTAACTTATTGTTGCACAAAGGATGATAATTTCTTCCAATGATAGAATGTTTGTGTCCCTTATCCAGAGCATCTGCTTTCCTGGTATTGAGTGATCCAGAAAGTTCAATTTTATTATCAAGAGAGTGTTTGGGATCATGGAGCCAAAGAAGGGATTATAGTTGTACCTTGGTGATATTGTGGGTTCGGTTCCAGACCTCGGCAATAAAGTGAGTATCGCCGTGAAGCAAGTCACATGAATTTTTTGTTTCCCAGTGTATATAAAAGTTATGTTTACATTATACTGTAGTCTATTAAGTGTACAATAGCATTAAGTCTAAAGAGAAAACCAATGAACATACCTTAATTAAAATGTGACACAGACATGTGAAGTGAACCCATGCTATTGGAAAAATGGTACCGATCGTCTTGCTCGAAGCAGGGTTGTCACAAACCTTCAATTTGTAAAAAACGCAACATCTGTGAGGTGCAATAAAGCAAGGCACAATAAAACGAGGTATACCTTTATTTATTTCAGGCCACTGTGAGGCCTGAGGACTCAATTTACACTACTTAGTAAACTACTTGTGCTGCTTTTAGTCACACTGGGTAATGCTCACCTGGAAAGTGCTGGGTAAACAGGGCCACCGCAGGGTCTTAGGATCTTTGGTTTTGTTTTTGACTTTCGTGTTTATGTTGACTACCTGCCTTCGAGGCACAGTCTTCTCCTGAGAAGTTAAGGACATTGGCTATTTTCAGTTTAGTAAACCACAATTTGCCGAGCTTGTCTTTCCCTGAGAGGATAGCTGTTTCTCTGTGTTTGAGTTTGGGGTGTTTCTAGTCTCTTCAGTTATACATTTAAGGGCATTCTCCTTAGAATTCCTCTCTCTGGGCAAACCCTGGGTAGTGTGGTTTGTAGGGAGGGCTGAGGGCTGGTGCTCTGGGCCTCAGGAACATTCCATAAAGGACAGGCTTTGTCTTCCTAGACTAGAACCCTGAATCCTGACGAGCCTTTACCAGAAGTTCTGAGAGAAGACAGGAAGAAAGCAGAGGTGGCTGGAGAGAAAGAAGGGAGAAGACAGATGCAAATACATGGCTTCAGAGAACAGCTCCAAGGCTGTGAATGAGCTACAGCTTTTCTAGGCCCTGTCAGGATGTTCCTCTTTCCTTTTTGGGGCAACTTTTCCCAAATGGTTGCACTTACAAAGAAACATTTTTTTCTCTCTGGGAAACTAGGGTGGGAGGAGGAAGAGTATTTGTCCTTTGCCACCAAATCATTCCTGAAGCGACTTCACATTTAACGAAAAAATAGATTGTGGGATTTTGTCCTCTAACTTATGAGGGTAACCTTCTTTCCAGGTTTTCAGGAGACACTTTACTGCCTCATGCACAGTTTACAGAACTATGTGATGAAAAGTAATAAAGAGACTTTTGGGAATGAGGAGATGGCACTCACTGTTCCAGCATTCCCCAGATTGCTTCTGGAAAGTCAGCATGACCTAAGCATTTCATCTTTCTGTTTGCAGATCAAGAAGGCTTCTCTTAGGAGAAGGCGGGAGTACAAGCTGCCATCATGTGACCTGGGACTTGTTAAAAGGCCTGATAGAAAATATTTTCTCACTTGCTGACTATGAACCTGCCAGTTTCCTTCATTAGAATGACTCTACTGATGCTTTCTAGAAATATCTCTACTGAAAATAAATGTTCCATGAATTCGGGTGCCAATTTGAGATTAGAGAGCTGTGAGTTGGAGGGGATGAGGGTGTGAGCAAGGCCAGCACATTTTGGAGGAGGGTTTAGGAGATAAATGTAGTGAGTAAGGTGCAGAGTGGTTTCTCCATGTACTCTCCTGAGCACAGGACTTCAGTTTCCAAGCAGCAGCTAAAGGCACAGGCGTGGGAGAGTAGCAAAGAGAAGGCCAGCTGCTTCACAACTTTGTCTCAGGCGGGGGAACTCTCTAACTCTATCCTTGGTGATTTTGCTTACAATAAAGTAATAACATGAATGAGCTAGTCAAACTCATCATATTTGTGCAGAGGAGAACATGACTGATCTTTAAAGGGTAAAAACCATGACCTTTTGTTTTCTAAATCTTGATTTGGTCATTGTTTTTCCTCTCCAGGTAAGAAAGCAGGGTCTATAGCATGGCTACATTAAAATAACCACACTTGGACATCATTCCAGTCAATTGCAATGCTTCATTTCAACAATGCCTCTTACCAGTTCAGAGGAGTTATCACAGAGCCAGGTTTACATATTTTTCTGATTCCTGGCATGAAATATCTTGAATATTTCTCATTAGTTTCAGCAAAGGTAGGAAAGAGTCTCATGATGTCATCACAACAATCTTGAGTTGTCTCCTGATCTGTAATCTTGAGCTTGCTCACTTAAAAATGAATCATAAGGTTTCTTCTTCTTTAGAAGATATGCCTTTCTTTTTTCTAAAATTGATTGGTAAGTTTATGAGCATACGCATTATCTAAGTATCTTAAATTTATAGGATTTTTGTTTTCTTAAACTGTATGAGATCCAGCCATTACTAGGCGAAGCATTAGTATTTTCACTTTTTATGACTCTGGAATTTAGTTCCTATGGGTTGTCAATATTGCTTTTACAGTATTATGCTATGTACAGCAAAGTAATATATCTCCACATGACTTAAGGGACTTGGTATTTGATGTAAAATTATAACCATGTACAGCTCTGAAACTATGTACAAAAAGACGAAACTGAATCATTTCATTGAATACAGTACATTTTCTCTACAAATAAATTGAATTTAGATGAATTTCCTTCATCTCTTCCACCCTGCTGGGCCTGGCTGCTTGCTGTGAGACACAACTAAGTAGGAAGGAGGCTGCTGTTATTTGATGGCAAATTAATTCAGCAATTTCAACAAACATTTATCGAATGCCTACTATATGCCAAATATGATGCTCCGTGCGAGGCGTACAAAGAAGAATGTGAAATAGTTCTTACCGTCAATAAGTCCACTATGGAGCGAGGCAGGAAGAAATGTTTACAGCTACCTACAATGTAGTGGGGAATGCACTCTGCTGGTCATACTGTGAAGGGATGTATGGGGCAGGGATAAATCTGTTTTTTCTCAGGTGACAGCTGAACTTGTCCTTGACTCTTGCCAGGCAGAAATGACGGAAATGATGTTTCAACCTGAAGGAAAAAGTGAGAATAACATTCTATAAATTCAAATATGTCTGCTGGGTTGCTGGCTAGAGTGGGCCCTTTAGACTAAGAATCAACAAGGCTTAAAGCCCTCCTATCCATTTGTAAAAACTAACATTTATATAATCTTTTATAGTAGATAAACTCATTTCTCATGAGTCATCTCATTTTCCCTTCACAGAAACCCCAGGAGGGAAGAATTATAGAAATTCCTCTGCTTACAAACTTGCAAATTATGAACTTTTCCAAACAAAGCTGCTGTCCAGAGTAGAAGCGGATCAATTCTGTTTTCCACCAACAGTGGCAATGCTGGTTGTGCACCAACTGCTGCCACCCTGGTCTATAACAATGAACCCTCATTGTTCACAGACAACATATGTAGCATTTGTGCTTGGTTTTGAATGTTTCACAAGTATCATTAACCACATTATGAGCAATAAGTGCAAAGGTAGAGGAAGTGTGGTAAATGCCGGGAGGGTGAGAAGAGCAGACATCTCTGGTACCCACACCGTATGACCTCTGTCCACTTTTGATTTCAGCTGTTTCAGCAGTGGACAGTTCTGATAGGTGCAGACTCCCCTCACGTAACTGTCATTCTCACGAATCCACTCTATCCTGCTCCAGGCCCTTCATTGGAAGTGTCAGAGCTTGCTCAGATCACACCAAAGGTCAGCCCAAAGGGTGGAGAAGTTATTCTCCAGGAGGCAACCTTTCATCAAAGGTGGAAGGAAACAATGTATAAACACACAAGGCATTTCCATATTCTAATAGACAATTCTGGAATGCATTCAATGGTCCAGGCAGAATTGAGCCCCTTTGCTACAGTAACTACTTAAATAATTCACCATTATATTGGTTTTGCTTCCTGTCTTATCTCACTCAAATATCTAATAGCCTATTCATCTAGAGATGGTCTTCTTTAGAATATAAGCCTCATGAGGGCAGGAACTTTGACTACTGCTGTATCTTAGTGCTTCAAAGAGGAGGCAAACAAATATTTGTCAAATAAATCGCTAAATGAATACATACTTAGCAGCAAGGAAGCTAATAATATATTTGGATTTAAAACTTTGAAGAAACAAACACATGCTCTTACTTTTGTGAAAATCTAGTAGGGCTTGAAAAATTAAACCCTCCTGCCACTTTGGACTACAGGCTGGTGAACTGGGAACTTAAACAGTTGGTGAATAAAGAAGCCATATAATATTGTTTATATTTTGTATCTGAGAACACAGAATCTCAGGTAGGTCAAGTGACTTGTGTGAGATGTGAGAAAATAGCCAAGGGAGTTATAGTAGGTTGAATAATGGCCACCCAAAGATATCAAATGTTAAATCCTGGAATTTGTACATGTTACCTTACTTGGTTAAATGGTCTTTGCATATATAATCAAGTTAAGGTTTTAAGATAAGAATTCCCCTGGATTATCCAGCTGGGCCTAAATGCCATTAAAAATATCCTTATAAGAAAGAGTCAAGCAAAGTTAAAACAGAAACACAAAGGAGGTAATGATGTGAAGATAGAGTAGAGGGAGATGCAGCCCCAAGCCAAGGAATGCTGACAGTTGCCACAAGTTGGAAGAGGCCAGGAATGGATACTCACTTAGAGCTTCCAGTGGGAGTATGGCCCTGCTGATGCCTTGATTTTGAGCATTTGTTCTTCAGAATGGTGAAAGAAAAAATTTTTCTCATTTTTTAAATAACATTTTTATTATGTAATATAACATACATACAAAGTAAAGAAACAAAAAGCAATAGTTCTCAAAGCACTCTTCAACAAGTAGTTATAGGACAGACCCCAGAGTTTGTCATGTGCTACCATATGATCCTCTCAGATTTTTCATTCTAGCTGCTCTAGAGTATAGGAGACTAGAAGGCATCAATATTTTTTTATCATCACAGTCAACTTTTTTTTTTTGAAAAATAACATACATACAAAAAAAAACACAATAAATTTCAAAGCATGGCACCACAATTAGTTGTGAGACTTATTTCAGAGTTTGACATAGGTTACAATTCCACACTTTTAATTTTTACTTCTAGCTGTTCTAAGACACTGAAGACTAAAAGAGATATCAGTTTAATGATTCAGCAACTGTATTCATTTGTTAAATCCTGTATAACTCCACCATCACCTTTGATCTTTCTATCCCTCTCTTTAGGGGTGTTTGGGCTATGGCCATTCTAACTTTTTCATGTTGAAAGGATCTGTCAATAATCTGGGGTAAGGAGATGGAACCATCTGATGTTCTGGAGAGGCTGGACCCTCTAGGTTTCAAGACTTATCTGGTCCAGGGAACCATCTGGAGGTTGTAGGTTTCTGGACAGTTACACTAGTGCATGGAACCCTTGTGGAATCTTATATATTGCTCTAGGTGTTCTTTAAGATTGGCTGGAATGGTTCTGCTTGGGGGTTGGCAGGTTATGATAGGTAGCAAGGTCTAACTGAAGCTTGTGTAAGAGTAATCTCCAGAGTAGCCTCTCGACTCTATTTGAACTCTCTCTCTGCCACTGATATTTATTAGTTACACGTATTTTTCTCCTTTTGGTCAGGATGGAATTGTTGATCCCATGGTGCCAGGACTGGATTCATCACTGGGAGTCATCTCCCATACTGCCGGGGAGACTTTCACCCCTGGGTGTCATGTCCCATGCAGGGGGCGGGGGTCAATGATTTCACTTGCAGAGTTGGGCTTAGGGAGACAGGCCACATCTGAGTACAAAAGAGGTCCTCCAGAAGTAACTCTTAGACATACCTATAGGTAGGCTAAGCTTCTCCTCTACCTACATAAGCTTCACAAGAGTAAGCCACAAGTTCAAGGGCATGGCCTATTGATTTGGGTGTCCTTAGAGTTTGACACAGTATCAGGGGACTCCTCGATTGTAAAGTTTAATAGTTTCATATTTTTTCTCCCATCCCTCAAGGGACTTTGCCAATACTTTTTGATTATCTGCTTAATATACTCTGGATTGTATCTAGGCATTACATTAAGCTGTATAGGATTAAAGGACCTCTTTCTTATTCTGGGCTCCCTGCGTTTCAGTTGTTCAAATAAGCTACACAGATAGGTTGAGTTAGATTATGTGCTACAGAAAGTTTCAGTTCCAGGCAACTAAGTTTTTATCCTTCAGTCTCAAAGAGTATGTGTGATTCTAAAATATAGACAATGTCTTCCTTACCCCTGTGTTCTGAATTACTTTAACTCCAACTTGATCATTTTCATTCTTATCTCTAAATATCAGGTTATATATATATAGCCTCACCAAATGTCCCGCATGTTCATTCACATTCTTGCATGCCTCACCACTTTGTTCCTTCTGGTAGCAGCACAACATTCATTCATATGTACACACCATTGTTTCACAATCTACTTCTCAGTCAGTGCATCCTTCAGTCACCTGCATTCAGCAGGCATCATGTATAGTGCCAAAAATCCACAGTCCATCAACACTCTCAATTTTATATATTTTCACTCTTCCCAAGAGAAAGAAAACCAATAAACACACCCTTGCCAAATAGGAAATCTACACCTCCACTTAACCCTTATTCCTCCCCCCATTATTTACCTCTGCTGTTGCTGTGGTACTGCTGATGTTTTTCTTTTAAACATAGCCCATAGCATGCAATTGCAGTTTTCCCCCTGTACCCTGGACTTGAATACTCTTTGTACATGAATCATACCTTTGAAGTAGTTCTTGCAAGAATTAATTTATACTTGTAGTGTTAATCAGTGGGACACGTAGGTGTATAAACCCCTTTCAATCTTGTTCACCTTCAACATGGTAATATTACTTAAAGACCCACTAGAGAACCACCTTCACTTCTATTTATTCCCTTACACTGGAGTTCAATCTCATTAGCTAACCGTCCACCCATCTTTAGCTTCTATATATCTCTAAGTCCCCTATATTCTGTATTATAAACCTCTGATTTTACCTTTATCATGTATCTATCCTTTTGTGTCTGGCTTATTTCATGCAGCATTATGTCCTCAAGGCTCATCCATCTTGTCATGTGCTTCAGAATGTCATTTTGTCTTACTGCTCCATAATATTCTATCATATGTATATACCACATTTTGTTAATCCACTCGTCTGTTGATGGGCTTTTGGATTTCCATCTTTTGGCGATTGTGAATAATGTTGCTATGAACATCAGTTTGAAAATGTCTGTTTGTGTCACTATTTCAGCTCCTCTGGGTATATACCAAGTAGTGCTATTGCTGGGTCATAGGGTAACTCATAATTTAGTTTCCTAAGGAACTGCCAAACTGTCTTCCATAGCAGCTGGACCAGTATACATTCCCACCAGAAGTGCATAATTGTCCCAATTTCTCCACATCCTCTCCAATATTTATACTTTCCTGTTTGACAGCAGGCTTTCTTATAGGTGTGAGGTGGTATCTCACTGTAGTCTTGATCTGCATTTCCCTTATAGCCAAAGAAAATGAACATCTCTTCATGTGCTTTTGAGCCATCTGTATTTGTTCTTCAGAAAAATGCCTATTCATATCTTAAGGCTGTTTTATAATTGGGTTGTTTGTTCTTTTGTTGTTGAGTTGTATGATTTCTTTGTGTATACAGGATATCAAACCTTTGCCCAATATGTGATTTCCAAATATTTTCTCCCATTGAGTTGGCTGCCTCTTAAACTTTTTGACAAAGTCTTTTGAGGTACAAAAGCATTTGATTTTAAGGAGTTCCCATTTATCTATTTTTTCTTTTGTTGCTTATGAAGTTTAGGGAGCTACTTCCTATTACTAGGTCTTAAAGATATTTCCCTACATTTTCTTCTAGATGTTTTATGGTGCTTGCCTTATATATAAGTGTTTAATCCACTTTTAGTTAAAATTTTCATAGGGTATAAGATAGGGGTCCTCTTTCATTCTTTTGGTTATTGATATCCAGATCTTTCATGCCCATTTATTGAAAAGACTATCCCAGTGCAGAGGATTTGGGGGCTTTGTCAAAAATCAGTTGACCATAGATTTGGTGGTCTGTTTCTGCACTTCTGATTTGATTCCATTGGGCAATGCTTCTATCTTTGTGCCAGTGCCATGCTGTTTTGACCAATGTGACTTTATAGTAGGTTTTTAAGTCAGGGAGTGTTCCTCGTCCCACTTTGTTCTTCTTTTCTAGTATGCTTTTTGCTATTCGGGGTCTGTTTCCCTTCCAGATGAATTTGGTAACTCTCTTCTTCAAGTCTTCAAAGTAGGTTGTTAGAATTTTGATTGGTACTCTGTTGAATCTGTAGTTTAGGCCATTTGAATGTTTAGTAACATTCAAAGTTACTACTGAAAAGGCATTTCTTGAATCTATCATAATATCTTTTTTATGTTATTTGTTAGATTTATATAGTCTTTTTCCTCTTTCTTTTTTTATCCTTTAAGTTACTCTTACTGGTACTCTTCAATTCTGTGCCCTCCTCCAAACATCCCTTTCCTGTTTTTTTTTTTTTTCAAGTGGCAGAACTCCCTTTAGTATTTCTTGTAGGGCTGGTCTCTTGTTGATAAATTATTTTGGGATTTGTCTGTCTGTGAAAATTTTAATCTCTCTCTCAGTATTCAAGGGCAATTTGACTGGGTACAGAATTCTTGGCTGGAAGTCTTTCCTTTTCAGGATCTTAAATATATCATGCTACTGCCTTCTTGCCTCCACGGTGCCAGTTGAATAGTCTGAACTCAGTCTTATGTGGTTTCTCTTGTATATAGTAGATTTTTTTCTTTCCACTTTCAGAATTTTCTGCTTGCTCTAGTTTGCTAGCTGCCGTAATGTGAAATACCAGAAACAGAATGACTTTTAAAAAGGGGAATTTAATATGTTGCTAGTTTACAGTTCTAAGGCTGAGAAAATGTCCCAATTAAAACAAGTCTATAGAAATGTCCAACCAAAGGCATCCATCCAGGAAAAGATACCTTGGTTCAAGAAGGCTGATGTTCAAGGTTTCTCTCTCAAGTGAAAAGGTGCATGGTGAACACAGTCAGGGCTTCTCTCTCAGCTGGAAGGGCATGTGGCAAACATGGCGTCATATGCTAGCTTTCTCTCCTGGTTTCCAGCTTCATGAAGCTCCCCAGGAGGTGTTTTTCTTCTTCATCTCTAAAGGTTGTTGGCTCATGGACTCTCTGCTTTGTGGTGCTGCAGCATTCTCTACTCTCTCCAAATCTCTTATTCTCCAAAATGTTTCCTCTTTTATAGGACTCCAGTAAACCAATCAAGACCCACCCAAAGGTAGAGACATACCTCTACCTAGTCCAGTTTAACAAACAGTCTTGATTAAATCATATCTACAGAGAGATGAGCTAATTACAGTTTCAAACATACAGTGCTGAATAAGGATTAGAAGAAGTAGCTACCTTTACAAAATGGGATTAGGATTAAAACATGGCTTTTCTAGGGTATATCCATCATTTCAAACCAGCACACTGCTTCTCTTTAACATTTGACAGACTGATTAGTATGTGTATCGGGGAGGGCCTATTTGGATTGTTCTGTTTGGAGTTCATTGGGCTTCTTTGACTTGTATATTTATGTCTTTTATAAGAGTTGGGGAATTTTCCCCCATTACATCCTCAATTACTCTTCCTAGGCTTTTACTTCTCTCTTCTCCTTCTGGGGTACCAGTGATTTTTATATTTGTGTGCTTTGTTTTGAAATAATTTTCCCTGAGATCCGATTCAGATTTTTCCATCTTTTTCACCATTTGCTGTTTTGATGGTTTGTAATCAGTTATCCTGTCCTCTATATCTTATTCTTTCTTTTGTCTCTTCAGTTCTGCTGTTGTATGCCTCTAGTTGTTTTTTATTTGGTCAATAGAGTCTTTAATCTCTGTTATATCTGCTATTTTTCTGTTTATTCTTTCAAATTCTTTATGCTCTTCTACTGTCTTCTTGATCTCCTTTATGTCATTTGCCATCCCACTTATTTTATTAAGTAGAGTTATATGAATATCTTTGATTCGTTGTTCCACTGTCTAATTGTCTCCTCTGGTGTTTTAATTTGATCATTAGGCTGGTGTATATCTGACTGCATCATGATATGCTTAGTGATCATCTGTTGTTTTCATTGCATGTAAATATCTGGATTGATTTACTTTGGGAGTTGATTTCCTTGTGTTTGTGGGGTGGATATATAGCAGGGTGCAGGGTACGGGGCAGGGCACAACAGTGCAGTGATGCATTGCAGTGCAGGGATAGGTGCATGCTGGTGCTTGTGAACGAGGGCACCCAGCTGCCAGGGAGGATGTAGCTGTGTGGGTGCACAGGTCTGGGGGCATAACCCTGGTGTGCACTGCTCTAGGCTACAGGACTCTTTGTGCACATGTGCAGAGCTATGGCAGAAGGTCAGCGTTATGCCTTTCTCAGAGCTGGGAAGCATGACTGAGGGCCGTGCTCACATGCACGTCTAGGAGTGCTGTAAACTGATGCCCATAGCTCAGGTGGGGCGGGGTGAGGCTGTGCAACACTATGGGTGGGGTGGGGCAGGCATAGCCTAGGTATGGAGCTTAGTACCTGCAGCCTTTATGTACTGGCGACAGCCTGTAGGGAGCAGGGAGGCAGAGGTAGTGCTCGGGAGGGGTACAGGAGAGGTGGGTTTCGCTGCACTTGCATGTGGGTGTGGGGCCATGCTATGAGTTGGTGGTGTGTGAGTTGGTGGGTAGGACACTTGGAGCATGGGGAGTTGGGTGCATGACGGGTTCATATACATGGGGTATGGGGTGAGTCATGGGTCACAGGGCTGTGCTGGTGAGGGTAGTACGTTCAAGGAATGCGGATTGACTTACTTCCTAGTCATTGTCTCCCCGTCCATGCACTCCTATGGATTCCATGCGTCAGTGTTAGGCTCTACTTTTCTGCTTCTCAGTTCCCCAACTTTTGCAACCAGGGCCACTATATGTGACGCAGGAGGCTCTCCCAGGTCAGTTGCACTCTTGAATTGCTGTCTCAGTTGCCCTACTGTCCCTTCTCTAACTTTTCTTTGGAGCAGGGCTGAACTCCATCTACCCCATTAGGCCATCTTCCCAGAACTCCTGATTGTCATCTTAGTTTTTCTCATTTTAAACTACCAATTTTTAGGAATTTATTATGGCAGCCCTAGGAAACTAATATAGAAGCCCAGTGAATTGGAGAACACTACTATAAAGAGTTTCAGAAAAGGAAATATTCTACCTGAGTCAGCAGGCCATCTTCTTTTGTCTTGTTAGTATCCTTAAGTCCTTGGTGGAAGATCCCTTCATGGAAAACGAGCCTTCTTTCATCTTGCAAATAGCCTTCATGAAAGACCACTTGGAGGTGGGAGAGGCTCTGGTGGTCTTCACCTGAAGAAAACTTTCCAGTGACCCTCTCAGAAGGGAGTCAGGTGAATTCATCAGGGGCTGCAATGTTAGAACTTGATGCAAATTAAACTTTGCAACTAGCTCTGGCCATCCATTCTTCTCTCCTGAACTTCCATTAGTAAAAACAGAACAAAAAAGACTTCTGAGCTTATGTAAGTAAATCAAAAGTTGAGGAATCTCCCTAGCAACCTAACCTGGGGGAGAAACACCAAATATAGAGTAGGTAGAGATAGCCCTTCCTGTCTTTCATTCACCTTCCAGCCTATACACAACCAAAGACATCACATCACACATACACCACCACACACACACACTCACCACACCACATATATTCTATACACACCTACAACTTATACACATACCTCTCGATATACCATATGTACGACAAACACATATACACACCATACCACACACATACCTATCCTGTATATAACACATAAACACAGACACATGTACATGTCCCCCACACACCCTACAACATATACACTCACAAAATCCCCCACAACCAAACCACACTGTACACAGATGCACACCACAGACCATAATATCCACACAGAGCATACTGCACTACCATACACACACACACAGCTGTGGAGCTAGCAATGACAGTGTGTCACTAAAAAATGTCTTTTAACCACTGAAATGATCAACAGATGAATGGACAAATGAGTTGTGACATGTCTATGTAATGGAATACCACTCAGTAATGAAAATAAGAAAAAACTGACATGACAACACTGTGTATGAAAAATATTATCAATAATATTATGTTGAACAAAAGCATCCAGGTAGAAAGAGTACATGCTGTGGGGCTCACTTAGGTGAAATTCTAGAACAAATGAAACCAATCTAGAGTAGGTAGAGAGTGGGAGGCAGACTACTGATAGCCTTGGCTGGGGGTAGGAGTCTTGATTTCAAAGGATGTGAGGGAATTTTGGGAGGAAAGAAATGTTCCATATCTAGGTTGTACTGTTGATTCCATGTATGTAAAAATTCATGAAATTTGAACCCTTAAAATAGATGCATTTTACTATATTTAATTATACTTCAATAAAGTTAATATAATAAAGAAACCAGATCTTTGGTGCCCCTTTGGGCATGCATATTCTGGGTAGGTTATATTGTGTGAAAGACCAAATATTTTATGTGAAGAAGCACTATCCCCTCATATATTGGAAGT
The DNA here is from genome assembly GCF_023851605.1 of Tamandua tetradactyla. Classification (NCBI taxonomy): domain Eukaryota; kingdom Metazoa; phylum Chordata; class Mammalia; order Pilosa; family Myrmecophagidae; genus Tamandua; species Tamandua tetradactyla. The sequence goes on along the minus strand of NC_135327.1, from coordinate 128,423,073 downwards.
AATAAGTGCAATAAAGTAAAATGTTAGCTAAGGTATGGTAAAGATAGGTATAAGGATTGCTTCCAAATTAGAAAAGTTTCTGCATATAAATTCTAATAGGATTGCTGAAAAATTTTGATGTGGTGTTTTTTATCATTCTTTTAAAACAGGTTTTGACATAGGCTTTTAAGCACTCATGATTTAGGGAATGTAAATAGGGGCCCACTCATGACATTATTAAAGTATTTCTAGTTATCTTGCTGGCAGGAGAAATGGATAATACAACACATTTACAAATGTATTTTTAAATACCTCTTGAATCTAATATCAGTAGCCAATTTCTAACATTGTGTGTTATAATTAGGAGAGAAACAATGGCTTTCAAGCTATCCATCTTTCTGAGTACCAATATGCTCATAATACCAGGTTAAATGTGTACTGACTGTTCCAAGACAAAGATGTTACACAAATTAGAGGATGTTATCTCCTGGTATATATAAAGCTGTCAGTCAATTCACATAACCATGAGACATAACATGTGACCCACCACAGAAACTATTCAAAACTGAGACACTCTGTAGACATTTTTGTTTGTTTGTTTGTTTCATGTAGAACTCCAAGGTTTTAAATAAATGTATAACTGAATGAGGTCAAGTCTTTTTTCCAAATAAGTCCAATAAAAAAATGTAATTATTTGAATGTAGCATATCTCATTGTGCCTGGGGAACCAAATGGAGTAACTGAGAAATTTACAAAGGAACTTGAAGACTCAGCCCTTTCTTCAAAACTTGTGTCCTTGTTTAAAGATAAAATTTAAAATAAAGAGTACTTGAAATCTCTTATTCAGTACTATGGCTAGCCTTAGAAATTCAGGTTAAGGGCCATTTTCAGTGTCCACTAGAGATCTGGCCTGGTAACCCAGTGGCTAGAATAGGTGGAGCTGCCAATAGCACTGCCTGATTTCTTCTCAGCACTACGGACTCAGGTTTGGGATTCCAATTCTGCTCAACACTTCTGCATTCCTTCTGCCCTCCTCTGTCCTCTCTGCCATATCTAGTAGAATGGTGACATTTGTAAGTGACATTAAAGCAGGCTTACATCTGTGTCCCCAGTGATGAGAAAAGTATCCGAGATGTAGTGACTCTACAATAAATATATGTGGTGAAAATTACAATTGAACAAATGCTTCTGAATGAGAATAAATGAACTGATAATGAATATAATACAACTCACACTACAGGAATCAGTTGAGTTGTGTAGGAGGTTGGGCGGTGGCAGAAATTAGGGTTCTGTGGTAAAGCTGAGGAGCCTAAGACCAGATTAGGTACAAGTAGAAAGGAATGAGGAGACAGGTTGAAACTGCACTTTAAATTCCTAAACTTCTATCACAGAGGTGTGCTACCATGAGAGTAGGTGTTGGTTTATTTCCCCCAAGCTGCATGCTCTACTTTCCTGAAAGAATAGATGAGTAGATGAGTCTGTATCTCACCATAGTCATACCACACTTTTAGAAGTGTTGTACTTTATATATTTTTCAAGAAAGGTAAAAGGGAAAAATTTCAAAGACTAGTCAGTCAGAGAATCTGCTATTCATTGCGATGGAGTGTATAACACAGGAACATTTACTTCAAGATCTGTTACTAAAATTTGCCCATAAATACAGGCTTACATTTAAAAGATGTTAGTAATATTAGCATCCTAATGTGAGGAAAGCAGGAGTAACTACAATTATTTAGATTGTGGTCATGTTATCTATATATTTAACAATAGCATACTTAATGAATTCACAGTTTATGGATAGAAAATTGATGAGTCGTATTCTGTATGTTCAGTAAATACTTGTTCTGATGGAGCCATCATATAGCAGACCCTGGTCAGTGACCTTGGTGGAACCCTTGGTTCTATACGTGCACAGACTGATGTTGCAGATACGGCCCATTTGTTTCATACCTAACAGGATTCTTGTTCAATTTAAGTTGACCTGCCATTACTGAGTCATGGATCCAAAGAATTGCTATCACCCGCTAAATGTGTATTTTTAAATATAGAAATAGAAATTAGGTATAATTTTTCCCATTTTGTGCTCAGTATGTACCCAGTACCTTGTTTTGATATTGTGTGATAACAACCACACATTTATGGAAATACAGTTATGTTTTTAAATGGAGCAATTAGGTAACACAAATTGCAGACAGTGTGTAAGAAATAATTTACTTTGACTATGTCATATGCATAATTATATGGTACACTATGCACCTATCAATCGACAATACAACCAGCTAGTATATCATATGGAATGCAAATACCAATAAACAGAATTGATTTAATAAGTATGAATATTAGAAAACTCCAACAAAATGCAGCGGTAGAAAGATGTATGTGTTAGAAAGAAAGTAAATAAGAGGCCCTGGGCTCAAAATAAACTTAATTTTTAAACTCTATTCCTAATTCACCTAAGCACTTCCACCCATGAAAAGAAGTACATTGGATTGCAGGTAGCACAGGAAAAAGAAGCATCGGGTATTTGATAAACCTGGTTACCTCATCTACTTTGGAGAGTCAGGCCTTTTGCCTGGATAAATCAGGATATACAAAGAAGAGAGGCAATAGCATTTTTACAAGTGCTGGGATCAAAAGTTTTCTCCTTCAGAGAAAATTGCTCTATTCTTTTCCATTTCTAGTCGGGGTTAGAATTCAGATTGATTCTCCCACGAGAGTAGTCCAGCCAGAGCCTTGTGCAAAAAGGATTTCACCTACCTGAATCCTTTATGAAACATGGGTCTCCAGTGGTGGCTTAAAATTCTAGAATCCCTATAGAGCAATTGCAAAAACATCTCTGACATATACAATTGTCTCAGAGTATTTTAGCTCTCACCTCCCTGTATATATAGATTTAAGGGCCATCTTGGAAAATTCTTGAAATGAAAAGTGTGCATGTGTCGATGTGTGTTACAGAGAGATAGATCAGTAAATAATCCTCTAATTTGTTGATGAAATGTGAAAATATAAGTATTTCAGCATTTATATTAATTCCATGTCTGTGTCTCTATTTATATTGTCAATTATCAGAACCATGACTAGATTAATTTGCTGTAAATTCCATATATTTATTTAGTAGAGATGAAGTACATGTGCAGCCTACATCAGGTCTCTATGTTATGTTAAATGTCTTACAATAAGCAATATATGAGCATAGCTATTATCTCCTGGCTAAGGCCATACATTAAAACATTAGGCTTTTTAATGTAAGAACTTACAATATTGTTTCTCACTTTCTTAATTGCAAAAATGCATGACTACCAAGAAAGGAGTCTTCCTTTTAGACCCAAATGGACATAAAATTCACAGGATGATTGCTGTGGAGTACAAAGTGTACTTTTCATCATAATATTTAGAGGAGGTTCCTGCAATCAACAAAACTGACTCATATTGATGAGGAAATGAAAAATGACTATTACTCATTTTAAAGCCCCAAAGTGGCAAACATGTTCTATAGCTTAGAAATGGAGGAAACTGACCAGGTATGATCCAATCCTACTCACTCTCGACAAGGTCAGCATGTCTGGTGGGTTTATAAGAAGGTAGCATTTATTGAATTTTTCCAAGTGCCAGGAAATGTGCTCTATCATGAAAGGTAGGTATTTGTGACTTCCATCTTATATGGAATAAAATAGGCCTTCAGGATATTAGTAACTTGCTCAGTATTCCCTGTCTCATTAGTGACAGAGAAGTAAGTTCCATACTCGATCTGCAGGATTCCAAATTTCTGCTCATAACTGCATTACTCCAACAAAGCATTGTAATTACAAAATTTCTTAGCAGATTGCTGATGAGAAATCCCCACCTCTCTAAAAAATTGACTGGATACTGTTAATGAAAGTAGGAATAAGTAGGCATATATAATCTAAGTGGCTATTTTCACAGGTGTTGCAATAATTTTAGATTGACTATATTACAATTGATTTAATCTATAAACTCCTTTGAGTGACAGTAAAATAAACCTCCCAAACAGATTTGTTAGGAATCTATACAAGTGAAATGTTAAAAGAAAACTGCAAAGATTCTCTGGCTGGAATAGAGTCTTAGTTAATAGAGTAAAAGCTTTTGGAATTTATAATTGGTTATAACATAAGATTTTTCTATGCTTGTATGCCTATGTTGGAGGTGAGAAGCATATTCTCACATTCATTGGAAGGAAATATATAATTATGTTGCATCTGAGACAGTCTTCCACCAAAAGCAAATAAAAAGTCTGTGAGAAAAATTAGCATAAGTTTGCTTCTTCATTTATATTGAGTCAGTCAAAATTATGACTGAATTAATTTGCTATAAACCCATGTGTTTACTTAATAAAAGCAGTATATTTTCAACTGGTATCACAGCTTTCTGTACCTAGATTTCATTTCATCTCTTGTTCTGGCTCTCTAATCTTACAGCTTCTTCAAACATAAGAATCTTTTTGTTTGTTTTTTAAATTAAGAGAACAGTTACAAAATAATACAAACCCAATGCAGAGAACTCCAACATACTACTTTGCCCCCCCCACCCAGATACTCAGTTCTACCAATTTTAACGTCACATTTGCCCTTTCTTTCTCAGTATTGTGAATGTGATCAATATCACTGAATGGTATGCTTGAGAGTAGTTGAGGAAAAAATAGAGAAAGAGAGAGAGACAAAGAGTGAGAGAGAGAGAGAGGACAGAGAGAGATCCTATGATTTTTAAGCAGCCTTTTTCTTGATTCAGTGCTTACCCTGTTACTGCAGTCCTTTAACTGTTTTCTGGAACTTTGAGGAAGATGTTTCTTTAACTTTTTGCTGGTTGTTCATAGCTTTATGGCAAGGGAGATCCCTGAAGTCTCATTCTACAGTCTTGATTGGAGCCAGATTTTTTAAAGTCAAAATACTAATGAAATTCCCTTATGATAGTAGTAGTACTTTAAGCATTTACTAATTGAGAAAATGCACAATTTCAAAAAGTTATTTTCAACTCAACAACACTTTTAAACACATTTGTATTTAATTAATGTCAGAAGCATCTCCACACGTTTGAACAGCAGTAGTATATATAAGTGAACCACATGTTAAGCATGTAGAAAATAGTTGATGTGTCCAATTATTCTTGTAGTTTTCCATAGTGCCATTTCAATCATTTGCTCATTGAATACATCAATTTATTTATAACAGAATGGATACTACATGCTAGACCTATCAGAGAGTGCGTATACAGTGGAGGCCAGGCAGCTTCACTGATCTCAGAGTGTGACACATGCAACTGAGAAAGATTACAAGGTACTAGGAAAGTATTGGTAGTGGTGCTTGGTCTAGTTCAGAAGCCAGGCAATGCTTCTTGAGTCAATGACTCACTTGAGACTTGGGCTGAACAGGTTTTAGGAAGGTTGTAGAATGGCCACAGTGCCATTTATTACCTCTAGTACTACCAGTGACCATGGCCCCAGCTTCAGTCCAGAGTTGCTTACTGTGGAGTAGTATGAGAAGCATATATTATGGTCTCCTTATTTTCCATTGAATAATTGAGACCAGGATAAAACATTTAGCAAGGCCCTGATGAAAGTATGGGGTGATTAGAAAGGATATGAACAGCAGAAATTCTTAAAATGCGGTGCTCAGTATGGATGTGCTCAGAATCCATGAGACCCAAACCCCCATCATTTTTGCTTCCTCTCAGATGCTGCCTTGTGGAGACCCTCCCAGGGTTAAAGGCCAGTCTTTCCTCCAAATACTTGGCAGGGCTCTTGTTCAGTTCTTCATATATTCAAAAAATATTTCATGTGTGCTTACTATGTTCTAAATACTCTTTTAGACACTGAGAAAATAAAAAAAACTTCTGCCTTCAAAGTTTACATTCTTGTGGGTAGACAGAAAGAAATACATGAAGCATGGCAGATGGTAAAAGTGCAATAAAAAAGTTTATTTAACAGAGGAGAGAGAAGTGCATGGCTACTCTTTATAAAATATTCAGGTTGTGTGTCTCTGGCCAAATGACATTTCAACTAATACCTAAATGGAGTGAGAATAAAGTCTCATTACTGTCTAGGGGGAGAATCCATATTTTCCACACCCTATAGTTCCAAATAGGAGAATAAGTTCCCTTCTGTCTCTATTCTAAGGCCTATCCTCTAAGGTCACATTTTCTGCCCATGATTTGCTGCTTCCTAGGGTGATTGACAGTGTTAATATTTCTTCCATTCAACAGAAATCTTAAGGGAGGAACTATTTTGTGAAGGTCTCTTTGACCCTGCCTGCCTCTAACAAATCTCCCAGCTTGGTGCAATAGTTTCAAATGTTTGCTGCCACCTTTAATAAGTTACCATAACCTTTGTTACTTTAAGGACAATATTTTGACCTTACAGTGTACTTTTACTTTTTTTTCAACGTCATGGTTCTCTTTGGGTGATTTGGAACACTTTTCTTGGAACATACCTGTTAGACATTAAGACTGCTCACAAGTGAAATTTCTCTCACTCTGGGCATATGGTAGGACAGTTCTCTTCTCATTTGAACTCAGATTTGGCTATGTGATTTCTTTTGGCAAGTGAAATGTGAGCTGACGTGATGTGTGTTAATTCTAGGAAGAAGCTTTAAGAGCTGTTGCCTAATGCATCGTATTTTCTCTGCTTATGAAATCATGGAAGCTTTGTGTTGAAGAGACTCCTGTTATCTTGGGTTCCTGAGTGGTTACGTTGAGTAGAGGCCCTTTGTTCATGTATAAGTAAGAAAGAAATAATATTTCTTTTTTGAAGACACTAAGATTTTGGGGTTGTTTGCTGGTGCAGTTAACCTACCTTATTCTGGCTTATTCAATATGGTAGGCAGTGTTCTGGTCCTCTGAACAAGGCTAGGAGAGGGCAGGAGTTTTTCATTTGCTTGTAAAGGCTTTTAGTTGAGTCAAGAACAATATTACACTGAATTCTACCCATGTAAAGAGGAGAGGAGAAAGTATAGTTGGGACAAAACTGGATATAGTAGATCTTATATCAAGGTGAGGAGACTGGAATCATTGGCCTTACAGCAAAAGGGGTGACCATTATGATGTCAGTAAGGTCAGGCACAAGAAATACTGGGCATGTGGCAGAATGCTTCTTTTATATACATCCTGTCAGGATTGAGATGGCAACTTAAAAGCACTGCCAGTGGCTGGGCAAGCACATTCCTTTATAGCTCAAGCTTTACTCAGTGTAGACTACTACTTTTTCGAATACCTTACATTTGTTCCTCTAGAAGACCCTTTCTCCATACTACTCTCTGACAGGGATCCTGACTGGTGTGGGTTGTCTTGCCCTCTGGCTTCTAATGAAGTTTAGGAAATGGGAGGCTCTATCAGAAGATAAAAGATAAAAGGAGTATGAGGCAGAAGTATTTAGCTTCCTTGTTCCATCCCTGTCAAGTTGCTGTGGGTTGATTGCATCTTTCTACTCAAAGCCACAGCGCCTCCCAGGGACCCTCTCCCAACAGCCATTCTCTCAAGCAGCTGGTCATTCCTTCTGGTCAAGGAATGGTATTTGCTCCTGATCCTTCTGGCCATGGGAGAGGATGCCATCCCTTGTTGGTTCCCCTAAGCCCTACCCACAGTTTTATAGATTGTCCCTTTAATGAACTGTCCTTAATTACTCCTTTTGAGAGTGCCATCTCTTTCCCATCAGAGGTCTGACTTCTATAGGTGCCTGTTTCTACTCTCTTCGGCTTACATATCTTTCTCTACCTTTTAGAGTGCAACGAATGGGGTAGCCTTTGTCTTCATGCTCAGGGGACTCATGATTCTCAAACTAATTCATCATTTATACTGTGGACTCTGATGGTTTTCATGTATATTCTACTCCCCAAATTCTGTCTGTATTTCACAGAATTTTTGAGGTGGGAATGTCAGTTAGGTCCTTACTAGGATCCTTGATATTTTGTTTTAATTTCCATTTATAGTGTTGCATAAATAAAAAGTAGTCACAGTAGAAAAATTAGAAATTAGAGATGATGATGTTGGCTACGAATTGTCAACATGTAAGGGTAGTAATACTATTTGTTGGGTATTGTGATGGTTTGAAGCTGTATGGACCCTGGAAAAGTATGTTCTTAAAAGTTAATGTTTTCCTGTGGGTGTGGACTCATTCTAAGTAGGATTTTTTTGTAACATATTAGGTTAAGATGTGACCCCCCCTCATTCAAGATGGGTCTTAGTCCTTTTACAGGAGTCCTTTATATGTGAATGAATTTCAGATGAAAGAGAAAGCTATGGAAGCCACAAAACTCAGAAGAGTAAGGAGAGACCAACAGATGCCGTGTGCCTTGCCTTGTGACAGTGGAGTCCAGGATTGCCAATGACCAGCCTTTAGGAAGAACTTATCATCTTTATGATGCCTTGATTTGAACATTTTCATGGCCTCAGAGCTGTGAGCTTGTAAGCTGTATTAGTTTCCTAAAGCTGCCAGAATGCAATATACCAGAAATGGAACAGCTTTTAAAAAGGAAATGTAATAAGTTACAACTTTACTGTTCTAAGGTCATGAAAATGCCCAAATTAAGGCACTAACAAGAGGTCACCTTCACTCAAGAAAGGCTGATACCATCTGGAACAGCTCTATCAGCTGGAAGGTGTGTGGCTGGTGTCTGTGGATCCCATTGCTTACAGCTTCTGTTGCCAAGGGTTTCCTCTCTAAGCATCTGTGGGCCTTCACTTAGCTCCTCTTGGACACAACTCTAGGTTTGGACTTGCTTAGCACCTCATGGGAAAGGCACATGTCAATGTCTCCTGGGCTCTGCCCCTTTCTAGGCATCTGCTCTCTCTGTCAGCACTCCAGGCATAGCCATACATCTATGTCTCTGTCAGCTCTGAAGCAACCGTTCTCCTAGCATCTGCATCTGAGGATTCTTGAAAGTGTTTCCCCTTTTAAAGGACTCTAATAAACTAATCATGATCCACCTTGAATGGGCGGAGTCACACCTCCATCTAATCAAAAGGCCACAACCACAATTGGGCATTTCACGTCTCTGTGGAGATAATATAATCAAAAGTTTCTACCCTACAGTATTGAATCAGGATTAAAATAAATCCTTTCATGAGATTGGACCAGGATTAAAACATGGCTTTTCGGGGGTACATAATAGTTTCAAACCTGCACTTAAGCTAATATATTCCCATTGTAAAAGCCAAGATATTTCATGCTATCTGCTAGGAGTGGGTGCCAAATACCAAAAATGTTAAAACAGATTTATAATTGGTTAATTTGAAAGGTGGGAAAAATTGTGAGGTGCTTGATAGAAAAAGTCTAGATGGCTTTGAAGATATTGTTGGTAGAAATATGGATGCTAAAGGTATTTCCAATGAGACGTTAGAAATGATGACTGTGTAACAGCAAACTGGAAGAAATTACCCTTGTTTTAAAGTGGCAAAGAAGTTGGCAAAATTGTGTTCTGATGTTAAATGGAAGGCAGAACTTGAAAGTGACTAAGGTGGATATTTAGCTGAGGGGAGATTTCAGTCTAGAAAGTTGCCTGTTATCTCCTTGCAACATGTAGTAAAATGTGAGAAGAAAGGGATAGAACTGTGAACTGAACTCCTAGGGGTAAAGAAACCAGAAATGAATGGCTTGGAAAATTTTAAGTTTCTGGAAAGTGAGTCCCCAATGAATAATGCTCCATGTGATGGTTTAATGGAATGCAAAACCAGTCAGCCATGTGAGTCCAAGTCAGAATTGGAAATGCTGTTATCCTAAAAGAGTTTGTGGAAAGTTCTTTTGTCTTATGGCTTAGACCCCTCTGTACTACAAGTGGAACCAAGTGTTTTGCCTGATCTATATGAACAGAACCACTACCAGCCTGGACTAAAAGGCATATAAAAGGGACAGACTGAAGGAAAAATGACTTGGAAGGCAGAATCATGGAAGTTGAGGTCTGGAGTGAAGACATCTTCTCCAGTGAAGGAAGTGAACCCATCCATGTATGTGGAAAGGGTTAGTATGCCCCACTTGGAGAGGGTGGGCCTTCCACCCCACTGCTCAGCAAGAGTATTGCCACCCCAGTGTTCTCAGATGCCTGGCGGAGTCAGTGTCCAGATACTTTACTGGGTGGAGCTGAAAGCCTGGCTGTCACACCGACATTGGAGACGTCACACCATTGCTGGGGAGAGCATGGCCACTGCACAAGCACTTGGAAAGAGTGGGGCTGCTGCTCCATCAGGTCCTGAGGACAAAGCATCATTCCATAGATGACTCTCAGACCTTGAAATCTAATGGCAAATGCTCTGCAGGATTTCAGAATTGTTTGCCACTTGTGACCCCTGTTTTCATTCTAATTTCTACCTATGGCAACGGGAGTGTTTATCCAACAAATGTTTCTCCTTTGTATATTGGACGCAGATAATTTGTTCTCAAAGTTTCACAGATCCACAGACTGAGGGGAAATTGTGTCCCAGGACACATTATACCTATAACCGATTTTGATGAGACTTTGTACTTAGTACTGTTACTAAAATGATTTAAGATTTTTGGGATATTATAATGACATTACTGCATTCTACACATGGAAAGAAAATGTTTTTTGGGAGTCCATTGGTGGAGTATGGTGGTATGAAACTGTATGCACCCCAGGAAATTATGTTCTTAAAATTAATCCATTCCTGTGGGTGCGAATCCATTTTAAACAGGATCTTTTGATGAGTCTACTTCAGTTAAGGTGTGACCCACCTCATTCAGGATGGGTCTTAATCCTCTTATTGGAGTCCTTTACAAACAGGATATGTATAAACAGAGAGAGAGACAGAGAGAGAGAAAGAGAGAGAGAGAGAACCATGGAAGTAAGATGCTGAAATCAACAAAACCCAGAAGAGAAGGGAGAGACCAACAGGTGCCGCCGTGTGCCTTGCCATGTGACAGGACCCAAGGATTGCTGGTAGCCAATCTTTGGGAAGAAAGCATCACCTTGGTGATGCTTTTATTTGGACATTCTCATGGCCTCAAACTATAAGCTAATAAATTCTCTTTGTTAAAAGCCATCCCATTTCATGGTATCTGCTTTGAGCAGCCTAGCAAACTGAAACCCCTATTAACTATTTCTCCCCATCCTCTCACTCTCTATCCACTGACAGCCACTCTGCTTTGTCCCTATGGATTTATCCATTATAGTCATTTCATAAAATTGGGATCATACAATATGTGAATCTGGTACCTTCTTAAATATTTCTTTACAATAAATTCCAATGTCTGGAACTATTGGGTCAAAGATTATAAACATTTTAAGCCTTTTGTAAATATTTCCAAAGAACTCCACAAAGAATTACATTAATTTCCACTTATACCAATAGTATAATTGTTTCTGCATACCCTACCCAAATAGAATACCGTTGTTCATGTTGATCTTTGCCAATCTTTTAATTGAAAAAGAATCTTATAACGTTTCTTCAATTACTGGTGAAACTGAGAACACAACATGTTTATTTGCTATTTGTGTTTCTTATTTTGTGAAATTTCTCTTAATGCCTTTGCCTATTTTTCTTTCAGAATGTTTAGCGTCTTATGATTGACACTTAGTATATTTATTTTTAATCAAAACTATACCATTACATAGTTTTAAGAAGTCACTAGCTCTCTAGTTTGTTTAAGAAGCCAATATTGCCTAATCCTATCCTTACTGATTTTGTCTTTGTGATTTGACATCCTTAATGTGTGATTTTTTGCTTCTGTGGCTGTAAGATGATTGCTTAAGCTTTCACCTCTTAGGGGAAAAGGCAAAGGCAAAGTGCAAGCCCCACCCTGCAAGTATTGCCTATATTTTATTTGTTTGCTGTAGATCAAGTGATCCCAGTAGTCCAAACCATGGCCAGAGTGAGACTCCTGTGGACAGAAAGTAGGCTAGTCCACCAGCAGTGTCTGCACATCAACTGTACCGAGGTTACTGAACATCTACACTAGGTCTGACCAGTCTGTGTCAAGCACTCACGGAAGTGACCTCTCTCATGACCAAGGTTCAGCCTGGCTCTACACAGATAGTGGGCTCTTCAAGGCTCATTTGTGCAGAGCTGCCTGTCTACCCCTGTAGCAAGGATGCTTCTGCTTCCCTCTCCCCTGAATCAGTGCCATTTCTTTTTACCCACTGTTTCCTGTTTCTGCTTTGTTCAATCAGATCCTATTTAGAAGCTTCTTCTTCAGTGCTTCCTAACATTCATTTACTTGAGCTTTTATGGTGAGGTGAATGTTGCCAAACCACTCAAAATAATAGTGTTAATTTGAAATGCATTAAAAATGTATCAAGATATGTAAATAGATCTATATTTAATTTACAGTGCTATTCATGTCATCTTGGAGGTAAAGAAATCTCTTATTAATTGTACCTAATCATATATGAATTTGGCTTCAATGAATATGAAGGTCTCTATTTATTTTCACATTGTAATTGTCATCGTGTCTCATCTTCTAATTCATGGTTCTGTGACTCTGTCTTGATTAGAGCCCAAAGTGAAGTGGACACAGAATATAAAACTTCTTCAAATTCTCCTCAAGAAGTCAGTCACGTAAATAGAACATATTGAATAAAAATAAATAATAAGGGGAACAAATGTTAAAATAAATTTAGTTTGAAATTCTAGTGATCAATGAAAGGGAGGGGTAAGGGGTATGGTATGTATAATTTTTTTATGTTTTTGTTTTATTTCTTTTTCTGTTGTCTTTGTATTTCCTTTTCTTAATTGATACAAATGTTCTAAGAAATGATCATGATGATGAATATGCAACTATGGATGATAATGTGAATTACTGAGTATACATGTAGAAAGGAATGATCAAATGTTAAGAATGTTTGTGTTTATTGTCATATTTTCTTAAAAATTTAAAAATTAATAAAAAAAGAAGTCAGTCATGAAGGTACAATATAGATTTTACTGAAGACTTTACAGAGAGGAGGAAAGAGGGGATTTATGTCTTATACCTCACAACCTTATAAATTCGTTTTAAATGATGTTCTCAGTTGCTTTACCATGGGGAGTCTCTCTCTTTGACCCTTTCCCCACTGTGCCCTGCTTTGATGCCTCCTGGATTTCCCTATTGGACTATACCCTCTGCTCTCTTTCAATTCACATTTTTTACTTTCTATTATATAGAACAATTGCTTTTTTTTGCATGACAGGCACCAGGAATCAAACCCAGGTCTCCAGCACGGCAGGCAAGAACTCTGCCTACTGAGCCACTGTGGCCAGCCCAACAATTGAATTTTGACCCTACTAGCACCTGTGAAAGCTCAGCAGACAAAGCTCTTGTACCCTCCTTAGAAGATAGATAAGGCTTGTATTTGGGAAGGGGGTAGTTTTCTGTTACATTCTAATCCCATAGTTCTCAAACTAGACTGCAATCAGGAGAACTTTAAGTGTATTTTATGGAATATGATTATTTCACAACCAGACTGCTATATTTTACTTTTGAGAGGGCATGCTGATTCATAACATCTTGGTGAATGGTCTTTGCAGGCCAAGATTTTTTTTCAGATGGACCGTAGTGGTAGAACTGGGAGATGATGCTGAAAGGCTGGAACTCCTCTTGTTCTCTCTCTCTATTAATACATCTTTAGCCATTGTGAGTGAGACTCTTTGTTGTCCTTTTTAATAATAGAATCCTTGGTTCTTTCTTGCAACTAGGTATGGAATTTTTACTAATTTCTGCCAATGGGGTGTCATCAAAGTTTTGTGTGCAACTTCTGTGAAATGTTCTTCTCTTTTCATTTCACTTTTTTTGGTGACTGGAATGTGGACGTGATATCTGAATCTCAAGCATCCATTTTGGACCATGAGGAGCAAATGTGCAGGGATGGTGGAGGAGCAGCACTAACAAAACCTGATTCTAATGATATGTAATTTTATTCTGATGTAACAGAAGAACTGTTAGTTTGTAGCTGGATTGATCTCTAATGCAGTGGTCTCCAAAATGACGTATGCATATATTATAGTGTGAAAATGACAATCCATTAGAGTGTAGTATGTCTACTTATTTTTAAATCTAGTAGTCTAATACTAATTTAAATCTCATAATCCAATACCCTAATAAGAAAGAAATTAAGATTTACTAACATCTAATGCGTGGATTGACTGTGGCACCTTCACTCTGTCTATATATTAAACAGTCGTGTATCTCCAGAGAGTTTCTATAAGATGGAAGGATCAGCCGCTGTACCTTCAATTCTTGTTTTGTTTCTAGCTTATTGGGACATCCGTTGTGTTACTTGTACTGGTTAAGAAGAGTTATAGATTATATTCTCTCTTTTTTTTTTTTTAACTAAACCAGCCTTCACAAAATGGTAAAATTACTTAAAGATATTCCAGGAAAGAAACTATAGATTGAAGACAAACCTAACACAAATGAGCAACAAGAAAATTGGCAAAGCTGACACTTTCCCTATTTCAAGTATGAGTTCTCTTTTTAGCTACGTTATGAAGTCAATACAACCCTCTCCTCTTTTACCTCACTGAAACATTATTATTGCTTTAACTATTATTTTTAGTGAGATGGAATTGGTTCTGGTTCTGTTACTAAATATAATAAACTTCCCAATATTATTGTTTTCTCAACATAATCTCCCTTTATAGTTTCAATTTTTGTGCCAGCTTATGCTGTACACTAGTACAGCAGTAAATACGTGTATATAATTTATAAACAAATATATTCTCTTGGGTGACTTTTTTTTCTAATAAAGGTTGTGTGTGTACTGTTTGGCCAAAATACTGGCTTAGATGTTGCTGTGGGGATGTTTTGTACTTGTGATTAATGTGTACAAGCAATTGTTTTTTTGTAAAGGAAATTAAACTAAATAATGTAAGGGCCTCATCTGAGTGATTGGAAGTCTTAAGAACAAAGAACTGAGAGTTCCAAGAGGAAGAAGAAATTCTGCTTTAAGTCTGTACCTTTTACTCCTCTCCAAGTTTCCAGTCTGCTGGACTTCCGTATGGATTCTGGACTCAAAACTTCAACATAAACTCTTACTGGAATTTCCAGCAGCTAGTCTCACCTAAGAAATTCAGACTCAAGATTTCAGCATCACTTTTACCAGAATTTTGAGATTGCCACTGGCTGACCTTCCAGAATTTGGACTTGCCAACCTCAAAATCATGTGACGCCAATTCCTTAAAAATAATGTGATATATGTTTTATTGGTTCTTTTTCTCTGTAGAACCCTGATTAATACAGTAGTGAATAAACAGGGTTTTTTTTTTGTTTTGTATTTTATTTTTTAATTTGGAGAAGTTGAAAAGCTTAAAACTATTTCTGAGCCTCCCTAGCCTGTGATTGAAAAGATGAAGTGAGAGATAGGCTTCCTTCCTGTACTTAAATCTCACTTTTGAATTAAAACTGCCATAACCCATACATGTCATAACTCCATGATCTCATGAAAAAAGATCATGATAAACAAATTTTGTTTCTCTCTCTTTCCTAGCAGGTCAGGCCAAAGTCCAAAGTGGAAAGACTACAGAAGCCAATGGAACAGTAGCAATTACCGGAGTCATCCAATGAAACATAACTCTGAGCCATCTCTCTCAGGTCAGGCTTCATTGCCCACAGTGCTGATGTGGGGCAGTTAAGATAGTTTACTTCAATACATTGGACATGTGGGATTCACCATGTGTCTGGACAATATTTTCTGATATTAAAAATGAGAAATTTAAATCTAAGGCCATTCTCAAACTGTCTGGAAAATACAGCTACTCCTTTTAATCAAGAGCTAAGATTGTAAGTTTCTGAGGGCAACCCATGATGTTTGTCACAGGACCCCTGGGGTAGGAAGTGAGAGGTATGTCCTGTCCTGTAGGTTCAGGTGTAGGCTGTCGGGTGGCCTCTGCACTAAGCTGGTTGAAACTTGCAAGTATTGGTCATTGTGGCATAGTCTAGAGGAAGAAATGAGCTAAGAGGATTTAAAATGGTACATAAAAGATGTCCATGTACTAGATAACAGAAATACTATGGATTTATAAGAAATCCAGAAATAACCTGGTGAAGAAAATATTCCTAAAAATCCATTATGAGTAAGATAAGGCAATCTAGCATTGTGGATAATTACCACAATTACCACAATTTACCACAAACTTGGTGGCTCAAGACAACATAAATATATTCTGTCATAGCTCTGACTGCTGGATATCTGAAATCAAGGTGTTTGCAGGGCCATGCTCCCTTTGAAGTCTCTAGGAAAGAGTCCTTCCTTGTCTCTATCTTGGTTTCTGGTGACTCTGACAATCCTTGGCATTCCTAGGTTTGTAGCTGTGTCTTTCCAATCTGTGTTTCATCTTGACACAGTATTCTTTCTTATGTCTACTCTGTGTGTCATCTCCTCTTCTAGAAAGGACACAAGTCATCGGATTTGGGGCCCAACCTAATCCAGTATGCCTCATTTAAACCAAGTCCATCTGCAAAGACCTTATTTCCAAATAAGGTCACATTCTGTGGACCCGCAGTGGACATGGATTTTGGGTGGATGGGTGGGGACTATTTAATCCACTATGATTTCTGATAGTAGGTTTATTTGAATACTAATTAGAGTTAAGCATCTCACCTACTCCTTATGATTAGGGCTGCTATGGGAGTTTAGGTATTGTTAGCTCCATTTCTTAAGATGAAGGAACAGCATCAGAGATGATTAAATCTCTTGCCCAAGGTGAATTTTGCTGCTGCTCAATAAGAGAAATATTTCTGCCACATTGTCTGAAGTAAACATACTTCACCTGTTCCTTCTGGTCAGCAGTTTTAAACTTGTGTGTGTACAGGGGCCAAGCAGGCAGTGTTGACCCTGCAATGGGAGAGCTGCTCCCGTATTCCCCATCTACCAGATCCACTGATTAAAGCATACACTAGAGTTTGATTCTATTTGAAATATCTCAACTTAAATGTGAACACTAACTTAAAAAGTTCATGAGCAATGAAAACGCACTTACTGGTTGGATGTAGTCTACATTCTGTCCATTTGTGACTTCTGCTCCACCTACTTTAAGCCCCCATCAGAGAATTGTGTAGCTAATACCTCAATTAGTCTCTGAAACTGGTTTTATGGCATTGTGCTTTTGATACGTTGTACTTTTTTCTTGCATTGAGGTACATGAAAGGAAACTCAGTCTCACATTTATTCTAAGGCAGTTTGGAGGACATTCTTCACTGGGCTAGTCCTTATTATGAGACTCCAATAGGAAAGATATTTCTCTGGATGCATTAGCAGTAATAGCTGCGTTTCTCATGAAAAACTTTTAGTCTTATGGACTCCATAAATCAGGCAACTGATTATACTTTTACAGTTGTCTTGTCTTCTGGAAGGTTCAGAGTCAAATTTTGGGTTATAATATCAAAGTATTAAGAGAAGAATCATATATTATTTGAGCACTGATCTTACTGTGATTTTGTGTTTGTTTACTGTTTTATTTTTTGCTTCTTTTCATTTATTCTAGAAAGTAATCCTGTGTTAAATGTAGTTTTAAGTTGTTTACACACAAACACATACACACACACACACACCAGGGATAAATTATGCATCAGGTAAAGGTTAGAATTTGAATTTAAACTGAGAGCTTCAGTTCTAAGTCCAACCTTTTCTCCTTTACAACACAATTTGCTCATGTTTGCAGTCTCTCAAACTACAAGTAGTTGGGTTGAAAAGGACTGTAGTTAATCATTTCAGTATGGTGCACTGTGCTATGGCTGAGTTGATTTTGTTTTTGCAGAAACCTCCTTCTTTCTATACATATGTGTTTGTGTGTGTGTATGTGCATGCACAGACATGGGCTGCTATGGAATTTAAAAAGGGGTCAAAGGATGACTTGAAATTGAGGAGCCTGTTAACACAGGCACAGTAGAGTTGCAAAATATTTGGCTCTGAGCTTAATGAAAATTGACATCTTCCTTCTCTCATTTTCAGATGATTTAAATGTATTTGGGTAGAAATTGTGTTCATGGACAAGCTCTGAATATGTGTGCATATATTAGATTCAGTAGTGCATGTTCAATTTGCCTAAAACCAGAGATAATGCTTAGGGGAAGTTGAGATATCAAATGCAAAATCAACTTAGACTAGGGCAACTTGTGCTGCTGAATTAAAGCAGAGCAGAACACATGTTTTTTGTACCTATTACCCAGTGTAGTTTCTGAAGAAGCTTGAGATACCACACTCTCCCTCACAGTCTTCTTAAATTCTAAAGTATTTGGAAACTTGTAGCACAAATTCAAAGGAGTGCTCAAATTGTCCCTGCCCTAGCCCACTATTGTATTATTAACATATCAGTCCAAAACCACATTTGATTTCTTATTCTTTTTTTATCTTTGGGCACTTAATTATACCTCAAACTATAGGGTTATAAAAGCTTTCCAGGGGTCATTAGTTTAGCCTTTTGCCACCAAGCAAGACAGCATTTTTCAGCATTTCCAGAACAGTAGATTTTACAGACTCTTTTGGAAACATCTTTTGGCATTTAATCAGTTCTGGCCTTATACTTAGCATGCATCCCTGCCAGCTGTATCTTGAGCACAGTTCTAAGTGAGAAGGAAAAAACTATCGATGATCTATACCAGTGTTTCTAAAACCATGTGTCAGAATATCCTGAGATGCTTTTCAAAATACAGGACACCAGTGTCAGGGAATAGATCAGAAAAATCTTGGGTAAGACTACAAATCTGCTCAAGCACTAGAGATGAGTAACTTTTCCATCCATAAAGAAGCTCTCATCTATACATTAACTCAGTATAATAACATTCATTAATTTTAAATGTATTTGCTTAACCATCCTTCTCGAGAGTCAGATTTAATAGATATGAGATTGGACTTTGGAGTTCATAGAAACACTCTTGGTGATTCCAATGTTCACTAGTGTTTGAGATCCATGGGATTAGATCACCTCTAATCTCCTTTACAAAGTTCCAACTTGTTTGGGGTTATTCTTTCAACACATCAGTGTCTTAAAAATTGTACTTAATATTTCAAAGTAGTCCACACAATATTAAATAATCTATAAAATATGCATTTAATATCATAGTCCTTGCCCTCTTGGAGCAAATTTTCTTATTTATATACTAAAAAAGCTAAATTTTCAATTACATAGTTAATTTTGTTTAATAGTTTAAGAATAAAATGTCAAAAATACAGGAAGGGGAAAACACTATAACAGACATCCAAGTACCTACCACTTGGATTTAATAAGTTTAATTTACTATATTTGCCACATATATCTTTTATTTTTGATAAAATGTTATGGATAAAACTGAAGCCTCATTTAGGCCCTAACCTCCTCCAATTTCCATTCCGACCATCTTATAAGTAAATCCTGATCTAAAGGTATAATTTTTCCTTTAGGCTATATTTCTGAACTATAATTGATGAGTCACTAGGTATAAGCATTTAAATCTTACCAAAATTGCACCAAAGAAAGAGTGTATCAGGTTGTATTACTACATACTATATATATATATATATATATATATATAAAAGCTTGATTTTCTCTACTAGGCCATTGCCAAATTGTATTTGTCATTAACAATAATTTCTAACTCAATAAGCATAAGTAGTACGTCACTGTTTGAACTTTAATGTTCATCATTATTATTATTACAGAGTTTGAAAAATATTTTCATACAATTTTGAATATAGTAATATATTCACATTATACAAAACCAGGAAATATGAAAAAGTATATAGTAAAAAGTTTTTTCTCATCCTTAACATTTGTGCCGGTTTGAATCTGTTGTGTACCCCAGAAAAGCCTGTCTTTTAATCTTCATTCAATTTTGCTAGTTGGGGTTTTTTCATTTTCCATGGAAATGTGACCCACCTGATTGTGGGTGGTAACTTTTGATTAGATGGTTTCCATGGAGATGTGTCTCCACCCACTTAAGGTGGGGTTGCTTACTGGAGTTCCTTAAGAGGGATCCATTTTGGAAAAGGCTTCAGAGCCCATGCAGCTAGAGACCTTTGGAGATGAAGGAGGAAAACGTCCCTGGGGGAGCTTCATGAAACAAGAAGCCTGGAGAGAAAGTTAGCAGATGTTGCCATGTTCACCATGTGCCTTTCCAGTTGAGAGAGAAACCCTAAACATCATTGGTCTTCTTGAACCAAGGTATCTTTCTCTGGGTGCCTTAGATTGGACATTTCTATAGCCTTGCTTTAATTTGGACATTTTCACAGCTTTAGAACTGTAATCTTGCAGCTTATTAAATTCCCCTTTTTAAAAGCCATTCATTTGTGGTGTATCACATTCTGGCAGCTTGCAAACTAAAACAAGACTCAATCTGTTAAAACCACTATTTTAATGTATTTCGTCTGCTTTCAGAGTTTCTTTATGCATTTACAAGCAAATATGATTAGCTAAATTCTTATCCCCTCTTCTATTTTACAAACCAAATTTAACCTATCTATTCATGATCATGGACCTTGATTTATTTTTCACTTAATAATATAATATGGGATGTTTCTATAATTGATATATAGAAAGTTCTCTATTATTTTTTCAGATGCATAGTATTCCCTTATACATGGGTACCATTATTTATTTAACCAGCTCCTATTTGTGTATACGTGGGTTATTTCCGCTCTTGCTATTACACAAAATGCTACCATTAGTAGGCTTTGCCATGAGTCATTTCAAATATGTGGCAGTGAATTTACTCTGTGAAGAGCATGTTCATTGGTGATTTTGATAGATATTGCCACATTGTCCTTTTTAGTATTGTGCCTCTTTACTGTACTCAAGAAATGCATGGAGATGAAATAGCTTGAATATGAAACTTCATAATGATGAAACTGGGCTATAGGTTATGTGGGAGGGCAGGAGAATAGGGAGTTGATGCATGAGGGATTCAGCGCTTCTGCTCAGGTTGCTGGCTGAGCTGAGGTAATGGATGGTGGTGAGGGTGGCACAACATTGTGAATGGGATTAAACCTATTGCTTGCATGCTTGGAAGTCGTCATAAGATGCTTGGGAAATTTTATGTTGTTAGTATGTTTCCACAATTAAAAAAAGAGACAATAGCAACTAAATGAAATACATGATCCTGGACTGGATCTAATAATGGAAGAGAAAATGTCTAAAAAGACATTAATTTAATGGGATGCATAAAAAATTTGGAGTATAGACAGTAAACTTAGGTATCAGTGTTAAGTTTCCAGAACTTGATAACTGTATTTAAGGTGGTTACATACGTGACTATCCTTGCTCTTAAGAAATGTACATGGAAGTATTAAGTATTCAAGGAGCATGTAGTATACAACCTGTTTTCAAGTTTTTGAGAAGTTGATAGGTAGATAGATAGATAGATAGATAGCAAACTTAATGCAAATGTGATGAAATTTTAAAAATATGAAGGGTCTGGGTATCTGGGTGGGATATATTAGAGTTCTCTGAGTGAGTTTTCTATTATTTTGCAACTCTTATATTAAGTCTGAAATAACTTCAAAATTATATATATATATAGAGAGACACACACACACACACATATATATATAGAGAGAGAGTGTGTGTGAGAGAGAGAGAGAGAGAGAGAGAGAGATATGGGAAGGCCTATTTCTCCACAGCTGAGTATATGATCAAACTTTTGAAATGTGGCCAATCTAATAGGTGAAAATATATCTCATTGTATTTCTATCTTAATTTTCTGTTATTTTAAGTGAACTGAGCATCTTTTCATATGTACTGAGAACTAGTCACATTCGTATAATTATCCATTCACTTGTTTTGCCTCTTTCTATGTTGTGTTGATTTTAATCTCATCGATTTCTAAGAGCCTTCTATGTAATAGGGAAGTTACCTGTTGCCTCTGATGTGAGTTATTTTTCCAGTGTTAATATTTGTCTTTTGACTTTATCTGTGGTTTTTCTTGCCAAAAGTAGTTTTTAAAATTTTTGTGTAATTTAAATTATCAGTCTTATTTCATACAGCTTCTGGATTTTGGATCATAGATAAAAAGACCTCTTATGGAATTCTTGCATATCTTCTTCTGTTACTTTTATTACTTCACTTTAAAAATATGTTTATCTTTGATCCACTTGTAATTTATGCTGTGTGAGGTTGAGGTTATGGATTTAACTTTATTTTTCCAGATGGCTACTGAGTTGTTCCAACCCGATTTCATTTCTTGACTAGTCTTTTTTTTTGTCGCCGGTATGAGACTTCATCTTTTTCATATAGTGAATTCCCACAGGTATTTGGGTCTATTTCTGGGTTTCCTTTTCTCTGCCACTGTTCTTTTCATGTTCTATCAGAACACTGATTCAATTACTGTGATTTAATAAAATGTTTTATTATCTAGTAGTAGTCCCTATGTGCTGGTTCGAATTTGTTCTGCACCCCAGAAAAGTCATGTCCTTTAATCCTTATTCAGAATCGCTGAGCGGAATCTTTTTTATTGTTTCCATGGAGATGTGACCCACCCAGTTATGGGTGGTAACTTTTTAAAAAAAATATTTTTATTGCCAATTCTTAAGAAACCAATATACAAATATTCTTGACATACAACCATTCTATGCATGGTGTACAATCAGTGGCTCACAATATCATTACATAGCTGTGCGCTCATCACCACAATCAACTCTCTGAACATATGCATCTTTCCAGCGAAAGGAACCAAAAAGAAAAAAGAAAAAACTCATACATACCATCCCCCTCATCCCTCCCTCCCACTGACCACCAGCATTCCAATCTACTCAATTTACTTTAACCTTTGTTCCCCCATTACCTATTTTTTACTCATCTGTCCACACCCTAGACAAAAGGAGCATCAGACACAAGGTTTTCACAATCACACAGTCACGCTGCAAAAGCTATATCATTATGCAATCATTTTCAAGAAACATGGAAACTGGAACATAGCTCCACAGTCTCTGGTACTTCCCTCCAAGCCACTCCAACACCCTGCAAACTGAAAAGGGAATAGCTACATAATGCACAAGAATAATCTTCAGAATAACCTCTGACTCTGCTTGAAATCTCTCAGCCACTGACACTTTATTTTGTCTCATTTCTCTCCTCCACCTCCTAAACGCGAAGGTCCTCTCAATCCCCTGATGCAGAGTCCCAGCTCATTCCAGGATTTCTGTCCTATGTTGCCAGGAGTCATGTCCTACATAGAGGGGAGGGCAGTGAGTTTGCTTGCTGTGCCAGCTTAGAGAGAAAGAGGCCACATCTGAGCAAAAACAGGTTCTCTGGGGGTGACTCCCAGACCTAATTTTTTTTTTATTTTACCTTTTTTATTGTATAATATAGCATACATACAAAGCAAAGAAAAAGCAAAGCAATAGTTTTCAAAGTACTCTTCAACAAGTAATTACAGGACAGATCCCGGAGTTTGTCATGGGCTACCATACCATCATCTCCAGATTTTTCCTTCCAGCTGCTCCAGAATATAGGAGGCCAGAAGGAATAAATATTTTTTTATCATCACAATTTTCTTTTTTGTGAAAAATAATATACATACAAAACAAGCAATAAATTTCAAAGCACTGTACTACAATTAGTTGTAGAACAGATTTCAGAGTTTGGTATGGGTTACAATTCCACAATTTTAGGCTTTTACTTCTAGCTGCTCCAAGATACTGGAGACTAAAAAAATACCAATTTAATGATTCAGCAATCATTTTCATTTGTTGAATCCTACCTTCTCTGTATAACTCCACCAGTACCTTTGATTTTTCTATCCCACTCTTTAGGGGTATTTGGGCTATGGCCATTCTAACTTTTTCATGTTGGAAGGAGCTGTCAATAATATGTGGTAGGGAGACGAACTAGGTGATATTCTGGAGAGGCTGAGCCCTCTAGGTTTTATGACTTATCTGGACCAGGGACTTATCTGGAGGTTGTAGGCATCTGGAAAGTTAGTGGGTGGTAACATTTGATTCAAGGCGGTGTTGCTTACTGGAGCCCTTTAAGAGGGAACAATTTTGGAAAAAGCTACAGAGCAACCAGAGTCCCAGAACTGACAGTCAACAGAATAGACCGAGACCCAGGGAAGCCACTGAAGAGAAAACTAGCACATCTCACCCTGTGCTGTCCCAGCTGAGAGAGAAACCCTGAACATCATTGGCCTTCTTAAATCAAGATATCTTTCCCTGAATGCTTTAGATTGGACATTTTTATACCTTTGCTTTAATTTGGACATTTTCACGGCCTTAGAAATGTAAACATGTGACTTAATAAATCCCCTTTTTAAAAGCCGTTCTGTTTCTGGTATATTGCATTCTGGCAGTTTGCAAACTAGAATACCCTCCTTTGATCTTTTTAGTTTAGTGTTTTACTGACTATTCTCATTTGGTTATCTTTCTATCACTTTTAAGATCAATGCATCCAGGGCCAAAATTGATATGGGGGGGGTGACATGTTAAATGTAAAATTATCTTATGAATTAAAATTATTCACTGAGTCTTCCTTCTCAAGAACATAGTGCATCATTCTATTTGTTCGTGTCTTCTTTTGTGCCTTTTTGTAGTGTTTAATGTTTCCCTGTACTGGTCTTGCATGTCTCTTACATTTAATCTTAGATGGTTTATGATTTAAATGCTATTATATATGGGATCTCATTTCATTCTATTTTCTGTCTGGTGCTACTTCTACTTATGAAAAAATTACATTTCGTAATCTGCTGTGAAACACATTATTGAGTTTTTAATTATAATATTACATTTTTACATTTGTAGTCATTCTTCATTCTATTTAGCTGGTAAGGTGTTTGTCTTCAGAGTTCTGGTCTTTCATTGTAGTTTCTTTTCTCTATGTAGCAACTTAATAATTCTAAAATGTTTATTTTTCCACTTTTAGCATTCAAAATTCACCTGCTTTGGAGGTTGTTCTGTCCCTCATGACATTCCTTTCCTTATAACTTTTATTGTGAACTCTCCTTCAGCTGGGCTACTAGTTCCCCATAGGAGCCTCTTGAATCCTTAGTTGTGAAAATATTCCCAGCATGGTTTTATGGATACTTCTTCCAGAGTTTTAACATTTTCAGTGGATGTGGCGTAGTCTATCTTCATTTCTTGTTTTTGGGAGCCCGAACTATATAATTAGTATAGAGTAAGACCTTGCATGCCTGAGATTTGTTGACTCATGAGTCCTTTCTTTCCTTCTCTCACAGCCCTGGACAAAAGGCAAACTTTCCTGCTGTTTTCTAGTTCTTTTACTTTTTTTTCATGGAAACCACCGTTCTTCAACACTGTGCATTAGGCAGGGGTTCAATTTCAGCTACGCTGCTTACTGTAGGAGAAACCATTTTTCTATTCCTGTAGTGGTATTAACACTCCATGCTTCTGTGTGCCTCAAGCTGATTTTTTTCTCCTAGGAAACTTAAAATTGATAAGACAGAGCTGTCCAAACAACAAATGGAAAAGCATGTAAGACCCAGAAATATCAGAGAAGAATAATCACATGAACATGGGGAAATTTCTTCTCATTTTTATAGCAAAATTTTGGGGAGATAGACTACAGTGATTTTTTTTTCCACATGAGTGCCCCAGGGTTTTGTCAATTTGTGTCCTTACTTTAAGTAAAAGTTGATAGGGTCTGCATTTTCTTCTCTCACCTCTATTCCTTTTTATGTCAAAAGTTAATTATCGTGTCCTGTAATTATTACCAGCACACGCAGTCTCAGGGCTTGCAAGAGGTTCAGAATTACATATCGGCTTTTAGCAATTTACACAGTATGGGCTTTGAGCCAATTTGAGAACACTGAAAGCCATTATCATCTATCTGTAAAATGCCTTGCTCTGTGTTTGCTGCCCTCAGACCAGTGGGTTGCGAGGAAGCTGCAAAATACTGGAGAAATAATTGGACATACAGTTCTGGGCATTTTTTGTACACCCATTCTCTGGCCTCACATCCATTGTGTGCTTATTGGCTTTTTCCTTTGAGAAGTCAGGAAAGTTTTCCCTTTGTTCTGGAGAATCACTACCCTATCCCAGCTTCCCATTAGCTTCAGAGTATTTCTTTGCCATAAGTCCAATTTTTCCAGCAGACAATTAGATTTTATTCCAAATCCATTAGTGCTGCATCCTCATTAGCTGGGATGGTCATTGCTGAGTAATGTTAGGTTTTGACTTGTTTTCCTTTCCTTTGAATCAAAGAATTAAGGGCACGGATTTCATGAAACAGTTGACTTTCTTCTGTGTTCTTTCTCTACCCTACTATGACCTTAGTGTGTTCCCATTTTCCACCCTTTAGGTTGTCATATTCCAAGTCATCCAAGCTGTTGGCGATACCATTTTTGCCTTTTACAGTCTTTGGCAGAAAGTTACCATCTTCTAGGTGAACTATGATTTGGCTTTGAAAAAGTTTTTTTTTAATTATTTAAGTCCATTGACAGTGATACAAGATAATTTTATACCATCTTTGCACTAGTATAAAAAACAACTGCATTATACGTTCTTAGAAAATAAACAGTACATCACACCAATCAACACCACCACAAGAAACCTCCAATTCACGAGTGACTTGAATAATGAGAGGCTGGGATTTTATTGCAATTCTAGACCTCATCAGTCCCTATTGCACAACTGCACATTTGGCTATAGACCTTAAGAAGAAACCATGCGGTGTGTTGTTACATGGGAAAGGCACATGTAGTTTATACCTGCCTTAGAGATGCTTCATCTAGAGCTTGTGGTCCAATTTTGTGATGACGCATAGTATGAGCTGAGATTTGCCACCAGACCAAAGAAAACTGCCTTCGGTGTTCTTAAGTTCACAGTGCTTTCCTTCATGGCAGGTAAGAGCCATCCATACAGAATGTGGTCTCTGATGCAGAGGGCCTGGTGAGGAAATGAGAGAGTCCTTTGCTTTAATGACAGGGATTACACTTGCACTGTGCACTGACTGCAAAAGCAGTTTTGTGGGGGCTCTCAAGCCTCACTGGGGATTTATTTGGGGGAGAATGTGATGAGGATGGCAAAGTGGTGCCTCATGGCTCCCTGGGATGCCTGCACTGATGTGCTGATTTAATTCAAGGATGTGCTAAAAAGCCACTTCTCTGCTCTGAGCACAACTTGCAGAGAGAAGCAACCCTGTGGCCAATAGGAATGAGTTGCTGGTAACTTAACAGAGAGCACTGGTTCTCCGTCAGAGGTTTCCTCAGAGTTTGATAATTATACTGATGTGGTTGGGCTTAAAGCAGGGTTTTCTTTTCCCAGGCTGACTGTTTGGTTGAAGTGAGCATCACAGGGTGTGGATTTGCGGACACAGTTGGTTTACGTGTTAAGCCAGGAGTGGTGGGTGCTGTGTTCATCCGGGCTCGTGGGGTGGAAGATAATTGCCTACATGTTGGGACCATTAAGCAACCATATATTTAACACCCACCAGCCCCACCCCCCACCCCTTGCAGAGGAATATGAGATAATTTGCTTTAAAGTAACTTCTGTCACAAAAGAAAGCATATTCTCCTGGCATAGACGTCATGATTTTATATGCTACCTTTCCCAAGTAAATTCTAGTTTTATAAAATGAAAGTAACTCTGACAACCTGGCAATCTAAATCCTTTTAATTTTTCTGTTATTCGAATGCCCAAATAAAATGCATTAAAGCAGTCATGGTTCAGTTCTTTATCGGATTTCCTGCTTCATTCAAATAGAATCTGCTTTCTATATAATTTGTCATAAAGATATGATGATATTATTTCTAGAGCAAAATGTTTAGGAATTGACAAAAAATATGACTTGCTTTGCTAGGGGCAGCTTTTGCTTCTGTAAAGGAGTGCTGGTTTTCAAGAATGACATGTTATTTGCTTTCGTTTGCTAAAGCTGCTGGAATGCAATATACCAGAAATGGAATTGCTTTTTCTTTTTTTTTGCATGGGCAGGCACCGGGAAGTGAACCTGGGTCTCTGGCATGGCAGGCAAGAACTCTGCTGGCTGAGCAACCATGGCCCGCACTGGAATTGCTTTTAAAAAAGGAATTCATTAAATTACAAATTTACAGTTCTAAGACCATGAAAATGTCCAAATTAAGATACCAACAAGAGGTTACCTTCACCCAGGAAAGGCTGATGCCATCTGAAACACCTCTGTCAGCTGGGAAGTCATGTGGCTCATGTCTGCTATGGTCTGTGGCTTCTGGCTACCTCTGTCAGGTATGAAGGCACATGGAAATGTCTGTTAGCTTTCTTTCTAGGCTGCTCATTTCATAAGGGACATTTTCCTTCTGCATCTCCAAAGGTCTCTGGCTGTGTGGGCTCTGTCTGCTCTGAAGTTTTTTCCAAATGCTTCCCTCTTAAAGGACTCCAGTAAGTGACCCCTCCCTTGAATGGTTGGAGACACGTCTCCATGGAAACCATCTAATGAAAAGGTCCCACCCGCAATCGAGTGGGTCACATCTCCATGGAAACAACTTAATCAAAAAGATCCCACACAGCAATATTGAATGAGGATTAAAGAATAAGGCTTTTCTCGGGTACGTAACAGTTTCAGACTGGTACACTATTAAAATATTTGCAAAGTGCCATGAACTGCTATACTTCTTTAGCTACCCTATCACCAGCTTAGCTTAAATCTGCTAAGTTTTTAGCAATTGAAAACATTCCATGATTTGGCTGCAGCTATTTGGGAAGCTTATTGGCCCTAAGTGTGGCATTTTATCCCCTAATTTACTAGTTTGTCTATGGTGCAGAGACCTTAAATCAAAGGGCAGAAAAAGTCCTTTAAAAACAATGATGAAAACAAAATCAAAAGGGAATTCAGTTTGTGAAAGCATTCAGAGTCACTCACACCAGCTAAACTCATCTTTCAGTTTCTCTTTTCGCCAGTTTGACCAGTACCTTAAGTCATTGAACAAAAAATCTTTACTAAGCTCTCTGTGCCAAGAACTGGCAAGAACAGAGGCCTTTTGCCAAAGTCTGTTTTCCTAAGCATGCGCCTACCACCTACAATCATAGCCTTTCTTTATAAGTGGTGATGGGAGTTACTTTGAATTTCTTTTTTGTGAATACTTCCCTTCAGTAGGTAAAGAGTATAAGGATAGTGCAAGTGAGGTGGGGAAAACACTATCAGAATTTTTTCTTCCTGAGAATTAACAATTTAAGGTTCTCTGAGTGGTGTAGTACAGTTTCGTGAGAATTCCCAAATTCCACATTTTGGGAACATTCTTTTTAAAATGGTTCCACATTGGCTTTAATCCATTTCAGATGTTTACAGTTTTATTGAAGTAGAATGGCACAGGAGTAGGAGCATATAATTTGGAATCATATTTAACTGTGTTCAAATCCTGCCTCACCAGTTGCTACCTATGTGTCCTTGGTCAAATGATAAAATCTTTCTGAGATCAGCTTTCTTTGTAAAATAGGTCTGATGAAAATAACAAATCTGTAGGATTGTTTTGAAGGTTAAACCAACTATTAAATTCATACTGTCTCTTATTAGTCTCTCAAAAACACTAGTCTTCTCCCCTGCCTTTTTTATTTTTTTGCTACTACAATTGGTCTGCCAGTAAACTAGCATGCATATATATATATATGAAAAAAATATATATATGTATACACACACGGACACAAAAATTATGTAAATATAAATTTTTTCTAAATTCTATGTTCAATTCTTAGCATCTCGACATCAACAAAATGTTAAATTGGCAAAAATGAAGGCAATTAAATAGAAAGCAATTGAAACAATTGGTGTCAATACTGAGATTTATTTATGTAAGTAATAAGGATACATACATTTTGGTATAAGCCATGTGGGCAATATGCCTCTGTAAAGAATGCAAATATAAAGATATCCTCAATTTAATTTATTGTAATGCTTAGGCTTGTTCTCAAGAATTTTGAAGACACCTTCATCCATATTTTCATTAACTTTTTAGAATCACACAAAGAAGGTCTTATCTCTAAATTGTAGATGAGAAAAAAAGTGCAGAGAGATAACGTGACGTGAGCAAACTCACACAATGAATGAAAAGCAGAAAGTCAATAATTTGCCTGTTCAAGTGGCTTGTGCTGGCTCTGCCCAGGCCTTCAGGTCCAGGAGCTTGGAAGTACAGGCTGGCCAGTCACTATTTAGGAATGAAGCATGTGCTCCCTTGGGAGTATGAATCTATGGAGGAGGAGAAAGTGACTAACCAGTGATCTGCCACTTTTTCATCCTTTCATTACACCCCATGGTCAGTAGCTACAATCTCTCCTTTGCCCCACCCCCTTCATCACACTCAATTCCTCAATTCACAACTCTGGTTAAATCCAACTGCACACTAGTACTCATGTGACTTCAGAAAAAATACATAATTGAGCCAGCTGGTCTTGCTTTAAATGCATGACTTGTACTTGTTGGGCTCTGGAGCTCCATTGACAAGCATGCCACACTTGGCTGATTGACTCACTCTTCTTCTCACCTGGATCACTGTTTTACTCTTTCCTGCAGCACTTTCCTCCCCACCTTCATTTTCACAGAGAAAATGGACACATTGAAGAGGAAGGAGTTCCACAGCCTCTCACAGCATCTACTTTCTTTCCAGCATCTACACTTACATACTCCGCCTTCCTGCTCATGACCGTAGCTGTGTAGGGACCTCTGCTTGAAGCCATTAGGTTCTATCCTGTCTCATCTACTCAGGGGCATTCCTCCAGTAATTCTCCCCTCCCTCTCTGAAATTATGTAAGTTTTTACTAGGTCATTACCATCAGCATTCAAATGCATGGCTATTTTTCTCATATTAACAAACAAACAACCAAGAACAGCTCTTCTTTGACTGTACACCTACCCCCCTTGCCACACCCCAGCAGTAATTGCCCTATGTATTTGCAGCAAAACTCTTTGAAACAGAATTGACTAAACTTCTTCCAAACTCTCTCTGTTCTCTTTTCAGTGTGGACTTTACTCCCACTATTTACCCCGCATTGCTCCTGCTCAGGTCACCAGTGTATTCCTTCTTGCTATATTTCTGGGTCAATTCTCAGTTCCCATCTTACTTAGTTTCGCAGCAATTGACACACCTATCCTTCCCTTCTCCTTAATGACCATTCTCCCTTTGGCTTCAAGGACACCACACACTCTTTCTTTCCACATCACTGGCTGCTCCTTCTCAGGTTCCTTTCCTGGTTCTCCTCATCTCCCAGAACTTTAACATCAGTGTGCCAGGGCCCAGTCCTTGGTGTCTTCTCTAGCTGCCTTCTCTCCATCAGGGGCTGCATGCAATCTTGTGGCTTAAGTTAACAAACAAAAAGACAAATGGTTCCATGATTTATATGGCCTCACCAGCTTTCTCTTACTAGCTCCAGAGTTATACTTTATATATAAATATATTCTTTTTTATCACCACAATTAATATTTTCTCTTTTTGTGAAAAATAACATATACACAAGAAAGCAATAGATTTCAAAGCACATGGCAACAGTTAGTTGTAGAACAGATTTCAGAATTTGGTATGGGTTACAATTCCATAATTTAAGGTTTTTGCTTCTAGCTGCTCTAAACTACTGGAAACTTAAAGAATTATCAATAAAGTGATTCAGCACTCATACTTATTTGTTAAACCCTATCTTCTCTATAAAATTCCACCATCACCTTTGATCTTTTTCCCACTCTTTGAGTGTATTTGAGCTATGCCTGTTCTAAATTTTTCATGTTGGAAGGGACTGTCAATGATATGGGACGGGGGATGGAACTAGTGTATGTTCTGGAGAGGCTGGCCCTTTTGCATTTCAGGACTTATCTGGTCCATGGACCCATCTGTAGGTTTCTGGAAAGTTGTAGTGCATGGAACCTTTGTAGAATCTTATATAATGCACTCAGTGTTCTCTAGGATTGGTTGGAATGGTTTTGGTTGGGGTTTGGCAAACTATGATAGGTAGCAATGTCGAACTGAAGCTTGTGTAAAAGTGACCTCCAGTGTAGCCTCTCAACTCTATTTGAACTCTCTCAGTCACGATACTTTGTTACACTTCTTTTCCCCCTTTGGTCAGGGTGGCATTGTTGATCCCATGGTGCTAGGGCAGGATTCATCTCTGGGAGTCATCTCCCAAGCTGCCAAGGAGACTTTCACCCCTGGATGTCATGTCCTATATAGTAAGGAAGGGCAATAATTTCACTGGCAGAGTTGGGCTTAGAGAGAGGCCACAACTGAGTAACAAAAGAGTCCTCCAGAGGTAACTCTTAGGCAAACCTATATAGGTTAAGTTTCTCCTCTACATACATAAGCTTCACAAGAGCAAGCCTCAAGATCAAGGACTTGGCTTATTGATTTGGGTGTCTCTAATGTTTGACACAGTATCAGGGGTTGGTAAAGTTTATGGTGGTAAAGTTTAATAGTTCCTTATTTTTTCTCCCATCTCTCAAGGGACCTTGCCAATACTTCTTGACTATCTGCTTAATATGCTCTGGGATGTATCCAGACATTACATCAAGCTATACAGTATTAAAGACCTTAATTCTTATTCTGGTCTACCTGTGTTTGGATTGTTTAAATGATCTATTCAGACAGGTTGAGTTAGATTATGTGCTACAGAAAATTTAGGTTCCAGACAAAATAAACTTTTCTTACTTTAGTCTCAAATAGCAGATGAGGTTTAAAATATAGACAGTGTCTTCCTTACTCCTGTATCCTAAATTACCTTAATCCCAACCAGCTTCATTCTTATCTGTAAATACCAGGTTACACATATATAAAACAACCTCTCAAAGTCCAGGAATAATAATTATCACTCCAGACTAAATGTAACTGCCATGAGAGCTTATAATCTAGGCCTTTGTTTTCTTATAAGTATTTTCTAAATGATACCATACAATATTTGCTCTTTTGTTTCTGGCTTATTTTGTCTCACCAAATGTCCTACAGATTCACTCACAATGTTACATGCCTCTCAACTTCGATCTTTTTTTTGTAGTGGCATGATATTCAATCATATGTATTCATCATAGTTCGCCAGTCTACTTCTCAATTTGTGCGTCCTTCAACCACCTCTATTCATTGGGCATCATGTATGATGTCCTAAGACAGCAGTCCATCAACACTGTCAACTTTAGATAATTTTATCATTCCCAGGAGAAAAATAACCAATAAACACACCCTCACCAAATATAAAATCCAGACCTCCCTTAACTCTTGTCCCTCCTCCCATTATTTAACCCTGCTATTGATGCTTTCCTGTTAAACATAGCCCATAGCATGCAATAGCAGTTTACCCCTGTACCGCAAACTTATATACTCTTTTTACAAGATTCATACATTTGCAGTAGTTCACACAAGGACTTATTTATATTTGTAGTGTTAATCAGTGGGACTCATGGATCTATACATCCCCTTTCAATCATGTTCACCTTCAAAATGGCAATATTACTTATAGACTCACTAGTGAACTACCTTCTCTTCTATCTATTCTCTTATGTTTAAGTGCAACCTTATTAGCTGACCATCCACCTATCTCTGGCTTCCATGTTAAGTCCCCTATATTCTGTATTACAAGTCTCTGATTTTACGTTTACCATGGTCATAAAAGTGAAATCATACAGTATTTATGCTTTTGTGTCTGGCTTATTTCACTCAGCATTATGTCCTCAAGGCTTATCCATCTTGTCACATGCTTTAGGACATCATTTCGTCTTGAAGCATAATATTCCATCATATGTATACACCATGTTTTATTAGTCCATTCATCTGTTGATGGGCAAAACTTGGAATGTTTCCATTTTTTGGTGATTGTGAATAATGCTCCTATGGACATCAGTGTGAAAATGTCTGTCTGTGTCACTGCTTTCAGCTCTTCTGGGTATAAACCAAGTAGTGGTATTGCTGAGTTACAGGACAACTTGGTATTTCATTTCCTAAGAAACTGTCAATCTGTGTTCCATAGTGGGTGTACTGCTATACATTCTCACCAGCAGTGCATGTGTCCCAATTTCTCCACATGCTCTCCAACATTTGCAATTTCTTATTTGTTTAGTAGCACCAATTCTTATAGGTGTGAGGTGATATTTCATTAAAGTCTTGATCTGCATTTCCCTTATAGCTATTCAGATCTTTAGGCCATTTTATAATTGGGTTGTTTGTTGTTGAGTTGTAGGATTTCTTTGTTTATACAGGATATCAAACTATCCAATATTTGATTTCCAAATATTTTCTCCCATTGAGTTGGCTCTTCACCTTTTTGACAAAATCTTTTGAGGCACAAAAGCATTAGATGTTGAGGGGTTCCCATTTATCTGTTTTTATTTTATTGCTTGTACTTTGGGTGTCAAGTTTAGAAATCTACCTCCTATTACTAGGTCTTGAAGATAATTCCTTACATTTTCTTCTAGGAGCTTTATGGTACTGGTGTTCTTATATATAGGTGTTTGTTCCACTTTGAATTCATTTTTGTATAGGGTGTAAAGTAAGGGTCCTCTTTCATTCTTTTGGCTATTGGAATTTTTTTGGGGTGGTGGTGGTGGTGCATGGGCTGGAAATTGAACCCAGGCCTCTAGCATGGCTGTTGAGCATTCTACCACTGAACTACTTAAACACCCTCTTTTGGCTATTGACATCCAGTTCACCCATGTGCTTTTATTGAAAAGACTATTTTTCCCAGTTCACTGCATTTGGGGGCCTTGTTGAAGATCACTTGGTCATAGATTTGATAGTCTATTTTCTTTCTTTTTTGTGTACGCTGAATGGTGGTACTTATATGATATTTAGAAATAAAAATGAAGTTGAGCAGGTTGGGATTAAAGTAATTCAAGACATGGGGTAAGGAAGACATTGTTTATATTTTAGAAACACACATACTCTTTGAGACCAAAGGAAGAAAGGTGTATTTGGTCTGGAACTGAAATTTTCTGTAGCTCATAATTTAACTAAACCTAGCTGTATAACTCTGAAGAGTTACTTCTGCAGGGCCTCTTTTGTTGCTCAGATGTGGCCTCATACTCTCTAGCCCAACTCTGCAAGGGAAATCAATGCCATCTCCTCTATGTAGGACATGACATTCAGGTGTGAAAGTCTCCCTGGAGACATGGAAGATGACTTCCAGGGGTGAATCTGGCCCTGGCACCACGGGCTCAACAATTCCATCCTGACCAAAAGGGGGAAAAGAAGTGTAACTAATAAAATATCAGTGGTAGAGAGATCAGTTTAAATAGAGTATCAGTTCAAATAGAGTCAAGAGGCTACTCTGAAGGTTACTGTTACGCAAGCATCAGTTAGACCTTGCTATGTATCATAAGCTGCCAAACCCCGATCAGGACCATTCCAGCCAATCCTGGGGAACACCTGGGGCAATGTATAAGATTCTACAAGGGTTCCATGCACTGGAGTAGCTTTCTGGGGGCCCACAGCCTCCAGATGTTTCCCTGGTCTGGATAAATTCTGAAATCTAGAGGGCCCAGCCTCTCCAGAACCTCAGAGGGTTTCATCTCCCTACCCCATATTAGTGACAGACCCTTCCAACAGGAAAAAATTAGAAAGGCCATGTTGCTTCCTATGAAACAGAGCTTGAAGGATATTAAGGAATGATGAGAAAGAAAGAATGAAAGATAGACACACATGGGTTCAGGGGGTCTGAAGCTCAGTGATAACAGACCAGAGACATCAGACAACTTTATTCTTAACTGGTTCCTGCTTATATACTGCAGGGTTCATGTGACAAAGAGTACGCATGCACCTGGTGAGAATACAGAGTGCTTACTTGAGATGACCACAAAGAACCTGGGGCTAACACAAAACAAACATTCTCTCTCTCCCAGACTGTTCTCCATTAAGCAAATAACTCTCCTCAATTTCTTGCTGCCACTTTGATGCCAGCTGCTCCCAACAAATTCTGTAGGTCTTGTTTTAACCCTTGGCTCCTACAAGGCCATGGCCCTAATACCCCTAAAGAGAGGGATAGAAAGATCAAAGGTGATGGTGAAGTTATACAGAGAAGGTAGGACTTAAAAAATGAATATGATTGCTGAATCATTAAATTGATATATCTGTTACTCTCCTATATCTTAAAGCAGCTAGAAGTAAAAACCTAAAATTGTGGAATTGTAACCCATGCCAAACTCTGAAATATGTTCTACAACTAAATGTGGTGTTGTACTTTGAAATTGATTGCTTTTTGGTATATATGTTATTTTTCACAAAAAAGACCCACTGATTATTTAAGAGTGTGTTATTTAATCTCCATATATTTGTGAAATTTCTTGTATTTTGGTGGTTATTGAAATCCAGTCATTCCATTTTGATTAGAGAAAGTGTTTTGAATCTCAATGTTTTTCAATTTATAATGACCTGCTTTGTGCCCCAGCATATGATCTATCCTGGAGAATGTTTCATGAGCCCTAGATAAGAAAGTATATCCTGGTGTTTTGGGAGTAACTACCTGCATTTTTCTGTTAGGTCTAATTCATTTATGAATTGTTTAAGTTCTCTATTACTTGTTGATCCCCTCTGTGGTTGTTCTATCTACTTAGAAGAGAGTGGTGTATTGAAGTCTCCTACTATTATTGTTGAAATATCTATTGTACCCTTCAGTTTTTTTTTTTTTTTAATACATGGGTAGGCACCGGGAATCGAACCCGGGTCCTCTGGCATGGCAGGCAAGCATTCTTGCCGCTGAGCCACCGTGACCCGCCTGTACCCTTCGGTTTTGCCAATGTTTGTCTTATGTACTTTGGAGGTCTTGATTGGGAGCATAAAAATTTATGATTGTTATTTCTTCTTGGTGAATTGTCCCTTTTATTAATATATAGTGTCTTTTGTCTCTTATGATGTTATTACATTTAAAGTCTATTTTGTCTGATATCAGTTTAGCTACTCCTGCTTTCTTTTGGTTACAGCTTGCATGGAACATCTTTTTCCATCTTTTCACTTTCAATCTATTTGTATCCTTGTGTCTAAGATGAGTCTCTTGTAAGTACCATATAGCTAGAGTATATTTCTTAATACATTCTGCCAATCTATATCTCTTAATTGGTAAGTTTAGTCCATTACATTCAAAGTTGTTATTGTAAAGGCATTTCTTGAATCCATCATTTTATGTTTGGATTTTATTTGTCAGATCTATATATTCTTCTCTTTTCTCTTTTTATGCTTTAAGATGCCCTTACTGGTACTCTTCAATTCTGTGCCTCCCTCAAGACCTCCCTCTCCTGTCTTTTTTTTTTTTTTTTCCAGCTGGCAGAACTCCTTTTAGTATTCCTTGTTAGGGCCAGTCTTTTGTTGACAAATTCTTTCAGCATTTGCTTGTCAAAATTTTAATCTCTCCCTCAGTTTGTTTTTTAAACCTTTTTATTGTATAATATAACATACATACAAAGCAAAGAAATAAAAAAGCTATAGCTTTCAAAGCACTCTTCAACAAGTAGTTACAGGACAGATCCCAGAGTTTCTCATGGGCTACCATATGATCCTCTCAGATTTTTCATTGTAGCTGCTTCGAATATAAGAGTCTTCAAGATTTTTTTTATTACCACAATCAACTATTTTCCTTCTTTTTTTTATAAATCTGTTTTGTCTGATATTAGTATAACACTCCTGCTTTGTTTTGGTTACAACTTGTGTGGAAAATCTTTTTCCATCTTTTCACTTTCAATTTCTTTGTATCCTTGTGTCTGAGATGAGCCTCTTGTAAGGCTCATCCACATCTCTCTTTCTATTTGATTTCTTTCCCTCTTGTCTACTCTATTCTGGTAATATTGGACTCTTCTGTCCGAAGGCTTTTATATATATATAAGGAACTTACTTTCCCCATATGTGCACATGGCTAACCACTTCATTTAAGTCTTTGCTCAAAAGATTAGTCAAAAAACTAACCTGATGATCCTATTTAAAATTGCAAACTGTTACATCTCTGCATTCCTTTCAATATTGGATAATTTTACATAGCCCTTTTCATATCCTATATACCAGGTATATTCTGCTTATTTATATGTCTGTTGTTGATTATCCCTTTCCAACTAGAATGTAAACTCCATGAGGGTTTGGAACGTTCATTTGCTTTGTTAACTGATATATCCTAAGGGCCTGCAACAGTGCCAGGTACAAAATGGGCATATGTGTTGAATGAATAAATGACTTCACGGACCCTACTGACCTAGGGAAGCAATTATAGAGAGGGGTGACATTACAGAATTTTGGGATTTGTGGTTATCTGTTTTTGGGCTGACATGAATCTTCCTTTTTGGAATGGGTAAAGATATTCTAGGTTATCTTCTCCTACTAATTTTGGGGAATTTGGGGAAGTCATGGCCCAGTATGTATTTCACTTGGAGGAGTGAAAATTCTACTTTCCTAAGATTTTTACAAAAGTATTCCTCATGCTTCGCACCCTGTCTGGCACATTTCAGGCACTCAGAAAACATCATTTAATAAATGAAGGAAAAAAGCTCAAGCTTTTATCGACTTTGCATCATTGTAGTGACATATGTTCTGGAATATATTGCCTGGAGTACAGAGACCTCATAGCCACATGGCATATGCTAGGGCATTGAAAATCTATTGGGAATGCAATGATTATTGTTAAATAATCATGTTGTTATGTAAACAACACAAGATTGAAGTTAGATAGATATAGGTTCAGGTCAGATTTTGGATTTAATTCTTCCATACTTCTTTTTATTCTCAGATGTAAGCCATTGCAAGACTCAAATGAGATAGTATGTGTCAAGTTGCCAGACCAGTGCAGGCACAGAACTGATACAACTGTGGATGCATTCCCTCTCTCTGGGAAAGAGCTCTTAACAAACCCCTATTGTGTTATATCCTGGGTATCACAAAGGAATTTAACTTGCCTTTACACATGAATGTACACTAAAGAGATTAATTTAGGAACTGGAAGAAATGGAACAAAGGGCCCCTTGCTTCTTTGTTTTATTAACTCTGCCTCAGATTTATAATAGAAATTAAAGGGCTATAGTAGCTTCCCAGGGACTATCAATGAAAAGACTGCAAATGATCAATTCTGGAGATAAAAAGAACTCAGTAACATTTAAATTTCCTCTAAGTATCTGTAATTGTGAATATTTATAGAGAACCTACTGTGAGCAGATGCCTCTGATAGCTTCAGCCGGGTAGTGCGACTGGAGCACTGGGTGAGTTAGGGGGCGAGCTCGCGGGAAACAAACCTGGGTAAGCGGGACCTAGCCGTCTCAGCTAGGGGACTAAAGGACTTGAGCCAGAGGCCAATTAATCAGCACAAAGCTTTTTTATTGTTACATCGTAAGAGCTTAGGTACCGAAGCGGCTCAAGTATGCTAAAGACCCCGAGGTTAGGAGAGCTCTGGTTAAGTATCGGTTAGGAGGGGGAGGGAGTAGGGGCGTGGGCAAGAGGGGTAAGGGGTCAATTACACAAGCTTAGAGACAGTTACTAGACTGAGGGCTAAGGTTAGGTATAGAGAAGTGAAGCAAATAACAGGGAGGCTTACGGTTTAGTGGTGAGCTATGGAGATGGGCGGTTTACGACAAGAGGGGGAAGGGGGAATGGTGAGCTAGGTTACAGACATGAGAGGCAGGGAGAGAATACAGAAATGATTAAAAAGATTTTTTAAGTATGGCTAGGCTCCAATCCCTGAGAAATATGCCACAAGCAGATAGTAGGTATTTTGTAGAAGTGAACATAGAAGAGATTAGACTTTTGAAATCCAGAGTTACTAAAGTGCTGGTGCAAACTTTAAGGTGCTTTCACAGCACTGGGCAAAATATTTATATCAAGACTGCTGAAGGGCTTCTGGGGACTTCTAAGGGATTTTTAGGTACACTTCAGAGGATGTTATTAGGAAGCTTCTAGGGGAATTGTGCAAATGCATAGTCAGCTTGAGGCTGTTAGACACATTAATTAATACCAATTATTCTCATGTGGTAGCCATAGCTTCAACTGAGAATGACTGCAGCACATCTGTTACCTTCAGGCACAACTTTAGTCTTCATCTGAGGAAGTGTATAGGAAATTTAGGATAAAACCCCCCAGAAGAATTTTGAGATATTCAATTTCTACGTAGCCTTATACAAATCACCTATACCATTGCTGCAAATAATTCACCTGTGAAATAAAAACAAACAAACAAATAAACAAACAAAACCTGTAACAATTACAGTAAAAATTATTTTTCTGGAACTTCTAATTGACCAACAGTTGGCTGAAATTGGCTATGGAAATTATAATGCAACTCAGTTTCATTATAAGGCTAAGTAGAGATAGAGCCAATACTCTTTCCTTCTTCCCTAAAGGTGTTTGCTGCCCACACAGGAAAGGTAACACTCTGGTAGTAAGTGTGGCTGGTATCAGGTTTGAATTGAATTTGTCTGTCTTCCAAAATGAGTTATTTTTAGTTATTCTGAAAATTAAACAAATAATATATCACTTATGGTGCAAACCGGTTTAGACTATTGGGATGATTTTAATTTATTTTCAAATAATTAGAACTAAACAACTGCTAACTTCTTCTACATATTAACGGAACTGAAATAGCTGATGACTTTAAGATATATTTTAAATGTGCAATGATAATTAAATTATGGACATAAATTGGTATTCTTAATCAGCAGCAACATGAAAAGTAAGAATGTAAAACTTGTATAAAAACATTATTTGAATTATGTAAACATGTTAATATACTTCACATTCTTCATTTATATGCTTAGGAAAAATGTTATATGCTTAGGAAAAATGTTATATGCTTAGCAAACAGCAAAATGTTAACTGGTCATCTCTAGGTGATGGGGTTATTGTTGCTTTTATTTGTTTGGTTCTTTGTATTGTGTTTTCTAAGTTCCACTGAATATCTATTAGTCTTACAATTGTAGAAGATGAATCAGTAAAAACTGTGCTTTGCATAGAGTGGGTGCACAGTAAGTAAACTCTGAGTGAATGAATGAATCCATCAGGAACGCTGGCAAGCTTTACCTATTCTAACAGATTTGCCTGTCTTTCATGTAGCATGATAGCAAAATGTCACATCATGAAGGTTTCATTACAAAATAAATGATGGCATATTATAAATCTCTGCCATAAATAATAAGCATGGACTAATAATGTCCTTTTTGTGATGAGACAGCTCTAATTGCTTTTAATTTCATGCTTTCACTTACAGTTCTTGCTAGTTCTTAAATTTGTAACCTCAAGTGTTCTCTAAGTCATTAGGATAAATTAGCAATGTTGTATTGTATGCAAATCAGTTGGCTGAAAAAGTCAGTTATGTGGAAAACACTGTAAATAACCTTTTTCAACTCAATTAAACAATTTTGGTGTGATACCCAGGCTTTAAGAACAAGTAATTGACTAAAGCAGTTAAGAACCTCTGGGTCCAGTCCAGAAAACTTTATACACACAAAATTCCCACTTTGTTCAGCACTAATTTTGCACACTCAAGAGTATCAGGATAAGTCCAGAGATGAAACCTATGTGGACAAAAAGCGGGATCAGGTGAGGGGTATGGATTAAAATTTACTAAGTGCTACATGCATTATAAGAATTCTTAGTCCCAAAAGTGAATATAGCATTGACATATAAAATGAAATCAAAGATATGTCTCAGTGTTTTCCTAACTGTATTCTGTTTAATTTCTACGCTCTCAAGTTGCTTATGCTGTTTACAAATAGAGGTTCATGGTAAAATGATTTTGGGAAATATTTCATAAAGTGTATCTCTTGAAGGGTCATGGAGAACATTAAGATATAAAAGTGTCTGAAAACTTGCACAATAAAGAAATATCTTTAACTCTGAAAATTGAACTCTTATTTTATCTCTTTATTTATTTATTTATCTCTTTTTTTTTTTTTTGCCTAACATTTACTAACATCCATGGAACTAGGCTTCCAATGAACACCAAAAAACACCAAAATATAAAAACAATTTTCTGCACATTGGACTTGTTGCATATAGTACACATGTAATTTGGAGGTAAATTTTGTGGCTTTCCCATCACCCTCTTCACCTAATAAGTTGTATTGCAAATAGATGTTAATATTTAGACTGCTAATACTGGCAGTCTGTTCTTTTTAGTAAACAATATAGTGACGTGGCTGCTAAGACCTACTCAGGTATGTCTGATAAAAGACCTGTTGGGTTTCTTGATTTTTGTTTTTAATGAAATGAGACATTTGAAAATAACTCAATAAGAATGACATGTATAAAAATATCTTTTGCCATTGGAAGAGGTCTGTATTAGTTAGGGTTCTCTAGAGAAACAGAACCAACAGGGAACACTTGCAAATATAAAATTTATGAAAGTGTCTCACGTGACCGTAGGAACGCAGAGTCCAAAATCCACAGGGCAGGCTGCGAAGCCGATGACTCCAATGGATGGCCTGGATGAACTCCACAGGAGAGGCTCACCAGCCAAAGCAGGAATGGAACCTGTCTCCTCTGAGTCCTCCTTAAAAGGCTTCCCATGATTGGATTTAGCATCACTAATTGCAGAAGACACTCCCCTTTGGCTGATTACAAATGGAATCAGCTGTGGATGTAGCTGACGTGATCATGACCTAATCCTATGAAATGTCCTCATTGCAACAGACAGGCCAGCGCTTGCCCAATCAGATGAACAGGTACCACAACTTGGCCAAGTTGACACCTGTCCCTAACCATGACAGTCCACCCCTTGTCAACTTGGCACATATATATATATATATATATATATATATATATATATATATATATATATATATATATATATCACCTTAGACCATACTTAATTTCCAAATGAAAACAAATAAGCACACATTTTTTCTTTTACCTGACAATACTCAACTGTCCTGCATATAACTGGAAACACATTAAATCTCTCCAGAATAGCGTGCAAATCCTTGGGCAACATTCATTCTTAAACTTGATATCTTACAACTTAAATAGTATAACACAAACAAAACAGCATTACAGTCCTCATTTCTGTAACTGATCACGTGGTCGAAGTTCATATTTATCACTACCTTCTTCCACTACCCATTCCATGTTCCCTTTCCCCTCAGCAAGCACTTCAGCTGGCCGTGGTTCTTTGCCTGGTGGGGTGACCCAAACCTTCATTCCTGAAGTCTCAGAGCCATTAGTGGTCCTGCCTGGATTGTGTTGTTGCAGTTTTCCATTGATTTTAATCACAGGGCATGGTAGTACTAATAGACGCCCCAGGGGATCTCCTATATTCCAAGAAAACTCTTCTTGACTTCCATTATGTAGTTGCAGTCCTACTTCCTTCTGATAGTCAGGGTCAGTTACCCCAGACAATAATGGAATTCCCTTCTTGGTGTGTTGATCCAGAGGCATAAGTAGCCCAAAGTGGCCAGGTGGCAATCTTAACTTCCAGTTCAGTGGTATCACTGTTGTTTCTCCTGGAGAAAGCATACCCCGTTTTGGAACTAAAACCTGTAGACCAGCAGAACTCAGGGTAGCAGGGACAGGAAGCAAAAATTTTCCTAGTGGATCACTAGGAGTAATAGTGAGTGGCACCACACCCATTTCCACCCCTTGGTTCCTGGACCCATGGATCCTGGCTATG
The DNA here is from genome assembly GCF_023851605.1 of Tamandua tetradactyla. Lineage (NCBI taxonomy): Eukaryota > Metazoa > Chordata > Mammalia > Pilosa > Myrmecophagidae > Tamandua > Tamandua tetradactyla. The sequence continues at coordinate 128,379,733 of NC_135327.1, read as the reverse complement.
GGAGAAACAGCACCATACAGTGGACCCTGATTCAGAGCATACACAGCTTCCTGGAGAACATTACCCCAGCCTTTAAAGTTTTTGCCACCTAGTTGGCACCGTAATTGAGTTTTCAAAAGGCCATTCCACCGTTCTATCAATCCAGCAGCTTCTGGATGATGGGGAACATGGTAAGACCAGAGAATTCCATGAGCATGTGCCCATTCCCGCACTTCATTTGCTGTGAAGTGTGTTCCTTGATCCAAAGCAATGCTATGTGGAATACCATGACGATGGATAAGGCATTCTGTAAGCCCACGAATAGTAGTTTTGGCAGAAGCATTGCGTGCAGGGAAAGCAAACCCATATCCAGAGTATGTGTCTATTCCAGTTAGAACAAATCGCTGCCCCTTCCATGAAGGGAGTGGTCCAATGTAATCAACCTGCCACCATGTAGCTGGCTTGTCACCTCGGGGAATGGTGCCATATTGGGGGCTGAGTGTGGGTCTCTGCTGCTGGCAGATTGGGCACTCAGCAGTGGCTGTAGCCAGGTCAGCCTTGGTGAGTGGAAGTCCATGTTGCTGAGCCCATGCATAACCTCCATCCCTACCACCATGACCACTTTGTTCATGAGCCCATTGGGCAATAACAGGAGTTGCTGGGGAAAGAGGCTGACTGGTATCCATAGAACGGGTCATCTTATCCACTTGATTATTAAAATCTTCCTCTGCTGAAGTCACCCTCTGGTGTGCATTCACATGGGACACAAATATCTTCATGTTTTTAGCCCACTCAGAAAGGTCTATCCACATACTTCTTCCCCAGACCTCTTTGTCACCAATTTTCCAATTATGGTCTTTCCAAGTCCCTAACAATCCAGCCAAACCATTAGCAACAGCCCATGAGTCAGTATACAAACGCACCTCTGGCCAGTTTTCCTTCCAAGCAAAATGAACAACCAGGTGCACTGCTCGAAGTTCTGCCCACTGGGAGGATTTCCCCTCACCACTGTCCTTCAAGGACACCCCAGAAAGGGGTTGTAATGCTGCAGCTGTCCACTTTTGGGTGGTACCTGCATATCGTGCTGAACCATCTGTAAACCAGGCCCGAGTTTTCTCTTCCTCAGTCAATTCACCATAAGGAACTCCCCAAGAGGCCATAGCTCTGGTCTGGGAAAGAGAAGGTAATGTGGCAGCAGGAGTGGAAACCATGGGCATTTGTGCCACTTCTTCATGTAACTTACTTGTGCCTTCAGGACCTGCTCTGGCTCTATCTCGTATATACCATTTCCACTTTACAATAGAGTGCTGCTGTGCACGCCCAATTTTATGGCTTGGTGGGTCAGACAACACCCAACTCATGATAGGCAACTCAGGTCTCATGGTAACTTGGTGGCCCATGGTTAAGCGTTCAGTCTCTACTAAGGCCCAGGAGCAGGCCAAAAGCTGTTTCTCAAAAGGAGAGTAGTTATCTGCAGCAGATGGTAAGGCTTTCCTCCAAAATCCTAAGGGTCTGCGTTGTGATTCTCCTATAGGGGCCTGCCAAAGGCTCCAGACAGCATCTCTATTTGCCACTGACACTTCCAGCACCATTGGATCTGCTGGATCATATGGCCCAAGTGGCAGAGCAGCTTGCACAGCAGCCTGGACCTGTCGCAGAGCCTCCTCTTGTTCAGGTCCCCACTCAAAATTAGCAGCTTTTCTGGTCACTCGATAAATGGGCCAGAGTAGCACACCCAAATGAGGAATATGTTGTCGCCAAAATCCAAAAAGACCCACTAGGCGTTGTGCCTCTTTTTTGGTTGTGGGAGGGGCCAGATGCAGCAATTTATCCTTCACCTTAGAAGGGATATCTCGACATACCCCACACCACTGGACACCTAGAAATTTTACTGAGGTAGAAGGCCCCTGTATTTTTGTTGGATTTATCTCCCATCCTCTGACATGCAAATGCCTAACCAGTAAATCTAGAGTAGTTGCTACTTCTTGCTCACTAGGTCCAATCAACATGATATCATCAATATAATGGACCAGTGTGATGTCTTGTGGGAGGCAGAAACGATCAAGGTCTCTGCGAACAAGATTATGACATAGGGCTGGAGAGTTGATATACCCCTGAGGTAGGACAGTGAAAGTATATTGCTGACCTTGCCAGCTGAAAGCAAACTGTTTCTGGTGGTCCTTACTAATAGCTATTGAGAAAAAAGTATTTGCCAGATCAATAGCTGCATACCAGGTACCAGGGGATGTATTGATTTGCTCAAGCAATGATACTACATCTGGAACAGCAGCTGCAATTGGAGTTACCACCTGGTTGAGTTTACGATAATCCACTGTCATTCTCCAAGACCCATCTGTTTTCTGCACAGGCCAAATAGGAGAGTTGAATGGGGATGTGGTGGGAATCACCACCCCTGCATCTTTCAAGTCCTTAAGAGTGGCAGTAATCTCTGCAATCCCTCCAGGAATACGGTATTGCTTTTGATTTACTATTTTGCTTGGTAGGGGCAGTTCTAGTGGCTTCCACTTGGCCTTTCCCACCATAACAGCCCTCACTGCATGAGTTAGAGAACCAACATGGGGATTCTGCCAGTTGCTCAGTATGTCTATGCCAATTATACATTCCAGAACTGGGGAAATAACTACAGGATGGGTCCGGGGGCCCACTGGACCCACTGTGAGATGGACCTGAGCTAAAACTCCATTGATCACCTGGCCTCCATAAGCCCCCACTCTGACTGGTGGTCCAGAGTGACATTTTGGGTCCCCTGGAATTAATGTGACTTCTGAACCAGTGTCTAATAATCCCCGAAATATCCGATCATTTCCTTTTCCCCAATGCACAGTTACCCTGGTAAAAGGCCGTCAGTCTCCTTGGGGAAGACTTAGAGGAAGGTTAACAGTATAAATTTGTGGCAGTGTAACAGGTTTCTTCCCCATAGGGACCTGGCCTCCCCTTCATTCAAGGGGCTCAGGGTCTGTAAACTGTTTCAAGTCTGGAAATTGGTTAAGGGGCCGTGACTCTGTGTTTTTGTAATTCAGGTTAGACTTCTGTTCCCTTGACCTAGAACTCTTTTGTTTATACATCTCCAACAAGAATTTAGTAGGCTGCCCTTCTATTGTATTTCTAGGCACCCCATGATTTACTAGCCAATGCCACAAATCTCTGCGTGTCATATAATTTTGATGCCTCCTTTGAGTTTGTTGTCTATTATAATACCCACGTCTACCCTGTCTTTGGTGATTAAGTGCTGCCACCTGGCTTCTGCCAACTCGAGATCCTGTCATCCCCATTGTGTTTAAGGATTCCAGCTCAGTGACAGCAGTTCCTACAGTAATATCTGACCTACAGAGAAGTGCAACCACAGAGCTCTTGAGGGATGATGGTGCTAGTCTCACAAATTTATTTCTCACTGTTCTGGTAAAAGGTGCATCCTCTGGACATTCCTGGGGTGTAAGAGCAGGCTTTGCATGATAAATCCACTCTAACATCCCAATCTCTCTAAGCCTCTGGATCCCCTCATCTACATTATACCAGGGCAGTTCTGGCATTTCAACCTCAGGTAATGTTGGCCACCTTTTGATCCATGTTTCAACCAACCACCCAAACAAGCTGTTAACACCTTTTCTAACTGCTCGAGCTATAGCATTGAATGCAGAATCTCTGCTTAGTGGGCCCATATCAATAAATTCAGCCTGATCCAGCCTTATATTCCTCCCACCATTATCCCACACTCTTAAAATCCATTGCCACACATATTCCCCTGATTTCTGTCTATATAAATTGGAAAACTCACACAGTTCTTTTGGAGTATAACGTACCTCCTCATGTGTGATACTTTGTACCTCACCTTTAGGGGCCTGTTGGGACTTTAGTCTAGTTATAGGTCTAGAAGAAATGAGGGGTGGTAGGGGTGGGTCATGAAAAGAATTAGAAATATCTTCCAAGCCATTTGCTTCAGGGCTTTCATTTGCAGTTTCATCTGGTGAAACAGGATTAATAACTCTAGGGCTAATCCCTTCAGGAGGAGGTTGGGTGGCCAATTCCTCAAGGCAGGCTGGAGGTGGGGCGGCTATGTCCTCAGGGCAGACTATTACAGGGTTATCTAAAGAAGGCTCAGTATGGTCTAGGGTTTCAACCTCACCCCCAACATCATTATCAATCCATATGTCACCATCCCATTTTTCAGGGTCCCACTCCTTTCCAATCAATGCCCTCACTTTAACAGCAGACACCATGCAAGACTGAGATTTCAGTTTACGTTGTAAAGTTGCTACTCTAACAATAAGATTCTGAGTCTGATTTTCAGAGATCTTAAGTCTACGGCTACAGGAAATAAAATTTTCCTTCAGGATACTCATAGAAACCTCTACATCTTTCAGACGGCACTTAAGCTTCTTGTTTGAAGCCTTAAGCCCATCCCTTTCACCCTTTAATGTAGACAGTGTATCTAACAATAACCAACCAACATCTCTATAACTCTTATTCCTACAGAACTCTGTAAAGGTGTCAAAAACATTATCCCCCAGAGTCTGGCTTCGTACAAGCGAAGCATTAGGAGAATCGAATGATGATATTTTGACTATCTCCTCTGCCAACTCAGTCCATGGATTGGGAGTGTCATTCTGATTACGGGAATCAGAGTCCTTAGTGTCTCTGAGCCCAGTCAGAGTAGAAAACCATTCATAAAAACCCATTTTTAAGATTCTGTTCCTTAAGAACCACTCCCGGTACCAAGATGTATTAGTTAGGGTTCTCTAGAGAAACAGAACCAACAGGGAACACTTGCAAATATAAAATTTATGAAAGTGTCTCACGTGACCGTAGGAATGCAGATTCCAAAATCCACAGGGCAGGCTGCGAAGCTGATGACTCCAATGGATGGCCTGGATGAACTCCACAGGAGCGGCTCACCAGCCAAAGCAGGAATGGAACCTGTCTCCTCTGAGTCCTCCTTAAAAGGCTTCCCATGATTGGATTTAGCATCACTAATTGCAGAAGACACTCCCCTTTGGCTGATTACAAATGGAATCAGCTGTGGATGTAGCTGACGTGATCATGACCTAATCCTATGAAATGTCCTCATTGCAACAGACAGGCCAGCGCTTGCCCAATCAGATGAACAGGTACCACAACTTGGCCAAGTTGACACCTGTCCCTAACCATGACAAGGGCCATACTGCAAAAGATTGTACCTCCCACCTGCCGTATTGATAACCCTTGCTCTGAGTCGCAAATGCAAATGTCTTTTGGCTTTTAATCCCACACCACTGGATTGTGAGCCAGGATGTCTAAGTCCCATTCAGGTCTATTGACCCATTGTCCTCCCTCGTATTTTTTCAAGGGTTTGATAAACTCCTCTTGTATAGAGCTCACTGTTCTCCTATAACCACTCTTTCTGGGCTTTGTAGGAAACAGAATTAAATCTTTGTTCCTAGTTCTCCTCCTTTAGAAGGTCACCCGACTGGAGTTTAGGGGCACACTGCAAGGCAGTCAGGCATCAGCAAAATCTTAGCCTGTTTTGTTTTCTATTTAACTGTCAATCAGGAGAGACACCTAAAGAGGTGTCAACCCATCCTAACACAAGTGTTTGGGTGGCCACAGGAGCACAATTCACACAGCACTGGATGGAACAACATTTTGCTCACAAAGGGAAGAGACAGAGCACAGTCAGCTTTGTGGGTATCAGTCCCCCACAGCCAGTGGATCTCAGTAATCTGTGGTCCTTGCAGGGAGGTGTTCTGTACACAGCACAACTCTCCTGTGAATGTGCCATAGTGGAGAGACCCCAATCCCTCCCCACCAGGGCAGATATACCACAGGCGTGTGTGGGCTGGGTGCCATAAAACATGCCCACTGTAATCAGACAGTCTCCAGTGAATATTTAGATACACTCCAGACAGAGTGTGTACTGTAGTCCCCTTATCTCTTGGGGGTGTGTTGTTTTATCTCTCTAGGCTGACACATCTGGTCCTGAGCGAGGGATGCTAGGTGTAACTGAGAAATTAGGATTTAAGGGATGATTTTTTTTTTTTAATTTTAATTGATGAAACAACATACAAACCCAAACATTCTTAGCATACAAACCTTCCATATATGGAATACAATCAATGACTTACAATATCATCACATAGTTGTATGTTCATCACCATGATCATTTTTTAGAACACTTGCATCACTCCAGAAAAAGAAATAAAAAGAAAAAGAAAAAACTTATACATACCATGCCCCTTACCCCTCCCCACTCAGTGACCGCTAGCATTTCCATCTACCCATTTACTTCAACCTTTGTTCCCCCTATTATTTATTTATTTATTTCCATATTTTTTGCTCATCTGTCCATACTGTAGATAAAAGGAGCATCAGACACAAGGTTTTCACAATCACACAGTCACATTGTAAAAGCTGTATCATTATACAATCATCTATAAAGGCTGATTTTGATTACTGAATTATTATATAGATATTCCTTTTTGCTTTCTGGTATATTAGAGTAGATAGAGGGAAATACCTGAAATTTCTAAATTGTAATCCAGCTGCCTTGATCTCTGATGATGATTATATAGCCTTTATCTTCTGCCTCTGTGATTGTAAAAACCTTAATTCTAACTTTCATTTGTACCCAGTAAAACCCAGTTGCTCAACTTTAGAGTCTCGTGAGCACTAAAGACAGCCTCTAATGTTTATTAATGAAGGGCCTTGGGTCAACCCAGAATTAACCCACCCCAAGTCCAATGTTATCTTAATAACCACGACTGCAACTAACCAAAATAGGCCCACCTGACATGCGCAGAGGCTCAGATTTTAAACTACAAGTACAAGTCACCTTTAGGTACAAGTCACCTATACCTCATTATAATACTAATAATCATACCCATCATCATATTAAGGCTGCCATTTTCTTACATATGTTCTGTAACTAAGGATTAATCAATCTGTGCATGCTCAATAACTGGATCACCTCTAATTAAATCATTGGGGGCCACTGTGGTCATTATCCTAAATCCTGCCTATCCTTTCTCTAATAAAACTATCAGAATTATTGCAGTTTAGGGAGACAGATTTTGAGCTGATAAGCCATATGATCTCCTGCTGTGCACATAGTAATAAACTTTTTCTCTCTTTGAAACCCTGGTGTCTCAGGAATGATCACTTGAATGCCTTGAGGAAAAGAATCCACCACAGCTGTCCTTTAACAGAAGTGTGGGTCACAGGGAAAGGTGGCAGGCTGCCGTGGGCCTGCCCTCTACCCACATCAGCCTTGGTCAGCTTTTCTGTGTTTTCTATGTGTTTTCCATAAGTAGAAAAGTACAGCAGACCTGAGTAGAAGGGCTCTCAAGTACATAAACAAAGAAGATACTGAACTGGAAGTGGAGATCTTGCTTTTCTGCCACTTCTATAATTTGTACACTGACGACCTAAAATAATGATAACCCTTATTAATTCTTTCTACTGTCCCCAAACATAAATTTGCTCCAGAAAAGATAGAAGAAAAAATTGCTTATTTTCAGCCTATGAGCTGCCGGAATGACTTTCTGTGTCATATTTAGCAGTAACAATTTTAATCTCTAAAGGTAAATTGAAATATTAAATTACTTTTCACTGAGTCCCTAAAAAAGAAGGATTTACACTTGCATTCTTGAGGGAAGCTGGTTTTGAGATTTTGTATATTTAATAGTTTTGCTGTTCCAAAGACTTAGGTTCCCACCTAATTTTTTTTTTAATATGTATATGGACTGTTGCTTTTTATTTGCTTTGTGTAAAGAATGCCTCACCTTCATGTTGAGTTTCACACCTACTTTTGGTAATCATTCTTTCACTCTGGGATTTTTTTTTTAGGGGTGTGCTAATTCTTTCCTTTTCCTCATATTTCTATTCAGCATTATTTTCCTTGTGAATGTGTCTCTGGAATCTATTCTATATTGATTACTCTAAGGTTGGATATATTTGACTTTGAATGTACTTTGGGAATAAATCCCAATTATATCCAAATATCTGAAATTTAGAGAAGGGCCAAATGTCATAGAATAGATAGCCAAAAGTTGCTTTATATTCTCTAATATGTCAGAACTGAGGCATGGATCTTATTTTCTTAGTCTGAAAAATTTGCCATCTTCTATCTTTTCATCTGACTTTTAGATTAAAAGGGGATATTTACAGTTATTAAGCAGAGTTTTAGAAAAATAAAATAGGAATAGAGTAAGCCCCTTTATTTAAAGAAAATTAGAAAAGATAATATAAAAAGTTGCATTCAGAAATTAAATGCTATTCTTCTGCTGTTTAGATCAGCAGTTCTCAGTGGGGGAGATTTTGTTTGCAGAGGATTAATTTAGCAAGGCCTAGGGATGTTTATGGCTGCCACAACAGCAGCTAGGAAGCAGAGGATAGGAAATCTGCTAAACAGCCTGCAATGCTCAGGACAGTCCCTAACAACAAAGAATTACTGGATTCCAAAATATCAATAGTGATCTAGAGTAGTGGTTCTCAGAGTGATGCCTCCAGAAAAAGGCATCATCTGAGAACTGGTTGGAAATGTACATTCTCAGGCACACCTTGTACCTACTAATCAGAGTGGGACCCAGCCTCTAATTTTAACAAGCATTCCAGGTGATTGTGATGACCGTAAAGTTAGAGAACTACTGAGATATTTCAATCTTTTTCCAGTCACTTTTTAAAATATAAATTCTTGCTCTTAACTGTTTTCTTTGACAAATGGCTAAAGTTTGAAATCAGGTTTCTCCTCACCCTCAAGAACCTTCTTGTGCAGTGGCCTCTTTGTGTTGCTTTGGCCCCCAAAAATCTCTTGCCAGGAACAATCTGCATCTTCTCTCTCCTCTTGTATTGTTCTAAAATATTGGAACCAACCCTGTGTTTTGGTTTACCACAAGGCACACATGTGTGTGTATATATATATATATTTATAAAGCTGTGGCTTGTCCACCAGCAAAGTCAGCACTGGCAAGTGAAGTTTATGCATTGTTCAACATCTTGCATCAAAGACCCTGAGAAACTCTTTCGGTGTGGACCTGTTAGATCTTTGGTGTCCTGTAATTTGGGGCAGTGTTCTTGTTCAATCTGTTATCGGCCACCTGCCCATTAAGTTACATCTGGGGTTTGGTGCAAACTAAAATCCGCACTGTAAAAATGGCTCATTGTGCTTATCTTAGGGATGGTGTGTTGACATGGATTTTTTCATACATGAAAAAAATATGCTGCTTTTTGTTTCCTGCCTGAGAGCAAGAAATGGAACATGTCTGGAGCTTAATTTTTAATTGATAGTTTTGATAACTTCAGGAGGAACTGAGTTCTTAAATACTAGCTAGGAAAACTTGCGGTTTGTCTACCCATCCTTTCCCCCTGTGCATTCAAATCATTTATTTCAAGGAAGGAAAAGATAGCTTTTGTATGAACTTTTGTGATAGAGTGGAGGAATGCAAATCTTATAATTAAGAACTCAGTCTTCATTATCAGCTTGTAAATCATACAATAAAATAAATCTGGCAGACATGACCAAATGTTCTTACTCAATTGATTTGGAAATATATTATTCACACGATGTGGCCTGCTATTACAGCTGATAGTTTTGTTTCTCTTCAGTTCTCTTATGGGTTTCTGGCTAGCAGCACTGAACCATGTAAGCACCTGTGGTTTTCTTTCTTGCATTGTCCTTGTCATTTCCATGAAAATTGGAGACTTCCACTAAGTCAGTATGAAAAATATTTTTACATTGTGTTGTCAGGAAATGATGCCTGCTCTCAAGGCTTTTCTACCAGGGATCACAGGGCCATGATGAAGTAAACACACCCATCATCCACTGCCCTGTTTGGATCTAAATCTCTGCTCTGCCTGACTTGCCACATGTTTTCTTCATATTTTTCTAAAATCAAGAGCTAATCTTGCTCTTCATGACCCTAGACGCCTTTGCTTTTCTTGGTATCAGGAAACCCTGGGGATCTGAATTTAATTTGTCTTTTTTTTTTATCTGGTTCATCAAACATAAATTTGAATGCTGTCTTTTTTTCTCCCCTTCAAAAACAGCCCTAATGTGGATGTAAATCTCCCAGGGATGAGGGAACATGACTCCCAGGGATGAGCCTGGACCTGGCATAATGGAATTGAGAAAATCTTCTTGACCAGAACAGGGAAAAGAAATGAAATCAAGTAAACTTTCAGTGTCTGAGAGATTTCAGATATGGTTGAGAGGTCATTCTGGAGGTTGTCCTTATGCATTATATAGACATTCCTTTTTAGTTTTTAGTGGATTAGAATAGCTAGAAGGAAATATCTGAAACTGTTGAACTGTAGTTCTATAGCCTTGATGCTTAAAGATGATTGTATGGCTATATAGCTTTTATAGTGAAAACCTTGTGACTGATATTCCCTTTATCCAGTGTATGGACAGATGAGTAAAAATAAAGACACAAATAAATTAATAATGGGGGGACAAAGGGTATGGGATGTTTTGGGTGTTCTTTCCTACTTTTATTTTTTATTATGTTTATTTTTTTTTGGAGTAATGAAAATGTTCAAAAATAGATTGTGGGGATGAATGCACAACTATGTGATGATACTTGAGCCATTGACTGTGCGCTTTGGATGATTACAGGGTATGTGGCCTCTCCTGCTTCAGGATAGCAGAACCTGCTTCTGTTCTTTAATAAGTATAGGCATACATTATTTAATTGTGCTTTGCAAATGTGGCATTTTTTACAAATTGAAGGCCTGTGGCAACCCTGTGGCCAGCAAGTCCACTGGCACCATTTTTCTAACAGAATGTACTCACTGTCTCTGTGTCACATATTCGTAATTGTTGCAATATTTCAAACTTTTCATTATTATTATTATATCTGTTATGGTGACCTGTGATCGCTGATGTTACTATTGCGATTGTTTTAGGGTCCCACACATCGTGCCCAGAGAACATGGAGAACTTAATCCATAAATCTTGTGGGTGCTCTGACTGCTGTACTTATGGGCTGTTCCCTCAACTCTGCCTGTCTCCTCAGATCCAAGTTCCCTGAGACACAATAATATTGAATTAGGCCGATGAATAATCCCATAATGCCCCCTATATATTCAAGTGAAGGAAGAGTTGCAAATCTTTAACTTCAAATCAAGAGCTAGACATAATTAAGGTTAGTGAGGAAGCCATGTGGAAAGCTAAGGTAAGCTGAATATTTAGCTAAGTTGTGAATGCCAATGAAAAGTTCTTGAGGGAAATTAAAAATGCTACTCCGGGGAACACATGAGTGATAAGAAAGTGAAAAGAACTTACTGTTGATATGGAGAAAGTTTGAGAGGTCTGAATAGAAGATCAAACCAGCCATAATATTCCTTTAAACCAAAACCTAAACCAGGGCATGGCCCTAACTCTCTTCAGTTCTACGAAAACTGAGAGAGATGAGGAAGCTAAAGAAGAAAAGGTCGAAGCTAGCAGAGGTTGGTTCTTAAGGTTTAAGGAAAGATGCCATCTCCAGAACATTAAATCACAAGGTGAAGCAGCAAGTGCTGACATAGAAGCTGCTACAAGTTTTCCAGAATATCTAGCTAAAATAATTGATGAAGGTGGTTATACTGGCTGACACATTTTCATTATAGATGAAACAGCCTTCTGTTGGAAGAAGATGGCATTTAGGACTTTCATAGCTGGAGAGAAGTCAATGTCCAGCTTCAAAGTATCAAAGGACAAACTCACTCTCTTGTTATGGGCTATTGCTTCTAGTGACTTTAAGTTGAAGGCAATGCTCATTTACCATTCTGAAAATCCTAGGGTCCTTACGCATTATGCTAAATCTAGTCTTCCTGGACTTTATAAATGGAACAACAAACAGAGCATCTGTTTACAACATGATTTACTGAATATCTGAAGCCCACTATTGAGACCCAATGCTAAGAATAAAAGACCCTTTCAAAATCTTACAGCTCATTGACAAGGCACCTTGGTCACTAAAGAGCTCTGATGGAGATGTACATGAGATTAATGCTTTCATGTCTGCTAACACAATCTTTATTCTGCAGCCCATGGATCAAGAAGTCATTTTGACTTTCAGGCCTTATTACTTAAGAAATAGATTTCATAGGTTATAGCTGCCATAGATAGTGATTCCTCCTAATGTTCTGTGCAACCTCAATTGAAAACCTTCTAGATTCCATTAACACTTGTGATTCATGGAAAGAAGTAAAAATGTCAGCATTAACAGGAGTTTAGAAGACGTTGACTCCAACTCTCATGAACAACTTTGAGGGGTTCAAGACTTCAGTGGAAGAAGTAAATGCAGATGCAGTAGAAATGGAAAGAAAACTAAAAATTAAAAGTGGAGCCAGAAGTTGTGACTGAATCACTGCATCTCATGATAAAACCTGAATGGATGAGGAGTTGTTTCTTGTGGATGAGCAAAAAAAAAGTGGTTACTTGAGGTGAAATCTACTCCTGGTGAAAATGCTGTGAATATTGATGAAATGACAACAAAAAAGTTTAAATATTCCATAAACTTAGTTGATAAAACAGCAGGAAGGTTTGAGAGGATTGACTCCAATTTTGGAAGACATTCTACAGCACTGCATGCCACAGAGAAATCTTCCATGAGAGGAAGACTCAATCAATGTGGCAAACTTCCCTTTGTCTTATTTTAAGAAATTGCCATGGTCCACCCCAACTTTTGGCAACCACCAACCTGTTCAGTTAGCAATCAACATCGAGGCAAAACCCAACATCAGCAAAAAAAAAAAAGTTAAGACTTATTGAAGCCTCAGATGATGGTTAGCATTTTTTACTAATAAAGTATTTAAATTAAGGTATGCACGTTATTTTTTTTTTTTAGATGTAAAGCTATTGCACATTTAATAGACTATGGAGTAGTGTAAACATAACTTTTTGTGCACTGGGAAACCACAAAATTCTTGTGACTTGCTTTATTGTAATATTTGCATTATTGTGGTAATTTAGAACTGAACCTGCAATATCTCCAGAGTATGCATGTGGTTGATATTCACTAGTTGGATGGTTTCATTAAATGTGATTGATAAAATACATGTAACAGTTCCATTAGGAAAATCATTATTATCTATTGAAACAAGCAGTTTAGTGAATGACACGAATTCTTTGGACTCAGTTTTGTTTTGTTTTTTTCTTGTGGGGAGAAAACGATTTTTAATTTCCTAAATTCATATTTATTGGGGAAGTAGATGGGACAGGGATGACAATACTTTTTGTTTTGTTGCGGTTCGTGTTTGTGTGCCTGTGTGTCTGCGGCCCTGAGGGCAGAAGGCAATCCTGGGAATGGTGCAGAAAAGAGGAAGCAATAGGGGTTTTATACCAAGTAGGCATCAGTGGAGTGAATCCTCCAGGCATTTATGACGTGCTTCTTAAAGTCAGGCTTCCCTTTCTGAAGACCCTGCCTTGAACACGTTGTCTCAGTCATCAGTCATTTTTCAATTCAAATGCTAATTCTCTCCAAACAGGCCCTCACTGAAGAGCTGCCTGTTTGTCCTTGGCCACGACTGTGTTTATCAGAGAGCTCATGGTTCTGTTTCATGGGTACAGGCAAATATATGATACATTAATGTGCTGCCATTAGTTTCTGCTCCTTAAGCCTGTAGGAAGAAATAGAAGGAACATGGGACACATTTCTTGCTGTGCTAATATGATTTTACACTGCTCCTGTCACATTACGAGAACTGAATAGTTTGTATCTTGAAAGAATGAGTATATAAGCAAACATGAATTTGGTTTCCATTAGAAATACTGGCATTAACTTTCCATTTTACTTAAGGTGGTGGGGGGTGGGTGTCTTATAAAGTGGGGACCAGATAGCTGCTAAGGAATGACGCTAGCTAGTGTAAGACTGAGGAAGTTAGCTGGCGATATCTGATAGGCTGTATTTAAATTTGGTTTTCTGGGCAAAGGTGCATTTACAGAAAATAGAAACTAGCTTATTGGTTTTCCTGATGTGGGGCTTAGCACAGATGCGTCCATGTTGCGTCTAGTAGATTTTACTTCTCAGGCACATTATGAAAAGATAATTTTACACTTTCTTATTCAGCCTAGTGTTTATCCCAAATAGGCAACTTAGTCCAAACTAATGCTTTCTTTGCTTCCCAACAATTGGCATATGTAAAATCCAATGAGTTTTATTTTGTTCTACTTCTACACTTTTGCTTAAGCAGGCAGAGGGGTGGTTACTTGTATTAAATCCTGAGAAGGCTGGCTGGTGGGCAGATATACCTCAATGTCTGTGAACAAAAGTATGAGAGTAAGAGCCACATTCTGAGAGCCAAAAGAGCTGATACCTGCTGGGATGTATGCAACCAACACTTCTAATTCTGGATTGAAATCCTTCTGTCTTTAGAGGCTGGTAAATTTCTATGCTCTTAAAATGGGTTTCTTCACCCTTCTTCTTTTAAAACTACGTTCCATCCACTCTCTTCTAGTAGTTCTTCGGCATGTAGATTCTCTAACTCTGTAAATCTCTGTAAATCAACTGACCTTATTCCTCATAAGCTGGATACCTCAATGAGTGAGATAAATAGACGACTTGGCAAAATAGTAGGTTGAAGTTTTCAAAAGGTCTGCCAGATCAATTTACCAATCAATTTCAACTTCTTACCGTGCTGAACTTCAAGTTTATTGCTGTCCTCAGAGGAAGAAGAACTAGGGTTCAGTGCCTAAGTTCACAGATCCGGTGCTTGCATTTTTCGTTCCAACCCTTTCTAGCTGTGTGACATTATGCAAGTTACTTAACTCTTCTGTGCCACAGTTCCTTCATTTGTAAAATGGGCTTAATACGAGTAGCAACATCAGTGGGTAATTGTAAGTATTAAATGGTTAATATGTGCAGCACTGTTAGAACAGTGCCTGACATACTGTAAGCACTCAAAGTGTTAGCTGTTTTTTATTGTCCTGTCTGTATCCCTGCGGTGATTTGATTCCCAATCAAAGGAAAATACACCTCCTTGTAATAGTCTTGACTCCCTCTGCATGGCATTGTAGGCTTCTAATTGGGAAGGAAAGAAGCAGGGCTAATGACACACATACTACCAGCCCCCCTCACCTCCCCAGCCACAGGAGGTAACTGTTAAGAAAGGAAACTGAAGTTGCCACTTTTCACTTCTTTCTTTTCCCATTTCCACAATGGTGACTACCAAATTTCTAGGGACATAAAACAGGGAGTCTAGGATATTGGTCAGTGACTCAGTGATGTGAAGGCTGATGACTCCAGGATTCTCGATGCTTCTTCCTCATGTTTGTTTCCTTCACTGCTTATCCTCTTCCTTCTGCGGGAAAAAAATAAATAAATAAAACCACAAGCTTTCCTAGGGCTATCTCCCTTCTCTCATTTCCAAGAAATTTCTGCTTGGGTCTCGTTGTCTAGAACTGGAGCACTTGGCTCGCTCCAATGGCAAAGGAAGCTGGGAGAGTAGAAAACAGGGTTGACAAAATTAGACTAAACTCCTCATGATCAATGGCTTGGAAACTGGGTTCCTTAACACTGGAGCATTCTCAGGAATCTGTTTGCAAAGAAGGGGGGCGTGGACATTAGTAATGTCTTCTCCACCAGCATCCATGAGCTCTGCTCTTGCCTGTCTCAGTGGTAAGCACTTCCACCTGAATTATCTTAATTATTCTTCACAACAAATTTGCAACTAAGTATCTCATTTTAAGGTTGAGGAAATAAGGCTTATAGAAGATAAGTAATTTGCCCAAGGCCTAGCACCTAATAGGTGGTAGAGGCACGATTCAATCTCGCAGGCTGCATGGTGCCATGCTGGTGTTCTCATCTGCTTTCCTTTAGTGGTTGTATTATCCTTTTTTTTCCTTTTGTCATGGGCAGGCTCTGGAATTGAACCCTGGTCTCCTGCCTGGCAGGCGAGACTCTGCTGCTAGGGTGGTATCCGTTGCACCACCGAGTGATTGTATTAGAACTAGAGCTTCTACCTGACACCTCCTTGAGAGAATGAAATGTGATTTTTCAGGTTCATTAGTAGAGTGAAGAATCTCTGGAATCTTCTGTATGAGAGTTCTGAACCTTGAATTACTTGCGCAAGTGAACCAGAATTCCTGTGAAGCATAGCCTGTCTTCTGAGCCTGTAGACACTGTCCATTTCCTATACCCATTTCAGGAATTTTGTCTTGATTTCTTGTATCCTTGTACCTGAGATTCCTTTCCTGTCACTTTATGGCAAATTCCAGTAAAGTGTAAATCTTGCAGTGTGAGTGACCTTGGGAATTTCTTGACTTGTGACAGTTACCCTTCTATAATGAAATCTTTTCAAGAAACACACACACAATTGAATTGTCTCTTTCTGGTATAGGGAGAGGCTCACATTACTGAGGGCACCGTCCCCTATTTTCCACTATGTTTGCACTTACTGCTGGTTTGACATTTAATTATGCTGTTGGCTGTGGCCGAATGTCTGGTTGTATAGCTGCATGGCGAGTAGGTGCTGTGCCCACTTAAGGCGAAGTTAGAAGGACTTAGAGAATATAAGGAGCCCCTTCTTTAGGCTAGAGAAATGCTTGGTCTCCTGTATTCTTACTGCTTGATTTTTGGCAGTGGTGGGTCTAGATAGACACTGCAGTAGGCACAGTGAAATTTGATGGTCCAGCATCTGTCAGTTTGCATTAGGCAAGGCTACACTTTTCTCTTTCAGTGCTTCCCATGTCCCACTATGTTACAATAGCACTCTTAGCAGTAGGCCTTCTCCTTTCCAATCTCCAACGCAGAGATGAAAAGCCAGTCCATATATGATAAAGTCCTTAGCATCACAATATCACTATTATCTGATGTCCTCATAAACTCTCCAAATCTGAAAAAATGTCAAAGCAAATAAGGAAACTTCCGTACTTCCCTCTAGAGCAGGGGTCAGCAATCTTCTGTAAATGGTCAGTTACTCAATATTTTAGACTTTGCTGATCATATGGTTTTTGTCACAACAATTCAACCCTGCCATTGTGGCACAGCACAGCCACACACAATACACAGAATGAGCATGGTTGTGCTCTGATAAAACTTTATTTGTGGACACTGAGATTTGCATGTCACATAATATTCACATATCATAACATAGTCTAAATTTTTCAACCATTTAAAAATGTAAAAAACATTCTTCACTTATGAGTCATACAAAAACAAGCAATGGGGCCGATCCAGCCTGCAGCCTGTAGTTTGTTGATCCCTGCTGAAAAACAACTCTGTTTAATAGAAGTTTCTGTGATGATGGAAATGTTCTACAATATTGAGCACTTGAAATATGGCTAATTTATCTGAGGACCTGGATTTCTTTTTAAATTTAATTTTAATTAATTAGAATTTAAATTTAATTAGCCACATGTTACTAGTGGTTACTGCATTGAAAATATCTAGAGCTCTGCTATTTACTTGGCCAAAATGCTGTTTTTGTATCTTTTATATCAGAATTTAAATTGCTTTTAGAAAAAGTCTGGTTGACCTAGGTAGAACGAAATTGAATAGTTGACCCTGACTTTCAGGAGCCCCTCAGTGGGTTGGGGTCAAGTGATGATTTCCTGCAGAAGAGAGCCTGAATACACAACTTAACAGGGTTTTGCTATAATTTCCTGGAGTCTCTTCATTACAAAAAGAGCCACTAATGGAAAAGAATTAGGAATAGAATAATTCCAAGTGGAATTATTGGATGACTCCTAAATAATAGAATAATGGAATGACTCATAAATGGCAGACTTTCAAACACTGTTGGTAGCATCAAAGTGGGAGAGAGATTTCTGCAGTCTGCAGCTGTACCTCTGTTCAGCACTCTACAGTACATCCTATAACAGTGACCCTGCATAACTATGTACCTGCCTGTTTGAGTCTACCAAAGCTACCATAATGCAACACACCAGAGATGGACTGGCTTTTAATAAAAGGGGATTTATTTAATTAAAAATGTATTGTTCTTCAGAGGAAAGGCAGCTAACTTTCAACTGAGGTTCTTTCTTGCATGGGAAGGCACAGGGCAATCTCTGCTGGCCTTCTCTCCAGGCCTCTGGGTTCCATCAACTTTCCCCAGGGTGAGTCCTTTCTGTATCAGTGAGTGCTGAGATGAGGTATGCTGAGCTGCTTGGGCTGTGCTATGTTGAGTCTGTCATTTAAGCATCCAGCCAATTAAATCAAACATCATTCATTGCAGCAGGCACTCCTCCTAGCTGACTGCAGATGTAATCAGTGACAGATGAGCTTCACATGCCATTGTCTCCTATCCACAGCAATAGAACTAGGCACGTTCACCTGGCCAAGTTGACACCTGAACATAACTACCACTCTGCCAAATAATATAATTGTCCTTTTAAAATGTATTACATGTGTAGTCAACCAACAAGCATTAATGAGCATCTATTATGTCCTAGGCACAGTGCTAGGTGCCTTCACAAATTGTTTCAGATTTGCTCCTCAAATCATGACAAGTTTTTACACAGAACGTTGTTTTGCAAAGAACTGAAATAAAATTAAATACATTTTTAAATTACATTTTAATTTAATTAATTAAATGATAAGGATTATTGTTCTGTTACAGATGGCACTTCAAGACCAGGTTATGCTCTCCAGTATACATATGAGAAATCTGAGTCTTTAACCTTATACCAACTACTGAAACACTGTAAGAAAGTTTATTAACATTTGAAGCCTTGGCCTTGCAAGCTAATGTTCTTCAGTTCAAGCTGCCAGTCATTCTTAAGGTCATTTGGAACTCCGTGCTATGTCGTGAAACTTCCTTGTTTGTGTGATGGGCCTGTGAGCGTGGAAATACTCATTCAGAATGAGCCATTAGGCAAATTCCACCGAGAAGGTGAAATTTCATCAAAGACCTAAATGAGAAGTTGGTGTTTGTGGGAAAATTTTCAGCAGAGATTTCCAGGACCTGTAAGGGCCCTCAGGCAGGAATGAGCTTCCTGTGTTAGAGGAAGGGAAAGGTGGTCACGACACCACAAGCAGGGCTCTTTCCATTGAAGGGCCCCTCTCACACAGTGATACAAAGCTAGACATCTCTCAGTTTGAAGGTGATTTAATGCAAGTGCACTTTGCAAGGAACTGGAGGAATCTTCCCAAAACCAGTTCAAAGTGGGGATGTGGGTAGGGTTTTTATAGTTAAAGGAAAGAGGGTAGAAGGTCAAACCTAAGAAATGTCCACATGCTTCATTCTTGTTGGGTGGATGATATTGAATCTTTGTGAGAAAGGCATGGGCAAATTTCTCATCCTGTGTTGTCTCCAGCACATCTTGTTGTTTCAGCTTAAATGATTAGCTTTAGATACTGATGTGCCAGCTCTTGTGTGCAGGGTCTTTATGATTCTTTTCAAACTTTTGTCTTTTGAGAAGAAAGTCACTGATTCATTGGCCACAAGATGTTCTTGATGCTGTTTTGTTATCTTATTTCTGTAAGCAGAACTGAGATGATCTGGTTAATGTCCTGGGAACTAAGTACAAAGAGTAGATTGCCAAACTCAGCGAGGGTGAACATACTCCCCAGCTATCAGTCAGAGGCGGGTGGAGTGTGATGTGAGGCAGAAGAGTTCTAGGAGATGAATTCTGGAGATAGTCCATGGTCAGACTGTCACCAAGCAGTTTGGATTTAAGGGATGATTATGATTACTGAATTATTATATAGATCTTCCTTTTTACTTTCTGGTATATTAGAGTAGACGGAGGGAAATACCTGAAATCTTTGAACTATAATCCAGCTGCCTTCATCTATGACAGTGATCAAGCCTTTATCTTGTGCCCTATTAACCTTCTAACCTTCACTTGTACCCAGTTATCCAGTTCTTAGACTTGGAGTCCTGTAATCACTAAAGACAGTCATTAACATTTATTAATGAAGGGTCCATGGTCAGCCCAGAACTAACCTACCCTAAGTCCAAGGTTATCTTGATAACTGAAACTGGGTCTAACTAAAATGAGCCCATCTAACATGCGCAGTAGCTTAGACTTTAGTCTATAAGTCACCCATATTAAATCTATAAGTCACTATACTAAAAATCATGCCTATCCTCATATAAAAACCACTATTTTCTTACACATGTTCTGTGACTAAGCATTAGTCAATCTGCCCGTGCTCACTAGTAAAATCACCTTAATTACATCATCTGGGGCCACTGTGCTCATTATCCTAAAATCATCTTTTAATGCTAGGTCATCTGATCTCCTGCTCCATGCCTAGCAGTAACTCTTTCTCTCTTGAAAACCCCAGTGTCTCAGGAATTGGTCATTTGAGAACATGGGCAAAGAATCCATGGCCTTTGCCTGGTAATAGGACCATAAGATAAGGCATGCTAAATCCTCGGTATTGATCCAGGAAGGCACCTCATATTAGCACATAATAAACACCAGTTATGTCAGTCTGTTTGAAGAGTTTCTTTATGGCTGAACTGAGGGTGAAAGATCAGCCATCGACATGCATCCAGTTGAAAAAGAGAACAGGTTTATGAGGACGCTGTTGTCAGTGTCCCCCAAGGTATCACAGACCAAGTAATTCAGAATGAAAAGCTTTACATAGAAGCTCAGCAGGGGAAGTGGCTGTCTATGAACCACGGACTGTGAATCAGTTGGATCTCTTTGCCTTCTCTGTGGTTTAGAAAACAAAGTCAAAATGCTGGAAAACGGAAGGGCTCAGCTAACCAGGAGGAACTAGTATATCAAACCACAGATGTAAGAGCTAAGCTATCTGAGCAATTTAAATCAGCAAAAATTCTAAAGACCTTAGAAAGAGCAACAACAAAACAGAACAAAAGAAATTAACAAAGCTAATTAACAAAGCTAAATAAGCCTCAGAAGAAGCCATTTATGCAATATAATCTGCAGTCTGATTGCTTGAGTGCTGGAGCCTGGAACAGCAAGCAAGATTTTTGGATCAGGATTCTTAGAGCTGTTACAATAGTGTTTTAAAATTTAACGAATAGAGACAGAAAGAGAATTGTATGCTACAGAGAAACAATTAATTTACTTCATTAATAATGTGTGAAAATATATTTGTGAACAGTGAATTAACAAAGTAATGTATTCCATGGAGAACATGGAAACCATTTTGAGCACATTTATTTATGATAGAAGAGTGACGATGACAATTGTTGTGGCAAATGAAGGCACAGTTGACAGTGCAGACAGCACACGGATCCATTGAACCAGTACAAATCATTCAATCCAGTTATTTCCCACTAATGTGAGGTCTCTGCTCAGTTTTGGGGCACTGGCTCTAAGCTACTGAGATATCACCTACAAATTCAATCGACCTGAAAGTGCAGCAAGAATATTAAAAGACTGTGAAATTTATCAATATTTTGCATAAACACAACAAATCAAAATACTTTGGGACAAATAGTTTAATTATTATGGGCATCAGAGTTATTAAAATCAATCTTTACTATAGAGAGTACAGACTAGATTTTATGAAAAATATATTTTTTATGAAGATGCAAATTTTTTAATAGAATGGCTTGACAGTGTATGATGTAGGTGAGTGTTGTAATACATAGAATATTTTAATAATCACATTTTATCAAGCTTTTAAAAGTTTCTCATGGTTATTCAAGTAAAGATATGCCTACAAATGCATACTTGCCAATAACATTGGTTAAGACTAAAGCTTAAAAACTGCCAACTTTAATTTGTTCACGAGGTTTTTTGTTGTTGTTTTTTGCATGGGCAGGCCCCGGGAATTGAACCTGAGTCTCTGGCATGTCAGGCGAGAATCCTACCACTGAGCCACCATTGCACTACCCTGCTCACAAGGTTTTTTTTTTGCATGGTCAGGCACTGGGAATCGAACCCAGGTCTCTGGCACCGCAGTTGAGAATTCTACCACTGAGCCACTGTGGCCCACCCTCATGAGGTTTTTAAATTAGCTATTTTTTTTTTTATCTGATTAATCACAACCATGCTTCTTTACTTTTGGGCATTGAAGCAGCTTTTTGATGACATTGATAAGAACGAAATGGTGATGGAGGCAGAGGTTGCAAGGGCAATGAATGCAGACTTGGTGTGTAGGTGTGGGGAGATGTGTGGCATCCATTTTCCACATGCCCTTATTTTCCTTTGATTTCAGAGACATTACTAGAAATAGAAATATGCCATTTTACCCACATAAGCACACATGATGGCTGAGGCCAAGGGTGTGTGATTTAATTGTATAAATATTATCATTCTCTTTCACTACTCACTTTTTTCCCTGTCCCTGCTTTGTTTTGTAGTTTCTTAAAAACTTCAAAATAAAATAATGAGCAGACTCTGTCTATTGAAACCTACTGACTGAATCTCATCCACTTCAATTCTTATTATTTCAGTTGAGTAATTTTTTATTAGATAATGTGATAATTAGGCTCATGTGCCAACTTGGCCTGTTAATGGTGCCCAGTTGTTTGGCCAAGCAAGCACTGGCCTAACCATTATTGTGAGGACATTTCTGGATTTAAAATCATCAGGAAATTGATTGCTTCTAGGCTGATTACATCTGCAATCAATTGAGGAGATTGCCTTCAGCAATGAGAGATGTTTCATCCAATCAGTTGAAGGTTTTAAAAGGAGAAGTAATGACTTCGGTAGTCAGAAGAGAGAATTTTCATCTCTGGTTCAGCCAGCCAGCTTCTTCTGGGGAATTCATCAAAACTTTCATTGACGCTCCCAGCATGCAGCCTGCCCTGTGGAATTTGGACTTATGTATCTCCACAGTTGTATGAGACAATTTTATGAACTCTCATAATATTTACAGATATCTCCTGTCAATTCTGTCTCCCTAGAGAACCCTAACTAACACAGGAAAGTTGTGGGTTTACAGAAAATCATGCATAAAATATAGGATTCTCATTTACCACCCTATTATTAATGTTTTGCATTGGTGTGGTACCTTTGTTACAATTGATGAAAGCATATTTTAAAAATTATACTATGAACTATAATCCATGGTTTAACTTAGGGTTCTCTGTGTTATGCAGTTCCTTGGAGTTTTTAAAAAAATTTTTATCCTAAATACAACCTGAAACTTACCATTGTAAGCACATTCAAATATATAATTCCGTGCTGTTAATGATATTCACAATATTGTGCTACTATTATAAAAACTTTCACATTGTCCCAAATAGAAACTGAACAATTTAAGAATGAACTCCCTATCCCCTAGCCCTACCCTATTCTCTGGTTACCTATATTCTAGATTCTAACTCATTAGAATGAGTTTGCTTATTCTAATTATTTCATATACATGAGATCATACAATATTTGTCCTTCTGTGTCTGGCTTATTTCACTCAACATGGTGTTGTCAAGGCTTATCCATATTGTGGCATTTATCAGAACTTCCTTTTTATAGACTGAATGTGTGCATATAGACCACATTTTGTTTTCACCCTCATTGGTGATGGACAGTTGAGTTGCTTCATTCTTCTGGCAATTTTGAATAATGCTTTTATGAACTTTAGTGTGAAAATATCTGTTCGAGTCTATGCTTTCAATTATTTTGGGTATATGCCTAGAATTGGGATTGCTGGGTCATTTGGTAATTCTGTACTTAAATTTATGAAGAACTGCCAAAAAGTCCTTTACAGTCCCACCAGCAATGAATGAGTGTTCCTATTTGTCCACATGCTGTCCAACACTTGTAATTTTCTGTTTTATTAATAGTAGCCAATCTGATGGATATGAAGTGGTATGTCATTGTGGTTTTGATTTACATTGCTGTATGGCTAATGATGCTGAACATCTTTTCATGTGCTATTTGCCCATTTGTATATTTTCTTTGGAGAAATGTCTATTCATGTCTTTTGACCATTTTAAATTGGGTTATTTCTTTGTTGTTGATTTGAAGAATTTCTTTATATATTCTGGATATTAAATCCTTATCAGATATGTGCTTTCCAAAAATTTTCTCCCACTGTGGAGGTTATTGTTTTACTTTCATTATAAAGTCTTTAATTTTTTTAAATGTGTTTATTCTTTAAAAGATTGTAAACAACATTTTATACAAATCTAGGCAATTCTTTTACAAACATGTCTAAAGTATTTTAAAGTTAATACTTTAAAAAAACAAACAAACAAAAACCAGATCCAAGGAAAAGAAGCAGCTCTGGATTGCAGGGATGAAGTAAGGTCCTTGAAGCAAAGGTCTCCTTGCAGAGCTTGGGATGGCCTGGATCCACCACAGTAATCTTCCTGACCCCGTTTTACGAACACTTATTCCCAATTGCTAACCATTTATTCCTTCAGGGTTGGAGTGTTATAAGACACCAAATGGGGAAATACCTAATAGGAGTCCCATGGGGTAAACTGCTTAATACACATTTTTAAGAAGACACAGGCTCAGTTCTATTCCCTAGACCCACATCTATAGTAATTATATTACACAGAACCGATCTTTGAATGGTGTCTGCTTCAGATGCATTCATGGAAACCTGATTGGGTCATAGAGTCCTTTGATGCATGAAAGTTTTTAGCTTTGAAGAGGCCTCATATATCTATTTTTTCTTTTGCTTCCTGTGCTTTGGGTGTAAGTCAAGGAAACCATTGTCTAACAAAAGGTTTCTGAAGTTGCTTCTCTATGTTTTCTCTAATCCTGCCTTTTGTATTTTGGTCTTTGGTTCATTTTGAGTTGACTTTTGTATATGGTATAAGGTAGGGATCCACCTACATTTATTTGTGTATAGAGATCCAGTTTTCTCAACACCATTTGTTGAAGAGACTTTTATTTCCTAAGTGAGTGGTCTTTGCCACCTTGCCAAAAATCAGTGGGCCCTAAAAGTGAGAGTTTATTCCTGAGCTCTCAAATCAATTTCACTGGTCTAAACATCTACCCTTTTAGTATCATGCTTTTTTTTTTTTATTAATGTGCCTTGTAATAAGTTTTAAGATTGGAAGGTATGACTTCTCCAACTTCATTCTTTTTTCAAGATGGCTTTGGCTCTTAACATTCCACGTAAAGTGATGATTGGTTTTTCCATTTCTGCAAAGTAGATTGTTGAAATTTTGGTTGGGATTGTGTTCAAAGTGTAAATCACTTTTTGTAGAATTAAAATCTTAGCAATATTAAGTCTTCCAGCTCATGAAAAAGACTATCCTTCCATTCATTTACATCTTCTTTAATTTCTTTTAACAACATTTTATAGTTTGCTGTGTGCGAGTCCTTTACATCCTTGGTTTGATTTATTCCTAGGTATTTGATTTAGTTGATATTGTAAATATGATGTTAGCTGTGGGTTTTTCATATATGCCTTTTATCATGTTGAGAAAGTTTCCTTCTATTCCTATCTGCCAGAGTGTTTTCATCAAGAAGGGATGCTGAATTACGTCAATGCTTTTTCTGCATCAATTGAGATGACCATGGTTTTTTCTCCTTCATTCAGTTAATGTGGTATGTTACATTAGTTGATTTTGTTATGTTGAAATACCTTTACATATCTAGGATAAATCCCCCTTGATCATGGTGTACAATTCTTTTAATGTGCTATTGGATTCAGTTTGCTAGCATTGTTTTGAGGAACTAGATTTTTATGTGCCTTTCTGGCACCAGCAAGCTATGCCGGGGTGTTACTCCACTGCTGCCTGCCACAAGAGTAGGGGGTTGGGCAACAATAACCACTTATGGAGAGAACAATTTACTGATATTTTCTATAATTTATAAGCCCCTTCCTTTCACTCTTCCCTGGGTACTGTACAATGTTCTACTGGACTCCTGAGTTTCAAAATAGTTGATTCAGACGGTTCCTGCCTGTTGAATAGTTATTATGGTGGAAGGACCAATTCCTGGAGCTTCCTACTCCACCGTGTTCCCACAATTCCCTTTATTAAATTAATTTAAATGTTTTTCCACCTTACTGGTCCCTGGAAAGTGCCTTCTTTCACAGATAATCTAGCCTAAAAAGCTCACTTCTGGCATTGAAACATTGGTTAACTTTGCTGACCTTCTACCAGATGAATCTTGGCCTTTTTACCTACAGTTATAAGCCTAGTTGTCATATGACTCTAGTCCAAAGGCAGGGTGGGGATGAAAATTTCTTTTCTGAAGTGGCAGCATGAAGTCCAATACAGAAATATCTGACCTAATTTTAAAAATGGCTTATTTAACTAGCTTGATTTTAGAAAATATACTACTCATAGTCACAATTTTAGGATCTTTTTTTTTAATGCTTTGTGCATGAAAGTAGAAAATATTAAGTTTGAGGAGACTACCTAAGAGATGAATTATGGTTAAATATCCGATCAAGGAAAACGAAGGTAGTTCAAGGCCCAAGCATTTATAATCTGCTCCCTGCCAAAGGAGGAATCCACGAGGAAACCATAAAATATAAACAGAAGGAAGGAAGGCTTTGCACAGACCACTGAGCAGTTATTTTCTGGTGACACCAGTTCATGCTCTTTCCTATTCCTGTAATTGTTTTTGACGAATACGTTTTTTGTCTTTTGGACACCAGAGAAATTTGATGCTCTAAATATTGATTTTTTATGCAATCTTAATTTTATTTGATGGAATTACAAATAAACAGGAGTAATAGTCCAATGTGTCAATTAAAATGTATGCCTTTTAAATGACTTGGCACACACCCACCTGCATGCACATATACACACAGGCAAATGCGATTTAGGAATGAAGTGCAGTGATTCAAATGGCTTTAGATTTCTTCTCTGGAAAGATCACCAGTTATTGAAGTTTGGAATGCAGCCCTCCAAAAAAGACGATGCAATCTATAAGTGACTGAGATTTTCAGTTATACTTGGTAATTTGTCAAATGTGCATTTCACTTAGCATTAACGTTTATTGATAATATTTTATAATCACTAGGTTACTATGTCTGATCTTTATTGATCACTTTTCTTTTAATAGGTGTACCTTCAAATATAATTAATGATTGCTTATCAGCTTAAAGACCTAATAAATAACCTTTAAATGTGCATTTTAAAAATGCTTGTGCCTGGTTTGAATGTCTTTGCCTATGTTTGAGAAGTTCTTACTAAATAACTATAATACAAGGATAAAGCATTTAAAACTGGCTTAAATACACAAACCATTCAATTCAAACCTATGTAAATCATCTTGGGTGCCATTATGTTTATTCCATCTGTTTTTATCATCTGTTGTTACAATAATTTATCATTCCTACATGGTATTAAAATGTAAATGAATCAGGAGGGAAAACACATCTGTGGATTGTTAGTTAATAAAACTACATTCAGCAAGTGAGCTAAGTCATAATAATTAATTAAATTTCACTGCCCATATACGCTTGTAATTGTATATTTGGTGTGCATTTGCATAATCACATAATGGGATCTATATGATTCATGCTTTCCTGAGCATAATCTGGATGCATAAATTACCAGTTCAAAACTAATCCTGCTTACAAAGGTATCACAGAGACATTTCGCTTTTTTTTTTTTTTTTTAAGGAAATGAAGTATAGGAAACAAATAGAATTTTTTAAGGTATGGTATAAATTCTTGAAGTTTAGCAAAATGACTCTTTGGAAATGTAACTCAAATTATAGAAGTCCTGACTTTGTTCCTTGAAATTCTGTTTTTAAAATGTATACCAGTCTTCCCATCTCGGCAAGTAGGATATTTATTAGCTATTGATCAGGCAAAGGTTTATTCCTCTGAGGAGGTGCTCTAAGTAGCTTCAATTAGGTATTGTTCAGAGCCAGGTTGGATGCATAGGACCCCTCACCCATAATAATTTTTGACTGATTCGCATTCCGATCAGTCTGTTTCCACATCAGTTAATCTATTTTTACAAAATGTAGCCTAGATGGTTGTTTTAGGACCACGTTCTGCAGCAAAGTTGTGCTTACTGGCCATAAATGCTTAGATATATGCAATTTACGCCACTTGCTGAAAGTGGCCGGGGATTATTTTCAGGAGTGTCCCGCCGCAGATGGCAGGCCTCTAGCAGTCCTTTCTGGGCACTGCTGTGGATTGAACTGTGTCCCCCAAATAGGTAATGTTCAAGTCCTGACCTCTGCTCCTGTGAATGTGACCCGTTTGGAGATGGGTTCTTTGAAGATGTTAAGATGATGCCAAACCTGATTAGAGTGGGTCCTTATTCCAATATCACTAGTGTCCCTATGAGCAGAGGTTATTTGGACATAGTGAGAAAGAGACAGAGTTAGAGAGAGAGGAAGAGAG
Source organism: Tamandua tetradactyla (assembly GCF_023851605.1). Taxonomy (NCBI): domain Eukaryota; kingdom Metazoa; phylum Chordata; class Mammalia; order Pilosa; family Myrmecophagidae; genus Tamandua; species Tamandua tetradactyla. Next base: position 128,351,639 of record NC_135327.1, on the reverse strand, counting down.
ATGGCCAGATGGTCATGGGACAGAGGCAGAAGCTGAATTTTGCCACCAGAAGCAAAGGAAATCATGGATTGCCAGCTGCCCATCAAAAGCCAGGGGAGAGGCATGTTATAGATTAACCCATTTATGAGGAAGCATGACCCTGACCACACCTTGACTTTGCACTTCTAGCCTCCAGCACCACGAAACAATATTTCTGTCTTTTAAGTCGAGTCTGTGGTATGTTGCTGTCCCAGCCTTGGCAAACTCAGATGACACTATCCAACCCCGTCCTTCAAAACCCAGTCATCAACAGATGCTCTATGATTAGCTAATCAAACCAACTCATAGTAAGTTGTGAATGAAAAAGTCTTGACTCTCAGGTATATTTCCACGCTGGAGATAGGAGCTGTCATCCAAATAAATTTTGAAAATACCCATCTGTTCAACTTCCCTCCATGACTTGATTCTCTTTCCTTGTTCCTCAGAGCCTCAAGTTCAAGTTTAAACTCCTCATCGTGTTTAGCATTTGCTTGCCAAGGTCTTCATTGTTGGATCATATTTGCTTATCTCCCTTGCCTGCCTCATATCTGTTGATTGTTCTTCTAGTACTTGAGTGTTGTCTTCCCAAGGAAAACCAAATGAATAAAAGTTGAGCATTATTTTAAACACTAGGGAAAACAGTGTTGGGACTAGACTATTTTAGATTCACAATAATATTCTTCACTCTGCTAGTGCCAGACTGAGGGATAGGACAGTTCGGCAGCTGTCCTGAGTACATGTCAGTTGGAGATGCTAAACAAGATTCAAATAAATCAGAAATACTTAGGCATCTAAGTACAAATCCTTTAATAAATGAACAAAATAAAAATTGTTCTTTCTCCTAACAAAGATTTTGGCACCTTTTCATGGAAATTAAAACAAAACTCTTAGCATAGGTACCACACACTGGTTCATTAACTGAGCACTTTTTCATTGGGCAGAGCACATGCAGTTGCAAGTTGAAGCAAAAGGACAGGCCACCAACCCAAAAGAGAAGTAGACAAGCAGTTAACTGAAATTTCAAAACTGAAGCATGCAAATACTACTATTCATTTCAAATGATTGAGTTTGATTTTGTACTTAAACAAAATATATTTTATTTTTTAACTCTTTTGGAAAACGCCCTGTTGTTGAGATTACCACCTGAAGATTTTGGACTTCTCATGCTATTGAACCTAGGGACAGGGAAAGATGTTCCTCTCCTGGTTGAGACTGATCCAGTTTACGAAAAAAAAAAAAGAACTGAATTGTTTCTGCATAGGGAAGAAGGGAATACTATGTTTGCATTCACTGGGATTCTTCTTAGTGCTTCCACACCCAGTAGTAAAGTTAATGGAACTCTAGAACAATCCAATAAAGCCTAGACAGCTATAGATTTAGCTTTAGATTTAGCCACTACAAAGACAATCATGTTGATCACTCCACCAGTAAAGAATCTGGCTAAAGGCAAGGGGAACATGAAAGAGTGGTGGAAAAATCTCATTGCTAAATATTAACTGTTACTGATGAGCAGTTACTGGAAAGAGGACCAGAAAAGATAAGCTTTTCTTACATATTTATCATGAATATAAAAAATGCCTGTAAAAAAAGCAGTCCCTGATATCTGGGAACTTGTATGATAGTCATAGCTAGGCCACGTCGATTTCCTGTAGGACATAAACGATATCAGAAGAACATCAGCATCAGACAAGGTCACTCTGAGACCATAAGAAGAGAGGCAAAAACAGAGTCACTGAGCAACTCACACACTTCAAACATCCCACTCACCCACCTAATATGAATGACTATTGCTTCTTTATTAATTATAGTTTAGCCTCATTCTAGTCTGTTTTCCATACAGAAAGTTTTTTTGATAATCAATCGTCGAATTGCACCTACTTTCTGAGGGCAAATGCCCACTTCTTTAGACACTCCTCCCAAGTCACCCAGCCAACGACCAAATTCTATAACATTTTCTAACAACTTACTGAGACATCCAAGTTTCCCTCTGGTGTGTGGTCTTACTTGCTGCAACCAACTTGTTAAATTTGTTCAACTGGTGGTCTTTGGCTGAAAGGCATGATACCATTAGCCCTCCATTTCTCTTCCCTCATTTTCCCTTCCTCTGCTTGTCATATAAGCAGTGTTGTCCTTAATGTTACAATTTAGTTTTTAGTAAATATACTAAAAACTAAATTGTATAATATATAAAAAAATATACCCTCGGGGGATTTTGATTGAGCTAGATGAGAAATTAACGTGGGGATGGGACTTTCCCTATATCTGGGGGGGGGGGGAGGGTAAGTTTATCTTCATTTGAATGAAGGATGGTTGCATCAAGACAGGTAAATAGAAGTTAATGTTGTATAAGACTTAAATATGAGTAAAGGGTGAGGAGTGATGCTGAAGAATAAATGGGAAAAATTGTGCTAAACCTCTGCCTGCTACTTCTCAGATCTATTCCCCACCCTTCTTCCACTCTGTTCACAGAGGGTCTGATCTCTGCAAACCGCATGTCTCAGGCCTCCTTGCCTATCAGCTTCTGATAAGATTTGGCCAAGAGGAAGCAATACCAGGATTTTGGAAGCAGGAGTCGGGGGGGCGGGGAAGCTGGTGGCACTTCTAGTGGTGTTGAAGTCAGTGGCTTCATCTCCTTTGTGATCCAGTCAGAAGACTATTCCCTTTTAGTTCCTTCTTTCTGGTTCCAACTCACATGTAGGAACCTTGCTTGCTGGCTGTGATAATACCATCTGCCCTCTCTACTCACCTTCCTTAAGGAAGGAAGCAACTTCCCATTGTTGTTTTTCCCTGACTTACCTTAACTCTTCCAACACCTCTGTAATAGTTACCCATGTGAAATTTCCTCTGTTGATATATCTGGATTGAATTATGTTTCCTAATCTTATCCTGAATGATACCCTGGATGAGCCTAATTAGTAGAAAATAAATTAAGAGTTGTTTCACTAGCTATTTTGATTAAAGTACATTTTCCAAACTGGGACATCTTTATTCTAAGAAGCTTGAAGTGCTTTTTGATATCCAAATCATGTGGAGTCATAGAACTAAAAAACATGGATGCAAAAACTATCATTTTCTCTACATTCTTGCTTTATTTTTCCAAGTTAAATGTAATTTCATCAATGCTTATAAATATTTGAACTAATTAAGTGAAAAATTCTTAACAGTCCTAATTACTTGAGGTTGTAAAATAGAACAAGAAAAGATAGATCTTAATTCTTCTTTTGCTCCTAGAAACTGGTGGAAGGACATGCTCTTCTCCTCATAATGCACAAATCCAGCTGGAGAAAAGGATCTTAATATTTTATTCTCTCAATGGGATTCTGTCCAGACCTTCTTTCTCTAGGCTAAATGATACTTCAAGATGCTTTCAAGATTAGAATTAAGTAAGTCTCAAGTCATCTAAATGTCTCTAGGAGACCTCCAGGTCAGGTCTTCATCTTTGCAAACTACATCATATCTAAGCAAGGGGAAATTAAATCTATGTGTCGGAACAAAAGAGTTAACAAAACATTAATATCTCTAGATGTTAGACACAATTTCTTGCTGAATTGATGATGATTCACCTCTTTGATGGTACTTTTGATTGGCTGCTTCCAGTCGTGACTGGAAGTTTCTTTTAGAAAATCTTTAGTAAGGAAATAATTCATTTCAGAGTAAGGGCATTAGTCATTGGAGGCCATTCTGTTTGGGTTCGGTAAAACTAAAATGCCAATCTCTACTTCCTCTGTGCCAGTTAACATGCTGCAGAGAGCTTAATGCTCATGACAGGCATAGGGAAGCAGTCTCGCCCCATCATTGGGGCTCCGGGGAATTTTGCTTCTTTCTTGATTTTTCACTATATAACTACTAAATGGATCCCTTATGATCTGAAAGAATTAATGCCCCTCCTTAACTGCCCAAATTGCCTCCAGGGAGTGTCTTGGAACTGTGGAAAATCAGCTCAGTGTCTTTGAGGACAGCTTGGCATGAATCGGATGAAAGCCATCGCTAAGAAACAAGGAGCTATATATGCTATTTATTGAAGTGTTGAATATGTTTATTAGATAAGCTTATTAGTCATGGGGGATATTTGAAATTTCCAGCAAGTAAACATTTCAACCAGATTAGTTTTATGTGTGTGTGTGTGTCTCTCTCTCTCCTCATACTCTGTGAGCACAAGAGAAGACTGAGGCTTCTGCGCCTTCTCTTAATTCAGGAAAGGTTTCTTCCGTCCTTTCCATGCTGCTTGCTGAAAAGGCAAGAAAGAGGGTAGAATCACAGGGAGAACACTGTAATCTCAAGGAATCAATGGTAAGTATAAAGGAAAGGCACGTTCCATCATGTATATATGCACAGGTCCAGGGCTTGAAACACATCGGACCGCAAATCATTGCAGAATTTTTTAAAAATGAAAATTGTAACTGAGGAACATGTTTTGAATCACACCTATGTTCCCACCTTGGAGCCATTTTCCCTTTTCTCTGTAAATGACCACATCTGAAATCATAATTCAAAGCTCTCTTTGGAGATTTCTCACAATAGTTTAACCTAAAGACGCTCCTGTCTTTTGAATTCTCATTGTTTTTACTGTCTAAATCTCTCTGAGGCAAAATATCAGATATTCGGTTGAACTCAATGGATATTAGTTGAATGAATGAATCACTTAATTTTTTATTGCTTTTGCATTTTGTTTGAGCATCATGTCATCTGTATGGTATTTGCATTTTCATGTTTACGTTTATTTCCCTTTCTGGAGTATAACTCATTGAAGGCAGCAGGGATTAGGTTTACTATCACTTGGACAGTATTGAGGAGCATATACGAGCTTAATAAACACCTGCTTATTGATGACTGATTATCCATGTCATTTTTTAAATCATGATGCACACTTGGCCTGGGGCATTGGAAGATCATTAATGCTCTTCCCCAGGATGGAACTCCATCAAGTAGCAAGCAATTCTGCACTCAAGAGCCTGGGTGATTATATTGTTAATTTTCCATGAAAAAGGCTCACTGCTTAGCACCGATTTGATCTGTATTTTTTCAGATACTTAATGTGTAATGTTGCTCCTCTGAGGTTGGTGAGTCATAATTTGCCATTATGTTGTCATTTTGGAAGGATATAGTCTCCCAGAATTTCCATTTTTGGTTAAAATATTTTGTTTCAGAATGATTTTTGCCCCGTAGAACAGAGCTTCTAAGTGATTTAAACCAGCCCACAGCCTTTGTCTAAAGGAGCACTTTTTATTTCTCTTCCTGCATCGGCCTTTAGAAATTAGGAAAGTTCAGAAATGGAAATGGGTTGTGCAATTTGATGAAAGGCTGCTGTTAGGCTTGCTACGTCATGTTTCTGGAAATGTAAATAAATGAAGGTGGTTCTAACATTTTCAGAAAGAGCCTTTCATTAAATGACTTGGTATTGAGAAAGGTCTTTTCATGCAATATAACAGGACCTGCTGAAACCTCAGGGTTTCTGCTTTAACTTTAAAGGGAACAAAAGAAAGAAAATATTCTGTAAAGGTTCCCTTCTCCTACCTGTCAAGGGAACATTGATGGAGAGACTTCTGTGTGCTCCCATACAAATTTGGTGCAGACTCTGCCAGCAAGAAGCTTATAATCGAGTGCAGAAGATGGTATATGCTTATTATAACATGAGAAAAATGCAATAATAGATGCATTTACTAAATATAGCGATTTTACAGAGGAGGGATTGATTATTTTCCAGAGAGAGAGAGAGAGAGAGAGAGAGAGAGAACATAAACAGTGAGGATTTGGGGAAGGAGGTAACTGTTGAACTGGATTTTGATGTTAGAATAGAAATTTGCCAGACTAAAATAGGAGGGTGTGTCTGTGGGTGGTGGAGGGACAGGAGTGTGAGAAGGTGGGCCTTCCAGGAGAGGCAGTGTCATGTGCAAATATCTGGAGATGCTGGGGGACGTGGACATGCACACAGTATGGCATGTTTGAGATGCTGTAAGCTGTTCAGAATGGTTGGAGCATAAAAGAGGGGGCACCGATGGGTCAGTGGCAGAATGCTCGCCTTAACATGTGGGAGACCTGGGTTTGATTCCAGAAACTTGCACCTCCCCCCTGCAAATAACACATAGTTACAGAAGATAAGATAGGAGAGTAATTTGGGGTTATGTCCTGATGGACTTTGCCTGTGATGCTGAAGAATTTAGAATTTGAAATCTACGGTATTGGAAACCAGTGAAGTATTCCAAGTTGGAAGAGACGTGATAAGATTATCATTTTAGATATTCACACATGGTCCATGAGGTTTGTAAAGGTACAAAACTAAAGTCAGGGAGCCCATTAAGAGACTCTACAGAAGTCCATTAAAAAAAGAGCATCTGTCACATCTCCGTTTGTAGAACATTAAGTATCAATTACTGATTTTTATGACATCCTTTGCATTGGTGGAAATTCATATTTTCTGGGGAAGAGGATAAACTGAATTTTTATTAAAGGGGAAATTTCTTTGTTCTGATATATATCTTATCAAATACTATCTCTCATTTTTGATAGACATTTGTCCATTTAAACCTGAAAATTAGGTAACGTTCATTTACTATGGTTTGGAATTGAATTGTAAAATTAACCTCACAGATTCATACAGAAGACAAACTATAATAATAACAAAAATATTTGTAATTAATTCCCCAAATTATTTAATGAACGTTATTTCTTATGTATATGACTACAGAATCTCTAAGATATTCAAGGATTATTTTCTTTGCTTAGAAAGAAGAAATATTTTAAAATAAGTAGACCAGAATTATTGATTATCAAACATTCAGAAAATGTTAAGAAATAATAATCCTCTGTCAGGGAAAATATATTTAAAAACTGAGCTCATGTGACATTTTAGGACATTCAGAAGTTATGAAACCTTTCATAAAATACTAGAGATATATACATCCATTTAAGACATTCACAGGTGGTTCAATTTATGCAATAGTCTAGAGGAATTTTACCTTTCCAATAGAAGTTATCAAAAATTTGGAAGACACTCGTCTTTCTCTACACACAATTTTAGGGAATTTAGTTAAAAACTAAGTATCTGAGGTAATTTATTTAAAATATTTTGTAGTTATTTCAGTGCATATGATAAAATTAGCTAATTACTAAGGGATGCAATTTTTATGGTGGTGCTGATGTATTAGAATATATATTACATTCAATTCCGCTTATGTTAATGGCAAAAATATTCACCAATACATGTAAAGTATAGCATAATTGATGGATTTCCATGACTTTTATTTTGTTTTACATCTTTATATTTTAAGACACATCAAAGACTTAATTGCACATTATGGGCAGGTTTCAAATGCTTTATTCATAATGGCATGAGAAATAAATGTAGCAAATAATAGTAAACACTTATAAGGATTTACTATGTGTCTGGCATATTTGCAGTCTTTATGTATATTAACGCATTTGAATCAGCTGTTATGTTGTCCAATAAATTATGCTATCATTTATAGGATTCATGTTCCTGTGGTTATTAAAGCCAATATTTTAGACAAGGAGAGGTTCAGTGATGTCTAAAGAATAATGCTGAAGAGTGCTGCATAGTCTAAATTATGCTTATGCTTTTTAAATGCACAGTACCCATACAGTCATGTTTCTTATGGTCATGAATAGTTCCTTGAACTCCTACCTTCATGCTGGCAGGAGGTTCAGCATTTCCCTCACAAGCACTCATTTAGTCCTATGGATGCTTTTTCATGGTATTCTAAACTTTACTTTGCAGGCAGCTGTGGTTCTTCCTCTAAGAAGCACACTTGGAATTCACTGCCCCCACCACCATCACTGAAATGCTAAGTGCTACCAAAAGGACTTTACAATAGGTGTCTCAGCATCCCAGCTCTTTAGTTTACCCTACATGCTGAGCCACTGTTGCTCAGAGCATTGCCACTGCACCAAGCTGGACGGGCCCTGAGCATCTTCCCACATTGGACATACACTGTTCAGAAGTCTACCTTTCCCCTGAACTTGTAGTATTAAAGTAGTGTCATCAGCTTAGATGATCACATTACTTATGGTTCTCATAACCATACCCTGCTACCAGAACGTGCTCAGGGTTATCTAATACATACTGAAATGTTTCTGCAGTTTCAAATTTAGGGATTAGGAATTAGGCTCTAAATACTTAAAAAAATCTAGTACATCATGGGGTGCCATATACAAATTGACTTTATTTTGTCTTATTGATAATTTCTGAGTACAAGGGTCTTGGGTAGAAGCATTCCTCAGCCATATCCTAAATTATAACAGTAGGTGTGTGTGCATTCACTGCATATTTGCACAGCTACTCACTGTCCTAAGTGACCATTCTCACAATAAAAATGACAAGTGTCTTTTAGAAAAGAATACGGTAAACCACATGGCACCACGACATACAAAATCAAACTAAGCCACAAACAAAAGAAAAGCAAAACCGAAAGCAAAAATGAAACAAATAAAAATAACGAAAAATAGATCAATGATACCAAAGTACCTATTTATAAGCAAGGTCATATGAATTTCTTGACATGTTTATCTCTTTTATCTTAAAGATAATCCATGTTTTCCTAAGATGGGTTTGAACTTCAAAATCCACGATCTCAACTAAGACATACAACTTCCTTGGCAAATGACAATTTTGCTCCCATACTATTTAGGGATTAAGCATGGGGGTAGCAGGATTTTATAGTTGGGCATAGACAAAGAAGACATAGAGCCAAGAGAGGGCATGTACATGCTACTAACAAAGTTAACTGTTTCTTAATGTTTGTCCCTCTGGGCACAAGTTTTCAAAGAGTTAATCTTGGGGAAAGAAAACGAAGGCACAGAGCTGAGAGAGTATGTGCAGGAATGTGCATAATTGCTGACAAAGTTGGAAGAGTTGGGGGATACTGAAGAATGCAAAACATCATTATGTTGCAATCTACCCCATCCTACAACTCTTACAATTATTCCACCCCCTCTTTTGCATAGATCTCTGAGCAGGTTTACAGCTTGTGATATTGAGAAATGAGACCATAACTACAACATAAACAATAACAAGATAGCAAATAATCAGTACTGTTAGTGAGCCAATAAAAAGAGTGTAACTTTAATTTAAGGATAGGTGAGTGCTAAGGCACTGGTGCCATTTGCATGCCCGTTAGGTATATATGCACACAAGTGGCACCAATCATGACACAAGTACCACCTTGAGCAGCAGTGAGCATTTTTAAGGCCATCTGGTTTTGGAACACTACTTTTTCCATTTGTTCAGTTTTTCCATTTAAAAGACTTACACTATATTTGTTTTTTTAAGAACATGAGCAGTGTAATCAGCTAAAGCTGTTACTTGTATTAGAGCATCTAAACCTCCAGCACTGGGGAGAGGTAAATATGATCTGGCTCATTGAGAGCTGTTTTGTTTTTCTCTCCATACAGTCTGTCATACAGTGATGTTTCAATCACATTCTAATGTGAACAGCCATCCCATGTGTTAGTGTGCAGCTAAATTAGAAGCATTATAGAAGCATTATGTCTTTTAATACACAAAAGAGTTCCAGTGCTTAGGATGCCATATTCAGCGACAATCTAGGTCAAATTGTCCCAAACATGTCACAGATGGGCGAGTCTTGTTTAGATGTTCTCCAAGTCAGTCTGGTTGTGGAATGTTGTTATGGCTGCAGCTCAATCAAGGAAGACAGATGAACTTAGATGAAGCAGGAAGGAACCCAGGGGCTCAAACATAAATGTTTAGTAGGTACCCTAACGTGAAGGTCTTCCTTTGTCACTAAAATCATTGTGAAACATTTTCCTGCAGGGCTTAGGATATTGGCTGCCACTGGGCAAGTGCCAGACTTACTATATCATACCTGCTGTCCTCTATAGGAGCAGCCTTTAGTGCCAGTTGCATCCTTTTAGGTTCTAACCACCTTACTCTGGCCATTATTTCCCTGGGGATATGTCTTTGTTGCAGTTTTCATATTGTAGCTTTGTTGGTCCTCTTGAGAACAGGAAGATGGGTTCCAGGGTTCCACCGGCCTGTCTCGTAGCATCCCCAGGCACTATGCAGCAGAACTAGTCTGGAGGCAGTGTCCACTGGAGAGCGAAGCTGACAGCGCCTTTTCCAGCAGGCAGAGTTACAGGTGTCTGTAGTAGCAAGGTGCTTCTATCTACCTCTGGGGCATGACGGGAAGGTGTGGCTGATATGTTTATAATTTTCGGGGTCATAGAAATCAGCTGTGCCAGTAACTGAAATGGGGAGACACCATGTACAGCACTAGAGCCTGGTTTAAATATGTAAGCACTTTAGTTAAAAACAGAGGTTAAATTTTTTTCTTCACATTTAAAAAAATAACTAAAAACTATAATTAGCAGCACTATATTGTTTTCCAATATTTTGCACACTAGTAACCAACAGAAGGTTAAAAATTTTTCTTTAAATTCTTATAACATTGTTTAAACATTTTCATGAAACTTTTATCAAATGACCGTAACCATTTTTACTACTGTTTTCTTTTAAGGAAGAAAGAACAAATCTTTTACAACTGTTTGGAATAAAAAGCTATGCTTTAGACTTGACCTTGAGGGAAGCAAAATGTTAAAAGTTGTCAGGTTTGAAACTATATTTGGTTTCTTATTTAACCAAAGCCAAGAGAAAGACTCAGCTCTTTTAAAAGTGAGAAGATTTGATATTTTTAAACAATCAAGGACATGATAAAGTCAACGTAAAGTATAAGAAGTTATGCTGATAGAACACAGACTTTCTGCATTTGGCACTGATTATTCAGAAAAAGCTTTTATAATTTCATATTTAAAAAAATGAAAAAAACCCAAACATGAATAATCCAAGGGAACTCTGTTACTTTATTAGAGAGCAAAGTAAATTTTACCTTGCATGATTATATTATTTGATACTAAGACCTTTAAAAATTTTATAGACCTATTAAATTTTTCTTAACTTTGACCATAATTTACTTTTCTGTGAACTTGCTGCAACTTACTCTATCTGTTTAGGTTTTGTTCCACATTTTCCTAACTTTGTAACAACTATTAATTTTATTTTGGAACAAAATTACACACTTTTCTTTTAATGAAACAAAGCATCCTTTATATCCCTCATGTTAGGTTACCAAAATAATTTTGGAAACTGTCTTTAAGCCAACATCCCACAATATACAATCACCATCAAAATTAAACTTGTCGGAATAATGCTAAATACTGAAATCACTTTAGTCAATGCATTTTTGCAATAGTAATATATAATTTTTAATACGAATTAATGGCACATGTAGGTATTACATTATCTTTGCAGTTTTGTTGAATCCTTAGGGGCGTATTAGCTTTATATATATGCCCACACTAAAGGCCACTGCACAAGACCAAAGCTGGGAATAAGCTTCACAGTTTTGTGTAACAGTTATCAAGTCAGAGTATTTGAGAAGGATTACTAATGTTTTTGCCATTTACCAACCCGTGGCTGCTTCTTTATGCCCACATTTTTAAAATGCAATCATGCAGCAGCCTCCTCAGTGAGCATGGGACTTATTAGGCTGATATGGGTTAAAGCTTCTGCTTCTTGGTTGCCAGGAGGAGAAATTTAATTAATTACCTGGCAGAGTATTCTTTTATAACTATAGTTTTATTTAAAACTATAATTTTTTACTGGTTTGACAATTTGTACCTTTGCTAATTCTTTAATTGTATCAGTTATTTCTTGATGTTTTCCTAGGCATTCCAGATTTTCTGAATCCAATTCTTTTTAGTTAACCATTGGCTAGATCTTTTGAACCCCTAATTTTAAAAACTGCAGCCAGCACTTTGTACCATCATTTCTTTTATTTAATTGCTCTGCAAGGCCTATTAAAAAGCAGAGGCAGAAGTCTGGAAATCTTTTTCTAACCACAATTCTTCCCTCAACCTGCAGAGTTCTCTGTCTTTCTGGGACTGTTCACTGTAGCTGGCCAAGCTGCACACGAGAACTGCAGCATAGTTAAGCAAGTGGGCGCTCACACGCCGTGCTGGGATTACCCCTGCAAAGTCTCCTTTCCCCATATTAGGGACTTTACAAATGGGAGAAATCATCCTGGGGTTGCCCCGCAGATCCTTACAGTCCTGTGGCCTGTTGCAGGAGGGTTATTAGTCCAGCCAGGGAGGTATAAACATCTCCCTGCTCTCTTAGCAGACCCCATTCATCCAGGAGGGTAGCCACCCCTTTCCACATAGATGTTTCAGGTCATCCCGGTATCCCCCTGGTGTGTCCCCTTTTCCAGGGTTCATGGCACCTGAGGCTGGGGTATCTTTAGCCTCCTGGCTGGCTCGCCAATTGTCCTGGACTAAAGGGGCTTTTTCAGCCAAGAGACTAAAGAAAACACCAAGCATGGACTGAGGCATGAAACTTTATTATAAGGACTTACTCACAGGAGTGAAGAAAAAAATTAATCTAAGAGTCAAGTTGCTCCGACCGTGGCTGATATAGAGCTCAGTTTGAAAGAGTTTCGTATTGATCAGGGGTGGGGAGCAGGGTTTTATCGTGGGCATAGACACAGAAGCCACAGAACCAAGAGAGGACATGCACATGTTGCTAACAAAGTTAACTCTTTCTTAAGTTTTCACAGAGTTAATCTTGGGGAAAGATAACGAAGGCAAAGAGCTAAGAGAGTGTGTGCAGGGAAGGTGCATAATTGCTGACAAAGTTGGAAGAGTTGGGGGATATTAAAAAATGCAAAAACACTGTTATGTTACAGGAGAAAGTTTCCAAGTTAAAAGTGTCTAACAGAGTGGTTTCTTTTGTATTGGTTTGCTCAAGATTTTTATGCTATCAAATAGGCATCATATGCCATGTGAAACGAAAGCCAGAAGTGTAGATTCAAGTGTTCAAAGCTTCCTCAGATCAAGAATCCTTTCTTTTTCTCTCTCTTTTTTCTGATGTTAAAGGCCCATATTATTATTTTCTCAGTGTTCTGGTCACTCTCTTCCTCCCTATCTCCCATGCTCATTTTTTTTTAACTTAGTATTAAATAAAAATGTTATCAGGGTGGGCCACGGTGGCTCAGCAGGCAGAGTTCTTGCCTGTCATGCCATAGATCCGGGTTCAATTCCCGGTGCCTGCCCATGCAAAAAAAAAAAGTTACCAAAGTCATAAACTCATGTTAACATTTTTAGCTAATGACTTTCTGTCTCATCTTGGGCAGTCTGGAACAAGGAATATATACTACAGATATAATATGCATGTTTTGACTGCTATAAATAATTTTCTGCTATGAATATTTCACACACTACTTACTACGCTCCGACAATGTTTCTAAGAAACATGTAACTGTACATAGATTCATTCAAAGAAATATGAGGGAGGGGAATTCTCTGGCTAAAGGAGAGTTTCCCTTGAAGAGGAGGGCGGGGAAAGAGGAAACAGATGTACCCAGGCATCAGTCTACCGAGATGCTGCAAAGGTGTGTGTCTTTACAAAATTCAACTTGGTAACTTGGTAGCATCTGTGTGTAGGGAGACAGGTGTGCAAAAATTATATTCCACTGACCCCCACCCTCAGGTGATGGCTAGCCTCAACACCATTGCCCTAAACCTCCCCATAACTAACTTTCCTTTCAGTGCCTTCATTGCTATTTCTTCCATGTAAAAGACTGCATATTTCATCTGTAAACCGTGCAGAAAAATAAGCAAGGGTAGGAAGAGCAACTTTGACTGTTTATTGACTATCATCATATTTCATCTGCAAGCTTTGCAGAAAAATAAGCAAGGGTAAAAGAAGCAATTTTGACTCTTTATTGACTATTATCAGGAACTGTATTAAACTCTGAGATTATAGGGTTGACCAAGTTAGGGAATTTATATGCTAGAGTGGGGAGGGGACAGACCTTAAACATATCCTTAATTATTTAAGCACAGTTTTTGAAAACGCTATGAAAGAGAAATATGGGACAGTGAAAACATAACAGAAGAAAATAAGGAGGGTTGGGTAAAGCTTCTCTGAGGTACCTGAAAAAGTGGTATTTAATTTTAAATTTGAATATAAGTCAATCAGCCAGATGAAGAATAGTTAGGGATCAGGGGGTGGGACAGGGCTCCAAGCGCAGGGACTGGAGCTTGGCACTTCAGGGGAACTAAAATCACCAGGAAGAGCACAGGCAAAAAGGGAGGTGATAGGAAATCAAGCTGACAGGGGCTAGTTAAGACAAACAAGGGCCAGGTCCCACAGGGTTTTTTATAGGTCATATTTGAAATGCAAGTCTTTGCGGTATATGCAAATGTGAAAAGCAAATGGGAAGCTAATGAAGAATTTTAAGGAGAGAGACATGATTAGATTTGCTTTTTATTTTAGCTTTACTGTAGAGAATGGATTGGGCAAGAGTGGGTGCCAGAAGTTCTTTCAGGAGACCATTTCAATTTTGCAGGTGAGAGATGATTATGGCCTTATATAGGGTGATGAAGTTGCACGAATAGTCTTTCTTATAATATTTCTTAATTTCACCCATTCAGTGGAATAGCTCATGGCATCAGGCTTGTCATATTATGTGGGATTTGTAGTTCAGGAAGAAAGAACAGATGGACTTCATTGCTTTTTCCAAAGAGTTGAGGAGAGACAAGTTGAGGAAAGACAATTTGAGAACAGTCTTAACTTTGGGACAGGTTTATATAGCTGCCCACATTGCTGAAAGATCTTCGGACGCTGGGCTTTCATTTCTACATAAATAACCTTGTTTTGTTTGGATCTACCTGCAAAACTACAAACGTTTTATTCAGAAGACAGTGATTTAATTTGCAATATCCTCAAGGGTGAAATGAACTGCTTTCTTCAAAGAGTATAAGATTGCATTGTTTGGGGGAAGTTCCAGTTTGTCTACTCCTTTGTGTATCACCAAAACAGTAACTTATGTTGCCCATTACAAGTCGGTCTTCTTGTAAGAATCAATCTTGTAAGAATGATTTATTGAGAGCCTATCACATACAACACACTGTGTTAGATATGTTGGCAGAAGTCATGAGCAATCAGAAGTGGTCCCTGGCATCTGAGAGCTTATATTTAAGAAAGAAGACATGTATTAAATGAATAATTTAATGATTACTTAATTGTCATTGTGATAGAGCTACAAAGGGTAAATTTTTAGAATACTGAATTCTAAAAACAAAATCCTGGTTGGGTAATACTCATGCATCCGAATGAGGAAAAATTTTAAAAAGGAGAGGCTATATTTTTTCAAGTATTTTCCAAAAATAACAGAAAATTTGAAATTTGGAAGCTGCAGAAAAGCATAATAAAGTAAAAAATATTATTCATCATTCTACTAATCAGAGGCAGAATATTTTCTATATTCTTTTCTAGGCCTTTTTTGTTTTCAGTGTGCATTTATTTGTTGTATACCTACCTGATGACATACCAAATTTTGTATTCTGTTTTTTGGGTTTATCGTTGTGGCAGATACAATTTCATCAAATTATTAGTTTATGCAATGCCATTTTTTTGGAATAGGATACGAAGCTATCAGATTAATATATCACTTTGACTTTTATTATGAAAGAAATAAAAGAGCATTTTAAACACATTTTAATGAATTCCCATGGGCCCTTTTCTAAGTTTTGACAGTTACCCACTTTTGGCAGATGAATTATCCTACCTCGGAGGGAAAAAAAGGTTCTTAATCTTAATCCCATCCCTGTGAGAGTTGGCAGACTGTTTTTCTTTCTCTTGACCCAGCAGTGAGCTTTACTCCTTGTACACTCTACTTGCTCCTTCCCCTGTCTGGCTACCTTGAGCCCAATCTTGCAGCTGTGGAAATGCAGAGAAAAATAACTTGAATTTCTAGGGAAAACAAACAAACAAAAAAGACAACCTCAGACCTTAACTATTCTAAATATCAAATCTGCCTTCGCTTCTCCTTCACCCTGGACCGTAAGGCTACCAGGGGCATGAGAGACTCCTGTGTAGTTCCTTGTCTCCCGACCCCTTACTTAGAGACTCCGCAAGGCCTAATCATTGCAAAGGAAAACATGGCGAACCAAGTGGTTCTAATCACAACCTCATTAAATCCAGCACCCACCACTGTGAAACCAAACTGTCATAAACACAGTCTGTGTAAATCAATCATCCAGTCTAGATGTCTTCCAGTGCTTTGCCTCCAACCCATTACCAGCTCTCAAAATACTTGCTGTCCTTTGTTTCCATGGAGTTGACTTCAACTTTCTCTCCCCTGCTTTAGCAGCCCCTGGATAAAGTCATCCTTGCGTGTTTAACATTGCCCAGTGCAGTTTTTCTTTGACGGTATGAACCCATTATAAATAGGACCATTTGAAGATGTTATTTTTACTTAGGGTGTGGCCAACTAAATAAGGATGGGGCGTAATGCTATTACTGGAGGCCTTATAAAGAGAAAACCACTGGGAAGAGTCAGATGTTGGAAGTCAACAGACCCAGAGGTCGACGAAGCAGAAGTCAGTGAACCTGGAAGAGAAAGGGGGATGGCGTCTCTCTTGTGCATCACCCTGTGACAGGTTAAGCCCAGGACTGAGGAGCTAGCACCAAGCACCACAGACTTTGGGGAGGAAGTAGTACCTGCCTGATGTCTTGATTTTGGATTTCTCCTAGCCTCAAAATGGTGAGGATAAATTCCCATTGTTCATTCTGAGGTATTTATCTCAGCAGAATGGGAAACTAAGATAACCATATTAAGTCAATTTTGTTTCATTGATCTCAATGTATTTGTCTTTAAAGTGGAGTACTTTAAATCCCAATATTTCAAATACTTCCAAATGTGTATCTGATAAGTGCTATTTTTATATAATTAAAATGCCATTATCAATCTAAAAAGCCACACTTTCTTAATGTCACCTAGTAGTCCATATTCAAATATCCCCAATTGTCTCAAACGATGCTTATTTATTTACTTTTTTACAGTTGATAGAAGCCAAACACTGCATGTCAGTATGTTGCTCAATTTCATTCAATTTCTAACAACCTCGTAGACCCTCACTTATGTCATTTATTTGGAAAGAATCCAAACTATTTGTCCTGTGCCATATCACACATTCTTGATTTGATTGATTGTTCTTTTGGGACTTGTTTTATTTGTTCCTTTCACCTCTGTATTTCCTATAAACTAATAAGTTCTATATAGAGACTTGATTGGAGTCAAGTTCGATTTCTTTTTGTCTAAAATATGTCATAGTCTGGTGTGGAGAGCCGCCTCCCGGGTCGGGCCTAGTGGACACGCCGCAGCTTGCCCTAGAGTTCCCCCCGCCCATCGAGTGAGCCAAGATGGCGCCCGCATCCTGCCTCCGCGTATGACGTACGCGCCCGCCTGCCCTGTCTACCAATCACCCTTGTATACGTGGCGTTAGCCCATTGGGTTTGGATTTTGTATATAAAGGCGTTACCCGGACGGGGAGGGGAATAACCCACAAGGAGCCGTACCTGACGGCCGCATAGAGGTTGTTCCCCCGTGGGGTGTCTTCCCCCGCGTGGAGCCAGTATTAGAGAAAGCTTGCTTAACCCCAGTAAAGATCTGTACTCACAACCGCTGCGTGTTCCGGACTCGTATCTTCACCAAGGTTAGTCTGTCTGCGTCTATCTCTCTCTCTCTCTCTCTCCGGCCCGGCTCTCGCCGGTTGGGCCTCCTGGTGTGTCGGTCTGCCGAACAGCTGAGGCGTCGTGCGGTCCCGAGGCCAGTTCCTTTTCTTTCTGGGTCAGCGTTTCCTTTCGGAGCGCAGCGCCTCTACCTGTGTCCTCCGCGCGGCTCGCCGCCCTGGGGCCCATGGTGGGTCCTGCCGGACGTCTGCAGGCGAGGTCGGGCCGGAGACCCGCTGCCTGGAGCGGACTGGAGGCCGCCGGGCGGGAGGAGCGCGGCGCCTGGGCCCGTCGACCCGGGAGCTCTTCGTTGCACCAGCGAGGCAAGGCACGGGACGGCAGCCAGGCCCTGAGCTGAGTGAGAAGTCGCGGACAAGTGGTGGCCCGTACGGGGACCCTCTCTCTCTGAACTTCCGGAGTTCGCAGTGGACTTTCTGTGCCTGATCACCGCGGAAAGGTGAGTACCTATTATTAAGTGGGAGTTAAGGGCCGCGGGTTTTCAGGTAGCCCCGGTGACTCGGGAGAGCTCCCCGAGTGATTAAAAGACAGTGCCGACTGCAATCATGGGGCAGTCAGAAAGTTCGCCTCTGCTAGCTCCTTTAAGAGCAGACGGCTCCTGTAAGAGTGAGCCGCCAATTCATAAGCCGACCGAGCCCAGCAATAGTCCCGACACCTCTGACTCTGAGTCAGATAGTGATGGGACCGAAGGTGCGGATGCGCCCCCGTTAATCGACTGGGAGAGGCCCCCTGTCTCGCCCACGCAGCCCTCCGCCCCGCCAGTGGTCACTGTAGGGGCGCGGCAGTTTCCCAGTGATCCCGGCAAGAAACCTCACCGAGAGCTCCCCCTAGTGTCCGAATCTGGTAATTACGCTGGTCCGCCTTTGCGGAACCCGGAACCCCTTGCAGGCGGGCCGGGGGAGGGGCATCTACAGCTGTATCCCCCACCTGAATACTTAGGCCCTCAAGACCCCATATCATCAACAAGTGGAAGGAGGCATTTCTGGAAATGGGCCCCCTCTTTAACCTTTAGACCTTTCGGTATACTAGGTGGGTACCAACCGCTTAAGCCAGAGCCAACCCCAGAAATGTACCCGGTTATCATTAATCCCCAGGGTAACAATCAGTATGAAGCATATGATTACAAAGTATTAAAGGAGTTGAGGCAAGCCGTCCATCAGTATGGCCCCAATGCCCCTTTCACATTGAATTTGGTTGAGAATCTTTCTGCCCTGTGCCATACTCCCGCAGATATATACCAGCTGGCCCGTGCTTGTCTGCCACCGGGCCGATATATAGATTGGAAAGCATGGTTTGAGGAGTTAGCTGAAGAGCAAGCCGCAAAAAACGCGGCGGGGAGACGCGGTGGTTGGAGTGCAGATATGCTACTAGGGAAAGGTGCCCACTCACAAAACCAAACAGGGTTCCCTACAGAAGTCTATGGACAGATCTTTCGTTGCTTCATAGGCGCCTGGAAAAAGTTAGCAGGTCAGGGAGAAGCTCAAGCTTCACTTAGCAGCATACACCAGGGCCCCACTGAACCATTCGTAGACTTTGTAGCCAGGATGCAAACTGCAGCTGAGAGAATTTTCACAGACCCAGGAATAGCAGAGACTGTAGTTAAACAAATGATATTTGAGCAGTGCAATAAAGAGTGCAAAGTAATTCTAGTACAAATTAAGGGAAAGAGCTTGACGGACTGGGTTCGGCTGTGCAGGGACGCTGGCAGCCCGTTAACTAGTGCAGGCCTAGCTGCCATGCTGGCCAGCTCCTTACGAATAAATGCAGTGCAAACCGAAAACCCAGGAGCAAAGCCTAAAGGATGCTACCAATGTGGCCGATCGGGACACATAAAAAGAAATTGCCCTAATAAGGACCAACCAACCACCGCCCAACAATCTAATAAGCCTCATGCGACAGCCAGACTCTGTGGCCGTTGCCATAAGGGACCCCATCGCGCAGAAGACTGTAGATCAGCCTTCGATGCGCAAGGTAAGCGCCTTTCTGGCCGTCCTGAGCAAATTCCAAAAAACGGGCAGAGGGGGTCCGCCTTTCCGGTGGGCCCCCTTACTGGCAGTGTGGCGACGCAGTACCCATCCAGCTCCGCGCCTCCCATGGATCAGCAGGACTGGACCTCTGTGCCACCTCCAGGCTCGTACTGACCCCATCTATGGGAGTCCAATCAGTGAGAACCTCCTTTAAAGGGCCCTTACCGCCAGGTACAGTGGGGCTCCTTTTAGGGAGAGCATCTACAGCCCTGAAGGGACTAACAGTGATACCAGGTATTGTGGACCCAGAGTCCACAGATGACGCCCGGATTATGATACAATCTCAGCAAGGCACCTTAGTTATTGAAGAGGGTGATAGGATAGCACAGCTTCTACTCCTACCCAGCTTGCATGCACTCCTTCCAAGCAGAAACAAGCAGAGAAAAGATAAGGGAGTTAGGTTTACTGAAGGAGTTTTTGAGGGCCTTCATATGTCCTTAGAGAATCGACCCATGTTGACTCTTAAAGTGCAAGGCCGACCCTTCTTAGGCCTGCTAGATACCGGGGCCGATCGGTCGATTATAAGACAGCAAGAATGGCCCCCTGCCTGGCCGACGTGCAAGGCGGAAGAAACCATTAGAGGAATAGGCCATGTCTCAGCACCCATGCTGAGTGCAACTGCCCTTCATTGGGCAGATGAAGAGGGACATCAAGGTAATTTTCAACCCTATGTACTAGCCTTGCCCGTGTCCCTATGGGGAAGAGATATTCTAGCAAAAATGGACGTTACCTTGACCAGTAACTGTTCTCCAACTTCAAAAAATCTGTTAAAAGGAATGGGATACGTCCCTGGCAAAGGATTGGGAGTCTCGTTGCAAGGGCATACAGCGTCCATACAGGCTGCCCCCAATTCTGATAGACGAGGCCTGGGTTTTTCCTAGGGGCCACTGAGGGGAGACTCCCACCCACGCCTATAAGACTCAGGTGGAAAACCAATACTCCGGTGTGGGTGCCTCAGTGGCCCTTACCAAAGGAAAAACTTTCAGCACTCCACGCTCTAGTATCAGAACAGCTAAAAAAGGGCCACGTCATTCCTTCCACATCACCTTGGAACACTCCCGTATTTGTCATAAAAAAGAAATCAGGTAAATGGAGACTGTTGCATGATTTAAGAGCCATCAGCAACTGCATGGAGTCCTTAGGACCTGTTCAAATGGGGTTGCCACTCCTCTCGGCCCTGCCAAAACACTGGCCTGTTTTTATCTTAGATCTTAAGGACTGTTTCTTCTCCATTCCACTTCATCCCGAAGACACTCCAAAATTTGCGTTTACTGTGCCCTCTCTTAACCATGAGGAGCCATGCCACCGCGTCGAGTGGACAGTCCTGCCCCAGGGCATGACTAATAGTCCCACCATGTGCCAGCTATATGTTGCTGCAAAGCTGGCCAACACTCGACAACAGTTCCCCCAAGTAAAAATCATTCACTATATGGATGACATTCTGCTTACCCATAAAAACACTGACATTCTCAAGACAGCTCTATCACATTTAGTCCTCACACTTAGAAAAGTCAACCTAGAAGTAGCCCCTGAGAAAATTCAGATGGCAGAAGTTTCCACCTTCCTAGGAGCAAAAATCACGCCTACTCATCTCTCCCCTCAGAAAGTGTCTCTCAGGCTAGATACCATACATACCCTTAACGATCTGCAAAAACTTTTAGGAGATATCAATTGGGTCCGCCCGTACCTAAAGCTGCCCAATGCCAGACTAGCGCCCCTATTTAACTTGCTGAAAGGAGATTCGAACATAACCTCGCCCCGGTGCCTCACTCTAGAGGCGAGACAAGCGCTCAGCCAGGTAGAACAGGCACTCAGTAGCGCTGCTTTAACAAGAATAGACCCCCAAAAGCCCTTTGAAGCCTGCTTGTTGCCGACAGAATTCCAGCCCACGGCAGTGCTATGGCAACAGGGGCCTTTACTCTGGATCCACCCTGGAATTTCACCTAAAAGGAGTTTAGAGCACTATCCTACAGCGATTGCAGGGCTGGCATTAGAGACCGTCAAAAAAGCCGTGCAGCATTTTGGCCAACAACCAAAAAACCTCAGAGTACCTTACTCCACCCAACAACTTGAAATACTTACTGGAGCTATAGATCAATGGGCCATCCTCCGATGTACCTTTTTGGGAGAAATTGATAACCAATACCCAAAAGATCCCCTCTTACAATTCGTCACCCGTCACCCAGTAATCTTTCCTAAGGTAACTTCATCTAGGCCACTAGCGAACGCTCTCACCGTGTACACAGACGGTTCCAGCTCCGGTTCAGGAGCATATTGCATAGAAGGAGGTTCTCCTAAAACTGTGTTCTTCCAACCACAGAGACCTCAATGGGTAGAGCTGCAAGTTGTTATCACAGTCCTGAAAGAACTTACCGACCCCCTAAACATTGTATCCGATTCCCTTTATGTAGTGAACTCTGTAACAATTTTAGAAACGGTGGGAATTATAAACCACTCCTCCTCAGTTAGACCATTCTTTCTCAAACTTCAAGAGACAATATATGCCAGACGATGTCCTTTCTTCATAACCCATATTAGAGCCCACACAGGCCTGCCAGGCCCCATGGCACAGGGAAATCACGTAGTGGATGTGGCCACCCGACAGCCACATATCTTCCCTGCGCTGACACCGTATCAACAGGCCCAAGAGTTTCATACTAAATTTCATGTCAATGCAAGCACCTTAGCCAGACGGTTTCACATACCGCATGCAGCTGCCAGAGATATAGTCAGAGCCTGCAATAATTGTGCAGAACAGAGGGTAGTCCCTTCAGTTGGAGTTAACCCCAAGGGCCTCATCCCGGGGGACATTTGGCAGATGGATGTCACTCATCATCCAGAGTATGGCAAAGCCAAATATCTACATGTGTCAGTAGACACATGTTCTCAAATTATATTCGCATCTGCTGAAACAGGAGAGAAAGTCCACCAGGTTATTGCTCATTGCCTCGCCGCTTGGGCGGCTTGGGGCAAGCCAAAAATATTAAAGACAGATAACGGACCTGCTTACACCAGCAAAGCCTTCCAAAGATTTTGTGCAAATATGGAAGTGCAATTAAAACATGGTATCCCCTACAACCCTCAAGGGCAAGGAATCATTGAAAGAGCACACAGGTCTCTTAAAGACTTGCTCAAAAAACAGAAAGGGGGAATAGGCCACGGCCTGTCCCCGAAGGCTCAACTGTCTGTAGCCTTATTTACATATAATTTTCTAAATGAAAACTCACAAGGAATGACACCTGCTCTTCAGCACACTACTCCGAGTCCTCCACATAGAGGTCTAGTCCGTTGGAAGGATGTCCTGTCAGGACAATGGCAAGGCCCTGACCCAGTGCTCAGCTGGGCCAGAGGCTCTGTTTGTGTTTTTCCCCAGGAACCAGGACGTCAACCTGTGTGGGTTCCGGAAAGACTGGTGAGAACCGTGACGTCGCCCGAGGACGCCAAGGAACTGTTGCCCAGAAAATTGATAAGCCTCCAACCAGAGCCACCGGATCCGGTCTCCAACTCTGCTGATGATGGCGACGACCGAAAAGATGACAACAACAGTGCAAGTGACCCTCCGACCGAGTAGAAGAGAGACTAACTTTAACCCCACTTTTCCCACTACGAGCTACTGTGGGACCAAGTCACCTCATGGTTCTCTTGGCCCAGGTTGACCACTTGGATTCTTTTAGCAGTGGGATTCTTAGTAACTCTGCTCATTGTTAAATGTTTGTTAGAACGCTTGTTCCAGACGCAGCAACAGCTACGCGTCACCACTATGTTGGCTATGTCACTCGCCCCTGATGCTCCTGGCAACGACCGTCCCGCTACCCAGTCCTTCCCCTCACTGTATGACCCGTCCCGGCCACTCAGGGCGGGGCGCTCGAAAACAGGATCTGCTGCAAAGCCCATGGCCGTGTCCCGGGTGTAAAAGGCGGCACCAGAAGTCATAATTTTTGTCTAAAGGATGATCTCTACGGCGGAGTCACGGTCCTGGCCAGACTAGACTCCGGCCATTGCACAGAGACACCTAATGACACTCTCGGCTCTGGTTGCCGCTCTCCTGCCCCCCTACATAACCCAGTTGCGAGGCGAAGCACTGCAGGGAGAGTCACGTGGTTTCCAGCTCACGGGCTCTCCGGTCTCTATATGAGGTGAGCATTCTGGTCGGTGCCAGAGGTTCAGCCGCAAGATGGCTGGAGCCTAGTCCAGACTCCCCAAAGCACCAAATCATGTAGTGGGCCTCTCAGGCTCATG
Source organism: Tamandua tetradactyla (assembly GCF_023851605.1). Classification (NCBI taxonomy): domain Eukaryota; kingdom Metazoa; phylum Chordata; class Mammalia; order Pilosa; family Myrmecophagidae; genus Tamandua; species Tamandua tetradactyla. The sequence continues at coordinate 128,327,792 of NC_135327.1, read as the reverse complement.
GGAGCACACTCATCAATGGAGACACTGGGTCAAAATGAATAAAAAAGGGGGAGATGTGGAGAGCCGCCTCCCGGGTCGGGCCTAGTGGACACGCCGCAGCCTGCCCTAGAGTTCCCCCCGCCCATCGAGTGAGCCAAGATGGCGCCCGCATCCTGCCTCCGCGTATGACGTACGCGCCCGCCTGCCCTGTCTACCAATCACCCTTGTATACGTGGCGTTAGCCCATTGGGTTTGGATTTTGTATATAAAGGCGTTACCCGGACGGGGAGGGGAATAACCCACAAGGAGCCGTACCTGACGGCCGCATAGAGGTTGTTCCCCCGTGGGGTGTCTTCCCCCGCGTGGAGCCAGTATTAGAGAAAGCTTGCTTAACCCCAGTAAAGATCTGTACTCACAACCGCTGCGTGTTCCGGACTCGTGTCTTCACCAAGGTTAGTCTGTCTGCGTCTATCTCTCTCTCTCTCTCTCTCCGGCCCGGCTCTCGCCGGTTGGGCCTCCTGGTGTGTCGGACTGCCGAACAGCTGAGGCGTCGTGCGGTCCCGAGGCCAGTTCCTTTTCTTTCTGGGTCAGCGTTTCCTTTCGGAGCGCAGCGCCTCTACCTGTGTCCTCCGCGCGGCTCGCCGCCCTGGGGCCCATGGTGGGTCCTGCTGGACGTCTGCAGGCGAGGTTGGGCCGGAGACCCGCTGCCTGGAGCGGACTGGAGGCCGCCGGGCGGGAGGAGCGCGGCGCCTGGGCCCGTCGACCCGGGAGCTCTTCGTTGCACCAGCGAGGCAAGGCACGGGACGGCAGCCAGGCCCTGAGCTGAGTGAGAAGTCGCGGACAGTCTGGGCTGTGCATTCCTTATTGCATCACATCAAAGGTCCATATGATCTGGTTGTTCCATTTTTTGATGATAAGATGGATCAGGTGTTGTCAGCTTGAAGTTGAGCTCACCTCAGCCTTTCTTTTAATAGTTTTAATATTTATTGATGAGTATTGACTAGATTCATGACTTCATCAGGGTTTGCAGAATGTTACTTTTCTACTTCTCTCATGCTTCCTGCATTAGCTATTTATGAAGATGATTCCCTCATTCACAATTTGGTTTCTCCATAAGATTGCGTACAGATGAGACCTAATTCTTTCCCTTTATTTATTACCTTTCAGAATAATGAATTATGCCTTTAGTAGCGACAAAAGAGGTGCTTTAACTTTCTAATTTTCATTGTGAATATATGCAGTTTTTATACTAGTCTTTTCATTCTTTTTGATAATTCAGATTTCCCAACTTTGAGCAGTGAGCACCTGTTTCGGTAAGTTCCTGTGCCCTTTGGCATGATTACCTTTGTAATGAATGTTTTCCTTACACTCTGGTCTAACAAAATCTGCCAGGCTCTTGTGCATTTCTTGTCCCAGAAATGGAAGCAGTTGTTACTCCTTATTGCCTTAGTATTACATAGGGGAAAACTGTATCAAAGTTTGAGTCTTTTATTAGGCATTAGATCGCTTTTAAAGTTTCAATTTGATATTTGGCGTTAACACTTTTATGCATAGAGCTTTCTTAGGATATTCTAAGGATAGATTTAAAAAAGTACCACATGGTAGGTCATGTCCCTTCTAACACTATTGTTACATTTTGCCAAACTTTCTCCCAGAATGTTATATCAACTTATACTCCTAGAAGTAGTATTGATAAGTGAAGTTGTTCTACACTTCAGATGTCTACCATCATAAATAAATGGTGCAAAGAATATCCTCATATATCCCATATGAACTTTTGTGAAAATTTCCTTGGGATTTCTGAGTGTGTAAACATGAATAAATAGTGCCATATTATTTTCCACAACAGTGTATTAAGATTTCCATATACCCACTTCCTCAAGGCTTGGTGTTATAATTTTGCCACACTAGAATGTGTAAAATACTGTCTCATTGCTTTAATTTGCACACCTAGGAATTTTGATGATTTCAGGCATCTATTTTGAGATTATTATGTATATATTCCCTTTTCATGTTCTTTGGTCTTGGCCTTAAAAATAGCAATAAATTTATTGAGGTATTGATAATCTGTAATTCCCACATCTCTGTGACCTCTTCTGGATTTATTTTTCATCATTTGAGTACTTCCCTCCCAAAATATTTTCATTGTGGGCCTTTGTGTGGTAAATCTTTTGAGGTCTTACATTTTTGAACTTTTTTTTTTCACTCTTATATTTAAATGATAACATGGCTGGATATAAAATTATAGGTTTAAAGTGCTTTTCTTCCGATATTTAAAAATCTTAGTCTGTTGAATTCTTGCATATGGAGATGCTGTTGAGAATTCTAATGGCAGGAATATTTTTGTTCCTTTGGTAGAAGACTTGACTTTTCATTTTGGAATCATTTAGAGTTTCTTTGATAGTCTTAAATAGTAAATTTATACTATTTAACAATATAGTAATAATATGTTATTGCAGGACTTTCCTTTATCTCTCATTGTATGAGCATTTTCAATGTAAACTCTCTTATTTAAGGGTAATTCTTTCTTTAAATAGAGGCGTAATACAATGTAAAGATTATTTTAACTTTTGGTTTTTTTTAAAAAATAAATTCAGGTGGAATATTTTATAGGTTTTTTTTTTTTATTTAATGAGACACTTATACTTAATGAAACACACTTATACTTAATGAAACACTTATTCTTCTTATTTTGACCTGTGAGCTCATTGTCCCTTAGGGGTATGATCCTGTCATGGTCAGGTTCATGTGTCAACTTGGCCAAGTGGTGGTACCTGTTTGTCTGGTTGGGCAAGTGCCGGCCTGACTGTTGCAATGAGGACATTTCATAGAATTAGATCCTGGTCGTGTCAGCTACATCCACAGCTGGTTCCATTTGTAATCAGCCAAAGGGGGAGGGTGTCTTCTGCAATGAGTGATGCTTAATCTAATCAAAGGATGCCTTTTAAGGAAGGTTCAGAAGAGACAGGCTCTATTCCTGCTTCCGCTGGGAGCCTCTCCTGTGGAGTTCGTCCAGACCCTCCATCGGATGCGTCGGCTTCACAGCCTGCCCTGCGATTTTGGACTCTGAGTTCCCGCGGTCACGTGAGACACTTTTATAAATTTTATATTTGCGAGTGTTGCCTGTTGATTCTGTTTCCCCAGAGAACCCTAACTAACACAGATTCCCTCTGTTTAGGAAGGTGAGTTGAGGAAGAACTGAGGTCCTGCTTCCAGGCTTTTCTTCCTGAGGTGAGCTTAGGGAGGTAGGAAGCATAAACCCAGATGTGGAGAGCCGGGGCCCAGCAGACCCACTCTTGTTCCTCCCATTTTCTTCCTCGGCCCTATACGTGGCCTCTGTTCTACCTCCTGGAAAGCGTTAGGGAGAAGCAGCTTTAGGAGACTGTCTCTTAGGTTGTAATTCATGAGCCCTGGAGGATTGGACAGGAAGGGGTGTAAACGTGAGTGCCTGGGTGCAACCTCTCACTGCACACCTGTTTAAACAGACTGCGCACCTCAGCAGGGCTTGTGCGGTCTCCTGATATTATCTTGAAATATTTGCACTGACAATTTGGACGGTTGGCGTTGATTTTTTTTTTTTATGGTGAAAGCTCAGGAAATGATCGTCCCAAACATACAGAGGCGAGGCTAGAGCAATATTTACAAGGTTTTACTCTACCAACCCTCTCACTGGTCCTCCACTGTCCTCCAGGCAAACCCTGCCCCTCCACACAACGGTTAGGTCAAACTTTAGTACCCTTACGGAGAAGTTAGTTTCGGAAAAACATGTTTCCCTCTCCCTATAGTTATTCCAGGATTAATTTTACAGAAGAAGCCGGAAGCTGCATGTTAAGTTGCCATCTGGGCAGGAACCAGAAGTTCCTACTATATTGAATAAATATTTTTTTCACAAGCCGATGTCCTGTTTCATATGGCATCTGTTCTTTCTTTTGCCTATTTATCCTTTGGGGTATTTATTTTTCTCATTGATAGAAATGAACTATGAATAGATAATGGACATTATGATTTTCCTTACATAATTGCAATTTTTTCTCATTTTTTTGCTTGCTTTTTATATATTGTTGATGATTTAAAGAAATTCTATACTTTCGACATAGATGATTTTATCTGTCTTTTTAGTATGATGTCCTCCATTATTTTTAAGTGCAGAAAGTTCTGGGAAGTCAGAGGAGTTAAGGGTAGGAAGCATTTAAGTATATAAGATGGCCGTATAGCCAGGCATCTTGATAAACGTAAAGGAAAAATCATGTTACAAAAGTTTTAAAGTCATGTTAATCAACGACTAGTGGGAGGGAGAAAAATGCTCAGACTGAATTTGACGTTTATGAGAATTATTTAAAAAATGAAAAAAAATTTAAGGCATTGTTTGGAACAAGGAGTAACCATGATCCAGGAACCAAGATTCAAAAGTCTTATGTTTTGAATGCATTCCGAGACATTCTGCATGGATTAGTTTACATATTATTTTGTGGCTTTGATTCTCAGGTTTTTTTATTCTTTCAAATGAGCACAACGATGTAGTGAAATTATATACTTAACATAAATTTAAAGATGTGGTGATAATGCCATTTTGCATTTAATAGGAATCTTATTTCTTAATCAATAGTAATAATAATATTAACAAGAAAGGAATCGACCAACTGCCTGGAGAAGATAGGAAAGAGTTAGTAGGACTGTTGAATTATTTTATGTTCATCTTCACTGAACACAAAACCTGGCTTCACTCATGTGGGAAAAATTATAGAATAATACCTCAGTACTTTCAGTGAGTCCAGATCAGATGGTCTACTCAAATTTTATATCCAATTTTCCACTTAAACATCCAGGATTGATTATATTCTCACTCATGATACTCCCATGGGGACTTGCCCACCTACATTGGTTAAAGTTTGGATGGATATAAAAAGTAAATCAGACATCAACACTATTGTGTTGGTTAAGATATAAGGTCATTGGAAAGTAACAGAAACTCTAATCAGTGGCGAAATTGAGAACAGTTCCTATTCTTAGACAGGTAACAATTTGTAGGTAGATATTCCATGACTGATAGGTTGGCTCTACTCCACCCAGCCTTCCAGAGACCCCCACCCCTTCCAGGGTGTCGTGCTGTAGGAGTGCTGCCATTGCCTGCCCTGTTCCCTGTAGCTCGCTGCCATGATTATGTCTCAGGCAGCTGAATGAAAAGCAGAGAGGAAAGGCCATTCCCCTCCCTCTAAGGAGACACAGCAGAAGTTACACAATTCACTTCCTCTTATATTCCAGGGGCAGAAATTCATCACGGGTTTGCTATTGCTATATGTGCTGCTGAGGAATATAGCTTTTATCCTACTTAGTCAAATGCCAGTTAACCATTAGGGATTTTAATTTTCAGTGAGATGCAGAAAAATGGATATGAGGGACTATTAACTGCTTCTGCACATGAGTTCTATGAATGTTGGAGTGTCTTCCTTACTATTCAAATCCAAATTTTTATCTTTTTCTTTTATTTGCAGTTGAACCATTGTGTTTTAAACTCCTAATAACTATAGATTTGTAAGCTGAGCAGAATTCCTGGAAATTTTTGAATAAGCAGTTTATAATCATTTTGGAAGATACAAAGTGATCACTCAGATATATATGGTTGGCCCACTATAAATTCCTTTAAAGCATGAATAGTGAGAGAAGGATCACTGGGTGGAAGTGAGGAAAACTCAGTCATTTAAAATATGTTAATATCGTTATTCATTCTTTGGATAAATATTTAAATTTTACATGCGATGAATCATTTTCCAAACCAGTTAACTTTGTTTTCTCAAGTTAATTTTGACTTGTACTTTTCCTTCACGTTTAAATCTTAGTCTCTCTTTGGTGAGTCCAATTTCTTGAGTCAGTGATCAGCTTTTCAGCATCCGTCCCCTCTGTCTGTCATTTCTACATCCCTCCCTCTGCTTTCTGGTCAGTATCTCAATACTGTACCACTGCTATCATTACAGCCCAGCCTTCCCCAGCATCCAGGATAAGTGAGAAGCTTATGTCACACCATGGTGATGGGGATCCAGTTTCACTGGCTTCTTCTAACCTGGGGTTGAGAAGTAGTTCCTGGGCTATTGTCTTTGCTAGTGACCTTGACGTCTCTTTTCTCAGTGGAGTCAGTCCATGGTGTTTGCTCCCAGATATACCAGCCATCTTCTAATGCTGTCTACTCCCTTCCTCATTCAGGTCTCACCAGTGGTACAAATGCTCAAATATCTGACTGCCAGTTCCATTCTTTTCCTGGTTTGGAAAGTCAACCCTGTACCCTTCTCTCAGAAAATCATGATCCTCTTGATAAACATGCTAGCTTCAGCTTTCTTCTGAATCCACCAGTAGGACACTGGAATTCCTGGATCCACTGAACGTCATACACAGCTTCAGAGAAACAGGGGACTATTTCAAGCCCATCTACCTGGCTCCTTCCATGAGAAATGTTCATTTTTATCACTATGGCACCATGTTGACTTTAAGCCTTATCTGAAAGGCATCCAGTGATTGAATGTTGTATCTGGGAAGGTGTTGTGGGTTGAACTGTGTCACCCAAATGGATATGTTCAAATCCGAACCCCAATACCTGAAGATGTGATCTTATTTGGAAATAGGGTTTTTGCAGATGTAATTAGTTAAGATGAGATCATACTGGATAGGATGGGACCTAAAGCAGTGATACTGGTGTCTTGTAAGAAGAGGGAAATTCGAAGACACAGATGCAGTGGGTTGATGGCCCTGTGAAAATAGAGGGAGAGGTTGGAATTATGCTACCATAAGCCAAGGAATACCTGGGGCCAGTGAAAGCTGGAAGGGACAGGGAAAGAACCTTCCCTGGGGTCCTCAAAGGACGCATGCCCTGCCAACCTTGAGTTTGGCTTCTAGCCTCCAGAAGTATGAGAGAGTAAGTCTCTGTTGTTGTCAGCCACACAATTTGTGGTCCTTCTCTATGGCAGACTAAGGAAACTTATACAGCCAGTGAGCATAAACTCCTTTATTCTGGAATTCTCCTGAACAATTTCCATATTTTTTTATGGTCATCGTTGACTCCCCTCCCAATTCCCATTTAACTCTGTGGCTCCTGGAGGACTGTGTAAGGAAGTTTTCCTCTTTCCCTCAGACTTTTCTTTTCATTTTCTCATCCTTTAAGGCAGGGATTGTCGTAAATAATTCCTTTCTGCTTTTTAAGACAGTATTTGCCCTCCACTTGCTGGTAGAAATAAGTATTAAGCTCATATATGTCATAATAACAGAAATCCAAAATTTAAAATTCAACAAAGAAAACAGATCCAGAAGACCTGGTTTCAATTCTTGGTGCCTGCCCATGCAAAAAAAAAAAAAAAAAAAAAAAAAAAAAAATATATATATATATATATATATATATATATATACTGCACTGCTACAGAGTGGAAGGACAAATTTTCCAGGCAGAAGGAAGAGAACATAACGAGCCCCAAGGTGGGAAAAAAGCAAAGCCAGGGAGGTGGAAATGGAGAAGGCAACATGAATGTCCTAGGAGATAAGGTGGGGACAATGCTGGGCCAGAGAATGAGGTGTCCCCTAGACTTTGTAAGGAGGTTTTGTTGAGAATGTATTTATGTTAAGGTAAGTAACGAAGATGCAGCTTCTTCTCATTCCTGAAAAGATAAAAGCAAACAACAGTATAACCTTTCTTTTCTGGGCATCCTGCACATTTTATTTCAGTCTGAAAAATCTGACACCTTCCATGCTTCCATGGAGGAAGTACAGAATGTATGCTGACACAGGAAACCATGGATGATGGGCTTTTCATGGGTGGGGTGCGTGATGATATTAGACATGCACCACTGTGTCTCTATCCATGCCTGCTGCTGCCATTCTGTCACCTTTGCTAGTTGTGACAAATAGAAAGAGGCAACATGTCCTGGGTCAAGGTTGCACAAGGGTTTTTCAGGCCTGGGGGTCATTTTAATGGCAGTTTTAGAATCTGGTTTGGTCCCAGTCAACAGCAGAAGGGAGATGACTTCAAACACAAGGGTAACATTTGAAAGCAGCATGGGTGGTCTGAGTTGTAGGGCTTTTCTTCAAGTCCATGTGCCAAACCTACACACCTCATGTCTGAAGAAAGCTTGCTGCTTTCATTGAGGAAAGAGAAAGGATAGAGGGTTGGATATAGCCATTTGCTCAGGGGGGTTTGTATCATTTGCTTTTTTTGCCTGCAAAAGACCGACATTGAAATTGGTTTTCTGCCTCCTCTGAGGTGCTTGCGCTGTAGGGAATAACATAGCACTTCAGCCTGAACTCAGACATCATTTGCCATTTTCAGTGTAGCATGTACTTATCTTTTTCAGTGAAAGCAAATTTTTGGGAGCATTCTAATTGAATTGTTTATCAGTGGTTTTTATTTCATCAGTTTCAAAAGATGATCAGTGTGGATTTAAAGAATAGATTAAAATCACTAGGAAAAGTTTCCCAGGTACTTAATGAGGACAAATTTTAAAAAGAGAAAAGAAAAATAAAACAATGTTTTCAATTTTATTTCTCCTGAAAAATGTATTGTGTAGTTTATACGATGAGCTGAGTCAAGATGTCAGTGATCTGAAATTCCACCTTTACTACTAAGGAGCTTAATGGACTTGGGCAAAAAGCTCTTTGATATGCTATTGGGTGGGCTTTCTGAAATAAAAGGATTTGAATAGGTGCTTTATTATTTTTCTTCTTGTGTTTTGCCATACTGAAGATTTCTAAATAGCTATTTTGGAAAATGAGTACAAGTTCTTTGCTGGAACCCTGGGCCATTTCCTGTAAACCGGTTTTGTGTGTGCTTCTCAGAATGAACATGGTTTCACTCTGAAATGAAGGGCTATTGAAGAAATGTACTGTTCTTTGAATTTGTTTGTGTAACACACTTCTGACTCCCTTGGACCAGCAATTCTGTACATAAATGCAATAAACCCAATCAAAAGATCAAATTTTCATAATTAACAAGTCTTTGTCATAAAATTTGAGATCAAATATTGTCTTCTCTTAATCTATCTTTTTATTGCAATTATTTAATTGCTATTCACTTTTATTGCCTTTAGGTAATTCCTGGCAGATTCAGCCTCCTCTCAGGAAGAAACCTTTCCAATGGAATCTGGCCAGGTGCACAGCTTGAGCTGCAAAACCTCTTCCCTCTTTGCAGGAAGCTGCCAACTTGCTTGTCTTAGTTTGTTGGGCCTATAATGTTCTTCAGAGCTAACATTATAAGGAAAAACATGCCTGACTTCTACTTAGATTGAGTTTCAGATGGAGATTCTTGCAGATTCAAATTCTGTACTGGTTGCTTAATGTCTAGTTGATTATTTGACATATTTTTCTAAAAAGCAACAGATGTACTGTTATTAAAATATAACAATGTATAATACCCCTCTTGCTTAATTAGCAGGATTTAGCTAATATTTCCTTCCCAAAATCTAAAAATTGTTTTTTAATTTTTCTACCTTTTGACTTAAGACATCTGAAAAATAAGCATAAACTGTGGCAATGTCATCATTGGTGTCTCATGGAAAAAAATCATAAGAAATGCTCTTAGGACAGTTCTAGAACAGTAAAGAAAACAGGTCTTCAGGGAATTATCCAGAGAGTTTCATCAAAGAGTGCTTTTTTGTTCAAGTTTTTCTTTAAGTTTCTTCTAGCTCTGACGTGCTATTTTCCCCTTTATTTTCTTTCTTGGAAGTTTAATAATTGACTCGTTTCTCTACCTTGCTTTTCCAGAATAGGCTTGAATAACAATTTAATTGGTAGGTGAAGAATATCATGTATAAAAAAATTCAATGTTCTTACTATATTCCTTATAACACATAGGTAGTATTTTTGCAAATACATTTGTACATTTATTTAGAAAAGTACTTGATCAGAAAAATGGTATAATTTTCATTGGTATAAAGACTCTAAATAAAAAATGGAATTAAGATCTTAGTAACTAGAAATGCAAATCCAAAGGTGAAAAGCTTCAAAAGCTGATTGCTGCAAAAGTAGGTGAATTATAGACTTGTTCCTATTATTTGGATATTGGAGCCAGAAGATATTTGAGATTGGGTAATGTTGAAAATTAAAGTGCTTAAAATTAAATTGTGATAATAAGGGACATTCAAAGGAAATTATTACCAGAAGGATATGAAGTGTCTATCTGTTTAGGATACTGTTGTGATGTTTCTTAACGTATATTTTCTCTTGTTTGTTTCCAGAATGTCACCTTTATAACCCCTCAGAAAGGACAAAGGACATATACATTCCTTCAGTAAACTTAGTGCTTTGAAAAACGAGTGTGATGGAAAATTTCTTTCTGATCATTTTTTCCCCTTTTTTAAATGCTTTGTGACTTTTGAAAAATTATTTAGCCTCTCTGTGGCTCAGATGCATATTTGTAAAATGAGGCTAATGATGATGATGATGATGATGATGATACCAACCTAATAAGCTTGTTGTGGGAATCAAAATAATTAATACAAATAAAATCCTGGAACAAAGTAATGTACTAATTATGATTATAATATTGAGTTTTTAAAAGGAACCTTAAGTACTTTTTTAAAAATATACACTATATACTGGAGAGGACCTTCTAGCTAGAAGGTGAATGCTAACATCTCAGGTGGAAAAAATTGGAAAGTCAAGAAATCGATGATTCTGCCAGTTCAGATTCAGGCTTAAGATAATGCAATACCTGCCACTTTATTCATTATAATGAGTCAATGAATATAAAGAAGGAGAGATATGTGTCTGTGTTATGTGACACACATAACACACATATATACACTATATATATAGAAAATGGTGGGGCAGGTGGATTGCAGAACCTGTAGTAAAAATCCTTTTGTTGTTTTAGTCATTCTAGAAAAGGCTTCCTTCACATGGACATGCCTTTCAGGTCAGAATGGGGTTTTCATTCTGGTTGTCAATGTAGTTACAATTATTTGTCCTGTTTGATGCCAATCAACTAAATTTCCCTTCACTTGCAGATTTTATCAGGAAATCGATATTGTTAGTCAATTGAGTCTGATGAGGTCTTAGATTTAGAGCTATCTTTTCTCCAATGAACACATCACTGTCAGATTTCTCCTGGCTGGGACATATGGAGGACATAAATTGCACCACGGAATTGCTATTGTATGGCACTTTGCTGGTCTCATGTATCTAATCAGCTTCCTTTGTTGGTTACACAAGAAACAATTCATCACAGTGCTGCCAAGACTTGACTGATATTTTCAAGAATACAGAACACACCAAGAAGTTATATTTTTGCTTTAATTCCTCTTTTTTCTACATATTAACTACTTTGTCTTTGACACAGACCTGGGCCATCTTCTCTGAGAAGCTTCCTTAACATGCCCTCTGCTGTTTTCCCGTATTGCCTGTGCTTGCTTTCAGTGTTGCACATATTGTATTCATAATTTTAATGTTCTACATCCACAACTAGATTTTAAGCACCTCAAGATGTATTGGTCTTTGTCTCTGGGTAATCAGATTCTGGCATATAAGTAAGGTCTCATAAAACTTATTGAAAGAATAAATCAATGGGTAGATTTCTATGTATTTTCACATATCTAAGTACATAGGATTTAATTCTAAGAATTCACCAGGAAGACAAAGGGACAAGATATTTCTGAGCCAAAAGCACAGGCAAAGAGAAAATAGAGTAAAGAAGATGGTGACTTTTGGGAATTGTAAAGGGTTTCATAGGAAATAGCATTGTGCGCCCCCAGTGTTGATTAAAAAACTCCCGTTTGTTCATAAAGACCTTGCTCAAATACGATCTTTTGGAAGAGAACTCTGGGACTTTATCTCCTCCTCTTTATGGCAAGCAGGGCTTTTCCCATTACTTTACAGCGTACATATGTCTAATGTATTATTTAAAATATTTCTTGCAAATGTTTGCTTGCTCCTTTCTCTGCTTAAGCTGTCAGCAGTAAAGTGGGAAGAGCTTGAAATTTGAGGTCCAGTAGACCTTGGTTTAAATAATGACCACTGCTTAACTGGGTAATTGACTACAAGAAATCACTGTTTCTTTGGACCTTAATTTATCAGTAAAATGGGGAAAATATTATCAGTTTCACCACAGTGTTATTATCACATATATTAGGTGGGTAACACATGCTCAACAATATATTTCCCTTTCTCTATCACCTGCCTGAAGTCCAGTATCATGTCTTATAATCAATTTATTCCTGACAAATAGGGTATACTCTGACACTTAGGAGAGGTTTAATAGAAGCTTGTTAAATGAATAAAGTATGTGTTTATTTTAATCTCCAATATAAGTGTGTGTGTGTGTATGTGTGCATATATGCGTAAGAGTAGGCATTCAGAAAATTTTGTTGGAACTAAGAGCTTCCTATAAGCATTATAAATTCAGCATATCAAGGTCATAGCTACAGTAATTCCCATATGGTATAATTTAATTTCTCATCTTGGCCAAATTTCAAGTTAACCTGATTCAGGGGCGAAAGATGGAAAGAACATTCCAGAAATTCCACTTGCTCAGGTTGCACTTAGTGGAATAACTGGGAAAATAATGATGCACGACTTTAAAAAGCCCTTCAGATAAGTACAAATCATTCCTTAGCCTACCGAAATTTATATCTTCCTTACCCCAAGGAGGTGTATAGACAGTTAAACAAATTGACTTTGTGTTTGTCTATTATAAATCACTGAGTGGATGCATATTATTAGCTAAGTTGTTTTAACAGGCCACCCACTTTGCATTCCTGACCATAATTGCTGATTAAAAATTGCTTCCAATGAAGCTTCATTTTGTCCTTTTGGCAATATGCACACATAGATACCTTATGCTGTTCACATAAATATCAACCATCCAGCAAGGCTGCTGGATAATATGCAAGGCAAGATCCATAGTTGACCCTCTGCCTCTCTTTGACATTCCATTTCACTCAAGATGTTTGGAATTTATTGAGTTTGTTTTTTTCTTCTTCTCTTCCTCCTCCTCCTCTTCCGCCATCCTTCATCTTCTTAGCCCCTCCACCCCCATTCTCTTTTTCTTTCTTTCTTTTTTTTATTCGTTCAATAGCTGGGTCAATGAGACAAATAGCAAAACTGCATTTTTTTTTTCATCACGGATGTGATTGAGGCAGATAAACTACCCTAGAAATCCCATTTTTATTGATTACTATGTATCATAAGGGTGGCTTTTCCTGTTACTTAACTGGAGAGTTCAATTACTTTGGAAAGCTTCAGTGCTTTAGTGAAAGAAAGTGGAGAGATGAGATAATGTGGTTATGAGGGGTTGGGTCCTCTACTAAATAATTTATCTGTTTTTCTAATTGAGCTCTCAATATTCTATTATTATTTGGGGGATTTGAAATCTGGTTGAATTTACTAACTCAATAGACTAAATTGATAGGAATAAGTTTTATTACATAAAACTGTGGAGTTAATTCCCAGTTGAGTTTTATCTTATGCAATTTGATGTTATTCTTAATTTTTTTTTCATTTTAAATATAGACAGGACATTGGTCAAATTAATTCCTTTCTGTTTTTAAAACGGGATTCTTGATGAATATTCAAACTTTTTATCTATCTAAATATATGATCTTTACTTTTGTTTTCTTACATTTGCTTTGTGCCAAATTCTCTTCTGACCTTAATAAGCTGCCATGATGAGCTAAATACTCTATGATCTCTCCTATCTTTTAAGGCATCTCAGTATTTTTTAATGATGCTTTTTGGTATATGGTACTCAATAAAGTCAATGCATAATTTAAGGGAAATGTTATAATCAAAATTTTAATTTCCCATTAAAATGATGGAAGGTTTTAAAGGTTTGATTAAGGAATTTTTCCTGAGGGCAGGTCAGAGGGATGCTTCATACTGACAATGCCTGGTGTTTAATAAAAATAAAGCACTCTTCTAAAATTCACAAAGCAAATTCATAAATTAAAAAGTTGCTCAAGAGTTGCTGCAAACCTGATGTGTATTAAGAAAAATTCAAGTGCTTAAATGTGTCCATGCATTTCAGGGATGAGTTATTTTCCTGGGCTCCTTGCCCTACCCATTTTGGAAGGCAGGCTTTACTTCAGCTGAGCTTGTCAAAGCTGAGAGCCTGGCACTCTGCCTCTGGCACTGAACTTGATTCAGCATTTTAAGAGAAACATGAAAAACATCAACATTCTGTGTTTACACTTTGCCAATTGTTATACAGAAAATAAATCCCTTTTTGATATTCTATACTTAAGGAATGCCTGCACTGGCATTTGCTTTTCACTTATCAACAAAATGTAATTGAAATACAACTATATACTATACACTTATGAATTCATCTCAATATCTTATAGAGTCTTAAATGTGATAATGACTTTAAAGGTTTCCTCAAATAAATAACAGATTAAAATAAAACATGGAATGGATCATTCTTTAAAATATAGAAAAATTATATTTAATCTATAAGTTTTCCCATATTAAAAACATTGATTTTGACCAAAGGGAAACAATCTATTTAACAAAATTCAAAACTATTTTTGAGAAAAGTGGCATTCTTTCCACCTAAGATAGCTGATGTAACATATAGGAATAAAGAGTGGAAGGAATATTTACCTCTCTTATTCCTGTAACAGAACCTGAAAATACTAATTTTCCTTGAAAGGCAACAGAGAGAGCATGAGGGAAGGGTTGGAGGAAGAGAGGGAGAGAGAAAGAAGATGAAGAAGAAGAGGATAGAAGAGGAAACTATGATGGGGGTGGTGCACATAAGTGATGTAGAGGATATTTCAGAGTAGTAATTATTCCTTCAGAGCAAAAACAGAAAATATAACAGGTAGTGATTGAGTGTATTTGGTGTGCCCAGCCCTGAGCTAAACACCATAAATGCATTAACTCATTTAATCCTCACAATAACACTATTGAAATGTATCGTTAGCTCTTCCAGTCCTATTTTATAGACGAGGAAACTGGGACTTACTGGAAATTAAATACTTTTAACACGTTCACATACGTAGGCAAAAGAGAGGCCTTGATAATGTTCTCCGTTTTGATGGAATGAATGCCTTCACAAAAGAAAAGTGGAATTTTGTTTTTCACATTTGCCATCTCAAGCGCTGAGTTGGCCATTTCGAGTCTATACTAATTGTCACAATTCAATCCAGTAAACACTCCTTAAGTATCTAAATGGGAATGAAAAAGAAACTTCACTTCAATCAAGAAGCTAATTGTAGTTGGAGTAATAGAAAGTGTAATAATAGAAGAATGTTGGAGATAAAGAAGAAAAAATAACACAATTTCTCCAGTTAGTGGTAATTGTAGTGTTGTTTATGATGACAGTAGAATACCTCAACATTTTAGTTTTTATTCCTTAAATATTTTCATGCTTTGCCCTATCTTTGATGTCAGATTTATGTGCAGAAGCACTACCAATTGATTTCGAATTACGATTGTTCCTAGATCTTGCATTTAAGCAATGCATTAATATCAGTATTATCTTCTTTGGCTGATCTGTTGAACAATTATTTTATTACCTAGATATGTCAGGTCATCTCTGAACTAGTTCAATAAGTTGTTAATTTTTTACAAATCTGCTAAAAATAAATCACATGGCAGTAAAGTTATCTTTAACCTACAGATATGGTTGTCTCTCTGCACTTTCAAAAACCTCAGACAGATTCTACACTATTTCAAATTATCATCCTACTCACCTTTCTTTTATCATTCAAGTATCCAATGTCACAGCTTGACCATCCCTTCTTAATGGCTTATAATCTGGCTTTTGTCCCCACATCTGTCCTTACTAGCTCCATCAGTTGTCACCTGTGATTCCTAGCTGTGAATCACAGTACCTCTTCTCATTCTTCTTCTTCTTTTATTAGTCTCTGCTCACCACAAGACCGTTCTCAAAATGCTCTGCTCCTGAACCCCCATAACACTGTGCTTTGCTGGTTTCTGTCCTTGTTCTCTCAGAAACCTTCCTGACACCAATTCTGTTAACTCCCGAGTGATATGTCCTGTTTCATTGTTGTTCCTTGAGGGTTTCACTCATACCAAAAGCCTGAATTCATATCTCTCTAAGGTATGAATTCCAATGTCTATCTTGGTCATCTACTCTTCTGTTATTAGTTGAATTGTTTACCTTCAAAAGATATGTTGAAGTCCTAACCCCAAGTATCTCTGAATGTGATCTTACATAAAAATAGGGATGTTGCTGACAGAATTGGTTAAATTAAGATGAGACCATAGTGGAGTAGGGTGAACACCTGATCCAATATAAATGGTGTCTTTGTAAGAAAAGAGAAAGAAGAAAGAATATGGCTATGTGAAGATAAACATAGATTGGACTTAGGCTGCCACAAGCCAAGGAATGCCAAGGATTGCTCATCCCTGCCAGAAACCAGGAGAGAAGCATGAAACAGATTCTTGCCTAGAGTCTTCAGAGGGAGCATGGCCCTGCCAACACCTTGATTTTGGACTGTTACCATCCAAAACTGTGAGACGATACACTTCTGTTCTTTTAAACTGCTCAGTTGTGGTATGTTGTGATGGTAACCCAAGGAAACTAAGACATCTCATTAGCTTAAAGTCTGTTTTCCACTCCTGTATTTCTTAAATTCCCTTACTCCTTTGATATCACACCAGCATCTAAAGCCAAACATGTGCCAAGTACTATTTTGAGGATGTTCCTACATAAATTGTAAAAATTAATATCATTTTCCCAGTCACCCAGGTTTGAACCTTTTTTTCTCCCAAGTTTGAACCTTTTGTCATGGCATTGAATCCACCTCTTTCAACTGTAATAATGATCACCTGGGTCTGCCATAGACTCCCCTCCATAACATATCTCATGTCCACTCATAAGAAAGTTCTGGGTCTGAATCCTAGCTCTTCAGTACATTTCAGTGGTCTTGGCCAAGTCACTTATCTTCCTGATTGGTTCCTCTTCTGTGAAGTGTGATAGTAGGGGAATCTATCCATGTGGCTATGATGATGAAATATATTAATATATGTGCAGTATGTCAATTGGTATCAAGTACAAGTAAGTGTTTATCTTTTTCATCACCAGCTGGATTAGTCAGGGTTCTCCAGAGAAACAGAACCAACAGGAGATATCTGTAAATATGAGATTTATAAAAGTGTCTCATGCAACTGTGGGGACATAAGAATCCAAAATCTGTAGGGCAGGTCACAAGCTGGCAGTTCCAGTGAAGGTCCTCAACAAATTCCCCAGGAGAGGCTGGCTGACTGAAACAGAAAGAGAGATTCTTCTGAATTCTTAAAATCCTTCAGGTGATTAGATTAAGCATCACTCATTGCAGAAGACACTCCCTTAACCAACTGTAGACGTTAGTTAGCCATGGATGCAACCAATGTGCTCATGATTTAAGTCCACAAAATGTCCTCACAGCAACAGATAGGCCAGTGCTTACTTGACCAGACAACCTCACCTGGCTAAGTTGACACATGAATGTAACCATCACACCATCCATAATTTCTTTCCCATATCTATGATCATACCATATCAAGTTCTCATTAAGTCATGTTTGCACTGATAGGTCTCTGTAACTGATTTTTCCTATCCTCAATCACTCTATATTCCACTTCATCACATTCCAGAAGCAGAAGTTGGATGGTTATAGCCCCATAATGGAAAAAGTTTAGTGGATCCACTATTTATCATTTGTGCTATCACAGCTAAATCATTAAACTTCACTGACTTTTCTTCCCTCATCTCTCTGTAGAGCTGTCCTGCAAAAAGATTCTTTAACCTTGATTCCCTGTATAGTGCATGTATACAGTGTATTATAGATATCCCTAAGCATATCATTAAAAAATCTTAATGTTTTGCTTCTAAACTGCATTCCTAGCACTATCACATGCCAGCCAGAATGAAATACAGTATATGCTGATCTCTGGAAACATCGGGTACTGTCCCACATCTTTCTGCCGAGGATGTTCTTCTTTGTTCACTTAACACAGTTCTGATGCTTTTTGTGGTTCAGGGCCACTGCTTTCATTTATCTGCTCTTATCCCCACAAATGAATCTGATTACTTTTTCCTCCATAATCCCAAAACGAATACTTTGTGTGATATAATTGTTTATCTCTCCTCCCTAAAAAGCTATTTCCTTGAATAATGTCTCAGAATAAATAATATCAAGCTAAGTAACTATGAACTTTTTTGATTATTTAGAGGTTTCCTAAAATATACAAATTTTAAACAAATGTCTGAAATTTTTTTTCTGGTCACTTGATTTCCAGAGATTTGGAAGTAAATTGAGGTTAAAAGAGTGCTGCCCTTTGATTTAGCTCCATGCATTATTTTGAGGAGTCTGCTGTTATTTGTAATCTAATGCCATCTGTCCTGTGAAAGTTAATTGCTCTTCCCTATTCTACTGCAAAATCCTCATACACAGAGATTGGGTCACTGTATTATCTAGGATTAAGATTACACGTATTAACCTCAATTCTCTGATTTACTGACCACATAGCACTAACTCACAGAGTAATTGTCAGTTCCCTTCTTGGTTAGAATGAGTCACAAGAGAAGCATCTTAAATAATTTATTCAAGTTTAAACGGCATACTAAAAACAAGGACAGGAATAAATGTTGAACAGCAGTGCATTTTCTACAAACTGATATTTTCTTTGCTATCTTTAAGCACAGGTAATTGTGAACTTTTCTCAGTCACATTAAAAATTCTACTTGTCTTGATATCATACCATGCTGGATAAGTACATTTATTTATTTATTTTTAATGTGTTTCCTTACATATATGTATTTTTATATCTGTATGTACACACAGAGGCAGATATGCAATATGTATATCATAGGTTTTTTTTTTTTTTTTTGCGTGGGGAGGCACCAGGAATAGAACCCGGGTCTCCGGCATGGCAGGCGAGAATGTTGCCTGCTGAGCCACCATGGTCCTATCATAGGGAATTTTGTTCACATTTTTTGGTGCATGGGCTGGGGATTAAAACTGGGTCTCCCTGATGGTTGGCAAGAATTCTGCCACTGAACTCCCTGTGCACCCCTGATTACTACATTTAAATTATTAGAAATAACAAAATGTCCTTGCTGTCACATTTAGTTAGGGTATGCATTTGGAGACACGGATTTCCTAATGAAATTTAGGAAATGCAGTTTGTGTGTAAAAGAGCTATCATCAAAGCCAAAAGTATTAATATCAGGGAAGGTTCAAAGTTCAGCTGACTTCTGAAGATCTTTTGTTCAATTCATTGTTTAAGCAATGCTTCTCAATACTTTGCCTCTGTTAGTTTGAGCTATACATAATTTTCCTACAATACTTCAGATGCTCCTCTTCTAAGTATAGAGACTTGCTCTATCAAAGAACTCAAAGAATCCCATAAATATATGTGGCTTATACATTTTTTTTGTCAATTGTGTCTTTATAAATTAATCTCTAAAGAAATGTTCAATATTCTGGATAGTTGATTTTATGAAGTTCTTTTGCTCTATTTGTGTTGTAGGAAAAGTCAGGCTCTAAACTAGAGCTCATTATGAGTTTTATGCTATAATCCCAGACTTTTAATAGGTGCCTTGAGATCTGGAATTCTTCCCAGGAATCTGGCTCACATTTTTGAATCTTATAAACAAAAACAAAACCACAAAAATCTCATGCACAAAGTTGATTCATCACTTAAATATAGCTAACTACACCAATTTTTGCATGAATATGATATACTGACCCACAAGCCTTCCTTCAGATTTCCCATGTAAACAGTTCTCAAACTGGTAAATCTGTGAGTACGTTTGGAAGAAGGACACATTTATTAATAGAAATATATAGCCAAGGAACAATGGCAAAGTGCGCTTGGCAGCACTGATAAATCATGTAACCAATGTCATGTTATTGAAACAACATGAATGGGTTTTTTATTCCAATGAGTGCAACATTCTTTTATCATATCAATAATTTTTCCAGAAGAGTGTAAGATATGCTAAATATTAAGTCCTTTGTATTTCTGGGAAGTTTGCTTGATTATATCACATCATCTTCCAGGGCTTCTTATCATTTGCTCCATTAAGTGATGGTTCCCAGTTTTATACGTTTAACCAGACATCTCATTCCTATACCACTTTTGACTTTTCCATGACTATAATGTCAATCCTGTCACTTCATTTAAATTGTCCCCTGCTCTTCTCCCCTATGTTTTCTTTTTCTCAGTTGTGCAAAATATCAGTGAAAGATAATTTCCCCCTGTAAAACACCCCCAAATCACCTTGAAAAGTCAGACATCAGATCGGATGAAAGGCCCCCAGACATTCAGCTGTGCGAAATCTTTTGACAGATGAAATTGTTCTCAACTATGCATTGAACACATAAATTATGCAGAAACTATACTCATTTCTGTGGGGAATACAAATATTCAAAGGTCTCTGATTTGTAAACCTTGACATATGAGTTGTGATGAATATTAGGAAAGAAGGCAATGCATGAGTATTTAAGAAAATGAGTGAAAAAGGGAACATTAGCGTAGTATGTCCTCTAGGAGCTTACTTTTGAAGGCCTAACACCTGAGATCGCAAGTGTCAAGGCGTAACATAAAGTCCCTGTCCATTAAATACTAAATTGGTTCACAAAGCAATGGAGGATTCATTAAATTTTTTGGCACCTCAGAGTTTAAATTTATAATGCAGTTCTTCCCACACCAACAAAAGGATAAAATGAGGGGAGGACTCAATGAAAACAATAAAACTGGGTAAAGTAATATTATACAAGAAAAATGAAGTAAGTATGATCTTTTCTTATGGTTTCAAGGATATCAATGTTCACCAAAGCCACAAAATATTTGTTTCCAGCCTCTAATATTGAAAATAACCACATGTAATTCAAACAACTGGAAGATGAACCTGGACATTAGTAAATTAAAGTAAAATACGTACCCAATACTGTTTTTTTATAAAGGGGTAATTCAGGTGAAGTTGTCTTCCTAGCATTTTTTGTGTTTTTTAAAAAATTCTACCTTATATCTGCAAATAAAAAATTTGAGGGAGATATGGAAATAAATTAAATGATAATTCATATTTTCTTTCCTAAACTCTACAGTACTTAGAAATTTCTAATAGATAGATCATGCTTGCTTGTTAGTGTTTTAATTACATTAATTAAGTTTTATATTATGGGCATAGATAGTGGCTTCATTGAATGTTCAGTAATCTTGCTGACAAGCACATAGAGGTGGAAAGAAAAGGAACCAGTGAGGTTATTCAGAGCTGCTAACCATTTCAAAAGGCTAGCTTAGCATCCCCATTTCATAGATGAGAAAACTGAGGCACAGAGAGGTTAAGCAACTCTCCCAGAGTTCACAGAATAGAAGGGGAGGCATGGAGTTTATCTTTGTATTCTCTGTGAAGAAAAAGTTTGCTGTACAAATTGATACCTAGAATGTTGATAACATTTTAGAATAGTCACTTTATTTTACATTCCAGCACCTGACAGTCATGCCTCGCAACACCTCAGTTTCTTCTTCTGTACAATGGGAATATCATTCCTAACTCATACCTGTTGGTAGGGGGCAACTATCCTCCTACTCTGCTTTTTCTTTCTGTATTAATCCTGTTGTCTGAAGATGGGCCATCTCATATAGCAGCCCTTTTGATAGTAAAGATAATATTTTGTTTTCCTATCTTTCTTACTGTTTGCTTTGTTTCTCTACTGGCTCATAACTTAAGTATGGAAAGATTTTTTTCTTCGTAAAACACCCCTAAATGGGGTTGCTCAGAGGGCCAAATAAGAAAGATACACATAGAAAGAAAATAACATAGTTATTGGTAAATATTAAGCACATAAAATTTACTGTTATTATTTAAATATAATCTCTTTTTGCAAATTCATACTTTAAAATTCCTCTATCGTCTTTAATGGTAATAAAACTGTATTTAAAGCCATGCTCTACAATTCAAATTTTTGCTTTTACCTATTTGGAAGGATATTCATTATACTAAGAAGTAGTGAGTTTTAACTATATCATATTTCATCTAATCCAAACTGCCATAACAGTAGCATACACATTTATTTTATATGCCATTAAGAAAGAAGAATGCTTCTAATGAATTCTAAGATGCTATAGATTAAAGACATCACAATTTAAGGGGGGTTAAAATACATAAAAATGTCTTAGAGTTGATGAAATATGGTAATAAAATCAATGCGTTTGATTCTGTCCTTCACCCATGAGTTAGGATAATTTGAGATAAAACCAGAGAGGCAGCAGGCAAGACTGCCCATATTTCTGAACATTATTAATGATTTTGTAGATGGTCTTGGCAGTACCAATATGTTTCTGCTTCCAATAAGCCAAATCTGAAAGATTATTATGGAATCTTACTTTCCACAAAAGTGGATTTTTTGTGTGTGTGTGTGAGGAGGCACCAGGAACCGAACTCAGATCTCCAGCATGGCAGGCGAGAACTCTGCCTGCTGAGCCACCGTGGTCCACCCTCCACAAAAATGTTTTTTGATCATGGGCTCAAGCTATGTCCTAAAAACCGAGCCAATATTAAGTTGCTGAATTTCAAGTAACGTTCAAAATACTGATGCTTTTTCTTAAGTCACTAGCCAAGTCAAAGCTTTTTTGAAACATCCAAAGCATATATTCATGGGCGGTGTTTCAGTTTCATGAGTGACAAAATAAATACGGTACAATGGGTTGGCTTAAACAATAGGAATTTATTGGCTGACTGTTTTGAAGCTAGGAGAAGTCCAAAATCAAGGGATAAGCAAGGCGATGCATTTTCCCCAAAGACTGCAGCATTTTGGGGCTGGCTACCAGTTATCCTTGGCTCTTGGCTTTTCTGTCGCACAGAAATGCACATGGTGGCAACTTTTCCTTTCTCTTCTGGGTTCTGCTGACTTCTAGCTTCTTGCTTCTTCTGTCTTTCTCCCTTTCTGGGCTTTCTTATAAAGTTTCCAATAATAGTAAGATCCATCCTGATTTACTTGGGCCACATCTTAACCAAAGTAACCTCATCAAAAGTTCTATTTACACTGGGCTCATAGCCACTGGAGTGGATTAAGATTAAGGACATGTATTTCTGGGGTGCATAACTCCAAGCCACCACAGAAATGTATGCACAATAGTTTACTGAACTGCTTTGAAATACAACATATAGTTTATAAAAACTATTTAGTTCCAACTTAAATATTAAAATAACCCCTGCTGCACACTGCAAATGTGTCAGTATTTCTTTTGATTTGAATCAGTGTTTATGAGTGTGAGATTTAGAGAAATAGAAAATAAATATACATATGTTGAAGATCGAATCATGTCCCCCACCAAAGGCATGTTCAGTCTCAGCTCCAGGTACAATGGGTATGAACTTATTTGTAAATAGCATTGAAGATGATATTGGTTAAGGTGTGCCCACATTGAATGAAGGTGGACCTTAATCCAATGTGGCTGAAATCCTTATAAGCAAAGGTAACTGGGCATAGTATGAAGCCATGGGGACTAGCCAGAAGCTGGAAGTCAACTGAACCTGTAAGAGAAAGGAGAAGATACCATCCTGTGCATTGCCATGTGATAGAAAAGTAAAAGTACTCCAAAGAGTTCTGGCCAGCCAGTAGCTACTGACCTAGGGAGGATAAAAGCCTTCTATCCTCTGAGACCATGAGCTAAAAACTTCCTGTTGTTAAGTCAACCTATTGTATGGTTTTCATTTTGGCAGTCCAGGAAACTAATGTAGCATACTTTATGAAAAATGCCATGCAGGAATATTTACTATTTTAATAATATGCAATATCTTTATGCTTTCTTTCAAACCCACTTAAAAAAAGTGGAGTTGCATAATAAATTCTTTTGAGTGGAGTTATTTTTCTGTTCTTCAACTACTGTTTCCTTTTCTTTTAACAGTACCTTATTCTCATGTTGACCTGCTACTCATGTATCTCACTGATTAATGTGCTTATCATATTTCATATCTGATGCACAGTTGGTATTGTAAAAAAGTGGGTTCTTGGAAGGGGACTCTTGATTTGAAATAGTTGGCCCATAAAACTAAGCTATTATATTAACAAGTTAGTGCATTAAAGTGAGGAATCAACACAGAGTTGATTTTCAGTCTATCACTTTCACACCAGATGAGCTGAAAGAGTGACAGCGTTCACATAGTACTTTAGTCTGTCTGGAATGATTTGTGCACTTTACCAGCATTGTACTGGCAACAACTCCATCTTAAAGTTTTCTCCTGGATCTATTCTAGGTCCTTTAAATATTTTGTGTGCTACTTTCAGATGAGACTCCCCAGATGGGCAATAAACAAATGTATGTTTGTAGCAATCCAACAGTACTTAAGTTTTCTAATAATTTCCTTCTTTCAAGGTTGATGATGAAGGTAGCTGAGTAGTTTCTGTTTCTTTATGAAAAATCTATTTTATGCATGGTTGGTAAAGAATCCTAGGTTTCTTGGACAATCCAGGATACCCAATAGGTATTTAGGAAAATAAATAAAATAAAATAAAATAAAATATCAAGGAGTAATTTTTCAAAAAGTGTGGCAAAATTTTAAGAATTCACTACCTAATGAACACTTTAAATTTGGAGTTTAGAAAAAAATTGCTATTGTTTTCTAAGAATGCTAAAATAGAAAGCTTGCACTTGGTCAATATTATGGCACCTCTCAGGCAGTCACCTTGGCACTTCACTTCTGTTATTTATCTGTTTTAAGCTTTCAGAGGCCTTGATCCTCAGTGTACGTATCTTGCCCATTAATAGAATGGTAACAATGATATTAATTAATTGATTGATAGTTTTGGTTTACCACCCCATGTTATAGAAACTTTCTACCTGACTATGAGTTACTAATGAGCCATAAGGAATGGATTAGGACCCAAATTAAAAATGAGAATTGTAGGCTTAAATTCTGACACCTATGGGTTCTATCTGTGAGAGGCAGAATTTATCAACAAAACTGCTGTTTCTAAAGTATATTTCTCACCTACACTTGTTGGGGGAGTGTTAGGAGTGATGGTAAAGTAAATTGGTATCTTGCTAAGGACCTGCTAAAATCGGGTTACATCAGGATTCACTCATGGATTCCTGTTTCAGAGATGTTAGTTTTCAGTTTCTCACTTCATTTCTTACTTATGCTTAGCTGGCAAGCACAAAGCTGGCACTGAGTCAGGACTTCGAAGCTTACTGCTGATTTATTGCTATGACTAAACACTTTTGCTTCAAAATGGGAGAAAAACGGAATAAGAACAAATGTTTTGGCCTGGTTCCCTTGCCACAGAAACAAATCTCGGAACCTAAATACATACATTCTTTGCAATATCCCACCCTCCAAACAAACAAACAAACCAACAAAACTCCCCAAGAAACCCAAAGATAGTCAATGAAGAGCATAAACAAGGCTCAATTTAAAGCCAACTATTTGAAGTAATAAAGCACTCTGAACCAGGCAGTAGAATCTCACACACTTAAATTATTCCCTGTCCTTTTAAAAGATATAATCTATAAGAAAAAGGTGAATTATTCCCCAGATGCTTCACATCAGAAGTCATAGGAAAGAATATCTGTTTTGGAAACATTCAAGTGTGGATTTGAATCCCAGCTGTGCCACAATCTAGCTGTGTGGACCTGAGCAAATTCCTCCCCATCTCTGTGTTTCAGGTTCTTCTTTCGTAAAATGGGCTTCATAATATCACCTGGGAGGGCTGTTTTGAGGAAAAAGTAAGATTATGCTAAACATGCACTGTAGTTCCTGGGACACAATTGGTATTCAATTACAGTCAAGTCTCTTCTGCCTGGGCTGCCCAGGGTGGATTCAAGGTCCTGAGGATTTTCTTGCTGAGGGTATGTTCATATGAGGTAGGTTTTTCTTAACTGTATTGTACTGTTGGGGTCCAAAGCTTTATTTCCCCTTTCTTTATATATTTGATTCTTCTCCCTTTTTGGACAGTCTTCTTAAGCTTCATGGCCTTGTTGATCAAATCTAAATAGAGAACTCTTCCACATTTTTCTCCAATCCTAATCTTTCTCTAGAGCTCTGTGTCCCCATTTCAAACTACCTGTGGATGACTTACTTTTGATATCCTGACAACACTTCTATATAGCAACTAAAACTCATCTGTGGGTCTTTCCCCTTTGTTTTCTGTCAGTTTAACCAACCATATTGGGGGGTTGGGATCATATTTGATTCTTCCCTCTATCCCTGCTCTTGCTAGTCTTCCGGGCACAAAATCCCATTGAATCCACCACTGACAATCTCCTATTTCCATTCCTCTTCACGCCCTCTGCTCTCATCACGGCTCAGGTCTTGTCTTCTCTACCGGGGCCATGAGAATGACCTTTTCACTCTTTCTTGATCCTCATCTCTGCTCTTTTCAATCCATTCTTCAATCTCCTATGAGTTATTACAGTTCGAGGCTGTTGTTTCTCTGCTTCAAAACCTTCAGTGACTGACTTTGAGGCTTAAATCTAAAACCTCAGTGTGGTGTTAATGTTTATGCCCTGGGCTCGCCCAGATCTACCCTCCTATTTTAAATAAAATTTTTTTGGTTAAAGAAATATAAACATATAGAAAAGTACAAAGTACAAAGATTATACAAGAGAAACCAATCTTCTGCTATTTAAAAGTAGCATGTTTACCATATTTGCCTGATACTGTCATCTAATTTTTATGTTTTTAAATAAAATCTCAAGCTCTGCCTCCCCATCCCCTTTGCCTCCAACCCTGGATATGTATCAACTTTATTTTCCCTTCCCTTTCCTTAGTCCTATGCTTTTGGGATAGAGTATAGGCAGGGGCACAGGAACCGTAAAGGGAAAGAGAGAAGGTGTTCAGGAGTGAAAGAAGGTCACCCTGAGGAGGCTTCTACAGAGGCAATTTGAGCAGAGGCATCTCTTAGGTTGACACCTCATGTTATTTACCTTTTTACTCCTTACAGGGCGGAATGATAGGAGATGGGCTATTTTGTCATCCAGATCTGAGTTATAATCATGGCTCTGCCATTTATGAGCAAGGTACTTTACCTCCATAAAATTTTGTTTGTCATTTGTAGAGTAAGTATTACAGTAGCTACCTCATTCTTGAGGTTATAACAGTTACTTGAGATAATGTACATTAAGTGTCCACTTCAGTGACCAGAATCTAATAGGTACCTAATAAATGGTGCCTGTGAGTATTATTGATTGGTCAATTGAGGAACTGGAATGAAGCATATTGAACTAAATGATACTGCAGTGTTCTTTGCTTGCAGGAACACTGCATTATGAGCATGAAAGTGCCATGACATATGACTGAGGGATCTTTGGGTGTCATGAAATATAGAATGTTTGGATTCAGTTTGAGCTTGACAGCTGTCAAGTACTCAAGTTACCACCTCTCCATCCCCTACTCCCGTCTTACCATGGTAAAAGAGGGTATTGGTGACCCCCAGGAAAACTATGGCATGGTTGCTTCATTAAAGGCACTGCCACCTGATTGAGCAGTTCCAATTTTGTGGGAGGTTGAAATAGGAAATAGTTTAAGATTTTTAGTTGGGAGTAATAAATCATTTACTAAAATTATAGTATTTTGTTTAGCTTATTTTTTGGGCATTAGCTTTATATCTCTAGATAACATGTATATATTCTCATTTTAATTCTTTTAGAAATTATCTATTGACTTTCCAGCAAGGATTTAATTCTATTTTACCAAGTCTATGCATTCTGCTACTACTCACATACATAACTCCCACTCCCAGTGTCCTGATATATTTCTGTCATTATTTTGGCTAGATTGATATTCACATTTATCTTCTTAGGACTGTGTAACTTATTTAGAACTGAACCATATACTAAGCAATGATTGCTCCTTCTTTCCTACTCAACTGGACTTAATAATTGTATTATTTTTGTTTTTTTTTAAAAATATATTTATCATTAATTCAACCTCAAATTCCTTGCCAAACATCCAGATGTCTTTTAAAGATGCTCACTCCCTTCAGGCATTGTATCAGTGTCATTTTCTTGAAGATTCTGACCTGTTTCTACCTAAACTGGTTGTCTTTTATAGCTACAGTTGAATTTTTGAGACCTTGCCTATCTGAAAAAGAAATGAGTCCATCCTCACACTTGACTGATAATTTGGCTGGATCTAGAATTCTAGGTTGGAAAACACTTTTCCTCAAGTACTGAAAACATTATTCTGTTATATGCAAATATCTATATTGCTGTTAAGAAGTCTTGTGATATAGAATTGTTTTTCAACTCTTTATAACCCCTTTTCTATAAGCTTGTGGTAACATCTTTTTGTCCCCAATGTTCTAAATGTGATTTGGTCTCCCTTGAATCAATGATTTGGGTATTTAATTTGACACTTTCAATATGGAATTGCATGTCCTCCAGTTATGGAAGATTTTCTTAAATTATTTTTTTAAATGACTTCTTCATCTACATTTTTTTCCCGTTTTTGTTACTATTATCATTCATATTTTAGCATCCTGTGGTAATACTCTACATTTTTTCCAAATTTTCCCCTCTTTTAACCTTTACTTTGTCTTTTGCTATAATTTCAGGGAGAATTTATCAACTTTATTTTTTACTATTCTCCAATCAAGTTTTAAATTTCTGATATTATAATTCACTGTTTTTGTTTTTCTTTTCAGAATGTTTTTAGAGGATTCTTTTATTGCTTATGGATGCAGAATCTTTTGTCACCCATGTGAGGATATGATATTATTGATAGATGCCTTTTTCTTTTTGAAAATTTCTCTATGCATGGCTGTTACCTCTTTGTAGCTTGGTTCTATAGATTTGTTTTAATCCATGTTTTTCATAATAAAGCCTTTCATAAATATCAGATACTACTTGGTTATTTGTTCATATTTAATAATGGGGCATTAAAAACAGACTGGAAACCCTATTCTCTTAGATGGAACTTGGTAATTGTGGAGTTTCATGTAGAGTGATTCTAGAGTTGCTGTTTGCTTAAGAAATTCTTGACAACAGTGTCCTTGGGTCTCTTGTCTGGTGTTTTTAAAATTCTCCAGATGATCTTTTAAACTCTTATAGAATGGGTTCTGAGAGACAACTTGAAGAAGGAAGTTGGGAGTCTAAATATTAGGGTATCAATCTTTATTTACATAGAGTGCCATCACTTTTTAACTGAAATTCAATGATTTACACAAATCTCTTTTTGTCAGGTTTGAAAAAGGGCAGATGGGGTCTAATGTCCAAATAGTTTTTTAACAGATTTCCAACCATTCTTTCTCCTTTTTGTCATCTTTACTTCTACCACAAGAGTCATTTTAAAAAAAAATTTTTATTTTTTTTAAACATGACAACATACAAGCATGAACATTCTTAAAATATGATCATTCCATTCTTGGTATATAATCAATAACTCACAATATCATCACATGGTTGTATAGTCATCATCATGATCATTTCTTAGAACATTTGCATCAATTCCGAAAAAGAAATAAAAAGAAAAAAGAGAAAAATTCATAGATACCATACCCCTTATCCCTCCCTTTCATTGATCACTGGCATTTCAATCTACTAAATTTATTTTAACATTTGTTAAATATTATTTATTTATTTTTATTTCTTTTTAATCCATATGTTTTACTCATCTGTCCTTAAGGTAGACAAAAAGTGAAAAAGGATAGATAGTGGATGGGAGGGGAAAATGAAAGTAAATAGTGATTTACTTATTCATTAGTTATGTTACCTACCTTATTTATTTTTAGAAAAGCTGAAGTTGAAGGGATCAATAAATCCACATAATTGAGTGGTAAAGAATAATGAAGGAAAATTATTCAAGATACTTTGGAAAACATAAAATGAAAGAAGTATTAGGTTTAATTATACATTTACCTCTTTCTGATTTCACAGGAATTATGAATTTGACTAACCAAGTCATGTACTTATATGATTTAATTCTTAAGCAATGCTTCTGAACAAACCCACTTCCAATATTACTTGACCCCAATATCTTTCATGCTTGAGTGTGACAAAGAATTGTGATTATATCCCCATGAATAGCACCTACAAAACATATGCTATTTCACATACTTTTGCTTTTCAAAATAATTTATTGACACTTTTTCTGCTTGAAATTCTGGAGAATATAGCAATTAAATCTAAGCTTCTATTTTAAAGCTAATCAGAAGCAGCTTTCTTGATATAAAATTCAGGTGCAAAGCCAAAGTAAGGATCTTTTCGAATAATCTGAGTTTTAGTAAAAGTATTTCACGGGGGTCTAATTATAAGAAGAATATTTTCTGCATTGTGTTTCTCCTTTTACTTCTAATCTTAGAAGAGGCCACACAGTTTTGGATGCAATATTAATTACATACCAAGGAAGTCAAAGTTTTTTTTTTATAAGACTAAGGTTAAAAAATTGGAGGAAGAAATTCTCGTAGAAGACATTCAACACATTAAAACAGAAATAGAAACTTTCTTCTCCCAATATGACTAGCCACCAAAAGCATTTCTATGCAGCCAGGATAAATTTAAAAACATGTATTAGTGATTCTATCCTAATAGGAATGTGAAGACTTACATATTAGCAAGTCAGAGATTATATGAAGACCCTATGAAAGAGTGAACGACAAGTATGGTCTTTTGAGAATGTTTTTCATAACCAGTCAAATCAATAAAGGGAAAGCATTATGTTCATGTTCTTATGTCTATGCTCATGAAGTTCTCCTTAAATGTCAACCTGCTGTTTTATAGAGTAGCCACTCTATATTTGTCACAAACATTTACTGCCTTTTATAACTTTGAGTATCTCTGAGAGATTATGAAGTCTGTAACAGAGTCAGCTATGGGTGGCAAAGATAACCTGTAGTTTTCACACCCCAGTAGAGAAGTGAGTGACTGAGTCCTGTGTAAGTGTGGCATTTTTTGCATTTTTCACATCTAAGAGGTCAGGCTCTTTTCAGCCTCCCCAAGTCATAAAATACTTTTCCCTCAGTCACAGTCTTAACCCTTTGCTTTGCTTTAGCCTTATGCTGGTGCAGTTAAGAGGTGCCAACACATGCACACCAGCAAAGTGTTTTGGGAGGGCAGCTAATGTGTAAAGTAGGATCTTAGAATGAGTGAAATTCTATTAAGTGGTTTTAAGCTTATGGCTAGTCAAAAATACAGTATACAGGAAACTATAATCACCTGTTGTCAGTAATAGCAGACAATGGTGAGCTGTTAAAATTGGGTAATAAAAGTTTCTATACAACCACTGGTACATCATGAGGTCAGAATCTCACCTTGCTGAGGACTGGTTTGAGGATGAGAGAAAATAAAAAGGACCCAGCCTCGTATGAGTCATATGTGACAGTGACCTAGAATACATCCTCAGAGGATTAATCACTAGATAACTACGTGATTTGCTGACATTAGTTTCCTCGCCAGTTAGTTGAGGTGTTTTTCTCAGCCAGGAGCCCGAAGTTTACTAGATAAACTCATCCACTGAAAAAGAGACCTTAATATTCATCTTATCCCCTTTCATTATATTTCAAGGAATCCTGAAGATGGAATTGTTGGGGGGTGGTATGTGTTAAAATAAACCTTTGTATCTGAAACCTTGACTTGTCATGCCTTAGTCTTCAAAATTGTGGTCTCAGAAGGACAAAGATGGGAGTTTAATAAAACTTTCTTCCCCTGCCCATATGTAGCTTCTTACAAATTTAGATGCGCAAAGCCTTAATAGTAGAGTTAACAACAACAAATAAAAGAGCTAGACATCTTATTTGTTAACACACAGCATCTATTTGTCCTTACAGTACTATCAACATGACAGTTTTCTTCTGGGAGGATGTGTCCCTGCTTATCCCATTTAGGCATGGTGGGACAGTAAGGAGAGGCACTGTACCCTCCTGCCTGGTCTCAGTCTCTGTATGTAGTCCAAGTTTAAATAGTTATACTCGTTCTTGTGGGGATTTGGACCTTGACATTGGACAGAAAACCTTTTGGGATGGATTCATTCTGGTAATAGTGGTTTGAAGGACTTGCCCTTTCATCGTTGCCAGCTAGAGCCCCAGAACTGGCTGTCTTTTTATTTCCCAAAAAGCATGTTTTTAATCTTAATCCATTTCAGTGAGTGTGAACCCATTGTTAGTAGGGCCTTTTAATCAGATTACTTCAGTTAAGGTGTGCCCAAACTGAGAGTGGGCTTTAATCCAACATGGTTGAAGTCATGAGAAAAGGAATTGGGCATATGAGGAACCACAGGGATCAGCCAAAATCTGGAAGTCAGTGGAACCCGGAAGAGTAAAAAGACATTGCCGTGAGACAGAAAAGCCAAGGAACCCAAAGATTGCTGGCCAGCCAGAAGATATGGATCCCTGGAGGAAGCAAGCCTTCTAGCCTCTGAAACAACTTCCTGTTGTTAAGCCAAACCATTGAATGGTATTTATTTTGTCAGCCAGGGAACTAAAACAGACATTGGTAGAGAAAATGGGGTTTCACTGTGACAAATACCTGAAAATGTGTAAACAGCTTTGGAACTGAGGAATGAGTAGAAACTGGAAGAATTTTGAGGCACTGGATAGAAAAAGCTGAGATTGCTTTGAAGAAACAGTTGGTAGAAGAATGGACATTAAAGGAACTTCTGATGAAGCCTTAGAAGTAAATGATTAATGAAGCATTGGAAACTGAAGAGTGGTCCTTGCTATAAAGTGACAGAGAACTTGGCCAAATCTTTTTATGATGTTGGATGGAAGGCAAAATTTGATATTGATGAACTTGGATATTTAGTTGAGGATATTTCCAAGCTAAGTGTTGAAGGTGAAGCCTGGCTTCTCCTTGTACGTTACATTGAAATGAGAAAGGAAAGAGTTAAATTGAAGATTGATTTGTAAAGCATAAGGAAGCCAGCAATTAATAATTTAAAAAATTGTTGACCTATCCAGATAGTGTGCTCTGAGGTTAGGGCCAGAAGCGATTCCATCAGGGACTTCCATAGTGTCCAGAAAGTGAGTCCCTAGAGAATGTGGCTGTGTACAGAGGTTTAGCTGAATAACCCTTTGCTAAGGAGGCCAGGCATATAACTCATTAATGCAGTCATTCATTTCAGAGGAAGTCAGGATTGGAAATGCTGCTATTCAGAAAGGATCTGTGAAATTCCTTTGTCTGATGATTGGACTCCTGTGAACCACATGCAAAAACAACAAAGTTTTTGAGAAATTTGTGTGAACAGAAGGAATGCCTTAAAGGGGTAGAGATAGATTTAAAAAAGAGATGAATTGAAGGAAGAATGACTTTGATGGCAGAAACATGAAACTAAGGTCTGGACTGAAATGATCTCTTTGGACTGAGAGAGTAGGCCCACACAGTATGTGGAGAGGGGTGTTTGTCCCTGCACTTGGAGGGGGCAGGCCATCTGTCCTGGTAACTGGAAGGAACATGCCTTGCTCCTTGTTCAGGGAGAGTGTCATTATCTCAGTGCTTAGAGAGGCTGGGGCTTATATGCTGGTGTATCACTCACTTGATACACTGATGTCTGGGGAGAACCTTTAGCACAAGCACTTGGGAAGGGTGGGCCTGGAAGACAAAACATAATGCACAAATGAAACTTAGACCTTGATATCTAATGGAATTTGTCGTTTGGGTTTTGGACTTTTGGGACCCATGACCTGTTTTCCTTCCAATTTCTCCCCCTTGGAATGGAACGTTTATCCTCAGCCTGTCACTCCATTGCATATTAAAAGCAGATAATTTTTTTCCCCCAGGTTTTACAGGTCCACAGATACTCGGTGCGCTTCTAATGGATTAAATTTGTTGTTTTTGGTCAAAAAAACTTTACCAACTCAGCCACCCATTCTATTTAAACTTTTCTAGTGTTCTGACACTGGTACTTTGGGGATGATTATAGTAGTAGGGAATTCAAATTACTTGATGATTATTGTTTGGGATATATATTTTTCCCTCTGAAATGTTGAGTATGATACTTTAGCAATTGATCCTGGATCATTAGTGGTTAAATTTTGCATTGAAAAACAATAACCAGTGAAAACTATCCATGGATTTAACGTCTGTTTGGGGCAATTCTTTGCAATTTAAAAGGCTTCTCAGCAATTTACTTTATTCCCTAGCCCCTTTTTATCCTGAACTTGAAGGATAAGATTAAAACGAGAGGGGATGTTTTCTGTTCCTTGAGACAGTAGATGACTGAAGAGATGGAAATACTTAAGCATAGGAATTGCTGGTGGAAAAATGGAAGGACATTCAAGGTATCACAATGTAAATAATATTTAATGTTTCTGAAACACTTTTTATTGTTTACAAAAAACATTAGTTTGTTTATATACTGGTTGTCACAGTTAATGAGAGGAAGGAAAGGTATCCCAATTTCAACCACAAAAATATAAATTCTGAGATCATACTATAAAAACAAAAACACCTATTTAGTTTATAATCCTTATAACACTGAGTTTAATAATTGTAAATATACAGAAAACTTCTTGCTATTTTAGTAATACTTCTAAAATGCATTCAACATTGACAGGAATATTTAAGATATCTAAGAACTGGAAAGTACCTGGAGATAGCTTAATTAGAAATCAAGTTCATTTCCCAAATAAACAAAAAATCTTTTTTTCTGAATGAGTTAATTTTCAAAACCTCAAGACAGTTGTGCATGTATGCACAATCTTGTGCATATATACATGCATATATGATTGTGTTTAACTAAATACATTTTTTGTGCGTGCTGTGGTGAGGGTCACATTTAATTGTTTTTCCATGTGAGCATCCTATTATTGCAGCACCATTTGTTGAATTTTTGTTTGTTTGTTTTTTGTTTGTTTTACTTGTGTGTTTTTGGGGAAGTGCATGGACCAGGAATCGAACTCGGGTCTCCGGCATGGCAGGTGAGAATTCTACCACTGGACTATCCTTGCACTCTCCAACTAAATACATTTTTAAATGCTTTTTTTTAAAAAATTGAAGTAAAAATTTCTTACATTTAGCATCAGATAATCTAGTTTTGATTTCCAGTTCTTCTACTTACTACCCATCTAGTGATTGACTAATGCTATCTTAGCCTTTCTCCTCCTTCACTTCTCTGAGACTTAGTTTTGTTATCTACTAAATGTAGAGATCAAATGATAGTTCCGTGTACCTGTACTGTCAGTTAGGGTGTGTTATGCTGTGATAACAAATAAACCCCATGTCTCAGTGACTTTAAAGAAACTTTTAAATTTTTTCTCACTTACACCACAGGTCCATTAAAGTGTGGCAGTTGAGGGTGGGCTGTGCTTGTTGTGATCTCTCAGGTACCCAAGGTGACGGCATAGTGAATGATGCCTGTCTCTATGCCAGAAAAAAAGAGAGCTCTGAAGAATCCTCCAACATCGATTAAGTGCTCTAGTTTGGAGAAGACACATGTCACTTTCGTATTCGATTCATTGGCTGGTTACATGGTCCATCCAATTTCTAGGTGACCAGGAGATGCTATGCTTCTACAGCAGAGAAAAAGCAGGAATGCTTGGACCACAGTACCAATGGTTTCCACATCACGTCATGGGATTCTTGCGTCCCTCTTTTCTCCGTTACCCTCTATTGCTGTTAAACTTCATTGTCCTTTATTTGTTCTTTCATTTATCTAGCACACGTTTGTTGGGTGCTCACAGAGTGCAAATCAATATAATAGGGATACAGATGTG
Organism: Tamandua tetradactyla; assembly: GCF_023851605.1. Classification (NCBI taxonomy): domain Eukaryota; kingdom Metazoa; phylum Chordata; class Mammalia; order Pilosa; family Myrmecophagidae; genus Tamandua; species Tamandua tetradactyla. The sequence continues at coordinate 128,292,240 of NC_135327.1, read as the reverse complement.
CGTAAGGACAGCCCTGGTTCTAAAGGAACTCAAAATTTAGCAGAGGAAATGAGAATCCCAGTGCAATGAGATTAGTCCTGTTTTTGACACAGAGAAAGGGCTGATTACTTCTGCTGGGGTAGACTAGAAATGGCATATATGAAGCAGCCTCCAGATTGAGGCTTTTAAAATACAGTAATCACTGAGTTTTCCCTATCAGAGCATCTTTTCCCCAATCCACGAGCGGATATATTTCAAAAGGATAACACCTAAGTCAGCCATTTTTTCAAAATAAAGCAAAAGAAGACTCAATGTGCTGATTTTACTAAATGGCAAAAAAGAAGTGCTTTGCAGTATGGTCAGAATATAAAGTGTTTCTGAAGTCAAGTTTAGGTCATTTATTTTTAAGATTCTTTTCCTTAAAAACAAAGCTCAGCTTCAAATAGGTAAATAAATCTGTTCTTAAAAATGCATTTATTGGCATTTAAAAAGGCACATATTTTATTTTGCCTCATCTCTACATGTTTAAAAATGTCCTGAGTTCTTTACAAAAGTGGTAGATTGTTCATTCCAAGTGATTTCAGGTGAAAAAGGAAGGATCAGTAGTTAATAAAACTGGAGAGTAGTATATTCCAGGAAAATTAAAAGGGTGGCAGAAACTACTTTGATCAGTAGCATTTAATTCTGTTCAACAAACATCTCTTGACTGTCTATTACAGGGAAACATCAAGAGATTTACTAGCTGGCGGGTAGGCTGACAAACACAAATGATCCTTAAGTTAGAATGGAAATAATTGGTGTAAATAGTATAATCAAGAAGTAGCTGGGGTATAAAAGGAGAGATGATTCTGAGTGGGAGGTGAGATCATGCTTCACAGAGCTTTTATACAAGCTGAACCTAGAACAGTGAATACGATTTCAAAACCAGGAGACAGGGAAAAGCATGGAAAATGGGGCTGGGAAGAGAGTGAGATTGAAGTCAAAATATGAGAAAAGGCACAGTGACAAAGCTATGGCAAGCAGGTCAGCATAAATCAGCATGATAGGAGCTGTGTGTGTGTAATAGGAGATGAGTATAGAAGAATGGATTGAGGCTAGATCATAGAGAGCCCTGAGTGCCATGCTAAAGCATTTTTATTTTATTTAAAAAACATAGGTACCCCAAATGGTTGCCAAACTGGGGAATAACGAACATGTTTAAACTTGGGCTGTAAGAATATAGTTCTTGTAGCTGAGTGAAAAATGATTGCAGGTTGATCTTGGGAAAGAAGCAGCAGCTAAGAGATCCAGGAATGAGAACTTGAGAAAGGCGACCAGGAGAGTGAAATGGAAAGGCCGAGATGTAGACTATTGTGGAAGTAGACTGGACTTGGCAAGCAACTCCATATGGAGAGGGAGGGAGCTGCAAAAGTTAGAGGGAGACTGGTTTTCAAACTTGGGTAATATCCACATTGTTTCAGCATCTCTAAAGTTACACTCCTCTACCCTAGGGGTCACTTAAGGACAAGGACCCCCACACATTCAGAGAATTTCTTGGTTCTTCATTAGCTTTCCCTTCCTAAATTCAGTGATGTTGTTGGATTGGCTGGTGTCGTATCCTCAGTTTGAATCTGGGTTCTGCCTTGCTGTACATATCTTTGGGATTGATGTACACAGAGATGCCATCCTCATAAAAGTGGCCAAATGAAAGGACTGCCTCCCACTGATACTTTACTATTGCTCGGTACAGGTAGTATGTTCCCTATCACTAAATGCAAATTTGGGCAGAGGCCATAACTTTTCTGTTCACCCACAGGTAAGAGAAATAATAATTTTTTTTTATGACTTGTCTCAATTCAGTAAAGAGAATGCCCAGTCACATGATAGTAAAATCCAGAAGGTGATTTAAAGTTAAAATTTTCTCCCACCAGCCTTTCCAATCTAGACCCTCCTCTGCAAGGGCTGTTGGAAAATTCACTTTTAGCATTTCTTCTGTGGCTTAAATTTGTTAGAGCAGTATGGAGGGAGGAGACAAGGGACAGCAAAAGTTGTTACTTCTTTGCTACCATTATAAAATAATTTTATTCTCTTTGAGCGTGACAGATGTTTAAAGCTGACCCTCTTGTAGGCACCAGGCTGTGCTGGTTTGAAAGGATTTATATACCCTAGAAAAGCCATGCTTTAATTCTAATCAGTCTTGTGGGAGCAATGGTTTCTTCTAATCCCTATTCAGCACTAGAAATTGGAAACTTGATTAGGTTATCTACACAGAGACATGACTCAATCAATTGTAGGTTTTAAACTTGATTAGATGGAGGTGTGTCTCCACCCATTCCATGTGGGTCTGGATTAGTTTACTAGGATCCTATAAAAGAGGAGACATTTTTTGGAGAGAATGCCTTTTGAGAACGACTGAGAAAGCTACAGTAGAGGTGAGCAGAGCCATGAGGTAGAGAGAATCATAAAGTCCACCAGCCAGGGACCTATGAAGATGAAGAATGTCCCTGGGGGAGCTTCATGAAATAAGAGGTCTGGAGAGAAAGCCACAGCAGATGCTGCTATGTTCACCAAGTGCCCTTCCAGTTGAGAGGGAAAAATGCTGACTGTCATCAGCCTTCTTGAACCAAATTATTGTTCCTTGGTTCAATGTCAAGAGATGTATTGGACATTTCTATAGACTTGTTTTAATTGGGGTATTTTCTTCTAAAACTGTAAACTAGCAACTTATTAAATTCCCCTTTTTATAAGCCATTCTGTTTCTGATATACTGCATTCCAGCAGCTAGCAAACTAGAACAGCATCTTTAAAAATTATTGCCATATTCAGGAGTGCCTCTTCATGTAGATGAAAATTTCCTTACTCTAGCTAGTCATTTACTCTTTCAGTAGTTTTTTAGCATTCCTGTGGTCCTCCTTGAATATTTGTCTCTGATGAGACAGTCCCTATGGGACAGGATATCCTGGCTGACTCTCATCTGGTCCAGAAGACTCTGGGAAAGCAGGTTGATTCTAACTCAGCAGTGGTTATCTTATATGCTACTCCTAAACTGTTAGCCAGCCTATCTTAGCCTTGAGATATTCACTGTAGGAGTCTGAGTAGGCTACTGTGTCTCCTTGTACACATCGGACACATCTGAGTGATTCCTGTGACCTCCCTCTCATTTATTTGAGATGAGGAGTAGGCATCCACTGCCCTTCCATTTGCTTCTCAAGAGACAGGATCCAAATACAGCCATAGGAATCCACAAAGATAGCCACCTGTGTTAGTTGGCAAACTGCCAGGATGCAATATGCCAGAACTGGAATGGCTTTTTTAAAAAATAGGAATTTAATAGGTTACAAATTTACAGTTCTAAGCCTCTAAATTTGTCCAAATTAAGGCATCCAGTGGAAGGTAACTTAATTCGAGGAAGGCCAATGGGTCAGGAACACATCTATCAGCTGGGTAGTCATGTGGCTGGCATCTACTGGTCCCTTGCTCCTGGGCTCCATTGCTTTCAGTCTCTGTTCCTGTGGAGGTCCCTCATTTTTACTTTTCTGGGACTGGCTTTCATCTCTTGGCTTTCCTTGGCCCTCTCCAGGTTCCGGCTTACTTACCATCTCATGGCGAATTCTGCTAGGCTCCAAGCATCTCCAAACATGTTCCCTAAGTGTAGAACAACAAGCTATCTCTGCTGGCTCTTCTCCGTCAGCTCTGATCAGAAGTTGCTGTCGGCTCTTTCATTTGTTGTTTCTGTTGTTTCTGGCTCTCTCCAAATGGTTCCTTTTTTAAAGTACTCTGGTAAACCCACCTGGAGTGGGTGGAGTTACATCTCCATCTAATCACAGGACACACACACACACACAGTTGGGCATTTCACCTCTCCATGGAGATAATCTAACCAAAGGTTTCCAACCTACAGTATTGAATGAGGATTAAAAGAAACAGCTAAACACAAATAAATGAGAGAGTGAGGGTTTGAATAGGATAAAGTATGAGTGCTTTAGACCAGTAGTTAAACTTTTGGGTCTCAAGACTTCCTTACTCTTAAAACTTAATAAGGACTCCAAAGAGCTTTTGTTTATATGAAAACTATCTATCTATACTTACCATATTGCTAATTAAAACTGAGAAAATTGAAAAACGTTCATTAAAAATAATAAACCCATTGCTTGTTAACATAAATAACATATTTTTATTAAAAATAACTAGTTTTGACAGGATGCCTGTTGGTGCTTCAATAGTGTTTGGATGGAACAGACATGGGAACTATCCTCCCCTTCTAAGCCTTAGAACATCCTCTAATTCCCTCTCCAGTTGCAACCTTAGGGACCATCTTTGGCTATGTCCTGCTTCTGGGACCAGCTAACAATGCTTTCTGTTTTGTTTTGTTTTTTGTGGTTAACTCCTCATTGTCAATTAACCATGAACTCCCAGATCTTCCAGAATTATTCTGTCGAAGGTGAGGCCTTTGCTAACCACCTGGTTGACCTGCATCTGTGGGCCTCCTACACCAGACCTCTCTCTGGGGTTTTATTTCATCGGTGATGATGTGGCCCTAGAGGGTGTGGAACACTTCTTCTCTGAGTTGGCAAAGGAAAAGTGTGAGGGCACTTGAGGACGTGAAACCAGTGGGAGCTGTGGCACCGTCTTCCAGGATGTGCAGAAGTCATCCTGAGATGAGTAGGGTAAACCCTTGAATGCTTCCATGGCCCTGGAGAAGCATCGAATCAGACCCTTTTGTATCTGCATGCCCTGGGTTCTGCCAACATAGACCCTCAACTCTGTGACTCTCTAGAAAGGCATTTCTGAGGAGGAGGTGATACCCATCAAGAAGATGGGTAACCACCTGACCAACTTCTGCAGACTGTGTGGCCTGCAGGCTCAGGAAGCATCCCTTTTAAGGGCTCACCCTCAAACATGACTAGGAGCTCTGGAGCCCAGAGGCCTTTGGTGGGGTGGAGGCACTCTGCAATCCTTTGGCATACAGGCTTCTGCCTGAGCCTCTCCCTCCAAACAGGGGGCATCCTTTATTTTTTATTTAATTTTTTTTGCATGGGCAGGCCCCAGGAATCTAACCAGGGTCTCTGGCATGGCAGGTGAGAACTCTGCCTGCCAAGCCACTGTGGCCCGCCCATGAAACAAAAGGCATCTTTATCCAATCATCTTGTATCCCACTAACATGTTGTGAATTGAGTATAAACAATAAAGCTTTTTGCAGCAAAATAAATAAATAAATAGATAAAAGTTTTTAAAACAAAAATAATAGTGAGAAGGGAAGTATTGTTTTCTATTTTTGCAATTTCAAATATCTGGCAGTTTCTGTTTCCTAAAGCTGCAGAATGCAATATACCAGAAATGGGTCGACTTTTATAATGGGAATTTATTAGTTTACAAATTCACTGTTCGAAGGCCATGGAAGTGTCTTAATGAAGGCATCTAAGCAGGATAATACCTTCTCTCAAGATAGTTCACAAGCATTTGGGGTTCCTCTTTCAGATAGCCAGGCACATAGCCTGGTTCTTCACTCCTGTGTTTCACTGTTTTCAGTTCCTGGTTCCAGTGGCCTCCTCTCTGAGCTTCGGTGGGTCTTCTGTAGCATCTCTAGCGCTTTTTTCTTTAAGCTGTCTCTGGGTGTTTCACTCTGAGCTCTCTGGGATTTTTCTTTCTTTTAGTCTCAGAAAGGCCTCCAGTAAAAGGATCAAGACCCATCTTGAATGGGGTGGGTCACGTGTCAGTTGAAATAAACCATCCAAAAGGTCCCACTCACAATAGGTCTGTATCCACAGGAAGGGATTAAAAGAACTTGGCATTTTCTGAGGAGCATAACAGCTTCAAACCAGTACACTGGCTAAGAGAAGGCAATTGTCTTCTCCTGTCTGTTTCTGCATTCAATTTATTGTGATATCACCCGTGATGTAGCCTCAGGAAAATTCCATTGTGCTTTTGGGAGGGATGAGAGTAAACAATGCAAATAAAGTGTTAACATTATATTGAAAATATTTATGACCTCTCTTACTGCCTTCAGGCCATATTTTGAGAACTGTTGTTTTAGATGATGGCTCTAAGGTTTGAACAGATATTTTAAATTTCAGCCAAGGTAGCAGTGTTTTTGAAATAAGGCTCTAAGAAATTTAATTCATAGGAAAAAAAAATTCCCCACATACTTGGTCTTTAAAGTTTGGGGTATGGCAGGATCCAGTTCAAACTCACATATATTGCTAATTTCTGATAATTTTTAGGTGGTGTCTGAAATTGTTTATGATAACTGTCCAACCTTTAACAGGGAGGTTCTAGGTTCTTTTATTTCTCTATCAACAAATTTCAGCCCTAGATTTGACAAAAGGAGGTTTTCTGGCAGATAAAGCTTCACATTTATTAAATAATGAGTGTAAATCAATTTAAACATAGTTCTTAACATTTCCATTTCCCTTACACAGAACAGAAGTTCTTTTAAGCAGGTGCTTAAAATTGTTGCTCCCAGTACATTATTAATCATAAAGCATGGAGTTAGAAGCTAGCAGCTTGTGGGACTTAGTCTTGCATCTGGTGGTAGAAGTTTCTAGATGAGTTTAGAAGCCTATAAGACATTTGTTTATTTATTTCTCCTTCACTCTACATATTCCTCATTTTGTTGTAGGGCAGGCCTTAGGAAAGAATAATATATTGTTTACCAGCATGGACTAAAAAACAAGATTGTTTGGGTACACAAATTCATTTTACATCACCTCTGTGCCTTTAGCTTAATTTCCTCATTTGAAAAATTGGAGTTGTAAGAGTATGAATTTCATGGCATTGTTACAGGGTATAAAAGGATGTAAAAATTAGATGCAATTAAAATTAGAGTGCAGTGCCTGGAACAGAATAAGTGTTTGTTACTCATAACTTTTTAGGTTATTATTAAGATTTAGAATCTTATATACAGTGTATATAAGAATGTATATAGTGTACATAAGAATGTATACAGTATAAACTTTATATATATTAGCTGATGGATATAGGGCTTAAAATAATATTTTAGGTATATAAATTACCTGCTTCAAGATAGGTCTCTAAAAAGCAGAATTTGATGATACCATATATTAGTTTTCTCCAAAATTCTTGACCTATAAATGAAATAGATTGGCATGAAAAGGTCATTCAAGGCTGTAGTGCTCAACTCAAAACTGAAAGAACTAGTAAAAGAAGAGCAACCCATCACAGCGCAAGCAGTAGAGAAATAAAGATTAGAGCAGAGATCAATGAAATAGAAATTGAAACAATAATTAGAATCCACAAAACCAAATAGAAAAGATCAATAAAATTGATAACATTTTTGCTAGACTGACAAAAAAGGAGAGAAACAAATGACCAAATTTAGAAATGAAAAGGTAGACATTACTCCTGACTCCACTAAAATGGAAAGGACTACAAGAGGATACTATGAGAACTGTACGTCAAATTAAATAACCTAAACGAAATGGACACATTCCTAGAAATACACAATATCCCAACACTGACTCAGGGAGAAGTAAAAGATCTCAACAAGCCAATAACTAGTAAAGAGATTGAATCAGTAATCAAAAACCTCTCAACAAAGGAAAGCCCCAGACCAGATGGCTTCACAGGGGAATTTTACCCAATGTTCCAAGAACAATTAACACCAGTCTTGCTCAAATGCCTCCAAAATGTGGATAGGAGAGAACACTCCCTAATTCACTCTACAAGGCCAGTGTGCTGGTTTGCAACTGTTATGCACCCTAGAAAAGTCTACGTTCTTTCAATTCATCCCTGTGGGTACAGACCTATTGTGGGTGGGGCCTTTTGCTTAGGGGTTTCCACGGAGACGTGACCCAGCCTATTCAAGGTGGGTCTTAATCACCTGGCTGGAGTTCTTCATGAAAGGACAAAAGGCAGAGATATTTTTGGAGAGAGCTGAGAGAAAGAAAATAACCCAGAAGAAGCCTGAAGGACCCGCAGAAACTGAGAGAGCCATTTTGAAACCAGAATCCAGAAGGGAAGAACCAGCAAATATTGTGATATGCCCTCCTATGTGACAGAGGAACCCCAGATCCCAGCAGACTTTCCTCAGAGAAGGTTCTCCCTCTTGATGCCTTAATTTGGACATTTGTATGGCCTTAGAATTGTAAATTTGTAACCTAATAAATCTCCTTTGTAAAAGCCAATTCATTTCTGGTATATTGCATTCTGGCAGCTTTAGCAAACTGAAAAACCACCATCACTCTCATATCAAAGCCAGATCAAGACATCCCAACCAAGAAAAGAAGATTATAGACCAATATCTCTTATGAATATAGAGGAAAAAATCATCAAGAAAATACTAGCATACGAAATCCAACTGCAAATTAAAAGAATTACACCCCGTGATCAAGTGGCGTTTATCGCTAATATGCAAAGCAGTTCAACATAGAGCATCAATTAATGTAATACACTGCATAAGAAGGAAGGAAAAATTCCACATGATCATTTTAATTGATGCAGGAAAGCCATGTGAAAAACCTAGTAGTTCTCTTGATAAAAAAGACTTAGAAAACTTGAAATATAAGGAAACTTCTATAATATGAGAAAAAGCATGTATGAAAAATCTATAGCTAACAACCTATTTAATTGGGAAAGACTGAAAGCTTTCCCTCTAAGATCAGGATCAAGACAAGGAAACTCACTGTCACCATTGTTATTCAATATTGTACTAGAAGTTCCCACCCAGAGCAGTTAGGTAAGATAAAGAAATAAAAGGCATCCAAATTATAAAGGAAGAAGTAACACTTTCCCTATTTGCAGATACCATGATCCTATATACTGAAACTCCTGAAAAATCCACAAGAAAGCTCCTAGACCAAATAAACAAACTCAGCAAAGTAACGGGGTATACTATCAACACTCATAAAATTTCAATGCACTAGTAATAAACACTTGGAAGAAGAAATCAAGAAAAAAAATACTCTGCTTGAAATAGCAACTAAAAGAAATAATATCTAGGAATAAATCTAATACAGATATAAATGACTTGTATACCAAAAACTACAAAACGGTACTTAAAGAAATTAGATGAGACTTAAATTAAAACAAAGACATTCCATGTTCATGAATTAGAAAAGTAAACATTGCTAAGATGTCAATTCTTCCTGAAGGGATTTACAAGTTTAATAGGATCCCAATGAAATTCCAACGGCCTTCATTATAGAGATGGAAATACCAGTCATCAAATGGTAAGGAGCTCTGAATAGCCACAGCCATCTTGAAAAAGAATAATGAAGTTGGAGGACTCATACCTCCCTATCTTAAAACATTACAAAGCCACAGTAATTAAAGCAGTTATGGTACTGGCACAAGGACAGGATATAGAGACCAATAGAATAGAATTGAGAGCTCAGAAATCAACCTTCACATTTATGGCCCATTGAATTTTGACAATGGGGCAAATACCACTTGAATGGGAAAGAATAGTCTCTTCAACAAAATATAATACTGAATTTCCAACAAAATGAAATACTGGATTTCCATTTGCAAAGGAATAAAGGAAGATCTCTACCTCACACCAAATCAGCTCAAAATGCAACAAAGACCTAAATATTAGAGGCATAATTATAAAACTCCTAGAATAAAATGTAGGGACACAACTTCATGACCTTATGCTAAGCAATGGTTTCTTAGGCTTTGTATCCAAAGCACAAAAAATGAAAGAAAAAGATAGATAAATGGGACCTCCTCAAAATTAAAGAAAAATTGTATTTCAAAAGGGTTTATCAGGAAAGTAAAATGACAGCTTATGCAATGGGAGAAAATATTTGGAAACCAAATATCTGATAAGGGTTTAATATTCAGAATGTATAAAGAAATCCTTCCACTCAACAAAAAGACAAACAACCCAAATTTAAAAATGGCCAAAAAACGTGAATAGACATTTCTTCAAAGAACATATAAAAATGGCCAAATAGCACATGAAAATATGCTCAACACCATTAGACATTAGGGAAATGCAAATCAAAACCACAATGAAATATCATTTCATACCTAGTAGAATGGTTACTATTAGTTAAACAGAAAATTGCAAGTATTGGGGAGGATGTGGAGAAATAGGAACACTTATTTTTGCTGTTGGGAATATAAAATGGTGGCTCCTTTGATGGACAGTTTGGCAGTTCCTCAGAAAGTTAAATATAGAACTGCCATGTGACCCAGTAATCCTACTTCTAGGTCTATATGTAAAAGGCTTGAAAGCAGGGATTTGACCAGATGTTTTCACAGTGACATTCATAGCAGCATTATTCATAGTTGCCAAAAAATAGAGCCGACCCAAGTGGTTACGAAGTGGTGAATGAATAAGTAGAATGTGGAATATACACCCAATGGAATATTACTCAGCTGTAAAAAGGAAAAGAGTCCTGAAATGTGTGATGACCTGGGTGAACCTTAAAGATGTCATGGTGAGTGAAAATAAACCTGACACAAAAGGACAGATATTAGATAATCTTATAGATATTAAATAATTAGAATAAACAAACGCAGAGTCAGAATCTAGAATATTTGTTATCAGAGGATGGGGTGGTATTAGGAAAGAGGGAATGAAGACCTAAATTGTACAGAGTTTCTATTTGGATGATGAAAAATGTTTTGTAATGTATGGTAGTGCTGTAACTCAATATTGTGAATGTAATTAAGGACACCGAATTACATACTTGAATATGCTTAAAAGGGGAAACGTTAGGTTTTATGTATGTTTATAGAATAAAATTAAAAAGAAACTTCATGGAACTGCACAACACAATCTGGATCTCTCAGTGAAATTATGGAATTACAATTAACAGTACAATTATAAAATGTACTTTCATTATTTGTACCAAATATACCACATTGATGCTAGGTTTTAATAATAGTCCATAATTTTTACATAATTGTTCTCTTAATCTATGAGTTTTCTAATAAAAGTAAAACAAAAGGCACTTTGAAAGCAAAAAATAAAATAAAATAATTGGCATTACTAGAACCTCCTAGTGGGATGGGGCTACTGAAGTGCAAACTTGTTACTATGATTTGTAAGTCCTTGGACCTTCTGGAATCTATACCCACAGATCTTGAGATCTCGTCCAAACATTTTACATTTTGTAAAATATGACGGTGCTTTTGACAACTTTGACACATTTATATTTAATGGCAATTTAAGGGTTTTTATGCTTTTTTTTTTCCCATATGAACCTAAGTTTTATCTGAAATTCAATCCCTATTCATATTTAGTATTAGCATGGCTAATGCTTAGTAAATTGATAACAAATGTTTAGTAAGGTATGATTAAGAAAAATAAATACTACTGGAACAAATTTCAAACAGAACCATTTAAAATGAAAGTACTTAACTGATTTGCAAACTGGGACCTATGTATCTCAGTAAAATAAAGTCTCGATTTATCCCTATTGATTTTATTATTGCATTTAATTACATTAGAAGATAAAGACTTTTGTGTCTTTCTTTTAAACTGTACTTTATAAGATAACAATTGGATATTGGATAGAATAACAATTTTCAAAAAAAATGCTTTTAATATTTTCTACTTTTTGTTGCGGGAAAAATAAAAGACGACAATACTTGCTTTAAAAATTATTTTATTTCAAAATTCATCTTTATAAAACTTAGAATTTCTTAGTCAAATTGAAGGTGGCTGATGATTCCAGAGTACCTGAGCATCATGTAGGAGTACTTCTTGTTCTGTGTGATTAGTCAACTCCCGTAATCCCTTACCCTCTCGTCCCCTAAATACTGAAAGCTCTGGGATAACAAGATTTATAATATATAGTGGTAACCGCTTTCACAGTGGTTGACCAAAGCAGGATATTTTAACCCTGATGTTTCAACTCCAAGGGCGTTTTGACTATGTTGGGTTCTATTGAGGTGCTGTTCAGCCAACATCAAAGAAAATTAGGACTAGCCATTTAAAGCAGTTGAAAGTAAACAAAAGCATTAGCTTTATAAATTCCAGAAACATAAGAGGAATTCAGTAAAAATTATTGTTGGATATATAATTGGGTATTGGGTAACAAGTTAAATGTACCAAAGAAATTATTCAGGTAATGTTATAGCATATTTTGACGAATATGATCTTTTTAATGAATCCTCTAAATCAGCAATGGTAAAATGACTATTCTGGCAAGTGCATTGATTCTTTAGAATGAAACGGTTATTCCTGAGGCAAAGAGGCAAAGTTGTACATTAACAAATATTGTTTCCCAAGCCTTGACCAGATCTGCTGTGCCTGGTGGCAACATTTCCTCTCTTTAAACTACAGAGTTTACATTATGCCTTAAATTTTTTATTCACCTACAACATGTTTAATTTACTTCTTATGAATAAAATAACTGTTACTAATTTCCTTTTACTTTATTTTTCAAGGAAATTATTCCACTACACATTTGTGAGTACAAAGAATTGCTTCAGTGCTAGACTCACAGAGTATATTTTATGCTTAGTTCATAATTGGTGTTTTATTGAAACATCATTATTGTTGTCCATTATAGGAAATGGACAATTTTATATGCAAAATTTCTTTGTGCAAATATTCATATTGTTATTTATCTTTCTCTTTATACCACAAATACAAATAATTTAATGTCCACATGGGAATATTAAAACTCCAGAAGGAAGGTGAGATTTAAGTAGAATAGAAAGAATGATGAACTAGAATATTATTTTAAAGAAATTCATAACATCAATCAACCACAAAGAAATTGTAAAAATCGGCTTCTGTGGCTTCAGTTCCTCAATATCCAAACCTCAAAATATTTAAAATTATGACATGAACAGAATAAAAGTATTTCATTTACTGTTTTTGCAACAGGACAAAGCTGGGGGCATATGTAGAAGATAAGAATGATAACTAGAACTTGGAAATTTATTTTATAATGATATCAAATTTTATTGGAACAGTTAAGCTAACATAAAATTTAGCAAATGTACACATTCCTGCTTGGTAGAATGGGAGAAGTAGATGATTTGTGGGCCAATGTTAAGGCCCAATTCCTTCATATCTGCAAAAGTATTGTGGAGGAAAACAAGATGTTCTTCTGTATGAGAATTCTTCTGGAAATCACAGGCTTCACATGTTCTTCTTAAAGTAGAAAAAGAAGACTACAATATTGGATTTGTAAAGGAGTTATCATCTCTGTTGATTTCTGCATAGGCAGATCTAGGATCAAGATAACATGAAGGTTGTAATTTTGAGTAAACTCTAAAACTGAAAGAAGAGGTTAGATCTCTTGGGATAAATTTAAGATAAATCCATGGGAAACAAGAACTAAAAACAAAATCCTAAGTCAGAGCTTTTAGGAGAAGAAATATAATTGCTAACTCCATGATACCTCAATTTGAATTCTGACTATACATTTTGCTTGCTGTGTAACTTTGGGTAAGTTAGCCAAACTATCCAAGTCCCTCAGTTTGTAATTCTATAAAATGGGAGTTATAATCGGCCCCAAGGAGAATTATTGTGAAGGTTATATATAAGATTATATATATATGCATATATATAATATGTCTAGATACTCAATAAATGGTCACTATTATGGGAAAAATGAACAGACTTCAATATTTCTCAAAAAAATCACTGATCTGGGGATATAGCAAGAACCCAGTCTTAGACCCTGTTCTAGTTTGCTAGCTGCCAGAATGCAGTACACCGAAATAGAATGGCTTTTAAAAGGGAAAATTTATTAAGTTACAAGTTTACAGTTCTGAGGCTGTGAAAATGTCCAAATTAAAGCTAGTCTATAAAAATGTCCAAATTGGGGCACCCACAAGAGATTACCATCACTCAAGAAAGGCCAATGATGTTCCGGGTTTCTCTCTTAACTGGAAGGCACATGGCAAACATGGTGACATCTGTTAGCTTTCTCTCCAGGTTTCTTGTTTCATGAAGCTCCCCTGGGGTCATATTCCTTTTTCATCTCCAAAATTCTCTGGCCGTGTGGGCTCTCATGGTTCTCATGGCTCTGAAGCTTTTTCCAAAATGTTTCCTCTTTTAAAAGATTCCAGTAAACTAATCAAGACCCACCTGGAATGGGTAGAGTCACATCTTCTTCTAATCAAAGTTAATACCCACAACTGGGCATCACATGTCTATGGAGATAATCTAATCAAGTTTCCATCCTACAGTGCTGAATAGGGATTAAAAGAAACGGCTGTCTCCACAAGATGGGTCAAGATCAAAACATGGTTTTTCTAGGGTACGTAATCCTTTCAGACCACATACACCCTTTCTTCAAGTAGCTTATGGTTCGTTAATGAATAGATAGGTCTAAGAAAACACAAATATAGGGAGCTTCAATATAACCTGAGGGCTCAGGGAAAAACATCTCCTCATAACAGTAATGTTTAAGCTGAGCCTTGAAAGATAGGACATTTTATTTTGCTAGGGAGAGGCATATGTGCTCTTGGCAATCCAGGCAGAAGGAGCATGATGATCAAAGGCAAGCTCAAGCAACTACATATGGTTTAGTATTGCTGGACCATGAATATGAGAGGGTGTTGTGAAAGGTAAGGATGAAGATTTAAGCAGGTGCCAGATCATGTAGGGCCATAGATTTCATGTTGAGGAGTATAAAGTTCATCCCGTAGACACAAGGACATCATTGCAGAGCTTCAGCTGGAAAGAAACATGATCATATTTAACTGAAAAAAATATTATACTGGTGGTAGTATGAGATACGTATTAAAGAAGGACAAGAATAGAGCCAAGAAGACTAATTAGAAGACTAATGTAGTTGTTTAGCAAGGTATAATGATAGCCTAAAGGCATCTTACTCTACTTTAAGAGTATGTTGCATAGGAGAAAGGGTCAGGTGGTAGAATCAGCAGAATTCGGTCACAGTTCGAAATAGAGGAAACAAGAGGTTTAAGATAAGTTTTGTTTTGTTTTGTTTTTTTATGCACAGGCACTGGAAACCGAACCTGGGACTCTGGCATTGCAGGTGAGAATTCTGCCACTGAGCCACCGTCGCACCACCAAGATAAGCTTTTAATATCAGTGTCATTGAATGAGAGTGATAAGAGTTTCAAGAAGAAAAGAGGATTCAGTTGTTTCAAATGTTAAGAAGAGATCAGGTAAAATTAGAACTGAAAAGAATGAATTGTAATTTGTATCTGGGTCATACTTGCCAATGTATATACATACATGATGATGTATATAGACGAAGTCCTGGGAGAATTAGTGGTAATTATAATAATAACTTTGGGATGTAAGAATATGGAAAAAGTTTTACTGCCTGCATTTCTAATGAATTAAAAACAGACAAAAAGAAGGAATTTTAAAAAGAATATAAATTAATGTTTTATTCCCATGCATTGGAGTTATGAGTGATTGACTGTCTCTTAAGGTAAAATTGGTGTGGTCCAAATTTGGATCAACTAGACCAAAAATGATCTTAAACTTATAGAAGTTTACTTAGTGCATTCTCATTGCATGCCATTTTATTAGAAATTTTATAAGATGATGATATTAAAATTCAACTTTTAGTTAAAATCATTTCATAGAATTAAAAATAGTGTAACAAAACTTTCGAGGAGTTAAAATAGAAAGGATTATGTTTATAATTTTACATTAATATAACAATAAAATTCTACTTTTAATGCAAGAGAGGAAAGGTTATTGTAGACAATTGCTAGAGATGCTTCAGTGGTGTTGTCTTCTGTGGGGTTCATGATGAGTGAAAGCGTGGTGAGAATGTGGGAAGTGCCAACTGTTCTGAAAGACTCAATGTGAAAACTATGTAACATATAGGTGGTAATTAAAGGGTAACTCTGGGTTGGAGAGAATTGGGTTTGGGATATTTGTTTTTAATCGGGGTAGGAAACAAATGTGTTTACAGGTTGTGAGGAAGGAGTCACTGAAGAGAAGGTGGGGAGCAATGAAAATGCAGAATCTAGAAGGTATAATAGAAGGAACAAAGTTCTTGTTGTAGGTGAAGGAAAAGGGGAGGGAGGGCAAATGGGATCGAGAGAGACCGAGAGACCAGCCTGAAACAAGACAAAGGGACATTTGAGCCTCAGATACTCTAAAGAAGGAGTGAAATGAGATCCTGATGTTTGTCACTCAGAGGGAAAGACAAGTTGAAGGTTATTCTGCCTGACTGCTTCAGTTCTCTCCGTGAAACAGAAACAAGGTCACCAGCGGAGAGGAAAAGTGGAGAGGACAGCTGGAGAGAGGGAGGGGTTTCGGGTGGTGCTTGAGAAGGATGGAAAACTCTGTAGCTTTTGTGAGGACAGGTGGAGGGACCTGATCATGAAAGAATAAAGGATTTTGAATGAGTTCCACCTGCATGATTGTTTTTGGCACCTCTCGAGAGTCTTGAGGCAGAACTTTAGAGGGAGAAAAGGAAATCAGGTTTGATAAAAATTGAGCTCCTTTACTCTTCAGGTGCACATGCAAAATAGAATGTCCAGATCTGTCTACTCCCTCTTTATGTGCATTTTAACTATTTTAGGTACATTTTAACTATTGAATATGAAGCATTTGAACCAGATCACTTAAAAAGAATCATTTAATTGCCATTTTAGCTGAAGCAAATGTAATTAGGTCTTTGGTGACCGCTATCTTTTAGAACTTATCTGTTCTGAATGTATCTGGTGCTTGAGTAAGTGTCCTCTTGTCTCTTTCATCATCTTTAAGTGACATAATTCTTATTAGATAACTGGATAACAGAATTATTCTCCATTTCATCCAACTTCAGTGCCTTTTGTTCTTGTTTATCTGCCACAATGGTGATGCTTTAATGGTTTTACTTCCTGTATGTGATTTTGGACATAAAACAAAAACAAACAAAATGCACACAACACATTTGGGTGACTCTGATTCAGTTTGGAATCGCATCTCCTTTCTGTTTCAAAATATCACTAATTGTAAGGAGACTACCAGAGCAGTTTGGGATGTAGCAGGGGAAAGCAAACTGCCGCTGTGGGCCACTTCCTGATGGCTGCCAGTTTTTAGTACATTGACCTATGAGCTAGGGACAGATTCTTCAAGCAGTGTCATTGAGATATGTATTTAAACACAATATAATCCATTTAAAGTGACCAATCAATGGTTCTCTGAAAAATCACATAGTTGTGCATTCTTTTTAAAAAATGGTTAAAAAAAACTAACAAATAATATTTCATGACGTGTGAAAATTATAGGCAATTAAAATGTTAGTGTCCATTAAGTAAAGCTATGTGGAAATACAACCATAACCACTTATTTACTTGGGCCAATGCTGACTTCTCCCTATCAGAATTGGGTGGTTGTGATAAAAACCTGTATTGCCTACAATGCCTAAAATATTTACTATGTTGCCCTTAACAGAAAAAGTTTGCTGGCCCTGTTTTAGAGGGTGGTGTCTGGATATCTTACGTTACAGTACATTTAGCATTTTTTCTTCTTGCTCTTTAGTTGGCCTAAGTTAAGTTAAAGGAGGAAAATTTGGAAACTGTCTTTAAAATTTTTTGATAAACATATTTGAATATTTTATGATCCAGATACTCTCTTTCATTAATTCATTCAGTTGATCTTTATTGGATTTCTCCTGAGCTCTTTGCTAGGCACTGGGACTATAATGTAGAATCAGATGAAAAATTTAAATGTAATAGTGTTCTGCTTGACCCTGGAGTTGGATAGTCACTTTCAAATTGTAGCTATAGTGCTTTCTTGCTGTGTAAATTTAGACGAGATCCTTTGGTTTCCTTGTCTGCAAAATGGAATATTATCCATTCTTACCTCAGCACACTCTTCAGACCATCCAATGAGGTAATCCATGTAGTGAAGTATTTGGCATGTAGGACATACTCTAATTTTATTGTTTTTATTAGTAGTAGTAATCGACTGTGATAATAACTGCCATGGGAAAGAACCATTTTTTGGAAAACACAAGGGAGAGTCAGGTTAAACTTCTTAGAGCACAATTTACACTCCAAATCTGATTGGAAATACAGTACTTCTTTGAACACTAAAGAAACCAGGATTCCAGGACACAGCCTGGGGGCCTGCCGGTTGGCCAGATTAGCTGCTAGCTTCTTCCTTTTCCTGGCCACTGTGTTCTGTGAGGTCTTAGCATTTTCCATATAAATCCTGCTAGAATTCAATGACAATAATACATTAGTCAATGGTTGGGAGAAATCCTTTAGAAGGAGCATTTCCTTGCATTAAATTCTTAATTCACGGGTGGGCCATGGTGGCTCAGTGGCAGAGTTCTTTCCTGCCATGCCAGACACCTGGGTTCAATTCCTGGTGCCTGTCCATGTTAAAAAAAAAAAAAATTTCTTAATTCACAAACATGTTAGTTAGAACTGTGCTTTTAATTTACAGTCCCACTTGCAGAAGATAGTTGTGGTGCCAAACAAAATGCTCAGCTGCCTTATTGTGTTACTTCTAATTGATAACTGCATGATACGAAATAGTTTCACGTTCAAAGAACTTTAAAAACTCTAATACTTTGTTGCTGCTGCAAATGTCTCAGAGTTCATAAATGTTAAGATTTGAAAAGTACAGAAGAGGAAAGTACAAAGGAAGATACTACTAGGAAGTAGAATCAGTGGGAAACCTGGATATAATTCTATTAAAGATCATATCCAAGACCTGAAAGCATCACAGTGACAGCACTGTCACTACAAATGGAGAGCCTCTGCTTTTTCCAAAAGATCAAAGAAGGTGATTGGAACCGGTGTCCAAGTCTAAGGCTGATTTTGCTTGCAGTGTGGCAGCCTCAATTATGCAGAGACTCAGACAATATTTTAATTAGTGAAATTTTTGGTCCAAGTCCTTGTAATAACAGCACTCTCAGAGATCTTACTTTGAGAAAGTAAGTTTATCCATAACTGTTTTTGAATCATTTGTTGTATTTTGACAGTGGAATCAGTCTGCTAGAGTGCCTAAGGGCAATTAGTTTTGGAGTCAAGAACTTGATTTGGAATCTTTGCATTGTTACAGCTGTGGGATTTTGGCAAGTCTCAGTTTTTGTAGATTATGACATGGGATAATAAGACCCTTCTCATAGGATGTTGTGTAGGGTATATGAGTAAGACATGTGAGGTTCCTGGCATATATTAAGTACTCCCTAAATTGTAGCTATTACCTTATAGAAATGATTCCTCTTTGCCTTAGATGCAAAGCAGAGACATGATCATCCTTGCAAACAGTTTTATTTGTCTTGGAATAACTTCTTCTGACCTACCAATGCAAAACACCACTTAACTAGGCATTAAAATGGATTTTCAGCAACAGTATTCTATGAAAAAATTGACTTTTCAGAAAAAAAGGGTTTAAGTTTTCATTAAACATTAATCTGCAGAATCAGAGATTCTATTTAAATGAACAAGAAACAGATTCTCTTAGTGTTTAGTTAATAGCTGGGTAGAATTTAAATAGTTATTTCTTAAAGATCACTTTCTAGAAAACCAAGAGGGGAATTTTAGGAGATAGCCTGGAATACTACCACCCCATGTTGAAAAATAATGTCACTGCCAAGTAAGTAATCAAAAACAATCAATGATGATTAACAAAAAAGTGTATGACTTTTATTGTTTTTCTTTAGTGTAAAAATCATGTATTTGAAAAACAAACAAACAAACAAATAAACAATAATCATGTATTTAACAGGACAGAAATGGAAAGCTGGTCCTAATCAAACATTTATTTAGATTTTTTTTTTTTAATGCTTGGCTTTATGAGTAATCCTAACAATGGAGTCTATGGGAAAGAAATTTTGAACATCCATGAGAATAAGTTGTCCACAGTTTCAGATGAGAGAAATTAAAAATTCATGAATACACATCGGATAAAGGTTTAATATCCAGAATATATAAAGAAATCCTTCAATTTAACAAGAAAAAGATAAACAACCCAATTAAAACTGAGCAAAAGACATGAATAGACATCTCTCCAAAGAGGATATACAAATGGCCAGAAAGCAAATGAAAAGATTTTCTAAGACATCATTAGTCATTATAGAAATGCAAATGAAACCCACAAGGAGGTACCATTTCACACCCATAAGAATGACTGCTGTTAAAAAAAAATCAGAAAATAACAAGTGTTGGAGAGAATGTGGAGAAATAGGAACACTCATTCATTGCTGGTGGCAATATAAAATGGTGCCGCCATTGCAGAGGGCTCTTTGGCAGTTCCTCAGAAAGCCGAGTATAGAAATGCTGGTACTGGACAAAGGTGGTATGTTCTTTTGCCTGATGTGCTCAAATGACCAATTCTGAGACACCAGGGTTTCAAAGAGAGAAAAAGTTTATTACTAGGTGTGTAGTTGTAGAGCATATGGTTTATTGTCCCCAAATTTGTCTACCTGAACTGCAGTAATTATGATAGTTTTATTAGAGAAAAAAATGGGCAGAGTTTAAGATTATGAATACAGTGACCCCAGATGATGTAGTTAGAGGTGATCTAATTATTGAGCATGCACAGATTGATAACTCGCTAAATTACTGAACATATGTAAGAAAATGGCAAGCATGATTTTTAGTATTATAATGAGGTATAGGTGACTTGTAGGTAGCAGTCTAAGCTATTGCATCTATCAGATGGGCCCACTTTGGTTAGATTCAGTCTCGGTTTTCAAGGTAACTTTGGATGTGGGTGGATTAGTTCTGGGCTGACCCAAGACCCTTCATTAATAAACACTAGGGACTGTGTTTAGCAATTACAAATTTGAGTAACTAGATAAATGGTTACAAATGAATGTTAATCACAAGGTTTTTACAATCACAGGGGCAGAAGATAAAGGCTATCCAATCATTATCAGAGATCGAAGCAGCTGAATTTACAGTTCAATGATTTCAGGTATTTTTTGCTGCCTACTCTAATACACCAGAAAGTAAAAAAGAATATCTATATAGTAATTCAGTAATCAAAATCATCCTTAAGTCCTAATTTCTTGTTTACAATACCTTATGAAACAACAATCCCATTACTTGGTTTATACCCAAAAAAATTGAAAGCAGAGACTTGAATAGATATTTGCACACTGATGTTCACAGTGGCATTATCCACAATTACCAAAAGATGGAAGCATCCCAAGTGTCCATACACCAGTGAATAAATAAATAAAATACTGTACATGCTTGCAATGGAATATTATTCAGCAGTAAAAAGGAGTGACGTGCTGATACATTTGACAACTTAGATGACTCTTGAAGACATCATGTTGGATGAAATAAGCCAAGCACAAAAGGGTACCCATTATATGATCTCACTGATTTGAAACAACTAGAATAAGCAAACTCATAGAGTTAGACTCTAGAATATAGGAGATGGGATGGGTATAAGGAATGGAAAGTTAAGGCTTAAAATGTACAGGATTTCTATTTGGAATGATGGAAATGTTTTACAATGTATGGTGGTAAGGGTAGCACAACATTGTGAATGCAATTAACAAACACTGCAATATATACCTGAATGTGATTAAAAGAAAAAAATGTTAGACTGTGTTCTAGTTTGCTAGCTGCCAGAATGCAATATACCCGAAACAAACAGGCTTTTAAAAAGGGGAATTTAATAAGTTGCTAGTTTACAGTTCTAAGGCCAATTAAAATGTTCCAATTAAAACAAGTCTATAGAAATGTCCAATCAAAGGCATCCAGGGAAAGATATCTTGGTTCAAGAAGGCCAATGAAGTTCAGGGTTCCTCTCTCAAGTGGAAAGGCACATGGCAAACACAGTCTCTCTTAGGTGCAAGGGCACATGGAGAACATGGCATCATTTGCTAGCTTTATCTCCTAGCTTCTGGTTTCATGAAACTCCCCGGAAAGTGTTTTCCTTCTTCATCTCCAAAAGTCACTGGCTAGTGGACTCTCTGCTTTGTGGTGCTGCAGCATTCTCTGCTCTCTCCAAATCTCCATTCTCCAAAATGTTTCTTCTTTTATAGGACTCCAGAAACTTATCAAGACCCACCCAAATGGGTGGAGACATGTTGTCACCTAATCCAGTTTAACAACCACTCTCGATTAAATCACATCTCCAAGGAGATGATCTGATTACAGTTCCAAACATACAGTATTGAACAGGGATTATTCTGACTTTATGAAATGGGATTTAGATTAAAACATGGTTTTTCTAGGGGACATACATCCTTTCAAACCAGCACAGACTGTATATATGATAACAGAACAAAAAAATTAAAAAAAAAATGCATAGAACTAACCTGCACAGTGAACTCTAATGTAGACCATGGAGGTACAATTATAAAAATGTGCTATTATGAACTGAAACATATGTTCAAGGTATCACTGGTGAGGTGGTTTATGGGAATCCTGTATTTTTATTTCTATGCTATATGATGGGGGTCACATTTCATTCTTTTTCCATGTGACAATCCCATTATCGCAGCACCATGTGTTGAATTCTTTTTAAATTCATGGGCTGGAAATCGAAACTGGGTCTCCTGCATGGCAGGGAATCCTGTATTTTATGCATGATTATTCTGTAAACCCACAACTTCTCTAATAAAGAAAAAAAAAAAGAAAAAAGTCATGAATGATTCTATCTAAAATGTACTGTACTCTGTCTCTAAATTCTAAAAATCCTTTTCTTTCTCGTGGTTTACTACACTGTAATTCTTTAGCAGAATGGTAACAATATGTAATGTGATTTTTTTCTGAAACAAACAAGATTTATCACTAACAATTCTCATAGAAATTCATCAAATAACTCTTGAGTGCTTATTATATGTCAAGCACCAGTTGTTCACAAAGTTTACAATGAACCACACATGTAGAAATCCGTTCCATCAGGATGCTTTACAGTCTTGTGAATTGAGAGGTATGTATAAATAGTGATAAGAGTTATTTAGAAAAGCAAAATAAGGAAGATTTGAAGTGTGTGTAAGATTGTGATTTTACATAGATTCTGGGAAGGCTCCACTCAGAAGGTGACATTTGAGCAAAGACTGGGAGGCAATGAAGAAAGGCACATGGTGATTTCTGGAGGAAGAGTACCTCTGGCAGTATGGCCATAGAGCACAAAATCTCTGAGGTGGGAATAAAACTGGAGTGTTTGATGAATGTTAGGTTCTTCAGTGTGTCTGGAGACTGTAAAAGATGAACTCTCCCGTAGGTGGGGAAAGCAGCTCTTGTAGGACCTCATAGTTCACTGCAATTGTATGGACTTTTACTCTAAGGGAGCGTGGGAGCCAATGATACCAAAAGTGGATTAATCTAAGTATTTTAAAAGGATCTCTCTGGCTGCTGTGGGGGAAGAAAGGAAGCAGGGAAGCCCTAAAGGAGGCTTTTGTTTCATGATGAAATAGAAGGAGTCACCAAATTTTGGATATATTTAAAAATAGAACCCGTAGATTTTGCTAATGGATCACAGCTCAGATTTACATATTTTTTTCTGGACATTTAAAGGTGGAGCTGCCAATTACCAGAGGGAGCAAACTGGGGGAAGATATCAAGAGTTCACTTTTAGAATAATTTGAGATAGCATCCAACTGAGTAGGTAGTTGGGTGCAAGAGTCTGGATTTCAGGGAGAAATCCATGCTAGAGATACAGATTAGGAGTGAGGCCCATAGATGTAATTTATAGCAGTGAAACTATTGCTGAGATCATGAAAGGAGTAATAAATGAAGCATATTACTAGTGGTACATTAAGTAAACATAAAAATAAGAATTAACATTTGAAGATTACTATATATGAAGCATTGTTTTAGGTGTTTTACTTGAATTCATTTATGTCATCCTCAAAGCACTTTCATCCTCAAAGAATTTATTTAACCCTCAAATGCAGTTTTAGTATTATTCTGGTTTTCAGATGAGAAAATTGAGGCACAGAGTAGTTAAATAACTTACCCAAGCTCACACAGCTGGAAACTGTTTCTTCCAAACCTAAGAATTCTGGCTTCAAAGACTGTGCTCTAGTTTGCTAACTGCTGGTATGCAAAATACCAGAAACAGAATGGCTTTTAAAAAGGGGAATTTAATAAGTTGCTAGTTTACAGCTCTAAAGCCAATTAAAATGTTCCAATTAAAACAAGTCTATAGAAATGTCCAATCAAAGGAATCCATCCAGGGAAAGATACCTTGGTTCAAGAAGGCCGATGAAGTTCAGGGTTTCTCTCTCAAGTGAGAAGGCATATGGCGAACACAGTCAGGGCTTTTCTCTCATCTGGAAGGGCACATGGCGACCACGGTGTCATCTGCTAGCTTTCTCTCCTGGCTTCCGGTTTCATGACACTCCCCGGGAGACATTTTCCTTCTTCATCTCCAAAGGTCGCTGGCTCTTGGACTCTGCTGCATGGTGCTGCAGCATTCTCTGCTCTCTCCGAATCTCCTTCCTTCTCCAAAATGCTTCTTCTTTTATAGGACTCCAGAAACTTATCAAGACCCACCCAAATGTGTGGAGACATGCCTCTACCTAATCCAGTTTAAACTGTTAACAGCCACTCTTGATTAAATCACATCTCCAGGGAGATGATCTGATTACAGTTTCAAACATACAGTATTGAGTAGGGACTATTCTACCTTTCTGAAGTGGGACTTTGATTAAAACATGGCTTTTCTAGGGTCCATACATCTTTTCAAGCCAGCACTGACTGTATTCTGAGAAATTATGTTTTAATCATTCTTGAGATGAATTTAGATGGCACATGTCTGAAGAATTTTTAGTCTTGTGAAGTATTAATTTTCTACTGTTGCATAACAAATTATCTCCAAATTTAGAGGTTTGAAACAACATTTATTATTGCACAGTTTATGTGGGGCAGGAGACTAATTTTGGCTTGGAGGACTTTTCTGCTTCTGGGCTCCCCAAAGGGCCCAGTCATGGTGCTGGTTGTCATCATCTCAGTGTAGGACCAGGGTGGGGTCTGCCCCAAGGTTGCTTTGTGATTGTTGGCAGTTTTCAGTTCGTCACTGAACTGAAATGGCTATTGGAGGGAGGCTGCCCTCAATTCTTTGTCATGTGGGTCTCTCCAATATGGCAGTTTGTAAGCTGTCAAGGTAATGGAGCCCAGCAAGTTGTAAATCAAAATCTTTTGTTACTTAGCCTGTCACTTTTGATGTACCCTCTTTATCAGGAACAATTGAAATGGCCCCACACTGCAGGGGAAGGGCTTACATCGGACATGAGTTCCAGGATTTAGAGATCATTGAGGGCCATCTGTGAAAGCTGTCTACCACAGTCATTATCTATTTATCTTAGAACATATTTGAAATGCCTCATTTTCCACTTAAACTGTAGTGATATAATTTCCTTTATAAATAAATGTATTGATTCAATTAAAAATGAAATACAGTAAATAATAGAGGTATATATAGGCATTGCAAAAAAATCATGGTTAGCACATAAATTGCATGTATTTGGGAAGTAATGATGTATCTAAATAATGATACTGCATATCTTAACATTATATGTTCTTTCCTACTATGAATCTTAAACCTACCCTAGGTTCTTCGGAAAGGAGAGCTAAAGGCCACTGGGCTCTGCCTGACTAGCAACTCCTAAAATGTGTAATTGAACAGTGTTCACTAGGTACCATCAAAAGTGCCATTTGAAAATTAAGAGATAATGATCTATGCATTGAATCTTTATTTTGCTGAAACCAAGGAGTGATGAATTGCTATAGCAGCAATTATAACAACTGCAGAATTATACAGAGTGAAATCTTCTTTCCTTCCCAGGCTGATATAAAATTTCAATATTAAATATCATATTACGGTTGGCCCAAATAAAGGATATAATATCAAAATGGAATTGAAGAAAAATGCTCATGGGAATTTTGTGGAGAAATTTTGAAATAGATACTTAGGCTTTTACCAGCATTTACTATTATTGTGAGATTCTCTCTGCTTTTGAGAGTCTCAGAGAGCCATCTGTCTAATTTGTCATGCATAGTCCTCAAGAGCACATCTTCCCATGAAAACGGGTTTAAGATTGTAAACTGCTATCTGAAACATTTATGCTGAGCTGTGTAGAAGAAAAGGGAAGCATCAATAAGTGAAATTGTAATACCATTTATTTCACCACAGCCTGGATTTAAGGTTCTCATAAATCCACAGGAAAAAAACTCTGCATGAGAGCATGGTTGAATCATGGACAGAGCCTAGAATGAAAGCCAGGAATTAGGCATGGAGGGTTCTGATTTCAGATCTCTGTCTACCTATGTAACCACATTTTTACATTGCCTGAAAGAATTCAGACACCTTTTCTTTCTTATCGCTTTACTTCTTCCACAAAACTTTTTCTAAGCCCAGAGAGTTTCACAAAGTAGCTTTAAATGGGGCTGGTTATTCCTTCACACTGAAAGACAAGAAGGGAATCTCATTTTGGATTAATTTTGTTTTTAACTAGACAATTGCAAACTGGGTCTGTTTTAGGTACCTAGGCTGGATTGAGTTATGTAACCCAGAATAAATCATGTTCTTCATCTTAATCCATTTGTTTAGGTGTGAACCTATTGAAAGCAAGACCTTTTTAAGATGTTAGCTAAGGTATAACCGATGAACCAGAGTCTTAATCCTATTACTGGAGGCCTTATAAAGATAAAGCCATGAGAAAGAGCCAGAAATAGAGAGTCAACAGAATCCAGAAAGATAGAAGATTATCATAAACCAAGGAATCCAAGGATTACCAGCCAGCCAGAAGACTACCGTCACTGGGAGAAAGTAATTATGTCTTTTTGCCTCTAAATCATAAATCAAAAAATTCCTATTGTTTAAGATAACCCATTAGGTGGCATCTGTCATAATAGCCTTGGAAACTAAGACATTACTCTTTGTCTCTTCTCCAAATACTCTTGGACAATCATGTATTGTAGCACCATCACCCTATTATGAAAGCCACAAACTGAGGATTTCTCCTTCTCCTATTTCTCTTATGGTGTGTATCCAGTTCATAATTGAGTTAGGTAGATTTTGTTTCTTAAATATCTTTCAAATCTCTCCACTCTTCTCCATTTCACTATAAACAACCAATTTCAAGCCACCATCATTTTATTTCATTTGGTTTATTGTAATAAGGCCATTGATTATGCAACTTTTAAAGTAATGTGATTTGGGATATCAAAAAACTACTTGAGATTAGACATAAAAGACATTTAAATGATCGTGACAGAATAAGAAATGGTTAGACCTTGGAAGGCATGCAGTTGAGCTTGACATTTAAAAATTATGGAAAACATTTGCCTAGGATTATATAGTTATTTGATTTCAAAACCGTAGATATGAGGCCTCCAAATTCCCAGTTCCACATGTCAGGAAAGCAGGATACCATATTGGTTAGTAGCATGAGCTTTGGAATCTGGGAGGCTGGGACATGACCCTTGTAGTGTCACTGTATGAATTTGAGCAATTAAAAAAATCTCTCTTGTCTATTTCCCAGCAGTGCCCTGTGTTCAAGTTAGTCATTCCTCCTCAGCTTCTACATGGGGTCATTTTAAGTATCAGAAACCACAGCATAAGGAAAATACTTGGCACAGTGCATGGCACATGTTTAGCAATCAGTAAGTCCTAAAGTCCTGCATATTTTTCTTGCTCAGGATTCAATAGACTTAAGATAGAGTGAATTTTTGTCAAAGGTTGTAATAGCTAGGGTTCTCTAGAGAAACAGGATCAACAGGAACTATCAGTAGATATAAAATTTATAAAAGTGTCTCACATAACCGTGGGAACATAGAGTCCAAAATCTGTTGGGCAGGCTGTGAAACTGACGACTCTGATGGACGGTCTGGATGAACTCCACAGGAGAGGCTCGCCAGCCGAAGCAGGAAGAGAGCCTGTCTCTTCTGAATCCTCCTTAAAAGGCTCCCAGTGATTAGATTAAGTGTCATTCATTGCAGAAGATACCCCTCTTGGCTGATCACAAATGGAGTCAGCTGTGGATGCAGCCAATGTAATCATGATCCAATTCTATGAAATGTCCTCATAGCAACAGAGAAGCCAGCACCTGCCTAACCAGACAAACGGGCACCACCACCTGACCAAGTTGGCACAGGAATCTGACACCATGACAAATGGTGGCCAAAATACTGTATTGTTTTCTAAAGCTGTATAGCTGAAAAAGATCTTAAATCCCAGATCTTAATTCTACATATGAGAAAACTGAGGTCTAGAGAAGCGAGATGAGTGCCCTGCATTACATAGTTAATTGATGACATGGAGTAGACTAAAGAAGCTCCAAGTCTTACAGAGATCCCAAAGGGAGATGCACTTAGATTTTCTTCTTCTCTTTAAGAGTCTTATCAATGACTTGGCATGCATTATCAGAATTTAATTTGAGCTTTACCACAGGAATATTGCATGATGCAAATAACACACATCTTTGTAGCAATTTGACAAGGAAATGGCTTATAATAAATAAATCACTATGTAATATCTCAACAAACCCAGAAATGTTATCTAGCTTTTGCAGGAAGTTGAATGAGATTTTCTTCAGCCAATTTCTTCTTTATGATGTGATGACCATTTATTTCATTACCTATATGAAACAAGACATAAATAAAAAGTAAATTGGGCATGAAAACTTAAGAACCAGAGTAGATGGCTTCCCATTCTCAAAACAGATTTCATTTCATACTTAAAAGCGTAAATGAAAATTCTTACTGAACATCGAAGAGATATTTATATAATAATAAAAGTATGATAAATGGATAACTATTACCTGGAAATCTGGGCAATATGCCTAGACTTTAGAGGCCACTTTTTGGAAGGAGAATAACAAAATTTCAATGAGCCAAAAGCTTCTCCATAAAACAGTCATCATAATTGGATTGATTCTTTCAAAAGTGATAAGCCAATAAGTTAACTGCAAGGTTACTGAAATGGTAGCTGCACAAAGCACTTTTGGCTACCCTTTAATGACAATCACACTCAACTTTAAAATGGTTCCTTTTCATAAGATATGTTTTATTCTAATGCATCATCTGCCAATAAACGCCTTTCCTTTCTAACAGGTGGTCATATAATTTATAATGAGAAATGGGTGAAGTTTATTTTGATGCCTTCCTCCTTTCCTTTCTATGAACTTTTTGCCTCTTCTGATTATTTCTCTTTCTGGTGTTTGGTGCCCTCTTGACATAACATCCATTTCTAGGGAAATATTCACATACCAATATCATCTCCCTCTCAGGTGAAAACTGATATTTTCTTCAATGCTAAGCTTTCAGCTATACCTCTGCAAAGTTATCCAACAAGCCAACACATTTTAAGTATAAATCACAACTTAGCATAGTGAAAAAACACATTTTTTAAAATCAAGCAGTTTTATGTTTGAGCTTGGTTTCCACATTCTCTAGCTATATGACTCTGGACACCATGCAAAAGCTTTCAGAACTTTGCTGATTTTTCTGTGAATATCAGGATAATAAACCTATTGATAGGCTTAAAGGAATATGTTCAGTTAAAAGTAGACTGAACTGTGCTAGATAATCAAATTTCAAGAGTTATCAACTTCAGAATCTATTCTCAACCCTAATTTTCTAAGTTTAAAATAAGGATATGACATTTTAATTCCCAAGCCAAATTGTTGAATTTTGCATAATAACTCTTCTATTCCCTGTGCTCTCAGTTGGAAGCACCATTGCTTGGAATCAGTTGCAATTCTGTGTGACTCGAGGTGTGGATAGAGGAAAGACAGATAATATGATTGTAATTCTGGAATTTTCAATGGTTAGTACTTGGCTATGATCACCAAGTACCAAGATAAGGATGGCTGTTATTAAAACAATGGAGAATACCAGAGAAGTACTGGGAGAAGGTGTGGAAAAACTGGAACTCTAGTTCATTATAGATGGCAATGGAAAATAGCACAGCCACTGTGGAAAGAAATAGGGTAGTTCCTCAAAAAGTTAAATTTAGAATTATCCTATGACCCAGTGATTCCAATTTCAGGTATATACCCCCCAAAATGAAAATAGGTTCTCAAATGGTTACCCTGTATACCAATGTTCATTGTAGAATTATTAATAATAGCCAAAAAGTAGAAACAACCCATGTGTCCATCAACAAATGCATGAATAAACAAAATGTACATACACACAATAGAATATTATTCAACCATAAGAAGGGAAGAAGTTTGGAGACGTTGCAATATGGATGTACCTTGCAAATATTATGATCAGTGAAATAAACAAGGCATAAAAGGACAAATATTGTATGACATCCCTCATATGAGATTATTAAAACAAAAAATAACAGAAAGTTGATTAGATGTTACCAGGAGATGAGGGGAAGGGAAAGGAAGGTTTTGAAAAAAGAAAATCTTTCTGAATGCCAAGTCTCACCAGAAGACAGAAGAGGGTCTCTTAAAAATATTCCTTATGCCAAATAAGGGATTGAATTATGATGGAAAGATGAAAAAATCGTTTTTCTCCTTTTTAAATGATACTTCAGAATGCTTATTTGGGAGCTTTTTCCCGTTTCTTTGCTTGTGTTCCAAAGGCATTAAGCCATTAATAAAAATCTATAGTACTCTGTAGAACAGTAGTTTCTGTTTTCTTTTAAGTTACCATAGAACCTAAAGGACCATTGTTACTAAAAATGTGATATTGTACCCCAAACAGTACCTAATTTGCAAAGTTCTCTTAGAATTAAATAAGATAATATATGTAAAGATCCTAGTGTTGTATCATGTACATAAATACTTAATCATAGTATTTTATCAACTCAACTTTTTTTATCCTGTCAATATCAGCGTTTCAAATGAAAGATACTTAGAAACAATCTACCAAGGCTTGCAGTAGTTAATGGGGGAATTTCAGAAGGCACAGCAGGGTTAATGGAGGTACATTAGGGCCCAGGAAGAGAAAATTATTCCCCTTCAACTTTTTATTATGAGAAAATTTCAAGCATATAGAAAAGTTGAAAGAATTGTACAACAAACATTCATCTAGATTTTAAAATGAACATCTGTTAAATCAATTATGTATCTATCCACCTATCCTTAACATTCTCCATCAATCAAACTTACCCCCCCACTTTTATTTTTATTTTTGGCATGGACAGGCACCGGGAGTCAAACTTGGGTCTCCAGCATGGCAGGTGTCTTGTTTTCTTGGATGCATTTCAAAATGTGTTGCAAATATCAGTGTATGTCACCCCTAGACATTTCAGCATGCATATCCTTAACTAGCGTTCTATATTTGTTTATGGTTCATATTTTTAAGGAAAACCTATATAACATGAAATATATATACTTATTAAGTATGCTATTTCATGCATTTTGACAAATGCCTAATTCTTTTTAATTGAAAGCCCTATCAAGATAAAGAACATTACCACGGCTATGGAAATTTCCCTTCTTAGCCAATACCTGCTTCTACCCCTCACCCCCAAGAGATAGCTTTTGTGATGATGTTTTTCCCTATCAATTAGTTTTTCCTTTTGTAGAACTTCATATAAATGGAATCATAATATCTATGTTCCTTTATGTCTGGCTTCTTTCACTTGGCAGAATGTTTCTGAGATTTATCCATCTTGTTACACATCTCAGTTCAGTCTCCTTATTGCCAGTAGTAAAAAATTACCTTTTAGGGGTTTCTTTAATTATACCTCAAAGACAATTTCTTTCTCTGCTCAAGGGAAAAGCTTACCTAGGACATCTTTTGAACAAAATAGAAAAATCTATAGGCATATTTTTAGCTGAGATTCCATATTATAGAATTTGCTGTTTGAGGGTGTTTTTCTTAGTTCTTCCTTTAGAAATCGAACTTCTTGTCCTTAATATAACAGGAATTTGCTTCTGTGGTGAAAATGTAATTATTTTGTGGGGTGGAAAACAGACAGGCTTCCTTACTTGCTTTTCTCTGTTCCCTGAATGTATTTGGATATACTTATCATCTATAGGCAGCTGTGTTGTTAAACTAGATGGAGAAGATGAGGAACCTGAACTCATCTATTTGCTTCTGTGATTTTGAGGTGATGGTGATGGTAGATAGTCTCTTGATTGTAGAATTTTCCCATTAGTTCTAATTCTGTGTGCCTAAAAGTCTAAAAAGAAAACTTGACATAAGCCACAGCTTTGCAACTGACACTCATTGAGTATGTGTAAAATCTATAGCAGGCATGAAAAAGAGAAATAAGCAACCAATTACCTACCATAATACCAGGCATATGAAATTGGCTCTAGTAAAGCCTAAAAACCACTATTAAAAATGTGCATGTATGAAAATCGCAAAGGAAAATTGTGCATCTGATTAACAAAATAAAATAAACAGCAAAAAAAAAAAGAAACATCCTGCATAGAAGGCCATGGAAGTAATATATCTGACCCAATCAAATCAATGCTAGGGAAGATTGCCTACCATTGAAAACAAAAGGAAAAAATTCTCTAAGGGTTTGTCCTAATTTCTGTGCTATAATTTTCATCAAAACCTTTCCTTTACAAATAAAAGAAAACAAAACATGGCTTCCATTTTCCCATAGCTACTCTTTTGTGTTGATACCAGTGTTTCTCAGATTGTCTTAGATAAAGGGCATTCATGGATTTTGATATATATATTTTTACATTTCCATGCATTGCAGACAGATGCTATTTTAAAACACAATGGAAATTAGTTTAGAAAAATTAAAAAATGTGAAATATTATAAAATACAATGGAAATTAGTTTATAAAAATGAAATATAGATCAGAAAATACAATGCTAATTTTTTTTTGCATAGGCAGGCACCAGGAATCAAACAATGCTGATTTTTATTAGATAAAATTACTCTGCCAAGGATGGTGCAATGGTGCTCAGTGGCAGAGTTCTCATCTGCTGTGCTGGAGACCTGGGTTCTATTCCAGGTGGCTGCCCATGCAAAAAAAAAAAAAAAAAAAAAAAAAAAAATTACTCTGCCAAATATCTGTGAGAATTTTGGAACACTTCCTCTCAGTTCCTCTGCAAGTCTTGTTGTGGACCAGCAGCAAAGAGTTAGCAGATCACAATGTAAATAGCACTGACTTACATAAAGAGAAGTGTTATTGTGTTCTGAAGGTAAATTCCCTAAGACAAAAGAGACAAATGTGGCCAAATCTTTCTTTAGAAGATGGTTCCCTCTCTACTTTCAACTTCTAAATAGTTTACTGCTCATTGCTAGCTTCTCTACTGTAAGTCAATAAAGTCTTTAATTAAACCTTAAGGGTAAATTTAATTTTAACATTTTATTTCAAACCAGTATTTTCACTTAGGCAGAGTACTTAAAACTTAGTCCAGAGTTGTAATACAGAAAATGATTGCCCTTCACTACAGAACTATAAAAAGTAGCTTAATAAATGGATTTGTTAATGTGCATTTTCTTACAGATATGGTTAATTTTCCTAAATACAGTTGATTAGGAAAAGACAGAATGATGTGTGTTTCATCTATCATCTCTGCTCTCCTCCCCTCTATACCCTACTCTCATTTGCTCACTTATCTTGGTCCAGTTTCTTTTCCTCCAGGATTCAACTGCCATGCATACACCATGCTTTTGATAAAATAATAAAGCAGTTGAGGACACATTCTATTTTTTACTACCACTTGACAGAAATAATCCTTTTATTGTTCTTAAAAGACCCTTCAAATATAAGTGCAAATACTCCTAAAGCAATGTTAACTTATCTCTAATTCTGCAAAGACATGTCTTCACACCAGAAGTGTTAAAACAGACAGAAATTCCATCATACAAAAGGAGCCAAATTGGAAATACAGCTTTTGAGCTCAGAGCTTAGAGTGTTGACACCCACCAAATTCACAGCGCCCAATAAAGTTTCATAACTTTCCTTTCTAATACAGTTGAATAAAAAATGTGCATTATCCTTTTATATTTTGTGTGTAAGATTTATTGTATTTAACCAGCTATGTAATGAGATTTTGCATCAGGACTGATTAGTGTATTGCTAGGCCAATTGGTATCATAAAAGGTGAAAGAGGGAAAATATTAAAACTTGAATTACTAGTTAAAACAGTTGAGCAGTAGAATGGGGGAGGAAAGAGCTGCTGTGCTTATTATAGTTTTGTCAGCTGGTGTTCATGATAATATTGGAAGGCATCATAAACATATAAATAATATACATTCCCAGAAAATTTTTTTTCTTGAAATATAATAAAAGATATTTTGTTGTTTTTTCCCCAGCTAATCGCTGCACCTCTGTGTGTTTAATAGGCCTTGCCAGGGGAAGTAATGTTTTTAGCAGGAACTCATAAAATTTCAGACATTTCTGAAACAGCATGTAGTAGCAATGCAAAACCCTGGAGCAGAGATACCAGCGAGAAGGAACAGAAGTAGAGGAAATGACTGGAAGCAAGACCCTGGCCAATGAAAATTCAGGGATACCATCATCTTTATGCATTAGGGACTGACGTGGTTGAAATAGCCTGATAAAGAGCCAGAGAGGGCCTTGTCTGTTTTGTTTGTATCTTTCTCTCACCACTGAAATGTGAAACTCCATAAGGACAAGAATCTTTTTTTTAAATCACTGCATCCCCAGTATTTGTAGCATAGTTGTTGCTTAATAAATATTTATTGAATGAATGAGTGAATGCCTTGTCTTTCTGAATGGCCTGTGGGGGGAGGAGATATTTCTTCCATGCCAGGGACTACTAGCTCACCACAAAATTAAACACTGTGTACTGGAGGGGACTTGCTATGGTAGCTTTTACATTGTGTCATCTCTCAAAACAAGAGAAGCATAAACTTTCTAAGGTAACATAAGAAGTATCATTTCAGCCAAGAAAGACTACCAAAAAAGATTTAGTATCTATCTGTATTTAAAGGGGAAACTGTTAGGTAAACAACACTCCCAGAGTTTATAGTTTGTTTCTTTGTTTTGCTTTTGTAAATAAACCCACCCCTCTGTTTGGCAAGATAAAATGTGCAATGAAAGCACATGGATGTGTTCTTGTTGAGAGAACACTGAGGCGGAGAACAGGGTTTTTATCTACGCACAAGGCTGTAGACCAAGAAGACTATGCCTGAGGATTTGGAGAGATAGGAAAAGCACTTGAAGACAATGATAGGGATAGGGAAGGATCTCAGGGTTTCAGATGGCTAACAGGTTTTTCTTTTCTTTTCTTTTTTTTTTTTTTTTTTAGATCTGAGACTTCTTAGTCATAGCTTTTGCTGAATTAGAATTGGCAGTAAGGGAGTAAAAAGCAAGTCTTGTTCTGTGCATCTACTTTAAATCTCAATCAGCCAGCAGTTTGACAACAGTTTCCTAGTAATTTTCAACCTTTCCCCCTGTAATTCTTCCTCTTCTTGAAATCTTCATCAGTAATCTCTCTTTTATGTGAATCTTCTAGACTGGTTATATAGCAATATATATATATATATATATATATATATATATATATATATGTATGTATATACACATACATTTCATATTCTACTTTTTAGAAAATGGTATTTCCTTAGTGGAATTTCATATTTGAAACATAAACAGCTCTTTGGGGTGGAAATATGATATCAGGACCCTTCCATGAGCTCAGAGATTTTTTTCTGTGTAATTATTTCATAGGTAATATCACAAAGAGGTTTTCTGGACTCTTCATACTACACAAGCAATAAAGGGATAGGTTGGTCTTTCTCCTCTGATGTCAAGTGGTGTGTTCAGAGGTGCATCTACCAGTCCTGACCTGGAGCAGTTTTGGCGCTCCAGGAGACCTGCTGTGAAAGGACTCCTTCCTCTGCTCGTTTGGACTCTTTGTGCTGTGTAAGTGACAAAGAGATTATTTTCTCTTTCTGGACTCTTTATACCGTGCAAGTAATAAAGAGATCATTTGCTGAAAGTTTCTGTTGTGTCCTGAACCTGTGTTCCCACGACGTAGCTTCACAGCAAATTGCTCCACGACCAACCCATAGCTGTCAGTGTTAGTGAGTGTCCACTTCCATCTTTCAAAAGTTTGGGAGCTGAAGAGACTGGAAGGTGAGGTTTGCTCGGGACATAGATGGCTGTGTGGCAAGTGTCTACCTGTCTTCTACGATCGGGCAGAGACTTGGACTGTGCCCAGGGAACTGTAGTCAGAGGTCTCGGTGGAGCAAGTTGGAAAAAAAGTCTCAGAAGGAGGGCAATCTCTGCCAACCATGTGGTTCTATGCTGTTTGTCTCCAATTAACTTCTCATCCTGGTCCTTGACATGTCATTCAGAGCAGCCAGGGAGGGGAGAAGGGGGTGAGTGAGGAATAGAGAAGTAAAAAAGCCCCTTCCCCTACTGCAGTCCCAAGCCTGAGGCAGGCCGTGTCCCCCAGGGAGGAAAAAACTGAAATTTTATTGGACCACATTGAGACAGTGACCAAAAGGGTCTACGTATCTCAGATGCAGAGAAGGTAGAGTAGGAGAAAGAATAAAGCTATTGTTTTTTGTTTTCTATCTTTACCCTTTTGAGTCTAGCTGATTCAATAAAACATTTGCATATTGTTGCATGGAGGGGAAAGAGTTTTAATATGAGAAAGCTTGGTAAGTATGAAAATCAGATAAGATACAATAATAGCTAGTTGAAAAGAAGTTTTAATGCCCTAAAACTGGTGATGGAAACAGAAAGAAAAGGACAGATGTGAGAGATTTAAAGCACTTTATTTTTTGGTGGTGATGGTGGCTAACTGGATTGGGCAAGAAAATAGAAGATTAAAAGGATGTTTTGAAGTTTTTATACTGGAATAATGGTGGCACAGTTTACAGAAATAGAGTAATCAAAAAGAGATCATTATTAGGCAGAAAAAGGGTGTACATTAGGTAGTGAAACTAAGTAATAAAAGAGAAAACATTCAGTGAAGTAAGAATAGAAGGTAGTAAAGAGAGGAATCAGTTTACCACAAGATGTGTATTATTTCTTACATTATTGAAGAGCCCTGAATAATAATAATAATAATAATAATATTTAATGATGGTGATAGGAATGACAACAACAATAATCATTTATATTACTGAAACTTGGTGAACTGATAATAGAATTATTAGAGGCTCACTTTGTGTCAGGTTCTGTGGATGTGCTTTGAATGTCTTACCTCGTTTAATTCCTATAACAGCATTCTTTAGTTGTAGTACTGTGACACCTATTTTGTAGAAAAGGAATAGAAAACTTAATGAGCTTAAGGAACTTGCTGAAGTCCTGTGTTTATCATTAGTTGGATAAGCTGGTAGTGATGATATTCTAATAGATAAGGAAATAACCAATCTATGTCTAGAATTTCCGTGCCACAATGATGAATAACATTTTCCTCCCTGTATTTTCTGTGGACAAGTATTTGTTTATGTGAATATTTTCCCTATTTGTCCTTTGAAAACGCCACCATTCTCTGTGTTTTTAAAAATAATGTCTTTTTTTTTTGCTTTCATATCCTGATTGCAACGTTCTTTTCTCTTAAACTTGTTTACCTATTTCCTTTTATAAAAATAAGCTTTCTATTTAAGAACAATTTTAGATGTACAGAATTATTGTGAAGATAGTACAGACAGTTCTCATATACCCCACATTTAGCTTCCCTTATTATTGTCATTAGTATGGAACATTTGTCATAATTAATTAATCAATATTAATGCATTATTATTATTACAGTCCATGCTTGATTCATATTTCCTCATTTCCCTCTAATTTCCTTTTTGTTTTCCATGATCCTATCCAGGATACCACATTGCACTTAGTCATCATGTCTCCTTATGTTCCACTAGACTGTGACAATTTCTCAACCTGTCCTTACTTTTGATGACCTTGACAGTTTTTAGGAGGGGTAGATAGGTGTTTTTCGGAATGTTTCTCAACTACGATTTGTCTGATATTTTTCTCGTGATTACACTGGCGTTATTGTTTCTTGGGAAGAAGACTCCAGAGGTAAACTGCCATTTTCATCACATCATACCCAACGTGCATGTTAATATGACTTGTTACTGTTGATCGTGAGGATATTACTGAGAATACTGATCACCTGGCTGAGGTAGTATTTGTCAGGTATATCTACTATACAGTTACCTTTATCCCTCCTTTCCACAGTGCAGTCTTTGGAATGAAATTACTATGCACAGCCCAAGCTTACAGTGTGCAGAGTTATGCTCCACCTTCTTGATAGGGCAAGTGTCTACATAAATTACTTGAAATTCTGCATGAGAGATTTATCTATCTATCTATCTATCTATCTATCTATCTATCTATCTATCTATCTATCTATCTATCTATCTACCTATCTATCCATGTATCTATCTATTACTAACGAATCATTTATTTATATCAGTGTGGACTCTTGGAAATTTATTTCATGCTTTGGTGGTTTAATCAATTACTACTTAATTAATTTTGTTCCTCAAAGTATTCAGTTTGGCCAATACTTCTTTCAGTTTACTCCTGTATCCCTTTGACATATATCCATCACTGTAGGCTTTTCTGTTTGTTTGTTTTTGAGTACTTTCTGTCACTACAAGATGTTGCAGACCCATCCTGTATATTTCCTTCCTGTCAGAATTAGCCCTTTCTCCACAGAGCCCTGAATTCTTTTATTAGAGAATGGTATTAGAAATGAAGATCTAGGTACTAGGTTCGTTTGTTGCTACTTGCTGTCATTACTTTTAGCCCCCTTACCTCAAAAGAAGAGCAAGGAGATAGAGGTGTGTGTACTAACCCTTGTTATATACACATACCTATACATTTTTGTATGTGTAGCCATCTGTACCTACTAAACTGTATTTGAGTCTGTACTAATGTCTCCAACTCTAATCCCTGACTACGTGGGTCATTATTGTCTCCACCCTTTGCTCCAACACTGTAAAACCTAACTCCCACCATCTGCCACCCATTTATTTAATTGTTTCATTCCAATACACATTCAGTGGTTTAAAATTGTTAACCATGTCCTTATAGGAAGCAACTTTATCAGCTACAGTGTGGTACTTATGCACAGTTCCTTTTGCCTTTATTTCATTGCCGAAGTAATTTAGTTTACCTCCTTATTCCACAAACTTCTTTAGTGAAGTTGTTTCATGCATTTGTAATGCATTTAGACTATTTTGTCTCATTCACTATCCCATCCTGTGAGCTCCAAACCTAAAAGATTTTAAAAATTTGCATACAATAAGGTTTATGCTTTGTGAAATAAAGTTTTATGGGTTCTAACATCTTGTATTCATCATTAAAGTATCATAAAGAATATCTTTATTGCCCAGAATGATCCCTTGTGCTTTATCTATTCAACCATACCCAGTATTTTTTATATCAGTCCCCTCAGTTCTTTGAAAAAAAAATCAAGTTATAATTAGTTTTTATATGAATGTGGTGTATTTCACTATATGTTAGCAAGCTGATAACACCTTTTGATGATGTATTAATCATATGATTTTCTTGCTAATTGTCACCATAAAGTGATATTCCCACTTAGGTAGTTACCAAAGTGTCAAGAATATTGGTGTCATAATCATATGATAAAATATACTTGTGAGCTGAATCACAGCAGGAGCTTGTATTGCCTAAAGTGGTGCATGGCAAATCTTGTGAAAAATTATTTGATCAGAAAAGTTTAATAATGTCATTTTGTTCATTCCTAGGGATTGATGCCAAGTCTTAGAGAACAAATATCACATGCCCCCCCAAGGCTTTATTTTAGTTTCGATATTCTTATTTATCAGCAATTATCTAATTACCCAGATATTATAAATAAAACCCTAATGATGTAGTTAGATAGGACAGGACCACGATAAATTTGCAGCATGTAGATTGCAAGAATAAAATACAGATGGAGATAATCCAGGGCCAGCAATAAATCTCATATTTAAAGTAATCCTCAATAATTATCCTGTCAGTTTGCCAAAATTGCACTCTGCTTTGGTCTAGATGTCAAAGGCAGAGAACCTTCTGCCCTGCTCTACAGAAGACAAATATATTGTTCCTCTAATTCTTTTAAAAGGCCAGGATAACTTTAGTCACAATGGTATTATTACCTATTGCAGTATCCTTAAAGAAGAGACCGTGATGAAGCTTGTTAAGGTGTTCTTGTGGGATGTTGACAAGGGATTTCTAGAAGTGCTCTGTGCCATAAATACCTCCTTATTTATTGGATACCACTACAACACACTTAAATCCTGGCTTTGCCACTTTCTAGCTATGTTATATTGGGAAAGTAATTTGATGTCTCAGTTTTTTTCATCTCCAAATTGAGCTAATAATACCTAGTCTGTAGGGTTGTTTATTTATTCATTCAGTTAGTTAACTGGTATTTTGATATTTTGCCCTGAGCATGAGGTTGTAGGATCGAGAAAGGCAGGTTACTATATTCAAAGAGGTGATGTCCTACCAAGACATTGTACAAGTTTTAATTGCCTTTGCAAAAATTATTATAAAGAGCAGATGTATAGCATGTTATGAGTTTCATGCCATGAGAAACACACAATAGATTTAATATATATAAAGCACATAGTATAATTCCTCACACTTGGTAGCTACTCAAAAGATGTGACTATCATCAATCTTATTGCACAGATATATATTTACTGAGCTTGAATTTATTAAGTACCTTCTATGTGGAAGTGGAATATGTATGAACAGTTATTGTGGATTCCATTTTTCCATTTCTCCCAATTCTGAGTATGGTGAGTACATTTCTCACATATATCAATACATTACCATGACTGTACCATGCTCTGCAGGAATGCAAATCCAGTATAATTAGAGTGAAGAGTGTGTAGTGAATGTGGCAGGGAGTGGCAGACATGTTGGATAAGGGACAAATTGTGACAGCCTTCACTGCCTTATAAAGTTGTGAATCACACACTTTATTAGGCACCAGGCTTGGGGAATGCAAAGATGATCAAGATCCAATTCTTGTTCTTAAAATTGTGGAAGCATACATGCACATAAATTATCACTCCTTGAAGCGAGTTGTGAAGGGACGGAGGGATGTGCAGTGGAGGAAGCGCTGAATGTGGGATAAGTATGGAACTTGGCCGACTGAAGATCCCCTGCTGGAACACTGGTATTAAAGTAGGAGCTGCTTTTTAAAAGTCCATTCCCTGCGGTGTGATTGATTTTAGAGTCCCTCCAAATTTGGGAGTATGAGAACATTCTGCGCACAGGGTAGCTTTAGATTCTTAGTGGAATTTACATCTTATAACATTTAAAAATTTCTAATCATTTTCATAAAATATTTGTAGAATGCATTTTATAATTTCATAGTTTTTATATTTTTAAAATTATAAAATAATTATACCCACAGAAAACTACCGATAATATAAAAATGGGCATACATCATTCAAATATAATACACTTTATTATTGGATACATTTGCCCAAGTTAAATAAATAAATAAGTAAAGGAACAAACATTGAACCCTCATTGCACTTATCCCCATTTTGAATTTGGTGCTTTTTCCCTCCCATACTTTTATACTTTCCTTCGTAAATATGCAACTGTATAGAAAATACAGAATTGCACTGAAAATCATTAATGTTTATAAATAGTATCATATTGTAGTATTTCTTCCTTATTTCTATATGAGATCTATCTATGCTGCTACTTTATTTATAAACTTTATCATGATTTATGCATTCATTCCTCTATTGATAGATACTTAAGTTTCCAATTATTTTAAATTCTGCTATTTTTTTGGTAGAGAATACCTCCAAGAATCATCTTGTTCATGTTTCTCTGTGCTCATATGCAGGAATCTCTATAGGTTATATACATAAAAGTGGAATATCCTGGGTTATAGGGAACATGCATCTTCAATTTTCCTGTGTATTGTCAAACTGCTTTTCAAAATGGTTCTTCTGGTCATACTCCTACCAGCAGTGCGAATCTTTCCTTTAATTTGTTTTTAGTTTTTCTATGTGGATAAAACAATTGCTCAATTTCTTGAATATTCCATTTTTTCCATAGATTTATAATGTCAACACTATTATGTATTTTTCCATATGTACGTATGTCTGCAGTCTCTTTCCCTATTCAATGGGACAATAGCACATCATTTTAATTGGTCTATTATTATAGTGACTCTCGATATTTAGTAGGAAAGTACCATATCTTGTCTTTTTTCGTCTTTAAAATTGCCTTTGATTATTCTTGACACCTTATATTTAATTTATATTTCAGGACCAGTCTGTCAAATTCCATACACATGCTTGTTAGGATTTTATTGTTATTGTATTGATTTTGGTGATTAATTTGTGGATATAAACATGGTATGATATCTAATCTTCCCATCCACAAATATTCTACATTTTAAAAATACTTTATATCCTTCAATTATGTATCCTGATTTTTTTAATAAAAGCCTTGCACAGATTATGTTCAATTTATTCATAGATCCCATGTAAAGTTATTGGTATTATAAATGGAATATTTTTTCCGTAACATTTATCTGTTTATCTTTGTTGTATAGAGATGCTTTTGATTTTTTATATATTTATTATGTATATATTAAGTAGCAGAACTTTTTTATTACTTCTAATAATGTTCGTAAAGACACTCTTGGATTTTCTCTGTAGACAATCATATCACCTGTAAATATGACGATTTGGTGCCTTTATTTCTAAGTTTTATAACTCTTTATTTTTTCCTGATTTTATGACATTGAATAGAACTATTTAAAATCACATATAATCGCATTTGAAGTCGTGGTTATACCAGAGTTAAAAGTTTTAGTAAAGGTGTTCTATACTAATAACTAGATTCAATGTATTTCACTGGGAAAAAAATTTGATTTTTCAGTCCATGGAATTATTGGCTCACAGTTCTGAGACTAGAATGCTTTCCCTGAAGACTGTGGTGCAGGGCTGACGGCGCGTGTCCTTGGCTTTTCTGTCCTAGGACGGAGGGCATGGAGGTATCTTCTCCTTCCTCTTCAGGCTTCTGTTGCCTTCCAGCTTCTGGCTGCTCCTTGTGGCTTCTCTTTCGGGATCCAATTTCCTTAGCAGGACATCAGCCTCATTGGAATAAGGACCTCCCTCCTTCAATTTTGGCACACCTTAACTAATAACAGCTTCCAGGGTCCTATTTACAAGTGAGTTCGCACACAGGATCATGCCTAAACACGGAGCCTGAACATGTCTTTTGTGGAAAAAGGATTCAATCCCCAACAGATTTAGTTAGGCTTTTTTTTTAATTAAAAAATTTAATTCTTGTTGAATCAGAAGTGTTTTTTTTTTTTTGTTCATGGTCCTGAAATTGAACCCAGGTCTACCGCATGGAAGGCAAGTATTCTACCATTCTATCAGTTTTTATAATTGGTAAGTTTTCCAAAAATGACTCATGTAAAATGTTTTCAGTTTATTCAGAAATAGTTGTTTATAATACCTCTTCCAATTTCTATAATAAGAACCTATTTTCATACCTAATATTGTTTATTTGTGAATTAAATTTTTTTTTATCTTTCCATTTTGAGATACTTACAAACACAGGATAATTGCAAAAATAATACAAACCCCATACATACCCCCCCTCCTCCAAATACCCAGATCTAACAATTTTAGTATTTTTCAACCTTTGCCATGTCTGTCTGTCTTTCTTTTCTTTCTCTCTCTCCTTCCTCCCTTCCTCCCTCCCTCCTTTCATTCATTCATTTTTTCTTTTTCTTTCCTTTCCTTCCTTCCTGCCTTCTTCCTTCCCTCCTTCCCTCTTTCCTTCCATTCTTTTATCTATCTATCTATCTATCTATCTATCTATCTATCTATCTATCTATCTATCTATCTATCTATCTATCTCTCTATCTCTCTATCTATCCATCTATCATCTATAGCTATATCTATCTGTCTATCTAATCTATTTTCTGAATATTTGAGAGCATGTTGACACATCACACCCTTTGAACACATAATACTTCCATGTATTTTACCTATGAACAAGGAGATTCTCTTATGTGATCAACTAAGTCCAGTTATCAAGTTCAAGAAATTTAATGGTAATATAAAGATTATATTCTATATTCCAATTCTTTCGTATACTTTAATAATGTCCTTTTGAGCCTTTTCTCCTACATTTGTAGATCCCACCCAGTATCCTGTATTGCACTGAATTATCATTACCTCCTTAGTTTTTTTTCTTTTAGTTGTGAAAACATATAAACAAAATAAATCTTTCCATCTGAACTACTCCCAAGCACAGTATTCAGTAGGATTAATCACATTTACAATGTTGTGGTACCCTCAATACCATCCATTACTAAACTTTCCTTCCACACCAAGTAGAAATCCTACACTTATTTTGCAGTAGTTCCTTTTGTCTCTTACCTCCATCCCCTCAACCCTGGTAATCTGTATTATACTTTTTGTCTCTATGAATTTTCACATTCTCTATGTAGATCTTGTCACAAATTACATATTTATACATTATTAAATCAATCCCATTGATTTATCACCACATTTTATGCATTTGCCTTTTAGATAATGTAGGAAATAAAAAGTAGACATAGAAATAAAAATATAATAATACTGATATTTATATTTACCTATGTCATTATCTTTAATAGAGATATTTATTTTTTCATGTGGCTTTTGACAATTGTCAGGTGTCTTTTCCTTTCAACCTGAGTCTTTCTTTTGCCAGCTTAATCTGCTGTTGAATCCTTCTAGGGAATTTTTAATTTTTGTTACTGTGGTCTTTAGCTCTGTTGGAATCTGGA
This sequence comes from Tamandua tetradactyla, assembly GCF_023851605.1. NCBI lineage: Eukaryota > Metazoa > Chordata > Mammalia > Pilosa > Myrmecophagidae > Tamandua > Tamandua tetradactyla. The sequence goes on along the minus strand of NC_135327.1, from coordinate 128,247,795 downwards.
TATTTTGATATTTTAGTATGTTATCATTAGAATTAAGATTCTGAGGTGTTTGTTCCTTAAGCTTATATCCAGTTAGTGTTATGACAGGACTTTTCTTTTAACTCCAAGAGATAACAAAAGTGAAAAAGAAGGAGGAAATAAAGAAAGCACCTTTCCCAGTCTTTGCAGATTGATCTGTGTGGGTACTCTCCTTTAGGGCTTATCTATACAGTGGGTTTGGATAATAGTTCCAAGCCAATGATCAAAGGTTTCCCTGGCCCTTTCTGTGCATGCCTCTTGTCTTTCCCCATTTACATAAATACAAATGCCCCCTCTTACCTGGGAAGCAGTTTCCTTATATTCCTGCGAACTGCACTGCATGTTCTACAATTGCAATCTCTTTCCCCAGGCAGCAGTACTTGACTGTTCTTCCACAGCATTCTGTAGGAGTACTCATGAGAAGTCTTCTTTCCAATTTCTGGAATGGTGATTCCCTCAGTCTACCACCAGACAGATTGGGCCAGACATATATGCTCCCAGTATGTGCACAAGGGTCACTGAGCTTCTCTGAAATCAAGACCAGAGACCCACACGAGAAGCATGGGCCAGCTCCATCTTGAGCTGGTGAGGGGTTGGGAAAGGGCCATCCGGATCATCATGAGATCTTACTGATTTAAGTGGTCTTTTTCTCATTTTGGTGCTTGCCTTTTCACTGCAATCCTTTAATTGTTTTCTGGAGCTTTTAGAAAGATGTTTCTGCCAATTCTTGGTGCTGTTTCAAAGCTTCTATGGGGAAGATGAAGACCTGAAGAGTATCACTTTGTTATCTTGATGAAGGCAAGACTTGTAACTTGTTTTTTGATCATTGTTTATAGAGATTTGTTATTTAAAAAACGTTTACCAAGAAACTATGCTTTGTTTTTTAGTCCTCCATTTCTTTGTTTCTCTAACATCCTTTTTTATATTTATTATTTTTCCATAATTATTTATTATGTTATATACAGTATTTTATTTATTTTTTTGTAATGAATACTGCATTTAGATATTTCTAATGATAGATTTTTTAACAGCAACACTAAATGCCAGAAGACGAGCTCAATATTTATTACTGTGATGAGGGAATATAAATGTCAACTTACAGTTTTTACAAAGCTAAATTATATTTTCCTATGAATATATTTTTCATCTGAGAGAAAAATATAGATATTAGCAGGTTTTCAGAGGCTAACAGAATTTATACTCACAGACTCTCAACTAGGGTATAATTTGGCAGAAAGAAAGTAAATTCATAAGTGAGCCATAAATACAAGTAACAATGATACCATCTGAAAATGAGTTTTTAAAAAGTCAGTGAATTTAATTGTATATCAGCATTCAAAACTATTTTTATATCCTGCATTAACATTTTGTTCCATAACTACTTTTTCCTCCTATCTTTCTCATTTTTTTTTTGGTTCTCATTTTTAAAAGATGAGGTATACATATACCTATATGTTTTAAAGACTAGGCCACAAATTAATTTATTAGTGTGGCTGCCTGCCTTTCTTTCTGTTTGATTTGAGGGTTTCCATTTCAGAAGTAGACCTTGAAAGGAGTGTTGGCCTTCTCCTTCTGATCATGTTAGGGTGGTTTTGTGAACATGAGGGTCAGGTTGTGTGTATGTCTGGCTGGGACTGCAGCTGCTGGTAAGTCATGGATTAGGCATTATGCTCTTCAGCACTTTCCTTGCTTCTATTATTTTTTTTTAAGTCACCAACCCCCACTCGTGCTGGCTCTACATAGTGGGAATGGATCTGACCCTCTGTCATGTATGGAGCCTTGTTAGTGCCTGACACTGCACAGGCCAAAGCTGTTGCTTTATGCAAAGGCTGGAGGTCTGTGGCCTCAGCCCGGCTCATATCTTTGGGTTTTGTTCTGTTTTGGGTTCACAGAGATACTTAACTTATTTTTGAGCCACCACAGTGTGTTTTGGGCTTTCCTTTTTTAAATTTGTGTTACCTTATGTGTTTCATGCATGGTAGTTAAAGCATGGATTTGCTATGCCTGTTTTTGAGTGAAAGTTATGTAATTTCATAAGCAGTGCATCCAAAGTATAATTTCAACTTTCCTTCACAACTCAGATAAATTGTGTTTGAAAATCAATTGTTGAACCATGTTCACAGTGATATTCCAAGGCCTTTTTTTTTTTTACATGCATATTCATCGTTTCTTAGTACATTTGCATCGATTTAGAAAAAGAAATAGAAAGACAACAGAAAAAGAAATAAAGCAATAATAGAGAGAAAAATAAAAAAAGAAGAAGAAAAAAACTATACCTCAGATGCAGCTTCATTCAGTGTTTTAACCTAATTACATTACAATTAGGTAGTATTGTGCTGTCCATTTCTGAGTTTTTTGTATCCAGTCTTGTTGCACAGTCTGTATCCCTTCAGCTCCAATTACCCATTATTTTACCCTATTTCTATCTCCTGATGGTCGCTGTTACCAATGACATATTCCAAGTTTATTCTCTAATGTGGGTTCACATCAGTGGGACCATACAGTATGTGTCCTTTAGTTTTTGGCTAGTCTCACTCAGCATAATGTTCTCTAGGTCCATCCATGTTATTACATGCTTCATAAGTTTATTCTGTCTTAAAGCTGCATAATATTCCATCGTATGTATATACCACAGTTTGTTTAGCCACTCGTCTGTTGATGGACATTTTGGCTGTTTCCATCTCTTGGCAATTGTAAATAATGCTGCTATAAACATTGGTGTGCAAATGTCCATTTGTGTCTTTGCCCTTAAGTCCTCTGAGTAGATACCTAGCAATGGTATTGCTGGGTCGTATGGCAATTCTATATTCAGCTTTTTGAGGAACCGCCAAACTGCCTTCCACAGTGGTTGCACCATTTGACATTCCCACCAACAGTGGATAAGTGTGCCTCTTTCTCCACATCCTCTCCAGCACTTGTCATTTTCTGTTTTGTTGATAATGTCCATTCTGGTGGGTGTGAGATGATATCTCATTGTGGTTTTGATTTGCATTTCTCTAATGGCCAGGGACATTGAGCATCTCTTCACGTGCCTTTTGGCCATTTGAATTTCCTCTTCTGAGAGGTGTCTGTTCAAGTCTTTTTCTCATTTTATAATTGGATTGGCTGTCTTTTTGTTGTTGAGTTGAACAATCTCTTTATAAATTCTGGATACTAGACCTTTATCTGATATGTCATTTCCAAATATTGTCTCCCATTGTGTAGGCTGTCTTTCTACTTACTTGATGAAGTTCTTTGATGCACAAAAGTGTTTAATTTTGAGGAGCTCCCATTTATTTATTTATTTCTTCAGTGCTCTTGCTTTAGGTTTAAGGTCCATAAAACCGTCTCCAATTGTAAGATTCATAAGATATCTCCCTACATTTTCCTCTATCTGTTTTATGGTCTTAGACCTAATGTTTAGATCTTTGATCCATTTTGAGTTAACTTTTGTATAGGGTGTGAGAGATGGGTCTTCTTTCATTCTTTTGCATATGGATATCCAGTTCTCTAGGCACCATTTATTGAAGAGACTGTTCTGTCCAGGTGAGTTGGCTTGAATGCCTTATCAAAGGCCTTTTTGTTTGTAAGGTAATTTTCCTCTGCAGTAGATGGCCTTGGGCCAAGGTACAGTTCATTTTATTTCCTATGTATTTTTCCTCTACATGTCTACTGTCTTTGTCCTAATTTTAGCTATTAGTATAAATTCCTCATTTGTACTTCCAGAAAACTTCGCCTCTAAAACGTATACCTCATGCTATGGTAGAGCTGTCATTTTTATTCCCTGTTCCTTCCAGACAGGGTTCCAGTTCCTTACGGAGGCACACAGCCTCATCTTGCCCTTCTCTTTCTCATCCTCTACCATTCCAGATTGACTAAGTTATCCATGTGCCTTCTGGCTGGAATTCTGGTCACCCTCTCCTTTCTTGGACCAACTCCTACATATTCTTCAGGTGTTCTTCATTAAGTCCCAAGACTGCGTAAGAGCCGTGCCTGTCTGTGCACCTTCTGAATGCTGTCATCAAACCATTTAGGACTAAAATTGAGATGGTCTCTGCGTTATTGTGTCTTCCCAACTAAAACCAAACACTCCAGGATAAGGATCTTTATTCATTTGCTTTTTAAAATACTACTACTTTTTATTCTGGAATAATTAAAGTTTATAGAAAGTTGGAAAGATGATATAGAGAGTGCCTGTAAAACCCTTACCCAATTTTAGCTTCCCTAATATCATCATGTTATATTACTGTGGTATTTTTTCAAAACTAAGAAGCCAATGTTGGTACATTATTAATAACTATACTCCAAACTTTATTTGGATTCAACCAATTTTTCCACTAATGTTCTTCTGTTCTAGAATCTATTCAGGATAACACATTAGATTTAATTGTCATGTATTCTTTCTTGGTCATCTCTAGCCTGTGACAATTTCTCAATCATTCCTTGTTTTTATTATTCAATTTTGTAACCCAGTAACTAAGTGAACTAAACTGAAATAAGTTAGGAATAGACAATGAATTATTCTGGTTTTGACAGTTCTTCTGCTCTCTCATTTGCTTTTTGCTCAACCTTTTCTTTTAACTGCTGTTAAAAATTGGTGGCTTTGTATTGTGCCCAATTATCTGGCTACTGGTGTCAACTGCCTTAACCTTTGGGCTTTGTGCTAGCTACCTCTGGCTCATAGTCTTTTCATTTCATTTCAGTCCACATTTATTTCATGGATGGCTAGAACTAAAAGGTGCCAGACATATGGTTGAGGTTTACAGAACTGAGAAGCTAAAATATCTCATACTCACTGACCGTTTTACATAACAACATCACGTGGTAAAGTAAGATTCCAAAATTCTATGAAGCTTTAGCAATGTAACTGCAATAAACTTGATGTCAATAAGACCAGGAAGTGTCAGACCCTCTTCATTATTTTGTACCACTAGCTCCTTGCTGACCATGGAATGATATAGCAGTGCTAAGAAACTTCCCATCAAACCTCTGTTAGGAGTGAATCCCTGAGAACCAACCTTGGATGGATCAAGCAACACTGAGAATGTGCCCAAGAGATGCCCCTAAGGCATGCTCTAAGACCAGTAATTCACTATGAGGGAACAGCATAAAGAAGGCAAAAGGAAGACTTCTGGACATATCTGAATGCAGTTCTATAGCTTTAGGTTTACATTGTTCAACCATCTAAAGGCTGTCCTTGAGTCAAATAAATGATAACTGCCTTAACAGACATGCTTTTAGACAAAGAACCTTTAGTTTGGGTGCTTAACTTTTATTCCATTGAAGTTTTCAATGATATATAAGCCTGCTCTAGAAGCAACTAGTACAAAAAATTACTTGGGCTAACTGGATACAGAAAGTAATTTTATAAATTTACTAACAATATCCCAATAGACTTTTCACATTATCCCCTTTATAACTCCTTGACAAAAATACAATTTAGATAAATCACAGCTTTGAAGTATCTGAAGCTGAAAATACAATGAAGATTATAGGGTTTTTCTTGAACGTCATCCCAAAAGAGTTACAGCCAAATTATTTACAGCCTATATGGGAAAATAGAACTCAAGTTTGCATTTCTGTGTAATTTTATTTTGTCCTGAGGCCAGCCTGAATACAGAAAAACAAAGACTGATGTAGAGTACAAAGCTTTAACTCTACATAGATGGTAGGCTTTCAGACTATACCTGTCAACCACAGTAATTGGCACATGCGTAATGCCTTAACGATTATATATTCTGATGACATAGGACACAAATTAAAGCCAACACTGAAAATCTTGGGCATCAACACCAGATCCATAATTCACCACTGGCTCTGAAAAGCAATGGTTTGATTTTTCTATTTATCCTGCTAAATGGGAATGACTTCCTCTATGGTTCAGTACTTATATATGAAACTCCTTACACCTTAGTGACGAGTATAGAGGACATAGTAAAAGGTGAGCAAAAGATGGTTGTTGGTTGAATCCATGATGGTGAATATAATTAATAAGGCCAAGTTTATGAATGGAGCCTCCTAGGCCTTCTTGGATCCAGGAATTAGCTCATCCTTTGGACTGAACCAGCCAATCTGAGGGGAAAATGGTTTTGCTTCATAAAAACACGTTCGACTTTTAGTGGAGAAATGAGTTTTCAAGTTTCATTTTTGGATTAGGGCAAAATCCTCTCAGGTGAGCCAATAGTACCAAATAAGCAGTTCATTCTTCTCCATTCCTATAGAAACTCTCCCAGTCCAGTGCCTTACTGACTTTCACAAGACTGCTGCCAATAGCTTCATCTAGTTCCCTGCCTAGCATTTTCCTTATCTCAGAGCATGTAGCCTCATTAACCTTTTAAAGCACAGCTAAGATCATTTTACAGCTGTATGAGAACATTTTTTAGTAGCTTTGTTGAACTTTAAGTAATATACAACACACTGTGTTTATTTGAAGTATGCAGTTTGATGAGTTTTGACATCAATATGTACCCATAAATCCATTACCACGGTTTGATTAATAAACATAACCACTATTCCCAGGAGTTTCTTTGTGTCCCCTTATGATATTTTCTTAACAACCCTTCCTGTCTCACCCCACTCCCATCCCAGGCAACTGTTTATCTATGGCACTATAGATTAGCTTGCATTTCCTAAAGTTTTATATAAATAGATTCATACAGTATGGACTATTTTTTGTCTGATTTCTTTCACTTGACATAAGTTTGAGATTCTTACTTTTTACATGAATAGATGGTCTACTTCCTCAAATTGATAAAGGTGAATTATGAAAAACATACTGAATGGTAAAATGCAAATGTTTTCCCCCTAAGTCATGAACAAAGTATGAATTCTCAGCATCATCACTTCCATTCAACATTGTATAGGACTACAGAGCCAGTGAAATGATGCAGAAAAGAAGTAAAATCATCCTCATTAGAAGGAAAATGACTTCATTCACAGATGGCATGATCATCTTTGTAGAACTCCAACTAAATCTACATTTATTAGTGGATTTTATTAGTTCTAAGATACTAGAACTAATAAATTAGCTTAGCAAAGTTGAGGATATTTGTTCAATTTGCACAAGTCAATTATATTTCTGTTGATTAGCAAGGAGCAATCTGAAAACTAAAATTAAAATATCATATATAACATCATAAATGTGGAAAAATTAGAGATAAACATGGCCAAATGTTTGCAAGGACTCCATAATAAATTACTCATAGAAATTAAAGCAGACCTGAATAATAGAGAGTTATACTATGTTCATGGTTTCAAGACTCACCAATTGTCAAGAGCAGAACTGAGCTGCTCAGGTATTAGAGTAGCCAATTAAAACAATATTCAAGACAAAATGGAGGTGACAATGAAGAATTTAATCACTTCCCGTAATGATATAAGCAAGAGGTTGGCCCAGAGAAAAACACGGGTGTCCCTGTGTTATTTAACTCCAATCAATAGCACACCAGGCAAGGGTCAGACAGATCCATGCACACATGGGAGCCCTAAACAATGGCCTGCTGCAGTTTTATGGACCAGGGGACTGGGAGAACGGGGGGAGACAAGAAGGGGAAAAGTACTGAATACTGAGTAGTGGCAAAAGTGTCTTCAAGATCTTCCTTTCCACCCAAGATAAGTTGGTCTCAGCGGAGCCATCTGTAGAAGTCTTCCAACTAGGTATACACACTGGCCAGGGGATCTTAGTCTTTGACTGCAATTCCTATCAGAGACCGTGACGCTGGCTGTGTACCACGTCTGTGTGGGCAAGGCAGATTTCCCCTGTGAGTCTTTCAAGGTAAAGCTTCCGTAATTGTGTGGAGTTGGACTCCTCAGTGATAAGGTGTCCAGTTCTTCCAAAATTGATTTATAGATCTAGCATAATCCCAATCAAAATTCCGGCATGATAGTTGTAGAAATGAGCAAAGAGATATTAAAATTCACATATAAATGAAAACAATCAAGAATAATTGGAAGACTTTGACAAAGAAAGGTAAAGCTGTAGGACTTATATTACCAGATATTATATTTATTGATTAATATACATTTTAACTATTGTAAAGCTACACTAATCAAGAGCATGGTATTGCCATAAAAATTCATAGATCACTGGCATGGAATAAAGAGTGTATAAGTAGGTCCACATATATGGTCCCTTAACTTTAGGAAATAGTCTAGCAGCAATTCAGTGGAGAAAGGGTAGTGTAAGCAAATGTGATAGAGCAACTGGATATCCATATGCAAAAAAAAAAAAAATTGAGTTTCTGTATGTAACTAATAGCATTTTTAAAAAACTAACTCAAAATGTATTATATGCATAAATGAAGAACTTAAAACTATAAAGCTTCAAGAGAAAAACATAGAATATCTTTGTAACAGAGATTTAGGAAGAAGTACTTTGGATACAATACCAAAAGCATGATCCATAAAAGAAAAAATTGATAAATTGAATTTCATCACAATTATATACTTCTGCTCTTTGAAAGATGTTCCAAAGGAGATAAAAAGACAATCCCCTAACTTCGAGAAAATATTCGTAAATCATATCTGATAAAAGACTTGTATATTAAATATATAAAGAATTCTGAAAACTAGAAAAATGGGCGAAATATTTTAATAGACTCACCAAACAAGATAAGCACATAAATATATACTTAATATCATTAGTTTAAGATAATGAGAAGCCACTACATACTTACTTCTTATATTAAAGCTTCTTATATTAAAAATTGTCACCATACCCAGTGAAGATGAGGCTGTGGGGTAACCAGAACTCTCATACACTTCTATGGGAATATAAAATGATACAACCACTTTCGTAACCAGTCAGCAATTTCTTAAATGGTTAAATATACACCTACCACATGACTTAGCTATTTAAGTCCTATGTATTTACCTACAAAAAATGAAAGTATATGCCCATACAAAGACTTGTACATCATTCAGAGAAGCTATATTTATAAATGCCCCCAACTAAAAATAGCTCAAATGTCCATCATGTGTTGGCCCATTTTATCTAACTTGTTAGCTTTATAGGCCCAAAGTTGTTCATAATTATTCCATTATTGTCTTTTTAATATCTATAGAATAAGTAGTGATGTGATGTCTCTCATTCTGGATATTCATAATTTGTGTCATGCTTTACTTTTTCCTAATCAAGTTGATCTTGTAGAAGCATCAATTTTTGGTTTCATTGATTTTCTATATTGTTTTTCCATGCTATATCTCAATAATTTGCACTCTGATCTTAATATTCCTTTTCGTTTCCCCACTTTCGTTTTCATTTGCTCTTCTTTCTCTGATTTCTTAACCTAGAAGTTGAGGTCATTGAATTGAGAAGTTTTTCTTTTCTAAAATAGAAATTTAGAACTGTAAACTTTATTTGCATCTCACAAAATAATTTTTTAATTCCACATATGATGATATATTGTTTTAAAGTTTTTATTCAGTTAAAATTCTTTTTAATTTCACTTTTATCTGCTTTTGACCCATGAACTATTTAGAAGTATGTTATTTAGTTCTGAAATGTTTGAGTTACAATTATCTTTCTGTTAGGATTTCTAATTCAATAGCATTGTGGTCAAAGAATTTATTTGTATGATTTTAGTCCTTTCATATTCACATTTTATGGCTTAGAAAATAGTCTATTTTGGTAAATGTTCTACATGCAGACGAAATACATGCATATTCTGTTGTGTGCATTTGGAGTGTTTTATAAATGTCAATTACTTTAAGCTATTTGACAGTGTTGTTTAAATCTTTTTATCCTTATTAGGTTCCTCTGACTACAGTTGTGGATTATTCTGTATCTACTTGCTATTCCATACATTTTTGCTTTCAAGTGTTTTAATGCTATACTTCTCAGTGCCAAAACATTCATGACTAAGTTCTTTTGATAAATTGACCCCTTTATCATTATGAAATGGTTCTTTTATCCCTGATAATATTCTTTGCTTTGAAGTCTGCTTTATTTGATATTAATATACCGATTTTAGCTTTCTATTGATTAGCGTTAACATGGCATATTTTTTCTATCTTTTTACTTTTAACCCATTAATATCTTTATTCATAAAATGGGTTTCTTATAGGCAGTGTATAATTTGGTCTCACTGTTTTATCCAATCTGACAATTTCTGCCTTTTAACTTGAGTTTTTAGACACTTGCCTATATTGTGATTAATGATAAAATTGAGTTGAACACTGCCAGATTGTTAACCATTTCTATTTTTCCATTTGTTCTTTTTTCCTTTACCCACTTTTTCTTTCTTATTTGGGAATAATTAAGTATTTTTTATTATTCTGTTTCATTTGCTTTGCTGGATTATTACTTTAACTTACTGTTTTGCTATTTTAGTGGCTGCTCTACTTTTTATTATACAGTAGGACCTCGTTTTATGTGTACTCAACAAATGAAAATTGAAGTATATGTGATTGGTAATTGAAAAAAATAAAGGCAGATAGAGAATTAAAATTAAAAAAAAATATTTCTATGATTATTTCATTTACTTATTTTGCTGGAGTGTTTATGTGCCTTATTTATAACAAATGTAATAGGTATGTTCATGTAAGAAATACTTGTTAAGATACTAGAATTTATTATTGTTCTAGTTTGCTAGCTGCCGGAATGCAACACACCAGAGATGGATTGGCTTTTAATAAAAGGGGATTTATTTTGTTGGTTCTTCAGAGGAAAGGCAGCTAACTTTCCACTGAGGTTCTTACATGGAAGGCACAAGATGATCTCTGCTGGTCTTCTCTCCAGGCCCCTGGGTTCCAACAACTTTCCCCGGGGTGACTTCTTTCTGCATCTCCAAAGGCCTGGGCTGAGCTGCTAGTGCTGAGATGAGGAATGCCGAGCTGCTTAGCAGTGCTACGTTGCAATCTTCCATTTAAGCACCAGCCAATTAAGTCAGACATCACTCATTGCAGCAGACACGCCTCCTAGCTGACAGCAGATGTAATTGGCAACAGATGAGGTTCATGCACCATTGGCTTATGTCCTCAGCAACAAGACTAGGTATGCTCACCTGGCCAAGTTGACAACTGAATCTAACTAACACAATTATTTTACACAATTTTCAAATTATGTGATGGGTCTTGGAACATATTGATCATTTAAATGAGATCCTGCTGTTTGCCTCTTTAACTTATCACATCACCTCAACCTGATATTATACAAATTAATTTACAGTGTAAGAAATTCAAGAACTAATAATATACTTTGATTTCTTCCATCTTGGGCTCTGTTCTACTTTTGCTATATATGTAATTCTACAAATATTATAACTCCATAGGGGATTCTTGTTGTTTTTGCTTTAAGTAGTTGATTGTTTTCTTAAAAGTCTTAAATAATAAGAAAGCATTTTATATTTACCCATGAAGTTACCTTTTCTGGAGTATTTTTATTATTTTGTATAATCCAGATTTCTACCTGGTAGCTTTTGATCCTGCCTGAGGACTTCTTTTAATAGTTCCTATAGAGATTGTCTGCTGGTAATGAATTCTTCAACTTTTACATTTCTGAAAAATTCCACGTTTTGCCTTTTTTTTAAGTTTGTTTGTTTATTTGCATGGGCAGGCACTGGGAATGGAACCCAGGCCTCTGGCATGGCAGGTGAGAATTTGCCTTTGTTTTTGAAGAGTATTTTCTCTCAGTATACAATTCTAGAAAAGCAGTTTTTTTCCTTCAGTAATTTAAAATTATTGTTCTGTTGTCTTTTTCTTGCATTGTTTCTTGCAATAATCTACTCATCCTTAACTTTGTCCTTCTGTACAGAAGAGGTTTTTACCCTCTGGCTTCTTTTAAGTTTTTTTGCATGGGCAGGTACTAGGAATTGAACCCAGGTCTCTAGCATGGCAGGAAAGAATTTTGCCACTGAGCCACCATCGCACCGCCCTTCTTTTAAGTTTTTACTTATCAATAACTTTAAGCAAATTAATTGTGTTATGCCTTTGTACAGTTTTCCTCATGTTTTTTGTCCTTGTGTGTTTTTTTATGTTTCCCTTTTTCCCCTTCTTTATGCACCAAACACATACAAATTTGCTCTCCTTAAATTGTCTGACAACACACTGGTACTCTGTTTATTATATTTCTAGTATTTTTCCTTTCTTTGTAAATTTTTGGTTATTCTTAATGTTATGTCTTCAACTTCATTAAGTTTTTCTTCTTCACAATCAAACCTACCACTAATATCATCTACTATATATTTCATAGAAGACATTTAGTTTTAGTCTCTAGAAGTTTGATTTTGATCTTTTAAAAAATGTCCTGTGTTTCTATGTAATCTAATAAATCTTTCCTCTACCTTCTTGAATAAAAGCAATGTTTAATGCTCTGTTCCTACTTGTGGTGGTTTAGAACTTTATGTACCCCCAGAAATTCATGTTCATAAATCTAATCCATTCCTGTGGGTATTGTAAGTAAGACCTTTTGATGAGGTTACTTCTGTTAATGCATGGCCCACCTCATTCAGGATGGGTCTTGATTCTCTAACTGGAGTCCTTTATAAATAGCATGAATACAGAGAGAGAGAGAGAGAGAGAGAGAGAGAGAGAAAGCCACAGAAGCAAGAAGCTGTAATCAGTGAAACTTGGAAGTGAAGGGAGAGACCAGTGGACACCACTGTGTACTTTGCCATGTAGCAGAGGACACTGGCAGCCAATCATCAGAAAGAAAGCATCATCTTGATGATGCCTTGATTTGGACATTTTCATGACCTCAAAACTGTAAGCTCATAATGAAATAAATTCCTATTGTTGAAGCTAACACATTCATGGTATCTGCCTTGAGCAGCTAAGAAAATAAAACATTACTCATTCTAGAATGTCGTATTTTCCTTCTTATTTGCACATGTTGTAATTTTGACTGGATGCCAAATATTAGATGGACATTTTACTTCGTCAGGTGCTTGTTGCTAAAACAAATACTGTACAATAGATTGGCTTAATAATAGGAACTTACTGGCTTCTAGTTTTATAGGTCAAAAGGCTTACTTCCTTCTGGGGTCAGTACCTGGCTTACCGGAAATCTTTGGGGTTGCCTTGGCTTTTCTGTCAGATGGCAATGCATGTGTTGGCCTCTTATCCTTTCTCTTCTGGTTCCATTGACTTTCAGCTTCTGGTTGCTCCCTGTGGTTTCTCTTCCTATGGCTGATTTTCTTTGGTTATAAGGACCTCAGTTATATTGGTAAGGCTCAGACTTTCAGTTTAGGGAAACTTAACTGATAGTGTCTTCAAATATCCTGTTTTCAAATGAGTTCACACCCATAGGACAAGAACATTCTTTTTTACAGAGGATATGATTCAATTCCCAAGAATGCTGGATATTATATATTCCTATAAACAATATGTAGCTTTGTTCTGGAAAGCAGTTAAGTTACTTGGACTTGTATCCTTTTGGGTCTGGGTCTTAAGTTTCTTTTGTGGGGCCAGAGCATTATTTACCTACTGCTAATTTTGCCCTATAACTGAGATAATGTCCTTTTTTAGTATTCTGTCTGATGTTCTGTGCGTTCTTTGAGGGTTTCCAGTCAGGCTTGTATGAGTAAGAATTCTTCCTGGTCCTGTGGGAATTACAGAGATTTTTTTCATTAATTCCTTTTGAGTGGTTATTTTCCAGGCTTTGAAAATTTTATTTACATGCTTATGTTAATCAGTAGTTGGCTGAAGATACCATTGGTACCCTCTGCAAACCTCTAAAACTTTCTCTGTGATGCACTCTCCTCGCCAGGATTCAGTCCTGAGACTCTAGCCAGCTTGGTCTCCTTGGCCTCCCAGCCCCATTTCTGCAACTGAGAAAGACTGCCAGGCTCTTCCTGGGCTCATCCTCCTGGTGCTGTGGCCTGGCCTCTCCCTCCAGGCAGTAAACTAACAAAATCACTGGGCTCATCTAGTTTATCCTAATCCTTAGGAATCATGGAACTTTACTGGCTGATGTCACATGTCTTTAAAAGCATTGTTTCATGTATTTGACCCACATCTTTTTTTGTTTCGGATCCAAGGTTATACCTAGTTCCTATTACTCCATCTTGGCCACAAGCAGAATTAGGCGCAAGAACTTTTAATGATGGCTTTCTCCCTTAACTGCCTATATAAGTGACTTTGTAAGTGACTCTTCTACAAAAATCCAGACACAAGTACAACTGATTTTAAATGGTGTGGGAGCTGGGTACTTGTAGGAGATAATGTGTTCCCCTGGTAAACTACCATATTAGGGCCAAATGACAGTCCCTACCGGGATGAATTATTTTTCTTGATGGTTAATTTCCTGACAGAGTATCCCTTCAAACCACCTAATGTTGCATTTATAAGAATTTACCATCCAAATATTAACAGTAATGACAGCATTTGTCTTGATATTTCATGGTCCCAGTGGTGTTCAGCACTAACTACTTCAAAAGTGCTTTTGCCCATTTGCTATCTGTTTTCTGATCCCGATCCAGATGATCCTTATTGCCAGAGATTGCTCGGATTTACAAATCAGATAGAGAAAAGTACAACGGAGCAGCTCAGGAATGTTCTCAGACGTATACATATGTGTATACACACACACATACACACACACACACACACATATAATTAAATTATAACTAAATTATTATTAAAGAGATTATTGGATAACCTCTACAAATAAAGATGGGGAGCCCTAAAAAATTAAAAACACAGTAGGAGTGGGAATTGGTTCCTCTCCCTTGACACACATTTGTCCCCTTTGATAAACCCTGATGCTTTTTTATATGAGTTTACAGCTTGCTACTAGTCTTGATTCTATCATCTGACATGCTAAATCTAAATCTCTATGTTTTTAAAGTTTATTTGTCACTATTTTCTTTTTAAGCCTTATATTTCTGCTACTTAAACTATCTTCCTCTTATTTTTCCCTTCTACATTTTCTTGTATCCATATCTTTTTTCTCAGTGTTTTCTATACTTCAAATATTCTTTTCCACAATCTTCATATGGAAATATGTCACAAGCCCAAAGAGCATTTCCAAACCAAATCTTTTTCTTAACATGCTAGGTATAAATAACTTCTTCTGGTTAAATCTCATAGCATTAATCTAAACTTGTCTTATACTACTTTATATCTTTGCACTTTACATGGTAATTTATATCCTCTATGTGAGAACATAAACTATGGATAATCAATCTTTTTGTCTAATTTCTATCATATTGCTCATGTACATGTTTAATGACCAAATCTGTTAGTTGAATGAGTAAATTAAAATGGTTATGTAATGCAGTGTTCTTTCTCTCTGCACAATGATGGCTAGTTAGCTCTTATAAAGTACCTACTGTGTGCCAGCCAGTGTTCTAAATACTTTATGTTTACTTCTCAAAACAGCCACATTGGACAGATTATTACATGCATTTTAGAAAGAAAGTGTAAGTAGCTTGTCCAGATTCTCACATCTTTAACTGATAGAGCTGAGATTTGAACCAAGGCAGTCTAGTTTCAAATATTGTGCCCTTAACTACTGTGCCAGTTGCCTCTTAGATCATAAACTTAGTAGTTCACTACCCCCAGGATTGATCATTAGTTGTATGCTTATCTTTTATTCAAATATAGATAGTAAGCATCTAGGGGGCAGAACCACATCATATATTTTGGACACCTTCCAGCCAATTTGGATGTGCAACACAAGTAATGCAGTGAGGAAACATTCAATTAAAGTTTTTGAGTGATTTATAAAAATAGTGCAAAGTGACATAATCACAAGGACATATACAATCATTCACCCCCAAAAACTAAAACACCATATATAGTGAGCATTTTTGCTGTGGCTGCTAGGGCCTGCTTCCTTGCCTACAGCATCTTGGTTTAGTTTCTTAGAATTGTTTCTTCCCCAATATATGCACACGGGAGAGGTTCTATAAAGCTCCCTTCATCCTCTTGCCAAGAGTCAGGCAACGGACCCAAGCTATGGCAGCTCCATTCCGCTCTGACCAGACTCTGCTTGTCTATGGATGACTGTTGTGATGCCTTTTCCTGAGCCTCTGGAGGAACCCGGCTCTGCCAAAGTCTGTATTAATTTCCTAGGGCCCACAACAAATTATAACAGACTGGATGGCTTAGAACAGCAGAAAATTATGCTCTCATGGTTCTGAAGTCTAGAAGTCTGAAATCAAGGTGTCAGCAGGGCCATGGATACTTTGAAGACTTGAGGAAAGACTCCTTCCTTGCCTTTTCTAGGAAATTGCCAACATTCCTTGGTTCCTTGCCTTGTGACAGTAAAATTCCAGTCTCTGGCTCTATCTTCACATGGCCTCATCGTTGTGTCTATTCTCTGGGTATAAACCTGTCTCTCCTTATAAGGTCACTAGTCATTGGATTTAGGACCAACTCTAATCTAGCATAGCCTTATTTTAACTTATCTGCAAAGAACTTATTTCGAAATAAGGTCACATAGGCAGGTACCAATGATTAGGACTTCAGCACATTTTTGATGGAGGACATAATTTGACCCAAAACATCAAGCTTTATTCTCTGATCTTCCATATATACCTGATGCTTTTCCTTTTTTGCTTAGGTTAGCATGAGTTGATTTCTATCAAACAAAGAATCACTACTGACTTACAATAATACAAGAGAAAAATTAATAGAGATAATACTGATGTGATTTTTAATCTCAGAAAACTTAGATCAGTGTATTTTAGTTTAAAAAAATTACTTTGCTTTGAACTTCCTAAATATCACATATAAAGGAAAACAACATTTCATAACTCTTTTCAAATTATTAAAAAAAGACCCAGGTTAAAAATTATCAGCAGAAGATTTTTCTTTGCTTGGAAACTTGAGAAACATAAAATGTGAGAATTTGTGAAAGGGGGATCGGACAATATAATGGGCAGTTTCTTCAATAGCACTTTATCAAACTACTGCAGAGAGTTTCTTCTTAGAGTCTGTTATTATATCAGCCCTCAATAAAAGCTGAGAACATAATGTTAAAACATAGTGCTGTGAAGACATTTCTACAATTGATTCATATCCAATTATGGCATGAATCTGGGGAAAGCATGATGGCGAGACTTCCATGTGTCAGGACTGATGGGCTTATTTCTGAAGCACACACTGCACTGCAAGAAAGAACAGAGAAAAAATGTTTTGAATTATACACCAGTGTGAAATATAGTCAAATAATAAAAATAACTAAGTCTTTCCCATTTTCCGTACCGTAAAACTAAATGTAATTGTGTATGCTATATATTAGTCTAAATACTAAGGAAAAAGAGAAGTTCAATTAACTTATATGGATTTATGGGGAAGTTTATGAAGTCCATCTCAGTGAAAAAGGAATGAGCTCTTAATCTTTAAAATCTTAATTATTACCAGAAGGTAGCAAAATCTTTAAACTACTTACCATTTTGTAAACACTTGTACCTTAGATTGTAAAAATCGTTATTTCTACTTTATATCTTTTTAATAGCAGATCTGATTAGGAATCTTTATATAAAATACTTTAGACAAAACTTCTTAAATGCGATGTAAATGGAAAAGGAAGAGGAAGATAAACTGTCACTGCAATAAGGAAACAAAATGAAATGCATATAAAAGTGTTAATAAGAATACAACAGGCTTCTACAACTGCACTCAAGAGAGAGATGGGGCTTATAGATGGTCTTTTTCTTTTGCAAACAAATGAGGAGAAAAATAGAATCAGGATAATCAAAATGGCCTGAACACAGCTGTTTAAAAATAGTTTTTCAATTTATCCAACGGAAGGAATAACATTTTCTCTAAAGGCTCATGAGGAAATGCAAGTAATGAAGCAGTGTGCAAAATAAAATAGAAAATGTGAATGAAAAAGAATGGTTTGTATTTTGGGGACTGACATCAACTAGCTTGATTTAGTGAATTAGTTTTGGGAAGCCAAACAGAACTTGAAAGCAACAGCATTGTTTTAAAAAATAATTCAATTTTTAACTAAGAAGTCAAGGAAGATGTAGTGAATTCTGCTTAAATACTTATTATTGACCAGATCTGAATAAGTAAGAAAATCAGATGACAGAGGGGAAGGGGTGCACTGCTAATAATTGGAAAATTAAAAGCATTAATGGATTAATGATGACTACTTGTTTCAGTTTTACATGACTGATTTTATTTATATGTGGGCTACACATTGGGAATGCCCACTAGAAAGTACGTAAGATGAAAGTGTTACAAAGTCAAGGGTAATCCTTGAAAAATTGGGAATTCTGTACATGGGTAGAAATCACAATCCTATGCAAGGATGCCTTCCTAAAGAAAGTCTGGAAGCTGATTTTAGAGAATATGTACAAATAATTCCTTACCAGGAGGAAATTGCAAAGATAAAAAGGTAGTTGGGTAGTCAGGTAAATATGTGGGAAAAATGATGTTAACATTGGGAAATTTTGGTATTCTAATAACTAAATATATTAAAATATTCAACTATACTCCAGGTACAAGATTTAAAAATCAAAATACAATGTTCTAACTTGCCATTGTCATTAATTTGATATAGCAAAGCTAACAAATCTACCACAGGAGAGAATTTTTTAGATCGAAGCCTTTTAAGAAGCCATTGTAATTTCCAAATCCAGAGTGCCAAGGCAGAGTGGGTACAGAAATACAAGCTTGGCAAACTGGGTCACAGGCCAAGTCTGACTTGCAGTCTATTTTTGAATGGCCAGTGAGCTAAGAATGTTTTTACGTTATTAAAGGTTTATATAAACTAAATAAAGAAAATGGTACAGAGATCATATGTGGCCTGCAAAGCCTAAAATATTTATATATGGTCCTTTACAGAAAAAGTTCTCTGAACCTTAAACTGCAGATAGCTTTTGACTTATCTACCCTTTAGTTATTTCATGTGCAAGAGAAAGGAAATAAAAGCCATTAGAAGAAATGATTGTAAAGTACTTGACAATTTCAAAGTCCTACATACATTTGTCATGACAATGAGCAGTTTTGTAGGAGGAAAATGCCTTTTGACTGGTTTGTTGCTGAAAGAATGTAGATTCCTTTTGTTTTATAGTTTGAGTTCTAAAGTTCAATGTAGAGCAATCATATTTTATTCCTCTCTTTTCCCAATGAACCCAAAAGCATTTGCAAGCATTAACTAAGCCTCACGGCAAATATCAGCCCCGTTTTATAAATACAAAAATTAGAGCAATGAGGATTTAAATTACTTCTGTGGGATCATGTGGTAAAATGATAGAGGAATTGGGAATAAAACTGTTCTAATGAATAAGTGCATTACTCCCTTGACTATTCTCTAACATCAGCACACATTTAAAATGCTTTTGGAATTGTTTCCATTTCTTTTTTTCTCTTCTTTGGATAAGTTGGGAAAGATATTTACTTGGGAGTGTTGTGACTATTTCTGGTCATTATAATCAGTGAAACTAATCTATAAACAAAGACTGACCAAAATTTCATTCATTATTCTTGATGACTAGAATGTGTGAGTAGGGTTAGGACAAACTAAAATATACAGTTTCAGAGGAAATTGGAATTATTTGGAAAAGAAGAAGAAATTGAAAAAAGCTTAAAATATGTTAAAACAACCCTTTTCATTCCTTTCTGGTTGAAGCAAAGAAAATATTCATTGTATATTGGATTGTATGGCAAGGAGACATGGTTTTATAATTTTCATTTGCTTCTTGCAGAAGAGTGAAGCCACCCTCTCACTGAGATGAGAGAAGAGACTGAAGGCTAATGTCTTCACTTGAGCCTAAAACATTCCATTTTTCAATACCTGAAATTCTGCTCCTTGGCCAAAGCCCAGTTCAGAAATTAAGCCCTCCATGAAGTCATTTTCTGCTTTGGAAAACTCATTGCATCTTCCTCTATACTCTCTTAGAAATCTCTTGAACTTCTGTCACAGCGGTTCCTAAATGTAGTCCCTGGAGCAGCAACATCAGCATCACCTGGAAACGTGTTTGAAATGCAAATTCTTGGGCCCTCCTTAGACCACCTGGATCGGAATCTCAAGGGGTGGTATCCAATTAGCTGTTACTGAGCCCTTCAGGTAATTCTAATGCCCCCTAAAGAGACAACCATTCTCTTTCACAATTTGTATTTCATTTTAGTTTAGTTACACTTATAATGAACCCCACCTCCACCTCCTGTTCTGTGTGCTCTCCACGGGCTACAGATGTTTTCTCTTCATTTGTCTATCTTGCAGCCCTTATACTGCCAAAAGCATACAGCTCACTGTAGCTTGTGTGCAGTAGAAGCTCAGTGAATGTGCCCTGCGGAATTCGTATCTCTCGGTTACAAATTTGTTTTCTTGATTATGATATCATTTTCTTTGTATTTTAAAAATATATACCATTTATTTTTTCCCGGAGAAATGGTACAGTACATGAGAAATAATATTGGATATTTTCTCTTGATCAGAAGAGCCCTAAAAATGTTATTTAGTTTATCATAGACAGTGTCTCTGAGCCATCCTCAAAGAAAGTCAATCAATGATTCTATGTGTTGCTTATCCTCTTGGTGAAAGTGTAATGATTAAGAATACAAGCCTGAAACCAGACGGACTAGGGATTCTGTCTCAACTTTTTCACTTTGGTTGTGAAATTGGTCAAGTTACTTAACCTTTTTATACCTAAGTTTCTATCTGAACAATGGAGTATAGTGCCTATTTTAAGTTGTTGCAAGATTTAAAAATAAAGCCTATAATGTGTCAAGCAATCAGCAAATGTTTGTTGTTATTAAATTATTACTTTTGTTATTATTAACTTGAGGAAAGAACAGTTAGAAATTTTCTTTCATGAGTAACCATAGCATGCTCAACCGATTTTTCTAAAAGTACCACATAATTGCTTTACTATGAAAGAACATGATGTTTCACACTAGGAAAAACTATCCAGACAACGATTTATTCTCCAAATTGTCCAATTGATGAAATTAACTTTTTTCTAAAGAAATGAGATTTTATAAAGATGTTAAAAGCCAGACAACATGCTACCAGGGAAGGAGCTGCAGACTTGAAATCAGAAGCCCTGGGTTATAATGTTTGTTTGGTCAGTCATTTGAGTTTAGGGAAAAAAAGTTCATGGTACAAATTACTTAGCAAATCTGACCTCCAATTTTCCACCTCTGTAAGAGAAAAGTAATATTACGTTATAAATTAATCTCATGGGGTTGTTATAAGAAAAAAAAGGAAATAATAACATGGAAGTGTGTTCTGTAAAAATCTGTTGATTTTGCAGTTGTTGTTTTATTGTTAGAAAATTGAGTTGCTCTGTTACTCATGATTTACTAGCCCATCCTCTTGTTTTATCCTGACACGCTTTATCATTGAAGATACCAAGTGAGAGCAACTTGAGTAGTGTTTTTGATGATGTAGTTACAACCCCTGAGAACTAGGTTCAGAACTTTGAAACATCTCACATGGATTAAAAAAATGCTATTGGGCACGAATGACTTCTGCTCTGACAGCCTAGCCTGCTTGGATTTAAATTGGTGTCCATGCGGTATGCGGCATTGCAGGACTGTATCATGCAGGGCCATCGGATGCTCTACCTTTGAAAAGAAAATGTATTTTCTAGCTTACTGTCATTACAGTCCTAGTTAATCAGTTCCCTGGTGCTTCTCTTTATGATTCTGAACTTTGCAGAAGTTTCTGTGGTAAAACTACACTTTCACAGGGTCTTTGATTTTATTTGACATTTTCATGCTTTTGCTTGAGCTTTCTATAGCTTAATATTTATGACTGGCACCACAAGCATTATGGCAATTTTAGAGGCGACCAAGACATCCCCCAGGAAATCTGATTTGGCTGCTTTTCTAAAAGAGTTACAAACACCATCTATGCTGCATTTGTTTACTATTGAGATTACATTAGCAGATTTATAAGACACACACTTCAGGTTTGGAGAGTCTCTTGCCTTTTTTTTTCCAAATGCAATTTTATTGAGATATATTATATATTCCCATGCCATATAATTGTCCAAATTGTAAAACCAGTGGTTCACAGGATCATCATATGGCTGTGCATTCATCATCACAACTGATATTTAAACATTTTCATTACTCCAAAAAAAATGAGAGTAAAAGCAAAAAATGCACAACACTGCAAAATTCCATATTCCTGCTCTTCCCCAGTATTCATTTATTTTTTAATCTTTATCTTTTCTTTTCTTTTTTTTTTTTTTACTTATCTGTCCACACACTGGATAAAGAGAGTGTCAGTCACAAGGTGTTCACAATCACATGGTCACCCCTTGATTGTTTATAGTTATTCAGTCATCTTTAAGAATCAAGGTTATTGGATTCCAGTTCAACAGTGGGCTACTCCAATAAACCAAAAACTGGAAGGGGGCATCTATATACTGCATTATAACCTCCTGAATGACCCCTCAGCTTTATTTGAAATCTCTCAGCCAGTGAAACTTTACTTTGTTTCATATTTTTCCCCCTTTTTGTCAAGAAAACTTTCTCACTCCCATGATGCCAGGACCAAGCTCATCCCCTGGGGTCCTGTCCCACATTGCCAGGGAGATATATGCCTCTGAGAGACATGTCCCCTGTAGGGCAGAGGGCAGCAGTTCACCTACAGATTTGGCTTAGAGAAAGAGGCCACATCTGAGCAACAAGAAAGGTTCTCTGGGGGTGACCCTTAGACATAATCATAAGTAGGCTTTGTTTCTCCTTTGCAGGAATAAGTTTCTTAAGGGCAAGCCCCAAGGTTGAGGGCCTGGCCCATCAAATTGGCAGCCCTCAATGACTGTGAGAATATCAAACCTTCCCCACTTAGGGAACTTTAATATTTCTGAATTTTTCCCACTACCACAAGGGAACTTTGCAAATACTTTTTAATCTTCTGCCCAGATTGTTCTGGGATGTATCTCACTCCCTATTTAGGGTTCCATGTAATTATGGTGTTCCAGTAAGCTGGTTATACAAATTAGATTCAATAGTGTATTACCAAAAATATAAATTTTGCACTAAATACACATCTTTTTCTTTAGTCTCATACAGAGGTTGAAGTTTTAAAATATAGTCAATATCATCTTTTACCCTACTTGGATCAGCTTCATTCATACCTCTAATTGAAAGCTTGTCACTTCTCAATGTTTTTAACAGTTGCTGAATAAGGTAATGCTGACTTTCATAGCTGCAGAACTCTAGTTCTGAATCTCAAGTGTCACACAAATACCAAAGTTCCAGGGAAAGTCCAGGTTATACACAAAGAGCTCAGCATTTCAGAATTTAGAAATAACAGTTATAACTCTGAAATAGATGTGAGTGCTATAAGAGCTTACAATGTAGGAACTTTTACAAAAGGTCTTCACATGATACTTATGCCCTCAAAATCAATTCTCAGAGTTTACACATTATACTCAGAGTTTACACATTATAATTAATCCATATTAGTGAGTCTTAATGACATTTGTCTTTTCCTTTCTGACTTATTTCATTCAGTATACTGTCCTCAACATTCATTCACCTAGTTGCATGCCTTACAATTTCGTTCATTCTTGCAGCCACTCAATAGACCATTGTATATATACACCACAGTTCCCCCTTCTATTCTTCAGTAGTTGTACCCTTAAGTCACCTCCATCCATTGCAGACACTGCGGCCTCAAACACAGTGTGCAAATATTCATTCCCATCCCTGTTCCCAGTTCCTCCAAGTTTACACCCAACTGTGGGGTTGCAGGATCTTATGGCATCCCCACTCTTAGCCTCCTGTGGTGCTACCACACTGCTCTGCAGAGGGGCTGTGCCTCTTTACTTCCCTGCCAACAGCGAATAGGTACATCTCTCTCGCCACATTTTCTACAGCACTTGTATATCTCCGTTAGTTTTTAAACAGTTTTATTCACACATCATACAGTCCAACTTAAGAAAAAATCAATAGTTTCAGATCTCTCAGCATTTTTATTTAAAGGTAGAGATATTTAAGTGTAGCCATTGAATACCTGATGTGATATTTGATCAAAGGATGGCTCCTTGGAAGGATTGAGAAAAGCCATGCTTGGCCTGTCAGAATATGAGGCCCCTGATGAGAAGGGAATGATCACAGACATTGAGAAGCCAGCTCACATTTGAAGCAAATTCCAAGACAGGCCCATAGGGATGGAGTGTCCTGACTTGGACACTAAGGTATGAAGAAAACTGTATAAGTTAGGGTTCTCTACAGAAACAGAATCAACAGGAAGCACTCACAAACATAAAATTTGTAGAAGTGTCTCACATAACCATGGGAATGCAGAGTCCAAAATCTGCAGGGCAGGCTGTGAAGATGATGATTCTGATGGAGGGTCTGGATGAATTCCACAGGAGAGGCTCACCAGTTGAAGCAGGAAAAGAGCCTGCCACTTCTGAATGCTCCTTAAAAAGCTTCCAGTGATTAGATTAAGCATCACTATTGCAGAAGACACTCCCCTTGGCTGATTACAAATGGAATTAGCTGTGAATGCAGCTGACATGATCATGATTTAATTCTATGAAATGTCCTCATCACAACAGATAGACCAGCCCTTGGCCAATCAGACAAACAGGTACCACCAGCTGGCCAAGTTGACACATGAACCTGACCATGACAGTCTAACCCTTGTCAACTTGGCAGCTATACATATCACCTTAAACCATACTTATTTTCTAAATTAAAAAACAATAAAACACACATTTTTTCTTTCACCTAACAATACTCAACTGTCCTGTATATAACTGGAAACACATTAAATCTCCCCAGATTAGGGTGCAAGTCCTTGGATAATATTCATTCTTAAACTTGATATCTTACAACTTAAATACCATAACATGAACAAAATAGCATTACAGTCCTTGTTTCTGTAGCTGGTCACATGGTTGTAGTTCATATTTATCACTACCTTCTTGCACTACACATTCAATGTTCCCTTTACCCTCAGCAAGCACTTCAGATGGCCGTGGTTCTTTGCCTGGTGGAGTGACCCAAACCTTCATTCCTGAAGTTTCAGAGCCATTGATAGCCCTGCCTGGATTGGGTTGTTGCAGTTTTCTATTAATTTTAATCACAGGGCATGGTAGTACTAAAAGACACCCTAGGGGATCTCCTATATTCCAATAAAACTCTTCTTTACCTCCATTGTGTAATGGCAATCCTACTTCCCCCTGATAGTCAGGGTCAATCACCCCAGACAATAATGTAATCTCCTCCTTGGCTTGTTGATCCAGGGGCATAGTAGCCCAAAGTGACCAGGTGGTAGGCTTAGATTCCAGTTCAATGGAATCATTGTTGTTTCTCCTGGTGGAAACACTCTCCCCTTTTGGAACTAAAACCTGTAGACCAGCAGAGCTCAGGGTCATGGAGACAGGAAGCAAAAATTTTCTTAGTGGATCACTAGGGGTAATAGTGAGTGGTACTGCTCCCATTTCCACTCCTTGGTTGCTGGATGCATGGATCCTGGCTATGGGAGAAACAGCACCATACAGCAAACACTGATTCAGAGCATATAACTTCCTGGAGAACATTACCCCAGCCCTTCAAGGTATTGCCACCTAGTTGACACAAATAATTGAGTTTTCAAAAAGCCATTCCACTGTTCTAACAATCCAGCTTCTTCTGGATGATGGGGAACATGATAAGAGCAGAGAATTCCATGAGCATGTGCCCATTCCCACACTTTATTTGCTGTGAAATGTATTCCTTGATCAGAAGCAATGCTAGGTGGAATACCATGATGATGAATAAGGCATTTTGTAAGCCCACGGATGGTAGTTTTGGCAGAAGCATTGCATGCAGGGAATGCAAACCCATATCCAGAGTATGTGTCTATTCCAGTCAGAACAAATCACTGCCCCTTCCATGAAGGGAGTGGTCCAATGTAATCAACCTGCCACCATGTAGCTGCCTGGTCACCTCGGGGAATGGTGCCATATCAGGGGCTGAGTGTGGGTCTCTGCTGCTGGCAGATTGGGCACTCAGCAGTGACTGTAGCCAGGTCAGCCTTGGTGAGTGGAAGTCCATGTGCTGAGCCCATGCATACCAGCATGACCATTGTTTATGAGCCCATTGGGCAATGACAGGAATTGCTGGGGAAAGAGGCTGACTGGTATCCAAAGAATGGGTCATCGTATCAGCTTGATTATTAAAACTCTCTGGTGTGCATTCACATGGGACACAAATATATTCACATTTTTAGCCCACTGAGAAAGGGCTATCCACATACTTCTTCCCCAGACCTCTTTGTCATCAATTTTCCATATGGTCTTTCTAAGTCCCAGACCATCCCACCAGACCATTAACAACAGCCCATGAGTCAGTATACAAACACAGCCCTGGTCAGTTCTCCTTCCAAGCAAAATGAACAACCAGGTGCACTGCTCGAAGTTCTGCCCACTGGGAGGATTTCCCCTCACCACTGTCCTTCAAGGACACCCCAGAAAGCGGTTGTAGTGCTGCAGCTGTCCACTTTTGGGTGGTACTTGCATATCGTGCTGAACCATCTGTAAACCAGGCCCGAGTTTTCTCTTCCTTAGTCAATTCACTGTAAGGAACTCCTCAAGAGGTCATAGCTCTGGTCTGGGAAAGAGAAAGTAATGTGGCAGGAGTGGAGAGCACGGGCATTTGGGCCACTTCTTCATGTAACTTACTTGTGCCGTCAGGACCTGCTCTGGCCCTATCTCATACACAACATTTCCATTTTACAATAGAGTGCTGCTGTGCACGCCCAACTTCATGGCTTGGTGTGTCATACAACACCCAGCTCATGATAGGCGACTCAGGTCTCATGGTAACTTGGTGGCCCATGGTTAAGCGTTCAGTCTCTACTAAGGCCTGGTATTAGGCCAAAAGCTGTTTCTCAAACAGAGAGCCATTATCTGCAGCAGATGGTAAGGATTTGCTCCAAAATCCTAAGGGTCAGCATTGTGATTCTCCTACAGGGTCCTGCCAAAGGCTTCAGATAACATCTCTGTTTGCCACTGACACTTCCAACACTATTGGATCTGCTGGATCACATGGTCCAAGTGGCAGAACAGCTTGTACAGAAGCTTGGACCTGTTGCAGAGCCTCTTCTTGGTCAGGTCCCCACTCAAAATTAGCAGCTTCTCTGGTCAATGGATAAATGGGCCAGAATAGCACACCCAAATGAAGAATATGTTGTCGCCAAAATCCAAAGACACCAACTAGGCACTGTGCCTCTTTTTTGGTTGTAGGAGGGGTCAGATGCAGCAACTTATCCTTTCCCTTAGAAGGAATATTTTGACATACCCCACACCACTGGACACCTAGAAATTTTACTGAGGTGGGAGGCCCCTGCATTTTTATTGAATTTATCTCCCATCCTCTGACACACAAGTGCCTTACCAATAAGTCTAGAGTAGTTGCTACTTCTTGCTCACTAAGTCCAATGAACATGATATCAATATAATGGACCAGTGTAATGTCTTGTGGGAGGGAGAAATGATCAAGGTCCTTGTGGACAAGATTATGATACAGGGCTGGAGAGTTGGTATACCCCTGAGGCAGGACAGTGAAGGTATATTGCTGGCTTTGCCAGCTGAAAGCAAACTGTTTCTTGGTCCTTACTAATGGATATTGAGAAAAAAGCATTTGCCAGATCAATAGCTGCATACCAGGTACCAGGGGATGTACTGATTTGCTCAAGCAATGATACCACATCTGGAACAGCAGCTGCAATTGGAGTTATCACCTGGTTGAGTTTACGATAATCCAATGTCATCCTCCAAGATCCATCTGTTTTCTGCACAGGCCAAATAGGAGAGTTGAATGGGGATGTGGTGGGAATCACCACCCCTGCATCCTACTGTTATGAGTGGCAGTAATCTCTGCAATCTGTCCAGGAATCTGGTATTGCTTCTGATTTACTATTTTGCTAGGTAAGGGCAGTTCTACTGGCTTCCATTGGCCTTTCCCACCATAAAAACTCTCACGGCACAAGTTAGAGAACCAATATGGGGATTCAGCCAGTTGCTCAGTATGTCTATTCCAATTATAATTATAGAACTGGGAAAATAACTACAGGATGGGTCTGGGGGCCCACTGGACCCACTGTGAGATGGACCTGAGCTAAAACTCCATTGATCACCTGGCCTCCATAAACACCCACTCTGACTGGTGGACCAGAGTGACGTCTTGGGTCTCCTGGAATTAATGTCACTTCTGAACCAGTGTCTAATAATCCCTGAAATATCTGATCATTTCCTTTTCCCCAGTGCACAGCTACCCTGGCAAAAGGCCATCGGTCTCCTTGGGGAAGGTTTGGAGGAAGATTAATAGTATAAATTTGTGACAGTGTAACAGGGTTCTCCCCCAAATGGACCTGGTCTTCCCTTCATTCAAGGGGCTCTGGGTCTGTACTGTCTCAAGTCTGGAAATTGATTAAGGGGCCGTGACTCTGTGTTTTTGAAATTCCAATTAGACTTTTGTTCACTTGACCTAGAACACTTTTGTTTATACAGCTCAAACAAGAATTTAGTAGACTGCTCTTCTATTGTATTTCTAGGTACCCCATGATTTATTAGCCAATGCCACAAATTTCTGCGAGTCATATAATTTTGACTCCTGCTTTGAGTTTGCTGTCTATTATAATAGCCACACCTATCCTGTCTTTGGTGATTAAGTATTGCCTCTTGGCTTCTGCCAGCTTGGGATCCAGTCATCCCCTTGTGTTTAAGGATTCCATCTCAGTGACAGCTGTTCCCACAGTAATATCTGACCTACAGAGAAGTGCAACCACAGAGCTCTTCAGGGATGATGGTGCTAGCCTCATAAATTTATTTCTGACTGTTCTGATAAAAGGTGAATCTTCCAGACATTTCTGGGGTGTAAGAGCAGGCTTTGCATGATAAACCCACTCTAACATTCCAATCTCTCTAAGCCTCTGGATCCCCTCATCTACATTATACCAGGGCAATTCTGGCATTTCAAACTCAGGTAATGTCAGCCACCTTTTGATCCATATTTCAACCAACCATAGAAACAAACTGTTAATACCTTTTTAAACCCCTCAAGCTATAACATTAAAAGCAGAATCTCTGCTTAGTGGGCCTATATCAATAAATTCAGCATGATCCAGCCTTATATTCCTCCCACCATTATCCCACACCCTTAAAATTCATTGTCACACATATTCCCCTGATTTCTGTCTATATAAATTGGAAAACTCACACAGTTCTTTTGGAAGATAATGTACCTCCTCATGTGTGATTCTTTGTACCTCACCTTTAGGGGCCTGGTGGGACTTTAGTCTAGTTATAGGTCTGGAAGAAATGAGGGGTGATAGGGGTGGGTCATGAAAAGAATTAGAAATATCTTCCAAGCCATTTGCTTCAGGGCCTTCATTTGCAGTTTTACCTGGTGAAACAGGATTAATCACTTAAGGCTAATCCCTTGAGGAGGAGGTTGGGTGGCCAACTTCTCAAGGCAGGCTGGAGGTGGGGTGGCTATGTCCTCAGGGAAGACTATTACAGGGTTATCTAGGGAAGACTCAGCAAGACCTAGGGTTTCAACCTCACCCTGACGTCATTATCAATCCATATATCACCATCCCATTTTTCAGGGTCCCACTCCTTTCCAATCAGTGCCGTTACTTTAATGGCCGACACCATGTGACATTGATATTTCAGTTTATGTTGTAAAGTTGCTACTCTAACAATGAGATTCTGAGTCTGATTTTCAGAGATCTCAAGTCTATGGCTACAAGAAATAAGATTTTCCTTCAGGATACTCACAGAAACTTCTACATCTGTCAGAAGGTACTTAAGCTTCTCATTTGAAGTCTTAAGCCCATTCCTTTCACCCCTTAATGTATCCAGTGTATCTAACAACAACCAGCCAACATTCCTATACCTCTTATTTCCACAAAACTCTGTAAAGGTGTCAAAAACATTATCCCCCAGAGCTTGGGTCCTACAAGTGAAGAATTAGGAGAATTGAATGGTGATATTTTGACGATCTCTTTTGCCAACTCACTCCACAGATTGGGAGTGTCATTCTGATTATGGCAATCTGAGTCCTTAGTGCTTTTGAGTCCAGTCGGAGCAGAAAACCATTCATAAAAACCCATTTTTAAGATTCTGTTTCTTAAGAACCACTCCTGGTATCAAGTTGTATTAGTTAGAGTTCTCTAGAGAAACAGAATCAACAGGAAACACTCGCAGATATAAAATTCATAAAAGTGTCTCATGTAACCATGAGAATGCAGAGTCCAAAATCCGTAGGGCAGGATGTGAAGCTGACGATTCTGATGGAGGGTCTGGACAAACTCCACAGGAGAGGCTCACCAGCTGAAGCAGGAAAGAGCCTGTCTCTTCTGAATCCTTCTTAAAAGGCTTCCAGTGATTAGATTAAGCATCACTCCTTGCAGAAGACACTTGCCTTTGGCTAAT
This sequence comes from Tamandua tetradactyla, assembly GCF_023851605.1. Classification (NCBI taxonomy): domain Eukaryota; kingdom Metazoa; phylum Chordata; class Mammalia; order Pilosa; family Myrmecophagidae; genus Tamandua; species Tamandua tetradactyla. The sequence continues at coordinate 128,217,508 of NC_135327.1, read as the reverse complement.
TACAAGTGGACTCAGCTGTGGATGCAGTTAATATGATCATGATCTAATTCTATGAAATGTCCTCATCGCAACAGACAGGCCAGCCCTTGCCCAACCAGACAAACAGGTACCACCAGCCGGCCAAGTTGACACATGAACCTGACCATGACAAGAACAAAGAACATAACCACAGGAAAAACTCAGTAAGGGAAATGCATAAAAGAAGGCAGAAGGGGTGGGCCAAGGTGGTACAGTGGCAGCGTTCTCGCCTGCCATGCTGGAGACCTGGGTTCCATTCTTGGTGCCTGCTTGTGCGGAAAAAAAAAAAAGCAGGCGGGAGAAAATGAAGATACCAATAACATCATGTGGCATATTGATTTTCTTCTGTATGTTTCTCTGTATTTTCCAAGTTTTGTATGAGCAGCAGGCATTATTTTTGTCAACATGGATAATAGTAAGTTCTTATGTGCTGTGAGGTATCCAAGGATATAGTGTAACTGCTTTCTAGAATTTTGTCTTGTTCATTCTTTCTACAGAGGTTAGAGTAATAATGCCTACTACATTATGGGCATTCAATAAGTATTTGCTGAATTGATGAATTAATTAATTTTAAAAGAGATTGAAGAAGAATATTGTATAATATGATCTTGAATCTATTAAAAAATTAAATGTATTGTCTAATATGACCTTGAATCTATTAAATTGATATTTTATAATTATATATAGCATCTTTTGATGGTTTTGATCATGGGAAAGAGAGGATTTGAGTTACATTTTTTGAAAAAGATATTTTGGGTGCTGTGGGAAAAAATGACTTTGAGAACAAAAGTGGAAAAATGCAACCATTAGAAAACGACTCTAGATGAGAATAGCCTAGGTGGTGGCAGCATTAAATGCAAGGAGTGGCCAGTTAGGTTACCTTTTGAATAAGTATACAAATCTTGCTAAGAGATTGGACGTAGATTATGAGGAAAGAGTGTGGAGACGAATGATTCTCTTTTTTGTTATGAGCCACCAGAAAGAAGACAGCAGCATTTCTTAAGAAGGAGAGTTGTGTGGGGGAACATATTTATGGTTGGTGGTGGGATAAAAACCTCTTTGGGTTATAATGCACAGAAATTGACCATTATGTGGAAAAGAGGCTCAGTTAATATAATTCTTATTTATTTATATAAATCTATAGTTTAAGGAGAAGCCAGAGATGGAAACATAAATGGTGGGTTGTCATTGAATAGACATTTTTAAACCTTGGGACTAAATGAGCAAGAGAGAGGAAAGAATAATGCAGGTGAATAAGGGGTTAAATGTGGGAGCGAAGAGGCCTTGAATAAACCTGTAGGGATAGGATAGAACCTGGTGTATAGGGACCTGTTAGGATTTATACAGGATTAGGGACAGTACATTTTGTCAGAACAGAGGGAACGGTAGAGCATTTACATATATTTGCAGGGATGCCAGAAGGCAAATGAGGTGATGGGAAGATTATCTTGAATAGAGAGATCTGAAATAACATCTTTGTTTGTGGGAGAGACAAATGACTAGATACATGTGGAGGGTCTGCTTGAAATCTGTGCTTATAGATTTAAAGTGAAATAATTCAGCAGGGTTGAGGGCTTCTCTTTAGCCATTTTCTGATGCTCAGGTGCAGATGTGAGGCAGACAGTGGGGTTTAACCAGGTCTAAGGTTGTGTCAAGTGTATGTGATAGAGAGAGATGAACAACAGAGTGAAGAGCGTATGAAAAAGAGTGATCAGTAATTATAGTGAATATTATACTTTATTGTATGCTGTGAGAATTTTCCATGTCAATAACTATTCTTATGCAGAACAATTTATAACATATCCAAAGTATCCCATCAATTCATAAGCATTTTTTGATATGTGCCCAAAGCAACACCTCCTTTTCCCAAACATGTAAAATATGCTATGGGAAATTAGGGGTTGCTTTTTTTGTTTCACTTTGATAAATATTTATGGATTATCCTATTAGGTAACAGGAGGCTTTCCTCTACAATGAGTTTGACCAGTGGTTTTTTAAAAAAATTGCTTTGTCTTGGGGCAGAAATGAACCTCTCACTCTCTTTTACTCCAGAATTGGGTTCATGAAAAATCCAGAAGGCATGCACTGACAAGAACATGGAGGAAAATGCTTTCTGGCTCTGAAAGGAAATCTGGCACCCCTTGGACCAGTGTCCCCTTCTGGTTGGGGCTGGTGGGTGGGTCTGCCTCTCAGCTTTCCCTTTTCAGTTGCAATGAATGTTTCTGTGTGGTTGCCTCAGGAAAGCACATTGAACCAGAGGAAATCTAATCCTTAACAATAGACAAAAGATTCACATCCCAGGCAATCGATGACTGGATAGTGAGTGACTGACTTCATAACAGGGCTGCAGTTAGACTACATGTGCCAGCAATTATGCATGAACTATAATAAGCCAGCTATGAAGATAGATTTTGAAAACCACAATGTAAGGAGAAGCAGGATGCTGGGATGGAAAAATGGCAGGACATTAGAAATCTGCACATATGCACTTTCATTAGATTTGGCCAAGGATGAGAATGTGCTTGCTGTTAGTGGTGTGAACTGATTAGAGTAGTCAAGTGACCTTCATTTTACTTAGGTGCCTCCCCTCCTCTTTTGCCTCCTTGCATTGGCATCCTAGTATGAATAAGGGTTCTAATGTTTGGAAAGTGACTTTTTCTTTCATAAACAAACTGTAAATCCTTTTAGTGTTTGCTGGAAGTTTTGGGAGATATACTAACACTTTCAGGCCACTAGGCAATCATTTAATTAATTAGCATTGTTGAGGCAGAGTGCCACAGATACAAATATGTGTTGACTGAAAGGAGGTAGAGCTTTAGGGTTTTAGTTGCCTCTAAAGTAGCCAGGGCTGCAGAAGAGCAACATGTTTGTAAGACCTTTGTCCTGGACAACGGAGATGGCCCTGTTGGGACAGGTCAGTCTTGTTTTGGCCTAATGTCACAGTATGAAATTTCATGGCCTGAGGCTAGGAGGAAGGTCTGCCCACATTAAAAAAAAAGGCAATAAACAGCCAAGAAATTAGGAATCTCTTCTTAATCTCACTCTAGCCGAACAAGTAAAGTGAGTTGTAAAAGCCTGACTTGGAGCCACACTGTTTTAATGTAAAGACAAGGCTCAAATGTTTTTAATTCATTCCCAGGGAGCACTCAATCCAGCTGACTGTAACATAAGGAATTTAATAAAGTAAAAGCAAGTTATCTAGTCAAACCTCCTGCTGCTTTTTTATAATATCATAATGAAAATAGGTTTAATTTGATGTTATTGTAATTGAATTCATTATAACATCCAAACATAGTTTATGCTTCCTCTCTCTCTCCGCCCCCTCCCAGGTTATTACATTGCCACTGATTGCCAAAGATTGGAAGGGATGAAAGTTGCTCACTTGTTGAATGCAGGTTAACTCAGTTTTGTCCCTGAGGTGTCGTTCACCAAATTTCACAGGTGGCAACTTATAAAATGGCTATTTCAAAGTGGAAATATCATGGCTAAACTGAGTTCATTTATTTAATTTATTTAATAAATAGAGAGTGTACTAGATATTTTTACATGCAATATTATTATAAATCCAACTTAGAGAATAGTACATCCATGTACTCATCATAAGTGCAAAAGGTAAGATTAATAATAATCATATAATTACTATATGCACTGCTATGCTAGGTGCGATGTGGGCTCACTCAGATGATAGAAAGGTCCTCTGCTCTTGAAGTGAGACAACGTATGCACAGGCAAGTACCTGGAACTTAAAAAATACAATGGTCGGCAGAAGAGTGGCAGACAAAAAAAATGAGAGTTCAAACGAATGCATTCAAGACATTTTTTCTCTATTAGTGTTAAATTGCCCCCTTGAAGGATTTAATTTAATTTTTCTTACTTCCTACTCAATGAAGATTTCTCATATCTTTTATTTGCTTTTTTCAGGAGTTTGATATAAGGTACATGACACCAAGAAGTGATGAAGAAGCAGAATTTATTTAGGTCAACCAGGTGGCTGATTGTGGTCATATTAAAAATAACAAGCTGATGCTTGTACAAAGCATGAGTGTAACATACCATGCAGAATAGGAAGTGATTTGTATATGCTGTCTTCTAAACCATCCAAATGGTGATTGAGCAGGTTGTTGGCTAACAATGTTAAGCATGAAGTGGGGACTGATACATTGCCAGAGAGAAAATTGATCATAGTACATAGTAAAAACCATCTGTCAAGAAAGGGAGGACTTAGGTTACTAAGAAAATGGGTAAGATATCTTCATAGACAGATGGGCAAGTCGCGCCATCTGTCTGTAGACTGAGAGTGATGATCTTGACTCCTGATTGTTACTTTATATCAGTTGATGTCCAACTGAGGGAGAACATCCTCAAAAGAGAGTCCCAGACCACAGCCAGCTTGAAATTCTGTGAGCAGTTATTAACTTCTCTGGTCACCTGCCCAGAGGCCCTGGGGAGGTGATTATTTGGATTTGCCATATTGTGTGCATTGGACGAAGGAATGGGGGTTTCTCTCCTTTGAGTGAATGATTAGAATAAAAGATCATATGTCCCCTTCCTTCTCATTCTCCCTCCATTCTGTGCTAGGGTGCTGTTCTTTTCCCAGTAAATGAATGTGTGGTGCAATCCTTTTAGGGGAGTCTACTTTTGCCTTTGTTCTTAGTTCTAAAGTGGTCCTGGGATGAAACTATTAATAATTTACTCTAAATAGAATTTGTAAATTGAATTCATGGAAAAAGAAACGACATCAGAGTTAATTTGATGAGGAGAATAGAATTGTGCCTTTCAGCCAAGATAAAACAAGACCACGTCATCTCTAACTCAGAATATGAAATAGGAATAACAGTTCCTTTAACTCAGACTGAGAACATTGCCCTCCAAGTGCAATTCAACAGTACACTGATGAAAGAGATTACTAGCAGAGTTGCCTGACCTATCATATGGGAACTTTGACTCAGCAGTTCCTAATCTAATAACAACAGCAACAATAATAATTCTTTATATCACTATGGGCATTTACAATTTACCGTAAACTTTCACATGTATTATTTTATTTGATCTTGAGTGCATCCTCTGAATTATGCAGGCAATACATATGATAGGAAAAATATACCCACAATGATTTGCCTACCATAATCTGTATGTGATAATGTCAGTTCATATTATATTAGACGTCAATAGCTCTTTCATCCTCTTTTTGAATCAATACCATTATAGATGGAACTAAATTTTACAGAATTAGGAGAAAGACCATGTTCCTATTCCCTTGGAGACCAAGGACTGAAGAGAGTAATTAAATCACACAGGACCACAAAGCAGTCAGAAGGAGAGCTAAAATTGGAACTCAAGATTCTTATTCTGATGCTAATTGAGAAGACGTTCCTGTAATTATGTAACCTAGAGAAGTAAAGTACTAGCTTTTATATTTATGTATCTATATGTGTGGTGGACACTGACCATATCTTTCTCAGTTCAGTATTTAACTACACATTAACATATGATGCTTTTTAAAAATTATCATTAACTTCCCAGCCAGCATGTGGCATTCTTGTTCCTAACTTTAGCTCTCTCATCTTCAAATTATAAAAAAAGACCCAAGGCAGCAACAAGATTTAACTGGACACATTTCCAAGTCAATGATGCATTCTATTTCAGCATTTTAGCATTGTAATCAAAACTCTGTATCAGCACTTTAAATGTAAGGATTTTAGATGATTGGCACAGAACAGATAAATTGTTCTCAGGTGCCCATTCTGGCTTTACAAAGCAGTCATTTTAGGAAGAACTTTTTATATCAAAGCTTTTACAAAGAATTAATTCAAGGCAATGTGGTGTTTACAATAACTAGTATTTCTAAAACTGCAAAGCCCATGTTCTATTAACAACAAAAAATCATTTCTCAGAAATTTAAAGAACACGCAGACAAATGCAAAGCTATTTTAAGTAAATTAAACCAACTAACAGTGAGAAAAATCTGCAGCATAATTCAGTGGAATGCAGTGAGTGCAAGTCCCAGCCCTCTACTCTATCTAGTTGTGCGACTTTGAGCAGGAAATTATGTCTCTTGGTCTCAGTTTTCTAACCTGAAGTCAAATAGAGTTGGACTGCATTACCTGTAAACACTGTTTCAGCTTTAATAACATATGATCATAGAACCTATATTTTACAGCATTACTTAACAGACTATGTTCTTTCAAAGTAATTTGATTCCCTTTTCAGCATGCAGATGTGATTTTTTTTTTTTTTAGCATTTTTGCTTATATTTCATTGCCTATTTACCCTCCACCTGTTTACAACTGACCCCAGCTCTCTGAAAAGTTCCCTCAGATATTTCTGAACATTTCTGGGAGCATCTCACATGTGCTTATAAACAAATCTCAGCCCATTGAGTGCTGTAACTCATGACTGAGTATCTGTCATGGACATGAAACAAACCCCACATCTACCAAAACTTTGCTGTCTTTCCCCTGAGGACTGCCCCCAACACCCAGGTACTGGCTTCTGGAGTTTCCAAAGCTACAGAAATCTGAGGTGCAAAAACCATGCCGCATTTCATTCTGGTCTGACTGCATTAGAGCCAGTCTAAACTTTTTCCCCTGAGGCTTCAGATCTAGCCCCTGGTGGCTGAATTGCACATCAGAGGCTGCAAAGTTCTCTCCATTTCCCTGCCCTTCTTTTCTGGCCCAAGAACCAATGCATGAATCTTCCCCCTCATTGATATCTTTTCCTTCTGAGCAAATCATTAATGTGTCTAGATTTCTGAGTGGATGTTGATTCTAAAAAAGCAATCTCAATTTGGGTAAAGTCAAAGCTCTCATATTATATATTTAAGGATACTTGTTGTGTGGGGGGTCAGGAGCAATAAATCAGGCCCTAGCAAGGAGAAGGTATCTGGAGTCACAAGATCCAGGGCGGAAAGTTCCCAAGAGCTAAAAATTGAACAATAATCATTGTTAATAAACTAAAAGAATGGGGTGTATTGTGCAAGAGCTAACAGCATTTCCCTGCTTCTGTAGATAAGCTTGCTTGCTTACATCTGCAAACCAAGATGTGGCTCTAAAAAGATAATGCCCCTTTCCTGCTTCTGTGGATAAGTTTGCAGTTTTTGCCTTTATAACCCCCCCTTGAGAACCTCTCGGGGCTGCTCTCTGAATCCTCCTTCTTGGGGGTTTCTGAGGCAATCGCCAGTAGGCTAATAAAGACTCCAAATTGGCTTGCAGATTTCTTTGAATTGTGTGGTTTCTCTTTTGGTGCACCCCACAACAGTTGGTGAAAATTAATATTTTAAAACAATGAATAATAGCACTTGCAACAATTCCCTTTAGTCCTCTTAATAAAAGAGAGAAACCTCTAACATGAGGAAATAAACCTTCATGTTAGAAAGATCTTGTTCTTGGGTCATGTCAAATTTCCTATTAGAAGGTCTTTCATCTAAGATTTGCTCTTAGGGTATTCCAAATTTTATCATCATTATCTTTGTGGCATGGAGTTGCCACCATAAATTAGATGCTTAGAAATGTACTGTCCTTTTTAAAAAGAGGCTATAAACTCTTATAGCAGTTGCAAATTATAGCAGAGAGAGTATGGGATTTTCAGCCACACACATGGATTCAAATCTTGGTTCCGCCACTTACTGTATTGTAGAACAAATTATTAACAATCTGAGTCACAGTTTTCTCATCCAAGCAATGGAAATAATAATCCATAACCTGTAGAACTTCTTTAAAGATTAAATGAACTAACATATGTAAAGTTCAGCAAGACCCAATAAATGCATATCCCTGAAAGGACTCTTTTCTATGGATGATTTCTTTTTGATTGTCACTCAAAATGTGACTTGTAAAAGTAGTTCATTAAAAAAAAAGGCAACCGTGGCTCAGTGGCAGAGTTCTCACCTGCCATGCTGGAGACCCGGCTTTGATTCCTGGTGCCTACTGCCCATATAAAAAAAGAAAAAAAATTAATTCACCTCATTGGTCTTTGATTTATTTCAACTGGAAAACTGGGGAGAGGGTTTCTAAAGTTCCCTTAAGGTATAAAAAAATCAGTGATTCTGTGATTTTTAAATATTTGATTGATTAAATGAGACTACCTTTTCTTTTTGATCCTATCAAATTAATACAAAACTATTATTGCATTTCATTTGTTTTCTAAAAAATTTTGACAGCATGAATTAAATGTGCTAGAATCCCTAGCTTTGTTAAATTAAGCCTATGTAATGCTAAGTGGGGTTTGAAGAAATAAAAGCTTCTATTATGGTTATCACACATATTTAAGGAAGGATCATTTGAAGTTTCCCAGGTGCTACTTATTTTTTTTTTAACACTTTACTAAAACATTTTTATTGTGAAATATAACATATGTACAAAAAAGCAGTAAATTTTAAAGAATATTTTATGAAGTAGTTATAGAACGGATTTCAATGTATGGTATGGGTTATAGTTACAAAATTTCAGGTATTTCCTTTTAGCTACTCTAAGATACTGGTGACTAAAAAGAAATGTCAATATAATGATTCAGTAGTCATACTCATCCATTAAATCCTATCTTCTCTACTACAACTCCTTCTTTTCAAAGCTTTGATCCTTATCCCAATCTTTAGGGATATTTGGGCAATGACCATTCTAACTCCTTCATGTTGAAAAGGGGTTGTCGACATTATGGGATAGGGGGATACAACTGGTTGATGCTTTTGGAGAGACTGGTAACTCTGAGTTTCAGGGCTAATTATTAGCCTAGAAACCATCTGGAGGTTTTAGGTTTCTAAAAAATAAACTTAGTGAGTGAAAGTTTATAGAGTCTCAAACAGAGCCCTGGGTATCCTTTAGAATTTGCAGGAATATTGTTGGCCAGGGTTTGGCATACCATGGCAATTAGCAAGAAATGTAATAAAATAGGTTATCGGTGGCTAAGAGATTTCAAATAGAGTCGAGAGGCTATTCTAGAGGCCACTTTTATGCAAGCTTCCAGTTAGATATTGCTAATTGCCAGCTACTACTTATATTTAGTGGGGACTGGTAATTAGTTCTGCTATACCTATTATGCAAAACTCTATACTTTGTTTTTCACTTATTTTCATTGTTCTCTCTATTTGGAAATCAACTGAAGCTGAAATCAGTCATTTTCTATGCATGCCAGTTGGATTTCGTTGTGCCAGAAGTTTAATTTTGGACAACAAAAAGTGACAAAATAGCTTTGTTACCATGGATTTGATGGATGGATATTTTGGTGGGAATATAACTGCAACTTAGCCTCCTTGGAAATATTTGCTGCAAAACTAGCCAGTGCTATGATCATCCACTTGGCAATGGAAATATAATCCTTCATTTGAAAAATGTTGAGCAAAATTAATTCCATTACTGTATTCTAACATTATATGAGAAAAATGTTTATTGGTATCCTATACTTTCTCTTTTCCAAACAAAACATTTTCTATTTTCCTTGGACAATGTTTTCAACTTGCTTTCCTCTTTTGAAAACAAAAGCTGCTTGCCCCCTAAGTTGATCATTTTCAATAATTTTTTAAAGAACAAGACCTTTCTGTTTTCTTTTTATTTTTCCTCCAAAAACCAAGATCCATGGACTGCCCTTAAGAATGATACTTTCCATTCTTACTAGTATTTTTTTTAAAGCTTTAGCTTTGCACATTTACATAAAACCATCAAAATCCAGGATGAGGAATTGGTAATTGGGAACATTAAAATAAATTCTTCATGATTTTGGCATTGACTACTTATGGTGCACCCTGCTAAAAATGAATTGAGCGGCAGTAGTGAGCCCACAAATCTCTGAACTGCTGAGATCTGATTATTTGACCACATAATTCTCACCTTTACACACTTACAAAGGCCACTCATTCCCACTTGAATATTCTTTTTTACTGCTTTATCATTGCTCTTTTTCTCTCACTAGATGGTTTCTAAGTATCTGACACATGGTGTCTATGTTTCTGTGTCTATAGCAACAATGGAAATTATGATAAAGAGCTGTGCCAACTTTGCCAACATGGACTTGAATTATCTCTATCATATAGCTAATAAAAGTTATACCTGTTTCTTCTTTCACTATCTGAATGTAAGAGGGCATTGTTTAAAACATGCATTTTAAAACTTTTCATGAAAGAAAATTAGAAAAATCAGAGACAAAAAATAAGTCACCCATAGCTTTGTGCTCCAAATGTAGCAGCCACTAGTGTTTACAAGTAAGCAATGTGATTTGTTGACTTTTGTAACATTAGTAAGATGGTTTCTTCTCCCCTATTTTAAAAGTAAATCGCTTAAAGCATTATAAATGCTCTTGGCATTTTGGAATAACACATCTTTAGACAGGCAAGAATTATCCTTAGTCCAAATTTTATATTAGACCTGAGATTAAAAGGTATGTAAAATAATAGTATTGTAGTATATATGGCTTGAAACAGATGAAAATATTCTGGCATTAGGGGGCCATTCAAGTCCCAAGAAGTTTATAGCTCTTTAAGGAAGGCATGCTGACCTATTCAGAGGAAAAGATACCCTGCTCTATAACCCAAATATCATGAATTATCCTACCATATCCTCCAGCACTGAAGAAGACCAGTGCTTGTGTTAATTTAAATTTTCATTGCCGTCTTCCTAAACTTGATGACCTATACTCCCTTGACTTAATAATACAAGGAAGGCAGAAATAATTTTACCCATGGATTACTTATGCCCTAGTATTGAGCAGAGAGGGTGGTAATCATAACTGTAACAGCAGAGATTAGGAGGTCTCCAATAGAGACAAATTAAGGAATAGTTATTTGCTTCACAAAAATATACATTAAAAAAATCATTTGAAAAGTGTTCCCTTCTTTGCTTTTTAAAAGCATAATTGAGTTTAATCACAAAAAATACTATTTAAAAAATATAAGATATAAAATGAAATTTGTCAGACCTGGAATGACAGTTGAATTATGAATTCTTTTATAATCTATCTTGTAGGTTTTATTTCTAAATACTTCCTTTATTACACACTGTATTAGCTAGGGCTCTCTAGAGAAACAGAATCAGCAAGAAATATCCATAGATATAAAATTTATAAAAGTGTCTCACATAACGTTTGAGGAACGTAGGGTCCAAACTCCATAGGGCAGGCTGTGAAGTTGATGACTCCAATGAAGGGTCTGGACAAACTCCACCAGAAGCTCACCACCAAAGCAGGAAGAGAGACTGTCTCTTCTGAATCCTCCTTAAAAGCCTTCTAGTGATTAGATAAAAACGTCATTCATAGCAGAAGACACTCCCCTTGGCTGATTACAAATGCAATCAGCTGTGGATGCAGCCTACGTGATCATGATTTAATTCTATGAAATGTACTCATAGTAACAGACAGGCCAGCACTTGTCCAATCAGACAAATGGGCACCACCACCTAGCCAAGTTGACACATGAATCTGGCATGACAGTCCACCCCTTGTCAACTTGGCAGCTATATACATCACCTTTAACCATACTTAATCTCTAAATAGAAAACAATAAAAGGTGCTTTTTTTTCTCACCTAACAATACTCAACTGTCCATGTACAACCAGAAATGCATTAAATCTCCCCAGATTAGGGTGCAAGTCCTTGGATGATATTCATTCTTAAACTTGCTATCTTACAACTTAAATACTATAACATGAACAAAACAACATTACAGTCCTCATTTCTGAAACTGATCGTGTGGTCATACTTAATATTTATCACTACCTTATTCCACTACCCAGTCCATGTCCCTTTACCCCCAGCAAGCACTTCAGATGGCCATGGTTCTTTGCTTGGTGGTTTGACCCAAACTTTCATTCCTGAAGTTTGGAAGCCATTGGTATTCCTACCTGGATTCGGTTGTTGCAGTCTTCCATTGATTTTAATCACAGGGCATGGTAATACCAAAAGACACCCTAGGGGATCTCCTATATTACAGTAAAACTCTTCTTTACCTCCATTGTGTAGTTGCAGTCCTATTTCCCCCTAATAGTCAGGGTCAATCACCCAAAGCCAGTAATGTAATCCCTTTCTTGGTTTGTTGATCCAGGGGCATGAATAGCCCAAGTGACCAGGTGGCAGGCTTAGATTCCAGTTCAATGGAATCATTGTTGTTTCTCCTGGTGGAAACACTCTCCCCTTTTGGAACTAAAACCTGTAGAACAGCAGAGCTCAAGGTCACAGGGACAGGAAGCAAACATTTTCCTAGTGGATCACTAGGGGTAATAGTGAGTGATGCGCTCCCATTTCCACCTCTTGGTTCCTGGACCCATGTGTTCTAGTTTACTAGCTGCCAGAATGCAATATACCAGAAACAGAATGACTTCTAAAAGGGGGAATTTAATAAGTTGCTAGTTTACAGTTCTAAGGCTGAGAAAATGTCCCAATTAAAGCAAGTTTATAGAAATGTCCAATCTAGGGTATCCATGGAAAGATACTTTGGTTCAAGAAGGCCGATGAAGTTCAAGGTTTCTCTCTCAAGTGGAAAGGCACATGGTAAATACAGTCAGGGTTCCTCCCTCATCTGGAAGGGCACATGGCAAACGTGGCATCATCTGCTAGCTTCTTCTCCTGGCTTCTTGTTTCATGATGCTCCCTGAAATTTTCCTTCTTCATCTCCAAAGGTCGCTGGCTGGTGGACTCTGCTTCTTGTGGCTATGTCATTCTGCTCTGCTCTCTCTGAATCTCTTTCATTCTCCAAAATGTTTCCTCTTTCACAGGACTTCAGAAATGAATCGAGACCCACCCAAATGGGTGGAGACATGCCGTCATCTCATCCAGTTTACATCACATCTCCAGGGAGATGATCTAATTACAGTTTCAAACATACAGCATTGAACAGAGATTATTTTGCCTTTATGAAATGGGATTTATATTAAAACATGGCTTTTCTAAGGGACATACATCCTTTCAAACCAGCACACCATGGATCCTAGCTATGGGAGAAACACAGCACCATACAGTGGATGCTGATTCAGAGCATACGTAGTTTCCTGGAAAACATTGCCCCAGCCCTGTAAGGTATTGCTACCCAGTTGGCATCACAATTGAGTTTTCAAAAGCACATTCTACTGTTTTATCAACCAAGCTGCTTCTGGATGATGGGGAACATGGTAAAACCAGAGAATTCCATGAGCATGTGCCCATTCCCTCAGTTCATTTTGCTGTGAAATGTGTTCCTTGATCAGAAGCAATGCTGTGTGAAATACCATGATGATGGATAAGGTATTTTGTAAGTCTACAGATGGTAGTTTTGGCAGAAGCATTGCATGCAGGGAAAGCAAACCCACATCCAGAGTATGTGTCTATTTCAGTTAGAACAAATCACTGCCCCTTTCATGAAGGGAGTGGTCCAATGTAATTAACCTGCCACCATGTAGCCACTAGTCACCTCAGGGAATGGTGCCATAATGGGGGCTGAGTGTGGGTCTCTGTTGCCGGCATATTGAGTACTCAGCAGTGGCTGTAGCTAGGTCAGCCTTGGTAAGTGGAATTCCATGCTGCTGAGCCCATGCATAACCTCCATCCCTACCACCATGACCACTTTGTTCATGAGCCCATTGGGCAATGACAGGAGCTGCTGGGGGAAAGAGGCTAACTGGTATCCACAGAACAGGTCATCTTATCCACTTGATTATTAAAATCTTCCTCTGCTGAAGTCACCCTCTGATGAGCATTCACATGGGACACAAATCTCTTGATGTTTTTAGCCCACTTAGAAAGATATATCCACATACTTCTTCCCCAGACCTCCTGGTCACGAGTTTTCCAATTGTGGTCTTTCCAAGTCCCAAACCATCCAGCCAAACCATTAGCAACAACCCATGAGTCAGTTTACAGATACACCTATGGCCAGTTCTCCTTCCAAGCAAAATGAACAACCAGGTGCCCTGCTCAAAGTTCTGCCCACTGGGAGGATTTCCAGGGCATCCCGGAAAAGTGTTGCAGTGCTGCAACTCTCCACTTTTGGGTGATACCTGCATATCATGCAGAACCGTCCGTAAATCAGGCCCAGGTTTTGTCTTCCTCAGTCAATTCACCATAAGGAACTCCCCAAGAAATCATAGCTCTTGTCTTGGAAAGAGAAAGTAATGTGGCAGGAGTGGAGACCATGGACATTTGGGCTACTTCCTCATGTAACTTGCTTGTGCCTGCAGGACCTGCTCTGGCTCTATCTTGTACACAACATTTCCGCTTTATGATGGCATGCTGCTGTGCACACCGAACTTTATAGCTTGGTGGGTCAGACAACACAAAGCTCATGATAGGCAACTCAGGTCTCGTGGCCCATGGTTAAGCGTTCAGTCTCTACTAAGGCTGGGTAGCAGGCCAAAAGTTGTTCTTCAAAAGGAGAATAGTTATCTGCAGCAGATGGTAAGGGTTTGCTCCAAAATCTAAGAGTCTGCATTGCAATTCTCCTACAGGGGCCTGCCAAAGGCTTCAGACAACAACCCTATTTGTCACTGACACTTCCGACACCATTGGATCTGCTGGACATAAGGTTCAAGTGGCAGAGCAGCTTTTACAGCAGCTTGGATCTGTCACAGAGCCTCCTCTTGGTCAGGTCCCCACTCAAAATTAACAGCTTCTATGGTAACTTGATAAATGGGCCAGAGTAGCACACCCAAATGAGGAATATGTTGTTGCCAAAATCCAAAGAGACTAACTAGGTGTTGCACCTGTTTTTTAATCATAGGAGGTACCAGATGCAGCAACTTATCCTTCACTTTAGAAGGGATATCTCAAAATACCCCACACCAATGGATACCTAGAAATTTCACTGAAATGGAAGTCGCCTGTATTTTTGTTGAATTTATCTCCCATCCTCTGACATGCAAATGCCTTACCAATAAGTCTAGAGTAGTTGCTACTTCTTGATAACTAGGTCCAGTGAACATGATATCATCAATATAATGGACCAGTATGATGTCTTGTGGGAGGAAGAAATGATCAAGGTCCCTGTGGACAAGATTATGACATAGGGCTGGAAAGTTGATTTACCCCTGAGGTAGGATAGTGAAAGTATATTGATGACCTTGCCAGTTGAAAGCAAACTGTTTCTGGTTGGCCTTAGTAATAGTTAACAAGAAAAAGTCATTTTCCAAATCAATGGCTGCATACCAGATGTATCAATACATATAATACATGTATCAATACAAATCAGTACATACAGGGGATGTATTGATTTGCTCAAGCAATAAGGCCACATCCAGAATAGCACCTGCAATTGGAGTTACCACCTTGTTGAACTTACAATAATCCACTGTCATCCTCCAAGACCCATCTGTTTTCTGCACAGGCCAAATAGAAGTTGAATGAGGGTGTGGTGTGAATCACCACCCCTGCATCCTTCAAGTCCTTGAGAGTGGCAGTAATCTCTTCAATCCCTCCAGGAATCTGGTATTGCTTCTGATTTACTATTTTGCTAGGTACGGGCGGTTCTAGTGGCTTCCACTTAGCCTTTCCTACCATAATAGTCCTCACTCTATGAGTTAGAGAGCCAGTGTGGGTGTTCTACCAATTGCTCAGTATGTCTATTCCAATTATGCATGCTGGAACTCAGAAAATAACTGCAGAATGGGTCCAGGGGCCCACTTGACCCACCGTGAAATGGACCTGAGCTAAAACTCTATTGATCACCTGGCCTCCATAAGCCCCCTCTCTGACTTGTGGACCAGAGTGAAATTTTGGGTCCCCTGAAATTAATGTCACTTCTGAACCAGTGTCTAATAATCCCTGAAATATCTGATCATTTCCTTTTCTCCAATGCACAGTTACCCTGGTAAAAGGCCATCAGTCTCCTTGGGAAAGGCTTGGAATAAGATTAACAGTATAAATTTGTGTCAGTGTAACAGGGTCCTCCCCCAAAGGGACCTGGCCTCTCCCTCATTCAAGGGGTTCTGGGTCTGGAAACTGTCTCAAGTCTGGAAACTGATTAAGGGGCTGTGACTCTGTGTTTTAATAATTCAAGTTAGACTTCTGTTGACTTGACAGCTCAAACAAGAATTTAGTAGACTGCCCATCTATTGTACTTCTAGGTACCCCATGATCTACTAGCCAGTGATCTACTAGTCTGATGTCTATTATGATAGCCACATCCATCTTGTCTTTGGAAATTAAGTGCTGCCACCTGACTCCTGCCAACTCAGGATCCAGTCATCCCCATTGTGTTTAAGGATTCCTGTTCATTCACAGCTGTTCCCACAGTAATATCTGACCTACAGAGAAGTGCAACTACAGAGCTCTTCAGGGATGATGGTGTTAGTCTCACAAATTTATTTCTCACTGTTCTGGTAAAAGTTGAATCTTCCAGACATTCCTGGGGTATAAGAGCAGACTTTGCATGATAAATTCACTCTAACAATCCAATCTCTCTAAGCCTCTGGATCCCCTCATCTACATTATACCAGGGCAGTTCTGGCATTTCAACCTCAGGTAATGTCAGCCACCTTTTGATCCATATTTCAACCAACCATCCAAACAAACTGTTTATACCTTTTCTAACCCCTTGAGCTATAACACTGAATGCAGAGTCTCTGCTTAGTTGTCCCATTTCAATAAATTCAGCCTGATCCACTTTTGTATTTCTCCCACCATTATCCCACACCCTTAAAATTCATTGCCACACATATTCCCCTGATTTTGTCTATATAAATTGGAAAATTCACACTGTTCTTTTGGAATATAATGTACCTCCTCATGGGTGATACTTTGTACCTCACTTTAGGGACCTGTTGGTCTGGAAGAAATGGGGGGTGGTAGCTGTGAGTTGTGAAAAGAACTAGAAGTATCTTCCAAGCCATTTGCTTCAGGGCATTCATTTGCAGTTTCATCTGGTGAAACATGATTAATCACTTAAGGCTAATCCATTCAGGTGGCGGTTGGGTGGCTAATTCCTCATAGGTGGGGTAGCTATGTTCTCAAGGCAGACTATTACAAGGTTATCCAGAGAAAATTCAGCATGATCTAGGGTTTCAAAGTCTCCACCAACATCATTATCAATTCATGTGCCACCATCCCATTTTTCAGGGTCCTATTCCTTTTTGAGCAATGCCCTAATTTTAATGGCAGACGCCATGCAAGATTTCGATTTCAGTTTATGTTGTAAAGTTGCTACTCTAACAATAAGATTCTGATTTTTGGAGATCTCAAGTCTATGGCTAGAAGAAATAAGATTTTCCTTCAGGACACTGTCAGAAATGTTTACATCTGTCAGACAGCAGGTAAACTTCTTGTTTTAAGCCTTAAGCCCATTCCTTTCACTTATTAATGTATACAGTGTATCTAACAACAGCCAGCCAACATCTCTACACTTACTATTTCCAGAAAACTCCATAAAGATGTCAAAAACATTGTCCCCCAGACCCTGGTTTTGTATAAGTGAAGCATTAGAAGAATGAAATGGTGAGATTTTGACTATCTCTTTTGCCAACTCACCCCATGGATTGGCAGTATCGTTCTGATTATGGGAATTAGAGTCCTTGGTGCCTTTGAGTCCAGTCAGAGTAGATAACCAACTGTAAAAACCCATTTTTAAGATTCTGTTTCCTAAGAACTACCCCACTCCTGGTGCCAAGCTGTATTAGCTAAGGTTCTCTAGAGAAACAGGATCAACAAGAAATATCTTTAGATATAAAATTTATAAGTGTCTCATGTAAATTTTGAGGAACACAGAGTCCAAAATCCATAGGGCAGGCTGTGATGCTCATGACTCTGATGAAGGGTCTGGACAAATTCCACCGGAGAGGCTTGCCACTGAAGCAGGAAGAGAGACTGTCTGTTCTGAATCCTCCTTAAAAGCCTCCAGTGATTAGATAAAATGGCACTTATAGAAAAAGGCACTCACCTAGGCTGATGACAAATGCAATTGGCTGTGGATGTAGCTGATGTGATCATGATTTAATTATATGAAATCTCCTCATAGTAACAGACAGACCAGCACTTGCCAAACCAGACAAATGGGCACCACCACCTGGCCAAGTCGACACATGAACCTGACCATCACACACACTTTTTAAACAAGTATTCTTACTATAATTGGGAAGGCTTTATTTAATACTGATGATATCAATATTGCTGAGAAACAACTTAGGAGAGTTTTGCAGTAAAGCTTGTCTTAATGATTCCTCCAGAGTTGCTTCTGCTGGTATGGAATTAATTACTGAGACAAGAACCATAACGATGCAGAATTGATATTATTTTTCAGAAGACATTGTGATTCCATCTGACAGCCAAAGAAATTATCTAGGAAAATAATTGTGTCTAATATTACTTTATATTCTGTCTGTGATTAACTTTCTGGGTTAGAAAGGAAAAGTTGACACTTAGCCTGTATAAGGAATCTCTATGGTTTTTTTGTCTTCTTTGGAAAAGACAGAAGAAGAAACCATATCAGTATTTAAGTAGCGAGCATATTTTAACTCAAAATATGTGAAGGAACAAAAGATCATTAAATGCTGGTTCAAAAAATCTCAGCTGAAAGAATGTTCTGATTTATTAATCTGTCTCCTGAAATCATTGAGGCAATTGTTGAACCTATAGATCTGAGTACATCAAAGAGCAATAAACACATTACTGGTAGTTCTGAGATAAAAATATTGGATTGGGAGGTTGGTTGAAAATCCAATTGCTCTTTACTGGACAGGAGTTGTTAGGGGTTGTTATAAGACATAGCTTTCCTAATGAGGGCCCACTCAAGCTGATTAGAGTCTTTCAACCTAGAACCAGGAATGAGAAAGCATAGAAAGGAGTTAATTGGGGGGTGCAAAAGCTGAGAAGTTAATGTGATATCATTTCACTCTTTGCGTTTTCATGTACAGGCTCAGTAAATGGGCATCTGAGGATCCATCTTTAAAACATGCTTGAATAATTTGTATCCTATGGATTGGTGATGAAAAACTAAACCAGTGGGTGAATTGTTATAATTAACCAACACGTCATTCTGCAACAGCTAGGTGCCTTCGAGAGGCAAAGTTAAGTAAGACATGATCTTCATCCTTCAATGGCTTTGTTCTACAAAGGGGACAAAAATCCACTGCTATAGTTCCACACAGTACAAGTGCTCTAGTATATATGACACTTTAGAATCATAGGCAGAATCATATTTGATTGATAAGAAAAGGTTTCTGGAAGAAATTGAGACTGGTAAGGGGATGAGTATGATTTAGCTAGATTAATGAGGGGGAAGGATTGGTTTTTCCATAAAGACATAAGAGCATGTGTCACAGCCCCAATTCATGAATTTATGGCACTTAATAACAATTATTACATCAAGCCAGGAACTCAATCTAAGTGATGAGGGAGAGTGTTGGAATCAGAAATTGAAAGAGGTGGCCAGGGGACCAGACCCTAGAGCTGAAGATTCTGAATTTAATCCTGAAAGCTGCTGAGGGACACTGAAGTTCTTTTAGATCTCAGTAATTAAAAAATAACATGTTTTCTGTTCTAAAATAATTGATGCTTCCAGGGAATCACTGTGAACTTTGCTTTAAATATGAAAAAGTATCCTAAGCTGAATCCTACAAAGACAAATTTTTATCTTTGTTAAGAATAAAATTTGAAAGAAAAAAGACAGAGCAGATGGTTACTTTTGGAACTCTTCAGAACTGATTATATGAATTTTAAGATAACAGGATTTTCATGAATGTTTTTCTCCATACGTTTATCTAATTGGGTTGTTTGTTGAGCTACTTTTTATTGATGCCTAGAACATTTGGTTGAAAATAACAAAATAACACTTCAGAAGCAAAAACACAGAGTGCTTTATGTTATAATGAATTTAAAAATACTAAAATTTGCAGACAATCCGTAATATGTATATATATATTGCTGTGCATATTTATACACACAACCTGCATAAATATATAGAAATAATATTGAATGTTTTTCTTTAGCATCTGTTAATTTTTTCCTGCCTTGTGTTACCTGTAGTTTGTCTGAATTCTTAGTAATTTATGTAGCTGTATTTGATAAATAACTCATGAAATTACTTACACTGTTTATCATTTCAATACAGTGTACAATATTGCCCCAGGTTAATTTACTAAATCCCCAGTAAATTTACTAAATTTACTTAAGCAACCTTGTGTAGGGCTCTTGGCTAACACATATTTCAGTCTGTTCTCCATTCATATCTCTGCTTTTGAATAGTCATTATATATGGAGCTATCTAAAGTACAAATCTTGACCAAGAAATGAGAAAACCCTAAGATAAAAATACAAGTTTGCAAAATTTGTTCAATTTAAAAATGTTGTTTAATTAGTATTTTAGAGAGCCATTTAGTTTATTATTTTTAAAATAAAAGTGAATAATAGCTTCCTTTAATTGAGTACCTGTGTTTGAATCCTTGCTTCATGACTTTCTAGCTATATGAGCCTGTACAAATTTCTTAACATCTCTATATCTTAGTTTCAACATCTGTAAAAGAGACATAAACATACTATGAGCTGATAGGTTTTATGAGGATTATATGCATTCATAAATGTAAAAGCATTTAAAACACTCATTGGCGGGTGATAAGCACTTAGTATGCAATAGTACATTAATAGTATTATTTTACATTGAGGCTAACTAGATTCCTATATTTGGTTCCTTTGTTAGGGCAAAATTAGTTGAGTCTGATTCCAAATCCATGGAAGGATGAAATATATTATATACTATATAATTTTTCTCTAACGTGGTATTTTCAATCTTTCCCTTCATTTCACTAGTTTTATAAATCCTACCAAACCTTTAAGGTTTAGGTCAATCCTATGTCTTCTGTTAAGATTTGCTGGAACACGTCAACTCCCAAATCTCCTTTGTTAGCATCTTATCTTTTTGACTTATCTTCTTAAGTAGATTATATTAGTGTCAGAGAGACGTGTAACCCATCTTGTCCCATGCAGACTAAGTGCTACATAGTAGTTCTCTCATGTTCTTCATTTTTGTTCCATGAATAATAAGCTGGATTATCTGGATCACAGAAAGATAGAGTGAATGATTATCCCAGGTACTTAACTCTTTCTAATGTGTCAACTTTATCACCCATGTCACTCATAACTCATCCATCCTTCTTTGGGCTTATTCAATCACCCTTTTTTATTCAGATTTTTTTTTCTTTACACTTAGAACCTTTTTATGCCTTTCTGTCTAAAATTATATTGGAATGATGATGGATCTGTCATGATTTATTAAAGGGGTACAAATGAAATGCACTGGTCTTTTACATAAATCACCTACTTATTCTAGAAAAATTCAAATTTGGTTGGCAAAATTTCTTCTCTAAGATGAAAGCAGCTTTCAACTAAGGAAAGTGAAAGCTTCATCTATTGGATATCATTACAGAATTATGCCCCAGACCAGAAACTTCCTTAAATTCTAAGAATGCTTAATTGGATATTCTATCCTGCAATGATAATATGTTTCATTTCATGATCAGTTAAAATGAGTCAAGTGTTTTTTATATTCAGCCAAATTAGCTTGGTGTTTTGTTTCTCTTTAATACAGCATTTTGATAAAGCAAGACATATATCCAAAGGTCAAGATGTACGAACAAAACATGATTTCTTTTAGTACATAATTTGTGAAATTTTGGTAGATTATTAGTAGTTCAAAGAGCAATTTTGTTCACTAGAACTAAATTATTCTATCTTTCCATTGTGGGGTATAACAAGTTGAATGGTTTACAAGCAATGAAGGACAAGAATCTATCTACTTCTATGCACGGTTCTTGACCCTCTAGACAAAGAGACATACCAAAAGAACACACACTGTTTTGAATGGGCTCTTCCCACAGAGTCTGCTGGAGGCCACATGAGAGATATCATCTCTGTCTTCAGTAAAAGAAACTTCATTGTTAACTTCATCACCTTAAGTCTCACTCACAGGGCCAGAGAACAGAAAGTCACAAGCAAGAACCCAGGAGGTTTGGTGTAATACCCATGCCAATTGCAAGAAATGACATGATATTTATGAAAGTGTCTTGTTTAAGGCAAAAAAAATCTATTTTCCCCTGCTCTACCTTTTCCTATCTGTGTACTCCCCAATGGCAATGTCTATTCTTAATCCCAATTTTATGGTCTTTCCTAAAAGTAGACTGCCTTTTATGATCAACATTAGCATATTCATCTATCTTTCTAACCAGGTTATAAATTCTTTGAGAACAGGGACAATGGCTTATTAAACTTTATATGTAACATGGTTTCCAGCCCAGAACTTTGCATGTGAGTCATTAATTAATTAATGCTTACTTAATTGAAAGAAAAAACCTGGGATTTTTTTCTTTTTATAGAGAAATAGCCAAAGAATGAATTTTCTAGTGTATTTTTAAAAGTTCTTGGGGGCGGTGCGACAGTGGCTCAGTGGCAGAATTCTTGTCTGCCATGCAGGAGACCCAGGTTCGATTCCCAGTGCCTGCCCATGCAAAAAAAAAAAAAATTCTTGGGGGTGCAAGAGTCATTAGGGGTGCAAGGGTAGTTCAGTGGTAGAATTATCACCTATAATATGGGAGACCCGGGTTTGATTTCTGGTTCATGCATTTCTCAAACAAACAAGCAAAAGTCAACAAATGGTGTTGCAGTAATGGGATACTCACATGGAAAAATAATGAAATGAGACTCTGCCATACAGCACACACAAAAAAGTTCTTCTCATTACCTCTTTTCTAACTATTCTTCTGTTTTTGTATGTTGAAGTCCCAAAAGATAGGGGCAGAACTATCCCTAGTTCACCAGACCTTCTTTTAATTTTCTTATAATCTCCATTTGCAGTATCATTGAAAGTACTACCCTGAGGATCAGTATACCCTGTGGCCTGTTTTCAAGTTGGCAGTTATAGATGGACTTGTCATGGGTAAGTATTTTGACCTCATCTCCATTCCATTTCTGAGTGTCTAAATGAGGCTACTGGGTGAGATAACAGCAGCCCCTTTCAAATGCCAAGATTCTCTGGTTCTGTCAGGTACTGTTTTGGAACAAAACATGCAAAATCTCTGCATTTATGCAGCTCACACTATTTTGACCCTAACTTGAAGCAAAATAAGTATGGTTGCATAATGGAGAGTAGGATCAGTGCAGTAGTCACAGAATAGGGAATGGTCTAGCAATGGAGATCTTTGTGTGTTCACTTATAGCAAAGAATTGAACCTGATGCAAGATTATACTCTGCTGTCCGTGATTGGGTGCTCTCAAAATACTCTTCTACAAGTTCTCATATTATATGACATAAAATTTCAAATCCCTGAAAGCTCTTCTGGGCAACAGTCTTTTATTTTATACTCTGATTTTGAATTTTACCAATTAGGGAAATTGAGGGGCTATAACTGTAAATGTGTTGGGTGGATCGTTAGATCTGTATATCAAAAAAGTCACTATGGGAGCATTTCTGAGCATTTTGAAGGGGTGAGATTCTTCAAATCCTATGAATATCCTAGACATTCTTATTTCAATGATCAGAATTCCACATACTTCCTATCTGTATCTTAGCCTTCATATGAGAGAATTAATGGGATTGTGAATTTAATTGATATTATAATTAAGCAACTCATGAAAAAAAATCTGTATTTATTGTTTTAGCTATTTCTCTTCTATGGCTGGAAGAGATAAAAGATTTTTTCCAACTGGTAACATACCCAACCCAAATATCAATCTGAGCCTTGATTTTCAAGATTTGTTTTCAGAGTTCTCATTTTAAATTACTTGGTGTCATATGAGATAGAAAGCTACTCTTGTGGCCCTGGGATTATTCATCATTTATTATTTCTATAGTAATCAGAGATAATAACCTGATTGGTTAATTCCTTGCTCTGTACTATGGGCTAGTAGTTTCCTATACTAGAAAATGGAAGAGTATTCCAATGCTTTTGCTCCACATCAACCTAATAACACATTCCTCAAAGTTAAATTTCTCTGAAGATCAGTGGCTGTGCTGGTTTGAAAGGATTTATTACCTTAGAAAAATCATGTTTTAATCTTAATCCCATTTTATAAAGGCAGCCATTTCTTCCAATCCCTATTCAGTATTGTATGTTGGAAGCTTTAATTAGCTTATCTCCATGGAAATGTGACTCAATCAGTGTGGCTATTAAACCTGATGAGGAGGAGACATGTCTCAACCCATTCTAGGTGGGTCTTGATTAGGTTACTAGAATCCTATACAAAAGGAAACATTTTGGAGAAAGCAGGAGAATCAGAGAGCAGAGAACACTGCAGGACTGTGAAGCAGAGAGTCCACCAGTCAGTGAATTTTGGAGATGAAGAAGGAGAATGCCTCCCTGGGAGCAGCAGAGAAAGCCAGCAGATGATACCATGTTCGCCATGTGCCCTTCCACTTGAGAGAGAAACCCTGAACTTCTTGAATCAGCCTTCATGAATTAAGGTATCTTTCCCTGGGTACCTTAGATAGGACATTTCTATAGATTTGCTTTAACTGGGATATTTCCATGGCCTAAAAGCTGTTAACTTGCAACTTATTAAATTCCCTTTTTAAAAAGCCATTGTTTTTGGTATACTGCATTCTAGCAGCTAGCAAACTAGAACAGTGGCTTTCACCTACGTCTAGTACTTGTTTCTGTATTTGTTGAAAGAGTTGTGGTTGCAAACAACAGATGCAATTTGTGGTAGTGCCTGGCAATGCCTCATGGTGTTACATTCCAAGAGAGTGGCAATCATTGTCTGGTTATGGTACATATAATGTGGACACAATGTTATATGTTTTCCTTATTTTATAATCTGGGGGTAATGTTACAAAATGGCATTGGTGGCATAATGCAAAATTATACATGGAACCTGGGTATTAGATATAGGTGATGTGGTTTGCAATTATATTTTGCAACCATAAAAGGTAATTATGTTAGAATTTCAGAGTCATATAATTGATAATATAAGAGACTTATGAGCTTCCACTTGTGGCTTCCCATGGCCTTTTAGGACCTAAGGCCTAAGCAGAACACTGTCTCCATCAACCAAAGTGTATTATCCATGAAGAACAAGGGAACCTTGAAAATCAGCAATCATCAAAAATCTTCTACCCTCAGGTCTTCTAGTATGTCCTCTTTGTTGGGTATCATAGAATAAAACTTGCCATACACAATGGATTCTGTGGCATGGGGGCCCATTCAGTTTCTCTTCCTCAGCAGCTCTTCTAACAGGACCTGATGTGAGAGCAAGACAGTGAGCACAAACGTGCTGACACCCCACCTGCCAGAGGCCGGACCAGATAATCATGAGCATGAAGTCCTGATCTGCACCAGCCTGATATCTCCCAGTGAAGCCTGAAGCCACATGTCATCCCCACCCTTCCTGGTGTGGTTTTTTCTTTAAAATCACAAGCTGTTAGAATGAGAGTTGGAGCCATTTTTCCTTTCTCAGGGGTTTTGCTGGCCCCTGCCTGCCTGCTCTACCTTTGCTATCTGTTTCTTTCTCTCTAGCAATAAACTATTAAGCTTTAACTTCCTGTCTCATGTGGAATCCTTTAGTGACCCTATGCCTAACATAACTGGTGCTGAAACCTGGGATGGAGGGCTGGCTAAAGGCTTAGGACCAACTTCCAGCCAACCACTTTTGGAAATGAGACTGAGATTTGAGTTTCTGGCCTCTTGGGGCTACCGGAGCAACCTTCTGGTCACTCCATTCCCTGAACCAGCATGGTTGCTACGGTTTCCATGTGATTAATGTCTTGAGTTTCCAGCTCAGACCATCTTGACATGATGCCAGCTATCCATGGCATTCAAACAACTACAACCAATTCAGCCCTAGGTAAGTGATGCCTTTTTGCCTAGATCCTCCCATGAGAGTTTTGTTCAGTGTCCCAGAGACACCTTGACTCACCTCAGTGTGCCTGGCCTAAAGCCTAAGCTCAGTCTAAACTCTCCAGCTCTATGAGCATTTTCCTGTGTAGCAATCTAAAGCCAACTTGGAGGATGTCCTGAGTGAAAGACTGCACACTTTCCTAATCCCTGACAACAAACTGGGGATGCCTACTTTGTTGGTGCAATTGGATCTGGGATCTGGGTAAATGAGCCTCACTTAAAGCTACACTAGCCCATAAGCCACCAATAAAGCTGGGAACGTCCATAAGCCTCCTGTCTGCAGGGCCCCAACAAGAGTCAGTACGTCCCAGATGCAACCATAAACCTTCAATGGAGCTGGTAACCATCAGCCTCGAAAGGAGTGGTTAAACATGTCTCCTCGAGCACACCTCCGTAAGCCTCCCGCAAGCAAAATCCCTAGCACATAGCAAACCTCCCCCTCCATATTAAAAGTTAACAAATAATTGTGGGTAGCACCCTAACAATTCCTGATTCTGCTCCTCTGATGTTTACTTCATAATCTCGGTAGACTCCAATTAAAAAAAGAAAATAAAGCAAACAAACAAAAAAAACTTACTTTTCCCTGCAATTTGGCTTGGCCACAATACCCTTTAAAACAACAAAAACATTGATCACAGCATGGCACTCTCGATTAACAAATGCTCTCCCCAGCTTAGTAAATTTATTCTATTGCATAAGTGTTTCATGTCTGTTTAATTGTTAACTAATGTATTTGTATGTTAAATATTTAATGGCTATTTGCTTGTTATAATGCATTCAATCTAATTATTAATTGGTGTCTTCTTACATTTATATTAGTCAAAGATTCATAACTGGTTACTAATTATAGAAATTCTTTTAAAATGAGAAACTTTAGGTTGTATTAAAAATTAAAAGCACTTTGGTTATAAGTCTATAAAAAGGTTTTATTTCTATAACATAATCTAACCTCATTATCATTTAAAATGAAAATACTACTACAAGTAAGGAATTAAGTTTGTTGTTGTTTTAACCCATTTTCACAAAAAATGAAGATAGGATGAAATGGCATATTCAGTCCTTTATTATCCCTCTCAAAAATTTTCTATATTTCTGTTTTTCTTTTCAAATAATAAATTTCCTATTTATGTCTGTATGCATTTTCAATGTATAGTCTCATACCTTTGAACTGTAACAGCAAATTAATAAAAATTTTAACAAACTCTAAGCCTAATATCATTCTATCTGTTCAACCTATTAAAAAGTTTTCCTACATTTGAACTCAGAACAAATTCAATGAGCTCAATATAGTTCTGAGAAGTTAATATCAACATAGTTTTAAAGTTCTTTGTAATTTAAAAATATTATAAAAGCAATAGAAAAAATTATGTAATGAATCTTTCAATTGAACAAATGTAATTTTATTCTGCTTAAGTATGTTCTCCTTAAATTTAAACAAACTTACTAATAAATAAACTAATATTATAAATACATCCTCAAAATTCCTCTTAAAGTAGCCTAACAGATTGCATAATCTGAGCAATGTGCCTAATAATAATAACACATATAAAATGTAATAATATTAAAAATATGCTAATATTTCAAATATATTCTATTTAAGAAATCAAGTTTAATAAAAATATAAATGAATTTTTAATAACTATTTAAATTTTAAAAATCTAACTTTTCTTATTGAGACATTTGTTACCTCACTATATATAAAAATTCATAGTTATAATAACTTTATTAATACCAGTCTGTCATGAATAAAAAGACATAAATCTTAGCTTCTAAGGGTTTATATTCTAGTTAAAATATACACCTATTAAGGCTTTATATAAAACAGTGGTAACAAATGAATAATAATTCTGAAAAAATTAAAAAAGCAGAAAAATAAAAAATAACCTAAAAAGTCCTCATAAAAATAGCATGTATAAAACCTTTAAATAAAAAAGTAGCATTTAAACAAATAGAATGCTAAACCAGTTTTATGTGCAACTTAACACATTCCTGGCATTATTTGTCAGTTAAAAATATTGTTAAAAATTTTTAAGTTTTTCACTAAACTAAAAGATTTTAAATATATTATAAAATAATCATATATGTGTTCTGAGTATAAAGTATATAAATGCCTGGCCATATTCTGAACCCCAACATAAATTTCTTCCCTTTCTCCATTATTTTATAAATTTCTAACTCTTCCTCTTCTTCCCTTCATAAGCATTATTATTAAAAGGAAGTATACAGGTTCAAAAACTTTGTAAATTTATTATCAAATTTATTTCTAATTATAATGCAGTTTAAATAAAAATTATAGATAAAATTAATACAAAAGTTAATAAAAGGTTTTAAAAATGGATTTTATTTGTTATAGTCATTTTTGTTTATAAGTTCTAAATGATCATAAAAAGTTACAAAAAAGTTTATAAAAATAAATTGTCATAAATAATTGTAAAGAGTTATAAAAAAGGAGTTTATGAAAGTAAATTCTGTTCTGTTTATTATTTATTTCAAAAAAAGGAAAGTTTTTGTGCTATGCTAAGTATTCATACAAAACTGAAGTTTTCTCTGTTTTATTAACATAAATTGTTAATATGCTTTTAATATAAAGTATTTTAAAAAACATTTTTCTTAATCATCCAAATATTGTGTCTAAAATATTTCACATCAGAATAATATCCTTATTAATGTTTATGCTGTCATTATCTTTTATTTCAAAAAAACAAATCTTCTCATTGTTAGGAAAAAAACATTACAAATAATCTGCTTCTTCACCTTGTTTAAATAAGGTGCTAAGGTACTAAAATCACTTTACCTATTGCATAAGAAGTATTTGAATAATATTACACTGGTTAAACATTTTTTCTGTCTTGTTACTAATTAAATTTAAATAAATAAGATATTCATATATTTAAACATTGTATAAATTCCTAAAAATTTAACCATATTTACACTATCAGTGTTATATCCTAATACTCATCTATATAATGTTAAGCAATGGTATGGTGTTATTAATTGCGGTTTTAATTATTTTTAATAAGGCTACAAATCATAGAAACAGCCATTTGTCAGTTACACCGCTTTGCCCTAATACTTCTCTAAAAATATATGTGCTTAACTTAAAAAAAAAGTTAAAATATCTATGTATATTATATTTTATCCATTAAATAGCATAACTCTGGTAAAAGTGTAAAAATATAGTAGAACAAATCTTCTGCTATGATTTCTTAATACAAAATAACTGTCTAATGTTTTATTTCTAAAAAAGCTTCATTTAAAAATACTTATAAAAATTAATGCTCAGATTGTAAAGATTAACTAATTATCATTAATTTCCAAGGTACTTTACTCTTTATATGACCCTCAAACTCCAATTAAAAGTGTAATGAAACTGATATAGTTAAAACCAAAATAAATCAATATACAATATACAAGGTAAAAAAATAATATTGTCTGTATTTTAAAACTTTAACTTTTGTGTAAGATAGAAAAAAATGTTTATTTTGTCCAAAATTTGCCCTATCTAATTTAATCCCTCTAGTGAATTAAACAACCTAATTCAACTTTATTTAACATAAAACCTGGAATAAGGATCAAAATCTTGATGTTTTGTACAAGTTAATATTTTATACTCTATATTTCAAAGTGTTGGGGGGAAAAAAAGAAAAAGTGTCTGTAAAGTCCCTTAAGGAACTGGGAAAAATAAAACTATTAGGAATTCTCCAGGAATCCAAGGCCTCAATTTTAAGGCTTGCCCCTATGAACTTATTTCTGTAATAGTAAACTAAACCTAGAATTAGTGCCTAAGAGCAATCTCCAGAAAATCTCTGCTGTTGCTCAAATGAGATCTCTTTCTAAACCAAACACTGAGCTCCGTGCCCCATAATTTCCAGGAATATAAACCCTGGCAATGAACAGCGTGAAATACAACTAATCTTATCATCACAGAACATGGCTGGCCCTGGCAATGTGAGACATAAGCTCCAAAGGTGAGCCTAACCCCCAACCTACACATGGATGAACTGACCAAAAGGGGGAAAAGAAATGGAGTTTCAATGGCTAAGAGATTTCAAATTGAGTCAAGAGGTTATTCTGGAGGTTACTTTTATGCAAACTTCAGCCAAATATTACAAACTGCCACAATATGGCAAATACCAATCAACAAGTTTCCTAAAAACCCTAAAAAAAAATCTAATGTACTTATTAAATTTGTTTTCAGAAACTTAAAACCTCAGATTGTTACTAGCAGGTTTCACTGGCTCCCACCCACCTGCTCTACCTTTGCTCTTTTATCTGTTTCTTTCTCTCTAGCAATAAACTATTAAGCTTTAAGTGCCTGTCTCATGTGGAATCCTTTAGAGATCCCATGCTTAACACTCTTGAGAATGTATCTTCTGTATGTATCACTCTTGAGAATGTATCTTCTGTATTTATCCCCACAAAGTGGAACTTATCTCTAAGATTGATGTATCAGAATTCTTTCTTTCTCCAGCCTCCTACCTAATCCTTTAGATGACTAAATCACAAACTTTCATGAATGAGAGAAAAAGAGTGTTTTTTGGGAGGGAATTGATATCATTTACAAAGTGAAATAATTGGGCAATCAGGTCTCAGGTAAAACAGAAAATTTAACTTAAACTGGCTCAAATGGAGGAAATTCATTGGCCAAAGTGACTGCAGCATTGCTTCAATGCAGCAGCTCAGGACTTCCGTAGAGAGCCTGATTTCTTTCTGTCTCTCTCTACTACTTTTTGCATCATGAACTTCATTCTAAAGATGACTGCTTTTGCTGTCATAGTACAACAACCATAGGCTCCTAAGACTGTGTGCTTCCTCCTTTACATAAGAAGTGAGAGTGAAAGAAAGAAAAAGGGAGGGGGTAAGGAGAGAGAGAGAATATAAGTCCTGTGTTTCTATGATTGAATTAACAACACTTCTTCACTTGTTAATTCATGGAATGTTATTCACTAGCTAGTTGGCTTAGGCAGTGGTATGCTGGCAATGTTTAAAATCAGCTCTTTGGAAAGAAAATGCATGCATGTGTACATGTACATAATAGTGTACATGTACATAATAGTATACATTTTTACCAATGTAAATGATGTTTATCACAATATTTAGAAATAATAAAATATATATAGTCTTTACTGTAAATTCTATATGGCCAATTTAATCTCACAAAATACTTTTGTTGATTTTTACCAGACTCTTGTACTATAGCCAACTTGTGTGTCTTTGTACAACGTTCTAGGTCCTGGGGAAAAGAATATTATTGGTCCAGCTTAGATCACTAGAGGTCAACACTTCCTCTGAATGAAATTTCTAGATACAATTGAAGCAGGCAAAATCATTTCAATCTTTAGTGTGTGTGTAGGTGTGTGTGTGTGTGTATATATATATATATACATATACACACACACACACAGTAGGTATGTCTATATTTATACTTAGATATACCCACACTAAGCATATATGTATGGTTTATCTTATTTTAGTTCAAACAGTTGGTAATATACTCCTACATTTATCAAATGAAAACTCAAGACATCATATTTTTGGAGGCTATACAATAACCCCATCATAAGTAAGAATTTGAAGACTATATTTCTACCACCATTAAGAGATTTACAAAGCTGCCCTAAAAAAACAGGGAAAAAATGAAAAGTGAATAAAGTGATTTGATTGCCTGCAAACATGTGTTAATTAGAATTAGGTTTGGCTGCAGATAACAGAAACCCAATATAACAGAGGTTTTAATAAGAAGTTTATTTCTCTCTCAATAATAGGAGGTAACTGAAGGATGCTTGGGTCTTCACAGTGTCAGAAAACCACACTTCTACTCTCTTTTTGCTCTACAGAGGTTCCTGGAATGAGATGAATGCTTCAGTTCTAACATTTCATCATCATCCCAGCCAGGAAAAAGGCCATTTTCCACCAGGACTTTCTACCCCCTTGTGTTTACATTCTGTTGGCCACATAACGTAGTCACTAGGCTACCACCATATGGCTGAAAGAGATGCTGGAGAACGTCTATTCTAGGATAACATAGTTAGCTAAATATTAAGGGATCTCTGAATTTGAAAGAATGGCATAGATTTAGATAAACATTTCTCCCACATAATCCTACTAATCTCTTTTTTTCTTCAAAAAATTTTATTATTTTTTTTGATAACACACTGATTTTTCCTTTTGTGAAAACCAACAGCACTGCCAAAACCCCGTGAAAGTCTGCTTCTGAAAAATATTTGTTGATACAGTGGTTCATCACTTAACCTTTTTTTCATACTATTTTATAAAAAATTGCTGAAAGCATAATTAGGTCCCCAAATATTATCAGTTTAAAAATACTCAGGATTTTAAATTTTTACATATATACACTTATTTAAAGAGGAAATTTTATATTACACTCATGAATGGAAAATCCATCATCATGCCCGTTAAGTAGAAAGTAACTCAAACAAAATGTAAGCAATGTTAGGCCTCCGGTTTGCCCTGATGCCGAGTTTAGCTCGGATGGAACAAACTGAATCTAGAAAATTCCTTTTTGTTTTGTGTAGCTCTAATTCATTTAATTCTTCTCCTCTTCCTCCTTTTCATGTTCTTTCTTTCTTTTCTTGAGTAACACAATGATTTTAATTTGATCTTTTAAAATATTTCATATATCTTTAAATATAAATAACATATGAGTATTATGAAGCAGAATATGTAAAGACTTCTGTGAAATCACCACTGAACCTGTGAATTAGAACATCACTAACTTTCAGATATCTCTATGCTCCCCCCATGCCATCAGGGTTATTCTCTAGGTAACCAGTAAGTTGAATTTTGCATTTATCAGCATCATGAAGTTTTAAAAATATTTTCATTTTATATTTATGTCTTTCTAAACAATAAATTGTTTACTTTTCTTGGTTTTAGCTTTATTGAGTGTAATATTTTCACACTCCAAGTCATTGTTCATATTCTGGGCCCACTTACTGTGTTTCTCTTCAAACATGAAAAAAAATTCCAGTAATGTGCATTTGTATCACAGAGAACACACATAGGGACTATAGTCCAAACAAAAGCAATTTTTGAGGTGAAATTCTGTACCAATACACATTTTCTTAGTGATTTTTCAAGCTTCCTGGCTAGTGTTATACATAGAAATTAAAGCATAAACTATCAGTGTGAGTTAGTTTTAGTGTCTTTAATCTGGTTTTTATGTCATAACAAAAAGAATGAAGCAAATAGATAGTGTCCTGTTTCACTATCTTTTTTGTCATATAATAATTTAATGAATGTAAGTGATAGCAATATAATATCTCTTGATATTTTAAAAATAATAGGGATGTTGTTGAAAAGATAGAGTATTTGGATCAGGGAAAATTCACCAGTGAATGAAACTGATTATAGTACATGTAAAAGATGTAAAAGAAATCTCTATTGAAATAGTAGAGACATATTCATTCATTCATTCACCCATCATGTAATTATTATTGTGCATCAATGACGTACCAGACACCGTAATTTGAGTATTCAATGGTGAACAAAGCACACACATAGATTCAGGAACTTTAGTAATAGACTCTAAACATAAACCAACA
Source organism: Tamandua tetradactyla (assembly GCF_023851605.1). Taxonomy (NCBI): domain Eukaryota; kingdom Metazoa; phylum Chordata; class Mammalia; order Pilosa; family Myrmecophagidae; genus Tamandua; species Tamandua tetradactyla. The sequence continues at coordinate 128,184,162 of NC_135327.1, read as the reverse complement.
ACAAAAAAATTTGCTTATAAAATACAAGTAGGGGTCTGAATAAAATGAGGTTATCCATACAAGGTAGAAAATGATCAGTAAAGTAGAAGGTAGAAGTAAAATTTCATAGTAGTCAAGTAAAAGAGATCTGGGAAAGCTTCTAAGGGAGACTTTGGAAGGTCTGATATAATTTGCAAGGTTTGGGGGAAGAGGAAACTTAGAAAAGGAGTTTAGATTTAGGGAAAGCATAAGGAAAATCACAGATGCACAAAATGTAGCATTTGTTCAGAAAGTGTCCTGCAATTCTGATGAAAGTAAGAACGTATACTTCCTAGTAGTAATAATTTAACACCTAATTAGTACCTTCCGTATGCTGAGTGCTGCTCTAAGTACTTACCTTAACACACTTACTCTACCTCCTCCATTCAGGAATCCTCTATTACTTTATCCATTTTCATATGAGGAAATTGAGTCACAGAGAGCATGTTTAAACTTACAGAGTTCCAATCTTGAAAAATCAAACTCTGGAGTCTGCTCTTAACTCTTTTTTATATTGTCTTAAAGTAGGGAGTTTGGCTGTGGAAAGGAGGGCCTTGATTGTTAGACTCAGTAATTTGGAATTTATTCTATTGGCAAGGGAGAGCCACTGAAGGCTTTGAGTAGAGTATTTGGATTTGTGTTTTGGTGAGATTACTCTTGTGCCTGTGGATAAGGCAGATAAGAAAACAGACTGGAAATGGTGTGTCTGTTGGGAGAAACTACCAAGAGGGAATCAACATGGACCCTGACTGCATAATGTCTTCGAAAGACTGTCTGAGACTCTTGCATCCTTAATTGTAGTGAACATTTAGGGTAGAATGAAAGGCTATCTAGGGTAATACTTATTAAGCTACTTTGTGCATTGTGCTGCTTTGGTTCATATTTTATTTAATTCACAATATCACTGTATGAAGCAGGATTTCTCCCTGAATTCCACTAACTTCACGTGAGGACAATGTGAATAACTTTTGAAGTTTCTATAGTCCACAAGTGATAAAACTAGAATTTGGAGTCAAGTGTTCTCTTTCTCTTACACTGCAGCACTGATGGCATAGGGCCCTGCTTGAAGATAATTTTGCCAGTTACACTAGCCTCCATAGCCTTACTGGATAACCCAGACTCATCACTCAATTGATGGCTATTTACTTACCTTGAGAAATGTTTTGAAATAAATATTCCCTGGAAATGTAAACTTCTCTGAAAGTATCTTGACTTTAACTTTGAATTGCAACATAATGAAGCATGAATAGAGAAATGTTCATTTATTTCTAGGGTTATTCATTTGATTATATTATATACATACACAAATCCTAAGAATTTTGTTGCAAAGGAGGAAGATGCTGAGTATTCAAATTCCCAGACTTTCTCATTTCATGGACTACTTAATGTCTCAGTAATTTTCTTCATAGTTGTATATTCTTCACCATGATTGTGTTTAGAACATGTGCATCACTCCAGAAAAAGAAATAAAAAGAAAAAAAAAAAAGAAACTCATATAGCCCATACCCCTGACTCCTCCCTCTCATTGACCACTAGTGTTTCAATCTACCCAATTTTTACCATTTTTTCTCCCCCTATTATTATTAATTTATTTTTTAATGAATTTTCTTTTTTCCCCCACTCAATTGTCGATACCCTGGATAAAGGAGCATCAGACTCAGGGTTTTCACAATCACACAGTTACTTTGTAAATGCTATATCTTTATACAGTCATCTTTAAGTACTAAAGCTATTGGTACACAGCTCAACAGTTTCAGGTACTTCCCTCCAGCCACTCCAATATACCATAAACTAAAAAGGGATATCTATATAATGCATAAGAATAACCTCCATGATAACCTCTCAACTCTGTTTGAAATCTCTCAGCCACTGAGATTTTATTTTGCCTTATTTCTATTTGTGTAAGAAGGCTTTCTCATTCCCACGATGCTGGGTCCTGGCTCATCCCCTAGAGTCAGGTCCCACGTTGCCAGGGAGGTTTATACCCCTGGGAATTGTTCTTCACATGGGGGGAGAGCAGTGAGTTCACCTGCGAAGTTTGCTCGGAGAGAGAGCAGTCACATCTGAACAACAAAAGAGGCTCTCTGAGGTGACTCTTAGACATAGTTATCAGTAGGTTTAGCTTCTCCTTCACAGGAATAAGCTTCATAGGGGCAAGCCCCAAGATTGAGGACTCAGCCTTTTGAATTTGTTGTCCCCACTTGCTTGCAAGAATATCAAGAATTACCCAGATGAGGAAGCTGAATATTTTCTTCTTTCTCCCCAGTCCCTCAAAGGGTCTTTGCAAATATTTTTTAATTCTCTGCCCAAATATATATCAGGATATATCAGGGCATCATACTAACCTGTACAACCAACAAGATCTCACACTCTATTCAAGATTCCATATAATTATGGTGTTCAAGGAAACTGATCATACAAGTTAAATTAGATTGCTACCCAAAATATAAATTTTGCACCAATAAACATCACTCCTTTTGGTCTTGCACAGTAGTAGAAGTTCATAATTATGAGCCATATCATCCTTTAGCCAGTATTCTGATTTACCTTAGTCCTGTGTAGGTCAGCTTCATTCATATCTCTAGACTAAGTCTGATCACTTTTTTTAGCTGCTGAATGGGATAATGCTGACTTTCATAACGTCAGAGCTCTAACTCTGAGTCTCATGTGCCATATAAGTACCTGAAGTTTCAGGGAATGACCAGGTTATATACAAATAGCTCAGTATCTCAGAGTTTAGAAATAATGGTTACAACTCCTAAATATAGGTGTCTACTGTAAGAACTTACAATCTAGGAAACTTTGCAATAGGCCCCAACCTGATAACTCATGCTCTCAACTTAAATTTTCTGAGTTTGTATATTATAGTTAGTTCATATGAGTGAGGCATATTTGTTGTTTTGTTTCTGACATTTCATTCAGTATACTGTTCTTAAGCTTTATTTACCAAGTTACATGCCTCGCTACTTCATTACTTCTTACAACTGCTCAGTAGTCCATTGTATGTAAACACCACAGTTCTCCCCTTCCATTCCTCAGTCTTGTACCTTTAGGTCACCTTTATGCAGTATGAATCACTAACACGGCCACCAGAAGCACCAGTGTATAAACGCCCATTTGTGTATTCACTCTCAGTTCTTTCAGGTATATACATAGCAACAGGATTGCAAGATCATATGGCAACCCCAACCCTAGCCTCCTGTGGAGTCACCACACTGCCCTCCAGAGGGGCTGCATCTCTCAGCTTCCCTCCCAACAATGAATAGACACATCTCTTTCTGCACATTTTCTCTAGCACTTGTTTATCTCTGTTCATTTTTAAACTATTTAATTTGCACATCCTACAATTCAACCTAAGTAAATAGACATGTCTTCTCCACCATAATCTATATGGAGACATTTCCTTTACTTCCACATAGATTCCATAACCCTCCCCCATACACCCTGCTTGTTGACATTTAGTTTTGGCATAATGCCTTTGTTACAGTCAGTAGAAGCATATTACAATGTTGCTGTAATTACAGACCCTGGCTTGATTGATTGTACCTTTTTCTGTATACCATCCATTTTCAACCTCTTGCAATGTTGACATTAATTTGTCCTCTCTCATGCAAAAACATGTTTATATTTGTACATTTAAACCCCATTATTGTCCACTCCAGGCATTCCTAAATTATGCCATCTCAGTATAGATACCTATATCTTTCCTTCTGGTTCCATACATGCTCCCAGCCCTTCTCCCTCAACCATACTCACATTCAGCTTCATTCAGTGTACTTATATTATTGTGCTACAATCAGGTAGTATTGTGCTATCCATTTCTGAATTTTTACAATCAGTTCTTTTGCACAATCTCTATTCCTTCAGCACCAAATGCCCAATCTCTTTCTCTCTCCTGATAATCTGTGTTCTTAATTTTAACTTCAAAGTTCACCTATAAATATTAGTTCATATTAGTGAAACCATACATATTTGTCCTCTTGTTTCTTGTTAATTTCACTCAGTATGATGTCCTCAAGGTTCATCCACATTTACATGCTTTATTCTGCCTTACAGCTTTGTAGTATTCCATTGTATGTATATACCACAGCTTGTTTAGCCATTCATCCATTGATGGACATTGGGCTGTTTCTATCTCTTGGCAATCATAAATAATACTGCTATAAACATCAGTGAACAAATGTCCATTGTTTCCTTCTCTTCAGTTCCTCTGAATATATACCTAGTAATGGGATTTCTGGATCATATGGCAATTCTATACTTAGCTTCCTGAAGAACCACCAAACTGCTTCCACAGCGGTTGTTCAATTTTACATTCCCAACAGTGGATGTTTGCCTCTTTCTCCATATTCTCTCCAGAACTTGTTGTTTTCTGTTTTTTTTTAAATGGCCATTCTAATGGGTGCCCGATGATATCTCATTATGGTTTTCACTTGCATTTTCCTAATACTCAGTGAAATCGAGCATCTTTTCATGTGCCTTTTAACCATTTGCATTTCCTCTTGTGAAAAGCGTCTGTTCATGTCTTTTGCCCATTTTTAAATTGGGTTGTTTGCCTTTTTGTTGTGCAGTTGAAAAATCTCTTTATATGTTCTGGATACTAAACCCTTATCTGATAAGTGGTTTCCAAATATTGTCTCCCATTGCATAGAGTGCCTTTTTACTTTATTTACAAAGTTCTTTGATGCACAAAAATGTTTAATTTTGAGGAGATCCCATTTATCTATTTCTTTTCTCAGTGCTTGTGCTTTGGGTGTAAGGTCTAGGAAATCACCTCTCATGACTAGATTTATAAGATATTTCCCTACATTTCTTTTAACAGTTTTATGACATTAACTCTAATGTTTATGTATTTGATTGATTTTGAGTTCATTTTTCTATAGGGTTTGAGATATGGATCCTCTTTCAGTCTTTTGCATATGGATATCCAGTTCTCCAAACACCATTTATTGAAGGGGCTGCTCTGTCCCATATGGGTTGGCTTAACCAAGATGAATTGTCCATAGATGAGAAGGTTTATTTCTGAACACTCAAGTTGATTCCATTGGTCAGTATATCTATCTTTAAACCAGTATTTGACCACTGTAGTTTCATGATTTGCTTTAAAGTCACATAGTGTGAAACCTTCCCCTTCATTTTTTCTTCTCAAGATATTTCTAGCTATTTGGTGTTCTCTGTCCTATCAAATAAATTTGGTTATTGGTTTCTCTATTTCTTCAAATTGTTTGTTGGGATTTCAATTGATACTGCACTGCATGTATAAATTAATTTGGGTAGAATTGACATCTTAAATACATTTAGTCTTCCAATCCATGAACATGGTGTACCCTTCCATTTATTTAGGTTTTTCATGATTTATCTTAGCAGTTTCTGGTAGTTTCTTGGGCAGTTTTTTTTGTATCCTTAGTTTGATTGTTTTGTTGGCAATTGTTAATGCTTTGTTTTTCTTGATTTCTTTCTCTGGTTGCTCTCACTACTGTATAGAAACACTATTGACTTTTCTGTGTTGATCTTGTACCCTTCCACTTTGCTGTAGTCATTTATTAGCTCTAGTAGCTTTGCTGTAGATTTTTCAGGATTTTTGACATATAGTATCATGGCATCTCCAAGCAGCGAGAGTTTTACCTCTTCCTTTCTAATTTTGATACATTTTATACATTTTATTTCTTTTTTCTTGACTAATTGCTCTGGCTAGAACTTCTAGCAAAATATTGAACAACAGCTGTGACATTGAACATCCTTTCTTGTTCCTGGATTTTAGAGGGAAAACTTTCAGCCTTTCTCAATTGAGAATGGTGTTAGCTGTGGGTTTTTCATATATTCCCTTTATCATGTTGAGGATGTTCACTTCTATTCGTATGCTTTGAAGTGTTTTCATCAAGAAAGGATGTTGAATTCTGCCAAATGTATTTTCTGCATCAAAGTCATCATATGTATTTACTGCTTTGATTTGTTGATATGATGTATTGCATTAATTGATTTTCTTGTTTTGAACCAGCTTTGTATACCTGGAATAAATATCACTTAGTCATGGTGTATAATTCTTTTAATGTGCTACTAGATTTGATTTGCAAATATTTTGTTGAGGATTTTTGCATCCATATTCATTAAAGAGATTGGTCTATGATTTTATTTTCTTCTAGTATCTTTGTGTGGCTTCAGTATTAGAGTAATGTTGGCTTCATAGAATGACTTAGATAGCTTTTCCTCCTCTTCAATTTTTTTGAAGAGTATAAGAAGGATTCATACTAATTCTTTCTTGCAAGCTTGGTAAGTGCAAGAAATGTGAAGCCATCTGGTCCTGGGATTTTTTGGAGGGGGAGTTTCTTGATGACTGATTCAATCTCTTTAATTGTGATTGGTTTGTTGAGGTCATCTGTTTCTTCTAGAGTCAATGTTGCTTGTTCATTCCTTTCTAGGAAGTTGTCCATTTCATCTACTGTGTCTAGTTATTTTAGCATATAGTTGTTCAAAGTATCCTCTCAGTATCTCCTTTATTTCTGTAGGGTCAGCAGTTATATCCCCTCTACCATTTCTGATTTCATTTATTTTTATCCTCTCATTTTTTTTGTCAGCCTACTTAAGGGTCCATTGATTTTATTGATTTTCTCAAAGAACCAATTTCTGGTATTTTTGATTTTCTCAATTGTTTTCATATTCTCAATTTCATTTATTTTCTACTCTGGTCTTCATAACTTCTTTCTTTTTGCTTGCTGTGGGGTTAGTTTGCTGTTCCTTCTCCAGTTCTTCCATGTGAACTGTTAATTCCTTAATTTTTGCTCTTTCTTCTTTTTAAATATAGGCAGTTAAGGCAATAAATTTCTCTTATAACATTGCCTTTGCTGCATCCCATAACTTTTGATATGCTGTGCTTTCATTTTCATTTCTCTCAATATATTTTGTGATTTCTCTTGTAATTTATTCCTTGATCCACTGGTTGTTTAAGAGTATGTTGTTTCACCTCCATATATTTGTGAATTTTCTGGCCTTCTGCCTGTTATTGATTTCCAATTTGATTTCACTGTGATCTGAGAAAATGTTTCATATAATATCAATCTTTTTTAAATTTATGAAAACTTGCCTTGTGACCCAGCATATGGTCTATCCTTGAGAATGTTCCATGAGCACTTGAGAAAAATGTGTATACTGCTGTTGCAGGAAATAATGTTCTGTAAATGTCTGTTATGTCTATTTCATTTAACACATTATTCAAATTCTGTAGTGCTTTATTGATCCTCTGTCTTGATGTTCTATCCATTGATGAGAGTAGGAAGTTGAAGTCTCCAAAAATTATGGTAGAGGTGTCTACCTCTTCTTTCAGTGTTGTCAGTTTTTGCCTTACGTATTTTGGAGCGCTCTGGCTTGGTGCATAAATATTTATGATTGTTATGTTTTCCTGTTAAATTGCTTCTTTTATTAATATATAGTGACCTTCCTTGTCTCTTTTCATAGTTTTAATTTGAGGTCTAATTTATCAGATTCTAGCATAGCTTCCCCTGCTCTTTTCTGGTTGATGTTTGAATGAAATATCTTTTCCCAACCTCTCACTTTCAGCCTATTTTTGTTCTTGGCTCTGAAGTGAGTCTCCTGTAGAGAGTATATAGGTGGGTCCTGCCTTTTAAATTCATTCTATCAGTCTTTTTCTTTTGATTGGGGTGTTTAATCCATTAACACTTACTGTTATTACTGTAAAGGCAATACTTTCTTCTTCCATTTTGTCTTTTGGATTTATATGCTGTATTAATCAGAGTTCTCTAGTGAAATCACAGGAGATAACTTAAATATGAGATTTATAAAGGTATCTCATGCAACCATAGAAATGGAAGAGTCCAAATTCCATAGGGCAGGCTATGAAGTTGTTAGTCTGATGAAGGGTTTGGATGAACTCCACAGGAGAGGATTTCTGGCTGAAGAAACAGTGAAAAAGTTTCTCTTCCTTAAAAGCCTTCAATTGCTGGGATTATCTGGGAGATTTAATGCACCAGCTTTCTAGTTTATCAACCAGCCATGAAATATCCTTGCAATATTGCTTGCTCAACCAGACAACTGGGCATAATCATTTTGCCAAGTTGACACCAGATCCTAACCACCCCTTGTCAGCTTGGCAGCTATACACATCATCTTGAAACACAATTTATAAATAGAACAAAATAACAGACATATGTTTTGCCTAGCAATACTCAACTGTCTTGCATACAACCACAAATGCACTACATCTCTCCAGAACAGGGTGCAAGCCCTTAGGTAATGTTCACTCTTAAACTTCATATCCTATGACTTAAATACTATAACATGAACAATACAATTTATGTCATATGATACAAAGAAAAAAGATATTTACTTATGCACAAATGCAAATATACACTCAACAAAACAGGGAGGAAGTATTTATATAATCACAGTCCTCATTTCAGTAACTGGTCACATGGTCATAGTTCATATTTATCACTACTGTGTTAGTTTGCTAGCTTCCAGAATGAGATATACCAGAACTGGACTGGCTTTTAAAAAGGGGAATTTAATAAGTTACAATTTGCAGTTCTAAGTCTATCAAAATGTCCAAATTAAGGCATCAAGAGGTTAGCTTCAGACTTCCTGGAAGATGGCGGCTTAGTAAGACGCGCAGATCTTAGTTTCTTCTCCAGGACACCTACTAGGGGAGTAGAAACGATACAGAAAGCGCCCAAAGCCACAACAGAGATAAAAAAGACAGCGTACCCCATCCTGGAACGGCTGGCTGGCTGAGAGAAGCAGCTCGGGTGAGATCGCCGAGGCGCGCGGGCCTTACCGGGCGGGGTGGCAAGCGGCCGGAGTTACTCCCTTCCCCCTTCCCGGGCCGGCTGGGAGAATTGGAGAGGTGGTCCCCTGAAACCAAGGCGACTGGCGCCCACACCACGCGCAGCCCCCGGACCAACTGAGAGAATTGGATCGGAAACCCCCAGGCCGCGGAGAACGGTGACCCCGTGACTCCCGGGGAACGTGCACTCTCTCGGGCGGGCCGCTGCCGCTGGCGCCCTCCCGCCACGCTTGTTGCCCAGGGCCGACTAGGAAATTCGGACGGGCTCTTTCCCTGGCTGCGGCGACCAGCAACCCTCCCTGCGTTCGGACACCCTCCCTGCGTTCGGACCCCGGGCCGGCTCAAGCCGCTTCAGCTAGCGAACCCCCAGGACGGCGAGAGTTTTCCAAAGTTTAAGGTCCCACAGCACCTTTTACTGGTGGGACCCGCAGACAAACGTGTGCCACGAGCGCCACCTACTGGGCAGGATAAGAAAAACAGAACCCAGAGATTTCACAGAAAAATATTACAACCTTGCTGGGTCCAACACCAAGAGAAATCTGAATAAATGCCCAGACGCCAGCAGCAGAAGATAACTGTCCACGCTCAAAAGATTGAGAATATGGCTCAGTCAAAGGAACAAACCAATAGCTCAAATGAGACACAAGAGCTGAGACAACTAATGCTGAATATACGAACAGAAATGGAAAACCTCTTCAAAAATGAAATCGATAAATTGAGGGAGGACATGAAGAGGACATGGGCTGAACATAAAGAAGAAATAGAAAAACTGAAAAAACAAATCGCAGAACTTATGGAAGTGAAGGATAAAGTAGCAAACATAGAAAAAATAATGGATAGCTACAATGGTAGATTTAAAGAGACAGAAGATAGAATTAGTGATTTGGAGGATGGAACATCTGAATTCCAAAAAGAAACAGAAACTATAGGGAAAAGAATGGAAAAATTTGAACAGGGTATCAGGGAACTCAAGGACAATATGAACCTCACAAATATACGTGTTGTGGGTGTCCCAGAAGGAGAAGAGAAGGGAAAAGGAGGAGAAAAACTAACGGAAGAAATTATCACTGAAAATTTCCCAACTCTTATGAAAGACCTAAAATTACAGATCCAAGAAGTGCAGCGCACCCCAAAGAGATTAGACCCAAATAGGCGTTCTCCAAGACACTTACTAGTTAGAATGTCAGAGGTCAAAGAGAAAGAGAAGATCTTGAAAGCAGCAAGAGAAAAACAATCCATTACATACAAGGGAAACCCAATAAGACTTTGTGTAGATTTCTCAGCAGAAACCATGGAAGCTAGAAGACAGTGGGATGATATATTTAAAATACTAAAAGAGAAAAACTGCCAACCAAGACTCCTATATCCAGCAAAATTATCCTTCAAAAATGAGGGAGAAATTAAAACATTCTCAGACAAAAAGTCACTGAAAGAATTTGTGACCAAGAGACCAGCTCTGCAAGAAATACTAAAGGGAGCACTAGAGTCAGATACAAAAAGACAGAAGAGAGAGATATGGAAAAGAGTGTAGAAAGAAGGAAAATCAGATATGATATATATAATACAAAAGGCAAAATGTTAGAGGAAAATATTATCCAAACAGTAATAACATTAAATGTCAATGGACTGAATTCCCCAATCAAAAGACATAGATTGGCAGAATGGATTAAAAAACAGGATCCTTCTATATGCTGTCTACAGGAAACACATCTTAGACCCAAAGATAAACATAGGTTGAAAGTGAAAGGTTGGGAAAAGATATTTCATGCAAATAACAACCAGAAAAGAGCAGGAGTGGCTATACTAATATCCAACAAATTAGACTTCAAATGTAAAACAGTTAAAAGAGACAAAGAAGGACACTATATACTAATAAAAGGAACAATTAAACAAGAAGACATAACAATCATAAATATTTACGCACCGAATCAGAATGCCCCAAAATACGTGAGGAATATACTGCAAACACTGAAAAGGGAAATAGACTCATATACCATAATAGTTGGAGACTTCAACTCACCACTCTCATCAAGGGACAGAACATCTAGACAGAGGATCAACAAAGAAATAGAGAATCTGAATATTACTATAAATGAACTAGACTTAATAGACATTTATAGGACATTACATCCCACAACAGCAGGATACACCTTTTTCTCAAGTGCTCATGGATCATTCTCAAAGATAGACCATATGCTGGGTCACAAAGCAAGTCTCAACAAATTTAAAAAGATTGAAATCTTACACAACACATTCTCGGACCATAAAGGAATGATGTTGGAAATCAATAATAGGCAGAGTGCCAGAAAATTCACAAATACGTGGAGGCTCAACAACACACTCCTAAACAACGACTGGGTCAAAGAAGAAATTGCAAGAGAAATTAGCAAATACCTCGAGGCGAATGAAAATGAAAACACAACATATCAAAACTTATGGGACGCAGCAAAGGCAGTGCTAAGAGGGAAATTTATTGCTCTAAATGCCTATATCAGAAAAGAAGAAAAGGCAAAAATTCAGGAATTAACTATCCATTTGGAAGAACTGGAGAAAGAACAGCAAGCTAACCCCAAAGCAAGCAAAAGGAAAGAAATAACAAAGATTAGAGCACAAATAAATGAAATTGAAAACATGAAAACAATAGAGAAAATCAATAAGGCCAGAAGTTGGTTCTATGAGAAAATCAATAAGATTGATGGGCCCTTAGCAAGATTGGCAAAAAGAAGAAGAGAGAGGATGCAAATAAATAAGATCAGAAATGGAAGAGGAGACATAACTACTGACCTCACAGAAATAAAGGAGGTAATAACAGGATACTATGAACAACTTTACGCTAATAAATACAACAATTTAGAGGAAATGGACGGGTTCCTGGAAAGACATGAACAACCAACTTTGACTCAAGAAGACATAGGTGACCTCAACAAACCAATCACAAGTAAAGAAATTGAATTAGTCATTCAAAAGCTTCCTAAAAAGAAAAGTCCAGGACCAGATGGCTTCACATGTGAATTCTACCAAACGTTCCAGAAAGAATTAGTACCAATTCTCTTCAAACTCTTCAAAAAAATCGAAGTGGAGGGAAAACTACCTAATTCATTCTATGAAGCCAACATCACCCTCATACCAAAACCAGGCAAAGATATTACAAAAAAAGAAAACTACAGACCAATCTCTCTAATGAATACAGATGCAAAAATCCTCAATAAAATTCTAGCAAATCGTATCCAACAACACATTAAAAGAATTATACATCATGACCAAGTAGGATTCATCCCAGGTATGCAAGGATGGTTCAACATAAGAAAATCAATTAATGTAATACACCATATCAACAAATCAAAGCAGAAAAATCACATGATCATCTCAATTGATGCAGAGAAGGCATTCGACAAGATTCAACATCCTTTCTTGTTGAAAACACTTCAAAAGATAGGAATACAAGGGAACTTCCTTAAAATGATAGAGGGAATATATGAAAAACCCACAGCTAATATCATCCTCAATGGGGAAAAATTGAAAACTTTCCCCCTAAGATCAGGAACAAGACAAGGATGTCCACTATCACCACTATTATTCAACATTGTGTTGGAGGTTCTAGCCAGAGCAATTAGACAAGAAAAAGAAATACAAGGCATCAAAATTGGAAAGGAAGAAGTAAAACTATCACTGTTTGCAGACGATATGATACTATACGCTGAAAACCCGGAAAAATCCACAACAAAACTACTAGAGCTAATAAATGAGTACAGCAAAGTAGCAGGTTACAAGATCAACATTCAAAAATCTGTAGCATTTCTATACACTAGTAATGAACAAGCTGAGGGGGAAATCAAGAAACGAATCCCATTTACAATTGCAACTAAAAGAATAAAATACCTAGGAATAAATTTAACTAAAGAGACAAAAAACCTATATAAAGAAAACTACAGAAAACTGCTAAAAGAAATCACAGAAGACCTAAATAGATGGAAGGGCATACCGTGTTCATGGATTGGAAGACTAAATATAGTTAAGATGTCAATCCTACCTAAATTGATTTACAGATTCAATGCAATACCAATCAAAATCCCAACAACTTATTTTTCAGAAATAGAAAAACCAATAAGCAAATTTATCTGGAAGGGCAGGGTGCCCCGAATTGCTAAAAACATCTTGAGGAAAAAAAACGAAGCTGGAGGTCTCGCACTGCCTGACTTTAAGGCATATTATGAAGCCACAGTGGTCAAAACAGCATGGTATTGGCATAAAGATAGATATATCGACCAATGGAATCGAATAGAGTGCTCAGATATAGACCCTCTCATCTATGGACATTTGATCTTTGATAAGGCAGTCAAGCCAACTCACCTGGGACAGAGCAGTCTCTTCAATAAATGGTGCCTAGAGAACTGGATATCCATATGCAAAAGAATGAAAGAAGACCCATCTCTCACACCCTATACAAAAGTTAACTCAAAATGGATCAAAGATCTAAACATTAGGTCTAAGACCATAAAACAGTTAGAGGAAAAGGCTGGGAGATATCTTATGGATCTTACAACTGGAGGCGGTTTTATGGACCTTAAACCTAAAGCAAGAGCACTGAAGAAGGAAATAAATAAATGGGAACTCCTCAAAATTAAACACTTTTGTGCATCAAAGAACTTCATCAAGAAAGTAGAAAGACAGCCTTCACAATGGGAGACAATATTTGGAAATGATATATCAGATAAAGGTCTAGTATCCAGAATTTATAAAGAGATTGTTCATCTCAACAACAAAAAGACAGCCAACCCAATTACAAAATGGGAAAAAGACTTGAACAGACACCTCTCAGAAGAGGAAATACGGATGGCCAAGAGGCACATGAAGAGATGCTCAATGTCCCTGGCCATTAGAGAAATGCAAATCAAAACCACAATGAGATATCATCTCACACCCACCAGAATGGCCATTATCAACAAAACAGAAAATGACAAGTGCTGGAGAGGATGCGGAGAAAGAGGCACACTTATCCACTGTTGGTGGGAATGTCAAAGGGTGCAACCACTGTGGAAGGCAGTTTGGCGGTTCCTCAAAAAGCTGAATATAGAATTGCCATACGACCCAGCAATACCATTGCTAGGTATCTACTCAAAGGACTTAAGGGCAAAGACACAAACGGACATTTGCACACCAATGTTTATAGCAGCATTATTTACAATTGCAAAGAGATGGAAACAGCCAAAATCTCCATCAACAGAAGAGTGGCTAAACAAACTGTGGTATATACATACGATGGAATATTATGCAGCTTTAAGACAAGATAAACTTATGAACCATGTAATAACATGGATGGACCTAGAGAATATTATGCTGAGTGAATCCAGCCAAAAACTAAAGGACAAATACTGTATGGTCCCACTGATGTGAACGGACATTCGAGAATAAACTTGAAATATGTCATTGGTAACAGAGTTCAGCAGGAGTTAGAAACAGGGAAGACAATGGGTAATTGAAGCTGAAGGGATACAGACTGTGCAACAGGACTAGATACAAAAACTCAAAAATGGACAGCACAATAATACCTAATTGTAAAGTAATCATGTTAAAACACTGAATGAAGCTGCATCTGAGCTATAGGTTTTTGTTTTGTTTTGTGTTGTTTTGTTTTGATTTTACTATTATTACTTTTATTTTTTTCTCTATATTAACATTCTATATCTTTTTCGGTTATGTTGCTAGTTCTTCTAAACCAATGCAAATGTACTAAGAAATGATGATCATGCATCTATGTGATGATGTTAAGAATTAATGATTGCATGTTTAGAATGGTATGATCTCTAAATGTTGGGTTAATTTCTTTTTTTCCGTTAATTAAAAAAAAAAAAAAAGAGAAGGCATAATTGAAGCTGAAGGGATACAGACTGTACAACGGGACTGGATATAAAAACTCAGAAATGGACAGCACAATACTACCCAATTGTAATGCAATTATGTTAAAACACTGAATGAAGCTGCATGTGAGGTATAGGTTTTTTGTTTTTGTTTTTTTTTCTTTCTATTATTGTTTTAATTCTTATTCTGTTGTCTTTTTATTTCTTTTTCTAAATCGATGCAAATGTACTAAGAAATGATGAATATGCAACTATGTGATGTTATTAAGAATTACTGATTGTACATGTAGATTGGAATGATTTCTAATTGTTTTGTTAATTCTTTTTTTAATTAATAAAAAAAAAAAGAAAAAAAAAAAAAAAAGAGGTTAGCTTCACTCAGGAGAGGCTGATTAGTCTGGAACAGCTCTGCCAGCTAGGAAATCACATGGCTGGCATCTGCTGGTTCCTTATGTCTGGGCTTTCAGCTTCTACTCCTGTGGGGTTCCTCCATTTGCTTCTCTGGAGCTGACTTTCATCTCTTGGCTTCCGTTGGCTCTCCCCAGTTTCTGTCTTATTTAACTTCTCATGGTGACATCTGATAGGCTCCAGGCATCTTCAAACAACTGTGTCTCTGTTCTCATCCTTTCAGCTCTGCTCTGAAGTTTTTGTTGGCTCTGTCATTTCTGAAGTTCCTCCAAAATATTTCTCTTTTAAAGACTCTAGTAATCTAATCAAGACTCACCTGGTATGGTGGCATCACATTTGCATCTAATCAATTAGGTGTGTCACATCTCCGTGGAGATAATCAAATCAAAAGATTCCAACTTATAGTATTTATTTAGGATTGAAATAAATAGTTTCTCCTACAAGAAATGATCAAGATTAAAGCAAGATATTTCTGGGGTACATAATTCTACCTTCTATTACCCATTTCATATTCTCTTTACACTGTGCAGACATTTCAGCTGGCCCTGGTTCTTTGCCAGGTGGATTGACCCAAACCTTCATTCCTGAAATTTTTCGGCCAGTGGTAGTTCTGCCTGAATTGGGTTGTTGCAGTTTTCCATTGACTTTAATCACATAGTAGTACTAATAGATGCCCAAGGGGGTCACCTATATTCCAGGAAAACTCTTCTTTACCTCCATTGTGTAGTTGCAGTCATATTTCTCATTGATATTTGGGATCAATCACCTCAGCCAGTCCCTTTTTGTACCTGTTGATTCAGTGGCATTAGTAGCCTAAAGTGGCCATGTGGCAGTCTGAAAGTCCAGTTCAATGGAATCATTATTGTGTCTCCTGGTAGGAGCATTCTTCCTTTTGGAACTAAAACCTGTAGACAAACAGAGCTTAATTTTCAGGGACAGGAAACAAAAATTCTCCCAGTGGATCATTAGGGATAATACTGAGTGGTGCCATTCCCATTTCCACCCCTTGATTCTTGGACACATGAATCCTGGCTATGGGAGAAACAGCACCATACAGCAGATGCTGATTTAGAGTATGTACAGTCTCCTGGAGAACACTTCCCCAGCCCTGCAAAGTATTGCCACCTAGTTGGCACTTTAACTGGGTCTTCCAAAAGCCATTCCACTGTTCTATCAACCCAGCTGCCTTTGGGTGATGAGGAACATGATAAGAATAGAGAATTCTATGACCATGATCCCATTCCCAAACTTCACTTTGCCCTTCACCTTAGAATGGATATTTTGATATATCCCACACCACTGAACACTGGACTGTCCTTACGACAACTATTGAGAAAAAAGCATTTGCCATAATAGTGCATACCAGGTACCAGGTGATGTGTTGATTTGCTCAAGCAATGATACCACAACTGGAAAAGCAGCTATAATTGGAGTCACCACCTGGTTAAGTTTGCAATAATTCATTGTCATCTTCCAAGTCCCATCTATTTTCTGCTCAGGCCAAATAGGAGAGTTGAATGGGGATGTGTTGGGAATCACCACCCCTGCATCATTCAAGTCCTTATGAGTGGCACTAATCTTATGTAATCCCTCCAGGAATATGATATTGCTTCTGATTCATTATTTACTAGGTAGGGGCAGTTCTGGTGACTTACACTTGGCCTTTCCTACCACAATAGCTCTCACTTCACAAGTCAGACGGCCAATGTGAGGATTCTGCCAGTTTCTGAGTATGTTGATTCAATTACGCATTCTGGAACTGGAGAAATGACCACAGATTGGATCTGGGTCATTTTAGGACTGAGCTAAAATTCCATTGATTACCTGATCACCATTAGCCCTTACTCTGACTGCTGGACCACAGTGATATTTTGGGTCACTTCTGAGCCAGTGTCCAATAATCCCATAAATATCTGATCATTTCCTTTCCCCAGTGCAGCCACCCTGGTAAAAGGTTGTAGGTCTTCTTGGGGAAGATTGGGAGGAAGGTTAGCAGTGTAAATCTGGGCAGTGTAATGGGGTCCTTCCCCAAGGGTACTCACCCTCCCCTCATTCAAGTTGCTCTGGGTTTGTAAATTATCTCAAGTCTGGGGATTGGTTAAGGGGCTGTGACTCTCTGTTTTTGTACTTCAAGTTACGTTTATGTTCACTTGACCTAAAATTCTGCTTATACAGCTCAAATAAGAATTTAGTAGACTGGTCATCTATTTTACTTCTAAGACCCCAATGATCTACTAGCCAGTGTCACAATATCTCATGAGTCAGATCATTTTGACTGCTGCCTTGAGTCTGCTGTCCATTATGATGGTTATATCCACCTTGTCTATGGTGATTTACCATTGCACATGGCTTCTGCTAACCTGGGATCTGATGACCCACATTGTGTTTAAGAAGTCCAACTCAGTGACAGCAGTTCCTACAGTAATATCTGACCTACAGAAAAGGGTGGCTACAGAGCTCTTCAAGGACGATGGAGCTGGTCTTATAGATTTATTTTTTAAGATTCTGGTGAAAAATGTGTCTTCTGGACATTTCTCAGTTGTATTAGTAGGTCTTCCATGATAAATCCACTCTTATATTCCAATCTTTCCAAGCCTTTGGATCCCCTCATTTACATTATACCCAGGCAGTTCTGGCATTTCAACTTCAGGTAATGTTGGCCACTTTTTGATCTATACTTCAGCCAACCATCCAAACAAACTGATAATGCCTTTTGTACCCCTTCAAGCTACAACATTGAATGCAGAATCTCTGTTTAGTGGGCCTATATCAATAAATTCAGCTCAATCCAACTTTATATTCCTCCCACCATTATTCCACAGCCTTAAAGCATTCCCACATATATTCCCCTGATTTATGTCTATATAGATTGGAAAACCCATTTAGATCTTTTGAAGTGTTGATTTGTTCCTTTGACTGGGCCATATTTTTGATTTTCCTAGTATGACTTGCTATTTTTTTGCTGGTATCTTGGCATTTGATTTCCTTAGTTTGTTTATTCTGAAGTTTTTTTTTTTTCACTCTTTTACCTGGGTTTTCTTGCTGGATGACTTTGTTCTCTATCTGTTCTTTTGACATTCAGTTCAACTTATTCTAGACTCTAGCATGGGTTTTGTTTAACTGATCATAATTTTTCAACTCTTGTTTTTCTATTTCTTGGTCTGCTTATATGAAGCCTTTTCTTTTTGTTTGAGGAGGGTTTCCTCAGATATTGTATACCCCAGTCAGATTTTCCCGACCAGAAAGGGCCATGTCTCAGGAGGAGAGAGTAACCAGCATCAGTTTTCTCTGAGGGTGAGACCCAGCAGGTTGCCAGACTTTCCTATGAAGCCTCTAGCCTCTGTGCTCTTCCTACCCTGCCCAGCATGTGGCACTCATCTGTCCATAGTTTAATGTGATGTGGTGCCTTTAATTTCTGCAGGCTCTCCCTGCCAGAGGCATAGTTGAGATAGGGGTGAGGTAGTATATGGGCATTGATTGCTTCTGTTCTCTAGTCCCAAGGGCCTGAATTCCTTGAAGGAGGGAGTTCACTTGAGCTGGGGCCCTGCCTCCCTTTTCTTGGGGAAGATACTTAGGGAACTAACCTCTATCACCTGACTAGTTACTTTATCTCTCAGACTTGTCTTAGTCCTGCCCTGGCCTGGGGCAGTGCTGGAGCTTGATAGTTCTTGCAGTTCTATTCTAATGAGCTGTTAAGAAATAAAATTTTAAAAAAAGCAGAAAAGCCTTTTCAGAGATAGAACCTCACTCCTCAGGTTTGCTAATCAAGAGATTGAGTTGTATGTGACTCTGTGTATCTATAGACTTTATGTGCCCCCTTTTCTTGGGGTCCAGCACTTTTCTAGGATTTTGTGCTTTACAACTCAAGAAGCCTGTTTTTTTTTTTTTTTTAATCCCTCTCTGCTGTGGCAAAAACTCCTAGTTTTTTTAGTGCTTATTCCAAGTTTGTCTGTGTTTGGGGCCTGTTTTCACTAGTCAAAAGGGAATATATGCTTTACAAGACAATTTAAAAATGAAATTAATTAATTCTGCAATTGGAACTTGGTTGAGCTAAGCTCTTGCAGCTAGTAAAATTGTTTCCTTTCCCCTTGGGGAACCAGCATGCTGTGCCCATGGAGGAGAGGCCCTGTCCTCTGTGGCTTGGGGGACTAACAGTTCTGTGTGGGATCTCAGCTGTTCCACCCGGCCCAGACACTTGGCAATTCTTTATAATGCCCCAATACCAAAAGAAATTAAAAAATACTGAACAGTTCCATTTATTAAGCAGTCAAGTCCAAACAACTAAATAAATATTTATGTCCTAAGAACTGAGTAACAAAATTTGGAGAAAATAATATGTTAGTTACAAAATAATATTCAATTTTTAAATAATCACAATTACTAATGAGGTATATGTGTCTGTTGAGCACTGTACAACTTTCTTGGAATCACACTGAATGCCACTATGGCCCACATTTTACCATTTTCACATTGGTGTTTGCTTAGTACATGTGTACATTTTTAAATCAAAGTGAACCAAGCTACACAAAGACATGCCTTTGAAAGAAATGTAGCACAACCTAAGACTGAAATTGTGAACTACCCCAAGCTAGTAGCTTGTGTTTTTTCTTGTACATATCAAGTATCATATCATTGTGTTTCCTTAAAAGTTTAAAAATATTCCTGACTTTGCTGTGACATCGTAGATTACCTCAGGGCACATTTTGGGAAACGTGGGTATATACTATTCAGCACAATTGTCTTGATTTGATCATATTCCAATTTGCATTTGAGCAGTCTAAATTCTAAACTGGTTTTCTAATCTTGCTATGGCTATTTCAAATATAGAATATCGTACAGGTGCATCATGCTGTTGTTCAAAAAAAAAAAAAAAAAGACAAAAAATTCGCACCCATCCATGGATTTGGGGTCATGTTTTATTAACCAGCAGTTGGTCTCCTAACATCTTAAATTCACTGTAGTTTCTTTATCTATAAAGAAGTAGTAATAATAATAACAATAAGTACTTTACATACTAGTTATCAGAATTAGAGAAAATGTTGTAGGTATGGATGTATCTGGGACAATGTACCTTTGCGGCTTCAATAGAAACTGTTTTCCTTCCTCTTCAAAGGTAAATTGTTTCATGAAACCAACCATTTTTGTCTCCCAAATAGCATACTTTAAAATGAGAAATCCTGACTTCTGGAGAAGATGGTGGCTTAGTAAGGTATGCGTGCGTCTTGGTTCCTCTTCCAGAACAACTACTGGATGACTGGAAACAGTACAGAACAGCTCCTGGAGCCACGACAGAGACCAGACACATAGTGTACCCCAGTCTGGACCGGCTGGGCTGGCAGCGAGACTCCACTGCGGTGAGGTCCTCGAGTGGCGCACGCTTCTCCGGGCCTCAACGGCTGGCAGCCGGTGCCCCTCCCTCCCTCCTTCCCAGTCCGGCTGAGAGACTCAGAGAGGCAAGTTCCCCAAGCTGCAGCGGCTGGCGACCGGCGCCCCTCACACACGTGTGGCTTCCTGGGCTGGCTGGGAGCCTCGGATCAGCAGTTCCCTAAGCCGTGGTGGCTGGCAGCCAGCGCCCCTCCCACACGTGCGGCGTCCCGGGCTGGCTGGGAGCCTCGGATCAGTGGTTCCCCAAGCCGTGGCAGCCAGCGGCCAGCGCTCCTCCCCCACAGGTGACTTCCTGGAGGGAAAGGAAAGAGTCTCCAACAGTAGTAGAGACTGAGTCCAACCTAACACCAATAGTGGCATTAATGAACAACTTCTGACTACTAAAAAAAGGCCCTCAGCTCAGGCGAAACTGATCAAGGAGGAAGTCACCTATTGGGCTAACTGAAAAAGAGGAAAGGGGGCGAAACAGAGACTTCTGCGGCTGTCCCTACAGAGACTTGGTTGCCTCTGGGCTCAGCGCTGGGATTACACAGGTTGCAACTGCCCCGAATGCAGAAACAGGCTGCTTTCAGGGCTCTCTACCACCTGAACCTTCCCCACGGGAGGGGTGAAACACAACTTAGGTGGAATCCCTCTCTCAAGGAACTCAGATCCCAGGACTTCACAATTTGAAGCCATTAAAACCAGCCTACAACCTTTCCTCTGTCTCCAGCACACACCCAGCAGCAAGAGTCTTCCAAAGTTAAAGGAGCCACAACATCTTTTGCTGGTGGGACCCACAGACAGACAAGCACCACATACTGGGCAGGATGAGAAAAACAGAGAGAAAGACTTCACAGGAAAGCCGTTCAACCTGCTGGGTCCCACACTTAGGGAAATCTGATTAAATGCCCAGACGCCAGCAAAAAATAAATCACACCAGGAAAATTGAAGATATGGCCCAGTCAAAGGAACAAACCAATAGCTCAAATGAGATACAGGAGCTGAGACAACTAATTCTGAATATACGAACAGAAATGGAAAACCTCTTCAAAAACCAAATCAATAAATTGAGGGAGGACATGAAGAAGGCATGGGATCAACAAAAAGAAGAAATGGAAAGTCTGAAAAAGCAAATCACAGAACTTATGGGAATGAAAGACACAGTAGAAGAGATGAAAAAAACAATGGAAACCTACAATGGTAGATTTAAAGAGACAGAGACTAGAATTAGTGAACTGGAGGATGGAACATCTGAAATCCAAAAAGAAACAGAAACTATAGGGAAAAGAATGGAAAAATTTGAGCAGGGGCTCAGGGAATTGAATGATAATATGAAGCGCACAAATATACATGCTGTGGGTGTCCCAGAAGGAGAAGAGAAGGGAAAAGGAGGAGAAAAACTAATGGAAGAAATTATCACTGAAAATTTCCCAACTCTTATGAAAGACCTAAAATTACAGATCCAAGAAGTGCAGCACACCCCAAAGAGAATAGATCCAAATAGGCGTTCTCCAAGACACTTACTAGTTAGAATTTCAGAGGTCAAAGAGAAAGAAAGGATCTTGAAAGCAGCAAGAGAAAAACAATCCATCACATACAAGGGAAACCCAATAAGACTATGTGTAGATTTCTCAGCAGAAACCATGGAAGACAGTGGGATGATATATTTAAATTACTAAAAGAGAAAAACTGCCAACCAAGACTCCTATATCCAGCAAAATTGTCCTTCAAAAATGAGGGAGACATTAAAACATTCTCAGAAAAAAAGTCACTGAGAGAATTTGTGACCAAGAGACCAGCTCTGCAAGAAATACTAAAGGGAGCACTAGAGTCAGATATGAAAAGACAGAAGAGAGAGGTATGGAGAAGAGTGTAGATAGAAGGAAAATCAGATATGATATATGTAATACAAAAGGCAAAATGATAGAGGAAAGTATTACCCAAACAGTAATAACACTAAATGTTAATGGACTGAATTCCCCAATCAAAAGAAATAGACTGGCAGAATGGATTAAAAAACAGGATCCTTCTATATGCTGTCTACAGGAAACACATCTTAGACCCAAAGATAAACATTGGTTGAAAGTGAAAGGTTGGGAAAAGATATTTCATGCAAATAGCAACCAGAAAAGAGCAGGAGTAGCGATACTAATATCCAACAAATTAGACTTCAAATGTACAACAGTTAAAAGAGACAAAGAAGGATACTATCTACTAATAAAAGGAACAATACAACAAGAAGACATAACAATCATAAATATTTATGCACTGAATCAGAATGCCCTAAAATACGTGAGGAATACACTGCAATCACTGAAAAGGGAAATAGACACATATACCATATAATAGTTGGAGACTTCAATTCCCCAATCTCATCAATGGACAGAACATCTAGACAGAGGATCCATAAAGAAATAGAGAATCTGAATATTACTATAAATGAGCTAGATTTAACAGATATTTATAAGACATTACATCCCAAAACAGCAGGATACACCTTTTTCTCAAGTGCTCATGGATCATTCTCAAAGATAGACCATATGCTGGGTCACAAAGCAAGTCTCAACAAATTTAAAAAGATTGAAATCATACACAACACTTTCTTGTATCATAAAGGAATGAAGTTGGAAATCAATAATAGGCGGAGTGCCAGAAAATTCACAAATACGTGGAGGCTCAACAACACACTCTTAAAGAACCAGTGGGTCAAGGAAGAAATTACAAGAGAAATTAGTAAATATCTCGAGGCGAATGAAAATGAAAACACAACATATCAAAACTTATGGGACGCAGCAAAGGCAGTGCTAAGAGGGAAATTTATTGCCCTAAATGCCTATATTAGAAAAGAAGAAAGGGCAAAAATTCGGGAATTAACTGTCCACTTGGAAGAACTGGAGAAAGAACAGCAAACTAACCCCAAAGCAAGCAAAAGGAAAGAAATAACAAAGATTAGAGCAGAAATAAATGAAATTGAGAACATGAAACAATAGAGAAAATCAATAAAACCAGAAGTTGGTTCTATGAGAAAATCAACAAAGTTGATGGGCCCTTAGCAATGTTGACAAAAAGAAGAAGAGAGAGGATGCAAATAAATAAGATCAGAAATGGAAGAGGAGACATAACCACTGACCTCACAGAAATAAAGGAGGTAATAACAGGATATTATGAACAACTTTATGCTAATAGATACAACAATGTAGATGAAATGGACAAGTTCCTAGAAAGGCATGAACAACCTACTTTGACTCAAGAAGACATAGATGACCTCAACAAACCAATCACAAGTAAAGAAATTGAATTAGTCATTCAAAAGCTTCCCAAAAAGAAAAGTCCAGAACCAGACGTCTTCACATGTGAATTCTACCAAACATTCCAAAAAGAATTAGTACCAACTCTGCTCAAACTCTTCAAAAAAATTGAAGTGGAGGGAAAGCTACCTAATTCATTCTATGAAGCCAACATCACCCTCATACCAAAACCAGGCAAAGATATTACAAGAAAAGATAACTGCAGACCAATCTCTCTAATGAATATAGATGCAAAAAACCTCAATAAAATTCTAGCAAATCGAATCCAGCAGCACATTAAAAGAATTATACATCATGACCAAGTAGGATTCATCCCAGGTATGCAAGGATGGTTCAACATAAGAAAATCAATTAATGTAATACACCATATCAACAAATCAAAGCAGAAAAATCACATGATCATCTCAATTGATGCAGAGAAGGCATTTGACAAGATTCAACATCCTTTCTTGTTGAAAACACTTCAAAGGATAGGAATACAAGGGAACTTCCTTAAAATGATAGAGGGAATATATGAAAAACCCACAGCTAATATCATCCTCAATGGGGAAAAATTGAAAACTTTCCCCCTAAGATCAGGAACAAGACAAGGATATCCATTATCCCCACTATTATTCAACATCGTGTTGGAGGTTCTAGCCAGAGCAATTAGACAAGAAAAAGAAATACAAGGCATCAAAATTGGAAAGGAAGAAGTAAAACTATCACTGTTTGCAGACGATATGATACTATACGCTGAAAACCCGGAAAAATCCACAACAAAACTACTAGAGCTAATAAATGAGTACAGCAAAGTAGCAGGTTACAAGATCAACATTCAAAAATCTGTAGTGTATCTATACACTAGCAATGAACAAGCTGAGGGGGAAATCAAGAAACGAATTCCATTTACAATTGCAACTAAAAGAATAAAATACTTAGGAATAAATTTAACTAAAGAGACAAAAGACCTATACAAAGGAAACTACAAAAAACTGTTAAAAGAAATCACAGAAAACCTAAATAGATGGAAGGGCATACCGTGTTCATGGATTGGAAGACTAAATATAGTTAAGATGTCAGTTCTACCTAAATTGATTTACAGATTCAATGCAATACCAATCAAAATCCCAACAACTTATTTTTCAGAAATAGAAAAACCAATAAGCAAATTTATCTGGAAGGGCAGGGTGCCCCGAATTGCTAAAAGTATCTTGAGGGAAAAAAATGAAGCTGGAGGTCTCACGCTGCCGGACTTTAAGGCATATTATGAAGCCACAGTGGTCAAAATAGCATGGTATTGGCATAAAGATAGATATATCGACCAATAGAATCAAATAGAGTGCTCAGATATAGACCCTCTCATCTATGGACATTTGGTCTTTGATAAGGTAGTCAAGCCAACTCACCTGGGACAGAACAGTCTCTTCAATAAATGGTGCCTAGAGAACTGGATATCCATATGCAAAAGAATGAAAGAGGACCCGTATCTCACACCCTATACAAAAGTTAACTCAAAATGGATCAAAGATCTAAACATTAGGTCTAAGACCATAAAACAGTTAGAGGAAAATGTTGGGAGATATCTTATGAATCTTTCAATTGGAGGCGGTTTTATGGACCTTAAACCTAAAGCAAGAGCACTGAAGAAATAAATAAATAAATGGGAGCTCCTCAAAATTAAACACTTTTGTGCATCAAAGAACTTCATCAAGAAAGTAGAAAGACAGCCTACACAATGGGAGACAATATTTGGAAACAACATATCAGATAAAGGTCTAGTGTCCAGAATTTATAAAGAGATTGTTCAACTCAACAACAAAAAGACAGCCAACTCAATTACAAAATGGGAAAAAGACTTGAACAGACACCTATCAGAAGAGGAAATACAAATGGCCAAAAGGCACATGAAGAGATGCTCAATGTCCCTGGCCATTAGAGAAATGCAAATCAAAACCACAAGGAGATATCATCTCACACCCACCAGAATGGCCATTATCAACAAAACAAAAAATGGCAAGTGCTGGAGAGGATGCGGAGAAAGAGGCACACTTATCCACTGTTGGTGGGAATGTCAAATGGTGCAACCACTGTGGAAGGCAGTTTGGCAGTTCCTCAAAAAGCTGAATATAGAATTGCCATACGACCCATCAATACCATTGCTAGGTATCTACTCAGAGAACTTAAGGGCTAAGACACAAACGGACATTTGCACACCAATGTTTATAGCAGCATTATTCACAATTGCAAAGAGATGGAAACAGCCAAAATGTCCATCAACAGATGAGTGGCCAAACAAACTGTGGTATATACATACGATGGAATATTATGCAGCTTTAAGAAAGAATAAACTTATGAAGCATGTAATAACATGGATGGACCTAGAGAACATTATGCTGAGTGAGACTAGCCAAAAACTAAAGGACAAATACTGTATGGTCCCACTGATGTGAACCGACATTCGAGAATAAACTTGGAATATGTCATTGGTAACAGAGACCAGCAGGAGTTAGAAATAGGGTAAGATAATGGGTAATTGGAGCTGAAGGTATGCAGACTGTGCAATAGGACTGGATACAAAAACTCAAAAATGGACAGCACAATACTGCCTAATTGTAATGTAATTATGTTAAAACACTGAATGAAGCTGCATCTGAGCTATAGTTTTTTTCTTAATATATTTTTTTATTTTTATTTTTATTTTTTTCTGTCTACTATCATTTTATTTCTTTTTCTGTTGTCTTGCTATTTCTTTTTCTAAATCGATGCAAATGTACTAAGAAATGATGATCATACATCTATGTGATGATATTAAGAATTACTGATTGTATATGTAGAATGGAATGATTTCTAAATGTTGTGTTAGTTAATTTTTTTTTAATTAATAAAAAAGAAATGAGAAATCCTTCTGTAAAAGCTGTGATGGGCAATGATTCTTAAATTAGCAAAAAGAGGGCTAACACAGATGAGAAGAGGAGATGTTTAGTCTGGAGTATTTATGCCACAGTTCCATTAACCATCTCCTCCCCAGGAACAATGATCTCAGCAGCAAGGTAAGCACTGCATGGCAGTGTAACAAGGAGAAGCCAAGCAAAAGACAGACGGATTTAGGAAGCGTGAACCAGGAGGTGCCCTATAACTAAAAAAAAAGGAAAGATTCTATATGTTCTGAAAACCAAGGGTTTTAGAGAAGATTTATTCTTTCTGAAATTTTCTGATTTTTAAAAAGAGTCCCATTGTGAAGGATTGTCTTCCTGATCACTAGTTCCCAATATATATATTTTCAAGGTGCATGCCATGTGTGACTGTATAGCTGTGAGAAATAGTTGAACCACAGGATTCCATCATGCACTCTGCTAATCTTTCCCCTGAAACTGCCATATGTAGTTGGGAAAATTGTTTCTGCTAAAGAAAAATCTCTTACATCACTCACATTCCTCAGACCTACACCTGATCATTAACAAGGATTTTCTCAATTAACTTCCAAATCAGCAATTAAGGCATAAGAAATATCTACTGCAAATAAAAGGATTATTGATTTTAATTCACTAACTTCTTATAATGATGGATATTAATGATATGTGGCTTTAAACTGCAAAATATGGCTCTCCCTACCAGTTAAATGTGACAAATGGAAAGGAGGAAAAATTAAATGGTTCTCAAGTGGACAAACTGCCAAGATTAGTAATGAAATTGTACAGTATGGCACTACACTTAAAAAAGAGAATATATGCTTTACAAGACAATTTAAAAATGACTCTAGAAATTTATATTTAGGCTTAGTTAAAGCTCATCAGACATACAATGTATGAGTACATTAATTTGAAGGACCATATAAAATTGCAGTAATGGAAAGGGAACATGATATATGAGTAGCTAAGCTACATCCTGACCTGCATAGAGCAGTTCACATGCTGGATCACTTTTTCAGTAAAAAGTATACAGGGGAATGTAGTTTCTTAAATATAATCATGGAAGAGTGGTACGAATAGAAGGCAATAACTTTAATTTATTAAAATAAAAAATGTACAATTTAGTGCCTATCTGCATATGTTCATTTTAGTCTAATAGAATTTGTAATTTTATATACATATACATATACATATACATATACATATACATATACATATACATATACATATACATATACATATACAGAGAAAAAGTCTGCAGTCCACCACTTTTCTTCGCTGACCAGACAACAACATTTTTTTTCACATTGTTCTATCTGGTCAAAGTCACGGCTATCAGGCAAGTTGTGAATGAGTTTTGATAGTCTGGAAAAGACAATACTAGTTCTATGCAATTTTTCATAAAACTTTTTATATCCCCAAGCTAATTGCATTTAGACCTTGTTTAAATTAATCATTCTGTACTCCACAGTATTGTATATAAATGACATCAGCACTTTCCCAAAGGACAACTTCTGTTTATATTTTATCTTTATGAAGTGCTGCTCCTTCTAGACTGCCCTTTCAATGACTGCAAATCAGAAAAAAGTACTTTTCTTTTTTAAATAGGGTCACAGGTACTATTGGGATTCAACTGTGAGAATTGATGAGGATGTTGAGACCCTCATGGTAATAGTGAGTGTTTGTGATGCGTTTCAGAATTTACTAGCCAGTGCATCCCAGTATTTATTCTTCCCAAAGCCAACCGCGTTTGTGCTGAAGTCACTAAATGCACTTAAATCAATGTGATCAAGAATGTGAAAGTGTATTATGTACGTGTGTGAATCACACCCGCTAACTGATTCCCACTTTTCCCATGGAAACGTGTGAGACTGTAAGTTCTTTATTTCTCCTGGAAGGTGTGGATTGTCTATGGATATGACAGATTGGGCATTTCAAGAAGCAGGTTATACATGTATTCAGGCATTTATCAGTGTACCCATGTAACATCCATATGGTAATTTTTACGGTTTCAAAAGAGTTTTCTCATTAATTCTTCATTGGATGCACAAAACAACACCTTGTTGCAGGGATTTGGCAGATATTATGACCCCTCCCCCCCACCAGTTTCACAAGAACAAAAGTCAAGGTTTGGAAAAGCTAAACAAACTCATCAAAGTCATATAAATAGCAAATAGCAGAACTGACTTCTACTGTTCTATATTGTCTTTGATATAAATTCTTCCCAAATACTATGACTTACTTCTTGGCTTGTAACTCAGCCAGAGTGAGGTTTCTGAGGCTCAGAGAATGCTTTTGTTTTTGAGGGGTTATGATAGAGATTCTTTCAAATAAAGGAGCCAGAGTTAGGTCAAGCGATACTCTCATTTCTCTCTTTTGGATGCTCCTCCTGACTGCTTTGTGTACTTTCTTTTCAAATCCCCATCAAATATTAAGTAATCAAAGGGACATTTGACTTCTTCATATGAATTTTTTTCCCTGTAAATAGGTAGCTTTTTATTTCTATATATTCTTGTATATTCATGTACTTAAATCTATTCTTTTCATCAACACCTTAATTTTCCTTTTTCTAATTAATTCGTATATTTGTAATATTTACAAAATATTATTTCATCAACCAATTGTCATATTTCAGTTAGAATTTGTCTCTTATTTGAGGGCCTAAGTCTCTTCTTCTCAAAGTAATGTTCATTCTCCATTATCTGGGAGTAAAATGCAGAGCCAGATTAATGAAAGAATATCACTGGAGAAGGGCTCAAAGATTTTGCATTTAAAGGAAGTCCTCAAGTGAGTTTTACATATGTTATGGTTTGTGAAACATCAGCCCCTCTTTTTGATTTTCCCAAAGTCATAATTAGACCAATTCATTTTTATTCTTATGAAAATGATCACGAACAAGCAAGCCCGTCACATTACTACCACTATACCATACCAAATAATGATAAAGTCAGTAGTATTAAAGTACTTATTTTTCAAAATAATTTAATCTTATCAAATCTTTATGAAAATATTGTAAGGAGGAAGGAAATAGCTTCCCAGAAAATCTTGCAAATGAAAATCAATATTGACTGGAATTCAAGATACAAAAGAACTTTTTTCCATTGTAAGTGTTTCTACAAACTTTACTATGTTAAACTGCCACAAAATGGACCACATGTGTATCCCAAATCTTCAGAGTCCATCATTTCATGGTGATCACTTAGGTTATATAGTGAACTTATATAGTAGTCATTTTAGGCTGGGGGTTTTGGGTTAAATTTGGGTTACTAGTGGTCTCTAATCAAATCAAATCAAAATGTAAAGTGACAAAAATAAGGAGGAAATTGTGAGTAGGCTTAGATCCTTTGTTTCAAAAATGCTTCTAGCATTTAGAATGATCCAATGGTAGAACTGATGGTTTGGGGATATCGAAAACTCCCTGCTATTTGAAATGTTGGAATTGAAACTGAATAAGCAATATGATAGAAGTTATCAATGTACTGATTAAAAATATAGACTATTTGATTTCTATAAAAGTGGCTCTTTTAATTCTTTTCTTAACCTCAGAGTGTTTAGATGTGCCATCTGTCCAGCCAAAGTTATTACCGCTTTCATATTCATTTGTTCTTCCTTGAATGCTAGCAATAATTCATTTGTAGTCTCATTTCTGTAGAACTAATCAGTAAGAAAATATTAAATGAAGTATTATGCTTTGAATTTCCTCATCATGAACATAAGCAAAATCAAATAAAAAATCTTTCTCTCAATTTGTATTAATTAATATAAAGTTTAATAAAATATCATAATTGGTAGGTAATGTAAAGCCATATGTAATTTGGAGAACCTTAGGTTCCTCAGGAAAACTTTCAAACCTGAAATTATCATTGTTTCTACATATTTACTTTTCCCCAATAATTTTCTAGTGATTGATATTTTTAAAATTTATAAGAAGTTTGCATTGAGTTTATAATATATTATTTCATAACAATTTAATTAGCATTTTTGGGATAATCTGGTTGACTATAACGATAGTAAAACAACTGGGAAAAAGTTTTAAAATTTAGTCAACTGTCTTAGTACATTGTTTTTCTAATGAAAAGAATCATGGATTTTCCAAATATTCATTTAAGTACAAACTATATTTTCCCAAATAACCGTATGATGTAAAAAACTCCCATGCAAAAAAGAATTGTAAAATAATGGGTCTTTTTAAGAGAAGTTGTACTTTTCCTTTACTAGCTATTTTTGACAGATAGAAATAATTTGGCATATTTTTATGATGCTTTGTATCATTTACTCTAGACATAGCCATTTCCCCTTGAGAAGCTTTCTAAACAGTCATTGACAGCTACTGAAAAAATGATTGAATGATCTCAACATTTATCTATTGCTCATTTAATAAGGAAATGCATTGGAGATAGGTTAACTTATAATTTAAAGGAACTTCAACAGAAACACACAAAACCAACAAAAACTAATTTTTATTTTCTTAATTAAATGATTTGATAATCAGCAAACTAGAACTGAGGTTATGAATTTTAAAAAATAATATATATGCATTACACAGAGACTCTTTCCCTGAATGTTGTGCTTAATGAAATAAAATATTAAAACAATGCAGCTTTGGAAAATGTTTTAAATGTGATATTGCATTCCAATTCTTTATAATAAACTTTTTTTTTTTTTTGGCATGGGCAGGCATCAGGAATTGAACCCGGGTCTCTGGCATGGAAGGCAAGAACTCTGCCACTGAGCTACTGTTGCTTGCCCCTTTATAATAAACTTTTATCCATCAGGATGAGAAGAATGTGATTGACTTTGAAAATTTTACTCTGATGGATTAAAGTTGCCTTGGGAAAGTGTAATTGTCAAGGGAAGCAAATACAAAGCACTAGCTGGTTCTAAATACAGTAGAGTATTTGCATCATACATAAAGTTCTGGAAAACTTCCTAAGTATCCAAGAAAATATTTTCCCTGGTTCATAGTACTGTACAAAATCTTTGTTTCCACAACTCTTTCTATCAGACATTGCAAATTTATGGACCATTGGCTATATTTAATGTTTTGTTCAGTCTACATTTTTTTCTCTTCTTTTTGTTTACATTTTAAAATGATAGGGCATTTAAAAATTAGGAAACTTCATTAAAAATTCCAAAAGTCTTGTATTACTTGCAAAAATCAAAGTTCAGTCTTCATTGGGCCCAACTTCCCAAATGACATCCATCCATTCAACCATCCATGCAACCTTCCACTCAAGCAACAAATGATTATTGAGTCTAACTCTGTGCCAGGCATCAAGTTAAGAATCGGGAATATAAAAGTTCCCGCTGTCAAGAAGCTTCCTTCTTGGTAGAGGAGGGAAGCATTTTCCAGTTTGCCACAAATAGCATCCCTCCTTTCCTTATTTATGTGTTCTTCTTGGTTTAAATTTTTAATTTCATGTCTCTATACTTGAAGTGAAAAGATAACGAAGTGAAATCTAAAGTGATTATTATTTTAAAAGTTAGTGTTTTGATGTTACTTTGAGGACTTAAAATTAAAATCTGATACCTAAATTATAAGGCTAAAACTACAATTTTAAAAACTGACAAGGGTTGTAAATACTGATTGTATTTATGATAGTCATAAATAGTTAACTAAATAGTTATTTTAGTTAACTAAAATAAATTCTTTATTTTCTTTTCACTTATTCAATTTTAATAAAATATTTACAGAGCTTTAACAATGTATTCTAAACACATACATGAGATGTGACCCCTTCTCTTAAGGTAAAACAGCAAATATAACACAGTATGATAGTTACTATAATGAAATTTACATATGTAATTCAGAGAAGAGAGAAAGGAAGACCAAATCTTTTTTGAGAATTCAAGGAGACCTTAGAGAAGAAGAAACATTTGCTTGCCTGTAAAAAAAGAAATGTGGGCAAGGAAGATAATTTTTCCTGTATCCTAATTTTTTTATGCCAAGTTTTAAAGTTGGTACTTGGAACCCAGTATGAGTATTTCCACATCGTGATTAGATCTTTAGGCCAAATCATAATGTAACTGCAAGATCTGTATTATTCAAGCATGTAATCAAAACAATAAAGAATCTAACTTCCATATAACATACTTCTTTA
Source organism: Tamandua tetradactyla (assembly GCF_023851605.1). Taxonomy (NCBI): domain Eukaryota; kingdom Metazoa; phylum Chordata; class Mammalia; order Pilosa; family Myrmecophagidae; genus Tamandua; species Tamandua tetradactyla. The sequence goes on along the minus strand of NC_135327.1, from coordinate 128,151,414 downwards.
ATGGCAATGACTCAGAATGTTGACTCGGTCTTATAGAAATAAGTCTTCTGCCTAAGGTGATAGCCTAGATTGTTGTTCTGTTCTGCTTTTCCATGTAAAACAAAGAGGAAGTGGAGATAGCCAGGTAGCTGAAGATGAATTAGATGGAAATGGGTGAGATGGAATTGTAGAGGATAAGAAATGGAGAGAAATGAAAAAGTTTTGGGAGTAGCTAAGTAGTAATCTGGCCATCCACTGATTTTATCCCATCTACTATTCTTGGCATTGAAAGTTTCCGAACTATTGGGAAAGGAGAAATGGTGCTCTTGAGTTGTGCTAGCTAATGTGAAAGCCACCTGGCACATGTAGCTAATTAAATTTGAATTAATTATAATTAAATACTATTAAAATTCAGTTCCTCAGTTGCAATAGCCACATTTCAAGTATCAATAACTACATGTGGCTCATGGCTACCTACTGGACAGCAGAGGTATAAAATATTTCGTTACAGAAAGTTCTATTGGGTAGTGCTTCTTTACAGCAGGGGTTGTCAAACATTTTCCTTAATAGTCAATATTTTAGGCTTCGTTGGCCACCTATGGTCTTTGTTTCATATATGTATATATATTTTTACAAGTTTTTAAAAATGTAAAAGCCATTCTTAGCTCATAGTAGGTTCAAGGATAAAAGTTTTTTGCTTGGTCCTAGGATAGTTATTTATGCTTATGTTAAACTCTCAGCAAGAACTTGGGTATGGTCCCCTTTTGCCCCTACTAAGGAATGTTACTGGTCTTTAGAGTTCTTCCACTACATCCTGGTATGCAGGGAAACAACCTGTATTTCAATGATCATGATGATGTTACCTGAGAAAAGATACTACAATATGATTACTTATAAGCATCAATCTTTTCATCCATGGAAGTTTTACATTAATAAATTACTGGAAAATATGTGAAAGGTTTATATGCTCTGTTACAATCTCATTGCAATTAATCTAAAAAGACATCTTCTAAATGTTTAATGTGGTGAGGTGGAACCTGTCATAGGGTATTTGTGTTCATTACAAACATGATCTTAGTTGATATTTACAGTGATGATTAAAATGCATGCATATACTCTACACTATGAAAATTTGATGTTATTAAATTAAAAATATTTGATTTTATATTTCCTTGTTAGCTAGTCCTCACCACCTGCAAGAATAATTTTATGGTTTTAAATCTTAATTTTGATTTAGAAATAAGAAGGTAAAATTTGGGGACATTGTTTGAAATGTTAATGCATTTAATTCAATGATATTTGTTGAATGTCAACTATGTGCCAAGCACTATGCTAAGCATTGTGGGGGCATAAAATCAGTTGCATAATTCCTGGCCTCAAGGAACTCACCCCACAAGAAGAAGACAGATATGTCAACTTGCAAAGCAATGTATAAAATGTTGTATCAGTTGTTCAAGAAAAAGATGTGGCAGCCTGGAGCAAAGAGCCATGTTAGATTAGCATTTATAAAATGTTAGGAGAGAAGAGAAGAAGGATTTCTAATCTCTTCTGGGATTTTCTGGAGGAATAGAGTAGTTTGGAAATTAGATGGAGTCAAGGTATGCTGAGAGAACAAATATCATGAATAAATATATGGTGTGTATACTTGGCAAAAATGAGTATCTGGAGAAAGTTGAGTAGTGTAGCTTGGCTTGAGTAGAAAGTTCAAGGTAGGATGTATGGTGGTTTGAAGCTGTATAAACCCCAGACAAATATTTTCTTAGATTTATTACATTTCTGTGGGTGTGGACCCATCGTAAGTAAGACCTTTCAATGAAGTCACTTCCATTAATTTGTGTCCACCTCAATCAAAATGGATCTTGACACTATTACTGGAGTCCTTTATAAGAGAATGAAATTCAGGCAGAATAAGAAAGAGAAGGAAAAAGAAAACAGGAGGCAAGAAGCTGAATCTGGAAGAGAAAGGAGAGACCAGGAGATGCTGCCATGTGCCTTTGCCATATGACAGATGAGCCAAGGATTGCTGACAGCCAGCCCCAGAATGCTACAAACTTCAAGGGTATTACCTTGATGAGGTCTTGATGTGGACTTTCTTTTGGCTTCAAAACTATAAGCTAGCAAATTCTCATTATTTAAGTCAACCCATTTCATAGTATTTGCTTAAGCAGCCTAGGAAACTAAAACAGAAGGTAAGATATGTGGCTAGAAATATTGAAAGCTATGGTAAAATAGGCAATGTAATGAATTAAAACATAGTTTGAACTTAACTTTGTCAGGAAGATGATTCTAGCAAATAAGTTATAAGACAGATTGGAGGAAAGAATGAAGGTACGGAGATGCTCTAGGAAGCAATTTCCAACATTAAGGAAGATGGTAATAAAAGCCTATATTAGAACAAGTAGCACTAGAATAGAAGAGACAGGATTCTAGGGGATTTGTGGGTAAATTGGAAAGGATTTGATCAATTGCTTTGGGGTAAAGCAAAAAATTGAAAAAAGCAGGCAACTCCAAATTTACTAGCTCAGTGTCTAGGTTAGTTTTGAAACTGTTACAGAAGAAGCAAGGAAGAGAATAGTTTTTTTTTTTTTTTTTTTAGCTTTTTTATTGTATAGCATAACATATATACAAAGCAACGAAATAAAAAAGCAATAGTTTTCAAAGCACTCTTCAACAAGTAGTTGCAGGAGAGATCCCAGAGTTTGTCATGGACTACCATACAATCTTCTCAGATTTTTCCTTCTAGCTGCTCCAGAATGTAGGCGGCTAGAAGGCTTAAATATTTTTTTATCGCCACAATTGCCTGGTTTTTTTGTGAAAAATAACATATATACAAAAAAGGAATAAATTTTAAAGGACCGCACCACAATTAGTTGTAGAATATATTTCAGAGATTGACATGGGTTACAATTCCACGATTTTAGGTGTTTACTTCTAGCTGCTCTAAGATTCTAGAGACTGATAGATATATCAATTTAATGATTCAGCAATCATATTCATTTGTCTCCTCTGTATAACTCCATCACTTTTGTTCTTTCTATCCCTCTCTTTAGGGGTGTTTAGGCTATGGCCATTCTAACTTCTTCATGTTGGAAGGGTCTGTCACAAATATAGGGTAGGGGATGGAGCTATCTGGAGTGGCTGGGCCCTCTAGGTTTCAGAACTTATCTGGTCCAGGGACCCAGCTGGAGGTTGTAGGTTTCTGGAAAGTTACCCTAGTGCATGGAACCTTTGTGCAATCTTAAATATTGCTCTAGGTGTTCTTTAGGATTGGCTGGAACGGTCTTGGTTGGGGTTTGGCAGGTTATGATAGGTAGCAAGGTCTAAGAATAACCTCCAGAGTAGCCTCTCCACTGTATTTGAATTCTCTCTGCCACAGATACTTCATTAGTTACACTTCTTTTCTCTGTTTTGGTCAGGATGTAATTGTTGATTCCACAGTTCCAGGTCTGAATTCATCCCTGGGAGTCCTCTCCCTTGTCTCCAGGGAGACTTTCACCCCTGAATGTCACGTCCTACATAGAGGGGAGGGCAATGATTTTGCTTGCAGAGTTGAGCTTAGAGAGAGTGAGGCCACATATGAGCCACAAATGAGGTCCTCCAGAAGTAACTCTTAGTCATACCTATAGGTAGGCTAAACTCTGTTGCATACATAAACTTCACAAGAGTAAGTCTCAAGATTAAGGGTATGGCCTATTGATTTGGGTGCCCCTAATATTTCAACACAGTATCAGGGGATTTACTGATGGTAATGTTTAATAGTTCCACATTTTTTCTCCCACCTCTCAAGGGACTTTGCCAATGCTTTTTGATATCTGTTTAATATACTCTAGGATGTATCCAGGCATTACCTTAAGCTATACAGGATTAAAGACCCTCATTCTTATTCTGGGCTCCCTCTGTTTAGTTAGATTATGTGCTAATCTAAATTTTGATTCCAGACAAAATTTTGATTCCAGACCAAATAAATCTTTCTTCCTTTGGTCTCAAAGAGTATGTGAGGTTCTAAAATACAGACAGTGTCTTCCTTACCCCTGTGCTCTGAATTACTTTAACCCCAACTTGATCAGCTTCATTCTTATCTCTAAATATCACGCTTTATATATATAAAATAGCCTCTCAAAATCCAGAAATGATAATTACCACTCTGGACTAAACATGTCTGCTATAAAAGCTTAAAATCTGGGTCACCGTTTTCTTGTACGCATTTTCTAAAGGAGACCTTACCATTGTTGTTCTTTTGTTTCTGGTTTATTTTACCACACCATATGTCCCACACATTCATTTACATCGTTACTTGCCTCAAGACTTCATTCCTTTTTTGTAGCAGCACAACATTCGTTTATAAGTATACATCATTGTTTACCAATCTACTTCTCAGACAGTGCATCCCTCAGCCACCTGCACTCATCAGGATTCATGTATAGTGCCCAAAGCCCATAGTCCATCAACACTCTCAATTTTAGGTAATTTCGTTGTTCCCAAGAGAAAGAAAACCAATAAACACACCCTTGCCAAATAGAAAATCTAAACCTCTTCTTTTTTTTTTTTTTTGATTTAGGATTTTAAAAATTTATTTATTAATTAAAAAAATTAAGAACAAGCAAACAAAAACATTAAACATTAACATATAATTCTGTTATACATATATATTCAGTAATTCTCAATATCATCACAGTTGCATATTCATCATTTCTTAGAACATTTGCATCAATTCAGAAAAAAGAAATAAAAAGACAACAGAAAAAATAAAACAATAACAGAAAAAAAAGATTATACATACCATATCCCTTACCCCTTACTTTCATTTATCACTAGAATTTCAAACTAAATTTATTTTAACATTTGTTCCCCCTATTATTTATTTTTATTCCATATGTTCTACTCATTTCTTGACAAGGTAGATAAAAGGAGCATCAGAGACAAGGTTTTCACAATCACACAGTCACATTGTGACAGCTATAACATTATTCAATCATCCTCGAGAAACATGGCTACTGGAACACAGCTCTACATTTTCAGGCAGTTCCCTCCAACCTCTCCATTACATCTTGAATAAGAAGATGATATCTACTTAATGCATAAGAATAACCTCCAGGACAACCTCTCAACTCTGTTTGGAATCTCTCAGCCATTGACACTATGTCTCATTTCATTCTTCCCCATTTTGGTTGAGAAGGTTTTCTCAATTCCTTGATGCTAAGTCTCAGCTCATTCTAGGGTTTTTCTCAATCCCTTGATGCTGAGTCTCAGCTCATTCTAGGATTTCTGTCCCATGTTGCCAGGAAGGTCCACACCCCTGGGAGTCATGTGCCACGTAGACAGGGGGAGGGTGGTGAGATTACTTGTTGTGTTGGCTGGAGAGAGATAAACCTCCTCTTAACTCATGTCTCTCCCCCCATTATTTACCTCTGTTGTTACTGTGGTAGTGCTGATGTTTTCCTTTTAAACATAGACCATAGCATGCAATAGCAGTTTTCCCCCTGTACCCTGGACTTAAACACTCTTTGTACATGAATCATACTTTTGAATTATTTCTTGCAAGAACTAATTTACATTTCTAGTGTTAATCAATGGGACATGTAGGTGTATACGACCCCTTTCAATCTTGTTCATCTTCAATATGGTAATATTATTTATAGACCCACTACAGAACCACCTTCACTTCTATCTATTCCCTTACATTGGAGTTCAACCACATTAGCTACCTGTTAACCCACATTTTGTTAATCCACTCATCTATTGATGGGCATTTGGTTTGTTTCCATCTTTTGGCAAATGTGAATAATGCTGCTATGAACATTAGTGTGCAAATGTCTGTTTGTGTCATTACTTTCAGCTCTTCTGAGTATTTACCCAAGTAGTGCTATTGCTGGGCCATAGGGCAACTTGATATTTAGTTTCCTGAGGAACTTCCAAACAGTCTTCCTTAGTGGCTGCACCATTACATTCCCACCAGCAGTGCATAAGTGTCCCAGTTTCTCCACATCCTCTCCAATATTTATAGTTTCCTGTCTGTTTAACAACAGCCATTCTGATAGGTGTGAGGTGGTATCTCAGTGTAGTCTTGATCTGCATTTCCTTTATAGCCAGTGAAAATGAGCATTTCTTCATGTGCTTTTGAGCCATCTGCATTTGCTCTTCAGAAAAATGCCTGTTCAAATCTTTAGCCCATTTTATAATTGGGTTGTTTGTTCTTTTGTTGTTGAGTTGTATGACTTCCTTGTGTATATAGGATATCAAACCTTTGTCTCATAAGATTTCCAAATATTTTCTCCCATTGAGTTGGCTGCCTTTTCACCTTTTTGGCAAAGTCTTTTGAGGTGCAGAAGCATTTCATTTTGAGGGTTTCCCATTTATCTATTTTTTCCTTTTTTGCTTGTGCTTTTGATGTAAAGTTTAGGAAGTTACCTCCTATTACTAGGCCTTGAAGATGTTTCCCTGCATTTTCTTCTGGAAGCTTTATGGTGCTAGTTCTTGTATTTAGTTGTTTGATTCACTTTGAGTTAATTTTTGTAAAGGGTGTAAGATAGGAATCCTCTTTCATTCTTTTGGCTATTGATATCCAGTTTTTCCATGCCCATTTATTGAAAAGACTACTTTATCCCAATTCAGAGGATTTGGGGGCCTTGTCAAAAACCAGTTGATCATAGATTTTGTGGTCTATTTCTGCATTCTTGGTCAATGGTTTTATCTTTGTGCCAGTACTATGCTGTTTTGATCACTGTGGCTTTATGATAGGTTTTAAAGTCAGGGAGTGTTAATCTTACAACTTTGTTCTTTTTTAGGATGCTTTTAGCTATTCAGGGTCTCTTTCACTTCCAGATGAATTTGGTAACTAGCTTTTCCTAGTCTTCAAAGTAGGTTGTTGGAATTTTGATAGATAATTGTGTTGAAACTGTAGATCAGTTTGTGTAGAATTGACATTTTAACTGTATTTAGCCTTCCTATCCATGAGCAGGGAATGCCTTTCTACTTATGCAGATCTTCTTTGATTTTTTTAGCAATGTTATGTAGTTTTCTGGGCACAAGTCCTCTATGTCCGTAGTTAAATTCATTCTTAAATACTCGATTCTTTTAGTTGCTATTTTCAATGGATTTTTTTTCCTTAACTGACTCCTCAGTTAGGTCATTGCTTGTGCATAGAAATGTTTCTGATTTTTGCACCTTAATTTTGTACCCTGCCACCTTGCTGAATTTGTTTATTAGCTCAAGTAACTTTGCTGTAGAATTCTCAGGATCTTCCAAGTATAGTATCATGTGATCTGCAAATAATGAAAGTTTAGTTTTTCCTTTCCAATTTGGATACCTTTTATTACTTTATCCCACCTGATTGCTCTAGCTAGAACTTCTAACACAATTGTGATGACAGTGGGCATCCTTGTTTTGTTCCTGATCTTAGGGGGGAAGCTTTCAGTCTCTCTTCATTAAGTATGATGCTGACTATTGGTTTTTGGTTTTGGCATGAGCAGGTACTAGGAATCGAACTCAGGTCTCTGGCATGGCAGTTGAGAACTCTGCCATTGTGCCACCATTGCCTGCCCTGCTTTTTTTTTTTCATATATTCCCTTTATCATATTGAGGAAGTTACCTTTAATTCCTATCTTTTGGAGTGTTTTTTATCAGAAAAGGATGTTGAATTTTGTCGAATGCTTTTTCAGATTCAATAAAGATGATCATGTGATTTTTCCCTTTTGATTTGTTAATGTTCTGTATTACATTAATTGATTTTCATGTGTTGAACCGTCCTTGCATTCCTGGTATAAACTCCACTTGGCTGCCAGTGTATAATTCTTTTACTGTCTTGTTGGATTTGTACTGCTAATATTTTGTTGAGAATTTTTGCTTCCATGTTCATTAGGGAGATTGGCCTGTAGTTTTACTTCCTTGTAGTATCTTTACATGGTTTTAAAATGATATTAGCTTCATAAAATGAGTTAGGTTGAGTTCCTTTTTCCTCTATTTTTTGGAAAAGTTTGAGCAGGATTGGTGTTACTTCCTTTTGAAATGTTTGATAAAATTCCCCTGTGAAGCCATCTGGCCCTGGGCTTTTCTTTGTAAGAAGACTTTTGATGACTGATTGAATCTCTTTACTTGTGACTGGTTTGTTGAGATCTTCTATTTCTTGTTGTTTGTTTGTATCCTCCCTCTTTTTTTGTCAGTCTTGCTAGTCACCAATTAATTTTATTGATTTTCTCAAAGAACCAACTTTTGGTTTTATTGATTCTTTCCATTGTTCTTTTGTTTTCCCATTCATTTACCTCAGCTTAATCCTTGTTGTTTCTCTCCCTTTATTTGCTTTGGGGTTAGTTTGCTGTTCTTTCTCCAGCTCCTCCAGGTGAGCAGTTAAGTTCTCAATTTTTGCTCTTTCTTGTTTTTTAATATAAGCATTTAGGGCAATAAATTTAAAGCAATAAATTTCCCTCTCAGCACAGCCTTTGCCACATCCATGAGTTCTGATAAGTTGTATTCTCACTTTCATTCATCTCCAGATCACTACTGATTTCTCTGGCAATTTCTTCTTGAACCCACTGGTTGTTTAAGATTGTGTTATTTAATCTCCATATATTTGTGAATGTTCTCATTCTTTGGTGGTTATTGAGATCCCACTTCATTACATTATGATCAGAGAAAGTACTTTGAATTATTTCAACGTTTTTAAAATTATAAAGACCTGTTTCATGCACCAGAATATGACCTATCCTGGAGAATGTTCCATGAGCACTAGAGAAGAATGTTGGGTTGGGGATGTTATGCTGGTGCTTGTGAACATGGGTGGCCAGCAGCCAGGGAGGATGTAGTTGTGAGGGTGCACCAGTCTGGGGGCTACAACCCTGGTGTGCACTGATTTAGAGTGCCAGGCCCTTTGTGTGCATGTGCAGAGCTAGGGCAGTGGGTCAATGTTATGCCTTCCTGGGCTGGGGGCAGATTTGACCCGGCTGCACAGGGAAGCATAACTGAAAGCCTTGTACATGCATTGGTCTAGGAGTGCCATAAACTGATGTTCCCACACCTGAGGGGCTTTACTGGGGGCTGAGTGCATGTGTGCAAATCAGATTGTGGTTTCAAAGTGCACTCCAGCATTTACTGGTTGTATGACCTTGAATGACTTAAGTTTTCTGTACCTTGCTTTCCTCTTCTAAAAAATATGGTACTAATACAATTGTTTCATAGGGTTGCTATGACAATTAAATGAGATATGACATGTAAAGAGCCCACGGTAGTGCCTTGTATTTGTTAGGTACTTAAGTGTATTGTTAATTATTTTAAGAAAAAGCCAGAGTTTCATAAAACTCATGTATTAGCATTTATCTTTGAAATGGAAGTTTCTGACATAGCTGGACACAAACCTGTGGGAATTTAATAAGCATAGAGTTTAATTTCATATTTGGGCTTTAACTGGTGCATAGTGCCAAAACCTTTATCCTGAGAGAATCTACTGGTAACATGTGTTTTCACAAACAAGGGTTAACATGAATTTATGCAGGTCCTTGACCTTATGCAGCAGATGTAAATATTGTATAAAATTTACCAAGCGGCATTAACTATATTAGATAACTGTGGACACAATTGAAATGCTTCATTCTCAGAGCTTTATTAAGACATTGTTCAGACAAACAACAAACAAGAATTTAAGACCATATTAGTATACATATGGGATCTTTAGGGACATTTAGTAATAGCTTATCTTTTTTTACTTATTGGAAATTTTGGCTTTACTAGCAGGTGAAGTTAAAAATCAGCTTTATGTTGTCTAATTCAATTTTCAAACCCTGACTATATAAAACTCATAGGCTGGTAGCATTGTGTATGTAAATTAAAGATTACTTTAATCTTCGGTGACAGAGATTTATGAAATATTGCTTTAAATTTGTGCTTCATGTGGTAAAGCAAATTGAGTTTATTTTATAGACAAAAGCAATTTGAGGAAACCCATAGATTACTTCGGCCACTGAAAGGTATAAATTATCTCTAACTAAACTTCGTCAGTACTGTATGTTGAGCTATTTAGATAAAACATATTTTTGACATTTATTGCAGAATGATACCTTCTTCTAGACTCCTGCATTCTGCAGAGTTGAGTATGGAATGAATCATTAAGGGAATTAGTAATCCTTCTCTTGACATGAATTGCATTTTCTGAGGATGTGAAAATCGGAATGCATTTTTCTAAGTAAATTATTCTGAAACAGTATCCAAACCTATCATGATGAATTTGAGGTATGCCAAAACGTTAAAAGACCCACATACATAATTTCTAGGCAAATTTCCTTCTGTTTTTTAGGATTTTTAATGTATATTCATTCCCACAGGGTGTAAGCCCACGTCAAGTATGTAAATCACTCTGCTGACAATACTTGCTCATAGGCAGTATGGCAGTTCTTATAGACTCTCCAGTATGGCAGTTCTTATATGAGACTTTCCAGTGAACTTCCCATCACCAATGATGGTGTTGCCATTATTATTTACCTCCTCAAATCAGCAAAAAGACATCTATTTTGAAGACAGCTCTGTACTAAAAAGAAAAACACGCATGTTGTAAGACCCCAAGGGGCAAAACATTTAAGGGTCAGCAGAATCTAGTGTGTCTACAAGTATGAACATAAAAACACAGGCAAACAATTGCAGTGCTCAGTCACTGGGGAAGCATGAAGGATGCAGAATGGGTAGATGGTTTAAAAAAACACTGTAACTAGATCCAGGAAAATTATTATGCAGCAATAGTCACAAGCAAATTAATGCAACAATCAAATGGATCTATATAGCAGCTGCCATTAAAGAGCACTTTAATTTAATAATCTAATTATGAGTCTTATTGGCTGCCTCTAATTGGGAAGAAGATAACAGACTTTTGAGTAACAGTTCTCTCTTTTTTTTTTTTTTTGCAAAAAATGTTTATCTAGCCAAACCTAACTCAAAATACTACACTCTATATTATTTTCATTGAACTGCCATGGCCCTCACAAGCATAGCACATGGCCCTCCGTTCTAACTGAAATAATTCAAACCATAGTTCTTTTTGTCAAAATACTTCTGGTAGAGATGTCAAAAAACAATAGATTCATTAATGTAGTTACCAAAGAAATTTCTACCATGATGACCTTTGCCCTTTCATAATTAATATTCATCCATTTATATTTTTATTTATTATTTATATATGTGGACTTATTTCCACTGGGTTTCCTTGTTTCTTTGTGCTCTTCCTTCACTTGCTTGTATCTTCTTTCCTACCTTCTGCTAAAATTGGTAATTTCTTCCTTATTCACATTTTTTAATTTCCTTTGCTGGTTAAAATGCCATGCACTGTATATTTTCAGTTACCTTTATTTTTTCTTAAGTTTAGGGGTTAGAAATATTTTCTCTAAACTTCAACATTTGTCTATGGTATCACTATTTTCTCCAACAAGATTAGAACCTTGCTATGCCATAATTTTTCACTGAGTCTTTCCATTTTCCTTATTATTTATTTCTAAAATTTTAGTCCCACCTTTATTTAACATAACATTTACAGTCAAACATAAGCAAAATTTACCAACAAATTATTAATCAAGTCAATTTTTTTTTGCATTCTATTCATGACTTCTAGGTTCTCCTTCCTGCTCGCTAAAGTTTATCATTTTGTAAACTCTTAAACTCTGAGAATCTGGAACTATCTTATTTCATCCTTATTCTTCAAAGTAGCCTAGTTGGGTGCAGGACTCTAGGTTGACAATCTCTGCCCCCCAGGGCATTGAAAATAGGATTCAGTTGTGTTCTGGCATCTATTGTAGTTCATGCTATCCTAATAAATTTTCCTTTGTAGGTAATCTGTCTTATCTTTCAAGTAATTTTAAAGATGTTTCCTTTATTCCTGATATCCTGAAATTTTAACATGACATATCTAGATATGTATTTATTTTTGTACATACTTCTTAGTACTCTAGATTTGCTTTTAATTTGCTTATTCATGACTTTCATTAGTAGTGGAAAGTTTTGAGCCACCAGCTCTGCAAATTTCACTGTTCCGCAATTTCCCTTATTCTTTTCTTCTGGAACTTTTATTAGACTATCATTCTACCTTCCATGTCTTGAATTTCTTGCTCCTATTTTTTAATTTCACCTTGCTCTCCTGAATTCTGGGTGAATTTATGAGTGTTGTAATGAACATGGGTGGTGCCCAGCCCAAATGCTTTGAACTCCCTTTTATCAGCTCTGGGTTCCAACCCCCACCTTTTGTATGCTTTACTGTTAACTGCTACCTTCTGTTACAATCAGAGTACAGTCCCTCGGCTCTGGATCAGACTAAATCTAGGACTTTGTATGAAAATGTTCTCTTATTTGGCTACTTTTTTGAAGATTTTGAGCAAGCCAAAATCTGGTTTAGAATCTGCTTCCAGGAGAAGGCAAATCAAGGTAAATATACTTTTTTGATAAATTCTGTTTGTGGCTATATCCATTCTATATTATATCTCATATAGTGAGTTATTTTTAATGTATATATATGTAAATATACACAAATGCACACACATATGCACACAGATATTTCAGAATTTCCAGTTGGCTCTTCTTTTTTGAAAATTAGCAGGATTTATTATCATACAAAACAAGAGGTCCCAGTTTCCAAGTGGAGTGACTCCAGGATGGATTAATTCATTCTCTTACAAACCCAGAAGCTCAAATAACATAAAGCAGAAATGTGGGCCTATTTCTAAGAAGGCATCAGCAGGGGAAGAATATACTGCAGGCTTAATCACCTAGTGATTACAGAAAGCCAGAGCATGGACACTCATAAGAGTTCATTTTAAAATATACCTAAATATTTTAAATACATCTTTTGTGAATTTTATTTTTTATAACTATCTTAATTTTAACACATAGAGTAACTGTTAGTAACACATAGTTACTGTTAGTAACACATAGAGTTAACAAATAGTGTAACTACCACCAGCCCCAGGACACAGAATCTTTAGTGAACTCTCAGGAGCAACTCTCTTGGATCAATTGATTTCCAAGTTTAATCCCTTGGGAAGAGGCAACAGTTTGGAAGTTCTTTTAAATTTCATTTCTGGGAATTTCTGAGCCCTTTCCTTATACTTCTCATAGCCTATATATTAACCAGCCAGTTCAGTTCCATCCATTCTTTTGTCAATTACAAGAAGACCCGATTCCAAGTATTTTATCTTATTGTTTACATAAAATAGGTTTGGGGACACTGTCAATTTCTGCATGTTTGGTTTCTTGATCTAAAAGTCATATCAATGTAGTTTTAAAAGAGGGAGATTCCTTAGAAAAGTCTTTCTAGTGACTCTGTGTACCCTTGTAGGTGATCTCCTTTACTGGGTTTGAGGGGTAGTCACTCAGGCTATGTGTTATAGGCCTTTTCTATTTTCATTTCCTTTTAAGCAGGACATATGGCAACACTATCCTATCTTGGACCAACCTACACACTTACAGAAAAATGTCAGGGATGAAATCAGAATAGCGTAAGTGTCCATATCACTCCTATTAGGGCTCTCAAAGTGTAATTTTAATGCCACCAATGGAGTCTGCCTCCTTTTGGGAAAATCCTTCATGACCATTAATAACAACTAAAGAATATTATTTTTGGCTTCTGTTTCATGACAGAGTCAACACAAAATGTACATGACATATTAATGATCTGGAATTAAAGTTATAGACATGGTCTGAATATAATACCCTGAGGAAGTTCTTACCTCGACTGGGTATGTGTTGGGCTCTCTAGTTCCTGGATTGCCTTCCTGAAAGCAATGGTGGGTGTCTGGGGTAGATGTCCAGATTAATGCACCTAATGGTCAAACAAATGAAGACAAGTGATCCAGGAGCACACACACCAGGTCTGGGACAATGTTTATAGTGAGGAACCAGCTGATATAGGAAGACCAAGAGATTTTCAGTTACCCTGGACAGTGCCACTATGGGCAAGCACCCAAAAATTTAACAAAGATAGATATTAAACTCCGAGAAAGAGTCCCTGGCTCTTACAGCCACATGGCACATAAACTGGGTTGGGGGCCAAGTGACGGGGTCACACTCTGTGATGTGATAAAACCTTGGTCATAAGCACGAATATGCCATGTAAGTATTTTTGATTGGGAGAGTACAAACTCTTCTCATATGATCAGGAACTGGAGTCCAAGCCTTGCAGTAATAGATCTATAATAGACTATACCACTGGATTCCAGTCCCACCCACCACTGCCTTCGCATTCTCACAGAACTGAAAGCCCTTTGTGCTTGACTGTATCTCTTTTCCATGGAGTGGTTTCAGTCACCAATGGGTCCTGCTTTTCTCTGGAAAGCCAGCCCACTGGGGATCAGTCTTAGGAAAGTTAACTCTTATCTTCTTTAAAATCCCTGAAGAGAAATGCTGAGAAAATATGTGATTTGAAAGGAAGCATCAAAACAAATTTCTGGAGATGATGTTTTTACTTGGAGATGATCCCTTTATGAAAAAATAAGATATCACCGAGGTAGTGGCATAGGTTTATATTTTGATGGTGAAGCAGCAATGATTGGATGGTGTAAAGGCTTTATGCGTTAAGTTCAATTTGAAAACTCTGAAATTGAAGTAGTAATACACTTGTCTGTTCACAGACAATCTCTTGCATGTAAAGGTTTACCTGGAGATTTGGAGTCCACATTAAATAACATTGTCAAAATGATAACTATCAAAATTCAAGCCTCTACAATCCAGTTTTATTTTCTGCTTTAGGAAATGTAATGGGAATCAGAACACAATTCCTAGTGTTTCAAACTGAAATGTGCTGATTATAAAAAGGAAGAGATGTGTCAAGTATTTTTGAATCACAAGAAGTGACACGTATTGTTTTTGTTTCCTAGCTGTGAAAACAAATATGGTTTAATGAAATGGCTTTCAACAGAAATGTATTGGCTCGCAGTTTCAGGGACTATGAGGCTGGCTCCTTCCTGGAGTGTGTCTCTTCTGCTGGCCAACAGTCTTTGGGGCTCCTGGCTTTTCTGACACATGACAGTTTACATGGCAGTGCCTCTTCGCTTCTGAGTTCTATTGACTCCAAGCTTCTTACTTATTTCATGGCTTACTCTCTCTGTTTCCAATTTCCTTTGCTTCAGTCATACTGAATTAAGGCCCTCTCTCATTCTGTTTTGTGTTTTGTTTTGGCATAGGCAAGTTCCAGGAATCAAACCTGGATCTCTGGCATGGCAGGCGAGAACTCTGCCACGCTCCCTCATTCCATTTTGGCACGTCTTAGCTAATAACATGTCCAAAGGTCCATTTCCAAACGGATTCTCACCTAGGACCAGGGGTTGGGACCTGAGCATGTCTTTTGGGAAGGGGATGATTCAAATCTATACACACACACACACACACACACACACTCACACACACTCACACATTTGTGTGTGAGTGTATCTGTGTGATTCTCACTTGGGAAATACATTGAAGAAGAGTTATTGGCTTCAAAAAAATGACTTACCTACTGGAAATTTTGAAGCATTCAACTGAAATGAAAGGAAATTCTGAAGCTGGTGAAAAAAATGAATATGTATATTGAAAAGGTTGGTAGCCAAAATTTAGCTTTGTAAAAACAAAGTTAAAATGGCTTTTTAACAATATTTAATTGAGGTTATAATTTGAATCGTAAACACCAAATTATTAAAATTCATAGAGAACTATCTATGTAATCTATAGAGAAAGCTTCATTGTGTGTGTTTTACTAAGAAACTTTTAAATTTTAGAATAGTTTTAGATTTATAGAATATTTGGAAAGCAGTGCAGCATTCCCATATAATTCATACCCCATTTTCCTATTATTATTTTACATTAGTATGCAACATTTATTACAATTAATAAAGAAGTATTGGACATTGTCATTAATTAATGTCCTTACTTTTTACCTAATGTCCTTTTTCTGTGATAGTTAGGTTTAGGTGTCAACTTGGCCAGGTGAAGGTGTTTAGATCTATTGCTGTGGACATGAGCCAATGGCGTGTGAACCTCATCTGTTGCTGATTACCTCTGCAGTTGACTAGGAGTCTTGCCTGCTGCAACGAATGATGTTTGATTTAACTGGCTGGTGCTCAAATGAGAGAGCTCAATGTAGCACAGACCAGGCAGCTCAGCATATCTCATCTCAGCATTTGCTGCTCTGCCCAGGCCTTTGGAGATGCAGAAAGGAATAACCCTGGGGAAAGTTGTTGGAGCCCAGAGGCCTGGAGAGAAGGCCAGCAAAGATTGCCCTGTGCCTTTCCACATAAGAAAGAGCTTCAGTTGAAGGTTAGCTGCCATTCCTCAGAAGGACTATGCGTTAACTGAATAAATCCCCTTTTATTGAAAGCCAGTTCATCTCTGGTGTCTTGCATTCCAGCAGCTAGCAAACTAGAACACCATCTGAAGTACCACATTCCATTTATTAGTCATGTCTCCCCCTGTACATTGTTGTGGTTTCTCATTGTTTTGGTTGATCTTGACAGATTTGTGGATTACTGGTCAGGCGTTTTGTAGAATATTTCTTAAATGGGAATGATCCAATGTTTTTCTCATGATCAGGCAGGTTATGGGATTTGGGGAAGAAGACTCCAAAGGTAAAGTGCAAATCTCATTATATCGCATCCAGAGTGCATACTATCAAAATTCCTGATGACTGTTGACATTAAACTTGTTCACCTGGCTGAGGTAAATTTGTAAGATTTCTCCATGGCTAAAAGTTACTCTTTTTTTCTCAACTATACTCTTTGGAAGGAGGTGGATATGTGCAACCCACACTTAAGGAACGAGAAATTATGCCCTACTTCCTTGATGGTGAAGTATGTGCTTAAATTATGTGAATGTATGTACATGAACTATTTTTCTTCATTTATTTCTTCATTCAAATATTTATTAATATAAGTATGAGTTCATGGATAATTATTTTATAATTTGAGTTAGAGTCCAATACTACTTTATTTTGTAAGTCAAATTTTTACTTTTTGGCTATAAGGAGTTATCTTTTACCTGTTTACCGAGTAGTTTGACATGCCCTCATCATTGTATTTTTCTTTTCTTTGTGTGTGTGTGTGTGTGTGTGTGTGCAACCGCAGGTGTGTGTGTACTGCCTTACAGTATGCTCCAGCATTCGTTTTCTTCTATTTTCTGACCCAGTTCCACACCCAGCCATTTCTTTAAGGATCCCTGGTTTATTTTATTGTAGAATGATATCAGAAACCAAGATCTGGGGGCTAGATGTGCTTATCATTATTGGCACATGTTTGCTTCTAAGATAGGACCTGTCAGTTACAGAGCAAAGAAATAATCTGTGTATACGAACCCACATATTTGCATGTATCCATAACTATTTCTATATGTATCTATCTGATTCTATATGAAGTTAAACATAAGTTTATACTATCTCCAACTCTAATGTATGACTACATGGATCACTATAGCTTTTTCCCCTTGATAATCTGTAATATCTCATTTCAACATTGAAAAATATGGCTCCCATTATCTGCCATCCATCTATTTAGAGATCTTTGTGTAAAAGATCTATATAGATCCTGTGCATATTTTCTTAGCTTTATATAAGTACTTCATTTATGGGGATATTATTGTAAATGATATTAAATTTTTTTAAATTTGAAATTCCAGTTGTTAAATGCAGCAATATAGCAAAGTGATTGACTTTTTAAAAAGTAATTTTATTGAAAGGTCTTCACACACATATATTCCATACATGGTGTACAACCATTAGCTCACACTATCATCACATAGTTGTGTATTCATCACCATGATCATTGTTTAGAACAATTTTATCACTCCAGAAAAAGAAATAAAAAGAAAAAACTCATACATCCCTTACCCCTTTACCCTCCCTCTCATTGATCATGAGTATTTCCATATACTCCATTTATTTTGCTCTTTCTCTTCCTTATTATTTATTTATTTATTATCCATATTTTTCACTCCTCTGTCCATATTATGGGCAAAAGCAGTATCAGACACAAGGTTTTCACAATCACACAGTCACATGGTAAAAGTTCTACCATTATACAATCGTCTTCAAGATTCAAGGTTACTGAAACACAGTTCAACAGTTTCAGGTACTAACCACTCCAATACACCATAAACTTAAAAGGGATATCTATTTTATGCATAAGAATGACCTCCAGGACAACCTCTTGATTCTGTGTGAAATCTCTCAGTCGCTGAAATTTTATTTTGTCTCATTTCTCTTCTCCCCCTTTTGATCAAGAAGGCTTTATCAATCCATGATGCTGGGTCCCAGCTCATCCCAGGAATGTTGATGCATGTTGCCAGGGAGATTTACACCCCTGGGAATTATGTCCTATGAAGGGAGGAGCACAGTGATTCCACCTGCCAAATTTGTTCAGAGAGAGAGGCCACCTCTGAGCAACAGAAGAGGTTCCCTGGGGGTGATACTTAGGGATAATTTTAAGTAGGCTTACCTTCTCCTTTGCAGGAATATGTTTCTGAGGGCAAATCCCAAGATCAAGGGCTCAGCCTATTGAATAGGTTGTCCCCATTGCTTGTAAGAATATCAGGAATTCCCCAGATGGGGAAGTTTAATATTTCCTCCTTTCTCCCTAGTCCCCTAGGGGAACTAGGCAAATACTTTTTTATTCTCTGCTCAAATTACTCTGGGATGTAATGGGGCATCACACCAACCTGTACAAACCAATAATATCTCATGCCTTATTCAAGATTCCATGTAATTATGGTGTTCAAACAAACTGACCATACAAGTTAAATTAGGAAATGTATTACCTAAAATATAAATTTTGCACCAAATAAACGTCTTTCCCTTTGGTCTCATACAGAGGTTTAAGTTTTAAAATATGGACTATGTCATCCTTTACCCTGTATTGTGATTTAATTTAGTCTTATCCAGATCAGCTTCATTCATATCTCTTATTGAAGTCTGATCACTTTTTAAATAGTTGCTGTATAGAGTAATGCTGACCTTCATAGCTTCAGAGTCCAACTCCTAGTCTCAGGTGTCACTTAAATACCCAAAGTTTCTGGGAACAACCAGGTTATGTACAATCAGCTCAGTATCTCAGAATTTAGAAATAACAGTTAAAACTCCAGAATAGATGTGACTGCTGTAAAAGCTTACAATCTAGAATCCTTTACAATAGGCCCCAACATGATAACCCATGCTCTCGACTTCAGTTCACTGAGTTTTTATATTATAGTTAGTCCATAAATGAGGCATGATATTTGTCTTTTTGTTTTTGACATTTCATTCAGCATATTGTCCTCAAGATTCATTCACCTAGTTGTATACCTCACAACTTCTTTTTTTCTTGCAGCCACTCAGTAGCCCATTGTATCTATACCGCATAGTTCCTCCTTCCATTCTTAAGATGTGGTACCCTTAGGCCATCCGTTGTGAATCATGAACACTGAGTTATAAATACCAGTGTGTAAATGTCCATTTGTGTCCCCACTCTCACTTCCTCCAGCTATCTATCCGGCAACAAGGCTGCAGGACCTTAAGGCAATCCCACTCCTAGTCTCCTATTGAACCACCACACTGTCCCCCAGAAGGGCTGCACCTCTCAGCTTCCCTACCAACAGTGAATAGGTACATCTATTTCTCCACATTTTCTCTAGCCCTTGTTTATTTCTATTCATTTTTTTTTTTAATTTATAAAGACCTGTTTTGTGCCCCAGCATATGATCTGTCCTGGAAAATACTCCATGAGCATTAGAGAAAAATGTATATCCTTGTGTTTTGGGTTTGATGGCCTATATATGTTTGTTAAGTCTAATTCATATATCAAGTTGTTTAACTTCTCTGTTTCCTTGTTGATCTTCTGTCTGATTGTGCTATCTGTAGAGGAGAATGGTGTATTAAAGTCTCCTACTATTATTGTTGAAATATCCCTTCAGTTTTGGCAATGTCTGTCTCATGTACTTTGGAGCTCCTTGATTGGGAGCATACACATTTATGATTGCTATATCTGCTTGATGAATTGACCTTTTAATTAGTATATAGTGTCCTTTTTATCTCTTATGGTGTCTTTGCATTTAAAGTCTATTTTGTCCAATATTAGTATAGCTACTCCTGTTCTGTTTTAGTTACAACTTGTGTAGAAACAGTTTCTCCACCCTTTCACTTTCAATCTATTTATATCCTTATATCTAAAATGAGTCTCTTGTAAGCAGCATATAGCTGAATTCTGTTTCTTAATCCATTCTGTCAATCTGTATTTTATAATTGGTAAGTTTAGTCCATTAACATTCAAAGTTATTACTGAAAAGGTGTCTTATCTTTTTTATTTTATTTGTCAGGTCTATATATTCTTTCCCCTCTTACCTGTACTGGTACTCTTCAACTCTGTGCCTTCCTCCAGACATCTTCTCCTGTCTCTTTTTTTCAACTGGCAGAACTCCCTTTAGCATTTCTTGTAGGGCTGGTCTCTTGTTGACAGAATCTTTCAGGATTTTTGTTTGTCTGTGAAAGATTTAATCTCTCCCTCAGTTTTGAAGGACAATTTAGCTGAGTACAGAATTCTTGGCTGGAAGTCTTTCTCTTTCAGGATCTTGAATATATCATATCCCTGCCATGGTGCCTCCATAGTGCCAACTGGGTAGTCTGAATTCAGTCTTATGTGGTTTCCCTTGTATGTAGTAGATTGTTTTTCTCTTGCTGCTTTCAGAATTTTCTGCCTTTCTTCAACATTTGACAGACTAATTAGTATGTGTCTTGGGGAAGGCCTATTTGGATTTATTCTGTTTGGAGTTTGTTGGACTTCTTTGACTTGTGAATTTATGTCCTTTATGAGGGTTGGGAAATTTTCCCCCATTATATCCTCAACTACTCTTCTTAGCCCTTTACTCTTCTCTCCTCCTTCTGGGACACCAATGATTCTTATATTTGTTTGCTTTGTTTTGCCAATCATTTCTCTGATATCCAGTTCAAATTTTTCCATCTTTTTTGCCATTTGCTGTTTTTAGTGTTCGAAGTCAATTATCCTGTCCTCTATATTGCTTATTCTTTCTTCTGTCTCTTCAAATCTGCTGTTGTGTGCCTCTAGTATGTTTTTTTGTTTGGTCAACAGAGTCTTTAATCTCGGTGATATCTGCTTTTTTTCTATTTATTCTTTCAAATTCCTCTTTATGCTCTTCTACTGTCTTCTTGATCTCCTTTATGTCATTAGCCTTCCCACTTATTTTATGAAGTAGAGTTATATGAACACCTTTGATTAGTAGTTTCAACCTCTGTGTCTCCTCTGGTGTTTTAATTTGGTCATTAGGCTGGGGAATATCTGTCTACATTGTGATATGCTCAGTGATCTCTGTTGTTTTCATCGTATGTAAATATCTTGATTGATTTACTTTGGGAGTTGATTTCTTTCAGTAGTCTAAGGTCTTGTGTTTGTGGGATGGATGTGCAGCAGGGAGCAGGTTATGGGGTGGGGCACAACTGTGTGGTGATCTGTTTCAGGAAAGGTTTAGGCACAGGTTGGGATGTTACTCTGGTGCTTGTGAACATGGGCGCCCAGCAGCCAGGGAGTATGCAGCTGTGTGGGTGCACCGTTCTGGGGGGCATAACCCTGGTGTGTGCTGGTCTAGGGTGCAGGCTCTTTGAGCGAATGCCTAGAGCTGTGGCAGCAGGTCAGTGTTATGCCTTCACTTGTTAGGGGCAGATGTGACTTGGCTGCCTCTCTGTTCATTTTTAAAGAGTTTTATTTGCACATCATACAATCCAACCTGAGAAAATAGCTATGCCTTTGCCACCATAATCTGTATGAAGACATTTTGTTTTCTTCAGCAAAGAATCCATACTCACCCCCCCATCCCCCATTTGTTGACATTTAGTTTTGGCATAACGTCTTTGTTACATTCAGTGGAAGCATGTTATAATTTACTGTACACTTACGTGCTTTAATTTCAGGTTCAAAATGATTTAAAACATAACAGCAATGTCAGTGAATTTTCATCAGGATGCTATTTATTTAGACATGTCTAGAAAGTATGTTTTTGTCCCATGCTCTTTAGAAGCCCATTAAATGATTTCAAAGTGTTCCCTTTTCTATTTTATCAAAATTGCTTTCACTCAAAAACAAAAACAGTGTGCATTTATTAGGAGTTCTGGGAAAATGGCAGAATAGGGTAGGTTGAGTTCACCCCTGCTCCAAGGAACAGCTTTCTTTTCTTTGTATGTATATGTTGTGTTTTACAACAACAACAAAAAAAGTGATTAAAAATTATAGGTAATTATAGAAATATTAGGTAAAATAAATTCCTAAAATAAAAAAAATCTTTGATTAGATGGAGATGTGACTCCAGCCATTCTAGGTAGGTCTTTATTAGTTTAGTGGAATCCTTTAAAAGAGGAAGCATTTTGGTAAAAAGCTCAAGAGCAGAGAGCCACAGGAACCAGGAGAGCCCATGCAGCCAAAGACCTTTGGAAAGGAAAGAATATGTTTTGGGGGAGCTTCTTGAAACAAGAAGCCTGGAGGACAGACTTGCAGATGTTGCCATGTTTCGTATGTGCCCTTCTAGTTGAGAGAGAAACCCTGAACTTCATCAGCTTTGCTTAAGTGAAGGTAACCTATTGTTGGTGCCTTAATATGGACATTTCTATAGCCTTGCTTTAATTTGGACATTTTCATAGCTTTAGAACTGTAAACTTACAACTCATTAAGTTCTCTTTTTTAAAAGCCATTCCATTTCTGGGTATATCACATTCTGGCAGCTTACAAACTAGAACACCAGGTACACTGGAGAGAACAGAAATATTTCTAGTGTCTCCAATTTTATTATAAAAGTATGCATTAAGCTTTTAGAATTATGAAATTAGCTGGAAATTTTTCATATATGCATGCTCTGGATAACTTTTCCAAAATTAAGGACCGTATTTCCACATTTGAACCATCACAACGGTTTTGCCTGATAGATTTTGGGATATATTCTCTGATTATTAAGATCACTATTTCAGTGTACTCGGACTGATACTCCCTAATCAATCATTAGAGAGTGGTAATAGGAACTGTCTGGATATCTGCTTTACTCAATGAACTACCGTGTGCAGAACACTCTCACCCAATCATAAATACTGTTAGTCAGATGAGGTATTGTTACATCTAAGATCAGAATGAAAGCAAACATAACTGTTTCTACCCTTCAGATATTTAATCACTGATCAAAAAACGTTCATCACTGGTTCATTAAAGGCAACCACAAAAGCATATTCAATTATTCCAGAAAATCCCTAAATCTGACATCAAAATTTCCTATCCTGAAATAGCATTTCCACCACTAATCTTTAACTCCGCCACCAAACATCCAATAATTTCCCCAATCCCCTCAAAGAAAACAGTGTTCCTCAGAGACACCATAACTCTTGCCAGTAATTATTCATAAACAGTAATTACAGACCTAGTGATTCATTCCTATGGAGTCTATTCATTTTAGTTAAAGGGTTAGTTACAAATTAAGGCACATCCATATTGAGTACATGAAATTTCTCACATGTAATTACTCTGGCTTACTTGGCAGAATGGGAGATGAGGACATTCCACTTTCATTAGGTTCATCCTGTGACTTCTTTCATATGGTAATTCATCAGCCCAACTACTAAGGACTTTGCTACAAAGATGACACTCTTCTGGATTCTTCCTTGTCTAAGTTTTCTTATAATAACTGAAGTAGTACTGACCACAAAAGGCACTAACATATTGGTTACATGGCAGTTTTTCAGCTTTTGAATTCTCTGATGTGTTTTAAAGTTGAAAGCTATGGCTAAACCCTCTTCCATATTCAAATGGTGTAGTGTGAGCTCTCTCACTCTATCTAAAGTCTGAGGGTTTCCCCACACAGATGATATTTATAGTTTCCCCTCATTTGAATAATTTCATATTCTTTTAAATTAGAAAAATAAAGATGTTCCCATATAGATGACATTCTTATGGCTTCTGTTAACTGCAGATTCTTTCGTGTTTTCTGAAGAACTGTGAGCAAAGCTTTCCCACATAGATGCCATTCATGTGGTTTCTGTCAAGTTTCAGTCCTCTCATGTTGTCTGAGGATAGAACACTGACTGAAGACCTTCCCACGTGTATGGCATTCACAGGGTTTCTTTCCAGGTGTGTTCTCTCATGTTGTCTAAGATTAAAATATTGACTAATGATTTTCCCACAAGACGGCATTCATAGGGTTTATCACCAGCGTGACTTCTCACATGTTTTTGAAGATGAGAATTTTGAGTGAGGGCTTTCCCACATTGCTGAAAGACATAGGGCTTCTCCCCAGTGTGAGTTCTCTCATGTTGTCTGAGGCTGTAATAATGAATGAAGGCCTTCCCACACATATGGCATTTGTAGGGCTTCACTCCAGTGTGTGTTCTCTCATGTTGTATAATATTCTGAGAGTGACTGAATGCTTTACCACATGAATGGCATTCATAATGTTTCTCTCCAGCGTGGCTTCAATGACATTCATATGATTTGGCTCTAACATGAATCTGTTTATGTCGATTAAAAGATGACTGGGCACTGAGGACTTTTTAAAGTGATTTGCTTAAATATAGTCTCTTTCTCATGGAATTTAATGCATGTTGAGTCTCTATAGATCTGAGTGTGGAATCTTCATGCAAATCATTACATGGCAAGGAATTCTTTTGGGTGTGTTATATCTGCAATGACATTTAAGAACTGTCTTTCTGTAGGTAAGTGGCATTACTGCAATTTCTTGCTTTTTATATGCAATTTCCCTGCCTGGACTCTGGTTTTGAAGAACTTCCATTTCTTCTCTCCACACTGTATCTCCTTGTGCCAACTGGGAAAACATATATGATTTTCCACCTGACATCCCACTGAAACCAGATGATTGATGTTTTCCAGCATCACTTCTCTGAACAGCTTTCTCTGGGATGTGTCTAGCAATGCCTACTCTTCCTGGGTGAAGTCTACAGCTACATCTTTGAAGATTATTAAATCTCATGGATGCATTGTCAATAGCTCAGCTGATAACTGTTTCTTTGGACTTTCACTCACAACCAGACAAGCAGTAGGTGAATAAAGCTGGGAGGAAACACAGTCCAATCAACAGGAACACAAAGTGCATTGTAAGAAAAATAGAGGGTGGTTTCTCCACTTCCTGGCTCAAGATATAGTTGGCCCTGGCTTCTCATTTTTATCCTGGTGCTTCCATGAAAATATATATAATGAGCAATAGGCCTCTGTGGTTCATCTTCAACATAAAGGATTATCTGAGAGACCTCAAAATAGCAGGCTATACATTCTTCATAAATGCTAATGGGTTATTCTCCAAGATAGGGTACCTATGAGAGCTATGCTTGCCATCATTGTCTTGCATCCATCCCAGCCACACTGAGAGCCCAAGACTTCTGCTGTGTTTATGATCTCACACAATCTCGTGACTGACTTTTATAATGTTGATCTTACATTCTATGACTATGCTATGCTTGCTAATTAGTTCCACGAGTTATTGCTCATTGTTGATTCTTTGGGGTTTTCTACACAGATAATAGCGTCATCTGTTAATAAATACAGTTTCAAATTATATGTGCTGGTTTGAAACTGTTTTGTATCCCAGAAAAGATCTGTTCTTCTAATCCAATCTTGTGGGGGCAAATCTACTGTTGGGTGGGATCTTTTATTTAAGTTGTTTCCATGCAGATATGACCCCACCCATGCAAGGTGGGTTTTAATCTTCTTACTGTAGTCTTTTAAGACAGAAACATTCTGGAGAAAGTTCAGGCACAGATGCTTGGAGATTCAGAAGTAAAATACCCCAAGACATGCCAGAAGCTAAGGGAGACATTTGAAACCAGAAGCTTGGAGAGAAGGACAGCAGACATTGCCATGTGCCTTCCCATATGACAAAGAAAACTGGATGCCAGCTGCCTTTACTCCAAGAAGATATCCTCTTGTTAGTGTGTTAAATTAGAAATTTTTACAGCCTTTTAATTTTAACTTGTAACTTAATAAATCCCCTTTATAAAAGTCAATGCATTTCTGGTATATTACATTCTGGCAACACTAGCAAACTGAAGCAGATTTTGGTACTGAGAGTGGCGTGCTATGATTTTCAATTACCAAAGATGCTGGAATGGCTTTGTAAATGGATAAGGGAAAGATTCTGGAAGGATTTTGAGGTACTTGATACAGAAAACCCAGATTGCTTTGACAAGTGTGTTGGTAGAAACTCTAAAGGTATTTCCAATGAGACCTTAGACAGAAATGATAAATGTGTCATTGCAAACTGGATGAAAGGTAACCTTTGTTTTGAAGTGGCAGAGAATTTGTCAAAATTAAGTCCTGGTGTTAGATGGAAGTTAGAATTTGAAAGTGATGAGCTGGAATACTTAGCTGAAGAGATTTCCAAACTAAATGTGGAAAATGCAACCTGGATTCTACTTGCAGCCTATAGTAAAATATACAGGAAAGAGTTAAGCTGTGAACTAAACACTTCAGTACAATGAAACCAGAAATTGATGGTCTGGAAAATTCTGGGCTTCCAGAAAGTGAGACCACAGAGAATAGTGTTCCATGTGAGGATTTAACCAAACATGAAACTAGTCCATTATTTCAGAAAAAGCCAGATTGGAAGTGCAGTTATCCAGAAAGGATCTGTAGAAATTCCTATTTTCGGATGGTTGTAACCCCTGAATACTACGTATAAAACTGACAGGTTTCATGTGCAATGTGTATGAATGGAATCACTACCAATCTGAACTAAAAGGGATAGAACAGGGACAGAGTGAAGGAAAAATGACTTCAAACACTGAACCATGGAAGCTAAAGTCTGAAGCTAGGCAATCTTGGGCCCAGAGAGTGTATCCACATATGTATGTGGACAGGGTGGGTTTTCTGTAGGGACTATGCCTGTAGCTGATTTGGTGGGATTTTGTACTATTTTTTACTTTATATTATATTTGTATTGTTATTGAAATGATTTAAGGTTCTGTGATACTGTAATGAATGAATGTATATTGTATATGGAAAAAACATAACTTTTGGGGGTCTAGGGGGTGGAATGTGCTGGTTTGAAACTGTTATGTACCCCAGAAAAGCAATCTCATGGTGGCAGACCTATGTTGGGTGGGACCTTTTGATTAGGTTGTTTCCATGGAGATTTGACCCCACCCATTCAAGGCCAGTTTTAATCTGCTTATTGGAGTCCTTTAAGAGGGAAACATTTTGGAGAGATGCAGATTTTTGGAGATCGAGGAAGATAATACCCCAAGACATGCCAGAAGCTGAGAGAGGACAGCAGACATTGCCATGTGCCTTCCCATGTGAAAGAGGAACCTGGATGCCAGTTGCCTTTCTTCTGAGAAGGTATCCTTTTGTAAGTGCCTTAATTTGAACATTTTCATGGCCTTAGAATTGTAACTATAACTTAATAAATCTCCTTTATAAAAGCCAATCCATTTCTGGTATATTGCATTCTGCAGCTTTAGCAAACAAAAATACTGTATAACTTACTTCTTTTTGTTGTCTTAATTGCACCAGTTAGGAAAACAGCCTCTAGCAATTCATCAGAATGATCCGTTTTTGGCTCCAGACTCTTCTGGATTGTATCTTTACATTTGTTTCTCAGGTTTTGAGATAAAGATTGTCTTCTGACCTCACTCTCAGCTATGTCCAAGAAAAGCCCTTGATTTTTTAATACATTTAGAATTTTTGTGTTGTAAAAGGAGGCGATCAAAGACCTCCATTTTTTACATGTCAGAGCTGAAATTCAAAGTCTCTTCATCATTGTTTTAAAATATTTAACATAAAAACTTCAATTGGAACTTACATCCATTTGAATTATCACAAAACTTTCCAACATTTCATATATGAGTGAATGACAAGGAAGAGCCATTAAAGTTCAAGAATGATCATACTCTAGAGTACAATGATAAGGGAATACTATACTTCCTGCATGATTTTTCTGTAAATAATTTCTCCAATAAAAGGACAATGATAAGAGATAGAATTATCCAATGTTATGCTAATGGAGAAGAAATATTCAAGAGGACATTAAAGCAATAATATGCTTTTTAATCTGCTATCAAACATTGACAGAGAAAGTTCTTAATCAATTGTGGATCAGCAACAACTTGAAGATATCATTATCAAAATTTATTCATCAGAAATTGTATGTAGAAGGATTAAACAAGCTATCTTCATGAAAGCAATATCAAGTTTCTTATTACATTGCATTTATTTAAGATTTTATTGAAAGTTTTATACAAAGTTAAAAGTCAACTTATCTACTAATGATTTATCATTTATTTTATTATAATTATGAAAAGAACTTGTAATTAATTTTACACCAAACTTCCTCTACTTATCCCCAAATCCATCCCAATTTGGTCCAGTGTGTAGTATAGGTATTGCAATCTTCTCTGCATGTCATGAGGCAAAAATGTTTCTGAGGGACTGCTTTAAGATGAAGCAGATAATATCACGGTGGACTTAAATTTTCAATCTCTTGACCATTTTCATTTCTTCCTTTCTAATAAGTCTTCTTAAGTCCTTTGTTAATTTCTTAGGCATTTGTATGAGCTATTTATATATTTATATTATTACATCTTTACATACTGATTGTAAGCATTTCTCTAATTTGTTTCATCATTTACAAAATAATATTATGTATTATTTTTGTAATGTACAGAAAATTAAAAATTTTACATTTTCAAACCTATCAACTTAGAATTTTAAAATTTCTTCCATTACTTTATGCTTCTATATATCCTCTAGCTTTTTATGATTTAATATTTTTAATTTAACTCTTAGTTTTTCTAGAATTATTTTGGCATATGATGTAATGTAAGGATTTACCTTGAATTTCCCTGAAGGCAATTTTTTAAATATCATTTTTCATTTATTAAACAATCCATCCCTAGTTACTATTTTATAATATTTCCTTTATATTAAGTTTATATGTATGTTTTATATGAATATATATTAAATTCTATATACTAAACATTATTTAAAATTTTAAATCAACATTTGTAGAATAAATAAACAAATTTAAGTTGAATTGACAGTAAGGATAATAAAGGCATAGGTGAGGTTTTTTTTGGTCTGCCCAATTGAAGCTACATAATTCCTTCAAAAGGAATTTTAATACAAAATTCCAATTAGAGGGAAAAAGCAGTGCGTGAGAATCTCCTGCCATGTCTGCTGCTGGTGGATGATCTGTGCAAAGCTAACAACTTCATACACTCAGTGTGATCACGCATGAACCAGTTACTAATAGGCCCAATCCAATAAGCTGGTTAGCGCTTAGCATGGAAAATAGAGCGATTAGAAATGTCACAGTACCAGCCAAAGCATTTGTGATATTCTAATCTTTGTTTCTAATTATTTGGGCCTGTTTTCCTGCTGATATTTTGAAAGCCCCATACTCTCAATAACTCAGAAAGGAACAGGGGGTTTTCAAGGAATTATAGAGAAGCCTGCTATTGATCATTTGCCCTCATTAAAGACTGCCAGAAGTTTTTGAAGCTAAATTATTTTAACTACAGTATGCTAAACTGTTTCCAAGTGAGTATGTAGGTCTTGTTTCAGATCCTTCAGTTACTAGAAATGATTTGATAGATAAATAAATAAATAGGAAGACAATCCATTCCCTGTTATATATTGTTGGAATGGAAGACAGCAGGTAAACTCTTAGAAGCACCTCCGCTAGGAAAGAAGCACAGTCTACCTCTGGGTCCTCAGGAGGGAGGATGCCAGGTTGTCTCTTGAATAGTTTCCTTTGTTAATTTTCTCCTTAGCTAGGCTGAAAATGAAAAACAGTCCTAAGCCCATGTCAGTCACATTTTGATTGTGGGCATCCTATGTGTCAGGCATTTTCTAGGGATGGTACAATGAACAAAAATATAACAGATTTCTGCTCTTGTGACATTTCTTACTTCAACAGATATAAACAAACAATAAACACAAAATAAATGTGTGACATGCAAAGCAGAATAAAAACAGGGATAGAGATTGGTGGTGTATGTGTGTGTGTGCATGCACATGTGCACACTATTTCAAGATGTCTTTTCTGACTATACTATAAAAAGATTAAAAGAAGAGAATATGGTATTCAGGTAACTGAGGAAGAGTATTCTATATAGAAGGAATAGGAAGCATGAAGCCCTGGGGTAGGTGTGTGCTAGGTTGGCTGGGAAACAGCAAGGAGGTGCACTGGAAACTGGACGGGAGGGGAAGGGGGTTGGTGAGGTTGAAGATGAGTGCAGTTCAGGTAGGACTGTATAGGCCATGGCTAGAGCTTTGGATTACACTTTAAATGAATGTAGATTTCGAATGGAAAATTAAGGTGATCTGACTTAAGTTCAGAGAGCTCACTTTGGATATTGGGTGGAGAACAGATGCTAGGAAGGCAAGGGTAGAAGCAGGGAAAGCAGGGAGAAAGTTATTGATTGCATAGTCCACATGTGAAATGATGGAACTTGAACTAGGTTCACACAGTGGAAAACCTGAGAGGCGATCAATTGTGGGATAGGCCGTGCAGATAGAGTTAACAGGGTTTGATGATGAACTGGATGTTGTATATGAAAAAATGGAGAAGTCAAAGATGGCCCTAGAGTAAGAGAAAGAGAGCAAAGTTATTTTCATTTAAATTATGCAACACTGTATTTTTCTCTTTCACATTAGATTAAGAAACCCTTTCAGTCCTGCTGCTCTCTGAGGCAACATAGGAAAACTCCATCTTTTTGTGATTCCCCAGCATCCTGAGTTATCCTTTTGATCAATCTGTGAATCATTTGGGGAGGAACAGCATCCTGTTTTTATTACTATCTTCAAACCTTTATTCAATGCCTGGCATTTAGTATGTGCTCAACATAATGTTTGTTGAATATATTATTATTTGATTAAATGAGTGACTGATTGATTGAATGGATAAGTGAGAAAATACTTATTGGATTTTCAGCATCATTCATTATGACAATTTTTCTTATCCAGGAATAGAATCAAATTAATAAATTAAATGTATTTCTGTTTAATGAGGTTTCTTTCATTCTAGGCAGTCTCGAGTTTAGATTTTCAAGCCATTTTCCTAAATTATAAATACTACCCAACATGTAATTATTAAACTGGTCTCTAGATAACCTGGCAAAGATCCCAGAAACAGAATCAAAAGCTGGGTCAAAATCAAAATACTAATTCAATTCAGAGGGGCATGGAGACTATTCAGTGGGAATGACTAAGGCGGTGCATATCCTGGGTGTCAGGTGCTTCATAAATATTTCTGATGACTAAATTGAAAACCTATGAGCTATTACTACCTCTTTTTATTTTATTTTTGCCCCGGTTATGAAACCTATCAATTCTTCCTTTATAGACAGAGAGATCCTTAGGCTCATTACTCCACTCATTTGTATCCAAGTCATCATTACCTCAAGCCCAGATTTCTGTGATTTTCTTCCATAGTATTATCAGCAATGAGGGCCCCTCTTCCTGACTTCTTCCTACATACTCATTTCCAATTATTTCTAAAACTCAGGATTCATTGTATTATTACTCTTTGAAAGAATATAAGAAATCTCCCCTTTAGCCTCTAGATACTGCTCAGTTTCTTCAGCATACTTTTTTGGGTGTCTTGAAGTCAGTTCATTCTGACCAGTATTTATGAGCTCCCTTTGCAAGACCTTACGGTACACTACCTTGCCTGTCTCCTCCAGCTCTATTCCTCACATCCTCCTGCTCTAGACAGAGAACCTTCTCTGTGCTGCACCAACCTAAATGATTCTCATTTGTCTTTTTATCTACTGATGTCTCCACCTGATGGGCAAACCTTCTTTTTTTGCCAATGTGAAAGCGGCATCAACTTTCAGGCAGTGTTTAAGAACAGTTCCTGTGCACTGTCAGCCCTTCTCACACTTTCTCCTGCTGAGCTCTCTCCCCTGAAGCCTGGCTACACGACGTGCAATTTAAATCTTTAAAAAAAACATATTGTCAAATTGTTAGAATTTTCATATGAATTGTATATTTTCAACTAGACTATAAGTTCCTTGAAGGTAGAGAGTATATATCTTCTTTTTTATTGCCATTTTTTTTTTACATAGTACTTCACACTGACTAGTATGCTCTGAATCATTAATAGACATGTTGTCTTGTTTTGATTTAAGAAGTATCACAGCAGATGTTAAGCATCTTTTAAATTAAATTCATGTAACACAAAGCAGCAGGCTTGTGACTTACGAGATTGTGAATTGGCAGCCACTACATATGCATTCACCCCAGTGACTTATATATTTATCTTCATTGACCTTTTTGTCACTGATTCAACCTTAGCCTGAGAACTAAAGTAGTAAGAATCAACTTCTGTAAGTTATACAAAAATGCATTTTTGATATGTACTCTATCCTTACAATATCTATTATAATACTTTGGGGAGTTGGTATAGGATGGTAATGGACACACACAAAAAATTTTAGAGTCAGATTGATGTAAAATCTTAGATCCATATTTATTTACTCTTAGAACATAGGAAATATAATTTCTCTAGTCCTCTGTTTTCTTTTCTGTACAATAGCCCAATAGTACTATTAATATAGGAGCTGTGCATGAAAGGTACTTAAAACAGTGCCTGGCACTTAGTAATTTCTTAATAAATGTTAGATATTATTATCATCATCATCTTTATTATTATTAAGGACAGCAGGACCTTATTTATTAAAAGACTATATTACAATAACATTGATCATATTATAAAAACTTGTCAACACGTAAGTAAGAAAGAACACATTTAGGGCTATAGACTTTGCAAGAAAGTAACTCCCTAAAAACTTTTATACTTTATTTCTTTGTAAAGTAAAACCATCCTGGCCTTCAAAAATATGTCAAGTAAGATAGACTAGAAGCCACTAATTAATAGAATAGAAGCTGTTAATTCATCTTGTCAGTAGTGAGATATATATAAGTTGATTAAAAAATAAAGCAAAGAATTACAAAATAAAGACATAATACTTAAGAAAAAGAAATTTGGGGTCTTTTAATGTTAGTTGCTTCACATATTATAAATTAAAATTCTGAGGATATGTTTATTGCACTGAAATACTGTAATTGATAAATCAAATGTCCATGATTCACCACAAAAGGGGCAAATTTATTTATAGGAAACTGTTGAAGAGAATAAAAAGAAAATTGATGTTTCTGCTATATAAGGTAAGAGCACTTTATTAACATAGAAAACATAAAGCAAATCCAGTTAAAGTTATGATGTTGGACACAAAAATTTATATCACCTCTGCCTTAAAAATACTACTAACATGCCAATAATGGAATTTTTTTTAATAAATGAGATAATAAAAAATATAGGAAATCTAGAGATACACAGAAGCTTGAGATGGGTGAACAGCTATCTAATGAGATTGAACTTAATTGTAAGGGAACAGATAGAGGTGAAGGCAGTTCACTAGTAGGTCTGTTAAGTAATATTACTATATTGAAGGTGAACATGATTGAGAGGGGTTATATAGAGTCATGTGTCCCACTGATTAACACTATAAATACAGATAAGTTCTTGCATGAACTACTGCCAAGTTATGAATCTTGTACAAAGAGTGTATGATTTTGGGGTGTAGAGGGAAAATGCTATGGCGTGCTATGGGCTATGTTTAACAGGAAAACATCAGCAGTACCACAGCAATATCGGGGTACAGAGTGGGGGGAGGGACAATAATTAGGGAGAGGTTTAGAATTTCTATTTGGTGAGGGTGTGTTTATTAGCTATCTTTCTCTTGGGAACAATGAAATTATCTAAAATTGAGAGTGTTAATGGACTGTTGATTTTGGACATTATACATGATTCCCAGTAGATGGAGGTGGCTGAAAGGTGCACTGACTGAGGAGTAGATTAGGGAATGGTGGTGTATACATATGATCAAACATTGTGCTGCTAAAAAAAGGAACGAAGTTGTGAGGTATGCCATAATGTGAGTGAACCTGTGGGACATTTGGTGAGGCAAAATAAGCCAGAAACAAAAGGGCAAATATTGTATGATTTCATTTAGAAAGTATTTATAGGAAAATTGAGGTATGTATGTAAACTTTTATAGGAGTCACATTTAGTCCGGAGTGGAATTACTATTTTTGGATTTTGAGAGACTGTTTTATATATGTGTAATATGGTGTTTAGAGATAAGAATGAAGCTGATTGGATTGGGATTAATGTAATTCAGAATACAGGGGTAAGGAGGACATTGTCTGTATTTTAGAACTTCACCTACTCTTTGAGACCAAAGGAAGAAAGGTTTATTTTGTCTAGAACCTGAATTTTCTGTAGACATAATCTAACGCAACCTGTCTGGATAGAGCATTTAAACATTCCAAAAGCAGTGATTCCAGAATAAGAATGAGAGCCTTTAATCCTGTATAGCTTAGTGTAATGCCTGAATAAATCTCAGAGTATATTAAGCAGATGATCAAAAAGTATTGGCAAAGTCCCTTGAGGGTGGGAGAAAAAATATGGACCTATTAAACTTTACCACCAGGGAAACCCCAGATACTGTGTCACACATTAGGGATACCCAAATTAATAGGCCAAGCCCTTGATCTTGAGGCTTGCTCTTGTGAAGCTTAGGTATGTAGCAGAGAAGCTTAGCCTATCGATAGGTATGCCTAAAAGTCACCTCTGGAGGACCTCTTTTGTTGCTCAGATGTGGCCTCACTCTCTCAAAGCCCAACTCTGAAAGTGAAACCATTGTCCTCCCTCCTAAATTGGATTTGACATCCAGGGGTGAAGGTCTCCCTAACGGCATGAGAGATGACTCCCAGGGATGAGACTAGCCCTGGCACTGTGGGATCAGCAATGCCATCCTGACATAAAAGGGGGGAAAGAAGTGTAGCAAATAAGGTATCAGTGGCTGAGAGAGTTCAAAGAGTTGAGAGGCTGCACCGGAGGTCACTCTTACACATGTTTCAGTTAGATACAGCTATCTATTATAACTTGCCAACCCCAACCAAAACCATTCCTGCCAATCCTAAGGAACACCTAGGGCCTTATATAAGATTCTACAAATGTTCCATGCACTAGGGTAACTTTCCAGAAACCTACAACCTCCAGATGGATCCCTGGACGAGATAATCCTGAAATGCAGAGGAGTGAGCCTCTCCAGAACATCAACTAGTTCCACCCCCCCTAATCTATATTATTGACAGCCCCTTCTAACATGAAAGAATTAGAGTAGGCATAGCCCAAATATCCCTAAAGAGTGGGAGAAAAATCAAAGTTGATTGATGAATTCTACAGAGAAGGTTGGGTTTAATAAATGAATATGAGTGCTGAATCAGTATTTTTTTTTTAACATGGGCAGGCACCAGGAATTGGACCTGGGTCTCTGGCATGGCAGGTAAAAACTCTACCACTGAGCCATCATTGCCTGCCCAGAATCAGATTATTGATATTTCTTTTAGTCCCCAGTACCTTAGAGCAGGTTGAAATAAAAACCAAAAGTTGTGGAATTGTAACCCACACCAAACTCTGAAATATGTTCTACCACTAATTGTTAGGATTTATTTTGAAGTTAATTGCTTCTTTGTGTATATATATATATATATATATATATATATATATATACAAAAAAAATGAAAAGAGAGGAGTAGAACAGAGCAGATAGGATTTAACAAATGAGTATGACTGCTGAATCATTATAATGATATTTCTTTTGGTCTCTAGTGTCTTGAAACAGCTAGAATTAATGCAAAATCATGGAACTGTAACCCATGCCAAACTTTAAAATCTGTTCTATAACTACTTGTTAAAATGTACCTGGTAACATTGCTTTTTTGCATATTATATTTTACAATAAAACAAAATGTTATATACATTAAAAAAAAAAAAAAAAAGAAATGAGGCACATAGGTACCTAGTTGTGAGAGTTGTTACCTATGAAGCATATGGACAAGAGGTAACTCACTTAGCAGACCTGGGTAATCTGAGTCCTAAACCAGCAGTGGGAAAAGAGATCTGATTTACAAATTAAAATTCCCGAGTGGCTTGGTTTTCATAGTACTAGGTGATAAAGAACAAGGAGGGACTAAAACCAGGATGATTGGTTGAAAGTCTCTTTAAGAAGCAGTTTGACCCACAATACCCCTCCTCCTGTTCCACCCAATGGGAATTACTACTCCTGTCCCATTCTAGCAGAAAAGAATAGATTTTTCCCCCTGAGTTGTTAAAACAGAGGATTTCTGCCAAGCTGAAGTGAGACCTCTGGTTTTCTGTCTCAATTGAGCCCCAGACCATTGGCAGAAATACATATATTCCAGGCAGGAGATTAGAGATGATTTTCTGACAGTCAGGGGAAAGTGCCCCTACAAAATGACCAAACTTTGGAGATGCCTTATGGGTATCTCCATAGTCAACAAACTTTGGACTCCAATCAGCTTTCTAGTGCCTCAAAATCAAATACAAAGGAGAAAATGAACAACAGTAATTTGGAGGAAGTGATTTCAGAGATAAAGAAACATGTCTGCCCTCCATTATTATTATATGCAGAGGAAAAAACGAGGAGGCAAGTCCAAGAACAAGACCTATATGGTATAGAAAAGGAATATTCAGAGGACAAAAAGAGCTCTTGGAAACTGAAAATATGTAGCAAAAATAAAAACCTGAAAGAATTGTAACATAAAGTTGAAGATGTCTTCCAGACCATAGAACAATTTTTAAAAGAGATGAAAAATAGAAGAAAAATAAGTGTATTAGTTTGTTAAGCTGCTGTAATTCAATATGCCAGAAATTGAACAGTTTTTAAAAAGGAAATTTAATAAGTTACACATCCAAACTAAGGCATGCAGGATAAGAGACCTTGGCTCAAGAAGCCTGATGGGAAGACACATGGCTGGCATCTCCTGGTCCTTGTTCCTGGTTCCGTTCTTGGATCTTCTGATGCCAGTGATTTCCTCTCTAAGCATCTGTAGGCCTTCACTTAGCTGCTCTGGGGCAAAACTCTGGGTTTCATCTCTTAGGTTAATATCAACCAGGGCCAGAGATTTCTTCTCTTCAGGTTCTTGCTATTTCTGTGAATCCTTGCTTAGCAACTGAGCTATTTCTGCCTCAGTCCCCAAACGTCTACATCAGCTCTGCCATTTCTCCACAATGTTTCCTCTTTTAGAGGACTCCACTAAAATAATCAAAACCTACCCTGAATGGGTGAAGTCACATCTCCATCTAATTCAAAGGTCACACTCATAACTGGGCATGTCACATCTCTGTGGAAATAATCCAATAAAAAATTTCCACCCTACAATACTGAATCAGGATTAAAAGAAATGGCTGCTCCCACAAGATGGAATCAGGATTAAAACAAGGCTTTTCTGGGGTCCATAACCTATTCAAATTGGCACAATAAGGAAAATATAAAAGTTATTTGGAGAAGTCCATGAAGTAAGCAATAGGAATTTTTAAAAGGGAGAAAGAAAATAAAATGGAAGAAAGGAAATCATTAAAAAATTAAATTTTCTAGAACATGGACATGAGATTCCAGAATTTTCCAGATTGCCAGAATTTTTTGTCAATTATTCCAAACAATATGGATGAAAATAACTTCTGACCAAGCACATCATTATGATATTTCAGAACAGTGAGGTAAAAAGTGAAAGGAAAGTGGAGGAGTGTAGAGGAGGAGAATGCTGGAAAAGAAGGAGCAGGCAGATGTCAATGGATCAAGGCAAGCTTTATTAGAGAGCTTGAGAGGGACGGCCTGAGAAGGACTGACTGAACCAAGAGCCATGCTAACGGAGGGAGAGTGGCATATTTATAGAGCAGGGCTTGCTGAAATGGACAAAAGGACAACGTCTTTGTGGTTAGACATCAGTGGTTAAACGTTTGTTATGTTTCAGAAATTGTTTGGAATAGGCAGGTGGGGCTCTCTAGTTCACCAGGGTGGGTGAAGTTCAATCAGCCACAAAAGGTTAGGTCAGTTTCAACAGGTCAGGTCAGTTTCCTGTTTTCTGTAAGTTCCACCAAAAAGGAAGATCCTACTGTCTTCCAGAGAGAAAAATAAATTTATTGTAAAAGACTGAGAATTAGAATATCTTTGTGTATTTGGGTAAAATTGGCAGTATCACTGGAAACCAGAAAATATTGGAGACTGTCTTCAGAATTCTGAGGAAAAGAATTTCTCAGGAGACCATTAGAGAATGTGCTCCACAAAAAGAGGGAGAAAATCACGAGAGAGAAAGACAAGGGATCCTCTTCCTAAAACAGGAATTGCAACCCAAAGGAAGGGAGGAGGAAATCTCTTGGATGGCCCCATGATCGTGAGGGGAGATCATGCTTTATGTTGGATTCCCTTGAAAGCAGATCCTTCAACAAAGACTTGGTTGCTTTTTATGTGGGAGATGATCCCAGGAAGCAGGAATAAGGGAAGTGCTGAGTGAGATAAAGGAGGAAAAGCCAATGTAAGAATGTTTTCTTGAGGTCACATTGTAAGCAACCTTGGCTCAATTCTGAGGCACCTCTGCAAGAGACTTATATAGTGGCTCCACAATTTGTTCCCTTGCAGGGGGCAGATACTGGAATACTGCTCCCGTGACTCCCTTTCCCGTTGGTGAAGAACAGCCCTCTCATTTCTGGGCTATATCTGAGGGTAGGCTAAGATCCTGAAGTAGAGGGCAGAAAGGCATACAGAAAGAGGTCGGGATGGGATGATGCCAGAACAAGTTAATCCGAGATTTCAGGGTACAGTCTATCCCAGTGGAAGCTGAAATCATAGAAGCTAAAAGAATCTGGAATGAGACATCAAAGGTAGCTGTAGCTGCTATATATATCATAAGTGTTAGACCTAAGGACATATTAGTTGTAACTGAAGCAAGTTATAATGTTTCAAGAGTTATTCAAGAAAGTGAAATGAATGGACTATTTTGGGTTTTTAACATAAGTGAAGACTCACACTATTGGGAGAGAGTTTGGGCTTAAATTAATGACTACTAAATAGAATACTGAGTATTACAGAAAGAACTTTATTAACCCCATGAAAGGCAAATATTGTGCAACAAATTAGTTGCAGTTTGCTGCAAACCTCATAGCGCTTATCATTTACATGGTTATAATATAAACACAAAATACAGAGCTAACCAAAACTATAACCTGATGAGGACGTGTGGGTGTAGGACTGTGCAATTGTGGGGTAATGGGAGAATGAAAATGTGGTAAGTAGATCATTTAGAGATGTGGGCTATGCCAGGAAACAATGTGAATATTTCAATGTTTCTGCATAGCCAGGATCTTCCTGAACAAAGGAAAGTGACCTGCTGTAGAGAGAGATTGCCTCCCCCCATCTATTTATTCCTCACTATCTAAGGATATGATAGCTGTGACCACTTGATTCCTTAATGGCGGAGCCTTCTGCCCCATTGGAAGGGTGATTAAGGTAAAACCTTAATTTCCCCCAGAGCCAAATGCTTATATTCCAAGAGAAAGAACTTTTCTTTCTCATCTGGGTGGAATTGTGTGTGGGGAGCCAAAGCAAGCAAAGAATATGTCTACCTCTGATATGGAAACCTTATGTTTACTGTCAGGATGAAATAGATACATACAGACATAAAAATTTATCAGAATTACATCCCAAAGAATATCCTAAAAGTATTGAATATAGTTGTTTCAAGATTGGGAAAAAGGGATGGCACTGAATTGCTGTTTCTTATAAACAAGCCTTATATACCAATTTGACTCTTGAAAATATGTGCATGAATAGCCTTGATAAAAGCAAACACTATATTAAAATTGTAAATGACTATCCATAAACTCTATGAATGTAGCAAGCAGGCTTTGCCACAGGCAGGCCTCTCCCCTCCTTCTTCTGGTTCGACCCTCTCCCCTAGTCTCCAGGAACAGGTGAAACTGCGAATAGGCAAGATAAGACACATTCCTGGGATGGGGTCCCTCCCTTAACTGCTCATGCGCTTCCATAACCCAGCTTCGTGCCCTTCTCAACTTAAACCAGCCAATCGTTTACCTTCTCAACTTAAACCAGCCAATAAAAACTGATATCAACCTATTGTTCCGTCCTCAGACTTTCAGAAGCTACTTGGCTGAGCTCTATGGCCATAGAAAATAAAATCTACTTCCTGAAACTTTGGAGCCTCGGCCCAGTTTGTTGTTTCACGCTACATGATCACAAAAGAAGGATAGGTATTTACCATCATCCAACCAATTATGTTGATGCATTGCACCAGTACAGTATTTTTATATAACAGTTTGATTTTACTTTTACTGAATTGTTTGCTGTTCTCTTATCAAAGATATATTAACCTTCATGACACACCTGTTGCTCAATGAATAAATTCAAGAACTGTGTTATTAAAGGAGCTGGACTCATGCTATAATTATTTAAGTATGGCAACAAATGGCCTTCAAGGAGTGCCTTGGGATCTTTTCATTTTCACTGGGTCAATACCTCTCCTCTCCAGGACCTTTTGCTGCAAATGTAATTGCAGTTTATCAAGGCAGTTACTCATACACAAAGGATTTCTAAGATGCCAGTTTGAGAAGGTCTGCACAGTATTTTTCTAGCTGCTAGCAGCTATAAACCTGGACAAAGGTTTTATCCTTGTTCCACATATTTTCTTCTTAACCTTGAATAGTACTTCTTTGTGTATTACATTTATCTCAATAGCTTTTGTTGAAAAATAGATGAAAAGGTCTAAGGAACTGTTACTATATTTTGATATTAACATGGAATTTGCCATTTCAAAATCAGAGAATGCTGACTAGTGAATAATGTAAATTTCTGAAATTTGTTGCAGTAGACCTGAAGTTATTATCTATATAGAAATGATTACACTTGAATAAATGCTATTTTTTCTATAACTAAAATATTTGACAGTCTCTTTGTTTTGGGATATTGGAAACTAAATTTGGAGAGCTTTGAACAGTGATTTATTTTTATCTTCTGCATATTTAATATTTCTTAATTTTTTTGTAATTTATATTTCTATTTAATCGCTTAGTTACCACTAAAATACTTTTAAGAAAAGTTCATTTTAACATATAATATCATCACTAGTTGAACAAGATGACAGTGTAAAATGCTCCAGGGTACCCTTCCCCAGACAGAATCTTTGAACAATTAGCAAAAACTGGCAGAGCTGTATTCCTCAAAACCGCAGAAAAATAGTCAAAGTTTATAGAACTGGGCGAGTGCTGAGTCAAGAAAATGTAGCTTTAAAAATGGTCAGAAAGCTCCTGGCACCCTTGCTGCCCCCACCTCCAGTCCCTGCCCTGGTGCTTTATGGAGCCAGCCTGTGCTCCCGTCCATGTTCAAGAGGGAGAGGAATAACCCCTGGATGCATAGTTGACAGAGACCAAGTCTGAGACTCCAGATTTATATGAGCCACTCTTGATATACCTAGATTAAAACCAAGCCAAGGGCCCCCTCCCGTTCCTGGAATGCCCACATAAAACCATAGAATCTCTCTTATCTAATAAACAGTCCAAACTAGTTTGTTGTGCATATACTAACAAAAGGACCCTGAACTTAAAATGACCCCAGAATATAAATTACCCTGCAAACAGAATTAGAGTAAGCAGAAACAACAGGAAAAAGAAACACCAGCTCCAAAATGAAAGTGAGAGGTTAGCCCATTAACAATTCCAGCAAAGTCTGGGCTCCACATAGCACAACAGAGGACCTATAAGTAGAAGTAGCTAGTTTGCAATACCTAATTTGAATGTTTAAACAGCCAATGTCAAGAGTTAACCTGCAGGTTGCTAATTTACATATTTACTAGCCAATCCCATATGCCAACATCCTTTTCTCCAGCTCTCTTTGTCTGATTTTAATACAAACTCGAGTTCCTCTAGTTCAGAGAGGCAGACTTGAAACTGTTTCCTGAACTCTTGGTTTTGTTTGCAAAACAGTTTTTTCTTCTTTCCCTGAAGCCTTGGCTCACTGTGAATCAGGAAAGGATTCATTTTGTGAAGGTTCGCTTCTTAGTGGGGTACCTGTATGCCAGTGCCAATTTTTGGGAAGTGCCTGAAAGACTGAACTAGGAAATGTGTCTCCTGCTCACCTCCCCAGAACTTGCCCTGTAGGAAGAAGCAGCTTGCAGACACCTAAAACAGCATATGAAAAAAGTTGAAGTGGACAGGTGCAAAGGTCTGCCAGCTTTAAGGCATACAGTAGCACATCCAGAAGGGAGAGAAAATCTGTTTCATAGGGAGTAGAAGGGGCATTTGAATTCCCGTAAATGGGAGAATTCCTACACCATGAGCGAGTACAAACCCACGATAAGATGCAGGATCAGTAAAGACAGACAGGACCCTACATTCCTACATTCAAGCCTTCTTGAAAAGAGGGCTAAACTTGGAGCAAGACACCAGCCAAAACTCAGCCAATTTGCAAGGACTGTGAAAGGCATTTTTTCTGCAATTGTTTGTTTGTTTTCCTGGCACTCAAGGAAATCTCTTATAGATCAGTAACTAGATCCAACTTAAGGCACAGGTGGCTTAGAGATTAAGTCCAGAGTGAACACTTTGAGGTATTAAAATTGCAGTGTGCAGCAAAAGATTACAGACAAAGACACATAAGAAGATAAAGATCCAGACACAGTCAGTGACGAACAACAGATTTTGAACATACTAGACCATGAATAAAAAAAAAAGATTCTCAATATGCTCAAGGGGATAAAGGAAAACACAAAGAGAACTAGAGGATATCAGGAAAACAATGAGGAAAAAACAATATGAGAATCTCAATAAAGAGATAGAAATTTGTAAAATTAACAGAAATAGAAATACTAGCGCTGAAGACAAGAACAACTGAAATGAAAAATTACGTAGCTGGTTTAACAGCAGATTGTGGCTGACAGAAAAAAGAAGTAGTGAATTCATTGACAAGAAAATTGAAATGATTCAGGCTGAGGAACAGAAATAGAAATGCATAAAACAAAATTTTGTTCAACGTAAAAAAAATCAAGTAATGTAATACACCACATTAATAGAATGAAGGGGAAGAAAACAATGATCATGTCAATTGAGGCAGAAAAGTCATCTGACAATATTCAGTGTTTTGATAAAAAACACTTAGAAAACTGGTTATAGATGAAAACTTCCTCAAAATGATAAAGGACATGCATGAAAACCAACAGCCAATATCATACTCAATGGCGAGAGACTGAACGTGTGTTATCTAAGATCAGGAACCAGGCAAGGTTTCCTATTGTCACTTTTATTCAACAATGACTAGAAGTTCTAGTTAGAGCAATTAGGCAAAATAAATAAATAAAAGTCATCCAAACTGGAAAAGGAGAAGTCAAATTTTCCCTGTTTGCAGATGACATGACCCCTTATACAGAAAATTCAGCAAAATACATAACAAATTTGAGCTAATAAATGAATTCAGCAAATTTGCAGGGACATGATCAACATGCAAGATCAGTAATGTTGTTACACACTAGTTATTAACAACCTGAAGAGGAAATCTTAAAAAAATCCATTTACAATAGCAAATAAAAGAGTCAAATATCTAGGAATAAGTGTAATCAAATATATAAAGGATTTATGCACAGAAAAGTTACAAAAAATGCTCATAGAAATCAAAGAAGTCCTAAATAAATAGAGAAGCATTCTGTGTTTATGGATTGGAAAAGTAATATAGTTAAAGTGTTAATTCTACCCCAATGATTTTCAGATTCAATGCAGTCACAATCAAAATTTCAACAGCCTTCTGTGCAGAAATGGAAAAGCCAATCACCAAATTTGTATGGAAGGGTCAAGGTCCTGATTAGCCAAAAACCACCTCAGAATAAAATTTGAGGACTCACACTTCCCAATTTTGAAAATCATTACAAAGATATAGGAATCAAAACAGCATGGCATTTGCACAAGGATGGATGTTTGGACAAATGGAATCAATTTGAGAGTTCAGAAATAAATCCTCACATCTATGGTCAAATGAGTTTTGCCAAGTCTGCTCAATTGGGAAAGAATAGTCTCTTCAACAAATGGTGCTTGGAAAACTGACTCTCCATATGCAAATAAATGAAGGTATACCCATACATAATACCTGTATTAGTTAGGGTTCTCTAGAGAAACAGAATCAACAGAGAACACTCACAAATATAAAATTCATAAAAGTGTCTCACGTGACTGCAGGAACAGAGTCCAAAATCTGCAGGCTGTGAAGCCAATGATTCCGATGGAGGGTCTGGACGAACTCCACAGGAGAGGCTCACCAGCTGAAACAGGAAGAGCCTGTCTCTTCTGAATCCTCTTAAAAGGTTTCCAGTGATCAGATTAAGCATTTCTCATTGCAGAAGATGCTCCCTTTTGGCTGATTACAAATGGAATCAGCTATGGATGTAGCTGATATGATCATGATTTAATTCTATGAAATGTCCTTATTGCAACAGACAGGCCAGCACTTGCCCAACCAGACAAACAGGTACGACCACCTGGTCAAGTCGACACATGAACCTAACCATGACAATACTATATTCAAAAATTAACAGCAACTGGGTCCACAACCTAAATATAAGAATGAAAACTACAACTCCTAGAAGAAAACATAGGGAAGCTTCTTCAGAAACTGGTTTTAGTAATGATTTCTTAGACTTTACACTAAAGCATGAGCAAAAAATGCAAAATAAATAAATGAAATGTCATTAAAATTAAAAAGTACTATTTCACATTCACTAGGATGGCTATTATTAAAAAATGGAAGTAGTAAATGTTGGAGAAGATGTGGATAAGTAGGAACACTTGTTCATTGTTGGTGAGAATGTAAAATGGTGCAACTGTTGTGAAAAACCATTTGATGGTCCTCAAAAAGTTAATTGTAGAATTACCACATGACCTGGTAACACTGCTTCCTATGTATATGCCCCAAATAATTCAAAATACGGACTCAAAAATATATTTGCATACCAATGTTTATAGTGTCATTATTCACAATTGCCAAAATATGGAAGCAACCTAAATGTCCATTAACAGATGAATGAATAAACGTACTGTGGTTTATGTTTAATAGAATATTATTCAGCCATGAAAGAGAGTGGAGTGCTGATGTATGTGACAACATAGATGAACCTTTAGGACATCATGTTGACTTAAATCA
The DNA here is from genome assembly GCF_023851605.1 of Tamandua tetradactyla. Lineage (NCBI taxonomy): Eukaryota > Metazoa > Chordata > Mammalia > Pilosa > Myrmecophagidae > Tamandua > Tamandua tetradactyla. Next base: position 128,106,416 of record NC_135327.1, on the reverse strand, counting down.
GCCAGTCAGAAAAGGACAAATACTGTGAATTCTCACTGATGTGAGATAATTAGAATAAACAAATTCATAATGTCAGAAACTGAAATACAGTTCATCAGGGCCGAGGTGAAAGTGGGGAATGTGGAGTTAATGCTTATTTGGTGCAGAATTTCTGTTGAGGCTTATGGAAAGGTTTTGGTGATGGATACTGGTGATAGTGGCACCACACTGTGAATGTGACTGATATTACTGAACTCTATGTTAGAATGGGATTAAAAGAGGAATTTGGGGGTGTGTATATGTTATTTGAATAAACTTTGTTTTTAAAACATAAGACTGCGGAGCACAAATAGGGAACCCTAATGTAAACTATGGAATATAGTTAATAATATGATTTTAATCATATTCTTTCATCAATTATACCAAAGTTACCACACTAATGCAAAGAGTTAATATTAGGGAAAACTGTGATAGAGGGGTGTTCTAGTCTGCCAAAGCTGCCAGAAGGCAACACACCAGAGATGGATTGGTTTTAACAAAAGGGGATATATTTAGTTAAAATGTATAGTTCTTAGAGGAAAGGCAGATAACTTTCATCTGAGGTTCTTTCTTACTTGGGAAGGCACAGGGCGATCTCTGCTGGCTTTCTCTCCAGGCTTCTGGGTTCCAACAGCTTTCCCCTGGGTGATTCCTTTCTGCATCTCCAAAGGTCTGGACTGAGCTACAAGTGCTGAGTTGAGGTATGCTGACCTGCTTGGGTTGTGCTGCATTGAGGTCTCTCTTTTAAGCTTCCCATGAATTAAATTAAACATCACTCATTGTGGAAGGCACTCCCCTTAGAGACTGCAGATGTAATTAGCCATAGATGAGTTTCACAAGCCAACAATACAAATCCGCAGCAACAGAACTAGGCACCATTGCCTGGCCAAGATGACACCTGGACCTAACTACCACAAGGGGAATATGGTAACTTAATTTTCTGCAAGATTTTTGTAAACCTAAAACTTTTATAATAAAAAATAAATAAAATAATTAGTATCATTTTTATTTTATGATAAGTATCACACTATTTGTGAGATGGAAAGATTGACAATAGCTAGAGGGAAAAGTGGGAGTAAATACTTTTAAAAAATGAACTTTTTATTTTGAGATAATTTCAGATTTACAGAAGAATTGCATAGATATTTCAGAAAGTTCCCGTATACCACTCATCTAGTTTCTGTTTCCCTTAATATCATCAGCTGCCTTACCATGTACGTTTGTCAAAACTAAGAAATTAGCTACTATCAACTAAGTTCCTTCCTCACTTTATTCAGATTTCACCAGTTTTTGCATTAATGTCACTTTTTTCCAGGATCCAATCCAGAACACCACATTGCAGTTAATCATCACGTCTCCTTCGGTCTGCAATGGTTTCAGTCTTTCCTCGTTTTTCATGACCCTGGCAGTTTTGTGGAAGTATTTTGTAGAATGCCCTCTATTTGTGTTTATCTGATATTTTTCTCATTATTATACTGGTGTTATGAGCTTTTGGAAAGAATACTACAGAAATGATAAGCCATTTGTATCATATTATATCTGGGTTACAAGCTATCAAAATATTTTATTACTGGTGATACTGTTCTTGCTTAAAGTAGTGTTTGCCAGGTTTCTTCACTGAAACATTAGTGTTTTGCCCTTCCATACTTTATTCTTTGGAACAGAGTTTCTACCTACGGTTCACTTTTGATGAGAATAGGATAGAGGGTCGTGGGTGGGAGGTTGGAGAGAGGAATATCTATATATGCATTACTTGCAATTATTTTGTAAGGAAAGATGATCTCTTCTCCCCCATATTTATTTATTTTTTCTTCAATCATAAGTTTATGCAATAATCATAGACTCATGCATATTTATTTTGTACTATATTATTTTTATTTTTCTATGAGGGTGCTTTCACATTGGCTTGTTGGTTATGTCCCATTGAATTGTTTTTTGAGAACTTATTTTTTGTTATTTCAAGATGCTTCCAGATCATCTTGTATTTTCCTTGTACATTCTTTGAATCAGCTAAGGAGCTCTGGTTCCTTTTATGGAAAATGGTATTATAAATGAAGATCTGGGTGCTGGACAAAAAGTGATTTTTTTTTTAAATACTGGAGATATGGTTGGCTAAGAGTGCAAAGTTTCAGTGTGGAAGAGGATATTGAAGTGGGGAATGAGACGGATGACAACTGGGGAAGCAAATACAACCACTTCTCATTATTCACATAACATGTAGTTATGTTCTATAGTCATCAGGAACCCTGAATTAGCAAATACTGAGCCGTTGCTCCTAAGGAAAACACATGGTAAGATACTTATGAGTCTTTGGTTATAATATTTTCACTAACTTAACAGTACATAAATCTGTTTTATGTGTGTTTCTATTTAAAGGCACATTGCTTGATACATATTGTTGATTAATTAACATTAAACTCACGGCCAACAGCCCTATAACTCTCATGACTGATTGAAGCTTATCTAAAACATGTATTTTCTCCATAAAATACATCACAGTTTTCTTGCACTTAGGAATACTAGAAAGCATCACTGCTAAGCTTGGGGACCATTTTAAATAGCTAAAATACCAACAAAAGTGTGAAAACATAACACTAAAATATCACAACCAAGGCAGGAACAAGAATGCATTGTGTGGCCTCATTCATCCTCAGCTTGGGAACATGTGCATTAGGTGACTCATGCACATGTTCCCAAATGACCATGAAAACACCAGGACTTAGAAATAAATTTTAGTGAATAGGCAAGTTCACAAATACAGAATCCTTAAATAATGAGGATGGACTGTATTTGGCAGTAGGACACAAATAGTTAGGTAAGGCATGGAAGTAAGAGGTATATCCATGTTTCTGATATTCAAAGAAGATTGGGAAAAAATAGTATAAGACATAATTTGAAATAGAATGGATGACAACAAAGAACACTCATTTGAGCTCTCTTTTAAACAATGGTTTTGGATATGGGATTGAAGACATGACCTAATTAGAATGGATTTGGAGCAGTTCAGGGAATCAAAGTAACAACAGAAGATCAATAAGAATAGGCAAAATTATGCTAAGTTTGAAGGGTCCAGTTGAATTTAGAAAAGTTAGCAGTGGGCCAAGTGAGTTTCTTGAATGTCTCCAGGAATGCTTTGTGGAATGGAATTAAAAAGAAAGAAAAGACGAAGCTATTTGACCCGGTAATGGTGTGATTTTGGTAATGATAAACAATAACCCTTGTAAACATATTGCAATTTTTGCCAGCATACAATTATAAAACATTTTCCACAGGCCCCACCATTCCCGATTTTATTTACATATATCTGTTACCTGATTGATTCTGAAAGTTTGAGTTTGAAAACTCTGTTTAACCCAGAGCAAACTGTTTAACTTCCGGGGGGAGTATCTAAATATTATCTGTATTTATCTATACTGTATTTTTACCTGACCATGTTAACAGGCCATTTGTGTGAAAACTGTGGTGTTATTTCAATATAAGTTTTAATCCTACTTCATGTCATTAGAGATAAGAAAAAAAAATCCCTAAAATTTCCTAGTATATTACTCTATCTAGAAGCATCTTTGATTGAAAGTCCTCCTCTGGTGGGGGTGGAGAGACTGGCTAGTAAATTATCATGTGCTTGGAATGCCACCATGGGACTAACTTTGTGGGAGAAGGAGGAAGAGCTCAGAAATCTGAGAAGATTACTAAACTTGTATAGCAATCAATTGACCTGCAATCAATGGTCACTGAAGCCCGGGGCTTCTTATAGATATTTGGGTTGAAGGAAAAAATTGAGACTTATGTGCTACCATAGGGGTGGGGATGGAGAAAGGACATGGTCCAGGGTATAACTGGCCAAGAGAAGCAATCCTGTGTGCACCTGACAAGAAACCCCACCCTGAAGATGCCAGTGGCTCTGTGAGGCGCCTCACAGGGCCCTTGTGTGCTTGTGTGACAGGAGCACTGCTCTGGAAGTGGAGGTCGATATGAGCTCCTCAAGGGTGTACAGATTTGCAGAGAGATGAAAGGACACCACCCCTGGAGCAAGACCAGCTTCGTGGGCACACGGGCTGTGCATTTCCATCAGGCTCTGCACGCGGAAGAGCCGCATGCTTGGTTCAGTGCTCTGCTGTTGATGCTGTGAAATTCTTAATAACTTTCTTAATAGCTTTTTTGCTTTATAAGAAGAAAAACAATGGGACAACAGAACATTCAGTGGAGGAGATAGATGCGATATAAGCATATGTACTTTTCTTTGCTGCCCCCTTTTCACACATGCTCACAGTGCCCCATGAGCATAGAATTCCAGTGGATAAATGGTGTGTGGGTTTTCAGTGCTTCCTATCCTTTCCTTCATTCCACTTTTGTAAACTACTCTGGTCTTTGTTTTCAGGTGCCTAATGATACACTGTAATCTTTAAAATCATAAAATAAACACTAACATATTCACAAATTTTGGAATAAGACATTTAAACTTTGGAATACATAATTAATTGTGTTCCATCTCTCAAAATCTAGATTAAAAAATATTTTAGATGTAATTGCATGGGGAAACTTTGTCCCCATTAAAAGAATGTATATGCTGCAGCTGGGTTGGAAATGTTGACAAATGGAGAGAACTGGCCGTCAGGACATTCTCAGATCCTGAAATCGTATCTACTGTTTTTGTAACTCTGGAATAAGATTTTAGAGGGAGGAAAGGGCATTAGAACTATTATTCCAGCATATTATAAACCATTTTGTAATGAACAGTCATAGGTGATAATGAAATATTTCTTTCCAGAAGATAGTATATATTTTGCTTGTTGTTCTTAATATCTGAATATGAATCTCCTTTGCACACATATGTTTGTAGATCCAAAACCATTGTCCATTATTAGAGTGGCTCAGATCTTTTGTATTGTTGAACAGAGACAAATTAATAAATATCTAAAATCTAAAGAATACTTAGTTCTCATAGCATTAAATTAAAATGCTAACATAGCTATAGGAACTTTGCTGTTATTTCTAGATTAAAGTAAACTAGACAAATTCACCTAAAAATTGTTATATCTAAATTTTGCCAAATAGAATATTATGCAAAGCTTTACTTGTGATTATTACTTTGAAATTTTCCATAATGCCTGATTCATAACTGCTAAAGCAGCTGAAAAGTAAAGATAAGGAGAAAATCCTGAAGGAAGTCAGAAAAAAGATACATTACAGAAAGAAGATAAAAGAAAAATATTATGGCAGATCTTTTTGAAAGCTGCAATTCAGAAAAGCAATGTAGTTACATATAAAAAAGTATACTGAAAGAAAAAATAATTAAACTGTAATTCTATACACAGTGTGAAAATATCTTTCAAAAATGTGAAATAAAGATATTTTTCAGGAAAACATTGAGTAGATTCATTGCTATTTGAGGCGCTTCAGATACTGTAAAAATGAACATACACTTTTTTTTCTAATTTTCAGTATCTCTAAACTATAATTGAATATCTTAGACAAAAATAATGTACTGCGATATATATAACATTTATAAAAATGAAATAATAACTGCAACAATTTAGAATAATTGGAAAGATGCTGTTGTAATATTCTCACATTGTACATATTTAAGGTTAAATTATGATAAAACAAAAATATTTTAAACCTTATTGAAATGACTATTTTTTTTTGTTTTTATTTTTACAAGTGGGCATTGGTATATAGAGAGAAGAGGACATCTTTAAACTGGGAAATTGTAAAATATGCAAAATCCACAAAAAAGAATTGCATAAGATACAATTAGCTGATCCACACTGAGCTACTGAAAGAAATCAGAGGGCAAAGTTCAACACATGTCAACTAAGAATAGTTTTTCACAAATAGCCATTAAGCAGAAGAAATCTCTAAGCCAACACTAAAAATGGAATTTTTCTCAAATAAGTAAGTAAGGATATGCAGAACAACCTGAATCAGAAATTCAAAATCTAAGAATAAAAATGGACAAAAACCAGGGAAAAATGAAAAATGACTGAATTCAGAAAAGAAAGGGAAGAAAAAAATGAAATTAATTCTGAAATTAAGAAAAATTTTCTTGGTGTCCAAGGGAGAATAGACTAAAAGAATGAATAAAGGTATCAAAGAAAAACAGAAAAATAACAAGAAAATGAAATTAGACTAAGTAGCAAAAATATCTGGAGTGAAAGTACTGAATATGGATATGAGCAGGGAAGGATCAATAAGAATAATATTCATATTATCAAAGTTCTTGATGGGGAAAAACAAAACATAGAAAATAACTAATATTTAAAACCCAGAAATTAAAAAAAAAATCAGAATCTTAGCATTGTGAGGACCCACTGGGTACCTGGGAAAATTAACTCAGATTGATCAACTCCAACATATATCTTAGTACTCATCAGATTTCAGAGATAAAAAGAATAAATCCCAAGACTTCCAGGTAAAAATAACTTACAAACACAAATATTCTAAGCTGACATCATTCTTTTCAAAATCAACAACGGAGAACACTTTTAAAAATGCTCCGTGAGAGAAAGTATGAAACAAATATATGATTCAGCCAAACTGTCCTTCAAGAACCAAGACTGTAGAAAATCAGATACTAGCAAGCAAGCAAAAACTTAGCCTTTCTTGAGGAATCTAGTAGATAATGAACTTCATCTAACAAAAAGATGACTGGGAAACTGTCACAGAAGGACTGATGGTGGGAATATATATCTAAGACTAACAAGGTGTGTATGTGTAAATGTGTGAAGGGGGAAGACAAACCAGTATACAAAGTAGAAATAATGCAATCAACAAATGAAGCGGGGAGGAAAAAAGGAAAACAGAATAATCTCATTGATTATTGGAAGTCAATAGGTGGATATTGAAGGATACAATATAAACAGATAAACAAAAAAGGCGATGTAAGAAAGGGAAGACTTAGGTATTCTAAAAAGGTATAGGTGCAAAGACAGCCAGAGGAACAAATATAAAATTTTCTTATATGTAATTTTTTAAAGTTATAGAGCAAAGGGTGTACAACTCACAGAAAAAGAAACCACAAATATTAACAAAATACACATAAATATAAAAAATTCTGTTGGTGTTGCAATCAAATATATCAATCATATCAATAAATGGGAATGGTATTAACATACCCTTTAATGGAAAAAAATAATCAGTTTGGGTCACAAAAGAAGACTCTAGTTTATGCTGTAAATAACAGACTGAGTTAATACAAAATGACTCAAAAAAGGCCAAAAAATAAAGGAATGGATAATTGTGCATTAGGCTACGGAAACCAAAAGAAAGCAGAAATAGTAACCATGATATCAAAGTAGAATTCAAGCCAGAAATCATAGAACATTATTTAAAAAATCATATTTTAATGCGAAAGGCCACACTTCACAATAATGGTATAACATTTGTAAATGACACAGCAATCACCTTTACAGAGAAAAACTACAGGAGATGATAAGAGACATATAGGAACACAATAATGATACAACCTTCTTAGTATAGTACAGATCAAGTAAACACAAAATAAGAAAGGAGATAAAAGATCTAAATAGTATAATCAATGAAGTAGGTGTTATGGCTGTATAACGTTGATCTCAAAGGTCTATGGAACATTCAGGAAAATTGCCCATGCATTAGGTCACAAAGAGAACATCAATAAATTTTATAAGTGAAATAATTATAAGCAATACTCTGTAATCGCAATGAAGTATAGAAACAAACAAAAACCAGAAAGACCCTAATAGCTGGAATTTTTATTATACATAATTATACATATAATTTATATATAAGTATATATAATTTTCTATGAACAGTGTGAGGGAAAATGCAAACTGAAATAATAGTCTCAGTATTTAAAAAATATATTGACAGTGAAAATACTACACATCAGAATCTGTAGGATACATTTAAATCATTGATCAGAGGAATATTTATAGCAATAAACACTTGGTAAAAATGAAAGATTATAAAGAAATGAAATAAATTCACAATTCTAAAAACTAGAGAAAGAATAACAAAGTAAACCTGAAGGAAACTTGTATTAGGTTGATATTACTGCTGTAATTAACTACCACAAAACTTAGTAGCTTAAAACAAAACAATATGCAATCTTAGAATTCTGTAAGTCAGAAATCTGGTGTGGGGTACACTGGGCTAACAGGAAGATATTGGCAGGGTTATGTTCCTTCTGGTGGATCTAGGGGAGAAAACGTTTCCTTGCTTTTTTTTTTTTCCAGCATTTAGAGGGTCCCAATATTCCTTTGCTTGTGTCTTTCCATTTCCAAAGTTAGGGAGGGTTGGTTAGGAATTACTGTACACATTTGCTGTCCATACATGACAGTTGTGTCACTGTTAGAAATTTCAATAATTAAAATGGGAAACAGAAGCTGAAGTTATTTTCGTTATTATTAAAATTATGTTCCTTGGAACCACATTATTATGATAGTTTTTGTGCTTTTTTTACATTGGATGTCTTAAGCTGAGTACAGGAAGGTACCACTTTTCTCAACACTGTGATCTGATTTGTGACAAATCTGTACTATAAACTATTGTAAATGGCTAATAAGTCAATTGTAAACAAACAAAATGTATAAATCTTAGTGCTAGTGTTGAAATCTCTTCAGAATAGTTAGTATGATTTAAAAGTTTGTTTAAAAATTTGCCAGCATTAAGTGTCAATCAAAACTGAAGATGAAATGCTACTGTATATTGGATTCTCATGCTTTAGATATACTTTCTTTTTAGTTTTTTTCTCAGTTCCTTAATATTTTTACTATACTGTTTCATTTAAATTTCCTACACACTAACTTCGTTTGTGCGATTGAAATAAAATTGCAGAATATAAAAGTAAATGAGGTCAGTGCAACGGTGGCTCAGTACCAGAGTTCTCGCCTGCCATGTCAGAGACCTGGGTTCAATTCCTGGAGTCTGCCCATGCCAAAAAAAGAATAAAAAAGTAATGGAAGCATATCCACAGGAGCCAATATGCAATGATCAAATCTGAGATAAGACAAGCAACAAAATTAGAAATAATAGAAATAGATTATAACCCAAACAAATAAATAATAAATGGAGAGGAGCTATGGTTCTTCTTTATAGTAGAATGACAATTAATAAATGCAGAAAAAATAATGGAAATAGAAATCACCAGTAAGCAAACACTGCAGGAGTAATAGATATTAAATAGTATGATCTTTGGATGCTAAAATTAATGTTCAAAAGTATGATGAGAAGCATGATAAATGTATAGACTCAAAGTATTTCCCCACAAGATTCTTAACAAAGTATGAAGATAAAAAGAATAACTTTACAATGGACTAATGCAAGAGCCACCATTTAATCAAATGATTAATGTTAATATCATTGGTAATATGTATCAAAATCATGTACCACCTGATATGGTGAGAGAAGGACCCAAAATCATTTTTGTAGTTCTTCGCAAAAGTAAATGACTTCAATCCAGTCATGAGAAAATATTAATCACACGTAAGTTGAGGGCCATTATACAAAATAAGTTGCTAGTACTTTCCAATAGTATCAAAGTCATGAAAACAATGGCTGAAAAATGCAACAGGTTGAAGAATGAGTCACAACAATGAAATGAAATGGGATCCTAACAAAAAAGAGATTAGTGGGAAAAATTAATAAGATCTGTAGATTAGGTGATAGTATTATATAATATTAATTTCTTGTTTTTCCATAAAGTTATGTTTTTGTAAGATATTAGCATGATGAGGTGGGGGAAAGAAACCATCAGAATTGTTTTACAACTTTTCTGTAAATCTACAAGTATTCCAAAATAAAACATTATATGGGAAAAGATGAGCCATGTAACTTCTAATCAAAAGAAAGCTGTACTGGAGACCTGGGTTAGTGCTTGCCCATGTAAAAAAAAAAAAAAACAAAACAGAAATCCAGGTTTGATTCCCAGCGCCTGCCAATGTAAAAAGAAAAGGAAGCTGGAATTTTTCTATTTATATAATATTCTTTCAGAACAAGGACTATTACCAGGGATAAAGAGGGATAATGATGAATGAGCTCAATCACCAAGAAGACATAATAATACTAAATGTGTTTGTTTCTAGCAATAAAATTCAAATTGTATGAAGGCAAATAAAAAGATAGTACTAAAAGGGAAAATAGATCCTCAGTTATAGTTGGAGTCTATAACATTCCTCTCTCAGTAATCTATGGAAAAGTATACAGAAAATCAATCGCTCAGGGTATAGAAAAATGCTGTCTGCCAACTTGACATAATTTTATTTATGGAGCACTCTACTCAGTATTAAGAGAATAAACATTCTTTACAAGTGCACAATGGACTATTTAATGGGATAGATCATATTCTGAACCATTAAAAATAAAAGAATTATAGTCCTGCAAAATGTCTGCTATTATCATAATGGAATTAAACTAGAAATTAAAAGGGGACTTCCACAACTTGAAAAAGTGTCGACAAAATACTTGTAACTAACATCACAATCAAAGATGAATGCTTTCTTTCTAATCTAGGGAATAAAACAAGGATACCTTCTTTAATACTTATATTCAACACTACACAGGATGTCTTAGACATTGCCATAAGGGGGAAAAAGGCATATAAACTGGAAAGGAAGAAATAAAATGATTTTTATTTGCAGACATTATGATTATTGAGGTAGAAAATACCAAAACTATTAAGGAAAGCAATACAACTAGTTAGTGATGAGCAAGGTCACAGGATATAAACACAATATACAAAAAAATTCTATATACTATCAATTAACAATTAAAAGTTGAAATAAAAAGGTACCATTTCAATAGCATGAAAACCACCAAATAGAGATAAGTTTATCAAAATATGTGCAATATTTGTATACTAAAAATTATAAACTTTGATGAGAGGTATCAGAGAAGTCTTCAATAAATGAACAAATATATTGTCTTCATGAATTGGAAGAGTCAATATTTTTAATATGTCAATTCTCTAAAAAATTGATCATTAGATTCAATGCAATCCCCAAACCAAAGAACAAATTTGAAGGCACAAATTACTTGGTTTCAATGCTTATTAGAAAGCAACAATAATCAAGAGACAATGGCATTGAGATAAATATTGAAAGAAAATAGGCACAATGGAAGAGAATGGACAAATTTCCAAGTCAATTTAATTTATAAAGAATGGTATTTTCAACAAACAGTACCAATCTGACATATTAAAAAAGGAAGGAACTATAGCCCATAATGCCCACCTATATACAAAAGGTAACTCAAAATGGAACTTAAAATATGTATATAAAAATTAAACTATATAACTTTTAGAAGAAAACATATGAGGAAATATTTGTGATCTTGGGTTTAGCACAGATTGTGGCTAGGATACAAAAACATATACACCATTAATTAATAAAAATAAATTGATAAATTGGATGTCATCTAAATTTAAAACTTCCACAATTTAACATAAAATAAATGACCAAGACTCATATTTGGATGCACATTTTATCAAGGAAGAGATATTGATGGCCTCATGAAAAGATTGTCAACCTCACCAATCACTGGGAAATGGTAATTAAAACCACAACAAGGAAGTGCAACATACCTGTTAGATTCACGAAAGAAGAAAAGAGAAAGGAAAGAAGGGAAGGAGGGAGGGAGGAAGGAAGGAAAGAAGGAAATTGTGGAGTGAGTTACTACAAGGTGTGTCATGGGAGTTCAACCACAACAGAAACTTTCAGCAAATGACCACTTTATTACTTACATACCACACAGTATCCAACAGAGCTGAAAAAGGGATTCCATCATGGCTGGTCTCTGGGGAGAGGTCCATTACTCAGGTCAGGGTTGGTGAATGGCAGCTCCCCATGCCGCACTTTGTGTCAGAGAGAAGAGACCCTGTGCTATTTGAGTGCGTAGAATTTATTCATCCTGGGTGGTGAGGTGGGGCACCCTGCCACTGGGAATTCCTGTCATGATAAGCACCTGGGGCTGCTTGCTATGGGGTTCAGTGTGGAAGGTCTGGTTGGACCTTTTCATTAGACCTAACATCTCCCCCCGGTTCTGGAATGGAAACTGACTGAAAAATCTGCACACAATAGGAAAGGAGTGGGGTGGGTAGATGAGGGCTGGGAGATAGCCAATAAGCACGTTGTCTGTGACTTCCCCAGAAAGGGTAGGTTAAGGATTAGGGAACGAAGGGTGAAAGAAAGTAGAAAAGTAGAGAAAGATAAAAAGTGGAAAGAAAAGAGGACAGGAGAAAAAAAAAGAAAAGGAAAACAACAGCTAGAAATCTGATCCATTGTTGGTTATAATGCAAAATAGTATAATCACTCTAGAAAAACTTGGTAGTTTCGTATAAAGCTAAACATAAATTTACTATATGACTATATGACTTAGCTATCCAACTCTTAGGTATTTACCAAAGGGAAATGAAGATATTTTCCCACACAAAATTTTATATGAATGTTTATAACAGCTTTATTCACAATTGCCCAGGTCTGGAAACAACCAGATATCCTTCAACTGGTGAATGTCTAAACACATTGTGGCATATCCATATAACAGATACCAGAGAGCAATAACAATGAATAAAGAAATGAAACATAGCAACATGGATGAATTTCAAAAACTTTATGCTAAATTAAAGAAGCAATGAAAATTAAACTATTTAATGACAAAATGAAAATATTTAGATAAAAAAATGGTAGGGACTAGAGGAGATGGTTAGGAATTAACTAAAAAAGGGAAATTTTTGTGGTGATGAAACTATTCTGTATATTGATGATGGTGGTAGCGACATGACATTTTACAATTGTCCAGATTCATAGAGCAAATTCATACACCTAAAAGGGTGCATTTTGCTGTATATAAATTATGTCTCGATAAACCTACTTAAAAAAAGAATGGTCAAAGATATACTAGATAAAAGCAAATTAAAAGAAGATAAAGTTGACATGTTCTCATGGAGGAATTCAGATAAAAAACTCACACATCACAACGAACTTATTGGAGTTATTAATATTTATGTATATTCTAGCATGGCAATACTTCTTATAAAGCAGGAAATATAAGATATAAGGAAAATATATAGGGACACACTACTAAAAGAGTAATGGCAAAAATATCCAGAAAAATGATAAATATTCTGTTTTGCCTGGAAATGAAAAGAGAAATATGATATTAAGCAACTCTTAGGTCAAAATGGAAAAGTAATTTTTGGATTTGAGAGGCTGATATATATATCTATAACCTAGCATTTAGGGATAAGAATGAAGCCAATCTGTTCAGGATTCAAGTAATTCAGAACACAGGGGTAAGGAAGACATTGTCTATATTTTACAGCTGCACTTACTCTCTGAGACCAAAGGAAGAAAAGTTTATTTTGTCCAGAACCTAAATTTTCTGTGGCACACAATCTAACTTAACCTGTCTATACAGCTCATTTGAACAATTAAAACACAGGGAGCTCAGAATAAGAATGAGGGCCTTTAATCCTGTATGCTTAATGTAATGCCTGGATACATCCTAGAATATATTAATCAGATAATCAAAAAGTATTGGCAAAGTCCTTCGAGAGATGGGAGAAAAAAATTGGAACTATTAAACTTTACCATCAGGGAAAACCCTGACATTGTGTCAAATAGTAGGGACACACATATCAATAGGCCAAGCCGTTGATCCTGAGGCTGACTCTTGTGAAGCTTGTGTAGGTTGTGGAGAAGCTTAGCCTACCTATAGGCAGACCTAAGAGTACTTCTGGAGGACCTCTTTGGCTGCTCAGATGTCACCTTACTCTCTCTAAGCCCAACTTTGCAAGTGAAATCATTGCCCTTCCCGTATGTGGGAAGTGACATCCAGGGGTGAAAATCTCCCAGGTGGTGTGGGAGATGACTCCTGGGGATGAGTCCAGCCCTGGTATCATGGGATCAACAATTCCATCCTGACCAAAAGGGGGAGAAGAAAGGTAACTAATAAAGTATTAATGGCTAAGAGAGTTCAAATAGAGTTGAGAGGCTATTCTGGAGGTCACTCTCATGCAAGCTTCAGTTAGACATTGCTACCTATCATAACTTGCCAAACCTCAACCAGGACCATTCCTGCCAACCCTGAAGAACACCTAGGGCAATTTATAAGATTCTGCAAAAGCAGTAGTGTAAACTTCCAGAAATCTACAACCTCCAGATTGGTCCCTGGACCAGATAAATTCCGAACCCTAGAGGACCCAGCCTTTCCAGAACATCAGCTAGTTCCATCTCCCCACCCCATATTACTGACAGACCTTCCAACAGGAAAAAGTTAGAATGGGCATAGCCCAAACATCCCTAAAGAAAGGGATAGAAAGATCAAAGGTGATGTGGAGATATACAGAGAAGGTAGGTTTTAACAAGTGAATATAATTACTGAATCATTAAATTGGTATCCTTTTAGTCTCCAGTATCTTAGAGTAACTAGAAGTAAAAACCTGAAATTGTGGAATTGTAACCCATGCCAAACTCTGAAATCTGTTTTACAACTAATTGTGCTGTGGTTTGAAATTTATTGCTTTTTTGTATATATGTTATTTTTTATAAAAAAAGAAAAAAATGGAAAAGTAAAATTACAAAATTCGTTCAAACTAATGATAGTGGAAAATATATCAAAATCTAAAAAAAAAAACAGTAGAACACCATTAGAAGAAAAAAATTGTGTATAGATACATATATAAATAAAATAAAAAAGAAAATCAATGAATTAAACACCTAGCTAAATATAGATAAAGTAAACTAAAATAGAGAAGGGAATTAATAAGATTAAATATAAGTTTTTAGAAAATACAAAAACAATAGAACTGATGAATAAATGTAAAAGCTGGGTTTTTTCAGAAAAAAAATCTGCAAAATAGACAAATCACTAATTAATCTAGTAAAATTTAAAAGGAACCAAGGGCAGGTGCACGGGAGGTGAAAGGCTCACCTTTCATGCGGGAGACCTGGTTGATTCCCGGACCATGCACTCAACCCCACAAAAAAAAAAAGAAAAGAAAAGAAAATGGAACCAAGGGGAGGCAAGTATTAAAAATCCATCCTGTAGTAATATCTGTAGAACAAATAAACTCCTCTTCTAAGACAAAACAACTTCAAGGACAAAGCAAGGAGTGTGTGTGGGGGTGTGTGGGATGAGGGGGTTGAACTAGAAATTAAATGGGACATATTAAACTTTGTTGACACAAGGACCCTGCTTTAAGCAAAAAACAAACAGAAAACAAGAACAACAATAACAAACAACCTGGGGGAATGAGAAAACTGGGGACCTCTGAACAATATCCAGAACAGTGAGTAAATAAATAAGGTTTGCTTATTTCGACGTGTGATTAAAGTATTGAAATTATGTTTTAAAATGAGCCCTTGTTTTCTGAATTACACATGGAAATATTTATACACAATGAAGTGATATGATGTTGGGAACTGCCTCAAAATAATCCCATGTTGTGAAGTAAAGGAGACAAGTAGGTGGAATTACAGATGAAAGAAGAGTTTCTGAGTGGTAAAATTGTTGACACTAGAAGATGGCTACATGTAGATTCATTGTGTTCTTCTGCTTGCGCATATGCTTAATTTCCATAACAACATGATAATATTAAAGATTTAAAGCTATTACTCCACTGACTTGATCATTCTACTTGGATATGGGAGACCTGGAATGTTTATCAATTTGGGAGGCAGGAAAAACAGATTTGCCCACAACTACTCACATGCTTAATAAAAGGAAGACCAAAAACAACAGCATAGTTGAGTCTCATAAGACTAATTTTGAGCAAAATAAATTGTACACAACAGCATAAACAGGCAAAATGAACCTTTGGTTTGAAAGTCAGGACAGTAGTTCTCCTTTGGGAGCGGTAATAGGTAGAACATTTCACAAGGGGTTGCTAAAATGCTGGTAATTTTCTTCTTGGACTGGGTGCTGCTGCACAGACATGCTAAATTTGTGACTATTCATCAAAATGTATTTTACGATGTGTATTTCTCTGTATGTGTATATATGCATACATATATATTATACTTCAATTAAAAAGTAAAAAAAGAGGCAAGGAGTGTTAAGAGGTGTTCTAAACTGTCTCATAACCTCTCTTTGCATTGATATTGTCTAACCATAATTCCATTACCTCATCTACAGTAGGTTCAATGGACAAGTCCCTCACTGCTCTTTAATAACACTGTTTAAAAGCAACCTGACAACATTTTTGGCAAATTAGTTCTAATTAGTACTTGGCAAGCTTATTGAAATAAGGTGAAATTTATTTTTCTGAGAGATTTATACACAGATATTGGTGGGATGTACTTCAGAAAACTAATTAACACATCCAATTTGTCATTTTCATCTTCCCAAGATAAAGAGGAACATTAGTGAATGCACCTTTGGTATTAGTAGGAAAACTGACCAAGAATCTTCTTAAGCTAAAACAAAATAGTGTGGAAGGAAAAATTATGAGGCACAGAACTCCTGTCCTCAAATTTTAACCACATGAGAAAGTGAGGGTTAAAATTCCTTAATCTGAAAGCTATCTTGTATCAAATAGTAAGGCAAACAGTTCTTTTGAAGAGATCTATATTACAAACAAAAAATTTTAAACAGCAATAATACCTATTGAAAAGCAAAAATTCAGAATTCAGATCATGTTTGATCTTTACGTCCTTCAACCTTTATGTTTGAAAGAAAGCCTGTGCTTGAAGTTATCTTAGATTTACAACCAGACAACACCATGAAAGCATATTGATTTGGTACAGCTAGAAATTTCCCATCAAATGATGGTAATTATCCTGGACCCTGATAATTAAAAGACACAAAGAGTATGAGTACTTAACACTCAAGAAATGGAATGTTTTATTGAAATTCAGAGCTAATTAAGTTATTAGTTTTGTCAAAAATAGACAAAAAGTCCTTGGAATAATTTATTTTTTTAATCTAGAAGCATTTTTGGTTGCTCTATTAGATGGTAATAACTGAATACATTCCATTTGTTTACTTCTTTAAAACTTTCAATTTGATACCTGCATTTCTCCACCTGTGTGTCTGTCATTGCTCTTACTTGTTCATTGAGGACAAAGTTACATACTTGCTTTCCATCTTTTCCATTGTTTGGCAGCTTACAAAAACCTTACGGAATCCTCTCTTAATATTCTTCCTCCGTTTTTTGGCTGAAGCTAAAAATCACAAGTAATTTTATGTCCTTATATATGGCTAACTATCCACTTCTACTCCACACAATGACATCCTATTTTCCCATACCTCTGATTTCAGTTCAAAGATGTTTCCATGATGAGGGGTACATAGAAGTGGCTTGAAGAGGCAAGGACTTATACTTATTGATTGTCTATGAGTCAGATAATGTGATAGGCATTTTACACCTGGCATCTAATTTCATCAAAATAATCTCATTATTTCACTGTGTCTTAGCGAGGTGTAAGACAAACTTGTGCAAGATCAAACTCAAGTTTATCTGACTTTAAGGTCAAAAAGTACAAGGAACTTGAATGAGAAAAAGCAAGAGAATTCTGGATATTCTTCTAGAAGACTTCTATATCTGGTCAACTTAGTCTTTACTGTCCTTATGTTCTTTGACAAAAGAGAGGTTGGGAATGAAAGGTCTGAGATGTCACCACACTTGTACAGATGTATACTTTATGTGCATGAATATGGTGGAAAAACCAGCTGTCTGGTCAGGGAAAATAGTTTTTCATTAATTTCCAACCAAATTAACAGCCAGAGTAACATTGTAGTGTTGCTTCCCCACACCTTGGTCTGCAAGGCAATGTGATGAGCTTTGATGGAAATTTTCAAGATGTGTACATATGGAAACTTTCAAGGTGTGACAAGTTTTGAGTTTTACTGTGTAGAGGAGATATGGAAAGCATGCATCTGTTCTGGAGTGGGACAGCTGTCACCTCCCCATCTGAAAAAAAGAGAAAAATTTTGGACTTTGAAATGGGATGGAAAGGATCCTCGATTCTCACTGTAACTTTTTAGAGTATAAATATGTCTTTCCAAGAACCAGGTAAGCCCTGGTGTCTATGGCTTTTATGACCTAAGGTATCCCCAAGATCTTGGTTTCATCCCTTTTTGACATTTAAATTTCTAGGGAGGCACTCTACCTGGAATCTTGGTTGTTTAACCAATGGATCTAGTTCAGTCTGCCATTATTTAGCCATTTCAGGGAGATGAGTACTGGTAGCATACTTTTGGATCATAAAAATAAACTAGACAAATTACTTCAGGTCTAATCTTCATGATATGTGGAAAGTAAATGTTTCTAGTGGAAGCAAAAGCAAAAATTATCTTTATATGGTATACGTTTCCTTGTCTCAGGAGGCTAGGTTTTTTTTTTACAGGAGCAATGAGAAATCCAAGGAAGTCTTAATTCCCTACAGGCTCCCACCATCTTCAAGCCTACCCTACAAAGATAGTATGTTTTTGCCACATGGAATGGATTCTCTAGAGACAGCATAAGGCCAAGAATTTCTCTGTTCCTCAGTATTGTTTATATTCCCTCTACCTAGAATACATTGCTTTTCAGCTATATGGGTTGCAATCCTACCTGATACTACAATGCACAATTCAAATACTTTCTCCCTTATGGATTTGGCAGGTTTTCCAGCTGTATATCTTCTCTTTTCCTTTCAGTTACCATTACCATACTCTTGGACCTCTTTTACAGTGTTCAGTAAGGTTTTATCTTGTATTTTTACTATTTCAATATCTGTGACTTTTCCTGATAGTCTGTACATATACTTGAAGCAAGGTTTCTGACTATGATTTAAGGCTATACTGGAGATTGTCTTTTTTTTTTCTCTCAATGGGAAGTGTTTTATCTATCTATCTCCTTATATCTACCATATCTATATTTTTTTTTTACGAGGGCAGGCACCGGGAATTGAACCTGGGTCTCCAGCATGACAGGGGAGAACTCTGCCACTGAGCCACCATTGCACCGCCCTATATCTATATCTTTATACTCCTAGGGCCAGTAGTGTTTTTGACAATCCATAAAATTATAATAATCTGATCATTCCCTTGAAAGGTAAGCATATAATTTGGGAAGATGTATTTTTTTAGGCAACTAAATCTTCCTCTTTCACAGGCTGTTTAAGATTTATACTTCATAGAAGTAAGTACACAATTGTCTAATACTCATAGAACAGTGGCTATGACTGCCATCCTGCATAGATCACTAGATCTTTTATGTTAAAAGCATCTTGAAACCATCTCAGAGATATACTTGTATCCTGTATGGTGTTTTGAATCCCATTATGGTGTTTAATATAATTCATGGCATGTTGAATTATGGTTCAATTAATATTGAATGAATAAAAATGTTTGGATTATGGCTAATATAAAGAAATATCAATGACTTTTTTTTAAAGAAACCAACATTTTGATTAATTCCAGCTAGGTGTAAGATTATAACAAGAGTTAACATTTGAAAATTTTCAGTGTATTGTTTTGATTCTTAGTGGTTGATTTTGAATATTGCCAAATATGTAAAGACATGTTTACATTCTAAAAAGTTACAGTGAGAATTGAGGATCCTTTCAATCCCATCTCAAAGTCCAAATGTTTTTGTCTTCTTTCAGATGGGGAGGTGACAGCTGTCCCACTCCAGAACAGATGCATGCTTTCCATATCTCCTCTACACAGTAAAACTCAAAACTTGTCACACCTTGAAAGTTTCCGTATGTACACATCTTGAAAATTTCCATCAAAGCTCATCACATTGCCTTGCAGACCAAGGTGTGGGGAATCAACACTACAGTGTTACTCTGGCTGTTAATCTGGTTGAAAATTAATGAAAAACTATTTTCTTTGACCAGATAGCTGGTTTTTCCACCATATTCATATACATAAAGTATACACCTGTACAAGAATATTGCCTGATATCAGTAGCCAATACTTAAGTTCATCATAAAATATAGGCTAAGCTTGAACCTTCCATTTCATATCATTACTAAAGACTTCTAAAATGATGTGACTTTGGGGAAAGACTTACAATGGATACTATTTTTTCGGTATCTACCTTTGGTTCTCGGCTCTCATTCTGTTCTTCCCTTATTGAATTAGACTCCTCAAGTGATAGACTATAACCTTATTAGAAAAGATAAAACTAGATTTCTAACTGGGAAGCAGTGACAGAAAAGCATACTCGTAAAAATGTGAAGATAATGAAAGTGAGACTGTATGATCAAGGCCCAATCATTTTTGGGAAATTTAACACCATTATTTTAACCTTTTTTTTTTTTTTTCACATGAGCAGGCACTGAGAATTGAACCTGGGTCTCCAGCATGGCAGGTGAGAACTCTGCCACTAAGTCACAGTTACCCAACCATAACGCCATTATTTTAATATCCAACTGAAAATTTGGTATTAAACATCATGTTTTCCTGTTAGAACTTCAGCAGAGAAAATTTCAAAGTTCAACCCTCTAACTGTTGGTAGGACTTTTGGAAAGGGTTTTCTTCCTTCCTCTGAAGTATAGGGAAAAAATTCCGTGAATTTGTGCTAGTGATCAATTAGAGTTTTAAAAAGTTAGCTAAGGTTAATTACATCATAAACACATATATTACATTCCTTTTGAGATAAATGAATTTGAAAATTATAGAACAATATTTATAAAGATTATTTTGGAATCTATTAAAGGATTCAAATCTTTGAAGAAATAAAAAGGTATTTTTTCTGTGACCTCTAAAATACTCAAACATATTGATGATAATATCAATTTTTAATAAAAATAGTTAAAATATTGAAACATTTCATTCCTACTGTAGGTTTTCCATAGCTGTTAAGTTTAAGGAAATATCACACGTGATTTCTGATCAATTTGAAAAATTCAACATCTCTCAAGTGTTTATGAAAAACATATTTCATGTATATACATAAACCTTGAGACTTTTACTATTTTCCAATTCTTTTAATTCCTTTTTGGGTTCATGCAACAGCAGCCTTAGTGAGAGAGCAATAATAAACACTACATGTGCCTGTTAGAAGAGTAAAATTTTTATGATCTGCCACTTTGTTTTGAATAGGAGAAATTATATTGTTCTCCTACATTAAATCGAAGAGGAAGGGGTATTAGAAGTGTTCTGATTTGTGTAGAGATCAGGATTCTGGAGCAACAATCTTAGATGAAGCTATATACATGGGAAATCTCAAAGGCTTCCATGTTCGTACCCCATATTTTACTTGTAGAAATCTTCTAGAAGACAATGTGACTCTTCATTATCTAATGAACAGTCACTTCAGGCTATGATTAAACCTTCTTCTTTTCTGCTTAAAAAGAAGCAAACAACAACAGTAACAAAAACAACTTTCGTTTTTTCGGCATTGTACTCTATTCAGATTCCTTGAAATGGAAAGCCTTGATGGATTCCCATGAAGTGTTTTCCCCCCTGAGCATTCTAGAATGCTCCTCACTCCCTATGGCTGGTTTACCACGTCATCCATGTCTCTTTCATTTACCATTTTTCCTAATTTACCATTTTCAAATACTTTATCCATTCAAATACTTGCTCTTTCTTAAAAAACATAATTTGTTTAATCATTCATTATTTTTTCATGCATTAAACTTTTATTGAGTATCTTCTAGATTCTAGATTCCATGAATTCAGTTAGAGAACTGAGATTACAATCCAGTTGCTACTTCCATGAGAATTAGTAATTACTTTTCCTATTCAAACCTTAAGTAGATGGGTGGGCCACAGTGGCTCAGCAGGTAGAGTTCTTGCCTGCCATGCTGGAGACCTGGGTTCAATTCCCAGTGCCTGCCCATGCCAAAAAAAAAAAATCTTAAGCAGCAGTACATTCTACCTAATGCATCATGTGAATCCAAAAGGTCGCATTCCTTTCAAAATTTTCTGTGTTTAGTTTACCAATTCATTCAGCCAGCCATAAGATGTGTTTATTAAACACTTAATGACATTCAAGGTATTTTACACTCTGATATTCTTTCCCAATATCGTTATGTTTCCTTTAGAGTTCCTAAGTAAAATATAAGTTGCCAAGTTAGTTTTAATTTCAAATAAACAGTGAGTAAATTTTTTTAGGATAAATATGCCCTAAGTAATATTTGGAATGTATTTATAGTAAAAAATAGTCATTGTTTATCTGAAAATCAAATTTAACAGGAATACTGTGCTTATATTTGCTAAATATGGTAAAAGAAAATTTTTAAACATTCCCTTCCTCTAGTGAGATTGGATTTCTTGGTTACCTACCATACAATAGCCTTATCACTTTACACATCATAACTCAGATAATGTTCAAACTACCAATGGCATAAGAACAAGTATTAACCCCTTTTAGATATGAGGATACTGAGATTCAGAGAAGTCAAGGAACTTGCTCATGGCACCCAGCTAGTAGTAACAGTCCTGGCTATGAGCCTAGGACTGCTAGAGCACTGAGTCTTAACCATTACATATCATCACTTCTGTGGAACAGTGACCTTTTACTGGTGCCTAAGTTTTGTCCAGAAAATAACACTTGATAGTGAAACTTTATTCAGTTGCCAAATTGTCCTCAATTTGTAGGAATTAATTAGAAAGTTATTTGACATAATAGTCTTAAACTTCAATTGCTTAGACATGTAAGTGTATTAAAAAAAATGGCAGATTTCTTTTGCCTGGCATTCCTAGACTCTGAGTGCAGGAATATCATAGGTATTTTTAGGTAGCATCTTCTCTGTTTGCCTGACTGTTATGCAAGGGAACCAAAGCTCCACACAGCTGACCAATAAGAAGGAGGCAGGCTGGCTCCATTGACCATCTCCCAGACACAGAGGCATCAGAACATGCACTAATTCAGGGTTCCATAGTTTCACTTTCTGACTTTTGCTGAGAGCAATGATATCCTTCCTTCATCTCTAAACACAATTAGGGGTGGACAATGGTGGCTTAAGCATAGTTCTCCCCTGCCATGCGGGAGACCTGGGTTCAATTCCTGGTGCCTGCCCATGTTAAAAAAGAAAAAAGGAAAAATGATTGGGTTGTTAAAATTTAATATGTAAATAAATGGAATTATAAGATTTCAAATAGACTTAAAATCTTAAGGAAAAAAATCAGGTTGGGGCGGGCCATGGCGGCTCAGCAGGCAGAGTTCTCTCCTGCCATGCCAGAGACCTGGGTTCAGGTCCCAGTGCCTGCCCATGCAAAAAATAAAAATTAAAAAAAAAAATAGAACTAAATATCCTGCAGATCCATCCATGGAGTGTCAACCCACCCTTCTTTACCTTTGATGTGTGCCAAACTCTTCTGCAATATTCAGAAGCTGTTCCTTTTATTCCTCACAGTAGCTGGGGATACTTTCTTTTCTTTCCCACTGGATTCGTTAGACAAGGTAATAATAAATATTCATATCAGTGAGTCTGTATCCACATGCAAAGGAGAACCTTCTTCTGCCCCATCTCTGAATATAGACATCAAACTAATGCAGATTAATTTCCCCATGAACATTTTGTTATCATTTGAGCCTGAATGGTTTAAAAAGGATCAAAATTGTGCAGTCCTCCATTATTAAAGCTACTGCTGCCCCTACTCAAACAATAACAGCTATTTATTTATTGAGCTCCTGTTATGTACTGGGCAATGAGCTAGGCGATTTACATCTGGTATCTCATCTGATTCCCCCAACTCTGGAAGTTAGGTATGACTAGAGATGATGAACTTGAGCCCAAGACCCCAAAGAAAAAGACACATTGTTCATTGTTGTTTCATGAGTAGAGCCTTGCTATTCAACTAAATTGCAGGTTACTTAAAATCAAGTTTGGTATCTTAGATTACCAGAGATTGAGTATTCAATTGATGGCTAATATGTGCTGCTGACTGATCACATCCTCTTCCTGCTGAACTCTGTACTGTTTAGGTGGAGAGGTTGCACTGTCCATGCTCTAACATAAATGATGCCACAATGACCATCTAGCGTATTTGATCTCTTGACCCAGGAAAAATTATTATTATTATTTTTGTGATGTATGGTGGGGGTCACATTTTATTCTTTTTCCATGTGAGTATCCCCTTATTGTGCACCATTTGTTGAATTTTTTTGCTTGTTTGTTTGCATGTTTGGGAAGTACATGGGCTGGGGATTGAACCTAGGTCCCCCATATGGCAGGTGAGAATTCTACCACTAAACTACCCTTGCACCCCCCTGACACAGGAAAAAAATATTTTTTAAGATGATGATATCAAATCTTCTGTCCTTATATGAGAATTTCAGGTGGAAGAAATAATATTTAACAAGAAGCCATGAAATCTGGTTTCTAATATTGGTACTATTCCATTGTGAAAGGAATCCATGAGAACAATTTAGTATTTTTAAGTCTGAGTCTTCAAAGTTTCAATGAAGACATCTTAGAAGCCTTATTTACCTCATAGGATTGATGGAAAAACTAAATAAGGCAACATGGAAATATTTAAAAATTTATTTGCTTCCTGAAACCTAGAGCAATGCAGGTAGTCTTTCTTCCGAATTTTACTATTTTTCCAGTTCCTTCCGCAACTTTGGATGTGACTGCTAGATAATATGGCAGACTAGTATGATTGCTACTGACCTACTTTGCAGTCCATACTAGACAATATTTTATTTTTAACAGATCTTTAAAAACATCCTAATCCGGAATAATGGGGAAAAAAAGGGCATTGTTGATATTGTAAAGCCACTCTATTTTGTTGACTGCTGTTATATCTTGGAATTGGTTGTCAAGATTTCTGGTAGATTGAGTTATATTCCTTGCAGGGAGATAGGGGATGGTTCTCAATCTTAATCTGCCTTCCTGTGAATGTTAACCCATTGTAAATAGGACCTCCTGAAATTACTAGTTTTAGTTAAGGTGTGATCAAATTGAATGAGGTCAGTATAAATTAGTAGAGTCTTTGATAAGCAGATGAAATTCTGACATAGAGCAAGTGGGGGCAGAGGCCATAAGCAGAAGTCAAGGAACCCAGAAGAGAAAGGAGAGAACAAGCCATGTTTTTCTATGTGAAGAAAAAGCCAAAGAACTGCAAGGATTACCAGCAGTCAGCAAGAAAGCTGCCAACCCTGGGAGGAAGCAAGTTGTTCATCCTCTGAAACCATGAACCAATAAATTCCTGCTGTTTAAACCAACCCATTACTTGGTATTTGTCAAAGCATCCTGGAAACTACAATAGTATTTAAATGTTTTTCCTGCAGCAAGACATAATAATACTGGCAGAAGTAGATAAAATTTACTGAAAAATTATGAACCAGGTACTAAACTGAGAACTTTACATATATTATCTCACTTAATCCTCACAACAGCTATTTGAGATAGACACTATTCTCATCTCTTCTAAAGATGTGAAACTGAAGACTCAAGGGTTGAGAAACTTGCCCAAAGTCACACAGATGGTAACAGCAGAGCCAGGATTGAATGCTGGTGGTTTGATTTGATGCTCCAAAACTTGGCTTTGTGTTGGAGGAATATGTGTCTACCAGACAATCAAAATGATAAAGCATCCCAGGAAGATGAGAGAAGGTGAACCACAGTGAGATGCAGTCTAAGTATGAGTCTCTCATTCTATATGCATAACTGTATTCTCAGTATGTGGCATAATCTTGGCACAGAGTAGGTATTTAATACATATTTATGAACTTAAGAAATGGGAATCAGATTTGGAGTGTCCAAGAATTGCAATGAGTTGAAGAGATACTTGGAATTTAGAGTATGATGGGGAAAATGGCAAGAGGTCTTTACTTGCCATTAATTGGTTAAAGATTTCTGAATGAAATATTTTATGAAGCAAGTATAGTCATTCCTTTAAAAATTTATTGACCACCCGCCTTATGCAAAATATTTAGTTACCAAAGTCACATAAATAATGGAGATAGAATCCTTATTTTGGATGGATACACTTTAAATATTTCAAGCAAGATCTCTGCAGGAGAGACACAGAAATTATTGCTTTCATTGGCAGCATTTCTGAAAATAAAGGCTAGTAAACTGATACTTAGTAAAATAAAGCAGTTGTTTCTGTTGACATATGATCAGCATTCAAGTAAATGGCATTTTCCTGTCTTTTTTCCCAATAAAATCGCTGTTACTTATTATGACATTTGCATGCTAGGAATCATTATCTTTTTCGTTTAGATAGGTAAATAGAATTCGGTGTTCTATCACTTGGTGAGAAAGTTATCTATGAATCAATAGATTTCATCATGGAATAGTGCTTTGTCTATCAATAATAATATGTTGCGATGATGAAAAGTATTGATGGCTTTAACGTGTATAAACAGTAGAATGAAAATATTCATTAATAAACAACTAGTAATTTTTTTTGTATATGCAAAAACAACATGCAATTTCTGTGCTAATATTAAGTGGAAAATAATTCCATTCTTGGGAAAATACAGAAATAAGAGAACAAGGTAAAATAAACTAAAGAGAAATCCATGCTAATGAAGCATAAAAATAAATTCTATTGCCGCATGGATTTCTGCTTTACTGCTTAATTATTCGCTTATTATACATTTCATCAGATAAACCATTGCTGTTTCTTTTCTAGCATTTAAAATTATTTTTATCAAAGTAATACCTGCATGTAATGGCTCTGGTAGGCTCAATTTCCTGGAAGCAGGCTGAGACAGAGATTATGTGTAGATTATTACTGATAACTCTTGGAATTAATCCTTGTGTAAGGGAAGAGAAGGAAACAGAAATGGCAGAAGGAAAAGTTTAGCTGTGATGTAGACCCAACGACAGAGTCAACTGATCCCAAGGGATGCTCAGGAGATAGAATTACCCTTGTGAAATATCTCTTCTCGGGCGGTTCATGAGGGCCAGCCCAACGTCAGCATAAGTCATTAGATGTGGGATATCTGGGAAGGTACATTACCTTGGAAGAAATGGCTTTCTGCAGCTGAGGTAATTGCTGAAGGGGCTGGAAGCTAAAGCTAATCTACTAACAGCACTCTTTGCAGCTTGCAACAACAGCAGGCAACAAATCTGTACATGAAGGGGGTCAAAAGAAGTTTCCACCATAGTAGCCTATCAGAATATATGGAGAGTATTTCAGAAAGGAATAGTCTCATTCTCCAACCCTCCATATCACCATTATTATTACCCAAAGGCAACATCATTCTGTGGTTTCTGTTTTTGTATATTCTGGTGCTTACCCCCACAACTCTGGATAATATGCATTTGCTTCTATTTCTTCAGTCATGGTTTGATTCTCTTTTCTTAACCATAGCTTTATGCTGGCAGAATAGAAATTGACCAGGAAATTTAAACGACAAAATATTCTTGGAAGAAGTAGGGGTTGAACACCATTGAGCAGTTCAAGGATCAGTTTCTATTCCCTTTCTCTGTGCGTTGTTGTAGCCTCAGTACTTGGTGCATTACATGGCACAGTGTAGGCATTTAACAAACATTTATTGACCCCTTTTCTGAAAGAAGAGGATTTAGCTTGCTTTTTCACTTTTCCTCTCAAATAATTATTATTTTAAGTTCTTTTCTTGATCCGTCCTGCAGTTCCAATGTTATATTTGCAACTCCATTTTTTGTGTGCTTCCCACTACAAGCAGCATCTTGAGGCTCCTCACTCATGATATAAAGATTCTAACATTCCTACTCTTTCAATCACCTTTCCCACCTTCTGCTTCCCTTTATCTATCAAATGTAGGCTTCATTTTATATTGTTAAATTTGTTGGCATTTGTACTCTTTTTCTGAAACCATAACCATGTTTTCTGTGATTTTCCCCTTCTGCCTGAGTCTCAAATGTAATAGATAAAAAACTGCTCAAAAATAAATAAAACTTTTCTAAGCCATTGTTTCACCATTTCAGAGGTTCTTTCAGTTAAGCAGTTACTGCCGTGTTGGCTGACTGAGGCTGTTGGCCTGAATGAAGCTGGTATGTCTGTTTAATTTGGCCTGGGTAATATTTCATTTATTTGAGTCAACATTTAAAAACTTAAAAGGTGAAGAATCAACAAATGGCATTTATATTGTTATGTTCATTGTCGGATAGTGTGTGAGGGTTAGATTTCTTTTCTATAGGAACATTATTAGCGTAACTGGTTTCCTTAGCAAAAATGTTTCTAGTATCTTGAATTTTAAACCTTTCATATTATTGTATTATCTAGTATGAGGAGTTCCCATTTCCTAGACTTTTCCACTTCTGGAGGCTTTCCTGTCTGCCATGGATACTCTCTGGGTCTGCTGCATTTAAGGTGTCTTCTTACTCAGAAACTCCAGAAAGTTGGAAGTTGCATTTCCTTGATTGATCTTTTGTCTATCTCTTTTCACTGACATTTTCTGTACTGTTTTCTTTTCTACACTCTAAAATACTCCTTTTGCATTTTGGCAATATTAACATAAATCTTTAAGGATGCCTTCACAATCTCTGGCTGACACTTCTCTTAAGAATCTTAGTTTTATTTATTCTCTCTGATCATTGGAGGTTTTTCTTCTGCTTTGAGTGAATTCTTTTTTTCTCTGATATTAAGTTTCCTATTTGCTTCCTTTGGCCATTCAATCTCTTTCACAACTTTGATTTTCCTCTTACACCTGATGATTTCTGCCTTTCCTTATTGTTTACTAGGTGAAGGGACAAACAGATCTGATGTGGACTTCTTTGCTATAGGTAGATTTTCCTTTCACATCTCTTCCTTGAGTGGTACTCTGAAATGGAAATTCTCTGTCAGTTGAGGTATATAGCACCAAAGTGGGAGGTTTTTTCCCAGTTCTGAGTTTGAAAGATACGGTCCAGTAGCTCTCATAATAAGGCTCTACTTTCTGCTAATGAGCCTTATTTTTTGCAGCTTCTGGAAAGCTAGATGCCACAGCAGCCAATATTCTAGAAGTGAATGAGTCGCTGCCCATTAGGCACAGCTGTATGAGATTTGGAAGGAAGACATGAGGAACAAACCATCTCCTTGCTGTCTTTTAACTGTTTTCTGTTGGCAAGAAAGATGTTGGAGATGTTTTATTGCTGAAGCATTCCAATCAACAATCTCCAGCCTCCTGGTTGCCAGGATATAATCAGAAGTATTTAACTGATCCCTGACTTTTGATCTTTATGTCCATGAGCTCAGCGTTTCCCATAGAATTGCTTGTAGCAGAAGCAGTAACTGTACTTGTAGATCAGTTTTGTGCCATTTTGGGAGTCATTTCTGAAAGCCTACTGTGGATTTCTTCTACTCCCACCATTCCATTAAATTTGTAATTGCCAAATTCTCTTTATTAAATCCAGTGTTGTTTAAAAAAAACAATAGTGGTTTCCATTCTCTGTAATAACACATGACAGTGAGCAAGCAGGGAAATGGGGCTCCCAACTGTAAGCCCTTAAATGTTAGAATGCAGAAGCTATTATTTTGGGGGTGTTAACGTCTACGCTAGCTTTCCTTATAATTTCTATAAGAGGAAACCTTTAGGTTTTCGACAGGGCTAGGGTAAATGCCAGATGCCCTTAGATTGGGAGAGGGGAGGAGAATGGGAAGGCAGCTCCCCCAGCTGTTCCAAACACAGCTCTTCAGTTAATCCCACTGTTTTCAGACCCATATCTTACTCATATCCTCCATTCCACATGTTGTCTCCGAGGTTTCCGTAGACACATTGAGCACCTCTGGCTGAGTGGTTCCTGCATAGTGAGTTCTCTCTGCCTGTTTTATTGGGAGAAATGCTCCAATATGGTTTCCATCTTCCAGAAACTTTTGAACTCATTTACCTAAGGGTGACAACTCCACACCCATATCGCTTACTTCTATTCTTTTATGTCAATAGAATCTCTTGAGACAATGGCTTGTTCTGCACCTGGATCTTTAGCCAGGGTCTTATCTCAATTTTCTAGTCTGCTGATATAAGTGGTAGAAGTCGAAGTTGAAGTGCTTTCTATCATTGAATATTGTTAATGCCTTTTCTACATTTTTTTAAAAGTTATAAGGTTTTTATAAAATCAATCTTGTTGAAGCTTATAACTTTTCATCCCCTGAGAGAAATTTTTAAACCCTTGATTATTCTGACCTTGGCAGCTAGGCAGACATCATCTATTCTATTCAAACCTGCTCATCAAAATTGAAGAAACAGAGAATTTGAGTTGGAAGAAATCTTGAATGTAAATTTTGTATTTCCACGTGCATCTTTGGAAGTTGGGTTAAGCTACTTAGATTCTCCAAGCTTCAGTTTATTTACTTTTTTAATGAATTGAATGTGGGCAATACTATTTACTGTGCAGTACTGTTCTAATTTCCTAGCAGCTGGAATGCAATATAGCAGAAACAGAATGGCGTTTAAAAAGGAGAATTTAATAAGTTGCTAGTTTACAGTTCTAAGGCCGAGAAAATGTCCCAATTAAAACAAGTCTGTAGAAATTCCAATCAAAGGCATCCATCCAGGGAAACATACTTTGGTTCAATAAGGCCGATGAAGTTCAGGGTTTCTCTCTCAAGGGAGAAGGCACATGGAGAACACAGTCAGGGCTTCTCTCTCAGCTGCAAGGGCCCATGGTGAACATGGGGTCATCTGCTAGCTTTCTCTCCTGGCTTCATGTTTCATGAAGCTCCCCGGGAGGTGTTTTCCTTCTTCATCTCCAAAGGTCAGTAGGTTGTGGACTCTCTGCTTCATGGTGCTGCAGCATTCTCTGCTCTCTACAAATCTCTCTCTTTCTCCAAAATGTTTCCTCTTTTATAGGACTTCAGAAGCGAGTCAAGACCCACTCAAATGGGTGGATACATGTCATCACCTAATCCAGCTTAATAACCACTCTTAATTAAATCACATCTCCAGGGAGATGATCTGATTATAGTTTCAAACATACAGTATTGAATAGGGATTATTCTGCCATTACGAAATTGGATTTTGATTAAAACATGGCTTTTCTAGGGTCCATACATCCTTTCAAACCAGCACAAGCACCAAAGGAGATTGGAATATGATTAGGTGGGTAAATGAGAATGACTGGAACAGTGCCTCACATGCATCAATATTCATCTAATTTTTTTAAGCAACTGCTTTCGTTTGGATAATGAAAATAATTCTGCAAAGTTTGCATCTTTTTTTTTCTCAAAGTTTGTATCTTATTCTTATTTCATCATCTAAAGATGTCAGTAAAATATAAGGGAAATCAAGTCCATAGAAAATTCTATGCAAAACTTCAAAAATTTAGAGAACAGCGCTCAACTATTTTTTCTATCAACATCTCAAAAAGCCGTAATGATAATACGTGCAGAAGACAGTATTGTTTCATTTATTTAAAATTATGTTAAATAATAGAGAAAACAGTGAATTAAGTGATGTGATCTACATTTCAAATCTTTAATCTAAAATTTTTTAAAGAACACTATCAACCAAACAAATAAAATATACTGAATTTCAAATAAATGTCTAGTTTGCTTTTTAATTCATTACCTGGAACATAGAAGGGACTCTTGTAGCTTCTGGAACCAGGTATAAAATAGATTTTGGAGATACAACTGATGAAAATATGGTACTAAGAAATATTCTTGGTCAAGCCCAGATCTTGAGATTTGCTCTTGTGAAGCTTATGTATGTAACAGAGAAACTTAGCCTATCTATAGGTATGCCTAAGAGTCATGTCTGGAGGACCTATTTTGTCCCTCAGGTGTAGCCTCACTCTCTCTAAGCCCAACTATGCAAGTGAAATCATTGCCCTCCCCTCATACGGAATATAACCTCCAGTGGTGAAGCTCTCCCTGGTGACGTGGAAGATGAATCCCAGGGATGAGCCTGGCCCTGGCACTGTGGGATCAATCATGCCATCCTGACCAAAGCGAGGAAAGGAGTATAACAAATAAGATAACAGTGGCTGGAAAAGTACAAATAAAGTTGAGAGGCTACTCTGGAGATCACTCTTATGCAAGCTTCAGTTGGACATTGCTACCCACCGTAAAAATTCCAGTCAATTCTTAAGAACACCTAGGGCGATATGTAAGACTCTACAAAGGTTTCATGCACTAGGGTGACTTTCCAGAAACTTACAACTTCCCTGGACCAGGTAAGTCCTGAAATGCAGAGGGACCAGCCTCTCCAAAACATCAATTAGTTCCATCCCCCATTCCATATTATTACTAGACAACTCCTTCCAACATGAAAAAGTTAGAGTGGGAATGGCTCAAATATCCTTAAAGAGTGAAAGAAAGATTAAAAGTGATGATGGAGTTATACAGAGAGGTAGAGTTTAATAAATATGATTGCTGAATCATTGTATTGATATCTCTTTTGGTCTCCAGTGTCTTAGAGCAGCTAGAAGTAAAAATCTAAAATGGTGGAATTGTAACCTATACTAAACTCTGAAATCTGTTCTACAATGAATTGTTGTGATGTACTCTGAAATTTATTGCTTTTTTGTATATACATTATTTTTCACAAAAAAGTAAATGTCTATTGTGATGATGAAAAATATATATATTGGGTGGTGAGATGTTGGCTCAGTGGCAGAATTCTTGCCTGCCATGTCAGAGACCCAGGTTGGATTCCCAGTGCCTACCCATGCCGAATATGCATATTTCTGGAGAAGTTAGAGGAAAATTCTGAGATGATAGAATGGTAGCTCATGACAAACTCTGGGATCTTTTCTGTAACTACTTGTTGAAGGGTGCTTTGAAAATTATTGCTTTTTTTCTTTCTTTGCTTTGTATATGTTATATTATACAATAAAAAAGTTGTTTTTTTTTTTTTTTTCTTTTTAAAGAGATTCTCTGGCACTGACTATTCACAAAGCAATTCTTTAGGCAGCATTCCCACTTTATTTTGGTCAGCTGCTCTCAAATTCTCTCAGGAAGATAATTTTCCAAGGGAAAAACCAAAAGAAATATTCTTGGCCTTTACTTAGGTAATCTTTATAATTCCTCTCCATGGTTTAACAACAAAAAAGTCTGCCTTGAATATTTCTGTTTGGAAAAGAACTTAAAGTTCTCCTCAGCATGGGATGGTTAGAATGATTTAAAGATATCATTCATGTGGTGAAAGTTACCATGATGTGGTGAAAAAAAGTCAGTTCCAATTATTATTGTGTTGTCTCTTTAAACCCAGTAAAATATTCGCTCACAAGCAAGCAGACTCTATTCACTCTGATTGGGTCTTGGGAGTAAGTAAAGCGTTGGGAATGAGCCTCTACTTCAGTGTAACAAACTAGTGTGGTATGGACCAATAAAAAATAGGCTCTGGTTTTGATGATAAGGAGAACTGGGTAAATATTTCTTAGAAATTGAACCAGGAGGTGTTTCTTATGAGATCGTTGTGAGTGGGTGTGTGTTTTGGTATATGTTGAAAGAATGCATGAAGTAATTCCCGTAGCTTCTTTCTTTAAGTGCTCACACAATTTGAGACCATCCAAACAAGTAAGTCATGGTTCTGAAAGACCACTAACTATCAAATATGCCGAAAGTTTCACCTGTCCAAGTGAGAACACCTGAGCCATAAGACAATTGTACAGATTTCCAGGGCAGTCCTGTCGGGAAATGATTTCCAACCCAGAATTCTATATTATCAAGTAAGTGTAAGGGGAAAAATAGGACATTTTCAGATATGCAACATATGAAAAAATATCTTGCATGAATCCTTTCTCAGGAAACTATTGATGAATATGTTCTTCCAAAGCAAAGAATAAATTTAAAAAAAAAAAGAGGAAGATATGAGATCCAGGAAATGGAAGCTATGATACACAAGACAGTTGAGCAGAATAACATGGTGACAGTGAGAAGTGTGTGGAAAAGGTAGCCTAGAAAGCCACCTGTTCAGACGGAGTAATTCAGAGATATCTGGGAAAGGATTCATTCTGAAGATGGAATTGTCAACATTCCTGATATGTTTAGGTATATTGAACAAGGAGCTATAAATTGGGGAACTGTGTAGGGATGAAATAGTGATAAATGCGTAGAAAATGACTAGGTAGATATAATAAGTATTTTGTCAAGAATGGAAAAATCATGCAGCATACTATATGACAGTTACTGAAGCATTTAACATTATAAAATAAATATTCACCAAAGGATTAAAAATATGACCACATGCATTAATCTGCCATATTCTGGTTTCTTAATAGCTTAAAATTTACTACCAATGATTTACAAGATGCTGAGCATTTTTCTTTCAATTGTATAAGTATAAATTACTACTAGCAACAGTAGCTATTCATCACATTTCTCAAGATTTGAATATGATTTTTAGGGATATCAGGTTAATGAAAATTGTTTCAGGAATCTGGGTTATATATTCAAACCAGAAATTATAATTATGCATGTATGTATAATAAGTAATCGCTGGTAACCAAAAATATATTTTAAGTGAGCACAAAATAAGCACAAAAATGATGAATGCTTCTATTATGCAGCTTTATCAAACATTAATTTTTGAAATAGTCTATGGATTTCCAATTCCCATGCATAAGATATTGCCACTGACTTTATTTGATAGGGTAAAGAATTGGAAATAATTTTCATCAAGATATCAATTTAAGGAGTGTTCTAGTTTGCTAGCTGCTGGAATGCAACACACCAGAGATGGATTGGCTTTCAGTAGAAGGGGATTTATTTAGTTAATGTATAGTTCTTCAGAGGAAAGGCAGCTAACTTTCGACTGAAGTTCTTTCTTATATAGGAAGGCACAAAGTGATCTCTGCTGGGCTTCTCTCCAGGCCTCTGGGTTCCAGCATCTTTCCTTGGGGTAGTTCTTTCCTGAATCCCCAAAGGCCTGGGCTGAGCTGTGGGTGCCGAGATGAGGTATGCTGAGCTGCTTGGGCTTTGCTACATTGTGCTCTCTCATTTAAACACCAGACACTTAACTCAAGCATCATTCATTGCAGCAGGCATGCCTCCTAGCCCACTGCAGATGTAATCAGGAACAGATGAGGTTCACATGCCATCAGCTCATGTCCACAGCAGTATAACTAGGCATCTTCACCTGGCCAAGTTGACACCTGAATCTAACTACCACAAGGAGGAAGGTCTATTGAATGGGATGCTCTATTGAATACAGGGTGAAGGAACTAAAGTCTCTTTTTTATGCCTAAAGTGATCTAATTATTAAACACTATGCTGTTCTTATAATGAAGAAGTTGTTTTTCATTTTACTTTCTAACTATATTTCTTTTTAATACTCTGTTTTCAAAATGTAGCATATTAAAAAAATATTAATAGTGGACTTAGAATGACACAACGTAATAGTTCGGTTCTAAATCTAAGATCAATTTTTCCATTTTCATTATCATGAAAACCTGCATTGGTTCGCTTTCTAAAAAAGAATTTTCATTTTTGAAATATAAAGTAATTTATAATATTTTTCTAACGCAAATATTAAGAGAGCATTTACTGGAAAATGTACAAAAACAGTATATATTTTTGAATAACTATATATCTAATTCCACCTGAACTTAAGTATCAAAAGAAAATACATGCATTTTCCTTCACTTAAGGGCTCATCTGTGGCACAAGGTATGGCATTTTCAAAACAATGTCAGTGTGAACATGGGGGAAAAGTGCCGTATTTACTTCTGAAATACACATTTCCAGTGGTTATGCTGTTAAGAAAGTCCAAAAGTTATAATGCATTTGGTGTTCTTTGTTGTTGTTGTTTGCCTGTCCCACAATAAGAACAAAATGGCAGTGCAGCATGAAGCAGCTATTTTATAGCACATTAGATACATTTCAGATATTTGAAAGCTATAAATTTTCTCTCCTGTGGGTTACAGTTTCAGCTTCATAACTGCCTTGCTGTGTGAAATTGAACGTCATTTCACCCTTCTTCACCTCCCTTCTCCATGTGTAAATGGAAATTATAAAACTCAGTAGCATTTCATCTATGCATATAACAGACTATTCCTATAGAGAAATGCCCCTGTTGGTGGTATCTTCTGCAAGACTGCCTAAAGTGCTCAGTGAGTGACCTATAATCCAGCCCTTTCCTTAATGTGTCACTTATACCTGCGGAGTTCGTTATTAACACGTTATTGGCTCTCTGCCCTTTAGGTTGCCTGATCTTACTACTCAAAAAGAGCCATCCAGTCTATGCTTATTGTTTGCCATTGTGCTCTGCTGTTGCCACCTTACAAAATTTCTAGCAGCCGTATTAATCAGATCGAGCAATTTCTTTGTTGACCTTAAACTCAAGCAAAAATGTAAATGTTCCTTATATTGACCAAATTTAGGGTGAGTATACTTTTTTGGCATCACATTATGACCCTTCTACCTTACATTAGTATTTTGAAGAGTACTTTGTGAAATT
Source organism: Tamandua tetradactyla (assembly GCF_023851605.1). Classification (NCBI taxonomy): domain Eukaryota; kingdom Metazoa; phylum Chordata; class Mammalia; order Pilosa; family Myrmecophagidae; genus Tamandua; species Tamandua tetradactyla. Next base: position 128,070,220 of record NC_135327.1, on the reverse strand, counting down.
CTGATATATATCCACTGTAGGAAATTACAGTGACCCATATGCATATTAGTTGGAAATCTACCTACTATTTCCAAAGACAGTTTTAAGTGGCTGATAAATGGGAGATATAAAATACATGCATGTATGATAAAATTGTATTTTTCTTTTGTTTATTACAATCCCCTTATATGTTTTTCAACTATCAGGAAATAAATCATTAACAATAATTACATTGTTACTGTATTTGTAGGTACTAAAATTATTTGCGATAAGATTATAATTTTTCCCATTGAAAAAGTAACAAGATTTATGAGAAAAGTTGTCATCAGCTTTATTTCTTGCAAAGTCATAGGTTGATCTTGAGTTATAAATGAGGCTATACAATTTTACACTTATGTAGCAGATCATGGTGTTCTCAATATATTACTAACCATTGGGAGTGAAGTTTGACCTATCAAAAAAATCAAAGCATGACAGGTTGATGTATGTGTTTCTTCCTTGAGGTCTTTCAAAGGTTGCATGCATGTCAAGTAATTATCTTTTCCTTAGCAAAGTAAATATTGCCTTTTGAAAGTTCTAAAGTTCCTAGAAACACTAGGAAATTTTGGTTTACATGTGAGCCTTAAGGTCTACTATGAATGCTGAATTTGTCTAATTCCACTCAAGTAGGAAATAAAGGACTCCAGAACAGGAATGCACTATCTTGTGTCAGCAATACCCTTTTTGTGAAGTGCTGTGGCACCTCCAGAAGAAAGAAACATTGTGAAGATACTGCATTCTGTCTCTCTGAGTATCAGACATCTATTATTTGCCGGTAGGTATTACTCAGATTTATAAATAACAGGCTGGATTCTTTATATTGGAAGTTTACAAGAACAAAAAAAGCAGTTGAAAATGAGCACATACTTTAAAATAAAACACATACTGTCTTAACATTCATTGAACATGTAAATATATGAAATAAGCTATGAATATTATATAGTATTTTCTGACATCAATATCTGGTTATGCTCTTAGCTTTCAAATATAGTACTGCCAGGATTGTAGACTATTTTTTTTAGATGGCACTTTTCCTTGTGTTATCCTGTCCTCATCTCACATTTACTGTACCACGACATTCTTGTACCATGATCTGATTTGCGATAGTCATGACTACTAGTCTTTTCTAAATCTTTGTGTCAACACATTCTCAAAACTGTAGCTTAGGTGAATTCTACATTGACTTTGCTTCAGACTAATAAATTCTAAAAATTTTGACTGTCTGGTTTGTTTATTAACTCCAGCACTGGGTCCTGTATATTTGCCAGACACTGAAGCTTAACTTGAATGTGTATTCTTTTGCTAGCTCCTGATACACAGATGTGTCCAGTGAAATATCTTTTTTGAGAAGAACCCTTTCAGAATTGGAATCTTAGCTAAGGAAGAGATGAAAAATTCCATGCTGCCTACTGTACAATACTGTTAAAGTCCACTTACCCTTCCACTCTAGCAAAAGTAACTTAACGGTGTTACTGCTTAATATGCTACTGTTTATCTAATGTGTGTTTCTCGCCTGGATTTAGGCACTGGTGAGAATAGAAAAGAAAATTCTGATTTAAGAAATATAGTAAACCTATTTAAGTTCCTATTGGATAGTAGATACTTTCATTAACTTTGGTCTTCAAAACAAACCTGGATAATATTATAATTATCTCTAAAATGAATGAACTACTGTTCTCAGAGAGAGGATATAAATTTCTCAGTGCCAATCAGCTGGTCTTGACTACTGATTCAATAATCATTATTTTGTAAAATGTGGCACTTGATTTATGGCACAGAATATGGTCCATCTCAATGAATGTTCTACATGCACTTGAAAAGAATGTAGATTCTGTAGCGATAGATGGAGTGATCCATAAATGACTTCAGTCATGGTGACTGGTATTTGAAAAGGTGTTTTATTCAGACTATGCATTTACTTTTGGCGAATTATCACTTGGTGAGGGTGGGGTGTTAAAATCTCCCATTATGGCTTTGGAATTTTCCCTTGAGTTGTTGTCCTTTTACTTTCTTTCTTTCTTCTTCTTCTTCTTTTTTTTTTTTTTTTTTGCTTCATGTATTTTGGAGCTCTTTTATTAGACATATACCTATTCATGATTGCTAGGCATTCCTGATGAATTGATCCTCATTGTTATGAAGTATATATCATTCTCTCCGGTAATACTCTGTCTTGCAGTCTGTTTTATCCGAGACTAATTTGGCCACACCAGCTTTCTTAGGCCACACTGTTTACACGGTAGATGTTTTTACATCTATTTATTTTTAACCTATCTGTGTCTTTATATTACAGTGTGTCTCTTAAAAACAGCATATAATTGAGTTTTACTTTGTTATCTATTCTGATGATACCTGCCTTTTAATTGGAGTTTAGTCCATTAACATTTGATGTAATTAATGATAGGGCTGAATTAGAGTCTACTATTTTATTTGTTTTCTATTTATCCCTTTTGTTTTTTTTCTTCCTATAGTCTTTTTTTCCTGTTTTCTGTTGCATTATTTGAATAAGTTTGCCATGCTATTTTAATTTTCCTACAACTTTTCAGCACTTTGCATTTTATTTTGTACTTTCTCTAGGAATTACTATATAAATCTACTTACAGAAAATATTTATCATTTCATGTAGTAAACTTGCAACTATATGGGTCTGTTCCCCTCACTTCATCATTTGTGCTATTGATGCCATATGTATTATATTTTTGTACATTGTAACCCCCAGAAGATAATATTATGACATTTGCTTTAAATAGTCTTATGGATTTTAATGAAATTAAAATAGAATATAGTATTTTCTATTTACCATTATTATTATTGTGTTATTATTATAATACCATTTTCAAGGCTTTTCTTTCCTTCCTGAAGATCCAAGTTTTCAAATAGTACTATTTTCCTCCAGCCTGAAAGACTCTCTTTAGCATTTCTTTCAATGAATTTCTGCTGGCAATGAATTCTCTTCGTTTTAATTTATCTTAGAGTATCTTTATTTTAATTTCATTCTTACAGATTATTTTCACTCCATATACAACTATGAATTGCTAGTTTTGTTATTAATTTTTTTCTTTCAGTGCTGTGACAATGCTGTTACTGGTTTCAGCAGTTACTGATGAAGAATTATTGACTATTCAAGTTGTTCCCCTGTCAATTTTCTCCGATTCCTTTCAAGGTTTTCTCTTTCAGAAGTCTGGCTATGATGTGCATGGCTATATTCAAACTTATCCTGTTTGAGATTCACTGAGATTCTTGAATCAAATTTGAGGAATTTTTAGCCATTATTTTTTCAGATGCTTTTTTCTGCTTTCTTTTTTCATCATCCTTCTTTCTGGGAGTCTGTGCAAATATTAGACCTTTCGTATTAGACCTCTAAACATTCTGAGATTCTGGCAACCTTTTTATAATCGTTTATATTTCTGGTTTTCCATTAAATCATCATATTGATCAATTTCTATGTTTATAGACTTTTCCTCTTCTCTTTTCTGCTGTTGAATGTATTCAATATCTTTTCTAATCTTAGATATTATTTTTTCAGTTCTAGAGTATGCATTTGATTGTTTTTCATGCTTTCAATTTCTCTGTCTAGAGATGCTTTATTTTTTCATTGTGGTCATGTTTTTCTTTCATTCATTGAGCAGAGTTGTAACAGCTGTTTCCAATTCCTTTTTTGGGGTGGGTCACAGTTGGATGTCATTTCTCTTGGCTCTCAGTTGCACATTTCTATGTTTTTATGAGTCAGATAATTTTGAAGGATGTCCTGGACATCATGAACATTATGTTGGATTCTGTTATATTTCCTTAAAGTGTGCTAATGATTTGGTTTAGAAGGTAATTAATTTGATCAGACTTGTTACAAACTCTGGCAGGTCAAATCTTAATTCAATTCTTCCATATTCATCTGTCCAGTGTATGTGTAGTTCAGGGGTCAACCAAAGATATAGATGCAGTTTATAAGTGGAGTTTGGTGTTCACTCTTGGTTACTCTCATTTCCTTGATTTCACTCTCACTTTCAAATATCTGACTTCTCTGAACACTCATTCCTGATTTTTCAGGATAGAAAGTTTTTGGGCTTTGTGACATTTGACACTTATTAGGGTGCCAACTTTTGTTCACTCTCAGGATAAAAGCCATAAAAATTTAAAAGTTACACTATTCTGATCCCTCTCATCCTACTGGAACTTAGCCATACCTGAAGCCTTATTTTGCTGTCACCTAAAATTTTGTGGATTTTAGAAAATAGTTTAATATAAAAATTTAGAACTTTATAATTTCATTTTATTTTAGAATGATGACTATTTCATGATAATTAATTTTTTCCAAAGGCTCTTTCAAGTACATAGATAATTCACTTTCCAAAATTGAATTTATATAAATTATACTCAGATATTGATAGAGTGATTTCACAAGGACCAAAATAGAATATTTTTCACTTTGAGCATTTCAATTAGTTGACTATATATTAAATTATTTTAGGATGCTAAACATCACAGAGGAAATTAAAAGTTTATGAGGGAGACATTTCAATATGCAGAAGACTTCATGGGAATTTTGGCTTTGTAAAGACCACAGATGTGTTGAACTATCATGGTGGTGACCTCAGAAGAAAAATCAAGGGAATAAATTATTGTGTCAAAATTACCTTTATAGGCAATGTTTTTGATGTCATAGGGCAATCTCTGCTTACCTTTCTTCTTAAACTTGTATCAGTTTCTCATTGTTAAAGAATTCCTCATCCCAAGCTACTCTATTATTTCTGGAATTTGTAGAAAGGTCAGTGAGTCTCAGGAGTAGTGATTACTTTTTCTAGCTGACATTTATTGATCTCATTACCTTCATGCTCATATTTCAAAAACTTTTTTTCATTATGTTACCATTTCAAAGATGACAGAAATGCTGCAGTGCTCACTGTATTAGAACTGTATGTAATTAAAATTTGTACCTTGTGTTTCATCACAATTTCACTGTCAGAACCACAGCATGTGTTGTTTATAAATTAGATTGCTATAATTAGAACACACAATGTGTATAAAATCAGGCCTGATTTATATTCTAACATATATTTTATTTCTTTCCATAAAAACAAATGTTGTACAATCATTGAGCATAGAACATTTTGCCGTAACTGAATAGTCCATTTGACTCTCACAGTTGCCAGTGCTTAGTTTTGAATGGCTGCTTTTGAAAGTTTACATTTTTGCAAAATCAATTATTTCTTATAAAAAGCCTAAAGACAAAGGATGATAAAGAGATGTGAATAAAACTGATTAAACAAAATTAGATGCAAATGTCTTTTGAATCTTCTTACTAAGACTGAGTCATAATTAGCAGGTGTATATCTGTTTCCAAATATTTATCTCCCCAGTACTATCACAATTTCATCTGTCTGCAAAAAAAACAACTAACAGATGGTGAAAAAATTTTATAACAGCTATCTTTGTGTGTGGTTAGGTGTGGTAGCAGTCTTGCTTGTCTTTGTCTGTTTAAGCTACAGTTGTACTTATTGAATCCTCCTTCCTATTTGCCAAGGGTCCATCCAACCAGAAAGACTTAAAGATTCTCTGTGAGAGTCAAGAATAGAAACAAGAAATTTAGCACTCCTGATGAATCGGACATTTAATATATGATTTTCTGGGGGTTTTATTTTAGATGGGTAAATTTTGGCAGGTCCTCATTTACAGAGGCTACTAAATTTTAGTTGACAGTTATGAGCAAAACCATTATTGGGCAGGTCTGTCACTGCTTATGGGTATGATCATAGTCCCTTTGGTCACTGATTTGACTCTTATTCATTCTCTCCTGAGCATTATTAAGTTCTTTATTTCCAATTCTAACTTGTGGGATAAGGTCTAGCATTGTCTGCCTCTCACTGCCAGTTTGTCAGTTTGAAGGACCCACTGAAACTCCTAACCTAAAATTTTGTCCATATTTCTGATGTGTTTGCAACCTCTCCCTTTGTTTACAAAGTTCAGGTGCGTGGTTTTCACCAGTGAGGTGAACTCTGACATAATTCTGGTTGCCAAATGCAAAGATCATTTTGATTTCCCCATTAGGCCCAAAGAAAATATTTTGGATGGAAATCTCTACTAGCCATGACAGAATATGATAATGCCAGGAAATAAGTGTTTTTTATGGACCAGACTGGTATTTCTGAAGAAAATATCTCTGTGTCCTTTTTTTTTTTTTTTTTTTTTCTTTTTACATGGGCAGGCACCAGGAATCGAACCTGGGTCCTCTGGCATGTCTCTGTGTCCTTTTTTGTAAAGTAACTTTTTTATTATTTTAAATGAAGAGCGTGTTTTGTGACGTGGACAATGTAATATGAGTTCTGAGATGTTGCTTATAATAATTAAATTTGTTTAGGTAGGAAATAAAATTTTAACATAAGAAAAACTGTCTATTATAATCCCATCCATGTCTTCAGATATTGATCAGAGTCCAGATTCTCCTGTCATCACAGGAAGATTTTTCTATGGATATTTTTGTAGTTAAAGCTCACAATTTAAAATCAACCTAACAGATTTATTTGCTATTGCCATAGGTTAGGCATCTTGTTAACTTTAATGAAAAACATGAAGAAGGTGTTAGTATTAAAGTACTGGGATTGTCAGTTATAGTTATTATTTTAGTTACCACCCCCACTACCCTGAGAAGATTATCAATCCCATTTCATAACTGATCAAATATGTTTGATGTTTAGTAAGTGACACAGAAATTATTTGATCCTCAGAATTGGAAAATCCAAAGCCCCTTGCCTTTGGTATTGTCTTCACATTTTTTTACATATGACACCCTCTGAATGAACTGTGAAAATGATGCTACCCTCTGTGCTGGTTTGAAAAGATGTATATCCCCTAGAAAAGCCATGTTTTTTAATCTAAATCCCATATCATAAAGGCAGAATAATCCCAATCCAATACTGTATGTTTGAAACTGTAATCAGATAATTTCCCTGGAGATGTGATTTAATCAAGAGTGGTCGTTAAGCTGGATTAGGTGACGACATGTCTCCACCCATTTGGGTGGGTCTTGATTCGTTTCTGAAATCCTATAAAAGAGGAAACATTTTGGAGAATGAAAGAGACTCAGAGAGAGCAGAGAATGCTGCAGCACCACAAAGCAGAGAGTCCAAGAACCAGCGACCTTTGGAGATGAAGAAGGAAAAAGTGTCCCAGGGAGCTTCGTGAAATCGGAAGCCAGGAGAGAAAGCTGGTAGATGACACCGTGTTCGCCATGTGTCCTTCCAGCTGAGAGCTCACCATGTGCCTTCTGACTTGAGAGAGAAACCCTGAACTTCATCGGCCTTCTTGAATCCAAATATCTTTTCTTGGATGTCTTAGATTGGATATTTCTATAGACTTGTTTTAATTGGGGCCATTTTATCTCGGCCTTAGAACTGTAAACTTGCAACTTATTAAATTCTCCTTTTTAAATGCCATTCTGTTTCTGGTATATCGCATCCCAGCAGCTAGAAAACTAGAACACCCTCAGACATGTTTAAGTTGATAGCTAAAATTTATCATTAAGATTAAAAAGTCCATAAATAATGCAAATATGACATATTGCAAATATTGTAATTTAAAAATCAAGGTTTTAAGATTTAAGATCATGCTCTTAAATGTGTCCAGTTGAATAAAAAAGAGCAATGATTTGATGCTCATCATCATTTATTTTTAAAAAGCACACAGACACTATTTTTTTGGTTAAGATATTTTATGATCAGTTTGCCCTTGATCTCTGAGTTCCAGTCTCAAAATTTTATCTTTATGTAATATTTCTATGCTTGACACTTTTATGGTCACTCTATTATACTTTGCTACAACAAAAAATATATGTGTAATCCAGTATTACTTTGTAAAATTTCCTATAATATATGTCTCCAAGTTTTAGGACATATATTCATAATTAAGTTGTCAATACAATTTTTACTAGTTTTCAAGTGATGAAAACAATATAAGCACATTACTCTAATGATCAATACATTTTAAATGCAAAAAATAAAATTTGTTGGAAAGAAATTGAAAAATGGAACTGCTTCCGTCTATGGATGAATACTAAATAAGGTTAGAATAAAATAATCAAATTAAGTAATTTGTTTTTTTGTATGTGTGTGAGTGTAAGAGCTGAGAATTCTTTTCACAGAATTAAACTTCTGTGAAGTTGATGAGAAAGGAAGTATCACAGTTACTCAATGCCATAAACTCTTTGTAGTCACATGCCAATATCACAAAAATTATTCTTAATGATGCCAGCCATTGGGTTGATTACACCTTCCTTCAATTTTGTTGAAAGTAAAGAATTTAAATCTACCTAACTTCCAAATAAGTTATTGAACAGTCATTTGAGTCTTTCTGGTTGTCAATACTGACACCAATATTTCAAACCAACCCTTTGTTTGATGCCTGGGATATTTTTACAGTATGTGGGCATAAAGCAGAGGTAGGAATAAAGAATCAACAGGCCCTATTCTTCCTCAGAGAAATATTAGAACAAGTCCACACAGAAGGTAAGGATCTTAAAACCATGGTCCCTTGAAACCTTTGGAGAGGTTTTGTTTTCTTCTGGAGTAGTCACAGCTCACCTGCTATGAAGCCCACTGCTCAGTCACACTATGGAGTTCACAGTTTAGTTACAAATTGCGAACAAATAAAGTATTTAATTACCATAAAACAATAAAACTTTAATAAAAATAGTTCAAGTCCATAAAAAAACCAATATCAAATTATAGTCACAGAATAATTGTCATTAATACATTATAATTTTGCATTCAATATTTCATCAATAACATGAATCCATATACTGACATACCTATTCGTAGGACAGATGGGCTATTGAGTCAAAGATATGTAAGAGTCTGATTCTAGTTTAAATAACCTCAATTTTTTTCTAGTCAATTATGGGAAGAGGAGGGAGAAATTAGTGTTCCTTCAGGTTCCTACCCCAGGACCTGAGCTAAAGGCAGAGCTGAAATTAAGTAAAGATTATTAGCAAAGAAAAGAATATCATGCTATTTTTTATCTGATCATGTTGCTACCAATACCCACCCTCTCTTAGAACACAAACTCTGTGAGACCTCAGCTTTCTTTCTGTATTTTCTGTTACAAAGACATAGAAGTGTATGCCAATTATAGTTATATGGTAGATCGTAGAAACAACTCTCATTTCTTTTGCAATTTTTTTCACTCAAACTATTCTGTTAAGGCTGAGATCTGCTTTTTTATATGTGTGGTATTTGGCAAACCTTTGGTCATTATACTATTTTTAAATGTTTCTTCAGAATTTTGAATTAGATATATCTCTTCTAGACAGAATATATTTATGTAATCTTTTAAAAAACCATAAAAATCGCCTTCTCTTTCTGGAAGAGTTCAAGAGTATTATATTGTTATAATATAATAGACACGCTCATTGTTTTCTATTGCTGAGTAACAATGACTACAGACATAGCAACTTAAAACAATATGATCTCACAGTTCTGAAGGTCAAAAGTCCAGGTGTGGATTGACTGGATTCTCTGCTCAGGTATTCGGCTGCTATGTTCTTATCTTAAGCTTGGCTCTAATCTAATTTAAGTTGTGAGCAGAATTCAGTTCCTTGCTGGTTGGCTACAGCGGCTACTTTCAGCCCCTAAAGGCCACTCTCATGTCCTTACCACATGCCCCCCCCCCCTTATTCTCCAAAGACAAGAATGGAGAAATTCCTGCACCTCCAATTATTTTACCCACTTTGAAATATCTGTCTCCAGAAAGAGGGCTAACTGATTAAGTTAGAGGACTGCTGAAGATAATTTCCCTTTCTTATGGTCAACTGTGCCATATTACATGCTCTAATCCAAGAGTGACCATACCATCATAGTCACAAAATCTGTCCACCCTCAAGGAAAGTGGATTATACAGAGTGCGTACACCAGGGGGTAGGAATATTGGGGCCATCTTAGAATTCTGCCTACCACATTTGTCCTTACTTTTGAATTCTAATTTTGCTATTTTTCTGGACCTCTTAATTGTTTTGTTTACTGAAGGAATTTTACTTTTTGAATCAACTTTAAGTTATAGAAAAGGTTTGGTAATGGTTGAAAGTACATATGATAACATGGATGAACCTTGAAGACATTATTGTATGGAATACAAGGAAACATATTGTATGATCTCATTGATTTGAAACAATTAGAATAATCAAACTCAAAGAATAAGAATGCAGAATACAGATTGTAGGGGGACCAGGTCGGGATAAGGAATGAGAAGTTGTCACATGAAAGGCAACATAATATTTGTGGCCACTTAATTTATAGGTTCAAATTTGCAGACAACACAGACTTCAGTGATATAAAAACAGATTTTATTAGGAAAGTAATTAAAAGAGCTTTCAAAAATAAGTCAGAGTTACATCACCAAATAAGATGGCACCAACACCTAAAGAGAAGTGCTGGAGAGTCTCAGATGCAGCATTCCAAGTCTCATTAGTAAAAATCGACAGCAATCTTAGAGACAGCATTCAAAGTCTATTTAGTTAAAATCCATAGTAGAGCATAAGATTCTGATGATGTGCTTTCCCTCTCTCGTAAGATTCTTCTGTCTCTCCTTTGTCTTCTTTTTCATAAGTATCTCTTCTCTCCCTCTAACTGCTTGTATGAAGTTTTTATGATATCTTTACACAATAGTGGCCAAATTCCAATGCTTATGTGACCAGGCCCAGTTTGACCCTCTGGGAACTGGCTAAGAACCTAGAGGAGTTTTCTGGGATCTAGATATCTTTATCAAAGTATGCCTCCTTCTGAGAGGATAGCCAGGACTCTCAGCTTGAGTGCATATTTCAACTGTTTCTTACCAAGGTCATGCAATAGCAACATCAATTGCATGCGATGGCAACATCAAGTGAACAGAAGAGACTCTAAAAATTTATCTTTTCCTTACAGAAGTTAAGGCTTAAAATGCATAGGGTTCTTAGTCTGGCCCTAGCACCATGGGATGAACAATTTCATCCTGACCAAAATGGGGAAAAAAAGTGTAATTAATAAAGTATGGATGGAAGAGTTCAAATAGAGTCGAGAAGCTACTCTGGTGGTCCTCTTAACCAAGCTTCAGTTAGACATTGCTGCCTACCATAACTTGTGAAACCCCAACTGAAACCAATCCTGCCAATCCTAAAAAACACATAGGGCAATGTATAAAATTCTACAAAGGTTCCATATACTAGGGTAACTATCCAGAATCCTACAACCTCCAGATAGGTCCCTAGACCAGATATGTCCTGAAATCTAGAGGGCCCAACCTCTCCAGAATATCAACTAGATCTGTCTTTCTACCCCATATTATTGATAGCCCCTTCCAACATGAAAAAGTTAGAATAGGCATAGCCCAAACACTCCTAAAAAGTGGGATCAAAAGATCAAGGGGTATGGTGGAGTTATATAAAGAAGGTAGGATTTAACAAATGACTATGACTGCTGAATCATTAAATTGATATTTCTTTTAGTCTCCAGTATCTCAGAGCAACTAGAAGTAAAAACCTAAAATTTTGGAATTGTAACCCATACCAAACTCTGAAATCTGTTCTACAACTAATTGGGGTGTAGTGCTTTGAAATTTATTGTTTTTTTTGTATATAAGTTATTTTTCACAGAAAAGAAAAAACGGTCAATTCGGTGATAAGAAAATATTTATTCCTTCCAGCCTCTTATATTCTGGGCCAGCTAGAAGGAAAAATCTGAAAGGAGGTATCGTAGCCCATGACAGACTCTGGGATCTATCCTATAACTACGTGTTGAAGAGTACTCTGAAAAGTATCTTTTTTCTTTCTTTGCTTTGTATATACATTATATTATACAATAAAAAAATAAATAAAAATGTACCATGTACTTATTTGGAGTGATGGAAATGTTTCAGTGATGAAGGGTGGTAAGAGTCGTACAACATTGTGAATGCAATTAACAGCACTGAAATATATATCCAGATATGATTTTCAAGCATACTAAAATGTTAAATTGTATCTATTGTAAAAAAATAAAAATAAAAATAAATACATGAAACTACACTACACAAACAGTGAACGCTACGTTAAACCATGGACTTTAATTAATAGTACAATTATAAAATGTGCTATTATCAATTATAACAAATGTTTCAAAGGTGTTGGCAGTAGAGTGGTATATGGTAATCCTCAGTTTTTTCATGATTGTTCTGTAAACCCACGACTTCTCTAGCAAAGAAAAAAAAAGTGTGATGGTCAAGAGCATAGTTCTGAAGCCACCACCTGGATTTAAATACCAACTTTTATGACCTATGGAAATTGAGCAAGTTATTTAACCTCTCTTTACCTCAGTGTTTTATCTGTTAAAGTAAGGATAATGTTGCCTACTCCCTTGGGTATTCTGAGGATTAAATGAATTAATATGCACAAGAAGACAGAACTAGGAGAATAGCACTCAGTACATGTTAACTATTAGTATTTACCCTTCACGGTTACCTGCAAGAATCTTTTTCTGACTTAAAATCTTGTAGATTTCAACTCTATATTGAAACTATGTTTCTCTAGTTACCCATTCAAACTATGATGAAGTTAGCATGCTTTTACTATAATGCAAGTTCAAGTCTTTATTAATATTCCATTTTATATGAGGCTTCTGTGATAAGTCAATAGAAAATTGAAAAAGTGATATAGCTCTCCTTGTTGATCTTTGTGGAAAGAAGATTAAATGAGTTGGGAAATAAGCTCCTAAATAAAGAGGACTAGATATAGTCTAGGAAACAACCAGTGTGTCATTGGACTAGACGTGAACAAAGAGGGTATGCTAGGAGATGAGATCAGAGAGGGATCTCTTGTTGGGCTAGATCATTTTGTGAACCATGTCAAAGACTTTGGTGTTCACTCTGAGGAGGGTAGAATTTCAAGGGAGGTATAAGCAGAGACATGACGGGATCTGACTTTTGCTCTCAAATGATGCCTATGCAGCTGTTTGGAGAATAGGCTGCATTGAGGCAAAGGTGGAATGAAAGAGACCAAGTAGTAGAGGTGGGTGAAGATGGCGGCTGGGATCAGCATGGGAGAAGTGGAAGTAGTTAGAAGTAGTCACAGGTTCTGGAGCTATTTGAAGGAAAAGTTGAGAGTATATAGGTATAAGAGAAAGAAAGGATTCAATTATGACCCCCAAATATTTTGATCTGAGCAACTAGAAAAAAATAGAATAGTCAGTTATTGAGATATGGAATATTATTGTAGGAAAAGATGTGGGAATACTAAGAGTTCAACTCTTAATAGGTTAAATTTAAGGAATTTCTTAATTATCTAACTGGGATGTTAAGTAAGCAATTGGAATATGTTAATCTAGAGTTGGAGAGAGATTTGACTTGAAGATGTAGGTTAAGAATTTTTCAGAAGATCAAAGGCACTTGAAGTCATGAGTTAGTATGAGATCACTTTGGGAGAGGATGTAGATGAAGATGAGAAAAATACAAGGACAAAGACCCAGGGTATGCCAGCTTTTAAAAGTGGAATATGAGGAATAATCAGCAAAGGAGAATCAGATAGAATGTACAGTGAAATATACCAGGAACCAAAATTAATGGTTTCCCAGAAAATAAGTGAAGGAATTGTTTCAAGAAGGGATGCGATCAAGTGCTGCTGATGGATAAAGTAGAATGGAGACAAAGTTGCCTATTGAATTTAAAAATGCGAAGTTCTTTGCTGACTGTTACAGCACTTATTTATTTATTTGCAGAATGACAGGAAGTCTAAATGGAGTGGACTCAGGGGTGAATGAAAGAAGAGGTAGTTATTATAGGCTATAGGTAATTGCTATAATGGCAAAGCAGAGAAATGGTGATAAAGCTGGAAATCCAGGGGAAAATTCTTGTTGTTTTAACATGAGTGATGTTACAATATATTTTTATGCTGACAGGAATAATAGAGTTCAGGTGGAAATACTTGAATGCAAAAAAGAAAGAAAGGGAGAAATTACAAGAGTTATGTATTTCAAGAGCAATTATAGTTGGGATCCAGTGAATTAGTAGACAATCTGAACTTGCATAAGAGCACTGACAGATCATTCATTCTATTTAACAAAAGAGGAAGCAGAGTATGGCATTTGGGTATAGGGATTTTGCCTCGGTCAGTTTTAATATGGACAGGGAAAGTTTTTAGTGTAAATTCTTGCCTTTTTAGGTGTAATAATTAGGGCAATAATAGCTAGACCCTTATTCCTTTAGCTGGAACTGAAAGGAAATAAAGAGATACATTTTCCCAGCCAGCAGACAGAGGCTAAAAGGCAGGATGGCATAGGAGGTAGGTTGGACGAGGGCTGTACAACTGTCATAAAGTAAGATACCTGGTGCATATTTCTTGTTTAAATAATACTTTAAAAATTAAATACTTCAAGATTTCCCCATGAAAGCTAAACATTCAAAATGGTTTCAAGATTGTCATAGCTTTGTCTAAAGTAATCATCTCATTTCAAATATATTCTTATGGAAAATGTCTTGTGTATTTCAAGGGTTTCACATATAAATCAGGTATAATATATGAAGCGCTGTGATCAGCTTGAGATCTATTTTGATGGATTGAATGAAGGTATGAGGAAAATAGAGTGAGATACATAAGCTAAAAGATATGCATCTGAAGTTAGATTAGGAATTGCTACATTTGTTATTAAATATTGTAGGTGATTGTGGATAAGTCCAACCCATCCTCACCCCTGAGTAAAAGAAGGAAAATATGGCTTTCTGGTAAGAAAGGTAAGAAAAAAATTACTCAATTTAAAGTGAAATGATTGATATTACACACCAAACAGAAACATTTATAGCTATTTATTATTGACAAGAATGCAATAATGTACTGATGAGTATCTGAATCTGGAGAATTGGAGGAGCTCAAAAAGCCTTGATGGGGTCTAAAGAAAACCAATGAAGTGGTACTCGTGTTTGGGGAGACACCCCATAATTTTTCCAGTATGTTGGCAACATGAAAGAGTTTTCACTGTAATAAGACAGAAACATCTGAACATATACAACTAAAAGAGGCTAAATAATCAACCTTAACAAGACTGATCCAACCTAACAAGCTGCACAATTTTAACAGACTACTTGAGTATCATAAAATTTATGTGTTTCAAAGACTGCCTTGGTGGAAATTCCTTCCACTTGAACCCAAACTATACACTGCATATGCTGAAGAGGATTTTTCAAAAGAAAAAATAGAGAGGTTCATAATATATGGAAAGAATTTCCATTTGAAATAAAATGAAAATGAGATATCATTTTGGGGTTAGCAATTTAGCAAACGTTAAAAATATTGGTCTTATTCTCTGTTGGAGTGAATATAGAAAAAGACACTATCATTTAGTCTTGAATAGAGTTTAAATTGATACAGCATTGTTGAAGAGCAGTATGGCAATGCATACTAAAGTTTTAAATGTGTCCTCAATTTCATTCCTAGGAATTTATCCAAACAAAATGCTTTCATAAGTGTGTGAAGGCAAGTGTTCAAGGATAATTTAGTGAATCATTATTTGTACCAGAGAAGATTGGATTCAGCTCAAATACCCATCAATATAGGGTTCATTAAATAAATCATGATGCATCAAATCACCTCTAGACAATAAAGGATATGTCTTAGTTCAGGGGAAAAAAGTACAATATATGCAGTTATATTTTCCATTTAAGATAATGAAGAGCAGTGGTAAACCACTGAGCATGGGTGTGGAAACCATCTGCCTTGGTTGTGGGCAATACAGGCAATAAAAACTGTCTGTAGAGAATTTCAAAGCAATAATAAAACCAACTAAAAGCCAGTTTACTTTTTATTATTGCTATGAGTGGGCAATGTAAACAATGAAGGTATGAAAATATTCATCCACGCTGGGGGTAGGTGGCTCCTACCCACATACCTTGACCCTTGCCTCATTATTTAACGATAGAAAGAAATTGAAGGGTAAAGAGAAAGAGAGATGAAGAAGGCAGAGGGGACACAAACAGAGCGGGGAATGGCCCTACATAATTCAAATGTGGATCCCAATGTAGGTTTTACTATAGTTTGAAGAACTTTATATACCACATTAAATGATTTGGATTTCTTCCTATAAATCAGAGGTTGGCAAGCAATGACCCTCAGGACAAATCTGGAATATTTCCTGCTTTTGTAAATAAAATTTTGTTGGATCAAAGCATCATCTATGACTGCTTTCACCATACACTGATAGAGTTGAGTAGTTGCAGCAGATACTATAAAGGCAGAAAACCTAAAATATGAACTATCTGGCTCTGTACAGAAAAAGTTTATGGACCACCTACTTTAATAAAGGGAAATTTTAATTATATTTAAGTACAAGTGTTTCTTATTTTGTTGAAATTTATCTACTCAATTGTTGAATTATATATAATGGGCATTTTTGTCACCAGCGATTTATATTAAACACCAAATGATGTGTATTCCTAGTTTCTATATTTTAGCATTTTTGTGTGAATTAAGAGCAATCTATAGGGAAGCTGTCAATTAAATAATTGAGAATTTTCTATTCTATAATTTGCCCTTGTTCATACAATGTTGAAACCTTGGGATTTCCACATCCTGCTCTTTAGAAGTAACAGAAAATATAAAAGGCAAAAAATTATTTTATTTCTGTCTCTTTCCACAAATATATGTAGACTAAATGGTGAGCCTGTTGAATGTATTTTATCTGCCCCTGCAAATAGTCCTTATCATGACAGAGATACAGAAATAGAAATACTATGTTTATTAAAAAAAAAATACAAAACAACTTAAATTTCAGAATAGATATCTTTCACATGAAATTTGCTAGTAATTGGTGTTGTATAAACTTTAATTTGTTGAATTGTATATTTATCCTGGTTTCACATTGGAGTGTATGTTGGATAGAATGATAGGAAACCAATGCTTTCAAAATGTAAGGCACAAGGGATTGTCAGAGAAGTCCAATTCCCTAAAGTTTTACCAAACTTGACTTAGAGGTACGTCTCTCCAGTCCTGATTTGTGTTACCCATTCAGAGATTTATTTCATTGTTCAGTCATGTAAATGGCACATTGCAAAATGGTCATTTTTTTCTTTTAAAGGTATTGTCCTTTCTTGATTCTTTCATTTTAAAATTAACTACTGACCACTTATCATGCAGGAGGCTATTTGCAAAGTACAGAGAGATATTAAACTAGAAGAAATCTCTCCACTCAAAGGAATTTATGTTCTACATTTGAACAGCCCATGTCTTCAAATTTTACAACTTCTACAACATGTTCAAAAATATAGGAGAGGGCAGGGCAATATGGCAGCTTAGTGAGGTGTGGAACTTAGTTAGCCTTCCAGAGCAGCTAGTAAATAGCCAGCAACAGAACAAAACAACTGCTTGGGCTATATCAGTGACTGGACACACATTGTACACCAGTCTGGACAAACTGGAGCAGATGAGACCCTACACAGATCTGTAAGTCCACCAAGCTGTTGACGCCAGCATCCCTCCCCCACGGGCACTCAGCGTGATTCCCTGAGGGGAAAGTAAAGAGACTTTTCTAGCAGCAAGGGCTTAACTCACCCAAGTTCCACTTGTGGAATTAATTCACAAATTTTGACAACTGAAAATAGGTCCCCAACACAGATAATCCTGGAAAAGTCCTAAAGGTTCTAAGAGTTTTTGCCCTGGCAGAAAGGGGGCAGGACTGATAGAAAAAAAAAAATGAGGTTTTTAGAGTTGGACAGCACAAAATAATGGAAAAGGACTGAACCCTAAAAAAATAAAGGGGGGGGGGACATAGAGTCTGGAGATACATAGGGCCACATACTAATTTAAACTCTTGATTGACAAATCCAAGGAGCAGGATTCCTGCTCTGAAAGGAAATCTTTTTCTGCTTTGTTTCTACTACTTAACGGCTCATTAGATAGAACTGAATTGGAAGCCTTCTCAGGCAGCAGCTCTGCTCCAGGCAAGGGTGTAATTAAGCTCCTCTGAGAAACAAAGTAACTTCTCTGGTAAAGTAGTCAGTCTCTTAAAGGCTATACCTCTCCGAAGAAAAAGGTGAGACCCAGCTGAAGTGGAATCTCTGCCTCCCCAAGGAATTCAGGCCCGAGGGCTGGAAAACTGAAGCAATTAAGGCCAACCTAGAACTTCTCATTTGTCTCAGCCATGCTCTTGGCAGGGAGAGTCTGATGAAATGAAAGGCACCACATCACTTTACACTGGTGGGAAAACATGGGCAGAAAAGTGCCACATGCTGGGCAAGATAGAAGAAGCACAGAGTCTAGAGGCCTCTTAGAAAAGTCTGGCAACCTGCTGGGTCTCACCCTCAGGGAAAACTGATGATAGCGACTCTTTCCTCCGGAGACTTGGGCTAGTCTGGTCAGAGAAATCTGACTGGGGTCTGTAATAACTGAGGAGATCCTCCTCCCCGAAAAAAAAAAAAAGAGTTTCCATAAAGGCAAGTAAGAAGCAGAAAAACAAGAACTAACAAATTCTGATCAATTAAACAGAACCTACGCTAGAGGTCTAGAACAGGTTGAACTGAGTGTCAAAGAACAGATAGAGAACAAACCCATAAAGCAAGAAAATCCTAGGTAAAAGAGTGAAAACAATCTCCACAATAAACTAAAGAAATCAAATGCCTAGACACCAGCAAAAGTAATGAATCATACTAGGAAAATCAAAGATATGACTCAATCAAAGGAACAAATCTACAATTCAAATGAGATACAGAAGTTGAAACAACTAATTCAGGATGTTTGAACAGACATGGAAAATCTCATCAAAAATCAAATCAATGAGTTGAGGGAGGATATAAAGAAGGCTTTGAGTGAACAAAAAGAAATCAAAAGTTTGAAAAAACAAACAAATGACAGAACTATGGGAATGAAAGTCACAGTAGAAGAAATGAGAACAAAACAAAACAGTGGAAACCTACAAGAAAGTTGAAGAGGTAGAAGTAAGGATTAGTTAACTAGAGGACCAGAAATCTGAAAACCAACACACAAAAGAAAATATAAGGAAAAGAATGGAAAATGTGAACAGGGTCTCAGAGAATTTAATGACAACATGCAGTGCATGAATATATGTGTTGTGGGCATCCCAGAAGGAGAAGGGAAAGCAAAAGGAGGAGAAAGACTAATGGAGGAAATAGTCACTGAAAATTTCCCATCTCTTATGAAAGACAGAAGGTTACAGATCCAACAAGTACAGTATACCACAAACAGAACAGATCCAAATAGACATACTCCAAGATACTTACTAAGCAAACTGTCAGATGTCAAAGAAACAGAATTTTTAAAGCAACAAGAGGAAAACAATTCATTACATACAAAGGGAAGCTTAACAAGATTATGTGTGGATTTCTCAGCAGAAACCATGGAGGCAAGAAGGCAGTGGGACGATATATTTAAGATTCTAAAAGAGAAGAACTGCTAAACAGGAATTCACATCCAGTAAACTTGTCCTTCAAAAATGAGGGGAAAAAATGAGGGGGAGATTAAAACATTTTCAAACAAACAATCACTGAGAGGTGTTGTGACCAAGAGACCAGCTCTGCAAGAAATACTAAAGGGAGCAGTACAGGCAGATAGGAAAAGGCAGGAGAGAGAAGTCTGGAGAAGAGTATAGAAATGAAGAATATCAGTATGGGTAAAATGAGAAAAAAAATTAGTATGGTTTATAAAATCCAAAAGGCAAAAATGGTAGAAGAAAGTACTGCCTTTACAATAAAACACTGAATGTTAATGGTTAAGGTCCCCAATCAAAAGCATAGACTGGTAGAATGGGTTAAAAAACCCTTCTATATCCTGTACAGGAGACTCATTTTAGACCCAGAGACAAAAGATAGGTTGAAAATGAAAGGTTGGGAAAAGATATTTCATACAAACAACAATCAGAAAGCAGCAGGAGAAGCTATACTAATATCCAACAAATTAGACTTCAAATGTAAAGCAATTAAAAGAGACAGAGAAGGACACTACATATTAAAAAAAGGAACAATTCAACAAGAAGACATAACAGTCACAAATATTTATGCACTGAGCCATAGTGTTCCAAAATACATAAGACAAATACTGACAACACTAAAGGGAGAAATAGACACCTCTACCATAATAGCTGGGGACTTCAATTCCCCACTGTTATCAATAGGTAGAACATCTAGCCTGAGGATCAATAAAGAAACAGAGAATTTGACCAATACATAAATGAGCTAGACTTAACAGACATTTACAGAACACAACAACAGCAGGATACACATTTTCCTCAAGTGCTTATAGATCATTCTCAAGGGTAGGCCACATGCTGGGTCACAAAGCAAGCCTCAATAAACAAAAAGATTGAAATAATACAAAACACTTTCTCGAATCACAAAGGAATGAAGTTGGAAATCAATAACAGGCAAAGGGCCAGAAAATTCACAAATATATGGAGGCTAAACAACTTGTTTTTAAACAACCAGTGGATCAAGGAAGACATTATGAGAAATTAGTAAATATCTTGAGGGAAATGAAAATGAAAACATAAATACCAAAATTTACAGGATGCAGCAAAGGCAGTGTAAAGGCAGTGTTAATATTGCCTTAAGTGTCTATATTAAAAAAGAAGAAAGCAAAAAACGAAGAATTAACATTCACTTGGAACAACTAGAGAAAGAACAGCAAACTCACCTCAAAGAAAACATAAGGAAAGAAATAATGAAGATTAGAACAGAAATAAATGAATTTGAGAAATGAAAACAGCTGATAAAATCAACAAAACAGAAGTTGGTTCTTTAAGAAAAATTAATAAAATTGATGGACGCTTAGCTAGGTTAACAAAAAAAAAAAAAAAGAGGGAAGATGAAATAAATAAAATCACAAAATGGAAGAGGGGACTGACCCCACAGAAATAAAGGAGGTAATGAGAGGTTACTTTGAGCAAATATGTTCTAACAAACTAGGCAATATAGATGAAACGGGTAACTTCCTAGAAAGATATAAACATTGACTCCAGAAGAAATAGATGACCTCAACAAACCAATTACAAGTAAAGAGACTTAATCGGTCATCAAGAAGCTCCCTAAAAAGAAAAGTCCAGGACCAGATGGCTTCACATGTGAATTTTATCGAGCATTCAAAAAAGAATTAGTACCAATCCTGCTCAAACTCTTCAAAAAACGTGAAGAGGAGGGAAAGCTACCTAACTCATTCTATGACTCCAACATCACACTCATACCAAAGCCAGACAAAGATACTATGAGAAAAGAAAATTACAAACCAACCTCTCTAATGAATATAGATACAAAAATTCTCAACAAAATACTTGCAAATTGAATCCAGCAGCACATTAAACGAATTATACACCATGACCAAGTGGGATTTATTCCAGGTATGCAATGATGGTTCAACATAAGAAACTCGATTAATGTAATGCACCATATCAACAACTCAAAGCAGAAAAACCATATGATCATCTCGATTGACAAAATTAAAAATCCTTTCTTTATGAAAACACTTCAAAGGATAGGAATAGAGAGGAACTTCCTCAACATGAGAAAGAGAATATGTGAAAAACCCCAGCTAACATTATCCTCAATGGGGAAAGACGAAAGCTTTCCCCCTAAGTTCAGGAACAAAGCAAGAATGTCCACTGTTAACATTGTTATTCAACACTGTGCGGAAGTTCTAGCCAGAGCAATTCAACAAAAAAAAAAAAAAAAAAAAAAAAAAAAAAAAGGAAGAAAGAAAGAAATAAAAGGCATCCAAATTGGAAAGGGAAAAGTAAAACTTTCATTGCTTGCACATGATATGATACAGTGAAAATCCTGAAAAATCCATAGCAAAACTACTAGAGCTAATAAATGAATACAGCAAAGTAGCAGGATACAAGATCAACATCCAAAAATCAGTAGTATTTCTATACACTAGTAATGAGCAATCTGAGGAGGAAATCAAGAAAAAAAAATCCATTTCCAATAGGAACGAATAGAATCAAATATTTAGGAATAAATTTAACTAAGGGTACAAAGGACCTATACACGGAAAATTAAAAGAAATTGCTAAAAGAAATCATGGGAGACCTAAATAAATGGAAGGGCATACTGTGGTCATGGATTGAAAGACTAAATATAGTTAAGATGTCAATTCTACCCAAATTGCTTTATAGATTCAGAGAAATACCAATTAAAATCACAACAACCTACTTTGCAGAAATAGAAAAACCAATAACCAAATTAACTTGGAAAGGCAACATGCCCTGAATAGCTAAAAATATCTTGAGAAAGAAAAATGAATTGGGAGGTTTCACACTACCTGTCTTGAAAGCATATTACAAAACATGTCAAAACAGCATGGTATTGACATAAAGATAGATAAAATGACCAATGAAATTGTATAGAGTGTTCACATATAGACCCTCTCATCTATGGATAATCGATATTTGATGAGGTGGTCAAGCTAACTCACCTGGGACAGAACAGTCTCTTCAATAAATGGTGCCTGGAGAACTGGATATCCATATGCAAAAGAATGAAAGAGGATCCATACTTCATACCTTATACAAAATTGGACTCAAAATGCATCAAAGACCTAAACATTAGAGCTAAGACCATAAAACTTTTAGAAGAAAATGTAGGGAAATATCTTACAGAACTTGTAATAGGAGGTGGTTTCCTAGATCTTATGCCCAAAACATGAGCATTGAAGAAAACAATAGATAAATGGGAACTTCTCAAAATTAAACTTTTTGTACATTAGAACTTTGTTAAGAAAATAAAAAGGCAGCCTATGCAATTGAAGACAATATTTGGAAACCACATACCAGATAAGGGTTTAGTATTCAGAATATATAAAGGGATATTTAAACTCAACAATAAAAAGATACACATCTCAATTAAAAAATGGGCAAAAGACATTAACGGACACTTCTTGGAAGAGACAATGCAAGCGGCTAAAAGGCTTATGAAAAGATGCTCAACTTCACCGGCTATTAGGGAGATTGAAATCAAAACCACAGTGAGATATCATCTGACCCCCACTAGAATGGTCATCATCAAAAAAAAAAAAACAGAATTAATGCTGGAGAGGATGTGGAGAAACAGGTACACTTATCCACTGTTGGTAGGAATGTAAAATGCTACAACCACTGTGGAGGGCAGTTTGGTATTTCCTCAGGAAGCTATGTATAGAATTGCCATATGATCTAGCAATACCATTTCTAGGTAGCTCTTCAGAGAACATGAGGGCAAGGACACAAACAGACATTTGCACAGCAATGTTTATAGCAGCATCATTTACAATTGTCAAGATATGGAAGCAGCCCAAAATATCCATCAAAAAATGAGTGGCTAACTGTGGTATATACATACAATGGAATATTATGCAGCTGTAAGACAGAATAAAATCATGAAACATGCAACAGTGTGGATGGACCTTGAGGACATTATGCTGAGTGAAATTAGTCAAAAACAAAAGGACAAATACTGTGTACTCTCACTAATATGAACTAACATTAATGACTGAACTTGGACAATTGAAGTTAAGAACAGGTTATCAGGAGATAGAAATGGGATAGAGATTGCACATTTGGTGCTGATGGAATATAGATTGTGCAACAGGACTGAGTGTAAAAATTCAGAAATAGATAGCACAATACTACCTGATTGCAGCGCAATAACATAAGTACACTGAATGAAGCTGAGTGTGAGTATGATAGAGGGAGAAGGGCCTAGGGCATGTTTGAAACTGAAGGAAAGCGAGAGGATAAAAACTGACATGGTACAATTTAGGAAAGCCTAGAATGTACAATTATGTTGATTAAATATACAAATTAAAAAATGTTTTTGCAATAGGGAGAACAAATGAATATTAGTGTTGCAGGGTGTTGCAAATAGACTGTATATGGGAAAAAGTACAATCAATGCAAGTTAGGGTCTATAGTCATTAGTAACATTGTAATATACTTCCATTGAATGTAATAAAGGCATTATGTCAAAACTGAATGCCAACAGGCAGGGGGATTGGGAAAGGGGTATGGATTCTGCGTGGAAGAAAAGGAAATGTCTTCAGCTAGAGTATGGCGGCGAAGGCATGTCTATATAATTAGGCTGGATTGTGTGTGTGAATAAAAATGTTTAAAAAATGAACACAGAGAAACAAGTGCTGGAGAGAATGCAGAGAGAGAGATGTATCTATTCACTGTCGATAAGGAAATGAGAGGTCTAATCCCTTGGAGGGTAGTGTGGTCATTCCACAGGAGGTTTGGAGTGGGATTGCCACATGATCCCACAACCCATTGCTCAGTTACCCATTGCTGAGCAACCCATTGCTCAGTGTGCAGAAACATGCACACTGGTGTTTCTTGTGGCAATGTTAGTGATCCACAACGGATGCAGGTGCCCTAAGAAGAGTACAACCACTGAGGAATGGAAGGGGGAACTGGGGTGTATGCATACAATGAACTACTGATGGGCCACAAGAAGGAATGAAGTTGTGAGGCATGCAATTAGGTGAATGAACCTTAAGAGCTGTATGTTGAATGAAATGTCAGATACAAAAAGACAAACATTATCATGTCTCAATCATGTGGACCAAGAAATAATATAAAAACTGAGTGAACCGAAGTCAAGACCATGGGTTGTCAGGTTGGGGCCTATTGTAAAGGGTCCTAGATTGTAAGCTCTTACAACAGTCACATATATTCAGGAGGTATAACTGTTAATTCTAAATTTTGAGATACTGAGCTGTTTGTATATGACATGGTGTTCCCCAGAAACTTCAGGTATTCATGTGACACCTGAGACTCAGAATCAGAGCTCTGAAGCTATGAAAGTCAGCACAATCCCACACAGGAACTATTGAAAAAGTTGAAAAGGCAATCAGGCATCGAGTAGACATAAATGAAGCTGATCTGGATAGGACTAAGGTATATCAGAAGATTAGGTAAAGGATGATATTGCCCGTATTTTAAAACTTCAACTTCTATGTGAGACTAAAGAGAGAGATGTTTATTTGGTGGAAAATTTATATTTTGGGGTAGTGCATTTCCTAATTTAACTTGTATAATTAGTTTAGTTGAGCACCATAAGTACATGGAACCTTGAATAGGGCATGAGATTTTGTAGATTTGTCCAGGTTAGTGTGATGCCCCAATAAATCCCAGAGAGATTTGGACAGTGAATAAAGTATTTGCAAAGTCCCCTTGGGGGAATGGGGAGAAGAGGGGAAATATTCAACTTCCCCATTTGGAGAATTTCTAATATTCTCACAAGCAGTTGGGACAACCATATCAATAGGCTGAGCCCTCAATCTTGGGAGCCACCCCTATGAAATTTATTCCTGCAAAGAACAGGCTAAGCCTACTTAAAATTATGCCTAAGAGTCACTGCCAGAGAACCTCTTTTGTTGCTCAGATGTGGCCTTTCTCTCTAAGCCAACATGGCAAGTGAACTCACTGCCCTTCCCCTCTACATGGGACATGATTCCCTGGCAATGTGGGACAGAAATCCCAGGATGAGCCAGGACTTGGCATCAAGGGATTGAGAAAACCTTATTGACCAAAAGAGGGAAGAGAGAAATGAGACAAAATAAAGTCTCAGTGGCTGGGAAATTTCAGAGTTGAGAGTTTATCCTGGAGGTTATTCTTATGCATTATATAATATCCCCTTTTTTAGTTTATGGGGTATTGGAGCGGCTGGAGTGAAGTACCTGAAACTGTAGAGCTGTGTTCCAGTAGCCATCTGTGAAGATGATTTTATAATGATATAGCTTTTACAGTGTGACCGTGTGACTATGAAAACCTTGTGTCTGATGCTCCTTTTAGCTTGAGTATGGACAGATGAGTAAAAAATGTTGATAAAAAATAAACAAATAAAAGGGGGAAGAATGTTTAAAATGAATTGGGTAGATGGAAATACCAATAGTTAATGAGAGGGAGGGATAAGGGGTATGGTGTGTGAGTTTTTTTCTTTTTTCTTTCTTTTTCTGGAGTGATGCAAATATTCAAAGAAAATGATCATGTTGATGAATATACAACTATATGATGACATTGTGAGCCATTGATTGTATACCATGTATGGAATGTTTGTATGTTAAGAATGTTTGTATGTGTTTTTATCAATAAAAATGTTAAAAACAAATGAAAGAATATATATATATGTATTCTAGTAGAAGAGGAGTTGGGAAAAAATGAAATGCGAATAGCAACATGGGGGAAAAATTGAATGGTCTTATAATGCAGCAAACGCACATGTAAAATATAACCTCATATAAATATAAAAAGCACATAAGGAAATAAACCAACAGATTCGAGGTGTCATTGAGAAGAACTGTGTATGGAGTAATCAAGCATATATATGATTTGAGGAAGCTTATTGGAAGAGCAATTGAATTTGAATGAGATTTAGAGTGATCAGCTAAATGAGAGAATGTGTTTAGCTGAACAGAAGTTTAAAGAGACAATAATTTGAATGGAGCCAAACTAAATTTCATGATGAAAGTTCACATTTTATGTGAATACTTCAAGCTTAGACAAAGTTATGCTGTCAGCATTAATGAAAAACCTTCCTGCTTTAGACTGAAAATTAAAATAATTTCAAACATATTTCTTTCATTCCTAATATTTGATTCAAATTAAACTTTTCATACTTTTTTCTAATACTAAATCAACTCAGCAGGTTTTACTTATGAATCATATATACATAGGTATAATGATGATATAGCATAGAATCTAAATAAAAACTACATTTTTTATGCCCTTACAAAATAAGGAAGCTTGATCACTGTCTTAGAACTGTCCACCAAATAATAGTTTCTCCAGGGACTTCAGAAATAGGCCTATCTAATGAAAAAGAAAAGGCACATTGGAATGCAGAACATGTTCTTCTTCAAAAGATTGATGCATTAAATATTTATGCAAACACATTAAATTGGCAAGTGTATGAAAACATTATTACATATTCATCACCTTCATATCTCATCTTTTTGAAAAGAACTTCTTTCCTATAAAAATAAAATAGATGAGCACAACTTTTACAAAGTTACACTTTTCAAATTCCATATTTGTATAGCTTTTTTCAAGAGTTTATCTTAATTCACATAACGAAATGAATGTTGAAGCTGGAAAAGGCTAATGATTTATTCAAAATAAAAGCAGTAAAGTGCTGTTTTATCATCAGCCTTTCTCCACAAAACCCGAACTGGAACCTCCTAATTTGAAAGATGCTCCCTGTAAGTGAATATTTACTTTGGGAAATAATCAAGTTTTTCTGGTTATGGTGTCATCTAGCAAACAACTGGCTTTGTGACAAAAGCCAAATGTAATAAAATAATTCATGCCTTTTCAAAGTACCTAACTTCTTCTAGAGTGTAATAAATCCTGATTGAGTTCTAAATTTTATGGAGTTTAAAAAGTGTTATTTAAATTAAAATTTAAATTAACTGCACCTCTCATTAGAAGCTAGAAAGTTGGAATGGTTTTATATATTCTAGAAATATTCATGTTTAATATAAATGGCTCTATTATGGTGATACAGTGTTTTCTTCATTCAAAACCTTTTTTCTTCCTTCCTTCTCCACTTTTCCCTTTTCTTGCTGAAACTCTTTCCCCCATTTCTCACAGCTTTTTCTTAACTGTTTATTTGATTTTTATTACATTTCTGTCATTTACTACTATATCTTCCTGCCTTTTCATCCTTCTCTCCATTTTCCACAGGTTTCTCTTACTTACCTGTTGCTTCTTTGATTTCTTAAAGACTGTCACCTTAATTTATTATTTTTTCCAATTTGGATTCTCGGAATCTCTGTTTTGGTAGTTTATTTGTGGTAAATACTCTGGAGTGGGATAGCAAGTCCCTGGTGTTGACTCTAATTGAACTTGACTGTTCCTCCTGTACAATATAGTCAGCAAAATCAACACAATAACATGGAAGATATGGAAGAGGCAGTGAAAGGAAAAAAGGTTGAAGATGCAGCCTTAGGTGGCTGATTTTAAAAGGAACTTGGATGTTCACCTGGCTAAAATTCACCTCTCTTGTAAACCACGTCTCTATTTGCCTGTGTATGGCCAAGTCCTTTGAGCTGCGGTGGTCTCGTAGACTTTTCCTATACTATGCAGACGCATTCACTAAAGACCCATCCCATGCACTACAGTCTCTGGAATCCTCCAAATCTCTCAAGATTTTCAGGTTTCCATTTTTCCTGCTCAATGTTTGTGCTACTATTTCCATGCTGCACCTGTATTTTTTACTCCTTCTTTGTTTCTCGCCCTCTCCCTACCCTTGCAGCTTTCCCCTTCCATCCTGTCTCTCTCTAGACATGGAACACAAACCCTTGTGTGCAATCTCTAAAGCACCATTCCTTTAAGAATTCTGTGTTAAATAAACTTTTAATGAAGAATGGGGGATAAGGGATCGGATTAAGCTCAGAATATCCCAGCACAGATAATAACATAAAACTCAATTATTTAGTTTGGTACCTTGTTGGTTATACTCAGTTCAGTCCTGCTTGCCAATTTGTGTCCAGATGATTTTATCCCTGAAGATTATTTCCCTTATCCTCCTTTTTTCCCTATTCAAAGATCCTCAGGCATATTCTCCAGTGACCAGGAAAATATTCTATATTCTTGCTACTCTATTATGCAGAATAGTTGATTTGACATCATATAAACACTCCATCCAAGTAAAGACTCCAGCTTTCTCAACTTCCCCAATGATTAATGGCCAATGGAAGTGTTTCCCTAATTTAATTTTAGGAAAAAAATATATTTCTGTTCCCCAGAATAATTCTGCACTTGTTCTATAGCATTGAGAGCAAATTAGAGTTAGGTTTAAAATGACCACTTTTTTCTCATTAAATGTCCTCCTCTTAAAAAAACTGCTAACATAGCATAATGTTTTAAAATATAGAAATATTATTGGTAATATCAAAACTTAATACAACTATAGGCATCTATACAAATGCCTTTATAACCTTTGCGTTTGTGTCTGTTTGTATATATACGAGTATAAATACATATATATAATCATGGTGTGCTCACAACTGTATATTATGATTAATTTTAACACTTTATAATAAGTATTTTCAATGTTTTAGCAAATTTTTGAATTTACTATTTTTGTTTTTTAATTTTAACTATCAGAAAATGCTTAGTCGTCATTAAAATGCAAATAAATAGAAAAAAAGAATCAACTGAAGATCTACTGAAAAACTATTACTCATTTTTGGGCACCTACACCTTTACTTTTTCTCATGTGATTATAAACTTATATGTATGTATACCCGTAGCCATATATTATTTATAGCTTTGATTATTAAAAACTTGAATTATACCATAAACGTCAATATATACCTGATTTTTTCACTTCTCCAGTCAATATTCTTATTATTTTTATGTTAAATTGTTTATTTAGATTGTGTTTTTGATGTACTATAAATTATCTCTGGAAATTATTTTCACTATTAAAATTAGCTCTATAATAGACATACTTTGTCATATATCTTTATAAATGTGTACAATTACTTCTTTAAGATTAAATGGCCAAAGATGAGTTGCTGGATCATAGAATCTGCAGCAGAGAGTTGTAGCAGTTTACCAAAATCTTTTTTCGCAGATGCATTTGCTGTTGACTGCAGTCATGTGACTGATTCTAGCAATGGAATAGAAGTGTGTGACTCTTCTGTGCCATCTCTGGGCTAAGGTTATTAACAAGCATGTACATTCTCTAGGTCCTCTTTTCCCTGGAACAACTGTAGACAACAGAAGGTAAGTTCTGGGAGGAAGACAGAGCCACAGACAAAAGAAACCCGTGTTTCTTCATCACCTCGATTGGACCAGGAACATCATTCCTGGGTTATTAGTTGTCTGAAAAATAACACTTCTATTGTGTTCCAGCCATTAAGTATATTTTTAATTGCTGCAGGTTGTTCTATGCTTAGTAACACTTTTAGAGCTACTTTGGGCACATTATTTTTAATTACATTTCACAAAGGCCTGGAAGTGAGCATATCTCCAAACTCTGCTGTATCTGAGTCAATATTATACTGACAAAAGATAAAATATTTACTCTCTATTTTAATATTTGCTAGAAAAAAGTTTAACACTTTCTAGTGATTCTCCTGTATATTTATTTTGCCCATGAACATTATAATCGTGTCAATTTTCCAAAAAAAGTCCAAAAGGTGATTTTAAGGGTACAGGTGATGCAAATATTCATTCATTCATTCATTCATCCATCTATCCATTTTTGAGAAATGTCTTCTCTATGGGTGGATGCTCCCCCAACTGGGACAGATGCAATCCCATGTCAGAGCTCAGGCCTTGGTGACCAGAGCACAGGTATGGTTCTGGTTCCCCCTGCTCCTCATCTGGATACCTTGAGCCATGGCTAGTTTGCCAGCATGGTACTTTCTGAGTCAAGGGCCATGGGAGGAAAGAAAATGAAAGTAGTAGAGAATGATCATCTCGGCTGCCCCCTGTTGGTTTCCATCTGCATGACACCCGTGGTTGAGGAAAATCAACTTGTGGGGGTGGGGGTTAATGTGGGTAGGAGGTAGGGGAATGGGGGCCCTACCCTGGGTATCTGTCTCGTTTTAGCAGAGGACCCTTCTCCTTGCCTTGAATATATCTGGAGACTCAGGAGTCAGAGATGAAGACCTTTGAATCCTGAGGAAGGGATCCCATCATGAAGCAACCACCATGGACCAGGCCTGGGCCAAACATTTTATTTTTTTGAAGCGTGTGTGTGTCTGTGTTAATAGGTTGGTTGTGTGTGTGTCAATATAGAAGTGTGTACTGTGTTTCTGTGTGCATATATTTGTAAGGTGTTTTGTAAGTGAAGGTCTATATATATATATATATTATTATTATTATTATTATCATTATTTGCATGGGCAGGCACGAGAAATCAAACCCTGGTCTCCAGCATGGCAGGCGAGAACTCTGCCTGTTGAGCCACCGTGGCCCACCCTATATTTTTTGATAGACTATTATGCGTGGTCTGTGTTAAAAATGTGAAGCATGTGGAAGCTGTTGCTTATGAAGTTCTTTGAATACTAGCTGCAAAGAGCAAGATCTAGTTCCTTGCTATATATATGAGTTCAGATTTTCTTCCTGGGCCATATAATTTGGAGTTTGGTCTCTTTACCAGAGTCGTAATAGTGAAATCATACTCTAGCTAATTCTTTCATGTCTGGCTTATTTCACTCAGCATTATATCCTCTAAGTTCATCCATGTTGTCACACGATCTGGGACCTCATTTTGTTTTATTGCTGTATAATATTTCATCATGTGTATATACCACATTTTGTTTATCCACTCGTTGGTTGATGGGCCATTGGATGATTTCCACATTTTGGCAATTATGAATAGCACCACTATGAACATTAGTGTACAAATGTCTATTCACTGCTTTCAGGTCTTTTGGTTGTATGCCAAGTATTGGTATTGCTGAATCCATTGTGCAACTCGATATTTAGTTTCCTAAGGAAACACCAAACTGTCTTCCACCCTTAACTGTATCATTTTACATTCCCATCAGCAGTGAATAAGTAGTCCAGTTTCTTCACATTCTCTCCAACATTTGCAGTTTCTTGTTTGTTTAATAAGAGCCATTCTTATATGGTGATATCTCATTGTGGTTTTCACTTGCAACTCCCTTATAACTAATAAAGATGAGTATCTCTCCATGTGTTTTTTTAGCCATTTATATTCATTCTTCATAAAAAAGTCTATTCATATCTTTTGCCCATTTTATAATTGGGTTGTTTGTTCTTTTGTTGTTGAGTTGTATGATTTCTTTATGCACACAGAATGCCAAGCCTTTATCTGATATATGGTTACCAAACATGTTCTCCCATTGAGTTGACTCCCTCTTCATCTTTTTGACAAACTTCTTTGAAGCACAGAAGCTTTTAATCCGAGGAGTTTCCATTTATCTATTTTCTCTTTTGTAACTTGTGCTTTAGGTTGTAAAAGCTCAAGAAGTTTACCTCCTGTCACTGGCTCTTGCAGATGTTTCCCTATATCTTCGTCTAGGAGTTTTGTGGTACTGGCTCTTATGTTTAGGTCTTTGATCCTTTTTTTTTTTTTCATGAGCAGCCACTGGGAATCAAACCCAGGTCTCTGGCATGGCAGGCGAGATTTCTGCTATGCCACCGTTGCACCGCCCCATTGATCCATTTTTGAGGTAATTTTTGTATAGGGTGCAAAATAGGGGTCCTAGTTCACTTATTTGTCTATTGATATCCCAGTTCTCCCAAGCCCATTTATTGAAAAGGGTATTCTGTCTCAATTCAGTGGATTTGAGGGGCAGATTAATTGACCATAGATTTGATGGTCAATCTCTGCACTCTTGATTTGGTTCCATTGGTTGATGCTTTTGTCTCTGTACCAGTATCATGTTGTTTGACCACTGAAGCTTTATAGTGAGCTTTAAAGTCAGGAAGTCTTAGTCCTCCCACTTTGCTCTTGTTTTTTAGGGTATCTTTGGTTATGTGAGGTTCCTTTCCCTTCCAGATAAATTTGATAACTAGCTTTTCTAAATCTTCAAAATAGGCCATTAGATTTCTTTTGGTATTGCATTGAATCTGTTGATCAATTTGGGTAGAATTGACATCTTAATGGCATTCAACGTTAATATCCACAAGCATGGAATATCTTTCCATCTATTAAGATCTTCTTTGATTTTTTTTAAAGAATGTTTTGTAATTTTCTGTGTACAGGTCTTTTACATTCCCTAGTTAAGTTTATAATAAATATATGATTCTTACAGTAGCTATATGAATGAAAATTCTTTCCTTAATTGTCTCCTCAGTGAGGTCGTTACTTGTATATAGAAATATTTCTGATTTTTTTAACATTATTTTTATATCCCATCACTTTGCTGAATTTGTTATATTACCTGAGAAGCTTTGTTGTAGATTTCTCAGAATTTTCCAAGTGCAAGATCACGTCATCTGCAAATGAAAATTTTACCTCTTCCTTTCCTATTTAGATACTTTTTTATTCCTTTCTCCTGCCTGATCACTCTGGTTAGAACGTCTAGCACAATATTGAATAATACTGGATACCGAGGGCATCCTTGTCTCATTCCCAATCTTAGGGAGAATGCTTTCAATTTCTTACCATTGAGAATGATGTTGGCTATGGGGTTTTCATATATGACTTTTCTGATATTGAGGAAGTTTCCTTCAATTCCTACCTTTGGAAATGTTTTTAATCAGAAAAGATAACATTTTGTTGAATACTTTTGCAGTGTCAATAGATATGATTATGTGATTTTTCCCTTTTGATTAATGTACTGTATTACATTGATTGATTTTCTTATGTTGAATCACTCTTGCATTACCAGCATGAGACTTTGTCAAGATAAGTAGTTATTTTCGTATATTGTTGGATTTGATTTGCTAAAATTTTGTTGAGAATTTTTGCATCTATGTTCTTTAAGGAGATTGGTCTGTAATTTTCCTTTCTAGCATCTTTATCTGGTCTTCACATTAGAGTGATGTTAGCTTCATAAAATGAGTTTGATAATGTTCCTATTTCCTAAATTTTTTGGAAGAGTTTGAACAAAATTGGTGTTAGTTCTTTTTGAAATGTTTTATAAAATTCACCTGTGAAAACGTCTGACCCTAGGCTTTTTTTTTCCCAGGAAGATTTTTGATAACTACCTGACTCTCTACTTATGATTGGTTTGTTGAGTCAGTGCTGGTTGTTTGTATGATTTACGAAATTTGTCCATTTCATCAAAGTTATCTAGTTTATTGGCGTATAGTTGTTCATAATATCCACTTACAATTTTTTAAATTTCTTCAGGATCCATGAGAATGACCCCCATTTCATTTCTGATTTTGTTTATTTTCAACCTCTCTCTTTTTTTCTTTATCAGTCTAGCTAGGAGTCCATCAATTATATTGATTTTCTCAAAGAAACAAGCTTTTGGTTTTATTTTATTCTTTCTATTGATTTTTGTTCTCTAGTACATTTATTTCTGCTTTAATTTTAGTTATTTCTCTTCTTCCGTTGCTGTTCTTTTTCTAAGTCCTCCTGGTAAGTAATTATATCATCAATTTTTCCTTATTCTTCTTTTATAATATAGACATTTGGGTGACAAATTTCCCTCTAAGCACTGCTTTTGCCACATCTCATAAGTTCTGGTATGTTGTATTTTCATTTTCATTTGTCTCCAGGTATTTACAATTTCTAACAATTCCTTCTTTGGCCTACTGATTATTTAAGAGTGTATTGTTTAATCTCCATGTATTTGTGAAAGTTCTTGTTCTTTGGTGGTTAATAATTTTCAGCATGGTTCTGTCGTGATCTGAAAAAATGCTTTGAATAATTTCAATCTTGTTAAATTTGTGAAGAGCTGATTTGTGTCCCAGCATATGATCTATCCTGGTGAATGTTCCATAAGCACTAGAGAAGAATTTGTATCTTGACATTTGGGGGTGTAATGATCTATATTTATCAGTTAGATCTAGTTCATCTAATTTATTTTATATTGCTGTGATAAAGTTTTGTACATATAACTTCCTCTGAGGCTAAATTATTTTCTTACATGAAATTCCCAGAAATGTGGGTTTTCAGAGAAATGGTAGAAATAAATCTACAGCTCTTCACACAGAGTACAGTTTGCATTTTATAAGGATTTTATCAGGACAGAGTCTATCAGAGTACAAGCGTAAACTACTTTAACACCAACATCATTATCATTGGATTTTGATATAAACATTGATTACTTTTTTTGATATAAAGGGAATAAAACGTTACCTCAAGATTAATTTAATTGCATTTCTCTGGTATCAAAATTGGAATTCATATGAATTTTGAAGTACTTTTAAATTCTTTTTATGTAAATTATTCATAGTCTTTGTCCACTTAATTTTGGGGATCAGAAGTAAAGAAACGTATAAATTTTACAGATGGATTATCCTTTTGATGGTTCATCTTTAATTAACTTTTTATGATTTGTTTCCACTTCAACAATCTATTGAGAATTTAAATTGATGTAGGATATGTGAGCTGTGTATCTAAATTTATTTTTCTATAGTTTGTGCTATGATTTTTACTTACTTATTCTTCACACTCCCTTCTCCTTTATTTTCAGATACTGCCTATACCACATAAAACCTTCTGTAATAAATTTTCTTTTTTCAGTATATTCTATTTTCAGTATATTCTATTTATCCTCATATATATTTTTGTTCTATGAGATTACGGCTTTGTTTCTTACTGCTTTAAAATGTGGCTTGCTATCTTATAAAGTTGGCAGCTTATCCTCACAGTTACTCAATTAAAAATATTTTTTATCTTCCCTCCTATTATTTTTGAGTTGAAATATGGAACATTGAATTTTAACCCTTGAGCTTTATAAGATATTGTATCTTCCTGAAGGGTTCCAGACTTCCATAGTAAGAGAAATTTGCTTTGTGGGGTTGGTATGATGCTTATTAAAATAAAATAGTCCCCCCAATTGTTTTCTTGTACCATACCAACTCTGCAAAGCAAATTAGGTAAAAGTACCCTTTTAAAAATATTATTCAATCTGCCACTCTTTCCATTGTAAGGGAATCATAAAATATTCCAAGAGTATTTTGCTAATTAAAGAGGTAAATTTTTAATGAGAGCTAAAAAATATGTGATCATTTATTGCTTAAAAATGAACGTAAAAATACTGTGTTATGTGAAAGATTATCCTTTGCTTTTTTTTTTATTTTTATTTTTTTTAATGTACACAGGTAGGCACCAGGAATCGAACCTGGCTGTCCTTGACAGATGAAAATTCTGCCACTGAGCCTCCGTCGTACCGACCATACCCTTTGCTTTTATGTGAAAAAAAACATACAGAGATATTGCAGGAACTTTGCCTCACTTGAGCTATCACTGGATGTATGGCCATCACCCCTAACGATTGAAATAACCTTACATTCTGCAT
Source organism: Tamandua tetradactyla (assembly GCF_023851605.1). Classification (NCBI taxonomy): domain Eukaryota; kingdom Metazoa; phylum Chordata; class Mammalia; order Pilosa; family Myrmecophagidae; genus Tamandua; species Tamandua tetradactyla. Next base: position 128,034,342 of record NC_135327.1, on the reverse strand, counting down.
TTCCTTTACTATGGAAACTCAGGAAACCTTCAAGAAGATTTAATACAATAGCTTATAAAGCACAAGAGTTAAAATTAAATGTTCCACATTTCAGGAAGTCAGGAAATGTAGCTTTGTTGTGGAGGAATGAAGCAATAGTTATATCTGGAAGTTAATTAAATATTATGCCTTATAATATATGGTCTAATTTACACCTAAAGTATTTTATGAAAAAAATAAAGATTTTAATTTTCTTCATGACCTTTTTGTCCTGGCGATTTGCCTATGCAGTTGATTTATAGGAAACCTGATTAATGATAACAAAATAAATAGTTTTACCAGGTAGAAGGAGAGGAAAAGATAGTCTAATAAAACAACATTTTATAGGCTGAACTTTTCAACATTAAAAAAAGTAATTCATTGAACTTGTGGCATAAGACAACTATGTGAAATGGTAATGAAATAAACACATTAACTAATGTTTAATAGCTTGATTTGTTTATCCCAGGCAGAATTTTTTTAGGAAAAAAGCCTGCAGTCCTACTTCTTTCTAGGAACTGCACAAACTTTTGAGTGAAATAAGAAATTTAGCATCACTTGACAGCGCAAATGCAAGCACTGCTAATCATTTCATCTATTAGTAAATGAAAATGTGAAAGTAAATATAGTACAAGACCATATTTTAATATATTACTCTTCAATTGTTAGCTTACATTCTGAGTTTTCTTTAAACACATGGACACCTTGGAGGAGATCAGATCTGCTTTACATTTCAAACAGGACTTTTTATGTGGCTGATGGTATGACAGTTTTCTTTATGCTTCCTATACAATATGCAATATGATAACTCTGGGTCATGTGGTATAAAAAATTTAAACATGATTTTATATTTGAAATGCAGAAGATTACATAAATTATATTAATTCAAATGGTATTACTAGAGTAATGGGACATACTGTAGAATGAATGCATTCTAGAATTCCTTTAGTTCAACTATGATTCTTGAGTTAAGTACAGAGGTTCAAAACAGAGCTTATTCTGGTTCAGTGGCAATGGATTTTTATAATAATAGAAAAGGGCTATGATAGCCTCAAAATGTAGTAAGGGCCAGCTTCAGAGGACTGATATCTGCATGGTTGCTCAGGGACCCATTATGAGATGGGCTCCATTCTTGGTTTAATGCTTTGCTGTCACTTTTTTGAAATTATTAATAATTATGTCATCTGTTCTGACAGTAACCAAATAAATACTGTATCCAAAATTCCTAGTATTTAGCTTATCAGTCCACTTTAACCCAAAGTCCCCTGCAAAAATACATGTGAGATACTCTTTCTTCGCCTATATTTTGTTATTCTCAAAGTTCAGAAAGAAAAATGATCAAAGATAAGACTGGCAATATGTACAACTGTTTTGTTTTTGTGTGTTTTTTGTTTTTTACTAATCACATGACTTGATTTGGGGCTCCAACTCTTGCAGTTTTCTTACTGCTAGAAAGTTTTTATTAGCAATGTCATAATGCTATGTATGTTGTCACAATTACAGGCCACAGCACATGGCACTGTATTTTTCCCCTACCAACAGAAAAATAATAATAATAACACACAAACATCCTCATACTCTTTACCTGGATTCACTAAGTATTAACATTTGGCACCATCTGTTTTGTCTATTTCTATTCATTTACACACACAAACATGCACACATTTTTTGTCTATATGCACAATGTTTTGGGGGATCATTTGAAAATAAGTTGCAGTCCCTTTGACATTTCATCTCTAAATACTTAAGCATTTGGTCTCTGAAAATCAAGGAACTTCTCCTGCACAATCTCAATGTCATGAAAAATATTTAAACTTTATGAAAATATTACCTAAAATGATTTATATTCAATGTTCTCCAATTATCTCTCAAATATCTTTATAGGTTTTTTTTAATCATGCCTCCAATCCAGAATCATGCATTACATTTAGTTGTCATGTCTCTAATTTAGTAAAAATATTCATATGTACCACTTTTCTTCAAGAGGATTTTAAACTTGATGAAAGTAGGAACCCCTGTGGCTTTGACTACTTTGATCATCCAAGAAAACAGAATTATACAGAATAAAAGGAAAAGTGATGTAAAAAGTATAGGCTTTGAGCCAAACATGCATGAATCCTAGCTCTACAACTTAGCTGGGTGACCGTAGATATACTCTTTTATTTTGGAAGCAGTTTTATTAAGATATAGTCTCATACCACATTATCCATCCAATGTGTACAATCAATGGCTTTTAGTATAAGCAGAGTTGTGCATATATCACCACAATCAATCCTAGAACATTTTAATTACTACAAAAAGAACACCCCCAAACTTCTTAGCATTCACCTCTCAATTGTTCTATTCTTCCTCAGCCCTGCAAACCACTAATCTAGTTCTGTCTCTATACATTTATATATATATTTACATTTTATATAAATGCGATCATACTATATATAGTACTCTGGTTTCTTTTTCTTAGCAAAATGACTTAGTTTTTTTTAATTAGAGAACATGTAGGTTTACAGATCAGTCATTTAAAAAATAAAATGTTCCCATATATTTTCCATTATTGACACTTTTTAGTGCTGTCCCTTTGTTATAAACACTGCAAGAATATAAAATATTACTTTAATAGTCCAAAGTTTAAATTAGGTGTATTTTTTCCCATATACCACCTTATTGTTAACACTTTGTAATAGTGTCATGCATTTGTTATAATTCATGAAACAGCATTCTTATATTTGTAGTATTAACCACAGACCATTGTCCACAGCAGGGTTTATTGTGGCATGCAGTCAGATGTTGTTTCGGTTTGCTAAAGCTACTGGAATGCAATATATCAGAAATGGATTGGCTTTTTCAAAGAGAATATATCAGTTACAAATGTACAGTTCTAGTGCAATGTAAATGTCCAAATTAAGGCTTCTGAGAGGAAGATGCTTAAGAAAGGTTGCTGTCATCTGGGATTCCTCTGTTACATGGTGATGCCTGCTGGTCCTTCTCTCCAAAATGTCTCTGGGCTTCTGTGAGTCCTTGCTTGTTTCTCCTGAGGTGTTTCTGTCTCTTAGCTCTCTCCAAAATGTCTCTGCTTTTTTATCATCTTATAAAGGGCTCCAGCAAAGGGATTAAGATACACCTTGAATGGGCTGGGTCACATTTCCATAGAAATAACCTAAGCAAAAGATCCCACCCATAATAAGTCTGTACCCACAGGGATGGGTTAAAAGAACATCAACTTTTCTGGGGTATATAACAGATTCAAACTATAAAATATGTTTTATCTTCTAACTTTCCTTCTAGTAACACACACAACCCAAAACTTCTCCTTTCAACCATAGTCCAACATAATTCAGTGTTGTTAATTACACTCACAGTGATGGGCTAGTATCCCCAATGTCCATTTCCAGACTTTTTTTTTCAATCAGCTTAAATAGAAGTTCTGCACAAATTAAGCATTAGGTCCCCTTTCTTTACCTCTGTTCTATACCCTGATTATCTAGATTCTGATTCTATGAGTTTGCGTATTAAAATTTGTTCATAACAGTGTGATCATACTATGTTTGTCCTTTTGTATCTGGCTTATTCTCAACATAATGTCTTCAAGGTTCATTGATGTTGCAACAAGCATCTGGACTTTATTTCCTCCTATAGCTGAATAATATTCCATTGTACATATATACCACATTTTTGTTTATCCATTCATTGGTTGATGGACACTTGGGTTGCTTCCATCCTTTGGCAATTGTGAATAACGCTGCTATGAATATAGATGTGCAAATGTCTGTTAGAGTCCCTGCTTTCAGTTATTTGGGGTATATACCTATCAGTGAGACTGTTGGATCATATAGCAATTCTATATATATAGCTCTCTGAGGAACCACCAAATTGTCTTCCACAGCAGCTGTTCATTCCAACCAGCAGGGAATAAGTGTTCCCATTTCTCCACATCCTTTCCAACACTGTGGTTTTCTGTTTTTTTTTAATAGTGGCCATTCTAGCAGGTGTGAAATATGTCATTATAGTTTTGGTTTGCGTTTGCCTAATAGCAGGTGATGTTCAGCATCTTTCCATTTGCTTTTTTAGCCATTTGTGTTTCATCTGTGGAAAAATATCTGTTCAAGTATTTTTGCCCACTTTTAAATTGGAGTCTTTGTCTTTTTGTTGCTGAGTTGAAGGAACTCTTTATATATTCTGGATATTAAACCTTTTTTGGATGTGTGGTTCCTAAATATTTCTCCCATTGGGTAGATTGCCATTTCATTTTCCTGACAAAGTCTTTTGAAGCACACAGTTTTTAAATTTTTGATGGAGTTCCATTTATCTTTTTTTTCTTTTATTGCTTGTGCTTTGTATGTAAAGTCTATGAAACCATTGCTTACCACAAGATCCTAAAGACGCTTCCCTACATTTTCTTCTAGAAATTTTATCGTCCTGGTTCTTATATTTATATCTTTGATCCATTCTGAGTTAATTCTTGTGTATGGTGTGAGGTAGGAGTTCTCTTTCATTCTTTTGCATATGAATACCCAGTTCTCCCAGCATCATTTTTGGAAAAAACTGTTCTGTCTGAATTGAGTGGGCTTGGGTAGCCCTGTTCAGTACCAATTAGCAATAGATGTGAAGGTTTATTTATGAACTAGCAATTAGATTCCATTGGTTAATCTATCTATCTTTATGCCAGTACCATAATGTGGTTTTGTAATATGCTTTAAGGTCAAAAAATCTAAGTCCTCAAACCTCATTCTTCTTTTTCAAGATGTTTTTGGTTATTTGGGGTTCCCTGCCCTTCCAAATAAATTGATAATTGGCTTTCTATTTCTAGAAAGTAGGCTGTTGGAATTTTGATTGATATTGCATTGAATCTGTAAATCAGTTTGGTTAGAATCTATGTTTTTGCTGTTTTGTTCTTTTGCAATATGTAGTGTAGGTTATTAGAAAAAAAAAGGGAGGGACAAATTTTCTATCTGCTGGTCTTAAGCACCTGTGGGGCTTGTATTATCTCCAAAGTGATGAGAACAGATTTTATAATGTTTCAAGCATATTGAGATTCATTTTAAATGTGAAAAATATATACTGTCAAGTTATGTTTTAAAAGTGTGTCATCTGGAAATCAGAAACAGTAAAGCATGGAAAAGGTACTTTATTTAAGTGAATGGTTCCTGCCCTTGAATATTTGTAGTAAATTTCAAGGAAAAGTGGAAGAGAATTACAGCCACAGTGAATTACACTACTGTCCTTGCTTGACTTTCCCACATTCTGCAGGCCAACAGACACGAGGGTGGCCACATTTATTGGCATTCTCTGGCGGCAAGGCTCTCTTCTCTTTTCATGGTTTTGTTAAGCTGGCATCAGGGCTTTGGAAACAGTGAAACTGGAACACTAAAATATTGTGTGACCAGCAGGGACTTTCTACATGATTCCACTTATCTCAAGTCTTCTTATGCCTCCTGCACTTCTGGGAATCTTCCTTGAGAAGAGCAAGAAATGCACAATAGGATTGGGAGCTCTACAGTTTGAGAGTTCAGATGAATAGAAACCCTCTTTGGCTGGAACCTTTTGAATTATCATGGGGAAGCAGGACTTTTCACTTGACTCAAGACTACATCAGTAGCAATATTTTTATTATAGTGCAATTTTAATTGATCTGAACCATTGAACTGAAGCCATTTTTTACGTTAACACATATCTCGGAAATCACTTTTTAAAATCCATGAAATCAGTATCATATCTTATCATTTGCCCTGTATTTCATAGATCATAGTATACATTTAGCTGTCTAACTTACTGGTATCTTTTTGCAAAATTAGTCTTAAATCTACGTCCAAGGAAACATTATCCTTAATTGTTTTCTTGATTTTGATTAAATCGTTGTCCTGTCTTTGTTACTTGGTTTGTAAGGAGGAAGTACTCAAAACATGGTACCTTTTGTTTATAATGGCCACAGGGTCTTTTAGTAACTTTATCCCCACTTTTTAATCCTGTTATGTTTGTTTCAGCGGAAAACATCGCTATCTTATGCCTTAAAACAATGCCTTAACCCAGTGACGTCCTTAATACATTCTTTATAAGCGGAAGAAATTCAGACAGGAGAGAAAGCCCTAAGGAGGAGCCAGAAACTGGAAGTCAGGGAACTTGGAAGAGAAAGGGGAGGACATGTGCATATTACGGAAAGGCCAAGGAACACAAGGATTGCCTGCCAGCCAGAATGTGACCGACCCTGGAAGGAAGTAAGCCTTCTACTGCCAAAAATGAGCCAATAAATTCCCATTGTTTAAGCCAACCCATTGTGTGGTATTTGTTGTAGTCCCCCAGAAATGAAGACAATTAGTCCATTGAAAAGCATTTCTTTTTTATACTTCAAAATGCTAAACCTTGGTCCAGCTAAAATATTAAGGTAAGACTGATAAGAACTGTATAAAAAGCCAATGTGAGGAAAAAGATGCAGTTGGTAAACTGATAAGATATGTTAAAATAAAAGAAATTAGAAGCAATGTTTGGGAAATGAAAAACTATATTGAAATCTGTAGCTTCTTTCTAAGATTTTCACAAAAGCGATTTTGTTGGCAAGATTATTTGTTAAAAACGTATAGCTCTTCATAGTCATACTACAATAAATAATTTATTAAAATGAAAGATAAAATTTTAGTGTATAACCATCTGCTGAAATTAAAATCACCTGAGAGGCAGACAGCGAGAATCTGGCTCAATTCCTAACTTGTATAACTTGAAGCAAGTCTTTAAGACTCTTTGAGCTCTAGTTTGTTAATCTGTAAAAATGAGGGGGTTATTCTGTGTTCTAGTTTGCTAGCTGTCAGAATGCAACACCAGAGACAGATTGGCTTTTAATAAAAGGGGATTTATTTTGTTTGTTCTTCAGAGGAAAGGCAGTTAACTTTCCACTGAGGTTCTTTCTTACGTGGAAGGCACAGGATGGTCTCTGCTGGTCTTCTCTCCAGGCCCCTGGGTTCCAACAACTTTCCCCGGGGTGACTTCTTTCTGCATCTCCATAGGCCTGGGCTGAGCTGCAAGTGCCGAGATGAGGAATGCTGAGCTGCTAGTCTGTGCTACATTGCGATCTCTCATTTAAGCACCAGCCAATTAAGTCAAATGTCACTCATTGCAGAAGACACGCTTCCTAGCGGACTGCAGATGTAATTAGCAACAGATGAGGTTCATGTACCATTCATTGGCTTGTGTCCACAGCAAGAGAACTAGGTGTGCTCAGCTGGCCAAGTTGACAACTGAATCTAACTACACATTCTATAATATAAACGTTTAAAATTGATTTGTAACTTGCACGAAGGTAATGAACAAATCATAACTCTACAATATGATGAAAATCATTCCCTGCACCCCAAGAATCCACCTTTGGGCCCCTCACTTCACTCCTGTCTAAAAGTAACCACTATTCTGACTTCTAATCCCCAAAATTAGTTTTGCCAATTTTTGAATTGTATATAAATAGTATCATATATGATGTGCTTCTTTCTTTTTGGCTTCTTTTTGTCTGCTGCATATCATAAAATTCATGTTTCCTCCTGTGTAGCAGTAGTTTGTTTTTATTGCTATTAATATTCCAGTTGTATAAGTGAATTGCAATTTTCATCTGTTCTAGAGTTGATGGACATTTGGGCTTTTTCCAGTTTGGGGTTATTAGGAATAATCCTTCACTAAACATTCTTGCATGTGTATTTTGCTGAACACATGTTTCATCTACTAATAACAGTTAAATTGCATGTGACATAGAATTTCTGGGTCATAAGGTAGATGAATATTCAGCTCTAGCATATGTTGCCAATAGTTTTTCAGGATTGTAGTTGTAATTTCTATATATAATATATGAAAGTTATAGTTATCCCTTATCTTTGCCAGCACTGGGTACTGTCAGTCTCTTAACAATTTTGGTGGATGTGTACTGGTAGCTCATTGAATCTTCTTGTACAACTCAATTTTTGCACACACACACAGACACACACACATACACAGACACACCACTCAGATTAAAACATAGAGCACTAACTCAGAAGCCTCTCATATCCCTTCCCTTCCCAGTCAAATACATCCTACCCAAGAGATAACCAATACTCAAATTTCTACCACCATAGATTAATTCTGCCTATTTTCAAATTTATATAAATGGAGCCACACAGTTTGTAGTGATTTGCTCAATTGCAGAAGGATTTCGACCACAAGGGAATTCTGCCTTCCTCGGTTGTTAGCTCAAATGCACATCTGAGGGTCTCCCATATTTCCAAATGTGGCTTTTAAATCTTCCTTTTGGAACTGTCTGTAGATAAGACCACAATTGTTTAACTATCAATGGAAATCACTGACTTTGGAGTTGGGTTGTTCTAGGAACAACTAAAATATTTTTGGAGACAAGTTTGCTGACAGAGATGGAAATCAAACTATGATATTATTTTTTGTTTAAAAATAAAACTTGGGTACTGCAACGGTGGCAAAGTGGTAGATTCTTATCTGCCATGCGGGAGACCTGGTTCATGTCCCCAGAGCTTGCCCATGTAAATTCAATTAATTAATTAAAATAAAAATAAAGTCTTACTGCAATAAAGTCATGAAACCAGTTTTTGTATCAACAGCTTAGTTTTGAAGCCAATCCCCAAAGAATTACTTTAATAATTTTGCCTAAACTAAATGTATAAACACACAAGGTAATATTTGGAGTCAAAATTTTGATATAGTTAATAAAATATTTCCATGACTTTATTCTTTAGTAAAATATATATATATCATTCTGCCTGCTGGATGTAGAGAATGAACTGTAAAAGGAAGCAAAATTGAAAGCAAAACGACTAGTTAGGAAGATGTTAAAATGGTACAAGCAGGAGGGATGATAGTTTGTACTAAAATGGGGGCAGTGGACCTGGAAAGAAGGGGATGAATTTGAGATGGGTTTAAGAGAGTTGCTGGCCTCTTAATGGAAGATGAGACAACAGAAAAGAGGATTTCTTACTATGTCAATCATATAGAACAAGTCTTAAATCAGGAAATATGTAGAAATGTCAAATTAGCTATAGGGTAATGCTATTTGCTAGTTATATCCCTTTCATTGGAATGAAAACTCATCATGCTCAACAGGGCTTTAAGTAAATGGGCCTTGTAACATTACATGTGATGTTTGTTTTTCATGGAATTTGACCTATATTTAAAACTCATTTAAGATAGTCTTATTTTAAAGTCTTTTGCCCTTCTTTCACCTTTTCTGAATAAAGTGTAATTATTGGAATTGGAAAGGGAGTGTCTCCTTTGGTAAAACAGGAAGTTAATAGAACTAAACAACTCGGTATATACAGCAATGATGCAAATAAATAAATACATCTTTCTGTTATTTAGATGGGAGGGACCCCATATAAAATATAGGTTACCAATGATGGGGAGTTGTTGACTATAATGACACCACACCACTAGATATCATTCAAAATGTGGCAAGGAAAGAAGGGAGTTGTTTTCTTTTCTGTTTGTTTTTTAAACTATCATTAAATTTGGCTAAGTGTAATAAATGCAAACAAACATGTAATAAACATTTTTAAATGGACGGCAAAAATAAGAATGCTAAGAAAAAAGAACAATAACTGATTTAAGATATTGTAAATAAAACACCTGGTAAATTAACACAATTGAAAGCATCAATTTCTGAAGAGAGATGTTCACATTTACTAAGTTTTAAGAAAGATATTGCGAATTACTGTAATCTTTGAAGCATTACTATATAAAGGAATTGCTTCATCTACATTAGAAAAATTTAAATGCACATAGGATAATTGTAAATTAAACATGAAAGATAGCTAACAAACATTTTGAATCAAAAATCATACAATAGGATGGCATATTTGGATTATATTCTTTATTATTCAAGTCAGCCCTTTCATTTTAGAAAAGTATGGTTGCGTTTTAAGAATAATTACGCATTATTAGAAATTATGTTTGAATAACAAAGATGGTATTTGTCCTTGAAATGTTATTGAAAGAATGTGCTGTTATTTCTCTTTGCAATTATTCTATTTAAAGATGCTTACACTCAGGTCCTCAATGCCGTGTGCTACTTATACTTTTTAAGAAAGAAAAAAGTAGTTATGGACTGAGTCACACTATCTCCTTTAAAAATGCCACCTTATTCATGTTTTGGCAAAGCTTTCAGCTGTTATTGAAGTTTACTATTTGCAAATGCATTGTTTTTTTCTATAAAATATAGCTAATATCTAGAACTGAGTAATAATACTTAGTTTCAGCTTCATGGAACATTTCACTGCTCAGTTGCATAATTACAACATTGCTAAACATAGCATATCTCTACAAAAGGCAGATATGGTACACCTTTTATCACTACTCTTTAAATGTTTTTCTTTTATTTTGGAAGTTCTTAACAAGATAATCAAAGAATATTTTAAAATGTCTCCAAGTTTTACATTGCACTATTTCAGTAATTTTTAATTAGCAGACTGCAAGAAACTTGGAATTTTTGCTTATAAAAGAAGAAGCTCTCTGAAAACTTAAAAACACTAAGATCTAATGTGAGAAAAATCCATGTTTCTTAATAAAATACTAAGGATATTAACCTACTGTAGTAACATAAAGAAAAGGCACGTTTGTATTGTGTAGTTACAAAGTTATAGTAATTGGAAAAAATACTTAAAAGTTTTATAAGTTGTTTGAATAGAATAAATTAAATTACCAATTCTTGTCTATTCTGAGAGTTTCCACAATGTCAACCAGGATGGAATGGGGCATTGCTTGCGGGGGTTGTGGGGGGGGGTGTGGGGGGGGTGTGGGGGTGGGAGTGAAGGGGGGCCGAGGTGGCAGGGAGGAGAGGACTGGGGAAAAGAATTAGCAGTGACCTTTCAAATGGCAACCCTTCATCTTCCTCCCAGCGCAATCCGGGCGTGGTGGGGCAGAGAGGGATTAGAGAATTCCATTAGGCCAACTGCGGAGAAGGGAGAGGAATGGTGTCTCCTGATGCTGGAAGGACTTCCTTTTCTTTTCAGAGCACATTTCTGCACAGGTCTTTTCTCGGTGCAGCTCGCTCTCTAGAGGCTTTATTTAATGATATAACTTGGCGTTAAAGCCTACTTCTGAGGGGTGATTGCTGTGGTCCGAGAAGACACAAACGTCCTGCATAGACCCCTTTAAGAATACAGAAAGGCTTGTAAAGTGAATCTTTAAACTCTAGGTATGTGCGTATAATTGTATACATACATATGTGTGTTTCATTTAAATATCTTTTGTTAGTTTTCCATCTAAAACTTACTTCTTCCTTGATCCGCTATCTTACCATAGAGCATCTAATCTGCTGCCCTATTTGAGACTGCACAGCTCATTCTTACAGCCGGCTGGGGAGCTATTGCTTCTGCCAATCCCGCCGTCATCCGGAGCGCAGAAGAAATGCTGAGGGCGAGCTGGCAGCGAAGAGTAAAGAAAACGCTCTCCCCCTGCGCATCTCCTCCACCACTGCCCTTTTCCGTCATCCCCAGTCCCCGCCCCCAAACATAGGGAAAGTTGGCTCAGAGAGAGGGCGAGAGAGGCCGAGGCTAGGATGCTGGAGAAGGGCGTCCCGTAGCCCCGAGCGCCTCCCGCTGCCAACGCGGCAGCTGTCACCTCCTTGCCAGACCATCTGGCTTGGCCATCGCCTTTTGGACTGCCCCAAGCCTGCGGCCCCGAGAGACGGTGCCAACTGCCCCAACGCACAAGTCGCCGAGTCCCCAACTCCCTGTTCTCACCCCAGCCTGCCGGTCTCCTCCATCACTCTCTCCAGCGCCCCAGCAGCGGGGGCAGCGATTTTGGCGCTCCCAAAGACTTCCCTCCACTCTGCCGCCCAGGCTGCTGCTGCCGCTGCTGCTGCTAGTTGCTGCTGCTGCTGCTGGAAGTGCTGCTGCGGTGGCCGCTGAATCCCCGCACCGCAGCCCAGAGCCCACAGCCCAGCCCCGGGACGCCCGGGCCAGACGGCGGAAACCAGCGCCCGAGCCTTCCCGCAGCTTGCACTTGGTGCGACGGCGGGGGCGGGAGGAAAAGGGCGGGGGAATTCCTGATTCCCCATCAGACTCAGGAAGTTGTTCTTAAAAAATAATAAAATGCCTGCCCGCTTTTGAGCAGCTACCTCGTCAGAGCAGCATGTGGACTGGCTCGCCGAGTCCCCTAAGTGCTTTGTGGCCGCAGCAGCCGCTGCGGTCGTCAGAGCAGCCGCTGTCGGCAGCCGGAGCCTTGAGCGGGGCGAGGTGCGGGAACGCGCGGCCGCCGCGACCCCTGCTTACTACTGGCCGCTTCTTCTCGGGAGGTGGCAGTCACTGCTGCTGCTGAAAAACCAGCCCGCTTTTCCAAGGCTGGTCGCCCGGTGAGGAGTCCAGACTCTGCGCCTCCCGCCTGGACCCACATGGCTTGTTACCTGGTCATCAGTTCGAGACATCTCAGCAATGGGCACTACCGGGGCATTAAAGGAGTCTTCAGAGGGCCCCTCTGCAAGAACGGATCTCCTTCTCCGGTAACCTGCACACACACACACACACATACACGCACACACACACACACACACACACACACACATGTTCAAAGTAAAAATAAACAACTAGATATATTGAGAGAGATATTGTCCTGGGCATTCAAAGACTGGCCTAATGAGTAGGAGTAGATACCTAAGACATATACCTTACCCATAGGCATACTGGATCTATTTATACAATTCATTGATAAACTGTTACACAGAGAGGGGTGTGTGTTTACATGTGCATTTTTGGTACAGTCATTAAAATCTATAGTATTATGGATGCAAATAGTTTCTGAATGCAGTTAATTGCAGGGATGTGAAGGTGGATTCTCTGTACTATGTCAAGGTAGTAATCTGCTGATTTGGGCAGCATAGAGAAAGTTTGACTGACACTTTATGATGTGCTTTGGTGAAGTCATCATTTGGGATTAGTTTAATAGTGCTGCTATTATTTTTAAGATTTAAAGATGATGCATCAGGCCACTAGAAAGAAGAAAGGTATTGGGTGTTGGAATTTGATTCAATCAAATGCTTTACTATGTAGTTTGTCTAATAGAAGCTAAAGATTTCCTTATGGAAATCTGAATTGGATACTTTGTTGTATTTATACAAATATATGGAGAAATGCAATTTGATTGTCATTCAATTCAGTAGACTATTCAATGTAGTTTCCTATTCAGTTTGTTCAATTATTCAAGTACCTTAGTTGTATTTTCAAAATATTTTGTTAGACATAAAATGATTTTGTCTAGAACCTATAATAAATATATTAATGTATCTTCAGTAGGTATTACAGGCTAATGTTTTAAGTATTCAAATATATTCCAGGAAAATGTGTGTGTGTGTGTGTGTGTGTATGATACATTTTTAAAAGTTTTGTACTATTATTTAGTGACTATGTAAATGTTTAAACTCAAAGAACAACTCCTCTAGCTCAAGATATAAGCCACTATTTTAGGTCAGTACTGATATAAAGAGGAAAAAGTTAAGGTATCTGATTTTCATTTTGTGTTTTAAATATTTTTCATTACTGTTTAATGCTTCATTGGCATGAACTATTTAAAACTGCTATATATTATAAAAACCTTGGTTATTTGTATAAGAAATCTAAATATGAAAATACAAGTACTCAGAGATACAACTAGGATTCCAAATTATGACAAACTATTGCTTCACGTGTTTGAGTGCAGTCTCAAAAGTGGGTTGTTGCAAATACCCTAAAATGTCAGAATGTAAATTAGAAAATACTGTTTACTTCTGTACTAGGTTAAAACGTGTGGGGTTAGATGGGACTTGGAGAGTTTTAGTTGAATAAAGCCCACATTCGAACTTTCCAAGCAACAAGACTGAATCTTTCCTATTTTTAAGAGTCTCAAGATTAGTTTCCATCATTTCAGCAAACCGCTTTAATGCTTAACAACCCACAGTGTCAGGAGAATTTTCCTTATAGCAAATGTATGTACTTCAAATTCTTCTTTAAGCCCATTTCATCTTGAAAACCCAGAATGTATTTATATAGAACAGGTATTATTTTTCAACTCTTTGTTAATCTCGGTGGCTTGCTTCCAAACTCTATCTTTGGTTATGAAAATCTGAATTGAAGAATGTTTTGAAGTATATGTGCCTTAATCATTCATAGGATAAAAGGAATATTAGTTCATAGTTCCTGCTTGCTTTAGTTCTTCCTAAGTTGGAAGAAATGGTGTTAATCTTGCAAGGAGGATATTCTGTCACATGGCAAAACAGTGCCTTCCTTCTCCACCAGGGTCTCTCATCTCCCAGGAGCCTGACTGACCCACCCCCACAGGACTAGATGTGTGAATGTGAATATGTGTGAACGTGAAAAATGCAGCCCATCAGCCACAGTGCTCTGCTTGCTGATCCGGCTCACCAGGCATCACACACACACACATACACACACACACACACACGCACGACACTATTCTTATTCCCTGTTAGGCTGTTTTTTACTGAAGTGTTCATTCATTGACTTTGCTATACAGACTTCATTTTAGCTCACTGGATTCCTTAAAAATTTCTGCATGCAGGTGTACTTAATTTATATAATCACTGTTTAAATAAATAGCCAAGTTAGTCTGAATATGTACTTCCTAAACCTGATTTGATATTTTTGTCTTCTTTTAACTTTTACTATGGAATTTGAATGGCGTTCTCAAGGTTTGAACTTTCTCACATGAACTGGGTAATATGTGAAAAATGGATGTTCATGCATTCTGTGCCATAGGTAGGGAGTTGACACAATTCTTAAGTAACATTGGATTGAGGTCTATTTTCCACCAAATAATATTTAGTTTTTCTTCCTTCTTCCTTAAAATAGGTCACTACTTTCTGGACCCTATGCCCTCGTACAATTGAATAGTAATTTCCTACTTTACTTGTTTAGTCTAGGAAACTTTAATTCTTTGTTAAAGAATGAGCTGTGAAACATGAAACTAAAAACTTGATGATTACACATCATTCGTTTTCTATGTTCAACAATGCATACCTTTTAACACCCCTACTCCGTTTACTTTCAGGTTGACATGCATTTATTGATTTTTTCCTTTGGTATAAATACAAGCTCACAGATCCTCAAAATACATAGACTTCTACTTTTTTTTTCCTTTAAACATAGAGCTACTCTGACAGTACCTTTTACAAGTTTGGCATCCGAATGCTCACAAATTGATCTCTACATCAAGAACTGTAATTATTTCACTCATTACACCCAGTTTATCTGATATAGACTGAGATACCATTAGTTGATTTAACTTTTCTCTCACTAAATTCTCTAATTCTTCAACTTCTGTTCTTACTCTTTTAATCTATGTGTCTATCCTTTCTATTTTAACCCTTAATTTCGTTTAATAGAGCCATACATGGCTATAGAGTTCTATATGATAAAATTAATGACTAAAGCTATTTTGTAGCTTTGCTGTAGAATGGATAAATGCCACAATTCCTGTTGAGATAAGTTTCTTATTTTTCAGTTCTAAGATAAATACGTCTGGCTATTACATCAGTTTAACATTTTTCCATCTTATAATCTTTAGTTTTTATTTAACGTAGCTATATATGTTTATTATATTCAAGTCATATACCCAAAGAATTTGAGTATGTGATATTAAATTGAAAATACAGAAGAGTGGTTATATTCATATACTTTTTATTTCAAGAGATTTCATCTAGAAAAATATATTACATCATTAAACAGAATTTTTATAAGTACTTAATGGGATAATTGAGAAATAAATAAAGCATTTCCCTTCCCCCCAGGCAATTTTCACAGATCGGTAAATTGAAAATCGTACTGAGAAATTCAGCCCCTATCTTCAAATAAAACATGTAAATGTCTTATCTGTTGCATCTTGCTTTTTTTGGAGACTGTGTAAAGAAAAATAGCATCCTTGCTTTTCACCCTAATTAATGTATGTATAACTGATTTGAGATACTTTATGTTACTTTAAATCCAGGGATAGTTTAAAACAAAGTAAAGAAAAAAATGGCAGAGTATTGTGTAGTGCTTAATAGTAAATCTCTATTCTTAGAAAAAATTTACATCCTCTCACATTTAGAATATTCATTTCCCACCTAATTTGACTCTAAAATAATGACTGCATTATTTGTGATCAAGCACAAGAATTTACCTAAATATTGTATTTTAGAGTCTTTTACCATTAAACATATTAATGATAAAACTTTGTTACAATAATTGAAATATTCACCGAAAAATAATCTATAGGTGAATTCATCTTTTTGTGGATTTCAAGTAAATTCCTCTATCACCATATTTGAATTAAATAAACAAGTCATATCTTCAATATAACATAGAAAAGTATGTTTCATTGATTCTCAATTGTATTTTGTAATCTAAAATATCATCTCAAATTTATATTCATTTGCATAGTTTGTTATACTTAACCTTGTGTGGTTAAGAGTAAGAATATCTTTTAGGATACCTATTGAATAAGTAAATGCTATGAAAATTATATAAAGTGTTCATAATAATCATAGTTGTACATTTTATCCATGGTACACTTTTAGCCTATTAACACGCCTTTGAAGCTTAGATGGGGTGATATTTCTTAAGAAATGTTTATCCCTCGGAGTACTATAGTTAGATACTTTGGAATATCTGTTTCAAGAAATACCCTATTGTCTTCTCCTAAGAAACCCTGGATGTGAAGGAAATTCTTGGGGTTTCCACCTGAGCAACGTATCATGGTTATTAGAATTTTTTTGTTGTTGTTTAGTGATTCTATCTTAAGTTATATATCTGACTATATATCTGACTAAATTGCATAGTAGAAGGAGGTGGCATGTAAATAAACATTTTAAATGGACCAGAAAATCCTGTTAAGCTCCCTCACTTTTGTTTTAACTGCAAATGCATCTATAAATGAAAGAAGTTCTCAAAAAGATTAATTACATTGAAGGTGCATCCGTCTAGACAATTCCTTAAGTGAGGAAATGAGTCGGAGTCATATACTCATTCTTTTTTCTAATGCCTGTAATATTCAGTTGTGTGTTTTCAATATGCTTAATAAACACATGTAAAACACATTTAAAATGCTCTCAAATGGATGCACTTTACACGTGCCAGATATAATTATGAAGACATGCCCTCCTATAGAGAAGTCACCTGCCTTCTCTTCTTGAATTCATGAATACATAATACAGCCTTTTATATTGAAACTTTCAGATGTTTTCAATAAAGAATATGGTTACAATTGTTATCATAAATGTCCTCTTTGTAATGTCAAAGATCATATTTAGCAACCTTCTCTTTTCTCAGATTTTTGGCCCTTTCTTCTTCCCCAACAGAAATTTGAATTTGCTATTAGGAAACAAGTATCAACTTTCTACAATTTAAATGTGTATTTATATGGCTTTAGAAAGTTTCCCCAATAAGAAGAATCAAATGAATATTTGAGTGCTATGATTTGTGACTTACATTAGATTATACTTCATTTATCTCAAAATTTAAAAATTGGTGGAACAGATCCCTTGATTTATTCCATTTAAATACATGATTGAGGTAAGCTCTCTATTTTAGATTTTCTGCCCCACAATTTGGAAATAAAACAAAAATAAAACATGTTGGGGTCATGTGTAGGATAAATGCGGATTGTATTAGCATAGTACGTACTTTGTAGTTTAATATTTTGTCTTAGTAGTAAAAGTGAGATCTTTGTTGCATATTATGGGTACACTAATATACTAATTTTATGTATTAACAGCTTGAAATGCCAATGAGCTTAAGGCTGTATTGGGAACAAGGATCAAGAAGAATGATACGTATTTCAAATTACTTTATCAAGTTTATTTCAGCATAAGTTTGTTTTGTTCAAAATACTCATTGTCATAATTCTTTAGTATTTATATGTACATATTTTGTAGATAATAATTGGAGTCAAAATTGAAAGAAAAATGACACTTTGCCTTAAGATGTCTTTGATTTTTACAAATACAGTTTTTCATCAAACTTAATCCTTTTATAGTGATAGGGGATAGACATTTTATGCTTTGGTAAAGCAGGTTTACTTAGTGGATAAGGTATGGTGAGAGAAATTAAATATTTGATATATTATCATGAAAAAGTATAGTTATGGTGGTAATTGGAATATACCATTGCCCAAGTTCCACAGTGTCTCTTGCTTCAGGAGTACGCGCTGAACTTGAAAAGAAACTCTTCCCGTAGACAGCATTCTAGTTGTAACTAAGACAGTGTTTTGTTTTTTGAAGAAAAATAATACAAAATAATATTGTATAGTATTTAAAATGGAAAAGCCATTTTGATTTTCTTTTTTTCAATATTCTCTAATGATTTTAATTTTCCTGAGATGGATCCTTGATGACATGTATTAAAACCATTTTTTCATTCAAATTTGGTATCCAAAATCCAAGTATTTATTTCTGAAGAGCTGACAATATACTTTTTCTTCATGGATAAAGAGAACTATCTAGTCTACCTTTTTTCTTTTTCTTCTTTGGCTGATGAGGGGCCCAAAGACAAATTCGTGTTTAACAAAGAGGTGGAGATTGACTCTTGGACTTCAAATCAACATAATATACCCACCACTGCTCATTTCCTATTTCAGCCTTTTATTTTCTTTGACGCTCATACTTTCAAATTTATATTTCATTATTTTAATGTGTAATATTTCTTTCAGCTAACTTAGGTCTTTTGAGAAAGGAGGTCAGATTATAAATAAATAATAAAATATAGAATGTTCAAGGATAGGGAGACCGCTCAGGGTTTTGTGCTGGGCAGCTCTGGGAATGATTCATGGAGACTATTCAGTTTGTTCATTTGTAGCAAGTATAATTAGCACGGCCAATTTTTTTTTTTGTTCAACAATTGTCAAATTCTTTTTGGCAAATTTTATTTCACTTTAGTGTGGGTGTCAGAGGCAGAATATAATTTATTTTGAAATGAATAATGCCTGTTCTTGTTTTGTGTTTTTCCTAAACAATCCTCTTCCTTGCTCTTGTTCTGTTTGACATCCTTACTCCTTCCATTCCTATAAGTACCAATTTCCAATATCCTTTTATTGAGTAGCCACATAAATTTTGGCATACACTTCTAACTCAAGGACAATAAGCCTCCAGAAAGATGAGAACCATCCCATTCTTTCTACTCTCCTAATCACCATTCAAGTTTCTTTTCTGTTGACCTTCCCCCCATGTGCCTTTTAGCCCTAGTTCAGAAGTTAAAGCTCCCCCCATATCTCCGGTCAGAATCCACCTACCAGTGTTCTTCCCTTGCCTCCCTTCCCACAGCTATTAGTCAACACTTTACTTGTTCCATGTACTTCCTTAGCACCAGACAAGCACAGTCAGTTCTTCCCCACCATCCCTCCCCAACTCACATATGTCCTTTCAAGATCTCCATTTTGCTATGAATAATCATATCCCCTAAAAACTTTCTTGGCAAGCAAAGACTATATGCATTTCCTTTTTATGAATGAAATAAATGTCATGTTCTAAACATAAAATGACCATGAAGCCCTCTCATGAATGATGAAGAGGGTGGAGGCTACACTTAAATCTGGCTCTCCCTGGTGAGTTGCTTCATTTGAATGGGAAATGATGAGACATGGAAGGGACCATATGTCCAAAGTCCCTGTTGGTATCTAAATGTCTTCATAACCCTGCCTTCATTTGTATCTTCAGATTCATCTCTATTTATTCTTCCATCTGATCCTGTGCTCCAGCAATTAATGAACTACTCATAGTTCCTGACTATAGCATGTGTTTATAGAACTGTATGCTATTGCACGTTCTCTTCCCTCTGTCACAAATTCTTTTCTTGCTCTTTTTGCT
This sequence comes from Tamandua tetradactyla, assembly GCF_023851605.1. NCBI lineage: Eukaryota > Metazoa > Chordata > Mammalia > Pilosa > Myrmecophagidae > Tamandua > Tamandua tetradactyla. Next base: position 128,014,520 of record NC_135327.1, on the reverse strand, counting down.
GGGTCATGAACTATACATTTTTCTAGACTTAACTAAAGAGTTGGGCCATCGTATGAATCTACTCTAAATTCCCTATCATGGGACGGTTGTTTCTCTTGGAGGCTGCCACTGCAGCCATTGTTTGCCTTGATTACCACTGAGTTAGTAATTGTTTACTAGTGTCCATTTTGATGGGATGTGAGATTCTTGGGTTCAGGTATGCTTTCACCTTCATATCCCCAAAGTTGAGAACAGCATCTGGTTTATTATACTCAGTCAACCAATATTTGTTGAATTAATGAGTTAATGATGATGTTAGGCAATGCAATATTAGGTTTTTCATCATTCAGAACTCTGCCATTTGTCTGTTTAACATACTGTTTTAGTTTGTAAGGTGCCAGTATGCAATATAGCAGAAACAGAATGGCTTTAAAAGAGGGGAATTTATTAAGTTGGAAGTTTATAGGTCTAAGGCTTTGAAAATGTCCATATTAAGGCAAGGCTATAAAAACATCCAAACTAAAGCACCCAGTAAAAAATACCTTGGTTCAAGAAGGCCAATGACATTCATGGTTTCACTCTTAGCTGGAAAGGCACATGGTGGCATCTGCTAGCTTTCTCTCCAGACTTCTTCATCTGCTTCCTGGGGGCATTTTCTTTATGCATCTCCAATAGTCTTTGGGTATATGAACTCTATTGCTTTTGAGCTTTATCCAAAATAGTTCCCTCTTAAAGGACCCCAGTAAGCAACCCCACCTTGAATGAGTGGAGACAATCTCTGTGGAAATCATCTAATTAAAAGTTATTACGCACAATTGCATGGGTCACATCTCCATGGAAACAATATAAAAGAGCCACCCAGCAATACTGAATAAGGGTTAGAGAACTTGGCTTTTCTGGGGTACACAACAGGTTCAAACTGGCACACATACCAATGTAGCTGATAGAAGGAATACTGGAAATTCCATCAAGTCATGAACCTCAACTTTATCTTGTGATTTAAAAGCCCATTAGATTTAATCAGCAGTTGTTAATACCTCTTCAGCAGCAGCACTGCAAGAAGGCCCCAGAAAAGTGGAAATAGATTTTTGGGTAGACATATTTATTGTGAAATTTAGGGAAATATTCAGGATATCTTTAGGGCTTAACAGCATTAACGTATAGAAATATTGAATTTTACGTTTTCTTTTTCTGTGGCATATTACACATAGGTATATTTATCTTGACATTTGGCACTCTTGGCAACCAATGATGAAGTGGCAGGGGTCAAGAAGGAAGGCTTTTGTGTTAGACAACATAGTTTCAAATTCTAGTTTTGTTACTGATTAGCAATTTCATCACTTAACTTCCATTTCCTCTTCTTCACAATGGAAATATATGGTCCCTGTGCTGGTTTGAAACTGTTATGTACCCCAGAAAAACCACGTTATTTTCCTAATCCAAACTTGTGAGAGACAGACCTATTGTCTAAGATGAAGCCTTTGATTAGATTGTTTCCATGGAGATTGACCCACTCAATTTTTGGTGTTAACTTTTTATTAGATTAGTTCCATGGAGATGTGACACACCAAATTGTGCATGTGGCCTTTTGATTAGATGGAGATGTGACTGCCAATTCAAGGTGGGTCTTGATTAGTTTACTGGAGTCCTTTAAAAGCGAAAACATTTTGGAGTTGCTTCTGAAGCAACATAGACACAGATATTTGAAGATGTTTAGAGTGCTGAAAGAGATGCTAACAAAGAGAGGAGATGCTGACAAAGAGAACAGATGCCTAGACACAGATGTTTGGAGATGTAGATCCCAGCTGACATTGCCATGTGCCTTCCCATGAAACTCTATGCAAGCCAAAAGACCTAGTTTTGCCCAAAGAAGCATAGTGAAGGCCCACAAATGCTTAGAGAGGCAGTGACTGGAATCAGAAGCTGGAAACAATGGAACTGGGAACAAGGGTCAGCAGATGTCAGCCATAGGCCTTCCTGTGTGACAGAGGAAACCAGAACATCATCTGGCTCTTTCATCAGAATCAACATATCCTTCCCTTGATGCCTGAGTCTGGACATTTTTGTGGCCTTAGAAAATATAACTTAATAAATCCCCTTTATAAAAGCTAACCCATTTCTGGTATACTGCATCCCAGCAGCATTAGCAAGAGAAAATAGATTTTGGACTAGAGAATTGAGTTGCTGCAGTTTGCTAATACCAGACATATTGAAACAGCTTTTTACATGGATAAGGGGAAGATTATGGAGGAATTGTGAGGAGGTAAATAGCAAAGGCCTGGATTGCTTTGAAGAGACTGTTGGTGGAAATATGGACTCTAAAGATACCTCTAACGATGCTTTAAGCAGAAATCACAAATGTGTCATTGCAAACTGAAGAAAGGCAACAGGTGTTTTAAAGTGGAAAATAATTTGGCAAAATTGAGTGCTATTGTTGGATGGAAGTTAGAATTTAAAGAAGATGACCTGGGCTATGTAGCTGGGGAAATTTCCAAGCTAAATGTGTAAAATTCTGCCTGGTTGCTCCTTGCAGCTTATTGTAAAATGTGAGAGGAAAGAGATAATTTGAGATCTAAACTTTTGGCTACAGAGAAACCAGAAATTGATGGTGTGGAAAGTTCTAGGTTTCAAGAAAGGGAGACCCCAGCGATTAATGCCCCATGTGAGTATTTAACCTAAGATGGAATCAGTCAGCCATTGTAGGCAAGCTAGTATTGGTGATGGACTTGTCCAGAAGGGATTTTCGGAAAGTCCTATTGTCTGATGGCTTTGATCCTTGCATACTACATAGAAAACTGACAAGACTGTCGTGAGACATGTGTAAATGGAACCACTGCCAGTCTGGACTAAAAGGAACAGAAAAGGGACAGATTGAAGGAAAAAATGGATTCAGAGGCAGAACCATGGAAGCTAGGGTCTGGAGCCAGGAAGTCTTGGTTCAGAAGAGTGAATCCACCTACACACATGGAGAGGATGAGTTTTCCCTGGAAGCAGAGGCAGGCCTTTCACTTCATTACTCAGGAAGAATTTTCCTGCCTTAGGTCTCAGAGAGGGTGGAGCACATTGCCTGGAGACTGGGGGAAGCCTCACTGCCAATTCATTATTCTGAGGTGGTTGAGACTCTTTAGGCGGAAATCATAAATGTGTCATTGCAAACTGAAGAAAGGTGATAGGTGTTTTAAAGTGGCAAATAGTTTGGCAAAATTGAGTGCTAATGTTGGCTTTTTAAAAAGCCAAGAGAGAAATCCTGAACATCATCCGCCTTCTTGAACCAAGGTATCTTTCCCTGCATGCCTTAGATTGGACATTTCTATAGACTTGCTTTAGTTTGGACAGTTTCATAGCCCTAGAACTGTGAACTTGTAACTTTCTAAATGTGCCCTGGAGATGGCAGAGAGCCAGGGTGCTGCCCCAATGCTTGGATAGGGTGGAGCCAGGAAAAAGGGGGTCTCCTCAAAGCCCCCAGTGTTGTAACCCTTATCCCAGTATTTGGAGAGAACAAGATCACTGTGTAAGCCCTTGGAAAGGGTGGAACTGCTGCTCTTCCAAGCCCCAAGGATGATAAATGCCTCTCAGATTTTAAAATCTAATTGAGTTTGCCCTGCAGATTTCTGGAACAGTTTGGGTCCAGTGACACCTGTGTTCCTTCCAATTCCTTTCTATGGAAATGGAAACATGTAACCTTTGACTGTTCTTCCTTTGTATATTGTAAGCAGATGGCTTGTTCTGAGTTTCACAGGTTAACAGCCAGAGGAGAATTTTTGCCTTAGAACAGGCCATGCCTATAACCAACTTTGATGAGATTTTGTACTGTTTCTGACTTTGTATTACATGTGTATTGTTTAGTGAGTTGGTTTAAGGCTTTTGTAATTTGTAGTGGAATTTTGTATATTTATATGGCAAGAACATGTCTTTTTGGGGTCCAGAGAATGAAGGGTACAAGTTTGAAACTGTTATGTACCCCAGAAAAGTCACAGTATTTTCTTAATCCAATCTTGTGGGGGCAGACCTATTGTTTAGGGTGGAAATTTTGGATTATTTCCATGGAGATGCAGTATGCCCAAATGTGGTTGTGGCCTTTTGATTAGATGGAGATGTGACTCTGCCCATTCAAAGTGGGAATTGTTTAATTTACTGGAGTCCTTTAAAAAGGGATATGTTTTGGAGTTGTTTCAGATGCAATATGACACAAACATTTGGAGATGTTTGGAGTGTCAAAGGAAATGCTTGGAGTGCTGACAGAGAGACAGAGAAGATGCCTAGACCTGGAAGTTTGGAGATACAGAGCTCAGCAAACATTGCCATGTGCCTTCCCATGAGATTCTAAGCAAGCCAGAAGCCAGAAGGATCCACAGGAGCTGAGAGAGCTATTTGAAATCAGAAGCCAGGAGTGGATGGAGAAACCAGTCCTGTGCCTTCCCATTTGTGCTGATTTTCAAAGATTCATATACCCTAGGAAAGCCATGTGTTCTAGTTTGCTAGCTGCCAGAATGCAACACACCAGAGACGGATTGGCTTTCAATAAAAGGGGATTTATTTTGTTAGTTCTTCAGAGGAAAGGCAGCTAACTTTCCACTGAGGTTCTTTCTTACGTGGAAGGCACAGGATGGTCTCTGCTGGTCTTCTCTCCAGGCCCCTAGGTTCCAACAACTTTCCCCAGGGTGACTTCTTTCTGCATCTCCAAAGGCCTTGGCTGAGCTGCAAGTGCTGAGATGAGGAATACCGAGCTGCTTAGTCTGTGCTACATTGCATTCTCTCATTTAAGCACCAGCCAATTAAGTCAAATGTCACTCATTGCAGCAGACACGCCTCCTAGCTGACTGCAGATGTAATTAGCAACAGACGAGGTTCGCGTACCATTGGCTCATGTCTGTAGCAACAAAACTAGGTATGCTCACCTGGCCAAGTTGACAACTGGATCTAACTACCACACCATGTTTAATCCTAATCAATCTTGTGGGAACAACAGCTTCTTCTAATCCCTATTTAGTACTATAGGTTGGAAACTTGGTTAGGTTATCTCCATGGAGATGTGACTCAATCAATTGTGGGTATTAGACTTGATTAGATGGCGATGTGTCTCCACCCATTCTACATGGGTCTTGATTACTTTACTGGGATCCTATAAAAAAGGAGACATTTTTTGGAGAGAATGCCTTCTGAGAATGATAAGAAAGTCACAGCAGAGCCGAACAGAGCCACAAGGCTGAGAGAACCACAGAGCCCACCAGCCAGCAACCTTTGGAGATGGAAGAGAATGCCCCTGGGAAGCTTCATGAAACAAGAAGCCAGAAGAGAAAGCTAGCAGACTTTACCATGTGCCTTTCCCAGCCAAGAGAGAAACCCTGAACGTCATCAGCCTTCTTGAACAAAGGTATCTTTCCCTGTATGCCTTAGATTGGACATTTCTATAGATCTCCTTTAGTTTGGACAGTTTCACAGCCCTAGAACTGTAAACTTGTAACTTTTTAGATTCTGCCTTTTAAAAGCTCTTCTGTTTCTGATATATTACATTCTGGCAACTAGCAAACTAGAACACCATGTGATAGACATTGGCCTTTCTTGGGAGTCAAGGTATCTTTCTCTGGATGCCTTAGTTTGAATATTTTTGTGACCTTAGAACTGTACACTTTTAACGTAATAAATCCCCTTTATAAAAACCATTCCATCTTTGGTATACTGCATTCCAGGAGCATTAACAAATTAAAGCAGCCCCAAACTTGCATTTTGAGCTTAGTGCTTGATGTTTATTGAGTGTTCAGGAAATATTAGTGATAATTATTACTCAAGATTATGTGTGTTGACATGTGTGCACACATTTCTGAAAGTGTAACGAGGGAAACTTTTCGACACATCTTTCATAATTCCATTCCAATTGGAATAATTTTTTCTCTTAACTCACTTAATGATTTCAATAGACACATGGATTAAATTTAATTGGGATAAATATGTTCCTTTTGGTCCTGGTGAAGAAAATTAGAGAACTTTTACAGGTCTATTTAGACTATTTTAGAATTCACGCTGTTCTACTGATGGATTGACTGATCTTTTTTCATGGTGATTTCCTACTTTAATATCTACAAAGATCATTTAGTCAATTGTTTCAAGTATAATGTAATGCTTCCTACTAATCCAAATTACTGAGTGCTTTATTCTGTGTAACCATTTCAGAACAGTTTTTTTGCAAAAGGCTATAAGAGAGTGACATTTGGCTAAACATAAATGAATGAAATCTGTGTATGAGCTAGGTAAGCCATATTTTTTATTGACACATATTTACTAGCGGTTGTTTTGTTTTGGTTTTTGGCATGGTCAGGCTCCAGGAATATTTACTAGCTTTTAAGAAATGAATTCCAAGTTGGGAACTTGATCATTCCATTCCTATTTAGAAGTATGTTGGGAGAGAAAACATAGTGATACTTATGTCATTCTTTTTTTTATCTGCAAGAGAGAAAACAATTTCCTAATCAGTGGCCACCATAGCCCCCAAGAAAGCACAATCCAGGAGCAGCCATGGGGTTATTATTGCACATTTGCCAACATTCTCCAGTTGTGTGAGCTTATTGGGCATACACTTCTCAATCAGCTGTTTTTTGCACCTGGGTCAGTTGATTGGTATTCCTTAAGCATATAAGATATGACCTCCCAATCAGAAGAGGAGCTTAGACTTCTTCCAAAAGTATGTTTTATCTAAAATATCCAGCTATCTAGTGTGGACACACAGAAAGATAGCATACTGTCTGGACTTGAGAAAATCAGATTTATTGTGCAGTCAGTTTCTTAATATGAATCAACTTTTGTTATATCTATTAACAGATATTTGATTCCTCTGCCTTATTTATAGAATTTGAAGCTCGGAAGGGCTCTCAGCCATCTGGTTTAGCCTTCCATTGTATGTTGATTATACCACTGTGGTAGGCAACATCATGGCCCCTCAGAGATCTCCACATCCTAATTCCCAAAAACTTGTTAATGTGAAACCTGCAAATGTGGGAATTTTGCAGAAATAGTTTAGTAAAGAATTGTGAGATGGGACGATGATCCTCGGTTATCCATGTGGGCCCATTATAATCACAGGAGTAAGGCAGGACACTGAGAGTCAGAGATAGAAATTTGCAGATCCTAAGCTGCTGGATTTGCAGATGGAGGAAGGGGCCAGAAGCCAATGAATTGATGTGGTCTTTAGAAGCTGAGAAAAGCAAGAAAATTGGCTCCCCCCTAGAGTTTCTGGAAAAACCGCAGCCCTGCTAGCATCTTAATTTTAACCCAGTGGGACTTCTGACTTACAAAACTGTAAGATAATAAATCTATATTATTTTAAGCCAGGAACTTTGTGACAGTTTGTTACTGAGATAATAGGAAACCTATGCAAATACCCTTATTATGGTTATCCAATATCTGCTGGAACATTTCCAACAATGGGGGTCTGCTGATTAACAAGGTGACTTATTCTTATGAGATTAATGTAATTAATGCAGTATCGCTCTGTGTCTCCTTCTTCTTTGTATTCACTGATCCTTAGTGAACGCTCTTGGAGCAAGAAAGTAGATCTGGTCCCTCACCAACATGACATCCCTTCAAATATCCAAAGAAGTTGGTTGTTTTTCTTTGTTAAATCATGTAAAGAGCTGGAAAATATGTGAGAACTAAGTGCATTTTTTGACATACACATCACTCGCATTATTTTCTTATATATTAATTGAACTTTCTATAACTCAAAATGCTTTATTTTACTTTTCATATAATACGGGTTCTTTGAAAGACAATTTATTGATGGTTCTTATATTCTTAACAAAATCATAAACTCAGCAGAACATTATCAAATATTTGGAAAAAATTCTACCTCTTCAAATACTGTCTACTTTGCCCCCAGATACAAGGTGTATTCTCTATCTAGAGGGAAAACTTAAGAGCACCAAGAAAAACCAATATTTTAAAGACACTTCTTAAGGCTATCCTTCTTAGTTTATTTATACTTTGATTTAGGCATTTGCAAATTCCCAGAAGAAAAAGTACTGGCTTTTGAAAGAATAATTATGATTTCATGAAATGCCAAATATTTTCTATGTTATGCATAGTAGTATCGAAATTAAATGTGACCTTTGACTATTGTGTGGAGAAATAACATAATATATAAATTGATGCGAATCCTGAGTGTGCAGTTTTTTAATGCCCCAGATATAACTATAGAACATTTCAACTGTCCAGAAATCCTAGATGTGCTCCTTTGAGGCACTACCCCACTGCAAAAAGTGATAACTGCCCTATAAATTACAATTTATAATTTGTAAATTATAAACTGCCTGACTTTAAAAAATTAAATGTTAAAATGAATTTAGTAAGGAAGACATATCTGCAGCTTGACTGACAGCAGTCTACTGCATTAAAGCCCTATTCTTTTCTTGGTGGGGGGTTGGTAACTGGACAGTGTTTCAACTGCTTCACTTTGACCTAAGTGAACTTGCTAATTATTTAAAATACATTAACAAGATACTACAGACTAGGTAAGAACAAATTATGCTAATAAAACACATGGATTATCTCCAGGGTGACGTCTGTGAAGAATTTTATTATCTTTTCCTTTATATTATATGTTGAAGTTCAAAGATCTGACCGTTGTGTAGATGTACAAATCTCTTGCAAGTGGTTAGGAATGGCACTGTTGAGTATTCATCATTTGAAAGAGGTGAATTATGTACTTAGTGGCAATATAGCAATAAATGATTAAAGGAAAGAAACCTCAGTCTTGGAATTCTCATAAAATTTAGATTTGTGTGCAAGTGATATGTTAACTTTGTTACAAAAGTTGTTATAATTTCACACACGTGCACAAGGTTAGAACACAAGTTTGTGTTACTATGGAAACAGATTATTGCCAAGAAAATTATATACCCCAAACAATGCATATATTTAAAAATCCTAATTTAAATGAATTTAAATATATTTATAGACCCAATCATGTATTTTAAATAAAATTTAATGCTCCCCTTCCAATATCCATATGCTACATAGGTCAAGAGTTCTGTGTGATGACGCTGGGCAAATCCACATTGCAATCAGGAAGAGTTGATCCCTTGTTATCATTAAAGGGAAATTTAGATAACTGCATTATAAAGGAAAAGTAATAAAACATAAAACACTTTCTTTTTGTATTTCTTCTAATAGTAGATCACTTAGGTGTCAATTATTTTTTTAAATCACACTCAGTTCCATTTTCTGCAATCATCAGGGCATACTCCATCCCTGAAAGCATTAGTGGAAACCAGTTCTCCACAGGAAATAGAGAAGATGAGAAAGTGGGCTGGAGAGAAATATCATTGGCATAAGAGAGTCATAGGGAGTCACCTTGGGTGGATTTAGAGTAGCATCATGAAACCTAAAGGTTTAGAATTAGATCAATGTATGGTAACTGAAATACAATGTGTGATCTGGCTGGGTGACAAAAATTCAGGTAGAAAAAGTTTTAAATTTTTCATTAAGTCATGAATGTTAGACTGGTCCTAGGATTCAATTCCTGGTCTCAAAAACCTTTAATTTTCTTACCATCCTCACTTAACTCAATGTTTAACCAGGTTTTTCAGGCTGTTTTCTATTTTAACCTATATATCCTTTATTCAAATGAACTCATGGGAACCAATCAAAATAGACATAAGTAACAACTGCTTTTGCTAAAAGTGTGGGGTGGGAGGTATTGCATGATGAAAATTCATGCCTTTTGTTCTACATCTGGGCAGGGATCACATGGGGCATACACCCTGAGAATTTTGATTTGATAAACCATGAAAAGTAAGCACTTACTGTTTCCAAAGCATGCTAACCATGCTATGGTTAAATGCAGATATCTTAGCTGGGAGTAATTCAATTACATATTTGACATTCTACCATTAGACATTGATGATATATTAGTTTATGTTTGCAATTTTTATGGAAAATGTTAAGGTGGCTTTGGGAATTCGGCCTTCAGGAACATCTGACGGGATTAGCCCAAGGAAGCACAAGAAGATTTCCCCTGAGCCAGGTGTCCATGCAGACGGGAGACAGTATTTCAACAGAACGATTTAGAAATTAGCCAGTTTGAGGCAGAAATCTGGACACAGAAAGTTGGTCTAGGAGGAGGCTAAGATGTCTAGAACTGAAAATAGAAAACAACTTCAATTAGCAAGTCATTCATTCATTCATTTTTTTGACAAATTTCTGTTAAGGGCCTACTATGTATCAGACACCTGCTGGTCATGCAGCATAACTGGACAGTAGATGACACCATGGGAAAGAAGGTATGATCCCTGTGATACAAATAGTCCTGGGAAGTGGTATAAGCTACAAGCTCTGGCCAGTTACCCAGCAGCTCTGGTTAGTGGACAGTGCCTGTGAATAAAACAGAAGCACAAAAAAGGAGGAGGAGAAGGAGAGGTGAGGACTGAGATCACTACCCCTTTCCCAGTTCAAGTAGGTTAGTTGGCCCAGGAGCACTGAATTCTTAAATCAGAGATTAAAATTAATTTAAACCTGAACAAATCCAAAATTGTTGCACTGGAAATTTCACTTTTTGTGCCTTTGGCTTTGTTTTATTTGGGGTTTATTAAATTTTTTATTTTGAAACGCCAGCCACCTGCATGAGACCAAGGGTGGAGACAGTGATTGAAAGCTGAGTTCCCGTAACCCTGCTGAAGGGGTGTGGGGTGCAGGCTTCAGGGAAGCACCAAGGGCCATACTGTACTGCCTTTCTCCAACACTCAGAGCTTGTTACTTCTGGCAGGATTACAGGATCTGGAAGAAGATTCCTTCCTTTACCGAACATCCCGGGTGTTAGGTCTCTGGAGGAAAAGCAGGGAGTCCACGTAAGAGGGTGACGAAAGAATAGGATGGGAGCATTGAAGCTGAGCTTTACTTTAGGGTTTTGCTTTGGAAAGGCTTTAGGTATGAGAGCACCCCTCTCCTTTCCCAGAGTGTGGAAGCTACAAAGAAGAAGTCTCTAAGAGAAAGAGGAGGACTTAGAGGTGAGGGGCCAGCATGACCCTGCTGCCCTGAAGCTGTCCCCGCAGGGTCTATTTGGAGAGCTGGCAGTCATGGCTCTACCTGGAAGCTAGTGGAGCTCAGATCCTTATAAGCCATCATGGAACACATCCTTGTAGGGCCCTTCCAACACTCTGGGCCCTGTACCAGGTGCTGGTGATAGTGAGGAAAACACTATATAGTTTATCTGTCCTCTGGGAGACAACAGACAGGGCACTGAGCAAATCTTCATTGCTTAATTCCTTATTGATAAATATACAAGTGCTTTTGAAGGACCAAGTAAATGATGCTATAGATAGGGTGGCCCTATCTAGTTCTCAGACAAGGCCAACCTCTAGAGTAAATCATATATAACTTGAGATACGAAAAATGAGTAGGAATGTCCTGGCAGAGAACCCTGGAACAGGACTCATATGAAAACTCCCAGGCTTGGGGATTGGGGGTGGACTTTGGGGATGCAAGCAGAGGTCCCACGGTAGGCCATGTAGCAAGAAAATAAGGAACTATTCCCAGGTAAAATATGGCTTTTAATCTCATTCCAGAATGAAACACATTTTTACTCTGTAGCTCTTCTAATTACTTCTGGTGAGTTGTGCCAAATAAGACAAGTAGTCTTGAGTGGTTTTTTTCTTTTCTTTCTTTTTTTTTTTTTTTTTGCTGCAGTGGTTGTTCCAAACAAAATCCAGAAAATGATTTATAAACAGAATAAGAATATTAGAGTTGAATCATCATTAATCTTAGTGATTTTTGCTATAAATTCGTTATAAATAAGCCTTTCTTAAAAAGAGAGAAAAACTGAGAATACGGCTTATAGATCTATACACAGGAACGATGTTATGACTTAAAGTTCACTGAGAATACTTCTTTCTGCCGCTCTAAGGTAATCTGATGTGGCCTGGCCACATGAAGGTTTACTTGCTTTAATGCTATGCAACATTTCTATTAAAATACAAGGGAAAACAGAGGTTTTTAAAATGTTTTAATAATTATAGAAACTCATGTTGTTTTTGCTGAGGAAATTTGACTAAAACATATTCTAGACCATTAATAAAATAACACTGGAGACCCAAGGTGATAATTGCTTACTCCTCTGATGATGTCTGAGGCACTTCTCAGAGTCTCTGAAATGCATGTGTGGGCAATAAGAGATGAGTCCCTTCAAGTGCTGCTTGGTGACAAATTTATGTCTTTCTATTTTTATTTCAAATTAAAAAATAAAAGCAGTGATGCATGTAAGTTTCTTAGGGTGAGGTTTATGTAAACGTTTTGCTTGATTTATTCACTTACCTGCTCCCTCTCCAGCTTTAAAGCCTCCAGGTTTCATCTGGGGGCATGGAAATGCTCCCTTCTTGCAATTACAAGTGTAGTTTTAGAGTTGCACTGAACTGGTTTGAACCCCCACACCAGCTCTAATGAGCTATGTGACCGCTAAATTTTTCCGAGCCTCAAGCTGTGCATTTGTGATGTTACCTTATCAGGCAGTGGAGTGGCACATACTTAGCACGGTACCTGGCACAGAGTAGGTGCACAATGAAAGGCAGCCAGTAGTTACTCCTATTGCATTTGGCTTGTTCTCTCAAAAGCAAGTTTCCTTGACCTTTTAAAATGTTCTGAGTACTGATTGGGAATTCAATACTTTTATATCAAATTATTGAAATTGTTGCTCTTGTGTATGCTCCTATACAATTGCTTGGATTGTATTTTTGCAAGGAGACATGGAATCATGGGTGCCTGATACTATTTTCTTTAACAGAGCCGTTGCAAACAGCAGCCGGCATTTTCACAACTTTTATAATGAAAATACTACGTGCACCCTGCTTTCTTGATACAGATTTAATTCAGGACTGTGATATATTTGAACAGGCATTTCTTTTGTTCTTGTCATTTTTTGTCAGAGTAAATTGAGTCAAGGAGACAGCTGAGTTGTTTTCATATTGCTGCCATGTGACAGGATTCTCCCCCTTTTTTTTTCTAAAAGGATATACATTTAATCTAAAATTACTATCTCTGTGCTGATAACCATCCATCCCCCATTAGTGGATTTAAATATCTTTCACCTCCTTTGGAAAATCTGCTGAACTGATCAGGTTTTCTCACTCCATCCACTTTCTCTCTCCAACACAAATCTATTTTAGATTATTTGAAAAGAGGGAAATATGTGACTGAGGGTTGTGTATGTTATACATATGTACACACACTACTATGGGCAAATATTAAGGCCCATGAGGTGTTATAGACTTTTGTACACATTCATTCTTGCCTAGTGCACAGAGAAAGTTTTCAATCAAGGTATATCATTTGCCACTTCGTGTTGCAAAAAGCATTTGTTATCAGTCAATGTCTAGTCAAGATAACAGAAACCACACTCTGTTTTTCAAGCAGAGGGAGCACAATGTAAAGAATTAATTGTTCACAAATGAGTTGGAAAGCTTGAGAAAGGGAACTGGGAAGAAGATATTACCTAGAGATTAGTAACAACAGGAATTCATTTCTACCCACAAGGCTGGAGGAGCACAAAGGAAAGTGGCATTACTTGGGCCTCCAGGCTCATCTCTGACACTGCCCCAGGGCTGGTGCTGCTGCTGCTCCTGTAACCACCTCACCTCTGCTTGGCTGACATTCAGGAGTTACCAGCCCTGCTGGTGCCACTGGGTTTGCTACCTGAGCTGCTGGTACCCACAGCTGCTAGCCGCTGCTACGCTTGTGCTGCTAAAGCAGAGGCCAGCGGGTACCCAGTGCTGAGCCCAAGTGCTATGAGGCCGACACAGCTGGAACCAGAAGCATAAGAAGGGAAATCATGGCCTATTCTCCTAATTTCAGTTCAGCTATTGGCGGACCCAACCAGAAACTAGCTAAAAAGGGTCTCTGGGCTGTATAGTTTACAGACTTCAGTCCCAAAAGAGAATATGAAAAGTGAGAATAGAACTACTTGCTAATAGACAAATATCAACTGTCTAGTACTGCATTTAACCACTTATTATATAGTACTTACAGCAGCTAAAAAGGAGGGACATTAACAAATGATGGGAATCATTTTATATCCGTGATTCAGAAATTTAGTGCACATATATTTATGGTCAACTCAGACTCATGTATTAGTTTTCTTTTGCTGAAATAACAGATTGCCAAGGACTTAATGGTGCAAAACAATACAAATTTGTTATCTTATGATTATATAGTTCAGAAGTTTGAAATGACTGGGTTAAAATCAAGGTATCAACAGGTCTGTGTTGCTTTCTGAAGGTACTAGGGGAGTTTCCATTTCCTTGTTTATAGAGCCTGCCTGCATACCTTGGCTCAGGGTTGCCTTCTCCCATCTTTAGAGCCAGCAAAAGAGTACATCAGGTCTTTCTCACACTGCTGGCTCTCTGGTTCTCTGCAGCCAGAAATTTTCTCTCTTTTTTTAAGGACTTGTTAGACTGGCCTCACCTGGATAATACAGGATAATCCCCCCATCTCCAGGTCCTTAACTTTAATTACATCTGCAAAGTCCCTTTTCCTATGTAAGATGTCATTCACAGGTTCTTAGAATGGGAACATGGATAACTTTGGGGCCATTATTCTACCTACCACACTTTAGGATTTCAGATGGCTTCTGGAGTTATTCACTCCCATAGTTTCCTCAAACAGATAATCTCTAAAACTGAAGTCAGCACATCCACCAAATGCACGTCTTCCTTGGTGGGGGTCTACTTTTCATCCAACAGCCTAGGTTTGAAGCTTGGGAATATTTGTCTCTTATCCTGCATCAGATTAGTAAATGTCCTAACTTTAATTCCTGAGTGTTTCTCCACTTCATTCCTGTGCTAGAACCTCTTCAATTACTATCCTTGTGCAAGCTGTTGTCACAGCAATTTCCATTCCTTCTTTGCCAGTTACAGGATGTATGACCTTCCAACTCTTACTCAAACCTGTGTGCCTCAGTCATATCAGACACTACCAAATGTCAAATGACAATAAAATACGGTGCTTTCTAACACAGTTGTGGAGAATATCAAATGAGAAGATGAATGTGACATATATGAAGTATTTGATAAATGCAAGCTATTATGTACACAGACTACCAACTAAATTGTCTCCCTTCCTCCAGAATATTATTTTAGCATAAATAGAATGATGGAGACATTTCTCAAAAACAAAACATTTATGATAAATTTAATCAATTAAAAAAGAGAATATTAATGGGCATGTTGGACTATGGAATTCTAAGTGTGAAACCAAACGGATCAGGGCTCAAGTTCTGGGTGGCAGCTCACTGGATGTTTGACCCTGGGAAGTTATCTGAATGTCCTCATTTGTAACAGTGGGATAATAATCCACACAAAACCCCTGGTACATAGCAAGAATCCCAAAATGGGAACTTTTATTGCTATGAATTATTATTAAACATAACAGTAAGAGAGATTGAAACCAATGTTTTTTTTAACTGGGTTTCCAAGTTCATGAAACAGATTTTCAAAGAAAGCACTTTTTTCAAATTCTCTATTTTCCTGAAAATAAAGTGCTTCTTGATTAATGGTGTTTGGCATTTGTGTTTGCTAGTGAGGATACGGCTCTTTATATGGTGCCCATATTTTCTGCTCCGATGGAATTTTACAGTCTTGTGAGGAAAACACACATTAAACAAATGAATAGAAATGTGACGTGTTCTAGAAGACAGTATTTCTGATCTTCCTGGTCATGTATCCATGGTTCAGTTTTCAAAAATTGGGGTTAAGAATTTATGAGTGTTCTAGAGGAAGGCCATCAAGGCAACTGATTTAAATGCCCTCAAAGGTAAATACCTTTTCTTGTATTTTTTTCCTGGCTCTGGAATATAAAGATGGTTAATTTCTATACCATGGAATTACATGTTGATTGTGACAATGTTTAGTGCCACAAACTAGACTGCAGAAATCAGAATGCCTGCAGTGGGGTCTACATATGTACATTTTACACAAGCAACTCAGGAGCTACTGGTGCACATTAACATTAGGAAACTATTGCGCTAAATTATCTCACTGATACTCCACCAATTTGTAACTCAAGGCCAGAGACTGAGGAAGTTTATGTGATTTTCTCACCATCTGTCCTCTTACTTTTCCACTGATAATACCTGTGACTGTCTGTGAAGCTGCACTGGTGTCTAAATCCATCCCAAATGTATAGTTCCTTTTAAGAGCTAATAACCAGGAAACACTTTTACCAGACCCACTGTGTGCAAACAAGCCTTACCCATATTTTCTTACTTAATCCTTTAATCCCTAAAGGTATTTACAATTATCTGCCATTTTGCAAATGAGATGAGGCTCCACACTCAAAACTATCAAGGGGCAGAGACTAAGTCTTGAATCAAGGACTTTCACTTCCCAAAGTACAGGTATGAAACCACTGTGCTTAGATGTGACTATTCTCTCTCTCTGCCACCTTGGCAATTTGCATGTTCCTCTATTGGAGCATATTCACACTGTAATTTTTGGTTCACATATCTGTTTCCCTGTCTTTGAGTCCTCTTACAATGGGATCTTGATCTTATTTTCCAGTTAAGTATAGTACATCAGTGCCGCAGGATGTCTGGTGCTCAATAAAACTCTTCATTTGTTCATTCTTTTATTCATTTATTTATTCATTTATTCAATTTAGTTGATTAGAATGGGCAAAGATGGAAATATCAAATTAAAGGAAGTGTAAATTGTTGGTATTTACACATACAAGAAAATTAAATTTAGAAGACAAAACTTTGTAAAAACATTCATTTGTACAGCCAATCAATGTACAGATCTAATCAATGTTCAGATTTTTTCTTTAGTATGAAAACTAACAGTAAACCCCTTGTTTTTGCTAAGTATATGAAACTATAAAGAATGCACTAAGACACTAAGAATGCATGAACAATTCTAAAGTGAAGCAAACACTTTTAGAACAATTTAATGTTGTATAGACTACAACTAAATGTTATAAATTTTCAATGTGAAACCCCAAATCATCACTCTGCATAGGAAGAAATAAAAATTTGTATTTATGCTCCCCTTATCATTATATACATTTTCTTAATTTGTATCTACTAGTTTTGTTCCTAAGTGTGAATACCAAAAATCATTTTAGGTATGTCAGGTGACAAGGCATAGTGGGGTTATTACCTCATTCTTTTAGGTATGTTTGATTAATCAACTGATTTCTTATTAGCAACATATAATGGAGAAAGGAGACAAAAACCTATAAATCAACATAAATTCATTTTCTTCTTATAAGAATGTGAGCTCTTTGAGATAATAATAAAAATTCTGTCAAAAGTATATTAAGCCATTCAATTTCAAGGGTAGGGTAATTTTCTAATGTTCATATTATTATTGAAGAATATCAGTATTCCACAATGCATACTAATAAAAGATAATTAACTGAGATCGTGATCCCATTGTCTGAACTAGTATTTAAGCATTTGTCAAAGTAAAGCTCAAATTCTGCTGGGGGATATTAAAAATAGCAGCAGAATTCCACTGAAGGCATTATCCTATGCCTTACCTTGCTAGGGGGTGTCCTACAATTTCTCCAGACTCCCTCACTAACGTTGCAGAAGCAGCAGCTTGACTAACAGGCCTGACATCCCTGAGGTCAGAATTCAAACCATTTTACATCTTTGTCACAGAGCCTGTTGTCACAACTGGGACATGGAAACTGTAGACCATATTCTTAATCCTGCTTAATTCAACACACATTTATTGAGTTGCTGGTTATTTTCACATTGATTAATCTCATTTTATATCTAGGTACTCATTTGATGTAGAGGTGATAAAACTGAGACCCCAAGTGGTTAAGCAACTTTCTCAAGGTCACAGTTACCCTGAAAAATATCTGAGATTTGAAAACAAATCTTCTAATTTTAAACCTAGAATTGTTTTCACTATGTGCAAGTAGATTGCTTTGAAAAATGTATCTCAGGCTGTTTAAGGACTGCTTGCTTCAAAAAAAAAAAAAAAAACTGAACCTGACTGAAGTTAAATAGGGAAATTGATTGATTGGAAGGACTCAGCGGTAGAGTACCACCAGGCCTCAACAAAGGCTGAAATGGAAATCAGGAGCTGAGATGACCCTTGCCTTTTTTACTGTTTTTAAATACTTCAACTTTGCTTCATCATTTATTGTCTTTACAAAAAGACTCTTTCAACCTGAGAGAGAGAGAGAGAGATTTAGTTGGGGAGAGGGAGACAAGGCTACACACTCTGTGGCCTATGCAGGTTGCTGTGGAAATAGACACAGAAAAATGCATGATCAGCTTCTCTTATGTGGGAGTCAAGAGGTGGGGAAGACATATGTGGCAGAGAAATGATCAGCATTATTTTTGCAAAGCCTTTCTTATACTGCATGATTTAACTTTGAAATTTAAATCCCTCGTTCTCCCACTTGATTGGAAGCAGTTTATGAATCTTAATTGGTTTCTCTAGCTTAAGTTAAGATTACACGTATGTATGCAAATATAAATATATATAAATATGCATATATATATACTCATACCTTTATATAATTATATCACAAATATGCACATATAGATCTATTTATGGAAGCCTTTTATTCCTGTTAATCTACTGGGTGTCATTTTCATAAGAAAGGTACTTCAGTGCTTTTTTTATAATATGAAAAGGAAAACATGGTCTTATTGGCATTTGTAAACTAATTACCTGTGCTTTACAACTATCATTTGGTTAATATTAGAAGAAAGAACCAGTTGGTATCAGAGACAGGAAGAGGTGCTTCTGTTAGTACAGCATGCCTACCTGCAAGCCAGGGGTTTCCAGGTCTGCTGGGACGGCACAGTGCCCTATGTAAACATCTGTAACACAGATGTGGGTGAGTAGAACTTTAGGAATTATCCCACAAAGCAGGTTTTATGGTCAAGGAGACTCTTGAGGAAAACGTCACACACTCAATTTAATTTAGCTTTCTGTGAAAGCCCCAAACATTCTTTCAATTGCAGAAATATTTGCTACTTGTGCAAAAAGTCAAAATGTAAGTGGCAAACTGATAATTACCTCCCCCTTTCTGTAGTGAAGGGAACACAGACACTGCTGAAATCATCCCCACAAAAGATAATATTGAGTATATTTATGGATGATGTCCTGGTTAAAAAAAATCAGAGGTAAGGACTTTCTTTGTCTCTTATGGGACATCACTTGGCTCCTCTACCCCCTAAAATTTCAACCCAATAATTCTGTAGCTAATGTAGCGAACTTTAAAATACTTAAGGTTTTTGCACTTTCTAAAAGATCATAGAAGTAATATTCAGTAATAGGTAGATTTTGGAAACAATCTATACCAGTAATAAAGCCGTAGAGATATAGTCCTATTTTCACCAGAGGAAATAAGAAAGAGATAGGTTATACCTAGCTCTTGCCAATGTCTAAAGTTCCATGTAGTTCTAAAATTTTTATGCTTTCTTAATCTATAACATTCTTAAGGAGATGAGACTCATGTTTCTTAACAAAGAATAAATTTTAAAAAGAAAGTTGTAAAGATTGCAAGATGTTGATAATTGTTGATGGTGAGTGATGTTTATATGGGGTTTGTTATAATAGTTTCTTTACTGTTGTGAATGTTTGAAATTTTTGAGTCAGAAAGAATGAAGCAGACAAACATAGCTATAGAAATGATTACAATAATAAGGAAATACTTCAAGGAGTAGATGGAACTTGATTGCCACCTTTATCTTTTAAAACATGATGCATCAGTTTATTTTAATGCAATCTAATATAAAAGGTGATATAAACAACAGGATGCAGTAGGAAGCAAAAAGGAAGTAGAGAATTTGGAAAACTTTCCAGGTCCCCGTTAATCATTTCACTTGTAATGGCTTCATTGTTTTGTTTTAAGTGCCATATATGTTATACTTATAGTCAGGTTTAATGAATATGCATTATAGAGATAAATGGTTCATGACTTGAACATCATTTTGGATTATGCATTATTGCTTTTTAAAGTCATTAGTAAGGGAAATTGAGATTTGATTGTAATTTTCAATTTCCTAGCATGTTCTGGCTGGGAACTAGAAGGAGAAGCCTGGATAAATGCCAGTTTGCTGGGCAAAATTTATAAATGCAGTGTAGTTGGTCCATGAAGTAGATAAAGCACATGAGATAATTTGCAGTCAGCTGTAAATGTGTGAACATGGAGGTCCAATGGAATAATCCAAGCAAGATTTGGTTTGAGTTATAACATCAGAGCTTGTTCATGTTTTATTCACTTCTATATTGCTACATTTCTTCTAGAGATTAGAGCAATTATTTATCTAAACAAATGTTTGTTGAGTAACCATTGTTTTCCAGAACTGTGACATGGCAGACTTTGAAGAACTAAACCAGATCTTTGCCATTTGAAACTGGATGGAGCTCTTTTTCCCTTGGGCCATGATTGGAAGTCTAACCCCACATAGAAGGACAGATTTATTATGCAAAACTAGAACTGGTGGTCCTCCTTTACTAAAAGATTTAGATCTTAAAAGAGACCTTTATATGCCCAAGTAAACTCCGTAAATTCTCTGCCAACAACCAAATTTTGGAAATACTTGTTCTATTTCCTCGTCTGACCTTCACTCCTCAACCTACTGCTTCCTGCTTCTACCTCAACTACATTATGTAACATCCACTTTTCCCAAGGCCATAACTTTTGTCATTAAAACTACAGTCCTTTCCTTACAAGATCATTTTAGGCAGAAATTGATGCTGATGATGTATTCTCTTCTTTAGGAAATGTTCTTTTCCTTTTGCTTCCATCATACCACCCTCACCCAATTTTCTTTCTCTGCTTCTGGACAATTTAAACTGAATTAAATAGGGTGGACAATGGTGGCTGAGCAGGCAGAGATCTAGTCTGCCACACCAGAGACCCAGGTTTGATTCCCAGTGCCTGTCCATGCAAACAAATAAATAAACAGAATTAAATGGTATATTAGAATTATTTGTAGGTTCCTTTTATTCTGCCCTTCCCTCCAGTTTTGACATTATTCAGGTTTTAGCCCCAGGCTCTTTGCTTAGCTCCCTCTATATATTCCTATTGGGTGACACTGCCACTCCTGAGGCCTCTCTCACCCTTTATTGTCTAATTTCCAAATCTCCATCTGTTTGTAAGAGCCAATTCCTGAGATTCAGGGCAATACATCCAACTTTCTACTGGATAAGTAGAGGCATTGATGTTTCTCAGATACCTCAAATTCAATGAGTTCACTGTTAAAACCTCTGTTTTCTCTGTGCATATCCCCACCCTGTTGCTCCTCCAGAATCCTCTAAGTGTGCCAGTTTGAGCTGTTGTATACCCAGAAAAGCCACGTTCTTTAATCCTCATTTGATATTGCTACATGGGATCTTTTTATTGTTTCCATGGAGATGTGACCCACCCAATTGTGGGTGATAACTTTCGCTTAGGTGGTTTCCATGGAGACGTGTCTCCACCCATTCAAGATGAGGGTGCTTACTGGAGCCTTTAAGAGGGAACCATTTTGGAAAAAGCTTTAGAGCCAACAGAGAAAGCAGAGACACTGATGTTTGGAGCTACTTAGAGCCAGCAGACATTGCAGTGTGCCTTCCCATGAGAGGTTAAGCAAGTTAGAACCTGAGGAGAGTCAAAGGGAGACAAGAGATGAAAGTCAGCCCTGGAGAAGCAAAGTGAGGAACCCCCACAGGAACAGAGAATGGAAGCAATGGAGGCCAGGACTAAGGAACCAACAGATGCCTGCCACATGACTTCCCAGCTGACAGAGCTGATCCAGATTCATTGGCCTTCCTTGAATTAAAGTATCCTTGCATGGATGCCTTAGTTTGGATATTTTCATAGGCTTAGAACTATGAACCTATAACTTATTACACTCTCTTTTTAAAGCCTTTCCATTTCTGGTATATTGCTTTCTGGCAGCTTTTACAAACTGAAACACTAAGGGAATGGAACCACCATCTGGCAGGTGTTTAGTCCTTGGTTTCTCCATCTTCTTTGAACCCTCCACTTTCAGTCAAATACCCAGGTAACTGACATATCTCTTGACTGTATCCACCTCTTTCTATTTCTACTGTCATTATCTTTGTCCAGGCTTCTGTCATCTCTCTGATTACTCCTAACTGGTGTATCTATCCAGACTCTAAGTTTTCTAATTCTCTTCTAATCTTATATCCCCAATGCAAAGTGATCCTTCTGTTATGTGTATCAACTTGTGGCATTTCTCTGATTAAAACTGAACTGCTCCCCATTTCCCTTGAAATAAAGCTACAGTACTCAGGTAGCTTTAAGTGTCTGTAAAATCTGGCATCATGCCTATTTACCCAGCCTTATGTCTTGAGATTTCCCTCTCTGTACTTCAGACACTGCCTTTATTGAAATTCTTTTTCTCCCAACATGGGTTAGAGGTTTTCTTGCCTTTAGGTTTTAAAACATCCCACTGCTAGAGTATATCCTGTGTTAAGAACATTCCCCTCCTATTCTTTGTCATTTGTTTGCCTAAATTTCTATTCAACTTTCAGAAATCCATGTATTTTGTATCCCTCAGAAGCATCCCTAGTTTAGTCTTCTAAACTAGGTAGGGTGAGGAAACCATCATAATTTGTATTTCTACTGTTATAACAATTATTATAATTGTTTAATTTCCTTTCATGTGTCTTAGATAGGAGGGCAGAGACTGTATGCTAAGGCAGAAATTATGATTATTTTTTCATGCATTTTCAAAACACATATCTGACAAAAGAATTATATCCAAAACATACAAAAAGCACTTAAAACTCAACAGTAAGGAAACAAACAACCTAATGCAAACAACACAATTACAAAATGGGCAATGGATCTGAATAGGCACCTTATCAAAGAAGATATACAGATTGCAAATGAGAATATGAAAAAATGCTCAAAATCATATGTCATTAGAAAATTGAAAATTAAAGCAAAATGAGATGTGACTACACATCTATTAGAACGGCTAAAATCCAAAATGCTGACACCATTAAGTGCTGACAAGACGTGAAGCATCAGGAATTCTCATCCAGTGATGGAAGAAGGCAAATGTATAGCCAGTTTAGGAGACAGTTTGGTTGTAACTTACAAAGGTACACATGGGCTACCCATTTGATCCAGAAGTCACCAACCTAGGTATTTATACACTAATGAGTTGAAAAATTATGTCCACACAAAAATCTATACATGAATGTTTATATCAGCTTTATTAATAATTGCCAAAGATTGGAGGCAATCAAGATGTCCTTAATTAGGTGGCTGGATCAAACAAAAATAATATTCATAAAATGGAATATTATTCAGTGATAAAAAGAAATGAGTATTCAGGGCAAAAAGACATGGAGGAACCTGAGAAGCATATTTCTAAGTGAAAGCCGGTCTGAAAATGTTACTTACTATGTGATTCCATGTACATGATATTCTGGAAAATATAAAACTATAGAGATGGTAAAATGATTAGTGGCTGCCAGGAGTTCAGGCGAAAAGGGGAGGGGTGAATAGGTGGAGTACAGGGCATTTTTAGGGCAGTGATATTATTCTTCACCATATGGATATGACATGCATTTGTCAAAATCTGTAGAACTGTACAATACAAAGAATGACCCTTAATGTCGACTATGAAATCAAGTTAATAATAATGTATCAATATTGGTTTATCAGTTGTAACAAGTGTACACAGTTGTGCAAAATATGATAGGGAAATTGAGTGCAGATAGGATGTGGAGAAGGTATTTGAAAGCTCTGTACTATCAACACAATCTTTCTGAAAGCTTAGAGCTCCTCTAAAATAAAGTCTATTATAAAAATAGGTCAGAAATGATCACTATATAATTAAAATCAAATCAAATGTACACTTTTCTAATAGTCTAAGTAGAGATAGATAACAGATAACTATTTGTCTTATTAAGCACATGTCTCAAAGAACATATAAGTGTTTGAAGAACATCAAGGAAGCATTTTTAAATATGGAATAAATATTGTATAATTGACTAGTAGTTTGGTCAGATGCTCCAACAGATGAAGTGCATTTTTAATTCAATAAAATGGAAATGAACACCTAATACTTGGCTCAGTGAGTAATAATAAATAAATGCAAATGTTCCAGTCAATTATTGACCAAATGATTCTTAGTATTTTTCATATTAGAGTGGAAGAAACTTTGTGGGTAAAGCTGGAGATTTTAGGTAACAATGCAACTATTATATTTTGAGTTAAGCTATTTCAAAGAGGTTGGACAATTTTAATAAATGGCGCAAGCATTTTAATGAAAACAAAAATTAACCTTATAGAGATGTTCTTACAGATATTTTTAACAATTATTCCCTTTTTTCCAGCACTAAAGTGCAAATACAAAAAATGGTAATTGCTTACGAGTTGCTGGTGGGAAGTGAGCATACAAATAAACAACAGCAATATGAAGGGAAATTGCTAGACTGTGGTTGGGTAACCATGTGAAATGAGAACAGAAAAGGGTTACTTGAGTTTGCTAGGCTTCATAGATGAATAAAAAATTGATTGCTAAGCATGATTTTTCCATGAGAAATGAGGAAGGATGCTGAGGGCACGATTATGGAGTTATTGGGAAACAGGGAACAAAGTGTGAAGAAAGAGAATGGTGGACACGAGGTGAGGATGGCTAGCTAAGTAAGCCAGGATTGGAGAATCAAAGCTTTGCAGATTATGATAAAAATTTCCTTTTTATCATGGAGGTGAAATGGAATCCACTGACAAATTTTGATTAAGGGATTAGCATTTATTGACCGTTTACTGTGTACCATGATCTTTACATTGTTACTTCAAGTAACCTCATAATCAATCTTATGAGGCTGATACTATTAGCACACTCTTTTTATATATGAGGAAACTGAGGCTTAGAAAGTTAAAATGTCAAATGAAAGATTGCAGCTCTACAAAGTGGCAGAAGCAGGTTTCAGCATAAAAGTTTGACACCAGAGGTGGCTTTCTAAAGCCATGTGCTATACTCCTTTTATCTTTAATACAAAGACCCTATAGCTGGGAAGAGAGAAAGGAGGGAGAAGAGACTGGAGTGTGGGAAATCCCTAATGAGGGCACACAAACAAGGTCATACCTCAGATATAACCATTGTGGGAAAAATGGGTGGGGTTTGGATTGATTGATTGTCAGTGTGAAAAAGAAGGTAGGAATCTGGGACAAGTTTTAGGTTTCTGACTTAGTTGTGTGGAGAGTGGTCTATTTTACAGAAACAGAGAGTGCAAGTGGGAGAGCAAAGAATGATGAATTCCATCTAGGCTTGCAGAGTTGGAGATGCCTGTGGAAATCTAGTGGGACTTCTTGAGAAGATGGTATGAGAGGAGTGGAATAGAGGATGGGTCTGAAGTAGTAGTGAAGACAACACAGAATTAAGTCCAGAACCATAGCCATGTCCACAGGTTCACATATCTTTTATCTCCAGCCACCCTCTCCAAGCTAATACCCTTCTTGTTGCTTGTAATCCAGTCACTTTGGTCTCTGTTCTGTTCCTCACACACACCATGCGTGCTTTAACCCTAGAGCCTTTATATTTGCTGTTGTCACTTCTGGAATGTTCTGCCCTTCACATCTCATCTTGACATAGATAGCACCTCTTCTCTCTCATTCAGTTCTCTTGCTTTGGGGTTATTTTCTTTGACAAGCCACACTTGACCCACGAATGTAAACTGATCCCTCTCCTTATCATTATCAATTGCATTACCTTTTTTTCCACATCATATGAAACTTCTGAATCATCTTATCTATTTGTTTATTCTTTGTTCCCTCTTCTATAGTACATGTTCATTGGAAACAAGAGCCTTGTCTTTTATACCATTATATCTATAAAACTAAAACAGTGATTGACACAAAGCAAATCATTTGATACAGATTTAATCCAAGAGTGAATAAAGACATGAACGTATATTTGAAGCCATTAGCTCATAGAGGGTTGCTGAAAACATGGGCAGAGATTGGGTTGGCTCAGAAGATGGTACTACATTGAGGAGGGAAAGAGAAAAATGCTTCTGACAACACTGTTCTCTTCATAACCTCTTTGGGGATGGAAGGAGATGCTTTGGTCTGAAAATTACAACTAAACTGATTCTGCAAATATTCACATTCAGTTAAAAGGCTTCCTTTTTACCTTAACTTTATACTTACATGATTAAACTCAGTAAATGTGATCTAAATGTTAGGGAAATCTCTTTTAAATTTCTGTCTGTATGGGAATGTATGGGCCAAAAATATTTCAGTGAATCTAGACACTATCTATTGTTAGAAATTAAAAATGAATCAAGTAATCAACATAAAAGGTGCTACACTTGGTCTTTCAACACAATGAGAAAACACAGAGAATGGGTAATATGTTATTTCTGAATAAGAAAATCAATATTAGGTCAGCTAATATCAATTTTTTCTTAATATTTAAAAACTGCCCATATTAGAATTCAAAATTCTAAATAATGGAAAAAAGTGAGTTTTCAGAAAAAATTTTCTTAAAATTGTGGGCTTGTAGGGTTATTAAATTTGTATAATTAAAGTGGTGAAGTGGGAAGAGGGGACTGCCATAGGCAAAACACATAATGTCAGTCTTTGAGCCTCAGAATGCTTATCTGCAATAAAAAGGGGAATAAAGAAAATTTTTGAATGGGGCTTTTTACACATTATTTTTATAATCATATATCCTTGCAGCAGATAATCTGAAATTTTAAATAATATACCACAAGAGGTCTATTTTATTCTACATTAAATCATTAATTCAATATGAAAAAATGTGAAAGTATTTTGCTATATAATGTTGGTAATATGCTGTCTCATTTCTACGTCCTTGTGAAGGTAGGGAAATTCTACTACTAAGGAAATGTTTAACTGACTTGACATGTGGCTTTGTGAATGCTGAAGTTATGAAAAGTCACTGAACATGAAAATGCTTTTGTCCTAAACAATAATACTCCATAAAGAAATTCAGATCTTTTTATTAAAATGAAGAATGTAGAATTTTTAAATTCACTCATGGAGTGTTGTCCTTTCAAATAATATTATTTCAATTCTTTTTCAAATAAACAATAACCTTCCTGAAAGTCCTTGGCCATGCCTGAAGCAAGCATAAGATCATTAGCACAGCAGTTTATTATAAAGGTGCTCATGTTAAAACACAAGGATTTGACTGTTACATGTTCATTAACATATTTATATGTACGTTATAAGTTCATTGTTTCAAGAACATTGACTATTATGTGTTCATAGTGTTAAATCTGCATGTTCTGTTTAGGTTAAGTTCTGTACTCTGGTTTTACTTAATGTTATAAGGAGAGTTTAACTTTCATTTGTTTGAGAATTATATTATAAATCTTACTGAAGCTTAATTATTTGCAACGTTTTTGAGTTTCATCAAACTAAATTGCATTTGTAATGTATCCATATAATATTTCTTTATTTTACCAAATATGCTCAAATATATACACAGAGCTAAATTTGAATGTCATGTCCTTTAAGGATATTAGTGATGCATGTAGGTATCTCAATAATAAAAGGGTTACTGAAAACATATTTGTGTTTCCCTTTGAGGCAGTGTCACACATGTTTTAATATAGGAAGTGACAACACATCTTCCTTTGAGAGTGTGGACAACATTTAAAAATAATCATTTTTATCATCCAACATTGAATATTAAGATTACTAATTAGCCGGGAATATATATTATTTTGGAATTGTAAAACTAGATGTGACTAAAATATTTAGGCTCTTTTTGATTTATAAAACCCTTTAATTAAGGTACCATGGAAGAGGCACAAAATGCTTTCCACAATGACATTGTGACAGGAATAAATACAAAACTTAAACTTTATAATGAAGGTAACTTTCATTTGAATAAACTCATTCCTGTGTATTCACTTGAATGAAAGAATGAGTCAAAGAAATTTATTTATAGTTACTTTGTTTATTTTCCAGATATTTTCATAGTTAGGATTTTATGAATCCTTTAAATTTAAAATTAAATCAATAAATAAATCAGTAATGTTATAATTTAGATATTTTCTATAATTTCCTTCAAAAATGATTCAGATTATTTTTGTTTTACACTGGCTTAATGAGTGAGTGCTCCACCAGTATTTCTTATACCAACAGACCAATAAAAGATCTAGGCTAGGCAGTGAGGAGGATATATGCCTTACTCCTCCTTGAATATGCAATGAAAAGCACAGTGCTTAGCCTACTAGTATTTACTAGTACATATTTAGTAAATATTTAGAGCATACTAAAGAAATAAATAAGTAATATAAAACAGTTTATATGCATATATATTATTGTTCCAGTGGACTATAGCTATGTGCCAAGTTTGAAAGTATTATGTACCCCAGGAAAACCATGTTTTACTGCTAATTCAATCTTATGGAGGCAGCCATTTCTTTTAATCCTGATTCAATATTGTAAGCAGAAACTTTTGATTAGATCATCTTCGTTGACATGTGGCATGCCCAATTGTGGATGTGACCTTTTGATTAGGTGGAGATGTGACTCCACCCATTCCTAGTGGGTTTTGATTAGTGTCCTGGAGTCCTTTAAAAGAGGAAACATTTTGGAGAGTCAGAAATGACAGAGCTGACAGAAACTTCAGAGCAGAGCTGATACAGATGCCAACACCTGGAGATCAGAGATACAGATGTTTGGAGATGCTTGGAGCCCAGCAGATAACACCATGAGATGTTAAGCAAGCCAGAACCTGGAGAGAGCCAAGGGGAACCAAGTGATGAAAACTAGCCCCAGAGAAGCAAAGTGAGGAGCCCCCACAGGAAAAGAGGCTGAAAGCAGCATAGCCTAGGAGTAAAGGACCAGCAGATGCTAGCCACATGATTTCCCACCTGACAGATCTATTCCAGACTCATCATGCTTTCTAGAATTAAGGTATCTTTCCCTGGATACCTTAGTTTGGACATTTTTATAGGCTTAGACTGTAAAATTGTTGTAACTTACTAAATTACCCTTTTTAAAAGTCCTTCCATTTCTGATATTGCATTCCAACAGCTTTTACAAACAGGCTGCAAAATTACCAACTTAAACTTTGTGGTTTAAATCAAGAACAGTCATTTATGTTGTTCATGGATCTCCAATTTGCACAGGGATCAATGGAAACAGCTCACCTCTATTCCACCTAGGGTCACCTAGACTGACTGGAAATCTGGGTTTGACTGGATGGCTGTAGTCTGGAGTTATCTGGAGGCTCACTCACTTGCACATCTGGTGGGTGATGCTGACTATTGGTTGGGACCTCAGCTAGAGAAGTGAGCTTGAAAGTGGCTTGGACTTTCCCCAGCATAATGTGTGAGTTCCAAGAGCTAGCTTTC
Source organism: Tamandua tetradactyla (assembly GCF_023851605.1). Classification (NCBI taxonomy): domain Eukaryota; kingdom Metazoa; phylum Chordata; class Mammalia; order Pilosa; family Myrmecophagidae; genus Tamandua; species Tamandua tetradactyla. The sequence continues at coordinate 127,985,229 of NC_135327.1, read as the reverse complement.
CAAGTGAGCATGGCAAAGGACCTGGTATTTTTATGGCCTTGTCTCAGAAGTTACATAGCATCACTTTTGTTCTTCTCTGTTGGTTGAGATAGTAACAAGGGTTTGGCTGATTTCAAGGGGAAAGGATTTAGAACTCACCAATTTATGGGAGGAATGTCAAGATCACATTCTAAAGAGAGCATGTAGGATAGGATAGATTGTGGTAGCTATTTCTGAAAAACATGATATGTTACAATTTTATATGCATAAATACATAATTTTTATTTCTTATCTCTGGTTGTCCAGTTAAATATTCTGGACCTCACAAACCACTTCTCACATCCACATCTTCCTCAGTTTTCAAAGCTTGGACCACAGCGCATTTCTTATATAACTTGGAAAATATTTACTTCCACCACTAATCATTTTGTCACTAAATTAGTTATTTTGATGGGTGGTGTGCTTTTCTCATAGCTCATACAGTAAGAACATGTTTTTATTTACTAATATTTGGTGTTTAATATTTTCTAAAATTAATAAAAGTTTGAAAATTATGCAGTCTTCTTTAGAATTATTTCTCATTTTCTCTAAAATATACTCTTTCTGTTACTAAATTGAAATAAGTGCAGTTTCAGGTTCAGCTAAAAATGTAAAAAGGTCATTCTGTATTTAAATATATAGACAACATCAAAAAATAAGAATGGTCTTTTCCAAACCTTGATTTTGATATGGAGCATATGGTGCTAAATTTATTTGAGGTGCATATTGAGATTGCTTTTTTTCTCACAAAGAGATTAGAACTCTAAGAAACAACAAAAATAAAACTAAAATGGTGAGTATTTTCCCCATAAATCCAAAGTCTGTGTAGTAAGATATTAAAGTAATTTTGGATAGCATATCATTGAAGTTGTCAAGAGAGAAATCAACTTGAATTAATTGCTTCATAGGAAGTAAATTGAGAAAATAATTGGTTTAGTTTACATGAAATTACTTAGCAATAAGTTTGTAGGTCGACAGAAAACATGTCTTCTTTGTACTTTGCCATATCCCTTCTGCCTGGCGAATTGTCACGTGGCACTCAGTAAATGATGTTGCATAAAGGAATAAGATGCTTCTGATAATATATTTTCTGGTGGTTTCAGAAAGTTACTACATACATTTGCTTTATAATAGTCTCAGTATTCTTGATTTTATGTCCAGAATGTGGGAACCTTGGAATGATTTGCAGATTATGTTTTGTTTTGTGAATACAGGAACCACACAGAGTCAACTCCATTACTTGTGCACTCAAATTTCTTCTGCTACTTCTATAATAATAATTATGCTAGATCATATCATATTATGCATCATAGCATAGCCTAGTGACTTTTACACATACTTGTTTCTGATAGGTTGCAAGCAAGTCAAGGGTAGGGTTTTCCCCTAGGTTTTTGTACCTTCAGAACCAAATGCAGTACTTCTGTCTGGTGGTGCCTTACTCAGTGATTGTTGAGAGAACAAATGAGAACTTGCATCAAGCATTTGGTTTCTTTTTCCACTGATATTTTTCTTAAAATTATTGAACAGGTTCATGGATATTATATAAACATTTCAGAACTTACTATGAACTTATTAAACTCCCCAACTATTAAAATGATGTATTAAGTAATAATATCAGAACAAACATTTATTTTCAAGTTTAGCTCAGTATTCTCTGTAAAGATTAGTATATTACCTTTGTTCATATTTAGAGTCCATATTTGTGTCCATATTTTGAAGAGAAGAGTAACTTTAGAAACATTTTCCTTTTACTAAGTAGCATAAATTCCTTAAGAGAGAGATCACTTCATCTCTCTCAATCCTAGAAACGGGAAGGAGCCGGCCATACCACCTCAGAATCCAAAGTGACATGTATGGGTTTATTATACATTTTTAGGAATGTTTCTGGGTCCATAAATTCTGCAGACTTGCACAGGTACATTATTATTTGTTCTGGAAGCAGTAGTTCAGGTGCAACTTGGTGCAAGTTATCACCTGGTCCTTTAGTCCCCACTTTAATGGTCTTGAAAAGGTAGAGTGCCAGTTTATGAGTTTGCATGAGGAATTCTGAGATGAGCTCTTCTAGGGATTGCGACTGTGTCACGTCATCAAGATACATAACTGGCACTTTTATTACCGAAACATGCCATTGTATGAAGAACCTCGCTGGGATGTTATGGGACACAACGATAATTTTCATTCCTTGGATAAAAAATTCTGTTTCACTCTTTTGACGGTCGACATAATCTACAAGGATTTGAAAGAGAGTGCCATTGGAGGACTCGAGGATATGCAGAATGGAAGTAGGGTAGATGAGCAATAATCCTGTCACTGCCTCTTCGAGGTGCCGTTTCAAAATCGACTGAAACACTTGTTCATAGTATTCAGTGATGTCTTTCTTTTCTGTGTTTGCTGGTATCTTGGCCACGAGAAACATCCTATGAAGGAGGAATTTCTTGAGCTGTAGTCTTTGCTTCTCCTCCTTAAAGTGCAGGTAATTGCTACGTGGAACTTGTGGCATTAGAAGTGATTCCAATGGAAAAGCCCGTTTGCTGATCGGTCGGGGATGGCCTGTGAAGGACATGATGAGTCCATTTATTCTAGATTGTTCCAGTTTTTAGCCTATGACAATAGTTACATTATCAGGATACCTCCTCATTGATGAACTCTTATTTTTGTTTCTTTTAACAAAAAAGAATCATCACACTTTGTCAAATGCTACTGAAGAGTAATATCCCTTCCCAGTGTATTGGCAAGCAACTTCTTTGAAATGAAAGGGTATGGTTAAAACAATGCTCAAATTATAGGAGGTTTTTGTTTGTTTATTTGTTTCTAGTGAAATAACTGACAACCACATCCTAGGGAAGAACCTCTCTGAAGATTTGGGGTTTGGGAGAAGAGAGAACTTATTCTAGAGAAAGCTGTCCCTGTTTTTATATACATTATCTTCTTGTTCAACCTGTTATACATATTTTCTCAATCCCTTGCTTCTTTGATATATCTATATTTATATCTATGTGTTTTCCCTCTGTATATCTGTATCTATACATGCTATAATGTAGCTTTATGAAAGATGGCTGTTAATTTTGAAAATTATCAGTAGGAATGTATCTGGTGACAGTCACTGACAGTAGCATTGGCATCACATTAAAACACCTTTTCATTTATGTAGTAGTGATTACAAATTATCCTTGAAGTGTCAAAACAAAATGCTATTTTATGTTAATTTCCTCAGTTTCTTTTGTAAATTTAATTGGGCTATATAAATTTTAAAATGGGGGACTTGCTGAGCTCCAATTGGCTTACTTAACAATTATTTAGGACATTAAAAGTTAATAGTGTTGCTTGGATAATAACAGTAAATTTAGAACAAATGATTTTTGATTCTTTGTTTTCTCTTTTATCAGAAAACCTCAGAAATAACCCTTTTCTTTCCTGCTGTTTTTTTTTCTTTGTAAGTTGATATAAAAGTGCTATGTTATTTTTAACTTTCTTACAAATATCCTTTTCTGTTTGTTTCAGGTCAACTTAACATCTTTTTCTTTCTTTCATTTACCTGTTCCTCCCATGTCTTGCTTGACCTCCATTACTCTTTCAACTGCCAGTGACTCTTGACCTCCTGCTGGTCTGTGTTCTACTCTAATTTCCATAGTGCAGGAATAAATCAGAATGCCAGCCCAGTTAAACGGCCAGAGTGCACTTCCAACTCCCATTTCTTAGCTTGACAAGTGTATCTCAGCAAATACTTCAGCATCATGGTAAAAGAAGTGAGGGCTTCTCTTTCTGAATGCTTTATTTTTGAGACAGGTGCATTTGTAAATAAGACAGATGGTGGACCTGGAAAGCGTCTTAGACATATGCCTTTTCCTTTTTGATGAACAAGAAGTGTGGCTGTAGGGCTCCTTGGTTGTACTTATGCACTGATTAATGACTATAAGAACACATATCTGAATCTGTGTATGGTTTCACTGTAGGATTTTATTTTCTTAATTCAACATGAGTTTAAGTTAAATTTTAAAATGAAAAATGAATAATGTCATTTCTTCAAATTACTTATGTGCCAGCTCTAGACCCTAATTTTAAAGCTTATGTATGTGCAAGCTCTAGACTCTAATTTTAAAGCAATGGGGCTAGAAAACATCTTTATTAATCTTTAAAGAAGTAAAACTTGGAGTATTTTTTTTCTGAGATTTGAGGTTTTCAAATTAATGAACTGGTTTGAATAACATACAGTGATAAATTCCCAGAAATTGGAAGTTGAGGGGTGACTTAATAATGCTTTAATTGTGTGGAATATAAAAATCGACTATAATTCTCATTTGGGATACATTTCATCACATTCTGAAACAATGCATTCTTTGCTGGTGTGCACAGAAACCCTATCGTTGCCATTTGTGATTGTTTTCTCCCTGCTGCTTCTTGTTGCTTTCCAGACTGTGATGATGTCGGCCATGAAATTCTTTGTGGCCTTCAGTCCTCTCTTGATTTCTATGACACTGTGTGCCTCTCTGGGTTGCTCTCCAAATCTCATTTGTGGTCTAGCAGGAATTCTTCTCACATTTAACTCCAAGCAGTGCCGAAGCTCTGTGCTCGTCACAGAAATCTTCTCTCACCCAACCTCCCTTCCCAGTTAGTTCAGCTCCTTATAGGCTGAACTAAAGTTAAGGTGTTTTCTAATGTTTTCTTCTGTGAGAACACATAGTGATCCTTTCTACCACTCTAGCTTCTGGACCTCATAATGATTGATCATGAAGTCTTCCCTGCTGAGTCCAAGTATGGATTGGAAATATTCTCAAACTAGGGCTCAAGGCAGACACAGGTAGTTTAAATCCCATCCCAGGATTTTCTCTGCACAGAAGACTAGAGAAGTTGAAATCTCCAGCCCTTTATTTATAACTCTTCTTCTTTGAATGTTCTTATGCTCCTTCAGATTTAGAATGGCAATATTTGTACTATTATTTTCTCTATTAAGCCTTTCCCTTTACCAATCCCCCATTTATGTCTGAATTATTTCTCTCATCTCCAGCCAGAATCCTTGGTCTGATCTTTTCATGTTTCCTAAGAGTTATTCTCCAATTCTAATATGTCACTAAGTCTTTTTATTCACTTTGGAATGTATTGTAGAGCCAAATTTTCTTCTTGATTTTCACTACCTCCTTCATTGTCCTAGCCCTTAACCTGGATTATCCTGAGTCATCTATTCACAGTATTTCCTCAGATTTCCCCAAGCTAACGCTTTTCTTTAAGAGCATGAAACTGCAAGGATTTATGAGATGTGTGCTTCATAAGGTTTAAAAGGTACTTACCGTTTTTTCAAAGTCCTCTTGGCTTTACAGTCCCTCCACAGAATGCCAGAAGACTGAGCATCTGTCTTCATTAGGTTCAGAGCAACTAACTTCTGGCATTTCTTTCCAAGTCCTAGCGATGGATTACAAGAGATAATGGGGAGGGTGGGCCACTGTGGCTCAGCAGGTAGAGTTCTCGCCTGCCATGCTAGAGACCCGGGTTCAATTCCTGGTGCCTGCCTATGGAAAATAAAAAAGTAAAAAATAAAAAAAAAGAGAGATAATGGGGACATGCAACTGCATGGTTTGTTACTTAATGCTGACACTGGTCAAAGTCAGTAGGAGAAGTTACAGGGTATTATTACCTGGAAGCCCCAGTGGAGAGCACAAACTCCAGTTAACCTTTTTTATATATCGATAAGGTACTGTCATGGTTAGGGACAGGTGTCAACTTGGCCAAGTTGTGGTACCTGTTCATCTGATTGGGCAAGCGCTGGCCTGTCTGTTGCAATGAGGACATTTCATAGGATTAAGTCATGATCACGTCAGCTACATCCACAGCTGATTCCATTTGTAATCAGCCAAAGGGGAGTGTCTTCTGGAATTAGTGATGCTAAATCCAATCATGGGAAGCCTTTTAAGGAGGACTCAGAGGAGACAGGTTCCATTCCTGCTTTGGCTGGTGAGCCTCTCCTGTGGAGTTCATCCAGGCCATCCATTGGAGTCATCGGCTTCGCAGCCTGCCCTGTGGATTTTGGACTCTGCATTCCTACGGTCACGTGAGACACTTTCATAAATTTTATATTTGCAAGTGTTCCCTGTTGATTCTGTTTCTCTAGAGAACCCTAACTAATACAGATACTTTCTCTTCATGGCACCATCTTCTATCTACAGCACAATTTCCTCCCAAGGGCCCCTTCAAGATAAAAACTATCCCTCAAGATAAGGGTAGCTGTAGTATGTACAGATTTGCTTTTAATTTTGTTGACTATATTTATGCATTTTTCTCATTATAATTCTATTGCCATAGGGAAGGGGGAATTCAAATAAGAGTGGAGGATGTACAGTAGAGATTTGAACAAGATTATCAACTCACCTTTTCAGATTCTCACCATCCTTTTGGCTCCCTTCACTCTTGGGTTAAATGATGCAAATGCAAACTATTCAGTAGTTTTGATTGTTTGTCCTCCTTGCTTTGCTCTCTCTTCTCGAGGTCTGCCTAGCTTGCATTGTTTCTTCTGAATTACTGTTTTAAGTTTTCTGTTTCCATTGGCACTGTATCCTGCAGTCTCATCCCTTCTCCTAAATCACAGTTTCCCCCTTTGATCAAAGCTTCCCACATAGAATCTCCCTGGATACTACATTTGTCTCTATCAAAAAAGGAGCTCAATTATGATTGTTCTCCCTGTGAATGCTTTTGTTTTTAACTTTTCATTCATATTTCTTTGTTCCTCCAGTAGAAGCCTAATTTAAAATTTGATAATATTTCATCATTACAAGTCCTCAAATAGACTATATATATTACTAATTCATCCTCTCTTCAAAAGGGTGATGATCTCTTAGCACAACCTAATCATTATTAGCGTAAGACAAATGAAATTCTAGTTTCTACAATTTGAACTATTTGATATTGACTATTTCATACTATATAATTTAGTACATTCAGAAACAACATTTTTGGCCCCATATATAGTTTGACATATCTTTATCCCATTTTTCCAATGTATTTTTCCTTTTTCAGTGCATTTCACGTTGTTGGGTTACCACCTCCAAATTTTAGTTTCCTTATCACTTGGATATCTGAAAGACAAAAGGCTACTCACCTTATGTTTTGTTTGTTGTTTCAGAATGCTCTGGTGCAAAAAGGGTAAAGTTCTGGGAGGAAATATTCAGTAGTATTTGGCTTATATCACAAGGTAGGAAAAGCAACAACCTGCCGCACTTTGTTCGGATAGTTAGTGATTGACCAGCATATATGATATATGCAATCTTTCAAAGGACATTCAGTATTTGAGTTTCCAAGTGCTACAGTCTTGTGTTCCATCTATTAGGGGTCAGTTATTTACCATCAGGTGAAGATTCAAACAGGAAAACTATTTTATCTGTTCATCTGGATAAATAGGCATCCATATAGTTTTTCTCCCAGAGAGATATCTTATTAGAGTAGCTCTCCAAGTTCAAACAACAGATAAGTGGCAGAACCTGATATAAAACTCATGATGCTAAGCTTGTTTCACTTATCCTGCCAGGACATCCTCATTATTCAACTTCTACCACCTTAATACACATTGTATACCTGTTGCAAGCTGTGCACCATACTATCCCTATATACTTTATGCTGTTTTTATTTTTCACCAAATGTTTCTGCATAAAGAAAGTCCCAGTGTACTTTGTACTTATGTGTCAGAATCAAAGGATTAAAAGGCTAAATGCCATTAATTGAGCATTTACTATGTACCATGCATTGGATGCTTTGACATGTATTAACAATTTAGTCTTCACAACCACCCTATAAATTATATAGAAATATTGACTACAATTTATGAGGAGGAACCTAAAGCATGGGCAGTTAAGTACACAGTTCAAACCTGTTCACACCAACCACCATAATCTGTATATCTGGATTTATTCCCTCTCCCTAGCCATGGCTACAAGGTCATCCTTAACTTTCCCTCTGGAAATGGAAGATATCTTACAGTTTGGATAAAATAAACTTAAAGGGAAATCTCTGTACCTCTCAGCTATTGTCATTGTCTACACTTTCATTTCAGCTTGATTGACACCTTGGGTGTGCTAGGTAATTTGACGATGCTGTGGGGAATGCAGCCATTGAAATCATATGGTCCCTGATTCCAGGACATTGGAAACCAGGAGGAGTTATGAGATGCATGCCCATGAATCATTGTAGAATAGGGGAAAATGTCATAAGTGCATCATGTATGTGATGTTCATTGCTTTAGGTGCACAGAGGTAAAAAAGAGTGACTGGCCTTAATGAAGTTTTAATTTGATCATTGCTTTCATAACAATAGCTTATAACAGGGCAGCTTTCTGAATGCTTCTTGAATTCAGTCCTTTAGTATGTGAGGTTGAAGATTACATGAACTTGATTTTAATCTGAAATAGCAAATCCCACTTTAACTTTTTTTAACTTATGCACACATACTAGAGAAACAGAAAGCTGTAAATTAGTTCCTCTAACTTTTTCTGTGTTTTAACTTATTTAAATGAATGTATGAGCATTCATGGTCATAATAATTGACTAGGAATATAGGTGGAGCCTTTTACTAAGAGCCTAGAAATAACCTATTAAGTAGACACATATGCTTCCTATAGCGGATCAAACCAAAGTGAACTCAGCAAATCAGTAGATATTTGAGGAGTTAATCAAGAAAGAAAAGTAGAGTACCTTACTCAACATTGTGACTTTGCCCAAAGCATTAAGGAATGGTGTTTGGTAATTATTTATCAAGGAGAACATGGGTAGGAATATTTTATTATTCAATTCCAACACTAAACAATCATCTATATTTGTAGAAAAATGCCCAATGCACTGTGGAAATATCTTGTGAATTAGATACAGTATGTTTGAACATGAAAAATTCAATTCTCCTAGTGTATCTTAATGACACAGCAACGATTTTCAGTACAGAGTGAGACAAAAGAATTACTATAATAAAGGTATAAGCAACAAACTCAGAAGCACAGAATATGGGAATATGAAACCTGGCTGGAAGAATGAGCATTTGAGCTGGTCAGGAAAAATTAGATGTGATTTTCTTGTGAGTAAAAAGACGTGGATCAGGGAAGGCAGGAAACTGGCACTATAAGCTTGAAGCAAAAAGAGCAGAAGGCATATGCTGCAGAGTTGGGAAATATGACACTTCATTAAAATGGCAATAGTCTGGTTTGGCTGGAGAAGTAGTTCTCAAACCATAAAATCTGCTGTTGTGTTAAATTGCAGATTGCTGATCTCGATTCCTAGGAAGTCTGAGTTAGTAGGATTAAAGTGAAGTCCAGGAACCTACATTTTGCCAAGTACTCTCCCAGCCTCCTACCCATCTCATTTTAAGGAAGGATGGGCAAGCTTGCAGGGAGTTAAAGCAAAGATGTCAATTAGAATCACCTGGGGGAGATTAAATATAATTGCTGATTCCTGTTTCTTATTTAATTAATCTGGAATGGGACCCTGGCATAGGTATTTGTTTCAGTCTCTCCAGGTGATTCCAAGTGTAGCCAGGAGTAGAACTACTGATCCAGGCCAGAGTGTGGGGGAGCCGGGAGTGGAGAAGGAGAAAAAAGTAAAAGTAAATAGGAACTGGTTTTGGAGGACTCAGATGCCATGCTCAAAGGTTTGAATTGTACTCTGTCGGTAGTAGAGTGTCAGTAGACTTTTGTGAATGGTTGTAATCATAGCTGTTTTAGAAAGCTGCCTGTGAAGGGCAGAGGGATTGGGGATGGGGACCACTGGAGGTAGCCAGGAACCTGCCTCTCTGTGCTTGCTAAGTTAGGGCTCGTAGCTTCTGCCAGTGGGAGAGTAAATTGGCTCATAGGTAATGGAAAGTAATTTGACAAACTTGATTAAGATGCTAAAAATTTCATATCCTTTGACTAAAGCATGACTCTTCTAGGTACTTCTCATAAAGAAATGAAATTACTGACAAACATTTTAATGTAAATAAAAATAGCTATTACAGCAATTGAAAGAGGATCTCTGAAAAAAATAAAAATATGTTTTAATTATGGAACACTAAAGCTCCTAAAATTATTATTACTGTTATTATTATTTTTGTTTTGGGGGGGTGCATGGTCCGGGAATCGAACCCAGGTCTCCCACATGGAAGGCGGGCATTCTAACCACTGAACTACCTGTGCACCCCTAAAATCATTTTTGGACACTATTTTAGAGATATGGAAAATGGTTGTGCTCTAAAGTAAATAATATGCCATGCAAAAAAAATATAGCATGTGATAATATTATTTTAATGATGGCATAGAAACTAAGGTAAAGGAAAATCTGGTTAAATGAAAAACTTGGAACTTGGAGTGAAATTTATTTTGTATTTTCCAGTTTTTCCGAGCATGTGTACATTATTGCTATGCTCAGAAAAAATAACATTTTTTTTAAAGGAAGGCTATTGCAAAGGCTTGTTAAAAGGTAGTGCATATGTGGCTCTGCTTGTGAGTCTTGATAGTCTGAAAGCCTGTTGAGGTAGAACTTGTAAAATGGTGGCCCTCAGACCACTGAACAGGGGTGGACAAGGAGGAGCCTTGCTCACGGATGTCTGGGACTGCTGATTAAGGAGTCAGTTGAGGAAGACATAGAGATGGAAGATGGAACAGTTTCCAAGACACTGTCCAGGAATCCCCATCTTGAAAATTCTTGTCTGAGATAAAATCTTTGTAGGAATAGCCTGGAGCACACTACTAAGGGAAAGGTGGGTATTTAATGATAATAATCTGGTTGGACAGTTATAATCTGAACTAATGCAGTTGTAGAGATAGGAAGATGTAAGGCTTCCCTAAGACCTGATTAACTGTATGTGTGTGGTAAGGCAGGCAAGGATTTAAAGGTGACTCTGAGAATGTGAGGGTCAGTCATCAGAAGAACTAAGGTTTTGCTAACACAGGTGGATGGTATCAATAAAGATGGAAAGGAAAATAGTTTGTGTAGATTATGTTGAACTGATGTTGCTGTTCAGGTAAAAATACAACTAGGATTCTGGAGATCTGGAGAAGTCTGCACTCGTGATGCAAATTTACCAGTCTTCTGCATTAAGGGACATAAACCCATGGGAACCAATGTGGTAATGAAATAAGGAAAGGAAAGAAGAAAGTGAAGAAGTGCAATTGTGGAGCACCTAATTTTAAGGAATGGGCCAAAAAGAGCCAGTGAAAGGGACAAAGATGGATCAGTAGAGTGAGAGGTGAAGAGTTAAGAAAATACAATTCAGGAAGGTCTACAAGAGAGGGCTTTTATTTTATTTATTTTTTTTGACATGGCAGGCTCCGGGAATCAAACCCAGGTCTCTGGCATGGCAGGTGGGAACTCTGTCATTGTGCTACCATCACACTGCCCGGGAGGGAGGTTTAAAAGTGGGTGGTGTGGCAAAATTTAAAGAGATGCCAACAACTTTAAGGACCGAGGTGACCTTTTCATTTGGGCAATTACAAGTGTCCCAGGGATCTTACAATAACAACAACAACAAACAGATTCAGTAAAATGTTTGAAGGAATCCAGGTTACAGTCATCGAGGAAGTCAAAGTAGATAATGGCTAGAGTGTAGACCTCTCATCCAAAACATTTAAAAGTTCAAAGAATGAAAGCACTCTCTGAGTAAATTATAGAGAAGAAGATGGCAGGGTAATAGTACAGCCATCCTAGCTTTATCTCTATTAAGAACTAACAGGCTGGGTTTTTTGTTGTTGTTTTTTTCTCTGCCATCATACCCTGCTAGAAAGTGAAGTCTGAAAATGCAATGTCATATTGTGTGCTTTGAAAATATTTTAAGACCATCAATTCTATACAGGCATTTTGGAGATTATAAATAACACTAAGCTCTGCATTATGTTTATATTACATTCTTTATCAGGTTTGTGTTCTGCTTCTTTGGAAAATGGAAGGCTCTAAAGACATATGACTTACTAACATACTTGGCATATGTTATGTCAGGTGACAGTAACACCACAAATCTTAATTTTCTTTTATGACCTTTAAAATCTTTGAGTAATAGCAAAATGCTTTCCACATACCAAGGCAATTATGATTGGAGTAATAGCACAATTCCAGTAAAAGTATGAACTCTGGTTCATAAAACCTATGGTAAGCACACATCAATAAGCTAATATCTATTTTAATGTGTGCTTTTGGCTTTGCTTCAATCAATGTGCAGTAGAAACTATAAAAAATTGGGAAGTAAAATATTAGAGTTGGAAGGGAACTTAGGCATCACTTGACATAACATATTCCACTCACAGTTAGGGAAACAGTATTCCAAAGAGGCTAAATGACATTACTGCCTTTAAGTTGCTTACCTTATAGCAAGGTTGACAAAACCATATTTACATGAAATACTAAAACAGTGAGACGATAGTTCTCACTGGCATACTTTCAAAATGTATGCTTGAGCTATTGCAATAGCAGTCATAAGAATTTGAATTTTGCAGTGGCCAATAGGGAGCCATTAAGTGTTTTTAAACAGAAAAGCAATATGATGAGTGCATTCTCAGGGACTCCTGTAGCAGTCAGTGGGGTCACGTGGGCACCTGCTCCCCTGTCATCAGCTTTTGGTGGTGACATCTGTTAGAGATGCATGAATGCCCACCCAACCCATGCCTAATTGTTCACTAGTCCTGCCTCTCAGTGACAGGCACCTTTTAGCTACATCTGTGTAGCTAAAAGGTGGTGCATATGGAAAAAAAACCATTTTGACCATATGGAAAAAACATTTCAATATGGGTAAGTATTCCAGAAAAGTTCCTAGGGGAAGTTGCCTTGGGCTGCATCTGCACCTGTGTGCTGAAAAGTGGATACATATTCGTTTTGAGGCTCTTGCAGTCTCCAGAGGGTTCTATGTACCACATTTTGTCAGATATTGAGTCATTAATTATAAGGTTTCTAACCCTCAACCTATTGATCTAGTTAGTAGAATTAGATTTCTGCATGAATTGAATATTTTGTATTCTAGTTGAGCTTGAATACAATTGGCTGTAGCTCTTTCACTGGTTGTGTACTCAGAGAAATCCAACTATTAGTAAAACACAGTGAGGAAAAGCATAACTGTAAATACAAAATTCTCAGAATCATATAACAAAATGCAGTGTTAATTATAAGGATGGTTGGATTATTATTTGGAGTTTAATTCTTTTACCCAAATAACTTGAATCTTCATGGCGTTTTCTGAAATTGTATTTGTTTATATTATGTCCTTTAGTAAGGATAGTTTGACTTTGAGAGAGACCACACATATTTGGTTTTGGTTTGATGGGAAGAGTAACTTTGCTTTTGTCTTACACTCTGAAAGTGGGAGATTACTTTTATACTGAGAGCTTTATGAAACACTTTTAAACGGGTTGAGATGTTGCCTCATTCCTTGAGGGTTTAAATTTCTCATCTACTTTCATGAGTTTCTACTTCTCAAAATATTGTCCCTGTTTACCACGGATCCATTTCAATGTCTGTCTCATTCTTGAGTGAGTGTGTGTGTGTGATGACACCTGGAGCTTTTCAATCCAAGACAGTACCACAATAAAACGTAAGTACACTTTTAGTCCTTGACTCTTGATAAGCAGAAGGCGTATTTGGGATCCCAGTTTCTCAGGGTTGTGGGAGGTGATTCTTAGTGAATTTCTAGAGGTGGAGGCCAAGAGTGCAACTTGCTAAAAATCTTGTCTCCAGTGTTCTTTTTGAAAACCAGACGGGCTTGCATTTTTCAAAAGGTCATTCTCCATTACCTATGCCTCATAAAAGAAGAAAAATTCTTCCTTGGCCATGTTTTCATTATCCTGCCTTCCAGGTATCAAATGTGGTCTCATGAATAGCTTCTCTGCCTCAACAAGTTGTGTTCTTTGTGAATTAGAAGTAATCAGTAACTTTTTTTTAGCAGAAAACTTTATACTTTTAACCAATGCTTTTAAAGAGTTCATCTTTGCCAAAAATAAAATCTTCACAGTTAACACTTAAACATAATCATGCTCTGAAAACTTCAGAAAAAATTATTTACCGTTTTCTGTTTGCCTTATTAATTTGCTTTAAGTGGCATAATTTTACTTATAGGTAAGCCACTTTCAGGAAATTCAAAGGTGAGTAATAAAAAGAGGACAAAAGAAGTTTGTAGTATAAAAAGTAAAATTCAGGAGGAAGAGTTTTATATGGTAGGATGATAGTAAGTGAAATAAAATTCAAGCATTCCTCATAGAGGAGCTAGATTAAATCTCAAACGCTTTGTGTTATGTGAGTAGAAAGAATGATCGCTTTGAATTCTTTATTATAACCTCTGAGTGGAGGGAATGTTACTGCAGCAGTTTCTGAGAAATATAATCAGTGTGTCTGAAGCTAGAATCTATTTATCTTAAATTAATCATTTTTTTCTGAGTTGGCAGATGATAATCCTAGTGCTGGATGCTTATGTCTTTGTATTCATGGGACAGATAAAACCTGCACTCCTATATTGGGGAGAGCTAGGCAATATGAAAGATCTCAAGCTGGAACTCTTCTGGAAGATTACAGGCTGTTTTTTTTTTTTTTTTTTTTTTTTTTTAGTTTTCCAATATAATTCTGCCATTTGCAATTAGTTAACAATTGTTTTAAAAATAAATTTTTGAACACAACTAAGCCTATTTTATGTTTCTGCCCTCAGTAAGCAGTAAGCAAGGTATTCCAAGTATAAAACAATAATTTTCTCCATCACTTCGCTTTCTCTATCAAAGAAGTGGAAAAGGCTTCACTAAGCTAGAAAACCCTGTGGGTGTCACCTCCATGCTGTCATCAGTGGGAACTGCAGGAGGAGGCGGAGCCCGGCGAATGTGATGCAGCTAACTCACCTGCCACCGCATTTCAGGCTGGGTGACGGACCGTGTGCTAAAACCCATTCTCTATCCCTCTTCTAAAAAGTGGACGGAATAAATGTTCTGGTGTTTTTTTTTATTAGTTTGTCTTGTTTTGTTTTAAAGACAGCTTATTTCCTAGGTTTTGTCAGTAAATTTAAATTATCAACTTGCCAGGGGTAGAGAATAGGGTAGCAAGAAAACATGAGGTCTCTTTGTCCCCACATTGAACAGTTTTTAGCCATGTTTTAGCCATCCAGTATTTTAAGCATCTTCTCACTCCACTTTATAGTCTCAAAATGCTTATGCATATATAAAAATTCATCAATAGGAAGACTTTAGATTTTGAGATGCAAGCTGCGAGAGATATTCCAGAATTCAATCAGATGTATATTATACGCACAGATGTGACCCTAACACATAGGAAGAATCTAGATAGACTGAATGACATGGTAACGCAACATCTTGACTATAATTAGTGATATAGTTAGTAGCATGAAAGTTAATTTAAATTAATTAGGTAAGGCTTTAAGTAAATCTGGAATATGGGCTCTGTGATTTATGAGGTTATGAACTAGACACTTGATAAATTATGAAGTCCCCGTTATAGACCACGGGTATGTCTCAGGGTGACTTGGTAGCACTGACAGAAATCTAGTCAGTGACTTGGCTGAAATCTCTAATCAATAAGCAACTTCAGTTAGCTGAGGCATTGGCAACCTGAAAACTGTTTGTAGTTGTGTGACCATGAACTTTGTGTCAATTTGGCTGGGCAATAATGTCCTGTTGTTTGATCAGTCAGTTATCTAGATGTTGCTATGAAGTATTTTGTAGATGGAGATACATATCTAAAAGGAATTGACTTTAAATACAGGCAATAACCCTTTATAAAGTGGGTGGGCTTCATCCAAATAGTTGCAGGACTTAGAGCAAAAAACTGAGGTTTCTCTCAGAAGGGGAAATTCTGCCTCAGCATCACCACCTAAAGTTTCCAGCCTGCTGGCCTGCTCTGCATGTTTCAGATTTGCCAGACCCCACAAAATTGCATGAGCCAACGATTCATTAAAATAAATCTCGTGATATATATGCACATATATCCTATTGAACTAATGTGAGGATATCATCATATCCTCTGCAAAAAAGATCTTTTAATTCAGGATGGACTTAGAATGTACTGTAGAAATATTTAAAAGAATTGACCATTTAACACTAGAATTTGTTATATAGAGCTCTGTGCATATTTGGTGTGTTTAGGATTTCTAATGTGTAGGAGAATCTGACCTACTAAGTAAAAGTTTAGTCTTTTAATTTATGTTGATGTATAATTGAGTAATTGTTTTAAATTTAAGTTGAAATCTTGCCAAGCTATGTATGCTATTGGGACATTTAAGATTATAATGTATATGTTTATGTATATTAAATACATATAAAATTTTAAATGTTCTATACTTTTTAATATCACTTCTGTTCAATTATGAGAAAAATTCCTTTTAAAGAAAAGAAGTTTTAAAATTGGGCCAATGATCAATTGAAATCCTCTTATAAGTTATTATTTAAAAAATCTAGACGAATAATTTGCAAATTGATGCTAAAAATTAAGGATGAATTAAAGTTTGGACTCTGTAACTGTAATATATTTAATAGTAAGCTTTAAACTCAAAGTAAATCTTAAAATAGTCTTTTCTAAGCATGAGAGCTTCCCTTAAAGACATGGAAAAACTTTTAATTGATGACACTGATTTGTCTTCTCCCATATCTGAATGTTAGGAGATAGCAGTCAACACTCCCAGGTGGGTAGGAATGAATGTCTCCTGTACCAGGTGTTCTCAGCCTTTCAGCAGGTTGTTTTCTCATCCTCAGTGACATAATCAATCCATCTTTTCTGAGACTAAGGTTGAGCAGCTGTGGGCCAACCTGTATACACTCCTGCCAGGTTTCCACTCCTTTTTTATTTTAAATGGTATATGTCTCATAGAAACTTTAGAGAATGAAAATATGCACATGATATTTATCACAATCTCATAATTCAGAGGAATGAACTATTATGCATGTTCTATGATTCTCTCCTGTGTTATAATTGCATGTAGATGTGCTTAGTTTTACAGGTAATAATGAGATTTATTTAGCATTTATCACTGGTGTTATACTCACCCACGTAACTTTTTGCTACATGAATTTATGAATATTTTTTGTATACTGGACATTTTATCTTTCTAGATGCTAAATGAGTTATATAATTGTTATAAGTACTTCTGCTCTAAGACCCCAAGCAAGAGTTCTGCAAATACAATTACTTGGATTTCTAAGCATTAAAGAGAAATGGTGCATTTGTACTAAAGAATTTGTACTAAACTGATTGACATGAATAACTAATGGGCTAGCTGTCTTAACAGTATTCAGGACAAAACAAAAAGACGTTTCTTGGAGTCTTAAAATTCTGGTTTGAGAGAAGGGTACATAGAATTGATACTTATAGTACTGATTTCCTGACTCTAGTATTTACAAACTCTGCTCTTGGATAGTAGCTAATATATTATAGCTAAAGGTTTTAGCTTGAAAATTTTTTGTCAAATGAGTTGGTCCTTTCATATTTCTGACAAGAGAAAAATGATATACTTACACTAAAACATCTTTTGTCTGATTGAATAGTACAAATAAAGTGTATGTCGTTTGGCTATTATTTAAACAGATTGAATAATACATGAAAAATATAAAGTCCATGGAATAATGTATTATTTCCATTCTTATATGGTTCTGTTACAGAGCATTTATTTTTCTTCTGAAGTTTTATGTCTATTGTTTAATCTTCTCTCTCTCTGTTACACACACATGCTAAGGATAATGCTATCACTTGCTTTTTCCTCTTGATGGAGTTATGATCAAGTTCAACTGAGGCAGCTCAGTTCACTGAAAACACCATGGATTTGTTGTGAAGATAATTTTGGGTTCCAAGCTTGCCTCTATCTTTTATTACAACTTAAGCTATGGATCCTTAAGTTCTGAATTAAATCTCCTATCCAATTTTCTAATTTTTAGAATTCCTTCCTAGAATTGCTGTAAAGAGGTAAATATGATAATGAATGTTAAGTGCCTTGTATTATACCTGGCACCCAATGAAAGCTAGTTCCTTCTCTTTCATTCCCTGCAGGAAGAGTGGAATTTTTCACTTGTGTTTCCCCTTGTTTTCTTTTCATGTTGTAGAGAAAACAAAAGAGTGTCATGTTCTCAAATGAAGAAAGATGAGAAAATATTTGAATAGCAACTTGTTTTTTGGGCTGAGCCTTTAGTAGAATGGTTCCTGTTTATCCAACTGGGAATTAAATTTGCCCTTCATTAGATACAGTTTTTGTTGTGTGTGTGTGTGTGTGTGTGTGTGTGTGTGTGTGTGTGTGTGTGTGTGTGTGTTGGAAACAATCTCAAACTTACCAAACAGCCCTGGAGATCCCTCTCCCATCCTGCCACTGGCTCCTACATCTCAGAGCCAGCAATGCCATCTCAAATCCTTCTCTTGGAACTTGGCCTTCCTCTTTTGTATATCCCTTCTTCCACGGGTTCGAGCTCTCTCTCTGAGAGTTGCTTGGAAATTCTCTTTGACACATCGTCCTCTCTTGTCCTCAGCTGAGAGAAAGCCCTGCTTTTAAGGTCTTAAGAGCTTACACTGGTCCCACCCAGACACTCCAGGGTAATGTCCCTATTATAAAGTCAAATGAATGGTAAGTGACCTTACTTAAATCTACAAAGTCCCTTTTACCATATACCATAACATATTCACGGACACCAGGCTTTAGGAAATGGACATGGAGGGAGTGTATTCTGCATACTGTGAGAGGTAATTTAAAACCATACAATGTCTCATTCTTCATTGAATTTCAACTTATTCATTTATATCAGTATGGATTCATGGGTTCCTTTTTTATTCAATGGATTATAATTAATATCAATATTGAAGTTCCTTATTTTGTGATTCTTATTATCCCAATTTTACCATAGAAACCTTTTCAAGCTGGTTCCTATATCCTTTGGGTATGTTGCCATTATTCTTCAAGCATTTTCTTCCTTTCTGACATATGTTATTTAAGCTTCAGTTATAGTCTCCCTGACTGCCCTGTTATCAACTATTTTTTCAAAAGAAATTTTTTTTTAATTGAGAATGATATTTAGAAGCTAATATCTGGCCACTAGGTGTACTCATTGCTATTGAGGTGAAAATGCTCCCAGGCCCTCTCAATGGACAGATAAAGAGATTTGTACATAAACACACATAAAAACATTTATATCAACATTCCTTTATTATCGAATTTGCCTCTCTGTCTATCTATTGAAAACCATGAGTTCATGGTGATGCCTCTGCATTCCAGTCCATCGCCGTGGATACATTCTAGTTTTCTCCTTTACCATATTTGTAACTCTTTTCTTTAATAGTAAGGCAACTGGCTTATGTTACCCTTAATCCTTCACTTATCTCCTTAATCTCTTGTATGCAACCAGTCTCATCACTGCTGCCCTCTCTCCCATATGGGCACCTGTGGCTACCTGCTCGTGGCCTGTAGCATCACCCTGCCCTGGCCAATCCCACCCATGTGCAAACCTCCTCATCTTGCCCAGGTTCCTACATATTGAACTTGACCTTCCTCCTTTGTACATCCCTTCCTCCACCGGTTCAGGCTGTGGTTCCTCATGCCTACCTGCCTCTGTCCCTTGCTCCAGAGCCACCTTCCTCAACCTGCTCCTGCTCTGTCATCTCCCTCGGGGACCTCTCTTCACGTGGACACCCTCCTTCTCCTTTTCAGGCTCTGAGATCCCGTGTCAGACACTCTTCCCCAAAAGTGGGCACCCTTCTCATCCAGCTTAGACTCTCTCATCCCACACTAGGTCACCTCCTCTCATGAATCCTTTCGCCATCCTGTTCAGGCTCTGATACCTCACACCTGGCCGTCCACCTATTTGCATGGACATGCTCCTCACCCCACTTCAGCTTTTATAATTCTTACTAAGCCTTCCTCTTAACACCGAGACCCTTTCTACCCTGCTCAGTCTCTGACACCCCACACCCAATTGTCTACAATTGTCTATAATTTTCACTGCATGGGGCTCCCCCTCCCCTTTGCTACATCATCACCATGCATGGGCTCCCTCTGCATAGGCACTTATTTTTCTTTGCCCTACTTAATAGCTTTGTGACTGAATGGACCAGGAAGGGAAATGAGAGAAAAGGAAAAAGGGAGCTCGTTAGTGACATTTTTTTTTTCTGTTTAAAATAGTTTCATTATAAATGCCTCTTTAAAAATAAACTTTTTGTTTTAGAATAAGTTTACAGAAAAGTTGCAAAGATAACACAGAGATTTCCAGTATTCCCCTTGCCCACTTTACCCTGTTATTTGGCTCTTAACATTAGTTTGATGCATTTGTCACAACTAATGAACCAAGATTGTTATTAAAACAATATATACCTGATGTAGATTTCTAGTAACGTTTTTAGGGGGGGGTGGAGAATTTTAACCATATATCTTTTCAATTGATCCTATGTCTTCTCCCCCTGGACTGAATTGTCATTCAAATAGAGGGACACTGAAATAGAGGGACACCAAAATAGAGGGACACTGAAATTGCTGATGTTAGGAATTCCCTAGTTGATTATCTCCCTCATTTATAGATTTTTCTGGGGGGTTGCTATTATAACCTATTATCTGTAGCCCAGCATGTGTTTTTTGCTCAACAGAGAGTCTTAGGAGATAAGGCCTGTAAAGTACCTGGCTCAGTGCCCAAGCCACTTAATTTATCAGACAACGGAATTCGGGGGCTCTAGGCTTTTCAGTGGCCTTCAAAAATGTGTGAAACCGGGAAAAAAAATAATTCCCTGGAAACTTAAGGAAAAAAGGCAAAATCTAAATGAATAAATGTTTTATTAAATGTCTGTGAAGTATAACATTATGTCAAACTTCATGAGTTGTTAAATTTAGTATTCACGAAAAATGTTATTATATTTTAAAATAAACTGTAGGTTAGATTTTCTTGTAAAAAAAAAAAAATCCTAAGTTGGCACATGCTAGTTCTTGAGAAATCAGAGCCTCTCCTAATTAAATGAATAACATAGCCAAATGGCATTAAAAGCAAAATGATAATGGTAATGAAGTCTAATTTTTTTCAAGCAAAAGTCATATTTATGTAAAATGGGGGTGAATTTTAGTACACTTATTAAGATACCTATGAAGGTCTTAAAATGTTCCCATTTAGCATGTACAGAGATGATCTGCAAATGCTATTTTTCTTTCCCTTTTTCTCTGTACTTGAACAAATACTTTGTACTATGGGTAATGGGTTGTTAAGGAAGGAAATGCAATCATTGGCAAATACCAGCAGGAGATTTGGTGTTTTTAGTTAGTTCCAGGGGAGTTTTAGAGTATAGTGTATAGTAAAAAGAAACTGAGACTTGTAGTCAGAAGCTTTGCTTACCATCTGCTACACCACTCTGATGGTCATAAACTTTAGGAGGCCATGTGGTGTCTCTGAGGTTTAATTTTGTCACCTGTAAGATGGGGATATTAATGGTACCTGTGCACCTACATTGAAGTAATGCTTGTGAAATCACTAGTGAACTGTTATGTCTAGTAAAATGTTACATGTAATTGTTGATCACGATTTTTAGACCAGTATGTCTAACATATATATATATATATATATATATCATAAACATTGAGGTTAAACAATTAGAATATTTTAGCCTATTCATATAGTTTTACTGTCAGTTGTTTAAAAAGACATGTTATTTCCGCAATCAACAGCAGATGTTAGAGTACATGGCTGCATTTTCTCCGCTGCCCTTTCTGATACCCTATGAAAGTTCACCTGCACTTTTTCATGTGTCTTTGACTTATTCTTTGTTCTGAAGACAGCTAGGCACTTAAGGGCAGACTCCTAATGATCGATCCCATAAACTTTTGCCGGCTTTATTAGAAGATACTCATCTTGAATGCTTTCTCCTTACTGATTTGTTCCAGTGATTCCAAAGTGCTTTGCTCGTATGCTTATCTCATAAGTTTTAAAAAATCTATAGGGAAGGAAAAAAAATCCGTTAACAGTTTCCTCCTCAATAACTGTATGAAGAACATGAGTTTCTATGTAGAAAGTCATTGTAAAAGTCTATAAATAAAATGTCCGGTTCTTCTTCAATAGGTTAAGAAAAATTGCTCTGAAGACTGGAACAAAATTATAATTCTGCTTAATTGACAGGCTGGCATTTATTGAAGATTCCTCAAACCATTTGACCCATATGTTTTGGCAGGGTCAAGAAACTGATCAAAGTTCTGCTTAAGAGGTATGGATTATCCTGGTAAACATTTGAAAGGTAAATTTTGAATGCACTCTAGATGCTAAATTTAGTTTCATTTTCAATTTGCTGAATTTAGTTTCATTTAATTTGTAATGAAAGAGCCTACCAAAACATTGTTCCATGGAAGACCAAGATAATATATGAGGGCTTTTTTCTTTTTTGCCATTCATTTTAGCAGTACAGGCAAGACCCAAATGGAATGATTTTTTTTTTCTTTAATTACAGAATAGTTTAAGGACTCTGAGAATGGCATATAGGTCCATAATTGCAGGATTGAGGCAGCCCCTATTTCCTTATATAATACATTTTTGAAAAAATGTGTTTAAAAACTGAGTTATCTGAAAGACAAACAATATATTTTACCTTTACTGATATTTTTTGGAGGGGAGAAGGAGCATGGGCAGGCACTGGGAAGCAAACCCAGGTCTCCGGCATGGCGGATGAGAATTCTGCCATTGAGTCACTGTTGCACTGCCCAGTAGACTTTATTTTTAAAGGGAGTGAGTGTTCCATTTTTAGAAAGCCAAAAATTTGTACAAAATTTTTAAATATCTTTCCTGCCAGCAGTGCTTTCTCCTCTTAGGGTCCCGGGATTCCTGGGGGTGGGTGAGGGACTTCACAGGCCCCAGGGCAGGCAACTGCAGAATGGGATCCTGACAGCTCTGTCCTGGAAAATGCAGTTGTCAAACCAAGAACTGCCCTTCCTCACAGGACCACTGCCTCTGTCTGCTGTGCATCTTGGGTGGCTTGTCATCTTTAAATTGCCTTGACAAGAGACCCATAGTTTTCTGTAGTATGATTAAGGGAAGGGGGGTGGGAAGGCTCCCCATACTTGTGCATGAGGCCACCGGGGTGAGGTGGATCTGAGTAAGGGCAGAGGAGGAAGAAAGCTTTGGGAGGGAAAAAGGAGATTGAGTTGGATAAGGGGTCATTAGCCATGGCTGGTATTTCTGCATGAACTGATAATAAAAGGCATCCTGTAGTTGTAGGACTCTGCACAGTTCCCTTCAGAATGGAAGAGAGAAGGCAGCGTAGGAAAGACTGTGGATGAGCCTCTGGTGAGCAGAGTTAGAAAGCAGGTTGTTCTTTGGTGTTTGCAGTCCCCAAATACTGCAGCCTGGTCATGAAGTCTGACCTCCCTTCCACCTCCACACCCTTGCCCCCAACCTCTATTGTGTGTCTCTAAGTCATTCTCAGTTCTGGTGTGACATTTTGGATTTGGCCTATGAAAGATGGTTTGGAGCATGGGTTCACAGTGTACAAATGTATGCAAGGTATCAATGTCAGGAACCCATCTGTGTAATGTAAGCTTATAAACCAACTACAGTAAACCAAAATTCTCTGGTCACAATAGCTCCTAGGCAAGCCAAACTGGTATGAAGTCTGTGTCTCCTAGGTAGTAAGTTCTCAGAGTAATTCAAATACTGCAACTTCTATTTATTGAAATATTAATTGAAGTAGAGGTTTTGAAGAAATACCCAGATATAGAGAATATATATGGGATACTACTTAATGATCTCAGTTGTTTTTCTGCATCTTTTTAGTAACCACAAATGGTGTTTACAGAGAGACAACATTTCCAACAGAGATTTGCTTTAAATTTTAATGTGTGTCTCCAGTAAATGTGGCACTGTGGGAATGAGGAATAAAGCATTGCTAGTGCCACACTGCTAAGGAGTTGTACTTCCAAACACAATGACAGTTACCATTACTATATCATGTCAACTCTTATCCCCAAACATAATCTTTCTTCACTTGAGAAATTATCATGCACTAGAAGAAATTGTGAAATTACAGCCTCACAATCATCCCTACCTTAAAAGTGCTTCTGAAAGAGAAATGCAAAATTCAAACATTCTTTCAGGAAAATGTTGGTTCCTTTTCTTTCAAAGTTAAATTTCACATGAAATTTATAACTAGGTTTTATGAAAATCTGAGAAGAAAACAACATATATTCTAAAAAGAATATATCCATTTTTGTCAGTTGTGGAAAGTGAGTTATTATTACCTAGCTCATAACAGAATTCACCCTATTAAATATGTAGTATTTAGAGGATAGTTCTACTACAGATTTTACTCTGCCACAATTTATGCTATTTTTACATTATAGATGCTCTTTTTATTATGAGGCAGGAATAGGAAATCATTCCTGCCTCATAATAATGGAAGCATTCTATTCTGTTACTGTAGTGCAAAATTTTGTTTAAGGTGGAAATCCAAAAAGTACTTTGCAGTGTGGTACGAACCACCATTGAATCATGTCCAAATCATGCTGCACAACTCGGAAGATAAAGCTAGTGGTTTTACGTTTATCTGTTTACTTTTATCATTGTGATGCTCTAATCAGCATCTGTAAGGTGATGAAAGTGTGCTCAGGAGGTCTTTTATTAGTGCTATTTGAAGTTTCTGTTTTATGAAGAATTTTTTTAAAAAGTGAAAGAACAAAAGCAAGATTTATTCTAATGGGCAAAATAAAAAAAAGGGCAGTGATTCTTGATTACCTTCATGATAGTTTATCTACAACTAATCCTGATTTCTTCTTTAGTCTTTTTTGGCTTAAACATTATTTCCCCCTCCCTGGTAGTGATTTTTAAATACAGTCCAGAGGTCAGCTAGTGCTGAGAGGGCAGACTTTTTATCCTGAGATGTTTAATAACCTCTTTTAGCTGGAATGTATGGGAGAAAAGAGTGAATTTTAACAGAAAAACAATTGAACAAAATTCTATTTAGTCAAATGCTTTTCTTCAATTGCAAAACTGATTTTCTTGATAAATACTGTAGAGAGAGACAAAGGGGGTTATCCAGCAGGGAAGCAGGGTGACAAACAAGACAATTTGATGGGGCTTGACAGGAGTACTGAAATTTTGAAGTAACATAAATTCCAAGAATAGCTTTGTTCATGGCTACTTGTAAATGCAAATAAAATAATCAAACATGATATAAATGACACTCCATTTTGATTGGTCACATTATAGCTTCTGTCCATTATCATGAGTAATCAAGAGCCATCTAATCAAGCATTTACTTGGTTGAAAGAATTGTGTAAGAGATAAATCAAATTGTTAGAATTACCCATGGGAGTCAGTTTATAAAAGTGCAATAAGGACATCATACATAGAAGTACTTGAGGTGATATCAGCATGCAAAATGCTCAAAAGCTGGGGTTAGAGAAGCGGTCCAGATAGTCTGTGATGGCCTCTGCACAGTTACTGCCCAACGTGGGCAGTGGTCCTCATGGGACATGCAAGTCTAGCCATATTTGGTGTCAGATCTAAACTGACGTGTAGCAAATTCATTATCCCCTGACTGAAGGCACAATTTAGGATGGGTGAGAGAAGTTCCTGGGAGAAAAAAAGTCATCATGAGACCATAAGGAATCTGGCCGAGGCACCAGACTCAGCATCAGGACCTGAATGGGAAGTGGGAAGGGAGTTAGGAGGAAGCTATGATGGGAAAGCGCAGTGGTTTCAAGTGCAGTGAGATGGTTGAACTTGGCCACCACTTTTCTCAGTCCCCCGTCACCATGGGCATGTAGCAAACTGGAAAGAAGCACTAGATCGACAAAGCTACTGTTCCTGAGACGGACAGATATACTCCTTGACAGTTGGATACTAGGTGGAAGGGTGTTTCTTCACTGCTTTGAAAGCAATTGAGAAGAAAGGATCTGTAAATGAGAAAACTGATGGGCACATCAGACTCCCAGGAGCAGCAGCAGCCAAAGTTTCCCATGGTGGTGACTGAAAGAACGAGTAGCAGCATTGCTGACCCTGAAGGGAAGGGTTGGGGGTGGGTGGGTGAGGCAGCCACAGCAGAGAGACCAATTTGTGCTGATTCTATAGGGTGGTTATGCATGGCATAAACTTCTCTAAAACCCCGTTTTTCTGAGAACATTTGAAAAGACAGAAGAAGTGATAAGGCTGAGTGTCTGGTACTTGAAGGCTATTGATTCCACAGGGATAGGAATTTACCCCTATCTAGCATCTTCAAATTATTATTATTTTAAACACTACTTCTTGACCTGTCCCTGATTCCTTTTGCCTTTTTCTTTGCAATATCCCCATAAATTAGATGCTGGATAGAGCTCCTTTGCATCATCATTGGCTTCCTGGCTCTGCCCTTGATTTTTAGATTGTATCTTTACCCAGTCCAGGGCCTACTCCAGTGTTCAGATTTGTTTTAGCCATTAGAAGAGTGGATGAGGCAGACTACATAATATAGACTAGAGATTTAAAATCAACAGTAGTCACCAAAACAGCACTAGGAAGGAAGCTAGGATAAGCAGCTAGTGGATTATAAGGTTCTTAGTGGAGAAGGAAAGATTGATTACTTATAACTTGGGTTATTTTGAGAGAAAACCCAAATGGTCATGGTGTTGACAATGGCTTTAGAACCTTCCAAGCCTAAATGGCAATGACAGACGCGGATTTTTCTGGTAACTCTTTGTCTTAATCTGTTTCTGTGTTCAAAGTTGGTACATTCAAAAAGGCAGATGAAAGGCTAGGGGTGGGAAGGAAAGGGTAGGCTAAGTGTGGTTCTGTGGGACATGGTCATGGTGTGGATGAGAAATCTTGATCTCACTTTTCTGAGTCATATTCCTCAGAGTATCTGCCCCTTTCTAGGCAAAGGCAGAGGTCCTGGCATTTGCATCCTGGTAATTCCACATTTTATGCACTATGGACTCTCTCTCAAATACCTCCGAATATCAATTTAGAAAGAGAAGATTTCAAGAGAAAAAGATGACTTTAATTTCAAGAATCCAAAGAGCACAGTACTGCAGACTCTGAGCATCTGCTGTTCAGAGAACCAGATATGCCAAGAAGACATGCTGGGACCCCAGGGTTACCTCCAGATTGCACCCTAAATACTCCCTGGCCTGTTACTCTATCCTTGACTTTTCCATGCAATCGCTAGGCTGCAGACACTTGTGTCCTCTGGTCTGTGCATTATGGTGAGGTCAAGTAAAGTTCTTTCTTGGAACCTAGGAGACCTGTCCTCTAATTCTGATTTAATGACCCCCTAGCATAAAGTCTATTTAAGTCACTTTTCTCATCGACCTTCTCTTTCCTCATCTTTATTAAAAGAGGTCGAGTCTGGATGATTTCTCACATTTCTTCCAACACTGTGATTCTTTGACTTTATGAATCTTTTGAGAAAATCTTCCTTAGTCCTATTCTGTACCTGTATGACCAGGTCTCTCATTACGACCTTCCTGTTTCACCTGTAGCCACCAAGTTCTGTTTGACACAGTTTCCTCTTTGAATCAATACTGACTTAATATAGGATGAAAATCAATTCTTTTTTATTTGTATATCTCCTTTTTTTTTTTTTTTTTTTTTTTTTTTTTTAAAGGAAAGACAGAGAGAAGGAAGGAAGGATAGAAGGAAGGAAGAGAGGAAGAAAGGGAAACATTTTTTAAACATTTTCTTGTTTTATTGTATTTTGTTTCTCCGTTTTTTCGTTACATGGGCTGGGGCCGGGAATCGAACCGAGGTCCTCCGGCATAGCAGGCAAGCACTTTGCCCGCTGAGCCACCGCGGCCCGCCTATATCTCCTTTTTTGACAATTAAGTTTTGGGTCAGCATATCTTTCATTGAGAGTGAAACAATTTGCTTTTTAATAAAATAGGAAGATTTCTCATAACAGATAATTTGAGGTTCCTGAACATTTTTGTCTATGCCCTTATATTCATCAAAAGTGAACTATGCAGATAAAGAAAATACTTGGAATTGAATGATGCCGTACTGTCAGAGAAACATTGTAATTACAGCCATAGCATTTAAATCCAATTTATTTAGTAATCCTATTTCTTACTTTTCTTTTCTATAACTGATTTTTATGTATTTGATTAGGGGAAACATCTTGTAACAAATCAAAACCTTTTAAATTCACACAGTATACTCTAAATGCTGATAACAAATGTTGAATTTAAAAATGGCTCCTAAGTAAGTCACTTAGCCTTGCTGGACCTCCATTTTCTCATCTGTAAATGGAGGAGGTTGAAATATTAATCTCTGAGGTAGCGTCCAGATTAAAAATGTGGTGGTTGGATGTTGCTTCTCATTTATTGTACACAGTGAGAACAAGTATTTCAGCAGCCAGGCACAATAGAAAACCTAATGATTATGGCTTCAACAGGAGCGTCTAATTAGGGCTTTTAGATATAAATTCAATTTATGTTAAGTTTTCCTCATGGGGCTTAGTTGGATTGTGGCTTTACAGAAAATTTTCTAAGCTTGGATGAATTTCAAAGCATCTTTGTTCCATCACTCCAGCATTATTTCTTTATAGCAGATTCATACTAACTTATTCTTTTGAATTCATAATGTAGAAATACTTTGGCAATAGAGACTTTTTTAAAGGAAGAATGAAGAATATATTTTGCATAAGGTTACATAATTTTAGAGCTGAAGGTAATACTGGAAAATTTATGCAGACTTCCTGCTACAGGAAGAGTATTAAATATAAGGTAAGAGATAAACCTGATTTATTTAATTTGAAGATCTTGTGTGAAAAATTTTGCAGCAGAAAGACATATTTGGAAATTAAATAATAAAAGTGAATCTGTTTCTAAGATAAGCAGTTGTTTCCATTATTCCTGCCAGATGGCAGGCAGAGAAATAAGTAGCAAAGCAGAAAGCAATGTTGAAAATTGTATAGATTAATATTTTCCAAATTATATTCTGTGAACCAATAGGTCTACAAAAACCCACTGCTCATAAATGAGCATTGTGTTCAAATAAATTTTGGAAACAATGGCTTAAACAAAACTAGCTATATTTATTGAATTTTTTAGACCCTTGATATTCTAGAGTTCAATATTTAATGTTAATCTCTAAGAGAAAATACAGCACATAGTTTCTTATAAACGTATTGACCATGGAATCTTAAAGAAGTTTGATTCAGATTACTGTTTAATTCCTCACTGGTCTAATATGCTACAGAATTCCATTTGGAAATATTTTCACATGTAATAAACCACTGTTTTTATGAAACTTCACCCAAAGGCAAATAATAATAATAATAATAATAATAATAATAATAATAATAATAATAATAATGATGGAAGTGGCTTATAAATAATCACTAAGTGCTGTTGGTTTCACCTCTTAAGCATCTCTTGAATCTGTTTCTTTCTTTCTATCTTTGCTACCAAGAATTTAGGTAACTGATCTTCATTTGCACAATTGTAATAGCCCCAATTATCTTTTTTAGGTACACTTTTCCCGGCTCTTCTTATTATCATATCAGTAAACATTTAAAACACAGTTACAAACACATCTCCCCTCACTCAATTTTTTTTAATAGCTCTTCCTTAAACCAAGATTGTTACTACAGCCAAAAGCCCCTTGATGTTTAGCACTCTAGTCCTGTCCTTCCTGGTGCCATATTCCCTTTGGATTTTTTTTAGAGCAACTTTATTGAGGCATATCAATATACACCAAACA
The DNA here is from genome assembly GCF_023851605.1 of Tamandua tetradactyla. Lineage (NCBI taxonomy): Eukaryota > Metazoa > Chordata > Mammalia > Pilosa > Myrmecophagidae > Tamandua > Tamandua tetradactyla. The sequence goes on along the minus strand of NC_135327.1, from coordinate 127,955,627 downwards.
TGCAACTACTTTAGTTGCACCTTTTGCTAACTTTTGACAAATGTATGCACCTGGGTACTCAAGGATGTACAACATTTCCATCACCCGGGGCCCATCCCAGGCAACCTCAAACCCTACCACAGGCCTTTCTGGCTTCCGTAATACAGCACTCCTTCAGTTTAAATGGAAAATTCTCTGCTCTATTCAGAAGGCTGGGTTTTCCCCAGTGGTCTTTCCTCTGCCCATAAAATTCCTCTTTGCCCGCAACCCTAAAGGAATAACAAGTTGCCCAACAATTTCTATTCATTAATCCCTCTTTAAGTTTAAACATCACATCTTCAATCATTTAGAATAGTTCCTGGTCACTTATAAAGTACTTAACAAGTTTTAGTTTTATTATTTTAGTGCGCTGTTAGTTGTTAGTTTGAAGAATAAGATTCTTCTGCTATCAAATCTTGGAAAAATAGATTAGTGCTCTGGACAATTTTTCAAAAATTAACAAAAAGACAATGAGACAGTTCTGATGAGTGTATGTTGCTCCTTCTAACAATTTCCTGAATCTAGAAATAGAGTTCCTTGTTTTTCTTTAGTTTATCTTGGTTAATGAATTTCCTAAGATGTCATCAAAGGTAAGACCTAAAGAAAAATAAATAGATCATTTTACAGATGTATCTACAGTTGTAAAGCTGCCCCAACTATGTGTTACTATTACTCTCCCAAGGAATTAGGCTCTGTCTTAGCCACTGAACTGGTATGCTCTGGATAGAAGAGGAGGAGAAGGTAATTATTTTGCTGGGGCTTATACATTATCCTTTATCTACTACCATTTATCTATGGTTGAGATTAGGTGCCTTTCTTTCTTTTTCCCCCCAGTGACCTATTAGGGCTGTCTTAATCAGACCAACCATAGTACTGGGTCCATTCTGTCAAAGCTACACAGATTCCAGCTTGATCTCTAATTAAATACCAATCATTAATTCAGGTCTGCTTCCTTGGTGAGAAGGTCCTTTTGGAAGTAATGAATCATAAAACTCAAAGAAGACAGTTAAAGGACCAACTAATGCCCCTATTAAAGGAAAAGTGAGGCAAGTCATTTTAGCCAGGATGTGAGATTAAACTTTGCAATTGAAAAACAATTTCCTTTTTAAAGAAAAACTAAGGAAGTTTCACAGAATGACTCTGAATAACATCTGACTATTTATTCTAACTTGAGAGAAAAGTCAATAATGTGTTATTTTCATGATTTATGTGATTGCTATTCATGAGCTCCCCAAAGACCTTTTCTAGCCTGGAAATAGTCATCTGTTTGTTAAAATTTTAAAGAATCAGGACATGTATTGTTTTATATAAAAGTCTCTTCAAGATGATAAAAAAAAGTATGCTATTGATTTAATCATGGTTTTCTTAAAACATTTTACTTCCAAATATGTTATTACATTCATGATTCTAATGATATCTTTAATTACATTTTCTGATTATAAACATCTCAATTGACTTTGTACTTTTTAGATTTGTCATATATTAAATACATTTCTAAACTGTATATATCAGATGTTTGAAGAAAGCTAGTTAAGCTGCTATCACCTGATTTATAATTTTATAATTTTTTATGTGCCCACTGACATTTTACCACATTACTGCACTGGCATGATTTGTTTAATGAATGTAGCCAAATGAAGCTCAGAGGGAAAGAGAAATTGCTGCAGGTACTTCTAGAGAATTGTTACAAACCAAATCACACTTGAATATTACTAAAAAGGAGTTAGAAAAAGGCTTGTGTTGCCAAAGGGCATTAGGGAGCCCAAATTGTGTAATTAAAGTATTCATGTTGGTCAAATTTACTGGAGCACAAATTGATCCATGGTAAGAATGAAAAGTTATATTTTTTAAAAGCCTTGTCGAGTTGAACTATGCATAACAATTTTCTCTGAAGTAGTGTTTTGAACATAGAGCATCAGAGTCAGGTACGTGTTATCATGCATGTAAATATAATTTTCTTTCAAAAATTCAATAGCAACAATTGCAAGCTCTGATTTGTCTACATAGTAAAAGGTATCAGTTTGTATCATGGAACTGAAGAAAGATGACTAGAAAAGGATGTAAAGAGCTTGTCCAGCTGAAGTCCCACCCTCAATGGGAAAACTAATAGTCAAACTACTTATTGACTAATTTTTTCTATTATTTTAATAATAAATTTGCTCTTAACTACAATACATGTTCAAATGAGAAACTTTGGAAAATAAAAAAGCATCCAGTTATGTAAACATACAAAAATACAAATGGTTTAAAATTCAACTACTTAAAGATACCATAATTTTTCATTTAATTCATTTTATCTAGTTTGAAATTTATTTTTCAACATATTATAATCTTATAATCATTTTTTTTTGTATGCTGTATAGCAGGATCACATTTCATTCTTTTTCCATGTAAGTATCCCGTTATTGCAGCACCATTTGTTGAAGGCTGTTTTTGGTTAGTTGGTTGGTTTCTTTGTTTGGGAAGTGCATGGGCTGGGAATTGAACCCTGGTCTCCTGCATGGCAGGTGAGAATTTTACCACTGAACTACCCTTGCATCCCCAACCATTTGTTTTTATAGCTTTTTTTTTAAAAACTTAATGTGTTGTTAAAATTTCCTTGCTTCTTTTTTAAACTTTTATTTTGAAATAATTTTGATTCATAAAGTTGTAAAAATACCATTTTCCACATCCTACATTTTCCATATCTCTTTAACCCAAATGCTCTCAATGATAACATCTTACATAACTAGAGTACAATGATCAAAACCAGGAAAGTGATATTGTTAGACTTTTATTAACTAATCTTAACTGACCTACGTATCTTATTTGGATTTCGACTAGTTTTTACATGCATTTGATAGTTTTTGGTATATGTGTCAAACATGTGTCTAATATATATTCTCTGTATCTTCTAATGAATAAAATTGCACATATTTTCATCCGTTTAAGGGCCATTTTTATGTATTTTTCTGTTGAGTGGTTGTTCATGTCTTTTGCCCATTTTTCTATCTAGTTTACAGATAAATCTTCTCTCAAATTTTAAGAGTTGGTTTTGTTTTAAATTAGGCATATTGACCCTTTTTCTCCCAATTTGTTGGTTGTCTTTTGACTTGCTATTTTCTCCCAATTTGTTGGTTGTCTTTTGACTTTGCTTACATGTAATTTTTAAATAACAGCTTTATTTGAATATAATCCACATATCTTATAATTGACTGATTTAACACATACAATTCAATATTTTTTAGTACTGTCACAGTTTTGAAACAATCATCACAATCAATGTTAGAACATTTTCATCATTCAGAAAAAAAACTCCATAGCCATTAGTAGTCGCTCTCTCTACCGCTTCCTGCCCCAATTCCCCCAATCTCTCAGCTGAGACAACCATTAATCTACTTTCTGTCTCTATGGATTTTCCTATTCTGAAGATTTCTCCTTACATCTTTAATTAGTCATGTATACACGATTTTTTTTAAATGGTCACATTATAGTCTATGGTAGTAAATCCTCAATATTTATTTATGCAATCAGTGATTATCAAAATTCAGGCTTTATCAAAATTTTCACATAATATAAATACTTTTGATGAACCTCCTAATGGATTTATTGCAACTTTTCTATTCATATTCTAAAGATAAATGTTAAGACATATTGTCTGGTCAAAGGGCAAGTACATTTTTTTCTCTTTTCTTCAAACATTTTTTATTATGAAGTGTATATACAAAAAAGCAATACATCCAAAGCACATTGCAACAAGTAGTTATAGAACAGATTTCAGAGTTTGGTATGGGTTACTGTTCCACAATTTTAGGTTTTTCCTTCTAGCTGCTCCAAGAGACTGGAGACTAAAAGAAATATCACTATGATTATTCAGCAGTCAAACTCATTTGTTAAATTCTGTCTTCTCTGTTATGACTCCTTTTCTTTTGATCTTTCTCCCAATATTTAGAAGTATTTGGGCTCTGCCCTTTCTAACTTTTTCATTTTGGAAAGGGGTGTTGACAGTATGGCATGGGAGATGGAACTAGCTGATGTTCTGGAGAGACTGGCCCCTCTGGGTTTCAGGATTTATCTGGCCTAAGAACCCATCTGGAGTTTGTAGGTTTCTGGAAAGTAATCTCTGTACATGAAACTTTTGTGGACTCTCAGAGCCCTGGGTGTGCTTTAGAGTTAACAAGAATGGTTTTGGTTGGGGCTTGGCAAGCCACAGTAATTAGTAATATCTAGCTAAAGCTTGTATAAGAGTAGCCTCCAGAACAGCCTCTCTACTCTATTTGAACTCTCTTAGGTACTGATACCTTACTTCATTACATCTTTCCCCCTTTTAGTCAGGAAGGCATTGTTGATCCCATGGTGCCAGGGCCAGGCTCATCCCTCCAAGTTGTGTCCCATGTTGCCAGGGAAACTTTCACACCTAAATGTCATTTCCCATATCGAAGGAAGGGTCATTACTAGGCAGGTACTTTTTTTTTTTTTTTAGATCAATATACTACAATTTTTATTTGTCCTTTTTGGAGTTGTCCTTTTTTTTTTAATACACACTTTATTTTTTATTGATAAACAAAAACAACATACAAACATGAACATTCTTAACATACAAACATTTCATACATGGTGTACAATCAATGGCTCACAATATCATCACATAGTTGTGTATTCATCAACATAATCATTTTTTAGAACATTTGCATCACTCTAGAAAAAGAAATAAAAAGAAAAAAGAAAAAAACTCATACATGTCATACCCCTTACCCCTCCCTCTCACTGATCACTAGTATGTCCATCTACCCAATATATTTTAACCTTTGTTCCCCCTATTTTTTCTATACCCCTTACCACTCCCTTTCACTGATCACTAGTATTTCTATCTACTCAATTTATTTGAACATTTGTTCCCCTTATTAATTTATTTTTAATCCATATTTTTTACTTATCTGTCCATACCATAGATAAAAGGAGCACCAGACACAAGGTTTTCACAGTCACATAGTCACATTGTGAAAACTGTATCATTATACATTCACCTTCAAGAAACATGGCTACTGGAATACAGCTCTATAGTTTCAGGCCTTCCTTCTAGTCTCTGTAATACACCTTAAACTAAAAAGTTTATATCTATATAATGCATAAGAATAGCCACCAGGATAACCTCTCGACTCTGTTTGAAATCTCTCAGTCATTGACACTTTGTTTTTATCATTTCTCTCTTTCCCCTTTAGGTTGAGAAGGTTTTCTCAATCCCCTGATGCTGAGTCCCAGCTCATTCTAGGATCTCTGTCCCAGGTTACAACCCTGGGAGTCATGTTCCACGTAGAGAGTGGGAGGGCAGTGAGTTTGCTTGCTGTGTTGGCTAAGAGAGTGTTAGGCCACATTTGAGCAACAAAGAGGTTCTCTGAGGGTGACTCTTAGGCCTAATTCCAAGTAGGCTCAGCCTATCCTTTGTGGGGACAAGTTTCATATCAACAAACCCAAAGATTGAGGGCCCAGCGCAAGGTTTTCCATCCCCACTGCCTGTGATAACATCAGGAATTCTCCAAAGGGGAAGTTGAATTTTCCCCCTTCCTCATCATTCCCCTAAGGGGATTTTGGGCAGGTACATTTTAAAAGTTTTTTTGTCACACCTTCCAAAAATCTTTTCGAAAGATGTTTCCAATTTGAATTTCTGTCAGTAGTGTATGATAGTTCCTGAATCTTTATAATAAGCTAGAATTAGAGATTTTTAAATGGTTTTATTTGGAAGGTGCCTCTAACTCTTTGATTAATATAGATTCTAAACTTCCTCAAATATATTGGATAATTGTGTTATGGACTACCTATTCCTGCTCTTTGCCCATTTATAATTCAAGTGTTAGTTTCTAATTGATTCTGAATAGTTCTTATATATGAAATATATTAACAGATTTTCTGTCATATATGTTGGCATTTTTCTCCATTTGTTGTCTCTTTTAAGTTTGTTTTTGCTCTTTATGTTGCATGACCTTTTTAAAAATTTATAGTCAAATGTATTGGTTTTTTTTTGGTTTTAATCTAAGAGTACATATCATATGTTTATGTATACATTGAAGAAAATGTGTTTTATAATGTTCATGCTTTTGCTTTTACATTTTCCCTGTTAATATATGTGAAATTTATTCACTTGTTTGAATATTAAGAGGAACTTGATAATTAACTTAAGAATTAACCATTTCTGTCATGTGCATTCTATAGAAGGTAGCGATGATGTATTTCAGCAGGATTATGGACTAGTCCTGCTCTGAAGAGACAACATTGAAAATTGTCCAGTACCCTCCCATCCCACAAATATCAAGTTTATTACATTGTATTTGTTGCTATTTAAGGTTATCTAAATAAGCACATCACTAAACATTTTTGCTAATATAGGATCTCATACATTAACCATCAATTCTTTTTCACCTTAGGGCATATAGTAAAATTTTGTCTTAAAACGGTTAAGACAATCATTGTATCTTCTATCCAAATTAATTTGAATGGAATGTGAAATTGATTTGAATGTGTATTAGGAAAATGAGGGAGGATACCTTGTCTTAGATACTGAAGGGAAATCACAGAACTCTGGACCTAAACTACATATTCTCCTTCTAGAACCACGAAGACAAAAATGGAGCTATTTTTAGTTTGTTTGATTTTCCGTTTTGCTCCAGGTCTATGATTAGACTACAAATAATCTTGGTCCCTCAACAAGTCAAGAGAAAGATTATTATGCAATTAGAGTCACTTGCCTGGGGTCCTCTAAATCAGTCATTTTAAGTGTTACATGACTTTAGTCATTGCTGCTTGTAATTTCCCTTAGGCTGAACCCAGCTACATTTTCACCCAGTGGAGAAAGCAAAACAAAGCAATATGGACACAGAAATAGACCTTCTCATGCCAGAATGCCCTTAGGGACAGACCTGATGAGCTAGACCGAAGAAGCATAGCCCCTCCCCATCTGATCTCCCAGCTTTGTGTCTGGTCTAGTCATTTCTTGAACCACGAGCTCTGAGGAAATTAGGCTGCAGCCTCAGTTTGAAACTAGATCAGTGTTATTAGTGCACTGAGGCCTAGCCAATTCCAATGGTCCATTTAGCACCAAGCTCTGATAATTTTTATTGAATGCTTTTATTTTTTAACCTGAGGGAATTTTTACTTGAACAGTACAAATTTGCAAATTCAAAATACCCATCTTTCAATATTTTCTTTCTGCTTTCTTTGGCCATCCTATCTTCCTCTTTTTAAAACACAGTTTTAATGGTCATGCTAAATAAATCCATTTAAAGGACTAGAAGGAAAAAAAGCTTGCTTCTGGTACTGCATTTATCTGCTTTTTCTGACTTTAGGAAGTTTAAGGATGCAATCTTGACTACCTGTAGGATTTTGAGGAAATTCCTTAACCTTTCTGATTTTATTTTCCTCATCTATAAAATAGGTTGAAAGCTGTGCCCTGTGTATGTTTCAAGGCAGCACTCAGGATTGAGGTACTTCAGTTAGATATTTTTTTAAGTGATTAACAGTTACCTGGAATTTTGCTAGGGAAGTAAGATATTAAAATGAAGAAAGTAGGAAGTCAGGAACTCAGCCTTCAAGAAGTTGTAGGACCAATTAAGGATATAATGAAATCTAGTCTGAGGGTTTGGCTGATTCAATTTCATTATATATGCTAATAATCTAATGGAGGCAATCAGTTGTCATCCTATTAGAATGTTTGTTTCATCCTTCAATTAATGTAGATTTGATTAATTTCACTGAGATAGCCAAGTTTAAAAGTGGAGTTTGTTTGTAAAACAACAACCAAAAAGAAAAGAAAAAAAGCTTAAGAATCATTGATTTTGTGTTTTAGTATGAGTTTATTTCACTCGGATGAGGGAACTGAGGGCCAGAGACTTGAGGTCAATTTCTCAGGATATTAGTGAAAGACCAGGGCTGGCTCACGCCTCTTAATTGACTTCTGTGCCATCACACAGTCCCACACTTAAACCAAAACACTGATTTGTTTTTTCTATCAGAAGTACTATTGAGAAAATGAGTCATATTTCAGGTAAAGAGTACAATTTTTTAAAAATCACAGAAAGAGAGCTGATAACTTCTTCTCTAGGAATGAGCATCTGTTTAGTTGTTAAAAACACAGCCTGCTAGTATTTGAAGTATAGGTTTAAATGGGAGGATAGAATGAGGAAGAAGATGGACTTTAGAAAGTAAGGGTACTCTGAGAGTAAATGGCTGTTCTATGCAGGAAAAAACTTTCTTTTTGAAAGAGTTATAAACATAAAATTTATAAATATTATGTTAGCCAAATACAATTGTAATAATATAAATATGGCAAAAAGGAGTGTAGGATATGTTACGAGTAGCTTTTTAGTTGTGTCAATAACAGATATCAAAGCCCAAGAATTTAGCTATAGACCTGAAATTATGTATTCATATGATAAACCAATCACATTTATCAGCAGGGTTTTCAGAATTCCAGTGTAGTGGGAAAATGAAATTGATAGAGTTTCTTATTTGGGGTATTGGTATTAAGGCTTTCACATTTGTCAAAACCTATTGAACAGAATACTTAAAATGTACGCATTTATTGTGTATAAATTATATCTGATAAAGTAGATTTAACAAAGTATTAACTCAAGTTGAAACTTGATGTTGTATGCGTGCCAGATGAGCCGTTTCCAAACAATCTGATTTTCGTCATTCAGTCTCCTAGTTCCATTTATTTTGGTCACTAGAAATGTAGCCCATGGGAAATAGTGCTATAAAAGTAATAAAAGAGATGATGAAATATTTACTTGCAAAATGCCTTAGAACAATATTTATAAAATTTTATATCCTATGAAAGGTACTAGCTCTCCATGGAGTTCAGCAAAAGCATTTTTTAAAAAGAATTAATGTACCTATAGAAAAGACTTTCATTGTACTCTCACCCCTGAACTGTACTACATTGCTCAGATTGTTTTAATCAATTGGGCTTTTATTTCATTAAATAAATAATGAAATAAAATTATCTACTCATAAATAATTTTTAAAGTAATTAAAATTAGTTTAAAATAATTTTAAAAATGGAGTTCACATTGCATCAACATTTCTAATGGTAATAAAATTATATGCTATAAAAAAACTCAAACAGAATACTGTAACACACTGCTTTAAATTTGAGAGATTAATATGAATCCATATCATAAAATGAAATGTTTTCTGACCCTGTCATTGAAAGTTTCATAAAATGGCAACAGAAGCAGTTACATCTTCATACTATCAGTACTCACATATACCCCTTTGTGCCCAGATTTTGATTTTTAATTCTGGTTACAAAAATTGAACTGGTACTTTTTTTTGCAAAGAGCTGATACAATTCTTGGGACAGAGATAATTCAGAGTGAGCATAGAACTTTCTATTATTGCCAACAAGAAAGAAGGCTTTTAAAAACCTCAGGTCTGTTACTAAACAGACAAAGGAGCCAGATGAAGGGGCTTGCCACTGGCTGAGAGATAAAATAAAAGTTTAAAATTGTAGTTGTAGATAATTGAAAAAGGGAAGTCCATAAAAGACCATGAGTTCAAACTGAAAACTCAAAGAAAACTTAAAATGTGCAATGGGGTATTGTAAAGCCCAGTAAAGAATAAACAGTAGCTTCTTTGGTTTTATGGCTTTTATTAAAGTAGCATAGAAGATAGATGTAGACCCCCTTTATATATACAAAGATATCTCTATCTTTGTTTCAGCATTTAAATATAAATATGTATATATTTAAATATTGAAAATGCCACTAATAAACAAGAAGACAATAAATGCCTAAGAGAAGAATCAAATATCAGTAGTTTGAGTTCACTTTCCTATATATGTAGATTGTATGTGTGTTTAGTCAGAGTCCGTAAGAAAGAGTAAAGAGGACTGGTTTTGAGTGGGCTGAACATTCTTTGAAAAGGTAGGTGCTCAGACAGCAACAGGTCATTATAGCAGACGCCTGCTTACCGGATAATCCAGCACATTATAACGAGGTAGAAAGTGCATCATGTGATCAACTCTGGTACTCAAACATATTGATGAATTAACGTCATGGTTTAGGATGATAATTTATTCAAATGTTCCAAAGCTTAAATTACAAGGTGACATTCAAACCTTTATTTTCTGGTAGATAAAGTGGTTGGATGACCATTTCAATAATTTTCTTAAAGCCAATGCAAATTTTGAATCGTAATAAAAGTCCAAGTAACTATGTTACGGAACCAAGGCTCACTGTCCAGCAGACACAGAGGCCAACACTATGACCATTGGGATTTTGAGGAAAAAAAAGTCTTATTGTTAGGTAGGCTGGCAAGGAGACAGGAGGCAAGGCTCAAATCTCTTTCCCTGATCTGAGAACTAAGGGAAGTTTTATGGGAATGGGCAGTAGCAGGTGGGGACAGAAGTGGGACTTCTGATTTGGCATAGTTCAATTGGTTAATTATAGGGTTGTTTGTATGTGTTAGATTGGATTTTAGGCGAGATCTTCCTTCTTGAATGACCTCACACATTTGATTTACTTCCACTACCTCCTTGTCCTCATAATCTTGGTTCCAAGAGAGGTAAACTTTTTTCCTTGTGTCTCAAATACCTTCTAAAAGACAGAGTCTGTATTTCTGCACATGCTTCGGTTATATGACTTGCAATTAAGCTTGGCTACCTGAAAAACAAACTCAGAAGAAAAGGTTATGGGGAAAGAGGAAATCTCCACAAACTGGTGTTAGCCTGCCTATGGTTTCAAACTGCACAAGTCTGATGAGTTGGGTAGTATTGACAATTTCAAAAGTTAGAAACATATGGTTTCTACAAATGATGTGAAAGGATTTGATGTGTAAGTCCCATGATGCAACAAATTGGATCACTTTGGAATACATAAAGAATCACTTAGTTATCGAATTAGAACTAGCAATTTCAAACTGTGGTGGAAGTCTTTCTGTTTCTGAATCCACCAAAATTATTGTCACACTAGGAAGTTACTGAAATAAATACTTAAAATACTGCCCTCAAGAAGGAATAAGACTAAGACTAATAATATAATAGCAATATAAATAAATAAACACAGATGTCCTGAGTTTTCTCTCTCTGTACAATTTTTTCTTTTCCAACAGTCTGCCCTGTGAACACTTAGTCAGCTGGATTTTGTCTTTTCAACTCTGTAAGTCCTTCAGCCCTGCCTTATTTTTATCTTATTTATTTATTTTTGGTTGTTGTTGTTCCTATGCTATGTCCTTGAAACTCTCTCAAAGCAGTGAACTGGGGCAGTCCCAGGGTTAGCTTCATTTATTCCTCTTCTCTCAGGGACCACTATCATTTGCTGGCTAATGCCCAATGTTTGCAAACTATCATTTCATTTAATTTGTCTGTATTTAAAAAAAAAAACAAAACAACTTTTGTTGCTCAGATAGCAGGGTAAATCCAGTCCCTATTAATCCATCTTGGTTGTAAGTAGGAGAGTTGATATCTGTTTAAAAGTCTTTGTGATGAAATGGGAGGTACACATGAAACATTTCAGTTGCCAAATGCCAAAAAACAATTGTTATATCAAGTAAAAGTACTTGTGTACTTGTTTGACTTGAGAGCTAAACACCCTTTATTCATGGAACACAAATTTTACTTGAAAGAACTGATGAAAAAATATGGTTATTCATGCTTGGCAAGCATTTTCTTAACAATGGAAGTATTGATAAACAAATACATAGAGACAAAAAGTAGACATCAGGTCACCAGGGACTAGAATGGGGCAGGATGGGGAGTTACTGCTTAATGAGTACAGGGTTTCTGTTTGGGGTGATGAAAACATTATGATAATGTATGACGACGATAGCACTAGACTGTGTTTGTAGTTAATATTACTGATTTGTATTCATGTGAGTGATTAAAATGGAAAATTTTGCATTGGGTATGTGTTAAAACAATAACTTTTTTTAAATGAGGAAGAAATGAGCCCATCACTTCAAGGGAAAGCTACTGATAGTACTTGTTGCCAATGGCAGAATTTGAACTTTCAAGAGAGAAATAGAAATTTGGAAAATTTGTGAAAGGCATGGTGAGCTGGGAAATTCCCAATAACTACAGACCTTTCTGAAGAGGGTGTTGATGATTTTAACAAATGTGTATTTCTATTGCTTAATGAAATGTGTTAATATATGGAAGAACCATGTATCTCAGAAGAACAATATTTATCAAATGATCGATGTTTGAAAATTATGGAAAAGTAAAAGACTCAAAGTACAAAATAGACCATTTAATGTAACAGTATAATTTAACAGAGTTTGACAATGTTCATTGATTTGGTTTTCAGATTGAACCTTGAAACAAGCTTTAATAAATCATCACGTCAAGTTTTGATGTAGTACCAAAGAACAACAACCACAATTATTTGAAAATGTTATTAAAATACTCCTCTTAGTTCCAACTACATATATGTGTGTGAATGAATTTTCTTCAGACACTTCAATCAAAAAAACATATCGTAACAGCTTGAATTCAAAAGCAAATACGAGAATTCAGCTGTCTTCTTTTGAGCCAGACATTAAAATGATGTGCAAAAACATAAAACAACACTCCTCTTATCATTAATTTTTTTGGTGAAGATATAATTATTACCTTAAATATATAATTTCTTTTAGCATGTAATATTTTTATTATTGGTATTCATAAATGAATTTCTATATTTTAAGTTTTTCAATTTTAATTTATCAGTAAATAGTGATAAATTTAGTAATTTTAAACAAAAGCTGTTTACCATTCTTAAAAATTTTTGAGATTACAAAGGGACTCAGACCAAAAAGGTTGAGAACCTCTTCTCTAATCATTATGTTATTGTATGTAGATATATCTAACATCTTTTCAAGCATTTAATATATGCCAGGTATTTTTTAACCTTTCTGAATACACTCTTTTTTAATTCTCACAATGTGACAAGAAGTACCATCATAATCCCCTTTATAGAGGTAAAGAAAATGAGCTGTACTCGCTCTCTCTAAGCCCAACTCTGCAAGTGAAATCATTGCCCTCCCCCATAAGTAAGACATGACATCCAGGGGTGAAAATCTCCCTGGCGACGTGGAAGATGTCTCCCAGAGATGAATCCAGACCTGGTACCATGGGATCAACAATTCTATCCTGACCGAAAGGGGAAAAAATGTAACTAACAAAGTATCAGTGGCAGAGAGAGTCCACATAGAGTTGAGAGGCTACTCTGGAGGTTGCTCTTATACAAGTTTCAGTTAGACCTTGCTACCTCTCATAATCTGCCAATCCCCAACCAGGACCATTCCAGCCAGTCCTAAAGAACACCTATGGAAATATGTAAGAATCCACAAGGATTCCATCCACTAGAGTAACTTTCCAGAAACCGACAACCTCCAGATGGGTCCTTGGTCGAGATTAGTCCTGAAACCTAGCCCAGCCTCTCCAGAACATCAGATAGTTCCTTCTTCCTACCCCATATTAGTGACAGACCCTTCCAATATCAAAAATTTAGAATTGCCATAGCCCAAATACCCTTAAAGAGAGGGCTGGAAGGATCAAAGGTGATGGTGGAATTATACAGAGAAATAGGATTTAACAAATGAATGTGAATGATGAACATTAAATTGATATCTCTTTTAGTTTCCAGTATTTTAGAGCATTTAGAAGTAAAAACCTAAAATTGTGGACTTGTAACCCATGTCAAACTCTGAAATACATTCTACAACTAACTGTGGTGCTGTGCTTTGAAACCCCCTATTATTTATTTATTTTTACTCATCTGTCCACACACTGGATATAGGAAGTGTCAGTCACAAGGTTTTCACTATCACACTGTCACACTGTAAAAGCTATACAGCTATGCAATTATCCTCAAGATTCAAGGCTACTGGATTACAGTTCAGTGGTTTCAGGCATTTCCCTCTAGCTACTCTAATACACCAAAAAACTGAAAAGGGATATCTATATAATACATAAGAATAACCTCCAGAATGAATTCTCAGCTCTATTTGAAATCTCTCAACCACTGAATCTTTATTTTGTTTTATTTCTTTTCCCCGTTTTTGTCGAAAAGGCCTTCTCAATCCCACAATGCCAGAGCCAGGGTCATCCCATGGAGCCAGGTCCCACATAACCAGGGAGATCCCATGGCACCAGGTCATGTTCCATTTAGGAGGGAGGGCACCTGCTGAATTGGTTTACAGAGACAGCCCATATCTGAGCTACAGAAAAAGTTCTCTAGAGGTAATTCAGGCATAAATACATGTAGTCTTAGCTTCTCTTTTGCAGCAATAAATTTCATAAGGGCAGGCTCTAACATAGAGGGCCTATTAAATTGGTAGTCCCCAAATGCTTATGAGAATATCGGTAATTCCTCAGGTGTGGAAGTTTAATATTTCCACATTTTTCCCAGTGCCTCAAGGGGATTTGTAAATACTTTTTTATCTTCTGCCAAGATTTTTCTGGGATCTTTCAGGGCATCATACTAACCTGTATGAACCAACAAGATTGAACTCCATATTCAAGGTTCCATGTAATTACTGTGTTCATTCTAAAAATACAGGCTAAATTAGATAGTTTGCTACAGAAAATATAAATTTTGCACCAAATGAACATCTCTTCCTTTGGTCTCACTCAGAAGTTGAAGTTTTAAAATACAGTCAGTATCATCCTTTATCCTATATTCTGATTTACATAGTCCTAACCAGAGCAGCTTCACTGATATTTCTAACTGAAGTTTGATCTGATTTTCAGCTTTTCCTACCAGTTCCTGTATTGGTTAATGTTGACTTTCACAGCTGCAGAGCTCTATGTCTGAGTCTCAGGTATCACACAGGTAACTGAAGTTCCAGGGAACAACTAGGTTATACACAAAGAGCTCGGCATCTCAGAATTTAGAAATAACAGTTATGACGCAGGAATAGATGTGACTGCTATAAGAGCTTACAATCTAGAAACCTTTACAATAAGCTTTCCCCTGATACCCTATGCTCTTGAATTGAATTCTCAGAGTTTGCACATTATAGTTAAATCATGTTAATGAGGCATTATAATATCTGTCTTTTCATTTCTGGCTTATTTAATTCAACACATTGTCCTCAAGATTCATTCAACTAGTTGCATGCCTCACAACTTTATTTCTCCTTGTAGCTGCTCGATAGTCTATTGTATGTTACATCATAGTTTGTCCTTCCTTTCATCAGTCGATGTTCCCTTGGGCTACCTTCATCCATTGCAAAACATGAATACTGCTGCCATAAACAGCAGTGTGAAAATGCCCCCTCATGTCCTTGCTTTCAGTTCTTCCAAGTATATACCTAATAACAGGTTTGCAGGATCAAATAGCAACCCTACACTTAGCCTCCTGTGGAACCACTACACAACTCCAGAGGGGCTGCTCCATTCTACTTCCCTGCAACAGTGAATAGGCTTATGTGGTTTTTCACATTTTCTCCAACATTTTTTTATCTTTATTTTTAAAGTTTTATTCACTCACAATTAATTCCATCCCAAGTGAACAATCAGTGGTTCCCAGTATGAACATATAGTTATGCATTCACCACCACAATCTATATGAAGACATTTTTTCTACAAAGAAAGAGGAGGAGGAAAAAAAAGGGAGGATAAAAAAATGAAATAAAATTTTGGAGGCAGAACTATGGTTTAGAGTGTGACCTTTTGATTAGGTTCTTTCCATGGATATGTGACCCATCCAGTTGTGGGGGGAATCTTTTGATTAGGTGGTTTCCATGGAGATGTGTCTCTGGCCATTCAAGGTGGGTTTTAATCCACTTACTGGAGTCCCTTAAGAGGGAACCATTTTGAAAAAAGCTTCAGTCAGAGATGAACAACAAACAATCAGACATGTTTGGAGGTGCAGAAGGAGAATGCCCTCGGAGAAGCTGTTTGAAACTAGAAGCCAAAAAACCAGCAGATGTCAGCCATGTGCCTTCCCAGCTGATGGAGGTGTTCCAAATGCTCTTGGCCTTGCTTGAGCCAAGGTATCTGCCTCTGGATGCCTTAGTCTGTACATTTTAATGGCCTTCAAACTGTAACCTTATAATTTAATAAATCTCCTTTACAAAAGCCAGTCTATTTCTGGTATATTGCATTCCAGCTGCATTAGCAAACTAAAACAATTACTAATAACTATATACCCTAGTTTGCACTGATGACATTTTGCCCATATACTATCCCATTTTTAACATCTTGAACTGTTGATATTCATTCATTCTCCCTCATGCAAAAGCATTCTGGGTTTTTACAATCAGTCCTATTGAACATTCTGTACTCATTCAGCTTCAAATGCCCACTTTTTACCCTCTATCTCCTGATAATCTGTGTTCTTGAAAGTAACTCTCATAGTTCACTCATTAATGTTAGTTCAGGTTAGTAAGACCATACAGTATTTGTCCCTTTATTTCTGGCTAATCTCACTCCACATAATGTCATGAAGTTTCATCCATGCTGTTACAGGCATCATGATTTTATTCTGATAGATCATATCTCATTTTTTCTCTCTTTTACCCTTACTGATAGTCTTCATTCCTACACTCTTTCCAGACCTGTCTCCTTTCTTTTCCTATCTGTCTATAGTGCTCCCTTTAGAATGTCTTGTAGAGCAGGTCTCTTGTTCACAAATGCTCTCAGTGTCTGTTTGTCCCTGAGAATATTTGAAACTTTCTCTCTTTTTGAAGGACAGTTTTGCTGGATATAGAATTTTTGATTTGCAGTTTTTTCTTTTATTATCTTACATATATCATACCACTGCCTTCTCATCTCCATGGTTTCTGCCGAGATATCTGCACAAAATCTCCTTATGGTTCCCTTATATGTGATGGATTGCTTTTCTCTTACTGTTTTCAGAATTCTCTCTTTGTTTTAGGCATTGGAAAATCTGATTAGTAAGTGTCTTGGAGTAGGTCTATTTAGATCTATTTATGGAATGCTGAGCTTCTCGATCTGTAATTTTTTATCTTTCAAAAGAGATAGGAATTCAGTTATTCTTTCTGTCCCTTTCCCATCTTGCCTCCTTTTGGGTCACCCATAATATGGATATTTGTATGCTTCATGCTGTTATTCAATTCCCTGAGACCCTGCTTATATTTTTGCATTCTTTTCCCTGTCTGTTCTTTTGTGTGTTGGATTTCAGATGCCCTGTCCTCTAGTTCTCTAGTCCTTTCTTCTGCTTCTTTTCATCTGCTATTGTAATACTCCATTGTGTTTTTGTTTTTACTATTGTGCCTTTCATTCCCATAAGTACTGCCATTTGTTCTTGCTTGTTTGTTTGTTTTTTGCATGGGCAGGCACCGGAAATTGAACCTGGGTCTCTGGCATGGGAGGCAAGAACCTCTGCCTGCTGAGCCACCATGGCCCACCCTCCCATTTGCTTTTTAAGCTTTTAAGTTCTTCTTTATGGCCCAATGTCTTCTTTATATCCTTCATCTCTTTTAGTATATATTCTCTCAGTCCTTTCATTTGACTTTTGAATTGAGTTCACACGCTTATTTGAACATCTTTAATTATTTATTTCAACTCCCATAACTCATTTGAAATTTTTTTTTTGTTCCCTGACCTGGGCCATATCTTTATTTTTCCTAGTATGACTCATAATTTTTTTTGCTGGTGTCTAAGCTTCTGATTTCTTTGATTATTTTATTCTAGCAATCATTTTCACTCTTTTACCTAGGGTTTCCTTGCTGATTTTCTATCTCTTCTTTGGAATCCAATTCAACTTATTCTAGACCTCCAGTATAGCTTCTGTTTAATTGATCAGAAATTTTCAGCTCTTGTTTTTCTGGTTCTTCCCCTGCCTATAAGGAACCTTTTTTTTTTTTTTTATGAGGAGGGTATCTCCAGATATGATTGACCCCAATCAAATTTTCCCAGACAAGGGAGACCTGGGTTTCAGGAGGAGGGTGTAATCAGTATCAAGTTTCCCTGAGGATGAGATTTAGCAGGCTGTCTGACTTTCCTGTGGAACGTCTGGATTCTGTGCTTTTCCTATCCTGCCCAGCAGGTGGTGCATGTCAGGTTGCAGTTCCCCATAGGTGTGAAGTGGTATGGTGGCTTTAATTCTCAGCTGCCCCTGTCCCTGCCAGGTTTATGGTTGAGACAGAGGTTGAGGTGGAGGGCAAGTTTAGGCATTTCTGATTCCCAGCCCTTGGGTCTGAAATCTCTGAAGGAGGGCTGCCACTTAAACTGGTCCTCACATTACCTTTTCTTGGTGAGGATACACCCTTTAGAGAATTATTTCCTTTACTTTGTTTGTTAATTTGTCTCTCAGACCTATATTAACCACACCCTTGCCTAGGTCAATGCTGACAATTGAGAATGCCTGAGGCTTTCTCTGATAAACTTCTTAGAATACTTTTAAAAAGTAAGAGAGAAAACAATAAAATCCCTTTGCAGAGCCATTCTGCAGCTGCCAAGTTTTGCCAGCCAATAGCTGGAGATGTTACCCGGCTCTATGTGCCCCTTTTCTTAGGGTATAGTACTTTTCCAGTAATCTGACTTCAGCTAATTCCAGAAGCCTCCAATTCTTTTGTTTCTTTGCTTGATTTTTTTTTCTTTATCAGCCCTTCTCCTCTCTGCCAAGAGAGACCTCAGGGTTACTATCCTGCTTTTTCTCTGTGTTTATCTGTGCTTGGAGCTTGTATTCAGCAGTCCAAATTTCTTGGCTAAAACCACAGTTGAAGCTTGGTTATGCTACATTCACTTGCTCCTAGTAGTGATTGCTTCTTTTTCCCATGGGGAAGTGTCTCCAACAGCCTGTTGTACCAGAGATGGAGGGGTGCCAACCTCTCGAGTTTGGGGGCTGTGGTCTCAGCCCTTCCACTTGTTTCAGAGTGGTGTGCAATGGATGTCCAGTCACAGATGTTCCTCTAAACAGTTGTTCTAGGCATTTCCTGGTTATTTCCTGACTTCTCTAGAGGACTAACTAAATTCCACTCCTCCCTATGCCATGTCTAACCTTTTTTAACCTCAAAGGACAACACTGAAAAAATTAGATACATCAACCTGTCTATTTGCAATACTCAGTCCAGAACAGCTGGTCCACTTGGTGAGATTCTGCAGCAGATGAAACAAAAGTATGGGCAGAACACAGCCTCTGGAGTAAGATATGGTGGGCTTTGAATTCTTCACCTGCCAATTTATCAGCTTAATCTTGGGCTTGCCCTTTAACTCTTACGTGCTTAGTTCTTCATCTGAATATAAAAATTGGCATAATAATCTCTTCCTTAAAGAACAGTCAGAAGGATTGCATTTATATATATGGCATATAATAAGCATTCTCATATATAACCTCTCCCCATATTTACAGGTACTATTTTTAGTTCAACTATTCAGGTGAAAGCCATTTTCCATTAGAAGAGGGTTCTCAAAGAAGCCATTTGTCCTCTAAGTTTCTAAAAGAGCTGGTTCCTGTAAAGAACTTGTTTCTCTTGGTATGTATTAGAGCATTCTAGATGATCCCTTAGAGAACCACAATACCAACTGATAGCCACATAAAAGTTTCAGTTTGGAGAAAAATATTGCTAAATAAGTTCTAGGTTCCCACACAGAAGCAGAGCCTGCAAATTTCCACTGACACGAGCCTGTTTTTCAGCCATATCTGTGACAAAGTTGTGCTTGGCCCCATCACCCTGCAGTATGTTTTTCATCTGCAGTGTTTCCTTTCTGATGATTTCTGTCATACAGGTAATTCGTTTTATTGGCATCTTGCTCTTTCATATTACCAGGTCTTCTACTAATGGGTATTTTCCATCTGAATAATATGTTCTAAATGGAACTTCTCTTGGGAGAATAATAATATCCAGTTATGTTTACACAATTGCTTTAAAAATAATGCCTTGTATTTTATTTCATTTCAGAATGGCACCAGACAATCACATTAGCTTTGGAAATATTAATCCTTTTGAATAATTATTTATTAAAATGGGAACATGAGGAATCATGTGTTGGGATTAGTCAGACTCAGTAACCATATTTCTAAAAATATTTAACTCAGTTCTATTTGATGGATGTGAATTCATTTTTTATCAGATTAAATTATCTACCTGGGGATAGTTTAAACTTGAAATAATCAGAGATTGAACTGACTGAATTAACTGAGAAGTCATTGGATTAGACAGAAGGAGAACCATAAATTCAAATAGTTATATTTGTGCTTGGGGAGGAGGGAGAAGTGGTATGGATGTGATAAAAAGCATTCATAGTAAGTCAGAAAACAGCTCAGATTATGCATGGATTATAAACAAAATTGATTTACTGTAAAATAAAATAGCTAGAGATTAAAATGTTTTCATAAGCCTTAAATATGAAAGGGTTATGTGTCAAAATGCATAAACAAAATGCTCATTGCTAAGGAATAGAATATTAATGGTGGGTTGTTGGCACTTGTCCTAGTTTTTAAAAAATAAGTCAGTGGGTAAAACTAGAGCTATCACAATACACCCAACTCTTATATATCTTCTTCCCACTTAGATTTAAAATTAACGTTGATATTCATAAGAAACATTATAAGCATTGTAATACCTGAATTTCTTTCCAAATTTTCTCAGCCAAAATTATATTCAATGGAGGTGTACTGGTATTTTCTGTGTTCTTTTTCTTAGGAGGAGATAACCCAACACTATAAAATACAGCATTTGTTGATTCCCAATGACACATGTCTAACTGACATATATGATTATTTTATTTTTCTGGATATTTCATTGATAGGAATATGTCAGGGTTTCAGCCTCTGCATTCTGATTATCCTACACACTATAAATAATATACATTTTCATTAAATGAGACAAGACAAAGATTTGGGTAGAGGAGTTATATCTTATTCCAAATCTATCTCAAGTTTTATATCTATCCAAGCCTGGATAAAAATGAGATACAAGTTTGGACATTTTTTTCTTTTCACTTTTCCTAAGGTTGTCTTAATGATTGGTGAGTGGCAAAGCTAATTATTTTGTTGTGCCCTCTTCAATTCTACAAATGAGTTGAACCAGCCAGTAAGTTGGTTCCATTTGATTACCTCTCACTTATTCTGCTTCAGCCATTGTCATTAGTTGAGAAGTGAAATTACAGAAATCAACTCTCCTATGAAGTGGAACACTGCCAACTCTGTTGGAGCAACATAAATTCTATCGCAATTATATCCAAAATCTATTATTAATAAAACCTTGCACTGTTGGCTTCAGCCTACAGCAGGCATTTATGAACGTGTCGGAAAACGAAGGGTGGAGATTGAAACACAGGGTCTTTAATTATGACTGTACAAATGGTAGCACTATAGTTACAGAATTGTTAAAAATCAATTAAGGAAGGTCGCCACCTGATCTCCTGGACATAATCTGTTTAATTAGGTAGTCTGCTTCTGAAATAAAATGTTTCTGGGTACTGAGACTTTTTAAAAGCATGCCATTTTCCTTAATAGGTATAGTCCAGAGATTTTTTGAGCCCTGTTGTTTCTAAAGTACAAATATCAGAAATAATGTACTGTTTTGCATCAAATTGTATAATCTCTAACTCAGATTTATTAGGAAAACTCACCTCATACCGTTTTAGAATGTACTACAATTTTGGAAGATGAGTCATGAAAACTTTTGAACATTTTACAATGTTTTATTTTTGTATGCTCTCTAATAGAAATTATATTAATGATTCTCCAGTTAAAAGTTTTTCATTCAGATGTGTCACATACAGTTTTTAAAATCTTTAAGTTATAGGAAGAATTTAGGATTTTAATTCTATTTTTTAAGAAATCTAGCATATGAACACTGAATCCCAGTACTTCATACTTACTAGCTTATTTAATCTTCACAGAAATATTTTGAGGTTTTTTAATATTCTCATTTATGGAAGATAACATGGAAATTCAGAGAGCTTTGGTAACTTGAA
Source organism: Tamandua tetradactyla (assembly GCF_023851605.1). Classification (NCBI taxonomy): domain Eukaryota; kingdom Metazoa; phylum Chordata; class Mammalia; order Pilosa; family Myrmecophagidae; genus Tamandua; species Tamandua tetradactyla. The sequence goes on along the minus strand of NC_135327.1, from coordinate 127,933,762 downwards.
TAGAAATATGAGGCTTCAAAGTTGAAAGTTCAGTGATCTCCTGTAATTTCACTATAAATCTTTTGTTGAATGAGAATAAACAAGTGAATGAATGAGCTCAATTTCAAACTAACTGAATCCTACATCTTAATCACAGGGGAAATTATAAAATAAGTTTATTTTAGAAATATATTATGTAGAAAGAAGATACATATTGATGCCATCCATCCATTTGAGGGAGTGGAGGGTTGCAAAGGAACACTGTTTAACAATGTCTGGTCAACTTCATTCAAGTTCATTCACACTTCCAATCACTCATTTTTTTTTCCATTTCTCCACTTTTTTCTTAAAACTTTCAAACATATGAAAAGATCATAAAACAATTCTTATGTACCTATTGCATAGATTCAACAATTGTTAATATTTTGCCACATTTACTCCTTTCGTTGGCTTGCTGAATTATTTTAAAGTAAATTAGAAATGGCATTTCAAACTTAAATATTGTTGTATGAACACTAAAATGAGCACATTTCCTACCCTTACCATACCACCAACCAGCATTATTGAGTCCAAGAAAATTACAAAAATTCCTTAATATATTTACTACCCATTCCCTTTGTAAATGTTGTTAATTACCCAGAAAAACCTTTTTAAAGTTTTGTTTAAACCAACAATCCTATTATGATAAGGTATTGATTTTAATTATTTTATTTATTTGGTCTCTTTAAAGACTCTGTAACTCCACCACCCCATCTTTTTTAAGACATTGAAAAGACTCATTGTGACATTGACTTGTTGAAGAAAAGAATCCCCATCCTATTTGTTTTGTTTCCTTTTTTTTACTAATTGCTTCCTCAGTAGTGGTGTCATCTACCAGTTTCTCTAACCTCTGTATTACTGATAAACAAGCAGTTAGATTCAACAGTTTGGGTACATTCATGTTAAATATCATCTTACACAGATTTCTTCATGGTGATTCTAAAGATACATTACACTCCATCTGGATGCGCACGAGTCTTATTGCCCCATTATTCAATTTTCAAGAATGATCTGTGGGTTCAGATGGCAGCTGTCTGATCGCTCCATGGTCGATTTGTAATTTTCCTTCCACTCCTGAATTTTGCATGTAAAATGGTTATAACTTTCTAATTTTGAGTTTCACATTAATCTCTCCAACTTGTACCACATTTATTCTATTTTACATTTTTACTAGCTTGAATTCAATCCTGAGATTTAAAATAAGAGAAACAGTCTTGATTATTTGGGGCCATATTCTCACTTGAATAAACCCCTTAGATATGTAACCCTGCTAATAATGCTTGAGATTTTGCAAGCATGACATTCTCTCGGTAAAGCAGAAATCCTTTCCTGTGGGTTTATTTTCTAAAAATACTTAATGTCCTCCTTCTTCCTAATACCATAAAGTGGGAAGAGTAGAATGTGCTTCTGGAAAACTTGCAGGGCAGATATTAATCCTTTAGTGAGGTGGGGAGTTTAATAGAAAACATTTAGCAACAGCTCTTGCCTCAGCCAGGTGAGCTCCAACTTTATCTGTGATATGTTGGACTTCTGAGTCTGTGTAAGATTTTGTTTAAAAGACAGAATGGTGCAAACATAATGAGTGAAAGCTTATGAACAAGTAACAACCAGCACTATACAAAAATGTATCAACTACTCATCCACCCTGATCTTGTTCTGGGTGGTACATAATGTAGGGGTCTGAGAGCCACCCTGACAGCCTTGCCTGGAGAAGAAGCTGCTGCCTTGAACACCACAGCTCTTCTTAAGGAGAGAACAGACAGTCAGATATGGTTAGTTAGTGTAAACTATGGGCATGGTCCATCAGATGTTATTAGCAAATTTTTTTCCTGCCCCAAAATCAGGTCTATTCTTTACCCTGCTTGAGGCTGTGGCAGAGATTGTATGAATTGAGAAAACAGGGGATGGCATGACTACAGAGCAGCAAGATACCTTGAAGACATCTGTGGAGGCAACCTTTTCTTTTAACCTTTAAACCATTTAATCCCAGTCACATTATTGGTGTAGTTTATATTTATTTGTCCCCTGCTGCTGTGTGCAGCAGATATGAAACCCCATTTAGAGTCTTAATCTTCATTTTCTGTTCATGAATTTCTGTATTTTGATCATTTTCATATATAGGTATCATGTTAATAATTAGAAGCATAATTTTGAAAACTATTAGAAGAGTATATGCATTGTATTTTATCTTCCAATTTACTATTACTAACATAATTTAAATAAACCTAGCAGTGGGTATACTCATTTGCTTTCAATTACATATTGTTTTAACTGCTTAATACTTAATACTTTTTCTGCTTTTCATATGAAAGATTCAGTCAAGATGGAAATTTCTGTTTTTGGTTTTTATTTGTGTATGCCCTCTGAAATCATGGCAACTTTATTCAATGACATATACCTTAGACACAGGGTGGGGCTACTGGGGACACAGACATCCTCAATTAATTTTCTAACATCTATCAGAAATTTCAAATTACTGATAATATTAGATATAAAATACTTACAGTTCTTTTTTCTTTTTTCAATAATACTTTGGGGACAGGAGTTTTATGAAATCTTGGAATATTATAAATAGTCAGGTAGTAAATGAATATGCTACTGACACAATAATGGATGACTATTCAAGGCAGTCCAGATACACATCCATATGTTTGGTATATGTTGGATATTGAATCATGTTGGGTTTCAAATCAGATTCAGGCCCAAGCTCATTCAGTTTGGGTCTTCATCTGGATTATTGGAGTCCTTTATATACAGAAGAAATTCAGACATAGAGAAAACCATCAGGAGGACTGGAAGCCAGAAGGTAATGGAACCCAGAAGAGAAAGGGGAGGACATTACCATGTGGGAAAGCGGGAGGAACAAGCCAAGGAGCCCAAGGGTTGTCACAACCAGCCTGCTACAGATGCTGGGAGGAAACAAGCATTTTAACCTCTGAAAAAATGAGCCAATAAATTCCTGCTGTTAAGCCAACCTGTAATTTGGTATTTGGCTTGGAAGCCTGGAAATTTAAGTAGTATATTAAGGTTACATATCAAATCAGCAGGGAATTTTCCTTTTGGAAAAGCAGGTAGATCCCTAAAGCATAATGCATAAAAATAATTTCTCTCTATATTCAATACCTAAATATAAAATCAGAAGTAGAAAAGATTACCAGATAACACAGGAGAATGACTTTCTGATTTGGAGATAGAGAAAGTTTTTCCCAAGACATAAAATGGAAATCACAAGGGAAAAGACAGCTTTGACTACTGAAATATAAAATATTTTGTATGGATAAAATAGCACAAGTAAAGTTATATGAGAAACAGCAGATTAGGAAAAAAATATTTACCACGTATATAATACACAGAGGCTAAGCATCCAGAACGTATGAAAAGATGCATGTCATTAAAAATTTAAGTAAACAATTTAGTACTTAAAGAGTATGAAACAAAAAATAGCTAATGAAAACATGAGAATATGCTCAAAGTCATGATAGCTTTTGGTTAAAATACGTTTGTTGAGTAAAGCAAGTTAAAATAATGAATTCCACATGTTACGTACGCAATTTCCATAAGCAGTGGAATTGTTATATCCACCAATGAAACACTCTGTAATGGAAAGAATGGGGAGCACTCCCTGCATCAGCAGGAACCAATGCCATGGTGTAATATTAAGGAGGAGAAGAAGCTAGTTATAGGATACAATCTATAGTAATATCTTTGTTTTGTTAAAAAAAAAAAGAAAGAGACAAAACACCTCTGGGTATATATTTGTGTGTTATGTGTATATAGTCAAACAGGTAGAGATGTCTTGGAACCAGAGAGCAAACAGTGAAGTGGGACATTCACATTTTACTTGGGACAGGGACCCAGGAATTAATTTATAAGCAACCCCAGGCTTCTCTCAGTACTTGCCTCCTTCCAAGGAAAAATCTTTTATTTAGTTTGCTTGTTTATTTTTTTGGGTTTTGTTGTTTGTTCAAGTTAAGGGCCATAGAAGAATGAAAACTCTTCCATATTGACAGAATAATAACCAATGAAATTCTAGAGAGAACAAAAATAGTTCTGGAAGGTAGGAGAGTGAAAAAGGAGGGAGTTTGACAAATATATATATATATATTTGCTTGAGACTATGTAGGAGGATAAATTGATGGAGAAAACTTTGGGAACATTTCTCTCTATATGTTACAAAGTAATTTCACTTTGTGCATCTTTGAGATATTTTAGTACAAGTTTAAGTTATTTGTCAATGATATTTAGATATCAGGCTTACTTTTCTTTTAGTGCAGCACCATACACAGATTGGCCAAAGAGTTTATCAACTTAGAAGAGTTGTATGCTTTATACATTTTTGAAAATTTATTTCCAATGAACTTTTTATCTTTTTATTTAAATGCTTAATTAGAAAAAAAAATCCTCCCAAATAAGTTTTCTGGTTCTATTATTAGTCCTAATATAATGTCTTATGTCAAAATGGTCACATAAAAATGTCAAAATTCTGTGTAATCATTAAGAATATCTAATTTGTTGCTTGGTACATGGAGAGGAGATTATTTTTGATGCCACATTGTCAAGACTACAAGTCTAAACTGACAAGATGACAGAGATGCTTGAGCAAAGTAAGTTGTGCTTTGGATGTGCAGGGATGGATCCATGTAAATGTTGATCTGGGAATGGAGGTGGACAAAGAAGGGGTTCCCCAGTCAAGAACTGAAGAGGAGGACATGGTGACCATAGGGAGTGAAAGTATAGTTCAGGGGTCTTTACTAACAGCAGGGAGATGAGCTCAGAAGAGAAGACATGGGGAGAGGCAGTGAGTGAATAAGGATTTGCTTCAGAACATCAATGACTTAATAATATAATGATGGATTTTTAGTAACTACAGAAAAGTCTATAGAGCATAGTGGTAAAAACACAGGATCAGGAGCCACATTGCCCAAGTTGGAATTCCACTCTGGCGGGAAGCCTTGGGGAAGTTACTTAAACCCCTTTGCCGCTCAGTTCCCACATCTATAAAATGGAAATAATAATAGTTCCAATTTTAGAAAGCCTTTGTGAAGATTAAATAAATTAATCTAGGTAAATTGCTTAGCACACTGCCTGGAACTTAATATGCTTTATATAACTCTTGTGTTTTTTTTTTTTTAATTGTTATTATTATTTTTTTATTACTGACTATGCTTGTCAATCATCAGTTGGCCTGAGGCCAACAAGGTAAAATCCACATTGGCTGCTTGAATGCAAGGCCCATTTTAATCTGATCTCACTGCCTCTTTGGCTTACTTTGATCATTTTTATCATTGTTCCTATGGGAATGGCTAATCACATTGCTGGCTTTTGCTCATGATTTTTTTCCCCCTCTCCTTCTCTGGAATGCTGTTTCCATTTTTCTGCCAGGAAAACTTTTACTTATCCCTCAACAGCAGCACAGAAGCCACCTCTTCTCTAAAGACTTCTCTGAGCTGCTCTGTCTCCCTACTTATTATAGAATTTACCAATTTACACTTGATCTGTTCATGTAATTGTTTCCCTTTCTACATTAGAGATCCTCAGGCCAGGTACCATGTATTTTTCATCCAAGTTTAATCAGTTTTTAGGACATTATAAACAATAGATATCTATCAAATGCATGAATTTCAAGCCTCTGCCAACCGGAAATGTGGAAAGAAGAGAGGGAAATAAAAGAGAGAAGTACTCAGTACAGTGGTCTGAGATCTGACCTAAGTCTCCTTGGCTTTGGAACATCACCAACTCCCAGGGGCTAAGGGCACTGGTGGTTACAGATGTGTTGGCATTGGCATATCACTTTGTATTACACTGATTTAACTTAACCATGCTGCCATGAACTTGGTAAGTTTTATAGTTCTTGATGTCTAGTAAATCCCTTTTTGTTTGAAATTTTCAACTGAAGCATCTTTAGAATATGATGTACTGGAGCTGAATCTGAAGTCTTTTTGTATCTGTAAAGCCTCCCACAGAACCACTCATTGATGCTAGATATGCTTATTGAGCTGAGTAAAGATAACTGTCTGGCTGTAAAGAATAGTCTTGAAATAAAGACTCAAAAGGAGATACCCATAAGTTTATACTTGTCTGGAAGTTTATGGGGCCCCTGTGAAGGAGAAGAAAGAAATGGTGAAGGACAAGAGGGTCCAAAGGACCAATGTTACCTGGTATGTCCTCATTGTTTTCAGGGATTTGTTAGGCCCTGTAAGTAACATTATTCTACACACTCATTTTGGATGCTTTGTGGTTTGGCACAGTTGGATGTTAACTGGGGACAGAATGACCCGGGACTGGAATTCAGTTATTCCCAACATTTCTCTTTCCCAAGGCAGATTATTTTCAGTGGTGAGATGAAAAAGAAAAAATAAGAGGATACATGTCTATATGAGGGACTACACAATATATTTATGTTAATAATTCTTTAAGGAACTGCAGACAACAAATCATTGCCCTGGAAACTTAGAAGAAATTGAAAATGGTAGCAAAGAAACTGGAAACAAGCCTTCAACTTTTTGCAAAGGAATAGTAGAAATAACAGGTTTAAGATGACAATGGATCTGGGATATTTGAAGATGATTTTGGCCTAAATTTTTTTTTTTAATTTAGAAAAATGAATTATCTTTTTAAAAAGATAATAAAATGGTACAAATATATTTATATGTGAAGGCAAAAAGTGAAACACAGAAAAGTCTTCAGCAAAATTATATTCAATCTGATATTATTCAGTTTCATTCTTGAGAGTATAATGCATTTTTTCAGTTTTGTTTTTTAGTATCTAATCAAAGAGTTATTGAGCAATAACTGTGTTTCCAATGCTGTGTTAAGAAATAAAGATTCCTTCTTTCTGTAACATTTTTCCTTTTTTTTTTTATAAAGATATTTAACTCTAGAAGTTTAATTTTAAAACTACTTGTCTTTTTAGGTATTAATTTTCAAAGCATAATATTCAAGCCACCCTTGTTATTAACTTTGTAAAGTAAATAGCTAGAACTTTTAATATGAATAGAATAATATGTACACAGGTTTTCTGATTAAGAGAATCAGTGGAAAAAGTAATATTAAGTGTTTTCTTCAATAACTATGTAGTTCCTTCGAGCCAAGCTTGGAGCTACACGGACAAATTGGACTCACAGTTTAGGTCCACAATGTCTGTATTCTATTCAGTGAAGTGGATTTTTTTTTAATTAAAAAATTTTTAAAAAACATAACATATAAAACAAATATTCTTACTGTATGATCATTCCATTCTTGGTATATAATCAGTAATTCACAATATCATCACATAGTTGTATATTCATCACCATGATCATTTCTTAGAACATTTGCATCAATTCAGAAAAAGAAATAAAAAGAAAAAAAAAAAAAACTCATACATACCATACCCCTTACCCCTCCCTCATATTGATTAGCTAGCATTTCCATCTACCCAATATATTTTAGCCTTTGTTTCCCCTATTTTTTTCTATACCCTCTTATCACTCCCTTTCATTGATCACTAGCATTTCAATCTACTAAATTTATTTTAGCATTTGTTCCCCCTGTTATTTATTTACTTTTAATTCATATGTTTTACTCATCTGTCCATACTGTAATAAAAGGAGCATCAGGCACAAGGTTTTCACAATCACACAGTCACATTGTGAAAGCCTTATTATACAATCATCTTCAAGATACATGGCTGCTGGAACACAGCTGCACTTTCAGGCACTTCCCTCCAGCCTTTCCAATATACCTTAACTAAAAAAGTGACATCTATATTTTGCATAAGAATAAACTCCAGGATAACCTCTCAACTCTGTTTGAAGTCTCTCAGCCATGACACTTTATTTTTCCTCATTTCTCTCTTTCTCCTTTTGGTCTAGAAGGTTTTCTCAATCCCTTGATGCTGAAGGGATTGATTCTGTCTCACGTTGCCAGGAAGGTTTATACCCCTGGGAATCATGTCCCACATAGAGGGGGGAGGGCAGTGAGGTTGCTTGTTGTGTTGGCTGAGAGAGAGAGACCACATCTGAGCAACAAAAGAGGTTCAATGAGGTGGATTTTAATAAAGTAACTTACTAGGCAGTGGGAATAGCGATAGAAAACTGCATGAGATCTAAATGACTAGTCTGGAGAAGGGAAAGATTACCTCTATCGTGGAACCTGGTTGTGCTTCCTGAAGGTACTGACACCTAAACTATTGTGGTTGTTATTATTATGGTTGCTCTTTTAGTAGTTGCTTTGTTTGCTTTCTAGGTATCAACATAAAATGTTCAAGTTTTCATATATAAGAAGGATGCATAAGGGAGAATGAACCATGCTGCTAAATGCACAGACACATGAGTCAGCAGATGATGTTTCGGAAATTATTGCTAATTTTGTATGGCTAGAGCAGTAGTTATAAATCAGGAGTGATTTTGGCCCCCAGCAATGTTTGGAAATGTCTGGAGACATTTTTGGCTGTCACACATTGGGGCGGGGGTGCTACAGCATTTAGTTGGAGGAGGGGAGGCTAGGGATTCTCTTAAGCATACTACAATACAGACTGGACGTTTTCATCAAAAATGAATTACCTGGCTCAAAATGTCAATAATGCCAATATGGAGAATACCTGTGCTAAAGCGTGAACGCTGAGGTGGTGAGAGAGAGAGGGAAAAAGAGATGGAGCTGGACAGGAAGATGCATCTGCACTCTTGGGAGTGGGGCTTTGAATGCCAGCCTCAGAGTAAATGGTTAGCATTATTAATAAGCAAAGATTCAGGGCCCAAGCCCAAGGCAGCTCAGGTGTGCATGGCATAACTCCAGAGAGCATGTTCACATTGCCAACAATGCATATTTCCCCTAGATGTGCAGTGCCCCAAGTTGTCCAGCTGTGGAAAAGCTCTAGTAACAGCAATTCCTATAGAGATCTGCAAGATATGCCTGTCAATTGAATCAAGTGGTAATGGGGGTGGTAAGCTGAATTACATTCAAAGAGAAGGCTCCAGAGAGAAACGAGAGTCTAAATTTAGCTAAGACCATGAAAGCCATGCTGACTTTAGTTCATGTGATGAAAATATTTAAAAATTAACTGTCAACAGGGAAATCTTTCTACCAGCAGTATGAGAGCAGGCTAAAAGCTAAAAAGTTTCCAAATGGTTGAAGATGCAATAGCCTTATTATGACAAGATTACAGAGGGTGAATGTCTTTCAATTGAAAGGATGATGTTTAAAAAAAAATCAGAAGCATATATGTCAAATTCAATGAGTCAGTTTCACTTGAGAGTTTTCATTACCAGGTTGAGAAATCAAGAAGGTTTAAACTTTGTGTTCAGACAAAAGAGAATGTGAAAATTTAACTTTGGCTAAAATGTTTTGAGCTTTCCCATGTGTAAGGTGCCATGCTATATGTTTTCATTAGTGTACCTTAAATGTAACTCTGATATTATTACCGTGATACAGAGACACAGAGTTTGAGTAGTTTGGTCATGGTGCCACAGCTATCATGTGTTGAAAAGATGACAGGAATTTGGTTTCTCTGAATCCTCCACCTTCAGTCTGCTACAGAGGTCGCAACACAAGCATGGAAGCAGAAAATATCTTAAGTTCAGTCAAGCAGAGGTATGAATATAGGTGACTTAAGGAGGAAAAGAACCTTTACCAGGAACAGTATTCTCCAAAGATAATGGCCTTCAGACTCACAATACTTTATTCTTTGTGCTGAATCAGACATATTGCCCCCTCATTTGTTTTTCTTACTTTTAGCCCCGATTTTTCAGAGAGTTTTAATTTGTATTAACAGCTTTATTGGGATATAGTTTACATAATAAAATCCAGCTTTAAGTGTACAATTCAGTGTCTTCTGGTACACTCACACTGTTGTGCAACTATCACCAATATCTAATTTTAGAAGATTTTTATTATCCCCCAAAGAAATCTTATATCCATTAGCAGTCACTACCCATCTGTCCCTCTCGTCCCACTGCTGGAAATCACTAATCTAATCTCTACCTGCATGGACTTGCTTATTCTGTACATTTCATATCAATGAATTCATTCAGTGTGTGACTGGCTCCTTCCATGTAGCATGAAGTTTGCAAGGTACATGTTTTAGTATGTATCAGTGTTTTATTTCTTTTTATTGCAAAATAATATTCTACTGTCTAGATATATCATATTTTATTTATTCATCAGATGAGGTCATTTGGGCTGTTTTCACTCTGGGCTATTATAATAATTCCTGTATTAATATTCATGTAAAGCTTTTGTGTGGTGAAATGTCATAATTTCCCATGGGTATGTAGCCAGGAGTGAATTTTCAGGTCTACGCTTCACATGTTGAAATTGTGGAGCTGTTTTTCAAAGTGGCTGCAATGTTTCCCAATCCCACCAGCAATGTATGAGTTAAAATTTTTCCTCATCTTCACCAATACTTTCTGATGTTAGCCATCTTAGTGCGTGTGAAGTAGTATCTCATTGTGATTTTGTATTTCCCTAATGGCTAAAGATTTGAGCATTTTTCATGCACTTAATTTATTAACTTATCTTTTTGGAGAAATGTACATGGAAATTCTCTTCCCATTTTTAAATTGTTTATATCTTTTTATTGTCAAGTTATAAAAGTTCTTTATATATTCTTGTTCCAAGTTACTTAGCAAATATATGATTTACAAATATTTTATATTAATCACTTTCTTGATGGCGTAATTTGAAGCACTCCATCTTTTAATTTTGAGGAAGTTTAGCATCTGTTTTTAACTTTTGTCACCTGTGCCTTTGAGGTCATATCTAAGAAGCTATTGCCTAAGATCATGAAGATTTACTCCTATATTTTGTTTTAATAATTTTACACTTGTTTTGCTTTAAGTGTTTTGAGTTTCTCTTGCTTGATACACATATGTGTAAAATTATTACATTTTCCTGATGGGTTGTCACTTTTAGTGTTATAAAATGTCTTTTGTCCTTAGTAACAATTTTGCCTTACAGTATATTTGTCTGATATTAGTATAGCCACTCCAGTTCCTTTTTGATTATTGCTTGTATAATACATTATTTTCCCTTCATATACTTTCAACATATACATATATGTCTTTGAATCAAATGTGTGTCTCTTGTAGACATGGTAAAGTACATTCCCTTCCTCCCTCACTTTCCAATTCAGCCTTTTGATTAGCGTGCTTAAAATATTTATGTTAATGTAGATCCTGATAAGCTAGGATTTACACATGCCATTGTGCAATTTGTTTCCATATGTGCTATGTCTTTTTTGTTCATCTCCACCTCTATTAATGTAGTATTTTGTGCTAATAGATATTTTCTGGTAAACCATTTTAATTCCATTCCTGTTTTGTTGTTCTTCTTTTACTATAATTTTTTATTAGTGGTTGGTCTGGGAACCACAATTAACATTTTAACTTAAAATAGTCTAGTTCAAAATAATGCCAATTTAATTTCAGTAATATGTAAAAGCTTTTCTCCAACAGATCTCTGTTCTCTCTTCCCTTCTTTGATCTAAACTTGCCATACAGATTGCATCTTTATACATTCTAAGGTCCCCAACAAAGTTGTGTGATTATTGTTTTATACAGGTGTCTTTCAAATAAGCTATAAGAAAAGAGTTATAAAATATTTTCCTAGTATTCTTTATATTTACCTAAATAGTTATCTTAACTGGTTTTCCTTATTTTTTCTTATGGATTTTAGATACTGTCTAGTGTTCTTTCATTTCAGTCAAAATTCTTTACTATTTGTCTTTTTTTTTTTTTTCAGTGCTTTAAATATGCCATTCTACTGCCTTATGGTCTCCACGGTTTCTTCTGATAATAAGTACACTGTTACTCTTTTGGTTGATCCCTTGTATGACATGATGAGTCATTTTCTCGTCCTGCTTTCAAGTTTATCTTTGTCTTGGTATTCAAAAATTTGACTGATGTGTCATTTATTCTCCTTGTAATTCTCAAGCTTCTTGAATGTATAGATTAATATTTTAATCAAATTTAGGAATTTGGACCCATTGTTTCTTCAAATATTCTTTCTGCCCCTTTCTCTTCTCCTCATGGGATTCTTGTTATGCAGAGGTATCTCTGAAGCTCTGTTCATCTTTCTACATTATTTTTCCTTTCTCTTTCTCAAAAAGAAATATTCTCAATTGACCTGTCTTCAAGTCCCTTGATTCTTTCTTCTTCCAACTCAAATCTGCTGTTGAGCACCTCTAGTGAATTTTTCATTTCAACTGTATTTAATTTTCAATTCTGGAATTCATATTTTGTTATTTTATACATTTTCAATCTCTTCATTGATATTCTCTATTTGTTAAGATATGGTTCTCATTCTTTTGGTTTGTTTGTTTTGCTTTTTTAGACATGGTTTCCTTTAGGTTTTACAAAACATATTCATAATCGCTGATTTGAAATTATTGTCTAGTATATCCAACATGAGGGCCTCCTCAGTGGCAGTTTTCATTGACTCTTTTTTTCCTCTGTGTATAGGCCATACTTTACTATTTATTTCTGTGACTTATAAGTTAACTTGAAAACTGGACATTTTAAATAATATAGTGTGGTAATTCTGGAAATAAGACTCCCTTCCTCTATATAATTTGTTGCTGTTGCTGTTTGTTAGTATTGCTGCCTTTTCACCTAGTGACTTTACTCTATTAATTCTATAGAGTCTATATTCTTTGTCATGTGTAGCCACTGAAGTCTCTGCTCATTTAGGATGAGGACTTCCTCAAAAGCTTTAAAACATTAACTTTCTGAACCATTGCTAAGGAGTCCTTTGTATGTGTTGGCACATATTCAATACTCTGACAGGCAATTTGCAACTCTGCCTCAGCCTTCACTTCCTTCTTACCCAAAGCTTCAAGGTTAGCCAGAGTGAAGAGATTAGGGATTGCTTAGGTCCTTGCTTGGTATTTCCAGTCTTATACATAGGCATAGCCTTATGAATTTCCAGGAACATATCAAATTCTCAAAGCCCCTTATGGATATCTCCTTTACCAGATTTACCTTTTAAGTTTTTGACCAGCATTTTGTTTGCCCAAACTGGTATTGCAACCTCAAGAAGTTATGATGCTAAACAATTGCTGCTGACAATTTTACAAGCAAACTAAGGAAAAGGTTGTTTGCACTGAGAGTTGCTCTGAAACAGATCAATAGAGACAAGCCTTATGAATAGGATTTTTCTAGGATGCTGCCAGACAGGTCAAATAAGGATAGGTCTCTGGGAATTGTAGCTTTGGGGGGATTTTCAAGCATAACTGTTTTCCTTAGCAGTTGTTAAGCTGTTGTTTTTAAGAGCTACTGTTATTTCAAGGCAGCTGGTTTTAAAGCTACCATGGACCTAGCAGAGGTATATGGGAATGACAGAATTTAAAATGTCACAAAGTTCACTCTTTTTTTTTTTTTTTTTGACCTAGCCATTTGTCTTGAATAAGCACTCCTTCAATTGTTGCAGACCTTTAGTTAATTTCCAGAACTCTGAAAAATTTGATTTTGACTATGTTTTCCCAGTGTTCTCATTGTTTTAATAGAGGGGATTTTCAGAGGACCTTATCCCATTATTTAGGAAATATCTCCCTGCCCCGGGACATTTAAATTTAATGCTACACTAGTAACAACATGGTCTGACAAAAAGTTGGTAGCATTCAGGGCATGATAGATCAAAACAAATGATCAGGAAAACAAAATGCCTACCACCTCAACTGAAGGTTTAGGGTTTAATCTCATTTGTTGGTACTATAGACCCTATAAACAATGAAAATAAAATCACTAACCATACTTTGGTTTAAATAATGCCCAAACTCCTTTTTCTTTTGATTTTTCTTATATATTAGGAGACTTGCCAAAGGAAATGTTTCCTGACACACTTACTTTATTGTTCAAAATTTTATTCTTATATTGATCATTGTTGTAAAAGTAAAAAGAGAAGAGTGCTGCATTGAAGTATGCGAGATCTGGAGCTTGCTCTTGATTCTGCCGTCAACTTCCTCTGAAATCTATGGAACTCTTTGAACTTCAACTTTGTTATCTGTAAGAAGAAAGAGTTGTTTTTGTTTGCTGCTCTCTAAAGGCAGTCCATGACGTTTTACCAACCTTGAGGTTCAGAGATAATGCAGGGAGCAGCGAAAGTTCTGAGTCTGAGGGTCCATTCCTGGAGCTTCTGTTGAGTAGCATTTAGATGAGTGTTCATATTCAGTACTTAAAATATTTTCTCCAGAATCCTGTCATGTGATCAGTTTTGGCTAACAACTGATATAGTCTCTCAAGTTCTCTTAACTTCACACAATTCTATTACACCATGCACATACCAAATTAGAAACTAGAGGAGAGATATGAAAAAATTTAAGACTTCATGTCTGAAATCAAATTCTGTGACTAGTTCAGTGTATTAGTTAGTCTGGAGGGTCTGGAAGGCCTGGACGAACTCCACAAGAGAGGCTCACCAGCCGAAGCAGGAAGAGATCCTGTCTCTTCTGAATCCTCCTTAAAAGCCTTTCTGTAATTAGATTAAGCATCACTCATTACAGAAGACACTCCCCTTTGGCTGATTACAAATGGAATCAGCTGTGGATGTAGCTGACACGATCATGATTTAATTCTATGAAATGTCCTCATCGCAACAGACAGGCCAGCACTTGCCCAACCAGACAAACAGGTACCACCACTTGGCCAGGTTGACACATGAACCTGACCATGACACTCAGGATACCTCAACCTGTAGCAATTGCAAGGAAACCTATCTACAAGTATAAAATACAAAGTAAATCTGAAATGATTGTAAAGTAGATCAAAATGTAGGTGATGTTTTATATGAACAGATTTTTTAAGGCAGATTTTTCCAAGTTTAGAGATTATGGGCATGATTAGCAGAAAGGATTGGAGAAGTTACACAAATAGGTATAAATAGGAAAAAATCTCAGAGGCAAGACAGATTCACAGGTATGCCATAGAAAATTCTGGCTCAAACAGAGGAGCCAGTATGGGCTGTAATGAACAATGAGGTGAAAAAAAGTAAGCATTACTTGGTGGGGAAATTTGGATGCTTGTTATTAGTTTATATTTGATGCAGTGGGATAGAAGGAGCCCTTTTAAATTCTTGAACAGGGTAGAAATTAATGAAAAATGAAAAAGACCTTTGAGAAATATTGTTTTGCCAGCTCTGTTTTAGATGGATGACAGCATGAGGAAAATGAGGTATGTGACCCGGCTATCAGCTGGGAGGTGATTGAAGTTCTGCCCTCAATTTACAAACAGAAGAGCTGCTCACTGTTACCCATAAAATATTCTTTCATATACATGAAATGTGCTATTAAGTTTCCTTTCAATTTTCTTTGGTATGTACACTTAGTCCTTTAGCCTTTCCTTAACAAGCACATTTCCCAACATCACAGTGAATTATTTTGCTCTTGCCTCTCTACCTCTCCAATGCTGTTTTGCCATCTCACCTCATTTACCGTGATTCAGATTCAACACAGTATTCTAATAAAATTCATATCATAACAAAGAAGAAGGAAAGGATATTGTGTATTTAAAAGTAAATCTTAGAATTTTCTTTATTTGAAAGGATTTAAAGATTAAGATATAAATGACAGGAGGAGACAATCCAATATTTTACATTTTTATCATAAAACTCATGTGAACCACATTAACAAATTGAGAACAAGAAAAAGGACTTTTAAAAAATCATTTAATAAAATGTGTACTTTATTCAAAGCCACTTCAAGTCTCACCTTACATAAATGTCTATAAAATAACACTTGGAATAAAATCAAAGTTGTTTCAAGCATGTGGAGCAAAGTTCTCCTTGTATTCATGCTTGGTGAAAAGAATCTGACCTCCTCCTACTTTCCATTATAAATTATAATTAAAAGGCACCAGCAAAACATCCAAGTGTAAATCAATGCAGAATTTTTTTCCCAAGCCCCAAACTGATTAAATGATAGAAACAAAAATAAAGAGATGTCCATTTCAGACCACTAGACTAGAGTTACCCTCCCACCTGAAACAACTAAGAAAAGCAGTCAAAATAAATGAAACAATAACTCTTAAGACATTTTACATCTGGCCACAAGGACAGAGATACTATAAGATAGGAAACATAGAAGATAAGTCATATCAGTGCTCCAGCTTACTACCGAGGGAAAGTTTCCAGGCACAGCAGAGGGAGAGAGGATCAAGGTTTAGCCTGCAATACCCCTGAGTTAAAGAGCTATTGTTCAGAATCTAAGGAGGCCAAAATGGTTAAAGTTTCAGGGAAAAGCACTAGAGAGGAGAGAGAGAGACAGACTCGAAACTCTGGGAATTTGACTAAGCTCCCCTGTGAGTATTTACTTGTGTTCTTGTCAGTTCATGCATGTGTGGAAAGTAGTTGAGATCTGGGTAAGAACCACCCAGAAAGATTATAGGGGAAATCTGGGAATCATGTTTATTCTCAACAGCCACACTGGAACACTTCATATTTCACAGAGGAGACTACTCAAAACCTTCATGCTTCAGTGGGGTAAAATTTACCCTATAAAGATGCCTAAAAAGCTTAAAAGCAGAAACCAAAAGAATCAAGCTATGTCTAAGAAATTTCACCATATTATAGAAAAAAATCAGAATATTTAAAGGGATTAAAAAATATCCAGCAACCAGTAAATTAAAATTTACAATGTCTACCATCCAAACAAATATTATCAAATGTGGTGGTTTAAAGCTGTATGTTCTTAAATGTAACCCATTCCTATTAGACCTATTATAAGTGGGTCACTACGAGGAGGCTACTTCCACTAAGGTACAACCCACCTTAATCAGGATGGATCTTAATCCTGTTACTGGAGTCCTTTATAGATGGAATTAATACAGAGGGGGGAGGTGGTGAAACCACTGAAACAAGAAGCTGAAATCAATGAAATCCAGGAAAGAAGAGAGAGAGACCAGCAGATGCTGCCATGTGCCTTGCCAGGTAACAGAGGAGCCAAGAACTTCCCATAACAGGTCTTTGGGAATAAGATGTCTTGATTTGGACAATTTCCTGGCCTCAAGCTGTAAGCTAATGAATTCCCCCTGTTTAAGCCAACCCATTACATGCTATCTTCTTTAAGCAGCCTAGGAAACTAAAACACCAAGCATTAAAAAAGCAGGATGTATAAGAAAAATCAATCAATCAAAACTGACTCAGAAATGACACCAATGATATAATTAGTAAAATGACCTTAAAACATTTATCATAACTATATTCCATATGCATAAGAAGCTAGAGAAAGTATTCAACATGTTAAATAGAGTGATGAAATATGTAAAAATGACTGAAACTAAACTTCTAGAGATGAAAACTTTAGTGTCCGAGATGAAAATTTTACTGGATGGGCTTAAAGGCAAATCACATATTTCAGAAGAAAAGATTACTGAACTTAAAAACAGCAATAGAAAATATCCAATGTAAAACACAGAGAGGTAAAAAAGATTAAAAATAAATAGAGCATTTATCATTTGTGGGATAACTTCAAGTGCCCTAATATATGTGTAACGAAAGTACCTAAAGAAGTGCAGGGCATAAATATGTCTCAATAAATAATAGTTGAACATTTTCTAAATTTAATGAAAACTATAAAGCCACAGATCTAAGAACCTCAAAAATCACAAGAAACATGAAGAAAACTTCACAAAAGCACATCACTTTCAAATTGCTTTAAACCAGTGATAAAGAGAAAATCTTAAAAGAAGCCAAAGAAAAAAACACATTTTGGTACAGTGGAACAAACATAAGGTGACAGCAGTTTTCTTTGGAAAGATTGCAAACTAAAAGACAGTGGAGCAACAGCTTTAAAATACTGAAATAAAGAAACCATAATCCAGAATTCTGAACCCAGCAAAAATATCTTTTAAAAACAAAGGGGAATTAAAGACTTCTTCAAACATAACAAAAATTGAAAGACTTCATCACCCACAGACACACACCCTAAGAAACGTTAAAAGATTCTTAAGCAGAAGAAAAATGATTGCATGTGCTAACCTAGATCTACACAAAAGAAAGGAGAACACCAGAAATGGTAATGAGGAGAACAAATAGAATTTTTTTTCTTGGCATTTAAATTCCTTTAAAAGAGTCAACCATTGGTAGCAACCATCATAATAATGTATCATGGAATTTGTAACATATATGGAAGTGAAATATTTGAAAATAATAGCAAAAAGATTGGGAGGGGAGAAATGGATGCATACTATTGTACATTTCAAAAACTCTACATGAAGTGATATAATATCACTTGAGGGTAGATGCTGAAGAGTTAAAGATATACACTATAAACTCCAATGCAAACACTAAAAAGCCACAACAAATAGCTGAAAAGATAAATGATATAATTTAAAAAATGTTCTATTCAAAAGAAGATTAACAAAAGAAGAAATAAAGAACAAATAAAAGATAGAAAAGATAGGAAAAAATAGTAAGATGGTAATTTAAAGCCAATCATATCAATAATCATATTAACTATAAACTTAAGAAATATATTAGGCAGAGTTTTTTAAGTTGGGTAAAAAAAGCAAAACCCAATTATATGTTATCTATAGGAATGCCACTATAAATATAAAAGACAAAAGATTTTTCAAAAAAAGTGAAAACATAATAAAAGATATTCTATGGTAACATTAATCCATATGAAGCCAGCATTGAGTGTTTGGACTGGAGGAAAGCTCAAAGTTGGCCTGAATTCACCATCATGTTTTATTTCTCAACACTTTTCTAAATATCTTAAAGTGACATTTAGAGAAATGGGCTACATTATGGGTTTAAAAGCCACTAAGTAATTTCTGTTTAACTTTATACATAATCAACATATAAATTGATAAATTCTGAGAAAAACAGGAACTGAAAGTCCTGAAAGAAATGATTTTTCCAGACTTTTGCAAGCCTATTAAACTTCATGAAATTGGAAAGAAAGTTGGCAGAGGCAGAATAAAGGAAAAAACATACTTGTGAGATATTTCCCTCCTCATCTTCATGTTTGAGAAGAAAGAGCAAGCTACATTGTATCTTCCTAAATTGTCAGTATATATTCTCTAGAGACTTGTTAGGAAGTAGTTTATGAAAAAAACATGGAAATAAGGCAACCTCCAGAGAGGCAATGTCTTATGTGATCATTCCTATGCAATTCCTTCGTATGCGCATCAAGCTGCTCCAAAGACCTCACAGATGCTAAAGACTGTCCTACACAAAGGAGCATCTCCTGTTTTCTGTTGATAGCTCTTTAAGTCTGGTTGGTGTAGGTGGCAGAGGGAGGTGAGAGTTATAGTATGGTAGATAGCACAGAAAAAAAACAAGATGAAAACTGAAATTCAAAAATGCATACCTTTAACAGTGAAAGCAAAGTCAAAGGAAAAAATCAGCATCTGTGTCTATCTGCCCCAAGGGCATGCCTCCTGATGGAAAGTCCGGGGACCAGTGAACACTCTTTGATTTCTAGCTTTCCCAATAGCATCTGTGTCATGGTTGCAATTTAAAATGTTTACACTACTGTGAGTTATAGTGAAAAGAATTTGAAAGCCACTGTTCTTAGAAGTAGTTCAAATCCTTGACTTAATTATTGAAATTGATGCAATTTTGTTGCAGTTCAACAGTTGGAATTTAGGTAACCAAGCAATGTCTGAGAATAAAACTGGTTGACTTTATGATTCTTAAAATTAATTAACTTAATTTTTTGGATAACCTGCTAGCTTTTGGGTTCTAAATTTAGAGTTTGGAAGGTATACAACAAAGCTTTTCTATTCCACTGTTTTCTCAAATTTTCATACCCAGAAGCAACCAATAATCAGTGTCTTCTATATACTTTATGAAGCAGTTTTTGTTCATTAGATATGTAATTCAAAACATCACAGGGGCAATTTTTGCCTAGACTGATACATCCCCATATTTGGATCCACCTTTGTTTGCTCAGGCAGCATGACTTGTAAGTACTCAGCATGCATGCTACGGTTCTCCTGCTCAATTCCTGTTTCCTGGCCACTCCCAATAAGACTTGGATTAAACCTGGGTGACCCCATGTGAAAAAGGACTCATGGGCCCACTCTTTAAGACATGTACTTGACAATGTTATGTTCATATTGGGATCTGAGGAAGCTTCTTATTGGCTAAGACAATGATTGTTAATTTCTTCTCGCATGATTCTAAGTAGTTTACCCATAATACTTCACTTAATCCTTACATACAAGCCAAAAAAAATCTCTGTAAGGTTGATACTATAATGATAACACATTTTGCAGATGTGAAAACAAAGTACTTAATTAACACGTACAAATTCACATAGCTAGCAAATGATGGAGCTTAGCTTCAAACCAACAGTCTGGCTCCAAGTTTATGGTCTGTATCCCTAGGCTATGCTACCACTTACCTTCTTACACTTATACAAGTAATTTCTTTTTTGGCTAGGATAGAAAGGATGCAGCTTTCTGAGGACCCATGCATATATATTTTTTAATTAAAAAAAATTTTTTTAAACATAATAACATACAAACATGAACATTCTTACCATATGACCATTCCATTCTTGGTATATAATCAAAAACTCACAATATCATCACCATGATCATTTCTTAGAACATTTGCATCAATTCAGAAAAAGAAATAAAAAGAAAAAACTCATACATACCAAACCCCTTACCCCTGCCTCACATTGATTGCTAGTATTTCCATTTACCCAACATATTTTAGCCTGTTTCCCCTATTTTTCTCTATACCCCTTACCACTTCCTTTTATTGATCACTAGCATTTCAATCTACTAAATTTATTTTAACATTTGTTCCCCCCATTATTTATTTATTTTTAATCCATATGTTTTATTCATTTGTCCATATCATAGATAAAAGGAGCATCAGAAACAAGGTTTTCACAATCACACAGTCACATTGTGAAAGCTTTATCATTATACAATCATTTTCAAGAAACATGGCTACTGGAACACACCTCTATATTTTCAGGCACTTCACTCCAGTCTCTTCAATATACCTTAACTGAAAAGGTTATATCTATATAATGCACAAGATTAGCCTCCAGGATAACCTCTCGACTCTGTTTGAAATCTCTCAGCCATTGACGCTTTATTTTGTCTCACTTCTTTCTTCCCCCTTTTGGTCAAGAAGGTTTTCTCAATCCCTTAATGCTTAGTCCCAGTTCATTCTAGGGTTTCTGTCCCACATTGCCAGGAAGTTTTACACCCCTGGGAATCATGTCCCACGTAGAGAGGGGGAGGACAGTGAGTTTGCTTGTTGTGTTGGCTGAGAGAGAGAGGCTACATCTGAGCAACAAAAGAGGTTCTCTGGGGATGACTGTTAGGCCTAATTTTAAGTAGGCTTAGCCTATCCTTTTTGGGGACAAGTTTCATATGAACAAATCACAAGATTGAGGGCTTGGCCTATTGCTTTGATTATCCCCATGTTTGTGAGAATATCAGGAATTCTCCACGTGGGAAAGCTGAATTTTCCCCTTTTCTCACCATTCCCCTAAGGGTACTTTGCAAATACTTTTTTATTCACTGTTCAAATCATGCTGGGATTTATCAGGCCATAACTATGGGCAAATCTACAAAATCTCATGCCCTACTCTAAGTTCCATGTACTTATGGTGTTCAATTAAGCTGTCCACATAAGTTCTAATGGGAAATGCACTAGTCAAAATACAAACTTTGTACCAAATAAACATTTTTTGCTTTAGTCTCATAAATAAAGTTTTAAAATATGAATTACCATCTGTTTTCAACACCCTGCAGTATTATCATTCTTTTGTTCTTCCTCATGCAAAAACATTTTTTAATTTGTACATTTAGTCACTATCATTGTACATGTTAAGCATTCCTAGATTATATCATTTCAGTCTTTATCATCTTTCTTTCCTTCGGATTTCATTTGTGCCCCCAGCCTCCTCCCTCTATCATTCTCACATTCAGCTTCATTCAGTGTACTAACATTATTGTATTACAGTTAGGTATTATAGTGCTATCCATTTCTGCATTTTTACAATCAGTCCTGTTGCACAATCTGTATTCCTTCACCTCCAATTACCCAATATCTACCCTATTTCTATCTCCTGATGCGTTCTGTTCTCAGTTAAGAACAGGACCCATGGATATTGAACAATGATTTTCTCTTTCTTTTCTGAACCATATAGTTACCATACATGACTTGGGAGTGATAAGAAGCTATAACCCTACACGCTGCCCAAATAGAATATCAGGAAGAAAGGAAGGCAACATTTAAGGAGTGTATACCTGTGTGTGTTTCGCCGTACTCTGAGAATCTACACCTCTATCAAGAGGTCCAGTCATCTGGAGAAAAGTTAACCTGCTTTGCTCTCTGCTAGAATTAGAAAATTAATCTTCCGTCAATGAGAAAAAGATATGCTCAGATGAGCTAAAATAGTGACTCTCAGACTACTTTAGATTCCATAAAACTACTTTAGATTCCATAAGACTAGAGAAGGTGAGTAATGAGAAACACAATTGGAAGTAGAACTAAAGGAATTGGCAGATGAGGCATGTAAAGGACTAATTCAATTATGTAATGAGGGTTGTGTGATGTCAAGTTTCTATGAAATCTTAAGTAAAATTTGTTGTGCTCTCCAAGGTTCTAGATAAAAGCAAATTCTTTCTGGGGAACACAAAACAGTGCCAGATCCAAAGAGTTGGTAACTGAAAGATAACTGGGTTATGCTGACATTTTTTCACATTCATACCCATTTACTGTGCTCAACAGTGTTGTTAATTATATTTAAAATTCTTAAGTTTTAATTTAGAATGTGTGATATGATATTGGATTAAAATGCAACAATTCAAAAGATAAAGAAAATCAATCCTGTACCAAGTGTTTCATAAATAGGCGTATATCTTTTTATTGAACTAACGAAATATCAAGTTTCTCCCATTTGGCCAAGAATTTGGCCAATGTATAATAACCAACCGTAATAAAGTTATATAGGAAAGAATCATAGATACAAGATGGTTGAGTTTTCTGAAAATAGATTGTGCTTATTTAATTCAAATGTGCTTAGCTTTAAATATACATAGGAACTTTTAAAATGTATGTATAATATTGAAAATGATGGAGAGATTGAAATGTTTTGACAGCTGTTTCAATTAGACCTAGCATGTTTTTAATAACATGAAATCCAGTGAAGAAATTATTTAGGTTATTTGGTGTGTAATATAATTTATTTTTGGTTTATTCAGTTCTTTTGTTATGAACTAAATATGGGGTTTAACTTTTGAATATTTTAGTAAGTCTTTCTTTGTTATTATACATGGGAACTAAACCTTGTAGGATAACAATTCTAATTGTCCAGACTGGTGCTACAACAAATTTATGTCCTCCATAATTCATGGGCCCTCCACTGTAGTATTAGTAATAGTTAACATTTATTTATTTTTTTCTATAAGTCAGGCAATGTGCTAGACACTTAATAAGAGCTGAAATATCATTTAAACTTTAAATAATTATGATGAAATAACTATTTTACTCCCATTTTGTGAAAGTGAAACAGACGCTTGAGTGAATTTGTCATTTGTCTAATTCTGTACACTTAGAAAATAATGGAACAAGGACACAAACTCAGGAAATTTAATTACTGAGCCTGTGATCTTAACCACTGCATTTCTTCACATATCATCATTTACTCCTCCCAGCCCATAATTTCTCTAGTTTATAAAAAGGGAGGGGTCTAAGTATTCCTTTTCCCCCTGTATTAGTTAGGGTTCTCTAGAGAAACAGAATCAACAGGAAACACTCGCAAATATAAAATTTATAAAAAGTCTGATGTAACTGTGGGAACACAGAGTCCAAAATCCACAGGGCAGGCTGTGAAGCCAACAATTCCGATGGAGGGTCTGGATGAACTCTACAGCAGAGGCTCACTGGCTGAAGCAGGAAGAGATCCTGTCTCTTCTAAATCCTCCTTAAAAGGCTTCTAGTAATTAGATTAAGCATCACTCACTGCAGAAGACATTCTCCTTGGCTGAATACAAATGGAATCAGCTGTGGATGCAGCTAACATGATCATGATTTAATTCTATGAAATGTCCTCATCGCAACAGACAGGCCAGCACTTGCCCAACCAGACAAACAGGTACCACCACTTGGCCAAGTTGACACATGAACCTGACCATGACACCTGCCCATATTACACATGAACCTGACCATGACACCTGCCCATATTAGGTTAATCTTGGACATTTTCCATGTAGGTCTTCTACTTAACTTCTGTGCTTCAACGTTCTTTCTTGAATGACAATCATAGTTAAATTTGTTAAATTTTCTATGACTTTTTGCAAAAAATAGGAAGTGAAAGTATGCACTCACCTAACTTGAAATCAAGAGGTAGAGGTAGATTCTGGTGGGTGTGAGATGATATCTCATTGTGGTTTTGATTTGCATTTCTCTAATGGCCAGGGACATTGAGTATCTCTTCATGTGCCTTTTGGCCATTTGGATTTCCTCTTCTGGTAGGTATTTGTTCAAGTCTTTTTCCCATTTTGTAATTGGGTTGGCTGTCTTTTTTTTGTTGAGTTGAACAATCTCTTTATAAATTCTGGATACTAGACCTTTATCTTATATGTCGTTTCCAAATATTATCTCCCATTGTGTAGGCTGTCTTTCTACTTTCTTGATGAAGTTCTTTGATGCACAAAAGTGTTTAATTTTGAGGAGCTCCCATTTATTTATTTCCTTCTTCAGTGCTCTTGCTTTAGGTTTAAGGTCCATAAAACCGCCTCCAATTTTAAGTTTCATAAGATATCTCCCTACATTTTCCTCTAACTATTTTATGGTCTTAGACCTAATGTTTAGATCTTTGATCCATTTTGAGTTAAATTTTGTATAAGGTGTGAGATATGGGTCTTCTTTCATTCTTTTGCATATGGATGGCCATTATCAACGAAACAGAAAATAACAAGTGCTGGAGAGGATGCGGAGAAAGAGGCACACTTATCCACTGTTGGTGGGAATGTCAAATGGTGCAACCACTGTGGAAGGCAGTTTGGCGGCTCCTCAAAAAGCTGAATATAGAATTGCCATACGACCCAGCAATACCATTGCTGGGAATATACTCAAAGGACTTAAGGGCAAAGACACAAACGGACATTTGCACACCAATGTTTATAGCAGCGTTATTTACAATTGCAAAGAGATGGAAACAGCCAAAATGTCCATCAACAGACGAGTGGCTAAACAAACTGTGGTATGTACATATGATGGAATATTATGCAGCTTTAAGACAGGATAAACTTATGAAGCATGTAATAACATGGATGGACTTAGAGAACATTATGCTGAGTGAGTCCAGCCAAAAACTGAAGGACAAATACTGTATGGTCCCACTGATATGAACGGACATTCGAGAATAAACTTGGAATATGTCATTGGTAGCAGAGTCCAGCAGGAGTTAGAAACAGGGTAAGATAATGGGTAATTGGAGCTGAAGGGATACAGACTGTGCAACAGGACTAGATACAAAAACTCAAAAATGGACAGCACAATAATACCTAATTGTAAAGTAATCATGTTAAAATACTGAATGAAGCTGCATCTGAGCTATAGGTTTCTTGTTTGTTTGTTTGTTTGTTTGTTTGTTTTACTATTATTATTACTGTTATTTCTTTTCTCTATATTAACATTCTATATCTTTTTCTGTTGTGTTGCTAGTTCTTCTAAACCGATGCAAATGTACTAAGAAATGATGATCATGCATCTATGTGATGATGTTGAGAATTGCTGATTGCATGTGTAGAGTGGTGTGATTTCTAAATGTTGGCTTAATTTCTTTTTTTCCGTTAATTAATAAAAAAAAAAAAAAGAGGTATAGGTAGAGTAATGTCTCCTTCTGTGGAATGAAAGCTGATCACTTCTTAAACAGTTGGTAATAGTCAAAATGAGACAGTCAAATAGAGTTTGATGAATGTTTTAAAGTAGGTGAAAAATAGGAAAATAGTCAATAAATACTTCCAAATTGTGAGGAGTAGGATGGTTCTTAAAGTCCTAAAATACAATGAAGAACTTTGAGGCAAATACAGCACATAATAGAAATGAATTGAAATTAAGGTCATAATTAATCATATCAATATAAAATTAGAAAACACAAGAAAAACTGGACATTGAATGGTAGTTATTGTATTTTTTTTCCTGGCTCTATAATAATAAGGTAGACATATTTTTAGTAGTCACAGTGATTTCAGGACATAAAACAGCTTGAGATGAAGGATCATTAATAGAGAGACTTATAAACATTCCCTGAATTCTAAGGATAGATATATAAATGAAAAGTCTTAGGAAAGCACCAAATATTGATATTAGTCATTTAAGTATACATTTTGCAAACACTGGACTTCTTCGTCCAATTAATGGACAGATTTTATTTGGTTAGTTTTCAGCAACATCCCATCAAGGAGAATGGAGGACTGTTCACTTCTGGTGCTGTAGATGCGTGGGGTGGTTGTTGGTATGTGTGCATGTGTGTGGTGTTTCTGTTGAGGGCAGGATAGGTCATATTTGGAAGTAATGTTTTCTATGTAAATATTTGTAAAACAACTGATGCCCTATCAAAGTCAACAATTTTCATAAGAATTGGGGCACGCCATTTTCTCAACTGTTTTTCAAAAGTTAACACAAGATATCCTTTAATAAAAGGACACATGCTTTCCTTTAAAACTTTAATATTATTGCTATTCTAAAATGATAGTCAATTCAATCCATCTTTTTGTGAATAGACATGAAACAGAAAATTCTACTTGGAGAATAAAAATACATGAATTGTTCTCTCAAATGCTCTCTTATTAGTTTGAATCACATAATGGCAACATAATTCATAGGCATATAAAAATTTTGGTTTGGACCTGACAATTTATAAAACAGTTAGTATGCCATCAGAACCAATAAGACAAAAATAGTTTCCATAAGCAATATGTACAGCTAATATCACAAGGAACATTTATATATGCTTCCATATGTATGCATACATAAATATCATTTTACTTAGATGCAAACTAATATCTATCATGTAAACTAATATTATATAGCAGATATCTACTTAATTTGTTTAAGAAAGATGTGCTTAAAGTCGATATGGCATTTCCTGAAATTGCCTTCATTTTTAAGTAAGAAACTGATATAAACTTCTTAGTCACCTCAAAAAGAATAAAGTTATCATGGCACTGAGTGTGTAAATTTCTCTGAGAAAATCAGTAATTTATAATAATTTGAAAATCATAGAAAAATAAGATATATAATAGATGTTTGCTTCAAAACCCTCTAAATTATTGTCATTTTATGTCATTTCTTTAAAAAAAAACTAGTTAAGCTGACCTCTTCTGATACAATTATTGACTGTAATTTGTTATTTGGAAAATCAGAGGTTATAAGACTAGAGCCAGAGACTTCTGGCTTTAGATTATTTCAACATAAAATATTCTGAAGAACTGTAGTATATCTTACAGCTCTTTTCTTTGAACAAACTAAAAAATGGGCCAGAATTATACTTAAAATTTGTACATGTTGCATTTAACAGACTTAATGGTTTATTTGTGGCCCTGCTTTGGAAATGCTTTCTCCTTGCTCTAAAAGTACTACAGGTAATATATTTATTGTATATATAAAAAGCGAGCCTTATTTGAATATTTGTATATTTTCTCTGGTGGGTAGCAAAACTATGGGAATCTCTAGCATAAGCATTTTCTTTCTTTCTTTTTATGGTTAAAAATAAATCATCTCCTTAATTAGATCAAGTCAAATTTCCCAAGGTTCTTGTGAACAATTTCTCAGTAGGATTATAGTGTTTTATGAGAATCTAAGTTACATATTTATAGGCCTATGTCTGAAATAATTGGATTGTTTTAGTAAAGAACTATAGTTAACAAAAGCAGTATGAAGAGTGAGAGAAAGGAGGCATGTAAATAGAAAAACCCGAATTAAAAAATGAGTTAGGCACCACATTAACCAAAATGAGATAAAAAGGCATCAGGATATCTAATTTATTTAAAACAATGGGCCACCAAAATGTTTTCTCTTTAGATGGGATCTTCAAATGTCAATTTAAAAAATATCACCAGAATATTCACTAAATGATGCTGATTTAGATAAGTTTTGCTTTTTATTCTATATTAAATTAAGCTCTTCATTACTGGTTAAAAAAAAAAAAAAACAGATTGGGAAAAGTCGATCACAGAAATGCATGCTGTAAGTACTTCCAGAAAACTGACTACCTTGATTTCAGGTATAAATCTTTATGTTATTTACACTTTCTTTTTCTTCAACAGATATTTATTAAGCAACAAGATTGTTCCAGAAATCTTCTTAAATATTAGGAAACAAACGATGAGTGAGATATGATCCCTGCCCTCTTGGGGTTCCCAGCTTACTAAAGGAGAAACACCATATATTTAAAACAATAAATAGACTTGTAATGCTAGTAGCTACCATTTCTAAGCACCAGTTATGCAGTGAGATATGATCCCTGCCCTCTTGGGGTTCCCAGGTTACTAAAGGAGAAACACCATATATTTAAAACAATAAATAGACTTGTAATGCTAGTAGCTACCATTTCTAAGCACCAGTTATGCAGTAGACACTAGGAAATTATCTCATTAACTCCTTTAACATTTTGTGATGTGAGTGAATACAGGGTGCTCTGGAAAAAGAAAGGTGAGCATGGTGCCACAGTGGCTCAGTGGCAGAATTCTCACCTGCCATGCCAGAGACCTAGGTTCGATTCCTGATGCCTGCCTGTGCCAAAAAAAAAGAGAGAGAGAGAGAGAAAGATGAGTATGGGAGGCTTCAGAGAGGAGAGAGCAGTGTGTCACTGTCAAGGAAAGCCTCACTGAGGCTGCTGGTGAGGTGGAATCTTTATTGCTAGAGATTGCTCTTATTGCTAAGAGGGAGTCAATCATATGAGGTCTGGGCTGCCGAACTTCCCCACCAGAGGAAAGGCACAGAGACGTCTGTAGGCAGGAACAGGTTTGCTGGTTGGAAAAAGGGAAAGACCAATGTGGCAGCTTTAAATAAATCCAGTCATGTGCCTGCCTCCTCCAATAGGCTGCCAGTATTGAGAAGGCTGGGTTCTGCCTTTAACCCTGAGGTTGACCGTAGTGAATCAAATTTTAAAACTTGGCTCAGCAGTTACCTACTTTGGGAGAATTGTCATGTCTCCCTCTCCTGCGTCCTGCCCATTTCCATCACATAGACTTGTATGCCTACACTCTTCTTCTTAATTTCTGCTTTGAAATAATTTCAAACTTCCAGGACTGTTTTAAAAATAACAGAAACCCCATGTAGAGAATTTTAACATACCTCTGTGGCCCCAGATACCCAGATCCACCAATTTTATTGTTTTGTCACATTGACATACACTCAGTCTTAATAGAACAAACCATGCTCCCCTTTGTAATTCCACATTTCTGCATCCCTACTTTTTCTTATTATAAGGATAATTTCTTGTACTCATTTGCTCTTTTTTTTTTTCTTGGCTTTTAAAAAGGGGAGTTTAATCAGATGCTAGTTAACAGTTTCAAGGCTGAGAAAATGTCCCAATTAAAACAAGTCTATAGAAATGTCCAATCTAAGGCATCCAGGGAAAGATACCTTGGTTCAAGAAGGCTGATGAAGTTCAGGGTTTCTCTCTCAGGTACGAAGGCACATGGTGAACACAGTCAGGGTTTCTCTCTCAGCTGGAAGGGCACATGGCGAACATGGCATCATCTGCTAGCTTTCTCTCCTAGCTTCCTGTTTCATGAAGCTCCTTGGGAGGCGTTTTCCTTCTTCATATC
This sequence comes from Tamandua tetradactyla, assembly GCF_023851605.1. Classification (NCBI taxonomy): domain Eukaryota; kingdom Metazoa; phylum Chordata; class Mammalia; order Pilosa; family Myrmecophagidae; genus Tamandua; species Tamandua tetradactyla. Next base: position 127,904,015 of record NC_135327.1, on the reverse strand, counting down.
CAAAGGTTACTGACTCGTGGATTGTCTGCTTCATGGTGCTGCAGCATTCTCTGCTCTCTCCATATCTCCTTCATTCTCCAGAATGTTTCCTCTTGTATAGGACTCCAGAAACTTATCAAGACCCACCCAAATGGGTGGAGACATGTCGTCACCTAATCCAGTTTAACAACCACTCATCTCCAGGGTGATTATCTAATTACAGATTCAAACATACAGTATTGAATAGGGATTATTCTGCCATTACGGAATGGAATTTTGATTAAAACATGGCTTTTCTAGGGTCCATACATCCTTTCAAACCAGCACAACTTGTTTCTCTCTGTTCATTTTTTTGTTTGTTTTTCTTAAAAAATATTTTTTCATTGAGACATCTTCACGCACATACAGTCCATCCAAAGTTTGCAATCAGTGGCTCACCATATCATCACATAGTTGTGCATTCATCACCATGATCATTTGTAGAACATGTGCATCATTCCCGAAAAAGAAATAAAAAAAAAGTAAAAGAACACATTCATCTCATACCCCTTACCCCTCCCTCTTATTGACCACTAGTATTTCAATCTACCCAATTTCAAAGACTTTCTTTAAAAGAATTGAACGTTCCTTCTTTTGACCATCTTTCCCACTGAAGGTGGAAGTAGATGAAGAACTCCTCTTGGATTCAGAGATGAAACTGCACAGCCGAAAATGGCAGGACCAACCTGTGGGCTTCTGGACCATTATGAGAGATAGGAATAAACTTTTATCTTGGTTACACTACTATATTTGGGGGACCCTTAGTAACAGCAGTTTAGTTTATGCCCTTACTTAAAACAGGTTCTTTTTATTCACTAGACTGGGGACTAACATAACATAGCTTCTCATGGAAGTACATGGCTCGGTTTCAAGGCAGAAGAAAGATCTCTCACTCTTAGTCCAAATCTTGCCACCAACCAGTTTACAGAGACCTACATGAAAAGCATACATGCTCCTGGCAAGTTTTAAATGTTCAAGGAACAAAGAAGGACCAGTGTGCCTAAAGCTTAGAATTCAAGGTGAGAAGTTTACAATTTTGCTGAAGAAGTAGTCATGGGCAGATCTTGTAGGATCTTTGAAAGCCAGATATCCAGGTGTAGGAGTTAGATTCAGTTGTCACCTTGGCCAGGTGAAGGCACCTAGTTCTGTGGCTGTGGACATGAGCCAATGGTATGTTAACCTCATCTGTTGCTCATTAGGTCAGCAGTCAGCTAGGAGGCGTGCCTGCTGTAATGAATGGTGTTTGATTTAACTGGTTGGTGCTTAAATAAGAAAGCTCAATGTAGCACAGCCCAAGCAGCTCAGCATACCTCATCTCAGCAATCGCAGCTCAGCCCAAACCTTTGGAGAATCACCCCAGGGAAAGTTGTTGGAACCCAGAGAGAAGGCCAGCAGAGATCACCCTTAGGTCTGAGCAGGCGAGAAGGTGGACCGTTTTTCAGGGCTCTTTCAGAAGTGCAGGAGGGGCGAAGTCTGGAGACCGACGAAACGCCTCATTTCTCCTGCGCCCCTGCACCTGGCCTCTGTCGCGCCGGGACCGGGAGTGTCCGACTCCCCTCCCCTGCCGCCGTGCTGCGCGTCCCCGTGCGCCTCTTCCCTGCGGGACCTCATTTGCTCTTATACCTCTTTCCCTTCTAACATTATCTTGAGGGCAAGGACTGTGCCCATTTCCTTTATCTTGAATGGCTAGCTTAAATGTCTGACAAAATAAGCACTCAATAAAACTTGTTGGAATGAATGAAAAAATGAATGCATATATACATTACACCTGCTTGCCTCCTATTTTGTCTTTGTTGAGGGTTCTGAGAAAACAGAACCTGAGGTAATATAAGTGCTAATGTGATGTGCGAGTTGCAATCAGAGCCACAGAAGTAGGAAATTAAGCGAGGCAGGATGAAAACAAACAGGAGATGTCACACAGCTGGTTCCATAGAGATAAATTAGATACTTGGCCACAGAAGACATCGCCAGATAGGTTGCATAGAAAATCCACCCTTGGCGGAGTGTTCATCAGAGGGAGGAGTGGAGAGAGAAATGATCTGCAGGCTTCCTCCCACCTCCCTCCTGTTAGAGAACGCACTGATTTAATACATCCTGAACATCAGGGTTGGCTCACTTGGCTCCTTGAGTCACTTTTGGGGAAGACTGATTCTATACCTGTACTTCATTTGAGATCAGAAGTGATGGGAGAAGCTGGAGCTTTGGTGTTGGCATCAACAGGGGCCCCCGTCATTCCACAGAATCTGCGGGAGCAAATGGCCCAGGGACTGAAGAAGCTGGAACACTCTGAGAAGATGGTGAATGAGAAGTAACTGATACAATCTGCAAACTTCCTTCTAGTCTCCTTCTTTTCAGCCTATAAGAATGTTTAAGTTAGCAAAAAACAAAAAACAAACAAACCAGCCCTGGTGACCCTAAATTTGCCTTCAATTTTCAACCCTATCTCAATCTCTCCTTTCTGCCTAAGCTTATTCCAAGCTTCTCTATGTCCTATCCTTGACATGCCATGAAGGACCAACCCCCTTTCTATCCTTACATATAGCATGTTCTTTCATGGCCCTAGTGTCTTTCTCTTGTTGCCACCTCTGCCTGGAATGACCTGTTCCTCATCTGTCTCTCTTTTTAACGTGGCCCAGATGGCATCTGTGATGGTTCAGTTCTGGTGTCTACTTGGCCAAGTGACTATGCCCAGTTGTCTGGTCAGACAAGCACTGACCTGACCATTGCTGCAAGGATATTCTTGGCTGGTTGATAAACCAGAAGGCTGGTGTATTAAGTCATCAGTCAGTTGATTGCATCTGTGGCTGATTACATCTGCAATCAGCTAAAGCTTGTCTCCCACAATGAGAGAATCCAATCAGTTGAAGGCTTTTAAGGAAGAAGAGAGACTCTTTCACTGCTTCTTCAGCCAGCGAGCCTCTCCTGTGGAGTTCATCCAGACCCTTCATCAAGCTGCTAGCTTCACAGCCTGCCCTATGGATTTTTGACTTTTCCATTCCCACAGTTGTGTTAGACACCTTTATAAATCTCATATTTACAAGAACCCTAATAGAGCATCTATGCTAGAAAAACTTAGCTCTCCCTTTCCCCAGCCCAGTCTAAGTTTTAAGCTTGTCCTCCTAGTTAACATGACACCCTGCACTTCCCTGAGTGGTAAGACTTTTCCCATATTCCTCCCACCCCATTGTCTACCACTTCTTAAATAGAGTGTAAGGTTGAATTTTCTCCCTGTTCTTCACTTATCTTTGTCTAACAATTGCTTGATATAAAGCCTGGTCCATAATAAGCAGTAAATAAATGTTGGAAAAACAAAACTGCACTATTAGAAAAACAGAATAGAAAATGGACTCCAAATCTTGGTGAATAACATAGATCTTTTTCTCTTACCCACTTTTAACATAGAAAAAAAAAGGCCAGGGGATGATATTTACCATTTTTCTTCATAACTAATAAAGTAAACCTTGGGTTTAATTATTGTAGTTAAAAATAGGGTTCTAAAAATCTTCAAAAACAGCAATTCTCTGTGGTAGATAATCTTCAAAGATGGCTATGATCAATCCTTTCCCTTCTTGGGTGGCATCCTTTTTCCCATCAGGAGGTCGATTTCTTCTTGCCTTAAACTTATGCTACGCTCATGACTTTCTTGGTCAGTAGAATGTGGACGAAGTGCCTTTAAGAAGACAAAGCACTTACTTTCACTATGTGGGTATTCAACTGAGATATAAGTGGCTATGTGGAGAGAAAGGGGCCATGTGGAGGAACACATAAAGCACCAGACATGTGAGTGCAGATGTCTTGGATTTTTCAGCCCAGGTGGCACACAAGTGAGTAATCCCAGCCAACACAACGTAAACCAGCACAAGAGCTCAGCTGAGCCCTAAGAATCAAGGGAAAAAACAAAAAACAAAACCCCACGACTCTGTGTTGTTTTCATCCACAAAGTTTTGGGTGGTTTGTTCCACAGCAATAACTGGGAAATATATTATCTTTGCATTTCCTTCAAAAATAAATCTTAACTTTATAACTTTGTTCCAAAATGTTTGCTCTCTGATACTAACCCTAGCATTGTCAATATGGTCGTTCAGTTTCCAAGAGGGCACAGAGTGTTTCTGTGAGTAGAGCATTATAGAAGGCACTGTGAAATGGGCACAAGACAAATGTACCATCTTGCCTCATAGTGGTAGGCACACAGTAGACCCTCATTTGTTGAATGATGAGTGGAGAAGAAATCTAAGAAAAGAACATGTCGAAGAGACTCTAAGGGGAGAAGCACTGACATAAAGATAAACTTGCTAACTTGTAACTGTGCAACTCCCTAACAGTGTGTTCAATATAATGATAGCAATCACAGTAACGATAACAACAGCACATTTTTTATTGAGTTGTTGTATGTGTTCAGTGCATGATCCTCAGGTTAACCCTATAAGATAGCTACTATTAATATATTCATTTTATAGCCAATGAAAATGAAATATAGAGAAGTTAAATAACCTTTGCCAAGCCACTCTGCAAGCGTTAAGGGAGCCTGACTAAATCTAGGTTCTCTCACACCAGAGCCCTCGCTCTTAACGCTTGGCTGTAATCTGTAATTTTTGCTTGTACAGTAAATATATACATATATAATATTCATACACCTACTATTGATGTGTACATATATATCTATGTATTATGCTTTTATCCTTTTTAAGCAACATATACTGGACATTCCAAGATGTTTTGGAACATCAGGGTGCTCTGCATTTAAATATGGAAGGTAGTCATTAGCTTTGATAAATGACATCCCTTTATAGATAGCCTGATAACAACTACCTTACCTTCCTCCATCCCTTATCTGGATATTGTAATTAGAACCATCTTCTCCCCTCCTCTTCACTGCTCATTGATCAGCTCATGAATCAACTTTGGACATATATATCCATTAACAAAGAAGAAGAATCTGATCTTAAAAGAGAATAAAGATATTTTGAGTTTAGTACACTTTATTATTTTCTTATTGCTACTCTCCTAACTATGAATTACTGTCCCTGGTTTTTGATAGGAGAAATTCTCTTTTTTATCTTCTTTGAGAAAACTTTTAGAGTGCAGGGACCTAAATAAGAGGTATTGGAGAAGTAGATTTTAAACATTTGGACACACATATACCAAACCTTAGACTGCCCACCAGCTCAAAGCTATTGCCAAATCATTTAACTCACACCATGTCCAGCCACTGCCAGTTTCAATAGTCTGACTAAGTTTATTGATGTCTTCAGGTCCCAAGACACTTTATTCACGTATTTCATTAATCTCAGATGCTGTACAACATGCCTAAAGTCAGGAAAACATATTGGGTCAAATTTAAAACCATCTTTGAGCTCAGTGGTTGAAACTGCTAAGCCAAGTCTAGATTTCAGCCAGCAAGGTAGCTTTGAAAAACTGGTTTGAAAAAGGATTCAAAAGCTTTCTTAGATGTTACTTCCTTGTGGGAGGGAAAAGAGAAGGAAATTTCATTTTGCTAATTTAAGTCTGGGTATATCACAATACAAAACATCATTTTTTTTTGTTTGTTTTTTTAGTGGAGTGAGAAGAATCATCTACTGGGTATGCTTTTCTATCTCCTCATATTTAGTCTATTTCTTTCTTCTTTTTCTTCAATCTTGTCATACACTAGTAAAATAAGATATTTGTAAAAATCATGTGCTTTCCTCTTAGCAAATGTTTGGTAGTACAGTAATTCTTATTCAGGATTTTGAGATGAAAGCATATAAAGGTGTTCATTTTTTAAGCTGGTTTAGGGATATTTTTAAAAGCTGCTCACCAAAATTCCTCGGAGAAGAGGGCTGGCATCAGGCACAACTGTAAAGCATGACATTTATTTCTGATGTGCTTTCACCTTTATTCCAGTCCCTTTCATTCCCCAACAGGTATTCCTATTCTGGGACCCATACTTCAGACTCTCAGCTTTCAACAAAACCAATCTGGGTAAAATTAAGGAATTATTTATCAGATCTCGTTTGATCTTTACTGCACTGTTCACTGTTCCCCACCCTTTCACCAGATTGCCTTCCCACTCCCACCTCTGCCACCTGCTCTAGTCTCATAAACAAGGGAAGCAAAGGCTGGCCATCACTGAGTCCTGTCTATCGCCTAACCGTAACCCAAAACAAATGGTCTTTAACCAAATATGTACTTTACCAAGTTTAATTTGTTTCACTAATTGTGACAATGTAAGGTTTTTGGTTCTGTTAAATAATTTTTGTGTTAAAAGAGAATGGGTTTTGAAGATAAAGGATCCTTTGGGTTTGCCTGTTTAATCCAATAGCAGATCTGAAGGTAATTCTGACTAAGATACAGGAGGGGTGTTGTGGAGAAGACATAATCTGCCCAGTTCTCCTGAGAACAAGAAAGGCTCAGGACCAGCCAAACCTATTCCTATTACGTAGGCTTCCCCTGGCTTTGAGGATTCGATCAGCCAGAGTTCAGCTATCGGTCATTGACACCGGTCTACAGAGTTTAAGGTGAAATGGTTTACATATAGGGAAATGCACAATTATAAATTAGTTGAAAGGGCTGAAGGACTAGCCTCTATGTTGGGCTCTATAATACCAACTTACAACAATCCCTCCATGAATACTGCTACCTCTTCACCATCAGAATATTGGGCAATTAGAAAAGCCACATTCTGTTGGTTTTCTGAAATTCAGATATCAGAAAACTGCCATAACACCCCTGTTAGAACTACATTAGCAAAAATGTAGATGTCTCAAAGCCACTGTCCCCATCCCTCAACTTAATTCACGTTCAAATAAAAATCTTTTATCTGATTCCCAGAACTTAATTCCCTTTCGGTGGACTAGCTGCAAGAAAGTTTTGGAAACATACTTTTTGGCCATCTGCATCTATAGCCAAGAAGAAATTGGGAAGACCTGTTGAAGGGAATCAGTCTACCTTATGTGCTACTTGTGTCTCATTCAAACTGCAATAATCAAAAACTGTTTTTAATCTCCTCTTATCTAAACAGTTGCACATTCCAAATATGACATTGCATATGCAAACAAAATGTTCTCCAATAATTTGTTATAAACCTGGACATTATTTCTGGGCTATTCCTCTATTTCTCTCTAGCATTTCTTCTGTTATATTTATTTCTGATGATGGCAATTAGATAAATATGTTTTCCATAAGGATGGATATTAACTGTTAATAAGATTCAGTAATGATATAATTTGTTTAATGCTATTTTGTTCTCATTTTATTAAATTCCATATTAATTTTGAAAACATTCATGTAATGGAAATGTTTATTCAGAATCAGTTCTGCAAGGGTCGGAGAACAATATGATCTGATTTTTTAAAAGACTAAGGACACTAATACTATAAAAATTAATGCTACTTTAAGAAGATATGAAACTTGAGATGTGTAGTATGGGAATGGATTACATTTAGCTCCACTTAAAATATTGGTGTACATATATCTACTGAATTTCTGTTTCTTCTGGGAAAAAGGAAAGAAGCAATTATTGAACTTCTACTTTAAGCTATGTTTCAAACAGAATTCTGAACACTTCCACCTGCATTCTCTAAATTAATTTTTGTGGCATGACTGAGATAAAGGATCTATTATCCCCATTTCACATATGATGGTGCAATCATAGTATAGAGAGGTTAAGTAACATATCTAGTTTTTTTTTTTTTTTCATTTTATGGCGATCCCCATTTGTTACTATGGAATAAGTTTTAAAACCCAACTTTAAACATTATTAGCTAATTTGCTTTCCAATTACTAGCGCCTTATTTCCTAAACACATTTATCTCCCAGTGCCTCTGACTGGGTTATCTTTAGTTCTATCAGAATAGATAATATGTACCTGTGTGGGGAAGCCTGTGATATGCTACTGACAGGGTAACAACTAATTTATAAATAGGATCCTTTATGATCTATTCATGAATTGTTTCCACATTTATGCTCTTTGGCAATGTTTAATGCTGTCCTAGTCTTTGATTTGTGAAGAAAATTCTTCTCAACAACTAGAAAAAAAGAATATCAAATTGACACCCTGATTTACTCCGTATGAATTATGGATGAGGGAAAATTGCCAATCTTTTTAATTATTAAATATAATATGATGAAGATTAATTTTATTCAAGTAAGATGTAAGGATGAAAATATGAAAAGATATTACTAGAGTTTGAGATCTTGATTTCAGAAATGAAGATCAAATATTTTTTGTGGAACACAGTAATTTAAACAATATTGAATTGCCAATATTTGGACCTATATAAATGGCAATTTCCTATGGTTCAACCTTATATAAAAGTTCCTGCCTAGCAATTATTTTTATTACATTGTTAAGCTTAAGGTCTTTCCATATTCATGTTTATTACATCTTTGAACTGAAAAGTATTTTTGTTTTAATATGAACATTTTGCCAATCTGGCCAATTTATTTCATATAATAAGTGTCATGTCCTTAAAAGTCAAAATCAAAAACTTATGGTGATATTTTCTGTGGAATTTTACAGAGATTGAAAAATAAGAGAGCATGATGTTAGAAAATGCAAGTCATACAAATTTTCTGGCTTTCAACAAATACAAGGTATAGAATTAACAATACAATTGATGACTTTTATGAACATATTTTCTAAATCTAGCCATAACATATACAGAAAAATACAGGTGATTTTGCCATTTGAGAATTAATAATTGATATATTGAATTGACTTCTGTGAGGAAAAGGTGTCTGGAAAATAATGCATGCTGTCTTTCATTCTCACTGGGGAGATCAAGTATGATAGATATGCTCATTGGAACCCTCTCTGTGAACGCCAACAAACTATCCAAATATAATGAAATCTTAACTGGTACTCATGAAGGCATGTGAAAAGGCTCCCAAGTCCAGTAATCTTGAAATCACATGTAACAGACAGGGGGAAAGAATACATTATTATTATACTAGAAAGTTAACAGTGCAAGTATCTTAGTAATGGAAAGGGAGATCAAAATCCTAAAAACAGTAGAGGAAATTTTGTTTTACAAAATTTTCAATTAATGAGTAACAATGAATAGATAATATAAAATACATGAAGAATCTATAACAGAAAAATTGTACTATGCTCTATTGAACCTGAGGAAAAGGCAACTATAATAAAGAAGCACATAAATAAAAATATATTTGAACTTCAGTAAATAATATGATGCCACTCAATAGTTTTCAAATTATGTATTTCAAAATTACTATCTGGTAGTATGAATTATCTGAATGAGAACTATGATAAAAGTGAGAACTGAATTGATATATGTAGTACATAGGAAATCTCATGGTTTGCAAAATGTGTGTAATGAATTCCATGGTGAGCAATGTTCTGTAACAAATATAATTTAGGTCTTTTTACTACTAGGAAAATGAAAAAAAGCATTTTTTTTTTAGTGTTTCATTTGGATACTCAACTAGGAATTTTGCATGTCATCTTATTTATTGAAATGCTATGAAATAGATAAACATATTTAATTGAGATTCAGGAAGTTGAAATAGGCACAGTCCAAAACTACCTAGATAATAAGTAGTGAATCTAGGCGAATTTGCACAGTCCAAAACTAAGTAGTGAACCTAGGCAAAATTGAACTAATGCTTTAAAATCTATGACCTTTCTACCATGCTATCTGCTAATTCCTACCAGGAGGAATTGATTTACACTTTGATTAATGAAATTCATTTTCCCTCTTTATTTCCCTCAAGTCGATTTATTTTCCTCTTTCCCCAGGGATACCATCATACACCTAGGCTTAGCTTACCATAACAACTGCTTGGCCTTAAGCCCTCTCACTGAGATTCAGTTATTGTGAACCTACCACATCACTGCTTTCACTTGAAGGCCCCTTGAACTTTCCTATCATTTTAAATCTTAAGTGTCCTTCCCAACCCTTCTATAACCTGGCTGCGTTTGATTTAGCCAAATTTATTCTCCACTGTTCCTCAATGTTTTTCGGTCCCCTCTAATGTGTCAAGGCTTTGCATAGTTTAAAGTGGCCAAATTTTAGGCATTTCTAGAGACCCAGGTTAACCCTTATCTTCCCTATCAATGAGTTTATTCTGACTCAGTCACTCCCACATTTCTCTCTCCTCTGTAAAATGGGGAAAATAATAGTATCTATCTCAGAGAGTAGTTAAGAGATTAAAGGACAAAGTGAATTGATAACATGGGACAGGGTCCTGGAGTTATAGAAAATGTTAAATAAAATGTTTGAAGTTGCTATTATTTTAAATAATTAAATATGTTATCTTTTACATTCATGCATATCAGAGCCAATATTTTATACATTTTATTGCTTTGGGTGAAAACAAAAAGTTGTGAGATAATATGGCACTATAGGTTTTAATATATGAGGGATGTATATTTAGTTCTTATAAAAACAGCCTTTTTCAAATGTCTATCATTTGAAATGTCTATCAATGAGTTTATTCTGGCTTACTCACTCCCACATTTCTCTCTTCTCTTGTTGAACCTCACAGAATTCTACCTCACATTATTTATTGCAAATTAATGTGTTTTAATAATCTGTCCTGCAAAAATCTATCAGTGTCTTTTGAATGTTGGCCATCATTTCCTTTGTTTAATTACATAGAATGCCTAGCATATAAACCCATTTCTAGGAGATACCAAAATGGTGTATTCACCCTAATGAAGTTTTCCTAATAGAATGTGTTGTCAGAGACTGGTAGTTAAAAAGGTATATCAGTTAACTCTTAAAATTGTTTAAAATTGGATATGAAGTCAATGTCAATAGAAGTGGAATGTTATGTATGTAACTTTGAAAGTAAATGATAAAATAGACGAAAACTATTACCTGAGTTTTACCTTGAAAGCATTTGAAATGGAGGTTATTTTGGAAAATGTAGCAATTAAACAGAAGCAAAAGGTCTAATGAAATTCTCTGTAGAGATTGACTCAATATTCTCATAAGAACTGGAAAGTAGCTCATCTCCATCTCTCACTCTTTCTCACCATCAGAATCCTAAGGTCAACCATTAGCTAAGTCATGAACAAAATTGGAGGAATACAAAGGGCAATTTGGAGGCACAAACTAGTTAAATAATTGATTTATTCAGAGCAAAAGAAATGAAATCTACAATTCATATCTATTTGAGAGTATTATAATTTGAGTTCTTATCCCTTTTATTTTAGAGGTTAAATGGTCATTAAAGCAATGTGGAACAATGAATAAAAGTTCAAATTTGGGAGTTAGATGTGAATTTAGTAATTAGCAGCTTGATCTTGGACTAGTATACTTAACTTTTCCACTGTCAGTTTCCTACTCTGTAAAATGAGGAAAATAATAGTATTTATCTCAGAGAGTAGTTAAGAGATTAAATGACAAAATGAGTTGATAACATGGGACAGGGTCCTGGAGTTATAGAAAATGCTAAATAAAATGTTTGCTGTTGCTGCTACTTTAAATAATTAAATATGTTATCTTTTATATTCATGCATATCAGAGCCAATATTTTATACATTTTATTGCTTTGTGTAAAAATACAAAGTTGTGAGATAATATGGCACTATAGGTTTCAATATATGAGGGATGCTTATTTGGTACTTACAAAAATAGAGCCCTTTTCAAAGGTCTATTTCCAGTATAGCACCCCTCAAAGTCTAATTATTTGAGAGATGCCACAATGCACTCTGAGAGAAAATACTGAAAAAAATATTGTGAAAGAGGCAAGTTAACCCAACAGTCCATGGATATTGTAGGCAAATTTTCAGGATTAAAATATTTAAAATTAGTTAGCAAGGTGTGTTTCAACTGAAATAAATTATTGGTTTAGGTAATACTTCTAATATAAGATAACTCATGATCTCATTTGGATTTATAACTCTTGCAGCGGTGGCACTTTGGAGTTTGCTATACCCTCTCCCATGCTTTCTGTGCAACTAGGGAGTTCCAATTTCTCCTGTCAGAATTCAACTCAGATTTAAATTCAAGCTCTTGTCCCATCTCCTCCGTTAGGTGACACCAAAGATTCTTCGACTTCCCCTTAGACTTTATCATTTATATCACAATTTTTTTAAATTTAATAATTGATGACTTGCCTTAAAACTTACTGCCTGAAGGATGAATATTTCATCATCACAATTCAATTTTAAGTTAATAAAAGATTGATTGCTCAGTTTCTGATGTATAAAATGGATATGTTCATAGTACCTATACCGTGGAAATTTTATGAGAATAAGAAGAGTGTCTGGCATACAGTTCAAACTACATAAGGATTTGCTTAATAAAAATAAAATTTCTTTCATATTTCCTAAGTACCTATAGTATGCTGACATTTTGCACATTTTAATGAAAAAATTGGACCATGACAATAAAGGAACAATAAATAATTAAGCAGAATAAATAAATGGGCTATTTTGAATGATCTGGTACTTTTGTACTAAAGGCTGATTTATTTAAGGGGATAAAATCTGTTTGTCATTATAAAATTTATATGTATCTAAATTTAGTTTCTGAATTCACCCTCTTTCCCAAAAATCTGTTGTCTGTATTGTTTCTTAAATATACCAATTCATTTCCTGTTCCCATTTCTTTACAGAGGCAGTTGGGCCCAAGTAACTTTTCCTTCTTCCCCACTTGTTCTAATCATACTCAGATTTCAAGACATCAAGGCCAAAGGTGATTCTGTTAGCTGTGGGGAAAGCAGAGAGGAGACTTTGAATAATCTAGGCAAAGGTAGACTACAGCGGTGAAAAGGGAGGTGGAGAAATACTGGCAGATTTCTGAGATATTCAGGAAGTTGACTAGCAAGGCCTAAATGGCCTCGCATGGATACTTTTGCAGTTGTTTGGATCTTAGTGATATTTACAGATATGAGAATCTGTGGAGGGCATCTGGTTGGAGGGGCAACAATGATGCATAATTTAAGGTGCCCATGATGTATCAAACCCATGCATTCTCAAGGACAGCACTATTTTTCCGAAAGGTGTGGACACTGGTTCTGGGTGATGATTTTTTTTTAGTCTTTTTATGTACAAAACCGAAATGCGTTCTTAACACATAAACATATATGTACTAATAGGGTGGGTGATTAGGAGAAAACATCTTTTAAAAGACAGCTGGGCTGGGAGGGAATCAGGTTAGGAAATGCTGATTTACGCATTTCCATTGACGGTGAAGAGGCATGAGCTCAGAGGAGGGGTTTGCACACTGACGGGGAGTCAGTGTGCAAATAGGCATTGAAGCCATATGCATAGATGATTCACCAGGATCCATGATTTTCAACTCCATATTATATTAAGATCATTTGGACAGATTTAAAAATCTTTCAGGGCCCCACCCTGTGGAAAGCCCATTTAAAAAAATATTTTCATTGATAAATCTTCACAAACATACAGTCCATACATGGTGTACAGTCAGTGGCTCACAATGTCATTACATGGTTGTGTATTCATCTCCATGATCATTTTTTAGAACATTTGCTTCACTCCAGAAAAAGAAATAAAAAGAAAAAACTCATACAAACCATATCCCTTACCCCTTCCCTCCCTCTAATTGACACTAGTATTTCAATCTACCCAATTTGTTTTACTATTTATCCCCCTATTATTTATTTTTTATCCACATCTTTTTACTCATCAGACACAAGGTTTTCACAATCGCACAGTCACATTGTAAAAACTATATTGTTATACAACTGTCTTCAAGAGTCAAGGCTACTGGAACACAGCTCAACAGTTCAGTTACAGGTACTACCCTGCAGCCACTCCAAAACACCATAAACTACAAAGGGATATCTATAAAATGTATAAGAATAACCACCAGGATAACCTCTCAACTCTGTTTGAAACCTTTCAGCCACTGAAACTTTATTTTGTCTCATTTCTCTCTTCCTCCTTTTGGTCAAGAAGGCTTTCTCAATCCCATGATGTTGGGTCTTGGACTCATCCCAGAAGTTCTGTCCCACATTGCTGAGGAGATTTATACCCTTGGGAGTCATGTCCTGCTTAGAGGAAAGGGCAGTGATGGTTCACCTGCCGAGTTGGCTTAGAGAGAGAGGCCACATCTGAGCAACAAAAGAGTTCTCTGGGAGTGATACTTAGGCAAAATTTTGAGTATGCTTAGCTTATCCTTTGCAGGAATAAGTTTCATACAGGTGAAATCCAAGATTGAGGCCTTGACCTTTGATCTGGTTGTCCCTACTGCTTGCAAAAATATCAGGAATTCTCCAAATGGGGAAGTTGAATAGTTCCTCCTTTCTCTCCAGTCAACTAAGGGGACTTTGCAAATACTTTTTTATTCACTTCCCAGATTACTCTGGGAAAACACATTTTTAAAGCTTCATGAGTCGAGTCTAAAGTATAGCCAGGTGTTCAAAGTCATTGTCCTGAGGAATGGAGTTCATAGTGAATAAGATTCTAGGACTAAGCCTTGTGGAATTAGCTCCCAAAGGAAACTGGTACAGAGGGTAAATAGGAACACAAACAAGTGCAGTGCTCTGCAAGCAAAGGGAAGAGAGCATTGCAAGAGGCTTGACTTTACATTTCTCAATATGCTGAAAATCCGAGGAATGCTCTAAAAATATCCACTGGATTTAAAATGGAGATCACTTTGGAGCTGTTTTGGTGCAATGTGGTGAGAAACCAAAAACAGATTAAAATGGATTAAGGAAAGAATCCCAGTTTTTGAAATTGGAAATGATGAATGTATGCAATTCTTGTGAGTTGACACTTTATGACATAGTAAGTAATAGGGGATATACAGTAGAAGATTAAGCTTTGCCTAGCTTGAGCTTACTGTTCTTGAACTTGAACATCCTCTGAATTTCAGCCCCCAATGTATAGAGGGAACTGACAAATCGTGGAAGACTACTGACTAATGTACTGTATATTTTCCTACAGACTGGTTGCAGAAAGATGCAAGACTTTGGAGGGAGAGGAAGGACATTGGGGAGCAGAGAGTTTAATATGTTTTAGGAATAGATATGGAAAAAGCATGGAAATGAGGATATAGGTTCTGGAGGGATGTTCTCTACCCACAACTGCATGGTTATCCTTCAGCAGATGGCAATTACATATGCAACTTCATTACATTTAAATGACCAATGTTAGTGATATTCTATGTGCTTAATTAAAGGAAGTCTCATATTTTCTCTTAAAGACATTCTTTCCCCCAGTATTTCTACATATCACAAAAATCCCCAGGACCAAAGAGGATATATTCATTTAAAATTTGCTGAAATTTTGCAAGATTGATACACAGTATTTACTTAAGAGCATGAATTTATCCTTGAATGTGTCTTAATGATACAATTTTGCGCTTAAGAAGACAAAGCAAAGGTGTTTACAGACCTGCTAAGAACTAGAAAAATTTCTCCCATTAACTCATCCCAAGAAAGCTACTTAAAGATATTCTCTGGTAAAATAAGGAAAGAGAAAGAAAAGTCCAAGAAGAGCAAGCAACCAAACCAAGAAAAAGGAAGGCAAGACCTAATGTAGTTCTTTGCTTTACTTCAAAGATATATCCTAGAGTGGGAATGCAAATGTGAAGGTAAATTAAAAATTTTGTTAGATGTTGAAGGTTATTGCACAAATTTTCATTCTCACCAATAGCTTAAGGCAATGCATCATATCCCCATATCTTGAACAAATCTAAATATTAAGGATATGTTAATATTTAAAAACTGTTTAGGTAGTTTATTTGTTGAGTATGTGAATTTAAAGGGATATTGCATATTTTATTCTATATAAGTTGTCTAATTTGTATTAGATTTGGACAATTTAACTTGGATTGTCTTTTTTTTTTTCCTATGTGAAAGTATTTTGTAAAGAAAATATTACCCAGCCTTTATGTATTTTAAACTCTTTGTAAACTCAATTTGTTTTGGCCTTTTAGTTTTATTTATTCTTTTTCATTTAATTTTTATTTTGTTTTTATTATGCTGCCGAATTTACCAAACATGGTAGAGTAACCTAAGGGAAGATACTAAGAAGAGCAGCTTATTTGAAATGGGCCAAACTAAAGAGAACAGTTTTAATTAAATTTTTGTTAAATGTGAATGGTAAAGCTTGATTAAAAATGGATGGTTTTCCATTTTAAATATGGTGATTCGAAACAATGATGCTTTTGTGATCCTTACATATATTAATACCTGTGATGTTCTAATATGTTACATTAATTTATTGGCCAGCGAACATTATTTTAATTGAAAATTCTTTGAACATTAAGTCATATAGTGAGATACATTAATAAACTTAGAAGAACATTATTTGGTTAAGACTTGTTTCACCATTGTCTTGCTGCTGAACAAATGCCATTTCATAACATTTTTCCTCCCAAGGTAAAATAAGTATACAAATCTCCCTACTTTTCAAATATTGTTTTATAGATAACATAAAGAACATATTTATCATTATTAAAACATCAGACATATTTTAAATTATGTCAGGAGACATATAAAAGATTCTTAATGGACTATGAGTTAGTTATAAGAAAACAGTGACTGGGTTTGTGTTTGGAGAGATGATTTATAAAGCTATTTCTCAAACAACTATGCTTTGCCATCCAAATAATATTTTTCGAACAATGCAAACCTGGAGCTGTATAATTATATACCTACGCATGTACTATGAAAATACATTGCCTGGTTAAGTCCTTGAGAATAGTGGTCCTGTGTATTTTCTCAGCCAGGTGCCCAGCACATAGTAGGTTCTCATTCATATTTGTTAGAATATGGATTTAGCCTAGCTTTCTAGAAAAGAATGCAGAAACTCCACTATATAAGATTGGGATGATCAGCAACGTCACAGTCTAATTGTCCCACTGCTTTCACAAAGAAGGTTTCAAGTCCAAAGCACTGAGCATGTAACAGAATATTGACTGATTTGTTGGAGAAACAGATTAAAATGTTTTAGCCTACTATTGTTTTTCTTCTTAATCCATACTTTGCTTATGGAAGGCAATCACAGGGCATTTTGCATTAGAGGGAAAAAAACACGCAAGAAGAAACTGGTAAATGGGGAGATTTCTATTTCTAAACATATCACAGATTTGTAATTCTCAAGTATATATATATATATATGTATTTGCTCTGAACATTCTTGCAAGATGCTGATCTTGATAAGCGATGACTGCACATCTTATGTTATGGGAAGTATGAGTAACCTGTAGATACTTACCAAATGTATGTTGAACTTCTAAGTAAATGAACATCTGTAAATTGCCTTATCTTTAAACGATTCATATAATCACCCCTCAGTGAAAAACATTAACATTTATTTGTACTAGAAATGCTCTATAGCAGAGAAAATGGCAAATGCTGAAATGTATTTGTTTTTGGTCTCAAAGTAGAAACAAAGTAGTAACTCTATTCCTCCTTTTCTCCTGGAGCATGGGAGTAAACAACAAAAATGCTCCTGCTTTCAGCATCTCCTCGTGAGCACGTCTTCCTTTACTTGGTGTTTAGGATTTGTCTACATGCAGAAAGTGCTCAACTGAGAATTAACTCACAGGTACCATTCGTTATTAAATATGTCCTCAAAATAGTTTTGGAATGGCGGCTCTTTCTAGAAAAGTAGAAGGAGGTAAAAAAAAATCACTTTCAAGGGGAAAACATGATAGAGAATGTGAAGGAAAAAATAATCAGCCCGCAGTCATTCTCAAATTTTAAGATGCCTAAAAATCTCATGAGGAACTTGTATAAAATGATTCTTTTCAGGTCCTACTGCCAGAGATTTTGATCCAGTTAGAATGGAATCTAGGAATCTGAGACAGATAATCATTCCAGAAATTACATGGAACACATTTTAAAAACTAGGAAGATTTAAAAATTAGGAAGGAAAGAAGATCTTTCTTGTTTGTGTGTGTGTGTGTGTGTGTGTGTATTTGTTTTTATCTGCAATGTAGTTAGAATGAGGCAGAGGCTTATGCCTCTTCACAAGCACACAAGCGCACTGCATTTCCTTGATATTCTTATATGAGGCGTGGCCATGTAACTGATGTGGAGCCAATACAGTGAGTGGAAGTGATAGAGACCATTAGCAGTCCCGTTTCATAAATCCTTTCTTAACACACTGCCAAGCTGTTTTCCCTTTGCAGGCAATTTGTCATGGATAAGAACACCAGGGTAACCTTAAAAGTAAAATATATATAGAGAGAAGCAAACATCTTCCTCTGATTCAGTGATTTTCCAGTTTCAGTGTGCATGCAAATCATCTTGTACCCTTATTAAAAACACAGATTCTCAAATTCCACCACTAAAGATTCTGATTCTATAGGTCTTTGGGAATTTGCATTTTTAAAAGTCACCAGGCCACTTTGATTTATGTAATTCTGGGTCTACACCTTGAGAAGCACTGTTCTAAGCTACCAAAGTGTGTTCGCAAGTGTCCATATTCTTAAATGTTACTGTTAGTTATCAATTTTATCACCTCCTGAACTATGTGTAGGTTTATTTTAGGAGAAATAGCATTATAGATAACAGAAAGAAATTGAATTGCTCTGAATCTTAAAAAATCATCTGCTTCAAAGCCTTAGGAAGATGTCTAATCTCACATTTTCTTGACCATTTTATCCAAAATAAAAATAGCTACTTCAACCATTCCTTAAAAGTGTCATTTTACATCCCCTTAATGAATTATCATATTTTTTTTTCATGGAGTATGTTCTAGTTTGCTAGCTGCCGGAATGCAATGTACCAGAAACAGAATGGTTTTTAAAAGGGAAATTTAGGAAGTTGCTATTTTACAGTTCTAAGGCCGAGAAAATGTTCCAATTAAAACAAATCTATAGAAATGTCCAATCTAAGGCATCCAGGGAAAGATACCTTGGCTCAAGAAGGCCGATGAAGTTCACGGTTTCTCTCTCTCTCTGGAAAGGCATGTGGTGAACACAGAGTCATCTGCTGGCTTCCTCTTCTGGCTTCCTGTTTCATGAAGCTCCCTGGGAGGCATTTTCCTTCTTCATCTCCAAAGGTCGCTGGCTGGTGGACGCTCTGCTTCTCCTGGCTATGTTGTTCTGCTCTCTCAGAATCTTCCACTTTCTCTTTCGTAACATTCCAGTAAACTAATGAAATGTTTCCTGTTTCATAAGATTCCAGTAAACTAATCAAGACCTGCCTAGAATGGGTGGAGACATGTCTCCACCTAATCAGTTTAACAACCACTCTTGATTGAATCACATTTCCAGGGAGATGATCTAAATAAAGCTTCCAACATACAGTACTGAATAGGGATTAGAAGAAACAGCTGCCTTTACAAAATGGGATTAGGATTAAAACATGGCTTTTCTAGGGTATATACATCCTTCCAAATTAGCACAGAGTCCTTCTAAGATTTCTTTATCTCCTCTAAATTACAAGAAAAAATACAGCACCCTGATAAATGCTAGTAATAAGGAGTATAACAGAAAAAATTCCTGGATTTTACATGAATATACTTTATATTTTATATATTTTAAACACAAAGCACATTATTCAATTTCCTGAACATATCAGAGTGCATAAAATGAAAACTGCCTTTATCTTTGTTCATTTCATACCTGCCTTAAGTGTGTTATTATTGCATCTGTATTCTTTATAATCCAATTTTGTTCTCTTTAAAGCTTAAAAATTAATCTATAATATTATATGCACTAATTTGACTCCTTTCCCACCTCACCCCTAGTATCTCACTATTTCCAGGTTGAGTAATCATTACATTTCAAGCCCACAGCCTGGCAATTTATATAAGTGTAATATTTAAAGAAGCCATTTATGTCACATGCTATCATGTCTACATGGTATGTGAAGAAACAGGATTGAGATGTAATCTCCAGCCCACTCAATATCATTCAGCTTTACATTGAATTGCAATTTAAAATTCTTCATATTCTTTAGTGTACAAAATATGAAAACTAGTGAGAAAATCCTTTACAAGTCATCAGTTTCCTGTAGACATATCTCATTTTATTATTAAACATATTTTCATCCGAGGAGTGGAAGTCACCACAGTGGTGGATTGCAATTACCCTTGTTAGGCATACCCTTGAGTCAGAAGGCACATATATTGTTCCCAGAAGAACACTAATACAATTTTTCTCTTAATGTTTTTCTACTTTGAGCCCAAAGAGTTCCTGAATATATTACCAAGCTAAACCTCCCGTCAACCAACCCCAAAGAGAAAGCATTACAATGCGTACGTAATTTGTGTCCTTACTTCAATTGCAGTGTTAAGTTTCTGGTCATCCATATTCGGTGATTTTTATTTTTGAGTAAATTCCATAGTTTATGTTTATGTACAAAGGGTCCTATCATCAAAGTGAAGATAATTGGGGGTCATATTATATCCAAATATACATTTTTGTTATTCCCAATAGAGAATTTTATCAAAAATATTGCTCATTCCATTCTAGGCTTCTGCAACCAGAAGAGATCATATTAGATTAGTGCCGTCTTTTGCAGGGCAAGATTTTTCCATTTTGAATGAAAACTGTCCTTTGTTTTTCTTCTACAGAGTATTGAAGTATTCATGGTTTAGAGCCCAAATCTCTAAATGAGATCCCTAACCTGCTATTACTATGCTAATTTGTCTTTTCTCATAAAACAATACAGTTTTTTCCTCTGTGGTGAGCCTTTTCAGTGAGATATTGATCTGATTTTGGTTGAACAATAGTGTTGTGAAATCTGTTTTAAAATGAAACCATATCAGATAATTTAGTACCAGTGTATACCATTTTCCTATTATAGAATTGTTTTTCCCTTGAATGCCCTTTCTTTCCTAAGTCAACTATATTAAAAATGCAGATGTTCAAAGAGCAACTATGCACATCTAGTATATCCAGTACCAGATGGGGCAATATATTGAAAAGAATGTCTATTAGGAATTATATCTCTCGTCTGCCTCTTTAAGAAATTAGAATTGAATTTTCATAAGCTTTCTTGCAATTACTTATCAGAATATCTAAATTATTTTTTCAAACTTAAGTCTGTAACAGAAATGTATCTGATGTGCATCTTTTTATACCAGATGAAACATCATAATGAAATTGGAAATTAATCCACATATATTTTGTGCAATCAGATGATGCAGTATTATATTGCACTTAGGTCAGTCACTAAGAGATAAAATGTACTTTATTGAATTTCCAAGTTAACCTTTTGCTCTGAAATTTATTACTGGAGAAAATATTTAAATGGGAAATCTGAGTTTTAATGACCCTGCTCTGTGTTTCCTGTTCAGGAATTTGGGTTACACAGTTGGTATTCTGTTAACCACAAAGAGAAATCTTAAATCTGACCTTAAAGTATTAACTTAAATATAAAGGATGTGCTACTACAAAACAATGGAATACATATTTACACTACTGTCAACACAAATAAGGGAGCAATTATCATGTACGTTTATTCCAATATTATAGCTATTTTTCCACGTCATTTTGTTGCTTCGTCCTGAGGTAAAGGGAATTTGTAAGCATGGGTAAGTGTTGATATTACTCCAGGCTTTGACTGCTGACATCCACTTGGTAACCTAAGCCATTTGGTAGATTATTACCTGGGTGCTTATATTATCTTCTCTATGAACTAACAGACATTAATGGAAGTTGTCCTTTCTTTTGATAGTTGAATACATTTTGGCTTTAACTATGCTTAGTGGGGAGAACCCTCCACCATTTCAATATCACAGAGAGGTTTTGAGAATGTTAAATTCTCCTGGTCTAGTCTAACTTGAACTTTCTCATTATACTTACTTCATTTGCCTGAACTATTTGTGATTCTTAACTGTGCTCCATGTAAACTCATACAAGGAATATGACTCATTTATTTGAATTGTCCCTATAGTACTCACATAAGGCATGTTTCTCTAGTGCATTATTATTATTCATATCCCTATTTTAAGGGTTTGGGGCCACTACAGTATTCCCAGTGAGATTTTTCTTTAGTGACAATCACCCACATTTCCCTCCTTCCTGCCACATGCCCATTTGGTCACATTCTTCCTCTGCCCTTTCCCTCCTTTACTTTCCAAACCCAAAATTCTTCACCGAGTCTAATCAGAGATGTTTCAAGCTCTCCTCATTTCCTTCCAGATACTACCCTGGATACCATAACTTCTGAACTGTATGAAAGATCGTCTGCTGAATAGAGTCCAATTTGCTTCTCTAGAAAGAAAGATTTTGTATCCCTCAGGGGACGAATAGGTCACTTCATTTTCATTTGTTGTGTTTCTTTCAGATAGAGAAATAGGCTAGGAGAAATTAAACGATCAGGAATTAAATAACTTGGGTGCAAATCTCAGTTTCACTTCCCTGAAATTTAAACTGATTACTAAAATGGAATTTTACAGTGCAGGTTAAAGTGAGCACATACTCAAAGGAAACTGAGCCCAGACCCTGGCATATAGGCTTTTTTTTTCAATAAATGTTAATTTTCTTGCCCTTTCCCTGATCTAACAAACACCTTTGTATTAGTTAGGGTTCTCTAGAGAAACAGAATCAACAGGGAACACTCGCAAATATAAAATTTATAAAAGTGTCTCCCATGACCGTGGGTGGCAGAGTCCAAAATCCGCAGGGCAGCCTGTGAAGCCAATGATTCTGATGGAGGGTCTGGATGAACTCCACAGGAGAGGCTCCCAGCCAAAGCAGGAAGAGCCTATCTCTTCTGAATCTTCCCTAAAAGTCTTCCTGTCATTACTCATTGCAAAAGACACTCCCCTTTGGCTGATTACAAATGGAATCAGCTGTGGATGTAGCTGACATGATCATGATCTAATTCTATGAAATTTCCTCATCACAACAGACAAGGCAGCACTTGCCCAACCAGACAAACAGGTACCACAATTTGGCCAAGTTGACACATGAACCTGACCATGGCAGCCTTCCCCACTTTATCTTCTCAGTTCTCCACATAAGTGACTCCCCATTTCGCTGCTAAGTAAACAGTTATCACGTGGTCCCGGCCCCATGAAAGCAGAGATGTTACATGGCTGTGTTTAACCTTCTTCCTTATGAATCTCCATTGTTGTCTTTAAATATGAAGTCAACATTTTTTCATATGGTCGATCTTGCTCATACCTGGACTCCATTGTGTTTCTCCCTCTACTTACCTCTTCTCTTTTTCTTCACCCAGCTCACTGTGTAGTCACACTGCACTGCACCTCCAGTGGTTCCCAGAATGTGTCCTCACCTTTATGCCCCTGACTTGGTGCCATTCCTGTCTCTTCTCTCATATTGTCACATGAGACAACATGTCACATGAGACAACATCTCCTACTAATTCTACCTCCTCACTTTAGCTTTTTGTTCTACCCAAGGGTGTATTAATTGCTACTTTATCTATTTCCCAAAGAACTCTTTCCTTGCAGCACTTACCATATTGGTTATTATTTATTAAGTTATCTGTCTCTTTCAACACCAGGCACCGTCAGAACATGAAATATGTTTTGTTCATCCCTTTATCTTAACCTACAACTTGACAGAATCATACACTACCAACATAGTTATTATTAATAATATTATATCCTGGGGAAAAGCAGTAAGCCATGCTTTAGTAATATCACTGAAGAGTATTCCAGGTGGGGCCTAAGATTCCTTCAAGAACAAAGCTCTTAGGTGAAGGACAATCCTATATCTGGACACTTTACTTCCTTCTGTCATTGTTTTCCTACCTCAGCAGCATTGGAAGCATCTATTTCTCTGACCCCAATGGGGACGAAATCATCCTTTAATTGTTTTTCATAAAGTAGGAAGAAGTTCCAAGTGTAATATAAGCCACAGACCTTACAACGGTGTGATCAAGCTACCTGCATCATCCAATCCATAATTATGATCACCCTTTCACCCTTCTCTTTAATTTATCTCAAAATCCTTTGATTGGTTACTAACGGTAATGTTCACAATATCTGAATGTCATAACAATAGGCAAAATATTTAAACTTGCTTACTATTGCCATCGTTTCATGAAACTTGACCACATTTCAATTCCCACCTAGATACTGTAACTAAAGAATCCTCATAAAATGTCATCACGTGAACTGGCTCATAATTTCATCTCACCTTAATGTCGCATCCCTTAGCTTCCTCCCCATATAGTCCCCACTTCTGAGATGCTCATTCTTGGAATCCCTTGCTGTTATTTTTTCTTGCACAGAATAGACAACACTGTCACCACATCACTCCTCAAAAAGCACAAGCCCTTACCACACACTCCAACTAATAAGATATCATACATAATTAGATCATGTCAGACTTATGTTTAAAAAATATATTTTTAAAAAACAATCTCTGTACATGTCAGTTATTAAAATGTGTACAGATTTGTAAGGAAAGAAAACACCCACAGGATTGTCCTCACTGCAATCCCGCCCATAGAGGACGACATTTTTAAAAGTTTTACATTTACTTGCATGCACACACATGCAAATACTTTAAAAATGCAGGACAATGCTATATCTGTCTATTGACCTCTCTCGTCTGTCTCTCTAACACTCTATTTTTTCAAAAATATGTAAATACATTATGGGAAATTTCAGAGCTGTTACATATAGAATTGTCTCGTTTTCTTTCCTATATAGTATACTACTGTATAGTAGCCAAATGTATAAATCTATTTACTTTACCAATCTCCTATTGAGGGACATTACATTGCCCCAAATATTTAAAACATATTTTAAATATTTAGATTCTGTGATATTATATTAATTGATAAAATTAAATTGCATTATCAATGATTTATATACTAGTAATTTTATACTTTGCTCTCTATATTCATAGAGACTGTTTCCAAAGTTTATCTCTGAGAGATGACAGAAGCTGTGGAGAAAGGGATACATATAAAAATATATTATTTCAAGTAGAAAAACATAAGAGCGTGGATTACAAATCACATATATCTCACTAGTAGGAAATGAGATCTGTATTTACCTGTGAGAACACAAGGAGAAATGCAGTTCTATTTTTCCATCACTGTTTGGATTTTTTGAAATGAAAAAGATTTATAGTTTTGGCTATGTTACATTGTTTTACTCCTGAATTATAACATTGTGGAGAGGTCGGGCATTAATCCCTGGCTTCATCTTTAACTGGAGAGAGAAAGAGAGAGAGAGAATGCTATTTAAAATGTTAATTGAAAAAACATTCATTATACCTTACTATTAAAAACTTAAACTATTTAATTTTACAGTGACAATGAGTTATTATATAATATGCTTTCAATTAGGTGTAATGTTAGAATTCACCTGAAGACCATGGAAATCTCTATATTTTTGTAAAATTGATCAAACAGCACTTTCCCACAGGTACAAAGGAACTCATCACAAACAATTACTATATTTTTCCTGCAACATTTTTTAGTATCATTTCCTTGTTTTTAATTTTACAATTTTAAATCATTGACAGTCAATAAATAGTGGGTTTCGTACTTTTGCAATTCACGTTTTTGAATTAATTTTTAATAGTAAATTTTGCAAGAAAATGTAATCATATATTCTTTCTTCTTTTGCTTAATTTTAACAATAAGTACAATTAATTAAGAATAAATTTTATATTGTTATAACAGTTCTTTGTCTAATGATATTCTCTTTAATTTATAATAACATGGAAATATATTTTTCAGTTATCTAGAACAAAATTGATAATTTACCTTTTTTGGTTAAATTATTTGTGAAAAATGCAAACAGAAGTTATTGAAGATTTTAAGGAATTCAAAACACCGATCTGTAATTTATAGAAACCTATAATCTACATTTGAAAAATTACCCAGAAAATGTTATTTGATCTTCTCCTCAATATTTTTTCCAACTAAAATTATGGCACTAGTAACATCTGATCATTGGAGAAGTTTTTTGATTTAATTCATTCAGACTCACAATTGAAAAACACACTGTAATGTTCAATCTAAAGTCAACTGTTTTCTAGCAGTTTTCAAAAGTCAATCTAGGGGGAGAAGGGAGGGAGGACATGCTTATTTCAGGGAAATGCTAAGTATAAATTTGTCTAATTTTCCATACTATTTCCTCGGTTTAAAGTAAATCACCATAATGCTCTATACCTTGTCCATGTTTATTTAACCCCCACAGGAATGCTTTTGATGATTGTTGATTTCAAATTATGCAATCAATATTGAGTGTGAAAATTAGAAATGGCCATATAATTACTCTAGCTTCCATTTTATTAGGCTTCTTCAAAGTGTCGCATCACATAAAGACCCATGCAACATAACATTATACAGGTTACATGCCAGGAAGTGTGTCTGAGGGTTTTCCGTCACCGTGCTTCCTTACATCTACTACCCTTCTGCTGTCACAATTTTTCTTTTTTTTTTTTTGGCTGTATGATAGGGTCACATTTCATTATTTTTCCCTGTGAGTGTCCCATTATTGTAGCACCGTTTGTTGAATTTTTGTTTGTTTTTCCTTTCTTTCTTTGCTTTTTTTTGGGGGGGGGGGCAGGGTGTAGGAAGTACATGGGGCAGGAATCAGACCAGGGTCTCCTTCATGGCAGGCGAGAATTCTACTACTAAACTACCCTCTTACCCCCTGAAGTCACACCTTTAAGCTGGGGTCTGTTAGGTTGCAAACTCTTTCTTAATAAATTTTTTTTTGTATTGGCTCCTAGTGTAATCGCTCTACTATATGACTTTTGATATTTTCTCCATATTTTAATTATTCCATATTTTACATATATTTTTAAATGGAAAGTAAATGAGATATGTATTTAATAAAGACACAGCTCATTTAAAATTAATTTCCAAGGGATGAAATAATGTGCTTGTATTTCAACTTAAAATTTTAATTGTAAATAATAAGACAATATGGATGACTGATATTCAGAGTACTCCACTACAGATGAGCCTATCCCAAAATGATAGATGAAATATTTTTAAATACCCACTTTTTAATTCTTGGTTTTGGTGATAAGAACAAACTATATTCCTCAGAGGTTATGCATTATAATAAAACAATAATTCATATGTAAGCAAATACCACAATCCTATACCTACAGAAATTTGGGGCTAGAAGTAATAATACCCATGTGTTTAAAAAAAAAACCTCCATCTGAAATTCTATTTGAAATGATTACAAATTAGCAGTGTTCAAGAATAAAGTGACAAAGAGATGGAAGATATGAAAGTTTAGAAAGCATGTAGGGGAGAGAGAAAACATTTCACAAGGGGACCAAAGATAAAATAAAGTTAATACTGCAAGACACAATTGCTAAGAATTTCCAGAATTGATGAATGATGTGAATTTACTGTAAGAAGAATCCCAGTGAATCCCAAGAAGAGAAACTAAAAAAAAAAAAAAAACTACAATCAGACAAATGTAGTGTAACTGTAGGACTCAAAAGAAGGGAGGGGCAAAAACTATTTTACAAACAAAAGACTGATAATAAATGATAATGGCTTCACAACAACAGTAATGGAAGTAGAAACAGGATGAAAAAAATTGCTACTAAGAATATAGATTCAATAAAGCTAACATTTTAAGAATGAGAATGAAGTTAAGATCTTTTCAGACAGACACCAACTGTTTTAGGAATAAATCTGAAAAAAACTAATACTGCCTAAAGGACCATGTAATGTTTGTATTTCAAGAATGAAGAAAATTATCTGGGAAGGAAAGCCTAAAATGCTAGGGAAAAAATAGAGATCAAAGAAATTAGAAAAATTTCATAAATCACACTAAATGCAACTATATTAATAACAATAATGACTAATATATAAGATTAATGCTGATTTATAAATACATTTATGTAGGAGAGTAGGAAACTCATTCTAAAGAGCTTTTATATTTAAGAAAGATGATAAAGGGTAACTTTAGACTTTTATATTGAATTTGCATGTTAAATATCTGGGATAAACATTTAAAACAGAAAATGGTTAACTAGTACTTAAGCTAGCACAGGGGAAGAAAATGGAGTAAGAGGTGGGTGGGGGAAAGATGTCAACTACTTTAAAAGTAGTCCAAAAGTGAAATAAAAGTTAACTTAGAAAAGCCAGGGAAACTATAAAGTAAAAAATTAGATACGAGATTTGTATTCCTCTAAACCAAAGGTAAAAGCCATAAATTCTCGAGTAAAAGGATGAAATTGTCATATTGATTTTAAAAAGTTACATGGTGTTATAATGCCAAATAATGCAAAAGACATGTAAAATTTGAATGAAAGTATGGAAATGATATGAGTAAAATATTCAACAAAATAAAATGAGTTTATCTCATTAATATCAAGCAAGATAGATTTTAATTGAAAACTTTTTTAGAAATGAATGCATGGTGGTTAAAGTTTCAAGGAGAACAATTATAAACATGTATGCCCTTATAAAATAGCCTCAACACGCATAAAGCAAAAGTAGATATATCTACCTGATATTAGTGTGGAGAACAGAATTAATACAAGTTATCAAAGTTATCATACATAAGAATAATGTACAAAATAATTACATTTCTATGTCATTCATTCACTTACATATTTATTGTCTCTTACCTGCCAGGTATTGCTGTAGGTGGCATGAATTTATCAGAGAAGCTTATATTCTTTTGGGAAGAAATAAACAAGATAAATAAGAATGTTAAGTTGGTTAGCATTAAAAAAATAAAAGGCACTATTTTCAGTAAAAGCAAAGGTATGATATATCTAGGTATAAATACATCATCGTGTACATGGTTGATGTGGAAAACTGGAACCACAAATGTCCACAATAATTAAATACATAGATAACTTGTGGTGTATTTTATACAGTGAGATAATATAGAGTAATGAAAATTCCACATCAACTTTGATGAATGCTAATTTTTTTAAGCCAACAAAAGTCACAGAAGATTACATGCAGCATGACTTCATTTATACAGATTTTCAAAAGAAGCAGCTAAACAATAAACTGCTAAGTATACATCCTGTGTTGTAAAAGTGCGCAGATAGCTACTACACTTCTATTAGAATGACTGAAATCCAGAAACCTGACAATACCAATTGCTGGTGAGAATGTGGAATAAAATGCACTGTCATTTATGGCTGGGAATGCAAAATGGTACAGTCATTGTACCAATTCAGCATCACACACCCAGGTATCTACCCAATTGATATGAAAATGTATGTTCATAAAGAAACTTGCACATGAATGTTTATAACCGCTCTCTCATAATTGCTAAAAGCTGGAGCAACCAAGATGGTTTTTTTAATAGGAGAATGAGTAAACAAAGTGTGGAACATATACAAAAGGAAATATTATGTAGTGGTAAAAAGTCATTAGCTATAAAACCACAAAAACACAAGGAGATAGCATAATTGCATATTGCTAAATCTGCAAACTGAATAGTTCTATTTATATGAATAATAGAAATTGAAAACCAAACATTGGTTACCAGAGTTTTGGGGACTGGGGGAGTTTGAGTATGTGAAGCACAGGGGATTTTAATTTTTCTTAGGTCTGTGAAACTATTCTGTATTATTCTATAGAGGTGAATACATGACACTATGTATTTGTCAAAATCCAGAGAACTTTACAGCATAAAGAGTGAACTTTATTGTATGCAAATGCTAAAAATCAGTTAGGTTAGGGAATTTAATGATGGAATGCAGAATGTGACACAATAAATTTAATTGTATTACAAATGTATGAGACAACCCCATTGTAGGAGAGGGAGTAGGATTGAAAGAACATATATTTTTTCTTTTGTTTATACTGATCTAAATAATTCTGTAACTTAGTAAAAAATGTAAGATAAAGGCAAAGGGAAACATAAAAATAGTACTGTAATGTAATTGAAAGTTGTTTCCCATAGGTTTCTGGGTTACCAAATCTGAAATTATTGTC
This sequence comes from Tamandua tetradactyla, assembly GCF_023851605.1. NCBI lineage: Eukaryota > Metazoa > Chordata > Mammalia > Pilosa > Myrmecophagidae > Tamandua > Tamandua tetradactyla. The sequence continues at coordinate 127,874,240 of NC_135327.1, read as the reverse complement.
ATTGTATATGGAGAGTGAACAAATACGTAAATAGATAGTATATGGTTGAAGAAGGTTTCTTATTGTCAGAGTGGGAAATTACAGATAACCAAGAGGGAAAGCTTGAATGAACCGTGTGATAATGGATTAGAGTTGGAAACATCAGTATGAATTCATGTTCAGCTTAATATATTCACAGGTGGATACATAAAGAAATATTTGCACATAGTGCGTATCTATACATACACACATTTTTATATGTCCTAGTTCTGGCCTTTTAGAGGGCCTAGAAGCAATGACACTCTGCCAGCAATGAGTACACCAAGCACCCAGAGTTTGGTTTCTAACACCACTCTTTAATAAAAGAAACCACAGTTCTGTAGAGAGATTCTGTCCAGGCATTTTGTAGGCTAGAAAAGGGAATACACAAGAAGAGCCTGGAGCATCTTGTAGAGCCAGAAAGTGAGGAAGTGCTCAATAAGCAAAACAAGGGAATTGTGGAATTATGTTCAAGGGGCCAGCTGAAAGTGCTCCCAATAATCAGAGATGGAACAATCTGAGAAACAAAATAAATAAAATGGAATTAGATTATAACCCAAAGAATAATGTGAATATCTCTGAGTCCATATGGATTCAAATAAATAACCAAATAATTAAATAGGAGAGAATAGACAAATTTTCAGCGCAGAAGAATTCCAAATAATTTATGTTGACACTGTTCCTTGGGTAAATGGAACTTAACTTCCCATTCTTTATGTATGCTGTGCATTGTGATTTCATTCAAGGGTAAAGTATTTAAGGAGTAGAGAGAGACTATACAGTAAAGAAGCCTCACGAACACTAGCTCAGCCACGTAATCAAGCTTAACATCAACAATGATAAGTTATATTGGTAGCTTGCACCTTTTATATGATGTGGTGAAAACAGCCCTTTATCTCTGTGATCTTTTCCCCCCAAATTTAGTCTAACTATGAGGAAAATATCAGATAAATTCAAATTGAAAATCATTACACAAAATACTTGCAAAGTTCATCAAAAACAGGGAAAATCTGAGAAATCACCACAGTCTAGAGGAGATCACATAGACATGATGACTAAATGTAATGTATTATTCTGGAACAGAAAATAGACATTAAATAAAAACAGGTAATATGAATAAAGTATGCAGTTTAATTAATAAAATATGAGTAGTGATTCTTTAGTTATGTCCAATATATCTTACGAATATAAAATACTAATAGTAAAGCAAACAAGGCACAGGGTTATAGGAAGCATTTGTACGCTCTCCACAGCTTTTCTGTAAATCTAAAACTATTCTAAATAAAACCTTATTGAAGCTATAAAGAGTACCAAAGAAATAAGGAACACAAATCTCAGGATAGTGATTACCTCTGTCATGGAAGAGAAGAAAATGAGCACATGGAGGATTTCAGAGGCGTTGTTACATTTTATTAAGTGGGTAATATTTAAAATTTGTATCTTTTTTATTACCATATTACATGCATACTACATACGTACTCTTTTGTGTATATATTTCACAAATTTTAAAAAAGTAAGCAATTACCTGAAGAGGAAATGTGCAGAGATAGAAAAAAAATCAGAGAAGGTTTTTCTGGGAGGCCAGGCTTACTAATTGGAATGCTAGTGCTATTTTGGATTTGAAGAATGGAGCGTGAAACTGCAATTATGAGTTGTACCCAGAGCCTTTCTAAAAGAAATGTTAGAAAGGCCATCTTTCAGAAGTGAGAAATTTATTTGGCAGGGCATTTGGAAGGGTATGATCTGAGAATTATGCATATTAAACCTCCTCATAAAAGTAAATAATAGCGCTCATAATGATAATGGCTACAATTTATTTATGCCTATCATGAGCTCAATCACAATTTGACTGCTTTCCAACTCCTGAAAGCCTGTGCATACAGAATACAGAATTGATATTTAAGAGATTTTCAATAAGTATTGCTGTTGTTAGTATCAATATTATAATTACTGTTACATTCGGTCCATTATTGTCCACTCGTAATAGGCAGAATAAAGGTTACCCCCAAAGATATCCATGTCCTAACCCCACAGTGAATATGTTACTTTACATGATATAAGGAACTTTGCAGATACACTTAAATTCAGGACCTTGAGATGGGGAGAGTATTATGGATTTCCTGGATGGGCCCTGTTTTAGTCTGTTAATGCTGCTGGAAATGCAATATATCAGAAATGGGTTGGCCTTTATAAAGGGAATTAATTAAGTTACAAGTTTCCAGTTCTAAGGACATAAAAATATCTAAACTGAGGCATCCAGAGACAGATATCTTGATTCAAGAAAGGGCTGATGATGTTCAGGTTCCTCTTTCAGCTGGAAAGGCACTTGGTGAAATCCACTAGCTTTCTCTCCCAGCTCTTCAAATGGTTTTTCTGGGGCCATTTTCTTTCTACATCTGCAAAGATCTCAGGTTCTGTGGGCTCTGAAGCTTTTTCCAAAATGGTTCCCTTTTAAAGGACTCCAGTAAATAACTCCTTGTTTAGTGCATGGAGATGAATCTCCATGGAAACACCTAATCAAAAAGTCCCAACTACAATCGGGTGGGCCACATCTCCATGGAAGCAACTTAATCAAAAAGATCCCATCCAACAATATTGACAAGGATTAAAGAACATGGCTTTTCTGGCGGTACACAACAGTTTCAAATGAGCACAGGCCAAATGTGATCATGTGTCCTTATAAAAGAGACACAGGAGAAGCCAGTCAGTAAAAGAAGATGTGATGGAAGGAGAAGAGGTTGGGATGATGTGCTCTGAAGATGTAGAAAGGGGCCATTGGCCAGGGAAAGCAGTCAACTCCTACAAGCTGGAAAAGGGAAGGAAATGGATTCTTCCTTGAAGCCTCCAAAATGGAATGAGGCCCAGCCAACACCTTGATTTTGGACTTTCGAATTCAAGAATTGTAAGAAAATAAATGAGTGTTGTTTTATGCCACTAAGTTTTTGTTAATTTGTTAGAATAACAATAGGAAACTAATATGTACAGTATCTCATGAAACTCCATCAAAATTTCCTAAATTGAATGATGAAGAATTTTATTAAGAAGTAGATAGAGTGGTAGAAATTAAAGATTATGTTCAGCTTTTCATATTTAGTGAGTGGCAAAGCAGAGATTTGAATTCAGATCCCTCTTCATTCAAGCCTTTACTCTTTCACTTCTATCACCCCAGTTAATGCAGTGGACCTGCAGTAAAGTTGCCTCAGCTGAAATCCTATTCCACCACTTGTGGGGAAAGTTATTCAACAAATTGCCTCAGATTTCTCATCAACAAAATAAGGACAATAACAGTACTTAACCTACCATGTTGCCATGAGAAGTAAGTAAAATAATCTGAGTTAAGCATTGTAACTTCATAATAAACCCCAGTGACCTGAACACCTTTTAAGTTGAAAAGGTCCAAAGTTTAATTGATTATCTAAACTCTCACACATGTTCCACTTCCTCTATTACCTCTGGGTTCTTATGGCTACATCAGCCACCTTATATTCTCTGCTTCTCATCACCTCTTCCAATGCCCATCTAGAAATCTTGTCTTCCATGACATCTCCTTCTGTCACACAAATATACTGCAAATCTAATTGTTCACATGTAAACATCCAAATATATAGTCATCCATCTCATTTGTTTGATCATCTCTCTTCCCTGCTCTCCCCTCCCGCTCCCAATATCTAGAAGTCTCTCCCAAATTTCCTATCAATCATTTCAGTATTCTCCTGTGCAGGATTACCTTCCTCTAGGAAATGTAGAAGGATTTTAGGAATTGATTTGATTCAAAGGGAGTCACTTGCTTTCAGAGGCTAGAAGGTCACTAGCACTGTTACTTCTCGCTACCTTGGCTCTGTTGCTGCAGAGAGGCCTGGGCGCCTGTTTATACAGTAATGATGTTATCATGGAGGTGCGAGCACAGGGCACGAGTGTCCACATGCTGCAGCCCCCAGATTGGGGCTCCCTTGGTTCACATCATCATGCTCAGCCATCGTTTCCTAGAACTGTGTACATAGGCAAGGGTGGTAGGTCTTGAATGCCTGCGATCTTAACCATTGTCTTTTCCAAAAGCAGAAATTCCCCCATCCTTTAAGCTCCAGTTCCAAAGCCAAAGTCAATAGCTGCAATAGAATCACACCCCCTAAACCTGGGGAGCTCCATTTTGGAGTCCTTTCTTTCCTTCAGACATTGGTAAGGACTAGCATGGTCCACATAGATGTAGTTTCTGACTTTTGATTAGTATATGAGGAAGAGTCAAAACTTTGATCTTGAAAGTTTTATTCCCAGAAAGTCTGGCTTCCTTATATCTGGCGCCTTAAATGAGTTTGTTCTCGCATGCTGATTCACTCCAAGACTTATTAAAGAGGAGCAGCCAAAATAAGTCATAGAAGCGATTCTATCAAACCCTCCCCGAGGGCAGTGGTTACCTAGTCACCTTACATAACCTACTCAAATTTTTCTTCACATAATAAGAAAAATCTGCTCCAAAGCTATGTGCATTTCTATATCTGGTTAAGCAGCAGCTGCATAATTTCAAAAGCTCTGCCTCCCCAGGCATTCTGCCTCACTTTGTCACTCACTCTCTCTCTCAAAGATGACTTCCCCTCCTCTTCGCTTCCAATTCACTCTTCATTTTCTTGATTCAAACTCGCACCATCTTTCACCTGAGAGACTGAGAGATTGTCTGAGCTCCTCACCAATCTTGCTGCCTCTAGATTCTCCTCTGTCCAGTCTGTCCACTACTTTGACAGCTGCCTTCAAAACAAACATATGTGAAAGTTTGTTTAAAACCTTTTTTTGATTCCTCATTACTTATGGAATCAATTTCAACCTGTTTCAACATAAGGTACTCTAGAAATATGTTACAACTTAAACTTACAGTCTCATTTCCCAGTACCACTCTTCCTCAGTTACATAAATATATACATATACATAAAACCTATAGAATATTCTGTAGATTCTATAGATTTTATGTAGCTTCTATATACATAAAATCCATTCACCCAAAGTATGTATATTCTAATGAATATCTATTTATAAAAAGGAGAAAAATATAAGTCCCTACTTTGCACATTGCTATTTTACATATTTTAATGTGATTTAATTAATGTGGTCTCAGTGGTACATTAACATGCATACAGGGAGAAACACTGAAATTTATATGAACAAAACATTATGAATGTGGTATTTTTTTTAATTTAAATTTCATGAATCATACAAAGAAACAATGGACTATGTTGAACATTGCAATTTGAGGGACACAATTTCTTTGGAGATCACAAGAAGCACAATGTAGGAAAAAATCCATTTTAGAGTAACACGATTTAGCTTGCACGCTTGCTTTACAGATGAAGGTTTGAAGTTCTTTTTTACCTATACCATACATCAACAAGGAGGTCCACAAATGAATAGAGTTGCATCCTGAATGATTTAATGTGCTGCAGAAGGTAATTAGGAACTTAAACTGACTTTCCCATGGAATTATTTATTTACCCAAGTAAGAATATACAGGTTTTAAAGAAACAGTTGTTATAGTCTTCAAACAGAAAGGAATTAATCCAAATTAATTTATTAAAAATGCATTAAAATAAAGAAACTATATCCTCAATGTAAATGTCTCACTGAATGTGGCATTTGAATTAATAAGGCTTCGTGTCTTATATAAACATAAAATATTTCAAACATAGAAGTTTGTTTTCCTATCAATATAAGCTATTAAAATGCCAGAGATTTGAATAAGAAAGATTGATAAAGTCATTCATCCTCGTATTAGTGAATGTACAGTGAAAATAAACAAGCAGTGAATTTTCCTTGTTGAGAAAGCTTACTTGGGACAATATGTGGCAGAATGTTATTAATATTTTCATTGCCCAAAGGAATCAAGACAGGAAATTATTATCTTTAAGAAGAAAATTCAGATAAGCTAAAACTCTACTTTATTTGTACGCTCCCAGTCATTCTATCCCTACCTGCATTTTTTAAATTTAAATTTAAATTTTGTATGCTGTATGGTGGAGGTTACATATCATTTTTTTAAAAATTTTTTTATTATTTAAAAAAATTAACAGACAAAACATTAAGATATCATTCCATTCTACATATACAATCAGTAATTCTTAATATCATCACATAGTTGCATATTCATCATTTCTAGACCATTTGCATCAATTTAGAAAAAAATAAAAAAACAACAGAAAAAGAAATAAAACGATAACAGAAAAAAAAAGATTATACATGCCATACCCCTTACTCCTTGCTTTCATTTACCACTAGCACTTCAAACTAAATTACATATCATTTTGTTTCTATGTGAATATCCCATTATTGCAGCACCAATTGTTGAATTTTTGTTTGTTTCCTTTCTGTTTGTTTTTTCGGGAAGTGCATGGGCCAGGAATCGAACCTGGGTCTCCCACATGGCAGGCGAGAATTCTACCACTGAACTTACCTGTATTTTTAACTGAGAAGCATATGAGTTGTAAATTATATGGCTTCACCATCTAGAGTTGCTTGCTCACCTTCTCTTGGTAGTGTCCGTAGGCATACAAATGGCTGAAGGGCTAGCAACATTAAGAAAGAACACCAGAAGTAGAGAAGTTGGCTGAGTAAGTCACAAGCTGAGATGTCTAAGGATCAGAGTTGAGGTCATGGCAGACTTGAATGACACAAAAATGTGAAGAATACGCAATTTTGATATTTTGGCCTTATTTGAGGTATATGGCAGAAAAAACAATACAGTTAGCAAAACCTGTGGTATTTGATTCAGCTCAAATAGTATATTTGGAAAATAAAACCAATAGAGTGGACATTGTGGTTCTTGACCTTACCAGGCCATTTGCATGTCTTCTGTGCTTTTGTAATAAGTCAACTTAGCCTTTTCACCTTCCCGCATGCCTGTGGTCTAATCCTTTTCAACTATTACTGAAATCTGACCTCACCATTGCCCCCTGCCACACACACACACACACACACACACACACACACACACACACACGTTAGCTGTCTGTGAATTTCTGAAGTGAAGTTGTTATCTCTCTATCATATATCATAATATATATTGAAATTTTGAGCTCATCTTTATATCCCGAATGCCTTTTACATGGCTTGATATTTCAGTCTTTCAAGAAATGTGTAAGTATTTGTTGAATCAATGAAAGCCAGGAGAATTCATATTTTTGGAGATCCCTAAGGAGAGAAAATCTGTGCTCTTAGTGGAACTGTGAAATGGATGTAGCAAAGTTTATTGGATTAAAAAAAAAGTACGCACTTAACTCCTTGAATCACACCCTCTGGGCAAGCTGAATATTTTCAGGCAGAAGCAGGAAACTGCGAGAGTGACAGATTGTGGCCACACTCACTACCAACACAAGCCAGCAGACAGAAACCACCCAAAGAATGAGACTTGCAGTCTCTTAGCCTAGGGATTTCTTGACACAGGCATCTGGACAAGTAGGGTAGTGAAGCCAGTGTGGATTGTGAGCATCTGGTTTATTCATGATTGTCATCGCCATGTCACAGGAGGAAGGACAGGCTAAATACAAACGAAACCTAAGGCTCAGTGCAGACTCCTCATAGGATCAGAATTCTTGGCCTTTCCAGAAATTCTTCTCAAACCCTACCCTCTCTCCTCCTTTCTCCCCAAACAGGCAAACCTATACTGCCTGCTTTTCCTTATCTTTTCTGTTGCCATAATAACTTGTCTCTGAAACATGAATTTAATTTTACTGGCTCAGTTCCTTCCATTTTTTTTTTTTTATTAATTAACGGAAAAAAAAGAAATTAACCCAACATTTAGATTTTTACCAACAAAACATATACTAGTCCTAACATGTATGATTGAGGAAAACCTCTTACAAGGTGCCTTCCTATAAGTATTTAGCTTGACAATAGCTTTCAATCCTTTCTTCAGTCCTATCAATCACTTTCCAGCCTATTGCTTTAATCTTCAAAATTTAGCATTTTTTGTAAGGAAAAGTCCACTTGGCATTTTCCTTTACTGTTCTCCTCTGATCAGTACTAATCATCATTTGATTATTTCATGAAAAAACACAAAGTATCATTGCTCACAATTCCATGGAAAACTGTGTGAAGTTTATTATATATTTAGTTCTTCATGTACAGACCCTTCAAGCTTTTTGTCTGACCCCTAGTAAGAATATGTTTTATATTTCAAATTGTACATACACTTGTATACCTAATTGAAACAAGTTTCATGCAATATTTATCCTTACTATGTATAGTAAAATAAAACCAAAGTTAATATAAACTTATTTTATTGATGCTTAACTGCAATATAGAAAATATATCAAATTAACAGTTTTAAAAATACTTGCCATGGGATATTAAATTAACTTTTTGAAACTCTAGTAGTGACAGTACTGTAGTTTTTCAAAAAAAGATATAAACTTTAAAGTAGAAATACTTCATTCTTTTAAGAAACCAAGCAGACCGTAATTGTTTCCCCCCTTTCACATTATATTCGTTTAATCATAAGTAAATTGATAATAATTAAATGATATTAGGCCTGCTTATTATGTAAGTCATGCTAAAGATGGGTCAAAAATTCAGTTAAGTATTAGTACTTGTATTTATCATTCTCAAAATTAATTTTATTATTGTCATTCATCTTCATGAAAGTGTGTTGATTTTACATATGTCGATTGATGTTATCTCTGACCCCCTAGCCTTCCTTTGCTCTGCTCCCACCAGGCTGACCTTCCTAGAGTTCCTGGAACACAACAGGCCCACTCCTGCCTCAGGAAAATGCTGGCTATTTCCTCCATTTGAAATCACTTTCCCCATATATTCTCATGGTTAACATTCACATCTCCATCTGATATTTACCCCATGAGACCCATCCCTGAACAAGGAACCTAAAATCAAAAGCTCTGTTTTTGCTTTATTGTTTTACTATAGAATATATGCCCTCTGACAGGCTATCTACCTTACTGTCTGTCCCACTAGAATGTAAATTCCATGTGAGATTTTCTGTTTTGTTCACTGCTGTATGTAGATCACCTACAACAGGCCTGGCACACAGTAGTTCAGGAAATTTTTGGCAAATAAATGGAATAAATGAAAGAATGAACATGGCATTCTAGGATACTGTTTCAGTATACTAAAGCTGCCGGAAATTGATTGGCTTTTATAAGGGGATTTATTAAGGTACAGGTTAAAATTCTAAAGCCATAAAATTGTCCAAATTAAGGCACCAACAAGAGGATACCTTCTCAGAAGAATGCAGCACCTGGGTTCCTCTGTCACATGGGAAGGCACACGGTGATGTCCGCTGGCCCTTCTGGGTTGGTTTCAGAATGGTTCTCTCAACTCTGTAGGCCCTTCTGGGACTTCTTCCTTCTGCATCTTCAAATGTCCTCATCTAGGGGTCTGCGCCCTATATGGGCTCTGAGCTCCTGGAAGGACGCCAGTAAACTAATGAAGGCCCACCTTGATGAACAGAGCCACAGCTCATGTAAATTAGATTATAATTAGATTATAATCTAATCTAAAGGTCACACCCACAATTGGGCAGGTCACATCTCCATGGAAATAGCTAATCAAAATGTCCCAATCCAAACAAAAAGTCTGCACCCACAGATTGGATTAGGATTAAAAGGTCTGTACCCCCAGATTGGATTAGGATTAAAAGAACATAGTGGAGTATATAACACTTTCAAACCAGCACAGTTAACTATTTTTTATTTTTCAAACCTCCTTTAAGGATAATCTATGTGTTATAAATATTGATGTCCACCCAATCATCATGCATGTATAAACTTAGAACACATTGAACAATATTTTTTAAAGCCTGAACATAAATAAAAGCCTTTTAATGATATTAAAGCCAAAATGTCTAGTAATAACTCAAAGTCATGTCCAAAATGCTCCATGATATCTGTGAAACCTATATGATAATAACTATTCAAGTAACATGACATTATTCCTTACCTTTCGTTTAGTGTACACTTTTCTTTAGCTTATTTGATTTGCTTCTTGGATTAAAAAATTCAGCAATCATTACACACGATGAACAACATGGATACCTTAAAATACATTTAAATGGAAATTTGGAAATGAACAAAGGTATAGATATGACATTTCCAATAGATTTTAATGATTTTATATAGGATACTGAATAAAATCCATTCAAAGAATTACATAAGGTAGAGTGTATTGTTTGAAATTAAAAAGATTTTTCAAAATGGAGAACACTTCCATTTTGATCTATTAAGTTCTCAATAATAAATTTCAAATAAATCTAGCTATTCCAAAAGTATTTAATGAGCACCTGGTATGTACCATGCATTGTGCTAAGTGTTGCGGAATAAAAGAGAAAAACTCCCTAATCTCTCTCTGAGGATAAGACAGATAAAAGAGTGAATGATTACAGTATAAAGTAATGATTCCTATAATAGATCTAGACATTTATGCAATGTCTTTTGTATTTGAGGTGGCCATCCACTTAAATTTGCAGTGCAAAAAAAGCTTGGCTATATTATCAGATTGACCCATGGAGAAAGCCTTTATAAAGAATTATTTTGCTTTCCATTTATGTTCAAGGGAAACAAAGGTGAAAATATGTTTAAAATAGCCATTCTCTGTAAGATCGCTCACAAATGTAATTTTAGTGATGAATATTTCTGGAGACTTGTGATCTCCTCTTTTCAACAATATATATACTCTTTTTTCATTTGCTTTTCTTTTCTAGTTATAAATGGATTTTACAGCCATATCTAGACTGATTGCTTGGTATTTAAAATGTAAGATCATATTAAAAGAATGACTTTTCTTCTTTTAGAGAAAACAAATTTGAAATTTTACAAGTGAATTATCTATTGGCACTATTAGAATTAGAATGCAAGATTTTTCCCTTTATTCTTTCAAAGTTAAGATTTCAGTCTAAAGTAAAAGAAATAAATAGATAGAACTAAGTACATTAGTCCCACCTCCTAGCCTGAAATGTATGAGTGTAAACCCAAGGTTTTAAATGAAGCACTATCTGTTTATTATATTAAGAATCATTTTCTCATTACATTTAATTATTGACAAATTTCCAGGATTTTTAATGATGAGATTCTGTAAATTGAACAAATCTTAGGACAGGGTCTGTTCCCCATTCCATGAAATGTCCAATATTACCAACATAAATCAGTCCTGCAAATAGGGAAAGAACTCCACAAGTTGCGTTCTACTCCCCTCCTTTCATCTGGCTTTAGGCGTGACTTAGGGAAAAGTCTCTGGAATTCTCATTAGTTCTTTTTCTCTACTATTACTCATTGAGAAATTTATTTGGTTTTAAAGTGGTTATATAGACCATAGAGAGACAAAAATAATAAAAATGTTTTGGATTTCATTTGGTGCAAAGACAGATTTTAGGTATTTGTTTGTTTGTTTGTTTTTGCATGGGCAAGCATCAGGAATTGAACCCGGGTCTCCGGCATGGCAGGCAAGAACTCTGCCTGCTGAGCCACCAAGGCCTGCTGTGAATTTGGGGGAGATTTTGAAGCTAGAAGCTAAGGACTTCGCATAACTTGGTCATTCAGCGTGTGCTTATTGAATGAGTTGGGTTGCAAAGTTTCATATTTTAAATTCACATAATGCATTCACTATGCATCAATGGAGTATTAATAATGAATACTTAGATATGTATTTCATTCCAAAAATCTTTGCTTCTCTATTCCAAATTGTGATAGCTTAATAAGTGCTTTTTTAAATACGATTAAAGCCAAAAAAATAACTTATTTTTGAACCTATATCCTTAATTGCAATTCTAGAGAGTCTTATAAAACATGCTCAGAATACAAAATCATTTGACTAATCAGCCAACTTACACAAAGCAGGGAATCATGAACAAATAAAAGATATATGCAAAACTTATATACTGTAACTAAGCATAGTTATATGAATAGATATTTCTAGCTTATTATTTTTTATTTAGTTCCAAAACCTCTCTTGAGTTTGGGAGGTCTACATTGACATTCTTGTCTAAACCATACTCCTTATATATATATATTTGCATATATACAGTTTTTGCTTTGAATTCTTTAAAATAGAGCAGGACTTAAATGGCCTTGAGAAAGAATATTAATATACAATTCTAAGTTTTTATTATTTTTCAAACCTTTTCATATTTGTGTCACCCACATCTATTTTGACAATGTTTTTTGCAACTCACCTTTGTTGAATCTTCCCGAAGCGTTCAAACTAATACCATAGAACTGTGTAGAACTATAACTCGATTTTCTCACTCAAATATTTCTGTTTACAGATTTAGCTTGATTACATCATTACAACAAAAAAGGATAAGTGCTAAATTAGTTGTGAAAACAAATGCTACTGATTCTGGATGTGCATAACCCACCTGGTAGGAGCAGAAATGAGTGGGCATCGGTCGATATAAACACAGTCTTTCTTTCATGAGTAAATGACATTAAATAGAGGCATTTTGCTGTTGGATAAAAATTAATGTGGTGAGCTCATTAAAGGGAGGGTGGTTAATTTTTTTTCAATAGCTTGAGCGGTAAATCTATACTTATTTCAGAAAAAGGCTATTTCCTACTTCTTTTTCACTTTAAACATAAGTTCTGAAAGTGAATTTATTTAAATGCCTTGCGTTGTACATGTGAATATATTAACATGCATGAAAGTGTGCCTACATTCTTTAAAAATATGGATGTGTTTATTTGTGAGTTTCAATCAAAAGAAGAAACAAAAACAGTAAATTGCAAGACACCATTTGCTATTTTTCAACAAGAACCAGTGTAAATGTTCTATTCCAAATGTGGACAGACAGTTTATAATTTTAAAAGGGTCACTTATTTTTGGATATTTACCAACTACTACTTCCACATACTACTAAGAATTATAACAAGAGCTAACACTATCACAGGACTTCCTGCATGCCAGATATCAGTTAATCCTAAAAGTAACTTGTGAATGAAGTAGTGTTATTATGACAATGAAACTGAGACTTAGACAAGTTAATTAACTTACCTAAAGTTATAAGGTTTACCTTTAAGGTGTTAGAGCATTTAAAACCAGGCAGCTTGGCTCCAGCATTCATGCTGTAAAGTGCTGCCTGAATTACTTCTCTACAAAACATAAACCAAATAGCACACACTTAAATTTCAGTCCCTACTCTCTTCTTAATAAGATGTATTACTTAATAAGATGTATTTTAAGGACCTATTTAATTAGTCTATGTTACTTGAAATTCATTCAGTTAGAAAACTTGGTCTGTTCAAAAAGCTGGTTTAACTTTATTTTGTTTTTAACTGTTTTGATCATTTAACTTAATTGGCTGGGACAACATGCAAAAGTAGCCTTATTATGAATTAGAAACTTGGGGACAGGCAATCTTGGTGAGATTCCTCAGTTAATCAGTAACATTTACTGAATGCCCTCTGAGAGGCTGGAAATGTTTAAAAAAAAAAAAGAAAGAAAGAAAAATTTAAAATACCTATTTACATTTGCTCCCATATGCTGAAGTAATTACAATCTGGTGGGAAGTCTACAATTTTGACCTCTGTTTCAGCTTCTAAATCTGCCAGAATGCAATATACCAGAAATGGGTTGCTTTTTTCAATGGAGTTTTATTAGGTTACACATTTGAAGTTCTTCTATTAGGTTACAAATTTAAAGTTCTAAGGCCATGAAAATGTCCAAATTAAGGCATCAAAAGGAAGACACATTTTCAGAGGAAAGGCTGCTGGCATCTGGAGTTCCTCTGTCACATGGGAAGGCACATGGTGACATCTGCTGGCCCTTCTCTACTGGGTTGGTTTCTTTCTCTTCTGGAGACTTTTGTCTAGATTTCATCTCTTAGCTGCTCTGAGCTCTCTAAGTTTCATCTCTCTTTTATTCTCTCATAAAGGACTCCAGCAAGGGGATTATGACCCACTTTGAATGACATGGGTCACATCTTCATGGAAACAATCTAATCAAAATGTCCCACCCAACAAATAGGTCTGCCCCACAGGGCTAGGCTAAGAGAGAACATGGCCTTTTATGGTATGTAGCAATTCCAAACCTGCACAACCTTGAAACCTTTGGAACTGATGCTTGATGGTAATATTACTCTGAGATTTTTAAGATAGAGTGCAATCTTTCCTGCAGTCTAAATATAATGGCTTTATGGTTTTTACTCTGGTTGTTTTTCTAGTTTTTGTTCTTGTATTTCTGATGCATTATAGTTATTTCAAGAAAAATAACTGATGCCTGCATGACATAAATTGAAAAAACATTACAGATTTTATTTCACAGATGGCTAAAAACAATAATATTAAACTTTGATAAGCACGTATTTTATAATGTGAGAAAATGTTATTGAAATTGCATTTCAAACCGCATAGAAATACTACTTTTGTTCATGTAATCATCCATTGTTTTCAAGGAATATTTATAAGAACACCAAAGAACCTAAAAGAATCTTCTTTTCTTTTAATATTTAGAAAATTTTCCTTTTAATGCTGACTTACTTATGTTTTCACTCCCCCCCCCCCAAATTGACATTAGGTTTAGAGGGAATAGGGATGCAATATTTGAGATGAAGAGGGAGCATCTTCATTGAATATGAGTGTCACCTAAGTTATTAATAAAATGTATTCACCATTCGTTCAAGGTACTATGGTGTGTTAAGAATAAAGTTGGCCTGTAAGTAGGAAATCTGTGTCATGTCTTTCATCTGTCAATTTCTTGGAGTGTTCTATGGCACTCCTTGTTTTCTGTGCTTCCTTGAAGACTTCAATTTATTCATATAAAAAACGATGGGGTTGGGCAAGATAATGTATAAAATTCTATGATCTGAAATGTTTATTGAAATATACCACTGTTGATCAGGGGAATTCAAAGATTTAGCTGGAATAAATCTTGAGCAAACATCTTCACTTCAGAAAATTATCATTCAGTAGAAGCAGATATGAAAAAATTATTAATCTTTATTTTTAAGAAGTTACTAAGTGAGACCATTTGATGGTCAAGCCTTTGGCAGAGAGTGGTTTCAAACCAAAGTCAGGCATTTCTAGGATAGTTAGGGAACCCCGAATTAAATCGTTCTCTCCCCTCTATATTCTCTTCAAATGTACTTTTTGCTCTTAAGACGACCATGATTTGAAACACTCATCTAACGAGAACATGCCTTTCTCCCTCTACATGAGACGATTAACGATTTGAAGAATACTGCACTTTCTACTTTTGTGTATCACTGTGTTCAAATTATTATTTCTCCAGCCTGATGGTGATGAAAGGGCTGAATTACTAGAGTGTGTTTCATTTTGCTTCAACAAACACTGAAAATGTGGGAAATGGCAGGATAGGCCAGTACATAGATTATTTTGTCTTTCTTTTTTCCCTCTATTTCCCAGAAATACAGAGCAGAATTTATTTTGTTTCTTAGTATGAATTCCAATACCAGATTTAGCTCATGTTTTGTTATTAACTCTGGTCATTCGACAATTTTGTTCAATTTTCATTTCTCTAATTCAGGAGATTTTATGCGGCATAGGCTTGGAGTTTTCTTGATTGCCTTTTTAATGCTCTTATTTCCTAGCAATCAATTTAGTTTGATTGATATTTGTTATGCAGCCTAGTAAGTTCCTTCCACTTGAATTTCATTTACAGGGTTTTTTCCCTTTACTTCCTTAGTAATCAATTTGGCTTGATTGCTATTTACTTCCTGACCTGTTGATAGTACGTAATTGCTTAATGTGCTAATTTTCTTTATGCCCCCATGCAAATTTGCTTTTACCCATGTATTTTACATTTCTAGTATTAAATGACTTCATGTAAAGAATTGCTTTTTTAATGAAGATTTTTTGTTTAATGAAGTTTTAATACTCGATGTCAATGCAGACGATGGTTTGAATTTTTATTTTCTTATTTCTAACTTGAAATGTAAAGATATAATATATATAATCATGAAAAATATTTTAATTATTATGAAAAAATTCCCCATTAGATTAAAAAATATAACCAAAGAAAGATTGAGTTAGTAGATAGAGACAGACTGTGGATGCAACCTTAGGCTATCTTAGAACCCAGCAGGCTTAACCTGCACATCAGTTTTATCTCTCACATTGTGAATTTTTTTTAATAAACTAGGTCACTGAAAATGTTCTCTGTTTCTGGGAGCAATATCAGCCACCACTGATTAACTGAGTAATCTCCTCTCTATCTCAGAGAGTCTAAAGAAAGTGTCCCTTAATTTGCTTCGAGGTGAAGTAGAAACTTCATTGATATACCATACTTCTAATAGCTTTCTGGGAAATTTGACTGAGGTCCATCTATTAGATTAAATAAATGCTTTGCTTAATCCTATGAACTGTCATATTCACTTCAATAAATATTTTAACACTCAACCCTACAGTGTTTGAAAAACAGGGAAAATTAATTCTTCAAAGGGCCCAGTTCAGCAGCAGGTAAATAGTAGATGTTCATTCAGTGTTTATGCGCTGTTCTTGGATCTATTTTACGATTAGTAAGATACAAGCTGTGAATCCTTGCATTTTTTAATTTTAGGTGAGAACAGGTTTAATCTGCTCTTTGCCATAAGCAGATTGTTATATCATCCTTCCTCCTGCTCGATATTTATGGAGACTAGAGCCAATGCAAGTGCGACTGAAGAATCATAAGTAAGGATGGTCTGCAAAATGAGAGCCCAGTGTTTTGCTATATCTGGGAATCATATCAGCAGTTGTGAAAACTCACAATATTCCTTCAGCAAGCCTTTCTGTATGTCTCAGTGTTCGAGGTGCCAAAGAAGTTAAAAAGTCTCAAATCCAGAAGGGTACAATATAAATATGTCACTAAAATAATTTTAGGATAGAAGCGATAGTTAAATTGGAATTCGTGTTATGAAGAGAGGGGTCAGCACAGAGTTCAGATAAACATGGAAAATTTAGAGATGTAATTTGTGGTCTTAATCCAGGTCTTGAATAAATTTATGGATGCCTTGATATAAAAGGAGAAAACAGCAAAACAAAGTTAGGGTACTGTTCATTTGAGGCAGTGAGGTTGAAAATCACAGGGCCGGCAATCGAGGAATACACCCAAGTATGAAATGATGCTTGCACGAGCTTCCGTGTCATAGCTGAAGGAGAGTTTTACCTTAACAGGTAAAACTTTACCTAAAATGTTTTACCTAAAAAGAAGGTGGCTTTAGTTTCTTGTCATAAGTTTTGTAGGATCTGAATATTTTTGTAGCATCTGAAAAGTTTTGTGACATCTGAATGTTTCTCACCTCCTTACTGCTTTGAAGAAGATGTTCTTCCTACATTCTCTTTCTTCTTTAAGCCCTAACACAAATGCATATCTCACTATGTATGTGTGAGTGTGTGTGCTAGAGATCTACCTAAGAGAAATGAAACATCTGTACACAAATAGGTTTGCTGATAAGGCATTTATCTGTCAAAATGGTAATTATTACTGGTAAAAAGTAATTATAGATAACCTGCTTTCCATGTAACCCAATTTTACTTTTGTGAATGCCTGAGGATTGCTAAGAGGCTGTGACATTATATTATTACTAAAATGGCAGCCTGTAAATAGAGCTGACTGAGCAAAGTTGCCGTAGGAAAGTTATAGACTTTTCCAAATGGAGAAACTAAACCGAAAGCATTGATTATAGTTAAGGGGAAAAGTATAGACTACACTTTATACTATAGCATAGTTCAGGAAAAAAAAGTCTTAAGTAGGTCTGTGGGCAGAAGTTCTCCTCATTTAGCTTTCACAACTCCCTTTACATCTGATCCTCTAAGTTCAGGTCTTTAGGTACCTCGGGATGTCAAAAGAAACAGACATGTGAAAATAGAAATGAAGTTCCTACCATGGAAAATTTGTCTTGCATCTTCTTCCTGCCAAGGGAAATTTACAATGGCTTAGAAAGGACTTCCTAGTTATAGAAGGGCCCATGTTTGGTAAACTCTCTACACCCTCCTTTGTTTTACCTCTGTGTCACTGATGTCCCTGCTGGCACTCTCCCTTCACTTGCAAATGAGAAATATGTCTCCTAAAGTCGTATTTCCTGAGGACAGATGACCAATACCAGAATCGGTGATGACCAATACCAATCTCGGCCCTAACCAGCGCCTGGATATTCTCTCAGATGTTCTGGCAACCCTCTGCCAGGTGAGCCACCAGCGAAGTAACCAGGGGGATCTTACACACAAATCAGGTGCAGCAAAGAGTGAATCTTTATTTTTTTACTTAATTCACTAGCATAGATCATATTTTAATCATTTTATTTCTCATTTCAATTATTTAAAAACTCGTGAGGTCCCCTAATACATGATTCAAAATGAAAACAGAATGCTTTGTGAATTAAATAGAAAGCTTTGTTTTTTCAAAGACACAGTTGACAAATAGACAATCTTTTTAAACTGAAATATGATTTTTATTTTGGTTTATAAAACTTAGACGTGTTTATTAACTTATTCAAACCAAGGAAGAAAATATACACTTAGGATTTTGTAGACCCCTAATATTACATTTTTAATGGTAAAATGCTTTATTCCAAGCTAGAACTTAAAAGGTGTTCAATTGTGGTAACCTCATTTCTGAGTTCTGTGTAAGTTCAGATTTAACCCAATCTACAATTAATATATATATATCACATTATCTCTCCCCACTATTTTAACAAGCAATTTTATTTATTAATCTACTAACAAACATTGGATTAGAAACATGTATACCAGGAAGGAGTTGGGCATCATTTTGGTACTACCAATTATAGTAAGAGAAAATAACTTGCTTATCCCTACTGAGAGTTTCTACTACCAATGATTTTTATTTTTACAGCACATTTTTCTGACAATACAGACATTTTCCATATGACTGTCCTTATATTAGATACTGCCAATACTTTTATGTGTTCTGATTAGCAACTGCAGTTTATATGCTCTAAATTCCCAAAGTGCATATTGTCATGAACCAAATTAATGACATATTAAAACTCTCTGGTTGTGCATGAAATGCTTTTGGACAAATGTTCCCAACAGAGAGTCTTTTAGTCCTTAACCATAAAATTAAAAATGAGCACACATTATGAACAAATTACATAGCTGAACTTAATGGCTGAGATGGCCTAGGTTTTTATGAGAGGAATGACAGATAATGGAAGAAATTATTTATGAATTAGTTTTCAGAACTAGATTTTTTCAGTTTCCTACTTGCTTTTTATGTTTAAGGACCGGTAGATATTGAACACCGCAGGTTGGTTAATGAAATCTGAATTATTTTCAACAGCTAGAACTTAGCAATATGACCCAGAAAAAAATATCTGGAAAAAAAGTAAATAAAGTATTATAAAAGACATAGAGGAGAATTGAAAAAATGGGAAAATAGTTATTTTTAATGGTAGCAGTTAACATTTATTAGCAAAAATTGTATGGGTAATTGTTGACATTGTGGATTTATCACTAAACTATGGTTACTACAACAATGTCTGGGGTCTATTTACTTAAAACCCTATATTCAAACATAATGAAATTTCTGCACCTGTTACTGCAAAAGGTATAGTCAATTAGTGGTAATAAAAATAATTCTAATGGCTGTGATAAAAGATATGTTTGGAATACGTGCATTTGATAAGTATTTTGAACAAATTTTGTAAAGAAATAAAAACATTTCTGTGGGCTTAAAAAATAAAATATATTGGTCATTTAAAATGAAAGCTCTTATTTGGGAAGTGCCTGAGTAACAGTGGCATAGGATCTTTTTACTTTGAGATTATGTGTGTGGTGGTGGATGGAATTGTGTACCCCAATTTACACGTGGTCTTGGTCTTGATCTGCATTCCTGTGGATGTGACTCCATCGTAAAGAGGATCTCTTGAAGATGCTATTGTAGTGTAAGTGTCGCCTAACTGAAAGAGGTTGAAGTTGAACCCAAATCATTGATGTGCTTTATAAACAGAAGAAATTCAGACAGAGAGAGAAAGCCATGGGGAGGAGTCGAAGCTGGAAATCATTTGGAAGCCAGAAGTCAGGGGGAATCAGAAGAGAAAGGAGAGGACGTCACCACATAACAGAAAAGATGAGAAGCCCCACAAATCGTTCAAGTCAGCACCAGAAGGCTACAGATTTTGGGAAGAAAGCAAGCCTTGCTGATGCCTTGATTTTTGAACATCCTCTAGCCTCAATACTGTGAGCAAATAAATTTCTATTGCTTCAGTCAACCCCTTATGTGCTATTTGTCATAGAAGCCTAGAAGTCAAAGATATGGTGCCATTACTGATTTTAAGATGAATGTGTATACATATATGCCAAGTTCTTTATGTGTAACAGTTGTATCAAATATTGGGTCAATACAGCACAGGTTCAAACAGTCAAACTCTCCTAAGAAGTGTGAATGAAGTATAATCTTTACCCCTCAACAACACTCAACTATTTAAGTGAAATGATGACTTTAAGATATTTTCTGAAAGTCTCTAAATTAAAATGTGATAATGATATCAGTGGGAAAAGCATTGCTTAGGGTGGTATGTGGATTATAATTGTCCCATTGCACTGTGTTGCTACTGAATTGCTTAGAAGTTTCCAAGCATTCTGAAAGCCTTAGCTTGGCAAAGAAAAATTAGTTTGGTGGCAATTATGGTTTTGACTCTATAGAATAGGATATTAGCATCATGTGCTTCTGATTATTTCTTTTTTGATACTCAGAAATCTACAGAAATACCTACTTACTGTATATAAGTTCTATAGTATTTCTCTGTGGCTTTTCTATCTATCATAATGGCATTGAAATGTTACACTTATAGTCTGCTATCTAGTAAGACTTTGTATTATGGATCACCAATATTCCTCCCAATTCAAGAAAAGTATCCAGTGTAGTTTTAGAAAAATACCACTCATATTAAGGCTATATCTTTACTTATGGGTTTCAATACTGTCTGTTCAAAGTTTTTATTGAAAACTAATTTGTTCAAATATGTAGGCCTAGAGTCTTCAAGTGATAAAAGTAACTGACAGATAATGCGCTTTTAAAAACTAAATATTGAAATAATTTGAACAAGTCAAATGCAATAATGTTATTGCTTTGGGTGGAATATGTTAAAATGTTAGGTTTTTGTACAAGAACTTTAGCTGAAGATGTTGAAATTAATGAAAATGATAATAATTCTACAGAAAATACAGTGGACCATTTCTGTTCAATCTTCTACAGTCATGCCTAACATTTTTTTTGCCTAGAATATTGTTTAATTCAACATAACAGATAATCTGCCCTTTGTTCTTTTTAAGTGTTTCCTTGCATTTAGGAGACAAAGATTTTGTTCTCAGAATGGAATTACCCATTCATTGTACAATCTTGCACACATTCAACTCTTTCTGAAGTAAAATTATGATTATGAGATTTTTCTGAAAATCTCGCCAATTACATCAAAATTGTTAGTCTAAGAGTAATGGCTAAGTACTAACTTCTGATGTTATAATGCAGAACAGTGAGGGGGTAGTTCATTGCCACATGAGTCTAGTGATATAGCTTATAAAACTTGATGCTGCTGTTATAATTTTGCTTTCACTTTTAATAAGGAGAAAACTGTGAGCAAATTGAAGGAAATCCAGAGAAGATTTAGATATCTGAGTTGCTTAAAATATATCCATAGATCAGGAAATGACTGAGAGAATTTAAAATTAGTCAATATCTGAGAGGAAAGCACTATTTAGGGAAAGAAATTATTAATTTGAGATTCACCCAGAAATGATAAAAATAAATTAAGATAAGGAGTGTGTGGACATTATTATCAGTGAAAACCCCTTGGTAATGAAACTTAGTAATAAAAGAGGATAATCTTTGAAAGAAAGATAATAGAATGTCTCTTCATTTAGAACACTTTAAGACTCAACAAGATAAACCATCAGCAGCAGTGCTAATACGTAATAGAAAGGGCAAGATAAGTAGTGCATCTTAGTTCTAGTTTTCATAGCTCAGTAAATCATTTTAAAGACCAAGAATCATGCAACTCAATTGACGTGTACTCTTAAACAAACAGAAAGTGTTAGAAGTATTGGCAGTCTTTCAATTGTATAAGCTATTTTATTTTCTAATTTTTGGGTTCAGTTAAATTATGATTGAAGGATTTCAAGTCTCTTAATGTCAAGTAAAAATTCGGGTACAACACTGGCTGATTCATTCAAGAGACATCTGTTACATTAAATTTCTGTTATAGTAAATGGTCCTTTGCATGAGTTATTGCTTTATCTTCTGAGCAGATTTAAGAAATGTGTCTTATCTCATTTGAATATCACTCTACTTTTAAACGTTTGCAGAAGATGTTTACATTACAATATATTGTACAGTAAGATTTAAAATTGCATAATGGAAAATGAATTGTAAGATGTCGCCCATGACTGTATATATCCAAAGATTAATGCAAATAATGTTTTCATTTTCAATTATTTTGTAGTAGTTTCCAGAGAGGTATTCAGATTGCTTGTACATATATTGGTACAGCAGGATGAATTTTTATTTCAACAAAATGCTCTAAGTCTTTAGTTTCAAAGCCTAGAGGGGGAAAATTTCTCAAATTAATAATTTCTTTCCCTAAATAGTGCTTTCCTCTCAGATATTGACTAATTTTAAATTCTCTCAGTCATTTCCTGATCTATGGATATATTTTAAGCAACTCAGATATCTAAATCTTCTCTGGATTTCCTTCAATTTGCTCACAGTTTTCTCCTGTAGTAAAACGAATTAGAGGGGCCCAGTGAGGCTTTATGTACATCTGTGTTTACAGTAGATTCTCTGATTATATTTATTATATACCAAGTGAAAGGTGGTAGAAACACATCAAAGGAATATGTGGCCTCATCAGCAAAAGACAAAGGAAAGATAAGTTTTAGTTGACTTGGGCTAGGAAAAATAAGTTAATCAGATTTTATTTTGGTATATGTGTGTGGGGGAGGGGACTTATATTAGCCAGCTGTCAAACCTCAGTCATATTATTTATTATTTTTGAATATGTTACTTCATTTTTAAAATACCTGAGAGGTCATAATCATTACCCATATTTCAAGAACCTTCTTTCTCAACTTGGGTAGAACTGAAACTTATGCTTATAAGCTGTTGAGGCTTTTAAACCATACTTGTTCACTGAGAAGTCTAGTGAAATTAAAAGTAATTCTTAATAGGGATTTTGTATTTGGATAATATGAAATGGAATAATTCATTGTAATAGAAAGGTAAAGGAAATTTACTGATATACAAAACAGCGGAAATGAGAATCAATTGTTAAATAATTGAACAGACAAGACAGAGAAGACATAGAAAAGGATGTCTTCTCTGGAATAGAAAAGTTTTGAAAGCCTGTGTATGGAGAGAGACAGTCATCTTAAAACAAGCTATTTGGTCCCATCCCAAGGAAATACTCATCTATTAAACAAAATTCAGGATTATGCTATAGCTACACATGGCAGGAGAATGAATTATATTCCTTAAAATGTGCTATGTTGACTCACAAGTAGGTATATTTTCTTTTTTGTGAGTAAAAATTTTCAAAATTTTTTTGTTAAGGCAATTCGTCTAATGCGATTTTATATCAGCTCATAATCTATGATCCAGATACACTGCTATGGTTAACATTACTTAAACTCCAAAAACAGAGTTTTCTAGTTTTATAATTCTAATTAACAGCCTGAGTTCTGAGTCATGCCTGATTCTAAATGTCAGTCATGACCTCCTGTATCCTAATCATTACACAGATCAGTAGAGAAGAAAAATAGGTGAATTTGTACTCAGACATGTGTTAAATACAGAACCCATCAAAGGTAAAGGTTTATCTTTCAAAGCAGTTCAACAGAGCAAACATCTAAGAGATCTGAGTCTTCATGTTATGAGAGAGGCTTGGCACATGTAGAAAGAGGAACTTTATATAAATACAGTTCAAGCTAGGAAAAAATCGCATTTCCTCTCATGACTATAATACAACCTCACAAAATACTGGAATTTAGTCCAGAAGGTTAAAAAAGAACATTTTACAACATAAAAATATATTTTTTAGAATTATCATAATCTAGGATGTTCCTTAATGTTTGCATTTTAATTTGAAAGTATAATCTATAAGAACTGATTTATCAACAAAATATCCTGGGCTGTTACAAAAAATAGAGTTCCGAACTCCACCCCAAATCTATTGACTTGTGAATCTACTTGGGGAAGGTGGGTGTTGCATGCTGGAGGTGGAAGTTGGAAAGGAAAAACTGGAAAACTGAATTCTAAAAGCAGACAATAGGAGATGATCTGAATATATAAGCCATTATTGAATGCAAATCTCTCATTTTATAGACACAGAAAATCTTTAATTCCTTTATCCATACACATATTTACTGAGCTATTTCAATATATGTGACTGACTGAGAAAAAAATGTTAAAATCCTTATTTGATAACAATCTTTATTTTATTTTAATGTAAATTTTATATATTTTATAGCCTGCATAATATGTAGACGTTTATATGGTGGCTCAAGTCAACAGAGAATATGTATTGTCACAGACTGTAGTGTGGATAGAAAAACCCATGATGCATCTGAAAGACCCTGGCCTAGGAATTATTGTCACAGTTCATGTAATTTTTCTGAGAATCAGAATTCTCATCAATAAAATGAGGGAATTGAATGAGGTGATCTACAGTATCTTTTTGACTCTACAACTTTAAGATTCTGTTATTTCCAAGAAGGATAAGAGGTGGAAGGATGGAAGGATTGTGAAAAGGTGAGACGAGATGTGGTAGCTGGATAGGGTATGGAGATACTGGGAAAGGAAAATACTTGGTTTGTAGGAAAGGAGGAGTGAGAATTGGATTGCCAAGTTGAGCCTTGTCTTGACTTATTAAGCTTATTAGTAAAGCTTATCAGTAATAATTTCAAGGTGCAAACAATCAAGAGTCTTAGGGGAATCCAAAGAGGCTCCCAATGTCCTTCCTTCTCCATCAGATGCACTTTCTGACCCAGAGTAATAGAATAGGTGTCTTAGTGAGGTGTGTTGTTCATCTCACTCGGCAGGGAGCATTTTAGGTTATGAATTATCTCCTTTTTAAACCTAAACATTTGTATAGCTTACATAATATTTTCAATGGAAACTTCCTCCATGAATCCATAGATTCTAAGTTTGTTTCCCTGAAGAAGTATGAAAACCCCAAACCACGAATGACTTACAGAAATTAGTTCATAGATTATGGTTCTAACTAGCAAATGTCATTCGTTTGTTTTCTGGGAAGTTGGCCACTAGTATGTTTTCTATAAGAGAAGACGATGTCAACCTGCCTTCTTTCATTCTCAGGAGAGAAATGAATCATGAGTTAGAAGCTCAATTTTTTCCTTCTTGGAGATCAAGGCATAAAATTAGGAATAAATGCTAATGAGATAGCAATATGAGAACAAGGAGATAAGTTAGAGATAGGCTTTATTTTAATGGCTACAATATACGAAAAGTTTGTTTGGGCTTAATCTTCAAGATAAATAATTTAGTGCCCTTCGCTGAGTAAAGAAGAGTTTATTTTGAAGTTTGAAAAAATGCAAAACATTCTAAAAGAAAATATTTTATTCAAAGGTGACACTACTGACTTTCAGAATACAAGCTTGGATGTGAAGTTCTGGTAATAGTCTATGGTGAGAAAGAAATGACAAAGATTGTGATGAGCTTAGAATTTTTTCTCCTATCCTGTTACTGTTTGTCTTTTAAGATTAAAATCCAAAGTATGCAATGGCATTTAGAACTCATTTAATCACTGTTAAATCTTATCACACTAGTAACTTAAAACCACTTGTTACTGGGGATTGTCTTATTTCTGAGTTGGATATAATGATTTAAAAATATTTATTTTTTATGAGATATTAGCATCCCTTTATGTTTTAGTCACTTGGATTCAAAATTATAAGGTAAATCTGGCATTTGATATTTCATGTTTTATGAATTATAAGCAGATTAATGTTTATTAAACTAGTACAATTCTAAAATTATGATGATACTCCAAGAGAGTTGAGGTGTCAGGAAAAGTAATATGTTTGCACATATATTTATAAAAGGGCATTAAAATGCCAAAGCAAATTCTTGTCAAATCTTATAAAATGACTACTTAGTTTTTATTTTAACAAGCAAATTTTTAGAAAGCTAATTACAGATATTGTATAATCTATAAAGGATGCATAATTTGTTCTTTGAAACTATCATGTAACAATATTATGTAATATATAATAATAATAATAATATGCAATATATGATAATACATTATCTAATATTGATTTCCATGATGATAATGAGTTAATTAAAAAGGCCAGTATTGATGACTGCATTTAGTCTTTTTGTTTTCAATTATTCTCTATTGAGTAAAAAATAAATTTAATATATGGCCTTCTAATAAATTAGATGGATGTAAGTTGTTCATCTTAGGTGTCTGAAATTAGAAAGAACATTATTTGAATATAAATAAAGGAAATATAAAGTACATCCAGTTCTTCTGATAAATTAAAACAAAATAGCTTACAGACAAGCCCTTTATATCTCATATATTTTCTGAGTGTCATCATTTCATATTCTTATTTAATGATAAGCTTCAGCACATTAAGATTTTGTTACTGGTACCTAAACCAAAGATAAGGTGAGGTGTGTGGTTTCTGTTATGGTAACATGAGTGACATGTTTTGATGGCTAGTTTAAAAGGACCCAAGCGAGAGTCAACTTTAATACTGAGTTTGATTGCATACAAGAGCTATTCTATAAAGCTGCTTTTGGGATCCATGCCATTAGACCACCTGAGTTTCTGTCAGTGGACCAAGACCCCATTACTATGTCATTTGCTATGCTAAAACATGCATGCTGGTGAGAGTGGTAGTTAGAAACTCACTCAGACAATTGGTCCTTAAAGCTAATGTATTCCTGTGGGATGAACCTATTGTATGCAGGGCCTTTTGATTAGGTTAATTCAGTTAAGGCATGGCCCAGGGTGGGTCAGTCCCTTTATGAACAAAATGAATACAAAGAGAGAAAGAGAGAGAGAGAAACTACCAAAGCCAGAAACTGAGAGCAGCAAAATCTGAGAGAAGAGAGAAACCAGCAGACCTTGCCCTGTGCCTTGTGGCTGGGCAGAGGAGTTCAGGATCACTGGCAGCTGGTCTTCAGGAATTAAGCATCCTTTTATTGATGGCTCAATTTGGGCATTTTCACAGTTTTTAAACTGTAAGCTTCTAAACTAATAAATCCCCATAGTTAAAGTATTGATTGATCTGTTAGATTTCCCTGTCTCTGACTTCTCTTCTCCTCTGCCTTACTTAATACTTTGATGCATCAACTTGTAGGTAATTTTCATGAATCATAGACATTAATCGTTCATTTTTCATATTTTTGGCAACTATTTTTTTCCCTGAAAATCTCTTCATGAATAGGTACCAGCTGCCTTTCCTACATCAATTCTGCCTCCTGCTCACGCATTCCTGCCACTTGGACTTTCTGGGTGTTCTTCAAACAAACTACACCTTTCTCCTCACTAAGCCTTCTGTCTGGATGCTCTTTCACAAGAGGGTGACATGGCTCACTCATTCCAATCAGGACTAAAATAACACCACTGTAACTCTGTATCTTCATCTGGCTTTATTTGTACTCCTAGAAACAGCAGTTCTCACTACTATGTTTTATGTATCACCCTGTTTGCTCATTATCTCTACCTTTACACAATGATTGAGTCCCATGGGAACAGGGATATTTCTGTTTGTCTATTCCTGTACCCTAGTGTTTAGTACTTTGTCAGGCCCATAGTAAACACTTATTTCTGGCTGATGAATGAATAAATGTTATTTGAGTTTTGTCTTTAATGATGATGATGTCCATTTTTTTAAATAATAAATTGTTTAGAAGTTACTGAAACCTCTCAGGTATTTGAATAAAAAGTTATGACTTAAGATAGTATTGTGAGTATATATTGGGTTAAATACCTCCTTTTACAAATTATTGTGTGTAATGAATGATATGGGCAATACTTAATGTCAATTTTCAGTTATCTTTCAGTGGATTACTCATTCTTAAGTATTTCTAAGCCTTGTATCAGCAAATTTTTTAACAGTAATTTTGTCCCATAGCTAAATAGTATTACTCCAGTCATTGTTTTACTCCTGAGACAATTGTTGCTAACAGATGAGCCATGCCTCTCTGGGGTCCTGTGCCACCAGTAAGACTGATACTTCCTCCCTAATACCCCTGATCTCCCACTGCACATGGGCTATATGCCTGGAGTCCCATAATGACCTCTTTCTCAGTGACCCTGTTATCTAATTCCAAGAGGTGCAGTCTTTACCAAGTGTGCAGCATTATGGGGCAGTCTGCAGCACTTGAAGATATGATAACATGGGCTCCAAGGAGGCAATTAATACAAGGAAGTATATGGTCTTCTGAGACAGTAGAGATGCAGTTAGGAATCTTTCAGAGAAGTTTCTTTAGGGTTAAATATTTTTGTAATTAAATATTAAATAAGGAATATAATGACTATTGAAAACATTGTTTCTGATGGAAAAATGCATTCCAAAAATGACCATTCGAAAATAACCAATATTTGAGTTGGGGATGATAGTTTATTATAATGGGGAATGGCACCCATATAAAGAAAACCAAGGATAATAGAAAAGATAAGTTATACAATAAACACCCCCTCCTTAAAGACACTGAGGAACCAAACCTGGCTAGAGCATCTGATCCCTGTGGGAGCAACTGTGCCACACTTGCACCAAGTAGAAAGGATGGTCTAGTTAATAAAGGGCAGTTTGATATTTAAGCCAAGAATTCTGACCCAGAATACAAGGAAAATTATGATAGTAGAGAAAGCCCAGCAGAAGGAAAGTCTAAAATCAGAGTACATGGCAAAGTCGTGATTCTAAGTGATCTGCATTACTGTGACATGGTCCCTATGAGATACAGCGAAATAATAGGCATGGAGAAGAAAATCTAGGCAGCATTTTAGGGGACCAGCTTTATAGATTTGAGTTGGGTTCCATAGGAGATGTATTTTCTAGGCTGTTTTACAGACTAGGTCATTCTGGTGGGTAGTAGCTAGGGAATAATGTGACTATGGTGTTGATTTCCAAGGACTGCCATTAAAAAGTACCACACATTTGATGGCTTGGAACAGACATTTGTCGTCTTACAGTTCTGGGTCTAGAAGTCTAAAATCAAGGTGACAGCAGAGCTACACTCCCTTTGAAGCCTACAGGGGAGAATCCTTCCTTGCCTCTTCTAGCTTCTGATGTTTTCCAGCAATCCTTCCTGATCCTTGCAGTTGCAGCAATTCCATCTCTGCCTTAGATGTCTCAAATTATTCTCTTCTGTGTCCATCCATCTGTCTCCGTGTCCAAAGTTCCTCATCTTATAAAGACATCAGCCATATTGGATCAGGGCCCACCCTAACCCTGTTTGGCCTTATCTTACACTAATAACATCTTCCAAGACTCTATTTCCAAACACATTCCCATTCACGGAACTTAGGGGGCAGGATTTGAACCTATCAATGTAGGGGACACAATGCAACCCATAACAGTGGCCACTTGGAATTCATCACTGCATTATAATTCTCAAGCTGAAGTCTTTCATAAACCGTCTAGTGTAGGAGGGGTTTGAGGAAAGAGATGGAGACACCCAATGATTTTGGTTATGGAGATACAGGGAAACTGAAGCTGACACATTGATGTCTGCAGTATTCTTTCATTTAATATCAAAGGAGTTTTCTGCACCATGTGCTTTTTTTTTTTTTTTGGATAGAGGCCAGAATGGAGGTAGGAAGGAAGTGATATCATCGCTCATTTTACAGTATGCTTTTTTCTCTATTAGAAAAGTCTGTTTTCCAAGAACAATCATGCGTAGAATACAGGATTCCCAAATGCCACCCTATTTTTAACACTTTGCATTGGTATGGAACATTTGTTACAATTGAGAACAGTTCATTTTTATAATTGTACCATTAATTATAGTTCATGATTTAACTTAGGGATCACTGTCTGTGTACTTAATTCCACAGATCTTTTAAAATTTTTATTTGTTACCAAGTTTACAACGTAACTGCTTCTTGATTCACATTCAGTTATCTATTTCAGTGCTGTTAATTGCATTCACAGTTTTGTGCTATCATCACCATCATCCCTTACCAAAACCTTCCCATCATTCCACAAAGGAATCCTGTAAATTTTAAGCCTTAACTTCAAATTCCCTATCCTTACCCCATCCCCTGGTAAGATACATTCTAGATTCTGACTCTGTGAATTTACTTATTCTAATTATTTCAAATCAGTGAGATTTTATATTATTTGACCTTTCGTATTTGGCTTATTTCAGTCAATATGATATCTTCATGGTTCATCCATGTTGTCACATGTATCAGGACTTCATTCTTTTTTATATCAGAACAATATTCCATTGCATATATATGCCACATTTTATTTATCCATTTTTCTCTTGATGGACACTTGGGTTTTTTCCATCTTTTGACAATTGTGAATAATGATGCTAAACACTCATGTGCAAATGTTTGTTTGAGTCCCTGCTTACAATTTTTTTGGATATATACCTAGGAGTGGGATTGCCAGGTCAAATAGTAGCTCTATACTTAGTTTTCTGGGGAACCACCAAACTGTCCTCACAGCAACTACACCACTTTACATTGCTGCCATCAATAAATGTGTT
This sequence comes from Tamandua tetradactyla, assembly GCF_023851605.1. Lineage (NCBI taxonomy): Eukaryota > Metazoa > Chordata > Mammalia > Pilosa > Myrmecophagidae > Tamandua > Tamandua tetradactyla. The sequence goes on along the minus strand of NC_135327.1, from coordinate 127,843,589 downwards.
CTTATTTTTTCACATCCTCTCCAACACTTGTTATTTTCTGTTTATTTAATAGTAGCCATTTAAACAGGTGTGAAATAGTGCCTCATTGTGATCTTGATTGACATTTCTCTGATGGCTAATGATGTTGAACATCTCTTCATGTATGTTCTGGACATTTGTATATATCTTCTTTGGAGAGCTATCTGTTCAAGTCCTTTGCCCATTTGTTAATTGGATTATTTGACTTTTTGTTGTTAAGTTGAAGGATATCTTAATATACTCTAGATATTAAACCTTTATTAGATATGTGGTTTCCAAATATTTTTTCCCATTACACTAGTGGTTATTTTACTTTCATGATAAATTCCTGGGAGGCACAAATTTCTCATGTTGATGATGTCCCATTTATCTATTTTTTATTTTGTTGCTGGTGCTTTGGGTGCAAAGTCTAAAAAATCATTGCCTAACTCAAGGTCCTAAAGATTCTTCCCTACATTTTCTTCTAGGAACTTGATATTTCTGGCTCTTATATTTAGGATTTTGATCCATTTTGAGTTGATTTTTGTATATGGTATGAGGGGTAAGTGCCCTCTTTTTTTTCTTTTTTACAAATTGAGATCCAGCTTTTCTAGCGGCAAGACTATTGATGCCAATTGTGTGGTCTTTGCCCCCTTGTCAAAAATCAGTTGTGCATGGGCAGTGTGACGGTGGCTCAGTGGCATAATTCTCTCTTGCCATGCTAGAGACCCAGGCTCAATTCCCAGTGCCTGCCCATGCCAAACAAACAAACAAACAAACAAAATCAGATGGGCATAAATATGAAGCTTGATAATTGAGCTCACAATTCGATTCATTGGTCCATATGTCTGTCCTTGTGCTCTTTTGATTACTGCCATCACCCACTTTTATTAGCCAGCATTCCCTAATCCATCTTTTCCTCTGCCCAAAATTATTACTAACATGATTTCTGCTACTGGGTCATTTTACTAATTCCTGCTTCAGAATTACCTGCAACACTAATCTAAGATAACATCCTGTTGCATTTTTGTAGTATGTTTCTATTCAATAAATGTTTCTGTATCTCTGATCTCATTTTTTTTAAGCTATGATGCTTTATTTTATATCTTAGGTTATGCAAAATGATACATCACAGCTAGATTTCTGCCAGGAGAAAAATAAATAGCTGCTCCACAGTTTGTTACAGAAGCTCTTGGCTTCTGAAAAGAATGAAAAGGTGAGTGGCAGTTCATATGTTTTGGCAACTTGGTGGAGAGGAACCAGATCCTTCAAGATCTTGTTGGAAAAGTTCTTATATTCCCAGGTGTCCCTTGGTCATACAGACAGTGCAAAAATTGACAGATGTGTGTTTTTTTTTTAGAATTTTTCTTATAATCTAGATAATGAGAAGTTACAAAACAGACTCTAATAGCTGCCTTGTTAGCAACAATCATTGAAACTGCCATAAGTAAATGTTCATTCTGTAGAATCAAATGCCATTAACCACTATGATTATATTAGATGTAGAAATAAAGATATTTTTCTTAAAGAGAGTTTGAGAAGACCAGATGCATTTCTAACAGAAGTTGATTCATTTTTGTAAGAGAATAAATGACTAACAATTGTGATAGGAGATAGTATTTGTGGTACAAGCATTTTTATTCAATGCTTCCAAACACATAAAGCATCACTTTTTTGAAGGCTTAAAACACCAAACTCACTCTCAGTCATAAATTTAACCCTGCATGGAGAATTGCTTGGATCCTTGGTCCTATATATTTCTCATCTTCAGAAAGCCTGTAAACTGACCTTATCCTAGTCTTTGAGATAAGTCCTGTGTGCAGGTTTGAAAGGATTTATGTACCCTAGAAAAGTCATGCTTTAACCTTAATCCCATTTTGTAATCCCTATTCAGTACTATAGATCGGAAACTTTGTTAGGTTATCTTCCACGGAGATGTGACGTGATTAGATGGAAACATAACTCCACCCATTCCAGTGGTTCTTGGTGACTTTACTGGAATCCATTAAAAGGGAAGCATTTTGGAAAAGGCTTGAGATACGAGAGAGCTGCCAGAATGAAGAGAGAACCAGAGTCCATGAGCCAGCAACCTTTGGAGATGAAGGAGAATGTTCCCTAGGGGAGCTTCATGAAACCAGAAACCTGGAGAGAAAGTTAGCAGACATCACCATGTTCATCACGTGCCTTTTCAGTTGAGAGAGAAACCCTGAACTTCATCAACCTTCTTGAACCAAGGTATCATTCCCTGGATGTCTTTGATTGGACATTTCTGTATCCTTGCTCTGGGAGATTTTTGAGGCCTTAGAACTGTAAACTTATAATTTATTAAATTAAAGGCCTTTCCAGTTCTGGTATATCCCATTCTGGCAGCTAGCAAACTAGAATATCCTGTCATAATTCATTCACTTTACAGAATCAATCAATAAATCTCTCTCACTGCCCCTTCCCTGCAACATGCTCTCTTTCTCTCTGATTTAGGGATCATAGTTTTCAGTAATTTGTTTGTAGATGTTTTTCCAAGTGATCATTACATCTCTTTCAAGCACTTATATTTCCTAATAACTTTTGACTCTTTTGACCTGTTTCAAAATTCAATCCCCATTACCTCCTCACCTACCCCAGTAGAAACTGTACTCTCACCTTGTCCTTAAGTTAGTGTACATTTAATTTCTTTGCCATCTATGCCTCACTCCTTCTCAGAATGGATTTATTTTGCAGACCTGCCAAGAGTCTGCATTTTCTATTTCTGGACCTGAGTTTATCCATTACTCTATCTCTAATGCCTCCTCCCAAGTCTTATCAGTGTCGGTCATGAACCTTCTATACATATCCAAGTTGCTCAGTCCACCCCAGCAACAATAGATACCGTTATACGAGGCTTATTTTGGAGATTTAGCTAATTGGGTCCCCTCTTTCCCTTCTTTCTTGGAGACTGGTCTTAAATTTTGCCACCTTCTTTTAGATTTGCACAGTCAGTTATCTGTCCTTAAATAACTGACGCCTGACTTCATTCTATGATCAGTGTGTTTCCTGGACTTCTTGTCGTGAACGTCTTCATTCTGAGCCATCCTGCTTCTACCTGAGCTCTAATTGTGAAAGCATATTCTGAATAAATGATAGCTGGGAAAACAATCTCTGACTTACAAAGTTGAATTATACAGTGTAAGTATTTTTAGCTACCAGCTGTGCAAGCAATAAGTAAGAGACATTGAAGTGCTAAAAATATTTGGGATGTGTCAAGTGGGAGTTGGCAAATACCCTGGGGTGAGAAAAGCCCTAGATATGATACATCTGGAGCACATATTTGGTATGCACTATTTTTAGTTTGTACTTTGATTTCTAAAGAGATCCAGGGGTATTTCCCTAATAAAACAAGCAGAAAATGTCAGAAATGCCTTTAGAGAACACAGTAATCTCTGAAATTTTCACTCACCCTTTGCTGTGTCCTTCAAATTAAAACTGGCATGGTGCCTGCCTTTATTCTTGAAGCATAGATCAAACTGAAATCTTTGAAACAAAAATGCTATGTAATATCCATTCATGAATGATAAAACAAATTATAACATTTTTTAATTTGGTTAAGGCTCTTTGAGTGTTATCATTGTTATTGTTTTTGTAGTTATTTTTATTGGCTAATCGTTAAAACACTTTCCAATTAATTCTTGTCCATTGACTCACATCTGGCTCATATATTTTGGACAATAAATTCAATTGAATCTTTAGTATTAGTAGTTCAATAAATAAACAATAAAATCCAAGGAATATTAAAATGTAGTGATTCAGATCTAGTTGTTGGATCTTGGTTCTAGTCCTAATATTAGATTAATCCTAAGAACATTTTCTTTGCCTCTATTTCCAATCTAAATACAGTAATGAGCTCCAAGATAATATCCCTTTATCTTAAAGAAAACTCAGAATTTCTTGTGGCCATCAGTGGAAATACAACTCCCCCCATCCTCAAACTTCCTAATTGGTGTGGAAGTGGGAGGAGGCTCGAGAAGGGTGGGAGTGAGTGTGCACGTGTGTGGAGGCAGCGTAAGAGGCAACAGGAAAGTCAACACATTTCAGTGAATCTTATTTTTTTTGGCTATATCCCCAGAGGCCTGAAAAGAGAAAATGATGAACTTGTGGTTTTAGAAATGTCTCAAACTATACATTTAGCAAAAGTTTTGTTAATTAATAGAGCATCTGAGCTAAAAAGAGTATTGATATTTTCATGGATGCAGTGTTTGACATTCCTGTAGTGTAGATGGGGTGGAGACAGAATGCCGGAGCCACCATCTTTCCATATGGCGTTTCCTGTCTGCTCCTCCAAGTTTTATATAGGAATCTAAATGCTTTGTTAATCTAACTGGCTTGGGGATAGTCCTGTGGGCAGTGCTTATCTGGAGAACTGCTATCATCCAGAGACTCAAGACCAAATGTTTGCTTAACATCAAACACTACACATCTAAAAATTAACATGACCTATCCTTAATGTTGCCAACTTTATTTTGTACGTTTGGGTCAGAATGGTTAGTTTACAAGTTTGGGAACTCCCTTTAATTGTGCAATTTGCTTCAAGGAGTAAACTTAAAGCCATTTTTTCTTCAAAACTTCATTCATCATCAAAATTATTTTGAGTAATTTTCAATAACTTACATCTGTGAGCAAAGCTAATAGTGTTTTTTAAACAGCACCTTGCCTGAACGTGACTTTAAAGAAATTAATATATTGAGAAAAATATATTTGAACCCTAATTGGATTATTTCAATTGTACCATTAAATTGTACCATTTGACTTAAATTATTTGACCATTCCAGTCTGTGTGGTGTTCTGACTTCTCGTTCATGGAGGACGATTTGCTGGTCAGAGTCCATACATCTTGTTCAATGGTTTAATTATGCAATAATTAAAGGCAAAGGACTAGATGCACTACTGTGCAGATTGCACGTGCCTGTGCTCTGTTGCACTTACTCAAATAGCCTATGAGAATTTGCAATCGCTTGCATTGTTTCACAAAATAAATATCTTACGTCAAATGCTTAAAAGAGAGACTTGGGGGCCAAGATGGCGGCTTAGTAAGGTACGTGCGTCTTAGTTCCTCCTCCAGAGCAACTACTAGGTGAACAGAAACAGTGCAGAACAGCTCCCAGGGCCACGGCAGGGAATGGACACACAGCGTACCCCAGTCTGGACTGGCTAGTCTGACTGTGAGACTCGGCTGCAGTGAGATCCCCAAGCGGCGCATGATTTCCCGAGCAGCGGGAGCTGTGGCAGCCAGAGCTCCTCCCTCCCTCCTTCCCGGGCTGGATGAGAGTCTCGGAGAGGCAAGTTTCCCAAGCCGCGACGGCCGGCGGCCCTCTTTTGCGGGCGGCTTCCTGGACCGGCTACGAGTCTCGGATCAGAGGGTTACCCAAGCCGCGGTGGCCCTCCCCCACGGGCGGCTTCCTGGTCCAGTGGGGAATTCCCCAGGCCGCGGCGGCCGGTGACCAATGCCCCTCCCCCACGGGTGACTTCCTGATCCGGTGGCGAATTCCCCGGGCCCGCTGCAGCCGGCGACTGACACACCTCCAGGGAGAGGAGGGAATTTCCGACAGTGGCAGGGACTGGGTCCAACCAAACACCAATAGGGGAATTAATAAAGGAGCCACAGGGTCCCCTCAAGCTGCGGCGGCTGATGCCCCCACCACGCGCGGCCCCCCGAACTAACTGAGAGAATTGGATCAGAAATCCCCAGGCCACGGAGATCGGTGACCGGGGGGATCCCTTCCAAACACGTGAGACAAACGTGTGCCACGAGTGCCACCTACTGGGCAGGATAAGAAAAACAGAACCCAGAGATTTCACAGAAAAATCTTACAACCTTGTTGGGTCCAACACCCAGGGAAATCTGACTAAAAGCCCAGACGCCAGCAGCAGAAGATAACGGTCCACGCTCAGAAGATTGAGAATATGGCCCATCAAAGGAACAAACCAATAGTTCAAATGAGATACAAGAGCTGAGACAACTAATGCTGAATATACGAACAGAAATGGAAAACCTCTTCAAAAATGAAATCGATAAATTGAGGGAGGACATGAAGAAGACATGGGCTGAACAAAAAGAAGAAATAGAAAAACTGAAAAAACAAATCACAGAACTTATGGAAGTGAAGGATAAAGTAGAAAAGATGGAAAAAACAATGGATACCTACAATGATAGAATTAAAGAGACAGAAGATAGAATTAGTGATTTGGAGGATGGAACATCTGAATTCCAAAAAGAAAAAGAAACTATAGGGAAAAGAATGGAAAAATTTGAACAGGGTATCAGGGAACACAAGGACAATATGAACCGCACAAATATACGTGTTGTGGGTGTCCCAGAAGGAGAAGAGAAGGGAAAGGGAGGAGAAAAACTAATGGAAGAAATTATCACTGAAAATTTCCCAACTCTTATGAAAGACCTAAAATTACAGATTCAAGAAGTGCAGTGCACCCCAAAGAGATTAGACCCAAATAGGCATTCTCCAAGACACTTACTGGTTAGAATGTCAGAGGTCAAAGAGAAAGAGAGGATCTTGAAAGCAGCAAGAGAAAAACAATCCATCACATACAAGGGAAACCCAATAAGACTATGTGTAGATTTCTCAGCAGAAACCATGGAAGCTAGAAGACAGTGGGATGATATATTTAAATTACTAAAAGAGAAAAACTGCCAACCAAGACCCCTATACCCAGCAAAATTGTCCTTCAAAAATGAGGGAGAAATTAAAACATTCTCAGACAAAAAGTCACTGAGAGAATTTGTGACCAAGAGACCAGCTCTGCAAGAAATACTAAAGGGAGCACTAGAGTCAGATACAAAAAGACAGAAGAGAGAGGTATGGAGAAGAGTGTAGAAAGAAGGAAAGTCAGATATGATATATATAATACAAAAGGCAAAATGTTAGAGGAAAGTATTATCCAAACAGTAATAACACTAAATGTCAATGGACTGAATTCCCCAATCAAAAGACATAGATTGGCAGAATGGATTAAAAAACAGGATCCTTCTATATGCTGTCTACAGGAAACACATCTTAGACCCAAAGATAAACATAGGTTGAAAGTGAAAGGTTGGGAAAAGATATTTCATGCAAATAACAACCAGAAAAGAGCAGGAGTGGCTATACTAATATCCAACAAATTAGACTTCAAATGTAAAACAGTTAAAAGAGACAAAGAAGGACATTATATACTAATAAAAGGAACAATTAAACAAGAAGACATAACAATCATAAATATTTATGCACCGAACCAGAATGCCCCAAAATACGTGAGGAATACACTGCAAACACTGAAAAGGGAAATAGACTCATATACCATAATAGTTGGAGACTTTAATTCACCACTCTCATCAATGGACAGAACATCTAGACAGGGGATCAATAAAGAAATAGAGAATCTGAATATTACTATAAATGAGCTAGACTTAACAGACATTTATAGGACATTAAATCCCACAACAGCAGGATACACCTTTTTCTCAAGTGCTCATGGATCATTCTCAAAGATAGACCATATGCTGGGTCACAAAGCAAGTCTTAACAAATTTAAAAAGATTGAAATCATACACAACACTTTCTCGGATTATAAAGGAATGAAGTTAGAAATCAATAATAGGCGGAGTGCCGAAAATACACAAATACGTGGAGGCTCAACAACACACTCTTAAACAACGAGTGGGTCAAAGAAGAAATTGCTAGAGAAATTAGCAAATACCTCGAGGTGAATGAAAATGAAAACACAACATATCAAAAGTTACGGGACACAGCAAAGGTAGTCGCTCAGAGGGAAATTTATTGCCCTAAATGCCTATATCAGAAAAGAAGAAAAGGCAAAAATGCAGGAATTAACTGTCCACTTGGAAGAACTGGAGAAAGAAGCAAACTAATCCTGAAGCAAGCAAAAGGAAAGAAATAACAAAGATTAGAGCAGAAATAAATGAAATTGAAAACATGAAAACAATCGAGAAAATCAATAAGGCCAGAAGTTGGTTCTATGAGAAAATCAATAAGATTGATGGGCCCTTAGCAAGATTGACAAAAAGAAGAAAGAGGATGCAAATAAATAAGATCAGAAATGGAAGAGGAGACATAACTACTGACCTCACAGAAATAAAGGAGGTAATAACAGGATACTATGAACAACTTTACGCTAATAAATACAACAATTTAGATGAAATGGACGGGTTCCCTGAAAGACATGAACAACCAACTTTGACTCAAGAAGACATAGATGACCTCAACAAACCAATCACAAGTAAAGAAATTGAATTAGTCATTCAAAAGCTTCCTAAAAAGAAAAGTCCAGGACCAGACGGCTTCACATGTGAATTCTATCAAACATTCCAGAAAGAATTAGTACCAACTCTCCTCAAACTCTTCAAAAAAATCGAAGTGGAGGGAAAACTGCCTAATTCATTCTATGAAGCCAACATCACCTTCATACCAAAACCAGGCAAAGATATTACAAAAAAAAAGAAAATTGCAGGCCAATCTCTCTAATGAATATAGATGTAAAAATCCTCAATAAAATTCTAGCAAATCGTATCCAACAACACATTAAAAGAATTATACATCATGACCAAGTAGGAATCATCCCAGGTATGCAAGGATGTTTCAACATAAGAAAATCAATTAATGTAATACACCATATCAACAAATCAAAGCAGAAAAATCACATGATCATCTCAATTGAAGCAGAGAAGGCATTTGACAGGATTCAACATCCTTTCCTGTTGAAAACACTTCAAAAGATAGGAATACAAGGGAACTTCCTTAAAATGATAGAGGGAATATATGAAAAATCCACAGCTAATATCATCCTCAATGGGGAAAAATTGAAAACTTTCCCCCTAAGATCAGGAACAAGACAAGGATGTCCACTATCACCACTATTATTCAACATTGTGTTGGAGGTTCTAGCCAGAGCAATTAGACAAGAAAAAGAAATACAAGGCATCAAAATTGGAAAGGAAGAAGTAAAACTATCACTGTTTGCAGACGATATGATACTTTACGTCAAAAACCCGGAAAAATCCACAACAAACTACTAGAGCTAATAAATGAGTACAGCAAAGTAGCAGGTTACAAGATCAACATTCAAAAATCTGTAGCATTTCTATACACTAGCAATGAACAAGTGGAGGGGAAATCAAGAAATGAATCCCATTTACAATTGCAACTAAAAGAATAAAATACCTAGGAATAAATTTAACTAAAGAGACAAAAACCTATATAAAGAAAACTACAAAAAACTGCTAAAAGAAATCACAGAAGTCCTAAATAGATGGAAGGGCATACCGTGTTCATGGATTGGAAGACTAAATATAGTTAAGATGTCAATCCTACCTAAATTGATTTACAGATTCAATGCAATACCAATCAAAATCCCAACAACTTATTTTTCAGAAATAGAAAAACCAATAAGCAAATTTATCTGGAAGGGCAGAGTGCCCCGAATTGCTAAAAACATCTTGAGGAAAAAAAACGAAGCTGGAGGTCTCGAACTGCCTGACTTTAAGGCATATTATGAAGCCACAGTGGTCAAAACAGCATGGTATTGGCATAAAGATAGATATATCGACCAATGGAATCGAATAGAGTGCTCAGATATAGACCCTCTCATCTATGGACATTTGATCTTTGATAAGGCAGTCAAGCCAACTCACCTGGGACAGAACAGTCTCTTCAATAAATGGTGCCTAGAGAACTGGATATCCATATGCAAAAGGATGAAAGAAGACCCATATCTCACACCGTATACAAAAGTTAACTCAAAATGGATCAAAGATCTAAACATTAGGTCTAAGACCATAAAACAGTTAGAGGAAAATGTAGGGACATATCTTATGAATCTTACAATTGGAGGCAGTTTTATGGACCTTAAACCTAAAGCAAGAGCACTGAAGAAGGAAATAAATAAATGGGAACTCCTCAAAATTAAACACTTTTGTGCATCAAAGAACTTCATCAAGAAAGTAGAAAGACAGCCTACACAATGGGAAACAATATTTGGAAATGACATATCAGATAAAGGTCTAGTATCCAGAATTTATAAAGAGATTGTTCAACTCAACAACAAAAAGACAGCCAACCCAATTACAAAATGGGAAAAAGACTTGAACAGACACCTATCAGAAGAGGAAATACAAATGGCCAAAAGGCACATGAAGAGATGCTCAATGTCCCTGGCCATTAGAGAAATGCAAATCAAAACCACAATGAGATATCATCTCACACCCACCAGAATGGACATTATCAACAAAACACAAAATGACAAGTGCTGGAGAGGATGCGGTGAAAGAGGCACACTTATCCACTGTTGGTGGGAATGTCAAATGGTGCAACCACTGTGGAAGACAGTTTGGCGGTTCTTCAAAAAGCTGAATATAGAATTGCCATATGACCCAGCAATACCATTGCTGGGAATCTACTCAAAGGAATTAAGGGCAAAAACTCAAACGGACATTTGCACACCAATGTTTATAGCAGCGTTATTTACAATTGCAAAGAGATGGAAACAGCCAAAATGTCCATCAACAGACGAGTGGCTAAACAAACTGTGGTATATACATACGATGGAATATTATGCAGCTTTAAGGCAGGATAAACTTATGAAGCATGTAATAACATGGATGGACCTAGAGAACATTATGCTGAGTGAGTCTAGCCAAAAACTAAAAGACAAATACTGTATGGTCCCAATGATGTGAATCGACATTCGAGAATAAACTTGGAATATGTTGTTGGTAACAGAGTCCAGCAGGAGTTAGAAACAGGGTAAGATAATGGGTAATTGGAGCTGAAGGGATACAGACTGTGCAACAGGACTAGATATAAAAACTCAAAAATGGACAGCACAATAATACCTAATTGCAAAGTAATCATGTTAAAACACTGAATGAAGCTGCATCCAAGCTATAGGTTTTTGTTTTGTTTTGTTTTGTTTTGTTTTTACTATTATTACTTTTATTTTTTTCTCTATATTAACATTTTCGGTTGCGTTGCTAGTTCTTCTAAACCGATGCAAATGTACTAAGAAACGATGATCATGCATCTATGTGATGATGTTAAGAATTACTGATTGCATATGTAGAATGGTATGATTTCTAAATGTTGGGTTAATTTCTTTTTTTCCGTTAATTAATAAAAAAAAATAATAATAACTGCAGGTTTTCCTGTAATGGAGATAGAATGTTTCATCAATAATAAACTTCATGTGGTTCAACCTAAAAAAAAAAAAAAAAAAAATGCTTAAAGAAGCATTGATTATTAGCAGATATTCAGATACTTATTTCACCATTGCTGTCTTGTCGGTCCCATATCACATCTTTTTCAGTTTGTATAAGGAAACTGAATTTCTCTTCGTGTACATGAGAATTTCACTGAGTTGCTTGTTCGTTGGCTCACAAATATATTTACTGATTCTATATTGACAAAAAAATATCGGTTTTGGAATCAATCAGTTTTGAGGATTCGCTTTTTCTTCTGTCATGATTATAATGGAGATTTAAAAAAATATTTTCAAGGTATGAAAATTTTATCATCTGTCTCTTCTTTCTGATTTAAGGGTATTAAAAACACTGCTTATTCACCAACATCATCCATCCATCCATACATACATCCTAATATATTTATGACTCCAAAACCATGTCAGGTTTTTGATGATCCAAGATTTTTTCTCCAACTTTGAAAAAAATTCACCTTAACGGTGTAGATTCTCTCTTTTTTAAAAAGATGGTTCAAGAAAATGCGTAATATTTGAGTTTATATTCTGTGTAGTCATGGAGTATCTATGTAAAAATTTATAGAAATCTTAAAATTCTCATATTATTCTTTGTGGAACTTATTGCAGTTTTCATAAATCTAAAGGTTTAAGTCCCAAAATCCACTAGGAAAATGAAATGTAGTTGCAGCAACATTTAATATTATTTAGGTATTTTTTTCTTGTTTTATATTTTGATATTGTGATCCAAAATCTCAAGTTTTAAGTCACTTTTAACATTGCATTTGAGAGAGAAAAGTACTTAATTGCTTGGATACAGTAAAAATAGTTATAAATCTGAGAAATATCAACATTTCTCAAGTGATTTGAAACATCTTTGAAGAGAAATGGAAAGTATCCAAAATAAGCATTTGACAAGGTTTATTGGACAATTCAAAGGTTAACTTGCCTGTATACCTCTAACACAGATCGATTCTTGGCAGGAAATAGAATTTAAGAAATCAGCAATGTTTCCTATTTGAACAAGTATCAATACAAATCTAGGCTTACTTTCCAAAAATACCTCAATCTGCATTTGAAAAGTGCTTTAAATCATGTCTCCTGAATTATCTTTATGATTCATGTATTGAATTTTATTACTATTAAAGAGAATTATTACATATGTATGCCTGAGTGAATTCAGATACCATGTTTTGTGATAGTTGATAGGGAAAAGATGAAAAGTTAATGGCCTAGAATGCTGACCTTTTGTAAATTGTTCAAGAGAACATTTACTAGAAAAGGAGAACTTTTGATGCTTCTGATATTAATGATTCACCAAATAAATTAAGGGTTATAGTATCTCACTCTTACTATCGTACAGCATTATGGAAATGCTCTTTGATTTTAGACACCTTTGAGATAATACTGCAAGTGTGGAAATAATACAAGGTTATCAAATGGACTTTTCTCAACAATAAGAAAATATTCTTTCTGTCATCAGTAGGTAATACTGTCTAGCCATCACTAGCCTTTATATTGCTCTTCTCTTTCTGGTCAGCAGTTTAGGAATTGAACCATGACATTGTAATTCCGTGGTTTCTACATACCTGTCTGCCTTGTGACTGGCTCAGGGGAATTTGATGTGCATGTTTTGCCTCAGTGAGCCAGTTTTATTGCTGTTCTTGCTGTGGGAGTTGCATATTTAGTATACAATTTCCTGGGAAGAATGCATCTTTGCCATAAGGCTTAAATTATTAATAAAATAGTTCTATTTTTATCTTAGAAGATTTAAATTTCAGAATGTAGACCATAAAGTCAAATTTTTGGTTACTTTGTGCATAAGTCGGAGAAATAATTGGTAATTTGTATTCAAGAAAAGCTCTGTGTTGTAATAGAAAATTTTATGCATTTTATGCCATTACTGTTGTTTTTTAAATTCATTAGAGTCTGAAGTTTAACTGAATGCAAAAGATACTGTATCATATAGAAGATGATAAAGTTGAGCATTAAGGAAGGCCATTCAGTAATAATAGAAAGACATTTTCTGAATATTTAGTTGTAAATGTATGTTTATTTTTCTCAAGAAAAATGCTAAGGTACAAATAATAAGTCCCTATTATTTGACGTGAAGTACTTAATAATTTGGAGTGTGATTATACATTTATATTTAATTATGTCACTATATGAGTATCTGTCTATACATCTGATTTTAAGCCCTATAATCAGATATAGAGTTGGAATTTGCTTACCATTGTATGCTCTAACCTAGCTAGCAATTCATGTAGAATCTATAAAACACTAAATGAATATTTGTGAGAGAATTAATAAATAGATAAAAGGAAGAGTAAGCCCATATTTAAACAATTTCAAAATGCCTGACTGTACTTGATCAATTAAAACATGTTAAGGAAAAAATGGACTGTGATAAGCTTAATTTATTTACAGAAGTATTGATGCTGCCCAGTAGGAAAAGCTTCATATTTCTTTGAAAATTAATTTTTAAATATGTTCCTTTCAATCTATTTGGAAGTGCATTCAACTAATAATGGTTATAAAACTTTAATCCTCCTGAGGATTTAAGAGTATTTTCTTCTCTAAAGTAAATTGATGCATCCTTAGAATATTTCTTTTCTTTTTTTCTTATTTGTTTCATAAAATGCACCTGTGGTACTAGAATACTATTGCTGGAAAGGCCTAGGAAATCAATCACCTCCCTTTAAGGATTAAAAAAAAAAAATCTAAGAGCAGTCATGTTCCCAGTAACATATGATTTTAGTGGCAGAATAAAGAATTGAAAACTAGCTAATGTTTCCAATTCTTTATAGTCAGGGTTCTCTAGAAAACAGAACCAACAGGAGAGATCTATAAATATGAGATTTATGAAGATTTCTCATGCAACCGTGGGAATGGAAGAGGCTAAAATCTATACAGCAGGCTGTGACCCTGGCAGCAATGATGAAGGGTCTTGAGGAACTCCATAGGAGAGGGTCATTGACTGAAAAAGCAGTAAGAAAGTCTCTCTTCTTCCTTAAAACCTTCAACTGACTGGATTATCTTGTTTGCGGAAAGCGTGCCTCTAGTTTATTGCAGGTGTAATCGGCAATGGTCTGGCCAGTGCTTGCCTGACCTGACAGCTGGGCATTATCATCCCCTGGCCAAGTTGACACGGGGACCTAATCATCACAGCTAATGACTACTAATTTAAAGCTGTGCTCATTATATTTAAGTCTATCTGGGAAATATGGTCACAGAAATATCTGCAAAGAGATAGAAATAACAAGAGGTCACATTATTTAAAGGCATATATAGAGAGAGATGTATATTGGATAGATGAGAAAAACTCCACAAAAAAAAGCAGACTATGCTTTTATGCTGATAAATAAAGGGCCTGTTTCCTGCCACAAACACACAAATATCTGGTGATATTATAGGAGCAATAAGAACAAAAAATATTTTCCCACATAGCTGAGTTTTATAGAAAGAAGGTCAGATTCTCCAAGGGCCAAAAATAAATAGAGAAATTAAAGAGAGAATGACACAGGGTGGACGATTCTCTGATGGTCCTCTAGAATTGCGGTACTAGATATTAGCCATAAAGACTGAGGGCTGGAGGACTGATGCTCATTTCTGGTTTAAAAAAAATGCCTCATCCCAAACAGTGACCAGAACCTAGGCTTCTCCATTAAGCAAAGAGCCTGAAACTGTGCTCTGCTCTTAGCGAGTAGGAACACTTTATCCATTGACCTAAAAAGCAGCAAGGATGCTTGTCATGATTCCAGAGCATTCATGCCAGACAGTCACTGCCAAGCAATCAAAATACTGGATTCCCTATTCATGAATGAAGAGTCTGAAGTTACATTAATCACGTAGTGCAGGACTCTACAGGATGAGAAATGATACAATAAATGGGACCAGGGTTAATTGATACTGTTTGAGTTCTAGGCATAAGGCAAGCCCCAATCTTGCCTACAATGCTATTTTCACTACCCAGGGCACATGAGACTTCCACAAATAAAAGGTCTGATAAAGCTTGTAAGATGCCTACATGAAGAAAATAAAAGATATGAATAAGACATGAATAGTCAGTAAGATAGAGGCTGATAATATTTCTGGAAATAAAAACTATCCATATACATCCTCATAATGAATGACAGCAAGTCTCAAGCAGGATAAACCAAAGACCCAACTGAGTTTACCTGCAGAATATTAAAAAAAAAAAAACACAAAAATATTGAAATTTTTGGGAATAAGGAGGAAATCTGGTTATCACAAAAGGAATGATAGTTTGACAGCAGAAGTCTCATTAGCAATACAAATGGGGAAAAAAACACAGTATTGAGAGAAAATAATTAACTCAGAATTTATACCCAACTAAGTTAGCAAGCAAGAGTAAAAATCAAATAAAAATATGGTGAGGCAAAAAACAATTTTTTTTTAATGTTTAGAGTTTTTATCATTCACAGATCATCAGAGAAAGAAAAACAAGTAAATTCAATCCCTTAGGATTTCTTGTTTCAAGAAAAAAGGTATTTCACATTGTGGTTAATCTAAGGAAATACAGTCATTAAAATTAATGTCAGGGTGGGCCACGATGGCTCAGTGGCAGAGTTCTCACTTGCCAGGATGGAGACCCACGTTCGTTTCCCAGTGCCTACCCATGTTAAAAAAAAAAAAAAAAAAAGAATGTCATTGCTTAATGGCTTCAAAGCAATCCAAGGATCAAATAATGAATCATAATGGAAGTTATTAAATGTTTAAAACTTCAAAATAATGAAACCAAAGCTATGGAAGAGTGCTAAAGATTCATTATAGAAGATAAATGCATATATTTATAAAGCAGAAAGACTGAAAAGTAATTAGATAAGTATACAGCTAACTAAATTAGAAATTACAAAAATGGAATCTTCTTTAATAAAATTAAGTAAAAAATAGAGCTAAGAGCAGAAATTAATGAAAGAAAAAATATATATAAATGCAGACACCTCAGAGATATTGCAGGTTTGGTTCCACACCACCATAATTAAGTGACTATCACATTAAAGTGAGTTACATAAATTTTTTGGCTTCCCAGTGCATATAAAATTTATGTTGACACTATGCAGTTGTCTATTAATTGTGCAATAACATCAAGTCTAAAAAACAATGTACATAACTTAATAAGAAAAATACTTTATTCTAAAAAATTACTAACCATCATATGAGCCTTCACAGAATTTTTTTGCAGTAGAGGGTCTTGCTTCGATGTTGATGGCGGTTGACTTATCAGGGTGATGGCTGCTGAAGATTGGGGTGGCTGTGGCAATTTCATAAACAAGACAACAATGGCATTTGCCACATTGATTGACTGTTCCTTTCATAAAATATTTCTCTATAGAACATGATGCTGCTTGATAAAATTTTACCCAAGTAGAACTTTCACAGTTGGAATCAGTCTTCTCAAAGTCTGCCTATGCTTTGTCAACTTAAATTCTTGGAATATTCTAAACCCTTTGTTGTTACATCAACAGTGTTCACAGCCTCTTCACCAGGAGTAGATTCCATCTCAAGTAACCAGTTTCTTTGCTCATCCATACAAAGCAACTCCCCATGTGTTAAGTTTTATCGTAAGATTGCAGCAATTAGTCAGATCTTCAGTCTCTACCTTTAATTCTAGTTCTCTTGCTATTTCTACCACATCTGCAGTTACTTCTTCCACCAAAGTTTTGCATTCCTCAAAGTCTTCCATGAGGTTTGGAATCAACTATTTTCAAACAGCTGTTTATGCTGATAGTTTGACATTCAGTCATGAGAAAAAAAAATCAGCAAAATTCCCAAGAGGAGAGCCATAAAAAAGTACTTGACAAGTACTCCTCAAAACAGTTCAAGTCATCAAAAACAAAAGTCGGAGAAACTTCACAGTCAAGTACAGCTTAAGAGAGAAACATGATGACTAAATGAATGTGCTATCACGGGTGGGCTTCTGCAGAAGAAATAAAGATACCAAGTAAAAAGTAAGGAAATTTGAATAAGGTAAGGACTTTAGGTAATAATATGTTTTAATTTCTTAGCTGCTGAAATAAACATCATACAATGTGTTGGCTTAAACAATAAGAATTTGTTGACTCAAGATTTTGAAGCTAAAAAAGCCAAAATTGACGCACCAGCAAGAAGTTGCTTTCTCCCTGAATCCTGGGGCTGGGTGTCTGTCATCCACGGTCCTTGGTTTTTCGGTCCCATGGGAATGCACGTGATGGCGTCTTCTCCTTCCTTTTCCAGTTTCCATTGAATTCCAGCTCCTGGCTGTTCCCCCTGGCTTCTTCCTCAGTGGCTTCTATAAGGCCTCCAGTATTTGGATTAAGATCCATCTTAATTTGCTTGGGCCACACCTTAACTGAAGTAACCTCATCAACATCTCCTGTTTGCAAGGGGTTCAGACCCCTAGGAATAGGTTTAGATTAAGAGCATGTGTTCTCTGGAGTACAGAACTCCAAACCACCACATAACATGTCAATATTTGTTCATTAATTGGGGCAAGCATATCATACTAATGTAAGATGTTGGCTCTAGGAAATCCAGTAGGGACTCTACACTATCCAATGATTTTTTCTGTAATTTTTAAATTGTCTAAAAATGAGGTCCTTAAAATTCAATTGATTTTTGGAAGTTTAGTTCATATCCTACAACTTTGATGAACTGGCTTATTGGTTACGGTATTTTGGTAGATTCCTAGATTTTCTATGTAGATAATCCTCCTGCAAATAAGAATGGTTTTATCTTTTCCTTTCCAATCTGTAAGCCTTTTGTTTCTTTTTCTTTCTTTATTGTACAAGCTAGAACTTCTATTGAATAAGAGTAAGGGTAGTGCACATCTTAGTCCAGTTCCTGATTTTAGGAGGGGAAAAGCATTGTCTTGTACTGTGAAGTATAAAGTTAACCGTAGATTTTTGTACATAGTTTTTATTTTATTTAGGATGTTCCCCTCTATTCCTATTTTCTGAACATTTTTTCTATGATTTGGTATAGAATTTCATCAAATGCTTTCTCTGCATCAGTTAGTTCAATAATGGACATTTTATTATTTATCATGTTAATATAAGGTATTGATTTTCAAATATTTAACCAACTTTGTGTGAACTTCGTTATGGTGTATGGCTTTTTTCACATATTGCTGCATTCTATTTGTTAATGTTGTAAAGTATTGCTGTATGTATATTTATGAAGGGTATTGGTCTATAGTAATTTTGGTACTATCTTTTTCGAGTTTGGTATCAAAGTGTTACTAGGTTTTTAAAATGAATTTGGAAGTTTTCCCTCATTTTCTATTTTCTGGACGAGATTGTGTAGAATAGGTAATTATAGTTTAAGCATGTGGTAGGATTCTCAGGTGAAAACATCTGGGCCTCAAGATTTCTTTCTTTTTTTAAGTTTTATTTTTGTTACAAATTCAATCCTTTTAATAGATGTATTAAAAAAAATTATTTTTTCAGAAATTAGTCCATTTCATCTAAGCTGTCAAACTTAAGTGTGTAGAGTACTTTGTAGTATTTCCTTACAATTCTTTTGTTATCCGTATGTTCTATTCTCAGATATTCTCTTTTATTTCTAATATTGGTAATCTGTATCTTCTCTCTCTTTTTTCTCTGTCAGTCTTGATAGTGGTTTGTCAAATTTTTTGACCTTTGCAATAAACCAGTTCTTTGTTTCATTGATTTTCTCTATTGCTTTTCTGTTTCAATTCAATGATTTCTGCTTTAATATTTATTTCCTTCCTTCTGCTTTGTTTCAGTTTAAGTTTATTTATTTATTTTTTGCTCTTCTATTACTAGGAGCATGATGTAGGAGTTTAGATTATTTAAGATTTTTCTTCTTTTCAATGTATGTATTTCAGAATTCCCTTTGATTTATTTATAGGGGTTTTGGATGTACCTTTTTTTATAGTTTTATTTTTAGTTGCTACAGATATCATACTTTGTGTACATAACTTTTCACAGTCTATTTCTGTCATCATTATGCAGTTCAAGTGGAGTGTAGAACTTTACTTCAGTTGACCCTTAACTTGTCCCTATTTACAATATCATAATCTTTAATATTTCCTCTATGAAAATTTAAAATCATATTAGTTATAATTTTTGCTTCAATTCTCTTAATTTTTCTTAATTTCTTAATCATAATTAAGAAAACTCAAGAGGAGTTGTATTTACCCATACTTTTGCTGACTTTCTTTCTTTCCTGATGTTCCAAGATTCCTTCTTTTTTTAATTTTCTTTCAGATTATAGAATTTCCTTTAGGCATTACCGACAATAACTTCAGTTAGCTTCCCTTCATCTGAGTGTGAAGGGAATATTCACGTTATCCATTTCCCTTTCATTCTGGGTTGAAATTTTTTTTTCTTTTAGTACTTGAGAGATGCTGTGCTACTTACCTGGTTTCTGATGAGAAATCCACTGTTGTTCACAGGTTTCTCACTATAGGTAATGGGTAATTTTTCTATTGCTGCTTAAAATATATTTTCTTTGTTTTTAGCTTTCATAAGCTTGACTATGATGTTTTTTCGGTGTTTAAGCGGTTTGGTTTCATGTAACATCTAGTGGCTTCATGTTTTTTGTCAAATTTGGGAAGTTTTCATCCATTATTTTGAGTACTTTTTCACCCCTACCCTTTTTCACATCTCAAGTCTCCTGAAAAGTAGGTCAGATCTTTCACTGCAGTCCTAAGTTGCCTTATATTCTGTTCACTTTGTGTATTTATCGATTTTATCCGTTATTCAGGTTTGGTAATTTATATTTTTCTACATTCTACTTCACTAATTCTTTCCTGAAGAAAGAATGTCCCCTTCATTCTGCTTCTGAGCCTAGCCATTGCAGTATTTTTTAAAAATCTGATTGTTGAATGTTTCTGTTCTAAAATGTCTAGCTGATTCTCCTTAACATCTCTATTTTCTGATACTTTATATTTTTTCATTCGGGCCATGTGCTCATAATTGCTTATTGAAGCATTTTATTAATGGCTGCGTTAAAATCTTTGTAAGATTTTTCAAATATCTTTGCCATCTTAGTACTGGTGTCTGTTTATTTTCTATTTTATTCAGTTTGAGATATTCCTCATTCTTACTACGATGTGATTTTTAAAAATTTTTCATTTTCATTTAAACTTTATCACAGCAACAAATATTAAAAAGAGACAACATTAGAGGCTTTGACTGGGGGTACAATTTTAAAATTCAAATTGATATTTGAAGCAAATATAGTAAAATGGTAAGGTTTTGGAAAGGTAGTAGATGAACTCTTCTACCAATTATGTGCTTGAAATGATTCATCGCATTAAAGGGACAATCAGAAAGGAGGGAAAGAGGACAATGACAGAATGTTTACTAACAGTTTCTTAGATGGGAAATGAAAGAATAATTATTCATTTAAAAAATAAAAAAGAAGAGAAAAACGAACCTGTAGTGGATAACAAATCGCAGTGAAGAGCATACAACTGTGTGATGACGCTGTGAGCCATTGATTGTATAATATGGTTGGACTGTATGGGCGTGGATATTTCTCAATAAAAATTTTTTAAAAAAGAAAACAAATTTTAAGACAGTAGATTGAAATCCCACATCTATAAATAATTACATCAAGTGCAACTAATATAATTAATTGAACCAAATACTCCCTATTAAAAGATTATGACTGAAGTTAAAAAAACAAATGATCTGTTCTGAAAGATATACCTTAAATTACAATGCAGAAAGATTACAGGTAAAAGAATGGAAAATAAAAACACATAAACACTAATCAAGGGGAAGATTATGTAATTATTGCAACAGAGAAGTAGATTTTATATGTAGGCTAAGAAGCATTACTAGAAAATAAAGGGCACGTTTCATAATGATAAAAGGGCAAATTCACTAGAAACACATATACATAATATTTATGAATTTATATATATACAAATATAATTATGTAAATTTGCCTGCACATAAATCATAGCCTCAAAAATATGAAGGAAATATTGAAAAAATTAAAGAAATGGTAAAACTCACAATGAAGTTGGAGATGTTTTTACATTGTTTTGTTAAGGTATAATTAATATCCAGTGGAATGCATAGATCTTAACACATAAGTTTAAATGTTGACAAATGCATATACCCATGTAAAATATGGAATATTTCAATCACCCTAGAAGGTTTCCTTCTGTCCCACCCTCTCATTTCTCCCTTGCCATAGGCAGCCATTATTCTGATTTCTTTCACCATGTATTACTTTTGTCTCTTCTATGAGTACTTTCATACAAATGGAATCATACATTCAGTATGGCTCTTTTGGCTTCTTTCTTTCAGCATAACAGTTTTGAGACTCAGCTGTTCGGTTGCCAAGTAATATTCCATTGAATGAATATACCACTGTTCATATGTTCAATTGATGGACATTTCAGCTATTTCCAGTTGGCTATTATGAATAAAACTGCTGTGACATTCTCATGCAAGGCTTTTTGTGGGTGTGTGTTTCCATTTCATTTGGGTGAAAACCTAGAAGTGCAACTGCTGGGTCATAGGGTATGCATATGCTTAGTTTTGTAAGAAACCGACAGATCTTTCTCCAAAGTGATTGCACGTTATTCCATTGCCTTCAGCAATTTTTAAGAATTCTTGTTTCACAGAGCGTATAATGTTTTGTGTGGTAAATCTCTTTCATTTTAATGGGTATTTTATTATTTGGGTTTATTATTTATTATATTTCTTCTGCATTTCTCTTTGACTAAAGTTGATGAACATCAACTTGTTAAAAATGGCCACGGCCACTTCCTTTGTGAAGTGTCTTTTCAAATCTTCATGCCCATTTTAATGTTGTTTTTTTTTTTTTTTTTAATATGAAAGTTCTAACTCGCTACTTGGCCTTTTCAGATACCACCTTAGCTGGGAGGCTGGGATGCTTTGACACTGCTTGACTAGGGTACACATCTAATATCCTTACTTGTCCTTTGTTGGTGTGGGTGGGGCCACAGTTTTCTCGCTCTTTTTTTTCCCCCCCGGCCAAAATGGAGCATTTATTGTATGCATGATTTCTGTTGTGCTAGGTTTCTTCTTTATTGATCATTTGGCTGGAGAGAACAGGTTTTTGTTGTGGCTTTTTTCAGTGGTTCCCATTGGCATTTCAGAATTGCTGGCCTCTTCATCTAAAAGATGGATGAGGTCTCTAAATGGTCTATTTCTTCTTTCCACTTTCAGAGTCCTCTCATGTTTGTTTTATATCGAGTGCTCAAAGATTTTAGTTGTGCTTAGTTGAAGAATGCCCTTCCATCTTCCTGGAAGTAGATGTTCTTCTGTTTCCTGCTTTACTGGGAAAATTGAAGTAACCTAAAAAGGAGCTCTTCAAATTCCCACTAAATATTTACTATGATAAATATCTGTGTTTGCATTCTCTATTATTCCACTACATAGACAAAACTATCTCTGCTCCTCCTGCCTAAAACATATTCCTCCACTCTGCACTAGATTTCACCTCAACTTGACTATTCAAATAGATTGCTTCAGCAATCAACTTTTAGTTTTTGTTCTTTCATCATCAACTTTTCACTCTCTACTAGATTTTTCCTCCCACTTTTAATTTTCTACTAGATTATTCCCTTCAAACTTTGCTTTACTCCAATTCCCATGGTAGCTGCCAGCTCTTGGCAACAAGTGGGTAAATGATAAATATGTGGTGGAAATTTCAGGTAATGGAATGCTGTACAACAGTTACAATTAATTAGCTATATTTACATATTCCAATTCTCTATATTGCATATTCCAATTAAAAGAATATATTTACTTGTATGGTATAGTATGCTCTTTTTTGGGGGGGGTGCATGGTCTGGGAATCAAACCCAGGTCTCCCGCGTGAAAGGTGGACATTCTATCACTGAACCACCCATGCACCCTATAGTATGTCTTTATACGCATTAGAAATCCCCCAAAGATGATATATCTTATATACAGAAATATATATATTTATGTAATAAAAGCATAAAAAATCAGAACCGGTTACCTTTGCATGGACTGGTAGGAAAGGAAGGGGTGATGGTCTGGAGAAAGCTATAAGAAACTACTTCAGCTGTATCTGTAATATTTAATTTCTTTTAAAAAACGTGAAACAATGTTATAATTTATTAACTCTGAATAGTGTAGCTTTCAGTTTTATATATGTTTGAAAATTTTTATAGCTGAACAATTAAAATGTGTTTACTACTGTGCATCAATATACATTTAAATGCATTGTGTTATAGCAAAAGTGAAAGTAGGGCTAACATGGAAATTAGCTTCCAGATTGTTTCTAGGTAATGGTCACATCTGCAAACATGGATTGATATATCATATTTAAGTAGATATTATTTGTTTATGTTTCTCCTGGACTTCATAACACTATGTGCATATCTAGTTTCTCATCAATATTTTGAAATGATCTATGTGTGTCTGCCTTTGCATTCTATTCTATTTGTCTTACTCTTCATTATACCAGCATTCTGCCTGCTGCACAGTTGGTGCTTAGCAGATCATTGCAGAGATGGAACAGCAGTGTTCTGATAATTTTCCTAATGCATGTCAGACCATTTATGAGTTTCCTTTAAATTTAGTAACCTAAATTCATTGTGGAATATGTGAGGAGATTGATGACCAGAGTGAAAAACATTTTTGCATTCTGTTTTCTTTTGTTTTTCCATTGAATTATTGCAGTCTTTGTCTTATTCCCTGCTGTACCTCTTCAGAATAATTTTTTTTAAAAGCCTGGCATATACTAGGTACTCAGTTAAATGTTTAATGAATGCATTAGGAAACAAAGAATTGGGTAGACTTAAAAGATCACTGTTACTTAGGCTAGACCAGGTGCTACCACCAAGTGAAAATACAAAGAGATTTTTTTTTTTTTGGTTTGGGTTCTTATATGTTATGTTTGTTGTTCTTTCTTATCTTTAATTTCTAAACCATTTCATTCTCCTTCATGGTTTTCACTGTCCAATTTTATATTCATCACTAGTATGGCATGGCTCTGACTAGATCATATCTCATTTGTAGGGGTAATATTATCCTGCATTGATTTGCAGTCATGTAACATTTAAAATGCAATAAGGTTCATTAATGGCATCCCTTCCCAAAGACCAGAATGACAGCTGCATATGTAAATTCATGGGTGT
This sequence comes from Tamandua tetradactyla, assembly GCF_023851605.1. Classification (NCBI taxonomy): domain Eukaryota; kingdom Metazoa; phylum Chordata; class Mammalia; order Pilosa; family Myrmecophagidae; genus Tamandua; species Tamandua tetradactyla. Next base: position 127,819,240 of record NC_135327.1, on the reverse strand, counting down.
GATTTGCTTTGCATGCAGAAGCATTTCCTGTTCTGTTTGCTAGCTCTAAACAGCAGTCCCAGAAAATCCCTGGTAATTCTAATATAAGAAGTTATAAAGAGGAAAGGGTTCCTTCTTTCTAACTTTGCCTACTTCAGTTAGATTTATTAAATACTGAACATCAAAATTAAGGTATCAGAACTTAATAAATTGTTTCAGAAAAAAAAAAGTGTTTTTCTTGAAAGCAGTCTGAACTGGATCTCAGACCCCTCTGCCTCCTGTAAACCCTTAAAGTAGTGGTGGATAAACGGTGATTATGAGTGTAAGTATTGGAGGAGTAAGAAATAATGACATTTCGTCCCTGAGAGAACATGTCCCTTCACACTGAACTGTGTGGATTCATTTCCATGTTTTCAAACTCAGACAGTAGCATCTGAAAATGCACAGTCAGCTTTTACAACAGCAAACATTTTTGAGAGATAGAAAGAGTAGTATATTCTTTACCACACACTCTTGCAATATAATTTTGTCTCTGTGTTTAGTTGGTTTCTGTATTGATGGAATTTTTTGTGATACCAAATCAGTCAATATTTACTGAGTTTAACTATATCATGAGGAATATAAAAGAGAGAGCATATTGTCCGTGCCACTAGGAAAACAAATCTCTGCTATTGAGAATTTTGATTTATGATAATTCTTTCTCTATAACCCATAACTTTCCATTTTGAATACCTTACACACACACACACACACACTCGCTCACTCACACTTAAAGGGCTGTAGCATTAGAGGAAAACCTTAAAGGACATTTGACTTAACCACTATCTAGAATATCATCTAAACTATAGGATTGTATTACAGTCCATTCTTTGAGATCCAAATTTACCTATTAAAAACATTGATAGACTCCTGAAAGAAAATATCTGTTTCATATTGTTCAAACCAGTATTTTCCAAATTTTTTTGACTGAGGAATTTTTATTTTACTACCTCTATTACAATCTATGCCATTGTATGAATCAGTGGTTTGTTCTTTTTCATGACTGAGTAGTATTTCAACATATAGCTATATCAAAATGTATATATCCATTCATCTTTGTCAGATATTTACATTGTTTTCAGTTTAGAGTCATTATGAATAAATCTGGTGTGCACATGTTAAATAGGATTTTGAATAGAAATGTTTTCTTCTCTCTTGAGTAAAATCTAGGGTTATTTGATGTATAACTATTTAGCATTACAAAACTATCAACCTATTTTCCAAAGTGACTGTACCATTTTGTGTCATCCCATCAATGGATGAGAATTTCAGTTGGTTCAATTCCAAATGGAGTTGCCATTTTTAAAATATACAATTTTAGCCATTTTAGCATGTAGAGATATCACATTGTGATTTTTGTCTGCATCCCTATAATAACTGATGATGTTGAAAATGTTTATATATTTACTTACTACTTGAATCTTTATAAATTCAGATATTTTGCCCATTTATTGTATTTTTGTCATAATCATTGTATTGCAAGAATAATTAACCTCTTTCAGATACAATTCTTTATCTTATATTTGTCTACACATATTTTCTCCCTTCTTTACTAAATGTTTTAGTTTGCTAAAGCTACCAGAATGCAATACATGAGAGGTGGATCAGCTTTTAATACAGGGTTTTATTAGGTAAAAATTTATAGTTCTTCAGAGGAAAGGCCTCTAGCTTTCATTTGAGTTTCTCTGTCACATGGGAAGGCAAATGATGACATCTGCTGGCCTTCTCTTCTGGCTTCTGGGTTCCAACGGCTTTCCCCAAGGCAATTCTTTTCTGCATCTCCACATGTCTGGGCTGAGGTGCAAGTGCTGAGATGAGGCATGCTGAGCTACTGAGCTCTCATCTGACCTCTCTCTTTTAAGCTCCAGCTAATTAAATTAAACCTCACTCACTGTGAAAGGCATGTCTTTTAGCTGAATGCAAATTTAATCAGCCTCAGAGGCATTTTACATACTGATGATTTAAGTCCATGGAAACAGAATTGGACATTATCACCTGGCCAAGTTGGCACCTGAACCTAACTACCACACTATGGGGACATTCATTTCATTTATTTGTTCTGGGGTGAGTTGTGGTAATTTTGTGTTTCAAAGAATTTTTTCCATTTTATGTAATTTGTTGAAATTATTCAGCAAGACTTCACTCATATTATTTCTTTATTATTAGTTTAATATCTATAAGATCCAAAGTGATAAGTGTATTTTGTTCCTGGCATTTACATTTATTTTGTCAAGTATGGCTAGGAGTTTGTCAATTTTATCAATTTTTTTTTCAAAGAATCAGCTTTTGTATCACCAATTTTTTCCTATTGCAATTTTATTGATTTCTATTCTTATCTTTATTATTTCCTTCCTTATGCTTAATTTAGATTTAATTTTCTTTTTCTAGTTTAAGGTAGAATCGTTGCTTGTTAATTTGACACCTATTCATTTTTGCACAGCAGACATTTAATGCAATAAACTCCCCCCAGTTACTGCTGTATGTAAATGAAATGCATCCCATGCATTTTGATAAGTTCTGTTTTCATTTACATTCAAACATGTTCTAATTACCATTTTATTTCTACTTTGACCCTGGGTATTTAGAACTATGTTATTAATTACTAGCAATTAATTTCCCATATGAGAGAACATATTCTGTGCAATTTCAATTCTCTTATATTTGCTTAGCGATCTCAGTGTTCTTAGGGACTCAAGCAGAGTTAGGATTTTGTGAATTTTCAAGCTTTTACTTATTGTTAAAGTTTGACTAATCTCTTAGAACTTTCTACATCTTAAGCAGAAGCAGAAGTCTCCACATGCAGAGCTTTAAAAATAATCATTCATGATCCATATTCTGAAAAATAGAACAGATACATCTGTATGTTATTGGTGGGGACTATTTTTTTTCTCCAATCAGCAGACTTATACTGTATCTATGGTAATAGAAATAGTTCCATGTTGTCTTTTTTATCTTTATCTACATGTTGCCTCATCTATCATGTCTTTTTCAATAAGACCTTTGTAAAAATAAGCCAACAAGACAGCCAACTAGAATCTCTTTTAAGTTAGAGTCTTAAGAAGGTTTTCTACCTAAATATTCGCTATCTCATTTCGTATTGGGAGTCCAAATAACAACCACATAAATCTGAGACCTTGGATGCACAGACAGAATTCTTATCTCTTCCCATGGTCTGACATGCAGGCTGTAGCTCTTCAGGATATTTAGGACTCAATGCCCTTCCTTTCCATTTGTAAGTTTCTTCTGTTCATAAATATTTGTAAACAGACATTCAGTGAAAGTAGTGAGATCCATGTTATTGATGTGTGAAAAGCCTTTTCTTTTCTTAAAACTTTGCAGGTTATAAAAAATTACTGGCCATATTTAAAACTATGTATTTGTTATAAGAATAAAATTAGATTATGTGTATAAAAGCATATTTTGAGCTGTAAAATTGCCAACAAACGTCAGTAATGTGGTTTATGGGTACAGTGAATGCTCTGTAGATACTTTTTGAATTACCATTACTTCTCAGAAATGTCTAAAATTTCCAGAGGACCTCCAAAGCTGCAAGAGGAAAGGGAAGTGAATTATGTTTATCTGCTATGCTTTTACTCTAGCTACTGTACATATGTTACCTTTGAAAGAAATCCCTAAGAAATTAGAAAAGTGTGGCTCTTAGGAGAGTCCATTTAGGTAAAAAAAAAAATGTGTCCGTTTTTCAAGGCCATTCCTCTAATGCACAAAATATTAAAAAATTGTTATAATTTGCAGGAATTTATACAAGGCTTACATTATGTTGAATAAGAAAAATGGCTCTAATATAGCAAAAAGATTTCAATGGGTCTGAAGTGTCTAGCACCACATAATTTTCATTTGAGCTAGAAAATGAATTTGAATCTTACCTCTTATATCACTTTAAAATACCATTGATTTTGTCCATTAAAAGCTATTAACATATACACAAACAGAATATATACATGCAGTGCATACACATGTATATATATATGTATGTATGTATACTTACATGTGTGCACATGTGGTGTTGGTTTGTATGTGTATATGTGAATGTATATGTGTGTTATGTCTATTATTTATCTTTTCCCATTGATTGGCCATGATCATGGTAACAATAATTTATTTAATTTATCAGCTCTTTATAGAACTATGTGAAAGATTTATTTTGATATGCTTATTTTCTATGAACAAAATTATTTTTATATTCAAGGAGTTTAACATACTTTTAAACATGGATGCAGCCAATTTGCATATGAAGATAAGCAAAATGATCATCAGGCATTCACCAACTGCATTAAACTCATTTAAAAAAAGTAATTAATGCAAATGTAGACACATCCTGAACTCTTTAATATGTTTCTTAATAGTTGTTAAAAGACAATTTTTTTAAAAAATAAATGATGAACTTCCAATTTTAAAATATAGAAATGTATGTAAAAAAGTGTTTTCTTATCTGAGGGCAAATTTCTCTTTATTTATATGTGTACCCAGCTGGCAGTGGGTGGTATGTCATTCCTGGAAATTCACATCTTGAAAAGCAAATGCTTAGGAGAATCTTCATTTAGCTACATTGCAATGGCATTTCTAGCTTTGAAATGTCATTTGGAAGAGCCCCTGAGTGCAAGAGAGAAATGTGGATGTACTTTGGCAGTCTCTATATAGCTAAATTCTCAAACTGATGGTCTTACGAAATTTGGTAGCTTTGTTGATCACTTTGTACATAGCAGCATAGTTTGATTGGTTGCTTGCCATATCCACACTGGTAGAATTATTTTCATTAGTGTCTTTATTATGCAATCATTCTCCTGGTTGTTCTCTGGATCACTTAAGAATTTTTGAAGAGCAGTCTACCAGGGAGGCCTCAACTGACAATCTCATCCATTTTTAATTTTAAAAGAGAAGCATGTTACTAATAACCAGAGTTGGGTGCAAGTTAGGGAAATAGGAAATGCATATTAAAATGATGTGGTTCAGAAAAAAATCAATTTGGGTTTGGTATGTACAATTTTGGTTTATGATTTTCTTTGTTACAATATCCCCATCTGTTTTAGCATTTTGATATAGCCGATTATAGCAGCATGTTCAGTCTTTCATAAATGCAATTCTGACCCAGGTTAAGGAAGGATAAAGTCTTCCTTTTGTTAATTGATTTTTTTAACAGCTTTTATTTCAAATTACTAAAATAATACACTTTGGTGCCAGAAAACTTGGAAAACCCTAGAATGAGAAACATAAAACAAAAAAACACATATAACCTCTCATTCTTGCAGATATTTCGAATATTTGCATCTGTCTTTCCCTATTTACAAACTAAGCAACAAAGGTGGGTCTCTAAAATAGTGGGACTTGAGCTCTTTCCCTTAGCTTTGGTGGGGCTGAGTCCTCATACAGTGAATAGCTAGATGAAAGAGTTGGCAGATGTAATAAGAATCCCATTCGTGCTGTATCTGCCTAATTTGTAGGCGACACATCTGAGTACAGGCCATGGGAAGAATCTCACTAAGCTGTGAGATAAGCTGTGCTGGTAAATCATCTCTGGGTCTTGGTTCTTGGATGTGAACTCTTGCTCAAACACACTTCTAAGCAAAGCTGATTTCCTGGTCCATGGTCCCACTATTTTTCCACCGCTATAGACCAAATGTAAACTGTTGTTGAGATTGAGTTGCTGTCCAATTGTTCAGACATAGAACATTTTCTTTGTTTTTCCACTCCTCTAATTTTGTTCTAATTTTTCACTTTTTCAGGATCTAAAGACTTTGCATTATTTAGCAGGAGGCTTCCACTTCCAATTCATCATCTATTATTTTCCCTTCTGTTCAATAAGAGCAAGTCACAGTTCTTTCTTTCTATTTTGTTCTTTGAGCATGTAAAACTCATTTTTGATTCAGGGCTCTTGGACTAAACACAATCTAGAATGCTTATTTCTATGATCTTCACCATCCTCAGCTAAAATACCTTCTCAGGTAGATTATCCCTGCTTATCCCCTCTAAATAACCCTCTTGATCAACACTTATCCTTTCTCTTGGCCCTATTTTTTCTCCTTTTTTTCATAGCATACAACATCATTTAAAATTACTGTGTAGGTTTTATTTGTGTATTTATTAACAGTTTCAGTTTTCTCTTTCTGCCTCTTCATGCAGTGTAAAACTAAAATTTAAGCTCCATGTAAATAGGGAGCATGCCTCTGTATCCTCATTGAATAGAGTAACCTAACAGAGAAAATGTTCAATAAATAAATGCTGAGTGAATTTTGGATAAAAGAGCTAGGCTATCTATTAGGAAGAATGTGCTGTTAGAAAAGTATCAGATCATAGAATAACAAGAATCCTTCAAAAGTCCCTGGGGAAAAAGAGGACCTGACTTGCAAAAAACAAAAAGATCATTTATGTTTCCCAAAGGAAAGGAGGGGTGATTTTATATGTTCCTGACATCAATATATTTATATATATATAGTACTACAACATAATTTATTGTGAGTGTATCATACTCTGCTATATGGTTTTGACATATTTTCATATCCAATCCCTTGTTGTTAAACATTTTCATACCTGCCTAGTTTTCTTTCTTATAAATATCATCTCTGTGGATATCTCTGTGTACCTATTTCATGTACAAACCTTATTATTTCCTTTGGATACAGTCCTTGAAGTGAATGCTATATTAATATGTGTGCACCACTTTGAATATTATTGTAATTTTATTTTAAAGGTGAAAAAGCAAAATATTTATAGTTTATACCGCTATAAGAAAAAACATAAATCTATTGAGAAAAACTCAGAAGTTTTGGATCTACATGTTTAACTTCCTGGTTTTATTTTCAATTTAACTGCATTATTAAAATGAATAAAAATTTATTTTTTTCCCACAAGAAGAGCAGGAAAAAAGTAATTTGTCTTTCGCACTCTATAGCCATTTCGTCCAAAATAAGAATGTGAATTTCTTCACGTTGTCACTCTTTCTTACTCTTGTTTACTATGCTACTCTAAAACTAATTCAGCACAAACCAGGCTTGAAACATATCAGTAAGAAATGACATCCATATACTTCATGATCTTAATGAATATAAACTTTCAAGCTCATTTAGAGATATTTGCATCTCTTTTTCAAAAAGTTAAATTTTCTTTTACTCCCCAATGATGACAAGTACCATTCTATAAGATGGACACTTTGTAAAACATGCGCATTTTATTTTTACTTTCTTGCATGAGCAAAGATATTGAATGCAACTGTCATCCTGCAAAATACCAATAATAGTGTATTCTGGATATAGCGAACTAAAAAAAGTAGAAAACCTTAAATTTTATGGTCTTTGTGATCATCTGGTACAGTATATCCAGCTCTGTCTTCCCCAGGAAAATTATTACCTTCATTAATAAACTTCACTCTTTAGATAAGTGTAATAGGCAAAAGATGAGAGTTTAAATTCTTAACATTGGTTTATTGACTTATCATCACTCTTCAATTTTTTAATTTGCAAAGTGGGCATATTTTATTAGTTATATTGAGAAAGTATTTCCTTAAGGTGAGTATTTTATTCTAATAGGAATTGTTAGATACAGTGTGAAGATTGGAGAACAAAGTCATTTTAAGTAAATCTTAGAATAATGAGTTCTTTAAATAACTGTGACAAATACTTTAAAAAGCGATATTGGGTGATGCAATTGTGGCTCAGTGGCAGAATTCTTGTTTGCCCTGTGGGAGACCCGGGTTCAATTCCCAGTGCCTGCCCATGCAAAAAAAAAAAAAAAAAAAAAAAAAATCTTAATCAGTTAATAGTTTGAAATTTATAAGTATTATTGTACTGGGGAGTTCGTGTTTTGGCTATGCTGCTTAGACCTCTCTGATACAACATATTGTCCATGAAGTACTCCACAAGTTCTGAGTCCTCAGTAAAAAGGCACATATTTCTAAGTGATGTGCTCTATGTAAAATAGTGATTGTCTTTCACTGCAAAGAGAGTAACTCAGTTTTTCCCTTAAGAAAGTGTTACATTTTGTTGAACTTCATGAAAAGCTTTAAGACTTTTTTGGAGCCATATTTTTCCAGAAGCCATTAAATCAATAGAAACAAAAAACAAAGACTACCTAAAAGTATTTCTAGCTACACCAGAAAGCCATTGACCTTGAAATATAGAGTAAATTTCAATGCCATAATCATATCTTTCCTTGTAATCCAAATTCCAATTGATTCTAATTTATTTACTAGCTTTTGAAATTTGTTTTTCCTTTCCATAATTTTAAATTCTATCCAATTCTAACAAAAATATATTTTCAATTAAACTATTAACACTGCCAAGTGAATTGAATTTCATGTACTGGAAATACCAAGGAATGACTTCCAGCTACAGCTCTGACATGTAAAGGGCTTGCAAGTCATCACACCTGCCCTTACTACAAGAAAAACGCTCAACAAAATATAAACCAGCATTTTGAAAGACATAATGGATAGTTGAGATCACAGGGAAATCCACCATTCTCAAAACTGGAGGGAATGGTAACTAAAGAGAATCATACACTATATAAAAGGATTGATAATGCCTGGCTTCAAAACTTACAATAAAGCTATAGTAAAAATAAAGACAGTGTAGTATTAGGAAAGGAATAGACAAATAGAGCAGTGGGATGTAAAAGAGAGCCTGGAAATAGGCATACAAATATAGCCCACTGATCTTTAGTAAAGGAGCAAAGGCAAGTCAATGGAGAATGGATAGTCTTTTCAAGAAATGATTCTGGAACAACTGCAATCCACATACAAAAAATGAATCTAGACGTAAACCATTCATAAAAATTAATTCAAAATGGATCAATAGCATAACTATAAAACAAAACTATAAAACTTAGAGAAGATAACATAGGAGAAAATCTAGGTGACCTTGGGTTTAGTGATGAGTTTTAGATACAACACCAAAAGCCCAATTTATAAAAGAAAAAAAATGATAATTTGAACTTTATTAAAATTAAAAATTCCTGCTCTTAAAAAGACAGCATTAAGAGAATAAAGATTCAACCTAGAGAATGGGGGAAATATTTGTAAAATCCATATTTGATAAAGAACTTGTATCCAATATACCAAAGACTCAACAATAAGAAAACAAACCACACAGAATGTGGTTGAAAGACCTGAACTGATACCTCACCAGAAAAGATAAGCAAATGGCAATAAACTTAAGGAAAGACTTTCAATATGATATGTTATAAGGAAATCACAAATCACAGCAACAATGAAATTCCATTGCCCTATTAAAATGCCTAAAATCATTTTTAAAATAGCAGACATGTTATTTTATTTAATGGAATAACATTATTTAATGGAATTATTTAATGGATTTATTAACATTATTTAATGGAACCAATTCCATTGTTATCAAGAATATGGGCAGCAGAGACTCTTATTCATTGCTGATGGGCATGAAAACATGAGCAGTCACTTTGAAGGATATTTTGGCATTTTCTTATAAAGGTAGATGTCATTGTACCAAGGATCCACCAATTGTGCCCCTCATTATTTACTCAGTTTAAAACTTATGCCCACACCCAAGTCTGCACAATAATGGTCTTTGTAGCTTTATTTGTAAGTGTGCCAAACTGGAAGTACCCAAGATTAAAGTTTTTAGCAGATGAATGGATTGACAAACTCTGGTGCATCCATACCGTGGAGTATTATTCAGATAAAAAGAAATGATCTATCAAGCACTATAAAATGGAGTAAAATTAAATGCATATTTCTGTGTGAAAAAAGCCAGTCTGTAAAGGCTACATACATACTGTATGATTCCAATTATATGACATTTTATGATCAGTGTTTGCCAGGGGTTCAGGGATTAGGAAAAGGGATCAATAGGTGAAGGATGGGAACTTTTTAAGGCAGTGAAATTATTCTGTAGTCTACTGTCATGGTTTATACATGACATTGTTTTATCAAAACCCATAGGACTGTACAACACAAAATATGAACCTTAATGTAAACTATGGATTTAAGTTCATAATAATACATTATATAGGTTCATTAAATGTATCACACTAATGCAAGATGTTAGTTATGAGGAAATCTGTGTCCACGAGAGGAAACATATATGGGGACTTTCCATACTTTTTGTTCAATTTTTCAGTAGCTCTAAACATGTTCTAAAAAAATTAGTCTTACTATAAACACACACATGCAAGGAATCAACAGAGCTTTTTCCACATATAGCTATCTCTTCAGGAAGTGTCTTGTGACAGACTATTTTTTATCTATTTTTTTTTCAGATAAATCCATTTCATCAATTTGATATTATAAATCCTCTGACACTGACTCTTCCCAATCAGAAAACTGTATCAATCAATCATTTTCTCACTGACAAGATGTCTCTTGGTTTTTTGTAGTCCTGGATTAAAATTTCAAAGTGATTGGCTGAATTATGTCTAGTCATTGACTAGTAAACAGCCTGTTTTAATTAAAATATTTTGTTTGGTTTTTGTACTTATGTTTCTGTGATACAAGCTGAATACAATAGGGTCCTAATTAAAAAATGGCAGAGAGCATCTTCAATTTCCTCATATTCCTTTGTTCTAGGATGCTGCATAGTCTGTATCATATGATCTGATTTAAAAGGAAAAAAATAGGAATGCTTCTAAATCACTGTTCTACGTATCTTTCACATCGACCGTGTTATCTCATTGACATTGTTATAAAGCTTTAACCTGTAACACAATGCACTCTATTTCCATAGTATAAAGGATACGACTTTACATTTAAAAGTAAAGAATGTGCAAATATCTCATGTTTTAGAAAACATTCTACCATATAAACTTGAGGTTTACTAAGTTAAAGTAGTCTAAAAGAACAAAAAATGGTTCTCAATTGATCTGCCTGTACATGGGCAAAGTTTTTTTGTGTAATAGCAGAAGATATTATGGAAGATATAGGAAATATTATGCGTGTAATTTCACTTCCCACTGGAATTCATTATGAACATGATGCTATGAAATTCATGCAACTCTATAAATGTCACCTCATATTACGGAAAGCATGTTGATATGACCATGCCATTCAAAGTTTCTCTAAAATTCTGTATAATGGCTAACAGCACTGAGTTCCCTTGTTTTACTACTGTTCTTGTGTCATGCAGGTATAACTTCAGAATAGGGAACTCTCTGCATTCTTTCATTCATGATGTATTAATTAGAACTTTTTTTTTCAAGGAGGTAAATATTGCCTAAAAAACAGGAGTACTGATATTCTACTGAACTCTTTTATTACAAAAAAATTTCCTTTGAAACACATTGAATTGCAAGTGAGTGAAAACTCAGTAATTGAACTTTTAACATATCACTTTGCATTTTCTCAGCCTGTGACTCAGCAGTAATATTGAGTGTTCATAGAAGGAAGTCCATTTTAAGCATGAAGCTTCCGGTTCTTTTGGTGCTTTATGTTCCTATTCTCTTTAGTAAGGTTAATGCTTGTCAAGGACAACTATTTCACGGGAATAATAAATGAATATACTCAAAGCTTACATTCATTGGGTTATTTTAAACCTTGTTTTTCTTTCCCTCCCAATTTAGTGCTTAGTAAATCTTTGTTTCAATACCACTGCATTATGATTTTTATGAGAACAGTACTTTTGACATCTACATGTGCTTATTTCAGAGAGAAAAATAAAGATACAAAAGTGAATTAATGTGTATAACCTCAAGTATAATCATGCACTCATAGAGTTTTGTCATATAAATACTATCTGAAGACTAATGCGTGTGTGTGTGTGTGTGTGTGTGTATGTGTGTGAATGGCATGTTACTTAATTGTAAAAATTATCAAACATATAAATTAAGTAAGGGAGTATTCAAGGTCTCTAATCACTTGATAAAAATGTCCTTTGGGTATTGCCACATTATATGTGAAAGAGAATTACAACTAAATTGTTCAAGTTTTTTAGAAGATTCTTTCTATTTGAAGGAATCTGGCTTTTAGGCAGATGGGATTTTGGGAAAAAAATCTACTTATTATTTTGAACTAAAAATTTTCCCAACATCATGTAGATAATGAAATTCAAGTCTAAATCAAGATATCATTCAGCTATTTAATTTTTCTTCTTACTCTGGGTACTTAAACACACACACACATACTATCTGAAAGGGAGAGAAAGCCATTTATAATCTGCAATTATATATTTACTCTGTATGGAAAACCATCTGGCTTAACATTTATTAAAGACAGATCGTGTCCCACAGCATACATGACTCTGACATCACATGATTACATTCTAGGTTTCTGAACAGTAAAAGCCACCAACTCAAAGACAAGCACCATGAATATTTGTCACAGAAAAGAAGAGCCATTGAAGCCCATTGGATCTGAAATCGTTCAGTGAATGATGAGAATGACTTGTCTTCACGTGTCTGCATTTCTCTCAAATGAATATTTCATTTTGTAAATTCAATGAATCCAAATGCATAAAAATATAGAATAACCAAAAGGTTAATCACCCTGATAATTGTTCATAAAAATGGATATTCCATCAAACATATGAGCAAATACACAATTAGAGAATAATTCCAATGCTCATGCTATATATTTTATTCAGAGATGAAACCATTTTCATATATCCTACTTTATTAATATAACTGCTCTTTGGCTTCTTGCTGGAAATAATAGCTAGGTGTGCTATTGTTCTAGTTTGCTAGCTGCCAGAATGCAATATACCAGAAATGGAATGGCTTTTCAAGAGGGGAATTTAATAAGTTGCTCGTTTACAGTTCTAAGGCTGAGAAAATGTCCCAATTAAAACAAGTCTATAGAAATGTCTAATCAAAGGCATCCAGGGAAAGATACCTTGGTTCAAGAAGGTCGATGAAGTTCAGGGTTTCTCTCTCAAGTGAGAAGGCACATGGTGAACACAGTCAGGGCTTCTCTCTCGGCTGGACAGGCACATGGCGAATACGGTGTCATCTGCTAGCTTGGTCTCCTGGCTTCCTGTTTCTTGAAGCTCCCCGGGAAGCGTTTTCCTTCTTCATCTCCAAAGGTCTCTGGCTGGTGGACTCTCTGCTTCATGGTGCTGCAGCATTCTCTGCTCTCTCTCTGAGTCTCTCTGAATCTCTCTGAATCTCATGGCTTCATCATTCTGCTCTCTCTCTCTCTGAATCTCTTTTCCCAAAGCGTTTCCTCTTTTATAGGACTCCAATAAACCAATCAAGACCCACCCAAATGGGAGGAGACATGTCGTCCCTTAATCCAGTTTAACAACCACTCTTGACTAAATCACATCAACCAGGGAGATGATCTCATTACAGTTTCAAATATACAGTATTGAATAGGGATTATTCTACCTTTATGAAATGGGATTTATATTAAAACATGGCTTTTCTTAGGAGGCATATATCCTTTCAAACCAGCACAGCTATACATAGAGTTATCCACAGATGTCATCATAAAATATTGCAGGCATCATAGCATGTGCTTTATGCTGTTCTCTTCTGGTCACTCTAAGTTGTGTGATACTCTTAAAATGGTAGGTCACCTTGTGGTTTACCATGTGTGATCATTATATTTTTGGTTTTGACTTTAGGTTAGACACACAGAGTTGGCCTTCCATCCACCTCTGGAGACTGGTAGATTTAATATCACACCTAACAGTAACTTTATTTTTTAGAAGCGGATTCTTATTAGATAAGATGTTTATGTTGTTATCTGCCACTTGCCCAAGAGAAATGTAGATAAATGATAGTATTGGGAGGGATACTTCTGCACCCTTTAGATTCTGCATTGATCTAAAAAGTGGAAAGGCAGGCACTTTCTTGCATACTGTCTGCCCAAAGAGAAATTATGATTCAAATGAAATCCCTGAAAGCGGGACCTTGGTTCCTAGATAGAGATGCAATATCCTCCCAGGGCTTACTTCATCTCTGACTGCAAAAGACTTCATATCTTTCCTAGTGAGAATTGTTCACTAGCCTTATGAGTACAGCTTTTTTTTTTTTTTACTATTTTGTGAGTTCCATCATTCTAGAGATTGTCTGTTTCCTTATTTCTCATTTACATACCAAAATCACTCTCTCTGAATTGTTTTCCTTCAATCTGAGAAAGATTCATAGATTTTTCTTGTTACCTAATACTCAATGTTTCATGTATTGTCAGAGTTTATGGCAAGTTTACTCTTTCAAATGCCTTATAGTACCTTATCAATGCATTATATAAATCCTTTTAATGATCACTTTGAAAAACACGTGGGTTCAGATCAGGAGAATGCTTTGTCAATCACTGAATAGCCTCCAAGATATTCAGTCTTTCTCAGACTAGAAGTTTTCATTTATTTGTATACAAGTGTCCATAGCTCACTGTCCCTGAAGCTTCCAGCTTCCTGAAAACACGTTTTTAATATTCAACAAAAATAGTTAGAAGCCCCATGCTACTTACTGTAGGATAGCCTCAAGAATAAATCCAAGAGTTCTCTGAATGCTGTCACTTCTCTCCATTAACTCTTGCTCTGATACTGTCATTCTGCCAAGTTCCTAACCCCACACCAAGGCTCTCCTGCCCCAGCTTCCCCGTAGCGTCATCCCACCCGGCATTCGTGCACATCTTGGCCTCCTCTTACCTCTAAAGACACAATCAATGTCGTGGTACTCAAAGTTGTATAATGCATTTAAGGCAATAGGAGGGAGGATATAGCACTGTATGGTTTGGACACAACTTAGAATTTGATCTTAGCTATTGCTGTTTTAAAAATTCATCTGCTTCATGCCAGAGAGAACCTCTTACAGATTTTGCTTTCCTCTGACCCCAGTTTATTGCCATTCTCTGAGGCTCTCCAGACTCCTCCTCCATTTCTAGTTCTAAATTCCAACACCAAAATTCTTGTTAGCCTCTTGTGCACAGCAATCTAGCTCCCTCTTTCCTCTCTTTCTTGATTCCTGCAATGGAAATTTTGTCCTTCAGCTTATTTGTGTAAATAAAAATTCGTTTCTTAAACAAGGGCCATCATTTTCTTTTTTATCAAATGTGTCCTTCATTCTTTTATTATGACTGAATAATATACTATTATATGTATATATCACATTTTTGTTTATTCATTAATCCGTTGATGAACATTTGAGTTGTTTCTGCCTTCGACTATTGTGATTAATAGTGGTATGAGCATGCATGTACTAATATCTGTTTGAGTCGCTGTTTTTTATGACTATGTTTATAAGTGGAATTGTGGAGTCACATGATAATTCTAAGTTTTACTTTTTGAGGAACCACTAAACTGTTTTCCACAGAGGCTGCAACAATTTTGATTCCAACCAGTAATGTATGAGGGTTCCAATTTTTCCACAGTTTCGCCAACATTTGTTATGCTCTGTCTTTACTAGTCATCCTGGTAGCCACAAAATAGATGAACTTTGAAAGCATTATACTAAGTGAAATGTCAAGATGCAAAAAGACAAATATGATATGATTCCATGTATGTGAAATATCTACACTAGATAAAGTCATAGAATCAGAAAGTAGATTAGAGGGTTCCAGAGGGATGGGAGAGAGAGAAATAGACTGCTATTGCTTAATGAGCACTGGGTATTTGGAGTAAAGAAAAAAATTGGAACTGGATAGTTGTGATGGTTGTACAACATTGTAAAGGTAATTAATGCCACTGAGCTGTGTACTTAAAAATGGTTAGATCGGCAAATTTTATGTTAACAAATATTTTACCATAAAAAAAGAAGCAAAAAGTCTGTCCTTTGTAGAAATTATTATGTAAGTCCTAATTCTGCCCTCGTACTTTCTTGTTTTATGTTCATTCTTGTCTCTATTTATTCACCCAATTATTTAAAAATATATTCTTTGATGTCACTAGATGAAGACTATATAATATCATGTTCTGTTCTAGGTCATGTGAGTGGCATCGGCAATAAGACCCAGCCCTGTCCTCAAAATGCCCAGATTCTATTGAGGAGCAGGAAGCACAGAACCATGATGCAGTGTGAACTCTCCTGTGCCAGAAGAGAATGGAATGTGGGGACACTAAGGGTGCGGAATATATTTAGACCCCCCAGCATTATCACATGTACTCTAAGGCACACTATGAGAAAATGCCCAAACTACTCCAAAGTGCTCTGGCCATGAAATTGTACATGTCTGCTGCAGCTCAAAGGAAATTTTCTAAATAGTGACTAGTAATGTGTTAATATTTTATTCATATATTTTAAAAAATGAAAATATAAATAGAAATTAAATAGATAGAAATTAAAGTTATATATTTTTAAGAGTACATGTATGTGATTGGGTTGCATGCAAGCAGCCTTCGCTAATTTTGTTTTTTGACTTTTTATTTTGAAGCTTTTTCAGATTTACAGGACAGTTGCAAAAATAGGTAGTCACTTGATTGTCTTCTTCAACTGTGTATCATAGATTGTGTGATCTTTGAATGTGTAGATGCTGGATGAAGACTGATGGTTGTTCTGAACTTGACTTTGAGGTACCCGCAAGGGAAGCCTGTTGAAGGATGTCTTTTTTTTTTTTTTTCCTATATCACTAATCTGTTTCTGAAGTCTTCAATATGTGTCCCCGGTTGCAGCAATGACCTCTTTATAGCTTTTAAAATGAAGAAAAAAACATCAAGCACTGGTTTGTAAAGTACAGAGCTGAAATGAAATTCTGCAAGAAGAGTTCATGTATCTAAGTTTATCCCACATCTCCCCACAGAACTTGCCCTCGTGGACATGAGGTAAAAAAGTAGATCTCAATGGTTCATAATTAATGTCAGGGAACTATGATCCTGGCATGACACAAACTCTATCACCAGAAGCAAAAGCTAAAGAAAAATGATGATTGCTCAGCAATTTACACCAGAGGATGAAAGGAAAAGGCATTTTAAATTAATGGTCCCACAGCCTTGATGCTGGCCTGCCACATTTCATCAATCTTTTTTGAGTCGGATCTCCTCTGAAAAGGGGACTTCACAGTCACTTAGGGAATACCAAACAGTAAATTTTTTAAAGGAAATCTGCTTTTACATTTTCCTTTAGAATCGTCCCTACAGTACATACGCTTTTAGTGTGGAATTTGATTAAAACATACTCTGCTGCCTGGAAAAGCTGTTCCTTGTAAAAACTGTCCAGTTTTTTTGTCAAAATAATATCCATCTGCAATATCTTTAATTGCATTGAAGAAATTTGTAGTGAAAATCCATTGTCCTGTGGTTTTTATAGACCTGGAATGCATTATCTCTGTACTTAGTTCCTTAAGGGCCAGGAAGTTGCTGTTTGTAGAATTGGTGTAGAGCGTTGTTTGTGCTGGCAAATTGTGGTTGCCATTCACAAAGCATCTGTAGTGCTCTTCTCTCCACTCAATAAACCATCTAATGCTTCAGTTTATGTGGTGAGCAAACGGTAAGATGAGGCTATGGAACTGTGTCAAAGTAGCAGTCGTGCATTCGTATTCAGCTCCTGGAAAGGAATTGAAATATGGTCTGTGGTCTGATCTGACCTTTCTCCTCAACGACCTCAGTCCTCTCTTATTTTAGGTCATTCTTTCAAAGGCACAGAAGTCTTGTGCCTAGAGGAGTGACCATGAAGTGACACCAAGAAGCACGGATTCTCCATGAATGTCCTATTTTCTGATGTATGCCTGAGAGATTGAGTTGATTAAGAATACATACTCCTTGCTTTGCAAATATTCTTTATTTATAGATATGTGTGGCGAACAAAATTTAATTCAGTGGCATTGTTTGGACTGTTTGAATTTTGGAGCAGAGAGCCAAATTCTACTGAAGTGTTTATATATTTGTATATGGATATATATATATATTTATATGCTGATAATTTCAAACGTGGCAAGAGCTTAGTTTGTGTGGTCCTGCAGATTATACATCAAATTTTATAAGCATATTTGGTGCCATTTTATTATTAGTATTTATTCTCCAATGTTTTAAATAAAGAGAAAGCATTCCATTTGCTATTAGGCTAAGTAGTTTTCCCTGTAATAGAGAAAAACTTGTGTATTTGTATGAAACCATGTACCCAACAGGTACTGCCACTTTTATGACTTTTATTATAATGTCACAGGGGAAAACACTAAGAATCTAGACAATTATTTGAACTTTTGGATCAAAGCACATTTTCATATGGTATAAATTTGTTGAGTCCAAGGGTCAGGTCTTATTACTTTTTTTAGTATTCCAAAGTCCTACCCCGGTGGCTGGCATACATTAGCTGGTTAATGGTAAATGTTTCATGGATAAATAAGTGAACCCTAATGATATTTTATACTCCCACAGAACATAGAGCACTACTTATTAGGCAAATAGAGAGGGGGTAAAGATATAAGAGGTAGAAGAAAGTAACATAGTTCAAACTCAGCTGTGTGTTTTCATCAATGCATTAAACATATTTGAAAGCAACACAATTGAAAATAATACCTCACCTGAGAGCGGGTAAATTGCTAAGGGACCTCTCTTACTTGGGCCCCACAGTACTCATCTAGATTAGGCTCAGAGAAAATGGTGAGGTTTGGAGATGACATGAATTCAGTTCAAAAGAGAAACAAGTGTCTGGGAAGGCCATCAAAAAACAAGGAAGGGCATGTAAGACTGCATGCTTGATACTAATACAACCAGGTGCATTTTTGAATCAAGGCTCTTTGCTTTCTGTACTACTATGTGAGGGCAGATAAAAATCTCAGAAGCTTATTTGAAATTTGTCAAAAACAGATCTCCATAATACAAGGAAATCCTCATAAAGAAGAGACAAGTGTATAAAGTTACTTAATTTCATCTACATCTGTATTTGTCTAAATATTCACTTTAGTTCAGAGAGAACTTTTGTGGGTAATATATATATATTTTCTGAGCAATTGGCTTGGTAGGATCTGAAGATTTGTAACATGCAGGGTGCAGACAACAGAAGAGAACTATGTTTGAATAACCCAAGAAAGAATCTTAATATTTAACACCACTTTTTGATATTTGCTGCAGCTTAAAGACATGTTAAGTGATAGAAACAGAAGTAGAAGAGGCAATTTTCCTGGTAAGACCATACCTCCGCTCTACCCTACAGTTACTCAGTGGCATCACAAATTTCACCATGACTTAACACCTTGTTTCTTTAGGGGAAACATTCCATTATATATATATAGTAATGGAATGAAATCATGTGCTCAGAGGACATGGTGACATTTTCGATTGATTGTAGAGATTCTCTACTATTGCTTCTCAATCTGCTTTGGAAATTGGGATCAATGGAATTTCTCCGAATAGTTCTGCATGAATCAGAATAAGTCTAAACAGAGTGTAAAAATGGAAACAAGCTATTTTCTGCTCTTAAAGGGTTGGATCTTCTTCTACAAGAGAGTTTAACCTTGAGAGGGAGACAATAAGGGATGCAATCCCTATATGGGGATTGTCGTTTTCTGCTTCTACGTTTGGCTATCAAAAATATGTCTGAGCTATAAAGAGCTTAGAAACTTGAAAATAGATGGCTCATCTGTTTCTGTCTATATGAATTGTCGAGTATTTGAAAGAACTGTCAATCATGTAAATTGAAATCTAAGAGCAGGCTACCATCCTTACAAACCACTTCTGAATCACTACCATAGCTTTTCCTTATTGCAGTGAATTAAGAATATTTGCTACTTATTAGGATTAATATAGTCTTCTTGTCAATTTCAATTATCTTTATGTAATACCAAGCAAACAGGGATTGAGATAGGAATAAACCTGAAACGTTTCACCTTTCTCAAATGTCCTTAATGATCCCAAATGAAGCACAGGTATGGAAGGCAGAGTTGGGTGGTTAAAATTATTGAGGCAAAATGTTCCAAGTGCAAGTGGGCTTGATTACATTAAATTCTCTTAATTTTGGTTTTATCTTCTGTTAGCTTGGAATTATGAAATTCTAATATATGTCTAATTCATAAGATTTTTCCTAAGAAATGTTAAATAATAAAATTTTTCGTAAAAACCTTTGCAAAAACTAAACGTCAATGACAGTTGCACAATAATCATATCTCTCTGCCGTGTTCTTTAGGGGTTTATTTTTGATGTTATCATATACAGCAGCTATCAATATATGCAATATATATGTAGTAAATATATTATTCATAACTTTATTTGACATGTATTATTTATCATGCTGAAGAATAGGCGTGAATATTTTCAGGTATTTGGCTGAGAGGAGAGCAGGCTTAGTAATTGGTAAAAATAATTTTAATATTCATCTCTGACTTTTTTAAACAACCAGAACTGTATATCAAAAATACAAAGGTTGTTTCCAAAATGCCAAAATGCTGGGCCTCACCACTTGAAACCAGTTCAGGAAGACTGGTGTGAAGCTAAGCATCATTTGTATTTCTAAAGACATTCCATCTCCAGTTAACAGTTATTTTTATACAGGAGAGTGGCCTCAGCTTCTCTGTACTGGTCAATTACCTTCTAACACATGTTATATTTCTGTAATCAATAGGTTGGATAAGTGAGAAAAGATTATTTTGTTTATTTCCCTCCCTGCCCTTAGAAATTCAAGCCGAGGGACTAGTCTGCTACTAGAGTGTGTGTTTTAGGGGGACTTCCCATAACTTTCACAGTCATTTTCAAATAATAAAATATCATCTGGTCCCTCTGGCTATTTCATGCATTTTCTTAAATACAAAATTGTGATTATATTGATAAGCTAAGTGCCTGAAACAGGGTGCCTACAATGAATGAATGAATGAGTTTATGAAAGGATATAAAGTTTAAATTGCTTAAAAAATGCGAGGTTTTTCAAATAGGAAAGGTAGTACAAAAATATAATCATAATGTTAAAACTGGACTGGGTCAGGTGAGGCAAGATGGCAGCACAGGGAAGTGTGTTGTTTAGTTAGTACTCTAGGGAAGCTAGTTAATAGTCGGGAAGTATCTGGAACAAATGTATGGGGGACTTTACTGGCTGGGCGCACATTGTCCACCTGTCTGGAATGGGTGGAAGGGGCAAGATCACAGCACAGAGCTGTAAGTAAAGTCTCCTAAGCTGTGGAGACTGGTCCTCCCCACCCCACTGGCATAACAGGCTGTTTTGGAGTCACTTCTCTATGGGAAAAAGAAGCAGTCTCTATCAGGAACAGGGCAAAGAGAGCTCAAGCAAGCACAAATTCAGACTGCTGAATACAAGGTTGAGCACAGATAAACTCCAAGCAAGCACAGAAGGAACCCTGGGGTCTCTCCCAGAAAGGAGGTGCGGCTGAGGAAAAACAACAACAACAGCAGCAACAAAAACAGATACTTTTGGAGTCCGCTGAGCTCAGAATACTGGAAAAGGGCTGTGACCCAAGAAAAGAGGCACATAGAGCCAGGTACCAACTCTGGTGATTGGTGACCCCCAGGAGTGGAGGCTGGGGACCAGCTCTGAAAATGACTTTTTAAAAACATTTTTAGCAGCTCAATTAAAAAAAAATGTCTCAGGCATTTTCAGTTGTCAGCAATGACACAGGCAAGAGCAGATCTAAGGTATGTCTGAGAGACAAAGTATTTAGTCAAGTGAAGAAGATAATTCCCTACAGGGCATATCTTCTCCAAAAAAGGCAGTGGCAGGTCCCAGCACAAATAGGGACTCTCAGTCAGAGAATGAGCCTCAGTCTCAACCACACATTGGCAGATACAGGGTCTATTGAGAATTAAAGTACCACAACACTTTAACACTGGGGGGAACTGCAACTTGACAAGCTGTACCTGCCGGACAGGACAGGAAAAGCACAGAGTGGAGAAGCTTCTCAGGAAAGATGGCAATCCACTGGGCTTCATCCTCAGGGAAAGTTGATACTGATTAGACAATCCTCTTGAGACATGGGCCTGACTTGGCTGGGAAAATCTGATTGGGGAGACCCTCCTCAAAAAAAAAAAAGGAAAGGTTCTGTATAGGCAGAGCAAGAACCAGGAAAACAAGAGCTGAAAAATTCTCATCAGTTCAGCAGAAGATATACTAGATGTCTAGAATAAGTTGAATGGCATGCCAAAGAATAAAGACCAAATACAACCAAAAACAAAAGTCTAAGTAAAAGATAGAATACTATCTCCAGAATAAACTAATCAAGGAAATCCGATGCTTAGACATCAGCAGCAAAAAAGTCATACCAAGAAGAATTTGAAGATGTGGCCCAGTCAAAGGAACAAGCTAACACTTCAAATGAGATGTAGGAATTGAAACAACTAATTAAAGATGTTCGAACAAAACTAATTCAAATCAACAAGTTGAGGGAAGATGGCAAAAAAAAAAAGATGAAGGTTATAAAGATGACATTGGGCGACCATGAAGAAGAACTTGAAAGCTTGAAAAAACAAATAGTAAAACTTATGAGAATGAACAGCACAACAGAATAGATGAAAAACACAATGGAGACATACAAAACCAGATTTGAGGGGGTGCAAGGGTAGTTCAGAGGTAGAATTCTTGCCAGCCATGTGGGAGACACGGGTTCAATTCACGGCCCATATACTTCCCAAAATAAGCAAACAAACAAACAAAAATTCAACAAATGGTGCTGCAATAATGGGATACTCATATGGAAAAAGAATGAAATATGACCCTGCCATACAGCATACAAAAAAAAAAAAACAAGCAGATTTGAAGAGGCAGAAAAATGGATTAGTAAAATAGAGGACATAATATCTAAAATCCTACACACAAAAGAACAGATAGGAAAAAGAATGGAAAAACAGATCAGGGTTTCAGGGAATTGAATGACAACATGAAGTACACAAATATTCATGTTATGGGTGTCCCAGAAGGAAAAAAATAAAGGATGGAAAAAATAATTGGAATAATTATTGAAAATGTCCCATCTAGTAAAAAAGATATAAAATTATAGATCAAAGAAGCACAGCAATCCCCAAAGACAATAGATCCACATAGACCTCCAAGACACTTATTAATCAGATTGTCAAGTATCAAAGCCAAAAAGAGAATTCTGAAAGCAGCAAGAGAAAAGCAATTCATCGCATATAAGAGAAGCTCAATAAGATTATGTGTGGATTTCTCAACAGAAACTATAGAGGTGAGAAAGGAATGGTATGATATATTTCAGATACTGAAAGAGAAAGACTGTTAGAAAGAATTCTGTATCTGGCAAACTATGTGATTAGACTGGGAGCCACTGATTGTTTCTTAGGATGTGTTGCATGGTGTGTGAATAAAATTGTTTAAAAAATAAACAGAAAGATACAAGTGTTGGAGAAAATTTGAAGAGAGTCACTGTTGGGAGGAAAATAGAATGCTGCAGCCCTTCTGAAGTGCAGTTTGGTGGTTCTACAGGAAGCTAAGTATCAGGTTGCCATACGATCCTGCAGTCCTGTCATTAGATATATATATTTGGAATAACTGAAAGCAGGGACACAAATGGGCATCTGTACACTGGTATTTATTGTGGCAGCATTCTTGATTTGCAGTGCATGCAGGTGGCCTCAGGGTAAGTTGATTAATGAGGGAAAGGGTGAGCTGTGTTGTAAATGTACAATGGAATATTGCACTGCTGGAAGAAAGAATGAAGTTATGAAGCATGCAACTAGGTGAATGAACCTTTTGGATAGTATGTTGAATGAAAGAAGCCAGAAACAAGAAGACAGATATTATAATGCCACACTAATATGGACTAACTATAATGTGCAAATTCTGAGAATTGAATTTGAGAGCACAGGTTATCTGGGGATAGAATGTGGGCAGCGATTGGTGAATTGGCAATTAAGGAGAACAGAATGTTCAATAAGGCTTATTGTAAAGTTTCTTAGATTGTAAGCTCTTTGAGCAGTCACGTCTATTCCCAAGTTATAACTGTTATTTTAAAATTTTGAGATGGGGAGCTCTTGGTGTATAACTTGGTCACTCCCTGGAACTTTGGGTGTCTGTGTGACACATGAGTCTCAGAGTTTCATAGTTCTGCAGCTGTGAAAGTCAGCAATACCCCCATACAGCAACTGTTAAAGAAGCTACAAAAGAGATCAGGCTTCTATTAGTGATATGAATGAAGTTGATCTGATTAAGACTCTGGTAAATCAGGATACAGGGTAAAGGATGATACTGGCTGTGTTTTACAAACTTTAACTTCTGTGTGAGACCAAAGGAAGAAATGTCTATTTGGTATAAAATTTGTATTTTCTGTAGCACATTCTTTAACCTGTTTGGTCAGTTTATTCAAACAGCATAATTACATGGAATTATATATGAATAGGGAATGAGAGCTTGTTGTTTTGTACAGATTAGTGTAATACCCTGATACATACCAGAGTAATTTGGGCAGAAAATAAAAATGTATTTGCAAAGTCCCTTTGAGGAACCAAGGAAAAATGTTGAAATATTAAAATTCCCCATCTGGGTAATTACTGATATCTTCACAAGCATTAGCGACTATCAGTAATAAGCCAAGCCCTCAATCTTGGGCTTACCCTCATGAAACTTATTCCTGCAAAGGAGAAGCTAAACCTACTTATGCCTAAGTTTGTTGCTCAGCTGTGGCCTCTCTCTCTAAACCAATTCTGCAGGTGAACTCACTGTC
Organism: Tamandua tetradactyla; assembly: GCF_023851605.1. NCBI lineage: Eukaryota > Metazoa > Chordata > Mammalia > Pilosa > Myrmecophagidae > Tamandua > Tamandua tetradactyla. Next base: position 127,794,750 of record NC_135327.1, on the reverse strand, counting down.
CTCCCCCCTATGAATGTGTAACTATATAGTTTTCATGGTACAACCCTGTGATTCTGAAAACCTTGTTATTGACACTCCCTTTATGCAGTGTACAGGCAAAATACATAAATAATGGAGGGGATAAGGTGTATGGATATTTTGGGTATTCTTTTAATTTTGATTTTAATTTTTGAGTATTGAAAACATTCCAAAATTGATTGTGGTGACTGCACAACTATATTATAATACTGTGAACTGCTGATTGTATATTTTGGATGATTATATGGCATGTGAATATATCTCAATAAAATTGCATTTTAAAAAAACTGTCCTACTAAAGGACTAAATAGCTTCTCTCTAAAGGGTTAGAAGTGCTGTGATATCTTAAATAATTGATTATATCTTAAGTATATTCTCAATCTTTATTACATGGGTTAGATACTACTGAGTATATACAGTTTTTTTGGACACTTACATTTTACATATGTGTTTCTTATTAAACATGTATTTTATATTTTTGTAATTTGTCTTACACTTTGTAAGTAATTATGTTAACCTTTTATTAGGTCAAATATTTTCTTTCTCATTTTCAGTTGAAAATAGAATTTTTGTTAAAGCAGCTAATCTTTCTCTAACTCCCTTTATTAGATTTAAAATCGCTTACCTCTTAGTTTTATGAATCAAAGAGCCTATAACCCCACAAAATAAGCCTATTTGCTACTAATTACATTTGGTGTACAGTAACATGAAATTAATTTTCTCTGAGAACTGTATTACTGAAGCTTCATTTAGTTAGTAGTAACGAAGATTCTGGCAGTCTTAGTCACCCCCTTGCTATCATAGCAATGTGTAGCTTTTAAAAGTGACTGTAATTCAATTTCATATACCATCACGGTGCTTTGCTTTGCCTGGTGTAAGAAACTGATGCATACACAAGAGGTTAATGCAATGGGTAAAATAAATCAATTCCATGTTTCAACTAATAATCTTAATAGTTTAGCAAACCACAGAAAAGTTTGCTTTTAAATGGACATTTAAGCTAATTTGACAGCATGCTTTCCATTAGGCAACAATTACTGTCATTGGTGTGACAATTTTTCTTCTATCCCTAGCCAAATCCAGGAAAAACAGGAGGGAGGAAGAAAGAAGGACTGACTGTTTACTTCTAACATTAAATTGTGGTGCCTGCGAGTCAAACTCATTATGTTTATATAGCTGAAGCAATCAATAAATTTTCACAGCCAGTACTTTGCACCTGAAACACTTTGCATTTATTAGTACAAATTGCATGCGATATACATGATTGCTTAGAAAGAAGGAAGGTATTTTTTTTCCTTGAGCTGTGTTTTATATCATAGCATTTGTTATTTCCTTCCAATTTTGAAACAAGATAGAAGATTTCTTTACAAATTGCATAAATATCAGTGGTAAAAATTACTGAGCTTTATATATTGTAATAGAACATAAAGTACAGTTATTAAAATGTAAATCTTGACAGGCCTCTACAGTTGAGTGTCAGATAAAAAGCCTGAAGAAGTAACAGTCAACTGATCTCTTCCTTTCCCTCCTGTTTTCCTCATTTCTTCACTCCCCTCTCTCCCTTCCTTCCTTCTTTCCTTCCTTCTTCCCTTTTTTCCACCTTTTTTCCCACAAAGCAATAATGATGCAAAACCTATGCTGTTCTCAAGGAAAATAGTCACTTGTATCATAAGATTTTGTGCTCTATTGCATAGAAGTTTTCTTGTTTACACCTCTAGATCGAGTGAAGGTGGGAAATAAAAAACTTTGTGTTTCAAAAATCTTATAATAATAAACATATCCATTGTCCTAAAATGAAATTTTATAATTTTGTAATGTCAAACGAAAACACAATCCAGGTTTAAGTTAAGGGGAGACTTCATTCCAAAAGTTATTGCAAGGGAAGGAGAAGCAACGAAAAACATTGCCATAGCAGGAAGGAGACCACTGCAATAGAGAGAAAGCTCCCACCAGGTAGCTTCCAGCTCCCAAACAGGCAGAAAAGGATTTTTCTTTAATAGGGATGGATAAATAAGGTTAGAAATAAGTGGCTGTGGAAAACTGGGATGAATGGGAATGAAATGATTGAACAAAGATCAGAGAGAACCCTAAGGAGGTTTCTCACGGGGAGCGTATGCTGGCTCACACTGAGGCTGGCCAAAGTTCAGGGACTAGAGGGCAGGAAAGAATCTTAACCAAAATGTGGTTAACAAGCCTTTAGTTCTGATTGATCAGTGAGGGCAAAGCAATTCAGCTGATCATTTATGATGCAAAGAATGGAAACTTGGAAGGTCTTTGACTGGTTTTGTCACAGGTAAAAAAGGCATCTGTAAGTCTTATCTAAGTCATACGGGGGAGAGTGGCTCTTTGCAGTAAGTTGTTTCTTGGAAGAAAAATAGATGAGAAGATTTATTATCCTTCCCTATTCTCTAGGACTTGGGCAAACTTGAATATTACCAGTAGGACTAATATTAAGGATTTTTTTCCTCACAAATCAAGCCATATTTTAATGCGAAAAAAACATTAAAAATTTTATTTCATACAGCAGCTTCAAGAAATTGTGCTTAATGGAGAATACTGCTCATTGCCTGCTTTTATAAATAAAGTGTGATGGGAACGTAGCATACCCATTTGTGTCTGCATTGTCGACAGTAGCTTTCAAACTAAAATGGCAGAGGCTGGGAGCTACAAAAGTGACTGTCCAGCCAGCAAAGCACAAAATATTTACTATCTCCTTGCACTCTTTTTTTTCTTTCCTTTCACTCTTTTTAATCTCTTATTTGGTTTCTGTCTTAACTCTTTCTTAGTTCACCAGACACAGGGATTCAGGGCTACAGGTTTTTCTAAAGCAGATCCAGTTCGTTGAACAGACACAGGTATAGGACTAGGCTTAATCAGTAGAATCATTCAATCCTCAAGTATTTATTGAGAAGCTATTCAATGTCCAGCATGTGCCAAAGCCAAAAGCTTCAGTGAAAGTGCATTTCAATTGTTTTCTTCATCTCCATCTTTCAATCACTTGCACAGTCTTATTTGCCACAGTTTAGAATGCCTTCTCTCTGAAACTGTTTCCAATTTCTCCAGGCAGAGTTAATTGTTCCAACCTCTGTTAGAATAGCCCATTGTTCATCTCTTGGTAGTAATATCTGACGGAATTTCTCCTAAGGCTCTAACATAGTGCCTGCCTACTATACCATTGGGTTTAATAAATATTATTGGAAGAGTATGATTTGAAAAAAAAATTCCCTTGCTCATTATCAGGTTTTCATTAAGACTCATTCAACTAGAGAACAGAGCATTCTCTTGAGAAACAGAAGAATGTATTGATCTAAGAGGGAACTTTTGACCAAAATTCTAATCATCTTTGGAACTTATTGCCATTTAAAATTATATATTTAGTTAAGACAGATAATCCCAACAATACTTGAAGGTTGCTGGGTCAGAGAGAAAATCAGAACTCCAAGGCTTCTATAATACTCCTTACAAGTTACTGGCATACCTTCCTTTAAATCAAAAAGAGGACATGTGGTGAGGACATGAGGAAAGGAGATGCATTTAAAGAAGTATAGTGTTATGAATGATTATATGTGCAGGTTGAATTTCTAAAAACTTCTATGTTAACCCAGTTTTAGTGTGGGATTTTAGACTGTGTTACTATTCTTATTCCATAATTTCTTAGAGGTTAATATGCATATCTTCCAAAGATAGTGCCTGACACACAGATGTACTCTCCCTGAGTAAGTAATTTTAGTGATAATTATTGATTGAATATTGAACTATTGTATTTCAATGCTTTTCTATTCAAGAAAATTCTACCCTCTTTACTCTCATAATAGTAGTTTTGCACATAATGTCACTTTAAAATATTTATTAAAATAGTTTAGAGGGTGTTCTGTATGTATTGTAATCCATTGTGTCTTAAGTTATGTAAAGCTGTCTACAGGGGGAGGGTCCTTGTATCTTTGTGAATAAAGTTTAGTGCATGATAGATAACCCCAGGCAGGCCCGCTCCACATCTTAGAAGACATGTATAATAAGAATCAAAAGCCATCTATGTAATCTGAAGGGCGATGTATTTTGATCAAAGACTAACATGCATCAATATGACCTGCAAACCTATTTAATTGTGCTTTTAAATTTCCTAGTAGGTTGTGTTCTCTTCTGGTACACTTTGAAATGCGGTCTTTTTATTTGTAAGATAAATGAAATTGACTAAAAGGTGCAAAATGCAGATATGCTGTTAACAGGAGACTTCAAAGTAAATAATGTGCACAAACTTTTATGCTAAAGTGATCTATCCTCATGATCTTGGGAGTAAACGTGTATGTTATTGATGATGCGTGGTAAGATAACAAAGTTCAATGTTACTTCTAGGATTCAACTTTGATATGTAATGGCTCCAAATTGACTTTAGGATCACTGATCTAAGGCCACATATATTCTTCCAGCATTTCTACTTTGAGAAAAATAAATGGGAAGATAAAGTGTTTATAGCACTTTGTATACACATTATTTTTAGGTTGTATAAGCAGGAGTCACAGGGGCCATCATGACACAGACCCAACTTTCCATTTGTTTCCTTGGTCCCTTCTGTTCCTGGAGGCAAGTTTAGGAATCTCCTGGATTTTCACAGAAGGCTATAGATTCATTTTGTCATAAACACAGTCACAATTCAGAAGTCTGAATATCTGTTTCTAACAATAATCCAGCATCAAACTTGATCAATGTAACACAGTCTTCCCTCCCAATATTTGGCTTCCTTGAGTGCAAGAGGAAAATCGTCCTTCTTTCTTTTTCTCTCTCACCCTTGCCTTCTAATCACCATGATAGAAGCATCCAAGTTTGGAAAGCAGAGAGTGAACGAAAAGAGGTGAGGGCTGTTTCTCAGTTGAACTCTCTGGGTATGTAAATGTATATACATACATATATATATTAATATAAATTACATGCAGATATAAATATGCATCAATTATAACTCAAATATAACGTATTCAAGGTGCTTCTTCTTCATGTGTGTTGTCACGGACTTGTCAGAGACTCCCCTGCAACCCCACGCCCCCAGCTTCCAGACCCGGGCTGTGTCCCTCCATTGGCTGGCCACTCTCCCTCAACCCCCAGTGTTCAGTGCTCCATGCCAGCCAGGCTCCGGCTGTGTGGTCCAATCACACCTTTCATATTTTCCTCTGGTCGGGACTTCAAACATTTCAAAGTAGGTTTTCTTTCTTATAGGGTTTGTGTTTAGGCCACAGAAAACCCAAAGACATTCAATAGCCCACCATCAAGGGGGCATTTATTCCCAGATGGAGCACAACCCCCCTGCATCCCGATAGAGGAACTCACCACCACTTCTCCTACTCCCAGATTTCCTGGGCACATCCCTGGTCACTGTGACCTCCAAACTCCAGGAGAAACCTTTCAAGCTATTCAGGTGGTCCCCCACAGTCTCTTGCTCTGAGCTTTAGGTGAAACACGTGGCACTCTAGCCTGCCTTCATGAAGGGGATAGGATGTATAGCTCCTTCTCCAAAAATCCTCCTCACAAAATTGTCTCTACTCCCTTTCATATTCATCTCTGTGGTTCTCAACCCTGGCTATGCATTAGAATCATCTCTGGATCATGTAAAACAATATGGCTGCCAGGTCTCCAACTCCAGAGATTCTGATTTAGTCTAATGTTTGTAGCTCAGTATCAGATTTTTTTTCAACTCACTATAATCTTTTGAGCGACACGATGATTTTAATGTGCAGCCAGGGTTGATCAACATTGCTAAGCTCCTTACCAGCCAATGCAATCTGGACCAATGACAAAGAATCTCTGGTCCCATATCAGACCCACAGAATCAAATTCTACAGGTAACAAGTGCTCAAGTGATATCATGCGCACTGAAATTGGAGAAAGGTGCTTTTCCAGGACTAGTGGTTATTTTAGTGGGCATTATACGCATCTTGAGAGCTTGTAAAAATACAAATACTAGGTCTCACTTCTGCAGTTTCTGATTCACTAGGTTTAAGGTGGGGTCTGAGAATTTTTATTTCTAGTCAAATTTCCAGGTGATACTGATGCTGCTAGTACAGGAATCACACTTTGAGATCTGCTGTATTTAGATTTGCATTGTCCAATTCTACATTAGTCACATTTTGCTTGTAAGCGCTTGAAATGCATTCTGTTTTGAGGTATGCTATAAGTATAAAATATATTCCAGATTTCAAAGACTTTGTATAAAAAGTAATGTAAAATTCACATTTATAATTCTTATATTGACTGCATGTTGAAAGGATATTATGTGGGATATAGTGGGTTAAATAAAATATTGTCAAAATTAATTTCACCTTTTGCAATTTACTATTCTTAATGTGACCACTAGAAAATTTAAAATCACATATGTTTGTCTTGCATTGTACTTCTCTCGGCCAGCACTGTGCATTTTGTTATCTATCTGGCTCAGGGGTCCCTGAAGGGTTTCTAAAACTGATTTTTGGTCACCTACCTCACAAATTTATTTTTTGATTTAGAATCTCGTTTTGGTATGCCACCTGTACCATATCTCAGTACCTCAGTAAAATTTGCCATTTTAATATTCTGGGTTACACATGGAATAGCATATTTAACTGTCAGAAAAATTCTATGAAGAAGTATTATCTGCATTTTTCCAGATAAGAACCCCAGTGGGAGGTAGCATACTAGCAAGTGGGATACTAACCCAGGTTTGTCTGACTTCCAATTCAAGTCCATTTTTTTTCACTTCATTATGCAGCCTCTTCTCTAGTACAATGATATGCAAATCTTTGTTCTTGTGAATTATTTGGAAACTATCTGCTCAAATTTGTAGACCATGAAGCCTGTAGGACTTTCATGTCAAAGTAAATACATCTGGCAGTAGCTTATATTTTGAACAAGGCAACCATTTCTTTTTAATGGGGAAGCCTAACTCTTCAAGTTGTGAATGTTATTTGTTTTAAATACAGTGTAGCACTGTGATTTTTTGGTTTTCTGATATGCTGGCTCCATCCTCTTCTCAGACCCAGGGTAGAATTGACTTTGTTGTTTTATAATTTCTATAATTAGTATTTATTAGAAGCAAATTCATTCTGTGTAACTGGATTCTGGCTTTGGCCTTTTCCCTAGATTGTGATAGACTTCGAGCAGACTGTTCCTATGACATTATGAGTGAGCCAGCACAAGTAATGGTATAAAGCAATAAGTAGTGTCAATGGAAAGATCCTTGATTTTAAGTCAGCTCTCTGGAGCTAATAGAGTCAAGCCAAATGTGCCTTCTTTGTGACGCTTTCCACAAACAGGCAGTGTCTTCCTCTTCTAAGTTCCCTTAACTTTTTCTCATTTTTCTAATTATAGCGCTTAAAAAACTTTGTTGCAATGGTCCAATGAATGTTGATGTCCTTATTTAGAAGGTGATTTTCTTGAGGCCAGAATAATTTTCGTTTGCTTCTTTAATCCCCAAGAATATGTAGGCATTCAATAAATGATCTGCCCTGAACTTAATCTGATCTTGAAATGGTTTTAATTTTTTCAGAGAAATGGCTCACCTTGTGTGCAAGTTTGAAAGGATGTATGCCCCCTAGAAAAGCCATGTTTTCATCAAAATCCCATTTCATAAAGGCAGAATAATCCCTACTCAATATTGTAGGTTTGAAACTGCAATCTGATCATCTCCCTGGAGATGGATTTAATCAAGAGTGGTTGCTAAACTGTATTAGGTGACGACATGTCTCTACCCATTTGGGTGGGTCTTGATAAACTTCTGAAGTCCTATAAAAAAGGAAACATTTTGGACAGAGGGAGAGATTTGGAGAGAGCAGAGAATGCTGTAGCATCACGAAGCAGAGAGTCCATAAGCCAGCAACCTTTGGAGATGAAGAAGGAAAACACCTCCTGTGGAGCTTCATGAAACAGGAAGCCAGGAGAAGTAGCTAGCAGATAATGCCATGCTTGCCCTGTGCCTTTCCAGCTGAGACAGAAGCCCTGACTGTGTTCACCGTGTCTCGAGAGGGAAACCCTGAATTCATCGGCCTTCTTGAAGCAAGGTGTCTTTCCTTGGATGGATGCCTTAGATTGGATATTTTTATAGACTTGCTTTAATTGGGAAATTTTCTCAGGCTTAGAACTGTAAACTAGCAACTCATTAAATTCTCCTTTTTAAAAGCCATTCCATTTCTGGTATATTGCATTCTGGCAGCTAGCAAACTAGAACACCTTCATTTCCAGTTTTCAGTTGAGTGTCAAGAGGAGTACCTAAAGTTTTATGATTTCAATTTTTCCTGGTACTTTTGTATGTCTGAATATTTATATTTGAGAAGTCCTATAGTCTATGGTAGTAGCTTATAGATATATGGATTAATGAAACAATGACATTTTGGAAATAATTTGGGAATGGCATTTTTATACTGACATGTAAAATACATGAAAAAAAACATCTATCATATCATTTTATGACAAAAACATTTTTAAAACTAACATATAGAAAGAATATAATCTCAGAAACTTTAAAAATGTAAATTAACTTGTATCTAAAAACTCAAGACACCTCCCTTTTTGTGCTAATTTTGCTGGCATTTCAGTTGGCAGTAGTCTCTGGACTAGAAATCTGAGATGCAAGACCAGAGAATAAAGGGGTGTTGATTCTCCTTTGCTTCTGGTTTTCTGCATGTGTGCAATATACAGCAAGTGTTCCTTCATGGTCACTTCATGTATATGAGCTAGGGTACCTAGTAACACTGCTGTTATAGAAAAAGGAAGAAGTACAAAATTCCAAGCTCTAAAAATGATAGATCCTTCTTTAATGGAAAGATATGAATTGACATGACTTAAATTTTGGATGTGAATCAGAGATACAGGGGAATTTTTATAGGCATAGGAATCATAAACCATCTGGCAGGAGAAACAAGTTCAGTACCCACCATGGATAATCTATTGATTCTTCCTCATTGCCAAACTAATTTCCTTTCTGCCAGGATTGATAAAATAGAAGCAGAAATAAATTCATATGTAAACAGGCCCATCATGGGAAATACATTTTCTTCTGATAGGAACCAATAAATCTAAGTTTTCCTTCAAAACAATAATTCTTGTTCCTCAAGTATTCCCACAAACTGGAACTATGATCTCTCATATTTTATTTCCTCAGATGAGCCTTCCATTGATAAAATGCTAGCAAGGAGTATGCAAGTTCTGGCAAACATGAAGGCTCTCATCATCATTAAATACATTAATATAATATTCAGAATAAGAGAGTCCATGACAAACTGCCTAATTTCTAAATTCATTTTGCTTTTCTCCATTTTTATTCCAACATTAATTATGTTCCAACATCCTTCCTTAACATTTCTTTTCATGCCTCTAACCTCTGAAGCTAGCGACTATTGATGATCTTTGACTCCCCTTATTTTCGATAATTTTAGAGCCTCCTTCCTCCCTTATATCATAATTGGCAATCTATTTTCCTGTTTTTGCTGGGTTTAGCTTTTTATGCAGAGCTCTGGCGGTCTACAGGCTTTAGTTCTAGAATGGGGAAATAAACTCTTTCCACCAAGAGATACAACAATGATTCCATTGAATTGGAATCTAAGGCTGCCACCTGGTTACTTTGTGCTGCTCATGCCCATGGATCAACAAGCCAAGAAGGGGATTAGTTTACTGGCTGGGGTGATTGACCCTGACTATCAAAGGGAAATAGGACTGCGACTAAACAATGGAGGAAAAGCAGAGTTTTCCTGGAATATAGGAGATCCCCTAGGGAGTCTTTTAGTATTACCATGCCCTGTGATTAAAATCAATGACAAACTGCAACAACCCAATCCAGGCAGGACTGCCAATGGCTCTGAAACCCTAGGAATGAAAGTTTGGGTCACCCCATCAGGCAAAGAACTATGGCCACCTGAAGTGCTTGTTGAGGGTAAAGGGAACATGGAATAGGTAGTGGAAGAAGTCAGTGATAAATGTGAACTATCACCATGTGATCAGTTACAGAAATGAGGACTGTAATGCTGTTTTGTTCATGTTATAGCATTTAAGTTGTAAGATATCAAGTTTAATGATGAATATTACCCAAGGACTTGCGACCTATTCTGGGGAGATTTAATGCATTTCTGATTGGATGCAGGACAGTTGAGTATTGTTTAGCAAGGAAAAAAATGTGTCTGTTGTTTTCTATTTTGAGATTAAGTGTGATTTACGGTGATGTGTATAGCTGCCAAATTGACAAGGGGTGGGCTGTCATGGTCGGGCTCAAGTGTCAGCTTGGCCAGGTGGTGGTGTCCATTCATCTGGTTGGGCAAGTGCTGGCCTGTCTGTTGCTGTGTGGACATTTCATAGAATTAAATCATGATCACATCAGCTGCATCCACAACTGTTTGCATTTGCAATCAACCAAGGGGAGTGTCTTCTGCAATGAGTGACATTAAATCTAATCACTTGGAGGCTTTTAGGGAGGATTCAGAAGAGACAGTCTCTCTTCCTGCTTTGGGCGACAAGCCCCTCCTGTGGACTTCATCCTGACCCTTCATCAGAGTTGTCAGCTTGACACCCTGCCTTACATATTTTGGACCCCACATTCCCATGGTTATGTGAGACACTTTTATAAATTTTACATCTACAGATATTTCCTGCTGGTGCTGTTTCTCTAGAGAACCCTAGCTAATAGAGTCTGTCACTCTCAAAATCTTCTATTAGGTAGACCTACATAATCTAGGCTGTTTTTTCTTTTTTGATATTTTTCCCATAAGGTTTATTACTTACTTGCTTCTCATAGATGTGTTTACTCAACTGCTTGACTATTACACTTGCATGACATATTCTTTCTTCATCAGAAAGACTTTAATGATTCAAAATACCCTCAGCTTCCAGCTCCTTTATCAAGCAATCAAACATACCTTGACAACAGCCACCATGGTCGCAGAGAGTACAGACTCTGGAGCTTGATTTGTATGGACTTTATATTACATCGTTCCAAGGAGAAAATTCAAATGTAAGATTTATCTCCCAAACAGGAGTCCAAGCACTAGAAAGAAATCAGTTTTCCCATTTGTCTTTGTATTGCTTAAAAACCTGACATTTCTGGATATCCCCAGGTAGGAACATAATAAACATTGGCAGTATGGTTTTGTTAGGAACTATTAACCTTTCCTTCTAATATTTAAATTTTATCTCTACAACACATTTCTTATTAGTGTATTGAATGAAGTTTGTTGGTAGTCTAAATAACAAGAATACATTAAAAACCTACCTAATTTCAATAAAAAGAGAAAGATAAAGCTCTCTAGATCATGAGAATATGTATTCAAATGACAAAGAATGAGATTTTGAATGAAAATGAAACAGAACAAGAGGCAAATGAAAACTTTGCTTGTTCTTTTGAAAATGTGAAGACTTACAGTTCAAAGTTATTGTCTGAAGCGTTTGTCAACAAGGGAGGGGTTTGTTGTTCTCTTTTGTATATAATAACTCTTGATATGGGAGCATATAGTTTATACACAATTATCAAATTCTACATTCACTGTTGTGTATAAAACATAAAATAATTACAACTATAGTTATGGCAAAGCTTTACAGATAACAAAAAGACCAGAAGTAGGCAAGGAGAGTAGAAAGTCCACAGCTAATCTTAAAGGAGGAATTTTGTTCACTACAAGGAATAATTTATTACCAGCTCTAGTATTCTCAAAAAACAACAATACCAAAATTATGTTTAGCTTTAGAGATTGATTGATTAAAATATCCTTTAAAATGTGATTTTTGCAACCATGAAAAATAGTAATGACAATATAAAGAAGGTTATCTCTATAGGAAGATGAAAAAGCTGATATAAGAGTAAGGCTAATAGAAGCTTGAGGAAAAGAGAGGAGGAATCCTTTAAAAACATTTCATACAACAAGGATTTATATGGCTTGCTCTCTATAAATGCATGGCTAGGACTTCCAATAAATCAGTGTTTGTTATTTTTTTCATCCTAAGTGCTCCTTAAAATCACCTGGGGAACTTTTACAAAATACTGATACCCAGGTCCCACCCCACAGAGATCCTGATTCAATGAAAAGTTCATGGGTTTTAAAGTATCTTCAGGGTAGATATCACTGCAATAGGTTATTTCAAAGGAAACTTTACTTTGTCCTACTTAGGAAGGAGTAAACCTCAGTTTGCATTGTCCATTCATAAGATGACCAAACACAGGGCCCACTTTGACCTCTTTGCATTTGTGCTCCTTCTTCTGGAACATGGAAGAGTAGTGAAAATTCTCCTAAAACTAAACTCTGACTTCTCTTTTGACATATTCTGAGCCACCCTTGGTCATATGTTCTACCTAAGGGCTGCAATATGCTTGGGCCCTGTGATGGTTAGGTTCATGTCAACTTGGCCAGGAAATAATGCCCAGTTGTCTGGTCAGGAAAGCACTGGCCTGCTACTATGAGAACATTTCAGTGAGTTGATTGCAACTAAGGTTGATTATATCTACCTTCAACAAAGAGAACATCTTTAGCAATGATTTTCATCCAATCATTTAAAGGTTTCAAAAGAAGTGATGATTTCAGCTGTCAGAAAAGAGAATTTTCATTTCTACTTAGCCAGCCAGCTTCTCCTGGGGAATTCATCAAAAACTTTCATAGGATTTGCCAGCTTGCAGCCTGCTCTTGGGAATTTAGATTTGTGCATCCCCACAGTTGCGTGAGACACTTTTATAAAAATCTCATAATATTTACATATATTCCTGTTGGTTCTGTTTCCTTAGAGAACTCTGATGAATACAGGCCCACACTGGCCATATAAGAAAACTTAAAACTGGTCACTTGAACTTTCATTCTTCCCGATTCCTCCCTCTCCCCTAATCTGCGTTCTTAGGGATAGCATAAGGAAACTCAGCATTATTGCTATCTATATACCATCTATCATTTTTCTATCTCTCGATCATAATCTATCATGTTGTATATAGCTATCTGCCTATAATTTTTTATGACTGTGATTGCATAAAGTAATTAAAGCAAATTTGGATAATTCAGACAAACAGAGAAAATGGAAATCATTTATAATGTTACCAGGCCAGTGATAATCATTAGTAACAGTTGGCTGTCTACCTTTCTAGTACTTAAAAACTAGTAGGGTTATAGTATGCATATAGTTTCTAAAACTATTCTTTCATATAAGTATATAACAATATTTTTCAATGTTATAAAACATTAATGTTTATTAGAATATCCATTTCATAAGTACAATTTTCTACTTCTTTAGCACATTATGGGAACCATAAGATTTACTTAGATCATTATTGTGAAACATTTAAGCTATTTGAGAATCATTCAAAGAGGAATTTTGTATCACTACCTACATTAAAAAAATGTATATGGGGCGGGCAACAGTGGCTCAGTGGCAGAATTCTTGCCTGCCATGCTGGAGACCTGGGTTCGACTTCTGGTGCCTGCCCATGTGAAAAAAAAAAAAAAAGAGGATACGTATACATAAAAACATATGTACATAGTCTATATCTACCTCTCCATACATTTCCATCACTGTGTAAAATTTTTTCACACATTACCTCATTCAATCCCTACAGCAATCCTTTGAGTAAACATTGTCTTCCTAATTTGACAGAGGAAATTTGAGGCTCTGATTTCCCAATTCGGGTTCCTCTGACTTCAAAACTCATATTATTTCCCTACTCTACTTAGTTGCCTCCCAAGTATAACCACTACTAAGGCTATTAGGTCTCAGCTTTTTCCAACATTTTAATGTGAATATTTTAAAGCATAGAGCACAGTTGAAAGAATCCTCCAGTGAATACCCCTATATTCACCATCTAGATTCTAATATTATTTAACTATATTAGCATTATCACGTATCTATTGCTGTATTCATACCACTATCCATCCACTTATCTATATAATTTTTGATGCATTTAAGTTCTTAATTTTTTTTATTTCTATTATACCGGTGACTAAACTGAGGCATGATGATGATAAGTATATTTTGAAATTGTCCTGGTTTCATTTATTTTTAGTTTGTTGTTCTTTGGTCTGAATTAGACATGATCAAATCCAAATAATATTAGGAATATAGAACATCAAAAAGCTATTTCAAATTAGTATCACTAGTTATGGTGGCCTGGAATTATGTACCAAAGAAAAACATGTTCTTAATCCATTCCTATGGGTGTGAACACATTGTAAATGGAACCTTTGATGATATTACTTCAGTGAGGGTGTAGCCCAGTTCAGTCAGGAATTAGTCTTAATCTTATGACTGGAGGTCCTAAAGAGAAAGCCACAGAGGGAGAAGGAAGCAGAAGCAAGAAGCTGTAAGTCAGCAGAATTTAGAAAAGAGAGGAAAATACGCTGCCATATGCATTGCCATGTGATGGACAAGGAACCCTAAAGATTGGTGGCTACCAGAAAACAACCCCAGGGGAAAGCAAACCTTCTAGCCTCTGAAACTGTGAGCCAATACATTTCTGTTTGTAAGCCAAGCACTACATGTTATTTGTTTTAGCAGTCAGGAAATTACAACACTAGCCCACAATTTTTAGGGTTAAAACAATTAAGAAACACTCAACTGGGTGGTGCCCATATCTAATTAAGAATTTGGGTCTTGAAGAATATATTCATGCTAACAATCCTGAAGGGCAGAGGAAATAAAACTTTTTCAAAGTTTTGTTTAACATTGATTTGGTTTTCCTCAAACCTTAGGAAGATGACTTGGAAGCTAGGTCCATTTCTTGAGTTTATGATGTCTTTGTGTATATCAGGAAAAGTACCACTTCCTCAAGATACTTAACTTCCATCTGTCAGAAAACTATTCTATAAAGGTATAGAGCTGTGGTGTGCAGGGACCCCTCTGGATGAAGACTTTTTACTCAGTAGGCAGACACTGCAACTGCAGCCAGAGGCCCTCCAGCAGCTTCCGTGCACTGACGCCATGTGTGACGTGGAACCTCCTAAGGGCTGACTCTGTGACTCCCTGTAGGGGCTCCTCCATGAACCCTCCTGTTAAGGCACCTGGCTGTGCCCCAGACACCTTCTTCCGTAAGCTTCTCAGCCAAGCTCTTCAGCCTGACTCTCAGGGTTTCCAGAGTTCCGTCCCACCCCCTTGTGAATCTTCAGAGCTCAGAACATGGAGCTGAAAATGGAAACTACCTTGTGAAGATGATCTGAAGTGAGAAAGAAATTGAAAATATGGCATTTAGCTTTCCTGCCTCTAGTTTCCTCTTCCACTGCCTTACTCTCTCCTGTATTCTTTGGGGAGCTGAAGGCCTAGGCTTTTCTTTTACTGCCTGTATATCGGCATCTCTTTCTTCCTGACTCCAGTCCCAGGCTTAAGCCTGAAAAAAAAAAAAGGCTGGACCATGGGAAAACGTCCAACAGGATTCCTAGCCATTAATGTGTTTAATGGGGCTAAAGAAATTTAAAAGATCATTTTGCTTTCTGTCTCTCACGAAAGTTTGATTTTATGCCTATTGCCAAAAAAAGTCCTATTTGAATAACAGTGGTTATGAAACTCTTTGCTTCTCTTTAAAATGCTCAGTCCTGATACTACCTGTTTCCTGCCCTCTACCTATTTCTCCTAATACTAGCCGATAGCTAAGGAGAGGGTCAGATACTTGTTTAATCAATGTCCAAATCATCTACATTTCTGTATGACTTCCTTATTGCTACTTAAGAAATTACCACAAATTTAGCCACTTGAAATAATGTCCATTTATTACCTCCCAGTTTTGTAACTCAGAAGTCAGGGCAGGCCAGACTGGAATCTTATCTAGATCCACTGGGAAACAATTTACTTCTAATCCCATTCAAGTTACTGCCTGAATTCAGTTCCTTGTGGTTGTGGGACTGAAGCCCCATTTTCTTGCCATTGGTCAGGGACCACTCAACTCCTAGAAGCCCTTCGCTATCTCAGATCCTTGATTTTCGGAACTTTCTATCTCAAAAGGAAACATTTCCATCAAGTGAATTGCCCCTTATACTTGGAATCTCTTGGATGTTCTCTTCTGCCACCAGCTAAGAAAACTCTTTGCAGTTAAAGGGCCCGTGTGATTAGATTAGGCCCACCCCCCAAATCTCCCTTTTGATTAACTTGAAGTCAATTTACAGGTAACCTTAATTACATCTGCAAAATTGCTTTAGCCAAGTGTAATAATATAATCAGGGGTGTGATATTTCATTATATTCACAGTACGTGGGATTAGGCAAGAAATCCTAGGGAGCTATTTTTCAAATTCTGCCTAATATAATTTCACATATTCAATCAGAAACTAATTCTTTGGACTTTAAAAAACTCTTCTGTTTCTAATAATGATGATAGTGCTTCTTAGGGATCCCAGAATCTTGTGAGGAGATTATTTTAGTGCAATAATAGCATTCTTTCTTAGTTTCTGTTGTGAAAATAAGAATAATTTTTCTTTGTCGCTTTTACTGTTTGTTGCTACAAAGACCATATTTTTATTAAAGGAATATAACACAACATAAGGAAACAGCTACTTATATAAATTTAACATATAAATATTGAGCCTATTGGTGTCCTAACACATGTTTTTTCCATCCTGAAATCTGGTATTTATTTTCAATGCTTTACAAATATGGGTAGTATAATGCTTTGTGTTTTCTAAATATCTTTATTATTTTTAGGAAAAAGATTTGAAAGAAGTAATACTGTTTTCCTTACATGCGTTACTCATTATTCCATGGTATATTTAAATCATCTTCTTTTCCTAAGAAAGTTGAAGTTCAGAAATTTTGAGCCAGATTATGTCAGTATCTTACCAAATCCACAAGGAGCAGGTTAATGTTTGCAAAATGAGGATGAAAATAGGTTAACGTTTAATAACAGAAAAAATTTAGTGAAACAAGGATTAAATTTATTAAAATCAGAAACAGTGAAATGAGATATTACCTTGGTCTGCATAATTCAATATTAATAGGTCAATGATCCAAAAAGGGGTCTTCATATTTTCACTAAGTTTATTGTAGAGTTGCCAGTCTACTCCCAGTTATTCCTAGAAAGGTTACTATCTACCTCCCCAGAACAGTGATAACAAAGCAACCAGAAATAAGCTTGTGAATCAGTTCAAATGTGAAAATTCATATAACTGCTAGGATATCTATCTAATTTATAAAAGAAATATGAGGTCTTATCAGAAAATTTTGAGAAAAGTAATCAGAGCAAGATTCTGACCTTCATTTAAAATACTTTTTTAAAAATTTTATTTCTATTATAAAACTAATCAGTATTTATTCAGAGCAATGGAGAAAAAAAATAGAGAAGTTGAAAGGAAAGAAGTGATTTTACAGGCTTTCATCCAAAAACATCACTGTCATTATTAGATGTGTTTCTTCTAGGCTTTTCTTCTAAGCAGATTTTTCATAGTTTTGATCATATATGTATTGGCTGATCTATTCACTTAATAGTGTAACAAGTGCTTTTCAATGTTATTACAATCTCTTTATAAAATCGGGTTTGCCTCACTGATTCTTCATTGTACATGTGTTTCTTCATAAATAATATTATCGTACACTTAATTTTTTCTGGGCTTGAGCTAATGTCTTTATATATATGTCTTATTTAGTTTTGTCATCATTTGCTAACTCTTCTCCGTGAATTTCTTTTATTCAACTGCCTCCTGCCTAATGTATTCAGTTCTAGAAATTTTGAAATATGATACGGCACAGTGTGTTTATGTAAAATTTAGTGTCAATACTGTATGAAAGTTTATTTTTTCTATTCCTACAGCTGCTCCTTTCACAGTCTTTAAACATGCAGAACTGTTGACTGTGCATTTTTCATGTGCCTTTGACACATTAGAACCTGCAAGAGAAGTTTTTTAAATTTTTCATGACATTTACAATAAATTTGATGGTAAATACCTTAATTCCAAAAATCACATAATCCTTAAAGAAATTTTAGGATACTGATTTTGTTTAGGTCCTCAAAACAAAATTGAAGATCTAAAATATGCCTAAAATCTCACAGATAGTCTATTAAAAACAGCCAATGCTACTGTTTTAAAATATTTATTTTATTGGTGATACAAAGCATTTTGAGGTGGAATTTCAATGTAGAGCTGTCATGCACAACAGGAGTGTAAAAAAAAAAATAGCTTGCTGTTACATGATGGCCTGCTCTGCAACAGCTTGTCTCCAAAGATAATATGCCAACAGGAATTCCAAAATCTTTAAAGGTAACCTAAGTTTTACTAAAATCTCTTGACTTAAGATGGGAAAGGGGAAATTCCACCAGAGTGCACAGAAACATACTTCCCCAAATTGCTCATGATTTTTGGCCCCAAGTTTCTTTATCTGGGCAAATGTCCAGTCAGTCTTTTCTGTCTCCTAAAAATGTTTCACTGTTTTCCCAGCCTTTCTGGCTTATTTCTAGTTTGAGGAATGTCTTCATTTTCTTCTCATATAAATTAATCCTTCCCTTCTCAAAGATGCGGGTCTCAGAATCCTACCTCTCATCTCCTTTTTCCCTTTTGTTTCCTTGACATTTTTCCTAAGGTACCAAGTTTTCATATACCACGGTTACCAATAGAGCTTTACAGTTTTTTGAAATAGGTAATATCTTGCTCCCCATTGGTCCAATGTAAGCTAATATAAGCTTCAATAGCCAGGTATGAACAAAGCTTAAACCTGATGGGATGGGTTCCTGCTATAGGAAAAGTTTGACCTCAGTCTTCCTCAGTATCCAAGCCTCAGGGCGATAGCTCATTGGTTCTAGTTGATTGTTGCTAAGTTTTCTAAATCTTCTCTTTCCCATACTTTTCTCTATATTTTAGTGCATTTGCTACACTACTCTAGCAAAAAAAAAAAACAGCTTGTAAAAAAATTTTTAGGTATAATATCACATCCCAAATGCTTAGATCTAAATGTCTCTTGGCTACCCTAGGATAAAAACCACACTTCTGACACCTTGTTACCCACGCTTTTTGTGTGGACTTTACCTTTAGTTTCTCAGGATTCCCCTCGTGCAGAACTAGGTCAGGCTTCCAACACTTCATTCATGCTCTCAATTCCATCTGGAATCCACTGCTTTTATTTCTCCACAGTCTCTTAAAAGCTTTATATTCAGGAAAGTACTTGTAATTTCCTGATAGTGAGATAAGGAATGTGTTCAAAATCTTCTTGTACATTGCATTGTACTGCACTTAATCTGTGCTCATGTCTGTGTCTTCTATTACACTGCTGACATGTTTTTGTTTGTCTAGTGCATGCTTTAGTTCTTAGAGCAGATTAAGACCTCACTAAAATTTTAATAAATTGATTAACATATTTATCATAAATTTCACTGTATTTAAATAAATTTATATGAAATAAAAATACTTTTGAAATGTCATTTTGCATTTAAAAAAACAGAAAGTATTAGTAGACATGCAAGTGTCCAAATGTTAAACTAAATTTTGAGTTTTTTCCCTTGGATATTGTTAATTGTATCAACCTAGTCATTGGCTACTTAAGTCACTTGTTATTAGTTAAAATATTATACTTTAATTATTACTATTATATTTCTTCAGATTTTATTTGACTCTAGTCTAGAGTTTGGGCATCTTTCATAATAGATTTCCTATCTTGAACACCTTCTGTCAGAGATAATGTTCTATTTAGAGGTTTTTCCCACATTAGTGTTACATCATGCATTTGATGCAGCAGTATCTTTAGAATATTCATCATATACTGGTGTTTGCTTTATTTTAATTATATTACCACATTCATTATTGAAAAGACCACAAATTAGAAGTTCACAAAATATTTTTTCCTGTTCATCAATTTCCTGTGTATCTGTTTTGCATGAATAGAAGAAACAATCACAAAAAGCCATTCTGGGACTTCTGGGACTGGAATCAGTTAACATGTGTGAAGGGATGTGATGGTCTGAACTAGATTGATTTTGTTGCTGATATTGCTGTTGTATTTATTTATTTATTTATTTATTTTCCTGGAAGAAAAATGGGTACTGAGTGATGACTAGTCCTTCAAGAGCTTCAGATCTTCAGAGGTCCTGGTATACTGCCTGCTTATTGCCGTGTGTTTTTTATTCTGTCAGGCAAGTGTAGTAAGCAGGAGGAAAATGAATGAGAGAGAGAACAGAGAAGTGCATTAGAAGGGTGGCTCTTTGATTTGCAAATTGGAGAGTAGATGGATCAGGGATGTGAGAGTAAGTGGTTAGAGAGATAAACTTGGTTTACAAATACATATGTGTGTGTGTAACTGTGCATATATATAAATATATTAATTAATATGTTATTATTCAATTTATTAAAATTATATACATATATATGTAAAGCCATTAACTTTAAATCACAAATAGAAAGCATATAGTGATAGAGCATATAATAGATATATTAACTGGCAAGGAAGATTTTAATTTGGGGAAGTTATATCCCAAGGATATCTCTAGTAGACTCCTATCAGTAGAAATCACAACTGAAATGATCCATGGTGTTATTCTATTACCATGAAAATATGCATGTCTTTTGAGTGGTTTTGTACAAATAAACAAACCATTGTACATTTCTTCCCCTATGCAATTCTCTTCCCAAATCTCAAGCAAATGACTTCCAGTTGAACTGATGGTGCCAACTCCTGGCTGGAGTCTGACTTGATGCTCCTTTAAGTCTCGGTCCCACCTCCTTTCTCTCCTCTCAGTCATTATTTCTTCACCTCATTTCTTCTACTTGGCACTGCTTATAGCTATCAAATCACAGCTTGTAACTTCTTTTCTTTCTAAATGCACAGGCATTCTCTATACAACCCCTTGTTAGCATCTCCCTTTTCTAGCTTCTGCCAGATATTTTAGAAAATCACTTTCACTACAAATTACTGTTAAAATTGTTGAATTATGATTAAAAGACCAAATCTCGTAGAAATAATGTTATTAAAGTGCACATTACTTTTCCATCTGAACTTTTCTTCCTACCTCACTCTCTTTCTCAGTTAAGGGCACCATCAGATGCCCATTTTAACCTTCCCATTCCTCAAACAATATAAGGGAAATTGTAGAAAATCTTTCTTCCCTCACCCCCAGCAACTCACCACTGAGAACAGCAGTCTCTCTCTCTCTTTTATATTACTCATATCTGTCTACTTTTCTCCTTCCACATGGCTGTTGAACTATTGACTTAGTTCAGGCCTCATTTCTTGTTTTCTCTGTTTCAATATTTTTCTATATGTCATTCCTGCCTCATTCTCAATTCATCCTTAATCATCCTCCAGACTGTCATCAGAGTAATGTTTTTAAAGCATAAATCACATCATTGCATTCCCTTACATATAAATCTTCGTTAACTTCCCACTACCATAAACGTAAATCCAATATCCTTCAATATCCTTAGCATGACATGTAAGGCTTACCATAAACATTGACCAGACTCATTAAAACCATTCTCTATCACACACCCTTGTTTCAGCAATCTCAGAGGTCACCATATTTTCCCACCCCTTCGTAGATGTTTCTTCTGCATTTAATGGACATCTTACCCTGAAACCCTCCCTACTCTGCTTAAGCATCCACGTATAAGATTAATAAAGCATTCCTTTTTATGTATGTTTTAATGATTTTCCTATTTACTTACCAGTATCGCTTTCTATTATTTTTCGTTGTAAATACACACCATAGCAACTGTAACCTAGGAGTTTGTGGGCTAGTCTTTACCATTATTTATAAAGTTTTTTCAATTTAAAGAAAAGCACAAGTTCTAAACGACTGACTAGGAAGCAAACATTTGAAACATAACCTATTTGTAATTTTGACCCTGCTTATTTTATAATTAAATGAGGATGAGAGCAGTCCTCGGAGCAAGGCTTGTTTGATTTTCCAAAGCATATTCTCCTGGAGATAAGGACATGAGAGAATGAAGTTACATGTCACATCCTTATCCAATCCTTTAAGCTGTATGAAATTTTCATTTTTACAAACAATAAAAATTCCAGAAACATAGCCACATTTGTTTCTAAATTAAAAAATGAACCAGTAGTGAATTAAACATTACGTAAATAGATTGCAAATGGTGGAAGAATGGTTTCTCACTGTTTTAGTGGAGAGATTACAGGTAACCAGAGGAGAAGTCTAGAATAATCCATGTGGTGATGAATTAGAGTTGGAGGCATCAGTATGAACTTATGTTTAGCTTAATATAGACAGATGGATATATAGAAATGTATTTATATATATATATATATATTTGTGTTGTCAACTAAGAGGAGCTAGAAGTAATGATACTCCATTAGTAATGAGCACATCACCTATATCCTAGTTTCTAATGCCATTCTTTAATAAGAGGAACTTGAGGCAGGTGATATACGTGATCCTAGAACATCTTGTTGTGCCAAAATGTAAGAAAATGCTCATAAAATACTACGATAATGGAGATATGACAAAGACATACAGAAGCCAACTGAAATACCTCCCATTGGCCATAGCTGGAAAAATTTGAACAACAAAATAAAGAAGTATTTATACTTAGAGTATAAAATAAATATCCATGACCCCATACCATTATAAATAAATGAATAAATAGAGAAATAAATGGCAGCGGTAATTCTTTTGTGCAGTTGAATCCCAGATAATATATGTAGATACAAAGCCCTCAAGGAGAGGGAGCATAGCTCCCTCACTCCTTAAATGTGGGCTCAGTGTAGTGACTTCCAAAGAGTATGGTGTGGAAATGGGGGAATAAACAGTGACTTTGCAGGGGAGAAACCTGACAAATGCTACCTCAGCCAGGTGAGAATGTTTAACATTAATAAGTGGTAAGTCATGTTGATAATGTATGCCCTTGATACGATGTGATGAGAATGGCATTAGTTCTGTAGTCTTCCTCCCCAAAACTCACAACCCCAGGCTAAACATGAGAAAAATATCAGACAAAGCCTAAGTGAGAGACATTCTACAAATTACTGCCCAGGTCTCCTCAAATTTACCAAGGCCATGAGGAGGTTCCAAGATGGCAGCTTAGTGAGGTGTGGAATTTAGCTCATCCTCCAGAGCAGCTAGTAAATAGCCAGGAATAGTACAGAAAACTGTTGGGGCCACATTAGTGGCTGGACACACAGCACACATCAGTCTGGACAAGTTGGACGGACCAGTTGCGATCCCATCCAGAACTGTGAGTCCCCCAAGCCATGGAGGGTGGCGCCTGGCCCCCACAGGTGGTTCCCAAAGGGAAAAGGAAAGAGACTTTATGAACAGCAATGGTCTGAGCTCAACCAAGTTCCAATTATGGAATTAATTAATGAATTCTGACTATTAAAAATAGGCCCCCAACTCAGCTAAAGCTCAAATAAAAGCTCAAGTTACTAGTTTTTGCCCCAGGACAGAGGGGGCAGGGCTGATGGAAAAAAAAAGCACACTTTTTTTTTTATCAGACAGCACAAAATACTTGAAAAGGTGTGAGCCCTAAAAAAAAAAAAAAAAAAAGAAGGGGCACATAAGACCTGCAGATACATATAGCAATATACCAACTTAAGCTCTTGATTAACAAATGCAAAGAATGGGGTCCTGCTCTGAAAATGACTTTTTTTTGCTCTATTTATGCAGCTTGGCTGCTCTTTAGATACAACTGCTTCTCAGGCTCCAATTGCCCCCAGGCAAGGGCAGAATTAAGCTTGTCTGAGAGACAAAGAAGCTGGTCAGGTGAAAGGAGATAATTCCCCAGGAGAGTGGTGGAGCCCAGCTTAGGTGGAATCACTCCCTCAAGGAATTCAGACCCTACAGACTGAAAAACTGAAGTGATTAAAGCCAGACTATAACATCTCCTGTTTCTCAATTATACCCCCAATAGGGAGAGTCTGCCGAAATTAAAGGTACCACATCACTTTATGCTGGTGAGACCCACAGGCAAACAAGTGCGACATACTGGGCAGGACATACTGGGAAAGCACAGATTCTAGAGGCTTCATAGGAAAGTCTGTCAACCTGCTGGGTCTCACCCTCAGAGAACACTGATGCAGGCAACTCTTTCCTTCTAAGAGGAGGCCAGTCTGGTCTGGGAAAATCTGACTGGGGTCTATAATACCTAAATAGACCCTCCTAAAGAAAAAAAAAATGTCACCATACAGGCAGGGCATGAAACAAGTAAACAGGAACTGAAAAATTCTGATGAGTAAAATAAAACCTATGCTACAGGTCTAGAATAACCTGAATGGAATGTCAAAGAACAGACAGAGAACAAAGCCATCAAACAAGAAAATCCTAGGTAAAGAGTGAAAACAACCTCCAGAATAAGCTAATTAAGGAAATCAAATGCCTAGATACCAGCAAAAAATAATGTATCATATTAGGAAAATTGAAGATATGACCCAGTCAAAAGCACAAACCAACAATTCAAATGAGACATGGGAGTGGAAACAATTCAAGCTGTTTGAACAGGCATGGAAAATCTCATCAAAAATCAAATCAATGAATTCAGGGAGAATATGAAGACAATGGGCAAACAAAAAGGATAAATCAAAAGTCTGAAAAAACAAACCACAAGAACATATGGGAATGAAAGGCACAGTAGAAGAGATTAAAAAAATGGAAAACTCTAATGTTAGATTTCAAGAGGCAGAAGATAGGATTAGTCAACTGGAGGACAGGACATTTGAAATCCAACAAGCAAAAGAAAACATAGGGAAAAGAATGGATAAATATGAGCAGGGACTCAAGGAATTAAATAACAACATGAAGCACATGAATATGTGTGTTGTGGGTGTTCCAGAAGGAGAAGAGAAGGAGAAAAGAGGGGAAAGACTAATGGAGGAAATTATCACTGAAAATTTCCCAACTCTTATGAAAGAATTAATATTACAGATCCAAGAAGTGCACCATACCCCAAACAGAATAGATCCAAATAGGGATATTCTAAGACACTTACTAATCAGAATGTCAGATGTCAAAGAGAAAGAGAAAATTTTGTAAGCAGCAAGAGAAAAGCAATCCATCACATACAAGGGATGCCCAATAAGACTATGTGTAGATTTCTCAACAGAAACCATGGAGGTGAGAAGATAGTTTTCCTAGTTTGCTAGCTGCTGGAATGCAATATACCAGAAACAGAAGGGCTTTTGTAATGGGGGATTTAATAAGTTGCTAGTTTACAGTTCTAAGGCTGAGGAAATGTCCCAATTACAAGTCTATAGAAATGTCTAGTCTAAGGCATCCAGGGAAAGATACCTTGGTTCAAGAAGGCCAATGAAGTTCAGGGTATCTCTATCAAGTTAGAAGACACATGGCAGACAAAGTCAGAGTTTCTGTCTCATCTGGAAAGACACATGGTGAACATGGTCAGGGTTCCTCTCTCATCTGGAAGGTCACATCACATCTCCAGGGAGATGATCTAACAACA
Source organism: Tamandua tetradactyla (assembly GCF_023851605.1). Taxonomy (NCBI): domain Eukaryota; kingdom Metazoa; phylum Chordata; class Mammalia; order Pilosa; family Myrmecophagidae; genus Tamandua; species Tamandua tetradactyla. Next base: position 127,769,435 of record NC_135327.1, on the reverse strand, counting down.
GATTCAAACATACAGTATTGAATAAGGATTATTCTGCCTTTACAAAATGGGATTTAGATTAAAACATGGCTTTTCTAGGGGACATACATCCTTTCACACCAGCACAACAGCGGTACGATATATTTAAGATTCTAAAAGAGAAAAACTGCCAACCAAGAATTCTATATCCAGAAAAACTGTCCTTCAAAAAATGAGGGGGAAATTAAAACATTTTCAGACAAAATATCACCGAATTTGTGACCAAGAGACAGGCTCTGCAAGAAATACTAAAGAGAGCACTAGAGAGAGATAGGAAAAGATAGAAGAGAGAAGTGTGGGGAAGAGTGTAGAAATGATGACTATCAGTAAAGGTAAAAAGAGGAGAAATTAGATATGACATATAAAATCCAAAAGGCAAAATGGTAGAAGAAATTACTGCCCTTACAGTAATAACACTAAATGTTAATGGAGTAAACTCCTCAATCAAAAGATATAGACTGGCAGAATGGATTTAAAAATAGGACCTATCTATATGTTGTCTACAGGAGATGCATTTTAGACCCTAGAACAAACATAGGTTGAAAGTGAAAGGTTGGGAAAAGATATTTCATACAAACAACAATCAGCAAAGGGCAGGAGTAGCTATGCTAATATCCAACAAATTAGACTTCAAGTGCAAAACAATGAAAGGAGACAAAGAAGGACACTATGTATTAATAAAAGGAAAACTTCAACAAGAAGACATAACAATCATAAATATTTATGCTCCAAGCCAGAGTGCTCCAAAATACATGATGCAGACACTGAAAACACTGACAAGAGAAATAGACACATCTACCTTAATAGTTGGAGACTTCAATTTTCTGCTCTCTTCAATAGATAGAACATCTAGACAGAGGATTAGTAAAGAAACAAAGAGTTTGAATAATACAGTAAATGAACTAGACTTAATAGACATTTATAGAACATTATACCCCACATTAGCAGTATACACCTTTTTCTCAAGTGCTCATGGGTCATTCTCAAGGATAGACTATATGCTGGGTCATATAGCAAGTCACAATAAATTTTAAAAGATTGAAATCATACAAAACACTTTCTCAGAACATAAAGGAATGAAGTTGGAAATCAATAATAGGCAGAGGGCCAGAAAATTCACAAATGCATGGAGGATCAAAAACACGCTCTTAAACAACACAACATATCAAAATTTATGGGATGCAGCAAAGGCAGTGCTAATAGGAAAATTTATTGCCCTAAATGCCTATATCAAAAAAGAAGAAAGAGAAAAATTGAGGAATTAGCTGTTCACTTGGAAGAAGTAGAGAAAGAACAGAAAACCAACCCCAAAGCTAGCAAAAGGAAAGAAAGAATGAAGATTAGAGCAGAAATAAATGAAATTGAGAACATGAAAACAATTGAGAAAATCAACAAAACCAGAAGTTGGTTCTATGAGAGAATCAATAAAATGATGGACTTTTAGCAAGGCTGATAAAAAGAAGAAGAGAGAGGATGCAAATAAATAAAATCAGAAGTGGAAAAGTGAATACAACCACTGACCCCATAGAAATAAAGGAGGTAATGAGAGAACACTATTAACACTTTATGCTAATAAATTAGACAATGTAGATGAAATGGTCAACTTCCCAGAAAGGTATGAACAACCAATATTGACTCAAGAAGAAATAGAAGATCTCAACAAACCAATCACAAGTAAGAAGTTGAATCAGTCATTAAGAAGCTCCCAAAAAAGAAAAGTCCAGGACCAGATGGCTTCACGTGTGAATTCTATCAAACATTCAAGAAAGAATTAGTACCAATCCTGCTCAAACTCTTCAAAAAAATTGAACTAACTACCTAACTCATTCTATGAAGCCAACATCACCCTCATACCGAAGTCAAACAAAAATATTACAAGAAAAGAAAATTACAGGCCAATCTCTCTAATGAATATGAATGCAAAAATCCTCAACAAAATTCTTGCAAATAGAATCCAGCAGCACATTAAAAGAATTATACACTATGACCAAGTAGGATTCATCCCAGGTATGCAAAGATGGTCCAACATAAGAAAATCAATTACTGTAAATACACGTCAGTCAAAGCAGAAAAACCACTTGATCATCTCAATTGATGTAGAAAAGGCATTTGACAAAATTCAACATCCTTTCTTGTTGAAAACATTTCAATGGATAGGAATAGAAGGGAACTTCCTCAACATGAGAAAAGTAATATATGAAAAACCCACAGGTAACATCATCCTCAATGGGGAAAAGCTGAAAACTTTCCCTCTAAGATCAGGAACAAGACAAGGATATCCACTGCCACCATTGTTATTCAACATTGTGTTGGAAGATCTAGCCAGAGAAATTAGACAAGAAAAAGGAGTACAAGACATCAAAATTGGAAAGGAAGAAGTAAAACTCTTACTGTTTGCAGATGATATGATACTATATGTCAAAAATCCTGAAAAATCCACAGCAAAACTCCTAGAGCTAATAAATGAGTACAGCCAAGTTGTGGGTTACAAGATCAACACTCAAAAATCTGTGGTGTTTCTATACACTAATAATGAGCAATCTGAGGGGGAAATCAAAAAAAATTCCATTTACAATTGCAACCAAAAGAATAAAATATTTAGGAATGTATTTAACTAAAGTTAGAAAAGACCTGTACAAAGAAAACTACAAGAAATTGCAAAAAGAAATAACAGAAGACCTAAATAAATGGAAGGGCATACTGTGTTCATGGATTGGAAGACTGAAAATAGTTAAGATGTCAGTTCTACCTAAATTGATTTATACATTCAATGCAATACCAATTAAAATCCCAAAAACTTACTTTGCAGGAATAGGAAAACCAATAGCCAGATTTCTCTGGGAGGAACGGGTTCCTCAAATAGCTAAAAGTATCTTGAGGAAGAAAAATGAAGCCAGACATCTTACACTACCTGGTTTTAAGGCCTGTTATGAAGCTACAGTGGTCAAAACAGCATGGTGCTGGCAAAAAGATAGACATACTGACCAATTGAATCAAATAGAGTGTTCAGATATAGACCCTCCCATTTATGGACTATTGATCTTTGATAAGGCAATCAAGCCAACTCACCTGGGACAGAACAGTCTCTTCAATAAATTGTGCTTGGAGAACTGGATATCACATACAAAAGAATGAAAGAGGATCCATATCTCACATCCTATACAAAAATTAATTCAAAATGGATCAAAGACCTAAACATTAGATCTAAGACCATAAAACTTTTAGAAGAAAATGTAGGGAAATATCTTATAAAACTTGTAATAGGAGGTGGTTTCCTAGATCTTACACCCAAAGCACAAGCATTGAAAAAAGAAATAGATAAATGGGAACTCCTCAAAATTAAACACTTTTGTGCATCAAAGAACTTTGTCAAGAAAGTAAAAAGACAGGCTACCAATGGGAGGCAATATTTGGAAATGACATATTAGATAAGGGTTTAGTATCCAGAATATATAAAGAGATTGTTCAACTCAGCAACAAAAAGACAAACAACCCTATTCCAAAATGGGCAAAAGAGACAGACAGACACTTCTCAGAAGAGGAAATACAAATGGCTAAGAGGCACATGAAAAGATGCTCAACTTCTCAGGCTATTAGGGAAATGCAAATCAAAACCACAATGAGATATCATCTCACACCCACCAGAATGGCCATTATCAATAAAACAGAAAACTACAAGTGCTGGAGAGGTTGTGGAGAAAGAGGCACACTTATCCGCTGTTGGTAGGAATATAAAATGGTACAACCGCTGTGGAAGGCAGTTTTGGTGGTTCCTCAGGAAGCTAAGTATAGAATTGCCATATGATCCACCAATATCATTTCTAGGTGTCTACTCAGAGGACATGAGGGAAAAGACAGAAATGGACATTTGTATACCAATGCTCAAAGCAACATTATTTACAATTTGCCAAGAGATGGAAACAGCCCAAATGTCCATCAACAGATGAGTGGCTAGAGAAGCTGTGGTATATAAATAAAATATATATATATATATATATATTTATATGATGGTATATTTATATTTATGAATATAAATATATGTAAGACAGAATAAAATCATGGAGCATGTAACAACTTGTATGGACCTTGAGGACATTATGCTGAGTGGGATTAGCCAGAAAAAAAAGGACGAATACTGTATGGTCTCACTGATAGGAACTAACATTAATGGATGAACTTGTAGAATTTCAGTTAAGAACAGAGGTCATCAGGAAATAGAAACAGGGTAGATATTGAGTAACTGGAGCTGAAGGGATACAGATGTGCAATAGGACTGATTGTAAAAATTCAGAAATGGATAGCAGAATACTACCTGATTGTAGCACAATAATGTAAGCACACTGAATGAAGCTGAATGTGAGAATGATAGAGGGAGGAGGGCTGGGGGCACGTATGAAATCAGAAAGAAAGATAAACAATAAGGACTGAGATGGTATAATCTAGGAATGCCTAGAGTGTACCATGATAGTGACTAAATGGACAAATTAAAAAATGTGTTTATATGAGGAAGAACAAAGGAATGCCAATATTACAGGGTGTTGAAAATAGATGGTCATTCATATTAAGAAAAAAAATTTACTAAGGCCATCAAAAACAAGGAAAGTCTGAGAAACTGTCACAAACTACAGGAGCCTAAGAAGACATGATGATTTTAAAAAGTGATATCCTGGATGGGATTCCAGAACAGAAAAAGACATTAGGCAAAATCTGAGGAAATCCAAATGAAGTATAGGTCTTAATTGATAATAATGTATCAATATTGGTTCATTGATATTAACATCATACTTTTATGATGTAAATAATGGGAGAAATAGGAAAAGTCTCTGAGTGCAAATTGTGTATATTTTCACGGAAAATCTCTTATCCCTCCTTTCTCTCCTTTCTGGTGGCATTGCATCATATGTTTCTGCCTAAAGGAACTTGTACTATATCAACATTGAACCTTTCATCCTTTGGGAAGAACACTGCATGACTTTCCATTGGGCCATTGCACTGCTAGTTTTCACACACCAGCACATTCTGTTATGTTAGTCTTGCTTACCAGCTCTTGACAATTCTTACTCATATTCAGTGCTGTAGAGAATCTCTCTAACACCTTGTAATGGACATATGTGCAGTTGTTTATCTCTCTTAAGTGGCTTTATCGTCTCCTAACCTGACCTTTACCACGTCCACATGAATCAACATGTGCTCTTGGATGGTTACCCTGGATTAGACCTTCTGAAATTCTAAATGGTTTTAAATACAGCCATTTAAAATTGACAAAATCTAAACTCTATACTAGACACAAAGATCCTAGGTATCACTTTTTCTTTATTTTAAAGAGGTAATATGAACTTTTTCTTATTAAATGGTATAAACTATTAAAAAACAGAATGGCAAAGAAAAAAAAAATCAGTAGTACTCCATTAAGTGACACACATGCAATAATAGCCACAAAGGGGATTTTTAAAACCTGATATTGTGAGATACCAAAGTACATAGAATGATTGATATTTGGCCAGAGCTCTCTACCAAGATATTTAGCTTGGAAGATGTCCTTATATACCTTGAGTTTCCTTCCATATGACTATAGATGGACGTAGTAAAAGGCATAGGCATGAGGTGTGTGTGTGTGTGTGTGTGTGTAAACTGACTATGCTGTAGCATACTGACATGCTCAGTGGAATTCCTGTTAGGAATTTTCCTGCATAACATTTTAAAAACAATGTGTCTCACAGATTCACAGGAGTACATAAGTGTGAAATGGAATATATTATCCCAAACTACCAATAAAATTTAAAAAAAAAAAAAAAAACAAAAAACCCAGCACAAGATCCAGCTTTGAGAGCTATTTTAAGGATCATCTAGTCCACTGTTAAACGGACATCGTTTTTTCAATCTAGGATCACTCATTTATTTGATTTGGTCTTCTTATTTTGTTATCATTCTATCCTTTTAATAAGTGGTGAGATTAATTTTCAGAAGTATGCTAATTTCATGAGTCTAATTCTCCTTGCTGTGGCTCAGCCTAATTTAAAATTTCAGAGAAAATCATAACAGCTTATCTTATCCAGACATGGAATTTTATTTAAACTACTGCATGATCATAATTTATGATAAATATAACAACGGAAATCATGTTAAAGAAGTTGCTGGTGGTTGCTTCTTATTTTTAGACATTAGATTGTATTTCTAATAATGATATATTTAAATGCTTACATGTAACATATATCCTCATAGCTCTTAAGTAAAATATTTGTATGGAAATCAAAGTCTTTTTTGCCTTCAGTTGTCATTTTTACTTGCAGGAGGAGTCACCTAGAAATCTTGAAAGGATCACTTATCTAGAAGTGATAGGCTATAACATGTTACTAAGTTTTGCTTCATTTTATTTCAATTGTCCACAAATTGATTCATTCAACCACTGATTAATTAAATGTCAAAATGCCTGCCTCTCCTATTTCACCTTTCAGAATTTGACCTATCTCTCATAACTCAGTTTAAATGCCATTTTGCCTATAAGTTGACCCTAATCAAAACTCTCAAATACTTGTATTTGTAACACTCTTTAAAAATCTTTCAGAAAAAATCTTTCAGATTCTTTTCTGTTCTGCCTTGAGAGACACTTGTTCTTGTATAAGTGTTAATGTCCTGTTAGCCTATCACTCCTTGAAAGGACAGATATCTGCCCTTTTATCTTCCTTGGCCTCACCTGGTACTTGGTACTGTGCCTTCCAGGTACAGTCACAGACCACTCTTACCACCTTATGTTTGCACCCTCTTTTCAGTTTCCTGCTCTGTCTCTTGTCTTTCTTTTGAATCACATTTCCCTTTAGTCCTCCTGCTTTGAGCATCTATTATTTCTAGCATGTGCCCCATCCCCATAATTATATCTGCTCCTGTATTTATTCCCTATTCACAAAACTAATTGCTTTGGGAAAAGTTACCCTCATTCCAGAAGGCTTGAAATAAAGTGAAGAAGTAGGATTTGTCCTACAGAAGGAAAGCATACAGGGGGAAGCCTGGTTTATGCATAAATGGGAAGAAGGGTGGATAGAAATGTGTACAGGAAAAAATAGTCCGTGGGTTCATAACACATGTGGGGTAAAAGAGATCACTCCAGGAGTTAAGAGCAGAAGTGGATGATTATTTTCAAATTTACTGGATAGTAAGAAGTATCTTAGCAAATTGTTAAAATGTAGATTCCTGGGTCTCATCCTAAGCCCAGCAAATTAAATATCATGGGGAAGGGGCAACAAAAATCTGATTGCATTAAACTCCCTAGTGATTCTTATGATTAGTCATTTTTCAGAAACCCTGGACAAATTGATGGTCATAGAAACATAAAATGTCAAGTGAACCCATGTGGGAGCAATGTCCTTCTTCATCCTGCAAGCCGGGATAACGGGGCTAAGAGCAGGGACACAGAGTGGGGTCCTAATGCACAAAGTGTTTCAGCCTCCCTAATGAGCCTACATTAACTCTGTAAGTTGCAAATATTTCTCATTAAAATAAAGGCAAAGAGGCTTTTACAATAAATTACCAGGATTTTGTTAAATATGTTTGACCATTATGTAAAAACTGTGGAAAACTGAGAGATGTTTTCTTCTTAGGCATAAGTTTACTAGCTCTTCTTTTCTTAGTTGCTTCAATCTATGAAAGAGGACTAGAAAACATCTGAGTGACATGATATGGAGAAATCACAGCATTTCATCATCTTTATAACAGTCAATATTATTTTCAGAGTCAAATCATTTACAGAGAATCATGGTAGACGTTTTTATTGTTGATGGAATTTAAATACAGCATGGTTTCTTTTCATAAATGTGCATTTTGTAATATTTGTATTAAAATAGTCCCTGTAAATGATATGTAAAGTTGCAGTCTCTGTTGAAGCTTAAGGAGTAATAAGGATGTTTAATAAGGATGTTAGAACTTGATGGAAGTAATATAACTCAGTTATCCCTAACTTTTTATTGTGTTCCTTCAGTTGGACTACTGAAAGAGAAAAGTATGGACAAGATAAAATTCATTGAAAATTGAAAAGTTCAAAGGCAACTTTTCATCAACTGTTTAGTAGTCTCTAATATTTGTCTTATTATTCTTCCATAAAGAATTCTAAGCATTATTCAGTGCACACAAAAATTAGCTGTAAAATATTTTATTGCCTTATGACTTGTATAATTGGTATTTGTCTTCAAAATTGATAGCTGCTTGAAATTTAAAATAGCATTTTATGTAGAACTGATGATGAAAGAACCAGTATGTTGAATTCTTTTCCCTTTACATAGAAAGCCTTCTTAATTTTTAAAATTCAATGCAAAATATTGCAAAGGGAAGTTTGGCTGTGTATATTTTATCACTTACAAAATAAAATATTTATTTCCAGATATTTTCTTTAGATGCATTTTAATATTCTATTTATCCCAGTTCCTTCGAAAATTTGTTAAGAACTAGATTCTTTGTTTTCATCTTCTGGTGATGTGTAACAGTAAAATGTCATTTCTATTCAATGCATAAATGAAAGATTCTTTATTTATTTAATGTTTTCATCATTTCCTTAATATGAGTTAGAAATATATTATTTGTCAAGAAGGAATCTGGTCTCTGCAGTTTAACACAACTTGTCCTATGAGATGACCTAGAAGAGCATGGGGGTCTGCAGTAGTTGTTGGAAATATGCTGTGACTAATCAGTCCTCATTCAAGATGTTTTCCTATATGTATGGCACACACACACACGCACACACACACACACACACACACACCAAGAGAGATAAGTTTCCTGGGTGGTAGTTAACGTTATCCAGTTTCAAAATACACTTTACCTGTCCTAAGAAATTGGATTTTAGATACAAATAATACTCAGGTGTATGACAAAGAAAAGTGCACTATTTATGCATTTATTTTTTATCTATAGGCAAGAGAATCATCTGTAATTACAATTGATTAATATTTCATCTACAACAATACAACTATTCATTGAGCAGTGAACTGCGAAGAAAAATCTGAAAGTGTTCTATTTCAGTAGGTCAGTGTTGAATCAAATATCTATAAGGTGAACTAAAGGTCGAGTCCCAATTTCCTGATGAGACTCTAAGTAAACCTCTAAATTCTGAAGAGAAAACAGCAACCAAAAAGCATGCACTCAAACAACCATTGCGGAATACTCTTCTTGTGGACAGACGTTTTGTGAAACCATGTAACCACCTCCATTCCATTCAAAACTCAACCCATCCCACTACTACAATGGGTTTTGGTAGTAACAAAAATTGGCTCTTAATTCCATATCCAGTGGACCCTTTAGGATTTCATCCTGCATGGCCACTGTAGTATTACCAATGTTGACCAAGTTTTCTCTCTTGAACCATTCTGTTCCTTGTATACCTTACTACTCCTTGTTCCTATTAGGTCTGTCCCAGTATTCTCCATGGTTCTAGTTCAGCTTCTTTTGTTTCCTCTTATTATCCAGTCACACAGATGGCTGCAGTCTGTATGCCAGTGACTCTTAAAACTCCATCACCATGCTCCAGCTTCTCTCCTGCATTCTAGGAATGCCATTTCTGCCCATCGCTACGTGGATGTACTCAAGTGTCTTAAGTGAAAGATGACCCCAAACAAATATATTATGTGACACTCCACACACTAACAAACTTGCCCTTTGTACTCCTGAATAACTCCTGTCACTTTAATCATAGCAGCATCCACTTATGCCATCAAGAATTCCCATCATGTTCTTTCATGGATCCTTCCTCTCTACTGCCACATAAAATCTCCCATCCAGTCCTTACACTGTTCACTCCAAAATGTTTCAAGTTGGGCGGGCCGCGGTGGCTCAGCGGGCAAGAGTGCTTGCCTGCTATGCCGGAGGACCCCGGTTCGATTCCCGGCCCCAGCCCATGTAAGAAACAAACAAACAAACAAAATATAATAAAACAAGAAAATGTTTAAAGATGTCTCCCTTCCTTCCTTCTCTCTGTCTTTCCTTCCCTTCCTCCCTCTTAAAAAAAAAAAAAAAAAAAAAAAAAAAAAAAATGTTTCAAGTTATAAACGACAGTTAATAGTCCAAATTAAAGAAAAACCCTGAACCATGGTAATAGCAGTATAAAGAGCAAAGAAAGGCCAGGTAAGACACAATTCTCCCCTCCCATCCCATCCCCTTCTTTTCTTAAAATTAACCCATACCTCCAGATTTCTCACAGAGGACAAATTAAAAGCCGTCAACTCTTAAGAAGGCATGGTTTTATTATCCAACCCTCTTCCTAAATATGCTATGTTTTCCCCGCTGGAGGACCTGTTATTCTTGAATATATCATCTATTTCCATAGTGCTATGCCTTTATTCACTCCATTTCTCATCCCTTCTATGTCCTTCTTGTTTATTTTTATCTTCAAAACTCCCCTTATACCTGTTAATTTCCTCCTCTGGAACCTTCTGTGAATGGTCATACTACCATTTCCTCCTTTGAGTGTCCATGAGATATTGTCTCTGTAGGTCTTCTTTCCTCACTAGACAATGCTTGCTTCTATGTCTGTCTGTTTTCTAGTTTGTGAGCTCCTCAAGGGCAGGGGCTGTTAGGCACTTAGCATATTTTCTCACATATAATTGATATTGAAAAATTCTTGAGTGAATAATTTATTTAAAGACTATCCATATTGGGTAATTATAGGCAAAGTTAACTGAGTCTTCAAATTCATTTCATTTCAATAATGGCTACATCAAATTGTCTCATGTTTAAAGCCAGTTGCCTATTTTTCCATTTCTTGTAACATAAACTGAGCATAACATTTGAAAGTCAAGGTGAAGTTCTATTAGTCCCACACATCATAAGAATGGCAAATAATTGGTAAAGTAAACTTCAGTAGAAGTGGGGTTGTTCTTAAGGGACTGTAAGTGTCTGTTCAGTGTAGGCTATTTGCTCTGTAATTCTAACAGTTGAAAGAACATTTGCTCATTCATTAACAGGATTTATTGGGAATCTAAAATTGCTGTGATCTGGACGATCTAAGTTGAGGAAGGATACAAAATCATATAATTTTAAAAGAGCTTTCCTAATTTTTAGTTAAGTTCTGTGCAAAGAGCAATATTCTACTGCTAACTGACACAGTAACTGGCAAGTGAGTAGAAAGCAAGACTTCATAGGTATTTGTTCCTGAAGCATTTTATAGGACCCCACTGCAAATTCTTTCCCACTGTTTTCCCCTGCAGACCATCCCTGTGAACCAAATAATCTGCTTAAATATACCTCACTGTACTGCTCCTTGGAAGAGGGTGGGATAGGAGAGAAATGTCCTTCTAACAGTTCCTCATACACCTGGGAATATCTGTGGTAGGAAATAAAGGAAAGTGTTGCTTACTTCTCTGCTCTACTGGGTCCAATTTAAAGGAAATTGGGAGAGAGCATTATTTCTACCTCACATTCTGTAACGATGTGTGATTTCCCACTTTCATTTGTAAATATGAGGAAATCAAGGAGAGGTCATGAGATGGATGGCTGATTGGAAACTCTGATCATCTGAGTTCTGATAAAGCCCTGTGTGTCAGGGGCAAGCCACTTCTCTCTGGCATGTTGTAGGTTCTCATGGAGTGTTCACATAATAGTGAGATGCAAATGATGTCCTAGGGAAACATATCACTACTCTTATGAATTCCATTTGCCAGATAATTCCAGGAAATTCCAGCAAGTGTGCCAAGAAACACTGGAAGACCATTTTTACACTGATATACAAAAGTGGTAAAGAAGCCATTTCATTTGTAGAGAAAGAGATTGTTTTTTACTAAAAAATACAGTTGTGAACTATTGTTCTATAGACAAAGAGGCTGCCATATTCGCCAGACACAATGCCCAACTTCTTTGGACCCTGACTAGGATTTGAAAATGTACAAATCTGATAATATATTTAAATTCAAAGCACTTATAAGCAACTACTACATGAAGGATTTTTAGTGAAATGTATAGGTAAGACCACAACATTTGAGCTTAGTGCTTAATTTTCTTAAGCTAGAAAGTAAACATAGAAAGGCTTGCTGAGCTCTACACTGAACAACAGTTTACAAATATTATTTCAGAAATTCATACACAAATGTAATATTTTATAATTTATGTATCTTGTAACATCAACATGTTTGCATATATCTTACTTTCCTTACTATGAAACAGTTACTATTCTCAGATCTTGTGCTGAGAACTTTACACATACAATCTCATGTGCATTCTTTCATTTATTTATAGCTAAGTCAATCAAGTGGATTTGCTTTTTTATGGAAATGCTTTCTAGATGATGAGTGATGATAAGAAAGATGAAGTCTCTTGTCATAGCTACAATAGAAGAGGCTGAAATTCAGGATTGTTTATCTCCAAGAACCAATTCTTGACCTTTAATTGGTACTGCCTTTCATAGACATAAAAGCCCTTTGTATGGTATTCAGAGACCCAAGTCAGTTTTAGCCTCCTCCTCTCATGTTCAGTATAACCTTATGAACGATAAACAATTGGATAAGAAAAAAGAGAAGTCAGCCAAATATGTTATTGAGACTAATATAATAGCAAACATAGAGGTGAAGAATCCAACAGCTATTAAAATCAGCTGATCAAACTGCTTTCCATGTAGGCACAGCATGAATCTATGCTAATACAGAAGTCAACACAATTATCAAATCTGAATGTATTATAATTCTGACTGAGTTTGTAATGGTGATTTGAGGCATAGTTACTGCACAAAGCCACCAGTCACATTTGCTTTCAAACTCATGTCAGGTACTTTTTTCAAGACCTTACCAATTTTCAGAGGCAAGGGTTATGTTAAGCTTGTTGTACCACTAGATGCATTTCAATTTCACTTACAGAGTAATAGCTACTTTATATCTAGGAACATTTTCCTAGACTGCAATAGCACAGAAGGGGTGTGTATGTGATTTATTTACCAGTTCATCAGCTTCTTTAGGATGCACCAATATAACATAGTTCCCTAGAGGAGAAAGTCATGTTAGAATAGTGGGATAAAGAACTGCAGTTTTAGCCAGATCTTTGATTGGGGAAAGCTAAAACAACACCTTTAGTTATTTTACTGGACATTGGTATAGCTATTTTTTAAGTGTATGCTTCACTTTTCCAGGTTTAAAATGCTTGGAAGGATAATTTGTGATCTGGAACTTACCCAAAGCATGTGAGAGCTGAGGCAAATTGGCAGAGAGGAGATATTGGCAAAACTTTTAAATGCATTTCCTAGTCATCAAAGAGATAGGTAATTTGTATTAAGGATTACTTTCAATCATAATATTTTATTACCAGATTGAGTCATTAAACAGCAACTCCCTCAATTTATTGATGAGGAAAGAAAGACTTAAAGAAGTTAAGTGATTTGGCCATGGTCAAGTAGATGCCAGAATTGGAATGGAACTCAAGATTCAAAATTAAGTGCTCTTTCAAGTGCTTTATGATGCCTCTTAAACATTAGGCTACCTCTGAGTCACAAATTTGGTGCAATTTTTTATTTATAAATCGTGTTCTGTTTTCAAGGACATAATATCAATCATTTAAAATCAAACACATGACTTCACGGTGTCAATTCAGCTATCAATTCTATTTAACATATAGTACAGCCCATCTCGACTACCTGGGAGTACCAAAATTTCAGGAAGAGCAATTATTATGGCCATTCTGAAAAGGGAATCTTGTGCATAATTTTGTATGTGTAATAAAGCAAGTAACTAACTAAATACAGGAGAGGATTTTTGCGATATAACTTTGAAATTCAATGCTGAATAATCTGAAACAAATGGACATTAAAACAAATCAAATTTTACTTTCATTATAGGCAAGCATGGTTGGACTTGCCATTGGTAACTTCTATTTGGAGATTTCAAATGTGTTAAGAAAAGTAAATCAATGAAAATTAAATGGTCTAGCATTAATTAAAGCATTTAATATTATAAAACTGATCTATTTAGGAAAGGGTACATCATTTGTTTTTCCTTCTGGATTCAGCTGTATCTTTTCAGAGAAGTACTTTATAAATTTTGGGATCCATTAATAATCATTATGTATATGAAGCATGATCTTAAAATTAAGGGCATGCATATAGAACAGTTGAATTACTCACACGGGGAATGCTGAGTTTATATTATGAAGCTCTGAGCCTTGTTGATTTAAATAGTTTCTGTTTTTTTTCTGGCACTTTTGTTGCAAGATCACTTTGTATTATGTTAGACTATAATTGTATTATTCATAGAAATGAATTGTATAATCGTAGTGTGGTGGTGGCAGGCAGGTAACCATGACTACTACTATTGTTCCAGCCTTTTTGCTTCTTGATGCAGAGTTGAATATTTTTAGTGATTTTATTATTTGCTTTATAAAAAATTCAGCACATAAATTATAAGTCATTTCTATTTAAAAAAAAACTTTGCATAATTTTACAGGGCCTGCTCTTTTTAGAAACTTAGGTATGGAATACCAAAAAAAAAGAAAGTTTGGGTAATGAATCCTTTATAAACAAAAATGTATATCATTGGGAGAACCATCTTTCTTATTTCCTAGGCTATAGCATTTGCATTTCTCGAAGTTTGTTCTAACCTTTCCCTCTCTATGTTCATTAGTTATAGTTACTTACTCTTCTTTCACTACCAAATTTCTAAAAATCTCCCCTTCATTCTTATTTGCACAGATGCTATTATTGTTCAGCCTCCATGGCTTACATACTTGGTTTACTGCAGCAGCTCACCGCATGGCCAAATGCCATCCTTGACATTCGTTCTTGTCTTCATTGCCTCTTACGAACCCTTTGGGCCTGACTCCATTTCTAGGTAGCATTCTTTCTAGTTCAAAAACTTTTATAAAACTAGGCATTCCTCATAGATTCAGAGATTATTTTTTTTCTTTTTTTGATTGACATTTAAGTTTTGTATTATATAAAAAGGTCTTACAAAGTATGGAATAGTTATACATTGGTTACTACTAGTCCATGCTTTATGATTAACAAATTTATACCTGTTACCCAAATTTACCAATGTTTAACAAGTACACATTGTTAGTTTTCCACTGAGTCTTATAAGAATAGTTGGCATGCATCATATACCTTTACTGCTTTATTTATAGCAATGTTGCAAATCACTCAGTTAACAACAGGTAATAACCACAAAAGCAATAAATCTGCTGTAGTCGTAGTTGCATTCCCCCCTTATTTTTGTTAATTCCTCAGTCTTGAAGAAGATTTGGGATGTTGACCACTCTGGCTGCTACACACTGAGGAGGGATGTAGATATTATGGGGCAGAGGAATGGAATTGTTTTACTATAGTTGAAGATACCCCTTGCTTACAGGATGGGGCTGATCCACGATCATCATTTCGTTAGCTGTCCATGGCAGGCCCAAAGAGCTGGGGAGTGGGAGTTGACCGCATACCTGCTGGGTTTCAGGACTCAACCATTGTAGCAACAATCCAGAGGCTTTAAGACTCTGAGAAATAAACAGCAACTTAAAAATTATGGGTTCAAATAAAAGAAGTAGAAGAATCATAATTAGGGGATTTATAAGTGAATATAACTATGTTGTATTTGGGAAATATCTTTTCATAGATTCCCAGATAGAGCTGATGAGGGGTGCTGATGCAGTGGAGCCCCGTGGCTTGTCTATGGTGTCTGGACATTCCCAGGACCCTCAGTAGCACTTCTGTTTGAGGCTTTGCATATTGTAGCAGTTCGTGAAATCTGGCTGAGACCTGCATAGGAGTAACCTTCAGAACGACCTCCCAACTCTATTTGAAATCCCTTAGCCACTAAAACTATTATTTAATATTTGTCCCTTTTGATCAAGGTCTTTCTCCAAATGCATCACTAATTAACACTTGGTAATAATCCCTCAGTGCCTGGGAGTCATGTTCCACTTATGGGAGAATGTAGGGAGTGTTTTGCAGTTTGGCTCAGAGAAAGGCCACACTTGAACAGCAAAGGGGCTTTCAGCAGGTGATTCTGAGGCATTAATTACAATTAGGCCGAGTTTCATTACCACAGAAATAAGGTTCATAGGTACAAGCTTTAAAATCAAGAGCTTAGCTTATTAGCATATCTTCTTTCATTAGGCAAGGATTATATACTGCAGAACTTCTGTCCGTATTACTTGTAAGAGCAGCAGGAATTCACCAGGTGGAGAGGTTTAATAGAATTTTAGCTACCATTAGGGCAGTAGCCTTTTGACAAGGAAAAACCTCTCACCATCCAGAATATAGACTCATGACAACAAGGGCACATTTATATCCCATAGAAGTGTGTAGTCATATAAAGTTCAAGATGTCCAGAAAGGGCCCTGTCAGTTGAGACACCTGACTTTGTCCCACTTTTACATTCTTCCCAGGATTATGTTAATTGGCAGGTAGAATAAAATTTATATGCTTGCCTTGCTTCTTATGTAGTGTGTTTTTTTGTGTGTGTGCTTATTCAATTTTTGTTTATTTTTCTTTTTGCTGAAGATGAAGCCTTGAACTGCAGCTCAAACGTGAACTTCATGCACGTTCAGAGAAGCATCCACATAAAAAAATACAACTGACAAGGATATTTTGTTGTTTTGGTGACATGTAACACTTTCTCAGAATAAAAAATACAGCACCCCTATATGCTTCCTTATCATTGACACTTTGCTACAATTGAGGCAAGAATATTAAAATATTACTGTTAGCTATAGCCCATATTTTGCTTTAGGTGTATTTTCCCCATATACAACGCTATTGTTAATATATAATAGCGACATATTTTTGTTGTAGTTTCTGAAAAAACATTCATATATTTTTACTATTAAGCATAGTAATTGTCCACAACAGGGTTCACTGCATCAGTCCCATGTCTATCTTCTAGCTTTCCTTCTAGGGACATACACCACCCAAAACTTCCCCTTTCAACCTCAGTCCCCACTGAGTTAGATGTCAGCTGTGGGTTGTTCATCTATGCCTTTTATCATATTGAAGAAGTTTCCTTCTATTCCTAAATTTCTTAGTGTTTTTATCAAGGAAGGATGCTGGAATTTGTCAGATGAATTTTCTGTATCAATCAAGATGCTCATTTGTCCTTTCTCCTTTGGTTTGTTAATGTGGTGTATTACACTGATTGATTTTCTTGTGTTAAAACACAAGATAAGATCCACTTGACTATGATGTCTAATTATTTTAATATGTTGCTGGATTTGGTTTGCAAGTATTTTGTGGAAGATACTTGCAATTCGTATCTAAATTCATTAGGGAGTGGTCTCAAACTTTCTTTCCTTGTAGTATCCTCGTGACTGTGGCACTAGGGTGATGTCTTCATAAATGAGTTAGGTAATGCCCTCTCTTTTCTAATTTTTTGAAAAATTTGGTCAGAATCAATGTTAATTTTACTTGAAATGATTGATAGAATTTACCCGTAAAGCCTTTACTTCACTTTACTTGTAATTGGTCTGTTGAGGTCTTCTGCTTTTTCTGGAGTCAGTAGATGTTGCTTGAGTGTTTCTAAGAATTTGTTCATTTCATCTAAGTTGTCTACTTTGTTGGCATACAGTTGTTTATAGTAGCTTCTTATGATCCCTTTTATTTCTGTGGGGCCAGGGTAATGCTCCCCTCTTATTTCTGATTTTATTTGCATCTTCGTTTTTTTCTTTGTCAGTCTAGTTAAGGTCTGTCAATTTATTGATCGCAAATAATCATATTTTGTTTTTTTAATTCTATTTTTCTTATATTTTCAATTTCACTTCTTTCTGCTGTACTCTGTTATTTCCTTCCTTCTGCTTGCCTTGGGATTAGTTTTCTTTCTTTTTCTAGTTCCTCCAGTTGTCCAGGTAGGTTTTGGATTTTAGCTCATTTTTCTTTTTTAATGTAGGCATTTAGGCTAAAATTTGCCTCTCTCAATGTCACTGCTATATCCCACAAGTTTTCAAATATATTATTGCATTTTCATTCACCTCCAGATATTTACTAATTTCACTTAAAGTTTCTTCTTGTCTGTGGATTGTTTAAGATTGTATTAATAACCTCCATATAATTGTGAATGTCTCAGTTCTCCACTTGTTATTTTTTCCAACTTCAATTCATTGTGGTCAGAGAAAGTGCTTTGTATAATTTCAATTATTTTAAATTTATTGAAACTTGCTTTACGACCCACGTGTTGTCATTCTTAGTGAATGATCCACTTAATAAAAATTTACATCCTGCTGTTTTAGGGTGCAATGATTTGTATATGTCTGTTAGAGCTAACTGTATCATATTATTTAAGTTCTCTTTTTCCATACTGAGCTCCTGTCTGGATATTCTATCTATTGACGAGAGCAGTGTATTGAAGTCTCCCACTATCATTATAGAGGGGTCTGTTTTTCCCTTTAATTCTGCCAATGTTTGTCTCCCTTAAATTCTGCCAGTGTTTGTCTCATATATTTTGGGGCACCCTGGTTAGGTGCATAAACATTTGTGATTGTTATTTATTCTTGGTGGATTGCCCCTTTTATTAATATATAGTATCCTTACTTGTCTAATAACAGTTTTGCATTTAGTTTACTTTGTCCAATATTAATATAGGTGCTCCAGCTGTTTTGTGATTACTGCTTGCATGGAGTATCTTTTCCCAACTTTTCACCTTTAATCTACTTGTGTCTAAGGTGAATCTCTTGTAGACAGCTATAGATGGATCATATATTTTTTATCTATTCAGCCAATCCAGGTCTCTTGATTGGATAGTTTAATCCACTTACATTCAATGTTGTTACTGTAAAGGCAGTACTTCAGGCATTTTATCCTTTGACTTTTATATATCATATATTATTTTTGTCTCTCTTTTTACCCTTTTAGTTTCCATTATTCTTAGTCTTTATTTCTATACTCTTCTCCAAGTCTCTCTCTTATGTCTTTTCCTTACAGCCTGCAGAACTCCTATTAGTTGTTCTTGAGGTGAGGTCTCTTGTTGACAAGCTCTCTCAGATTCTGCTTACCTGTTAATGTTTCAAACTCTCCCTCATTTTTTGAAGGATAGTTTTGCCTGATAAAAAGTTATTGGCTGAAAGTATTTCCCTTTCAGTACCATAAATATGCATTACTACTGCCTTCTTGCCTCCATGAGTTTTGATGGGAAATTAACATTTAGTTATTGAGCATCTCTTGTCTGCGATGCTTTACTTCTCTCTTGCTGATTTCAGAATTTTCTGTCTTAGGTATTTAACATTTTGATTAGCATCTGTCTTAGAGTAGATCTATTAGTATTTTTTCTGTTTGGAATATGTTGCAGTTCTTAGACATGCATATTTAGGTCTTTAATAATAATTGGGTAAATTTTAGCTATTGTTCCTTAAATATTATTTTTGCCCTCTTTCCTTTCTCTTTACCTTCTGAGAGACCCATGCCACATATATTTGCACACATCCTGCTGTCAGTCAATTCCCTGAGACCCTGTTCAATTTTTTTCATTCTTTTTTTCTATCTCTTCTTCTATGGGTTTCAGATATACTGAATTCTAGTTTACTGGTCGTGTCCTTTCTTCTGCCTGTTCCTATCTGCTGTCATATTCCTCTAATGTATCCTTAATCTCTTCTATTGTGCCTTTCATTCCCATAAGTTCTGTTAGTTTCTTTTGCATATTTTCAAATTCTTGTTTATGCTCACCCAGTGTCTTTTTAATATCCTTTATCTCTTTAACCATATTTCCCCTCATCTCCTTGAATTGATTTGGGAGGTTTTTGTGAACATTTTTGATTAGGTATTTCAAATTCTCTGTCTTCTCTGATTTTTCATTTGTTCCTTTAATTGAGCCATAATTTCTTCTTTCTTAGTATGGCTTGCAAAATTCACTGATGTTTAGTCATCTGATTATCTTGAAGAGTTAATTCTGATAGTTTCTCTCTCCTGCTCTGGGTTTTATTTTTTATTGGCTTTGTGTTCTGACTCTTCTTTGACACTTGGTTCAACTTATTATAATTCTCTTGAAATATCCACATGTAACAAAACAATTCCAGGGACCCATGAAGGGGATACAGACCAGTTCCAAAGAGATCTGGGGAGAGGGTCAGGAAAGACACCAAAGGGCTTTTTTTTCAGCTCCCCACTTCTGTGCTTACCTGGCCTGCCCATTAGATGGCATTCTTTGGCCAACTGTCCTCTGAAGCCCTAAGCAGTAAATGTTTGGGTTTTTTTTTTCCAACCTCCACAGTCTCCACCTCTATAGGGCCATGTTGAAACAATGGCCATGTGGAGCCCCATCTCAGTGGCTGGAACAGTCATTCAGATCTGGGATCCAGTGATCCATACTTGCCAATCAGGAGCCACACTTGACCCTCAGCTGTGTTCCTCCCTGAGGGCCTCTAAACCCCTCTCTGTCCTTTGGCAACAACCACAGTCCCTGCCTGAGACTACTTGCTTCCAGGGTGGGGAATGAGCATTGACCACTGCCATGGAGGGACCCACTCACAGTTTTCTTTGCCAAAGCTTCTCAGTCTCCCTGTCCTACTCTTTCCTGGATGCTGTACTGTGCTCCGCTGGACTCCAAAAGTCCCAATTCATTATTTAGGATAGTTTCTGCCTTTCCCACTGGCTGTTTTTGGAGGAGGAATGTATCCTAAAGCTCTCTACTCCAGCAGCTTCCCCCCAGATTCAGGGAGTTTAGTGCTTAAAGTGAATATACAATGATTTATTTATTAAGTAGGGGACATTATTTACTTTATGGAGACCTCCCCCAAGCTGGATGCAAAGCATGAGTAGCACGCTGCTCAGAGCCTATGCAATGCACGTTGAAGAATTTTTATTTATCTTTTTGTAGTTTGGTAGTTTTCTCCTGTAAGCAAAATTACAAGGTCAAGCTCTAAGGTCATAAAACAGTTGAACTGTTTTTGGGTGTGGCAACTTGAAAGGATGTATGTCCCCTAGAAAAACCACGTTTTAATCCTAATCCCATTTTGTAAAGGCAGCCATTTCTTCTAATCCCTATTCAGTACTGTATGTTTGAAACTTTAATTAATCATCTCCCTGGAGACGTGACTCAATCAAGAGTGGTTGTTTAATTGGAGTAGGTAGAGATGTGTCCCCACCCATTGCAGGTGGGTCTTGATTAGTTTACTGGAATTCTATAAAAGAGGAAACATTTTGGAGAATGAAGCGATTCAGAGAGGACGGAACAGAATGACATAGCCATGAGAAGCAGAGTCCACGAGTCTGTGACCACTGGAAATGAAGAAGGAAAATGCCTCCCACAGAGCTTCATGAAACAGGAAGCCAGGAGAGAAAGCTAGCAGATGATGCCATGTTCGCCACATGCCTTTCCAGACAAGAGAGAAATTCTGAATGTTCACCATGTGCCTTTCCACTTGAGAGAGAAACCCTGAACTTTATCAGCCTCCTTGAACCAAGGTATTGTTCCTTGAATACCCTTAGATTGGACACTTTTATCGACTTGTTTTAATTGGGATATTTTCTCAGCCTTAGAACTGTAAACTAGCAACTTATGAAATTCCCCTTTCTAAAAGCCACTCCATTTCTGGTATATTGCATTCTGGCAGCTAGCAAACTAGAACATTGGGTATCTGCATTAAAGTGCAAATAAGAAATTATTGATGTTCATTTTCATGAGCTAGCTATTTTTCAGGAAACATTAACAAAATTATTTTCAGGAAACATTAACAAAATAGTCAAGATATTAAGCAAAATCCTTCATTATTGTGATTTTCTATTGAGTAAAAATTAGCTATTGCAAATGTATAATGCTCTACCCCTTATATGAAATTCTAGACCCACTGGTACAATCTTAAAACAGTGTCATCATGAATAAAACAGAGTGCAGTAACCAGAAGTTACATCAAATAGCTCAAAGTTGTTAGTTGCATATCTTAAAAATTGTGAAGTGTTTCCAAATACAGCACTAAAAGAATTCTTCTTGCTCCCTGCATAACATTGCAGACTTATACCATTCCCCAGAAACTCACACCTTCACCAACTGAGTCATTTTCTTTTCCATTTCTGCTACAGATTCTTTATTATGTAAACATACCTGGCAGCTTTCCACAAGGGATAATTATTCTTTGACATAGGGAAGGAAGGAGAAAATCATGCCCAACATTATATATTGTAGGATTCTCTTTGTCAAGATAAGGGTTGCAGGCAGCTATGAACAATCTCAAGTTAATTATTTTCACTCACAAAAAATACCTCTTTTTGTAGCATGATTTTTAAAAACAGACCACTTTATAAGAACACATGCATCATGCTGTAAAATAACAGACCTCCAGGAATTTGTAGCAAATCCTTTGGATTTAAAGAAGGCTTGGGGGAGGGCATTCTGTTCTGGATGAAATAATGACATTCAACACTACAATCATTTCCTAGTCTCTCAGATTATAGTCCATAGAGGTTTCCAATCCTTTCCTTCCCTCTTTACTTTTTTATTAGACAACATTTCTCCTCTGCAGGATCCTCTATATTTCAGATAAACTGCAAAAATATACACTTTTATCGGAAGGAAGAATTCATTTAGTCCATTCCTAAGATATAGAGTTGATGTACTTTATTCATGGATTTCATATTTTCCAATTCATCTATTCACCAAAAATTTATTTGTAACTTCCCAAATCAATAATACCATTTTTGCAGACATGCACAAAGCAGTGAAAAATCTGAGTCACCCAATGTGCACGCTCCCAGGTGAGGCCACACAGGGTGACACGCTGTTTTATCTCTCATTCGGGAAATAAATGTCTTTTTCACAATTTGAGTGCCACACTTTTTTCTTTATTTTTGAGCTTTTTATTTTTGTGATTTTGATGTGTAAAATGCCCACCACTCCCACCTTGGTTATTTTTGTTTTATTTTCAACCTATTGGAGAATAATACTATGAAAAAGTATAACAAAAAATTAATGACTAGAGAAATGATCATGTGGTTGGATGCCATGGCTCTGTCAAAGTTTAATATTCTCACTGCCTATCCTTAACTCATGAGAGAAGAGGTAACACATTGTTCCAACAGTTTTCTGACCAGCACTTCAATTCACAAGTACTATTAACATAGATTCCATCCGGAGGTACACTTTCAAGAGAATTTTCTCCAAGCTGTTCATCTCATCTGAGCTCCTCCAAAAATGTTTTATAATTTTTTCTTGAGGCCACTGGAGGAGAACACTTCTGTGTTTACTGGCAAAGGTGCCTCTCCCTCAACAGGGACAACTTACCCATGGGGCAGGTGGCCTGACCAGCAGAGAAAGCCGGAGTGACCACCTGTATCCACTTCTGGCCGGTTGTCTCTGAGCCAGGCACACCCTTCACTATCATTTGCCGAAGCTTTCCCATTTGATCCCTCCTGATTTCATTCTAACACATAAGGTAACTTAAATCTTCTCTGCAACCGAAATCTTCTCTGCCTTCACAGGGGAGAGGGGAACTTGACCATCTTTAAGAGGAAAGTAGTGGCTTGTTGTAGGTGGAGCATGATCAAAACAATAGGATGTTATGTGAGACCTAGAGAAGATTTTCCTTAATCTGCTACCTACTTTTTTTTTTTTTTTACTTACTTGGAGAGATTTCAGAAAATTTCTCTTTTACTTATTCAAATTCATGTTTATGCTTAGTCAAGTTCATGTGGTTAGGGTGGGTATGGGATTGCATTTTTCAGGTTCAGGAAACGCTTCCAAGGAAGCCAGTTTTATACAAATTATCCAACTCCATTCATGATGCAAGTATATATATATATATATATATATATGAATATATGTTTAATTATGGCAAAAAATCTATAAAAGCCCTATAATAGTTTAGTAAAAATTAATCTATGAAAGGTCAAAAGGTACAAACGGCATACTTACAATATGCTATAAGGCATCCGGCCATTCACTAACAATTTTATAGCCAAGCCTAGCTTTCTCCACAGGCACTACATCTGTCCATGCTACCAAGTCTTAGGAGAAATCTGAGAACTACAAACAGCTGTGTTGACTTGGCCCACAGAGATTAATGTCAGGTGTCCCCCACCATGTCTTCCCTAATGCTCATCACAATGTTTCCCCCTAATCCCTTGCAATCCCAGCCCAGTTCCCACAGCTGAGAGTCAGATTTGAATCTCTCTCATTAGCTTCCAATCTCTCCTTTCCTCTACAGTGTCACCCTTACCAGATAACCTTAGCCCCCACTTAAGGAAAATTATTGAGACCATCTGACAACATTTCCCTTCTGCATTCCCATCTGTCACTTAGAATCTCACCATACCCACCCACTTCTCAGAAAGTTTCCACCTGGACTGAAAGGAAATACTTCTATCTCTCTTTCAAGTAAACCCTTACATTCTTTCCATTCCACTTACTTAAATATCTCTATCCCGTATTTAACCCTGAATTCTTAAATGTTTTTAATTTTCTCCTTCTATTTATTTGTCCTCCGCTCCAAATCTATTACTAAATTCTTAGCATTACATTTATTCTTTATTTTTCATTGATTTTATGTGTCTAAATTTGCTTACTTCCCAACTAGATTATAAGATAATTGAAAAAAGAGTCTGCAACTCTTACTTTTTCTGGAGCACTTGGAGCAACTAATGAATAGTAAAAATAATAATATCAATAATACATTGCAGAGCGTTGTGGTTTTCAAAGCACTTTAACGTTTATTTTCTAAATTGATCTTACAGCCAAAAAGCTCAGAGAGGTCAAGAAACAGTAATAAAGGATTCACAGCCTGTAAGAGACAGAGATTGAACTAGAAATTGTGTTGCTTGACTGTACATGTAATGCTCACTCATTACAATATTAAATATTAACTGTTTAGTGATCTAGGAATGACGTAAACTGAAAGAAATGTAAAGTCATATTTTATTGTTAAATCTGATGATCACTAATTCTTTCTTGATATGAAGGGTTTCTCTGTCTCTTCTAATATTCAGGTGGCATGAAAATTCCTGAAAAAATAAGGTTCTTCGAGTAAACATTTGAGAAGCATCTATAATAATTACCTATGTTTTAACCCTAACTCTGCTCCAGAAAGACACATTTTTCAGTAGTGTTATTTGCTTTCTTTTTCTACCGAAAAGAGTAAAATCAGTTATGCTTGTGGTAAGGGGTTACACCTTATAAAACTCTGTTTCAAGGGTTGCATTTCAAGTCCGCCATGAGGGAGGTGAATTGCGTGTTTCAAACCAAAAAGTTGAAAAAGGCCATAGAAAATTTATAGCTTCTTTAATCATACTTTGGAACATATTTCCTCTAAAAATGTTAGATTTTGATTGCTGTGCTTCTTCCTAGGAAAAGTTCAGGACATTCTGTTGTACAGAGATAATTTATTATTGGGAAAAAGGCTTTTGATAGAGTAAAGATATAGTTATTTTAGAATTGTGTCCTGAGGATAATGAAATTTTATCAGAGAAAGGTAATTTTAAATTAACCATGCTCCAGAGGGCAATTAAGAGAGAGAGAAAAAAATAAAAACATCTGAGAATTAGAAAGCTAGTTCTCACTATTAAAACAATCTCTAGCTGATGGATAGTTTACATATCCATCTATCCATGGATAGATACTATCCATGGATAGTTCAACCTACCAACATAATATTTGACTTTCTCATGATGGTGGAGAGCCAGCATCTATGTATAAGGAAAGTCCTATTTATGTAGAACATGCTTTCCCTTCTGTACTTAATTTGGGATAACTGAGAGTCTCAATTTTCAGGTTATGTCTTAGTTTTTATTGTTCTTGTTGTTGTATTTTGTTTTAACAGACTTTATTTTTCCTTATAATTATAAGTTGTTTTGGGGGACTCTAAATCAAAATGTCAATAAATAAATAAATAAAATATGTCAGCTTCTTTTGTTCTGCAGGATCCTATAGGGCTTTTTTTTTTATAACTTCCATAAGAGAAGATTCCTTGACCAGGAGAGTCTCCTTTGGAAGGAAAGGTTGTGGGATGCTTTACTAAGGCTTAGATAAGGGCAAGATACCATAGAAATACTTAACTATTGTTAACATCCATTTTTTTGCTTATCAGTGAAAGAGAACTGGAATACCAGGTAGAGGGAAAACAAGGCAGAGAGATGAGTAGAAATAAACTGTGATTAGATAGATGAAAAAAATTTTAGGAGAATTCAGTATTTTTAATAATATCTGACTTTAATCCACATTGATCCATAGCCCAAATTTCACATTCTCTAAAAGAAAAAAATATAGCTAGACAGATAAATAAATATGTGCACTGAAAGGACTGAATTCCACAGAATTTTGCCATTGATAACATCTAGAGAAGTTGGCTTTGTTCAGACCTCTGACTTCCAGATCCATAAATGCCAAAAGCACTGAAAGAAGTATTATAAGAATTTTCCAACATATTTGGTTCCTTCATTTGTAGTCCTCTGCAAATTCTACCATACTATCTTTAATATTTGTATGGGTGGGTGGTAGCCACCTTAGATTTTTATTTTTTCAAATACAGTTTCCAACAATGAGTAGTGTAGTATAAGTTTTCCTTTGCAATCCTGTATTTCTCATCAGGGAACTCGATGGACTCCATTTGTTTGAATACACCATTAATGAAACTAAAGATATGTGTTTAAGTTCCTAGTGGGAAAATGAGTTATAATGATAAATGTCTTCCCTCACTGAACATGATGGTCAGTATGAGTGAAAGGTACAAACTAATCATTCCCTCACTTCTGGGGAAAATATCTTAAAAATCCTGCAGAAATAAAATATGATTATACATGAAGGTCAGCTAAAATAATATTTCTAAAAGGTAGCATTTTGGCCTTACCTTGATTTAATATATCTTTACTAACAATTTCAATGTATTTTAACATTTTACTAGAGTTTAATGATTTTCTCTTAGGTATGTAGCCCTGGGCGAAGCTCAGAATCTTTCCAAATCAATAGATAAAGAAAAATTCATTTGTTCACTACAATAAGACTCAGCATTTACATAGGTTTGATGAGAATCATACAGAAAATCCATGAAGAGGTAAGGGCCTATACAATGTCTTTTCTTAAGTCCCTTGCCTGTCCATTCGTGAGTCCTGTTTTAGCTGTTCCTTCCTATTAGACCCAAACGCATGCTCCTGGGATTTTCTTGGCTATAAGCACAGGATCACTAGCCTCATTTTTCATGTCACATTTTCCCCATGGAATACAAAGTTTTAAACTGATAATAAATTATAATGAAACCAAGCTGACATACGATTCCTAACTGTGCCAAATTGTGGGCAGCACCTGCCAAGTGGAAGGTATCTGGACCTGCACTTTGACCATCACCATATGTCTTGTACCCCATGACTGGATCTTTAGATGCTTTAAATTTTACATTGAAATAGCAAGGGTTTATTTGTCAAGCAGCTGTAATTTTGCAGGCCTCTTATTCTAATAATATCTGCTTTGATTCAATACGATGTAGCTTAGACCCCGTGAAACTATACTATGAATAGCCACTCAGTTGTGGCTGAAAGAAAACCTGTGTGGTTTCTTCTCTGGAAGGAGTCCACCCCAAACTTTCCTTTACCATATTAGATAGCAGTCTATCTATTAGGTTAATACTTAGGGCAAGAAGAAGGATGTTTCATTGCTTAGTTATTACCAATTTATTTTTATGGATATTTAGCTTCTTCCTATTGAGTTAACAATTTTACCCACAGGCTTAGTGTTTCCCTTCATCTTCACATCATGACACACACAGGAAATGATATTTGTTTGTCACATTGGAGTAAAAATATTAGAGACTCTGAGGTTGTATCCACTTCAAAGTCTAGATGGATCATTATCTTAATACATATTGGGTTATTTCTTTATAACCAACAGGGAAAATTATTAGGAGACTCTGTAATTACCTCTTTTATGGGGCATACTGAGAGAGGTAGCACTTCCTTTACAAACAGTTTACAGTGTACCTTCAGAGAAGAGTCTTGGTCTTTTCCTGAAGTGGAACCAGGAAAGGATCTGGTCATTCAAACGGTCCAGAAATATTGTCTGATATCATTTTCCATGTATCTGCATGTCCTATTGTCATGGTCAGGTTCATGTGTCAATTTGGCCAAGTGGAGGTACCTGTTTGTCTGGTTGGGCAAGTGCTGGCCTGTCTGTTGCAATGAGGACATTTCATAGAATTAAATCATGAGCACGTCAGCTGCATCCACAGCTGATTCCATTTGTAATCAGCCAAGGGAGTGTCTTCTGCAATGATTGATGCTCAGTCCAACCACTGGAAACCTTTTAAGGAGGATTCAGAAGAGACAGGCTCTCTTCCTGCTTCAGCCTAGGAGCTTCTCCTGTGGAGTTTGTCCGGACCCTCCATCGGAATTGTTGGCTTCACAGCCTGCCCTGCGGATTTTGGACTCTGCATTCCCACAGTGCTGTGAGACACTTTTATAAATTTTATATTTGGGAGTGTTCCCTGTTGATTCTGTTTCTCTAGAGAACCCTAACTAATACATCTATCTAGGCATCAACATCCCCAGTCTTCCCATCAGATATTGTGGCACTGAAACTACTCATATGTCAATATTTATGGGCAACAATCTCTGTGGTTATTTCTCTGCTTCAATTAAAATTACCCCAGAATAGAAGAACAAAGCAGGAAACAGCAGAGATGATGAAAAAAGAACAAGTGCTGTTCTGCAAACCTACCTTGTTCCTTTTTCCTTTTCAAATCACTCTTTGCTAACAAGTTCATGACAAGAGTTCGTTATACTTTTGATATTGTAAGAGGACAAGCAGGGTGTGTGGTTCAGTCCTGTTGATAGCTTCTTGGAGAATGACAACATTGTCAACTGAAATAAAACAATACCCAATGCTTATTCACAGAAATCTTGACTTCTGCAGCCTCAAATTGCCTCCCAGTTTCTGTTTCACATGGATGCAATATTGGTACCTTGCCAAATCAATTTTTAGTCCCACCTTTACTGCATTCAAGTTTATCAAGCCTGAGTATAGAGAGGGAGACTCACTGAGTCTTATGTTACTGCTTCCTAAAATATAAAGAATGTCAAAAAAAAAAGTCTACACCAAATATTTTGAGAATATAGGGACATCCTGATAAGAATTGTGCCATAGACAGGATTATGAAGATGCTTTATATTCTCTAGTGTGAACCTTCAAATGCAAACTAATCTAACCTGAGATTCCCTTTCAAAACAGACACCAAGGCTTGTTGACAGGTGGGTCTAGGGAATTGAATCACATCCCCCCTCAAAAGGCACATTAAGGCCTTAGACACTAGTCCTGTGGGTGTGAGCCCATTTGTAAATAGAGGCCTTGAAGATATTATTACTTAAGGTGTGTCCAAACTGAATGGGGTAGACTTTATTCCATTAGGGCTGAAATACTTAAAAGCAAAGGAAACTGGACACAAATTAGAAAGCCACAGGGAGAAGCCAGAGGCCAGTAGTCATCAGGAACTTGGAAGAGTAGTGAGAAGATATCACCCTACGATGGAAAAAACAAGGAAGCCAAGGAATGTTGGCCAGTCAGAATGCTACCAACCCTGGGAGGTCTTCCAGCCCCCGAAACCATGAGACAATACATTCCTGTGTGTAAGCCAAGCCCAGTTTGTTGTGTTTGCCATGGCTTCCTGGAAACAAAGAAAAGGAGTTAGGACAAATTTTGAGCCTTGGGTTTTCTCTTGGAAAAAAATCTCATATTTGATATCCCTATACTATATCTGGCATTGCTATCACTACCCAATACCAAATGCATTCCTGATTAATGCTAACAGGCCCTAAAGTATATAATTATATTCACCCTTTCAATTAAGTAGTACTCCCTAAGAGAAGCATTGCATCGGCCCCATTTCAGCTTGTAAAAAGAGGGAAGAGATAAGATCTTATGAATAACTAGTTATACCCATGCCCTCTGATACCCATGCCCTCTGATGTACTCACAGGATCCACTATAATCTTAGGTGATCTACCAACTTTTTGTTTTACTTATTTTGTCTATTCTATTTTTTCACATTGCTTACTCTGAAATTTAGAGTGGTGATCAAACAATTCGTCTTAAACATTTCCTTCACTCTCAAGTACTCATAAACTGAGTTTAAACTAACAGAACTCAGAAATGTTTTAAATTTGTATGGGCAACTCAATGATCACATTATAGATAGACTTTTTGCTCTAAAGGAAGTTTAAGAGTGTGACTGCTATAGATGCCAAGTAACATAGTCATTGTATTTGTAATCATCTAAAATATAAATTTAAGCATTCTACCATTTGATACTTTAAATTCTGATTTACCATGAAACCATCATCTAGCCTGGTAATTATGTACCCAGGCTACAAAATATTTAACACAACTTTTCCATTAATTAGAGAAAAATGTTATCAGTATATGTGCCATATTTAGTATGTTCAAGATGCTTAAAATTTATATATATGGAAGACTATTCCAGAATGAAATATAATTGAAATTATTTTGAGAAAATTTGCAATAAGGCATTATATATAAAATCAAACAGCATTAAGGTTATCCACATGTCTAGTAAGAAATCACTTTTTTTTTAATGGAACATGTATTCTCTCTTGGGGCAGTTTAAAACTAGTGTTGTGAAGGTGACCAAAATTTTAGATTTCTAATCTAAGAAGTGATAATGAAGAATTAGGTAGTCCAATGAATTAGATATTCCAAAAGAATGGTGGTTTCCATGTAGGGGATGAAAACTTATGTTTCTGTAATGATGTAAATATGCAAGGACCTGGGAAAGTTCACTGCTTAAGGTGTACAGGGTTAGATGAAGGGGTATGAACGCACTGAAGGGACAAATAATTAGATTTACTTTTTTACTGCAATATATAGAATGATTGAAAAGTTCATGCTAGAGACAAGAAGATAAAATAGTGACTATTCTAGTAACTTAGTTACTAGGAAATGACCCCGATTGAGAAGAGGACAAATATAGAAATACTTCAGAGGCACAAATGACAGAATTTGATGACTGGTATAATCTTGAAATTAAGGAGAGTGATAGAGAGTGGCTATTGCTCAGGTTTATAGCTTAGGAAGTAGGTTGTCTGATGGTACGAAATATTAGAAAGGCCAACTCAGGAAGAGTGGAAAGTTTGTGGTGAAAGTTAGAAGTTCAGATAACGCATGATAAGTTTCATTTCTGATGGAACATCCAATTGGAGCTGTTCAGTGTGTAGGTGGGTACGGGGGAAAGGGTACCTCTTGGGAAAGAGGTCTGAACTGCTGATTCAGATTTAGGAATCTTTAGCATAAAGATATTCCATTAATTAATAGCAGATAGGATTATCCAAAGATTTAAAGAGTGAGAACAGAAGAGGACTGAGAGTAAAATTGCTGAAGAATATCAATATTTTAGGGATCAGTAAGAAATAAAAAGTCCACAAATGAGATAGAGAAAAAGTGAATAGAAGGCAGGAAGAAAGCAACAAGAAATACAAAATTATCCACAAGACAGAGAGTTTCAAGAGAAATACATCAACTAAAGCAAAGCACTTAGTGAAAAGCATCCACTGGATTGTGTTACAAGCAAAGCACTGTTTATTTGTAAGATAATGGATAGCATTGAACAAGTTGAACTGCTTGAAGAAAGGAGCCAGAAAAGAGAGCATTTGAAGGTACAGAAAAGAGAATGAAGGATCTTTAGAGCTATCTCTGTTTTAGTTTGTTAATGGTGTTGAAAATGCAATATACCAGATGTGTTAGTTTTTGTTTGCTTGTTTGTTTGTTTGCTTTTTGGCATGGGCATGCTCCAGGAATCGACCTGGGTTTCCAACGATGTGTTAGTTTTTATAAAGAGAATTTATCAAGTTAAAAGTTTACAGTTCTAAGCCCATATAAATGCCCAACTAAGGAATCCAGAGAAAGAAACTTTGACCCAAGAAATGGCCAATGACATTCGGAGTTTCTCTGTTGGCTGGGAAGGCACATGGAGACATCTGTTAACTTTCTCTCCCAGTTTCTTATTTCAAATGGCTTCCCCAGGGGCATTTTCTTTCTGCATCTCTAAATATCTCTCGTCTGTGTCAGCTTTAAAGCTTTATCCAAAGTAGTCCCTTTTAAAGGACTCCAGTAAGCAACCCACCTTGAATGGTTAGAGGCATATGTTTATGGAAACCAGTTAATCAAAAGGTCCCACCCACAACTGGGTGGGTTACAGCTCCATGGAAACAGCTTAATCAAAAAGATCCCACCCAGCAATATTGAATCAGAATTAAAGCACATGGCATTTCTGGGGTACACAACAGTTTCAATCTGAGAAACAATATGCTGCAAAGGGGGGGCAGGGGGAAGCCAGGATTTGGAAGCCATCAGGCCGAGTTCCTACCTGGGTGATGTTTATCAAGTTACTTGATTCCTCTGAGCCTCAGGTTTTCCATCCACAAAATCAGTATAATGCCACTTAACTGGCAGATTTATGGCAACAGTTCTACATGACTCATTCAGAGAGGTGGTTTTTGGGTATTGCTCTCACCACTGCCACTGCTGCCACCACCACCAGCAGCTACCTCCTTCAGAGAGCCATTATTGTCTTTGTGATTACCATTTTATCTTCAGGTTTTAAGAATTAAAAAAAAAAAAGACAAAGTACCAAAGTAACAGTAAGTCCTCTACTTCCTAAAACACACCTTTGATTTTAATGAAATTCTCCAATCAGTCACATACTTATTTTGAATGGTACAAGTTGGAGTGGGGGTGCATCTTAGTAGTTTCAGATGGTGCTATGTTATTAATCTTCCAAACAGGCTCCATTCTGATATAAAAATCTGACATAAAAATAGGTTCATTGGGGGAAAAAAAACAGCTAAAAATATCAGGGTTATGCTTAAGTTACCAGCTGCAAGCATTAGTCATGGATTTGTTACAAAAGAGTTAATTAAGTTCTTTGGGTGAAGGAGGGGCAGAAGGAAAGCAAGCACAGTCTTCTGATGAGATGACTCACTGTGATCCTATCAGCATAGGGGATGAAAAGAGGTCATTCTAGCTGGAAGTTATATTGCAGGATCAGACTCTCTAACAAACCACTGCCCGATAGCAAGCCCAGAGAAAATAGTTTAGCGCCATCTGAGGCCTCATTAATGCCTTAAATAAACAACTTGAGTTGCCTATTTGATTCATTTGAGCATATCTTCAAGGACAGAGGAGAATGAACCTGGTTGTGGATTCATAATACTTATGGGGGCAAGGTGGGAATTGGGCATATGTGTAATTTTCCCAATCCTGAATCAAATAGTTAAATAAAAGAAAATATTTATTTATTAACTAAGTTACTGTGAGGTTGCTTATGACAAAACAAGATGAAACCAAATAGAATCATAAATATCTCTGATAGCCTCATAGTTTCCTGATTTACTCTTTTGTCTCATTCTTTTCCCTCACTCTACAGTCTTGTGTTCTATGAATCTAACCTCTTAAATACGTTACTCTGTTTGATGCAGCCTCATCTCAATTATATTTTAGAAAACTCTACATGGTTTCCATTTCCCTTCTCTTTTCTATAAATTATGTTGGGAATTAAATTGGACCGCCCACAGAAACCATGTTCAGGTCCCAATCCCTGGCCCAGTGGATATGGAGCCACTGTAAATAAGATATCTTCAAGGTGTACTTTAGTTAAGGTGTGATCCAATTGAATCAAGTTTGGCTTTCATCTGGATTATAAGAGTCCTTTATAAGCAGAGTGAAAGATAGAGAGAAGCTACCAGGAGCAACCATAAGCAGGAAGTCAGGGAACCCAGAGGAGGAAGTAAAAGACATTGCCATGTGCCAAGAAAGCTGGCCACCCAGAAGGTACCAAGCCCAGAAGGAATCATGCCTTCTAGCTTCTAAAACTGTGAGTCAATAAATTTCTGTTGTTAAACCAAACCATTATGATATTTGTTTTGGCAACTAGGAAACTAAAACAATTATATTTCACAATATATGAGAAATATCATTTTCAAACCCAAATCCATCACATCACTTCCTCTTGAATCTGAGGCTCACTTAGCATTTGTGATCTGACCTTGACCGCCTTTCTAGTTTTATTGATTTATGGTTTCTGGCACTGACATCATGCTCCAGCTAGAGTTGTAGCTATGAAATATATCATTCAACTCCTTGCTAATGTTCCTTTGTGTATACTATGAACTTTTACAGAAGTTGCCTGCCCTTTGGCCTTTTTGATTATCAAGTTCTGGGTTTTCCTTCAAAATTCTGCTCAGATATTTCCTTCACTCCAAAACTCTCCTTGACTATGTCTTCCCTGTTCCACATTTGTGCCTTGCACCATTCCCTCTTGCACTTCTGTCCATATAATTGCCTTCACCATTAGATACTAATGGTGCTTAAGGTCACATTTCTTTCTCTGCCCTTAAGCTCCAAAAGACTTGGCACAGCATAACAGATAATAAACTTTGTTGAAATTAATTTACAAAGAATATAATATGAGTAACTAAAAGTCTATATCAACAGGGTAGTATAAATGGAAACAGAGACAATGCATACCATTTTTATTCCTTGCTCTGACATTAAAAATTTACAAAGTATAGAAAGGCAAATATTCTCTATGGGCTTTTTTCTCAAATTTACAATGGAAGAGTTGAATAGAAATTACCCAAAGTCTCTTTTCAGCAAAAATGTCATGTGATTTTAAGGCTATAATTAGATCACTGACAATGAGTATTATCTTTCTATATCTCTTAAATTAGTGGAATTTTCTTATCTTTTCAAAAATTTGTCATATCATGCAAAGTTCAGTTTCTAGAAACTAGTCAGTCTTGCTTTAAGAAAAGTTATAGAAGGTGAATTTACACTTTTAGTAATTGTCAAATGTTTAGAAAATGAGCCTGGTGCTAATGCTTTGATACACAAAGAGACTGGTATTGTCTGACATAGCTTGATTTTATCTTACATTTGCACCTGTTTATAATATTTTTCCACTACTCTTTTTCTGATAACAACCTGCTCAGTGGCTATAGGCAAATACCATGTCATCACATTTGTTTGCAAGCTTTCTTTCTGAAGTATGAATAAAATATTAACTAAGTTTCAGGCCAAGATTATATAAGCTATTTTATTTGGGGGTTGAAATACACCCCAAGCTACTAAATATAATGAGACTAGGTAATCTTTTGCAACATTTTTCAGGAGGTTGATATTTTTCCCCTCAATTTGAGAAAGTCTTATTCCAAAATATATGTGCATTTCAAAGGAGGCCAGAAATAATTTCAAATGTTTTTGGTTTCAGTTTTGGAAAATATATGCCCTGAAATTTCTTTATAATACAATCCAGGGAGCTGAAGTGTGTGCATGTGTGTTTGCATTTGTATTTGTATGTGTGCATGTGTGTTTGCCTTTGTGTGTGTGCATGTGAGTTTGCCTTTGTGTGTGTGTATGTGTGTTTGCCTTTGTGTGTGTGCATGTGTGTTTGCCTTTGTGTGTGTATGTGAGTTTGCCTTTGTGTGTGTGTATGTGAGTTTGCCTTTGTGTGTGTGCATGTGTGTTTGCCTTTGTGTGTGCATGTGTGTTTGCCTTTGTGTGTGTATGTGTGTTTGCCTTTGTGTGTGTGTATGTGAGTTTGCCTTTGTGTGTGTGCATGTGTGTTTGCCTTTGTGTGTGTGCATGTGTGTTTGCCTTTGTGTGTGTGTATGTGTGTAAGAGCACAACAGAAAGAGCCATAAGGAGAAGGGGAAGAAGAGTGTACCCTATTAATTGACAGGAAATATTTTTAGAAAATATCATTAACTATATGAAATTAAATCTGCTGAACCTAATATAATAACCTTGAATACGTTTTTCTTCTTTTGGTCTATAATATATGTGTTAGAAAAATAAAATAATTCCTGCATAATCTATTGATTTTTCAACCATCTACCGTCTCCCATTAAATGCAAAATTCTTGAGCTGATAGTTTGTCACTCTCAATTTCCTGTTGAAGTTACTCAAGGACTGATACTCTATAATGGCACATCGAATATTCACATATCACTATAAAGATGACATTTTGGGGGGGGGT
Source organism: Tamandua tetradactyla (assembly GCF_023851605.1). Lineage (NCBI taxonomy): Eukaryota > Metazoa > Chordata > Mammalia > Pilosa > Myrmecophagidae > Tamandua > Tamandua tetradactyla. Next base: position 127,733,531 of record NC_135327.1, on the reverse strand, counting down.
GGGATTATATTAAATACATGAGCATTTTGGAGAAATAGATGGTAAAAGTAATATTTTACTAGACAGAATTTCATCTACAATTTCCATGTGTTCTAAACCAGACATCACTTTGCTTTTTTTGTTATGCAGTCTATTTAGAAAAGACCCACCTGCTCAAAAAGAAGGCACAGACATGATTACTGTTGTAATTATCCATTCAGAGTGAATGTATGTGTGTGGGAATATCACCGGCAATTCAATAAAAAGCTCTTTTGGTAGGTTCTGTCACAAGCAATAAAGAGTTTAATTTCATTCCATTATAGTCCAGAAGCCTCCCCAGGGTGCATTTTTTTATTTCTTCCAATGGGAGTTAAATGTGCTATTAGAATAACAAAACTGCATGTTTTCCTTTTTTAATCACCTACATTTGCTTTTTATTTTGATTATAGTGAAGAATTTCTGTGTGTATATCTCATATGTAATGGAAGAAATGAGTTGACTGAGACATAAATCTTTAGAATTAATGGCTGGGAGCAAATTGTTTGCTTTGGCAAGGTTCTTAGTGACAAGCTTTTGATTAGTGGTTTTTTTTTATTCTGAAGCATTTCCTTGATCAATTAACAATCAATCAGACATTGCTTAGCTGGCATGGTCCTAATTCAAAAATGTAATGAACCAAAATGAAGATTTTGGCAGATTCCAAAATCTATGAATATATTGCTTCAAGCATACAAGACACATTCAGATGTCGTAATTTTTTTTTAGTATATTGGATCCACAGCATATGGAAAAACCACACACAGGATCTTTGTGGTCATACCAAATATATAGTTCTCATTTGTTATTTATGATTAGAAATGTCTCTTTTCCCTAAATGTATTTGATGCAGATTATAAAATGAAAAGTTAGATGCCAGTTAAAAGCAACAGATCAAAACATGTTATGAGGTACCCATAATGTTCTCTATAATTGAGCACTCAAATTTAATTCTGTATTTCCTGGAAACCAAGAAAAAGAGGAACATGTATAAAGATAAATAGTTCTTAGACTATCTATGCTGAAAGTATTTCTCATCCATTTAACAGCTCTGTGCAAATTAATTATTTTCTCTATCCCTCTCTAAACCTATCTATAATAAGGTATAATGATAGTACCCACCTCATGAGGCTCTTGTGAGATTTGCAGGTGTTAATACATATCAGACACTTTAAATAATGTTTTGCACATATCAAATACCCAATGGATATTGGCTCAACAAATATTAGCAGCAAATAATATTATTATTACTGCTTAATAAATTGAGGCACAGTAATTTATATGGGGAGATTTATCCTTTCTTCTCTCCCCCATCCAGCAAGTAAATACAAAAAGCATTATTGACATGGACAAAACTGTAGAGACATTGGTTAAAAGAATATGCTTCTTATTTAAGAGTGATTTTAAAAAAAAAAAAGACAAAGTCTACAAAAATAGGTTTCTGTTATTCACAAATATGTTTCTGTTATTCACTCTATAGAAAGAGAGTTTAGCACTAATGCATAACTCAGAAAAGTTTTTCTGTTGCCAAGGACTGAAAAAAATATGGTGTGGACACCTGACTTCTTGGTGATCTAATTTAATACAGGAGTAGAATTCCCAGAGTTTGGGGATACTAAATGCATGACACCGTCTGTTCCAAACACAAGAAGTCTGAAGTAGACTTGGTTAATTGGAATCACTTCCAAGTTGAATATTGGTTAAGTGAGGAACGAATGTTCTGTTTGTTGACTGAGAGATACCTACAATGCTTAAAATACTATACATTAAAGCATTAAGTCTAGCATTTTGTCAATAAAATGTAGAAACCAAAATCGTTTTCTTTCTATGAGATTGAATATATTTTCTCACATCATTTGTTTTCAGGAGTGCCTGTGGGTATAGCCAACATTTTCCTGTGAAATGAGCTTTAAATCTATTTAATTACTTGCCACATTACATAGATGAGAAGATTTTAAGCTAAAGAAAATTTAAGGACAGATGTTATCAATAGATCGTCCTAACTGCCTCTCCCACAAAACCAAAGCAAAGACAAACAAAAAACCCTCTGGAGGCTTGTAGATCAGGCGAAGATTTCAATAGACCTGTATTCTGATTAGGTTCCTGGAGGGGGCTGGCTCTGAAAGGTACCACTTGGGAAGCAAATGGACTGACCATTCGGAATGTTAGTTGGGGTTCTTTAGAAAAACAGAACCAACGGGTGAGATCTGTAAATATGAGATTTTTGAAGGTGTCTCGTGCAACTGTGGAAATGGAAGTATCCAAAATCAGTAAAACAGGCTGTGTAGCTGGTGGCTCCGATAAAAGGTCTGGATGAACTCCACAGGAGAGGCTTTCTGGCTGAAGAAGCAGTGGAAGAGTCTCTCTTCCTCCTTAAAAGCCTTCAACTGATTGGATTATCTCATTGTGGGAGACACAGCTTAGTTGAGCACAGATGTAATCAGCCACAGATGCAATCAGCATCATATATTATGATGACATAATATACCAGCCTTCAGGTTTATCAGCCAGCCACAAAATCTCCTTGTAGCATTGGTCAGGTCAGTGCTTGCCTGACCAGACAACTGGGCATAATCATTTGGCCAAGTTGACAGCAGAACCTAACCATCATACCACCTAAATGCTTGGAAATGTCCTCTAAATAGTATAGTTTTGGTATTGTCATTGTTTGATCATGCTAAATTGTTCCATTTAGCAGTATTTTACTAGCATATATTCTGTCATCACACTAGAAAATGCTGTTTATCATGATTTTTCTATAATTAAAGGTCATGAACTGAATACATTTAATACACGTACTAAGTTGTTTAATATGTTTAAAAGATCAGGATGATATAAGGAACATAGTATGTTTATTTAGGATTTAAAGTGATATTTCAAATTTATTTTTGAAATAAAGTGTTCCTACCAGAATAATTAAAGTATTATGAATGATCAGTGGAGGCTGAGGAAAGTGTTAATTTTTTTTCCTACTGTTTCTAGTTGTGCTCAACTCTACTTAGTATCAAGGATGTGTACAGATCCTAGCCCTGGATTCAGACATAATAAGGCTTGGACTTTTAGCTCAGCTTTACATTTACTTGCTGTGTATTTAGAACATGTCATCAAATTCTCTAAACCTCAGTTTCACCTCATGACAGTATGGGGATTAATAGTATTACAATGTTCAGAACATTTTTGAAAGTTCTGTTTGAAGTCCTCTGACTTTGGGAGATGAAAGAATCTCACTGTGGATAAGATGTCAGGACATACCTAATTGATTTGGGTTCAGAAAGCGAGAAAGGCTTGGCTTGAAATGTTTGCCAAATCTGACATTATTTCACTACCAATACTAAAAGGCTTAGGGTTTACCGATATTAAAAGGTTTAATTTGCTAATAATTTCAAAGTTTCTTGCCTTACATAATTAAGTTACAACCTTTCTACATAGGCCTTAGGGGAAAAAAAAGTTTCCAATGTAATATAAGCTCCAATTTCAGCTGTTGTATTCTGTAAGGGGGTCAGAGGTGGCTCTGCTCTGAGAGACAGGAGTGAGGCTGGGCTGACGGTGTTTGGGGTGGAGGGGACAGAGCTTGTTAGAGAGCTTCTTTACCAATAGTACCTTCCCCTATCACCCTGGACTCAGGCTTCAAACTACTGCAAATGCAGGTTCTTGAAAGGCTGGATTGTCCAGGAGCTATTAGGAGCATCTCATCCATCTCTAGTCATCAGACAGAAGGATAATGGCTAGACAATGTCCTACACCACATTAAAAAGTTGGTCCTTGTGGGCCACCACCTTCATTAATTTACTTTTTGCTTGGCTTTCTCTCCTAAGTGCGTGCTTATAATTGTACTCAAGTCTATGTGATCATGGGTAAACTGTGGAGAGTTTCTGCTAAGTGGTTTTCTGTTACTTAATTCTTCCAGGAAGTTCTAAAAAGCTGTGTTCAGCAAATAATAAGCCAAAGAGTTATTAAGAAAATAGGAGCAATGCACATAAAATGCCTAGCATGCTGCCTGATATTAGAAGTGTTCAGTTATTGTTGGTGAGGTTGCTATGTTCTTCCTTTTCTCTATGAACGGCTAGAATGATTGTCTAATATTTTGCCAATACCTACTCCTCCAGCAAGACCTCACATTGAGTAACATAGCTGTGTAGTTGACTGAAAAAAGTCCGGAGAGGGTATCTGATAGACTAACGTACGCATTATTTGAACAAATATTCCTCTTTAAGGAGTGGTGTATTGTCCTTTAAGTCTCTTAATGATAATTCCATTGAAGGTGTTAATTTGTGGAAAAAATTTAGAAAGGATTGGTCTATAGCATTTCAGTGATTCAAATGAGCACCAAAGTAGAAGGCTGTGTGGAAAAAAGTTCTGAAGTTTCATTCATGAACCCAAGATCAATTATCTGAAAGTCAGGCCTTTGAAAGTGCTGATGTTAAAATCTGAAGAAAAAAAATATGGAAAAAATATTTTGAGGTTAGCATCTTTTATTCTAATTCTGCCTTATCTCAAGATGTTAACTTTTCTATTTTACGATGGAATTTTAATGAATTACAAAAATAAAGAAATGAATGAAAAAGTATATTCTGTCCAAATAGTAACTATAAGAAGACTGCATTTAGTATAGGAATATCAGATACAACAGATTTCAAGTCATAGAAATTATCATAAATAAAAAAGAGATTTCATAGAAAGGCAAATTCATACAGAAGTCATAATAATCATAAATGTATTTTGCCTAAAGACAGAGAAAGAGATAATTCCAAAATCACAGTAGGAGATTTTAACACCTCCCTTGCAATTGATAGAACAATTAGGAAAAAGCAGTAAAAAATACTGACAACCTGAACAACCTCTCTACCAACTTGAACTGACAATTTTATAACTATACTCAATGTCTATTAAATGCAGATACTTTTCCAGTGCACGATGAAAGATATTCTAGGCCATATAACAACACTCATGAATTTAAAAGGATTGAAATAATACAGAGTATATTCTCTGGTAAAGTGGATTTGAATTTGAAATCAGAAACAATAAGGTATCTTAGAAACTGCCACATGTTTGGAAATTTACTATAAATAACCCATGGGTCAAAGGAGAAGTTACCAAAGAAATTAGAAAATATTTCTAATTGTATAATAACAAAATGAGGAAAAATAAATAAAGCTACTTTGGTACACAGTTAGAAAAGAACTAAGAAGGAAATTTATAGCTTTGGATACTTATATTAGAAAAGAAGAAAGGTACAATCAATGACCTAAGTTTCAACTTTAAGAAACTTGGGAAAGAAGAGTGAAGTAAATCCAAAATATGTAGAAGTAAGGAAATAAAGAAGTAGGGTAAGGATAGAGAAGAATCAACAAAATAGAAAACAAACAGCAGAGAACATTTACATAACTAAAATGTGTTTTGTTAAATAAAAAAATCAATAAAATTGATTAAACAATAGGTAAACTGATTAAGGGAAAAGGAAGGGATCAGAAATGATCAATGTCAAGAATGCAAAAGGAGTTATCACTTTAGATCCTACATACATTAGATGTAGAATTAGGGACTATTATGAGCAAGTTTATCTCATCAAATTGCATAATTTAGATGAAATTGACAAATTCCCCGAATAATACAATTAACAAAAACTGACACAAGGATGAAAGGAAAATCTGAAGAGTTCATAATATTCCTGTCTCAGAACACTGGGGAACTATAATAGAAATATTATCTGTCTTCTGTTCAATAACATTATATATAGGAAAGAGAAAAATAAATACAGTAGTAATATAATGTCAGATATATATGGAGGGATGATAGTTTAAGGGAAATAGTTGTACAGGGAGGACTCTGAGTTGGGAAAAAAAATAAGGACTATACATATGGATGACTTAAAATTATTACATTGTTAATATATAGAATCAAAACTCTTTGCTCCAAATAGTATGTAAATTAGTACTACTAGACCAGTAATCCCCTAAGTGATAAATGAAATCCCTAGGATGATGACTCTTCATCTTTACCTTGCCCAATATACCTATTATACTGATTTACACTCTGTAGGTACCAAGTGAATATTTGCTGAAATCATATTTGTGCAACGTGGCAAACAATTTCACTGTAGCAATATATTTGATTCTGCTATAAACAAAAGCTATTCTCAAGTGCATATACTATACATAGTATACATGTATGTATATTTTCATTCATTCATTCATTTAATAAATAGTTATTGAGAATTTAACTTATGTAAGCAAAAATCAAGATGCTGAGAGTAGAGCAGTAAATAAAACCAGATAAGCTTCTTGCTTTTTTGAAGTGCATATCTCTATGAGGAAATCAAATAATAAAAATACAAGTATGGGAGACCCGGGTTCCATTCCCAGCCCATGCACACCCTCCTCCCCCACCTCCCCCCCAAAAAATTTAACAAATGGTGCTGCAATAATGAGATAGTCACATGGAAAAAGAATGAAATGTGACCTCCACCATACAGCATGCCAAAAAAAAAAAATACAAGTAAAAAACAAAGATAATTTTCAATAATGATAATGCAATGCAGAAAATAACACTGGGTAGATGTGACAGAGTGAATTGGCATGTGGCTACTTTAAAATAAGAGGCGACATTTGACCTTAAATCTGAATATGGGAAAGAGTTGATCATTGAACTGAAGGGAAGGACTGGCAGGGGAAAGCACAAGGCCTGGAGGCAAGAATGATCAGGTGGGTTCAAGGAAGGGAAGAGTCTGTGCGACTGGGCCTGAGAAGGAGAGAGTGACAGACGTGGCTGGAAAAGTAGGCAGAGAGCCAGATTACATAGGATTAGGGTAAAGACAAAACTTGACATATTAAGAAGTTTGAACTTTTATTCTAATTGGAATGGAATGATCTTCACCTGGGAAGTGATGTGATATTTATATTTTAAAACTATTCCTCAGGTTGTTTTATGGAGAAAGAGTTGCACTGGGGCAAGAGTAGAAACTGGGAGACTGGTAAAGAGATCAAAGTTGTTTTCTTTATGTTTGGCCTGAGCTGCTATGGTCATCTCTCTCAATTTTTCTCTCTCATTCACACACACATACACACACACACACACACACATACACACATACACACACATGCATGCACATGTGTACCTCTGAATATCCTACAAATATTAATTTCAAATTAGAAAATTGAGACTCCAAGGGGTTATGTTATATGCCCAGGATACATAACCAAGTGCTTGGAATGAGTCTAAATCCAAACTTCTTTGCAGTATGTTATTTCTGTATTGTCCTAACTATATATATATATATATATATATATATATATATATATATATACACACACACTCATGTTGGCACATATATATATATGTTTTCTTAGCTACATGTATGTATACATTCATGCACATGAATTTAGCATCAAATAAATAATCCAGGTAACTCTAAGCTTCCCTTTATGTCATGCCAATATTTAGGACAAAGAATGGAAAATGTCGTTTTTTTCCAAATACCCTGAAGTCTAAACAATTGGCTTTCCTTAGAAGAAGAATTTAACAATCATTAATAAATACTCAGAATTGTAAACATTTTCATTTAAATGGTTGCTTCAAGTAGATATGGTGAATGTACTTTATTAAAGTTAATTAAGAAATTACCACAATAGACCTATTTATCATGTTTTTAATGGGTCATTGTGTTCTACCCATATCCATTAAATTCTGCAGTTTCTCTAAGATTTCCATACTGAATCAGTATGACCTTGGAATGTAGAGTTTCTGAATATTAGCTTCATCCTTTTTAGCTTCCTAGACAAAAATATCTCAAAAATATATTTTTTTCCATACACCAGAATTTATAATATTTGTTTTGGGGTTGTGACTATTATACAGGAGTGTGTTTTTAAAATCTGGACTAGAGGTTAAAAATGTGTGCATCAGACATACAGATCAATTTTAATGAGTATTTCAGTCTTTTTAAAAACTTGATAGCATATTCATTTCCGTACTCCATTAAATAAAGCATGCCCTTTTTATTGACTCCTTTGCACAGGAATTGTATGTATAAGAATAATATGGAAATCAAGGACAGCTGCAAAATAAATCAAAGTCAGAATGCTGAAAGAAGTATAACTTGAGATGCTTCTGTAAAAAAAATGAAATGACTAATAAATCAACTCATGGTTGTCTGACATTTCTACTGATTAATGCCAGGGTTCTCTGGGGCATACTAATAGGATAAACAAGGAAAAATTGAATTTTTTGACATAAGATGAGGTCAGTTTAAAGATATACTTGCAGAAGCCTTATCACTTAATCTCAAATATTTGCAGCCTAAGGAAGAAATTGCTTCAATGTGAATTTTTTACAGGTAAACACAATAGTTTTTATATCATTGCACATCATCGACTTTCATTACTTTGAATATGGCAAAACAAAATGAATTCTAACTTTTAATTACAAACATCTAATTATTTTTATGTTTAATTAAATGGAATATTTTCTAGTGGTGTCTTATAGTATACATTTAGTTATGAAAGTGCCTGAAATAATATTATTGAGAAACATAACATAGCATCAGTCATAAAGTGTCACAGTTGACGAGAAACTCGCTGGAAGCCATTCAAAGGATTTCTATATTAACTTTTGTTATGCACACTTTGAATCCATAAATTTAATGGAAGCACAATTTAACAACTGAACTATGGTTTTATAAAGCATTATGTGGTTTATCATTAATGGCAATTATAATGCGCTGTGTCTGCTTATCTGACTAAGAGGAAGGTGTTCATTGAACACAGAAACTACATTTAAGAACAGTAAAGATTTTTTCTGAATTCAGAACATTGGCCACTCTCCCAACTGGGTCAGGGACCTCCTTGTAATAAGACAAGCTCTACTAATTATATGTTAAGAGATATCAGGAATTAAAATAAGTTAATAGAAAATAAAACAGTATTTAACAGGCTATTCTACCAGGCCAGTCTCACGGGCACCTCAGACTTAACAAGTCTTAGAAAGTATTCAATCCTCCACACATTGTTCCTGCGCATGCTTTCTCTCTCTCTCTCTCTCTCTCTCTCTCCTGTATTGTCACACAGTTAGAAACCTCAGTCTTCCTTAACTTCTTTCCCATCTTTATCTTCTCCCATATCCAATCAAATTGAGCTCTTGAATTTGTTTTTTCCTCTCTGATGCCATTGTTTCTCTTCTGAGACACTTCCTTTTTACAATGGGTTTACACTCAAAGGAATGGAATTGTTTTTCAGAACATGATTTTTTTGTTATGTTTAAGGAACTTCAAAAATTCTTCTCAAATGTATTTTCTAGTCCTGCTGCCTATCTTAATCAGCCCTTTTCTGACCTTTTTCACATATTTCAGCCACGTGTTGTTTTTCTTGCTTCTAGATCTTTGCACATCCTGAAAGATCTCCCTGTTTGTCTGCATTGTGAAATGTTCATTATTTAAATTACTTCATATTCTTCTCCTCTGTAGCTCTTTAAATTGTTACTTGATGTCTTGCTTGTGTATTTTGTAAAGCCTTTTAATGATACTTTTGTATTAATTATCCCATTGTATTATCATTTCTTGGTTTACCTTCCTGTATTTTCTGTACTCAGAGAAAATAAGTGTCTTATTCAACTTTGTGTTCCAGAGCCTAGCTTAGCTTTTGCCCTGTTTAATATACATTTATTGATTTGAAAATTAATTAGCTGTTCTGGGTTGTAATTCTGACTTTATGCTAATATACTATTTGAATCTAGACAGGTCAATAAACTTTGCTGAGTATTTGTAGAATAAATGATGGGACAAAACCAAGTTCTCAAAATTTACCAAGTTTGCCTGCAAACTTTATTAAGTCTGTGCACAAAGGAAACCTAAGAAAGAAGCCATGGATCTTTCAACAAATGCAATTTTCTCAGACTAAACCATAGATATTCAATTAAGTTGGTCAACAAACCAGGAATGTGTTTTTAAGATTTACTGATGAGTCTGATTCAGGTCATCCATAAACCACTTTGAGAAACATTGGGCTATATCATCTCTAGGGAGACATTGAACTTAATATCTCATTAAATATCATATGAAAGAAATTTGGTGATTATATTTTGAAAGATAAATCGATGCATTCTTAAAATATTTATACCTTCTCAGTATGCAAGGAAATCAGACAGTGTAAACTTTTCTGTTAGGGAGGTATTACCAACCTGTTATATGTTTAGTAAAATTAATGGTATCCAGATGAACATATAATAAAACAGGAAATCTTCTGTCAAAATATTCACAAAATCTGAGAAGAGATAAGAACAAATTCTTCTGTAAAACAGAATTACTCAATTAGTATGAATAAAGATTTCTTTACTAAATACCAGAATAAACAAGGTAGAGACTAATTCTCATAGCTTAAAATGAATGGTTTTGTGGCTATTTCATAAAGATAGATGGAGATGGATAGATTGATAGAACAATAGTGATATAGAAGAAACAAACTGCTTTATCATTTAGGCTGTAAACTTAAGGAAGTCATTACTAATAGAGATGGTAACAGGTTAAAAAAAGATTTTTCAATCTGTTTAAAAAAAGATTACTGCAGAATGATGTTAGCTTATGAAATATCTAGAATGTACTGTTGTGAGGCTGAGCATATTTGGTGTGTGAATGCTGACTTTTGAGGTCACCATCATATCAGCAATAATTACAACCCACCAACCTGTCAAACATACAAGAAAACCAAGATCAGACATAGTGTATATTACCACTGGCTTCTAATTGAAGGACTTTTTCCCAGAAGAACATGTATCAGAGATGGAAATTCTAAGTAATATGGATTGTTGATCTAGTAGCAAATGATAAATGCTCTGAGGGATTTCACTAGAGAAGGATCCTTTCTGTACCAAGTCAATGTCACTATGAAATCCTCAAAAGCATTCTTTAAAATATCATTAATTTTCTTTTTATGAAAAAATAGAAGCAAATATAGTTTTTTTGTTTCTGTTTTTGTTTTTCACATGGGCAGGCAACGTGATCAAACCCGGGTCTCCGGCATGGCAGGCGAGAACTCTGCCACTGCTCCACGATGCCCACCCAGAACCAAATATAGCTTTAAAAGAGACCTGTGAATAACAAAAATTGAAAAACACTCAGAAAACATAGGACTAGGAACTGAATGGAATTAAAACCTCTTGTAATGAGCTGGAATTAAAAAAATAATTGGCATAGGACAAGAGGTTACCAAACTTTCTTGGTTTGTAGAGTGTTTATTGCCTCAGTATACTTTTCATGGTTTTCCAAGGCAGAAAGAAAGACCTCCAAGTTGAAATTAAGTTTTCAGACCCACACAATTTAATTATAGTAGTTCACATGTGTTAGTTGACATATGTCTTTGTGTTTACATTGAAAATTTTAAAAATAGCACAGTTTTTGAGAGTTCACTGTCTCGCCCTGGGGCATCTTGACATACACTTTGGGAACTGTAGGCATATATAGCATGGCTTCCAACTACTTACTTCTATAGCACTCTTTACAGCTCTATTAGAAAATAGGCTGATGAAATATGAATACCGGCAGGTGGCTGTTTCTTTGATGTTATAATGTGAACTCCTCAAGGATAGGGGACTTGCCTTATCTCAGTGTGCTCACCTTCTACCATAGTGTCTGATACAGAGTGGATGCTTATAAATGAGAAATGGGATGGAATGTTTAATTCAAACTTTAGAAGAGAAGAGCAGATAAAACAAAATGGCATATGAGCTTAGCATATGAAAGTCAAATGTCACAAGTAGTCTGGAAGGAACAAAAGAACAGAGGCATTGATATTCATAGGAACAGAGAGAAAGAAATTGAGGCAACTATTGGAATAAATATAAAGGTGTCCACATAAAGGTGATGAGATATAACATTCAAGAGAATTTGAGATGAGAAGTCAGTTGTAAGAAAATCTATCAGCAAAATATTGCAAGGGAATGTATATGGATATGAGTAAATTTTGTGTTAAACATCTTTATGTATTGACTTATATAAAAGTGAACATTAACCAGATTTTCTGCAAAGTTTGCCTTGCCATATGGCTTCAATCCATTCACTTTCATTTCAAAGGATTGAACCCGATTAAGATCAGGATCTGATTGGAATGCCAACATGTTGCAATTTATTCTATGCTCTATGTGATCAATGTAAATATGTTTTAATTTTTTTTCTGAGACTGAGTTCTGATCTCGGTTGGAAAACATGAATAATTTAACAAAAATAATTTTGCTTTACTTCTTAAGAAATTCCCACAGTTATAATTTAATTGCTTCTCATCTTCTATTTAAAAATTAAAATTAATGGCTACACCACTGCTATGTAATCTCAGACTAGTTTGTTAAAGATTGGTTCCTTAAAAGTCCTGCCTAAATGCCATCTTACCTTAATTAAATATGTGTTTACATTTGCTTTCTGAGAATGATTAATTTACCTGAGCAGACTTTATGAGCTCAGATGGTATACACACATTTAAAGCCAAAGTTACCAAAGATTCAATAGGTAAAAAAAAAAAAAAAAAAGTTCAATTTATGGATATCTACCCACTAGTATGCGTGTTACTCAACTGTGATAATAATCAAGAAATAATTCTACAAATATTTATTGAGAGACTGCTTTATACTAGTCCTTTGCAAGATACTTGGAATATAATGTTGAGAAGAACAGACCTTTCTTCTTAGATTTTTTTTTTTTGTATGCTGTATGGCAGGGGTCATATTTCATTCTTTTTCCATGTGTGTATCCTGTTATTATAGCATCATTTGTTGAATTTTTGTTTGTTTGTTTTATCCTTCTTTGTTTGCTTGTTTATTTGTTTGGGGAAGTGCATGGGCTGGTAATAGTGGGGTAATAATCCCACATGGCAGGTGAGAATTCCACCACTGAACTTGTACCCCCTTTCTCTTAGATCTTGACTTGACATTCTATTGTAAGGCCCAGGTATAAATCATATACAAGTGCACCTCAGAGACATTTCCAGTTTGGTTCCAGACCACTGCAATAAAGTGAGTATCATAATAAGGAAGTCACGCATTTTTTTTTTTTTGGTTTCCTAGTACATAAACAGTTATGTTTCCACCATACTGTAGTCTTTAAGTGTACAATAGCATTACACCTAAAAAATCAGTGTACATAACTTAATAGAAAAAAAATCTTATTGCTAAACATCATCTGATGATTATGACTCAGAGTCATAATCATTTTGCTGGTGGAGGGTCTTGCCTCAATGCTGATGTCTGCTGCCAATCAGGTTGCTGAAGCTTGAGGTGGCTGTTGCAATTTCTTAAAAACAAGATGACAATGAAGTTTGACACATCATTTGACTCTTCCTTGAATGAAAGATTTCACTGTAGGATGTGATGCTGTTTGATAACATTTTGCCCACAGCAGAACTTCTTTCAAAATGAGTCAGTCCTCACAAACCCTGTCTCTGCTTCATCAACTAAGTTTATGTAATGTTTTAAATTCTTTGTTGCCTTCCCAACATTTACAGCATCTTCAAAGGGGGAAGATTCCATCTCAAGAAACACTTTATTTGCTTATCCATAAGAAGCAACTCCTCATCCATTAATCCTTTATCATGAGATTGCAGCAACTCAGGCACACCTTTGGGTTGCACTTTTAGTTCTAGTTCTCTTGCTATTTCCATCAATCAGAAGTTACTCCTTCCACTGAAGACTTGAACTTCTCAAAGTCTACCATGGGATCAAACTTCTTCCAAATTCATGTTAATGTTAATATTTTGACCTCTTCCATGAATCATGAATATTCCTAATGATAGCTAGAATGGTGAAACCTTTCCAGAATGCTTTCAGGTGACTTTGCCCAAATCCATCAGAGGAATCCATCCATGACAGCTATATCCTTATAAAATGTATTTCCTCAACCATAAGTCTTGAAAGTAAAAATTACTCCTTGATCCATGGGCTATAGAATAGATGTTGTGTAATCAGGCATAAAAATAGCATTGCTCTCATTTCACATGTCTATCAGAGCTCTTAGGTGACCAGGTCCATTGTCAATGAGCAGTGTTATTTATTTCTGAGCAGTGGTCTCAACAGTGGGCTTAAAATGTTTAGTAAACCATGATGTAAACAGATATGCTGTCACCCAAGCTTTGTTTTTCCATTTATAGAGAACATGCAAAGTAGATTTAGCATAATTCTAAAGGGTCCTAGAATTTTGGGAATTATAAATGAACATTAGCTGCAACTTAAAGACACCAGCTGTGTTAGCCCTTAACAAAAGAAACAGCCTGTCCTTTGAAGCTTTGAAGCCATACATTGACTTCTCCTCCCGAGCTACAAAACCCTAGATGGCATTTTCTTCTAATAGAAGGCTGTTTAATCTACACTGAAAGTGTGATGTTTCGTGTAGCTACCCTCTTCAATTAGCTTAGCTAGATATGCTTATTAACTTGCTGCCATTTCTACATCAGCACTTGCTGCTTCACCTTGCACTTTTATATTATGGAGATAATTTCTTTCATTAAGCCTCATGAACCAACCTCTTCTAGCTTCAAACTTTTCTTTTGCAGCTTTCTCAACTTTATCAGCCTTCATGAAACTTAAAAAGAGTTACAGCCTTTCTCTGGATTAGACTCTCAGCTTAAGGGAATGCTGTGACTGGTTTGATCTTCTATCCAGACCAATGAAACATTCTCCATATCAACAATAAGGCTGTTTCACTTTCTTATAATTTGTCTGTTTGCTAGAGTTGCACTTTTAATTTCTTCCAAGAACTTTTCTTTTGCATTCACATGTCTACCTGCTTGCACAAAAGGTCTACCTTTCAGCCTATCTCAGCTTTCGACGTGCCTTCCTTATTAAGCTCAATCATTTCTAGCTTTTGATTCAAAGTGAGAGACTGTGACTCTTCCTTTCCTTGAACACTTAAATGCCATTATAGGGTCCTTAACTGGCCTAATTTCAATATTGTTGCCTCTCAGGAAGAGTGAGGCTAGAGGTGAGGGAGAGCTGTGGAGAACGGTCAATTGAGCAACCAGAACTTATACAACATTTATCAATTAAGTTTGCCATCTTATATAGATGCAATTCATGGTGCCCCCAAATAATTACAATAATAACATCAAAGATCACAGATCACCATATTAGATATAATAATAATAATAATAATAATAATAATAATAATAAAGTTTAAAATATTGTGAGAATTACCCAAATATGACACAGAGACATGAAGTGAGTATAAGCTGTTTGAAAAATTGCATCAATAGACTTGCTCAATTCAATTTAAATTTACAGATATCATCAATGCCTAGAAGGTGCCGGACATGATACTGTGACATTTTTAAACATGGGAATTTGGCATACATTGGAAGCTTATATGGCTTCTCAGAAAGGTATTGATAATTAAACTAGAGCTAGGAATGACCAAGTGCTAATTGCATGAGGGGAGAGAAGGAAATAGACTCCAAGAAAGAGAGATCATTGCCTATAAAAGGCCTGTTTTTGGGGACATATGATTGGTATGGAGTTCTTAAATGGGGCCAGTGAGGTGAATGGGATGTAGAGAATCTGTGGAGGAGAGGAAAGGGAAGCTATAGAACTGATAGGAGCTGTACCATGTAGAGTCTTGGAAGCCATGTTGAGTTTTGTCTTTGTGATAACAGTAATTGTAAACTATTGAAAGGACATATATGACATGGTCAAATTTACATTTTGAAAAGATCCAAGAGTGGGATCGGGGTAGTAGAAGGTGAGAATGCAAACTGATTTTTGGAAGACTAGATAGCAGGCTATTGCAATAACAGAAATGGTAGATGATTGTAGACTGGATTAATACGGCCTCAATGGAGATGGAAAGAAGTGGCTAGATTTGATATATTTAGGGATAAATATTGGCAGGGCTTTAAATGGAGAAAGAATGAGCAAGGAAGGAGTACCCTGTATAAACAGATAGGTAGTGGTCCCATTCACTGAGCTAGAGAGCACTTAAAGAAAATTAGATTGAGGGGAGTAGGTGGGAAGAACTCTGCATATATTGCCTTTGTGACATCTGAAAAGAGATATGAAATCAGAAGTAGGATAGATAGATCTAGCATGGAGATACCAATTCATGAATTTTCTGCTACATATATTTTGTTCTATATTAGTGATTCAAATTTTTGTCAGATTCCATAATGAAAATGTACTTTCTTATAATGTTGGACAAGTAATGTAGTCATTGTTTTTACTCCAGTTGTAGCTTAGAATTTTACTACACAATCTTTGTAATAGAAAAGGCTAGAAAAACATTTTCATATTACTGTATTTTAAACTTCTATTTAAATGATGGTATTAATCTTACTATTTTGTGACATTCTCTTTAAGCATAAAATGAATATCAAAACTTGCATCTCAAAGTTTATTAAAATATTTCCCAAATAATTTGAAATAACTTTCTGCAGTGTCTAACAAGTCTCCCTAAATTACAAATATCATTATATTTTTATAGAAATGATTTGAAATAAGAATTAGAATAGTTTTACATAAAATACGCCATGCAAAAGAAACACTACAATACACATAAAAATATTTATTGAATACTAATTCTTCCCAAGAGTTTGTGTTATGTTTGCTCATATACTATAATAGCCAAGAAAACTGTTTCCTTTAATACTACTTTCAACTTGGAAATATATTCTCTTTGGCCACTAAGAGGCAATAGCAATTTTTAACAGCTAATGCATCAATGATAAATCTTTAATATTCATTTAATATTAATTTTATGAGATAATATCACCATTTATAATATTGCCACTTCTGTGCAACCAAGTAATGACATCATCTAGTGATACCAGCTGGCTACTTAGATGGCCTCTCACAGCTGGTATAGGTGACACCATATCTAGGGCTGATTTGGTTATGGGGATCACCATCAGCCATATTAGAGTTATTTCTAAAGAGAAAATGAGCCCAAAGTCATGGAGTCAGAGAAACTGATTACCATCCTCAAACATGTCTGATATCAAAGAGAATGCTGCTCAATCTATTAACAGGAGAAACAGTAGGGGCAAGGACATGGGGCTATTTGCATCTGCTGATAAATTTATCCCTTCTGATTCCAAAACATTTAAATTAAAGAAAATTATAATCATAAAAGTTTTGTGAGTTAAAGTCTGAACAGTGTGGCTTGCTGGACTGAATAATGTCTTCATGTCTATGATTGTTAGAAGCAGTGTTTACATATTTGAATGTTTGCATGGATAGTATCTTCCTAGAGAATTCAGGATTGTTAGAATCAAGGGGTATAATGATTGCAAATCATTTAGGGGATGTTTCTTATCCTAAAAATTTCAATTTAGATTTTTCTTGTTTGATTCTATAAAATGTAAAAGCAACTGGGAAGTTTGATATAGCTGCCTGGAATTCCTAGTTCCATGTTGTTAGATATAGCTATGCCCTACTTTTTCTAAGCCCCACAGGGAGTGTTTCTGATGGAAGTTACACACAAAACAGAATATACTTATAAAGATCACTATTGTGATCTGTTTTTATAATTGATCATAATTCATCACTCACAACCATTATTCCTTATCTGTTTTAAAGGCTTCATGTATTTGGACACAATCATATTCTTTAGACTATTTCCTGAATACTTTAATGTACTTAAATTTTAACATATGCCTGTATACATCCATTTTCTGACTATTCCTTAGGGCAGATCATTTTTACAGACATCTGCATTTATCTTTTGTTTGAGATTTTTAAAATTATGTTAAATTTCCATGGTTAACTCCAAGTTCTGGCTGGAACTTCACATTACTCATTTTACTCTTTTGTACAGACATGCATCAACATTCTCTGATGATTTCAAAACAACAGTAAATTTCATCACCATAGGCCTCTGTATTTTAGAGTTTATGGTATAACTAGAGGAGGTATAGGTTATCTGGAGGATTGTTGGTAAATCAAATGAGGAAATCAAAATGACTAAAGGCCAACCTCAGTAATGCAGAAAACAATTCCTCTTATTAAAAAACAGTTGTGATAGCCTGATATGGGAGAAGTAGCATAGATTATCAAAATGTCAAGACTTGCATCTAAATCCTGGTAGTAATATTTGTTAATTGTGTAATTTTGAATAAGTAACTTAATTTCTCCAAACTCAAGTTTCCACCACTGATAATATTTAACTGACAGGTTTATCATACATATTAAAGATAATGCATATTAAAATACCTGAACTAGCAATTGGCACTTGCAACTACTATAATTATGATTGATTTAATGAATGATATATTATAATAAAAATAATAAAAGTAAGTCCTTAATTCAATTACCTTAAATGGGTAATTCAGTTAAAGGAGCCATTTGCTTCTAGATTGATAGATGGTCTTGAAATAAGAGAATGTGTAATGTAAAGATGATAGATTGTGTTAATATTAACTTTATTTTTATTACAAAATCTCTTTAACTTAACTGGTTATGGTACTTACCTCATCATTCCCTAACTGCTGTTCTCAATTATTTCCTTTCTTTGGATTAGCTAATAATTTTCTTGGCCTCTTCTTGTGGATTTTATGAGATTAAACCAAGACCCAGTTCATGAAAAAATAAGACGGCAAAGTAAGGTCTTATACATGGAATCTGTATGACAGATGGTCTTGCACTTTGCCTCAGATTCAGGAGCATGCTTCTGTGTAAAATACTTATAAAATACTTGCTGAGAAGGTGGATGTTCTAGTCTGCCAAAGCTGCCAGACAGCAACACACCAGAGATGGATTGGCTTTTAATAAAA
Organism: Tamandua tetradactyla; assembly: GCF_023851605.1. NCBI lineage: Eukaryota > Metazoa > Chordata > Mammalia > Pilosa > Myrmecophagidae > Tamandua > Tamandua tetradactyla. The sequence continues at coordinate 127,714,788 of NC_135327.1, read as the reverse complement.
GGGAATTTATTTAGTTAAAAAGTATAGTTCTTAGAGGAAAGGCAGCTAACTTTCATCTGAGGCTCTCTCTTACATGGGAAGGCACAGGGTGATCTCTGCTGGCCTTCTCTCCTGGCTTCTGGGTTCCCATAGCTTTCCCCAGGATGATTCCTTTCTACATCTCCAAAGGCCTGGGCTGAGCTGTGAGTGCCGAGATGAGGTACACTGAGCTGCTTGGGCTGTGCTACGTTGTCTCTCATTTAAGCATTCATCTAACATCAATCATTGCAGCAGACACTCCCTCTAGTTGACTGCAGATATAATCAGTGACAGAGCAGCTTCACATGCCATTGGCTCATGTCCACAGCAGCAGAACTGGGCACCTTCACCTGGCCAAGTTAACACCTGAACCTAACTACCACAGTAGAGATGCATTTTTAGTTTATCAGTAAAAAATCAAATGTATTGGTAGTCATTGTTTCCAAGTGCAAATCATTTTGCCTCCTTTTTGAATTATACAAAATAGCTGTTCATACATCATATAATTAATAACCATGTCATATGAGCACTTCATAATTATCCAGCCACATAGTGGGACTACTTGAAGCACAGTATATGTGATGAGAACGTGGAATCACTTTGGTTAGTACAAGATCACTGAACAGGCCATGTGGAAGACACTGATAGGAATCAAGTTTTCTTACCCAGCTTATTAACATGACTCATGGTTGCTAAGCGGGGGTGATCCTAGGGTTCACTTCAGCAATATGTTGGAGCTGATTTATATTGGCTTGCAAAAGCTGGTTTTCAATTTTTAGGGATATTGTCAAACAGTTTCTAAACTATTCCAGTTTAACATTGCCCGTTGTGTCAGTATTTACACCACATGAATTGCAAAGTGCCTCCACTCTTCCCAATAGCCCAGAGATCAAGTTGCTAAAATTTTTTTTGCACGTCTATTTCACTTTCACAGTTTCGATACTCAGCAATTGGTGAATAGTGGCTAACCCTCAATCAGTATGGAGGTATGTGGAGCTCAGGAGGTGATTGAAAAAACCTGGCTGCTGCTTAATTAGCTAACACCAGAAGCAACTAGAACTCTGATGAATGTATATTTGTTCTTTATTATCAAGTTTTAAGTGACAAAAATTAAAATAAAACTGTAGGAAACAATTCTGTTCTAGATACGACTCCAGTTAAAAATTTGCCACTGAAGCCAGAAATAAGCATTTGGAGAATGAAATAGTATTTTCCAGGGTATCAAAACTTGGCTATTCTAGGCTCAAAATTGTGATGTTTTCAGTTTAAAAGCCTATTTTAGTGGATACTGTGAACTTTTAAAAAAGTTTTAATGCAGGTGACAAAAAAATAAATTTTACTATTACTACCAAGTGACTTAATGTAGAATTGTATCCATTAAGGTAGTATCATGAACTACCTATTCTTGTCAATCTCAAATGAAAGGGGATCATAGTTTATTGCCATACAAGAAAGCATGAAATCAGAATCTTAAAATGAATCAATACTCGTATGGTATAAAATAATCGCTCGTGTGAAACAAAGTCACAACATTTCCCATCTGCAATACATCGAAGTGAAAAACTGGCAAAATACCAATGCTTACCTTGTGGGTAATAGTTTTACAACTAATTCCTCTTATCATAAGTGCATGATCCTTGGCTTTTTACGTCTGAAAATCAGAGTCAGTGTATTACATCATATGCCCATCAAAACTCATATGATCTCCTGTTCTTCCTTGAGATTATTTACAATTTGACAGAAAATATAATGCTGATTTTTAAAGGTGCATTAAATATTATCCGCTAGAGTATTATTTATTAAGGTTTTTCAGTAAAATGTCTAGTAAGTTTTATTCCTTTTTAGTTTTCAAAAACAGTGTTTGCTTTTAATTTAACAAAAGCTTGTTGTAAAAGTGAGATGATAGAAATGACCAGGGACAAATGAAATAACCCCTATTCCCACCCCTTCTTAATTCTTACCTTTCTTAATTTTTATCTTAGTGCTTTTAATAACTTCTATATCATTTCACATTGCTGCCCCTTGAAATGTATTAAGGTGGAAGCGCACTATAAATTTTATTCTTCAAATGTAGTGTTTTACTTAAAATATCTATTATTGATATCACTTTTGATCAATAGATACAGATTTTTCTCACTGTTCTTAATGGCTACATAATGTATCAAAAAAGGGATGTATCAATTTCCCCTACTTACAGAGCTTCAAATTGTCTTTCATGTTTTTTCTCCTCTTTGAGCAATGCTATGTTGAACATCTGTGTGCATGGGTATATATATATATTTTTAACTTTTTTTACTGTATAAAATATCATATATATAAAGCAAAGAACTAAAAAAGCAATAGTTTCCAAAGCACTCTTCAACATGTGGTTACAGGACAGATCCCATAGTTTGTCATGGGCTAACATACGATCCTCTATTTTTCCTTCTAGTTGCTCCAGAATATAGGAGGCTAGAGGGCTTAAATATTTTTTTATCATCACAATCAACTTTTTTTGTGAAAAATAAAACATATATACAAAAAAGCCTAAATTTCAAAGCACAGCACCACAATTAGTTGTAGAACATATTTCAGACTTTGACATGGGTTACAATTTCACAATTTTAGGTTTTTACTTCTAGCTGTTCCAAAATACTGGAGACTAAAAGAGATATCAATTTAATGATTCAGCATTCATAGTCATTTGTTAAATCCTATCCTCTATGTATAACTCCACCATCACCTTTAATCTTTCCATACCTCTCTTTAGGGTTGTTTGGACTATGGCAATTCTAAATTTTTTATATTGGAAGGGTCTGTCACTAATAAGGGGTAGGGAGATGGAACCTATCTGATGTTCTGGAGAGAGTAGGCTAGGTTTCAGGACTTAGGTGGACTAGGGACCCATCTTGAAGTTGTGGGTTTCTGTAACTTGTCAAATATTATAAATTGCCCTAGGTGTTCTTTAGGATTGGCTGGAATGGTCCTGGTTGCGGGTTGGGAGGTTAAGATAGGATAGCAAGGTCTACCTGACGCTTATGTAAGAGCAACCTCCAGAGTAGCCTCTCGACTCTATTTGAACTCTCTCTGCCACTGATACTTTATTAATTACACTTTTCCCCCCTTTTGTTCAGGATGGAATTCTTGATGCCACAGTGCCAGGTTTGGATTCATCCCTTGGAGTCATCTCCCAGATTGCCAGGGAAACTTTCACCCCTGGATGTCATATCCCACGCAGGGGGAGGGCAATGATTTCACTTGCAGAGTTGGGCTTAGAGAGACGGAGGCCACATCTGAGCAACAACAGAGGTCCTTCAGAAATAACTCTTAGGCATGCCTGTACGTAGTATAAGCTTCTCCATTACCTACATAAGCTTCACGACAGTTAGTCTCATGATTGAGGGCATGGCCTATTGATTTGAGTGTCCCTAAAGTTTGATACAGTATCAGGAGATTCCCTGATGGTAAGGTTAAAAGTTCCATATTCTTCCTCCCCTCCTCAGGGGACTTTGCCAATACTTTTTGATTATCTGATTGCTATACTCTAGGATTTTTCCAGACATTACAATAATCTATACAAGATTAAAGGGCCTCTTTCTTATTCTGTGCTACCTGTGTTTTAATTGTTCAAATGAGCTATCTAGATAGGTTGAATTATATTATGCACTACAGAAAATTTCAGTTCCAGACCAAATAAACCTTTTTTCCATTGGTCTCAAAGAGTATGTGTGGTTCTAAAATATAGACACTGTCTTCCTTACTCCTATATTCTGAATTACTTTAACCCCAACTTGTTCAGCTTAATTCTTATCTCTACAAATCAGCTTATTTATCTAAAACAACCTCTCAAAGCCCAGAAATAATAATCACCACTCTGGAATTAATGTGTCTGCTCTAAAAGCTTACAATCTAGGAGACTGTTTCCTTATAAGCATTTTCTAAAGGTGACCATACCATTGTTGTTCTTTTGTTTCTGGCTCATTTTGTCTCACCAAATGTCCCACGTGTTCATTCACATTGTGGCATGCCTCATTACTTTGTTCCTTTTTGTAGTAGCACAGCCTTCATTCATAAGTATACACCATCATTCACCATTCTATTTCTCTGTTAGTGCATCCCTCAGCCACCTGCATTCATTGGGCATCATGTAGGAGGCCCAAAGTCCATAGTCCATCAACATTCTCAATTTTATATAATTTCATTGTTCCCAAGAGAAAGAAAATGAATAAACACACCCAGGTCAAATAGGAAATCTAAACCTGCTCTTAACTCTTGTCCCTCACCCCATTATTTATCTCTGCTATTGCTGTGGTAGCGCTGATGGTTTCCTTCTGAACATAACTCATAGCATGCAATAGCAGTTTTCCCCTTGTACCCCAGACTTAAACACTCTTTATGCAAGAAACATATCTTTGAAGTAATTCTCATGAGAACTAATTCATATTTCTAGTGTGAATCAGTGGGACACATAGGTCTATATAACCCCTTTCAATCTTGTTCATCTTTAATATGATAATATTACTTCTAGACCCGCTAGAGAACCACACTCATTCCTATCTATTCCCTTACATTGGAGTTCAACCTCATTAGCTAATGGTTCACCCATCTCTAGCTTCTATATATCTCTAAGTCCCTTATATTCTGTATTTTAAGCCTCTGATTATACCTTTATGCTGGTTATGAAAGTTTAATCATACAATATCTATCCTTTTGTGTCTGGCTAATTTTACTCAGCATTATATCCTCAAGGCTCACCCATCTTATCATGTGCTTCAGGACATCATTTTGTCTTACTTTTGCATATATTCCATCAAATGTATATATCACATTTTGTTGATCCACTCATCTGTTGATGGGTATTTGGTTTATTTCCATCTTTTGGCGATTGTGAATAATGCTGCTATGAACATCGGTGTGCAAATGTCTGTTTGTATCATTGCTTTCAGCCCTTCTGGGTATATACCAAAAAGTGCTATTGTTGGGTCATAGGGCAACTTCACATTTAGTTTCCTAAGGAACTGCCGAACTGTCTTCCATAGTGGCTGCACCATTATACATTCCTACCAGCAGTGCATAAGTGTCCCAGTTTCTCCACATCCTCTCCAACATTTATAGTTTCCTGTTTGTTTAATAGCAGCCATTCTTATAGGTGTGAGGTGGTATCTCATTGTAGCCTTGATCTGCATTTTCCTTATAACCAAAGAAGTTGGACATCTCTTAGTGTGCTTTTGAGCCATCTGTATTTGATCTTCAGAAAAATGCCTATTCATATCTTTGCCCCAGTTTATAATTGGGTTGTTTGTTCTTTTGCAGTTGAGTTGTATGATTTCTTTGTATATACAGGAAATCAAACCTTTGTCCGATATTGATTTCCAAATATTTTCTCCCATTGAGTTGGCTGACTCTTCATCTTTTTGACTAAGTCTTTAGAGGTACAGAAGCATTTGATTTGGGGAAGTTCACATTTATCTATTTTTTTCCTTTTGTTGCTTATGCTTTGGGTGTAAAGTTTAAGAAGCTACCTTCTGTTACTAAGTCTTGAAGATGTTTCCCTACATTTTCTTCTAGAAGCTTTATGGTGCTAGTTCTTACATTTAGGCATTTGATTCACTTTGAGTTAATTTTTTGTAAGGTGTAAGATAGGGGTCCTCTTTCATTCTCTTGGCTATTGATATCCAGTTCTCCCATTCCCAATTATTGAAAAGACTGTTTATCCCCCTTCAGAGGATTTGGGGACCTTGTCAAAAATCAGCCAACCATAGATTTGGTGGTCTATTTCTGCACTCTTGATTTGATACCATTAGTCAATGCTTCTGTATTTGTGCCAGTACTATGCTGTTAGGACCACTGTGGCTTTATAATAGGTTTTAAAGTCAGGGAGTGTTAATCCTCCCACTTTGTTCTTCTCTTTTAGGATGTTTTAGCTACTCAGGGTCTCTTTCGCTTCCTGATGAATTCAGTAGTTAGCTTTTCCAAATCTTCAAAGTAGGTTGTTGGAATTTTGATTGGCACTGTGTTGAATCTGTAGATCAATTTGGGGAGAACTGATATCTTAACTATATTTAGACTTCCTATTCATGAGCAGGAAATATCTTTCCACCTATTTAGCTCTCCTTTGATTTCTTTTGGCAATGTAGTTTTCTGTGTATAAGTCCTTTATGTCCCTAGTTAAGTTAATTCCTAAGTTTTTGACTTTTTAGTTGTTTTGAATGGATTTTTTTCCTTGACTGACTCCTCAGCTAGGTCATTACTTGTGTATAGAAATATTATTGATCTTTGCACATTAATTTTGTATCCCACATCTTGCTGAATTTGTTTATTACCTCAAGTAACTTTGCTGTAGATTTCTCAGGATCTTCCAAGTACAGTATCATATCATCTGCAAATAATGAGAGTTTTACTTCTTCCTTTCCAATTTGGATGCCTTTTATTTCTTTGTCCTAATTGCTGTAGCTAGAACTTCTAGCAGAACATTGAAAAATAGTGGTGACAGTGGGCATCCGCACCTTGTATCTGATCTTAGGGGAAAAACTTTCAGCCTCTCTCTATTGAGTACGATGCTGGCTATCAGTTTTTCATATATTCCCTTCATCATATTGAGGTAATTATGTTTGATTCCTATCTTTTTGAGTGTTTTTATCCGAAAAGGGTTATGAATTTTGTTGAATGCTTTTTCAGCATGAATAAAGATGATCATGTGATTTTCCCTTTCAATTTGTTAATGTGCTGTATTACATTAATTGATTTTCTTGCGTTGAAACATCCTCGCATTCCTAGAATAAACCCTACTTGATCATGGTGTATAATTCTTTTAATGTGCTGTTGGATTCAATTTGCTAATTTTTTTGAGAATTTTTGCATCTATTTTCATTAGGGAGATTGGGGTGTAGTTTTCCTTTCTTATAGCATCTTTACCCGATTTTGGCATTAAAATGATATCAGCTTCATAAAATGGGTTAGTTAGAGTTCCTTTTTCCTTAATTTTTTGGAAAAGTTTGACCAGGTTGGTGTTAGGTCTTTCTGGAATACTTGATAAAATTCCCCTGTGAAGCTATTTGGCCCTGAGCTTTTCTTTGAAGGAGGATTTTTGATGATTGATTTAATCTCTTTACTTGTGATTGGCTTGTTGAGATCTTCTGTTTCTTCCTGTGTCAGTATAGCTTGTTTGTGTGTCTCCCAGAATTTGTCCATTTCATCTAAGTTGTCTAGTTTGTTGGTGTATAGTTGTACATAGTATCCCCTTATGATTTCTTTTATTTCTTCAGGGTCTGTGGTAATGCACTCCTTCTCATTTCTGATTTTGTTTATTTGCATCCTCTCTCTTTTTTACTTTGTCAGTCTTGCTAGTGGCATATCAATTTTAGTGATTTTCTCAAAGAATCAACTTTTGGTTTTATTGATTCTTTCAATTGTTCTTTTGTTCTCCCATGCATTTACCTTTGCTGTAATCTTTATTTCTCTTCTCCTGCTTGCTTTGGGGTTAGTTTGCTGTACTTTCTCAAGTTCCTCCATGTTTGCTGTTAAGTCCTTGATTTTGCTCTTTCTTATTTTTTAATATAGGCATCTAGGGCAATAAATTTCCCTCTCAGCACAGCCTTTGCCACATCCCATAAGTTCTGATAAGTTGTATTCTCACTTTCATTCATCTCCAGGTAGCTACTGATCTTTCTAACAATTTCTTCTTTGACCCACTGGTTGTTTAAGAGTGTGTTATTTAATCTCCATATATTTGTGAATATTTTCATTCTTTGGTGGTTATTGAGATCCAGCTTCATCCCATTTTGATCAGAGAAAGCGCTTTGAATAATTTCAATAATTTTATATTTAAAGAGACCTGTTTTGTGCCCCAGTACATGATCTATCCTGGAGAATGTTCCATGAGCACTAGAGAAGAATGTTTAACCTTGTGCTCTGGGGTGCAATGGCCTATATATTTCTGTTAGGTCTAATTCATTTATCAAGTTTTTTAATTTCTCTATTTCCTTGCTGATCTTCTGTCTTGTTATTCTAACTATAGAGAAGAGTGGTATATTGAAGTCTCCTACTATTATTGTTGAAACATTTATTGCTCCCTTCAGTTTTGCCAATGTCTGTCTCATGTACTTTGGAGCTCCTTGACTGGGAGCATAAACATTAATAATTGCTATATCTTCTTGGTGAATTGACCCTTTAATTAGTATATAGTGTCTTTCTTTGTCTCTTACGATGTCTTTACATTTAAAGGCTATTTTATCTGATATTAGTATAGCTACTCCTGCTTTCTTTTGGTTACAACTTGCTTGGAAAATCTTTTTCCATCCTTTCACTTTCAATCTATTTGTATTCTTATGTCTAAGATGAGTCTCTTGTAAGCAAGATATAGCTGGATTATGTTTCTTAATCCATTCTGCCAAACTGTATCTTTTAATTGGTAAGTTTAGTCTGTTAAAATTCAAAGTTATTACTGAAAATGTGTTTCTTGATTCCACCATCTTATCTTTTTATTTTATTTGTCAGATCTATATATTTTTTAAATTACCCTTAATGGTACTCTTCAATTCTGTGCCCTCCTCTAGACCTCCCTTTCCTGTCTTTTTTTTTTTTTTTTTTTTTTTCAGCTGGCAGAACTCCTTTTAGTATTTCTTGTAGGGCCAGTCTCTTGTTGACAAATTTTGAAGGACCATTTGGCTGGGTACAGAATTCTTGGCTGGAAGTCTTTTTCTTTCAGTGTATTAAATATATTATACCACAGCCTTCTCACCTCCAGGGTGCTAGTTGAGTAGTCTGAACTCAGTCTTATTTCATTTCCTTTGTGTGTAGTAGATTGTTTTTCTCTTGTCACTTTCAGGATTTTCTGCTTCTCTTCAACGTTTAATAGACTGATTAGTATGTGCCTTGGGGAAGGCTTATTTGGATTTATTCTGTTTGGAGTTCTTTGGGCTTCTTTGACTTGTATATTTATGTCCTTTATGAGGGGTGACCCGTTTTCCCCCATTATATCCTCAATTACTCTTCCTAGCCCTTTACTCCTCTCTTCTCCTTCTGGGACATCAATAATTCTTATATTTGTGTGCTTTGTTTGGTCTATCATTCCCCTGAGTTCCCATCCAATTTTTTCCATATTTTTTTGCCATTTGCTGTTTTGAATATTTGAAGTCAATTATCCTGTCCTCTATATCACTTATTCTTTCTTCTGTCTCTTCAAGTCTGGTGTTGCGTGCCTCTAATATATTTTTTATTTGGTCAATAGTGTCTTTAATTGCCGTGATATCTGCTATTTTTCTATTTCTTCTTTCACATTTCTCTTTATGTTCTTCTACTGTCTTCTTGATCTCCTTTATTTCATTTGCTATCCCACTTATTTTATTAAGTAGACTTGTATGAACATCTTTGATTAGTTGTTCCAGCATCTGTGTCTTCTCTGGTGTTTTAATTTGGTCTTTAGGCAGGGCTATATCCGTCTGCATTGTGATATGCTTAGTGATCTTCTACTGTCTTTGTGGCATGTAAATATCTTGATTGATTTACTTTGGGAGTTGATTTCTTTCAGTAGTCTAAGGCCTTGTGTTTGGGGGATGCTTGTACAGCAGGGAGCAGGGCACAGGGTGGGCACTGAGTCTAGTGATTTGCTTCAGGGCAGGTATGGGCACAGGTTGGGGATGTTATGCTGATCCTTGTGAATGTGGGTGCCCAGCAGCCAGTGAGGATGTAGCTGTGTGGGTGCACCAGCCTGGCAGGCATAATACAGGTGTGCGCTGGAGTTATGCATTGGGGTTATACAAAGGTATGAGGCCCTTTGTGCACATGAGTGTATATATTTTATGTGTTGATGTTTTATTTCTATGAAAAAAATTCCAGAAGAGTTATTTCTAGGTGAGTTTTACATTTAATGAATTTTACCATATCCTTTTCAAATAGGTGTAAAAGTTGATACTTTCACAATTAAACTTGAAACATTTTATTGTTGCTGACCAAAGAAAAGAGAACCCACTTACTGATTTTTTATAGTGATTTAAATATAGAATTTTATCCATTAATACAGCACTATTAAATGATTATAGAATCAATTTCTCTGCATAGTCTCAAGAACTGGATTTCAGTGTGCCTGTTCATTTTCACCAAACTCAGAAGCACTTGTATTTATTGTACTCTTTAATATATACCAATCCAATAATAAGAAAAAAATGATATTTGTGTCTGCTAGCAAGTTTCAATATCTTTCAGAATATCTGTTGACCATTGTGAATTTGTTTCTGTAAGTTGCATGAATAATTTCTTTGCTTGTTTTTTTATTTTCTTTTTTTCTCAGAAATTAGTGAGAAATTCCTTTGTTATTTTAATTAATATATTAAATATATTAACCATCTGCAGCATAATGACAGCGCAGACCCTGGTATCAGACGCCTGCATTTAAATCCTGAACCCAGTAGCTTGTTACCTGTCTGACTTTTGAGAAAGTGTCTTACCTTTTCTGTGGCTCATTTTACTCATCTATAAAATGGAGAGAATTCCAATACCTACCTAATTGGGTTGTTTTGAGGATTAAATGTTAGCTATATGTTATGGGTTGAATTGGCTACTCCCAAAAAAGATATGCCGAAGTCCTAACACCCAGTACTTGTGAAGGTAACCTTATCTGGAAACAGGTTCTTTGCAGATGTAATTAAATTAAGCATGTTGAAATAAGATCATCCTGGATTTGGGGGGGGGGGGGCATACTTAAATCTATTCACTGGTGTCCTTATGAAAGAAAGGACAAGGAGACCTGAGGCACACAGACATATACAGAAGACCATGTGACCACTGGACAGAGATTTGAGTGATGTGTCTGTAAGACAGGAAACTTCAAGGCTTATAGATGGTCACTAGACACAGAGAGAAGCATGGAATGAATTCTGCCTCAGAGCCTCTGGGAGGATCCAGTCCTGCTGACACCTTGATTTCAGACTTCTGGATTCTGCAGAAGAGAATAATTTGCTGTTATTTTATGTCACCAAGCTTGTAGTAATTTGTTTTGACAGTCTTTGGAAACTAATACACAGTTAGCCCTTCGATTTATTCTCTCCAAGATTTTCTCTTTAGACTTTGGAATATCTCACTAACTTAAAGCACTTGCATTTTGTCAAATATGTCTATTTTGTTTTATGGACTATGAGTTGTCTGTCACATAATGATCTCCTCCATTCCTAAATTATCTTTAGGTAGCAAAAATTATGTTTATAATACACACATATATATAATATCTATATGAGTGTGTGTGTGTGTGTATATATATATATATATATATATATATATATACACTCATCTACATACGTATCTATATTCAGCTTTATCTTTTCTCTAAATCTTTAGCTGTAAATTACAGGATAACCAAATTCAGATATGAACTGATTTCCACTATTATAGATTTTGAAAGTAACTGAAAATGACTGTTCAACATTGCAATTAAAAAATCCAAGTCAACCAATAATGTTTTATTTTATTTTATTTTACTTTGCGCCATTTTCACTCTCACTCATTGACAGCCTCCGTGGATGTGATAACATTAAATGATTTACAGAGTCTGGTTCTGTGTCCTTGGCTGGAAGCACAGCTGTCCCACCTCACCCACAAGGGACCCATCTCTTCTGGCTGTCCTATCTTAGCATTGCCTCAGCATATAACCCTCAAATTTAGCCCAATTCATGCTTTTACAGGCATATGGAATGGCAATTTTCAGGTTTTCCCAGAGAACCTAAAAATTTTCCAAAATCACCTTTGGAAATACCACATTTTAAAAGAACATCAGAAAACAGCCTAGCCTTCAGTCACCCACATTTGAAAGGACTGTTTGTACTCTCATGCTTTGCTATTACTTGGTCTAAGACCGGACCATGTTATTCAGGCTTACTTAATTGTGATTAACAAAAACATTGATTTCATCTGCAGCATCAAAACATAGTCAAAAAAATATTGCCCAAAATTCTGATGCAAATTGCTTATTAAATAAGACATAACAATTTTATGATGTATTGTTTTTATAAAGTTGAATAGATCTGCATCTTGTGGTACACATTTGTAAAAGACATTTTGGTTGTGATTTCTATAATGCAAGCTGTCAGAAGGATGTTCTGTCAAATGAATGAATGTGACATTATTTTACTCAAAACCATGCCCTTACTGCATTTACCTCCTCATCATCTTTATAGCATCTAGTTATCATTTTTACTTGACAGACACTTGGAGTCCTGTTGCTGAACTCAGCAGTTTCTTGTCATATTTCCTCTACCTCAGGTGCTCTCATTTCTGCATTTAATTCCAGAATCTAGAAAATAATATTTAATGGCCACTTATGCCAAACAATAAAGTTGGTGGAGTGAATTTTCTCTCTAGATACTCATTTTGAACTTCTGCTCAAGTCTAATAAGAATAATATTAACATTAAAAGTAAACTAACTTGCATTTGAACTTTCCAACAGGAAGCAGAGTTTTGCATAAATATTATTTTTGACTGGGACTTACAAATATTTTTCTGTAAGTCATTGTTTTTCCTTTACAGCCTCCATCCTTTTCTTATTTTCTTCTTACACAAAGGATTGAATACTTAGACTGACACAAAAACCCAAAGACCTGTAAATTGAACTTCTTGCATTGAAGATAGTAACACTAGACAAAAGATACAAATTGAAATTCCAATCTGATGGCACGGTCATGGGTAGCAGAGGATAGGGAAAATGTTCTGTCTATGTTGAGGTGTAATTTGCCACTAATTGTCCAATTTCAGGACTCATAATTGGCTTTCTTTTTATCCTGTACAGTTACATTTTCACAAACATAGACAAGCTCCCACTAAAAACTTGGTACTTGTCCTAAAACTGTTCTTTACACACCTAGTTTCACTCAGAAATCTGTGCCCTATCCCCAGGGGATATGACTCACATGACTTCCACAGGAAGTGATATTTATTAGCCTGGACCTCTCCCTCTGTGTTGTTTTCTCCAATATTCACTCTGTCTTTCAGGAAATTAATTGCTACCTTCAGTGCACTTACTATGTACAGATCAAACCATGCAGACCATCTGGGGAGAGAAAAAAATCAGACCCCAGTTCAGTGTCTCACACACAATACACATATGATAAGTATTTGTGAATGTATGAATAATGTAGATGGATTTTTAAAGACTAGTTGTTTGGAGAAATTCCCAGACAATAGTACTGCTAAGGAAATGGTCACATCATGGAAAGGAAATAAAGGAAACTGAAGAACAAATGGTAGAAAAGGATGAACAAACACTGAGTAATTTTATCTCTCAGCTAACAGAGTACTAAGAAAATACAACTCATTTCCAGATTCTGCAATTTTCAAATAGTCATATGACCTACCTATTTTAACAATTAAATCAGCATTTTAAATTTATGTTATTATTATTATTATTTATGTATTTATTTATTTGCTGTGGGAGTAGAGAAGGCAGTCAGTTGCTTTCTTACAGGCTGGTCTCTATACCCACAGACCTTCAGTAAGCCTTCCCTGCAATTCTCATCCTTTCTCCTCTGTCTCTCTCTCCCTCCCTCCCTCTTTCCTACTCTCCCTTTCTTCCTTGCCTCTTTTCTTCCTTCAACAGCTTTTTATTGGACATCTATCACATCAGACTCTGTTGTGGCATTGAATCAGATCAGTCAGTGCAATGGAAAAGACCTCTGCCCCATGCAGTTCATGTCCTAGAGCAAGAGACAATGAAAACCAAACCCTTAAATGCAAACGATTTGATAGTTATCATTGCTTTAAAAAATTAAGGTAGGGTGGTATGATTCTGCTCAGTGGCAGAGTTCTTGCCTGCCATGCCAGAGACCTGGGTTCGATTCCCAGTGCCTGTCCATGCCAAAAAAAAAAAAAAAAACAATTAAGGTAATGAGTTAGAGACTGATGGGTTGGGGGTGATATTGAATGTTAGATTAGGTGGTCATGGAAGACCTTCCAAGGTATTTATTGAGATGTGACTTGAATAACAAGAAGGAGCCAGTTGTGTGCAGATCTGGGACAGAGGGAGAGCATTTCACAGATACGACTGTGCTGGAGGACAGGGGCCCTTATGGTTGGAGTACAGACACTGACGGTGGAAGATGAGGTCAGAGGACTGGGCACGGACTCAGTCCAGTTGAGCTTGGAGGTCACTGTAAGGTCAGTGCATAGCAAATGGATTGCTTTAAGGAGCAAAATGCTAAGATCTTATTTTGCAGTTTGGCTGCTGTGTGGAGAAAGGGCTATTGCGGAGCAGCAATGGAAGCAGGGAGATAAGGAGGAGGTGATTGCTATGACTAGGTTGAAAGGATGAGGACTGGGATCAGGCTCCTCTCTAACATTGGTGGATGTGGAGCAAGATGGAAAACAGAGGATCCTGACTCACCCTCTTCTCTGCTCACTCTGGACCTGTGGAAGGAGCCTCACTCATGCTGCCTTACAAAATGGGGTTAGGATTAAAACATGGCTTTTCTAGGGTACATACATCCTTTCTCACTGTGGAAGGAGCCTCATTCATGCAAGTGAACACACCAGCCATTTGGACAGCAGATTCCAGGGTACCTTGACTCTGGAAAAGCATATAGAAATAGGGTTGTGGGCTCTTGGAGGGTGTGAACACTTGGCCTCAAAGATTTCTTGCCCTGGTTGCTTGGCTATAGGGGAAGTGCTGCTAGCATCCACTATGTATGTTTGTTTGGAGGTAACATCATCAGGGTTGATGAAAATAGACAGTGTATGTCCTCTTAGCACTTATGATGTAGCAGTCAAAGTAGATACAAGGTCAGCGGGAAATTGCCTGATGAAAATTAATAGCCCACTATTAGAGTAAAGACAATCCTTCCTGCCTCTGGTCCCACATGTTCACTTCCTGGAGCGTCTTTGTTGATACGACACTCAAATAGACAGTGGCTGAACCCCTGTGAGGAAAATATACACCATCCAACCTTCAGAGTAATGGTCGATAAAATATATTTCCTTAGCCTAAATGGGATGGAAGGTCAATAAGCTGTCACAACCAGGTTGAATCTGACCAGGTATGACTAATTCCCTGAAACCAACTGGACTGCTAAGCAGAGGGCAACAGAAGGAAAGCTAAAGAGACAAGGAGGCCCAGAAATAGTTTGCAAAAAAATAACCAGGGACTGGAATTCAGAGCAATAGTAACTGTTCCTACCAGGATTGGATAAGGAAGTTGTGCTTGTTTGAAAGGATGTATGTACCCTAGAAAAGCCATGTTTTAATCCTAACCCCATTTTGTAAGGCAGCCATTTCTTCTAATCCCTATTTGGTACTGTATGTTTGAAACTGTAATTAGATCATCTCCCTGGAGAAGTGATTTAAACAAGAGTGGTTGTTAAACTGGATTAGGTAGAGGCATGTCTCCACCCATTCGGGTGGTCTTGATTAGTTTACTGGAATCCTATAAAAGAGGAAAGATTTTGGAGAATGAGAGATTCAGAGACAGCAGAGCAGAATGGCATAGCCACGAGAAGCAGAGTCCTTTGGAGATGAAGAAGGAAAACGCCTCTTGGGGAACTTCATGAAACAGGAAGCCTGGAGAAGAAGCTAGCAGATGACACCATGTTTGCCATGTGCCCTTCCAGATGAGAAAGAAACCCTGGCCATGTTCACCATGTGCCTTTCCAAATGAGAGAGAAACTCTGACTGTGTTCGCCATGTGCCTTTCCACTTAAAAGAAACCCTGAACTTCATCAGCCTTCTTGAACCAAGGTATCTTTCCCTGGATGCCTTAGATTGGACATTTCTATAGACTTTTTTTAATTGGGATATTTTCTCCACCTTAGAAATGTAAACTAGCTACTTATT
Source organism: Tamandua tetradactyla (assembly GCF_023851605.1). NCBI lineage: Eukaryota > Metazoa > Chordata > Mammalia > Pilosa > Myrmecophagidae > Tamandua > Tamandua tetradactyla. The sequence goes on along the minus strand of NC_135327.1, from coordinate 127,698,983 downwards.
ACCCTTTTTAAAAGTCATTCTGTTTCTGGTATATTGCATTCTGGCAGCTAGCAAACTAGAACAGAAGTCATAACCCTATTCATTTTATTTTTAAAACATCATTAATTAATTTAACAAATAATTTAGTGAATGTTAGGCACAATGCTGGACTCTGAGGAATATGGAAGTAAATAGAATTGACATTGTTTCTGCCTTCATGATTTTACAGTTTAGTAGGGCATGGAAGGGTAGTGTGTGGGGTGTATAAAGAGAAGGCTGGAGAGAGGTAAGTGGGAGTCAGATGGTAAACGGACACTAAAGGAAGCAGCATGGGTGTGTGTGGAGTGGGGCTGGTTGGGGTCAAGTTGTGATAATTTTCAAATGCGTGAATGTAATATTGATTCAGTTGCTTGATCCTGTACTGTTATTGGGGAAAAAGCTCCTTAATTCTCTCTCTGGATTGAGAAGTTTAATGCCTGCATTTGCAAAGAAACTATAGTTGGAGGATTAGATTAAGGGACGCTAAATTCAAGAATAAAGAAAGCAGGGGGCGAAGAAGGAGGGTCATTACAAAAATTAATCTGCACGAGGTGTGCAAATGAAGTAAACAACAGAGGCACTTGCCAAGACTCTGTCCCAGGAAAAGAAAAATGTTGCAGAGTTTCTGGTGAGAGGTCAATTTTCAGGCCAGTGGGTTTAGTAACATCAAAACAGCATTAACGTACCACCCCATTTCATTGACTTTATGCTCTTTAGGGTGCTTCCTTGCCTTGTTGGCAAGCAGTAAAATTCACTTCTATTATTAGAAAAGCAAACTTTATATTAAAGAACTGCAAATAAAAACATGTGCTGAAATATGAGGACATTTTGAAGCTGCTTAGGTATGGTAAATGATTTTAATTTTATCTTCATAATTACTGTCACCAGGTTTCTACCTATATAGCTTTTTAATTGTTCAAAGATCATAAAACAGAAAATTTAGCATAAGTTTGAGAAACATCCTTTATAGAACAGCATAATTTTATATTGATATCATCACCGTAAAATGATTCACAAAAAAACCCCAACATCTTAATGGCTTTTACTTTCCACTTAGCTGATTATTATTTTTACTATAATATATTACGCACTCTCCAACATGTTATGCCACTCCTGATAAATAAACACCCTGCTTTTATTTAAAGCAAACATTTTAGCAATCTGACTTCTACCAGGCTTATCTTGATGATGTAAAATAAAGAAGAGGGAATTCTGGTATTAGGTCAAGGAACAAAGGAAGGTTTTATTCCTCTGGGAGAAGTCAAAATCCACACTTGTGACTCTCACAGTTTATGGTTCTTTCAGGCCAAATAACTCTCTTTGGGCTAAATGCATTGCTGGGTCTGTACTCAGGAAACCACTTAAATGTGTGTATGTGTGTTGTGTGCGTGTGTGTTAATCAAAAGGAGAAACCAGAGTGTGAATTTAAGTTTCTCTATGTTTAAAGATTAATCTGCCAGCTATAAATTTTAAAAGTAAAAGTATTCAAAACAACCCATGCTCTTTCCTGAGATCCGCACCTGTTTTTGAGAGGCAGCACTGTGGTGGATAAAAGCAGGGTCTTTGGAAGAAGAAAGTTTCAGTCTTGCCATTTATCAACCAGGTAACCTCATATGAGTTACTCCTTTGTATCTTTGTGTTTTTTGCATAAAATTCTGTGAAGGTCAATCGAGTCAATATATCTATATCTATATCTATATCTATATATATATCTATATATAGATATAGATATAGTGCTGAGAACAGTGCCTGACCCAGGAAGTGTCATATAAATGATTATGTCTATCATAGGAATTATTTTTTACTGCCTATTATGCATCACCATTGGGTATTTCCAAAACACCTAAATTTACTGTGTTCTCAAATTAACTCATCATCACCCTTCGCCTCCCAACCTCCTTATCCTCTGTGTTCTCTACAGCCACTGTTACCAAAGCCAATAACCTTATTTTTGCCCAAACATCCACCCCACTCAGTTCCTCGACAGTTCCACCAGTTATGCCTCTCATAGTGCTCAAATGCACCACCCTCATCATTCCAGCTGGCAATACCCAAGCTAGACTCAGCATTTCTAGGCTCAATCATCATAATAACCTCTTTGATGACATCTACTTCCAACCTGAAGGCCCTTCTATTACATCCTTCACACTATGCCCAGAGCAATCTTTCTGAAATAATAATCAGGAAAGTACAATCCTGTCACTAACTTCCTTAGAAATCCTTCTGTGGGTCTCCATTGGTTCGGAAGAACATTTCAACTCCTTGATGTGAAATACCATTCACTCATACCCTAGGATGAATTTTCCAGTCACTTCTTGCTTCCCACCCACCTACCTCCTGCTGGATCCCACCCCTCCATTATACACCTCCATATAACCTTGTCTTAATCAGTATTGAAATGAACACTTGAATTATTAAATGCACTGTGCTATACATCAAGTTTTTGTGCCTTTGTCTGTGTTGAGGCTCTGTCAGAATGCATTTCCCATCCTCTTACTCATGCACCTGTCTGTTTTTGAATTACCTTCAGGCACAGTTCAGGCAGAACTTGCCTATGAAGCCTTCTTTGACTCCAGTCCATCTTTCACCTAAAAAGAGAGCTAAGGATTACTCTTCTGTGCTTCTTTAACAGCCTGTCTCTACAATCTGGCATTTGTCATATTGTTTTGTGATTTCCTGTAAATATTTTTATTTCTTCCACCTGACTATAAGTTCCTTGAGGGAAAATTACACCTTATTTATTTTTGTTTCAGGGTACATAGAGTAGAGCCTGATATGCAGTAGGCATTCCATTAGCATCTATCAATCAGGGAATAAAATAGCCTGAGAAAAGTCAGGAAATTCCCCGGTTAAAAAAAAAAAAAAGATAGGATGCTTAAAATCATCCCCTATTTTTCCTCTTAAATGGACATAAATCAATTCTTTATTTTCCAAATTAATAGAGGTGAGTAAAATCAATACTAATTTAAAGTGAAATATAGTTTCAAAAATATATTTAGGGTGCATAGATGGTTCAGGGTAGAATGCTCACCTTCCATATGGGGGACCCAGGTTCGATTCCTGGACCCTGTCACCCCCTCCCCACCAAAAAAAAATACATATATTCAAACTTTATGCTCTTTTTCCATTTTATGATATTTGAAGTATTCACTTATGAAATAATAAACATACATCATCATAAGACGTTTGCTAAGATTAGAAATTGAAAGATGGGTTGGAGACACTGCTTTGACTCTGTTTTGTTCTTCCTTGTTATTTGATCTTAGACTAGGACTTTAACTTTCTAAGAAACACCTGAAAAAATGAACAGACAGGGTGGTGTGATGGTGGCTCAGTGGCAGAATTCTCACCTGCCATGCCAGGTGACCTGAGTTCAATTCCTAGTGCCTGCCCATACAAAAAACAAAACAAAAACATACAAACAAAAAATGAACAGTGAAGTAGTTCTCTATTTCACATAATTTTTGTGAAAAGTAAATGACATAGTACCTTTACAGTATGTAGCACAGTGTCAGACTTGAAAGTAAGCATTATTACCAATTATTATTAATAATTGCTCAACTGAAGTAAACATGTGCCTCCCTACTGGAAGTAAATTATTCAAAATGCCAGTTAAACAAGGCTACTTTCTCTCTACTTCATCCCCTTATAAGTAGCTAAAATTTGGCATTCTGGGAATCTTCCATATTTCAGATAGTCTTCGAGACTGAGAATACAAAGCTATATGAGATTGACTCTTTAGTCAAGGATTTCATAAGCTGTGATTTCAAAACAGTTCCTTGTGAAATGCATATTGACTACAAAAGAAAAATGGAGATATACCTGAAACATAAATCAAGCAGAAATTTCAACAGAACAAATGCTAAAACAGATGATCTATTAGGTATCATGCCATCTTAGAACTCTCAGGAAGAAGTGCCTCGCTCTTCAGATAATTATTAGGGAAAAGAACTGGTAGTGAACATAGGGGTGGACAATCAGGGAAGTACGTGTAGACTGGACCCTATGATTTATAGGAAAGAGGAAAATGGAAATTAGCTGTATGTAGAGAAAAGTAAAGACTAAAAACAAAGCTTAAAATATTATCCTTCTGGTTTGCTCCTGGGTTTCGGCACACACACACAAAATTGTCCTTCAAATTATTTAAGTAAAATTGTTATCATCAGTAGGGGAAGATCTCAGAATTCCATTCAATAATTCCTTCTTTCACCAAAATGTGCTAAGTACCCAGACACATAAAAGGTACTGGCTCATAATTTGTTGAATAGATATATGAGTGGATTTCTGGGTCTAGAGCAATGAATAAAATGGGCAACCTCTTCTCTCAGTGAGATTATATTTTAGGATTATTAGCACTGAGTATTATGGTCAATAAAACTATTAATTAAATGTTATTGGATAGTTTAGGCTTGCTGGCTGTATCATTGATGCAGATTGGGTTCTTGAGAGGCAAAAACTGAGACATAGTTTAGTTTTCAGGATATTTATTACAGGGAGAGTATCAGCAGGATTGGGCAGGGGGTTACATCGGGCTGCTCTACTGGCCTGAACATCAGCCTGGGCTGCCTACCTGCAAGGAACTCTGGACCAAAAATGACCACTCAGACTTGTCCTCCAATGGGCTACAAAGGCTGGGATTTTATTTCTATACTCAGTCATTAGGCATTTGCCATCTTGGGCAGATCATAACTTTGGTTGAGGAGGTTCTCTGTACCAGGAACAAGGCTGAAGGGACTATAGCTATCTACTAATAGCATTCCCTTAAGCAGGGACAAGTCTTCCCTATAGGGTTGCTGCCTAGCACAACCCCATGTCTATCACAATTGGTTAGAGAACCCAGAAACAGAACTTGGACTATCCAATTGGCTCAAATAATATTTCCTCACATAACTGAAAATATAGAGAGCTGGGTGAACTTTAAAAAGTGGTTTTGATTAGGGCTCACATCTTGATATTTATTTATTTGTGATTACTGTGGTACCTCTCCATCTGTTGACTTTGCTGTCAAGTTCACTTCCCTCATAGAAACAAAATACTGAATGAGAGAGATGTGTCTTCATATAACCATAGGATGTCCTGAACTTTGTCCTAATTTAGAGGTTCTCAAACCTTGTGTTTCTTTGTAGTGGGGGCTAATGCTGTGCCTTGTTGGATGATTGACTATCAACATCCGTAGCCTCTACTTTGTGGAGGCCTATAGCAAACCAGGGGCTTTCTTGTACTTATCTCTAATTCCAATACCCAATATTGGTGGTAAATATTATTAGTTCCAGTGTAAGTGATTATGCTGAGACTCAGGGTAGTTAAATAGCCACCCTATAAAGGGCACAGGCAGAATTAGATTGTCTGGTTGACTCCCAAGCTGATGTTCTGGTCTCTGAACCACATTAGCTTCACCTGAGTCATCCAAATTGGCAAAAATCAGGGTAGTCACAGATAGCCATGACTGTATCCAGCAGGGAATTAAGAAGCAGTTCAGACAATTGCTTGGGGTACCAGACCATTGAAAGAAAAAAAAGCCAAAATCTAAGGCTGTGAAAGTGTCCAAATTAAAGCAAGTCTGTAGAAATATCCAATCTAAGGTGTCCAGGGAAAGATACCTTGGTTTAAGAAGACCGATGAAGTTCAAGGTTTCTCTCTCAATTGGAAAGGCACATGGTGAACATGGTGATGTCTGCTAGCTTTCTCTCCAGGCTTCTTGTTTCATGAAAATCCCCCAGGGTCATTTTCCTTCTTTATCGCCAAAGGTCTCTGGCTGCATGGGCTTTCATGGTGCTGGTGGATTTTTCCAAAATGGTTCCCTCTTAAAGGGCTCCAGTAAGCAACCTCACCTTGAATGGGTGGAGACACATCTCCATGGAAACCATCTAATCAAAAGTTACCACCCACAATTTGGTGGATCACGTCTCCATGGGAACAATCAAAAAGCTACCATCCAGCAATATTGAATGAGGATTGAAGGGCATGGCTTTTTTAGGGTCCACAAATTCAAACTGGTATAGGGGACAATCACCAGGATTTCTTGCAGGGGAAAAGTATGGTATATGGTTGGGAAGATTACTTTGATGAAGCACTTTTCAAGAGAAAGAGCCCTCTGCAAGGAGCTTGCTAGAGCAGCTGCCATCTAGGTGAATGGGTGAGTTAACTACAAACCAAGTGTTTAGATGAGTGGGACAGTGAGGTATTGTCACTGACTGCCTTTCTTCTCATCACTGAAGGCAGTTCACTGAGATCTCTTTTAAGTGTATACTGAGCAAAAGGAACTGCTTGAGGGAGCATGATACTGCTATCTCAGCTAGCTGGACAAGAATATATACATGCTGCCACCCTATGTCTCAGGATTTAATGCTTCTTCATGGAAATAGCCACATATATATAAGGGTATTTTTGTATGGATGATACAATGAAGCTTAAGCATCAGAATCCCTGGGTAGCATGGGCTCCCTCTAAGGCTCTGGCAGGGCCAGCAATGTATACATTTAATGTGTTATGTTCCTATTACTGCTGTAACAAATTACCATGAACATAATGGCTTTTAAAACAATGAAAATTTAGCCTCTTACAGTTCTGGAAGTACACTATGGTTCTGGAGGTCAGAGGTCTGACACCAAGATATTGGCAGGGCTGTGTCACCCATGAAAGCTTCAGGAGAATATCCATGCCCTCACCTTGTTCAACTTCTAGTGGCATTCTGTATTCCTTGGCTTCCTCATATTACTCCAACTTCTTACTTCTGTAAGAAGTTTACATGGGATCTGTATTACATGGGATCCCTCTGATCTCCTGCCTACCTTATAAGGACACATAATTATATTGGGCTCACTCAGATAATCCAGGATGAACTCTCCACCTTAAAATGCTTAACCTCCTCACATTTGCAAAGTCCTTTTTGCCATATGAGGTATCTTTCACAAGTTCTAGGGCCCATAATGTGAAAATTTTAGGGGGCCATTTTACAGCATATCACAACATGATCATAATTTATGTACAATTTGTAGAAGGTACTTCACACACAATCAGTTGAGATGACCATCTCTTTTAACTCCTGCATCCCCTCTGTCATATTTCACCTCAGGTCTAGTAGCCTTGGAGTAACCTCAGGCATTTTGAGTTTCAATTAAGGGGAATTTGAATTAAGGATGCATTTGGCCTGGACTTAGTGGGCTGTATTTATGTTGTTCATAGACACAGCTACTTGTGGTTAAGTGATTGTTGGCTTCCCAGTGTTAGGCATGGCTTCCAGGAATAGTTCTACTATATCTTGTGCCAACTCTCCCAATACTGTGCCTTGAAGGTGCTGGAACAAAGGGCATATTGCAATAAGAATATGTCCTATGTTACCTGGAACTCTTAAGTGTATATGTAGTGAAAGATAATAAGGGCTTGAAGTGCATGCAGCCTGAAATCAGTCTATACCAAATTATTACAGTCATTGGGCATGTTAAAATTTTAAATGAAGGATTTGGTTCTCATTAACACCTGATCATAATTATTAATGAAAAACAAATTTCAATCAACCATACTAACACAGACTGGATTATCTCCTAAATTTTCATTATAGAAAATGATAGCAGCAAAATTTTATCATAAACAGAGATAATCAAGGAATATGCCACACAAAAAAAATTGTAGCATAAAAAAAAGGATTTTAAAAGTGCTTCAGATATTTCATTAATAAAAATATTGCAAATATCACGAAATGATCATTCTGGATTTTGTGATGATTGTGATATCTGTCAGCCTTTTAAAATGTATGTCTTGTGATTCTTCTCTCATTCTATATATTTACTTTTGTTTCTAAATATCTGTTCGGTTTTTCTTGAAGTGTATACACACACCTCCAAACTTCAGACCCCACACAATCGGGATCAATACTGTTAACATTTTTATTAGTCAGGGCTCATCCAGAGGAGCAGAACAACCAGTAGGAGATTTCCTATGTGTATGTGTGTGTGTATGCATGTATGTGTACATATAAAGAGATGTATTCAAGGAAGTTGGTTAGCGCAGGTGCAGAGGCTGGCTGAGCAAGTTGGAGTTCTCTAGGGCAGCTCATCAGGTAGTAAATATTCAGTGAAGAGAAAGCATTTGCAGACTAAGCCATAGTTTGGTGTCTTTTAATAAGAAGAGCCAAGCTCCTTTTAAGGGTTTACCTCATTAAGTCAGGTTAATCTCCTTAGCTTAAAGTCAAGGGCTTTAATTACATCTACAAAATTTCTTCACAGCAGCACACAGGTTAGTATTTGACTGAATAACAGGAAGAAGCTGTGTGCACTCATATCGGCTCTTGCTCTCCCTTCCTTTCTCATAGCTTAGCCTAACCAAGTTGACACATGAAAAACCATCTCAACACTTCTAATGTTACTAATTAAAGTTGTTCCTTCCTAGAACAATGAGAGTGGAAGACTGGCACTCCTTTGGGATGAATGTGCATTACCTTATTAGCTTCATTTTTGTCCCAGCTGGTAAATTCTTGCAAGTTGAAGCAGGTTAGCACCAGTAGTTAACCACGGGGGCTCCGACATGACGCGGTTTGGGTTCAGATTCAGTCTTCATCTTATTCCATCTGTGTGTCTTCAGACGAATACTGAACTATGATGCCTTTTTAGAGAGTTTATGCTAAAAAGAACTTTAAATGAGATAATCCATGCAAGGTGCTTAATCCAGTGTTGATGACAACGTATTCACATATTAGTAATTAACAGCATTTTAAATATAAACCACATAGTACCAGTTAATATGCTAGGTGCTTTTATTAACATCGCTTTACTTAATCTTTAGAATTACTCTTGAAAGATTGGGTGAATGGGAAAGATACTGTGAGCTTTATCCTTCTAAGGTTGTTGCAACAGATCCCCATTTTGTTTCTTTCTGTGTAGTACATAAATACAGACATTCAGAATATTTTATATATTGCTGTATACTGATACTATTTTTAGTATATCTTATCAAATGCCATATTTTATTGGATGAATATTCTATGAAATCAAAACAATGTCACCAAAAAACAAATGTTTGCCTGAGATAGTTACCAATGTATAAATACTGCTATTCACTGAACTCTCTGAAAGTGAGTTCCACAGAACTTTCTGTAAGAGTGAATGTGATCAGGTATTTTAGTATGTGACTAAAATGAAACACTTTAATTTTTTCTTTACATTTTCCTAAATGCCATCCTATCAGGGCATTTGTTGCACTCTGAATTGGGAAAAACAAAGGAATGGAAGAGTAAGAAATATCATGGACTGGTTATGCTGTCGTACTAGAGTATCAGGGGTCTATCTGGAACCTTTTAAAATTTGTGATTTGCCATTTACACATAAGCATTCTGAATGAGAGCTTCACTACTAAACTCTATATGAACAGATTAATTCAAAGTCATCCAAGTGTATGTAATTGAGAAAAAGAGCCAATGCTGTGGTAGACGAGTGTAGAAAATTTGAGCTGTGAAGAACAAGACGTTTAGCAACACATAGAAGGTGCGGACAGGCTTCAATGACTGAAGCTGAGCTGAGGCTGTGCCCCAGGGAAAGAAGTAAGCGCCTCTGAAATAAAAGTCCTTTCCTCATGCCTAGTGACTGGGGTTCATTGAGCAGGGCTTATGATTGGACAATAGAAAGGATGCCGGGAACTTCCCCAAAATTGACAGACCCAGTGGAAGCCCTACCAACTACCCCACAGGCAGAGGACAAAATTGTCTTATTTATTAAAAATGTGGCTGTTCTTATGAAAGAAGATGCAGTAGTTAAGTTCAGATGTCAACTTGACCAGGTGATAGTACACTGTTTTTCTGTTGCTGTGGATTTAAATCATCAACATATGAAATTCATCTATGGCTACTTACGTCTGCTATTGGCTAAGGGGAGTGCATTTCACAATGAGTGAGGCTTAAAAGGAGAAGTTATAAGAGAGAGAAACAGCTCAGTACAGTAAAGCAGGGCTCAGTGCAGCCCAGCCCAGCCCAGCCCAGAGCTCAGCAAATCAGATCCAGATGTTTGGAGCTGCGGGAAGGACTCGCTCAAGGGAAAGCTTTTAGAAGCCAGGAGAGGTAGGCAAGCAGAGGTCGCAGTGCGCCTTCTCATGTGACAGAGAAGCCCAGAGGAAAGCCAGCTGCCTTTCCTCCAAGGAATTGTAAGTTTGTGATAAATAAATCCCTTTTATAAAAGCCAGTCCATCTCTGGTGTATTGAACTCCAGCAGCCTTAGAAAACAAACAGAAGGCAACATGTTCTAAGTCCACTGGCCATAATGACTGTGGGCAACAGGAGAAATCTTTTAACTTGTTTACTCAGAAGAATTCAGTTAAATTTGCAGAGTTTAAAGGGGTACAAAGGGCTTCAAGAGCCAGCCCACCCCACCCCAGGAGGAAAACCCATGTACCATTAAATATTAAATGGCTCAAATGAGACTATGCATATGAAATTGAAAAGCACACCATTATAGAACTGTTCTAAGCTCATTAAAACTAATTGGGGCAGTTTCTGAAGTAGGAAAAATAAATCAGGTATAGTATAGTCATCCAAATACCATCACTATTTGATTCATTATTTTATGCAGATTTTTTTTCAGTTCTGTGATCACATTACATGCAAGATTTTGTGATTTTTGTTTGTTTTTTCTTCTTTTTGTAATATTTTTATTGACAAATCTTCACACACATATCATCCATGACATGGTGTACAATCAGTGGCTCACAATATCATCACATAGTTGTGTATTCATCATCATGATCATTTTTAGAACATTTGTATCACTCCAGAAAAAGAAATAAAGAGAAAAAGGAAAAACTCATACATCCCATACTCCTTGCCCCTCCCTCTCATTGTCCATTAGTATTTCAAACTACCCAATTTATTTTACCCCTTCTCTTCCCTATTATTTACTTATATTTTATCCATCTTCTTTTATTCAACTGTCCATACCTTGGATAAAAGGAACATCAGACACAAGGTTTGCACAATCATACAGTCACATTGTATGACCTATATTGTTATACAATTGTCTTCAAAAATCAAGGCTACTAGAACACAGCTCAACAGTTTTAGGTACTTTCTTCAAACCACTCCAATACACCATAAAATAAAAAGGGATATCTATATAATGTATGACAACAGCCTCCAGGATAATATCTCAACTCTATTTGAAATCTCTCAGCCACTGAAACTTTATTTCTCTCTCCCCTCTTTTGATTAAGAAGGCTTTCTTGCTCCCATGATGTAGGGTCCTGGCTCACCCCTGGGAGTTCTGTCCCGTGTTGCCAGGGAGATTTTTATCCCTGGGAGTCATGTCCCACATAGCAGGGAGGGCAGTGAATTCACCTACTGAGTTGGCTTAGAGAGAGAGGACACATCTGCGCAACAAAAGAGGTTCTCTGCAGGTGGCTCTGAGGCATAATTATAAGTAGGTTTAGCCTATTTTTTGTAGGGATAAGTTTCGTAGGGGTGAAACCCAAGATGGAGTGCTTGGCCTATTGGTTTGGTTGTCCCCACTGCTTGTGAGAATGTCAGGAATTCTCCAAATGGGGAAGTTGAATATTTCCTCCTGTTTGGTAATTTTAAAACTGGGATATACTATAAGTATTATCAATATTAATTTTAGGATCTTTATATACATTCTTTTAATGGCTACATAATATTCCATTTTTTGTTGTGTTATATTTGGATAATATGCTATGGTCTGTCTTTATGCTATTATAAATAATCTGCTATCCATCTTCTTCACAGTATTTTTGCAGTATTTAGCATTATGCTTAAAAGCACAGATGATAATCAGAATAAATATTTTTTGTGTTTTGTTCTTACATTTTATCATAGAAATATTCATAACTTTCAAGCAAAACTGAAAAATTTTAAAGTGTCATCTATAAATCTACAACCTAAATTCTCCAATTAACATTTTACTGTACTTGCTTTATTAGATATCTATCAGTCCAATCATCTCTATCCATCCATTAATCCATCTCATCTTTTGATACATTTCAAAATAAATTATAAACATCAATATATTCTTCCCTAAATCCTTCAGCATTTATAACATTATCTTTAAATATTCATTTATGGATTTTCTTTTGATGCAAAATTTTATGCCCAATGAAAATGAAAAAAAACGTTTATATCCACATTTGCTGAGTTCTGAGAAATCATACATGTGTTTACATAAATGCCTTTTGAAGTATAGACTACTGCCATTATCCTAGAGTTCTTTCATTCCCTATCCCAAAGGCAAACACTGTTCTCATTTCTTTCAACAATAGATTCATTTTGTCTGTTTGGGAACTTCATATGAATGTAAAAAAACAATAAGTACTTTTATGCATGAAGATTGTTTATGCAAAATATTTTGAGATTCGTTCATATTGTCCCATGGAGTCCAGAGTTGATCCTTATTATTATGAATAGCATTGAATTTTATGAATATACCACAGTTTGCTTCTCTATTCTCATATTGATAGACTCTAGGGCTGTTTCCAATTTATGGTTGTTACTAAATTCTCAATGATATTCTCACGTAAGATTTTAGGTGAACATGTTTTTTTATTTTTCTTCATCAATATGAAGGAGGGCAATTGCTTGGTTACAGGATGGTTTGATTTTATAAGAAACCACTGGGCCATTTTCCAAAGTGGTTGTAACATTTTACATTCCCATCAAAATTTAGAAGCGTTCTTATTGTTCCACATTCTTGTCCATCTTTGCATTGATAGTTTCCCTAATTCTGGCTGTTCAGGTGAGGATAAACTCAATCTTGTGCCACTTATCACTTCCATGAACTAGGAAATTATTTCCTTTCACAAAATTTCAGTATTGTCATGTGAAAATTAAGGTAATCAATTATGTGCATAATATGCATAAAACAGTAAGCAAGATGCCTGATAGAAATTTTCGGCTTGGTAAATGTTAATTATTATTTACTTTATTTCCCTAGGGTAGATTTTCAGAGGCAAAATTGTTTCTGAAGGGTATGTCTATTATATATATTTTTTTCTATCTACTGCCTCAGTATGTTTTCAAATGCACAATTAGCAAGTAAACAGACATGTAAACAAGATTTCTTAGATCATGTTTTCTGCCATGAAGGAGGCAAGATGGTCAGGTGTGCTAGAGACTGCCCTTACTTGCAGGGATGAAGGGACCTGACAGACAGAAACTGTTTTAGGTACTATGGTTCCAAAGACACAGAGAAAAAAATATTTTTCAGAATGAGGCAACAGCGTTGCGAAAAGCCCTGGTTTAGGAGGATGAGCTTGGCATGTTTGAGAAATAGAAAGTTACTCCGTGTGGATGGAACACACCACGGAGATGAGTAGGAGTTGGGGTGGGGAAGAAGGGATGACAGGCCAGAGCTGACTGTGTCCCCCAGGTCCTGAGAAGGAGTTTTAGATCTGCTTCTGAGTGCAATGCAATAGCACCAGAAGATTTAAGCAGAGGCAGTAGGTTAAGCATTAGAATTAGGCTACTATTCCCATCTCAATTACTCTCAGTTTTGTGACCTTGGAGCAATTTACTTTTTCAAATATGTAGTTTCTTCATCCAGAACTAGATTATAAAAGTAGGACCTAGCTCCTTGCTTTGTTGTGGGCACTAAATGATATACAGCAGGTAACAATTCCTAACCACTTTGACAGACATATAGTAAGAATTTAGTAAAATCCAGCTTCTGTGACTAATTGTAGCTGCTACTTAAGTCAAAGAGCCTGTTAACTTTTGCTTTTCTCATACAAAAGAGATGGCTTGCCCCAAAAGAGATCCAAAGGTCTAATTATAGAAAAGGAGAAAAACTGCTTGCTATCTTAGAATATTATCCCCCCATATTTTTAGTCTTAAGATTTCAAAATACTGTGAAGTCTGGTCTTAGAAAACTTCGGTGTATAACCAATGTTTAATAAAAATACCTATTTTTAAATTTATGTGACAACTGTGTTTTTAGATCAAGATACTTTGTACAATTTAAAGTTTGTGCAATTTCATTTCATGAGATTGAGGGGGTCAGGTGAGTCAAGCAAGTGCACGATTATCCAAGAAAACATATAAATGGAACTATGGTGTCAGAAAGCAGTTTTTACACAGAACAGTTAGTCACAGCAATAGTCGGTAAATGGTCAATTCAGTCACTCGTTTATAGTGTTTTCTGTCTCATTAGATCACAGTTTAATCTTTCTCAAATTCAGGTCTATTTTCTTAACACTTTTAATTAAGAATTTTTGACAATTCTTCATTTTAACAAAGGCAATATGTTTCTCTATAGTTAGAGATGTTTAAGTTTATGGGAAAACCATGCAGGCAGAAAATACAGAGTTCCCATATACCTTCTCCCTTATATACACAGATTTCCATATTATTAACACTGCATTGGTATGATAACTTTGTTACACTTGACAAACATTATTATTTAATTATACTATTAACTATAGTTCATAGTTTACATAGTTACATTAGGATTCACTCTGTTGTACAGTCACGTGTTTTGTAAAATTTTTATTCTAACAACATGCATACAACCTAAACTTCTCCTTTTAATTACATTCGTATTGATAATTCAGTGATGTTATTAAATTCACAATGTGCTACCTTTAATACAACCCGTTCCATTCCATGAATATACACATCATCTATTGTTGGATATTTGGGTTGCTTTCATCTTTTTACAATTGTGAACAATGCCAATGTAAACATTGGTATGCAAATATCTGTTCAAGTCCCTGCTGTCAACTTTTTTGGTATATACATAGAAGTGGGATTGGTGGGTCATATGATAATTCTATACTTAATACTCTCTGCACTGCCAAACTGTTTTCCACAGTGGCTGAACCATACTACATTGCTGCCAGAAATGAGATGAGTGTTCCTATTTCCCCACATCCTCTCCAACACTTATTTTCTGTTTGTTCATTTGTTTTTTTTTTAATAGCAGCCATTCATTCTAGTGGGTGTGAAATGGTATCTCACTATAGTTTGGATTTGCATTTCCCTAATGGCTAATATTTTGAGCTTCTTTTCATGTGCTTTTGGCCATTTGTTTATCTTCTTTAGATAAATGTCTACTCAAATCATTTGCCCATTTTAAAAATTGTCTTTTTGTTGTTGAGCTGTAGGGTTTCCTAATACATTATGGATACTAAATCTTTACTGGATATGTAGTTTCCAAATATCTTCTCCCATTCTATAGGTGGACTTTCCATTTCCTTCACAATGATCTTTGCACAAAAGTTTTTAATTTCAATGAAGTACCATTTATCTATTTGTTTATTGTTCATGTTTTTGATAAAAAATCTAAGAAAACATTTCTGAAAGAAGGTCCTAAAGATACTTTCCTATATTTTAATCTAGGAGTTTTATAATTTTGGCCCTTATATTTAGGCCTTTGGATATTTTTCCTTTGTATAATTTTTAGTTAATTTTTATACATGATGTAAAGAATATGGATAATCTTTATTCTCTTCCATTTGGATATCCAGTTTTCCCAGCACCATTTATTGATTAGATTATTTTTACCCATTGAAGGAACTTGGCACCCTCTTTAAACATCATTTGACCATAGATGAAAGGGTTTGCTTTTGAACTTCCAATGGAATTCAATTGGCCATATTATATGTCTGTCCTTGTACAGTACCATGATCTTTTACATTTTAAAACTGGTGTGTCTTCCAATTTCATTCTTCTTTTTCAAAATATTTTTAGATATTTGGGGCCTCTTACCCTTCCATATATATTTTTTTCATTTCTGATTTTCATTATTTAAATCCCTTCTTTTTCTTTGTTAGAGTTAAATGTTTGTCAATTTTATTGATCTTTTCAAAGAACCTTCTTTTGGTTCTGTTGTTCCCTCTATTGAATTTTAGTCCCTATTTCATTTATCACTGATCTAATCTTTGTTACTTCACTCCTTATGCTCACTTTAGATTTAATTTGCTATGTTTTTTTCCTATTTCATCCAGTCTAATATGAAGTTTTTCTTCTTTTTTAATGTAAGCATTTAGAACTATAAATTTCCCTCTCAGCACTGCATTGCTGTATCCCATAAGTTTTGATACATTGCATTTTCATTTTCATTTGCCTCAAAATGTTTCCTAATTTCATATTTGAATACCTCTTTAACCCAGTGGTGCTTTAAGATTACATGGCTTAACTTCTACATATAGTGAATTTTCCATGTCTTCCTCCATTATTTCTATCTTCATTCCTTTGTAATTGAAGAATATCTATTTTATGATTTCTGTTTGAATTTATTGAGACTTTTTGGTTACATAACACATAGTCTATCCTTGAGAATGATCCATATGCTCTCAAGAAGAATGTGCATTCTGTTTTCGTTGGGTATAGTATTCTATATATGTATGCTAGGTCTAGTTGGTTTAATGTATCATTCAAGTCGTGCATTTGCTTATTGATCTTCTGACTAGATGTTCTATCTGTTGAGTGTGGTGTGTTAAATTCTGCTACTAGATTTGTACTTTCAAATCAATCAGTATCTGCTTCATATATTCTGGACCCCTGCTGTTAGGTGCACATATATTTATAATTGTTACATCTTCCTATGGAATTGTCCCCTTTATCAATATATAATGATCCTCTTTGTCCCTCAAAACATTTTTTTACTTAAAGTCTATTTTATCCAATATCAGTATAATCACCCCAGCTCTCTTTTGGTTACTACTTGCATGGTATATTTTTTATTTCCTTTTACCCTTAACCTATATGTACCCTTGATTTTAAGGTGATTCTCTTACAGGTAGCATATAGTTCTGCCATGCTTTTTATCCATTCTGCCAATATCTGCCTTTTGACTAGAAAGTTTAGTGCATTTGCAACTTAACATCACTAGTGATAATAAAGGACTTTCAACTGCCATTTTGCTCTTTAGACTTTATAAGTTTTATGGCCTTTTGTCTCCCAATTCTGTTAATGCCTATTTGTATATTTATTTGCTTTTTTGTGTTGTACCATATCAGGTGACTTCTCATTTCTATCTGGTTATATTTTTCATCTATTTTTCTTTTGGTTTTCATGGGGTTAAAATTTAACATCTGAACTATATAGCAACCATATTTGGTTTTATACCAACTTAACTTCAATAGAATGCACGTATACTTTTCCTATACCCCTGTGCACACCCTACCATTTTTTTTATTTGTTACCACTTACCACTTATGTCTTTGTACATTTATGCCCAAGCATAGATTTATCATTACTTTTTATGCATTTGCATTTTAGCATCTGTAAGAAGTTGTGTTACATACCAAAAAATGCAGTACAATAACCCTGACATCCATAATTACACAAATGGTTACCTTTCTCAGAGGGCTTTATTTCTTTATGCTGCGTGTTTTAACAGTATGTCACGTGATTTATCAGTTAACATTAAGTGTTTACAAACCTAGTAATGGAAGAATGAGTTAGAATGTCTCAGGTGTCTGAATAGTAAGGCAGATCTTACTAGAAAAGTAAACTAATTTTACAAGCTTCCACAATGTTCTGTAGTATATTATTATTTCAATGACTTGGGCACTGAGGGGAATAAAGTTTAATGATTACATTCTGTGGAAGGAAAAACAAATCCCAAGTTTTAACTCTCTCTAGTGTCAAATGAGCTTACTGGAAATACTCAAATAGGAACTTTGAATAGTATTGATTTTATTTATCACTTGTTGCATCCTCTAAAGATCAGGATGCAGTAGTCACTGGAATTAATATATTGTTAAGAAAATGAAATCACTTAAAATTTTGGCTATAGAATGTATTATATCGGTTTTCTTTTTATCATTCTGTGATCCTATATAGGTTTTTATGACATTTTATTGAGATCTCTGGGGGATATTTGTTATGACAGGAGAGCCTAATGGATTTCCTACTATTAGAATATCCTCTAAATAATTTGTAATCAGATGAATGAAATATAATCTTAGGCATATATAAAAAATAAATATATTATTTGGCTAAACCTGTGTTTTTATTTTAAATAGTTCTTTACCTGCATTGCGTTTTTCTTTCTAACTAAAACTTTTTCAATTGCGTCCAAAAGTCCCTAGTTATGTTTGCTTCTCTATAAGAGTAAATCAGCAATGAAAGGAGAAGGAATTAGGGAGTCTGTAAAACAGTAGTAGTCTTTCTCAATTCCCTTCCTTTTCCTTCACTTTTGGTCAATGAAGCTCCTTAGAAAAATATTTTAAGTTATCAAATATTTCTATTTGATGTGATTGTCAGTTATATAAGTTAGGGTGGAGAACTAAATTTATTCATAAAGAAGATGAAAGGAGATGAGTAATGGGGGAGCTGTCTTTTGTGGTAAATCTGAAGTGGTAATTGGGGCTCCTGTTGCTCTTTTTCCCTGTTTTCTTTTTGTCATTGATAATTCTTTTACTTTTGGAAGACTCACAGTGTAACCACTACTTTCACTTCCAAGTGTACCAATCCCCAGTGATTTCCCCAAATATACATAAGCATTTGTGAAGAAATGCACATATTTTCTTAGAGCCCATAGAGGCATCATTTGGAAATGGAGGATCAGGATAGAGACATGAAGTACTGGAGGTAGTTTTAGAATACAGCTATTGAATGTTCCAGCTAGAGCTAGAGGAGTAAATGTTACCTGCCATCTCCCTGGGGAAATGTCTTATATTTGGAAATGCTCTTTACAGTTCTATGT
Source organism: Tamandua tetradactyla (assembly GCF_023851605.1). NCBI lineage: Eukaryota > Metazoa > Chordata > Mammalia > Pilosa > Myrmecophagidae > Tamandua > Tamandua tetradactyla. Next base: position 127,680,324 of record NC_135327.1, on the reverse strand, counting down.
TTAGAAGGCAGCAAGTCCAGCATAAGAAAATTTTAGTAGGTGTCACAAATTAATAAGTGAAATATGGAATAAGAAAAACCTAATTTGAATGCAATTTCATTTGTTCTTAGCATATGACTTCTATGCTATTATTTAACTATTTAACAATCTATTTAACATCTAGAAGCCTTATTTATTCATTTATCCAATATTAATTAAATGTTTCCTGTGCTCTAAATACTCTTAATGGTGCTGTAGATACCACAATAAAAAATTAAAAATTAAAAAAAAAACAACATAAAATCTCTGCCCTTCTGAGACTTACATTCCAGTGGGAGCAGGTAAGCAATGACCAAGGTGAAAAAGTAAAATATATAGAATTTAGATATTAAGTGCAACGAAAAAATGCATAGAAAGGAAATAAGTACTGATATGGGAAGACTGAAATTTGAGATAATGTGTCCACGGAAGGCCCCTCTCAATGGTGTTTGAGTAGAGGAAAAGGGCCCAGGAGAGGAAACAGCATGCCAAGGCTCTGCAGTGAGATCAGCACCGGCATGTTCACAGAGCAGCAAACAGACCCGTGTGGCCGGTGCACAGTGAACAAGGTTGAACATAGCAGGAGGAGATGAGAAGATGAGCACAGAGGGGAGCCACATCATGAAAAGCCCCTTGTAGGCCATGGTAGGAAATTGTTTTTTACTCTGAGATGGGAAACTAATAAAGTCTTTGAGTAGTGGCATGGCATGATTTGACTTATATTTCCATCACTCTGGCTGCTACATTGAGAATAGATGGAAGACAAACATGTCTGAGAGCAGGGAAACTTACAAAAATGTATTACATTAATCTAGGGGAAATATTAATATTGGTGGTGAGAAGTAGTCTAAATTCTGGATGAAGATATATATATATACCTCAAATCAAAGCCTATTGAAGTTAATTGGATTTGCAAAAAAGGCCTGTTGTTGTTGAAGATAATAAGAAGACTCACATAGCTTCAGCCTATTTGCCTGAAAAAAAAAATGAGGATGTCGTTTGCTCATTTGCCCTGTAGGGTTGTTGTGAAAGACTTGTTATAATGAAATAAATGGTAACTGTCATTATTTGGGTCATTTGCCCTAATTGTAGTCAAAATGTGAAACAGTGATGTGCAAGATTACAAATCCCTTTTAGGAAACCATATTCCCTGTTTGAGTGTAGACAAGCCTATAATAAGTGCTTTATGTCTGAGAAACATTCCTTTCTTTTACATTTCTCAGGATTTTTGATTAATAAGAATAATGGCCTTAGAGATCCAAGCAATTCTTCATAATTAGGCCCTTTATCTGTGGAAGTCTTTTCAGAAAGCAACTCTCCATTAGGTTGTGTGTGCTCAGGAAGATTCTGTTTAACTAGTGGGCCAAGTCAGTCCTGCTTAATCTAGGAATCATAGGAATAGATGAGATCTCTGATAAAATTCTGTCTTCTTCCTATAACTGTCAAGTGCATTTGTAGCAAGTTTAATCATGCTGTATTTTCGTAATAAGAAATCTCCCCTTTCCCCCCACCCATACACACCTTGTTACCAAAATCTTAAGTACATCTTAACATGTATTTTAACTAGTTGGTAATTAAAAATCTATCAACTACTTAATGGATCAATAATTTTTTTCTCTGCTGACATGTGAAATGTTTGATGTACCCTGAATGTTTTGTATGATACATAAAATTTAATGAGAGTATCTACAATCTCTGCAAGAAAGCTTGACTTTCAGAAAGGGGGAAGAGATGTGTGGCAACAGAAATGTGCTGGTTGTTGCTATTTGTTATTCAATAGAGCCAATATTATTCTTCATGATGGGGAAAAATCGGCCTCATCAGGGACTCTGGACAATGCAAGAAAATTTAAACTTAGTTTCAGGAAAATAGAAAATGATAAACAGAATGGAAGTTAGGATTGAGTGCAATCAGCAACCAGGAATAGCAGGAACAGAGTAGGATCATAAGTTTTCCAGAGGTAGCTTTCCGAATTCTCCAACTAGCTACATTACTCTCTGTTGGATGTTCTCATAACTTTGTGGGCATTTCCTTATCAAAGTGATAAGTTTATATTACATGGTCTGTGATTTCTCAATGTGATAAGTTTATATTTATTTATTTGATTGACAGTTTATATTTATATCCAATAAATATTTAATATATAATATTATATATAATAAATATTGTAGTTTATATTTATATCCAATCATCCTATCCAATGAAAGTTGATATTGTTTACTGTTATGGCCCAGCCATGATCACAGTTCCTGCTATGTTATATGAACCCACCACTGTGGAAAGAAGCAAGGACAGAGAAGGAAATTGGTCATCAGATGACTAAAGTTTAAAGTAAATTAGCCAGTAGATTATTCCATCTTTTCAGAAGTATGAAAAAAATGAATGAATAATGCTTCTTTGAATTAAATGAATACCATTCTGGGGAATAGGTGGGGATACATAGACATCTTTGCAAAATAGATTTTTCTGTATTCCTTCAGCATTTTTAAAACCTAACTGAATTCATTCTTCTTGCTTTCCTATGCCTACTCAGCAAATTGTTCATCTTGCTCTTTTTGAGAGTTATCAATAATGTTCCGATGACCTAATAATAAGCGCATGACACTTTTTCAGCTGCCTATAATTTACATCCTTCTCTGAAACATGACTTTATGTGTGAAAAAGTGTATCCCTTTCTGCAAATCCAGTATCTCACATTTACCTCCTTCAAACTCCATTAATTAAAATTATTTTTAAGTCCCATGGGAGCTCTAATATTCTTTAGCTCTAAGAAGCATTTCTTGATGTGGTCCAGAGTAAATTTTTATCTTTCCTTCTGCTTGTAAGTTTTTATAATTTATATCCAATGTTTAACCTCTATATGGCACTTATCTCACCTTGAGTAGTTAAATTATTCTTCCAACCTCATGTGAAGGGACATTGCTAAATATCCCTTGGAGATTATTAATAAACGTCAACCAACGATAATAATATTGACTTGGTGAAATGGAACAATTGCAAAATGGCCACCAAAGGATCTTTCTAGATTTTTTTAAAAAGACTATTAATGTATATTCGAATGCAAGATAAATAATCGGATATAATCAAATAATCAAAAATAAGATCCAGAAGTCTTTTTATTTTATCCACACCAATTTCTTGGTTAGGCCTTCTAGGAGTTAAGATTATAAAGTAGGCAAAATTGGCCTTAAATATTTATTACTTAAACATTTATTATCACTTACTGTCCTAATGTTCTATAATTTTCCATCAAAATCCAAATGTTAAGTAAAATACAAAGATATTTTAATAGCACACACTAAGATATAAAAGACTGTTATACAGCTTGCTGTACAACTTACATGAAGTTAAAAAACACAACTAAACACAATACGACTGTCTTGATTTGAAATGCCATTCATCATCAAGTTGTAGATGGGGCAGTGGTGAGTGTGGGCATCTTCCGAGTTCTGATATCTTGATTTCTTTCTTAGTAAGCTAACCTGTAGGACTAATCTAAATGGGGAGAAACAAAATAAATCCTCAAATGATCTGCAGCTGTCATTTGGAAAGACATAGTGCCTGAGGACTAACACTATTCATGAAAAATATTCACAGTGATCTGAATAAATGTAAAAATGCAAATTCTTCTGGAATGTTAGGGAAATGAACTCTTTAAAGATAATTTCAGTTCTTCAACTAAATTAGCTTCAGTTGACAATTTCCTTGATAGTCAATTTGTAGGTAATCACTTTTATTGGCAATTTGAGGAGTGATATCTACTATTAACAGAAAAAGTGTTTTAATAACAAACTGTGTTTTGTTTGAGGAGATACTATTTGGAATCAAGAGTTTCTGAGGAGATTTTATTTTCATAAACTATTGAAACAAAGATAGCATTATTTGCAACAAAGGGGATTTTGAAGAAAAAAAACCCTTTAACCTGTGACATAAATTAGAATTCTGCTTCTCAGCTCTAGCAAGTATAAAATATAGTAGTGTAATGTGGAGCATATTGTATACACACACATAACAATAATCATACAAGGTTTGCTTGGATGGATATGTATAACAAAAAGATGTATTACTTGCACTATCTGAAAGTTGATGAGCTCTATTAGAAATGATGGGTTTATAATCACATTTTTTGACAATTCCAGTTCATTGCCTGCTCTTTTCCAAATGTACTCTCCTGGTCCTGGGTTTCTAATCATTTGAGGAAACTATTTATTAAAGGCTTAGTTAGGGCTGTAGAGAAATAAATACCAAGGTAGAAATGAATGACATTTATTGGTATTGTAAATCTAGACACCCTTATTTTCCTCTTCTTCTCAAAGGGATTATTATAATACATATTCAGAAACCCATGTATTTGTAGATAGATATGTATAATGTTATATGGCTAAATAACACCTGCTCATATTCAGGGAATCTTCCAAGCTTAGCAAAACCAATACAGTATGTAAACAACTGAAACCATTATGAATAGCAAGTTTCCTTTAATGTAATATAAGTATAATAAAATGACACATATTGAGACATTTCAGCTCTGATGATATTTATGTTTTCAGATATTAAAAGCTATAGCCTATGGATCAAGTTCACACCTGGATGAAACATACTCCTTCCTTTTGTCATTTAGTTAAATCCAGGAGGATGGGGAGAGACAGTGATTAAATGGCTCCAAAGGCACATCAGTCATGGACAGTGTTCACCTGATGATATCTGATCAGTACAGGACCATAATTTAACCACGTCATTATGGCTTGAGTAGGCTCAACTCTAAAGCCCTGTGAGAATAAATGGGGAATTGTTGGAAGCTGGAGTTAGATGGAACAGAACGAGGATAACTAGACAGGTTGTAGGCCTGGCTGTTTTGGTTCATTGTTAAGCTGCCCAAAGCTCTGTATTTAACAGGGTGTGATCCAAATCTGGACAGACAACCAAAGAAGTTTGATCTATAAAGTGGCACACGCAGATGGACTAGCTCAACTGGAGCCGTGGTAGTTAGATTCACTTGTCAACTTGGCTAGGTGAATGTACCTAGTTCTACTGGTTTGGATATGAGCCAATGGTATGTGACCCTCATCTGTTGCTCATTATATATGCAGTCGGCTAGGAGGTGTGCCTGCTGCAGTGAATGATGTTTGAGTTAATTGGCTGGTGCTTAAATGAGAGAACTCAACGTAGCACAGCCCAAGCAGCTCAGCATACCTCATCTCAGCACTTGCAGCTCAGCCCAGGCCTTTGGAGATGCAGGAAGAAATCACCTCAGGGAAAGTTGTTGGAACCCGGTGACCTGGAGAGAAGGCCAGCAAAGATCACCCTGTGCCTTCCCACACAAGAAAGAACCTCAGTGGAAAGTTAGATACCTTTCCTGTGAAGAACTAACAAAATAAATCCCCATTTATTAAAAGCCAATCCGTCTCTGGTGTGCTGCATTCCGGCAGTTAGCAAACTAGAACAGTAGCCATGCCCAAAGTTAGGTGAGGGGCATTAATCTAGGAGATTTAAGCAGGCGGTAAGTTCCTGTTGCCAGTCTCAGAGAGGGGGAGTGAGTGGATGGTGAGTGGTTAGGGAGAGGGAGACAATATGATAGAACCTCAGCCAAGCTGTGTAGATTTCAAGGAAAAAGCTCTAATCCCAGTAGAGCAACTGTAGTGAAATCAAGAGACTAAAAGGGAGTTGGGAGGTGTGGCATAAACCAAGTTATAGGTTTAAGCTCATGAGCCCTACATTGGCTCATTGGAGAACATGCTTATGCCAGATCCCCCGGGGTCATGGCTATGAACACTTGTCACCATGACGAAGATGTGACAGGGCTCAGCATGAAGAGAGCCTCAGTGGTCACTGTGAGACCAGCGAATAGCCTTATTCATTAGTACTGGGAAGCTAAACATTTATTTTAGTACTTCTGCATTAGACATGCATTAATGTATCAAAATAGATTGAGTCTATAGTGCCTATATAAATACCTTCAAATATTTACATAAGTAGTTATATTAACAATGTATTTTCTCTAATACAGTGAGTTCTATAAAATGATTAATTATCTGATTTCCATTTGACATATTTTCTTACTGTTTTCAGAATAGATTTGAAAACATTTTCAATAAATATTGCTTACTATTGGTTTTTAATAATATAAAATATCACGGTGAAAACCTGGAATATAGTGATTTTTGTACATAATCATGTATACTATAACTTTATTGCAGTAATGAAAAAGACAAATATGGACCTTGGAAAAGATGTACTTTACCTTTTTATTCCTTCCAAGGGGATAAATGGAATCTATACACAATTTAATTTTCCTTGAACTTTCCTTAGGGTAATCTTCCCAAATCAAGCAACCCTGTTCAACATTCATCCTGTAGGGTTAGGTTAAGCTTATCAAGATCAAAATCTTGAAAAATCAAAGCTGCCTTTGTTGGTAAACATTTATAAATTGATATGTTTTCTGTTTCAGAATTTCCTCTTTCTTCCCCTTTCTTTGTATGCTTCAAGATCTTTAATAAGTTGCTAGAAGGAAATTATTGGATTTTTAATTTTATAGAACCTCGGCTACAGAATTTCATTGGTTACTTTTCTTGGAAATCTAGTTAACATTTCTGAATAGTTTGGGGCAGGAACTCCCCCCCCCCCCATATAAGTAGAATGTTCCTAGTTGTTGAGGAATGTTCTTGGAGTTGATGAATGGAAGTGCTTTTAATTACTTTCCAAATCTGCTATGTTCATGCTGCAATGGTGGGTGTTAGCCTATTGAAGTATAGTTAATTGTGAGCTTGGTATATTCAAGACTGTTTGCATGTTTCACTAGAAGCATGAATACTCTGTATGCCACTCAAATGATCACATTCCTTATGCCTTACAAGTGTCTCTGTGACACCTGGTAGAATCTTTTGCCTATGTGCAAAGGAGGCGCATAGCTGTTAATTGACAAGTTAAGTAATCATTTTCAGATTACAGGAGTTAAAAGCTGTTCTCTAATGGATTTTACTTATTACTTTTAATTCTCTTTAATTTTTGTCTACATTTCATTAAAATGTTTTATCATTTAGATTGTCCTCCTGTGGGTTATTCCAAAGGTTTGAAGATAGCACATTAAATCTATGGCAGTCCTTCAAAAATATAATGGAGTGATATGTAGATTCCTCAGGGACATTTTGGGCACGATTGCTTTTCCAACCCACTTTTCCTCTTTCACACTTTACATTTTTGCAAATCAAGTGTTTTGCATTTTTTTACATGCCCTGAGCAAGCTTCTGCTTTAATCTTCCGTGACTTAATTTACTGACTAAATATGAGATAGTTGGTAAGGCAGCTAAGAAAGAGTCTGTTATCATTTCTGGTTCTGTTTGCCTGTTGCAATTTGATTTTTTTCTTAATTTACAAACAATAGGCTTTAACCCTGCAGTTTCCTAAAAGATGATTCAGGCACTGAACAAAAATTATAAGCCTTTTTAGGGTCTAGTGATAACATGAGAGTGAATTTATAAAATTGGCTTCTTATACATTTTATGATATAAAAATATAATGTTCAGCTATCATTTATTCTGACAGAGTATTTTTAGATCTTGCATATGTTCACCTATATATGAAAATGACAATTTAGAAACAAACGCATGTCTCAATACCATATCTCACTCATCTATAGCTAGTGCATTTACCAAACAACTCTATTATAAAATATATTGTAATTACTGAATTACGCCAATCAAATTGTCTAGTTGGTGGGAATAATTTTGTGATCTAAGAGTGTTCTAGTTTGCTAGCTGCCAAAATGCAATATACCAGAAACAGAATGACTTTTAAAAAGGGGAATTTAATAAGTTGCTAGTTTACAGTTTTAAGGCCGAGAAAATGTCCCAATTAAAACAAATCTATAGAAATGTCCAGTCTAAGGCATCCAGGAAAAAATGCCTTGATTCAAGAAGGCTGATGAAGTTCAGGGTTTCTCTCTCAAGTGAGAAAGCACATCGTGAGCACAGAGTTTCTCTCTCATTTGGAAGGGCACATGGCAAACACGGCATCATCTGCTAGCTTCTTTTCCTGGCTTCCTGTTTCATGAAGCTCCCTGAGAGGCATTTTAGTTCTTCATCTCCAAAGGTCGCTGGCTGGTAGACTCTGTTTCTCATGGCTATGTCTTTCTGCTCTGCTCTCTCTAAATCTCTCTTTCTCTAAAATGTTTCCTCTTTTATAGGATTCCAGTAAACTAATCAAGACCAACCCAAATGGGTGGAGACATGCCTCCACCTAATCCAATTTAACAACCACTCTTGATTAAATCACATCTCCAGGGAGAAGATCTAATTACAGTTTCAAACATACAATACTGAATAGGGATTAGAAGAAATGGCTGCTTTTACAAAATGGGGTTAGGATTAAAACATGGCTTTTCTAGGGTACATACATTATTTCAAACCAGCACAAAGAGCAACTATCAAAGATATGAAAATGAAAAATTTTGCTGGTAGAGGAGTACATAGCCCTTTTTGTGCTTAATAATTTGGTATATAGTTATCCTATCTTGGTTACAAGTACATTTGAGTCATTTAACCATCATATCTGGCAAAGGTTATGTGATGCAGAACCATGCAGCAGATGGCAGAATTACAGGATGCAAAATTTTATGGAGTGCCTTTGCAAAGTTTTTGAAAGTGAGAGCTAGTATATGATTTTTATAACCAGTTGATTTTGCTTGGAAACTTATATAGAAGTAATTTGGAACTTTTTCTCAATGGAATCTACATCAAATTATTATTTTTAATTTTCACAGCATAAAAACTCAAAATGAAAGGAAGCATGATTTTCAAAGACCTTGGTGAATTTACTGCTTTTTAGAATCACCAGTGAGTGGCAACTCAGAATTGAGGCATGCATGGAGGTTTAAGTGAAATTCATTTTTGGTAATTTAACTAAGAGGTTCAAAACATAAATATGAAAATGAATAAGACAAAGCGTGATCATTTTCAATTATTGATTTGCTCTTATTTTAGATTACAGATGAACCAGTGTTTTTATATCACTGGGACCTAAGTTACTGAAATTGTCTTATGAAAAATATATCCAATTTTAAGTGATAAATCTGTTTATATAAGCTATAGACTACAAAATCCCATAGTTGCCTCAAATCCTTTAAATAATTAAGTAATTAGGTAGAGGAGAGACAAAAATAATCAACGCTCATAACATCAATATAATATAAATATTAAAATACTTTAATATGCAAGCACAATTACAAATATAAATTGTTCTGATTTGCATGTAAACTATATTTTAATCCATAGATTTTACCACTAAGTCATATATTGATTCCACATTTTAGTGTCTGCTAAGTTTTAAATATTATACTAGTTAACTAAAAATGTTATGAATAATGTGGAGCCTACTGCCATAGGGCATTCACTATCAGACGTTCCTGTTGTATTTGTTCTTTATGTGACATATGCAGCAGGGCCATGTGTTCCACTTTCCATTTTCCCCTTTTCTCAAACCTTTTATCATTTTCTTCTTCTCATCTACCAGAGGGAAAATATCATATACTGGGCAGAGCCTTCTCTCCCCAGCCAAAATGAAATAAAAGAGATTTAGAGGAGAAGGCTATGTTCAATTAGGAAATCTTCAACAATAAAGGTCTCCCAACCAACTTATAGCAGTAATTTTATAGCACACACTATTTGTCAGGCTCCTTTTTAAGTGCCCTACATGTATTAACTTATGTCATTTCTACCACAATTCTTCATGCTAGGCATGAATGATTTTATAGAAGAGCAAAATAATTTCCCCAGGAAACACAGTTTCTAAGAAGCAGAGCCAGTGTTACAACCCATACAGGCTGCCTGGAGAATCCGTGTTCTACCAGTGTTCCATGCTGATTCTTCACCATGACTTCTAGAGTTTGATAATTATTCCCATTAAAGCATAAGAACTAAGGCCACACACATGGGGGAGATACCTAGCAATAAAATCAGTCAGATAATTACTGAGAGAAAAATGACACATTAATAAACCCACATCCATAGAAACATGCAAAATAAAGACAATGTAGAAATGAAGATAAGAAGACAATATGAATCGTGAACTATTAAAAAGTCTGGAATATATGGCAGCCACTTAAAATCTTTTTAAGCTATTGTCTTTCTCTGGTGTGTTTTTTGCTTGCTTTTAAAAATGATCTATGGTTAATTTTATAAAAGAGCAAAGATGTATGTTATGAGATAGATCTGTGGGTAAAGGAGGCTCCAAATAGGGTGCACTGGATTTATGTCACACATCACAGGTACATGCCCCTGCCTGGCTCTCTGAACAGAGTGGCATTGTAATGGCTTGAATCAATCTTGCATCCTGGTTATAGGTCAGGGTTTGTGCCTCCAATACAGTTCTTATTCAAGCATTAAACCATATAGTGCCCTGTGCTATATGCTGCTTCTGGGCTTCCTTTTTGGCTTGGGACAGCTCCTCACAGTCTGAGCAGACTTGTGGCATCCTGCTCCTGGAAGCAAAAGTTGAACAATGAAATATGGTACCTAGCTGATCTCTTCTCCCTTCTTCTCCTAGCTGGTTTTTCAAAGATGTCATAGCTGCATAATGCCTCTCTGAAGATGTCTAGTAAGACTTAACTGAACAAACAGCCTGTTATAAAGCTGTGGCCAGCTCAGGCATTCCTCTCCTTTATGTTTTCTGACCTGTCCCTGCCTTAGTCCCTGTTAACTCTCACTCTTCCTTCCCTGTGCTCCCCACAAAGTGTTATCACATAAGCTTGAGCTTCATGTTCCCTTTTCTAGGGAAACTAAGGAATGCTAAGGCATAACATAATAGCTTAAAGGTACTTTGATTCCTGTGAAGATTATGTGTCATTGTCTTCAAGAATTTTCCTTGATAACAGATTTTTATCAATATGGTATTTAGTAAAATATATGTCTCAACTCTGTGCTAATTCTTGAACAAGGAATTCCTACTGTTAAAGTTTCTGTCTTTTTGTAAAAACACATAACATCTTATTGTCTGTATTTGTGACCTAAAAATGTGCCCTTCTTAGATATAAATAGCTAGATAACTATGCCTCAGGAATCATTTACCCACTTTTCTGAAAAGATATATGGAGAATCACATGTAAAAGTATATAATGTATTATCTATCTTGAGCTATGACTACAAATAATGCGTTGAAAATTTCCTAACAGCTTCCTCTATAAAGTGGAAATGGGTGGCATGCTAAAGCAATTATTTTTATTGTAAATTGCTTCACAAGAGGAAGGAAAAAACTTTGTAATTTTTTATGCACACACACAGTCCAATATACTTACCTATCACAAAATGAAAAATACCTTTAATCAAAAAAAAAACAAAATACATTGGAATATGAAAATTCAAATGTATTTAAAATGGAATTCAGTTCTTTCTCAGGTCAATGTCATTTCAATTTGATGTTTGTTAAGCTCAGGTGGCAAATACATATTTAAAACGCAGATCTTGTATTTTCTGGAAACTTAATTTTTTTAAGAGATAAACTACATAAAAATACTTATTTTACTGGAAAATTATACTGGATAATCCTTAGTGAAGCAGCATTGACTTAGAATGGATTTTTGGCCAGACTATCTGAAATAAATGGGGGGGGGGGGAGCTTTCCAGATTTCTGTAAGTCAGAGTGCTTAAAAAAACAAAAAATTGAGAGTCTGAGTTAATTCTAATATTCTAAAAGTAGTTATTAAGTTATAAAAGTAAATCAGAAATATATCTGGTCATTGCAACTGTGAAACAGTAGGAAATTAAGCACAAAGGATATTAGTTTTAAACATGTAGTGGGCAATTGGACTTTCTTTTCTTATTAACTAATAATCATTAACTAACTTATTAACAAATAAAGTTGAGGAATTACATTATGTTGCACATAATAATCTTTTCTCATCACAAACTCAACATTTAAATAGGAAGAGAATAAAAATTACGCAGGAACAGAATTTTTGCTACATCCCAGCTTGTATGTATGTATGTACAGTAAATATAAAATAAATATTTGCCACATAAATGAATGTGAAAAATTTTACGTGTTGTAAAAGAATGCAAGAAGAGCTGAAATCTCTCAGGGGAGAAGGAGAGAGACTTGGGATATGTTTTCAGAAAGTATAATTATTTTGTCTCTCTTTATCCCCTAAATGAATAGCCCAATGTTTGATATATAGAAAAACAGTAAATGTTTTGTAATTTGATAAAATTACAAAATAAAAAATAAAATTAAAAATGTAATTTGATAAAATGAACTTAAGCCAAAAAATTAGGAGTATAGCTTTAGTTTCTTGATTATTTATTTTTAGTAGTCTCATGATAATTTTAAAACTATGGAAAAATAGAAAATTCAGCACTACTAATTGTTTGGTATATTCAGAAAAGAATTACCTGCCTGGTAATTTTATAACTTTGGATTTAATAGCCACCAATAATATAAATGCACAGCTTTTCCAATGCATTATCCTGCTCCTTGAAAAAATCCAAACAGCTTATTCTTGTCTATAAGGACTTTTATAATTTGTTTTGATAGGCTGAGTACACATACATACACAACAGCATAAATGAGCTTAAAACATTTTAAAAGCAATTTATTTTTTAAAAAAAGCAACTTATTAAAAAAATGATATGGACTAATCCAAGTGCAAAAAATGCTGAAGGATCACTTAGGTCATTCAAAATAAAGGAGTGATCAGAATTAGGCAGTGAAGAACAGAAAATTTGAAGAAAGTTTGGACATGTGTTCAGTAGATCTTACAAATGACTTTGTCTAATTTCTATTACCTATCCTGTTTTCTTTTGAATGCTACTGTATTTTTATCAGAATAATTAGATGATAGCTGTTGTTATTGGATAATATAGAAGATTGGCTTTAGTGATGAACTGTAGCAGGTCTAAAAATTCATGGTTTGAGGAATGTTGATCACCTCAATATGATGCTGGTTAGAAAACATAATTAAAACATTCAAATTAGGTAACAAATATAAATTCAGTGTAAATCACATGTCATTTTAAAGAGAACTAAATTCCCTTTCAAACGTAGTAAGACCCTTAGATTACACCTGGCAACACAATGCTTCTATACCAACAGATTTCACCTCTATTTACAGGCAACTTTTTGTTCTATTACATTTCTCTATCAGATTTCCCTCAATTTTTTGGTTCGAGTATTTTCAGAGGAAAAGAGCTTTGAATGATAAGGGAGTGTTCTAGTTTGCAAGCTGCCGGAATGAGATAAATCAGAAATGTATATTTTATATTTATATTTATATATACATTTTTAAAAAGAGGTTTTTTTTTTGCTTTAAAAAGGGGAATTTAATAAGTTGCAAGCTTATAGTTCTAAAGCTATAAAAATCTCCAAATTTAAACAAGGCAATAGAAATGTCCAATCTAAGGCATCCAGGGGAAAACATTTTGGTTCAAGAAGGCCGAAGACATCCAGGGTTTCTTTCTCAACTGGAAAGGCACATGGCGGACATGGCAATGTGTGCTAGCTTTCTCTCCAGACTTCTTGTTTCATGAAGCTCCCTGAGGGATGGTTTCCTTCTTCATCTCCAAAGGTCTCTGGCTGTGAGGGGTCTCGTGGATCCCAAGCTTTTTTCCAAAAATGTTTCCTCAGTTTAAGGATTCCGGTAAACTAATCAAGACCCACCTGGAATGGGTGGAGTCACATCTCCCTCTAATCAAAGGTTAATATCCACAATTGGGTGTCACATCTCCGTGAAGATAATGTAATCATGTTTCCAACCTACTAAATAAGGATTTAGTACTAAATAAGGATTAAAAGAAACGGCTGCCTCCACGGGATGGATCAGGATTAAAACATGCCTTTTATAGACTACATAATCCTTTTAAATCAGTACAGGGAGCGTTAAAAAAAATGTTTCCTCAGGAAAATAGAGTAGATAGCTAGCCTGAGTCAAACTGAAAATACAGACGAAAGAAAATGAAAACAACACATTCTCGATCATAAGTAGAGAGTAAATAAACAGTTGATTCTTAGGTCTTTTGAATTTAGTAATCTAGCATCTATTATCTGTCTACAGCCCTGTTTGTAAGGTTTCCCAGAGACTTATGTTTGTTAACTCTATCATTGTCCAAGAGAACATTCTTTCCTTGGAGATGGAGAAGCAGCTTAAGCCACACCTTTCATTCATAAGAGTAGGGGTGTCTGAGGGAGTGCCTGGGTTGTTTTGTTTGTGTCCTGGGAGAAATGCCCTTCAGTGAGCCTAGAAATGGTCCATGTTGCCCAGTGTTGGTCTTTTTGTATTTGAGGTGCTGAACTGTCTTTTAGCTCAGGACCTATGCACTCAGCCAGAATGACCTCAATTAGTCTGGAACTGAGATGAAGCTTTGAGAAAACCCCACAGATTGATGATTAGCTCCTTTTGCTGCTGGTTGGCAGCACCATCTGATTCACAGGCTCAGCAGGGTAGTTAAACAGAAATCTATAGACAAGAGTTCCATAAATACACAGGCAGATTTATTCAAGGACCTTACAAACTCTTGGGTACACTGTCAAATACATTTAGGAGAGCAAGAAAAGGAAAAGGAAACAAGGGCTATATTTATTGAGAGCCAGTGAATTACAGATGCCATTGTATATACTTCAGACCACAAATTCTAAATGTTCAAAATCTTGACTAACAAAGATTTTACTTTGTTGAACCAACATCATGACACATTACAGATCTTCAGCTGTTATGTTCCCTTTGTTTTCTTTTGAAGAAATACTATAACTGTCTTCTTAATCAATGACAAATGTGCCCAAATTTAAATATATGCATTGGAAAACTATGTCACAAATTCTGCACAAAACTGAAATATAACTAAAAAAGTTATCAAATGATGGATTCCAATGTTTTAAAATTTGGTATGTAAACCATTTGCATTTACGTTTATCTCCTTTAAAAATTTTAGACTCAATAAACACACACACATAGATATAGCTATAGATATAGACACCAATATATTTAGCCAAATCTTTGCATCTTCCCTAGAACTTCTCTGTGGGACTCATCAACAATCCATCTCTGCTGGACCCAGTTTGAAAATCACTATCCTAGCAAATAGAAATGGATTAATCTAAGGATTGACCAGAAATGTAAGTGTCGAAACTGAACACTGGGAATAAGTATGTCAGGTCTCATTACACAGTCTGGAACAGAAAATAAGAAGTGGGGAAACTCACAGAATTCTAGGGATGGCTAAAATGGTTGAAAGAAACTTTGGTAGGCAGAAGACGTCTACAAAGGTGACAGTAGTCCCAGGATTGAAGGTACCAGGTAAGAGAGTTGACCCTGAACAGGTGTTGGCCAATACTTTTTATCAAATGCTTCTTTTGGCCAGCCTTACTGAGTCCCTTCTTTGACTGTTATTTGTTGTCCCTTTTGACCCAAAAGAGATCTGTGGATTGTGGAGTATGAGGTACTAAATTTGCCATCATCACTGTCTGAATTGTTCCTTGAATGGATGGTTCCTGTTTTTAAGACAACCTAGTTTGAAGCAATAAGTATGGAATTTCAGAAATAGGTGTCTTACTCTTTTCTGTATCGTTAAAAAAAAAATCAAGACTACCCATTCTGTTGATATGTTTGAACATAAGTTTCTATTGTATTCCTCTTTAAAGTTATTTTCACCATTTGTTTGCTTTTCTAAATGTATAAACATATATAAATGGAAGGGACAGACTGACAGGCCCTTTCTTCTATATATAATGAATCAAGTTGAAATTATGCAATGAAGTTGAAGCTTTGGGTCAGCCATAGACCTTCCTAGCACATACTGTCTTCAGATATCCTCACACCTGTCATGTTTTATTATTCTCTACCTAGATTTCATCTCTAGCATTGCTGATCCTTAATCTCTGCTTATTGTGAAAGTCATTTCAGTTGCAGGGCTAACTTTCCAAAAGCCTCATAGATTGCTTCAGGCTAAATTCTGTATTCAGGTTCATGCTGAGTCCCCAACTGACATTAATGGGAAACGTGCCGCTGCATCTCCAGGTGGACCTCCCCACCCCTCACTCCCTGCCATCCTCCCCATTTGCCTTTTAAGGATTGTTGTGACTGCTTCAGAGCAGAGCACACAGTTATGATGGCTTTTTCTTGCTTGCTTACATCGCTTGAAGGCTGAATTTTCTTGTGTGTCTGCCATCGGCCATAGATCAATTTCAGCAGCATGGATGCTTGTAATATACATAAACAAGTTGGATGAAGGCATTGAAACAAAATTCCTGAGTCTACAAATTAAGCTGAAATTGGAAGCAGAGAAAATAATGAAGGGCAATGAAATCTGATTCAACAAGAAGGTTTGAGTAACAGTGCCAATGGGCAACAAATCAACTTCAATGAAGACAAATACTAAATAATTTAGGAACAAAGAACCAAGTTGAGACTATCTGTTAAACAGAATAATGAATCAGCAGTTTAATCAGTATATCACTTGATGATTATTATGGAAAATCGT
Organism: Tamandua tetradactyla; assembly: GCF_023851605.1. Lineage (NCBI taxonomy): Eukaryota > Metazoa > Chordata > Mammalia > Pilosa > Myrmecophagidae > Tamandua > Tamandua tetradactyla. The sequence continues at coordinate 127,663,846 of NC_135327.1, read as the reverse complement.
AAAGCTATGAAGTCAAGTAAAATCTAATAAGAAATTAATGTGACTACAATATTGGTTTGTATTTTGAAAGAGAATGCCTAGTAAAACAATGAAAACATTACAATGCAGGACGATGATTGTGATGCTTTATAACAAAATGCATAAGGATAGTTTTGGGGTTGGAAATCCCACAAAGATATAAACTGATTTATTATATAATGTATCTCCTCTAAGGAAATTCATTTTGTCATATTAGAAATGTACCACCCACTTTGGCTATAACCTGCTCAAAAAATATGCCAATAAAATTATCTACTTTGGTAAGGATGTGCTTACCAAATATTGATATTAGGCCATATACCTAGTCTGAATGTACAGCACACATTCTGAAGCTAAACAGTAATGTAATAATTCAGCTAACGCTTTATAGTGCATTAGCTTAGACACTCATGCAAGCATTTTACATAGAGTATCTATTTCAATCCTTTATAAAAATCTTTTGAGGTAAAACTATTAATGTTTCAAGTTTACAGATGAGAACACTGAGCCATAAGGAAGTAAAGTAACTTGTCCAGCATAATGTCCAGTATGAAATGGAGCCTGGATTTAAAATACTTGCAATATTATCTTCAGAGTCCATGCTTTTAATCCTATGTTACCCTTTAAAATGTTGTGCAAGGCAAAAATATTATAGTAATTTTTATTGGTGAAGAAAATGAGGTGCCAAGTAGTTAAATAACCTCCCTAAGTTTACATAGTCATTATTTGACTTTGGATTCAAATTTCAGTCTAACTTTTATTTTGGTGCCCCTTCTCTACAACATAATGCCTTGTTCTATCTGACAATTCTTACCTTTCTACCTTTGGGTACAAAATATGAAGGAAAAGACAAAGCAATAACTCTAGGCAGTAAACTGCCAGGATAAACAATTAAATGTTCATTTATTTGTTTACTAGCTCTGATACCTGCCCCAAATCCACAGAAATTAGAATTCTTACACTTGGTCATATTGAACATTAATAAGTCAACCCCTCCCCCAAAGCTTTGATCATAAAAGGATTGGTCAACTTTTCCTTATAGCAAAGCAATGAATTTGCCTGATACATCCTCCCAAGTAAAACAGCTTAAGATATAATTATATCAGCATGCTTAGGAACATACGAGGAAAATAGTAACTGAGATATTTATAAATAAATGAACAGCTTGTATTTTCATTAAATATTTCTAAACTGAGTACATTGTTCAGAAATGTACTGAGATGACAAAGCAATAGACTGTGGCTGTGAGTCTATAATGAAAATTCAGTATAGAAAATGAACTTGCAATGTTTTAATACGCAAACTACAATTGATTGAAAATTATAATTCAACAGTTCAGTTCAATTATATACATTTATTTATTTATCTTTTGCTTGCTTGGTTTTTGGGTGCATGTTCCAGAAATCAAACCCGGGTCTTCTGCATAGAAGGTGCACATTCTACCACTGAACCACCCGTGCACCTTATACATATTTGAATATTTACAATATATATGTACCTTTTAAAGGCGACACAGGGATGCTTATGTATAAGAAAAATGAAAAGGCTTGTGATAAATATTTGGGCTGTGAAAATACATCCTAGAAGACACCCCAGGAAGAACTCAGAAGTATAGCTAAGGAACCAAATACACCGAAGAAATTGATATTTCAAATGCTGTCAAAAATATATTTGCAAATATGGAAGCTGTTGCCTAAGAGTTGATAAGTTTCATAGTTTTGCTCAGGTTTTTTCATTCTAGTGATAAGTTCATATAGCTAAGACCTGTGAAGCACCCAATCTACTACCACATTATGATTTGAAACCCAGGACTCTTTCTTTGAAAGGATGATCCAAGGACTGCTATGTTTAAAAGAAGTTGGGGTGGGGAGGGGAGGGAGAAGAAAAGGATGTAAAACAGTACTTGTCCCACCATGAAATATCTTATTTATCCCACATGCCACATATATTGGAACATGCCTTAAAATCCATCTACACACTGGGAAGCAGCCACCACTGGGAAGTAGACTTAATTTAAGGCTTTGGGCAAAGGTTCAGTCCAGTTCAAAGAGACAGTGGGCATCAAGGGCATGAAACTAATATGATACGAGTGTTGCAAGTGATGGCCCAAATCATTTCCATGATTCTGGGGTTGATGGGGATCTTCACATCCCCACATGGAGGAAACTGTTCAGTAGGGGATGGGACTAGGTGTTGATAAAAGATATCATCTTTCCCAGGGGGGTGCGCCTCCTAAGAATAAGGCAAACCCCGAGTGTTAGAAGTATTAGACAAGTTATGAAGACGGGTTCAGATTCAATGGTATTAAGCAAGAGCAGTTCAAGTACAATAACTGGGTGACAGTGAGGTCAAGTCTGGACTAGCTACAAGGATGTCCTCATGCTGATCCCCAGATTGTTGAATGAAAGTCTCTTTACCATCCTTGATCTTCAGGCTTCATTCTTCAAGTATAGGGTCATATGAATCATCTGAAAAAAACAGGTAATTTCCAAAGGCTGGAATCCATGTACAGTCTAGCAATAGGCATTTAAATAGGTTAATATTAATTAAACTAATTATTTCAAATGCATGTATTCTATTAATTAATTTTCCCTTGGGAAAAGTGATAAAGAAACCATATTATGAAAGTGGTTTCATGGCTAACATACACCCACTGCATATACGTCTATACACAATACATACACACATATATATAAATGGGTATGTGTTTCTTTGTTTCTGTATCAGGTTTATAATAATATTAGAAACATATTTCACTTTTGTACCATCAGAAAACTTCAAAAATAATCCATATAAAGCCACCCCCAGAAAGAAATTAATATATTCTTTCTATCTGAATATTTTTTTCTCTTCCAGCTAAAATTCATTAATGGAATACAAAAAGCAGAGCAATTTCAAAATGAAATCCTTTAATGCCACAGTTTTTAGTGCACGCGAGCTGATTCAAAAAGCATTTCATTCCCTCACAATCACGACAGAATTCTGTATTCAATATATACACCAGCTCATCTAGCAGGCATGCTTAGCTTTGAGCTGTTTGCATGGTGTGCATATCGCCAATTTGGCAAGGTTGGCATCAAAGCAAACATATCAGAAGTGAATATGTTGTGTTTTTATCGGTTATATCTCATTTATGAAAATATTGCCATTTGTATAAAACTCGCCACTATATCTTCTATTCGATAAACTTGGTGTAGTTTTAATGGTACACGTTAAGTGGCACAATGCTTTAAAATATAAGAGCCAATCTATTTTGCACTAATCAAATATAATTTTTTCCACTTTCACGAATATAAAGTCTAACACACATTTATAAAAGGTGTGAAAAATTGAATTTCCCTCAGCATGAAAAGAATGCAAAAATTTGCTAATTTTACATGGACAATTAGAAGCAACGGGTGATGCGGTAAAGACAATATGGACATTACCTGTCTTTTCACCTTTGGTTTGAACACAAGACTACAAATTAAATGAACTGTAAATTCTAAGAGAGTGGAGACTGTGTCTGTCTTGTTCCCTTTTTTATACCCAGTGCCTAGCATGTGCCCCAATATACGTAGGCATTCAAGAAAAACTTGCTGAATGCTTGGCTTCAGAGAAAATTTCATATATTTACATATACAATTTAATAATATATATTTTTCTCAATTAGATGCTACAAGGATAACCATTATCCTGAGATGGCTGTGAATCTTTAAATATTAAAGAAATTCTTTATACTTGAAAAGACTGGAAGCCAATGTTTATGTTAAGGATTTCTACATGACTTTTAGAATTAAATGTTAGATCATCAGTGTTTTAAACTGGATGATACAGTAAGATCCTCAGATTATAGTTTCTATACCATTCAATTTAGCATTAAGAAGTCAGAGAAATGATACCTGGCCTTTAAGAATATGTAAGATTGGAATCAGGAAAAACAAAGCAAAATGTAGTACAGCAGGATAATTATCATAAACCAAGAAGGGAAATGGGGAAAATGAACATGGATGCTTTAGAAACCTAGCCTGAGGCAGAGGGTTCATATGGAGAAATTGGAGATTTTGATGAGTAAAGTGAATCTTCATCATAATAAGGTTTGACTACTAGATTTCTGAGTGAAGAAACTCTACTACATATAAGTACATGCTATTTTGTATCTCAGAGAAGAAAAATGCATTTAGCAGAATTCATATTTTAAGAAAGTCTTTTATTTCTACCAAGAGGGACTGAAAGGTAGGAAGACAAGTGAGAAAGTTACTGTAGTAAAGCAGATACAAAGTTTAAAAAAGACTGGACAGGGGTGGTGGTAAGAGAAATTTGGAAGTAAAGAGGTAGTTATGTGATGTGTTTTGTAGGTGGAAGACAGGACCAGTTGAATATGAGGAAGTATTAATGTGGGGGAAAAATAATATACCATGTGTCTGAGAAGTAGGCAAGTGGTGTCATTAAATGTACTGAGGATACCAGAACTTTGGAGAGAGTAAGATGATGAATTTGGTTTAGGAGCTGTAGAGGTTTGAGGACTGCAGGACTCCTAGTAGAAATGTTGAGCACGAGTTGTAAATACAGTCCTGGAACTCAGGTCAAGAACAAGGTGTAACTACAGGTTCTACAGCCACAGTTATTAAAATGAAAGTAAAATGTGGAAAATAGGAGAGTTCTTCAAGAACACAGTCTAAATGGAAATGAACCTACTAGTTTACAGAATTAGTTCCTAAATCAACCACGATATTTATAATATATGTCATGAGACTGTAGATTTTACCAGTCCAGTGGTTTTGGATCCTTTTGAAATTGAGAAACACATAACATAATGCATAAGGATAGTTCATCTTTTAATGCATATTGATTGATTAAATATGCTGACAGACTATGACCTCAATGGTTCTTTCACATGACTTTATATTATATTAATTTATGGCATCTAGATACATTTGGAATACTTTGCATATATGTGAGACATCTTTGATGGAGTGATATTAATTATGAACTATTTCCTGCCATTCCTGCTTTAACAACTGATACTCCCTTCATAGTGGCTCTTTGGAAAGACTCTCAATGCCTTAGGAATAATCCGAAGTTGAGATTAAAAAGCAAGACTTAGAAACTGATTAGGATATGCATATGAACAAGCAACACTGACATTTCCCTTGCCCCCAAACCAGATAATTGACCCTGTGTGCTGAAGAGAAGGAGATACCTGGGGAAGACGAAAGATGCAGTAGTAGGCATGTGCACTCTATTTCCTACCTAATGAGTTTGAGATATTGGAATACATTAGAATTCCCTTAAACTGTGAGAGATCCAGGTTGACAGCATAATGTACTTCATGTCTTAGAGTTGAGCTATACAAAAAGGACAAGCATGAGCAAGCTAGAGAAAGTCTTCTGTACAAGTCTGCCCACTATAATGAAGTGGAATAGGAGGTGTTTTGGTTTGCTAATGCTGCCAGATTGCAATATGCCAGAAATGGATTGGCTTTTATAATGAGAATTTATTTGGTTACAAGTTTACCATTCTAAGGCCGTGAATATGTCCAGATTAAGGCATCAGCAAAAGAATACCTTCACTCAAGAAGGCCGATCGTGTCTGGTGTTTCATTGTCAGCTGAAAAGGCATATTGCTGGCATCTTCTGGTCTTTGCTCCTGGGTTGCATTTCTTTTAGCTTCTGATTGCAGTGGCTTTCTTTGTCAACTCTCCAAGCATCTGCTCTCTGTGTCGGCTCTGAGCTCTCTCTCTCTCTCTCTCTCTCTCTCTCTCTCTCTCTCTCTCTCTCTCTCTTTCTCTCTCTCTCTCTCCAGGAGCTCTTTTAAGGACATTAGTAAATTAAGACTAACCTTGAAGGGGGGGGGGTCACATCTCCATGGAAACAACCTAATCAGAAGATCCCACCCACGATAAGTCTGTATTCACAAGATTGGATTAAAAGAGCATGGCTCTTCTGGGGTACATAACAGTTTCAAACCAGCACAGGAGGTTAACCATAAATTTCCTTTGGGATCTACGTAGGGTGAGAAATTGAGATGGGAGAAAGCTAGTCCTTCCTGGGAGTCCTTCCCCCTTGTCCTAACTGGAATTAAGAGGTAAGCTTCAAAAAACTGTGGTGTGTCACATGCCTGAAGCTAGAGAAGGAAACAGATCAATATCAAATGATTTTCATAGCCAGGAAGCCAAAGAAGGGGCTAAGTCAGCAGAGGGAAGAATTGGCTATTAAAAAACTTTTGAAGCAGTAGAAACAGTTTACAATGAATGCAATGTTGCTATATGAAAAACAGGATTGTAGGCATAAACAATTTGAGAATAAAAGAGCTTGATTATTTTCCCCTTTCATCCATTAGCGGCCATTATGATATTATAAAAATAGTTGTTTTATTATTTCCTTCTCTTTCCGTGTGTAGAGAGCCAGGAGGCATGGCTTATATCTTAAAAAGTACATAGAGAAAAGAGTAGAGGCGTGACTATTGATCCTTCAGGGGGTTTCTGGTTAGCAGGGCAAGGAGGAATAAACGGTGGTAGAGTTAGTGGCTTCTGATGAAAGAGTGACTTATGTTGTGAGAGAAGGATAACAGGTTTTCTTCATGTACAATATGGATGGAAAGATTTCAATAAAGAAGCATCTTAAAACATTTTAATATTGTAAAATAGTTTTCTGATCTGGCCTCAAAAGGGCCTTATTTGTAGAAATTTTCTCCGTTCTCACTGACCTCACTGTCTATACAATCTCACAGTTCTTCCCTGGAAAGATGATCCTACCTACTTGGAATTGCACTAATAGTGAAACAGACATTTAATAGTCTATCTGATGCCACAGGAGGTCAAGAAGAATGATTCTGTTGGAGGTGGTGTGCCCTAGGACAATGGTGACCTTTTAGACAACCATTTCTAGAAAGGGGCTGGCAGAAGACAGATTGCAAGGTTTTAGCTAAGAAATAAATGGGGGAGAAAGAAAAGAAATAGCTGAAGTTCAAGAAATGTGCCTACATCGAGTGCTTAGTAAAAGGGCAGGATTTAGAAAGGGTGACCTATATAAAAGGTAAAAGAGAAAGGAAGAAGACAGTGGAGAGATACTGCCTAAAAAATTCTGGAGAGAGAAAAGGAAGACACCCCCTGAATTGCTGTTAAGTTTATACCACAGATATATGCAATAAACACATGCTTTCATGTAGAAATGTGTCATTAGTAAAGGAGAAAAAAAGTCCAACCAATAGTTATAATCTATTCATAAGCATGAGTAAATCATGTCTGGGTATAATTAGTAAGAGAGCATAAATAAAGGAAAAGATATTTTTAATCTACTAATAGGCCTGGAATAAATTATGCATTAGGTGTAATTACTGGGAGAATACTTGGATCATTGGATAATTTGACAACATGATTCTATTTATTTTGCCTATCTATTTTAAATGAAAACATGATGCTTATGTTGTATTTTATGGTCCTTTTTTGTGTTATGAGCACACTGAGGTAAGAATGAAAATATTGCGGGAATCTAAAGAACTGCCTGTTCTCAAGATCCGTTATAATAATCAAAATGTCCTAAATTTACATTAAACTGTGCATCACGATATTAATTTATTTCAAATTAAATCTGTCTCTCCAATTGGAATGGCTTTCTCTGCAAGTGCTTCTGCAAGCTGTCCAAATGCTGCCTGCTGGTCATTCTGGCTGAATCTGGGCCGTAATATAGTCTCTTGGAAACGTCAACAAGAACCACGGAACTTTGTTAGTCTTTACCTTCTGATTTCGTTCTTATGGTCACTTCCCTTCCACAGGCTCTCACTGCTGCATTTTTGTGTTACTGCTGAAGCCTGGGAATTAGACTCCTGTCTGTCTTTCGCTCAGTTTCTCTTTTACTTCATTATATAGTTAATCTTCTTTAAGGCGTCTTTAATCCTTTTACTATCTTTGTCAAAAATCATTAGTGCTGCTGAGCTTCCCCTTTGTTAGCCTTCAATGTGTTTTTTCATCTTTCTAACTGAAGAAAGTAATATTTCACCACTCTTCCCCTCAAGAGAATTTATGTGTCCTACCTTTACATAAGTCATTTGTTTACGCTAAAACACCTATAATTCATTTATATGAAACTAAATGTATTAATTTCTTATTTTATGTATTAATTGCTTATTGGAACCAAATTCTGTTCCAAGTCCCAGAGATGGATACACAATTAGGGGGGAAAAGAAGACAAAAGCACATAGCATTTGCCTTTGAGGAGCCCAGTCTGAGATGGGACGCGGATGATGAAACCTATTATTCCAACATAGAACTTGGAGGAAAGCACAGAGAAAAGTGCTCTCCCCAAATGGACGAAAAAGAATGTTTCAAAGCATAGTGCAGAAATTAACTTTAAACTGCACAAGGACCCCTTTCCCTCAAGGACTTAATGAATAACATTTCAATAAAGTTTGACTGGCAGATGGGGTTCTAGGTGGAGCATGTCAGAGAGGGAAGGATGTTCCAAGCAAATAAAATAGATAACAACTGTCATAAAATATAGCACATTCAGAAACCTATAATTATCTCACTAATGCCAGATTATGAAAGACCATATATACTTCATTAAATAGAGAAGCAACGGGGAGGCTATGAAAGACTTTAAATAGGAAAAGCCCCGTTATTTTGGAGCTTCCAGTGTGGAAGATGGATTTAAATGGGATGAGCTAGATTAGGTAGAGAGCTGTCATAGCAGCACAACTGAGACACATGTGGGCCTGAACAGAGGGAGGGCCAGCAGGAATGGAGTTAAGGAGGCTGATATTGAGTGATAGCTTAATAATAATAAAAAGATAAATTATGGATGACTTCTAAATCCCTGATTAGAACAATCAGACAGGTCTTATCACTGTACTGGACATAAAGGAGGAAATAAAGGCTTGTAGTAATGAAGATAATAAATTCAATTTTGGATATTGAGAATTTGAACTGCCCCTGAGTAACCAGATAGAGACATCCATAGTGCAAATAAAGTGATTTGGAATACAAGGTCCTGGGCTGGATATGAAGATTTGGAAATCTTCAGTGTAAATATAATTGAATCTATAGGTATGCATGATATTCCTAGGGAGAGCATATAGGACATGAGGAGAGATGATATGAGGCAATCTTAGAAAATATCAAAATGTGAGGGTGGATATAGGAAATGTTGCTTTGGAAGGAGTCACAGTGAAAATGTCAGGCAAAGTGAACCAAAACAATACACAGTAGAAAAAGTTGTTTTGGAAGCCATGAGAGAAATGACTTTCAGAAAAGAAATGTCAGTAATGCCAACTGTAATAAGCCATTATCAAAAGTAGAGGTGCCAGGGAAACTGGGGTTCATGGACATGAGTTAATGGAGACAAAAATGTGGGCATCTCTTGTAAAAAAAAAAAAGCTTTGCTTAAGAGAAGGCACAATAGAATTAAAGGGAGGTGATGGAGGGGCCAGGAGAGTGCCACCATCATCATCATCAGTGCCATTTTGTTGTCATTGCTTGGTTGTGTAATTTGGAGTTGAGGACAAAGAGCAAAAGGTTTAAAGTAGAGACTCAGGGAACCAGTTTCCCCAAATGGACGAAAAAGAATGTTTCAAAGCATAGTGCAGAAATTAACTTTAAACTGCACAAGGACCCCTTTCCCTCAAGGACTTAATGAATGAACAGAGGAAGGGCTGAAGAGTGACAGCAAGCTTGATATTTGGACATGAGTAAAAAAAAACAGAATAACATTTTAGAATCTAATAATCATTTGAAAGCAGTTAGTAAAATATTTCTCCTCTGACCCTGAAAAATGCTGGAGAAAATATTAAACTAACTGATCTCCAATATGTTTCACTTTGAAATTTTACATTGATTTATTGGAGGTAAGAGTGGAAATTTCCAAGTTCTCCTTGAAATCATGCAAACTAGCAGATGAGATTGAGGCAGCTCAAGAGGTTTTTTCTCATTTTTGAGAATAATAGCAGTCCACAGATGTCAGACTGTGTAGCAAGGTAGCATTTCCCAGATTACCTTTTACAAGTCTGGAATAGTCCAGTTCTCAGATAGATGAATGCATAAGGCCTGGAGCCTTGACATGAATTTGTTCCCTGAATGAAATTGGTGTCACGGATTTCAGTGTTTCTTATTGATGCTCTCTTTGCTTTGTTCTCTATCAGACAGGATCCTGTCATAGAGAATTTAATGCAGGGAATTGATGGCACAGATATGAGAAGGTTGGAAAAAGCAGAAAAGAAGACAAAGCAATTGCCTGTATTTTAACTGCAGGGATGAGCTATCATTCCTAAGGCTAGAGGAACAATAGTTAGGATGTGGTTCACCAGTGCTCAGAAAAATGGAGGGCTTTGGGTGCCAGTGCTGGACCCACAGAAAAGGCAATCCATGAAGATGCTGGGACTCAGAGAGGGTCTGAGCACTTGCGCTTCAGCTGACAAAGAAGCATTGTTCTGTAGGTATTATAACTGCCAAAAAACATTGAACATTTTACTTTCCCATGACTGCAGAAAGCAGCAGCAGCAAGAAAGTTCCTTTTATCCTGTTCTCTTGCCTTCCTTTGTCCTGTTATTGCCTCTAAAGGAAAAAAACTTAATCAGAAGCCAATAGGAAAGGGAATTTGGAAAGCATATTTTACAGGACCCTAGCTCACTTAAATCACATAGTAGAGCTCAGAATGGTGAGAAAGGGAACTGAGGGCAAACAAATCAATGGCTGGCAAAAAGAACTCTCCATAGGAGTAATGCGTTCTTTAATTCATGCATGGAAGGAGCTTTTAAGTGAAAATTAACACCACTCCTGCTGTCCACTCAACTCTCTATTCAAATTCAAGACATTCCAAACATGAGCCAGAAGACCTCGTTTCTCATGCTGGGCTTTATACTTAACAGAAATCTATTCAAGACAAGGAAGACATCTACCACAAGACAGTGCTCTCAGGAGGATTCACAGAGTCTGATTTTTTTTTTTTTTTTTTTTTTTTTTTTTTTTTTTTGGCGTGGCCAGGCACTGGGAATTGAACCTGGGTCTCGGGCTTGGCAGGTGAGATCTCTGCCTGCTGAGCCACTGTGGCCAACCCCAGAGTCTGATATTTTTAACTCACCTGTTTGATGCCCTTGAGATCTTCTCACCCCAGAGAGATGGACCACATAAAGATTATTCATGAGTGAGATTATGCCTGTATTTGGTACAGTGGGAGATAAGGTGATATGAGAGAGAAGGGAAAGATATCTTTACCCCAGATGCATTTTCAAATTGATACATTTGCACAGATTTCAATGTATCAGTGAAGTTGAGTTGAAGATCTGAAAATTGATTCTGTAAAAATGTCCCTTAACTTGTACCTCTTAGAAAGTCTTTGTGAACTTCTACTTGTTTGCTCACTTCGAAGCAGCTGTTATAGATAACTTGCTTTTACAAAGATGCATACGGGAGGCAAAGCTTTAGACTCATAAAGCCTGCAAAAGAAAAAGATTATTTTCTATGATAGTTTCATTTTGCTCAAAATTCTCCAATCCTATTGCTGAAATACCTCAGAGATATTGCAATTAAATAAATGTCACAATAAGGGGAATAAGAAAAATTTTTGCTTTCCCATTGTATATACAAGTCATGCTTATACCATATTGTGGTCTATTAAGGGTGCAATGGCATTATGTCTAAGAAAACAATGTATATACCTTAATTAAAAATACTTGATTCTAAAGTTCCTAACCATCATCACAGCCTTCAGTGATTCATAATCTTTTTGCTGGTGGAGGGTCTTGCTTCAATGTTGATGGCTGCTGACTGATCAGGGTGGTGGCTGCTGAAGGTTGGGGTGACTGGGGCAATTTCTTAAAATAAGGAAGCAATGAAGTTTGCGACATCAATTGACTCTTCCTTTTATGAATGACATGATGCTATTTGATAGCATTTTACCCACAGAACGTCCTTCAAAATTGAAGGCAAAACTCCAACTCTGCTGTTGCTTTATCGACTAAGTTGATGGAATATTCTAAGTCCTTTGTTGCCATTTCACCAATGTTCACAGCATCTTCAGCAGGAGTCGAGTTCATCTCAAGAAACCACTTTGTTTGCTCACCCATTCAAAGCAACTCTTCACCTGTTAAGGTTTTATCATGAGATTGCAAAAATTCTTTAGGTTGCACGTAAATCTTTAGGTTGCACTTCTAATTCTAGTTCTCTTGCCATTTCCATCACATCTGCAGTTACTTCCTCCACTGAAGTTTTGAGCCCTTTGAAGTCTGGAAACCAACCAAGAAGTTGGTTGGAATCAATTTCTCCCAAACTCCTGTTAATGCTGACACTTTGATCTCCTCCTATGAATCACCAATGTTTTTAATGGCATTTAGAAAAGTGAATCCTTTCCAGAATGTTTCCAAGTGACTTTGCCAAGCTCCATCAGAGGAATCATTAACTATCCATAGCAGCTATGGATTTACCAAGATTCCTCTTGTCACTTGAACACTTAGAAGCCATTATAAGGTTATTAATTGGCCTAACTTTAACATTGTTATATCTCAGGTATTAGGAATGCCCAAGCAGAAGGAAGGGCTGGTGGTGTAGTCTGACACACACAATGTTGATTAAGTTTGCTCTTTTTGCATGGGTGCAGTTTGGGACACCCTAAACAATTACAACAGTAACGTGAAGATCAAAGATCACCATAACAGATAGAATAATAAAGAAAAAGCTAGAAATACTGCAAGAATTACCAAATGGTAACACAGAGACATGAAGTGAGCATACACTGTTGGAAAAACGGGACCGATAGACTTGATACAGTGTTGCTGCAAAACCTTTATTTTGCAAAAACAACCACCACAATATCTGTGAAGGACAATAAGGCAAAGTGCAATAAATGAGGTAATCTTGTAATTGTGGATATGGGTGCAATGGAGATGAAATGCTCCGCTTAAATGTTACCCGTTCATAAGTTTGAAGTAATTACTTTGATTCAATTTTATATTTACTTTCTCCATCAGGGCTGGTTTTCCTCTCTCAAAGGGTGTCCTTTCACTTTCTTCCTTTCTCAGATTGTATCTGGGGGCTGAGGGTGAGGATATTCGTTCAATAGCCATCTACTGATAGGTGACTGGCTCTTCTTGAGATACCTATTTTTTCCTCTTTTGATATCTTGGAGGTGAGGCTGGTCATTAGTTCCATCTTTTGGGTGGATGTCAAGGGGCTGGATTTGTCTTTTTCTGGCAGATTCAGCATCTGAAATTTCCACCTCTCAACCCCTGGCTCCTTTCCAGGTTTCCCATCCTCAGTTTTTCTATGCCTCTTATCAGAGGCCTCTGAGAAATTCTGATATTCTTATCTGGCACAAGCCAACACCAAGTGGAATACTGTCTCAAATCTTCCCTCTGCCTCAATCTACTATTCTTCCCTGACTCCTATACTTGGTCCCAACATGAGAGTGAGTGTCGGGTGCCACCCAACTGCATAAGAGAATGGCAGGTAGGGCAGACCCCCTCTGCTTAAACCATGTACCCCCACCCAGGTTTATATCCAGAGATGAGAGGCAGGTTGGACTCTGTCCTCATCTCAAAGCTTAATAATATCACTTAATAATAGTGTACTAATAAAATAGTTTACTAGTAAAAACAAAAACAACACTCATTTGACCATACAATCATTAATCACTTTGCCCTAAGGTTTCTTTTTCTTCTTCTGAAATTGCGACTGCCATACATTTGGTGGTTGATAGATCCAATCAAGTAGTGAACACACGCTCTTGAAAACATTTTCTTTACATGTATTTTACAGGAAGAATGAAATAAACATTTATTTTTCACATAATCTGGCTTTCCAAATAGGCCCATTGCACTTTAAATAAGATAAAAATTCCATAAGCTATGTTATTTGAGAAAATGCACCTACACTACAAGTAAAAATGCCTCTAAATTCCCATTATAAATCTGTTAAACTCTCATTGGCAGAATGAGAGGCACTCCCAAGACTTGAACATGCCTTTTGCATGGTACATGATTCAATTCTCAATATAATTTAAATGAATAAAATGGTATTTTTTAGTACATTACCATGCTCCCCCCCACCCCTCTTTTTTATTGCATGGGCAGGCACCGGGAATCAAACCCGGGTCTCTAGCATGGCAGATGAGAATTCTACCTGCTGTGCCCTCCCCGCCCCTCCCCTCCCCGCCCTTTTTAAGGCTGTACTCGCTAACAACAGTGATACATTCTCATCATAACAAAACTTTATAGATTTTCAGTTGTTTTGATAATGCTCATCATCCCAAGAAATAACAAGGAAATAATTTTTGAGACATGTGCCTTTATTTTTCTAAACTACAAACATTTCATTTTCTGAACACCAGGAGACTTGAGTGTATCAATAGAAAAAGACTTGTGTTATCTTTCTTTTAGTTTCTTCAAAGCTCTCTGATTAGAAAGCATTTGATTACATTAAGAAATCGTGCATATTTAAATAATTATAAACCCCTAAGAAAATTGTTCTATGAATGTAGATAAGAAATAATAATAGTTTTTTGCAGGGTTTTGCCTACAAACATGTTCAATATCTGAAGGGAGAATCAGGCTTTTGGCTTATTACAGTCATCATTATCAGTGAGTATTAATTAAGTACTTATTAAATGGTCAATTTATAGGGGGACTTTATGTTAATTGGGAAGAGATAAAAAGATCATGATTTCTGTGCAATGTAAGGTCCAAAGTGTATATGGTTTATAACAGTCGTGGTTATTAGAAATTTTACATTACTGACTTAATTAAAATATCTGGCAAAAGAGAAAGTAGTTTGATTATATCCAAGTATTCTGTAGCTCCTGGTCCGAATGAGACTTGACCAGAGTGAGTCTCCACATTTATTTTTGGCCCCCAGTTCCCAAAAGGGGGTGTTTCGACTCTGTGATCTCTGTGAGTAAAATAAAGTTTCCCTACAGCCCATTTTTTTGTATGACGTTGAGAAATAACTAAATAAGTTATACCAAAAAAACTTCTTCTAAAGATACAAAGCTTAAACTTCACCTCTAGGGATAACAAGGCCTTTCTCACTAATTATGTTGGTTTGCAGTATGGAGACTTTATTTTCATGAAAATTAGTGACATACCCGTAGCACTCATTCCTAATATATTTACCTTCATATTTCCTCAACTGTATTTTTGTTTAATCTCCTTCTTCTAAAATCAAAATTTGGGGACAATTATTGAGATAGCCTTCTTATAAGACTAGTCTTTTAAATGGATTGGATTCTACTAGGGCTCTGGAGTAAGCTGATAATAGCTCCCAAAATATGAGGTCCTAGTCCCTGGAACCTGTAAATGCTACCATATATGGCAAAGACTTTACAAATATGATTAGGTTTAGGATCTTGAGATGGGGAGATTATTCCGGATTATCAGGGTTGGCCCTAAATGCAATCACATGTATATGTTTTGCAAGAGAACAGAGGGAGATTTGACTATACATAGAGGAGAAGTTGATGTGAGCACAGAGAGATAGAAAATTGAAGATGCTGGCCTTGAAGATTCGTGTGATGTCTGACAAACCAGGGAATGCTGGCACCATAACAGGTTGGAAGTGGCAAAGAATGGAATTTTCCTTAGAGCCTATGGAGAGAGTACAACTCTGCCCACACCTTGATTTTGGCCCAGTGGTACTGGTTGTGGACATCTGGCTCCTAGAAGTAAGGAAGAAAAAATTTTTGTTGTTTTAATCCATCAGGTCTGTGATGATTTGTTACAGCAGCCACAGGAAACTAATAGGGCATCACATATCATCTACAAAGAAAAAATGTCATTGACAGCAACAAAGTTACTTTAGATCAATAAAATGCTCATACATTTCTTTAAGCTTGTATGTCATCCAGATAAGAGAAGTTACAAAGTTTATCTTTTATTTATATATATATATATATATATATATACATATATATCTGCCTTCTATGTTATTACAGCTCATTTACTATAATTGATTAACTCACTGTTACCTTTTAAAAAAAAATATATCGTATTTTGTGAGAGGCTTTCTCCAATTACAAATCAAATGCCAGCCATTTTCCAGTATGATCCCAGTTAGAAAAGTTCAAGCAATTTACTCAACGGGGTGAATTCTGAAAAGGTTCAAATTGTGATGGTTTTCAGCCATGACATTGATGCTGTATTGATTGAACTGAGGTATTTTGAACATATGGTATTTTTGACTGCAAGAAAATTTCTTATTCAAATTTCCAAACTCATAGCCCATGTAGTTATTTGAAAACAAGCTTTGAAATCTTGTAATCATGATTCTTTCTTTCATCTTTTGCACATAAATGTAAAATCATACTTTGAGATTTAAAAAATGTTCCAGGAAAGCTTTTACAGTTTGAGTCTGTGACATTTTCTCAAGGTTGATCATGAATACTTCTTTTCAACTACGTTTAAAAATATGATGGAAATTGTACCATTTGTCAGCAGATCTTTGATTGTACTGTGGCTTGATATACAATAGGAAACATTCTTCTTGCCTGGAAAAAGATTTCCACATTTGAGAGACGCAAAGTGCAATAAAGGAAAAACTATTCTTAATTCAGACAAGAAAGAAACTGGATGCACCTTCTTTGAGATATAGACTGAAAACTAACATTATTTCAAAGATCAGTAAATATTTTTTAATATTACCACATACTAGATTCTTAATCTTACAGTGATTTTATGAAGTATTTATATTTCCATTTTATAGCTAAAATAACTAGGCTCAGAGTAGCTAATTATCTTTTTCCTGGAGTATTAAGTCAGGACTGGGAGCCAGGTCCATCAGCTCTTTCCTATCTCCATTCTGCATTACCTTAAGTAAAATGGTTATTTCATTAATTAGTGTAATAACCCTACAGTTCCTAAGCCATTTAGCTTTATTTGCATATAGGAAATAAAATTTTGACTACTGGCACATATCTTCTCTCAGAAATTGCAGAGAAAATGTTATCATTTTTAGCAAATAGCAGAATAGGGTCCAGTGTTGATTAAATAAAAACAACATGTTACCTCTCGAGGTTTACAATGCAGCATAATGAGTTTTTCACAAGAAAAATAATAGCCGTACAGAGCGTGCTCCTGGTCCCTTCACTTTTAATGTTATTAAATTAAGTTCCTTTGGCCTTTGCTCTGGAAATTCCATCCCAAAGCTCACTAACAAGCTGTTTATTTTTTTATTATTTCAGTCGTTAACTATGTGTACATAGACTTAAATTTCTCTTGGCAAAAAGTTATAAAGTCCTCATTAAGAACTGCAAAATTTGCCTTGGACACTCTTCCGTCCAACACCCCCCACTGATAACTCTAGTGATCCCCTAAGAAAGGATCTAAGAGACTAGTTGAGGACATTGCTGCTGATGACATCACAGGTAACGAGGAAAATGCTGGCTATGGTGACACACTGACATGAGAGAAGCGTTCAACTGTGGAGACAAATAACAGTAGGAGGAATTCTATGACCCCTTTTGAGTCATATCTTGGTGAAAGGCAGATATTTTTCAATATATTGATTTCATAAGCCAATCACACCAATGTGTCATCTTCTTTAGACTGAGCTCATGAAATAATAAAAAGATAATTTTTTTTTGTACTTATTATGTTCCAGGCACTGGTCTGGACCTTTGGCATACGTGATCTCACATGATCTCTGTCGTTTTTCGTATCCCAGTAGCTGTTTTTCCAGCTTGGCTGCACATTAGGAGCTTTAAAAATTATTGCTGTCTGGCTTAGGCCCCACCCAAGATAAATCACGTCAGAATCTTTCAAGGGGTAGGATCAAAAATGATTTATTTTTCATTTTTTGCATTTCTAAACTAGACCCAACTATGAAACCAGGAAGATGAAGGGATCATCAGCTTTATCATAAAAATGTTATTCCATATTATCTCCATTTCGCTAGCTTATAAAATTCAGGAGGCCTTTCTTCATTAAACAACTTTTCTGGCAATGGCTCTCTGAGCTCTGAGGTATTGAAATATTAATTCAGTTTGGTTTTTCCCTGTTCTTCCTCATAGTCAAAATAAATCAATAATCATAAAATTATTCACCCAAAGGACCATCACCTTTGACTCTGATACTTTTTATTCTGTCTTCTCTGTATTCAATTTACTGTTTCCTTTTATAAGTCAAAAGCATATGTCTGGTCTGGGGAATTACAGTGAAAAGAATTAAAAATTAGAATGGGGAACATGAAACATTGTACCTGGCTATACAAGTTACTTCAACCAAGCAAGCTAATTACTCAGACAGAGCCAGTTTATTTGCTAATCTTAACATACAAAATTCCTCAGGCATAAAAATCAATTAAAATTAGGTAGTTTATAAAATACCAATTTTTATCTATCTATCTATCTATCTATCTATCTATCTATCTATCTATCTATCTATCTATCATCTTGTTTCTTTATTTACTCAACCTGTTCAATATTGCTAGCAAAGTTTATTCCCAAGTGGGTTGGGTTACTTTGACCTGTCAACTATCCTTCTCCATCTAATAGACTGAGTAAGTAGATGGATCATGGTACAGAGTTACAAAAAAAATATTCAACTTATGCCCATCATGAGGCACAGAATGAATTTCACAAACATAAAACCAGCCTTCTAGAAAAAAGATACTGTTTCAGCTGCAAGATTTTCTACTTTTTAAAAAACAAAGGTTAAAAAACAAAAAAATACTTCTATTAACTAAGAGAAAAATAAAAGAACGCAAAACAAACCCTAAATAGCTACCTTTAACTTTAATAATCAGTACCTAAAATCTAATGAGATTATTTTTAGTTTTTTTTTTTAAGTTCTATTATGTGTATGTGGCAGAAGATATAATTTTCTTGTAACTCCTCAAACATTTTGCAAAGGAAAATAATTGTATTTATTATTATTGAAAAATAGGCTTCTCAATAGAGGAAGATGTTTGAGATGTTGATACTTGGTTATGCTGAGCCAGATATTTTAGGAAGATGCATTGCTTTTCTTTTGTTCTTGGCATGGGTAGGCTCCAGGAATCAAACCTGGGTCTGTGGCATGGTAGGCGAAAATTCTGCCACTGCGCCACCTTTGCATTGCCCTGCATTGCTTTTTTTAAAAATTTTTTTTGCATGGGCAGGCACTGGGAATTGAACCTGGGTCTCTGGTATGGCAGGCAAGAACTCTGCCTGCTGAGCCACTGTGGCCTGCCATGCATTGCTTTTTCAATATAAAAATATAGCCACCACTTCTGGGGCACCTACTGTCCAAGAGATTTTGCATATTATCTGACCAAGTAATCCTAAAATATGCCCTTTGTTTGTTTGTTTTGTTCTTTGCATGGGCAGGTACCAGGAACCGAACCTGGGTCTCGGGCATGGCAGGTGAGAACTCTGCCACTGAGCCACCGTGGCCCACCCAAAATATACCTTTTACTTCCTGTTTCATTAGGGCGGCACCTGAGAGCCAGAGAGGTTAAAGAAGTTGCCTGGGAGATTGCAGGGCCAAGATTTGAATCCACAGCCAGAACTATACTCCCTGCCACCATACCCACAGCTCCTCAAGGCTTCATGGCACATCTGTGCAGACTGAATGGGTGTGTAGTTAGGTCAACCATTTGTTTTTTGGCTTAGAAGTCATGAGAGCTCCCTTGGGTTCCCAAACAAATATGAGACCTTCCTACAATTTTATCTGGGAAGAGTAATTTCCCAGAATGTATTTCCTAGAATATATATATATTATCGTATATAGCTAGTATGAGTATCTATATTATATCAATAGTTAAGACATCTGTAATATGGTGGTGTAACTGGCATATTTGACACACATTAACATTCTACATTTTCAGTAATAATATGGAATGATATAAATGATAAATACAGGCCAGAAAACTTTGCAAACAGTTAAATTTTTTATAGAACTTTGTATATATAATGTGCCAGAAAGACTACAAGAAATGTTATAGGACAGAAAAGTAATAAGTTAACAATTTTAGTTACATTAATATATATTTTTAAAAACATATCTACATAATCATCTATCACAGCAATGGATTATGAAATTACAGATTTCTTGCCTAGTCTTAAATTTTGCAATTTCCAAATTTTTAATACAAAGAAGGATAAAATTAAAGTAAGGCAGGTTTTGTTTGATTTTACAATCACTGTAAAATCACTAGAATTGTCTATTTCTAATCTATTGTTTAAATACAAAACTAGGTAGGTAGGGCCAGATACATGCACAGGAAGCAAACTTGAATGGTTCCAAACCTTAAAGATATTTCTCTCAAAACAAATGTGTACAGATGGGATCATGAGTGTTGGGAGCCAAATTTATGTTAGGACATTCTCTAAATTAACTTTCTGCTCAACAAAATATTTATTAAATGCTAGGTAATAAAAATGTGCTAATTTGAAGAATAGATGTGTGCATGCACGTGTGCACACACATACAATAGTAAACCCAGCAACTGTTTTATGTGCTGTCCAATATAGTAGCCACTGGGGCCACTTGTTGCTACTTACATTGAAATTTAAATTTATTAAGATTAAATGAATTAAAAATTCAGTTCTTCAGTTGCATTAGCCATATTGCAAGTGCTCAATAGCTACACGTATCTAGTGACCAGTGTCTTGCACAGGACAGATAAAAACGTTCATCACTGCCGAAAGTTTTATTGGGCAGCATTAACATAGAACTTTGACCAATCAAAGATTTTATTGATGGGAAATACTTTGTTACTAACATTGTTCAGAATTGCCAGTGCAAGGGAAACACCAAAAGCAGACTGATTTTCTGTAGGTTTTATTATTATATTTAAATTCTCTACAGACAATACACCCTTGTGGCCTTTACAGCAGACAGTTCATTCTCAGTGCCTTGTCCCCAGTTTGCTTCTGCTCCAATTGGATGCTTCTATGGCTCTTAAACTCTTGCAGATATATGGCACTTCACCACCATAAGCAGGCCTTTTACAGGGCATGAGTAGTGTACTTTTGGATGCCAGATCATCCTATCTCCTCAGGAAGCACACCTACATCAAACATTCTCCTTCTTTTCTCTCTCTGCCATCAGTCTGATGCAAATCAAAGCAAGTTGTGTCTTACACTTATAATAGTTTATATCCTTTGACCCTTGGCTTTATCTTACCTCTGTAGTCAATTTTGAACCATTACATTTCTTTTCACATCTTCATTTCCTGAAATAATATTCCATGGTCCTGTTTGTCTCCCATTCATTCTTTTTTCCCATTGTAATCTGCCTTTTACCAAATCTTCTCTAGTTATGGCCACCCTCCATCCACAAGGACTCAGTCCTATCCCCAGCTCTGTGCAAATATAGCATCCTGCTCACGGCTTTTACACCACACTCCAGAGTATGGAAATGTGGACTCGCATGTTGCTCATTTCCTGGAGAATGCGAATCCTTGAAGATATTATGTCTTATTCAATTCTCAGTCCCCTGGACCCAGTTCAGTGCTTGTGTGTAGTTGTCACTAAATAAACATTTGTGCAAGGAAAGGATGAAGGAAAAAAAGCAGAAAGAATGGACTTTAAAAAAAAAGATTGTTTTCAATAACTGAGTTATGAGTTAGGTGTAGGAGGCAAGAGTACAAGCAGTTAAATGAAGTGCATGCATTTTACCCACATGCTCAAGACTACACAACCTTCTAGATGATATATTATTATGACAAGCAATTTAGTCTGCATGGTTCGAAATCTCCGTTAATGCTCAGATATATTACAGATGCATTGGTGGTGTATTATAAATCAATATCCTGAAATTGTTCATGGCTCTGTCAATTCAACAAATAAAATAAAGGGCTTGTTTTGCACAAAACACGGTGCTCTAAACGGAAGATACTGAGGTATTTAAGACATTTTACCTGTCCTTAAAAGGTGAATGTATTAGTTGGGAATAAGACAGAAACATTGAAAAGCAGTTATGATGATAACAGTTAATATTCCTTTCATATTCATGATTTGACAGACACTATTCTAAATGCTTCAAACATATTTCCTCATAAGTGTCAATATAGGCACTAGCATCATCATGACTTTGCATCTGCGGAAACTGAGGTAGAGCAGATGAGTAAGTGTATTACCACACAGTTAGTAATTGGTCGAGTTGGGATTGTGTTCAGTTTCCCTGGCTCTAGAACCTGCCCTTATAAATAAATAAGCTCCAATAGAGTCCTGGGTACCTTGTGGTACAGATAAGAAGCTGCTTATCTGTATTAGGAATTAGAGTCTGGGGGTGGGGAAAGTGTTTAGAGCAAACTTACCTAAGAAGCTTATAGTTGGACTCCACATGATATATATGTCAGAATAAGGCAGTGTTCAGGCAGAGGAAACAGCGTGGCCAATGGCTCTGGGATGTCAGAGCACTAAGGGGAGGCCTGTAGATACATGCACCTGACTTGGGTCACTTTAGGAAAGGCCTTGTACACCACGGCCATGGATTCATGATCTATCCCATAAGCAATGGAAAGACGTTCAGGTAATTTCTTAGTGATGTTCTGGTGAAATCTTTCTTTTAAGCAGAAAACTAGCAACAGTGCTGAGAATGGAGGGTGAGGAAACAAACGAGTTACAGAAATCATTTGAGACGCTTTTATTAGTCTAGGAAAGGGATTATGAAGGGGCAAACATTTCACAATTGTGGATATTTGAAAGCACTCCACGGTGTATACTCAAATAAGGCTTTTAACACGAGGATATGGTGTGGCCAGAGAAATACGGTTCAGAAAAGCACTGCAGGTCTGACAGCCATCCAGTTGCAAACTCGACATAGTCCCTATGCACACATGGATGCACTTTGACTTCAGACTGAACCATCAAGAGGGCTACGATGAGTCTTGGCTTCAGAAGAGCTCAAGTTAGAAGTTGCCGGTGGAGTATGTTACGTCCTTCTGGTCACTGGTCAAACAGGTTGTCTAAATTGTTATGCTGAGTTAAAGCCATCAACAAACCAACTAGCCCTTGGAGTACTTAAGGGAGATTTGGACTTTAAGCAGCACAGCATAAATCCAACTGTTCTTTCTTTTCTTGCCAACAATAAAAGTCAGGCAAACAAACATACACAGGAAAAAAGATTAATTTTTCTGGTCCAGCTGTAAATTAATTATAGCAAGGCTGACCATGGGGATGGGGATGCAAGAGAGGGAGCAGATGGGAGAACAGTTTAGTGAGAAGCATGCTAACCATCCATGGGGGAAAGCACATAGCAAATAGCAGGCGTGAAGGATGTTTTCATGTCACTCAGTCGGGACAAAGTGATGGACTTGAATAACAAGAATAAAACAATACTGTCTATTAGGTAGTACTTGCTCTAAGCCAGTAATTTTAGTAGCATTTTACATATATATATGTCCTTTATCCATACAACAACTCTGTGAAATTAGGATAATTATCTCTCATTTACAGATAAGAAAACTGAGACATAGAAAGATTAAGAAACTTGCCAAAGCTTAGATGATGAGAAAATAATGAAGCTCTATCAGTCTATCCCAAAAGACAGTGATTTTAATTTTACAGTGCAGATGAAGGAGGGAATAATGGAAGGATTGTGAATGAATTCCAATAGAGATTTTTGGTTTCCTTTAAGGCCAAATGCACAAAAGATCCTGCTTGGTGATTCTAATGGACTACACTTTTCAGTCCTTTATGACTTCTAAGTTCTTGGAGAAAACATGGAAAATTCTCAGCCAGAAATACTTGCTTTCAATTAATATGCCACCCTCTAGTTATCTGCTCCTCTAGGAACTTCCAGGACTGGCTGGGCAGCACAGGTTGTGTTATTTTGTTGCTGCCATGACTTATGTTTGCCCTCATGATTGCCATTCACTTTCCTAAGGAAAGAGCTCTAGAGAAATAGTTCTTAGTTCTTTCCAGTGGTACTTAAATTTGGCGTGTCAGTATAGAAGAAGTCAAGGAAACATCTTGACTTTCTTCTTAATCTCTGAGGCTTCAGCAGGCCAGATGCTGGTGATGAGCTGACTGTCACATGTGCCACCAAGGAGAAGAGCTGAATTTCTTAGAACTCAAATTATTAGAAATTACACTAGTAAAATTATTAGAAATAAAAGCCCATTTCCTGAAGTGGCTTTATGAACACACCATACTTTATAAGATAGATTTGGATATGGATATATATCAATGTGAATCATTTATATATATATATATATATATGTGTGTGTGTATGTATAACGTATTATAAACATGATTAATTAATTTGTCAGAAATAGAAATTATCAAAATAAGTTATGCCTGAGTTAAGCAGCATCTAAACTTCTTGTTTTTGTTATTCCGCTTAATCCTGTAGCTCAAAAAAACTAATATATATCAAGGTAAATCTCTGCCGTATTTTTTCAGTTTCAATAGGATAAAATACTCTGAATAGTCTTAGTTAATCGATTATGGTTGTTATCGAATATTCATAAGCGTTTCAGTAAAGATGGCAGAAACCTGATTGTGGTTTTATGAGCTTTATTTTCAATTTATTTCAACATTTTAAATAAAATTTAAGTATTGCAAAACCATTTTTGAATGCTTAAAGATTAAATCTGTATTATTTCCTGGGTAATGGGTAATACTTCTTTTTGCTTTGGGTTATACCTGTAGGTCCTGATTTATATGTCACAGCATCTGTGCTGCAAAATTATAATAGTTGGTAATACGCGTAAGGCTCCATTATTCCCAAAAGACTGCAAATACTACTTTTAGAGAAGTATGGTGAAACTAATAACCTAAAACAATTCAAAATGAGTATCACATAATGTTCATAATACACAGAAAGTATTTTTGGCAGTTTTTTTTTCAATCACCTCAAAAGTGGTTTGAGTTTCTGGGACAATAAAATTGACTAGTTTATTAACATGATATTTTGGATCTGTGGAATGTTAATAGATATTAAGAAAATGGATTTCATGGGGGGAAATTCACATACTCTGGGTAATCCACTTTGAAGAAACTTTTTAATATGTTAATCTATATACTGATATTATTTTCTTTGCCGATATAATTAATGAATGTCTAAGAGGGCAATTCCATATGCTAGACTTTCCAAATATATTCAACCTCAGATGTCTTTTTAAAGAGAGTTTCTTGATGGCAAGTAAACCATATAATGGACTATCCATTGGGAAATACTAGACTAGACAGCCCCAGATCTTTCGTGGAGTGGAACTGAAGCCAATTTTAGATTAAAACCAATCACCGGCTGTATTAGTTAGGGTTCTCTAGAGAAACAGAATCAACAGAGAACACTCACAAATATAAAATGTATAAAAGTGTCTCATGTGACCACGGGAATGCAGAGTCTAAAATCCACAGGGCAAGCTGTGAAGCTGATGACTCTGATGGAGGGTCTGGACGAACTCCACAGCAGAAGCTCACCAGCCGATGCAAGAATAGAGCCTGTCTCTTCTGAATCCTTCTTAAAAGGCTGCCCGTGATTAGATTAAGCATCACTCATTGCAGAAGACACTGGCTCTGGCTGATTACAAACGGAATCAGCTGTGGCTACAGTTGACATGATCATGATCTAATTCTATGAAATGTCCTCATTGCAACAGACAGGCCAGCACTTGCCCAATCAGACAAACAGGTACCACAACTTGGCCAAGTTGACACATGAACCTGACTATGACATCAGCCAATAAATCAATAATCTTAGCATAGACTGTTGAATTACAGTTCTATGAATGAGCTCTATAGCCTTGCAAGCTATAATTTTTTTAACATGTCAAGAAAACAGTCTTGGTTGGGAGCATATCTTTAGTTATTAAAATTGTAGTGTCAGAATTGTGTATCTCATTACTAGAATTTTAAGGAATTTTTTTTTCTGTTTTCTGAAGATTTTGTAATTAAGTCTTGTCTTCTTTTGGTGACCTTGTAGTTTCTGGTAGGCATAGAGTGCAGGAGTTTACATCCTTCGACAGGATCAGAACTCAAGTTTTCTTTACCAATCATGATTTTCTGGGACTAAGATAAGCCTGTTCTGTAAAGCATACATTACATGATTCAACCCGAAGATCCTATAGACTGGGAAAGCACTGCTGATGCAACAAGGTAGAGTCGTGATAATTAGATCTCACAAAAATAGCTTTTCCTTTTGTAACTCAAATTTCTCATAGCAAAAGTGTGATACCTACTGTAGCTACCTCCCAGGGATGTCACAAAATAAAAATGAAAATAATGCAGTGTGTGAAAGCGCTTTGTAAACTGCAAAGCCATTTCGAAAATGATCGTGATCATGATCATAATTCCCAACTGAACTGATCATTTCTGAAAAAAATGGAGCTGCTTATAAACTAAGCAAAGGTAAAACATTCTCAGTCTCAAATTCACACTGTGTCAAAGTAGGAGTTTACTGCAAAATTACATTCATTTTCGGAAAACACCGGAAGAGATAAGTCAATTTTGATATTGATGTTCCAAGCTTCTTTAAACTTCAGAAATCAGCTTTTCAAGAAACTGTGAAGGTAAAAATAATCGAGAGTAGTGTTTTTTGCTTGTGGTTTTGGTTTTTGGCTTTTTTCTCCTTATGATGTTGGAAGAGCACAATTCCCCAAACGGTATTTTCAAAGTTATTGTGTAATCCAAGGTAGAGTTATTTTATGTGAAAATCTCTGAGGCATTGGAGAAAATATACCAAAAGTGCCTCAATGGTCAAAATGTTTTCTTCTTGGGAAAGTTACATAATACTTTTAAAGTATAGGTCAGAATATTGTCTTCGAATTCAATTTCGATTTTTTAAAATCCCAGATGTTTTACAAGAGCTAGACCCCTAAGAAAGTAGTTAAGAGAAGAAAAATGTAAACCCACCTAACATGTAGATTTTCTTGATCTCATTGGAAAGTCATAGCATTATGTTAGTGAATAATGTATTTTGTGTTTAATACAAGCCAGATAAAGTTCTGTTTTAAATATAATTAATAACTTTTTAATTTTCTAAAATAAAATGCATAATTACACTCTCTAATCATAAATTTCAGACAGTAAGAAAGTTTATAAAGATAAAAATAAAAGTCATCTAAAATCCAGTCTTATTTTATCTTTAAGTATCTATCTTTAACATTTTGCTGTAAAACCCAGATATTTTCCCCATGACATGATCAGATTTACTTTATAAAAAAGGTATCATATCATGCATACTATTTTATAACTTTTTGACAAATATTTTTGTAGGTATTTTTGTGGCCGTGTCTATATATGTATATAGAAATACATCATAGTATTTAATAGTTACAATGGTATTCTATTGTAATGAATATTATGATTTTAACCAATTGTTAAAATCCCAATTGTTGGGCATTGTAATTGCTTTTTATGTGTTCTAGTATATAAACCAATTTGATGAACATCATTAAATTAAAATCTTGGCACACTTGCCAATTATTTCTTTAGGTTCAAGTCCTAGATGTGGAATCATTAAGTTAAATCTTATAACTTCCAGAATTTTATATACACTGCTAGATTTCCCATAAGAAGCTACAGCAATTTTCTCTCCAACATTATATTCCACATATTCTTCTCATTATCAAAGTGCTGACACGTGTTTTATACTTTCCCAATATGATGGCTAAAAAGTGATGACATATTATTATAATCTGTATTTATTTCTTTAATAATGAAGTTGAACATTTTTTCACATGTTTATTGGCCATTCCTTTTCGTTGTGTGCAGATTATGTTGATTTCTGTTTTTTGTCTTTGCCTCCCTCAATTTGCTCATGTTTTTCCAATGGATATTAATCCTTACAATTAGTTAGCAATATTTCCTCATTATTTGCATTTTCCACTCCTCTAAATAATTAGCTCTGTCTTTACATTTGATATATCATTACAAAGTAAGTATCTGTTACTCTGAAAATGACAGAGAGCTAATGCATGTAGGATGGGATCTGGGTCTTCAAAGGTGACCCCAATCCTTTATTCCAATATAGGATTAATATTCATTGGGAAAAAAATGAACACCTTGAGCGAGGCAAAGAAGAAAAGCAGAAATTAACATAATCTGCACACAACAAAAAGAGCGCTTCATAGTGTCCATGACTTTTGAGTGGTTTATACCAATATCTAGGTAGTTGTGATGTATTGGGTTGTGTGCTTCTGAACGTGTGCTCTGAGCCATATCTGCATCAGACACTATTGGGCTGCTTGATCCACAGCAGATTCCTGGTCCCTCTGCAGCCCTGTTTACTCTGGAAATGGGCCCAGGAACCTGCATTTAAACCCTGCATAATTCTTATACAACATAACTAAAGCTTGAGAACCCTGGATTTGATTAATATGTGAATATTAATACATAGACTAGTTAAGATATTGGAACAAAGAAAGGCCATCGGAAGACTATTTCTTTATCTTCATTGCTCCTGCCCTCGTCATGGGGTTTTATCGAAAAACTTCTTCTTGCATATTCAACCCTTTAAAACATTTACATAACTCAATAAAGTGGCATTTTCTCTTTGTTAGATGAGAACCTTATACCATCATATTTCCTTTTGTCACTATGATTTCTGATCAGTCCAAAGTTAAAATTAATACTCAGTTTTAGGAAATAGAATTGGCTTACATTTCTAATCATCTACCTCAGTAATTTATAAGCCATTAAGACTTTTATCCTTATTTAATTGGCACTATTACATATCTGTCTTTTATTGTAAACTACCACAAAGCATTTGCAGAACAGGCAAGGCCTAATAATAAATGTGTAGCACACAAGTAACCTAACGTAACAGATGTCAAAATGGGATCCTCTCTTTCTGGTTAGGCTGAGGCTTCCAAGGCTGAGAACAATATATTAGGTAATAGATTCTACTACGACATGCTAGGTAAGCTAAAAAGAGAATGTAAATGATAGTTAACAACTTTTGAGTGCTTATTACCTGCCAGATATTGGGCTAAGACTCTTATATTTATTAAGTCTCCATATTATTGGATATTATTCTGTAAGATAGAAGAGTAGTATCTACTATTGTCCCCATTCACAGATTAGGATATGAGGCACAGAGAGTTTAAATGACCTATTTAGAAGTTGTTGGCAGAGCAGGGTTTGAACCCAGGTTGTCAGGCTCCAGAGCCTGTACTTTTTGCTACCAAACCGTCCTGCCTACTTTATTATGTCCTGAGAGTTTATACAACCAGTTTGGTGACATTAGCTCAAGACCACCTGCAGACTGTGTACCTAAGGCAAAAAAAAAAAAAAAAAAAAGCATTGGAGAGTTAGGGCAGCTCACAGGGTTAGTGATAAGAATTTCTTTGAAAGAGAAAACATTACTCCCTCAGTCCCTCATGGGAAAACAAAGGGTAGGCTTTCCCTTCACTTCAAGCAAGAAAGAGGTTTAAACAAAACCTCTTGGACATCTAAATAGATGTGCCCAACAGTTTGAGAGGTGCTGAAACTAGTATTTGGGTTTTACCAAAAGAAGTTAAAAAACAAAAGTTTAGCGCAGTGGTTTGCTGGCCGCAGAGAGAAGGGAGGAAAGCTGCAGCCCATGGAGAGAGGCCCATGGGGGCTGCACAAGGGCCTCATGCTAGAAAGCTGACTCCATGGCCCACCTGCCACCCTAGAGGGAATTTCCTCCGGGAGGGCAGCCCAAAGCGGCCTGCTGGGGACAGCACTGAGCACATCAAGGGAACTTGGTTCAAAGGAAGTGTCTCTGAGAAAACCACAAACACATCCTAGGATAGGATCGGAGGCTGCACCTGTCACGGATAAGGGTCCCATACAATTTATAGCTGTACCAGCTACATCCAGCTTTGCTCTTCCTCCTGAATCCTTTCCTGCCTCACAGAAAGGATTCTATAGAGTTACAGAAGCATCATTAAAGAAGAAAAGAAGTGAAATGAGTAAAAACCAAACAGCATCCACAATGAAAGATTTTCTAGACTGGGAATGGCCCAAACCAAAGGGAGAGGAGAAATTTTAAATCATAAAATGAATGTTTTTAATAACAAAGTGGAATCCTTTTTTTTTTCTTTTTTTAACTCTAAAATAAGAGGACCGTTAATTTAGTTCTCCAGAGTGCCAGGAAAAGCTAAGAAACATGAGGTGGCCTTCATCTCTGAGGGAGGGAGAGCAGTATCACTGTAGGGCAGGTGGGAGAAGCAGCTAGAAGGCCCTTTTCTGCTTTCCTCCAACCAATTTCAACAACTCAGTGACATGCATGTTCTATCACAGTTAAAATGCATATCTTTTTTGAAGGCCTTTAAATAAAACCAGTGTTAACAATTGTGATTACAAACACAGACTGCTAGGGAAGATAGTCATCTATTTCACCAATGTAGAGTAGATTTTAAAATCTCCCAAAATACCTGAGATTAAATGAGATAATGCATGTAGTCCAATGCCTGGCAACTACAGCAATGTGCTGGTTGGAATCTATGGTGAACCCAGAAAAGCCATGTCCTTTAATCCTCATTCAATATTGCTGGCTGGGAGCATTTTGATTGTTCCTATGGTGACCCACCCAATTGTGGGTGATAACTTTTGATCCAATAGCTTCCATGGAGTTGTGACCCATTAATCCTTTAAAAGAGAAAACATTTTGGAGAGAGCCACTTTTTACAGCCACAAGAAAGCCACACCAGAATGCCATAGAACCATGAAGCAGAGAGAAGGAAAATGCCTCCCAGGGAGCTTCTTTAGGTAATTGTCCTGGAGAGAAAGCCAGCAGATGCTGCCATGTTTGCTATGTGCCCTTACAGCTGAGAGAGAAACCCTAAATATCATCAGCCTTCTTGAATCAAGGTACCTTTCCCTGGATGCCTTAGATTGGACATGTCTATAGACTTGCTTTAATTGGGACATTTTCATGGCCTTAGAACTCTAACTTGCAACTCATTAAATTCCCCTTTTGAAAAGCCATGCTGTTTCTGGTAGATTACATTCTGGCAGCTAGCAAACTAGAAAAAGTGGCATCTAATATTGGTTTGTTATCTTTCCCTGGAAAATAGGATGTATTGTACTAAGGAAACAAAAATCAAAACAATCTTGATGTGCCAACAGTAATGGGCAGAATGATGGTCCCCCCGAAGCTATCCATGAGGCAGTGAATATGTTATGTTACATGGCAAAGGGGAATTGAGGTTGCTGACGGAATTAAGGTTGCTAATTGGCTGACTTTAAAATAAGGAAATAATCCAGTCTTATTCACATGGATCCAATGTAATCACAAGGGTCCTAAGTGCTGGTTTTGAAAATGGAGGAGGGGGGCCCACCAGCCAAGAAATGTGGATAACCTTTAGAAGCTGGAATAGGCAAGGAAAAAGATTTACTCCTACATCCTCCAGAAAGAAACAGAGCCCTAATGATACTTTGATTTTAGTCCAATGAGACCTGTGTCACACTTCTGATATATGGAACTTTAAGGTAGTAAATTTGTCTTGTTTCACAGCACTGAGTTTGAGGCAATTTGTTATGGTAGGAATAAAAAAGGAATACATCAAAATTTCTGTCTTTTAGGAGGAGATTGACTAAGTTTTATGAAATTTATTTATTGACCCAAGTGTATAGATGGAATGTATTCTATAACTTTGAAGAATTGTCACATTAATAACATTTAAAATGACTATTTTTCTGGCCAATAAGGATAGGAAAAGATACTTGATATCATTAAGTATTAGGGAAAAGGAAATGAAAAAACACAAAGTGATGCCACTTCAACCATACAGATGGCTATTTATTGAAAAAAAATAGAGAATATCAAGTGTTGGAGGGGATGCAAAGAATTTTAAAGGCTAATACATTTGTGGAAATGTAAAATGGTATACCCACTGTGGAAAGAAAAATGGCAGTATGCTAATAAGATCATGTGTCAACTTGACTAAGTAATGGTGTGGAGTTGTTTGGTAAGACAAGCACTGGCCTAATGGTTACTGTGAGGGTACTTAGCGGATTTAGATTTAGACATACAGTTTCCATAGAGAACTCTGACTAATACAAGCAGTACTTCAAAAAATTAAATATAGAAATACCATATGACCTGGCAGTTAGTTCCACTCCTGGATGAAAACAGGGTCTCAAACAAATGTATATCAGTGTTCATAGTGATGTTATTCACAATAGCCAAAAATGTGGATGCAATCCAAGTGTCCATCAATAAATAAACAACAAAATGTGGTGCATGTACACAATGATCTTAAGAAGGAATGAAGTCATGAGACATGCTGCAGCATGAATGAACCTTGAACATATGCTGAGTGAAAAAGCAAGGCACATAGAATAAAAGTATGACATCACTTATATGCAAATAGCAAAATCACAGAGACAGCAAGTATATTAGTGGTTGAGATTGGGACAGAGAGAAGGGGAGTTTTAGCTTGGTGGTATAGAGCATGTGATGGTTAATTTCATGTGTCAACATGCCTAAGTTATGGTATCCAGTTTTTGGTTAACCAAGCACTGATCTGATTATTACTACAAGGGCAAT
This sequence comes from Tamandua tetradactyla, assembly GCF_023851605.1. Lineage (NCBI taxonomy): Eukaryota > Metazoa > Chordata > Mammalia > Pilosa > Myrmecophagidae > Tamandua > Tamandua tetradactyla. The sequence continues at coordinate 127,631,476 of NC_135327.1, read as the reverse complement.
AATCATCAGTTGACTGCATCTATGGTTGATTACAATAACACTAAACAAAGAAGATTGCTTTCAGCAATGAGGAACATTTCCCCATCCCATCAGCTGAAGTCCTTAAGGTAGAATGATGATGTATCACTCAGAATGAATTTCTGTATCTATTCCATGCATGTAGCTTCTCCTGAAGAATTCATTGTTATCGTCAATGAGTTTCCAACTTGCAGCCTGCCCTACAGAATTTGGATTAGGCTATCTCCACAGTCACACAAGCCAAGTCCTGTTATACATCTCCTAATATTTGCATATATATTGATAGATCCTGTCAGCTCTGTTTCTCTGAAAAACCCTGACAACACAGATTTGGCACTGTATATAGTTCTTGAGAAACAAAATCTTAAGGATGAGATTTCTCAGTTGTTTATGGGTTTTGTGGAATTGATTTCTCTAATCTGATTAGATTAAAAAGAATTTAAGACTATTTCCAATCATCTTCCAGTCATCAGAGGGGGCAATGATAGTCCATGGCATGAATTGGCAATAGAGATACGCAAAATAGTACCACTGGATACTGCTACTCAAATGCTGGGAAAAGCAAGGCTCTGGGTAATAGTGTATTTGATACCTTAAAAGAGTATTGTGGGATTACAAAGTATAATAATGTTGTTTGGTCGTTTCTAAATATGTTGTTAAAGGAAAGGAGGAGTTCAGGGCTTCAAATTCCCAGCTAAAGCGACACATGAAGGACATCAAAATTTCCATGTGTGTGCTGAAATAAATTTTTATTTCATGTAGCTACAGATTTGAGATTTCTAAAGATCTCAAGATTCAGAGATCTCATTGTACAAGAGGTTGAATTACAATATAAAGTGAATTCCCAACCTTGCAGGGTATTTGTTGTTAAAGTAAATGCATTAACTGGGAAAGAATGGGATCCTGAAAATTGGAATGGGGATGTATGAGCTGATCATGATGACAGTGGAGTCATTGAAATCATAGATTGACTGAGATTTCTCAGCTAAATAAACCTGCCTCCTGTGAGGCATCAGCTACTCCACCTTCAGTCTGCCCTGAAGAATTGGCTATCGTGCCTCCCTCTGAAGAGATTAACCCTGCTGTGCCTGGAGACAACCCTCACACCTCATCTGAAAAGATTAACCCTGTTTCACCAGGAGACACTGTAATGGAATGCCCTGAACTAGTTGGTTTGTAAGATACTGTGATTCCCTCTCATGACACACCTCCACCACTCTTCATTTCTTTCAAACCTCCAACTAGCCCCAAAAGGTCCCAAAAGGTGAGGTACAAGGGGTGATCCATGAGCAACTTTGCTATACTCTAACAGAACTCCATGATCTTTTCCAATCTTTCCAGATAGAAATCATGGAATATTTGCGGGAATGGATATTAAGGATGTGGGATGAGGTGGCAGGAACATAGATTTGAACCAGGCTGAATTTACTGATATGGACCCACTAAGCAGAGAATCTGGGTTCACTGTTGTAGCTCAAGGCATTAGGAAGGTTTCAAACAAAAATTACTTTTTAAAAAAGTAAAATTGGTCCTTTCTACTCTGAAAAAGAAGAAGACTACTTCTCTATATAGAAGTATGGGGGTATATTTCATAGGTTAGTTGCTTTTGACTATCATAAACTGAATACAGAGGTGGTATGGCTTTGGGATCAGAGATGCTCTCCCTATAAAGGATAAAGGCAAGTTCATGTATCTGTGAAGATCCTATTTGATTTGAAGGAACATAGAACTAAAATTGACTTTATAGAGCACTTTTTATAAGGAATTGGATTTGAAAAAAGCTCAGATATCTAAGTCTGCTTTGTACTAACTTAAAAGATAGTCAAAATATCTTCAACACAGTGGGAGGTCTCTCAGTAAACATGGATATATTTAGTGCAATTTATTTGAAAACCAGAAAGGCTGACAGACTGATCTAAACTTTAAATCATTTCAATTTTAGAGGACAGATAATAGAAGTAATAAGATATTGCCAGCCTGCATGGACAGTTCATCATCACCAATAAGAGCAACACAACACGGAAACTAACAGCTATTCCTAATAGGGGCAAACTTTGATTAAAGGGTAGACTTCATAACTGCCTACCAGTGTTTGAAGGCTATAATCAGAGCAGGGGGCAGGAAGTACTTAGAACACCAAAAGTTGCAAAGAGAAGTCATTTGATAAAGGGGAAAAGATGGGAAATTTTAGAGAAAATGTCAGAGGCAATTGCTTGGTGGTTAAGAGTCCTACTTATGTCCTACTTATGTAGGACTCTTAAGAAAATTGCCTCCATAGGAAATTGTAAGTTCTCAAAACATCTTACATAAAAATGGACATAACTATGTAGTCTATAGATCAAGCTTAATGTTCTTAGACTTCAGAGAAATAGTTTTGATTTTTTCCAACTTCTGATATTCTGAGGAAGACTCTGCACTTGTTTGAGCTAATAAGGGTTTTTTTCAGCAGGATACTCAACTTGTTTTGTAGTCAACCTTGTAACACAAAAATTGTGTGTTTTAAAACCTAGTTGGGTAATTTTGTATGTGAATAATTACATACAAATTCAAATGAAATAGAATATATAAAATACTTCATAAAATACTTGTGCTGTTTTGAAAGGATGTATGGACCCTAGAAAAGCCATGTTTTAATCAAAATCCCATTCAGAATAATCCTCATTATGTTTGAAACTGTAATTAGATATTGTGATTTAATCAAGAATGATATTTAAGCTGGATTAGGTGATGACATGTCTCTACCCATTTGAGTGGGTCTTGATAAGTTTCTGGAGTCCTATAAAAGAGGAAACATTTTGGAGAATGAAGGAGATTTGGAGACAGCAGAGAATGCTGCAGCACCACAAAGCAGAGAGCCCACTAGCCAGTGACCTTTGGAGATGAAGAAGGAAATGCCTCTCGGGGAGCTTCATGAAACCAGAAGCCAGGAGAAAAAGCTAGCAGATGACACCGTGTTTGCCATGTGCCCTTCCAGCTGAGAGAGAAGCCCTGACTGTGTTTACCAGGTGCCTTCTCACTTGAGAGAGAAACCCTGAACTTCACTGGCCTTCTTTAACTAAAGTATTGTTCCCTGGATGCCTTTGATTGGACATTTCTATAGAATCGTTTTAATTGGGACATTTTCTCAGCCTTAGAACTGTAAACTAGCAATTTATTAAATTTCCCTTTTTAAAAGTGATTCTGTTTCTGGTATTTTGCATTCCAACAGCTAGCAAACTAGAACAGTACTACACATGCAAGGTCATATATATATATATATATATATATATATATATATATGATCATTATATACAATTATTATATATAAATATATAATATATAATTAGATATAACATTGTATGTCATATATGTAATTATTACATGTAATGATATCCATGTATTCATTAGGCCTTACTGTGCTTTCCATTGCAAGGTATAAAGAAGTTCAAGCTTTCAAAGTGTTGGCAAGTCCCTAAAGGGAAAAAATAATAATAAACATACATGAGAAAATAACAAACAATATGGGACACTTTATACTTAAATATTAAATTGTGTACTGTGTTTTAAGTATTATAAGATTTCAGGGAACCATACATCATTGAGAACTGCAATACCACAGAAAGATTTTCAAGATAAAGGGGATCTTAAAGTGGGGCATGAAAAATAAGTACAATTTTAAGAGTCAGAGATGGAACAGAAGGGAACTTAAAAAAGAAGTAGGTTATTCATTTTCATAGAATGAGTTGTTTCAGTGAATTAACTGATTGTTTCATGAAATTAGTAAACAATTTGTGAAAACACAACGAACAAATGTGCCCTATCAGAAACAAACAAGCAAACAAAATCTCTCTTTAATCTTCAGCAATACATATTTTGGCGATATTTTGTAGCATAGCTTTAACTTAACAAATACACCTAGGAATGGAATGTGTTCTCCTGACAATCTATTACAGTCACCGCTACATGGTTATTTGGAAGTTATTGGTGAGAGAGAGAAAAATAATAATAGAAAATGTAGGAACCGTGAAACTTCTAAATAAATGTGTGAATCAGTGAGAATGGAATTGCCCTTTTCTTGCCTCTACGATGCAATTAGGCCAGCCCAACTCAGTGATATTTTAACATCCTCACCAAAGCATGATCTCTGCATCCAGAAATGGTGCACAAAAAAAGATTTTTTAAGAGAAATGCAATGCAGTCTACCATCTCTCCAGGCATGCTCCCCACTGGAATTCTTACCACTTATGTGCACAATTAGAGGATCTTGAGTAACTGCTTCTTTGCACACTTCCCCTCCCCCAACTATCTGTCTTGCCTCAGTTGTATAGATAACAGAATTGTTTAGGTTAGAGCATAGTTCAAGAAGATTCTAATGCTTGTTGTCCTAGTTTGCCAGAGCTGCTATGACAGATACCTCACAATGGGTTGGTTGAAACAATAAGCATTTACTGTCGCATGGTTTTGGAGGCAGGAATCCAATATCAAGGTCTCAACAGGGCTTGCTTTCTCTCAGAGTCTGTAGCATTCTGGTGCTGGCTTGTAAAGATCCTTGAGATTCACTGGGTTGCATCTCTACCTCAGTCACATGATCCATTCCTGTGGCTTTTTCTGACTGCAGACAAATTTCTTCTCTTAATAGGGCCCCCAGTCATATGAAGGAAGGCCCTTATTTTTTATTTAAAACATTATAATTAAGTAATGTTTCCTTTAGTTTATATAGCTATTTTCTACCATGAATCTTTTGTTTTAATTCCAGAGACAATCATATTTTTTTAATTACTATAGCATCATAATAGATCTTGTGGCACATTGTATTTACTAAGATGGCTGAAACAATCTCTCTTCCCACACGCATGTGACCTTAACATTCTTTCCATGGAGTCTTGGATCAACATCCTTCTCCCATGAACACAGGTAGGCCTTTGACTCTGAGGTTATGTGGTGTCTAAAAGCAAGGTCATTAAAATGCCATGCACTTTTACCCTCTTGGGATTTTAAATTTGGAACCAAGCCATCACTTTGTGAGGAAGCCCAAGTAGTCCATGGAACGGCCCATGTGGAGAGGCTTCAGACCCCCAGCCCTGGCTAAGTTTGTAGCAAAACCAAGTGCAATTTCCCAGTAATAAAAGTCAACCATCTTGAAAGCATGTTCTCCAAACCCTAATCAGATCTCCTGTTCTTATACTGCATGGAATAGTAAGAAGCCTGTTCTATTGAAATCTATCAAAATTTCTAATCTGTGAGTAAAATACATCACATGATTTTTTTAAATCACTAAATTTTACAGCAATAGTTTACAGCAATAGTAACTGGAACAAGTATCGCTATCCTGTGTTGGGGATAGAATTATGTAACCCAGAAAAACATGTTCTTTATTTTAAGCCACTCCTGTAGGTCTGAACCCATTGCAAATAGGATATTTTGAAGATGCTATTTTTCATTAAGGTGTGGCCAACTGAATCAGTTTGGGTTTAATCCAAATTACTCGAGTCTTTATATGCAGAATGAAATTCAGACTACAGAGAGAAAGCCGTGGAAGGCAAGAAGCTGGAAGTCAATGGAACTAGAAGAGAAAGAAGAAGATGCTGCCATGGGCATGGACATGACAGAAAAGCCAAAGATTGCTGAGGCCAGCACCAGAATGCCACAGTTTTGGGGCAGAAAACATCACCTTACTGATGCCTTGACTTTAGATTTCTCCTAGTCTCAAAACCATGAGCCAATGAATTTCTATTTTTTAAACTAATTCATTGTGTAGCATTTATTTCAGCAGCTGCAAAGCTAGAACAACAAGTAATATATCCTACAACTTTGGTCTTCTTCAAAACTGGAATGGCCATTATGGGATATATTTCCATATAAATACAATCAGCTTTTTATCAATTTCAATGAAACAACAACATTACAAAATGTGCCACAATTTTTATTTAGATTGCATGAATCTATAGATTGATTTGGAGGAATCTGACATGTTAAAATATTAACTCTTTTAAATCAACAATTGCAATACATCCTATAATGTGTTAAAGTATTTAAAATTTTCTTGCAATATATTTACTTTTCAGTTAGAGGTCTAACATATGTTCTCTTAAAGTCTTAGTTATTTGACATTTATATATTATTTTAATAGTATCTTTAAAATCCCGTCTGCTATTTTGGTTGCAGATATGAAGTAAGACACATGATCTTTGTATATTGACCTTGTATTCGGCAGCCTTACTAAATTCATTTATTAATCACAATTTTTCTTTACATCTTTCGGACAGTTTAAAGTGCTAATCATATCAGTCTCCAGTGTCAGTTTTACTTTTCCTTTAAATTCCTGCCATGAATCTTATATCATGAAGTTCTTTATTAGGTTGTAAGTTCTTCAACTATATAAGACATCAGACATGTAGATAATCTTTTACCTTTTCTTGCTCTTTCCATAAAGCATGTGCCATATCTAATGCACAGAGGTGGTGGTAAAATGAAGGCAATTATTAGCTCATACTCTTTATTATCAAACTTGGTTTTTAATATACTTAATTTATAGAAAAATGTTTTACCTATCTCCCGCCTACTATAAATATCATTCCACATATTCTTATCTATCAGAGGACATGAATGGGCCGCTCTCCAGCTTAGATATGTTCAGCCAAGAAAGAGAACAGTATCCGTGATTTTTATATGCTCTAAATACATTTGAAACTGATAAACATTAACAGAATATGATGCCCTCCTATGGCTTAATATTCTTTATTGATATATCATGATTAAATAAAGAGAAAAACTGAGAAATACCAGGTATACTTTTGCTTTGATTATTTTTTAACCTTGAAAATAGTAAAAAAAAAAAAAAAATTTTAGGAACTTTGAGCTTGTTGATACAAATATAAGTAGCAGGGTTTATATTGAACTTTAGAGTTTACAGAATGTTTTTAACATATCCTCAGATATATATATAATTTTTTTTTTTGTAAAAGAAACAAGGCCAGAGTTTTGGTATCCCTTTTGAAAGGATGTTCTTAATTTATCAGTCTCAATCTGAAAGTTCCTTGTCCTTTTATCTTCAAATAGTGTGTTTATCTTCAAAAAAGGGCATTTTGGGAGTGCAAAGGTAGTTCAGGGGTAGAATTCTCACCTGCCATGCGGGAGACCCAGTTTTGATTGCCAGTCCATGCACTTCTCCAAAAATAAACAAACAAGCAAAACAAAAACTCAACAAATGGTACTGCAATAACAGGATACTCATGTGGAAAAATAATGAAATGTGACCCCACTATACAGCATACCGAAAAAAAAGCAAAACAGAAGGTTTGTCATCCCTTTTGTGTTTTTCTCTAAAAAAAAAAGTTTGAAATCCTCAGGTTTTGATTTTATGATTTAAAAAGTAAACATATGTCCTCTGAAAATACATGTATGTACATATTTACATTTATATGGCCATATACCCATGTACTTATCTGTATAATTTTCAATAATTAGGTTATATTAAGTGCTCATCATAGACGTCATGAAAGTTACCAAAAATAATAGAGGAAAAAAATGCTACTTTCTCAATTCTGTGTCTATTTTGAAACAATTACAATATATTTTGTTGAGGACGGTGATTGCATTTGTTGACATTTTTCTGTACCCTGTGAACGGCAATAAAGTATGTGACAAATTCATAATAAATATATGTTGACAATGATCAGAAGGCCTTGCATTGGTAAAACCTTAGTATATTTGTCAACTTTAGATTGAAATCAAGAACAGGTTTACCGCTCTATTTGGTTTTACTTATGTTTTAGAATAACAATTTTATACAAGCATTACCCATTCTGACCTGTTCCTTGTTCCGCTCTGTAGTGATCTTCGCAGGCTGCTTTGCCCCACCTCCCAGGTCAGCTGACTTCCAGCTGGATTAAACCAATGGGGGATACTGGTGGGAGAGAGGATTGTGAGGGTAATAGAAAAGCCAGGCTATTCGCCACCCACTCCCTGGGACTGGGCGTTATCTCTGGCAGCAGCTGCATCTTTCGCCCGCGTCCAACATCCTCTGAACTTAGCTTGGTCTGTCTGGCCCATGAAGCGTAGTGGCTCTGCTGTTGCTAAATTTAGATGTTGTCATGTTGCCACTAGGCTTTTCAGTTTTCCTGTAGCTTCGTAAATAAATGTCTACTCTAATTTCCACTGATTTAAAATCCTTAACGGGTTTCCATTTTCCTAATTGGACCCTAATTAATACCCTGTGGGAAAAAAAAAAGACTCAACACACATTCATTTTTTAGGGAAGAAAAGCTGTTTTTCTTTCAGTTTTGAACACAAAGATTTTATAACCCAAAATAAACTTGGAAGATTTGCGAGAACATTTTCTTTTTATACCAATTTCAATACAATAAATAAATATCATTCTCATCCCATTATTCAAACATGATTTGGTGGTAATTGCCTTAAATTAGCTCTGATATAAAATTCATACCTTATAGATATATTCACTGAGATAACATTGGACAACTTCTATTCTATTCTATTCACCTCCTCTTCTGAGGAGTATCCATTCATACTTACTCTTCTCAAATAAAAAATATTATGGATATTCATCTCTCTAAACTTAGTAGTGCAGTATTTATGAAACCTCCACAATTCTCCAATAAGAGGGATAATATATTTGAATTGGCTTAGGAAAACACAAAGGATTTTTTTTTTTTTTTTGATTCAGAAATGTCACATGAATTTAATTTCTCCTTTATATTTGTCTTTATTTTTCATAGATTTTATATGTGGCAGATTAAATTATATACTAAGACATGCTCTCGATCATATTCATATTCCCATTATAAGTAGGACCTTTAGAAATTGCTATTTTTAGTTAAAGCTGAGGCCAAATGAGTCAGATTGTGCTTTAAATTGGATTAGTGGAGCCCTCTATAAGTAAGAATGAAATTTGGACACAGAGGGAGAAAGTCATGGCAAGAAACCAGAAGTCAAGGGAACCAGAAGAGAAATGAGAAGCTGCTGTCATGTGCATTGTCATGTGACAGAAGAAACAAGGGCCCAAGAATTGCCAGCAACCAGCCCAACCCCACACTCTTCAAGGAGAAAGCATCAGTTTGCTGATGCCTCAACTTTGGACTTCTCCTAGCCTCAAAAACATTATCCAGTAAATTCCCATTGCTTAAGTCAACCCATTTTATGGTATTTGTTTTAGCAACTGGGAAACTAAAATACTATAAAAATGCATATCAGTTTTATTTTGAGAAAAAACTAAATGCAGTGCAAATGCATCATATAAAATGATTTGGAATCTGAGTTAATAAACATTCTTTTATTTTAAAATAAGGAGCAGATCAAAGTCAGTATCTAGTACAGAACTTTTATTATTCTACTCTTCAAAAGATCAAACAAATTCCTAAATTTTATTTTTTAAGAAGTCTGAAGTCTAAAATGGTATTGAGGTTTTAGAGAACAAAACTTAATTATAGATGATTGTACATTTAATATTTCAACAATGTCACCAATTAACATTGATACCAATAAATGAAAAAAATGAAAGGGGCTATTAGTGAAAGTATAAATAGTTCTTAACATGAGAGTGCTTTGAACAGTAAGAAATTTGGTCACAAATAAAGATGTGGCAATTGTGGCTCTGTTAAACATAATGTCATGATTGCTTTAATGACTCTACCAATGTCTTCATATATTCAGTATTTTCTTTACATCTACAATGTATCCAGTACTGTGTCAAGCAGGAACAGACTCAAGTAATTCTGTGGTTTCTAATTCTATTATTATTCAGTTCTTTGATTCTATCAGAGTTTGATCTAAGAAGTGGCTTATACTTTACACACTAATTGTAATCTTAAATAAAGTCATAAATCATAATAATTTTAACACAGTAATTGATTCATTCTAGGAATATATACATATTTTCCACTGTGGCTCAGACCTTTGTTAGTGAATAGGAATAATAAGTATGATGAGTTTCCTTTCCCAAGTTGCTCAGAGACATTCATTATCATTGATTCCGGATCAGTGCACTAATCTAGAGGATAAATCCTCTTGTTTCATTTTCCTTTGCTTCTGCAAAACTAAGGTTAGTTTTACAGAATTAAAAAGGTTAGGGAATTTAAAAAAAATGTTCCTTAATCTTTAAATTTAAAGACACACGAGACAAGTTTTCAGTTTACTTCCTGAATTTTGTGCTGCATTAGCCACTCTCAAAAAGTTTTTGGCATGTTGTCAAAACGAACTGGGATCTTCAGCATGTGTTGAATCAGTCTCAAAATAAAGAGATCGTTGAGCTTCCAAATGATGTTTAAACTTATTATCCTCCAATAAGGCAGCATTAAACCTTCATCCTCTAGAAAATTTATTACCATAGAACATCTGTAAACGTCAGTACATGGTCAGAGATACTGATGGGCTCTCTTTTTTTGTATATTTAAACATACTTAAAGGATGATGATTAAAAGAAAGTCAATGTCAGGAGGGCCACGGTGGCTCAGCAGGCAGAGTTCTCGCCTGCCATACTGGAGACTCGGGTTGGTTTCCCAGTGCCTGCCCATGCAAAAAAAAAAGAAAGTCAATGTCATGCCAAATACCCTGGTTCAATTCCCTGAGCCTGCACATGCCAATATATATATATATATATATATATATAAAATAATGAAATTATTTAAAAAAAAAGAAGAAAGCCAATGAATGTTTCTTAGCAATGAGACAGAAAAAAGACAATATAATTTAAGCCCACTTTGTACAATGCAACAATGAACCTATGGAATTACACAATTATCTATAAGCATATTAAGAAGTGTCATTATCTAAAAGTGGGGATAATAAATACAGTGATAGAAGTTACTTATCAGGAATCTCTAAAGGTGGTCATGTTATGTTTATGAGCCATCTAAATTGCAATAAATTTAACATCCAATTATTGGTATAGTTGACAAGCTTGAGGTCATTTTCCTATAAAATTCCTTAGACTTTGGGACTAAAATAAAGCATTTTATTTTATGTTAACAAATAATCCATTGTTCTTCCTAAAGTTATCCTTATGAATAGACAATCTTCAAAATGGTTGACCTTGAAAAATTTCAAAAGCAGTTCCTGCAAATATTTGAAGCTCAGAAAATTAGAATAATCAAAGTAACCTGAATGAAACTGGGACAGACATGTATTTTGTGTCTGATTTGAACCAAGGTAAAATGAACTCTAAGTTAAAAGTGTTAAAGATAAATAGTATAATTAAAGTGTTAATATATGAAAATACAAGCTGTCAAGCAGACTTGACCACAAAGTTATTCTTGAAACAGTTCTGAAAAAAAAGTGTCATGTTATAGGTATGGCATTTGTTTACTTCTAATAGATCATCACCTGCCTATGTAACCTGAATTTTGGGGAATGAAGACCAGGTTCCTATTGGTTGTATCAACAATGAGAGGATAAGAACCCTATCCCTCTTCTTGAACCTGTGTTTGCTTACTACGAAAGTACTGTAGATGACATAAAAAGTGATCTAGTTTTAAGGGGAAAATTGTCAAAATCATTAGTTTGAATTCAAGGTGTTTTTTTTTTAAAGTCATGAATAGAGGGACTGACAATTTATTATTTTGCTTACATATAGCAATAGGAAATATACAATATGTGAATTCATATTCTAGCTCTGCCTCCTTTTATGCCTGTGATCTTGGACAAGTCATTTAATCTCTCTAAATCTCAATTTTCCCATCTGCAGGATTGGGATATAATATCTATACCTCTGGATTGGTATAAAGTATTAAATTACTGGATATAACATGCTTAGCAGAGTACCTCACACAAAATACTTTTCCAACAAATGTTAGCTATTGTTACTGATTATTTTTCAATATATTAGTTATCATTTCCAGTGTGTATAATATAACTATGCACATTGTGGCTTCCAGATGCTTCTAGCATACAAACAGCAAATAAGAGGACATGGACAAGGCAAGGAAGAGAAACAGGGTGTTTGCTCTCCTGATATGATTCAGTAATCATTTCACTTTATTTGTATTTTTACTTTTAATGCTTTAAGCTATAAAACACAAAAAATATGGATATTACTGAAGCAATTTCAAAATAATATTTTATATTTTAAAACATTAGTATCATTAGTCTTCGAAATAAAATAAAACTAATTTAAAATTAAATATTTTCTCTAAAGAAATCAAAAGAAACTGATTTACCCAGGAGAACTTCTGCTATTGAAATACAGGCATTTAAGAGATATGTGAATAGAATTTTTAATACTCACACACCACAGGCCATCATGTCAGAGAGACAAATCTAGCAGAACCTAATAAAGTGCATTGCTGCATTGCATTGACTACATGTGTTGAATAGTCCCTTATGTGAACTCTTCAATCTTCTCCACTCTCTGATGGCTATCTTGGTTTTTTTAAAAAGTCTCAATTTTTACTTCTTTTCTTAAAAAAAGGAACAAGATGGACATAAACAATCAGGTCAGCATATACCTACAAGAATTATGTTGCCCCTTCTGGGTCACCCTCTCCATTTCTTTGGGAAGCTGTCTGAGTGTCTGTCCTGGAAGTTTTGGCTGATTTTCTGATTCTGGCTCCTCACCCTGTCACTTAGTGGGAGAAGGCATCAGTAGGTTACCAATGAGCTGAAGCTGAAGTCAGAAACACTGACCCGGCGACATGAACTTTTCAATTTATTTTCTGGGCTGGGTCACATCTTATTTGTCCATTGTAAATGTTTAGTGTCTATTCACTGAATTCCCATTCAGGATTTTAAATCAACTTATCAAAGATTTGCTAGGAAAGCAAGGTCACCAGAATGAATTTGAGCTGTCAGTCATGAATAGCACTTGTCTTTACAATAAAATCATTCTAAATGAGGGTACAAAATCTCAGCCAAGAATTTAAATTTTTAAAATATTTTTTAAAGAAACAAATCTGTCAAAAAATAATTTTATTACAGTTATCCTACGTTAGCTAACACCATAGTGTTCATAAAATCGACAATGATTAATATTAACAAGCAGATTATTATGTTGCTTCTTTGTAAATAATTGATAGTTAATGAATGAGCATGCACAGGAAGTTGTTTCTTTGCAATGAGTTCATTACAAGAATGCTAAGACACTCTTCAAATCTTAATGTCAAAATAGTCATCACAAAGAGTTTGACAGCACTTAATTGTAATCATAGAGTGAAAAAAATCCTTGACTCTAATTTCATTGCATGTGCTTAATATCAGCGATTGAGCCCTACCAAAAATTCGTACAGTTATGGGGCAAGGAGGCAAGTACCCCCCACTCTGGAGTACCAAACTGTTAAGAAGAACAAGGATCATGTGCAGGAGTTCTCAAAATTATACAGAGTTAATACTGATATTTGGCCAGTAAGTAGCACTACCCCTCATCTGCAGACCACTGGCATCCCTTAGGACTAGGCTTGATTCTATTCTGGTTGGTCCATATCTGTGCCATAATGATTGCTAACTATTTAGAGTTATAGAGATTATTGCCCCCACTGGGAAACCTGACTCTTCAGTTGTGTAGTGGGGCCCAGGAATCTGCAAATGTAAAAGCACACACATGGATTGTCATTCAGATGATCCAGTAAATGCAGGTAGAGAGAGAACCTGATCTTGGTAGAAAAAGCACAGGATTAGGATGCTGTTGGCCTGTCATTCAATCCTGTGTTTTGTATTAGTTGAAACAGTGCCTTTCGGTAGATCTCTTCATCCTAGCTGCATCTCACTTCATCTGGAAAGTGTTAGGGTTTTAAAAGTGTTTAAAAGATTTAAGAATAACAGGGGTTTTAGATCCTTCTAGCATCCCTTGCATTTCTAAAGTTACATTTCCATGTTGGGCCAGTGTTAAGTCATAGTCAAAAGATAGAGTTTGAAAATGAAGTGCTTCCTGCAACAGACACAATGGAAAAACTTGAAAAAGAGGGAGAGAGAGGAAGAAAGAGAGAAGGGGAGAGGAGGGAGGCTTTTCTTGGAGGAGAAAGGAAGGAGAGCCTTGACAATGCTTTCTGAGGGACAAACCTCCCAGTGTATATGATAGGTTTGTTTAGATGGTATATGAATATTTTGAAATCTTTAAATACTGTTCAACAAGTTTCTATGGCGGCAGCCAATGTAGTGCTAAAACACTAGAAGAATTTAACTCCTTATTTAAGATATATTAGTCTAAAATGGGAAGAACATGTTAAAAGCACATCAGTTGTGGTATATCTGCTATAGAGAGTATTGTACTAGAAAAGAAAGTTTAGATGTAAGAGATCTGGACATTAGTTTATTCAAAATTAAAATAATCATTGATTTTGATTCAGTTTTCAAAGAAATTAAATTTGAAAGCATACGATCCAATTAAATATATTTCCTCCCAACCATCACCAAATCTGAAATTTGGGATACTACTATTGATGTTCTGGTGACAATTTGGGGAAAATAAAATTTGTCATTTCCTGCCTTTTGAACCTTCTTTATTATGATTAAAGACCAATCTGGAATTCTATTACTTTTATTTTATTAGAAATACATAGAGCTAATTTATTATTTTTATTAATTTACTTAATGATCTAATCTATTATTAGCATCATCATCATCTAACCATTCTCATTCATTTATGAGACATCCTATGATCAGGAAACACTAAACATGAAAAGCACCTGTGGTCCCTTGTGGAAAAAAAATCACCAGCAGAAAATAATTTGTTCCATTGAGAAGAGAGACCACAAGTGATATTCATGATTACTACTTTTAAGTTTCATCATCCATAATGTATGTCTGGCCTCAAATGGTAAATTAATTTACTATGAAATGTAAAACTGCTAAGTAGTTAGAGACCAAAATATGGCAGAGAATGAGCAGCTAAGTAACCTCTTCAGACCTCCTGTAAAAAGTAGATTTCCCTCAGATAAGCACAGCCCTAGAGGCTTATTTTAAGGGACTTTGATTATAGGGTAGTGATGTGGCAAGCGAGATGAAGAGGCAGGAAAATTCACACTCACTGGGGATCTCTGCTGTCTAAGAAAAACCTACCACCAAGGTAAGGGGTCATGCCAGCAAGGAGACTACATAGTTACTTCTTTTAGTTTTGTATGGGTGGTGAATGTCATCTGGAATGTGGTTTTTTTTTCTCCCCATCTATTTTGGTAATCCTTTGCTATTTTCTTTTCCATTATTAACATGAAGTGCTTTAATAGAAGTACTAATGTTAAACCACACTGGTATTCCTGGAATTAACTTGGACAAGGTACACTATCATTTATATGGGTTTGGTTTACCATATTTTTTAGAGTTTTCCATTCTATTTTTAAATGAGATAAGGGAGCTAATTTCTTTATCTTGCAAAGTAAACAGTCAGCTAATGCTGTTCCAAACTCCGTTTTTCTTAAAACTACCAATTTGCTTTTCAAAAAAATTGATCTTACTTTAGTGAGATAATTTAGGAAAAGCATTAGAAAGCATTTGTCCGAAGTTCAGCAGTTTCTTCAGCTTCAATGTACTTACTTTTTTTTGTTAAATTCAAATAAAATTTAAAATTTTTCGTTTAAAAACTGTATATAATATCCTATTTTTTATTTCATCCAGATTCCTATCTGTATACAGTCAGAAAGAGGTGTCTAAATAATGTTCACACATTTTTAATGATCAGCCTTTCTCAGTGGCATTGTTTTAAATGATTTAAAATTATTCTTTCCAGTCTTTCCTGTTACTTGAATTTTTTATAAAAATGTATTATTCATTCAGCAGAAAAGTTATTTTTTAATTCAAGACAATAGCTTGTTTTCTTGCTGTTGATATCAATACAGCTAAATTAACCTCAATGCTTTTTTTGCTCCAAAATTCAATCTAAATTGTTTCTGCTATTGATTGTCATCTGTGCATATATCTCACATGTATGTTGGAGTAGTACTTAGATGAAAAGTACCCATAGGGTATGAAGGTTGGAGTCTGTTTCAGTTCATTGACAGCTGGTTCCGACTGCTCTTTGCCTCTGCCTCCTTGGTATTTAGATATTTAAATATCATCCATGAGTAATATGCAAAGATTTTAATAATATAAACTTAAATGTCATGTCTCTTTCTAAAGGAAGATTATAACTATTTTAATACTATTAGAAATGAAGACTCAAAAGCATACTATTTTTAAAATATCATATGTTCTTATTTTTTATCATCATTAGAATAATGTGTGCTCCAAAAGTTCATTTAGCATTTGGTTGTTTAAAAGCTGGGGAAGATTCTAATATGATAACCTGTCTCAGCAGCTCTAGTAGAATGAGAAATTGAACAAGGAATGAGGAAAATGCAATGGGGTAAGGAGACTGGAGTTCCAGAAGATTTGAAACCAACAGTAGTCCCAAAAAAGAAAGAGGGAGGAGCTAATGAGTCTAGATTTTGATTCTGAGTTGCCCTGTTCCCTCACCCCCATAACTTAGTGTTTTTTCTGAGTACCAGGGTGTGATAAGTCTGCTTCTTTCTAATTCCAATTACAGCAGCAGTGTTTTATCCTGTTTATTTTTCTGAATGGGGATTTTCTTTTGTAGCTTACCCAAGAGCAGAAGAGAGTCTCAGACGCCTGCTCACTAACCCCTAGGCAGCAACTAAGATTTGTGAGTACTAGAAATAATACCAAAGGAAAGCATAGCATTTAAGGGGCTCATAAGGCATGAAGTTCCAATGAACTGTAATTAGAGCTAGGCTTGCACAGCCCATGGAAGAATAGGACTGTCTTCTCAGCTCTGATGTACTCTTTCATTCTGTGTCCTTTGTCTCTCCATTGCATGTTTTCAGTGAAAAATCTCTAGTGATCTCAATACAGGAGTTTTGTACACTTTTGTCTTTTACTGAAATTATTTGACTTATCTGTGGCACATGAGAGCATGAATTGTTCCATTCTCTGTGGAAAGTTCTTTTCCCTAGGTGTTGAGACACACTCTTTCATCTACTCCCATTTTGTCCACTTATTTTGTCTGTTCTTAATTTTTTAGTCTTTCCTATAGCATTCTTTCATCATCATCATTGTATTATTATTATTGTTATTATTTTATTATTATTTGTTTTCTCCAAAGCCACTTCCTCTTAGCCTAGATGTTCAAACATTTCCTATTGCTAATGAATTGTTTCAGATCTCTCTCTTGGAGTTTAGAACTAGTTATTCAGGTTCTGGTTGGTATCTCTGACTAGCTGGTTCATGTTACTTCACACTGGATATATCAACACATCAATTTGATTATCTAATCCGAAATTAGGGACTAGTAAACCCCTATTTGCCTTTGTCAAATTTCCCACCTTCAAACAGCCACTCATTTTATCAATTCTACTACTTCGCATCCCTAATATCTGATCCCTCACCTAAAACCCCATTGTTACTCTCTTAGCTTAATCTCTTATAATCTCTCACCTGGATAATTGCAACAGACTCATATGGTTTCCCACTTTTGATCTCCTATCTCCAAATCTGTCCTCCACACTTCTGCCAGAGAGGCTGCTGAAATGCAAGCCCAAGTGTTTCATCCTCTACTACGTTTTTTCTTCCTTTTCTACTGAATCAAGCCTGAATCGTGGCAAGTGAGACCCTTCATTATCTGGATCTATTTTTATCTCACTAGCATTACCCTCACTGTGCTCCACCCTGCAGTCCTTAAACCACCCTGAGCTCCTTGCAGTTCTCTAAGCATAATAGCCTCTCTCATGTCTTTATGCCATTGCTCTCCCACAGTCTTTGCCTAGAGTTTCTTCCTCTCAGTCCTCTGATGATGAACATCTGCTTTATTCCCCAGCATCTTCTTTGAACATCCCTCTTCTAAGAGGGTTCTTGATTTCCTCTTTCCCTGGAAGAATTTATTTCTCCTTCATGTTTTCCCTTGCTGTGTCTTAGTCATATTACCATTATACCACTTACATTTTTTTCACTTGTTATTTGCCCAACAGGAATCACGTTTTTTATCTTTGTAAACCCCCTACCTGCCTGTGTATAGAAGTATTTATAATATATTTTTACAGCGAGTGAATAAACGTATAGAAAATAAATAAGCAATGACATTTCTTAGACAGGATGCAGTATAGTATAGAAGAACTCAGGTTTTGAAATCATGGCAGGCATTTACCAATTGTGTAATCTTGTCATATTACAACCCTCTATTCACATCACAGCTAAACAATGGTAGTAAGAGTGCAGACTTCTTAATATTTCAGTGAGGATGAAATAAGTATGTGAAAATGTCAAGCACATATCTGGTGCTCAAAGAAGTAATGGCTCCTTTTCCCTATGTCTGCATCTGTAGAAGCCTACCTCCTCCAGGGAGATTATTATTATTATTATTCATTTCTTTAAGTGGGTATTTTTGCATAACTTGTTTTAGATAAACAACTCAAAATGGTTTTTGGAACTACCTCTTAGTTGAGAAAAAAAAATGACAGCTATAAATGATGGTACATAAGACTAAAGTTTTACATCTGGCAAAGATAAAAGGGACTCAGATGTTTATTTTTTTCACTTTCTTATCCAAAAATGGCACTTGCTGAGGATTTAATTGCTGGAGTGACAATGACTCCCTAGCTAATAACCAGTGAATAAGAAGTCAGAAATGAAAAGCAGTTGTAGAATTTACTCTTCTTCTTTTCCCCCCTTCCCTCACACTATACCTGGCACGCCAACTACCCCAGTTACCTGTGATTAGCAAAGATATTAGGAAGAGTGGCAGGGACAAAACCCTGCTGGAACAGGCTCTGTCTGCTAATTATATTGTTTATATTTAGGTCAAGGGCAAGATGCACAAATAAGATATGATATGCTACAAGTGAATGCCTGGGGTCGTCCCCTGTAAATACGGGGACCTACCCCATATTTATGCACTTAAATTGGACATGGTTAAGCTCACTTTCAACCAAAACTGTGTAATCTGAAATACAAATTAATTAACACATCCTATTTAACAAAAAGGAAATGTCAAAATCTCCTAAACTAATTAGTGATTCATCTTTCTCAACTATCACTTTTCATCCACAATTAGTGAGAAAGCTTTTGATTGTTGGAGCTGTCATTTTTCTTTTTATAAGCTGTGAAACATGTACTAAAACACTCCTTTGATGAGCATATTGTCACCTACTAAAATGTCTTGGAACATGATTTTTTTTTAATAAAATGATGAAGAATAAAATCTTTTGATAATAGTATTCTTTGATGTTATAAACGTCATTAGGCTTCTGATCTGGAGGCTGCAATTTTGAAAAGGATTCATTAATCACAATGGAGTAATTATCTATGGCAGTCAACTTTCTCTGAGTCATGAAGAACCAATCCAAAGGTGAATTTTATTGCAGAGTTAAGAAGGCTAGATTAATCATTATGTTTAGTGTAGAAATATTTTTAAATACAAAAGCTTAACTTGGAAGGCAATGTGTAATAAAATAAGCACAACCCTGTCATCATGTGATAACATCAAATTTTAATGCTGTACTTACAACAGAATTGACATTGACCCTTCAGCAAGGGTGAGTCACAGGGTAATGCACAATAGATTCTGTGTTGAACGTCAAGATTTCCTGAGCTTAACCATACTGTGCTTCCCTCAGTCCCCCTGGCATGTCTCACTTTTAAAATAAACTCACAAATTTAGTCTATGGGAGGCAAATAAATCCAAGCCCATTTCTAGTGTTGTGTTCAAATGTTTTTCTATGTTCCCTTTTGTTTGTGTGCACATCTATAGAGAAGGTTAAAAAAAACAGGTCAGGTATGAACTTGACCCCTTACCAGGAAAGCAAGTTCGACTTAAAAAAATTCCTTCCAAAAAAAGGCTGAAAATAAGTAATTGAAACTGAAATAGAAAATGTACTAAAATCCCATTCCATAAATCAGAAATATTTTGGATATTTTCTTGCCCAAATCTATTTAGCTTATTGATTTGCATCATAAAATAAAAGTAATGGAAATGAATAGACCATCCTCCAAGTGTTTTAGTTCACATGTTATAATTTCAAAGCCGCCTATGGAATGTCCTTCTTATATCAATAAACCTAATTCAACCCTAACCCTAATTTGGGATTTAACAAAGGAATTTATCTCAACAAACGCACAGCATGATTTCAATTTGAAGTACTTCCTTGGATCTAGCCTCAAACCCTTTCCTGAGCTCCACAACTCCAATTCAAATTCTACTGAATGTTTCACAAAGTTCTTCAATTCAGAATGTTTGTCACTGCATTTCTCTTTTACCTAAACCTGATTACCATACTGTATTGACTTTAGATTAATAGCATTCCCTCCATATATTGTTCTAAAGTAAAAATTTCATGGTTACCTTTTATTTTTCTATCCTGCTTCCCCTCTACACCATCCCCTGGTTAAGTCCTGCCGGGTTCATCTCTGAAATACCTCTAGGATCATTTTCTCTTCTCCATTCTTGTGGCCATCATGTCAGTTCCTGTGCTCACCTTCTCTAGCCTGGATGACTCCTGTGGCTTTCCAATTAGTATCTCTGTCCACTCTTGCTCAGTCTAATACTCCTTCTCACTGCCATTATAATATTGATACAGAAAGCAAATCTTATTCTCCTCCTCCTTACTTAAAATGCCCAGTTATTACCCATACAAGATTACGTGTTATACTCATTAAAGCATATGTACTATAATGTGACCCCAAACTTTTTTTCTATGTTCATCTCTTGTATTTACTTCTCTTCCAGCCCAACCTCTCATCATCCATGCCTTTGTACAAGGTTTCCTTCTGCAAAAATAATTCCCTTTCAAAACTTTACCATATTACTTTCTCCAACCCGCAATGGACTCATCCTTCAAGACTCAATTTGAAAGCCCCATTTCTGTGACACAGTTCCTAAAATCTCTAATGATGAATTTTCCACTCTCTGCTATGAGCTTTGTCAGCACTTTGAGAAAATATTTTTCATATCACAAAATACAGACATTGTTTCTAAACTTGCTGATTTCCAAAATCATTCATGGAACTTCAAACAAAAGAAGAGGGATGCCATTGATCATTTAGTGTTCCATTCACATTTACAAGCTCGGTCTGCCTCATCCCCAACCCAGATCTGGAGCTATCCAGGGCTCATACATAATGAAGTCCAAATAGGAGGAGTAATTGGAAATCCTTTTGCTCCACAGACCTTTGCATTGTCAAAATGCACACAATGCAGAAAGAAGTGATCAAGGGCTTTGCAATTGGAATAGGTTGATTCAAACCTGACTTTGCCATTTGCTAGTTCTGTGGTATTGGACGTGTTACCTAACCAGTCTAAGCTCCAACTTCCTTGCATGTAAAATGATGTTAAGATTACATGCTACTGAGAGTTGGAGAGTTAAAGGAGATAATGAAGGTAAAGAATACAACAGAGTGACCATGTGAATAGTGGTCCTGCTATTACAAGTCCTTGATGATATTCACTAACTTCATGAGACAACATCAAGTAATTCTCCCAAAAGGAGCATGGCCTTACTTCTAATACTTGTCACATGAGATAATCTACTATAGACATCAAATTTTTTCTCACTCACTTGGAATAAAATACTTACGTAACTCCTGCTCAGCTTTAAGGGGAAAAGATTCAGGGTAGAATAAGAATTCTTCGTCCGTGATCTAGAACCATGCTTCGGCTCACAGAGGCTTTGAGAATGAGGATCAACATAAGGAATATAAAATATTTAGAAAATTTCCCTGACTTCTTTCCCACCTAGAGTGCCATTGAAACATTTTCTGAGCACTCCAAGGACAAAAAAAAGAATCCAAGTCATAGTAATTTGTGGTCTGAATATATTGCTACTTCACTGAGTGACGATGTAAGGACATGTGTGTGCCTCAATGGTGTGCTGTATCCATATCTTAATGATAATTCCAGTGAAGATTCGGATCTTCAGGATGGATCATTGATAAACATTTCAGAAATATGTCTTTACTAATAGTTAATTAATCTGATTTAATCTGGCTTAGAAGACCTATAATTATGGCCACAAGACTCTGAGACAGTGTTTCTCATGATATCTTTGTTTACATTTTGTATGTGTTCATCCGTGTCATCAGTCAGGCTCAGTAGTGTTTCTCCTGTCATAATCCATCATGCCACACTAATAAAATTTGACATGCTCTGAGATGTGGTGATGAATAACCATCTGTGGTGACGTCCTGGGGAATGCTTAAAAATGATGCTCGGTGGTAGTTTCAAAACCTTAAGGGTAGTTCCAAGTTGTTGAGGAATCCCAGACAAAATTTTCAATCATGAAAAGAAGAATTTAGTGCTTTTGTACCAAAATTGTTAAGATAATTTAACGCTCAAGCTTATCAGAAACCATTCATTAACACAGGGTTATGAAATGGAACATAGCTAATATTGCATTAAAAAGGTATGCAATATTTTATGTGAAAGAGCAGACAAGAGTTATGAGGTTCTGATTAGGAAGAAAAAAGATACTTATCCAATGCTAACTTAATCTACACAGTGTCTTTGATAACTTTTGAGCTATTATCTCTTCTGAAACATTCATCATCTATTTAACTAATAAAATGCCTTCTGAACAGAATTCCTTCATGCGAAGTAACATTTGCCTCGGAGCTGAGGGTTAAGTCCCACAGCTGTGCAGAGAGCCCTTTGTAGACTGGGAAAGCATATTGTGCAATTCTGCTCGGACTAGCAGCACAGTATGACTTCTGAAATCAAGCAATTTCTAAAAACCAGCAAAATTCATATAGAGAAAACCCTGTCAACATTCTTTTTGAACCTACACCATACTAAATCTGATGTTAAGTTTTGAAATTTAAGCCCATAGAACATGAATTAAACACACTATAATTTTATATTAAAAACAATTATCCTATTATAATGAGCTAGTGTGCATAAAATAATGGCTGATATAGTGTAAACTACTTATGATTTATTGATATTCAACTTGAAAGTAGTAAAAATAGAATTAAAATTATTGAGGAAAAAAGTTTGATTTGCTTAAAACTTTTATTTTCTGAGTAGGAAAATTTTATGCACAGAATGTCTTTCTTTTTCATGTAGAATTGATAAAATATTCCAAAGTTTGGGCAAAAGTGAATATCATTAACTCCATTTTGGGTAGATATCAAAATATTTACTGATATGCTTACTACCTTTTCAATGTGGGGAATATATAAAGAAAGTGATTTATAATTGGGTAATTTCTTTACAAATGTAACAGTGCTTTTTTTCCAAATTTACAATATACAATATAATTTCACATGCATAACATATCAATAAGGGAAAACAGATAATGAATGGATAATATGACGGACAAGATGAACATATTTAGGATTCATCAGAATGTATTGTTTTTGAAATGTTAATGATGTTTCATTTTGGAATCAGCTTAGAGTCTGTATATTTCAATCCATAGCACATGGATAATATTTCCGTTGGGGGAAAAGAGAAGTTTTATTAAATGGAAATATACTTTACTGCAACTAGTCACCATTCTGTAGCAAGAAACATGCATATCCATCTCCATAGGCCATTCCTTTTCCATTTGCCTCTTTCAAATATTCAATCCCATTTCAGATCTGAAGATTTGTTATAAATTCTTATTATGGACATATACAGGATCTTAAATTTGGAAATTGGATGTGAATTTGAAGATTCCACCTAACCCTATAGTTTTCCAAAAGTATTTTAGCTGTCTGACCAAAGTCAAACAAACTCCTAACTAACTTTGAACCAAAACTTGGATCCTGGAAAATATAATGCAATTATTAACTGAATGCAGTATAATATAGCTCTTAAGTAAAATTCACCTGTGGTTTAAAAAAATTTTTTTTTCATTTATTTCCACCTTTTTTTTTTTACCTTTACCACATTTATGTACACCATGATATATATACATATATATTCATAGATTTTTATGTGTGTGTGTACATTTACAGTGTGTTCATGAAGGGTCAGTGTGGAAAGGTAGAAACATGTCAGTTAGCTCAGAGGAATAGGAAATCCAGGCACATCAAAGGCTGTTTGCATAGAGAAACTGAGGCAGGGGTCAGTGCAGAGAGAAGGCACCAGTACTATTTCATCTAGAGGATATCTATCTCTAGGAAAGCAAAAGGAGATGAGGTAAGGGAAAGAGAGAAGGGGTAAAAAAGGTAGGGAGAAGGATGAGACTTGCCTGGAGGGGAAGTGCTTGTTTTTGTCATTTTACTTCTTCCCTGGAGAGATATTAAGACCTCAGCCTTTACGTTGAGCCAGCAAAAGCATTATTTAAAGTGACTAAAGGCAAGGATGTTTATACCCCTCCTCCTTTCAGGACACTAAAGGATGTTTCTTCCTTACTAAAGGGTTGCTCCAAATCATGACACACTTGCTGAATATTGCCTATACAGCTTCCCAGGATAATACCTCCAGGGGTGGAGCTTAGAGCGTCAACTGTCAGAGGAGACAGAATGGGAAGGAGAAACCCAGGAATGTGGGTCTGGCCTCCCTAGAGGAGGAGATAGCACCATATTACTTTGATTAGCCATCATGATGGATTTCCTGTTAATCATTTTTCAATCACAAAGTTTTGCTCCAATGCTTCTCTAAATGTATATATGGTCAGCTACAGGTGAGAGAGTCATCCTATTTCTAACTCCTGATGGTCTCTGTTACCAATGACATATTCCAAGTTTATTCTCTAATGTCGGTTCACATCAGTGGGACCATACAGTATTTGTCCTTTAGTTTTTGGCTAGACTCACTCAGTGTAATATTCTCTAGGCCCATCCATGTTATTACATGCTTAATAAGTTTATTCTGTCTTAAAGCTGCATAATATTCCATCGTATGTATATACCATAGTTTGTTTAGCCACTTGTCTGTTGATGGACATTTTGGCTGTTTCCATCTCTTTGCAATTGTAAATAATGCTGCTATAAACATCAGTGTGCAAATGTCCGTTTGTGTCTTTGCCCTTAAGTCCTTTGAGTAGATACCTAGCAATGGTATTGCTGGGTCGTATGGCAATTCTATATTCAGTTTTTTGAGGAACCGCCAAACTGCCTTCCACAGTGGTTGCACCATTTGACATTCCCACCAACAGTGGATAAGTGTGCCTCTTTCTCCACATTCTCTCCAGCACTTGTCATTTTTTGTTTTGTTGATAATGGCCATTCTGGTGGGTGTGAGATGATATCTCATTGTGGTTTTGATTTGCATTTCTCTAATGGCCAGGGACATTGAGCATCTCTTCATGTGCCTTTTGGCCATTTGTATTTCCTCTTCTGAGAGGTGTCTGTTCAAGTCTTTTTCCCATTTTATAATTGGGTTGGTTGTCTTTTTGTTGTTGAGTTGAACAATCTCTTTATAAACTTTATAAACAATCTCTTTATAAGTTCTGGATACTAGACCTTTATCTGGTATGTCGTTTCCAAATATTGTCTCCCATTGTGCAGGCTGTCTTTCTACTTTCTTGATGAAGTTCTTTGATGCACAAAAGTGTTTAATTTTGAGGAGCTCCCATTTATTTATTTCTTTCTTCAGTGCTCTTTCTTTAGGTTTAAGATCCATAAAACCGCCTCCAATTGTAAGTTTCATAAGATATCTCCCTACATTTTCCTCTAACTGTTTTATGGTCTTAGACCTAATGTTTAGATCTTTGATCCATTTTGAGTTAACTTTTGTATAGGGTGTGAGATATGGGTCCTCTTTCATTCTTTTGCATATGGATATCCAGTTCTCTAGGCACCATTTATTGAAGAGACTGTTCTGTCCCAGGTGAGTTGGCTTGACTGCCTTATCAAAGATTAAATGTCCATAGATGAGAGGGTCTATATCTGAGCACTCTATTCAATTCCATTGGTCGATATATCTATCTTTATGCCAATACCATGCTGTTTTGACCACTGTGGCTTCATAATATGCCATTTCCACCTTTTATTTTGTTCCTAAAGTGAAACCCCTGCAGCAAGCAGAGGCCAATAGTGGCTGTGAGAACTTTCATAGCTTAAGACAGAGATTGGACTTCAGTATTCCTCAACTTAAATCTTTGCTGGGTTTAGCCACTTCTTTAATTAGGAAGCCCCTATTCTTTCCTTGCTCTTCCTCCTTCCCTCTTTTCTTCCCTCCCTCCTCTCTTCCTTCCTTCCTTCTTTCTTCCATTGTGGTTGGTGTATCAGGTTGTCTCCAAATCAAAGGAAGCATCAAAGAATCAGCCAATGCAATGGCTTACTTTATGCTTTTATAAAACTTATTGGATTAACGCTAAAGATTTCATTTTATTCAAACTGTTATCCTTCTTTCTTTTTATTATGTTTTATTTCTTTTACTTCTGGACTGTTAGTAATGAATCTAATCAATAAGAAGCAGTTATAACTGAACCAAGGTTAGCCAATTTTAAGAATAAAGATGTCTTTATAATTTGTTTATAGATTTTCAATGTATTATCTATAAGACAGTGGGTTGAACCTCAACTCTCTTCAAGAACTTTTTCCATATAGATCTTCATCTGAAAAATGCTAACATTATCTTTTGCATCATTTAGATCTGTTTTCTTCCTATAATCCTCCCTTTCTTCTTTTTTACTTGTGCTTTCCTTCCTCCCTTCCCCTCTGCAGACATCTTGAAAAATGTTAGCTGATATTTTTGCACAAGAGTTTGAAAGGTAGTTTTGTGCAACTAAATCAACACCTTTCAAACAATTCTTCCTCAAGGGTCATTTGAGAACATGAATATATCTCACTCAAATACTCATGTTGTGGTCAAATGAGTTTTGATAATATTGTATATTCAATTATAGTCTCTCCTCCTCTAGAAGAGTATCAGTGATATGCAAATGACTCAGAGAAGACCTATGGTAACCTTAGCAAAAATGCTTTTATTCACATCCATTAACATTTCATGACCCTGTGTTCCCCAGGTCAGCAATTTCAGAAATCCTACACTGAGTCAAATATAGCAGTAAATCTAAGTTCACGTGATCGCATGGTTCCTCTCATTCTTTCTATCTGGGTGGAAAAATCTAGAAATCAGTAAAAATTGTGCATAAATAAACTTTGATGGCTCAGGAATTCTGTGAAGAAAAATGCTAAACCACTTTGATTCCCTTCCATAGGCTGAGGTATGCTCAGGAGCTTGGATTTTGTGGTTGTGGTGCTTGGCCTAGGGCCATGTGAGTGCAGGATGCATCTCCTGTCCTTCTTAGTGATAATGTTCTCAGTAACTCTCTTTGCTATGTCTTTAATCAACACTGAAGTGTTTTCTGTATGCTTACTCAATGCCAACATAATTTTACCTTCATTATTTTGATTAAAACCATTCTAAAATTCCTAATAAAGTTATCTCTTTTCTTAAAGAATGTAATAATATAATTTTTGTTGTGGTAGCATATATATATAAACAATAAATTTGCCATTGTAACCATTTTAACTCAGGGACACTGATTATATTTACGACGTTGTGCTACTATCACCACCATCAGTTTCCAAAACTCTGTCATCATCCCCAATGGAACCTCTGAACTCTATAAGCAACAACTCCCAATTCTGCCTTGTCCCTTGCACCTGGTGACCTAAAATCCACTTTTTGTCATTATGAATTTACTTATTCTAGATATTTTAAAGAAGTGCATTCATGCAGCATCTGTCCTTTTTTGTCTGGCTTATCTTGCTCAGTTTAATGTTTTCAAATGTTGTAGCATGTCTCAGAACTTCACTCCTTTTATTCCTGAATAACACTCCATTGCATGTATATACCTCTTCTTGCTTATGCATTCATCTTGATGGGCAACCTTGGTTGTTCCCACCTTTAGGTTATTGTGAATAACAATGTGAACGTTGGTGGGCAAGGATCTGTTTAAGTCCCTGTTTTAAATTCTTTTGTGTATGTAGTCATAATTCTATGTCTGACTTTTTGAGGACCTGACAAACTATTTTCCACAATGGCTGTACTATTTTGCATTCCCTCCGGCAGTGAACCAGGTTTCTGTTTCCTCAGCATCCTCACTAACACTTGTTATTTTCCATTTTTCAATAATAACCATCTCTTGTGGGTGTGCAGCAGTGTCTCACTGTGGTTTTGATTTGCATCTTTTCATGTGCTTTTGGACCATTTGTATATCTTTTCTGGAGAAGTATCTATTGAAATCATGTGTCCGTTTTTAAATTGAGTTTTTGTTGTTGTTGAGTTGTAGGAGATTTTTATTTACATGAATATCAAACAATTACTACACATATGATTTACAACTATGTTTTCCTATTCCATAGGTTGACTTTTCACTGTCTTGATAATGTTCTTTGATACACAACACTTTTTATGATGAAATCCAATGTAGCTCTTATTTCATTGTTGCTTAGAGTTTTGGTCTCATCTTTATGAATCTTCATGAAGATTTGTAACAATATAAATGTGATGATTCAGATGTTTAGCATAACTTTGATTACTGCATTGGTCATTAACATCATATGACTATAGACTTGAAGGTATAGGGGCCATTTGTCTCTATGCTAAAGAATGGAAATAAGAATAAGAATGACTACAATGTATTAAATGCCTTCTATGTGTTTGGCAATATATCATCTGTTTACATACATTATGTCATTTAATCCTCGCAGCAGCCATATGGGGCACATATATTCTATCTGCTCTACTTTTAAAAATGAAGAAACTGTGATTTATTAAGATTAAATAATTTACCCAATATCAGACAACTAATAAGGAGAGCAGTCAGGATTCAAATTGAACTATATCCAAATGAAGGCTTGTGTTGTAAAAGATTATTCTGTCTTATGCTGTACAATATTGCACTAAAAAGATAAGAAAGATTGAACTAAAAAGATAAGAAAAGAATTAGTTTGACTATTATAGCGCTTATCTGTCCTTATTCCAGTATGGAATTTTATGGATAGCTGGGTTACCCCACTTATCATTGAGCTATTCTGAGTTTTAGTTATTCTGCCAATAAGAAAAGGACAAGATAGATAAGGAATGTCTAAGGTATTCACACAAGATAGGGAATACCCAGAGAATAACTTCAGAAGATGGCATGCAAGTGGAGATTAAATTGGATTGATTAATAAAGTGATAACATTATATTTTAGAAAATGAAAAACCAAAAAAAAAAAAAAAAAGGTACGAAACAGATGATGGGAGCAATGAAAAGCCTTTTTGGCACATTTGTCCAAATATTATTTGGTGGTGATTAGAATAGTCTTTGGAAGTCCAAAATTCCCGTTTGGAGCTCAGGAATTAGGCAAGAGAGAAGTTGTAGCTTGAAACTTGAGGGAAGACCTCATCTTTTATTGTTATTAAAGATGCCAAAGAAAAGATGCTCTAACCAGAACTGAATGAAAATATGAAAAAAAAAAATCTCTATCAGTAAACAGAGACACATTTCAAATACCTGACTTATGTGTAAGCCTGTGTCAAGCGATAAAAGACTGTAAGTGTAATTAATTTTCTATCTACTTATCATCTGGACTTGGAGACATGAATTGAATGTGATAAATAAATTTTGTACTCCCAACAGTAGTTTCTGTCTATAGAGTGTGATTATGAAGTACTGTATCTAGTTATTTCCAGAAACCCAGATTTAAAAATAAAACTTCAACTTTGCTCACCATCTCTAAGGAACTATGAACTAAAATAACCTCCAAAACCCATATATAAAATTGTTGTTAGACAGTTTTAGAAAAGCGATAAGAGAGTTCCTACATAGAATCATTGGAAGTCAGTTTTGACCCTTTGCATATCATCTCGTGTGTTTGTTATCAGAAGGTTTTGTCAGTCAGTATTACAAAGCATTTTATATATGTCTTGAAAATTATATTTCATTGGTATCTAATATGACTTTTATATTGCTGCCAACTATTGTCTTTTAAAGTAATGAATTCAGAATGCCTTCCTAGTTTGCATAATTCTGAAAAAGAGGTTCTAGACTAATATTCTATAATCCACCCCTTCCCCATGCATGTATTTAGTTGTACTATTTAGTATGCCATTATTTTATTCAATATTCATTTTTGTGCATTGAGATTTCAACACAAACTGAATTCTTATGTATCAAAATGCTTGGTTATTCCCAACACAGAAAGTTAGAATAAATACAAAACAACTACCATGCTTTGAAAAGATTATAAATAGTTGGAATAAGGATTGTCAGAATTAAAAAAAAAAGACTTTTATGAGGAAAATAAAAGAAAAATCTTACTATAAAAATTCCTTAGAGGTTATTGAACTTTACCTATTCCAGCTCAGGTAGAACTGCAAATCATGGCATTCATATTAAACTAGGCTAGAATCTCAACAAGAAAAACCAGAAGCCTAGGTAGCAATCATTAAATTACAAACTTTGACATAAAATTATTATTCTAAGTAGTTCATCTTTTATCACATCTTAAATGTAAACTAAAGAAACCGCAAAATAGACATTTTCTAGCAGTAACAATAAGGCAAATTAGTAATCAAAGCACAGATACAAAGATTTAACAAAAATATGCAGCGCATATCCAAATAAAATCAGTACATTATGCTTAACTTTGAATACCAATTATCTGTATTTAAGCAAGGTATTCAGTTAAATGATTAGAAAAACTATCTTATTAACAAAATTTCCTTATTCATAGAGGAAATAACTGTCCCATTGCCCTTTCCCAAGATAGGCTTTTTTTTCTCTTTTTCTCCCTTCGGTAACTTTCATAATATATATATATATATATATATATATATATGATTATGATTACCATAAACTTTTTCAGTAGTAATTCCTCTGAAAAAATACAAACCAGTGGCATTAAAATAAATATTTGTTTACAGATATTCTGAAGCAAAATGGAATCACTAAAGTGATTACTTTTAGGTATATGGACAAAGTGTTCTACCATATATACTTTTTAGCACATCTCAGGGCCAAATAAAGAAAGGGGAAAAGTTGGCAAAAGATTGGGCTGGAGTTAAGCCAATATATCTTAATTGTTGTTTACTTTATACTTGTAAGGAAGAATTTGATATTCTTTGCTAATGAGTTCTAGTGAACAGTGGAAGCCTTTTTATCTAATGCTGTTGGTATTTGTGGTTGGTTGGTTAATAAAAAGTGATCTATTACAGTCAGAGTTTATGAGACATGCTTCATGCAGAGCTGACAAACTTTAACATAGATTATCCCTACACTTTTTAAAAATAAGGGTAAGTACATCTCTCCTTGAATTTTTCCAAAGAATTCAACCTGGTTTTCATAGAAGAACTCTTTCATTTCGAACTTATATATATATTTATGTTTTTTTAATTAGAGAAATTGAAGGTTTACAGAAAAATCATGCAGAAAGTAGAGTTTCCATATGACTTCTATTATTAATACCTTGCATTATTCATATTTTATTAGCAAGCAAAACATTTCCTTAAGCAACATAATCACAGTAGCATGTAAAATTGCTATAATATGGTTGATGCAGAAATTTGAATAACAGTGGGAAGCACAAAGCTTGGGTGTTGGGAAGCCGAATGTCCAGGTGCTCAAGGATGGCACACTAGGACAAGCACTCTCAGCATCCTAGACTTCAGACAGTGTGGTTTACAGATGGCTCAGAAAACTGCTGGTAAGCCTGCAAATCACCTCTCTAGAGATCAGTTGTGTGCTTTTACTGAAAAATTTCAAAGGCCTCTGGATAAGTTGTGTGCTTTTACTGAAAAATTTCAAAGGCCTTAGGATAAAATGATAAACCAACTTTTAGTGCACTTCAAATATACTTCAACTTTATGCTTGTCTATTTAGAACCCAGACTGAACAGATCCGTGAGAGGTATTTGGAAGGCTTTAATTTACTGACTTTAAAATGAGGTCACTAAACATTTTATTTTCCTTGATAAGTTTTGTATAAAAACACATATCAAATTAAAGTTAAGTATGACCAGAAACAGAATTTTATTCTCCATTTTAAAATGGAGAAAAAAACTGGATATTTTAGATTTAAGTCAGCTTAAGTTTGATGTGACAGCATAAATTGAATTGATAAACCAATGAAAGTGTCAATTAATTTTCTTCAGTAATGGATTTCTACATGCAGAAACTATGTCTCAACCAATGCCTTTGTCCTTCTTTGCAGTAAAATAGACCTAGTTTCACCTCTAGTCTTCCTGAGTATGGAATGATTATTATTTCTAAGCCATGAAATGAAAAAGAGTGGAAGTTCATTTCCTTCATTTGTTCTTGGGGTGAGCTGGGAATGGAGAGTTTGAGAGGATTGGGGAACGAAGTGTTGACTGGCTTATCTCCTTCAGTAAAAAGACTCTTGAGTCCCCTATAGAATCAAACATTGTAACTCAAGATTTTAAGAAGGCTGAACTGACTTCTTTTTTTTTTTTTTTTTGCCTCTGAGCCTCTTGCCATGGTGCTAGGCTGGTAAGGGACAAATCACGTGAGCTCCATTTGTTTGTTTAAAGTAAAACAGAACACTCTTCTCTGGCCCTGAGCTCTCTTTTTCCCCCACAGGTGTCATTTCCAGCAGCATTTGGCCAGCTGGGATATCCCAAGTCATCTCTGCTCTTCTGCCCCATACCTCTTTAAGTGGATTCCTTCTGCCTCCACACCCCTCCTTCCCTTCATTCAGGAGCCCAGCAAAGGGTCACTCATCTTTCAATGCTTGGCAAACACCTCTGGAATGTCTACCCTTTTTTACACATAAAAATCTGTTTTGATCAACTCCTGAGCTTATTCATGATAGGATTAACACTACAGGAGTGAGTGTATCAGGATAAATATTTAAATGAATGGCCAATAAGGTTGGTGTGATTGTAGTCTAAATTGACCTGTGGTTTCTGGCCAATTTAAAAGATTGGCTAATGCAGTTCATTTTTACCTAAAAAAGCACTAACAACAATAACAATAATAAATTATTGGGGGATTGAAAAATTCAAGTCCCTTTGAGTGTTTACACTTAAATCTTATTGGTTCCTTATAGCAACTACCTGGGGCAGGCACTATTAGCAGCTCCAAACTATTACAGATGAAGCAAGCAGGGCTTATGGGGACTAATTTGCTCAAGGCCCAACAGCTAGTGGCAGTAACAATGGGACCTGAACTTGGGCCCTCTGATTCGAAAGTCTGGGATATTAATTCAAACATATACTGCTTCCTCGAATCAATAATTTGGTCATTTTAGGCTTAGGCTTAGAGGAATTCTGGGATATCAACCAGTACAATTTTGAAATTATAAGAAGATCTATTTGAAAACTACTCCCTGATCCTTTCAGAACTGGACTTGTCCTATGCTTGACCTATAATATAAGGTGGTTGGCAAAGAACTCACGGTCTCATAAAACTCTGCAGCTGAGGGGTCACATTGAGTTGTTGGCACCATATTTTAAACAAAACTAGGCCAAAAAAGGGAGCATAATAGATGGAGCCTGGCAATTATGACATTCAGAGGCACAATGAAAAAATAGAGAATACTCTAGAATATACAGATAAAGATTTAGAAGGTGCCATGTGATTTAGAAAATATGACTTTTTGATGAACTTCACAAAAATAGTTTCAGCAGATGATGGAAGACAGCACCCGTTTGCAATAAGTAAAAAAAAGTAAATGGAAAGTGAGAAAGTGACAGCAGTGAGTATAGTCTGTATTTCAGAATGTTTAGCTAGATAAACCCAGTCAAACTCTTCAATTAAGCCAAAGTCATATCTAAAGTGCTTGGCTCTCTGTCAGCCCAATCTATAAACAGGTGACCTAGCAAAGTTCTTGTTGACTTACTTACATTATATATATTTTTTTCTTTTGCTTTGTTTTATTTAGCTGTTTTACTAACTCTAGAGTCACTTTTACGTTTTCCTTCCTAAATACAGTAAACATGAGATTTCTAGGTACATCTTATAGCCATGCAGCAAATTTGAAGTGTTTAATTTACATTTTTACAAGTTGTTATTTGAAATATGGATGTATATAAATATCTAAGATATATTACAGTTGTGATACCCAGGGGAGGGTATCTCAATCATGATTTGAAATTTAAAGCAGTCTTTTTCCTTCTTTTCTTCTTCACTTTGAGAGAATAAAATACAACTTAGCTTTGGAATTAGCCTCTGATTAGAATAAAAGTTTAAATATCTTGGTGAAAATGCAGTAAACAGAGAGTAATATATGGTTCTAGTGGTGACATAGAGACCCAGTGCTTCTGGCAACAACGATTCAAGTCACTGATTTCCATTTGAGGCTAATGCCTCCTTGGACATTGATTCATCCTTTCACCTCCTTCTATTTTACATTATTTTACAAAATACCTGAAATTATTGGCAATACTTCTTTAACCCAAAAGGTTAATCCTTAACTGCCTAAAAACAGGCATCTGGCTCTCTTTTTATATTTTGATTTAAGCAAGTCTATGAAATTTTACTTTATATTTTCATCCACCCCAACCCCAAATGTCAACAATGATCTCTTTTCCCTGTTTTTTTAAAAAATCAATTGTTAGAGAGGTACCTATGTCTTCCATATTTCCCTAATATTTAATATTTGTGTTATTTAAGATATTTCAAAAGTGCTAATGTATTATAAATGCTGAACATTGCTTGCATTTAAAATAATTACTTTGAGCCTATCTCAAATATCTAATAAAGCTGAACATATGAGGTAGAAATCCCATGTCCATAAGACATGCTCAAGAATCTTTACAGCAACTCTATTACACATGGGTCTAAACTGTAAATGACCCAAATTCCTTCGAGAATTGAATGGATAAATAAATGATAGCAGAAAGTGTGGATGGGCCTATTATCATTATGGTGAGCAAAAGAAACAAGACACAAAAGTACATAGGTGAGTCTGTGTGCATAACTGATATTATATATATATATATATATATATATATATATATATATATATATATATGCATATATATAGCAAAACAGGCAAACTCAGCCTAAAGTTGAAGTCAGGTTAGTGGCTATCTTTTAGGCGAAGGACCTACGAGAGGGCTTGAGGGATATTATAGGGTGTTCATGCGTCTAAATATTTATCTGGGTCCTGGTTAAAGGTTGTGTTCACTTTGCAAAAAATTCATTGAATTGTACACATACGATTTGTTCACTTGCAGTATGAATGCTATGCGTTAATTAAAGCATAATTTAAATAAAGTGTTTATGCTAAGAGCAACTTCCCAGGAGATCTGTTACATACCAGTTTATTTTCTTTTAACAATCCAATCAATGGAATAATTCCTTAATATTTCAATTTGTAGCTTTCTGAACTGAAGATTAATTAAAATGGTAATTGCCACAAATTAACAGTGAGCATATGACATTTAATTCAAATAGGATCAAATAGGAAATTGCCTTTTCTTAAAGATGCTATTACATAGTGTGCTATCGAACTACAGACAGCATCACTTACCTTACTCATAGTATAGTATAGTATTATGAATACTCTAAGAAGCATAGTATTATTGATAGCATCTGTGAATCAAAAAATTGAGCTGCCATTTGAAAAGATGTTTAGATGAATTGTTAAATCACATACTCCCAAATAAGGCTAAGCTCATTTGAGTCTGGTCTCATCAGAAATCCAGATTTTGCAGATAACAAAATTCCATGGTGTCTATAAGAATTGTACATAGCAGTAGCAGAAGCATTTTTAGTGTAACACATATTACACTAAATGCAAAATGTATTACACTAATTGTACTAATATGTATTACTTGGGAAGAGAGGAATAACGTCATTGTGATTACTGTCCACCATAAGCATAGAACAGGTAAGATACCTAAAAAAATATTTTCTCCTGAGTCTTTATAATCATTCCTGGGGGGAAATACTTTGTAATTAATTATCAAAAACACAATTTTAAAGTCACAGAAAGAGGGAAATTCAATTCAGTTGTTGTTCTAGTTTGCTAGCTGCCGGAATGCAACACACCAGAGACGGATTGGCTTTTAATAAAAGGGGATTTATTTTGTTGGTTCTTCAGAGGAAAGGCAGCTAACTTTCCACTGAGGCTCTTTTCTTACGTGGAAGGTACAGGATGGTCTCTGCTGGTCTTCTCTCCAGGCCCCTGGGTTCCAACAACTTTCCCCGGGGTGACTTCTCCAAAGGCCTGGGCTGAGCTGCAAGTGCTGAGATGAGGAATGCTGAGCTGCTAGCCTGTGCTACATTGCGTTCTCTCATTTAAGCACAAGCCAATTAAGTTAAACATCACTCATTGCAGCAAACACGCCTCCTAGCCGACTGCGGATGTAATTAGCAACAGATGAGATGCACCTACCATTGGCTCATGTCCACAGCAACAGAACTAGGTGCTTTCACCTGGCCAAGTTGACAACTGAATCTAACTACCACAGTTGTCTTGATTACTTTGCACAAAATAAACTTGACCTTCCCTCCAGAAAGCTCAAAAAGAGAACTTGACTCCTTCTCTGCCCGGATTTTCATAAGGGCAGATAGTAGGAGTTGTGAATGGTTGTGGAAAGTTCTTCACTGAAGATTGAGTTGAACTGAGTATTTTCATTGCTGATTCATATTCTCTGCTTTGATCTACCAATGATCAGATCTGCTCAAGATTCTACTTTGGCTATATGTAGTTTCTCTGCCAACATATTAGGGGAAGACATTCCCACACACTCGTTCAAAAACATACGTGTTGATTGCCTATTCCATACCAGGGACTATATTAAGTCCCAGAGAAATAAGGAAATGAATGAACATGATTTGTATTTTCAAGAACTTTACACTAGAGGCAGGGCATATATGCAAGGAAGAAATTGAATCAGAGTATATGAAAATAAGAAAAGGTAATGTGGGTTCATGTCTGGCAAAGATTACTTTTGGCAAAAGGAGCCAAAGGACTCATGGAATAGGCAGAGCAAATTGACTGTGTCTTGAAAGCTGGCTAAAATACAAACATGTGGCAGCAAGAGAATGGCTTTCCAGAAAGAAGAGTTAGAGAAAAGGTACAGAGGAGGGAAATTGATAGATTTTGACAGCAACAATGAGTCATTTACCTTGACCAGAACATAATAAGAGCACTGATGAACAAAACTGAGAAGCATACTGAAGTCAGATCATAAAGGACTTTAGTGTTTATATTTTGTTCATTAGGCAAGTAACCCAATCAGCATTACTGATTAGACAGCAGTAAATAACATATATCGGAGGGTACAAGGGGCTCTGAGGGCCCCAAAGTGGTTGTCCAGCCTTATTGACTCATGCAAGCAGTTGAAACATCAGGATGCATGCTGGTAGAAAAAAATCTACAATATTAATTTATTTTTTAAAAATATTTTCTTTTTCTCTAAAGGAGGAATGATGTAGCTAATTCTCCTCCAACGTATGCAATTTTTTTTTCTTAGCTTCAAATATTGCATGCCTAAGTACATCCACAGGCTCAGGTAGAGGCAATTTCAGCTATGAATGAAAAGTGGAATGCTTTTAATTTTCAAAGAATGCCTTCCCAGGTAGTAAAATAGCTGTAACAGGATTAGCCAGAATCACAGCACCTATTTTATGAAGGAAAAGAAGTAGTCAGTGACAGTCATTTTATTCATACAGCCATCTGCACGCTCATGTCTAAATCCTTCTGACATTTGAATATACAGCTTCCAAATTCAGGATCTTGTTGGGAGGCCTGAGTCATTCAGAAGTCAGCAGGAATGACAGGCACTAAAATATCTTTCTGTGGGCCCTTAATTTTAATCTTTTATACAGTTAGCCTTTTATGAGCTGCTATCACTGTGGAACAAAATAAACTCCAGTAAACAGGCAAAAAGCTTCTCGGCTCTACCTTATGCAAAGACTTGTCTGGTCCAAGATCAGATGCATGGAGGAAGATCCAGAATGAAATGAGGATATGATGATTGAATCATAGAATTTGATGCCCTAAGAAATGGCCTAGCTGAAGTTTCACACTACGTGGAGATTTCCTAGTGTCCTGTGGACAAGCCACAGGTTGCCGGGCTCCAACCATGCACACACACATTTCAATCTGAGCAGTACCCCCTTTGGTCTGCTTTACATATAGTACTGAATTTCCTCTGATACATAATATTGGAAATGTAAACTGCTGATTTAATCCAACAATTTATAAATTCATTTTTTGTATGGGGCAAGATTGGAAAAGGACAAATGGCTAGTCCAAAAACATAGATCATCCCCGCTCAGACTTGTCTTAGGGAAAATTAAATGCATGACTAATAATGAAATATAAATATAAGTAAAGTATTTACAAGGTCTTTGGCATTAGATGTGTTTGCTTCAACTGTCAGTTATTTCCTGTTTGTTTCTCTGCATTCTGGGTTAATGTTATTTCATGCTTTCAGTATTTATAGTTAATACTTCTTTAGTTCTCTTTTAATGATTTTTAAAGGAATACTCATAACTCCTTAGCTACAGAAGTTTGCTCTGTCTACTCACCTTTAACTCATATTCCAGGGGTGAGGAAAACTCAAGTTGCTCTGAGAGAACTGTATTCAATACGGCCCATAAGTTATGTATTAATTTAGATGTCTATTCAATATCAATATCATAAGTAACATATTTTCCAAACCTGAAATTTCCAGGTCCATATTATGACAAAACACATGTAATTCTAGACAAAATAATTGATATTAGAACTATCCCAGGAAGTCTAGAATAATACTTTGATCCACTTAATTGGTTTCAGTAGTGGCTTGGGGTCGATAGGATATTGTGTTGGGAATCACACTGATAGGTTTTGGTTGTTGGTCAGTATCCATTATTGTATTTGGTATGTCAAGAGATATAAAATAAATAGTGGACACAGTCTTCTGAAGCTTACAAAATAGTCAGAAAATAAGACATATCCCAAGAAAAAGATCTGAGAATGGTAGTCAGGTATATATATATATATATATATATATGTATATATTTAAGTGTTCATTGTGGCTTATGGTTTGTATGCAGTGATAAAGTTCAGAACGTGAGAGGTAGTTGTCGGCTGAGACTTCAGAGAACACATAGCTGAGGGTATAAAACTTGATCTGAACTTTGAAGAAAAGGTATAGTTTGGACATAGTGCCTAGCACAGAAGTCTTACACATGCTTACTGAATATGTGTCGAATGAACGACTAGTCTGAGAGAAATAGGAAAAGTATGGGGTGACCCTGCTTGATTTTGCTGCACCACTAAATACCCGTGTACCAGGGGAACCATGTACCTCTTATGTGTAGCTGGGACTTCTGCCAATTATCAATCAGCTAGTCTGGATACTAGAGGCTAGTAAAAGTTGATCTGTGAGTCTCAAAATCTGTTACTGAAAGGATATGCCTAAAGCACTGGACTTTTAAAATAAAAGATAGTGCTTTACAAGTCTTACTATATTTGAAATATGATAGGTATATGAATAATACTATTATTTGATTAAAATTTATTGTGGCTATAAACACATATTGATGTGTAAAATTGGCCATCTGAAAATTATGTCCATATAGTGAAAATTTAACTCTTGGTAAGAAAATGTAAAAATTGATCAGTGACAAATGCATATATTAACAGTTTAAATAAATAGATAGAACAATTTTATAAATAAAAAGTGCAGAAACACTCGATTTACACATATATGGAAAAAATATCCATGTCACAAACATCTTAGAAATAATTTAAGTACAGTCCAGCTAGTTCTGTTAAAAACAAAATAAAATAAAATGAATGCATTCTTTAAAAGCAAGTTTTCTTTGTGCTGCCTAAAATTAGTCTTTGGGTGAATAAGATGCCTTCTTGTTATAAATAACAGTATTTTCACTCTTGCATAGAAAATTCCCTTTACTTGTTTGATGTAGAATGATGCTATTTTATAAGAGCTATTCCTAATATAAGGGACAAAAAAAGTGAAAACAAAAAGAAATAAAGGCATCGCTTTCATGTGGCCAAATCCACAAAACCAAACATCTAAATATATATAGTTTCAAATCTCATTTCCTCCTGTATTATGCTTCTTTTAAAGGTTATGTTCTTTTTTCCTGAATTTTCCTTTGTGCATAAAAGGGCAAACAACTTGGTCCATATACAAAGAATGGTACCTGGAAAATCCTAAATCAGCCATCTGGTTTTGAAATAAAATAACCACGCCTCTCTGATGGCAATCTTTTCTTGATTAGAAAAGACATTTAGGAAAAAAGAAAACCATATATTTGTTCACCTACATGAACCTTGAGTGATGTGACTTGGTAGTTGTATTGAATTTATAAATACATCTTTTGGCAACAAAGAAAATCACTTTTCTTCTGCTCACTTGATAATAAGAACTCTTTGCAATATAATCTTTGAGGAAACAATCATCCCAGGAAACTCAATGGACAAACCAACTTCTGTGATGTCTACATTTCTAATCTAAATATTTCTGTCAAGATCTGATACATTCTGTCAACCTTGATGACTGTCTTTGAATGTAATTCTCAATTTACTCTCAGCATTTTAATTGCAAAAGCACAACTATCATAGTCCTTTGATATTTTAGAGTTTGGTTTAATCCTTAATACTGATCTTGAAATATTTCTGTGCAGCACTCTACACAGGAAAAGCAAAGGCTTATCACTTCTAATCATTGCATTCAACAGTATTGGCAGAGAATTAACATCAGCTCTTAGTACCTAGGGTTGATCCTCACAATTTCCGAATGTTTTCTTTTTTTCTCTAATATAGAAGTTCATTTTACTTAGACCATTGTTACAATGAATCATGCTCTTCTTTCTCACCAGTGTATTGAAAATATGAAAGTATATCATTAAAAACATCACGCTAATTGTGTTTAGCCATTTATCTGAACTGAGTTGAAATAAACACATAAATTAAAAAAAAGCACAAAACAAGTAAAAACAAACTAAAAGAGACTTTAGAAAGTGGCTTTCACACATTTAAAATGTAATTGTGTAATTCAATATCCTATTTTGTCAGATAATTTTAGATTCAAGATGTTTGGAGATGTTGAAATGTTTTTAAATTTTAGAGATGTGTTACAAGTGACATTTAGTGTAATTCCTTGTGCCTTGGGTTTCGTCTATATTGGCAAAGAGTGGGGGAAATGATGGAGCAGTCATTTGTTCCACTGATGAATAAATCATTGTGGAAACTAGTGAGACTGAATAATTCAGCCTCCATTCCCCAAACCTCTTACCTCACTTTCATATTTTATTGCTAGAAATATTGTATCAATAGAGCACAAAATTATCTCATGTATTTCACAGAAGTAAGTTTGGGACAATTTAAAATAAGTATTTTTGTCAATATTTTCATTTTCAATATCCATGATAAGTCAACCAAATATGCAAGTGAATGATTAATTTGAATATATTGTTGATTAGACTTGATGTTCAGCAGCCACTGTCAAGTGGCCAAAAAGTGCAATAAATTATCTTTTATGACACAAATTGTCACCTGAATGCTGTTCATGCCTCATCAACACTGATAGAACACAAGAAATAGCCCACCAAATTATTTAATTTACTGTAAACTAGATGCTGAATAACACTTCAGCTATTAGCATTATGCCTACAGGGTATAAATAAACTATCTCATCAACTGAACCACTTTTTATCACTTCAGTAAAATTTTAATCTCTGTCTAATGAATGACAAGATCTCTTTATTTTTTATTTTAATGACATTAGAAGATAAGCATCTGAATTTAA
Organism: Tamandua tetradactyla; assembly: GCF_023851605.1. Lineage (NCBI taxonomy): Eukaryota > Metazoa > Chordata > Mammalia > Pilosa > Myrmecophagidae > Tamandua > Tamandua tetradactyla. The sequence goes on along the minus strand of NC_135327.1, from coordinate 127,589,950 downwards.
GCAATCTCTACTACCCTCATAAAGTAAAGGTTAAATATACCACAAAGATAAACAGCATAAATGGAACAAGAGGAAAATAATTGCCTGAGGACATTTTGTAGAGAGTAGAATTTCAAAGCACTGTGGCCAAGTGGCAGGGGGAGAAAACGGAACTAGATATTTTTAGAAGTGTGTCTTCCAAGCCCATTTTGTATATTAAATAGTGCCTCACTCAGGGAAAGGTAAAAGAGTGACTGAAACTTTATCTGACAGCGAAGTTATGAAAAGAAGCTTCATTTTATAATGGAATAAAAAATAGAGTAACTGTACTGAAGAAAATATTCTATACTGTTTGAGATAACATCTGCCCAGATCTTTTCCAAGACTAAGAGAATAAGGGATTATTATTATTATTTATTATGGAAAATAAATTGGAGTAAAACTGTTAGTGTTTTAACATGTTATTGAGGTATAATTAGCGAACAATAAACTGTATGTACTTAATGTGTACCATTTGATAAGTTATGGCATGTTTATACAGCCATGAAACCATCACCACAATTAATACAGTGAACGTACCCAACCCCCTGCTAAAGTTTCCTAGGCTTTTTTTTTTTTTTTAGTTCCTTCCTTCCACCCCATTCCTAGCTTAGGGAACCAACCACTAGAAACAACCCAAATTACCCAATGGCTAAGTGATTGTGGTATAACTGCATAACAGAATGACGCCCAGCAATAAAAAGGATGGAACAACTGATATTTACAACAAGGTTTAAACTCAATATAGTTACACTGTGGGAAAGATCAAGCAAAATAATACATATGAAAGGATTCCACTTATGTAAAATTCTTCAAAATGCAAACTAATATAGAGTAACAATAAGTAAAACATTAATATTTAATTTGCATTTTTGGTAAAGTATATGAAATGTTTACTTAGGAATTCACCACCATATCCCTCAGTTCCTAGTTCCCAAACAAAACAAAACAAAATAAAATTCCTCAACACCTAGTTATAGCTAATTGCAGAATTTCTTCAGAGCTACTACAGGTTCCCACAAAAATATGACAGGAAGAGTATAGAAAGCAGGTATGAAATATATATGAACATTTTAGTCGCAGCTTTCCCTTCAGTTTTAGCTTCTTTCTGCAAATCTGTCTTACATGGAGGGATATATTCTATATAATATCTCTTCCATTTTTTATCTTTTTTCTTTCCATGGGCTATCTGATGGCAAGCGATCATATTTTACTTATGCTAGACAAGTTTTCATGTTCTCTTTTTCATGTAGCTACTTCCTTCAAATAAAGAGGGAAATTAAGATTTTTCTAATTTAATAATCAGAAAACAGAAATCTTAGTTCTTAATTTAATATACTTTTCATTTGATTATTCATTGGAATTCATATTTAGCTCTTCAGAACACACTCTGATCCTTGATTTTTCCCCTTCATATTGTAATAGTTTATGCATAGGTTGAGGGAGTTAGATTTAATTTAGTTAAATAGGGATGTAAGAAAGTGGAAATTTCTTATATTTCAGTTTTGAATAGTGGAGAAACATGACCTCATTTTTATGTGGCTAAATTGTTCTTTAATTGATCAACAAATTGGATGCTTATTCATTATGAAAAGTCTTTTTAAAAACTTTTTTATTGTATAATATAACACATAAATAAAGCAAAAAAATGAAAAATCAACAGTTTTCACAGCACGCCTCAACAAGAAGTTACAGGATAGATCCCAGAGTTTGTCATGGGCTACTACATGATCCTCTCAGATTTCTCCATTTAGTTGCTCCAAAATATAGGAGGCTAGAAGGCTTAAATGTTTTTTATCACTACAATCAACTTTTTCTTTCTTTTTTGTATGAAAAAATAACATATATACAACAAAGAAATACATTTCAAAGCACAGCCACAACTAGTTGTAGAACATATTTCAGAGTTTGACATGGGCTGCAATTCCACAATTTTAGGTTTATACTTCTAGCTGCTCTCAGATACTGGAGAGTAAAAGAAATGTCAAGTGATTCAGCAATCACATTCATTTGTTAAATCCTATCTTTTCTGTGTAATTCCACCATCACCTTTGATCTTTCTATACCTCACTTTAGCGGTATTTGGGCTATGGCCATTCTAACTTTTTCATGTTGAAAGAGTCTGTCAATACTATGGGGTAGGGAGATGAAACTATTCGATGTTCTGGAGAGGCTGAGCCCTCTCAGTTTCAGGACTTATCTGGTCTAGGGACCCATCTGGAGGTTTTAGGTTTCTGGAAAGTTATACTAGTGCATGGAACCATTGTGGAATTTTATATATAGCCCTAGGTGTTCTTGAAGATTGGCTGGAATGGTCATGGTTGGGGGTTGGCAGGTTATGATAGGTAACAATGTCTAACTGAAGCTTGTGTAAGAACAACCTCCAGAGTATCCTCTCAATTCTATTTGAACTCTCTCTGCCATTGATACTTTATTAGCTACACTTCTTTTCCCCTTTTTGTTCAGGATAGAATTATTGATCCCATGGTTCCAGGGCCCGGTTCATCCCTGGGAGTCATCTCCCACATAGCCAGGGAGATTTTCACTCCTGGTTGTCATGTCCCACGTAGGGTGAAGTGTAATGAATTCACTTGCAGAGTTGGGCTTAGAGAGAGTAAGGTCACATCTGAGCAACAAAAGAGGTCCTCCAGAAGTAACTCTTAGACATGCCTATAGGTAGTCTGAGCTTCTCTGCTACCTACATAAGCTTCACATGAGTAAGCCTCAGGATCAAGTGCATGGTCTATTGATTTGGGTGTCCCTAAAATTTGACACAGTATCAAGGGCTTCCCTGATGTTAAGATTTAATAGTTTCATATTTTTTCCTCCCATCCCTCAAGTGACTTTGCCAATATGAGAAGACTTTTGAAATAATGATGTCTTAATGATGTGTTTCCACATATTTATCTCCCTCATTAAATACTGATGAGTGAATAGGACACTGACCTCGTTAGATCGAAGTTTCCATGAAAATACTAACTAAATTGGCAAGAGAAGAATTGGAAAACATAAATAGATAATTAAGCCTTTTATGAATACATGTTTGATAGCCTACTAGCTTTGTGAAATAAATATGAGGCATTTAAAAATGGGTTAAAACGGGAATATTTATTGGAAATGCTATACAAACATATACATATATATATTCTTTAAAAAAATTTCATTAGCTAAACAGACAACAATCGATGTGGTCATGACAGCCTTGGTAGTTAGAAGTGGTAAAAGTTTATTTTTGCCCTTTTGTTATCAATAATAAAATGCATAAATCCCAGATATTTTCTGGTATTTATTTATGTTCATAATGACTGAGTGCTTATTTCTGCACAATAATATTAGTAGCATTTGCAAAAGTGATTTTTTCTTCTTCTGATGAAAACATTATAGAACCAATTGGGTCATATGTCAATTAGTGAAACACGCTATACTGTAGCATATAAACAAAATAAGTGACCTTATGCACATTTTGTCATCATATTTAAGAAATATTTCTCTGCAAATGTAATAAAAGTCTATAGAAGTCATTGCAAAGTGAGTAAACATTATTTGTAATTTGCAGGACAGATCACTTCATGGTTTAAATTGGTAAAATTTCAAATTGCTCTTTTTTTTTTTTTTTTTTTTTTTTTTTTTTAAATACAGAGAGAAGGAAGGAAGGATAGAAGGAAGGAAGAGAGGAAGAAAGGGAAACATTTTTTAAACATTTTCTTGTTTTATTGTATTTTGTTTCTCCGTTTTTCGTTACATGGGCTGGGGCCGGGAATCGAACCGAGGTCCTCCGGCATAGCAGGCAAGCACTTTGCCCGCTGAGCCACCGCGGCCCGCCCTCTTTTTTTTAAATAGAGAATCATTCTAAGAATGCAACAGGAAATATCTAAAGCTTTTTCAATGACAAAAAAAAAGGACTAAAAATAATGAATATGTCTGTTCTCCAGCCAGAGGCACGAATCCAAAATATGCAGTAGCAAAGGCCAGGTCAGGAAGTCAGCTCACCATCTGTATTGTAAAGCAGAGACTGTTTATAGTAAGGAAAACATATGTTTAGGGCAAAGAACATTATTCTGGAATATGGAGCCATGGGGAGTTTGGAAATAAAAGAGTCAGCAATAAAGGGCACTACTGTCCTCACAGGGCCATGATTTAAATGTCTGACCGAGGTTTCTGCTTGTTTTTGCATTGCGTTTTTTTTCCTGTTAGTTGGCAGCACAAAGGCAAGTGTCATAGGAAGAAAAACTTGACATCGACATAGTACATCAATAAGTTGGATACAGATGACTGTATCTCTTTCCTTTGGGAAGAAATCCTTTTTATTGGACTTTATGGGTCCATTCTTTATTTCCTTGCATTGCTTGAGTGTCAGTTATGGGAGGCTCACCTCCCTATCCCTCTTGAAGCCAGCATTCTTCAGTGTAGCTTACAAGGATTTTTGCCAACCCACCCTCCCTCTGGATTCTATTTGCAAAACAGACCCTTATATTCTAGCCTGTCCAATGACATTGTTATTTTTTTAGTTGTCATAGTATATCATGGCATAACTGACACCATGTTTTTGTATTTTCTATCAAAAACTGTTAGGATAAAATATAAATAAATAAGCAATAAATCAGAATATAGGGCAAATCATGATAGTGAATGTAATCTAAAGCTTCACCTACTGTATGAAACAAAAGGCCAAGAGGTTTATTGAGTCTAGAACTTAAATTTTCTGTAACACACAATCTAAATCAGTCTGTCTGAATAGCTCATTTAAACAACGTAAACACATGGAGCTCAGAATGGGAATGAGATCTTTTAATTCTATATAGCTTAATTTAATACTCATATACACCCCAAACTATGGTAGGCTGATAAAGTTTTGGCAGAGTTCCTTAAGGGACTGGAAAAAAATATATGAAACTATTAAATTTTCTCATCTAGGAAACTCCTGGTACCCTCTCAAATATTAAGGACTCTGAAGGAAATAGGCCAAACACTTGATTTTTGAGACTTGCCCTTATGAATCTGATTTTTGCAGTGGAGAAGCTAAGACTACCTATAATCAGAGTTAGGACTTATGCATCCAGGAAACCTCTTTTGTTGTTCAAGATGTAGTGTCTGTCTCTCTAAACCCAACACGGCAAGAAAAATCATTATCCCCTGCCCCACCTGCTATGGGGGACATGACATTCAGGAGTGAAAGTCTCCATGACAACATGGGACATGACTCCCAGGGATAAGTTTGGCCCTGGCACCATGGGATCAGCAATGCCTTCTGGCCCAAAAGGGGTAAAAGAAATATAACAAAACAAGATATCAATGGCTAAGAGAGTTCAAATTAAGTTGAAAGGTTATTTTGGAGGCTACTCTTATGCAAGCTTCAGCTTGATATTGCTAATTGCCATAGTTTGCCAAACCCCATCCTCATTATTTCTGTTAATCCTAAAGAAATACCTAGGGTTCTAACTGAGACAATACAAATTTTCATGCACTAAATTTACTTCCCGAAACCTATAACCTCCACAGGGTTCCTAGCCAGATAAGTCCTGAAATTCAGAGGGACCAGCCTCTCCAAGAATGTCAACTAATTCCATCCCTCTATTCTGTTATTGACACCCCTTTACAACTTGAAAAAGTTATAATGGGCATAGCCCAAAGATCGCTATATAATAGGAGAAGGATCAAAGCAGAAGAAGGACTTATAGCAATGAGTATGACTGCTGAATCACTATATTGATACTACTTTTAGCCTCCAATGTTCTGGAGCAGCTAGAAAGATAAACCTGAAATTGTGGAATGGCAATCCATACCAAATTTTGAAATCTCTTCTGTAACTACTTGTTAAAATGTAGTTTGGAAATTATTGCTTTTTCTTTTTTTTTTTTTTTCTTTTTTTGTATATATGTTATATTTCACAATAAAAACATTAAAACATGCAAACATATATAAATAAACTAAATAAAACACAATAGTAATATAAGGCCAGTTTGTGCTAAGCATTTCATGCTTTGTTCAATAATCAGCCCTAGGAGTTCGGTACACTTATCATAACCTCCCATTTTATGGAGGAAGAAACCAATGAAGTTTCAATCACTTCATGATCCCCACCTATGATGAAAAGAGCTATGATTTAAACTCAGGCTCTCCGACTGCAGAACTATACTCCTAACCTCTAAGTGATAGAGCCTTCTACTTTTTTCACAACTGTTATACTCCAACATTCAGATGTTCCTAAACGTCTTTCCTGCTAACACGTTTCAATTTAGGTAACTTCCCCAGCATTTATGATTATAGTTTATATTTTTTTAAAAGAAAAAAATGCATTTTCATTATATGACCCCAATGTGCCTGGAACTGTGCTGGTACTTTTTCATGTTTGAACTTGTTTAACTAGTACAACTATTTTGGAGGATGACATTGTCATCTTCATTTTGCAGAAGTTAAGAGGGTCATTGAAGGTCATGGAGCTTGCAGGTAGTTGAGCCAAGATTCAAGGGCTCTCTGTCTCTCTACCTATGGAGTGTCCTTGCCCTTTATGGGTGCTCCCTCATGTTTTCTCATGTTTTATCTCCATAGGCTAACTGTCCATTCTTTCAGTATAATAACAGCACCTTTTGAGGGCCATACATTGTCTACAGCAATAACATCATAGTAAGAACTTAATGCATAATTTGTGGATTTATTCCAAAGCCTTGAATTCCTGTCCTAGTTTATAAAATATCAACTGGAAATGACAAATCTTCTCTTAAGTTATTACAAAAAACCTTGGGCAACTGAAAAATATCTCACGTTATAGGCTTCCCATTGAAAAAGGCTGATCTGATTTTGACTACTGGAAAATGTTAAGATTAAGATTGATTCAATCAAATATTGATTCTAAGAGATGTATATATTATTGGCCTTTTGTTTCAAAAAATAAATTTTAAATCATGGACAAGTCTGACAAATCTATGCCCCACCCATCCACAAATGTTTTTGGGTTACAAAGTTACTTAGAATAGAGGAAAACATTCATGGTTTCCTGTATCTCTTCCCTCTAAAATATTTTAAAATTCTATTTTCCAGTACCACAAGCCTGAATCTGTCCTCCTTATCGACCTTCTCTTCTACCCTTCCACAAGAGAATTCTAGTTTCTTCTACTCACTTACATGTCTCTTTTTTTCCTCCACATTTTTGTCCACCCATCTCAACTACATTTTCTTCCCCCACTGTATCTGTCCTCGCCTTCTTCTCTGCAAGAGGCATCCATTGTGAAGCCTTGATATCTGGGCATGCAGTGATGAAGAAATATGCTCTTTTCTGAGCTTTTGCTGCTGCTCCTAGGGAACGCGCACTGGTATTTATTTGGAAGTTAAATGGCATCCTTCTTTATTATTAAGGTTATCTTTCACTTTTTTTATACACTAGAAGAGACCTTTTCTACTTAAAAGGGCATAAGTGCCCCCTGACATCAATGCATCTAGCTAGAATAAAGATTAGTTCATAAACGCCGCCAGTGAGGAGGATACATATTTCTGTACAGAGTTGTAACAGAACAGGTAAGCAGACAGGTTACAGTTAGGGTTTTTCATGGTGTAATGGATGGAAACAAAACATTCTATAAGAATAATTTTAAAAAAAGACTTAGTTGTGCTTTGACAAACTCAGAATTAACTCAGACTTTCTTTAGAGGCTCAGAAACAATAAGTAGAAAAGCCAGAGATGCAACATGGACCACATTTACTATCTTAGGTACTATTCAGAGATAAGGAACAGCTGTAATAGAAGAGGATGGAGAAATAGGAATCACATCAACTCTAAGGTCTATATGGCTTATTATAATATATATCGTGAAATCAGTATTATTCACATTGCGAAATGTAGGGTCATTCATTCTCAATAATACTCAATGATAATACATAAAATATTAAACACTACAGTTAAGGAACCCATCAAATGTTCAATTTTATATTTATATAATAATTCAAGAGCATTAATTTTGACTCTTTATAAATTTTTATCTTAGTGAGATTTATTCTAGTTGGTATATAGGCACATTTTAGAGCAGCATGATTATGTCTCTTCTCTGAAAATGTATACTCCTTCATGGCCCACTGTATGGTTGTATATTTCCTTTTGTTATCCTTTGTAATTAGCAAGTTAATCTATCCCTGTAGGTGATCTCAGAGTGCCTTGAATAGTACAGAAACCCAGTAACTAATCTTAACCCTCATAACACAAGTAAAACTCCAACCTGCATCAAAATTTTTTGACGACAGTATAGAAAAGTTAGAAAAAAAAATCCTCAGGGATGAATAATTTCATCTTTTGCCTTTTCTTCCCCCTCACCTTAGATGTACCTTCTGACTCAAAGAAAGTGGTAGTCTCTGCCTTTCTAAAGTCAGTCCTAACCATCTGGGGATGAGGAAATCTCTAAATGTGGGAGAGGATTGTGAGAAGATGGCACTAGGAAGCTCCAGGATTCAATCCTTCCAACAACACAACTATAAAACAGGCAGGAACTGTTTTATAGTGTCTGCAATAACTATTTCAAAATTGCAGAGGACAGTAGAACACTATATAGTATCCAGACAAGAGCAGGAGGAGGAGGCTGGTAAATTATGGTAAAGAATAGTAAATAGCTTAATCCACATCCAATTACAGACCCTCATGCCCAAACACCATGGCAGTTATATGGGGTACAGCAACTGGCTAGCATGCTGGTGAAAGAAAGGGACACAAAAATTCACTTCCCCAAGATTAGGGATAATCAGGGCCAATTGCTGAACATGACTTTTGATTAGCAACTTTGGGTCTCTGGGGACTTAACTCAGAGGGCTCAGGACAAAGCTGAGTGAGGAGACTTAAAGAGGCTATACTTTCTCAGAGCCTCAGGGGATAGTTAGTTGAAGGGCTGCATTTGCTGAGCAGATGAAGAAAGCACAGCTTTGGGAAGCCATGGAGGAAGGTCCCGGTGCCCTTCCAGATTTCCTCTCCAAGGCAGTTTGGAGCCAATCTGCACTCGTTTTGTGGGTTCATATCCTTGTTTTGGATGGGAAAGACTGACATTCAAATCTCGTATCCCTACCGGCAGAATTTTTCCTCCAGGTGAAAGCAACTTGAGACAACAAGGGATTAATAATATGACCCACTTTAGATGAAACTAAATATGTGCACTTATATATGTATATATAAAGTAAATACATAAGATGTTTGTTTATGACTAAAATTTTGAGGAACAATGTCAATATTAGCTACTTCCTTAGATTAGGATTGGGGAAAGACTGAAGAAAAATGGGATTTGTACTTTAAATACTTCTATAACTACTTACAATTTTAGAATGATCATGTAGTCCTTTTATAATAAACCTAAAGTAATTAATATAATAAAACATAACAAAACAAAAAAACTATAGAGGTGGACAACTGGGGTAGAGCCATGCTTACTTTAAACAAGAAAGGGAGATTTGACTCCTAGGAAATAGAAGGGGCATTCAAACTCCTGTAAATGGGGGAACTCCAAAACAACTAACAAGCACAGACCCAGGACAAGACACAGATCCAGAAAACACAGGGAGGACTTGCACACTGCGTTTACCCTGGGTGGACCTTCCTGATAGGAGGGTTGAAAATCTTTGTCTAATCACTGTCAGGTTATAAAACCTAGAAACATGCATCTCAGGAAATAAATCCTGGAGTTAACATATTAAAATATTAAAATGTTCAGTGTGCAACAAAAGAATACCTGATAAAGAAAGAGGAAATGATGGTACATCCAAAGGTAAAGGATAAAAATCTAGAAAACACCAATGAAGAATACCATAATGTGGACCTACCGTACAAATTCTTTTTAAAAATGATCTTATAATGCTTAAGGAGATAAAGGAATATACAGAGAAAGAGCTAAAGGATATCAGGAAAACAATGAATGAGTAAACAGAATTTTTATAAAGAAATCAAACAGAACTATTAGAGCTGAAGACCACAATACCTGACATGAAAAATTTCCAGTAGGTTTTCAAAAGCAGATTGGAGCTGGCAGAAGAAAGAATCACCAAATTCTGAGACAAGACAATTGAAATGAGTCAAGCTGAGAAGCAGAAAGAAAAAATAAGTGTAAAAAGTGAAAACAGCCCAAGAGACCTCCTGGACATCATTAGGCATACCAATATATCCATTATGGGCATACCAGAAGAAGAAGAAAGAGAGTGCAGAAGGAATATTCAATAAAATAATGACAGAGAACTTCACAATCATGAAAGATATGTATGAATACGTGCATCCAAGAAACCCAGAGAACAACAGGACAAATATAAAGAAAAACACACTCTGCCAATAATTTGATCACACCATCAAATGCAAAGGCCTAGCAGAGAAGTCTGAAAGGTGCAGGAGAAAAGCAACATGTTGTGTACATGTGAGTCCAAAATAGATTGAGTGCTGATTTCTTATCAGAAAACATGGAGGCAAGAAAAGTGCCTTAAAATACTTAGAGTGCTGAAAGAAAACAGCTGGCAATCAAGAATTTAATATCCGGTACCATGTTCTTTCAAAACTGAGGGAAAGATTAAGATATTCCTAGACAAACCGCTATGGGAGTTCATTAGAACTAGGCCTCCTTTACACACAAGGCTTAAGGGAGTTCTTCAGACTGAAAGAAAAAGACACTAGACAGTGATTCCAAGTGGCATAAGAAGTAAACCTCTAATAAATACCTCTAATAAAGGTAACCATGTGGGTAATGATGGAGGCTGGTATTACTGAATTGTATTTGTATTGTATTGTATTTGTATTTATTGCATTGCATTGTATTGTAATCTTACTTCCTACGGGTGCTAAAATGGCAGAAGAAATGCCTGCATTATCAGTAATGACTTTAAATTAAATGAATTAAATTCTCTGGTCAAAATGTTGAGGTTGGTAGAAAGGATAAAAAAAACATGACCCAACTTTATGTTTTCTTCAAGAGACTCAGCTTATATTCAGAGTTGCCAGTAGAATGAAAATGAAGGGATGGAAGAAAAGTTTACCATGTAAGTTGGAACCAAAAGAGAGTTCAGTTACTATACTAATATCTGATAAAATAGATTTAAAGATAGTTACAGGGACAAAGACAGTCATTATAAACTAATAAAGAGGTCAATTCAATGAGAAGCAATAATTATGAATATATATGTACACTTACTAGCAGAGCCCAAAAACAAATATATGAAGCAAATATTTACAGATTTGAAGGGAAAAATTGATGTCCTACATTAATTGTGCAACAGAAAATCAGTATATTGAGTATATGTGGAATACCTTAATTCACTTTTTTCAATAATGGATAAAACATCTAGATGGAATACCAATAAAGAAATATAAAACTTGAATGACACATTAACCCAACTAGACTCAACAGACATCTATAGAACACTTCCTCCTACAACAACAGAATAAACAAACTTCTTAAGTGCACATGGTTCATTCTCCAGAATGGACCACATCTTCAGTAACAAAACAGATCTTTATAAAGCATATAATGTTCCACTATGACCACAGGAGACTGCAGCTAAAAGTAAATGGAGTACCAAGGAGTAAATGGAAAATTCACAAATTTGTGAAAATCCAACAATGTACTGTTAAACAACCTGTAGATTAAAGAAGGTATCAGATGGGAAATTAGGAAATATCTCCAGGAGAATAAAAGTAAAAATACAACATACAAAAACGTATAGAATGCAGAGTAGACAGTGCCAGGAGGGAAATTTACAGCTCTAAATGCTTACAATAACAAAGAAGAAAGATTTCAAATCATATACCTAATGTCAAAACTGGAAGAACAAGAGAAAAGATGAGTAAACTAAACCCACAGCTAGCAGAAGGAAGGAAATAACAATTAGAGCAGAGATAGAGGAAATAAAAAACTCCAAAAAGGAATAAATAGAGAGAATCAACAAAACCAGAAATTGGTTCTCTGAAAAGATCAATAAAATTGGCAAACCTTTATTTAGACTATGGAAGAAAGAAAGACCAGATACACAAATAATGGGAATCAGAATTTAAAAAGAACATATCACCTACCCACCCTGAAATAAAATGAATGATAAGAGTATACTATGAACAACTGTGTAGCAATAAAATAGGTAACAAATTTAATGGACAAATTCCTTGAAACCCACAAATTACCTACACTGATTCAAGAAGAAACAGACTATATCAACAAACCAATTACTAGTAAAATGTTTGAGTTGGTTATCAAAAATCTCCCAGCAAAGAAAATCCTAGGACCAGATGGTTTCACAGGGTAATTTTACCAAATTTTCAACACCAGCTCTGCTCAGATTCTTTCAAAAATGTGAAGAGGTGAGAAGTATTCTAATTCGTTCTATGAGACTAAATTCACCCTCATACAAAAACCAAATGAATATATCACAAGAAAAAAATTTGCAGACCAAAAGTTTTATGAATACAGATGCAAAAATACTCAATAAAGTACTAGCAAATGAAATCCAACAGCATATTGAAAGAATTATACAGAACGGGCCATGGTGGCTCAGTGGCAGAATTCTCACCTGCCATGTCGGAGACCTGGGTTCGATTCCCAGTGCCTGCCATGTAAAAAATAAAAATTCATTATAGGGTGCACAGGCGGTTCAGTGGTAGAATGCTCACCTTTCATGTGGGAGACCCGGGTTCAATTACTGAACCATACACCCCCACACACAAAAAAAAGAATTATATACCATGATCAAGTAAGATTTATCCTTGGTATGCATGGTTGATAACACAAAGAAGGAAAAAACTACATGATTATCTCAGTTAATTCAGAAAAAGCATTTGACAAAATGCAGCCCTGTTTTTTGATGAAAACACTTAGAACATCAGAAATGCAAGGAAACTTCTCCAATATGATAAGGGCATAAATGAAAAACCCACAGCTAATACCCTACTTAGTGGTAAAAGACTGATTGCATCCCCTCTAAGATCAGGAACCAGTCAAGGATGCCCACTGTCACCACTGTTATTCAACATTGCACTGGAAATTCTAGCCACAGTAATTAAGCAAGAAGAAGAAATAAAACATATCCAAGTTGGAAAGGATGAAGTCAAACTTTCCCTATTTACAGATGACGTGATCCTATGTACAGGAAATCCTGAAAAAATCCACAACAAAGCACCTATAGCTAATAAATTAATTAAGCAAAGTGACAGGGTACAAGATCAACATCTGAAAATAAGTGGTGTTTCTCCATACAAGCAATAAATTTTCAGAAGGAGAAATTATTTAAAAATGCATTTACAATAGCAACTAAAAGAATCAAATATCTAGGAATAATTCTAACCAAGGATGTGAAGGACTTGTGCACAGAAATCTACAAAACATCGCTATAAGAAATCAGAGAAGACTTACACAAATGCAAGGACATTCCCTGTTCATGAACTGAAAGACTATATACTGTTAAGATGTCAATAATACCCAAAATAATTTATAGACACAGTGCAATCCAATCAAAATTCCAACAACCTTCTTTGCAGAAATGGAAAAGCCAATCATCAAATTTATATGGAAGGGCAAGGGACTCCAATGGACAAAGCTATCTTAAAAAGAAAGAATGAGGTTGGAGGACTCATGCTTCCTGGTCTGATTACAAAGCCTCTGTAATAAAAAAAAGAATGGCACTGGCATAAACACAGATATATAGACCAATGGAATAAAATTGAGAGCTCAGAAATCAACCTCCTCATTTATACCAACTGATTTTTTACAAGTGTGCAAAGAAGATGTAATCTCTTCAACAAATGGTGCTGGAAAAAAACTGGATCTTCATTTGCAGTAGAAAGAATGAAGAGATCTTTCATGTGTTATACTAAAACTAACTTAAAATGGATGAAAGGCCTAATATAAGAGCCATAACTATCAAATGCCTATAAGAAAATGTAGAGAAGCATACTCAGGACTTTATGTTAAGTGATGGTTTCTTAGATTGTATACCCAAAACACAAGCAACAAAATTTTAAAAAAATACATAAATGGGACCTCATCAAAATTAAAAACATTTATGTCTCAAAGAACTTTATCATGAACATAAAATGAAAACCTATACAATGGGATAAAATATTTGGAAACCACAGATTAAATAATACAAAATTATATATTACCGGCAAGAATGTACAAAGAAATCCTTCAACTTAACTCAAAAGTAACAAAATATTTGAATAGACATCTCTCCAAAGAACTTATATAAGTGGCCAAAAAGTACATGAAAAAATGCTCAATGTAATTAGCCATCAGAGAATTGCAAATCAAAACCATAATGAGATACCACTTCACACCCACTTTAATGGCTACTATTAAAAAAAGAAAATTGCAAGTATTTTAGAGGATGCAGAGAAATAGGAATACTCATTCATTGTTGGTAGCAACTTAAAATGGTGCAGCTGCTGTGGAAGACAACTTGGCAATTCCTCAGTAAGTTAAGTATAGAATTACTGTATGACCCAGTAGTCCAACTATTAGGTATACAGTCAAAAGAAATGAAAGCAGAGACACAAACAGATATTTGTGCACAAATGTTAATAGAGGTATTCATATTTGTCAAAAGATGAATGTATAAGCAAAGTGTTTATTGTGGAATATTATGCAGCCATAAAAAGAAATGAAGTCCTCATACATGTGACAACATAGATAAACTTGAAGACATCATGTTTTGTGAAATAAGACAGGCACCAAAGGAAAGATAATGTTTAATCTCATGGATATGAAATAATTGGAATAAGCAAACAAACTGAAATCAGGATCTAGAATATAGATTGCTAGGGTCTGGGGTAGGGAGAGGGAATAGGAAGTTAAGTCTTAAAATGTACAGGCTTCCTATTTGGAATGATGGAAATGTTTTGGTAATGGGTGGTAGTGATACTAGCATAATATTGTGAACATAATTAACAGCATTGAGATACACATCTGAATGGGGTTAAAAGGGGAAAATAGGTTTTATATATAGAAATAGAATACCCAATTTTAAAAAATTCCATGGAACTGCACTACCCAAAGAGTGAACCCTAGATTAAGTCATGGACGATAATTAATAGAATTACAAAAACATGCTTTATCAGTTGTAATAAATGTACCATACCAATGCAAAAAGTGGGACTATATGGGAGTGCTATATTTTATGTATGACTGTTCTATGAATGCACAAATTCTCTAATTAAAGAGATATCTTGACAAAAATATCTCTAAAGGCATTTTTTTGATTTAGATAGATAAAAGGCCCAAGAAGTTCTATATTGTGGATGATTCTACCTCCCTCTCCTGGAAACACTTTGAAAATGAAAAATTTCTATTCCTGATATCCCAGGAATAGAATGTAATTTCTAAATATATTGTTAAATAGATTTGATTTGTGTGAAATATCAGCTTTGGGAAAAGAAAAGGAGAAGATGTACAACACACAAACACACATGAACATGAACACTAAAATACTCAGGGTATTTGTTTATACATGTCAGGTTTCAGAGATTTGGTTCCTTAGACCAACCCCATTTTCCAAATGAGGATGTAGACCTCATAGAATTAATTTCTGCCGCTGGTCCCGAAGATAGGAATCCAAGACTTGTTTTCTCAACCTACATCTGCAGCTAATCTATTTACATGAACCTAGGCAAGCCAATGAATTTTGCCAGGCTTAAATTTCCTTATCATGAAAGGGATTTCTGAGTTTCCTTCAATTATATGTCTATATAATTCTAAGTTTTCTATTATGCTTCTTTTGCAGTAGACCCAGTAATTCTCCCCTCTTGTAGCTTACTTTCTTTATAGACTGGCTCTATGCACAAAACACAAAACACACACATACACCCCAACATAGCAGACTGCAGCAGAGCTTATTGCTAATTGGGTTGATACTAGCTTTGACACTAAACCTGGATCTCCCAACTACTCAATCAGCTGTGATGTTCTATTTCAAATTAGACCATTTGCCACAATCTGGATGGGCTGCACCAATAGTATACTGCCATTATTAACTTTGTCCCCAGTCTCCAACCAATCAGCATTTCTGACTTTAAATGAAGGTGTCATTAATTTGTTTTCAAATAGCAAGCATACATACATAAAAATGATATGCAGATTTTATGTTTGAGGATACCTGAAGTCACTAACCCAAATTTAGTAGTGGTCTATGAGAACAATATTTAGTAGACTAAGCATGCGTGACAAATATTTCTGCCAAATTTTAAAAAAATGGAGCCAAACTTTTTTGTATTATTTCATGATCTTGAAATGAACTTAATCTAGTTTATAGCCTTTCTTTTGGTCCTTGAAGATGACTTTGTCGCAGAGCAAACTAGCATTTTTAATAGGTTTTCTTTACCAGACGCATTTTCCCAGACTGAAGTTAATTTTTCAAGATTTGAGACACGGCGCTTCTGTAAAGCATACTTCTCTCACAATTGCTAGTTTTCTCTAAGTTTGAAAGAAAATTACCTATTAGAATTTCAATAGATAGAAGCTTGGAGCAGTCAGTTTGAAATAATAGAATGTCTTTGTAAGTGGAATCACTTTTTAAACATCTCTGGTTATAGAACAAGTAAACAAAATATAGCAGGTACGTTATTCAATATAATAGCAGACATTCAGGATCACAGAGAGAATGCCCTTGGAGTTCTGGCATTTATCCGGCTTTCTTGTCCTTTAAAGCAAAGCTACTGGCTTTACACTATTTTAATAATCACGTCAGGAATTTCCAGACCTGTGTTTGGCACATGTAGAGCATAAGAAAAGTTCTCTAGAACTGTACAGGTTAATATCAGAATAGCCTAAGCAGGAGAAATTGTGGCATCTTACTTGGCAATAATCTGAATCTATTTGGAGGAAACATATTTGCAATCAATTCCCAGGCAAAGGTGAAGCAATGTCTACATCAGCATCTCCTAATAGACATTTCTCCCCTAGATAGATGTTAAAAATGTTAAATAAAAAAATGGTTTGTAATTGAGCAGGTGTCACTAGCATCTTTCCTGAAAAGTTAGTTACCTGACATTTTTTCATTGATTTCTCTTGTTAGAAAATGAAATGTCAGACACTATTAATTGCATTTTTACAATAAGTAGTTGCAGCAGGAGTAATGGCTAAATGGAAGTACTTTCTATCTAATGTACAACGGATGTATTCATTTAAATGCATTCAATTTAGAATAGTACAATATGTCTATATTCATTACAGTTACACGTATCTGTGGGCTGAGTTGATAGGGCAGTAATTAGTACTTTTATAAATAGGACAGCATTTCGGTCTGGAGGAGGCAAACCCATTTCTTATCATGTTTTACACACACACACACACACACACACACACACACACACTGGGCATATTCCAAAATTTTCTTTCCTTCAAATATAGAACTTTTACTCTTGAATTTCCACTTGGTCTAATGGTCTTGAATATGATCTTTCAATGAGTTCTGCTTTTCAAGTCTGCTCTCTATCTTATGGGAAGTGACAGGGGAATCAAGAGTTTCAGGTTTCTCCATGCCAAGGAGCCTTCATAAATGTCATGCAACACACTTCAAGCTCAACTGTTGGCATTTCATGGCATGGATTAGCGAACAGAATATCCTCACACCATACCTTTTCAGGTTTGCCAACACACGCCTCCTTAGCACAATAAATAACCATGCAAAGAGAAAGAAATGAAATGCATTTATTCCTTCATTCACTTCATTTATTCATTCATGCATTCAGTAATGGCCATTTGTTGGGCATAAACTATAGGCCAAGAACTGTTGAATAGATTCAGACACTTCCTATGCCTAAGATAAATCTACAAAATTTTCATCCCCCTCTTTGTCTTCCCCACCTGAGGATTTTGCCTCGTTGCACTGGTGAGGGCAGGGTTGTCCTCTAGTAAGGATTTGTTGCCCCTGTGTCTCAGGGTCCTAATATGATCTTGTGCCCAAGAAGGGGCATTGGCTTGCATACATTTTGTTGTATCATTGGCTCTTAAACTCTGCAAACCAATCTCTGCCCTTGTAAATTTGTGCAGTAGAGCACCTGTATATGCTTGATCAACAATCCAGAAATGATACCTGCCTTTTTTTTCCCTTCATGGAAGACAAGCATAATTAAGTACTGAAGTAATAGCTGCTGCTGTGATTATCTTAGAGTGCACCTAGAACTGCCTTAGTCCCTTTTTAAACTGCTTTTCTGGTGAAAGGATTGTATATTAATTTGTGCTGAGGAAGATGAATTTGGTGGTGTGGAATGCTGATGAACAGTGGTTCTAATGGAAAAGCAAGTGCTCTTCAAAAATAATCTCTGTTCAAATGCAGCCAATTAGAGAGCTTCTCCAAAATATGCAGTTATATAAGCAAACTTTAAATACTGAATTGTTGCTTCATGAACAGAAATGCAATCAACACTCTGGCATCTTGCCACTGAGTCAGAAATTTGTCATTCTTTCCAAATTAGAAATGATGCTGAGCTGTCCAAAGTATACCACACAGGGACAACTTCATATATTTAATGTGACTTTTCTAATTTGGGCATCTTGAATGAATCATTAATAAGAGGGAGGAAAGTTCCCTTTCAAATCCAGGAAGTGACAGATACCGTATCTACCTGGGTATTGAGGAAAAGTTCTAATTTTGCACGTGTCCTATTCCGTTCCAGAGAAACTGATATATGCTTCACAATTAAAAGTAAGGAAAACAAATAAATATGGTATGATGGAAGGAGCACTGGAAATCAAGAAACTTTAGCTCTGGTTGTGTTTCCTGGTGCAGGGTCCACCCTCCATTACATTAGGATTGTTCCTCTATAAGCTTTTAAGTCCTCAAAATTTACATTTAAAAATCCTAAATGACTTTATCTTCATTCCAATAATTTACTTCTCCATGACATGACTTACATGGTCAATGTAGGTCATGCTATCTATGTATGTAGTGAGAAATGCATTCGCTGCTTTTTTTTTTTTTTTTTTTTTTTTTTTTTACATGGGCAGGCACCAGGAATTGAACCCGGGTCCTCGGGCATGGCAGGCAAGCACTCTTACCTGCTGAGCCATTGTGGTCCACCCCGCTGCTTTTTTTGTTCATTAATTTCACAAGTATGTATTGAGTTTCTTCTAACAAGTATGATGCTAGATACTATAGAATTGCAAAGATCATTCTTTTTAATAAGTCATTCACTATTCTTTAGAATCCAGATTAGTAATATTAATGCTAAACACATACCATGCTCTTAATTATATGTGGGATTTCTAAATAGTCCAATTGTGTACTATTTAAAATCTAAATAGTGTAAATTTAAGACTAAAAATCCTAATATATAAACCAAATTTGAGTTTGCTAGCAGGGATTAGGCTTTCACAAAGAATGGTGGGCTGAAGATAATAAGGCTCCTCTCACTTACTCAAAAAATTTTCAGCAGAAAATGCAAGTATCCTTATAGACTCATGGGAGAATGGTATTTATTTTATGATAATTTCTATGTCAGATGCTCATAGTCACACACACTCAAATATTAAATACCTACATTTCACCACGCACTGTCCTATGTCCTTACACAAGATTTATCTAATTTTCTCTGACAACAATTCCTGCAAGCTGCTTATTATCTTATAATTTATAATTTATACTGAGATAACTGAAACCTTGAGAGTTTAAACTGCTGTAAGATAGAGGATGACACTTGAGCTACAGTAAATCTTTAAAGAGTAAATTTTCTCCCATCACAAAAATAGAAAGGAAAAGAAGGAAGGAAAAGAAAAGAAAGAGACAGAGAGAGAGAGAGAAAGAAAGAAAGGTCAGAAGGGAGGAAAGAAGGAAGGAAGGAAACTGCTTTAAAGAGTTTTGCATTACCCAGACTGTCACAGAGATGAATAAATGTAATGGGAGCCAAAAGAGTTTTCTGAATAAACGACAGCCACCTGGTCAGAGAAGGAGAAAAATTCGCTCTTTGAAGCAAAATTGTATTTGGGGCCATTAAAATAGAATAGGTTAGGGAATATTAGAATTCTAAAAGCAATCTCTTACACATAACAGTGAAAGGTCAAACGTGGACTTTCATGCAAAGAATATGAATTCAATCCTCAAAGCTCCAAGCTGGTATTATCAGCTAGGAACTGTGAAACACGGCAATTGATTTCTTCTCTTTCCTTTTCATAATCAGGGCACATATTCACGATCACTGGAAATAAAAAACCTTTTGTTTTGCCTATCTCTCATCTTCAAATGCCTTATAGTGTTTAGAAATTATGATTAGTCCTCTGTTTCCCTCTCTGGAAATTAAGAGCTCCATATCATTCCGAATCCACAGATAAGCTAACAGAGAAACACCAGACATCTGTAGTATCTGGATAAAGTCTAAGTAATTGGGGCAGCTGTGAGCATGGTGATTGATAGTTCTGGATTCAGGCAGACCTAAGTCTGAATGCAAGCTCTGCTCTTCATTGTTGAGCAAATTTCTAAACATATTTGTATCTTGCCTTCCATGTCTTTAAATGGGATAATAGTTGAACATACTTCTTAAAGTCTTTGTGAATATTAAGTGGGTAACAAGTGTGAAATGCTTGGCATATGTCTGGTACACAATGCAAGTTCAGTGGGTGTCAATCTCTAATCATCATTATAATAATAAAACTACTTTTGTGGCAAACACCCATACTCCTATTTAAAAACCTTACTGTCAGTCTAAACATTTGCCACTTTACAGATGCACCTGTTATAGGCACGATATAAAATCCTTGTGTGAAAATGTACATTTTCTTTCCTCGCTCCCATGATATTGATTTTGAAAAATAATTAATAGCTAAAAAATTCTTACTGAGCTACCATGTAAAATGATCCCTGGCATTACCTAATGTTTCAAAAACAGTTCTTGTTAAAATAACTGTAATATCTAATTTATAATTCATTTTCAAACTTTTAATCAGTCATTGAGAAAGGTTAACAAGAAGCTTTCTTTTATGTTATAAATGTTATATTTTTCTGTTAAATAGTTTCCAAAGCCCCCTTCTCTAGGCAAATTACGAGTAGGAAAATTTGAATGCCTGGCAAATTCAAGATGGAGTTTATACCCCATATTTTCTTTTATATCTAATGTATTATTATGAATGCTAATAACTTTTTTAAATTTAAAATCCAGATAATGAGAACAAGTGGCTATTTTCACTCCTTTCATCTTTATAGTTCTAAATATATTTAAAGATTGTGAAATTATTCCAGAGAGTAGGGGTCACATTAATTTCCCTATAAGTCTAGTCAGCAAAAGTATTCTGTCATTCAACAAAAAGCTGACGAATATTTATGGAGTGCTTACAGTGTATCTAATTCTATGAAATGAGAAAACTAAAATACTGACTTTTTCTCCAACTATTCTTGAGACGTCTGAACTGGGTGATTCTTTGCAGCAGCTTGTGATTATCCCTCTACAAGAATTTATTATGTTTACTTTTTATTTATAATTCTTTCTCACTGGACTGTGAATTTTTCAAGGGTAATACCTAGTAAGAAAATGGCATTTAAAAGTTTCTCCATAAGAGATTCTTGAATGTATGAATACTCAATGGTTATTTAGATGAATGAATGGCTGGCCAGATGAAGCAGCATGATATAATGGAAAGTTTGCCCTGCTTTGCCTTTATCTAGTCCCCTGATTTTAGGCATCTTATGCAAGGACTAAACATCATTTGCCTCTTCTGCTAGTGAGTAGGTTTGGGCCAGATACCTTTTTTACTAGTCTGAGAACAAAATCCTCCAGGCTTCTGAAATATACAGCTAGACCCATTCACTTCCATCTCTACAGATGATAAATATTTCACATTTGTAGGACATATTGAGAGGGTTGGATTTAAAGGAAGATGGTAGAGCACAGGTGTTTATTGACAAGGGCACTAGGCATCGATTTCTTGAATTCAAATCCCTTCTCCACCACCTGCTAACCTGGTGACCATGAGAATGCAACCCCTTTAAGCCTTGTCTGATGTATCTGTAAAATGCAGCTAAAAAGAGGAGCTAGTTGATAGGTTGCTGTGAGAAATAAATGGGATAATTCATGTATTTGGCCTAATAACCAGCACATAGTTTATTCTCAATACATATTTGTCACTATTCTTAGGCTCTAGGCAATTAGGGAACACAAGAGGATTTTAAGTTTGAATAATATAGTTAAAACTATGTTTGAGGAAGTTCATACTAAACATTGAAGGATAATAGTTTTTGAAGAACACAGAATAGACACAGTGGTGATACTTAGCAGAACTGATGCTAATAGAAGCCACTTAAGTTAGATTTGGGGATTAGGTAGGTACTTCACACCGTAAGTATAGTGTAAGTGGGTCACCCAGGGAAAGGGTGCAGTAGATTTAACAATAGGATGAAGACAGAATTATGTGGAACACAAAAACTTAAAGGGTAAGATCAGAAGAAGAGAAGCCTATGAAGGAAACAAAGTAGGAATGATCAGAGGTGTGCTTGGTGATGAGTGTGATAACGGAGGCTTTCTCCTCCTGGACAAGTCACAGGAAGGGCTTACAGAGGTAGTGAAGGGCTGGAAGTGAAAGATTTAACAACGTAATTAAGGTGCCAGTAACATATTGTGGCAGAGGCCTTGTGGGAACCAGGTGCTTCAACAAGAAAGTGGGAGCTCATGTTTGAGTTGGGTCTTTGGAGAGACAGGTTGATGGTGGTGGGTAACACAGTAGGTTAGTCAGCACAACCACAGCCTAGAAATGGGCAAGCAAGAGGAAGAATGAGAAGCCAGGCTGGAGCAGAGGCTCCTCTGAGAGAACCCACGACACATTCATTGATAAAGTACGAATAATGCAAAGCTCAAAGTTATTCCCAGAGTGCCGTGGATTTCTAGAAAAAGTAATGAGCCACACTACATGCATTTAGTCACAACAAAATTAAATACATGATTAATATGAGACCATGGTTATGCCATTAGAAAGAAATGTAACCAATATCTTTTCCTTTTTTTTTTTTTTTTTAAGGATTTTGCAGAAAAGGAGAAGGCCACAGCAAAGGCCCTCGAAGACGTAAAGGCAAACTTTTACTGTGAATTATGTGACAAGCAGTATCACAAACACCAGGAGTTTGACAATCACATTAATTCTTATGATCATGCTCATAAGCAGGTAAGCCAGAGTGGGAAAAATCCTTCACATACCTGGATTTATACCCTCAGAACAGAAGTGCATGAATTTGGCCTTATTTATTTTCATCTAAGACTTGGAAGTGAGATCATTTTATATCTTTTTTTCAAAAGGTGGTATTTTCTGCCTAAATGTTAAGTGAAGATATTTTTTTCCTGGAAGCAACATAAAACTGTAGACAAACCTAGAGATGATCTAAGAGTGCAGTGATTCGTTTATTTTACAATTTATATATATGGGGGAACCAAGGCCCAGAAAAAATGGTGTCATATTCAAAATCACCCAGCTAATTAGTGGCAGAACTGGAAACTAGCATTTGTACTAAGACAGACCCTATCACATTGCTCATTCATGAGTTCTAAGGTGTAGAAAATGCTAGGTCTTTGGGTAAACAATTCTCAATAAAAGATTACATTTTCCTAAGAATATTCTCTTAGGAGAATCAAAGTCGTTACTTAATAAAGGAACCATTGCAAACAAAACCCAAACTTGCCATTAGCCCATTTGACCAAAAGAACATTTCAGTGATTTTTGTTGTTTTTAACCTTGTAATTTTCATCCTTGTTGTTTAAAGTATGGTGATATTGGCAATTTAGGATCTAAGAGATAAAAATTGAGATAAAAATTCCAAGTGGCCAGAGGATTATTGCTAACAGGTGTGAGGAGGTACACACTTCTGATGTCAAATGGACCTGATATCTTGACGTCTGTGGATGGCTTTTATAATCTAGCTCTAAAACATTTATTCAGAGTGAACAAAGGTAAATGTTTTTACTAATCTTATGACTACTTATTGAGGGCACATTTAATATATAGTCTTGGAAGAGGCAATGCTGATGAGTTACAGCTTCTTTTCTGAAAGGAGAAGCATGTACAGAAATGACTGCATTTCTCTGAAAACGACAAGATCAATGGGGAAAAAAATTAGGATCACGATTTCTGAATCTTATTTTGTTTAATACTGACCTTGGAACTTGTTAATAATGTGAATTCCAAGCCTCTCCCTCAGATATCCTAAATAAAATTCTGATATGGGGGTCCAGAAGTCTACTATTTTAAATGGTATAAATTGGAAAATTTTAAAAATATATAAAAATTGACCACTGTGTAGTATCACTCATTATCAGTTTTACTTCATTTATACCAATATCATTCACCCTACCACTAAATTGTTTTGAAGTAAATCTAAACATATTTTCATCTAAAAATATTTCAAAATGTATAAGGATACTTAATTCAACCACAATTATATCTAAAATTTGACAGTAATTTATTCCTGTAAGTTAGTGGTCTTGTTTCTTTTTTTGTTTCATAAATGATTTATAAATTTGGGTCTGTTTAAATCAGAATCAAAATCTAAATATGTCTACATTTTTTGGTGGCATGCTTTAATTTTCTTATATCCTTAATCTATAGGATTTTCCTTCTCTCTTTTAATTTTACTCTTGGCAATTTATTTATAGAAGAATCTGGGTTGTTTGTTGCCCACATTCGTTTGGGATTTTTCTGATGGCAAACCATTGTTATATTTTGACATTTTCGCCAGTCTTCTATGATTCTTTAAAGGCTTCGTCAAATTCAAGTTCAAATTCAGGTCCATTTATTTTTTTCTTGGTAAAATAACAGGGGTATTGTTTCCTTCCATTAGGAGGCATATGATATTTAGGTGTCAAACTTCGAAATGTTATGTGTGCTGGTTTGAAAGAATGTATGTACCCTTGAAAAGCCGTGTTTTAGTCAAAATCCCTTTTGTAAAGGCATTTCATAAAGGCAGTATAATCCCCTACTCAGTACTGTATGTAATTAGATCATCTTCCTGGAGATGTAACCCAATCAAGAGTGGTTGTTAAACTGGATTAGGGGAGATGTGTCTCCCCCCATTTGGATGGGTCTTGCTTGGTTTATGGGAGTCCTATAAAAGAGGAAACATTTTGGGGAATGATTCAGAAAGAGTAGAAAACAATGACATAGCCACGAGAAGCAGAGAAAATCAGCTAGCGACCTTTGGAGATGAAGAAGGAAAATGCCTCCCGGGGAGCTTCATGAAACAGGAAGCCAGGACGGAAAGCTAGCAGATGATGCTGTGTTCACCATGTGCCTTTCCAAATGAGAGAGAAACCCTGACTGTGTTTGCCATGTGCCTTCTCTTCTTGAGAGAGAAACCCTGAACTCCATCAGCCTTCTTGAACCAAGGTATCTTTCCCTGGATACCTTTGATTGGACACTTCTATAGATTTGTTTTACTTGGACATTTTCTCAGCCTTGGAACTGTAAACTAGCAAGTTATTAAATTCCCCTTTTTAAAAGCCATTCTGATTCTGGTATATCGCATTCTGTCAGCTAGCAAACTAGAGCATTATGTTTGACCATTATATTCAGATATTACCAGCCTGATCTATATATTATCAAGTATGCCAACAACTTTTTTTCCACTAATAGTATTTGAAGGCATTGATGATCACTCATTTAAATCCATTACTTCATTTGGAGGTACAAAATGGGGATAATGCAAATTCTATCTTCTCCCCTTAATTTCCTAGATAGAAAATGTCTATAAAGAGAAAATTCCCGTAAGTATCAACCCTCAGAGAATTTTATGCATGTGGTCCTTTGGCTACATATTGAGAAAGCTCACTCTGGAATTCAGAAAAATAAAATACTGGGGAAGATCTGATGGAATAATGACATTTAATCTGGACCTTAAACATGTATAAGCAAATGTTGAATTTGAGACTCAAAATAGGGAAGGAGGGCATTCTCAACAGTGGAAACATAAGAAGCTACCCAGAAGAGCATAGGACATCTTTTGAAAACTGCACAAAGTATGGGACTCTCAGGGGATGAGTCCTCCACATCTGGCCAGCATTCCACAACCTCCCATATGCTCTGGATTCTACCTAATCAGTTTCTTCTTTATCACTTAATTTAATTTAATCTCCGTTGGCTTTCTAACATATTGATATGACAACCTTTCTTCAGTCCTTCTATTTCATCCAAATGCCCACTTCTGTTTGTCTTTATGCTTACCAGCATTCTGCCATTCCTGAGTATGTTCCTGGAAGATGTAAAGGCATCTACAACTGAGTTTCTACTGTGTGTTTTTATATACAAATGAACAGATATGGAGAAGATGACAATCTAAGAGGGATGGGGGGAAACAGGCAAGTCAATAGACACCTTTAAAACACCTTGATTTAAGTGCTGTAAAAACTATATGTCTAAGAATATGAGAACACACAAAACTGGCATAAGAAAGAAGATATGACAAGTGAACATGATTTCTTAAAGGACAAACCAAAGTTAACCGGGCAGCCAAGAACAACAGGGTCCATATGGTTGAAAACTCCATATCAAAGCTCTGGGGCATGATCATAGTGGAGCGGCAAATGATTCAGTATGGGCACTAAAGCCACCAACACTCCCAGAGAGTGTTTAGAAATCTTTGAAACTGTTTCACATTTCCCTCATCCTCCTTTTGCAATGTATCTTGCCCTCATTCTTCATTTTGCATTATTACTTTTACCATCCATATTTATTCTCATTCCTAAATAATTGCTGTAGTCTTCTAACTGGACTCCCTCCCTCCAATGTTTTCCCTGGTTCAAACCAACCTATCCACCTATGGCCAGATTAATCTTCCCAACATTTACGTTATCAGTACACTCAGAAATTTTCAACGGTTGATGACTGACTTTTAAGAGTCTGAACCACTTAGCCCATCATTCAAAACCTCTAGAGTGGACTTCCGGAGAAGATGGCGGCTTAGTAAGACGCGCGGGTCTTAGTTCCTCCTCCAGAAAAGCAACAAAAGAAACAGAAACAATACGAAACAGCTCCCGGAGTCACGACAGAGACCAAAAAGACAGCGTACCCCATTCTGGAACAGCTGAACGGGCAGGGAGAATCTGCTGCGGTGAGCTACCCGAGGGGCACGCGTTTTCCCGGCCGGGGCGACTGGCGACTGGGGTCCCCTCCACGCACGTGGCTCACCGGCCTGACTGGGAACGTTGGATAGCGGGGCCCTCCCGTCACGCTTGGCGTTTCGGGCCAGCTGGGCAATTAGGACCGGCACTCTCCCAAGCCGCAGCGGCCAGCGACCCCCACCTCCACGCGCGGTTTCCCGGGCCAACTGCGGTGCAGACAGACGAGCGCCATGAGCGCCACCTACTGGGCAGGAAAAGAAAAACAGAGCCCAGAGATTTCACAGAAAAAGCTTTCAACCAGCTGCGTAACACACCCAGGGAAATCTGATCAAATGCCCAGACACCAGCAGAAAATAATGGATGACGCTCGGAAAATTGAAGATATGGCCCAGTCAAAGGAACAAACCAATAGTTCAAATGAGATACAGGAGCTGAGACAACTAATGCTGAATATACGAACAGAAATGGAAAAACTCTTCAAAAACCAAATCAATAAATTGAGGGAGGACATGAAGAAGACATGGGCTGAACAAAAAGAAGAAATAGAAAATCTGAAAAAACAAATCACAGAACTTATGGGAGTGAAGGACAAAGAAGAAAAAATGGAAAAAACAATGGATACCTACAATGGTAGATCTAAAGAGGCAGAAGCTACAATTAGTGAACTGGAGGATGGAACATCTGAATTCCAAAAAGAAACAGAAACTATAGGGAAAAGAATGGAAAAACTTGAGCAGGGGATCAGGGAACTGAATGACAATATGAAGCGCACAAATATACGTGTTGTGGGTGTCCCAGAAGGAGAAGAGAAGGGAAAAGGAGGAGAAAAACTAATGGAAGAAATTATCACTGAAAATTTCCCAACTCTTATGAAAGACCTAAATATACAGATCCAAGAAGTGCAGCGCACCCCAAAGAGAATAGACCCAAATAGGCGTTCTCCAAGACACTTACTAGTTAGAATGTCAGAGGTCAAAGAGAAAGAGAGGATCTTGAAAGCAGCAAGAGAAAAACAATCTGTCACATACAAGGGAAACCCAATAAGACTATGTGTAGATTTCTCAGCAGAAACCATGGAAGCTAGAAGACAGTGGGATGATATATTTAAATTACTAAAAGAGAAAAACTGCCAACCAAGACTCCTATATCCAGCAAAATTGTCCTTCAAAAATGAAGGAGAAATTAAAACATTTATAGACAAAAAGTCACTGAGAGAATTTGTGACCAAGAGACCAGCTCTGCAAGAAATACTAAAGGGAGCACTAGAGTCAGATACGAAAAGACAGAAGAGAGAGGTATGGAGTAAAGTGTAGAAAGAAGGAAAATCAGATATGATATATATAATACAAAAGCCAAAATGGTAGAGGAAAATATTATCCAAACAGTAATAATACTAAAAGTTAATGAACTGAATTTCCCAATCAAAAGACATAGAATGGCAGAATGGATTACGACCCAGCAATACCACTGCTAAGTATCTACTCAAGGGACTTAAGGGCAAAGACACAGACGGACATTTGCACACCAGTGTTTATAGCAGCATTATCTACAATTGCAAAGAGATGGAAACAGCCAAAATGTTCATCAACAGACGAGTGGCTAAACAAACTGTGGCGTATACCTACGATGGAATATTATGCAGCTTTAAGACAGACTAAACTTATGAAGCATGTAATAACATGGATGGACCTAGAGAACATTATGCTGAGTGAGTCTAGCCCAAAACTAAAGGACAAATACTGTAAGGTCCCACTGATGTGAACCGACATTTGAGAATCAGCTTGGAATATATCATTGGTAACAGAGACCAGCAGGAGTTAGAAACAGGGTAAGATAATGGGTAATTGGAGCTGAAGGGATACAGACTGTGCAACAGGACTAGATACAAAAACTCAAAAATGGACAGCACAATAATACCTAAGTGTAATGTAACTATGTTGGAACACTGAATGAAGCTGCACCTGAAATATGGTTTTTTGTTTGTTTGTTTGTGTGTTTGTATCTTTTGTTTTTGTTTTTTTTCTTTTTCCTTTATATATATATATATATATTATTAGTATTATTATTTTAATTCTCTTCTCTATATTAACATTCTATATTTTTTTCTGCTGTTTTGCTAGTTCTTTTCCTAAATCGGTGCAAATGTACTAAGAAATGATGATCATACATCTATGTGATGATACTAAGAATTACTGAGTGCATTTGTAGAATGGAATGATTTCTAAATGTTGTGTTAATTTCTTTTCTTTTTTTTGATTAATAAAAAAATTAAAAAAAAAAAAAAAAAAAAACAAAAAAAAACCTCTAGAGTGTGGCAATTGTCTTCATTTCAAATTTATTCTCCTACAACTCCAGAATTCTACTATAGTTTCTCAAAAGATGCCATATGCTTTCCCTCCTGCTGATCTTGGCTCATTATTTTCTCTCTGCCTGGGATACCCTCCCATCTTGTGGCTATATTTCAACATGTCCTTCTCCATTTTTAATGCATGCATTCACACCTTGCTTTAGCATATCAAAGGGGCTGAGATCTCATGTCATGCTGGCTTTACACAGAATTTTCCCAATTTCTTTTTCTCAGAAGCTATAAATACTGTGCAAACTTGTGCACATGCTGCCTACTTTGGGAAACACAAGAATAATTAAATTTGCAGTAGACACTGTAAAACTATTTTCTTGGCTATTGAAATGCTTCAAGCCAAAGATTTTTGTTGGCCTAAATTATTTTTTAATTTAAATTTAAATCAGTTTTAAATGAAGCTAAATTTAGATTTTCCCTTTTAGATGAAACAAGATTTTATATGCAGAAAATGGAAGTATGCGTTAAGCAAAATGTGCAAAATTCCCTTTCTCTCTCTCTCCCAAATCCCAAAGCCAAATATATCATTTGGTTCTTGCTTCAGTAAGAGTCCTTTTGATTGTGATGATGATTATAATGATGGTGGTGGGGTTCAGCTGAGAGTATTTTTTGGTCTGAGTAAAATGAATACTTGCCATAATTTTATATGTGGATTCAGATGAAATACCTGCCCTCTTCTGGTGAACTTCCAACAATATGGCCTTTTTCATTCCACTTAGAAGTTAATCCAAATTCACATGGAAATAATTTCATTACTCACTAATAGAACAGCTTAGAACTTAAAACCAAAGTAATCTTTGAATTTTCATCTCTTCTCTCCCTTCTCTCATTTTTAATAATGAAGACTCCTTCAGTTAATAATTTCTGAAGCTTCTTGTTGTCCTGTACCTAATTAAGTAGCAGCATCGTGTTTATTTTATTCCAAAGATTGCATTATTCACAGTTTTATTGCAATTTTAGACAGGTAACAACAAAATCTTGAAAGAATAAAGTAAAACAGTCTGGGCTTCACAGCTTTAAATTAATTGCATTGGATATTTGATAACATTTTTCCATAATTTATTCAAAAGTTAAGTTATTTTTCTTAGGTATTACTGGTAGAGAAAGATAGCACATTGGCAACAAAGATGAATTTTAAAAATTTCTTCAGCAAGTAAAAAAATCCTTGAATTTCTAGCCTTGCTAACTCCATTCTATATATGGCTCATGTTTTAAAAATAACTCAATTGTTCGAGCTATTGCCCTGAGCTTCTTATTAATTCTGCATAAAGGATGAAATTATTACTAAAGCAATTTGACTCTAAATACAAATTACAATCCCTTGCATAAAGACAGCACTGTAACTATTACTGTAGCTAACATGTCAATACCGATTCCTTGTGAGAGTACCTATAAGTTATAATTCCTTTCTCAATACTCTTAGCTGCAAACAACACACATCCTCACAAGCAGCAAAAGTCTCTCCTGCCCCAGAGGCATTCTAGCTCATCTCAATTTAGGAGAAAACAAATGAGACAGATCCTTCTACAATTAAACCATAAAAAAATCTTCAATAAAAAAAGACAAATCCACTTTCAGATCCTCCACATGTGAAGCTTAATCCTGCTAATCTTCATTTGCTTCTCAATAGGATTTATTTTCACTCAAAAGGAGCTTGTTCACTTGACAAGTCTGGATTTGAATTCCGGCTGATTCTTAAAATATTGTTTTATTCTCCCTATCTCTACCTGCACAGAATGAAATATCAAACAAAACTCACTTTTTGTCATCTTGACTCTAGGAGGTAAAGATCCCAAAGACTGCTGAAAGAATGTAATCCAATCACGTCATGCTTTGTTCCTCACAATTTGATTTATATTTTCCCCAAATACTGTCCAAATTGGCTTAATGTTGTATTTCAGGATATCATGTTTCAATGACTAATCCCATCAATGTGGCAATAAAATGTTAAAGTTTAATTGGTTCTGGGGTTGGGTAAGAGTAAATAAAATGAATACTGGGGTGTCTGGAATGAATGGTTCCATAACAAATCACTTAGGCCAATTATGAATCCAGCCTCCCTCTCCTCTCACTTCCTGTGACATTGCACCTCTTCTTTCCATCCTTACGGCTCTGATTATGTTTCCTTTTCAAACACTGGTAGAATAATAGAGTGTGTATCTTCTGCTATAGTTTGCATTCTGTAAGTCCAGCTTTTGGATAGATGCCGTTTTTTTCTTTTTTGAACAACATCTAAAGTTCCCCAGCATCAATGGAATTTCTATTAGCAAAGAAGCACAAGACAAAAGAACCAAAGCTGATCTCAGCTTCTAGTTCATGGTTCATATTCAACTCTCCTAAAATGCTATTTTCACCCTGACTAAGACACTTTTTGATCTGAAGGTTGTTTTCCAAGTGAGAAAAATAAAAGAAAAATCTGTGCCCTGCTAGTTTTGTCCTTTGAATGCACTAAGAGTTATTCTGCCTTAGGGCTTTTGCCTTAGCTGTTCCCTCTGTCTGGAATGCTATTCCTCATTTGGGTCTTAGCTCGAAATGTCCATGGGTTCTTTCCTTGAAATCTTTGACTCAAGTAGTCCCTAGTTCTTCAAATTCTACTACTTTGTTGGCACTATCAATGGTGTCTGTACCCAGGCTTAGACTAGCGCTCCAGAGCCAATTGTTCAATGTTCAAGAACTTCGCAAACTATTTGTTAATCCTTTGGTACCTTGAAATTCACTCTTGTGAGTGTATCTACACCACAGAAATCTGCAAACACCACAGAAACCAAGGCTGATTTTTTGTGTTCTGTTTTTCCAGAGTGTCTGTATGGCAGCAAATCTTTGCTTACCACTGTAAATTTTTTGTCTTTACTTTTTATTTTTTCTACCCTCATCTCCCTATTAGGGCCATGAAGGGAAGGGTGTTGTTAGTTCCATTAACCACTGTGTTCCTAGAGCTTAGAGCAATGTCTGGCACACAGTATGATCAATAAATATTCTAAAAATTGAGCGAATAGTTGAATCAATGAGCTTCTAGATTGGGCCATGCCACTATGTCCCACAAAAATATATTCACACATCATTGATTAATCAATTCTTAAATGCATACAGTGAATGCTATAGTGAACAGAACAGGGACCCTACTGTCAAGTAATTTATAATTATTTTTAAAATGCTGACATGAAAACACATTTTATAATTGAAGAAAATTCATATTATTGCTGATGTGGTTATGCCACCCTAAGAATGTTTTAGTCTTTACTCTGCAAGAAATTACTTGTCTTCCAGGAATTTTAAGCAAGTCAATGATATGACCAGATTTGTGCTCAGAAAAATAATTCTAATAGCAATTTAAGGGTGCTTTCTCCAGGAGAAGCATTTTTCTCTATGATCTATTGGGAAGATCTCCTGTCCAGGCTGACAGTGTCTGTCCTTCCACCCCAGAATGCTCCCTTCCCCAGAATCGTGCAATAGTCAGACTAAGAAGAGTTGATCAATCCATCTGTACATCCTCCTCTTCCTGCAATGCTGTTTTGGGCAGGTGTCACCTTGCAACGGTGATGCAATAACCATGTATAAAGCCACTGCAGCTGTTGCTGCTCTGCTGCCTGTACAAAAGAAACTGAATCTTTTTCATATTCCAATAAATTAGTGTGAATTAAAAAAAAAAGATGATAGATGTTTTAATAAGAGTGACAATGCAGGGGAGAGAGGAGGCAGATTCAAAAGATAATCAATGGCTTATAATCATGTGAATTCATGGTTTACATCACTATAATCAAGTAAATACAAATTGGTAGAGTTTTTTTTCAATAAGGCTTTCAAATATTTTTAAAAGAATGATATTATCCAGAGGTGATAAGATGTGTGAAAATAGATATTGTTGAACTTTGCTTGTGGATTATAAATTCTTTCAATCTTGCAATGCTCTACTCTTAATTATTCATAAAAAGTCTTAAAATGTGATTTTTTTCCCATCAGCAATTCCATTTTATACATGTTCTAGAAAAATAATCAGACAAATTCTAAAGATGTAAGTATAAGGATATTTAATATAGAAAAATGCTAGAAGCAATTTAAATATACAATGAGAAGAGAGTGGCTAGATTATAGTGCAAGTAAACTAGAGTAATATATAAGAATTGAAGTACTGTTTTAGGCCTATATTCTATACTAAGATGTTTGCATTTTTTTTAATATTAAAAAATCAAATAATCCAGAAGTTTAAAACCATGATTAAAAGTCTTTAATAATAACTTGATCCATACCATTTCAGATAAGTTTCTAAATTTTTACTATCAAAGTACAAACAAAAAAAAATAAAATATAAGTGCAGTTGTACTATACATATTGTTAAATAAAAATAAAGTAGCTACCTGCAGTGGAAGTTGCTGGGAATGGCCCTGTGCTGGTTTGAAAGGATGTATGGACCCTAGAAAAGCATGTTTTAATCAAAATCCCATTTCATAAAGGTAAAATAATCTCTATTCAATACTGTATGTTTGAAACTGTAATCAGATCATCTCCCTGGAGATGTGATTTAATCAAGAGTAGTTGCTAAACTGGATTAGGTGATGACATGTCTCCACCCATTTGGGTGGGTCTTGATAAGTTTCTGGAGCCCTATAAAAGAGAAAACATTTTGGAGAATGAAGGAGATTTGGAGAGAGCAGAGAATGCTGCATTACCACAAAGCAGAGAGTCCACGAGCCAGTGACCTTTGGAGATGAAGAAGGAAAACACCTCCTGGGGAGCTTCATGAAACAGGAAGCCAGGAGAGAAAGCTAGCAGATGATGCCGTGGTCGTCATGTGCCCTTCCAGCTGAGAGAGAAGCCCTGACTGTGTTCGCCATGTGCCTTCTCACTTGAGAGAGAAACCCTGAACTTCATCAGCCTTCTTGAATCAGGGTATCTTTCCCTGGATGCCTGTGATTGGACATTTCTATAGACTTGTTTAATTGGAACATTATCTCCACCTTAGAACTGTAAACTAGCAATTTATTAAATTCCCCTTTTTAAAAAGCCATTCAATTTCTGGTATATTGCATTCGGCAGCTAGCAAACTAGAACAGGCCCCCTTTCAGAGACATGGCAGGGACTTTTTTAAATATAAAAACTTACCAAGACAAGACTGAAAACAGAGCAGCCCCAACAAATTTGCAAGTTTTGCAACATTTAATGATCAGCCAGTATAAGTCTGGTAGGGCTAGCTAGCCTTTTAAAAATGGACAGATATGCTACACTAACCACTTTGTAAAATGCCCCTAAGTAAATTGGATACTTAAGATCAGCCAATCAGAACATTTCCTCACCTGTTTACCCTATATAAGCTCCTCCTTTGTGAACTCTGCAGAGCTCCCTTCTACTTTTTGAATGGGATGCTGCCCCATAAAAAGTATTTTAAAAAATATAGAGTGGACCACGATGACTCAGCAGGCCAAGTTCTTGCCTGCCATGCCAGAGACCCAGGTTCAATTCCTAGTGCCTGCCCATACAAAATAATAATTATTATATATATATATTATTATTATATATATATGGCACATATATAAATAATACATATCTATGGCATAAAAAGTTTATATATATATATGGCATAAAAATGTTTTCTTCTAATAACATTGTTCTGCTTTTATGTTTTTCACTCAACTGTATATCTTGTCAGCCCATGAAGATCCATGTTTTATTGCAATGTTAAATCAATAGTCAGTACTTATAGTATTATGACTCATAAATACTTTTCAACTGAGTCACATAAAGTAATAGGCTTGTTTTATGAAACTTTTTTCTCATCTGATATTCTAGTTTGGTAGCTGCCGGAATGCAAAATACCAGAAACAGAATGACTTTTAACAAGGGGAATTTAATACGTTGCTAGTTTATAGTTCTAAGGCCGAGCAAATGTCCCAATTAAAACAAGTCTATAGACATGTCCAATTTAAGGCATCCAGGGAAAGATACCTTGGTTCAAGAAGGCCACTGATGTTCAACATTTCTCTCTCAGCTGGAAGGGCACATGGCGAACATGGCAGCATCTGCTGGCTTTCATGTGGCTCTACCAAAAAGAAACTCTCTCCAAAATGTTTCCTCTTTTAAAGGATCCCAGTAAGCAACTCCACCTTCTGTGGGTGGAGACACACCTCCATGGAAATCATCTAATCAAAAGTTACCACCCACAATTGGGTGAGTCACATCTTCATGGAAACAATAAAAATGCTCCCACACAGCAATATTGAATGAGGATCAAAGGGCATGGCTTTTCTGGGGTCCTCCACAGATTCAGACTGGCACATCTGGAGTTAGAAACTGTCTTACTTTTTACATTTGCACAATTCCATATCACTGCCTATCACCAATTTTTCCTTGAACTATTTACCAGATATGAGAACAAAGTCTCAACACACACACACACACACACACAAAAAAAAATCAGATAAATCATATCCTTTCTCTCTCTGTCTCTCCCTTTCTTTGGGGACTTCTTCCATAGTGTCTTCTGACTTCTGCTCCAAATATGGACTGATTGCACTCTAAGCCTGTGTGCCAGTTTGAAAGTATTAGGCACCTTAGAAAAGCCATGTTTTAATCCTGATCCAATTTTGTGAGAGCGGCCATTTCTTTTAATCCTGATTCAATAGTATAGGGCAGAAACTTTGATTAAATTATCTCCATTGGAAGTGAGATGTGCCCAATTGTGGGTGTGGCTCTTGATTAGATGAAGATGGAACAGCCCATTCGGGGTGAGTCTTGATTAGTTTATTGGAATCATTTAAAAGAGGAAACATTTTGGAGAAAGCTTAGAAATGACAGAAGCCTCAGAGCCAACAGAGACAGCAGACGTAGACGCTTGGAGAACAGTTGCTTCAGAGAACAGAGACACGGGTGTTTGGAGATGCCTGGAGCCCAGCAGATACCACCATGAGGTGTTAAGCAAAGCCAGAACCTGAAGAGAGCAAAGGGAATCCAAGAGATGAAAGCCAACCTTGGAGAATCAATTTGAGGAACCCCTTCAGAGGCTGAAGGCAACAAAGCCCCAGAACAAAGGACCTCCGGATGCAAGCCATGTGACTAACCAACTGACAGAGGTGTTCCTGACCCATAGGCCTTCCATGAATTAAGTTATCTTTCCCTAGATGCCTTAGTTTGGAAAATTTTATAACCTCAAAACTGGAAACTTACAATTTATTAAATTCCCTTTTCTAAAAGTTGCTCCAGTTCTGGTATATCACATTCTGGCAGCTTATAAACTAACATAGCCTGTTACACAGCTATTATTCTCTGCCTTTTTTCACCATCAAAGAGTGAAGTCCATTGCTTCTCTTTTGGTCTGTATTTCTTGTTTCCTTGATCCCATGACTTCCTATGTTTGATTTTATTTCCCCATTTTGGTGGTGCCTATACTCCAATAGCTTCCTAAGAAATGATGCATACAAGATAAAATTTTTGAGATCCTGTTTGAAAATGTCTTTATGCTCCCCTCACTCTTGATTTATCTCAGTTTTTGTTATTGCTGTTGAGGCATCATAAGCCACTGTGAATACTGATTGAGCCTTTCTTTCTGGAAACTTTTAAACTTTTCTTCATCATTTCTTCTTACTATAAGCATGTATTTAATGCATGCTATGCGTCAGGCTCTGTGACAAATTCTGGGGCTACAGTAAGGAAAAAAATAAAAAACACAGATAACCCTCTCCCTCCTGGTAAAGTCAACATCCTGATTAGTGTGGGGAAACATAAAACGAATGTATAAAATAGCTAAACAGTATATCAGATGGTCCTACATACTACGGTAAAAATAAAGCAGTGAAGTGGAAAGGAAGTTCTGTGGGCAAACAGAATTTTAATTGGCTATCTCAGTGAAGACCTTATTGAAGAAGCAATCATGAACAGGCTTAATAGACATGACCAGGCAATTCAATCTGAGAAAGAGTGTTTCAGGCAGATGAAATGCCAAGTGCAAAGGCCAGGAATTAGGTCCATGCATGGTGTACCAAATACCCTTTCCATGCTAACATTCCATAAAAACTTCCTTTGGGATGGGTTGCTTTCAAGTGACTGTGCAGGGTATTGTTAATTTAGAAAACCATGCTGTCTGGTCTAGAAAATGCTTTTTTATATTATTTCTTTTACAATTTCCTCTATGACAGCTTGTCCGTTCTCTTTCAAAATCCTATTCTTTGGAGATTGAAATTCCAGAATTACTCTTCTAAATTTAATTATTTTCTTGCATTTTCCAACTTATTGGTCTGTTTTAGCTCAGTATACAAATACCTGCAATGGATTGACTTAAACAATGTGAATTTATTTAGCTTATGGTATTTGAGGCTAGAAGTCCAAAACTAAGGTGTAAGCAAAGCTATGTTTTCTCCTAGAAGATTGTGGGGCTGTGGGGCTGGCTGCCTGCATCCTCTGTCCTTGGTTTTTCTTTCAGATGGTAATGCACTTAGTGGCGTCTCTTTCTTGGGTTCTTCTGACTCCCAGCTTCTGACTGCTCCGTGTGCCTTTTCTCTTCATCTGACATTCATTCTGCTTATAAAAGACTGCCATGTCACAGATTAAAGCTCAACCAGCTTCAGTTGGCCCCACTTTAACTGACGCAACACCTTGAGAAGGTCTTATTTACAATGGAGCCACAGTCACTGGAAGGCAGAGCAAGATCAAGAACATGACCAAATGGGGTATGCAATTGAATCCACTGCAGGGTCTGAAGTCAGATTTCTGGGATGTCTCCCCAGCTTTATCTTCCAGGGTTTCTGCTGGGCTTTGTGTGTGTGTATGCTGTATGGCAAGGTCACATTTCATTCTTCTTCCATGTTGGTATCCCTTTATTGCAGCACCATTTGTTGAATTTTTGTTTGTTTTGGTTTTTCATTTTTTTTGTTTGTTAGTTTAAGAAGTGCATGGGCCAGGAAGCGAACCCTGGTCTCCTACATGAAGGTGAGAATTCTACCACTGGACTACTCTTGCATCCCCTCTACTGAGCTTTTATTCAAATTGTGTGTGTATGTTCAGAGAGAAACAGAGAATGGAGATGAGAAAGACAGTGCTTGGTTTTAATGTTTGTTTTACATGTAGAGGTTCTTCTCAAATTTCTTGTAATATTTGACTCTCCACCTGTTCTTTCTTATTTATAACTGAGGGACCCAGAGTTTGATTGGATGTCTTATTGCGCATGGGTTGGGTTTGGCAGTTGGCAGGCTTCAGTTTGGTGTGATAAGGTAGTAATTCACATTTTTCTTGAGAAATGACTCTCTAAGAAGACTTGGAGTCTCACCAGTATGCAAATTTTCAATTTGTCCTCTCATTTTAAATGGTTTTATAGCTCAGCCCTAAGTTGTTCCAGAGATCCCTAAGACTAGATCCTACCTGATTCAGTTTCTCCAGAGTGGAAGTACCCAGTCTCCTACAGTGATGACTAGCATAATCACGTGGAAACAGAGGGAAATAATGAATTCATATATGAAGTATCAATCCCTTTCTCTCCTTTGGCCTTATCGTTAATATGTGTGGATGACGAACTCAGACTTGACCCCATATTTCAATATTTTGGCTGTGTGAATTTAATGGGTATAATCTTATTCCCTAAACTGCCAGCAGTTAATTTAGATTGTTATAGGGAAGAGTCCATCCAGTGCCATTTATTCAGTGGATACTCAATTGAAGTTAGTAGACTAGGAGGATATAATGGTCCCTCTGTAAATCTTGAACAATTGGATAATAGAAGCTATTGTTAAAAATTGCAAGATCAATTTTATTCACATTTCATTCAACATGAGGCTGTCATAATATGCTAAAATATTTTGTAGAGAAGTTAGAATGCATGTTGGAAAACCTATAACATAGGCTAGGAAAACTATGCCCATGGATAAAGAAAATTTAAATAATGGTTCCTAAAGAATAGAGGAAACAAACCTATAATCCTCAAACAAAAGCAAAAATATGGAAATATGATCACAATCACTAAAAATGTTCAACAGAAATCATGCGAGTCCTGCACTGTATGCATTTAGTAATTTAGTCTTTCAGTCATTTATTCAAAAAGCATTTGTGTTAGGCTCTGAGTGGTTTATGATATAAACATAAATAAGAAACCCTCAACCAACTAAGTGTAGAAGGGTATGTAGACATGTGTTTGAATATTCAAAATCGAATATGGTAAGACAGGATTGGGGTAAGTGTAAGTGATGAGGGAACATAAAGGTGCAGTGGGGTTGAGCTTCCTAGAGCTGGGCTGTCCCAGTGAAAGACCTCAGTGAGAATCTCCTAAAGGATGAGGACATGTAAGTTTAGACAACTGACTCAAACATAAGATGGCTTAAAGGATAGAAGGGATATGAAGGAGGAGAAGAAAGATGAAATGGAAGAGTTTGGAAATGAATTGGGAGAAGTAAGAGGAGAATAGATCTTTTATACCTTTTATACTTCTAATTTTTATCAATTCAAAGATATTTGAATAATTTTAATAAATCCAAAGCCATCTATTGTAAGAAGCACAATTATTTATGTCTTAGGAAGAAAAGATGCTGCCAAATTAAAAGATGGTACCCCATCAATTTCACAAATCATTCTGGTTTCAAAGTTTTTAAAATGTGTTTCTAGAAGCAAAACAATATGATATGCCAAGAAATTTTACTATATTGTGAAATCTCTGGACAGTTACTAAAGAGTTTTACATAAAGGAGATGTGATAAATATTGCTTTCAAATAATCGCTTTGAATACACTGGAGGATGAACTGTAGTTTTAGCCAATATCAGGAATAGGATAGTAAGGGAGAGGTCTTTTAAATAGGTAAGATATGATGAAAGGAAGGATTTCAGGTTGGGGCCACGGTAACAAAAAAGAAGAGCATTTTTCAGAGAAATACTTTAAAGGTATGATTTATAATTTTACAATGACCCATCTTTCAACTCCAGCACTATGTGAGGAACTGGGTATGCATGTAAATTGATTAATATAAAATATATAATAAAATCAGTAATAGATTTTTATTGGCCAAAGGCATCTAGTATGCTGTAGACATCAGGCAGTCATGTGTACTTCGTGAGCAATATTAGATTTCTGTTGAATTCATTAGGAACAGAAGTCCACATCAGAAAAGCAAAGGAAAGAAACTTAAATAGTTACTAATCTTAGGAGAAGGCACAGAAAGTGGATTTACATACATGACGCCTCAAAACTTTCTAAATTTTTCAAAATCCACCTGTCCTCTGAAAGTCTCACCTATCATTCCATCTGTTTTCTCAGATTTTTCTCTTTTCCCTTTCTCCAAAATGTATAATGCCATCAACACTGCCAGGCCTATACTGGTCTCCATTCCTTTCTCTTTTCAGTTCTTCCTTTTGGATATAATCTAATTGTCCAAAAAATATCTCCAGGCCTTTTAAAACATGCAATGTTATGTCGTTGTGATTTTAATTTGATTTCTCCAAGGCCTAACGACACTGAACATTTTTTCATTTGTTTGGTTACCTTTTCAACGTCTTCTTTGGTGAAGTTTCTATTCACATAGTTTTAATTGAGTTGTCATTATTATTAAGGCGCTTTAAGAGGTCTTTATATATTTGGGACATAGGTCCTTTATTAGATACATGTTTGTAAATATTTTCTTCCAGTCTCTGGCTCATTGTTTCCTTTTCATAATGTTGTATTTTGAGAACAAACGTTTTTAATTTTGATGAAGCCGAA
This sequence comes from Tamandua tetradactyla, assembly GCF_023851605.1. Taxonomy (NCBI): domain Eukaryota; kingdom Metazoa; phylum Chordata; class Mammalia; order Pilosa; family Myrmecophagidae; genus Tamandua; species Tamandua tetradactyla. Next base: position 127,548,894 of record NC_135327.1, on the reverse strand, counting down.
TATTTATTTTAAGGATTTTTATTTTGCCATTATGTCTAGGAAATCTTTGCACAACCCAAGATTGCAAAACTGTTCCATTTTTTTGTAGAAGTTTTATTGTTTTAGCTTTCCTATTTAGGTCCATGATTCATTTAAGTTAAATTCTTTGTGCCGTCTGAGATTAAGGTTCAAGTTCAATTTTCATGTATGGAAAATCAATTGTTCCGGCAAGATTTGTGGAAAGCGATCTATATGCCCCAATGAATTGCCTTGGCAAATTTGTTGAAAATCAATGAACTATAAATGTGAGTTTATTTCTGAGTTCCCTATTCTGTTCCATTGAACTGTGTATTTATTACCAAGTCACACTTTCTTGATTACTGTAGCTTTGTAATAACTTTTGAAATCAGAAGGTATAAGTCTTCCACTTAAGTTCTTATTTTTAAAAATTGTTTTGTCATTCTAAGACTTTGGCATTTGATATAAATTACAGGGTTTGCTTGTAATTTCTAAAAAAAAATTTAATTTGGATTTTTATAGAAATTGCATTGCAACTTGGATTAATTGGGGGACAAATTCTATCCTACCAATATAAATTTTTCCAATCATAAATATGATATATCTCTCTATTTATTTAGGCTTTCTTTAATTTCTTATACTTTAAAGCATATATGTCTTTTATTATCTCTTTTGTTAAAATTTAAATTATTAGGATGCTATTATGAATGAAATGTTTTAGTTTCATTTTATAATTGTTTTTATTAGTTCTTAATATTTCTCTCAAAGTCTTTCCCATCTTGCTTATTAGCTCTTATATTTGTTGTTAGGTTTTGTACAATTTCTTGGATGCCAGTTCATGTCACCTATAAATAAAGACGGTTTTACTTCTTGGCTTCTGAGCTTTACCTTTAACTTCTTTTTATTGCTTTACTACATATGATTCCAGTGCTTTATTACACAGGACTCCAGCGCAGTGTAGAATAATAGTGGTTTAAAGATCTATTCTTACCATATTTCAGATCTTAGGCAGAAAGCATTCCATCACCATTGAGAAAGATGTAAATTACAGAATTTAATATATGCCCTTTATGAGACTGAAGAATTGTTTCTGGTCTTACTTTGTAGAGAGGATGTTTTGTTTTACTTTGTTTTGTTTAAAAATCATGATGGGTTCTATTTTGTCTAATGATTTTTTTGCATCTATTAACATGAACATAAGATTTTGTCCTTTATTCTCTTAATGCGGCAAATTATATTAATTGAAATGTTGATATTAAACCAAGCTTGCATTCCAAGGATAAATCCAAATTGGTCATGATATGCAATCCCTTTTTAAAATTGTGTGGGATTCAGTTTGCTAATATTTTGTTAAGGATTTTTGTTTTTATGTTCATATATATGTTCATACTTGTTGGTTCTCTTTCTTGGGATTTATTTGTGTGGCTTTAGTATCAGGGAAACACTAACTTTATAGAACAAGTGGGAAGTGTTTCTCCTCCACTTTCTGAAAGCATTCTTGTAAGATTGATATATTTCCTCTTTAAGTATTTGATGGCATTTTTGCTATTGAAGCCATTTTTAAATTACTAATTCAAAGTCTTTGCTTGATAAAAGTTTATTCAGATTTTCTATTTCTCCTTGATTCAGTTTTAGTAATTTCTATCTTTGTAAGAATTTGTCCAGTACATGTAAGCTGTCAAACGTGTCAGTCTAAATCGTTCATAATATTTCTTAATAGTTTGATTACCCTAAGATCAGTATTGATATCCCCTATTTGATTTTGTTTTATGGTAATTTGTAATTTCCTTTTTTTTTTTTTTTTTTTGGTAAGTGTAGCTAAAGGTTTATTATGTATTTGTTTATTTAATGTTTTCAAAGAACAACCTTTTGATTTATGTATTTTCCATTTTTTGTTTTATATTTCATTGGTTTCTTATTTCTGCTCTGATGTTTAGTATAGCCATCTTTTTTCTATTTATTTTTTGCATTTAATTTACTCTTTTTTGTTCTCAAAATGTCTTTGACCAATCCTATATACTTAGAGTAACTAAGCAGTGGATTTGAAAAAATAATTTTCTGAGAGAATAATAAAGTTGTGCCAGAATACAAAGATATTTACTTATATGATTTGCCATGAATATAATTCAGAGCAGAAAATAAGTTCACAGTGCATCATTCATGAAATTCTCTTTTGGAAATATTTCATGATCATGAATTGGAGGTTTATCCGTTGATAAGCATTTTAATATAATCATTTTACATTGCAGTTTAAATGCAGGCTCGTGTGCTTGATTTCATTATGTCAGTTATAAAGTCTAAACAGAATCCTCCCCACTGTGAAGGGAGGCTTTGTTTGTGGGGTAGACTAGGAGAAATCTAAGAAACAGAGATAAAATTATTCTAGAGATAAGTAGTTTTACAACTATCCCCATGCATGCCGTAAAAGCCTCAACATGTTATATAATGAAGCATGAATCTTCACATTTGACTCATGAAATTGTTAAGAATAAGGCCATTCTGTTTGTAAAATACTAGATGAATCATGAACTTAACCACAGAGCCATTTCAGAAGAGCACTATAAGAAATTTTAACTCAACTACATAACTTTCTGATTTATACTCTAAGATAAACCCAAAAATAGATACCTAAATAATACAATAACTTAAAATTATGCCTTTTGTTTTGAAATTATTTTTCTGTGGCATCCCCTTTTCCTTTTCTTTTTTGATGCATGGAAAGTGAGTTACCTTAATTTCACATATGAAGAACAACTGAGTATATGGTTCATATTTTTTTTTATCCTAACCCTTCCTCATCTGCTACATAGTTCGTTGATTAAAACCCTTTCAGGGGGTGGGCAACAGTGGCTCAGTGGCAGAGTTCTCACCTGCTGTGCTGGAGACCCTGGTTCGATTCCCTGAGCCTGCGCATGCCGAAAACACACACACACACACACACACACACACACACACACACACACACACAAAACAAGCAAACAAGCAAAAAAGCCTTCCAGGTGTTCTGTAAGTCTGTAATTCCTATAATGACTTTATATTAAGAAAATGAGTTATCTGAAGGTATTTGTGGTATATATTTAAAATTTAGTTATATTCAGTGCCTATCATGGAGTTAGAAGAAAACCCATTTTGGGGGATTGAATCATCTCCCCACCAAAACCAGGTTCAAGTCCGAACCCTGGTACTGTGGTGGTGAACCTTTTGTAAATTGTATCTTTGAAGATTTTAGTAGTTGGGATGAGACCAGACTGAATCAGGGTTGGCCTCAATCCATATAACTGGAGTCTTGTAAGCAAAGGAAATTCAGAAACACTAGTTAAGAAAAACCAAAAGAAAAGATGGATAAATACAGATTGCCATATGATGGAGGATTTCCCAAAAGCCAGCCCCAGAATGCTATGGTTCAGGGCACTTTTTCTTATTTAGTCATCAGCTAAATGAGTGGAACTATTTAACTAATTACTAACATATTCAAGAGCAGTTATGGACTCTAGAAATCAGATAAGGTTTTAATTGTAGATTTAGGAATCTGTATAACCTCTTTGAGGAGTAAATTTTACCTTTTTCATAAGACTTCCAGGAAATTAAATACTAGGATAAAAATTTTCAATGCAGTGCTTAACCCAATAAATGCTACTTCTATAATAAAACTTTTTTTTTATTTGCATGTAATAGAATCCTTACCTTTCTATTTTCTGCAATGGAAATGTCAGTTGTCCAGTTCATCAAATATCATTACATGACATACAAAAAAAATTAAAAGATAGACCAAACTCTTCTTCACTCTACTACAAATTTCTATCTGATGTATAAAGAGAGATATCTGAAGGGTCTGAATCACAAATAATCTCAGATTGTATAATTTCTGTAAGCATTAGCAGGTGTAGAACTATCTTGGGCTCACTTCTCTTTATACCATAACCAAGCCCTTTCCATAGAGTCAAAGTTAAAGTAAACAAAGAAAGATTTCCCAAAAAGTAATGGTGGTCAATACTGGGCTAAAACCATATCTAAAGTCTGCATGACATTTGGGGAGAAAATCAGATAATCTGAAGTTTCCATGTATCATTAAAATGCATTTGAAATTCGATTTTGAAAAAGGTAATGTGAATATAATTGAAAACGCTAATGTGACTATAATTTAAAAGCCAGCGTGTAAGGGATGTCCATTACAAATATGTATTCTGGATCCACATATACAGTTGAGAAACACAATTTAATCACCCAGAATAGTAGCAGTGAACGTCATCTCTTCTTGAGGACAATTGTGAACAGTTACAGGGGTTGAGTGTGTTCTTCAGGAAAAGGCAAACTCTGGTGACTATCTTGATTTGGGTCAAAGGAGGGATTTTTTTGAAGAACAGAATAATTGGCTAAATTGAAATGAAATGTTTATTTTTTTAATCCTTACACAATAACTTAGCCCTTGGAACAAATGATTAGAAACAGGTAAGAAATAAACTGTTTTAAAAACATAAAGATTTAAATATATTTTTAAACAAAGCCGCCTTTAAAAAGTATTTTTCTGAACATTTCATTTGGAAACATGAATCAGTTTTTGAAGCTGGTTTCCCAAGTTTTTGTAGCTTCTCAAATACATACCAAGTTATAATGGATAGCAAATATAATTGCATTTGCCAATTACACAGCAGGTAAATTCTTATTGTTTTTCAGCCTTCAAAATTAATTCAATTCAACTAATGTTTATTTAGCTCCTACCATTTGCAAAGATCTGTCCAAAGTGGTTCAAGAGGAAAATTTGTGTAAGACATGTCTCCAGCCTTCAGGAAACTTGTTCACTGAGGTCCAGCTGTCCAAGTTTCATTTTTAGAACTGATCAAGTCTCAGACAAACTGCAACAGTTGTATGTATTTCAGGTAAGGTGACAAGAAAGGGGAGGTGAGAAGGGCAGGTTCGGTAAGCCAAATATATACATAAATATAATATAGTAAGCCAACACTCATGAGAGTTATACAATTTTTCATGGGGATTGAAAGAAAGAACAGATTAATATGCAATTCACTAAAATACGGCAATGCTCCATTCATTCATATAGAGAGAAGAATTGGTTCTCTCTCAAGATAATTAAAAATAGAACTCTCCAATATATCTGAAGCATATGTGACATTCAAATGGTTACTTGGAATCATTAGAATTTACATTTTATTATATTCATTTCTTGGCGATCTGTAAAGCTGTCAGGATCCTAAACTGTAGTGAGATTTTAAAATTAAACTCATGTGTCTGAAAATAGTGTATGTATTACCATACACAGTTTTAGTCTTATAAAATTTTCTTCTTAGAATTCAGAGTTTGTGCTATTATCTCAGAAAATGAACACGGCTTATATTAGTGAGTTATACTTCATCATGTGTTTTCTTGGAGTTCTGTGAAATGTTCTAATCAGTCATTTTAGAGTCTTGGACACTTGTTACAAGAGTTAAAATACTATTTTCTAATTGATATACTTGTAAAAATGCTAATCTGTTTTTCAGATGTTGCGTGCCAAACCTTAGGAAGGATTTTAACAGTGCTAAATCATGAAGGTAGTATGAAAGAGAAGACAGGATGCCAGACCTGATATCGAAAGCTGTGTTTCCACATCCGATGAGCGGTGGCAATTTGGGAAAGTGAATAACTTTTCCTAGTTTTAGCTCCTCTTCTGAAAGTTGTAAATCACCTTAATAATACCTGCCTCACGTATCCCATAGGGAGAGAATATTTGTGAACATGCTTATAAGAGCTCTAAAAATACGAGGTTGTTTTATGTAAATGTGAATAAAATTTTACTTTATAGCTCAATATTTATATGGAACTTGCAATTTCCAAAATGTGTACTGACATATTTACTTGGTTAGAAGAAAATATGCTCATAGTTTACTCATGACTACTGAAGTAGTCAGAGTAGTTAAAAGAGTGGTCTTTCAGAATGAGAGGACCAAGATTTCAGTCCTGGATCGATCACATTTTAGGTTTGTGATTTCAGGCAAGTCATTTAACTTTATGAATCTCTTTAACCTCCTCAGATATGAAGCGGGGCTCTTGAGATTTCCCCCATCCACCTGAAAAAGTTGATGTGATGATAAGATCAGACAACACATGGTACAGTGCTTTGTAAACTGTCAACTTTCAAACAAAGCTATATTTCATTCTTCGTGGTTTTCTATACAGACCTGTCTCTATGGTGTCCTACTTCTAGACAGGAGTGCAGCGATGGTAACAGTTCAGAAGAGCTGGGGAGAAGTGGTCAGTGGCTTCCAAGCCTGAGTCAGACCTTCAGAATCTAAGGTTCAAAGTGAGGTGTTTTTTTGGGAAACCAGACCAGAGGAAGTACCTGTACTGGACTTTTTCCACCATTTGAATTACTCAGTTCATGACAGTGCTACCAGCACTACACTCCCTGCTATGGGGAAACTACACACCAAAGCACTATGATATGTAATTGCTGCTCTCATGGTACTTACAGTCTAGGTGGATACTTAATAAATAAACACATGAAGGTTGTGATAAGAATAGAGAGTTTCAAACTACTTTGCTGGTTTCACAAAGAATAAGCCACATATTGATAAATATTAAGCTGAGTAAATAGTTGCCTCTTTCACAGAAGGCAGATTCAGAAGAAGCTTCTGTAAATCTTTTCTGTTCTGTAAAATAGACTTAAGTGTGTCTGCCTAGCAAGAGGCAATCAAGTAGAGAAGAGGAGATTCAAGATGCAAGGGCAAATGGGCATGAAGAGAGTGCTGATAATAGCACAAAAGCTTTCGGTAGTCAGAGAGGGATTAGATCAAAGCAGGGCAGGAGAAAAGGAGATTTGGAAAGCATGAAAGGAGGACTCTGATAAAGTGGGCATTAATGAAAAATGCTATAGAAATGAATATTTTGAAGTGGAAAGAAGAAAGACAAATAGACACTATCTTATCATCTTGATTTTAGGAGCCATTTTATGAATACACATATTTAAACCATGAAACTTATCATTTCTCAAACTAAGTGTTGGGATCTATAAGTGGGTCATTACTCATTGGGTTATAAAACTTTGAGTGGGTTGAACTTAGTATGTTTTTAAAATAAAATAGAATAAGACAGGAAATAGTAGAACACATTGTACTTTGTAAGGGTAAGATTTGTTTTGTTGCAGTTAATATATATGTATGAGTATTCTGGGCCATGATAAAATATGGATTTCCTTCTACAACTTATAATAAAAAAGAATTCCCAAAGTTCCTGAACTAAAAAATCTCTATGAACTGAACAATAATATTGTGAAAAAGCAAATAGAGCTTATAAAGAAAGGGGCTGGTAATGGGGATCAAAGCTTAGAAATTGGACCCAGTGGAGTTGCTTGTTGGGAAATGAAGACGCCCTGGTGGCTGCTGAAGGTAGATCTAATTCCTCTTTCCACTTCAAAATATTCATTTCTATAGCATTTTTCATTAATGCCCACTTTATCAGAGTCCTCCTTTCATGCTTTCCAAATCTCCCTTTCTCCTGCTTTGATCTAATCCCTCTCTGACTACCAAACGCTTTTGTTCTATTAGTACTGAGTTTCCAGACTAATGCAGGTAGATTCAATTTTAAACAACTTTCAGTTGTTGAACATTTCTCTCATTGGGACTCAAATTTGCCTTCCTGGAATGTCCTCCTATAATATCTACGGTTTTTTTGGAGCCAAACCATGATCTATTTACCTCTCTGCAATAAAGACTTTTCTGCAGTTGAAAACAGCTATTGTCACTTGGGTCCGTTTGGATTTTTAAGGGCTAAAACAGAGAGCTATAGAAGCCCAACACTGGTAAGGGCAGATGTGAGACATTAGCCAGAGCATTAAACATGGTAAGGGATTGGTCTGTGCAGGACCAATTCAAGTGAATCTCAGGAAGCCCAAAGTATATCGGATAGCTCTGCAGATCAGCAGAAGCCAGAATCTGGCATAAATGCAAATCATGGAATGAAATATAAACCACAGTATTATTACCTGAACCATCCCCTCCCTCTCTTTCTGAAGAGGAGTGTTGCCTTGAGAGAAGGCCTGGTAGCCCCGAGGTCATGAGCAGGACCCTCTCATGTCCTTTCTTCAGCTCTTCCTCACATCATGGTTTCCAGTCCTACCCATGTCTTCCCAACAGCATAGCAATTCTTAAGAATAGGGAGTTGACAATAGATTTTATTTATTGCATGGTACTAATAATTTAGATTTCTGGTTAAACTCTGAAAGTATGTTGAGATGCAAGCTGTCTGTGATAGATCCATTTTAGATGCAGAAGCTCTGTGTTAGTTTGTTAGCTGCCAAAACGTGATGTACCAGAACTGGAAAGACCTTTAAAAGGAGGAATTTAGTAAGTTACAAGTTTACAGTTCTAAGGCCATCAGAATGTCCAAATTAAGGCATCAAGGGAAGATACCTTAAATCCAAAGAAGTTTGAGGTTTCTCCCAGCTGGAAAAGCACCTGTTGATCTGCTAGCTTTCTCTCCAGGCTTCTTCAGTGGCTTCCCCAGGGCCCTGTCTGTTCTGGTGGCGCTAAAGCATTTTCCAAAATGGTTTCCTCTTAAAGGACTTCAGTAAGCAACCCTTACTTGAATGGGTGGAGACACATCTCCATGGAAACCATCTAATCAAAAATTACCACCCACAGTTGGATGGGTCACATCTCCGTGGGAACAATCAAAAAGCTCCCACCCAGCAATATTGAATGAGGATTGAAGGACATGGCATTTCTTGGGTACATAATAGCTTCAAACTAACACAGTCTTCTATACACAAACCAGCTTATTTATATTTTTAAATACATGGACATTTGGAATAGATGTTTTATTTTTACTTGTATGCAATTTTTAACAATGTGGGGTTTATATCTATATGTGAAATGTAATCGATTAATGTTTTGTTCCAGCAATTCTCAAAATTGTATTGAAAATATTCTATTTCATTGATATCATTTTCATTACACATGATTTCTTCTTATTCAATGAGTGTTTAATGTTGGAAAAGCGCATTCTCACACCAGTAAGAGGTATCTAAACTCTGTTAAAATAAATATGTCATCCTTGTGACTGTAAATTAGTGATTAAATGTGGGGGAAACAATTCTTTAATTGTAAATATTGAAATGAAATATTCTGGTTTCTAATTGCTAAGTATGTCTAAAAGAGAAGCATGACTTTTTTTTTCAGACAATGCCTTACAAATCATCATATGCAAACCATCAGTTTGTAGATAGAAAATGGAAACCTATAGATGTTTAATAATTTTCAAAAATAATTTTGCTAGTTAGTTATGACAGAAACTCACCTTTACTTCTAGTTTGACTGTATCCTTTAGCTCCCTCCAATTTTTGTGAGCTAATTTTGAGGTATATTTGGAAGGGATGTTTCTATCAAATTCCCTTGTGGTTATGTGAGTTTGGCCTGTGATTGTTCATACAAACCAAAGGTGAAGTGAAAGGCCTTTCTCGTCTCTTCTTTTTCTGTGAAAAGTGTGTGTTATGTGCCTCTGGCATAAATCTTATAGCTCTTTTAAAAAACCATCGTTATATATTTGGCAATGTATCTCACCTTTTCCTAAATAACCTCTGCTATTTATGACATAGAATTCAATTCTCTCCTCACTGACCTCGTGCTTGATTTATAATTGACGTATTTCTTATCGTATTTTCTTAGATTCTTATTCTGTACATCTCAATTGCTCTTTTTTGTTCCTTTGCCTTGAAGTTTTTTCCACTTTCCTATTCTTCTCACTTGGTTCTCTACTCAGAATATTAATATTAAACTATAATCACAACCCTGAGGGCGGAGCATAATTTCTTGCTGAGCTTTTAAAATGTTCCTATTTCATCCTAATCAATAAATTATTTTATCCTCTGGGTTTATGATAGGCCTTTCAGAATTCTAAAATATGCTTGGTTGATTGTTTTAAAGACCAGATAGGCTCACCTCATTTTAGCCCATTTCTAGTTATGCTTTATTTGATTTAGCTTTTAATTACTATTCCAAACTTCACAGAATCTATAGCAGATGCTGTCTGTGCCCCACCCTCATTCATTCCTTAGACCTTTCAGTCTTTCCCCCATTCTCTATGGGAGATGCATCTGTTCTTGTTTTTCTTCCTGAAACCTTAGAGAGCCATTGTCTTAACTGTGCAGAAGAGATACGAGGCTGTACTTAACACCTGCCTGCCCCCAGAGAACCAACCAGAGAACTTTGCAGAGTACAAATACCTCAGTTCCCTTTCCCCATAGACGGAGAATTCTGAGGTATGGGTTTATCCCATTGCACAGCACGTGCCCCAGCGATGGAGCTTCAGTTGTTCACTGTGATAGCTGATTTAGTAACACACCTTTACTGCCAACTTCTCTTCTCTGTATCACTTTCCCCCCGCTACCTGTCAGTATTTCCCGGCCCTCCCAAATACGCTAGTTGCCCTCAGATCCTCGTTTGCTTCGCTGATATTCTTGGAGTGATATTCTGTCATTTATAAAGTAGCAAAAACTCCTAAGTTTTGGGAGAGTTAAATAAATGCACAGATCCTGACTTAGAACATAGATATGATTTCATCTACTTAAAACGAACATTGTCTTGTAGTGTTGAATACTCTCTCACAGATAGAACTTGGTTTCTCTTGTTGCTCAGTAGGCTTAGCTATTGAGTAGATTGCTGGTGGGCTCAATTTGTGTTCAAGATTTGAAGGTTGCATATAAAGAGTTCATATATTTCAGTGTCCTTGACACCTGTGGTTCCATCGCCAGTCATATCTTCATGTAGTGAGACTAGTCTTTTTTGTGTGTGTGTGGTCCTATTTTAATCACTACAAACACCATAGAGAGTGATAATGCTCTAAGAAAGGCTATTAACAAAGGTATGTTCTTTTTCTTCTATTCTCTTTTCCCTAGAGGAACAATATGCTATGATCTTTGACACTTCCCATGGGCTACCCTTTATTACACTACCTCCTACCATCCTGCAGAACTCAATTTACATATCTTCTCCAAAGCCTGTTTTGATCATCTCAAGCTCTTTGGTTACTTTTACTGCATACTACTATACTTCCCAATATTATCCTTATCAGAGCAAATAAGCTGCTGAGTTAAGTTCCTGTTTATTCCATTGGAAAGGTCCTAACTAAATGGACTGGCTTATTTTTTATTGCAATTAGAGCACCTAGCACAGTGCATGGCACTGTAATTGATATTTAGTTGTTAGGTGAATGAATTAAATGTATGAGTATTATTGGAAATAGGTTCATTATTGTTAGGTCTTGAAGTTATTGCCAGGTTTTCACTGAATTTATATAGTTGCAGATATTTACTACTCCCACTGGCTCAAATGGACAAAGGTAAATACCTGTTTTTTAGCTTAACCCTACTTGTACTGTATTCCTGTTTTCAATATGTGGCTGATGCTAACTTGCTGTGATTATGAGATTGTTAATTTATGACTGTATTTTACTTGAGATTTCTTTAGATTATCTCATGCACCATAAACAAATTTACCAAAATTAGGACAATTTAAAATAATACAATATTTGAATTTAATTTGATTCAATTCCTGTTTAAGTGGAATCAAAGAAAACTAAATATTGAAATACATACCATTTTCAAATTTTATGACATAAAATTGCATTTAATTGTTTCATTTTATGTTTATGATATTTTTGCTTATTTTATAATGTAATAATCTTCTAAATATTTGAACATGGAGATAAGTAATTTGATAAAGGTTTAAATAATTTTCTTTACTTGCCCATTAACTAACTCTGTGTATCATAGCAGTGCTGCAGGGGCAAAAATTAAATTATCAAATACCACTGAACACAGTCTAGTGATTGCTTTTGTCTTAAGGCAACACATTTCAGTTTTAAATGTCAATTTATACTTTAGTTTAAATTCACAACTTTATGAAGACTGTGAGGTTTATTAAGAAATGCTGTACCAAACTCACTGGGGACGTACGTTTTTGTGTGGCAAGGAAAGCAAATAAATGAGCAGTTTCAATAAATGGAAACAGTATGTTTGGAAAATGAGTTTATTTTAACCATTACTATCTAAAAAAATACATCCATCAACAGAGCTGTGGTTCCTTTAAATGTAATGGTGGGCCAAAGATGAGGGAAGCTTGTCATTAAATGTCAGATACAGAAGATAACATTTGCCACTTTTTCAAGAGAATGCTAATTAACATATAAATGAGTAATTTAATCCTATTTAAATTGGAAAAATCCCATGGGACAGTTAATTTCACAGTTGTTAGTGAGGGCCAAGTCATTGCAAGATGATTCTTAGTATTTATTATATAAGAAATTACAGAAACACATTATCAGACTTTCGTATTTAGAACAGAAGGAATGACAACCCTGCCTGGCAGAGAAAATTTTATTATTGTGTTTGCGCAGCTACTGTTTTCATTCTTCCAGGGGAGTAGAGACAAAAGCGTCCAAACCTATAAACTATGGATGTTTGGGATGGGGTGGGGGTGGGGGGTCCTATAAAAGAAGCGTGGAATAGGGATATTGTAGTCCTGTTCTGGAATCCACTGGTGAGCCACTAAGCTTTGAGGAAATTAAGGTATCATGTTTAGCCTAAACACTGAGCATTTGACCTGAATCCTGTTCCAGGTCAGACACAAAAGCTAGGTCTGCCCTGGTCTCCTTAGCCTTTGGGTCCTTGCAGCAATATTTCTCCTGACCAAGTCTCTTGGTATGCTGATGTTGGCCAGAATCACCTTCTTAGGCCTAAAAGAAAGAGAAAAGCTGAGATGCTAGAGAGCACTACGGTGTCAGTCTGCCTCTCAGGTTTTGATTTCTACTTGTCTGCTGGTTCCAGTGTTCTGGAATACCGACCTGGTCAGATATTACTTTAACAAGTATTATTTTCAACACATAGTTTTATGCCCTTATGTTATATTCCACAAATTTTGGGTCCACTCTATAATTCCAGTTGAGCAAGGCCTGCTTATACTACAATTTATGGAATTTCACTTGGGAGTGAGCACAGTGCCTTGAAATCAGCATTCTTCCTTGAATACTAAGTATAACCGAAGGATGGCTATAATTCACCAAGATCCTTTGTGGAAATAGGGAAGGGTGTGTGAGTGGGAGCTATTTTTCATGAATTCTCACCCTAGGATATACTTCCAAAACCCAAGAACTGGAAAGGACATATTGGTATAGCTGAGAAAATCCACAATTTAATAATTAATTTGTTTATTTGGTAACATCAGACTCCTATTTGATAAGAATTATACAAAGAACTGGTAATAAAAAGAAATTTAATTAATGTTCTCTGTTAATAGAGTTCAAAGTTAAACAATTAACTCTATAGGGAAGAAATTAACATCTGCTCCAGTATATAGGGTAATGAACTATTTTTTTGGGGGGGGGGGGGTAATGGACTGTTTTAGAAAAGATGAAAGTAGCACACCAGAGTACATGTGCACAAATTGTCACATGTATTCATACATGACACATACATACCCTAGAACCTCTTAATAGACTCCAGGTTAAAGAGACTTATATTACTGTAAACCTACTGTATGTCAATTTTTAAGGTATTGAACTTTTCCAAAATATGTTATGTTATTTAATCCCAGCAACTGAACTACAAAGTATATTCTATTTGTTGCCATTTTACAAGTGAGAAAACTGAAAGAAATTAATTTTTGCAATTGTATTTATTAAATAAATATCAATTGAGGTCAGTTACTTACCATGCCCTTAGTCAACACAGACAATACTGACACAGATTAAAATTATGGCCACTCCCTTCATGAATCTTACAGTCTGATAGAGAATACAGGCATTAATTAAGCAATTATATGAGTGATAAAGAACATATTTGAATAGTCTAAAAGATTTATATTTGCATGAGTGGATGAAATAAGACTAGGAAGATATTGTGGTATCCTTGATGAAAGTTCCTGGTATCTTATTTACACTAGGATAGTGGTAGAGGACAAGGAGAGAGGTGGTCATACTAAGGATTTCCTTCAAGATGAAATCTATAGGAAAAGATAGGAGTTAACAGATGGCCACTAGATCTCCTGATAGGAAGTTGTTTTAGTTTCCTACGCTGTTCAAAGCAAATACATTGAAAATGGTTTGGCATAAGTAATGGGAATTTATTCACTCAGTTTTGAGGCCAGGAAAATGTCCAAATCAAGACATCACCAAGGTGATCTTTCTTCCTGAAGACTGGCTGCTGGTGATTCTGAGCTCTTCTGTCACATGCAAAGCATACAGCAGCCTCTGTTTAGTCTCACCCTTTTCTTCTACTTGTTGATTTCAGATTCTTGCTTTCCTGGCTTTCTCTTTATGTCTGCATTCAATCTCTTATAAAGGATTAAGATCCCTCCTGGGCCATGTCTTAATTGAAGTCGCCTCATCAAAAGATCCTAGTTAGGACTGGTTTATACCCACAGGAAGGGATTGAATTTGAAAACATGATTTTTTCTTGGGTAAATACAGCTTCAAATCACCACAGCACTATTGCCAAGATAGGGGTCTTTGGGGAAATGAAAAGCTTTCTGTGAGTGTGGGAAGCTGGAGACAATGAGGTTAGGTTTTGACATAATGATCTAGAAGTGAGACATTCTGCATGCATCTGCTGAATTAATAGTTAAAGAGGCAGTCTGCATCTCAAGAGAGGGCTTCCACATCCAGCTGTGCAGTCATGCATCTCAGAACCGAAGGCAGCACTATTTCACATGAGAGCCATTTAACGGCAATCCCAGACCCAGGCACAGTTCAAAACTTGTGTGGACATATATTATGACTCCTAGATAGAGAGGTCAGGATATCTGGGAGCCACTGGCTTCTATCTAAAAGGTTGCATAAAGTCACCCAGGAGAAACAATTGAGAGAGAAGAGAGCCTATCACTAATCTCTGAGGAGCCCCAACATTTTAAGTTTGGGTAAAGGAGGAAAAATATTTAGATGGGTCAACCAGAGTGGATGGAGAAACACCACCTTTACTATAGGCAGAAAGTTATTTCATGCAAAATGAAAGGTTCATGAATGTCATATGCTGAAGAGAGAGAGAGCTGGGATTCAAATCAACTTCTGATCTTAAGAAAACCATTCTTCCCCTCCATAAATGCATATAAATATATTCAGTAGCTTCAAGTCTGGCACTCAGGCATGTCATATGGTGGGCTAACACTTTAAAGCTTTCAAAGCAGTCTCTGAAATGTCATGCTCCCTTTTAACAGCCTGAGAAAACAATTATTTTGTTCTCAAGTAAGAGCAACGAACAAAAGCCAAAAGGCAGTCTTTTTATATGAATGAAATAATTTGAAAGGAAAATTGTCAACTTTCCTCACAACCCTTTATATGTTAAAATAAACTAATAGGAGGATGTTAAGAAGGAATCTTTATAAGAAGAGAATCTCTCGATGACAATCAACAGACAAAGCTCTGCTGGGGAGTAGCTGGGAGGTTTCCAAATCAATAATATCTATGAACTTCAGTTCCTCATCAGGAAATGAGGTAGTTGCACTAGATTTCCAAATTCCCTTTTAATTCCAACTGTAATTTCATAAATGGAGCTTAAATTTGTGTCCCTTAAATGCATTTATAATTAACAACCAAGGGCAGATTAGACTGTATTAACCTGGTGCCTATATTGGTTGAACTGATCAGTCCTAACTAAAAAGTAAGTTAAAGGGTTGTCATTATTTTCACATGCACACATACATCTTAAAATATTTGCCTTGCTTTTTAACAGTTCTGTTGATGTAATTTGTCATTCAGGCATGGCATGAATGGAAAGAGACACAGATTATGAAATTCAAGTCACCCATTTTTGTAAATTGTATTCCTGTTAAAATATGCTGTCTTTCTTAGATGATTTGGAAGTTTTCTGTTGTTCTTTATCTTTATTGTATAGATTTGATGATCGTAGGTGAAATCTGCTAGCTGTATGTGTGTGTGTTTACAGAAAAATCATGCATAGAATAGAGTTCCCATATACCACCCTATTATTAACAACTTGCATTAATGTGGTACACGTTTTGTAATTCATGAAAGAACTTTCATAATTGTATTAACTATAGTCATTATCTATAATATGATTCACTGTGTTCTGCAATTCTGTTATTCTCATTTTTTAATTTTTATTCTAGTAACATATGTACAAGCTGAAATTAACCCTTTAAGACACATTCACACATATAATCCAGTGCTGTTAATTTGCCAGCTGTATATTTTGTTATTAAGACTATAACAATTATTTTCCAGGAGAAAATTATATTTTTCAATCATATTGGGAGCCTCAGTTATCAGGACATTATATGAGAGAAAATGCTTATTTCTATTTTAACCAATACTGAGAAGAATGTTTGGGAATTGTGTCAGCTGGCATTGCAGAAGTACAAAATACAATCTGGTAACTTTTCCCCATTTGACATCAGTCTTCTAATGTGAACACCTGGTCTTTTGCAAAATTATTTGCTAATTAATGAAAAGAAGTGCTCTCATTACTTTTGATACTGTAGAAATAGGCCCTTGTGATTAAACTTAAACATGTAGCTACAACATAAATGAGATCAGGCTGTGACAGATGAGAAAATTAATCATTTGAGGAGAGCTAAACATTTTTGAATAACAAATGGAAACAATTTATTGGCACTTTAGAAAACACAGAAATAATAGGGCTGTTCTCCAGGTGTATATAACATAAAAGTACAAGACACTGGCATACAGGTGGGTTTGTCAGTTTTAGCAAATTGAATTCAGGGATGCTGTACTGGTTAGAAATTTTTGTGTACCCCAGAAAAGCCATGTTCTTTATTCTTGATCCAATATTGTTGGGTGGGATCTTTTGATTAAGTGATCTCCATAGAGATGTGATCAATCCAATTGTAACTGGAACCTTTTAATTAGGTGGTTTTCATGGAGCTGTGTCTCCACCCATTCAAGGTGGGTTGCTTGCTGAAGTCCTTTAAAAAGGAACCATTTTGGAAAAAGCTTCAGAGACTTTGGAGATGCAGAAAGAAAATACCCCTGGAAACCATTTGAAATGGAAGCCAGGAGAGAAAGGTAGCAGACATCACCATGTGCCTTCCCAGCTGACAGAGAAACCCTGAGTGTCACTGGCCCTTTCTTCACTCAAGATATCTTTCTCTGGATGCCTTTGTTTGGACATTTTTATGGCCTTAAAACTGTAAACTTGTGACTTAATAAATTCCCTTTATAAAAGCAAACCCACTTCTGATATATTGCATTTCCAGCAACATTGACAAACCAAAATAGATGCTTAACCATATTTGAATTTCAAATAACCAACCAACAAATACTTTTTCATATAGAATGTCCCAAATATTACATTGGGCATGCTTATAGTAAAAACAAATATTCATTGTCCATCTGAAATTCAAATGCAACTGAGCACCCTGTATTTTATCTTGTAAACTTACCTACTGGGTAAGGATGTCATATGAATTTTTAAAAGACTGATTATTCTAGTAATCAGACTATCCTGCAATTAGGGAAACATAAAGAAAGCAAGGAATATTTCTAAGATATTTTCCAGAAAAGCTTCGAATGTAATTTTAGCCATTATGTTAAGTTAAAGGAGGATGAAGTGGAGGACACAGTTTTAGTTTAAACATTAATTTTCTATTGCTGCTAAATATTCAATATGCATTTATTTTGGAGCAAAAATTGACATGGTAAACATGGTGGATATAAGCCAATGATCAATACTTCAAAAGCAAATTTATCCAATATAAAATATCAGGTCAGCTTTTCCTAACATGTAAATTGGAAATGTTTACATTTTAGCTAATCTTGACATATGTATTATATAATATATTCAGAGGAAGGGATAGCAGCTCCTCTTTTCCCATTCTTAGTTTTATTCCTTCTATGTTTTCACTTTTTTTAGATGTGGTTCAAAGTAGAGCAGAGGCAATAATATTGTCTGTTCAGACCATTAAATTATGTAGCCAATATAAATGTAGCACAAGTCTTCACATTTACACTGCCCTCTTCAACATTGTAAAGCTGAGGTATTCAGCAGCTGTGGAGTTTGAAGTGATGTATATGATCTCCCCAAATTTGCTGTATGTCTTGTGATTAGAAGATTCACAATGTACTGCTCTCAATTATGAAGATTATCATATATAAGATGTTTGAAATTTAATAATGCAAAGAAAATCTGCTAAGTGCTTTGCAAATACTTCCTACCTCAATATTACATGGTACTCATTCAGTGATAGAATTCTTGCTTATCATGCGGGAGACCCAGGTTCAATTCCCCGTCCACGCATGTCAAACAAACAAGCAAAAAACAAAAATCCAACAAATGGTGCTGCAATAGCAAGATACTCATGAAAAAATAATGAAATGTGACCCCACCACACAGCAGGACAAAATGTGAAGAAAGAAATAACCCTGAGTTGAAAGCAAGGATCAACCATGATCTTCAACTGAAGAATTCCATGGAATCCTAGAGATGTCTACTTTTTTATTTAACAAGTTCATGAGGATGGGAGACAAAAGATAAAGATTAGGGCCTTGTGGAATCTAAGAAGATAAAGCTGGGAGATTGTTTTACAACACCAATATCAGGGTATATACAATTAACTTGTCACAAATTATGAACTAAAAATATTGCAAAGAAACTTATTCATCATGCCTTGGTGTCAGGTGGAGGGGGAACATATCACCCCCCAAGAATTAATTTTAAAGTCTTCCTCAACAAGATATGCAATGTAATTCACAATTTTTATGATTGGAAAAACCTCAGATTTTATTTACTATCTAAATTCTCTCAGTCAACTTGAAGATGGAAATGTAAATTTTCTCTAGAGGAGAATGACAACTAAAACCTTGACCTCAAGTAATACCCAAGTTAAAGATTCAAGGAAAATAATCCAGTCGAGGATAAAAGTTACAAAGTGCAACAGGCAAAAAGGAAGAAAGACAAACACTGGAATCAAACCAAGAAAGACATTAAGATACCAACAGTAAACTTAAGGATGATTAGGGTGCTTTGCTGTTTTATAATGAATAAGCAGCTTGAAAATAAAAGCAAGATAAAAGAGACACAAGAATATTTAGAAAATAACCAAAATAAACGTCTGGAAATTTTTTAAAAATCGTATAAATAAAATTAAAGAGAAAATAAAAAAAAAACTTCAACTAATGATCAGCCATGGCTAAAAAGAGAATTAGAAAATAAAGACTCAAATAAATTATCCAGAATTCAACACAATGACTTTTGTCTGGAAAATATGAAAAAAGAGATGAGATATGGAAGATATACCTGTCTAAAGTGTAGCTAATTGGAATTGCAGAGAGAATTATCTTACGTAATGTCTATATATAAGCAATAACTGAGAATTTTATTGCAAAAATCAATTACTCAGAACTAGGATCGGGAAAATGAAATTCACATGTAAAGTCATCACCCTGGGGAAGAGAGAGAGAGAGAGAATAGAAGCAAGCAGAGGAAAATAACATTATCAAATTGACAAACAGTTGATTACTCTGAAGAATAGAGGACAAAAGACAATAGAGATTTCTCATAAATGTGGTGAAAAGAAATTTCCAACTGGAATTATAGATGCAATTATATTATCTTTGAAAAATATGGGCCAAATGAAGGCATTTTCAGGGTAAAAAGAAAAAAAAAAATTGAGGAACCTCATTCCTATTAAGATGGTTGAGTAACACACTTC
Source organism: Tamandua tetradactyla (assembly GCF_023851605.1). Lineage (NCBI taxonomy): Eukaryota > Metazoa > Chordata > Mammalia > Pilosa > Myrmecophagidae > Tamandua > Tamandua tetradactyla. The sequence goes on along the minus strand of NC_135327.1, from coordinate 127,529,227 downwards.
AGGACTTCATCCCCCAACAGAAGCTTTGAACAACCAGCAAGAACTGGTAGAACCATTTTTCTCAGGGCTCCAGAAAACAGTTAAAAGACTGCAGGAACAGGGTGAGTGCTGAATCAAGAAAAAGTCTCTTAAAAGCTGTAGGTTCCTAGTACCTGGACTGGTCCCTCCCCCCGTCTCTACCCTTCACTGGTTGGCAGCGGCAGCTGTGCATTCCCAGTGTGGGTCCCTGGTTCAGCTCCAGAGGGGCAGAGTGCTGCTCTTTCACATGCTGGGACATGGATGTATGGCCCAATCCATCTGGTAGTTGCCTGAGGGGTTTGCTGTCCCAGAACTTGTCTTGCCTATAGAAGGCAGCTCAGAGAGCTCTCTGATAGAGCATCGTGGGAATGCACTCAAGCTGTGCTGCTTGGTGCAAGATATTGCTGACTGTGGGATGTACAGTGCAGTGCCCAGACTGTGAGGAAACTGTTACCTAGGGAAGAGGAGATATTTGGAACTGTGTAAATGGGAGAATTCCTAAGGCCCCAGACAAGTCTTAGCTCAGAAAGGATCATTGAGGCCTCTATGCTTGGGCCTGGAGCTAGCATCATACAACCCATTGAATGGAGAAGTCCTGAAGGAAATCACTCCCACTAGTCAGTCTGCAAAGACTGGGACCCACGTGGTTTTCTTCCTTTTTTAATTTTGCTAGCTCGTGAAAACTGTCATAGCACACTAGCTGGATGTAAGCTTAAGAAACAAATACCAAAGAGTCTAAATGTCAGCAATAACACAATAAAATGCCAAAATGTCCAGGTTTCAACAAAAGTTTACAAAACATAAAGACACAGGAAGCGATGTCCCAGACAAAGGAGAAAATTAAAATATTAGAAACCATCACGAGGAGGTTTCCTGGGATATACCAAGAAAGACTTTTACAGAATGATCCAAAATGCTCAAAGAGCTAAAAGGAAAGCATGGATACAGAACTAAAGGAAATCAGGGAAATGTAGGATGAATACCAACAGACTATCAATTGAGAGATGGAAATTATGAGAAGCAGCCAAAAAGACCTGAAGACCACATAACAGACACTAAAAATTCCCTAGAGGGTTCAGTAGCAGGTGGAAAAGAATCAGTGAACTTGAAGATCAGTCAATTGAAATCATCTGGTCTGGTCTGAGGAGGAAGGAATGAAGAAACGTGAAGAGAACCTGAGGAACCTGTGGGGAACAATTGAGGTTACCAAGATACTCACTGTGGTAGTCCCAGAAGGAGAAGAGAGAAAATATTCAAGACAATGAAGGCTTAGCTTCCCAAACTTAATGAATGACATGAATATACACATCCACGATACTCAACAAACTCCAAATAGGATACATCCTAAATTGTGGCAAATAGAATGTCAAATGCCAAAGATAAAGAGAGAATTCTGAAAGCCACAAGAAGGAAGCAACATGTCACATACAAGGTAGCTTCAATAAAATTAAGTGGTGTTTCTCATCAGAATCTTTGGAGTAGAAGGGTAAATACACTACTAGTTTAGAGTCCATGCTAAAGTACCTAAGATAACCATTAAAAGAATAAGATGTAAAGACTGTAACTGTTTAGATAGTAGAAGGGATTAAAATAGCCAGTCTCTAATCACAATGAAATTAAATTAGAAATCAATAATTATAACTTTTTATTAGAAATCTTTAAATGCATGAGAATTTTTTTAAAATCACCTCTAAATTCTAAAAAATCAACAAAAGCATCTGACTCAATCATGGCAATCAGGGAAAATCTGTTAATAACCGAATAAATACAAGAGTGTATTTTAAAGCAAGTAGGCTTCAGCTAAAGTGGTACCTGAAGGTAAATTTTTAGTCATAAGAGCTTATTTAGAACAGAAGTAAAACTACAAGTCAATAAATTAAGCATTCACCTTAAAAAATTAAATTTAAAAAGGGAATAATTCAAATAAAGTAGATACAAGGAAATAAAGGCAATGTAAAAAGAAATAAAAAGTGCAACAGAAGTGATCATCAGAGCCAAAAAAAGAAGGCTATAAAGTAATAAAATACATACTTTGGAAGACTATTAAAATGCACCAAATAATACACTATTTGAAAGACAAAGTAGACATGACTAGAGTGGCACTGATATTATACAGCTAGTAAAAAAGTTATCTAATCTGAAAATTTAAATGAAATAAATAAATTGATATAAGAACTCAACTTAAAAAAAACTGACTCAAAAGGAAATAGTAAACCTGAATGGTTCTATCGCCATCAGAATAATTTAAATAACATTTTAAAATGCTCACACTGTAGCAGGTTCAGGTGGTTTCAAAGGCAAGTGTCTTTTTCAGATAATCCCAATATTACACAATCTCGTCTAGACAACGTTAAATGGAATAGCTGACAACAAAAACAGGAGAGTACAGAAACAATATGAAAAGGGCAAATATAGGCCATAATCATTCATGAACAGATACAAAAATGCAAAATAAATTATTAGCAATTATATCTAGCAATTTATAAAGTAAACCTAGATAACACACTCGAAGATGCATTTATCGCAAAATTGAAAAGCTCGTTTGTTCCTGTAAAATAGATTAATGTGATTCACCTCATTTTTCTTATAGCTGATGAAGGGAAACAATTTTAAAATATTCAATATCCATCAGGATAAAAACCATTAGGAAACTAAAAATAGAAGGGAACTTCCTTAACATAGCTAATTATTTTTACAAAAATACCATGAGCATATTAATGGTATATTCTGAAAACACTCCCTTAAAATGAGGAAAAAGGAGTAAGTCAGTGGCTCCTGTAATCACAGTTTCTATTTAACATTATAAGAAGGTCCTTGCTAGTGCAGTGAGGCAAGGAAAGAAAAGTACAAAAGCTGGAAAGCAAGAAACAGTGCTATTATTATAAATAGATAAAATAATTGTTAATGTAGAACACACAAAAGAAAAATTTGATTAATATTTAGAATGAACAAACATTCATTCATGCTCCTGCATAAATATCAATATTCAAATGTTGACTGCATTTCAACCCAACAGTAAAAATCAGCTGGAGAATGTAATTAAATTATTGGTGACAATTAAAACAACATAAAAAATACAAAATACCTAGTAATTAAATAGGAAAAGTTGAGCATGCTCTATAGGAGAAAGAGTATATAAAATTCTATTCACAATTATTAAAAGAAACCTTAATAAGTGGAAAGAAACAGCTTTTTGGATAGAACATTTCAGTGATAGAAATGTGTCAATACTCTCTCAACTTAAAATGCTCCTCGAAAAACCCTAAAAACAAAACAATTTTCTGTAGAATGTGGAAAGTCAATTCTATATAAAAGAGTAAAGTACCCTACACAGCAAACACACTATTAAAGAAGAAAAAGTAAGGAGGAGAACTTGCCTTTTAAGCATCATGTTTTATTAAACACTACAGTAATTAAGACAGAGTGCTATTGATGAAGAGATACACAAGTAAACAAATGGAATTAAATGGTAAGCCCAGTAACTGTCTCATTCCTGAATGTAAATTGATTTATAGAAGAGTGGACATTGCAAGTTAGTGAAGAAAAAAGAGAGTATTCAATAAATAACACAAAGGACAACTTTATTTGAAAAATAGAATGAAATTGGATTCCTACCTCACATTCTACACTCCACACTCTGGATTAAAGACATATGCCTAGCTACAGGAATGTATATTTATAACTGGGATGAGAATTAACTTTTTAAATCTATTCACAAAAACCCATAGTCTATGCTCTTGTAAAGTTTATTTATATAGCAGAGAAGCCAAGCCTATCTATGGTTATGGCTAAGAGTTACTTCCAGAGGACCTCTTTTGTTGCTCAGATGTGGCCTCTCTCTCTCTTTCTAAGCACAACTCTACAAGTAAAATCCTTACTCCTAACTCCTAAGTGGGACATGACATCTGGGGGTGAAAGTCTCCCTTGCAACATGGGACGTGAGTCCCAGGGATGAGCTTAGCCTGACACCATGGGATTGACAATGCATTTCTGACCAAAAGGGGGGAAAGAATTGTTATAAATCATGTTTCAATGACTGAGAGTTTAAATACAATCAAGAGGCTTCATCGATATTGAAATAGATATCACTATTTATCATGGTTTCCTAAACCCCAATCAAAACCATTTTTGACAACCCTAAAGAACACCTAGGGCTTTATCTGAGAGTCTACAAAGTTTCCATGCACTATGATTACTAGAAACCTACAAACTCCAGATATGTTCCTAGGCCAGATAAATCCTGAAACCCAAAGAGGTTCTATCCTCTTTTTCATACTATTGACAGACCTTTCCAACATGAAAAAGTTAGAATGGGCATAACCCAAATACCCCAAAGACTGGGGTATAATAAAAGTTGCCTTTTTAAATTTAATTTTATTAAGGTGAAAGCTTAATTTATTGACTTTCAGTTTTACTTCTGTTCTAAATAAGCTCTTATGACTAAAAATTTACCTTCAGGTACCACTTTAGCTGAAGCCTACTTGCTTTAAAATACACTTTAAAAAACCAAAGGAGAAGTTGGAGTTATAAACAGAGAAGATGGGATTTAATAAATGAGTTGGATTGCAGAATAATCATTGATATTTCTTTTAGTCTCCAGTGTGTTGGAGCAGCCAGAAGGAAAAATTAAAATTGTGGAACTGTAAACCAGACCAAACTCTGAACTCTGTTCTATAACTAATATTGCAGTGTGCTTTGAAATGTATTGCTTTTTTGTATATATGTTATTTTTCACAAAAAGAAAAAAAAGACACCATGAAAAAAAATAACCTACAGCCTAAAGGAAAAGATTGATTTAATAATGTTAGAAAAAAATTAAGATCTAAAATTGGGTTTATCAAAAGACATTATACAGACAGGGAGAAAACAAGTAATATACTGGTAAAAAATGCTTCTAGTATTTACAACTGGCAGAGAATTAATATTCAGAATACAAATCAATAAGACAGGGTAACCAATAAAAATGAGTAAAAGATATGAATGAATAGGCATTTAGCAGAGGAGGAAATATAAATGGCTCATAAACTTAAAATAAGATGTGTAAAACTTAATAGTAATCAGGCAATTTCTAATTAAAACCCAAATGTAGCTACCGGCTTGTAAAAGTCAAAAATTTGTTGGGAGAAATATAAATGATGAAAACCACTTTGCAGTTTTGACTAAAAATAATTTATCATGGATATGCTTTGTGACAAAGCAAATCCATTCCAGGTGTATAGATTCGATAAACTCCTGCGCATATGCCTAAATAGAGACACTTACAAAGGTATATTCTTATCAACATAGTTTATAATAGCAGGAGGTTGGAAACAACCTAAAAAGCCTTCAAAAGTGACTGTCACAATGAACTGAATCATATTTATATAGCGAAATACTATACAGCATTCAAAATAAGCTATCACCGCCACATCCAGACGGATGAATCTCACACACATAATGTTCTAGTTTGCTAGCTGCTGGAATGCAATATACCAGAAACGGAATGGCTTTTAAAAAGGGAAATTTAATGAGTTGCTAGTCTACAGTTCTAAGGCCGAGAAAATGTCCCGATTAAAACAAGTCTAAAGAAATGTCCAATCAAAGGCATCTAGGGAAAGATACCTTGGTTCAAGAAGGCCGATGAAGTTCAGGGTCTCTCTCTCAAGTGAGAAGGCACATGGCGAACACAGTCAGGGCTTCTCTCTCGGCTGGAAGGGCACATGGCGAATACGGCATCATCTGCTAGCTTACTCTCCTGGCTTCCTGTTTCATGAAGCTCCCCGGGAGGCGTTTTCCTTCTTCTTCTCCAAAGGTTGCTGGCTCATGGACTCTCTGCATCTCATGGCTACATCGTTCTGCTCTCTCTGAATCTCTTTCTCCAAAATGTTTCTTCTTTTATAGGATTCCAGTAAACCAATCAAGACCCATTCAAATGGGTGGAGACATGTCATCCCCTAATCCAGTTTAACAACCATTCTTGACTAAATCACATCAACCAGGGAGATGATCTCATTACAGTTTCAAATATACAGTATTGAATAGAGATTATTCTACCTTTATGAAATGGGATTTATATTAAAACATGGCTTTTCTTAGGGGGCATGTATCCTTTCAAACCAGCACACATAATATTGATGAAATTGTTTCACAGGAAAATGTATGGGGCGTGATTCCGTTGGCACAAAGTTACAAAAGACCAACAACATAGTTGTTAGGCAGAACTCCTTCCCCCATGATGTGACCATCCCCTAGCAAATATTCCAAGAAGCTTCCCCAACCATAATTTCCAGGAAACCCATGGAACCCACCCCAGCCCACCCCAGCCCATCCGTTGGTCAGTGACTCCTCTTGCCCTCCAGCAGTTCCAGCTCCTGCAGCTGTGATCTTGTGATAAGCTCCCCTTAACCAACGTCTGCCCTCTGGCAGTTACAACCCTGCATGACTATGGCGGGGTTAAAATTTAAACCCTGCGGATGAAGAGCTATGAACTCCCTGCTTAGACTTAGCTTCTAAACTGAGCAGTGAATACCTGCCAATTTCCTGCGCCCAAGCTAGACAATGCAAACCCACCACCTCCTTTTCCCTACTTCCTGCCAACCACCCTATATAAACAGTGCCTCTCCCCCTGCTCGGGGCTGTCCCATGTCAGGCTTCAGCCCACCTGCACACACCCTCACAATAAGGCTCCTTTGATCAAGTTTAGTCTCTTCTCCCTTTTGCTCAAAAAACCTATCAATAGTGTCAAAGGATACATATACAGATGGTGAAATTATAATGAAAATCAAGAGACTGACCTATATAGGCTTCGGTATTGTAGTTTCCTTTGGAAGAAAGGGTGTGGTTGGGTTAAAAAAAAGTCTTTGATAGTGCCAGCAGTTAGCCACATTCATTTTCTTAAATCTGTGGTAATTATGTAGGTTTGGGGGAACTTATCCCCAACAAAAGAAATGTTTGGGTCTCAACTGCTGGTTCTGTGAGTGTGAAGCCATTTGTAAGCAGTGCCTTTGAAGATTTTATGAGTTAAGATGTGCTCAGTCTCAGTGAGAGTGGGCCTCAATTCCACATGGCTGAAGTCCTTAGATGCAGAGGAAAATAGACCTGGAAGGAGAAGCCATAGGGAGCAACCAGAAGCTGGAAGTCAATGGGACCAGAAAGAGAAGTGAGAAGATGCTGCCATGTGCATTGCAATATGATAGAAAAGCCAAGAACCAAGGATCACTGGCAGCCAGCCCTGGGATGCCACTATCTTAGGGAGAAAACACCACTTTGCTGACGCCTTGATTTTGCACTTCTGATCTCAAATCTGTCATCTAATAAATTTCCACTGTTTAAGCCAACCCTTTGTATGGTATTTGTTTTAGCAGTTATGAAACTAACACTTAAAAAATTATTATTCTCTAAATTTCATGTGTTTAATACACTTTTAATTCATGGTAAGTTCAGAATTAAAACTTTTAAAAAGAGCATATTACATGGAACTTAAAATGGCTTTGTCGATCAGGTGATTGCATTAGACAAGTTACTGCTACTGACTGTGTGTTAGTACTCTATAAAATGGTTCATTAAAGAACAAGTTGTAGGATGGTTTCTTTTCATCAACTGTGCTGTTCAATTAAAAACACACATAATATACTGAAATAAGAGGGTGGATTCTTTCTTGAAACAGAAGAAGTTTCCTTTTATTACAGAGTAAACTAAAACTAGTATGATGTCATGAAAGAAGTTATAGAATATCCTTTTATGAATTCTTATAAAATGTGCCTCAAATTTAGGAGATGTTTCTAAATGTTATATTTCCATGTCATGGTGGAAAGAATATGTGAAAAAAGAATCTCAATAATAGAGTTAATGTTTTGATTTTGCTTGACGAACCTAATCTTCGAATCCTACTTTCATCGTCCATCAGATATTATATGAAATATTGTACAAATATTTACATGAAATTATACTAAAAGCAATCCCTTTTACTTATGAAAGGAGTTACTACCCTTCATCTTTAATCACTTTTTTTCCCAGTGTGATGCTCTACCCATTTGCATGCGCTTCATATAGACCTCAATTTTTGTAAATTCACTCCATCCAAATTTGCCAACCTTCAACAATAATCAATCAAAATATACATATTAGGATCTTGCTAATGTATGATGAAAATTTAGCTATGCTATTGAAATTATGTGTAATATTAGCATCATAGCTTAATTAATTTTGACTACATATTTAAATTATTAAAAAAATGTTTTGGAAACACCAGATAGGTTGAATAAATAGTTATTCCACAGACAGAGCAGTGGTCTTTGGAACTGGAGAATCATATAGATGAAAATATCTAGAAATTATACAGATGTATTTACAATAAGGTGTGGTATTCAATTGCTTGGTCATTTAAATCCTGTGTTAATTGCAATGCTCTCATATTTATGTTTCTGTTAATCAAGTGCAATTTTTCTTTTGAAAATACAAGTCTTGTTTTGACAAAACACCTCTTTGTAACCTGAATATTAATGAAAGGTGCTTTAGGAAATATTTTAAAAGAAAGAAAAACATTGTTAATTACCCAAAAACACAGCATCCTTTCTTCCTTATCAAACTTGTTGATTAGTATAGAAACGTAAAAAGTAAAAGTAAAAAATTAGGTTGTGTTGTGTCAATTTGTCCTCAATCTGAGACTGACAGATACTATTTGGATTAATATTCCTAAAATATAATGTATATATTTACACTATTTAGGCACTTCAAGGATAAAAAAAAACTAGTTAAAGAGTTGGAAGCTATTTCCCTTCTATACTTCCCCTCAAGCAAATATTAGATATCTATTGTATGCAAACTATAAAAGTATTTAAAATTAGTGGAAAGGAATAAACAAGAAACAAAAGTACCTTAAAAGTACCTTGGTATGTGTTGGAATATAAGAAAGATAGGTGTTGGTGTATGCATGTATAAGTGGTCAAATCTTAGAGAAGAAAACTTCCTGTGAAAATCTTATCTGAGATGAGTCTAAAATAATGAGTAAATCTTCTATAGGTATAAATAGTCACTTAACCTTCTAAGAATCAATTTCTCTACTATAAATATTCACATGAAGTTATACTAAAAGTAATCCTCTTTACTCATGAAAGGAGTCACTACCCTTCGTCTTTAACAAAGATGCCACTGAAAGATGCCACTGAAAGCTAACAGTGCCAGTTTTCTCCACATTGACAAAGACTAATCTTCTCTCATTATTTCGCTTGACCTCACCTCGGCATTTGATTCTGCTGCCCGCAGCTTGGGGCTAAGTCTCCCAAGTTTCTTCTGAATGTCTAACTGTCCCATCCTGATCTTACTTATAGGCTCTCCCACTGCTGCCCCTTAAATGTTAAGAGTAATATCCAAGGTTCTGCCTTTGGCCCTTTGCTCCTCCCACATTACTAAGTTCTAGGTGACTGTCCACACCCATGATTTCATCTGTATTTATATACCAGGAACTGCCAAATAAAGCCCAGAATGTCCAGCTTCTACCTGCCTTTCTCCACTAGGATGTTCCAAGACATTTCACACTTTAACCTTTATCTTTGCTACCCTCCCCCCAATTCCAAACTGTTGCTCTGTCTCTTGTTTTAATGAGCATTTTCCCCCCTTCAAACTCTCACACAAGAGAACCCTGACAGCATCCAGAATCCCTTTGGATGCCCTCCCATGACACAATCATTGTACTTGATTTAAGCAATTATTTTATTCTAGTGCATACAATAGATGTGAAAAGAGATATAAGATGATAAATAGGTTTCATTGGAAGCACATGTCCTATTGATTTTTAGGGCTGCCTAGAGCAGCAAGTTGAGAAGAGTAATGAGGTCATCCCCAAGCCACAAGAAAGATTGTTGATGTATGGATGAAATGTTGAGGGCTGGAATGAGCCGCAGCAGTTGGCCCTAATAGGTATCTCGACCAGGAAGGCAGGAGGAGACCAACCCTCAATTGAAGGAACTTTATTGTGTGGCTATGCGCAAGTGGGCTGATTGGGTGGGAAATAAGGAGAGGGAGGCAGTGGGTTTTCTGCATCTAGCTTGGGAGTGGGACGTTTGCAAGTGATTATTGGTCGGTTTAGAAGCAGGGGTGCCGGTGGAGGTGGGGTGCTACATTGGGAGTTGGCAACCCTTCATTGGCAGGATTAAAAATTAAAGGTCGCTGTAGTCATGCAGGATAGTAACCACGGAGGGCAGATGTCTTATAAGGGGAGCTTATCACAAGATTGCAGATGCTGTGGACTGAAACTGCAGGAATGCGGATGTTGAATAAGGGAGGTTATAGCAGGAATGCAGCTGCCAGAGAGGGATGCAAGGACGTTCATGCAACTACAGTGTGGGCTGGGGCAGGTTTAGTTTTGCAGTGGGGGAGTTTCCTGGAATGCTTACTAAGGGTTGGTTACTTCAAGAGGAACGGGGTTCTGCTTAATAGGCCCTGTACTTATTATCCATGATCCTAGATTATAAAAGTCACACTCTAAATTGACATGCACATGTTTGTGATTGGTGATAAATAATATAATAAATCAATGGAAAATGCAAAAAAGGAAAAATAGGCAGTGGGAATGTTGCTAGATTCAGCTTCCTGGCTTCTTGGCCATGCCTAAGAACGAATTCAAGTGCACAGCAGCATGACATAGAGTAAGCAGGCAGAAAATATACTGAGAACACATACAGGGGCATGCAAGCCCTCTCACTAATACACAGGTGAGAGAAGCGAGAGGCCCTACATGTTGGGGCTATTTGCTTTTATTGCTTAGCTTCACTTACTGCTTCTCCCTCTTTCTTATTTGAGGCTCTTCCTCCTACCCTCCCTTCTCACCAGGGCTGTGCTTGGTGGTAGAAAGTGCACTTGGGTAGGTCGGTTAGGTCCACCCTGCTCCATAAATAGAGCTGCTTTGGCTCCAGGTGCTGTTTGTTGCTGTTGTTCTCAGAGATGTCTTCCTTCTTGAGGAAGAAGGAGGAAGACTGCTTATTAGAATTTGCCCTTTGCTCAGAAAAGCCACTGCCCTAATTCTAACCCATGTCAGGAGCAACATCAACAAAATAAAGAGAGAAGTGGATTTGAGAGGATGCTAAGGATTAGCTAGTCACTTAATTTGCATAGAGTTTAAATTTGCATTCCAATGTAGTGGATAAGAGAAAAGTTTGGAATTCAGGTTAGGCCCAGGTAGGTAAAAGGTCATTCAGGCCAAATTAAACAATCTGTACTTAAATGAATAGGAAAAGATAGTGGAAATGTTTCCCTTTTTATATTGCTGGAATTTTGTTTCACTCTATTTAAATTGCTGAAACCTAAGCTTCTCTTGCAGAGTAATTTTGAATTAAATGATACTTTTTTTAATATTTATGTTTTTTTTTTTTTTTTTTTTTTTTTTTTTTTTGGAAAGACAGAGAGAAGGAAGGAAGGATAGAAGGAAGGAAGGAAGGAAGAAAGGGAAACATTTTTAAACATTTTCTTGTTTTATTGTATTCTGTTTCTCCGTTTTTGTTACATGGGCTGGGGCCGGGAATCGAACCGAGGTCCTCCGGCATAGCAGGCAAGCACTTTGCCCGCTGAGCCACCGCGGCCCGCCCAATATTTATGTTTTTATTAATTTTTTAAAAATATAACAACAAACAAAAAACATTCTTAACATATGATCATTCAGTTCTACATATATAATCAGTAATTCACAATATCATCACATAGTTGCATATTCGTCATCATGATCATTTCTTAGAACATTTGCATTTAATTCCATATGTTTTACTCATCTGTTGATAAGGTGGATAAAAGGAGCATCAGACACAAAGTTTTCACAATCACACAGTCACATTGTGAAAACTATATCATTATACAATCATCTTTAAAAAACATGGCTACTAGAGCACAGCTCTGCATTTTCAGGCAGTTCCCTCCAGCCTCTCCATCACACCTTAACTAACAAGGTGATATCTATTTAATACGTAAGAATAACCTCCAGGGTAAACTCTTGACTCTGTTTGGAATCTCTCAGTCATTGACACTTTATTCTGTCTCATTTCACTCTTCCCCCTTTTGGTTGAGAAGGTTTTCTCAATCTCTTGATGTTGAGTCTCAGCTCATTCTAGGATTTCTGTCCCCCGTTGCCAGGAAGGTCCACACCCCTGGGAATCATGTCTCACGTAGACAGGGGGAGGGTAGTGAGTTTGTTTATTGTGTTGGCTGGAGAAAGAGGCCACATCTGAGCAATAGAAGAGGTTCTCTTGGGGGTGACTCTTAGGCCTAATTTTAAGCAGGCTTGACCTATCCTTTGTGGGGTTAAGTTTTATATGAACAAACCCCAAGATTGGGTGCTCAGCCTATTGCTTTGGTTGTCCCCATTGCTTGTGAGAAAGGGGGAAAATTCAACTTCCCTAAGTGGAGAATTCTTGAAATGATACACTCTTAAACCAAAATAATTATGCTAAGTAAATAGAAAGATTTCGTGAAAATACAGATTTTCTCTACCTTAATTAAGAAGTAGGAGTAGGCATAGTAAGATCCTTTCTTTGTGCAGTTACCATCTGTTTGTTCCTTGACCCCTGGCAATGGTTCCGTGCAGAGACTAATACCTGCCCTTTCATGAGGACTTCATAGTAAGTGCCAACATTGCAATCATTTTAGGCAGAGGCCTCTGGTCATGTCACTTCACAGCAGACATTTCGGCTAATGGAAGAAGTGCTAGTATTATGGATTCTCTCAGCCGTGAGGACACGTAATTGATGCAAGTACTCTACTATGGTCTGAGCTTATATTTTCCCTTCTGCTATTTGTCAGAAAATTTGAGGTTTGCAAATGGATCCTTGAAGATGTCATTCAGGGTTTTCACTGACCTTTGGGGCAGGCCATTTCTATTCTTCTTCTGGGCGAATTGCCTATTTGTCTTTAACGAGCCATCAGAATAGCTGCTCTAACACCTCTGCTGTTACTATTTCTGATATTACCAGTCTAGCACCAAGGTTGACTTATTTTTTCTCTTTTCCTATCCTCAGATGGTTAGGAAAAAGAACTGCTCTTTGCAATAAAGGGCATATTTACATTTCAGAATCTTGAGCGGCCGCACTGCCAGATGTTAACATACATTATAAATAATAAGGGATCCCAAATGTCCGAGTAGCACTGATTATAAATAAGTGGACTTCAGAAAGAACAATGGGAGGGCAACATTCCAATGATCCTTTCCAGGTAAAAAGATTTTGAATAAATAACCTTTCCTTTCTCTGAAACCAAAGTGGCAAATACAGTTCAAGTAATTCCAAATTTCCTCTTGCCATGAATTGTCTTCCCACAGAAGTTATCCTAACATTGATCTCCCATTAATTTAAAAGCAAGCTCTATTTTCATTTTGAGGAATCAGACCCTGTACTTCATTTTTCACTTTATCCACACAACCTTTCTCATTGCGTTTCCCTTTTTTTTGGTTCTAAAATTACTAGTACTGCAAGAAGTCGAGTTGTCATCAAATATAGCATTAAAAAAATACTTCTTACTCTTTTTCAGGAAATAAAAAAGATAAGAAAACAGCGCTAAAAACTTAGTAATACTATCCAATGTGAGGGTGTGTGTGTTTGTGTGTTTAGGGGTGTATGGGCAGTGCAAAGACCTTTGCAGAACTGCAATAGCATATTCGAAGTGATATCAATATCTTGTGAATCAATTAGTCCCTGGTAGGGCAATTACAATAGATCTATGCTAATAAACTGGGCAAATTACTGGAACAGGGACTTTCCCACAGAATTGAGGCATTGAATGCCTAGTGTGCCTAGTCATCTGGGTATTTAAACCCTCAGCGACCTTGATTTGAATCCTATCACATAACTTTTCCTGTTGTTTCAAATAGATATTTGTTTGACCTTCCCCAGACTGAGAAATGTCTCTACTTCTTTTCCTGGTTATACTTCCCACTTGCTGGTGATTGCACCCACCCTCATAATTTTCTTGATTCCAAATGGCAAATCAAAAACTATAAATAAATGTGGAAATTTATTTCTTCATAAATTTGAAATACCAAAGAAAGAGCTAGATTTAGATATGATTTGATACCATCTTTCTTTCATCTCTTCATTCTACTTCTCTTTATGTGTTGGTCAAACTTCCTATCACCAAAAAAGGTCTAATTACACATGGGAGTTGTAGTGGCACAGAGAGCATCAAACTTTATTCCTTCAAACTCATCACTGCAGTAAAGAGAGGACTTTTGGTTTTTCAGAGGCAACCAATGTGTCCAGAACCACACAAAATGGGTCGTGGGGAAAAAGTAATTTTCCAATAGAAGAATGCATCTTGTCCTAGTTTGCTAGCTGTTGGAATGCAATATACCAGAAAGGAACAGTTTTTAAAATGGGGAATTTAATAAGTTGCAAGTTTACGGTTCTAAGGCCAAGAAAATGTCCCAATTAAAGCAAGTCTATAAAAATGTCCAAATTAAAGCACCAATAACAGGTGGCCTTCACTCAAGAAAGGCCCATGAAGTTCAGGGTTTCTTTCTCAACTGGAAAGGCACATGGTGAACATGGGATGTGTGCTAGCTTTCTCTCCAGGCTGCTTCTTTCATGAAGCTCCCCCAGAGGCACATTCTTTCATCTCCAAGGATCTCTGTCTGCGTGGGCTCTCTTGATTCTCATGGCTCTAAAAGGGACTCTCTCCAAAATGTTTCCTCTTTTTAAGGGTTTAAGTAAACTAACCAAGATCCACCCAGAATGGGTGGAGTCACATCTCCCTCTAATACCCACAATTGGTTGAGTCACATCTCTGTGGAGATAATTTAATCAAGTTTCCAGCCTACAGGACTGAATAGGGATTAAAAGAAAAGCTGCCTCCACAAAAATGGGATTCGGATTAAAACAAGATTTTTCTAGGGTACGTGAATCCTTTCAAACTGGCTCACATCTCTATTAGAAAAGGAGGTTAGGAATGCCAAATATACAAACAATAGTAGTCCCATAAATACTTTAATTTCTTGACCTCCCTATGTCAATTCTTATTTAATTATTCCTTTACTGAAATGACCTTTTTTCTCTCTCTTTGGTCTTCTAAACCCTACCCACATTTCAACCTGCTCTTCTATTCATCTTACTGCAATGGATCTTTTAACCCCGAATCAATTGAAAGTACCCCTCCTAAGTTTATTAAGGACATGATCCTTCCTGAAATTGCTAACTGCTTTTCTCCCTTCAAAGTTGTGGTAGATTGAAGCTGTATGCACCCAGAAAAACATGCTCTTAAATCTAATCCATTCGTGTGGGTGTGACCCCATTGTAGGTAAGACTTTGATAAGGTTAGTTCAGTTAGTTAAGGCCTAGGCCAATAAGGATGTGTGTAAATCTTATTACTGGAGTCCTTTATAAGCAAAATGAAATTCAGAACCAAAGAGAGAGTCTCAGAGGAAAAGCCAGAAGCTGAAATCAATGGAACCTGAAAGAGAAGGGATGGACCAGGGGATGCTACCATGTGCCTTGACACGTGATAAACTAAGGCCCATGGATCACCAGCAGAGAGCCCCAGAACACTGCAGTCTGAGGAGAAAGCATCACCTAGATGATGCCTTGATTTGGAATTTATAATAAATAAAATAAGAAGTTAGTAAATCCCAACTGTGTTTGCTTGAGCAGCCTAGGAAACTAGAACAATACTCAACCTCATTGATTTTGGCATTGTTCAAGATTGCTTCCTTCTCAAACCTGTCTCCTTGCTCAAGTTTTATAATACATCTCTATCCTGAGTAATATAACTTGTCCCTCCTTTTGGATTCTGTTCCTTTGTAACTCTTCTGCTCACTAACTAAATTTTCCCTAGAGCTCTGTTCTTTTAATTCTATATGCATTCTCCCTTTGTGTCTGATTTGTTGCTTGTAACTTTGATTATTTCACTTGTCACTATGGGAAAATTCTGTATCTTTGCCTCACATTTTATCCTGAAATACAAACCTGTATTTGCACCAACCTATCAAAGGCAGAAAATAATATATATATATATTTTTAATCAGGATTTTTATAATAACTCCCAAATTTCCTTCTCTTTCTATGTTTCTATCCTATCCAATGACTTTATCAAAATCTCAGTTAAATGACCTAGGGAGGTCAGGGTCAATAAGGGCATCTCCCTTAGCCACACATTCAATGTGTCAGCAAATCCTATCACGTCCATCTCTTAGACTTCACTTGCGTCCATTCTCTCCTTTCTCTTCATATTGCTGAAAACAATAATAATTTCCTTAAAATAATCCAACAGCCTCCTAACATGTTTCCAGTTTCTAGTCCCCACAGCCACTTCCATGAAGCAGGCACAATGCTGTCTAATTTATTTTTCTACTAGACACGTTTGTCTTGTAGAAAATCTAAAGTCTTTGAAAATTTTCAATGATTCCCTTTTGCTTATAGGATAAAGTTAGCATCAAATTCTCCAACTGTCTTTTCTTTAATAGTACTACAACTGCAAATTTTATATTTCAGCCACCTTGAAGGATTGGCCTTCCTTCCAACATGTCATGCTTAGTTTCCTCATTGTTAAAACAAATACCATGCAATGGGTTGGCATAAACAGTAATCTATTTGCTCATGGTTTTGAGACTAGGAAAAATTCAAATCAAGTCCTCACTAAGGGGATGCATTCTTCCCAGAGATGGGAATTCTGGGGCTGCCTTAGTCCTGGGATCTTTTGTCACATGGCAATGTATATGGTGGCCTTTCTTGCCTTACATTTCTCTTCCAGGTTCCTTTGACCTTCAGCTTCTTGCTTCCCTAGCTTTCTATCTGTCTCAATTTCATTCTGATTACAAAAGTCTCTTCTAACAAGATTAAGACCCATGTGAGTTGGACCACACCTTGAAGGAACCACACCAAAAGTTCCTACTTACAGTGGGTTCACACCCACGGAAATGGATTAAGTTTAAGCGCCTGTTTTTCAGGGGTACAGATGTCCAAACCACCACAATGTCTCTGCAATCTCTTCTCACGCTACTCCTTCTGCCAGGAACCTCCTTCCCCACTGAAATCAAATACAGTCTCCTAGGATATAGGACCTAGAAAAGTATCTGGCACATAAAAGATACTCAGTTAACATATGATGAATGTAAGAATGAATGAATTAGATAGTATTTAGTTTATCTTCAGTTTCATATTTTTAAAATTGGGCTAATAATTCATGCCTGAGTATTTCACAGGCAAAATCAAGGAGGTTTTGTCAAAATTGATTAAAATATATTAATTAAAATGTATGTTTTAATGAATCTAATGTAGTGCATTTGTGCCTATAAATACAAATAAAACAAGAAACAGAAGATTTAATATATCCATCTATGGTATAAGTATTGGAGAGGTATTCGTAATAGCTCTAATTCTCAATAAAGGTAATTGAAGGTGAAGGCAGGGCTAAAAACAGCAGATCCTTTCTCAGAGTATGATATTTCAATACATTCCACAAAGTAACTTTGGGTTTTGTGGCTATTGCTCTATGTTCTATCACTTCTTAAAATGATCCTTTGAACTTTATTTGTAGCACAGCAACTCTCTGTGAAGTGTATAGGGAAAAAATAAATGCTTTCATCTTCATCTCTCTCCATCTCTTAGATTTATTGTTGGAAAGTCATTTTTTGAAAGAAATATTGTATATACCCACTGCCATCAGATCAAGAAAACCAAACAAGCATTTAATTAACTCTCTCAGATAAAGCATTGGAAAGGCTAACTCAAATTCTGTTTATCTACTTCCCAGATTTTGAACAAATGTTCCATTTATACTGCCTTCCTGTTTCCTGATAGTGTTTGTGAAACAGAGAGAAACAAAAAGTATTACACTGATTCTCAAATGCTTGTGTAACTGCAGGTTTAAAAATAAACAGTTCTTTCTCCTGATTCTAAAAATTGTTCTAACTGATAGAAAGATGACTACTCAGCTGCATGCACTCAGAAATAAACTTAGTCAATTTTTATAACAACCCTTACCACTGTGTACCATAAGAATGCACAGTCCTATGTGTAGTTTTGAGACTATTTTACTGACACCAGAGTTTAAAAGAAATATTCAGCTTCAAAGGATAGACTTAAGCAGTGACCTCATGCCACTCACTACAAAGAGTCAATGTTAGGCAATAGGGCCATCCAAATGGAAATCTTGCCAAGTCTAATGAACAGAAAGTCTCTTTTCATTTTGTCAAAGAATAATTTCATTGGATTTCTAATGACATCTCCTGGGTGACAGATGAAAGGCAAGTGTAAATGTCTAGGTGGGGCTGTTGGCTAGAACTTGCATTTTATTACAATTAATTTTCAACTTAAAATTATTTAAGATTTGTAAAGTTCTAATTCGACATTAGAATTTGTCCGCTTTTAACCAACTTATAATTATTTACTACCAGAAGCTCTTGTAATAATTTTCTCTGTCTGATATTTCCCATTTGCAAAGTATTATGTAATTAAGCTGACGACTGAACAAAATGAAATTTTATTATTTCTGGAATATTTTTCCTGTTCATGAAACTCCCTTTTAAGTTTCGTCTTGATACTGAGAAACATTTCAGGGACTCAAATGCTCATTGTTTTATTGATGTGTAATTATTAGGGTGGTGGTTTTAAATTTTCTTCAGATATTCATTTTAATTCTCATTTCCTAAATCATTGATATTTCTAATAACTAAAACCTCAAAAGAAGAAATGAACAAAATACGGACATCTCTCTAAGGGATGGTAAAAATGACTTTTATGTTTTAAGAGTCACTATTTTATTGTACTAATAAGGTTACTTTTATTCTCAATAAGACATTTTCCTTTTCTCAAATCAGTGGCCAGTTTCTGCACCTTCTAGTCTAGACAGAGGCTTTCCAAATCGATGTACAGTTTTTAGAGCGCAGTCATACTGAAAGACAACACCAATGCGCTCTCCCCCTCTGATAAATGCCTAATTCACGTCCTTTCCTCTTACTAAAATCTCCAACACTATCTTTTCAATCTTCACTCTTACATGATGATGTTTTTCCTATTCTTGAAAAAAAAGAGGCACTCTTAGAAGAGAAATTCCACAAACTCCTAGCACCACACAACTCACCTGTCTGCTGCTTCTGTGCTCATCTTTTTGCCTTTAAGCCAATTCTTATGAAGAATTCTGCACATCCATCTAAAACTGTCAAATCCTCCATTTGCATTCCTTCCCCTCTTACCTACACACCTACTCAATGTTTTCCTTCCAGGACACCCCTCTACTTTGATTTTCCTCTACTGACCACTCTTTTTTGCTTTTTTGCTTGTGGACACTTCTCAACTCCCAGTCTCTAATTTGCACACCACAGGGCTCAAGCCATGCACTCACCTCTCTTCTATCTTTACTTACTCACTGGGTGATTTGCTCTGGCCTCATGGAGAAAGAGATACTAGACAACTCCCAAGTTTATGACTATAAACTGACTCTCTCTAGTCTACATTTGTACATAAATTAACAGACTGACATCTTCATTTGGTTGTCCAACAGCCATTTCAAAATTAAAAAGTCAAGCCTTACTCTTGAACTTTCTCCACAGAAACCTACTTTCTTGGGTCTTTCCCATCCTAGAAAATATAAAGTCTGTTCTTTCAGGTTCTCAGGCCCCAAATTACTACCTCTTTTCTTTTTCTCTCACGATACATCAAATCAAGAAAACAGGCCATAACTAACTTTCAAAACATAGGAATCTCTTCCCACCTTGTTTTTAATACCCCGGCCTTGTCTGGATTACTACAACAGCCATATAACCAGTGGTCCTGCTTCTGCCCTTGCCCATCCCCCATTCAGTATATTCCTTTAACACTAGCCAAGCCATTCTTTTCATTGAATCAAAACCCTCCAATGTTTCTCCATCTCACTCAAAGTAAATCTTCTCTCAACCTGGAATGTTCTCCCAGACATCTATACAGCTAATTCCACTATTTATTTCAGACCTCCAATCAATTCCGGCATTCTCAAAAGGGTCTTTCTTCCTTACCTATTAAATTTACAACCTCTCCCTCTGTCATGTCATATCTTCTAATCCTACTTTATTATTTTTGCCACAGTTCTTATCTGTTCTGCTATAAATTTTATTAATTAACTTTTTTGTTTTCTGCCTTCAAGAAAGTAAGCTCTATGAGGATAGAGATTAGTCTCTGTTCTTTTTTACTAATTTGTTATCAGCACCTAAAAAATTTCTCCATACCTAAAAAATGTCTCCAGACCATACATTC
Organism: Tamandua tetradactyla; assembly: GCF_023851605.1. NCBI lineage: Eukaryota > Metazoa > Chordata > Mammalia > Pilosa > Myrmecophagidae > Tamandua > Tamandua tetradactyla. Next base: position 127,509,032 of record NC_135327.1, on the reverse strand, counting down.
TAAAAGTGGCACAATGTGGAGTCATGTAAGTAACTGGTTTACAAAAAAAGACTGTCTGCATATACAACAATGCAATGTATATAGTTTGAGTTTTATACTATACTAGATACAAGATATCAGAAATCATAAGCTATATGTGTTTTTTACAGGGAAACTCACTAAATAATAAACACCAACTTAATTTCAAATTCACAACACAATATGTTTTTTTGAGACTATAATATCGTTGAACATTCTAAGATAAAGATATATAGTAAACGTTAATTTATGCATGTTTCAAAAGAAATTTAAACATTTGTGGCAATCAGAATAAATAAAAAAATTGGTCCACTCTTTATTATAATTGATATTGAGGCTCTTTGAAAAGGTGATAATCATGATACTTCTTTAATGGGACTTTTGACCAGATTTAAATTTATTTAGAATTTTGTTGTCATTTAAATATTTGGAAAATAGGCAATTTTAAAGTTTATCATGCATTTGTGCTTAGTGTGCATCAGGTTTTACAACCCCTTAGAGCTTTTATATCACTTCAGTCTGCCAAATGATGTAGGCAGCAGTGAAATATATGTTCACAAAAATTGTATTCATAAATTGTTTGTTTTTTCCTTCTTTTGGAAAAAGATTAGCCTTGTATTTTAGTGTATTTGTTTGTGTTGGTGGTGTGTATCCTGAATTTGCTTGAATAGACCATGCAGAAATGTGTGCTCAAATAATACAACAAACTTTACACAGTAATCAAATTTAATTGACTTTTCCATTTTAGAAGCCCCTATATATTAGCACCAATAATTGATTCAATACTTGTGAGTATATTTTACTTAATAATATCTGGTGTTAAGGTCCACCATCAAAGAAATTTAGTGGAGATATTTTTAGAAATGTACTTTACATTTTAATGTCTGTGACATAAAGTTTAATCTTGATTCTATCGTTAATGTTTCGTAGTAAACTTCGAATATATCATGACCATCTGCCTCTTTCGCTTCATGATTGATGTTGAATTTAGCAGCATAATTGTGTCCTGTGGAGCTAATCATTTATCCTGATGCTCACGGATATGGATTGTACAATACATTTCTTTAAGAGATATTTCTTTATAATCTGCATATTAATATGATAGCTATAAATGATAGGTTGGCATAATTATGAATTTATTATCTTAGTTGAGTTTCAAATATTAATAATCTTTCATTTGGTTCTCAAGGGAGAAAAACCAACTCTCTGCTAATTATTCTATGTGAGAGTCTTAACAGCTTCCAAAGGACTGAATTTTCACCAGTATTTTCTCAAGGTCTAGGATAACATTTTTTTTTTCCCATGGGCAGGCACTTGGAATCAAACCCGGGTCTATGGCATGGCAGGCAAGAATTCTGCCACTGAGCCACTGTCGTACGGCCCTAGGATAACATTTTTAATGTCCCTAGTAGTGGAATATCTAAGGAAATATACATCTACCACTAACATGAATTTATTTCAACTAACTAGAATAACTTGTGCAAATTCATAGTACTCATTTTTCACATTTTGAGATGATTAAAAAAATAAAAGAATAAATACAATTAGAATTTCTGGTCCAGACATGGTAAATTCAGGTTCTGATACAAATTCCCTGCTTCAAACACATGGCAAAGCCAAGTACAGTGTGAATATAGTCACAACAACAGATACATAGCTGGGTTCAAAATGAAATCTAGTCTGTAGACTAGCAATAGATCTGAAATTTGAAGTGTGACAAGCAAAAGTATTTCCATAACTATAGGATAAAAGGGAATAAACATAACCCTATCAAAGGAAGTCCAGAACTCGTTGCTTGAAATATGGACCAGTGGTGAGTATCTCCACTCTAGAAAGAAGGATACTGAAAAATTATAATATAAACAGTGGATACTGATTTTGGCAAGCTGCCAGATGTGGAAGGTACAAGTTTTGTATCTAGGAACTGTGCATGTGCTTATGATATTGCCAATATCGCAAGGAAGCAGAAAAACAAATATATCATGAGAAAAGATTGGGATGGAGATGATACCCTGGCCAGGTAAATTAAGAACTGAAAATAAGGATGGTGGTGAAAAAAAAACAAACAAAAAAATGAACAAAAGAAAAATACATACAGGCTTTCCACTCAAAGTGAGACTCAAAATAAATGCCAAAATAGTGAAGAAATCAAATGATAAACATAGTAGGCTGAATAATGCTTCCCCAAAGATATCAGGTACTAATCTCTGGAAATTATAAATTTTACCTTATGAAAAGAAATGAGGGGTAGGCCATGGTGGCTCAGCAGGCAGAGTTTTTGCCTGCCATGCTGTAGACTCGGGTTCAATTCCTGATCCCTGCCCATGAAAAAAAAAAAAGAAAAAAAGAAATGAGTAACAACAATAATGATAAATATGTTGGTGAAAGTAAAATAACATTGGCTGTTGAGAAAAGAAGAAATGTCTCTGGGAATTTATAAATATGACAATAAATGGAAGAAATAGAGTTTCTTTCGGGATAAATAGTTATATCATTATAAATTGCTTGTATTGTCTAAGAAATGGTAAAAATACAAACATAGGTTGGACTATGATAATTTAAGAATCACTGGTGCAGTTTTTAATCTAGCAGAAGCTGTGATCTCTAGTGTAATCACTAAAAAGGTCTTAAAAGTACACACCAATAAAAAGGTAATAGAGGAATGATAATAAGAAGGACTTAATTAATCTAAAAGAATCTAGAAAAGAAGAATAAAGAAACAGAACAGGTGGTAAAATAAAAGGCAATTAGAAAGGTGGTAACCTTAAATTCAACTGATTTGACAATTATATTAAATATAAATGGACTAACACTATAATAAAAAGAAAGTATCTTATGCTGGATTTTAAAAAGCATAACCATATGATAGTTATAAGAGATATACTTTAAATATAAAGTTACTGAAAGTTATACAGAAAGGAAAAAAAGATATACTATACAAATACTAACCAAAAGAAAGCTAGTGGACTATTTTAAGGTGATAAGAATGATTAGAGGCAAAAGGTAATATTTTATAATGATAAAAGGGTCAATTCAAACAAGATATAACAAAACTGAATTTATGCTTTTCTATGTGGCTTCCAAATTATAAGGCATAGGTTTCAGAATTAAAAGAAAGGACAAATACACATTCATATTTTAGACTTTAATATAACTCTCAGGAATTAATAGGACTAAAATATCACAACTAAAGTTATACATCTCAACATTACAAATAATCAATGAGTCCTAATTATTATATGCAGAACTCTACCTTATATAACCACAGAATATACATTTTTTATTTTCAAGTGAGAATGTACAAAAGACACCATATTCTGAATTTTCTGCAAATTTCAACAGATTTCAACAGATTAACATTTTATTGGGTATTTCCTCTAGTCATAGTGAAATTAAATTAGAATTTAGTAACAGAAAGTTAACTATAAAATCTCTAATATTTCAAAATTAAGCAACATCCTTCTATTAGCCATGGGTCAAAGAAAAAACATAATAAAAATGTCGTAACTATTTCTGAGTTGTATAAAAGTGAAAACATAGTTAAATCAGTGCTATCAATGGAAATTTATAACTTTTAATGCATACTAGAAAAACAAAAAGAAAAGAATGGTGTGAAACATTGTTTTATGCCTACAATTCAAGGAGTTATTAAAAAGAAATCCCACAGTGAATTAAACCAAAATAAAATAACAGTACTAATATTACTTACATTCAGTATTGTATTGGAGATCCTGGTTAGTTCAATAGCATACAGAAAGTAAATAAAGGATGTAAAGAACGGAAAGAAAAAAGTAAAATTCTATTCTCAGTTAACATGTTTGGGGGCATAGAATCTTTAATTAGAAAATGTATCTAATTTATGTGTTGTGATTATTAGTATCTATTTGGAGTCATTTCTTCCATTTTGTTTTATGCTTTAAAGTTGTCATGTTTTCTGGAGGTGAGTTTTCATTTTCTGACTTTTATTGGATTGCGTTCTTTTATCTATTTTTTTCTCAGGTGATTTGGAAGACACATATAATTTTTCTCTTCATACTATTGTAATGAACAGAATTTACACAATATATTTAAATTGGCCATTCTCTTTCAAAGGCTAGAATTGACAAGCATTTATATCCTTTCCCAGTAAGAACAAAAAAGGAGAAACTCAATCACTTTGTCCAGTCCTCATATCTTACTTTGAATCACATGGAATATTATTTCCAGATCATGTTTTTACATTATGCAATGATAATTCATTTTAATAATAGTTTTCTAGCTTTTTTTTTTATCAATTTCTTACAACTTTCAGCTGATTTTTTTTCATACCCGCTTATATGGCAGCTGCATCTTCCACTGGTGATCTGTCACAGGTGAATTGAGGCTCATGTTTCATCTCTCCTTGTAGGTCTTTCTTTATATTTCAAATAATTTTTGCCTCGAGCCCTCACCTCTAATGGATTCAAGAAAAATTATGATTTAGTAGATTTTCTGGACTTTTCTATGATTGATTATAATAAATAGAATATATTGATTACAATAATAATAACTGACACAATGATCTTGCCAATTTTCTACATTGAGAAGACAAAGGTCTCTTTTAAACTTTTAATTCCAAACGTGTTTGAAACAGTATTATTTGGTCCTCACAAGTGAAACTAATTTGACCAAGTATACAATTTAGGGTTCAAAATTATTTTCATGAAAAACATTGATGATTCTGTTGCACTAAAATCTAGTAACCCGTTTTGATAATGAGAAGTGTGATGACATATTGATTTGGCTTTGATTCTTACTCTTTTAGAGATAGATAGGTTTTTGTTTGTTTGCTGGCTTATTGTTTTCTTTCAAAGATTTTTAAGATTTTTCTCTCAATCCTTTATGTTTTCAAGTCTCACAAAAATGTCTCTAATAGTTTTGTATATTTGTTTGGCTTTGAATACTGCCCTATACCTGATGGACCTTCTCAATTCTTTTTTTCCAGTTCTGAGGAATTTTTTTCTATTAATTCTTTGATTATTTCTTCTATGCATACCTCTATTCTTCCCTTCTATCATTGTTAACAGATTTGATGTTGAAATTTGGGAGCTTACAATCCATGTCAACTCTTTTCTCATATTGTTACATATATATACATATATATGCATATATAGATAAATATTCATTTTTAAAAAAATTGTTGAATACTAGTAGAATTCTTAGTTTATTTTAGCTCTGCCTATTCTGACATTCCCTCTCATCAGTCACATTTTTTACCTTTACCCATTTTCCCATGCTAATTTTGTTTCTTTTCAATGGGCAAATATACACTTTCCTGCCTCTGAGAATAACAACCATAATATTTATTTTTTATTTATTTGCTTACTCTATTTGTTTTCCTCCCCCAGGTTTGTCTGTGTACTGAGTTTCATGGTAGTAATTTTCCTCAACTGTTTTGGTAATTCTTGGCAATGTATCAGTTTTTAATTTGAAAGTCCCTGTTAGCTGATCTGTGGATAGTAGTTCTGTGTACTTTATCCTACCTCTGGTATTTACGTGGGAGATAGGCTGTGCTGCTATTTGGAATTCTGACTACTTTCATTTTGAATGTGAAGGACCCCTGCTTCTTCTGAGAGCCACTGACTAACTATGTGAATTTTTACATCTCTCTGATCTCACAGCCCACATCCTTGCTTGATTTAAGAGCAGATATCACCACTGTCTAATATCTTAGAGAACTCTAAACTTCCATGTTAAATCAATCAACCAATACTGGAAAATTAGACTATTCAGAATAAAAGAAAAGAAAACTCTACCTATTAATGCAATACTCATTTTATCTGGATTTACATTATTTTCTCTTGACCTGTTGTTCTTTCTATCTCTTTTTCAGAGTTATGAGGTGCTATGCTTGGCTATTAGGGCAAAAGAGAAGGTAGAATTTAGAATATACTTGCTTATGGCTTTTTTAAGTGAGTCTTTGGGTACTAAGAAATCTTTTGACTTTGAAGAGCAATATTTCTCCTGGATTTATATTTGTAGATATCTATCTTTTCCCCATAAATCCTAGATGTTTGTGCTGGGCTCCTTAACTACTTCCTTCAGAAATCATTTTATCACTCTCTTAAAGCAGAATACCTTTTACTTACTCTGAATAGTAGATTCAAAGTCTTGCAAAATTATCAACTTCAATCACTGAATTACGTAAGATTCCCAGGGAATGGACTGAGCACAGTCTACTCCTTTTTTTAAAAAACAAAAAAAGAAACACTCCAGCACTCACGAAACTATACAATAGTAACCTCATAAGATGGCTCAAACTTTCCTTCTATGACCTCCTGACTGTGTCCTGGTGAAATGCCATAAAAGAGGAGAATGTGAGTTTCTCTCTCAACTATTTTAATATTGACTTGTTATATACTCAGTTTATTTAGAAATCAATTAAAAGTTGATCAAAGGGATATCTGCTTTTATTGCTTAGCATTAGCCAATAACTACGCTCACAGAATTGGTCTAAAAGCCAAGCAATATAAGCTCAACATAGCTATTCAGCTATTACTACTCTGAAATCTAAGTCTTATACCAATTTAAACTGTTTAGGTAAAAATGGTCTGACCAACCAAGACACAATTTCAGACAGCCTAGACCAGGGCTGTGTTTTAATTCTCCTCCTCTTTAACTCATTTTTAATGGCCTCCTACCAAGTTCAATAAATTGGTTACATGCTGTTCTGTAGTACCAAAATTAGTAATACTTGTGGTTTCTATATGTCAATGAAATGTTTTCTTTCCTTTTAGGAGCCAGAATATGTTCCCAGAGGCAATTGGTCTTGTGGATTAGTAACTCATGCTCTATTTTTATAGTTCCTTCTCTTTTAGAGACACAATTTCCATTCAGTGAAACATGCATATTTAGTGAATTTTGTTCCATGTATATGTCTCTGTAACCAACACTCTTATCAAAATATAGGACCCTTTTCACCACCTCAGCGTTTCTTTTAAGTGGTATCCTACAGTTTATGTTATTTCATGTTTGGCTTCTTTAGCTCAGTATAACGCCTGTGAACTGTATCAGTAACTCATGCTTGTTTTATTGCTGGGTGGTATCCTGTTGTCTGTATGTAGCACAATTAGTTTATCCATTCATATATTGAATGTTTGGGTTCATTTCCAGTATTAAATTATCATGATAATGCTGGTTTGAAAATTTTGGTACAAACTTCTTTTTTTTGGTGTGTATCTTTTAGGCAAATACTTAGGAAAGGAACTGCTATATCATACAGTAGATATATCTGAGTTTACAGAAATCTGGCCAAAATTTTAACAAAATGTTTGGTCTATTTTATATTCCCACCAGTCCAGTAATGTGTGAGAGTTGTTGGTTCTAGAAAAACTAGTCTTTGGTGAAAAAAGTCATAACAGTCATCCACCTAAAGTTTGGGATAATTCAGGGTTAGTTCTTGAAACAAATGCTGAATTTGCCTTGGGAACTCCAATGCCCAATTCCCAGAGGTAGGGAACTCACCTACATCTTGTTAGGAGCACTAGTCAGACTTTTAAATTTCATAATAAACATTCAACCCTTCATTCTACTTCACTGTTTTCCAAAGCTTATGATTTACCAGTTCTGTAATTGGCCAGCATTTTAAATTCTTGCCAAAAAGTTAGTTGTTGCTGTTTCAGTTTACTAAAGCTGCCAGAATGCAATATACCAGAAATGAATTGGTTTTTACAAAGAGGATTTATTAGGTTATAAATTTACAGTACTGAAGCTATGAAAATGTCCAAATTAAGGCATCAACAGGATGATATCTGGACCCTGAAGAAAGGCTGCTGGCATCTGGAACAACTCTGTCAGCTGGGACAACATGTGGTTGGCATCTGCTGATTCTTGCCTCTGGTTTGTTGCTTTCAACTTTGGATTCCAGGGGCTTTCTCTCTGTGTCCTGCAGGTCTTCTCTTAGCGTCTCCAGAGTATTTCTCTGTCTCTAAGCATCTGTGAGTTCTTTCTTAGCTTCTTTGGGGTAAACTCTTAATTTCATCCCTTAACTTAGCATCTCCAACAGCACTTTCTGTCTCCAATCTGTGCTTTGTCCAAAATATCTCCTTAAAACTTTCTAGTAAGTGGATTAAGACCCACTTTAAGATGAGGTCACATCTCCATGGAAACTACCTAGTTAAAAGGTCCCACCCAACAATAGGCCAGCCCCCACAAGATTGGATTAAAAGAAGATGTCTCTTCTGTTTTCAAAATAACATATTCCATACTCTGGACCACTAAAAGACCCCTATTCTTTCCATGTATAAAACACACTCATTCCATCACAGTATCACAAAAGCCTTAATCCATTTAGTAAGAATCCAAATATACTACAAAGCCAAAAACAGTACAAAGTTTCATAAAAATCAGTTTAGGAATTGTCTGTCCTAAGGCAAAATTCTCCTCTGGCTGTGGACCTGTGAAACTCGGGACAAGTTATTTGCTTCCAATATTGAAGGAGGGACAGTCATAGGATGAATGTGCCCATTTCTGTAGGAAGAAATTGGAAGGAAAATAAGGGTCAAAAGTCCCAAACATTTCCCAAAGCCTATAGGGCAAGCTCCATTAGGTTTCAAAGTCTGAGAGTCATTTATAGAATGAGGTTTTATCCTTGGGCCTTAAGAGAGCAGCAGTCCCATCCTTCCCAAGGGCTTATGCTGCAGCCCTGCTCTCAACAAACCCTGGGGTGAGGGTTGCAACATTGAGGAACATTGGCGAGACCACCTTTTTTCCTGGGCTCACTCTCTTCAAGCATCCGGATGGCAGCTGGACTCTGCCATATCCAGAGCCCATATTCAACTCCTTCAGAATAGTGGAGTGGTAGCCAATTTCTCCCCAGTCCCTGGGGAATGTGCTCCACCCCCTGTAAACTCTAGGGCAAACTCACCCTCCCACATGAATGGGTGGGTCCCCTCTTCTGGCCCAAGTTTTCCTAGCTCCAGTCCTTCTTCCATAGTTCTGCCTCTGAAGTCATTTTTTCCTTCTGTCTGTCTCTTTCCATCTCTTTTAATCCATGCTGACAATGGTCCCATTTATACAGATATCTCAAAAATGTGTTGGCTTGGCATGTAGCATATGGGGGTGGGTGGGGAGCAGTCACAACCATCAGACAGTAGGACTTTCCACAAATCCTTTTCGGGTAACTTCATTTCCAATCCTGGCCTGTGCTGAAATGGCTGACTGGTTCCATGTTTGTTTAAATCCTCACTTGGGGCATTATTTTCAGGGACTTATTTTCCAAAAGTTCAGAGTTTTCCAAACTATCAGTTTCTAGTTGCTTTGTACTCAAGAGCTCAGTTCTCAGCTTATCCCTTTCCTCTCACATTTTACTATGGGCTGCAAGGAGCAATCATGTCACATTTTCCACATTTAATTTGGAAGTCTCTTCAGCTAGTATCCCAGCTCATCATGTTCAAATTCTCCCTTCCATTCCACACTAATTCTTCATTTTACCGAATTCCCTGCAACTTTAAAACAAGGAATTCCTTCCTTCCAGCTTTCAATAACACATTCCTCATTTCTGTCTAAGACCTCATTGGAAGTGTCTTTAGGGTTCACATTTCTTCCAACAATCTCTTCAAAGCTTTTTATGCCTTCTCTATCAAGCATCTCACAATCCTTCCACAATCTCCCCTTATCCATTTATAAAGTCATTCCAGCATCTTTGGTATTTGCAATCACAGCAGTACACTACTCCCAAGCTCAAAATATATTTTGATTTGCTAAAGTTGCTGGAAAGCAGTATACCATAAATAGATTCGTTTTTACAAAGGGAATTTATTAGGTCATAAATTTACAGTTCTAAGGTCATGAAAATGCCCGAATGAAAGCATCAACAAGATGATACCTGGGCTCTGAATAAAGGCCACTGGCATCTGGAATACTTCTGTCAGCTGACAAGGCACATGGCTGGCTGTACTGGTTTGAAACTGTTATATACACAAGAAAGTCCTTCTTCTAATCCCAATTCAATATTGTAGGGTGGGATCTTTTGATTAGATTGTTTCCATGGAAATATAAATCAGTCAATCATGGATGTGATCCTTTGGCTAGACTACTTTCATGGAGATGTGACACACCCAATTGTGGGTGTGACCTTTTGATTAGATGGAGATGTGACTCCACCCATTCAAGGTGGGTCTAGATTAATTTACTACAGTCCTTTAAAATGGGAAACATTTTGGAGAGACCTCAGATGCAGATGCTTGGAGAACAATTGCTTCAGATATTTAAGATGTAGAAAAAAAAAATCCTTGTAGTATCTATTTGAAACCAGAAGATAGCAGCCACATGTCTTTACAGCTGACAGAGGTGTTCCTGACCCATCAGCATTTCTTGAGTCAAGATATCTTTCTCTTGATGCCTTAGTTTGAACATTTTTATAGCTTTAGAGCTGTAAACTTGTAACTTAATAAATTTCCTTTATAAAAGCCAACCCATTTCTGATATTTGCATTCTGACAGCCTTTCAATATACTGACATCTACTCGTCCTTGCTCCTGGTTCATTGCTTTCAGCTTCTGATTCCAGTAGCATTCTCTCTGTGTCCTGCAGGTCTTCTTTTAGCATCTCCAGGCTATTTCTCTCTCTCTAAGCATCTGTGGATTCTCTGTAGCTTCTCCAGGGTAAACTCTGGGTTTCATCTCTTGGCATAGCATATACCAGGGTATTTTCTGTCTCCAACCATCTGTGCTATCTCCAAAATATCTCCCTCTTAAAGGACACCAGTAAGTGGATTAAGACCCACCTTGAATGGGAGGGGCCATATCTCCATGGAAACAACCTAGTCAAAATGTTCCACCCAACAATAGATCTGCCCCCACAAGATTAGATTTAAATAAAATGTTTTTTCTGGGGTACATAACAGTTTTAAACCAGCATATCTGGTTTCTCATTTCCATTGCAAGCTCAATTAAAGTAATTGATATTTGGGGAAGATGTTCTATTTGAACAACCATTCATGTATTGCTCTAGGAATTCTGTGCTATAATCTATTAGCATCGACAAGATGATACCTGGGATCAATCCAAACACCAGTTATCTAGAACATGTTATTTTTCTACTCACAGAATTCATTCAGTTAGGTTGCAGTTTAACATAAAGTCCTTCTTCTGTGTTGCAAATTTGATACAAAGAAACTAAATGAAAACTAATATGTCATGTATTATAAAATTGAGGCAATGATATTGTCAAATCTGTTCAATGTACTTTGTGTGCAAGCTCATATAAATAAATCCCTCTAAGGACAAGGATGAAACCTTTGCCTACACCTGAGAAACTTGTACTCTTTCTCTTTTGTAGATTGAAGATGTAAGCACTTGATGTGCTTGGTTTCACGTCTTAAGCACCAGAAAGCTCAGGGTCTATTCTGATGTTCAGTGATAGCAACTGTATTTTGTTTAGAGTGGGAATACTTGCTTCTTTCTCCTTTTTAGGATTCTGATTCCTAATTGCCATATAGGCCAGGCAAAGCTATTTTGGACAAAGTGAGATATAAAGTTTTTAAACATTCAAAAACAAATGCAAACAAACATGTCTAAAAGAACAGTGAAAATAACAAAAGCTTGCTGCTTTATTCCAAGTGCTTTTCTACAATTTGCTCACTTTTGAATATCTAGCTTTGATTATAGAATAAATACCTCATACCTGTCTCTCTGTTCTAAAATCTCTAGTTCTTAAATAATGCTTTGTTTTATTTTCCCTAAGGGACTAGAAGTTGACTGCTTCCTCCCATTTCACTTTTTAAAAACACTAATGTGTAAGACTATTTACAACATCTAACATATGCTAAGACCTTTTCATTATAAGAATAGAGCTACTTTTAAAATTAAATCACTAATGGCCTTAACCAAAGGAAAACAACTTACTGAAATAAATTATTTGTCTTGATAATAGAAGTGTCAAGAGTGCAAATAGATCCCTAATTGATGGAGTAATTTCCCAGCAATTAATTCTGCTGCCTAAATGTTCCCCTCTGCTAGTCTCTACCCACAGTGCCTCTCCTTTTAGGTCAGGACACCATCATCTCCAGCTTGGTTAGTTTCTTTGCCTCCAGCCTTGCTCCCCTTTATTTACACTCCCACCATTCATCTTTCTAAAACGCAATTATGGCTATTTCATGCCACTGCTTAAAACATTTCATTGCCTTCCTTCTCACACACCATTGCATAGCTCAGTATAAAGCCAAACCTCTTTAACTTCACTTAAAAAGCCCTGCAGAACCCAATTCACTTCTTCTCACTCATCTCTTCTCTTCCTCTACTTCCCACCCCTACTCTACTTACAACTATAGTCCAGCTTTTTAAGGTATGCTCCTCTTTCTTGTCTCTGGATCTTTGCATGCTTTGTTCCTTGATCTGGAACACTGTAACCTATTTTTATCCTTTATCAGTTAAAAACTACTTTTCCTCCAGATCTTAGCTTCGATAACATTTCCTTCAAGATGATTTCCTGGCCCTCAGAATTGATTAGGTTGTCTTTATTATGTGCACCTAATTACCCTACCATAGCATTTATCCCTGTAGTGTAATCACCCAATTACTTGTTGGACACCTTTGTTAGTCAAAAGTTACTTTGGCAAAGAAGTCAGTTTATTTGGAATGTATCTTTTGCCTCTATGATAGGCCCTGTGCTGGTTTGAAAGGAAGTATGCCCCCTAAGAAAGGCCATGTTTTAATATAAATCCCATTTCATAAAGGTAGAATAATCTCTATTCAATACTGTATGTTTGAAACTGTAATGAGATCATCTCCCTGGGTGATGTGATTTAGTCAAGAGTGGCTGTTAAATTGGATTAGGTGACGACATGTCTCCACCCATTTGGGTGGGTCTTGATTGGTTTTTTGAAGTCCTATAAAAGAGGAAATATTTTGGAGAATTAGAGACTCAGAGAGAGCAGAGAACGCTGCAGCACCACAAAGCAGAGAGTCCACCAGCCAGCGACTGGAGATGAAGAAGGAAAATGCCTCCCGGGGAGCTTCATGAAACAGGAAGCCAGGAGAAGAAGCTAGCAGATGACACCATGTTCGCCATGTGCCTTCTCACTTGAGAGAGAGACCTTGAAATTCATCGGCCTTCTTGAACCAAGGTATCTTTCCCTGGATGCCTTTAATTGAACATTTCTATAGACTTGTTTTAATTGGGACATTTTCTCAGCCTTAGAACTGTAAACCAGCAACTTATTAAATTCCCCTTGTTAAAAGCCGTTCCATTTCTGGTATATTGCATTCTGGCAGCTAGCAAACTAGAGCAGGCCCCAAAACATGATAGGTCCACAGTAAAAATTGCTGAGTAAATAACTGATATTTCTTGCTCTGGCTTTTGTTCTATGTTAGAGCTTTAGTTATGCTATGTATGTATGCATGAAACAAAGGTATACTCTTCCGGACTTACATCAAAATGGCAGTAAGAACCAGAAAGAAGAGAGATGTCTCATGCTTTAGAATTTTAGAACTTAATGCTTAAGGAGTATGCAAATAACCATGACCAAATCAAGGATTTCTTGGTTACTTTTTTTCGTCGCAGTTTTGGAAAAAATATCTGATAACTAATGTGGTTCTATCTTTTGCTTTCATGTTTTAAATTCATCCATCAGTGAAAATGTATAAAGTATTGACTACAGGCTTGGCCAGGTGTTATGTAATGATTACACCACAGTGACAAAGTCCTACCTCTTTTATTGGGAAAGGCAGGCAAGAAAATCAAGAACAAAAATTAATAAGAAATGAATGAAAGACTTTCTGATCATGAAAACTGCTTTAAAAAAAGATGAAAACTTGAAGAAAAAAAAAAGAAAACGATGTGTTAGTGACTAGAGGAGGGAAGTGGGGCTATTTTAAATTAGTGTTTATGGTAAGCCTCCTTGAAAGCACCATCCTGTATCCTGAAGATGACAAAATGTCAGCCACCTAAGGAGAAGGGAGGAATGGTTCATCATAGGCAGGAATCCTGAGGGAAAGATCTTGGGGGCATCTAAGTAATAAGAACCGACATCAACATCAGAGTAGAAGGTAGAAGCTGAAGCTGGAGATGTAAGAAGTGTCTAAACCATGTATAATATCATGGACCATAACAAAGATTTTGTATTTTAGTTTAAGGACAATTAATTGTAAGTCCTTGCTGAGTCTTAATCATGCAAGAATAATATTCTGAAAATGTTTGAAATTTTCGTTCTGTTTGCTTTATGAACCGTAGATTGAAGTAGAAGAGGGTGAAGCTGGTAGGAGGAAGGCCAGTTAGGAGGTTCTTCCGGTAACCAGGAAGAAGGAAATGAATGCGTGGGTTAGGGTGGAAGCTTTAGAGAAGAAAAGCTGTTATATATAGGATATAAGTTAGTGTTAGAGCCAAACAACACTCGCTGATATATAGAATGTTGTATTTGACAAAACAGAAGAATCAGGGTTGGAAAGGATGTTGGAAAAACTTGTGTTGCATCTATGCAGAGAATGTCAGAGACTGATATTTTTCTAGAATTTTTCTCCAAAATGCTCATGCTGATAGAGAAGAAGCAGTAACAGATACCAGATGAACTTGAAACCCTGTCACTGGATATAGGGCTGAGAAAATAAGTTTGTAACTCACTTATTTTGACAGCTTTTTCACCTCATTAGTTAGAATTTAGTTGATCTCTTGTCTACCTAGGTTCATTCATGGGTGGCTTCAAGATGCTTATTATTTCTATCAGATGAATAGAGAACTGCAGCAGAAGAGCTTGACGAGACAATGCAATAGACTCTCCAGTGGATTCTTGCGGCCTGTTATTTTCCCATGCCAAACCACCTCGTACACTCTATTCATTGCTTCATTTACTCAAGAAATTTTTCAAGTAATTTTCTCTCCTGGCTCAATGTGGTTTTCAGAATCCACAGTGCTCCGGCCCTGAATTCTCTTCAATGTTCGTTTCTTCCTTCCTCTTATACTTCCCATGTTTCACTAAAAATAACTGCTCAATGTTCCTTGACCATTCCCATTCCAGAATTCTACCATCTTCTTGCTTTGTTGGTGTAGTCTTTCATAAGACGTATTAGAATCCTGATTCTCTAGTAAAATTCTACACTGAAGAAGAGTTTGGAATAGCAAATACTTCTTAAAGAACTTGCTTTCTTAAGGGTTGCATTAAATGTGATGAGCTATGTATGAAAACTTATGACATCAGTTTCAGCTATCAAGTTGAATGCGATGTGTTTACATATTGCCATTGTTGTTATAAGTATTTTGTTATATATACGTGTGCATATATACATATGTATGTGTGTGCGTCTGTGTGTATACTCACAAAAATGATCTCTTACATTTTTATTCTCATGATTATTTGTCAATATCACTTGTAAAATTCTAATCACATCTGTCTTGCACATGCACCAAATATTCCAATAATTTCCTGTGCTGAACATTTTCCTCTGTATCTCCCAAATACTTCTTAAAGAACTTGCTTATATCATCTTTTCATGTTGCTTGTACCAGTAAACCCTGAATAAATGAGAATTAAGCCACAGCTCTCACTAAGTCACAGCTAAAGGGGACTTGGATGAATCCCAGTCCTAGTTGTGCCAGTTACATTCTTTCTTCCCATGGCTTAGAATTATGACTCAGAGAATCTGTCCCTTTTGGGCACAGTAAAGCCAGAGCTTGAAGTGGCCATGCTCAGGTTAAATACTTGTGAAAGCAGAGAAAGCCATGCTGATGCGAGACTGCAGAATGGTACTGTTGTGTCCAACAAAGGAGAGACAGGAGAACATGAAAACCTCCATAGAGAGATAGAATATTTCTAGTTTATAGCCTTTTTGTTTCTGGTGATGGCCCATTTCATGAGCTAGACACACTGACTGCAAGATTTCTTTGTGAGGTGTCTGTGTCCTTCAATGAAGTCACTTCTAATTTCAGTAGATTTCTCAGTAGCGAGTAAAACCACCCTTGTGGGAGATCATGTGCATATTTCCTTTTCTCCAGCACACTCTTAACTATGGGAGCAGCTTTCTCATCTCACCCACAGCACCTAGCTCGGTGCTTCACACAGAGCATCAGCTACCTTGATAACTCTCAGTCCATTTTACCACTTCTGGATAATCTTGAATTCAACACAATATTGCTCAGGCACTGGATCAGACATTTTAAAAAGTGAATTTAAATACTTCCTTTCAAAACTTTGGTAGCATTTTATAAAGATTCTTCATATTTTTCTCTAAGACTCTGGATCATGGAAAACCTGAATAGGGGATGACTAAATTAGACTGAAGTATAAGTGGTTTAATTGGCTTTTCTTGTGGTAAGTCAAATGCCTTTGTAAACAGCAAAGACACTCTTGGATTTGGATGTTACACTGGTAAAAAATACTTTCTTTGAAGCTGAATTGCATGCCAGAGGTTTCACTTGTTAACCATTGTGAAGATGTTTTTGTTTTGCTGACTCAGAGGCATTCTGAATTTCTGATGCTAAATCCCAAATGACCATTTCAAAGATTTTCATAGGTGCATGTTTTAAAAACTGCAATTCATGTGGAAGGAAAAAAAATAACTACTTGAAATATAATTAAAAAGTCTTGGTCCTGTGAGAAGGGTAATATCATGATTCCCAAGGAGAGTGATGATGGGCTGCAAAATACATGAAGAATCAAACAATGTTGGGTAGAGGTTACAAGCGAGGGTTAGGGAGTCAGGCAGCTGGGACTTCAAGTAAATTCTATAAAACTTCTCACTAGTATAATTCTAAGCAAGTCATCCAACATCTCTAAGTGTCAATTTCCTCATCTAAAACAACCTGGGCTGTTTGAGTGAGAACAGTACTTCAAAGGTTTTGAGGAAAATCAAATCAGAGAGTTGTGTAAAGGGATGAGCATAATGCTTGACTTCAAAATTTTGCAATTCATGTGAACTATTGTTGTTTTGTTGTAGTCATTATCTGAATAGATATTATTTATTGTAGTCATTATTATTATAAGCATATTTCATCATCTGAATTGGCTGATAAAGACTTTAAAACTGCATGTTTGGATAACATTTATACTTATAAATAAATGATGCATAACAATATTAGAAGGACAAACAACAAAATGTTAACAGGGATCTTTTCTGGTAAATAGGTTATGGAAGATTTTTACTTTTTTTTCTGATGTGTATGCATTTTTAAAATTCTTGGAAACATTATATTTATAGTGACAATGAAAATGCAAGATTTGTATGTGAGTGAACCCATGAGAGTGTTAACCCAAAAAACTGAAGTACAGTCACTTTATATTGTTTTCCTTCAAACTTGTGTCTTCATAGATTAGAATGATTGTGTTCAGCAGAACCGGCCAACCTCAAACACTCAGCTGTGAGGACGTGGGGAGGGGAGTCAGCCCCAGAGAAAGGGCAGCGGATAGATTTCTTTTTAACGTGCAGACCTCCAGTCTAAGTCCAAATATCACACTGTCAGTCTATTGACTGACAGTGTGATATTTGGCAAAAGGCATGGTCTTCCTCATCCCTGAATCTCATTTTCCTGTTTGTAAAAGAGAAAGGGAAATCATTTCTCATAAGAATTGCAGAATTAGAAATTAAAAGATTTCACCTAGAAAGGTTTTCTCCCTGTTGATGCATAAGACAGGGGTTCATTTGCCTTCGAGAGGGCATAGCATGGCAAGCTACTGCAAGACTCTAGGCTGACTGGCTGCTAAGCATCGTGTCTCAGGGTTTCTGGAACTGTCAGCCATATACTTAAGCTTTCGGTGCTTCATCAATTAAATGGAAGGATAAATTTAATTTGTTGTGAAGATGAAAGGAAGTCATGTATGTAAAACCCTTGCTCTTTGAACTGTGCATTGTACAAAGTTTTTTAATCACATTTTTGCTTTATGTGTTTCTTCTTATTATATCATTGTTATCATTCAATACTTTAATATATTGCAAGGAAAAACACAGTGGTCACCTAGCAATTTGGTTTGACCATGTAAACTAATTCCGTTATTATTTTATTTTGTCCAATTTGAGGCATCTATTTTCTTGCACCCAAAATCAAATAAAATACATCATCAGTACAAACCTCCAAGTACAGAACACAAAGAGGAATGAATGTGAAAGTTAGAGAGCTAAAGCTCCAGCGAATGACAAGATCAGCCTGAAAAAAAAAATACTTTTTTATGTGTTTCTTTCATTGACCCAATGTCAAAGGCTTGGCACAGAGGTATTTTTACTTCATAATGAATGCATTTGCATTCAATTGTCTAACTATAGTATCATTTTCTATTTTGAAATTGAAGTTGGTATAAAAATTGTGCTTTATCAATGATAAATTTTGCATTATAAAATTAGACAGTTGAACTATAAACCAGGGACAGTATAGCCACAGAGTGCTCTATGATTCAAAACCATTGCTGATATCTTGAAACAGGCCTCTGAAAAGGATTCTAAATTCTACTCAATGTGTCACATGTACAAATATTGAATATTTGTTTAACACTTTTCTGATTTGAAACAGCATACATACCATATCTAAATCTTTTGAAAAGCCATATCTAAATCTTTTGAAAAATTCAGAAAGCTATGCATAAGAAAATAAAAATTACTCAGAAATAAATATGATAACTATCTGGTGAATAGTCTTCCAGTCTTATACATGCATACTCAATTCAAAAAGAACACATGTAAACACAAACATGTGCACATGTATTAATAACATAGGGATCACACTAAAATATCTAAGCATATCACTTAGAACCTATTTTTGAATAAATGAAGTCATAGATAACTTTTAAGTATATCAATTAGGAATATTATGGGTCATACCTCATAGAATGTCTAGCTAAGAGGGTCTTGTATGAGTGTTTTATGATCTTGGCAAGATCAGGTTCACAAGCAAATCTGAGATCAATGAATTGGTACGTGATATTTATTAAAAAAACTTAGGTCTTGTTAACAAGGAAGGAGGAGGCAGAGGGTAATTTTGAGTAAGAATGTGTGCCATAATGCTCATTTCCAGAGTAATTAAATATCTGCCCTCAGCATAGATTTTATTGGAAATGTGTTTTATCAAATATCTGCATCATAACTGAGCTAAACAATTTCCTATAGTTGTCCTTCTGGATTGTTCCCAATTTTTAATTATCATAATAAATATGACAAACAAATATTTTATATGCCAAAGTTGAACAAAGTGCTTTGCTGATGTCTTCAATCATTTCCAGATTATTTTGCACATTTATTTTTTTCTTATTTTTTTGCAATTAATTCATGTGAGAGGATATATTTCAGTACACTAATATTTATTTGGTGATCCATATGATCTTTCACCCCTGACTTAAAACTGACTTATTTATACCTGAATAATAATATATGATTTTTTATAGCTTTTGTTCTAATGTTTTGTAAAGCAGCTAAAGGTTAGTTTGCTTTGTTTAAAAAAATTGAAATGTGTAGCTATCTGAAGTTACCATTTCTGTTAGATTTAATAATTCTTTGTTCAATTTCTAATTACCATAGTTAATACAATTTGAGGAATTTGTTTAAAAATAAGCTAAATGAAATAAGGGGTAAATAAAGAGCACAATCAAATAGCTGCTGATAGCTGAGTTATCCAAATAGATTTACTCTCCGGGGATAATTTGTCTCCAATCAACAAACAATTCAAATATCAAAGAATATGGTTTTTACTTGAATTACAAATTTCAGTTAATTGCATAATCCTATTAACTAAATATCTATCCCCACAGTTAAATCTTCATGGTATTTCTCAGATCTGAATGCAAAAGTAGATCAAATACATCTTCAGAAAGGAAATAGAAAGAACCTCATGATACGTCCAAGGCTGAGAACCATCCCCTGAACTTTGCCTGTGTCTTCCTCTGCCTGCCTCCTGTAATCCTTATTTCTTTCTTTGCTTTGACTCATGATTGTGACCTTTAATTTTCAGTTGTTTAAACTTTCTTAGATCAGTGTATTCTCTTTCCCTTTTATATTATTTTCTATAAACATTGACAGCTGTGATATTATGTGATTCTGGCCTTGGACAAGTACAATTCTGATATTGCTGATTCTTTATATACTAAACTTGCTAATTCTATGCTACACCAATATATTCCAAAAAGCAACAAAAACAAGTGATGTGGCAAGCTTTCTCCTTTTCTGAATTCAATGTGGCTAATTTCAGGGCTGCAAATAAGGAAGAGACTTGTGTAGCAAGGAACAAAAAATAATGCAGCATATTGAAATGGTTATAACCTGTGTATCATTCCCAAGAAAAAAGCAATCACAGGCAAATTGGGTAGAACAAGGGCTCAGGAATCAAACAGAACTTTTTTTTTTTTTTTTTGCCTTATTTGTTCCCTTCAATATTACAAAGAACAACCTTTTTTAAGATGTTTAATTATGTCTGTTCTAGAAGTAAAAATGCTGAGTCAAGGAGATGTAGAAATATAACTGCTGTTGCCAAATTACCGGCAAAAAGAGTTTCATCGTTTTTTATTTCCACCAAGAATGAATGAGAATGCCTGCTTCCTCATATACTCAGTAATACTAAGCATTATAAAACATTATGATTTTGTTAGTTTGATAAGTGAAATTCTGGTCCCTCCTTGATGTTTATATTATATGTCTTTATGAGTGAGATTATTTAATTTATAAAAGATGAAATAAATTTAAGCAAACTTGATTAGTATTTCTGTATTTCAACTCAAAATTTTCATGTAAGAAATATATTTGAAGGTATAAAATACGCAATGAAACTGCTACACTGTATTACTAACACACTGTATTAGAAAAAGTATAGGCATAATTAAATGTGTATACTTTTTTTGTAGTAATGTTTTTAAAATAGTGAATAACATTCATCAAGTTTTCAGATCAGTTAAACACTGGCCAAGTTTTATACAAATATTATTATTTTGCAGAAGAGTGCACTTATATTTACATTCTGCCTAAATGTCATACTTTACTGGATTTAAGAAATATGCAATTTTAGAATGACCAACATTGAAACAATGTGACACTTTGAATGTTTTGGAAGTTCAAGATTACAAAGTTATCTTGCTACCTCAAATTAAAATGTAAATTGAATCTTCATGGAAATACATTCACTTAGACTATCTTTCCAGGAAGCTCTTGAAGCCACTAAAAAAATAGCAAATCAAATGCTATTTTGAGCAGTTATGGCTGGTGGCTCCTGATAAAGTTTTTAAAAACAATTTCAATTTTAAAAACAATACTTTGCCAATAAAATTATTTGCTTGTCAAAGAGGAACTAGTTATTGAAAAATAAAGTGAACTTATAGAAGTATGTATTTTGTAGAAAATGAAACATTTTCAAAGTTCTATCAAAATACAACTCAGTTTATTTAGAGAATTAGAGAAAGAAGAGTCAAAATGAAAAGACACTTGTGTAGCCTTGTCTAAAATTCATTTGTTTCTTAAGAATATACTCAATTAAAACTTAGATTTTCCAGGCTATTGTTATTAGCAGTGAGGCATGTGACATGAACTTCCTGCAATATGCTTAATTACTGGACCTATGAATCTTGAAAAACAAAATTGGAATAAAATTATTTTAAAAAGATACTGATCAATTTTGCTTGAAGAGAAAACAATATATCTCTTTAGTATTATTAAAATACAATACTCTTTATTTTTGAACATCTGAAATATTCTTGAGTTAACTGTCTACAGTGTCCTTATTTCTTTGCTTAGCAGTACTTCTATGTCAAGATATGTATGGTATGGGAAAAAACTCTTATTCTCATCTCATCTGCCTCTGTTTTCTGTGAACAATGTCAATGAAACACTGAAATAAGAGATGATTTAATATGTTGAATTCTGAAAATCATTTTTTCATTTAATAGTTTGTGAGGGCATATTCAGTGAGAGGAAGTTGGGAGTTTTCAAGCTAAGTCAACATTCCAACAGGAATGCTAAGTTTATTTCCTTTTACACGGGCAGCTCTGCATTCTAGAGGGTAAAATTTAATACTATCAGATAGATTAAACTGGCATTTGCTTCCAAATTCTATATCCTCTTTCTCTTTCCACTATCAGTTTTCTTCACATTTTCATTCAGCTGGTTATTTCTCTATGGGAAAATATTCCATAAGGTAGATGTATGGCTTGAAAATAGCCATAGATGAGAGGAAAGCAAATGGCCATGGGTGTGTGGCTTTTATGCTTTATTTACAGAAACAGGTTGCAGGCTAGATTTGGTCCATGGGATTTAGTTTACTGACCCTTGCTTCTAACTCAGTATATCTAAGAAGAAAACCAAATCCAACTCTTTTTGATAGAAGCAATCACTTTTAAATCGAATCTTTATGAGGATGCAGAGTAAAATGATCTGGAACCTTCCCCACATCCTAAGCTCAATGACTTAGAGCTTGTGGAGGGAAATCTTAGATCCGAAAGAAGCAGTAAACTCAAACACTACTGCAGCCATCATTTTTGGCAATACTTAGCAACTTCAGCAGAGCAGACACTGCTGATTACCTGCCTAACATCCATTCCCCCTTCCTATTTACTGAAAAAAAAAGAAGCTTGATTTTATTTTGTGTGTGTGTGTGTGTGTGTGTGTGTGTGTGTGAGCAGTAGTGGCTGGCAAAACTTGGAGTTTACCTTGCTAAAACTTGGAGTTCCCATACTTCTTACTTAAATGCCAAAGGTATGCTACATCACTCCAGTGAATGATATTCAGTACAGCTTCCAAAAGGTGGTTGTTTTCATGACACAAAAATGTCAGTCACGTTTTCCCCTTAGCTCTTCCTCTTTTCTTCCTGATTGGAATACAGTTTTGGTGCCTGACATTTCTCAGCTATATTTTGACCTTGAGTAAAAAGTCACATGTTAAAGTTGGAAGAAACTAAGCCCTTGAGTAGGTTTAAATAGTGTGATATACTTGTGATTCTTGATTAGAAGCAAAAGAAACTTTCTCTGATTCATCTACTCTAGCTAAATTCCTAATAGAGGTAACTCAACTCAATATTAACTGGTGTTTTAGCTTTGAAACATCATCTCTATTTATTGTGTGAGAGTAAAATTTGATCCCAAATTCAATTTTATACCAGTGTCTAATTTTATTTATTTTGTTTCTTTTCTGGATCCCTGTTTCAATTGTTTCCTTTCAAATGCAGGACTGTTATTTCAGAATAACATTAGGTAGGAAATTGGAGAAACCTCAAGAACACTTTCCCTGCACTATGGCAGTCTTAAGTTTTCAGGTATGTTCAGATTAAATACTTCTGCCTGCAGTATTCTCAGCAGGCATCACTGACCCTAAACTAGAATATGAAAGAGTGGAAGGATGAAGTAGAAATTGAAAGAGCTTTTAAAAATCAATATAATGTTCGGTTGTACAAGATTCTGAAATACGAAAAATTGCTCTTAAAGACACAGCTGGATAACTGGGTCAGAGTGCAACAGGTCAAGTTCTCTTTGTGAATTGAACTGGGAGGATGTGACTATGAAGGCGTTTCACAGTGAATCAAAGAATGCCGCAGAGTAGATAATAACCTGCCAGATAATGATGGACTCATGACAGAAACCACATAAGCTTCTGGGAGGACAGAGGTTTGCCATGGATTCTCTCGAGATTGTCTTCTTAAACTCTCAGAGCCCAGTGCAAAAGCATTTCTTTTCCCATACTTTCCCGTAAGGAATTTGACTAATTCCCTTGATCTTTGAAAACAAGCAAACCAAGGTTCCCTTAAAGCCTTGACTGGTAGCAGTAGATAGAGAAATGAACCTCACATGTAAAAAATTAAGCAGTTCTCTTTTGATATCAATATTCTTACTCTGAATTTTGATTTGAAATTTATGTTAAAAATCAGAAATTTATTTGAGCGCACACACACACACACACACATATATTTTTTTCTTTTTTTTTTTTACATGGGCAGGCACCGGAAACTGAACCTGGGTCTCCCTCTGAGGCACTGTGGCCTGCCCTATTTGAGTATTTTTTGAGAATGACTAACATTTTAAGGACAAACTATAAGCCATTTACAATACAAATTTTTACAATAATCAATACAAAATACAATACAGACTATAAAGGATGTGTGAAATGTCGTGGCACTCACCACTTCTTTAAGAGGGTGGAAATTTTGAAACCCTATTGTATGAGGAAAAGTGTCTGGACTTGTCTGGTCTAGAATCGTCTCTGTGTTTCCCACGTTCAACTTGTTCTCCATGTTCTAGTCTACGATGGAATGCCAAGTTCCTATTTCTGAGGCCTTATGACTAAGTGTTAGTTTAATTGAATGTTTAATCAAACATGATCTTTAGTTACTGAATTTCCATTTGTTAATTCCAGAAATACTGGATCTCTTTCCAAACCTAAACATACTCTCTGTGGACACTACGTGGGGTTGACGTTATTTAGATGTGGCATGCACATTCTCATCCTGCTGTGAACTGGGAAGGGGTGAAGATTGAAAGTCCTTTGGATACTGTCACTAGCCCAGTCTGAAAGCAAATTCTCACTGACTCAGCCCTGAGATACCTCTTTTCTAGTGTCTTGAAAATGCCATAATTTCATGAGAGTAATCAATAGAAACATCGTTTCTAAAATAATAGTCTTTTCTTGCCATATATGATATGGGTTAAGAAAAACACTACAAACTTTAGTGTTGGATAGGTCATGATTTAAAAAATAAATAAACCTTGCAATTGAAACCAGATAAAGGTTCATGCCTTGTACTACAAGCTGACTTGGATCCCGACCATAACTTGGATCCTGAATGAAAAGATCTGGGTTATTGCTCAGAAATAATGGGAGCTGTCCATTTGCCATTTGAACTCTTGGTGGATTCTGGAGGTTAGAAGGGGATGGCATGGCTTGCCTGGGACACAGACTTTAAGCACCTGAGTATATGCCACTCCTTAAGCCAAGAGGAGATACCAAGCCACTTAGAGTTGTAAAGATTTTTGGTTCTTGTAGGAACCACAGTTTCAGGTTGTCCTAGAATCCTAAAACATTACCAAATCAGTACTTCATACAGAAGCCTGATTTCATCTCTTCCTGAATGTTGGGCTCAGTCAGTTAAAGGGTCCAGATAAGGAATATCTAGATCCTGTTTTGCAAAGCAGTGATGGTCAACCATCAGCATTTATATTTATGGCCTAGCAAGTCATATTCCAGTATGTGTGGGGAGAATTCTCCACGTTCTGTTGAAATGTATTTAACATCGTACTTGGGAGGAAATGGATTGAGGCAGAGTACGCAGTCCCAGGATCTTTTCTTCTTACTCATTCTTAGTTTGCTTGTGGTTTGATTGATCTTGGGAGCAGGGAATCCCATCTAAAGGAATATGCTCAGATGCATTCATTCCAGGTCTTGACCCAGAATTCATCCTAGATAATAACCTAGACTGTAGCTTCTAAACATGGAAGGTACTATAAAAATGTTTTGGTTTATTTCACTGTCTGTGTTTGCATAGCTTCCAGACCATATAAAGGATAATGACAGGTGGAAAAGCAGATAATAAGGAAAGTTCAGTTTCAGTGTGGGTAATTATTTTAAGAAATAATGAAGACTTTTTATATAACTTAAAATAATTCCTATATCTTGACCTTAACTTCTTCAAATTAGAATCTCTCCTACTGTAGATGATTGTCTATGATCTATTAATATTTTCCCTATAAATGTTTTCCAAATGATTTTGATAAAAGCATTTCCAAACAATGAGCTGTTTTAGAGCTTATGCATTTATATTCCGGGGAGACTTTTAATTTTATGACATTAGGCTATTATTAAGGTCTAGGAATTTATATAAAATTTTGGATTTTTCCTTACTCTTATAAAGATCAGACATTCTGTTTCTAAGTCACAATATTTTTCTTGGTCTTTTATTTGACATGGATCAAGCCATTTAAACTTCTATGTTTGTTTCTTATTCTCTAAAATGAGGTCAATAATTTTGACATTTTGTGTTGGGGATTTGCTCTGCTCTGAAGAAAAACATTAAAGCCTTCAAAGCAACTTGGGATCTGCAGATGAAAAGTGCAGAGATGGAAGGAGTTATTCGATTTGATAGGAAAAAGTAGACACACTTGAGTAAATTTGTTTTTCATATGGGTTCTGCTTCAGTGAAGTTGAATGAAGGGTCGTTGTGGATGGGCAGATGTTCACATTCATGTTCACACGGCAATGATGGAGGCTTGGGTTCAATTCCCAGTGCCTGCCCATGAAAATGGCAATGATATCAGGTATCTAACATATAGACCCTTACTGACCTGGTCAATTTGCCTCTTCTAATTCACAGTTGAACTTCCCTTGCAAAGCATGTGCCAAATGTTCTTCTTGGCAGGTAGGGAAATAAAGATTCCTTAGTTGGTGTGTTTAAAATGAGACTGAGAAGAAAGTTGAATTCCAAATATTTTGTAAATATATTTTAGCCAATATATCTAGATAAGAGACTTTATGTCACTTATTGCTGAGAATGAATAAAATGTAGTGTGAAATGCTGGAGAAGATATGTGAGGACTGTCTTTCCATTCTTAAACCTGAATCCTGGTTCTGTACTTCATTGCTTTTGGTCTAGGCAAAGGCCATGGTAGGTGTGTTGTGGCCAGGAACATGTTGACCTGAGATGAAAAACAATCAAACATTCACTTCATTAAAGAAAAAAAGTTTCTTTAATGATCTCCATTCCCATTGCCAGTTGAATCAAGGGCTCATTGCTTACTCCACTGTCCACCTTATCACATAATCTAATCACTCTTTATCTCTAAAAGTGATAATAGATTATAATTAGTGAGTTGCTGTGCTAAGTGCTTTACCATTCCCATCTCCACTAATAAGCCCAAGAATGCCAGGAAGTAGATACCCATAGACTGCCAAGTTACAAATGTGTAAACAAGTTGGGGGATATTCAATAACTTTTCTAAAGTCTTAGAGTTAGTGAGTGTCAGAGCCAAGATACAAACTGGTCTATCTGACTTCTAATCGCCTCTCTTAACCACCACATGTTGTTGTCTCTCATCTAAACATCTCTGGTAATCAGAAACTTTACTCTGTGCCCTCTGTTGTTAGGTGCTACACTCTCTCTACTCACTCCCTTTTTCAGCCAAGCTCAAGCTCTTACCTCCTCTAACCTCTTCATCTTGATTACTGTGCTAGCAAGTTATGAAAACCTGCCCATAAATTGTTATCTATAAATTAGATCTTGGCATTTAAATATGAATTGTAAGTTGGTTTAGGAGTCTGAAATTAGTAAGATTACAAGATTTCTTTTTCAATATTTTGATAATATTGGCACAGCAAAAAAGAGAATAAGTAAATCTTGTATCGTCTGATCTTTACAATTATCATATATCAAATTGTGGAGTATTTAATCAGCAAATTCACATTAATTTTTTTTAATTTTGTCCATAAAAATTCTCATCATCCTATTAAATGAATCACTACTGAAAATATTTGAATAGCATGTTTAACTAAAGATATAGCTCTACACACAGAAAAGGCTGAAACTTTAATCTCCATGTCAATTTATCTAAAGCTAGAAAACTTTTGAATTGGTCATGCAGTAGCAGAATTTTACCAATTTTGGAAATTAACTAGGCCATGATCATTATGGGTGAAAACATACTTTATATGAAGACACCTTTATCTTGGCACAAACAAAATTCCTGGGAGAATTCACCAAGTTTTACTCATTTTCTACACATGAATAACTTGGGATTATTTAAAAATAAAAATAAAGAAACATCTTCCATGAAATTGAGTGTGTGTATATGTGTATAAAATCCAACCAAATATCAGAATACTTTTCAAACAAGACTAACAGTGTGTTTTTATATTTATTTCTGTTGTTTTTCATAATCAACAGGTCTATGTGCTATGTGGCAAAGATACTTATGGATAGATACTAGTCAGATTAATAGATGAAGTAGGACAAAAAAAATGAAAAGATGTACTTCTTACCATCACATAGTAGTATATTTTAGCCATAATTAAAATTATTACTAATAGAATTATTACAGATTTCAAGTTTTCTAAACTTCCTACTGTTCCTTAAATGTATCACCTTGGTATTTAATGAACAATTTGGAAATATTCTAATCAGGAAATGGTAAAATAAATTCTGTGGACCAATTTAAAAGTGTCACATATGTAATAATACAAATGAAGGATAAACAACTTCCATTTGTCATCTTAGATCAAGATGGCAAAGTTTTTCTTTAGGGTACATGGTCTGGGAATTGAACCTGGGTCTCCTGCATGAAAGGTGTATCATCTTAGGTCAAATTTGAGAAAAGTTCTTTTGTGTAGCTTAAAAAATAAGAAGTACGTATGCTAATATATTTTCCCTTTTAATTAAAAAATAAACAGACTCCATACAATGTTTGATAGCTGCATGAAGAACAGCATATTCCAAGAAGATATAATACCAATATTTTTCAAACTCTTCCAAAAACTTAAAGAGAAGTGTTCTAGTTTGCTAGCTCCTGGAATGGTTTTTTTTTTTTTTTTTAACTTTTTTTTATTGTATAGTATAACATGTATACAAAGCAAAGAAATAAAAAAGCAATAGTTTTCAAAGCACTCTTCAAAAAGTGGTTACAGGACAGATCCCATAGTTCGTCATGGGCTACCATACGATCCTCTCAGATTTTTCCTTCTAACTGCTCCAGAATACAGGAGGCTAGAGGGCTTAAATAATTTTTATCATCACAGTGGACTTTTTTTCCTTCTTTTTTTGTGAAAAATAGCATATATACAAAAAAGCAATACATTTCAAAGCATAGCACCACAATTAGTTGTAGGACATATTTCAGACTTTGACGTGTTATGATTTCACAATTTTAGGTTTTTACTTTTAGCTGCTCAAAAATACTGAACTAGAAAGAGATAGCAATTTAATGATTCAGCATTCATAATCATTTGTTAAGTCCTATCTTCTATGTATAATTTCACCATCACCCTTGATCTTTCCACACCTCTTATTGGAGTTGTTTGAGCTATGGCAGTTCTAAATTTTTTATATTGAAAGGTCTGTCACTGATATGGGGTAAGGAGATGGAACTAGCTGATGTTCTGGAGAGGCTGGGCTAGGTGTCAGGACTTATCTGGACCAGGGACCCTTCTGGAGGTTGTAGGTTTCTGGAAGGTTACTCTAGTGCCTGGAACCCTTGTGGAATCTTATGTATTGCCTTAGGTGTTCTTTAGGATTGACTGGAATGGTCCTAGTTGGGGGTTGGCAGGTTATGATAGGTAGCAAGGTCTAACTGAAGCTTGTGTTAAGAGCAACCTCTAGAGTAGCCTCTCGACTCTATTTGAACTCTCTCTGCCACTGATACTTTATTAGTTACACTTCTTTTACCCCTTTTGGTCAGGATGTAATTGTTGATCCCATGGTGCCAGGTCTGGATTCATCCCTGGGAGTCATCTTCCACGTTGCCAGGGAGACTTTCACCCTGGATGTTATGTCCCACTTGAGAGGGGAGGGCAATGATTTCACTTGCAGAGTTGGGCTTAGAGAGACTGAGGCCACATCTGAACAACAACAGAGGTCCCCAGAAGTAAATCTTAGGCGTGTCTATAGGTAGTCTAAGCTTCTCCGCTACCTATATAAGTTTCACAAGAGTAAGCCTCCTGATCAAGGGCATGGCCTATTGATTTGGGTGTCCCTAAAGTTTGACACAGTATGAGGGGATTCCCTGATGGTAGTATTTAATAGTTCCATATTCCTTCTCTCCTCCCTCAGGGGACTTTGCCAGTACTTTTTGATTATCTGCTTAATATGCTCTAGGAAGTTTCCAGACATTACAGTAATCTATACAGAATTAAAGGACCTCTTTCTTATTCTGGCTCCTGGTATTCAAATAGATACACAGTTAGGTGGAATTAGCGTATGCATTACAGAAAATTTCAGTTCCAGACCAAATAAATCTTTATCCCATTGGTCTCAAAAAACATGTGTGGTTCTAAAATAGATACTGTTTTCTTTACCCCTAAGTTCTGAATTTACTTTAACCCCAATCTGTTTGGCTTAGTTCTTATCTCTAAATATCAGGTTATATACATAAGCCAGCCTCTCAAAATCCAGAAATAATAATCACCACTCTGGACTTAATGTGTCTGCCCTAAAAGCTTACAATCTAGGGCCCTGTTTTCTTTTTTTTTTTTGGGGGGGGGGGAGGTGTGGCCTTTTTTTTTTTTTTACATTTTTTTTATTAATTAAAAAAAATTAACTAACACAACATTTAGAAATTATTCCATTCTACATATGCAATCAGTTATTCTTAATATCATCACATAGATGTATGATCATCATTTCTTAGTACATATGCATCGATTTAGAAAAAGAAATAGCAAGACAACAGAAAAAGAAATAAAATGATAATATAGAGAAAAGATAAAAATAAAAATAAAAAATACAAAAATATATAAGAAAAAAAATAAATAAAAAACAAACAAAACAAAAAACAAAAAACTATAGCTCAGATGCAGCTTCATTCAGTGTTTTAACATAATTACATTACAATTAGGTAGTATTGTGCTGTCCATTTTTTTTTTTTTTTTAGAAATCATACCATTCTACATATGCAATCAGTAATTCTTAACATCATCACATAGATGCATGATCATCATTTCTTAGTACATTTGCATCGGTTTAGAAGAACTAGCAATACAACCGAAAAAGATATAGAATGTTAATATACAGAAAAAAAATAAAAGTAATAATAGTAAGAACAAAACAAATCAAAACAAAACAAAACAAAAACCTATAGCTCGGATGCAGCTTCATTCAGTGTTTTAACATGATTACTTTACAATTAGGTATTATTGTGCTGTCCATTTTTGAGTTTTTGTATCTAGTCCTATTGCACAGTCTGTATCCCATCAGCTCCAATTACCCATTATCTTACCCTGTTTCTAACTCCTGCTGAACTCTGTTACCAATGACATATTCCAAGTTTATTCTCGAGTGTCGATTCACATCATTGGGACCATACAGTATTTGTCTTTTAGTTTTTGGCTAGACTCACTCAGCATAATGTTCTCTAGGTCCATCCATGTTATTACATGCTTCATAAGTTTATCCTGCCTTAAAGCTGCATAATATTCCATCGTATGTATATACCACAGTTTGTTTAGCCACTCTTCTGTTGATGGAGATTTTGGCTGTTTCCATCTCTTTGCAATTGTAAATAACGCTGCTATAAACATTGGTGTGCAAATGTCCGTTTGAGTTTTTGCCCTTAATTCCTTTGAGTAGATTCCCAGCAATGGTATTGCTGGGTCATATGGCAATTCTATATTCAGCTTTTTGAGGAACCGCCAAACTGCCTTCCACAGTGGTTGCACCATTTGACATTCCCACCAACAGTGGATAAGTGTGCCTCTTTCTCCGCATCCTCTCCAGCACTTGTCATTTTCTGTTTTGTTGATAATGGCCATTCTGGTGGGTGTGAGATGATATCTCATTGTGGTTTTGATTTGCATTTCTCTAATGGCCAGGGACATTGAGCATCTCTTCATGTGCCTTTTGGCCATTTGTATTTCCTCCTCTGAGAGGTGTCTATTCAAGTCTTTTTCCCATTTTGTAATTGGGTTGGCTGTCTTTTTGTTGTTGAGTTGAACAATCTCATTATAAATTCTGGATACTAGACCTTTATCTGATATGTCATTTCGAAATATTGTCTCCCATTGTGTAGGCTGTCTTTCTACTTTCTTGATGAAGTTCTTTGATGCACAAAAGTGTTTAATTTTGAGGAGTTCCCATTTATTTATTTCCTTCTTCAGTGCTCTTGCTTTAGGTTTAAGGTCCATAAAACTGCCTCCAATTGTAAGATTCATAAGATATTTCCCTACATTTTCCTCTAACTGTTTTATGGTCTTAGACCTAATGTTTAGATCTTTGATCCATTTTGAGTTAACTTTTGTATAGGGTGTGAGATACGGGTCTTCTTTCATTCTTTTGCATATGGATATCCAGTTCTCTAGGCACCATTTATTGAAGAGACTGTTCTGTCCCAGGTGAGTTGGCTTGACTGCCTTATCAAAGATCAAATGTCCATAGATGAGAGGGTCTATGTCTGAGCACTTTATTCGATTCCATTGGTCGATATATCTATCTTTATGCCAATACCATGCTGTTCTGACCACTGTGGCTTCATAATATGCCTTAAAGTCAGGCAGTGCAAGACCTCCAGCTTCGTTTTTTTTCCTCAAGATGTTTTTAGCAATTCGGGGCACCCTGCCCTTCCAGATAAATTTGCTTATTGGTTTTTCTATTTCTGAAAAATAAGTTGTTGGGATTTTGATTGGTATTGCATTGAATCTGTAAATCAATTTAGGTAGGATTGACATCTTAACTATATTTAGTCTTCCAATCCATGAACACGGTATGCCCTTCCATCTATTTAGGTCTTCTGTGATTTCTTTTAGCAATTTTTTGTAGTTTTCTTTGTATAGGTTTTTTGTCTCTTTAGTTAAATTTATTCCTAGGTATTTTATTCTTTTAGTTGCATTTGTAAATGGGATTCGTTTCTTGATTTCCCCCTCCGCTTGTTCATTGCTAGTGTATAGAAATGCTACAGATTTTTGAATGTTGATCTTGTAACCTGCTACTTTGCTGTACTCATTTATTAGCTCTAGTAGTTTTGTTGTGGATTTTTCCGGGTTTTCGACGTATAGTATCATATCGTCTGCAAACAGTGATAGTTTTACTTCTTCCTTTCCAATTTTGATGCCTTGTATTTCTTTTTCTTGCCTAATTGCTCTGGCTAGAACCTCCAACACAATGTTGAATAATAGTGGTGATAGTGGACATCCTTGTCTTGTTCCTGATCTTAGGGGAAAGTTTTCAATTTTTCCCCATTGAGGATGATATTAGCTGTGGGTTTTTCATATATTCCCTCTATCATTTTAAGGAAGTTCCCTTGTATTCCTATCCTTTGAAGTGTTTTCAACAGGAAAGGATGTTGAATCTTGTCAAATGCCTTCTCTGCATCAATTGAGATGATCATGTGATGTTTCTGCTTTGATTTGTTGATATGGTGTATTACATTAATTGATTTTCTTATGTTGAACCATCCTTGCATACCTGGGATGAATCCTACTTGGTCATGATGTATAATTCTTTTAATGTGGTGTTGGATACGATTTGCTAGAATTTTATTGAGGATTTTTGCATCTATATTCATTAGAGAGATTGGACTGTAGTTTTCTTTTTTTGTAATATCTTTGCCTGGTTTTGGTATGAGGGTGATGTTGGCTTCATAGAATGAATTAGGTAGTTTTCCCTCCACTTCAATTTTTTTGAAGAGTTTGAGGAGAATTGGTACTAATTCTTTCTGGAATGTTTGGTAGAATTCACATGTGAAGCCATCTGGTCCTGGACTTTTCTTTTTAGGAAGCTTTTGAATGACTGATTCAATTTCTTTACTTGTGATTGGTTTGTTGAGGTCATCTATGTCTTCTTGAGTCAAAGTTGGTTGTTCATGTCTTTCCAGGAACCCGTCCATTTCATCTAAATTGTTGTATTTATTAGCGTAAAGTTGTTCATAGTATCCTGTTATTACCTCCTTTATTTCTGTGAGGTCAGTAGTTATGTCTCCTCTTCCATTTCTGATCTTATTTATTTGCATCCTCTCTCCTCTTCTTTTTGTCAATCTTGCTAAGGGCCCATCAATCTTATTGATTTTCTCATAGAACCAACTTCTGGCCTTATTGATTTTCTCTATTGTTTTCATGTTTTCAATTTCATTTATTTCTGCTCTAATCTTTGTTATTTCTTTCCTTTTGCTTGCTTTGGGATTAGTTTGCTGTTCTTTCTCCAGTTCTTCCAAGTGGACAGTTAATTCCTGAATTTTTGCCTTTTCTTCTTTTCTGATATAGGCATTTAGAGCAATAAATTTCCCTCTTAGCACTGCCTTTGCTGCGTCCCATAAGTTTTGACATGTTGTGTTTTCATTTTCATTCGCCTTGAGGTATTTGCTAATTTCTCTAGCAATTTCTTCTTTGACCCACTCGTTGTTTAGGAGTGTGTTGTTGAGCCTCCACGTATTTGTGAATTTTCTGGCACTCCACCTATTATTGATTTCCAACTTCATTCTTTTATGATCCGAGAAAGTGTTGTGTATGATTTCAATCTTTTTAAATTTGTTAAGACTTGCTTTGTGACCCAGCATATGGTCTATCTTTGAGAATGATCCATGAGTACTTGAGAAAAAGGTGTATCCTGCTGTTGTGGGATGTAATGTCCTATAAATGTCTGTTAAGTCTAGCTCATTTATAGTAATATTCAGATTCTCTATTTCTTTATTGATCCTCTGTCTAGATGTTCTGTCCATTGATGAGAGTGGTGAATTGAAGTCTCCAACTATTATGGTATATGAGTCTATTTCCCTTTTCAGTGTTTGCAGTGTATTCCTCACGTATTTTGGGGCATTGGAATGGTTTTTTTTAAAAAAAGGAATTAAATAAGTTGCTAGTTTACAGTTCTAAGGCCGTGAAAATGTTCCAATAAAGAAAGTCTATAAGAATGTCCAAACTAAGGCACCGAGAAGAGGTCACTTTCACTCAAAAAAGGCCAGTGAAGTTCAGAGTTTCTCTCTCAACTGGAAAGGTACATGGCGAACATGGAGTCTGCGAGCTTTCTCTCCAGGCTTCTTGTTTCATGAAGCTCCCCTGGGAGCATAGTCCTTCATCAACATAGGTCTTTGGCTGTCTGGGCTCTCTTAGTTCTCCATGGCTCATTCATGATTATCAAGAGGGACTCTCTCCAAAATGTTTCCTCTTTTAAAGGATTCCAGTCAAAGCCCACCTGGAATAGGTGGAGTCACATCTCCCTCTAATCAAAAGTTAATAGACACAGTTGGGTGAGTAACAACTCCATGGGAACAGTCAGAAAGCTCCCAGCCAGCAATATTGAATGAAGATTTAAGGACATTGCTTTTCTGGAATCCACCATAGATTCAAATTAGCACAAGGAGGGAATACTTCCTAACCTATTCTATGAGACTAACACCACACCAATAACAAAGCTAGATAAAGATACCACAAGAAAAGAAAATTACAGACCAATATTTCTTATGAAGATAAATGCAAAAGTCCTCAACAAAATATGAGAATACAAATCCAACCACACATTACAAGAATTATACACCATGATCAGAGCTGTACAATGGCTGTTCAACATAAAAAAATCAATAAATGTAGTCCACCACAATAACAGACAAAGGAAAAAAAAAACATTTGATCATCCATTTGATAAAGAAAAGGCGTTTGATAAAATCCAACATCCTTTTTAATCAAAACACTTACAAAACTAGCAATATAATGAAACTTCTTCAACATGATAAATGGCATATATGATAAAACCACAGCTAACTTTATATATAATAATGAAAGACTGAAAACTTTCTCTCTAAGGTCAGGAATAAGACAAGATTGCTCATCGTCACCACTGTTATTCAACATTGTACTGGAAATTCTAACAAGAGCAATTAGGCAAGAAAAAGAAATAAAGAGCATTCAAATTGGAAAGGAAGAAGCTAAACTTTGCCTATTTGCAGATGATATAATTCCATATATAGAAAATTCATACCTACCTAAGCTAATGAACAGATTCAGCAAAATGATAAGGTATAAAATCTACACACTAAAAGCAGCAGTGTTTCCGTACACTAGTAATGAACAATCTGAAAACAAAATAAAGGAAAAAATTTCATTTATAATAGCAAGAAGAATCCAATATCTAGTAATAAATTTAACCAAAGATATAAAGGATATATATACACAGAAAACTGCAAAGCATTTTGCTAGAAGAATCAAAGAAGACTTAAATAAATGGAAGGACATTTCGTGTTCATGGATTAGAAGACAAAATATTGTTATGATGCAATTCTGTGTATGATTTACAGACTTCTTTACAGAGCATTTACAGAGAGGTGTATGGGGATCCAGAGATTCCAAGCCATGTTGCAAAAGAAGAATGAATCTGGAGGACTCACACTTCCTGACATTAAAACTTACACTATGTTACAATAGTCAAAAGAGCACGGTATTCAAATAAGGCCAGACATATAGGCCAATGGAATTGAATTGAGAATTCATAAATGAACCTTCTCATCTATGACAATTAATTTTTGATAAGGGTGCCAAGTCTAATCTGTGGAAAATTAATAGTAACTTCAACAAATAGTGCTGTGAAAACTGGATAATCATAAGTAAAAGCATGAAGGGCACCCCTACCTCTCATCATGTAAAAAAATTAACTCAAAATGGATCAAAGACCTAAGTATAAGAACGAAAACTATAAAAATCCCTAGAGAAGAACATAGGGAAGCATCCTCAGGACCTCATACTAGGCAATTGTTTATTTAAACTTTCCATGCAAACATGGATAACAAAAAAAAAAAAGAAAAGATAAAATGGGACTTCATCAAAATTAAAAACTTTTGTGCAACAAAGACCTTCATCGTGAAGGTCATCGTGAAGCCTACCGAATCAGAGAAAATATAAAGAAAGCAAATACGCAATGGGGGGTTAATATCCAGAATATATAAAGCAATCTGACAATACAACTATTAAAAGATAAACCTCCTAATTTAAAAATAGGCAAGAATATATACAAATGCCCAATAAGCATATGAAAATATGTTCAACTTCCTTAGACATTAGGGACATGCAAATCAAACCCACAATGAGAAACTATTTCACATCCACTAGGATGCTTAGTATTAAATAAAACAAACAGAATAACAAGCGTTGGCAAGGATGCGGAGAAATAGGAACACTAGTTTGTTATTGATGGGAATGTAAACTCCTGCAACCAAAATGAAAATAGTTTGACAGTGCAGTGGTTTGAGGCTGTATATATTCCAGAAAAATTCATGTTCTTAAATTTAATCCATTCCTATGGGTATGAACCCATTGCAAGTAGGACCTTTTGATAAGGTTACTTTCAGTTAAGGTGTGTATAGCCCAGACCAATCAGGATGGGTTTTAACCGTATAACTGAGTCCTTTATAAATGGAATGAATTCAAACATGAGCGACAGAAAGCCACAGGAAGCAGTCAAAAGCTGAACATCAGCAGTGCCTAAAAGAAAAGGGAGAGACCAGGAGGTGTGGCTGTGTGCCTTGCCATATTACAAACTAAGGGCCAAAGATCTCCTATAGCTAGCCCCAGAATGCAACAGCCTGCAGGGATAAAACATCACTTTGATGAGGTCTTGATTTCTATGTTCTTTTAGCTCCAAAATCATAAACTAATAAATTCCCATTGTTTAAGTCAATCAGTTTCAAGGTATTTATTTAAGGAGCCTAGGAAACTGTTCTCACAAAGTTTGGTATAGAATTACATATGACCTGGCAATCCCACTTCTTGGTATATACTCTAAATAATTTAGAACAGAGACTTGAACAAATATTTTCACACCAATATTCATAGCAAAAATATACATAATTGCCAAATGTGGAAGCACCCAAGTATCCATCAACAGATG
This sequence comes from Tamandua tetradactyla, assembly GCF_023851605.1. Classification (NCBI taxonomy): domain Eukaryota; kingdom Metazoa; phylum Chordata; class Mammalia; order Pilosa; family Myrmecophagidae; genus Tamandua; species Tamandua tetradactyla. Next base: position 127,471,611 of record NC_135327.1, on the reverse strand, counting down.
CTTAGATCAATAATACTTGATATTTACATACAGTGGAACATTAATAAGTTTTATAAAGGAATGAAGTTCTAATGCATGTGACAATATGGATGAACCTTGCATAAGTCAAACCCAAAAGGGCAAATATTGCATCATCTCACTGATAAGAAGTAATTAGAATAAGCAAATGCATAGAATCAGGAAACTGAATACAGGTTACCAGGGCCTGGGGGCAGAAGTAGGAAATGGGGAGATAATGTTTTATTGGTTTTAGAGTTTCCATTTGGGGTGATCAAAAAGTTTTGGTAATGGATGGTAATGATGGTAGTACAATATTGTGACTATAATTAACACCTCTGAATTACATACTTGAATGTGGTTAAAAGGGAAAATTGAAGGGTGTATGTATCTGACTAGGATAAAAATTTTTTAAAAGTCTTAGGACTGAACAACACAAATAATGAACCCTAAAGTAAACTAAGACTGTGTTTGATATTATATTTACATAATATTGTTTCAATTGTACCAAAATTGTCATGCTAATGCAAAATGCTAATAATAGGAAAACTGTGTGTGTAAAGGAATGGGTATATGGGGAACTCATTTTCTGCATGATTTTTCTGTAATTTACAACTTCTCTAATAATCATTTTGGTTAGTTTTCTTCATTTTTTGCTATTTACCTTATATTATTAAAACATTAGAATATAAGGTTTTGCTCTATTATCTATCCTGTCTTTTCTTGATTATTGTACACACTGGAAAATTAGAAAAAAAAAAAAAAAGACTATCTCTTCACTACCTGCTTTGCACAGTGCCATACCTGCATTTTCATTGCTTTTTCTATATGTGACGAGTAGCAATTGTTTCTAAATTTTATTTTTTCGTGAGATGTTCTCAGTGACCGCTGATCTACTACATGCTCTCAAAGAATATTTTTTTCCCAAATAGTTTACTTTTTCTTTAAACTGAGGAAGTTTGCTAACAATTATGGTACTTATCATTGCTTAAATAAATGAGGTATCATAAGAACAGGGGAAGAAAAGATAGAAACTTAGGCAAACCTACATTATGAAGTTGCAAAATTTCACCTCTGGGTTCTTGGAAATTCTCCCTTTCTGTCTAATGTCAAACAGTACTCTTTTTTTTTTTTTTTTTATTAATTAAAAAAAGAATTAACAAAACAATTAGAAATCATTCCAATCTACATGTACAATCAGTAATTCTTAATAACATCACATAGTTGCATATTCATCATTTCTTAGTACATTTGCATCGATTTAGAAAAAGAAATAAAAAGACAACAGAATAAGAATTAAAACAATAATAGAAAGAAAAAAAAACAAAAACAAAAAACCTATACCTCACATGCAGCTTCATTCAGTGTTTTAACATAATTGCATTACAATTGGGTAGTATTGTGCTGTCCATTTCTGAGTTTTTATATCCAGTCCCGTTGTACAGTCTGTATTCCTTCATCTCCAATTATCCCTTCTCTTTTTTCTTTTTTTTTTTTTTTAATTAACGGAAAAAAAGAAATTAACCCAACATTTAGAGATCATACCATTCTACACATGCAATCATTAATTCTTAACATCATCACATAGATGCATGATCATCATTTCTTAGTACATTTGCATTGGTTTAGAAGAACTAGCAACATAACCGAAAAAGATATAGAATGTTAATATAGAGAAAAAAATAAAAGTAATAATAGTAAAATCAAAACAAAACAAAACAAAACAAAACAAAAACCTATAGCTCAGATGCAGCTTCATTCAGTGTTTTAACATGATTACTTTACAATTAGGTATTATTGTGCTGTCCATTTTTGAGTTTTTGTATCTAGTCCTGTTGCACAGTCTGTATCCCTTCAGCTTCAATTACCCATTGTCTTACCCTGTTTCTAACTCCTGCTGAACTCTGTTACCAATGACATATTTCAAGTTTATTCTCGAATGACCGTTCACATCAGTGGGACCATACAGTATTTGTCCTTTAGTTTTTGGCTGGATTCACTCAGCATAATATTCTCTAGGTCCATCCATGTTATTACATGGTTCATAAGTTTATCTTGTCTTAAAGCTGCATAATATTCCATCGTATGTATATACCACAGTTTGTTTAGCCACTCTTCTGTTGATGGAGATTTTGGCTGTTTCCATCTCTTTGCAATTGTAAATAAACATTGGTGTGCAAATGTCCGTTTGTGTCTTTGCCCTTAAGTCCTTTGAGTAGATACCTAGCAATGGTATTGCTGGGTTGTATGGCAATTCTATATTCAGCTTTTTGAGGAACCGCCAAACTGCCTTCCACAGTGGTTGCACCCTTTGACATTCCCACCAACAGTGGATAAGTGTGCCTCTTTCTCCGCATCCTCTCCAGCACTTGTCATTTTCTGTTTTGTTGATAATGGCCATTCTGGTGGGTGTGAGATGATATCTCATTGTGGTTTTGATTTGCATTTCTCTAATGGCCAGGGACATTGAGCATCTCTTCATGTGCCTCTTGGCCATCCGTATTTCCTCTTCTGAGAGGTGTCTGTTCAAGTCTTTTTCCCATTTTGTAATTGGGTTGGCTGTCTTTTTGTTGTTGAGATGAACAATCTCTTTATAAATTCTGGATACTAGACCTTTATCTGATATATCATTTCCAAATATTGTCTCCCATTGTGAAGGCTGTCTTTCTACTTTCTTGATGAAGTTCTTTGATGCACAAAAGTGTTTAATTTTGAGGAGTTCCCATTTATTTATTTCCTTCTTCAGTGCTCTTGCTTTAGGTTTAAGGTCCATAAAACCGCCTCCAGTTGTAAGATCCATAAGATATCTCCCAACATTTTCCTCTAACTGTTTTATGGTCTTAGACCTAATGTTTAGATCTTTGATCCATTTTGAGTTAACTTTTGTATAGGGTGTGAGAGATGGGTCTTCTTTCATTCTTTTGCATATGGATATCCAGTTCTCTAGGCACCATTTATTGAAGAGACTGTTCTGTCCCAGGTGAGTTGGCTTGACTGCCTTATCAAAGATCAAATGTCCATAGATGAGAGGGTCTATGTCTGAGCACTCTATTCGATTCCATTGGTCGATATATCTATCTTTATGCCAATACCATGCTGTTTTGACCACTGTGGCTTCATAATATGCCTTAAAGTCAGGCAGCGCGAGACCTCCAGCTTCGTTTTTTTTCCTCAAGATGTTTTTAGCAATTCGGGGCACCCTGCCCTTCCAGATAAATTTGCTTATTGGTTTTTCTATTTCTGAAAAATAAGTTGTTGGGATTTTGATTGGTATTGCATTGAATCTGTAAATCAATTTAGGTAGGATTGACATCTTAACTATATTTAGTCTTCCAATCCATGAACACGGTATGCCCTTCCATCTATTTAGGTCTTCTGTGATTTCTTTTAGCAGTTTTTTGTAGTTTCTTTATATAGGTTTTTTGTCTCTTTAGTTAAATTTATTCCTAGGTATTTTATTCTTTTAGTTGCAATTGTAAATGGGATTCGTTTCTTGATTTCCCCCTCAGCTTGTTCATTACTAGTGTATAGAAATGCTACAGATTTTTGAATGTTGATCTTGTAACCTGCTACTTTGCTGTACTCATTTATTAGCTCTAGTAGTTTGTTGTGGATTTTTCCGGGTTTTCGACGTATAGTATCATATCGTCTGCAAACAGTGATAGTTTTACTTCTTCCTTTCCAATTTTGATGCCTTGTATTTCTTTTTCTTGTCTAATTGCTCTGGCTAGAACCTCCAACACAATGTTGAATAATAGTGGTGATAGTGGACATCCTTGTCTTGTTCCTGATCTTAGGGTGAAAGTTTTCAATTTTTCCCCATTGAGGATGATATTAGCTGTGGGTTTTTCATATATTCCCTCTATCATTTTAAGGAAGTTCCCTTGTATTCCTATCTTTTGAAGTGTTTTCAACAGGAAAGGATGTTGAATCTTGTCGAATGCCTTCTCTGCATCAATTGAGATGATCATGTGATTTTTCTGCTTTGATTTGTTGATATGGTGTATTACATTAATTGATTTTCTTATGTTGAACCATCCTTGCATACCTGGGATGAATCCTACTTGGTCATGATGTATAATTCTTTTAATGTGTTGTTGGATACGATTTGCTAGAATTTTATTGAGGATTTTTGCATCTGTATTCATTAGAGAGATTGGTCTGTAGTTTTCTTTTTTTGTAATATCTTTGCCTGGTTTTGGTATGAGGGTGATGTTGGCTTCATAGAATGAATTAGGTAGTTTTCCCTCCACTTCGATTTTTTTGAAGAGTTTGAAGAGAATTGGTACTAATTCTTTCTGGAACGTTTGGTAGAATTCACATGTGAAGCCGTCTGGTCCTGGACTTTTCTTTTTAGGAAGCTTTTGAATGACTAATTCAATTTCTTTACTTGTGATTGGTTTGTTGAGGTCATCTATGTCTTCTTGAGTCAAAGTTGGTTGTTCATGTCTTTCCAGGAACCCGTCCATTTCCTCTAAATTGTTGTATTTATTAGCGTAAAGTTGTTCATAGTATCCTGTTATTACCTCCTTTATTTCTGTGAGGTCAGTAGTTATGTCTCCTCTTCCATTTCTGATCTTATTTATTTGCATCCTCTCTCTTCTTCTTTTTGTCAATCTTGCTAAGGGCCCATCAATCTTATTGATTTTCTCATAGAACCAACTTCTGGCCTTATTGATTTTCTCTATTGTTTTCATGTTTTCAATTTCATTTATTTGTGCTCTAATCTTTGTTATTTCTTTCCTTTTGCTTGCTTTGGGGTTAGCTTGCTGTTCTTTCTCCAGTTCTTCCAAATGGATAGTTAATTCCTGAATTTTTGCCTTTTCTTCTTTTCTGATATAGGCATTTAGAGCAATAAATTTCCCTCTTAGCACTGCCTTTGCTGCGTCCCATAAGTTTTGATATGTTGTGTTTTCATTTTCATTCGCCTTGAGGTATTTGCTAATTTCTCTTGCAATTTCTTCTTTGACCCACTCGTTGTTTAGGAGTGTGTTGTTGAGCCTCCACGTATTTGTGAATTTTCTGGCACTCTGCCTATTATTGATTTCCAACATCATTCCTTTATGGTCCGAGAAAGTGTTGTGTAAGATTTCAATCTTTTTAAATTTGTTAAGACTTGCTTTGTGACCCAGCATATGGTCTATCTTTGAGAATGATCCATGAGCACTTGAGAAAAAGGTGTATCCTGCTGTTGTGGGATGTAATGTCCTATAAATGTCTATTAAGTCTAGTTCATTTATAGTAATATTCAGATTCTCTATTTCTTTGTTGATCCTCTGTCTAGATGTTCTGTCCCTTGATAAGAGTGGTGAGTTGAAGTCTCCAACTATTATGGTATATGAGTCTATTTCCCTTTTCAGTGTTTGCAGTATATTCCTCACGTATTTTGGGGCATTCTGATTCGGTGCGTAAATATTTATGATTGTTATGTCTTCTTGTTTAATTGTTCCTTTTATTAATATATAGTGTCCTTCTTTGTCTCTTTTAACTGTTTTAGATTTGAAGTCTAATTTGTTGGGTATTAGTATAGCCACTCCTGCTCTTTTCTGGTTGTTATTTGCATGAAATATCTTTTCCCAACCTTTCACTTTCAACCTATGTTTATCTTTGGGTCTAAGATGTGTTTCCTGTAGACAGCATATCGAAGGATCCTGTTTTTTAATCCATTCTGCCAATCTATGTCTTTTGATTGGGGAATTCAGTCCATTGACATTTAGTGTTATTACTGTTTGGATAATATTTTCCTCTAACATTTTGCCTTTTGTATTATATATATCATATCTGATTTTCCTTCTTTCTACACTCTTTTCCATATCTCTCTCTTCTGTCTTTTTGTATCTGACTCTAGTGCTCCCTTTAGTATTTCTTGCAGAGCTGGTCTCTTGGTCACAAATTCTTTCAGTGACTTTTTGTCTGAGAATGTTTTAATTTCTCCCTCATTTTTGAAGGATAATTTTGCTGGATATAGGAGTCTTGGTTGGCAGTTTTTCTCTTTTAGTATTTTAAATATATCATCCCACTGTCTTCTAGCTTCCATGGTTTCTGCTGAGAAATCTACACAAAGTCTTATTGGGTTTCCCTTGTATGTAATGGATTGTTTTTCTCTTGCTGCTTTCAAGATCTTCTCTTTCTCTTTGACCTCTGTCATTCTAACTAGTAAGTGTCTTGGAGAACGCCTATTTGGGTCTAATCTCTTTGGGGTGCGCTGCACTTCTTGGATCTGTAATTTTAGGTCTTTCATAAGAGTTGGGAAATTTTCAGTGATCATTTCTTCCATTAGTTTTTCTCCTCCTTTTCCCTTCTCTTCTCCTTCTGGGACACCCACAACACGTATATTTGTGCGGTTCATATTGTCCTTGAGTTCCCTGATACCCTGTTCAAATTTTTCCATTCTTTTCCCTATAGTTTCTGTTTCTTTTTGGAATTCAGATGTTCCATCCTCCAAATCACTAATTCTATCTTCTGTCTCTTTAAATCTATCATTGTAGCTATCCATTATTTTTTCTATGTTTGCTACTTTATCCTTCACTTCCATAAGTTCTGCGATTTGTTTTTTCAGTTTTTCTATTTCTTCTTTATGTTCAGCCCATGTCCTCTTCATGTCCTCCCTCAATTTATCGATTTCATTTTTGAAGAGGTTTTCCATTTCTGTTCGTATATTCAGCATTAGTTGTCTCAGCTCTTGTGTCTCATTTGAGCTATTGGTTTGTTCCTTTGACTGAGCCATATTCTCAATCTTTTGAGCGTGGACAGTTATCTTCTGCTGCTGGCGTCTGGGCATTTATTCAGATTTCTCTTGGTGTTGGACCCAGCAAGGTTGTAATATTTTTCTGTGAAATCTCTGGGTTCTGTTTTTCTTATCCTGCCCAGTAGGTGGCGCTCGTGACACACGTTTGTCTGCGGGTCCCACCAGTAAAAGGTGCTGTGGGACCTTAAACTTTGGAAAACTCTCGCCGTCCTGGGGGTTCGCTAGCCGAAGCGGCTTGAGCCGGCCCGGGGTCCGAACGCAGGGAGGGTTGCTGGTCGCCGCAGCCAGGGAAAGAGCCTGTCCGAATTTCCTAGTCGGCCCTGGGCAACAAGCGTGGCGGGAGGGCGCCAGCGGCAGCAGCCCGCCCGGGAGAGTGCACGTTCCCCGGGAGTCACGGGTTTGGAAGGGGCCTCCCCCACCCGTCACCGTTCTCCGCGGCCTGGGGGTTTCCGATCCAATTCTCTCAGTTGGTCCGGGGGCTGTGCGTGGTGTGGGCGCCAGTCGCCTTAGTTTCAGGGGACCACCTCTCCAATTCTCCCAGCCGGCCCGGGAAGGGGGAAGGGAGTAACTCCGGCCGCTTGCCACCCCGCCCGGTAAGGCCCGCGCGCCTCGGCGATCTCACCCAAGCTGCTTCTCTCAGCCAGCCAGCCGTTCCAGGATGGGGTACGCTGTCTTTTTTATCTCTGTTGTGGCTTTGGGCGCTTTCTGTATCGTTTCTACTCCCCTAGTAGGTGTCCTGGAGAAGAAACTAAGATCCGCGCGTCTTACTAAGCCGCCATCTTCCAGGAAGTCCAACAGTACTCTTTTTATTAGAAAAAAAATACAGTCTTAGAAGGCTTTTTATTATATGAAGTTGTTAATATTTTATTATAGACATGATCACCTTGGCGTAACATTTTTCAGGAGTAAAGTATTTGCTGTTAGTGGTTGTAGTGGCATTGAAATGTCCTATAATAATTGTGGGCTCGTTCTTTTATTATTGTGATTTTATTAGGTTTGCTTTGTGTATTTTGAAGTTCAGTTATTAGATACATAAACATTTAGGATTATTATGGTGTCTTGACCCAATTATCATCATGAACTAACATTTACTTATTCCTGGGTTTATATATGTTATATTCTAACATACAGTTCATCTTATAGTGATATAGCCCCTCCAGCTTTCTACCGACTGGTATTGGCATAGTATATCTTTTTGCATCCTTTTTTAAAACCTATTTTGTCTTTACTTTTACAGTTTATCTTTTGTAGTTTTTATCTGTCTGAAAACATCTTTATACCACCTTCTTTTAAAAAACAATGTCCCCTGGTATATAATTTTAGTTTGACAGTTTTTTTATTTCAGAAAATAAATGAAATGAGAAATCTTCTTTCTCTTAATCTCTTAATCTTTATATCTCTGTATATAAATGTGCCCATTCTCTGGGTGCGTGTCATATTTTTACCTTTGCTCTACTTTTAATAGTTTCTTTTGCTTGGCATTTGTTGGAGATTTATAGATTTATAGTTTTCAGCAAATTTGGAAAAGTTTAGGCCATTATTTGTTTAAATACACTCTTCTCTTTCTTCAGAGACTCTAATTACATGACTTCCCATAATACATTGCCTCTTCTAAAATTTTTGAACATTGAGGATAGAGCAAAATAACTGTTTTAATGTCATTTTCTGCCCATCCTAACGTCTGTGTCAATTCTGAATTGGGTTTGATCGAGGACTGTTTTCCTGTATCGTATGCTTGGTATACCTTGCTTGAATGCTAGACGTTATGGTTTATTCTTTCGTGCTGTGTATTATCTTGGACTTTGGTCTGGAAGGCAGTGATTTACTTGCAATCAGTTTTATATAATTTGTTTTATAATTTGTTTTCATAATTTGTTTTTATAATTTGTTAGGCAAGTCCAGGGCCACAGTTTATGGCTAACTATTCTCTACTGAAGCAAGACCTTCTTGAATATTTTACTAAATGTCTCCTAAGTTGTGAGTTTTCCTAGTTTTGTTAATGAGAACAGACATTATTCCTGGCTACAAACTGTTTTCTTGAATAATGTCTGATTTTTTCCCTGGTCTTGGGTATTTTCCTCACACACAGTCACTGATAAATACACTGAACACCTGAGAGGACCTCTCTGCAGAGCTGCGGTGTTTTCCCTCTGTGCAATCTTGAGAACTCAGCATTGACAAAGCCACATCTGTGGCTAAACATTTTAAAAATCATCTCTTAGTTCAGCCTTCTGTGTTCCTAAAAAGCATTTTAACTTTGCCAACTTCCTCAGTGTAACAAATCTCCATCTATAATGCACAATCTTGTTTAACTTTTTCAGGGTGCTCTCAAAGAATTTTAGGTGCACCCTAATTAATAAACTCAATGCTATCTTTAAAAATGTATACAGGCTATGCCGGAGGACCTCGGTTCGATTCCCGGCCCCAGCCCATGTAACAAAAAACGGAAAAACAAAATACAATAAAACAAGAAAATGTTTAAAAATGTTTCCCTTTCTTCCTTCCTTCCTTCCTTCTATCCTTCCTTCCTTCTCTCTGTAAAAAAAAAAAAAAAAAAAAATGTATACACCTCTGTCTCACTTGAAGGTAAAATAACTTATTTGTACATTGTTGTATACATATATTATAATAAAAGTTACTGTATTTGTTTTTGGTTGTATGAGACAGAATTCACAATTGTTTCTATAACTCAAAGAGAGTAGTGTAGTCCTGGAATCATGTAAGCTAGGAGTCTCAAACAAGATTCTATAATTAGGAGTCAATTTTATCAGTTATTGCAAGTAAGGACATAAATCCCCCCTTTCAGTCATTCAGTCTTTATATGCCTGTACTATCAAATATTACACAAATAAAATATAGATAACTTCTTCTTCAGTAATACCTGAGAGTAAAAATAATTCTCTTTTCGTTAAAGTGGCTAACTTCTGTATTCGAAGGAGCTGAATTGCATTTTACATGGGCTTGTAAATTGTGAGGACCCATTTTCAAAAGGACTTTGCTTGTAGGACATGTTTCAACTCCAAAGACTAGCATATTGTATATATGGAGGCTGAGAAACTGTAAGTAGGAATGGGGATTTCATAAACTCTTTCTCTTGACTGAGGCAACCCTTCCAGGCTTGGAGCCCCTGTTGTTTATCAGCTCTCGGGACCTGTTGGGTCTTTTTTTTTTTTTTTTTTTCTGATAAATGTGTCATAATTTTATTTCTTGAAATTTTCCATTTTTAAGAACAGTCTGAGTATTTGTAAAAAATTAAATTCAAGCTGGCACCACTCTTGTCCCTGGCTGTTTCTAGTTCTGCAAAAGTCTCATTCGTTATGTCCAATCTATTCTTTATGTCCTCTGAATATCTGGTCTGTTTCCTTCTTCAGTTACTTAGCCCAGAAGCAGTTATCTCACCACCATCTCCCATGAGTATGTTCCCTTTCAAGAAATAAGCTTATGATCATTAAAGGTTTTAGCCCTTGAGCCCTTGATCTATGGGTGGGAAATAGTCTGGTATGGGCATTATTACCTCACTTGACAGCTATTGAGTTTTTGCTATACCTGGGGAACATCTGTTATACTTGACTTGGGGAATAAAGACGAATTGAACAAAAACAGATTTCAGTTGGCCTTACATCACTTTCTATGAGTTAAAATAATTCTCAAATGTACTCCCACTCAGGATTAAGCCCCTAACTTCAAGATGCTCATTTGATTGTGGTGGCCTCTTATTTGTTCAGTATCTTTAGATATGCTTAGTGGCAGATTCTGAAGTAGGCATCCTAAATAGAGGATGAGCAATGTCCAATTTGCAAGGAAGACAGTTGTTTTAGAGAAAAGATTAAATGAAAACTCTGTAAGTCATTTTAAATTATGCAGGGCCAGGCCTCAATCCCCCATTTAAATCCCTGACCCGTTTTTGTCTTCCTGAATACAACATAGAAATCAGCATTTATAAATAGCTCCACTAGAAAGATGAATTAAACATCATGTTTAGAGTTTTAATTCATTCTTTCACAGTAGCAGTTGTTCTTTATAACAAGTTCATCCTACCTATCTATTTATTAGCATCAATTTTAATGACTTGTTCATGCACTGCACATTTTTTCCACTTGTATTTCCACAGGTACACAGATGTTTAAAATCATTGAAGAGGGTGGTCAATGACTGTTCCAAGCTTTCATAAGTAACCCAGTTGACAACTTCATTTATCTACTAAATTTGTCTTGGAACAGAGAATGACATCAATGGAGAAGATTTTTTACTTGCGCTTGCCAGAAAGTTATCTCTGCACCCAGGACAAAGTTTAATAAAGAGCCTTATAGATAGAAAATAATATGTTATTTATTTATAGTATCCTTTCTGTGTATCTTTATTCCCCTTAGAGACTGAAAGAATTAAAGCAACGGGAATTTGCTCGAAATGTTGCTTCGAAATCATGGAAAGATGAGAAGAAACAAGAAAAAGCACTTAAGCGACTCCATCAGCTGGCTGAGTTAAGACAACAATCCGAACGGTAAGATTTAGTTGCCTATGTGATGGCTCAAAACTCTCTTCAACCTCTGAGGATATCTCAATGATAAATGGAACTGTTTCACTGTAACAATGGAAACAAAGTACATTTAATCAACAGATACATCTGTAGGGAAATGTTTCTAATAGTTAAAGGTTTGCAAATTAATTACATTTGGCATCTGATGTTTTTGTTAATTTAATGTGATCTTTAATGAAATGATCCAAGAATGATTTTAAAATACTGGCATTTATCCTAATCAGCTGATTTAAATAAACAAAGTTCCATAATAGCTCATTTTAAGTTCTATAGTAATAAATTTTCAAATCATAAATAATATTGCCTCTTTTTAGGAGGAAATAAATATTCTGTACATTTCCTTGTACACGCCTGAATCTAGAGTAAATGACATTAGCACTGTCTGTACGACAAATAAGATGTAATTTTTGCAGTTAAATTTACCACACAGTGTTCTGTAGATCGATAATTATAACAAGCATTATGCTATTATAATCTTGTACCTGAAAAATAGTAATTTTATTTAAATTTGAAACTGCTGAATGTTTCAAAGCAAGGAGATTGTTGCCTGGGACTCAATTAAATTTGCAGATTGGGATTTGAGTTCATACAAAACATAATGTTGAACACTAATGTAGCTAATTAATACAGTTGACAGCAACCTGGTGAATTTTGAAATTTATAGCTCTGTGCCAGGATTTAAAACCCTGTTGTTTAAATGAAAAACGATATACAATAAACTTAGGAGTGACTGATTCAACTGTACCACCACAAAATATCAGACCTCAAATTTGATTTTAAGCAAATATTTAATTTTTAGGATCAATATGTGTTAAATTACAATTCATATTCAGTTTACATATATTCATGTATTTATAACCCTATCTTAGAATTAACCAACTTATTAAATAAATGAAGATAATCATATTACAAATAAACAGTAATTTATTATATCGAGAATACAAAGGAGGAGAAAACAGTATGTATCCAGAGGTGATTTTAATACAAAAGTGCATGCTCTAAGATCCCATACAATCATAGAAACAGGACACAAATTTGAATCTGAGCTCTCTTCCAGTCAGCACAATGAGGATCTTACAATATGTTATTCAAACACATTGTCCATAACATCAGACAGTCCTACAATTGTTAGGAGAACATACAGGGAAAAAGCTAGAGAAGATATCAATTCCTGGCTGATTGATTATAAGGTACAAGGCAGATTATAAAAAAAAAGAGCAAGACCCAATATGGAAAAACAACCTCTACATAGATCCGTTAAGGTCACACTACAAAAACCTGAGCAGCCTTAACAGACATGATTTAGGCTGTTTGTCATAGTTATACATTTCTATTCACTGATTTCATATTTTTCCTTGGAAGAAATAGTAAAAGTATCAGAGAACATTGATGGTGATGACAGTGATTTTGTTTAAAAATTGTATTTACTGGAGCTAACCATAGAGAATTCTCCAAATTGAGAGATCCAGTCTATTTAGGACCAATTGTCCCTCTAAACACCCAAATATTCAAACAAAAATCGAACCATATTTGGGTTGGTGTCCTTTACAGAATATGCAGGCTTTTCAGGTCCATTCCACTTATATTGGGAGAAAAAGGCAGGTTATCTTGCTTTCCAGATACAGACCTGGTAAATGGGAAACATTTCATTCTCTTTTACTGCAGTCCACCTGGCCTCAAGCCAATGGCTTTCTCCACTTAACTAGCCTTGAGGCCCAAGGGAAACCACTTATAGAACTATTCAATATTATCATCTTAGCAGCTATTTATAATTGTCAAATGAAAGTAAGAAATAATATCAACAAGAAAAAACATCTGGAATATTACTCCCCATTTCTGGGCAACTTTTCACTGTTCTTTAACTTCATAATGGGGGATTCTGTGCATGTTGACTTATGTAACATGAGTCTATAACCTTTGGAAAGGCAGGTACATTTACTGGTAGTAAGAATATTTGAATCAGACAGATGGAAAAAATCGTGGCCGAAAACTAGTAATAGATCTTATAATGGCCAATCAACTTTGGCCGTCTCTTGCGTAGTTCAACTCACCTGGATTCTTAACAAGAACAGTTATTACATGGATATTTACTCCGTGCATATGAACCTCTTCTACAATAGATATACCAGTCTAATGTAGTAGATGCTAATATGGATTTTTTCCCCTTTGTTTTTTGTTTATATTTTTTACAAAATTTAAAAATTATCAGATGACCAATGTGGAGAGTATGTTCCTGTTACAGGAGCTGGATAATGTCGGGCATTTGGAAGTGACACCATTGAATAAATTATGTTATTTCGATATCTCATTTCCTACTTAGAAAGTATGCTTTTGCACAAGAGGAAATTATATTCAAAGATTCAGAATTAGAATTATTGGGTTGGACAATCCTTTAAGAGGAATTAAAGGAATATGTCTGTACCCACCTTTTTAATTAGGCATTACAAAAATAAGTGTCTAAAAATAAAATTGCAGGAGTATACTTAAGAAAATTTTGGAGAAGAGAGTGAAATAATAAATGAGGAACTAACTATAAAATGTAAGCTTTAGGGCAGGCCATGGTGGCTCGCAGGCAGAGTTCTCACCTGCCATATCAGAGACCTGGGTTCAATTCCTGATGCCTGTCTATGCAAAAAAAAAAAAAAAAGTAAGCTTTAGCAATATTAGGTGGCATAAACTTCTATTAAGATAACAAATATTAAACTACTACAAAAAATAGGATTTTCTAAAATAATGAAATAAAATAGATTTAAATAGAGTAAATCAGTTTATAAAGCAACAAGCTGAAAAGTTTAAAACATGGAAATAAGAGATATCCAAGATAAACAATGAGGATAAAATGTTAAAACTTGTGATTAAAAACTATCGCCATAAATGTACATTTGATTGGAAAGTGAGAACAAGAATTAAGGACAAGCAGCCAAGAACAAAATATAATATAAAAATAAAAGGTGAAAGAGGTTTAAAAACATTTAAAAATATAAAAGGAAGGAGTTTGCACATTTAAAGAGATAAATGCTAAGGTGAAACTGTAAAACAGAAAAGAACATTTACATTAACATTTATCAGAGCAAGCAGATGCATTTAACCAGAGCCAGAAAATAAGCAAAAACATTATTAAAGAAATTGTGTGTGTATTTTGAATATTTTTAAATGAAACATTCAAGAATAATGAGCTGAAATTCATGTGTCTGTATACCTCTTTCAAAATCCCCACTGTATGACAAACAGAATATAAAACTAAAACAGAGTGGGGTAGGTGATGGTGGTTCAGTGGCAGAGTTCTTGCCTGCTATGCTGGAGATCCAGGTTCAATTCCCAGAGCCTGTCCATGCAGAAAAAAAAAAAAAAAAAAAAAAAAGAGTAGAATGGAATCAAGAGGGGAGGGTGATGATACCTCTACACTAAACTTTTGGTATAATTTCTCCTGAGTTCGGTACAGATAAAATCAGTACAATTGAGGTTTCTGGAGAAGAAATTATTACTGAGGTATAGGTTAAGCTGTACTCAGTGAAAGATTCAGTAACAAATATAAAAAAGAATCTCTTTAGCACCAAGGCAATATTCAGTGCTATAGCTGTTTCTGAGACCTCATCTTTCTATCCCAGGTTGTTGGGCCTCAAAATAGCCAAAAACACTGCAGAAAACCCTTATGCCTCCTAGTGCCTTCATGCTTCCCCATTCAATAACCCATGTCTTGTCTTAGAGCATTCTTCCCCATTCCTCAAATTAAATATGCCTAAAAAAAAACCCTCAAAAGATGGCTCAAGAAAAGGAGATTGTGATAAATAAAAGGAACGGTCTGATAATGTAACAGATTTACTTTACAGTTTTAGAAAATTTCTAAATTTAGTTTTCCACAAGATTCAAAGGAACCCTATAACTATAAAGGCTACAGTCATTTGTTTATGAAGAAAGGACAATGTTATTAAAGAATAAATGGTGTTTAAAATCATAATTTGCAAATTAAAACCCATATGGGTACAGTAAACACAGATTGGATGTTGAAAAAATATTCAATCAGGAAACTAGAAAGTAAATGCAAGAAATTCTCCTTTACTAGAGCAATGACTGTCAAGACGCTGGATTCTGAAATAAATAATAAGACCTAAAGGGTATATTCAAGAGTGCCAATAAATTTAACATATAAATACCAGTATAAGAAGCTAGAACAGGAAATAATAAACAGAGAAATCAAAGCAAATATATATGAGCTAAAGAAAGAGTTGAATTGAAAGTGCCCAAAAAGTACTAGTAAAAGTCAACCAGAAGAAATCAACCTGTAGCTATGTTCTCGTAAAATGTTTAGTTAATAAAAGGGGAAAATATTACAAAATCCTACAAGCATACAAACAGATTTATTTATAAAAATGAATAAAGGAGGCTAATAAAATATTTCTTAGCAATATTAAGCATATAAAGATAATGAAACAAAGTAAATGAAGTTTGGTGGTCAAAATGGACTCCAGAGTTTTATGCCAATTGGCCAAATAAATGAAGGCAGCAGAAAGTATATCTTAGAAAAGAAAGCACTCCTATTCATTAGAATTTAAACTGCGTGTGGAAAAGACATTGGACATTTTAGTGTTACATACTCAAACAATAAATGACTTGTTAAAAATGAAATGAAGATCAAAAATAGAAAATAAAAGCAAACACACTTCTAAGCTTGTTGGAAAAGATAAAGAAAGCCAGCCAAAGCAAACAATCGGATAAATGTTGTGATTTGCATTGCCTCTCCTATACTTCCCAAAAGACCTTTTATAGTAGGGGCTTTATAGATAAGAAGTAAAAGGGATAAATAATTTTATTCTGAAGAATCTTATCTCTTATATGTATTTACAGTCCAGTTACCTGTTTGAATTAATAATGAAACAGCAGAATAAATAATCTTTGCCAAGTGCTAAAGATTAAAGCATTTACATGCACAAAGGGCAAAAAGAAAAGGTTTCTGTGAGTAAGAAGCGAAGATAAAACTGAGAAACATTGAAGATGTTATGGCTCATAAATGTGTATTACTTTATTATGCTTTTATCAAAATTAGTCAAGTCAGAGAAAAGTCACAAAGAAAGAACTGATTACCCAGTCTAAGAGGAAATAAACAAGAGAGAATTTTAAAACTGAAAAACAAAACATTGTAAAATGCTAGAGCTTGTAAAAAAAAATGTTCCTGTACTTTGAAAATGACTTTCAATTCCATTTAATTTCATATTCAATGTGAAGGCACTGATTTGGAAATGTCAAATCTATGCTGTAAAGAATTGGTTGTTCTGGAAGACAGATATTATGATGAAATGTATACTTTATATTATTTAGCAGAATCGGCAAATTCACCTGCTATCAATTTTTGCTAATTTCAAAAGAATGCACTTAAACAATGCTCTTTAGAAATTTATAAAACATACAGGCATTATAAAATGTATAAACACAATAAAATGTTTATATTACAGTAGAATGAAGTTCATAAACAGTAGCATAATCCATCATAGAACCACTAAGAAATGTTCACAATTATAAGATTTCAACATCCAATGTCCTAATCATTTAAACATTTGTTGTATTTACAGTGTTTCTGGAAATGGCCCAGCATTCAAGGCCCCCAGGGTAGCCATAGAAAAGCAACTCCAGCAAGGAATTTTCCCAGTTAAGAATGGCAGAAAGATATCATGCATGAAGAGTGCTCTTCTCATTAAAGGAAAAAATATCTCTAGAAGCATTTCTGATACGCAGCGGCCCACAATGCAAACTCGACACCAGCTGCAACCAGAGAGACGTTATTTGTTTGGAAATCGGGTTCCACAAACATCTTCAGATCTCAACAATGTTAATCACAGGACAGGAGTATCCTTTTCTTTTTCTAAGAAAGTACACCTAAAATTAGAATCTTCAGCATCTGTTTTCAGTGAGAATACAGAGGAAACCAGTGATGGCAGCAGGCCACCCATCTATAAAACAAAGCAAACTGGGGAGAAATGCAAGTACTGCACGCTTGCAAATGAGGATATACATCTTACTAAGGAAAAGGATATAAACATCTCACCATGCCACCTGGAAAGTGTTTTACACAATACTTTCTCCATAAGTTCTAAAAGGTTACAAGACAAAAAGGAGTCTATTGATGAGACACTACAAGATTCTGTTGGCATTCATGCTTCATTCTCTAAATCTAACATTCATCTTTCAAGTGTAGATTTTACTTCTTCCAACAGAGAAAAAGAGACTAGAAATACATCAAAAAACACTCCAGAAAACCACATTAATCGCACATGCCAAACAAATGCTTTCTCCAGCCCACTAAGCAATTACAAGCATGGTGATGCCAAAATATTTGAATGTCTGGATGAGTTTCCATCAGCAGAGCCAAGTGAAAAGAAAAATACTGTGCATCTGAATCTCAACTCCAGAATGCAGAACAGAGAAAAATCTTTAGAAGACACAGGAAGGGTTAGCAAAAATGCAGAAAGGCTGGTAAGAGAAGCATGTCTCCAAGACGTGAAGTCCGACCCGTTGCCTTTTCTCCACGTTCAGAGCAAGGATGGGCACACCACTCTCCAGTGGCCTACAGAACTTCTTCTCTTTACAAAAACAGAACCCTGTATCTCTTATGGCTGCAACCCATTATATTTTGATTTTAAGCTTTCCCGGAACACAAAGGAAGGCCATGATTCAGAAGACTTAAAAACAGAATTGCATAAGGAGCCCTCTGAAAGGAAGATTACAGAGGAAGGTCAAGCCTCAGGTTTAATCAAAGACCAACAAAAAGTGATACAAGAAGATAATCAATCTCTGAAACCAAAGATGATGAAAGTTAGTCCAAATTGGGAAAATTTCCAGAGAAATTATAATTTGAACTACAAAGATTCTGAGCCAACTATGGGTGAACATAATTTTAGTGCAAATGATTTGGATATGAAAAATCCTCAAGTGCCTGCATACCTTGATATCTGCCTAAAGGATAACTGTGATGATGAGCCTAAAGAATTTTCGAGTCCCCGCTGGCAAAATGGCCCAAGAGTAGTTTTACATAATGCAAATGAGGGTATTTCTTTCACTCCCTACTCACCAAGGATTACAAAGCATAAACTGATTCCCTGTGATGTGCATTCTGAGTTTGAAGCTGGAAACCAATTCACTTGCAATTCTAGTCCTTGCACACTGGGGGACCACAGGGACCCTGGGAAGGAAACGAGTGTGATTTTGAATAATAACCACATCGGCATGACCAGCAGGGTTTCTGGATGTGGAACCCGAAGTTACAAGGGATGTTCTCCAAAGTCGTCACTGTCTGGGCATCCTAGCCCTTCTGATGCATCCCCTAGAAGCAAGTCCAGCTTGAGAAGTACTTGTTCAAGTTACAGTTCTAGTTATCATAGCAGAGGTAATTTGCTCCACGTGTGTAAAGGAGACACCCACAATCCAGCTGAAAGGCACAGATGGAAACGCAGAAAGCACACCTGCCTCTCCTTATCTGATGAGATCTCAAAAAGTGACTGCTTTCAGTCTGAAACACAGAGAGGTAGAAACTGCATATTGTGGGAATCATTTAGAAATGAAAAATACTCAAAGCATAGATATGGCCACTGCAGAGAACGATATAAACAGGGCAAAAATCAACAAGAATGTTCAGGTCCAAAATCTGGGAGAGTCATCCATTGTGATTCCAGCTCACAGATTGTCTGTGCTGGAAACAGTGAAAAACCACCTAATTGCCAGGGGCATCAGCAAAGCAGACTGGGCTCTTATGCAAGAGAGAGAATTTATTACTTAAACAAAAGCGGCACAAATCATAAGCCTTTGGACAGCTCCCACATTTGTGGTGTGGGAAAAGTAAAAACCATTCAGTGTAACTCTGAAAATATCAGCTGTCTCCTAAGAAACTGCTCCAGTGACCCCTCAGAAACCACAGAGTTGAGCTTCACAGGAGAGAGGACTCCACTGACAGCCAGAAGCCTTTTAGAAAGAGTACAAGCCAAGAAATGTCAGGAACAAGCAATTAATTTTGAGGTCTCTTCAAACAGCTGTAAAGATGAATCAGAGGCTCATTCACAAATTCACTGCACAATTAAATTTGCAGCACCAAGCTGTAGCAAACCAGCATTGCCTTTGACTGAAAAAATTCAGAACACAAGTAAAAGAAAAAATGATAAAGGCAGTGTGCATCAAAGGACTACTGAGGAAGACAAAATTCAAAGTTCACGGACAGATAATTTTACTGTTTCACCAGACACTGACTGTGATAACCATCTTTCTAAAGGTATAATTCAGGTAGTAGCAGAGGCTCTGTCATCAAACATAAAGAAGCCAACAACAAAAGAACAACCAAAACTTTTAATTAGTGAACACCGACCGTTTGTTCAAAGCTGTGACCCAGTACCCAATGATTTTGCTGGTGCTTTTCCATCTAACAGACATACTGGTGTTACTAATTCAATAGAGACCAAAGAGGACCGAATAAATCCAGAACTACAGGATGTAAGCATGCATATGAATCATGCAGAGGGGAATATAAACTCTTACTATGACAGAACTATGCAAAAGCATGACAAAGTAGAAGATGAATTAGAAGTATGTCATAAATCTCTCTCTCCCCCTTTAATTCAACAGCCCTTAACATTTTCTCCTGATGAAATAGATAAATACAAGCTCCTACAGCTACAAGCCCAGCAGCACGTGCAGAAACAGCGTCTATCAAAGCATCTTCGAGTTTTGCCCGCTGCGGGACCATCTGCCTTCTCTCCGACCTCCACTGTACAGACAGTTCCGGTTCACCAGCATGCTTCCATCACCACCATTCACCACACGTTCCTGCAGCATTTTGCTGTTTCGACCTCTATAAATGCCCACAGCAGTCACCTGCCTATAGCTCACCTACATCCCCTTGCACAGCCACATTTTACTCCTATCACATTTTCACCTCTGGCTCCAACCATCATCCCTGCACACCCCACTTTCTTGGCGGGTCATCCCCTGCATTTAGTTACCGCTGCCCCCTTCCACCCATCACATATAACACTGCAGGCCCTGCCCCCTACAGCATTCATCCCTACGTTGTTCGGCCCTCCCTTGAATCCAGCCACAACTTCCATCATCCACTTGAATCCTTTACTCCAACCAGTGTTCCAAGGTCAAGATCTTTGCCATCGCTCTTGCTCCAGCCAGATGCAGCCGTTGAATGGAATGAAAGAGGCCTTAAATGTGTCAGCTCACTTAAACTAAGAACACCTCTCTGGTGGACACATAAAGCAAACTGTCACTACCTACAAAGAGATGTCTTTGAAATGATCTGTAGGCAATGATGAGATTTAATATATTGGTGACAATTCGAAATGCGGCCAATAGACAAATGTGAAACGAATTGACAATACTCAAACGAGAGCATTTGAAGAATCCCTTTTCACTTGCAGAAGTAATAGGGCAACTTCAAAATACTTTTATGCGAGAGTAGAGGGAAAAGTGTTAAAGAACTGTTTTGAATGACTTCTCCCAGTATGTTATACAACACGGAAAACATTCAGGCAGAGCACTAATATTACAAAGAAAAATAAAGTGAAATATGATACTTACCTTATGTTCCAGGTGTTTGTTGAGAGAATAAATGAATGAATGAATAAATAAGTAAATACATGTTTGATTTTATTCATCAAATAATAATAAAAGTTCAGTGAAATTAACCAGTTATTAAAGATAGTTCCAATGGTTAGCTACTGACTAATCTTTCATTTAATGTAGCCTATTGCTATATTTTTATAGGAATTAGGAGATAGTTTTAAAAAATTCTGACTAATTCAGGTTGAAAATTTTTCTTCAATGAGAAAATAAACTTTACACAGATTGAATTGTTGAATTTCTGTGAAAAAAATAGGGTTTTATTCATTTCACACATATCTCTGTTAAGATAATTTTGTAACTCTAAGTATCTCCAACACCTAAAGTTAAGAATTTTAAATGTTGTATAAGAAACCATATACAAACTATCACTAGTATTTAATAATGCAAAATGCAAATAAAAATATAGTTAGAGTAGAAATTCAAATATATCAGCCAATCTTTCAAATATATCAGCCAATCTTTCAAATATTACAGGGACTAAAACTTTAAGCTTTCTTTAATCTTCTATTCAGAAATCTTGCTGTGTTCAGCCAATGTATGCATACGTGTAGGGGTAAAAGGTTGGGAAATGTTAGTATTCTTATAAGATATTTATTGAGAAAAACTTACAAAGTATTTGGTGTGTTTTCTGAAACTATATTAAATATTTATATAACATAATGAATCCATGCAATTTTGCAAATGAATTCAAATATTCACTCAAAAAGTTATCTGGTGTGGTGTGATGGTGGTTCAGCAGGCAGAGTTCTCACCTCCCATGCTGGAGACCCGGGTTCAATTCCCGGTGCCTGCCCATGCAAAAAAAAAAAAAAAATGTCATGTGTCCCACATAATTTTGATTTTTTACACATATATTTATAAATGACTCTCAAGTTAGTTTTATAACTCTATAATCTTAAAATTAAAGACAAACTTATGCTATAGTACATTCCTCAGAAACATGGACTTCAGAATATCAAACTAAACAAGAATAGAGATAATCAGTTACCCATAGCTGTGTGTATGGAAATGCAAACTTCTCTACTGCTAGAAGTTGAAATGGGTGAGTCCCTACCCTTGACTACTCAGGGAAGAGAGCTGTATTTATTGAAGGCTTACTGCGTGTCTAGGAGAGTCAGGCTAAGAGCTTTACACATATTCTCTCATTTAACCTTCACAACTACACTGAGATCAGTATTATCATTCCACTTTCAGGATGAGGAAAATGAAGTTTAAAAGGTAAATACTTAATAAGTAGGTAAATGAAGGAAAGGATATCTTTGCTGGTGGAGGGAGAGAAAGAAAAAGTGTGTGTTGTATGTGTGTATGAGAGAGAGAGAGAGAGAATATGAATATGAATATGAATGGAGATAAAGTGAATTTGAAATTTTAACAAAAAGAAGAATCTCGTTTTCTAGATATCACCAGAATCTTGTTGGATGGGAATTTTCACTGGACTATGACAGTGAGAAAGTATAGTTTATGTGAAAGAAATAAAAAAATAGAGGAAAAGCACCAAATAGCAAGAAACTGTCCACTAAGGGGAATCCTATAAAATGAGTATAAAGGCCAATATATGAGCATTATGTGAATCTAAAAAGAAGTGAAGTTAATGGGATATTCTTATAAAAATAGATGATAAATGGCCAAGCAGATTAAACAAATAATGGTGGTGATTATTTCCTAAAACAGATTACAAGGCTGAAGCAGAGCCAAGAATAATCATCGAAGCTCACTAGAAGTCCTACTGTGAACAAGACAGAGCATCTGATTAAATTTTGTAATTGCCTTGGTGACAATTTAATCTCTCAGAAGGTTAAACCAGACAACCTCTACTGGGCACTTAATATTGACTAACAAGGGTAAATTGATATGGATTGATGGCGTGGACATGACTATTCCACCCTGGATTATTGACAGTGGTGAAAGTGTGCTGGATGTACTGTTTTAGATTCTAGGAAGGCACACTCCTCCATTTAAATGACGGACAACTCACACTCCAGGCTGATAAACTGTAAAGGTTGTGGCAGCTCATGAGAAAATAAGTGATTATAAAGAATTCCAATGATGGGGAAAAAATGTAGTCCTTTAAACACTCCAATATACGAAATTTGGAATACATAGAGAAATTATTTCATGGTCACTTCAAATGAGTTTAAATCTCCACATTTGGAATAATAATACCTGAGAATATTAAAATTACGTGAAAATGGCTTCATGCATCAGCTGTCCTTGATAAAGCCGCAAGAAGGAAGAGATACTAGAATAAACACCTCTACTTTTATAAACGAAGGAAAATTGAATTTAAAAGCTAGCGTAATTATAGAACATATTTTAAACAGACTGTTTAATGAAAAGGAAGAGACTGCCACCATCAACTATAGCAGGTATACTAAAAATAAATATTATAAAACTAAAAGTATTCTATTTCTCATTTACTCTATTTTTTGTCATTCAACAAATATTTATTGAGGACCACGTACTAGGCAGTGACCCAACTGCAAAGGATATAATAATGATCAAGACTAAATAATGATCATATACACACTAGATGGGTTATGCAGACAAAAAATCAGAAAAGACTGGTGAAATATATACTATGCCAGCTATTGGTAAATGCTATGGAGAAAAATAAATGGGATGACAGATAAAGGGGCTAAGATAGAGGTAGTGGCTAAGGTACGATTTTAATTGGGGTGGTCAGGGAAATGTCACTGTTTGAGTGGTTCATTTTACCCAAGACCCGCAGTGGGTGAGACGCCTTCTAAGTTGAGAGGAGCAGGTATGTGAAGGTGTCAGAGGTGTGTGCCTTGCTCAAGGAACATCAAGTGATCAGTGTGACTGAGTGTGGAATGAGTGAGAATTATAGAAAAGCAACTCAGATTAGTAATCGCGGAGCAAATTCATGCAGGATCTAGTCAAATATTACAAACTCTGACTTTTATTTTGAGATGAGAAGCTGTTAGATAATTTTGGGCAGAAGAGTTTAGTTATTTGTCTTAAATTTTATTAGGATCACTTAGCTGCTGAATTGAGAATACTGTCTGGAGGGGTAAAGAAATTGGAGGCCAATTAGTAGGTTTTTATATATTCCAGACAAGAGAATGTAGAGATTTTCTCATTGATAGCCTAGTGGAAATGTTGAGATGTGGCGAGACACTGAATTTGTTTTGAAGGCTAGAGCTGAGAGAATTTGCTTCATAAAGGTTGTGAGCTACGAGAGAAAAAATAAGAGATTACATAGTTTTTGCCCAAGCAACTAAAAGGATGGATTTTCTGTTAACTGAAATGGGGAGCAATGTGGAAAAAGCAGGATGGGAGGGGAGGACCAGCTTAAATATATTGTTTGTTGTGCTTGTTAAATAATGATGTGGAGACACTGAGCTGGTAGTTAGAAATAAGAACCTGGAGTTTGGGTAGAAGCATGAAAAGGACATATATTGAGGGGGATCATCACGGTATAGAAAATACTGAAACCACTAGCCTTGATGAAATCACCAAATTGTGGGGAAAAAAGTGCATGGAGAATAGATAGATGTTCAGAAACTGAGTCTAAAATTAGGTCACTCCAATTTTAAAAGTGGGAGTAAGAGAAGGAACAAAAAAAAGTGAGATTGAGATGGAGCAGCAAGATGCTTAGGAGTAAAACCAGGAGAATGATTGTCCTAAAAGCCCAGTAAAGAGAGTGTTTCAAGGAAGTAAGAGTGATCACCACCGTGACGTCTGGCTGAATGAAGTAAAAAAGAGGATGGAAAACTAAGTATTTCTGCAGTTATATAGTAGTTATATGTTACCTCAACCACAGAAAGTATGTTAAAATGATTGGGGAAAAAGAGAGTAAAATATCTTGACAAATGTTGCAGAAAGACACTTTGTGATTCTCATAAATATTCTTATGCAGAGAGTTAGTAATGCATGATGAAAGCATTTTCATAGCTTGTTGAACAACTGTTCCCAAAGTGTGTTGAAACCTGGGCTCACTTCAAGCTGGGGGGATAGCTGTTGAGATTGACCATAAGGATTTCTGTTGCACTGAATTATAATCTATCTTAATAAAACATCAATAAAGTAATAGAAAACATAGCTATCAAATAGGGAAAAAATCCACAAATCTAGGTCTGGCAGCCATGTGAAAATAAATTCAAAAAGCATAAAAATGGGATGAAATTTCAAAGGGGATATTTACATGGATAAATGACAAATCCTACATTCATTTTTTATTTTAAAAAATCTATACAAACAGATCATTGTGCAGAAATTCCAGTTTCTCAAAGAATAGAGGGCTAAGGTTTACAGATTACAAGTTTCATATGAAAAAGCTGGCAAGGAGTTAGGAAGTGTTAGACTGTACTAAAAGAATTATGAAGAATTGGTATGAGGTTTTTGTTTTAAAGTTGGAAAAAAAATTAGACTATTTGTGGAAAATTATGTGCAGTTCTGGATCACAATCTAATATGGTTATTGACAAACTAACATGGTCTATAATTGGAAGATCAGCAATTAAAAATTCATTCAGTTTTATTTTCTACCCTCATGAAGAATCCAAGTTCTATAGGGAGTTTAAGTTTCCATTTTCAAACACTTCAGGGAAATGTTGGATTAAATGAGTCTATTTCTTTACTGCCACATAGCTCAGAACGCTTGATGTGCAACATCCACAGACACTTCCAAGGGGTATATGGAATATACGGCATTTGCAGAAGTAATGAATACAGAAATACTTTTTTTCCTTTGGAGCAGATCATAGAATTAATGTTCCCACATGCTGGAAAATGTCATGTGAACAATAAAGAGACCACCATGTGTTCCCAAGAAAAGAAAGAAGGAGATAGAGGGAATGGCTTTCTAATTCTAAGTATTTGAAAAGCTCCATGGAGCTGTGTATTCAGGAAGATCATATTTATATACTATCTTTTTAGGACAGAGAGGGTAGATGCCAATAAGAGGTCCGTTTTGACTCAATATGGAGAAGACCTTGACAATTTGAGTTGTTTACATATGGTGGTAAAATATCCATCCCTAAAATAATCAAGCATTTGTACATTTGGTTGAGCAAAAATCTTTTGAGGCTTGTAAAATATTATCCTAGAATTTTGCTCATGATCAATGATACATAATATTCTATAGGATAATTTCAAAATTTCACCCTGTTTGAGTCATAGTGTTTAGTTTGGGATTAGCATTTTTCTTCCGATAATACTCAAAATGCTTTTTCTGCATGTAACATTCTGAGTCATGCTCTTACTTCACCCAACATCAGGTTTCAAATGCAGCATTTCATTTTTAAAAATAATTTAAGCAAAAAATATTCTGGAAGGAAATACATGAAGAATTCTAAATATATAATAAATTCGAAAATACAACTATTATATTTAATTTGCTACTATGATGGATTATATTTTCAACATTGTTCCTTTCCATTACACAATTATTTGATAGTTGATTTTTAAAATTTTTCCAGATATATTTATTCCCAGATATTCACAGAGTATTTCTGAATTTGGTTCATGGAGGCAAATTTTCATACCTGTCTTAAACAATAAATGTTTAATCAGGAACTGAAATTGATTTTTAAAAGGCTGTGAAATCTTTACACACACACACACACACATACTTGTCTATATATTTTTCTTAGAGGTTAAGAACCAGTCCACCATCAGATATACTCTTATTTGGGTTCAGGGTATAGTTAAATATAAAATAAGTGCTTTGTGTGAAGTACTTGGAAATTTGAGAAGCTCATCTTCTTAAGCATTTCCTGCCAAATTCAGTAAGATAAAATATAATGATGATAAAAGAACTGTAATTCAGTATACTCTGTAAGTTTACATTATCCCTTTATAAATGTTATATAAAGTAAAGAAAATGATTAAAATATAGGTAATGATTTAGAAAGTCCAGCTGTTGTTCTGTTTTGTTTCCCTTAGCATAATTTCACAGAATGAGCCCCTGAAATTTCTCACTTAGAGAAAATTGATTTGACAGTGACTCCTCCTTCAGTATCTGTACTGAACGGAATCTCCCTGTTATTTCTGAATAGAAATGTATTCAGAGAAATTAATTCCATAAAGCTCTTCCTTTAAATGAAATGTTTAATTGGTAAAATTACTCAGGATCATATTACCTGACCTGGTTCTTCCTTTCCTGTGTGAAGCTCTTGCTTACTTACAAAGTTCTCAAGGATGACAGCAACAGAAATTTTGGAATATTACCATAATACTTTCAAGCTGATCCAAAACCACCATGCATTTCATGCATTTGAAATAAAAATTGCAGATATAGAGATTGCTCTGACATTTAGGGCACTACTTATTATCCCAATGGCCAAGGGTATATGAATGAAACATCTAGATAATCTCCCCAGGGGTGTGGATGCTTTGTGTGCTTCCTGTTGGTGAAATAACATTGCAGACTATCTCAAGCCAGTGGCACATTTCTCAGTCTCTCCCCGGCCCGGCCCCACCCCCAAAATATTCTCTATGAATTTTCAAACAGACAGTTAAACATTCTGAAGAAAAATATGAAAATATCAGGTTCAGTTTTCTAAAAACATAATTAAAACAAAACCAAACAAATCTCACATATCAGCGTATGTAGTTAAAGTACTTAGGGGCAAAAGTGGCCTAATGCTTCTGAAACCTTATCTCTGGCTGAGCAGGGCTCTTGAAGTTTAATTTTGATCCTATAAATTAGATGAATTCTCCAAGAGGAATGCATTCTCACTTTAAATTAGAAACATTATTAAAAGCAAGTGGGTGACCACTTCCATACAGTAGTCAGGAAAACAGATTCATGCCCTTTGTGTCTCAGAATGAAACTACTTTAATAACATGGGAGTTTCCTACTAAAATATGAGTTTTCCTGACAATATACCTGGGTCTAGAGGATTTTCAAAGGTTATCATTTCATTCCAGCACAGTATTATCCACTTCTTCTATTAGGCAGGCATTTGAAGCTGATTGTTGCATTGCTTTGGATTAGGCTATATTAAAATGGAAGCAGGGATGAATCAGTTGGGTTCAGAATAAGCCAGTATTAGAGAGCTAAGCCAAAGGGTCTTTTTCACTTTATGCAGCTTAGTATGAGAAGGAGAGTTCTCAACTCATTTTCTTAATTCCTTTCCCAATGTCACTTCCTCCTTTTCCACCCACCACCTTCCACCTTTCTTGGAAGAGCCAGAGCATATTTGCAAAAATATAGAAGTCAATCAGTAATTGGAAAAATATAAAATCTGAGTGTGTGTATGAGCTTGTGAGAGTGTGTCTGTATGTTCCTAATGTATATTCTCTTTAGTATTTAGTTACAGACCCTACTTTGTCCAAAACAGTGTTTTCAAAACATATCCACATATTGAAACAAATTAACTTCAAGATGAGATTTCCCATCCACACAGCTGAAATGTCAGTTAAGTAAGAAATTATAAAATAGTTCATAATGTAAATTGGTTATGTAGCTAGTTTAAAACAATTTTCCACCTTACTCAATTTAAAGTATTAGTTTGTAATTAAACTGGATAATAGTCTGGCAATATAATACAAAAAACAATAGTCTTATTTTTTATTCTCTGTAAAAAGTGTTTTATATTATACGGTGGCTAAGTAAATTGCACTATTGTACATGCAAAGCAGCTTTTTTTTTAGGTTGTTTAATAAATTACTTGGACTGTAGTTCAATGCAATAATATTTTTTTCAATAAAAGGCGTAATGGTATAAGTGTGTTAGTCATGCATTTCTAACATAAAGCACACCAAAATATGAGAGTAAAAGCAAATGCAAAATGGTGTGGAAATATTCTTTATTTTACATTGCCGAATTAACAATGCATTTAACATTTTATTTATTACTGTATATATTTATATTATATATTTAAAAGCTGAGATTTCTTAGACAATTTCTTAAAAATTTAATGTTATAAAATCAAGCTGTTTCATCAAATTGAAAATAAATGACTTTAAAAATTCTACACATGTATTCTTTGTTGAAACCTGCTATACACTTACTATGTGAAATCCTTCTGTTTCTACTTGTTTGTTTAAAAGAATATGATCTGATGTTTTGCAATGTTCTAATAAAGCCCTATAAATAGTTTTGGTAATACATTCTCAAACAGATACTAAATGGAGACACGCTGGCATTCTACATATTTATAATAATGTCAGTGTAATCTTTAAAGGAATTTGAAATAATAACCCCTGCTAATAGGCTGCTATTCTCAGAAAGACTTAACTTATTAGGAAATCTCTTTAAGCAAGTCTGCCCAAATGTGGTTGGAAAATGACTTCAGCTTCCACTTGTCACTTTCTTCTTGATCCTTGTCCTCTCCAAGACAACAGTTCCAGCGACCACATCTGCTGGATCTTAGTATGAAGTTACCTGTGCATACTCTCAGACCAGTTGTTCCTAGAAATGACCACTGAGTACTTTCTAGCCTTATGCTTCCCTTTACCTTCCAACAAGCTTTAACCAAGTCCAAAAGCTCCCTGATTCTATGTTTTATTTGGATACCCTGTCACAACCTGAACACTAATGGAACCAAACTCCTCTCTGTATCTAATCCAGTGGTCAGATCCCAGCTATCAGTGGAGAGATGCTTCAGATGCCAAACATCTGCCTCCCCCAAATTCTACCCTAAATTTTCTGTGTCTTGGCTCCATTATTAGGACATTGCTAAGTAATCAAAGAATCCCCTTTTGAACAACACACCCCAACACACATAGCCACAAATAGTTCACACACGCTATGTGCACACATAAGCACATATACACTGGCTGTTGGTAGAGTTGTGACAGAAACTATAATTAATTAGTAAATCAATAACCTAGTCAACATTTATTAATTGCCTACTATGGGCCAGACACTATTGAGATTACACCCTTCCCACCACCTGTATTCCTAGAATCCCTCTGAAACAGGCAAAAGATATATTTCTTTTGAAAATGAAAAGAGATGATATCAATAATTACGTCAAGATGACAAAGCAAACTGTGATGTATGGCCTCTATGCTCCAGACTTGCCCCTCCGTCTGAGTCTTGTTCACTCCCTGCATCATTTTGCCTCACCATGTCAATTAGTGGTACTGAAATAAAATGGGTGCCACATACTCTCGAGGATGTGTTCTCTTATTACACCTGGTAGAAGTTAGTCAATTCCCAACTGACCTTTGTTTGTGATTTGAATTGTGAAGGACAAACCCAGCAGAACTTTGAGAAATTTCTCAATAATGAACAAGCGAAAGCCGATCAGAAGAATGGCTAACTCAAGGTAACGTCCTGCTATTTAAGGAGTCTTCAGGTGAGCAACTCACAAATGAAGCCTTTTCTTTACACCCCATTTCGCCAGAGAGATAGTTCAATGCCAGGTATTTCCATTTGGGGCCTGATCAAAACAAGGCATCATTAAAGGAGGGAACAAACCCCAATGCCTTTTCATGGGATTGCTTCATCCATTACCAAGACATTTTAAGAGATACTTTTTGTGCTTTGTCATGTATTATTCACAGTTTGTAGGCAAATAGTTATCTCCTTTATTTTCAAGCCTTCAAGAGAGTAAAAAAAAATTACTGTAGAAATAGCTCATTAAGACCTGGGAAACATTTTTTGCTCTCTAAATCATTTGTTTTTAAAATGGTTGGGGAATCATACAACATTGATTAAAACAAAGGCAAAATTAAATGCTGAGTGGACAAATTAAGTGATGAATGTAGTTAATTTGGATCATTTTTCAGTCTTTATTTCTGTGTAGTAATATTGCTTCCCTAACCCTCAATTTCGAACCTTGAACTTACACTCTCTAAGCAAAGCTTGCATTTTCTTTACTTTTACCTACTTATAATCTTTTTTCTTTTCAGTAAGCTGTATGGTGGGGTCATGTTTCATTCTTTTCCACGTGAATATCCCATTATTGTAGCACCATATGTTGAATATTTTGTTTCTTTGTTTGTTTGGGAAGTACATGGGCTAGGAATTGAACCTGGGTCTCCTGCATGGCAGGAAGAATTCTACCACTGAACTACCCTCGCACCCCCTCCTACTTACAATCTTTTAAAGCATTTTTATTGAGATATATTAATATATCATACAGTCCATCCAAAGTGTACAATCAGTGGCTTTTAGTGTACTCACAGGAGTTGTACATTCACCACCACAATAAATTTTAGAACATTTTCAACAGTCTAAAAAGAAATACCCCAGACCTCTTAGAAGTCACCTCTCAATCCCTGTATTCTTCTCTAGCCCTGCATAACCACTAATTTATTTCTGTCACTATATATTTGTTTATATTTACATTTTATATAAATGGAATCATGCATTATGTAGCACTTTATGTCTGGATTCTTCCACTTAGCATGCTTTTTGTTTTTTAAAATATTATTATTATTATTTTAATCAGAAAAGTTGTAGATTTACAGAAAAGTCCTGCAAAACATTCAGCATTCCAAATAACCCCTATTGTTGACACATTGCATTATTTTAATTTAAGTATACAAACACTTTTTAGCGTACTTTTCAGTATTGTGCGGATTCTATGAAATATAAAGTTCCATGATCCCAATCAAATTCAATAATATTTACAGAATTGAAATCTCAGTAGCAAAATAATGTTAGAAAGTTTTAAATAATTATGGAATTAGCTCAACTGCACTGTGTTTAAAGTATCTAGGACATGAGAAGAAAGCATAGATCATATTTCAATCGGGACATTCCTGAGAAAGGTCCATTTCAGACCACTCCACACTCAATCTATCATTTGTCCTATTAGAGACATCTTCATTTGACTCTAAGCCAGTACATACTTCGGCTTTGACTTTCATCAAGTCTGACTGTCGTCTTCCTTGTAGCTTTCTTTTCTAGAGTTGCCTTATGTTTCCAATCCGTAAATGTAGTAGTGACTCAGCTAAATACTTTAACATCTTGTCTCTAATATACATAAGATATGATTTTATCCAGTATCAGGCATTTAAATACCATTTATGTATTGATTATTCCCAACGTTATAGCTTTAGCTCTGACTTTCATTTGACCTCTACACTTGTTTATTCAACAACTTACTTAAAACATCTGTTGAATGTCTATTCATCACAAAAAAACTTGATGTCTGTATTAGTTAGGGTTCTCTAGAGAAACAGAATCAACAGGGAACACTAGCAAATATAAAATTTATAAAAGTCTCTCACGTGACTATGGGAACACAGAGTCCAAAATCCACAGGGCAGGCTGTGAAGCCGATGATTCCGATGGAGGGTCTGGACAAATTCCACAGGAGAGGATTGCCAGCTGAAGCAGGAAGACAGCCTGTCTCTTCTGAATCCTCTTTAAACGGCTTCCAGTGAATAGACTTAGCATCACTCATTGCAGAAGACACTCCCCTTGGCTGATTACAAATGGAATCAGCTATGGATGCAGCTGACACGATCATGATCTAATTCTATGAAATGTCCTCATTGCAACAGACAGGCCAGCACTTGCCCAACTAGACAAACAGGTACCACCACTTGGTCATATTGACACATGAAGCTGACCATGACAATATCCAAAAGGCAAATCTATGTTTGCTGCCACAAGTCCATTCCTACCTCAGCTAATTCACAAGAGAGTACAGAGCTCAAATTAAAAACTCGCACATTCTCTTAAATGTCTTTTTCTCTCATATCTCAAATCTTATCTCCAACTTATCACTATGTCCTGACAATTCTATTTTCACAACATATTCCTACACTGATCTCTTTTCACCATCCCCATTGCTTCCTTCTTCTCTCACATGAAGTGTAGTAATGCATACCTAAATTGTCTCCCAGCATTTCATCTTCCTACAGTCTAACGCACAGAGGAAAGAGCTAGTACTATCCTGAAACTAGAACTCTCTTGAATCATTTCCCTTTTTCTCTTACTCAGTCTGATCATGCACTTTCCATGCAGAGCCTTTGCATTTGCTATTTTCCCTGACTAGAATGCTTTCCTCATGAATTCTTATGATTACTTCCTCTTTTCTCTTGAGTATTTTTTCAAAGGCCTCCTCCTCAGAGAGGGCTTCCTTAACCACTTAGTCTAAAAGAATAGCTCTTTTATTGTCTATGCTATTTACCTTGAATTGATACTTACAGCAAGTAATAATCTATTTTTCCATTATACACACACATTTATATTTACATTTTTAAATTCTATGCTTTTAGAAACAACATTTTTTGAGAGGAGGAATTTTATGAAAGAAGGAACTTTTTTTCTCTTTTGTTAAAAATTCTACCTCATTACCTACAATTATGTGGGGACATAGTAAGTGCTCTATAAATATTTGTTGCATAAAAAAATGAATGCGGGCAGGCCATCGTGGCTCAGCAGGCAGATTTCTCACCTGCCATGCTGGAGACCCAGGTTCAATTCCTGCTAGTACCTGCCCATGCAAAAAAAGAAGAATGAATGCATGCATTAAACAAGATTCATGACTTACAGATTGATGTGAGTCAATATTCTCTGGCTGAACAACAGTGTGCAAATTTGATGCAATTTCTTAAATAGATTACTATTTGGAAATGAGAGACCATATTATGCACCAAAAAGGACATGTACAAAAAACTTGATTGATTAACTGATAGAATATAGGTTGAACTTAGAGTGTTATTATAGTTGTTTGAATAGAAAAAATATATATAAATTCTTAGGTCATGATGTATTACCTTGGAGATGTAAATTTATAGACATACATTAATTATTGATGTATGTTTTAAATTTTACTTTGATTTGTAAAGATATGTCTTTTATAAATAAGTTCAGGGATAACATTTGATTCTGATGATTGCAGCAGTATAGCCAGTATTGTTTGGGTATTTCCCTCTACTTCCCCAGACATTATGCTCCCGCTGCTCTTTATGAGTTGTGAGACAAGCTGGAAATCCTCTGGGGAGTGATTTCCTCAATTTACTCAACTGTTACATGTGAACCACAGATATAGGTTAGAGCAGAACATAAACATTAAAAAGCTCTACTCCTGTGGAGCTTGCTTTTTCTGAGAAAGAAAACAAAAAATTAGTAAAATATGTGTTAAGATAAATACTACGCTGTGCTAGAGAAGTTAATGGCATTCTGCTCGTGGTGAAAGAGACATCATTTGTACCCAGGTCTCTGTTTTGTTCCAAAATCCATTCGTATTCTATTATATCTAATGGTAGAAGATAGAAATTGCTGTCTTGTAAATTGACAATGCTTGTCTGTTTAGTTGCTTCTTGCCAAGAAGGATGGTGAATTGAGGAAAATCCATGTCCCTTGAATGACCTACAGAGAATCTGTATAAAATCAACTCCAGGATTTCTATGTTAGGCATATCTTGCCTTTGAGTTTGGAATATTGCAACCACAGTAGTTAAAAACCCTTTGATGCTGTGTAATTTAAAATAAAATGGATATCCATAGCAGAGGCAGAGGTGGTAACGGTGTATGGACTAGTGACATATTTCATAAATAGGAATATGGTATGATGAGACTCCTCTGTTATCAACAATCAGTGCATGTCCAGAAAAGTAAACAAGTAAACATTTGATTTCTGAAAACGACAGGTGAAATTGTTCCCTGAAATCTCTGTTTTAGGAAAGCAATTATGTATGGGGTAAACTTCTAACTTTTGGCTAAATCTCCAGAGGAATTTCATTTCATCAAGAAGTTGGCCTTTCCAGGATGTGCTGCCATCCACTTTAATTAGTTGCTGTACTTTTTGAGGTGTGACTGGTGAATAGGCCTTTGACGTGCAGTCATTTGCTTATATATCTCAAAGCCAGCCACTCTTTCCTTGGCTTTTTGTTGTCTGTTATCCCACCTGGTTCATTTTCTTCTTATTGACTGGAGCAATAGCAGGATATCATTTCCCCCCGCTAAATCTGGAAGCAGTGTGAAAGTAATAAACACACTCTGTACGAAAACCTGAAATAACTGGGAAAGGTCACACACTGATTTCTAATTGTTTGCCTTTGCTGATTATAAAGAAATTCATTATCAATAAAGGTCTGGCTGATAAAGGAGTCATGATAAATGACATCATTTAGTAATGATGTCATATATGTCAAGGTGCCTTTTGGGTAACTATCTGGTATTTCGCCTTGGAGGATTATATTGAGAATTGCAGCACCGGCCTTGGTTCTTTTGTTCCAAATTGAGCTGTCCCATTCTGAGCATCATGGACACAGGTTCTGTCACCACCTCAAGAGATGTTTCAGTGCTACAGGCTGATTTCTGGCAGGTCCTCTAAGCATTGCCCTGTCCTTCCTGGCATGCCTCTCCTCCTTCTGCTCCTTGGATATTCTGCCATCAACAATTTTCCTCACATGCCAATCCTGTCAGAATTGCATTTCCAGGATCATTGTGTTAAGTGTGAAGAAGCAAATATGTTCTGAATACTGACCTACGGGGATTTTATCCTGCCTGTTGAACTTTGGTGGATGGCAGTTGCAGAGCATTTAGTATCTATCCATGATCATCATGATGAGAAATTCTCAGATGCTGAAATTTGGAGGGACTGCATGATTACTCTGTTTACTTGATGTCTGATATTGTGTCAGGGATAGTGTTCTACTGAGAGACAGAGTTTGGGTACCAATTTGAGGAAACTGTCATTAATGAAGATTTCAGAGATAAGACACTTCAAATTTCATGAAGGGGCGAGCTTATCCAAATTTTGCCAGTGTTAT
Source organism: Tamandua tetradactyla (assembly GCF_023851605.1). NCBI lineage: Eukaryota > Metazoa > Chordata > Mammalia > Pilosa > Myrmecophagidae > Tamandua > Tamandua tetradactyla. Next base: position 127,436,070 of record NC_135327.1, on the reverse strand, counting down.
TCATATTTCCTCAGTTGAGATGTACAGATATGTAGCAGGAAAGAGTATATTAACCATAGTTGATTAAAGAAAAATGGTCACAATCTACTTGTTTCATCCAATCCCACAAGAATGACAAAAAAACATTATTTGACTATGCTGGGATTGGCAAGGTCTGAGGATTTTTCCCAAGAATCCCCTAGAATAATGGTATACTTATGCTTTTGTACTCTACTTTTCCTGATTTATTGTTATAGTTATTTTCCTTCTTGATGAATTGTTTCATAATTAGCATTTTAAATTACACTGAAAATTACATGGAGTAAATATACAGTAATTTATATAATCTTTTCCCATTTTGTCATAATTCAGACCCTTCCCCAGCATTTTGCTAATATGTATAATATATAATATATTTATATATTATTTTAAGGAGCATTTTCAAGGATTTAGTTATTATTACTTATCATTATTGATTTAAGTTATATTCTTGGAAATTGGATTATTGGATCAAAGCACATACATTTTCCTTTTTCTTTATACACTACCAAATTGCTTTCCAATGAATTTTATCAAGGGCGTAATACATCAAAAATCTTGCCAATAATATCTATAATTAATTCAACTGTCCTCCCGTCTACCTCTTTTGCTTATTATTATTCTTATCATTATTATTACATTTTATATATTGTACCGTTTATATTATCATTAAATCATTATCATTATGTTAATGAGATAAAAACTTTAGGCTTGTTCCTTTTTTTCCTTATAAAGTTAAAAACTTCTGCCTTTTCTAATCATAAATCTTAACTTTTGAATTACTTGTTAATATCTTTGGGAATTTATTTTACACAAGGTGGGAATATATATGAGAACATGCAATCCTTGTTCTTTAATGAGCTATCAGTAATACTGTGCTTCAATCTGCATGCATCTTACTTTTATTTCTTGACTTGCATGCGTACATTTTATACCTCATGCAAATATCTAATTGTGTGACTAGTAATCAAACATACTTTTTCAGAGGCTTGTCTCTTATCATTGCATTCCTCATGTTTCCATTAAATCATACTAAAAGTATTTGTATTCTAGCATTTTGGAGGTACTCATAATGGTAAAAATGCTATTTGTATGTAGTAGAGTATCATAGCATTTTGCAACAGAAGCTTAGAGATAATCTAGGGTCCAGAATAGTGGCTACAACACTAAATACACTATGTAACGTTTTTTGAATAAATAAATGAATTTAGTACCATGTTTTCATTTTATAAACAAAGGCTTTTTGAAATACTTTCCCAGAAATGCAAAATGACTTAGCCCAGGTGATTTGGTATTAAATAAGGGAATTTACTCTTCACTGTAATACTGTCCCATTCAAATCTGGACTGATGGCCAAGGTCAAGAGCATTACTAACAATTAGTTATAAGCTGTACTTAAGAACCAAGCTGTTTAGGTTCAAACCTGGTTCTTCCTTATGCTAGCTGTGCAGCCTGGGGCAAATCATTTAACATCTCTGGGCCTTAGTTTCTTCATAAATAGAAATTAGATAATTATAGTATATATCTCATTGAGTTATGATAACTGAATGGCTCAATATATGTGAAGTACTTAGAATAGTGCCTGCCATGTAATAAATAATATGTATTAATTATATTAATCGTTAATAACAGCTCTGATTCTTTGTGACATAAATATAATAGTGGTAAAAAATAATAGTGATAATAAAACTTTTTGGCCTGATTTTTCATGGGAAAAGAGGAAGAATTGAAAGTTTGTTTCTAGACTTCCATACAATTTGAGCTAACTGACTCAATATTAAGCTGTAGAGAATTTTTGACTAACTTTCATTTTGACCCCCTAAATTATAATGATGCAAACCCAAGCGAAGTTTATTTTTTCCTCATATAACTGTACTATATTGGGTGAATAAACCCATCAGTGAGGCTCCCTCATGTGGTCATTCAAGAAATCAGGCTGGTGGAGGCTCTTCCTTCTTCAAGTGGTGGCTCCCAGAGCTTCCATGACTGTCACCTCCAATTCAGCAGACCAGGAGAGAAAAGGCACAAACAAACAAGCAAACAATGGGGAAGGAAAAAAAAAAAAACATAGGAAGAGCAAACAGGGAATGTTTATATGATTTAAGCCTGGAATAATTTCAGCTCAGATTCTATTGACTAGCTCTCAGTCTCATGGATACATCCAACTACAAGGGATGCTGAGAAATATAGCACAGCTGTAGAAAAAGAAGAGAATGAGAGGTCAGCAGTTTAGCATTTCACTGTTAATTTCCCCTTTATTTGCTTTGCAGTCCCACCAGTTCCTTGCAGAAAGTAGTCAAGCAACAATTAAATACCGTTGACTATTTCACCATAGTCCCTTCCTTCAATAAAACACATTTCTTCTCTACTCCAACTGAAAAAAAAGTCTTTCCTTTTCACAGGCTGACCCTGCATGCCTAAAATTTCACCTTAGAAATTCCAAGCCTTTCTGATTCACTGTAGGAATTCACCACAGGCATTTCTGGTGTAATTCCATATTAATATTCAAATTATATCACCAGAGATAAATGTTATAGGTCATTTGTACCTTGAAAATAATGAGTTTATCAGATTACACTGGCTGTAGTTCAGTGAAGGAGTATTTTCACGTGTGGGAATGGGGAAAAAACCTGAGAAGACCTCTCACAAGGGGAGGAGATTCATCATTTCCCAGGCGATTCAATTATAAAGTCTTCCTCATATGTCAGTGCCTTCTTTGAGCCTTGTGCCTTTATTACAATTCATAAAGTATTCTTTTCTTTTCTTTCTGTGAGTGAATGAAAACCAAAGTTTTCATTTCTAGGTTTTTCTCTTGTTTCCTGCTTCTCACTCTAAACCCAATTTATTCCCCTTCACTCATTTTTCCATCTCTGCTCAATTCTTTAACAAGAAGGAAAGGGGAGTAAGAGGTTCACTAGTCCCTCGGAAATAGAAATACACATGTCGCCAAGCCTGGACTTAGGATATAGAGTAATGTTCTGATGGATAACATGCAATCCAGCCTTCTATCATTTAGCAGGTCAATTATCCAGGCTCTAATTCCCATCATCTTTTCTCTGACATGTACTTCCAAACTGTTATGTTTTTTTAAGAGACCTAGCTCTGCACTATTTCAGGGTAGAATTTCTTCAGCAGTGTATCCATTGTTGAATTTCCTGGATGCTCTCGCTCTTTGAGGGATAGACACCTAATGCCTATTCATGTAGAAAGAGTCTGAAAGCCAATGCTATAAGGAATCATAGGTTTTATTAAAATTCTTACTTTTGAGTGGTTAGTGGTCAGTGACCCATGAAGTTACATATTTATAATGGACAAAGAATGTCTGCAGCTATAATACTTTTTCTTTACCTCTCTGGTAAATGACCTTATATGGTCAGACTGAGTTCTTTTTCAATAGAAACTCTCTGGCTTTTAATGAAGAAGAGACTGACCACAGTGAGTATTTAGGACATCACAGCTACACCGGCCCCTCTGCAACATGTGGCCTCTCCTGGGAGAAAGTACATTCTAGGCAGAAATTTGCTCTGAATCATCATTTCTGATGACTAAGCCTGGGAACCAAGCCATACCAACAGATCTGGAGTCAAGGTGAAGATGAAGGGGTCAGAGGTGGCGGTGTACGGTCAGATTATTTCCTATCAGTACTTTCCAGAAGGTGATGCCATTCTCAGTAATGAAATGCAGACATCTCCATAACTTATCTGGAATAACCTCTAAGAAGTGACTTAGAGTTATCAATAAAACAAAAATTAATAGAAGTATTGATACAAGTGGTTACAATGTAAGGTAATGAACTTACTGGTGTTTTCCCTCAAATGAAAAAATATATTTTAAATATCTTGATCCAGCATAGCTAATCCCAAAATATTTTCTCTCATTAATTATGCATTTATTTTGCTTTTGAATTTTGGATCCATAAATTATATAGTGTAAAATTACTTTTCTTTCATAAAACAGGCTTGTTTTCAACCAGAAATAAAGATGGAAGGAAAGTGGAGGACCAAAGAGAGAAAAATAAGAATTTAGACTGAACAAAGCTTCAGATCAGTTATGAGACTATTTGATGTTGTGTATACTTCTTTTTTATGTTGTATATACTTTTAAATCTTTCCTCATCATCCTATTTCATGAGTATCACTAAAAAATAAAAATAAATAAATGTCTTTGGGTTACATGTCAGAAAAAAAATAACTGTTCAGAGTCATGCAAGTTAACTTTGGTTTACGGATACATTCGTGTCAAGTCCTTGCTGATTTCAGAACCTGTGCAGATGGCTATTTGTCCTCAGAAGAATGTCTGTTCAATTTTTCTGAGGACCAGTAAATGAACTCTGCAGGTGGTACCAGCAGCTGCGGATAACAGCAAATTTTCGTGGATGTTTTGTAACAAATGTGACTAAAATAAACTGAGTTGTGGTAATAGAAAATCCTAATGTGCTTTGTCTCACAAAACTGTATCTTAGGAAGCATCCCTCCTGAGAGACGGTGTCTGCCTTAGAGTGTCAAGAACAAGACCTCTGGACTCACTGCCTGAGTTCAGATTCCACTCTGTCTCCTAGCTATGGAACATTGGAAATTGCATAACTTCTCTGTGCCTGAGTTCTCATCTTTAAAGGATAATAATGATAGTTTCTAAATTATTGTGTTGCAGTTTAAACCATTTAGTACAAGTGGCCGCATGAGTTAAGGGATCAATAAGTATTGCTATTGGTGTGATTTCTTGCTTTCCATTTAAAAGAGAAATATTTTACCAAGACAGTGGGAATAAGGGGAAATCCTCAACTTGGAAATGGCATCGAGTAAAAAGCCCATAATGCTCACTGTCCCTTTAAATGAAGTCAGTCACTCATCACTCCTTGTCTCTTAGATTAGTCTGTGATCTTTAAGGGGAAGTAGAGAAGGCACACCTGCCTCCTTCACCTGACCTGATTGACCAGGCCCTAGCCACACCTGTTTCTTCAAGGCACATGCCACACCAGCATCAATATAGAAAAGAGCATCCTGGCATATCCCCAGGATTCAACCTCGGTTACCTTGGCAAAAAATTTCTAAATGTTGCAAAACTTGCAGCCTAAATTATTAATACCAGCAAAGATAATAGATTATTATTATTAAAATTATGTTCTTCATCTCTAACTTCCATCCTATATTAGTGCAGGTCCTCTGAGAAGCAGATGTCAATTTGGAATTAGACATGTGAGAGACTTATTAGAGAAAATGCCTGTGAAGGAAATGGGGAAGGAGTTAAAAGAAACGGGAAGAGTTGTCAAATTGTGATGGTCTAACTTCTATGGAACAGAGAAAGAAGCAGGGAAGCGTGGTAGGAAAAGTCTAGGGTGTAATGCAGTTCTAAGAAGGTTTCAGCAAAACCAGTGAGGAGCTCACAAGCCGAAGAGAAGCCTGAGGAACCGGCCTGTCTTGGTACACTGCTGCATACTCAGTCACTGGCTGGGGGCAACTGGTTGGAAGTGTGGCCCATAAGCAGACATGTTAGTGGATTTCAGAGTGCAACAGCAGGATTAAATATGCTTTCTGCAGTGGGAGACATAAGAGGTCATTTCATGGCCACCAAACCACCTGATACTGAATCTCTTCCTCCATTGCAATTCCTCTCCACAATGCTGGAATTCCAACCTTCCCCACACCTCATCCCCATACACAGAAAGTCACACCTTTGTACACTAGTTAGGCTTCATCTCCTGCCTTCCCACACTCTGTTTTCTTCCATATGAAATTATTTCCAGAACATCTCTTATGCCTTTGATTGTGAGCATTACAATAAACTCCAAAGATAACTGTGATGGTTAAACTAGTTTTTGTTTAGGACTAACTATTGGTCAAACATTAACAGTAAAAAGTGCAAATAACAGTGCCCAGAGCAAGGAACTCCTAATGACTCTGGTAGTTACTAATCTTTGCCAAAACTGATAAATTATGGTAGAGGACTAGTTACATGAAACTATTTAGACTCAGAAAGGCAGATTGGGGTGTTAAGAGAGGGTATAAGCAACAGCATGCATTAATAGTTTGCTTTGTTCATAGATGCTACTTGTGATGTTATTGTGAAACCAAGTGAACATTCAGATATCCTGAAGCTTTTCCAGACCTATAAGTGATACTCTTTTCCTTTGGTTTTCTTCTTCATTCATCATTGTTTAAGTAGTAAACAATGTTAAGTTTACTACTTAAACAATGATGAAAAATGATAATAAAGTCAATCACAAAACTGGCTTCACAAAAAAGGGCATGAAACATTAAATCAGTGGCAATAATCAATTCTTAAGCTTTGACATATATATAAGCCAAATGTTCTAGTTTGCTAGCTGCTGGAATATAATATACCAGAAACGGAATGGCTTTTAAAAAGAAGAATTTAGTAAGTTGCTAGTTTACAGTTCTAAGACTGTGAAAATGTCCAAATTAAAGCAAGGATATAGAAATGTCCAATCTAAGGCATCCAGGGAAATGTCCAATCTAAGGCATCCTTCTTGGTTCAAGAAGGCCAATGACCATCTTTAGGGTTTCCTCTGTCAATCGGAAAGGCACATGGCAAACATGACAATGTCTGCTAGCTTTCTCTCCAGGCATCTTGCTTCATGAAACTCCCCCAGGGGTGTTTCCTTCATCTCCAAAGGTCTCTGGCTGTGTGGGCTCTCGCTGTTCTTGTGGCTTCCTCCTCTCTCTCCAAAATGCCTCCTCTTTTAAAGGACTCCAGAAAACTTATTAAGACCCACCTGGTATGGGTGGAATTAGAACTTCACGGAAGTCATCAAATCAAAAGTTATCACCTACAATTGGGTGGGTCACATTGTTCCTATGAAGATAGGAACAATCAAAAAGCTCCCAGCTAGCAATATTGAATGAGGATTAAAGGGCATGGCTTTTTGGGGTCCACCACATATTCAAACTGGCACACCAAAGTTTCCTCATTAACATTTAAAAACATTCTGACTTACTGGAAATTTGTAGCAAGTTGTACATGATTTATGACAAGAACATTTCCCAGCCAGTCCCTGACTAGAAAAAGAGAAACAGAAACTCAGAGCTAATTTCAGAGTGCTTTATGGTTAATTTGTATTAATTCCATTAGCTCAATTACGGTAAAGCATTGCACTTTCTTTCTAGAGTAACTGCTATAGCTTCAGATCTCAATAGTGTAAGGACAGCATAAATTCACAACCTGGTCACATGACAATTCCTCCCACATTGGCTGGAGGCACACCCCTTTCCTCCAAGGATATCGTTGCTTGGATTGCCAAGGTTCCCTAAAAAGATTAACAACTCATTCTTCCTTTGCACTGAAAGCCATCTGTTGAGAGATTGTGCTTGTAGGAATGCTTCCTAAAGTCAGGTGCCACAACTTTGACCTCTTTGTCTGCTGGTCTTAGTTACTTCTGGTACCCCATAGCCAAATTGGAATCCTTGGAGTTGCTGTATAAACCATTGCAGAATGAAGCAATGCTCGATACACAGCACAGAGTCCTGAGGTCCCAATACCAGCTTGCTGCCTCCATCGTGCTGACCTTTGTCTCTGCTGATTCTCCCAGATTCTCTGATGTGACATAAATGTCAAGCTCAGTCTGTGACATCCTATAGAAAAATCCACATAGGCCCCAAGAATTACAGGTATTACAGCTCTTTGACACTTTGCAATCCAGATACACACACACAACTTTTGTTTCCAAAAAGTTGCCTGGAGTGATATCAGTAGGTACTTATGACCCAGAACTCAAACCAGGTCCACCCCAATCCTTGCCTGATGGGAATATAATACACAAGCTCTGCCTTGGCCCCCAATCTGCTGAATTTTGTCTCTGAGCTCTTGTCGGTTTTTTTCTCTCTAAATGACTTAGTCAGGCTTCTCCTGTTTGATCCTAAAAGTTTCAGTACACTTATAATCTCAGAAAGGTTTTAGGAACAGCTTGTCTCCATCCAAGTTCAGCCACAGGTTCCTGTTACCCTTTTCCACAACGAAATGATCACTGACCTTACATCCACATAAACAGATTACACATAAATGATTCATGATAGATAGATAGATAGCTATGGCAGCTAACTCTAAAAAATTAAATATGGGGTGGGCCACAGTGGCTCAGCAGGCAGAGTTCTCACCTGTCATGCCGGAGACCCGGGTTCAATTCCCGGTGCCTCCCCATGCCAATAAATAAATAAATAAATAAATAAATAAATAAATAAATAATTGAATATGATAAGAAAAATCGCATATTTTTCCTCCATTATGTAGTTAACAAGGAGCAGAATAGAAATCACAGCACCTATTTTTTTAATAAGGCTTATTTTAGAACAGTTTTAGGCTTACAGACAAATTGCGTAGAAAGTACAGAGTCCCCCTATACCACCCCCCAGACATAGTACCACTATTATTAACATATTACTAATACTGATGTGGTACAGTTGTTGCCATTGATGAACCGGTATTGATATATTATTAGTAACTAAAGTCCACGGTTTGCATTAGTGTTCACTCAGAGTATACAGCTGTCTGGAATTTGGACAATGCATATTGTCACGGATCTATCACTGCTATATCATACAGCATAGTTTCTCTGCCCTAAAAATACCCTTATTCCACTTATTTAACCCTTCCCTCCACCCCATCATCTCCAACCTGTGTTAGTCACTGATCTTTTAAAATGTCTTTATAGTTTTTCCTTTCCCACAATGTCATATACCTGAAATCATATAGTATAGTCTTTTCAGATGGGCTTCTTTCACTTAACAGTCTGTCTTTAAGATTTCTCCATGGTTTTACGTGGCTTGATAGCTCATTTCTTTGTATTGCTGAATAATATTTCATTGTACTTATGTGCCACAGTTTATTTATCCATTTACCTATGGAAGAGCATCATGATTGCTTCCAATTTTTGGCAATTACTGATAAAGCTGCTCTATACATTTATGGGCAGGTTTTTATAGGGACGTACAATTTCAACTCCTCTGTACAAATACCTAGGAGCACAATTGCTGGGTCACATGGTAAGCCTATGTTCAGTTGTATAAGAAATTCAAATAATGTCTTACAAAGTCCATAAACCATTTTGCATTCCCACCAGCAATAAATGAGAGCTCCTATTGCTCACTATCATCACCAAAATTTGTTGTGGTCGTTGTCAGGGATGTTAGCCATTCTAACAGGAGTATAGTGGTGTTTATCGTGACACTTGTATTTTAATGTGTGCTTTTCACCATATAACTCTTGCAATGGCATGGTCTGCTGCATTTGGGAGCCTGTGGCAGGTATCTGAGCTCCAGAGGAATGTCCTGTTCTGGCCCAAATCTTGGCTTGTGATGCTTCTCCCTAGTATTTGGGGAAATGCTACATCTATGCTCAAGTATTCCATTTCCTCCATGGCCCATCACTGAGCTGGGAGGTGTGGGAGCCCAGAGCAAATGGAGGTCTGGTGATTTGGGTGATGAAACAGCATATGTCGGAGAGCTACTGCACTTTTGTTTCCTATTTCATGGAGCATGGTAGTTGGCGAGAAGGAGGTAGCTGAAGAACCGCCCCTCAGTACTTATTACTTAAAATATAATGTGGCAAGTCCCAGCAGGCTCTTGTTAATAAGGCATAAAGTTGCATTTCCACCTTCAGTTTTATTTCTACTTCCTGAACCATTGGTATATTCTTAACATCAATCTGGAGATTGCTGTGAGCTTTCTCTGTTTGAGCTCAGACGATGTAGGATTTATTTTCTAGGTAGTCTACTTTTATCATAAAATAACTCAGTTCCAAAATTAAAGCCAGTTATATCAGATCACTTGGGGATCTGAAGTTTATGTCATATTGTTTTTCTCAGGTTTTCTTTTTTAACACGATAAAAAAATCTTCTATTCAAGTCTTTGAGAAGAGAAAGTGCGCAGGTTTTGGGAATCCAACACCATCTAGCTATAGCAGCTAATCTTTATAATAGCAAATCTGTGAGATAAAATGGCATATAAAGTTTGTCTGCACATTTTTCTCATTAATCTTTATTCTGTATCTCTTGTTGTCTCTCTTTGTTTCTGACTACTTTTCTATTCTTACCAGTCAGACGAAACTACTCTGATAGTTGACACAACACTCTTATTTTCTAGACTATTGGCTTCTCCAGCACAGCCGCTTCATCTTCTGGTCTAGAGATATGCAGCACACACCACAGTCCCTGGGACATGGGGGTGCCCTGTAAGTATTTGGTCAAATGAAATAGAAACCTGCTTGTCAGAAGTCATTTACACTTGCGCAAATTGCTGTAGAGTTGCTGGTCCAGAATTTCAGCATTTATTAGTGGTTGCTCTGGTGATGACTTTGGCTGGCTCTGTGGCCCCTGTCCTGGGGAGGGAGGTGGTGTGCAAGGGTCCAATGTCCTTCTGGACACCTCATAACAGTGCCCCAATCCAGGGTACACTGAAGAGTGTAGGCACTGATAACCCCTTTTTGATCCCCAATGGGAGGGGTTTACTCATGATTATGATTTAATTAATGATCTGATGGGATCCTGTTTATGCTAGGGTGGATTGCAGCTTGCATAAATAGCATGACTTCAGAGTCATTTTAATTACCGTTAGCACCAAAACTTTCTGTACTTTAACTTCTTGTCTGCAAAATGAAAACAGTATTTTCTCTTCTCTGGGTTTTCATGAGTATGCTTTGAAATAATACAAGGAAAAAGCATTATATAAATATAAAATATTACTGAAATATAAAATATCATCATTTGTACCTTAATCTATAACAAATTTCTACATGGTAGGGAATCTGGAATTTTCCTTCAGACACTTCAAAAAAAGTAGGTCATTATGTGTAAATTGTGGAAGTATTTTTAATGATTTTGTAATAAATTCCGGAATAAATGCAAAGTGGTTGAGTGAGAGCACATGTTTATATTGGTTTACTAAAGAAGAATGTTTTTGTAATCCAAGAAAAAAGGATTTGGGAAATTTGTTTAACATATACAAGATGCTTTCCAATAAAGTCACGAAGTCTTGTTCTTTAGTTCTAGGTTTCTAGTTCTGGTGAGTTAAGATAGCTCCGTTGTCATTTAAAAAAGTAAAACAACAAAAATAAATAAAGAAACAACCTTTTACATGTCCCTTAAAGTAAGAGGCTAACTCTCATTAGGCAACAGTTTATAGTATTATACTTTCTCAACACAACTGAGATATTCCTCATGGCATGTATCAGTAAAGTACCTAAAAATCTAGGCCTTTGGTGTGTGATTAGCTTTCTTCCCTGTTGTGGCTGAAAGGGCAACTGTGTTCAGCAGATATATACTTGTTCGTGCCCTGCCTCAAAAACCCACTGGCATTTGTCTACAAACGACCTAGCCTTTTCTGTAGGAGATTCCAAGGCTGTCGCTTTCCCTGTGATTTCTTTAGTGCATTTGGATTCAGGAATACATTCATTCTAGTTCTTCCTTTTTATAAGTCAGACTCAAAGAATGTATCAGTTTCTTTCTAGTGAAGGTTTGAATAGATAATATAGAGGATCATAATAAAAGTATATATATATTTTGACATGGGCAAGCTCCAGGAACAGAACCCAGGTCTCTGGCATGGCAGACGAGAACTCTGCCACTGAGCCACTGTTGCCCGCTCAAAAGTATATTCTTAATGTAAGGTCGTTGTCATCTAGAAATTAAGTCAGAAGACCACAGTCAGATCTCCAAAATATGTTACAGATTTTGACACATAATGAACCCTTAAGAAATTTTTAGCAAATGAATGAATAATCATATCAGAGAATGGCATGTGAAGGGTCTTATGAGCAAAAGAAGCACTGTGATCCCCGACCTCTCCTCGTCATGACACCTTAGGAGACTTTGGGGGAAACCCTCTTCAGTCAATACCCCACCAAGCTTATCTAGGAAAATTTGCAACCCAACATTCCCTCATTTTATGCATTTCCGAGATAAAGTTAGAGAAACTGTTTATGTGAATTGATAGACATAGGAAGTGACAACACATAAAATAGGAATATTAGGAATGTTGACAAGCCACAATCTCAGACACAATCTTTATTACTCATATTCCCTAGATAATCCTAGAGATGAGATTTTTTTTCTGGCATGGCCCACTAGTGATCTCTTCTGCATCCCTGAAAACACGCCTGACCTGTCCTCATCTGTGTGGACTTCTTGTCAGATCCTTGAAGAGGGTTGGGTACAAACTTAGCATTGGAAGAATCACAGAAGAGTCTGATCCCTGTTACTTCTCACCTGCTGCACGATTCCATTTTTGTTATTCATCCAAACTCACTATCTAAATAGCCAGACACAGAGTGAAACCAAACAACTTCTGTAGGCACTTTGAGTAATTTGTATAGATGCCAGGATTCACTGAATTCTGAAAAAATGGAGGGCATCCCAAAGTAGAGATAGTATTCATTGTACTTTATGACTTCCCAACTGTCATAGTCAGGTTCTTATGTCAACTTGGCCAAGTGGTGGTACCTCTTTGTCTGGTTGGGCAAGTGCTGGCCTGTCTGTTGCAATGCAAACATTTCATAGAATTAAATCATGATCACATCAGCTGCATCCACAACTGATTCCATTTGTAATCAGCCAAGGGGAGTGTCTTCTGCAATGAGTGATGCTTAATCTAATCACTGGAAGCCTTTTAAGGAGGATTCAGAAGAGACAGGCTCTCTTCCTGCTTCGACTGGCGAGTTTCTCCTGTGGAGTTCATCCAGACCCTCCATCAGAATTGTCGGCTTCCTGTACAGCCTGTCCTGTGGATTTTGGACTCTGCATTCCCATGGTTACGTGAGACACTTCTATAAATTTTATATTTGCAAGTATTTCCTGTTGATTCTGTTTCTCTAGAGAACCCTAACTAATATACCAACTAAAACACCTACCATGTCATTAGGCTACTGTATAGTCTTCACAGCACTGATCAGTATTTTATTTATGTGTTTTCATGTTTGGTATCTGTCTCTGCAACAGCAGATATGTTCTTTTGAGTAATTTCTTCAAGGCTGAATCAAGAGCACCTAGAATCATGCCTGGGCCAGAAAAACTATATGACGACCTGACTGACAGCTCAAAGGGCTTTGAGCACCAGGCTAGCCCTTGTTAGCAAAGGAATCTCCTTGAATTTTTTAAGCAATTGGAGAGCACATACCTGGAATTGTGTCTTAGAGAGATTACATTGGCAGCAACATGCAACCTGGATTGGAGAGGAGAGAACCTGGTTGCAGAGAAGTCAATGAATATATTATACATTTTTTTTCAATATAAAGGGGGCTAAAGTTCCAATTTATGTTTCTTCTTAGAATCTAGAAGACTTTTGGGGACTTTCTTAAAGCTATCAGCACATAATAAATATGAAAACAACCATTAACCAAAGCACCTAAGCATTTTAATCCAGGCAGCATAAAAAGCCTTGGAATTCAAAATTTGCTGTAATTATTGCAGTTAAAACAAAACAAAACAAAACAGTGAAGGCTATTCAAATGCTTCCTGTCTTGAGATGGTATGCCCTTGTATTCCAGAAACTTAATAAGGGATAATAATAATCATTATGGTAATGATAATCACATCAAAATAATGAAAGTATGTTTTAAAAGCCTAAAATGAGTTTCCTGCTGAGATGATAAAAAGGGTTTTTTTGAGGCCAAGTTGAGAACTGAATTTCTACATAGTCCAATTAACTTCACACAGAGTAAAAAAAAAACAAACAAACTATTATATGGCCCCATGCTTCACTCTTAACCCTGTGTAGCAACCACAACAAATCAACAATAAAATTATAGAGCGCCTAATGTCTTAGGTGGGGATGGTTGAAAACTATTTGCAAATACAAACCATTGGCCAAATAGGAAACTGGATGACAGCATGTGTATAAGTCAGTCCAAATGTCACAACTGCTGACAAATGTCACTCAGAGCAAAAGCATCTTTGTATTCAACACCTGTATGCTATATTTAGCTCTTGATCTCTTATGACTTCTCTCTAAGAGCTAGTAATAAATCTTAAAAGAAAAGAGAAAATAATTTATCCCTATATTCTGTATTTTTTTAATCAAACCTCCCTTTCAATCCCACAGTGTTTACTTACAAGATGGATATGAACATGTCTTTCCTCTGCTTTCAACTTATTAATAGCTTTCCAGAAAAAATAGAGAAAGGCAAACCTTCTCCAGCAGGCATATAAAGTCCTCTACTGCTTGTCCCTTGCCAAATTCTCCAGCCATGTTTCTGTGTTATACTTAATGATCTGTTGATACCAAGCTGAGTTCTGTATCTACACAGGTTCACGATGCCTTGCCCCTACTTATGCTATCCCTGCTGCCTAGAATGCCCTGGCTCTTAGACTTCAAGACTGAGCTCAGAACTGATGTCCTCAAGGAGGTGATCTGCAAACATCAGACTTGGTTAAGTTTCTTTAATCTAGACTTCCATTATGCTCTATGTGTATCTCTGTAATACACTCATCATCACCCTTAATAGATTCTGCTTGATTCTATTCCTTAGTCATGTGTATTCTCATTCCATTTTAAAAAATGCTTCACTGTCACTACTTCTTTCAAATGGCTCATGATAGTGATCAAGATCATCCTTGATGTCAAACCTAAACACTCTTGTTACTGCATTGCTTGACTAGTTACAATTCGACAGTTTGAACATTCCTTAATTTGTTGTGAGTTATTTAATGAAACATAATATACATTGCTGAAAAAATCCATACATCATAAGTGTTTAGGTCTATAAGAAATTTTACAAATTAAACAATCCATATAATTATATCAAGATATCACAGTATTGAATATTCCCACAAGCACAGATGCCTCGTTCTGTACCCTTGCAGTCATAACTACTCTGTTCAAATGTTAAGTACCAAAGATCAATTTTGCCTGATCTTGAAATTTATATAAATGGGTCATATTATGCGTACTCCTTCATATCTGGATTTTTCCCCTCAGGTGTGGGTTTGTGAGATGCACCCATGGTATCACATGTAGAAGCAGTACATTACTTTGAGAGCTGTGTAGTATTCCCCTGTGTAGTACTGTTCTATGGCATTTAATTAGTTTATTTTTTCCTTTTAAATTAGCTCTGGTGTCTTCTCTCTCCCTCATTGATTACATTTATAAATGTTTCTGTTATTGTTGTTTGCAAATAATATATTTTATTTTCTCTATAATTTTATGCTTTTTTATTTTCACTTTATCTTTTCTAACTCAAATATTTCATTTGATTCTGGAAGAATTTCTTAGTTCAATTTTGTTATTCAGCGATTTATTTTTCAACCATGTATAATCTGTTATTTTCCCATTTACTTTGTTTTTATTTCAACAATTAAGCATCTCATTTGTTCTTTTTTATTGCCTATTATTTATGTTTATAATATATTGCTTTGGTTTCAGTGATATGAATCCTTTCACTCATTTTAAGCTCTTTTCTGAATTTTCTAAAAACGCTAATTTCTTTCACTATAAGATCTCCTAAACTTGTGCTTCTATAATAATATTGGCCTTCCTCAGGTTATTTTTTTCTCATTTTTTTGAATCATTAGCAACTGTCCTTTGATTCATGCTCTAGTCTGCTAGTCTGCTAGCTGCTGGAATGCAATATACCAGAAACAGAATGGCTTTTTAAAGGGAAATTTAATAAGTTTCTAGTTTACAGTTCTAAGGCTGTGGGAAAGCCCAAATTAAAGCAAGTCTATAAAATGTCCAAATTAAGACACCAATAAGAGGTTAACTTCACTCAAGAAAGGCCGACGACATTCAGGGTTTCCAATCTATAGTACTGAATAGGGAATAAAAGAAGTGGTTGCTCTCACAAGATTAATTAAGACTAAAACACGGCTTTTCTAGGGTACAAAAATCCTTTCAAACCAGTATAGTACGTGTGGTTGCTTCCACAGAGGTGACCTGGAATACCTGGTCTCTAAATCTTCCATGGAGTGCAGGAAAGGGCTAGCATTGGGCTTAGCACCCGGCTTACCTCAGTAACTTCACTGTTGGCAGGTCCCACAGCTTCGGGAACTGCGAACTCCTCTTACTCTTCTGGAGCTCGCCCGTATTACTTAGCCGAATTTGCATATATTTTTGTCCCTTTTCAGGCTTCATGCATTTGAGGGACAACTGAAAATGTGTGGGAAATAAAATAAAATTACTATATTACTTTATAATAAAAAAAGTTTGAATTGTCTGCACGGTGCCTGGAAGGTATTAAGTTCCCAGTAAATGTCTCAAGAGAATTATATCCTATAGTGACAGACAATTAAGTTTGATACTGATCTTGCTAGTTCAAGATCAAACAATCCTTTAGTATATGTATTTCCAGACCATACACACTCATGATAAAACAAAGCAATTTATTTAATTTCCTGAATGACAATATATTCCACGGTACACCTATATAGGAACAGATTCTGAATCTACTATGTACCATTTACATGGAAATCCTAACCAGCATTTATTCAATATCACTTTGACAAATCACTTTTTCTATGACACAGAAAAATGTGTAACTTTTTAGCCCTTGTTTTTTCATTGATTTCCTCAAAACCATAATTAAAGATCATAATTTAAAAACTGGGATTTACTTGACAAAGGAGGTAATTTTTTCTGATATCACCTTTTATCACCTTTTGTCTTCTGAAGCTCACTACAACTTGGAGAATATTTCTTATGAACACACTCTACTTGTCTCTTTTTCCATAAACTTGTAATAGTCTTTTCCAAAAGTAATAAAATTTGACCTAAAGATAGAAACTATGAAAGTCTGCTTTGGAGATGAACTCTTAAGTTAGCCTCTTTAATCATTTTTAAGTGCCTTGATGTTATATATTATGCTTTTTCAAAGAAAGGCAGATATTAATGCACTTCATATTTCAGCGATCTGTCTTCTCCTCACTACCATGTATTTCCTGACATACTGGCGCTGATCTGAAGGCCAACCCAGGCCCACAGAATGCTTTTAGTTGATAAGGTGCCTTCTCAAAAGTACATCCTACTTAAATATGGCATAGAGCAATTGTGTAATAATGCAGTTGAATGTTAAAATAATCTGACAGTTTGAGTCCAGTTCATACCATATTAACATATCAGATTGGTGCTGCTGTAAGTTTAGATTTACCTCCCTTCTCTTTCCTTCTGCTTCCCTGGTTTATGCGCAGGATAGATGAATTTCTCTACTACTGAGACGCTTAAACGTTATTTTTGGTATCTGGTTTTATTTTTCAGTAATGGAGAGAAAGTTTGTCGGGGTGAAAATTGATGTGCTCAGTGTTATGTACACGATAAAGACATCGCTGCTCATTGTTAGGGGTTTGTTCCTTTAAATCTCCAAGGTCAGTAACACAGGCAATTTGGGAGCCAGCACAGAATAATTCAAAGAAAGAAAGACCATCTTACTGAGAGTTTGTTTACTTCTAGTTTAGGTTTGGTTGGGCCTGTACAGTAAATACTCAGATGGGATTATCTTATAGCAGGTTGTGCCTGAATTTCATTTTCTAGCTCAATTTGGCCTTCAAGTGATGAGTTACCAACATAGTGAAACCATCCACTTGACTTTCATTCAAGGCAGGATCTGAAAGACAGAGGCTGTCAGGAAGAGGGAGTTGAACTCATTCTTTACAACTCTTAGTAGGATACAATTTAAGGTGATTAAATGTTTAAATGTGGAAAATTAAATCATAAAATCATTGAAGAAAGTATAGATTTTTAAAAATATCTTGGAATACGGAGGCTGTTAATAAGAATGTTACACAATTGATGCATGTCATATAAGAAAGGCTGGTCATTTGGATACCATAGAGAAAATTAAAAGATAAATGGGAAAACAGGGGGAAAAAAGCATTTAGTTGTTACATATATAAGATATGATGTCTAACAATTATGTATTATATATTATATATGTATGTGCTGGTTTGAAAGGAAGTATGCCCCTTAGGAAAAGCCATGTTTTAATATAAATCTCATTTTTTAAAGGTAGAATAATCCCTATTCAATACTGTATATTTGAAACTGTAATGAGATCATCTCCCTGGTTGATGTGATTTAGTTAAGAATGGTTGTTAAACTGGATTAGGGGATGACATGTCTCCACCCATTTGAGTGGGTCTTGATTAGTTTCTGAAGTCCTATAAAAGAGGAAACATTTTGGAGAATGAGAGACTCAGAGAGGGCAGATAATGCTGCAGCACCACGAAGCAGAGAGTCCACCAGCTGGTGACCTTTGGAGATGAAGAAGGAAAATGCCTCCCGGGGAGCTTCATGAAATAGGAAGCCAGGAGAGAAAGCTAGCAGATGACACCGTATTTGCCATGTGCCCTTTCAGCTGAGAGAGAAGCCCTGACTGTGTTTGCCATGTGCCATCTCACTTGAGAGAGGAACCCTGAACTTCATCGGCCTTCTTGAACCAAGGTATCTTTCCCTAGATGCCTTTGATTGGACATTTCTTTAGACTTGTTTTAATTGGGACATTTTCTCGGCCTTAGAACTGTAAACTAGCAACTCATTAAATTCCGCTTTTTTTTTTTTTTTATTTTTATTTTTTATTAACGGAAAAAAAAAAAAAAGAAATTAACACAACATTTAGAAATCATACCATTCTACATATGCACTCAGTAATTCTTAACATCATCACATAGATGCATGATCATTGTTTCTTAGTACATTTGCATCGGTTTAGAGGAACTAGCAACACAACAGAAAAAGATATAAAATGTTAATATAAAGAAAAGAAATAAAAGTAGTAGTAATAGTAAAAAACAACAACAACAAACAAACCAACAAGCAAACAAAAACAAAAAAAACCCTATAGCTCAGATGCAGCTTCATTCAGTATTTTAACATGATTACTTTACAATTAGGTATTATTGTGCTGTCCATTTTTGAGTTTTTGTATCTAGTCCTGTTGCACAGTCTGTATCCCTTCAGCTTCAATTACCCATTGTCTTACCCTGTTTCTAACTCCTGCTGAACTCTGTTACCAATGACATATTTCAAGTTTATTCTCGAATGTCCGTTCACATCAGTGGGACCATACAGTATTTGTCCTTTAGTTTTTGGCTGGATTCACTCAGCATAATATTCTCTAGGTCCATCCATGTTATTACATGGTTCATAAGTTTATCTTGTCTTAAAGCTGCATAATATTCCATCGTATGTATATACCACAGTTTGTTTAGCCACTCTTCTGTTGATGGAGATTTTGGCTGTTTCCATCTCTTTGCAATTGTAAATAACGCTGCTATAAACATTGGTGTGCAAATGTCCGTTTGTGTCTTTGCCCTTAAGTCCTTTGAGTAGATACCTAGCAATGGTATTGCTGGGTCGTATGGCAATTCTATATTCAGCTTTTTGAGGAACCGCCAAACTGCCTTGCACAGTGGTTGCACCCTTTGACATTCCCACCAACAGTGGATAAGTGTGCCTCTTTCTCCGCATCCTCTCCAGCACTTGTCATTTTCTGTTTTGTTGATAATGGCCATTCTGGTGGGTGGGAGATGATATCTCATTGTGGTTTTGATTTGCATTTCTCTAATGGCCAGGGACATTGAGCATCTCTTCATGTGCCTCTTGGCCATCCGTATTTCTTCTTCTGGTAGGTGTCTGTTTAAGTCTTTTTCCCATTTTGTAATTGGGTTGGCTGTCTTTTTGTTGTTGAGTTGAATAATCTCATTATAAATTCTGGATACTAGACCTTTATCTGATATGTCGTTTCCAAATATTGTCTCCCATTGTGTAGGCTGTCTTTCTACTTTCTTGATGAAGTTCTCTGATGCACAAAAGTGTTTAATTTTGAGGAGCTCCCATTTATTTATTTCCTTCTTCAGTGTTCTTGCTTTAGGTTTAAGGTCCATAAAACCACCTCCAGTTGTAAGATCCATAAGATATCTCCCAACATTTTCCTCTATCTGTTTTATGGTCTTAGACCTAATGTTTAGATCTTTGATCCATTTTGAGTTAACTTTTGTATAGGGTGTGAGAGATGGGTCTTTTTTCATTCTTTTGCATATGGATATCCAGTTCTCTAGGCACCATTTATTGAAGAGACTGCTCTGTCCCAGGTGAGTTGGCTTGACTGCCTTATCAAAGATCAAATGTCCATAGATCAGAGGGTCTATATCTGAGCACTCTATTCAATTCCATTGGTCGATATATCTATCTTTATGCCAATACCATGCTGTTTTGACCACTGTGGCTTCATAGTATGCCTTAAAGTCAGGCAGTGCGAGACCTCCAGCTTCGTTTTTTTTCCTCAAGATGTTTTTAGCAATTCGGGGCACCCTGCCCTTCCAGATAAATTTGCTTATTGGTTTTTCTATTTCTGAAAAATAAGTTGTTGGGATTTTGATTGGTATTGCATTGAATCTGTAAATCAATTTAGGTAGGATTGACATCTTAACTATATTTAGTCTTCCAATCCATGAACACGGTATGCCCTTCCATCTGTTTAGGTCTTCTGTGATTTCTTTCAACAGTTTTTTGTAGTTTTCTTTATATAGGTTTTTTGTCTCTTTGGTTAAATTTATTCCTAGGTATTTTATTCTTTTAGTTGCGATTGTAAATGGGATTCGTTTCTTGATTTCCGCCTCAGCTTGTTCATTACTAGTGTATAGAAAAGCTACAGATTTTTGAATGTTGATCTTGTAGCCTGCTACTTTGCTGTACTCATTTATTAGCTCTATTAATTTTGTTGTGGATTTTTCTGGGTTTTCTACATATAGTATCATATCGTCTGCAAACAGTGATAGTTTTACTTCTTCCTTTCCAATTTTGATGCCTTGTATTTCTTTTTCTTGCCTAATTGCTCTGGCTAGAACTTCCAACACAATGTTGAATAATAGTGGTGATAGTGGACATCCTTGTCTTGTTCCTGATCTTAGGGGGAAAGTTTTCAATTTTTCCCCATTGAGGATGATATTAGCTGTGGGTTTTTCATATATTCCCTCTATCATTTTAAGGAAGTTCCCTTGTATTCCTATCTTTTGAAGTGTTTTCAGCAGGAAAGGATGTTGAATCTTGTCAAATGCCTTCTCTGCATCAATTGAGATGATCATGTGATTTTTCTGCTTTGATTTGTTGATATGGTGTATTACATTAATTGATTTTCTTATGTTGAACCATCCTTGCATACCTGGGATGAATCCTACTTGGTCATGATGTATAATTCTTTTAATGTGTTGTTGGATACGATTTGCTAGAATTTTATTGAGGATTTTTGCATCTGTATTCATTAGAGAGATTGGCCTGTAGTTTTCTTTTTTTGTAATATCTTTGCCTGGTTTTGGTATGAGGGTGATGTTGGCTTCATAGAATGAATTAGGTAGCTTTCCCTCCACTTCTATTTTTTTGAAGAGTTTGAGGAGAGTTGGTACTAATTCTTTCTGGAATGTTTGGTAGAATTCACATGTGAAGCCGTCTGGTCCTGGATTTATCTTTTTAGGGAGCTTTTGAATAACTAATTCAATCTCTTTACTTGTGATTGGTTTGTTGAGGTCATCTATTTCTTCTTGAGTCAAAGTTGGTTGTTCATGTCTTTCCAGGAACCTGTCCATTTCTTCTAAATTGTTGTATTTATTAGCGTAAAGTTGTTCATAGTATCCTGTTATTACCTCCTTTATTTCTGTGAGGTCAGTAGTTATGTCTCCTCTTTCATTTCTGATCTTATTTATTTGCATCCTCTCTCTTCTTCTTTTTGTCAATCTTGCTAAGGGCCCATCAATCTTGTTGATTTTCTCATAGAACCAACTTCTGGTCTTATTGATTTTCTCTATTGTTTTCATGTTTTCAATTTCATTTATTTCTGCTCTAACCTTTGTTATTTCTTTCCTTTTGCTTGCTTTGGGATTAGTTTGCTGTTCTTTCTCCAGTTCTTCCAAGTGGACAGTTAATTCCTGCATTTTTGCCTTTTCTTCTTTTCTGATAAAGGCATTTAGGGCAATAAATTTCCCTCTTAGCACTGCCTTTGCTGCGTCCCATAAGTTTTGATATGTTGTATCTTCATTTTCATTTGCCTCTAGGTATTTACTAATTTCTCTTGCAATTTCTTCTTTGACCCACTTGTTGTTTAAGAGTGTGTTGTTGAGCCTGCATGTATTTATGAATTTTCTGGCCCTCCACCTATTATTGATTTCCAGCTTCATTCCTTTATGATCCGAGAAAGTGTTGTGTATGATTTCAATATTTTTAAATTTGTTAAGACTTGCTTTGTGACCCAGCATATGGTCTATCTTTGAGAATGATCCATGAGCACTTGAAAAAAAGGTGTATCCTGCTGTTGTGGGATGTAATGTCCTATAAATGTCTGTTAAGTCAAGTTCATTTATAGTAATATTCAGGTTCTCTATTTCTTTATTGATCCTCTGTGTAGATGTTCTGTCCATTGATGAGAGTGGTGAATTGAAGTCTCCAACTATTATGGTATATGTGTCTATTTCCCTCTTCAGTGTTTGCAGTGTATTCCTCACGTATTTTGGGGCATTCTGGTTCGGTGCGTAAATATTTATGATTGTTATGTCTTCTTGCTTAATTGTTCCTTTTAATAGTATATAGTGTCCTTCTTTGTCTCTTTTAACTGTTTTACATTTGAAGTCTAATTTGTTGGATATTAGTATAGCCACTCCTGCTCTTTTCTGGTTGTTGTTTGCATGAAATATCTTTTCCCAACCTTTCACTTTCAACCTATATTTATCTTTGGGTCTAAGATGTGTTTCCTGTAGACAGCATATAGAAGGATCCTGTTTTTTAATCCATTCTGCCAGTCTATGTCTTTTAATTGGGGAATTCAGTCCATTGACATTTAGAGTTATTACTGTTTGGATAATATTTTCCTCTACCATTTTGCCTTTTGTATTATATATATCATATCTGACTTTCCTTCTTTCTACACTTTTCTCCATGTCTCTCTCTTCTGTCTTTTTGTATCTGACTCTAGTGCTTCCTTTAGTATTTCTTGCAGAGCTGGTCTCTTGGTCACAAATTCTCTTAGTGACTTTTTGTCTGAGAATGTTTTAATTTCTCCCTCATTTTTGAAGGACAATTTTGCTGGATATAGGAGTCTTGGCTGGCAGTTTTTCTCTTTTAGTAACTTAAATATATCATCCCACTGTCTTCTAGCTTCCATGGTTTCTGCTGAGAAATCTACACATAGTCTTATTGGGTTTCCCTTGTATGTGACGGATTGTTTTTCTCTCGCTGCCTTCAAGATCCTCTCTTTCTCTTTGACCTCTGACATTCTAACTAGTAAGTGTCTTGGGGAACGCCTATTTGTGTCTAATCTCTTTGGGGTGCGCTGCACTTCTTGGATCTGTAATTTTAGGTCTTTCATAAGAGTTGGGAAATTTTCAGTGATAATTTCTTCCATTAGTTTTTCTCCTCCTTTTCCCTTCTCTTCTCCTTCTGGGATACCCACTACACGTATATTTGTACGGTTCACATTGTCCTTGAGTTCCCTGATACCTTGTTCAAATTTTTCCATTCTTTTCCGGATAGTTTCTGTTTCTTTTTGGAATTCAGATGTTTCATCCTCCAAATCACTAATTCTATCTTCTGTTTCTTTCAATCTGTCATTGTAGGTATCCATTGTTTTTTCCATCTTTTCTACTTTATCTTTCACTTCCATAAGTTCTGTGATTTGTTTTTTCAGTTTTTCTATTTCTTCTTTATGTTCAGCCCATGTCTTCTTCATGTCCTCCCTCAATTTATCGATTTCATTTTTGAAGAGGTTTTCCATTTCTGTTCGTATATTCAGCATTAGTTGTTTCAGCTCCTGTATCTCATTTGAACTATTGGTTTCTTCGTTTGACTGGGCCATATGTTCAATTTTCTGAGCGTGATCCGTTATCTTCTGCTGGTGTCTGGGCATTTAGTCAGATTTCCCCGGGTGTTCGACCCCACAGCTTGAAAGATTTTTCTGCGCAATCTCTGGGTTCTGTTCTTCCTATCCTGCCCAGTAGGTGGCGCTCGTGGCACACGCCTGTCTGTGGGTTCCACCAGCGAAAGTTGCTGTGGGTCCCTCAACTCTGGAAAACTCTCGCCGTAGGGGAGGTTCGGCAACCTAAGCGTCTTGGAAGAATGCCAGCCGGCCCGGGGTTCCAAACGTGGGGAGGGTCGCCGGCCGTCGCAGCACAGGAGAGCGTCCGGCCAAATTAGCCAGTCGGCGCGGGGCACCAAGCGTGGCGGGAGGGCGCCAGCTGTCGCAGCCCGGGAGAGTACACTGTTCCCAGCCGACGGGGGAGTCACGTGTTTGGAGGGATCCCCCGGTCACTGTTCTCTGCAGTCTGGGGGTTTCCGACCCAACTATCTCAGTTGTTCCGGGGGGGCCTCGTGTGGTGGGGGGCACCAGCCGCCGCGGCCTAAGGGGACCGCCTGTCCAATTCTACCAGCTGGCCCAGGAAGGTGGAAGGGAGGGACTCCGGTCGCTTGTCGTCCCACCCAGGAAAGCCCGTGCCCCTTGGTGATCTCACCAGAGCTGGTTCTCCCAGATAGTCAGCCGTTCCAGGATGGGGTCCGCTGTCCCTTTGATCTCCGTCGTGGCTCTGGGAGCTGCTCTGTATTATCTCCACTCCCCCAGTAGCTGTTCTGGAGGAGGAAAGGTGAGGGCGGCAAGGCTGTCGAGGCTGGTGGCGGAGGAGCACGGTGAAGGCGGGGGAAGAGGGCACCGTGGTGGTTGGAGAGCAGCCGGAGCAGGAGGGGGAAGAGAGGGGAGAAGGAGGTCGGGCGGCTCGGCTGCTGCGGGGCTTGGGCACCGCGCGGCGGGCCGGCGGAGAAAGAGAGGGGAGAAGGAGGTCGGGCGGCTCGGCTGCTGCGGGGCTTGGGCCAAATTCCGCTTCTTAAAAGCCATTCCGTTTCTGGTATATTGCATTCCAACAGCTAGCAAACTAGAACAATGTGTATATATCTATTGTGTGTGCATATATATATATATATATATATATATATATATATATATATATATGCAAAAAGAGCAGCAGAAAAAGGAGCAAAAAGTATACATAGAAAGCTCATAAAAATAAAAGTATGCAAATGAAAAACAGAAATAACGTCAATTTCTCTCATAATAGTAATGCTTGCTATAACTTTCAAAAATAAATTTAAATGACTATCCGTCGTGATATATTCATCCAGTGGAATTCTATACACTGTGTTACAAATTGATGAAAATCATGTGTTAAAATTGACTATTTGTTTACCACATAGAAAATTAAAAGATGAACGATCATCAGGATAAAATTAATTGCAGTATTCATCCAATGGAAGTGTACATACAATTACAAATATTTGCAAGAACATTATGTTGTATAAAATGTAAGAAACCTAAATGTTCATATTGTATGATTTCATTTATGTTCAATAATTTATATTTATATTCGTGAATAAGCAAAGCTAACTTGCTCTGATAGAATCAGAATGGTATGTACCTTTGGAGAGGTTGGGTATTTAATTGGAAGGGAGGAAGGAGGAAATTTTTCAGATGCAAGTAACGTTGAATATCTTGATACGTGTGGTGGTTACACAGGTACAAAAATGTGTAAAAACTCATTGAGCTGAACACTAACTGTAGTCCAATTAAGCCTCAATCAAAACAAAAGCCTTCCATGGAACATAATATTTCTCTTTTCAGATTAGCTAAGATAAAACAATATGATTAATAGAATATAATGTAATACATAGCAGTACAGAATTTAATAGTTATATAACCTAATATGTATCACATAGCTAATGTATTATGTGTATCCAATGTATTTTTATATGAGGAATGTGTGGAGAAATAGATTCATACATTCATAGTTGGAACGTAAATTGGTATAAGCTCAACAAAGAGTAATTTAGTAATATCTACCAAAATTACAACTAGAAATAACATGGTGTAAATCAAAACATGAAGCATTGTTTATAATTCTCAAAGAATGGAAATAGTCTAAATGTCTATCACAGGTGTCTAATTCATACATGGAAGCACCATGTAGTCATGAAAAATATTGGGGCAGCTGTTTATGCACTGCCATGATAACTGCATGATAAGCATTTCCGAAGATAAATATTGCTAGGTAGAAAAAGCGAGGTGCAGAACAATGTGAAGATTAAAGAACAGTTTTACATAAACAATGGTGTGAGCCATAAGACTGTTTGCTTGTGTAGATATAAAATATTTCCAAAAGGATGCACACAAAAATGGCACGATTGGTTTCCGCCCAGAAGAGGAATTTATGAGACTGAGGGGCATGAATGGGAAGACTTTTCTTTTTATTTTTTTTGTACCTTTAAATTTTGAACCAGATGGATATAATATACATATATTTTTCAAAGGTGTTTACAGTACAAAATTATAAAACAGTAAATTTTTACAAAATTTTCACAGCAACAAGAGTCTGATCAAAGCAGTTGCCTCTGGAGTGGGTTATGAGAATAGTGACAGGCTATGGGATGGGGTGGGAAATATACATTTTCACAACTTATCATTCTTTTATTATATTTATTTTTTAAACAGTTTACAATTTCTTCCTATAGCTTCCTTCCTTTCCTTATTATTGTTGTATATGGATATGGATATGCATATGGATATACATACATATATATGTGTGTGTTCATATATATATAAAAACATTGCCTGTTACATAAGTTGCAACTAGTGTTTTCTTGGTTTGCAATTTATCTTTTAATTTTCTGTATGGTAGCTGTGCCGGTTTGAAAGGATGTATACACCCTAAAAAAGCCATGTTTCAATCCTAAACCCATTTTGTAAAGGCAGCTGTTTCTTCCATTCAGTGCTATGTGTTGGAAACTTTAATTAGATCATCTCCCTGGAGATGTGGCTCAATCAGGAGTGGTTGTTAAATTGGATTAGGTGGAGACATGTCGCCACCCATTCCAGGTGGGTCTTGATTACTTTACTGGAATCCTATAAAAGAGGAAACATTTTGGAGAAAGCAGGAGATTCACAGAGATCAGAGTAGGATGACAGAATGCAGCAGAACCATGAAGCAGACAGTTCATTGGTGAGTGACTTTTGGAGATGTTGAATGAAAACGCCTCCCGGAGAACTGGAGAGGAAGCCAGCAGATGACGCCATGTTCACCAAGTACCCTTCCAGCCAAGAGAAAAACCCTGACCGACCTTGTCCCCCATGTGCTTTCCACTTGAGGGAGAAACCCTAAACTTCATCAGCCTTTTTGAATCAAGGTATCTTTCCCTGGATGCCTTAGATTGGACATTTCTATAGACTTGCTTTAACTGGGACGTTTTCACGGCCTTAGAACTATAACTTGCAACTTATTAAATTCCCCTTTTCAAAAGCCAGTCTGTTTCTGGTATATTGCATTCTGGCAGCTAGCAAACTAGAACAGTAGTCAAACACCGACCTTTCTTATCTAACATTCATCAGCTTGTAAATTTGTGTTAGAAATTCCATTACATAAATAAATGATATCAATATTTATAAATTGTATACACTTTTGATGTCTTTTGAAATTTGTCTTAACCCATAACACATTTAGTATTTCCTACGGATAATCAATGGTGGTTATTTTTCTGAGTATGAAATGAGTGAATCTCTTTGGAAACACAAATAATTAAGATTTTATTTCTTACATGAATTTAAAGCAAGTTCAAGATGCAGAAATAGAAAGCTAAAGGCCCTGGCAAGGGAACATGGCATTTCATGAGAAACAAGAATGGCACAAGACCTGCGACTAGGTCGCCCACAAAAAAATCAAGACAAATTGGACAAGAAGAAGGTGAGGAACTGAGATTTTCTGACCCATATCTGACAAATTATTTTCAATTACTTCATAGTAAATCAGTATTTAAAAATATTATCTGGCCTTCTCACTAGCAATTTTAGTCTGTTTTCATTTTTAAAGAATTTTAAATTTGTGGAACAAAACTCACTAACTCTTGATTGAGGAAAGAGAATGAAAAATTCACAAAATAAAATGTAGAGATTCTCCAGCTAAGCTTCATAAAATCAGGATTAAAGTTGTCATTTTTTCTGTCACTCACTGAATCTAAAAATCTTTTCTTTCCAATTTTCTTTTCTGTCCATATCTGCTTGGTCTCCACTGTAATCTACTTTTCATAACTAGTATTATTACAAAACATTTGCTAGGTATTGGGTTTATATAATCTATCTTCTGTTTTGGTTGCTCATAGAAAACTGAATTTATCAGTGGCCTAATTTATGGGCCTTTGATATCAAAGAGCTGTTCTGATTTAATATACTTCCTTGGTTGATTGTTTTTGGATAAGGGGCCCAAATTACGTACAGCTGTGAAAAGCATGAGTGGGATAGAAAGACTACTTTGTATAATTGTGTCAGAAAGGGTTATGAGCAAAGGAAAATTATTTTATAACCACAGCAGCATATCTAACATTGTATATTATAATCAAGTCAACTACATATTTGCTTGAAAACAATTCTTGTTCTAACAGGTGATTTATTTATTTTGTAACTTTTCATTTTGTTTTCTCCATAAAGTTCTGAATTTTAAAAACAACAACAAAAAATAAACCAAACTCTTTGTAGTACTTTATAGAGATCTTGTCTGGATGGACTCTACAAGTCTTTTAGTCAACTTATCTGTAACTCAAGTGAGTCAAGTCATGAAACGTTGCTATACTATACAGAATCATATTTTAATAAACTATTGTTCTAGGGAATGCAATATGCATATACATGTAGGTTCAAGGACAAGGAATACAAACTCTCACAAAAAGAATTTCTCAGGATGTCATGCTTGTCATTATGTTTTTGTATCTCACCCATGTTTTTCACAGCTACATGTAATTTGGATTCCTTAACCAAGGACAATCAACCAAGGAAGTATATTAAATCAATACAGTTCTTTGACATCATTTTGTCAAGCCACTTAAAAACCTACCAGAATGAAATCCGGGAGAATGAAGTTTAGAAATTCTCCTTGCAGTTCATATCTACTTGTATCAGTTAATCTTGAAGAATCACCTGGGTGAAATTTAAGAGATACATTGTTTTCAGAAGGTTTAATGTACGAAGCTTCAGGAAACTGGAATATTCACAGCAATATGTGTACACAGACATATGTTTCAAGTGAAAGTTAACACAGAAAGTCGTGTTTCAAAGATCAATAAGGATTTCACCTTCTCGAGGCTTGTGTTATAGAGGACCATACTTTCTTCAGTATAATGATGGCGCCGCATTCACGGTGAGCCTATCGATAATACCCATTAGATCATACACGGTAGTATGCACGATAGATGAATGGGGATGTCCCCAAACTATTCATGCTTAAGGAATGTTTAATGATGCCACACTAGAAGTGCTCAGTACTGGTAAATGGAGCATCTGCACTCAGGATCCAGACCCAGAATGGCTTCTCCTGGCAAAGTGAGCACAATTTATTGCCTCAACAACAGAGAGAGAAAATGCAGTGAGCCATGAAAGTGCTGATAGCAGTAGACAACAAAGGTGAAAAGGATTAAAAGTAAGAAAGCAATTTCAGGTTAACAAGTAAAACATATAATGGATAGTTTACAGAAAACATTGGAGGGGAACATAGTATTATATGAATTGATGAAAAGTTGTGGGCTCCAGAACTTTTCAAAAAGGGTTCTGGATCAGGCTCAGCTGGGTCAATAATCCTGTCCTAGCAGGCCTTTAATAAGGAGCCAAAACCTGGACCAGGCATTGATTGGGATTTTGAAAAGACTGCACATGCACATACCACAGTAGAATCCTAGTTATAACTCATAATGTATGCCTACTTTTAAATAGACGGTGACTAGGAAACTTTGACTAAATAGCCATACTGATTTTGCTAAAAAGAAAGAAAATTAGTTTTTCCACAAAAGTTCTTAATTTTCTTCTAGAGTTATTGCAAGACACTATGTAACAGGCATCACTGTTATTTAGCTTTGATATTGATAGTTGAATGTAATGATTTATTGGGCAAGTATCACAAGTGAAATGTCAAATGGTTAGATTCAAAGGGCTATGTAGATTATCCAAAAAAGTTTCTCATTCATAAAATATTATGTCCTCTGTAAACTATCCCTAATAAATATAATAATGGTAGTAATATAAATATTTCTTATTTATTAAAAAATTGCCATGCACCAGTCTCTGTGCTAAATACTGATATAATTTTATTGACCCTCAGAAAATAATGTAAAGTAAATGTCATTATTATGCCCATTTTATATATGAGAAAAATTGTGGCTTAGAGAGGCAATCAGCTAGGATCCTGATTACTTATCAAAGAGATAGCTGAAGAGAATTAATGAAGGGAATATTTACATAGGTGTGAGCAGGGTTAATGGAAACAATAAGGTATGGAACTAGCAATAGTGCAAAGCCATACATCCTTAGGCTCAAGTGGGCAAGGAGAATGAGGAGGGAACAATGGTATTGGAAACCAGCAAGAACTAATAAGTAAGGCCACATACAGGAAATTTAGTTACTGCGAAACCAGAACCCTAGATTCCTGATTCCCAGACTAGTTAATCTATTCACTACAGGATACATTTAAATAGATGGCAATCTTAAGAGGAGCCCATTGACATTCTCCAACAAACAAACAAACAAACATATGGAAGATAATACCCTGTTTATTGCAGTTAGTTGTCTCTGTGTACAGAATCACAGACAGTTAGGATATGGAACACTAAATCCTGGCATTACGGAGTGGATGTCACCTGGTCAAGGAAATCAGATAGACAATCTGAGGGACCATTCTATAAAAGGGATTCATGAAGAAGCAGTGGGAATATAAAGCAAGCAAAAGTGAAAGCTAGTTTCAAATATGGTATAAACGGAGCCTGGTAAATGGTCTAAAGTAAATTTACAATGAATCAATAAGTGTCTTTTTTTTTTTCAGAAATTGAACCGGGTCTCGACATGGCGGGTGAGAGTTCTGCCACTGAGCCACCTTGTCACGCCCAATAAATGTCTTTTTAACTTGAATTTACATGTAAAACACAATCTAACTGCAAAAATAAACCAAAAAAAAAATTGATTGGTTTTGAAATATTTTCAGAGCCTATAGTTTTGAAGGGCTGTTGGCCAATCTGGGTTTGTCCAGTGAGATTCTGGAAAACCAGTACATCAGTGAAATAAATGGGAACATCATTCAGAAGTGAAGAAAATTTCAAGGGCATCTGCTAATAGAGTAAAAACCACGTTATATAGCTGCAATGGGAGATACTGAAACCAATAAGAAAATATAACCAGAAAGGCAAATTTGCTTTGAAGTAAAAAACATTGCTCTAATTATACTTCTTTTTTTTTTTTTGCATGGGCAGACACCGGGAATCGAACCCAGGTCTCTGGCATGGCATCTAGTTATACTTTTAAACACTATATTCTGCCTAAAAAGAAAATGGATTGCCTTGAAGTTGGAGATTTCTTTGTCATAAGAGGTATTCCAGCAGAACTTCAGTACAAAGGATCCCTAAGCTGGAAGGTCAGATAAGATGATTTGAGAGATTCTTTTGAAGTTTAAGGTTCTGGGGAATGGCATTAAACTATAAAAAAAAAAAAAAAAAAAATTGCTTTAGTAACATTTCTGAACCTGCATGTGGTCTCTTGTTTTACATGGCAATATTAGGCCAGGCAGTATAGTCGACTGAAAATGAGTTCCCAAAAGTTTCCAGGAACAGCAACTTTAAAAATATGCTTTCTTCTTCTAAATAGCACTTTTATGAATTTTAAGTAAATAAAAAAGAAAACTCACTAGGATATTGCCAAACTTTATATTGCTTTTATTGTTCTATCTCTATTTGATTAGTTTTCCACCGTATACATCAACTATTTTGCTAGAAATCAAAGAGAATGAGAAGCTTAACATTTTCCTCCCATTAGCATACACTATTAGTAGAGCTAAACAAGTTAAATTTCTGCTGGTACAATGTGCTCTGCATAAGATAGCAGATATCTTCTGCATTGAAGAAGTTCTTCAGGGTACAGAATATCATAAGACTAATGTATCACCCAGTGACTGGAGACTTCATTATAGAGTATAATGAGAAAATCAGTAAGTATGTGGGCTAGAAGCAGGTGACACATCTGAGATTTTGCTTAAACGAAAGAAATTGCACAATCACCGAATGGACTGCAAGAGTTCTAAAAATCAATAGATCTAATATTTTTTCTTTTAAGGTGAAATTGCTACTTACTGATAGCCTGGTATAGATTAGTGAATTTCAGTGTGTTGCAACTTTGTCATTTTCTTTGAACTAGTCTAGTTAGCAACCCCCACCCTAAGGAGTCTGTCAGAGAACTTACTGAGAAAGTCTCTGCTTCTTCACCAGAGAATTCCACATGTTGGAAAGTCTCATTGTGGATCAGAGGCAGCAATCCTACACCCAGAGACAGCAGCCAAGTCTGGCTAAGGATACATGCTTTCTGATATCCCTATGGAGACCCCTCCCTCCCGTCCCACCCCCTGCACACACACACGTCTGGTTGGGAGAAAGTTGTTTCCTGCCTTCATAATCAGTGCCCATCTTCACTTCTTTCCCGTTTATGTTCCTTAAGTGTCCAAAAACTCTTGGATCCTGCTATCCTCCAATCAAAATCTTTCTGAAGAAGAAATCTGATAGATTAGCATGCACTAATGGTTTTCTCTGGGATATTTACATCTACAAAGTGCCCAAGAACTAACCTCAGCAAAAACATATTTGGGGCTCCTAGGAGGGCATCTCAGGCAGGGGTTAGTAGGCCCCACCCACAAGACAGTGGCCACATCTTCATAGCGTTGCTACGATCTAACCACCCTGTGTCCCTGTACCAATTGCAGCATTCTCCAGGTTATCAAAATACAGAAAATTAGCGCTTATGAGAATCATAGCAAACTTGTGCAAGTCTTTCAAATATAAAACAAAACAGAACAGAGCAGAGCAAGGCAAAGCTGAGGCGCAAAGAGACAAAGACCTTGATTGGTAAGAAACACAGCTGTTCTGTGTCGATATCAAACAAAGACTCAGGTCATCCCTACTTGTATTCTGGGGCATATTTCCCACTCCAGCCATTCATTGATATTTTACATTTTTGTCATTTTATTTATTTATTTTTTTTTGGCATGGGCAGGCACCAGGAATCAAACCCAGGTTACTCTGCCATGGCAGGCAAGAACTCTGCCACTGAGCCACTGTTGCCTGTCCTAGATGTTCTTTTTATGTGGAGAATTTTAGAACAGAAAATGTGACTTGTAAAGTACCACTATGGTCATATGGTGTAAAAAAAATATTTTTAGGTAGATGTTTTGAGGAGTGTGTGTGTGCGTGTGTATGCATGCATGAGTGTAAATTTTGGTAGGAGTAAAAAACTAATGTCTGAGGGTAAAGGGAAATATATCTTTTATACTATTAAATAAAACCTTACCTGAAAGTTTATATTTATTTTATTGTAATATATGCATCACTGAAATAAGTTGTTGCCTTAGTCTTACTGTGTTATTCTTCTGGTGATAAAATAACTAAGTGAAGGCAAAATTCTTAATAAGATTTTCTATAATCTAGCATTTCTGCTAAACAACACATACACATATGTGTGTCTTTCTCCATACATACATATATATACACCCACACATACAGACACATGCATACACACATCATGCCAAAGATGGACTCTAGCAAATAACTGTGTAACCATATATTAAACCAGGATATAAATGCATGGTCAAAAATAAGAAAAGCCTTTCAATATTCTGATCACATTAACACACTTTGTAAAGTACTGAAAACATTATCCATTTTGGATTAGTAGATGAAATTTTCTTCCAATAATTCAAATACTCAACAAAGTACAAACCTGTCATTCACCAAAATCTTATAGGTACTTCTAAAAACATATATCAATAATCAATTGTCTATAAAATCTTTGTAAAATGTACTCTTAAAAGCTTAAAATGTTGTAATTAACTGATGTGAATAGTTTTCCCCTAAAGATTCTGATGCAAATCATTCTTGAATATAAGAATAGAGAATGTTGTACACTGTGTCTTCAAATTGGAAGATGCTAACTGATATTGACATATCAACCTCACTTGGGATTTATGTTGAGATAATTAGTCAAACTCTCAGATAGTTGGTCATGATTTCTCTTCCTGGGTAAAAAGTAGCCGTGTTGGAAAGTTATAAAGAGAAAATAATAACTTGGGGGTAGAAAGACATTAAAGCATGTGATAATTTCTGTGACAATTTCTTTCCCAATACTGAAAATATGTTCTCTGGGGAGGAAAAAAGGAAAGTGACATAGGCTAATCTTGTGAATCTGAGGAGAACTGATGCCTCTGACTTCACATAATTTGCTAAGAGAAGAGTCTTTATCTATTGAATAGTTTTTATCTATTTTCATAGATACCCCCGGTTTGGGGAATGCTTATGCTAAATAAATCTAGAAGCTATGGAGTCACGAAGCATGGCTCAGTGGAAAATGTCACTTAAATTATGTGGCTATCTGGGAATAAAATGGAAATGTCTTATAACCTAAACGCTCTCTGCTCTATGAGGTAACTCGTATATCTCATGAGAGCCCATATTTATTACTCTGGGTCAGAGAATAAGGGTTTGATATGGGGAAGAAGGACCCGAGTGGCTGCCCATGACACTCCACACCTTTCCTTGCTTTACCTGTGTGTTTTGATTGCGTGTATTGCATGGCTTAGAAAATTACAATGCCGTGTAATAGCTTCAATTCATGTGAGTCTGTTTTGATAATCTAATCTTTGTGATAGTTTATCACTTAATCATATTCTCCCTCTTGGGACACTATGAGTACCGAACTTTCTCTCCCATTTGCCATCATGACCTCCTTTAGCAAATCACATCATGGAACCACAAGAAGCCACAGATTCACATGTCATTCTGCTTCAATCAACTCCCACCCCATTAGATCTCCCAATTTTCTTTTATCTAATTTGCACACCCTTCCCGAAACTCCTAATACTTCTACATTCACCTGGGTCCTTAAAGACCATAATAAGAATATGCTATGTTTCTTCAACATCTCTTCAGAATGTTCTCAGCATCTTACTCTAACTGAAACCTCACTTTCTTCTGAAGATATAATTTTGCCAAGCATCCTTTCATAAGGAGTCTGCTTTTTCTTTCCCACCGCTTGTCTCCCTAAGACTAGAGGTCGGTAGCTCCCTTGCCCTTCATTGTCCTTCTTCTCCATTGTTTCTCTCTCCTGATCTCTCACTCTGGCTACCTGCCTTACCGAAGTCTTCTACAGATCTTCTACAAGCCATATCTTGGTTCATTATCATGTGATTCATTGCGTTTTGCTGCTGCCAGCAGATATGAACTGCTGGGAAAATTCCTATTTTTTAATCTGGAAAATTTTTAAATGACATGAGGTTCAAAGAATTGTCTCTTCTTTAGAATCTCTACCCCCTCACATCAAAACTGTGTCCTTTCTTCAACTTTTTTCCCCATATTCATTTAGAAGATATTTATAATAACCTGGCTTCTCAGTTCCGTGACCTCCTCTTCTCCAGTGGCCTTGCTCTCCAGCCCATCTCAGCCACCCACCACTGTGTTTATACCCTAGACTTGTCATTACCGATGCTACTTAAAAACAAATACCAAACAAACAAACAAAAACCCCTGACATCTCTTTGTATAAAACTCTTATATAGAAACAGATACAGAGGCAGATATAAATACAGATAGTGATATACAAAAAGATGAAGGTATAAGATTTTTGAAGGAAAACTCTGAGGACTTCCTCTGTCACCCTACAGTCATGGAAATTAGGCACTTCTAAAGGGGAGCATTCCTGTTTCGTTAGCATTTTAGATACCAAAACGATTCTACACACTTTCTCTACTATTGCTCCACTAAGAATTTTTCTCTGCAAACTTACACTTCCATATATAATGGTTCTCAAATGACGAAATGTATTTTGAAATTCCAATGTTAGAATTTTGTCTTTTTCAGAGATTTGGGCCCTGACAATTACTTTTAAATACATATATTTCACTTTTATTTTTTTTTTTCAGATATTAAGTGTGTATCTGGAGGAAGGAGAAAACTGCAGTGTGTTTATAATAATAGAGAGGCATCTCAAGAAGTGATTTGGTGACCTATATAGACAGGGCTTGATAGGCAGATGGATGAATGGTAAATGAATTTAAATTTTCTTTTTGTCGGAGTATATTTTATATACATTAATGTGCAAAAGCATTGTGTTCAGTTCAATGTGTTCTATAGACCCATGCAACCACCAACCTAAACAATATATATTTCCATAACTAGAGAAAAATATTCTCATACTCCTTATCAGTTCATACCCCAGAGTATTCACCTGCTGATTTGTATCACCAGTGTCATTCTGTCTGTTCTTAGACAGCATGAGCATGGAATGTATATTATTTTACTCATAAGCGGTTGAGAGAAATAAGGAGAAAGATGGTTACTTATTGT
This sequence comes from Tamandua tetradactyla, assembly GCF_023851605.1. NCBI lineage: Eukaryota > Metazoa > Chordata > Mammalia > Pilosa > Myrmecophagidae > Tamandua > Tamandua tetradactyla. The sequence continues at coordinate 127,399,690 of NC_135327.1, read as the reverse complement.
TTAAATATGTAAAAAAGACAGCCTCTAAACCAGTAACTATCAGCTTCAAAATAGAGAGAAATTTTGTATAAGTGGTTTCAAATGAATGAAACATGCATAAATGGAAAGGCAACCTTCTCTGTTCCATTCTCTGTTCTCATCTCTCTCTCTCCTCTCTCTCACTCACACACACTATCATAATGGAAATTAATAGAGCTTTAATCAGTAGTATGAATTGGATGTGGCAGGGCTGAGGAAAGGAAAGAATCTCAGGGGGCGATTAAGGAATTTCAGAGAAATGTAGTCACTAGTGATTTGTAAAACTGAGGCTTTATACCAAGTAAGCGCAAAAGGGCTGAGTTGAGGAGCGGAGATTTATTATTATTATTTAGCCTCATAACAGCAATAATCAGCAGTGATAATGCCTGGGCAAGATAAGGCTGTCAAAATACCAACCACCTCCACTCACAGTACACTTACTTGCCTAAATATTGAGTTCACATTTATTCAAAAGATTTTGTTTTTATAAAAGAAAATATTATAGCACCCACTCTGATGAAGTTTACTAGTGCATGGATTAGGAAACAAGAACACACAGTAAAAGCAGCAAATAACACCCCCTAACCATTCACCCACATTATCTCGATTATGCTCATTCTAATCCAGTTCTTCCCTGAAGCACACACAGTAGAGACAAAACAGACTCCTAAACTGCCCTCTTCTCTTCAGGTTCATGCTCTGTGTTGGTCTTAATGCTTTGGCATAAACATGATAGCACAACACCCAATGGAATGTGGAATTTTCTGAGAGTACATGCAGTTTTCCTGTCTATTAATTACCATGCTGGGTCTCACCAGCAGTCTGTTGACCTCTTTAAAATAAGTGAAGGAAATCATTGTCGTTTGTAGCAGCTGAAACCCATTCCAAAAGACTGGCCCTTGTTTTTTTAAGAAGAAGCCTGTTTCAAAGGGAGATCTGGAAGCAAAACCTTAAGAGATGAGTTTCTTCTTCCTCCTTAACTCTTTAAGGTTCAAGCATATTTCTCAGCAAATTAAGCAATGAGTAACCACAACTCCACTTACATGCAATATTTAGACAATGCCAATAAATTTAACATTAAGAGAGTGAATTCTTTCTTTATTACTGAGTAAACAAAGGAAGATGGGTTCTCACCAGCCTGCTAGAAGCTAGAGATGACAATGATTAAGGAAAATATGTGATTGATATTATGAAGTTAATTATTGGCTTTATTGTCTTCGAGTTGTTCAGGGCAAAACCTCAAAGTCACTCTTGACTCTTCTTTCCCTTTCATGCCAGATCAAATCCTTCAGCAAATCCTTCTGAATATATCCAGAATCAGATCACCTCTCACCACTTCCAGGGCTACAATGCTAATGTTGGACATCTGCTAACTAATTTCATTGCTTCTGACCTGTCTTGGAGTCCACCTTCAGAATAGCAGTCACATGGTCTTCACATTAGAATATGCATACCTTGGGTTATGCAAAAACTTCCCAAGGGGGAGCATGGACATATATATGTGTTTTGGTTTGTTAAATGCTACAGGAATGCAACAGACCAAAAATGGAATGGCTTTTCGAAAAGGAACTTATTCAGTTAAAATTTACATTTCTATGGCCATAAAAATGTCTAAACTAAAGCATTCAGGGAAAGATACCTTGACTCAAGAAAGACCAATGTCTGTCATATGGGAAGGCATGTGGCTGGCAACTGCTGGTCCTTGTTCTAGGTTCCATTCTTTCCAGCTTCTGATGCCAATAGTTTCTTCTCTATGCATTTGTGGGCCTTCACTTAGCTTCTCTGGGACAAAACTCAGTGTTCTGGCTTGCTTAGCATCTCATAGGAAGAAACATGGCGATGTCTGTAGGGCTCTGCATCTCCAAACGTCTATGTCTAGGCATCTGCTCTCTCTTTCGGCACTCCAAGCATTTCCAAATGTCTGCATTTCTGTCAGCTCTGAAGCAAGTGTTCTCCGAGTGTCTGCATCTAAGGTTTCTCCAAATTGTTTCCCTTTTTAAAGGGCTCTACTAAACTAATCCAGACCCACCTTTTAAAGGACTCTAGTAAATGAATCAAGACCTACCTTGAATGGGTGGAGTCACATCTCTAGCTAATCAAAAGGCCACACCCATAATTAAGAAGGTCAATCTCCCTGGAAACAATCTAAGCAAAAATTTCCATCCCACAAGATTGGATCAGATAAAAGGACAAGGCTTTTCTAGGGTACATAACAGCTTCAACCAGCACAATATATTTAACAGAATTAGTATTTAAATACCCATTTTCCATAATTACTCCTTTCTAAAAGCCAGACTTATAGTCTCCACTTCTTGTTGACTCCCAATCCCCCTTCTCCTTTGACAACTTCCTTTTCCTCACTCTACAAAAGAAAAATAAATTTTGTCCAGTCTGTCAGCATCTTTTCATGCTGCACTGCCCTGGAGTCCAAAAACCTCTGGGGAACAAAGTGATGATTCTAGTCATTAGTATTGAGAGGACTCCTTATATCAAAGTATCAAAAGCCAATGATGGTAGAATGCTTGCCTTTTATGTGGGAGACCCAAGTTCGATTGCCGGGCCATGCACCCTCCCCCCCCAATTAAACAACAATTATGAGCTTTGTGCCTTTCTATGCCATTTACAAATATATAGATTCAGGGCAATGGGTGACAATAGAAATAGGGTGTATTGGCCAGTGTTGGAGTACTCTGAATTCAGGTATATTGTAGAGAATAGTATGGTAGATCAATGACAAATTTCCCTTAATGGTGGCCATCTTCTTTCCAATGACTGTTATCAAAGAAAGCATTATTCCTCATGGAGCATTCTTTGAGACCTTTGGGAATAAAAAGTATGAATTCAGGTCTCTCCTAAAATATTATTTACAGAGTTTCCAAAGCCTAAAAACAAAACTATGAAATTTATCACTAGAAAATATGGGGATATTAAAAAACTAGTAAATAAAACCAAAATTTTTGTGCAGTCATCAACATTATCTTGAAGTACATATCCAAATTATCATTGCTCAGTGTCAAAGATAAAAATGATACGTAATTGTAGGGTACAATGAAATATCTGGTGCAGTATTCTTAGTTAAAAAATGGTAGATGTCAAATGTAACATTGCAATTAAATTGATTTCCTATTCTAATAGCACTGTACTTTTGTAGAGACAGACAATAGCAGGGAATATTGTTCAATACATTTTGATTTAAAAAGTTGTAAATAAAAGTTTAAACCTTGGAAAATGAGGATCTAGGGATGGTTCCAACAATTGCCAGTTAATCATTTATATCCACATGTCCAGGGAAGAGAAACTGCATTAATAATTCAGGTATGGTATGCGATTCTTGCATGGTAAAGAGATTTTCAGGATATTAGATAGTTTTATTTAGTTAGTTCTGGCTGGATGGGCAATGATTAAGTATAAGAAGGATTTATTTCTCATCCTGCACATTGAACATCACTTCAGTTTGGAAATGCTATTATTTCACCATACTTTAAAATTATGTGTCACCTGGAAACTTTTATCAGTAATTTAAAACAATACATCAAATATAAATTTAAAATAATGGATAAAGAAGTTAATGGAAGAACCTAAGTAGATCTGAAATTAGCAAGTTTTAATGATATTGTCAATGGGCAGTAAGTAGGAGCTAGTGAAGTAAAGCATAAACAGTCAATCTGAAAATTGCAGAAGATAGTTAGAAGCTTTAGTAAGACATGAGTTTTATTTTTATGAAGAAGGAAGTAAGTGTAAGAAAGGAATGTAAATGTATCGATTTTTTCTAGTCTGAACATTCTCAATAAAAGACAAAAAAGTGAATGTGTTTAACATTTATGTCAAGATCAGTATAGTAAAAATAAATCGAACAATGGGATGAAGAAAGTTGATTATAGTAATAAGAAAAAAGTAATACCTTTAGTTAATTGATATATAATATATTTGCCAGGTTATAATCTCTTGTCCACAATTAAAAAATCCACAAAGTTACATAAAACTCATATGAAAGGAAAACCTGTTATGAACAGTTGTGAAGCTATTTATAATAGAAATACAATATGTATTTTACTTAATGTGCCCATATAGTAATATTTCTGGTTGAGGGCATTACTTTAGACCTGGCTAAGAATGCTTATATGTTTCATGCACTCTATTAATATTCCAATATTTGATAATTTGAATTTCTGACTCCAAAGGGCTTAGAAATTTTTTACCTACATAGACCATTAATATAAATAAAGTACAGGAATCATTAGGCATTTGTTCTAAATTGAAAAGATCTTTGATCTGGATTTCCCAAAAATGGTAAGGGGCTATGACAACCATCATAGGAAGCAGTTCATTTAGGCAGAAGATAATGCCTAAAAAAGTGTTCACCTACAATAGTCCTGAAAATATCAGTTTTTCCATGTCTTTGGCAATACTCTGGATTTCTTCTTAGTGATTGTCATGGATTTTAAAAAACTGAAACATAGTTATTGCTTGTATCCACATATTTGTGTAAATATGGTTCTCAGAAAATATTGTGACACCAATGCAAGGAAAATATATACCTGGAACATGATCATGATAGATTCATTCACTCTTAGTAACTGTTATTGAATGCTTAAAGTGTGTATAACAGTGTGTTAGGTGTGAGAATGCAATAGTGATGTGAACATTTACCTTGCTTTTCGGCCAAGCAGCATGTTTTAATAGCCGTTTTATATTTAGGGGATTTCCTATCTTAAGAATCACTTTTTCCAGCTGAATAATATTCTATTGTGTGTATATTCCACATTTTGTTAATCCATTCATCTATTCATAAACACTTGGGTTGCTTCCACCTTTGGGCAATTGTCAATAATGTCGCTATGAAAATCAGTGTGAAACTATCTGTCAGAGACCCTGCTTTCAATACTTTTGGGTGTATATCTAGAAGTAGGATAGCCAGGCATGCTGGTTTGAAAGGATTTACGGAACCTAGAAAAGCCATGTTTTAATCCTAATCAATCTTGTGGGAGCAACTGTTTCTTCTAACCCCTATTCAGTACTATAGGATGGAAACTTGATTAAGTTATCTCCACAGAGGTGTGACTCAATCAATTGTGGGTATTAAACTTGAATGGATGGAGACATGTCTGCACCCATTCTGTGTAGGTCTTGATTAGTTTACTGGAATCCTACAAAAGAAGAGACATTTTAGAAAGAGTTCCTTTCTGGGAATAGGAGAGAGCCACAGAACCTTCACAGAATGATGAGACCCATGAGGAGAACCTAGGCAGGTAGAGACCTTTGGAGATGAAGAAGAAAAACCTCCCTAGGGGAGCTTCATGAAACAAGAAGCCAAAGAGAAAGATAGCAGACTTCACTATGTGCCCTTCCAGCTGAAGAGAAACCCTGAACATCATCAACCTTCTTGAGCCAAAGTATATTTCCCTGGATGCCTTAGATTGGACATTTCAATGGACTTTCTTTAATTAGGACAATTTCACAGCCTTAGAACTGTAAACTTGTAACTTATTAAATTCTCTTTTTTAAAAAACATTCCAGTTCTTACATATCATATTCTGGCAGCTAGCAAACTAGTACATCAGATCATCTGGTGATTCTATATTTTTTCTTCTGAGGAAATGTCAAACTGTCTTCCACAGGAGGTGCACCATTTTACATTCCCACCAACAAAGATGGGTGTTTCTATTTTTCCATATCCTCTCCCACAATTTTAATTTTCCATTTTTTAAATAGAGCCATTCAGAGGGTGTGAAGTTGTATCTCATTGTAATTTTGATTTGCATTTTCCTAATGGCTAAATATATTAAGCATCTTTTCATATGCTCTCTGGTGATTTGTATATCTTAAATGGAAAAATGTCTGTTCATGTCCTTTGCCCTTTTAATTCTTAACATCATCACATAGATGCATGATCATTGTTTCTTAGTACATTTGCATCAGTTTAGAGGAACTAGCAACACAACAGAAAAAGATATAAAATGTCAATATAAAGAAAAGAAATAAAAGTAGTAGTAATAGTAAAAAACAACAACAACAAACAAACCAACAAGCAAACAAAAACAAAAAAAAACCCTATAGCTCAGATGCAGCTTCATTCAGTATTTTAACATGATTACTTTACAATTAGGTATTATTGTGCTGTCCATTTTTGAGTTTTTGTATCTAGTCCTGTTGCACAGTCTGTATCCCTTCAGCTTCAATTACCCATTGTCTTACCCTGTTTCTAACTCCTGCTGAACTCTGTTACCAATGACATATTTCAAGTTTATTCTCGAATGTCCGTTCACAACAGTGGGACCATACAGTATTTGTCCTTTAGTTTTTGGCTGGATTCACTCAGCATAATATTCTCTAGGTCCATCCATGTTATTACATGGTTCACAAGTTTATCTTGTCTTAAAGCTGCATAATATTCCATCGTATGTATATACCACAGTTTGTTTAGCCACTCTTCTGTTGATGGAGATTTTGGCTGTTTCCATCTCTTTGCAATTGTAAATAACGCTGCTATAAACATTGGTGTGCAAATGTCCGTTTGTGTCTTTGCCCTTAAGTCCTTTGAGTAGATACCTAGCAATGGTATTGCTGGGTCGTATGGCAATTCTATATTCAGCTTTTTGAGGAACCGCCAAACTGCCTTCCACAGTGGTTGCACCCTTTGACATTCCCACCAACAGTGAATAAGTGTGCCTCTTTCTCCGCATCCTCTCCAGCACTTGTCATTTTCTGTTTTGTTGATAATGGCCATTCTGGTGGGTGTGAGATGATATCTCATTGTGGTTTTGATTTGCATTTCTCTAATGGCCAGGGACATTGAGCATCTCTTCATGTGCCTCTTGGCCATCCGTATTTCTTCTTCTGGTAGGTGTCTGTTTAAGTCTTTTTCCCATTTTGTAATTGGTTGGCTGTCTTTTTGTTGTTGAGTTGAATAATCTCTTTATAAATTCTGGATACTAGACCCTTATCTGATATGTCATTTCCAAATATTGTCTCCCATTGTGTAGGCTGTCTTTCTACTTTCTTGATGAAGTTCTCTGATGCACAAAAGTGTTTAATTTTGAGAAGCTCCCATTTATTTATTTCCTTCTTCAGTGTTCTTGCTTTAGGTTTAAGGTCCATAAAACCACCTCCAGTTGTAAGATCCATAAGATATCTCCCAACATTTTCCTCTAACTGTTTTATGGTCTTAGACCTAATGTTTAGATCTTTGATCCATTTTGAGTTAACTTTTGTATAGGGTGTGAGAGATGGGTCTTCTTTCATTCTTTTGCATATGGATATCCAGTTCTCTAGGCACCATTTATTGAAGAGACTGTTCTGTCCCAGGTGAGTTGGCTTGACTGCCTTATCAAAGATCAAATGTCCATAGATGAGAGGGTCTATATCTGAGCACTCTATTCGATTCCATTGGTCGATATATCTATCTTTATGCCAATACCATGCTGTTTTGACCACTGTGGCTTCATAATATGCCTTAAAGTCAGGCAGCGCGAGACCTCCAGCTTCGTTTTTTTTCCTCAAGATGTTTTTAGCAATTCGGGGTACCCTGCCCTTCCAGATAAATTTGCTTATTGGTTTTTCTATTTCTGAAAAATATGTTGTTGGGATTTTGATTGGTATTGCATTGAATCTGTAAATCAATTTAGGTAGGATTGACATCTTAACTATATTTAGTCTTCCAATCCATGAACACGGTACGCCCTTCCATCTATTTAGGTCTTCTGTGATTTCTTTTAACAGTTTTTTGTAGTTTTCTTTATATAGGTTTTTTGTCTCTTTGGTTAAATTTATTCCTAGGTATTTTATTCTTTTAGTTGCGATTGTAAATGGGATTCGTTTCTTGATTTCTACCTCAGCTTGTTCATTACTAGTGTATAGAAAAGCTACAGATTTTTGAATGTTGATCTTGTAGCCTGCTACTTTGCTGTACTCATTTATTAGCTCTAGTAATTTTGTTGTGGATTTTTCTGGGTTTTCTACATATAGTATCATATCGTCTGCAAACAGTGATAGTTTTACTTCTTCCTTTCCAATTTTGATGCCTTGTATTTCTTTTTCTTGCCTAATTGCTCTGGCTAGAACTTCCAACACAATGTTGAATAATAGTGGTGATAGTGGACATCCTTGTCTTGTTCCTGATCTTAGGGGGAAAGTTTTCAATTTTTCCCCATTGAGGATGATATTAGCTGTGGGTTTTTCATATATTCCCTCTATCATTTTAAGGAAGTTCCCTTGTATTCCTATCTTTTGAAGTGTTTTCAGCAGGAAAGGATGTTGAATCTTGTCAAATGCCTTCTCTGCATCAATTGAGATGATCATGTGATTTTTCTGCTTTGATTTGTTGATATGGTGTATTACATTAATTGATTTTCTTATGTTGAACCATCCTTGCATACCTGGGATGAATCCTACTTGGTCATGATGTATAATTCTTTTAATGTGTTGCTGGATACGATTTGCTAGAATTTTATTGAGGATTTTTGCATCTGTATTCATTAGAGAGATTGGTCTGTAGTTTTCTTTTTTTGTAATATCTTTGCCTGGTTTTGGTATGAGGGTGATGTTGGCTTCATAGAATGAATTAGGTAGTTTTCCCTCCACTTCGATTATGTTGAAGAGTTTGAGGAGAGTAGGTACTAATTCTTTCTGGAATGTTTGATAGAATTCACATGTGAAGCCGTCTGGTCCTGGACTTTTCTTTTTAGGGAGGTTTTGAATAACTAATTCAATCTCTTTACTTGTGATTGGTTTGTTGAGGTCGTCTATTTCTTCTTGAGTCAAAGTTGGTTGTTCATGTCTTTCCAGGAACCTGTCCATTTCTTCTAAATTGTTGTATTTATTAGCGTAAAGTTGTTCATAGTATCCTGTTATTACCTCCTTTATTTCTGTGAGGTCAGTAGTTATGTCTCCTCTTTCATTTCTAATCTTATTTATTTGCATCCTCTCTCTTCTTCTTTTTGTCAATCTTGCTAAGGGCCCATCAATCTTGTTGATTTTCTCATAGAACCAACTTCTGGTCTTATTGATTTTCTCTATTGTTTTCATGTTTTCAATTTCATTTATTTCTGCTCTAATCTTTGTTATTTCTTTCCTTTTGCTTGCTTTGGGATTAGTTTGCTGTTCTTTCTCCAGTTCTTCCAAGTGGACAGTTAATTCCTGCATTTTTGCCTTTTCTTCTTTTCTGATAAAGGCATTTAGGGCAATAAATTTCCCTCTTAGCACTGCCTTTGCTGCGTCCCATAAGTTTTGATATGTTGTGTCTTCATTTTCATTTGCCTCTAGGTATTTACTAATTTCTCTTGCAATTTCTTCTTTGACCCACTTGTTGTTTAAGAGTGTGTTGTTGAGCCTCCATGTATTTATGAATTTTCTGGCACTCTGCCTATTATTGATTTCCAACTTCATTCCTTTATGATCCGAGAAAGTGTTGTGTATGATTTCAATCTTTTTAAATTTGTTAAGACTTGCTTTGTGACCCAGCATATGGTCTATCTTTGAGAATGATCCATGAGCACTTGAAAAAAAGGTGTATCCTGCTGTTGTGGGATGTAATGTCCTATAAATGTCTGTTAAGTCAAGTTCATTTATAGTAATATTCAGGTTCTCTATTTCTTTATTGATCCTCTGTGTAGATGTTCTGTCCATTGATGAGAGTGGCTAATTGAAGTCTCCAACTATTATGGTATATGTGTCTATTTCCCTTTTCAGTGTTTGTAGTGTATTCCTCACGTATTTTGGGGCATTCTGGTTCGGTGCGTAAATATTTATGATTGTTATGTCTTCTTGTTTAATTGTTCCTTTTATTAGTATATAGTGTCCTTCTTTGTCTCTTTTAACTGTTTTACATTTGAAGTCTAATTTGTTGGATATTAGTATAGCCACTCCTGCTCTTTTCTGGTTGTTGTTTGCATGAAATATCTTTTCCCAACCTTTCACTTTCAACCTATATTTATCTTTGGGTCTAAGATGTGTTTCCTGTAGACAGCATATAGAAGGATCCTGTTTTTTAATCCATTCTGCCAGTCTATGTCTTTTAATTGGGGAATTCAGTCCATTGACATTTAGAGTTATTACTGTTTGGATAATATTTTCCTCTACCATTTTGCCTTTTGTATTATATATATCATATCTGACTTTCCTTCTTTCTACACTTTTCTCCATGTCTCTCTCTTCTGTCTTTTTGTATCTGACTCTAGTGCTTCCTTTAGTATTTCTTGCAAAGCTGGTCTCTTGGTCACAAATTCTCTTAGTGACTTTTTGTCTGAGAATGTTTTAAATTCTCCCTCATTTTTGAAGGACAATTTTGCTGGATATAGGAGTCTTGGCTGGCAGTTTTTCTCTTTTAGTAACTTAAATATATCATCCCACTGTCTTCTAGCTTCCATGGTTTCTGCTGAGAAATCTACACATAGTCTTATTGGGTTTCCCTTGTATGTGACGGATTGTTTTTCTCTCGCTGCCTTCAAGATCCTCTCTTTCTCTTTGACCTCTGACATTCTAACTAGTAAGTGTCTTGGGGAACGCCTATTTGTGTCTAATCTCTTTGGGGTGCGCTGCACTTCTTGGATCTGTAATTTTAGGTCTTTCATAAGAGTTGGGAAATTTTCAGTGATAATTTCTTCCATTAGTTTTTTCCTCCTTTTCCCTTCTCTTCTCCTCTGGGATACCCACTACACGTATATTTGTACGGTTCACATTGTCCTTGAGTTCCCTGATACCTTGTTCAAATTTTTCCATTCTTTTCCGGATAGTTTCTGTTTCTTTTTGGAGTTCAGATGTTTCATCCTCCAAATCACTAATTCTATCTTCTGTTTCTTTAAATCTGTCATTGTAGGTATCCATTGTTTTTTCCATCTTTTCTACTTTATCTTTCACTTCCATAAGTTCTGTGATTTGTTTTTTCAGTTTTTCTATTTCTTCTTTATGTTCAGCCCATGTCTTCTTCATGTCCTCCCTCAATTTATCGATTTCGTTTTTGAAGAGGTTTTCCATTTCTGTTCGTATATTCAGCATTAGTTGTTTCAGCTCCTGTATCTCATTTGAACTATTGGTTTCTTCGTTTGACTGGGCCATATGTTCAATTTTCTGAGCGTGATCCGTTATCTTCTGCTGGCGTCTGGGCATTTAGTCAGATTTCCCCGGGTGTTCGACCCCACAGGTTGAAAGATTTTTCTGCGCAGTCTCTGGGTTCTGTTCTTCCTATCCTGCCCAGTAGGTGGCACACGTGGCACATGCCTGTCTGTGGGTTCCACCAGCGAAAGTTGCTGTGGGTCCCTCAACTCTGGAAAACTCTCGCCGTAGGGGAGGTTCGGCAACCGAAGCGTCTTGGAAGAATGCCAGCCGGCCCGGGGTTCCAAACGCGGGAGGGTCGCCGGCTGTCGCAGCACAGGAGAGCGTCCGCCAAATTAGCTAGTCGGCCCGGGGCACCAAGCGTGGCGGGAGGGCGCCAGCTGTCACAGCCCGGGAGAGTGCACTGCTCCCAGCCGACGGGGGAGTCACGTGTTTGGAAGGGATCCCCCGGTCACTGTTCTCCGCAGTCTGGGGATTTCCGACCCAACTATCTCAGTTGTTCCGGGGGGCCTCGTGTGGTGGGGGCACCAGCCGCCGTGGCCTAAGGGGACCGCCTGTCCAATTCTACCAGCTGGCCTGGGAAGGTGGAAGGGAGGGACTCCGGTCGCTTGCTGTCCCACCCAGGAAAGCCCGTGCCCCTTGGTGATCTCACCGGAGCTGGTTCTCCCAGATAGTCAGCCGTTCCATGATGGGTTACGCTGTCCCTTTGATTTCCCTCGTGGCTCCGGGAGCTGCTCTGTATTATCTCCACTCCCCCAGTAGTTGTTCTGGAGGAGGAAAGGTGAGGGCGGCAAGGCTGTCGAGGCTGGTGGCGGAGGAGCACGGTGAAGGCGGGGGAAGAGGGCACCGTGTTGGTTGGAGAGCAGCCGGAGCAGGAGGGGGAGGCGGGGGGGAGGGAGGTCGGGCGGCTCGGCTGCTGCGGGGCGCGTGCGCCGCGCGGCGGTCCGGCGGAGAGAGAGAGGGGGTAGGGAGGTCGGGCGGCTCGGCTGCTGCGGGGCGCGTGCGCCGCGCGGCGGTCCGGCGGAGAGAGAGAGGGGGTAGGGAGGTCGGGCGGCTCGGCTGCTGCGGGGCGCGTGCGCCGCGCGGCGGTCCGGCGGAGAGAGAGAGGGGGTAGGGAGGTCCGGCTCGGCTGCTGCGGGGCGCGTGCGCCGCGCGGCGGTCCGGCGGAGAGAAGAGGGGGTAGGGAGGTCAGGCGGCTCGGCTGCTGCGGGGCGCGTGCGCCGCGCGGCGGTCCGGCGGAGAGAGAGAGGGGGTAGGGAGGTCGGGCGGCTCGGCTGCTGCGGGGCGCGTGCGCCGCGCGGCTAATTGGGTTGTTTGCCTTTCTACTGTTGAGTGGTAAGATTTCTTTATATATTCTGAATATTAAACACTTACTGGATATGTGATTTCCAAATATTTTCCCCATTATGCAAATTGTCATTTAATTCCATTGATGAAGAAAAGTTTAAAATTTTCATCAGATTCCATTAAAGCATATTCTTTTTCTTTTCTTCCTTGTGCTTTGGGTGTAAAGCCTAAGAAATCATTGCCTAATACAAGATCCTGAAGATGTTTTCCTACATTTTCTTCTAGGAGTTTTATAGTTCTTGTTGTTATATTTAGGTATTTGAACTACTTTGAGTTGATGTTTACAAATGGTATTAGGTAGAGGTCCACCTTCATTCTTTTGGAGATGGAGAACCAGTATTCCAAGCTCCATTTGTTGAAAAGATTATTCCCTTCCAATGGGTGGTTTTTGTCCCTTGTCCCAAATCAGTTGGCCATAAATGTGAGGGTTGATTTCTGGACTCCTAGTTCTATTCTACTGGTCTACGGTCCTCCTGCCAGTACTATGCTGTTTTGATTACTGCGACTTTGTAATAAGTTTTAGTGTCAGGAAGTAAGGGTCCTCCAACTTTGTTCTTCTTTTACAAGATGTTTTTTGCTATTCATGGCCTGCTACCATTCTATATAACATTTGATATTAGACTTCACCATTTCTTCAAAAGTCATTGGAACTTTGATTGGGATTATGTTGAATCTGTAAATTGTTATGGGTAGAACTGACATCTTAACAATATTTGGTCTTCAAATCTATGAACATGGAATTTCCTCCCACTTATTTAGGTCTTATTTATTTCTTTTAGCAATATTATTTTAGTTTTCTATGTACAAGTCTTTTACATCCTTCATTAGATGTACTTATAGATAATTATTTATGTTGCTCTTAAAAATGGAATGTTTTCTTGGTTTCTTCTTCTGATTATTCAGTGGAAATGTATAAAATACTATATATTACTGACTACTAGATATGTTTTCTTTCTCCCTTTATTCTGTTAATGTGGAGTATTATATTACTCCACATTATGGAGTAATATATGACCCATCCTGGCATGTCTGCAATAAATCCCACTTGATTATGGTGTATAATTCTTTTAATGTGCTATTGGATTCAATTTATTAGTATTTTGTTGAGGATTTTTCCATCTATATTAATAAATGATATTGCTCTTTAGTATTCTTTTTTGGTATCTTTATCTGGCTTTGTTGGGAGGACGATGTTGACCTCATTAAATGAGCTATGGAATGTTCCTTTCTCTTCTGCTTATTGGAAGAGTCATAGCAGGATCGGTATTAATCTTGGACTGTCTGGCAAACTTATTCTGTGAAATTATCTGGTCCTGAGTTTATTTTGTTGTTGTTGCAAGGTTTTTTATTACTAATTCAATCTTTTTATTAGTTATTGGTTTGCTGAGATCTTCTAATTCTTATTGGACCAGTGTAAGCAGTTTGTGTATTCATAGGATTTTGTCCAATATATCTAGGTTGTCTAATTTTTTGGCATACAGTTGTTCCTAGTAGCCTGTTATATTTCCTTTGATTTCTGTGGGGTCCATAGTAATGCCCTGATTTTCATTTCTGATTTTAGTTTTTTGTATTCTCTCTTTTATTTCCTTGTCACTGGCTAATGGATTCCCATGTTATTGATGTTTTCAAGAAATAAACTTTTGGTTTTCTTGATTCTCTTTACTGAGATAATTTTATTTATCTTGTCTCTAATCTTTGTTATTTCCTTCTTTCTATTCACTGTGGGTTTGTTTAGTTTGCTCTTTTTTTCCTAGTTCCCCTAGTTTTGAGATTAGGTCTTTTATTTGACATGTCCTCTTTTTTAATGTAATCACTTAAAGTTAAAAATTCTTCTCCCAGCACCGCGTCCCATAAGTTTTAGTATTTTGTGTTTTCATTTCCATTTGCCTCAAGATATTTCCTAAGTTTCCTTGTGATTTCCCCTTTGACCCACTGGTTAAGAACACATTGTTTAATTTCCACATGTTTGTGAATATTCCATTTCTCCCTCTGTTATTCATTCCTAGATTTGTCCCACGTGGTCCTTTGCAGCTCTGAAGAAGCATACCATCTATAAGTCTCTCCCGCTATCTTCATTCATGGCTGGTTGGAACAATGGCTGCCCTTAGAATCAGGCTATCAGTGATCTGAAGTAACTAATCGAAAGCAATGATCAGTGGTAGGACTATACATACCCAGATCTTGGGGAACAAGCATGCTACACCCACGGCTTGGTCTGAGCACTGCAGCCATGAGATTGGGGTATAGGTGATGATAGCTGCTAGGCATAGAGGGCAATTCACTGATATTTACTGCAATTTACCAGCCTCTTCCTTTCACTCTTCCCTGGATGCTGCACAGTTTTCTACTGGACTCTGAAATTTCAAAATAGTTGATTTAGACAGCTCTTGCTTGTTTAATAGTTGTTCTGGTGGTGGACCTGATTCCTGGGGCTTCCTACTCTCTACCATTGTACTGGTTTGAAAGGAAGTATGCCCCCTAAGAAAAGCCATGTTTTAATATAAATCCCATTTCTTAAAGGTAAAATGCTTCCTATGCAATACTGTATATTTGAAACTGTAATGAGGTCATCTCCCTGGTTGATGTGATTTTAGTTAAGAATGGTTGTTAAACTGAGTTAGGGGATGACATGTCTCCACCCATTTGAGTGGGTCTTGATTAGTTTCTGAAGTCCTATAAAAGGAGAATGAGAGATTCGGAGAGAGCAGAATGATGTAGCCATGAGATGCAGAGAGTCCACGAACCAGCAACCTTTGGAGATGAAAAAGGAAAACGCCTCCCGGGGAGCTTCATGAAACAGGAAGCCAGGAGAGTAAGCTAGCAGATGATGCCATGTTCACTATGTGCCCTCCAGATGAGAGAGAAGCCCTGACTGTGTTCATCATGTGCCTTCTCACTTGAGAGAGAGACCTTGAACTTCATCGGTCTTCTTGAACCAAGGTATCTTTCCCTGGATGCCTTTGATTGGACATTTCTATAGACTTGTTATAACTGGGACATTTTCTCAGCCTTAGAACTGTAAACTAGCAACTCATCAAATTCTCCCTTTTAAAAGCCATTCCGTTTCTGGTATATTGCATTCTGGCAGCAAGCAAACTAGAACAACCATCTTCCCACAATCCTCTGTAATTATTACATGTTCATTTTCTCTCTCTCTCTCCCTCTCTGTTCACTCTCCCTTTTCCTCCCTATCTCTTTCCATCTCCTTCCCCCCCACACATTTTTTCTCCCTTCCTTCTTCTTTCCTTCCTACTTTTCTGTCATCCAGTTTATATCACTGTGTAGCATAAAGCTGGAGGAGAAGATCAAGGAGAAAAGTTGCTTAGAATAATATTTTACTCTAACTATACCAACAAAAACAAAAGAATTGTTTTCTATGAAACTTTTCAAATTCTCCATATCATAATATATCTTGAGAGCTTCATGTCTTTAGGGAAATCCATATGTTTTGAGATGTGTTGAATTTAGCAATCACCCTTTTTTTGTGTTCCCTAACTTTCTAAAGCACCTGGAGATATAAAAGCGGATAAGAATAAATCAGCATGCCTTCTTCACCAGACTGTAGTCTTGGAATAAACACAAGATAGTGGAGTTTAAAATAGTTCATAGGTACAGTTTATGTATAAGTTGTAAGTTTTTGGAAAATGGTAATAAGTAGAAACCCAGAAGTTTAACATCAAGGACACACAGCACTCCAGAATAAACTGAAGAATAGCTACTTGTGTATCTTTTGGTCGTCCAGAGTTGGAACCCTTTAGAAGATACAACCATGAGGAATAGCAAGGAATCTAAAAAGACATGTGTGGAGAAGAATAGGTCATAACCCAAAATGTAAAAAATTAAAATTTAATGACAATGAAACCATTAACAAATACGTTAAATGTTTCAGTATGATAGGAAAAATGTTAGGGACTGTAAACAAAGAGGATATTGGATAAAATGATGTGTTCAGCATATTTTACAAAAATACAAAAATAATAGTGGAAAATGAAGACTATTAAGGCATATATAAGACTTGGAAGGCTTGTACTGTTCTCATGGACAAAAATGACTCAAGTTGCAAACAATTTCTCAGTAAAACACAACCCTAGAAAGGTTTTACAGGTGGACTAGGAGAACCTGCGTAATTGAGGATGCACAAGGCATGGTAGATTTGTGTTGGATTCAGCAATTGCAAATCAGTGAGCTTATTTTGAAATGCAGGATTTGTAATATATTGGCACCATCACATACATGTATGGGTACAAGCCTTGCCTCCCTCATTTAACTCTTCCTGTAGCTTTGAGCCAAAAAGCATTCCCTTCATTTCTAACATGGTGATAATAATTCCTAGCTCATAGAATATATGAGGCAACTAATTCAATTCTTTTCACAAGCTTATCTGCAATCATGTTTAGGTATCTCTAAATCATTTCTTAAAATTTAAAATACTTTGCAGTCTCAGATGATACTGGATTTTCCTATTCATTTTCAAGAATAAAGGAGATGGTAAAGTTCAAGATATCATGTCACCATATTATTAGCTCTTTCTATGTATAACTAAAACCAGAAGCAGCAAGAACATCAAACTATAAGGTTTAAGGTAAGATTGTAGTCTTTAGTCAAAAGAAGACATTGCTAATGTTTTTGCATGAAACAAATAGAACCCTCATATATTATTTCAAATAATTTCCATTTAAGGTTATATTTAAGTTAATCACTTTTCAATATAAAGATATAATCTATCTTGTACCCCAAATTCTCTACTAGTGCCCAGACATTTCAAACGTTATTCTGGATATTAAAGATCCTACCAGAGGTTTAACAAGTGTCAGTGAAAGTAATTGTTTCAAAGGCATGGAGTTCAGGGAAGAGATTCTTTTGCAGAGTTCAAAAGATGGTGATGTTAAAATATGCAGTTTATATAGTCACTGGTCTGTGAATTTTTCATTGGTCTTCTCGGAGCACAGTAGAATTTTATCATTTCATATCTCTACTTCTAACTCTCACTATAATCAGTATCGTGGGTCCTATTTTTGAACAATCAGATTCCTTATCAGTTTGTGTCCACATACTGAGACAGTTAGTAGACTGGAAAATATCCTTGGGATTTACATTTGCTGAGTATCTACTCTCTAATAGAGAGAACACAGGTCCTAGAATCAACATACATTTTCTGGTCTCGATCAAATGTTAGGAAATCATTTTTAGCCTCTGAGTTTACACAGTGGATTAAATATCTTTCCCCCCAAGTTGACTGACGTCCAGGGAAAAAGAACATTCTATGTTTGATTTTTGGTTTTATTGTGAGCCTGGACTTTAAAAAGTGGTGTCACCCTTGACACTAGTTTATTGAATATGCAGCAGGAATGCCAATCCATGTAAAAACTAGATGACAGTACAGTACAGTTGGCCAGCTTGATGCAAAGATCCATGGCCATTTCAGTAAATGAGAAAAACAAAATCGGTATTCCTAAGACTTGGGCAATGATGATACTGTGTTCTGATGTATGGAAGAAGAGTCAGTATTCTGACATTTGAAAAGTTACTGTAGCTTGGCATTTAGGTATTTATTGAAGACAATTTCACATTACCATCAACAGAAATTTCTTCTTATAACTACAAATGGCCCAGGACTAGACATAGTCTTTTGTCTTGAAGGGTTATCACCCACAAATGGGGAAATAACTGTCATTTTGAAGATTGGTGCCACAGTAGAGTTTACTTGTTGGGGATGAAATTGAGGGCAGTCTCAGGTGAAGACAGAAGGACAGCCAGGGCAGCTTTATTTGACTATGTTGACCCAGCTAGAGTAAAGAAACCGTTTTAAATATGTTTCTAAATACATACAGGAAATTGACTCAATTCGTCCATTTTGCAGAATAGAGAGATTTCGTAACATTGCCATTTGGATAATATAGCTCACTGAAAGAACATGGTCTGGATGTTGAGGAATGTGTGGGGGTCCAAATATTAAAATTATTATTTAGTTTACATTTGTCAGGATGTATGTCACCATCTCCTCTGCATTTTAAGTTGGGTAGTAATCACAGTGTTTGTTTCTTGGAGTTTAAATTGGTACAAGACAATACATGCTCCTTGTGCTGGTTTGAAAGGAAGTATGTCCCCTAAGAAAAGCCAAGTTTTAATATAAATCCCATTTCACAAAGGTAGAATAATCCCTATTCAATATTGTATGTTTGAAACTCTAATCAGATCATCTCCCTGGATGATGTGATTTAGTCAAGAGTGGTTGTTAAACTGGATTAGGGGATGGCATGTCTCCACCCATTTGAGTGGGTCTTGATTGGCTTACTGGAGTCCTATAAAGAGGAAACATTTTGGAGAAAGAGATTCAGAGAGAGCAGAACGATGTAGCCATGAGATGCAGAGAGTCCACCAGCCAGCAACCTTTGGAGATGAAGAAGGAAAATGCCTCCCTGAGAGCTTCATGAAACCAGAAGCCAGGAGAGAAAACTAGCAGATGACGATGCCATGTTCACCATGTGCCCTTCCAGCTGAGAGAGAAGCCCTGACTGTGTTCGCCATGTGCCTTCTCACTTGAGAGAGAGACCCTGAACTTCACCGGCCTTCTTGAATCAAAGTATCTTTCCCTGGATGCCTGTAACTGGACATTTCTATAAACTTGTAATTGGGACATTTTCTCAGCCTTAGAACTGTAAACTAGCAACTCATTAAATTCCCCTTATTAAAAGCCATTCCATTTCTGGTATATTGCATTCTAGCAGCTAGCAAACTAGAACACCCCTAAAACTTCATGGACAAGGGAAAATTAATTTCTTGTGTCAGACAGAGATGGGCATAGTTTGAATATGTGATATGATGCAACTTTACAAAATTAGTTAAAGTATCTAAAATTCATAAACCACCAAATCTAACTCAAGGGAATTACATAATACTGCTAATGCAAAAAGAATAAGATGTAAAAACATCTTGTAAAAGCTCCACTACACTTTGACACTGTCACACCTCTCTATCTTACTTCTGGAAACAAACTCTGGCAAAAGAAAAAAAAAATGGTTATGGTGCTTAAAGAAAGAGCATAAGACATACTATTCAAATCCTCCCTACATAGTCTATATACCTTGATAATGGAAAGATTTTGGCTTTAGCATGGGGCAATGTCCTGGTCTGATAAATAAACACATATTGATATGATATAATGACTGAACACTTTGTTATTAAATTGTCACATAATAATTTACTAATGTGAGGATTAAGTTTAGTGTTAGTCAGAAGTACTGTTAACCCTCCACACATTTCCAAAGATCCCCATTATTCTTACTTATTCTTTTGAATTTGCCTGTGTGTGTGTCATGCATTTGTATGACAGGGGTGAGTATTTGTTCTGTGACAGTGGTGGTGACAGCGAGGCAGTAACAATGATCAAGACATTTTTACTGAGATAATGGCATGAGCCATCCCTAGGACCACTCTGTCCAGGAAGTAAGGCGAAAGGCTTAAGCTTAAGAGTCAGGTGAGAACAAATTAATCCAGAGAGTAGATTCTCAGATTCATGATTTCCCTTTAATGATTTTCAGATCTCACACGAAAACAGTTTGTATTCAATTCTTTCTTGAGATGGGCTGGTGCAAATCTAATGTTTCAAAGTTATGTTCAGTTGTAATTTTCTAAAATGCCTTAAAAAGGACTAGAAAACTAGGCCATATTGTCACTGCAGGTGGTACAGAAATGATGTCTCATGATCCTTCATCACCCAAACTTTCATCCTCTTCCAATAATTAAACAGGCCTGGGTTGCTTTTACAAAGGGAATTTATTAGGTTACAAATTTACTGTTATAAGACCACAAAAATGTCAAAGTAAGGCATCAACAAGTGGATACCTTCACTCAAGAAAGGCTGGTCATGGTTTCTCTGTCACATGGGAAAGCGCATGATGACATCTGATGACCCTTCTCTCCTGGATTGGTTTCCAAAATCTCTCTCTCTGCTCCCATGGTTCTTCTCACTTCTGCTGGGGTGTTTTCCTTCTTCAGGCATCTGTGAGCCCTCTCTTAGCTTCTCTGGGGCAAGCTCTGCATTTCAAGTCTTAGCTTTTGTTGGCTCCCTCAAGGTTCTGTGTCCTTCAGGTTCTGTGGGTTCTTGCTTAGCAATTCTGTCTCTAAGCATCTGTCATCTGTTTGCTCTTTGCATTGGTTTTCTTAAATGACTCCATAAGTGGATTAAGACCCACCTTATATGGGCAGGGTCACATCTCCACAGAAACAATTTCATCAAAAAGCCCCACCCCAAAATAGCTCTGCCCCCACAAATTTTATTAGAAGAAAATAGCTTTTGTGAGGTACATAACAGTTTCAAACCAGCACAGATAGCATAAGATACATGTGGATGAATGCAAATTTCTGAAATAATGTTCCCATGGGCCATAAGTAAATTGGCTGCTTGATTGTGGAAGAAGACTGAATTATGAACCCCAATTTAGACATATTCTTACTCTGAATCCATATTCCTGTGGATGTGAACCTATTATAAATAGGATCTCTTGAAGACATTATTTTTAGTTAAACTGTGGCTGAACTGAATGAGGGTGGGTCCTAATTCAGATTGGTCAAGACCTTTTAAAGAGACCCAGAAACCACAGAAGACAGGAAGGAGAAGACATCTCTATGCTACATGAGGCAGGGATTATAACTAAGCAATTCCAAGGGTTGAAGCAAGCCAGCACAAGAAAACTACTGATTCTAGGAGAAAGCAAACTTTCTAACCTCCAAAATCACTAGGCAAAATATCCCCACTGTTTAAGCCAGTGTGTTATGTGGCATTTGTGTTAGTGGACTGGTAAACTAATTGCCAACTTACGAAACTTTGGAAAATCCAGCTATGGAACAGCAAGATATTGTCCTATGTCCCTCGTATTGTCCTTAAGGTGGGGGTAAGGTGTGTAGGGATAATCACACTGTTTCTGCTTATTCTATACTTTTCATGACCTCCTGCTAAAGTCATCTAATCATACATGGTTAGAGCAGAACATGCAATTGCTTGATCAAAAACTGCAGCAACATTTGTAATCATGAATAAAGAAATTTAATAGAGTGAGGAGGCCTTTTTTGTTTGCATTGCAATCTTTGACTCTTGGACTTTTATAATTTCAAGGATAGTCTTAATGCTTTTGGTCATATTTAACCAATAACTATTATATAATTTGTGGAGGCCAATGAAAAATGAAAAAAATGAGCCCCTTGTTCAAAAATAATTAAGAATTTCAAGATGGCAATAGCAGAGTATTGAAGCAAATATGGTAGTTGGAACTAGGAATCACAGAAAAACGTGTTCTTAAACTTAATCCATTCCATGGGTATGAACCCATTATAAATAGGACTTTCCCTGAGATTACTTCAGTTACGGTGTGGCTAAACAGGAAGTATCTAAATTATATCACTGAAGGCCTTACAGGGAAAAAAGAGAAGAGAAAGCCGAGGATGCAGCCAGAGCTGAAAGTTAATGAAACATGGAAGAGAAAGAAACCAGGAGACATCACCATGTGCATTGACATGTGACAGAAAAGCCAAGGACAAAGGATTGCCAGAAATTATCCCCACCGTGTCACAATCAAGTTTCTCCTTGAAGCTTATAGTAAAATGTGTGAGGAAAGAATAAACTAAAAATTGAACTCTTAAGCAAGAAAGAATCAGTAATTGATAATTGGAGAAAGTCTCACTTACCCAGATAAATACTCTGAAACTAAAGGCCAGAGGCAGCTTCATCAGGGCCCTCTCTGAGTTTCTGGGATGTGAGTCCCCAGAGAACAGGGCTCTGAATGAGGGTTTAATTGAACAACTTTTTGCTAAAGAAGATGTGGCTGAACATGAATCCTGTCAGACATCTCAGGGCAAGTCAGGATTGGAAATGCAGTTATCCAGGAAGGATCTGTGTAAAGACTTTTTGTCCAATGGTTCAGACTCTGATGAGCTGCATGCAAAGCCAACAAAGGTTTTGGAAAACTTTTATGAACAAAAGCACTTCCATCTTGAACTGAAATGATCAGAGAAAGGAATTGAAGAGAGAATGAAAAGATCTCTTTGGGTCAAGAGTGGGCCCATTCACACGTGTGGCAAGGATGGGTCTGACACAGAGGTTAAGGGGGGCAGATCTTATTCTTGGACTCCTGGAAGAGGTAAGGCTTTCACCTCGATCAGAGAGAGTTTGAATGCTATTTCAAAATTCTGTGAGAATGAGATCTATGCCCAGGTGTTTGGGGAAATTTCACTCACCACTCCAGTGCTCAGAGAGGGTTGGGTCTAGGACCCAACATTGACAAGAACATGGCTACCATGCAATCCATTGGAAAGGGTGGGACTCTCTCTCCAGCAGAACCAAAGGACAAAGGATCAATCCCCAGATAACTCTCATACCTTGAAATTTAATGGTGATTGCTCTTCTAGGTGTCTGACCTGTGTGGGACCTGTGATCATGTTTTCCTTCCAATTTCTACTTTCTGGAAAAGGAATGTATATCCTGTATTGTCCATACCACAGTATTTTGGAATCAGATAAACTATTTTCTAGGTTTCACAGTTCCACAGCCTGGAGATGAATTTTGCCCCGGAATGGACCATGCCCATAGCTACTTTTGATGAGACTATGGATTTAGAGTCATTCTAAAATATTTTAAGACTTTTGGGATGTTGTGATGAAATAAATGTATTCTGCATGTGACAAAAATATGTCCTTTTGATATCCAGAGGACAGACTATTTTAGATTGATCCCCAGAAAGAAATAAACAAAACAAAATATGTTTTTAATTCATACCTGTAAGTGTGAACTACTGTAAATAGGACTTTTTGGAGTTATTTTTAGTTTAGGTATGGCCAACTGAATAAGGAAGGGTATTTATCCCTATTTCTGGAAACTGAATAGAGAGAAAGCCATAGGGAGGAACCAGAAGCCAGAAATAAGCAGGAATCAGAAGAGGAAAGAGAGGAAATCTTGAAATCCAGGGATTTTCAGCCCTTCAGAAAGCTTGGCCAACCTGGGAGGAAGCAAGCCTTCTAGTCTTTGAAACCATGGGATGATACATTCCCATTGTTTAAGTCAGCTTATTTATGGCATTTACCAAAGCAGCCTGGCAAATGAATACAGCAAGGTATGTCTTTCTCCATCACTTTATATTTAATTTATTGGAGCCCTTTTATTGAAATTGGGTTTCTTATAGAAAAGATAAATTTAGTTTTTGTCCGCTCTGACAAACTGTCATTTTATTGGATTATCTAGACCATTTACATTTAAAGGGACTATTACTATAATTGGATTAATATCTGCCATATTTGTTGTTTGTTTTAAATTCATTGCACTTGATCTTTGATTTTCCCCATGTTTCCTCCTTTCTTTATTTTATTTAAGCACTATGTGATTCCATTTTATCTCTTCTCTTATCATTTCAACTATACTTGTTTTTAAATTTCATTTTGGTTATACTAGAGTTTCTAAAATACATTTTTAATTAACCTAAGTCTACTTTCAAATAACACTATCCCTCTCATGTGTAATGTAGTTACCTTTTAAAAGAAAATTCCCAACTTTACTGCCATTCCTATGACATTACTGTTGTTCATTCTATCATCCATGTGCTGTAATAACCCAACACAATATTTCTAAAAGTATTTTGTACAAAGTTATCTTTAAAATTAAGAATTAGAAAATTAAGAGTATTCATTTTACTTAATCTATTATTTCTTTAATGCCCTCTTTTTCTCTATGTAGATCTAAATTTCAAACCTGTATCATTTTCCTTCTTCCTGAAGAACTTCTTTAATATTTCTTGTAGGACAGGTCTGTTGGTGACAAAATCTCTCCATTTAGTTCATTTTTTTCTGGCCGAGAAATGCTTCATTTCTCCTCAACTTTTGAAGGATAATTTCACTAGAAGTCAAACTCTAGGTTGGTGTTAAATTTTCTTTCAACATTTAAATATGTCACTCTTCTCTCTTATTACCTCAATGATTTCTGACTCAAATTCACTGTAATTCTTATCCTGCTACTCTGTGGGTAACACCCAACCCCCAGTTTCTTTAGATTTTAGTTTTGTCTTTACTCTTCTCCAGTTTGAATATGATATACCTGTGTATAATGCTTTAGGAACTTATCCTGCGTGATATTCTCTGAACTTCCTGAATTGTGGTTTGGTGTCTCAAATTTCTTGGAAAACTCTTGGCCATTATTACATCAAATATTTGTTCTGTTCTGTTTTTCTTTCCTCTCCTTTGGGTATTCCAGTTATATATACACCCACCTTTTGAAATTATCCCACAGTCCTTGGATGTTCTTTATTACTTTTTTCCACTCTTCTCTTTGTATTTTAGTTTGGGAAATTTCTCTAGATATATTCAGGCTCATAAATTACTTCTTTGACTGTGTCCAGTCTATTGACTGGCCCATCGAAGTCATTTTTTTTCTTAATTTTTTACAGTGGGTTTTTAAAAAATTACTTTTATTATTTCCTTTTGACCTTTTGTAACAAGAAGTCTAACTCCAATTTTTCAAGTTCGACTGCTAGCAGCTTTTAAGCCTTACTCCTTCTTCTTCTCCTTCTCCTCTACATATATCTGAGAAAATGGCTAGAAATCCTTTATTGAACTGGTGAGAGATTCAAACCGTGCAAGCATTTGCCCACTCATAGGAACCCTTGCCCCAATCTTATACCCTAACCAAAATTAAAAAAAAACAGAGTAAGTTTCCTTTCTATGCTCTGTCAAGCTATTTCAGAGAACTTGAGAGATCTTCCCTGCTGCCCTTGTAGACTCAATATGGTGATAAAACATTTCATGCCCCCTTGGTTTATGTGTATCATCATGAGTATCAACATCTGAACCACATTTTGCATCAAGGGACCATACAATTCCTACAGGGTTTCCATAATATGTTTTTCTTATTTGTTCTATCTCTCTGCTTATGTTATTAATCTATTCTTGCATTTTCCCATTAGAGACCTTATCATATTAATCTTGTTTTTTTTTAAATTCCCTATCTAATGCCAGTGACTTTAGCATATCTTAGCCTTGTTCCATGCTTGTTTTGTCTCTTCAGACTATTTTTTCTTGACTTTTTGCATGTCATAATTTTTTGCTCCAAGATGGACTTCATTATCAAATAATAGGGGCTGAGGTGAATAGGCCTGTAGTGAGAGGATTTATGTTAATATGACTGGTTGTTCGGTTGACCTTACTTTGATTTGCTATAGCTTTAGGTGTCTGAGATGTTAAATTTCTCTTCTTCCCTTCTCCTTGTCTCCTCACTTAACTTTGGGCTTGACCATAATTGCTTCTACACAGAGAAAGTCAGCATCATGAAGCAAATTCATCTTTAATCCACAGTATTAACATGAGCTTTATTGGTCAGATATAAGAATATGGAGAACATTCTATAATCTTGTGATTAAATCTCAGTATTTTAGTGGCCCTGTGTCTCTAACCTGTGACTTTCACAAGCGTTTTTCTTACAGTGTATCTTTCCCTCTCTTTTATGTGAAACAGGAAGGCTAGAATGGGCTAGCTACATAACTTCAATGTGTTGCATAACCTCAGTTTCCTTAACCCTAAAATGAATATCTTAATAATTACTTTGCAGGGTTGTTGAGATATTTTAATTTGACCCATCAGTTTAAATAATATAGAATGGTATGTTATTATCATCATTTTAAAATTTTCTAACAAGCAAATACTTTTTATTTAAAATGCATTGAAAATGGATAGAAATATTCTATACCTTTTCTAACCTTATACTTCTAGATAATATGATGCTTACTCCTGAGTTAAAATAATAATAATAATATGAAGAAGAAGAAGAGGTTGGAGGAAGAAGAGGAGGAGGAGGAACAGGAGGAAAAAGGCAACAGCAGGTCAGCTCCTCCAGAATACATTCTAGGTAACCTCACATTTAAGTACATCATCCAGCTCCCTCAAGACTCAGGGAGCAGGCTCTACCACATTTATTCTTGCCTAAGCCCAGCTATACCCTAAAGACAAATGAGATAAAGCTTATAAAGTTTGTTTTCAGTTTCATCATGACTCTGTTTCAGCATTCTTTCTCCCTCAAGATTAGATCCTCCCAACTACTCCCAAGACTTTTAGGTCTTTTCCAATCAAATTCTGCTCTCTGGAAAAGATTGCCAACAGTCTTTTATACCTTTATATTTTACCCTTCCAAGTTATATTGGGATTTTTGGTCTTAATCCCAATTAAGGAACGAAAGTAGGTAAGGAACATTGAGCAACGGTCAGAAGGGGAAAATGGTGTTTGCATGTGCTCTAATGTGTGTGTGTGTGTGTGTGTATGCATGTGTGTGTGCATGTGTGTGCATGTGTGTGTGTATGTGCCTCATCCAGTCTGGGGCCTCATGGACCTCAATTCGAGCATGGAGTGGTGCTGAGAAGGCTAGAATGTAGGTATTGCTATATGTGGTCAAACAGCTGGTATCCCCTCTGTTGGGTACCTGTTTCTAGAAATTCTTTAAAAATCAGATGTAAGGAAATTTTCACTATAAAAATAATATCACTTTTCCAGTTTATTTCATAAATTTATGAAAACTTGTGAATGTGTGGAAAGAATTTTGAAATGTGTTATTTATTGCAGAAAAACTCAGAAAATGTTAAGAAAAAAACTGTGCTAAAATTTTTTCATAAACACAAATAGCAAATATTGAATAAACAACTCTACTTTGGCTTTCTAGAACCCAAGATTTCTGGTTGTCGTATGTAGTGGTAGTAGTGCAAATGGTCTGTTGTATGTGGATTTTCACATGTAAGTGTGTGTGAATTTTAAATTATAAAGGACTTTTAAATTCTTGCACCTTAATTACTGAAATTATAATCTTTTCATGTGGAGTTTCACTGGTCTGTGTGTGAAAGAATAATGAGAGGGTAAACAAAACTTCACAGGTTCCCAAGAAAAGGAAATCATGAAATAAACCCACTATCATGGTCAGGTTCATGTGTCAACTTGGCCGAGTGGTCATACCTGTTTGGTTGGGCAAGTGCTGGCCTATTTGTTGCGATGAGGACATTTCATTGAATTAAACCATGATCATGTCAGCTGCATCCACAGCTGATTCCATTTGTAATTTGCCAAAGGGGAGTGTCTTCTGCAATGACTGATGCTTAATCTAATCACTGGAAGACTTTTAAGGAGGATTCAGAAGAGATAGTTTCTCTCTTCCTGATTCGAGTGGCCAGCCTCTCCTGTGGAGTTCGTTCAGACACGCCATAGGAATCGTCAGCTTTATAGCCTGCCCTGAGGATTTTAGACTTTGCGTTCCCATGGTCACAAGAGATACTTTTATAAATTTTATATTTGCGAGTGTTCCCTGTTAGTGCTGCTTCTCTAGAGAAACCTAACTAATACATCTTGGTACCAGGAGTGGTTCTTAAGAAACAAAATCTTAAAAATGGGTTTTTATGAATGGTTTTCTACTCTGACTGGACCCAAAGGCACTAAGGACTTTGATTCCCATAATCAGAATGACACTCCCAATCCATGGAGTGAGTTGGCAAAGAAATAGTCAAAATATCATCATTCGATTTTCTTAAAGCTTCTCTTGTACAAAGCCAGGCTACGGGGGATAAGGTTTTCCACACCTTTACAGAGTTTTGTGGAAATAAGAGATATAGAGATGTTGGCTGGTTGTTGTTAGATACAGTGGCTACATTAAGGAGTGAAAGGGATGGGCGTAAGGCTTCAAAAGAGAAACTTAAGCGCTGTCTGACAGATGTAGATGTTTCTATGAGTTTGCTGAAGGAAAATCTTATTTTCTGTAGCCGTAGACTTGAGATCTCTGAAAATCAGACTCAGAATCTTATTGTTAGAGTAGCAACTTTACAACGTAAACTGAAATCTCAATGTTGCATGGTGTCTGCCATTAAAATGAGGGCATTGACTGGAAAGGAGTGGGACCCTGAAAAATAGGATGGTGACATATGGGTTGATAATGATATTGGGGGTGAGGTTGAAACCCTAGGTCATGCTGAGTCTTCTCTAGATAACCCTGTAATAGTTTGCCCTGAGGACATAACTGCCCCAACTCCATCCTGCCTTGAGGAGTTGGCCACCCAACCTCCTCCTAAGGGGATTAGCCCTAGAGTGATTAATCCTGTTTCACCAGGTGAAACTGCAAATGAAGGACCTGAAGAAAATGGCTTGGAAGATATTTCTAATTCTTTTCATGACCCACCCCCACCACCCCTCATTTCTTCCAGACCTATAACTAGACTAAAGTCCCAACAGGCCCCTAAAGGTGAGGTACAAAGTATCACACATGAGCAGGTACATTATACTCCAAAAGAACTGTATGAGTTTTCCAATTTATATAGACAGAAATCAGGGGAATATGTGTGACAATGGATTTTAAGGGTATGGAATAATGGTTGGAGGAATATAAGGCTGGATCAGGCTAAATTTACTGATATGGCCCCACTAAGCAGAGATTCTGCATTCAATGTTATAGCTTGAGGGATTAGAAAAGGTATTAACAGTTTGTTTGGATGGTTGGTTGAAACATGGATCAAAAGGTGGCCAACTTTACCTGAGATTGAAATGCCAGAACTGCCCTGGTATAATGTAGATGAGGGGATCCAGAGGCTTAGAGAGATTGGAATGTTAGAGTGGGTTTATCATGTGAAATCTGCTCTTACACCCCAGGAATGTCTGGAGGATGCACCTTTTACCAGAACAGTGAGAAATAAATTTGTGAAACTAGCACCATCATCCCTGAAGAGCTCTATGGTTGCACTTCTCTATAGGTCAGATATTACTGTAGGAACTGCTGTCACTGAACTGGAATCCTTAAACACAATGGGGATGATGGGATCCTGAGTTGGGAGAAGCCAGGTGGCAGGACTTAATCGCCAAAGACAGGGTAGATATGGCTATTATTATAGACAGCAAACTCAAAGCAGGAGTCAAAATTGTATGACTCACAAAGATTTGTGGGATTGGCTAGTCAATCATGGGGTACCTAGAAATACAATAGAAGGGCAGTCTACTAAATTCTTATTTGAGCTGTATAAACAAAAGTGTTTTAGGTCAAGTGAACAGAAGTCTAATCTGAATTACAAAAACACAGAGTCATGGCCCCTTAATCAATTTCCAGACTTGAAATAGTTTACAGACCCAGAGCCCCTTGGATGAAGGGGAGACCAAGTCCCTTTGGGGGAGAACTCTGTTACATTGCCACAAATTTATACTGTTAATCTTCCTTCAAGCCTTCCCCAAGGAGACTAATGGCCTTCCACCAGAGTAACTGTGCTTTCGGTAAAAGGAAATGACCAGATATTTGGGGGATTATTAGACATTGGTTCAGAAGTGACATTAATTCCAGGGGACCCAAAATGTCACTCTGGTCCACCAGTCAGAGTGGGGGCTTATGGAGGCCAGGCAATCAATGGAGTTTTAGCTCAGGTTCATCTCACAGTGGGTCCAGTGGGCCCCTGGGCCCATCCTGTAGATATTTTCCCAGTTCCAGAATGTATAATTGGTATAGATATACTGATCAACTGGCAGAATCCCCACATTGACTCTCTCACTCATGCAGTGAGAGCTATTATGGTGGGAAAGGCCAAGTGGAAGCCACTAGAACTGCCCCTACCAAGCAAAATATTAAATCAGAAGCAATACCGGATTCCTGGAGGGATTGCAGAGATTACTGCCACTCTTAAGGACTTGAAGGATGCAGGGGTGGTGATTCCCACCACATCCCCATTCAACTCTCCTATTTGGCCTGTGCAGAAAACAGATGGGTCTTGGAGGATGACAGTGGATTATCATAAGCTCAACCAGGTGGTAACTCCAATTGCAGCTGCTGTTCCAGATGTGGTATCATTGCTTGAGCAAATCAATACATCCCCTGGTACCTGGTATGCAGCTATTGATCTGGCAAATGCTTTTTTCTAATAGCTGTTAGTAAGGGCTGCCAGAAACAGTTTGCTTTCAGCTGGCAAGGTCAGCAATATACTTTCACTGTCTTACCTCAGGGGTATGTCAACTCTCCAGCCTTATGTCATAATCTTGTCTGCAGGGACCTTGATCATTTCTCTCTCCCACAAGACATCACACTGGTCCATTATATTGATGATATCATGTTGATTGGACCTAGTGAGTAAGCAGTAGCAGCTACTCTAGACTTACTGGTAAGGCATTTGCAAGTCAGAGGATGAACGATAAATCCAACAAAAATACAGGGGCCTTCCACCTCAGTGGAATTTCTAGGTGTCCAGTGATGTGGGGCATGTCAAGATATCCCTTCTAAGGTGAAGGATAAGTTGCTGCATCTGGCTCCTCCTACGACCAAAAAGAGGCACAATGCTTGGTTGGTCTTTTTGGATTTTGGCGACAACATATTCCTCTTTTGCGTGTGCTACTCTGGCCCATTTATCAAGTGACCAGAAAAGCTGCTAATTTTGAGTGGGGACCTGAACAAGAGGAGGCTCTGCGACAGGTCCAGGCTGTTGTACAAGCTGCTCTACCACTTGGGCCATATGATCCAGCAGATCCAATGGTATTGGAAGTGTCAGTGGCAAATAGAGATGCTGTCTGGAGCTTTTGGCAGGCCCCTATAGGAGAATCACAATGCAGACCCTTAGGATTTTGGAACAAAGCCTTACCATCTGCTGCAGATAACTACTCTCCTTTTGACAAACAGCTTTGACCTGCTACTGGGCCTTAGTAGAGACTGAATGTTTATCCATGAGCCACCAAGTTACCATGAGACCTGAGTTCCCGATCATGAGTTGGGTGTTGTCTGGCCCACCAAACCATAAAGTTGGGCGTGTGCAGTAGCACTCTATTGTAAAATGGAAATGGTATATATGAGATAAGGCCAGAGCAGGTCCTGAAGGCACAAGTAAGTTAAATGAAGACGTGCCCAAATGCCCATGGTCTCCACTCCTGCCATAATACCTTCTCTTTCCCAGACCAGAGCTATGGCCTCTTGGGGAGTTCCTTACAATGAATTGTCTGAGGAAGAAAAAACTAGGGCCTGGTTTACAGATGGTTCAGTATGATATGCAGATACCACCCGAAAGTGGACAACTGCAGCACTACAACCCCTTTCTGGGGTGTCCTTGAAGGACAGTGGTGAAGGGAAATCCTCCTAGTGGGCAGAACTTCAAGCAGTACACCTGGTTGTTCATTTTGCTTGGAAGGAAAACTGGCCAGAGGTGCATTTGTATACTGACTCATGGGCTGTTGCTAATGGTTTGGCTGGATGGTCAGTGACTTGGAAAGACCATAATTGGAAAACTGGTGACAAAGA
Source organism: Tamandua tetradactyla (assembly GCF_023851605.1). Taxonomy (NCBI): domain Eukaryota; kingdom Metazoa; phylum Chordata; class Mammalia; order Pilosa; family Myrmecophagidae; genus Tamandua; species Tamandua tetradactyla. Next base: position 127,368,015 of record NC_135327.1, on the reverse strand, counting down.
GGTCTGGGGAAGAAGTATGTAGATAGACCTTTCTGTGTGGGTTAAAAACATGAACATATTTGAGTCCCTTGTGAATGCACACCAGAGGGTGACTTCAGCAGAGAAAAGTTTTAATAATTAAGTGGATAAGATGACCCATTCTGTGGATACCAGTCAACCTCTCTCCACAACAACTCCTGTCATTGCCCAGTAGGCTCATGAACAAAGTGGTCATGGTGGTAGGGATGGAGGTTATGCATGGGCTCAGCAACATAGGTTTCCACTCAGCTACTGCTGAGTGTCCAATCTGCTTACAGCAGAGACCCACACTCAGCCCCCAATATGGCACCATACCCTGAGGTGACCAGCCAGCTATATGGTGGTAGGGTTATTACATTGGACCGCACCCTTCATGGAAGGGGCAGTGATTTGTTCTAACTGGAATAAACATATACTCGGGATATAGGTTTGCTTTCCCTGCATGCAATGCCTCTGCCAAAACTAGCTTCCATGGGCTTACAGAATGCCTTATCCATTGTCATGATATTCCACATAGCATTGCTTCTGATCAAGGAACACACTTCACAGCAAATGAAGTGCAGGAATGGCCACATGCTCATGGAATTCTCTGGTCTTACCACGTTCCCCATCATCCAGAAGCAGTTGGATTGATAGAACGGTGGAATGGCCTTTTGAAAACTCAATTACAGTGCCAACTAGGTGGCAATACCTTGAAAGGCTGGGGTAATGTTCTCCATGAAGCTGTATATGCTCTGAATCAGCATCTGCTGTATGGTGCTGTTTCTCCCATAGCCAGGATCCATGGGTCCAGAAACCAAGGGGTGGAAATGGGAGTGGTACCACTCACTATTACTCCTAGTGATCCATTAGGAAAACTTTTGCTTCCTGTCCCTGAGCCCTGCTGGTCTACAGGTTTTAGTTCCAAAAGGTGGAGTGCTTCCACCAGGAGAAACAACAATGATTCCATTGAAGTGGAATCTAAGACTGCCACCTGGTCACTTATGCCACTGGATCAACAAGCCAAGAAGCGGATTACATTATTGTCTGCGTGATTGACCCTGACTATCAGGGGAAATAGGACTGCAACTACATAATGTAGGTAAAGAAGAGTTTTCTTGGAATATAGGAGATCCCCTATGGCATCTTTAGTACTACCATGCTCTGTGATTAAAATCAATGGAAAACTGCAACAACCCAATCCAGGCAGGATTATCAATGGCTCTGAAACTTCAGAAATGAAGGCTTGGGTCACCCCACCAGGCAAAGAACCACGGCCAGCTGAAGTGCTTGCTGAGGGTAAAGGGAACATGGAATGGGAGTGGAAGAAGGTAGTGATAAATATGAACTTTGACCACATGATCAGTTACAGAAACGAGGACTGTAATGCTGTTTTGTTCATATTATACTATTTAAGCAGTAAGATATCAAGTTTAAGAATGACTATTACCCAAGGATTTGCACCCAATGCTGGAGAGATTTAATGTGTTTCCAGTTATATGCAGGACAGGTGAGTATTGTTAGGTGAAATAAAAATGTGTGTTTTATTGTTTTTTAGTTAGAAATTACGTATGGTTTAAGGTTTAAGGTGGTATGTATAACTGCCAAGTTGACAAGTGGTGTCCTGTCATGGTGAGGTTCATGTGTCAACTTGGCCAAGTGTTCGTACTTGTTTGTCTGGTTACGCAAGTGCTGGCCTGTCTGTTGCGATGAGGACATTTCATAGAATTAAACCATGATCATGTCAGCTGCATCCACAGCTGATTCCATTTGTAATCAGTCAAAGGGGAGTGTCTTCTGCAATGACTGATGCTTAATCTAATCACTGGAAGCCTTTTAAGGAGGATTCAGAAGAGACAGTTTCTCTCTTCCTGCTTCAGCTGGCAAGCCTCTCCTGTGGAGTTCGTCCAGATCCTCCAGCGGAATCGTTGACTTCACAGCCTGCCCTGCGGATTTTGGACTCTCCATTCCCATGGTCACATGACACACTTTCATAAATTTTATATTTGCGAGTGTTCCCTGTTGATGCTGTTTCTCTAGAGAACCCTAACTAATACATCCACTCTTCAATTCTAAGAGGTTCTGTAACTTCATTGAAATAACAAGAAAATTATAACTTTCTAGAGAATGAAAAGTTTAAAGCAGCTTAAAAATAGTCCTGAGTGAACACAAACAACTAAAAAGAAAAATGGAAGGATGGAACTCAGCTGCCGCACTGCTGAGCAATTTTAAGTCTTAAATCATTGGCCCCATATAGATTATGTCTCCAGTAACTTTAAGGAGTCTAACAATAACCTTCAAAGTACCTGTGGTTTCACATATCATCAAGGCTTTATAGAATAGAAATTATCTTCTTCCTTCCTTAGCAAACATCATAAGGGACCTGATGAGTATAAGCAATCATTTGATGGGGACGAGGCTTAACAGAGATAGTTGCATAACTAACTTAACACAGATGAACTGAGTTAGAAACTGCTGGGGCTCCAAGTCCCTTTAACTGATGTCTATGGATTAAATATCAAGTCAAAAAGCAAAGACATAAGAAAAAGATATACTCAAACAAACAAACTAAACAACAACAACAGCAATGAGATTAAATAGTGTGAGTTGAGAGAATGGTTCAGGAAAAACAATGCCATCTATGTTCTTTGGAAGAAGCAGAAAAGTAAACAAGCGTTTGAGAAGAATATTCTACATCACAGGATGATGGGAAATGAAAAACATGGTTAATGGTAAAATTCGTAAAAAAAAAATAACGACCAAAGAAGACACATAGTCTCTAGCTTCCTGCCCACCCCCCCACACACATACACAAATATTCTCTCTCTCTCACTTTCTCACTATGCACTTGCATTGTAATTCACTGTGTGATGTTTAATTGGCACAGCCACTTTCCCATTTCTACTTGTTACTAATTTGAGGAAAAGAACATGCTTCCTAACTGCATACTGATTCTCAGAACTTGCTGTGAGATCAAGGGCACATATCCTCATGGTTTTATAATGGTCACCCTTTCTTAACTTCATTGCCAATTTGATGCAACTTCAAATTTATTTTTGTTATGCAGTTATTCTTATGCAGCAATGTATTCTGAAAGACCTCATGTAAATTAAGTCTTGGCTTCACGTAAAGCCAAATTTAATAATTGGCTTAACCATATTATAATTTCAGAGATGGTATAACTTCATTTAAAAAAACTTTAAAATCATTATTTAGGTACAGTTTATATATAATAAAATGCACCTGTTTTATGACTATGGTTCAATTAGTTTTGACAAATTTATATATCTATGTAGTTACCACCTCTTCAAAATACAGAACATTTGCACTGCCACAGAAATTTCCCTTGTTCTTATTTCCAGTCGTACTTACTTGATCCTGGCTCCATGGGGTACTGCATATACTTTCTGACATAGATTATATTTGTCTTTTCTCGAGTTTCACCTAAATGGAATCATACTTTATGTGATTTTCTGTATCTGGTTTCTTTGATTCAACATAAAGTTTTTGAGATTCACCAGTGCTGCTATGTGTATCCATATTTCATTTTTTTTATTATTGTGTACTGTTTCCATCGCCTTGTTATTCATTTTCCAGTTCATAGACATAGCTTCTTTCCAGCTTGGAGTTTAAAGAATGAAACTGCGTGAATATTCAAGTACACATTCTTGCATGGACTTCTGCTATCATTTATCTTACACAAATAATTTCTTTTCTGATTTCCTTTGTGACCTGTGGAGTGTTTCACAGTGGATTGCTTATTTGCCAAGCATTTGAAGATTTTTCAGATATTTTTCTGTTGTTGATTCTATTTGAATGCCTCTGTATTCAGAGGATAGACTTAGTATGATTTAAATTTTTAAAAATATTTTGCAAGTTTTTTATGGCAAGAATACATTGTATATTTTGGAATGTTTCATGTGCACTTGGAAAGGGTGTGCATTCTCTTTATGTTGCCTGGTGGTCTATAAATGCAATGACAATTTGAACAACTTAATTAATATGGTAGTTCAAATTTTTAATACTTAGTGGTTTTCTGTTTACATTTTCTATCAATTATTGCATGAATAATACTGATTATCCATATATAACTGTGGATTTGTCAATCTAATCTTATATTTCTTTCATTTTAATGTATTTTGAAGCTCTGTTATTAGTTTTATACATATTAGATATTTTTTATGTCTTCTTGAAGAATAGTCTTTATTACTATAAAAATTCTCTTTATAACTTGTAATAGACTTTGTTTTGAAATTTATTTTGCCTGATATTAATATAGTCCCTTTGGCTTTCTTTTAATTCATTTTTGCATGGTATAGAATTTTCTATTATTTATTCTTAACCATTCTACATTTTAAACTTTAAAACAAATTGTTTTATAGATACATATTGTTGGGTCCTTTTCTTATCAAACATGATGATCTGTGACATTAAATTGGAATGTTTAGACAATATATCAATTTAACATAATGTGCTAACGTGTGTGAAAGGAAGAATAATGGCTCCCCAAAGGGATTCATCCATAGGACCTGTGAGTATGTTAAGTTACATGGCAAAGAAGATTAAAGCTGTGGATAGAATTGTGCTTGCTAATCGGCTGATATTAAAAGAGGAAAATTATCCTAGATTATCTGGGTAGTTCAATGTAATCCAAAAAGTCTTTACAAGTAGAAAAGGGAGGCAGAAGAGAGAGAAACAAAAAATACCAGCACGAAAAGTACTTGGCCTGATGTCCCTGGAGGAAGGAGGCTACAAGCCAAGGGTTGTAATGCAGCCTCTATAAACTGGAAGAGGCAACAAAATGGATTATCTCTTAAAATATATGGAAGGTTCACAGACCTACTGTTATCTTGATTTTAGCCCAGTGAGAACTATTTCAGATTCCTGAACTGCACGGTAAATTTGTATTGTTTAAACCACTAATCTTTTGTAATTTGATACAGCAGCAAAAAGAAATAATACATACATCACAGACAACTAGTGCTCACCAAATTAGGGCCACATCAGTTTGTCATAACCAAAGGAATGTCATAGGAAATGATGCAAGACACTTTCAAGTCTGGGCCTTTAAAACATTTCCACATCATATTCCAGCTCTCTCTTTTCCTGCTACAGTGATTTTTGTGTTTCTGCGTTCCAGGTGACATAGTAATAGATGGGAGAAACTTAGGTTTATGAGCTACTGCTTAGAGGAAGACCGTTCAGGAAAGCTGCTCAATCTGTATAGTGTAACGAGAACAAGAAATAGATCTGTGTTTTATTAAGCCACTTATATTTGTTGTTGCATCATAGCCTATCCTGTTTATTTATATTGAAATAGCTTTTTTCATAATACCCTAATAAGAATATGGAAATAATGATGATCTGTTTTGTACAAATAAATCACCATTAGATTGGCAATCAGGTGAGCTTGCTTCTTCATTGCTGACACCTTGTGATCTCTTAAAAACATACCACTACTTCTTCTTCTGAACATCTGACAAATATTTTTATTATATATATCATGGAAGAAAAATCAACTCTGACAAGAGTGACCCTTATGAACAGGTGGAAATATAAATTATTTACAGTCTTAAAGGAAAAATATAACTCAAGATGTCTTGGTTTTTATTGCCTTAAGTTTTCTGTCAAATAATTAACTGAATCTTACATTAAATCATTAAACATTTATGTTATTAAGCCCTAGAAGTATATATTCTCAATTTTTAAAAATCTAAATTATCAATCACAACTTTCAATTTATCTACATTTGGATAACTCTGTTTATTATAAAGTAGGATTTTTTAACTGGCAATTTAAAAATATTTGTGCAACATCTACAATATCCCTCACATAGAGCAGCTAGACTCTGAAGGAAGTTGCTATTTATTTTAGAAAACCAGGATAAGATTCTACAAAACAATTAGATAATCAAAGCTTAAAGAAGTAATAAACATGAATAGCAAATGGTATATAAGTTCTGTAGTCAGACAGACAAGGGATAGAGTGTCAATTTGAAATAAATATCCTTCACATATAGAGCTGGAGATACTATTATAAAACACAGGCAAAACATCATGCAATTCATCTCAAGACCAAGATGGCAGAGTGAGACATTCAAGGATTTTGTCCCCACACAGAAGCTTTAACAACAAACCAAAACTGGCAGAACCATCATTCTCAAAGCTACAGAAAACAGTTAAAGGGTTGCAATAACAGGAAAAGTGGTGAATCAAGAAAATGGTAATGATGACATCGTAAGCCATTGATTGTATGCCGTATATGGAATGTATGTGTGTGAAGATTTATTAGAGCAAATATTTTTTAAAAAAGAAGAAAAAGGTAACTGATAATGGTTAGGAAAGCCTCATGGCAACTTTGTCAGCCTTTCCCCCACTCCCCTCACTGACTCAGTATGGTACTGTTTTCCATCCTCACTGTGGGCCCCTGGTCATGTTTCCAGAAAGAAGACAGGAAGCATGTATGTCTGTGCCAAATCAGCCTGAAGCTCTGAACAGGGCCTTCAATCAAAAGCTTGCAGTCCAGAACTGCAATACAGGTAGAGACTGCTCACAGCACAGCTAAAATGCAATTAGAGTGAAATCACAGCTGCTAGGGAAAAAAGATTGTTGGTTTTGGGACACAGTGTTGCATCTAAAACTGGGAGGAAACACTACTTTGTATATGGGAAGAAGAACATTCTGCTCCCTATAAACAGGAGAATTCCTAGGGCTATGTGTGCATGTCCATGGGAAAGTTCCCTACTTTCATCTCCATCAATTCTTTTAATTCTTTTTAGGAAGGCTAAGCTTTGAATGGAAGCATTCATCCAGGGAATTCTGCAAAGAGTAGCAAAGGTATTTTCTTTCCTTATTCTTAATTTTTGGCTATTTCTTGGCATTCAAGAAAATCCCCATATAATATTAGCTGGATGCAAGTTTGAGGAACTGACACCTTCCTGAACAAATTCCAAAGATAACATATTAATACATTCAGGATGAAACAAATTATTAAAAAATACTCAAAGAACCAAGAAATGAAAGCCCAGGCAAAGGATCAAGATAAAATATTATAAGCCATCTATGCAGAAAACCATACCTAGGATATATGAGACAATTTGTGAAAACTGTCTTCTTAAATATGCTCAATGGGCTGTATGGAAATATGGACAAAGAATGAAAGGAAATCAGAAAAATGACAGGTGAACAAAAAGATAATTTCAATACTGAGATAGAAAACATGGAAAGGAACCAAATAGAAATACTGGAGATGAGCACCACAATAACTGAAATAAAAATTCCTTATGAGTTACAATGGCAGATCAGAGTTGGCAGAAGAAAGAATCAGTGAACTTGAAGACAAGATAATCAAAAATATTCAGTGTGAAGAAGATTAAAGAAGGAATACCTGAAAGACAACACCAAGGATACCAACATATTCATTATGAGAGTTTGAAAAGAAGAAGAAATAGTAAAACAGGCTGAAAGAATATTTGAATAAATAATAGCTGAAAACTTCCTATATTTAATGAAAGATATGAATATATACATCCAAGAATATCAATGGCCTCTGATCAGACAAAGCCAAAATAGACCCCACAATAATACACATTATAATCAAAGGGTTGAATGCAAAAGATAAAGAGAGAATTCTTCAAAAGAGAAGCAACACACCATGAATATGGGAACTCAAAACTATTATTGCCGATTTTTTCATCAGAAATAATGGAGGCAATAAGTTGGATGATATATGTAAAATGCTCACAGAGGGGAAAAAACATGCCAATTAAGAATTCTATATCCAGCAAAATGGTCTTTTAAAAGCAAGGGAGAGATTAAGACATTCCCAGGTAAACAAAAGCTGAAAGAGTTTGTTAACACTATTCAAGCCCTAAAAGTAAAAAATGGACATTAGAAACTAGTTTGAAGTTATAAGAAAGATATTCTGCTAAGTTAGCTACATAGTAAATATAAACGCCAGTACCGTTTTACTTTTTGTAATTCCACATTTAACTTCTTAGAAGATATAAACTACAAATGCATAAAAAGTAATAATTAGGCTAAGGTTTTGGACACACTACATATAATTTAATGTACTGATATAATTTGTGATGAGAAAAAATGAGCTGGTGGAGAGATGGTAGATGGTTGTGTATGATATACAGACACCACCCAAAAGTGAACAGCTACAGCACAGCCCCTCTCCAGAGTATCCCTGAGAGACCTTGGTGAAGGGAAATCCTTCCGGTGGGCAGAACTTCCTGAAGTGTACCTGGTTGTTCCTTTTGCTTGGAAGGAAAAATGGCTGCAGGTACATTTGTATACCAATTCATGAACCGTGGGCAAAGGTTTGGCTGATGGTCAGGGACTTTGAAGGAACATGACTGAAAAAAGAGAGAGGCAGAAGTCTAGGGGAGAAGTATATAGATAGACCTTTTTCAATGGGCAAAAAATCATGTGATTCCTATGTGAATGTTCACCACAGGGTGACCTCAGCAAAGGAAGACTTTAATACTCAAATGGATAGAATGACCCATTCTATGGACACCAAACAGCCTCTTTCTTATTCCTACATTATCCATAAATATTTGGCTCATAAATAAGAAGTTGTGGTAGAGATGAAGGCTATATATGGGCTCAGCAACATGGACTTCCACTCACCAAGGATAACCTGGTTTTAGCTACTGCTTACTGCCCAATCTGCCAGCAGCAAGAATTAACATTCAGTCGCTGATATGACACCATTCTCTGAGGTGATCGGCCATCTACTTGATTACTTTGGATCACTTCTATCATGGAATAAGCAATGTTTAGTTCTTACTGGAATAAGCATTTATGCTGGATATGGAGTTTCCTTCCCTGTGTGTGACAGCTTCTGCCAAAGCTACCATCTGTGGACTTTATCCACTGTCATGGTATTTCACACAGCATTGATTATGATAAAGGAACTCACTTCATAGCAAATGAAATATGGCAAAGAACCCATATTCATGGAGTACACAGGTCTTGCTATGTTACCCATCCTTCTGAAACAGCTGGATTGATTGAAAGGTAGAATGGCCTTTAGAAGTCTCAACTATGACTCAAACTAGAAGGAAATGTCTTGACAGGCTGGGACAATGTTCTGTACAAGGCTGTATATGTTCTAAATCTGCATCCAATGTATGGTTCTGTTTCTCCCAATGCCAGGATTCATGGGTTCAGAAATCAAAGGGTGAAAATGAGACAGATCAACTAGAAAAATTTTGCTTCCTCCCCCATGAGGTCTTAATCTCATCGGGAGACATAATTTTTATTCCATTAAACTGGAAGTTAAGACTGCTGCCTGAATGAACAAGCAAAAAAGAAATCTATTGTACTGACTGTCGTAATTGATCCTGATTATCAAGGGGAGATTGGACTACTATCACACAATAGACATAAGGAAAATCATGTCTGGAATACAGGAGATCTCTTAGGGCATCTCTTAGTACTATTATGACCTGTGATTATTAAGTCACTGAAAACTACAAAAGCCCAATCCAGGAAGGACTACAAATGACCAAGACCCTTCAAGAATGAAGATTTGGGTCAAATCACTGAACAAAGAACCACAACCAGATCACTTGCTTGCTGAGGGTAAATGGAATATGGAACAGGTGGTAGAAGAAGGTAATTATAAATACCAGCAGTCACACCACATGACCAGTTGTAGAAGTGAGGATTCTAATCATAATGAGGATTTCTTCATCTTTTTTAATGAATATGTGTGCATTTGATCAATATTTTTGTTTTCTTTCTTCTCTTATCTCCTTATCACATAAATTGTATGAACTTTCACCATGGTATTTAAGGCACAGGATATCAATGATAAAAGTGAGTACCCCCCAAGGACTTGCATCCTCTTCTGGGGAAAGGGTTTGTACATTTTTGGTTTTAAGTAAGACAGTTGCAGCATGTTAGGTAAATGTATGGCTACTTATTGTCTTCATTTGTAGAATAAGTATAGTTGAAGGTGATTTGTATGCGTGCTGAGTTGAAAGGGGTGGAATGTTATGGTTAATTTCATGTATCACCTTTGATTAGGTTATGGTGTTCAGTTGTTTAGTCAAGAAGCAGTGGCTTGTTTCTTACTATGGGGGCATTTCATAGATGGATTTACATTGTTTGTCAATTAATTGACTCTATGGCTGGTTGATGTACAATCAGAAATGAAGGACATTTTCTCATCTAGTCAGATGGATGTAAGGTGAGAACAGGATTTCAGAAGTCAGCAAGATGTCTTCCTCTTCTTCAAGCCAGGAGATTTTCTTGGGGAATACAAGTTCACCATCAATCAGAGCTTGCAACTTGCTGTCTACTATACAGAGTTCGGACATGGAAGATTTCAGAATCACCTGTTTTAAAGTTTCCAGCTCGCAGCCTGCCCTGTGGAATTTGGACTTGCAAAGCCCCATGATTGTGTGAGCTAATTCTTGTGATAGATAGGCAGATAGATAGATATAGACAGACATATACATACTCACACACACATATACATATATATGCATGTATGTGTGTGTTTGTGTGTATGTGTATATTCTATATCTCCTGTCAGCTCTTTTTTCTGGAAATTTCTAATACATTGGTAAATCTGGGTATCTGAGTAGTGGGTATATTGGAGTTCTCTACACTGTTTTATTATTTTTGCAACTGTCCCATAAATTTGAAATTATTTCAACATAAACATTTTTAAACGTGACATAATTCATATGTTCAATTTGCTCAATGATTAAATTTCTTAACATTTAGTTTATGTTTTATTATCTCCTGTGCTGGTATTCACCCCCTGCTGCTAATCTCTTATTTGTTTGGTTGTTCTTTATTATTTCTGTCAGATATAATAAATAGAACTTAAATTGGTTACCTTCACTAATTGTCAGGGATAGTCTTGGAAAAGTTAACAATGCTTAGAATTATCAGTGGTGTTTAAATTAAGCCCTCCATTAACATATAGTTAAGAGATGAATATAAGCAGGAAGTCTACTGTATTTGATTTTTGGACATCTTTGTGGCAAAGACTTTTTGTTCATCTTAAATTACAGTGGCAACATTATCAAGCATGAGAAATTAGAAAGCATTCAGTTGCTCACTGCTTAGAATTGTAAAAATAGAATGTTTATATATGCAAAAATGTGAAAGTATTATTTACTATCTTATTTTGATAAGTTTCACCTGGAAATGATGCCTTAATGTCAAGAGTACTATCACCATATTCATGATATGTGTATATATTTTTAAATTATTGTCATTATCATAATGCAATTTTATATTGAAATTTTATAATTTCATATTACAGACCAAGTAATATTGCTGATATAATATAAACTATAGAAAGGCTCTGCAATTTTTATTTTTCCTAATGGATTGCTTGTAATACAAATATTATGATTTTGTTTGAAAAATACTGTTTTTTAGAGGTACAATAAAAAGAGGGAATCAGTGGAAGTTAAGTAATTAATTGCCACCAAACTTTGAAGGGATCACTCATCCAAACTTGTAGGTTTTTGAGTCCATCAGGATGAATAATAAAGAGCTCTTCATAAGGGATGATTCTATTAGCTTTCTGGGTTATGGCAATGTTAATGGGGCAGGGTATAATAGCGTGTTCAGAGGCTATTTCATCATAGATTTTTATTATTGCTTTGCATACCATCACCCATTGAATTAAAGGTCTTTATTACTTCAGGAAGCACATATTTGCTCCAGGGAAAAGGAGACATAAAATAATGAATGTCACCTCAGAATCTAAAGGTATTTGTTATAACCCATAGCAAGATATCATTCTCAAAATATTTTTTTATTTTTCGAGCATATACATCTCTGAGGGAGAAAAAGAGCTTTTGAGTGCAAAAGCTTGGCTTAATATATCAGGAGACTAGGGCCAGTAGGCAATGTTTTACATGACAAAATTAGTTGGTTTTTCTACACAAAAGGCAACAATGTAGAATAGTTGACAGGATGAGAGGCAGCTGAAGGGTAAGAGAGAACAATTATATTTTAATGTTTGAGGAACGACCTCATCACTACTTGCTTCTGTTACCTCTCTCTGCCACACACAGTAGCATTGCATTCTTAAAATATGCAGGGAACAGCTACCTGCATGGCACACTGTGACAGATCATAAATTCTGTAAAATTCCTTTGCAGTAACACATGGGAACAAGGCTATAAAATACAACTATATTCAGGTCTCTATCCTGATAAGTTAATATCCCTAAACTTTATTTACCAGGTTATTAGTGAATTTGAAAAATAAAATATAGCTAATGACTTCATGGGCTTAAAAAACAGAAAGTTTCAGAGAAACTGAAAAATCACTTCTCAAATATTGCTGTAATTTCTGTCAACAGTAAAACCCAGAGGTTTAGACCCTAATTTCCAAATACTGCCTTTAGAGCTCTTGAAACCAGAAGACTGGAAGAGCTACCTAAGGCTGATGCCTTAATGAGAAGACTGATGAGGAAGTTACAATGCAAGGATACAATTTCTTCCTATTGAAATTTTTTTCTGGATTTTGTTTCCACATGTGGATGTTTAGCTGTATTCAAATGGTAAATATTTTTAGAACAAAAAAAACCTGGCAAAATCCCCACAAATAAGGATCCAGGACTGCAGATAGGGGTAGAAAATAGAGCAACAATTATCACCCACCTCACCTGCTAATAACACATGCAGTTTTGTCTTTGGGGAAGAAGGAGGAGGGAGCACCGAACATTTATGAAAGGGAAGGACTGTCAAAGAGGGAAAAAAGAGGAGAGAATGGATTTAAAAAAACAACAATGGGAGTATGGAGAGTGTTTTATGGCTGCCTCTGCTCCTCTGTAGAATGCACCCATCTCTATTCTGGATTCAAGAGTTCTAAAGGTGGTATTGCAAGCAACAATGCAATAGTACCAGATGATAATTTGGGTAATTTATAAGGTCTGTAACAACTTTCATTTTCATTATCATCACATTAACTTTTACATTTACTATTCCCAAGTTGATGTGCAAAATGCAGATGGCAAGTTCCTTGGAGAAAGCATATTGTTTTGTTGCTTAATGTTTCAAAATGAAGATGTATAATGAATTGTGCATCCTACATAATTACAGCTTATTTACTGTATTTAGCATTGAACAGTTCCGAACCAGATACAGGTTTCGGAAGAAAACCAGGGGGCTCTCTTACTGGGCACATGCCACAACATGTGTAGGACCTAAACATATAAACCATGGGCATATAAGCACTTTTGAAAGGAAGTGCTAATAGATATTTGACTATAGTGACAAAAAAAAGCACCATTCACTTTAGTGAAAAATTTCTGAAGTTCCAGCAGGCTAAATCTAGCCAAGAATAAGCAATATCGAATTCTGCAGCCCCTTTGTTTATCTCTTATTTAAAAAAGAGGGAGAAATAGTGGTTTCTAGCCTTAGGGAACACATTTCAGGTAGCTGCTTACAAAGATCACACCAGCTAAGAACTAACAAATTCTAGTTACATTGTGAAACATTAGAGGCTCATATTTCATTCAACTATTATTCAATATAAAATGTTCATAGTCAAAGGAAATATTTTCTTGAAGCCTTTTATCAGAGTTTCTCATGATATTGCATAGACACACTGCTGGGATGCTTTTAAGATTGTCTTACGAAGCAATTATTAAATTCCATGCTGCCTTTGAAACAGAATTAGAAATTGTTGCATTACAATAATATATACCTCATGGAAATGGACTCCTGAGTCTTGCCTATATGTTTGTAAAATATTTGAACATGACTATACCATTATTTTCATTCACTTCATTTTCTTAAAAACAAATATTTCTAATTACTTGATATTTGGAAGAATGCATACTGGATCCTTTGAGTTTGTAAATATGGCATTTAAGCAAGTTTGCGATACATAGACTTTAAAAGAGGTTCAGAGCATTGGTATTGCAATATATCTACCTTAAAATATTCATATGTTTACTAAAACTTTGGTTCTATCTGTCTAATACACACATGTACACATATGCACTCACCCCTAACTCTTGATAATGTCAATGATGGAAAAAAAAAACAAGAACAGTCCTAAAATATCCAATCCTTGACTTCATCTTATGGGAGGAGTGCAAGGGGATACAATAACCATTCATGAAGACTTCCTGTAAATGTTGTCATGTGCCAATTGGACATGCTGTATGGAGTTGGTTTTGGATTTTAATCACATCTCCCCTGAGTTTCTGCCTTGGGTAATTCCTACTTAGCATGCCTACTGAGGTGTTTAATGGGCATATCAAATTTTAACATGCTCTAAACACACTTGGTGATATCTGCTTTCTTCCTCCAAATAGATGGAAATCTATTTCTCCTCTATCCCCACCCTCCATTGATGGTACTTTCATCCAACTATTTTTCAGATAAAAAAAATTAGATATCCTTTCTTATGTCATACTCATGCTACCAGCTCCAAGTCTCCCATGATGTGGTTTTTCTAATCATTCTTCCCTAGTTTAGTGGAAGCTGGTGTCATGGTTTGTCAGATTATTGCTTTTATCTCCTAAATAGACTTACTGGTTTCTTTCTTGCCACTTTAAAGGCAATTTCCCAAAGGGTAGCCAAAGTGATATATTTGAGACTTACAAAGGATATATGTTCTAGCCCCTATCACTTTTCTGATCTCATTTTTATCACATTTTGCTTATTCACTGCTTTCCAAACACACTAATATTTTTTCTCTTGCATGAAAAGTCAGGCTCTTTCTATCCTCCAGGCATTTGTCCATTTATCCTCAGCATAAATGCCTTAATTTCTCATTTTTTATTCAGGCATCAGATCAAAGTTTGTTTTCTTCAAGAGGACTTCCCATCAGGCCAGAAAATCTAGAGCTACCTGTTCCTATCTTTGACACTGTCCATCATATTTCCACTTCTTCATAGTAATGTAATATCACTGGCTGAAATTGTAATTTAAAAAATGTATTTATTGACTTATTATGGTCCATCTTGTCTCCATTTGAATCTTAGTTCTATGACAGCTAGGAATCCATTTATTTTTTTGTTCACCACTGTGTATCCAATGCCTAGAACAAGAATTTAGTATAGACTCAAATTTTAGTTTTCAAATGAATCAGAATGATTTTCTAACTTTATCCCAGTCATGGATAAAGGCTCTGTGACCAGACAAAGGCCCTAGTCACAGTACTCAAGTGAGCATGTCTTTGTGTCCATGGCCTGAGATGAAGTACAACGGCAGATATCCAAACGTTTACATGGCAATCTCATTGTTTCTTACCTTTCTAAAATATTCTATTTCTTTCTAATAATTTTTACAATTTTTAAAAAATAAATGAGTGGATATTTGCTGACATGCAATTGGCATACAGTCAAAGGACACTTCAAGAAGTATGGCCAAATGTATAAATCTACTTTAACCCATTTTCCTATCTAGATGTGGAACATCCCCATCATGTAGGGAATTTTCCTTGCACTTGTTCCCTAACTCAACCTCCATAGAAACAACCAATGATTTTATTTCCATCGTTACAGAGAAATTCTACTTTTTCCCAGGAATTCATATAGATGGATTAATTCAATTTGTACTTGTCTGTGTCTGTTTTCACTCTGTGCAGTATTTAGATTCATCCATGTTGTTATGCATGAGTAGTTCATGTCTTGATATTATTGAGTAGCATATATTGTGTAAATATACCTTTTTTTGATGAACAATTATGTTTTTTCCATTTTGGGGTTCTCATGCCTGAGGCTGCTAGGAATACTCTTGAGCAAGGCTTTTGGTGAACTTATATTTTCATTTATTTTGGACAAATCCTTAGCAGTGGAATTGCTGGGTTATAAGGAAATGTATATTTAAGCTTTAAGAAAGCCTAAAATTTTTCCAAAATAATTGTACCACTTTACATTTCCATTAACAAAGCATGTGTTCTGGTTATTTCACATCATCATCAACATTTAATGCTTATGATTTTGTAATTTTATTCATTCTAATATCAATGCTATGGTGTCTTATAGAGGATTTAAATTGCATTTCTTTGATGATTGATGATGTTGAGCACATTTACATGTGATTATTAGCCATTTCTGATACTTTTTTTGTAAAATATATGTTTTTTTCTCCATTTACAAAGTGACTTTTTTGTCTTTATGTTATTTCCTTCCATAGGTTTTTGTGTATTCTGGATAAAATTGGCATTTATGTATAATAAATATTTTTCCCGTCTGTGGCTTACTGATTTATTTTCTTAACAATGTCTTTTGATGAACCAAAGTTTTCATTTTGATGAAGTCCAGTTTTATTTGTTTATTATGGTTTGCTTTTCATCTTCTAAGAGATATTTACTTAGCCAACATAATGAAGATGTTCTTCCATATTTTGTATTAGAAGCTTTAAAGTTTCATGCTTTATTTTTGGGTCTAATATCAACTTCCAAATTGGTTTTCTGTATGCCAAGAGGTTGGACCGTTGTTCTTTTTTATACATATGAATATCCAGTTATTTTAGCCATACTTGTAGAAAAGGGTTTCCTCACTTTATTGAATTGCTTCGCACCTTTTTTTGACAATCATGTAACTTTATATGCATGAGTCTATTAGAGAACTGTGTACTGAGACTCACTGCTCTATTTGTCTATACTTGAGCCTAGACCATACTTTCTTGATTACTATGACTTCATAGTAAAACTTAAATTAAAGAGTAAGTCTTCTAACTTTGTCCTTTCCTTTCAGGATTCATTTTGGTTATTCTAGGCCCCTTGCATTTCCATATAGTTTATAGAACCATTTAGTTAATTTCTACAAAATAAAAAAAAAAGCTGGAATTTTTCTTTGGATTGCATTAAATCTCTACCTCAATTTGAGAAAAGTTGACATTTTAATAATATTGAATCTTCCAATATATGAACATAGTACATCTCTGCATTTATTTAGGTCTTCTGTAATTTCTCTGAACAATATTTTCTATTTGTCAGTGTAGAAAAAACACTTGTACATCATTTCATGAATATATCTGTAAGTATATTATGATTTTAGACACTATTTTAAAGAATGTAATTTAGTTTCATTTTCCAATCCTTCACTGTTAGTATATAGAAAAATAACTAATTTTTGCATTGACTTGCTATACTGTGACATTATTAAATTGATGATTCTAGGATACTTTGGTAAGTTACTTAGGATTTTCTACAGGCACAATCATGCCACCTACAAATAAATATTGCTTCAGTCCTTTTTTCCCGTCTCTATGCCATGTATTTGAGCATTAAAAACTTCATTTTAAAACAGTTCATATACCTCCTTCTTACCCACATTCATGGTAACTTACTTCTTCTGAAGCTCTCCCGAGGATGCAAACAGCTCTGGGTCCTATTTTTTATAGGTCTTGTTACGTTTTGGATTTTAGTTCATTAGTTTTCTTTGAATACTGAGCTCACTGATGAGCCTTTGAAACAAACAAGTGATGATTTTGTAGGTCATCTGGTGAGACACCTGCTGAAATTTCTTCATCCTTTGTGGAAGAAGTCTTCTTTTTATTACAGTACTTTGTAATTATAAAATCAATTTCATGTTCATTGTAGGAAAAGAATGAACAAATATAAAGAATAATTATTACATACCAATATTCCCATAATATTTTCTCATAATTTCATCAGTTTATTTAAGAAAACAATAAAGAATTTTAAATAGAGTTAAAGAACCAAGAACCTGCTCTTTTCTATCTCCTTCTTGTTCTTTTATTCTCAGAGATCTCATTGTTATAAATTTATAGTATATTAGCTCTTATTTTCATTTTTTAACAATAGGCATAAAATGATAAAAGTACTAATATTTCTTAAATTCCACTAAACAGTACCATAATATACAAATCAGTCTTTAGAATTCCACAGCCACAAATTTTAGATTTATACATGTGGACATGTAGATCCAATTCATTCATTTTAGCATTTGTATTATACTACATTATATAATAGACCTTATTTTATCTGTTGCTGTATTGAAGGAAATTTAGGAGGTTTCTTATTTTCTTCCCTGTATATATTTTTAAAATTATAACCAGGGCCTCAATGAAAACCATACACAAGCTCTAGAGTTCCTTCAGGATCTATGCTATGGCTGCCCAACACAAATATTCTATGATGGTGGAAATATTCTGTAAACTATACCTTCCAATATAAGAGTCACCAATGACTTTTGAGCATTTTAAATATGGTTAGTGAGGCTAAGGAATTGAATTTTTAATTTCATTTAATTTTAAATAAATCTTAATTTAAATATAAATAACCATGTAGAGATCTACTCCAAGGAATGGAATTGCTAGCTAATTTTGTGTGCACATTTGGACATTATTTGCTAATGTCAAATTGCTCTCTAAAGACTAGACTTCAATGTTTACTTTCAAAGCAATATATATACAATTATCTTTTTCCCCACTTCTGTGGCTATAACCACTATCATTAGGATTTCACATTTTCAGATAATTTGATGGGTCTGAAATAGTAACTCATTAATGGTTAAATTTGTATTTCTCTGCATGGTTCTGCAAATTTATTGGCAAGACTAGTTTCATCTTCTTTTAGTTACCTGCTTTATTTTATTTTTTTCTTTTTTCTCTTTTGCATGGGCAGGCACCGGGAATCGAACCCGGGTCTCCGGCATGGCAGGCAAGAACTCTGCCACTCAACCACCGTGAACTGCTTGCTACCTACTGATTTTTTGATATATACCATTTTCTCATTTCTATGTGGGAATTCTCTATATTCCCTGACTACAATTTTTGTCACTTTATGTGATCTGAAGGTCATACTTAAGTCTGTGTCTTGTCATTCACTTCAACTCTAGAGTCTTCCCTATACAGTTGTTTAAAATTGTTAAACTTATCGAGCTTTTTATTCACTGTTTTTAGTATTAGTGTCTTGTTTAAGAAACCATTTCTTAAAGTGATGTTATAAATGTGTTCTCTTATGTTTACTGGGAAGATACAAGCATGAAGGCATATTTATATATCTATCTAATGGTTAAGCAGATGGGTTCTGGAGACTGCCGTGTTCATTTTAAATTAAGAGCTCTATTTTTGAGACTCAAGTAAGTTAGCAAACATTTTGTCTTTCTGTCCTTTTGTCTGAATAGGCGGGGGGGGAAATAATATTAATCCCTCATACAGTTGTTCAAAGGAACACATGTTGACCTATTTAGTATAAAGTAAAGTAACTCAGCTTGCTAAATTCACCATTATTATTCTAAATATTGTTTTACTTTTTATCTTTAGTCATTGTATACTGTGTGATAAGGAATCTATTTCTGTCATGTTCCTATGAAATATACCTGTGGAATAGCCCATCTCCCCACGTGGAAAAGAGTCTATTCTTAATTTCTATATCCTCTTGAACTTTGTAGGTCTTATTATAGATCTTTCTTTCTATTCATTGGTTTATCTATTCTTGTGCCCACACCACATTATTTTATTTGCTATGGCTTTATAACAAACCTTTACTGTTCAGTAAATTTTTCACTTTTCTTATCTTTTGTCTTCAAACTTGTCTTTACTATTTTATCCTTAAAGTTTTCCATATTTAATTTAGTTTAAATTTGAATTTCATTTTAATGATATAAATTGGAAAAAATACGATACTTATGACATTGTTATTTCCAAACTTGAGATTTTTTTTTCATTTTTATTTCATCCTTATGGACTTTAAAAAGTTGTATATTTTCCCTGTAAATATTTTACACAAATAAAAAAACACGCTTAGATATTTTAGATATTTAGGTGCTATTGAAAAAACATCATGTCAAAATTACATTATTAATTGTGTGTTATTACTGTAGAGAAAGACTACCTTCTATACAGGCATTAAGGCTTAGACTAGGTCTAATTATCTTACCAGATAGCAGCAACAGCTGGCTATGCTTCTGCCTTATTACTAGCACCTGGGAATTTCCATTTCTTCCTTGCTAGTTCAGCAATGAATTTAACTAAAAAAATATTTCTACACTTCACTTGTCTAGGAGGCAGTAGAGGTCTGTTGGTTTGGGTTCAGTCCTTCATGATGCTTTAACCTAAATTCTCCATATAAATTTTAAAGTATTTTTTCATATTTCATGAAAAATTGAAGATTTGATCCTAAGTTTATAAATATATTATCTGTAGTTAATGATATCCTTTCAGTGTTGAGTATTCTAACCAACAAAAATGGTATATATCCCAAATTATACAGATTATTCATGTTCATAGCATTTTGGGCATTTCACCATGTTTTTTATATTTATTTCCTGGGTAACATACCCTATTACTATTGTAGTTGGCAACTTTTTCACCTATTAGATCTTTAATTGATTATTTCTGGTGGATAAGAATGGTGTTTATATTTTAAATGTTGATCTCTAAACTCTTATCTCCTCTAATTATTTGTGGTATCTCTTGTATAATCTTCATAGACAATTATTACATGTGAAGACATATATTTTTCACCTTCCAATCCTACTATCCATATTTTCTTTTTTTCATATTATACTAAATAGAATCTTAATAAAATGCTTGTTAAATGGTAGATAGTGGGTGTTTTGGTTTGCTAAAGCTGCCAGAATGCATGCAATATACCAGAAATGGAATGGTTTTTACAAAGGGAATTTATTAAGTTGCAAGTTTATAGTTCTAAAGCTGTGGAAATGCCTAAATTAAGGTACAAACAAGAGGTTATCTTCACTCAAGAAAGGCTTATGCCATCCAGAACACCTTTGTCAGCTGGGAAGGCACATGATGTCTGCCAGCTTTTTCTCTAGATTCTCATTTCATAGGCTTCCCTGGGGGCATTTTTACCTTCTGCATCTCTAAAGGTTTTGGCTATGTGGGCTCTGAAACTTTTTCCAAAATGGGTCCCTCTTAAAGGACTCTAGTAAGCAACCCCACCTTGAATATTTGGAGACACATCTCCATGGAAATCACTTAATCAACAGGTCCTACCCACAATACTGAATCAGGATTAAAGAACATGGCTTTTCTAGGGAACACAGCGGTTTCAAACCAGCATAGTTTGGTTTGAAACTATTCTTGCTGTGATAGGCAGAATTCCTAAAAAGGTCCCTAGGACTCTATGCCTTAATTCCCTAAACTTTATGTGACTATGATGAGAGATACCACTCCCATGATTATGTCATGTTACATGCATAGTTGGCCAGAAAATAGGGAGATGACCCAGATGGGCTTGATCTAATTACATAAGCCCCTTTAACAGTGTTGTTTTCTTTAGCTGGAGGCAGAAAAAATTAAAGAGATTGAAATCATAAGAAGGATTTGACAAACCATTGCTGCTTTGAAGATGGTGCAGGGCCATGTGAAAAGGAATCCAAGCGGTCTCTAAGAGCTGAGAGAGGCTCCAGCTGACAGCCACCAAAGTAAAAACAGGAACCTCAATCCTACAGCCACATAGAACTGAATTCTGCCAACAACTTGGATGAGCTTGAAGCAGAGTATTCCCCAGAGCCTCCACATATGAGTCCAGCTAGCTGACACTTAAATTTTGGTTTTGTGAGAGAACCTAAGCACAGAACTCAGCTCAGCCCACCTGGATTTCTGACATAAAACTGTGAGCTAATAAATGGATAGTATTGTAAACCTCTAATATTGTGGCAATTTGTTATAAAGCAGTAGAAAATTTATACAGTTGTCTTGTTTTTACCTTTAAAGGAAACACGTCTAAAGCTTCAAAAATGTGTAAGATACTTTCTCTAGAATCTAAGTAAATGTATTTTATTAAGTTAAAGTTCCCTTGTGTTTTTCATTTATGGTTGTTTAAATAAAAAATTAATGTAGAATTACATTAAAGCATTTTCTGTATCTAGTAATAAAATCGTATGGTATTTCTCTCTTAACATATTACTCTGATTATTAATAGTATGAAATTTTCCACTGTTGAATTTTCCTTACATTTCTGGATCATAATTACTTAAGTTTTTAGAATTTTATGTTGTTACTAATGTAAACTTGCCAAAATCCTCTGTAGTCTAACTATGGTGTATGGCACGTATTTTCTCTTATTTTTATGTTCTACTGAACATTACTGACATCAGTGTTTAGTCACTCATGCTCAAGTTGATATCCCATCCAGAATTTGTAACAATTTGCCATTTACAGTACATTCTAGCCCAAGGAAGATGGTGAGATACTGTCACAGGTTGGTTTCCCCAAGAAGCAGATTTGGAGACCATTGAGCATGCAGAATGTTTATTCACGAATACCCTTAGACTAATTCCTTCGGAAGGGAAGGGCAGAGGGAAAAGTGAAACTGCTGTGCAGGCCCAACAAAAGTGTCACCTTGGGAGCACGGGAGCTAGAATGGCCCTTCAGAATTGTCCAAGTTGCCCTGAGATGACCAAGTTTCTACAGCCCCATGTTGATTAGCTGATGAATGTGGGCAATCTTGGGGAGGAGCCTGACCTTAGGCAAGGCAGCTCTGAGCTTGAGGCTATCCGTGAAGTAGGTGCAGCTGAAAGCACTTCACTGTCTGCATTCTTAGCAGCTGACACAACATCCTTCCTTTAAAGGTGAGCTGGGCTACATTCACAGTGCCCACCACAGATAAATCCATAAAAAGATAATGAGACAGCTCTTCAGGTTTGAATGCCCAGTGTAGATAGGGACAGCTCTGATTTTGCCTGACTTATGCGTGTTAGCCAATATCTACAGGAAAATCTCAGGTACATTACAAAGGAGCTTGTGTATGAGAATAGGTATGAAAATATACTTTGCTCTGTAGATCACATTTCTAAATTAATTAGTTGAGGTACTTGCAGAATAACCATGAGACATTTTCAGCATATAGAGCTGCTCTCTTTTCTAAAGTCTGGAAGGTATAACTTTAACCAAGATAAGCTTCTAGTCAATGAGAAATAGGAAACTAGCAGGTATTCTGAGCCAGAATTACTCAAAAATGCCATTTTCTTAAAAAAAGAATAAATCCCTCCTGGTATCTGAAATTTTGAGTGCATTAGTGCTGTTTTCCAGGGTCACGTCATATGGATATCACAGCTTAGGCTCTGTGGAGACAGGAGAGTGACAAATTCTGCTCCTCACTTCTCTCTTAAACTTTAACTTCCTTTTGCCAAACTCCAAATGGCCAGTTTGTTTCATTCTGTTCAGCCTAAAAATTAGATTTCAAAAGAGATGCAGAAGCTAGGGCAAGTCTGGTTTATGCCGGTACTACATCCAAGGGTCGATGGTAGAATAATGTGCCTGTTTTTAGGAGACAGAATTGATCTAAATGGGGATGCAAAGTGAGAATGGTTTATGGTTTGGCCACCGGCTGATAGCCTTCAAGCCCTGGCCTTAAACCTCTGTTCATTTGTTAGCAGACTTCAGGTCAACTCATTTCACCTGCATTGGATTTGTATTTCCAGTTTCCCAAAATGGAAATAACAAACTGTATTGTTTATAATGTCACAACTGCACTCTGCTTATTCTTCTATTCATTAAAATCAGATAATTTACACATGCAATTTCACTTATTTCAGTCTCTACAGAAGTGGCAAAGTTTTATTAGAACCACCTATTGGTGGGTACATTTGAGGGATAAGTAATTACATGAATTATCTTGGATTAGTGTTTTTTAATGGACAGTACCCTAGATTGCAAAAGTCTTTTGGCGTAAGGGGTACACATTTGCCATGCTGTTCAAATTTATATAGTAACTCTGGCTTCCTGGTTAACAAACAATTATTTGCTTTAAAGATTACTGAATTACAAAAAAAATTTCTCAGGACCCTATTCCATCTGTTTTGCTGGACCCTTTCAGTTTTCTCTCCAGACATACTTTTGATAGATAAACTGATAATTTCTTCCTTTTCAGAAGTTTTAATTCTTCTTGATCATCTCTCGAATTGCAGTATAAGCACAGCAAATGCAAGCATTTTATCTAAAGTTCATTCTGTGGAACTAGATATTCCTCATCCTCATGATGAGCATTTAAAACTATTAAGAACTGTGAGACATTTCTGTTTCAGATGAAAACACTTTAGATGGTTTACATTGCTAAATGCATAAGTAGGCATTGAGGTGAAATAGGCTTTTTGATACCCATAATTTAATATAGAATATGACAATATTATAACTCTTATTTTTCTTTAAGAGAAAGTAGGATATGGAAGGGTTTCAATAATTACAGAGGCAATAGAAATTCCTTTAGGTAAATGTTTTAAAAGACTACAAAAAAAGCTCTGATTCAGAAGACTCTTAGAGTAGGCACCCATTGAAATCATGATATTTCCCATTAGGTCAGTGCACTGATAGAGTGTGCACTGAGATATGCTGTGATATAATGCAGATTGAGGGTGGAAACACTACCAACTCCAGGTATTTAGAAAACATTAGATTCTTAGTCTCAGTTTAACTAAATTTAAGGGATTATGTCATTCTCTGGTTATTATTTGGCTTCAATACTAAGGCACATGTGTTGCTTTTAGTGTCACTTCATTAAACAAGAGCAGCCCCAACTTAATATAAAGGTACTAATAACTACTTTTGGTGGTTGTTACAATACTGAAATGAGAGAGCGTATGTGAAAACACCTTCTATACATAAATGCACCATTCCAATGCAGGGATTGTTATTTTTATAATCCTTAGATATGATGCAACCCTGACAAACCCCGTCAGTAGGGAATATGTATTAATAAAACATAGTTCTAGAGATAAAGAGGCAAACCTTATTTTTGCCTTAGAGAATTTCTCTGGCAGGTGGCTGCTCACCTAGATTTATCTTCCCACAAGTTAAAATCCTAAACATCACAGAGATAAAAACAAAGCTATTATTTCTTAAATGAGCATTCACTGGCTATTAAATTACAATAACTACAATAAAAATTCACAAGCAAATGCACCAATCCTTGCATGAATTTCAAGAAAATCTTCTTTTTTCACCTCTATGCTCATTAACAGTCTCCCATTTGTTTTATACAATTTGAGACTTTCTCTTACTTTAGTATCGATTTATTCCCATTTGTCAACTTTTCTTATTGATATGTGGATCTAGCAGAATCCTTCTTAAGATGATAGGAATTGATTAAAATTGAAGTATGAAATCCCTCATGATGAGGGTTAGCTTTCTATTTCTATAGTAATCTAATAGTAATAAAACTTAATTGCTGGGCGGGCCATGTTGGCTTAACAGGCAGAATTCTCGCCTGCCATGTCGGAGACCTGGGTTTGATTCCCTGTGCCTGCCCATGCAAAAAAAAAAAAAAAAAAAAAAAAACTTAATTGCTAAGCTTGTGTATGTTCTAGCTCATAGCACAAGTCTCCAGCCCACTGTTCTAAGTGTAAGTTTCAGCCTAATTTTTCATTCTATAGAATCTGGATTGTAAATGAGACCTGTGGTCATTCCTTTCTCCAATTTCTAGTAGCAGGTACTATTTTCATTCTTTTATTTTTATTTTTCTGTATATTCTTTAAACCCTTAACCTCTGATTCCAATTTGTCAATTATTACAGTTGAACCATGCAGATTTAATTATTAAAAAGCATACTAATCCTATAAGTTAATTAAATGAACTTTTTGTTAAAAAATGTCTCCATGTAAGAACGTAAAAGTATGGCCCTGCTCCCCAGTTTAAACCATCTGAGTTCAGAGACATAATTACAAGCAGAAATCATGATGTAAGTTCAATTACATGCTGAGCCCAAGCTGGGTACCTTCTTTTTTTTTTTCAAAGACAAGTAAGTACAATTAGAATATAAGTTGTCAGCTCAAAGAAACCCAAGCATATTTAGTTCTTGCTAATTAGAAAGTCATATGGGAACCCAGAGGGTCATGAACCTGCATGTCATTTACTCATTTGCCTCCCTGGACCATACCATTTTAGGTTAGAATGAGAATCTTTGCTCCTGAAAAACAGATAATTTAACATATCTCTTGTGATCACTTGTTTTTCCACTTGAGGAAAATACTTTATTGCCAGGACATACTTTGATTCAATATAAAGTAATGCAATTCTCTTCTCCCATATTGTATATATGGGGTTGGATTATGGAGCTGGGGAAGGAAATGGAGGAGAACATGAAAACCTCTTGAAATGACAGAGTAATTAGTTTCTCTATTTGAAAGTTCTGGTTTCATTAAACAGCAATGATAACCAGCAATAAAATGCCACTCCTGGAAGAGGGGAAAAATGTCAAATTTAATTCAGGAAAGATTTTTGCCAAAACACAGACACAGTCAATTCAGTTTTATTCTGAAGATTTATTTCATACCAGTCAAGTTCCTCAATATTAATTCTAACCTGTCTCCCAGATGCAATAAGTGTGAAGAACTTACTGTCATCTGATTTGGCAATGTCTCAGCATCTCTAAGTACTGGATACAGATGGCAGAAACAGAATATTATCCAAAATTTGTGTTAAGGAAGCTTCAGCTCAAGAAAACACACACTGCTTTAATATCGTATTTGTGTGTGTGTGTGTCTGTGTATGTATGTATGATATTTTCCTTTTGGGGCATGTATTCTTGTATATATGTCACTTCTTTCTATTAAATTGGAAGCAAAACAAACAATAAATTTCCTTCTAACCATCATAAAAGACAGGTCTTATTGCCAAATGCCATGTGAAATTATTTCATTTACCAGTAAAAGAGACATGACCTGTTCGAAAAACTATACAACAGTCCTTTGAAATTACTCTAAGAAGTTCCAGAATTAAATCAATGCATACTTGACTGTATGGAGTCAAATGACAACATGTATGTTACAATTAAAATAGTAAATAATCATTTTAATCACTCTCTGGCTTTGCTTGAGAATTGACAAAGATCTGTTGTAGAATATGGTATCAGGAGAACCAGGTACATGTATTGTACCTTTAATTCCATTCAAGATGCATCTGAATAAAAATAATTTAAACAAAAGTCAATATTCTGACTTCGATAAGGCATGTACCTCTAACTCTGCTACCTGAAGTTAATATGGTATAAACAAAATAATGGAATAACATAATTCACATACATTATATTAGTTAATAATGGTAAAGATAGCTAAAATGTGCTATCTTTAACGTTTTTAGACTGATCCCTTCTCTTGTCTCACACACATTCAATAGCAAATAAAACCAAAATTGGGAGCTTTTACTAGTGTCATACATTGCGTGACATGAGTTCTGAATGAGACATATAAAAAAGTGCTCGCACACGTGAACTACTCTGTGTTTGGAGCCACAGAAAATCCAAACCGACAAGCTGGTGCACACACGGCCTTTGACATTTCATTACAAATGTTGGTTTCTTCTTACCCCTTCGTGATGGCAGCCTCCTCTTTCCCCCTGCTCTGCCAGTGATGAGACGCTAACTGTCCTTCACCCATTGGAGGGGTGGGTCCGTCTTTGGAATTAGGTTTATTGGATTGCCTTTCAACTTCATCTCTTCAATTGGCTCAAGAAAAATTGTGATTCTGTTATTACGTAGATTTTTCTTGTTATTGGGGATGGACCAACAGTTTTATGACTTTCTACATCCTTTGCAGCAGTAGGAAGCTACCTAACTATGTAATATCCCATTGCATACACCTACAATAATTTATTTGACTATTCCACTGTTGTTGAATATTTGTGGGTTTTTTTCCTCAGTTTTTGTTTACACTTAAGAGAATCTTTATGTACCTAGCATATTTTTCTTATTCAGAATATTTTCCTTAGGATGTGTTTATTAATGCAAAATTACTTGGTTACAAGGGAAAAGGGTTAGACTGGACAATTTTTTTGTGCATGGGCAGGCGAACCCAGGTCCCCAGCGTGACAGGCAAGAACTCTGGCACTGAGTCACCGTAGCCCTAGACTGAATATTGATAGGTTTGATTAAAGTTCTACCATTGATTCCCTGTATTACTTTGGGGCAATTGACTAAACTCTGCAAGCATTTTTTGTAATACAGTTTCATGTACTGTACAATAGAAATACAGTAACAACGTTTAGCTCATAAATGAAAATAAATGAGGAAACCCACATGCCGTTTCTAGGTGTGGCTCTTTCTTAAGGTAAGCTTATGATTATCTTAAGTTATAAGAAAGCAGTGAATCGTTTTATAGATTTTGTTAAATGATTTTCAAAAAGGAGGTTCACAGATGGTTCTTCCATGCAGGAGACCCAGGTTCGATTCCCAGACCGTGCACCGCTTCCCCCCCAAAAAATGGTTTACCAGTGTGTAGTGTTACTGATAATCCACAACAACAATAAAGTCCCATCTTGATGAACACTTAATTTTTTTAATTCAGAAAATATGTTTTACTATATGTGTCTCTTATATTCATATATGTAGCGTATTGTCAAAATTACCAGGGCTATGTTGAGGATAAAAATATTGGGCTTAAATCCTGTTCAATATGGACTTGAAACATTTTCTTAATTTTCTTAACTTCTCTGATTGTAGGGATTATAAATAATATATATATATATAAAGTGCTTAGTAAATATATTCAAAATGTGGTTCTCATTCTTAAATGCACATATGAATAACCTGGTCTGGAGAGTATTAAAAAAAATTGAATTCTGGGCTGAATCCCAAACCTATTTATCAGAATCTCTGTGGGTATATCTCAAAATATGAATATTTTTTACAGTTGTTTAGATAATGCAAATGACAGCCAGGACTTATACATGCCATAGGGCATAATAATAAAAATTTATAAAGGACTTCAAAATTTTCAAATCACTTTCATAAATACAATGTTATTTGATTCTTATGAAAACTTTGAAATAGTATTGCTAATGAAAAGTCCTCCATTAAAATAGCAAGTATAAAATACACAAGCAATGACCTAACTAAGGAGTCAAATAAGGAAAAAATTCCATTCAAAATAGCAACTAAAATAATAAAGTATCTAGGAATGAACTTAATTAGGGATGTAAAGAACTTGTACACAGAGAACTATATAACATTGTTAAAAGAAATCAAAGAAGATGTAAATAGGAGGAAAGACATTCCCTCCTCATGGATAGGAAGGTTAGATGTTGTTAAGAGTTCAATTTTACCCAAATGATCTACAGATTCAATGCAGTACCAATCAAAATCCCATCAATCTATTTTGAAGACTTGGAAAAGCTAGTTACCAAGTTCTGGCACAGAGATAGACGTATTGACCAATGGAATCAAATTGAGAGTGCAGAAATAGACTACCAAATGTATAGTAAACTGATCTTCAATAAGGCCCCCAAATCGACTGAACTGTACAAAATAGTCTTTTAAATAAATGGGCATGGAAGAGCTGGATATCAGTGGCCAAAAGAAGGAAAGAGGACCGTTACTTTACACTCTATACAAAAATTAACTCAAAGTGGATCAAATACCTAAACATAAGAACCAGTATTAAAAAATTGCTAGAAGAGGAGACTTCCGGAGAAGATGGCGGCTTAGTAAGACGCGCGGATCTTAGTTTCTCCTCCAGAACAGCTACTAGGGGAGTAGAAACGATACAGAACAGCTCCCAAAGCCACGACAGAGATAAAAAAGACAGTGTACCCCATCCTGGAATGGCTGGCTGGCTGAGAGAACCCGCTCTGGTGAGATCGCCGAGGGGGGCGGGCTTCACCAGGCAGGGCGGCAAGTGGCCGGAGTCACTCCCTTCCCCCTTCCCGGGCCGGCTGGGAGAATTGGACAGGTGGTCCCCTCAAATCGCGGCAGCTGGCGCCCACACCACGCGCAGCCCTCCGGACCAACTGAGAGAATTGGATCGGAAATCCCCAGGCCGCGGAGAACGGTGACGGGTGGGGGGGGCCCTTCCAAACCCGTGAGTCCCCGGGAACGGTGCACACTCCCGGGCGGGCCGCTGCGGCTGGCGCCCTCCCGCCACGCTTGTAACCCCGGGCCGACTAGGAAATTCGGACGAGCGCTTTCCCGGGCTGCGGCGGACAGCGACCCTCCCCGCGTTCGGACCCCGGGCTGGCTGGCACTCTTCCAAGCCGCTTCGGCTAGCGAAACTCCCGGACGGCGAGAGTTTTCCAAAGTTAAAGGACCCAGAGCACATTTTACTGGTGGGACCCGCAGACAAACGTGTGCCACGAGTGCCACCTACTGGGCAGGATAAGAAAAACAGAACCCAGAGATTTCACAGAAAAATCTTCAAAACTTTTGGATCCAACACCCAGGGAAATCTGTCTAAATGCGCAGACGCCAGCAGAAGATAACGGATCACACTCAAAAAATTCAAAATATGGCCCAGTCAAAGGAACAAACCAATAGTTCAAATGAGATACAGGAGCTGAGACAACTAATGCTGAATATACGAACAGAAATGGAAAACCTCTTCAAAAACGAAATCGATAAATTGAGGGAGGAAATGAAGAAGACATGGGCTGAACATAAAGAAGAAATAGAAAAACTGAAAAAACAAATCACAGAACTTATGGAAGTGAAGGACAAAGTAGAAAAGATGGAAAAAACAATGGATACCTACAATGATAGATTCAAAGAGACAGAAGATAGAATTAGTGATTTGGAGGATGGAACATCTGAATTCCAAAAAGAAACAGAAACCATCAGGAAAAGAATGGAAAAATTTGAACAGGGTATCAGGGAACTCAAGGACAATATGAAGTGCACAAATATACATGTTGTGGGTGTCCCAGAAGGAGAAGAGAAGGGAAAAGGAGGAGAAAAACTAATGGAAGAAATTTTCACTGAAAATTTCCCAACTCTTATGAAAGACCTGAAATTACAGATTCAAGAAGTGCAGCACACCCCAAAGAGAATAGACCCAAATAGGCGTTCTCCAAGACACTTACTAGTTAGAATGTCAGGGGTCAAAGAGAAAGAGAGGATCTTGAAAGCAGTAAGAGAAAAACAATCCATCGCATACAAGGGAAACCCAATAAGACTATGTGTAGATTTCTCAGCAGAAACCATGGAGGCGAGAAGACGGTGGGATGATATATTTAAATTACTAAAAGAGAAAAACTGCCAACCAAGACTTCTATATCCAGCAACACTGTCCTTCAAAAATGAGGGAGAAATTAAAACATTCTCAGACAAAAACTCACTGAGAGAATTTGTGACCAAGCGACCAGCTCTGCAAGAAACACTAAAGGGAGCACTAGAGTCAGAAACGAAAAGACAGAAGAGAGAGGTATGGAGAAGAGTGTAGAAAGAAGGAAAGTCAGATATGATATATATAATACAAAAGGCAAAATGTTAGAGGAAAATATTATCCAAACAGTAATAACACTAAATGTTAATGGACTGAATTCCCCAATCAAAAGACATAGACTGGCAGAATGGATTAAAAAACAGTAGCCTTCTATATGCTGTCTACAGGAAACACATCTTAGACCTAAAGATAAACATAGGTTGAAAGTGAAAGGTTGGGAAAAGATATTTCATGCAAATAACAACCAGAAAAGAGCAGCAGTGGCTATACTAATATCCAACAAGTTAGACTTCAAATGTAAAACAGTTAAAAGAGACAAAGAAGGACACTATATACTAATAAAAGGAACAATTAAACAAGAAGACATAACAATCATAAATATTTATGCACCGAACCAGAATGCCCCAAAATACATGAGGAATACACTGCAAACACTGAAAAGGGAAATAGACACAAATACCATAATAATTGGAGACTTCAATTCCCCACTCTCATCAATGGACAGAACATCTAGACAGAGGATCAATAAAGAAATAGAGAATCTGAATATTACTATAAATGAGCTAGACTTAACAGACATTTACAGGACATTACTCCCACAACAGCAGGATACACCTTTTTCTCAAGTGCTCATGGATCATTCTCAAAGATAGACCATATGCTGGGTCAAAAAACAAGTCTTAACAAATTTAAAAAGATTGAAATCATACACAACACTTTCTCGGATCATAAAGGAATGAAATTGGAAATCAATAATAGGTGGACTGCCAGAAAATTCACAAATACGTGGAGGCTCAACAACACACTCTTAAACAACGAGTGGGTCAAAGAAGAAATTGCAAGAGAAATTAGTAAATACCTCGAGGCAAATGAAAAAGAAAACACAACATATCAAAACTTATGGGATGCAGCAAAGGCTGTGCTAAGAGGGAAATTTATTTCCCTAAATGCCTATATCAGAAAAGAAGAAGGCAAAAATGCAGGAATTAACTGTCCACTTGGAAGAACTGGAGAAAGAACAGCAAACTAATCCCAAAGCAAGCAAAAGGAAAGAAATAATAAAGATCAGAGCAGAAATAAATGAAATTGAAAACATGAAAAAAATAGAGAAAATCAATAAGAACAGAAGTTGGTTCTATGAGAAAATCAATAAGATTGATGGGCCCTTAGCAAGACTGACAAAAAGAAGAAGAGAGAGGATGCAAATAAATAAGATCAGAAATGGAAGAGGAGACATAACCACTGACCTCACAGAAATAAAGGAGGTAATAACAGGATACTATGAACAACTTTATGCTAATAAATACAACAATTTAGAGGAAATGGACGGGTTCCTGGAAAGACATGAACAACCAACTTTGACTCAAGAAGAAATAGATAACCTCAACAAACCAATCACAAGTAAAGAAATTGAATTAGTCATTAAAGCGTCCTAAAAAGAAAAGTCCAGGACCAGATGGCTTCACATGTGAATTCTATCAAACATTCCAGAAAGAATTAGTACCTACTCTCCTCAAACTCTTCAAAAAAAATCGAAGCGGAGGGAAAACTACCTAATTCATTCTATGAAGCCAACATCACCCTCATACCAAAACCAGGCGAAGATATTACAAAAAAAGAAAACTACAGACCAATCTCTCTAATGAATATAGATGCAAAAATCCTCAATAAAATTCTAGCAAATCGTATCCAACAACACATTAAAAGAATTATACATCATGACCAAGTAGGATTCATCCCAGGTATGCAAGGATGGTTCAACATAAGAAAATCAATTAATGTAATACACCATATCAACAAATCAAAGCAGAAACATCACATGATCATCTCAATTGATGCAGAGAAGGCATTTGACAAGATTCAACATCCTTTCCTGTTGAAAACACTTAGAAGATAGGAATACAAGGGAACTTCTTTAAAATGATAGAGGGAATATATGAAAAACCCACAGCTAATATCATCCTCAATGGGGAAAAATTGAAAACTTTCCCCCTAAGATCAGGAACAAGACAAGGATGTCCACTATCACCACTATTATTCAACATTGTGCTGGAGGTTCTAGCCAGAGCAATTAGACAAGAAAAAGAAATACAAAGCATCAAAATTGGAAAGGAAGAAGTAAAACTATCACTGTTTGCAGACGATATGATACTATACGTCGAAAACCCGGAAAAATCCACAACAAAACTACTAGAGCTAATAAATGAGTACAGCAAAGTAGCAGGCTACAAGATCAACATTCAAAAATCTGTAGCATTTCTATACACTAGCAATGAACAAGCTGAGGGAGAAATCAAGAAATGAATCCCATTTACAATTGCAACTAAAAGAATAAAATACCTAGGAATAAATTTAATAAAGAGACAAAAAACCTATATAAAGAAAACTACAAAAAACTGTTAAAAGAAATCACAGAAGACCTAAATAGATGGAAGGGCATACTGTGTTCATGGATTGGAAGACTAAATATAGTTAAGATGTCAATCCTACCTAAATTGATTTACAGATTCAATGCAATACCAATCAAAATCCCAACAACTTATTTTTCAGAAATAGAAAAACCAATAAGCAAATTTATCTGGAAGGGTAGGGTGCCCCGAATTGCTAAAAACATCTTGAGGAAAAAAAACGAAGCTGGAGGTCTCACGCTGCCTGACTTTAAGGCATATTATGAAGCCACAGTGGTCAAAACAGCATGGTATTGGCATAAAGATAGATATATTGACCAATTGAATCGAATAGAGTGCTCAGATATAGACCCTCTCATCTATGGACATTTGATCTTTGATAAGGCAGTCAAGCCAACTCACCCCGGACAGAACAGTCTCTTCAATAAATGGTGCCTAGAGAACTGGATATCCATATGCAAAAGAATGAAAGAAGACCCATCTCTCACACCCTATACAAAAGTTAACTCAAAATGGATCAAAGATCTAAACATTAGGTCTAAGACCATAAAACAGTTAGAGGAAAATGTTGGGAGATATCTTATGGATCTTACAACTGGAGGTGGTTTTATGGACCTTAAACCTAAAGCAAGAACACTGAAGAAGGAAATAAATAAATGGGAGCTCCTCAAAATTAAACACTTTTGTGCATCAAAGAACTTCATCAAGAAAGTAGAAAGACAGCCTACACAATGGGAGACAATATTTGGAAATGACATATCAGATAAAGGTCTAGTATCCAGAATTTATAAAGAGATTGTTCAAAATGGGAGACAATATTTGGAAATGACATATCAGATAAAGGTCTAGTATCCAGAATTTTTAAAGAGATTGTTCAACTGAACAACAAAAAGACAGCCAACCCAATTACAAAATGGGAAAAAGACTTGAATAGACACCTATCAGAAGAGGAAATACAAATGGCCAAAAGGCACATGAAGAGATGCTCAATGTCCCTGGCCATTAGAGAAATGCAAATCAAAACCACAATGAGATATCATCTCACACCCACCAGAATGGCCATTATCAACAAAACAGAAAATGACAAGTGCTGGAGAGGATGCGGAGAAAGAAGCACACTTATCCACTGTTGGTGGGAATGTCAAATGGTGCAACCACTGTGGAAGGCATTTTGGTGGTTCCTCAAAAAGCTGAATATAGAATTGCCATACGACCCAGCAATACCATTGCTGGGAATCTACTCAAAGGACTTAAGGGCAAAGACACAAACGGACATTTGCACACCAATGTTTATAGCAGCGTTATTTACAATTGCAAAGAGATGGAAACAGCCAAAATCTCCATCAACAGAAGAGTGGCTAAACAAACTGTGGTATATACATACAATGGAATATTATGCAGCTTTAAGACAGGATAAACTTATGAAGCATGTAATAACATGGATGGATCTAGAGAACATTATGCTGAGTGAGTCTAGCCAAAAACTAAAGGACAAATACTGTATGGTCCCACTGAAGTGAACGGACATTTGAGAATAAAGTTGGAATATGTCATTGGTAACAGAGTCCAGCAGGAGGAGGAAACAGGGTAAAATGATGGGCAATTGGAGCAGAAGGGATACAGACTGTGCAACAGGACTAGATACAAAAACTCAAAAATGGACAGCACAATAATACCTAATTGTAAAGTAATCATGTTAAAACACTGAATGAAGCTGCATCTGAGCTATAGGTTTTTGTTTTGCTTTGTTTTGTTTTGTTTTGTTTTTACTATTATTACTTTTATTTTTTTCTCTATATTAACATTCTATATCTTTTTCGGTTGATTGCTAATTCTTCTAAACCGATGCAAATGTACTAAGAAATGATGATCATGCATATATGTGATGATGTTAAGAATTACTGATTGCATATGTAGAATGGTATGATTTCTAAATGTTGGGTTAATTTCATTTTTTACGTTAATTAAAAAAAAAAGAGAAGGGGTAATTGGAGCTGAAGGGATACAGACTGTGCAACAGGACTGGATATAAAAACTCAGAAATGGACAGCACAATACTACCTAATTGTAATGCAATTATGTTAAAACATTGAATGAAGCTGCATGTGAGGTATAGGTTTTTTTCTCTCTCTATTATCGTTTTAATTCTTTTTCTGTTGTCTTTTTATTTCTTTTTCTAAATCGATGCAAATGTACTAATAAATGATGAATATGCAACTATATGATGATATTAAGAATTAATGATTGTACATGTAGAATGGAATGATTTCTAAATGTTTTGTTAATTTTTTTTAATTAATAAAAAAAAAAAGTTACTAGAAGAAAATGTAGGGAAACATCTCCAAGAGCTGGTAATAGGAGGCAGCTTCCTAAGCTTTACACCCAAAGTGCAAGCAACAAAAGAAAAAAAATAGATAAATGGAAATTCCTCAAAATCAAATGCTTTTGAGCCTCAAAAGACTTTATCAAAAAGGTGAAGAGGAGGATGGGGGCAAGATGGCAGCTTAGTGAGGTGTGAAATTTAGTTCATCCCTCAGAACAGCTAGTAAATAGCCAGGAATAGTACAGAACAACTGCTGGGGCCACATCAGTGACCCAACACACAGCATACACCAATCTGGACAAGCTGGATCAGCTGAGACCCCATGCAGAGCTATAAATCTCCCTAGCTGTTGAGGCTGGCACCCCTCCCCCACAAGCACTGCAACCTGGTTCCCTGAGGGGAAAGGAAACAGACTTCCCCAGCAACAAGGGCTTAGCTCAGCCAAGGTCCACTTGAAGAATTAACAAATTCTAACTACTGAAAATAGACCCTCAGCTCAGACAAACCCGGAATAAGCATTAAAGGTACTAGGAGTCTTTGCCACAGCTGAGAGGGGGTGGGGCTGATGGAAAAAACAAAAAACAAAAACAACAACAACAACCCTGGGGCTTTTTTAGTCAAACAGCACAAAATACTGCAAAAGGGCTGGACCCAGGTTTCTGGGAAGATGTTGGAATAGAGGGTTCCAGGAAGATGGCCGAATAGGATTGTTTGGGCTTACCCCTGCTTCAAGGAACAGCTAGAAAAGGGTGGGAGGTTATTATGGAGATAGCAATTCCAGGGTGTAAGTGAACCAGGAGGGTCTTCTGCACCACGTAGGGAGGCCCTGGTTGGGAAAACTAAATAACTGAGATGGAGGGAACTGGAGACTGTCCTGCTGGTACAAACAGCCTACTGTGCTCCTTTCCAAGTGGAACCCTGGAGCCCTAAGGAATGAATGGACAGGGAGACTGGGAATGGGAATGCTCTACCTCTGTGTCCCCCATGCTGCACACTGCTCCTGTACTTCAAGGTCTGTCTGGCCTGTACCACATACCCGGGGCCTCTGCACCACACCTCTACAACCCTGGAACCTGCACCCCATACCCAAAGGCACTAGCGTAGTGCCCCCAACTCATGCATGTACTTGCACTGCAACACATCATTGCATTGTTGTGCCCCACCCCACACACCACATCCTGCTTGACATCCATCTTGCAAACAGAAAGCTTTAGACTACTGAAGGAAATCAACTTACAAAGTAAAGCAACCAAGATATTTACATAAGATCACTAAGCATATCAAGATGCAGACATATATAGCCCAGCCTAATGGCCAAATTAAAACACTGGAGGAGGCACAGACTCTGGAATAACTAATCAAAGAGGTCCAAATAAAATAAATGGGATGGCTAATGACATAAAGGAGATCAAGAAGACATCAGAAGAACATAAAGAGGAATTCGAAAGAATAAATAGAAAAATAGCAGATATCACAGAGATTAAAGATGCTGTAGACCAAATCAAAAAATATGCTAGAGAACACACAACAGCAGATTAAGAGGCAGAAGAAAGAATAAGTGAACTAGAGGACATGACAACTGATTTCAAACACTCAAAACAACAAATGGCAAAAAAGATGGAGAAATTTTTATTAGATCTCAGGGAAATGATGAACAAAACAAACAGCACAAATATAAGAATCATTGGTTTCACAGAAGGAAAAGAGAAGAGTAAAGGGCTAGGAAGATTAGCTGAAGATATAATGGGGGAAAACTTCCCAAACCTTATTAAGGGCATAAATATGCAGATCAAAGAAGCCCAACAAACTCCAAATAGAATAAATCCAAGTAGACCTTCCCCAAGACACATATGAATCAGTCTGTCAAATGTTGAAGAGAAGGAGAAAATCCTGAAAATGGCAAGAGAAAATCAGTCTACTACATATAAGGGAAACCACATAAGACCGAGTTCAGACTACTCAACTGGCACTATGGAGTCAAGAGGGCAGTGGTATGATCTATTTAAGATCCTGAAAGAGAAAGACTTCCAGCCAAGAATTCTGTACCCAGCCAAATTGTCCTTCAAAACTGAGGGAGAGATTAAAAAAGAAAGCAGATTAAACTATACTAATATCAGACAAAATAGACTTTAAATATAAACACATCATAAGAATCAAAGGACTATAAATTAATAAAAGGAAAATCACTTAGAAGAAATAACAATCATAAATGTCTATACTCCCAATCAAGGAGCTGCAAAGTATGTACAACACACATTGGCAAAACTGAAGGGAAATATAGACATTTCAACAATAATAGTAGGAGATGTCAAAATACCACTCTCCTCTATAGATAGATACAACAAAGTTATTTGAGCTAATATACAAATTCAGTGAGGTGGCAGGATATAAAATTAATGTACAAAGATCAATAATGTTTCTATAAACAAGATCTAACAACTCAGGGAAAGGGAAAAATTCCATTGAAAATAGCAGCTAAGAATCAAGTACTTAGGAATGAACTTAACTAGGGATGTAAGGGCTATACACAGAAAACTACATAACGTTGTTGAAAGAAATCAAAGAAGATGTAAATAGGTGGAAAGACATTCCCTGCTCATGGATAGGAAGGCTAAATATAGTTAAAATGCCAATTCTACCCAAATTGATCTAAAGATTCAATGCAGTACTAATCAAAATTCCAGTGACCTACTTTGAAAATTTGGAAAAGCTAGTGTTCTAGTTTGCTAGCTGCCAGAATGCAACACACCAGAGACGGATTGGCTTTTAATAAAAGGGGATTTATTTTGTTAGTTCTTCAGAGGAAAGGCAGCTAACTTTCCACTGAGGTTCTTTCTTACGTGGAAGGCACAGGATAGTCTCTGCTAGTCTTCTCTCCAGGCCCCTGGGTTCCAACAACTTTCCCCAGGGTGACTTCTTTCTGCATCTCGAAAGGCCTTGGCTGAGCTGTGAGTGCTGAGATGAGGAATGCCGAGCTGCTTAGGCTGTGCTACGTTGTGCTCTCTCATTTAAGCACCAGCCAATTAAATCAAACATCACTCATTGCAACATACACGCCTCCTAGCTGACTGCAGATGTAACTGGCAACAGATGAGGTTCACGTACTGTTGGCTTATGTCCGCAGCAACAAGACTAGGTATGCTCACCTGGCAAAGTTGACAACTGAATCTAACTAACACAGCTAGTTGCCAAATTCATCAGAAAGCATTCTAAAAAAGAAGAAGGAAGTGGGAGGATTAACACTCCCTGACATTAAAACCTATGATAAAGCTAAGTGGTCAAAACAGCATTGTACTGGCACAAAGATAGAAGTATTGACCAATGGGATCGAATTGAGAATGCAGAAATAGACCACCAAATCTATGGTTAACTGATCTTTGACAAGGCCCCCAAACCCGCTGAACTGGGACAAAACAGTCTTTCCATTAAATGGGCATGGAAGAACTGAATATCAATAGCCAGAAGAATGGGAAAGGACCCTTCCTTTATACTTTATACAAACATTAACTCAAAGTAGATCAAAAACGTAAATAAAAGATCTAGTATCATAAGTATCTACAAGAAAATGTAGGGAAACATCTTTAAGACATAGCAATAAGAGGAGCTTCTTAAATTTATACCCAAAGCATAAGCAACAAAAGAAAAAAAATAGATAACTGGAAAACTTAAAATCAAATGCTTTTGTGCCTCAAAAGACTTTACCAAAAAGGTGAAGAGGCAGCCAACTCAATGGGAGAAAATATTTGGAAATCACACATCAAACAAAAGTTTGATATCCTATATACATAAAGAAACCATATAACTCAACAGCAAAAGAAAAAACAACCCAATTATAAAACGGGCTAAAGATATGTATAGGCATTTTTCTGAAGAACAGATTCAGATGTCACAAAAGCACGTGAAAAGACACTCATTTTCATTAGCTCTAAGTGAAACGCAGATCAAGACTACAATGAGATAGCACCTCACACCTCTAAGAATGGTTGCTATTGAATGAACAGGAAACTATAAATGTTGGAGAGCATGTGGAGAAATTGGGACACTTATCCACTGCTTATGGGAACATATAGTGTCATTAACAAAATGTGAATTAACAAAATGTGGTGGGATATTATGGTAACAATAAGACAAAATGACATATTGAAGCACATGACAAGATGGATGAGCCCAGAGAACATAAGGCTGAGTGAAATAAACCAGACACAAAAAGATAGATACTGTATGACAACACTTTTATGACTATGGTAAATGTCGCTGAAGGATACACTGACTGAGAAGTAGATTGATAAATGATAGTTTACACATATGATCAAATATCATGCTGCTACAAAAAGGAATGAAATTTTGAGGCATGCACCATTGTGAATGAACCTGTGGGATATTTGATGAGGCAAAATAAGCCAGATATTTGATGAGGCAAAATAAGCCATAAAATAAGAGCAATTATTGTATGATTTCATTTAGAAAATGCTTATAAGAAAATAAGGGCCTAGATTGTAAGTTCTTGTAGCCATCACATTTTGTCCAGAGTGGTAATTATTATTTCAGAATTTTTAGAGACTATTCTACATATGTATAATCTGCCATTCACAGATAAAAACGAAGGTGACCAGGTCAGGATTAAGGTAATTCAGAATACAGGGGTGAGGAAGAAATTGTGTATATTTTAGAACCTCATCTACTCTTTGAGACCAAAGGAAGAAAGGTTTATTTTGTCCAGAACCTAAAGTTTCTACAGTACATAATCTAACTCAACCTGTCTAGATAGTTCATTTAAACAATCAACAGGCAGGGAGCATGGAAGAAAAATGAGGGTCTTTAATCCTATGTAGCATAATATAATGCCTGGATATATCCCAGAATATATAAAGCAGATAATCAAAAAGTATTGGCAAAGTTCCTTAAGGGATGGGAGAAAAAATATAAAACTATTAAGCTTTACCACCAGGGAACCCCCTGAGACTGTGTCAAACATTAGGGACACACAAATCAATAGGCCAAGCCCTTGATCTTGAAGTTTTCTCTTGTGAAGTTTATGTAGGTAGTAGAGAAGCTTGACATACCTATATGTATGCCTAAGAGTTACTTCTGGAGGACCTCTTTTGTTGCTCAGATGTGGCCTTACTCTCTCTAAGCCCAACTCTGCAAGTGAAATCATTGCCCTCCCCGCTATGTGGGACATGACATCCAGGGGTGAAAGTCTCCCTGGCAGCGTGGGAGATGACTCCCAGGGATGATTCTGGCCCTGGCACATGGGATCAACAATACCATCCTGACCAAAAGGGGGAAAAGAAGCGTAACTAAAAAAGTATCAGTGGCAGAGAGAGTTCAAATAGAGTCGAGAGGCTCTATTTGAAGGTTGCA
This sequence comes from Tamandua tetradactyla, assembly GCF_023851605.1. Classification (NCBI taxonomy): domain Eukaryota; kingdom Metazoa; phylum Chordata; class Mammalia; order Pilosa; family Myrmecophagidae; genus Tamandua; species Tamandua tetradactyla. The sequence continues at coordinate 127,326,834 of NC_135327.1, read as the reverse complement.
CTTATGCAAGCTTCAGTTAGACATTGCTACCTATCATAACCTGCCAAACCCTAACCAGGACCATTCCAGCCAATCCTAAAGAACACCCAGAGCAATATATAAAATTCCACAATGGTTCCATGCACTAATGTAACTTTCCAGAAATCTACAACCTCCAGATGGGTCCCTGGACCAGATAAATCCTGAAACCAAGATGCCTAGTCTCTCCAGAACATCAGATAGTTCCATCTCCCTACTCCTTATTGATAGCCCTTCCAATATGAAAAATTAGAATTAGAATAGCCCAATCCCCACCCCCCCCGAAATACCCTGAATACCCCTAAAGAGTGGGATAGAAAGATTAAGGTGATGGTGGAGTTATACAGAGAAAATAGGATTTAAAAAATGAATATGACTGCTGAATCATTAAATTGATATCTCTTTTAGTCTCCAGGATCTTAGAGCAGCTAAAAGTAAAAACCTAAAATATTGGAATTGCAACCCATGCCAAACTCTGAAATATGTTCTACAACTAATTGTGGTGCTGTGCTTCGAACTCTATTACTTTTTTGTATATATGTTATTTTTTACAAAAAAGGAAATAAAAGTCAATAGCGATGATAAAAAAATATTTATGCCTTCTAGCTTCCTATCTTCTGAAGCAGCTAGAAGGAAAAATCTAAGAGGATCCTATGGTAGCCCATGACAAACTCTGGGATCTGTCCTGTAACTACCTGTTGAAGAGTGCTTTGAAAACTATTACTTTTTTCTTTCTTTACTGTGTATACATGTTACATAATACAATTAAAAAGTTTAAAAAAATAGAACAGATGGTAAAATAAATATAAAATAAATCACGAAACAACAGAAGGAAAACATACCATTGAGTCTATCCTAGAATTAATTTGAAATTAATTGATAAATTTTTAGACTAAAAACAAAAAGATTACTGGTAACACAGTCGTAATAATATCCCCTCAAAGGAAAACAATATGGCTTTAAAAGAAATAGTACATTTGAACAGAAAATAATACATCAACACCACAAACCCATTTTTAGCATAAAGAATGTAAATCTTCTGGCTGCACATTGCCAATAGGTATGAATATTTTGATCAATCTGTATGACTTCCATCCTCATCCTGTCACTGTAGCTTCTTTTCAGGTATGACAGTTTTATGAAATATGTTATATGACATAGAAAAAATGTTTACTGCTTATTTAGTTTCCTTTATATTTTAACTCAAAGGTGATATGTACTCTGTAGTATATATATATATATATATATATATATATATATATATACACACTATATATATATATACTATATAAATTACACTTATATTAACCTGAGTGAAATATAATTAAAGTGCACATATGATAGAGCTCCAATATGAAGGGTCTATTATGCTGAAGGACAAATTATAGAAAATGAATTGGATTCATTAACAAAACTAGATGCTCTTCCTCAAAACCAAGAAAATGAATGCATATGCTGGGAAGATTTATTAGATGCTATTCTTATCCTAAGATAACAGGGTACTAGAAAATGTTTTATAACATGGCATTATTAATAAATGTACATCAATTTCACTCCCTTGCTTCCAGAATTGCTTCACCCATAGTTCACTTAAGAAAAAGAAAGATGATTGTTTTACTTATTCCAATACATTTTCCACAGTGAGTCTGTATCTAAAATGTACCTTGTAAGCCTTGGGTTTGATATTTCATGCTCGCAGATTGTAGCAAGATCACTGTTTCTGACTTAGGGAAAAAATACCAACACTGATACAAGATAGTGCTTCGTGCCATGTCATCTCCAAAGACATAAATTTTCCCTTAGCAGGAGTACAAAATACTTCTTGTGATTATGGCTAAATTCTCATTTATTAAAACAAGAGCCTAGACTGACTTAGACTATCAACTATGATTATTTATTTAAGCTATATCGACAAATGTGACTAGTTTTTAACGATACTAGTACAAGCAAAAAGATTATTTTATTTTTCTTTCTCTTTCACTCTATCATAAATCCAGAGAAGGAGTAATAGTCCTTCAATAAAAGTAGTCTTAGTAAGTAAGACACTCTTGATTGAAACGAACATTTTCATGAAATGTTTAGTATAGTTCAATCATAACAATAAAATCTAAAGCGTTCATAGAGTTGTTTCCCCCCCAGAGTGTGACATCCATTTGATGTAAAAAATTTGATGAATTAACTTAAATATTGGAGAAAAAGCAGATAAATACACCCTCAAAATAGGTTAAATCACAATTCACATTGTCAGGAGAGATACCAGTTGTTTTTTAGAATTATAACTTCTAAATCTATAAATATGCTATCTGAGTATGTGCACTAATCAAACAGGCTGTCTGTATTTTTAAAACATAGATTTGATCATTTATACTTGAAACTTTCCCATCAGTATCAAGCAAAACTTTGCTAGTCAGAAGTCTCATCTTTAGGAATAACTGAGTGCAGCTTTTATTTTCCTTTCTAATGTCTGACTACTTTATGATATGTGCTTCCCCTGGAAATCTCCTCATTACCTCATGGAAGTCTGCCTGAGAAACATGAAATGGCTAACTCAATTCACCTTCAGTAAATTTCAGCGATCTGGTTGCGTTCAGAAAAGCAACGTAATGAATCTGTCAGTGATAATGACCGTGTGCTAACTGGTCACTTTTTGTCAAAACGCTATCAAACATTCCAAAAGAGATATTGTGATTTCAGTGAATATTGCATATTAAGAGATCCTGATAATCTGTGAACTGCTGAAAGGCAGCAAAGAGGATGACTAAAATCTCGGTAGTGAATTTGTAATCTCAAGAAACTCCGCAGGACACTTTCTCTTCCCTCCAGAGACTTTAAGCCAAGGCAGAGTATTATTTATGAAAACTATTGTTTGTCCTTAGTCAATATCATGAGTACTTTAGGAGTAAATGCACAAAATGGATGCACTGCAGCCTTAACATTTCCATGTGCTAGAGACACAGACATAATTTACTTGGCAATAATAGCAAGCTATCACAACAGGGCAGAAGTACTTTCAAGGAGATTGAATCCATGCTCTGCACAATTAAGCAGTGCTACCCATCCAGTGAGAGTGCTTTATTGTGGAATCATATTTTCGTAACAACCTGGCCATTTGGTAAATTTAAATGAAAGGTTTAGTGGGTACAACGGTGAGTGACCTAACTAATGAGATATTAAATCAAAGAAAGAAAAAAAGAAAGAAAGAAAGGGTAACTTATTTAAACATAAACCACAATCCTAATAAGACAAAGAGACTATATAGGGTTAGACTAATCCACAGTGAGATTTCAACTTATAAAAACGGAAAAATAATCTACAAGATGCCCACAATAAAAGCAGCCTGCTTGGTTTTTAATATTGCAGCAGCTTTGATATGGCTTCAAAATAAAAACACAATATTAAGTTTTTAAATGTATTGTTCCAATATAATTACAGCAAAAAAAATACAAATTGAAAATATCCAGTAGCAATGGCTGAAATATTATCATTAGTCCAAGTACGAAAAACATGCTATAACATTAGCATAGTCCAGCATTACAAGATTATAATAAAAGTTCTTTCCCCCCCAAAAAAGTGTCCTAGAAATATTGTTTTCAAATTAAAGGGTAGAAGGAATGGAGGAAAGGCATTAATGCATTTTTGAATGCCTGCTGTGTGTCAGGGTACTATATTTTATCTCCTTTAAAATCAAGATAATTCTGCAAGGTAGAAATTGATCTCAGATTCAGAGAAGTTGTCTGACTCTGTTACTAAGTGGCAGAAGTGGAATTTGTCTTGCAAACATGTTTTCCCCATATAGAGTGACTGTTATAAATGGCACTGACATCCAACCAGTTACCAAATGTAATATAAAACCTAATTATATTAATATGGAAAGTGTTTAGCCTGTACCTTATGATTATGAAAGTGTTTATGCTATACCTAGCATAATTTTTATGATTACGATGAACACCATATTAGAATCTCCTTCATAAGCAAATAGTACTGTTTCTGTTCATAGTATCCACATGGCATCTCTCCTTGAAGTTCTTCTCTTCAGCTCTCCATGGTTAAGCTTTAAGTCAAACTCCCGTTCTCTTGTCTGGATTATTATCATATTGTCCAAAGTGATTTCTTACCTCTAGTTTTGCCTTCTCTTTCCAAGGCTATTTTTCATCCACCATATTACTGCCCCTGTGACCTTTCTAAAATGGAAATTATGTTATAATCCACTGCGTAAGACCCCTTAATAATTCCCAACAGAAAAGATAAAACTCTTCACTGGTGTAAATGGTCTTCCGCAACCTGTTCTATGTTTACCATTTAAACATTATCTTTCTTCACTTTCACTTCCCAGTGAGAAAGTTCAAACTCTAATGTAGCATAAGTGGTTCTGTGCAATCTTTCCTGTGTTTACCTATTAAACATTATTTATCACCACTGCCATTCAGCCCCTATTCTAGGACACTAAGGTCAAGCTTTCAGTTTCCCAAATCACCCATAACATTTCATATTTCACACAGATCTCTTTGCCAAGAACTCAGGCAGACTGTCTCCCTGGAACTTACACCTCTTCCTTTCAAATTTCATTATATACTTAACTTTGTCAGCAGTTTTTTTTTGGTTGTCCTCATGTAGAACTAACTACCCTATTATTTGCACCCACAATAAACTCTGCATACTTGTGTTAGAAACCTATACTACTCTCTCTCTCTCTCTTTCTCTCTCACACACACACGTTTATAGATGTCTTTTGATGGTGGGAATCTTTGTTTCAACAGAACCTGGCACATACCACAGGGCCTGGCACTAAAAAAATCAAAGTAAAAACGTATTTGTGGAAGCCCATTTTCTGTTACACTGAAAATGCTGTCTGGATTATTCTCCAATCTCTAAGAATATAATTGGTAACTCTCTGGAATACAGCTAAATACAAAAGGATCTGACAGTTTTAAACAAGTAGATTTTCCCATTTAAGAAATCCAGAAATATTAAGTGTTGTCTATGGATTTCATTTTGCACAGTAGACTCAATTCCTGATTGGTACGTTTGTTATTATGTTATGGACTGGGGAATTACCAACAGGCTATATTTCTTTCATTATATTGGTTTTCAGAAAGTGTACTTCTTGTATTGAAATGGAATATAAGATGTGTATTTTTAATATTAAATTCATTCTACCCTGTACTGTTTCATATTTTTTCTCATATTAATTTTACTACCTTAATTTTATTTTATTTTTTTACCCTGGGTTACCTGAAAAATAGATCATGAACAAAAGTTAATGTGGAAAAGCTTTACTGAGAGGCTCAATTACAGGCCACAAGAGTCAGAGGGGAAAGGAAATGAAGATGGAATGAAAGAAAGCAAATACTTGAGGATTTGATACAAATATGCACACAGAATTATAGAGGAACAAAGTTGGTTGCTTGTATCAACAAATATCATCCAGAAAGGCCATGTAGATTCACCTTGTCCCAGAATAGCCCACTGGGGTAGGTGGGGAGGGGAGGAAAGAAAATAATTTCACTTGCCGGATCCCCAGTGTCTTCTGTCTCTCATTTTTAAATATTTTCCTAATGGACATGAAATTCCCTACTCCTCTGGGTTGCTTCCCCAGGCCTTCCAAGCACTTTCTGAGGAAATTGCTATATATCATATCCCAAGGCCTCCCAAGTAATTTGTGAGGAAAGCTAGATATCATATCCCAAGGCTGGGTATTTCCTCTAGCTCAAGATGAGTTGGAAAGGAACAGAGCCTCTGTGGATCCAGTTGGATGAGATGTCAGTGTTAGGGGTGTTGTGGCCCACTCCTTGGGTTTCAATAGGAACTAGACCAAATTCCAGTCCTAACCCCAAAGTAGGCTCCATAAGCATTCGTGAGAGTATCTCCTGACAGCAGAAGTGTCAGAAGAGAAAATGGCATCAGTAGTAACCAGTGCTCTGCCATGAGCAAAAGGGAAAGAAGCCTGAAGAGGCAGATGAACTGAGCCTGGTTCAGTCCATCCCGAGTGCCACTCAGATCTGTTTGCAACCTCTTGTGATATCCAGGTCTCAGAGGAGAACAGGGTGACAGTATATCTTCTCTAACCAGAGACGTGCAGATCCTATCAGCTTTAATAAGCAAAGCTATAGTCTGCAATGCTGCAGCTAGCCCAGGGCCAAGACCGATGCTTCTTATTCCCTTCTTTTCCACCACGCATTCGAGATTTCCCTCACTTTTTTGCCATCACTTTCTCTCATCTGGATTGCTTGCTTTCTGGAGTGATCTAGACCTTAAATTAGAACTTTAAAGGGCATGGTTTCTTAGTTACACAGATACCTATTCACAGTTTTCAGTAATTATGGAAGCAACAAAGACATCTTTATGAATCACCTGGGTTCCAGATGCACTCTTCTCTTCTCCCATTGTGTAGTTGTAACTGTAGTTTTCTGTGGCCATCAAGGGTCCTAATCCAGTGGTGTAACTTCATTTTTTGCTGCAGATCTTCTAGCATGTGGAGTCAAAAGAAATCAGGCAGCACAACCTTGTGAGCATAATTGACAACACTCCAACGTTGTAGAAGGGCCCCATGCAATCAATCTGCCACCCGTATCTGCCTGATTTCATTGAGATTATGCTAAATCAGCAGTGCGCTATCAGTTTCTGTTGCTGGAAGACTAGGTATTCATCAGTGGCAGTAGCTAGGTCAGTGCAGGTAGGGGAGCTTCATATTTTCTGGGTCCATTTATAGCTTCTGACTCTGCCACTATGGTCATTCTGTTCATAGATCCATAATATTAGCACTAAAGTAGTCAAGGAGCAACTTCCCCAAACTGTTCATTCTGTTTCTTTGGTTTCAAGATTTAACAGTTAGCTAAATGTTGAGATTGTGGTGATGGGCAGTTATATAGATTAATGGAAGAGAATAGAAAACCCACACAAATATGCCAAGTTTTGACAAAGGTGTAAAACTAATTCAATGAAGGAAGACAGCCTTTTCAACAAAGAAAAGTGGAGAAATTGGACATCCAGGGACTAACAAATGAATCATAACCTAGATCTCATACCTTATAAAAGAAGTAACTCAAAATGGATCATGAATTTAAATGTAAAATATAGAACTATAAAATTTCTAGACAAAATGATAGGAGAAAATTTTCAGGATATAGAGTTGAGTCAAAAGTTCTCAGATGATTCATAAAAGGAAAAAAATTAATAAATTGGACTTCAAAAAATTAAAGTTTTAACAATGACAAGCTAAAGAGAGGGAAAATATTTACAAACTACATATCCAGCAATGAACTAGAATCTAGAACATATGAAATCTAAAGTTCAATGGTAAAAAAGTGCACAGTACAAGTAGAAAACGAGAGAAAGATATCTGGAGACACTTCATACCAGAGAACACATAGATGGCAGATATGCACATGAATAGATGTGCCATTATCAGCCATTAGAGAAATACAAATGAAAATATAATTAGATATCATACACATATATCAGAGAGGTGAAAGGAAAAAATAACAACACTAAATGCTGATGAGAATATAGAGAAACAGGATTACTCTCATATTGCCTGTGGAAATCTAAATGATCCAGTTTGTTCTGGAAAATAATTTGATATTTTCTTTAAAAAAAGCTAAACATGCAACTACCATATGATCCAGCAGTTGTATTTTTGAGCATTTATCCAAGAGAACTGAAAACTTTTGTTCACATAAAAGCTTGCAAGCAAATATTTATAGCTGCTTCATTCATAACAGCCCCAAACTGAAAACAACCCAGATGTCCTTCAATAAGTGAATGGTTAAAGAAACTGGCATATTCACACAATGTGATACTATTCAGTAATAAAAAGGAACAAACTAAGGATGCATGCAATAACCAATTTGAATCTCTAGAGAGTTATAAAGAGTGAAAAAAAGCCAAACCCAAGAGGTTGCATATGGTATCATTTCATTTATATAACATTCTTGAACTGACATAATTATGGTAATGGAGAACAGGTTACGAAGTTTTGGGGATGAAAGGAAAGTGGATGTGGTTATAAAAGGGCAACATGAAGGATCTTTGTGGTGATAGAAATGCTTGACCTTTTCAATGTCAATATTTTGGCTGTGAAAATGTAGGTAGTTTTGCAAGATGTACCATTGGAGGAATTTGTGCAAAGGTTACAAATGATCTCTGCTATTTATTACCATGGGATATGAGTCTATAATTAACTCAACCTAATGAGTTTAATTTAAAAATATACCGTTGCAGTATTCAGTCAGAGAGGATTTAATAAAGAGAATCAGGGATGTACAAAATAATTGTAAGTATGGGGGTTCTCACTTAAGTATTGATTTCCGAGCCATGCCCTATGGGGAGCTGCAATCCAGACATAAGAAACTACCCTTACTTTCATTTCTACCACTGCCACAGCTTTCTCTCACACTTACAAAGTGGCACATCAGACCCTGGATCAATAAGTGCAGTTACCATAGTTACCTCCATATCTCCAGATCTCTATATGCATGTTATCCAGAAAATATATAACCAATACGATGAACTCCACATCCCCTGTGCCTTTTAACTCTCATACCAGTAGAGCTAATTGCTGAAACTTAATTCACATCCTTCACCCTAGACTAAGAACATCTTGAACATTAGTTTTTAGATTTCCAACCTCTCTACTTAGAAGGCAGAAGGAGTGGAAATTTTAAGAAACAATCCACAATATCTACCATACTAATACTTACCTTTATATGGCTATGGTAAGAATTCTATAAAATAATGTTTGTAAAAGTCTTTCTTTAATTGATAGTCAAAGTGAGTTTCACTGCTAATCTCCAGGCCATGTGACTGGAAGAATCACTTTTTCTCCCTTACTTGTTAAGTTGCATTAATGGAAACAGTGATGACTATTAGGTGAGAAACCTTCCTTCAAATTCAGACAGCTAAATACAGTGAATATAGTTTCAGCCCTTCCCTCATCAATCTGTGCTCTCCAACTCAACAGTTTCATTCAGCCCCACATCTACAAATTCTGACGCTTAAATCTCTCTTTCACTCTGAGCTTAGATTTTTAATTTTCATCTTATTTATGGAAAATCTTCCCCTGGATGCTCTACCTGTACACCATAATCAGTTTGCTCCAACAATCAATTTGCTCCAAATTCAAGGTGCCTGCTATGAGTATTAAATATCTTTTTTGGTTCAAAAGATGTATTCGATGATTTACAAAAATATGTGCTGTATAGCAAGTTAAAACTGAAAGTAAGGAGACTTGGAAAAAGAATAAAAAATGGGCAAATTTATATGCTTCTTCAGATTCACTAGTGTATTAGTTAGGGTCCTCTAGAGAAACAGAATCAACAGGGAACACTTGCAAACATAAAATTTATAAATGTATCTCATGTGATCATGGGAATGCAGGGTCCAAAATCTGCAAGGCAGGCTGTGAAGCTGACGACTGCGATGGAAGGAGTCCACAGCAGAAGCTCACCAACCAGAAGAATAGAGCCTGTCTCTTCTGAATCCTCCTTAAAAGGCTTCCTGTGATTAGATTAAGCATGACTCATTGCAGAAGACACTCCCCTTTGGCTGATTACAAATGGAATCAGCTGTGGATGCAGCTGATGTGATCATGATCTAATTCTGTGAAATGTCCGCATTGCAACAGACAGGCCAGCACTTGCCCAACCAGACAAACAGGTAACACAACTTGGCCAAGCTGACACATGAACCTGACCATGACAACTAGGAACCATTTGTCTCCCAGATTCTGGCCACAATCTCAATGAAAAGCCCTTTTGACTATGGATTCACCTCTTCTCCTGACATTTATGATGATCTCAGCTTCTACCAGCATGAAGAATGGTCTTTGCACGTAATTTAAGAGAAATGCCAAAGGAAACTTAGCCAAACTCACAGAGGCTCTGGCTTCTTTTAATACTTCCTGACTCAGGTGGAAAGCAGCTCATGGGATTTTCTTATGGGACCAACTAAGAGTGGGGAACATAGCCCAGAAGTTTAGGGAAAGACAGACAAGATAATTGAACTGTAAATCTTTTTTGTTTTTTCCTTCTGCTAAGTTATTGAACATGTGCTGGGTTCACACATCCTCTCTGGAAGATGACCCTTGTGATCCAGAAACTGATACTGTTATTATTATTATTTTCTGAAGTTATGACCAGTTGGGCAATGCATCAATCTGCATTTGCTTTCTGACATTCTCTTCCCTGCATTAGTCTTTCCTTTCCTCCTTTTTCCTGTTTAGTCTTACAGACCCAGGATTACACTTCCCAATTAAGCAACAGCCCTCAATCTTTACCTCAAGCTCTGTACTGTAAGTAATTTGGTATTAAGACCATCAGAGTGAGAATTAGTTTTAGATTGCTCAACTGTTTGTTAGTAAGTGAGGTAATTATATCCCATGCAGTAACACCACAACCGTTATAATGTTCACCTGGTGGTTCATTGTAAAGATATGCAAGTGGGAGCCAAAACTTAACTGGCTATAACTCTTGATCACTCTGGTCAATAACCAGGGTCAAATTTCAGCACAGCAGAGTGGGCTAGAAAGCAATTGCTTAAATAGCAAAGACAAGACCTGGGAAATATGAACTAGCAGGTACTGGGTGAATGTGTTGTCATGGATCTTAAGGGTATTAGAGCAGGTGGTACAAAAGATAAAGAGGATTGGAAGAGAATTCATTGATGTGGAAGTAGTCATCTATGAATCAAGATCCTAAATGCTGGCAGAAATACTTGTAGCTGGACCTTATAATATTCTGGAATGGTTGCTTATCACCTGACCACAGGAGCCTATTACAAATGAGGTAGAGATGCTGTAAATTCCTAAACATAACATTGAAGAAGGACTTAGAAGACTCAAGGAGGTAGGACTCAGAAAGGCTTAGGGGTCTGTTAGAATAGATTTATCCTATATTCTCCAAGAACAACCAATCTTTGTATTTTCCCCAAGAAGGCCCAGAAGGCACTATTTTTTATTAAGTGTTAAGGGATGCCTTGGGGAGGCAGAGAATTTCAGGAATGGCTGTCTTCTCAGTCCAGTGCAGTGGGAGAAGCTGGCATGAAACTAGGGTACCCATTATCAATAGGAATGATGAAATTCCAGAATGGCACAGTGCTTGGAGTGGAAATTATCACTGAGAAGCAAAGGAGGCATAATTAGTGTAAGTGGCAACAATGCTGTTTCCTATAGGAGACTAAGATGATGGCTAATATATCATGAATGTTCCTAAGAGTTTGACAGATGGGCTTCTGCAAGATGTTCATCAATTTATACAATAAACAAGTGAGTCTTGGTAAGCAGAAAACTGACAGCCAATGCAAAAAAAAAAAAAAAAAAAAAAAAAAAAAACACAGACTCCCATTCTTTTGCCTCTTTAAGTCAGTTTAGAGATCAGGGCCAATGACTCGAACAAGGCTTGGATCCTGAAATATGAACCTGGCAGTGCCACTACAAGTATTCACAGAAGACTTTACCTGAAGTCTTTTCAAAACTGAATATAGCCATTTCCTAGGGTAATTGTGAAGTTGGGAGAAAGGATTATTACATTTTTTAAGGATTACTAGATACTAACATGTGCAGATGGAGACAGGGTCAATGAAACAAACAAGCAAACACAAACCAAACATGTGAGAATAAGTAAATAAATTGATGGAACAGAATAGGAAGCCCCAATATACACCCACACAAATACTGTCAGCTGATTTTTGTCAAAGAAACAAAAGACAGACTTTTCAATGAATAGTACTGGAACAACTGGACTTCCACATTACAAGGAATTGACCTAGACACAGACCTTTCACCTTTAACAAAAATTAACTCTAGCTGGATCAGAAGACCTAGACATAAATCACCAAACTATACCACCCTTAGAGGATAACAGTATAAAATCTAAGTGCCCTTCAGTTTGGCTATGACTTCTTTTTTTTTTTTTAATTTTTTTATTAATCAAAAAAAAGAAAAGAAATTAACACGACATTTAGAAATCATTCCATTCTACAAATGCACTCAGTAATTCTTAGTATCATCACATAGATGTATGATCATCATTTCTTAGTACATTTGCATCGATTTAGGAAAAGAACTAGCAAAACAGCAGAAAAAGATATAGAATGTTAATCTAGAGAAGAGAATTAAAATAATAATACTAATAATATATATATATATAAAAAGGAAAGAGAAAAAAACAAAAACAAAAGATACAAACACACAAACAAACAAACAAAAAACCATATTTCAGGTGCAACTTCATTCAGTGTTCCAACCTAGTTACATTACACTTAGGTATTATTGTGCTGTCCATTTTTGAGTTTTTGTATCTAGTCCCATTGCACAGTCTGTATCCCTTCAGCTCCAATTACCCATTATCTTACCCTGTTTCTAACTCCTGCTGGTCTCTGTTACCAATGATATATTCCAAGCTGATTCTCGAATGTCGGTTCACATCAGTGGGACCTTACAGTATTTGTCCTTTAGTTTTGGGCTAGACTCACTCAGCATAATGTTCTCTAGGTCCATCCATGTTATTACATGCTTCATAAGTTTAGTCTGTCTTAAAGCTGCATAATATTCCATCGTAGGTATACGCCACAGTTTGTTTAGCCACTCGTCTGTTGATGAACATTTTGGCTGTTTCCATCTCTTTGCAATTGTAGATAATGCTGCTATAAACACTGGTGTGCAAATGTCCATCTGTGTCTTTGCCCTTAAGTCCCTTGAGTAGATACCTAGCAGTGGTATTGCTGGGTCGTAATCCATTCTGCCATTCTATGTCTTTTGATTGGGAAATTCAGTCCATTAACTTTTAGTATTATTACTGTTTGGATAATATTTTCCTCTACCATTTTGGCTTTTGTATTATATATATCATATCTGATTTTCCTTCTTTCTACACCTTACTCCATACCTCTCTCTTCTGTCTTTTCGTATCTGACTCTAGTGCTCCCTTTAGTATTTCTTGCAGAGCTGGTCTCTTGGTCACAAATTCTCTCAGTGACTTTTTGTCTATAAATGTTTTAATTTCTCCTTCATTTTTGAAGGACAATTTTGCTGGATATAGGAGTCTTGGTTGGCAGTTTTTCTCTTTTAGTAATTTAAATATATCATCCCACTGTCTTCTAGCTTCCATGGTTTCTGCTGAGAAATCTACACATAGTCTTATTGGGTTTCCCTTGTATGTGACAGATTGTTTTTCTCTTGCTGCTTTCAAGATCCTCTCTTTCTCTTTGACCTCTGACATTCTAATTAGTAAGTGTCTTGGAGAATGCCTATTTGGGTCTATGCTCTTTGGGGTGCGCTGCACTTCTTGGATCTGCAAATTTAGGTCTTTCATAAGAGTTGGGAAATTTTCAGTGATAATTTCTTCCATTAGTTTTTCTCCTCCTTTTCCCTTCTCTTCTCCTTCTGGGACACCCACAATACGTATATTTGTGTGCTTCATATTGTCATTCAGTTCCCTGATCCCCTGCTCAAGTTTTTCCATTCTTTTCCCTATAGTTTCTGTTTCTTTTTGGAATTCAGTTGTTCCATCCTCCAGTTCACTAATTGTAGCTTCTGTCTCTTTAGATCTACCATTGTAGGTATCCATTGTTTTTTCCATTTTTTCTTCTTTGTCCTTCACTCCCATAAGTTCTGTGATTTGTTTTTTCAGATTTTCTATTTCTTCTTTTTGTTCAGCCCATGTCTTCTTCATGTCCTCCCTCAATTTATTGATTTGGTTTTTGAAGAGTTTTTCCATTTCTGTTCGTATATTCAGCATTAGTTGTCTCAGCTCCTGTATCTCATTTGAACTATTGGTTTGTTCCTTTGACTGGGCCATATCTTCAATTTTCCGAGCGTCATCCATTATTTTCTGCTGGTGTCTGGGCATTTGATCAGATTTCCCTGGGTGTGTTACGCAGCTGGTTGAAAGCTTTTTCTGTGAAATCTCTGGGCTCTGTTTTTCTTTTCCTTTCCAGTAGGTGGCGCTCGTGGTGCTCGTCTGTCTGCGAGGCAGTCGGCCCGGGAAACCGCGCGTGGAGGCGGGGGTCGCTAGCCGCAGCGGCTTGGGAAAGTGCCGGTCATAATTGCCCAGCTGGCCCGAAACGCCAAGCATGACGGGAGGGCCCCGCTATCCAACGTTCCCAGTCAGACCGGGGAGCCACGTGCGTGGAGGGGACCCCAGTCGCCAGCCGCCCCAGCCGGGAAAACGCGCGCCCCTCGAGTATCTCACCACAGCAGATTCTCCCTGCCCGTTCAGCTGTTCCAGAATGGGGTACGCTGTCTTTTTGGTCTCTGTCGTGACTCCGGGAGCTGTTTCGTATTGTTTCTGTTTCTTTAGTTGCTTTTCTGGAGGAGGAACTAAGACCCGCGCGTCTTACTAAGCCGCCATCTTCTCCGGAAGTGGCTATGACTTCTTAGATACAACAAGTAAAGGACAATTCATGCAAAAAGATGGACTTCATCAAGACAAACAAACAAATCAAAAACAAACTTCTCTGTGAAAAACAATATTCATAGAGTGACAAGACAACCCAGAGAAAGGGAGAAAACGCTTGCGAAATACATATCTGATAAAAGATTTGTATCCAAAATATACAAGGAACTCTTAAAAGTGTAAACAAGAAAACAAACAACCAAATTAAAAAATGAGTAAAAGATCTGCATAGGGGAAATAAACCTTTTCCATGTAATTGTAAATTGGTAGTCATTACAAGTATCATCCTTGGAATAATTCTGGGAAAAAAGATATTGTTATGTACAAAAATGTGGTTTTAATGGTCATTGACATATACAAAAAAGTTCTCATATTGTTTCACTTTTTAAGAGTCAATTTTAAGACATCACAGAGTTATTGAAAGGTTCAACTGAGATAATTTTCAAAGTGCTTTAAAATGTTTTAAAGTTGACGGGAATAATGCAAACTACTAAAATTTCCTATTTAGAACAGCCACATATATAGATTGCTCTTAATTTTGAAACACACATAGCCTATTAACTTGGTGGACAGTGAGTCACAGATGTAGCAGTGATGGGTTGGTTGATTCTGGCACACAGCATAGTTCAGTTTCCACTGAACATCTGAATGCTATCCTTAACACGGGGAAATCCAACACTTTTTTTTTAAATAGGAATTTTCCTTTAATCATAAAATATAATTATGAAATTATTTCTGCACTTTGTAATAATAGAAGATGACAGTTGATGTTCAAAAATAGAAACCAGATAATCAGACAAAATCACACTTATCTCAACTGCTCAAGATGCAAATATAGCAGGTCAATTCACAAAGTTTCAAGATATAGATTATATATAGATATAAAAAGAAAATTTGGTATGCAAAAGTGAAAGTGTAAATAGCTTAAGTAAAGCTCCATTTAAACAATTCAAGTAACTTTAAACATCTTGACTAATATATTCTACTTGCACCACTACAGAAGCCCTTTAATTTACTGATGCAATTAGTGGATTGTAATCAAAAAGGACTCTACAAAGAAAGGGAGACTCATCCCAAATTAGTCAGCTCCTGATAAGAGTTCTCAGGGCTGGGTTTTCCTGATTCAGTATCTTCAGCCTCTCACTATATCAACTAATGTAGTCCAATCCATGACATTTTGATCTGTAGGCAAATTCTAAAAAATGTTCAATATGAGGCCAACATCACCACTACTAAGAGCTCTCTGAAATGGGCACTATATATTTAAAAGAGTTAAGGACCAAAGGGGTGCAAGGTTAGTTCAGTAGTAGAATTCTCGCTGCCATGCAGGAGACCCAGGTTCAATTCCCAGTCAGTGTACTTCCCCCAAAACAGAACAGAAGCAAAACAAGCAAACAGACAAAACAAACAAACAAAAATTCAACAAATGGTGCAGCAATAATGGGATACTCACATGTAAAAATAATGAGATGTGACACCGTCATACAGCATATAAAAAAAAATTAAGGACCAATTCCAACTTTCTGGTATTACAGCAGAAAAGAGATAAATTAATACTTCTTCCAGTACTTAAAATGTTTTTATAAGGTTAGCAACATGGCCTTTAAAATGTCTTCGCAAAATTGTACTTAAATTTTTTTTCTCTATATACAGAACTTGTATGTAAAGTAGAAAAAATTCCCACTAGAAAGATAATTAAAGGTGTTATTGTTCTTTTTATCACTTGGCAGCCAGGACACATGCTTATTTCTGCTCCCCAGAAACAATGTTAGCTACTAGTTTCAATTCAAGAAAATGTGTATCTTCAGGAAGATCTATGTAAAATGTTTACTCAGTCTTTTCTTAAACAATTTCATCTTTTCAGCATAGGAAATAATTGAGAGTCCGTTCCAAAATTTTTGTTTCATCATATAAATATTGAAGCATGGTTTCCATTGAAGTTCACGTGGTGAAAATCCTGATTCAGAGAACCAGAAAAGAAAGGGATGAGTTTTAAAGGATTAAGAAGAATAGCATAATCACCATGGACATCAATAATTTCTATCAGACGAATGGTTACCTATGCCCAAAGAAGAATTACATGATCACTGAAAAGCACGATTCCAGTGAAAATCCAGTTCCAATAATTAGGATTTCCAGAAGATGTGCATATTTAGCTTTCATTCCAAACAGAAACTGTAACTCATGATGAATTCTATTACTATATTTATATATTATCTTGTAGTGTAAAAGCCTATGCAGGAAACAGTGTCAGGTGTCGTCAGTCACTGCACAGCCAAAGCATCATGTCAAAAGCGTATATCACCTTGACATTCTTTCTCAATTAGAAGGAGTGCTTAAATACTCTGCAAACTAATAGGTTCCACAAAATTAAAGGCAGCTAATACAGGTGACTAAAGAGAAGCACTTACAAACATTTCCATTCGGTTTCCCGTTTCTGTTTTATCCTTTAGAATTTCGTACTTTTTCATGTAAAGCATAAATTGAAACAAAAATCTAGATAAAGAGAATGAGAAATAAAGGATCTAGTGAACTATAAGGGATCCACAAGTTACAATCTGCAACTCTGTAATTACTAAACATACAGTTTCAAGTGTTTTTAAATCGTTCCTGAAGAGGAGTCTCAGGATTCTCCCCAGCACGAGGCTACTCCCCAGCCAAGGTAACTGAACTAAAGATGCTTATACTTTCGTTTGTTGCCACTTTTCAAATGTCTTCAGATAGCCTTATAATTCTGGACTGCTCACAGGGAGTCTGGGCCACCGTCAGACAGGGCTGGTCAGGTATGGCAGCCAAAATCCAACACATTTGAAAGTCAGTGTCAACCAAGCCAAACCAGAAAAGCAAATAAATCTCCTTGAGAAAATATAATGTGCTTCAAGTCAAGCCACATGACAGCATTGTCCCTGCTCCTCAGAATTATCTCTGTCATCTCTCTACTCCATTAGCAATGGGTAAAGAGAATTGACTGAGATCAGCTTTTAGGCCTGGACAGTATTTTAAATAATTTCTCAAGGGTCTTTACAAAGTTATTTTTAGAAATTGACAGTCGTGTTGATTTACACTAAAAATTGAAACAGTGTTGAATAATTAAGTGTCTAACTATCCATCGCCTGCAGGACTATTGAATGTGCATGGATGCAAATGATTAAGAAAACAGACCAGTAATGGAGAACTCTGCGGCTGCAGCAGTGTTCGCTAAAAGTGCCTGAACTTCACTGCTCCCGTTAACCTCTTGGGAATCACATCCCAATAGAAATGTTAACTATAATCAAGATTTGTTGACTCTCTTTTTCATTATTTCCATTGTCTCCTCTTAGACAGGATT
Organism: Tamandua tetradactyla; assembly: GCF_023851605.1. Taxonomy (NCBI): domain Eukaryota; kingdom Metazoa; phylum Chordata; class Mammalia; order Pilosa; family Myrmecophagidae; genus Tamandua; species Tamandua tetradactyla. Next base: position 127,309,098 of record NC_135327.1, on the reverse strand, counting down.
TAATCAAAGTTGGTATTTATAAGATGTTGAAGGCATCAGCTGCCAAATGGGAAACAGGAAACTGATATAGTATACTCTGGGAAGCATGAAATCACCCTATGAAAAGGTTATCAGCATACCATAAATATTCTTGTCAGAAAGATTCTGGCCAAAGACATATCAACAGTTACAGCATCTTATGCAATTGTGTGAAACTGCGTGGAAATGTATTAGAAAACTTAATATGTCAGGTCCATAATAAGCAAAGAAATTGATATTAACTAGCTACACTTGTGCTAAATTAGTGTTTCTTTTTTTCTTTTATGGCATGGGCAGGCACTGGGAACCAAACCTGTCTCCAGCATGGCAGGTGAGAACTCTACCACTGAGCCACTGTGGCCCCTAAATTGGTTTTTAAATTGAAGCAAGGCCAACCATTTGTGCTGGAAAATATTCCTGCTACTACCTACTGTGCCACCTGATAGAAGAGCTTCTTTATCAGGCAAAAATCCTTGCCCCTCATACATCACTTGCTCTGTTAGAGCTTGTAAAAAGGTATAACTATGAATGTCATGAACTTCAAAAGCCTTCTCCAAGAATCGGGAGCATCCCAAAGAATGCAGGGATAGGGTCTCATTTGGAACAAGAAGAAAAATCAATCTGTCCAAACACAGTTTTCTCAGACATTTGACCTTTGGGGCAGCCAGAAGGAAAAAAAAAGTAACTATATTTGTGCTATGTAATTGGCCCAACCTTAATGGAAGGTATTCATTAACAGAGAAGAACACTAGGACAGGAATTCTGTAAATGGCACATCATTTCATAAAGAGCTCTGCTCAGGATAATTGCATTAAACTGGAAGGTGTACTTAAGGCTACCATTTGGGATTGTGTAAAATCAATTTCATAGCTCCTCTAAATTCTATTGATGTTTCTTCAGCTTTTGTATTTCATAGAGTTGAAATAACAAAAACATCTCTGACATATATAAACTTTAATTCCATTTAAAACTCAATCTTTATCTTCTTAATTCTTTTTTTAAAGAAAAGTTGTTTATATTTTTTTCCTGTTTAAGGAGCTCTGAATATATCAATAAAAACCGTTTTACTAAAAGTATCGTGTCAACTTTTGGTATCTAACTAGAATGTGGGCAGAAAGCCAAGACAACTTGTTCTTCCTGTGTGAAAATGAAGATGGTTATGCTATTTGGCCTCTGTGCTTAGGATGGCGCCTGAAGAGGAAAGGTGACCTTTACACTGACTGATTGTGGAATCTGCTGTATTTGGAAAAGTGGCAGCAAATTGTATAGTGGAAATTGCTGCCAGTCCTGGTTCTGCTCTAAGTCTGGGAACAGATTGCAGCTCCAAAATTTTCCTGTGTCTGTCTGTTAACATTAGACTATCATTACCCTGCAACCGATATTCTGGTCATTTCCAACACTTTCAATTTAAGGGTATTTCCTGGGAATAATTCTATTTCTTGTAGCTATAAAGTAAGAGCCTTTTGCTTTGTCACAGTCTGCCTAACCAAATCACAGATGACTCTTAGGTGTTTCTCTCCGGGTAGAATCTAAACTCAGAGTAGCAAAGCATCAGCATCAATTTTTAACCCTTGATTGTAGCACTCCAGACATGCATATTACTTTGTAACTTCGGTATCACATGGTTTTGTATCATGTGCGTCTTCATTATATTTCTCCCACTATCTTGAATAATGTTCAAATAATTTCTATGATTTATTTTTTCCAAATCTAAACACAATTGCTTCCAATTTTAGCCACATGAGTTTTTTTAATTGCAGTCATAAACTATGAATTGTTTTGTGCTCCTTTTTTAAGCTGTAAGTATATCTTAAATGTTTCCAATAATTTTTTACATTGCTTCATAAATAAAACACAATGCAAAATGGTCCTTTGAGTTTATATATCATAATTTACTTAGCTTTTCTTCTATTAGTGAACATATAGGTGATTAATCATTTATTCTGTTATGTTTAGAATTTTAGAAAATATGAATATACACATATATAGTCTATATATAATCTCCTCATGTGCCTCCCTTATTTTCTTCTGATGAATTTTGTTAGAATACATTTTCAAGAATGAGTTATTTGATTAATAATTTTTCTAAAAGTTTTGATATATAGTCATTATTGAAATGAATATTTTAATAATGAAACATTTATTGTGTAAAAATATGATAAGTAAGAAAACTAAAACAGAATGAACCACCAGTGCGATTGATGAATTGTTACATTTCCCCCTATTTGATTCAGCTTTCCTTTTTCCTTTTAATACATAAAGTTACCGACACTAGGCCCATGCTTCTTAACCCTTCATATTCCTTCCTTCAACTTAAGTTCTACCAAAAAGATGGTGTGTATCATTTCAGGATTCCTGTTGTATTTTACTATATTTGCATGTATCCAGAAATAATATAAATTACTGTTTGAGGAGTTTAGTCTGCATAAATGGCATCATATTCTTCATAGCCTTTATCATCTTGCTTCTTTCATAGTTTTGCACGTTTTTGACATTTATCCATGTCGGAGCCACCAAATAGAAGCCACACTTTTAACTATTACATACTAATTCACTGTATGTGTAAACCAGTTTGTTTATCTATTTTCAACAGAAGGATTTTGCTTTGATTTTTATTTTCTAACAAAAAAAATATTGTGATGAACATGTTTCTATAGGTCAACTTGGTTACTTGGACAGTCTTTCTATGATTTGTACCTAGTGGTAGAATTGCATTGGGTTTCTTTTTACCCATTTTTCCCTTGATGATTACAGACTATTGCACTTTGCTAATTAGGAGATTATTAAATGGTTTTCCATTTTCATTCCACTTACATTTTCTTGATTACTAGTAAGATAGGGCACCTTTTCACATTTTGGGCCTTTTATTTTACTCCTATGTGCATTAAATTCTCCTAATATTTTTTCCCAGTTTTCTGTTAGGTTGTTTGTATTTTTCTTATTGATTTCAAGACAAAATTGTGGAAACAAATTCTTTATTGTTATTATACTGTTTGGTTTGTCTATTGACTTTTTGTTGTGTATTATATCATGCAGACATTCATTGTAATGATATCCATAATCACGTTTTATTGGTTGTGCTTTTTGTTTCTCATTTAATAATTATTATCTCCACATATCATCATATAGATAATCACCACTGCCTTTCTAAAAAAGTCCTCACTTTTTCTTTTCATATATATGATGTCATTAAATTATTATTCATACTTTTTTGCCATAATTTTGTGTTTATCACTTTTTTTGAATAAAATGTTTTGGGTATTATCATCTCTGTTTTTTACTATTTTCCATTTAATTGATTACTACTTTTTATATATTATTGTTTTATTTGTTTATCTTCCATAGATTTGCTCTCTTTTTTTTTAACTAACTTCTTGAGTTGGAAATCTCTTTAATATTCTGTATTTATTCTCTAATACAAGAATTTAAAATCAAATGATTTTCATAACTACAGCTTTATTAACATCTCTCAGTTTAGAATCATTGTAGTTTCATTGTCATTTCATTCTAAATAATTTACACACTCCACTTGAGTGTATTTGATCCTTGAGTTATATTGAGGGGGGTGTGATTTTTTTTATCGCAAATATATAGGGGGAGGGGTTCTATTGTAGATTTCTAAATTTAAATTTAACTGACTTTTGATCAAGATGATCAATATAATAGGTATATCACAAAAATATTCAAGATTTTTGATCATACGTCTTTCAAGAGTCGTATGATCAAAAATCTTGAATATTTTTTGTAGTTTGTTATTTAACCTATTACTTGACCAATTTTTCCAAGTGTCTAATGTGTGTGGTAGTTAGTAGTGCTATTTACAAAGTATTTCCAGTTCTTTCCAGTTGAAAGGAAGCATCCATTGTCCCATATGTCTATAATGAACAGTTAGCAACTGCTCAATTGCATTGGTAATATAGCAAGAGCAGGAGATGTATTTTGTTAAGTTAAACCACTGAGATTTGGGAGTTGTTTGTTACTTCAGGATTAGAAAGCCTATCGTGTTGTGATGGATAAGGAGAATGTCATTAGAGGCCTGCAGTAAAAAAGGTAACAATCAATACTATACATTAACAAAATCCCTAATAAAATTTTGTGACCTGCTGTGATGGTGAAGTTTATCTGTGAACTTGGCTAGGCTATGGTGCCCAGTTATTTGGTGAAACACTAACCTTAGACATTTCTATGAAGATATTTTGTAGATATGATTAACAAATACAATAAATTAACTTCAAGTAAAGGAGATTACACTCAATTATGTGGATAGGCCTGACCTAATCGAGCAAAAAACTGAGGATACCTAAAGAAGAAGAAACTCTGCCTCAAGACTGTAACATCCACTCTTCTGAGTTTCCAGCTTACTGTCTTGCCCTAAAAATTCTAGGCTTGCCAGCTCTCACACTCATGTGAGTCAATTCTTTAACAACAACAACAAAAATATTTATATATATATATAATGTATGCATGTATGTATACACACACATATATACATAGACATACACACATGCATATCAGAACCAACATATCCTATTTGTTTTGTTTCTTTGGAGAACCTGAGTGATAAATGTATTTATAACTTGCATCCCTAATTAACTTTTGGTCTTAGGAGTGTTGGTGAAAACTAAATAATGGTATATGTTGGTCCATTTTGGCTGTGTTACCAGGCTGCTATGAAAGAGACCAAAGGAATGTATGTTTCAAAAAAATGTGTTTCTCTCACTGTTGGAGAGTTATGCAGTAGTCCATCCGATCAACCTGTTAATTATATTGTTTAAATCTTCTGTATCTTTACTAATTTTTGTCTGTTTAAGCCATTACTTTCTGAGTTATTTAAAAATCCTTCCCGATGTAAATAGACAAATATTTCTTGAATAGAACCTGTCTCTGTTTGCTAAAGCTGCTAGAATGCAATACATCAGAAATGGTTTGGCTTTTATAAAGGGGATTTATTAAGCTACAAGCTGCAATTCTAAGGCCAGGAGAATGTCCAAATTAAGGCACCAAGAAGAGGAAAACTTCTTGGAGGAGAGGCAGCATTGACTGCCTATGTCACATTAGAAAACATGGCAATGTCTACTGGCTCTTTGATCCCAGGTTTCATTGCTTTGAGCTCCTGGTTCCAGTGGCCTCCTCTCTGAGCTTCTGGCTGTCTCCAAGTATCTGAAACTCTCTGCTCTCTGTGTCAGCTCTGAGCTTTCTTTCTCTGTGAGCTCCTTTAAGGAGTCCAGTATACTAATTAAGACCCACATTGAATGGATTGCATCACACTTCATGGAAATGATCTAATCAAAAGGTCACATTAACAACTGGGTGGGTTACAGCTCCATGGAAACAACCTAACCAAAAGATCCACCCTACAATAGGTCTGCCTCCACAGGTTGGATTATGATTAAAAGAACATGGCTTTTCTGGGGTACATAACAAACCAGAACAGAACCTCAAAAGTATTTAGCAAAAGCAAATTTGACAAATTGGGTGTTATTAAAATTACAGCCTTCTGGCATGCAAATGACACCTTTCAGAGCATGAAAAGGTAAGCCAGAGTGGAAGATGATATTTGCAAAACAGAGAACAAAGATCGTGGGTGTAGAATACACAAAAATTCCAAAAAATTAATTAGGAAAAATAAGTCAAACGAAAGAAAAGAATGTAAATGGCTTGAGGAGATGCTTCACATAAAGGATATCCAAATCAACAATAGCTTCTGAAAATGTTCTATTAATCATTAGAGAAATGCAACTCAAAACCACAATAAATACAACTATACTACAAAATAGTTAAAATGGCTAAGATGGAAAACACTCTCACATGTTGCTCCTAGGAATATAAATTGTACAGTCTCTTTGAAAAATTATTTTGCAGTATCACCTTAAGCTCAACATATGCATATCCTATGACCCAGCTATAAAATCCAGGGTTTATGCAAAGGGAACGTGCCCTATGCTATAAACTGAAGCAATCATAGGGCTCATTTCATTTGTTGCACCTCTCTCAGGTATCGCTGTCCTCTACTGCTCATTATCCAACAGTTGAAAATCATTGCTTTATGTATGTAACTATCTTTTTTTTTTCTTTTTCTTTTTTTTTTATTTTTTATTAACGGAAAGAAAGAAAAAAGAAAAAAAAAAGAAATTAACACAACATTTAGAAATCATACCGTTCTACATATGCACTCAGTAATTCTTATCATCACATAGATGCATGATCATCGTTTCTTAGTACATTTGCATCGGTTTAGAGGAACTAGTAACACAACAGAAAAAGATATAAAATATTAATATAGAGAAAAGAGATAAAAGTAGTAATAATAGTAAAAAACAACAAAAAAAAAACCCTATAGCTCAGATGCAGCTTCATTCAGTGTTTTAACATGATTACTTTACAATTAGGTATTATTGTGCTGTCCATTTTTGAGTTTTTATATCTAGTCCTGTTGCACAGACTGTATCCCTTCCACTCCAATTACCCATTATCTTACCCTGTTTCTACCTCCTGCTGGACTCTGTTACCAATGACATATTCCAAATTTATTCTCAAATGTCTGTTCACATCAGTGGGACCATACATACTTGTCCTTTAGTTTTTGGCTGGACTCACTCAGCATAATATTCTCTAGGTCCATCCATGTTATTACATGGTTCATAAGTTTATATCTTGTCTTAAAGCTGCATAATATTCCATCGTATGTATATACCACAGTTTATTTAGCCATTCTTCTGTTGATGGACATTTTGGCTGTTTCCATCTCTTTGCAATTGTAAATAACGCTGCTATAAACATTGGCGTGCAAATGTCCGTTTGTGTCTTTGCCATTAAGTCCTTTGAGTAGATACCTAGCAATGGTATTGCTGGGTCGTATGGCAATTCTATATTCAGCTTTTTGAGGAACCGCCAAACTGCCTTCCACAGTGGTTGCACCATTTGACATTCCCACCAACAGTGGATAAGTGTGCCTCTTTCTCCACATCCTCTCCAGCACTTGTCATTTTCTGTTTTGTTGATAATGGCCATTCTGGTGGGTGTGAGATGATATCTCATTGTGGCTTTGATTTGCATTTCTCTAATGGCCAGGGACATTGAGCATTTCTTCATGTGCCTCTTGACCATCCGTATTTCCTCTTCTGGTAGGTGTCTGTTCAAGTCTTTTTCCCATTTTGTAATTGGGTTGGCTGTCTTTTTGTTGTTGAGTTGAACAATCTCTTTATATATTCTGGATACTAGACCTTTATCTAATATGTCATTTCCAAATATTATCTCCCATTGTGTAGGCTGTCTTTCTACTTTCTTGATGAAGTTCTTTGATGCACAAAAGTGTTTAATTTTGAGGAGCTCCCATTTATTTCTTTCTTTCTTCAGTGCTCTTGCTTTAGGTTTAAGGTCCATAAAACCACCTCCAGTTGTAAGATTCATAAGATATCTCCCAACATTTTCCTCTAACTGTTTTATGGTCTTAGACCTAATGTTTAGATCTTTGATCCATTTTGAGTTAACTTTTGTATAAGGTGTGAGATGCGGGTCTTCTTTCATTCTTTTACATATGGATATCCAGTTCTCTAGGCACCATTTATTGAAGAGACTCTTCTGTCCCGGGTGAGATGGCTTGACTGCCTTATCAAAGATCAAATGTCCATAGATGAGAGGGTCTATATCTGAGCACTCTATTCGATTCCATTGGTCAATATATCTATCTTTATGCCAATACCATGCTGTTTTGACCACTGTGGCTTCATAATATGCCTTAAAGTCCGGCATCGCGAGACCTCCAACTTCGTTTTTTTTCCTCAAGATGTTTTTAGCAATTCGGGGCACCCTGCCCTTCCAGATGAATTTGCTTATTGGTTTTTCTAATTCTGAAAAATAAGTTGTTGGGATTTTGATTGGTATTGCATTGAATCTGTAGATCAGTTTAGGGAGGATTGACATCTTAATTATATTTAGTCTTCCAATCCATGAACACGGTATGCCCTTCCATCTATTTAGGTCTTCTGTGATTTCTTTTAGCAGCTTTTTGTAGTTTTCTTTATATAGGTTTTTTGTCTCCTTGGTTAAATTTATTCCTAGGTATTTTATTCTTTTAGTTGCAATTGTAAATGGGATTCATTTCTTGATTTCCCCCTCAGCTTGTTCATTACTAATGTATAGAAAAGCTACAGATTTTTGAATGTTGATCTTGTAGCCTGCTACTTTGCTGTACTCATTTATTAGCTCTAGTAGTTTTGTTGTGGATTTTTCCAGATTTTCGACATATAGTATCATATCGTCTGCAAGAAGTGATAGTTTTACTTCTTCCTTTCCAATTTTGATGCCTTGTATTTCTTTTTCTTGTCTAATTGCTCTGGCTAGAACCTCCAACACAATGTTGAATAATAGTGGTGATAGTGGACATCCTTGTCTTGTTCCTGATCTTAGGGGGAAAGTTTTCAATTTGTCCCCATTGAGGATGATATTAGCTGTGGGTTTTTCATATATTCCCCCTATCATTTTAAGGAAGTTCCCTTGTATTCCTATCTTTTGAAGTGTTTTCAACAGGAAAGGATGTTGAATCTTGTCAAATGCCTTCTCTGCATCAATTGAGATGATCATGTGATTTTCTGCTTTGATTTGTTGATGTGGTGTATTACATTAATTGATTTTCTTATGTTGAACCATCCTTGCATACCTGGGATGAATCCTACTTGGTCATGATGGATAATTCTTTTAATGAGTTGTTGGATACGATTTGCTAGAATTTTATTGAGGATTTTTGCATCTATATTCATTAGAGAGATTGGTCTGTAGTTTTCTTTTTTTTGTAATATCTTTGCCTGGTTTTGGTATGAGGGTGATGTTGGCTTCATAGAATGAATTAGGTAGTTTTCCCGCCACTTCGATTATTTTGAAGAGTTTGAGGAGAGTTGGTACTAATTCTTTCTGGAATGTTTGATGGAATTCACATGTGAAGCCGTCTGGTCCTGGACTTTTCTTTTTAGGGAGCTTTTGAATGACTAAATCAATCTCTTTACTTGTGATTGGTTTGTTGAGGTCATCTATTTCTTCTTGAGTCAAAGTTGGTTGTTCATGTCTTTCCAGGAACCCGTCCATTTCATCTAAATTGTTGTATTTATTAGCGTAAAGTTATTCATAGTATCCTGTTATTACCTACTTTATTTCTGTGAGGTCAGTAGTTATGTCTCCTCTTCCATTTCTGATCTTATTTATTTGCATCCTCTCTCTTCTTCTTTTTGTCAATCTTGCTAAGGGCCCATCAATCTTATTGATTTTTTCATAGAACCAACTTCTGGTCTTATTGATTTTCTCTATTGTTTTCATGTTTTCAATTTCATTTATTTCTGCTCTAATCTTTGTTATTTCTTTCCTTTTGCTTGCTTTGGGATTAGTTTGCTGTTCTTTCTCCAGTTCTTCCAAGTGGACAGTTAATTCCTGCATTTTTGCCTTTTCTTCTTTTCTGATAAAGGCATTTAGGGCAATAAATTTCTCTCTTAGCACTGCCTTTGCTGCATCCCATAAGTTTTGATATGTTGTGTTTTCATTTTCATTCACCTCTAGGCATTTACTAATTTCTCTTGCAATTTCTGCTTTGACCCACTTGTTGTTTAAGAGTGTGTTGTTGAGCCTCCATGTATTTGTGAATTTTCTGGCACTCCGCCTATTATTGATTTCCAACTTCATTCCTTTATGATCTGAGAAAGTGTTGTGTATGATTTCAATCTTTTTAAATTTGTTAAGACTTGCTTTGTGACCCAGCATATGGTCTATCTTTGAGAATGATCCATGAGCACTTGAAAAAAAGGTGTATCCTGCTGTTGTGGGATGTAATGTCCTATAGATGTCTGTTAAGTCTAGCTGATTTATAGTAATATTCAGATTCTCTATTTCTTTATTGATCCTCTGTCTAGATGTTCTGTCCATTGATGAGAGTGGGGAATTGAAGTCTCCAACTATTATGGTATATGTGTCTATTTCCCTTTTCAGTGTTTGTAGTGTATTCCTCACGTATTTTAGGGCATTCTGGTTCAGTGCGTAAATATTTATGATTGTTATGTCTTCTTGTTTCATTGTTCCTTTTATTAGTATATAGTGTCCTTCTTTGTCTCTTTTAACTGTTTTATATTTGAAGTCTAATTTGTTGGATTTTAGTATAGCCACTCCTGCTATTTTCTGGTTGTTATTTGCATGAAATATCTTTTCCCAACCTCTGACTTTCAACCTATATTTATCTTTGGGTCTAAGATGTGTTTCCTGTAGACAGCGTATAGAAGGATCCTGTTTTTTAATCCATTCTGCCAGTCTATGTCTTTTGATTGGGGAATTCAGTCCATTAACATTTAGAGTTATTACTGTTTGGATAATATTTTCCTCTACCATTTTGTCTTTTGTATCATATATATCATATCTGACTTTCCTTCTTTCTATACTCTTCTCCATATCTCTCTCTTCTGTCTTTTTGTATCTGACTCTAGTGCTCCCTTTAGTATTTCTTGCAGAGCTGGTCTCTTGGTCACAAATTCTCTCAGTGACTTTTTATCTGAGAATGTTTTAATTTCTCCCTCATTTTTTTTTTTTTTTTTTTTTTTTTTTTTTTTTTTTTTTTTAAGGAAAGACAGAGAGAAGGAAGGAAGGATAGAAGGAAGGAAGGAAGGAAGAAAGGGAAACATTTTTAAACATTTTCTTGTTTTATTGTATTCTGTTTCTCCGTTTTTGTTACATGGGCTGGGGCCGGGAATCGAACCGAGGTCCTCCGGCATAGCAGGCAAGCACTTTGCCCGCTGAGCCACCGCGGCCCGCCCTCCCTCATTTTTGAAGGACAATTTTTCTGGATATAGGTGTTTTGGTTGGCAGTTTTTCTCTTTTAGTAATTTAAATATATCATCCCACTGTCTTCTAGCTTCCATGGTTTCTGCTGAGAAATCTACACATAGTCTTATTGGGTTTCCCTTGTATGTGATGGATTTCTTCTCTTTCGCTGCTTTCAAGATCCTCTCTTTCTCTTTGACCTCTGACATTCTAACTAATAAGTGTCTTGGGGAACGCCTATTTGGGTCTAATCTCTTTGGGGTGCGCTGCACTTCTTGGATCTGTAATTTTAGGTCTTTCATAAGAGTTGGGAAATTTTCAGTGATAATTTCTTCCATTAGTTTTTCTCCTCCTTTTCCCTTCTCTTCTCCTTCTGGGACACCCACAACATGTATATTTGTACGGTTCATATTGTCCTTGAGTTCCCTGATACCCTGTTCGAATTTTTCCATTCTTTTCCGGATAGTTTCTGTTCCTTTTTGGAATTCAGATGTTCCATCCTCCAAATCACTAATTCTATCTTCTGTCTCTTTAAATCTATCATTGTAGGTATCCATTGTTTTTTCCATCTTTTCTACTTTATCCTTCACTTCCATAAGCTCTGCGATTTGTTTTTTCAGTTTTTCTATTTCTTCTTTATGTTCAGCCCATGTCTTCTTCATGTCCTCCCTCAATTTATCAATTTTGTTTTTGAAGAGATTTTCCATTTCTGTTCATATATTCAGCATTAGTTGTTTCAGCTCCTGTATCTCATTTGAACTATTGATTTGTTCCTTTGACTGGGCCATATTTTCAATTTTTTGAGCATGATCCATTATCTTCTGCTGGCTTCTGGGCATTTAGTCAGATTTCCCTGAGTGTTGGACCCCACAGGTTGTAAGATTTTTCTGTGAAATCTCTGGGTTCTGTTTTTCTTATCCTGTCCAGTAGGTGGCGCTCGTGGCACACGTTTGTCTACACGCTCCACCAGTAAAAGTTGCTGTGGGTCCTTTAACTCTGGAAAACTCTCGCCATAGGGGAGGTTTGGCAGCCAAAGCGTCTTGGAAGAGTGCCAGCCAGCCCGGGGGTCCGAATGCGGGGAGGGTCACCGGCCGCCGCAGAACGTGAGAGCGCCCGACCAAATTTCCTAGTCAGCCCGGGGCGCCAAGCGTGGCGGAAGGGCGCCAGTTGTCGCAGCCCAGGTGAGTGCACTGTTCCCAGGTGGACTGGGGAGTCACGTGTTTGGAAGGGACCCCCTGGTCACCGTTCTCCGCAGTCTGGGGATTTCTGACCCAACTCTTTCAGTTGGTCCAGGGGGCCTCGCGTGGTGGGGACGCCAGCCGCCGCGGCCTGAGGGGACCGCCTGCCCAATTCTGCCAGCTGGCCTGGGAAGGAGGAAGGGAGGGACTCCGGCCGCTTGCCGTCCTTCCCAGGAAAGCCCGCGTCCCTCGGTGTTCTCACCGGAGATGGTTCTCCCAGACAGTCAGCCATTCCAGGATGGGGTACGCTGTCCCTTTGATCTCCGTCGTGGCTCTGGGAACTGCTCTGTATTGTCTCCACTCCCCCAGTAGCTGTTCTGGAGGAGGAAAGGTGAGGGCGGCAAGGCTGTCGAGGCTGGTGGCGGAGGAGCCGGTGAAGGCGGAAGAGGGCACCGTGGTGGTTGGAGAGCCGCCGGAGCAGGAGGGGGAAGAGGGGAGAAGGAGGGCGGGCGGGTCAGCTGCTGCAGGGCATGGGCGCCGCGCAGCGGGCCGGCGGAGAAAGAGAGGGGAGAAGGAGGGCGGGTGGGTTGGCTGCTGTGGGGTGTGTTAACTATCTTTTTAAGACAGTAGGTTAACCTAGCCCATAATACTAAGCCATCTTGGATGAAAGTGTATGTTCTTTAGGAGGATTTTTTGGCTATGCAGTGTCAACATCACCTCTTCTTGCTGGACCACAGTATTACTTAACAGCACTTGCCTAGTGCCACATTTGTGGCAGTATACCTGCCCCAGCCCAGGAATTTTTGCCAATAATCTAACGTGTATATTTTTATGTATACATATTTGATTTGTTGTTTTGATTTCTGAATTTTCCTTTTATTTTTCTAAGAGGCAGATAGGAAACTGAAGTTTTTCCTCTTTGCACTTGAACAAGTATCTTGTTGCATTTCTCCCCAACAAAAGACGTAGACACTTAGCTAAAAACTGGTTTTTAGCTTTGTACAGTGCAAAAAGGCCACTCATCTCAACTTGCTTTCCTTGTACTTTCAGATCTTGATGACATCAGAGCATTCCATTCTTGTGTACTCTTGAATTTTGTGATAAAACTGTCTAAAATATTTTGGATTGCTTATTAAGATGTTCAAAAACTAAAGCTGTTCTTTATCTTGAAATTTTTATGAATATGATTAAGTTAATAAAATGTGTGATGGCCCAAATGTAAAATAATGTAGTTCATATCTCTTTAAAATTAGTTATTTTGCAACTTATTTTATTCAGCAGGAAACCAAACTGTATAAATCTGTGGATGCTTTGTTGTTGTTGTTCATGTTGAAGTACCGTGTGTAATCAGGGTATCATTAAACATCCATAGTAATTAAAAGTGATTCAGAAACTCACTGAAGAAACTCATTTTGTTTTTTAACTCTACCACTTCATTTAGCAAAGCACTGATTGGTAAAATGATTGACTAATTAAAGTTGATTTTTGATTCACTCCCATTGATTTCAATTCTTCTTCCTGACTTTTACTGTTAAGATAACTTGTGCTGTCATGTGCCTCTCCAGGATTATAGATTATAGCATCAAGTGCTACATGAAGCAGATGCTTTTTGTTGTTGTTTGTATTTTTTTTTGTTTGCTTGGCTCTGCCATTGTCACACTAAAACAACCATGAACAACACATAAACAAATAGTTGTGGCTGCATTTCAATAAAATTTGATGTTCAAAAATAGGTAGTTGGACAATGTTGTCCAATGAGCCATAATTTGCTGAACACTAGTTTGCTAGTGTTCTAGTTTGCTAGCTGCCGGAATGCAACACACCAGAGATGGATTGGCTTTTAATAAAAGGGGATTTATTTTGTTAGTTCTTCAGATGAAAGGCAGCTAGCTTTCATCTGTGGTTCTTTCTTATGTGGGAAGGCTCAGGTGTAATCGCTGCTGGCCTTCTCTCCAGGCCTTTGGGTTCCAGCAACTTTCCCCGGGGTGATTCCTTTCTGCATCTCCAAAGACCTGGGCTGAGCTGCGAGTGCTGAGATGAGATATGCCAAGCTGCTTGGGCTATGCTACATTGTGCTCTCTCATTTAAGCACCAGCCAATTAACTCAAACATCGTTCATTTAGCAGGTACACCTCCTAGCTGACTGCAGATGTAATCAGCAACAGATTAGGTTCACATGCCATTGGCTCATGTCTGCAGCAACAGAACTAGGTGCCTTCACCTGGCCAAGTTGACAACTGAATCTAACTACCACAACTGGCTTAATAGATTATCCTTTCCAAAGCAGTACACTGAAATTTTTCGCAAAATTCGGAGGGACACTATCTGATCTTTAAAGTGGCTTTAGTGGTGACTAAAATGATAGAACTCAAAGAATATATTTTTAGTCAATCAGCATCTATCAAAAATGTATTGTTAAGTAAAAATTGTATTATTATTAAATAATATAACAATAATAATTCTATTATTAAAAGATATATACACATATGAAGAGCAACTCATGAAAAAAATTGTATTAGAGATCAAACCACATTATAATGAAAGCAATACAAAAAAGTGAGATTTATTTATATTAATTTCCTAAAGCATTGCCAGCTGATGACTATGGTAGCTGAGAAACTTTCAAAGAAAACAGGAAGTACGTAATGATCAGATATGTGAGTTTGGTAATATGATACTTGAGGATGGAAATTCAGTGTCCAACTTCTGAGTGTAGAAGTTACCTACCTTAAAAAGTATCCACAGGTGAATCCTGACATAAGTCCTAAGTTTCACTGGGAGAGAGGAACCCAAGAATAAATTTCTATTAACTAATGTTGAGGAATGATTATAATTTTCTCCCTAACAAAGAAGCAGTTTTCTATTGATTAATGTATTTGTGTCATTGTGGAGTTGAATTCCTTTTTTAAAAATTTTAGCTTGAATAGATTTCTTTGTTTTTGAAACCTCTCCAAAATCCATAGACACTGGGAATCGAACCTGGGTCTCCGGCATGGTAGGTGAGAACTCTGTCACTGAGCAACCGTCACCCAACACCATAGGGATGGTTTTAAACAGGTTAAAATCATTTTACTAGGAAGTTGTGTCATGGACTTGAAGACTACTTTTCAAAGGACAGAACTACAGTGTCATGAGATTTTCTTTTTAAAGTCAGCCAACCAGCGTTTTTTACCATATTGTTACTGGTGGCTTTTTAAGTCTCCTTGTTTATGGAGCTTTACAATACGTTATCCCAACTGAAAGATATTTGACCATTTCAACAACATTCTCCTCTTGAATAAATCTTGGTAATTTAATATGTTACTTTAAGCTAAATTCAAGAATTTAAAATAGTGTTAAACCATTTAGAACACTAAGAAAAAGGCATATTCAAAAATTACATTGGTCACTCAACAGGAACACTCCATTTCTCATGCCAGTATGATCCTATAAACTTTTAAAATACCATATAGGTCAAGATCTCAAGTAATTTTTCAAGTCATTTCACTGTAATTTCAAAGCTATGAAATTATTCTTGAAAGTAATAGCAAGTCATAAATCCTGGATTTCATTTTAGCTTTAATAACTGATTCTTTCATTTGTGCAATATATGCATCTTGACCCTACTATGTGCCAAGGTTTAGGAAGTCAAGGAACATCAGGCTAAATGCAATTTCTGCCCTCATAAAATTAACATTTCAGTTGGCCGAAGCAGGTATTAAACAATAAGAAAAATATTCATAAGATTTCAGAATACGATAAATGCCATGAAGCAGTTGAAGATGTGACACTATAGAGTACGGCAGTAATGGACCCAGAACCACCCAGTGGATGAGGAAATCAGAGTCCTCTGCTAAGAATAAGTGCAAGACATGAAGCAATAAGATATTGTCCTCTGTTCCTTTTCTAATGAGTTTTTCTTCAGGAACAAGAATTTATTAAGAAATTAAGACTGACTTATGACAGCAATAATCTGTTGGAGAATCGAAAATATTTCAAGATTTTAAACTCACAATTAAATGTGTTATAATTTCCTTTAACTTCAGATTCCAAGGTTTCTCAGCTCTCTAATCCTACAGACACTCCCACAATAACTCTTGATTCATAGCCCAGTCTTGAGAAGCTCTAAGCTCTCATTACCATGCTTCTCAGAATGAGAGGCTGAGAACCAGAGGGAGATGAGCCATATAACATACTGCCTGAGGACCCTGAATTTGTTCAGACTGACAGACAGCAAGTCTCCTCTGTCAACCTGACATGGAGAGATGGAGCTCAAGCCACCACAGGCTGATTACTCTGGACTATAACTTTATACCCATGTTACTCTTCTGAAATTCGGGACTTTCATCTCATTACTGGCATCACCACACTCCCTGTTAATCCCTATTAAAATGGTGGTCCAACTGGAAAGATTGTTTTTACTATCCCCTAGACTACACCTACACTGTTCTGCAAATCTAATTTAATACCTTATTTTAAGATATGAAAGAGGGAAATATTGTGCACCTGGAGTACAGAATGGCAAATATATCATTAAGGATTGCATCATTTCTACAAGTAATAGGAAACCTATCAAAGCACGGTTTAAATTAATACTCAGTTTATTTTCTTATAAGAAAAGATGAGAATAGAGGGTGGGTCTCATGTAGTCTCATAATCCAATTTCCTATGAGGTTTCTGCTCAGCCTTCCTTAGCATGTGGCTTTCATTCTCAAGTTTTCCCCTTAATGATTTCAAAATGACTTCTCTGCCCCTCACCATTGAAGTTGGAAGAAGAGAAGGGCAAAGGACAAATGGGGTGAGTCAAGTGAGTTGATTTCCCATGAGCCTCATCCAATGATTATTTCATACATCACAACTGTGTCACAGAGTGTGGTAGTTAGATTCAGGTGTCAACTTGGCCAGGTGAAGGTGTCTAGTTCTATTGCTGGGGACATTAGCCAATGGCATGTGAATATCATCTGTTGCTGATTACATCTGCAGTTGGCTAGGAGGTGTGCCTGCTGCAGTGAATGATGTTTGATTTAATTGGCTGGTGCTTAAATGAGAGAGCTTAATGTAGTATAGGCCAGGCAGCTCAGCATACCTTATCTCAGTACTGGCAACTCAGTCCAGGCCTTTGGAGGTGCAGAAAGGAATCACCCCAGGGAAAGTTGGTGGAACCCAGAGGCCTGAAGAGAAGGCCAGCAGAGATCACCCTCTGCCTTCCCATGTAAGAAAGAACCTCAGTTGAAAATTAGTTGCCTTTCCTCTGAAGAGCTATACGTTAGCTAAATAAATCCCCTTTTATTGAAAGCCAAGCCATCTCTGGTGTGTTACATTCCAGCAGCTAGCAAAACAGAACATAAGGAAACACTTATCTACAAAAATTGCTTGGAAATTTGCTAGGCAACATGGTAAAGTAAGGTAAAGGAGGTAGGAAGAATTAATGTTGGGGGATCAGATAGCAGTATATGTCACAAAAAACTGCTCACAACTTTATATTCCTTTTCTCTTTGTGTAAAATTATGTCAGAATTATTTCATTGCAAGCCAATGAAAAAGTTGGATAACTTAAACAATCGAAAAGTTATAAAAGTAATGAAGTGAAATATTTCAGAGAGTAAAAGGAATAGTATAAAATGCAGGCCTTAGGAAGACAAGAACCGGGGCAGCTGCAGGATCACAGATCTCTCAGATATTGCCATTGGAGTAACTCAGATCCATTTTTACTCTTGGGTTGTGTTGGAGATTGAATCATGTCCTGCCCAAAGGCATTTGCAAGTGTTAACCCCTGGTCCTGTGAGCATGAACCCATTTGTAAATAGGGCCTTAGAAGATGTTATATTAGTTAAGGTGTAGACTCCTTTGTGAACAGGATCTTAAAAGATCCTATGTAGATGAAGCCAAATTAAATTAGGGTGAGTCTTAATTTATGTGACTGGTGTCCTTAAAAGCAAAGGAAATATGGATGTAGAGTTATTAGAAACCACAAGTCATAGAAAATCAGGAGCAGACACAAGGAGAGAGAGAGGAGAGAGAGATTGACTTGGGAAGGAGGATTGCCATAAGCTTGCAGACTCCAGAAGAAAGTGTGGCCTATTCAGAACTTAACTTTGACTTCTACCCTCCAGAACCATCAGATGATAAATTTCTGTTGTTTAAACTAACATATGTGTTATTTGTCAAAGCAGGATTGACCAACTGTAAAATGTATATTTGTTGTGCAAAGAGATCATGGCTATCCAGACCACTAGACACAGGAATGCAAATACAAAAATAGAATTACTTATACTGCTGAAATTTAAGGCAGAGAGAGAGCCTAAAGCACCCGTCTTTCATCCTACAGAGGAGGGCTTGGAGCAATTGGACTGGGCACATCATGAAAAGGATTCCAGGGGCAGCAGCTTCGTAAAACTCATACTATCTTACATGGTTTTAAAGGTTTGGGGAAGGAGAGAGAAACACTTACTTCAGCGATCAGCAATCGTTGTTTTTTTAAGAGCAAGATAATAAGTATGTAGGCTCTGCATACATGTATGGTTCTATATTCCAATAAATCGTATTTTAGATTTTTTTTTTTTTTGCATGGGCAGGCATCAGGAATCGAACCCAGGTCTCTGATGTAGCAGGCGAGGACTCTGCCACTGCTCCGCCATTGCTCACCCTCCAATAAGTCATATTTTAAGCACATTTCTTCTCCATAGAATTGTTTAACTTAGTGAAACATTGAGTTTACCAAGATGTTATGTTCCACCATAATTTGTATCCATGTTATCAATATAAAAACAAATAATTTATCTTCAATGTTGAACATTCTAACTGAATTAACAATAGCATTCCTGACAATATTTATATGTTAAAATACAGCTTTCTCTACTCTTCTTTGATTCTCTATATTGCAAAAGAAAAATATAATATAATTTGAAATAAAATTTCATCTATTTCAGGAATTTGCTTTCCATTTCATTGCTAAGTGGGTCTATTTAGTAGATAAAAATAATTAAGATGCACTCTTTTTTCTTTTTCTTGCATGGGCAGGCACTGGGAATTGAACTCAAGTCTCTGGCATGGCAGGCGAGAACTGTGCCCGCCCAAGATACACTTTTAATTACAGAAATTTTATAGAAAACTTTATAACCTAGAAAGAATAATAACCACCACTAATTTTTTTCAAATTTTTTTCAAATTTTTTTCTGTTATTTTTATTATGTTAAATTTTTCACATAAAATACAGAAACAATTTAGCTAGCTCTGCAAAAAAAATCTGTATTATTATTATTTTGTTAGATTTATGTATTAAGGAGAAATACTGATGTTTGATGTATGATGTATGATATTGATTTGTCCTGTTTGTGAACAAGGGATATCTTTTCATCTTATAACTTGCAAGCAGGTTTTGTAGTTTTTCTTATACGGCTTTTGTTTATTGATCATGAAGTTTATTTTGAATAGTGTGTTGTTTTTGCTGCTATTGAACATAAGATCTTATTTTCCATTATATTATCTAACTTGTTTTCTTGCTACAGTAGCTTTGTATGCATGCTGTCTGCATTCTTTTAATAATTTCAAATGTCTTAGCTTTTCTGGACCAGCATAAAGGCTGTTTCTGTAGAGAGGGTTGAAGGATTTAGGTGACTTGCTAGATTTCTACATTCAAGTGTGTCCTCTTCTATTGGTACTGCGATGTAGACTTTGTTTTAATAAATATGGCCTTTTATGGGACAATTTTGAATGTGCCTTCTGAAGTTCAGATACTCTTTTTTTTCCTATAGGATTTTAATTTCCCCATTTGCTCTTCCTTCTTTCTGTTGGCAATATTCTAAAGGATGTCTTCCTTCCCAGGTTGCCTCCTCTCCTCCGTCTTAGTCCTGCCAGCTTTCAAGACTGTTCTTTTTGGTTTCTCCGTAGCCGGTGCTCTTGTTCTCCATGTTTTAGATAACTATCCAGAATCACTGCGGCAACTCCCGTTGCACTCTCCTCTTTCTTGTGCATCTCTAAGTCAGCGTGCACTCCGGAACTGACGCTGGAGGTTTTAGATTATTATTTCCACATTTATGCTATAGGTACATCTGATAAGTAGTTTACTGCCTTCTCCTTCTTGCACTAAGAGTTTTTGAAGACTATGCAGAGAGATTTGAATTTAGGCAGCCAATGCCATACTGTTTTTGAATCAACATCTCCAAAATCTATCAGTACTTTTTCTACAGAGGCAGTAAGACATAAAAGTTATTTCCTTACTATCATTACCTCTTTCCTCTGAATAAACATGAGCTTGGAAGAGATATTAACAACCAGTTGAATTTCATCAGCTTATATCTTTGGCAATCTCAGCTACACTACAATTCATTTTTTCATTCTTTGATTCAACACCATTTAGTAATAATTTAATAGGCTCCAGATTTTGTGAAGAATTAGGGATTAAAGGCAAATAAGAATGAACTCTCATCAAAAAGCTCATTGCATAAATTCCAGAAGCCTAAATCATAGGATGCTAACATTTTGTTAAAGATATATGTGTTAAAGATTATTGAGCTGTAGGTTTTGCTGTTTCCTTTTGTATTATTTTTGTCTGGTTTCAGTATCGCAGTTGTGGAAGATTGAGTTATGTACTTCAGATTAAAAAATAAACACACAGAACAAAAATCATTTCCTTAATCTTAATCCATTCCTGTGTGCATGAACCCACCGAAAATGGGAGCTTTTAAGATGTTATTTTTAGTTAAGGTGTGGCCACCTGAGTCAGGGTGGATTTTAATCCTATAACAGGGGGTCTTATAATGAGAAAGTCGGGGGGTCGGGGGGAAGTGGGAAGCTGGAAGTCAATGGAACCCAGAAGAGAAAGGAGAGAACATTGCCATGCAACCGAAAAGCCAAGTAACTGAAGGCCAGCCAACCCTGAACACTACAGGTCCCATGAGGCAACAAACCTTCTAGCCTCTGAATCCATGAACAAATAAATGCCTGATGTGTAAGCCAAAGCATTGCATAGTATTTGTCATGGCAGCTAGGAATTAAGACAATAATAGTATTAGCTTTTTAAAATGAATTGAATGGTGTTCCCTCTATTTATTGGAAAGAACTGTGTAGAATTGATGTCAATTTTTTCTGTATTTTGGAGAATTTTCCAGGGAACCTGTTGGTTTAGAGATTTGGGGAATTACTAAATTATGAATTTAATTTCTCTAATATTTGTAAAATTATATATTGGGTGAGTTGTGTTTGTTGGTTTTGAGGAAGAGTCAGCAGTGGTATTCACAGTTTCAGTCCTGATATCGGTAATTTGCATTCTCCTTTTTTATTCTTTATCAGTCATACAAGATGATGCCAATTTTTTTTTTTTTTCACATGGGCAGGCACCGGGAATTGAACCCGGTCTCTGGTATGGCAGGTGAGAACTCTGCCACTGAGCTACTGTTGCCCACCCTAGATGAGTGCCAATTTTATGGATCTTTTCAAGTAACAAGACACTTGTTTTATTGTTTGTTTGTTTTTTTTATAAAATAGGAACTTAATCTGGACTTTAAACCTGATTTTTAATAATTCATGATTAATTTCTTTAAATTACTTAAATATGCCTATGGTTAAGCTAACTAAAGTATCCATTGTTGGTGGTTCTAAGTGTATTGTTTGTTCTCTTAAATTAAAAAAAAAAATCCTCTAGACCACAGGCTATACATTATCAAAAACAGTTTAATAACCAATACATTAAAACTGCATTATATGGACACTTGCCAAAATTCTCTGGACTCAAAAAAGCAGCCATTAAAACTACTATAATATGTTAGGCTCAGAAATTCTTAAAAATATTCCACAGAGATTGCTCATGCAGACATGTACTCCTTTTCCGATAACTCATTCCATTATATTAATTTGATATCAGAGATAGCTTTGATTGGCCTAGTCTTTAAATGTCTCTAGAAGTGAAAAAGTTGTGAATTATTAAAAAGAAATATCATTTTGGACCAAGAGTTAAAATTGTGTGTGTGTATTCGATATACATGTGTATGTGAGAATTTAATAAAGTACTTTCTTTGAATTCTAAAAAAAAAAATCATTATCACTTCCAGAATTATCATGCCACATTCACATTCACAACAATGTATAAGTAAACAGTCATTTGATGATAACACAATTGCTTTAATAAGCCACTTAACATACATCTACTTTTGTATATAGACTATTATCCAAGGAAAAAAACGGTAAGAATTCAAACACCTTAGACAAGATTTAACTTCTGGGCTTCAGAAAGATGTGAAAATTTATCCTGAAGAACTTTTCTTTAAACTTTTCTTTCTTACTTCAAGGAGGGCTTCTCAATTCTCAATCTAACAGAATGGTCCATATAAAGCATTCCAAAGAATAAATTCCTATTGTATCTTTTATTTAGGTGTCAAGGTAAAAGCCACTGCTTGAATTTGTGCCAGATTATTCTTCCAAAGATGTCTCTTCTCTAATCACCAAGTCTAGCTTTTTCTTGACCAGTCTGAAGAAGTCTTAAGGCATCTCTCTTTCCTGGATGACTTTTTCTAATGCATCCATGGAATCTACCACATTTTCTAGCTGCTCTGGACTTGTCATTGACCATCTCTGCCTCTTGGCCTCCTGCTCTAGTTAGGAGCATGTTTCTTTCTTTCAACAGGGCATACCAAAGTTTATGTAAACCTTCATTACTGTTGTTCCTTAATTGCTGACAGGTCCATGAAGTGCCAGATTTTACTCCCCCCCCCCCCCCATTCTTTGGCTTATCAAAAAATTGTTCTAGTCCTTTCCTTGATGACATGGTATGAAATAATCTGTACTAGTGAAAAGATGTGGCATTTGGCATTTGGTGGATCCTTAGACAATAAACTAAAAGCAAACCCAGCATTCTGCCTGGTCCCCAGAAGGCAGCAACAAAATGTTTGAGGAAAGGATGGAAACTTCAGAGGCCAGTAAGTTTTCCAAGGTCACTCACTCTTCATGGAGGGGTTCTGGCCCAGCCATCCAGGAGGTATTTTCATCCCTAAGCTGTTCTCAGCATCTTGACAATCAAGGAAGGCCCAAAACCAGAGAGGTGGACAAACCCACCCCTCATACCACTTACCCCGGGCTAGCTGGGGTCTGAGAAATTACTAATGCTCTGGAAGCCTTCAGAGAGGCTGAGACTGCTCAGCAAACAACCACCAAACTGCTTTATTGATTTTTATCTATTGTTTTTCTGTTGTCATTAATTTCTGCTCATATTTTTACTGTTTACTTCCTTCTACTTGTTTGGGTTCATTTTTTCTTTTTATTATTTATTTTTGAGGTAAGAGATTAAAATGGAATCCCTATTTTCTAATATACATAACCCCAATAATTTTCCTCTCAGCATTGCTTTACCTGTGTATGTTGTATTTCCAATTTCATTAAATTCATTTTTTTTAAAATTTCTTCTGTCCTATGATGGTTTAGTCTCCAAACATAGCTTTCACATGTTTGTATGTTTTTCTTTTTATGTTTTCGTTATCAATGTCTAGTTTGATTACATTTTGCTCATAGAACTGTCTTGGTATGATTTCAGTTCTTCTAAATTTGTTCATTTGTTTCATGGCCCAGGATATAATCTTTCTTGTCATATGTCCCAGGGGCATTTGAAAGGAATGGATACCCTATTGTTGTAGGGTGAGGGGTTCTATAAATATTAGTCAAATACTGCTATTTGGTGGTGGTGTTGTGTACTTCTCTATCCTGGCTGATTTTCTGTCTAGTTATTCTATCAATTATTTTGTCTTCATGGTGTATTTTCATTTTTATTATTATATAATAAGCCTCTCAGTCTCTAGTCATTTTCTTTGCTCTAAAGTCTACTTTGTTATTAATATGCACTCCTACTTGCTTTCTATTAATATTTGAATGATATATCTTATACCATCCTTATAGTTTAACCTGCTTATATCATTTATTTGGAGTGGAATTCTTGTAGACTGCATATGATTATCATGTTTTTTAATACATTATTCTAGTCTGTTTAAATTAGTATATTTATACCATTTGTATTTAATGTAATTTTTACTAGATTAGTACTTAATTCTGCCATATGTTTGTTTTTTCTTCTCTTTTAAAAAATTATTTTCCCTACCTTTCTGTGGGATACTTGAACAGTTTTTAGATTTCCATTCTATAATTTGCCTCTCTTTTTATAGTTTGCATTAAATGATAGCATTAGGTATTATATTTCATATAGTATATATACTTTATTATATATATGATATACATTTATATGTAAACTTCTAAAAATCAAGTGGTATCATCATTTTACAGTTTGAATAAAGCATAGAAACCTTACCTCCATTTAATTCTTTACCCTCTTATATTTCAATTATACTGTACTAAATATTTCCCCATATACATTTAAAATAACATAAATTAGTGTTATCATTTTTCCTTCAAATATCAAACTAACTTTTTAAATTTCAAGAGAAGTAAATCCATTGAATTTACACATATTTTTGCTTACCATATTCTAATGAGAAAGTCCTGTTATTTGAATCCCACAGTCCCACCGTCCCCACCCCCCAAAAGTAAGGTGCAATTTCTTTCTTGTTGCTTTCAAGGTATTTTTCTTTGTTACTAGGTTTCAGAAATTGACTATAGTGAATCTTGGGGCTGACTTCTGGGGGTTAATTCTTTTTGAAGTTGGCTCAGCTTCTTGAATCTCAAAATTTATGTCTCATGACAATTTTTCAAAGTGTTTAGCAATTATTTCTTCTAGTTCTTATTCAACTACACTTTCTTTCTCCTCTCCTGAGGAACTCTGATAACATCAACTTAAATCTTTTGTTATAGTTCCACTGATCCCTGAGGCTGTGTTCATTTATTTTTTTTCATTCTATTTTCTTCTAGTTGCTTATACTGGGAAATTTCTATTATCCTCTCTTCCAGCCACTGATTCTTTCCTCTGTCCTCTATGTGCTATTCTTCAGTTCATTCTGTTTTCCAGGTCTAAAATTTCCATTTGGTTCTTTCTATCTTCTATTCTTTGCTGAGAGTTTTATTTATTTGATATGGCTTTTCTCTTTTTCCACGTTTCAAGTGTATTTGTAATTTCTCATGAAGCATTTATATGAGGTGCTTTAAAATCTTTAAAAAATAATTTTAACATCTCTGTCAGCTCAGTGTTCATATACTGATCCACTTTTTCCTCATTCTGTTCAATATACTCATGTTTTGTGGTGCGATGAGTGAAACCTGATCATTTTGGGTTTTAAGTTATGAGACTTTGCATCTATTTAAACTTCCCGTTCATTTGCTTTTTGTTTTGCTTTGCTTTGCTCTCTCTGACATCACTCCAGCTAAGAAAGGTGGTTGCCACCACAATACCACCAGATTAAGGTAAAGGTCTACATTCTCCATATGGCCTCTGTTGATACCCAAAGTGGTGGGGACTTTTCATTTCTGAGTGGGAGAGGAAATTAGTTATTTCACCTGGACTCCACTGAAACCTTGGTGAGGGTGGCTTTGTTATCAATGAACAAAGTTGCACGTCCTAACTCTCAATTAGGCCTTCTCTGTCACTACCCACCTGAAAGAACTAGGATACCTCTCTAGTTCAGATGGCAATGGGGTCCCAGCTCCCCACATGATCACTCCTGACACCACAGCTAGGGAGTTAGGAGTCTAGAGGTGTGTAGGAGAGGTGGTGGGACTGGGGTATGGAGGGATGCCTGTAAGGAAGCCTTGTTAATGGCTGGCAGAAACAAAAGTCCCAACTCCCTACTTGGCCTTCTCTAACCCCACCTTGAAGGGGATTTTCAACACTTCATTGCAGCTTGACGAGGTAGGCAATCTAGGGCACACAAGCAACCTTTTCTGGATTGGGTAGGAGTGGGGCGGGTGGCCCTAGTTTTCTCTAGGGTGTTTGGCTGAAATAGAACAGCTATTGTCTAAAGGATTTCTGTCTTGCTAGACCCTCCTTTCATGTTCCTTTGGCTAGACAGAGTGAGCTTTTGAGGTGTTTTTTTTTTTTTTTTTTTGCATTTCCAGGTTGTCAGATTTTTCAACTCCCAAAAGACATGAGACATAAAGAAAACCCAGAGAACATACCGACATTCTGTTCTTGGTTTTCTAAAGTTCCTAACTAGTTTAACTTCTTCTTTCTGCCTTTTAATGACTCTTTATGTTTTATTTTTTGATATCTGATGTCCAGGGTTTTAGTTGTAGGTAATAAAAGGAATAGAGAAAGGTGCATGTACTCGATCATCCCAGAGATGCAATTTGGCATAAATCATAAACATTTTTATTTCTGGAAAATAGACTTATTAATTGCTTAAACTTTTTTTTTAATTTTTCCTCATAGAAGACCCTTTTTATTTTAGTCACTATATTCAAAAAAGCCTCCAAAACATAAAATGTTAATTTCAATATATTTTTGCCAATATAATATTTAAATAAAATTTAATAGGCTTTTTTTTTTTTTAACATGGGCAGGCACCAGGAATCGAACCCGGGTCCTCTTGCATGGCAGGCAAGTATTCTTACCTGCTGAGCCACCATGGCCCTTAATAGGCTTTTAAAAGTGGTTTTGCTTTCTCAATTGTTCTAAGTATCATTGTTTAAATTTTGGAACTGCATAGTCAGCTAATTCAATTTATGCAAAATGTCAACCAAATTAATCAATAAACAAAACCAACGCTTGTCATCAAACCAATCATCCAGATAAGACCACTTTGTGCCAGAAAAGTTTGACTTTGTTTTTCAATGTAAATAAGCATTTCAAAACATATTTTTAAACATAATATAAAATCTTATGCGAACAAATTATGGAACACAGCTGGTAAACCAACACGGATATTTCTAATAAAATTCTTTTAATAATAGGCTACAAAACAGGAATATATGAATGTTATCTATCTCAATACATGACTACTGCTAGTGATATATTATGAAAGTTATAAAATATGAAACAAAATATAGATAAAAGATCTAGAATTTCTTTAGTATGTTTATATATGTGTATTAAACACTGGTGATTGGATTTTAGAAATAGTTTTAAAAGATTTGTATATAAATTTTGAAATATTTCCTTAAGTTCAATAGATAATGTGATCAAACTTTTCCCATATATTTTGTTTAAAAAGTAAATGCTGCTAAAAATTAATCAGTTCAGGGGAAGGCATTTAATTTTGCTTTTTGTTCATAGGAGTTAGAAGTTACTCATTTTATAGTATGGAAGAAGATGAGGTGTGAATGTAGTAGGAATAAATATTTAATATGTCTTAATAAAATAAGTTTTAACTACCTAATTTTAAAATACACACTGCATTTAAACATCTCACATGAAGTTTTTACCTTTAGGTTTTATTGTATATAACTTGAAAAACTGATTTTGGCTAACTTGCAACACTTATCTGTACCTGCAACACTAAAACTTTTAAAAAGAGCTTTTTTATTTTTGGTGGGCTTTGTTTTTTTTGCATGTGTTTTTGTTTTGTTTTGTTTGTTTTTACTATTAATGAAATGTCCTGGAGACCAGTATTAAGAATAACTAAAAGGAATTATTCACATTTAAGTACAAAAAAGAAACCATTTTTAGCATTCAGTATTTTTTGAAGATTATCTCCTTGCTTTGCTTTCAAGTTGACTGACCCCACAGGAGTTATTCTTTATCATTAGTTGGAGGATAAGAGTTGAGGTGGAATTCTCTAAAGGAAATTTGCCATCATTACTTTGCTCACATGAAGATTTCAGAATGCTTCATCAAAGGCTAAAATACTCCAATCATAAGGTGATACTTGACCTTGACCTTGAATGCTGCACTTAATTCTAAAGCACATTTTTCCTACATATTACTCTGTTGAATCGAAATGCATCTTGCAATTGTGATAGGTAAATGATTGTCTTTGTCTGCGCATGTGCTATGCCAGATCAAAATGACAGATTTGATGTCAATAGCTTAGAACAGAAAAAGTCCCATGAAAATAGTTTTCAGTAAGTGTACAGTAAAATTTTTGTGATAAGAAAGCATTGTGTCATAGTTCAAAAAGCAGTGTGTGAGCTTTATTATTATTATTTTTTGTCATTCTTAAATAACATGCATTTTCCCTGATGGCATCTTAAGAAAAAAAAATATATATATATACACACATATATATATACACTCACACACACACACAAGATTTGTGAGGTTAAAGGTTGTGACTCCCATGTAAAGAAAAAATAAAAGATTCTGAATGAATGGGTAGGTGGTAAAGGAAAATAGAACGCTAAGAAATAATACAACAAGAAATTGAAGATTTAGAAAAATTGATTTTCTTAAAATTGTCTTAAAAATATGTATGTTCCCATTGGAAGATATTTATATACTCCTGAATGTAAATATATCCCATTTAGATTAAAAAGATTAAGAATATGGATAAACTCTCAAAGGTTTTATTATGTGAGTGCATGTATTGAATCTCTAAGAGGATGTTCGATTGTTCAGTATGTTTTTACATGTATGCTCACAGTATACTTTTTCTGAGAGATCCTCTTGCCGAGACCATTTGGGACATGATTTGGAAGCTATTGCTCCAACTCCTTTTATGTCATAATAACCTGATATATTTTCTCTTTGCCTCTATATGTAGCAGAGATAGTATCCATTGCTAATTGTGCTGTGGATGTATGACACTTACTTCAATAGCTGTTATAATTTATCACTTATGTTAAAAAGAATTTAGGAAAAATATTTGTATTGCTTTATAAGGTCAATAAATACTTATTGAAGGAATCAGTCACTTCATTTCTAGATTGGTGAAGAGAGTCAACCCAACAATGAATTTGGGAGCAGGCCTATTGTTGGGCCTGTTACCCACTTATCATGTGGTATATCACTCTTTGATATTAATTTATGGTAAGTCTGTAAAAAAAAAATCCTTGTATCAACAATAAACGGTAGAAAATAATTTAACTGAGGTCTTTTAAGTGAAAATCTGATATGACTGCACAAACAAGTGTCCTTTCTGTTTGACTGCACACACAGGATAAAATCTATTTTCTTTCCTAATTTGTCATTTTAATCTACCATTTTGTGTCATATTGCTAAAGTATTCTGAATAGGGAAAGGTTTATTTTCTTCTGACATTTCCAGTCGGTTACTGCTTCTTTTGTTGTGTAATAGTAAGCGTAGCTAAGGAAACAAGTTTCAATATTATTATCCCCTGGTGAACTTCTCATTTACTCATATGTCTATCTCCTTTGGACCCAAAGTCCCAGATAATGGAATCTGTGGTTTATTTTTGCAGTAGGTACCACCTACTTATTGCCATGCTTACTTCATTCATGTTGCACAATGAAATGCAATTCTGACATAATTTTCAGTCAGAGAATCAGGAGGAGAGAAGGTGAACAGTTAAAAAGAAAAGTTTAGTTTGCATAAGATGATACTTTTGTCAGATGCTCTCCCGCATCAAAATTAAATTCATGTTCAAGAAAGGTTGAAAGGAGCTGGACAGGAAATGTTTTGTACAATGAAGTCGTTACTTTCTTTGAAGTATTGCTATTATAAAAAAAAAAAAGGTATGCTCAAGCCAGTAGCAAATGTGTTAGGTTCCTCCCTTCTGGCTTCATATAATAGTTAATACACCATATAAAGTATTTGGTTTATTTGCAGTGGCTCCTTATGGGTTTCAGGTTATCCAGCTATTTTTCCAGAAAAGGTGAACAGTCACACATTTAAAACAATGAGTGGAGTATATTAAGAAGAGTTATATAGTCTGTTAAGTCTTCCATTTTTTCAGCACTGTTTTTGTTTGTTTGTTTTTTTGGTTTTTTTTTTTTCATGTGCCTATTCTCTTCCTTTCATTCAGGACTGCTCATTGTTCTTTTTTAAATGACAAGGCCATTCCAGGCTCATTAAGCAAGAACTTGACCGACAGCAATGGAAAGGTCACCAGTAACTCAGGTAATAAGTGATAAAAATTTAGGGGTTAACATCATTGTTAACCAGGAGGAAAATTAAAACAAACAAACAAACATAGAGATAAAGATGTACAGACATGAGGCCATTCAAAGAAGACCAGACATTGCTGGTTGCTGAGAAATCAAATTGATGACCAGAAAATAAGATCAAATTAAGAAATATGAGGAAGAAGGTTACCTGAGGCACAGAGAGGGGAAACTGAAATATATTTTTAGCAGATTATAAAGGGCATGGGAATTGATAACTCTGAAATCCTTTCACACTACATCACAATGTGTCACATATTCCTTGAGAAAGTCAATTACCAAACATCCCAGACAATATAAGCGGCTGTTGTTGACGTGCAAGAAATTTTGAAAGTGACATGAAATGCTAAATTGGCTTTCAGGGTTCAGGAAAGTATTTTATGTAGGTATAAACCCTGGTTTCTTTAGCATAGGAGGCTCACATCAATAGACAAATGTCTGTTACTCTGCAAGCAAATTAAATAGGTAAAAAAAAAAAGCATAGCAATTCATCTGAGCCTTTAAAATGTGCAGACATGCATTTTTATTTATAATTATAGAAAGGCTTTCTTTTTTGTTTTGCCTTTCACAGCTTTAATTCATCTCAGAGAGGGGATTGATAGGAACTAATGAGAAATAAACAAGTACAAAAGGTATATATTTGAAGGATTGCTTATGAAAGGGACCAGGGAAGAGGGTTTAAAGGGTTAGGACAAAGTATAATTATTAGTATAAGTATTAGAAGAAAGCAATTTTTTCTAAAAGCAAAAATGTATTGGGATAAACTAGCACTAAAACAGATGTTTCCCCTTCAAACAGAATTGCTTAAAGTGATAATAAAATTAGGTAACATTTAAATTGAACATTTAGTATGTGATAGGAATTATTCTAACTATCTATTCTAACAACTGCCTTATGATATAGGGACTTTTGTTATTTTTCCTATTTTACAGATGAGGAAATGAAATCTTTTCCATTTTTCCTTTGCTTTACAAAGGAAGAAAGAGAATTGCAATATTCTGTAGGTCTGAGCTGCGCTGGGGTTTGAGCTCAGGCAACACAGATTCTGGGCCTTTAGCAATTGCATTATATGACTGATTACATAATGAGAAATGTCATTTTATTGCCTAATAAGAACAAACTGAAGACTAGTAATTGTAATGAAAATAGCCGCTAAAATTTATCGCACCATTACTATTTTTCAGGAGTTGTGTTAACTCTCCAAAACTAACTCTAAAGGTAGTGAAAGTGTTGTCTTGATTTGAACAGATAATAGAACTGAGGTTCCATAAAGTTAAGTAGCTTATCCAAGCTACTGGATGGTTCTCACCATTTTAAATGCATAAGAATAACCTGAAAATTTTATTAAAGCACAGTTCCAGAGTTTGATTTACTAGGTCTGGGATGCCTGAGAATTTGCTGATGCTGCTGGTCATGGATTATACTTTAAGAAACGCTCTTCTAGGGAATGGTGTAAGCAACTGAACCCAGCAAGTCTGAGTTCTGAGCCCTTAATTTAACCAATACTAGAGCTCATACAATTTTTGTGATGTTTATTAAGTACATATTGATTGATACTGCATCTAAGCTACATCAAACTAAATTTTTCACATACCCTGACCTGCAAGAAGTATTAAAATCATCTAATAGAAGACATTTATCTCTACTCTTTAAAGAAAGTCATATTTAACTAATACAGTTCAGTACTCAGATATAAATTGCATTTCAATACAATTTTTACTGACTTTCCTCTTCAGTACAAATTTTTACTAACTTTTCTCAAAATATATTAAATCAGCAAACACTTTTTATCAAGCACCACTGTCAAGTAAATTAACTTTAGTGTTTTAAAGAAGAATAAACTTAAAAGAGAGAAAGAGCTTTAATAGATTTCCAAACTGATAAAGCAATCAAGAGGATAAAAAAACAAATTTTGCCAAATTCTTCCATGGCCCATATTCTGTTTCCTTGGATGAGCAATGTATGTGAAACTCCGATTTGTCCTCCAATAGCCTTTCTCCCAGACTTTTCCAAGCGTGTTGCAATCCAGATTTAACAACTAAATTTAATTTCCCAGTCTTCCTTGAATCTAGACATGGTAATGAGGCTGAAAGAGGTTGGTAAAATGGGAATGATGAATGGAGTTGAAGTAGAAATGATGTGCTCAACTTTAAGAACTGATCTTTGAGGAGTTTGCTTTAGCTTTCCCTCTTCCTGTCTTTGAAAATATTTGCATCACTTCCATTCTATAGAGTTTGCCAACTGGCCTCTATACCATGGCTTGGGCACCCTTAACCCTATAATATATTTATATTTAATGGATTTATGTTAATTTGATATTAATAACCAATTAATATATTACATAATATATATGCCATATATATTATATATATGGCAAATGTTACAAAATTGTTGATATCTGGGTGCCTCAACATCATTTCTTTATAATAGTTACTGCATTAAAATATCACAGCTTGAGCCAACCTTTTCCTGCAGAGGCCCTAACTAGCAAATGATAACTACCTCATAAGTTTTTGTAAGGTTTAAATAAGTTAATATATATGAAATACATAGACTGTGCCTGGCTTATAATAAACCTTCAATAAATTGCATAATTTATCCGTACAAAATATGACCAGTAACACACCCCTCATAATGCTCTTGCTCAGAATAAAAATGCAATAATATCTACAAAGAGTTTTGCAGAGTCTCTGACATGTATTTGGTACTTGTCTATGCTACTAAAATTGCCTTATGGATTATTTTACTTGATTATATAGTCAGGTTAGTTTGTGTGTGCTTTAGCGATGGTGAAATCCGATGGTGAAAGTGTTTGATTTTCTTCACCAAGCAAATACATGTTTGTTTCTGTAACCAGGGTATGCAGGGGGCTGACCTGCACCCACCCGCTACTCCAGCAAGTGCCTGAGAACTTGTTTGTGTCTCAAGCAGTGAAATTGCTAACTTTGCCAACAAAAACAGGTGTGACCAGGGCAGGAAGGCAGGATGGTACACAAGAAGAGCAAAAAGCAATCCTCAAGTAAGTGCAGAGAAAGGAGGGAATGCCAAACTAGTCACAATCACTAGAAGACCATTAGACCAGGGGTGAGGGGGTTGTGGTGTAGAAGAGGGGAGAAATGGGAAATTTTAGAGTTTAAATAGTACTCTGTGGCAGGGAGGGCAGATTTCTTAGAAAGTCCATGCATGCATAATACAAAGGTTCCTGCTAGACCCCTGGCTGAGTAAGTGCCTCAGGAGGGCAAGATGCTGAGATGGCCAGGCAGTGGGGCCCAAAACTCATGTGAGTAACATGTCTACTTGCAACCAAATCTCAGTGGCAAGGTCAGAGAGGAGCCAACATGGTGAGGAGAGACAGAGAAGGCAAAATAAAAGCCAAGGAACACTTAAGGTACCAGAGTGAGTTGCTCTTGAATACATGCCAGAGCAGAAGGAAATTGTCTCTTATTCTGGATCTTGAATTACCCATTCTAAGCTCTGGATTCTGCTTCTTTGAAGGTTCAAGGGTTCAGCTCATTTGGTTCTCAGCTAAGAAGTAGAAAATAGGATTTCTCTATTAGCTGAGAGTTTTTTTTAAACAAAAGAGATCAAAACAAAGCAAAATCTCCCATACCACTGTGACCCTAGTGTATTAGTCAGGGTTCTCTAGAGAAACAGAACTAACAGGAGATATCTGTAAATATGAGATTTAAAAGGTGTCTCACGCAATCATGGGAATGGAAGGGGCCCAAATCCCTATAACAGGCTGTGAAATCGGCAGCTCTGATGAAGGGTCTGGATGAACGCTGCAAAAGAGGCTGGCTGACTGAAGAAGCAGCGAAAAAGTGTCTCTTCTGGCTTAAAAGTCTCCAAATGATTGAATTACCTCATCTGTGGGAGACAGGCCTTAGTTGATCGCAGATGTAATCAGCCACAGGTGCAATCAACTTTCTGATGATTTAATACACCAGCCCTCTAGTTTGTCAGGTAGACGCAGAATATCCTTGAAGCAACGGGCAGGCCAGTGCTTGCCTGACAGACAACTGGGCATCATCACCTGGCCAAGCTGACATCAGAACCTGACCATCACACCTATGTAGAAAGATAAGGTAACTGAAAATTCCAGGAATGTGTAGATTCCAAGTATAATGTGATTCACGTGGTTAAATGATAGCAGCAGAAATTGGACTCAAACCCTAGTTCTTGGTGCTGCTACTTCTGTGTTAGATTTTTTTCCCTTGCAACTATCTTTCAAGGATAGAGAAAATG
This sequence comes from Tamandua tetradactyla, assembly GCF_023851605.1. Classification (NCBI taxonomy): domain Eukaryota; kingdom Metazoa; phylum Chordata; class Mammalia; order Pilosa; family Myrmecophagidae; genus Tamandua; species Tamandua tetradactyla. The sequence continues at coordinate 127,274,957 of NC_135327.1, read as the reverse complement.
GGACTTCATGAGTTCTGACTTAACAGAACTTCATCTAAAGAACAAAGGATGTTAAAGTGCTTTTTTTTCAGGGTTCTAATTAACAGCCCTTTTGTCTCTCATATACCCAGCACTGCTTAATTATTGCCCATTACTTTGCATGTAGTAGAGATTTGAAAAATAATTAACCAAATATATAAATGGATGAGAATAGGTGGAAAAATAATACCTTGTCAGCATGATTTCTCCATTTAGTAGGTTATGGACACAAGTGTAGATATTTTGAGGAATGGGGCAGGAAATTAAGAAACAGGAAATAAAGGAATTATAGTTGGGGGCATGAAATGCAAAAATTTTCTTAACTTAAGTAGTCATGGTGTTCCAAAAAGGTTTATTTTCCAATAAAAGCATTCTATTATATTCTATTGTAGGAATCTTAGCTTCAGCAATTACCTGAGACATTGAAAGTATTGCCTAACATTTTTGAGATTCCCTCTTTTCACCTGTTTAAAAAAATGGATGATCTGATCGTAATAGCTTTGATTTCTGTGATTTATCATCCTGCTAGAGTAGTAGGAGACCTCAAAGGATTTGACCCATACTTAATTTTTTGAAATGTTTAGGTGAGCCATCCTCTTTTAAATAATGCTTTTCATCTTGATCATAAAAACCCTACATACACATTGCTGAGCATGTTTTAACAATATGGAGAAAAAATTAAAATCGTTGACACTGCTATGATTCAGAAATAACTACAGATCATTTCATCATGTATCCCTCCCAAGCTATTTTTCTAGAACATACCTATGTACTTTAGGAGAAGGACATGGTATTGGTTTATTTTTTTTAACCCTTCCTTTAACATCTCTTTGCGTGTGAGTCTTTCATTGTAAGTTTTAACAAACCATGGTTGGAAGCAAGAAGAGATAAATAATGAACAGATAGAACAATTCACTTGGGAAATATATTTTTCAACTACTCTGCTAAATTCAATTAAATGTACAAGTCACCTTCCTTTAAATTAGAGAGTCACTTATCTAATGTATTCCCATAAGAAATTAATTAATATGAATTAAATCATTTATTTCTAAAGGCTCTGGGGGCGAACAAGTATCATACCTTATCAGTTACATGAAGATAATAGGAAACACAAAAAGGAGACTATAATTACACAGAAAGATTGTTAACTTCAAACAAGAGTGACCACCAGAGAGTTCACCTGTATATATGCATTGTACTCAAAGACAAGCAGGTAGAATTGATTGACGTTTCAGCCATCTGATAAATAAATGGCTGATGATTTTTACTAAACATTAACTTCTCCCTGTGGCCACTGTTTCCTGCCTTTAATATAGCCCTTTGTATGTGAAACATCTATTCAATTAAGAAAAGACCCCAGCTCGAACATAAATCAAAATGTTATTGTAAATGATATGTTCCTGCATCTGTATGTGAAGGTAGAGGCTAAGTGATGCCTTTTTCAGTGGGCACCTACACACATATACACACACCTACACAGGCCTCTCAGTAATGCTAAAGCACAGGAGACAATGGACATTTAACGTATAACTTAACTGGGACAATTGCAAAGAACAATCATATATTCCCCTTGAAAATAATTTCTATGATAAATACTTACAGATGTGGACAACCAATAATAGACAAACTCTATCCTGATTACTCTTTAATTTAGAAATGCCTACACATATTATTCAGCATCCTACTATTTGCATTAAGATTTTTTATTTTTGTGTGTTTGGGGTAGTGTGTGGTCCAGGAATCGAACCTGGGTCTCCCGCACAGAAGGCGAGCATTCTACCACTGAACCACCTGTGCACTCCGTGCATTAGGCTTTTATAATAGACATCTAAATAAAATGCTCAGTTGCCACTCACTCCTCCTATAATGAAATTAAGTACTGATAACAAAGAAATATTTCACTGGTACTTGTCTAATAAAAAAGAAACTATCTGATATTTTCACCCATTCATAATCATAATGCCACTGTCTGTAGGGCTGTGCACTGAACACACTTGTGTCCTCTCAAGAGAATAAAAATAGAAAATTTGGAGCAAATAGCAATTTCTAGGATAGCACCTACAGGAAATGGATGACGCGTTTCAATGAAAGCATTGTAAATGTCTAAGTCCCTAGAGAAGAGGCACAATGAAGAGAAAAACTGACCATCATGCTTGAGTAGAGCAGGTTGGTATTTATATATAGGAACTCAGCTATTTCAAGCTTTTAAGATAAGAAAAAGCATTTCACTGTTCACTAAACAACTTAACCCACATCACATTCAGAATCCAGTATGTATTCCCAAATTGTTCCTGAACTAAATCAGGAATATGTTTCATAGAAGGATAAAAAGCATTCAAATTCTCTTTGGCCATAGAATTATCCCAGAACTCAAGGAAGTATTACGGTCCAATTTATCCAATTTAACAAATCTATTGCAAACAGACAGGGAGAATGTGGATGTAACAGTGAGCAGATAACATTGGCAATTAAAATTCCCATTTTGTGAAAAAGAGAGGTCTTAGTAAATTCCTGGTACCGAGCAAACACAGACCAAAATAAATGCGGAAGGATAAAAACAGAAAAAGGATGACTTGAAAGAATTTTTTTCAGAAGTGAAATCACAAAATAGGATCTGTCCTTGTGAATCAACAGGGCAGGCTTCACAGTCCAAATAGCCTGGTAATGGCCTGAGCACGTGATCACCAGAGGTAAAGCACAAAGTACAGACAGTCCATTCTGAATGGCAATCACGGGGTCCCAGATTGCCAGCCATTGAAAGACCTTTCACTAGCAACAGGAAATAACTCACTGGCAGGCTTTTCAAACAGTTACCCTGGCAGCTTTGAAGTTGCTGCTAAGTCAGTTATGTGATTAGACCCTTCAGGGGACCTGGGTTTGCTTATCTTTCTCCATGCCATATCTTTGGACAATGCAGCCTCTTACAAAGGCAGGTAACTGTGCAGTTCCCATCAGGTTGGCCCGCCAGTTTTCCAAGAGTGAAATAACAATTTTGTTAAATGGAAACAAAATCAGTTTTTCAGAATATACTTGCCTGAGCAAGTATCCTGGGTGGCCAGAGAAAAGAGGTTTATTGCATTTTGATTCTGTGTACCTGGTCTTTCCTCCTTCCTGGGATCCATTCCTCTTTTAGAGTTTCCAAAGATTCTCTCAATCTTATATTACACTAAGTAAACAAGTATTCTTTTAGGATCCTTCTAAAATTATGTCTTATGGTAGAATCAGGAAAGACGCAGAAGTTCATATAAAAGAATGATAAAGGAAAATTAAAAAAAAAAAAGTCACTGGAATGTCTTCCTTCTTTATATTCATCATAGGCATTTTACCAATGCATGGGCCCTGAAGACAGATGTGCTAAAAAAAAAATGAATGCCTGAATCACATAAGATTAAGGAAACCAGGGCAGGCCACAGTGGCTCAGCAGGCAAGAATGCTCGCCTGCCATGACAGAGGACCCAGGTTCGATTCCCGGTGCCTGCCCATGTAAAAAAAAAAAAAAGATTAAGGAAACCAAAACCAAATAATTCTGCTCAGAAAATATGCCAACCAGTGAGATAATGCCCTTAGCCCCTATATTTCCCTTTGAGTTAGCACCTGTACTCACAGGAAATAAAGGTGGGGATTTGGGGAGAAAAAAAACAAAAACACAAAAATAATGACATGTCTTACACATTGGGCGATGACTTGATCTCAGTTGTATTTTGTTAGAACCATAAAGACAACAAAGTTTGAATTGTGCTCTAGGAAATTTCAGGGAGATGCCAGAGCACTCTGAAAAATATGGTCCAAAGGTTGCCAAAGAAAACAGATGAGATGGGTCCCTAATTTTGAATATTCTACACTGAAGCCTGACAGCCTCAGGAGTTCTCAGAGAAATAGAGAACTCAATGAATGGCTGGCACTGGGAGGGTTCTTGACTCAATCTCAGGAAAGAATTCAAGGACTCGTCAGTGTGTCCAGCCAAACAGTTTAATAAGCTTGATGCTGGAAAGCCCCAGGAATTCTTGGCTGGATGCTGGAGAGCCATGGGAATTCTCAAAGTCTAGATGCCAACCAGGGCCTAATGCCCTGAAGGTTCTTGACTTAATTGCACTAAACTCAGTTGCAGGGAAGAATTTGAGGACTTGGCAGTGTGTGTAGCCAAAGAATCCAAAGACTAGCCAGTGTGTACAGCTCAAAACTTGAGAGTGCAGTGAAGGTTCATACTGGAATATGAGTGCAGGAAAGGAAGAGAAGCGCTCTGAGGCTGGCTCTGAGAAGCACAGTCTAAGAACTTGAAGGGGCCCTTTCCCACTGGCTATGCTAATAAGGGATTGATGTGCTGCCTTTTTCATCAGTTATTTTCAGGTGCTGAGCTGAGGGAGGGCTAGATGTAGGGAGGCTAGGTGTGTGAGACAAAAGGAACTTTTTTGTTATGTTGTTTAGAGTCACTTCTTCCTTTCGCTCCTTCCCTATCTAACCTCCCAACACCACATGCTATTTTCTACTCTTCTCACAACCTGTTTCCTTGTCTGTTTTAAATAATTCATAGGTATTTGTTCTCCCTTGCTATCATTTTAGGTAAACATATTTTTAGAGTAGATTCAACTGAATCCATTTTGTCATTGACTCAAGGCCCTGATATAACCAAACCTATACATATATTATGTCATTTCTGTTCAGGAAAATAATGTTAGATCTTATTTTAAAGAGCTTTACAGGAATGCAAAGGAATACATTTGGGGATAAAGGTTGTTTAGCTTGTTTTATTCCATTGCTACATTGCTACAAAACCAAACTAGTATACCTAAACTGCATATGATAAAACATGTTTAAATCAAAATTTTGAACTGATAATATAATTAATGCAACATTTCTTTTATTATTAAAAATCATTCTCTCCTGCTTCCACAGCTTTCTACATTTAAATGACAATGTATATTTGATCTATTAATGCATGAGTCTCCTGGGGGTTACAAACTAAATAATAATACCATGTCAGCTCTAGTCAGTGCTCTACTCTGAGGCTGCATGGCTTTTATTTTTTATTTTTCTGCATATTTTGCTCTCTTTTCTCAACTGGCAAAGTGGTTCTGCCTAGTTAGAACAGAAATCATTCTCCCTGGCTTCAAGAGGGAGAGCAGGTGTGCACAACCTCAGGACCCTCATCCTTAGCCAAGGGTAAATGAGAAAATGACAAAGGAGACAGACTTCATCTTCAGCCAAGGTAGAGGGTTCTTATCAGTCCTGACCCTGAGACCATTCCCTGCTAGATTTCTCAGCTAGGACAGTTTGAGAGAAGGTTAAATGGATTTTTTTTCCCCAGTTTTCTTTTCCTTTTTAATTTTATTTGCTGGTAATACATGAAAAGATAGGGAGGAAATCTCAATGGCAGGTCTTTAATTTAGCAAAGCAACTTTATAATCCCCAAAGTAAAGCAATTAGTGATACAATAGACTGTCAATATTTCCAACCAGAGGCATATTTAACGTGTGATCTGCAGATGTAACTTGTTTGTTTTAGACAACCTTACTTTAACATGCCTTCTTCGAACATAATTTATTTTAACATATGGCCCTTTCACGTAGGACTGAAAGGAGAATTGGCAGTTGACGTTTATGAAGAGCACAACTTAAAAGTACGAACCTAACTTCTTAACACAGTGTTTTCAGGGTTGACTTTCAAAAACCTACATGTTTAGTGATAAGATAATAGTCCATTGTCTATCTTTCCTACTTTATTCCAGTACAATATAAGAGCAGAAATTTCATATTTTTGGAATGTGGAAAAATAATGTTTTAAAAGCAAAATTAAAAAATTAAAGTGGCAGCTTTAATACAACTGTGCTAATAAAATCATTTCTATACTCTTATGTTTCTATCCTGTTTGGATAGAAATAATTTTTCATTACAGAGCTTCTTGAATTTTAAACATGGTTACAGATCTGAATCACTCAATTGCATCCAAAATTAAATAAATAAAAGCCAAATCATCTTTCACAATAATATCAAACACTTACATGATGTTTTACTTTTTTATCTTTCACATACATCATGTCATTTGAAAGCCATGGTAACTGGTAGGCTGCAGAGGGAAAAAGATTATTATCCTAGTCTCACAGATGTGGACATCAAGGTTTAAAAGGCAAGGTGACTTTTCCAAACTAGTAAACGATACTAAGATGCAAAGCTTTCTGCATCTGAAGTCAGAGATCTATCTCTAAGCAGCATATTACAAGATTTAGATCTCTTCAGCTTTTAGGCTGCCAGGAATAGTTTGGGTGCCATCAACCCCTGGCCACTTCCCTCCAGCTGTGGATGCTTGATCATTTACCCCACTGGGCTGAAAACATTATCATTCCTCATGAGCCCCATTATAGAATATAGTAGGAAAATATTAGCACAGGCTATCAATGTCTCTTAGAAACATTTATCTGTATAGTTTAAAAATAATTCTAAATATATTCAAAGGTTGAATTATTCAACCTTATAATGTGGGTCCATTTAAAGTGCAAGGTCTTCCTTCAGCTCATATAAAAAAACTGATCAGATGTTTCTTATTATTGTTCAAGAAGAGAACACATAAAAGAATAAAAAAATGTGTGTGTGTGTATGTGTGTGAGTAGATAGAAAGATATATAGATATGCTATTTTTGATTATTTAATTCTGAATTTGGATCCAATTAACTAACTATTTCCTCCGTAAGTGAAGCTCAACATTTCTCTGGAAAAAATGGCAATAATTGAAGTTCATTCTCACTAAAAAAATAAAAGTGAAAAAGTACATTAAAAGCTACCTTTGAATGTTGGTTTACCATTCACAATTTACAAGGTGCTTTTATAAGTGCTTTCTCTTTTGAGTTTTTAGAATAATGCTGTGAATTAGCTATTAGTATCCCCAATTTTCAAATGAGAAAGCAATGACGAGACAATTTCTCCTCCATTTGCTGTAAGCCCCTATCTCACTCTAACCTCCTAGAAGTCTCTTGAGAGGTGATCCTGACTTACCACATCATTTCTGCCAAAAACGATTTGCCCACTAAAAATTATTATTAGTGTCTCTTTGTAACAACCCACCACATTTTTGAATTTTCAAAAAATCTTCTCTTTCTTTGACTGACATATTCTGAAGCTATATGAGTTATCTCGTTTTTCCTAAGTAGGTCATTAATTCTCCCCACCTCTTCCAACACTCAGGATACTCATATCCACCGAAGGTGAATGTTCTGGAGATAGACTACAGTTTTTATATGAAAATATCTTAATATCACAGAACCATTAGGAGCTTTTTTTTTTTTTTTGCCAAGGTCAAAAGTGTCTCATTTCATCACAAAAAGTGTCTGTAATAGTTTTTCCACTGGCAGTACATTTGCGAATGGATCCATTCAAGATGAGAGGGGCCACAAGCTCAGAGCGGTGGAAAAGAAGCACACAGAGCCAAGTGGGAACTCTAAGGCCAGAAAGCCACATGACTTTCTGATGGATTCAGAATCCAGGACGGCTTTATCTACTGTAAGAACATTCTGCCTTTCAACAAAAATAGTACCACAATTTGCTGCATAGACCCAAACTCATACTGAATCCCTTCTCACTTAAATATTTCATATGAAAGAAAGACTTTCAGAACACTGAAGTCACACAAACTTCTTTCAAAATGATAGACAATCCTGTGCCCCAAAGAGACAGATTTCACTGAATTCCTCAATATAAGTTTCGGACAGAGTGTTCAGTGATGAATGTCAGTGACAACAGTTGTTCTACAACTCACAAGCCTGAGAGCCAGACAGCACAGAGGAGGCTTGACACCAGAATTACTAGCCTTAGGTTCAGCACTCTATACAACAGTTTATGTGAATGTCTAGCAGACGTCTTCCCTGCCTTAGTACTTGATATGTGGCAGATCACTAACTTCCAAATTGCTAGACTGACAAACAAGGGGAAACCATAGTCCAAAATGTGTCTGAGATTGAGTATACCCAGGTTTTAATGTTAGTCACAGACTTCTAATTTCTCACCATTGTATTAAAGATATTAACAATGCTGACCTGAAATACCTATGATTACAATAAGTCAGTTCATTAACCAAAATATGGTATTCCTCGGGAAAAAAATAAAGCCTTTGTCTTCTCAAGTCTGTAGGCTTCTTCAGTATTCACAGACCCAGCTGCAGCCATTCTCCACTCCTCATTCCCCTAGATCCAACATAACAGGAAGGCAGTGGAAGAAAATGATGGGTCAGTGTTTACAAAGCATTTTCCAGTTTTACCCATCCATTCATTTATTCATTCATTCAATCAGAAGTATTTATTGAGCCTCAACTATATCTTAGTCAGTCAGTGTTTCACGTACTCACCACAGAGTGGTGAATATACTAAAACCAAATTCCAACAGTAGTCATGAATCATGAATCCTACATTCTAGTATGTCATAGGGAATACGTGTGTGGGGGGGGGTGAGTTTGCATGTGTGTGTGTGAAGGAATACCAGCAAATTATACTAATAAATAAACATGGGACAGATACTAGAGGACTTTATAGGCCATAAAACAGAAAATTTTGTTATTTTCATGAGTTTGATCAGAACCTAATGGTGGAAGGATGTGCACAGGAAAGTAACATGTTCAGATTTACTTTGTAGAAATATCCCTTTGGCTCTGGTGAACATAAGAAAACATAGAAGCAGAGATACCAGTTAAGAACTCAAGGCAGTAATACTGATAATCTGAGGGGATAGAGGACTAGTGTGGGCTATGGAAAGTTGACCAACTCTGAACCAAGTTTGAAGTTAGATCTACTAGGTATAAATACGGTGTCTCACAAAACAATAATAATTTTAAAAAAGAATCCTGGTATTTGGCCCACACTAGTGGATGTCTGTTTTTTCTGAGATTAACTGAGGTTGGCGGGAAGACCAGTAACCAGGGGTTCTGTACTGGGCTTAGAATTATGAGATGTCTTTTAGGCATCTAGTGGAGTTTCACTTCGGGAGTTCGATAGACAGGTCAGAGAAAGATTGGAGAAGAAGTTACAGATGAAGATTCCTTCACCGTATAGATCGTATTTAAAGCTGTAGGATTGGGTAAGATAACTTATGGGGTGAGAGTAGATCGAGAAAACAGGGTCTGCTGATTGAACCTTGTGGCACTGTATCAGTCAGAAATAATTAGGCACATTATTCGCCAAAGGAGACTGGGGGTTAGGTAGAGTAAAAGTCAAACCAAGGCAACGTGTGTTCATATTCTTATTAGCCAGAAGAATAATTTTGGGAAAAGAATGGTTGTGTTGCCTATAGGAAATTACCATATTTCATATAATCTAAGATGTCTTCCTTTTTCACATTCTATGTCTGAAATTAGGATGCATCTTACAAATGAGATCACCTTAGGATTGTGATGCGGTTTAGTTGGTGTGCTGGTTTGAAATGATGTATGGACCCTAGAAAAGCCATGTTTTAATCAAAATTCCATTTCATAAAGGCAGAATAATCCCTATTCAATACTGTATGTAACTAGATCATCTCCCTGGAGATGTAACCAAATCAAGAGTGGTTATTAAACTGGATTAGGTTGGGCGGGCCGCGGTGGCTCAGCGGGCAAGAGTGCTTGCCGGCTATGCCGGAGGACCTCGGTTCGATTCCCGGCCCCAGCCCATGTAAAAAACAAACAAACAAACAAAATATAATAAAAAACAAGAAAATGTTTAAAGATGTTTCCCTTTCTTCCTCCCTTCCTTCCTTCTATCCTTCCTTCTCTGTCTTTCCTTCCCTTCCTCCCTCTCTTTAAAAAAAAAAAAAAAAAAAAAAAAACTGGATTAGGTGATGGCATGTCTCCACCCATTTGGGTGGGTCTTGATTTTCTGAAGTCCTATAAAAGAGGAAACATTTTGGAGAATGGGAGATTCAGAGAGAGCAGAGCAGAACGACATAGCCACAAGAAGCAGAGTCCACCAGCCAGCGACCATTGGAGATGAAGAAGAAAAATGTCTCCTGGGGAGCTTCATGAAACAGGAAGCCAGGAGAAGCAGCTAGCAGATGACACCATGCTCGCCATGTGCCATTCCAGCTGACAGAGGAACCCTGACTTTGTTCGCCATGTGCCCTTCTACTTCAGAGAGATCCTGAACTTCATCATACTTCTTGAACCAAGGGATCTTTCCCTGAATGCCTTTGATGGGACATATCTATAGACTTGCTTTAACTGGGACATTTTCTCGGCCTTAGAACTGTAAATTAGCAACTTATTAAATTTCCATTTTTAAAAGCCATTCCGTTTCTGCTATATTGCATTCCAGCAGCTAGCAAACTAGAATGTTGGTATTGTCTTTTTTTAATATGGGTACATAAAATAATGGTGCAACTTACAATTGACTGAGTTTTACATTTAAAGAAATTTACTATAAAACATACAAGCAGGCTAATGCACATTCTTTCTTTCTTTCTTTTTCCCTTTCCCTTCATCTCTCCCTCTCCCTCTACTCCTCCCTCTCTCCCTCCTTTCCTTCTCCTCTACTCTTTCTTGATTACATCAAATATTTGAAAGCCTTCTTATGAATTCCTGATGATCCCAACAACCTTAAGAATTCCTGATGATCCCATTTATTAATATAAAACAACAAATTAACAATAAATTAATGAATTTCTACACATAATATTTGAGGAGGAGGATATTCTAAATCCCCATGGTATATTATATATATATATATATATATATATATGCTTCTCTTTGCATATAAAATATCAAAGTCTGATGATGAATATACTATGCACAGGTTACAAATCCATCAAATGACAAGTCACTCTTCTATTTATGTGGCAAGCAGATTCAAATTATTCTTTAAAATTTTCCACTAACACAATTTTTAGAAGATTAATGAATACTTTCAATTTGTAAGAAATAAAAGAAAAGCACAACCCATAAGAAAATAAAATTTTTATTCATGGTAATTTTGCAACAAATTTTACCTTCAAACATTTAAGAACTGCTTTTTTAAAAAAAAAAGTTTATTGTGAAATACAACATACATACAAAAAAGAAGTAAATTTCAAAGTACATTTTAAGAAATAGTTAAGCACAAATTTCAATGTATGAGAAGGGTTACAGTTCCACAAGTTCAGGTACTTCCTTGTGGCTGCTCTTAGTCACCAGAGATTAAAAAGAAATATCAATATAATATTCAGTAGTCATACTCACTTGTTAAATTCTATCTTCTCTATTTCAACTTCTCCTTCTCCTATGATCTTTCTCTCAATCTTTAGGGATATTTGGGAAGACCATTCTAACTTCTTCATGTTGAAAAGGGATATCAGCATTATGGAGTAGAGGAGTGCAACAGGTTGACGTTCCTGGGGAGACAGATAACTCTGTGTTTCAGGGCGTATCTAGACTAAGAACCATCTGGAGGTTTTATGTTTCTGAAAAATAAACTTAGTGAGTGAAACTTTTAAAAGTGTCAGATAGAGCCCTGTGTTGTCTTTAGGGTTGATGTGAATACTGTTTGTTGAGACTAGGCCTACCATAGCAATCAGCAATATCCAGCTGAATGTAAACTTTCATTTTACTGTTGATAAATGACAATGACAAAGGCAAAAAATCACAGAAGACATTGTTTTGTCACACAATTTTGATCAAGTTAATGATAAACAGTAAAAGTGCAATTACATGGAAAGACCATACTTTACACGTTTAAACAATGTTTCATTGTCTTTACTTGTAAGGTGTTAAAGGCAGTACACCTGAAACTTCTTTCTAGTGGTGGAATAAGGTACATACTTTTCTGAAGTGCCACTTATGTTGAATTTATGGTTTTCCCATATGAATTTTTTGTGTGTGTGTGCTGTATGGCGGGGTCACGTTTCATTATTTTTCCATGTGAGTATCCCATTGTTGCAGCACCATTTGTTGAGCTTTTTTATTTGTCCTGTTTTTTGCTTGTTTGTTTTTGGGAAGTACATGGACCAGGAATTGAACCTGGGTCGCCTGCATGGCAGATGAGAATTCTACCATTTAACTACCCTTGCACTCCCTCCCTATGTAAATTTATGAGCAGTTGGTGGTTTTTCTGTTGGAGGATCATCGGCCATGCAGGGATGCCAACGATGCCCTACGGGGGCACCATGCTTCCACCCACATCCCAGAATGTGTTCTTGCCATTCATTTCAACAGTATACAGAACCCATTGGTGATAGCTAAAAAACTGCTTGCTGTCTTCATAGTAATTGTCTTCTCCCACTGATTTACCAACCCTGACCTCATTTGCCCTGACGAACACTCAGAGACAGCTGAGGACCCACCATGGCCACTGATCTGCTGTAGCCCCCACTTCAGCATCTGCACGAACTCCATTTTTCCCCTCAGGCCCAGCCAAGAACTGCTTTTTATAAATAAAAATTGATGTCCAGAAAATGAAATCAAAGTATACAGCTGTACAAAGATCTTATATAATCTGAATTATCGAAGAACTCACTATTTTACAAAAGTGCAGTGAATCGTGCATTGGTCACATGAAGGGATTATTTTTGCCTTGAAGTAACTGATTTTCCTGCCTAAATTATATGCTGAAAAATACTATCAGCAAATACACTAGGTGGGTATGAGGCTTACCAATTTATACGACTCATTCTTGACATTGATGACTTTTAAATGATAGTAATTAGGTAAGATAACTACTTGATGGGGCCTACTTTATTATTTTCATATAGCTTGTTTTATTAGTTTATTAGGTTGTTACTCTATTTCAAAGCTGAAGATGAATTATTATTCTGGTTTACCATTTTGTTAACAAGTATTCACATCAGTGTTTCTAAACTTAGTTCAGCTGCAGTAATGAGTAGTGATCAATTAAGCACAAGCCCCATAATGGATCAAAGCACAAAGATTTTTCTTATTTCAATCTATTTGCATTTAGAAAGCAACAGCCTAGTTTAATCTGTCTTTTGAAATGCAAGGTCAGCAAACTGGAGGATATCAGCTGCCACTCTTCTTGACATCTCCAATCAATCAACGTTGAGTGGCCATGCAATTGGTATTTGGAGTTAAGAAAATGATATTTCTTTACTCCTCTACTAAAGCTTGAGAGGAAAGAAAAATGCCTCTTGGTTTCAAATTTTAAACAAATGGTGAAGTCCATTTTTCACATATTATTCAAGCCTTGTCTGTAAGACCCATAAATTCATGAAGTTAAAATGTATTTCAATGAAAAGTTTTATTTTCCTTTGAAAGCAGAATTACATTTTAAAATAACTCTAATGCAAATAAAAATTTACCATATGTATCTCACAAAATTCCTATTTTTATCCAAAAATCATATCTATATTTAAAGAGAAATAAAGTATTCTAATTTGATGAAACAGAAAAATAATCTGCAGTGGATATTTCTTCAATAATCATGACAATGATTTGAATTTGAGGGATTGAAGTGTACATTTTTATTAGAAGAGCTACAGGTTCGAATGTGACCCAGACACTCTAAGAAGACAAAGCTAAGCAACGCATTGGGAGCAGAATCATCCGAACACTTTGAGTCATACTCATAAAATAAACAAAATTACCTAGATTTGCTCTACAGTAAGGTTATGTAATTTAGCATTGAACATGACTGCATCATCTTCTTCTCCCCCTGGCCTCCTCTTCCTATTTCAGGCATTTTTCCATGGTCTTGTCTTGACCTACCTCATCTAAATATAACCCAGCAATATATTCTCTCAGTGAATTGATTTTCTTTTATTTGAACTATATGGTTATATGTCTCAACTGTTCACTTAGACTTGTGAAAATTTGTTTTCAAATTATTCTCCAGCAATGCAAGTTATAGACATTTGAAAGCAGCATATGTACAAAGAAATTTGATGAGCTTCCTAATACTTTAAAACACGCACACACAGCCTACCTGCTTGCTTTCAGATTTATTTGTGTCAAGATGTTGGTTCTATTGCCTTTTCCCTTTCCCACACAGGTTACCCATTTATTTCTAGGGTTATTAGAGATGTCTATTCCAATTCTGGAAGCCAAGCTTGCTAGAGACAGCATTGTCTATGTCCTCCTTATGAGTGATTCCCAAAATACATTGTCATAACTATATATATTAGATATATATATTCTCCAAAATTTTTATCAAGGTGTTTCTTCATGGCTCACCCATGGCAAATTCAAATTCAATTGTTCCCTGTGAATTGGTTTCTAATGTTATTGCCTGGGAAGACTCAAAGAGAGCTCAAGTGTCCCTGCCCCCTGATATGACTGTGGAAAAATATACCCTCTCTGCCACATTGTATACACAATAAATAATTTGATAAAATGATGACAGGTCATTCAAATAAGCGTGACTTCCATTATGAGTGGGAAAAGAAGGAATGCTTCTATTTCATATTTTATAGGGTCATTTGTATAGGAAATAAATAATTTCTGGCAGTAATACAAAGGAGGATTGAGTAGTCAGGCTATGGTCAGAACCAAAAAAAGGTGAACATCAAGCATCAAGTATCAATATGGGATCATAAACAGAGTTTTCCTGTTCCAAATGAGGATAAGTCATGGTGTGAACCACAGAGAAGTATACTCAAATCTACTAAGCACCTGTCAGCAAGGTCAGCTCCAAAGGTGGAAGGACTTCAGGAAGTAAAGAGGAAGGTCACCAGATAAGAAAAGGAGCTTTAGGGATGGACCCCTGACCACCACTGACCTGATAGATGCCTGTAACTATATTACTGTGACTCGTGACTTCTTGAGGATTCCAGTTCCTTGGTATCTAACACCTGTGACCCCATAAATTATAGCTCTCTCACAGGAAAGACATCAATAAGAGTATTTCCCTTATGGTCTGAAAGTTTGCTATCAAATGTCCCTCTTTCAGATTATTGTCCACTTTTTAAAGTTATTAAATCGTTAAACACATGAAACTTTCACTGAGTGACAGGATAAGTCATGGGCTTGGATATATAGAACTCTAAGATGGCAAATTCTACATTATTGCAAAAGCAAATTTTATTGCGTGCTTATTATAAACCAATGGGAATATACCAACGAGATAGGTATGGGAATAGAGATAAAATGCATAGTCCAGGACAGGAGCTTATGGTAGCGTGTGGGAGGCAGACAAAAAAATAAGCAACTACTAGTGTAGTTATTATGCAATTCCTTATACAAAGGGCATCTACCATAGAAGGAATGTGACATCATATTTGATAATGTTCAAGAAATAAAATGTGTACAAGAATCATACATGGCAAAATGTGCGAAATGTCTTGAGAAATGTTCTTTGGATATTGATAGAAAAACAAATAATTTCATTAGTGAACAGGGAAGCTGGCATGTCAAGGCTGGGCAAAAATAGAGAGAAAACCAAATAAAGTGAACTGTATGATATAAAAGGAGGCCTAAGGGCCAAATGATACAGAGTTTGTGAGATGGCAGTAGTTTAATTTGATTGCAGTGTAGAATAAGTATTGAGGAAGGGAAGGGGATATAGGTAAAGCGAAAAATAGAAGAAATTCATTTGTTGTGAACCTGGCCATGATGTTCAGAAACATAAATATATTACTTCTTTTATCTTCACAACCATACTGTAAATATGGTCACTATTATCACCAATTTAGGGAAGAAGAAATTGAGACCCCAGAGAAATTGTAGCTTTATTTAGCACAAACAAATAATTTCTACTACAGCATGCTGAATGGGAAACTCAAATGAGATCAAAATGCAAAACACCTTCTCTTAACTATATAGCCTTGAGGCCTCCTGGCTTGGTGGCAATTAACGTGATTAGTTGTTTGTAATAAACAATTAAAAAAAACATCTACTTAGGTCTTTTAATGCTATTTCACCTCATTTATCATATGTTCTGGCCTCTGATAAGAGAGTAGAAGTCGAAAGTATTTTCCTTTTTCCTAATAGAGTGAGAACTATATGTGATAGCTCTGTTTCAAAGCTTATGGGTAAGGGAGAGGAAATCCTATAGCACTTTGCCAAAATCAGTGGCAGACATAAATTTAATCATCCTTTAACCATATATTAATCTCTTAAAATAGCTTAACTGTAGTATATTATTGAAAGGAAAATGACCCTACTAGAAGAATATGAGCTCTTTATCAAGTTTATTTACCCTAGGTTTTAAAATGTACTCAGAATTTCTTTTCTTTTCTGAAAACTAGTTTGGAACACTTAATCATGAGGATTAAATAAATGGTAAGTGAGAGAGTGGCTAATCCCATGCTGATACATTTAGATTATCAACTCTATATTCATTATGCATTCATTCATGCATATAATTCAATTACATTTCATTAATTGAAACAAATCTGCTGTGGGGAGCTAGCTTGGATATCAAAATATTGTCAATGATACTGACTGCAGAACAAAATATAACTTTGTTTTCAGACAATACCTTAAAATGTAAAGTGCCAGAAGGCAGAATCATTTCTTTTTAACCTGCTTTGTAAACACAACACCAACAGTAAAATAGACACCGAATGCACTTGGGGCTTACTATTCTCTGAATAAGTAGCCTCAATTACCTTAAATTTTTTTCACTATTTATATTTGTAACTCTGATCATTTTGACTATTACTGACCACTCTCAAAACCATTGCTGTGTTTGAGGATCAGCAGGAATTTTGAGGCAAACAAAACGTTGAAGTGGTAAAATAAACTTCCAGAAATAGTACCAATAATAAAAAGAAAACTTTGGTAAAAATATGTTATCTTGGGTTAGGTTTCCTAAAAACAAAAACAAAAACTGCAGGTGTGTATTGTGCGAGTGGCTGACTGGGAGGGTGCTTTGAGGAGGAATCTGTATGTTAGCAGGCACCCAGCATTGGGTAGCAGAATAATCTTCATAAAGATGAAAAGTCAGCCAAACTCTATCCACAGCCTGATCCCACAGAGATCTCTGGAGAATGAATGAGAGCAAAGAATTGTCCTGCTTTATTCCAGAGTGGCTGGACTTCTATATTCCCATGTTATTCAGTTAGTGTCTTTGGGGGGAATAAAAGCCTCTGAAATCCCTGGGGAAGGATACTTCTATTAGTCTAGAGCAATCATTCACCACGTGTGCTCCTTGGACCAGCAGCAGCAACAGCAGATGGAAACTTGTTACAAATAAAAATTTCTTTGGCCCCAACCCAGACCTACTGAATCAAAAACTTTGGGGATGGAGCCAGGCAATTTGTATTTTAACATACTTCCCAGGTGATTCTCGTACATGCTAAGGTTTGTGAGTCACTGGCTCAGGGCAATTCTCTAGGGAAGGTACAGCTCGATGCTCTTAGCAGCCAATCCTCAGAGTTTTAAGTGTTGACTCAACAGCCATTTGAAGGGGATCTGCGTGTGTGAGCTTCAGCACTCATTACATATGTTGGATGTTCCAGTTGTTTTGTAGCAAGTCATTCCTCCTCATCACCATCTACTTTTATGGTGCACATAGGATCCAGAAATTGGATTGGCAAATCACACTCTTGCCCTTGGGCAATGCACTTGCACCAATTCAGAGTGAAAAAAATTACAGCTCCAATCCCAAGTGATAAAGGGGAGAAAAGATTACAAACAGATGTCGTATAAAATCCTACCCACACATAATTTCTCGTAATTTTAATCTCCTCTCCTTTTAAATGAATGAAATCAATGTTCACCACAGCAATTAGGGTAAATATTTGCATTTTCCACGTAAGACTTGGTCTGGAGAAGAAATTCACCTCATTTTTTGTTTCAGAATGTGGATGTTTTTCCTTGAAACATGGGCTTTCATTGCCAATATCCCTCTCCTATTCAAATTCAGAAGTTATTTTATTATCAAGACTGTAGCGTGTACATGTTTTGTCAGAATAAAATAAGAACAATAAACAACTCATCATTGCTTTCATACTGAGAATGTGTATGCTGAAGCTGAAGCATAACGTGACAAATAATAATGAAATTTATATAACAACACGGAATGTTAAAATAATGTAATCATATAATAAAGCAATTTTTTCCCACAATAATTAACATGACATGCATTCTTTGCCATTGGTTTGCATTGAATATTTCTAAGAATTGTTCAGAACCAGTAGCAATACTTTATTATGTGTTGGTTCTTGTTCATGAATGTGTTTCAATTTTCAGTTAGGATAGTTTATTTATCAAGGACTTCAATTCAAATGTGCAAACACAATCCCTGCTCTGGTGACCTTGTCTTTTGGGCATTCTCTGGTGTGCCAAACTGAAAATTGCAGGAGATACATTTATCTTTATCATGTGTGTTTGATAGCAGTTATTGAATTTTTAAAATTAAATGGTTTTCAGACTATTGTAGAACCCAAATTAAGTGTGATTTATCTGAAGGTACAAAGCACTAGAGGCCATACAGCTGTGGCTCAAAAGAGTCATGCTTTATATGTTGATTAAAAGGTTTTAGCTCACCAGAGGTACAGCTAACTGTTTGCACAAATGCCCACATCCAAGGGTGTGCAACATGGATTACAGGTCATGCGATCTCCAGTGGGCAGAGCCTTGCAGGTTATTGCTGTTTTTCTCCTTTGTGAAATATTGCTCAGGAAACAGAGTTTTCAGTTACTTGAGGATTATGAATCACTACAAAAATAATTCAAATTTTTTTCTATTTTTGATTTTTGGAGGACAATGTGGAGAATAAAATTTGATGTTCACAGGGCCATTATCTAAACTTTTAACCTGGAGGAATATTGAGGAGCTTATCATTATCCTGCAAACCTGTGATATTATCCTCCATGCCACACTGTGATAGCATGAAAGAAGCCTGTCCAGGCCACATAGATTTGTTTATAAGACTTAGTCTTTATTTGGGGAAAGAAAGATTAAGAAATATAATTACAAATCCACAGCATTTAAATGCCATATTCTCAATAGCTTGTAAGCTTTGTATACAAAGAAATTTGCTTTCGGTACTGGCAGTTCCTGATTTGTCGTTCCAGTACTTTCCTAACATATTCAACCAAACATAATGATGATTGTGGTACAAACTAAGGATTATGGTAATTACAGTATTGATAATACCAGCTGTTACTTAATAAATGTTTATAGGTGTCAGGCATTGTCCTAGGTACTTTGGCTATATATTATCTTAAGCATCAGAATAACACTACGATTAGGCTTATTTTCCAGGGATGCAACCTGAATTGAACTTCTAGTCCTATGCATGGGACGGTGAGTCAGGCAGGCTGAGTTCACAGATATGGTATTGAACGCTGACATGGAGTATTAGCTGTACTTTTGAAATGTCTCTTGATTCCATTTCCTCCTATTCATATGCACAGTTGCATCTATGAGCTCGGATACTCATCTGTTTTACCTAGATGAGCCTCAGTCTCTTCCCCTAGCCCCTGGCAGTGTTCTGGAGTCAACGTTACTGGTTCACAAAAACACAACTGTTAAATGTTTAGGAATTCTATGAGCCATTTATTAAACCATTGGCACCTTGAAAATGGCCATAGTGGAAGTATTTACACCAGGGAAATCTGTGAACTTCAAATCAGGGCTTTTTTCCCCCTTGAGATCCAATTTAACAGCCCATCAACCTTTAAACTGCCAGGAGGAAATATTCAAAAACACACATCTGATCACTTTAATAGACTTCAATGTGTTTATATTCCCTTCCTAATTCCCGGAGCCACACTACCTGGAATTTCTTTTAATCATTTTCTTAACTTGAAAGCAGTCAGCCATCCCAACTCCCTCTTCTTTCACTACACACGTATTTATACTATATTGTAGCTCTCAATTTCTCATAATTCCCCAAACATACAATGAACTCCAAGTTTCCATGTTGCCATCCACATTGTTTCATCTGCCTAGAATTCCCTTCATGAGCTATTTACCATTTCTTCCCCTTTGTAGTTAAATTTCATTTTTTAATCTATTTAGCTTCCTCAAACTCCCTCCAGCTCTAGGGGAAAAAATCCCTCTCTCAATTTTAATAGCACACTTTTAAATGTGAACATTGCATTTAATATTACTACCCTTGTGTATATTTTCTTAGGTGTCTCGCTAAATAGATCCAATGTCTAAGATTATGGCTTTTTCATGTAGAGTGTAGTAAACGCTTAGTAAATATTATAAGATATGTAATTGTTTTATGTTCATATCACCTGTTTTTTGTTCCTTTTTTTATTCCTTGTTTTGGAAGCAATAAGTATAGTTCATGATTTCATTTTATTTTCCAACATTAGCTAATTCAATTTAAAAAAAATTTTATTGCTTCATCTTCATCAAGATTTAAAATACACAATTTATAATTATCACATTCTACTCTTAAACAATATTATACCATATCTTAATTTGCTGGAGCTGCCATAACACTCTAGATTGGATGGTTTAAAATACCTGTAAGCTAGAAGTTTGGAAATCAAGATGTTGGCAGGGCATACTGCCTCTGAAGTCTGTAGGATTTGGTGGTAGCTTGCCAAAATTTATAGCTTAATTCAATCTCTGTCTCTCAGTCTGTTTCCACATTTCTTCTCCTTATAGACACCAGTCATATTCAATTAGGGCCCATTCTAGCATCTTCGATATCCTGTTACCAAAAGGGTTACATTCATGGAATCAGGGTTAGGACTTGAACATATATATTTAGGAGACATAATTGAATGCATAATATCATGAATGGTACTAAAATCTTGCAAATTTATACTTCTGTTCTAGTTTGCTAGCAGCTACAATGTGGTATACCAGAAAGAGAATGGCTTTTAAAAAGGGGAATTTATTAAGTTGCAAGTTTATAAGGCCATGAAGATGTCCCAATTAAAGGAAGTCTATAAAAATGTCCAATCTAAGGCATCAACAAGAAGTTACCTTTCCTCAAAAAAAGACAGATGAAGTTCAGAGTTTCTCTCTCAACTGGAAAGGCATATGGTAAATATGGCAACATCTGCTAGCTTTCTCTCCAGGCTTCTTGTTTCATGAAGCTCCCCCAGGGACATTTTCCTTCTTCATCTCCAAAGGTCTCTGGCTGCTTGGGCTCTCATGGTTCTTGTGTCTCTGTTGTGGCTCTGAAGCATTTTCCAAAATGGTTCCTTCTTAAAGGATCCACTAAACTAATCAAGACACACCTGGAATGAGTGGAATCACAGCTCCCGCTAATCTAAAGTCAATACCCACAAATGGATGAGCCACATCTCTGTTGAGATAAACTAATCAAGTTTCCAACCTATAGTACTGAATAAGGATTTAAAAAATGGCAGTCTCCATAGATGGATTAGAATTAAAAAAGGCTTTTCTAGGGCATATAATCCTTTCAAACTAGCACATCCTCTAATTTTTCATCTCATCTTTTATGCTATTTTTCATACATTTAAATTTTACAATACCACAGAACAGTTTTACTTTTTTTTTTTTGCTTTAGATGGTCAATTATCTTTACTTTTTTTTCCTTTTTTTGCAGTTTTTAGAACTTCATTTCAAATTTGAGAATGGTGCTTTAAAAGGTGGAAGCCTAGAGATAATAAAATCAAATATAAGGTTAATACAAGGTCTTGGCTGTTGATGCTTCAGATCCTTACAGGGTAAGGTAAACAGTCTTGGCTCTTTCTTCCATAGTTTTCTTTTTAATTGAGGTGAAATTCACATAACATAAAAATAATCATTTTATAGCATATAATTCAGTGGCTCTGTGAACATTTACAATGGTGGGCAACCACGACCTCTTTCTAGTCCCATAAAATTTTCATCCCCCCCAACAGACACCCATGCTCCCATGAAGGAGCCACCCTCCATTTTCCTTTCCTCTCAGCCTTTAGCAACCACTAATTTTCATTCTAACACTATGAATAATCCATTTCTGTTTAGTTTATATAATTTGAATCATATAAAATGTGACCTTTTGTGTCTGGATATTTTCATGTATAATAAGCTTTTCAATAATTATTCAAATTGTAGCATGTATTAGAACTTCATTCCATTTTTATGGCAGAATACTACTCTGCTGTATGGGTACCCCATGTATTTCTTTATCCATAAGACTGTTCATAGACATTAAAGTTGTTTCCACCTTTTGTCTACTGTGAACAGTGCTGCTATGAAAATTTGTGTACAAGTGTTTAATTGAATATCTGTTTTCAAAAATATATATACATGAGTGGTATCGCTGAATTGTATGGTGACTCTATGTTTAACTTCCTGAGGAAACTGCCAAACTCTTCCACAGTGACTCCCCGACCTTACATTCCCACTGGCAATGTATAAAGATTTCAGTTTGTCCACATCCTTGCCAACACTCATTTTCCATTGTGATTAAAGCCTTCCTAATGAGCATGAAGTGGTGTTTCATTGTGGTATTGATTTACATTTCTCTAATGACTTTTGATGTTTGAGTATATGTTCATGAACTTGTTGGCTATTACATATATTCTTTGGAGAAATGTTTACACAAGTCTTAAACTTATTTTTAAATTAAGTTATCTTTTTGTTTGTTGAGTTGTAAGAATATATATTACGGATACTTGACCTTATCAGATCATCATTTTGTAACTATTTTCTGCCATTCTGTAGGTGGTCTTAAAAAATTAAGACTTTATCTTTTTAATATAGTTTTAGATTTATAGAATAATTAAGCAGTTAATACATAGAGTTCCTTCTACCCACTTGTGCTGGTTTGAAGCTATTACATACCCCAGAAAAGCCGTGTCCTTTAAACTTCATTCAATATTGCCAGGTGAGATCTTTCTGATTGTTTCCATGGAATGTGACACACCCTATTGTGGATGGCAACTTTTGATTAGATGGTTTCCATGAAGATGTGTCTTCACCCACTCAAGGTGGAGTTGCTTACTGGAACCCTTTAAGAGGGAACCATTTTGGAAAAAGCTTTAGAACCCACAGAGCCCATGCAGTCAGAAACCTATAGGGCAGAAGGAAAATACCCCCGGGAAAACCTTATGAAATGAGGAGAGAAAGCCAGCAGATGTCCTCCTAGCTGAGAGAGAGATACGCCAACCTTCATCAGTGGTTTCTTTGAAGTTAAGGTATCTTTTCCTCGATGCCTTAATTTGGACATTTTCACTACCTTAGAACTGTAAACTTCCAATTTAATAAATTCCTCTTTTTAATAGTCTTTCCATTTTTGGTATGTCACATTCCAGCAGCTTACTAACTAAAACACCACCCCAACCTACCCCCCCAACTCTGTTTTCCTTGTTAATAACATGTTGTATTAATATAGTACATTTATTACAATTGGTCAACTAATATTGATACATTGTTAACTAAAGTCCATGGTTTACGTTAAGAGTCATTCTCTGTATTATGCAATTCTATGGAGTCTGACAAATGCATAACGACATATCTCCATCATTGAATACATATTGAATGGTTTTACCACCCTAATTATTCTCTGTGCTTCACTTATTCACCTCTTTTCTCCCTCCTATACCCCTAAAGGTCACTGATCATTTTACTGTCCCTAAAATCTTGCCTTTCCCAAAATGTCACCTAATTGGAGTCACACAATATGTAACTATTTCAAAGGGGCTACTTTCTCTTAACAATATACATTTAAGGTTCTTCCACATCTTTTCATGGATGATAGCTCATTCTATTGCTGAATAAAATGTTATTTTCAGATGTATCACAGGGTTTTTAACCATTCACCTACTGAAGGATGTCTTGGCTCCTTAAAATATTGGGCAATTATGAACATAGCTACATTTGTGTGCAGGTTTTTGGGCGGACAAAAGTCTTTAGCTCATTTAGGTAAATATCTAGGAAAACAATTTCTGGATCACACAGTTAGATTATGTTTATCTTCATAAAAACTTCCAAAATGACTTCCAAAGTAGTTGTACCATTTTATATTCCCATCAGCAATGAAAGTGCAAACATTCTTGTTGCTTTGAAACTTTGTGAGCATTTGATATTGCCAGATTGTAGATTTTAGTCACTGTAATTGGAATCTCATTATATTGCACTAATGACATATGATGTCAAGCATTATTTTCATATGCTTGTTTGCCACTTGTATATCATTTTTAGTGAGATGTCCATGCAGATCTTTTGAGCATTTTTAAAATCAGCTTATTTGCTTCCTTTTTGCTGAATTTAAAGAATTCTTTGTATAGTTTGGATACAAGACCTTTATTATATATGTATTTTATGGTAGTTTGAAGCTGTATGTATCCCAGTAAAACATGTTCATAAGTTTAATATATTCCTGTGCATGTGAACCCATTGTAGTAGAAACTTTTGATGAGGTTGCTTCAGTTAGGAAGGTATGGCTCACATCTATTGGATGGGTCTTAATCTTATTACTGGAGTTCTTTATAATCAGAGGGAAATTCAGACAGAATAGAGAGCAAGCTACAGGAAGCAAGACGCTCTATCAATGGAACCTGGAAAAGATGGGAAAGACCAAAACACGTACACACATTTATAATATTGTAGTATTCTGATCACCTTACATTATTAAAATTTCTCCATCTTCCCAAATAGAAATCATACACCCAGTATGCATTAGCTCCCCATTTCCCCTGCCCCTACTCCTGGCAAATTTTATCTTACTTTCTGTCTCTATGAGTTTCCATACTGATATTTTCTTTGTAGTTAACATGGGGCTTAAAATTTGACACCCTAAATCTAACACTTTGCTTTGATATCAACTTAATTTCACTAGTATACACAAGCTCTGTCCCTAAATCCCTCTTCCCCTCCTCCTTTATGTACCTCTCATCATAAATTACATATTTATACATTATGAGGCCCAAACCACTGGTTTATCATTACATTTTTACGCATTTGTCTTTTAGATCCTGTAGGTAGTAAAAAGTGGAGTTACAAACCAAAAATACAACAGTACTGGCATTTATATTTTCCTACATTGTTTGTTTTTAACTTTTTTATTGTATAATATAACATATATACAAAGAAAAGAAAGGAAAAAGCAATCATTTTCAAAGCACTCTTCAACAAGTAGTTACAGGACAGATCCCAGAGATTATTTTTCCACATTGTTATTTCTACCAGAGATCTTTATTTCTTCCAGAGGCTTCAAATTGTTGTCTATTGTCTTTTTCTGTCAGCCTCCAGAACTCTCTTTATGATTTCTCATGAGGCTGGTCTAGTGGTGGTGCACCCCCCCCCCCCTCAGTTTATGTTTATCTGGGAAGGTCTTAATCTCTCCCTTAGGTTTGAAAGAGAGTTTTGCTGAATACAGAATTCCTAGTGGGCAAATTTTTACTTTTAAGCATTTTAAATATGTAATTACATTACATTCTTGCCTTTATGGTTTCTCGTAGGAAATGGGAACTTAATCTTACTGAGTCGCTATTATATATTATATGTTACTTCTGTCTTGTGGCTTTAAGAATTCTCCTTTTATCTTCGGCATTTCATCAGATTGGTTATAATATACTGTGGCATGGATCTATTTTGGTTTATCCTATTTGGAGTTCACTGGGCATCTTGGATAGGTACATTCACTTCCTTTGTTAAAGTTGGGAAGTTTTCAGCCATTATTTCTTTGAATATTCTTTGCCCCCTTCACTGTTTCTTCTCCTCCTGGACCTCCCACACTGTGGATATTTGCGCACTCGATGAATGATTTCCCATAGGTTCCTTAGGCCATGTTCACTTTTCTTCATGATTTCTTCTTTTTACTCCTCAGTCTGGATGATTTCATTTGTCTTTCAATGTTTTCAAGATACACCCTCAAATTAGTTGCCGCTCTACACTGAGTGAGTTCTAATTTAGGCAAAACAAAGATGAGAACTTTGCATCAGTGCTTCATTGAAGCCCCAGAGAGATCCTTTGGAACATATCCTGCTGTGCCCCTGTAAAACAAGGAATCCACACCAGAAATGCAAGCTGCTGATTTCAAAACTGCTGTTATACTGGGGAGTGAGGTGGGATCAACTATGATAACATGCTACAAACCTCTCCTCTTGTGTTTAATTGCCCTATTTCATCAGTCAGCTTCTGTTTGGTTGCCATAAACCTGACACAGTTAATTCTCACAGTTTTTGCTTATTTTTTCAATATTTCCATGGAAGCATGGATTTTGGAGGTCTCCACTGTGCCATTTTCACGGAGCTCTCTCTCAATTATCTTTTAAAGTCAATAAAATAAGTAAAAAGGTACTTTATATTTATTTTCATTTTACCATTTCTGGCACTCTTCCTCTATCTATGAAGATACAGTTTTCATCTGAGATCCTCTCTTTCTGCCTAAAAATTTTTCTTTAACATTTTTTGTAGCAGTTTTGCTGGCGATAAAATCTCTTAGCTTTTGTTTGTATGCAGAAGTCTTTAATTATTAGTATAAATGGAAGAAACACCTGCATTAAAAAGGAGGCCATACATGAAGACTGAGAGAAAAAAAAACGGTTCTCAAAGTGTCTAACTGCAGGTATGTAACAAAAATAATGTTATATATAACAAAAATGCATAATCATTACTAATTTATTTAGTGTATTATCTTGGCATAGTTTAACACCAGATAATAAAACCTATTACATAAGTGAATTTCTTTTAAAATTATATGAATCTAAAAGGGATCAAACAGGCAAAACATCTTTAAGAATGACACATTTATTAACTTTTAATTCTTATGTTCAAATAGCCTCTACCATATATTAACAGTGACAACCACAAAATGGTATACCATTTTCTGTTAACAGGTTTCTTTTTAGTTCAGGTCAACATAAATTTGGAAAACAACGACTATCTTAGATACTGTTTTCAAGGATGTAATCAGACTTAGAGAAATGAAGACTGTGGGAAAGAGAAACTCCTTTTAGAAGACTGAGAGAGGGAAATTTTAATACATCTTGAAACCAAGTAAAACCAAGCATTACCCTTGACCCTTGCTAGACAATGTGTCAATCATTTGATTTTTGACTCTTCTACCATTAAGACTATCAGGTCAAGTCAAGGGCATAGAACTCATCAGTCACTGTGCCCCACTTATTCTATCTCTTAACCCTTTTCTCTATCCCCATTGTCACTGCCAGTTCAAAATCTTGTCCTTAAGATATCAGTAGTCTGCAACCTGGATTCTCTGACTTTAGTTTTCCTGTCCATTTTAAGTGCTGCCATAAGGGCTTCCAGAACTCTTTTCTGGTCGGCCTTGCACACAGAGCCCAACCCACTGTGCTTGAATCCCACATAGTTTACGTATCAGCTTTGTAACTTTGAGAAGTTATTTCATTACTTACGGCTTGAGGATATATATTACAGATAGTAATAGTAGCTAATTGGATAGCGTTGTTATAAGGATTAATTGGATTAGTTTAAGAGCAGTGCCTGGTTCAGAGTATGCAGAGCGCAAAATATTTGATGAATGAATAAAAGAAAATGATCACTAAAAACAAGGGTAAGTAGCCTTTAATTTTAGTCATACTCATGAATTATATGGACTAACCCAAGGATGTTTGACCCTTTGGAGAGAGAAGTGATCAAGAATTATATATATGCCTCTCTCTTTACATATGTATAGATCTGTGTTTTAATAGCATATATATGTATGTAGGTGTACATAAATATATAGATATAATATATAGGTATATTTATATATATATATTATCTATCTATCTATCTATCTATCTAATTATATGCCTATACATCAAACAGATAGTTTACTGGCTGTCCTTATTTTATAAGAAACTTTTATTCATTGAACAGAGCCAGAATTAGAAAAATATGCAAAATTCCAAGAAGAAAAATTTTTTCCAAATATACTTTAATAATGATTACAAAGATACAGGAATGAGAATGCAAGCAGAAAATGTAGGTGAGGACTAGGGTTACGTGGGTGGCAGAAGTCCTCCTTTGGGGAGATAGGGAAGGAGGGAAGGATGCCTTTTGGAAAGTACTCACTGCTATGAACATTGAGATAAAATTCAGGTTGTGAGTGCCATCTGGAATATAGCACATCGAAACAGCACAGTAACAGCAGATCCATATACAAGACAGAGAAAGGATACAGAGTCTGCCTAAGGTCAAGGAATCTAGCAAGGATCTAACAGTGAGCTGGGACTCATGTCAGCATCTCTGAGATTTGAGTTTTAATATATCTGTTGCCTTTGATTTTAAGTTTTACTCCTGTATGGCTACAACTGACAGGGAAAACTTTTGTCAGAGAGCTATTCGATTCAAACATGCTTTAACTCACCAATCTCCCAAGTCTATTTTCAAACCTTTATACTTTATTCATAAGTGGTGGCAAATGAAATTAAGTTGAAATATTGTGTTGTGTAATACCACACATCTGTAATATATTTATCCATTAGGATTAAGTTTTTAAAATATTTTGCATCAAGAATATTTATACAAAAATATAAATGTGTGTACCCCTGGCATATAATTTTTCAAAGATAGTAGTATATTTTAAATTTGTGCCATACTTCTTAATAATAAGAATATTATCATTAGGAATAAGCAGAACATCAAAATTATAGAATACAACTTCAAAACTGTTAATTTTGCTAGCCCAGATTCAGAACTTCAAAGCATACTATTACTTGGTTGTTGAAATAATCAGAAAATAATAATCCCATCTTCTTCCCTTAATTTTAAATATTTAAGACCAATTCCTACAATTCATTCAACTATTTTTTATTAATTTATCTACTATATTCCAACATTGTGCTAATCCTCAAAATAGAATTAAGAAATAGGCAAGTCTTCCCTGTTCCTGTGAAGCTTATGTTCTAGTGTGGGAGAAAGACATGAAACAAACAAATATGCACAAAGATCATTTCATATATTGACAAGGGCCATAAAGAAACTAAGAATGGGAAATAAAATAGGATGGGAGAAGGCAACAATAGCTATTGTAGTGAATTTGGCTAACTGGAATGAAGAGAATGAGCAAATCAGAGAAGATCTTGGAAGAGTATCCCAAGAGAGGGAAGAATATGTGCAGAGACCAGAGGCTGTAACAAGGATTCTGGGTTAGAGGACCAATAGTACACCAATATGGCAAAAACAAGGAAGAAGTGGTAAGAGATCAGGTAGCAGAGGTTAGGAGGAGTTAAGACATGAAATGAACTGATATGTAGACTGTGGTACACATTAAGTGCCCTAATAAATTACAAGGAAGTTTTTAGCAAGTGAATAATAAACTTACATTTTTTAAATAATACATTGGCTGCTCTGAAATGAGAGAAATTTAACTTGACATCATTCAATTATTAGGACTTCCGTCAAAAGTTCAGCATAGCAGCCCAGTGAGTGATACTAGTATCTTGGACTAGGGTGATGGTAATGAAAAGGTTAAAAAAATAATAAGTGATAAAATTTGGTTTGGAGAATAGAGGTAAACCTGACATGACTTAATTGTGCATGTGTGTGTGTGCATTGAGGTCAGTGGTGGTGAGGGAAAGAGCAGAATTAAGAATGACTGCATAGTTCTTTTGGCTTGAGCAACTGAATAGATGACAGTGCTTGTTATTGAACTAAGGAAGATGATGGGAAAGCATGTTATTGGGGGGAGGCACATATCACAAGTTCTATTCTGGTCATGAATCATTTGAGGCGCCTCTTAGTCATTCAAGTGGTGTTTAGGTTTATGAATTTGGAACCCAGGGGAAAAGTTAGGCATGGTGATAAATGTTTGAGATTCATAACTCAATCACTAGTATTTAGGACCATTCAACTGGGTGAAATAACATAAAAAAAAATTTAGAGAAATAAATTAATAAGGCTTTAAAACAAATCACAAGCACTTCAGTTGTCAAAGATTGGACAGAAGTGGAAAAATCCCAGAAACATAAGGAAAGAGAAATAAACCAGGAGTAAGGTAGTTGTCATGTGTGTTGAGTTCTATCTAGAAGTGAGGGGGATGATGACAAAAATAGCAGTTTGGGATCATCCACTCATTGGTGAACTCAAGGAGAACAATTTCAGCAAAGTACAAGGGGGGCAAAGCCTGACCAAGAAAATGGGAGGTGAAGATATGGAGATATCAACTATAGGTAACTTTTAGGTAATTCTATGAGAGTATAAGAAAAAAAAAAAAAAACAAAGGTTGGAATGTATATAGCATCAAAGGTTATGTTTTAGATTTAAAATATGTTGTTTTTTTTGTAAGATGATAGATATTTTGGATGATACTTGTGCACTGCTAATTATCCAGTGGAGATGAAGAAATTGATGATGCAAGAAATATTATTTGATGGCAAGAAGGGGTCATAAAATGCACAGGGTTGACCTTCGGAGGGAACCTGCACATTTCTCATTGGATCAGGAGGAGAAACAGATAACTTGGGTTCCAAATCAAGTAGGTTTATGGGTCTATTTTTGGGAAGATTAAATCAACCTTGTCTCTTTGTAAATATATACAAGATTAGGTCATCATCTTAAAGTTGCTAGAGAATAATAGATTTGAGGAGAGATGAAATATGAAATAGTTGTACCCAAAAATAGGAACCCACACTAATTAAAGAAATGCAGCAGAAGTGTTTCTATAGAGTAAAGTGACAATTTGAAATCAAGGGTCATAAATCGAATGGTAATACATTTAACATGATTGTGTATTTTTCTACAGCAAAGTTCAATTTCTCAGATGCAGAAGTGGTATACGAAAAGTGCTGGATTAATCAAATTTGTAGTTTAGCTAAATGAATGTAAAGATGTCAAGAAAGATCTGTATGAGTGAGTTTTTGAATATAAACAGGAAGCAACTTAGAAGATGAAACTAATAATGATCTTGAAAAAAATGGAGAATTAATCCAGCTGGACTGATAGAAAGAATAGGAGAGACAAATAGGAAAGGGGAGGAAATGCTTGAACTTGGAATTTTGGAGGTGTTCTGATATTGATGATATCAAAATAAAAGGTACAAACATAGTAGTGGGTAATTGAAGTAAAAAGGGAAAAATCACCTTTGGAGCAGAGGTAATCAAGTAGCTCAAAGTGAAAATTGTTAATTAGAATGAATTTGAAGATCTTTGTAATTAATGTCACAGCTCCATTTCCACATTCATAATTCTAATGGGAATCACCAAAGAATCTATGCTATAATTTTGCATTCTATTTGAGTCAGATTGTTCAAAGAAATAACATTAACCCTCAGAATAAGTATTTTCTAAGTGAGTTGAATGACCCATTTTATGCATTAATAGTGAAAGGGTTTTTCAAACTGTGATTCTTTACATTATAGAATATTAAAACTTATTACATGTAATACAATGAGAAAATGATACACCTTGACTATACTTCAGAGATAAGTTTCTAAGTAGTTGACTTATCACAAATAAGATCGCAAAATATTTTTAAAGATGATAGTATCCAAAACTGTGTGTTATTTTCCTTTTTTTTTTTTAATGATTACCAATTACACTGAAAACATATAATTCAGAATTTTGGATAATTCAGTAGGGGGCAGTTAACTACAAAATAAAATATCTTGAGTTTCTGGTCTGCTTTATCCACTGAAATGAAATTTTTAGCCTTTTCCCCAGACTCATATTCACCACTGTGATTTAACTGCCACTGAGAAAATATCATTGAAAAGAGTAACACTCCATTTCAGTATTAAAAGGCTATTCATTTTGATGCTAGAATGGGTAGGTACCACATACATTAGTTGCTGACAATTTTTTCCTTATTTAATACTTTACATAAACCTTGGTTCTGTGGAATATATTTGACATAACTAAATTGTTTTTATATCCTCTAATATTGTCTTTCTCCCTAAACTTTTAGAATAAAACGGAACTATTAACACAGGAAAATATGACTAATTATCACTATGACTACATAGAATTAAACAATGTCAAACAGTCTAGATAATATTTAAAATTTGTAATTATGTCAAATGTAGACATTAATAAGATTAGGGATGATTAATTTTTCATTATTTATCAACAAATATCATAATTGCTTCTATGCACTGAATACTGCCTTAGATGCTTGTATCACATCCAGTAAACAAGACACAGACTTTGCCTTCACAGAGATGGCTCTTTATTGGAGATGATATTTAAGCACATGTTAACAGTAGCTTATAATAACTCTTATAAATCAGGGAAATACAGGAAATTAATAGGAAAACAAAGTAAGGTGACATTACCAAATTAATGAAATCAAGGAAGGCCTGCTTGAAGAAATTATGTTTAACCTGAGCTCCAAATGATGATAAATTCTTTTTTGTTTGTTTGTTTGTTTTTTCTCACATGGGCAGGCACCAGTCTCCAGCATAGCAAGACAGAACCCACCCAAATGATGAGGGTTTTACTCAGGTAAATAGTGGTAAATAGTATATTTAATGTTTCTGAAACAAGAAGACATAGGATTCATTTAGGAAACTGAAAGAAGTTGAATACATTTAGATTATGTAATGGGGAAGATCAAGATGCTATGAGATGAAAGAGAAACAGGTATAGACTTAGAGGCCCCTAAATCCAGTGAGGGATTTTAGACTTAATCGTAAGGGAATTGTAATCAATTTCATTTGTGGTTTCATAAAATCACTCTGTAAACAGTGTGAAATATGGATATGAAAGGAGTTTGGACAGAAGCAGGCAGGGAAAACTTAGTGGCCTGGAACACTCTTTATTTCATTAAAAAGATATTTTTTGAATAGTTATATTCAGGCAATGTACTGGGTGTTGAAGACTGAATCATGTTCCCCACAAAGGTCCCAACTCCTGGTTCTGTGGGTCTGAACCCAACTGTAAATAGCACATTTGAGGATATTATTAGTTAAGGTGTTCTAAACTGAATAAGGGTGGGCTTTAGTCCAAGATGACTGTAGTCCTGAGAAGTAGGAAATCACACTTAGGAAGAGAAATCACAGGGAGCAGCCGGAAGTTAGAAGTCAACGGAACCTGGAAGAGAAAGCAGAAGACACACCATATGCATCCCCGTGTGATGGAAAAGCCAAGGAACTCCCAGATTGCTAGCCAGCTAGAAGACACCCTGGGAGAAAGCAAGCCTTCTAGCCTCTAAATCCATGAACTAATAAATTCCTAAAGCCCACCCAGTGTATAGCATTTTTTTTAGCTGCCAGGAAGCTAAAACACTCAGGACACAATACAAATCATCACAAGTTATAACAATATGGCTTAAGAAAGTGTATAATACTTGGTGATTATTTGGCTCTGGGGTATGAAAAAAGGGCTTGAGTAGTTAGGTAGATTCAGTGAATGCTAATGTAGGAGTATGCTTAGGGAAATGCAGTGAGGTTAGATGATGGGTTCAGTTTTGCTCATGTTACATTTAGAGATATCTTGACCTCAAATTTCTTTGACCCAACTGTTACTTAAGAGTGGTTGAAATTTCTCCTATTCCGACAAATATATCAACACTCATTATTTTATAATAATAATGGTACTTTATATTTCATTTAGGAAAATATTAGTCAAGAGAATAGAAAATATGTTTCAATCACAGATTGGGAATGATTAAAATTAACATCTCCCCTTATGTTTCTTCCTTTAAACAACTTTTATTTCTCTAGAAGTAACTGAAATTTACTTCGGTTAAAGTAAGGGTGAAAAAAATATATTGGAAAGATTCTGACTAGTTCACAGAATCAAAGGACAGGATATAGGGCTAAGCTCAGGAAAGGTTTGTAAATGAAAGTTTCAAAGTTCCAGTTATGGGAATTCATCTACGCATTTTTTTTTTCTGCTGCTACTCCCAGGATGAACAAATCCCAGCTGTTTTTTCTCTTCTTAAATCACTTTACTAAAGATTCATTACCTGGGGTGAGAGTTCTTGAATTGTGTTTGGCTTAAGTAACTCCCCTTTAATGAAGAGGGGCAAGGAAATTTATTGAAGTATGACATTTTAGGACCATACACAATAAAGAGGAGTCATTTTTTCAAGCTGAAATCAGTATGCTGCTACTAAGAATGGTATAATGACCTCTGAGTGTCTACGAAACCATCTTTAATTGTTTAATATTTATTCTTTTTTTATTAATTAAAGAAAAAAAGAAATTAACACAACATTTAGAAATCATTCCATTCTACATATGCAATCAGTAATTCTTAACATCATTACATAGATGCATGATCATCATTTCTTAGTACATTTGCATCGATTTAGGAAAAGAACTAGCAAAACAACAGAAAAAGATAAAGAATGTTAATATAGAGAAAAAATAAAAATAATAATAATAAAAAAAGGAAAAAGAAAGAAAAAAACAAAAGACACAAACAAACAAACAGACAAACAAAAAAAACTATAGCTCAGATGCAGCTTCATTCAGTGTTTTAACATAATTATATTACAATTAGGTATTATTGTGCTGTCCATTTTTGAGTTTTTGTATCTAGTCCTGTTGCACAGTCTGTATCCCTTCCACTCCAATTACCCATTATCTTACCCTGTTTCTAACTCCTGCTGGTCTCTGTTACCAATGACATATTCCAAGTTTATTCTCGAATGTCGGTTCACATCAGTGGGACCATACAGTATTTGTCCTTTAGGTTTTGGCTAGTCTCACTCAGCAAAATGTTCTCTAGGTCCATCCATGTTATTACATGCTTCGTAAGTTTATTCTGTCTTAAAGCTGCATAATATTCCATTGTATGTATATACCACAGTTTGTTTAGCCTCTCGTCTGTTGATGGACATTTTGGCTGTTTCCATCTCTTTGCAATTGTAAATAATGCTGCTATAAACATTGGTGTGCAAATGTCCGTTTGTGTCTTTGCCCTTAAGTCCTTTGAGTAGATACCTAGCAATGATATTGCTGGGTCGTATGGCAATTCTATATTCAGTTTTTTGAGGAACCGCCGAACTGCCTTCCACAGTGGTTGCAACATTTGACATTCCCACCAACAGTGGATAAGTGTGCCTCTTTCACCGCATCCTCTCCAGCACTTGTCATTTTCTGTTTTGTTGATAATGGTCATTCTGGTGGGTGTGAGATGATATCTCATTGTGGTTTTGATTTGCATTTCTCTAATGGCCAGGGACATTGAGCATCTCTTCATGTGCCTTTTGGCCATTTGTATTTCCTCTTCTGAGAGGTGTCTGTTCAAGTCTTTTTCCCATTTTGTAATTGGGTTGGCTAACTTTTTGTTGTTGAGTTAGACAATCTCTTTATAAGTTCTGGATACTAGACCTTTATCTGATATGTCATTTCCAAATATTGATTCCCATTGTGTAGGCTGTCTTTCTACTTTCTTGATGAACTTTTTTGATGCACAAAAGTGTTTAATTTTGAGGAGCTCCCATTTATTTATTTCCTTCTTCAGTGCTCTTGCTTTAGGTTTAAGGTCCATAAAACTGCCTCCAATTGTAAGTTTCATAAGATATCTCCCTACATTTTCCTCTAACTGTTTTATGGTCTTAGACCTAATGTTTAGATCTTTGATCCATTTTGAGTTAATTTTTGTATAGGGTGTGAGATACGGGTCCTCTTTCATTCTTTTGCATATGGATAGCCAGTTCTCTAGGCACCATGTATTGAAGAGACTGTTCTGTCCCAGGTGAGTTGGCTTGACTGCCTTATCAAAGATCAAATGTCCATAGATGAGAGGGTCTATATCTGAGCACTCTATTCAATTCCATTGGTCGATATATCTATCTTTATGCCAATAGCATGCTGTTTTCACCACTGTGGCTTCATAATACGCCTTAAAGTACGGCAGTGTGAGACCTCCAGCTTCGTTTTTTTTCCTCAAGATACTTTTAGAAATTCGGGGCACCCTGCCCTTCCAGATAAATTTGCTTATTGGTTTTTCTATTTCTGAAAAATAAGTTGTTGGGATTTTGATTGGTATTGCATTGAATCTGTAAATCAATTTAGGTAGGATTGACATCTTAACTATATTTAGTCTTCCAATCCATGAACACAGTATGCCCTTCCATCTATTTGGGTCTTCTGTGATTTCTTTTAGCAGTTTTTTGTAGTTTTCTTTATATAGGTTTTTTGTCGCTTTAGTTAAATTTATTCCTAGGTATTTTATTCTTTTAGTTGAAATGGTAAATGGGATTCGTTTCTTGATTTCCCCCGCAGCTTGTTCATTGCTAGTGTATAGAAATGCTACAGATTTTTGAATGTTGATCTTGTAACCTGCTACTTTGCTGTACTCATTTATTAGCTCTAGTAGATTTGTTGTGGATTTTTCCAGGTTTTCGACGTATAATATCATATCGTCTGCAAACAGTGATAGTTTTACTTCTTCCTTTCCAATTTTGATGCCTTGTATTTCTTTTTCTTGTCTAATTGCTCTGGCTAGAACCTCCAACACGATGTTGAATAATAGTGGTGATAATGGACATCCTTGTCTTGTTCCTGATCTTAGGGGGAAAGTTTTCAATTTTTCCCCATTGAGGATGATATTAGCTGTGGGTTTTTCATATATTCCCTCTATCATTTTAAGGAAGTTCCCTTGTATTCCTATCTTTTGAAGTGTTTTCAACAGGAAAGGATGTTGAATCTTGTCAAATGCCTTCTCTGCATCAATTGAGATGATCATGTGATATTTCTGCTTTGATTTGTTGATATGGTGTATTACATTAATTGATTTTCTTATGTTGAACCATCCTTGCATACCTGGGATGAATCCTACTTGGTCATGATGTATAATTCTTTTAATCTGTTGTTGGATACGATTTGCTAGAATTTTGTTGAGGATTTTTGCATCTATATTCATTAGAGAGATTGGTCTGTAGTTTTCTTTTTTTGTAATATCTTTGCCTGGTTTTGGTATGAGGGTGATGTTGGCTTCATAGAATGAATTAGGTAGCTTTCCCTCCACTTCAATTTTTTTGAAGAGTTTGAGCAGGGTTGGTACTAATTCTTTCTAGAATGTTTGGTAGAATTCACATGTGAAGCCATCTGGTCCTGGACTTTTCTTTTTAGGAAGCTTTTGAATGACTAATTCAGTTTCTTTACTTGTGATTGGTTTGTTGAGGTCATCTATGTCTTCTTGAGTTAAAGTTGGTTGTTCATGTCTTTCCAGGAACCCGTCCATTTCATCTAAATTGCTGTATTTATTAGCGTAAAGTTGTTCATAGTATCCTGTTATTACCTCCTTTAGTTCTGTGAGGTCAGTGGTTATGTCTCCTCTTCCATTTCTGATGTTATTTATTTGCATCCTCTCTCTTCTTCTTTTTGTCAATCTTGCTAAGGGCCCATCAATCTTATTGATTTTCTCATAGAACCAACTTACAGTCTTATCAATTTTCTCTATTGTTTTCATGTTCTCAATTTCATTTATTTCTGCTCTAATCTTTGTTATTTCTTTCCTTTTGCTTGCTTTGGGGTTAGTTTGCTGTTCTTTCTCCAGTTCTTCCAAGTGGACAGTTAATTCCTGAATTTTTGCCTTTTCTTCTTTTCTGATATAGGCATTTAGGGCAATAAATTTCCCTCTTAGCACTGCCTTTGCTGCATTCCATAGGTTTTGATATGTTGTGTTTTCATTTTCATTCGCCTCGAGATATTTACTAATTTCTCTTGCAGTTTCTTCCTTGACCCACTCGTTGTTTAAGAGTGTGTTGTTGAGCCTCCATGTATTTGTGAATTTTCTGGCACTCTGCCTATTATTGACTTCCAACTTCATTCCTTTGTGATCCGAGAAAGTGTTGTGTATGATTTCAATATTTTTAAATTTGTTAAGACTTGCTTTGTGACCCAGCATATGGTCTATCTTTGAGAATGATCCATGAGCACTTGAGAAAAAGGTGTATACTGCTGTTGTGGGATGTAATGTCCTATAAATGTCTGTTAAGACTAACTCATTTATTGTAATATTCAAATTCTCTATTTCTTTATTGATCCTCTGTCTAGATGTTCTGTCCATTGATGAGAGCGGTGAATTGAAGTCTCCAGCTATTATGGTATATGTGTCTATTTCCCTTTTCAGTGTATTCCTCCCATATTTTGGGGCATTCTGGTTCGGTGCATAAATATTTGTGATTGTTATGTCTTCTTGTTTAATTGTTCCTTTTATTAGTAGATAGTGTCCTTCTTTGTCTCTTTTAACTGTTTTACATTTGAAGTCTAATTTGTTGGATATTAGTATAGCCACTCCTGCTCTTTTCTGGTTGTTATTTGCATGAAATATCTTTTCCCAACCTTTCACTTTCAACCTATGTTTATGTTTGGGTCTAAGATGTGTTTCCTGTAGACAGCATATAGAAGGATCCTGTTTTTTAATCCATTCTGCCAGTCTATGTCTTTTGATTGGGGAATTCAGTCCATTAACATTTAGTGTTATTACTGTTTGGATAATATTTTCCTCTACCATTTTGCCTTTTGTATTATATATATCATATCTGACTTTCCTTCTTTCTATACTCTTCTCCATACCTCTCTCTTCTGTCTTTTCGGTTCTGACTCTAGTGCTCCCTTTAGTATTTCTTGCAGAGCTGGTCTCTTGGTCACAAATTCTCTCAGTGAGTTTTTGTCTGAGAATGTTTTAATTTCTCCCTCATTTTTGAAGGACAATTTTGCTGGATATAGGAGTCTTGGTTGGCAGTTTTTCTCTTTTAGTAATTTAAATATATCATCCCACTGTCCTCTAGCTTCCATGGTTTCTGCTGAGAAATCTACACATAGTCTTATTGGGTTTCCCTTGTATGTGATGGATTGTTTTTCTCTTGCTGCTTTCAAGATCCTCTCTTTCTCTTTGACCTCTGACATTCTAACTAGTAAGTGTCTTGGAGAACGCCTATTTGGGTCTGTTCTCTTTTGGGTGTGCTGCGCTTCTTGGATCTGTAATTTTAGGTCTTTCATAAGAGTTGGGAAATTTTCAGTGAAAATTTCTTCCATTAGTTTTTCTCCTCCTTTTCCCTTCTCTTCTCCTTCTGGGACACCCACAACATGTATATTTGTGTGCTTCATATTGTCATTCAGTTCCCTGATCCCTTGTTCAAATTTTTCCATTCTTTTCCCTGTAGTTTCTGTTTCTTTTTGGAATTCAGATGTTCCATCCTCCAATTCACTAATTCTAGCTTCTGTCTCTTTAAATCTACCATTGTAGGTTTCCATTGTTTTTTCCATCTTTTCTACTTTGTCCTACACTCCCATAAGTTCTGTGATTTGCTTTTTCAGTTTTTCTATTTCTTCTTTTTGTTCAGCCCATGTCTTCTTCATGTCCTCCCTCAATTTATTGATTTGGTTTTTGAAGAGGTTTTCCATTTCTGTTCGTATATTCAGCATTAGTTGTCTCAGCTCCTGTATCTCATTTGAACTATTGATTTGTTCCTTTGACTGGGCCATATCTTCAATTTTCCGAGTGTGATCCGTTATCTTCTGCTGGCGTCTGGGCATTTAATCAGATTTCCCTGGGTGTGGGACCCAGAGGTTGAAAGATTTTTCTGTGAAATCTCTGGGTTCTGTTTTTCTTATCCTGCCCAATAGGTGGCACTCATGGCGCTCGTCTGTCTGCGGGTCCCACCAGTAAAAGATGCTGTGGCTCCTTTTACTTTGGAAAACTCTCACTGTAGGGGAGGGTTGCCGGCCAAAGCGGCTTGGGAGAGTGTCAATCCGAATCTCCCAGCCGGCCCGGGAATCCGCGCGTGGGGAGGGTCGCCGGCCTCCGCGGCTTGGGGGAGTGCCTGTCCTAATTTCCCAGCTGGCCTGGGGCGCCAAGCGTCGCAGGGGGGCACCAGCCGCCACGGCTTGGAGGAGTGCCTAGCCACCGTTCCCAGCCAGACTGGGAAGCCACGTGTTTGGAAGGGACCCCGGTTGCCGGTCTCCGCAGTTTGGGGGATCTCCGATCCAATTCTCCCAGCTGATCTGGGGGGGCCGCATGTTGGGGGGGGTGCCAGCCGCCGAGGCTTGAGGGGATCGCCTGTCCAATTCTCCCAGCTGGCCCGGGAAGGAGGGAGGGAGGGACTCCAGCTGCCTGCCACCCTGGCCCGGGGAAGCATGCGCCCCTCGGTGATCTCACCGCAGCGGGTTCTCCCAGCCAATCAGCCATTCCAGAATGGGGTACGCTGTCTTCTTGGTCTCTATCATGGCTCCAGGAGCTGTTCTGTATCGTTTCTTCTTCCCTTGTAGCTGTTCTGGAGGAGGAACTAAGACCCGCGCATCTTACTAAGCCGCCATCTTCTCCGGTAGTCCCAATATTTATTCTTAAATACCCTTTCTTATATTCCTTATCCTTAAAATAAGTGCACATAACATTTCAAGCTTCAAATTGCATAATCTCCACTTTTCCAGCTTTGCATTTTGTATCCTTAGTTTGATTTTTAACAGATTTATTAATGTATCATGGACATACAACAATCTGAACATGTTAAAATTGCACAGCTGGTCAGTTTTGCATTTGCATTATGCTCCTGAAATCATCAACAGAATTAAGATAAGCAACATATGCACCCCCTTCCAAAGTTTTCTCAAGCCCATTTGCAGTCTCTGCCTTTTGCACCTCTCCATTACACTCCATGCTATTCCAAGACAACTACCAGTCTGCAAAAATTTTCTCATGCCCATTTGCAGTCCCTGCCTTTTGCACCTCTCCATTACACTTCATGCTATTCAAAGACAACTACCAGTCTGTTTCTGGTAATATATTCATTTTCATTTTCTAGAATTTGTTTAAGTGGAATTAGGAAACACGTATTCTGTTTTGTCTAAAATTTTCACTGAGCAAAACTACTTTGAGATTTATCCATGCAATTTCCTGTATCAGTATTTCATATTTTTTACATTGCTGAATCACATTCAATGTATTGCTAAATCACATTTGTTTACCCACTCACATATTGATGGATATTTAGTTTGTTTACAGTTTGGGACTATTATAAATGGAGTTTCTGTAAACATTCATGTAAAAGTTTTTGTATGAACATGTATTTCTATTGCTCTTGGGTAAATGCCTACTACTGGAATGGCCAGGTCACATGATAGGTATGTGTTTAGTTTCAACATATTTCAGAACTCTTTTCCAAGTTATTGTTATTTTACATTCCCACCAGCAGTGTATGAGAGTACCTGTTGCACCATATCGTTGCAAATAGTTTGCATTATCATTAAAAAAATAGCATTAGATATACTTTTGGGCTTTTAGTAAGATCTCATTGTGGTTTTAATTTGTTTTCCCAAATAATTAATGTTTTGAACATCATTTAGTTTTCTTATTACTTATCCATATAACTTCTTTGGTAAATGTCTGTTCAAATATTGACATTTTTTTCTCTCAAATTGTTATCTTATTATTATGTCTCCATCTTTATGCCAAATCCAGCTGTCTTGTTCACTGGGAACATTTTAGAAATCTATATCAAGTAATGCAAATCCTCTAACTATGTCATATTCCTCAAAGTTCTTTTAATTATTGCAGTTCTTAATGTATTTCCATTAAAGCTGTTGGGATTTTGATTGGAATTTCATTGAATCTATCAATCAATTTGGGGAGAATTGAATCTCAATAATATTGAGAATTCTGATCCATCAGCATGATATATGACTCCATTTATTTGTTTTCTTTAGTATTTTCCAGTAATATTTGTAGATTTCTTGAAAATATTTTGTACATTTTATAGAAGGTTTATCTGAAATTATTTAATGTATTTGATGCTATTGCAAATAGTTGGTTTTATTTTTATTTCTATGTATTTGTTTCAAGTACATAGAAATGATGAATATTTGCATATTGAAATTGTTATCGTTCAGCCTTACTAAGCTCAATTATTAAATCTGGTAGCTTATTAAAAATAGGTTCTATAACAGTTTCTATGTAGAACATCATTTTGATTAATGGGTAAAGATAGATTTATTATTTTTCTTTCCAGTCTGGATGCTTTATTTGTTTTTTCTTGCCTTAGTGCACTGTCAAAAATTACTCTTACATAGTTGAAAAGAAATGCTGAAAGCAGACATTCTTGCTTTCTTCTTGATCTAAGTGGAAACTATTCCATATTTTTTATTAAGTATGATGTGAGCTATTAAATGATCATAAGATTTTTTTCTCTTGTATTCTATTAATAATGTATAGTTAATTGTATTGCTTAGTTTATGAATATTAAAACAATCTTCAGTCCTTGGAATCAACACTATTTTTAATGCTATGTATATGTTCACAAGAGATATTTGTCCATATTTTTTGTGTGGGAATATTAGATTTTAGTAAACAGGGCTTTTTAAAATTTATTAGAGAAGTTGTGGGTTAACAGAACAATCATGCATAATATATAGGTTCCCCATCAGTTTTATGCTGGCTTAATAAAATTAATTGGAAGTGTTTCCACATCCTCTATTTTCTAAAAAAAATTTTTTGATATTTATTCATTGAATGTTTTATAGAATTCACTAGGAAACCACCTAAAAATGAATTCAATATGTTTAAAATATGTAAGACTATTTGAATTTTCTCTTTCATTTTGTATCAATAGCTGATTATTTTCCCTATAAATTGTACCTTAGTTGTCAAATTGCTGCAGTTTTAAATTGTATCTTTTTATCACCCTTTTATTATGATATCTTTAATAACTAGATTTCAAAATATTATTATAGGGAGAATCACAGTGGTACGAAAGACTCTTTGAGAGAGGCTGTGATGCCAAAACTAATTTTTTTTTAAATACTGGGATATTATTTGCCTTTTTCATTCTCATTCTTTCATGAGTGTAGAGTGCAAATAAGTAGATTTCAAAATATTATTATAGGGAGAATCACAGTGGTACGAAAGACTCTTTGAGAGAGGCTGTGATGCCAAAACTAATTTTTTTTTAAATACTGGGATATTATTTGCCTTTTTCATTCTCATTCTTTCATGAGTGTAGAGTGCAATTTTCCAGAGTCTAAATGACATGTGATAGTTTAACAGATTACCTACCAAGATAATATAAATACTCTTCTCTTCTATTAAACAAACATTACGACTCTCCAAAAATGTAGAGCAACTCTAGGTTTCAGAATATATTGGAGGGGTTGGAAAACAGAAGTTTTATTATAAAAAAGTTATTTATGTAAGCATGTAATAGTATATATTATTTTTATTTGAAATACATTAATGAAATATTTTAAATTACTGTTTTACTTTCTCTTATGCTTAATGTTGATAGTTATAACCCACATAAAAATACATTATTTGGACTCTCAAAAGTTTTTTAGAGAATTTGTCCACTTTGTTTTTTGTTCCTCTGTTTACCCATTATATTTTTGAATTATTAATTATTTAGAATAACTATATAGTCCTCGAATGGTTTATTTAGAAATCTCCCTTTGTGCATTTTTAGCTGATTCCCTAGCAATTAAAATA
Organism: Tamandua tetradactyla; assembly: GCF_023851605.1. Lineage (NCBI taxonomy): Eukaryota > Metazoa > Chordata > Mammalia > Pilosa > Myrmecophagidae > Tamandua > Tamandua tetradactyla. The sequence goes on along the minus strand of NC_135327.1, from coordinate 127,231,858 downwards.
TGCATTATTTCTTTTCAGTCTATTGAGAGTTAATACTGTACCACTTCATGTAAACTACATGTACCTTACAAACCTATGGGTGCTCCCCTCCATCCTTTATGTTGTAGGTGTGATATGCATTATATCTATATGTATCATGCACTTACTAGAATATATAATGAATTTGTTTTAAATAGTTATGTCTTACAGAAATTTTTAGCAATATTACTTTATACATAATTTCTGATGTATTTCTCATACCATTTCTGATGCTTTTTAAATGAAAATCTGAATTTTTTTCTAGAATAATTTTTCTTCAACGTGAAAAAAACCTATCATTTCTTGCAGTGCTCATGATAAATTCTTCTAGATATTCTTTATCTGAATATTAGGGATGTTTGCTTAATTCTTGAAAGGTATTTACACTGCATATAGAATTCTGGATGGATCATTTGTTTTTGTTTTTGTTTTCATTTGTTAAAGATGCAATTTAAATATGTTTTCATTATCTCCTGGCCTCCACAATTCTTGATGGGGAGTCCAAGGTCATTTGAAATATTTTTTTGTTTTGCTTTGCTTTGGTTTAGCTGTTTTCAGGATTTTATCTTTATCTTTGATTTTAATTAGTTTGACTGTAATAGTAATTGTTTTCCTTAGATTTTTCCTGTTTGGAGATCACTTTGAATGTACAAAATTGTCTTTCATTAATTTGGTAAATTTTGAGCAAATTTACCTTTAGAAAATTTTTCTACCCATTGTACTTTATCTCTGTTTTTAGGATTCTAATTACCTTTGTGTTAGACCCTTTGAAATTGTCTCACATGTCCATGCAGCCATGCCTATATTTATTCAATCTTTTTAGTATGTTTTCTTCTGACTGGTAATTTCTATAGGTTATCTTTAAATGCTCTCTTTCTTCCTTCATCTCTATTCTGCTACTAAGTTTATTAAAGTTAATTTTTAATTTCTCATAATTTGTATTTTTTTTCTGAAATTTCCATTTGTTTCATTTTTGGTTTTTTTTCATCTTCAAAGATTTCCTATATTTTCACGTTTCCTTAACCTAATTTTGTGTAATGTTAATGGCTTTTCAAAGTTCCTTTTGTGATCATTCCCACGTTAATGTAGCCTTGGTGTTGGCCTCAGTTAATTATTTTTTTGTGTATGCTGTATGGCGGGGTCACTTTCATTATTTTTCTATGTGAGTATCCCATTAATGCAGCACCATTTGCTGAATTTTTGTTTGTTTGGTTGGTTTTGTTTGTTTCTTGGGAATTGCATGGACCAGGAATCGAACCCGGGTCTCCCGCATGGCAGGGGAATTCTACCACTGAGCTACCCTTGTACTCCCTCAGTTAATTACCTTTTACCTTGTTAAATACGTCACATTTTTTGGGTTTTTCCATGTTGAATAATTTTGGCTTGTACCCTGTACATAATGAACTGTGTGTTGTAGAGTCTGAATTATCTTAAGTAGCTTAGAAGAAAGTTAATGTTTTAGTTTTATCAAGCAATTAACTTGGTTATTTGTCTTACCTGTTTAGGGTTGCATCTCAGATTTCAGTTTAGATTGCTTTTAGTCTGTGCCTATCATGCATAGTTCAGAGGTCAGACAGGGTCATAGGGAGAGTTTATACATAAAATTCAGAGTTCTTCTCTGGCTTTCTCCTTTCTAGAGTTCCCCTTCTCACTCACTCTTCAGCTTTGCTTTCCCTTTTCTTTTCTATGACTCAGTGAACTTGCAAATGGTGGTATGCATATTAGCATTTTGGTCACTGTACCACCCAAATAGTGAAGATGCACTCAAGGCAGAATTGCAAAAACATGAAGCATCTCCTTTCTTCCTCTAAATTTGGACTCCCATTCAAAATCTTGGTTTTATTTTCCTCTCACTCTTTCCATGTTTTTACCGGGTTTATCAGTGTTATTTGCAGGACAATAAGTTTTTTTTTAATTGCATCTCCATACTAGAAGATGAATGGCCACTATTTTAAATATATATAATGTATAGTTCTTACATAGGTTTCTGCCATTTTTTTTCACCAAAAAATAAGAACATAAAAATTCAGAAAATTGGACACATCAGTCCTTGTATTACTACTCAAGCCAATGTTGGAGGTGCAGGCTTTAGGTAGGTGCAACCTGATGTCCTCTTGCTTTGAGCCCATGGCATGAACTTATCACTTCTTTCCCTGATAGTTTGGTAATGTTGTGGGATGCCTGTGAAATTGGCTCAATACTCATTCATGACTAATAAGCTTTTTTTTTTTTGCATGGGGAGGCAACGGGAATCGAACCCGGGTCTCCACTATGGCAGGTGAGAATTCTGCCACTGAGCCTCTGTCGCACTGCCCTGACTAACACATTTTTAGAACTTAATCCCTCAGAAATGTTTCAAAAGGATCATCAGAACCTCCTGTGACTGTGTAGCTGAGCACCATTTACCAGTATCAGTGACCAACTCAATAATAGTCCCCTTTGTATTAGGTTTACCCCCTTGTCTAGTTCAGCCCCCATGTTTCTCACTTCTGCTTCCTGGGATCATATTTCCAAATTAACTATCTGCATTAAAATCTTTGACTCAGACTCTTCTTTCAGGGAACCTAAGCTACGAGTAACATGGCTTGTATCGGAAGTGGCCATAGAATTCAGACTTTCAGAATGGGAATTTAGAGCTGGATCCCTCACAGGTCAGACGCCTGTGGCGTGGACCATTGTTGGTGGTAAGTAGGATGATTACATACTCTGGCATGTGGTAGCATCATTGTTACCAAGATTCTCATACATGGTGGATTGCAAAGTGGTGCAAAAGGAAGGTGTGGCATTTGTGGTCCTTGAATGATAGGGGAGAGATGGTCTTTATATGTATTGTGACTTGGTTGGAAATGAAGATGTTAGGATCAAGTTAGCCATCTATCAACTCAATGGACCCTATGAGATCCAAGTGATACTTATGGCATATTTTGGCATCTTTGGCAACTGTAGTTAATATTATACTTAAAATCAGGAATAGACTCTAAATAAAAGTTCGAATAAAAACCCTATATGATATCATCAACATTAGTAAAGCTTTTAAGTATCTGGGGTATGCCAAGACTTCCACTCTAAAATAAGTTGTTGTATCTTGCATCACCTGTCTTTCCACAAAGTTACTTCACTTGGTGGGCTTTTTTCAATGTCTTTGTGAAAGGAAATCCTATACTTTGGCATGTTTATTCCAGGCTTCCTTTTATTATTCTGGCAGTTGTCAAAGTTTTTCTATAAAGAGTCAGATCGTAAATATTTTAGGCTGTTTTCCAAATGGTCCTGTTACAACTACTCATCTCTGCTATTGTAGCACCAGAGGAGTCATAGACAGTACCTAAACAAATCGGTGTGACTGTGTGTCAATAAATATCTATTAACAAACAAACAAAAATTAAAAAGGTAGCAGGCTGGATTGAGCTTATGGGCCATAGTTTTCAGAACCCTGTACTACTGGGTAATCTATAATTCTACTAGTTTAAAGTAAGATCCGGATCATAAGGCTGCTTTACAGTTGCAGGTCCAGGTCCAAGCCACAGATCCAGATTGATCAAAGTTTCTCTGTCACTCAGGTCATTTAACTCTGATGGCCCTAGAGCTCTCCATACTGTATAAGATCCTATGTAGAGCCTCTGGCAAACCTGGAGGATGGATTGGATAGACAGACAAGCAGCTCCTCCCCTCCAGACACATTGGGTACTTGATTTCTGCTATGATTCATTTCTGATACCCTCGTGTGACACCTTGTGGCAGCATCCTTAGCACTCAAATACAGGCAACCAGGAATCCCAGGGCAGTTAACACCTCCAGGGCCAAACTCGATCCTTAGGGGACAAGGAGTGAAAATAAAATGCTTTTGCCCTTCATCACATAGGCAAAGAGTTCTGAGATATTTAATAAAACTTCTTTGGAATTCCTGGAGGAAAGAGTATTGGTTGCCGCTAGTGGTGGCCAACTCAGCTTTACAGAAAACCTTACCTTCCTCTTCTGCATTTGGCTCTGATTGTCCATCAATTCAGTGCTCTGGGTTCACAAGTCCCAAAACACCACCTGTATTCAAATCCTTGTCTCAGAGAATTATTTCACGGGAACCAATTGTAAAAATCCCTGTTCCAACTCTATTTAAATGTTCAAGGAAAAATGGCATTATTTCAATATTCCAAGATATGACAATTATTTTTAATTTGTATACATTTATTGATGAAGAAATATCATATAAAAACATTAATTTAAAACACAGGAAAAAATAGGGAATAATGAATCTCCTTTTGGTTCTCATATAAATGAAAGTGATAATATATATACCCGAATATGGATTTAGGAGTCAAATGTAATTAAACTGAGCTGATCATCAGTATTTGATATACTTAAATGGTGCCTCTGTGGCCCTGTGGAAAGAAATTAAATTCAAAAGACCATTTGGTTTCACAGATGAAAACAGAAATCAGATTTTCCTTTGATGGGAATTTGTCTACTTCCTCTAACTTTTGTGTGGTTGCTTTCTTTCTCTTTAGTTTTGTCAGGATCAGTTTGGCATTCTGGAGGTAGGATATCCAGGAGGAGGATGAAGGACATGGAGATATGGGCTAATACTATTAATATACTTCTTCATAATCATATTTGGAGTCATAATATGTAGATTTACTTTTTTGTGTGTGGGGGGGTGGTGGGCATGAGGAGGCTCTGGGACTCGAACTTAGTTCTCTGGCATGGCAGGCGAGAATTCTGCCACTAAACCATTGCCCACCCAGATTTATCTTTCTTTTTTAACTTGAGTTTGAGGGAAAATCAAAATCAATGGTAGTATTCCCTCCTCTGCTTGCATATTTTTGTTTTTAGTTTCCCTAAACTAGAGATGTGCTGAATTTAACACAATATGTCACTCTTAAATGTGTTGCTACTTCTAGCTGTCACTTTTGATCAGAAGGCACACAGGTTTGGGGCATTGAACCTGCAAATAAAAACCAGGGAAATAAAAACAATTTCCATTTTTACTTAAAAATTCACAAACTGTGGTGCTCTGAGCAGCATGTGGTACTTAAGAAAACATGTCTTTCATTTGTCTTGCTTATATAGAAAATAGAATTTTGAGAAAGAGCAAATGCTCAAAATGTGTCTCGGCTTCCTGAGCATTTGGGAGTACTGTGAAGGTATCACTTAATTGAAACACAGGCTACGCAGCCTCATTCCTCTCCTGTCCTGGGCTGCACGTGGCCAAAGAGTCTAGATGTTAAATTTTAACTCATTGGTTTATAGAAACATTTTGTATGATCTGCCCAAATCACCAAAGTATCCAAACCAAACATGACTCTTGTGTTCCCTGTTGGCTTATGACTCTAAAATGTAAGTGCCTTCTTAGAAACACTGCAATAGTATTTGATGGAACAGAAGCCAAAACAGTGCTACAACAAATAAATAATCATCAACATCCTAATTCCATGGATGTTGATTGCTTTCTTTGCCTATAGCATCCTGTCTGCCAAAATGACTCTTGCTAGAAATCATAATGTTATTAGTTTTCAGTGTCCTGTCTCTGAATCATGGCTTTTTACCCCCTTTCTCCTAGTGAAAGCTTCACCAAGAAAAATGTTTCATTTTTATGACTACAAAGACCCCTAAAATATATCATATTTTATTTTATATTAAACAATGTTGAACCTACTGATTCTACCAGTTTTGGAAAAATACCAAAACCTTTAATTGTTGAAAAGCCAATTATCTAATCTTCTTAAAAGTTCCATGGTTCAGTTTCAAATGATTCATATGTTAAATGAATTCAGATGAGCTACCACTAAAAGGTTAAAATGACTTCTTAAAAGATGATAGTAAGCTGGGCAAAGGTAAAGATGGAGGGGTTGTGGAGAAGTATATATTACAGAAATATGGTTTGGATTTAGAAGATCTTTTTCCCAATTAATAGCTTAGAAGCCATGGATGGATCTCTTTTAACTCTCTGAGATTCCCCTTCTGCAACTGTGTTATGAGACTGATACTTGTCTTGTGAGGTTCAAGAGAGTATGAGATAATGTCTGTGAATGTATATTTTAACTGCGGAACCCTATATATGTTATCTATTATTGCTCTTATTGCAAGATTTTCAATTTAGATAAAATATATCTATGGGATAGCTTATAAAATAAGTTATAAAATTAACTTATGAACTGAGTCGACTTATTATGTGTCATTATCAGCTGAGCTAACTGAGCTAACACCCAAGAGGCTTTGTTTTTGGTATTTGATGTCTTATATTTTTAGAGAGCTACTCAATGGCTATTTCTCTATTTATAATACAGAGATATTTTGTTTTGATCTGAGAATTTTTACTCAATGTCATTTATTGATTTTACAGCGAGTCTCTAGAAAGGAAAATAAATAATACTTTTCAACTTGAGCAATTCTGCCCTGAGGTCATATTTTAAAACATCAATAGAAACCCAGGTCCTTTTGTTTGGCTCAAAGAATTGGTTAGTGACTAAAATATGTTCAAGCTCCATCACCTCACTTTTTGGGACCCTTACTTTAGTCTGGGTCAGACTACGTTTTTCTGCCCTTTGTTTCCCCTGACTCCTGAGAGCAGGAAAAACAGCAGCAATGACCCAAAAGACCTCAGAAAACCAAAAGTATCTTGTGACTATAAAGGATAAGGAAAACGAAAGATCTTCTCCAAAAGGGACTTCAGAGTTGCGCTTTGGAATTAACCCAAACTACACTCTACTCAGTCTTGTTTAGACTTGTCTATGAGAGACTTTATTTGGATTTTCATTTTAGTTTAACTTCCATATACAAGTTGATCCTAGAAATTTTACAGGGAAAATCCATGTCTCTTGCCTCCATAGAGATGAGAGCACCCAGTGTCACTTAAGCACTAGAAGGACCAGGTCTGGACTCTAGGGGACTAATAACAAACCTATACCTACACTGAAGAAAGTAAAGAAGTGCTCAAAGATGATGTGAGCATGTTAAAAGAACCTGAGATCTAGCTTGAGTGCCTTCCACAGGCCAAATATGGGGCAATTTGAATATCAAAATAAATAACCACAATTATGGGCTAAAACTCCTTGAATAAATAAGAGTCCATGAGTCTTCACTGTTTATATACAAATATGAAACAATTATTTAATGAGAAACAGTACATTTACATCACCTCAAAGTACCTCTCCACAAAATACTGAGTAATTACAATAAGAAAAAAGAGTACCTTTATGGTAGAGATGAGTGGCAGACAGCACATTAATCAAGTGATCAAAATGAACATTGTCAAGAATTAGATGATAGGATGCCATAAGAACATATTATCCTATGCACTTCATGCAGAATGTGAGACACAACAAACTAGAAGAACACCCTACAAAATAATGGACCTTCAAAAATCTTCAAAAATATCAAGGTCATAAAAGCTAAGAAAAGACTGAGGAACTACTCTAATTGAAAGAAACTAAAGAGAAATGATTAAATGCATCATGTGATTCTGAATTTGATTCTTCTTTGTCAGGCAATGCGAGACAATGTTGTAGGAGGTTTTTATGTGAGGTTTAGTAAAAATGAAAAATGTATTTATGGATATTGGCCACACCTACACTGAAGACAAAGAAAAGTTCACTTATTAAAATATATCAACTTGAATAAAGAGCAGAATATCCAGTTACAAACCATACTGACAAATGAACCAGGTAAAATCTTTAGCCTGGTGGCAAAGGACCTGGTTGCTTTCTGTTCTCTATTTGGAGGCTTTGAGTTTTGCTGAGCGGCAGTTGTCAATGTTAATGATACCTCCTGGAGTTATGTAGCATGAACAGTCCACATAGCCAGAAATGGCAGTTTCACTGCTTATCTTTTCCTTTAAAGATTGTTCCACAATCACCTGCCCTGAATTTAGCCCCCTCTGTAATGATATTTATATTTGCAGAATTCACTTTTGCAGATGTTTAAAGTCAACTTTTTCAATTGATTTCCATAGCAACTTTAATTCCTTCAAATTCTATTCAAAATGCTTCCTACATGTTAGACCTTAAACACTAGTTGTCTTTTGTACACATCTTTGCCATGCCATCAGCATTAAGTTTCCTGAGGGCACTCTTGCTTCTTTACCATTGTAGGAGTTTCATAAGGCTGCTGGAACAAATTATCACAAACTCAGATGGCTAAAAAGAACAGAAATTTATTTTCTCATAGTTCTGGAGGCTAGAAGTCTGAAAACAAGATATCAGCAGGGTCATGCACCTTCTGAAGACCCTAGGAAAGAATCTTTCTTGTCTTCTGTCCTGGCTTCTGGCATCCCTTGGCATCCCTTGGTTTGTAGCTAATCACTCCAATCACTGCCTCCAACATCACATGGTCTTCCCTGTGTTTCTGTGTGTCCATTTCTCTTTTTATGAGGCCACTAATCATTGGATTTAGAGTACACCCTAATCCAGTGTGACCTCAGCTCTACTAATTATTTCTGCAAATAACTTATATCCAAACATGGTCACACTCTAATAGATTCTGGGTGGACATGGATTTCAGAGGGATACTATTCAACTCACTACAACTATAAAGGAAGAATTTTATTTCCTTAGGTAGAGAAAAGCACTCCCCAAGTAGGGTCACAACTAAAACTGTCCTGATGTGCAACTTCTTGACACTCCTGAATGGATGTTGGTGTTACTCTTGATTAATATCACACTCATATTTATAGGCTATACAGCATTTTGTGAGATATAGGGCATGCTACAGTTATTCGGTAATATATGAATAAGACCCAGTCTTTTTATCTCAAGCTGCTTACAGTTTAGAAACGGAGAACAAGAACACAGAAAATTAAAATTCATTGCAAGTTCCTTGAGCAGAATGTAATTTCCTTGGCTCTTGGAGAGCAAGTACTCCTATTCTTTGTTCTCACAGCCTCTAGCATGTACTTTAATAGTTATTTGGCAAACAAGTACTACTTTAGCATATAAATAAAGAGCTGTATTAACCTGAAATTAAAAAACCTTTATTGATTGGTTGGAATTGAGAAAATTTCCAAGGAAGAAATAATATTTAATCTTGGCTTTGAAAGATAAGATGTTGGTAGGCAGAGGAGATGCAAAAGTGTTTTCAGCATAGACAGTAATATGAACAAAGACACATATACAGGTTCTCCTGGTCTAAAGCTCTCTTATGCCAGATTTCACATCATTCAGATTTCTCATCAAATAGCACCCTACAGTGTCTCCTGCTCTAATGGCCTTTTCTAAAGTATCACCCTCAGGATCACTCTCTTTTCCTTTTTCTTTATACAGTTTTACTTCTTATTGCTAACTTACATACCTATATATTTTATCTATTTTTTAATGTCTGTCTCACCTGACAAATATAATCTTCACGAGACAGATAAAATATGACCTATTTTTCCACTATTGAACCCTCATGTTTAAAGAACAATACTAACGCAAAGAATATGTTTAATAGGTGTATTTTAACTTACGGTCTCCCTCTCCACAGTTTCAGTTCAATGGCAAGCAAAGCCAACACTTGGTCGCCTACCCCCACTCAGGAGAATCCCAGGATCACCACCATCGTTTCCCACAGAAGCTGCCTCTGTCTCTCAAGGAGCAGGCACTTTGCTTTTGATAAGCTGCCAATCCTTCTATTTCATAGTAAATTCGGTCATCTCCAAGTATACTTTTGTGCATACAAGCTGATGGTCTTTGCAATAGAAACAAAAACATGTTTGATTCTGGTTATATCTGAACAGAATTTACATGAATGCTGTCATGTGGCACTGCTTTCAGTGCTACTCGTAAATGCTCTATGCAATTTCATGACCTGTACCTGTAATCAGCTACTCTGATAAGCTTCGCCTTCCTTATTGCTCCCCATGTCCGTGTTCACATCTTTATTATTCCATTAGGTGTGACTTTCAGCAGAACACATTATATATCTCATTTCATGTTTGCTCAAGTGGGAAGTATTTCATTCCCTTGAATAATAGCACTTGAACCCCCAAATATGCTATTTTGTTTAATATTAAAGTAATGTTGATTTTACAGTCATTTTGCTTTGGTACAAGACCTTTAAATCTATCAAATACTCTTAGTTTCTTAGCCAAATAAAGAGAAAACTTTTTACCTAGTTATTCGCCAAAAAATTCCTCTTTAATGATTTTTTCCTCACACTTTTTTTTTTCTTTTTGCATGGACAGTCACCGGGAATCGAGCCCAGGTCTATGGCATGGCAGGTGAGAACTCTGCTTGTTGAGCCACCATGGCCCACCCTCGTCTTTAATTATTTTAACAAAACAAAATCCATCATATATTCTGCTTATTATCTAGTGGAATTATCCCAACTATTCTTTCAAACCCTAGGCATGGAAACAGATCCAGGATAAGGACTGCCAAAGCGCACAGTCATTATCTCTTCAACTACTGTACATCTGCAATAGACTTTACACTCTTTTATTAAGGTACAAAGGAAATTCAATATGAATAGCAAAAACATGGCTATTCAGCAATGTATTGAGAGAAGCATCATTATGTTACTGTCCTTAACCTATATTCACATCAGTGAGAAGAACACCCTCTTTCTGGTAATCCTGTACCCCAGTAGCTCTTGAGCACATCATTTTGGATTATACAATATCAAATGAGTATTTGGAGAAGTCAGGAGTTAGTGTGAGACAGGAGGCAAGGAAATATTAAACTATAGATGGCATGGAAACACAGGATTTGGAGTTAGAAAACAAAAAATGATTTTTTTTTTTGGTTCAAATTTCTTCTCTCACTTATTTATTGACAGGTTTTAGACACATTAATTAACCCTCTGAGATGGAACTTATCCAATGTATCAAAGACACATTTCTATGAGGATTAGATTAATGCTCTGCATATTTCAAGAATATACTATGAGATTTAATACAGCAGCCACTAGCCACATTGTGGCCATTGAATACTTTAAAGATGACTAGTTTGAATGAAGAGGTGTTCTATAAATATCAAACACATGCTGGGTATTCAAAGACATATTGCCAAAACAAAGGTTAAACTATGTTATTAATTATTTTATATTGAGTTCTTGTTGAAAGGATATTTTGGATATATAAGGTTAAAGAAAATACATAATTAAATTCAATTTCACTTTTTTTTTTACTTTTTTTAATGTGGCTACTAGAAAATTTAAAATTCTAAATGCGCTAGAAGAATATTTGCTATTTTACCCCTACCAGACTAAAATCACTTTGAGAAGGTAGATTCTATCTTGTTTTTCTTTTTGATCCCAGTACTTAGTGAAAATCCTGGCACAAAGGAGGCCTCCAACAAATATATAGAGTGTGGTGCAAGAGTAGTTCAATGGTAGAATTCTTGCCTGCCATGCAGGAGACCCAGGTGCGATTCCCGGTCCATGCACTTACCAAAAAACAAACAAACAAGCAAAACAAACAAATAATGCAATAATGGGACACTCACCTGGAAAAATAATGAAATGTGACCCCGCCATACAACATACAAAATATATATATATATATATATAAATATATATGTAATGAGAGAGAACTGACAATGAGTAAGAAGTGTAACTTTAATTGAGAGTTCTTAACACAGTTTCCTAAAAAAATCATTCCCCCTGCAAACAGGTAAATTCAAACCAACCTTACTTGACTTTCTATCCCATTTATTATTAATAGCTCTGAAGAACAATTGTTTTTGTATCAATGCTTCATCATTATCAAATTTAATAAGTATAGAAATGTGGTTGATTGAGTTATGTACCCACGGAGGGGAAAGGTATGTTCTTACTCTTATTCCACATTTTTTGTGGGTGTGAACTTATTGTAAATAAGAGTTCTTAAAGGTGGTAGTTTTAGTTAAGATGTGGCCCAACTAAATGAGATCAGATCTTAAACAAGGTGACTGAAGACCTTAAACAGATGATACAGAAATCACAGAAACCAGAAAGTGGGGGGCCTCCATGGAAACAACCAAGTCAAAAGGTCCCACCCTAAACATTAGGTCTTTCCCACAATCATGGCTTTTCTGGAGTACATAACAGTTTCAAACCAGCACAGTAGATGAACTATATATTTTTTCTTAGTTTAAATATTTCTTTAGAAGACATCAAAAGAATAGTAATATATTGGGGATTGTGAGACATTTAACAATGAAATACAGGACAAAATGTATAAGTAAGTAAGTAAGAAGTAAGAAGAGGGTTGTTAGTGTAGAAATTCAGCCTCAGGTTCCAAAGACTCCTTTGCTCAGAAGCCCAAAGAACGCTCAGGAAGATACAGATGAATAATACAAACATTTATTCACAGATGATTATATAGAAGAGACTGTGGCCCAGGGTGACAGCTTGACTCCAAGGAGTATCTACAACGTGCAACAGGTTACATGGAGATTATATAGAAGAACAAAAAAGGCACAGAGCAAATTGTACAAAACTATAAGACTTACTTATTATACTTAAGAATGTGCATTGTTCCTGGAAACAAGATGAGGATAGGGAAGCAAAGTTTTGCATATGAGAAAATATTAGCCCTACAGGGGTAAATGAAATATACTGCTTTAGGTTTCTGAAAGGTTTCTGATATTATATGGGGAATGGTGTAATAATATTTGATATTAGACTGATTACTTAAAGAAGCATATTGCAAACCTTAAAGAAACCATTTAAAAATAAAAATAAAGGACAGGCTATAATCCAATAGTATAAACTGAACCATAAAAAATTGATCTACTTAAATAAACCAAGGTAAAAAGAAAATATGGGACAAATTAAAAGAAGAAAATAGCAAGATTCAGATTTTAAACTAACAAAATTGATAACTGTTTTAAACATAAAAGGTGTAAATGTTACAAATAAAAAACAAAGATTTCCAGACTTGTCAAACTATCATGCCAAACTATGTGGTAACTAAGGAAGCTCACTTTACCTATAGGGACATTGATAAAAGTTGAACAATGAAAAACCTATACCATGCTAAAACTTATCAGTGGAAAAAAATTAAAAAGGCTATATTAATATCATACAAAATAAGCCTTAGAACAAGGAATTTTCCCATGGCAATTCATAGGATAAATGAATCCATTCATCAAGAATATTAACAATTTTAACTGTTTACTAAGCCAGAGCTTAAAATTATAAGAAATAAAAATTGATGGAATTAAAGAGAATTTGGAAATTTTATCACTCCTTTCTCAGTAATAAAAAAAAAGTAGACAGAAAATCAATAAGAATATTGAAGACCTGAAATATCTTATCAACCAGCTTGACTTGTGATATTTCTAGAACGCCTCACTGAAAAATAATAGCACAAATTCTTTTCAAGGGAATATAAAACATTTACCAGGATAAACCTTATTCAAGGCCATAAAAACGTCACAAATGAAAGTATTGAAAACATGCAAAGTATGTTTTTAGACAAAGGAATTAAATTAGAAATCAATACTAGAGAGATCCCAACATATTTGGAAATGAAACAGCATATTTCTAAATAAACCATGGGTTGAAAATAAGTTACAAGAGAAATTAGAATATGTATATGAAATGAAAACACAACATATTCAAATTGTTGTATGGATTTGAATCAGTGGCAAGAAGAATAGTCAAATGCTTATATGAAAAGAAATTCAGAAATCAATTGATCTAAACTTCCACCTCAAAAGTAATGAAAAGAAAAGCAAGGGTGGGCCACGGTGGTTCAGCAGGCAAGAATGCTTGCCTGCCATGTCAGAGAACCCGGGTTCAATTCCTGGTGCCTGCCTGTGTTAAAAAAAAAAAAAAGAAAAAGCAAGCAGCTCAAAGTAAGCAATAAGAAAGGAACACCATTTTAAAAATTGAGCAAAGATTAATGAAATAAAAAGAAGAAAATAAATGAGGAAAATTGACGTAACCAAAGCTGAATTTTGAAAGAATGGAAAAATTAATAAAACTGTACCGCACAGTTCAGGGAAAGAAGACATTAGTTAAGATGAGACTTCACTATAAATCCTATGAATATTAAAAGCACAATAAGGGAATATTATGGACAATCTACTGCCTTTAAATTCAACAACATAGTGAAATGTACAAATTCAAAACTATCAGAGCACATTTAAATATATATATTTAAATACAAGTCAAATAATTTACATCCATCAAATCAACTGAATTTGTAGCTTGAAATATTTGACAAAGGAAAATCCAGGTCCTTGTGACATCAATGGTTAATCCTATTCATGATTAAAAAGAATTAGTACTGATTTTATGCATGGTCTCCCAGAAAAAAGAAGAGGAGAAAAGATTTCTCAACTAATTTTATGGATTAGCATTACCATGATAACAAGATCAGGAAAAAATAAAGTAAAAAAGTACAGCTCAATATTCCTCATGAACCTACACACAAAAATTCTTAAGAAAATTTTAGGTAATTGAATCCAGCAATATATAAAAATAATGTTTCATGTTAAATGTACAATTCAATGAATTTTGACAATGTACAATATCAGGAACACAAGATTAGTTTAACATTAAAAACAATTAGTGTACTTGACTATATTATGAAAGAAAACTATAAATTATCTCAAGATGTAAAAATGTTTTATCAAAATTCAACACCCTGTGATGATTAACAATAATAATCACAGCATAACCTGAGGCAAACTAGTTAACATTCCATTTAATGTTGAAGGATAAGTTCTCTTAACCAAGATCAAGGGAAAGGCAAGTACACTTATTCTTAACACTTCTATACAGTAATGTACCGGAGGACCTTGCCTTCAAATAATAGATTAGCTTGCAGGTGTAAAGAAAGCAGTGAAACGGTCTTGATTCAAAGGTGACATGATTCTAAGCATCCACAAAAACTTACTGGAAGTTAATAATAAGCAGACAAACAACCCAGTAAAAATATGTATATAATGTGAATGGTTATTTAGCCAAAGAAGATAAATTGCTAATAAGCACATGAAAATATGTTCAGCATTATGAGTCATTAGTAAAATGTATATAAAATCCACAGTGAGTTATCTTTAGGCATCCATCAGAATGGATAAAACAAGAAAGACTGACAAGTCTTGCTGAATGTGTGTAATAATTGGACTCTCATACATTGCTGGTGAGAATTTAAGTGGTACAGTAACTTAGGAAAATGGGTTTTTCAGTTTCTTAAAATCCTAAGCATACATTTACCATATGGCTCATCAATCCCATTTCTACGCATTTACCAAAGAAAAATAAAATCATATATCCATACAATTTTAGTCATAGTAGTCAAAAACTAGAAACAATCAAATGTTCAAAAATAGATATATGTGAAAATAAATTTTGGTAATATTTATATGATGGTAACTACTTAGCAATAACTTGGAATGAATTACTGATACATGCAATTACATGAACTTAACTCACAAACATTATACTGAACAAAAGAACGCAAAACTAAATGTGTATATACTATATAAGTCCACTTATATGGAAGTCTAGGAAAGGAAGAACTGCTCTATAGTGACAAAGCATATCAGTTGCTGCCTTGGGTTCAGGGTATGCATGAGGGGGTATGAGGGTGAGAACAGATTTAATTTGCAAAGGTCATAGTTAAAAGTCTGTGGAAATGTACTATATCTTGATCGTAGTGATAATTTGTCAAAACTCATTGAAATACACTTACACAAGTACCTTTCATTGTTTGAAAATCATACTTCATTAAAGTTAACTTTTAAAACGACTGGAAATTGCTAGCTAAGGAGAGGGAGATGAGTATGAAAAAGGTAAAACCATAAACGAAGTTGCCAATGGAGGAAAGCATCAGACATATGTGGGGAATGGTGCTGCGTTCCATTTGCCTGGAGCAAAATGTAAAGGAAGAGCAATTGTGCCAGTACAGATTGGAAAGTTAAGATGGAGTTAGAGCATGCATGGACATAAATACCAAAATAACCATCTCAAACATTATTTGTAGGCAAGTGATAAGACATCAATTTCCGTTGTCTTTCCTATTTTTTATTTTCACATTCAGAGTATGATCTTCAGACAAGTGAACTGCCTGGTTCCTTCTTAAGTGGTAGGGAGTTTTTCAGCCTTGGCTTTGCATAAGCATTTTATCCATTAAAGTGCATTCATTTATGTTGTGTCACCCTTTCTCATAACTATCATTAGCGACATTGTAACTATGTATATTCACAGAACCAAAATGGAGGCACGATGGCCGGTTCTAGGCATTGTTTGAAAAAAATAAAAATTCTTTAGGTGTTCATCAAATAAATATTTCTCTCACATATATTTTGGGCACTGCCTATTATTTTAGCTATGATTTCCAAAGTAAGTGTCTTGATATTTAATTGGAACTATGCAGGTTTTAGTCAAATAATTTTTTCTTCAACTACCAAGGGAATTGTTCATTTGAGAGACATAAGGATTGGTCAAATATACAGGAACACTGAAAAGAGAAAGATTCTTTATGAGACTATAAATATGTTGAGCTAAATATCAGGCTAGACTATGTCACTCTATCCAGATGGCTAATTTGCATGACATCATTTAACACTTGACTCTTTTCCATACACATTTGCTCATTATAAGGATCATTGTAAGAAATATGTTATCTCAACTGTATTGAGGGGGATAAATAGCCCTCAGAAATCTGGTTGCAAGATTTATGTCATGTTATTCATATTTCTATGTTGACGAAGAAAAGAGGTTTAAAGGATTTGGGACCTTATAAAGGCAGGAGCTCCTTCCACAGCCTATAGTGATGTGGCTGTCTCTTAGATTAATAAGCATGGAAAGTTTCAAATAGGAATATTTTTAAATGAAGTCTTACAAGAGAAGTGCCAAGTTAAAATTCATGTGGAGTCTCAGTATTCTATTATTTCAAATTCAATTACTGTTTGGAGTAATACATTTTTCAAAGGCTTTACAGGAAATATTAAAATGACATGACATTATATAAATATGTCAATATATCAATATGACATAGAAATATGATATCGAGGTATAAATTTGACATTTTATTTCTTTTAATTCCTCATCTAGCGGAGACCCGTAATCCTTTCCTTCTACACTCTACCAATATTTTTTCCTATTTGTGTGCGCCACTTCTGATAATTATGATCTTTACGTAAGGGTAGTTTGGCTACTTTCACATAATACCATTACATCCCACTCATAGGAGTAGAATTGGATTTCAGGAAAAAGCTCATAAACCTTTCCTGGAGTAGAGATGAAGAGATAACAGAGCTCAGTCCTAACACACCCTCTCTGTAAAGTCCTTACTGGAGACTTCTGTGAACGTACACAATCATTCTATAGCTATCACATTTCTTTCTCCTAGGCAATTCCAGAAAAAAGTCAGACAGGAACCAACTAAAAGACAACATTTGAAATTATACAGATTCATACATGCAATAAAGCCCTTTGAGGAGGGAGAGATCTTTGATTTAGGTCTGTCATAATTTAGGCTAAAATCAGAGTGATTGAGATTGAGATTTGAATTCTACTTCTCCAGTTGACTTGCTCAGAGGAGTCACAAACCCTCTTAATCTCAGTTTTGCTACTTATAAAAATGATTTAAAAATCTAAATATAAATAATAAGTTTTGGGAGAACAAAGACAATTCTTTGAGAGCACTTTAGAAAATTTTAAAACAAATTAAATATTGCGGACAGCTGCATGTTAACAGTAACATCAACTTCAACATAAAGCATGAAATGTGGAAATCTGAATTTGAGTCCTAACTGCAGAGAGTGTTATTTATATGATCTTGGTCTGCTTTCTACATTTCACTAATCCACAGTCTCCTAATCACTAAATTAATGATAATAATCTCTATTTAATAAAGTGGTTGCAAGGATTATGTGATAATCTTTTTAAAGATTAAAGCAGCATGCAACATGACTTGTTCTCTTCTGATAACAATTCTGTAAAACATTGGCCCCACTGATAAAGTGGCTCAAAATAAATGAAAACACTTCAAACATAATTAAGACAAAAATGAAGTCTAAGTTTTGTGTGTGTGTTTGTTTTGTTTGTATGCTGTATGTGGGGGGCACATTTCATTCTTTCTCCATGTGAGTATTCCCTTATTGCAGCACCATTTGTTGAATTTATGTTTCGTTGGGTTTTTTTTTATTTGTTTGCTTATTTGCTTGTTTGCTTTTGGGGAAATGCATGGACCTGGAATCAAACCCGAGTCTTCCACATGGTAGGAGAGAATTCTACCACTGAACTACCCCTGCACCCCCTGTCTAAGGTTTTTAAACTTCTCTAGTAACTATTTGTTACACTGTTGCGGTTTTGGGTTTTTGTTTGTATCTAGGTCAGAATCTTTTCTCAATAATCAGATGCTTACAATCTAATTATAGATCAAATCAGAAAAAACTTCAGCACCAACTATGTTCTGGAAATTGTGCTAGAAATACTATTTCTTTTCTTTAATCCTCACAATAATCCTATAAACTATGCATTATTATCATACATAAGGGAAGAAGAAGGTAAGAAGATCCCACGTCTTTCTCAGGGTCATACAAGTAGGAAATAGAGCTGGCATTTGAATTGCACCCAGTTTGACTCCGTATCCCTTATTCTTTTAATTGCACATGCTAACATATGGCTCACATATTTTTTAAAACACACTATTTTATGGCAATAAAAGATAACAGCTAAACAAATTGTTACAACTACTACGGTTTCTGCAGTCAGTCTCATCACAACTGGAAAATGAAATGTATTTTATGATGTTTGTGTTGATTAATACAAGTTGAGATTTTTAGAAATATGATGTCAATGCATAAATATGGTCTTAATAGTTTATAGGAGATTCTTTAACACACTGTCTGAATAATCAATCCATATAGAAGAATGAGGATAAAACTGAAGCCTAGAAAATAATAGTACTAATTCTAAGAAGGCAAAATATTGAAGGCTACAAAAATCAGCGCTGAAGTCGGTTTCCTGTAATGATGGGCTAAGTAGTTGCAAAGTACTCCAATGAGACCAAGTAGGAAAACGGAGCAAAATATGTAAAAGGAAAACATCTGTTTGAAGTCATGAGAAAGCTAGCAATACAGTGAAGGTGTACAGGGCAAAAATCAAGAGGGAAGCACAGAGAGGTGAACCCAACTGCAGGGCCACTTACGTCCTAGAGTTACCTGCCAATTTACAAAATCAAAGGCTTGAGTGGATAAGAACTGAAGTTCAAAACGTGCTTAGAAGTTGCAGGGATTGAATCATGTCCCTTAGAAAAGACAGGCTCAAGTCTTAATCCACATTCCATACAGGTGTGAATCCATTTGTAAATAGGACCCTTGAAGATGTCATTAGTTAGAATGTGACCAAAGTGAATCAGGGTGGGCCTTAATCTATATGTCTTAATAAAGAGAGAAATTTCTGACATGATCAACAGAAGTTGAAGTCAGAAGAAACCAGAGAGGAGAGAGAGAGAATGCCATATAACAGAGAACTGCCAAAATCTGGATGCTACAAACTCCAGGGAAAAGCATTGCCCTGGTGACATCTTGATTTTGGACTTCTAGCATACAGAACCCTGAGACAAAAAATGCTTGTATATGTTTAAGCCAATCCATTGTGTGCTATTTGTCATACAGCCCTGGAAAACTAAGACAGAAGCCACGAAAACCACAACACTGTGGTTTCCTAGGCTATATGCTAGTGCTAAGGACAAGCAGAAAACAGAGCAGCCTTGACAAGAATTAATGTTCAAGGGCTAATTATTTCAATGTTTGATTGAGTTAAGGTGGTGTGAGATAAGTGGTGTCCTGATTTTAGCCACCTAAATGAAATAAAAGAAAATCCTCTATGAAGGAGTATAAGATTCAGGGCCTCAAATTATTTCTTCAGTTTTTCATATTAAATGTGTGATGGTCAATCAAAAACAACCAGAAAATATGATCTGAGTACAAATCAAGAGAAGCAATAGACAATATTTGCAGACCCACAAGGGAACTAGATATTAGATTAATCAATCATGGGTTCTAAATTAATTTTGCTTAACATTTTCAGGATTTAAAGATATGATTAAAAGTTCAACAGAGAACAAAAAACTCTGAAAATTATTTTTTAAGAGACTGATAATATTCCACTATCTTGATATTGTGTTCAATTGATTATCACTTCTCATCTTTTTGTCTTTCAGATTGATATTTCTATTGAACTATCTTCAAAGTCACTGATTCTTCCTTGGGATATGTCTACTTCACTGATAATCACATCAATGGAATATTTCATCTCTGACAACCGTTTCGTTTCTTTAGTTTGTATTTGACATTTTTAATAATTTGCATAAACTGCTGAAATTCTCCATTGCTCATGTATGCTATCTGTATTTTCTACTCCGTCTCTTAATATATGAATCATAGTTATTTTAAAGTGTCTTATACTCCCACCACCTGGGACATGTCTAGATCTGGTTTTATGGGTTCCCTTAACTCTTGACAATGGGTATTATTAGTCTCATAATTTTAGAATTATTTTAAAACATTGCAAAAAAAGTACAAACTAAGTTGATTAATATTTACACCAAGAAATGGACCTGCCTTTTCTTCCAGAGGTCATTGGTGTGGAAGTTTAATTTAATCTATTCACTAGTGGTTCTGAATTTAGGTTTTGCATTTGATATCATTTCCCTCAGAGTTAACACACTTCAAATCACTCCGAGTAGACTGCTGCTCCTCTGATTAGTGGGAGTTTATGGATGCAAGAATGTTTTTCTCAATGTTCCTGCTCCAGCCCCAGCTTTCACTAGGCTCAATATGCTTCCCCCTCATTCAGAGATACGCTACTATGTTTTATCCTTGGTTCCTAGCAAGATTCATGGTGGGAACAATGAGAGTCTCATGGTTCTCCTGTACTATCCACACTCTTCCCCAGAACCTGTGCACCTGAGGCTCAAGGATGAATTTTTCTCAGCACTCCTTACTGTTTCCCCTGTGAAGAAACTTTGGCATGAGGGTGAATTCTTCCCATTTTTCAATGATAGCAAAATTCTGCACAGTGGGTTTCCCAAATTCCCATGGTGGCAAAGTCCTTTGCCTCTTTTTTGTACCCAAGCAATAAAGACCTTCATCTGGGATGAAGTTGTAGGAGGGTTTCCTGTCCCTTCACCAGCAACTGACTGCTTTTGTTTCATATGATAATAAGGTCTGAGTCACTAAGTAGGTTCTAGCCCATCACCCAATGGTACCCAATCTCCATTTGAATGCCAGTGCCACCAAATGTGTTACTTCAGTCTTTTTTTTTTTTCTGTCTTTAATCTTAACTATGAGCACCTGGTGAGGCCAATGGAAAAAGCGTCAAATGGATGTTGACCTCGCTTTATATCTGGGTCTCTCAGGGATTCCCAACTGCTAGGTCAGCCCGTACTGGACCTTTAAGGATTCATTGAAATTTTAGTTTTGTCTTTTTATTTGCTTTAGTATTTGTCACTGCTTCCTCCAAAAGCTCTAATAAAAAGACAATTTTTGCATTCCATCACTCCCCATAGGTCTTACTGTTTTATGGTCTTATCTCCCTGATGGGCTGCAAAAATCATTTTTATTGTGCAGGTTCTCCAGATTGTATTTTATGGTGTCATGGACTCTCTTGCATCATTTTACAATTTACAGATTTAATCATATCCCCCCACAAACACATGTTCAAGTCCTAACCCCTGACCTCAAGTGGTGAGTTCATAATAAGGGTAGAAGGTATGGTACAGTTAGAAAATCACAATTTGAAAATTATCATGCTAATCAATTGAGGCAAGAATCATAAATGAATGCTAAAACAATGGGTAAAATTTGATGAAAACATATTATTTATAGTCTCACAATACTGTCCCCTGAAATTTTGTGAATTACAAAAGCAGAAATAGAAAACCTGGACAGTGATCAAAGTTGTCATTGACATGAGTGGAAACAAAAGCTAACATGTGCCTTCTGAGAAGATGCACTGAAAGCATCTCCTATGTGGTCATTCTGCCAAAGATGAATCACTTAAAGCTGACAATGAGGAAATATCAAACAAGCCCAAATATATTCTACAAAATAACTGGATATATTCATCAAGACTATCAAAGTTATGGAAGAGAAAAGAAGAATGAAGAACTCTTCTAGATTAAGGAGACTAAAGGGGCATGATAAATAAGTGCATAAGATCACAACAGCATTGTTTTCCTCTAATAAACATTATTTGGACGGGTTCTACTTAATTTTAATAAGGTCTATAGTTTTGATGTTAGCATAATAGGAATACTGATTTCCTCATTTGAATGTATTGTGGTTATGGAAAAGAATGATCATTTTCTTAGGAAAGTTAATAAATATCTTAAATAGAAATATAGTTATTAAAGAGGAGGCAGGCCACGGTGGCTCAGCAGGAAGAGTTCTCACCTGCTATGCCAAAGAACTGGGTTCGATTCCTAGTGCCTGCCCATGCAAAATAAAAAAAAGAGTAAAGAGGCACCATGTCTACCATTTATTCTCCAGTGATTCAGGAATAATACTCAATTGTATATATATATTACATATACATATATTTATGGAAATAAAATGTAAGGGGAAACCTTAACAGGGGAGAGGGGAATCTGGATAAAGGTCATACCCAAATTCATTGTACTTTTCTGAAATCTTTTCTGCAAGTTTCAAATGATTTTGAATTGCTGCAGATTTTAACACTTGGTAGTGATAGATCTCACTAAAAAAGAAAAAAAGAAAAATCACACTAATAGCTTCCCCTTGCTTTCCTTTCTTATATTGATTAAAACATTGTAATATCACCCTGTAGCAAAATAAAAAGCAACTTGAATGTGTAAAGCAGTCACAGCTGTTTCATGTAAGTCTAGTATATTTTTACATTTATAACTGGCAAAATAATTTTTCTATGGAACACCTCTGCATGAAAATGCTTCCAATATCACATTCCCAGTGAAATAAATTCTTTGGAGAAGAATAGGAGAGAAGTCTAAAGGTTCATACATTTCAGAGATACTAAGGACATAATGTAAGCAACATAAAGTGACCTGCTAGAATTTTACTGCCAAAACACTTATTAGAAAACATTAGAGAAGATTTAATAACAAGGGGCAAAAGATTTGTGCAGTAGTGGTGAGCTAATCTGGTGCCTACTTCAACCTATGCCTTTCTGGATTGGGTCAGTATTTATACTTTTTAGAGAAACAGGTAACTTACCAGATGCCATACCTTCTTAAAGAAAACTTCCTTTTATATTTTAAAAAAGTTAAAAAACATTGGAATGCATAAAGCTTTCCTCTCAAAAAATCATAGCATATGTTAATATTCATGAAAAACTCACTGAAAGGTCAAACGACAGTCTTGATACTGAAAATAATAGCTACTTGAATCGCAGATCTGAAACAGATACTGTCTAGTATCTGTCAATTTCTTTTAATTAAAGTTATTTTTACTAGTTAATAAGAATTAAAACTGTACAAGTTGCAAAATTAAAAAAATAAAATCTAATATTTTGATCCATGAGTTCTGAAAAGTTTATTAAAAACTGAAAAGTAAAAAGAACATATTATTTTGCAGAAAAAAATAAAAATGACGAAGCCTCAAGAAAAATGATTTAATAGAAGAAATAAATAAATTGGAGAACTATCATAAACTAGATATATATAGTATAGACCTAATATTTTCAATCCTGTTGATACAATCTGAATATCAACACAATGCTCCTATGAGAAAACAAACTGAAATTTCAATGGCGAGTGGAAGGAAGTTTCTTTGCTGCAGCCAGAAGGAAACCGAAGTAATTTATTACCTCCAAATTTTAACTAATTAAAAAAATCCTTCTTTTAGGGTATCGATATCTTGTAAAATATATCCTAAGGAAATGTATAATTTGGATAAAATGATTGTTCCCTTTAGAAAAAGAAACCCTTTCATTACATAAATACGTTTAAGTATGTATTAAAATAAATGGGCATTAAAAGTCCACCCTGGAATATCATTTTCTGTAAGAATAAATTTAATCACTACTAACACTCACAAATTAGCAAAATATGGACATCAATTACTTAAGTGTAGATCTTGATCAGAGGTTCCAAAAGATGGTAGAAAGAGTAGCATAGTTGAAGACAAAAAAAGAGGGGGCTTGAGGATGAGCAGTGGAAACACAAAATAAGAGCCTATTTCTATGGGGTGGTATTTATCTACAAGAAGGATTAAGGAATTTGGGGTTTGTAAAAGCATAGGATTTGCAAGTGTTGATTGTGGCCATCATGGGTAGCATTATTTTTTTTAATCTTGTAAAAATAAACAGTCCAAGCATATCAATGGAATGACAGCATGGAGCACCAGAAAGCTGAAAAGAATAAGCCATTTGATGTCTGACAACTTTTATATCTAGATCATTGATAAAAGATTATTTTAACTACATGATAATTCAAAATTCCTGAGTATTTGCATGTGAAAACTTTTCAGCACTTGTCACAAAATTCAAGTTCAATATAAATTAATGTGTTCCTTGTATCATATATGTAATGACTCTACCTAAAACAGCAAAATATACCCAAGCCATGATTTATCCTTCAGAAACTATGTTGTCTTTCACCCAGAGTTTATACTAAAAATTCTATACTCTATTTTTAAATCTGCTATCTATCCAGTTGTGGTTATGGCACATAACAGCTTTTAGCTCTGTCTTACTCAGCACATGGCTAAGCTGTCATAACAAAAGAATGCAAAAATAAAATAGTGGCTCACATAAAATAAGTATTTTTTTTTCTTATTTTGAATAGGCACATAGTGTCAGATGAAGTGGCCCTGCTCAGCGAGATCATACAGGAATCTATACTCCTTATGTCTTTTTGCTTCACCTTTTCCCAGGGTATTTAGCTAAGCCACAAGGTCAAACAAATTAACCAGGATGCCTGTGTTTTAGCGCTTGCATAACAGGAAAGAGAGTGAAAGATGAACAATCTGTCTTTAAGGAAGTAATATGCCTATTACAGAGATCTCTTCTGTTCCATTACAATGATGAGAATTTTATCCACCAAGGAGCATTTTAGTTGCAAGAGAAGCTAGGAAAGTAGTCCTTAGTGGAGAAGTTATTGGTATGGCTAAAACTATATTTACTCTTCCAACTCACTTTGTTACATAATAATGTTAGAAAATCCCTTATTATTTGGTAAATAGTTGGCCAGCAGTTTCACTTTAGTTGTTCATGTATTTAAAACAAAAATGGGCTGGTCCGATGGTGGTGGGTTATCAGAACTTATTAACATTAATGTCACTAAAATAAAAATGAAAATATACTTAGGGACCTGAAAACTTATGTGTAATTTGACATCTAGGTATAAATGTCAGTTTATAAACATCAGCTACAATTCTCAATATTTAATTCCTTCTGGGCCATGCACTATTATAGGAGAGCCAAAAACTTTTATCAGTGCCTCCCAAAATTTAATATTCATACAAACCACCTGGAGATCTTGATAAAAAACACAGATTCTAATTCAGCAGTTCTACAGTGGAGACTGAGATTCTGAATTTTTAACAAATAGCCAGGTGAAACTGATGCTGCTGTTAAATAAGTCACACTTCGTGTAGCAAGTATCTATAACTGCACTCTCTAATATGGTAGTCACTAACTAATTAAAATCTAAAATTATATCCTTAGTTCCACTAGCCACAATTCAGATATTCAGTTCTTACATGTACTGCTTGGCTGCCAAATAAGAACTTGCAGGCAAGTAATATTTCCATCAACAAAATAAGTTTTACTATGCAATGCTGATCTATAGTATATTTTGCATATTTTACCTTTGATTAGCAATTATTACTATATTTTATACTACTGAAACTTTACACATTTTGGTTATAGTTACAGTTATAATAGCTGCCAAAGGAAACAAAAAATAACATCGTGTTTTTCTCTTCACCCCCCCATATCACTAAATAAAAATATCTTTCTGAGCTTTATGTGTATGGTTAGACTTTCTCACAGTTATATTACCTAGACAAAGATTTCCCCTGAATTTTTTTCTACTCTAATAGATTTCTCATTTGGTATTAGGTGTTTATTTAACACACTTATTTAACTCATACAATTGTAGCTAATGTTTAGTGAGCCCTTAATATTATACCTTTGAGTATTATACCTTTTCCTTGGATTCTGTCTTAAAATTCTCTCAATAAAAGCAAAAGATATTATTATCCCCATTTTACAGATAAGGAAGCTTAATTATCTGTGATGGCTCCTTTATGCTATTTCCTTGATATCTTGATCCTAACTGTGTGCAGGAGATTGAGAAAGAAAAAGGAAGGTATCTAAAAGCTGAAATAATATGTGGAACTTCTTCATAGAATAAAAGACAAACTCTTTTCTACAGGAGCAAGAGTGAAGGCTAATACATGTTCTATGTGTGCTATATAGAGATTTACAAAAGGTAGCAGCATTATGTAGCAGCATAATGCACAAACTGAAAACTTGGGACACTGTCCTAAAAGGAATCGACTTGTAGGTAGGATAGGAGTTGCCACAAAAGGCAATCAGAATCCTCTTAATAATAAGGCCAAAATAGAAACAGAAACTTGCATTGAGATCCCCTCATATAGAAAGGTGGACAGTTTCCTGAGGAAACAGAGCTGCCTGTAGGATAGGAAAGGGTATTGGGAGGGAAAATCAATCCATTCAAACCTCAGTGACCAAAGGGACGATGTCTTCTCTGACTCAGTCAAGTCAGAAATTGAGATCCAATCCAAAATCTAGGCCATGGGCTAAGTTGTTCAGGAAGTAGAGGTTAGGTAAAATCAAGTTTGAAGTGACAATCTTATCATTGGAAGACCCTAGTCCATAATTTGGAATGTAGAAAAAAATTCAACATGCTGGGAGATAGAGCTGCAAACTGTTTTAGAGTGTCAGAGCTGCAAATAATAAAGCTGAAGTTTTAAGTGAGGTTTCAGTTACAGGGGACAAGTTCAGTACCGGGCAGAATCTCTGAGTCAGAACCTCAGTCCTATGGACCGAGGCAGTGGGGATGAGGGCGGTACAAGGTTGTGAATCTCAGCGCCAAGTGGATGCTCCGAGCTTACACCATATATATCATACAATAAATCTGTGGTAATAAGATGCATCCTATACTCACCGGCTAGTAAAAATGGAGCTTCTTATACACTTCTTGACTAAGGCAGCTTCTTATATAAGTCTAACACTCAGGGCTGAATCTGGATGTTAGAGCTGAGAGAATTTGAGGAGGGGCAAAAGCTGAGATTCTCCATTGGACAAAAAGTTGCACTGACTTCTAATTCTTCGATATAAAAAATCCTCTGACTTTCAGATTACTTGTAAATCACTGATAAACTGCCTTACCTGTCTTTCTTGCCTTTCTTGCTTTTAAAAGCAAATTTGTAGTCATACATATATTTTCCACTATGTTCTTTTTCCTTCTTTATAACCATAGGAAATAAATTCTTGGTATACAGATGACTCATATTCTAAAGCATGCCCACAGAATTTTAAAACACTCATTGTGTCTTCCTAGTAAAGCCTTTTTGGCTTAAGTCTCCTGTTACTTCAAATATATAAGCCATCATCATCAACTAATTTCTTAATGTATGTGGAGAGCATATATTCTACATAATTTAAATAATATGAATCCTATTACCATAAGCTTTATTTAGGTAATTGTATCTCACACACATTAAATTTCTTATCCCTTTTCACTCCTAGATTTTTATATTTGTTAACAAAATGTTCACTTAATGCCAGAACAATTTCGAAGCTCTCTTCTCTAAGAATCAAGGAGAAATCTGCACGTTTTAGTCTATAAAACATTGATAAATAGAATCTATGGATTATTAAAATTCAGCCCCACCCATTTTTAATTTATGCCTGCTATTTACTCTCCTTGGAGACACAGAGATAGATAATAGCCTATAATTACTATCAAGAATCTCACAGTCTATCCTAGTGAAAGGGAAGAGACACATGCACAAATAACTACAAAGAAAATGTACAGTGATAAATGCTATAAGACAAGTATAAACATTTCCTCTGGGAGAAAAAGGAAAAAGACTGATTGATTGAGAGTACAGAGATTAAGAAAGAGGAGGCTTGCAAAGTATGTGATATTTGAATTATGCTTTAAAGGGTAGTTATATCAAGAACGCAGAGAAGGGAAATGAGAGAAGGGAATGGGAGAAAGACTATTTTTGGAAGAGGAATAAAAGAAGCCGAGACCAAAAATTGCATGTTTTATTCAAAGGGCAGTGAATAGTATCCCATATCTGGAGTATAGAGGTTTAAGAAGAAGAGGAGACATTGCTGGAGATAGTAGACTCTTATCATTAGGTGTATTGAATGCCATATTGGATTTAATCACAATTTCTGAAATGGGAACTCATATAAACAGGATTTATTTAATAAAGACTCAATTAGAGAATGTTAATAACAGATATGTGAATGTTGAAAACTCATTGGTAAAGTAGAGAGAGAATGTGTTGAATAAAGAAGGAATTTATATCAGTGCACCTAGTTATCTGACATTCAAAATAGATTATGTAAGAGACAGTGACAATCTAGATAAAGGTGGTGGTTAAAAAACTTTTTTTAAGGCCATGATAAAGTGCCTGTAATACAAACATTACAATATAGAGTATATGTGGACTGTTGAGATAGTACTGCCAAAGGGATGACTGGTCCTCAATTGTTCCCCAAAGAAAGACTTCAAAGAAAGATACTGTATTTTACAGCTTTAAAGAATGAGTGAGGGGGCAACATAACAACAGAACTAGGGCTAGGTGAAAGGAAACACACGTTAGAAAAGATGATGAATTTGGTGTGATCTGGGCTACTCAGAGAGCCAAATAGCTAATCGACATTTTCCAGCCTCCTTTGTGATAAGTAGGGCACGTGATTGAGTTTTGCCAAGAGAATATGGTCAGAAGTGATGGGTGCTACTTCAGACCCGGACAGTAAAATTTTCCCAGTCCTTATACTCCTTACTCTTTCTCCTTCTTCCAGCCTAGATATTAGTGACTATACAGGCCTAAACATAGAAGACCATGCCTTAGTTCATGAATGAGATAGCTAATAACTAAGCATACATACCTTGAACAGCTACTCAAATAATCAATAAATATCTACTGTTTTGAGACATTGTACATTTGGGATCTATTTTTTATGAAGATTAACCCATCTGAATATAAATGTATTGAGTTTAAGTGCCTGTAATACAAACATTACAGCATAGTGTGCCATGAGAGATAAATAAATGGGGTTCCAGAATTGCGCATGGGAGAAACATCCAACTCAGAATAGGAAGGCTAAGAAATCTTCCCAGAGATCAATGGTGAAGCTAGGTAATTTAGTAAGATAGAAAATTATTGGACTATGCACTTCTAAAAATAGTAAAAAATCACTTAGATATGAATATAAATTTGAAAGTCAGTCTTTTTGTGGGTTTTATCCATTGCCATTAGGTTTCTTAGAAACAGAGACTCAATTAGTCTTATCGAGGTGAATTAGTTTGATTAGAGATTAATTATCTGGTTCAAGTTAGAACTATAAGTAGCTTCTTTTACCTTTAGGATTAAGTAGGTCTTTACTTAATGAACAAAGACTTAAACAGTATTGCAAATTTCAAGCAAGCTTTAAGACAACCACACACCCTCCCTAGACCAGTAATGAAACATAAAGTGTTCCTGAACAAAAAAGGCGAGTAGAGTCACAGTTTCTCATCACTCCAGCAGAGGTTTTCAACACAGAAGAAAGGTCAAAGCTCTCTGACAAAAGAAATTAGAGCTTCCTTCATTCTGTCAGGAGAGGAACAGTGTCTTCTAGTGAGTGCAAGAGTAACAGCACAGACCAAATACGTGTTTCATTACCTGAGTTACCCTCAGACTCTCCCTATTCAAGAAATAACTTCCATCTCAACTCATATCAAAGAAGCCAGGCATTTAGAAACTGAGATGCCTTGATGAAGGGAATCTAGAAATGACCACAGTCCTAAATTTCCAACTAGCATTGGCAAATAAATGTGTACTGCTTTTTTATAATGTATCCTACCATATATTCGTGACCTATAATCATTAACTATTTTCAAGGAAAATCTGAGACTTATAGAAAGAAAGTCAAATTATGAAATTATGTTTACTGGGAAAAGTGCACACCCAGAATGAGATTGTCCCAGAAGCTTCTAACAAGACAATAAGGTATTTTTCTATGGAGTTCAGACTGAATATGGAGAAATTAGGAGCCAAGAGTAGGATGAAAGTAAAGTGGAGAGGAAAGATTTGAAGGAAAAGAAATTAGGGCAAAGTCAGTTTATTGTACAACTGAAGGAAAGGGAAGTTTGTAAGGATTAGGAAGGCAACTTACTTTTCTGAGTAAAAGGGAACTACTGGTGCAAGCCTTCTCCAAAAGCACTGGCAACGACATTGGATTCTTCTATGATTTAAATAAAAATCCAGACAACTCATGTTATGAATGAGAAAGGGACTGACAAAGCAGGAAGGACTAATTTCTGAGTCTGTAACTAAACCAAGACAGTCAAATGGTCTACTCAGCAGGAACTTGAAAGCACCAAATAAGAGTGTTCACGGTAAATGTATGACGGCTACACAAAGTGCCTAACTAACACTGATTCTGGGTAAATGACTCAGAAGACACATGACACTAGTCAATTGCAGTTCATTTTAGAAATATCTTTATTTCTTCTCTTCTTTTTATAATAAGAATAAACAAGTTTATCAGAGAAACTGTAAAAAATGCGGATATGCAAAGGAGAAAAAAAATCCAATCCTGTATAATTCCACCAAAAGCTGTGCTGTTATATTTTAATATATTTTAATGATGTTTATTTAATTATATTTTTTAGTATATAGATTTATATCGGGTATATGATTTCAGATACTGACTTTTAACTACACCATATAATATAAACATATTTCCATTTTATTAAAATCTTGTAAACACAATTTTAAAGGCTGCTATTTTTTCATTCTGTGGATATTTTGCATTAGTCATGTTTCATGCATACCCTAAACCAATGCTTAATAGAGTACATTAAAGGCACTACTTACAAAAGAATAGGCAAAGTTAAAGGAAATGGTTCAACATTCTGGAACTAGCAACAATGTGAAGCCATTACAGGTTCCCCAAGTCCTGAAAGAACGACTCAGTGAGACCTGTTGAGACATCCTGACAGGACCTGTGGCCTTCGGTAAAGGAACACAGCCACTGCCAGTCTTAAACTTGGCAGAAAGGAAGCCAGAAAAATGAATTTGCCTTCCAAATTGTGTCAGTATCCCTATTGACCAATACCAGTGGAAAGCAGAGGCTAAGGGAATACAGTAGTCGGATCCTTTAGGAGTCAGGTTGGCTGGGCACAGATAAAGATGTAGAAAGTTGATAAGTTGATATGAGAGGACATAAGAAAACAAAGAATACTCAGAATATCTACCATAATTTACTTTACCATGGAGTTCTTGTTGGGTCTTTTACATTTGTAAAATGTAAAATGAGGGAAACTGTTTTAATTACTTAAGATTATTTTCTTCATATAAATTCCTCAAAGCAGCAGATTGAACATTTTAGGTCTCTTAATAAAATATATCAAATTTCTTTCCAAAAAGTGTCTTTTGAATATTTGTAAAATAATATTTTAATGATGAGGAAAGATAGAACTAATAGCTTAGATTGTAAATATTTTTTTTGTAATAGCAATTTGAAATGAAAAACTTGATGGTATTTTGGCTTGATCTGTGGTACACTTTTTTTAAACAGCTTATACTTAATAAACATAGCCAAATTTGGAAAAAATATTAAAGTTTGTCCTGGGAGATAAAGGATGATTTGTTTTTTTCTTTCACACCTCCTAATATTCGTTCAGGATTGTATAGCTAATGTCTGGTACTGGTGTCTATAAAATGAGAGTTCAAAATTCAATCACAACTAAATTGTCAAGATTGAGTCGAAAGTAGAGATATTTCCATTTATAAAATAAAAGAATGCTAAGGAAATATTATTTCTTATCAAAGGTGAAACAAATGTTTATATCCAGTCCCGTTGTACAGTCTGTATCCCTTCAGCTCCAATTACCCCTTCTCTTTTTCTTTTTTTTTTTTTTAATTAACGGAAAAAAGAAATTAACCCAACATTTAGAAATCATACCATTCTACATATGCAATCAGTAATTCTTAACATCATCACATAGATGCATGATCATCATTTCTTAGTACATTTGCATCGGTTTAGAAAAACTAGCAACATAACCGAAAAAGATATAGAATGTTAATATAGAGACAAAAATAAAAGTAATAATAGTAAAGTCAAAACAAAACAAAACAAAAACCTATAGCTCAGATGCAGCTTCATTCAGTGTTTTAACAAGATTACTTTACAATTAGGTATTATTGTGTTGTCCATTTTTGAGTTTTTGTATCTAGTCCTGTTGCACAGTCTGTATCCCTTCAACTCCAATTGCCCATTATCTTACCCTGTTTCTACCTCATGCTGGACTCTGTTACCAATGACATATTCCAAATTTATTCTCGAATGTCTGTTCACATCAGTGGGACCATACAGTATTTGTCCTTTAGTTTTTGGCTAGACTCACTCAGCATAATGTTCTCTAGGTCCATCCATGTTATTACATGCTTCATAAGTTTATCCTGTCCTAAAGCTGCATAGTATTCCATCGTACGTATATACCACAGTTTGTTTAGTCACTCTTCTGTTGATGGAGATTTCGGCTGTTTCCATCTCTTTGCAATTGTAAATAACACTGCTATAAACATTGGTGTGCAAATGTCCGTTTGTGTCTTTGCCCTTAAGTCCTTTGAGTATATTCCCAGCAATGGTATTGCTGGGTCGTATGGCAATTCTATATTCAGCTTTTTGAGGAACCGCCAAACTGCCTTCCACAGTGGTTGCACCATTTGACATTCCCACCAACAGTGGATAAGTATGCCTCTTTCTCCGCATCCTCTCCAGCACTTCTCATTTTCTGTTTTGTTGATAATGGCCAT
The DNA here is from genome assembly GCF_023851605.1 of Tamandua tetradactyla. Classification (NCBI taxonomy): domain Eukaryota; kingdom Metazoa; phylum Chordata; class Mammalia; order Pilosa; family Myrmecophagidae; genus Tamandua; species Tamandua tetradactyla. Next base: position 127,198,931 of record NC_135327.1, on the reverse strand, counting down.
TCTGGTGGGTGTGAGATGATATCTCATTGTGGTTTTGATTTGCATTTCTCTAATGGCCAGGGACAATGAGCATCTCTTCATGTGCCTTTTGGCCATTTGTATTTCCTCCTCTTAGAGGTGTCTGTTCAAGTCTTTTTCCCATTTTGTAATTGGGTTGGCTGTCTTTTTGTTGTTGAGATGAACAATCTCTTTATAAATTCTGGATACTAGACCTTTATCTGATATATCATTTCCAAATATTGTCTCCCATTGTGTAGGCTGTCTTTCTATTTTCTTGATGAAGTTCTTTGATGCACAAAAGTGTTTAATTTTGAGGAGCTCCCATTTATTTATTTCCTTCTTCAGTGTTCTTCCTTTAGATTTGAGGTCCATAAAACCGCCTCCAGTTGTAAGACCCATAAGATATCTCCCAACATTTTCCTCTAACTGTTTTATGGTCTTAGACCTAATGTTTAGATCTTTGATCCATTTTGAGTTAACTTTTGTATAGGGTGTGAGAGATGGGTCTTCTTTCATTCTTTTGCATATGGATATCCAGTTCTCCAGGCACCATTTATTGAAGAGACTGCTCTGTCCCAGGTGAGTTGGCTTGACTGCCTTATCAAAGATCAAATGTCCATAGATGAGAGAGTCTATATCTGAGCACTCTATTCAATTCCATTGGTCGATATATCTATCTTTATGCCAATACCATGCTGTTTTGACCACTGTGGCTTCATAATATGCCTGAAAGTCCGGCATCGCTAGACCTCCAGCTTCGTTTTTTTTCCTCAAGATGTTTTTAGCAATTCGGGACACCCTGCCCTTCCAGATAAATTTGCTTATTGGTTTTTCTATTTCTGAAAAATAAGTTGTAGGGATTTTGATTGGTATTGCATTGAATCTGTAAATCAATTTAGGTAGGATTGACATCTTAACTATATTTAGTCTTCCAATCCATGAACACGGTATGCCCTTCCATCTATTTAGGTCTTCTGTGATTTCTTTTAACAGTTTTTTGTAGTTTTCTTTATATAGGTTTTTTGTCTCTTTAGTTAAATTTATTCCTAGGTATTTTATTCTTTTAGTTGCAATTGTAAATGGGATTCATTTCTTGATTCCCCCTCAGCTTGTTCATTACTAGTGTATAGAAATGCTACAGATTTTTGAATGTTGATCTTGTAACCTGCTACTTTGCTGTACTCATTTATTAGCTCTAGTAGTTTTGTTGTGGATTTTTCCGGGTTTTCGACGTATAGTATCATATTGTCTGCAAACAGTGATAGTTTTACTTCTTCCTTTCCAATTTTGATGCCTTGTATTTCTTTTTCTTGTCTAATTGCTCTGGCTAGAACCTCCAACACAATGTTGAATAATAGTGGTGATAGTGGACATCCTTGTCTTGTTCCTGATCTTAGGGGGAAAGTTTTCAATTTTTCCCCATTGAGGATGATATTAGCTGTGGGTTTTTCATATATTCCCTCTATCATTTTAAGGAAGTTCCCTTGTATTCCTATCTTTTGATGTGTTTTCAGCAGGAAAGGATGTTGAATCTTGTCAAATGCCTTCTCTGCATCAATTGAGATGATCATGTGATATTTCTGCTTTGATTTGTTGATATGGTGTATTACATTAATTGATTTTCTTATGTTGAACCATCCTTGCATACCTGGGATGAATCCTACTTGGTCATGATGTATAATTCTTTTAATCTGTTGTTGGATACGATTTGCTAGAATTTTATTGAGGATTTTTGCATCTGTATTCATTAGAGAGATTAGTCTGTAGTTTTCTTTTTTTGTAATATCTTTGCCTGGTTTTGGTATGAGGGTGATGTTGGCTTCATAGAATGAATTAGGTAGTTTTCCCTCCACTTCGATTTTTTTGAAGAGTTTGAGCAGGGTTGGTACTAATTCTTTCTGGAACGTTTGGTAGAATTCACATGTGAAGCCATCTGGTCCTGGACTTTTCTTTTTAGGAAGCTTTTGAATGACTAATTCAATTTCTTTACTTGTGATTGGTTTGTTGAGGTCATCTATGTCTTCTTGAGTCAAAGTTGGTTATTCATGTCTTTCCAGGAACCCGTCCATTTCATCTAAATTGTTGTATTTATTAGTGTAAAGTTGTTCATAGTATCCTGTTATTACCTCCTTTATTTCTGTGAGGTCAGTAGTTATGTCTCCTCTTCCATTTCTGATCTTATTTATTTGCATCCACTCCCTTCTTCTTTTTGTCAGTCTTGATAAGGGCCCATCAATCTTATTGATTTTCTCATAGAACCAACTTCTGGTCTTATTGATTTTCTCTATTGTTTTCATGTTTTCAATTTCATTTATTTCTGCTCTGATCTTTGTTATTTCTTTCCTTTTGCTTGCTTTGGGATTAGTTTGCTGTTCTTTCTCCAGTTCTTCCAAGTGAACAGTTAATTCCTGAATTTTTGCCTTTTCTTCTTTTCTGATATAGGCATTTAGGGCAATAAATTTCCCTCTTAGCACTGCCTTTGCTGCATCCCATAAGTTTTGATATGTTGTGTTTTCATTTTCATTTGCCTCGAGGTATTTACTAATTTCTCTTGCAATTTCTTCTTTGACCCACTCGTTGTTTAAGAGTGTGTTGTTGAGCCTCCACATATTTGTGAATTTTCTGGCATTCCGCCTATTATTGATTTCCAACTTCATTCCTTTATGAAATGAGAAAGTGTTGTGTATGATTTCAATCTTTTTAAATTTGTTAAGACTTGCTTTGTGACCCAGCATATGGTCTATCTTTGTGAATGATCCATGAGCACTTGAGAAAAAGGTGTATCCTGCTGTTGTGGGATTTAATGTCCTATAAATGTCTGTTAAGTCTAGCTCCTTTATAGCAAAATTCAGATTCTCTATTTCTTTACTGATCCTCTGTCTAGATGTTCTGTCCATTGATGAGAGTGGGGAATTGAAGTCTCCAACTATTATGGTATTTGTGTCTATTTCCCTTTTCAGTGTTTGCAGTGTATTCCTCACGTATTTTGGGGCATTCTGGTTCGGTGCGTAAATATTTATGATTGTTATGTCTTCTTGTTTAATTGTTCCTTTTATTAGTAGATAGTGTCCTTCTTTGTCTCATTTAACTGTTTTACATTTGAAGTCTAACTTGTTGGATATTAGTATAGCCACTCCTGCTATTTTCTGGTTGTTATTTGCATGAAATATCTTTTCCCAACCTTTCACTTTCAACCTATGTTTATCTTTGGGTCTAAGATGTGTTTCCTGTAGACAGCATATAGAAGGATCCTGTTTTTTAATCCATTCTGCCAGTCTATGTCTTTTGATTGGGAAATTCAGTCCATTAACATTTAGTGTTATTATTGTTTGGATAATATTTTCCTCTACCATTTTGCCTTTTGTATTATATATATCATATCTGACTTTCCTTCTTTCTACACTCTTCTCCATACCTCTCTCTTCTGTCTTTTCGGTTCTGACTCTAGTGCTTCCTTTAATATTTCTTGCAGAGCTGGTCTCTTGGTCACAAATTCTCTCAGTGACTTTTTGTCTGAGAATGTTTTAATTTCTCCCTCATTTTTGAAGGACAATTTTGCTGGATATAGGAGTCTTGGTTGGCAGTTTTTCTCTTTTAGTGATTTGAATATATCATCCCACTGTCTTCTAGCCTCCATGGTTTCTGCTGAGAAATCTACACATAGTCTTATTGGGTTTCCCTTGTATGTGATGGATTGTTTTTCTCTTGCTGCTTTCAAGATCCTCTCTTTCTCTTTGACCTCTGACATTCTAACTAGTAAGTGTCTTGGAGAATGCCTATTTGGGTCTAATCTCTTTGGTGTGCGCTGCACTTCTTGGATCTGTAATTTTAGGTCTTTCATAAGAGTTGGGAAATTTTCAGTGATAATTTCTTCCATTAGTTTTTCTCCTCCTTTTCCCTTCTCTTCGCCTTCTGGGACACCCACAACACGTATCTTTGTGCGGTTCATATTGTCCTTGAGTTCCCTGATACCCTGTTCAAATTTTCCATTCTCTTCCCAATAGTTTCTGTTTGTTTTTGGAATTCAGATGTTCCATCCTCCAAATCACTAATTCTATCTTCTGTCTCTTTGAATCTATCATTGTAGGCATCCATTGTTTTTTCTGTCTTTTCTACTTTGTCCTTCCCTTCCATAAGTTCTGTGATTTGTTTTTCAGTTTTTCTATTTCTTCTTTATGTTCAGCCCATGTCTTCTTCATGTCCTCCCTCAATTTATCGATTTCGTTTTTGAAGAGGTTTTCCATTTCTGTTCGTATATTCAGCATTAGTTGTCTCAGCTCCTGTATCTCATCTGAACTATTGGTTTGTTCCTTTGACTGGGCCATATTTTCAATTATTTGAGCGTGATCCGTTATCTTCTGTTGGCGTCTGCACATTTAGACAGATTTCCCTGGGTATTGGATCCAAAAGTTTGGAAGATTTTTCTGTGAAATCTCTGGGTTCTGTTTTCCTTATCCTGCCCAGTAGGTGGCGCTCGTGGCACACGTTTGTCTGCGGGTCCCACCAGTAAAAGGTGCTGTGGGACCTTTAACTTTGGAAAACTCTCGCCGTCTGGAAGGTTCGCTAGCCGAAGTGGCTTGGAAGGGTTTGAGCCGGCCCGGGGTCCGAATGTGGGAAGGGTTGCTGGCCGCCGCAGCCCGGGAAAGTGCCCGTCTGAATTTCCTAGTCGCCCAGGCGACAAGCGTGGCGGGAGGGCGCCAGTGGCAGCGACCCACCCGGGAGAGTGCACATTCCCGGGGAGTCACGGGTTTGGAAGGGGCCTCCCCCACCTGTCACCGTTCTCTGCGGCCTGGGGATTTCTGATCCAATTCTCTCAGTTGGTCCGGGGGGCTGCGCGTGGTGTGGGCGCCAGCCGCCGCGGTTTCAGGGGACCGCCTCTCCAATTCTCCCAGTCGACCCGGGAAGGGGGAAGGGAGTGACTCCGGCCGCTTGCCACCCCGCCCGGTGAATCCCGCGCACCTCGGCGATCTCACCCGAGCGGCTTCTCTCAGCCAGCCAGCCGTTCCAGGATGGGGTACGCTGTCTTTTTTATCTCTGTTGTGGCTTTGGGCGCTGTTCTGTATCGTTTCTACTCCCCTAGTAGCTGTCCTGGAGAAGAAACTAAGATCCGCGTGTCTTACTAAGCCGCCATCTTCTCCGGAAGTCCCCACAAATGTTTATATATATATATATATATACATTTAAAAACAATGTATTAAAAAATATTCTATGCCCCATTTAAACACAGAAAATCATTTTTATTGATAGATTAATCTCTAACATTAAAATCTCTATCATATTACAGCAATTTAGGGTTTACAGAAGATATTTGAACAAAATTATGGGAGTATTTTAATTCCCAGTAAAAATACAGATTAAACGGTCATCCAAATTCAATGAGCTATTATTTGCAAAAGTGATATTTCAGTTGATCCTGTAGCTTCACACTTTGACAGAGGAAATATGAAGTAATTACTTAAGCAGCCCCAAAATTTTATAAATTCTGTTCAGATTAAAATTTGGCTGAACTATTGAGTTTAAAAAAGTACTAAACAGTTTATTTATTAATAATCTATGTATATGTTCATAAACAGCACTAATATTTACAAATGTAGAGTGAAGGAGATAAAGTAAAACACATCTCCTATCCTCAAGGTCTCTAGCTTAATTAATGATCCACGTTAATCCTCAGAATGTCAAGGTAAGAGTAATTAATTTTGAAACAGAAAATACCTAGATGGATTTTTTGATAGAGTGCAAAATAAATAAGAGAAAAGACTATAAAGGCAGAAATTTATTGACTCCACAGCCCTTTAGCTAAACACATATCTTCTTACCTACTTCTCTTGTAGACAACATATTATTGTTAGGTCTTGTTTCTGGATTCAGTTTCTGACAAACTCTACCTTTTAATTGAATTGTTCATCAGTTTATATTAAATTAAATAATTGATATTGCTGTGTTTAAGTCTGTCATCTTACTTATTTTTGTCTCATCTGTCTTTGTATCATTTTTCCTTTTTTCTTGCCTTCTTGTGGATTAACTGAATATGTTTTAGCGTTACATTTTTCACCTTTTTTAATTTGTCTTTTCAGTTCTATCTCTTCATATTTTAATTTAGTATTTACTCCGCAGATTAAAAGAGGTATCCTTAGTTTTTTACAGCCCACTAAGAATTACCATGTACCACTTCACATAAAAAGTAAAAATATTGCAACATAAAATTTATTATTACAATTATATATAATATATGCACTATAAATATAATATTAAAAATAATTTTGCCTTAAAGCTTGGCACTATTTTGTCCATATTTTACTTCCAAATTATTAAAGTCCAACATTCAAAGGGCCTGTTTCTATTGTCTAATCTTTCTCTTAATTACCGATCATAATTTTCTGCATTTTCTTTGCATATCTTGCAACTTTTTTCATGTGCTCTAAATCACGGATACCTTTAAGGAGTGTGAATTATGCTGTCTTTCTTTTAAACATTTTAAGGTTTTTTTCTGCCAGGGAGTTAATTTACTGGGATATCCTGTTCATCCTATCAGAATTGGTTCTATACTTGGTGAGGTAAGGTCTATTTTTATTTTGTCCTTATTTCTAGAGCATGACCCTTTGCCATAGTCATAGTTCTTATCTTTTAGCTTGCTGGGCTGCTAAAAGCAAATACTTTGAAATAGGTCAGGTTTAAACAATGGGAGTTTATTCATAAGCAGATTTGAGGCTGAGAAAATGTCCAAATCAAGGCATTATAAAGGCGATACTTTCTTCTTGAACAATACCTGCCAGCCATCCTCAGTCCCTCTGCCAAGTGGGAAGGCACGTGGCAGCCTCTCTGCTGGTCTCTCTCTCCTCTCCTAGGTTTCAGTGATTTCAGTTTCTTGCTTCCATGGCTTTCTCTCTGTATTCATCCCATTTATAAAGGACTCCAGTAAAAGGATTAAGACCCATCCTGGGCCGCACCATAACTGACATAGCCTCATCAGAAGATCGTACCTACAATAGGTCTGCCTATAACCACATGAATGGATTAGCTTTAAGGATATGATTTTCTGGGGGGCATACAGTTCCAAATAACTACAACCATAAATTATTCCTGGGTCTCTTAACACCTGAGTTACTCTCTATTCTGGGGTGAAACGTCATCTCCTAGCACTGCATAACTTCTGGATCTCTGTCACACTCACAGCAGCTGTTCTCCACACCTACAGAATCCCACCGTGTGCAAGTGAAGCAAAGCTTTAAGCTATGGACTGTGAGAAATACTTTGCACACTTCTAGGGTCCTCTCTGTGCAGCTCTCTCCTTTCCTGTATCCCACCCAACAAAACATAGATACTGGGTCAGCTTGTAACTCAGTCTTAGCCTCCTGAGCTCAATGAGTTTGATGCTTTCGACCTAGAATTCATTTCCAAAGACGCAAGTGCCTACAAGGGAACAGCTGGGTTGAATATGCAGCTTGCTTCACATGCTTTTCTTCACTGAAGAGCACACACTGTACTGCCTACTATAGAATATCTGAAAATATTATCTCATATATTTCATCCCATTTATAATCATTTAGTGAAAAGGGGCAATTCTACTATAAGTTGCTCTATCATGTGAGGAGCAAAAGTTTTTGCATAATATGATGTTTGTGAGAAGTTCATTATTTTATTTTTACTGTTGTGCAATATTCCCTTCTTTGAGTATGTCACAATGTATTGATCCATTCTAATATTGATTTACATTGAGGTTTTTCCAAGTTTTGTCTTTTACAAATAATCCTGCTGCATGATTATGTGTTTCTTGCTGATACATAGCATTTCTTTGGGGAATAAACCCAAGACTAGAATTGCTAGGTCTCACAGGAAGTTCAATTTTTGTATATACTGACTGTGACTGTTAAGTTCAGGTGTCAACTTGGCTAGGTGATGGTGCCCAGTTGTGTGTTCAGGCAAGCACTGCAAGGATATTCCGTGGTTGGCTGAAAAGCCAGAAGGCTGGTTTATTAGATCACCAGTCTGGTCTGTTGATTGTATCGGTGGCTGATTTTATCTGTGATCACCTAAAGGCGTGTCTTCTGCAAATGAGAGAATCCAATCAGTTGGATTTGATCCAATCAGTTGAAGACTTTTAAGGGAGAAGAGAGAATTTAATTTCTTTGTTAGCCAGTCAGCCTCTCCTGTGGAGTTCATTGAGACCCTTCCTCTGAGTTGCCAGCCTTGCAGCCTACCCTATGGATTTTAAACTCTCATATCCCCACATTGGTGAGACACTTTTATAAATCTCATAATTATAGATATCTCTTGTTGGTTCTGTTTCTCTAGAGAACCCTGACAATGTTCTACAATTTAATTTCCATGAATTTACACTCTCACGAACAGGGAATGACTATGCAACTTGTTCTACATCATCACTGACACCTGGTATTTTCAGTCTTTTGAATTTTAGCCTTTCTTTTGTGTGCTGTATTAGCACCTTGTATAGTGTTTAATTTTCATTCTCTGATTAGAAATAAGATTTAGGAATTTCCGAGGTTTACCTGTAATTTTCATATCTTCTTATTAAAGTTCTTGTTCAAATATTTTGACCCTTTCTAAAATTCAATTTTCTTTTTCCATATTTTGTACAAATGATTTATATGTTGAACATTTGTATTACAAATATATTTTCTCACTCTTTCGCTTGTCTTTTCATTATTCTAATGGTCTCTTTCAATATTACATTAAAATGTAATATTTCAACTTCCTCCTCTCTTTCCTATGGTTAGTGCCTTTTTGTACTGTTTGAGAAATCTTCACCTAGATTAAGGTCATAAATGTATTGTACTACATCATTTTCTGGAAACTTGATTATATTTGCCTTTCACATTTAGATCTCCCATCCATCTGGAATTGATTTTGTGTATGTTATATGTAGGAGTCAAGATTCATTTATTTTCCTTATGGATATCCAGTTCTCTCTCACAATTTATCAAAAAACCAATCCATTTCCCAATGAACTGCAATGTCACCTTTGTCTTACATCAAGTGCCAAACTTACGGGTCTGTTCTTGGATTCTATAAACATTTACTTGATATAGTTTCTATCGCGGGTCAATTCTACACTCTCTTAGCTATATAGTAAGTCCTAATATCTGGTAGAATAAGTTTTCAAAATTTGTTCTTTATCTTTAATGGGCTAATCTTGTTCCTTTGCATTTCATATAAATTTTGCATGGGCAGGCACCAGGAATCGAACCCGGGTCTATGGCATAACAGGTGAGAATGCTGCCTGCTGAGCCACTGTGGCCTGCCCGCATAAATTTTATAAATTTTAAAACCAATTTGTCACTTTCCAAAATGGACAAGTGGAAATTTTATTGGGATTATATTAAAGTTATAGTTCTATTGGTGGAGGACTGATTTTTTAATAGTATTTAATTTTCTGATCACTAATTATCATAAATCCCTATTTTAGTTTAGGTCTACTTTAATTTTTCTCGTTGGTACTCCAACCTAGGGGGTGTTTTTTCAGTACTGCTGATGAGAAGCTCTGGGTAGAGATATTGTGCATATTTTATTTTAGATTTACATTTAGTATTTTGCTGCTGTTTTTTGTGTGCTTTTGTAAATGGTTACACCAAACCCCTGCAATATTTTAATTGATAATTTTTTTTTCTAGATTAGTGGTGCGGGAATCGAACCTGGGTCTCCTGGGTCTCCCACATGTAAGGCGAGCTTTCTACCACTGAGCCACCCATGCACACTTTAATTGATACATTCTTAAAATGTCATTTCTAATTGTTGCTGGGATATGAAAATATAATTGATTTTTATATTCTGGCCTTGTACCATTGAGTGACCTTGTTAAATTTATTTATTCATTGTAATGGTTTATTTGTACATTCTTTCAGATGTTCTCTATTCAGAGTCATGTTGTCTATTTATAAAAATACAACTTTCTCTCTAACTCTTAAATATTTTATTTCTTTTTCATGCCTTATAGCACTGGTTAAAATTTTCATGCAATGCTGAATAGAAATATCACTAGCTGGCATTCTCATCTTTTTTCCCAATCTCAAGTGGGAAGTTTTCAATATTTCATCATTAAGTATAATGTTTGATGATTTTTTTCCAAATAGATACTAGTTAATAGATTAAGGGAATACTTTATATTCCTTAGTTTATAAGCATTTTTCTCATTAATGAGTGGTGAATCTTGTCAAATGCTGTTTTAAGCATCTGGCAATATGATCATATGATTTCTCTACTTTATTACCTGAATTTGCTTAGTAAATTTCTATCTTTCCTGAAATAAATTAATTCTTTTCCAGGAGACAATGTTGGAACCTTAGATTTTTTGAAAGGTAGATTCAAAACCCACTAAAACTCCTCACATGGAAGATTTTAAACTATGCTAGTAAATTTGTTTCTGAACATGTATATTTTATAATTCTATAATACGTAAGAGTTTTTCACAAACTGCCTCATATTTTCTTCAAAATCACATAATTGTGGAAACATTTTCAAACATCAATTTATCAAAATTCTTTCTCCACAAGATGAATTTCTTTCATAAATATTTACATTTTTGCTGATTTTTAAAATGTCAATTTTAGCACTAAGAATAAACAATTACTTTTCAGATTGACAACCTAAAATTTTGATAATACAATTTCTTGGCAAGTCTCATAAATTGCTAATGAAAAGTATAAATGATAACCATTATTAAGGAGAGATGTTTAGCCATATTCACCAAAATTACTATGTTTACACAATTTGAAACAGTGATTCTGCATCTTAATTTAAAGTTAAGTCCACTTACCCATTTACAAATGATGTGTGTGAGTCATTGCAGCTTTGTTTGTTATAGTAAAAATTTAGAAATAACCCATGTACCAGTCAGGATAAGCTAGGTTATGTGGCAGTAATGACCCCAAATCATAAAGTTTTAAAACAGCTAAGTTTTATTTATTACACATGTTACATGTTCAGTGAGGGTCTTTGCATAGATATTATTCAAATAATATCAAATCATAGATATTATCTAAAAAGTATTCAAATACTTTTTTCCTCCTCATGGGGAAAAAAGCTGTTTGAGCAGGAACAGTCTGGAAGATTGCCAGTTGCACAGAAATAGGAGGAAAAGAAAAGAATGTCAAGGCAGGTTCTATTATAATAAAGTTTCTAACTACATCAATTCTACTTCATTCCTTTGGCAAAAATAAGGCGTATGGCCAATTCTAACCCCAATGAGAAAAGAAATTATAACGCAATTCTCTTCCAGGATAGGGAAATGAATATTGGTGAACTCTAATAGGATCAACCAAAATCAACTTTTCTGATCACAAATATGTGGTTCTCTCCACTTCCAATTCACACATCTACTTCCTCCCAAGCAAAATTATACAAGCAGCCCACCCATTTATTGCATTGAGCTCAAAGTCCTAGGTCTCAGTGATTTCTGGAGTTTATCAAGTGTAGATACATTCTGCCAGCCCTACCAGATACAAAATAGTGGAACAGGGATAGCAAACCTACTATGAACACTTTCATTTAGAAGGAGAAAGAATGATATATAAATGGCAATTACTAATCTTTGACAATGCCAGTTCACACTGGGCATATAAGGCAATGAGCCTCTATATTGAAAGAAGGAAATATTGCTTGATTGGGCCCTGATTTGTCTTCCTAGACTAATTCCAAGTCCTTTGTTCTCTAAGGTCCTTTGATCCATCCTCTGGGAAGTAATTCTTTCTCCATTATCCATGTAGGCTACAACTGAACAGAACATATCACAATGTATCTTCTTAATGGCTGACAAGCTTTCTCAGCCTCTTTCTGCCCACAGAACATGGGTTGTGTAAAAGTCATTTTAACTCTCAATCAAAGTCTATTTTAGCCCAGGCTGGTATTTTAGTCTCTTGGTATTATAACCCTTTCAAAAACATTATTGGCTTCTTATCTATTGCTTTCAGTCAGTATCATGTACAAACAGCATGCTCACAATTCTTCTCAAGACATGCCTCCTCCCTCATCATAAATAGCAGATACCTTGGGCCTGTCAGGATTTTGTGAGAAGGCCACATTCTTAGTATTTTTCCACCAAGCCTTTTTATCAACTCAAAGATTGTACTGCCTGCCACTTAGCATGCTCAGAGATTTTAGAAATTGTTATATGGTACATATGCTTTATAAGATCTTTGCCACAAGATTGATTTCAAAGACTTTTCCCCCTGATTTCACCTTTCACTGTTAGAAATCAAGACATAACGTCCTCTTGCAAACTGTAACTCCTCAAATTTCTGGATTCTTTCTTCCCTTTCAAACTGGCAATTTCTTTTCTGAGCTTATCTTTTCTTGTAATTCCTTGTCAAGTACATTTAACAATCGCCAACCAACACTTCTCGTATTCGGGTTTCCAACCTTTTCACAAAACTTTAAAGGACATTATTGACTCTCCAAGTTATTACAGGTGGCATTTTCATCACAGTTACTCCAAAGCATAATGTCGACCTCATTCCTTCCATCATTATCTACACTTTCCTCCCATTTATTGACGAGTCAGGAAGCCAATGGCACATGGTTTATGTTCTATGTTCTAGTACCATGCATTTTCTGGTACTGATTATTATGTCAATCAGAATTGCCTGGGAAATTCGGTGAAAACTTCAAAGGGTCATAGAAGTACGATTTCTTCCAGGGAGAGAAAGTGGATATTGATGAAGACTGGCAAAACCTACCACAAACAAATATTCATCAATAGAGGACTATAAATTACTTACAGTAAATTCAAAATCAGAATATCAATCAGCTATTTTTAGAAGAATGAAAGTGTACTGGATCAATGTGAGAAGATCTCCAAGATGTAGTGTTTCTTAAAGATATTAAGATTCAGAGTAAGCTCGCTATATATAATATGCTAAAAGAGGTAGAGGGCTAAATATCCATGTCTTATTTTCTTATATAATCATAAAGATACCCTGGAGGAATAAATCAAACTAAGAACAGTGGTAATTTATGGTTGCAGGCAACCAGCTTGATGAGGGATAAGAGTAGAAAATGGACTATTCACTGAATATTTTCTATTTCTTTATTTTGAAACACAATGCATTTCCTACACAAAAGTACTATTACATAAAGTGAGCCATCTATCGAAGGAAAAGATTAAGTGTTTGGTTTGCTTTTGTTATTAGAATTATCTAATAGATCACATATTACTGACAACCACAACACCATAGAAAGTTAGCTCATGTAGAACATCTGGCTTTAGTGAAAAGAAAATGTTCAACTCATCTTTAAATCTTCCAATTCCTATGTTCTTGGCCATGATATTCAGGTAACCTCTTTGAAGTAACTTTCAAAGCCTTTCCCTATACCACTACATAGTACTTTAAAGACTACTATTAAAAGGCCTAAATTTTATAAAACTAAGCACATTGATAATAACTTATAGTATTTTGTGAACTTTTGGTTTACATATTTTTGCTTTTAAAATGTTCCTATGGATGGCATGGAAAATGAATTTCAAATGTATGGCTATAGCTGGAAATTTAGGCTAGAATCATTTTTTATGCTAGACAAAATAGCTCTGGTATCTATGGATATACTTGCAAATTTTACCTTTAAAATTTTACTATGAAATAAATCATTTATTATTAATGACATAAGTTTCTGGTCCGTCTTTACTCTAGCATCCCATAAAAAATAATTTTTTACAAGTTTCCTTACTAAAATAGACTCTATGCCACCCAATAATTTGAAACTAATTTTGTAAATCTATCTATATTTTTCAGCCACTATATTGCAAAACTCCTGAACTGAGTAGATTGTTTTAATACATGTTTCTTCAAATTTCAGAAATGTTTTTTTTGTTTTCAATACTATGTGCTAACCAAGGGATGCAATTAGTTAAGTATCGTATTATTTAATCTATATTTTCAGCAATTTTTATAACAGCTGTAAAAAAAGTATTTCTCTAATAATATATGACTTTTTAACTTTTGTTACTAAGAAACTTCTACATATCTGCTAAATATTTATCACTGAGTTTTCTGAGACTCTTGAAAAGCTCTAGCTTTGTGCATACTGAGTTCAATCATACTGAAATAGAAGTTTCTCTTATATTCTCAATGCTTAGATTTGAAAAATATTTTACTAATCTCAATGACTTCAGAACTGCACATAAATAGCCAAGTTTATTATTTATTTTATTACTTTTAACCTCATTATTAACACTTATTAATAATGTAATATTTGTTATTACTTTTAGCCTCATCACATAGCCAAGAAAAAGCTTAGAACTAAGCTAGTCATCATCTCTGTCTTAATTTTGTTGTTCCCTATTATTTATACCATAATATAAATGTAATTTTTAATATGTAATATGTAACATGAGGGTTGTATTAGAGTTTCCAGAGAAACAGAACCAACAAGAAATTATATATATGTATATGTACACATGTATATATATACATATGTACATGTATATGAGAGAGAGAGAAATCTTTTAAGGAATTGACTCATACAACTGTGAAGAAATTTTTCTGACCACTGAAATCCTCAGAAATCCTCGGTACTGGCTTTTAAAACTTCCAACTGATTGAATGAAGAGACTCCCCACATTCAGGGTAGTCTCTTATGATTGTAGATTCAATCAACTAATAGTAGATGCAATCAATTAATTTTAGATGCAAATCCCTCCTACAACATACTTCATAGTAAAAATGTAACCAAATTGACACATGAAATTAACCATAACAGGGGTGAATTAATTTGTTAAATAACCCATAAATGTGTTTACAAGGAAAAAGGAACTTCACAGTTGCAGTAAAAGCTGTTCTTATGTGTTATGAAAGCGCCACCTCTTGACAGTTCAGAAGCCAAATGAGGCAAAAGGCTGTCTGATCTATGGACCAAGGAGAGCACCACCGTTAATCCATAAAAAATGATATCAGGGATTTAACATTATATATTTATTTTAAAACTTAAGCATATACAAATAAAACTTTCTATACTTTTTCCTCCCTCCCTAAGAGTTATCTTTGTATCTACCATCACCACCAGCTAATATAGCTCAATGTGGGGACCGCAGCTCCAATATATAGTCTATGAGTCCGATTAAGGAATCTGTTACACTAGAAGGTTAGTTATCTCCTGTAAGAACATGATTTTAATTTGTGTTAAATAATTGTTAAAAGCATTTTCATAACCTATTGCAAATAAACTGTCCAACAGATTCAAACACTATTCACTTATTAATTTATTATACAAATATTCATTGAACATATAATAAATGATACCCAACATTTAAAGATCAGTTAATACTAGAACAAAAGTAATATCACTAAAAACGTCTGTAAGACCATAAAAAAAATGTACAAATCGCATCTAATATTTCACTTTGAGTAAACATTTTAAATAGTGAAATGAGATCACTTCTAACAGAAGAACATGTTTCAACAATTTATTTTACCATGCATTCAACTGAATTTAGTTAAATTTTCAAAAGCAGTATTTAGTACCGGAAACAAAAACTTTCTGAGTTGCCAGAATACTGGTATATGTGGGTGTGTATGTGTTCTGTGATATAAGCGTGTATTTTCCAAATAGATAATGGTCATCCCCTTATTTTGAAAGAAACAGTGTGAATAAATAACTTTCTTTTTTTCCCAGAAAAATGTTTTGCTATTATGCACAATTGTCATACTGTGACACAATTCATTGACACCCACAAGGCTAATGGAACTTGTTAGGCTACTTATCCATCTATTACATGGTATCAGGTTGCCTTAAGCAATTTTTTAACCTCTTCTCTAGATAAATTTTCTCTCAGGTGTTTCACTCCCTTTGTATCATTAAGCTTGTCTTCAGTGGTGCCTGACCCTTTTAAAATTTGTTTTTGTATGCTGTATGGTGGGGTCACATTTCATTCTTTTTCCATGTGAGTATCTGTTATTGAAGCACCATTTGTTGAATTGTTTATTTGTTTTTGTTGATTTCTTTGTTTGTTTGGGAAGTGCATGGGCCAGGAATCGAACCCGGGTCTCCCACATGGCAGGTGAGAATTCTACCACTGAGCTACCCTTGCACCCCCTGCCAGTCTCTTCTAACTGTAGTATCTAATTGTCAATGAACTGTGCAATAAGATAGGCAATCCTGTTACTTTTATTTATTTGGCTCTGAGTTATGAGTCCTACTCCTTTCTATAAAAGTAGTTGGCTTTAGTTCATGGGTTTGTGTCAGATGTTTTATTCTGGTTTTATCAGGCAAGATTTGTGATGACTATTTCAGCCACCTAGAGATGTTTTCCCCATATTATTCCAGAATTTGAAGATATCTCCTAGAGTTTTGAACTTCTTAGTGACTCAACTCTATAAGTGAAAAAAAGTATTCATGCCTTTTAAAAATGTTTTCAAGTTGTCTGATAAAATGGAATTCCAAAATTCTTTTTTTAAGCTTCCTTTATTTTATCCAAAAGCCACAAATGTTATTTATTTTGATGTTTTTTTCTAAGGTATGAATGAATTTGCTTTTTTGCCATTATAACATGCCTGTTTTTATTATTCTGAATAGCAATGGCAAGTACAGAAAATAATTATTTCAGCTATCATATATACAAAAGAAAAAATATTTGAGGAAAACACTGAAATCTTAACTACAGAATAGCAGAGAATTGATTGGGAATTAGAAAGGGAATTTCATACTTATCTCATAAAGCCTTGCAACCCTCTGTGAAGTTCTATAGACTAAACTGACAAAAAAATTAATATTTATTTAGCAATGGCTCTCACAGCCTGATACAATAATACCTTATTTCTCCCTGCCTACATTTATCATTAAATGTGTATAAGTAAACATTTTCCAGAACCTTCAAACAGCTCCACTCAGGGAATTGATTGTACATAAAATAAGCTGTCAAAAGTAGTTAGCTATCTCATGACTTATTGCATTTGTCAATTTTATGTAACAAATTTTTAGTTCCACACAAATTTAATTTCCAGGCCCACCTCTCATTGAAAATTTTGGAAGCAACAAATTTTAATTTTACACTAGGAAACAGGTAACTAAAAATACGTTATACTTAGTAAAATAACATGTTGCATCATAGTCTCATTTGGATCAATAATAATTCTCAATTTGTGTCAATCAAAAACTAATTATTTTGATTTACTCCTTGTATGTGACAGAATTCCCTGTTCATTATAGGGAATTATGAAACATGGAAACCAAATAAATCTTTCCTTGTTCAGATGTTTTCCTTAAGCATGATAATAAAGTGAGTAATATATAATGTGATTGAAATTATACAGAGATGTAATGCATGTAAATGCAGTAATTTTTCTCCTAACACCTTTTAAAATATTTTCTGAGAAGTGAAAAGTTATCATATAGTTAGACAAATGATTTACTACGAGGGGATTTTCAATCTGGATGTGTTCAGTCTATAGGAAAAAGTCGTTTTAGACACATTTTATCTCTGCTTCCAGAGGGATGTCAGAGTTTCTAACAGGGAATTTAAGTAAAAATAAAGAAATTGGAAAATAAAATCTTCACGACAAAAATGATTTCTTTACTTGTGCTTTGAGGTTAAAGGATAAAAGCTGTTTTAGCCCCCAAAGATATTCTTTCATGTGCTTCTGAATCATGGTATTGCAATTTGAAAAAAAAAAGACTGAAAATATAGGTAATAAAATGGTTTCTGCTAGCATACTGTGAAATTCTCCCTGCAAGGTTATAAATAGAACTTGTTCAACAGGCATAGAGAACCACCTTTTTCTTCAAATACATAAGGAGACTTGTTCATAGGAGGAAAAGGTTTAACAGCACTGTCGGAAAGGGGCATAGCCAGGGCGTCTGTGACTGCTGTTCCTATCAGCTCCCTATCATAAGAACATGCCAAAGAAGCAAAACATGAGCCTGTATAAGTAAGAGTGAGTTAAAAAGCAAGATAACTTAACTCCTCAGAAAAAAATATGTTAAAAAGATCATTTGAGGGCGGGCCACGGTGGCTCAGCAGGCAAGAATGCTAGCCTGCCATGCCAGAGGACCCGGGTTCGATTCCCGGTGCCTGCCCATGTAAAAAAAAAAAAGAAAGATCATTTGATTTATCCATTTTGTGGTCTGAAAGTCCAAAAGAACCAGTGCTTTGACTATCAATATTTCTCAGCCTTTTACATGCAAAACTGGAAATACATTTACATTTGTCTCAGAACAACAGAAAAGATTTGCCTAAAAAGTCTGAGTCCAGGTTGGGGATGGGGGTAGAGGGGGCTAATGGAAGGAAACTTTGCTTCTATTATTGAACTTTTCTATAATGAAAATGCATTGATTTTAGCCTGTGAGTAAAAGCAATGAGTTATTTTAACATGAAAAAATACATTTTTATTCTAATAAGCCTTTTAAATTTTAATAAGCTTTTAATATATCTTAATATATTTGGTGAGCACTCTACTAAAATACTGTCTCAATTTTGTGGACTTCCATATGTGGGAGTAACTGAAAGGAGATGGTCAATTAGCTCAAATTGAAAATGTTTCCATGTGTCCATTTGACCCTTTCCAGAAACTACTTCTTTCCACCTTGCAATGGGAAAGATAGGTGTGAATATGTGAGGTAAGAAGCGTACACTGAAGAATGCAGACAAATAAAATAATTAGACGGAAAGAAAATCTAGATGTGAGGTGCATCTAGAAAGGAATGAGAGGTGGCATCATAATGGAACTATTTGGACTACTGCAAAAGAGGAAACATAAATTTAATGCTGAGAAAACTGTTTTCAGTGGATATAAGCATCATAAAAATGAAAAACATTATTTATTATCTCTTTTACCTATTTAACATCTGCTAAGCGTAACAGTGTAAAAGCATTATTTCCAGTTTGACAGTTAAGCTAGTCCTACTAAGTCAGTTCCCATTATCTTTCATTGTGCTGAAGAATGCTTCCTACTCTTAATCAAAGAAATGGATCATCAGATATCAAAATTTAGGCAAAAATTTATCTCATAGTACCTAAATTATTTGTCCCTTCTCTTCCAACAGATATACAAACAGAAATACCAAATGAGCTCATAATCACTCCCTTTCCAGGAGTATGCCCCCAGAAAGAAATAATGCAAGTAATCTAGTCTTACCTCCTTATAAACATGCTAATATCATGTTTGAAGACAAATTAGTGGCATTTGCTAAAAGGAGGATCATCTCTATGGAATATTTTCAGCAGGATATACATGGCTGTTTAGGATCACTTTTTTTTTTTAAACAAACCTAGAATCTGTGGATTTACGGGGCATGGATTCTGAAAAGTGTTACTAGCTATATACATTTTTTATTGTAAAATAGAGATGTATTATGGGTGAGACACTTTCTCTGTACAAGTAACGTAAACCACACACATCATGTGGAGATTTCCCATGTTACCCTGTAGTGAGAGATGACTTGCAGTATTGTGCCAATTGTTTTAGACCTTACTTTGCATTGCCTGTGACTTGCATTAACAAGAACCATTGAAATTATTAGCAAAGATTGATATAGCATAAGTATTCTAATTCACATAAATCTAATCTGACAGGCTCAATCCCTTACCTTATCTCAGCCACATACACAAAACCCAAAAAAAAGCAATTACTTTGTTTAGTAGACTAACTTCTCCTCTTTTGATATAGTTCCCCAGGGATTGGCAGGACTGACACAATCTGTTAAATCATAAAACTCTCGTCATTTGGGGGTAGCCCATTCTCCAGGCCATGGTAGATAGAAACTTCTGAATATTGTACAATTATCTTGATATTACAATGAATGAGAGGAGGTTGAGGGCACATATAAATGCTCCTTATACCTTCTCCATTTAACCTCTGGACCCCTCTCACATTTCCATCCTCTTTAAAGGAAGAAAGTGGAGAATCTGAATACATTGGACTTACAGAGAATTTGCAGAAATCTTTTTGACTGGGGAAAGTGGAAAGTCTTTCACTCGTACAATCTTCTTTTAATCATCTAAGAATCTGACCGAGGAGAATTTGTCAATGTCCAGAGAAAATAACGTAAGGTAGACTTGTTCCACCTTGTTTCCTCT
Organism: Tamandua tetradactyla; assembly: GCF_023851605.1. Classification (NCBI taxonomy): domain Eukaryota; kingdom Metazoa; phylum Chordata; class Mammalia; order Pilosa; family Myrmecophagidae; genus Tamandua; species Tamandua tetradactyla. The sequence goes on along the minus strand of NC_135327.1, from coordinate 127,178,911 downwards.
CTCATACTCCTCAGTCAATGTAGGCCTTCTTCTGAGTCCTTAAATTCATCCATGGAGACCACTTGTATTGGTACAATAGTTCCCCCTTTTTGAAATATCATTATATGCCTACCGATTATAGATTATTGATGTATTGGTGCCACAACTGAGGGCACCTCACAAGATTGCACCCAGTGGTGGATTTCTGCTCCTTGACACTGATAACCTTCTGGGAAGATTGCCTGGCAGCACCAATGTTCTTGGACCCCATGTCCAGGAGAATTCAGTCTTCCTTGGAGAGAGACCCAAATAACTCTGACTCAGCCTTCACAGCAGAGTATTGACATCGGAACACTCTGCCTGCTCAGTTTCTTTCTCTTAGCCCCCATGTATCTCAAACTATTACAAGGCAGCACCTTGTCTCACTGCTAATACTGCACACTCACTTCCCATACTGGAGCTTTACTGTTGCCTCTGACGAATGAGACTAGAAGGACTGTCTTGATACCCTTTCACAGGAGTTGACCTGCCTTGCTAGACCTCTATGGACATCAGCTGCAGCAGATAGCTTCTAGCTCAAACTTGCTTGACAAGTTTTGATGAGGTTTGGGTTGTCGTATGGTCTGAATCTGGCTTCTCTAATGGCTGGTTGAGGAGCAAGTAATATCACATGAAGATAGTATTGTTATTTGCAATTAATTTAACAATTAATAATAGAAGGCAGACAGGACAAAACCAGAAAATAAACTACTCTACCTTCTCCTCCAGCAGATGTATCATGACCAACAATCTGTGTTTTCAGGTAAATGTGTGTCAGCTCTGCAATCCACCACTTTCTTTCGGTCCATGTCTTGCTTTTTTTGTACTAAATTTTCTTTCCTTAAGATTATATCCCACACACACTCATGCATAAATTCTACAAAAATTAGTATGTATATTTTACCTCAGATTCTCTTTCTAGGAAACAACTTATTGAGAATGGGAATTGCCAAGAAATAAAGAAAATAGACTTTTTTCTTTTTGTAGCTATTTCTCTCAACTATATAGTTATGAAAGATGAAATTGCAAAATAGAATAGGTAAGCAATTGTTAAAACAAGTAAAAAGAAAACATTTTACTCAGTCTTAAAACTCAGTTGAGGCAGGAATAAAAGTATTACCTAAGTTTACTTTGGACAAAAGTTGTATAGCACAAGTTGCCAAACTCTTAAGAGAACTCACTTGGTTACTTGATAGATGTGTGTCCAAGTTTCTAGGACTTTTGTGTGTGTGTGTGTGTGTGTATATATATATATATATATATATATATATGTAATTTTTTTAGAGTTATTGTCAGGGAAACAGAATCTGGTGATAACTTTGTACTGCCATGAGTATAAGGAAAAGCCTGGGAAATCAACTGCTTTATTTCAGGCAGCATTGCACAAAGATACAGCAATATTGGTGTGGGATGTACATATGTGTGATTTAAAAAGCTGCTTTTTAACATCTTCAAAGTAGGTACTATATGCTCATGATATACTTACAAGCAAACGGGTAAACCTAGGCTGTTTATTATTTATGTTTACAGCAGTTAGGTTCAGGTATCAACTTGGCCAGGTGATGCTGCCTAGTTATTCTGTTGCTATGGGCTTAAATCATCTGCAAATGAATTTTATCTATAGCTGATTACATCTGCAGTTGGCTAAGGGAAGTGCTTTCTGTAAATAAGTGACATTTAATTTAATTAGCTGGAGGCTTAAAAGCCAAGTTTAGAAGATAGAGAAACAGCTCAGCAGAAGTTCAGCACAGCTCAGCTCAGAGCTCAGAGCCCACATAGATCTAAATGTTTGGAGACGTGGAAAGGAAATGACTCAGGGAAAGCCATTTGAACCCAGAAGCCAGGAGAGAAGCCCAGCAGATGTCACTGTGTGACTTCTTATGGAACAGAGAAACTCAGATGAAAGCCAGCTGCCTTTCCTCCATAGAACTGTAAATTTGTAACTAAATAAAGCCCTGTTATAAAAGCAAATGCATTTCTGGTGTTGCACCCTGGCAGCTTTAGCAAACTAAAACAATACCCAAATAATCATGTACAATAAGGATTTCTGCCTCAATTTCTTATCTATTTTGATAAACAATCTTTCCTAGGAGACTTGGAAATAAAGCTAATATATTTTCCTTTCAAAAATATAAGGTGATATATGATCATTTTTGCCCAGAAATGCTAAAGTTGAAAATAATGAGAAATGTTTTCTTAAAAGGTTGGGTGAAATCCTACATGTGCAAAATCAAGCAAAGCCATTCAAGCAAAGGATAAGAGGGGAGAACTCTTTAAGAATACACAAACTGCATTATATAAATGCAAGGCCAAACTTTATGATTCCTTTCCAATTTAAAAACACCTCTGAGACTATTCCAGCTTTGATACAAGCCAGTGATTGAGATACCCACAAAATGTAAGAACAAAAGCAATGTCGTTGTAGTTCAGTTGGAAGATACCCGACATCGTGCTGTAGCTGAGCACATTCAAATAATCCAGAGGAATGAGTAGCTTCAGAATAGTCTAATTTATCTGCTACTCTTATTATGGAGCTTTGGCAGAAGTACAAAACAATTTTAAAAAGTCATAGGAACAGCATGGGAACCTCTAATTTCAGAAGCACTGAATAATGATGGTAAACCTTATTCATTCACTTCACCAAAACGGATTCTGTGGGAGACTTGGAATATATGCAACAATATATATAGTTTTCACAAAAAGAATATCATGGCTTGCTTTTAAACTTAGGTTTAGTTGAGTCTACATTTTAGTATAAATGCACAAAACCTGATGTACTATTATTTAAGAAAGTAAGCTTTAATAATGATTTTTCCCCTTGAGAGCACTGTAGATGTGAAAATCAGGGAAACAAATGTTGTATCTCCCATTCCTAGAAGAGTAAATGGTGAATAAGATTATTTAGGAGAATTAGGAAAATTAATCTCACCCAAATATCATGCCAGATTAAAGGTTTGTTACTTTTAATTAAGCAATCCTTTTTCTAAAACTTTAAGTGCCACATTAAATTAAATGCATGAGAGTTATTAAAAAGTATGTGAATTTATAACTCAAATATTTTCTCCTCATGCCAACTGAATTTCCATAAAAGAGAAAGGGCATTTTGATCCTGATAAGGAAAAGGAATGAGTTCACCAGAATGGGTTACCACGCTGGGAAATTCTAGGATTGTAAATGCCACCTGAGAGTACTGGAAGGAATGGGAAAATTAGGTCCCTTTCCTTACCTTGTCTACTCCATTGTTCTATAAGTAGTGGCTTCCAGAAGCTTCTGATAAATTATTTCTTATAAGACTGTAAATGGAATAGATTTTATATACTAAGACCTTTCCAAATTGTTGAAGAATAGTTATTAAGCAATAGCCATACATGAATTATTTTTCTCATTTTATCATTTTCTTTTCTTCTGTGTTTTTTTTTCTTTTTATCTCTTTCTCACCAATCCTCTTGGTATTCAAATTTTGGTTCAAAGAGCTATCAGGACAAGAACCACCTAGCAACTTGTTAGAAGTGCAGATTCTTGGGTCCCTCCCAGACTCCTGAATCAGAATCTGCATTTTAACAGGATCCCCATTTTATTCATATGCAGGTGCTTCATTAAAACTTGAGATGTATCCTTCAGCTCCATCTATATGTCATCTATCTATCTATATCCATCAACTATCTAGCTGTTTATTTTCAAATCTTAACTTCCTTCCATCCTAATTTATTGTTTCACCTTCTATCCTAATTATCCTTGAGTCTCTTCATCACTTCTTTTTGTGGCACTTTTTTCCTCTCATTTCACCACACCCTGCAATGCTATCTCCTTGATAAATCTCTACAAAATCTTTCCCACCTTTCCTCATGGCCTTTCTTCTATCAAGGATAGGCTCCTGACTAATGTGTTGATATTTATTTATGTCCAACTCTAATACCATCTCAATGAACCCTCTTCAATGAAGCCATTGAAAACTCACTGACTTTTATGACTGTCTTACCACAATTTCAGAACTTTTGCATTAACTGTATGTCACTATGCATTTTTAAAACCTGTAAAACATTATATCATGAAATTAGCCTTAATACATGCAAATTAAAAAATCATTTAAGAAGTTGGATCCCAGAATTTCATACAATCTAGAATTTGAACTTTGAGTTAATGCTGAAATGGGTTGAAACCTCGGAGATATTTGAATGGAGTGAAAGTATTCTGCATGTGGCAGGGAGATGAATATATGGGGACCAGGTCATGAATTTTAAAAAGGAAAATGATGGCCCCCAAAGATGTCCAGGTTCTAATCCCCAGAACCTGTATATATGTCATGTTACCTAAAAATGAATTAAGGTTGCAGATAGAATTAAGCCTGCCAATACCTAATCATAAAGAGATTATCCTAGATTACATGGGTGGGTCCAATGTAATCACAGGAATCATTTAAATGTGTCAGATGAAGGCAGAAGAGTTACTGTTAGAGGGATAACATGTGAGAAAATGTTGACTACCATTGCTTATTTTAAAAACAGGAGGAGGCCCTGAGCCAAGGAATTTGGAAAAATCCAAGCAAATTTCTAAATTTCCTCCTCTAGAAAATAATGTATCCCCGCCAACACCATGATTTTAGACCAATAAAACCAATTTTGGATTTCTGATCTCCAGAACAGTAAGAAATAAATTTGCATTGTTTTTTTTATTTTTATTTTTTTTTTTATTAACGGAAAGAAAAAAAAAAAGAAATTAACACAACATTTAGAAACCATACCATTCTACATATGCACTCAGTAATTCTTAACATCATCACATAGATGCATGATCATTGTTTCTTAGTACATTTGCATCGGTTTAGAGGAACTAGCAACACAACAGAAAAAGATATAAAATGTTAATATAAAGAAAAGAAATAAAAGTAGTAGTAATAGTAAAAAACAACAACAAACAAACCAACAAGCAAACAAAAACAAAAAAAACCCTATAGCTCAGATGCAGCTTCATTCAGTATTTTAACATGATTACTTTACAATTAGGTATTATTGTGCTGTCCATTTTTGAGTTTTTGTATCTAGTCCTGTTGCACAGTCTGTATCCCTTCAGCTTCAATTACCCATTGTCTTACCCTGTTTCTAACTCCTGCTGAACTCTGTTACCAATGACATATTTCAAGTTTATTCTCGAATGTCCGTTCACATCAGTGGGACCATACAGTATTTGTCCTTTAGTTTTTGGCTGGATTCACTCAGCATAATATTCTCTAGGTCCATCCATGTTATTACATGGTTCATAAGTTTATCTTGTCTTAAAGCTGCATAATATTCCATCGTATGTATATACCACAGTTTGTTTAGCCACTCTTCTGTTGATGGAGATTTCAGCTGTTTCCATCTCTTTGCAATTGTAAATAACGCTGCTATAAACATTGGTGTGCAAATGTCCGTTTGTGTCTTTGCCCTTAAGTCCTTTGAGTAGATACCTAGCAATGGTATTGCTGGGTCGTATGGCAATTCTATATTCAGCTTTTTGAGGAACCGCCAAACTGCCTTCCACAGTGGTTGCACCCTTTGACATTCCCACCAACAGTGGATAAGTGTGCCTCTTTCTCCGCATCCTCTCCAGCACTTGTCATTTTCTGTTTTGTTGATAATGGCCATTCTGGTGAGTGTGAGATGATATCTCATTGTGGTTTTGATTTGCATTTCTCTAATGGCCAGGGACATTGAGCATCTCTTCATGTGCCTCTTGGCCATCCGTATTTCTTCTTCTGGTAGGTGTCTGTTTAAGTCTTTTTCCCATTTTGTAATTGGGTTGGCTGTCTTTTTGTTGTTGAGTTGAATAATCTCTTTATAAATTCTGGATACTAGACCTTTATCTGATATGTCGTTTCCAAATATTGTCTCCCATTGTGTAGGCTGTCTTTCTACTTTCTTGATGAAGTTCTCTGATGCACAAAAGTGTTTAATTTTGAGGAGCTCCCATTTATTTATTTCCTTCTTCAGTGTTCTTGCTTTAGGTTTAAGGTCCATAAAACCACCTCCAGTTGTAAGATCCATAAGATATCTCCCAACATTTTCCTCTGTTTTATGGTCTTAGACCTAATGTTTAGATCTTTGATCCATTTTGAGTTAACTTTTGTATAGGGTGTGAGAGATGGGTCTTCTTTCATTCTTTTGCATATGGATATCCAGTTCTCTAGGCACCATTTATTGAAGAGACTGCTCTGTCCCAGGTGAGTTGGCTTGACTGCCTTATCAAAGATCAAATGTCCATAGATGAGAGGGTCTATATCTGAGCACTCTATTCGATTCCATTGGTCGATATATCTATCTTTATGCCAATACCATGCTGTTTTGACCACTGTGGCTTCATAATATGCCTTAAAGTCAGGCAGCACGAGACCTCCAGCTTCGTTTTTTTTCCTCAAGATGTTTTTAGCAATTCGGGGCACCCTGCCCTTCCAGATAAATTTGCTTATTGGTTTTTCTATTTCTGAAAAATAAGTTGTTGGGATTTTGATTGGTATTGCATTGAATCTGTAAATCAATTTAGGTAGGATTGACATCTTAACTATATTTAGTCTTCCAATCCATGAACACGGTATGCCCTTCCATCTATTTAGGTCTTCTGTGATTTCTTCTAGCAGTTTTTTGTAGTTTTCTTTATATAGGTTTTTTGTCTCTTTGGTTAAATTTATTCCTAGGTATTTTATTCTTTTAGTTGCGATTGTAAATGGGATTTGTTTCTTGATTTCTGCCTCAGCTTGTTCATTACTAGTGTATAGAAAAGCTACAGATTTTTGAATGTTGATCTTGTAGCCTGCTACTTTGCTGTACTCATTTATTAGCTCTAGTAATTTTGTTGTGGATTTTTCTGGGTTTTCTACATATAGTATCATATCGTCTGCAAACAGTGATAGTTTTAGTTCTTCCTTTCCAATTTTGATGCCTTGTATTTCTTTTTCTTGCCTAATTGCTCTGGCTAGAACTTCCAACACAATGTTGAATAATAGTGGTGATAGTGGACATCCTTGTCTTGTTCCTGATCTTAGGGGGAAAGTTTTCAATTTTTCCCCATTGAGGATGATATTAGCTGTGGGTTTTTCATATATTCCCTCTATTATTTTAAGGAAGTTCCCTTGTATTCCTATCTTTTGAAGTGTTTTCAGCAGGAAAGGATGTTGAATCTTGTCAAATGCCTTCTCTGCATCAATTGAGATGATCATGTGATTTTTCTGCTTTGATTTGTTGATATGGTGTATTACATTAATTGATTTTCTTATGTTGAACCATCCTTGCATACCTGGGATGAATCCTACTTGGTCATGATGTATAATTCTTTTAATGTGTTGTTGGATACGATTTGCTAGAATTTTATTGAGGATTTTTGCATCTGTATTGATTAGAGAGATTGGTCTGTAGTTTTCTTTTTTTGTAATATCTTTGCCTGGTTTTGGAATGAGGGTGATGTTGGCTTCATAGAATGAATTAGGTAGTTTTCCCTCCACTTCGATTATGTTGAAGAGTTTGAGGAGAGTAGGTACTAATTCTTTCTGGAATGTTTGATAGAATTCACATGTGAAGCCGTCTGGTCCTGGACTTTTCTTTTTAGGGAGCTTTTGAATAACTAATTCAATCTCTTTACTTGTGATTGGTTTGTTGAGGTCGTCTATTTCTTCTTGAGTCAAAGTTGGTTGTTCATGTCTTTCCAGGAACCTGTCCATTTCTTCTAAATTGTTGTATTTATTAGCGTAAAGTTGTTCATAGTATCCTGTTATTATCTCCTTTATTTCTGTGAGGTCAGTAGTTATGTCTCCTCTTTCATTTCTAATCTTATTTATTTGCATCCTCTCTCTTCTTCTTTTTGTCAATCTTGCTAAGGGCCCATCAATCTTGTTGATTTTCTCATAGAACCAACTTCTGGTCTTATTGATTTTCTCTATTGTTTTCATGTTTTCAATTTCATTTATTTCTGCTCTAATCTTTGTTATTTCTTTCCTTTTGCTTGCTTTGGGATTAGTTTGCTGTTCTTTCTCCAGTTCTTCCAAATGGACAGTTAATTCCTGCATTTTTGCCTTTTCTTCTTTTCTGATAAAGGCATTTAGGGCAATAAATTTCCCTCTTAGCACTGCCTTTGCTGCGTCCCATAAGTTTTGATATGTTGTGTCTTCATTTCATTTGCCTCGAGGTATTTACTAATTTCTCTTGCAATTTCTTCTTTGACCCACTTGTTGTTTAAGAGTGTGTTGTTGAGCCTCCATGTATTTATGAATTTTCTGGCCCTCCGCCTATTATTGATTTCCAACTTCATTCCTTTATGATCCGAGAAAGTGTTGTGTATGATTTCAATATTTTTAAATTTGTTAAGACTTGCTTTGTGACCCAGCATATGGTCTATCTTTGAGAATGATCCATGAGCACTTGAAAAAAAGGTGTATCCTGCTGTTGTGGGATGTAATGTCCTATAAATGTCTGTTAAGTCTAGCTCATTTATAGTAATATTCAGATTCTCTATTTCTTTATTGATCCTCTGTGTAGATGTTCTGTCCATTGATGAGAGTGGGGAATTGAAGTCTCCAACTATTATGGTATATGTGTCTATTTCCCTCTTCAGTGTTTGCAGTGTATTCCTCACATATTTTGGGACATTCTGGTTCGGTGCGTAAATATTTATGATTGTTATGTCTTCTTGCTTAATTGTTCCTTTTAATAGTATATAGTGTCCTTCTTTGTCTCTTTTAACTGTTTTACATTTGAAGTCTAATTTGTTGGATATTAGTATAGCCACTCCTGCTCTTTTCTGGTTGTTGTTTGCATGAAATATCTTTTCCCAACCTTTCACTTTCAACCTATATTTATCTTTGGGTCTAAGATGTGTTTCCTGTAGACAGCATATAGAAGGATCCTGTTTTTTAATCCATTCTGCCAGTCTATGTCTTTTAATTGGGGAATTCAGTCCATTGACATTTAGAGTTATTACTGTTTGGATAATATTTTCCTCTACCATTTTGCCTTTTGTATTATATATATCATATCTGACTTTCCTTCTTTCTACACTTTTCTCCATGTCTCTCTCTTCTGTCTTTTTGTATCTGACTGTAGTGCTTCCTTTAGTATTTCTTGCAGAGCTGGTCTCTTGGTCACAAATTCTCTTAGTGACTTTTTGTCTGAGAATGTTTTAATTTCTCCCTCATTTTTGAAGGACAATTTTGCTGGATATAGGAGTCTTGCCTGGCAGTTTTTCTCTTTTAGTAACTTAAATATATCATCCCACTGTCTTCTAACTTCCATGGTTTCTGCTGAGAAATCTACACATAGTCTTATTGGGTTTCCCTTGTATGTGACGGATTGTTTTTCTCTCGCTGCCTTCAAGATCCTCTCTTTCTCTTTGACCTCTGACATTCTAACTAGTAAGTGTCTTGGGGAACGCCTATTTGTGTCTAATCTCTTTGGGGTGCGCTGCACTTCTTGGATCTGTAATTTTAGGTCTTTCATAAGAGTTGGGAAATTTTCAGTGATAATTTCTTCCATTAGTTTTTCTCCTCCTTTTCCCTTCTCTTCTCCTTCTGGGATACCCACTACACGTATATTTGTACGGTTCACATTGTCCTTGAGTTCCCTGATACCTTGTTCAAATTTTTCCATTCTTTTCCGGATAGTTTCTGTTTCTTTTTGGAATTCAGATGTTTCATCCTCCAAATCACTAATTCTATCTTCTGTTTCTTTAAGTCTGTCATTGTAGGTATGCATTGTTTTTTCCATCTTTTCTACTTTATCTTTCACTTCCATAAGTTCTGTGATTTGTTTTTTCAGTTTTTCTATTTCTTCTTTATGTTCAGCCCATGTCTTCTTCATGTCCTCCCTCAATTTATCGATTTCGTTTTTGAAGAGGTTTTCCATTTCTGTTCGTATATTCAGCATTAGTTGTTTCAGCTCCTGTATCTCATTTGAACTATTGGTTTCTTCGTTTGACTGGGCCATATGTTCAATTTTCTGAGCGTGATCCGTTATCTTCTGCTGGCGTCTGGGCATTTAGTCAGATTTCCCCGGGTGTTCGACCCCACAACTTGAAAGATTTTTCTGCGCAATCTCTGGGTTCTGTTCTTCCTATCCTGCCCAGTAGGTGGCGCTCGTGGCACACGCCTGTCTGTGGGTTCCACCAGCGAAAGTTGCTGTGGGTCCCTCAACTCTGGAAAACTCTCGCCGTAGGGGAGGTTCGGCAACCAAAGCGTCTTGGAGGAATGCCAGTTGGCCCGGGGTTCCAAACGCGGGGAGGGTCGCCGGCCGTCGCAGCACAGGAGAGCGTCCGGCCAAATTAGCCAGTCGGCCCGGGGCACCAAGCGTGGCGGGAGGGCGCCAGCTGTCGCAGCCCGGGAGAGTACACTGTTCCCAGCCGACGGGGGAGTCACGTGTTTGGAAGGGATCCCCCGGTCACTGTTCTCCACAGTCTGGGGATTTCCGACCCAACTATCTCAGTTGTTCCGGGGGGCCTCGTGTGGTGGGGGCACCAGCCGCCGCGGCCTAAGGGGACTGCCTGTCCAATTCTACCAGCTGGCCCAGGAAGGTGGAAGGGAGGGACTCCGGTCGCTTGCCGTCCCACCCAGGAAAGCCCGTGCCCCTTGGTGATCTCACCGGAGCTGGTTCTCCCAGATAGTCAGCCGTTCCAGGATGGGGTACGCTGTCCCTTTGATCTCCCTTGTGGTTCTGGGAGCTGCTCTGTATTATCTCCACTCCCCCAGTAGCTGTTCTGGAGGAGGAAAGGTGAGGGCGGCAAGGCTGTCGAGGCTGGTGGTGGAGGAGCACAGTGAAGGCGGGGGAAGAGGGCACCGTGGTGGTTGGAGAGCAGCCGGAGCAGGAGGGGGAGGAGAGTGGAGAAGGAGGGCGGGCGGCTCGGCTGCTGCGGGGCTTGGGCGCCGCGTGGCGGGCCGGCGGAGAAAGAGAGGGGAGAAGGAGGGCGGGCGGCTCGGCTGCTGCGGGGCTTGGGCGCCGCGCGGCGGGCCGGCGGAGAAAGAGAGGGGAGAAGGAGGGCGGGCGGCTCGGCTGCTGCGGGGCGTAGGCGCCGCGCGGCGGGCCGGCGGAGAAAGAGAGGGGAGAAGGAGGGCGGGCGGCTCGGCTGCTGCGGGGCGTCAATTTGCATTGTTTTGAGTCACTAAGTTTGTGGTAACTTTTTACAGCAGTAATGGGGAACAAATAGAGATTTCAACACCTAGATGAAAGAGATGTTGGAATTATCTGAACAAAAGTCTATCTGACAAATATTTTAAGTAGTTATCATGAAAACAGCTCAATGAGCAATTATGAACATGCTCAAATTAAATGAAAATAGAAAGCTTCAGTAAAGAAACAGAAAGTTTAAGGAAAGAAATAGAATACATAAGGAAGCACCAGAACTGAAAAGCAAATGCTGAATAAGAAGTTTAATAGAGAGTTTCAATAAAGAAATAAGACCTACTGAGCCTAAAGCAAGTAGAAGATAAGAAACAAAAAAAATATTAGAGCAAAAATCAATGACATTGAAAACAGGAACAATAGAAAAAATCATGGAAACGAAAAGACAATTCCCAGAAGGAATAAAACACAACAACAATAAAATTCTTATAAAATTCTAGGCAGGTTAACCAGGATAAAAGGAAAGGTACAAAGTAACAAGGGATCATCATTACTAATCCCAAGAAAACTAAAAGGATAACAAAGAAATGTTACCAAGTCTGTCCCACAAATTTGATAGTATGATGCAATGCACCAGTTTCTTAAAAAACAAACTACTAAAACTCACACAAGGAAAAAAATAAATAACCTGAATAACCCTATATCTGTTGAAGAAATTGGACAATAATAAACTTTCAAAAAATTAAGGACCAGATGGCTTCTAGGGAATTCCAACGATCAATTAAGGAAGAAACAATACCAATTCTCCATGATCTGTTGAGCATGAAATATGAGGGAAAGCTTCAAAATTCATTCCAGGAGGCCAGAATTCTTTGAATAGCCAGTAAAGAGCAGTAAAGATATTCCCAGAAAGGAAAATTGCAAACTAATATCTTTCATAAACATCAATGCTAAAATTATCAACAAAATACTAGCAAATCAAATCCAATGTATAAAATCAATTATACAGCATGATGAAATGAGATTTATTCCAAGTATGCAAGACTGGTTCAACATTCAAAATCAATCCATGTAATCCACCACACCAACAGACTAAAGGAGAAAAATGATAGGATCATACATAGCAATAGATGCAGAAAAATCATTTGACAAAATTCAACATATATACGCGGTAAAACTCAGCAAACTAGGAATAGAGGGCAACTTCCTCAATTGATAAAGAACATCACAGCTAATCTACAATTAACTTAATACTCAATTGTGAAAAACAGAAGGCTTTCCCCCTTAGATCTGGAATAAAGCAATGATAACCACTCTTATCACTCCTATTCAATACTGTAGTATTGGAAGTCCTAGCTAGTGCAATACAAGAAAAATAAAAGTATTACTACTTAGAAGGGAAGATATAAATCTGTATTTATCTACATAATTGTCTATGGAGAAAACTCCAAAGATTGGATAAAAACATTAATGGAATAAGTGACTATAGCAACTTCATAAGATACAAGGTCAATACAAAACTAAATTGTGTTTCTGTGAACCAGCAACAGACACTTGGAATTTAAAATGTAATGCTATTTACAAAAGCACTTAAAAAGTTAAAAAAAGTATGTACAATATCTGTTTGTAAAATTACAAAACACTGATGAAAGAATCATAGATCTGATTAAAGTGGAGAAATAGGCCATATGGAAAAGTCATTATTTTTAAAATGTCAGTTATTTTCAGTTTGAGCTACAGATTCTTCAATTCAATCCCAATTAAAATCTAGGCAACCTGTTTTGCAGATATCAAAAAGCTAAATCTACAGTTAATATGGACAGGCAAAAGACCTCAAGTAGAAAATGCAATACTGAAGAAGAAGAAAAGTTGAAGAATATTCAAGACTTACTATAAAACTCTGGTAATTAAACTAACACCTTACTAACTAGAGTAACAAAAAGATCAATGGAACAGAATAAAAAGCCCAGGCATAGACAAATAACGTTAACTAGTTTTTGACAAAAGAGCAAAGATAATTAAAGGGAAAAAGGATAGTCTTTTCAGAAAATTGGACATCCATATGCAAAATACAAACTTAAATACAGACCTTATACCTACACTAAAATTAACTCAAAATAAATCTAGATATAAATGCTAAATTATAAAAATTTTAGAAGAAAGCATAGGAGAAATCTAAATAACCTTAAATTTGGTGATGAGTTTTTAAATACAACACCAAAAGCACTATTCTTAAAAGAAAATATTGAAAACTTGGACTTTCACCAAAATGAAAGATTCTGCTCTGTGAAAATCACTGTTAAGATAATGTAAAGAGAAGTCACAAACAGTAAGAAAATATTTTTCATTTGAACTATTGGTTTGTTCCTTTGACTGGGCCATATTCTCAATCTTCTGAGCGTGGACCGTTATCTTCTGCTGGCATCTGGGCATTTAGTCAGATTTCCCTGGGTGTCGGACCCAACAAGGTTGTAAGATTTTTCTGTGAAATCTCTGGGTTCTGTTTTTCTTATCCTGCCCAGTAGGTGGCGCTCGTGGCACACGTTTGTCTCATGTGTTTGGAAGGGATCCCCCAGGTCACCGTTCTCTGCGGCCTGGTGGGGGCCGCGCGTGCCGTCAGCCGCCGCGGCTTGAGGGGACCCTGTGGCTCCTTTATTAATTCCTCTATTGGTGTTTGGTTGGACCCAGTCCCTGCCACTGTCGGAAATTCCCTCCTCTCCCTGGAGGGGTGCCGGTCGCCAGCCGCAGCGGCCAGGGGAATTCGCCACCGGACCAGGAAGCCGCCCGCGAGGGAGGGGCATCGGTCGCCGGCCAACGCGGCTTGGGTAGCCCTCTGGTCCGAGACTCGTAGCCGGTCCAGGAAGCTGCCCGCAAAAGAGGGGCGCCGGCTGCCGCGGCTTGGGAAACTTGCCTCTCCGAGACTCTCAGCCAGCCCGGGAAGGAGGGAGGGAGGTGCTCCGGCCGCCAGCTGCCGCAGCTCGGGGAATCAAGCGCAGCTCGGGGAATCGAGCGCCGCTCGGGGATCTCACTGCAGCAGAGTCTCGCAGTCAGTTTAGCCAGTCCAGACTGGGGTACGCTGTGTGTCCATTCCCTGCCGTGTCCCCGGGAGCTGTTCTGCACTGTTTCTGTTCACCTAGTAGTTGCTCTGGAAGAGGAACTAAGATGCACATACCTTACTAAGCTGCCATCTTGGCCCCCCAAGAAAATATTTTTCAAAACACATATCTGATCATTGATTTCTACCTGATATATGTAAAGAACACTTAAAACTCAGTAATAGGAAAACAATCCATTTTTAAAAAGGAAACAATATAAACAGACATGTCACCAAAGAGCATTACAGATGATAAACATGTACAAGGATGCTCAACATTATTTGTCATTAGGAAAATATAAACTTAACAATAACAACAAAAAAAAACTATGAAATACTACTCCTCAATATCTATTAGATAGAATGGCTAAAATCTAAAACCTTGGCAATGCCAATTGCTGGCAAGCATGCAGAGCAATGGATACTTTCTTTCGTTGATGGTGAGGATGCAAAATGGTGCAGCCACTTTGGAAGACGATTTGACAGTTTCTTGTAAAATTAAACATAGCTATACTATATGATCCAACAGTCACACTCCTACATATTTATCCAACTAATTTGTAAACAAATTATATTCACAAGAAAACCTGCACCTTAAGATTGACAGCTTTAAATGTAATTGCCAAAAACTGGAAAACACTCAAGATGTCCTTTAATGGGCAAACATATAAACAAAATGTAGTATTGTCATATAATGAAATACTATTCAGTGATAAAAAGGAATGAGGTATTAAATCATGGAAAGACATGGTTGAATCTTAAATGTAAATTGAAAATTAAATAAGGCAGTATAAAAAGGCTAAATACTATATGATTCCATTTCTACAGCATTCTAGAAACTACAGAGTGAATAGATCAGTGGTTGTCAAAGATTATTTGGAGGGAGGGGCTGGAGAGTTGAAAAGATGAAGAATAGGTAATTTAGCAGGGCAGCTAAACTATTCTGTAGGATACTGTGATGGTAAGTACATAACACTATGCATTTTTTAAAATCCATAAAACATTACAGCACAAAAATTAACCTTAATACATACAAATTAAAAAAATCATTTAGGAAGCTGGATCCCAGGATGTATGGCAGACTGTGACCAAATAGATGTATAAATATTATTGCATACATGTATATAGTGTGTGTATATAAAATATGTTTTTATATAATATATATATACATATAATATCAAATGTATGAAACCACCACATTGCAGAGGGTGAGGCAAAAAGGTGTTGACCTAAATAACTTTGGAAATAAGTAGATTCTGTAAGTCTAATGGGGAAAAAAAAAATCTGTACATAGCCCTGAATTCTAGTTGATAACATTGTTTCCTATCGGGTATAGGTTAACAATCTTGAAATTACTATACATTTATACTAAAATTAAACAATTAAGTAAAAAGATGGCAGATGTTGGGAGCGATGTTTCTCAGTGTTGGGGTGGGAAATTACAAAAAGCAAGGGGAGAAGGTTAGAATGATCTATGTGGTAACAGATAAGAGATAGAAACATCAGTATGGAATCATGTTTAGCATAATATAGGTACCATATATATAAATAGATAGAGAGAGAGAGAGAGACAGAGAGAGAGAGAGAGAGAGAGAGAGAGAAAATTACTTAAGATCTGTGCATATACTTGGGTTATTAGATGCAAATATATGTTTTGCTGTCAGCTCAGAAGGTCTAGAAATATTCGCACCCTAGTAGTAACAAATATCCCTGGCACCCAGATCTTTGTTTAGAGTACTATTCTTTAATTAAAAGTATTAGAGTTCCTTGGAGATAGTATTTATTCTAAGGGTGGAGCAGGGAATACACGAGATTAACATGGAATATCTTATAATGCTAGAAAGTAAGGAAGTAATTAAAAAAAACACCACAGTAATGATGTTTTTAAAAGGGTCAAGGAGGGCCAAATGAAAGAACTGAAAGAACTCCAAATGATCAAAGCTGAAACAATTTGCACAACAAAATAAAAAAGAAGAATTGGAGTATAACTCAAAGAACAAAATAAATATTATGAATCCACACCTATATAAATAAATGGGAGTAATAGACCAATTTCTCTTCTGGAAAAATTCTACATACTTTATATAAATACTCTACTCTCAAGGAGGTGAGGCATCACTCCCCACTCCTTAAGTCGGCACTGCATATAATGAATTATTTCCAAAGATGACAGAGAAAAAAAAAGAGTAACTTTACAGGGGAAAAAGCTGACAAATACTTCAGCCAGATGACCAAGGTTGACATCAACAGTCATGAATTATTCTGATAGTATGCAACCTTGATGTGACATAATGAGAATAGTACTTTACCTCTGTGACCTCCTCCCCAAAACCATAACCCAAGTTTAATCATAAGAAAAAAATCAAACAAATTCCAATTGAAGGATATTTTATAAAAAATATATGGCTGGTCCTCCTCAAAATTGTCAAGATCACTAAAAACAAGGAAATTCTGAGAAACTGTCAAAGTCAATTGGAGTTCATAAGGAGACATGATAGCTAAATGTAGAGTGTTATCCTGGATGAGATTCTGGAGCATAATATGAAAAGGAAATCTGAAGAACGCATGGGCTTTAGTTTATAACAGCATATAAATATTGGTCATTAATCCATATGGCAACAAATGCACCATACTAATATAAAATGTTAATAATAGGAGAAACTGGATAACAGTTAAATAGAAACTGTGTATTCTCACCATGAATTTTCTGTAAATTCAAAACTATTTTGAAACAAAAAGTTTATTTTTGAAAACACATGTGCCTTAATAGGCATATATTTCTCAAACCTTTGCAATGTTCCACATTTATCTAAAAATATATTGACTCACATCTCAGGGACAGACCATCCAATTTCTGATCTACAGTTATACCCAACTCCAAGATCAAAATGTTGGATCATACATCTTGCTGTTTGGCAAACTGTAAATAAATCAGAGCTTCCTCTCTCTCCCCAGTGACCTGGCACAATCTGCAGAGTTGCTAAAGGTGCAATCCTGGAATCAAATCACCCACTGTGAATCCTAGTTCCATCTATCTTTTCCTAATTCCTTGGTGTGGGTTAAGGAAGGAGAATTGCCTTGCAGGGATTGTTGTAGGGCATAACAATCACAGTTGTATCTCTTCATAGTCTAATAGCCTTTGGAACAGTCCTCATTCAGTTCATTCCAGAGGTCGTGCCATACTGTGGGTTTGATTCCAAGACCATGTCAATAAAGTGAATATAGTGATACAATTAATCACACAATTTTTTTTGTTGTTTTCACAGTGCCTAGAAAAGTTATACTTACACTATACTCTGGTCTATTAAGTATGGAATAGCATTATGTCTAAAAGCCAAAAATATGTATACCTTAATTAAAATGAGACACAGAGATGCGAAGTAAGTGCCATGCTGTTGAAAACATAACACTGACAGCCTTGCTTGATGCAAGGTTGCAACAAACCTTCGATTTGTTAAAAGAAAAAAATGCATTATCTGTGAAGTGCGATTAAGTGGAGTACAATAAAACAAGGTCTGACCGTAGTTAAATCGTAGGTCTTGTTGAGCTATGATTCTTAAATCTGTAGGTCATTCTGGGGAATGGTTTTGTTAGCAACAGGTTTCAGGGTTCTAAAACAACCCACCGTCTAACCAACTCCTAGATCAATAACTCAGCTTAATGTTCCTTATATCACCTTCTAAGCACAAAAATGGAGAGTAGCTTGGGATGGATGGTTACATTCCTTCCTTGTCCCAAAGCTAGATCCTTTTAGCTAAACCTTTCCAAACTCAGCTATCTTCAAGGCTACTAAGCATGGAATGTGTCACGGAAGAAGATTGAAAGGGATATGGGAGTCAGAGCAGTACGTAGATCAGTTACCTATAAATTGTTAAGTAAATTTTCCACCTAAGAGGAAGTAATGCACCAAAGGACTAGGTCTTGGTCAAGGAATCACCCCTGAAACTGGGTCACAAATAACCGTATCTGAAATACACTAGCTAAAAATTAATGAAAATCTGGTTTCTTTTACTAGAAATATTGGAATTAATGTTACGCAGGCAAAAGCAAGAGATATCCACTATCATTCCTTCATTAAAATACTATTAAATTCAAGCCTTGGCTTCTTTATGACCTTTCTTTGGGAAGTGGAAACTAAGAGGCCATCTGCTTCTATTCTTGATTCACTCTGCTCAAGTTTACACTCCTACCATTATCATACATCTGAAAATAATAACTTTTTTACATCACTCCACCAACTCCCTGGAACAGTGTGAGAGCTCATTAGGTTACAGCTGTAAATCCCATGGAGTATTTATGAGGGCAGTGTCATTTAAACATAATTTACAGTGCTATTCCTATTGGACAATTTTTGGTGTGACCTGTGTTCAGAAATTTTCTACTGGTTCCTCTTCACAGTTAATGATAAAATGTCATTCAAGCTGCAATTGAAAAAAGATTTAAAGCAGATGTTAAACTAAATAAGCTAGAAGACTGATTTCTGAAGTGACTGATAGAAAAAAAAGAGCAATGAAAATAATTCTAGTATGCAACAAAAAAGCACTGATATAAATTTGTAAAAGAAATAATTTTTCAGTAAAAATTGTAAACTAGAGCTATGTATATTTTCACACATAGCTCAGGGATCACATAAATGCCAAGAAAAGTGACAGTTGCTGAAATAAATGTGTTTTTTATGAAAAGCAAAGTAGTAAAACAAGCAAAATAGATGCATAAAATGGGTAAATTTTCAGTGTATTAGTTATTGCTGCCTCAGGGTAGCTATAAATTACAAACTTGTTTTTAATTTTTTTTTGTTATTCATGAATATATCCTGGATCTGTTCCTCCTTCTGCAGCCCTGGTGATTTGACCCTTTGCTGATATATATAACCATCTTTAAACTTTATAAATCAAGGGTACGGGATTTTTGGATGGAAAGGATGCATGTAAAAATAAAATGGAATTGTGGGTTAGATAGTAACATTTGTAAACATCATTGCTATAAAAGTAAAATCAAGGGTAAGATTTTGTTTCATCTTCTTTTATCTAAACATAGTTTCTCTTTACAAGTATAAAACATAATTTTGTATTTTTTTTTTTAAATATGAGAACACTACGTACAATGATTATGAAAGCTGTAAAGGACAAAATTTCAGTGCATCTGCCTGTACCTTTTTCAGAGATGGTTCAAGGCGATTAATTCTACAGTGAAAATATTTGTGATGATACATAGAAAACTGTAGATGAAAATGCTTTTGTAGCTCTTTCAGATATAAATATCTCACTTTGATGTGTAAATTGGTGACCTGAACATTTATCCCGGAACCCTAGAGTTATGGAGGATACATCAGAGAGCATGCAGCTCTCAATGGAATTGCTTCAGAGGACTTTGCACCCTGATGTTCTTACCTCACTAGTTAATTTAGTTACAAGATTGTACTATGCTATCGCATTTAGGAAACAACAACAAAAAAATGGCAAGAGATATAAAAAGTTTCCATTCTTGAAGAAGAAAATCAACTCTAAGCAGCTGAAATTCAAACCTCTTTGAACAATTGCCAAAGGTACATATAATAAGAGAGTAATAAGTCAGGTGTTAACTAAAATAAACCCATCATTCTAGAGGTCAGTAGGAGCCCTTCTACTTGAGGAAGAAACAACTGGAAATGGACTGAGAGGCAGTATGATCTAAAAAACAAGAAGATCCAGATCCAGGATCAGAAGTAATAAATATAGCCACTCTGCCTAAGTTTTTTAGCAATTGTCTAATTCAAAATTAATACATCCAAACCATAGTGTGGTTATACATCTATGTTAAATATAATTTACCATATGTTATGCCTAAGAAAAGTGATAGTAAATTTATAGAATTTATCTTATATTATACCATTAGTACTCAATCAATTCTTTATTAGCCTCCTTAGCTATGAAGAAGTATAATCCATTTGGTTATGACTATAGAGTAATCTTCTGTTTATAGGATGTATAACCTCTATTTGGTAAAAAGTGGGAAAACGGTTGCATATTTTATGATAGAGAAAATGGTGACTTGTCCCAAAGTAAATGACTCTGGATTAATAAAAAGGAAGGGCAAAGGAGGAAATAGCAGAAATGATTCACAGATTAATCATAGCATCAGATAATAGGGAAAACCCCTAAATCATAACAAAAGTTTCAGTCCCAGAGCTAATATGGAGGCTGACTCCTGCATCTCCTGAGAACATCCCCCACTCTCCACTATAGGCTGCCAGAAATATGCAGAAAAGTTCAGAGTTACACTGCATTTTTACAACTATATTTTATAAATTATAGATTCTGGTAGATTAATGGTATGAAATGGGAAGGATTTATAGCAGATTATTTCTAATAATGAGGTCCTTTTGGAAATGCTTATTTCTGTGAATAGACCCACTCCTGCAAATGCACATATGTTAGTAAATTGTCCTGAGATTGAAAAATGTAAAATGGCTAGACTTTGGTTTCACTATAATCTCCTATGATCTTGGGTTTTTAATTCTCCCATAGTATATTATGTAAAAAAGGAAAAACACAAAAATGAGCTAAAAGATGTAAACTGCATTAAGGGCCCCAGTTTTTTTCATCTCTGTAATTTTATCTGCATTTCTTATTTCATCTATAATCACAGTCAACGCAGTTAATTTTTCTGCAGAAATGACCTATTGCATTCAAGCATCATTCTAATGGATCTATTATCCTTATTAAGTCTATCAAAATTGGTAGAAAATATGGGTATGCATGAATTAATATCTGATAAAACTGCTAAAGGAAAATAGATTTTTAAAAATTCAGTGGTTTTACCAACCTTTCTCCTCTTCTGGCAAACATTTACAACTGGTAGCTATGTAGAAAAGCCAACTTTCAAACCTAAATACATGGGAATAGAAATTTTTTTACGTTTATTTCTTAAATTTAACAAAGATAAAAAATTATTCTATATTGATCCTTTCCTGCTCATGTAATAATTCTGTAGGAAAGAAAGCAAGTCTTATCTGACTTTGATTCACAGCCACATAGCATGGATTCTATTGTAACCTAGATATAAAAGAAATTATTATTTAGATAATAAATATATATAGCATACATATACAGATAGCTAAGAGGATCACCTCAAAATATTTTTATTAAAATGTTGCATATGGTACTAATTATTAGAACAGCTTTATTGTGAAATATAATATGTATTAAAAGGTGAATAAAGTAAGTGTCAAATGTAATGAATCCCATTATATAGTAAACATGTAATTATCACCTAGCCAGAAAATACCCTCACATTGATTCTCAATTATTTTTCTCCCACAATAGTCAAATTTTTTCCTTTATATTTTTGTAACCTAAGAATGCAACTGTAAACACTGTTGTATATTTTCAGCTTTAATTTTTTTATTTGTTATAAATGGAATTAAACAGTATATAGTGTATATATACTTCCGTTAGTCAGCATTACATTTTGCAAGGTTATCCATGCTGTTGGGTGCGAGTAGGCCATTTAATTTTGTTTATATGTAGTGTTCCATTTTGAGTATACCCCAATTAGCTATTTGGCCTATTGTTGATGGGTCTTTTGTAGTGTTTCCAGGGTGTGGTTGTTTGAAGCTTTATGCACCCCAGAAAAACATGTTTTTAAACCTATTCCATTGCATGGATGAACCCATTGTTTAAGCAGGCCTTTTGATGAGACTACTTCAGTTAGTGTGTGGCCCATCTCTGTCAAAGTGGGCCTTATTATACTACCGGAGTCCTTTAAAAGCAGAATGGGATTGAGGCATAAGGACAGAAAGTCACTGGAAGCAAGAACCTGAAAATCAATGGAACCCAAAGAGAGTGGAGAAACTACGAGATATCTCCATATGCTTTATCATGTGTTTTCATTTAAAGCAGATATCATGATATGGGTTGGTTTAAACGTGGGGTTTTATTAGCCTTTAATTTAATTTAAGTCCAAGAAAATGTCCAAATCAAGACCTCATGAAGGTTAGGATATCTTCCTGAAGACCAGCTGCCGGCAAGCCTA
Organism: Tamandua tetradactyla; assembly: GCF_023851605.1. Taxonomy (NCBI): domain Eukaryota; kingdom Metazoa; phylum Chordata; class Mammalia; order Pilosa; family Myrmecophagidae; genus Tamandua; species Tamandua tetradactyla. Next base: position 127,156,711 of record NC_135327.1, on the reverse strand, counting down.
GTTTCCTCTGTCATATGGCAAGGCATATGGCGGCATCTGCAATTCTCTCCCTTCCCTTCTAAGTTGTGTAGCCTTCAACAAAACTTTCTTTTCCATGACTTTCTCTCTTTCTCTCTGAATTCATTCCAGTTATAAAGGATACCAGTAATAGGATTTAGTCCTATCCTGAATGAGGTGGGTCACATCTAAACTGAAGGAGCTTCATCAAAAGATCCTACTTACACCATACAAAGGGATCAGAATTAAGAACATGTTTTTCTGGGGTACATACAGCCTCAACATTCTGTGTGACAAGCTTAGGACCAAAGATCGACAGCATCTGGCCCCAGAACACCACAGTCTTCAGAAAAAAAGTTCCTTTGTGATAATGCTTTGAGTTCACTCAGCCTCAAACTGAGTGTATAATTTCCCATTGTTTAACCCATCCCATTTCAAGATAGCTGCATGAGAAGCCTAGGAAACGAAAACACAGGGCTTAGCTTTGGGATATTGTGCTGCCATTAACATTCTTGTATATATCTATTGTAAGCTATCTGAACACATTTCTGTTGAGTATATACTAAGGGATAGAGACTGGATAAAAAGAACTTATAGACTTACTTTATTACATACTGCTAGTTTTCCAAAGTATTTTGCAAAGAGTTTGATGAAATGCATACTCCCACAAGCAGAACCTGTTGTTCCACTTTTTTTTTTAATATGGAATACTTCACGAATTTGTGTGTCATCCTTGTGCAGAGGCCATGCTACTCTTCTGTATTGCTCCAATTTTAGTATATGTGCTGCCAAGGCAAGCACTGCTCCAAATTTCTGCCAACTCCATATTGTCTGTGTTTTTTTGTTTTTAAAATTTTAGGCATTTTATTATGTGAGAATGATATCTTGAGATTAATTCCCTGATTATATGAGGATGAGGACCTTTTCAACTATCTAAAGGCCTTTCAGATATCTTGTTTGTAATTTGTCCAATTTTCTATAGAGTTGTCAGGCTTTTTCTTATTGGTTTCTCTGGACTCTGTATAAATTTAGGATACAATCCCATAATTTAATCTGCAGTCTACTTTATCATTCTCTTAATGATGTGGCATGAAGCACAACAACTTTTGTTATTAATATAGCCTAATGTAGCAGTCTTTTCTTTTATGATTAATACTTTTCTGTACTGTCTAAAAAATCTTCCCCACTCCTGAGGTCAAGAAGATATATTTACATATATTACCTTCTAAATGGTTTTCACATTACCTGCAGTTATTCTACTGTTAGATGAAAGGAAGAAATCAAGCTTCTTTTTCTCTTTTAGATGACTCAGTAGCATTTACTGAGAAGAAAATTTTTTCCTTCTTTCTCTGTGTAAATATGTTGTCTTTACTGTTACACTAATAATAAGAACATGACAAAGAAGATTCCTGTTCATAAGTCTTTGCATGTGTCTCAGAGTAAATTCCTAGAAGAAGAATTGCTACTTCAAGAATTATGCATTTTTGAAAAATCTTTGCTCGCATATGTGTAGCCCTGTGCTGGATTGAAAGAATGTATGTACCCTAGAAAAGCCATGCTTTAAACCTAATCCCATTTTGTAAAGGCAGCATTTCTTCTAATCCTTATATGGTACCGTATGTTGGAAACTTTAAGGAAATTATCTTCATGGAGATATGACTCAATCAAGTGTGGATATTAAACTTGATTAGGTGGAGACCTGATTAGGGGTTTAAATATTTCATTTTACTATGTATTTTTTATTTATTCATTGTTCTATGGTTTGATTGATTATTTTATCATTTATTGTACCCATCTCAGTTAGTTCAGAGGTTATACACTCTGTCAATATTCCTTCATAAATTTCTTTAGCAATTACAAGAGTCATTTTTTACTTAAAATCTAATTTTTGGAAACTTTTGTATTCTCTGGTTAATGCAAAGACTTTAGAAAACTTTATTTCCATTGCAAAATCATGATTATAGTTTTTAAAATTATAGTTTATTTAGATTTACTGCATAGTGACCTTATTTGTTGTTTTTTATTTTTTCTTCTACTTTTCCTAAAACCTGAATATCTCTTAGCACCTCTACTAATACGTAACCGCTGTTGACAAAATGTTTAGTCTATCTTTTCTGAAAATATCTATTTTACCTCCATTATTGAAGGATATTTTTCCTGTGCATGTGTTTTAAAACTGTATTACATAGTATTTATTATGATTCTGAAACAGGGCATAATGTCTCCTATCAGTTTGGGAAAGTTCTCCACTGTTATTTCTTGTGGATAATTATGCCTGATTTATCCTTCAGTGACACTTACTAATACACATACTAGAATTTCTTACTTTGTCATCTAGATATATAATCAGCTATCTTCTACACACACACACACACACATACACACACACTCCCTGACAACTCTTTCATGCCTCGGGCTTTCATTTCAGCTGGCTTTTGCCTCATCTATTTCCAGTACCCGATTCTCTTCTTAGCTGTGCTTGACCTAATGCTAAACAAATCCACAAAATTATTAATTTTTAGATATCTTTATTTTTTGATATGAGGACTTATACCTGCTCTTTTACAATTACCCATAGAACTTATATAATTTCTACTTTTCTGCCCACATTTTCAATCTTGTCTTTAATGTCATTGAACATAGCAAGCATATTATTTTTCAGATTTTATATCAGATAACACCAATCTCTTCAGCTTTCATAGGTCTTTAAAAAAAATAGACATGATTTCTGCTGGTGCTCCCTCATATGGTCTTGTATTTTTATGTACCACATGTGTCATGCATCTTTCTTTGTAGGACAAAATTTTAATTATACACCTCCAGAGTATTTTTTTGCATATGTTTCTGCCAGATATATTCAAATACTAGTAATATGAGACCACCATTTTTTTCAACTTAAAATTTTCCCTTTTAACCACATTCAGATATATAATTAAATGCTGTTAATTACATCCACAATATTATGCTACCATCACCACCAACCATTACAGACCAACTTAATGAAATTTCAGAGATTGATATTTTTCTGAGCCTAGCAAACAACTAACTCTAGGCTGGATTATAATCTGTATAAGGCCTGGTTTACTTCTAATTCATCCATGATCCTAGGTAAAGTCCTTTGAAGTCCCGTTTCAGAACACCAGTGCAGTACTCTGATGGGAAGTTTCATGTGTCAACTTAGCCAGATGATGGTGCCCAGTTATCTGGTCAAACAAGCACTAGCCTATCTGTTGCTGTGAAGGGCATTTCATGTGGACATAAATCATGAGCACATTGATTGCACCTTTGGTTGAGTACATCTGCAATCGGCTAAGGGTAATATCTTGGGCAATGAGAGACATTTAATTAATCAATTGAAGGATTTTAAAGGGGAGGTGATCACTTCAGCAGTCAAAAGAAAGAACTTTCATCTCTACTTCAACCAGCCAGCTCCTACAGAATTCATCAAAAACCTTCATTGGAGTTGCCAATTTGCAGCCTGCCCTATGGAATTTGGACTCATGCATTTGAGAGTTGCATGAGACACTTTTATAAAATCTCATATTATTTACAGCTATCTCACGTTGGCTCTGTTTCCCTAGAGAACCCTGACTACTACAACGAACTTAAGCGGTCCTAGTTATAACTTTTTTGTGCCAAACTTCGAAATGTTGAAAAAGAATTGATCAGCCCCTCAACTGCCTCTTGAGCTTAGAAAATTACCTCAGTATATGTCTAGCTTCCAAAATACAGGACCCACTTCTCTCACATCTCTTTATTTCTGATCTCCTGGAGATCATGCTCTGCTGTTCCGTAATTCATAGTGAGACCTCCAAAGCCTTCAGATTACGCTGGATGTGTTTTTCACAGCTTTGTTAGTTGTCCTCAGAAAAAGGGTTGTTAAACATAATTATGTGTGTTACAACCAAAGGCCATATTTTAAAATTACTTTTCTTTTTTTAGTTATGTAATATATACTTATTCTTGAACATTAAGAAATATTTTAAGACTACAAATAAACCAATAAAAATTATCATTTAATTCAGAAGTATCTACTGCCTGCATTTTGCACATTAAGTTCTTTTCCTTTGGATTAGTGTTTGTGGGTGAATAATGTTTTGCAAAATTGGATCATACAATACATACTGACTTGAAGCCTGCTTATTGTTTAAATCAGTATTATTTCGACATTTTTCCAGGTGCATCTTCTAAAACATTTTGAGAGTCATGAATGTTTTATTTATTAAAATTATGCATGATTATAGCAAAACATTAATGTTATAGAAATACCTTATAAAGAAAGAAAAGTCAACTAAGAATTATTAATACTAGATGAATATTTTTGTAAATATTTCTCCAGATATAGATAAACAGATAAATAAATAAAAAACAGATCAATATACAGAAATAAATTTATAAAATGAGACTGTACTTCACATGTTGTCTTCAGGGAAACTACTAAATTTCTATTATTTAAATATTCAAGAGCAAGTACATCCTGAAGTTATACCTTTAAAAAATGATCAATTTTAATAAGTATTTCTTAACAAGAATAGATAGATGATAAAGACATATTTTAATATGTAATATGCAATTATGTTAATTGCATCTAGTTATATAATGTATAAGTCAAAGATCCATCTGACTTTCTTATTTAAGAAACAAGAAAATTCTGGAGTATTTTTCCTCCATGCCGCAAATGTACGCTATACTGGTCGACTAACTGCAATAACAAAAAAATTTTTTTTAATATTCTTTAATAAATTAAAATATATTTTAAAAAAGAAACATACTTGAGTTAGCACTTCATTCTCTTCCCAACACATTCTTATTTTGGTAAGTTACGTTATTTTTGCTCAATCATCATTTATCAATAATTTTAGTATTCTACTCTAAATCATATTTCCATAGTGTTTTAGTATTATTTTCTATTTCAAAACACTTGTTGCTCACCATGGGTTTTATTAATTTGACTTTTTAATATTTGAATTCTTTCTTTCTTTTTTTGTGGGGGAGTTGGAGGGTGCATGGTCCAAGAATCGAACCCGGGTCTCCCGCCTGGAAGGTGAGCATTCTACCCCTGAACCACCCGTGCACCCTCTGAATTCTTTCATTTTGATTAACAATTTTTTCACTTGATTTATTAATCAAGAATTTTTTTGCCACACTCTTCCATTACCCACAAAACAGACTGCATTTTTTAAGTTCTTACCTAGTTGAGAGTGTGTATTTTAGTCTTACACATAATCATTTTAAGATTTTCACTTTATACTAAATTGTAATTGAATGTAATATACTTGGATCACTCTAGGACTATATTTTCAATCCTTGTGTTGTTATTTCTGTCATTGTCTTGTTTTGAGTAAGCAGTTTGAGGTTGGCCTGATTTTTTTTTTAACCTAGATTACTGAAAACATTATTTCTTTGTCTTTGAGGGTGAATGAATCAACCAAAACTATATTATCTTTGTCAATTTTTCCGTATTTATTTTTCTGGAATTGGGGAACCCAATTATGATCCACCAGTTCATTTTTTAAATTTAAAAACATATTTTCTATTATATTTTAAAATAGTTTTTTCTTGCTCCATTTATTGGAAACTTTACTTAGGAATACCAATTATCTTTTCATTTTATCATCTTGTCTCTCCTCAATATCTGCTAGCTACTTTCTAATTGCTATAAAACTCTTATCTATAAAACTCATATGGTTGTCTATCCATTCCTTTATGATTATAATGAGCTCTTATGCCAGTCTATTCTGTTTTTTGATATTTCTAATTTATTCACTAAATCTGTAATGCTATCAATTTAGTCTTCTAATTATTTCATTATTTTTGCCAATTTCCTTTTCTATCTTTCACTATAGTTTAATTAGGTTTATGATTTCATAAATTTCTTCTATGCAGGATATATGAAAATTTTTTACCATTATTTCTTCCAGATTGAGTTATGCTTTTTGCATGCTTTCTTCGTTTCTGGTCCCTGGCCTTTACTGTTTAAATAATGACAATAAAATCTAGCTTGTATTTCATTTTGGCAGCTCTTCCCAAGCTTTCTGGCCATAGCATTCATGAACTCCACCTCCCAAATCATCAGAGCCCTGTCCATCTTCCTCACTGAAATACAATCTGGGGGCTAATCATTTCAGTCTATTTGCTTTCCTATGCTTAACGAGTGTGAGATGGAGGTCAATGAGGTAACAATGGATGGGAGCAGGTGCCCCACTTTCTGGAACTGCTTGCTGCCTTTGCTTTAGAACCTGGGCTATGCCCTCCTTATTTAAATATCCTCTACACCAGGATTGGTTTCATCTAATTGGAAACCTAGCCTATTTCTGTGAGGGAAAGAACTACATGTATCTAATAGACACCAGATTCATGGCATGGTTTTAAAAATAGCATGTCCTGTGTTTGGTTTATTAAAGCTGATGAAATGCAATATACTGACTTTTAACAATGGGGCTTATTAGCTAACGAATGTACAGTTCTAAGGTTCTGAAAATGTGCCAATTAAGGCCTCAAATGCCATTCTGTAGACAATGTACTGTCGAACTTGGTTTCCTTTGTCAGATAGGAAGTCACATGGAGAAGTCTGCTGCTACTTCTCTCCTGGGTTTTCACCTTTTGGCCTCTCCATCTGTGACTTTTTCTCTAAACTTCTCTGGGAGCTTCTCTCTGTTGGCTTCTCTTAATTTCATCTCTCAGCTTCTGTATCAGTTTTATCTTCTCATAAAAGGACTCCACTAAAAGGACTAAGACCCACTTTGAATGGTGTGGGAAGCATCTCAGTTGAAATCACATAATCAAAACATTCCACCTACGATAGGTCTGCACCCACAGGCATGGAATAAAAGAATATGATTTTTTTCTGGGTTACATAACAGCTTCAAATTACCACATCCTAGCAGGTTCTCTACTAACATCTCTGTGCTCAAGGATATTGCATAACTATTTTCCATACTGGGTGAACATAGTACAGCTGTTCCAGTATCACTTCTCTGAACGTGGAGTTAAGTACCTTTCAGTGTTGTGAAGAGCCATAATATAGTTTTTTAAATTTCTCTTTGGCCATTACTTTTCGGAGCTCATGGCATAAAGTCACCCATTTTCAATGATCAATTGTTCCTGACAAAATCTTTTTTTATTGGATATTTAGTGTGCTTTTCAGTTTCCTAGTTATGGGATAGTACTAATCTAAGCCACAATCACTATGTTGGTTCTTCCTAACTAGTCTCCTTGAAAATATTCTTAGAACTTTGGTTTCATCTTCCTTACAGCAGTGAGAGTAGAGGATAGCACAAGATTTGGCCCTGATGCTTCCTACCCCACTCTTTTCACACTTTGCTTCCTTCACTATTTTCTACCCACTGGTCCACCTGTCCTTCAGACAAGCTAACCCTGAAGCCACCTCAGGGACTTGGCATTCACCCTTCCTACCACATAATTCTCTTCACTGAAAACTTCCTATAGCATATTCCTTCTTGTTATTCATATTTCAACTTTGAGTTAGCTCTTCTTCAAAGCAGTCTTCCTTACCCACCTTGCTAAAGCAGTATTCCTAGTCAATCTCTAAATCCAAGCCATTCTCCCATTTTATCTTTTCATAGCACCTGATAGTTCTGGAATTTATCTGTGGTAGTTTCAAGCTGTATGTAACCCAGAGAAACATGTTTTTAAGTTTAATCCATTCCTGTGGGTGTGACGCCATTGCAAATAAGAACTTTTGTTAAGGTTATTTCAGTTAAGAAGGTGTAACTTCACCTTCTTAATGGCACCCACAGGCATGGGGTCCATGAACATCAACTTCAATCAGGTGGATCTTAATCCTAAAATTAGATTAAAACTATAAAAAAATTACTGGAGTTTTTTATGAGGAGAATGAAATTCAGACAGAGAGAGAAAAAAAAGCACAGGAGGCAAGAAGCTGAAACTGGCTTAGAAGGAAGAAATCAGGAGTTGTCACCACATGCCTTGACAAGTGACAAACCAAGGGCCACAGGATCACTGGCAGCCAGACCCAAAACGCCACAGTCTTCAGAGTAAGCACTGACTTGATGCCTTGATCTGGAATTTCTTTTAGCCTCAAAACCCTTAAGCAAATAATTTCCCACTGTCTAAGCCAACCCATTTTATAATGTTTACTTGAGCAGCCCAGGAAATTGAAACAATACATGTGTAATTTGAAGCTGTTATGTACCCCAGAAAAGACCATGTGATTTTAATCCGTTCCTGCAGGTGCAGACCTATTGTTGTTGGACCTTCAGATAAGGTCATCTAAATTTATATGTGACCCAGCCCATTCAAGGTAGGTCTGAATCCTTTGACTGGAGTCCTTGTGAAAGGATGAAACAGACATGGAGGCAGAGAGATGGAATTTATGGTTTTGAAAATTCTGGGCTTCCGTGAAGCAAGTCTCCAAAGGGCAGTGCCCCATGCAAGGATTTAACTGCATATGAAACCAGCCATTGCAGAGTGATTCAGGATTGGAAATGAAGTTATCCAAAAGATTTGTGGGAAGTCCTGTTGTCTGATGATAGGGACTCCTGTGTGCTGCATGCACAAGTGACAAGTTTGTTGTGAGATCTGAAAGAATGGCACCACTGCCAACCTGGTGAAAAAGGGACAGAAGAGAGATAGATTGAAGGAAAAAATGACTTCAAAGGCAGAACCACTGAAGCTGAAGTCTGGAACCAAGAAATCTTGGGCCAGGAGAGTACACCCACCCTACATGTAGAAAGGGTAAGTTTGCCCCAGAATTTGCAGAGGGCAGGTCTCCTTCCTCATTGTCCAGGAAAAGTGTTACCACTCCAGAGCTCTCAGATGCCTGGGAGATTGAAGCAAGTTTGGATGCCCCATTGTTCAGGAAGAATGCTGGCCCCCCTTCGGAGAGGCTGGAGCACATTCCCCAGGTTTTGGGGAGAGTCTGGCTGCCACTCTACTGTTCTAAGGGGGTACAGTCTATATCCCAGGGATGGTAGAGAATCTGGCTGCCACTCAGATCATTGAGGAAGGTAGGGCCAAGAACATGGCCATCTCTCCAATGTTTAGAGAGGGTGGAGCCTTCATCTCAGGGTTTAGAGTGAGCAGGGATGCTGCACAAGCCCTTGGAAAGAATGGGACTGCCACTCTCTCAAGTCCTGAGGAGAAAATGTCATTCCATATATAATTCTCAGACCTTGAAATCTAATGCAGTATGCCCTGTAGGTTTTTAGAACTGTTTGGGTTCGGTAACCCTGTTTTCCTTCCAGTGGAAATGCTTGCATTCAGTCTATGACGGTCCCTCCTTTGTATATTGAAAACTGATAATTTGCTCTAAGTTTCACAAGTTCACAGCTGGAGGACAATTTTGCTTTAGGATAGACCATGCCTGTAACTGATTTTGATGCGACTTCGTAATTAAAGCTGTTACTGAAATGACTTAAGACCTTTGCGATATTGTGATGGGATGAATACATTTTGCATATAGAAAGAACATGTCTTTTAGGGGTCCAGAGGGTTGTGCTGGTTTGGAGATGTTATGCACCCCAGCAAAGGCCATGTTCTTTTAATCCATCCCTAGGGTGCAGAACTTTTACGAGTGGGTCTTTGGTTAGGTTATTTCAATTGAAATGTGACCCAGCCCATGCAAGTTGGGTCTTAATCCTTTCACTGGAATCATTATGAGAGGATAAAACATATACAGCAGCATAGTGATCAATTGAGAGAAGCAAACAGAGAAACAGCCCCCAGAGTAACTGAAAAAGAGAGAGCGGCTGAAGCCAGAAGCTGAAAGCAATGAAACCTGGGAAGAAGGACCAGCAGGTGCTGGTCATATACCTTTCCATGTGACAGAGGTGTCCCATGTGCCAGCAGCCTTTCTTCAGAAACAGTGTCATTGTTTTGATGCCATAATTTGTACATTTCATGGCCTGAGAAATGTCACTTGTAAGCTAATAAATCTCCATTGTTAAAAGCCAGTCCATTTTTGATACATGGCATTCCAGCAGCTTTAGCAAACAGAAATAATATCCTATTTAATTAGTTAGTTAGAAGTGAAGAACTGAGGAGAATCTGAGTTTTTACCCAACTTGCATCTTAATAAGTTAGCCTGCCACATTGCAGTGGCTCCTGGCAGAAGACAAGTGACTCCTGATCAGATCCAAAATATTTTATAACTCACAGAAAAAGTGTTTGTGTCAGTTGCCTAATTCCCATAGGGTGACTATCAAAAAGTCAGGTGAGATGTGAACATCCAGTAAGTTGTGTTATATAGAGAAATTCTGAATTTAGGAAAGTCAAAGCATTTATATTAGACTGTAAGCAAACTTCCTTTTTGCTCCAGAGTGATAGACTGTATATTCAAAGTTTGTACACTTTCATACATTCCACTAATATGCATGTGCCAGTTATTAACTATTGCCTCTTACCTCTAAATTCAGATCTCTATGTAAATTCAGTGATAATTGATGGACTTCCATCAAATATTTCTGCATTAAAATGACCACAAAGTTAAGCTTTCTCATTAGTGGGAACAGGAGGGAAATTACAGGGGTAAGGGGTTCCTGTGTTTTCCAGCTGGAGTACAGGGTGGAAGCTCAGTAGCATAGGTACAAGGAAATCTGGTAGGTTTCTGACCCAGTGATGGACTTAGAAAAGTATTTTTCTGCAGGCCTCTTACACTCATCAGCATACTGATTCCTTTTGCTCGGTGGCCAAAATACCCCCCAGAAAGAATGTAATAAAATAATAAAATATACTCCTTCTAGAAAAGTATAGAATGCCTAATTCCTATCACCTTATAATAAGTACAGCTTATCAAAGAACAAAAAATAAAATAAATGGCTAAGACTGTCCAACAGCATCCCTCTAGCTTATTATAAAACATCTGCAAAGGTGAGGTAAATCCATTTATCACAGCTTGTGTTGGATTCTTAGAGCTTATTGCTTGGAGAAATAAAAGTACTACTGAATGGAAATCATTTCTAGGTCTCTCCTAACTTGCAAACTTGCCACAACCTATTGACCTCTCCATTTTCACCTCCACCTCCACTGGACACCAGAATCTCTTCACACCTCATCTCTCCATTCCTCCAAAATCTCAAAGGAATTCAGAAGGCTTATGGCTAAGCCAAACTGAGTCCTGGAGAAAATTAGTATCCTGAATATCAAACAAATTTTTAAAAATTAAAAATAATAAAAGTAAAATAAACATTTTTTTTTTACTAATGAGGCATTAAAGTTCTTCATTTCCAAAGGAAGGAGCATGGTTAAATTCTGAAAATGAAGGACATTGCTTTGTCACTGGAGTCAAAAGCCTGACTGTTAATTTTTTTGAAGACGTGAGTTATGGCAGGTGCCAGGTGTGAAACAAAAAACATCTCTTTAAAATTATATCCCATGGTATCATTGCATTTGTGCATACAAGGGATCAAATAATCAGAAGTTGGCACTAAAATTTAAAATTAAACTTACTAGGAAAAGTCAATGAGTTCATGTAACTAAGACCTGGAAACTGATTTACAAATCTTTCAGTAATCATGAGATGTACTTAGAGCTTTTGATCCTTTCTCTGTCATTTTCTCGTAGTCCAGAACCACCTGTATATAATAGGGAATTGAAAAGAGGGAAATGCCTCTGCTCTAAAGTCCAGGACACCTCACCATTCTTAAATATTTGTTATTTACTTAACCTTCTGGATGCTGGATCTCATCTGTTCCAACACTCAGCAGCAGCTCTCAATATTGACAGTGCTTGTGTATTCCTGACATAGTACCTGCATTGCTAGACACACGGGTTCCCACTAGCCATGTCAGAGAGACTTGGTAACTAGGTGTAAACATGCTCAGTGGCCTCTCTGTTGCAAACCCTACCCAAATATGATACTAAATGATCACCCATATGAGCATAACTGTGAAAAAAAAGGAGGAAAAAATCTTCCAACTGGTTGATTTAGCCAGTTGTACAATTGTAGCCTTCATTTTTTAAACAGAGATAATAGTTTTCCCACCTTGTTGCCAATTAAAAGGTGAAGATTTGTAGCTTAAGCTTTAAAACCTTTCTGGTATCCTCAATAATAAGATCGTACTAAAATGCATGGGGTCATTATATCTTCACTGAGTTACTTCTTGGTCTCATACAAATGAGACTAAAAAGCTAGTAACCTAATTCTATTCTCATTAATCTCATGAACCTACTACTCTTGGTCAGAACCGCAATATCATCTTCTGTCCTATTAATAGATATACAAAAAGACAAAGAAATAGAGAACATTCTTTTGAACTTGAACTCCTCGTTGACAGGAAATGAAAAGAATGGTGTTTTCTTTAAGAACACCCTGAACTCAACAACCCGAAAAATGAGGCTGCTTCAAAGAGGCTTCCCACAGAGTGACAGACTCCCTTACGAGGGAGAAAGACAGGAACAAAAGCTCTTCTGGATCTTGGCATCACAGGGTCCCACGCACAGCAGCATGTCAAAGTATCTCTCATTTTCTTCAGTGGGTCGATGTCACTTTAGAGAAATGTGACTTGGTAGAAAAGTAAAGAGAGATTGTATATCATTTTGTTCCTTGCTCAGCACCTCTAAAACTTTGTCAAATTCCCCTCCTTGTTGTGAAGGTAGAAAAGTTCAATCAAGTTCTGAGGCTTAAAATGTCCAAAACTCACAATCTGAGTGTGGCACCTAAAGATCCGCGGTGGGCAGAATATTGCCCCCCCGCCCACACGTCCGCATCCCAATCCCCAAAGCCATGACTACTGTTACCTTACGTGGTAGAAGGGACTTCACAAATGGGATAAATGACAGGCCTTGAGATGGAGGCTGTCCTCGATTAGCCAAGTGGCCCAAAGTAATCAAAAGTGATCCAAGTCAGAAAAAGGAGCTGTCATAATGGAATTTGAGGTTGAAGTGATGTGCTTTTAAGATGGAAGAAGGGGCCACAAACAAAGAACTTCAGGTGGCCTCTAGAATCCAGAAAAGTCAAGGAAACAGATTCTCCCCAGAAGCCTCCTGAAGAAACGCAGCTCTGCCGATGCCTTGATTTTGGACTTCTGCCTGCTAGAGTTGTAAGAGAATGTGTGTATGTTCTCGTAGGCCAATGCGTTTGTGATAATTTGTTACAAAAGCAATTGGGAACTAATATAAGAACCAAACAGAATATATAGAAAGTCTATAATGATTTTAGTTTATGCCTGATTAGGGATCTCATGAGGGGGAGTCACATGATTAAGTTGAAGTACCACTAAAATCTCCATGGAGACAGTTTTAGTTTGCAAGCTGCTGGAATGCAATATACCAGAAACGAATGGCTTTTAAAAAGGGGAATTTATTAAGTTGCAAGCTTACAGTTCTAAGGCTGTGAAAATGTACAAATTGAAGGAAAGCTATGAAAACACCCAAGTTGAGGCATTTGGGGAAAGAAATCTTGGTTTAGGAAGGCTAATGATAGTCAGGATTTCTCTCAGCTGTAAAGGCACATGGCAACATCTGCTAGCTTCTCTCTAGGAATCTTCAATGGCTCCCCAGGGCTCTGTCCATTCTGGTGGCTCTGTCAGTTCATTTTCCAAAATACTTCCCTCTTAAAGGGCTCCAGTAAGCAACCTCACCTTGAATGGGCAGAGACACAGGAAACCATCTAATCAAAAGTTACCACCAACAATTGGGTGGGTCACATCTCCATGGAAGCAATCAAAAAGCTCCCACCCAGCAATACTGAATGAAGATTAAAGGATATGGCTTTTCTGGGGTACACAACAGATTCAAATCAGCACAAAGGCCAAAGGGGAACAGCGCTGTGATTGCTATAAGTGCAAGTGTGGTGTGGGGTAAAATCAAAACAATCCTAAAAATCTAATTTATCAGTTCATGTTCCTACTTGAAAAGTCTTTGTCCTAATAGGTTACTTTGTAAAACCTTAAGTGTGGTAGTAGCACATGTTAATAATCTGTTTCCAGCCTATTTTTTGAGCTTTGTCTCTTCCCATTGCACAGAGCATACCAGATGCATTGCTTGAACCCAGCAATGTTGTGCCCACTGATTAGAATGCCTGACTCACCTGGGAAATATCTGCTATTCCTTAAAGAGATCCAAGAGCAAACATCTTTTCTAAAATGTCTTTTTTTGACTCTCCAGATACCATCCCTTACCCTTAAAGACTTTGTTTAATAAAACATTATAACAATGTTTATTCAATGTTATAGTATAATTTCTATTATGACATAGTTTGTCTTTTAAAATCTGCCTATCTCCATTTGATTATGGTCCCATCAAGATGAAGAGAAACTTAACAGGAATTGTTTGACCCTTAATACTTAGAGTGATGTTTGGCAGGCAGAAAATGTTTTAATGTATAAATGAATACATTTTTATGCATAAAAATGAATAAGCAAAGAAAAGAGCACATGTTTTGAAATTAAGTAATAGGACACACAATGAGTTAATGAGTTCAGTTTGGGTGCAGACCAGTATACTTTACTGTGTGCTATGGCAACAAAATCTACCTCCCAACCTTGGCCAACAGAGCTGGAATCAGCCCTTCTGCCTTTCCCCTTCTCCCTTGCACTACTTCCCAGCCTGCAAACCATCTTTCAGTTCCTCAGAACCAAAGTTCTTCTCGTGGTTTTGCAAATGCCCCTGCCTGTTATACAACACATGTTCACTCAATCTTTCTTCACCTCCCATTCCCACTTTACTTTTCTAGTTCCTTTCTATCCAACAGACCTCTCAATAAAAATGAGTTTCCATAAAGGCCTCTCCTAACCACCCAATCTAAAACAGATCCCTCTTATGATACTCTTTTATGGATCACCTTCTTTTCCCATTTATCACAACTTGTAATTATATATAATTATATGTGTACATATATATGTATAATTATATATAAAATATGTATATTTCTTAAATTTATTCTTTCCCATGAAGTTCTATTAATACAGAGGCCATATTAATTTTCTTCACCACTGATGCTTGTCCACCCATTGAAAGGCTTCACACAAATTCAATGCTCAAGAACACATGTGTTGAACAATTGACTAAATGAAAGGTGCAAACATGAAGGAACACACATAAGAATTAATGACTAAAATTTCCTAACCATCAATGTATACTTTGCCACAATTTCTTTGTCCCAAAGGGAGCCAGGTAAGTTAAAGTGAATTGATAAATACCAATCTACCACCATTATTCTGAATTGCAAAATTTCAGAAATAGAAAGCACATATTACCTGATTGTAGCACAAAAATGTAAGTACACTGAATGAAGCTGAATGTGAGAAGGATTGAGGGAGGAGGGCTGGGGGCACATATGAAACCAGAAGAAAAGAGACAATAAAGGCTGAGATGGTATAATCCAGGAATGCCTAGAATGTACAATGATAGTGACTAAATGCACAAATTAAAAAATGTTTTTGCATGAGGAAGAGCAAAGGAATGTCAATATTACAGGACATTGAATATAGATGCTCATTTATATTTTAGTGTGAGACTAAAGCAAAAAATGTTTATTTGGTACAAAATTTATTTTTTGACTAGTGCATTTCCTAATAAAACTTATATGGACAGGGTAATTGAATACCGTAAGTACATGGAACCTTGAATAGGGCATGAGATTTTGTAGGTTTGTCCAGTGTGATGCCCTGATAAATCCCAGAGTGATTTGAACAGTGAACAAAGAAGTATTTACAAAGTCCCCTTGGGGGGATGGCAAAAAAAGGGGGAAATTCAACTTCCCCAGCTGGAGAATCCCTGATATTCTCACAAGCAGTGGGGGCAACCAAATCAATAGGACGGGCCCTCAATCCTGGGGTTTGTTCATATGAAATTTATTCCTGCAAGGGATAGGCTAAGCTTACTTAAAATTGGGCCTAAGAGTCACCCCCAGAGAACCTTTTTTGTTGCTCAGATGTGGGCTATCCCTCTCAAGAGATTGAGAAAATCTTCTCAACCTAAAGGAGAAAGAGAGAAATAAGTTAAATAAAATGTCAGTGGCTGAAAGATTTCAAACGAGTCGAGAGGTCATCCTGGAGGTTATTCTTATGCATTATATAGATATCCTCTTTTTAGTTTCAGGTGAATTAGAGAGGCTAGAGGGAAATGCCTGAAACTGTAGAACTGTGTTCCAATAGCCATGCTTCCTGAAGATGAATGTATAATGATAGAGCTTTCACAATGTAACTATATGATTGTGAAAACCTTTTTCTGATGCTCCTTTTATCTACAGTTTGGACAGATGAGTAAAAAATACGGATTAAAAATGAATAAATATAGGGAGAACAGATGTTAAAACAAATCTAGTAGACAGAAATAACAGTGATCAGTGAAAGGAAGTGGTAAGGGATATAGAACAAAATAGGGGAACAAAGGTTAAAATATATTGGTTAGATGGAAATACTGGTGGTCAATGAGAGGGAGGGTAAGGAATACGGTATGTATGATTTTTTTTTCTTTTCTCTTTTTATTTCTTTTTCTGGAGTGATGTTCTGAAAAATAATCATGGTGATGCATATACTTACTATGTGATGATATTATGAGCCATTGATTGCACACCATATATAGAGTATTTGTGTGTTAAGAATGTTCTTGTTTTTGTTGTTTTGGTTTGTCAATTAAAAAAATTTTTTAAATCCTAAAAAAAAAAAAAAAGTACACTGAAAAACTAACCTTACCCAAAGACAGATCTGGACTTTGACCTTGGATACTGGGAGGTGATCTCTAGACTTCTAAATATCCTGCCTGACAGGAGTGTTTTATTTGCCTGAGGGCTTTGGCCACTGGACAGTCTAATAATGTGATTTTTGAAGGGGGCTTTGAGCCACACGATATCAGTTCCAACCTAAAGAATTTATTTGCCCAATCTGTAGGAAGAGCTGGAGTTTAAAGGAGCTGCACAGGCAGTATATGATCAACCCTCAAATAAAAACATTGAACCCCAAAGGCTCAGGTGAAATTCCTTCGCTGGCAATATTCTATGTTGTTGTCACATATAGTGCCTGGGAGGAGTTGACTCTATCCATGACTCCAAAGGGAGAGGAAAACCAAAAGCTCCATGTTTGGACTCCTCCTATGCTCTTTCCTAATTTGTCTTTTCCCTTGGCTACTTCAAGCTTGTATCTTTTTCCAACAATAAACCATATCTTTAAGTTTAAAAAAATAATAATAAAATTAAACAGTAAGTGTTAAGATCAAGCAACTTCAATGTCCAGATTGCTACATATCATGGTAAATAGGTACTTGTTTAGACAGGAAATATCCAGAGGGAGAGCAGATTAGTGTGCAGTAGTTCCATACAGACATTAATGATTCTGTGAGAAAATAAAATGAACTATATTTGACACTGCAATGCCTATGTATCTTGAGAGTAAATATTAATAGGTCCCGTTTGTATCAAAAAAATTCAGAGTGAGTTATTTTTATTTGTATATTTGTGTATTTCTACTTTGTACTTATGTTAGTGCTCTCTGGAAAAACAGGGCTTACATACGTGTACACATTTTGGGTATGTATATGCATCTATATATCTCTGTATATGTACATGTTAAATTTATTATAGGAATTGGCTCACACAACTGAAGGGTTTAACAAGTCCAAATCCTGTAGGGCAGGCTGTAAATTGGAAATTCCAATGAAGGTGAGATTGAATTACCCAGAAGATGCTACCTGGCTGAAATAGAGGCAAGAACTCTTTCTGCCTTCTGAAATTCTCAGTTCTTTAAGACCTCCAACTGATTGACTGACGATACTCCCCTCATTGCTGGAAGCAACCTCCTTTGTTGATTATTGATGAAATTAACTGACTACAGATGCTAATCCATCTATGAAATATCCTCACGGCAAAAATCAGGCCGGTGTTTGCTTGACCAAACTTCTAGACATCAAAGCTAACCGGGATGACACTTGAAATCAACCATGATAGTAATTTTTTTGTGCTTTCAGTGTCTAAAAGAATTTGTATTTTTTTTTATTCACAATTTGCCTTTGTTGCATTATGCATTACACATTTCATATTATAGAGAAATGATTTTATGGCCTTGTTAACCAGCATGTTAAAGCTCCCACATTCTCAAAATATGTGGATCCTCAAGTCTAGAGAGCAAAGGCTTCATCTCTGCAATCACCAGTTAAAGCACTATAATTTTATTAGGTACAAGTAATCATTTTAGAGTGCTTTTAGAGGTGATGGCTTTAATTGCAACTCCTACTAAAATTATCTTCAGATTTTAAAGAATTCATTAATCTCTTGTTTGCCAGGCCCCTTTAATTTCTCTAATTTTCTAAGAATAAAATATTAAGAGGCCTATATAGGTTAATGATAGTTATTATTATAACATCTTACTTGATTTTGCGGTTTCTTTCTCAAAGTACATTAGCATCCACTCTTACTTGAGGTTCAGAAGCATCCTAAATGTTTTGTTTCTTCTTCTCCATGCCCCTTTAGCATTGTAAACAACTTTATCATAGTTTATTATAGTTATTTACTTACATAGGTTTGTTTCCTATACTAGAAAGGATTCTAGTTTATTCATCTTGGTATCATAAACTCTGCAATGTCTGTCACACAAAAAACTCCCAAAGATATTTGATTATAGCGCTTTCTAATGACTCCAGTCCCATCAGTCATCCATGTTGCAAATAGAAGCACTTTCTCCTTCTCACTATTCCCACTGCCACATTCATAGTGAGAGACAGAGTGTTTCTAGGGAGGGTGTACTGCTGTTGGATTGATGAATAAAAACGGTTCACGTACAGCACCAATCACATCACATATAAATGGGTCTTACTATCATGTTGTATCATCTGAGTGCTGTGAATAGTTATTTTCTGTCACAATCATGCAGCATGAGCATTGAATATATATATTTTTTCTGTTAGGTCTGATTTGACTGTGTTGGTATTGCAGATTTAGGATGTATTGAAAAGTAAATTGATTTACTATAATTGCTGGCATATGTTTAACATCACCCACACTTATCATTCTAATTATGAATATATGATAATAAACAATGAGCACAAACTGAAAAAGAATTGGGTGCTTTTTATTTAAGGTACATTTCTTGACAAGTCATACACCTTTAACAGAACACATGAGAGAGCAAACTGGGTTAGTGACTAAATTTAATGGACATAGACCAAAATAATCTTCTCCCTTGTTCCTCTTAGCGCAGCTCAGTTGTGCCTTCTGTCCTCCTGATGGTTGGCTATCAATCATTTGAATTATGCACTTCTTCTGCACACATGGCTGTCAATCACCTGACAAACTGATGCACGAACCTAGAAACTCTGAGGTTTTAAATTGAGTGGCCAGATTGTTTATCAAAATCCATTTGCTTATTGTTGTAAGTGGTTTTACATTGAAGACCACTCTCCACTACACTGGATAGAGAAAATTATGAAAAATTAAATTCTCTATCTTCCAACTCTTGTCATTATAATCCTATAAAAATGGTTTAGGGCGGGCCGCGGTGGCTCAGCGGGCAAAGTGCTTGCCTGCCATGCCGGAGGACCTCGGTTCGATTCCCGGCCCCAGCCCATGTAAAAAAAACAAACAAACAAACAAAATACAATAAAACAAGAAAATGTTTAAAGATGTTTCCCTTTCTTCCTTCCTTCCTTCCTTCTCTCTGTCTTTCCTTCCCTTCCTCCCTCTTTAAAAAAAAAAAAAAAAAAAAAAAAATGGTTTAGACAATGTTTACATAATTGCAACTTGATAAGAATTTGGTTCATCTCTCCAAATTTTATAGTCTACATCTAAAGCAGCATTTTAACAAAGACAGTTGTTTTTTCTTAATAATATCTTAGGAAATATGAATATATCATAGGTAGGCATTAGGAGGGCTTAAATACATACTAGAAAGTTTTCTATAAAATAATAATTCATTTGGACTTTTATTTGCATAAAATGATGTGTGCCTGCCTATACAAACACAGAGTTAGGAAAAGTATACAACAGATAGAAGATGTGAAAATGTGCAATTCATAGGTTTTAATTATTTGCTTTTAAAATATTTAAATTGTTAAATATAATAAAAAATTAATTATCAAGAAATAAGAAGAGATCAATATAGCAACCTAAGCAGCTACTGATCACCTCTTCTTAGAGATAACAGAGGGAAAAAAGTAGTATTCCGACTTGAACAGAAACCTGCAGAAGAGTATAGACTGTAGAAGGAACAGTAAAAGCTGAGTCACAGACAAAGAAAAATATCAGGTAGGAAACTTCCATCCTGGACTGGCCAGTCATACCCCTCCCCTCACTTGGTCTCACATACCTCAGGAAGTGCACAGAGATGGCAGCCAGGATCTTTCCCACCACTTGCCAGTGAAACAAACTGTAAAATCTCTCACAGCAGTGAGACTAGATCCCCACCTATATCCAGACACAGAGACTCAAGCCTACAGAGGTGCACAAAGGATACAAAAAGAAAGCATAGAGAAATTTTACAAAATGGGAGACTTGATAGGGAACTACAAAATCTTCCCTAAAAGCAGCAAGCAGCCAAGCTGAGGCTACCCAAATCAAGGGTTTGGTTACTTGGGGGACAGGGGAACATGTTTCAAGGCCCAAGTAGTAATGGCCAAAGAATCTGAGAAAATATGGACAGAGACTGTGTTTCCAGTCCTGGCCTCAGACACCCACGAGGGAAATGGCAGTGGGAGGCCCGACACTTGCCTGGGGCAGGGTGGCAGAGCAAGGCAACTAAAGGAATTCTCTATTGCAAATAAAATGGAGGACATAGCCCCACATTGAGCCAGATTGTGGCCAGTGAGGTGAAGGCACAGCAATACCATGGTTACAGCCTCATCTGGTCAGAGGAGCCAGGGTTCTACAGGGTAATTCAGTCCAGCCTGGTCAGATGCACCCACGGCTCAGAGGTCATTTAGCCCCACCCAATCAGATGCAGCTAAGGCTTGGAGGTAATTCAATTCTGCCCAAAGGCACCCAAAGCTCAGAGGAATCCTGTCCCAGCCAGTCAGACAGCCTGGGCTCAGAGGTCAAAGGTAATTCAGCTCTACCCACTCAGATGCTGTCTATGCTCTGAAGTAAACTGCTTCTGAGGACAATTAAGTCACTGAAGAATGCCATCTGCTGGGCAGGCTAGAAAGTGCAGGCATTTTACCTGGCTTACCAGAGCCTCTCCAGCCCCTGTGTGAGCTGGTTACACAATCTGCACAGGTAACCAGCCCTGTTTTGGCCAAGTATCATGGACAACTCAACTTTAAAAGCAGTGCCCTGTTATCACAAATCCAGGTTTTGCTGGATGGCAAAAAGCAGATCACTATTGGGCTGGCTGGTAGCTGGCAAAGTGGAAATTCTCAGCCCTGCAATGTGAAACCTTTCCACACAGGAGCCTGGGAAGCACTAGACACATCTGCCTAAAGGCAGGTCCCACTCAAGGTGTATAGTGCCCACTCCCTAGCTACAGAGTCAATGGCTAATAGTGCACATGGAGAGTGGCAGACTTGGCTGGTTGGGGCCCAGCTCAACATGGTGGAAGCACAATAACAGAATCATGAGAGAAGTAAGGGCTAGGAGGAGTATTTTAAGAGATAATTGGAGAAAAGTTTGCAACCTTTATAAGAGACATCAACATGAAAATCAAAGAAGCCCAATGAACTGCAAATAGAATATATCCAAACAGACCGACTCCAAGACACATACTAATTAGACTGTCAAATACTAAAGAGAAGGAGAAAGTCTTCAAAGCATCAAGAAAGAGGCTTTTTATCATATGCAAGGGAAACCACATAAGACTAAGCACTGACTACTCAATTGCCACTATGGAGGTGAGAAGGCAGTGGTATAACATATTTAAGATTCTGAAAGAGAAAAATTGGCACCTCAAAATTTTTTATTCAGCAAAGATGTCCTTCAAAACTGAGGGAGAATTTTAAATCTTCACAGACAAACAAATGCTGAGAGAATTTCTTAACAAGAGACCAGCCTGCAAGAAACACTAAAGGGAGTTCTGTTGGCTGAAGAAAAAGACAGAAGAGAAAGTTCTGGAGACGAGCACAGCATTGAAGATCATTGACAAGACTAACTTAAAGGATATAAACAGAGAGAGGGAAAAAATGTATCTGACAAAAACCAAAGGATGAGATGGTTTGTGCAAGTACTGCCTTTACAATAATAAGTTTGAAGGTGAATGGATTAAGCACACCAATTAAAAGACACACATTGGCAGAATGGATTACAAAGTATGGTCCAGCTAGATGCTGTTTTTAAGAGATTCATCTTAGACCCAAAGATACAAATAGATTGAAAGTGAAAAGAAGGGGAAAATATTCCATGAAAGCTATAATCAAAAGAAAGCAGGGGTATTTATAATAATATCAAAATAAATAGACTTTAAATGCAAAGATGTCATAAGAGTCAAGAAAAGACACTACACATTAATAAAAGGGACAATTCACCAAAAAGAAACATCAATCACAAATGTTTATGCACCCAATCAAAGGGCTCTAAAGTAAATGAGGCAACCATTGACAAAACTGAAGGGAGTAATAGACATTTTTACAATAACAGGAGACTTTAAATCACCACTTTCTTTTATAGATAGGATAACCAGACAGAGGATCAATAAGGAAATAGAGAACCTAATAAAGTGATAAATTAATTAGACCTAACAGACATAAATAGATTTCAACTGAAAACACCAGGATATACATTCTTCTCTAGTGCTCATGGAACATTCTCCAGGATAGATCATATGCTGGGGCACAAAACAGGTCTCAAGAAATTTTAAAAGATTGAAATTATTCAAAGTACTTTCTCTGACCATAGTGGAATTAAGCTGGAACTCAATAACCACCAAAGAAACGAAAGTCTCACAAATATATGTGTGCTGTTAAATCTAAGCAATGCACTCTTAAACACCCCATGGGTCAAAGAAGAAATTGCAAGAGAAATTGGTATAGATCTGGAGATGAATGTAAACAAGCATATAGCATATCAAAACTCATGGGATTCAGTGAAGGTGATACTGAGAAGGTGGTAAACTGTAAATGCATACATTAAAAAATGCATTTTTAATGAGCTAAAACCAAAAAAGAAGAAAGAGCTAAAACCAAAGCCCTAACTGACAAACAGAAGAAGTTAGAGAAAGATCAGCATACTAACCTTAAAGCAAATAGAAGCAAAGTCTAAAGCAGAAGTAAATGAACTGGAGAACAAGAAAACAATAGAGAGAATCAATAATACCAAAAGTTGTTTCTTTGAGAAGATCCACAAAAGTGGCAAACTCTTAGCTAGACTGGCAAAATAATAAAGAGAGAAGATACAAATAAGCTAAATCAGAAATGAGAGGGAGGGTCATTACTGTGGATCCCAAAGAAAAAAGAAAATACATAAGAGGATACTATGAACAACTCTATGCCAACAAACTAGATAACTTAAAAGAAATGGACAATTTCCTAGAAACACATGAATATCCCACACTGACTTGAGAAGAAACAGAAGACCTCAACAAGCCAGTCACAAGTAAAGAGAGTCAATCATCAAAAACCTTCCTACAAAGAAAAACCCAAGGCCATAAGGCTTTGCCAAACATTCCAAGAAGGCCTAATACCATTCCTGCTCAAACTCTTCCAAAAAATTAAGGTAAGAGGAACACTATCTAATGCATTTTATGAAGCTAGCAACACCAATACCAAAACTAGATAAAGATAATACAAGAAAGAAAAAATACAGGCCAATCTCCCCAATGCTCAATGAATATATTTGCACAAATTCTCAACAAAATACTTGAAAATTGAACCCAAAGGCACATTTAAAGAACTATGCACCACAATCAAGTGGGGTTCATTCCAGGCAAGCAAGGGTAGTTTAACATAAGAAAATCAATCAATGTACTACAATACACTAATAAATCAAAAAGAAAAAAATCACATGATCATCTTGAATGATGCTGGAAAAGCATTTGACAAAACCCATCCTTTTCCAATGAAAACACTTCAAAAGATAAGAAGCAAGGGAAAGTTCCTGAATATGATAAAGGCATATTTGAAAACCCCATAGCCGGCATTGTAACCAATGGTGAGGGACTGAAAGCCTTTGCCGTAAGATCAGGAATGAGTCAAAGATGCCCACTGCCACCACCATGATGCAACATTATGCTAGTTCTAGCTAAAACAATCAGGCAACAAAAAGAAATTAAAGGCATCCAAATTGGAAAGGAAGTAGTACAATTTTCATCTTTTGCAGATGGCATGATCCTATATTTGTAAAATCCCAAGAAAACCATGACAAAGCTACTTGAACTAATAAACAAATTCAGCAAAGGACAGAATATAAGATTAATGTACAAAAATCAGCAATGCTTCTATACACTAGTAATGACATAACTGAGGAGGCAATTAAAAAAAATTCTATTCACAATGGCAACTAAAGTATCAGATATCTAGGAGTAAACTTAACCAAGGATGTAAAGGACCTCTGTACAGAAAACTGCAAAGCTTTGCTAAAAGAAATCAAAGAAGATCTAAATAGGTGGAAAGATATTCCTTGTGCATGGAAAGGAATACTAAATGTTGTGAGGATGTCAATTCTACTCAAAATGATCTACAAATTCAATGCAATACCAATCGAAAGCCCAACAACCTACTTTTCAGACTTGGAAAAGCTAAGTCATCAAATTTATATGGAAGGGAAAGAGGCCTTGAATTGCGAAAAACATCTTTAAAAAGAAGAATGAAGTGGGAGGATTTATACTTTCTGACTTTAAAGCTAACTATAAAGCCACAGTGAGCAAAATAATATAGTATTAGCAAAAAGATAGACATATTGATCAGTGTAATCAAGTTGAGAATTCAGAAATAGGCCCTCAGGTCTATGATCAAATGTTTTTGATGGGGCCTCCCAATCTCCAAATTTATTTCTTATTTAGGAATAAATATTGTTCTCTTGAGGGTCTGATAAATAATAATTCACTAAGCTGAGACAGAAGAGTCTCTTCTTCAATAAATGGGGATGGGAGAACTGAATAACTGTAGCCAAAAGACTGAAAGAGGATCCCTACCTCACTCCCTATACAAAAATTAACTCAAAGTGGATCAAACACCTAAATATAAGAGCCAGTACCTTAAAATTCCTGGAAGAAAATATAGGGGAACATTTTCAGGGCCCTGTAATAGGGGGTAGCTTCATAGACCTTATACTCAAAGCACAAGCAACAAAAGAAGAAATAGATTAACGGGAATTCCTCAAAATCAAATGCTTCTGTGCCTCAGAGGACTTTGTCAAAAAGGTGAAGAGGCATCCAAATCAATGAAAGAAAATATTTGAAAACTATATATCTGAAAAGGGTTTGATATCCAGTATACATAAATCCTACAACTCAACAACCAAAGAACAAACAACCCAGTTATGAAATAGACAAAGGATATGGATTAGATATTTTTTTCAGAAGAGAAAATACAAATGGCTAAAAAGCACATGAAAAGATGTTCAGATGAAGAATCATTAGCTGTTAAGGAAATGCAAATCAAAACCAAAATGAGATATAGCACACCTAATAAGAATGGCTGCCATTAAACAAACAGGAAACTACAACTCTTGGTGAGGATGTGCAAAAATTGAGACACTTATTCACTGCTGATGTGTATATATAACAGAACCAGCCACTGCAAAAGAAAGTTTGGAGTTTCCTTTAAAAACTAAATATTGTTACCCTATAACCTGACAATTCCACTTCTGATATATATCAGAATATCTAAGGGCAGTGTCATGAACAGACATATGCACACTGATGTTCATAGCAACATTATTGACAATTGCCAACAAAATGGAAGTGATCCAAGTGTCCATCAACAAATGAGTGGATAAGCAAAATAGGCATATACATATGATGAAACATTATGAAGCAGTAAGAATTGAGGTCCTCAAGCATATGACATGGATAAGTCTCAAGGTCACAAGGCTGAGTGAAATAAGCCAGCCACAAAATGATAGGTTCTGTATGGCTTCACTCATATAAACCCCCTAGAGAAAGTAAACTCAGACTCTTAAAATGTGAAATATAAGGGACCTAGAGATACACAGAAGTTATATAATGGGGAGTAGTTACCTAATATGTAGAGACTTGTTAATGAAGTTGAAATTAAATGTATGGGAATAGATAGAGGTGTTGCTAGTACATTAGTGGGATTATAAGTAACAGTACTGCATTGAAAGTGAGCAAGAGTGAAAGGAGTTGTTTAAAGCCATGTATCTCACTTATTATCTCACTAAAAATATATATAAATTTTTGCATGAAGTACTTCAAAGGTATGACACTCATACAAAAATTAATAATAGAGTGGTATATGGGAAAATCTACCTATGGCATCCTATGGACGCTAGTCAACAGGAATACATCACTAGTACCACAATAATTCTAGGAGTAAATAATTGTGGAGGATTAGATTTATGGGATATTTGGGGTTTTTTCTTTGGTATGAATGTGCTTATCTGTTACTTTTCCTTTTGGTGCAATGAAAATTGTCTAAAATTGAGAGCAGTGTGAGACCGATTATTTTGGATAGAATATATGCTATGTGAATACACTCAACAAAATCTGCAGATTCAAAATAAATAAATAAAAAGATTCAAGTGCTAGAGAAAATGTGGAGATAGAAATATGCCTGCTCAAATATTGGCAAGGTAGCAGAATGATGTAGCTCCTCTGGAGGTTAATGTAGCAGATCCACAGGAGGCTAAATATAGGACCGCCATATGATTAGGCAATCCCATTACAGGGAATATACTCAGAAGAAGTGAAAGCAGGGGTTCAAATACACATTTGTACAATGATGCTTATAAAGACATTATTCACGATACCCAATAGATAGAGGTGGCCAAAGGGTACACTGACTGAGAAACAGAAGGGCATTTTGTGATATATACATATGAAGGAATTTTGTGCAGCTATAGATAGAAATGAACTCATGAGACATGCAACAAGATGAATGAAACTTGAAGTCATTATGTTGAATGGAATAAGCCAGAAACCAAAGGACAGATATAGTATGATCTCTTTTAGAAAATACTTATAAGATCATTAGAGTCTAGAATGTAAATTCTTATGGCAGTCGCATTTATTTCCAAGCTTTACGTCTTATTTCTAAATTCTGAGATGTTGTGCTGTACGTGTATAACTTGGTATTTCCCTGCAACTTTGACACCTAAGACTCAAAGTTGTAATTCTACAGCTCTGAAAATCAGCATTGCTCCATACAGCAACTGTTAAAGAAGCCAAAAAAAAAGAGAGAGAGAGAAAGAGCTCAAAGTTCAATTATAGATAAGAAGGAAGTGGCTCTGTTGAGACTAAATCAGAGTACAAAGTAAAGGACGATATGTCTACATTTTAAAATTTCACCTACTGTATGAAACCAAAGGAAGACATGATTATTTTGTCTCAAACTTAAATTTTTTGTAGCATACAATCTAACTTAACCTGTCTCACCAGTTCATTGAAACAACCTAAGCACATAAAGCCTAGAATTGGGAATGAGATTTTATAATTCTGTATAGCTTCATGTAATACTCTGATACATTCCAAAGTATGTTGGGCAGATAATTGTAAAGTATTGGCAAAGTCCCTTGATGGACAGAACAAATGTGGAACTATTAAACTTCCCCATATGGGAAATTCCTGATATCTCTCAAGCATTAGAGACTTCCAAGTTAATAGGCCAAGCCCTCAATCTTGAGGCTTGTTCTTATGAAACTTATTTCTGTAATGGGGAGTATAAGCCTACCTATAATAATGCCTAAGAGTCAATTCCATTAAACCTCTTTTGTGGTTCAGATGTGGCCTCTCTCTAAGCCCAATCTACAAGTAAACTCATTACCCACCCCTCAACATGGGTCACGACTCCCAGGCATAGAAATTTCTCTGGCAACATGGGAAATGAATCCCAGGGGGGAGCCTGGCCCTGAAATTGTAACAAAGAAATATAACAAAATAAGGTATCATTGGCTAAGAGATTTCAAATACAGTCTGAGAGACTATTCTGGAGGTTACTCTTATGCAAGCTTCAGCAAGATATTGCTAATTGCCACAAGAATACTCAGGGCTCTATCTGAGAAAAAGTTTCACTCGCTAAATTTATTTTTCAGAAACTTAAAATCTCCATATCGTTCCTAGGCCAGATAATCCCTGAAACCCAGAGTCACCAGTCTCTCCAAGAACATCAACTAGTTGCATCCCTCTACCCCATAATGTTGACACCCCTTTGCAACATGAAAAAGTTAGAAAAGTCATTGACCAAATATCCCTAAAGATAGGGAGAATGATCAAATGAGAGGGAGGAGATGTAACAGAAAAGATAGAATTTAACAAATGATTTGGACTACTAAAGCACTATGTTATTCCTTGCTAGTCTCTAGTGTACTAGAACAGCTAGAAGGAAATACCTGAAATTGTGGAAATGTAACCAATACCATACTTTGAAATTTGTTCCATAACTACTTGCTAAACTGTGCTTTGAAATTTATCAATTTTCTGCATATGTTATAGTTCACAATACAAAATTTTTTAAAAAAAGAAAAGAAATAGGAAGAGTGAGAGGTAAAAATTCCAGGTAACAAACATTTATCCTGTGTTGAAAAACAAGTCTCTTTGCTTCTCCAGATTTTAAATGCAATCACTGAAAAAAATTCCAAATCAATTAATTCACAACTAGACATCTATCATTTATAGGTAATTATTGGGTGGGGTATAATATGAACAATAAAATATAAATATATAAAGATATTGTTCTACAATAGTATATAGTTATTATTATTATTTTACTTATTTAGGAATAAATATTATTTACTTGAGGGTCCAAATGTAGCTCGAAATATAATTTTATAGTCAATTGAATATACAAAATTGCCATGCCTTACCATTCTTTATGTATAGATTTGGCAATTTCACATGGTTCAGTCTAATATTTTTGAACAGAGAAATTTTAAACATTCTTTTTTTTTTTTGCATGGGCAAGCACTGGGAACAATGAGAAATTTTTAAATACAACTCTTAAAATGAAGTTGTACTAAATAGTTAGCAGATAGGGCATAAGCTGTTCAAAGAAATTCTCTAGTTTTTGTAGGAATGCTTAAAGTAGAATGGACGCTTCAAAGAAAAGTTTTTAGGTGTTCAGAAAGTGATTTAATGACTGGAATAAATTGGTCTGGGAGTTTGGTCTAGAGTCTAGATTATAATATTATTTGAAATATATCAAATACAAGCAAGGCATGTTTTAAAACATAATTTTCAATTGAGAAAAAAAGTTAAATATAAACATTTCATGCACACATCACATCCATCCCAAAATGTCACAACCCTCCAATTATTATTAATTGGTTCTTTTGTTTATAATTAAATCTTAAAATATAGAATTTATATAAGGGATAATAGCATTTTTAAAGTTTTGAACATTGTCAGGCAATGTTACATCTGCCTATTTACTGGGCGTAACTTCGTGTCTTCATGAAAATGGTTTTAAATAAAAGATAATCAAGCCTACAAAAGAGAAAAATATTTTTTCATTGTACTTCAAAAATCTTGGACAACAATAAATTGAATCTATTCCTATCATAATCCAAGATGCCCCTTCTATGCCCTGACACTTTTTCTAATGAGGAAGTGAAGAGAGAAACATTGAATTTTAATAAGCGAAAAGAAGCATGACAAATACATGAAGATTTTTGGTCTGGAGGTCAGATTCAGGGATCATTGTGTCAAAATTGATGTGGTCTCACCAGCTAAGACCAAAGAAAAACAATTCACCTAGAGAACTACTTGGGATAAAGAACAAATGTAATCTTACAGAGAGTATTTAATAGTAGTGATAAGAAGTAATGGTACCCTGAAGTCATAGCCTCAGGGAAACAATGATGAGAGTAATTTACCTAACACTTTGGAAACTTTGTAGACTCTATCTGACAATTATCTCTCTGCCCTGCTTTCCCTTCATTTACCCATTCATTCTCTTTAATTTTGGAAGTGTGTTTCCATGGTTCTGTTCTCTGGCTTCTTAATTTGTCTGGGTCTGCTTTTTAAATTTGTCCCCCTACCCACATTAGTACCAAATGTGTATTTTATTTCCTTTTCTTTTTTTTTCCTTGCCTATAACCTCTTCCATAAAGAATTATATTGTGAATCTCAAGGAGAATATTAAATATTTATTGCAGTTTTAGAATATCACTATTTTCCTTTTATTATAAAATTCAAGTGAATAAAACATCACCTTTTAAAAATTTTTCAAAGAATTTTTTTTAATTTGCCTTTTGCTTCCATTCAACTGCTTTATATATATACCTCAGAGGCACACAATAGAGAACTTTTCCCCACTTTGATAGATTTTTGATAAATATAAATTTGACATAATTACATCTAATGGCGAGAATGAAGATTTGGAAACTACGTCAGTGTGAATCACCTTTCTGTATAATTTATCCCTGAAATGTGTATTTATATTTGCAGTTCCAAATATAACTAGATACAAAAAAAATAGCTATAACTGATACTCTATTAAAGCTCTCCAATTTATTTTTCTTTTTGCATGAATGGGACTTTCTCTTTTTCAGTCCAAACACATGGCATCCAATAACATCCCCCAAAAGTCATTCAAACATGTGTATATTTAAATTACCAGTAAATCATTTAAGATAACCCAATATGTAAAATTAAAATATTATTCAGAAAAGTCAGGATTTTACAGTGCAATACCTCCTCTGGAATTTTAAAAACCTCTTTTCAGAGGTAAATAAGAATTCTTTGCTCACATAACAGACATCAACTGGTTGGACTAACAAGTTAGGCTAAAAAATGACCTTTTAAATTGAAAGTCATTACAAATAGCAGCAGGAATTTAATTTGGAAAGGCTGGACTGCACATGAATCAAAATCCAGGGAAAATGCCCTTCAGTAGTATTTTATAAGGATATGTGATGGCTAATAAGACATTTATTTCTATTGTATTCTGATGTGCTTACACACGCAAAGTGTAAACTTGATCAATTATTGAATGTTAAAAATTTAATTAAGATTTCCAGTATAAATTCTTCTAGATGATGGGATTTCCCCCAATTTCAAAACACATGGAAAAAAGTCACTTTGTCATCAGTATCTGAGCAAAGACTGACATAGTAACTGTTGCTCGCATTCAAATTTCTATCTAAACAAATCACCCTGTGGCACAAACAGCTGTGTGTGTGTGTATAATCCTGCACCTTGCTTTTGTCCCTTAACAATTTATATTGGATCTCTAGAAGGTCCTTCCACATAAGTTCACATGAAGCTATTACATTTTCTCTAATAGTTTTATAGTGTGGTTCATACCATGATTGTACCATAATTTATTTAACCTGATATGCATTGCAGATATTATTTTTCTTATTTCCATTATTATGCAATTATAAACAATGCAGCAATGATATTCTTGTATTTAAATCAATTCAGACATATGAAAGTTTATTTATAATCCTCTTGTGCCCTTTGCCACTGTTTCTCTATTAATCTCTAGTTTATCTTTGAACTTTTATTCTAAGAAAGAGAAAGTATAAGATTCTCTAATCCATAAACATGAATTTGGTCACAAATTTCACTTGGTTCATAGATCACCTTTTAAATGAATGTTCTTCATTTGTTTATTGTTTCTAATATCACTTTACTTCTGCAAAGATTTCTTTTTGCTCATTAGTCATCTTTTTGTTAAAGTTCTTTCTGGCAAAGCTAATTCCCAGAAGTTCATACTGAGCAGGACAAGACACTGGTCTACTGGCAGAGATTCGCTTTAGTTCCCATAAATGCCTTATAAGGTATTTTATACCACATGTAAGTTTTTTCAATCTTTAATTCTTTCTCTTAATTTGCAAAATTCAACAGCTACCATCTGGCTCTCCACTTAGAACCCTCTTCTCCACTATGAAGATGGTGGTGCCTCTCTGTGTTTCTTTTTCAGTCTCTTCTTGATTCTGAACGTGTCTGAAGAGTGTTCTAGCTAACAGTTTCCACACCTATTGCCATTTCATGAAACAAAAAAAGCAGTTTTGGATTTTGACCCACAAAATGCCACTCTATCGACTTTGGAGAACTTTCACTTCCCATTTCCTAAGATTTGTAGTCACCATGTCCTCTGTAGGTGTTTTTCCTTTTTCTCTTTGGTCTTCACTGCACTAAGAGGTTTTCTCCTAATTGCAGCATATTTGTGAAGGGAGCAGCACCTCTTTTACTCTGACATCTTAATACTAGAAGAATACAATAATTGATACTCAATAAAATCCAATTCCATTTAGCTTATACAATTTTCCCATTGTGTGCCCATTTTCAAACATACCCACTTTATATATTTCTTTCCCATTTTTCCTTACAAGAGATACTGATATGATCTTAACTTTCTCTATTAACCTGCATTCCTATGAAAGTCAAAAAGCAGATAAAAGAAAATGAAATTATATTGTTGGTCCTAAAATTGTTTGTTCCTTAGTGTAATTGCACATATTTATTCATTTGCCCATTTATATAAAAAATATTAGTCTGTTAATTTCTGTAACTATATTCAATTAATGGGTAAATAACCTGACCGCTTCTCAAAATAAAAACAGGCATGAAAATAAATGCAGCTCAATAAATGTTAAACTAGGCATGTATACAAAGAAATATAACGGGAATTAAAAGGAAAGAAGACCCAAATCAGAGCTTTTATTCCCATCTCAATTAGTAGATAAATTATAAAAACATAATATTAAAAATCAGGGCAAGTTTGTAGGTCTTTCAGTGATAAAATTTGTTGATGATCTGATGATGATGGTATAAAAGAGCAAGTGGTATAAAGACATAGCTAAAGTTTCTCTAAGGGTATTTAAGCTACATCTACATATCTTTTGGCTTGTAAGAATCTGATAAATGGGTACTTGTAGGCAACACTGGGTAAACTAGGGCCTCAGAGACTTAGGGAAAAAAAGTAATGATAAATGATAGTTCCAAATGCCTTGATTTTTAAGCATATGAACATAGCTATTTTCCATCTTAATGCCTTCAGTCCTTATCTGCAATACAAAATTTGCTTTTCCTTCCTCATTTTTAGGTGTTTCCCTTCTTATACTGATGTTTTCACTTCCACCAAAGAGAGCTGCATCTTTGATGACACTTCAATCTTTTAAAACCACAAACACCAGACATGAAATAATGGATCCATAGTGATGGAAATCTTCAAAATTGGTCCATTCAATCAAATTTTTATTCCTTAGAATAAATTTGGAAAATGAGTATTTGGTGCAAATCACATGAATTTTAAACCTCAGATAATTATAACGGATGCATTTCTATGGTGAATTGATGTACACCCATGCATTTTCAAACATAATTCTAGATGTATATGTTTTTCACCAGGAAGTACCTTGAATTTGAGAACTACATTTTATTCATTTGTACATCTGCATTAATATAAGAATAAAATTTTTGTAAACTAAATTTTTTAATAGCAATAAATCAATTAGATTATATATAGTTGTCATTTTTAATGATTTATTTATTCATTTTCATTTTCAAATGAGACTATTTTCATGCAGTCTAACTTTATAAGAAACTTTTGAAGAATATCACTCCCTCAAATATAATAGTCTTAGTCTAACAGCTTCAGATGTCCATACCTCCTTTTCTTCACTAATGAGCGTTTTGAAAGTATATTTTATAGTGATCTCCACTTCCTTATTTCCCATTCACTTCTCAGCTTATTATAATTTGGCCCTGCTTCCCACATGCTTCAGAAACTGATCTCATTACTGACCTCCAAACTGCAATGCTCAAAAGACACTTTCAGTTGCAATTTGAGCTATACATAGAAAGTGATACTGTTTTCCTCATCCTTCTCATCTAAATTTCCCTACTTTGGCTCCAAGGACGTTCTAGTCCCAAGACAGTATTCCACTTTTTCTTTCTTTCTCTCCTCATGCTATTTCTTTAAACATTAGCATTTCTGAGGGTGCAATAATTGTCTCCTATTATTCATCCCATTTTCACTGAGAGATGTTATACAAACCTATTAATCCAAATACATTTAGGAGACTGATTTATTTTGCTAAGAATGCTCCCTTTGTTCTCTACCCTTGACATAGTTCACTCTGCGCAGAGTATTCTTCCCACCCTTTCCGATGATAGTCTTGGCCATGTGATTTATTTTGGTCAATGGAACAGGGAAATTTATTAGGAGCACACTGATGTCTCAAGAGACACCGTAAGCTTCTTCTTGCTTCTTTTGCATCTTTGACATCTACCATAAGAAGATTATCCCTTGGGAAGCCTCCAGTCACAGGATATGGAGACACATGAAACAATATTGAGGGGATCTACAGACTGAAGAAAAGCCCAGTTATATCCACTGAGTCAAACAGAACCACATCTAATCTACTGACTCAGGACCAAGAGATAAATGCTGGTTGTTACAAACCACTGAACTTTGGGACAGTTTATAATGCAACATTTTTAAAGCAAACAGTTGATACTATACCACCTGTTTGTTAATGTCCCTCAGACAATTCTTCTGAATCTTAAGTAAAGTATCCAATGATTTTTTTTTTGCACAAGAAGATTATTTTTATTATATTTTTAACTAGAAACAGAGCAGATTTAAAGTTCATGAGTTATGTTTTGATAATTATTTTTAAATCAGGTTTTATAACAACAATCAAAATCAAGCTTTAATTGCACACATATTTTGATCACTATTATCTTCAAGGGCACAAGAGCTAGCAGCCTAAAGTAACATAAAGCTATAAGAACTTTTGACATGCTAAAAATGCAGAGCACTGCATCAGACTCTATCTTTATAGTTGCTTGACATTATTCTAAAACATTGAATAATTATTGCTATGCAGTGATCCTTTGGGCCCCCCACCTGGATGATTTATAGAAATCTCAAATTCAATAGATGCAAAATTGAATTTAACTTCTTTCCAGGTTAGTGAATTTTCCTGTATTATTTCTTATTTCAGTAAATGAATTACATCTGTCTATTTTCCAAGAATAAAGGCCAAGGTACCATTGTCCTATATCCCTTTCTCTCAGACCAAATGTTAATTGATCGGTCACCATTCTTCCATTAGTAATATAATCATCTGATATTTTTCTGTTGTATTTTATACATCCCTGTAAGCTGCCTTATTCTTCATGAAAAAGGCAAAGTAAAAGCAAAGAATCAAAAATAAGTCCAATTGATTATTTTCTCCTTGGTAGCTCTAAAATATTTACCCACTTCTCCATTCCCACTAGACTACATTGGTTTAGACACTCATCGTTTATTTATTTATTTATTTTTGCCTGTAATACTACACACCTTCTAACTTTTTCTGAGTTGCTATCCTCCAATGTGGCCTGCTTTCTTCTTCCCAAGTATTCCCTTTAACATAAAAACTTGATCTGCTTAAAATCCCCATTGGCTAGGTACTTTCAAAATAAAGTTAAACAAACCATAACAACATTTAAACTCTGACTTTTTTCCAAATACATTAACATACTGTAATTCTATGAATACAGTAAGTTGTTATGCCTTTGCATCACTATTTAAAAGTCAAAATATTTAATAAAACTATTAAAAAGTTAAAATAAAAAAGTTAAAAGCTCCTTTCTCACAAAAATGTCCTTTTTGCCCTTCCCATAGACCATCTGTTTAGCTGACTCCTACTTATCCTTCTAAATCCAGTTCAGATACAAGCTGATCAGGGAATTCTTTTTGAATCACTCCATATTTCCTCCTCCATAGTTAGTTTGTGTTAACTCCCCTTTTGGGACCCTGTGCATAAATGTATAATGGCACATATTGCAATATCTTGTATTATTTATTTATGCCCTGCCTACTGTTTTATTGAAGGGGGGGCTTTTCTTTATTTCTTCTTTGTGTGATTGTGTGTGTGTGTATGTCTTCCTTTCTTTTTCTCTGTTTTCCATTGAGGATTTAATATTATTACGTTTTCTCTCCTCTCTTAGCATATCAATTGTAATTCTTTTTAAAATTGTTTTAGTGGTTCTCTTAGAGTTGATAATATACGTTTACACCTAATGCAAATCCACTTTCAAATAACACTATACCACTGCATGGATAATGAAGGTACATTATAGTAGACTAATCCCAATTTCTCCCTCCCTTCCCTTCTAATAATGTTTCATTTATCCCTATGGTATAATCATCCAGTATATTGTTGCTATTGTCAATTTGAAAAAAAATTGTTAGATTATTTGAGAAGGAGAAAAATAAAATAGTTCATCTTATCTTCATCTATTCCTTTTCAAACACACTTTTTTCTTATTGTAGATCTTGGCTTCTGACATATCATTTAACTTTTATCTAGAGGATTTCTTTTAACATTTCTTCCAAGGAAGGTTTAATGGAGACATATTTCCTAAATTTTTATTTGCCCAAGAAAGTCTTAATTCTCTTCTATTTTTTTTTGCATGGCCAGGCACTGAGAATCGAACCTGGGTCTCTGGCATCACAGGTGAGAATTCTGCCACTAAGCCACTGTCGCACCGCCCTCTCCTTCACTTTTAAAGATAATTTGTTGGATACAGAATTATGAGTTTGTGGTTTAAATATCTCACTTTATTCTCTTCCTGCTTGTGTGGTTTCAGTAGGGAAGTCCAATGTAATTCTCATCCCTGTTCCTGTATCGGTAAGGCGATTTTTCCTCTGTCTTCTTTCAAGAGTTTCTTTTTATCATTGATTTTCTTCAGTTTGAATATGATTTGCCCAGGTGTAGATTTTTTAAATATTTTATCCTGATGGTGTTCTCTGTACTTCCTGTATCTGTGGTTTGGTATTTGTCAATAATTTTGGAAATTTTTCAGCCATTATTACTTGAAATATTTCTTGTATTCCTTTCTCTCTTTCCCTTCTGTATTCTCATTACATGAATGTTACATCTTTTGTACTTTTCCCACAGTTCTCAGATATTCTTTTCCATCTTTTCATTCTTCTTTTTATCCTCGCATTTCAATTTTAGAAGTTTCTATTGACATATCTTCAAGGTCACTGATTCTTTCCTCAGATATGTCCAATCTCTTGACAAGCACATTGTTCTAGTTTGCGAGCTGCTAGAATGCGATATACCAGAAATTGAAAGGCTTTTAAAAAGGGGAATGTATTAAGTTGCAAGTTTACAATTCTTTCATTTTTTAACTTTTTTATTTTGTAGTATAACATATATGCAAAGCAAAGAAATGAGAAAGCAATAGTTTTCAAAGCACTCTTCAACAAGTAGTTACAGGACAGATCCCAGAGTTTGTCATGGGCTACCGTATGATTCTCTCAGATATCTTGCCTTGTAGCTGCTCCAGAATATTGGAGGCTAGAAGGTTTAAAGATTTTTTTTCATCACAATTGACATTTTTCCTTCTTTTTTTGTGAAAAAATAACATATATACAAAAGAGCAATAAATATCAAAGCACAATTAGTTGTAAAACATATGTTAGAATTTGACATGGGTTACAATTCCACAATTTTAGGCTTTTACTTCTAGCTGCTCTAACATACTGGAGACTAAAAGAGATATCAATTTAATGATTCAGCATTCTTATTCATATGTTAAATCCTATCTTCATTGTTTAACTCCATCGTCACCTTTTATCTTTCTGTACCTCTCTTTAGGGATGTTTAGGTTATGACCATTCTAACTTTTTCATATTGGAAGGGTCTGTCACTAATATGGGGTAAGGAGATGAAACTATCTGATGTTTTGGAGAGGCTGGGCTAAGTTTCAGGACTTATCTGGACCAGGGACCTATCTGGAAAGCTACTGTAGGCCATGGAATTCTTGTGGAAACTTACATATTGCCCTAGGTGTTTTTTAGGATTGGCTGCAATGGTCCTGATTGGGGTTTGGAAGGCAATGATAGGTAGCAAGGTCTAGCTGAAGCTTGCATAAGTGTAACCTCCAGAGTAGCCTCTCGACTCTATTTGAATCCTCTCTGCCATTGCAACTTTATTTGTTACACTTCTTTTCCCCCTTTTGGTCAAGATGGAATTGTTGATCCCATGGTGCCAGGGATCATCCCTGGGAGTAATCTCTCAGATCGCCAGGAAGACTTTCACCCCTGTGTGTCATGTCCCATGTAGTGGGAAGAGTAGTGATCTCACTTGCAGAGTTGGGCTTAGAGAGAGACCATATCTGATCAACAAAAGACATCCTCAAGAAGTAACTCTTAGGCATGAGTATAGATAGTCTAAGATTCTCTGCTACCTACATAAGCTTCACAAGAGTAAGCCTCAGGATCAAAGGTATTGCCTATTGATTTGGGTGTCCCTAAAGCATGACACAGTATCAGGGGATTCCCTGTTGGTAAGGTTTAATAGTTCCATATTCTTTCTCCCATCCCTCAAAGGACTTTGCCAATACTTTTTGATTATCTGCTTAATATACTCTAGGATGTCTCCAGGCATTACAATAATCTATACAGGATTAAGGGACCTCTTTCTTATTCTGGGCTCCTTGTGTTTCAATTGTTCAAATGAGCTATACAGCTATTCTGTATTATAAGCCTCTGAATATACCTTTATGCTGGTTATAAGAGTGGAATCATACAGTATCCTTTTATGTCTGGCTTATCTCACTCAGCATTATGTCCTCAAGGCTCATCCATCTTGTCATGTACTTCAGGACATCATTTCTTCTTACTGCTGTATAATATTCCATTGTATGTATATACCACATTTTGTTGATCCACTCATCTGTTGATGGACATTTGGTTTGTTTCCATCTTTTGGCGATTGTGAATAATGCTGCTATGCAAATGTCTGTTTGTGTCATCGCTCTCAGCTCTTCTGGGTATATACCAAGTAGTGTTATTGATGGGTCATATGGCAACTCGATTATTAGTTTCCTAAGGAACTTTCAAACAGTTTTCATGACTGCACCATTATACATTCCCACCAGAAGTGCGTAAGTGTCCCAGTTTCTCCACATCCTCTCCAACGTTTATAGTTCCCTGTTTTGTTTAATTGCAACCGTTCTTATGGGTGTGAGGTGCTATCTCATTATAGTTTTGATCTGCATTTCTCTTATAGCCAATGAAAATGAGCATCTCTTTATGTTCTTTTGAGCCATCTGTATTTGCTCTTCAGAAAAATGCCTATTCATAGTTTTAGCCCATTTTATAATTGGATTGTTTGTTCTTTTGTTGTTAAGTTGTATGATTTCTTTGTATATACAGGAAATCAAATCTTTGTCTGGTATGTGATTTCTAAATATTTTCTCCCATTGAGTTGGCTGACTCTTTACCTTTTTGAGAAAGTCTTTTGAGGTGCAGAAGCATTTGATTTTGAGAATTTCCCATTTATTTTTTCTTTTGTTGCTTGTGCCTTGAGTCTAAAGTTTAGGAAGCTACCTCCTATTACGAGGTCATGAAGATGTTTCCCTACATTTTCTTCTAGAAGCTTTATGGTGCTAGTTCTTTTATTTAGGTGTTTGATCTACTTTGAATTAATTTTTCTACAGGGGGTAAGATAGGGATCCTCTCCCATTCTTTTGGATATTGATATCCAGTTCTATGCCCTATTATTGAAAAGACTATTCTGTCCCAGTTCAGAGGATTTTGAGGCCTTGTCAAAAATCAGTTTACCATACATTTGGTGGTTTATTTCTGCACTCTTGATTTGATTCCATTGGTCAGTGCTTCTATCTTTGTGTCAGTACCATGCTGTTTTGATGACTGTGGTTTTATAATAGGCTTCAAAGCCAGGGAGTGTTAATCCTCCCACTTCGTTCTTTGTTTTTAGGATGCTATTACCTATTTGGGGTCTCTTTCACTTCCAGATGAATTTGGTACTTAGCTTTTCCAAGTCTTCAAAGTAGGTTGTTGGAATTTTGATTGGTACTGTGTTGAATATGCAGATCAATTTGTGAAGAATTGACAACTTAACTATATTTAGCCTTCATATCCATGAGCAGGGAATGTCTTTTCACCTATTTAGATCCCTTGATTTCTTGTAGCTATGTTATGTAGTTTTCTGTGTACAAGTCCTTTATGTCCCTAGTTAAATTCATTCCTAAGTATTTATTCTTTTACTTGCTACTTTGAATGTAGTTTTTACTTAACTGACTCCTCAGCTAGGTCATTGCTTGTGTATAGAAATGTTACTGATTTTTGCATGTTAATTTTATATCCTGTCAACTTGCTGAATTTGTTTATTACCACAAGTAACTTTGCTGTAGATATAACAGGATCTTCCAAGTATAGTATCATATTATCTGCAAATAATGAGAGTTTTACTTCTTCCTTTCCAATATGGTTGCTTTTATTTCTTTGTCCTGCCTGATTGCTCTAGCTAGAACTTCTAGCACAATGTTGACTAGTAGTGTTAACAGTGGACATCCTTGTCTCATTCCTGATCTTAGGGAGAAAGATTTCAGTCTCTCTCCATTAAGTACAATGCTGGCTATCAGTTTTTCATATATTCTCTTGATCATACTGAGGTAGTTACCTTTGATTCCTATCTTTTGGAGTGTTTTTACCAAAAAAGGATTTTGAATTTTCTTGAATGCTTTTCTCATCATCAATCAAGATTATCATGCAATTTTTCCCTTTTGATTTGTTAATGTGCTATATTACATTAATTGATTTTCTTGTCTTGTACCATCCTTGCATTCCTGGTATAAACTCCACTTGGTCATGGTGTATAATTATTTAATGTGTTTGTTGGATTCGATTTGCTAATATTTTGTTGAGAATTTTTGCATCTATGTTCTTTAGGGAGAGTGGCCTGTAGTTGTCCTTTCTTATAGCATCTTTACCCAGTTTTGGCATTAAAATATTAACTTCGTAAAATGAGTTAGGTAGAGTTCTCTTTTCCTCAGTTTCTTGGAAAAGTTTGAGCAGGATTGGTGTTAGTTCTTTTTGAATGTTTGATAATATTCCCCTGTGAAGATATCTGGCCCTGGACTTTTGTTTGTAGGAAGATTTTTGATGACTGATTGGATCTCTTTACTTGTGATTGGTTTGTTGAGATCTTCTTTTTCTTCCCGAGTCAGTGTAGCTTGTTTGAGTGTTTCCAGGAATTTGTCCATTTCATCTAGATTGTCTAGTTTGTTGGCATATAGTTGTTCATAGTATCCTTTTATGATTTATTTTATTCCTTTAGGGTATGTGGTTATGCAACCCTTCTCATTTCTGATTTTGTTTATTTATATCCTTTCTCTTTTTTCCTTGTTGGTCTTGCTTATGGCCCATCTCTTTTATTGATTTTCTCAAAGAACCAACTTCTGCTTTTATTGATTCTTTTTATTGTTCTTTTGTTCTCCCATTCATTTACCTCTGCTTTGATTTTTGTTCTTTCTCCTCTTCTATTTGCTTTGGGGTTAGTTTGCTGTTCTTTCTCAAGTTCCTCTAGGTGTACTGTTAAGTCCTTGATTTTTGCTCTTTCTTGTTTTTTAATATAGACATTTAGGGCAATAAATTTCCCTCTCAGCACAACTTTTGCCACATCCCATAAGTTCTGATAAGTTGTATTCTCATTTTCACTCATCTCTAGATAGCTGCTGATTTCTCTAGCAATTTCTTCTTTGACCCATGGGGTGTTTAAGAGTGTGTTATTTAATCTCCATTTATTTGTGAAAGTTCTTGTTCTTTGGTGGTTATTGAGATCCAGCTTGATCCCACTGTGATCAGAAAAAGTGCTTCAAATAATTTCAATGTTTTAAAATTTATAAATACCTGTTTTGCACCCCAGCAAATGATCTATCCTGGTGGATGTTCCATTAGCACTAGAGAAGAATATATATCCTGGTGTTTTGGGTGAAATGACCTATTTATGTCAGTTAGGTTTAATTCATTTATCACATTATTTAACTTCTCTATTTTTTTGTTGGTCTTCTGTCTGGTTGTTCTATCTATAGAGGAGACTGGTGTATTGTAGTCTCCTACTATTATTGTTGAGACATCTATCACTCTCTTCAGTATTACCAATGTCTGTCTCATGTACTTTGGAGCTCCTTAATTAGGAGCATAACCATTATGATTGTTATATCTTCTTCGTGAATTGACCCTTTAATTTGTATGGTGTCCTTCTTTGTCTCTTATGATGTCTTTACATTTAAAGTCTATTTGTCTGATATTAGTATAGCTATTCCTGCCTTCTTTCAGTTACAACCTCTGTGGAAAATCTTTTCCATCCTTTCCGTTTCAATCTCTTTGTATTCTTATGTGCCTAAGCCAAGTTCCTTGTAAGCAGCAAATAACTGAATTATATTTCTTAATTCATTCTGTCAATCTGTACCTTTTAATTAGTAAGTTAACATTCAAAATTATTACTGAAAAGGCATTTCTTGAATAATATTGTATTATCTTTTGGATTTTGTTTGTCAGATCTATATATTCTTTCCCCTCTTACTCTTTTGTTCTTTAAAATACCCTTTCTGGTACTCTTTAATTCTGTGCCCTCCTCCAAACCCTCCCTCTCTCATTTTTTTTTTTTTTTTAGCCAGCAGAACTCCTTTTAGTACTTTTTGTAGGGCTGGTCTCTTGTTGAAAAATTCTTTTAGGACTTGTTTGCTGTGAAAATTAAGCTCTCCCAAAGGACAATTTGGCTGGGTACAGAATTGTTCACTGGAAGACTTTCTCTGTAAGGTACTTCAATATATCATACCACTGCCTTCTCGCCTCCATGGTGCCAGTTAAGTAGACTGGGTCCGGTCTTATGTGGTTTCTTTTGTATGTAGAAGATTGTTTTTCTCTTGCTACTTTCAGAATTTTCTGCTTCTCTTCAACATTTGACTGACTGATTTTATGTGTCTTGGAGGAAGGTCTATTTGGATTTATTGTTTGGAGATCATTGAGCTTCTTTGACTTGTATATTTATTTCCTTTACAAGGGTTGGGAAGTTTTCCCCCATTATATCCTCAACTACTCTTTCTAGCCCTTTATCCTCTCTTCTCCTTCTGGGACACCAGTGATTCATATATTTGTGCATTTTGTTTTGTCTATAATTTCCCTGTGATCCAGTTCAAATTTTTCCATCTTTTTAGCCATTTGCTGTTTTGGGTGTTCAAAGTCAGGTATCCTGTCCTCTATATCACTTATTCTCTCTTCTGTCTCTTCCAATCTGCTGTTGTTTGCCTCTAGTATGTTTTTTTATTTGGTCAACAGAGTATTTAATCTCTGTGTTATCTGCCATTTTCTTATTTATTCTTTCAAAGTCCTCTTTATGCTCTTCTACTGTCTTCTTGATCCCCTTTATGTCATTTGCCATCCCACTTATTTTATTAAGTAGAGTTATATGAACACCTTTGATTAGATCTTTCAATGTCTGTGTTTCTTCTGGTGTTTAAATTTGGTCATTAGGCAGGGCTATGTCTGTCTGCATTGTGATAGGCTTAGTGATCTTCTTTTGTTTTCATTGCATGTCAATATCTTGATTGATTTACTTTGTGAGTTGATTTCTTTCAGTAGTCTTAGGCCTTATGTTTGTGGGATGGATGTGCAGCAGGGAGCAGAATACGGGGCGTGGCACAACTGTGAGGTGATTCATTTCAGGTCAGGTATAGGTGCAGGTTGGGGATGTTATGCTGGTGCTTGTGAATGTGGGTGCCCAGTGACCAGGGAAGATGTATCTGTGCTGTGCACCAGTCTGGGGGACATAACCCTGGTGTGCGCTGGTCTAGGGTATGGGGCATTTGTGCACATGCATAGAACTGTGACAGCAGGTCGGTGTTAGGTCTTCATTTTTGCAGGGCTGATGTGACCTTGCTGTGCAGGTCAGCACTTTCTCAGAGCTGGGAAGTGTGACTGAGGGTGGTGCGGATGCATGGTTCTAGAACTGCCATAAACTGAAGTTCCCAGAGCTGAGGGTTTTAAGGGGTCCATGCACATGCACGAGTCTAGGAGTGCCAGGAACTGATGCGCAGGGTTCAGGGGCGTGAGGTGAGGCTGTGTAACACTATGTGTGTGGGACAGGGGTAGCCTGGGTATGGAGGTTAGTGCCCGCAGCTTTTATGCACTGGCAACAGCCTGCAGTAAACAAGGAGGGGGATGTAGTGCTCAGTAGGGATGCAGCAGAATTGGGTTGGGCTGCATTTGGGGTGGAGATGGGGGTGGGTATGTGTACTGAGGGCAGGGATTCTTGGAATTCAGGGAATGGGAGCGTGTGAGGGGGTTCGTGTGCATGGGGT
Organism: Tamandua tetradactyla; assembly: GCF_023851605.1. NCBI lineage: Eukaryota > Metazoa > Chordata > Mammalia > Pilosa > Myrmecophagidae > Tamandua > Tamandua tetradactyla. The sequence goes on along the minus strand of NC_135327.1, from coordinate 127,112,639 downwards.
GTGGGGTGAGTCATGGGTCACAGGGCTGTGCTAGTGAGGGTAGCAGATTTGAGGAACGTGGCGTGGCTTACTTCCTACTCCCTGACTCCCATCCGTGCACTCCCAGACTCCATGCATTCATGCCAGGCTCCAGCTTTCTGCTTCTCAGTTCCTTGGACTCTGCCTCTATTTGGTCATCTTCCTGGGAGTCAAGTTTACAGTTACAAGGCTGTGAAAATGTCCTAATTAAAGCAAGTATATAAAAATCTCCAAATTAAGGCACCAATAAGAAATTACTTTCACTCAAAAAAGCCTGGTGAAGTTCAAGGTTTTTCTGTCAACTGGAAAGTCACATGGCGAACATGGCCATGTTTACTAGCTTTCTCTTCAGGCTTCTTGCTTCATGAAGCAGTCTGGGAAGCATTTCCTTCTTTATCCCCAAACGTCTCTGGCTGTGTGGGCTCTTGGCACTCATGGTTCTCATGGATCTCACGGCTCTGTGACTTTTTCCAAAATGATTCCCTCATAAAGGACTCCAGTAAGCAACTCCATCTTGAATTGGTGAAAACATAACTCCATGGAAGCCATGTGATCAAAAGTTACCATTCACAATTGGGTGAGTCACATCTCCATGGGAACAATCAAAAGCTCCCAGCCAGCAACACTGACTGAGGATTAAAGGACATGGCTTTCCTGGGGTCCACCACAGATTCAAACTAGTACAGACATCAAAGATATTCTTCATTTCTGGTACATGTTTTTCCTATTTTCTAATTTCCATCACTCTGCTAACATTACCCATCTGTTCTTGCAAGTTATCCACCTTTTCCATTGAAGCTTTTAGCATATTAATCATAGTTACTATAAATTTTCAGTCTGATAATTTCAACATCTCTGCCATATTTGAGTCTAGTTGATATTTGTTCTGTCTCCTCAGATTGTTTTGTGCCTTTTAGTGTGCTTTGTAAATTTCTGCTGAAAACTGGTTATGAAGTTACAGGTAGAAGGAACTGAGGTAAACAGAACTTTAATGTGAGGTTTTCTGTGCATCAGTCTAGGTATTAAGCTATTTACTGTTTGTAGTGATATGTATCAGAAGTTAAAATTTCCTCTGGTATCCTTGTTTTCATTCTCCTTATTTTCTTTGGTTTTCCCAGAGACATCTTCTTAAATAGGGTCTGATCTTTGCAGTTCTTTCCTTTGTTATTCCCAGCTATTTCAAGGAGCCCTACTGATGTCATGGTAAGTTCTAGTTTGCTAGTCACTGGAATGCAATATACCAGAAACAGAAGAGCTTTTAAAAGGGGGAATTTATTAAGCTTCAAATTTGCAGTTCTAAGGCTGCGAAAATGTCCCAATTAAAGCAAGGCTATAGAAATGTCCAATCTATGGCATCCAGGGAAAGATACCTTGGTTCCAGAAGGCTGATGATATTCAGGGTTTCTTTCTCAACTGAAAAGGTACATAGTGAACATGGTGACATCTGCTAGCTTTCTCCCCAGGGGCATTTTCCTTCTTCATCTCCAAAGGTCTGTGGCTGTGTGGACTCTCATGGTTCTTGTGGCTTTCTTGTATCTTGTGGCTCTGCTCTCTCCAAAATGCTTCCTCTTTTAAATGATTCCAGTAAGCTAATCAAGACCCTCCTGGAATGAGTGGAGTCACATCTCCCTCTAATAAAAAGGTAATACCCACAATTGGTTGAGTCACATCTCCATGGAGATAATCTAATCACAAGATTCCAACCTACATTATTGAATAAGGATTTTAAAAAATGTCTGCCACTACAAGAAGGATCAGGATTAAAACATGGCTTTTCTAGGCTACATAATCCTTTTAAACTGGCACAGGAAGGTACAGAGGAAGAGGAAACATTCTATAATCCACTACTGGATCTCAGTCTTTTAGTGAGTATATTCTCCTGGCCTGTGATCTTTACAAGTGCTTCTAGGCTTTTTCCCCCTTCCTTAAATCAAACAGGAAGTCTAGAGATAGAGTGAGCTGGAGTTCAGTATTTCCCTTACCCCATGTCAAAGGCAAGTGGGTAGAATTCTGCATTTCCCTTTTCCTGAGTTGGTCTTTCCCTTCTCCTAGTGGTGCTTGATGTTTCTCCTCTTCCACATCAAATACTGGAGGGCCTGGAGTTTGGTATTTCACGTCCCCCACATCATTTAGACTCTAGTAAAACCCAAATCATTTTGACACTGGTAAGATCATTTTGAGGGCAAATCTTTGTTAAAGAGAATGGAGAACAGATCTCTCTGGGTATATTTTAACATATTGCTTCTCCCTTCCCCTAGCTGGAAGTATGAGGGTAATTTTTTCAAGTCTTTACAGTGACAGAACCCAGTGAGGCTCTTAGATGTAAAACTCAGGAGAGTGGGGGGCTCCTTAAAACAGCCCCATCCCAGGCTTTAACTCTTAAGCTAGTCCACACATAGCATCCAGCAATTCAATCACCAGTTCACACATTCCTATGGGTGCTTGCTTCAGTATAGAATTTCTGTTCCTTGGTTTCCTCTCTAGGTAAGCTGTGTCTCTCTTTATCTGTCTTCCTGTTTTCAGGGTAGTAATTATGCCCTAAGACCTCCATTCTCTGATGGGTCTAAGAAGAGTTGTTGTTTGTCAATCTGTTAAGTATTTTTCTTGTTGTTAGGATGGGAGAGACAACTCCTAGTTCCTTATATAACAGATTGGAAACTGGAAGTTTGCCTTCTGTTTTATATAATTCATTGAGAACATTGAAAGAGATTTTCTTTATGTCTGACTACTTGGGAATAATAGTCTTATTTTCTATTTATCTCTGTATCTCAAGGACCTCCTATGTAGTAAGAAGTGAAAAGAAATTGGGGTCATGAATGAACAAATGAGATTTTGGATAAATAGATATAGGGATAGCATTGATTTAACATAGGTTTCTAATTTCTCAAATAAAATGAAAGTGCCTTAGAAACTCAACAAACTATTTTTTTATTTAAGACACAGAAATTCAAGAAGGGGCTCCTCTGGGAATGTTTCCTCAACCTGCCGAGGCAAGAGTTGGGCATCTCATGTTAAATCAGTGCTTGGTACAAGCTTTAATCATCACACCATATTGTTATGATTTGTTTTCAAGCCTGATTTTCTCATTGGTCTGTGCAATCCCTAAGGCCTGAATATGAATCTTACTAATTCATGAAATCCTAAAATGTAGTGCAGTTAAACAGTAAAACTGAAGGCAGTTACTATATTTGAATCATCTCATTCATTATTTCAAAGTAAGTAAAATGTATTGTGTGTCATACAGAAATCCCAGGGTTAAGAATAGAACAGAGGTCTGAGAGGGCAATCACCTTCATATACTTACTATGAAAACTCAGAGTATGAGTTTCAAAAGAAGAAGGAATGGTTCATTTTATTTTTTACTATGGTTGCAGTATATTTGAAATTATTGATAGAGTTAAAGCTTTAGCAATGGCTTCAAAAAAATAAGAAAAGTTGAATTGTGCTCAAATAAACCACAGTTGGGTGATTGTCCCTGATCTTCTATTACCATTTGGAGTAATGTGTAATTGAACTTAGAATTTGTTTGCTTTTTAGTTTTTTATTAGAGAAGTTGTGGGTTTACAGAAAGTCATGCATAAAATACATGAATCACATATACCACCCCACCACCAAAACTTGCAATGGTTTGGAAAACTTGTTACAATTGATAATAACACCTTTTTTTTTTAATTTTGCTATTTTTAACAGTAGTTGCATTTGTTACAATTGATGAAAGATTATTAAAGTAGTACGTAACTATTATCCATAGTTTGCATAGGGATATTTTAACCTATATTCCTGAAATATTATTTTTTCATGTATGTCTTTATTTTATTACTCATCTACCCATACCCTGGATAAAGGAACTATCAGTCACAAGGTTTTTCAATCATGAGGTAACATGATAAAGCTATATAGTTATACAATCTTTACCAAAGATCAAGGCTGCCACATTATAGTTCAGCAATTTCAGGTATTTCCTTCTGGCTATTCTGATACACTAGAAACTAAAAAGAAATACAGACATTGTGAGCCAGTAGGTATAATCCTTTCTTAAATATTAATTTCTCAGTTACATCCCCTCCTCATTTTATCACTCTTTCAATCTTCAGGGTATCTAGGCAATAATCATTTTAGCTTCTTTGTGCTGGAAAGAGGTGTCGACCTTACAGGGTAGAGAAATAAAACTGGTTGATGTTCTGAGAGAGACTGTTACCTCTGGGTTTCAAGGCTTATCTGGCCTAGGAACCATCTGGAGACCTTAAGTTTCTGAAAAAATCAACTTACTAAGTAAAATATTTATACAGGCTTAAATAGACTCCAGGATACTCTTGAGGGTTTTCAGAAATACCAATGATCAGTGCTTGGCATATTGTAGCTATTTACAAATGTGGCTGAAGTTTGCATAACAGTAATCTCCAGAATGACCTCCAGATTCAATTTTATATTTCCTAGCCACTGAAATTTTATTGTGTTTAATTCTCCCCCCCCCCCCCCATTTATCAAGAAGGCATTCTGAATTCCATGATGCTGGGTGGTACAATGGTGGCTCAGTGGTAGAATTCTCACCTGCCATGCCATAGACATGGATTTGATTCCTGGAGCCTGTCCATGCCAAAAAAAATTGTAATTCCATGATGCCAGGGCCAGGCTCAACCTGGGAGGCATGAGTCACATTGCTAAGGACACTTACACACTGGGCATCATGTCCCATGGTTAATTTATTTACAGAGTTGATTTAGAAAAAGAGGCCACATCTGAGCAACAAAAGAGGTTCTCTAGGGAGGGTAACTGCTAGGTATAATTAAAAGTAGGCTCATTGCCATCACAGAAATAAGTTTCATAAAGGCAAGCACCAAGATTGAGGGCTTGGATTGTTAAATTGAGTGTCCACAATACCTGAGAAAATATCAGGAATTCCCCAGGTAGCGATGTTTAATAGTTCCACAATTTCCTTCTCTAGTCCCTCAAGGGGACTTTGCAAATATCTTTTTGTTTTCTGCCCAAAATACTCTGGGATGTAGCAAGATATTACATTAACCTGTACAAAATAACAAGATATCATTCCCTAGCTTAGGGTTCATGTAATTAGGTTGTTTAAATAAACTGACCAAGCAGGTTAAATTAGATTGGGGCCACAGAAAATTTAAATTCTTAACCAAATAAACATCTCTTCCTTAGCTCACACAGAAGTTGGAGTTCTAAAATATAGATATAATCCTTTACCCTGTATTCTGATTTGCCTTAGTTTAACCAAGTCCATTTCATTCATATTTTTTATTGAAGTCTGAGCTCTTTTTCAGTTTCTTTACCAGTTGCTTTGCAGAATAATGTTGACTTTCAGAGCAGCAGAACTCCAACTGAGTCTCAGGGGTCACACAGATACCTAAAATTCTAGGGAACTACCAGGTTATATACAAAGAGTACAGCATCTAAGAATTTAGAAATAATAGTTAAAATTCAAGAATAGATGTGACTGCTGTAAGTTTATAATCTAGGAATCTTTACAATAAGCCTTAATGAACATTCTATACTCCTTAATCATCAATTGCCCAATCCCTGCCCACTGTCTATCTCCTGATAAACTATGCCCTAGAATTCAATTCTCAGAGTTTGCTCGCTATAGTTAGTTTATATTACTGAGATCATACAGTATTTATCCTTTCATTTCTGGTCTGGCTTATTTTACTCAACATAATGTCCTAAAGGCTCATTCATCTAGTCGCATATTCACGACTTCATTTCTTTCCACAGCTGCACAATATTCCATTGTATGTATAAACCACTGTTTGCCATTCCATTCATTAACAATACACCCTTACTTCACCACCACACTTATTGGCATTTGTAACTAATACTGACATGAGCACCAGTATACAAATGTCTATTCCTCCTATGAAACCATTATACTGTCTTCCAGAGGGGCTGCACCATTCTACTTTCCTACCAGCAGTGAATAGGTATATCTCTCTCACCACATCTTCTCCAACACTTGTCTCTTTCTGTTTATTTTTTAAACAGTTTTATTCACACACCATACAATCCAACCTAAGTGTACAATCAATAACTTCTGATGTAATCACATAGTTATGCATTCACCATGATAATGTATATTTGAACATCTCCATTTCTTCAACAAAGTTAGAAGAGAGAGAAAAAAAGTAGAAACAACAAACGCCCCATACCAGTCCTTCATATCCCCCTCTTACTGACATTTAGCTCTGGTAAATTGCCTTTGATAGACTTAATGAGATAATATTAAAATGTACTGTAACTATAGACCCAGGTTTGGATTAATTGTATTTTTTCCATATACCATCACATTTTTAAGACCTTGCAATGGTGACATTCATTTGTATTCCTTATGTAAAAACTTTCTTATACTTGTACATTTAATTACCATCATTGCCCACTCTTGGTTTCACTAAGTTACACAATCTCAGTTTCTATCTTCTTTCTTTCTGGTGTCACACATGTACCCAGCCTTCCTCTTTCAACCAAACTTACACTCAGCTTTTTTCATTATACTTACAATATTGTGCTACCATCAAACAGTATTGTGCTATCCATTTCTGTATCTTGACAATCTTGTTAAACATTTTATACTCCTTTAGTACCAAATGCCCAATCTTTAATCTCTTCCTATATCCGGATATTCTGTGTTCTCCACTTTAACTCTCAGAGTTTGCTCATTATAGTTAGTTCATCTTAGTGAGACTGCAGCATTTGTCCTTTCATTTCTGGCCTAATTTGCCCAATATACTGTCTTCAAGTCTCATCCACATTATTGCATATGTCATGAAGTTATTCTGTCTAACAACTGTGTAATATTCCATCATATGTATATATATATCACAATTTGTGTATCCATTCATCAACTGAAGGACATTTAGGCTATTTCCACATATTGATAATCATGAATAATGCCACTATAAACTTCAGTGTGAAAATGCCTGTTTCTGTCCCTGTTTTCTGTTTTTCCAAGTATATACCTAGGAATGGGATTGCAGATCATATGGCAATTCTATACTTAGCTTCCTGAGGAACTATTAAATTGCCTTCCAGAACCGTTGCACCATTCTACATTCCCACCAATGGCAAATAAGTGTACCTCTTTCTCTGCATGCTGCCAAGCACATACAGTTTTCTGTTTTGTTGTTTTTTGTTTTTTGTTTTTTTAATAATAGCCACCCTAGTAGGTTTGAGATGACATCTCATTGTGGTTTTGACTTCCATTTCTCTAACAGCTAGTGAAGTAGAGCATCTTTTCATATGTTTTTGAACATTTGTATTTCCTCTTTGGAAAACTGTCTATCCATGTCTTCCACCCATTTTTTTTCAACTGTATTGTTTGTCTTTTTGTTGATAAGTTGTAGGATCTCTTGCACTATTCCAGATATTAAACCCTTATCTAATATGTGGTTTCCAAATATTGTCTTTCATTACATAGATAGCCCTTTTACTTTCCTGACAAAATCATCAGATATGTAAAAGTATTCAATTTTGAGGAGATCGTATTTATCTATTTTTCATTGCTTGGCTTTGTGTGTAAGGTCTAGGGAAGCACCTCAGACCACGAGATTTTTATGATATTTTCCTTCATTTTTTTCTAAAAGTTTTATCATCTTAGCTCTAATGTTTATGCATTTTTTTGAGTTTTTATTTTGCTTTTGTCTCTGTGTGTGTGTGTGTGTGTGTGTGTGTGTGTAAGGTGTGAGATAGGGGTCTTCTTTGATTCTTTTGCATATGTATATCTAGTTCTCCATGCACCATTGATTGAAGATGCTGTTCTGTTGCAGTTGAGTCAATTTGACTGCCTTATCAAAGATCAATTGTCTGTAAATGAGAGGGTCTATTTCTCAAGACTTGATTCAATTTCATTGCTCAATATACCTATCTCCATGCCAGTACTATGCTATTTTGACAAATGTACCTTTGTAATATGCTTTAACGTCAGGTAGTGTGAGACCTCCCACTACATTCCTCTACCTCAAGAAATTTTTAGCTATTTGGGACACACTGCCCTTTCAAATAAATTTGGTTATTTGTTTTTCTATTTCTGCAAAGTAAGTTGGTGGATTTTAATTGGTATTGCATTGAATCTATAAGTCAATTTGGGTAGAATTGACATCTTAACTATCTTTAGTCTTCCAATCCATGAACAGGGTCTGTCCTTCCATTTATTTAGTTTTTCATTGATTTTTTTAGCAATGTTTTGTAGTTTTCTCTATATATATCTTTTCTGTACTTGTTTAAATTTATTCCTATGTAATGCGGTTGTCATTGCAGATGGAATCATTTTCTTGATGTCCTCCTCAGATTGCTCATTACTAGTGTATAGCAACACTACTGATTTCTCATGTTGCTCATGTATCCTGCCACTTTGCTATACTCATTTACTAGCTCTAGTATATTTGCTGTAAGTTACTCAGGATTTTCTACATATAGGATCATGCCATCTGCAACCAGCAAAAATTTTACCTCATCTTTTCCAATTTGCATGCCTTTTATTTCTTTTACTTTCCTCATTGTTACAGCTAGAACTTTCAGCACAGTGTTGAGTAGCAGCGTGACAGTTGGCAACCTTGTCTTGTTCTTGATCTTAGAGGGAAACCTTTCAGTCTTTCCCCATTGAGTACGATGTTAGCTATGGATTTTTCTGATATTCCCTGTATTAGTTAAAGTTCTCTAGAAAAACAGAATGAACAGAGAACACTCGCAAATATAAAATTTATAAAGGTGTCTCACGTGACCGCAGGAATGAAGAGTCCAAAATCCGCAAGGCAGACTGTGAAGTCGATGACTCTGATGGAGGGTCTGGATGAACTCCACAGGAGAGGCTCACCAACTGAAGCAGAAATAGAATCTATCTCTTCTGAATCCTCCTTAAAAGGCTTCCTGTGATTTGATTAAGCATCACTCATTGCAGAAGATACTCCCCTTTGGCTGATTACAAATGGACTCAGCTGTGGATGCAGCTGATGTGATCATGATCTAATCCTATGAAATGTCCTCATCACAACAGACAGGCCAACACTTGCACAACCAGACAAACAGGTACCACAACTTGGCCAAGTTGACACATGAACCTGACCATGACAGTCCACCCATGTCAACTTCGCAGCTATATATATTACCTTAAACCATACCCAATTTTCAAATAAAAACAATAAAATACTCATTTTTATTTTACATAACAATACTCAACTGTCCTGCATATAACTGGAAACACATTAAGTCTCTCAAGAATAGGATGCAAATACTTGGGCAACATTCATTCTTAAAATTGATATCTTACACTTAAATAGTATAATGTGAACCAAAAAGCATTACAGTCCTCATTTCTGTAACTGATCACGTGGTCAAAGTTCATATTTATCACTACCTTCTTTCACTGCCCATACCACGTTCCCTTTACCCTTAGCAAGCACTTCAGCTGGCCATGGTTTTTTGACTGGTGGGGTGACCCAAACCTTCATTCCTGAAATTTCAGAGCCATTGGTAGTCTTGCCTGGATTGGGTTGTTGCAGTTTTCCATTGATTTTAATCACAGGGCATGGTAGTACTAAAAGACACCCTAGGGGATCTCCTATATTCCAAGAAAACTCTTCTTTACTTCCATTATGTAGCTGCAGTCCTACTTCTTTCTGATAGTCAGGGTCAATCACCCCAGACAATAATGTAATCCCCTTCTTGGCTTGTTGATCCAGTGGCATAAGTAGCCCAAAGTGACCAGGTGGCAGTCTTAGCTTCCAGTTCAGTGGAACCATTGTTGTTTCTCCTGGAGGAAATACTCCCCATTTTGGAAATAAAACCTGCAGACCAGCAGAGCTCAGGGTCACAGCGACAGGAAGCAAAAATTTTTCTACTGGACCACTAAGGGTAATAGCGAGTGGTACCACTCCAATTTCCACACCTTGGTTCCTGGACGTATGGAACCTGGCTATGGGAGAAACAGCACCATACAGTGGACACTGATTCAGAGCATATACAGCTTCCTGGAGAACATTACCCCAGACTTTTAAGGTATTGCCACCTAGTTGGCACTGTAATTGAGTTTTCAAAAGGCCATTCCACCGTTCTATCAATCCAGCTGCTTCTGGATGATGGGGAACATGGTAAGACCAGAGAATTCCATGAGCATGTGCTCATTCCCACACTTCATTTGTTGTGAAGCATGTTCCTTGATCAGAAGCAATGCTATGTGGAATACCATGACAATGGATAAGGCATTCTGTAAGCCCATGGATGGTAGTTTTGGCAGAAACATTGCATGCAGGGAAAGCAAACCCATATCCAGAGTATATGTCTATTTCAGTTAGAACAAATCGCTGCCCCTTTCATGATGGGAGTGGTCCAATGTAACCAACCAGCCAACATGTAGATGGCTGGTCACCTTGGGGAATGGTGCCATATCGGGGGCTGAGTGTGGGTCTCTGTGGCTGGCAGATTGGGCACTCAGCAGTGGCTGTAGCCAAGTCAGCCTTGGTGAGTAGAAGTCCATGTTGCTGAGTCTATGCATAACTTCCATTCTTCCAACCATGACCACTTTGTTCATGAGCCCACTGGGCAATGACAGGAGTTGCTGAGGAAAGAGGTTGACTGGTATCCACAGAATGGGTCATCTTATCCACTTGATTATTAAAACCTTCCTCTGCTGAAGTCACCCTTCAGTGCACATTCACATGGGACACAAATATGTTCATGTTTTTAGCCCACTCAGAAAGGTCTATCCACATTGTTCTTCCCCAGACCTCTTTGTCACTGATTTTCCAATTATGGTCTTTCCAAGTCTATGACCATCCAGCCAAACCATTAGCAACAGCCGATGAGTTAGTATACAAATTCACATCTTGCCAGTTTTCCTTCCAAGCAAAATGAACAACCAGGTGCACTGCTCAAAGTTCTGCCCACTAGAAGGATTTCCCTTCACAATTGTCATTCAAGGAGACCCAAGAAAGGGGTTGTAATGCTGCAGCTGTCCACTTTCGGGTGGTGCCTGCATATTGTGATGAACCATCTGTAAACGAGGCCAGAGTTTTCTCTTCCTCAGTCACTTCACTGAAGGAACTCCCTAAGAGGCCATAACTCTGGTCTGGGAAAGAAAAGGTAATGTGGCAGGAGTGGAGACTATGTTCATTTGGGCCACTTCTTCATGTAACTTCTCTGTGCCTTCAGGACCTGCTCTGGCTGTATTTCATATATACCATTTCCATTTTATAAGGGAGTGCTGCTGCACATGCCCAACTTTATGGCTTGGTGGGTCAGACAACACCCAGCTCATGATAGGCAACTCAGGTCTCATGGCAACTTGGTGGCCCATGGTTAAGCGTTCAGTCTCTACTAAGGTCCAGTAGCAGGCCAAAAGTTGTTTCTCAAAAAGAGAGTGGTTATCTGCAGCAGATGGTAAGGCTTTGCTCCAAAATCCTAAGGGTCTGCGTTGTGATTCTCTTGCAGGGGCCAACCAAAGGCCCCAGACAGCATCTCTATTTGCCACTGACACTTCCAGCACCATTGGATCTGCTGGATCATATGGCCCAAGTGGCAGAGCAGCTTGTACAGCAGCCTGGAACTGTTGCAGAGCCTCCTCTTGTTCAGGTCCCCACTCAAAATTAGAAACTCTTCTGGTCACTTGATAAAAGGGCCAGAGTAGCACACCCAAATGAGGAATATGTTGTCACCCAAATCCAAAAAGACCAACTAGGTGTTGTGCCTCTGTTTGGGTCATAGGAGGGGCCAGACGCACTAACTTATCCTTCACCTTAGAAGGGATATCTCGACATGCCCCACACCACTGGACACCTAGAAATTTCACTGAGGTGGAAGACCCCTGTATTTTTGTTGGATTTATCCCCCATCCTCTGACATGTAAATGCCTTACCAGTAAATCTAGAGTAGTTGCTACTTCTTGCTCAATAGGTCTGATCAACATGATATCATCAATATAATGGACCAGTGTGATGTCTTGTGGGAGGCAGAAATGATCAAGATCTCTGCAGACAAGATTATGATATAGGGCTGGAGAGTTGATAATACTCCTGAGGTAGGACAGTGAAAGTATATTGCTGTCCTTGCCATCTGAAAGCAAATTGTTTCTGGTGGTCCTTACTAATAGATATTGAGAAAAAAAGCATTTGCCAGATCAATAGCTGCATACCACATACCAGGGAATGTATTGATTTCCTCAAGCAATGATACCACATCTGGAACAGCAGCTGCAATTGGAGTTACCACCTGATTGAGCTTATAATAATCCACTGTCATCCTCGAAGACCCATCTGTTTTCTGCACAAGCCAAATAGGAGAGTTGAATGGGGATGTGGTGGTAATCACCACCCCTGCATCCTTCAAGCCGTTAAGAGTGGCAGTAATCTCTGCAATCCCTCCAGGAATCCGGTATTGCTTCTGATTTACTATTTTGCTTGGTAGGGGCAGTTCTAGAGGCTTCCACTTGGTCTTTCCCACCATAATAGCCTTCACTGCATGAGTTAGAGAGCCAATGTGGGGATTCTGCCAGTTGCTTATTATGTCTATACCAATTATACATTCTGGAACTGGGGAAATAACTACAGGATGGGTGCAGGGGCCCACTGGACCTGCTGTGAGATGGACCTGAGCTAAAACTCCATTGATCTCCTGGCCTCCATTAGCCCCCACTCTGACTGGTGGACCAGAGTGATATTCTGGGTCCCCTATAATTAATCTCACTTCTGAACCAGTGTCTAATAATCCCAAAAATATCTGATCATTTCCTTTTCCCCAATGCACAGTTACTCTGGTAAAAGGCCGTTGGCCTCCTTGGGGAAGGCTTGGAGGAAGATTAACAGTATAAATTTGTGGCAGTGTAACAGGGTTCTCCCCCAGAGGGACTTGGCTGCCCCTTCATTCAAGGGGCTCTGGGTCTGTAAACTGTCTAAAATCTGGAAACTGATTAAGGGGCCATGACTCTGTGTTTTTATAATTCAGGTTAGACTTCTGTTCACTTGACCTAGAACTCTTTGTTTATACAGCTCAAACAACAATTTAGTAGACTGACCTTCTATTGTATTTCTAGGAACCCCATGATTTACTAGCCAATGCCACAAATCTCTGTGTGTCATATAATTTTGAGTTTGCTGCCTATTATAATAGCCATGTCTACCCTGTCTTTGGTGATTAAGTGCTGCCACTTGCCTTCTGCCAACTCGGGGTCCCCTCATCCCCATTGTGTTTAAGGATTCCAGCTCTGTGACAGAAGTTCTTACAGTAATATCTGACTTACAGAGAAGTGCAACCACAGAGCTCTTTAGGGATGATAGTGGTAGTCTCACAAATTTATTTCTCACTGTTCTGGTAAAAGGTGCATCCTCCGGACATTCCTGGAGTGTAAGAGCAGATTTTGCATGAAAAATTCACTCTAACATTCCAAACTCTCTAAGCCTCTGGATCCCCTCATCTACATTATAGATGTAGATAGATTATGAAGTTCAGGATTTCTCTTAAGTGGAAGGGCACATAGTGAGCACAAGGCAGTTCTGGCATTTCAACCTCAGGTAATGTTGGCCATGTTTTGATCCATTTTTCAACCAACCATCCAAACAAACTGTTAATACCTTTTCTAACCCCTTGAACTATAACATTGAATGCAGAATCTCTGCTTAGTGGGCCCATATCAATAAATTCAGCCTGATCCAGCCTTATATTCCTCCCACCATTATCCCACACCATTAAAATCCATTGCCACACATATTCCCCTCATTTCTCTCTACATAAATTGGAAAACTCACACAGTTCTTTTGGAGTATAATGCACCTCCTCATGTGTGGTATTTTGTACCTCACCTTTAGAGGTTTGTTGGGACTTTTGTCTAGTTATATGTCTGGAAGAAATAAGGGGTGGTGGGGGTGGGTCATGAAAAGAATTAGAAATATCTTCCAAGCCATTTGATTCAGGGCCTTTGTTTGCAGTTTCATCTGGTGAAACAGGATTAATCACTCTAGGGCTAATCTCTTCAAGAGGAGGTTGGGTGGTCAACTCCTCAAGGCAGGCTGCAGGTTGGGCGGTTATGCCTTCAGGGCAGACTATTACAGGGTTATCTAGAGAGACTCAGCATGACCTAGGGTTTCAACCTCACCCCCAACATCATTATCAATCCATATGTTACCATCCCATTTTTCAGGGTCCCACTCCTTTCCAACCAATGCCCTCACTTTAATGGCAGACATCATGCAAGATTGAGATTTCAGTTTATGTTGGAAAGTTGCTAATCTAACAATAAAATTCTGAGTCTGATTTTCAGAGATCTCAAGTCTACAGCTACAGGAAATAAAATTTTCCTTCAGGATACTCACAGAAACATCTACATCTGTCAGATGACACTTAAGCTTCTCGTTTGAAGACTTAAGTCCATCCCTTTCACTCCTTAATGTAGCCAGTGTATCTAAAAACAACCAGCCAACATCTCTATACCTCTTATTTCTACAAAACTCTGTAAAGGCGTCAAAAACATTATCCTTCAGAGCCTGGCTTTGAACAAGCGAAACATTAGGAGAATTGAATAGTGATATTTTGACTATCTCTTTTGCCAACTCACTCCATGGATTGGGAGTGTCATTCTGATCATGGGAATCAGAGTCCCTTGTCTTTGAGTCCAATCAGAGTAGAAAACCATTCATGAAAAACCATTTTTAAGATTCTGTTTCTTAAGAACCACTCCTGGTACCAAGATGTATTTGTTAGGGTTCTCTAGAGAAACAGAATGAACAGAGAACACTTGAAAATATAAAATTTATAAAGGTGTCTCATGTGACTACAGGAATGCAGAGTCCAAAATCCACAGAGCAGACTATGAAGCCGGTGGAGGGTCTGGATGAACTCCACAGGAGAGGTTCACCAGCCAAAGCAGGAATAGAATCTGTCTCTTCTGAATCCTCCTTAAAAGACTTCCTGTGATTAGCTTAAGCATCACTCATTGCAGAAGACACTCCCCTTTGGCTAATTACAAATGGGCTCAGCTGTGGATGCCGTAGATATGATCATGATCTAATTCTATGAAATGTCCTCATTGCAACAGACAGGCCAGCACACTTGCCCAACCAGACAAACAGGTACCACAACATGGCCAAGTTGACACATGAATCTGACCGTGACATTCCCTTTATCATGTTGAAGTAGTTTTCTTCTATTACTATCCTTTGATGCGTTTTCATCAAGAAACGGTGTTGAATTTTGTAAAATGTCTTTTCTGTACCAATTGAAATGGTAATGTGGCTTTTCCCCTTTGCTTTGTTGATGTGGTGCATTACATTAATTGATTTTCTTGTGTTGAATCCTTTACATACCTGGAATAAAAGTCACTTGGTCATCCTATATAATGCTCTTAATGTGCTGCTGGATTTTATTTTAAGTATTTGTGGAGGATTTTTGCATTTATATTCATTAAGGATATTGTTCTGTATTTTTCTTTTCTTGTAATTTGTTTGTCTGGCTTTGGTATTAAGGTGATTCCAGCTTCATAGAATGATTTAGGTCATTTCCCCTCTGGTCTAGTTTGCTAGCTTCTGGAATGCAGTATACCAGAAATGGAATGACTTTTAAAAAGGGGAATTTAATACATTGCTAGCTTACAGTTCTAAGGCTGAGAAAATGTCCCAATTAAAACAAGTTTATAGAAATGTCCAATCTAAGGCATCCAGGGAAAGATACCTTGGTTCAAGAAGGCCGATGAAGTTCAGGGTTTCTCTTAAGTGGAAGGGCGCATGGTGAGCACAGTCAGAGTTTCTCTCTCATCTGGAAAGGCACTTGGTGAACACGGTCAGGGGTCCTCTCTCATCTGGAAGAACACATGACAAACACAGCATCATCTGCTAGCTTCTTCTGTTTTGGCTTCTGGTATCATGAAGCTCCCTGGGAGATGTTTTCCTTCTTCATCTCCAAAGGTCACTGGCTCATGGACTCTCTGCTTTGTAGTACTGCAGCATTCTCTGCTCTCTCAGAATTTCCTATTCTCCAAAATTTTTCCTCTTTCATAGGACTCCAGAAACTTATCAAGATCCACCCAAATGGGTGGAGACATGTCATCACCTAATCCAGCTTAACAACCACTCTTGATTAAATCACATCTCCAGGGAGATGATCTGATTACAGTTTCAAACATACAGTATTGAGTAGGGATTATGCTGCCTTTATGAAATGGGATTTAGGTTAAAACATGGCTTTTCTAGGGGACAGGCATCCTTTCAAACCAGCACATGCTCCTCTTCAAATTTTTGAAGAGTTTGAACAGAATTGATACTAATTCTTTCTTGAATGCTTGGCAGAAATCACATGTGAAGCCTTCTGGTCCTGGACTTTTCTTTGGGGGGAGGTTTTTGATGACTGATTCAATCTCTTTACTTGTGATTGTTTGTTGAAATCTTCTGCTTCTTCTTTAGTCAATGTTGGTCATTCATGCCTTTCTAGGAAGTTGTCTGTCTCATCTAAGTTGTTTAGTTTGTTAGCATATAGTTGCACATAGTATCATTTCATTATCTCCTTTATTTCTATGGGACATAACTATGTCCCCCCTCACTTTCCTGATTTTACTTGCTTGCATCCTCTCTCTTTTTTTGTCACCTTAGCTAAGGGTCCATTTATTTTATTGATTATATCAAAGAACTGACTTACAGTTTTGTTGATTCTCTCCATTGTTTTCATGTTCTCAATTTCATTAATTTTTGCTCTAATCCTCATTATTTCTTTCTTTCTGTTTGCTTGGGGGTTATTTTGCTGTTCTTTCTGTAGTTTTTCCATGTGGGCTATTAGGTCTTCTACTTTTTTCTTTCTTCTTTTTAATCCAATAAGTTTTGTCATGTTCTGTTTTCATTGTCATTTGCCTCAAGATATTTACTGACTCCTCTTGTAATTTCTTCCTTGATCTGCTAATTGTTTTAGAATGTGTCATTTAGTCTCCATAAATTTGTGAATTTTCCAGCCTTCTGTCTGTCATTAATTTCCAACTTATTCCATTATGATCCAATAAAATATTTTGTATAATTTCAATCTAATTAAATTTATTGAGACATACTTTGTGACTCAACATGTGGTCTATCCTGGAAAGTGATCCATGAGCACTTGAGACAAATGTGTACCCTGCTGTTCTGGCATGAAATGTTCTGTAAATGTCTGATAACTCTAGTTCATTTATCATACTATTCAAGATCTCTGTTTCCCCATTGATCTTCTGTCTAGATATCCTATCCTCTTTGGAGATGGCACAGTGAAGTCTCCAACTATTGGTGTAGGTGGGTCTACACCCTTCAGTGCCATCAGTGTTTGCCTCATGCATTTTGCAGCACTCTGGTTTGGTGTATAAATATTTATGATTGCTATTTCTTCTAGATGAATGGTCCCTTTTATGAATACATGGTGTCCTTCTTTGTCTCTTCTAATTGTTTTACATTTGAAGTCTAATTTGTCTGATATTAATATAACTATTCCCCTCTTTCCTATTTTCTGGTTGTTGTTTGCTTGAAATATCTTTTTCCAACCTTTCACTTTCAACCTATTTTTTCCTTTGGGTCTAATGTGATTGTATTAGTCAAAGTTCTGTGGAGAAACAAAATTAAGAGAAGATATCTGTAAATATGAGATTTTATAAATGTGTCTCACACAACTGTGGAGATGCATGTTTTTATATTTCATAGGGCAGACCAATAGCTGGCAGCTCCAATGAAGTTTGTTGATAAACTTCCAGAGAAGCTAACTGGCTGAAGAAGAAATTAAAGTCTTCAACTAATTGGATTAAGTTCAGCTGATTAGATTCTCTCATTGCAGAAGACACTCCCTTAGTTGATCATGGATGTAATCAGACACAAATGCATTTAACTGACTGATGACTTAAAAAAAGGGGGGGCCCTTCTGGTTAACCAGTCACAAAATGTGATTGTGGTAATGGTTAAGCCAGCATTTGCTTGATGAGATAACTGGGCACCATCACCTGGCCAAGTTGACAAATGAACTTGACCATCACGGTAATTCCCTGGTAGACAGCATATAGATGGATCCAGTTGTTTTATCCATTCTGCCAGTCTATATCTTGATTGGGGAGTTTAGTCCATTATCATTTAATGTGATTACTGTAAAGGCTGTGCTTCTTCCACCTTTTTTCCTTCAAATTTTACATATCATACCCTATTTTTCTCTCTCTCTTTTTTTTTTTTTTTTACTCTTTTTGCTCCCTTTATTGTCAATATTCATTTCTACATGCTTCTTCACACTTCTCTCTCTTGTCTTTTCCTATCTGGCTGTACCACTCCCTTGAGTATTTCTTATAGAACAAGTCTCTTCTTCACAAACTCTCACAGTGTCTGTTTATGTCTAAATATTTTAAACTCTCCCTCATTTTTGGAGGACAGTTTTGCCAGATATGGAATTCTTGGTTGGCTGTTTTTTCTCTTTCATTATCTTAAGTATATTATGTTTCTTGCCCCAGGGTTTCTGCTATGAAATAAGTACTTATTCCTATTTAGTTTCACTTATTCGTGATGGATCACTTTTCTCTTGCTGCTTTCAGAATTCTCTCTTTGTCTTTGACATTTGACAACCTATTTAGTGTCTTGGATAGGTTTACTCATATTTATCTTGTTTGGGGTATACTGCGCTCCTTGGACTTGTAATATTATGTCTTTCATAAGATTTGGGAAATTTGCAGTAATTATTTCCTCAATTATTCTTTCTTGCCCTTTCCCCCTCTCTTCTCCTGCTGAGGCACCCATAACACCTATAGCTGTGTGCTTCATTTTTTCATTCAGTTCCTTATGACCATGCTCATATTTTTCCATTCTTTTCCCTATGTGTTCTTTTGTGTATAGGATTTCAGGTGTCCTATCCTCTACTTAGCTAATCCTTTCTTCTGCCTATTCTAATCTGCTGTTGCATGTCTCCATTGTGTTTTTCATCTCTTCTATTTTGCCTTTCAGTCCCATAAGTTCTGCCATTTTTTCCCCAAACTTTTGAGTTCTTCCTTATGGTCATCCCATGTCTTCTTTACATGCTTCATCTCTTGCCACATTTTCCTTCAAGTTGTTGAATTGATTTAGAAGATTTGTTTGAACATCTCTAATTAGTTGTTTCAAATCCTGTGTCTCCTTTGAAGTGTTAGTTTTTTCCTCTGATTGGGTCATATATTCATACTTCCTTGTATAACTCATGATATTTTCCTGGTGTCTAAGCATCTGATTTTCTTGCTTAGTTTATTTTGGATGTTGTTTTCTGTCTTTCACCTAGGGTTTACTTGTTAATTGGATTTGTTATCTAATTGTGCTTTGACATTCATTTCAACTTATTCTAGATCTCTAGCATAGTTTCTGTTTACTTGATTAGAATTTTTCAGCTGTTATTTTTCTTACTCTTGCCCTGCCTATAGGGATTGCTCTTTTCATGTTTGTAGTTGTTTCACCCCTAGGAAAAAGCTATCTTTACTCTTCCTGCTCAGGGAGTGCTGATCTGTTCTTTCTTTCTCTTTCTTTCTTTCTTTCTTTCTTTCTTTCTCCCTCCCTCCCTCCCTCCCTCCCTCCCTCCCTCCCTCCCTCCCTCCCTCCCTCCCTCCCTCCCTTCTTCCTTCCTTCCTTCCTTCCTTTCTTTCTTTCTTTCTTTCTTTCTTTCTTTCTTTCTTTCTTTCTTTCTTTCTTTCTTTCTTTCTTTCTTTCTTTCTTTCTTTCTTTCTTTCTTTTTTTCTTCCCCTATGTGTTTATAACACTTCTCCTGTTACCTCTAGCAACTTTTACTGGGAAACTTGGCTCTCAGAGGAAATCTCCGCAAGTAGGACCAACCTCAGTCAGATTTTCTCAGGTAAGACAGGCCCAGGAGCAGGAAGAGGGCATGATCAGTATCAACATTCTCTGGGGATGACATCTAGCATGGTGAAAGTCTTTTCTGTAAAGCCTCTTAATTCTGTGCTTTTTCTGCTTGCCCAGCAGTTGACACTGCCAGGCCACTGCTCCCCAAAGGTGTTAAGTGGTACTATTACTGTGCCTTTAATTTTCTTCAGACCTTGTCCCTTCCAGGGCATGGATGAGATGGAGGTTGGACATGAAGTTGGGCTTAAAGTGTTTCTATTTTCCAGCTCCTAGGGTCTGAATTCTCTAAATAACAGCTGCCTGTGCTTGGCCTTGCCCCCACTCTTTGGGGGGGGCACTCTTCAGGCTCCTATTCTCTGCAGACTAGAAATGTTTCAGGTCTCTCAAGCAGTTTCCCTTTCCCCCCAGCAGGGAGTGGGAGCATGTTTGAGCAGGCCACTGAACTTTCTGTGGGTTGAAACTGCTGCTGATATCCCAGCCCATGAGGTCTACATTTTCTGAATGAGAGCCACTATTTGTGCTGGGCTCTCACTCCCCTTTTCTTAGGGAAAATAAACCCTTTAGGGAACTCTTTTCCCACCTGATTACTTACTTTGTCTCTCAGTTATTCCTTAATTCCATCCTTGCCTGAGGCAGAGGTGAAAACTGAGAATGTCTGCTGCTGTCTTTATTGGGCTGCTTTTAAAAAAGAAGAGTGAGAGTAAAAATATATATATTTACCAGAGCAGGTCCTCAGCACCTGGGGTTTCCCAATGAAGAGCAGGAGCTTGTACTCAGCTTTATGTGTCACTTTTCTTGAGGCACAGCCCTTTTCCAGTATTCTGAGCTCAGCCAACTCTAGAAACTCCTGTTTTTTGTTTTTTGGTTTTGTTTTGTTTTGTTTTTTTCTTGTCAGCCCAGTCTCCTCAGTGGGGGGTGGAGCTGATATAGATCTACTGGTTTCTTTCTTGTTAGCATTGTAGATTTGTCTGTGCCCAGAACTAGTATTCAGCAGTCTAAATTTCTTAATCAAAACCACAAATAGTGCTCAGTTGAGCTCTCCTTCCCTTGGTACTAATGTAGAGGGCTTCTGTTTTCCACTGGGAAAAGACCCAGGTCAGCCTGCCATGCCAGTGGGGGAAGGGCACCAGCCTCCACAGTGTGAATGATTTTCCTTACAGTCTGTGCTGTGATTTATCAGTTTTGTTCCTTCTATTCATTCTAATTGAGTGTGTGGTGTGTGTATGGTCATGGAAGTCCTCTCAATAGTTGTTCAGAGACTTTCTGGTTATTTACTAACTGCCCTAGAGGATGAAGTAAATCCCACATCTCCATACACTGCCATCTTGTCTTGCTTCCCTGCACATAAAGTTTACTATAGGTTACAGTTCAATATGATCCATTACATTATGATATCAGTAACTCTCATTTTAAAAGATCATTACTAATCCAACTGAGTTTTAATATTGTATTTTATTAGTTTAGCAAGTCTTTTTCTGAGGTGTGCACTGTTGCTATATTTAATATGCATCTCTACTTTAATATCTGTGTTCAAGTACCTCCTATGAAAACTACTAATTCTGGTGGTTGGTCTGATGTTAAAAATTTTGTTTTCCTTTATTCATTTTGTATATTTCTATGATACTAAGTCGTGTTAACAGCTGTTTAAAAATGCATAACGTGCCTCTGAGTGACACTTTCATTTGTGCTTTTTATCACAAATTAAGAGTATTTTATTATTATTTTTTGAAGAGCTTGCAAAACCAGTAAAACAAATCATATCAGTCTCTTTAATTATTTAGAGTTCTCATCAAAATTGCATGTCAAATACATAAATAAATATGATTAAAATATTTAAATAAAAAGCTTTGTTTTAGAAGAGAGAGGGGTAAATATAAATAAATTGCATTCGGCTACAACTTGATAAAACACTATGGTATCTAGCATACCTAATGCCATTCATTTTAGTATATCTTCCACAATTAAAAGTTAAAGAACAATAAATACCACTTAGAATGAAAACAGTGAATTTCTACCAGTTTGAGGAATACAAAATTCTTGAAGTAATAGCTATAACTGGGAACTATTCAAAGGAACATTTTCTTTATAAAAACACTGGTTGATATCTAATTCTTGATTTGATTAAGGAATACTGTACTGAAACACAATGATTAGGTAGACTACAAATATTTTCCTATAATAAATAAAATTACTTTCTAAAAAAGATTTTTGTTTTTCTAGCTTTCCTTTCAAATTCTCCAAAATTTTTCTGTTGAATGAGATTATTACCATTCAGGAAATTGCTGTTTAATTGGTTTAGTAGTCATAGTTCTTAAAATTGGAGATAGTAAATTACCACCAAAAAGCTTCTATTCAAGTTAAAATTATGTCAATATTGCCAAAATTCTGGGTAAGGATGATAATTGCCTCAGTTTCTTCCAGACAGTCTGGAATGAATTAAAGGTTACTGGCATACCTTTTGAATAGAGCTGCCAATGTCATTGAAAAAAAATTATCCTACATGTCTGTGGCCTTTCTGGTTCTTGCTTCCAAATTACAAAGCTACTTCTTAAACTCTGTTAAAATTGTAAAGCATGTTTTTCATTCTTTACTATCAATTAATGTTACAGCTAGAATAGCCACTACAGGTCAACAAGTTCAATTCACTTAACATATAAGGAAATTGACATCCCAAATGACTGGATAGCTTGCCGATGATAGCAGAGTTTGGTTGGACAGGACAGGGACAAGATGAAGCATCACCAGGGAAGGGGACAGGATGCCGATCAATGTGAGTGGAAAAGAACCTGGGAGGGAGATTTTGGTAAGATCCAAACTTGCAAGTAATGCACTGCAATTTTACAGCATCTCACAGCACTGTGGCAAAGGTTGGGTCAGGGGAAGGTTTTACCTATTTCAATTAGAGAATTCTTGCTTTTTCCTAAGGTAGTGAAGTGTTTTCATCAGTTTGCAGTGGTTGTTATCACTTCTCCATACTCCTCTGTTTTGACTATTTCTGTTCTCTAACTCTCTGGAACTACTATAACTCATTGTCAGCAAATCTCTGAAACTTCAGCTATAAGATTCAAGCCAATTTCACAGATGTTAAACTGTAAAATATATAAGGCAAGGGCAATGGTACTGTGGTATGGATTGTTACTATATGAAAAAATTGCTTATGGAAATCCATAAACAAGTAAATCTTACTTTGGTTTTCATTTGTTTTTTTAAATCTATCAACCATAATCCTCCCCTTATAATTTCAAACCTTTTATTATTGTCCCAAATTCTGAGAATATTTTTCAAGGCTTTCTTCTAATCATCAAATTTAATATAATATTTAATCTATTCTTACAACAGACTAGATTTTATATGAAACATATCTTTGAGGATTTAATATCTATTCATTTTTAATTTCCAAATACTTGAGTTCTCTTCTTATTTGAAACATTCTAGTCTTAGTTTATGTTCTCTAAATGCCAGAGGACATTTAATTAACATAAAATGTCTAATTATTAAACAGAATATTTTCAAGCTTTCTTATTTAAAGGTATTTGATTTCAGTGTTCAGCAATGGCAATTCTGTTGAACTACAGGGTGTGTTTGAACTCACTTTAGCTCATTTAATATTATTAGCCATTGGCTCTGTCAGTAATTGAAGTCGCATTTCAGTTTCAACAATTTCAGTTAAGATGGGTTAAAATAAAATATAAAGGAAATATAAAAATAAAAATACAATAAAAAAGATCTTAATTTATTTTAATTCTATTTTGAAGCTTTGAGATTCAATGTGAAGGCCTTCAGAGATGGAATAGAGTTAGGTAAATGTACCATTCTGGCACCTGAGTGGAAGCTTAGAACTCATCTCTTCAACCCCATGCTACTGCTCCAAACTCCAACCTTCTGTTCCCAGTTCACTCTGAATTGGAAGATTTTATTGCAGTTCTAGGGAACTTGGTATAGGTGAATCCAGGAATCTCTTTCTCCACTCCCTTGGGGGTGGGGGGAGCTCACTTCCACATGAAATTCTCTCAACTGTGCTATTGAGAGATGTGTACTATTTCCTAGCAATATGCTTGGAAGTGACATATAGATGAGTGGTTCAGATGTTTCTATTTTCTAGCTGCTAGAGAATGTCCCACAACTTAGCACATTGGCTGGTAAAATAGTGGGATATAAGATATCTATGTGCCAGGATACCATTTTGATCCTTGAATTCAAATTCCAGTCTATACTTTCTAAAATATAAATGTAATTGTATAATTTTCCCAGTCAAGATAAAGTGCAAGCTCCTAAGATTTCACACTCCTTATAGCATGGGCTCTTTCTTTTCAATGTTATCTCCCAGAATATTACAATCACATGTTAAACTCTAATTTATACTGGTTGTTGTATTTCTCCAATCCTACTATGCTCTTTCATGTACCCATTTTTTCCCTATTCTGCCTGAAACATGGTTTTGCATTTTGGCCTAAGGCATATACTCCTAGCCATCCTTTAGACTCTGCTCAAATATCTACTCTCTGAACATTTCCTGACCCATTCTACCAGATCTGTACACCCATAACAGCATAATTTATTTAACAGTTCTCTATTTATTTATGTATATTTGCTCTGACTCAATTTTCTACCCTATATAGAAAGTGATAGGCCTATGATATGGAGTTGAAAATTCTAAAACTTTCTTTATCCTAATTGCTCCAAGGTCTCTCTTAAGGACTGCTGCTCTTTAACACTCTGGAGCTGCTATTTGTCAATTTCACCGAAACTAGGCTATTAAGTGTAACAGTCAACACAATTTCAAGAATTTTACAACGTAAAATAAATAAGGTAACTTTGTGGTTCCTATATTTTTCATGTTTTTGTATTATTTGATCCCTTAACTGTTTGATATTCCACTCTTCTCTCTCTGGTTTCCTGGAATTTTTATGGGGTTTTAGATTTTTTTTCAACTTGCTTCTCTTGTTGATTTTTACCCATCAGGCTTTCTAGCAATTACAGTCAACATTTCAAAGAGCTTAGCAAAATTACAACATATTCCTACTCACATTGACAGAGTTGTATAGCATCATTCTTCTAACACAGCTTACATTTCTGGAAATGTAAGAGGTGCAGTGCTCTTATCTCTAACAATCATCACTTTGCTGATGTACCACATTTCATGCGACTGTGCCAGGATACGTTGATCTAAATTCAGCTCACATAGTTTCTGAGGTAATTTTCGAACACCTTTCTTTACATACTTTGCATCCAATTACTAAGTTAAAGAAAAGAGATATCAGAGAGGAATCTATATTAGTAGGTCCAAATGACAAGCTCCTGCAAAGCCTGGGCCTGTTAGAAACAACAGCGAAACAGTTAAGCTAACAATGCAGTTCATCGTCGATTGGGAGGACTGATAGCTTAGCATCAGAACATGAAGTTTCAAGGCTCCCTACCTACCTCCAGATTCACCTGTGGTTCCTGTTTCACCTACCTGAAGTTTTACTCATGTGTTTGTTTATTCACACTGACAAGTTTCTCAAATAATTTAAGGTAGTCTATAATGATAAAATACATTAAAAGAAGGAACAAGCAATAAAGGGAAGGCACATTGATCATAAAGTCATACAAATGTTACAGGTAGCCACAAATACAGCACTAAGATTTATAAGCAAGCAAAGAGAAAAATAATTATAGCTCAGTTCAGTGAGTTCAGCTCTTCTTCATCTGAGGACTGGAAAGAAATCTCTCTCAAAGGCTCTCAAGAAAAAGATACCGCATAGGAAATGAATACTCTCTTTACATGAAACACCACAGAACTTCCATAGAGCCATCTACTGTGTTCATAAATATAAGCCCTTGGTATCAAAGTAAAGTATTAGCCAATAAAATGCCATTCCAAAGAAAGGTGGAAATTTGATAAGATTCAGCTATGCTATCAGGAATACCACAGCCCATACAATGTATTTGAATCTTACCAGACTCTGTGCCTCTGATTTCACTGTTGTTTCTGATTATAAATCTACTTGTTGAGTATGTGTACATCCTTCAAAGCATAGTTCAAATATAACCTTCAAGCATTATAATATAATGGATAAGAGTATAGGATTTGAAATTAGAATGAACAAAGTTGGAATCCTGAGTCCTTCATATACAAGCTGAGTAATCTAAGGCAGGTTATTTAACCTCTCCAGATCTCTGCATCCATGCCTGTAAAATGGAAATAAAACCCTATCTCATAAATCTCCCAAAAGCTTTAAACATGACAATGGTATAAGTATTCAACACATGATAGCTTGAGCTGACCAAAAGAAGTGTAATGCCATTCAACTTTCATACTCACACCAAAGTACACCACAAGTGTAAAGAACAGGAGATATGCAGCCAAAGGTTAAGGGTTTTTTCTTGTCACCTATGTAAAACATTGAGATTTTAAGATGACCTCCCAAAATTCCTGTCTCCTGGTGTACAATTCCTATGTAAACTCCACCCTTGAATGTGAGTGGGATTGTGAATATGGTGAGATATCATTCCTATGATAATATTGCAATTAAGATTCCCCATTAGTTGATTTTCAGCTAATTCAAAGGGAGATTTATCCTAAGGGCCTGACTTAATTATGAACCCTTAAAAAAGTCAAAGAAATTTGAAGTGAGTGTTCTCTGCCGACTTTGAAGAAGTAAAGCATCATGGTGTGAGAGAGCCACATGACTAAGGCCTGAGATTGACATCTAGTATCCAAGAGCAATTTCTGCTGTTGGCCAGAAAGAAAACAGGGACCTCAATCCTACAATCACAAGGAACTGAATTCTTCCAGCAACCAGGGAACTTGGAAGATAACCCCAAACCTCAGATGAGATTTCACCTCTAGCTAATAACATAAGTTTAGCCCAGTGAGACCCTGAGCAGAGGAACCTCCTACCACATGCTTGGTTCTCCTGGCCCATGGAAACTATGACATAACAAATATATGTTGTCTTAAGGTGCAAAGTTTGTGCTAATAACAATAGAAAACTAATAAAGAAATTGCAGTTAATCTTTATGAGCTCCAATTGTCATATTTGTAAAAGGGAGAAAATGGCATTTATTTTGCACAAGCACCATGAGAGCCAATTATGATAAAAAATGTACACACATTTTGTAAACACCAAATACTATAAAATCTGAGATGTTATTATTGCCCTTACTAACATTGTGGCAGCCGAAGGAGAGTTTCTATCCAACATTTCTTTGGATCTCAGTTAAAAAGTCTTATGAAATTAGTCACGATAAGAAAAGTCAGAATAGTGGTTACCTTCTCAGATATGGAGAATAGATGCAGATTAGAAAGAGGCACCAAGAAAATGTATGGAGTTTAGAAATACTCTATATCTTGACCTGGTTAGAATATATGTAAAATCATCAAGCTATTCACATAAGAATGGTGTGCTTCATGGACACTACTCATGCTGTTGAATTAATCAACAATAAGATATCTTTTTGAATGAAATATACGATTTTTGTTACAGCTATTTTTCCAGACAAATTCAAGAAAATTTGACAGAACAATGCAATGGGCACAACTAGGCTTTCCAGAGTGAAATCTCCATCAGCACTTACACTATATTTCAAAAATGATAAGATGAACACCACAATAGCCAGTCCTTGGGAAGAGTCTCAGGACATAAGCATTTCAGAACACTTTTCAGGTAAGAGGGTTCAAAACAGCCCTTTCTAAAAACAAATAAATGAACAAACAAGTAGAAATCATAGGAATAACTCAGTTGGTCCTACACTGTGACCTGGATATTTCTATACATCAGTGCATCCATAACTCACTAACTGACCATTTAGAGAGTCACTAGCAATTTATCAATAATATTAGCAATTTAAAGAAGTGAAATAATGTATTAAAAATGGTCTTTATAAATTATTTTAATTTTGAAAAGAAAAGTAAAAGGCATTGAGTTCATGGAGCCACAGAGAAAATGTTAAAAATAGCAAAGGGGCATGTGCTTATTGGACTCATTCTTGAAACAACATTGAACTCTCATTGGTAGTGTCAGTGGGTTACTTAAGAAATCTCTTAGGGATGGCACATGTTCAATTCAAATTGACATTACTTGAGACATGGTTATAACAAATGCTTGTTCATCAATACTCACCCAACTGATTGACCTAAGTTAAAATTAGAAAATGCCACCTGCTTCAAGGACTGAATGCCTGCAAAATCATTGCATGGAAGAGTGAGAGGCAACCATTTGAGGAATATCAGAAGGTAAATAGCATTCAGTGTCAGAATATTGCAATGGTCTATTCACTTCAGTGAGTCTAAATAATGTTTTAGAAAGTGTGTAGTGGACTCTTTCCTTGACATCCATCACAGGAAACTAGGAAAGTCCTCTTATTATCCTTAACTTTCAAACTCCGAGCTGGAAGGGGCTTCAGAGATCTCTGAATCAGAAGTTCTCAACTGAAGAACAAAAAAATACAGCCCAGATAGGTTAAGCTACTGGGAAAAGAGAAGATTAAGAAAGGACTTATGTTAAGATGAGAATGATGGTTATGGTAAGGAAAATATATCAATGCTGTATTTTTTTTATTTTTAGAATTATAAAATAACTGTATTTTACAGAAAAATCTTATAAAAGTTTTTTTTTAATTTTTCACTTCTCGTTTGAGGTAACAGAACTTAAATGTACTAAGGTAACAGAACTTAGACGTACTTAAATGTTAAATATGTTCAGGTCATTGAGAAATCTCTGTTCTGTGAAATGCAAAGTGATAGAAACTAAAGGCATTGTCATTACACAACATGTACTCAAAAGAATGGGAAAAACAAAAAACAGGTAGAGTCTGACTGGGTTCAAGCCAATGAGAACTGTTCCTGCCCCACTCTCAGGTCCCCTAAAAACAGATATCCTTCCTTATGTCAATGAGAAAAAATTCTACATAAATGTAGGTAGTAGTACTAGGAGGTTGAGTGATTGCAATTAGGGAGCCTCATTTGGAAAGGTCTGTAGAGCAACTTAATAAATGTTGGTGTTTCGGACAAAGCATTAGATAATGGTAGGGAAAAAAAATTGTACAAAAGACATTTAACCAATTCTGAGTGTGAAATCAGTCCTTAATACTGCAAATATCCATTATTTCCTTTTCTGGTTTGGACACAGTCAATGTCAGCATCTCCTGCATTCACAAATCCATGTGGCCTGCCTAGATTGACTTGTTGGCATGGTTACCAGAATGAAATTTGATCTGGGATGCTGCTGATTTCAATGAACTGGTAACTAGGTAAACAGGCTAAGGGTTGGAGCAATTTAGACACTTGCAGCTTAGATTGCTCTCCCTGCCACTTAGATTATGCCCAGGAGAGTCAAGAATGAGGTGTCTACAAAAGCAATTTGCCCAAGACTAGCTAGTGGGAGCAGTCCTCTTTCTATCCCATCAAATAGTCACCCGTGAATGTACCTGCCAAATTTACTTCAATAAATAGTATATAGGGCGGGCCGCGGTGGCTCAGCGGGCAAGAGTGCTTGCCTGCCATGCCGGAGGACCCCGGTTCGATTCCCGGCCCCAGCCCATGTAAAAAACAAACAAACAAACAAAATATAATAATAAAAATAAGAAAAATGTTTAAAGATGTTTCCCTTTCTTCCTCCCTTCCTTCCTTCCATCCTTCCTTCCTTCTCTGTCTGTCTTTCTTTAAAAAAAAAAAAAAAAAAAAAAAAAAAAAATAGTATATAAATTGAAAATATATGCGCTTACCAATATAATCAGAAGCTAGAGCCAGATGAAGTACAACTTCTTTATGAGCAGATTTTGTCTTTGCAAAATCCTCTTTCCCACTCCACTTCTTGACAACCCTATCTATGTAATATTCCTCTTTATTTTCCATATACCACCCATTCCCAAAAAGAATGAAAGCTACAAGAGAACAGCAATTCCCCTAATAAGCATATTACTCTTGGCCCTAGAGTCCTCAAGCAAGTTCTCTAGTTGGCACTGTCCAGCCTGATACAAAAATCTATACCCTTTGTCTCAGAATCCTTTCACTTCTCAGCAAAACTTATTAGCCCTCTGTCATATTCCCATCCATGAGGCATGCTCTTTGATAAACATCAGCTAATAATCTGGAATTAATTGTGTTTCATGCTTTGCTCCATTTTGAGCCTGAAAAATTTCAAAGCAATCTAGTTCAAGCTCTTCATTTATATAAATGAGGAAATTTTAGTCCATAGAATTTTAATGTTTATCTGACGTCCTAAGTATAGTAAGATGCAGGACTACAACTCAGGATTCTGGATGAATAATCTAATGTTTTCCTACCTTATTATAGCATATCAAATCATACCACTTAGGTTATCTCTTTAAAGAATCAGATTAAAAGCACAGACCATCTTGACATGACATCAATTAACATAATTTTAAAAGATCCTGAAATGAAAGTAAAATTAATTTACAAGGATATTAGGACATTAATGTAAAAGGGACGCTGCTGTGAGACTAGAAAATATAATAAAAACCTACAGCAATGCTTGACACTCCAGGCACTCTAAATATTGCCAAAAAATATTAGATTTCACACGATATTGAAAATCATTTCAAGTTTGTCACAAGATCTTTATCAACTATAAAGTTCAGATTGTATTTGAGGAAACTAGAATTTTCAAAGAATACACTAAAATCTAGTTCCCTTCTTTACAAAGTTACCAAACAGAAAAAAATTATGTTTTCCAACAAAAATAGGAAGAACTCATTTGACATATTCCACCAGATACACTGATTGATAGAAGTTCTTCCTTCTTTCTTGATATCTCTAAATAACATGAATAGTGATAGTGGAAAAATGTTCAATTTCATTACTAAAAAATATTTTCTAAATGTTAATTGACAGTAAAGAAAAATGACAGAATAAAACTATATTATAAGAGAAGTGAACAAAAATTTTGTGAATATAAAAACTATTAGATAAACAAAATTACATTCACATGCAAACCCATCAATTTTCACCCTAATCTATAAACTATAACTGTTACCACTTCATTGTCTCTGCTAAGGCCAGTTACCAAAAATTAAATTTCCTATCTCTTTGGCCATCTCTTGACCAAAGAGTAAATAGGTCCTATTTGTTCTATATCTTCAATGTTGTATGAATACACTTTCTCATTTCCCTTTCCACTAATCATGAAGCACAATTAATTGTGTACCCATGTCCCCCCTATTATTTATTTATATTTAATATAACACATCTTCCCATACACTGGAAAAAGGGAGTGTTAGTCACAAGGTTTTCATAATCACACAGTCAGACGTTAAAAGCTAAGTAGTTATAGGGTGGTGCAACAGTGGCTCACTGGCAGAATTCTCGCCTACTATGCTGGAAACTCAGGTTCAATTCCCAGTGCCTGCCCATGAAAAAAATAAAGCTAATGTAGTTATACAGTTATCAAGAGTCAAGGCTACTGAATTACAGTTCAACAGTTTCAGGTATTTCCTTCTAGCTATTCTAATACACTAGAAACTAAAAAGGAATATCTACATAATACATTAGAATAACATTCAGAATGATCCCTCTACTCTTTTTGAAATCTCTTAGCCACTGAAACTATTTTGTTTCATTTCTTCTCCCACTGTGGCCAAGAAGTTTTCCTCAATCCCACAATGGCAGGGCAAGGCTTATCCAGGGAGTCATGTCCCACATTGCCAGGGAGATTTACACCCCTGGGAGTCATGTTCCATCTAGAGAAAGGACAGTGAATTTATTTGCATAGTTGCCTTAGAGAGAAAAGCCACATCTAAACAATAAAAGATGTTCTCTTGGGGTGACTCAGGCATAATTTTAAGTTTGCTTAGCTTCTCCTTTGCAAGAATAAGTTTTATAAGGGCAAGCTTCAAGATTGAGAGCTTGGCTTTTAAACTGAGAGCTCCTAATGCTTCAGAGAATATCAGGAATTCCCCAGGTGGGGATTTTTAATAGTTCTACATTTTTTTCTCCAGAACCTCAAGGGGACTTTGCAAATACCTTTTTGTTTTCTGCCCAAAATACTCTGGGAGGTAGTAGGGTATTACATTAACCTGTA
This sequence comes from Tamandua tetradactyla, assembly GCF_023851605.1. Lineage (NCBI taxonomy): Eukaryota > Metazoa > Chordata > Mammalia > Pilosa > Myrmecophagidae > Tamandua > Tamandua tetradactyla. The sequence continues at coordinate 127,080,799 of NC_135327.1, read as the reverse complement.
CAGAATAACAAGATATCATTCCCCATTCTAGGTTCCAAATAATTAGGTTGTTTAAATAAACTGACTAGACAGGTTAAGTTAGATAGTGCGCTACAGAAAATAAAAGTTTTGCACTGAATGAACATCTTTTTCTTTGGTATCAAACAGAAGTTGGAGTTTTAAGATGCATACGACATCATTCTTTACCCTGTATTCTGATTTACCTTAGTCCTAACCAAGTCCATTTCATTCATATCTCTAATTGATGTCCAATTTCTTTTTCAGTTTCTTTAACAGTGGCTGTATGGAGTAATGCTGATTTTCAAAGCTGCAGAAGTCTAGTTCTGACTCTCATGTGTCACACACATACCAAAAATTCCAGAAAACTACCAGGTTATACACAAAGAGCTCAGCATATCATAATTCAGAAATAACAGCTAAAATTAAGGAATAGATGTGACTACTGTGAGAGCTTACAATCTAGGAATCTTTACAATAAGCCTTATTGCCTTATTGAATATTCCGTACTTCTTAGTCATCAATTGACCAATCTCTGCCCATGTTTCATCCCCTGATAGCCTATGCTCTTGAATTCAATTCTTGAATTTGTTTGTTATATTTAGTCCATGTTAGTGAAGTCTTACAAAATTTGACCTTTCATTTTTGGCTTATTGCACTCAACATAATGGCCTCAAAGTTCATTTACCCAGTTGCATGCCTCACAACTTCATTCCTTTTTACAGCCACTCAATATTCCATTATATATGTACACAAACCACAGTTAGCCCTTCTGTTCAACAATCAACATACCCTTGGGCCACATCCATCTATTTCAGATAGTGACTAATTCTACCATAAGCACCAGTGTGCAAAGGTCCATTCATGTCCCTCCTTTCAATTCTTCCAGGCATATACCTAATAATGGGTGTTCTAGTTTCCTAGCTGCCAGAATGCAACATATCAAAAATGAAATGGCTTTTAAAAAGGGGAATTTAATAAATTTCTAGTTTGCAGTTCTAAGGCTGAGAAAATGTCCCAACTAAAACAAGTCCATAAAAATGTCCAATCTAAGGCACCCAGGGAAAGATACCTTGGTTCAAGAGGGCCAATGAAGTTCAGGGTTTCTCTCTTAAGTGAGAAGATACATGGAAAACATAATCAGGGTTTGTCTCTCATCTGGAAAGGCACATGGTGAACATCTACTAGCTTTCTCTTCCGGCTTCCTGTTTCATGAAGCTCCTTTGGAGGTGTTTTCCTTCTTCATTTCCAAAGATCGCCGACTGGTGGACTCTCTGCTTCTCATGGCTATGCCCTTCTGTGGCATTCTGCCATCCCTCTCTGCTCTCTCTGAATCTCTTGCTTTCTTCAAAATGTGTTCCCTTTTACAGGATTCCTGTAAGCTAATCAAGACCTATTCTCCACCTAATCCATTCTAGCATCCAATCTTGAGTGAGTGTTCTAGTTTGCTAGCTGCCGGAATGCAATATACCAGAAATGGAATGGCTTTTAAAAAGGGGAATTTAATGAGTTGCTAGTTTACAGTTCTAAGGCCAAGAAAATGTCCCAATTACAACAAGTATATAGAAATGTCCAGTCACAGGCATCCAGGGAAAGATACTTTGATTCAAGAAGACCGATGAAGTTCAGGGTTTCTCTCTCAAGTGAGAAGGCATGTGGCAAATACAGTCAGGGCTTCTCTCTCAGCTGGAAGGGCACATGGTGAACACGGCATCGTCATCTGCTAGTTTTCTCTCCTGGCTTCTGGTTTCATGAAGCTCCCCAGGAGGCATTTTCCTTCTTCATCTCCAAAGGTTGCTGGCTCGTGGACTCTTTGCATCTCATGGCTACATCGTTCTGCTCTCTCTGAATCTCTCATTCTCCAAAATGTTTCCTCTTTTATAGGACTTCAGAAACTAATCAAGACCCACTCAAATGGGTGGAGACATGTCATCCCCTAATCCAGTTTAACAACCACTCTTGACTAAATCACATCATCCAGGGAGATGATCTCATCACAGTTTCAAACATACAGTATTGAATAGATTATTCTACCTTTATGAAATGGGATTTATATTAAAACATGGCTTTTCTTAGGGGGCATACTTCCTTTCAAATCAGCACAGTGAATCATATCTCCATGGAGATGATCTAATTAAAGTTTCCAACATACAGTACTGAATAGGGATCAGAAGAAGTGTTTCCTTTACAAAATGGGATTAGGATTAAAACATGGCTTTTCTAGGGTACAAACATCCTTTCAAACCAACACAATGAGGTTGCAGGATCCTATGGAAACCCTGCAGTTTGGTGGTTCCAAAAGAGGCTAAGTGCCCTCTAGAGGGGCTGCACAAAGCTACTGTTCTAACAACGGTAAATAGGTATATCTCTCTCTCCATATCTTCTCCAGCACTTGCATCTTTCTGTTTATTTTTTTAATAGTTTTATTCATGCACATACAATCCATCCTGTCCAGCCAAAAAGTGAGATAAAGAGTGATGACAGGACATCTGGGAAATATCTACAGGGTCAGTAGGAAAGGAAAACCAAATATTTCTAGATGAAAGTGTGGAGATCAAATCCGGAAGAGTCATTTGGGGTCATATCATATTATATTCTTATCCCTTCCTCTAGAGAAGGAATTAGGCTATAATTCCAAAGGGTGAGGGAACTTTATTAACTCTTGTATTCTGGCTACATTGAGGATTATACTGACTCTTAGAAGTTGGATTAATGCTTATGGATATCATCTTTTGTTTTTTAAATAGTATTTTAAATGAATTTTCTCTGTAGTTCATGATGATTAACTTTTTGGATGGGGTAATAGAGACTTCCAGATTTTAAATTTGAAATGAAGATATATTTAAAAATAAAGTTTTACATATCTTTAAAAAAGTAAACAATAAATGATTCCCAGTATAATCACGTACTTATGGATTCACCATCACAATCTGTATGAGAACATTTCCATTTCTTTCAGAAAGGAGGAGAAAAAATATTTTTAAATAAAACTAAAAATGTAAAAAGGAGAAACAATAGCAAGCATCTTATACTCCTCCTTTATATCCTACTCTTTCTGACATTTAGCTTTGGTGTATTACCTCTGTTACACCTAACGGAAGCATACTACAATGCTAGTATCTGTAGACCCTAGTTTGCATTGATTGAATTTTTTACATATACCATCCTATTTTCAACACCTTGAAATGGGGTCATTCAATTGTTCTCGCTCATGTAAAAACTTTCTTATATTGGTACAATTATTCACCATTGTTGTCCACTCAAAGTTTTGCTAAGTTATGGAGTCCCAGTTTTTATCCTCTATCTTTGCTTCTGGTGTTATATATGCCCCTAGCCTTCCCTTTTTAACCATACTCACAGTCAGCTTTGTTAATTATGCTTACAATATTGTGCTACCACCAGATAGTACTGTGCTATCTATTTCTGCATCTTTACAGTCAATTTTGTTGAACATTCTGCACTCCTTTAGCATCAAATGCCCAATCTCTAGCCTCTTTCCTTCCCTGATAACTTGCGTACTCAACTTTAACTCTCATAGTTTGCTCAATATTAGTGATACCATACAACATTTGTTCTTTTATTTCTAGCTAATTTTGCTCAAAATAATGCCCTCAAGGTTCATCCACATTGTTGCATGCATCATGACTTTATTTGGTCTTACAGCTGTGCAATATTCCATTGTGTGTATATACCACAGTTTGTTATCCACTCATCTGTTGATGGACAAATTGCCTTCCAGAATGGTTGCACCATTCTACATTCCCACCAAAATGAATAAGTGTACCTCTTTGTCTCTATCCTCTCTAGCACTTGTACTTGGCTGGAAACAATGATGAGGTGTTTGATGAATTCTGCAGGAGAAGATGGCTGACTGAAAGAGAGATAAAAGTTCTGTCTTCTAACTCTGAACTCATCACCTCCCTCTCAAAAGTTTTCAGCTGACTGAATTAAATCCAGCTGAATGGATTCTCTCATTGCAGAAGACACTCCCCTTAGTTAATTATATATATAATCAGCCATAGATGCAATTAACTGACTGATGATTTAATAAACCAACCTTCTGGTTTATTAGCCAGTCACAAAATGACCCTGCGGTAGAGGTTAGGTCAGTGCTTGCTTGACCACACAACTGGGCACCATCACCTGAATAAGTTGACATATGCACCTAACCATCATAGCATTCTAGTAGGTGTGAGATGATATCCCATTGTGGTTTTGATTTGCATTTCCCTAATAGCCAGTGAAGCTGAACATCTTTTCATATGTTTTTAAGCCATTTGTATACACTCTTTGAAAAAATGTCTATGCATGTCTTTTGCCAATTTTTTAAAAAATATTTTATGTAAAGAAACAAATACACTTAGAACCACCAAAAATGGATCTCTTAGCACATCTATAAGCAGCATCATGTTTAAGTAAATTATCCAAATAATCATTGGAAAGCCTGTTTTACAGTAAGTTTCATAAACCAATTTAAAATTAAGGCAAGAAAGGAAAATCTACAAATAAAGATATCACAGTTGGTTAAATTCTAAATATTAAATGTTTACTTAAGTATCATTTGATTAGCTTTCAGAACTGTGAACATCCTAAAGATATCAAGTAAAAGTTATTAGAAACATCAACTAAAATTACCTATATTACTGAACATTTTCAAGTTTTTCATTTCAGGAAAATATAACGATACAAATGTTTTTACAATTAACATATGAAAATTTTATCTCTTATGCTACCATAACATTTAAATTCTATTTTATCTACTTGTACTTTCTTTTGGTTACAGTTTGCATAGAACATCTATTTCATCCTTTCACTTCCAATCTGTTCGTAACCTTGGGTCTAAAGTAAGTCTCTTGGGAGCAGCAAATAGATAGATATTTAATCTTATTTAAACTGTTCTGTCAGTCTGTATCTTATAATTAGTGAGTTCAGTCCCTTAACGTTCAAAATTGTTACTATAAAGCAGTTTTGGGATCTGGTATCATATCCTATAGATCTATGTATTATTTTCCCTCTCTCACTTTTTTTTTTTTTTTTTTTTTTTTAAAGGAAAGACAGAGAGAAGGAAGGAAGGAAGGAAGAAAGGGAAACATTTTTAAACATTTTCTTGTTTTATTGTATTCTGTTTCTCCGTTTTTGTTACATGGGCTGGGGCCGGGAATCGAACCGAGGTCCTCCGGCATAGCAGGCAAGCACTTTGCCCGCTGAGCCACCGCGGCCCGCCCCCTCTCTCACTTTTTATCCTTTAAGTTATACCTGCTAAAACTCTTCAGTTCTGTACCCTCCTCCAGACCATCATCACTAGTCTTTTTTCTGTCAACAGAACTCCCTTTAATATTTCTCGTAGGGCAGGTCTCTTGTTGGCAAATTCTCATAGCCATTGTTTATCCATGAAGATTTTAATCTCTCCCTCAATTTTGCAGGACAACTTGGCAAAATAAAGAATTCTTGGCTGGAAGTCTTTCTCATTCAGTATGTTAACAATACCATATCACTGCCTTCCTGCCTCTGTGAGGCCTGCGGAGTAGTCTGAGCTCAGACTTACTCTTTTATGTAATAAATCTCTTTTCTCTTGCTGCTTTCATGACTTTTTGCTTTTCTTCAAGATCTGACATTCTGATAAATACATGTCTTGGTGTAAGCCTATTTGGATTTATTCTGTTTGGGATTTGCTGGATTTGTTTGGTTTGGCTATTTATATCTTTTTTTAAGGGTTGGGGAGATTTCTCCCATTAGATCCTCAAATAGCCTTTCTATCCCTTTACTCTTTTCTTCTCCCTATTGGACACTAATAATGCTTATATTTGTATGCTACATCTTGTTTATCATTTCCCTGAAATCAAGAGGCATTCTTCCATTTCTGCTGCCATTTGTTCTTTTGAACTTTCAAGTTCATTTGTCATGTCTTCTAATTTGCTAATTCTTTCTTCTGTCACTTGAAATCTACTGTTGTGAGTTTCTAATATGTTTTAATTTGGTCTACGTATCTTCCATCTCTGTGATGTCTGATATTTTTCTATTTATTCCTCCAAATTCTTCTTTATGCTCCTCTAGTGTCTTCTTGATGTACTTTATATTGTTGTGAACAACCATAATTAGTTGTTCCAAATTCTGGGCCCCATCAGATGATTTATTTTGGCCATTTGGCTAAGCCATATCTGCCTCTTCTTCATGTTCCCCCAATGTCTTCTTGATGTTTTACCTCATTATGAACAAGCTTAATCAGTCATTCCAAATTCTGTGTCCCCTCAGGTGACTTCATTTGGTCATTTGGCTGAGTCTGGTTCTTCACATGTTTTATGATCTCCTGTTGTGGATAGCGCATTTTAATGTCTTAATAAGGTTATTTTGCAGATTTATTTCCTTCCTTTGTCTAAGATTTTGTATCTACTTGTATTAGCTTTGAAGTTTCCCTTTTGGATTTGGTTTGCCAGTCTTTCACCATGAGACTAAGTCCCTAATTTCAAAGAGGGGTTAGATTCTAGTTAGGGCTTTGAGACCTAGGCAGATAAGCAAATTATTAGGCTGAAGTTTCCTCTTCTTCCCAACAAATGGCACCCATGGGCCCTCTGGTCCCTTGAAGTCCACCTGACCCTGACCACAGGTGCCAGCTGAATCAAGTGAAAACCTGACAGGACTCCACCCTGGGCCACTGACCTTTCACACACTGAAATCCATCAACTATGAGACTGTGGTCAAGTTGCATGCTCCCCAGTGGAGACTTGCCCTGCATGGCCAATGGATCTAGGGGCCCCCAGACTCTCCCCTGGGATGACACTGGGCTGTGGGTCTGGGTATTTCAGCTCCACCTTCCCATAGCCTGTCTGGAAATGTCTGGAGGCCAGACACAGTGCTCAGCTAGGCCAGCTTCCTCAGCCCCATCTCTCCATCCACACACACCTGCAGTCTTCAGACCTCCATGGGGGGAAGGGACTCACACCAGGACCCAAACAGGTCTCTTTTGCTGGTTGGATGTTGGATTGCCACATTCCATGTCTCTTCCTCCTCCCAGTGGAAGGGCCCCTGAAGTCTTTGCCAATAAAAAAAAAAAAAAAGGAAGAAAGGGAAAGAAAAAAACAGGTTCCCACAACGGAGTGTTAAAAAGGTGTGGTGTAGACACTTTACCTTGACTAAGTGGAGTCTGTGCATAGTAAAAGCACGTCTGTTATCTTCCAACTTTGCCATGGGCACTCCCAGCTACAAAGAAAGCCAAAGGGAGAATCTTACCAAGCCAGCTGAGGGGGTAGGTGGAGTCAAGACCAAACACATTCATCCCATTCTCTTTACCATAATTTCTTTGATTTTTTGCCCATGGTCTCCCTATGCAAGATAGAAGACCCTCCATGGTCACTTGCACTGCCTTAGTCATTTTTCTATCATATTTCTCACTGTTGCCTAGAAGCAGGGTGAACTCAGCCTCTCCTATTCTACCATCTTCCAGAGCACCTTTTGCCCATTTATTTGGGTTGTCTTTTTGTAGTTTTGTAGTTGAGATGCAGGATCTCTGAATATTCTGGATATTAAATCCTTACTCAACATGTGGTTTCCAAATATTGTCTCCTATTGTGTAGAATACCTTTTTACGTTCCTGAAAAATTCTTTTGATACATAAAAGCGTTCAGTTTTGAGGAGATCCCATTTATCTATTTCTTCTTTCATTGCTAGGCTGTGGGTATAAGGTCTAGAACACCACCTCCCATAACAAGATCTTTAAGATATTTTGTACATTTTCTTCTGAAAGTTTTATGGTCTTATCTCTAATGTTTAGGTCTTTGATCTTTTTTTTTTTGAGTTACTTCTTATATAAGATGTGAAATAGAGGTCCTTTTCCATTCTTTCTGGATATGGATATCCAGTTCCCAAGCATTATTTATTGAAGAGGCTGTTCTGTCTCAGTTGAGTCAATCTGACTGCCTTATCAAAGATCAATTGTAATTCTATTGCTCAATATATCTCTTTTTGCCAGTACCATGCTGTTTTGACCACTGTAGCTTTATAATATGCCCATGGTCATGGGCTTTTCTTTTTGGAGATCTTTTTGATGACTGATGCAATTTCTTTAGCTATAATTTTTTTGTTGAGGTCCTCTATTTCTTCTCAACTCAATGTTGATTGTTCATGCTTTTCTAGGAAGTTGTCTGTTTCATCTAAGTTGTCTAGTTTTGTTAGCATATGGTTGCATATAGTATACTCTAATTATCTCCTTTTTCCCTGTATTGGTAGATATGTCGACCCTCAAATTTCTGATTTTATTTATTTGTATCCACTTTTTTTGTCACCCTAGCTAAGGGTCTCTCAATTTTATTGATTTTCTCAAAGAACTAACTTCTAGTTTCATTGATATTCTCTATTGTTTTCTTGTTCCTGATTTCATTGATTTCTGCTCTAGTCTTTGTTAATTTTTTCCTTCTGTTTGCTTTGGGGCAAGTTTCTTTCACCAGTTGCTGCAGGTGAGCAGTTAAGTCCTCAATTTTTGTTCTTTCTTCTTCTTCTTTTTTTTTTTAACATGGGTAGGCACTGGGAATAGAACCTGGGTCTCCAGCATGGCAGGTGAGAACTCTGCCTGCTGAACCACTGTGGCCAATCCTCTTTCTTCTTTTTTTAATGTAGGATTTTAGGGCAATAAATTTACCTCTCAGCATTGCCTTTGATGCATCCAATAAGTTTTGGCACATCGTGTTCTCATTTTCATTTACCTCAATACATTTACTTATTTCTCTTGTAATTTCTTCCTTGGGCCACTGGTTGTTTAAGAGTGTATAGTTTAGCCAACATGTTTTCATGAATTTTCCAGCCTTCTACCCATTACTGATTTCCAATTTCCTTCCATTATGATCCACAAAAATTTTTGTGTAATTTCAATCTTTTAAAATTTATTGAGATTTGCTTTTAGATCCAATATGTGGTCTATCTTAGAGAATGATTTATGAGCACTTGCAAAATATGTGTGTCCTGTACTCAGGCAGTACAGTGTTCTGTAAATATCTGTGTTAAGACTAGTTCATTTATCATACTATTCAAAATTTCTGTTTCTTTATTGATCATCTATCTAGATGTTCTACCCATTGATGAAAGTGATTTATGGAAGTCTCCAACTATTATTGTAGATGTGTCTACTTCTCCTTTCAGTGCTGTCTCTGTGGGCCTTATGTATTTTAGGGCACTCTGGTTCAGTGTATAAATATTTATCATTGTTATGTCTTCCTGATAAATTGACCCTTTTATTAATACAAAATCCTTCTTTGTCTCTTTGATTGTTTTACATTTGAAGTCTATTTTGTCTCATATAAGTGTAGCTACTGTACTCTTTTCTGGTAGTTGTTTGCATGAAATATATTTTTCAACCTTTCACTTTCAACCTATATTTGTCCTTGTGTCTACAGTGAGTCTCTTGTAGATAGCATGTAGTTTTTTTTTTAATTTTTTAATCCGTTCTGCCAGTTTATGTCTTTAGATTGGGGAATTTAATCCATTAACATTTAATATTATTACTATAAAGGCAGAACTTCTTCTACCAAATTTGTCTTTTGGATTTCGTATGACATATTTTATTTTTTCTCTTTTTTTTTTACCCTTGCTGCTAATCTTCATTTCTAAACTCTTCTCCAAACCTCTCTCTCCTGTCTTTTTCTATCTCCTTGTAGTGCTCCCTTAGTTTTTCTTGTAGAGCCAGTCTCTTCTTCACAAACTTTCTCAATGTCTGTTTGTCTGAAAATATTTTAAAACTTCCCTCATTTTTGAAGAACAGTTTTGCCAGATATAGAATATTTGGTCAGAAGTTTCTCTTTCAGTGTCTTAAATATATCATCCCACCACCTTCTCTTCTCCATGGTTTCTGCTGAGAAATCTGCACTTAATCTTATTGCACTTTTCTCTTTTCTGCTTTTCTTTGCTGCTTTCAAAACCCTCTCTTTGTCATTTATATTTGACATTCTGTTTAGTGTCTTGGAGTATTCATGCATATCTGTTCTATTTGGGGTATGCTGTGTTTCTCAGACCTATAATTTTATGTCTTTCATAAAAGCTGGAACATTTTCAGTGATTATTTCCTCCATTATTACTTTGGCCCCTTTTTTTTTCTCTTCTCCTTCTGGGACATCCATAGCACATATATTCATGTGCTTCATGTTGCTATTTAATAACCTGAAACCCTGTTAATATTCTTCCATTCTTTTCCCCATCTGTTCTTTTATGTGTAGGATTTCAGATGTCTTGTCCTCTATTTTACTAAATCATTCTTCTGCCACTTAAAATTTGCTATTGTATGTCTCCAATGTGTTTTTCACCTCTTACATTGTGCCTTTCATTACTATAAGTTCTGCCATTTATTTTTTCAAGCTTCTGAGTTCTTCCTTATGGTTTCCCAGTGTTTTCTTTATTTTCTTCATCTTTTCTGCCATATTTTCCTTCAACTTATTGAATTGATTTAGAAGATTTGGTTGAATATTTTGAATTAGTTGTTTCAACTTCTGTATCTTGTTAGAAGTGTTAGTTTGTTCTTTTAACTGGACCGTATCTTCATGCTTCCTAGTATGGCTCATGACTTTTTGCTCGTGTCTAGACAGTTCATCTTCTTTAATTTATTCTGGGTGTTAGCTTTTCTCTTTTGCCTAGGGTTTTCTTGTTGTCTATTCTTTAACATTCATTTCAACTTATTAAAGACCTCTAGCATAGCTTCTGTATGACTGATCAGAATTTTTCAGCTCTTGTTTTTCTGGTTGCTGCCCTGCTTTTATTGTCATTTTTAAGAGAAGGGTGAGCTGGTTTGAGGATTCTATGTACCCTTGAAAAGCCATGTTCTAATTCTGAGCCAATCATCTTTTGGAGCCAGACCTATTGTTTAGTGTTTAAATTTTGATAGGATTACTTCCATGGAGATGTGACACACCCACTTGTGGGATGACCTTTTGATTAGTTGGATTTGTGACTCCACCCATTTAAGGTAGGTCTTGATTAGTTTACTGGAGTGTTTAAAAAGGGAAATATTTTAAAGAAACTTCAGAAACAACAGAGCTGACAGAGACATGGATGTTTGGGGGTGCTTGGAATGCCAAGAGAGAACAGATGCCTAGAAATTGGCAGATGTAGCCATGTGCTTTCCAATGAGAGGCAAGCAAGCCAGGACCCAGAGTTGTGTCCCAGAGGAGATAAGTGAAGACTCACAGATGCTTAGAGAGGCATCAGAAGCTGGTATCAGAAGCTGAAAGCAATGGAATCAGGAACAAGGACCAGCAAACATCAATCACATACCTTCCTAGCTGTAAAAGAGTCCCAGACAGCATCAGCTTTTCTTGAGTGAAGGTAAGTTCTTACTGGTGCCTTAATTTGGAATTCTTCATGTCTTTAGAACTGCAAAGATGTAATATAATAAATTCCCTTTAAAAAAGCTATTCTATTTTTGGTATACTGCATTCCAGAAGCTTAACAAACTAATACAGAGAGTCTGCCCAAATATGCTCAACCTTAATCAGATTTTCCCAGACAAGACATGCCAAGTTCTCAGGAAAAGAGTGGTAATTGGAGTCAAGTTTCCCTAAGGATGAGACCCATCAGAGTGTCAGTCTTTCTTGTGAAGCCTCTTGACTCTGTGTTTTTCCCTTCCTGCCCAACTGGTGGGACCTGTCAGCCTGCAGCACCTTACCAGCATAACATGGTTTGGTGCCTTTAAATTTTCAGCAGACCCTGGCTCAGCTAGAGGCATGGTTGTGACAGAGGTTGAGGCAGAAGGTGGGTTTAAGCTGTTTTTGCTTTCCAGCCCTTGGAGTCTGAATCCTCTGAATGACAGCCTTCACTTGAGCTGGACCTTGCCCCTACCTTTTTTCTTGGGGAAGATACGTCCTTTAGGGAATTATCTCCTTCACCTGACTAGTTACTTTGTCTCTCAGACATACCTTAACTCTGCCCTTGTCTGGATCAGCACTGACAATCTGAAAATGCCAGAAGTTTTCTTTAAAGGGCTGTTAAAAAGTTTTTTAAAAATTCTTTTCAGATACGTTCCCAAGTCCCCCTGGTTTGCCAATCAAGAGCCACAGTTGGTACATGGCTCCATGTGCCCACAGGAAAGGGGTAGGCCTTTCCCTGTATTCTGAGCTCAGTGAGCTCCAAAAGTCTCTCTTTTTTTAAGCCTCACCTCACCTCTTCCAGGAGAAGCTTCTGGGTTCCTTTTATGCCTATTCTGGGTTTATTTGTGCTCAGAGCTTGTATTCAACAGTCTGAATTCATTCATTAAATACTCAATTGGAATTTACTTGAGTTCTCCTTCCCTTATTCCTAGTAGAGACTGCTACTTTTTTCCACAGGGAAGAGTATCCAAAACAGCGTGCCATGCCAGTAGGGGAGGGATACCAGCCTCCACAGTATGGGAGACTTTAGTTACAGTTCTGTGCTATGATCTTGGCCTTTCCACCCATTCCAGACTGGTGTATGATGTGTATCTGGTCACAGAAATCCCCCAAACAGTTGTTTCAGGCAATATCTGGCTATTTACTAGCTGTGATAGAGGACAAACTAAATTCTAGCCCACCCTATGCCACTATTTTGACCCACCTTCACTTCCACATTTTTTGAACTTATATATAGTAAGTTGCCACCAAATTATTTTGCTTCAAATTATCAAAGAAATTTACTTATTATATTTTGAAACAAGATCACTCTAATATAAAAGACTCAAATAATGTGTGCCTATTTCATTAGTCAAACCACTATCTTCCTATTTTGAATACAGGTCTTTAAGTGAGCATCAAAACAATGTGGTTAATGAATTAACACTCAAAATCATAGCACAGTGAAGAGCCTAAATGGAATCATCTGGGGTTAGCTGAACATTACTTGTGGCTAGGTGAAAAACATAATTATAGGAGGTCTGAAACCAGCCAGCAAAAGAAGCCTGGCTCCAGTCAATCTTTAAGAATACCAGCCCCTGCCACCAGCATTGTGAAGTTTGTAGGAAGCTCAAAAACAAACTGCAGCAGCAAATTTGGTCAAGTAAAGTTGCCTTTATCTGTGATTTAATACCTACCTTTCTACACCAGTAAGAATGTTAGGTGATAAAAATTTCTCAAAGAAAAAGTCCATTTCCAGTTTAATCAAAGTTCCTTTGACTTGAGAAATCATTTCTAATATTCAAAGACAATCATTCAAATATTCATTCAATTAATATCTGAAAGCTTGAAATATGATCTGGAAGTGTCTTTGGGCTGGGGGTGGGTTATTGTTTTGGTTGATAACACTTTCATGTTTTATGGTTGTTAACCATTTTAGCTGTTTTAAGGGGAGTAAAAAAGAAGTGTATTGAAATCATCAGAAAAAGTTTCATAACCAAAGGTTGCCATTTTTAATATTTAAACCTCTGTGTTCTCAGATGTGTGTCATATACAAACTTTGTGATCATTGCAGTTTATTTGTTCTGTCCTTCAGAGAAATGTGTCTAGAGGTATTAAGGATAGGTTATAAAACTGGTGTACTTGAATCTTAACTTGAGTGACTGTGATCATCAAGCTAATTTTAATAAATCTCACTAAGCAAAATTGGCAATAACAGTACTCCAATATTGAAGTTGTCATTAGAAGAGTATATTTTAGAGAGGTCTAAGTGGATTAACAAAAATGTTCTAAAATCATTTAATCAACATGAACTTGTTTGGCACAATTGTTGAATCTTATTTAAATTCAAATATGGAACTGAGAAATGAAGTCCTTGTGTGTTGGTTTATTCTAATCAATTGATATTTCATTAGGCTACGTTGGAATTTAAAAGGCCAAAAGTTCCAACTACTTTATACTTTATTGCTTCAGAACCATTTCCAGTCTTCAGTGGAAATGTAAATATACTGTTTCAACTTGAATTTTGTTTGCTTGTTACCACAAACATTTATTTGTCTAGGTGACCCCTGTAGCAATAAGAATTTACTAGTGACATATATGCCTTGATATTGTTTGTAAGGTTGAATCTTCCTTCCCCCCTCCATCCCTACCATCTTTCTTCATTATCTTCTTAAATATTAAATAATTTATAATGCCTTTCTTCCATAATGAGATGAATTCTACCCCAAAACAAACCAACTAAATCGAGCACATCACAACCTCAAACTTAATAAAATTAGATGAAGGATTTTCACATAAATTTTAAACATTTTACACACCTCAAAATTAAAATATCTGACATGAAATTAAGGTACAGCAATAAAGTTTCAGAATTTGGAAATTTTAGGTAAATGCTCATATGTGGTGAGTGACTATTGAGTTGCTCTCAATAGTCCACTCTGGGTAAAAATGGGAGTCCTAATAATCCTAACTGCACAAATGTTAATGGAAGGACACACATAATTCTTATCGTCTGCTCAGTTTGCTTAAGCAGAGTCTTTTCATCACCTAGAAGCACCAGGTTTTAAGGTTTTATGGAAAATTCTGTGTCTGCATTGGTGGGAGACAATTTAGCTTCTTTACAAGAGCAATGTGTAACATTTTTCACATTCATCAAAGAGTTTAAAAACAATTGAAAAAAAAGTCCTATTAATATTGAACTGCTTATCTGTCCGTCTCAGGTGATTTGGTAATTACTATTCCTTCTGTTTACAATTTTCTTCTCTATCTTCTCATGGACAATATCTACAGATCCTTTAAGTTCAAGTTTAGTGGTCATTTTCTCCAAGAAGCTCACTTATGAACATTAGACTAGAATTACATGACTATGGTTTAGATTGTAAAGCCTCTCAATGCAGAGGTCATACCCAGCAAGATTCCTGTCATATGACTCATGACCAAACCATGTAAGATGAGTGCAAATAAACTGGACTTTCAATTCAAATGATCCTTTGATTTCACTGAGAAGATAGAGGGCATTCAGCATGGGAAAGAAAGACATCTTCCTCTCCATGTTATATGTCACTGTGTACCACATTATTCTTTCTTTCCTAAAGCTTTGCTCTGCAATATATACTAACCATACCTCCTTTTACTCCAGTCACAGAGCAAAATGCCTGTCCTCTTTTTCTCAGGATAATACCCTGTCCCCTGTGAACTCATTTTGTACTTTTTCCCCTTTTTTCCTACAAATCCTCACTCTTCTCCTGTTTTTTTACTTCCTAAAACACAGTCTAAAAATCTTCTTGAGAGATCATATTATTCCTTTAAACTCTAATGCTTTCCCTTTCACCCACAAATTTTCTGCAGGAAATCTCCAGATCAAAATTCTTTGTGGAAAAATGAAGGAGAGAAAGAGGGGAAGATACTGAGAGGTTGATTTGCAGATCTAGGAGAAGGAGAGAGTGGGCAGAAGGCAATAAAATGCATTATTTTTATGAGGAATATTACAATAGGTAATAAATTCTATTTCTTCTCTAAGCCCTAATTCACTAACAGCTTGATTTGTAGCAACTCAATAGTCACTCACCACATATGAGCATTTACCTAAAATTTCCAAATTCTGAAACTTTATTGCTGTACCTTAATTTCATGTCAGATATTTTAATTTTGAGGTGTGTAAAATGTTTAAAATTTATGTGAAAATCCTTCATCTAATTTTATTAAGTTTGAGGTTGTGATGTGCTCGATTTAGTTGGTTTGTTTTGGGGTAGAATTCATCTCATTATGGAAGAAAGGCATTATAAATTATTTAATATTTAAGAAGATAATGAAGAAAGATGGTAGGGATGGAGGGGGGAAGGAAGATTCAACCTTACAAACAATATCAAGGCATATATGTCACTAGTAAATTCTTATTGCTACAGGGGTCACCTAGACAAATAAATGTTTGTGGTAACAAGCAAACAAAATTCAAGTTGAAACAGTATATTTACAGCTTTGCTTTTAACCATTTCATTGTGAAATAAATGATCTCATAAAACCACATTGTGGTAGATCATTCCAGTTATGGGCCTATATTTCTTCATGCCGTCCTGTTTTCTTACCTTTAATTGGTGCTTTGCCTCACTGACTAAAGTGCTTGGTCATATGATTTTGACTGATGGGACAGTAACAAAAGTGATGCAAGCAGAGACTTGGAAAACACTTGTAGCTAGATTCTTGTTTTCTTGCAACTGTTGGAATAAGTTTTCATTTGAACAAACTTGGGCTAGCCTACAGGAGTGAGCAATTGATTTGAGGCCATCCTAGACCAACCAGCTCCCAGATGGTTGCAGATGCACAAGGGTGGCCATACAAGAGCTGAACTGTCCAGCTGAACCCAGCCCAAAATCTTAATCTTTTTATCCCATGATAATTGTCAGTTTTGAGTAATCTCAGGAATCTGTCAGAAACCAATGAATAGTACTAATGTACTTGTAGTAAACATAAAGTTTACTAGCAATATATGAACTTAAGTGAATACTTAAGCAAAGCAATGAAAGATTAACTTCCATTATGTTTAAATACTCATAACATATTGAGATTATTGTGTAAGTTCTTTAACAATGTTAAACTTAGAATTAAGACAAATTTTAAAAAATAAAATATCCCTCTATTATGATGCTCTTTGGTAAATGTTCCTTATGTAAACATATGGATATATTGCATTATTTATGGTCTCATACATTAATATTAAAATATAGGAATATAGCTCTGATTATTTAATTCATATTCTTTCATTCTCAGATTTTGAATGTATTTTGCATTTTAGATGCCCAATATCCTTGAGAATTTGAGGCTATATGTGGTATTCATGGTAACAATAAAAAAACTAATAACTATCAAAGCTCACAATTTCTTAATCTATATAATCTTGGCTATGCATAGAATCAATGAAAATTTAGAATGATTTAGAGGCCTATCTAAGCAATTTTTATAGCACTTTGTAAATTCTCTCTGCCTTAAGAAAACCTATTTAATATTCAGATTTCTTCATTTGGTACTTTACTGAATAGATTATACATTTATTCATTTATAAAATATAATATTTATCTAAAGCAGAGTTCAAGTCTACAAGACCATAGCTCTAGTTAATAATGATTGCGTAGTACATAAACTAGGATATTTGTTTCCACTAACTCCAAAGTTTCACATACTGCCAGGTTTTACCTGGTTAAGTCATTACTGCACTTCTGTAACATTAAAAAAAATAGGTATTATAACAAAAATATGAAGATATTGCAACATAATTAATATCATTCCTTAATCAGCAAAACATTTTCTCAGAAAAAGAAGCCAGACACCTTCAGGAAGTTCAGATAAAGCTTTAAAACATAAAGTAGATTTCATTGGATTTTCAAGTGATTAAAAATATCTTTTGCTGAAAAAAATCAAATATTGCCTGTTTTATTATCTTTGTATTAATGTTTCTCCTATCTTTCTTCTATTCTGGAGAGGACTGTGTGAGATTAAGTTGTTGTACACTGTGAGGTTGATAGCTATTAGGTGGAGGGCTCAAAGCTAAACCAAAGAGGAAGAACCAAGAGAAGAATTTAGATGAATTCCAGAAGTTGCTATCAAGTCAGGAATGATATTATGTTGCAATATCTTCATATTTTTGTTATAATACCTATTTTTTTAATGTTACAATTTTACAATTCAGACTTATAGAAGCATCAAGTTCATGGGTGAATAATGGGTCAGAGCCAAATCAGTTATAAGGAAAGAAAAATAGCTATCATTTGTGTGTGCTTACAGTGTGCTGGTCACTATGTCTGTATTTAATCTAGATGACCTTATTCCATCTTCATCACAATCCCGTGAGGTATGCATTATTGTTTCTTTTCATAGGTGAGGAAACAGACTCAGATAAGTCCTGTGACTTATCTCAGGTCACTAAATTTAAAGGCTGAAACACCATGTTGGAGTCCAAAGCTCGTGCTCTAATCTGGCATCAGTTTCAAGACAAGAGGTGACTGCTGAGTTACATTTCTGGAGCAACCTGAGAATTAGTCTACTAACCTAACTGTATTTAGTTATGATTCATTCTGATTACTAATGAGCCACTCTTAAAAATAGCTGCTGCTGCTTCATATCCTTGACCCTGGCTTGTAAGGTCCCAGTAGAGTCTTGGCTTCTCTATCTAACATAGCCATCTAATAAGCTCAGGTCATCATATATAGCACATCTATATGTCAGATTAAAATTAGTCATGAAATGAATATTTATGGAGCTTTACTTGTGCAATGCATTTTTATGGTTTAAGATACAATTATGTAAAAATCTCTTCCTTAGGGAGGTTAAAAGCTATTAGAGTGATAATATATATACACATGACTTAGGTATATATAGTTCCTGAAGGGCAATTAAAAATATGCCAAATCCTTAGTCTGGTTCTATGTATAAACCAAATAAATTTTTATCTGAGTAAGAGCAAAACTAGTTAACACGGTTTCATCCAGATTAAAAGCATGGTTGGCCATGACTAAGGATAAATTGTGACATAAAATTAGGGATTACTCAATAAACATACACTACTTTAGTATCAAAATGAGTGACAAAATAATAAGCACTGCAAGGGAAGTGTTTTCCATTTTCCTCCCTCTTATGTGAAAGGAAACTTGATGTATGCCTTTTTCTTTCAGGAGAGACCAAGAAAAGAACTATCTAACTAAGCTGTACTAAGCATTTATTAAAATAAAGAATGATAATATAATATGATGCAGAAAATAAGATACAAGGAAGTTGCTATGAAAATCCAGAAGACAATGAAGTTCTTCCAGGATATAAAATAATAGCTCATTTTATTTTAGTAATATCTATTGCTATCAAACCCACTCTTAGTTCCCTAGACTACTCCAAGATTGGCTTGTTCTTCTAAAATGTAACTGTAAGAGTGAAATTATATAATTTTGAGAAAAATATCTGTATAGCTCAAAAGACCAAAAGCATCTTGCTGAACAAAATTAAATACTTCAGGAATAAAAGATAGGCAGATTACCCAATACCATAAATGATAAATTACTTTTTTGAAAAGGTGGCCAAAAATCTGTATCTAAGGGAATGAAGACAAGTCACAGTACTAAACCTGAACCATTTAAAGCATTGTCCTTTCAAGTTCAAGACCATACTAATTAAATGGCTTGATTTTAGTTTTGTGATTGTTTTTGTTCCCTTAGATGTAGGTTTTTGACTATAGCCCTTATAAACCAAGAAGAATATTACAAAATCAAAATGTCTATCCTACTTTTAGAATCATGGAATATTGGAGTTACCCAAGAATTTTTAATAATCAGTCGTACACCAAATATTTCTCAAGTAGTCACCCAGCATTTCTGAACAACTCTAATACTGTGGAAATGTTTATCCTATACGTAAAATACTATAGTTTTTACTACTCTAATAATTAATATTTTTCTTGATTATTGGGCCAGAATATTTATTTTAATAATTTCTACTTATTGGTAATAGTTCTATTCTTATATAATAAGCACATGCCTTCTTTCCTATCATGACTCCTCAAATTAAGAAAAAAAATCTGACTACCACTTGCCAACTCTTCATTCTGTCCTTCATCAGGAATGTTTTCAGTTTCTTCATCATCCTAATTTCTCTTCTCTAAAAGCTCCACTTAACTGTGATGTACATCTGTAACGACGTCCCACAGACATGTGCGGCCAATGTAAAGCAATACAGGTTAATCCCATGTCAGTGAATAATAATAATAATACAGCCATAAAAAGCTCTTTCATACATATTCACATTTGATCTAGTTGTCCTAGGATGGCCAAGTCCACTCGTTTACAGATTTTACAGCCCACACATACAAATATCCTTCTTTGTAGATATTTACATGTATTTTCATGTAATGTGTTTGGTGTTTTCCAAATATTAACAGACTAGTAATTTATATGCATCTTTTTCTCTTTAAAAAGAAAATGTGGATTTAGTCACCAGAAGGGTTCCAGTGTGCTCAGGATATTTGTGAGATGCTTGCTTTTTCTAGCATTTCCAAAGCAAGTATGCACATTCTTCATAAACATTTAGAACCATTTTATTCTCTTACTTAAATTAGGGAAATAGTAAAGGCACACTTTCAAATTATCATACAACTCTTATAAAATGATTTCTAAGGCAGCAAAAACCTCTATCTTTTCTGTTTGATAGTGTGCAGGTTCTCCTAACCTTCGTAAGAGAACAACATGGGACAGGAAAAAATCACTTGAACCCCATATCGGGGTTCTTTCAATTAGAAAATTTACTTGGAATCACAATATGATTTACCATTTTAACATCACAGACTGTAAAACAAACTAAAGCCCTTCTCCCCAACATCAGTCATATATCTTTAGCTGAAGAAATGCCAGGACCATTGGGTTTTTATACTCCTATTTATTGAGGACCAATACTTTAATTAAAAAGAAAAAATAGCAGAAAAATATGTATTTAAAAACATGCAAAGTTCAAGCCTTGTTTCTTATTATAAGATTCAACTAAAATAAAATTACTCTGTCACTTGCTTTCTTCACTTTCCTTATCTCATGACAATTCAGTAACAAATTGTCGCAGACTGCCCTGATTTGTGGGTCGAACTCTGACTAGCACTATCCCAGGTAGTAGATGCTGTACTCAAGTTAAAGCTTCAGCTTTTTCTCATTCGTTACCGACCAAGTCTGCCACTTGAAGAATGCAAAGCCACGAGAGTTCTACCAACACTCCACAGAGCGTTGGGCCTACCACCTTAAGCAGAAAAGTTCCTGGTTTCATGGCAGCCCCCATTTAGAAGAATGTAAACTTATTCTCACCAACGAATCTGGCAGGGAGGAACATCCTCAGGCAAGAAGGTCATAGGCTCTTGTTATTCTTACCCCACATTCTAGCAGGTTTTTCACAAATAAGCAAATTTTAATCTCCTTTCTATCTTTAGTCTATTTCCAGTGTCCTAAAATGTTTATTTTTTTGCACATTATTTTTTCTAGTTTCATACTTTTCAGTTCAGGGGATTTGCTTGTACTCTTCACATCATGACATTGCTAGAAGTGGCTTCTATTAATGTCATTAAGCAAATTTATTAAGATATAGATTAGTTTATACTTTCTTTGGAAATTTGTTTTTTTAATAATTGTATAAGAGTTATAATCATTAGATGCTTATATAATTAAAATTAGGATATATACAAGGATTTTCCCCTATTTGTATTTGAGAAGCAATGTTTCCTGTTAGTAATTGTCCAAATATCATCTATATCTCTGTTGGTCTGTAGAGACACCCCTAAATAGACTTAAACTGTTCCAAAAATTATAGTCATTTCTTAAGTTGCCACAAGGGAATGACAAGAAAATTTTTATACTTATATTTTACGTCTACCTATTAAGATTAACCTATTAAGAGAGTAAGATGTTATACAAACATGGGTGTCAATAACAAAAATTAGCAGGTTACCTGAGTTTGCTGAGTATTCTAATCCAGATACTACCAGAATAACCATATTGTGGGTCTGCTAAATAGATTGCAAGGGTCCAATGTCAATGTGGCATTTCGAAAATTATGGGCAAAAATAATTTGATACTCTTCCTACGGAGAAATGTGGTCTATGTCTCCTTTCCTTTGAATCTTTGCAGACTTGCGACTATTCCTACTAAGAGAGTATGGCAACAGTAACGTTATATGACTTCAGAACTTATGCCTTGATCCCTGGAACACTATTGTTCTGGCTGAATGACTTCCTTTAACATCAATTTTAGCATTTCTGCTGGTTACGCATTATTTCAGCTTTTGTGGACCTGAAAGAATCTTTCTATCACTTTCATTTTTGAGAAATATTTTCACTTAATATAGAATTCATGATTAATGGGATTTTTTCTTTCAGTACTTAAAAAAAACGGTGTTCAACTGTCTTCTGGTTTGTGCTGCTTCCAATAACAATTGTTCTGTCATCCCCACTTTTGTTTCTCTGTATGACATGTCTTTTTTTCTTTCGTTGTTTTTAACATTTTATCCTTATCACTGATTTAAGGAAATTGATTTTAATAAGGTTCGTGTATTTTTTTCATGTTTCTTGTACCTGAGCCTGTTGAAATTATTGGATATTAAATTATAGTTTCCATCAAATTTGAATGTCACAATCTTACATCTTTAAAACTATTCCTCTGTCATCCCTCTTTTTGATGACTCCAATTACACATATCTTAGGCTACGTGAATGTGTACCACTTACAGATGCTCTTGCTGTCTTCATTTTTGTTTTTATTTTTCTCTATGTGTTTCATATTGTTTAATTTCTATTGTTATACCTTCAATTTTACTAATAGCTTTTCCTGCCATTGAATCTTTTGTTAATCCCATTAATGTTATTAAGCAAGTTTATTAAGATTTAGATTAGTTTGTACTTTCTTTGTAAATTTGTTTTTTTATAATTGTATAAGAGTTATAATCATTAGAAGCTTATACAATTAAAATCAAAATACATGCAAGTTATTTTCCCCTATTTGTATTTGAGAAGCAATGTTTCATGTTAGTAATCCAATCCCATTGAATTTAAAAATGGGTATATATTAATTTACAATTTACAGTTCTTACACCGTGAAAATGCCCCAATTAAGGCATCAACAGGATGATACCTGGACTCTGAAGAAATGCCACTGGCACCTGGAACACCTCTGTCACATGGGAAGGCACATGGCTGGGATCTGCTGGTCCATCACTCCCTAATTCTATTGCTGTCACCTTCTGAGTCTACCTGAGCATCTGTGGGTCCTCTTTTAGCACCTCTGGGGTTTTTCTCCCCCTGTGAGCTCTCTCTGTTTCACACCAAGCTCTCTTGATTTTTTTCTGTCCTTACTCTTTATAAAGGACTCCAGGAAAGGGATTAAGACCCACCTTGAGTGGAGTGGATCACTTCTCAATTGAAATAACCTAACCAAAAGGTCCCACCCACAATAGTCCTGCATCCACAGGAGTGGAGTAAAAGAACAGGGCCTTTTCAGGGGTATATAAGAGCTTCAAACAGCACAGAGACACTGATAATTTCCAGATTTGTATTTCTCTACAGCTCCCTCCTCTCTGGTATTCTGTCCTGTAAACTCTAGCTCTCTTGGCTTTACTGACCATAACTTCACTTAGGTGTTACGTGATTTTTCATGTACATAAGCAATCTTTGTGAGATGCTTGGCTTGCATTAAAATATATAAGGACTATCACCTAATGATTCTTTAAAGAAGAATAGCAGACTAATAAAAAGACTTGAACTTATTAAACGTTTGCTACAAATGATCAGTTTTTCTTTTCTAAGTATACCCAAACCATTTGCCTAATAATTCACTCTAAAGTGTGAACATAAATCATTGTTGAGGTCCTTAATTCTCGGTTTCTGAAATCTAATATTATCACTGTTTGGAAAACCTTTATATTTGTCCATCCCCATTCTTGTGGTACCTTTTCATATATCTCCAATAACAAACACAATTTTCATTTAACTGAGATCCAAAACAGTTATGAAGAAAATCCTAGGAATTTCATGTTGTTTATACATTCCACTGATCTATTTTATCAATTGTTATTTCACTACATTCAAAATTCCAAAGTTAGGGTTTCTAATTTTTTTCTGAAGTTGCAGTTCTCTATGTTCTTTCCATTATGCCCCAGTCCTGAAATATTACTCTTCATTTTGACACTTCATTTGTAATTTTCCACTGATTCACGCCCTTTTTAATACTAAAATACTTGTTAAACACTGACTGTTCAATTGTTATTTTTTATTAATAAACTATTTTCTTCAAGAGTTTCTTACATCTGCTTGCCACTGGATTCAAATCAAAGCCAAACTCTTGCTTACACTGTCTATAAGAGACAGTCCTATAGATATCTCTGACCAAGTTTGTGCACTTGGAGAAAATATAGTATGAAGTGTACCTGTGTCACCTTCTTATCACTGATATCCATTAGATAGAGTCCAGTTTAATTTTTAAACAACTGGAAAAAAGTAAATAAAATAAAATATTAAAAAATTCCTCTGACTCTCTTTAAGCTGCTACTCAGAGAAAATAAGTTAAAACAAGATTGCTTCATCATTAAAAAAATCCAGTATTTAAATTTTAGAGAGATTACCTTACTCAACATAAAATGATATTACATATCTTTTTTTCTTCCAATCTATTGACACTCCTGTCCTATTTAAAAAAGGAAAAGCAATAGTTAAGTTCACACTAACTGTTGTAATACACAAAATGACTCAAATCAAAGTCCAGAATGGGTGTTTCTATTAAGGAGGTGGCATTCCACCAAGGGGAAAACCAGAACTAAAGCTCGTTCAATGTTTTGGTCACTATCTTCAATGTATGGCTTCCAAGGTTGCTATGGACTTTTACATTAAGCCTGCATGAGTGGAAAGAGCATGTATGATATTCCAATAAAGTTTACATGTGCCATGGCTGGAACTGGTACACATTAAATCTGACAACATTCTACATGCTCATTCACTCACATAGCCACCCCTATCTGTAGGGAGGCAGAGAAATACAGTTCAAATGAGTGCCCATAAGAACAATGAAACTAGGTTGAGAAATATCAGCCATTCTCTGACAAACAAGACAGACAAAAAGTTTCAAAAGAGAATGTATTTACAAGAAATAGTGAATCTTGGATTTCAAGAAATGAAGTATGAATCATATTATACAATTGAGTTTTATATCTTTATATCAGTTGTTCCAATTTGCTACTGTTATTTTATAATCAGGCAAAGCATTAGCTAACCAGTTTATACATTGTTTAGATTTGATTTTTGCAATAGTCAAGGGAAATAATTATCTCTAAATTCCAATGGTATATACTAAGTATATGTCAATATTCATAGTTATATGATGTTTACATAATCTAGAAAATGTAGCTATGTTTATAGGTATTAAAATGTAAGCTTTATAGGAGCAAGGATGTTTGCCTCTTTTGCTCACTCACTGATGTTACTCAACTGCCTAGAAGAGTATCTCACACAGAGTAGGCAGTCAATAAATAATATCTGGATGGTATGAATGAACAAATTGCATAACTATTTTCTGATGCACAAAAATATAAAATCCTCTATTTAAGTTGAGGTTTATTGTATTATTTGAATGTGAAAATTGAAGAATAAACTTGGAGTTTGTTCAACTGATTTTTTTATATGTCCAAAAATTATTTTATACAGTGTCAAAGAAACTAACCTGAGACTCATTCTCTTTTTTAAGCAGAAGAAAGTGGTTTAGCTATCAACAAACTTGATGCTCATGCCTTCAATTCCATCTTGAAAATAGACAAATTTATTAAATGGTATTTGACACAACTTTTCTGCTCCAAATAATTGTGATGCTTATTTGAATGCTTGTTTTAAGACTGTTGGGGCTTTTATAACTTATTTCAAATAAATTCAAAATGATATATTTTGCACTGCAGGCTTAAAAAATCTTTGGAAGTCCCTGATTAAAATCATGATAAAAATTATACATAATTTGGAGCCAAAAATTGAGGAACAGTATTTTAAATTAATCACAGAGTTCTAAGAAAGACATTTAATATAGACTAAGTTAATGAAGAAAACTGCAATATTATTGTATAAAATAGGCCTCCTTTGTTTAAAAATATAATAAGACATACAGCAGTATATGCTTAGAGAAAATACCTGGAGAAGCTCAAGCAAGATTTTAATAGTGGTTATCTCTGGATCTGGAATTATATTTCATTTTCTAAATTATTTCATTTCTATAATTTTTATGAAGAACATTCATTGCTTTTGCAACTGGAAGAAAATCATATATAATGGTGACATGCACACATGCACTAATGTACATTGCAATATGGATAAACAGATATGTTATATAACAGCTGTTACTGTTCTTGAAATATGTAGTAAAATCATAAGTATCCTTGAAAACAATAATAATAAAAACTTAATATTCTTGAGGCTTATAGCCAAAGATTCACATTTATAAACACCAATATGTAAACTCACCTCTTTCCTTTGAGGAACATTTTCTTTTCATAAACATGTAGAGATTTTAAAATTCAATAAAATCATTGTATACTTAATTCAATAATAGAATTTTTAAAAGTCACTTTTAGAAGCAGAGGTGTGAACTAGGATTACTGGGATAGGTGGAGTTTGAAGGTCTACTCCAGAAGATGTCTCTACCTCATCTTGGAAACCTGTGAATATGACAAGATATCACTCACATGATATGTTATATGGTGCAGTTGAACTTAAAATAGGGAGAGTGTCTGAATAGGTTTGATCTAATAAGAAAAATCTTTTTAAAACAACAAGTCAAAGACTGAAGAACAAGAAGCATTCAATAGAGCACTGAAGTTTTTAAACATGTAAATGGAACTACAAAAGTGACAGAGAGTGGCTTCAAGGAGCTGAGAGCAACTACAGGCTGACAACCAACAAAGAACAAGGAACCTCAGTCCTACAACCACAAGGAACTGAATTCTTCCAGTAATAGGAATCAGCCTGGAAGAGGACCCCAAGCTCTGGATGACAGCATATCTAGCCAATAACATGTTTTCAGCCTATGAGAACCTAAGCAGAGAACCCATCCATGCCACCCTAGACTTGTGACTTATAGAACTGAGTGATAATAAATGAATATTCTTTCAAGTCACTGAA
The DNA here is from genome assembly GCF_023851605.1 of Tamandua tetradactyla. NCBI lineage: Eukaryota > Metazoa > Chordata > Mammalia > Pilosa > Myrmecophagidae > Tamandua > Tamandua tetradactyla. Next base: position 127,054,322 of record NC_135327.1, on the reverse strand, counting down.
TTCATGCTAATTTGTTATGCATCAATAGAAAACTGAAACAATTACCACCTGGCTGTAAGTGTTTCCACCTCACAATCACACTGAGGAAATCCAAATACCACCACTGAAAATTTACCCAATGCTACTATGTTTCAAAGTCAACTTCTATGTCATCAAGGTCAATAAGTAATTTACAAAGGAAAAGATACCTCTCCTCAGGTTTCCTTTCCTCTAGGACAATAGCAAAGTAAAACTAAATTCATGGTAACCACTTCAGATGGCATTGTTCAATGAACAAGATTAGAAATATATAGAAGAAAACCATGGGAATAGACACATGCCTGGAGGGTTTCCTGATCTCTGATCAGTAACTGAATTAGCACACTTGTCTAAAACTATCTTTCATATATCTTTTTCACCAAATATGATATGAAAGAAGCCTGAATGAATGAGAGCCAAAGAGCATAGAATTAGATGATGTATAAATCAACCACAGTCCAAGGGGATTTGGAGAAGAGATACTGACCTTCCAATCCCTGGAGGGGTGCCCTCTATTGAGGATCAGAGAAGGGTCACCATGCCTCACCATGGCATAGATGACATACTCTTCAGGATGTAGCATCTTCTTTTCCTCTGGTCCTTTGTGGATATCTATAATTTTCTACTCTGATACCATGCAAGGGATGAATATAGTGGAAGACCAAAATTTTCTGATCCCTATAAATATTAATCCCAATTTTAAATTAATATTCTGAATTTGATTTCCTGAGTTTAACACATTCTACATGAGCTCAAGAAAGTGATTTCTTAACCTATGTGGCATGCCCTGGACTAAGGTAATAAAAACTACTTAGTATTACACTGCAGGAAGCTTTTGGGCAGTCAGCCAGTCCCTCCACATGATTTTTTTTATCACATAGCTTGTGTTATAAATATAACAACTCCTTTTTCAAATATGCAAAATCTCCAAAGTAGTCAGACTAGTATACTGCAATCTTATGTACACAATTTCCAGCATTGAAAATTATCAATTTATGGCAAGTCTTGTCTATTTATATCCCCACCCACTTCATCATCTTCCAATAGACACACATGGGCACTCATGTATGCACACTGACACATGAAGACTTGTTTTGAAACAAATCCTAGACATTTTATAATTTCATCATTCAATATTTCAATAAGCACATCTAAAAAAGATTATTTTAAAAACATAATCATGAACCATCATCATATCTAAAATAAAGACAATAATTTCTTAAGATCATCACCTATCCCTTATGTGCTCATATTTTTCAAGTGGAATTTTTCTTTTTCCAGTTGGTTTGTTTGCATCAGAATCAAATGAATTCTACATATTGCATGCAGAACTTCTAAGAGTCTCAGGTAGGACTACTGGGAAATTTGTATTATCCACTAAAGAAGAGCAGTGCCTAAGATAGCATTATCTCTGATAATCCATTTGACCTCCTACTTTGAGGCAGATAAATACACACAATTTGCATTACAAAATATAAACCCAAAGACTAGAAGTTACTTTCAATTTGTTGTTTTCAGCAGTTTCATGAAGAAATTAACTCTCATACCCCAGATAGATGCTGTTGTGTCATTTTTTGAAATGTCACAATGTTTGAAAATTTTTCTCAGGAAGGTATGCTTTGCTTCAGGAAAAGGCAGAATACCATTTTAAACTGCGCTTCTGGAGATCTGTAAGGAATTATGATCATCACTCTGTTCCTTTATTTTTGAGGCAAAGAGTTATAAAGATTTTCTAAGATTTGGCCACTAATTTCCACCTCCAAGACCAACATTCCAGTACAAACCACCATCATCTGTTTCCTTTACTACTGCATTCACCTGCTAATATGTCTCCCTAAATTTTACCTTGCCCATCTTCCATTTGTTCAAGGACAGATTAGTTCAATTAAAACATTCTGAGATTACATATATGTTCTTCACAAAACTCTCCAATGGTTTCCAGTCCTACTCATAGCAAAATCCAAACTCTGACATATTGTGGCTCCTGTTACCTGCCCAACTTCACTGTTCACCAATCAACCATGATTAGTTTCCTCCAACCACTCTAGACTTACTGCCTTTGGGAGCACATAAGGAACTGGCAGTATTTAAACTTCAGCCATCATCCATCACACTCATGACCTGCCTCCCTGAGCCACTGCCCTGCCACTAGCCATTTGATAACATCACAAAGTGTAGACTATGATTCATCATTGGCTCTGCCTGTCATTAAACTTTGACAGGTATACCAAAGGAGTCATTCTAGGCACCGTCTTCTCCCTATTCCCCCACAACTCATTCATCACTAATATTCTCACTGAAGATTCAAGATACATCTTCCAATTTTTTTCACCTCTATGGCCAGCCATGAGTGTCTCTCACCTGAATCTCTGAGTTGGCACCTAGAGTATACCTGTGACCTCTCTCAAACTATGCTACATACAAATAAATCTTCTTAAAATGTAAATTGAATCATGTCACCTCTCGGCTAAAACCATGTAATGATTTCACTTTATGATGAGAATAGAATTCATTCTACTCAACTGGCCTATAGGATTCTGCTGGACCACACCACTACCTATCTCACTAACCTCTTTTTGTATTGTTCTTGTCTTCGCTCACTACTAACTGGCCTGCCTTTCTTTTTTAACTCTGTCTAAAATATTCTATCTCCATCTTTTTTACTAACCTGGTTTCCTTCTCAGCCTTCACACATTACCTTTAACACTTGTCTTTCATAGCATTTTTAACAATATGTTATTGGCCACATACTATGATATGCATTATAAATATCTTTTCTCTCCCCCTCTGTGCCAGTTTGAAACTATTATGTACCCCAGAAAAATCATGCTTTAATCCTCATCCCATCTTGTGAGGCCAGACTTATTGTAGGGTGGAAACCTTTGATTAGGCTATTTCCATGAAGAGTGACCCATTCAATTGTGAGTGTGACCTTTTGATTGGATTGTTTCCATGGTGATGTGAGACACCCAACTGTGAGTGTGATCTTTTGATTAGGTGGAGATTTACTTCACCAGTTTAAAGTGGGTCTTGATTAATTTACTGGAGTCCTTATAAGGGGAAACATTTTGTAGAAACCTCAGAAATGACACAGCCAACATGGAACCCAGATGTCTGGAGATGCAAAAAGAAAATGCCCCTGGGGAAGCTGTTTGAAACCAGAAGCCAAAGGGCCAGCAGACAACAGCCATATGCCTTCCCAGCTAATAGAGATGTTCTGGACTCATTAGCCTTTCTTGAGTCAAGGTATCTTTATCTGGATGCCTTAGCTTGGACATTTTTATGGCCTTTGAACTGTAAGCTTGTAACTTAATAAATTCCCTTTATAAAAGTCATTCCATTTTTGGTATACTGAATTCTGGCAGCATTTAACGAATCAGTACACCCTTCTCAATCCTTTAGACACCATGCAGGTGATAAATCACACTTTTATTAAAAACATAATTAATTTAGCAAAAAAAGAATCTGCTCAACAAGTTTTCATTAAAGGAATAAATGTATATATGCATGCATTCATGCAAAAATGAAGAACTGAATGGATTATTTAGCTGATCAACCTAAATCAGGGATTTTATAAAATCCTAACCATTAGATTTCATATAGAAAGAGGAGATGGTGAGTATATTTCTCAGGGCATGTTCACTTTTATAATTAGAAAATATTAACTAAAGATTGAGAAGAAATATGGTTCTAAGTTTAAACAAGGAATCAGAAACACCAGTTCCAGTTCAAACATTGATTTTGAGATTTGAGTGACAAAGACTGACAGATTTACATTCTATTGGGTAGGTGGGCAGAATTAAAAGCAAGTATCCCTCTGGGTTGAAAAAGTGGTTCGTAGAACCTCCTGCCCAAATGGAGCTTCTTTCCCTTAGTTTAGCTAAGCAAATAAAATGTACACTCAATTCTTACCCCACAGAAGTAATACTTCCACAACCCAGGTATGGCAGATGGTATTTTACCATACAGTTGCAGCAATATCTACTAAACCATATACAGCAATATAGCCTTGTCACTCCACTCTCTACCAAGAGGTAGAGTCAAATTTCCGTGAATTTCAACTGGCTGTATTGACTCACTTGTAGTTAATAGAATGGACTTGGAAGGACTATGGATGACTTCTAAATTTGAGCTAAAAGAACCCTGTCTCCTACTAAACCCTTCATGATTTGGTTCCCTGCTGTCTAACCTTATTTTGGTGTATTTGGCCTCTTGGAACACCGTGCCACCAATGTTCCCTCACAGGATGTCTTGTTTCAAAACCCAGATGCCATGCTGTGGAAAGCCTATGCTATATGAAAGTTCAGATGCAGGCACACTTCCATAGGTTGTCCTAGCTGAGCCCAGCCTTTAACCACCCCAGGTCAGCAGCCAGACAGTGGGTAAAAACACCTTCAGATGTTTCCAGCCTGAACCATTCAAATAAGTACTGACAATACCAGTCTTCCCCAAACAAAATTTTTATCTCCCCAATGCTCTGCGCAAAATCTTGACCAAATCTTGAATCCATGAGCATAATAAAGGAATTGTGCCTTTATGCCAATGGGTAAGGTATGGTTCCTAACACAGCAATAAATAACCAGAACACAAGGGATATCAAAAACAATGGACAACTAACTTGTGTCGCTTGACTGGGTGAAAACTATAATGCACTGCAGAAGTCCTATGCAGGCATATTTCTTCTTTGTGGCATCATCTATAACAAGGAATTTGATACCAACTTGAAGTCAAATCGGCCAGAAATGATTAATTTAAAAATTAATGTAGCAAGTGGGTAAGTGGGGGGAGGTCTCCTCCTTTGTACTCTGACGGGCGTTATTGCTCCTGCTCTTCTGGATGAAGGAAAAACAGTTATTTCTCTTATAGCTCATCAGAACGCACATATAAATTCATTCAACGGTTGGACTTGGTTCATTAATATGGACTCTATTTGGGTGCTTAAAAGCACTCTAAATTGATCTTCACAGCCTGTTTTAGAAAAAGAAAAATGCCTCCCAGCAAAGGAGCCAAATAAGGCTGACAACCTACACTGATAAAATCAGATATTAGGGAGGTACAACATGGAGAATGAGATTTGCAGGAAATAGGACAAGAAAAAGAAGTTTCGCATACATACAGTCCATCCGAAGTATACAATCACGGGGTCACAATATTATCACATAGTTGTGTATTCATCACCATGATCATTTTTAGAACATTTGCCTCACACCAGAAAAGAAAAAACTCATACATCCCATACCTCTTATCCCTCCCTCTCATTGACCACTAATATTTCAATCTACCCAATTTCTTTTACCCCTTACCCACCCCATTATTTGTTTATTTTTTATCCTTATATTTTTCCTCATCTGTCCATGCCCTGGATAAAGGGAACACAAGGTTTTCACAATTACATGGTCATGCTCTAAAAGCTGCATAGTTATACAAATTATCTTCAAGAATCAAGACTCCTGTAATACAGTTTAACAGTTTCAGATACTTCCCTCTAGCCACACTCCAATACATCAAAAACTAAAAAGGGATATCTATATAATGCATAGAAATAACCTCCAGGATAACTTCTTGATGCTGTTTGAGATCTCTCAGCCACTGAAACTCTGTTTCATTTCTTTCATTTCCTTTTGGTCAAGTTGATGCTCTCAATCCATGATGCTGGGTCCCAGGTCATCCCAGGAATCCTGCCCCACATTTCCAGAAAGGTTTACATCCCTCAGAGTCATGTTCAAAGGAGAGACGGGTGCAGAGAGTTCACCTGCCAAGTTGGCTTAGAGAAAGGCCTTATCTGAACAACAAAAGGAGTTCTCTGGGTGTGACTCTTAAGCATAATTATAAGTAGGCTTAGCTCCTCTTTTGCAGGAATAAGTTTCCTAGGAGTGAACACCAAGATTAAGAGTCAGCCTACTGAATTGGTTGTCCCCCCAGCTTGTGAGAATATCAGGAATTCCCCAGATGGGGACATTTAATATTTCCTTCTTTCCACCCAATCCCCTAAGGGGACATTGCAAATACCTTTTAATTCTCCATCCAAATACTCTGGGAAGTATCAGAGCATCACACTAACCTGTACAAACCAACAAGATCTCACACCCTATTCAAGATTCCATGTAATTAGGGTGTTCAAATAAACTGACCATACAAGTTAAATTAGGTAATGTGCTACACAAAATACAAATTTTCCACCAATAAAATGTCACTCGCTTTGATATCAAATAGAAGCTGAAGTTTTAAAATATGGACCATATCATCCTTTTACCCTGTATTCTGACTTTCCTTAGCCCTATCCAGAACAGTTTCATTCATATCTCTAGTTGAAGTTTGATCACTTTTTCAACTTTTTAAACAGTTGGTATATGGTCAATGCTGACTTTTATAGCTTCAGTGATAGAACTCTGAGTCTCAGGTGTTACATAAATACCCAAAGCTTTAGGGAACAATCAGGTTATACACAAATAGCTCAGTATCTCAGACTTTAGAAATAAGCTACCACTCCTGTGACTGCTGTAAGAGTTTTACAATCTAGGACCCTTTACTATAGGTCCCAATCTGATAACTCATGTTCTCAACTTCAATTATCCAAGTTTGTATATTATAGCCAGTCCATATGAGTGAGGCATGATGATACTCATTTTTTGGTTTCTGACATTTCATTCAACATGCTTTCCTTAAGGTTCATTCACCTAGTTGCATGCCTCACAACTTCATTCCTTCTTGAGCCAATCAGTAGTCCACTGTATGTATAAACCATAGTCTTCCTTTCATTCCTCAGTTATTGTATCCTTAGACCAGCTCCATCCATTGTGAATCGTGAACACTGCCTCCATAAACACCAGTATGCATATATCCATTCATATCCACACTCTCAGGTCCTCCAGTTATCTAGCAACAGGTTGTAGGATCATATGGCAACCCTACCCCTAGTCACCTGTGGGACCACCACCCTGCCCTCCAGGGGGACTTCTCTCAGCTTTTCTACCAAAAGTGAATAGGTATATCTCGTTCTCCACATTTTCTCTGGCACTTGTTTCTCTCTGCTCTTTTTTTTTTTTTTTTTTTTTTGTATGGGCAAGCTCTGGGAATCAAACCCAGGTCTCCAGTTCAGCAGGTGAGAATTCTTGCCATTGAGCCACCATTGCACTGCCCTCTCTGCTCAGTTTTAAACATTTTTAGTCACTCATCTTACAAGTCAATCTAAGTAAATAGCCATGCCTTTGACACCATAATCTATATGAAGACATTTCCTTTACTTCTGCAAAGAATCCATACCTCTTCCCCATATCCCCCAGTTGTTGACATTTAGGTTTGGCATAATGCCTTTGCTGCATTCAGTGGAAGCATATTATAATGTAACTGCTAACTATAAACCCAAGCTTGGATTGATTGCATTTCTTCCTGTATGCCATTCCATTTTTCAACACCTTGAAATGTTGACATTCATTTGTTCTCCTTCATGCAAAAATGTTTATATATATATACATATATTTAATCACTATCATTGTCCAGTCCAGGAATTCCTAAGTTATACCATCTCAATATTTATCTACTATCTTTCCTGGTGTCATACGTGCCCCCAGCCCTTCTCCCTCAATCATGCTCACATTCAGCTTCATTCAGTGTACTTATATTATTATGCTACCATCAGACAGTATTGTGCTGTCCATTTCTGAATTTCTAGTCAGTGCTGTTGCACACTCAGTATTTCTTCAGCACCAAATGTCCAGTCTCCACTCTCTTTCTAATTCCTGATAACCTGTATCCTTAACTTTAAGTCTCAAAGTTCATTCATTAGTTTTAGTTCATATTAATGAGGCCATATGGTATCTATTTTTTTGTTTCTGGCTAATTTCACTCAGCATGTCCTCAAGGTTCATCCATGTTGTTACATACTTCATGACTTCATTCTGTCTTACAGCTTCATAATATTCCATCATACATATGTACCATAGCTTGTCTAGCCACTTGTCCATTGATGGACATCTGGACTGTTTCCATCTCTTGGGAATTGTAAATAATGCTGACATAAACATTGGTGTAAAAGTGTCTGTGTCTTTGCCTTCAGTTTCTCTGAATATACAACTAGTAACAGGATTACTGGATCATATGGCAATTCTATACTTAGCTTCCTGAGGAACAACCAAACTACATTCCATATTCCGTTTTGAATTTCTACCAACAATGGATTGAAAATGTTCCTCTTTCTCTACATCCTCTGCAGCACTTGTCATTTTCTGTTTTTTGATATTGGCCATTCTAGTGGGTGTGAGATGATAGTTCATTGTGATTTTGATTTGCATATCCCTAGTAGCCAGTGAAGTTGAGCATCTTTTCATGTGCCTTTTAGCCATTTGTACATCCTCTTCTGAAAAGCATCTGTTCATGTCTTCTGCCCAGTTTTTTGTTTTTGTTTTTGTTTTTTTGGCAGGCACCAGGAATTGAACCTGTGTCTCTGGATCCTTCTGCCCAATTTTTACTGGGTTGTTTGTCTTTTTGTTGTTGAGTTACAGAGTCTCTTTATATATTCTGGATATTATCCCCTAATCTGATATGTGGTTTTCAAATATTGTCTCCCATTATATAGGCTGCCTTTTTACCTGACAAAGTTCTCTGATGCATAAAAGTGTTTAATTTTAAGGAGATTCCATTTATCTATTTCTTTCTTCATTGCTTGTGATTTGCGTGTAAGGTCTAGGAAACCACCTCCTACCACAAGATATCATAAGATATTTTCCTACATTTTCTTTTATGGTTTTAACTCTAATGTTTAGGTCTGTGATCCATTTTGAGTTAATTTTTTAATAGGATGTGAGATATTAATCCTCTTTCATTCTTTTGCTTATGGATATCCAGTTTTCCAAACACCGTTTATTGAAGAGGCTGCTTTATCCAAATTGTGTTGTCTTGAATTTTTACAAAAGATCAATTTTCCATAGATAAGAGGGTCTATTTCTGAATACTCAATTAGATTCCTTTGGTCAATATATCTTTCTTTAAGCCAGTACCATGCTCTTTTGACCACTGTAGCTTCATAATATGCTTTCGAGTGAGGTATTATGAGACCTCTCACTTCATTTTTCTTTCTCAAGATATTTTAAGTTATTCAGGGCACCCTGTCCTTCCAAATAAATTTGGTTATTGGTTTTTATATTTCTGCAAAGTAAGTTGCTCAGATTTTAATTGCTATTACATTGAATCTATAAATCAATTAGGTAGAATTGACATCTTAACTATATTTAGTCTTTTATTAATGAATATGGTTTGACCTTCCATTTATTTAAGTCTTCCATGATTTCTTTTAGCAATTTCTTATAGTTTTCAGTGTATAAGTCTTTTGTGTACTTAGTTAGATTAATTCCTAATTTTTTTTGGTTGTTATTGTAAATGGAATTTTTTTCTTGATTTCCTCCTCAGATTGCTCATTAGTGGTGTATAGAAACATTACTGATTTGGGAATGTTAATCTTGTACCCAGCCACATTGCTGTACCCATTTATTAGCTATAGTAGCTGTGCTGCTGATTTTGGGGGGATTTTGGACATATAATATGATGTCATCTGCAAACAGTAAGCATTTTATTTCTTCCTTTCAATTTGGATGCCTTTTTTTTTTCTTTTTCTTGTCTAAATGCTCTGGTTAGAAGTTCCAGCACAATGTTGAATAACAAAGGTGACAATGAGCATTCTTGTCTTGTTCCTGATCTTAGACAGAAAGTTTTCAGTCTTTCCCCATTGAGGATGATGTTAGCATTGGGTTTTTATATATACCCTTTATTATGTTGAGGAAGTTTCCTTCTATTCTTATCTTTTGAAGTATTTTCATCAAGAGTGTTGAATTTTGTCAAATTCCTTTTCTCTCTCAATCAAGATGATCACATGGTTCTTATGCTTTGATTTATTAATGTAGTTTCTTACTTTAATTGATTTCCTTATGTTGAATCATTCTTGCATAAGTGGAATAAATCCTACTTGGTCATGGTGTATAATTCTTTTAATGTGTTGCTGGATTCTATCTGCAAGAATTTTTTGAGAATTTTTGCATCTATCTATATTCATTAAAGAGATTGGCCTCTAATGTTCTTTTCTTATAGTATCTTTGTCTGGCATTGTTATTAGTATGATGTTGGCTTCATAGAATGAATTAGGTAGCCTTCCCTCCTCAATTTTTTTGAACAGTCTGAGCAGGATTGGTATTAATTCTTTCTTGAATGCTTGGTCAAATTCACATGTGAAGCCATCTAGTCCTGAATTTTTCTTTTTTGGGAGCTTCATCAATTTCTCTAATTGAGATTGGTTTGTTGAAGTCACCTATTTCTTCTCGAGTCAGTGTTGGTTGTTCATGATTTCTAGGAAGTTGTCCATTTCATCTATGTTGTCTAGTTTATCAATATATAGTTGCTCATAGTATCCTCTGTTTACTGCCTTTATTTCTGCAGTGTGAGTGGTTATGTCCCCTCTTTTATTTCTGATTTTATTGATTTGCATCCTCTCTCTTTTTTTTATCAGCTAAGGGTCCATTGATTTTATTGATTTTCTATAAGAACCAAACTACTTTTATTTTTTTCTTGATTGTTTTCATATTCTCAATTTCATTTATTTCTGCTCTAATCTTCATTATTTCTTTCCTTCTATCTGCATTGGGGTTAGTTTGCTGTTCTTTCTCTAGTTCTTCCAGGTGAAAAGTTAATTCCTTGATTTTTGCTCCTTCTTCTTTTTTAAATATAGGCATTTAAGGCAATAAATTTCTCTCTCAGCACTACCTTTTCTGCATCCCATACATTTTATATGTTGTGTTTTTATTTTCACTAACCTTGAGATGTTTATTGATTTCTCTTGTAATTTCTTCCTTTACTTACTGGTTGTTTAAGAGTATGTTGTTTAGCCTCTCTATATATTTGTGAATTTTCTGGCCTTCTGCTTGTTATTAATCCCCAACTTAATTTCATTATAAGCTGAGAAAATATTTTATATAATTTCAATCTTTTAAAATTTATTGAGAATTGCTTCATGACCCAGCATATGGTCCACCCTTGAGAATGATCCATGTGCTCTTGAAAAAAATGTGTATCCTACTCTTGTGTCATGTAATCTTTTGTGAATGTCTAAGCCAGCTAATTTATCACATTATTCAAAATCTCTGTTTCCTTATTGATCCTCTGGCTAGATGTTCTATCCATTGATGAAAGCAAGAAATTGAAGTCTCTGACTATTGCCAGTCTCTACTGGCAGAAATGTGTACTACTTCCTTCAGTATTGTCAGTGTTTGTCTCATGTATTTTGGAGCACTCTGGCTCAGTACTTAAATATTTATTATTTCTATGTCTTCTTGATGAATTGTTCCTTTTATTAATACATAGTGTCTTTCTATGTCTCTTTTAATTGCTTTGCATTTAAAGTGTAATTTGTCAGATATTAGTATAGGAACCCCTGTTCTTTTCTGGCTGTTTGTGTGAAATATCTTTTTCTAACTTTTCATTGTCAACCTATTTTTGTCCTTGGGTCTAAAGTGAGTCTCCTGTAGACAGCATATAGACAGGTCTTGTGTTTTAATCCATTCTGCAAGTCTATGTCTTTTGATTGGGGAGTTTGATCCATTAAAATTCAATGTCATTACAGTAAAAGCAATACTTTCTTCTACTATTTTGTCTTTTTTATTTTATATGTTATATATATTTTTTTCTTTTTACCTTTACTGATAGTCTTCATTTCTACACTCTTCTCCAAGCCTCTCTCTCCTGTTTTTTCCTGTCTGCCTGTAGTATTCCCTTTAGTATTTCTCATACAGTCAGTCTGTTTCAGTTGCAAATTCTCTTAGTAACTGTTTGTCTAAAAATATTTTAATCTCCCCCTTGTTTCTGAAGGACATTTTTTGCTGGGTATAAAATTTCTGGTTGTCATATTTCTATTTCAGAATTTTAAATATATCTGTGCTGGTTTGAAAGGATTTATTACCCTAGAAAAGTCATGTTTTAACCCTAATCAATCTTGTGGGAGCAACTATTTCTTCTAATTCCTATTCAGTTATAGAGGTGGAAAACTTGGTTAGGTTATCTCCAAGGAAATGTGGGTATTAACTTTTGAATAGAGGGAGATATGCCTCCAACCATTCCAGATGTGCCTCAATTAGGTTACTGAAATCGTTTAAAGGAAGAAGCATTTTGGAGACAGAGAGAGTTGCAGAATGACTATAGAGTCACAGGAATGATGGGAGATCCATGAGAACGATGACAGCAGCAGAGACATGAGAACTACAGAGTCCACCAGCCTTTGGAGATGACCTTTGGAGATGAAGAAGGAAAACACCTCCTGGGGAGCCTCATGAAACAAGAAGCCTGGAGAGATAGCTGTAAGATGTTGCCATTTTTGCCATGTGCCTTTCCAGTTGAGAAAGAAACGTTGAACTTCATCGGCCTTTCTTGAGGAAGGTAACCTCTTGTTGGTGTCTTAATTTGGCCATTACTATAGAGTTGCTCCAATTGGGACATTTTCATGGCTTTAGAACTGTAAACTAGCAACTTAACAAATTCTCCTTTTTAAAGCCATTATGTTTTTTTTCTGTATCCCATTCCAGCAGCAAGCAAACTAGGACAATATCATACCACTGCCTTCTCAATCCATGGTTTCTGCTGAGAAATCCACACATATCTTATTGAGTTTCTCTTGTATGTGATAGATCACTTTCAAAATTCTCTCTTTATCTTTGATGTTTGAAAATCAGATTACTAAATGTCTTGGAGTAGATCTATTTGGATCTCTTCTGTTTGGCATATGCACTTCCTGGTTCTATAACTTAATGTCTTTCATAAGAGATGGGAAATTTTCAGTGATCATTTCTTCCAGTAGTCTTTATGCTCCTTTTCCCTTCTCATCTCCTTCTGGAACACCCATAAAATGCATATTTGTGTTCTTTATATTGTCATTCAATTCCCTGAGACCCTGCTCATAGTTTTCCATTATTTTCTGTTGTGTGTCAAATTTCAGATGTTTTGTCCTCTAGTTCATGGATCCCTTCTTCTGTCTCTTCAAATCTATTGCTTTAAGTCTCCATTGTTTTTTCTTTCTCTCTCCTATTGTGCCATCATTCATTCCCATAAGTTCTACCATTTGTTTTTTCAAACTTTTGAGTTCTTCTTTATGATCACCCAATGTATTATTTATATCCTCTCTCAATTTATTTGATTTTTGATGAGATTTTGCATGCCTATCTACACATTCTGAATTAGTTGTTCCAACACTTATGTCTCATTTGAACTCTTGGTTTGTTCCTTTGACTGAGCCATATCTTTGATTTTCCTGGTATGACCCAATATTTGTTGCCAGCTTCTAGGCATTTGATTTCCTTAATTGGTTTATTTTGTAGGTTGTTTTTCCTCTTTTACCTAGGGTTTTCTCATTGGATGGTTCTGTTCTCTATCTGTTCTTTGGCATTCAGTTCAACTTATTCTAGACCTCTAGCATATGTTCTATTTAACTGATCAGATTTTTTCAGTTCTTGATTTTCTGTTTCTTGCCCTGCATATTTGGAACTTCTTTTTTGAAGAAGGTTTCCTCAGATTTGATTGGCCTCAGTCAGATTTTCCCAGACCAGACAGACCTACACAGGAGGAGAGAGTAGTCAGTATCAAGTTTCCCTGAGGGTGAGGCCCAGAAGGTTGTCAGACTTTCCCATGAAACCTCTAGACTTTGTGCTGTTCCTATCCTGCCCAGCATGTGGTACTTGCCCACAGCTTCCCACCAGCATTTAGTGATGCAGTGCTTGTGATTACAGCAGCCTCTCCCTGCCAGTGGTGTGGTTGAGACACAGGCTGAGGTAGTAGGTAGCTTTGGTTATTTCTGCTTTCCTCCAGAAGGAAAGGCCTGAATTTCCTGAAGGAGGGCCACTACTTGAGCTTCTCCCCCCTTTACTTGGGGGGAGATTCACCCTTTAGAGAATTGTCTCATCCACCTATTTCCTTTGTCTCTCAGACATGCCTTAATTCTACCCTAGCCTGGGGCAGTGCTAGAGCCCAAGAGTGCTGGTAGTTCTATCTAATGAGCTGTTAAAAAGTTAAAAAAGAAAAGAAATTTTTTGGAGTCAGACCCCTGCTCCCCATGTTTGCCAGCCAAGAGCTGTAGTAGATACATGGCTTTATGTGTCCCCTTTTCTTGGGTCCAGCCCTTTTCCAGTATTTTGTGCTGTCCAACTCAAAAAAGCTTCAGGGTTTTTTGGGTTTTTTTTCATCAGCCCCACCCCCTCTCTGCTGGGGAAAAATTTCTTGGTTCCTTTAGTGCTTACTTCAAGTATATCTGTGCTCAGGACCTGTTTTCAGTAGTCAGAATTTGTTAATTCATTCTGCAATTGAAGTTTGGCTGAGCTAACTCCTTGCTACTAGTAAAGGCTGTTTCATTTCCCTTCAGGGAACCATCCTGCCATACCTATAGGGAAGGCGGCCCAACCTCTGCAGCCTGGAAGACTTACACTTCTGTGTGGGATCTGCCATTCCAGCTGTTCCAGACTGTTGTACAGTGTGTGCCCAGTTACTGCTACTCCCTGACCCCCACCCCCCAAGCAGTTGTTCTGTACTGTTCCTTGTTGTTTACTAGCTGCTCTGAAGGACAAACTAAATTCCATACCTCACTGTGTTGCCATCTTGTCCCACCTTTCCCTAAAATTTATATTTTAAGCTCTATGGAATTTGATATTTCTCTAGTTTGGCCCCAGGTGGAAATGCTGGTATCTAATCAAGGCTTACTAAAACACAATTCTGCTTTCATGCTCAGGGTAGTAAACAAGTGGGAAATAGTAGCTTTGTGCTCATACACACCTAGGGGAAACCAGACCAGGTTAAAATATGATCATTGATGATTGAGAAATGACAGCAACTTATTTCCATAGATAACATATTCCATGGATAAAAACTATATTAGAAGTACAGAGTTTAAAAAGGTGAGTCTTTATTTATAAAGCACTTTAGGATTGTAATTATGTACTTTAAATATTAAAGTGAGCCTTTGATTAGCAAGGAGACAGCATATAACAAATTGACATATATGTTAATATTATTCTATTAACTTTCTTTACAAGATGTTCTTATCACACAAGAATATTCTTGTAATCTTTCATTTTAAACTCCTCCTTTATCTAAACAAGTTCCCTATAGCAATCAAAGCACCCTTTATTACAAGAAGAATCTACTCTGCAGAAAAATCTGAGTTCTGTGATTCAATCAGTTTGTCTTTTCTAGTAGTGTTTACAAAGCCAGAGTTACTGTTTTTTGTTTGTTTGTTTTGTTTTTTTGTCTTACTGGGAGAAGTAACTTATTTATTCAGGGGCACTTGTCTGCAAAACCTTCTTTCTATTGTTAGTTTAGATATGTCTAACAATCATTTGCAAAGTTTATATTAAACTGAATTTAAATATCAGTGTTTATGAGGCTAAGGTTACATGGTCTCTTTCTCATTTTTTACTGGCACCAAAAGTGTTTAATTAATACCATTAATCTGATTCAACATCAAATTTACCAGAAACACATTTCTGAAAGAGAATCAGAACAACTGTTTGATTCCAAAGACAATCAGAAAAGCTGTTTGATTCTAGTTCCAATCAAAACTAGAATTCAACATGTAGTTCTTAGATGCTTGAATAGCATTATCTGATAAGACCTGGAAATGATCCCTTTAGGCAGAAGTAGATTAAGATAATCTCTGAAGCAGGCCCAGGCTATTTCTCATCCTGAACCATGCCTTGCAGGTTTGAGCTAAAGATGTCAGAGGGACTGGGATGCCAGTCTTGGGTAAGGAACAGAGTCAAACCTGTGCACGATCCAGGTATGTAGCAGGACTACAATGTGAAACTGCACACAACTGGTTGCCTCCAAAAACAATCCCTTCCCATGGCATTCTGAGAAAGTTGAGTTAAATCAGATGCATAGAGCTGTACTTTTATTCAGTAACTTTTTAATAGAATGATATGCCATATTCAATTTTGTAATGATCAGAGATTTTATTTACATGACCATCTCCAGTCTTAACATTCAAGAATTAATCCCCTCATTTTATTTTAGCCCCAAAGGCTTATTGCACCTTTAGGTATAAGAAATGCAGCTCCCTTATCCTTATTTTATCTGTAATCATAAAAGAGAAAATTAAAATTGTCATTATACTAACTCTAATAACCACAGAAAAGTCATTAGCTATAAAAGTAATAGTAATGTAAAGGTTTTGTTGTACAAAAAGCCTAGACTTCTAGCAGAATTTTTTTCCCCTGGGAGCCCAAAATAGGAGTACTCCATTCCTGGGAAATCTGGGACAAAAATTCTATATGTTAAGCTTGAGAAACACCCTTGGTTGAATTCAGAGTCCTTTTGGAACCTGCCATATCATTGTCAAAGAGTCACAGAAAAGTTAAATTCGCAGTACTTCTTTAGTCAGTAACTTTTTGAGAGTTGATGGCATAATATGCCACACTCAATTTTGTAGTGATTAGCCTCTTATTTTGGTGAATAGCTTTACAGAGCTTTTATGAGAATTACTTTATTTGCTCCTTACATCCCTTGAGTGCTAGCTTTTCCAGGTCTCCTTATTCTTCACATTTTCCATATGAGCAAAGAGACTCAGGGAAATTACTCTGTCATGGTCACATGGCTAATGAATGACAAAGCTGATAGAAGATTTTATATCATACAACTGCCCCCTCTACATTAAAGAACATAACTAACATGCTGACTCCTGTCTCACATGCTCAACAGACATCCCTAAAAATAAGGTTTTCCAAATCTGCACAATACATGATAATTCTTTCTTATCTTAGTAGCTAACAACTACGTTAGAAAGAGTAATGAAGTATTTAAAATGGCTTAAAATTAGTGACCTGCAAGAAACCTAACATTGTTATACATATTTCAGCAAAATAAAACAAAGCTTTTAAAGCTGAGATGCAAAGTTAATAGCGTTATTTTCAAGGATAGAGGGAAATCTATAAGAAATTATCATGAAATGCTGACTTTGGCATACTTGCAAAACTCAATAAAAACATTTAATTTTCGGGACTAGAGGATTTTTGATGATAGCAGCTTCATTACTTCTACAGATTTAAATGTGGAATTTTAGGAAGAAATAACGACACAATGACATTTCATTATGACCAAGTTTCTCTACACTGCAGGAGCATGCTGAAGGCCGTGATATACGGACACTGAGTGCCAAAGGGGAATCACAAACAGACAACAACTTTAAAGGCAAATCTCATTTCCAGAAGAGGAGACACTTCTTTAAATATAGGCTTTCCACATGAGACTTGCTAGTTCTGTTTTAATCTACACTATTCTGGTTAAAAGATCCAATTTTCTCTATATATATGTGCTTATCATCATTTCTATGGTATCATTAACTATGTTAATAACAATTGGGAAGAATCTGAAAGTTCATAGCAGTTCTAACTTTAACCATGTAAGTTCATGTTTAATGACTCCAAACATAACAAAGAGGGCATGAAATATAAACCAGGAATATGAGTAAAAACAATAATCAACATAATAGTATAAAGATATCTGACTGCTCATATATGTGGGCATACAAGCACCAAAATGGAAAACCAGGAATTGCTGGAACAGGTTAATTTGAAATTTTTACTGCTTAAATCCAAATGTTCTGATAAATATTTCTATAGAGTGTTCCTCAAGATCCTGATTTAAATACTAATTACTTTTTGGCAATTAAGCCATTAATAAGCTTATAAACCTGAAAATAATTTAGTATTGATGTCATAATAGCACAAACACGCAATAAGAGTAAAAGCAAATATTGTTTCTATTATGAAACAATTCTAATGAAAAGTCATGGATCAGTCCTGTAAAGTTAAACATGGCTCTGGTTCAGCCAAAAGAGATGGATACAAATTGCAATAAAAAAATCTGTTAATTTGGCATTTCTTTCTCAATTGTTTTTAGCAATGGGAGAGGGATATTAACCATATTATTGTTGTGCTTTGACTTACTAGAGCAGCTATCACTACCAAGGTCCTTGTCTCTATCTTTATCTCTCATGGTTCCACCTGGAGTTGACCATTAAAGAAAGCTATTCTTTAGGTTCATCAACCATAGTTTGTGTTGAAGATTTTCCCACTTTGACTTAGGTTTAGTATGTTTCGCATATGTAATACGGAAATCATTCTTCGGAAGTAGTGTAACATAGAATCAATAACAGAGTCAAGATCAAATTTTCTACCAGAGGTTTATCTTTAAGAAAACATCCACAGGAAATTTCTGTGATAACAGTAAAAGCAAAAGTGTGCCTTGATACCAAATATAGTTATTTTATCTTCTGCCCAGTTGATTTCAATGGCCAAAGGTAGAGACAACTATTTGACATTTAGACTCAATGTTTTTCCGATACCCCTATTTCTTGGTGAGGAGAAAGTTAAACAACTACATTGACCATTTAGAGCTGGGATCCAGATAATCTGAGTTTTACTAAGGCCCCTTCTTCAGGTTAATTCTGCAGCTATCATTGAAGAATTGGGCTGAGCTCTATTACAGAAGGATGATACATTTGGAAGTTGCTGAGGATGTGGTTGAATAGCTTAGTTGAATCCTAAGTTCACTGCTGATATTAATTGCCATGTGTTCAGTAAAATCTGAATAGGGCTACAAGTCCTAGAGAGAATCATCAAGTGCCTTAAGGAGAAGGACCTTCTCAAGTCACAGAGACTGCTTATTTTCTCAATTGAGAGCTACATGAGTTTATAACCCTTAAATGCTGTGTCATGGGCTTACTCAATAGCTAATAATTAGTATTTTCATTAAAGCTCTGCAGATTCCAACTAGCAGAAAACAACCCATCTAAATTATATTATACTAAAAGAGAGAAAATATCTTTAGAATTCAAATATGTCTTATGGCTCTCAAGTATTCAGATTCAGCCAGGCCCCAGGAATAAATTGGAAACTGGGATACAAATGTCACCAGAACACTTCCTATTTCTCACTTCTGTCTCTGCACAAGACTGCATCATTCTTCTAGCTCATAGACTACTACTTTTCCTTATAATTCCACATGATAGAACATGACTAATCATATGTCTAGGGTTTATATCTCTTCTGCTAAAAAGACCAGCTATACTTAAAACTGATTTCATATCTCTGCAAGCCAATTTTTATTGGGACAATATGGTTTAGTTGCCCATTCCTACGCCAGTATACTGGAGTCAAGTTATATAAATATAGTGATTCCAAGTGTAACTATTTTGGGGAGATGTTTCCCAGATATGGTAGCAAAACAACTGAGCAGACTAAAATACAATATTTCTGAAAACAATTTCGGAAATTGTTTCCGAAAGTGTTTCCACACTTTCCTGGGCCTTACAAAGGAAAAATACTTATCATAATTCATATTCCAATAATATCACCGATTGAGTCACATGACACAGAGAATCAAACACTAAAGAAGAGTCTATTGTCTCTGTGTTCTGGAACTCAATATCTGCTTTAGAAATGTTTTTTTATTTCACCTTATTCTTCAATACCACGCTGTTTTCTAAAAAATATGAAAAGCAAGAACTTCTCTGTTCATTTATTTATTCAATCACTGATCCCTCCTAGGTGCCAGAGAAAAGAACTAATTATTTTGACATCGAGTATGAGGAGGACCAGATTTTAGCTGGGAGTGTATGGAAGGGTGTATGGATTGTGTGCCCTGAGAAAGTGAATGAAGAGTGGAAAGAAGAGAGATGCAAGTAGAGGGCATATTAAATGTAAAATTCAACAAACTATAACACATGATAGTAGAAGCTGTTACCATGAAATCCAAGTTAAAGCAATCAACCAAACAGCATATTGAAGCACATAACTAATATAACAAATATGATATATTACCCTGTACCAAATGGTTGTTTAATTTTAAGTACATACAATTATCAAAAATATTGAGTTAGACAGGTGGTAATGTAGTATCCCTTTTTGGCTCTCAGTTTCAAAATATTATGCATTCTTTTTTGTCTGCAGTCTACATGTATATATACATATTCATAGAATGCTAGTGAGTATAGATTTAACAGCCTGAAAGAAAGCTTTCCAAGAATAAAAACATTCTGATTTTGATAAACAACTGCCTGATTCACAGTTTCCAGTCTTGTGTGCAGACCAGCTGTGCTGTTAGTTATAACTTCTGGCATGTGGATAAATCTTAGCTTTATTTCATCCCCAGAGATTCACTACTTGTCCAGACAAGTTCAAAAATACATGTTTTGAATTCTGGGAAGATGGCATTTGTGGCGGTGTTTTGAATTTCCCTGAATCCCTCCATAAAAAGAGAGAGATAATAAAACAGGAAAACCAAAAGTTCTCAGACAACATCAATAAAAAAAAAAAAAGAGGTACAAAAGGTATCCATAACCCCACAGCCCAAAATATGAGCAGGTGTGGACAAACCAAGACAAATACAAGACCTGTGTGGTATCAGCAGCTATTCAGGAGGAAGCAGAGGTAAGCAAGAGACCCTCAAACAGCCAATGGGTACTCAAAGAAAAGGGCAGTGGATGAGTGAGACTATAGCCAGAACTGGGAGGATTTGGTCACACTCCATATTCTAATTTGCTAGCTGCTGGAATGCAATATACCAGAAATGGAATGGCTTTTTAAAAGGTGAATTTAGTAAGTTGCAAGTTAACAGTTTTTAGGCTATGGAAATCTCCCAATTAAAGCAAGGCTATCAATATGTCCAATCTAAGGCATCCAGGGAAAGACACCTTGATTCAAGAAGGCCGATGAAATTCAGGATTTCTCTCTCAAGTGGAAAGGCATATGGTGAACACGGTGTCATCTGCTAGCTTCTGCTCCAGCTCCCCAGGAGGCGTTTTCCTTCTACATCTCCAAAAGTTGCTGGCTGATGGACTCTCTGCTTCATCATTCTGCGGTATTCTGTCGTCTTTCTCTGCTCTCTCCAAATCTCCACCTTCCTCCAAAATGTTTCCTCTTTTATAGAATTCCAGTAAAGTAATCAAGACCCACCAGAATGGGTAGAGTCATGTCTCCATCTAATCAAGTTTAATACCCACACTTGATTGAGTCACATCCCCATGGAGATAATCTAATTAAAGTTTCCGACATACAGTGCTGAATAGGAATAGAAGAAATGGCTGTCTTTACAAAATGGAATTAGGATTAAAGCATGGCTTTTCTAGGATACATACATCCCTTCAAATCAGCACACTCCAGTTCAAGAGTAATTTCAGTGTATTATTGGAATTGTCTATTGTAATGTCTGAAGGAGCTGGAGCAATCAGGGTGCCATCAGCTTACAAACTGACCACCTGAAAATCTTCTTTATACTAAATCCTCAAACTGAGGAAAGTCAGCTTGAAATAGAATCCTAACTGAGCATGATCTCAAAAATACATGTGAGAAATAAAAGAAGGTTCAAGAGAAGAAGAGGAGGAATATAGATTCTGGAAAGCTCAGATAGCAAGGTGCCATATTTCTAAACATTTCACAAAATATCAGATGAAAAACTGTATTTTTCAACCTTATCTTTCTGGCTCCAATACATAACTCCTAGCAGAAATTGAAATCAATATAAAAATAAAATGCTTTATACAAATTAGAATTTTGATGCCCTTTTTTTCATTCCTTATGTACTTTAATGTACTTTAGCTCCCTTAACTTCTGTTCATAAAAGAAATTATCTATAACAGTACATGAAAATTGTATTTAAGCTTGGAAAATATCCTTAATATACTAGAAACCGTGATGCTGGATATAATTGAACGTAGCATAGAAAAAGCATTCCATCTTTATTATTTTCTTTGTATTCAGAACTGAATCTGTATTTATGGGAAGTTTCAATGAAGTAATTAGTTGAACATAAGAGGAAGAAATATTAGTCTAGAAGTAGTGCAAGAAAGTGGTCTACAAAAGGATGCAGCAACTACCCTCTGCCTCTGCTATAGATCCAAGGGATATTCTTAACCAAATATTACAAAACAATATTCCAAATCAAAATCCTTAGTGGAAAGTGCTCATTTAACTCAATCTAAAAAAAAAAAAACCCAGTATGGGGAGGTTTAGCATCTTCTAGATCCTCGGCCAGATTTCAGCAATCTCTCATGTATGGGTTTAATCTAATAAACCCAAAGCTTCAGACACTCTTCTGATAGGAACTTATTTTATCCTGCAGCTATAACTTAAAGATGTAGTGGCTGAACTGGGAGCAGAAAATTTAATTTCTCAAGTTGCCACGGTTTTATTAGACTAAAGGTAGCAGTGATAGTACTAAATAGATTTTTTAAAAAGCTCTTTTCTGAGTATCCTTCTCATAGTAGCCATGCTATTACCTTCATACAATTTTAGTGCAATACTTGGATTGTAATAGTCTCTGGACACCTGTGCATTGTAGTGCAAGATGTAGTACATTATTATTTGTGACACCCCTCAAATGCCCAATTTACTAAACTGCAGAATGCTCCTTGGGACCAATAAATCTTTACAAACCCATCTAAAGTGGTTGTGCTGCGCTCTTCTCCCTCACCACTTTCATTCATTTGGTGCTGTAGGTTCTGTGAAGTGGTTATTATATTATGATTTCTATTAACTTGAAATATTATTGTTCATATTTGTGATCCTTTGAGGAAATATGACACATTGTGCATCTATTTATGCGACTGCAACAGTAATTATATTATCAACTTTTTATTATTGTAATAGTTATTATCACCTTTCATTTAGGTAGCGCTTTACAAATTTCACATGCACAGGTGTCTCTGTGTTAAATCCACACAAAATCCGAGTGGTAGAACAAATAACAACTATATTTTATAAAAGACGCATCAGTGGCTACAGATTGTCATGATTAATCCATAGCCACACTGATGGTAAATGATAGAATCTGGACTTGAACTCGTATCTGATTCTTCCAAAGCCAGTCTTTTATCAATGTGCCCACTTTCAAAAGAAAATGATGTCAGCCATATCAATTATCAGATGAATGTCTGTTATCATGTGATTGGTATGAATACATTAATTAAGTTGTGGTATAACTTCCTTATATAGAAGATGTAAAGAAGGAAGACTAGTTAAGAAGCTATTACAATAATTCAGAAAATGGAGAATTGAATGAGAGTGGTAGTAATAGAGGCATTTCAATAAACATTTTTTTAAATAGAGCTGACTGGATTTGATGACATGATGATAAAGGAAAGAGAGAATGTCATGGATTGAATTGTGCCCCCCCTCCCAACTATATGTCAAATCCTAACCACCAGTCTGGTGAATGTTACCCCACTGGGAAATAGGATTTTTGACAATGTTGTCGGTTAGGATAAGACTGACTGGATCAAGGTGGGTTCTAATCCAATATGACTGGTGTCCTTCCAAAGAGAAACAGGTTGACATAAACAGACAGAGAAGACAGTCCTGTGAGAGGCAAGATTGGGTTATACCATGGATTGCTGGTGTCAAGACACTGGAAGAACCCTTCAGATTCCAGAGGAAGCATGGCCCTGATGAAATTCTGATTCAGACTTCTAGCACCAGAACTAGGAGACAGTAAATTCCTGTTGTCTTAAGCCAACAATAACCTTAAGAAACTAAGACAGGATGAGACCATAATGTTGGATCTAAGCAACTAAAAGAATGGAGTTGCCATTTGACAAGATGAAGAGGGATGTAGATGGAATGTTTTGGGATTCAAGAGCCAAGAGTTTAGATTTAAGCTTGTTGAGTTAGAGATGCTTGCGAGAAACACAGTTGGGTATATTGAATAAATTGGATGGGTCTGAAGTTTGGTGATATATCCAGGCTTGAGGTATAATTTGGGATTTATAAACTCATGGATATTTTTAAAGCTGTGAAATTGAATGAAGATAATGTGGTTTCCTAAAATCTAGGTGAAGAAAACATTTACAAAATTTAGGAGTGATATTGTGTCAAAGATTGCTGATGCTATGAGTAAAATGAAGGCCAAGAATTGATCATTGTCTTTAGCAACATCGATGCCCCTCATGTGTTTAATAAGAGCTATTTTGAAGGAGTTGTGGTACGTACCAGAGACCGGAGTAACTTCTAGAGAGAATGGGAAAAGCCAACAAAAACAAAACTATTGTTGTATGCTAATAGATAACGCAGTGGAGCAGCAAAAATTTATTGATGATAGAGTTGTGAAAGCAAAGGGGAATGGGATCCACTGTAATGAAAAGGGATTGGTACTAGATAGAGTGTGAACTATTTACAAATAGTGATAGGAGAGGAGCCTATTACCTTCTGATTGCTTCTATTTTTCTCAGTGAAAAAAGAAGAAAGACTTATCTGAGTAAGGATACCAGAACCATAATATTTCAATTACAATAGCTTTACAGTGTATTTCTCCAATATTTTTCTCTTTTCCACAAGTGCTTGGCTATTTCAATATATTATTCTTTCAGATGCACTGCAGTGTCAACTTTCTAGGTTCTAACTATTAGAATTCTGATTGAAATTAAATGGATGAATTAGGACATCACTGACTCTTAATATGATGTCTTTCTAGGAATCAGGCATGTCTCTACATTCATCCTAATCTTCTTTTATGTCTTCCAAGAAAGTTTTATATTTTTGTATTATGAGTATGATTCCTTTGTCGTCAAATTCAATCCTGTGTATTTTATGTTTTTTTTTACTTTTATTTGGAATGTGAACTGTCCTCCTTTTATCCCATGCTATAGCATTTAAAACTAAACTGTTTATTGCTTATATAAAGGAAAGTTAATTCAATCTCTGTCAACTAATATTTTCTGTGACTTCTAGCAATTCATTTAACACCACAAATCTCTGCCTCTGTTGCTGGAATAGGGGAAGAATAAACTAAATGGTCTTTATAATTAAAAAAATATATAAACAGATAAATATTAACATTATTACTACTTTACTGATTAGCAAATTGAGTACCAGAGAATGTAATTTATTCAAAACCATTCAGGTGGTAATGACAAAACCTACCCAGTTTTTGGGCAAATCACTAGTCTTTCTAACTTAAACTTTGTTTAGTTACCTAGTATAGGGTAACAAACCACTCCAAAATTTAGAGGCGTAAAACAACCATCTCTCTTTGGGTTCACAATTTAGGCAGAGCTCAGCTATCACAGCTTACTCCATGTTGGCTTGACTCACTTATGTGCTGGCTGTCAGTTGACAAGTCAGCTGGTGGCTGGCTGGTCCAGAAAGCCATATTCTAATGGCTAGCAATTGGTTGAGTCTGTTGGTAAGGGCACCTTGGTTCTCTTCCATCTAACCTCTCTAGCAAGCTAGTTTGAGCTTTCTCACATGGTACCTCATTTCAAGAGAGAAACTCCAATATACCAGTACTTATCAAACCACTACTTGCATTCACGCTTGGTAATGACCCATTAGTCACACCAAGACACATGGCCAAGCCCATAATGGTTGTGAGGGGTTATATAGAGCCATAGATAATGAGAGGCATATTCATTTAGAATTATCAATGTAACAATTTACCACCATTATGAATCAGAGCAGAATATCACATTTTAGAACAAGCATGGAAAGCTTTAGGTGGTCAAAGTTTTAGGGAACATGCACACTAAGCTCTATAAGGTAATTTGTTTTGATTTAGATTACCCCAAATCTCTCACATTCCTAATCCCCCACCCTCCCACCCATCAATCTGTGACAGATGTCTCAGATTTCACTATTAGATACTGAATCATTTGTGTTAAGAATTTATTCCCTTTAAAACAGCATATATCTTTAGGAAATAGACTCAACATAAATTTTTCATAAAATTTCCGATGGGACTACTAGCCCTTTGCTGCACCATTCTGAATATATAAAGATCTGGACTCTATTTAAGGGAAAGAATTCAGGATAGTTATCTACCGGATAAAGAATGCTGCTCTGAGAAGGGAGTCTTGGCTTACTATCACTGTAGAAATCCCTGGAAAGTCAAAAGGATACAAAGGAAGGGGAAAACTTTGAATACTATTTTTTTTTGCATTTCAATGAACCCTAGAGCTGAAGTTTGAAAGTATACAATTCTTTAGGAATCTTACCTTTAATTTACTTAATTTCTATAAATGTGTCTCCTGTGCATTTTCTATCATAAACACCTTAATACATTTTCTCTGACCAAAAATGTTGCTCCTTTCCACATTTTGGCCTTTCAAATACTGGCAGTTTTTAATGAGAAATATGTTCTTTAGAAGAGCAATTTCTAACACTGGTATCCAGACTTTGTGGATTCTCAGAAAATCTGTTTCTTTTTCTCATTTCTAGGAAAAACAAAAAAACAAAATTTGTTCTACCCATTCTCATGTAGAAGGTATGAGATGAAGCTTTTATTATCTGAAAGGTGCCTCAAGCATCTGGAGAAGAAGGCAGAATTGCATAACTATATTATTCTACCTTTACTTCTGCATATTAATATGGAATAATAACTCTGTAGAGGCAATCCAAAAGCAAAGTTTAAATTAGGGTCATGCTAATCTTCTAACTTCAAGACAAATAATTTATTTTAACTAAAGTATTATCATTATATTAAGCCCTATTATCTACACATAAATGAAAATGAGTTTGCCTTCATGATTATATTTGTTTTCCTTAAGGTATTGATGCAAATATGCTCAATATTTCCAAGGACCTGTAAATGACATATTACGTCTTAACAATTACCCATCAATAAAATCAAAGGCTAGAAAACTAAACAAAGTACTGTTAGTTAAAAAAAGTAAACAAAGTACTGTTAGTTATATAATTTATATTCTTTTTGGTAAGCTTTAGTAAATGGCCTTTTTAGATCTATTCTGTTGTGAAGAAAGAGGAAGAATCATTTAAAAGTAGCTAACTTTTTAAGGTTTCAATTTTAAGGTCTCAAATGCCTAACATCTTTTCCTCTTATTTCCATCTTTGTAGCTTCCTTCCTTCATTGCTTTCCTCTTTCCTTCTTTTTTAAATTTCTGCTGTTTTTACTGAAATGGGAACAGGAAGGCAGTGATGAATTAATCCACAAGAAGCAGAGAAACTGCTATTTTGATTCCCAGAAATCAACAAGTAGAAGTAGCCAGAACTAGGAATCCAGCTTTTTAGGTCAGGTTGATTAGAAAAGACAATGTAGGACTGCAAAAGTCAAGTTCCAGAGTAGTCAGAAAAAGAAAATGATTAAAAATAGTCAGCAATAAACAGCATCAAAGAAAGCAAGTTGAAGTGAGGTATGTTCAGTGTGAGAACTTTCTAGGTAACTGTGAAACAGGAGACAGTTGGGAGGTGGTGGGGGTAGTCAACAGCAGGGGCATAAGTGAAATTTTAGTCCTAGATCCTTGGCTCCATGTGTTTCAATGAATGAGGCTGTCAATGACCCCATGCCTGCGATAAGTACCCCAGCCATAAGAAAGCTGAAGGGTGACAAGGGAATAATGCATGGCTCAAGGTGCTGGGATCACCTGAGAATGTTTTCTGGGGGTGAAGGTAGTATATAGAGAATATCTCATTTTTTAAACTACTACCACAATTTAAAAGCTACTTTTGTAAATGCCGAGAAGAAAATTAAAATCGTTTAACAGCTGTTCCTACATGTAGAAAATGATTCAAGCCAGTTCTCAGGAGTAATTAATCAGCACAACCAGGAGCTTACCAAATATTCAAGTTAACTTTTTAGAACCATTTTTGATCTCTAAAAAACAGAAATAAATAAAAAAAAACTTGCCATTGCTCCTTAAAATATTAATCAGTTAATAACTCAGTTATTTTATTAGTTAATCTTGAGTTATCAGAGATAACACATAAGACTTAAGGACAGAAGTCAGAATGAATGAGGAGACAAATGAGTTCACATAAAAGAAGACTGCATACTCAAGCCTCTAAAAAATATCCCAAATCATCTGCTAACGAAAACACATTTATGGTATGTAATCATATTGTTATCCTAATGAAGTTCCCAAGAGTAGAGGCTGAATTTTTAGTGGATGAGCCTGATGGTGATAGCTTACAGGAGGGGCTTTTAAAAGTGGATCCCTCAGTTCCAGATTCAGCTCTCAGCCTTTCAGGTCCAGAGACCAAGCATTCTTAGTAATCCAGAGAGATCAGCCTCTCTGTGATGAAGTGCTCCTAATTTACTTCGTAGGAAACTGTCCATTACCTCTGATGATACTGCAACACAATACCTCAATGATACCTGTATGTGATACTTCAGTGAGTGCTCATGTATTAGAACAAGAGTCAAGTCATGTTATTCCAGTGACTCAGTCTCACACTCCCTTCCAGGGCTTCCCTGGTCCCAGGTCAACGAGGCAGTATATCAGAAAGGTTACGAACTTGGGCTTAGAGTATGATTGCCTGAGTGTGAATCCCATCTCTGTCATGTACTAACAATCTGATTTTGAGCAAGTTTCTTAGCCCCTGTGGAATCGAGTTCCACCATTTGTAAAACGAAGCTAACAATGGCTTCTACTTCACATTGTTGTTACAAGCAATAAATGAGCTACTGACTAAAAGCATTAAAAACAATGTCTGACACAGTAAAAATCAAATATGCTGAACTGTTATGAGCAAGATTACTAGGAACCCAAATTTTTTTTCATCAAAAGTTTACTTTTTAAGTGTGAAATGGAAGATTTGGGGTGGGCAGTGGTATCATACTTAGTTTCTAGGAAAGTTGAACTACTGACTGCCATAGAGGAGCTACTTAAAAATGCTGAATAGCAATAAATTAAAAGCTCAGTATAGAGCCTTTCTCCATTATAAGGTCACCTCCCTATTAATGAGTTTGTGCTTGCCTCCTAAATCTGAATTCTTTCTCAGTGGAGCAGTACTCACTAGGTAATTAGGCAGATGTTCACTTTCTGAAGCTCATTGTTCTACCCTTTTTAATCTTCTCCATCTGAATCATTATTTTTCTAGATGTGTTAATATCACTGATTAACTGTCAGTCAACTATTATCCCCTTGGGGCCTAGAACATCTTGTCTCCCCATATTATGCATTGATTGAATGAATGCAAGTTTCAGAGTTTACATCATATCCTATTAAATGTCAGGCTTGCATGCTATAGCCAACTCTGCCCATGTCTTGCTCTATATCACCTCTACCACCTTATTTCATCAGTGGCTGGGGTAGGTGGTTCCTTGTACTTTGGTTTCATCCCACCTGAAGTACCTGCATTGCTCTTTTTCCTTTGTCTGAGGGCTAAAAGTAATTACATTTCAAGACATTGTTGGAACTAATTAACGATATTACTTAATAGAAAGTAAATAGTTAGCTAAGCATATCCCTGTGACCAACCATATTAATCATAGGTAAAACCACAAGAAACTATATATATATATATATATATAGAGAGAGAGAGAGAGAGAGAGAGAGAGAGAGAGAGAGTGAGAAAAGAGAGAGAATCCTTCCCAAATCCAAGACATTAACCCATTTTCAAAGTGCTTAACTCTCAGGCCAGAAAAATTTTTAAATGACAATGGTTTAAAAGAGTTGCTTTCAAGCATTAACATGGTGTGACCAATCAGTTAAAAGAATGTGAGAATATATCAAAAATATATATGTATTTATTACTAATTATATGCATGTACTACTATATATAATATATTATTTAAACATGTAAAAATAGACATTTAAGGGTTGGGATAAAGAATTATTAATAGAAACTCCAACATTTTATTTCAACATCCCAATAAATCATTTTGCACATTCCCCAGGATGGAAATACCCCGATTTAGAGAATATTACATAAAGTATATAGTATTACCAAATTGCAACTCCTAAATTTAAAAGTGAAAATTAGTTGGCAAAATAGTAGTAGAAATTTAAGCAGAAAACAAGAGAGATTTACTGGCTAGAAGCCCTGTCAAAAAGTTCCCAAATCACTATGTAGAACTAGTAACATATGACAACTTACAAAAAGCCCTAACGAGAATTCAAGACATTATGTATGGAGAAGAAGAAATGTAACACAAAGAAGGTGAGACTTAGTGACAGACCAATAAACATGTTCTTTAAACAAGATTTTCCCCATTTGGGGAAGTCCTTTTTTTTCAATTAAATTTTTAATTTTTAATTCTAGATATGCAAACAGTTGTAAGAGTAATATGGAGAAGGGTGCATAGGTGGTTCAGTGGTAAAATACTCGCTTTCCATGCGGGAGACCGAGGTTTGATTCCCAGACCCTGCATCCAAAAAAAAAACAAGAAATAATACAGAGATCTCATGTATCTTTTACCCAGTTTCCCCTGAAATCTTACAGAACTATAGGACAGTATGACAACCAGGATATTGATGTTGATACTATCAAGATAGAAAACAATCCCATTACCGCAAGAATTCTTCATGATTCCTTTAGATAGCCACACCCATTTCCCTTACACCTCTGTCCCCTCCTTAAATTGGCAACCTCTAATCTAATCTTCATTTCTGTATGAGGTATAAAACTTGGTCAAGGTTCGTTTTATTGTCTATGATATCCAATTGTTCCAACACCATTTGTTGAAAAGACTATCTTTCACTAATTTACTTTTGCACCTTTGTCAAAAATACTTAAGAATATTTGTTTGAGTCTATCTCTGGGTTCTCTAAACTGTTCTATTAATGCATGTGTCTATCTTTCTGCCTACCACCTAATCTTAATTATTATACCTAGAAAAATTATTTAAATGAGGTGGACTGTTGTCTCTACTTTATTCTTCTTTTTCAAAACTGTTTTTGCTTTTCTACTTCTTTGGTATTTCCATATAAATTTTAGATTAATCTTGCATATATCCACAGAAATATGTATAGGACTTGTATGTCGAATACTGCATACAAATCAAAGTTCTTGAGATGGAAGTCTCTTGGGTTTGAGACTTTTCCTCCATTTTAAAGCATACATTTAGTTCTCAGTACTGCTATGTCCCACAGATTTTGATGTGTTTTATTTTCATTTTTATTTTATTTGATGTATTTTTAAAATTCCCTCCCTTGATCCATGAGTTATTTAGAAATGTGGCGTTAGTTTCCAAGATTTTGGAGAATTCTCCTGTTATCTTTTTTTTTTTTACTCGAACGTTCATAGCAGATTTATTTGTAATAGCCAAAAGTTGAAAAAAAAATGTCCTCCAATAGGTGAATAGTTAAACAAATCTTGGTACATCTGTACAGTGGAATATTAGTCAGTTATAAAAAGGAGTAAGTCCTTAATGTACCCAACAACTTAGATGGATCTTAAGGAAATTACGCTGGGTGAAGAAAGACAATCTCAAAAGGTTACGTACTGTATCATTTCATGTTATGGAAATGTGCATATGTTTAAAGTGTGCCATTTAAAATATATATACTCTTAAAAATGACAAAGTTACAAACACAGAAAAGTTGTCTCCTGTTATTTTTGTGTAATGGATGTCTGGTTTGTTTCTACTGTGGTCAGGAAACATATTATGAATTTTGTCAACCATTTAAATTTGTTGAGGTTTGCTTCATGGCCCAGGTTATGGTCATCTTGTTTTAAGTTCCATGGACACTTGAAAAGAATGTGCGGCCTACTATTGTTGGGCAGTGTATTCCATAACTGTAGATTAGATCCTGTTGGTTAAAATGTGGAAGAGTTCATCTCTATCCTTGCTAGTTTTTTTATCTAGCTATTCTACCAATTGTTGAGAAGAGGGTTGTGTTAGTTTGGAAGCTGCTGGAATGTGGTATACCAGAATTGGAACTGCTTTTAAAAAGGGAAATTTAATAAGTTACGAGTTTGCAATCATAAGCCTGTGAAAATGCCCAGACTAAGCCATCCAGGGAAAGATACCCTTAAATCAAGACAGCCTGATGCATCTGGAACACCTCTGTCAACTGGGAAGGTACCCTGGTCCCTTGCTCCTGGGCTCCATTGCTTTCAGCCTCTGTTCCTGTGGGGGTTCCTCACTCTGCTACTCTGGGGCTGGCTTTCGGCTTTTGGCTCGCCTTGGCTCTCTCCAGGTTCCGGCTTGTTTAACATCTCATGGCAACATCTGCTGGGCTTCAAGCATCTCCAAGCTTTATTTATGTCTTTGTTACCAATTGTCAGCATCTGTATCAGCTCTGTGCTCTGTCAACTCTGAGGCTTCTGTCATTTCTGACTCTCCACTAAATGTTTCCTTTTCTAAAGGATTCCAGTAACTAATCAAGATCCACCTGGAAAGGGTCGAGTCTAATCATAGGTCACACCCACAACTAGGTGTGTCACATTTCTGTGGAGATAATCTAATTAAAGGTTTCCACCTACAATATTGAATCAGGATTAAAAGAAATTGCTTCCCCCACAAGATTCCATCAGGATTAAAACATGGCTTTTCTGTGGTATATAAAAGATTCAAACCAGCACAAGGGCATTGATGTTTCCAACTATACTTTTAGATTTCTCTGTTTCTCCTTTAAGTTCTATTCGTTCTTACTTCACATACTTTGCAGCTCTATTGTTTGGTACATTTTTATTTTGAATATGTCTTCTTGATTGATTGACTTCTTTATCATTGTATAATTTCCCTCTCTAACATTTTTCTCTGTGCTGAAGTCTACTTTATCCCCTATTAATAAAGCCTCCTGCCTTCTTTTGATTAATTTTTGCATGATATCTCCTTTTCCATTCTTCTACTTCAAAACTGCTTACTTTAAAACCTTCCACATTTGTTGGGTCATATTTTTTAAACTACTCTTCCATTTACATTTAATTTAATTACTGATACATTAGGTTTAAATGCGCCATTTTAGTTTTATTTTCTGTTTATTCTTCTGTTTGTTTCTGTTTTCTTTTTCTAATTTCCTCTGGATTGTTTGAATATATGTTAGAGTTCCATTTTGATATTTTATAAGGTTTTTGAGTATATTTTTATAGCTTTAAGTTTTCTAAATATTATATTATATATCCATAATATTGCAAAGTCTACTGGTGTCATCGTTGCCATAGTATGACTGAGATTTAGAAACTTTACTTTCTCTTACATCCCTTTATCCTTCCTGCTTATAAGTATCCTAAATATTGTTTCTGTATATATGTAGAACCACATCAGACTATGTGATAATTTTTGCTTCAACATCAAACATAACTGTGAAAACACAAGAAGAGAAGTAAGGTTTGATTTGTTTGTCCATATTTTTGTTATTATTTACTTTCTCCCCTGATATTCCAAGATGCCTTATTTTTTATACCTTTATGTTTAGAGAAATTCCTTTAGCCATGCTTTTAGGGTAAGCCTGCTAGAAACAAAGTGTATTAGTTTTCCTAAATCTGAGAAGGCTTGCTTTCCCTTAATTTTCTTTAAGCACTTGAAAAATGTGCCCCTTTCCTCTGATCTCTGTGGTGAGAAATCTGCTATAATTTGTCTTCTATTTCCCCCAGAGGTAAGGAGTAATTTCTCTTCTACTGCTTTGAAAATTTTTTGTTTGTTGCTCGTTTTCAGAAATTTCACTATGTTCTGTCTTGCTGTGAGAATATTGGGGTTTATCCTATTTGTGTTCATTTAGCTTCTTGAATGTATGTATAGCTTTATGTCCTTTGCCAAATTTGGAATAAGTTTTCAGTCATTGTATTTTTTAATCCCTTTCTGATACCTGTGCTGGTTTGAAAGGATTTATGTACCCTAAAAAACATTCTAATCCTAAACAATCTTGTGAGAACAACAGTTTCATCTAATATCAATTCAGTTCTATAGGTTGGGAACTTTAATTAGATTATCTCCATGGAGATGTGAGTCACTCAAGAGTGGGGGTTAAACTGGATTGGGTGGAGACATGTCTACACCCATTTCAAGTGGGTCTTGATTACTTTACTAGAATCCTATAAAAGAGGAAAAATTTTGGAAAAATCTTGAGATTCTGAGAGAGCAGAGAATGCCATAGCACCACAAAGCAGAGAGTCTACCAGCCAGCAGCTTTTGGAGAAGAAGAAGGAAAATGCTTCCTGGGGAGTTGGAGAAGAAGCTAGCAGATGGTGCCATGTTAACCATGTGCCCTTCTACCTGCGAGAGAAACCCTGACCATGTTCACCACGTGCCATTTCAGATGAGAGAGAAACTCTGACTGTGCTCATCATGCGCCTTTACACTTGAAAGGGAAACCCTTCATTGGCCTTCTTGACTCAAGGTATCTTTCCCTGGATGCCTTAGATTGGACATTTCTATGAACTTGCTTTAATTGGGACATTTCCATGGCCTAAAAACTGTTAACTTGCAGCATATTAAATTCCTCTTTTCTAAAAACCATTTTATTTCTGGTATATTGCATTCTGGCAGCTGGCAAACTAAAACACACCCTCTATCTCCTCTCTTTCTGTGATGCCAATAACCTGAATATTGTTTTAATTCCTTAAGACCCTCGGATTGCTTTCCTTTTATATTTTCTCTCTATTACTCAGATTGAGTAATTTCTATTGTTCTATCTTCCAGTTCACTGGTTCTTCCTTCTGTGCCTTTCATTTTGCTGTTCAGCTAATCAGGACAATTTGTTATTAGGTCACTGTATTTGTAAGTTCTGTAATTTCTATTTGATCTTCTTCATAATTTGTGTTTCTTTGTGAGACTTTCCATATCTTTGCTGATACTTTCTACTTTTTCCTTTGCTTCAAGTGTGTTTATAATTGTCCATTGAAGAATTTTCATGGGGGATTACTTTAAAATCTTTATCAAGACAATTCCAGCATCTCTGCCATCATGGTATTGGCATCTATTGATTATCTTATTTTTTAAAAATCACTTTATAGCTTACTGATTCTTGGTATGACAAGTGAATTTCAATTGAAACTTGAAGATTAGGGGGTATTATGTGAGAAAACTCTGGATCTTTTTAAAATTATTTTATTTTTTATGCTTTCATTGTGAAATACAAGATAAATACACATGCAAAAATTAATGGTTTTCAAAGTACATTTTAATAAATAGCTACAAAACAGATCTCAAAGTTTGGCATGGATTACCATTCTTAATTTTAGGTTTCTCCTTCTGTCTGCTCCAAAACCTTAGAGACTAAAAGAAATATCAATATAAAAAAATTTCAATGATTCAGCTGTCATACTCATATGTTAAATCCTATCATTTTCTGTTATACCTCTTCCTTCTCCTTTGAAACGTTGCCCAATCTATAGATGTCTTTTGACTCTCATTCTAACTTTTTTATTTTGAAAAGGGTGTCAACAATATAGAATAAAGGGATGGAATTAGTTGATGCTCTTGGAGAGACTGACCTCTCTGGAATTCAGGACTTTTCTGGCCTAGGAATCCTGTGAAGGTTCTGGGTCTCAGGAAAGTAAACTTAGTGTATGAAATGTTCAGATGGAAACCTGAGTCTTCCTTAGTGTTAACAAGAATGATGATGGTTAAAGTTGGCAAACCATGGCAATTGCCAATATCTAGTTGAAGCTTTATAAAAGAAGTAGGCTCCAGAATAGCCTCTTGCACTCTTTGACCTCTCTCAGCCACTAATGCCTTATTTTCTTACATTTATTTTCCCCCTTTTCATCTGGAATGTACTGTTGATTCCATGGTGCCAGGGCCAGGTTCATCCTCAGGAGTCATGACCCAGGTTGTAAGGCACACTTTCACCCTTGAATATCATGTTACACATAGAGGGGAGAGTAATGATTTTCCTTGTAGAATGGGATTAGAGAGAGAGAGGCCATATCTGAGTAGCAAAAGAGGTTCCCTGGAAGAAATTTTAGGCATAATCATAAGTAGGCTTAGCTTCTCTGCTACAGAAATAAGTTTCATAAGGGCAAACCTCAAAATCAGGGGCTTGTCCTATTTTCTTGGGAGTCCCTAATGTTTGAGAGAGTGCCTAGGGCTTCCCAGATGAAAAAGTTTAATAGTTCCATATTTTTTATCCAGTCTCTCAAGGGACTCTACCAATATATTTTAGTTATCAGCCATTATAGTCTGGAATGTATTTGGGTATTACATGAAGCTATACAATATTACAAACCTCATTACTATTCTGGGCTCTATGTGTTTGGGTTATCTAAGTGAGCTACCCAGGCAGATTGATTTAGATTGTATGCTAAAGAAAATTTACATTCTAGACACAATAAGTCTTTCTACCTCTCGTCTCATACAGTAAATGAAGCTCTAGAGTACATATAATATCATACTTTGTCCTGTATTCTGATTCATCTTAGTCCCAGCCAGATCTGCTTTGTTTTTATTTCTAATTAAAGCCTGAACTCTTTTTTGGTTACTTTAACAGTTGTTGTATGTAGCAATGCTGACTTTCAGAGCTGAAGAATGCCAGCTCTGAGTCTTGAGTGACATAGAGTTACTCAAAGTTCCAGAGAAATACCAATTTATAAACATGTAACACAGAATCTCAGAATCTAGAAATACTGAAACTAGTATTATAGTATTATAACTTTGGACTAATTGTAACAGCTATAAGAGCTTACAATCTAGGCTCCATTTTTCTTATAAGTATTTTCTAAAAGAGACCATACTATATTTGCTTTTTTGTTTCTGGCTTCCTCCACACAACAGAATGTCCTCAAGGTTCATTCACTTTGTTGTATGCCTCACAACATTGTTCCTTTTTGTAACTGCCTAATGTTCCATCATATGTATACATCACAGTTCACTTTTCTGCTTCTCAGTCATTGTATCCTTCAGCCCCCTCCATCTTTTGCATACCATGGATAATGACCAAAATAACCAATCCAGATCTTAGATATCCTCAATTCATTGTATCATCATTAGCACTCTCAATTTTAGGTAATTTTCATTGTTCTAAAGAGACAAAGAACTAATAAACACAGTTTCACCAAATATCATATCTCAACTCCCCCGTATTTCTTGTCCTCCCACCACACACAATTATTTACCCCTAGTACTGCTGTGGTCTGGTTGATGTCTTCTTGTTAACTATAGGCCAAAGCATGCAATATTGACTTTCCCCATGTGCACCCCAGAAAAACTATATCCTTTACTCCTAATCCAATATTGTAGGGTGGAAACTTTGATTGGATTGTTTCCATGGAAATGTGACACACCCAATTGTGGATGTGGCCTTTTGATTAGATGGAGATGGGACTCCATTCATTCAAGGTGGGTCTTGATTAGTTTATTGATGTCCTTTAAAAAGGAAGCATTTTGTAGCTGCTTCAGAGCTGACAGACAGAGGTGTTTGGAGATGCAGAAACAAAATGCTTCCCAGGGAAGCTCTTTGAAATCAGAAGCCAAATGACCAACAGACCCTAGCTATGTGCCTTCCCAGATCAGCCTTTCTTGAATCAAGGTGACTTTCTGGATGCCTTAGTTCAGACATTTTTATGGTCTTAGAGCTGTAAATCTGTTACTTAATAAATTCCTTTTTTAAGAGCTGTTTCATCTCTTGTATATTGCATTCTGACAACATTTAACAAACCAATACAGTCCAAATCTCTCTAATATTGACTCTTTGTACAAGAGCAAACCTATGATGTAATTCATGTAAGGATTTATTTATAATTGTAGAGTTAATTGGTAAGATACATGGCTTTTACAACCCCTTTCAATCATATTCACCTTCAATATGGCAATGTTACTTATAATCCCATTGATGAACTACCATCATTTTATCCATTCCATTCCATGTTAAGTTCAACATCATTGGATAACTGCTTGCCCATCTCTAGTTTCTGTGTACCTCTAGGTCCCCTATATTCTCATTGTAAGCCTCTGAGTTACCTTTACCAGGCTCATAATAGTGATATCATACCATATCTTTCCTTTTCTGTCTGGCTTATTTCACTCAGCATTATGTCCTCAGGGTTCATCTATGTTTTCATATGCGTCAGGACCTTGTTTTGTCTTACTGTTGCATAATATTCCTCTATGTATACACCCTTTTTCTTTGTCCACTCATCTGTTGATGGGCACTTGGACTATTTCCATCTTTTAACAATTGTGAATAGTACCACTATGAACATCAGCGTGCAAATGTTTTTTCATGTCACTGATTTTCAGTTCTTCTGATTATATACCAAGTTTTGGCATTGCCAAATTGTAGAGTAAATCAGTCTTTAGTTTTCTGAGGAATTACCAAACTGTCTTTTACAGTGGATGTTCTATTATACATTCCAACCAGCAGTGAATAAGTTCCAATTTCTCCACATCCTCTCCAACATTTGTAGTTTTTCTGTTTGTTTAGTAGCAGTCTTCTTGTAGATGTGAAATGAAATCTCATTGTAGTGTTGAGTCAAATTCCTCTTATACTTAATGAATTGAGCATCTCTTCATGTGCTTTTAGCCATTTGTATTTACGCTTCAAAAAAATGTCTTTTCATTTCCTTTGCCCATTTTACAATTGGGTGATTGTTTTTGTTGTTAAGTTGTATAATTTCTTTATACAAATTTATCCAATATGTGGTTATCAAATTTATCCAATATGTGGTTTCCAAATATTTTCTCTCATTGAACTGTCTGTCTCTTCACCTTTTTAACTAAGTCCTGTGCAGGACGGAAACATTTGATATTGGGGAATTCTCCTTTATTTATTTCTTTCTCTCATTGTTTGGGCTTTAGGTGTAAAGTTTAAGTAGCTCCTCCTTCTATTACTAGATCTTGAAGATGTTTCCCTATTTTTTTTCTTCTAGGAGTTTTATGGTATCGGCTCTTATATTTAGGTCTTTGACCTATTTTGATTTAATTTTTGTATGGGGTAAAAAGTAGGGGCCCTTTTTAATTCTTTCGGCATATGATATCCAGTTCTCCCATGTCCATTTATTGAAAAAACTATTCTGTCCCAGTTCAGTAGATTTGGGGGTCTTGTCAAAGATCAATTGACCATAGATTTGGTGGTCTATCTCTGCACTCTTGATTTTATTCCATTGGTCAATCCTTCTAACTTTGTGCCAGTACCATGCTGTTTTGACCACTGTCCAATACCATGCTGTTTTGACCACTGTGGCTTTATAAGCATTAAAGTCAGGAAGTCCTAGTCCTTCCACTTTACTCTTCTCTTTTATAATATCCTTAGCTACTTGAGGTCTCTTTACCTACTAAATAAATTTGATAACTAGATTTTCCAAGTCTTCAAAGTAGGTCGTTGGGATTTTGATTGGGATTGCATTGAATCTGTAGAACAATTTGGGTAGAATTGACATCTTAACTACATTTAACCTTCCTATCCATGAACATGGAACGTCTTCCCACCTATTTAGATCTTCTTTGATTTTTTTTAGCAATGTTTTACAGTTTACTGTGTCAGATCTTTTACATCTCTGCTTAAGCTTATTCTTAGACTCGATTTTTTTAGTTGAATGGAATTTTTTCCTTGCTTAGGTTATTAGCTGTGTATTACAACTTTACTGATTTTTGTATATTAATCTTGTATCCACCACTTTTCAGAAATTGTTTATTACTCAAGCAGCTTCATCATAGATTTCTCAGGGCTTTCCAAGTATAGAATCGTGCCATCTGAAAATAATGGAAGTTTTATCTCTTCCTTTCCTATTTAGATGCCTTTTATTCCTTTTCTCTTGCCTGACTGCTCTATCAAGAACTTCTAGTACAATGTAGAATAATAGTGGGAAAAATGGGCATCCTTGTCTCATTCTGAATCTTAGGGGGGAATGCTTTTAATCTCTCACCACTAAGTATGCTGCTGGCTATGGATTTTTCATAAATGCTCTTTATAATGTTGAGTAAATTTCCTATGATTCCTACTTTTTGAAGTGTTCTTATCAGAAAAAAAATGCTGAATTTTGTCTAATGCTTTTTCAGCATCATTCAATATGAACATGTGATTTTTCCCTCTCGATTTGTTAATGTGCTGTTATTGCATTGATTGGTTTTCTTGTGTTAAACCACCATTGCAGTCCTGGTATAAACCCCACTTGATCATGATATATACATTTTTTAATGTGCAGTTGGATTTGATTTACTAGTATTTTTGTTGATATTTTTGCATCTAAGCTCAAAAGGGAAATTGGCCTGTAGTAATCCTTCCTTGTAGCATCTTTATCTTGTTTTGTATTAGAATGATGTTAGCTTCAAAAAATGAGTTAGGTTACATTCCTTTTTCCTAAAATTTTTTGGAGAGTTTGAACAATACAGATGTTAATTTTTTTTGGAATGTTTGACAATATTCTACTGTGAAACCATCTGGCCCTGGGCTTTCCTTTGTAGGGAGATTTTTGATGACTGCTTGAATCTCTTTACCTATAATTCATTTGTTGAGATCTTCTATTTCTTTACAAATTAGTGTAGGTTGTTTGTGTATTTCTGGGAATTTGCCCATTTCATCTAAGTTGTCTATTTTGTTGACATATAAGTTGATCATAGTATTCTTTTATGATTTTTAAAATTTCTTCAGGATCCATGTTAACATCCATTTCTAATTTCATCTATTTGTATACTCTCTTTCTTTGTCAGCCTATCCAAGGGGGCATCGATTTTATTGATTTTCTCAAAGAAATAACTGTTGAGCTGTATTCCAGTAGCCTTGATTCTTGAAGATGATTGTATAAAAATATAACTTTTACAATGTGATTGTGGGATTGTGTAAACCTTGTATTTGATACTCCTCTTACCCAGAATTTGGACAGACAAGTAAAAAATATGGATAAAAATAAAAAAAATAATAGCAGGGGGACAAAGGATAAAAGAAATTGGGTAGATGGAGATATTAGTGGTCAATGAGAGGGAGGGGTAAGGATATGGTATATATGAGTTTTTCTTTTATTTCTTTTTCTGGAGTGATGCAAATATTCTAAAAATTATTGTGGTGATGAATTATGTGATGATATTGTGAACCATTGCTTGTACATCATGTATTGAATGTATGTGTGTGAAGATTTCTCAATAAAAATGTTGAAAAAAGAGAGTGTGTTGTTTAATCTCCACATACTTGTGAAAATTCTGCTTCTTTGGTGGTTATTAGCTTCCATTTGGGTTAGAGAAAGTGCTTTGAATAATTTCAACCTCATTATATTTATAAAGATCTGTTTTGCACCCCAGAATATGATCTATCCTGGAGAACATTCCTTGAACACTAGAGAAGAATGTGTATCTTGGGGTCTTGTGGTATAACATTCTGTATATGTCTATCACACTGTTTAAGCTCCTTATTTCTTTGCTGATCTTCTGTCTGACTGTTATATCTATAGAGGTGAGTTGTGTATTGAAATCTCCCATTGTTATTGTTGAAAGATCTATTGCTCTCTTCAATTTTGCAAGTATTTGCCTCTTGTACTTTAGAGCTTCTTGATTGGGAGCATAAACTAAATGACTTTTATTTCTTCTTGGTAAATTGTCCCTTTTATTAATATGTAGTGTCCTTCCTTGTCTCCTATGACATCTTTACATTTAAAGTTTATTTTATCTAATATCAATATAGTTAATCCTGCTTTCTTTTGGCTACAAATTGCATAGAACACTTTTTTTCCATCCTTTAAATCTATTTGTATCCTTGAGTCTAAGATGAATCTCTTGTAAGCTGCATATAGACAGCTCATATTTTTAATTCATTCTGCCAATATGTGTCTTTTAATTGGTGAGTTTAGTTCATTAACATTCAAAGTTATTACTGTAAAGGTAGTTCTTGAATCTACCATCTTATCCTTATTTTTTATTTCTCAGATCTAAATATTATTCTCCCTCTCTCTTTTTATCCTTTAGGTTACCCTTACTGATACTCTCCAATACTGTGCCCTCCTCCAGACCTCCCTCTCCTGCTTAATTTTTTTTTATTTTTATTTTTTTGTCAGCTGACAAAACACTCTTTAGTATTTCTGAATGGGAATTCTCTTGTTCAAAAATTCTCTCAGCCTTTGTTTGTGTGTGAACATTTTAATCTCTTCCTCAAGTTTGAAGGACAACTTGGCTGGATGAAGAATTCTGGGTTGGAAGTCTTTCTCATTCAGGATTTTAAACATACCATACCTCTGCCTTCTTGCCTCCATGCTTCCTGTTGAGTATACTGAACTCAGTCTTATGTGGTTTTGGTGATTCACTTTTTTCTTGCTGCTTTCAGGACTTTCTGCTTCTCCTCAACATTTGGTGGTCTGATTAGTATGTGTCTTAGAGTAGACCTATTTGGATTTATTCTATTTGGGTTTTTTTTTTGGCCTCTTTGATTTGTATATTTATGTCTTTTATATGGGTTGTGAAGTTTTCCCCCATTATCTTTTCAACTAACCTCTCTGTCTTTTACTCTTCTCTTCTCTTTTTGGGACACTGATGAATCTTATATTTGTGTGCTTCATATTTTCCAAAAACTTCCTTGAGATCCAGCTCCATTTTTCCATCTTTCTGGCCCTTTATTCTTTTGTGTGCTCAAGTTCAATTATTCTGTGTTCTAGTTCACTTATTCTTTCTTTCATCTCTTCATATCTGCTGTTGTGTATCTTTAGTGTATTTTTAATTTGGTCTATAATATCTTTCAACTCTGTGAGATCTGCTATTTGTCTGTTTATTCATTCAAATTTTGTTTATGCTCTTCCAGTGCTTCTTGATATCCTTTATGCCATTATGACCATTCTTTATTAGTTGTTCCAAATTCTATGTCCCCTCCACTGCTTTAATTTGGTCATGTGGCTGGGCCTATCTCCTGGCTTTTCACATGCTTTATGACTTTCTGTTGTGTTCAGGGCATTTGATTATCTTCATAAAGTTATTTTGCAAGTTGATTTCCTTCACTTGTCTAAGGTTTTGTATTTGCTTTGGTTTGCATTGAAGATCCCCTTTCATACTTGGTTTATCAGCAATTCCCTGCCAAAGCAAAGCCCATGATATGAAGAGGATGCAATATTACTTGAGGGTCTGATAAAAGCTAGGCAGATAGTTTCACACATTGCACTTTCCTCTTCTCCCAGCACGTGGTGCTCTTCAGCCACCTCTTCCCCTCAGGTCTGCCTCCCCCTCTTTGTGGTGGCTGGTCAAGAAGAATGGAAATCCAGTTCAATTTCATCCAGAACTGCTGGTCTCAGTGTGTGCTGAAAGCCACCAACCCTGGGGCTGGGGCATGGGCTGTGTGCATCTTGATGGAGACTCTAATTGTGTTCTGATAGGTCTCGAGACCCCCAGGGTCCCACTTGGGATGACCTTGGGCTATGGGCTGGACATTTCAGATGTGCCTGCCTACAGCCAATCCAGAAATGTCTGGCAGCTGGTCATGGCACATGGTATCAGTAAATGGTTCAGCCAGCTTACTCAGCCTTGCTCTTCCATCCGCACATGCCTGAGGTCTCTGGTTGTCTATGGGAGAAGAGGAGAAGTATCAGGACCCAACAATCATTTTCACTGACCAGTTGTCAGACCAATTTCACTCGGTGTCTCTTCCTCCTCCCTTTGGGAGGGCCCCCAGTCTCTGCCAAAAACCAGGAGCCCATGGAAACCTCCCTCAGGGGTGGGGAACAGGCACTTTGCACTAGTTAAATGGTCTCTGTGTGCAGGAAAAGTAAATCTGTCACTACCAGGTTCCCCATAGTAATTCCCAGCTGCAGAGCTGCAAGGGAAGATCTCCCAAGCCAGCTGCAGGGTACTGGAATGCAGGAGTATTCAGGTACTTCAGGACCTGCATTTTCTTGTGTGCTGCCACTTGCCCCCAATGGGATCATGAATGAGAAGAATCCATCCCAATTTTTCTGCATTTTCACTCAGCACCTTCTCATAGAGTGTAGAAGACCCTCTCTCGTCACTTTTGCCTTAGAACTTCAGTCCCAGTTATTTTTTTGTCCCTTCCTTCATTGTCTCACAGAGCTGGGGTGAACTCAACCTATCCTATTCCTCCATCTTCCTGGAAGCAAAACTCTGGATCTTATTTAAAAGTCCCAACTCTCTTCTAGGCCATCATGATACCTCCCTGGCTAGAAGGGGAAGGAGTGTCTTGTTATTGGTCTCCAATGACATACAGTGTGGGTGTGAGTTTTCACATTATCACTGAACAATAATAGAAGTCTTGACCCTCCATTAGCCATCCTCTTATACCATCCCATAGGGCAAGGAGGGGTGCCTCATTCTTACCAGATAGGGATGAAAGTCAGTTTCCCTAATTGGCTTTCTCTGACAGCACACTGGCAGAGTGATTAGGGTACCTTGTTACAGCTTGGCAAGGGTCCATTTCTAGGCTCCTTAATGGGACTTTGCTGATATGGATGAGGATGGGGCCACAGTTTTTTCTGTGGTATTCAGAAGGAGTAGAGAGTTTATTGTCTAAATTTTTTATATCTTACCAGACTATCCATTTCTTTGTCTTCGAGCTTAAGAAAACAGACTTTATTGTTTTTTGGGGGGAAGGGGTAGGGGCTTTTATTATTTTTGTTTGTCTGTATCCTTTGGTATTTACAGACTGCCAGAATCTTCAATTCTAAGTCTAAGACAAATGAGGAAATAAAGCTAAACAAAACAAAACAAATCAGGAAACTCACCACCGTGTTGTTTTTTAGGTTCCACAATCTCTGCGGTCTGCCTTCTTACCATCCTCCAAAGTTTTTTTTGTTTGTTTGTTTTATATATAATATCCAGGGTTTTAGTTGTACTCAGTGGGAGGAATAAAAGTACACCTACTGCATATTCCCAGAGGTGAGCTATTTAACCTCTTTGAATCTCAATTTCTT
This sequence comes from Tamandua tetradactyla, assembly GCF_023851605.1. Taxonomy (NCBI): domain Eukaryota; kingdom Metazoa; phylum Chordata; class Mammalia; order Pilosa; family Myrmecophagidae; genus Tamandua; species Tamandua tetradactyla. Next base: position 127,009,842 of record NC_135327.1, on the reverse strand, counting down.
GATCAACTTGATGACAATAATTATATCTACCTGGCAGAGTTGTTGAAATAATTACAGATAGCATATTTTTAAAATCTAAGTAGGAGAATGGTAATACTAGTTACAAAAAAGATAATGCTGGACCTGAGAAAATCAGTTATTGATTGTCCCAAGGTCTGAAATAGGGCATTTATGAAATGGGATATTTCTAGCACTACAGAGTTTTTATTAAGACTAAATAAATAAAGGTTTATTAAAATATTAGATAAACTAAATTTTAGATAAATAAAAACTTTTTAGAAAAAAAGTTTCTGTGATTATACATAGTAGTAACAGTTTTATTACTTTTTGTGTGTGTGTGTGAAAATTTTAATTTCTTCCTCAAGTTTGAAGGACAACTTGGCTAGACAAAGAATTCTTGGCTGGAAGTCTTTCTCATTCAGGATTTTAAATATATCATGCCTCTGTCTTCTTGCCTCCATGTTTCCTGTTGAGTACACTGAATGCAGTCTCACATTCAGCATAACTTTCTTAGGCCTTTGTTTTATAACTTGAGGGTCAGTTATATTCCAAGAAACCTCAACCTGGTTTCTAAAAATCATTTAAAATTTTTAATGTAATCTCAAGAAAATTAAAAAAATATGATTCAATTCATAATTTAAAATATTAGAAAACTTAAAAATTCTCCTTCCCATCTCCCCCCTCTCTGTTCCTCTCTTTTTCTCTGCTAATATCTCATATATTTCAGCTGCACCTGGAGTCAAACCCCACTCCTTGTTATAGGGATCATTTTTAGTTCTGCAAATAGCTCTCATGGTTTTTTGAAAAGCAAACCTTGACATTATTGCTCTTTTCTCCAATTATCCTTAGGAAAGACCTCTATAAAGCACAGGAAAGTGGTAAATTCTCCTCTGTTAATTAAATATTTCCCTTTCTATGATTCACCCTATGAAAGCTTATTGTCTTTCAATGTTGGTGTTATAGGCAAGATACAAATATAAATTTCTCCCCACAATGAGCCAAAAATTTCACTGCATTTGAGCAAATTTCTAAGTAGGAAAGGACAAGAGGTGGGGTGGTTTACTGTTCATAGCATAAACTCTGCAACAACACACTGTGTTCACATTTTTGCTTTGACACTTGTTAGCTTTGTTCGTTGGGCAATTAAACTTTGTCCATATCATCAATATTTCTGTAAAATGGGGAAAATAATAAAAATGGAGTTGTTAAAAATTAAATGAGTCAGTACATGTGAATAGCCTAATGCCTGTAACAGAGGATGTGGTAGTAAATGTATTTTTTTATTAAATAGTTGATTCCTATAAGTCACACTGATCATGGACTTGTTCTTTATTGCCATTAACCAAGTAAATCAATTGGAAATCAGTGATTGGATTTAGTTTGGCAAGATATAAGGCCCAAAGTGAACATGTTTGCCCCCAAAGATGATTCCTCAGTAGGTGAGCAGACAAAATAATCATAGCCCAGAAGGTACTTGGCAATTTTCATGAGACACAGTCACCCTCACTAAAATATTAAGTGATGGACATGGTTACGCACAGAATTCTTTTCAAATCCAAGAATCCAGAAGCTTGTTATTTGTTCTAAAACCATATACTCACATATCTGATGAAAAAAAAGATGTTAGATGGAAAGTTTCACAATTATTTTGAGAGTTGGTCAAACCAAAAAGCAACAGTGCAATATCATAATCATAATAAGAATAAGACAATAAACACAATTGTCTTGTTGTGGACAATCTAACCGATTTGGTCATCATTATTCAACTTCAAAATGGATGTGGCTTATTAGGATTTCCTATTAAGATTAAGTAACTCTACAGTTGTGATATCATATATTTATAACCTTAAAAGAATAAAATGTTATCATTGACGATGATCATGATGATGACAATAACAATACTAGAAATTCATTAATATATTTGATATATAAATAGCTATATGATTAAAATAATATTCTTTTTTGCTGCTTTTTTTCCTATGAACTTATTCACACATTGTATTGAATGTATTATCTTACCCAGTAGAATAGCCTCTGGAAAGAAAAAAGGGAAAATAAAGTCATCACAAAATAGTTGACCAAGAAGAAGCTGGGGTATAAAAAGAGGGGATGAGAGCTTGCCCTGATGCCTTCTCTACTCCTGCACACATCAAAAAATAGTAAAGCCTATTATTACACATAACAGTGTAATCAAGTTATCAGATATGATTTACGGGCACTTCTCCACAGTAAAATATAAAACTTTATTTTCTAATCAATGTGATTTTGTTTAAGAATGATAATTTAATTTTTAGTTCATTTATTTATTGTGTAGAGACTTAAAAATAACCTAACTCACTAAAAGCTATTCTCAACAGTTGGCAAGCAGAGAAAAATTTCTCACAGTTGTTCTCAGTGGTGTTCAAATTGCTCAAGTGAATTATTGGAAACAGTGGATGCTAAGAATTAAAGAAAAATGACTGGAGAGAATAAAAATTGATAACATTGAAATGAAAACCTTCCAGTGGGGCAGATCTGTGTGGAAATGCCTGTGTTTGCGTATTTCCCCAAGGAGAGGCGTAAAGAGTGGTTTTGGCTGAGATGAATTTTTGTACTGTAAAATAAAAGGATCATGCGGCAAATCAAAATGGGTTAGAGACTTTTTACATCTTTGCATGATCTTGTGTTCCCTACAATATTTTTCCCATATTTGTTTATTGAATTTAACTACTCCTTCCATAATATTTACCCATTAGATAGAAAGATAAATTGTTTTTCACATTATTGTTGATATTGAATCCATAGCATATAAATCCAAACAACTGATCCCTTAAAATCCTAAATGAATAAAGAAAATAATTCTAAAATAATATCCTCATCATGATGATTTCTGAACTATTTGATAATTTAATATGTGCTGCTTTATTCTAGGACAATTTGTTCATGGTTTCTGTTGCCCAACCACCTCATTTTTCATAAGCTCATTTGTTATTGTTAGGGCACAAATGACAGTCTTACAGTCACATAACTATAAAATACCCATGCCAAAAGAAAGTTGCATCTGTTACCACTTTTCTCTACCCATTAGATAGGACTAGTTAAAGTCTGAAACATTGAATTAGCACAAGAATAGAAGACAAGGTACAATAGCTGTATTTATGGACATTTATAGAAAAGAGTGAATACAACATATTGTCAGAAAGATTGAAAGGAAATACAGGTAGAGAACGTCTAAGAAGGTAAATAAATATTATATATATTTTTAGTTTAAGTTGAATCCTTGGCTTACAAGAAAATGCAAGTTTCGTGTAATTGCTAAATTGTAATTATTTGGAGAAGGTTTACCTTTACTCTGCTTTCCATGTTGTTGTCACATCCTTAGTTTTCATATGATGCTCTAGATGTGGAAGCATCATGACAAATCAGTCATAAGTATAAAATAAAGCCTAATTTCCACAATCATAATTTTTCATTAGTTAACGTTGTTTGAATCAGTAAAATGATCTGTAGTCTTTTTTTTTTTTCCCAAAACACATCCCATTTTGAGGAATTTAAGAAATAAAGTCTCTTTTGGAATAGAATTTATGATGCTAAATAGTTGGGACCATTCTAAATAAGATAAAGTAATGCTGCCTAAGGTTTATAGACTTTATATTGACTATGGAAAAGGACTCTATCCTATTTTCTGTTATGCAAAAACTATATAGCTTTGCCCAATGTTTTGAAAAGAAAATGTCCCTTTGGGCTCTTAGGTCACTTAGGAATCAGGGGCTCTGTACCTCAGATCAGCACATACTTAAAAACGCATTCTTCAAAGACAAGCTATGGCCTATACCAAATGCCAGACAAGTTTATCTGTATCTCACTAAGCACCTCTCCTATTTCTGCATTCCTTCACAGCATGTGAATCCAGGACTATTCAAAGTTCTTCTTTTCTGCTTCATGATTAACAGCAGTAAACACATCTAGAACACTTACTTTATGACAGGCACTGTTCCAAATGCTTTGTAATATGTGAATTCACATAATCTTCACTTAATACTTTGAGATAAAAACTATTATTATGCCCATATTACAGATGAGGAAACCGGGGAATAAGAGGCACCACAAAAGGTCACTTGGTAGGGGATAGGCAGAGCCAATATTTAAGCTTAGACAGTCTTTCTTCAGAGTCCATCCTCTTAACTACCACTCTCTGCTGCCTCGGAACCAGGGAAGCTAGATAAAATGCAGGATGCCCAGTTACCTTTGAATATCAGATAAATATCAAATACTTTTTTTAGTGTAATTATGTCCCAAATATTGCCTGGCACAGTTATTTGTTATTCATATCAAATTCAAATTTAACTAAGAATTTTATATTTTTATTTGTGAATCTAACAACTCCAGTAAGGACTGTCATCTAACCTGTCTTTTCTGTAACGCCCACTCTCATGCATGGCTTCCATGACTATTCACAGTGCCTTGGTAATTATCAAAACCTTTTCCTAACCCATCATCCTTGGGTGTTATAGTTACCTGTGAAGTGGCAACATTTTAGAGGAAATTCTCAGTTTTATATATCAGGAGTCAGCAAACTTTGTAAAGGATCTGATAGTAAATGTTTTATGCTTTGCATAAAATAAATACAAATAAAATTTGAGAAAGAGTAAACTGTTGGTTGTCATTATAAGCCATTAAAAGTTGGGTGCCTTGCTCCCTGGAAGTAGATAAATTATAACACATCCTTTTCAAACTCTTCCTCTGCTAATGTCCTAATAGTTATAATTGATTAAATTATGATATCATCTTACTTCTATTCTCATTCTATGCACCATCCTATGCACTAAATACTACTCATTTATCAATAACTCCCCAATAAATTCCCTTGTTCTATGCCCCTCCTGAGAGCTGCCTGCCTAACCGATGTCTAGCTCTCATGTTGTCCTACAAAGACAGCAAGCACAATATATCCCAAACCTTTCAAACCAACCCTAACAGCACTACTTGTTTAGCAATCTGCTCCTCCAATATTCTTTATACCAGTAAAACATTGTATGCCAGCCTCATATTCTTACTACTATCGGTTCTGCATTGAAACTCTAGCCACTATAATGCACTTGTAACATACACTAAAACAAATTTCATGTTGATTGACAATACAAATGTTAAAAGCAAAAATTTTAAACAAATTTAGAACGAATATAGGAACATATACTTTATGACCTCAGAGTATCGATGTATTTTTAAAATAAGTGACAAATAACAAAAGCTATAAAATAAATGCTTAATAAAATTAACCATATCAAACTATTTCTGCAAGAAAAACATTACCATAAACAAAGTGAAAAAGCTCACAGACTTGAAGAAAATATCAGCAACGCATATAATTGATAAAGGAATAATATCTGGTTGATATTAAAAACTCATACAAATAAATAAAAAGATTAAAAATCCAAGTGAAAAATAAGTAAAACAAATTTCCCACATTAATGGAAACTTTAATGTCTAATAAGAGAAAATAACATTCATCCCACTCATAATTAGGGTAATAAGAAATTAAAAATCCACAACACTACACAACAGTATACCATTTCAACTAATTAGATCAACACATAAACCAACAAACAAAAAAGAGTCAAATCCAAGAGTTGGTGAGGAGGTAAACAGGAACACATATACACTGATAGGGGAAGAATAAGGTGCAAATAAATATAATAAATTTATAAACATGCATAGTCTATGAACAGCAACTCTGCTCTTGGCTCAGAAATGGATTCTTAATTATAACAATGCATTAAAATTATATGGGTGGTTTTTCCTTTGTCTTATCTTTAAGTTCTGCTCTAAAACAAATGAATCAGAATCCTTTGGACTGAGACTTAGACATGAATAAAGGAATATTTTTCAAAAGTTCCAAAAGGTATTGTAATCTACAGCCAGTACTGAAAATTATGGTCTCAGAGGAACATTCACACATGTTCACAAGGAGTTGCCTATAAATTATCTGTCATAGACCACAACTGGAAACAAACTAAATGTCTATCACCAGGTAAATGGATTAATGACTTATATAGTCACACAATGCAGTATTATAGCACAGTTAAAATTAACAAGTTAGAATTGCATACTTCAATATGAATAACTCTAAAATCACAGTTTAAAGTAAAAAAAGCATACTTCAGAATTATGTTATTATAGTAGAAATGCAAAAATACGTAACAAGTACTATAAATATATATTCATATAACATGCAACAAAAATTTTTAAAACTTCTGAGGAATGATAAACACCAAGTTCACTTTAGTATAGTAATAATTCTGGAGCAAGAGGGAGAGGGGAAGGATTGGGAAGTCATATAAAGGGGGCCCTAGTTCTATTCGATTTGTAGAATGCTTTCTAAGTCAAGAATAAAAGATACAAATGTGACAAAAGGCTGAGATTTGACTAAACTGACTAGTGCTGTTATATTTTTGTGCTTGAAATATTTCAAGAAACAGAAGAAATCAGGAATGGAGAGAGAGGAATGGGGGATAGATGGAAGGAGGTTAATTTCTGAAAATTGACCAAAGAAGAAAGGTACCTATGGCACAAAAGCTGGGCACAAAGCCATTAGTTTAACATTATTTTGAGCCATCTGTATTTTAATATTTCAGATTTGATTTGGGGTTCATCCTTAAGTGGAAAACCACAGTACAGGAATTTGAACTAAATGCCCTGAGAATAGGCTTTCTCAGAATCTCTCCCAAAACACCATATTCCCTGGAACCAGAATATATAGAGAAGATATGAACTACCTGAACTGCACTCAGTGTTTGTGCATGTGTGCGTCTTTGAAATGGCACTGCGCAATTAATACATGTAGAAAGATCAAAATTATTCATTCGCAGGTACTTTGGCCTAAGCATTCTGCCCTTGGCCTTCAGGTCCCATTTTTTTGTAGAAATGCTGTTGTGCTGTTCTTTGGCATGGTAATGAACAGTTCCCTTGATTATTTTTGCTCTTTTACATCAGATGGTCTTTATGTTCCATCTGCCTTCCCACCAGAAATGGTGTGTCCTCCATATAAACTACTTGCCTCCCCCATGCCAAGTTAGTTGGTGGCTCTTTTTTCATGATATGAAACTTCTCATATTCTTGTTACTGAATTTTCAATATTATATCATAATCATTGTTTGCATCAATGTTTCCCCAACTAGATTGTGAACTCCCTGAGAGTAGAAACCACAGCTCCTTCTGTATAAGGTCTTATGTCTATCCCTGGCAGACAGCTGTCTTCTCTAACCTTCAGTGCCTTATAAATGTCCCCTTGAGGCAGCTTCTACATACTTTTCATTAGTTTATTTTCTCTATATAGGGCAACTTATATTTTGGTCAGTGCCACCTGCTTTTTCTTTCTTTACATGCTTTTTGTGGTCTTTCTATTTCCTCTTCCATAATTTCAACCCTGATTTATATAATAAGCTGTCCTTCCTCTGTATTTCCATAGGATTTTATTATAATCTCAGATTTAGGTTCTCATTATACTGGCTATTTCTTTATGTACACAAATTTGATCTCTTTCTGGGGGGTAGGATCTTCTCCCTTTTTCCCTTCATATTGACAGTAAGCCAGGATTTCTCAAAGTGCCATCTTGGCCACATGAATTGGAATAACCTGGGGTACTTTTTGTCAAAGTATATTTCTGGGTTCCCCCACAGAATCTCTGGATGCAAAGTCTCAAAGTTGCATGTTAGCAAGTAAACTATGAGAGGCATAGGAACAATCTGCATTAGGGTAGGAAGAAATAAGGAACTAACCTATTATCAATTTTCGTTTGTGCCAAGGGCTGTTTATATTTTAACAAATTCAGTCTTAATAATAGCTCTATGAAAAAGGTCTTACTATGCCTATTGTATAGATGAGAAAATTGAAAACAGGAAAATGCAAAGCACGGTCTTTAGAATCAATCTTTAGGGTCCATAGTTCAAATTGCATTTCCATTACTTAGTAGCTATGCAATTTAGAGGCATGTTTTTAACTTATCTGTGCTTCAGGGTTTTTGTTGCTTTTTGGGGGTGCATGTTCTGGGAATTGAACCCGGGTCTCCTGCATGGAAGGTGAGCTTCTTACCACTGTGTGCTTCAGTTTTTTCTCCTGTAAAATAGAGATAAAAATAGTAGCTATCCCCTGAAAACAATATGAGGGCTAAATGAGGAAAACACAGCACTGAGAAAAGTAGTTGACCCTAGATTGTCCTCACTAAAGCTTAGCTTCTGAAATTATTAATTCCACACTAAGCAACAGTAGAACAAGGTTTTACTTTAGACCAGCAGTTAGCAAACTTCTTCCATAATGGACCAGACTGCAAATATTTCAGACTTTGAGGATCATACAGCTCCCTAGCAACTACTCAGTACCACCCTTGCAGAGGGAAAGCATCCACTGGCTACAATTAAACAAATACATGGATGCATTCCAACAAAATTTTAATTATAGACACTGAAATATGAATTTCAAATAATTTTCTCATGTCACAAAATATCTTCTTTAGATTTTTTTCAACCATTAAAAATATAAAAGCCATTCTTAGCTTTCAAGGCTTTCGGGAAAAGCAGGTGGTCAGTTCTGGCCTGGCAACTGTAGTTTGCAGATCCTGCCTTCAACCATAAGATTTCAAGGCATTTAATAAACCACTGATACCTAACTGAGCCTTAATTACAAAAACTACTTAATAGATATTAAGCTAGTTTAACTTTCAAGGTTTCTGTCTCAGTATCATAATGCTAGCTCAAGAAGAATTAAATACAACTGAATCCCTTATCATGCCTTCGGTTTTTAACTTTGAAGCCACTTAAACTTGAACTGAATTTTTAGTTTATTAATCCCATCTTCTCAAATTAGCCTTTTCCTCTTTCTACCTCCATCAACCTCTTTGGCTAGTATACTCAAACCCAGATCCAAAGTCAAGATTGTAGACATGTATCACGATGATTTGTGTAATCTTGTCACTCGTTTTCTCCACTTTCCTTTCCCCTTCAGTTAATCCAAAACATCATTTAAAAAAGAACACCATTAGAGAAAATCGTACCACCAAACTAAACTCGAAGTATGCTTGTCTCACTCTCATTTATTGCACAATTTACCCTACTCTCTGAGACATCCTTCCATTAAATTCTAAGCAAGGCAATAAAAGCAGGATTTGTTGACACACTTGCTGGTTAAACCAGCCTAACTGAATAAAAAGCTATGAATTCATTGATTCAACTCTACTACTTAACCCACACCAGGACATGACCAGAAAAAATGGTACAGCATTAACATGACAGATGGTTCCTAGAACACCATTTGCCGGTCATTAAACCATTTAAATAAGTAGTTAAGAAATTCTAATATCCAAGTTAACTATTGAATGCTAGCTATTGAGACATTTGAACCTAACAATATATAAAAGATAAGAATGGATTTTTCAGCAGAAAAAATAATAATGCAGCAAAATCTTAACAAGTCAGATATGACACACATTTTTTAAATAAACTGTAAAACTAGACAAAATTTTTAAATTTACTCTTGGCATTCATCTCAAGTCTTGTTTTAGAGGAAAATGAAGTCCTCACTTTGCCATAAACTATCTGAAATAATCCTCACCTCCCTGGGAATATTGGGCTATTCCTTTAACCAGTGCCACTGTAATCCATTAGTCAGTCTTTTATGTGCTGTCCCTGCAAAAGACCCAAAGCAAGGGTAATTTTATACATCTGAAACATATGAATTTTTTTCTGCATGAAATTTTTAAAATGGCCTCTGCCTCTCTCATTAAACATAGCCTTAACTGAGTAGTTTTTATGTGATAACCACTGAATACTAAAACCTCAGAGGAGAATTTTCTTACATACACAATGTTTCTGTCTTCACATTTCTATCCAACGGGAATAGAGTGTATATTAAGAAGAACACTAAAAAAAAAAAGACATTTCAAAATCTCCTTTCTGTAGCATTCATTCTGTAGCCTAAAGATCACTGAGCTAGACCCAAGACCTGAATTCAAGTTGCTGCCCTATCACCTACTGGGTTGATCATTTAATTTTATTACTGACATCCTAGGGTATTATGTGATATCTTCATTAAAAACCTCATCTTAACCTTGAGTATGGCATGAGATTTTGTAGGTTTGTCCAGAGTGATACCCCAATAAATCCCAGAGTGATTTGAATAGTGAATAAAAAAGTATTTGCAAAGTCTCCTGAGGGGAATGATGGGAAAGGGGGAAAATTCAACTTCCCCAAGTGGAGATTTCTTGATATTCTTGCAAGCAGTGGGGACAACCAAAGCAATAGGTTGAGCCCCCAATCTTGGAGTTTGTTCATATGAGACTTAATCCCACAAAGAATAGGCTAAGCTTACTTAAAATTAAGCCTAAGAGTCACCCCCAAGAGAACCTCTTTTGTTGCTCATATGTGGCCTCTCTCTTTCAGCCAACATGACAAGCAAACTCACTGCCCTCCACCTCTCTACGTGGGACATGACTCCCAGGGGTGTGCAACTTCCAGGCAACATGGGACAGAAATCCTAGAATGAGCTGGGACTCAGTGTCAAGGGATTGAGAAAACCTTCTCAACCAAAATGGGGAAGAGCAAAATGAGACAAAATAAAATGTCAATGACTGAGAGATTCCAAGCAGAGTTGAGAGGTTATCCTGGAGGTTATTCTTATGCATTATATAGATATCACATTTTTAGTTAATGTGTAATGGAAAGGCTGGAGGGAACTGCCTGAAAATGTAGAGTTGTGCTTCAGTAGCCGTGTTTCTTGAAGATGAATGTATAATGAAACAGCTTTCGCAATGTGAGTGTGTGGTTGTGAAAACCTTGTGTCTGATGCTCCTTTCATCTACCTTATCAATAGAAGAGTAAAACATATGGATTAAAAAGAAATAAATAATGGGAGGAAAAGATGTTAAAATAAATTTAGTAGATTGAAATGCTAGTAATCAATGAAGGGGAAGGGGAAGGGGTATGTATTCTATGAATTTTTTCTGTTTATTTCTTTTTCCAAATTGATGCAAATATTCTAAGAAATGATCATGATGATAAATAAACAACTATGTGATGATATTGTGAGTTATTGATTATATATCAAGAATGGAATGATCATATGGTAAGAATGCTTGTGTTTGTATGTTGGTATGTTTAATAAATAAAAACAAACAAACAAACAAAAAAAAAACCCTCATCTTAACATATGGAGTGCTACTGCCTCATTCCCCTTCCCTTGTCATTATCAGTTCATGGAAATGTATTTTGCACCCACTTGACTTTCTGTTCTTGTCTGATCTAAGGGCAAGAAAAGGAAGAGTCTCTGGATAATGCTAAGCAGATAAGAAGACAGACTCAATATTTGGGCTAGTAAATGTAAAAAAAAGAAAAGGAAAAGAAATTCAGCCCTCTTCTCAGGTTGAGATTATCTGGATTGAGATTAAAGGATGGAAACAATAAATGGACTGATAAATTCTCCCAATCCCAAAGTCCTCAGAACTTTTCCTGAATTATCTTGGTCCTGACCAGAATGTCTCATCCCCTAATACATGCTGCTGTTCCTAAATGCCCTTCTGCTAAGTTAATCAAGCATCTGCCTATAGTGGGGTTGGCACAGATGGCATTTAATGTGATAATGTAGGTGATAGTTGAAACAACCATAAGCTGTGAAATCCTTAAGGGTAAGGATTATGTCTCATTCTTCAGTGTGTCCACAGTACCTAGAACAGTGCTTGACATGTAATTGATGCTCAAAAAAATATTTGCACGCTAAATGAATGGATATATCAGCTGGTTTGATTGATTACTGTTCCCTAATCAACTAAGACAAAATATATGGATCTGGTAGGCAAGTTTAGATAGAGATTCAGGATTTTCCAGCTAGCATCCTGCTCATTCAGATCATGCCCAACACTTGGGTCTGTTATTTTCAAATTCATATTCCTTCCCATTACTGTAAAGTTAATAATGGGAGTATAAAAATGCTATATCATTAAATTTATTAGATGCATAATAAAGGTGTTTATTTTCATGCTGGCAAAAGGGGCATCTAGTTTTTATTTCATTTTTCTTCTGTTATTCAAATTTCCATAGACTTGACTACATTGGTTTTTAGCTTCCTAGTTACAGAAAATGATTCAGTGACACGTGATGGAATGAAATTTGGCCAAGGAAAAACATATGGCATTGGAACCTAGGGTTCAGTTTAATGTTTCTGCCTATTTTAAAAAACAAAGGAGAAACCTTTTAAAGTGTGTTCTCTAGGATGAGCGATGTCTGAAATCGAGTTGGTTTTGTAAATTTTTATTTCTATATATTTTGCTTATCTGAGAGACTATTTTCCTTGGAGGCTTTCAACTCCTTTAAATCTTAAAAGTATGTTGGGGATCTCAATACTTATATATTAAGATTATTATTCAGGTTTCTTTTGTCTTTGATGCACGGAATCATCAGCCAAAACATCCAGTTCACACAAACTATTCGACTACTATGAGAAGATTTTTTCTTCCCATCAAGAAATTTTAAGACCCTTTCTAGGAAAGAGGAATCCCAAACAATCAATTAATACCAATATTTTAACTCTACATATCACATTACTTTTTTTAAATAAAAGAAAAATATTAAAAATAAGGGCATAGTCACTGTGGCAAAGAGAAACATGTACTTATAAATAAATCCCTGTCACCAGGGTGAACATGACATGTAGTAGATAAACCAAACTACTGTTTTGAGCTATGTCTTTTTTTTTACTTAATCCAGGTTTGACAAATGCGCAGGTTTATGGTATACTGGCATGCTTCAGAAACTAAAATTAAAACCGCAACTTATATATTAACACCTCACTGTCTTATAAATGTCACATTTACCCTATAGGAGATGATTTACAAGCATTTTGGGGATCTGCAATCTCTCAGAACAACAGCATTTTATTTGCCATATGTCTATCTCTGGAAACATTTCCTACTTCAGTTTTGCAGACTTGAAAATAACTTCTTAGTATCCTGCCTTATTTTATTCTTCTTTTCAGTAAAAATTCTTGCAGCAATTCCAGTCATAAACATATAGTTTAAGATCTTTAAGACTGACTAAGAAACATTATATCTTAACAGAAAAGTATAGCACAGGGTTATCGGTCATTGAAAACTTCTCATAGGCTGTTGACCCTAAAACAATGGAGCCAAACCATAAACCAACCACCTAAATCTATCCCAGAGCAGTTCTCTCTCGTCTATAGAGGCACGGTTTGGTTCCTTCCTCTTTCTCAGCAAAAAGCTTTCTGCTTCCTCTATATGAAGGTAGTAAGTACCAATCAGCAAATTCTGGATGCAAACCAGGTTAAGGAGAAATTATTTCTTGCCTCAAGCAGAAGTATATTCAATGAGAACTCAGTAGGCACTCAGCCACACTAAAATATTATAACTTACCAAACCTTTACTAGGGTACCCAGAAAGGGCCCAGAATGTGGAGTTAAGAGATTTGGATTCCAGCTCTGGTAGATACTTGTTGTGTGGCCTTGGTCATATAATTGATTTGAAACTCAGTTTCTGTACCTTTTTTCTATGGATGACAATACCTCCCCTATTGCCCATATCATTATGGGATTGATGAAACAAGCTACTGTGAATGCAATGGCTTTGAGAGATTAAAGGTGTCCTACAAACATAAGGTGATTATTTCCACCAGAATACTGATCCAGTTTCCACAAATTCCCCTCAAACAGAAGTGATGGGTCATTGAAATTGATAGTTCAATGATAACTTTGAAATCACCTAATTTTACATACTATCTTTATAGATAAAAATACAGAGATCCAAAAACACTAAATACTTTTTCTAAGATCATGGAACTAGTTAGTAGTATAACTCTTTCTAAAATCCATATCACCTGATGCACACATCAATATTTAATTAAGATGGCTCATTCTAAAATCACATTGTGGCACAATTTGTTTAATTTCATAATATTGGCACATTTCTGAAAAAGTGAACTTTGTTCCTATTTTAACTTTCATACTTGATTGAAATAAAGTCAACTACAAATGCAAATTAAAAGAAAATATTGGATGTTTAGGCACCAAAAGATAAGGTAGGATCAAAAAGAACAGTTAAAAGTTTAACACATTTTTTCAGAAACACAGCAAGAAAACAAAATCAGCTCAAAGATAAACCTCCCCATAAACCGTAGCCAGTAGATGACATACAGAATTTCATGTCCTCATACTCATTTAGCCCACAAGAAAAGTTTACTCATTTAGATGGTAAGAATAGAGATACCTAAAGGATGTGAGGAAGGCAATCAACATCTCCATAATTCTGTGAGTCCAGAGATACTTTCCACCCCTTTATAAACACACACAAATATACAAACATGGGAAGGGATTTTGAGTTCAGCGATTCTGAGAGATTCTTCCTTCTGTCTCTCACACAGCAAATAAAACATAAGATGCTATTATGTCTCTATCAATTCAAAGATATCTAAAGCAGCTCACAAGTAGAATCTGTCTTATTGAAGACATCTTTTTCTTTGGAGACATAAGATCAATCATTTTTAAAGAGGTTGTATCTCACTTTCTCTGTTCCCAACATAACACCTTCTGTGCAAGAATGTGATTTTATGTCTTAAAAGGTAGGGATTATATCTTGTGAGTCTTTGATTAGTATTTGCTTGTCACAATAATGTTAATAATATCCAGGACAGAGATGTTCAAAAAACATCTCTGGAAATCATATATTCTCTAAATTGATTTACCTAGGTACAGAATATAAAAAAGCAAGTAAATTCCACTGGGAGTTTTGAAGCTAAGATCCTGACTGTCAATATGTCATAGAAATAACAGTTTCTATAACATCAGCTATTAAAATATCATGTAAACTTCTATGAAGATAAATATTATATAGTCTAAATATGTCTGACTAGTAGAAACAGAGATTTTTGTAAACTTTTACTTATTCTTCAATAGTTTATATACCAATTAAGAATAAGCTTGTCTCTTTAAGTTAGCAATTTAAGCCGTGTTATTACTAATTGAGCATTAGCATATTAAACAAACAAGAAGTTAAGATATTTGTTGCTTTATATGTAACATGTAACTTAATCTGTGTAAGCTGAAAACTGTACATTTTAATGTCATCAATTTTTCCTGATCTTTCATTTCTAATATCTTCCTTTGCAACATTTGCAGTACTCTGTCTTGCTAGTCACTACATGATGCCATCTCAAGGGTGATATTCTGGCATAGTAGAGAGCACATATTCAGGGAGAGAACTGATTTGAATTTAAGTCATGGCTCCCAAACCTAATAAGTGTGCTACCTTTGGCATGCTATTTAATCTCACTGAACCTCATTTTCATATCTTTAAATGGAGATAAACTACTGACTTCATTGTGAGATTGAAGTGACATAAAGCTCCAACCACAATTTCTGACATACTTTTCATAAGAGGTGCTCAGTAGCAGAAGCCATAATTGTTATCTGTTCTACCATGTTGGCGGTTTTAACAGATATCTCGCTCTTTGTCGCAACAGTTAAAGTTGTAGCATTTCAAGACAAAGGGTTAAAGTATACAAGAGTTCATATCCATCAGGAAGAAAAATCTTAAAATCAAAATGAATGAACAACAACAGATTCACAAAAGAGAAAATAATACAAACAAAAATTAAAATAAAAACTTCACATTGCCTGCCCATGTAATAAAAAAAACTTCACACTTACTCAAAATCAAAGTCAAATAAACAAGCTTGTTACATCATTTTTTCCTATTCATTAAATAAGAATATTTCTAAAAGCATAAACAGAATAGGTGACACTATGGTAAAAACTGTACAACAAAAGCAGTGCTGTTGGCATCTGGTAAAGCCTTTTAAAAAATAGGTTTTACAGGATGTGTAATATATATACATAATTCCTTAAGAGTCTTTGACTTGTAAGTTCATGTTTAGAATTATTTTCTAAGCTTTTCTTAAGTTTTTTCCTACTTAGTGACTAGGCAGACAAGTCCTTGTTCTCATGGAACTTATATTTTAAGGAGGAAAGATAAAAAAAAAATGAGCAAATGAATAAGCAAAATTATTTCATATAAGACTAATGCTATGAATATAATAATTCTGTAAAGGATAGAGTGATAGGAATTTGGGAGAAGAGGTCAGCTAATATTCATTGGATGGTCTGGGAAGGTAATATTTGATTTGAGATTTGAATGATGAGTGAACCGTATACTATATAAAGATACACAGAGTATTATGCAATCATAGAAATGGATATTAAATAATGTTAAATGAAAAAAAGGACAGAAAAGTGCCTACGCATTTGTTACAACTATAAAAATTCATTCATATAGAGGAAATTTATTAAAACGTCAATAGTAGTGGTATCAATATGAAGGGGTATGGGTGTTTTCCTCTACTGGAATGGAAAAAATGGAAATAAATTAAACATCCCAAATATATGCATGCTTTTAAGAGAAAAGGTCATGTTTCTTCAAAACTTTTCATGTCAAGGTTCATTGCATTTTAGGCAAACACATGTCTAATACATTATCTTAATTATGGTGAATTTTTTTTTTACACGGCAGGCACCAATTATGGTGAATTCAAATATATGCAGAAACAACAGCTAAAAATGGAAACATCAAATACCCTATCAGTCATTATTATTCATTTTAATATATTGCCACTCTATTCCTCTTTTCTCGCTATTCCACTCAAATTCTTTCCTACAACCAGTATTTAAAGTACTAATAAAAAACCATCACAATTTTCATCTTATTCTTTTTAATTTTTCATTAGCATCACCTTCTGGAAAGTAGGCATCTTGCAAGAAAGAAATAAGTGTTTTTAAAATTATCTCCCCCACTCATATGGCATTTCATCTCTATTCCCTATTCTTCTCTTGTCCCTACACCAAAAACATTGAAAATAAAAATGTAAGATTCCCATGAACATCCATAAGCATATATGGCATGTCAGAATATCCTCACTTGTAGGTTACAGCCTGTCCAATGTCTGTTCGAAAAATGCAATTAGTTTCGGGAGGTCCAAAGTCAAATACATTGTCTTAGAAAGTAGTTTTAGAGCAAGCCACAAAGCTCTCTTCCTGGTAATTTAAATGACTGACCGCTCAATTTATGAGCATTCCCAGCAATAAAATTCAGCCTGAACTTAATAATAGCACATTTTATGTGACAACGATGACAATTACAATCTATAGTTACTGCAGTCGCCCTTTGGTCTAGGGAAAGATGACAGTATTAATTATACACACTTGCCATTTATCAGACTTAACTTGGCAGGCGATTGAGCTCAGGACTATCTTCAACTTGACTTCTACATTTACCATTTTCTAATCCGCTGAAACGAAGATAATTAGAATCGAGAAAAATGAGTGGCTTCTTCCACTGCCTTTATCTTGGATTTCGTGCATAGCGTAGTTCTTAGATCACATTAAATTTATGCCACTTGGTTTCAAAACCTGCCATTGTTTACTTTTAAACTCTTTAGCAAAGGGAAAAATATTTTCTACTGTAACAAGGTATGTGAGATCTGGGCTGCATGCAATTTTCACATTTTTATTTTATATAATATTTTTATGTTTGAACTCTTTGGCCATCTTGGGTCCTTGTTATTTTCCTTGCTAGTTCATATAACTGATATGTTGGGAACTAAAATTTAAAATTATTTAAAAATCTATAAAACCCATGAAAAGGGCAATAGTCCATAAAGGACACAAAAATGTCTTAAATAGTCTTATTTTCATTCCATCAGTTTTATCAATCTTGTTCTATCATTTATCTGTCTAACCAATCATTTTACTTCTATGTACTTTGCAGATACACAGTATGTTATTTCTAACAGTTAAGACAATTATAAAATCATGCTTAGTTCCTTCTGTGTTCAGGGCTCTGCAACCTCCTCTCAGAAGACTTGGAGCATTCTATTTATTAAACTCCTTTTCTGGTTTTACATACATTCCCTTATGAATACCTACCAAATGCTAAACTATATTACCCACATTGCTCCAACCCAACTGAGCTGCAAGACCAAAGAACATGCCTGCATAGAGTTACCCATGCATATAACTAGGGACTTAATGAAAGAAGAGTTTCTGATGATGGCCAGTCAGAGAATGGAAATCAGTGGTCTACGCAAAAAAGGGAGAGAAAGGAGGACCATGGGAGCAGCTTAAAAAGGTTCAGAGCCACAGGGGGGAACAACAGTTTCAGCAGGGTCTAATGAGAGTTGATTAGGGGAGGGCATTTTAAAAATTTTATTTAATTAATTAATTTATTTATTTATGAAACATAACCACATACAAAACACAAACATTTTTACCATACGATCATTCCATTCTTGTTATGTAATCAATAACTCACACTATCATCACATAGTTGTACATTCATCACCACATCACCTCTCAGAACACTTGCATCAATCCAGAAAAAGAAATAAAAAGAAAATAGAAAAAAATTCATACATACCATACCCCTTATCCCTCCCCTTTATTGATCACTAGCATTTCAATCTACTAAATTTATTTTAACATATTTTCCCCCGTTATTTATTTCTTTTGAATCCTTATGTTTTACTCTTCTGTCGATAAGGTAAATAAAAGGAGCATCAGACACAAGGTTTTCACAATCACACTCACATTGCAAAAGCTATATCATTATACAATCATCTTCAAGAAACATGGCTACTGGAACACAGCTCTACAATTTTAGGCAGTTTCCTTCATCCTCTCCATTATACCTTAGCTAAACAGGTGATATCTATTTAATGCATAAGAATAACCTCTAGGATAATCTCTCAACTCTGTTTGGAATCTCTCAGCCATTGACACTTCATTTTGTCTCATTTTGCTCTTCCTAGGGGAGGGCATTTTTAATGACATTTTTTCCCCTGAGGAGAGGTCCGTCCTGGTCATGTAGGCAGCTGTGTACAGTGACTTTCTCTCATAATGGAGGAGGGAGTGGGCCTGGGCCCTCGGTCCTCAGAATAAATTGGTTTTGGTTTGCAAAAACTGCCAGAATGCAATATACCAGAAACGGACTGGCTTTTACAAAGTGGATTTATTAAATTACAAATTACAGTTCTAAGGCCTTGAAAATGTCCAAATATTAAGGTCTCAGCAAGAAGATATCTTCTTGGAGGAAAGGGTGCTGGCATCCAGGAATTCTCCGTCACATGAGAAGGCACATGGCAATGTCTGCCAGTTGTTCTCTCCTGGGATTTAGTTTCAATGGCTCTCTCTCTCTTCTGGAGGCTTTTCTCTGAATTTCATCTTTAGCTTCTCTCCTGGCTCTCTCCAGGTTCCGGCTCTTTCAGTTTCTGTGTGACCTTGCTTAGAACTTCCTAGGGTGCTTCTGTCTCCACACATCTGTACTTCTCGAAAATAAAGCCCTTTAACAGGCTCTGTCGAGTAGATTAAGACCCACCTTGGATGGGTAGAGTATATCTTCATAGAAACAACTTAATCAAAAAGGTCCACCCAACTATTTGTTTGCCCCTACAAGATTGTGAAAACATAGACTTTTGGGGGGTACATAGCAGTCTCAAACCAGCACACATACATTTTTAAATAAAGATATTTTGAGGCACCTGAAATTAGCAATTCTAGAGTAAGACTTTAAAGATGTGGTTAGAGGTAAACTAGAAGCTGAGATAAGAAGGAAGCCACAAGAATAGCTTGTCACTCCTCCCCTCCATCATTGTTAATCAAAAGCACACTTGTAAGGAAAATCCCTTACTTACCGGCCCCAATCCAGAGATTATTGAATGGTGAATTCACAGGAGGTGTCCCATCTATATAGGCAGACAGACAGAATATTATACTGAGAGCACAAGTGAAACAGTCAAGAAGACTGGGATCAGAACTAACTCTGTAGCCAACTATCCACAAGAACTGAGAGGGTTGTTTAACTTTCTTATGTCTCAATTTCTTCATCTGTAAAAATGAAGATGTTGAATTACACATCTGAGAAAGTTCCTCAATTCTAGAGTTCTCTCTAAGCTTATGAAGTCCTGAGGTAATTGCCAGCAGAAAGGGAATTAACCTAGACAACTTTCATCATATTTGTTAGAGTCTGTGCTAGTATGAAATGTTATGTAAAACACCACACTCTTCTAATCCAGTTTTGTGGGGCCAGAATTATTGTTACTTTGATTAAATTGCTTCCATGGAGATATGATCCACGCAATTGAAGGTGGGTATTAATCCTTTTTACTGAAGCCATGTATAAAGAGAATAAAAGACGGAAAACAGAAAGCTCAGAGCTGACATAGAAGGCAGAGAGATGAAACCAAAACACGCAAATGTTTTAGATGCTAAACTAAGAGATAACAATCAAAGTTTGCCCAGAGAAGTCACGTGAGGATGAACAGAGGCATAGAGTGAAAGCCACTCGATTCAGTAGCTGAAGCAAAGACCAGGAGCAGTAGATAGCTCACGTGCTTTCCCAACTGACTCAGGTGTTCCAAATGCCAGAGACCTTTCTTCTAAGTCAAGGTCTCTTCTCTAGATACCTTAATTTGCACACATTTTCACAGCCTTAGAATTGTAAATTTGTAACCTAATGACTCCCCTTTGTGAAAACCATTGCATTTCTGGTATATTGCATTCAGGCAGCTTTAGCAAACTGAAACAGATTGGTACAGAGAAGTGAGATGCTGCAATTTGCAAACACCGAAAATGCTGGAATGGCTTCATAAAGGATAAGGGGAAGATTCTGGAAGAATTGTGATATTTTTGATAGAAAAGGCTTGAACTGCATTGAACAGACTTTTGGTAGAAATGTGGACTCTAAAGATATCTCTGATGAGGCTAGCCTGAGGAAAAGGCAGAAAATTTGCATTTGTAAAGGCTTCCCAGGTAAAATGATACTGCTTTTCCAAAAGGACCTCACTTTGAAAACCAGTGATCTACACTGATCAGAATTTGGTTCAGGTTTTAGGGAGTATAAAATATACAAAGCTTTAGAAGCCCTATTATAGATAAAAGATTAGTTATTGGAACGGGAAAAGACCCTTATATATTAGGGGCCAAGAAATTTTGGCTTTATTATTCTACAGAAAATTTTCTAACACTGATCAAATTTAGTAAAGCGTTAACAGTTCTCTACTTCATACAAACTGTATAAATATACCTTAAATTAATTTTGGCATCATAAATATGAAATGATAGTACATACAAAATAAAATGATTAATGAGAAACATCTTAATCTTTAGTAAATTGACAAGAGACAGAACTTTATTTCTGTTTACTAGATCATACCCAAACTTACACCTGTGTGGTGTCTAAAGATAACTGTTAGCTGGAAATTGTTATACTGGCATGCAAGAAATATCAGCAGCTATTGGCGCAATTGAAGGCACTTGAATTTTATTTGTAGTATCATCTCGCCCAATATAGTGACCCTGTATGGAGTTATATTTCTTTTCACTATTACCAGGCTCGAAACTTATTTTAGAATAACAGCATTAATCAAACACTTTTTGAGCCTGCAATTTACCAGTATGAGCTTCTAACGTAATATCCCCATCTTCTGAAACTGAAAGATGAAGAAAAGTTGTATATCAACATTTTGTCCCTAGTCTCTCTTATACAACTAGAAAATAAAATAGAAATTGGGTCTTAAATCCTCTACGTGTTTAATTTTAGAGGTCAACCTAAAACCAAATGAAAAAAAGTCCTTTAATAGGTACTGGTTTTTACATCATTTTAAAAAGCATATTTACCATGGTATGGCATATCCTCAGATAAATCTTCAAATAAACCAACCAAACACCTTCGGATATTTCCTTCTAACCCTAATGATTTCACCGAAGGCTCCTGGGTCCAGGAGAATAAAAAGCAGCCCACGTGGCTTTGAAAAGCAGAACTAGCACCTGACTTTTAAGTGCCTCAAGTAGATGAGCCAAACATATTTCACCTTCAACACTGAAAAAGAGAAAATCAACGCAACCGTTTCATAAAAACTTCAAAAGCCAATTCACCTGGATTTAGGTCTCAATTTGATCTCTTACTAGATAAGCCCTCTAGGGGGAGTTTCTCAACTTCTCGGTGCTTCAGTTTCCATACCTGTAAGAGGAAGATAATGATGGTACCTATTTCATAAAATTGTTATGGGATTCAAGGAATTAACACATGTAAAATATTTGGAATGTTTAATCCAATTTAATCTACCTTGATTAATAAATTATAGTTAGTAGTTTCAATTTGTAGATAGGCATTGTTTCCCTTTTGCCTACTCTATGACTTGGATCCACAGGGTGAACTCTTGGCATTACTCAATTCTAGAGAAAGACTGTATTTACAGAACTCTAACTCACCCTACTAGGGAATTCGTATAATGAGGACAGAATATTATTATTAGAATATATCTCTGATTTAACATGCATTGTATGTCATCAAATCACATATTTCCTGCTCCATTAAACAAGAACTGTTATTTGTCTTTATATGGGATAAGCATGTGACCCAGACCTGACCTGTGAGTATAGTATAATCCCCCACCCACAGAGACAAACTCAGAATTGGGCACAACACAAGGTTTTCCAGACAGAGTTGTCTCTTGGGTTTTGCAGCCAGAGCTAGTAGGAAACTCCTCCTCAGACTATTTCCTTCCTGCTGACCTCTGTCCTGGCTGTGGGCTTGAAGGACTTGGAGCAACCAGTGACCATCTTCCCCAAGCAAATGGAAGAAATTTTCTTCAAAATGAAACCAATGGTGATGATTTAGTGGTAGACCTGGGTTCGATTCCCAGACCATGCACCTGGCCAAAAAAAAAAAAAAAAAGAAACCAAAACACAGAAGAATATCCTGTCAATTCAAAGAAGGAAACAGGAAGAGAAAGAGAGAGAGAGAGAGAGCATGTCAGGCTAAACATTGCTTCAGCCCCAGAATCTAGCCATGTCTGGAACTAGAGGAACTCCTGAAATTTTCAGGTGCATAAACCACTAAATTTCATTTTT
The DNA here is from genome assembly GCF_023851605.1 of Tamandua tetradactyla. NCBI lineage: Eukaryota > Metazoa > Chordata > Mammalia > Pilosa > Myrmecophagidae > Tamandua > Tamandua tetradactyla. The sequence continues at coordinate 126,986,904 of NC_135327.1, read as the reverse complement.
ATAGAGACAAATTTGGTTTGCATTGTGCTTCTGTAGAATGCAGCTGAAAGAGTTCTGAGTAATATACGTATCCACCTGGATAACCCCAGCCAGGTCAACAACTGAAGTAATGTACAAATGATTGTTACAAGTAGTTCCCCAGGACACACTGGATGGGATGAAAAGCAATAGTATAACAGCTCTCTACTCTAATGGATCATCATCTCCAAATCCCTTCCTCTGTCTCAAAAAGGAAGCAAGTGAGAAAAATTATTGGAAAATTACTCCTTTCCTCCTTTACCTGTTTCTTATTTGCACTCACATTGCTATAATGTTAGACCCTCACTGCTCTCAACATCTCCAAGAGAATCAGAGCCATGCCACACCACTACTTCTATACCCAGAATAAGGCTTCTCTTCAGTAGGCTCCTCACCCCTAAATGGGTTCTTATTCCAGGAAGATAAAGGTATCTCATGAGCCATACCTAGGGTGTTCATAACTGCTCCCACCAGTCCCTTGTTCACACCACCATCAGCCAACACACTATCCCACTGCCACTCTCCTGCCTGCTCTCTTCACACACACCCATTTAAGTTCTTCCAGGTGTTTGTTACTCTATTTGCCTGTTTAGATGTGAGTGGCTGTAAGAAGACTGGGGCCTCAGCCCCATGTCCCAGATAGGGTCCAGGCTCTTTTCTCTTTGGTTATCTCACTACCCATCTAAATCAAGATTGGAATATTCAGCTCCTTCCATTTTCCTTGAAAGATTTCTATCCTTCTTTAATCCCTCTGTTGTAAGAACGATTAGATTCTACAAAAGAGAGTGTTTAATCCAGTAGACCCTTAAATTTCAAGCTGAGTGTATCTCCAGACTTTTAATATTCCTAAATTTTCAAGTACATGGCACTAGCAATAGGCCATAAACTAGACTGATTTTCTCACCAGGTTCAGAATAACACATTGACCTCATGGTATGCAATTGAAAGTTTTGTCTTAGCAAAGTTTCAATTGTTTAAATTGCCTCATATCATGAAGCTTCAGAGTCCCTCATCAATTGTTAAATCATAAACGTTAAATTTGTGATAGCTGAGGTTCTGCAGTTACTGGAGAAAGAAAGCTTCAGCAAAACCATAAAGACAGAAATTAGCACTACATCCTTTTATTAAACAAATACATACCAAGCCTCAACTCATTATGAGGCACCATGCTAGGTACACAAGTGAGCAAGACACATCCTTGATATGAAGACTCGCATTGTGTAGTAGTATAGTGCAGAAGAGCAGACGCCCATTTCTGGAGAGCGAATGGATGGTGACGGAAAGTTTCTTAGAAGAAGAGCCACTAAAGTCAATGTTTAAGCATGGCTATAAATTTGACAATTGGAGGTGGGAAAGAGCTTTCTAAGCAGAGGGAGGAACATACACAAATAAATGAACTGCTTACAATACACGCCATGTTCAGAGAACTGTGCGGGCAGTGATATATGTGGCTGTAGCATTGGCTGCTTAAAAGAAGTTGTCAGAAATGATACTTGAACAATAGCCTGAAGCCAATCATAAAAAGTCATGTCCAGAGATGTGAAGCTATGGTAAAAAATAACTTAAAATGATGATGGACAGTTAAATTAGGGCCATATTAGGGAGGATCTTGAAAATAAGACATGGTTATCAGTAGCAGACATAGACGGGTGATAAAATAAAGGTGTTGTTTTAGGTTTGATCTAGGAGGGAGAGGCATCACAATTTGCACGGTGTATGCCTGGCAGGGAGGGAGCATTGCTATGGAGATGTGTCAATCTTTAAGAAGTACACATATGAAGCAGATAGAGACACAACAACAAATGGTTGTGACAAGTTTTAGCAATGTTTTCTCAACATAAATTAGAGATTAAAGCTATTAATACAACATTCAGTCTAAAGAAATAATGTGGATTTTTAATATAAATTGCCATGTGCAGATTTTTGATGAATACACAACCTATTTAATATGCATTATTGTGCAATGCGATGAGTTTATTATGCATTTGTGCTAAAAAACTATACCCAGAGAGGGAGAGAAAATAGAGCTTATAAGTAAATTGGGAGCCTATGACAAAATATATACTTAACCCTTGCTCTACCAAACTAAAACCAACAGATATTAGGAAGTAAAGCACTTTGTATATTTGTGCCAATGCAAAGAAAAGAGTGAATTTCATAAAAACATCAGGAGAGTGACCTAGACTTCACAAAATAATAACATCAAACACACTAATGCAAGAAAAGGAAATTTGCATCCTTTTACTAAATACATTCTGTATTTCTCTATTTCATCATTATATGCTATTTTAAAATATAGCCTTAATTTGAAATTATTTTACTACATATCACATTTTAAATATTCAACATATATATATGATGTTGCATAAATTTATACTAAATCCTTATAGGCCCAAAATGTATAAATCAATGTATGTATATAGTATAAGAAAATGTTCTGTACCCTTTTATTAAAAGAAAAAAAGCTTCCAAGGAGTGTCATAGGTTATTGCAGATTTAGCCTAATTTTCTACAGTTTAATAATATAATAATTGATATTTATTCTCATAATCCAGAGCTCCTCTAAAATCTTGGCACAGTTAATCAGTCAAGAAGACAATACTGCTGTCAGAAAATTTTGTGTGACAATTGATAATGCATTTAGTCAATGGAATATTCTTCCATTAAACCAAATCTTGCATCCCCAATCAAGAGATAAGTAGCATAATTGCTAACACAATCATCAATACCCCCATGATTTTAGGGTTGTAGGACATTAACTTTCAAGGTGATTCTGCTTTATTTTACAGAATGGTCATGAAAACAGCTAAACAGACTTTTCTTAATGAGGTTTAAAAGATAGAACATTCGTAAGGTGTGGTGCATAAAACTAGACTGGGAATTAATAACTTGGTTACATGCTGTGTCTTTTCCACTTACGAGCTCTATGACTTTATATAAGTCATTTAAATTCTCACCGCTTCAATTTGCTTCTCTGTGAAATGGGCAATAATGCTTACCCAGACAAACTCACTGAGGAAATAAAAATGAAGAATCATAGATGAAAATGCTTAGTACACTAAATATTTCATATATATATGAGGTATCTGCCCATTACCTGGCACATTGTGCAGGCTCTATAAATAGAAGTGATTACTCTTTTTTTAAAATACAGATACAAACAAGAACAAGCAGGAAATAGACAGTGGGGGAAAGGAACTTGAGAAGTGGTTATGGTCTTAATCCACCCACACCCCCTCCACTAGTCATGGGAGTTTTTGTTTTTGTATATTAAATACCGGTATAACAAATGCTTCTATAAAAAGAAAAATGTATTTCTGGAATAATGGTCTTGTCCATCTAATTATCACTTGGTTTTCTTTTCTCTGCCTAAATTATATCTTAGAATATGCTACAACTGTGCATATATCGCCAGAGCTTCTTCCAAATCCCCAGAACCCGAAGAGTAAAGGAAAATAACAGAGCTAAACATTCTTAGCCTCTTATATCATTATTTCCTGGTTTAATATTTTCTTCTACTAAAGACTAGATGCTCACTGAGTTAACCTTGGCATTCATCTTATTCACTGCTCTAGTACCCAGGCCTAGCACAACGCATCTCAAATAGAAGATACTTGATATTTATTGTTAAATAAAAATTGCTTTCATTTGGTTTGGTTGTGTGGACTTTGTTCATTTTTTGCATGTTTTGTTTTTTTTGTTTGTTCTTAGTTTATGCAACAGAGAATAAAACTCATTACTGAGCAGATGAAGGGCGAATTCGTCTGTGCCATCTGAAAAATCACATTAATGCCACAATGAAGTAAATGTGTATTGGAGAGTGAAAAGAGCTCTGGGGTGGTGTTGAATACCTAGGTTTTCACACTTTTTCACAATTGCTGTGTATCCTCCAGGATGTCACTTAACTTTTGTATGTACCTCTGTATATAATTTTGTTTATAAAGGGGATAACACTGGTATTGTTCAGTCCAAAGGGCTGCTGTGTGTAGCCATAACTGAGAACATGTATGGTAAAAGACTTTGTACCCTGCAAAGTGCAGTGACAACTGGAAATAAGTATAATTCTTCATTGTCCCCAGAATGAGAATAAATGTGACCTGTCACCCACAAAGATCTGTTATGTGTCCAAAGACAGTTTGATCGGGATGCCCCCTCTTTTTTCAAAGGCAGTGAAGTAGTGGTTATTCAGATTCCTTCACTGTAACCCCAGGAGGATGATTTGTAATTCTCTCTAGTAATGAAGTTTCATGTTCTCCCATAACTCAGGAGGTCTCATGGAGTTTCAGGTGTATCTTTTCCTAGTACCTACACAATTTATATACAGTTTTCTTATGTGATAACATATTTGGAACAAATTACTTTAATATTCTGGTAGAATATTGTGAAAGAAAGGTTTCAGGGAGCTTTTTTGTTGGCTTCATTATACAGCTCTCACCATCCTGCATTCTCTGCAAACCTATTTTCTGGTCCTTGAGGCTTTCACTCACCAGTACGCCCATCCACACCCTAAAGTAAATGTCCATCCATAGAGCTATTTTAAGGAGCTGTTTGGTTGTATAATAGTTCTTAGGAAGTTCCTCTAAAGACCTCCAGGCAAGATATTACACTTTTCATATATATTTACTATCTGTCTTCCAGATGACAAGCACTATTCTCAATGTGAGAAGACAGAGATGTGAGATAACAAAGCACATGCCCTAAACAGCACAACTTGCTGAACAACAGTAATGTGAAATAATAAAGCTAATATTTATTGAGCACCTATTAAGTAAGGTATTATTCTAAACTCTTCATATGCCTTAACTTTTTTCAATCCTTGCAACAATCCTAGGAAGTAAATATACTGTCATGTTATAGATGAGGGAAACATGAAGTAGAGGAGTAATTTACCAAGTAGCATATTTTAGTGTGGATTAGAGGTAGAATTAAACCCAGATACTCTGACAACAGAGAGCACTCTCTTAACCTCAAAGCTCCACCAAGTCACCAACTATAACTACCCTCCTTTCAGTACGCTGGATCCTCAGTGGAATCTAGTCATAGCCTACAATTCATTGTCCTGAGTTCCTTAGCTCACCAAAGCACAAATGCCAAATGAAAAAAAAGAAATAACATTTTAAGTGCATATTAAGAGTTTTAGATAAAATTACCCTGTAAGTTTCATATCATTTACAAATACGTGATCCAAGGCTCTTCAAAGAAAAAAGGCTTCCATTGTTTGAAAAATCTGGCTCTTTACACTACAACATGATAATTCTCTCAAAATCCCACAGTAAACATAGACAATGATGTAAATGAACACCCAATGAAAAAACTTCAGTTGCCCATTATTTTAGTTTCCTGACTGCTAAAACAGATATCATAAAAATGGGTTGGCTTAACAACAAGAATTTATTGGCTCCTGGTTTCAGAGACTAGATGACTTACTTCCTCCAGGGGCCCCTATATTTTGGCTAGCCAGCAATCTTGGGGTTCCTTGGCTTTTCTGTCATATGGCTATGCACACTGTGTCTTCTTTCTCTTCCTGGTTCTGTTGGCTTCTAGCCTGGCTGCTCCCCACGCTTCCTTTTCTGTGTCCAATTTCCTTTGCATGTAAAGATTTCAGTCACATTGGAATTAGACCCATCCTCATTCAGTTTTGGCACACCTTAACTAATTACATCTTAAAAGGTCCTATGTACAAATAAATTCACACCCAGTCAGGACCAGGGTTGGGACCTGAACATGCCTTTTGTGGAGGACATGATTCAATCCCCAATACCCAGAGAAAAGGATCAATCCTACTTTTCAAAAGGCCACCTCTTGATTAGCTCATAAAGTCTGCATGTTTTAAAAATGAGTCTGAGCTATTTTGCAACCCTTTGTAAATTGAAGATAACTGCATAGGCTTTGTTACCTGCTTATAAATTGGACTGGACCCTGTGATCTTGCTTACATTGTCTACCATAAATGCCAGTCATAAAGTTAATTTAGGATCTTTTGTAGAGGGCCCTCAAGACAGAAAGGGGTTAATATCCCCAATCCCTGATTTATGGTAATACAGTGTTCCACTATTTCATGTACAACCATAACTGGTAACATATGACTTAAGAGTGAGTGGTATAAATATATCTAAGGTTGTGAAGCAGAGCTTAATACCACCCCAAATGCTCTTCAAGCCTTCAAAAGTAAAGTTGATAACTTAGCATGAGCGCTCATGATGACTGCCTTCATTCTCTGGCTCCTGCTAATTGACTGCATCTAAATTTCCTATTTATAAGGACTCTAGTTATATGGCTTAAGTCCTGCCTGATTCAATTAGTCTTATCCAAATAGGAACTTTGAAGATCTTATTCACGATGAGTTCACATTTTAACTAAGAATAACATCTTCAAAGGATCTATTTGCAAATGGGTTCACACCCACAAGACCAGGAGTTAGGACTTGAACTTTTCTGTGTGTGTGTGTGTGTGTGTGTGTGTATGTGTGTGTGTGTGTGTGGTAAACATGATTCAATCCCCAACACAAACCAAGTAAAAATGGCATTTTCAGTCCATATTTCAAATATTAGTAGATTTTTTTAATTGGCATATATATTCAATATATATCATTTTAATTCATGGCTGATATAATTATACTTCACTTCTGAAACCTCTATACCACTCTATTAGGGTACAACAGTTGTATTTCAACACACTATGAGTGAAAGATGGCATATTTTATTGAGACACAGACACCATTGTTGCAAACCATACCTCTCTCTCCCTCTCCTCTTCACCTAGAATGTGGTAACCCACATGGATGTGCATAGTGTGTTTGTTCTACTGCTTGGAAAAAAAGAAGGTAATTCAGGGAGATAAGAAGAGCAGAATGGAGAGCTGATAGAAGTTTAATGGATTATATGAAGTTACTTTTATAAAGGGAGTAGGTTTGGCTTCATATATTTAGAAAATAAATTTCTGGGAGTAATGGCAGAAGTGTTTACTGGGAAAGACTGTGCAAGGTGACACACTGAGAAAAGAATGATGGCAAGGAGTGGGAGGAATTTTCCAGAGAGACCTTGTAAGCCTGTGTTCAGTCAGGTAACCCAAATAGTCATACACTGGAGAGGAGGTCATTTGTCCCTATTCTGCTTTCTCTGAGGACTGGGTGTTCACGAGCATCTGCAATAGCGCCTTTGAATATGCATTGGCTTTCTCAACACACACAGTGAGAATAAAGAGGCTTCACTAAAGCTTCTCTTAGACAAGTGGGAGCTAGAATAGGAGGAGAAAGACAAATAGGACACAAAGAGGTAAATTTTGGCTCTCTGAATTCATGCCATGAGAGACAATCCTTTGGGGATGCCCAGAAATACTTGGAGACACTTTGAAGCTGATGGTTTTCTGATAACCAGGTTAGTAGGATTTTATACTACCATAAATTGGTCATTAAAGTAAATGTAGAGTCAGGTATATCTGAGCGAGATACATAGAGATAGTAGTCCCTGAGAAGAAGTCTTTAGATTTGTCAAAGAGAACCTCAATTGTTAAATACAGAAGGAATCCTTTTAGTGGATTTTTAGATCAGGCAGTGTAAAGTTAGCTTGCCGAGGAAATGAAGATGGCAAATGATATCATTTCAAGAAACTTGGCAAAGCTTAAAAAAGACACACCTATTGACTGAGAAGAATTCACATGCAGAAGAAATTTTTACAAATTAAAGCTAGGAGGATCTACCTATGCCTCTGGGAGATAAATAGGAAGTCTATGATAGAGAGGGAGAGGTTAAAATAGTCAAAAAAGGAAATAATTGTTGGATCACCTTTTATTTCAGAGTATATGTATTTCAAACTTGGTATAATTGCACAAGGATCGATCCTTTCATTTATTTGTTTCATCACTCAACAAATTTTCATAGGACACTGCTTTGTGCCAGGCACTGGGCTAGGCACAGCAATGCTAGAAAGAATGAAAGAGGTAGAGTCCCACCCTTGCAGAGTTAACAGGTCAGAAAGCAAGAATGACTCTGTACAGTGCAGTATGAAAGTGCTGGGATATGGGAAATGCTGGACCTTAGAGCAAACAGGAAAGTCACCTATCCCAGGCTGTGGGAATAAGGAAAGCTTCATATAAAAAAGGGCATGTAACCTGAATCCTGAACATGGGTTGGAGTGATCCAGAGATAAGGAAGAAAGGAGAGGAGTCTGAGTAGTAAATTTGCAGTAACTTGCTGGGATGAGGTCAAGGTGTAGAAAAGGGGGACAGCTGGTGTTTCTGAGAGGAAGAGCTCTAGGCTTATATATTAGTTGGGGTTCTCTAGAGAAACAGAATCAACAGGGAACACTTGCAAATATAAAATTTATGAAAGTGTCTCACATGACCAAAGGAAGGCAGAGTCCAAAATCCACAGGGCAGGCTGCGAAGCCGATGACTCCGATGGATGAACTAACTCCACAGGAGAGGCTCACCAGCCAAAGCAGGAATGGAACCTCTCTCCTCTGAGTCCTCCTTAAAAGGCTTCCCATGATTACATTTAGCATCACTAATTGCAGAAGACACTCCCCTTTGGCTGATTACAAATGGAATCAGCTGTGGATGTAGCTGGTGCTCATGACCTAATCCTATGAAATGTCCTCATTGCAACAGACAGGCCAGCGCTTGCCCAATCAGATAAACAGGTACCACAACTTGGCCAAGTTGACACCTGTCCCTAACCATGATAGCTAGTATGGAGAGAGTTGAGTCAGAAAAATAAGCAGGAGCCATGTGACACCTTGTAAACCGTGTTAAGGAGTCTGAATGCTGTTCGAAGAGCAAAGAGAAGCTCTCAGTGGGTTTTAACTAGGGAAGTAACAGGACTTAGATTTAGTTTTTAGAAAGGTCGTTGTCTGCAGCATCTTTATTGCAGTTTTCTAGTTTGAGATTTCATAATCTTTTATGTGGGAGCTCTGCATGTCAGAAGGTGAGCATATTCTGGCTCAGGGTATATTTAGTTTAGTAACTCCTCAGCACATGTCAACCCTTTAGGAGAGAAGATAAGCAGAAAAGGAACAAAGCCAAGGAGACACTAGTGATTAACAAAAGAAAGAATCACCAATAAATTCACAAAGTTCCCTTTACAGGGTCAAAGAGTCAAATGCAAATAAATTGTTCTGATGGATTGTGACTAAAGCTCCCCCCACCCCACTTAGGCCCACCATTCTCACAGCAGTATGATGCTAGGTTTTACAAATTTACATTAACTGACCCTGATCTCAAAGTCAGGTCCTTGAATATGGAGTAATATAAAAAAGGCAAAGTATTACAATTTTTTTTAGCAACCTGAAATGGAGCTTAAAAAGAAAAATAATAATGCTCTTTCTGAGTTGAGGTTTTCAGGACATTTTCTAATCCTGGCGTAATGCTCCTAGGATGTGATTCTCTGTTGTTTTATCTATGTGACTGTTCCGATACATTTTTTTTTTTTTAGATTTAATTGTTCTAAACATGAAAATCAATGTGGATAACTCATGTGCCTTCACACAGCAAAAACTTGCAGGATTTTCTCTTAATTATTCAAACTTGCTAATTAGTCCACAATTCTCCTTTAGAAAGGTACTTGGAAAAAATCCTCAATTAAGGAACCATTTACATGTTTGATGTATATGAATATGGTAGGGTTAACAGGACTTTTTCCCTATATTTATCCTGCAGTGCTGTCCCTTGAACCTTACCCTGAACCTCTCTTCCCATCACTCTGACACACACACACATAAAGTTAGGTAAAACAAACCAAGCTCCAAGAGTTCCTGAGCATTGGAAATCAAAGTATTTCTATTGTATTCCCCTTCAGATTAGCTGACTGGGAGGAAAGGGATGTAACTGTCCTTAAATCTTTGAGCTATAAAATTTTCTTCTATTTCCACAGTTAAGATTGAGAGCCATAGATGTACATGTAGGTAAAAAAAAAAATGTTGAGGGTGGAAAATGACAGTTTAGCAATGTCCTTAAGCTGCAGCTCCGTGTATGTGTATATATTTACTTGTCTAATATCCTGACCATTCTAGAGAAAGCTTCATGTGTTCTTTTCTTAATCTTTAGACTGATTTTTGTATTTTTTCTTAGGTATGGGGTCGCTAAAGGATTCCACGTGAGACAGCAAGTTAAAGCTCAATAATTTTTTGCTAGAGAGAAATAGATTGACAGGAGAGGGAGAGCAGGCAGCAAAACCTGCTAGCAAGAGAAAGGAAAAATGGCTCCAACTCTCTTTCTGACAGTTTGTGATTTTAAAGGAAAAACCATGCCAAGAGGGGTAGGGGTGACATGTGGCTGCAGGCATCACCGGGAGATATCAAGCTGGTGCAGATTAGGACTTCATGCTCGTGGTTATATGGTCTGGCAGGTGGGGTGTTGGCACATTTGTGCTCACTGTCTTGCTGTCACATCAGGTCCTGTTAGAAGAGCTGCTGAGGGAGATAAACTGAAGGGGCTCCCATGCTACAGAATCCATTATATATGCCAAGTTTTCTTTCTGATACTTGATGTTTCTCCCTTTTTATTTTAACAAAATTAACTGGAGTTGGGATTAGATTGGGGGTATGCCTTGGTTTAGCTTGAAGCAATTTTTGGAGGGAGTAAGGATGTCATGTTCTCTTTTTGGCTACTTCCTGCTGTGTTTAGGCAAACTTGGGGAAGGAAAAATTATTTTGAGCCAGGCAGAGGCACTATTAATTGGGCTTCTACAGGAGCAGGTTTTAAATATTTGTTGTAGCAGGAGTATGTTTTCAGAATTCTGCTGGTTAGTTACATCTGCTGTTGACCTGTGAACAAACTTAGATATTGTGAAAGGCAGACGTTTAGGAGGAAAATTAATAATGAGAGTATAATTAAAGAGGAGTGAGTTGTTAATAAGATTTAAAGGGCAAAGGGATGAATTGATCCTTAATCAATTAATCCAAATAAGTTGATCCAAATAAGTTGCTGTTTTTGGAGAGTTTGGCATCTTCAGGTTTCAGAATTGCTTTGGCACTGAAACAATTTGGAGGTCTTAAGTTTCTGAAAAACAAACTTAATAAGTACATTAGATATTTTTTATGCTTTTTAGGAACATTGTTGGTTGAGATTTGCCATATTGTGGCAGTTTTTGTAATATATGGCTGAAATTTGCATTAATTGCCATTTATATTCTTGGAAATTATGTTCCATGGTGGGGGGAGCTCAGAGTTTGGCTTAGAGAGAGGCCTCATTTGAGCAATAGCAGGGATCTTTTGGAGATGGCTCTTAGGCACTAATTTTAAGTAAGTTTAGTTTACTACTATAGAAATAAGTTTTATAAGGGCAAGCCTTAAAATTGAGGCCTTGGCTTCCTGGGGAATTCCTAATAATTTTATTTTTCCCAGTTCCTTAAGAGACTTTGTAGACACTTTTTCATTTTTTGAGCCAAACACTCTGAAATATAAAATATAAAACATTAATTTGTATAAAACATCAAGATTTTGTTCCTTATTCCAGGTTTTATATTAAATAAAGTTTAATTAGGTTGTTTAGATTATTAGACAGATTAAATTAGATAGTGTAAATTTTGGAAAAAATAAATACATTTTTTATTTCACACAAAAGTTAAAGCTTTAAAATACAGACAATATTATTTTTTATTCTGTATATTGATTTATTTTTATTTTAACTATATCAATTTCATTACATTTTTAATTGGAGTTTGAGGGTTATATAAAGAGTAAAGTACCTCAGAATTTAATGACAATACTTAATTCTTACAATTTGAGCTTCAATTTTTATAAGTATTTTTAAATGAAGCTTTTTTTAGAAATAAAAACATTAGACAGTTTTTTAAATTAAGAAATTATAGCAGAGGTTTTGTTCTATTATAGTTTTATATATTTACCAGAGTGATGTCATTTAACAGATAAAATATAATATATATATATACATATCTGTTTAGCTTTTTTTAAAGTTAAGTACACATATTTTTAAAGAAATATTAGAGCAAAGCAGTGTAACTGATAATTGGCTGTTTTTATGGTTTATAGCCTTTTTAAAATAATTAAAAACAATTAATAACACCATACCAATGCTTAATATTATATAAACTAGTATTAGGATATAATATTGATAGTGAGAATATTGTTAAATTTTTAGGAATTTATACAATATTTAAATATATGAACATTTTATTTAAATTTAATTAGTAACAAAATAGAATTTTTTATAACCATTGTAATATGTTTCAAAAACTTCTTATGCCATAAGTTATTATTTTAGTACCTTAACATCCTATTTATACAAGGTGAAAGAACAAATCATTTGTAACAGTTTTTTTTCTAAGAATGAGAAGACTTGTTTTCTGAAATAAAGAATAATGCCAGCATAAACATTAATAAGGACATTATTTTGATGTAAAATATTTTAGACACAGTATTTGGATGATTAAGAAAAATTGTTTTTCAAAATACTTTATTTTAGGAGTTGTATTAGTTGGGGTTCCCTAGAGAAACAGAATCAACAGGGAACACTTGCAAATACAAAATTTATTAAAGTGTCTCATGTGACCACAGGAATGCAGAGTTCAAAATCCGCAGGGCAGGCTGTGAAGCCAACGATTCTGATGAAGGGTCTGGACGAACTCCACAGGAGAGGCTCACCAGCCAAAACAGGAAGAGCCTCTCTCTTCTGAATCTTCCTTATAAGGGTTTCAGTGATTAGATTAAGCATCATTCATTGCAGAAGACACTCCCCTTTGGCCGATTACGAATGATATCAGCTGTGAATGCAGCTGACATGCTCATGATTTAATTCTATGCAATGTTCTTGTTCTAGTTTGGTAGCTGCCAGAATGCAACACACCAGAAATGGATTGGCTTTTAATAAAAGGGGATTTATTTTGTTAGTTCTTCAGAGGAAAGGCAGCTAGCTTTCCACTGATGTTCTTTTTTATGTGGAGGGCACAGGATGGTCTCTGCTGATCTTCTCTCCAGGCCCCTGAGTTCCAGCAACTTTCCCCAGGGTGACTTCTTTCTGCATCTCCAAAGGCCTGGGCTGAGCTGCAAGTGCTGAGATGAGAAATGCCGAGCTGTTTGGCTGTGCTACGTTGCGCTCTCTCATTTAAGCACCAGCCAATTAAGTCAAGAGTCACTCATTGCAGCAGACACACCTCCTAGCCGACTGCAGATGTAATTAGCAACAGATGAGATTCATGTACCATTGGCTTATGTCTGCAGCAACAAAACTAGGTATGTTCACCTGGCCAAGATGACAACTGAATCTAACTAACACAGTCCTCATTGCAACAGACAAGCCAGCACTTGCCCAACCACCACTTGGCCAAGTTGACACATGAACCTGACCATGACAGGAGTATATTAATAATTCATGTTAATAAAACACAGAGAAAAGTTAACTTTGGTTTTGTATGAATACTTAGCTTAGTACAATAGCTTTCCTTTTTATTTTTGAAATATATGATAAACAGACCTATTAAATTTTGGTTGGTATTGATTATGACAGACAGAATTCACTTTTATAAACTCCTTTTTATTAACTTTTTACAATCATTTCATGATAGATCAAATTCATTTTCATAAATTTATTTTTTACAACTTTTTACAATTATTTAGAACTTATCATTAAAAGTGACTATAACAAATAATATTCATCTCCTTTAACTTTTTATTACTTTTTTTAATCCATAATGAAAATAACAAACACAATCCATTTTAAAAACTTTTTATTACTTTTGTATTCATTTCACCTACAGTTTTCATTTATTTAAACTGCATATAATTAGAAATAAATTTGATAATACATTTATAAAGCTTTTGAACCTGTATACTTCCTTTTAATATTAAGGGAAGAAGAGCCAGAGATTTATAAAAACAGTGAAGGAAGGTAAGAAATTTATGTTTGGGGTTTAGAATATGGCCAGGCATATTCTAAAAGAATATATTTTGAGTATATTCTTTATACTCAAAACACATAAATGAATATTTTATAATATATTTAAGATTTCTTGGTTTAATTTAGCAAAAAACGTAAATTTTTTCTTAACAATATTTTTAACTGCTAAATAATGCCAGGAATGTGTTAAATTACAGTTTTTAAAAACTGGTTTACGAGTTTTATTTGTTTAAATGCTACTTTTTTATTTAAAGGTTATTTAAATAAAACCTTTACATGTGTTATTTTTATGAGGACTTTCTAAGTTATTTTTTATTTCTTTGCTTTTTAAATTATTTTAGCATTTTTATTCCTTTGTTACCAGTTTTATATAAAGCCTTAATAGGTGTATATTTTAACTAGAACATAAACCCTTAGAAGTTAAGATTTATGTCTTTTTGTTTATGACAATTTGGCATTAATAAAGTTTCTTTAACTCCAAATTCTGATACATATTGAGGTAACAAATGGCTAAGTAAGAAAAGTTAGATTTTCTTAAAATTCAGCTAATTAAATTTATAAAAAATCCATTTATATTTTTATTAAACTTAATTAATTTTTTAAGTACAACATACCTAAGCAGGTTAAAATTGCATTTGTTCAATTGAAAGATTCATTATTTAATTTTTTCTGTTATTTTTATAATATTTTAAAATTACAAAGAATTTTGAAAGTATACTGACTATTAATTTCTGGGAACTATATTGCACTTATTGAATTTGTTTTAAGTTTAAATGTGGGAAAAATTTTAATTGGTTGCACAGAATGATTTTAGGCTTAGAGCTCATTAAAAATTTTTGTTTAATTTGCTGTTATATTTAGAGGTAGTAAACTATACATTGAAAATGCATACAAGCATAAATAGGAAATTAATTATTTGAAAAGAAAAGCAGTAATATAGAAATATTTTTGAGAGGGATAAATAAAGGATTGAATATGCCATTTCATCCCATTTTCATTTTTTGTAAAAATGGGATGAAATAATGCATTCAATTCCTTACTTGTAGTAGCATTTTCATTTTAAATTATAGTAAAGTTAGATTATGTTATAGAAATAAAATCTTTTTATAGACTTATAACCAAAATGCTTTTAAGTTTTAATACAGCCTAAAGGTTCCCTTTTATCCTAGTTTCTTTTTTTTGCATGGGCAGGCACCGGATAATGAATAAAGTTTCCCTTTTTTAAAAGAATATCTGTAATTAGTAACCAGTTATGAATTTCTGACAAATATAAATGTAGGAACAGACCTATTAATAATTAGACTGAACACATTATAACAAACAGGCATTAAACATTTAACATATCAAATATATTAGTTAACAATTAAACAGACATGAAACTCTTATGCGATAGAATAAATTTATTAAGCTGGGGAGTAGGAACTTTCAGATCATCTGTTAATCGAAAGTGCCATACTGTGACCAATGCTTTTTGTTGTTTTAAAGGATATTGTGGCCAAGCCAAGTTGCAGAGAAAAACAGTTTGTTTTTTTTACTTTCTTTTTAATTGGAGTTCACCAATATTATGAAGTAAACATCAGAGAGGGGTAGAATTAGGAATTGTTAGGGTGTTACCCATGATTATTTGCTAACTTTTAATATGGAGGAGGAGGTTTGCTATGTGCTAGGGATTTTGCTTGTGGGCGGTTTACGGAGATCTGCTCGAGAAGTTTAACTGCTCCTTTTGAGGCTGATGGTTACCAGCTCCGTTGAAGGCTTAGGGTCTCTCTAGGGACCTGCATCTGGGATGCGCTGACTCTTGTTGGGGTCCTGCAGACAGGAGGCATATGGAATTTCCCAGCTTTATTGGTGGCTTATGGGCTAGTGTAGCTTTAAGTGAGGCTAATTTACCCAGATTTAAGATCCAATTGCAAGAACAAAGCAAGTGCCCTGGTTTGTTGTCAGGGATTAGGGAAGTGTGCAGGCTTTCACACAGGGCATCCCCCAAGTTGTTTCTGACTGCTACGCAGGAAAATGCTCATAGAGCTGGGGAGTTTAAACCAAGCTCAGGCTACCGGCCAGGCCAAAGCACTGAGCCAGGCCAAGGTGTCGTTGGGACACTGAACAAAACTCTTATGGGGCATCTGGGCGGAAAGGCATCACTTAACTAGGGCCGAATTGGTTGTAGTTGTTTGAATGCCATGGATGTGATATGAGACAATGAGTTCAAATTTAGTAGTCTATCATTAGAGAGAAACAGATTGACAGCAAAGGGAGAGCAGGCAGGTGGGACCCAGCGAAACTTGCTAGAGAAAAGAAAGATAAAATGGCTCCAACTGTCCTTCTGACAGCTCGTGGTTTTAAAGGCAAAAAACACACCAAGAGGGGTGGGGGTGACGTGTGGCTGCAGGCTTCACTGGGAGATATCAGGCTGGTGCAGATCAGGACTTCAAGTTCATGGTTAGATGGTCTGGTTTTCTGGTCTGGCCAATGGCAGGTGGGGTGTCGGCATGTTTGTGCTCACTATTTTGCTGTCACATCAGGTCCTGTTAAAAGAGCTGCTGAGGGAGAGAAAATGAAGGGGCCCCCATGCCGCAGAATCCATTGTGTATGTCAAGTTTTATTTTCTGATGCCTGACATTTTTCACATTATAAATATATGTAGTTTTTCTTTTGAATCTGGAAAATTTTCATTATATGTATTATCTAAAGACAGATTAACCTTATTCACTTCATTAACCACTACATTTCCCAAAGTAGCTAAAGCAGTATTTTTTTAAGTTTCTCTTTGTTTTAATGAAGTAGATGAAGGTCTGGTAACCGTGCAACAAAATTTAAATAACCGCTGTGGAGGCACTATTTTGTTATATGCAAGTTTATGTTTTAACTGCAGAAAACAGCTGACAAACTGGATCGTTGCCAAAATCATTAATGGGACTATTGCTCTTTACTGAAGTTCCATTCAGTGTTTTTTTTATCTACAATTTCCTTCTTTTTGCTTCTATAAGATATGAGTGAGACCTGGTAAAAGTCAGATTGGAACAAGAAAATAATAATAATAATAACCATAGGTTTGATGCAAACCATGTGGCAACAATTCACCTAATTTACATAAAAATCCAAACTCTTTTCCATAACCTACAAGGTCCTGGTCTAATCTGACCCTGATGTCCTTACTTCGTAGCACACCCTCAGGCCTCCCATGTCCTGAGGGGGAAAATACTTTATAATCTGTTAGATCTCAATTTAAAGATTGATCAGCCCTATCAGCCTACCAGAGGTAGGTCTCCATTGTCACTGTCTGTTTTAACATTCTGCATTGTTGAGGCTTTCTTTCCCTTTCATAACTCTTAAAACAATTGGTAATTATTGTCTTTACTTGCTTTCTTACTTGTTTTTATCTCTTTTCAACCACACTGGAAGCTCCATGGCTGTATCCCAGTGCCTAGCACTGCGTGACTTCATTTGGCACATGAGAGATGTACAATGATATCTGTTGAATGAGTAATTAAAGGCACTGTTTTGAGAACCTTTCCCATAGTACCCCATCTGCCAATGAGAAAACAGAGGCACAGAGGAACATATCATATGCATCATATTCTGGTAGTTACTGAGCAACTGGGACTTCAGGTCTCTTTTTCCAAAGGACTTTGCTCTTTTCATTCCACCAGACCATCTACATTCAAAAAGGCCTTAAAATAACAGTCAGTAGAAAGTTGATTTTGCAGAAATATTGCACATATGGAGTTTGACCTTCCAAACTTGAGAAACTCTATTTTGAGTTGAAAATCCCCAGTGCTGTTTGAGTGAGGACTCTGATCTCTATTCAGCCACAGAAAGAAGAGCTCTTGCACATCTCTTTATCCTGATTCCTGAGCTGGGATGTTCTTAACCCTGCCCTGACCTCTCCGGGTTTTGTTGTTCTCTAGTGAGGGAGAGGCAGCTTTGAGGCCAGCCAGGTCCTCAGTCTGAGCAAACCCAGGGGACAGGAAGCTGACGGAGAGTAAGCACTAGGCCTCTATGCTTTGAGTATTGGATGATTTAAGCAATAACTCTCGGTTTATTTACCAATTTCCAAACAGTGTTTATTTAAGGAAATAGATGATCTTCTTTCTCACCTTTTCATCTCTCCTTCCCTAATATTTAATGCATGGTCCATGAGCGTCATCAAAAGCAAATACAGCCCTGTAATCGCTACGTGACAGGGCAGGATTCAGATTGATTCATGATTAATACTTAATTCTATGGATTAAGGACATAACGAATGATATTTGACAAGTGTATATTACTCTCTAGCTTACCCTCACATCATCAAATGCAATTTGCTGTATCAACAGTCGAGTTTTCTTCTTCATAGTTTCCAATGGTTTGAATTTTATAATTTGCCTCTATTAATTTATACACTGAGCTAAATCTTTATTATGTTACACACATTTAGGTACTATGTTAGTTATTGGAGTGTGGTAAATCTAGCTCAATGGTTATTTTAGTATTTATATTAAAAATCCGATTGCTGTAATCTAAATATTTTTAAAGGAAATTGTAAATTTTATGGGGTAAAAATAGGTTGAAGTCAGATTCCAATGAACTCTTGTACTGATGCCAAATAACCAGAGCAGAAGTTCTTTCTTCAGAGGGACTTTATTTCTGAGAACTCTTGCACTTCTCTGGCCATGGGTCTTTATTGGAAACACCATATACAACCTGCCTCACCTCCCTACACGGAGGTAAAGAGAGTTGAGATATTTAATCTAAAATGTTTTGGCATTCCTTCTATAAGGAATAGAATAAAATACTTCAACTATAGGAGAAAATAACGCATTTGTAGTTTCCAGAATATTACCTTAAAGTTATCCTAGCTGGAAAGTTAAAATGTAAATGTCCTCTAAAAAAAAACTCACAATGTTTCAGTCAGGCGCTCTTGAAAAAGAAGGAAAAGTATGCTTAGTGTTTCTCACATATTAAAAGTCTGAAATTAAACTTCAGAAGTGTCAATAAACAGGCCAGACAATGGAATTGATTTGTGGGTATCCCATTTCCCTTTCAAAGAGCACAGAAGCTCTTTTAGACCTCTATCCCAGGACTTTATTTTGAAAATACATGGGGAAGAGGCTTCTGAAAAATGGAAGGAAACACATGTACAAACACACATACACACACACACACAAGTCCAATGCAGGCTAGCAATGGAGAGGTGGGTTGTAGCAAATCCATTACAGCTCCCTCTGGGCTGAACTACAGTCAATAACACAGAATCTGTAGAAGTCCCATAGTCAACATCCCACTAACCAGTGGACTCCTGGACAATGTCCTCAGCCTTCATGTTATACCCTACAGAAGACACAAAATTAATCACTGCAGCCGTGTAAAGAGTATTATTAGCTAATGTTAGATAGTAAACACTACAACATGGTACTGTTTTAAATCTTTGCACATATTAATTCAAATAATCCTCCTAAACACTCTATGTCATGGGGTTACAATTAAACCTATTCTACAATGGGTAGATAAGGCACTAAGGTTAATAACTTGCTCAAGCTCGCTCAGCTAATAGGAAGCAGAAGCAGGGTTTGAACCTAGGCCATCTGGTTCCAGGGTGGAGACAGTACTCTTAACTAGTACATCAGTGCAGGACCATCTCTCCATAAGCACCTTCTGGTACCTCTGGTGTTGGGTCGCTCCTCTCATTTTGCCTAGTTTACACTTTAAAATCAATCTGTTGATGTTCTGAGTGTAGGCCTGTTGTTAAAAGTAACCCCTCCACACACACACAATCTAAAGAGTGTCCCGTTGATGGTGAATGTTTTGGTCATCCTTCTCATGGCTGACTTGGTAACTCCTTAAGGATGCCTGAGCTGGGCCAAGGCACACAGGATGACCAGAGAAACAGATAAACTGACCATATCTAAGGATGTCTCTTTCTGGCCGCCGATATATTTGGTATCGCCAGCATCAACGACCTGGACTGGATCAATACCCAGGAGTCTGTGGGAGGGCTCACCTTGGGCCTTGGTGTCAAACCTCGGTGGACTAGACTGGAAGTGCATCCCTCCCGGCTTACCCCAGAGCAGGTCGCCACACTGCTTTCTATATCATGCGTATCAATTCTTTCATATGTGGTTTGCTGGTGGCTTCCCACTGGGGAAAAGAAGCTACAAATTATGCTTGATAGATAGTATTCACAGGCATGATCTTTTTCTCTATGACCGCCCTAATGTTTCCAACAGGATTTTACATCAGTGAAGTCAGAAGTCAACCTTATAAATTACCCACAAACACAGTAGCTGAGTCCTCTAAAGTACTTTTTGTCTTATCAATTTTCTTCATAATAGTATGAATTTTATTTGCTGGAAAAGTTTCTTTACTGGGCTGATAAATGTCTAAATTACTTGACCCTGTTTTTATTTTTATTATTTTTTTATGGAGGGTTGGAGGACAAAGATAAGGCATCTGAGCAATCCTCTCATATAGGATACTTAGGTGAAAGTGATGTTGAAAAGAAAAATACTTTGATTTGTTCTCCCTTGGACTTTGAATTTTTTTCCTGAAGAAAATATTTTTCTTAACCAAATACAGACAATATTGACTAAATATCCTGAGTGTAGACGGTCAGGTCTGCACTGTGATAGCAACCTAAAGAAGGAGAATGCTTTATACTGAAAAGCATGTGGCCCTTTGTGTCTCTGTTGTTGCATTTTTAAGGTCTAATGATTCATTTAAGAAAAAAAATCTAACTATTTATCATGGTGAACTGTATATCATGGGGGCCAGAGGGATGCAAGAGGAGTTCAAATGGAGCTGGTCACACCTCCTAAGAAATTAGTGTTCATGGCTCTCTGGTAGTGGCACCATAACAGATTGCCATTGCATTACTGCACCAAGAAGCCAATAGATCAAAACTTGTTTGCTAAAGTGTTTGCCAAATTTCTGAATTTCCCTATTCTCTGTACAAAACAAAACAAAAAAATCAAACATTAAGAACATGTTGTTTGTGGTGGTGGGTGAGGGAAATCTTCCTCATATTACTTATAGTCATATGAATATCTATATAATATGTGTGTATGCATTCGTGTGTAATTTTATATGTACACACAGGCAAACAATTTCTGGAAGATAACTCAGAATACTTTGCTAGCAAACACTGTGTTGTGCAAACCTACAATTCAATAGAAAAAAGAGCCATTTTTCTGAAGGCTGCATAGTGGAGAAAGTCTTCAGTTTACTTCGTTCTTTATAGCAGTCCTTGATTTTAACAGTTTTTTATAATAGGTACAAATAATTCCATAATTGTCTAGGTGGAGTTTTAAGTTAAGCTTAAAAATGTTTTGTAGGGTTGATTTATTTGTATATGATAGCAGAAGGCATGATCATGTCTTAACTTTAAAGTTCACACCTTATAATAATTTGGGGAATCTGACCTATTTAAATTAATGGCAACTGTTGTCTGTTTTACAGAGATTCTCTTTTCTAGATGGCCCAGCCTGTTACATTAATAATGCATGCTGTATATTCAAACACACAATGCATAGATACAGAGTTCACTATTAAATAGCAATTCATGATAGTTTGGCTATTTACAATAGTAATGTTATCCTGCCATAAAAGTCAGTCGCATGTTCTTTTCTTCTGTAAGCATTATTAACATATCCACTTTACCAAAAACTTGAGCAATCAAATATTTTTTTATATGCTATATAGCCTCTTTGCTAAAAATGAACATCTTTGTATTTGCTTTTAGGTGCTCTTCTTAACCCACATCTTTAAGTTTTTTCCTAAAAGAAACATTGCAACTAACCCTTTGGCTTTGCTAAAGCTGCCAGAATGCAATATACCAGAAATGGAATGGCTTTTAAAAGGGAAATTTACTAAGTTGTTAGTTTATTGTTCTAGGGCATGAAAATGTCCAAATTAAGACACCAACAAGAGGTTACCTTCACTCAAGAAAGGCTGATGCCATCCAGAACACCTCTCCCGGATGGGAAGGAATCTAGCTGACAGCTGCTTTTCCCTTGCTCTTGGGCCCCATTACTTTCAGCCTCTGCTTCCTGTGCGGATTCCTCACTTGGCTTCTCCAGGGCTGGGTTTCATCTCTTGTCTTCCCTTGGCTCTCACCAGGTTCTGACTTGCTTAGCATCTCAAGGGAAGGCACATGGCAATGTCTGCTGGGCCCTGCATCTCCAAGCATCTGGGTCTCATATTGGCTTTGTTGGCTCTGAACTCTCTCCAAAATGTTTCCCCATTTAAAGGACTCCAGTAAACTAATCAAGACATACCTTAAATGGGTGGAGTCACATTTCCATCTAATCAAAAGGTCACACCTACAACTGAGTGGATTATATCCCAATGGAAACAATCTAATCAAAGGGTTCCACCTTAAACATACCACCCTAAACAATATTAAATGAGGATTAAGAAAACATGACTTTTCTGGGGTACATAACATTTTTAAACCAGCGCACCCTTGAGCCCAGAAATGGTTTTAAAATATAGTATTTCTCTTCACATTTCCAAACCTCGATGTCAATGCTTAATATTTTCTCCAAATGAATGAAACAGATAATCTCCTGTTTGAAATATGGGGCAGGAGCATCTTTCATGGTAATGGAGCTGAGTTTTCCTTCTTGATAGTGAAATGGCAATCCAAATGTCCCTATCAAGAGACCAGGATAGCCCATGCTCTAATAGCAGAAATGAAGGGACTTTTTTTGTAAGAAGCCACATGATAAATTATAGAATGATGACTTCAGCAATGGGGCTTCCTTCTCAGATGTTCAACTGTGAAATGGAGGAGCCTGGGTGTTTGACATTGGTATGTTTGACATTCAGCAATATTTTATTATGAAAGAAAATCCCAGTGTTTCAGTTCCCTTAGGTAGTCAATGATGAGAGGTAGACCAGCAGTATGGTACATTCCTTGAGTGTTCGGGGGAATGTCAGACTTTCCCTTCACAGGGAAAAAGAAACCTTTGGGAAATGTCTGAGACAGACTATTTTTCCCCAAGTATTATAATGTCTAGTTAGTTCTAAGAATAGCACTAAACATGTTTTCTGTACATTTGGAATTCTATTTCCCACTGTGATTTGATTGGTCCTCAATTAAATTAATGGTTCACTTTAAAGGAAAGCTTTAGTTGTCACCATTAGACCACTGAGATAAAGTGTTAGCACTGTATGGTTCATATTAATTTATGATATGACCAAGAGCATTTCTTTTCCAAAAGATGAATTTTATTGCAAATGGTTTCTCAAAATATTTTTAACTGGATCATGAGCATAAGGAGAGAGAGAGTTTCTCAGCTACTAAGAATTTCTCCACTGTTTACTTCTTTTGCATAAAGTGGTATTGCATATAAGATTGCAAAATTTAAGGTTTTATCTATTACCCAAACCATTAAATTGTCCTTATTTCACCATTGTGAAAATTCCCTCTAACCAGTCAGCAATCTAACCCAGGATTAAAACCATCCAATCAAATGGTATGTGAAGTCAAATCTTTGTATTCTTCCAGACCAAGCATTGAAATGGACACATTCATATAAAATTCTATAAATACTATAAGTTAAAAGATAAAAAACTGTCAGCAGTTCCTTTTTAAAAGGTCATTATATTAAGTATTACATATTACAGTATTAATTTATAGCAAGAAATCATATTTTCTAAGTAGTTTATAAAACACTGTTTTATGGTGCAATCATTTGTCAAACTTTGGTCTGTTACATTGTTTTTAGTGTCTTCATTCTCATACCTAAAAGCATCACCATAAATTCTGCTGAAAACTATTTATAGGTTTTATTTGCACAAGATTTAATTAGTTTGGAATTGTTGAAAGCTCCTACTGAACATGCCTAAACACTTGTAAACATGAAAAATTCTTCAATTCATTAAAAGTAAATATTTCAGTATGATTCTTTCCAAATGTAATCATGTTCTATGTTGTTAATGTGGATATGTAATTTTTTAACTCTTCTACAACTTATAGACCTATTTTTTGTTCTAGATGAACAAAACATTTATTTGGTTTTTACACTTTTGCCTAAAGGTTTGATATCCCTACCTGTTGTTCTGTGAATTCATTGTTTAATCTCTTAATGTAAATAATAATGAGTAGTCCTGGTGACAAACAATCTACTGAGTTAGAGGAAAGGAGCTGAAATGTATTGGACACTAACTTTGGGTATCCTCTTAGCTATTATTTTGCATCATGAGCTTCCTGGAAAGGACATGTTGTATTTACTTTGTCTTTATTGAAAGACCAGTAGTCATGAGTTACTCTGACTGTAATAACTGTTTTATCAACCCACTTTGATCCTTTAAGAAATCAAATTCACATTCACAAGTCAAAACAGTATGCTGTCTCCTAGAAAATTTTTGAAGGTTAAAAATATATGAAGTGAGGGTGGGCCATGGTGGCTCAATGAGCAAAGTTCTCACCTGCCATGCTGGAGACCCAGGTTCGATTCCTGGTGCCTGTCCATGTAAAAAAAAAAACAAAAAATGTTAAAAAATATGTGAAGGGATTTGTGTAAGACAGATTCTCTCCTAATACAGGACTTATTCATTGTTTCATCTCAAGAGATTTTAAAGATTGTGATCAAGATCTGAATATTAACCCCAACTTTATTAATGATTGTTTCCTAATTGGTTATAACATTTTTTCAATTAATAGTTTCAAAATAAATTGTTAATACAAACTGTATAAATGAATATAATTTTCTTCACTTGTATTTTTGTTCTTAAAGCAAGTTTATCAAAATAAATTTTCTACTAAAGAAAAAAAAAGATGTTTTACCTAGAATCCACCCTCAGGCAAAATACATTATAACAAAGGCTGCAAAACACCACCTATTGTCCCCTTAATCTTTGATATTGCCAGCAACGCCCCCTGAGAAGAGAAGGTAAAGTAACTACTTCTCTAGTCAATGAAAATTAGATCAGAAATCATGAAAAGGACAGTGAGGAGATACACCGTGTTATTCAGACTGACTGTTATGCCTAGTAAACAAAAATGGATCAAGTGGATTGAGTTTATAAAAATAATTAGCTGCAGGGTGGGGCACGGTGGCTCAGCAGGCAAGAATGCTTGCCTGCCATAACAGAGCACCTGGGTTCGATTCCCGGTGCCTGCCCATGTAAATAAATAAATAAATAAAGCAATAATAATAATAATAATAATAATTAGCTGCAGGATTGGGGAAAAAAAAAAGATGATGGCATTATCATAACACTCAAAGCTGTAGTCTCCCTTCAAGAATTTAATGGAACTAATAAACAAGTTCATCAAGGAAGACACAAACAAGATCAATATGCAAATATCAGTTGTATTTTTATACACCAGCAAGAACAATCCAAAAAAGAAATCAATAAAACAATCCATTTAGAACAAAATACATAGGAATAAATTTTAACAAAATAAGTATGACTTGTACAATTAAAACTATATAACATATCTATCTATTTATCTGTCTTTCTCAAGAAAATCTAAATAAATGAAAAGACATCTATTTAGTGCGCATGGATTGGAAACTATTGTTAGATAGCAATACTCCCCAAGTTTATCTACAGATTCAATGTAATTTCTATCAAAATCCTCTATGTTATTTTTTGCAGAAATTGAAAGTTCATCCTAAAATTCATACAGAAGTGCAAGGGAACCTAGAGTAGCCAAAACAACCTAGAAAAAATAAAGTTGGAGGGCTCACATTTCCCAATCTCTAAACTTACTACAAAGCTACAGTAATCAAGATGGTATATTACCAGCAAAGGGTTAGAAATACAGATCAATGGAATAAAATTGAAAGTCTAAAATAAGTACTTATACTTATAGTTAATTGATTTTTATTAAGGGTGTCAGGATAATTCAATGGGGAAAGAATAGTCTTTTAAACAAATTGGACAATTGGATATCCATATGAACCATAACAAAATGAGCTTAAAATGGATCATAGACTTATATGTAAGAGTTAAAACTAAAAAACCCTCAGAAAGGAATAATGCAGTAGATTTTTGTGACATTGAACTAGGCAAAGCCTTCTTAGATACACCTTAAATAGCAGAAGAATGAAGGAAAAAAATAGATGATTTGGACGCTATCAAAATAAAATCTTTACTTTTCAAATGACACCATCAAGAAAGCAAAAAGACAATCCACAGAATAAAGTAAAATATTTGTAAATCATATATATATATATGATAAAGGTCTAGTATGCAAAATATTAATGAAGCCTTAACTCTCAACAATAAAAAGAAAACCCACTTTGATAAAGGCCCAAAGGATCTGAATATGCATTTCTCCAAAGATACGCAAATGACCATAGTCACATAAAAGGATGCACAACAATATTAGCTATTAGGGAAATGCAAATCAAAACCACAAGATACTACTTCCCATCCTCTAGGATAGTGAAAATAAAAAAGGCAGGCAATCCCACTTGTTGATACAGATGTACAGAAATTAGAACCCTTATACACTGTGGGAGAGAATTAAAAATGTTGCAACAACTTTGGAAAACAGTCTGGCAGTTCTGTAAATAATTAAAAACGGAATTCCCATGTGGTCTCCTCATTATATACCCAAGAGAACTGAAATGTTTGTCCACCCAAAAACTGTAAGCAAATGTTCATTGCAACAAAATTCATAGTAACTAAAAAGTGTAAACAATTCAAATGCCCAGCAACTAATGAATGGGTAAATAGAACAGAATATTACTTGTCCATCAAAACGAATGAAGTACTGATACACCTTAAAACATGAATAAACCATGAAAACATATGTTAAGTGAAAAAAATCAGACACAAAAGGCCCAGGTGTGTATGATACTACTTATGCGAAATGTCCAGAATATGCAAATCCATACAGAAAGCAAGTAGTTTATTGATTGCGAAAAGCTGAGGGAAGAGGGAATGGGAATGACTGCTAATGGGTATGGATTTATTCTGGAGGTGATGAAAATGTTCTGGAATTAGTGGTGATGATTGCACAACCTTCTGAATTTACTAAAACTTCCAAATCATAAATGTTGCAAAGTGAAAAATAAATCTATAATTATAATAAGCATAACCCTCCCAATAAATTGTCACTTGAGTTCCAGGAAGACCAAATTAAAGGAAGCGGTGACACTATATTTGAATTTGTTAAAGATATTGTGGGCCTCAGGTAAACACTGGAAAAGGAATGTTGGTAAGGAAAATAGTGCATGCAGACTAATGGATCTCACGGTTTTCAGGGGCACCGTTATGAGAAGGGAGGTTAACTACTGAAATCCTGCCCTGCCTCTAAAACTGGGCTACAGGTGAATGCATAATCATGTGATCATGCCAAGAGCCATAGATTGTACACTCTGGATGGATAGTATTGGTGTCTGAATAAAACCGCTTAAAGTAATTTATATTTAAAATGCTGGGTTGCAGGGAACAGATCTTTTATGCAGGTCCTTAGGAAGATCATCTTTTTTTCCTTTCCTTCAGAATTGCACTCATTCAGGAAACCATTCTTGCATTGCTTTAGCTGAATAAAGATTCTTAAAATCTAAAATCTTATTATGTCATTGATTTCAGTTATAGGCTGAACATTAAAGGAAAAACAAATTGAATTCTAAGCACACAAAATAATGATAGTACCTTCAATTACTTTTGATGGTACTAAAATATTTTAATTTTTACAGAATAATCTGACAATGTATTTATGGGAGATGAGTCACCAAGACCAAATTATTTATCCATTTCTAATTAGCTTTAAATTTTTAATTATTAATTAAATGATCTTTTTAATATTTAATTATTTACATATGTTTTTTACTTTATAGAACTTCTACATCATTCAAACTCCAAAAGACACAACAAGCATCACAGTGAAAAAAATCTCTTTCCCACTCCTTCAGTTACTTAGTTCCCCACAATTCAAGTCTAAATTTTAGGTTGTATAAATGCTACTAGAATAAAAATTAACCACAAAAAAAGAAACCCATAGGATTGTATAACACAAATAGTGAATCCTATTGTAAATGATGGACTATAGTTAATAGTACAGTTATAAAAATGTTTTCTCATGTATGACATGTAACAAATGTACCACACTAATGCATGGTGTTAATAATCTGTCAATCTACAGCTTCTCAATAAAAACTTAATTGTAGAAAATTATTTTTCAATTTTAGTCTAGGAATTGGTAATCTAAATAAATAAAATACATGTGAAATAAGTGTTTTAAATAAGAAAGAACTGATAGAAAAGGGTGAGGGCAGTGGCTTTGTTTTGTTTTATGTTTCATTAACCTTTAAATGTAAATTATTGGCTCAGCTAGTGGAGCCATTATAAAGCTGTTAAGATTTCTCTAGGTATCTGTGGTGGTTTGAAGGTATATGTGCCCCAGAAAAACACATTCTTAAATTTAATCCATTTCTGTGGGCGGAAGCCCATTTTAAGTGGGACCTTTTGCTGAGGTTCCTTTAGTTAAGAAGGTGTCGTCCACCTCATTCCGATGGATCTTAAGCCTACTACTGGAATGCTTGATAAATGGAGTGAAATTCAAAGCAAGAGAAAGCCGCAGGGGGCAAGCAGCTGACCCAAGGGAAGGGAGAGGCCAGGAGACACCGCCATGTATCTTAACATGAGATCACCAGGGTCACCAGCAGCCAGTCCCAAAGCACCAGAGTCTTTGGGGAGAAAGCATCACCTTGATAATACTTTCATTTGTTCTTTCCTTTAGCCTGAAAACTGTAAGCTAATTAATCCCCATCGTTTAAGATGACCCATTTCATGGTATTTGCTTGAGCAGCCAAGGAAACTAAAACAATAGCCAAGTGGACCACAGTGAGAGTGAGATATGCCAGACCCTGTAATTTTGTAAATGATGTTGTTGTGTTTAGCTGTAAAGCTAAATGCATTGAGATGTTGTGTTTCATCTTCAGGAGTATTTTCTTCAAACAGCTTTACTAAGTTTCAGAATCTTGCCTTTGCTAGTTTTATAAACTTATAAAAGTTCCTTCATATCCAAATTGGCTAACCTCAAAGATGGAGAATGCTCATGAATCATGGTTATGCACTGACCTAGATTGTATTTTGAGATCGAGCAGAAGATATATTTACAACTATCCCCTAGATATCACTGCCACTCAGGCCATGATTGATGGAAGCATCAGCTCTTGGGCCTACTGCAGAACAGGAATAAGTAAAATATTTATAGCTGCCATTCATATATTCTTTGAAATCCTAGAAGAATTATCAAATTAATTCATTCTTAATGTTATAATTTGAAAACATTTAGACTAATTATCCCTTCTTAGATTTTTAGGATGGTCAGCTTTCCCAATTTCTAAATTGAAAGAAAAAAATCAGATGACTAGATAAAATATACAATTCTCCATCCCATTTTAAATGAGAAGAATGTCACTTCCAGAAATACAACAGTGCTTGAAAATCAATTTAGGAAAAATTAAATTGCTTAGAAGTTAATGTATGGTATCTCTCTAATAAGGCTATAATACAATTGCTGTATTTCTCCAGATTAAGAAAAGTTTAGCCAGAAGTTATGTTGTAGACCTACCCTTCTTACATGCAACTTAATATGGTGACTTCCAAATCTCAAGATCCTTTGGCTTCCACAGAAGCAAAATGTTGTAAGACTTTCTTAGATTCCATGCAACCATTTTTGCTGAATCCTGTCAAATTACAAAAATTGTACACTGTCCAGTGTTTCTTGACAAGGATACTTAGGTTTTAAAGGCATACCAGATACCAGATCATGGAATGTCTGTCACTGAAAAAATCACCAATGGCATGACTTCCACAGACATTTCTATCATCAGTCATTAGTTTCATCAGACATCTCTCAGAGAACAAACTCATCTCTCTCTTTCCTAGAAGCAGACTCCTTACTGGTTTCTCAGAATGGCTAAGTGTATTTCCACACAAGATGCTGAAGGCAAGTTCCCAAAGAAATAAAACAAACATTGTCAATGCTAAGTTGATGCTTACTGTCTGCTAAATTATTTTCAAATGCTACAGATCTGCCTCTCGGTGAGCAATATAATTATGGCATTAAAAAGTACTAAGGATTCAAATCAGGAAACATGCTAGCAAAAAAATAATTCATTACAGATACAAAGACATGAATTATTTAGGAATCTATTCTTTCTTATGTAATCCTAATTTAAAGAGCACAGAACTAGTTAGGATCAACTATCTCTCTTTATCGTAGCTGCTATAAATTGTGTTTAATTTTCCTTTTTCTTTTATAGACACATTTACCCTATCAAATGGTATGCATACATGTACATTCTTAAGTAATGCAGAAAATCTTCCTTATCTAATTTATGATTTTGTTTTCTAAGTAATCACATTTCCTTAAATTAATCTGAAAGCAGCTTTGTACAATTGAGAAGATGAGGAAATGGACTAATTATAATAATTCTTAGTTTGAAATTTTAAATCCTATTTTGGGGGGTTGAGAACATTTTTAATAAATGGGAAAATTCTATTGCAAGTTAAAATAGCTGAAGATTTTACTTATGCAATGTAAAAAACAATGCAGTGGATATTAAGAGATATTATGAAGATATATTAGACATGTCAAACCTAGACTCTAATTAGATCAACATAAGTAATTACTCAAATTCCCCAGTGTTCCTACGTAACAACCAAAGTGAAAGAAAAACAGAGAATGATAAGCCACATTTTAATGATCTCATAGCACTCTACAAAATGTGTTAAATATTACAATAATGAAACATTTTAATGGACTTGCACCTGGCAATGAATTTATTCCCTTTCAAGGACACTGTGAAAAACACACTAAAAGTTAATTTTACGTGCTATTAGCAGGGCAAGGGTTTCTGTGAACACTTGTTTCTAAATGAAGAAAGGCAAAGGTTACGATCTTACAACTGAAACATTAGTAAGATAGGAATGGATATGTAAGTCTGTTTGATAATGTTCTTGTTGTGGTTGTTTTAATTTGCTCTTTTATTTTGAAATATTTCAAGTCTATCAACAAACTTAAAGAATTACATAATGAACATTTTTCCAAACGATCCTAGAGTAGTCTGCAGAGGTCATATTTTCATATTTCATCCCCAAATACTTAAATCTTATTTTTCCTGATCTAGAATCCAATCAAGATTTACATATTTTACTTGGTAGTTATATATAACTTGTTTCCTTAAAATCTATAACAATTGCCCTTCCTCACTCTGTTCTTTAGGCTATTAAATGTTTTGAAGACTTCAGGTCAGTTGTCCTTCAAATGAGCTCACACTATTGATTCATCTTGTGCTGAAATTCAAGATAAGCAAGAAACACCACATTGGCGATGTGGAGGCTTTCACTCCATCACTATCATATCAGAAGGTACAGGTCAAGCTGTCTCACCATTCAAAGGAAAGCTGCATCACTGGTTCAAGGTTTTCATCATATAGGCACGATTTTGACTTAACATTTGTAATTTGAGAGTAACTGGAGGGGGGAGCAAGAGAACAGTTTGTCTATACCTGAATTAAATATCAAATTGGGGGTTACAAAACAGTGATTAATTTATTTTTGTATTAGAGAAGTTGTGGATTTACAGAACAATCATGCATAAAATACTGGATTATCACAAACCACTCTACTATTAACACCTTGCTTTGGGGTGGTATACTTGTTACAATTGTTGAAAGCACTTTTTTAAAATTTTTGAAAGCGCATTTTTAAAATTGTACTATTAACTATAGCCCAGGGTTTAACTTAGGGTTAACTTTCTGTGTAATGAAGTTTCATGGATTTGTTTTTACAGTTTTTTATTCTATCACCATATATACAACCTAACATTTCCCCTTTTAACCACATTCAGATATATATTTCAGTTCTGTTAATTATGTTCATAATGATGTGCTACAATTACCACCATCCATTACCAAAACATTTCCGTTGTTCCAGGAAGGAACCGTGTACATTTTGAGCCTTAACTCTCTATTCCTATTTCCGCTCCTCCCCTGTAATCTATATTCTAGACTCTGACCCTATTGACTTTGATTATCCTAATTATTTCATATCAGTGAGATTATACAGTCTTTCTCCTTTTGTGTCTGGCTTATTTCATGTCTGGCTTATTTTATGTCTTCAAGGTTCATCCATATGGTCACATATATCAGAATTTAATTTCATTTTATAGCTGAATAATATTCCATTGTATGTATATACCATATTCTATTTGTCCATTCATGGGTTGGTAGGCATTCAGGTTGCTTCCATCTTTTGATTATTGTTCATAATGCTACTAACATCAGTGTGCAAATGTCTGTTCAAGCCCATGCTTTCGATTCTTTTGGGTATATTCCTAGTAGCATGATTGTCAAGTCATATGGTAATCCTATATTTAACTTTATAAGAAACTGCCAAACTATCTTTCACAGCAGCTGCATGATTTTGCATTGCTTCGAGGAATGGGTGACAGTTCCTATTTCTCTATTTCTCTCCATCACTTGTAATTTTCTTTTTTTTTTTTAATGGTAAACATTGTAGAGGGTATAAAATAGTATCTCACTGTGACTTTGATTTGCATTTCCCTGACGGCTAGTGTTAAGCATCCTTTCATGTGCTCTCTGACCATTTTTGTATCTTCTTTGGAGAGATGTGTGTATACTTCTTTTGCCCATTATTAAATTAGGTTGCTTGTCTTTTTGTTGTTCAATTGAAGGACTTATTTTTATATTTTCGATATCAAAACCTTTATTGGATATATGGTTTCCAAATATTTTATCCCATTGTGTAGTTTTGATAATTAAGTTTTTGTCTAGAGACACAAAAGTTTTTAACTTTGATAAGTTCCCATTTATCTATATTTTTATTGCTTTATGTTTAGGTGTAAAGTGTAAGAAACCATTGTCTACCACAAGGACCTGAAGATGCTCCCTTACATTTTCTTCTAGGGGGTTGATAGTTCCTACTCTTATATAAGGTCTTTGATCCATTTTGAGTTGATTTTCATTTGAGGTGGAGTTAGGGGTCCTGCTTCATTCTTTTGCAAATGGAGATTCAGTTTTCCCAGCATCATTTGTTGAAGAGATTTTTTTTTTTTCCATTCAGTGGTCTTTGCCCCTTTTCAAAAATCATTTGGCCATAAATATGAGATTCGATTTCTTAGCTTTCAGTTAGATTCCATTTGTCTCTATATCTGTTCTTGTGCCAGTATCATGCTGTTTTGATTACTGTTGCTTTGTAATAAGCATTAAGATTGGGAAGTATGGGTCCTCCAACTTTATTCTTCCTTTTCAATATGGCTTTGGCTATTTGAGGCCCATTACCTTTCAGGTAAATTTAATAACTGGATTTTCCATTTTTGCAAAAAAAGGTTGTTGGAATTTTAACTGGGGTTGCATTGAATCTGTAAGTTGTTTTGGATGGAATTGACATCTTCAACATATTTAGTCTCCCAAATCCTGAATGCATGTATGCCCTTCCATTTATTTAGGTCTTCTTTTGATTTCTTCTAGCAATTTTTTGTAGTTTATGTGGTACAAGTCCTTTACATACTTAGTTGGATTTATTCCTAGATATTTGATTCTTTATTTTGCTACTGTAAAATATTTTTCCTGATTTCTTCTTCTGAATATTCAATGCTTCTTTATAAAAACACTGCTGATTTTGCACCCTGCCACTTTGATGAATTCATTTATTAGCTCTGGAAGCTTAGTTGTGGATTTTTCAGGGTTTTCTGTATAGAGGATCATGTCCTCTGCAAATAGGGAAAGTTTTACTTCTTCTTTCCAATTCGGGTGTCTTTGTCTCTTTTGTTCCTAATTGCTCTTGCGAGAACTTCTACTGCAACATTGAAAAACAGTGCTGACAGTAGCATGTCAACATGTTCCAAGATCATTTTTTACTTTTTTTGTCCAGATTAGAATTCAGCCATACTTCCAATGAGTACAGATTCCTTTTACATGGAATCGCATTTAGAAATTAAGATGTGGCAATGTATGCTCATTAAAACTGGGTTGTCATTACTTCTAGACACTTTTAGGGACAGAGCTGGGAAAACACACACACACACATACATACATACATACATACTGTTGAACATAAACACACACACACACACACACACACACACACAGGCAATTCTCATTGCTAAAATTTATTTGTAACCCTAAAATCAATACTCAAAATCAAGTCACTTTTGTGGTCAATCACAGACATCCACAGAAAATTTTGATATGCCCAACATGCATGAGCCCAGCTGAGGCTTTCTGCTTCAGTTCTCATGCTATAAACAAGTACCCTTTTCACAGCACATTTAGTGTCATATTTTTCACATTTCTGGATATTTTCTTGATGATTTCACTCTTTAAAATGCCTCCCCAGTGTAGTACTGAAGTGCTGGCTAGTGTTTCTAAGCACAGGAACCCAGTGATATGCCTTCCGAAAAAATATATGTGTTAGATAAACATAATTCAGGCATGAGTTATAGTGCTGTTGTCTGTGAGTTCAATGTTAATGAATCAACAGTGTATATTAAATAAGATGTCTTTAAACATAAACATACATAAATCAAGATTATGTATTGTTCAGTTGACAAAAACGTGACCAAATACTCAGTTACTGAGTGCTTGTTATTTCCTCAGGTCCAGAATTCAATATTTCAGTGTTTATGGCAACTTTATAGAGCATAAGTACTGTGAATAATGAGAACCAACTGTACATATAGAATTATTAAATTATATGCATATATGTATACATGTATTTGTTTAATTTTATAGGTATAAGAAATACATGCATGAACAAAAATATACGATCTATATAAGCATATATATAGGAGCATTATATATATATAGGAGTCCAAATGTGTATTTAGATTTATGTATGCATGTATGTATGTATACCTGAATGTATGTGCACTTTGAAAATGCAAGATTCTTCTTACCTACTATCATCCCATATTTACATCTCCTATCAACCACAGAAAAACCCAACAATATTTTGCACACTTGCTTTATCGTAAAATACATACAAAACTGTTTTAGAACTACAAAGCCAGTACCACTATTAACACATTAAGTACAGTACACTAAGTAAAGTTCAGGGAGTTTTGTAGTTGTTCTTAGAAAATATCACACTAAACACACATAGCAAGAGTACTTTGCTTAATAGTTACTTGAAATATTTACCTTGTTGATTTTATTACTCATTTCAGAACACTTCTTTTTGTGTATTTCTTTTTTTTCCTTTTCTTAGGTGCATGGTCTAGGAATCGAACCCAGGTCTCCCACATGGAAGGCGAGCATTCTACCACTGAACTACCCACTTTTTGTGTATTTCTAGAGTATATATTTGAAATTCTTTCTGATTATCTTTTTTTTTAATGTTATGACTTGTAACCAAAGCTATATAAATAGGCATATTCAGAAAACCACAATTCCTGCATTATAGCCTCTACATTCTAACCCATTCCCATCAACCCCAACATATAAAGATTTTCGGACAAAATCTTTCTGCATTTCTCTATGCAAAAATAAGCAAATATTTATCTATTTCCTTTCTTTGTTATAAAACTGTGTATACTAAAAATACCCTTTTGAACATTTGTTTATTGACTTATCACTGTATCCTGGGGAACATTCCATATCAGTTCATAAATATCATTCTCATTATTTTTACTGCTGCATTTAAACTCCATTTTGTGAATGTGAATTCCAACTGGAAAGGTATTTGGATTGTTTAAAATACTTTCATATTACAAATAATAGTTCAGAAAATCATGTTTTGCTATGTTGTTTTTTTACAAATTTGTAGAGTATTTTCATCAGGATAAATTCCTGAAGGGGTGGGATTGCTTGTCATATGTAGATTTGTTAGATATTGGCAAATTTACCACAATAGAGGTTGCATCATTTTACAGTTCCTTCAGAAAATTATGAAAGTGCCCCATTCTCCAGCATCATCAACTGAGGATCTTGTCAAGGTTTTACAATTTTTCCCCTCTTACTGTTGAAAGATATTCTTGATTTTAATTTTAGTTTGTATCTCTCTAGTGGGAGTAAGTTTGAATATATCTTTTATTAGCTTAATTTTTTTTTTTCCTGCTACTTATCTGCTGCTCTTTCTTACTATTCTATTAGTTTTTGGAATTTTTTTCTTGAGTTTTATGACCACTTTTTAAATGGAAGTTAACAGTATTTCCAAGCAATTTTTCTTCTTTATTTGACTTTAATTATGATGTTTCTATGCATTTTTAATTTTCATTTCCAAAAAGTTTTTGTTTTATACTAGTTTTAGATTTATAGAAAGTTCATAAAGTTAACACAGAGAGTTTCCATATATCCAACACCTAGTTTATTTTATTATTAATATCTTAAATAAGTATGGTACATATGTCACAATTAATGGAGCAATACTGATAAATTTTTATTGACTGAATTCTATACTTATCCAGATTTCTTTAGCTCTTACCTAATGCCCTTTTTTCAGGATTCCATTAAGAATACTACATTGAGCCATCATGCCCCTCACAGGCCTTTCTTGGCTGTGAACAGTCTGTTTCTTAGACTTTCTTTGGTTTTGATGACCTTGACAGCTTTAAGGAGTGCTTTGCAGGTATTTTGTAGAATGTGCCTTAATTGGGATTCATTTGTCTGATCTTTTCCCCATCATTAGAATAGGGTAATGAATTTTGGGAGGAAAAAGAAAAAAAAGTAGGAATAAAAATGCCATTTTCATATCGTATCACATAATACCAAGGGCACATTCACAGTCTGCTTTATCACTGTTGGTGTTAACCTTGATCATCCAGCAGAGATGAGTTTTTCAGATTTCTCCACTGTAAAGCTATTCTCGCCCCCATTCCATATAGCTCTCTTTGTTAGGATGTCACCATGTGCAGTCTATACTTAGGTATGTAGCAAAATTATTTGGAATTCTTGTGTATAGAATATTTATCTATTCTCCCCTACTGATTTATTTAATCATTTATTTATATCACTATGGCTCATGTATATTTATTTTAGATTTTGGGTTATAATACAACACTTCATTATTAATTTTATTAATCAAATTGTTCCATCTCTGGCCATTAGGAACTTTTTCATTTTGCTCCTGTGTCCCTTTGACGTACTCCATCATTGTTTTTTAGCACTTCCTTACTTTCTGGTGCTACAGGATTCTTCAGGCTTATCTTGTATATTCTCTATTCCAGATTTAGAATTAACAGTATCTTTAA
Organism: Tamandua tetradactyla; assembly: GCF_023851605.1. Taxonomy (NCBI): domain Eukaryota; kingdom Metazoa; phylum Chordata; class Mammalia; order Pilosa; family Myrmecophagidae; genus Tamandua; species Tamandua tetradactyla. The sequence goes on along the minus strand of NC_135327.1, from coordinate 126,949,872 downwards.
GGAGTTCTGGCTCCATTTTATTGGAGAGTGGTATTAGAAAGTGAAATCTGTTTATCACTGCTACGGTGTCATTTCTTCTCGGTATTTTCAGTTGACAGAGCAAGGAAATGTACTTTTGTATACTACTTTATTTATATACATATGTTCATTATAAATATATCTATATATATCCATCTTTATCTATATTAAGCTAAATATGAATTCTTAGATATATCTTCAACTCTAATCCATTACCACATGGATCATTCTACCCTTTTGCCTTTGCTTATCTGTTCCCTCCTATGCCAACAGTGAGATACTTGACTCCCATGATCCATTAACTTAATCATTCAATTCCTACATGCATCTATAGTGGTTTCATAATTCTTAACCCATATTCCTATAGCATACTACTTTCTCAACTAGAGTACAATACTTATGCACTATTTTTCTGATCTTTTCCCCATCATCAGACTAGGGTAATGGATTTTTAGGAGGAAAAAGAAAAAAAGCAGGAATAAAAATGCCATTTTCATATCATATCACATAATACCAAGGGTACATTCACAGTCTGATTTATCACTGTTGGTTTATAAGGCATATGATCTAAATCTAATTACATATTTTTGCATATGGATGCACAGTATTTTCATCACCATTGGTTGAAAAGACTATCTTTTCCTCATGAAATGGCCTATAAGGCTTTGTCAAGAATCAGTTGACTATGTTTATGTATCAGTTCTCCTCTATTGATCTTTGTGTTTAGCCTTTCACCACTACCACCACAATATCTTGATTACTTTAGCCTTATTGTGTAATTGTGTGGAGTAATCCTTATTGGATTACTCCAACCTTAAGGCTTGGAGTCAGGTAGTGTGAATCCTCCAATTTTATCTTGCATCTTCAGCATTGCATTGACTATTCTAGGTCTCTTGCCTTTCAGTATAAATTTTAACATCAATTTATCAATATCATCATTAGCATTATTAATATTAACATATTAATATCATCTTTCTGGGATTTTGATTTAGATTTTGTTATCTACAAATCAAGTTGGGAAGAATTGACATCTTAAGAATATTGAGACTTCACATCCATGAAAATGGAATAGTTCTTCATTTACTTGGAATTTCTTTCATCACAGTTTTATGGTTTTCCATATATATTACATATATATGTTCATATATATACATTATACATATATATGAAACATATGTATTACATTGCACTAACTAGGACTACCACAATTATGTTTAATACAGGTAGTGGTAGAGTATACCCTTGTCTCATTTCCAATCTTAAAAGGAAAATATGCCATACCAATCATGGTGCATTATTTTCTGATATGCTGTAGGATTTTGTTTATTAATATTTTATCAAGGATTGTTGCATTGATATTCATAAGTAAGACTGACTTGCAATTTTATTTTTGGGCAATCATTGTCAATTCAGTCAATGGTGCTATACTTGCCTCATCAAATATAATTTTGAAATTTTCCTTCCTTTACTCTTTACTGGAATAATATAAGTAAAATTCAAATCTAGGTTTTGGCCATTCATTACAATTCCTCTGTAAAACCATCTGCCTGTGGGTCTTTTTGTGGGACAATTCTTTATTACTTTATTCCATGGAAACATCTGTTTTCTTGTTATTTGCATTTGCTTTCTGTACCTCATCCCTTACTTAACTTTTAGCCATTCTGAAATACATTACTTTATAAATTCACTGTATTCTGTGAGCCAATCTTAAATCCCTGCCTTTTAATAACTGAGTTCAGCCCATTTGCATTTATTGATATAATTGATATGTTTGCCTCAAACTGTTTTACTATTTCCCGTTAAGTTTACTTTGTACACTGCATTAAACTACTGTTTCTAATTTATGTGAATAATTTTTCTCTTTTTCAACCTACTTGAAATCTAATAAGTGAGCCAGCTATTGTTTCAATGATGCTGGGAGAAAACATGAGAGTTTTGATTTAAAACAAATGACTTAATTATTCATGGCACACCATGTGGCATAAGCATCAGCATGTTGGCATCACTTCCCTTTGCCCCCACATCGCACAGGGGGCATCCCATAGGGATGATGCAGTTGGTCCTACATGAATTCCTGAACACACAGTAGCTTGGGTTACAGAGAGAAATTCTGAGCTTAGGGAACCTGGATCTTTTATAATATGCAGTAATCATGCCTACCCTTGCTCCTGTGGGAAGACACTATCTCTGTCTTCCAAAGCTACTCACTGCACAAACATCCTTGAAACGATTGTCTTGAACAAAGGCAGTCAGTGCCTTTGCTTGTAAGACACGCATAAACATAAGAGTTCCATAGAGAATTGTCTCCGTGTAGTGCCTGTTTTGTATACTGCCAACCTACATTTTTTGGTATTCAGAATCCTCAGAAGTTTTATTTTGGCCTTGTTTCTTATTTAGTCATGGGTATAAGGTTATAAATTCTGTGGTAAATCTCAAATAATACTTTGAAAAAAATTCCTCTGAATGACAAATCTTCCTCTTCCACTGTAAAAGTTATCGGTCTTTCCCTGGTTTCTCTTTTTTCTTGACCGTGAGACAGACGTATCATGAGGTACATACCATAAGGTCACATATATCACGACAGAAGAAGCATCATAAGGAGACTTAGAAGGGTTGGGTAGAATCTGCATCTTAGCTTCTTCTTATGAGTATTCAACTGGTGTCCAGGACACATCTCAAACCAATTAATTCAGAAACACTAAGTCTGAGAACCAAGTGGCAGGACATTTTAAAGCTCCTCAGATTATTCCAGTGTACAGTGTTAAGACTGAGCTTTGGTTTCAAATCACAGAACACATCAACTACCCCAAGAATAAAACCTGTAGTGCCACAGCCGGCAATATTTGTCTGAGGAGAGTTGTTTTTTCTTTAATTCTGTTCATTCTCCCTCATAAAGTACAGACATCGAATACTTGTCTCACGATGTGTAAAGAAAATCTTGAAAACACAAGAATAACTGTCTTATTTAATATGGTTTTAGACATTACAAGCAAATTGTTCAGTAATTTAGCTAATAACAAAGAAAACATTATTTAAGTGTTCAAACTAAAACCTTCATGTGGGTGGAAAAAAAGAGATATTTTAAACTTCAAAATGAATATGATTTACCCTGGAAGTCAAAGCTATTGCAAGGCACTTAAAATTATCTCAGACAGCTAGTCTATCAGATCACTGGGATGGCTAAACATTCCTCACCCTATAATTTGGGAAAAAGTGGTACTTCAAGATATAGAATTCACAGTGCTTAGCTTTTAGCTTTAGATGAAGAGTTACATTGTTCCATTTTTAAACGTTTTCTCTGTGTTTAAAGTATATCTTACAGGATGCCAGCCAACTCACTTTGGCAGAGATACATGCAGCTAAAATTGCTTCCCTTCTCACCAATACTATATATTCAGCATTTAGACATTTTCTCAGAGAAACCCTCAGAAATGCACTGAATTACTCTTTAAATAAAATATTTAGCCTCCTCAGAGTCCTCAAATACAGCCCTGACTTATAAAATCCAAAGCTGCTGACTTTCCACAGTTCAAGCTAATAGCCATGCCATATGCCCTTACCTTTAATGAAAAGCTGCCCCCTTTCATTAAAATTTCCATGAAATGCATAAAATGCTTGTTGGGAAAATTAAATTAAAAAAACTGTATGCCCACTGAAGAGACATATCCAGACAATAAAATTCTATTGTAAGGATATGAGCAAGGACATGGAATACCTACAAAGTCAAATGCTTAACTACCATGTGAAGAGTGGTTGTATTTTAAAACCTTACCAAGGCTATCAAATTTCATAACAGAAAGAATACAAATTATTTTGACTTTATTTATGTGCCGTCTCTCCTTAAAGAATTAAAACCATTTTAAAGATAATCAAACTTCATAAAAACAGGAATGATGCATTATTATTCATCCTATTTTTTTAGAGAAAGATTATCAGAGACTAACTGATAGTCTGAATGTACTACTACCCATAACCCATGAAGCACTTTTTTAAATTTGCCATATGATTTGGCAAAGGCAGCTATGTACATCCATAGTAAAAATAAAGAATATATGAAGTTCTATGTATTTATTAACAGAAAAAGTCCAGGCTCATTACCATCCAACATGCCATAAAATTTTGTTTAAAACAGTTAATATTTGGAGAATATTTAATCTTTTCTCCATGAGCTTTTATTTATCCTCAACTTAAAAGATAACATCAGAGAGATGCTCACAGAAATACTGCTACAGAACAATACTTTGCCTTCTAGCATTTCATTGACAATGCAGATATTGCTGAGGAAAGTATTTCAAATAGTAATGCAAACGAGTCCTTTTCCTAATTAGCTTGATTGTTTCGTAAATTAAAGATATTTTCAGCAGTAATTTTTCTTCTGCATCAGTTCCTTAAAGGCTTAGAGCTTATGTCCAATCTTTAGCACATGTACCGAGCTGCCCTCTGGATCCATGCGGTGGTCACTGCCTTTTTTCTCATTTGTCTTGCTTTATCATATTCATAATAACTTTTTCTAATTAAAAAATAAGATCAATGCAAAAATTTGGAAAGGAAAATATAAAAAACTCATGCTGTTCTGTTTTAAATTTTTACATTTGTTCCTATATTTTGAGTTATTTTATTATACCATGCACCTATTTATTTGTTTCCCCTTTTATCTAGTATGCAACAGGAACATTATCTTCTTCCTAAAAATTAATTCAATTTTATCAACAAGTAGCAAAAATATACATATATCATCTTTGCCTTACTGACTTGAAATATCAATTTTACCTTATAATAAATAAAACATTTAATATGTCTGCTATTTTTACCATTGGTTAGAATTTTTGGTTTTGGTAGCAGTACCATATTCTTTTAATTACTGAAAAATACCACTATAAATGTATTTATTTTGTTAAATATTTTGTAACCCTTTATTTTATTCTTTAGCTTTAAATCATTCTCAAATATTTATTATCACTAATAAACAAAAAATAACTGTTGTGTTTTAAAAAATAGTTTGGGATTTTGTTTGAAATTTCATGAAATGTATATATGGGGGTAACTAATGGTCATGAGAAAATGAGTTATCTCATCTAATGTCAAATATTTATTTGTCTACTTGTTTATTGCGTCTGATCATTAACCACCATTATCACTAGAGTATAAGTACATTGAGGGCAAGAAAAAAGCATCTAAAGTATTTTCTGAATAATTGAATCAATTAAGTTTGGGTTTTAGAAAAATCACAAAGTTGCAATGTTAAAACCAAAAAGAACATGAGAGTCAGTGATACTATTTTGTTGTTGAAGTAATCTAGGTGTGTTAGTTAGATTCAGTTGTCAACTTGGCCAGATGAGCATACCTAGTCTTGTTGCTGAGGACATAAGCCAATGGTGCGTGAACCTCATCTGTTGCCAATTACATCTGCAGTCAGCTAGGAGGCGTGTCTGCTGCAATGAGTGACATCTGACTTAATTGGCTGGTGCTTAAATGGGAGATTGCAACGTAGCACTGCTAGCAGCTTGGCATTCCTCATCTCAGCACTTGCAGCTCAGCCTGGGCCCTTGGAGATGGAGAAAGAAATTACCCCGGGGAAAGTTGTTGGAACCCAGGGGCCTGGAGAGAAGACCAGCAGAGACCATCCTGTGCCTTCCACGTAAGAAAGAACCTCAGTGGAAAGTTAGCTGCCTTTCCTCTGAAGAACCAACAAAATAAATCCCCATTTATTAAAAGCCAATCCGTCTCTGGTGTGTTGCATTCCGGCAGCTAGCAAACTAGAACACTAGGCAAGAGAAAATTTAAGGTATTTTAAGGTAAGCACAGTATGGTTAAGAGATGTTGTTGGCTTTAGGAGACATATAGGACAATTATTAGTTCCATTTATTCCATCTTTCTAAAGTATTTTCATCAAAACCTACTAACTAAGGCACTTTCCATTCCTCAGATCTTTTCCTTCATAGTTTCCAAAGCTTTTCATTGAAGTAGCAACATTACTGATTTGATGTTCTTCAGGATAAAGCTTGATATTGATTCATTTACTAATAATATTTTGATAGAAACATGATAACAGATCAAATACCATGAAGACAGTTACAGCCAGAATATGTCCAGGAAATAACTGTAGAGACAATCTACTGATTTAAACCCCAAACAGATCCAAGCTTCCAGTAAGTATATAGAGAGGGTGTGAGTAAGAAGACAAAGCAGTAATCAGGGTCCAAACTCCATCTCTTTCTACCCCCATGAATACAAACCAGTGCAACAGGCATTTAACCTCAGACCTGAAAACACAAGGTTCAACTTTAAAGAATCTGAACTAACTGCGTGGATGAAATTAAGTTTCTAAGTTAGACTGGTCCTTGGTACCTAGGAATAAAGCATTCCTTTTTCTCTCACCTGGAGGTTTCCCAGGTTAATTACCAGGAAATTCTACTCACCTGCAAGCCAAGCCTGCCAGTTGGCCTGGTCAATCTATTTACCATTCAGCAAAGAGACCCAAGTAAGAGTCCTGAAAGAAAATCTCCATACGCAAAAGCAGGTAAAACCCAACTGATCATCTGGAATAATTACTGAATGTCCTCCCCCTAAAACATGAATAGATTCTACATGATCACCAGATTTATAAAGAATAACAGCATGATGAAAGACAAAGACCAAGATAAACAAATGGAAAAATATACATATTTTCAGTGAATTTTTGTAATCCTTTATAAAAGAAGGGCCTATGGAAAAATGAACAGATTATGATAGAGGAAACAAGGTTAAATAAAAATAACAAAAATAGTTAATTAACAAATTTTTTTCATCATCCCAATCAGAAACTCTGTACCCATTAAGCAATAATTTCCACCCCCTAGACTCTGGTAAGCTGCAATCTACCTTTTTCCTTATATATTTACTTATTCTAGGTATTTCAATTATATACGTGCATACAATATTTGACTCTCTTATTTCAGTCAACATCATGTTTTCGGAGTTCACTGATGTTGTAGCATGTAGAAGAACTCCGTTCTTGGAGTAACATTCCATTGTAATAGCACATTTTCCTTTATCCATTCATCTGTTGACGGAGATTTTTATTGCTTCCACCTTTAGGATATTATGAATAATGCTGTTATGAACATTGGTGTACAAATGTCTGTTCAAGTGCTTGTTTTCAATTACTTGGCATGTATACCTAGCTAGCATTGTAACATTGTGAATGTAACTAACAATCCTGAATTATAATTGTGATAACAGATATGCAGGGAACTAAGGTTTGAAAACTGACTAAGAGCATAGTTACAAACAGTGCCACGTGAGTGTGGTTGGAAAAAAGAGTTGTGCATCTAGGAGGTTTAGTGGATATCTGTTACCACAATAAAACAGATTTAAAGCCTAAAAGTATATATGATAGTTGAGGAAAAAAAATTATTGGGCTAGATGACAAAATTGCAAAAATCTCTCAAGCTATAGAGGGGAAAAAAAACATGAGAGAGTAAAAATGAGACACATAGATAATCAACACAGGATTCCAAACTAATAGGGGTTCTCTGAAGAGGAAACATAGAGAGAAAAATATCAGAGGAATAACAGAGGGCATTTTCTCAGGGATGAAGAGAAACATGAATCTTTCAGTTGAAGACCACTACCTAGTATTGAGTAGAAAGAATGAAGAAAGAACCAGAATAAGATACTTCTTCATGATACGTAAGAACATTCGGAGTAAGAAGACAGTTAAAGTTACTGGAGAAGGGGGATGGGACAGAGAGATAATATACCCCAAAGATTAAAAATCAAAATGGCAACAAACTTCTTTTCTGCTCTATTGGATGTTATAAGACAGTGGGACAGTATCTTTACAATTTTAAAAGAAAATGATTTTGACCCTACAATTATATATTCTACATTTAATCAAACTGTAAATCAATTATAAAGGTAATATAAAGACTTTTTCAGATGTGAAAGAAATGAAAACATTTCCTTCCCAAGCAACCTTTCTTAGGAAATTTTTGTGAACAATTACTGGACCAAAACATAGGTGAAAACCAGAAAACAAACAAAAAAAAAGGACTTGGGTACAAGAAACAACAGTGCAAATATGAAAGCTCTGTGAAAGAATTTCTCAGGATAACATTTATGCAGCATACCTACAAAGTAACTGTTGGAATTAGAATACAATAGCAGTTCTTTCTGACAAGAATATTATCAAGAAGAGTAGCATGAATAGACTCATTGTATCAAGTAAAAAATTAATTAGGCATGTATTTTATAAAACATATGCTGGAATGCCCGAAGTACGACTACTCTCTTCGAAATGTGAATAATCAATCCACAAATGAATTTTTCTGACAAAACCTTGTAAAATAAGACCAAAGCATTTTTCATCACTGACCCAGTCCGATCCAGAAAAGTCTCTGAATTGATATTATATTATGTGATTCTGTGTATCTACCATGCTCCCCTGTTTCTAAACGAATTTTCTCTCTCAAGTAGATCTCTAATCTAGGCCAAGTTCTAGTTCCAATTTCAACCCTGTGCTGTACAGAACTCACAAGTCACACAGCAGGCTCTTGTCGGAACCTATAGAAGGAGACAGCCTAGAGGTGGTACTTTGCTTCCCTCTGAGAAGCAAAGAATCAAGCCCCTCTGAATTCTCTGCTTCCCCATCCCTAAGGACTGTTCCAAATAGTTCCAAATAGCAGACTATGTGCACAGCTACCTTCCAGGCAACAGGCCCAAGGAAAAGACATAGAATGCAAAAAAGGACATACCCCACTTTTTAAAGAAATTTCCTGTAAGCCACCGGACAACACTTCTGCTTATATCCCATTGAGAAAAATTAAGTTACATGCTCACACTTAGATGTAAATGAAGATGGAGTAATGTGACCTTTATTACCAACAGTTTATATGTACATAAAAACAGAATTTTTAATTACCATGGAACAAAAGGAGAAAGGATATTGGGGAACAAACTAGCATTGCTACCACAAGTGATTTGGATTACTTTTGTAATCCTTTAATTTTTCAGCGGAAAAAAATAGACAATGAGAATTGCATAAATTAATTAGTTAATTAAATGGAAAACTATAATAATAAATATCAAGGGAGAATCTCAAAGGCAACAATCGCAGGCCAGTTGAATATATTAGAAATTTGTAAAATTTAATAATCTCTGTTGGAATAAACTTGATATTAGATGTATCAAGTTTTTCCCTCCACCCTATGGCAAAGTCAGTAGAACTCAATAGGACACATCTTCAGAAGAAATTAACACAGATAATTTAGGTAAAGACTACTGATTAACATGTAGTCCTGCTGCATGTGGAAAATACTAGCTTACTGCACTACCGAGAGGCTAAGGTATGGTGAACTATTGGGAGAATGGGGCAGGAAGGAATAAGCAAAGTGGAACTCGGAGTTGGAGAGCCACCCTGTGGCCATCATCACACATTTGCATTATTCCTCCCTGGATTGCGATAGAGTTAAAAATGCATTAGGAATTTGAGAACATGGGGCGCAATTCCTAGATGTCATTCTTGCAGCAGAGAGACAATTCTGCAAGAGTACCATCAAAGCAATTACTCTGCCAGCATGTGGCAGCAGTAGCCATTCTGCAAATCCATTTGCATCCACCTTACTCTCCTCAGGGATGCACAGAAGGCTGAAATGATTTCTTCCCCTCTTATTTTCAAAGTTGTCTATATGATGATGAGTAAGGGCTGTGCCTTCCCAAGCTTAGTTATCATCCCATTATACAATTGGTAAATGTGGACAGCAGGAATGTTAAAAATCCGATCTACATTTACAATCTAATTTCCTGTGAATAATCTTCCAGATTTGGCTGCAAAGTGGAGCACAATGAGGATCACATCTGTGGATGTAGTACATCAAATTCCCACCCCTCTCAGCATGCTGGTTGTATTGCCAAATGTCAGAGCCTCCTGATGCAGGGGCAATGGAAAAAAAGTACATTCTATTGTTTTATAAGCTCATTGTGCAGGAAAATGACAATTAAGCTGTCTCTGCTCTCATCATTTCTTATGGTACAGGGCATATGATTCAAAGATGATGGCACCATTGAAATAGATTTTTATGGTGATGGAAAGATGATAATTTTTAACAGAAAATTACATTGCACTGCTAGGTTCATTTTTTCCACTTGAATAATGGTATTTTTCATCTCTTCAATTCTAATTTGGAAGTTGATGAAAACTAACTACATGGCATTTATGTATTATCATCATGACCAAAGAAGCAAAGATGATTGTCATGTTTGAGGTTAACGTGGCTTAAGTATATTTTAGTGTCTCTGATTAGTGTTAAAGGAACAAATAAGCAAAAAACACGAACTACAAACGCAAACATATCTTTTTTGAATTTGCACTTTTTGTGCAATGTAAAAATAAGTTTATTTAGGATATATCCAATATCGTTTACTATACAAACTGTAGATATATAACCTGGCTAAATCCAATAGGCTCGTATTTTGGAGTAGGCAAAGCCACTTGATTCTTTTATAAGATTGTCTCACTTTTCACTGTGGATTTTAAGTTTCAATAGTTAAATTAATTTTCCTTTCTCATTGTATTTTATTAATATAAATAAGATATATTCAACTGTCATATTTGAAGCAATATTTTCAGGGACTATTTAAACAGGCTTTACCACAGACTGACATGAAGGCTGGTAAGGAAAACATTATTTCTGAACACTTAAAAAACTTGACCCATTGTTGCAATAAGAATGTATTATATGTCCCCCCCTCCAGAAATGAGTGACAGAACATCACTTCTAGGAACTTTTGCATTTATCTCATGAGTCCAGTTCAGAATATACTCAATATTATCAAACTTCTTTTGTTGAAATTGCTTTGGACAATTACATATCCCCTTTCAAAACTGTTGTGAAATTCCTTACTGTATTAGTTCAGGCACAATTATAAATTCTACTTGACTGTGGGGGTGATGTGATATAAATAAATGTTAACTGGATTTTCCTGAGAAAGGCAATGCTACTTTACAATTTCTGTATTAATATCTGGGCTACAGGAGCTTATTGCAGTATTCTGTTACCTCCATTTGCTGATTATCTTTTATACAATTAGTCCAGATTTCATTCATTTAAGAATTCTTCTCATTTATTTGTAATTTAAACAAAATAGAATATCTTGCAATTGTAGAGAGGAAAGAGTTAATATTTTCACTCTGAAATAATTTTCTTAGAGCAAAGATTCCAAAAAGAGTTCACGAACACTATATGCTGCAACCATATATAGCTTTATAGGTTGTATTGACCACAGATACTGAACAAATAAAAACGTGTCAGTACGTCCACTAATTAAGGCTGTTAAAAAGAAAAGCTAATGTTTATCAAGATAAGTTTGGGCATACGGTATGAGATTGTATGATTTTTTTAATGGAAAAGATAAAATGCATAAGCAGCTGAACTACTGAAAAAGTCTGAGCTATATCCTTTTGTAGTTTCCCTGACTCCAATAAATGATAGTTTGACAACCTTCCCAAAGTATTCCATTGGAGATAAGGCACATTGATGTGTCTAAAATCATAAGCTTGAGAATTAAATTAGTTTGAGATTTCTTAACTGGAATAAAGGAGGGGACTAGATAACTCAGTGGAAACTGTCATTTCACCTGTGGAATTGTGTGTTTATATCCTGGCTCTGGTAGAAAGTGAAAATAAGTTTGATGGCCTTCGAGTTCCCATAATCCCCTTCCTGTCTCTGCTTAGAAAAGGCCAAAGTGGCAAAAAATGTTGGGCAAAGCCAAGAATATAAAACATTTACAGAGAAATGTTTTTTCTCTGTAAAACATTTCTCATCATCATCCTCATCACCATCATCACGATTGGGCCCTAGGAACAGAAACTAAACATTTTTCTTCTTAACCTTCAATGTTACTTAATTCAATTAACTAAACAATTATTCAGACGTGTCTCTGTGCCACCATTTTTGTAAGAAACTGGGAGATATAAAGATGAATATGAGAAAACAGAAAAATAGTATAATTCGTGATAAGAGCTAGAATTGCAGAAGGCTGTACTGGGATGCGTGCAGGAACCAAACGCTAGGTGAGGGCACCTTAATAGAATGCAAGTGCTTAATGGGTGATTGAATTTGAAGACGCAGGGGACTAACTTTCCCAGTGGGGTGGAGGAGCCACTGTAAAGTTTTTCAACCCACAGGGAGCTTCTCAGTGGTACAAAAATCAAGTCGGGTCCTGGCTGGATACAAGGTCAGTAGTTTCCAAACATAGCTGGCCGACACTATTAAGCAGGGACCTCTTTAAAAATGAAGATTCTCAGGCCCCACTTCAGCTTTTTGGATTCAGCATTTCTGTGCTGGAGGCCTATGAATTGCATACTTTTGTAAAGGCAAACCATCGCACTAGGATGCCTGTGGTTCTGTAGTTTCTTTAGGTACTTTAACCTAGGAAAGCCCAGGTTAGCTGATTTGCCTATGCCAGGGTAAAAGCAGACAGAAGTAACAGGGATTTTGTACGATCTCTAGGAAGAAAGTTCATAGTTTACTTGGACAACAACCTACCAAAACCTTCCAAAACATTAGTCCACATGCCACTGGCACAGGCTGTACATGGTCACTTACTACAATATTCCCAAATTCTGAGAAGTGGGCATTTGAAGATAAAATGTCTAGTTCCTCTGCCATGTCCCATCCATCAGAAGTCCCACATGTTACCAGGCAGTCTTTAGTGAATGTCTTATGAAAGAGAAAACTGAGTAAACCAATTAAACAAGACACACTCACAGAGAAGCAGACTATGAGACATTAAATCTGTGAGGATGCTCTCCCTTATTCAATGAAAACAGGTTCACCTTGTGCCCATTGAGGGTACATGAAAGAATCACTCACTTTGAGACATCTTGGGTGGATAAAGCACATTAGAGTCACTCTCATCAGAAGGTTAGAGATGGGAGGTTGACTCCATTTTTCTAGAAAGAGATTTGTAACAAAGTTATCTGCATCTTGGGCATTTAAAATAAAGGCTGAGGAAAAGACTGGGGTGAAGAATGCTTGTGGGTACGCAAAATGGTAGACACAGAACCAATCATTGCTTACCACTAAGTACCTACCGCAGCAGCCAAAGCCCAAAACCCAGCCTCACCTACCTCCCATCCCTTAGCTCTTTCACTTAAAGTCAATGGGCAATGGATGGTGTTCAACTGAACTACACCCTTGTAGCTGATCTGGGGCATGTGTACAGCTCCAAGTATGGCTCTACACTGCTCAATTAAGTAAACAATAAATTGGATGAAGATGAAGAATGCATGTCTACAAATTCTCAAGCAACACAAAGATGGAAAAATAGCAAAGATAGCAGTTCACTTTCAGAGTCCAAAAAGATTAAGATTTGGAATGTTGATCCAAATAAAGCAAGATAAATGTAACAGGGTTAAACAGATACCCCTGCATCTATAGGAAAACATCATCATACTAGATCATAGAGGAATGGATTAATAACAGCACCTAAATGTTAAAAAAAAAAAAAATTCCTGACAATATGCCTAATTCAAGAATTTGATGTGGGCAATCAAAAAACCCAAGGCAATCTCAAGACTCTAGTGTAATAAATCCTCCCTAGGAAATGACAGGAGAAGATTCATGCAGCTTCGGCATAAAGAATAACAGCATAGCGTCCAAGACACGGGCATTCTCCATCTCAACGCAGACATCAAAGAACATTAGCAGCAGGAGTGATACCTCCAGCAAACATCCATGGCCTGGCTGCTACATTTGATGTTAGAATGGAATTAGGACACAGTACAACAAAGAGATGATACAGAACAAGGAAAGAAGCAATTGCATGTGTAAACCAACAGGGTTACGAGAAAGGGAGACCCTTCTCTGAAGACTCTCAGAATTGTTTGGGAGGGATTTCAAAGGTGCTGGAATATTCCACAGCCCTGGAACAAACCAGGTTCCAATGAGAACTGCAAGTTCTACTCAGTGAATGTGGATTACAGCAAACTGAAGAAAGAATGAAATGTTTCCTTTAGAAGCTGCTTAACATGATGGTCTTCCAAAAGACAGCCACACAATTTTCCACTTACCCCAGAAATACTTCCCCTCTAAATACATGAAATCATACTGTTATATCATGTTGGGGTTTACAGTGATTAATAAATATCTGAAACTTGGAGAAAAAAATGGGGGGAGTGTTTGTGGTCTGTGGTAAATAGATATCACTACCACTCTTAGGAGCCACCACCCTCCACCCCAGAACCTGTGGGGCTAATCAGTTTGGCTCACAACATGCTAAACAAAGTCAGGGTCCCATCTCAAGCCCAGGTCAAAGAATTAACTTCAATAGAAGTTTATATATAGGTTGTTTTTTTTTTAATGCTACATTATCTTTCCCAGACTCTTTTCAGATTATCTGCGCGCACACACACACACACCCATTATCCTAACCACATGCATCCTGTAACAAGCAGTGTGGTTGTTATTAAGAGAGAAGGAGGAGGGAGATTGCTGTGTTCTTTCTTGCCTCCAAGCCTTCAAACAGGCTGCTTTCTCTTCCTTTTCCAATCAATTCCTTTCTATGCATTAGGACTCAGCTTAGTCATCACTTTCCAAAGAGAGGCTTCTGTGACCCTGCCAAGATATATTTAATGCCTCTTTCACATTGCCCTCCAGGACTCCTTGTGCCCCTCTGGCCTAACATTTATCCCCTTGCATTAATTATCTGTTCATGTGTCTCTATCTTTCACCAATCATAGGTTATCTGAGCACAGGGACTGTCTGTCCTGTTCATAATTACTTTTCTGCTCCCAACAGGGCACCTGATGTCTAGTTGTGGTTAAGGAAGCACTTCACAAACAAATCAGATAATTGTGCTTTTTTTCTTTTCATATTCTAGGTCACAAAGACCTAGCCTTTATAGAGACAGAAAACTTCAAAACGACATGTTTCTCTTAATATAATTTATAAGGTGTATTTGGGAAAGAAATTACAACACAATCTATAACTTTCTTATCCTATGTTCATTTATATTACTTTCTAATTTCTGCACAATTTATTGTTTTGAGGAGTCACAGTTACTGCCTTTGAAATATTAACTGTATCTGTGTTAATTTATTAAATTGCTTTAACCATTAAAGTAATTAATTAATTAATTAATTTATTTATTTCTGGCAAGAAATTTAATGCACATGATTACTTATTCATTGTCAGTTATCAGTCACAGTTGACAAATTGATCATACAAGGTCATCAATAAAATCGTTTATTCAGTGGTGCTTGTATCAAATTGCTGTGTATTTTGTATTCTCTATCTCTGTAGTATAATTCTTCTAAAAGTAACTTGCTCTTCTTAGATATAATGCTTACTAAGAAATTCAGAATAAAAGGAAGACATTAACATTGAATTTATGAGGAAAAGGAGATTCTTTACTCTAATTATAACTTTCTCACTCAGAAGCAGTCCTGAGAATCACATTCATTATAAACCAGCAGCACTAGGTTTCTTTTAGTCACTTTATAACACTGACAGAATTATTAGTTAAAATTAGACTTCTCATTTTCATATCATGGGAGACATCAAATTTGTTTCTACATTAAACATAATAGTTATTCATACATTCTAGACCTGCAGAAAGTTTTTTAAATGTATTAAAGATGATGGATGCAAATTTTTATCTGAAAATTTGTTTAATAGAAATTATGATTATTGACCAAATTATACTTTGCAAAGGCAATCATTTCTCCACTGCAATGCAGTAATATATTTTTTCCAGTCTACAAAAAATAATATGTATTTTACAATACTTTTTATAGTTCTACAGAGTACCACATTACTACTTGTCAACTGGCAATGGCATCATAATTCAAATCTGCTGCAATCATAAAACCATATCTTGACTTGATTAAACAAAAGACATCACAAGTATATATGTTGCATACGTGTGTGTATACAGCAATACCAAGGATGAAAATAATAACAATTTAATATGTTTTACACCTAAACAAATTAGTAACTATATAATGAGAAGAATGCAGAACATAATGGAAAATCAAACAGATCCTTCCTTTAATTTTCTATTCCACTTGGTGTGGGTTTGCAGAAGGATATTTGTCTATAATCAAATGCAGTGATTTTATTGTGAATTTATTGTGGAAAAGTGATTTTATTATCATCATCTAATACTGCAAAGGGCTGAAGGAGAGGAGTGCTGCCTAAAAATACTTCCTTTTCTCAGGTCTTTGCATTTATAGACAATGGCAAGATAGGTCTGGCCTATTTCTCGGGGACCACAGGAGCCTGGCCATGAGACTATGCTTGTCCCAGTTCCCACTGGTCACATTCACTTAGTGCCGAGGTGGTCACTCTCTCAGCGCACGTGTTATCTCCCCGGAGCCATGGGAAACTCTGGCTCAGGAGATGGTGGGTTTCATACATGGAAAAGAAGCTGATATAAAAATTATTTTGATCAAGGAGAATTTTCCCAGATCCAAATTATAGAAAACATTTTTGGATGACTCATATGACTGCAGAAACAAAGTCTGAATTGCCAAGAGGCAGGGAATCATAATAGTTACAAGGGACTTTGCAATCAGAATGCCTGAGTTCAAAACACAATTCCATGGTGGGCCACAGTGGCTCAGTGACAGAGTCTCGCCTGCCATGCTGGAGACCTGGGTTCGATTCCTGGAGCCTGCCCATGTGAGAAAAATGCCATCATTTCCTAGTCCCATGAAATGGGGGAGTTACTTAACTCCTATGTGCCTTAGTTTCCTCTTCTTTACAGTAGAAATAGTAATCGTTGCTACCCCATAGAGTTGTCATAAAAATAAGCCCCTAGAGGAGCACTCAAAAAATATTAGCTCTTAGGTAATTATAATACGCATAAATACATTCAAATAAGTTATTTTTTTCCTTTAGAAACAATTCTAAATTATAGAAAACTTGAAGAAAATCATGGAAATTTTATTTTTTTTCTGAATCACTTGAGAATTAGTCGCCAACCTGATGTTCAATACTCTGAAAACATCAGTATTTTCTTGCAAATAAGGACATCCTCCTATATAACTATCATACAGCCATCAAAACCAGAAAATTAACAGTGATATGTTACAGACATCTCATTCCTCAAATTTAACTTAAGTTTCAGCAATTGTCCGAATAATGTCCTTTTAACTAACAGGCCTGGTTCAGAATCACACGTTGCACTTGTCTGTTTACGCTGGAAGAGATCCTCAGTGTTCATCAAGGATCGAATAATGCCTCATAAAGACATGTTCAAATACAAATCCACCTCCTTGTGGGTGTGAACCCATTGTAAATAGGACCCTTTGGAGATGTTATTTTTAATTAAGGTATAGGAAACTGAAGCAAGGCAAGCCTTAATCTGGATTGCTGGAGGCCTGAAAAAAAGAAGCAAGAAGTCATGAAGCAAGAAAGGAGAGGATACTGCCATGTGAGTGGAGGTATAAATACAAGCCAAGAAACCCCAAGGGCTCCCATCAGCAAGCACCAGAATGCACAGATTTGGGGGAAATGGAAAGCCTTCCTGATATCTTCATTTGGGGCTTCTTCCAGCCTCAGAACCATGTGCCACAAGATTCCTGTCATTTAATCCAATCCATTATGTGCTATTTGTCATAGCAGCCTCACAAACTAAAGCAGTGTCCCAAGAGGCCACTAGATGCCTTATAAAGAAAGGAGACCAGATGCAGTCAGTCAAAAGAAATGAGAAACTGAAAGAAGTCAGAGAGGAAAGAGAGATTGCTATGTGATTAAAAAGTTGCCATCACCAAAGCACCACTTATTCTGGGAGAAATAGGTGACATCTTGATTTTGGACTTGCAGCCTTCAAAAGTGTGAGACAATAAATTCTTTGTTGTTTAAGCCAAAATACCATGTGGCATTTGTCATAAAAGCTCTGCCAAACTAAGACAGTCTTTCTCTGACTTTCAGAATATTGATACTTTTGAAAATTACTGTCTACTTATTTTATAGAATATCTTTCAATTTCAGTATGTCTGCTATTTTCTCACAATTATATCCAGGTTATGAACCTTTGGTACAAGCATCACAGATGTGGTGCTTTAGTATCATTGCATCCTATAAGTCTGTGCAAATTTCGTCTTATTAATGGTATCTTAATTAAATTTTGTCTTTTTAGTGGTGCTGGAAACTAAGGTAGTGTCTACCAAGCTTCTACAATGGAAAGTTACTCTTCTTTCTGGTGGTAATTAATTAAAAAGTTTGGAGGAAACATTACTGTGAACTATATATCTCATTCCTAATCAAACTTTTAATATACTAATTTATTTATTTACATCAATATGACTAATAGAATTATATTTTATTCAATGGGCTATAATCAGTTACTATCATCATTTATTTTGATACTTAAAATAGTTATAGAAATCTATACAGATACAAATGTGAGTGTGTGTATGTACATATGGGTACATTGCTTTACTGAAAAGGGCTGGAAACAGTGACACCTTTTGACATGCTCTGTATTAGTTAGGGTTCTCTAGAGAAACAGAATCAACAGGGAACACTCACAAATACAAAATTTATAAAGGTGCCTCACGTGACCACAGGAACACAGAGTTCAAAATCCGTAGAGTAGGCTGTGAACCCATGATTCTAATGGAGGGTCTGGATGAACTCCACAGCAGAGGCTTGCCTTCCAAAACAGGAAGAGCCTGTCTCTTCTGAATCCTCCTTATAAGGCTTTAAGTGATTAGATTAAGCGTCACTCATTGCAGAAGACACGCCCCTTTGACTGATTACAAATAGAATCAGCTGTGGATGCAGCTGACATGATCATGATTTAATTCTATGAAATGTCCTCATCGCAACAGACAAGCCAGCACTTGCCCAACCACCACTTGGCCAAATTGACACACGAACCTGACCATGACATGCTCCTATCATTCTTTGTTCACTTCCTTATTTTCTGCACAAGATATTCCAGATTCAATGTACACTTTCTTTGCCTCAGTCCAGGAATCAGGCATTTCTCCAAGAAACCTTGGTTTCATTTTAATGGAAAATGGTATCTAGAACCCAACATCTGGGCATTACGTGCACTCACTATTATCAAGGTGTCACTGTTCCCAGCCCTTTTTAGCAAAGCAATGTGTATGTATGTGTACATGCACACTCACATTTGCATCTATATAGACTTCTATAACTAACTTTATTGAAAACAATATGGTCACACAATATCTTTGATTTCTATCTAATGCTATAGGGTTCATTCTAATTTTCTCCTTTTCCTCATTTGAGCTCCCTTCTCTCACAGTGAGAAACCTGACACCCAAATCATTATTGATTTTATCAACCCCCTTGCACATAAGCAATTTCTCATTGTCAGCACTGCTATTATTACTTTCCACCAAATAGATGCTCTCCTCACCCTGCTTAGGCTCTAGGAACCCATTGCAGGAGTTTTCCAGCAGAAGTCCTCTTCAGCTCGTTCAGGCTCTAACTTTCCTCTCTGGGGCACCCTCACAGGAGAACACCCATCTTATCCTGCTTGGGCTCTGACATCCTGTTCCAGGTCACTCCCACGTATGGATTCCCTCTTCATCATAGTTGGGTTTCTACACTCCATTGTGGGTCACCACACCTGCCTCCTCACTCCCAACACAAATGTCTATCTTGTTTAACCCCACAAAATGGCTTTTGAACTGAATTTTCTCATGGAAGGGAAATAAAGAGGAATACCAAGAGCTCTTCCTTCCCTAAAGTATTCTTGTGAGGTTCAGATCTACAATGAATCTGAAAATGCTTTGGAAACAGGAAAGCAGTCTAAAGAAATTCAGGGTATCTGACTCTAGATGATGGACCCAGAACACATTCCCTTCTTCTCCTGAAACTCAGTTCCTTAGACAGAATAGAAAATAAATCAAACAAAATAAATATCTAGTCAGATGTATGAGTGCATGGATAGCTACTAGATAAATGCTAGAAAATAAAGAGAGCCTTTAAAGACCCCTAGAGGAATTACTCAATAATCCCTAAAAGATAATATGTATGGAGGCTTGGTATGAGTAAGGAAAACATAGTGCAAAATATTTGTAGGAAAAAATGAGTAGAAAAGGCATGCTGCCCCACACTAAAGAGCAGTAGTTATGTGAAAGCGGGCAAAGGATTTAAGGGCAGTGATGAATGAACAGCTGGTGCAGTCGTCAGAAATGGCTGGATAGATTGCAATTCTCTCACTCTCCTCCCAATTTCCTCTTTCCCAACAGGAATGTCTGCATGGTGGGAAATTTGAGGGTGGACTCAGGGTTAGAGACAGGGCCACACATCAATAACTGGCAATGCCCAAGAGGAAAAAGAATATCTATGTGCAGAAGGCAGGCTATTAATACCAGCATCTCATCTCTGACTCAGTGAGAAGGGTTGGAGTAAAAAACTGCTTCAACTCATCTCAGACTTTCCCTCAAGCATGAATCTCAAGGTAAGCAAACAAGCAAATATCAACAACTTAAAATTTGAGAAAAGTCAACATCATGGATGTTGTATACAAGAATAAAAAGAATATATTGAAGCAAAGGAAAGTCATGGCGAATAGATTCAGAAGTGCCTACATTCTTCTAAGAGATATTCTAAAGGTTGAGGGATATGCAAAAGGAAAGAAAACAATGTTCAAAGAAATAACAAAGAACTCTCTACAACTGATGTAAGTCAGAGACCCTGTGTTACGGAAGCAACTAGGAATATAGTGGAACTGCTTTAAGTTCATACAGAATATCTATCAGAAACTTAAAGAAAATATGATGAACTAGGAGAAATATTCTCAATTAAGTAAAAAGACTATAATGCTTACAACTGTCCTGGAGATTCTAATCAATATAATATAGAGATATAACAGTTTCAAAAGAAGAAAAACAGAGAATGTGATCGGTACCTGAGTGTTGGCAAAGGTGTACAGAAACCAGTATCCCTGTGTACTACCAGAATAAATTCATGGATCAGTTCTGCAATATCTATGAGCCTCAAAAAGGCTATATCTTATGACTCAGAAAAAGTTATAGATCAAGCTTGCAGCTTTTAATAAGATATGTTCTCCCCACTTATCTTGATAAATATAGCTTCATAATCTCAAAACTTAGCATATATACATATTTTTTTATATTACTGAAAGTCAGCAAAATATCTAAAGGAACTGATTATTACCAATCTTTAAATGCTATCTTGGACACTCAGTGGGAAGTTTACCACTAAGTCATGCAGAATGATAAGACACCAGAAATAATTTCTTTTATGCCATTACAATCGCATCATTATTTTCAACTACACAAGTCAATATCTAGACCCATAAAACATTTCTTAAGTTCTTTCTTCAAGCTTTCAATGCTGGAGTAATATAAAGAAATTCAGAAAATAGCAGCATATTCCTTAATCTCTTCAATGTCTCTGAGAGAATGATCAAGCATAACTTGATCTATAATGATCAGAAATAGCCTTTGTAGAAAATAGTTTTAGGTTTATTTAGTAATAAATCCTCTCCTTTATAATCATATAAAGATTTTAATTTCATTGTTACAGTTAGTTCAAATGTTAATTTTGTTGCTTATTTTATAAAAGTGTTTTTCAATTACAATTTTTCTCTAAATTAACAAAAAACATTTTTAAACCTTTCAAAAGAGAATTATTCACAGATTTTTGATACACTTTTGTAAACTTCTTAATAGCTCTTAATAAAATAACTGTAGAGAATGCAAATTCCAAAATAGTTTTATTTTCCACTGGTGACCATATTTTGCTCCTTATCTGAAGATCTGATGTTGCTTTACATAACTCTTCAACAGCATTTCACATCCTGCCTAAACTAAATATAATTGCTTCAATGATGTTCAGTCCATATTCTCATCCTGCATCCAAGAGATCATTTAACACCAAATCTGAATATGATTGATCAAAACAATCTTGGAGCTTTTTACCATGTTTTAAGTTAATGCCTAATATTCAAAGTTGTTGTGTTTTTTTTCCAAGTTTTCCACTCAAGTCAAAACTTGTATTTTCTACAACAGATTTAATCAATGAAATGGTCATTAATTTTGACTTCCTTTTTTCCCTCTCTTGATGGTTAAATAATATATATAATAAAAGTTGGTTGTTCAGCACAACTTTTATTCCTGGTACAATTACATTGACAATATGTACTTTGTAAAAACTTGCTCCCACTTGACTTCTCAGCTAATTAACCATCTCATTTTGATTTTTCCATCATAAAGAGTCATCAGTTTTCTTGTTATGATTTTTTCCTATCTTATGTTTACTGTAAGCATCACATTTTGATATCATTTCTACTAAACCTTGACATTTTTCCATTCCTGTAGTGCTACAAAAAAGATAATTATTCTTGGTTAAATATTGGGCATAAAATGTTCTTTTAGGAACATCACATCAATGTTCATCAGCGTTCACTGCTCTTTATTGAAGGCTATAAATTATTTATTGTTAATTTAACTTTATGTTGATTTCTACTAAATGTATGTGAACTTTTTCATGTGCAAATGATATTTTGTGTTCCATTTCAGAAATTGTTTCTAGTCCCCTACAAATCATTGACAAAATTTATCTCAAAGATTAATTATGCAACATATAATACAGATAAGAAAACACTTTGTCTTAAGTTGAAAACAGAAAAGCCAGGTTTTAGTTTATTTCTCCATTTGAAAAACATGTAGTATAAAATAAAATGTAAATTCTCTGTGTATTAATCCAATGGAAGATTGCAAATATTTACTTGATGCAGACTATGTTTTTCTATAACTATTCTCACGCTTTCAGAAGATGGGACTGCCCTTTATCAGGATCATCTGGGTTAACAATGGCTTCATCCTTCTACAATTTGCCAATTTCTTGGTAATGGGTTTAGTCTTCTTCTGTTGGGCTGGCCAAAATTTCATTTATTAATTCTGATTGCGTATTGTATATATATAGTTCTTTATTATTCTCAGGGTTTGGGGTCAGCAATGAAGTCTTCATTTAGTAAAATATGTGAAGTTGCATGAATTTTTATCTGATTTGCTCCAGTTGTGAATTTGGATTTGTAGAGAATTTTCTTGCTCACTTTCATTTTTATCAGTAATTAATTGTCATTAAAGAAAGAAATGTATAATATCCTATTACCAAAGATTATGTGGTTTTTGCTCAGGAGAATAAAATTCTCACTTTGTTGTTTCCAGGTCTTAACAAATTAATGAAATGGCCTCTTTTTGAATATTTTTCTCTTTCTTTCAACATTAAGTGCTAAAATTAAAAATTGTAATTTATCTGATTTTTAAATCAAAATTATGTAATGAAAACAAATGTTTTAAATTTAAATCCTGAAAACTTACTTAAATCATTTTAAATATTTTTAGAAAAATAAAATTATATTCTATAGTTTAATGTTCTTGTTGCTAATGTAATGACTCCGTTTCCTACTACACACAAGATACATCTGGATTTATACACACATGTACATATTAGTAATATGAATTATTTAATCATGCAAATGTTAACATTGCAACATTGCAAAATTGCACAGTGATTACTGTGCTAATTTATGATTACTTTGAATCTGAACAGGATAAGCAGTAAAAGAAAAAATATGCACTGGGCACTACTGAAAAACATTATTTTGCAAAAAATTTCCTGCATTTATGCTCTCTGAGAAGAACTGGAAATGCTATTTAGTTTGTCTTTTCTTTTACCTCAGGGCTTCTAAGGATAACTCCTCCCCCTCTGAAGCAATGACCATCTCTGATATTGGTAGCTGCACCACCCACTGTGTAATATCCTTTGGAAATGATCACGTTTTGTTTGGTGAGTACAGGTCAAGAGCTGTGGAATGGCATTTTCTTAAGGCCCTTAATTGGATGGGTCATGAAACAGATGTTTAGAGTTATAGTTACTCTTTGCCAGCCCTGAGTACTAGATGGCAGCTGCTCTTTTGTTCCCAAATCAGATTTATTATTTGGGTTTGTAACTTGTGAGGCCAAGGGCAGGAGTCCCTTTTGCTGGGGTCTAAGGGAAGTCTTGTGACTAAGAAAACTGTAATATAGTGTTTCATTCATTCTAAGCAATAGTTTAAAAAGTTTAATGTATATGTACTGCCATGGGAAGCTCACCAAAACATTTTGTTGGGTGATAAATTATTAAGTTGCAAAATATATCTAATGCCAGAGATCTGGGTTCGATTCCTGGAGCCTGCCCATGCCAAAAATAATAATAATAAACATATACATATACATATATATATATAATATTGTATACCATTTGTATACATTTTAAAAGAAAATAACATTTCTATGGATTCTAAATGTATCTACATAAACAGTAGAATAAGATCTGGAAGGATACATATGAAAGATAAAGATTATCACCTCCAGGGTGGGTATTGGAAATTGCTTCGGAATACAGGAAATCTATAATGGAGAACTATCTACAATATTTAAGTATGCATAAAGAGAATGTGTTAGTAATTTAGTGAAATAATTAAAATGTGAAAATTTCCCTTGAAAATGAATTGTGTAGAAAAAACCTTTAACTTGAAAGTTTGACATTAATGTTAAATCATGCATATATGTGATTCAAATACTTAAGTAGACAACTCTTCCAGTTGTTAGCATTCTGTTATGCTTTCTCATTCTGTGTGACATTCCATATCTTACTGTTTCTTAAAATCTGCAAATATCTATCAATTTGGTTCCTAATTATTCCATCACAGTGGTTAGCTGGATGTTCTCTTTGTGATCCCCAAATACAAAAGCTTTAATTAAAGAAATTTTTAATTAAAAATTTTTAATTTTAATTAAAGAAATTAAAGAAAAATGCTATGGATGGACAGTTACACTAAACACTTTTTCAGATGTTAATTTCACTTAATTCTTATATAAACTCTGAGAAAATGTTTTCATTTTTTTACAAAAAGGAACTCAGGATCAGGGAGGTATACTATACAAAATAAATATTTTCAGTAAAGGACCCTGAGTGAAAAAATGTAAAAAACCAAAGCTGCATAAATCAAGACAATCAAAGCTAAGATGTTCTAGATAGGTGAAAGGCAATCAGGAGAACACACAGCAAGTATGGGACAGAGTCATTTTGGACTTTGAATGGTTGAGGAGAGAATCATCAAAAAAGGAAAATGTTTATCCGCAACGCCTAGGTTTAGTTCAGCTGGGTTCACTCTTCAGAAAAAGCTGAACAAATGTACATTTTAGGCACTAACCTAAATTAAGTAGCTACAGTGCTTTCCAAGAAACCAGTCCCAAATAAAAGTGTTAGCTAAGAAGTAGAATAAGTAAATGAGGAAGGATTTAGTGCCGGAAGGAAAAAAGAACATAGAAAGGCTCAGCTGTCATACCTTCTGGATGGTGAGACAAGACTGAAGTTCATTGCTGTAAAAACAGCAAGTCTGGAAATGCAGACCCTTCCAAGCCTCCCTGGGCTAAAGGAGCCTGACACCTCCCATGCCAAGCTGCTAGCAGCTTACGCTTAAGCAAATGCCAAGTCTTTTACCAGTCAACACTGTCGTACAAGTCACACAAAAATTTCGCTGGAATTTGAAATAATATGCAAAAGTAAATATGACCTAACACCTGTAGTTAACTAAGGTTAAATTTAATGAATACCATCAATGTTTTCAAAATGTTTGTGTTTCTCTAGTTCTTGCTAAAAGGAACACTTTTGCTTATTTTCTTAGAGGAATAAGTTTGCTCTTTCTTGCTGATTTTAATATATATTTTTTTCTAAACACTTTTTTTTACTTATGTTGCATATTTATAAGAGATCAGTTCCGTTACCATGAGGCTTAAAATAATTCACAATTTGACTGATATTTGTCTCCTATGACTTAAATAACAAAATGAAACAAAATAAAATATAAAAGAGTTTAAATATAAAAATAGTAATTACAGTGTTCCTTTTTACATGTGAATATTTGCAAAGTGAAGACTCATAATTTCATCCAGCTTTACTTAGACAGTAGCTAAACAGAAGCAACAAAAAGTAAATGCATATATCTGAAATCATAATACATGTAAGAAAAAAATGCATAATTTACATATAATTCAGCATACATAAACTATATACATGTATATACAGTATATATAAGTATATAATAGTGATATATATGCATGATTGCCCAATTACACATGTGATACTTCTCCTATTCCTTTTTTTAAACGTTTTTATTGTATAAGATAACATATATACAAAGCAAAAAAAGAAAAAAGTAATAAAATTCAGAGCACTCTTCAACAAGTAGTTACGGGACAGATTTCAGAGTTCGTCATGGGCTACCATACGATCCTCTCAGATCTTTCCTTCTAGTTGCTCCAGAACATAAGATGCTAAGAGAAATAAATTTTTTTTATCATCACAATCGACTTTTTTTCCTTTTTTTGTGAAAAATAAGAAAAATACAAAGAAGCAATAAATTTCAAAGCACAGCATCACAATTAGTTGTGGAATATATTTCAGAGTTTGACATGGGTTACAATTCCACAATTTTGGGTTTTTACTTTTAGCTGCTCTAAGATACTGGATATCAATTTAATGATTCAGCAATCATAGTCATTTGCTAAATCCTATCTTCTCTGTATATCTCCACCATCACCTTTGATCTTTCTGTCTCTCTCTTTATGGGTGTTTGGGCTATGGCATTCTCACTTTTTCAAGTTGGATCTAAACACTTTTAAGTGTTTAATTTACATGGCATCTTCACTATCCCTTGTCAGCAATTTTAATTGCAGGCAAAACTTTAAAAACCCAGTGAGAAAATAACTAGCCTCAAAAAAAAGAGAGAGATGTATATGGAAGAAGGCTTATATGTCTTTTGAAAAAAATGCCACAGTTGGAATCACTGTACCACCTAATTTCAGTCAACTCAAGATCTCTAGTTTTCCCAAACTTCCAATGTGATTGCAAAAAAGTGATCCTGATGCAATTTTTACATTTAAGGTGATGCTTCCCTTTCAAAGTTTAGAAACCATGGATTTTATGACCAGCACACAATCAACAAAACTCTAGAACACAACTGATAAATGCTCACACTGGCAAAAGTTCAGGCTGTGTTGCATTGTGACGCTGGCTAAGAGTAGATGACAGGTGCACCTGGGCATAGGTTCAGACCTCGATGATAAAAGAGCCATTTTCAGGATAGGATACAGGATTCAGATTTTGTGATAAGTGTATAGACTTCTAGGAAACAAACAAAAAGTAACTTTGGAAGGTTTTTTAACAAATTAGTTTGGATTCAGCTTTAGCACAAGAGTCATGAATATGATTCCAATTTTCTTGCTAACTGCACAGAAAACCTTTTCAGAGGAGATTCAGTGTTTCCACATAGATAATTATGTGTCCAGAAAGACAATCATGCCACTTTAGAAAATGATTTTACTTACCTTTGTGACATTTATTGAAGTTTATACTAAAATTTCTTGGACAAATTTATTGTAAAATCTTGCCATATTCCATATTTAGCCCTCCCACCACCGACACCACCACTACTACCCAGAAATTTAGCCAGAAATGACATAAGCATATAGTGACATGACATAACAAAGGTGCAATGTAAGCCTCCATGGATTTTTCACATGTTTCTGAAGCTTTGGCTTACAAACACAAACTTCTTAATGCTGTATTAAACAAAGCCATTAATATTATCTGTTAAAACCAAGCACTATTTAGATCATCAATCAAATTCCTAGGAAAACTCCACCAGCATCATCCCTCCAATGAAAAAGCATTTAAGTACCTAATAGCGCATGAAGCTGTCAGTGCTAAGAAAATTAATTACATAGCTCTGGGTCCTTGACTTGTAGTAGTTTTACAACCTGAAATGGCCAATAGAATACAACCATGTCTATGTAAGTTGTCTGGCACTTACATAGAAGAATAGCACAAATCTTCAAGGAATTTAGAAATCTACATATGGCAATTTCAGTGAAAAATAAAATATTTAAAGGAAGCATCCACAAGTCTGTATTTCCTTGTTTACTTGTTCAAGAATGAAAAAACTCAAACTCATTTGAGTGAAATACATCTTTTTAACCTAATCATGACAGACACCACAGAGAAAAGACCACCTGACCTTCTCCAGCCTGGAGATTTTCCTGTAGTAGATATTACGTTGTGAACAATGATTTAAATCTTTCACATATCCCCCACCCACCCCTCAACTTCCTGCCCCCATCACCAGCATACAGAGCAAATATTCCTCTTTCACTGAATGTATCACTATTATAATTAACTCATGTAATACAGGCTTGCGTGCTCAGTGTCTGTTCCTCCCTCCCAGACAGACAAACTCCATGATCGCCAACCTACAGTAAAGTCCAGTACATGGAAGTAAGTATTCTGGAAAGGAAGGGGAAGGAAAGGGAAGAAGAGAACTCTGGTCACCAAAACATTAAATACAATTAAAGCAAATAGTCTCCAATAGATTTATCCAACGCCGATTAGCTGGACTAACATATCAGTACTTTGAACCCCTCAGCTGATAAACTCATTGACTTCAAACCACAACAGTGGACAATTTTTCATTTCTTGAGAAAGACCTGGGACTCCTCAGGCTGCCTTCAGCCTTAAAAGACATGGAACTCCCTTTTCCACTCTATCCATGTCAAATCTTTATCCTTTCATTGGTGCTGACTCTACTACCTGGCTGTTGGGTTATGACCTGCTCACTCCTCACTTTCTGGGAAGCCCTGGCTAAGTTACAATGATTGCCTGTGAAGATCAATCTCCACTGCAATAACAAGAGCCATCTTGATGGTAATTGCTATTTTGGCTCTTATTTCACTGAACACCTTTTTATTTCATAGCCAAAATGGCTTCTCATGATACTACAGACTCTGGTAGTCTCTGCTCCTCCTTAGCTAATGCTGCCCCAAATGTGGTCCCTGGATCAGTGTTAGCATTACCTGGGAGCTTATTAAAAATACAAGCTTCGGCTCAGTCTCTTGAAATAGTACATCTAAGGGTAGAGCTCAGGAATCTGTGTTTTAACAAGCTCCTTAGGTGATTCTTGTGTATTCCGAACTCTGACAGGCATAATTTGTGTTACTGGTTGTGTTAGTTTGTAAGCTGCCAGAATGACATATACCAGAACTGGAACGGCTTTTATAAGGGCAATTTAATAAGTTACAAGCTTACAGTTCTAAGGAAGTAAAAGTGTCCAAACTAAGGCATCCAGGGAAAGATACTTCAGTTCAAGGAAGAACAATGGGTCCACAACACCTTGTCAACTGGGAAGATACACTGGTCCGTTGCTGCTGGGCTCCATTGCTTTCAGCCTCTGTTCCTGTGGGTTTTTCTCACTTTACTTCTCCAGGGCTGGCTTTCATCTGTGGCTTCCCTTGGCTCTCTCCAGGTTCTGTTTGCTTAACATTTCTTGGCAATGTCTGCTGGGTCCCAAGCATCTCCAAACTTCCGTGTGTCCATGTTTCTGCATCTGTGTCAGTTCTGCTGTGAAGCTTCTGTCGTTTCTCTAGATTGTCATTTCTGACATTTCTGGCTCTCTCTTCAAAATGTTTCCTCTTTTAAAGGATTCCAGTAAGCTAATCAAGACCCACCTGAAGTGGGTGGAGTCACATCTCCATCTAATCAAAGTTAATACCTGCAATTGGGTGTATCACATCTCCATGGAGATGATTTAATCAAAAGATTCCAACAGGCCGGGGCAAGGATAGCTCCACAGTAGAATTCTCATCTAACAAGCGGGAGACCCAGGTTAGATTCCTGGGGCCTGCTCATGCCAAAAATAAATAAATAAAAACAAAAAAATTCCACCATATATTATTGATTTAGGATTAAAAGAAATTTTAGGTTTAAAATCCAGAAGACAGAATCGAGATTAAAATATGCCTTTTTTGGGACACATAATATTTTTAAACTGGCACACTGGTCTATGGCATAAACATGATCCCCCTTATTCTTCCATGTGTATGGTTTTCTTTGGGGAAATATGAAGCAGCTAGCCTAGGTATTACATTTCCATCTCTCTTTCTATGCTCCATCTTCAGTAGGCTCCCAGTGAAGAGTTGTGGTAAGATTATACATTCTGAACTATGAGGATTTGATTCCCAGATGAGTGCTTCACTTAATTTATTAAATCTCTCTGTGCCTCAGTTTCCTCATCCATAAATTGGGGTACCCATCTCATACACTTGTTTTAACAATTGAATGTATTAATGTTTACTTAAGAGCTTAGAAAAATACGTGCATATGCTAAAGACTATATATGCTTATTATTTGATTGAATTTATAAAGTACTTTTCTGTTCAGAGAGTGTGATTATTTTGCCCCACATATTTCTCCTAGAAGATAAATCCATTGTGAATGTCCCATGCAAACTAAATCCTGGTATTTGTGATAGAGATAAGGTCTAGCCCCTTTCTCTGGAAATATTTTCCTAGTTTGAAGTATGATGCAGCATTATTTTGGTAAAATTATATCAATAGATTCTTTCATTTATGAATATCTTTCTTACCAAA
Source organism: Tamandua tetradactyla (assembly GCF_023851605.1). Lineage (NCBI taxonomy): Eukaryota > Metazoa > Chordata > Mammalia > Pilosa > Myrmecophagidae > Tamandua > Tamandua tetradactyla. Next base: position 126,919,391 of record NC_135327.1, on the reverse strand, counting down.
GGAGTTATAAACACTCCTTCTCTGTTGTGAAATGTTGACACACACACATAGATATAATTGGCTTTCCTAGGTTCCCTCTTGTGTGAGCCGAATATACAAATTAAATTGGCTAGTAGCCCCCAAAGAAGAAAGGTCAAGGAAATATCTACCAGGTTGATATACAGTCTTGATAAAATACAAATAAGGGTAAGATCCTATTATAATGAACTCCACTGGACCTGTAAATTGCTTTTGCTTTAATTAAATTTTGTTATTGGGAATATATTGCTAGAAATCATATCCCAGGTCAACAGGAGTTGGAGCCGAAATGAGACTGATGGGTAGCTGCTCTGAAATGAATTAACAAGTGAAAAGAAATGTTTTGAACCCAACTGGGAAAGAGAAAGGTGAAATAAGCCAGCCACTCTGTACCCTTTTCTTCTCCAATTACTGCTGGATTCTGATTTAGGCTTAGACAAGTATTTTAGCTCCTGAGTAAATGTGAGTTTAGATGTGGTTGATTGGTTTGGGTTTTGGTTTTTCTTAATTGGAGTGGTCAGGAGACCTAAAGTTGCAAAGAGGGGGAAAGAAAATTGAATATCATATGTTACTTAATGTTGATAACATAAAATAATTATTTAAAATCTTTAAATTTCTTTCTTCCATTTGTCTTCCTTCAAAGTAAGCTGCAGATTTGGACATGACCTGTGAACAGGCATAAAATTTCTAACAGGATCACTTGTTGTTGAACGGTATTTGGAACAAGAAAAACAAGGTTTTTGTGGTTTAGATCACATGCCACGAAATGGAAGTATCTTTGTTCCTTGGGATGCTTATTCATGGTGAAATGTTTATGCATGAAAAATGGACACATTCTATAATACCCAAGCCCATATCTCTAATAATTTATTTTAGCTTTATTCATTTATTCAAAATTCAGTTCTGAACTATAACAGTATATGTCAGTTTGCCAAAAATAAAATATTAAGCAGTGAATGATTTTTTATTTTGAATTTTTAATTTATTGATATTATAATATAAAATCTAATAAATAAAATTATCTATGTGCATTCCATTTAATCCAAAAATTTAACTTCTAGGAACATCTCCTAAGAAAATAATTGATGCCTTATAACAGCATGTACATTTTCCCACTACATTATTTATGAGTGAACAAGGAATGCAAAGTGAAAGTCCAAAAATAAAAAAATGACTTAAGTTAATAATGGACAAATAGTTAATGGAAAATTTGCAGTAATTAAAAATGATACTTATGAGAATTATGAACCAACATGCAAAGTAAATTATGCCATAAACATTAAGGGAAAAATAGGATATATAATTGTGCTCCAGTGAGACTAAGATAAGTTAATATACATGAAAAGGTAAAGATATACTACAAAATATAAATAATGACAGTTGCAAGATTTCTTTTCATTTTTGTAATTGAAATTTTTTTTTAGCTTTCATGGCAAAAAGATAGTTTTTATTTCAGCATAATACAAAGATGAGAATCCCTTTTGTTTAAGTGGGAGCATTTTTAACCTAAATTGTACTTGAAATGTTTAGATTAATATGGCTTAAATTTTTGTTATATAAATTTTCATTGCACTATATGAAATTTTATTGTAAGAGGATTTGGCTTAAAATATTTTTAAATGACAAGTGTGTGTTTTTAAGTTGTTCTTATAATGATTTTTGACTATGCAATGTCATGTACCTTAGAATATAATAGCATCCAAACTTCAAGGTTTTATAGGCTGTATCAAGTATAATGTGGGTACTTTTAATAAATACTTAACATGCAACAATATTATTAATTATCATAAAATAAAACTTTTGATTTAGATGAGAGTTGCAGGGGAGTACTTTAGATATGCCTGACTAAACATTTATACTAAGTTAACAAAAATACAGTAATCTAAAGGTATATATTTTGATTTTCTGAAATGAATGTTTCCCATTAAAATTACCATATTTCTCATTTCTTTCAGTGAAATTCTCTTATAAGCAGTTGTTTAATTGTTGAAGTAAGAGGTTCTTCTCTAGGGTTTATTTTGATTTTTCTTTCTGAGATTGAGCTCATTTAACTTTGTCTCAATGGATTATAAGGAATTCAAGAATGCTAACAGGACGATTTGACTGTCCATTATGACTGCTCCTGATTTTAATGTAAGCATGATAAATGGAATTAGCAAAGTTGGGTGATTTATTTTTATATTACTTAATTACTGGGTTACAAGGCTCTTTCAAATTAGAAAGCACTATGATTGGAAGAGCCCCTTGTCAGGGCAGACCAACCTAATTCTTCTCCTGATAAATATTTTTTTGATAAATAATTAATTTAATGTACTAAAATATTCGTTATTTTTCATTAATCATGTTTCAATCTATTACCCTGAATGCCTTAAAAACATACGATTTTCATTGCAGCACTGTTTGTGGTAGGAATAAACTTAAAATAGTTTAAATGCCCTTCAACTGGCCACTACCAATTTTATGATAGTATAAATTGTGACTTATCTTTACTATAACTATTAAATGGACAATTAAAAAGATATCCCTGACAGATTTTTTTTAAAGTAACTTCCAGCCTATTAGGTTCATCAAAATTCTATTATAATTTAAAAATGTAATAGTGGGTTTGTGTTATTAATAGCAGTTACCTCTGAAGAGTAACATTTGAGTGGTAGAAAGGGAACTTTTGATTCTTGATCTTTAATTTATGCATTATCTGAATTTTCTAAAATAAAAATTGCATAATAATATAGTCTTCTAATGATAGAATTAATATATTTTAGTTGGAGAGGGCCTTGAAAATACTGAAAGATATTTTCAAATCACTTATAATTCTGTAACTCAGAGAGAATCATAGTGACTACTTTGGTTAATTTTATTTTAGTGTGGTTTTTTCATGATTTATATCAGTGTCTCAAACTCCTGTATCAGAATCATTTAGAGAGTTTATCAACACACCAATTTTCTGCTCTACCCTTAGAGTTTCTAAAACAGTAAATCTGAGGTGGGAACTGAGAACTTGCATTTCTAACAAAGCTCCCAGGTAATGTTAATGCCACTGGTTTGGGCACATCATAAAATGTGCTACTTAGAAGTTTTCAGGAAGCTGGTATGGGACAAATTATGCCATGTATCATCTTCTACTTTAAAAAAAAATCTTATTTTTGAAAGAAATCACAAGTTATTTTCTTATAATTAGTTTTGATAAGACACTCCCTTTATTTTTAACTTGACCTGGGGTAATGTCTTTGAATAAAGAATGCTTTACTTTAAAATAAAGAGTAGGCTCTCACCATAGATTGTCAAACTGTCTAACAGAAATTTTGTTCCAAAATGCAAGAGTATATGAGAGCATCCACTAACCTACACCCTACTAGAAAATTCATAATTCTTAACTCAGCCAAATGGATAATTTCTCTTCCAAATATATGTTGTCCAATTCAACAATAAAAATTTAACAGGAAAGTGTTGCTAATAATTTAAATGATATTTTTTTGATCTATAAATCAAACAAAGACACTATTAATTGTATATGATACATCTTTTAGGCCATGTTCAAAAGGTCAAGTAACCTCATTTTAAAGGAAATAGGCAACAGGAGCACAAAAAACAATTCTCAATGGCATAGTTTAGACTTTAAAATGCAATTCTCACATTTTTAAGTAAATTTCATATGAGAAAGTGATCAAGTAGGGAAAATTCTGAAATTTGAATTAATATACCGTCTCAAAATGTCTCCTACATTTTGTTCCTTCTGACTCTTGGCACTGTCAAATTCTTCCTATGTTCTGATTAGCGTTGACCTTTTTCTCTTGTCTGCAGATTCCTAGAATAATTAAGAAACTGTTCTCTGCATTCCATGGAGGAAAGGAAAGGGAGATATTATGTAACATGCATTTGTACCCAATTTTAAAGCTATGCCAGGATTCAGGTCCTTAGTCTTCTATTTATTATATGGTGACCTTGGGTAATTGATTCATCCTCTTTGTGCTTCCAGTTTCCTTGTAGAAAATAATTCCTGTACCACTGTATTCTTGCCAATGATAAATGAAATACCATATGTAAATCAATGCTTACTATAGGCACTTACTAAATGGTAGTTATTATTCTCTTGCATCTACCTATGCTTGGCATACAATAACCATAATGTGAATGAAATGAATGAATGAATGAAAGTAGGTATGAATGGATGACTCTGCCTATAAGGCAAAATCAAACAAATGTTTTAGAGTACTTTGCTTCCAGCTCCTTAGAACAAGAAGACACAAAGAAATATTACTATTTTCCCATGATTTCTCATGCAAACTCAAACAAAAAGTCCCTTAGCACGTCTCTTTCATATGGTACAGTCAAATCTTCCTTCAGAAGAAGGCTAAGAAGGCCAAAAATGGGAAATGAGCACCTGGAAAGAAGAGAAAACCTTTATCAGACACATCACCATATTTAACCAGTTTTCTTTTTTTTGCACTAGTAGGGCACTTTGTTTTGATCCCTCTTGATGTAAATTCTGGTATTTCCCCTGTTAAATGGCATTTCAAAGCTGACGGCTCCAGCTGTCTACTCTTTCTCTATCCACTGACTCCTGCCCAACAGATGGTACAAATAGGTTGGCATAAATACATTGGATCAGTGTCGGGGGAAAAAGCCTTGCCAGACAGCTGATGATTTCTTTGAAGTTGTTCATTCTGGCAACATTGGAGAGCTCACAGAACAGCCTTGGCCAAATTTCAGGAGTTGAAACTGAAATTTGAGAGAAAATCTGGAATATGGGGCTTCATATCGATCACAATGCCTGCAATAATTTTCTACTAATAATATTTTTCTACTAATAATATTATTATCTGCTAAAGCTATGTTATTCACTGACTTGAGAGTCCAATGCCTGAAATTAAAATAAGCCCACTAATAATGTGCTAACAACAGTAGAAAAAACACTGGGTTAGAAGTCAGAACACTCAGCTTCTGGTCTGCCTTTAAAATACCTGGCTAAACTTTGCCAGTACATTGATGTGCTTTGAGCTTTAGTTTAAAAACTAAAAAAATTCGGATGAAGATACCTTTCTAGCCTATTTCATAAGGTGATTTTAGAAATCATATAAAATAATGAATTTAAAGGTGTTATGCAAAGTAAGTGCTATAAAATATAAAGTTATGTATTAGGAAGAGCATCATACTGACCCACCACAAATAAGTATAAACTCTTTGATGAATTAATCTCCTTGATGGGTGTTATGAGACCTCAGCCATGACCGAAGGACAATGGAAATCATTGAATGAGGGACTCTCACTAAATTTATATATTTACCAACTCTGCAGTACACATCAGAACCATATGAATTCCACAAAGAATTTGCTAAAATCTTGGCTTGACTTAAAAAAAAAACTTGCCTAATATCAATAATTTTAGGAAAGTAGATTTAGAATTGGTGATACCAGTCTGGTACCAAACCAGTCATTACTGAAAAATAATGCATCCTAAAAACACTCTAATAAGTATGATTGAAGACTCTACTTCACAGGCAGTTTTTCCCTCAGGAGATTGTAGCTTCCAGGATGAGAGATTTTATCTAACTTATCTCTAAATCTTTAACTCTGGTAGAAAATTATCTGAAATGGCATAGCTATTAGATATGGATATCCAATTAAGAAGTAAAATCAACATGGGTCTTCCTATGTTAACTAATTTCTAATTTACCTGACAGTCTGAGAAACAGAATCACTGAAACCACTTCTTTTTCTTAAATCCTATTTGATAGTATTTCCCAGAAAACATTCTGAATGTTTAAGTATTCACAATCCACAGCATCTAAAATCATCATAAAATATTTTTCACTTCCAAAGAAAAGTCTGAATCTCTGTACTTTCTGCTAATAAAAATAACATTTTCAAAATAATTGTTAACTTTTTAACTGATTTTTTCAGTAAAATATAGTTGGAAGACTTCTGGGAAAGATGGTAGAGTAGGAAGCTTCAGGACTCAACTCTCCCACCAAAATGATTAAATAGGCAGGAACTGCCTGAAACAATAATGCTGCAACTCCAGAGAACGGAAGATCACTGTTCAGCATCCAGAGAGAGGGGGAGGAAGAAGCAGATAAATTATGGTAAAAATCTGCAAATTGCTTTCTCAACGTGGTAGCTAGTCAAGACTAGACAGAAAAGGACATAACATTCCTGTTCCCCAAGAACAGGGGAGGACATGACCAACCATTGCCCGTGCCTTTTGATTAGTGAATTCTGATCACTGTGTCAGGGCTCTGTTGGCAGCTATTATTTCAACTTGACCTGGACAAAGATGGTGGCATCCATTGTTAAAACCCTCCTCGGTTAAGAGCAGAGGCAGTGGAGACATGAAGACCTAGGGTTTCCTCAGGGATGCAAGGGATAGTTAGCTGGGCTGCATTTGCAGATCAAGGCAGTAAAGCTCAGTTTTGGGGAGCTGTGTGAGAAGGTTTTGATACCCTTTCTGATTCCTTCCCCAGGGCACTTTGGAGCTGATCTGCACCCCCTTTTTACAGGTCCTGAATTGGCTGGGAAACACTGGCTTGGGAAAGTCCTCTTTGGGGTGACCTTCCCAGATTTTTGCCCTTCTGGCAAATGCAGCACAAAACAATGGCAGGAATATAAAACTAAAAAGACAGATAGCATGGGACAAAGCCCTGTGGGGTCACATGGGAGAGGGAGGTCTGCCTCGTGGGAAACTGAAGGGACACTCAAACTTCTGTAAATAGGGGAACTCCCAAACAACTAACAATCAAAAGCCCAAGACAAGACAGAGGCCCAGTAAGACAGGGAAAACCCTGTACACTGTATTCAACTTTGGCAGACCTTCCAGATAGGAAGGCTAAAGGTCCAGAAACTCTGACTTATCACCAGCTGGTTACAAAACCAGGAAACAGCTGTCCCAGGGACTAAATCCAAGAGTTAACATTTTTAAATATTAAAATGTACAGTGTGCAACAAAAGAGTACAAAACAAAGAGACAGAAAATAATGACCCACCCAAAGGAAAAGGACAAAAATATAGGAAATGCAAATGAAGATGATGAGACTGTGGACATAGCAATCAAAGCTTTTTAAAACGAGCTTAAAAATGCTCAAGGAGTTGAAGGAAAGTACAGAGAAAGAACTACAGGATATCAGGAAAACAATGAGTGAACAATATGTGAGTCTAAGTAAAGAGACAGAAACATTAAAAAAGAACCAAACAGAACTACTGGAGTTGAAGATGACAATAGCTGAAATTAAAATGCCCTAGGAAGGTTTCACTTGCAGATTGGAGCTGACAGAAGAAAGAACCAATTAACTTGAAAATAAGACAATTGAAATGAGTCAGGCTGAGGAGCAGAAAGAAAAACAGGAAACATTAAAAGCAAAAATAGCAGAAACAGCTTTGGAATGCCATCAAACGAACCAAAATACACATTATGGGAATCCTAGAAGGGGAAGAAAGGGAGAAAGAGGCAGAAGGAATAGTTGAAGAAATAATAATAGAGAACTTTCTAAAGGTAGCAAAAGGCATGAATATGCACATCTAAGAAGCTCAGAGAACACCAAAAAGGATAAATATTAAGAAAAACATACACCATCATATATTGATCACACTATCAAAGCAAAGGATAAGGAGAGAGTTCTTAAAGCTGCAAGAAAAAAAGCTAATGTTACATACAAGGGAGTCCTAATTAAATTGAATTCCAATTTGTCATCAGAAACCATACAAACAAGATGGCAGTGGGTTGAAATACTTAAAGTGCTGAAGAAAAACAAGTGCCAGCCAAGAATTTTATATCTGCTAAGATTCTCTTTAAAAAATGAGGGAGAGGGTACACAGTGGTTCAGTGGTAGAATGCTCATCTTCTACCCAGCTTTGATTCCCAGACCATGCACTTAAAAAAAAAAAAGAAGAAGAGCTTAAGACATTCTCAAATAAATAAAAGCAAAGGGAGTTCATCACCACTAGACAGGTTCTACAAACAGTGCTAAAGGGATTCTTCAAATTGAAAGGAAAGGACACTAACAGCAAATCAAAGCAGCACAAAGAAATAAAGTCCTTTGGCAATGGTAACCATTTGGGTAACTATAAATTACTATAGTTATTATATTATTGCATTGGAATGTTTGGTATTTAATTCCACTTCTTACTTCCCACAAGTGCTAAAATGCAAATGCATAAAAAGTAACGATAAGCCTGGGTTTTGGCACATACAATGCACAAAGGTATAAGTGGAAACAATTACAAAAAAAAAAATGATGGAGAGACAGAACTGTAAAGGAAAAGCGTATGTGCATGCTAATTGAAGTTCAGTTGGTATCAAACCAAATATGATTATTATATATTTACGAAGTTAAATTTTAACTGCGTAGTAACCACAAAGAAAATGGATGAAAAATATATCCAGATAGAAATGAGAAGACACTCAATATGGAACAACACAAAAAAGCAGTAAGTATAAAAGTAGGCTTTAATGGAAGTGAAGGATAAAAGAAAGGTATGACTTACAAAGCTAAATGGCAAAATGGCAGAAGAAAGGCCTGTATTATCAGAAGTGACTTTAAATGTAAATGGGTTAAACTCCCCAGTCAAAAGGCAGATTTTGGCAGAATGGATAAAATAATATAACCCAGCTATATAATGTTTGAAAGGTGCTCACCTTAAAGGCAAAGATACAAGTAGGTTGAGGGTGAAAGGATGGAAAAAATATATACCATGCAAGTAGTACTGAAGGAGCTGGGGTGACTATACTAATATTTGCAAAATAAACTTTAAGTCAAAAATGGTAACAAGGACAAAGGTGGTCATTATATACTGAAAAAAGGGACAATTCAACAGGAAGCTGTAGAAATTATAAATATATATGTACCTAACAGCAAAACCCCAAAATTTAGGTACCAAATATAGACAGCTGCAAAGGGAGAAATTGACAGTGCTACATTAATAAGTAGGAGGCTTTAACACACTGTTCTCAATAATGGATAAAATATCTAGTCAGAAGGGCAGTAAAGACGTAAAGAACTTGAGCAATACACTAAACCAAATAGATCTAACGGACATATAGAAAACACTGTACCCTATGAAAACAGAATACACATTTTATTTGAGTGCACATGGCTTATTTTGCAGTAGAGACCATATGTTGGGTCACAAAAGAATTCTCAATAAATTTAAAAAATATTAAAGTCATACAGTGCATATTTTTCAATCACAATGGAATGAAGCTAGAAATCAATAACAAGGAGAAAAGGAAATTTCACAAGTAGGTAGAAATTAAACATAATCTTAAATAACCAGTGTGTTAAAGAGGAAATCACAAGCAAAATTAGGAAACATCTTGAGGTGAATGAAAATGAAAATACAACATACCAAAACTTATAGGATGCAGCAAAGGCAGTGCTAAGAGGTGAATTTATGGCTCAAAATGTTTACATTAAAAGAGAAAAAAAAAAACAAAGACTTCAAATCAGAAACTTAACCTCAAAACTGGGAGAATCAGAAAAAGAAGAGTAAACTAAACCTATAGGGACCCGAAGGATAGAAATAACAAAGAATAGAGATGAGATAAATGAGGTGGAAAACAAAACAAAGAAAATAGTGAGAATCAATAAAATCAAAAGTTGATTCTTCAAACAGATCAATAAAAGCAACAAACCATCAGCTAGACTGACAAAGAAAAAGAGTATACAAACAACAAAAATCAGAAATGAAAGGGGGATATTACTACCAACCCCACCATTATACAAAGAGCTATAAGTGGATCCTACAAACAACACATATTGCCAATAAGTTACATAACCTAGATTAAATGGATAAACTCTTAGAAATGCACAAAGTATCTACGCTAACCCAAGATGAAATAGAAGATCTCAACAAGCCAAATACTAGTAAACAGATTGAATCGGTAATCAAAGCCCTCCCAACAAAGAAAATTTCAAGACAAATGGTTTCATAGGGAAATCCTTCCAAACATTCAAGAAAACTTAACTCCAGTTTTGCTCAAACTCTTCTGCAATACTGAAGAGGAGGAAGCACTCCCAAACTCATTCTATTAGGCCAATAGCACCCTCAGACCAAAGTCAGATGAAGATACTACAGGAAAACTACACACCAAAATCTCTTATCAACACCCTTGCCTCCTGTATGTAATGCCTTAGTGGAGGGTGCACAACTTTTATTTTAAAAGGCAGTTTAAAGAACCTACTTAAAGAGTACTTGCAAAGCAACTGCTTCATGTCAGGAATTTTGTGGTATAATTTATTACATCCTCACAGCTTTTTTGTGCTATTATTGTTCCTTTCATTTTACAGTGAAGAAAACTGAGACTCAGAGAAGTTAAGGAAATTTCCCAAGTTCTACATTTTACTAGTACCAGCCATACTCCAGGCATGACTGGTTCCAAAGCTTTTACTCTTTCTACTGTACATTAAGTGTGGTAAGGTAGTATTCTGAAGGTCAAATAATCCTGATTAAAAATATATATAAAAAAAAAAGAGTTCAAGAATTTGAAGGCATACACAAAAGGAACTCCCTATTGGGTAAACAAAATCACTATTGGGGGGGGGGTCAGGAGCCATTTTATTTTGTGAAAATTTGGCATTTGCAGTCATCACAGTCACATACATACCTCATAAAATATACACATCCAGAGAGCCTAAAAACTCTGGAAAAATAATTTTTGACTATAACACTGCAGAATAAATTCATATTTAGATGGGCTTTAACTCGTTTTTGCCCCCAAAGATAATTAGAATATATCTCCTTAAAACTTTCTAGCTTCCCCGCTAGTTAACAGGGACCTGCTGACTTGGAGGATAAAGATTTAAATTTGAGTTAAAGTGCTACTCAGGGATTTCAATTGGCAAGTATCAGTTGGTTGCTCCTAGACCTAATCATCAGGAAAAAAATACTTAAAAATACTTTAGCAAGGAAGGTCCATTCATTGTCTGATGCCATCTGAGAACATAATGGCTCAATTCTTCTTGCCCTCAGATAAATGGAGCAATCTCAAGTGTTGTAAAGAGCACTTTAATTCCCTCTACTCTTTTCATTATGGATTTCTTAGTGGCAGACCTCATTTGCAATGATGCATATGTAATCTGGTAAACCAAAATGGAAAATATGGTATCTGAAGGATATTTATTGGAAGAATGCAGAATATCCAAACAATAGAAAGGTGAGTCAACCTTATTCCTCAGTTTATCAAATGTATGATGAAAAAAAGTGAAATTTTCAATTTGTCGACAGAATGTTAAAAATAGGTAACTAATATAAATTGAGGAAGAAATTTAATGGGATAAGAAATATTAATAAAGTTGTCTTATGCTCCCCAAGTATGATAGGACAGCAAACATGGACTGCAAAATGCTCTTTCAAATGTTAAAACTCCTTGACTTAAAATTTACTCAGTGTAAAAGCCCTTGAAAATATTAACAAAGTATTTATTTTTTATTTGGAATTCCCCATACACATATATCATGGGCTAATTCTTAGATTGTGTTAGAATTGGAGAAAGAAAACGAGGCTGGACCAAAGAGAAAAAGCATTCATAACGTTAGCTTTTTGCATGACCAAAGCCTAAAATGAAGCATAGCATAGGTTACAGCCTAAATTTCTACCTTTGAAGTAATAATTCACAGAATTTATACATTGGAACTCAATTGTTTCTCTATATCTGATCTGCATGAAGCATGCCAAAATGAACTTATTTTAATTAGTCCATTTATTAGAGTTTTTAAATTGCTTTTCGTCTAAAAATACAATAATGCTAAATTGGCTGTAATTCAGTCATACTGCCATTTGAATTTACAACATGGTGGACTTAATTTCCATATTCCATACAAACATAGTCTCCTGAGACTCAGTGTCACCTTGGATGTCTTATAGGATCAATAAAGTACAACATTTTCTCCCCTCTTAGGTTTAGAACCAACTAGAATATAAAGCACAGGAGCTAGAAATATGGAAATTTAAATGACAGGACAGCTTTATGTCTGATCAACAGATTAGAGAATTTCGCCTTAAGCCTGCATCCACAGGGCTTACCATCACTCCATTCTCGAAGTAGACGGACTCAGATATCCCGTGACAGGCAGGGTTTCAGACTTTTCCCAACCTTCCCTGTCCACCTTACTGTAGCAGAACTGAGAATAAGTGTGGAGCAGGCAATTCCTGCAAACAGAAAGAAAAGGACAATACTATGTTATCTCAGCTCTTTATCCTCAGTTAGTGAGGAGGGGTGAATGATTGGTCAAGGAAGTAGTTGGAAGTTTTATACTAGTAGACACCCTATATATGAAAAATTAAGGAATAAAATAATACTCCCATTCCAAAATTTACATTGGAAACTGAGAAACAAAGACAGTATTTGGTTTACAGGTTATAATCTGCATCTATGCTGCTTTATTGATTAAATCTAATGTGTCTTTTCCTGCAAATAGTACATACAAATAATATGCATTCCCTTTTCACAAAAAATGGCCATCTCTCTTTTTCATTTTAGTGTTCTATAGCCCATGGGAAGTAAAAGCATATAGTCCTGTTTTCTCTCAAGTATTCTAACCCAGTACTAGGTACAGATATACACTCACTTCACAGCCTCAAGAAAAATTTGTATTTAATCATACTTTTTTTAAAATTATAAAATGGCAAAATGGGTTACATGCCATAAAATATAAACTGACTTAAATATTAATTACTAAGTAATTGTTCATCTGAATTAACGTGGTTATTTGCCTTCTTTTAATTACTTTACCTTGGATGTGGAATGCAGTGTTCTCTGTCATGTGGCAAATGCTTTTTCCTACCCCACTCCCTGCTTCATCTGGTTATACATTTTGATTATGCCATCAATGTGAATAATTGGGCTTACATGATATGGATAGCGCAAGGATTTTGGATTTTTGCATTTATAAAGCTCTAAAACAGCCATGATTAAATATTTGGAATGAACTAAAACTAATTTTAAACAGCCATTATTGTGATAGAGTGGTAAGTACGTCCTATCTCACTAGTTTCAGGAAATGCAAGATGAATCATCTAATCTCTTTAATTATGTAAAGAATATTTTAACATATTCAAAATTAAATTTAAATGATTATTCAGTAACATCAAATATTCATTATATAATCACTATCTAATCATTGTTCATAGTTGCCCGATCCATTGCAATTCAAATGGATGTTGAAAAAATAATCTAGACTTGCAGTTTAACCTATTGCATTCTTCAGGGGACCCAAATCAAATTGTGGTCCAAAACATTGTCAGAGGGAAAAAAATCAATACTAGCATTTTCCTGTTGACTGCTTTTAATATTCGTAAAAATTAACGATTAGCCTTTTCCAGCATCTTCCTCAATACTGATTCTCCATTAAAGTGGAAATCTCACTGAGTGGAATTTGAATTTAGCAGTGAGGTGCATTTGATGACCATCACAGTTAACAAGAAGAAACTGTTTTCTATACTGTCCATAGACCCATTTTCATTATTGGCTTCCCTTGCAAGGGGACAGGTTAGAAAGTGATGGATTATGTGTCTGTTCTCCAAAGGCTGTCAGCACCTTATGAGATCTGTCAAAGTAAGCCACACCTGACATCAGGCAAGTTGGAGGGACTTGTCAACAGATTCATGAGGAGACAGGAAGGGTATGAAAGCTCTTCTTAGGAGAACGAAAAAAGAGTGAAAGGTAGGTAAAGATTCTTAGGGGCTAGAAGAGGAAGAAAATAATAATTACCAAAAGCATTCTCAAAAGTCAAACAGGTAAAGTTAGTAGGAAGCAGTGTATTCATAATGGGAAACAAGTCAGACAGTTGTGGAGATGAGTTTCAGCCAATACCCTACATGTCTTTGGGCAAATTGTTTGAATCCTCATAGTTTCAATTTCCTCACCAGAAAAAAATGCTATTGTGAAAGTGGTGAAGAAAAATGCAATTATTTATTTAAAGTACTTGGGATGTCAGAATTAATAAAGACTAACTTTTTGATTGTCACTTTTCCATGTTTTAGTTTTTATCATTAATATAGAAAGGCATTAATTGTCATGTCTTTAAATTCAGCAGTAGGATTATGAATGCCCAGCAATGGTACCAATGGCACTACTTCCAAGACAACTGTAGGGCAGTAACAGCATACTAGGATGGGACCAGAGGGAGTGGCCGTCCACTGTGATAAGGAGTATTTTATCACTGATATTGACTGTACAGGTGATTAATAATAATAAAAACTGACTTTCTGTCAGTTTATTCTTGTTTCTACACTCTCTACAGGTAATGCACCCTCTTATTGTTTGTGCCCAACAGACCCCTTCTGTCATTACCTCCTGCCCCATGGATCACTACTGATTTTTAAGCAGGTGATCTATGACACCCAGAGAATGTGAGCAATAAGCCAGTCACACAGCATCATTTTCATGCTTTTTTTTTTGTATACTGTATGGCAGTGTCTCATTTCATTATTTTTCCATGTGAGTATCTTGTTATTGCAGAACTATTTGTTGAATTTTTGTTTGTTTGCTTTGCTTGTTTGTTTTTTGGGAAGTGCATGGACCCGGGAATTGAACCCGGATCTCCTATATAGCAGGCGAAAATTCTACCCCTGAATTACCCTTGTGCCCCTTCATGCTTATTTTTTTTTTATTACACATTTTGCCACTTCTATCCAGATCATTTGTTCCCTCCTAACTTCTTTCGACTTATGTGTCTAATGCTGATCTCTAGGTTTTTTTTCCAGAATAAAAACTAAAACAAAATTCATTCAACTTCAGAGATTTCTGATGGAAAAAAGTAATAACTAATCTTGTTTATTCACTTTGTATGATTGTTACTATTTTGTTTCTGCTTCTAAGTCAATAGTCTTGTACCCTGTCTAGTCTCTAGAAGCTCTGTTAACAATGTGTATATATACTAAAATATATACCATAATATAGAATAATATGACAAGACAAAATAGAGCATACTTATGCTATGTCATAGTTAAAAGTACAGTTCTTCCCAAAAGGAAAACATAGCAGTGATAGCTTTTTTCTTGCCAGCTCTAGAAGGAAAACAAAAGACTAAGCAATGTTGGAGTTTTTCCAGATTCTATTTCCCCTCCCACAATAGTTTATGGCGAGATGTTTCTTTCAGTACTAAGACTTCACTCTGCTAGATCAAGTTAGATAACTTACCTTTTGTCACCAATTCAAGGAAGTAAAATGATGAGAATGGAGCAAATGGCACATCCCTCCATTTCCTCCATAAAAAAGGAGCCTTTCCATTCCCCTACAGAATGTAGTACCTTTGGCAACCCAGATATTGGACTATATAGATAGTCTATTACTAACACAATTATGCACATCAAAATGACGGTGATCTGTAGGATACTCAAGAAGAAAGCAAGTCATTTAGTTTACTGTTTACTGTTCTCACTGTCAAATGCCAACTTTTTGTGCATTTAGTTTTGTGCACTGATTGCCTAAATTAGTGAACACTATTCTCTTGTTAGGTTAAGGATAAAAAAGAACAATCTGTGAAGTGATATATTTTGCTTTATTGAAAAAATTTAATCAATCCAAAAAAGCTGCTCTTAAATCCCCCTTTATCCAGAGACCCGGGTTCGATTCCCGGTGCCTGCCCATGCCAAAAATAAATCCCCCTTTATCAGTACCACAAAAAAATCCATAGCAACAAGTTTCACTCAATTAAAATATGAATACCCCAAAGAAATCCTACGATGGATATTACATCTTTCCAGAACTGCTCTTCCTCCATATTCTGTGCTATGAAAGAGACCCCACATCACATGTACAACACATACAACCTGAACCAAAATTTAGGACCCAAGGCATAAAAGGTCTAAAACATTTCTGCCTCAATAGTCTATTTCCCCCATCACTTTCATATGAATAACTTTATCTGTGTTATTTTTGTAAAAACATGTAAAAACAACATTTATTCCCCATTGGGAGAGCATGAAAATACCAAAGATTACTTACTTCAAGGTGAAAGAGTATGCATTTAATAACATTAACAGGAGAAATTTCTACATAAATAAATGTAGAGTCTGGGCAAACACTTTTAAAATGCTCATTTCATGCTCAATTCCAAAGTTTTCTAATGATTTAACAAACTGATAGATGGCTCTACAATAAAAAAGCAACATCATACTACAGCTCCAAAATGTACAAGTATTGAAGCCAATTAAAATCTCATAGGTGATAGGGTTTTTTTATGTAACTCTAAAAACGATAGCTTGAAGGGATAGGAACCAAAACATTTAGAAGCATCAGTAAATTCATGAAGTCAGAAACTAGAAAACAGGTTATCAAGGGCTGGGTGAGGATAGAGGCAGGGATAGAGAAGAGAAGTTAAAGATTAATTAGTACAGAATTTCTGCTTGGGGTGATGGAAAAGTTTTGGTAATGGATAATAGTGACGGTAGAACAACATTAAGAAATAATTAATGCCACTGGATCATATACTTGAATGTGGTTAGAAGGGGAAATTTTAGGTTATATATATATATATATATATATATATATATATATATATATATATAACTAGATTTTAAAAAATTTAAAACAACCGCAGAACTACACAACACAAAGAGTGGACCTTAATATAAATTATGGGCTATAGTTAATAGTACAATTACGAGAGTATTCTTTCATTAATTATAACAAAGATGCCACACTAATGCAGTGTTAAGAATAAAGTATTATGCAAAGTGTTAAAAATAGGGATAATTGTGTATGTGAGCTTTATATTTTGGTATGATTTTTCTATTAAACAACTTTTCTAATAAAAAATACTTTTAAGAAGACAACTGGGCGGTCCACGGTAGCTGTGTGGCAGAGTTCTCACCTGCCATGCCGGAGACCCGGGTTCGATTCCCGGTGCCTGCCCATGCGGGGGAAAAAAAAAAAAAAAACCGACAATCTTAAGAGCAATCATAATTATTTATTTAGGAGACTCCTAAAGAGAGACACTGTAGTCAGCAAAGATACAATGGTATAGAAACTGCATGAGCAAGAGAAGACAGAGGAGAGGTAATAGGGAATGCATCGCAACATCCCTTCCACGGTGACAATTTGGACTTAAACCAAGGCCAATAGTGATGGGAATCATTATCATTGGATGGCTGATTTGTTAGCTGTGTCTGATTATGGTTGAGAAAAAGGTATTTCAGACCTAGACTTAGTAACTAATGTTTTTATCCTAGACCATGCATAGTCTATTCTGACTTCAATTACCTAGACTGATTGTTAGAAAATGAACAACAATCCAACCATCTGTGTCATTTGAAATACAAAGCTGATAACTAAAGAAAATAAGTGATCACAATATGCATTAGAATTAAAAATTTGTTTGGATATATGTTTTTAAATCCCTTAGTATATAAGTGGATTTTTTTAAGCAAGGGAGGAAAGCTCTATTTCAAACTTCAGGTAACATGTGAGTTAACTCTTTTTGGAGATATTTTGCCAGAAGGAAAAATATCTTATCGAGACAGAATACCTACAAAAGGAAAGGTGATAATATTGGCAGGGGATTTCTCAATAGCAACAAGAAAAAGTAAATATTTTTGATAATTTCCTAACTGTTCTGAAAGGAAATAACTGTTGACCAAAAATGCTATATTCAGCAGAAATATTATCCAAGAATGAAAATGGGTAAAAGGACATTTTTGGTTCAAGAAAGTTAACCACAAATGACATCCTTTAAAGGAAATTTTAAAACCTATATTTTTAGAAGTATTCTCTTCTTTAGAAAGAAGGAGAATGATTCCAGATAGGAGATCTAAGATGAAAGAAAGAATGATAGACAAAGATACTGATAAATATGCGATGAAATCTAAACAAACATTAAGCCTATAATAAGAATAAGAATTTTTAGTGTGTACATGGATGGGAACAGTCTCAAAATAAATTATAGTTCATATACACTTTGGGGACATTAAATCATTCTAATGTCCATGATTTAGTTTTGTCAGATTAAATAAATAAAAATACATTTTTTATTCATTTTTTTATCTAACATACAAATTTAACTGGGTGCTATACATTTTATCTAGCAGCCCTGCCTTAATAGATCTAAAATAAATAAAATATTTTGTTTAATATAAAGTAAACAAAATTAGTGTAATATTTTAAAATTACTGAATGTAATTTGCCACATTTATAGACTAAGGAGAACAGGTGATGATTTCAATAACTACACAAAAATCAGGTCGGTAAAATTCAACATCCATTAATGATAAACTTCAAGACAGAAACAGAATAGGCATCAAAGAAAATCTGATTAAAGACTATAAAATATTTACTTCCAGGAAGATGTCCAAATAGAGTAGTTTGAGATTAGACCTGCTCCATGGAAAGTCAGAGAAGGGCAGGAGGGCAACTGAGGCAGCGATTCGGGAGTGTGGCTGGCCTGGGAGAGCCCTCTGCACGGTGCCAGGAGGCAGAACGCTAGACTCCTCCTGGTGAGGAGACATGGAGCCTGTGGGAGTGCACAAACGGGAGCCAGTGACTAGGAAGTAAGCCAGGTCAAGTTCCATGGGCGCACTATCCTCACCTGCATACCCCCGTGACCGGTGACTTATCCCACACCTCACACACCCAAACCCCGTCACCCACTCTCATTCCCTGCACTCCAGGTGCTCCCACTCCACCAGCCCCCAGTGCACATACCTGCCCCCACCCCCCACTCCAAGTGTAGCCCAACCCACCTCTCCTGCACCCCTCCTGAGCACTACCTCACCCTCCCTATTCCCTGCAGGTTGTTGCCCGTGCAGAAAGGTGTGGGCACTAACCTTCATACACAGGCTACCCCTGCTCCCCTGACCATAGTGTCGCACAGCCTCACCCCTCTACCCCTGAGCTCTACACATCAGTTTATGGCACTCCTTGGCCCACATATGCTCAGGGGCCCATAATCACATCTTTCAGCTCTGGGAACCACACTTTACAGCAGTTCTAGAACCGCACATGTGCACACCCTTCAGCTATACTTCCCAGCTCTGAGAAAGTGCTAACCTGTGCAGCGGGTCACATCTGCTGCAATCCATGAAGGCATAATACTGACCTGCTGCCACAGCTCCACGCATGCGCACAAAGGGCCTCATGCCTTAGAGCAGCACACACCAGGGTTATGCCCCCAGACCAGTGCACCCACACAGTTACATCCTCCCTGGCCACTGGGTGCCCATGTTCACAAGCATCAGTGTAACATTCCCAACCTGCACCTATACCTGCCCTGAAACAATTAACCGCATCACCCTGTGCCCTTCTCCCTGCTGTACAACCATCCCGCAAACACAAGGTCTTAGACTACTGAAAGAAATCAACTCCCACAATAAATCAATCAAGATATTGACATGCCATGAAGACAGCAGAAGATCACTAACCATATCAGAATGCAGACAGATATAGCCCTGCCTAATGACCAAATTAAAACACCAGAGGAGACATAGATGCTGGAACAACTAATCAAAGATGTTCACACAACTCTAATTAATAAGATAAGTGCGATAGTAAATGACATAAAGGAGATCAAGTAGATGGTAGAAGAGCATAAAGAGGAATGTAAAAGAATAAATAGAAAAATAGCAGCTATCACAGAGATTTAAAACATCTGTTTAAATGTTGACCAAATAAAAAAACATACTAGAGGCACACAACACCAGATTTGAAGATACAGAAGAAAGGGTAAGTGATATAGAGGACAGGGTAGCTGACTTCGAAGACTCAAAACAGTAAATAGCAAAAAAGATGTAAAAATTGAATTGGATCTCAGGGAAATGGTAGACAAAACAAAGCACACAAATATAACAATCATTGGTGTCCCAGAAGAAGAGAGGAGTAAAGAGCTAGGAAGAGTAGTTAAGGATATAATGTGGGGAAACTTCCCAATACTCATAAAGGACATAAATATATAAGTCAAAGAAGTCTAGTAAACTTCAAACAAAATAAATCCAAATAGGCCTTCCTGAAGGCACATACTAATCAGTCTGTCAAATGTTGAAGAGAAGCAGAAAATCCTGAAAGTGCCAAGAGCAAAACAATCTACTACATACAAGGGAAACCAAATAAGATTGAGTTCAGACTACTCAACTAGCACCCTGGAGGTGAGAAGGCAGTGGTATGATATATTCAAGAACCTGAAAGAAAAAGACTTCCAGCCAAGAATTCTGTACCCAGTCAAACTGTCCTTCAAAACTGAGGGAAAGATTAAAGTTTTTACAAAGAAGTCATGAAAGAATTTGTCAACAAGAGACCAGCCCTATAAGAAATACTCAAAGGAGTTCTGCTGAGTGGAAAAAAAAAAGACAGAAGAGGGAGGTCTGGAGGAGGGCACAGAATTGAAGAGTACTACTAAGGGTAATTTAAAAAACACAAAGAGAAAGAGGGAAAAGAATATATAGACCTGACAAATAAAATAAAAAAGATAAGATGGTGGAATAAAGAAAAGCCTTTTCAGTAATAACTTTGAATGCTAACAGACTAAATTTACCAATTAAAAGATACAGACTGTCAGAATGGATTAAGAAACATAAGCCAGCTATATGCTGCTTACAAGAGACTTATCTTAGACACAAGGGTACAAACAGATTGAAAGTGAAAGGATGGAAAAGATTTTCCATGCAAGTTGTAACCAAAGGAAAGCAGGAGTCACTATACTAATATCAGACAAAATAGACTTTAAATTAAAGACATCATAGACACAAAGAAGGACACCCATATACTAATTAAAGTGTCAATTCACCAAGAAGATATAACAATCATAAATGTTTATGCTCCCAATCAAGGAGCTCCAAAGTACATGAGACAGACATTGCAAAACTGAAGGGAGTGATAGATATTTCAACAATAATAGTAGAAGACTTCAATACATCAGTCTCTGCTACAGATAGAGCAACCAGACAGAAGATCAACAAGGAAATAGAAAAGTTAAATAACTTGATAAATGAATTAGACCTAACAGACATATATAGGTCATTGCACCCCAAAGCAAAAGGATATACATTCTTCTCTAGTGCTCATGGAATATTCTCAGGATAGATCCTATGCTGGGGCACAAAACAGATCTTTACAAATTTAAAAACACTGAAATTACTAAAAGCTCTTTCTCTGATCACAACGGGATGAACCTGAATCTTAATAACCACCAAAGAATGAGAAGATTCACAATTATGTGGATATTAAATAACACTCTTAAACAACCAGTGGTCAAAGAAGAAATTGCTAGGAAAATCAGTAGCTATCTGGAGATGAATGAAAATGAGAATACAACTTATCAGAACTTTTGAGATGTGACAAAGGCTGTGCTGAGAGGAAAATTTATTGCCCTAAATGCCTATATTAAAAAGGAAGAAAGAGCAAAAATCGAAGACTTAACAGCACACCTAAAGGAAGTTGAGAAAACAGTAAACTAACCCCAAAGCAAATAGAAGAAGAGAAATAACAAAGATTGAAGCAGAGATAAATGAATGGGAGAACAAATGAACAATGGAAAGAGTCAATAAAACCAAAAGTTGGTTCTTTGAGAAAATCAATAAAAGTGATAGGCCACTAGCAAGACTGACAAAGAAAAAAAGAGAAAGGATGCAGATAAACAAAATCAGAAAGGAGAAGGGGTGCATTACCACAGACCCTGAAGAAATAAAAGAATTCATAAGAGTATACTATGAACAACTATACATCAACAAACTAGTCAGCCTAGATGAAATGAACAAATTCCTGGAGACACACAAATAAGCTACACTGACTGAGGAAGAAATAGAAGATTTGAACAAACCAATCACAAATAAAGAGATTCAATCAATTATCAAAAATCTTCCTACAAAGAAAAGACCAGAGTCAGAAGGCTTCACAGGGGAATTTCATCAAACATTACAAAAGAACTAACACCAATCTTTTTCAAACTTTTCCAAAATATTGAGGAAAAAGGAAAACTCTACCTAACTCATTTTATGAAGTTCAAATCATTTTAATACCCAAAATGGGTAAAGATGCTATAAGAAAGGAAAACTACAGGGCAATCAAAGGAGATCTGAATAGTACCAATCAAAATTTCAAAAACCTACTTTGAAAATTTGGAAAAGCTAACTACCAAATTCATCTGGAAGGGAAAGAGACCCCAAAATAGCTAAAAGCATCCTAAAAAAGAAGAATGAAGTGGGAGGATTAACACTTTCTGACTTTAAAACCGATGATCAAGCCACAGTAGTCAAAACAGCATGGTACTGTCACAAAGATAGAAGCACTGGCCAATGGAATTGAATCAAGAATGCAGAAATAGACCACCAAATCTATGGTCAACTGACTTTTGACAAGGCCCCCAAATCTTTTGAGCTGGGACAAAATAGTCTTTTCAATAATGGAAAAACTGGATATAAATAGCCAAGAGAATGAAAGAGGAACCCTATCTTACAGCCTACACAAACATTAACTCAAAGTGGATCAAACACCTAAATATAAGAACTAGTACCATTTATGGTTGCTAGTTCTAGAAGAAAATGTAGGGAAACATCTTCAAGACCTAGTAATAGGAGGTAGCTTCCTAAACTTTACACCCAAAGCACAAGCAACAAAATAAAAATATATAAATGTGAACTCCTCAAAATCAAATGCTTCTGCACCTCAAAAGACTTTTACAAAAAGGTGAAGAGGCAGCCAACTCAATGGGAGAAAATATTTGGAAATCACATATCAGACAAAGGTTTGATTTCCTGTATATACAAAGAAATCATACAACTCAACAACACAAGAACAAACAACCCAATTATAAAATGGACTAAAGATATGAATAAGAATTTTTCTGAAAAGCAAAGACAGATGGCTCAAAAGCACATGAAGAGATGCTCATTTTCAGTGGCTATAAGGGAAATGCAGATTAAGACTACAATTAGATACCACCTCACACCTATAAGAATGGCTGCTATTAAACAAACAGGAAACTACAAACGTTGGAAAGATTGTAGAGAAACTGGGACACTTATGCACTGCTGGTGGGAATGTATAATGGTGCAGCCACTATGGAAGACAGTTTGGCAGTTCCTTATGAAACTAACTATTGAGTTGCCCTATGATCCAGCAATATCACTACTTGGTACATACCCAGAAGAGCTGAAAGTAATGATACTGACATTTGCACTCCGATGTTCATAGCAGCATTATTCACAATTGCCAAAAGACAGAAACAAACCAAATGCCCATCAACTGACGAGTGGATCAACAAAATGTGGTATATACATATGATGGGATATTATGCAGCAGTAAGACAAAATGACATCCTGAAGTACATGACAATATGGATGAGCCTTGAGGACATACTGCTGAGTGAAATTAGCCAGACACAAAAGGGTAGTTATTGTGTGATTCCACATTTATGACCAGCATAAAGGTATAATCAGAGGCTTATAATACAGAATATAGGGGACTTAGAGATACATAGAAGCTAGAAATGAGTGAATCATTAGCTAATAAGGTTGAACTCTAATGTAAGGGAATAGATAGGAGTGAAGATGGTTCTCCAGTGGGTCTATAAGTAATATTACCATATTGGAGATGAACAAGATTGAAAGGGGTTGTATAGACCTACATGTCCCACTGATTAACACTAGAAATATGAATTAATTCTCACAAGAATTACTTCAAAGATATGATTCTTGTACAAAGAGTGTCTAAGTCCAGGGTAAAGGGGGAAAACTGTTATTGCATGCTATGAGCTGTGTTCAAAAGGATACCATCAGCACTACCACAGCTACAGCAGAGGTAAATAATGGGGGGAGGAACAAGAGTTAAGAGGAGGTTTAGATTTCCTATTTGGCAAGGGTGTGTTTATTGGTTTTCTTTCTCTTGGGAACAATGAAATTATCTAAAATTGAGAATGGTGATGGACTGTGGACTTTAGGCCTTCTACACGATGCCCAATGAATGCAGGTAGCTGAAGGATGCACTGACAGAGAGGTGGATTGATGGACAACGGTGTATACATAGGAACAAAGGTTGTGCTGCTACTAGAAAGGAACCAAGTGCTGAGACATGCAAAGATGTGAATGAAGTTGTGGTACATTTGATGAGACAAAATAAGCCAGAAACAAAACAACAAGAATGTTACGGTCACCTTTAGAAAATACTTATAAGAAAACAGGGGCCTAGATTATAAACTTTTAGAACAGACACATTAAGTCTGGAGTGGTGTTCTAGTTTGCTAGCTGCTGGAATACAATATACCAGAAACAGAATGGCTTTTAAAAAGGGGAATTTAATAAATTGCTAGTTTACAGTTCTGAGGCCAAGAAAATGTCCCAATCAAAACAAGTCTATAGAAATGTCCAACCAAAGGAATCCATCCAGGGAAAGATACCTTGATTCAGGAAGGCCGATGGAGTTCAGGGTTTATCTCTCAAGTGAGAAGGCACATGGTGAACACAGTCAGGGCTTCTCTCTCAGCTGGAAGGGCACATGGTGAACACGGTGTCATATGCTAACTTTCTCTCCTGGCTTCCGGTTTCATGAAGCTCCCTGGGAGGCGTTTTTCTTCTTCATTTCCAAAGGTCGCTGGCTCATGGACTCTCTGCTTCGTGGTGCTGCAGCATTCTTTGCTCTCTCTGAATCTCCCTGAAACTCCCTCATTCTCCAAATGTTTCCTCTTTTATAGGACTCTAGAAACTTCTCAAGATCCACCCAAATGGGTGGAGACATGTTGTCACCTAATACAGCTTAACAACCACTCTTGATTAAATCACATCTCCAGGGAGATGATCTGATTACAGTTTCAAGCATACAGTATTGAATAGGGATGATTCTGCCTTTATGAAATGGGATTTAGATTGAAACATGGCTTTTCTAGGGGACATACATCCTTTTAAGCCAGCACAAGTGGTGATTATTATTTCTGGATTTGAGAGGCTGTTTTATATATATAACCTGATATTTAGAGATAAGAATGAAGCTGAACAGGTTGGGGTTAACGTAATTCAGAACATAGGGTTAAGGAAAACAGTCTGTATATTTTAGAGCCACACATGCTCTTTGAGACAATGGAAGAAAGGTTTATCTGGTCTGGAACTGAAATTTTCTGTAGTGCATAATCTAATTCAACCTATCTGTATAGTTTATTTGAACAATTGAAACACAGGGAGCACAGAATAAGAAAGAGGTCTTTTAATCATGTATAGATTATTGTAATGCCTGGATACATCCTAGGGTATATTAAGTAGATAATCAAAAAGTATTGGCAAATCCCCTGAGGGATGGAAGAAAGAATATGGAACTTTTAAGCCTTACCATCAGGAAATCACCTGATACTGTGTCAAACTTTAGGGATACCCAAATCAATACGTCATGCCTTCGATAATGAGGCTTACTCTTGTGAAGCTTATGTAGGTAGAGGAGAAGCTTAAATTACCTATAGGAATGCTTAAGAGTTACTTCTGGAGGACCGCTTTTGTTCCTCAGATGTGGCCTTACTCTCTGTAAGCCCAACTCTGCAAGTGAAATCACTGCCTTCCCACCTTACATGGACATGGCATCCAGGGGTAAAAGTCTCCCTGGCTATATGGGAGATGACTCCCAGGGATGAATCCAGACCTGGCACTGTGGGATCAACAATTCCATCCTGACCAAAAGGGAAAAATAGTGTAACTGATAAAGTATCAGTGGCAGAGAGAGTTCAAATAGAGTCCAGAGGCTACTCTGAAGGTTGCTCTTATGTAAGCTTCAGATAGACCTTGCTACCTATCATAACCTGCCAATTCCAAACCAGGACCATTCCAGCCAATCCTAAAGAACACTTATGGAAATTTATAAGATTCCACAATTTTTCCATGCACTAGAGTAACTTTCCAGAAAGTTACAACCTCCAGATGGGTCCCTAGTCCAGATAAGTCCTGAAACCTAGCCCAGTCTCTCCAGAACATCAAATAGTTCCATCTCCCTACTCCATATTAGTGATAGACCCTTCCAATATCAAAAATCTAGAATGGTCATAGCCTAAACACCACTAAAGAGAGGGATGGAAAGATCAAATGTGATGGTGGAGTTATACAAAGAAGATAGGATTTAATAAATTAAATAAATGAATATGAATGCTGAATCATTAAATTAATATCTCTTTCAGTCTCCAGTATTTTAGAGCAGCTAGAAGTAACAACCTAAAATTGTGGAATTGTAACTAATGTCAAATTCTGAAATATATTCCACAACTAATTGTGATGCTGTACTTTGAAATTTATTGCTTTTTTGTATATATGTTATTTTAAAAAAGAAAAAACAGAAGGAAAAAAGTCAATTGTGATGATAAAAAACATTTAAGCCCTCTTAAATGCTGGAGCAGCTAGAAGGAAAAATCTGAGAGGATCATGCGGTAGTCCATGACAGACTCTTGGATCTGTCCTGTAACTACTTGTTGAAGAGTGCTTTGAAAACTATTACTTTTTTATTTCTTTGCTTTGTACATATGTTATACTATACATTAAAAAAGTTAAAAATAAAAAAGCTAAAAAAATAATAAAGAAAATATTTAGGTAAGTGTTTTACTTAGTGGTGACATTATAGAACATTTTCCTTTCAAATTAGGAATGACACAAGAATGCTTGACATTGCCACTTTTGCTCACATTGTATTCGAGGTACTGATTATTAAAAAAGAGAACAAGAGAAAATTAATAATTATTACATTTGGAAGGGTGAAAAATAGGTCATTATTCTCAGATTATGCAACTATCTACCTAAAACACACCAAATAACCCACAGATAAATTGTTATTAATATTAATAATATTAATACTTTTATTAATATTGAGTATCACAAAGTTGCTGGAAATCAAAATACAAAAACAGTTCTATTTTTATATATACCAACATAAACAAAAAATGTAGTTTTTAAAATGATACTATCTCTATGGCAATGAAAAAAATCATAATTATCTAGAAATAAATCTAACAAAAAATTGATAAGCATTGTGAAGAAAATTACTGATATTAGGAAAGACAGTAATAAAAACCCATAAATCCATGAACATACCTGCACATATACACACACAGAATTCTTAACTTAGAATCAGAGACACTGGGCAATGGAAAAAATATGGACTCTTCAATACATGGTACTAGAACAATCGGTTATCTTATAAAAAAACTAAGGTGGATTTCTATCTCGCCACAAACCAAAACTGAATTCTAGGTAGTTTAAAGACTTAAAATATGAGCAAAAATCTATAAAATGATTATAATGCCATGTAGGAAAACATATTAATGATTTTGAGGTAAGTCAAAAATGCATACATAAAGGAAAATAAAAAGGTGGCTACAGTAAAATAAAGACATTCTGTTTATCAAATTATACTATCAATGAATTTAAAAGGCAAGACATAAACTGGGAGAAAACTGTAGCAACACAAAAAACGCTGAAAGGCCCATTACATAAAATACATAAAAACCCTATAAATCAATAAGGAAAAGAGAAATAATAAATTAAGAAAAAAAATTGGTAAAAGGCCTGAAAAGACTTTTTACAGAGACAAAAGCACAAAATTCCCCTAAAACATATGAAAAATTTTCAGTCTCATTAATAATCTGGGAAATGAAAAATTTTTTAAATCCTAATCAAATACTCTTTCACACCCACAAAAGTAAAATTCAATATGCCAGGTAATACCAAGTGTTGGCAAAGACATGTTCTAAGGAAAATTCTCATCTACTTCTAGTTGAAGAGTAAATTGGAACACCCCGTTGGAAAGGTTTGGCATTACCTAGTAATGTGGATTATGTGCAAAACTGACCATCCAGCAGTTCCATTCTAGGATAAACTAGCAAAGCACAGATAAACTCTGGCATATGTACATTAGAAGCTATTGCAAGAATTAAGCTGCAGAGCACAGTGGTTAAGATTATGTTATGTAGTCATGGTATGAGTTTTCAAATCTCATCTTCACTATTTTATAATTGTGCCTTAGTAAACTCATTAGCTTCCTTATGCCCCAATCTCTGAATCTATAAATTGATATTAAGAATAATAGTACCTACTTCATAGGCACGTGATCATATTTAAATGAGTGAATACAGCATATGCAAAGTGTTTGGAACAGTGCCTGGCATATAAATATTATTATACAGTTATTAAGTGCTGTATTATTACTATTATTATTCACAGAATCATTGTTAATCATGACCAAAATAAACCTGGAAATACCACAAATATTTATCATTACTAGAATGTGTAAATTACTTATGGTGTATATGTGTGTTCATGCAAAAATGTATGGATCTACATGGATATCTACATGATATCACATATATACACAAGCAAACTTGTAAAGTAACTCCATACAATAGTAAAAACAGGAATAAAAAAATAAGCATGTCAGAAGAATATATCCAGTATGACATCATTTACATTATTTTTTAAAAAAATAAAATTAGAGAGGGAATGAATAACACAAATTTAAATTTTCAAAATAGTAGTGCCCCCTTGGGAGGAAAGTGGACGGGTGGAATCTAGAAGTCACTGAAAGGGGTTCTACACTGCTAATAAGCTATTTTCTTGCTGGGGTGATGGGTGTGCTGGTTTGAAAGGATTTATGTACCCTAGAAAAGCCAAGTTTTAATCCTAATCAATCTTGTGGGAGCAGCAGTTTCTTCTAATCTCTATTCAGTACTATAGGTTGGAAACGTGATTAGGTTATCTCCACAGAGATATGACTCACCCAATTGTGGGTCTTAACTTTTGAATAGAGGGAGATGTGACTCCACCCATTCCAAGTGGGTCTTGATTACTTTACTGGAATCCTTTAAAAGAGGAAGCATTTGGGAGAAAGCTGGAGCATTACAAGAACGACATAGTCACAAGCAGCAGAGAGTCCACCAGCTAGTGACCTTTGGAGATGAAGAAGGTGAATGCCCCTGGGGGAGCTTTCTGAAGCAAGAGGCCTAGAAAGGAAGCTAGCAGATGTCACCATGTTTACCACGTGCCTTTCCAGTTGAGAGAGAAACCCTGAACTTCATCAGCCTTTCTTGAGTGAAGGTGACCTCTTGTGAGTGCCTTAATTTGGACATTGCTTAATTAGGACATTTTCTTGACTTTAGAACTGTAAACTAGCAACTTATTTATTCCCCTTTTTAAAAGCCATTCCATTTCTGTTATGTTGCATTCCATCAGCTAGCAAACTAGAAATGTTGCTCTTAAGAAAAAATGTAAATATACCTCTACATTTACCTCTTACAAAATTTTACAAAGGACTTCTTTGTCTGAAATGCTCTATAAACTTGTTGTATAAATTTGGCTTCTTTGCTTTTACTTTTAAAGTTAATTGCTAAATTTATCAGTTACCTCATTAACAAGAAAACTATTTCCTCTCTCAAATTTCTCCTCCTTTAGAAATTTTCCTATCAAATATAGGATTTTTCCATACTTAAGGAGCTAAGAGATGAGAATATAAGGTGCTACGTGTCTCCCATTGTCATTGTTTTTCAAGATTGTAAGACAATGTAGAGATTGATCCTAAAACATCAAACTGTAGATGTGAATGCATTCTGACCCAGAGAGATAATTGACATGATACCTATCTCTTCTGGTCAGCAGCAGTTCCTGAAATGAGTCTGGAGAGGCGGGAGAAGTAAAGAAAGGAAGGAGTTATGGGCAATTGAAAAACATTTATCCCTTAAATAACAAATTGAAAATAGTGACACCAAACCAGCCTCATAGGGATCTTATCTACACTGAGTAATAATAACCACTTATTATGTGTAATCTGTAACAAAATAGAAATGTTGGTAACATTGCGGCTGAAGTTTTAATTTTGTATTTATTTCCTCCATGCAGAGTAATGCATATTCAGGTAAGCCACCTGCCTAGGGATGCTTATGATATGTTTACGATACACAGAGTGAGCCACTGGATTGGAAGTTTCTAACAGACACATTCAAATAGAAATGAGAGGGAAAAAAAGAAGTATGGCATTTTTTAAATACTTATTAAATGTAACTTAAAAATGTATTCTAAGATCTGAAAGGTTTTACTCAAAATTCTATGACAAAAAAAATGATAAGCATGTCTTGCACAGCAATAAGGCACTGATTTATGTATAGACTAGGGGAGGCAACAATTTTTTTAGTTAGACTATTCTTCCATGCATTAGAGAATGGCTTTTCCTTTTTACTGTTTAGTTCAATAAATCTTCTTGTCTACTAACTTGCAAATTGCTAGCTCAAGCAACAGGCCATGATTTCCTCTTTGAAACAAAGTCTATGGAAGAGACACTTGGCATGAGCAAAATCCTATTATCAATTGAACAATTCTTCTGTTCTCTGCAGATCCAATGCAAGAAAATTTTACCATATTTGTTTACTACAATACAACAGAGAAAATTTCATTAATATTTAGAATAGTTACATATCCGTAAGGACCTAATGTCTTTTAAAATCATTGAAATGTTTTGTATAACCCAAATTGATCACTATTACAACTAGGACAGCTATAAGAAGGAAGGGTGAACAAATCAAATATTAAAGATAGAATGCTTAGATAAAATAACAATTATTTTTTTATAATGTATATTATATTTTAGTTTATGTAGTTAAAAAAGAATACAGTGAATATTGACTAGCAATAGTACATAAGTGATGAGGTGGAAGATTGTAACTAAAGTGTTCTAATGTCCTAAAGTTCTAAAGCCAAGGCTTTGGCAACTGAGAATTAGAGCAGCTATGCCCTAGAGGTCAATATGGGTATGGTGGGGTCAGAAATTCAGAATCAGAAAGGTAAAGAACAAGAAACAATGAGGCAGGCCTAGTTAAGCAGCCTAGCACTAAGGAAAAAACAAGAAGCCTTGAGGCCAAGTCTTCCTCCAACTGACTTGGTTGTAGAGATAAGGACTGTGGATGAAAAGCTGAGGCTGAAATATCTGCTCTGAACCCATACTCTTAAAGAACCACAGCTCCTATGGATTAGGTTTGCCAAATTTCCAGAGATGAAAATCAAGTATAACTTCACAAAGATTATCACACATTTAAGAAAGCAAATGATCTGAGCCAAATCCAGCCAAATCAAGAAACAACAGATTAATATTTACAAGACTTAAAGATTTTGGAATTGCCAGTCATAGTGATTAGAAGAACAATGTATGAAATGCTTAAAGAAACAAATAGCAATCATAAAATGAACACAGATCAAGAAACTATCAGAAATGAATAGACAAAATGGAACAAACAAATTCTATAAATGAATTGAAATAAATAATTCAATAACTGTTTAAAACAGTAGAAAAGAGAATTAGAGTCCTAGAATATATATACAAATAATTTATCCATAGTGAAACAAGAGAGAGATAAAGGCATGAACATGTGAAATAGAGGTTAGGAGACATGGAGGGTAGAATAAGAAGTCAAGTATTTATCTGATGTAATCACATAAAAAATAAGAATTAAGAAGAGATGGAGAAGAGATAATATTTAAAGAGCTAAAGCCTGAGAAATTGCTAGAATGGAAAAAATATATAAATCAATAAATCCAAGAAGCATAGTGTATCCTACACAAGAAAACCAAAACAAAAACACCTAGATACATCATGGCCTAACTGCAGAACAACAGAGACAAAATGAAGACAGGCCCATCAACACTTACAGAAACCAGAAGAGTAAACTGAAAGCTACAAAGTGTGAGAGAAAATATAAATCAATAAACCTAGAAAAATGTATCCAGTGAAATTATTATTCAAGAAATATATATTCAGAGAAATCACCATTCAACATTTATAAATAAACAAAATAATAGAAGACTAAGAGGCCTATTCTGGGGGAACTACTAAAAAAGTTACAGTAAGAAATTTTTTGAAAAATATTCCATAAAGAGGGTCAGAGTTGCTAAGTGGAAAAAATAAATACATATTTTTAATGGTAAAAATGTATACAAATCCAACCCAACTTTGTCTAAAGCAGAATTTCTCAAACTCATCACTATTGACATTTTGAACCAGATTATTTTTCATTGTGGGAGCTGTCCTGTGCATTGTAGGATGTTTAACAGCATCTCTGGTCACTATCCATTAGGTGCCAGTAGCACCTTCCAGCTGTGACAACAAAATGTTTCCAACATCATCAAATGTCTCGGAGGCAGCAAAATACCCTAGTTGAGAAACAATAATAATAGTGTCTAATTTAAAGACACAAATTAAGTTTTAGACAAATGATTACACTTAAGTCAAAAGAAGGAATATCAATACTAAAGTGTTGTAAAGTGCTTTTGCTTTCCAGGTGGGAGGTAGTATTGCTAAACATATTGTTCAATCTTAAGATTTTATTAAGTTAAATAAACATGGAATATCTCAAGGGCAATACTTAAAGACAGTGTGTTTACATTCCAAACAATTAGAGAGAAAAAAGTAGAATAAAAAGGTAAATAATGTTAACAAATCAACCACACTGAGGAAAGACCAATAAAGGAGAAAAAAGAAATTAAGAAAGTTGAAGAGATAGAAATAAAAATTGAGACAATAGAAACAAGTCCAAATGTACCAGTAATTATGATAAATGTAAATGGGCTAAACTTTCTATTTTAGAGATTGTCAAAAAAGTCATGGATTTTAGCTTATTTATTTCATTTCAATTCATTGTAGTTAGTTTTAATATTGATGTTCAAAACCATCCCATTTTCGTTAATGGGTGTGTCTTCAAGTTAAGTTCAGAATTCTTGATATGACCATAGATGTCTTTGATAGATTTTCCTGCTCTAGACTCATCTTCCATCTTTTCCCAGATGTTCCGGTTCCTTTTTTTGTGGGAACTGGAATTTAGAGACCATAATCTAAGCTTTATGGGTGTTCATTGCTAGAAGCTCATTGCTAGAATGTTTCCTAGATCTTGTCAATAAACAAAGCAAGGAAATGTTCATTTCTCTAAAAGAGAAAATACCTCATGAAACATGAGTTCATACCAATAGTTGCTATTCAAATTTATATTTTTGGTTCTCTCTTCTCATACTCTGAAAAAAACTGTCATTTCTAATAACACAGTCCTTAGTTTCTTTATTCTACTAATAAAAAGATAGCAGTATTATTATTATAACTGATAATACAATTACTGAAAAATGATTAAAAATTTATCCCAGGCAGTGCAACGGTGGCTCAGTGGCAAGATTCTCATCTGCCATGCTGGAGACCAGGTTCGATTGCTGGAACCTGCCCATGCCAAAAAAAATTATCCTTAGAGTATAATCTACCACAACTCTATGCTAAAGTTATTGGAAGTAAAATCACTTATAATAATTCCTCTCTATATTATTTATATGATATTATTGAGTCACGTTTAGGATCCTCAGTTTCATTTTGTTTTTTTTTTATCTTATATATTGCTTTGCATTTATTTGTATTAACTCTTTAATTATAAAATAACTTATTTACATGGTTTCAAAGTTAAAGCTATAAAACATAGTATAATCAGGACACTTTAGCTTCTGATTATGTGCCCTCCATCTATTGTTGACCTTTATAAAAAGCTGTTTTATTTATCCATTGTTATAATGCAAGTGTGTACAGATAGATAGATAGATAGATAGATAGATAGATAGATAGATAGATAGATAGATAGATAGATAGATAGATATAGATAGATAGATAGATTATAGACAGATAGATAGATAGATAAAAGCAATAATGTTCTATACACATTTTTTCACCTTCTTATTTCACTCCACAGCAGTATGCAGATATAGAGAATTCCCACATTCTTTTACAACTGTATAGGATTCTGTTGTGTGAATACAATAATTTTATACCAACCTCTGCATCTAAACATCCAAGAGAACTGGATAAATAGTCTTGCAATGAATAGTCTTATCCAAACATTTCTTTGTAATTTTGCTAGAGTACCTCTGGGATAGATTCTTATCAAAGTAGTTGCTGGATGAAAAATAAATAAAGGCATGCATAATTTCCCCGGAAAATGGCAAATCTTCTTTTCATAGGAATTGTACTATTTTGTATTCCCACTAGCAACATATGAGAGCAGCTGCTTCCCCAAGACTTGCTGAAAAAAAGAAGTCAAATTGGAAATTTTTTCCATTTAATAAAAGTGGCACCTCATCTTAGTTTCAATTTGCATTTTGCTTATTGAGAACAAAGTTGAGAATAATGACAGGTTGAATGGTCATTTACGTCTCTTTTTCTATGAGCTGACAATTTTTCTGTGAAGCTGTGATATTCTCCTCTATTTTTAGCATAGAAATATTCAGTATTAGATGGATTTTAATCATTGCCAGTTGTATTAGTTACAGTTCTCTAGAGAAACAGAATCAACAGGGAACACTCACAAATACAAAATTTATAAAAGTGTCTCTCATGACCACAGGAATGCAGAGTCCAAAATCCACAGGGCAGGCTGTGAAGCCAACAATTTTGTTGGAGGGTCTGGATGAACTCCACAAGAGAGGCTCATCAACCAAAGCAGGAAGAAGAGCCTGTCTTTTCTGAATCCTCCTTAAAAGGCTTCCAGTGATTAGATTGTGCATCACTCATTGCAGAAGATATTCCCCTTGGCTGATTACAAATGGAATCAGCTGTGGATGCAGCTGACGTAATCATGATTTAATTCTATGAAATGTTCTCATCGCAACAGACAGGCCAGCACTTGTCCAACTAGACAAACAGGTACCACCACTTGGCCAAGTTGACACATGAATCTGACCACGAAAGTCCACCCTTTGTCAACTTGGCAGCTATACATATCACCTTAAACCATACCTGATTTCTAAACAAAAAAACATTAAAACACACATTTTCCTTTCACCTAACAATACTCAACTATCCTGCTTATAGCTGGAAACACATTAACTCTCTCCAAAATAGGGTGCAAGTCCTTGGGTCATATTCATCCTTAAACTCGATATCTTACAACTTAAATAGTATAACAAGGAACAAAACAGCACTGCAGTCCTTGTTTCTATAACTGATCACATGGTTGTAGTTCATATTTATCACTACCTTCTTCCACTACCCATTCCATGTTCCCTTTCCCCTCAGCAAGCACTTCAGCTGGCCGTGGTTCTTTGCCTGGTGGGGTGAACCAAACCTTCATTCCTGAAGTTTCAGAGCCATTGGTAGTCCTGCCTGGATTGAGTTGTCGCAGTTTTCCATTGATTTTAATCACAGGGCATGGTAGTACTAAAAACTACCCTGGGGATCTCATGTATTCCAAGAAAACTCTTCTTTACCTCCATTGTGTAGTTGCAGTCTTATTTTCCCCTAATAGTCAGTGTCAATCACTCCAGATAATCATGCAATCCCCTTCTTGGCTTGTTGATCCAGGGGCATGAGTAGCACCAAGTGACCAGGTGGCAGTCTTAGATTTCCATTCAATGGGATCATTGTTGCTCTCCTGGTGGAAGCACTTCCCATTTTGGAACTAAAACCTGTAGACCAGCAGAGCTCAGGGTCACAGGGACAGGAAGCAAAATTTTTCTAGTGGATGACTAGGGGTAATAGTGAGTGGTACCACTCCCATTTCCACCCCTTGATTCCTGGATCCATGGATCCTGGCTATGGGAGAAATAGCACCATACAATGGATGTTGATTCAGAGCATACACAGCTTCCTGGAGAACATTACCCCAGTCTTTCAAGGTATTGCCACCTAGTTGGCACCATAATTGAGTTTTCAAAAGGCCATTCCACCGTTCTATCAATCCAGCTGCTTCTGGATGATGGGGAACATGGTAAGACCAGAGAATTCCATGAGCAAGTGCCCATTCCCACACTTCATTTGTTGTGAAGTGTGTTCCTTGATCAGAAGCAATGCTATATGGAATACCATGACAATGGATAAGGCATTCTGTAAGCCCACAGATGGTAGGTTTGGTAGAAGCATTACGTGCAGGGAAAGCGAACCCATATCCAGACTATGTGTCTATTCCAGTTAGAACAAATCACTGCCCCTTCCATGAAGGGAGTGGTCCAGTGTAATCAACCTGCCACCATGTAGCTGGCTGGTCACCTCGGGAAATGGTGCCATATCGGGGGCTGTGTGTGGGTCTCTGCTGCTGGCAGATTGGGCACTCAGCAGCGGCTGTAGCCAAGTCAGAACACTTAACTATGGGCCACCAAGTAAGTGGAAGTCCACGCTTCTTAGCCCATGCATAAACTCTGTCCCTACAACCATGACCACTTTGTTCATGAGCCCACTGGACAATGACAAGAGTTTCTGGGGAAAGAGGTTGACTAGTATCCACAGAACAGGTCTTCTTATCCACTTGATTATTAAAACCTTCCTCTGCTGAAGTCACCCTCTGGTGCACATTCACATGGGACACTAATATGTTCATGTTTTTAGCCCACTCAGAAACGTCTATCCATATACTTCTTCCCAAGACCTCTTCGTCACCAATTTTCCAATTACGGTCTTTCCAAGTCCCTGACCATCCAGACAAACCATTAGCAACAGCCCACGAGTCAGTATACAAATGCACCTCTGGCCAGTTTTTATTCCAAGCAAAATGAACAACCAGGTGCACTGCTTGAAGTTCTGCCCACTGGGAGGATTTCCCCTCACCACTGTCCTTCAAGGACACCCCATAAAGGGGTTGTAGTGCTGCAGCTGTCCACTTTCAGGTGGTACCTGCATATCATGCTGAACCATCTGTAAACCAGGCCCAATTTTTCTCTTCCTCAGTCAGTTCACTGTAAGGAACTCCCCAAGAGGCCATTGATCTGTTCTGGGAAAGAGAAGGTGATGTGGCAGGAATGGAGACCATGGGCATTTGGACTACTTCTTCATGTAACTTGCTTGTGTCTTCAGGACCTGCTCTGGCCCTATCTTGTATATACCATTTCCATTTTACAATAGAGTGCTGCTGTGCACGCCCTACTTTATGGCTTGGTGGGTCAGACAACACCCAGCTTATGATAGGCAACTCAGGTCTTGTGGTAACTTTGTGGCCCATGGTTAAGTGTCCAGTCTCTACTAAGGCCCAGTAGCAGGCCAGAAGCTGTTTCTCAAAAGGAGAGTAGTTATCTGCAGCAGATGGTAAGGCTTTGCTCCAAAATCCTAAGGGTCTGTGTTCTAGTTTGCTAGCTGCCAGAATGTAATATACCAGAAATGAATGGCTTTTAAAAAGGAAAATTTAATAAGTTGCTAGCATACAGTTCTAAGGCTGAGAAAATGTCCCAATTAAACAAGTCTATAGAAATGTCCAATCAAAGGCATCCAGAGAAAGATACCTTGGTTCAAGAAGGCCGATGAAGTTCAGGGTTTCTCTCTCATGTGAGAAGGCACATGGTGAACACAGTCAGGGCTTCTCTCTCAGCTGGAAGGGCACATGGAAAACATGATGTCATCTGCTAGCTTTCTCTCCAGGCTTCCTGTTTCATGAAGCTCCCCAGGAGGTGTTTTCCTTCTTTATCTCCAAAGTTTGCTTGCTAGTGAACTCCCTGCTTTGTGGTGCTGCAGCATTCTTTGCTCCCTCTGAATCTCCTTCATTTTCCAAAATATTTCCTCATTTATAGGACTCTAGAAACTTATCAAGATCCACCCAAATGGGTGGAGACATGTCGTCACCTAATCCAGTTTAACAACTGCTTTTGATTAAGTTACTCTCCAGGGAGATGATCTGATTAGTTTCAAACTTACAGTATTGAATAGGGATTATTTTGCCTTTATGAAATGGGATCTAGATTAAAACATGGCTTTTCTAGGGGACATACATCCTTTCAAACCAGCACAGTCTGCGTTGTGATTCTCCTATAGGGGCCTGCCAAAGGCTCCAGAGAGCATCTCTATTTGCCACTGACACTGCCAGCACCAT
Organism: Tamandua tetradactyla; assembly: GCF_023851605.1. NCBI lineage: Eukaryota > Metazoa > Chordata > Mammalia > Pilosa > Myrmecophagidae > Tamandua > Tamandua tetradactyla. The sequence continues at coordinate 126,881,637 of NC_135327.1, read as the reverse complement.
TGGATCTGCTGGATCATATGGCCCAAGTGGCAGAGCAGCTTGTACAACAGCCTGGACTTGTCGCAGAGCCTCCTGTTGTTCAGGTCCCCATTCAAAGTTAGCAGCTTTTCTGGTCGCTCGAGAAATGGGCCAGAGTAGCACACACAAATGAGAAATATGTTGTTGCCAAAATCCAAAGAGACCAACTAGGCATTATGCCTCTTTTCTAGTCATAGGAGAGGCCAGGTGCAGCAACTTATCCTTCTCCTTAGAAGGAATATCTCGACATGCCCCAAACCACTGACACCTAGAAATTTCACTGAGTTGGAAGTCCCCTGTATTTTTGTTGGATTTATCTCCCATCCTCCGACATGCAAATACCTTCCCAGTAAGTCTGGAGTAGCTGCTAATTCTTGCTTATTAAGTCCAATCATCATGATATCATCAATATAATGGACCAGTGTGATGTCTTGTGGGAGGGCAAAACGATCAAGGTCCTTGAGGACAACATTATGACATAGGGCTGGAGAGTTGATATACCCCTGAGGTAGGACAGTGAAAGTATATTTCTGACCTTGCCAGCTAAAAGCAAACTGTTTCTGGTGGTCCTTATTAACAGTTATTGAGAAAAAAGCATTTTCCAGATCAATAGCTGAATACCAGGTACCAGAGGATGTATTGATTTGCTCAAGCAATGATACCACATTTGGAACAGCAGATGCAATTGAAATTACCACCTGGTTGAGTTTGCGATAATCCTCTGTCATCCTCCAAGAGCCATCTGTTTTCTGCACAGGCCAAATAAGAGAGTTGATTTACTAGCCAATGCCACAAATCTCTGTGAATCATATAATTTTGACTCCTGCTTTGAGTTTGCTGTCTATTATAATAGCCATGTCTACCCTGTCTTTGGTGATTAAGTGCTGCCACCTGGCTTCTGCCAATATGGGATCCGGTCATCCCCATTGTGTTTAAGGACTCCAACTCAGTGATAGCAGTTCCCACAGTACTATCTTACCTACAGAGAAGTGCAATGACAGAGCTCTTCAGGGATGATGGTGCTAGTTTCACAAATTTATTTCTCACCGTTCTGGTAAAAGGTGCATCATCTGAACATTCCTGGGGTGTAAGAGCAGGCTTTGTATGATAAATCCACTAACATTCCAATCTCTCTAAGCCTCTGGATCCCCTCATCTACATCATATCATGGCAGTTCTGGCATTTCAACCTCAGGTAATATCGGCCACCTTTTGATCCATGTTTCAACCAACCATCCAAACAAACTGTTAATACCTTTTACAACCCCTCCAGCTATAACATTGAATGTAGAATCTCTGCTTAGTGGGCCCATATCAATAAATTCAGCCTTATCCAGACTTATATTCCTCCCATCATTATTCCACACCCTTAAAATCCATTGCCACACATTTTCCCCTGGTTTCTGTCTACATAAATTGGAAAACTCATATAATGTACCTCCTCATGTGTGATACTTCATACCTACCTTTAGGGGCCTATTGGAACTTTAGTATAGTTATAGGTCTAGAAGATATGAGGGGTGGTAGGGGTGGGTCATGAAAAGAATTAGAAATATCTTTCAAGCCATTTGCTTCAGAGCATTCATTGGCAGTTTCATCTGGTGAAACAGGATTAATCACTCTAAGGCTAATCCCTTCAGGAGAAGGTTGGGTGGCCAATTCCTCAAGGCAGTCTGAAGGTAGGGTGGCTGTGTCCTCAGAGCAGACTATTACAGGGTTATATAGAGAAGACTCAGCATGACCTAGGGTTTCAACCTCACCCTGACATCATTATCAATCCATATGTCACCATCCCATTTTTCCGGGTTCCACTCCTTTCCAATCAATGCCCTCACTTTAACATCAGACACCATGCAACATTTAGATTTCAGGTTACGTTGCAAAGTTGCTACTCTAACAATAAGATTCTGAGTCTGATTTTCAGAGATCTCAACTCTACAGCTACAGGAAATAAAATTTTCCTTCAGGATACTCACAGAAACATCTACATCTGTCAGATGACACTTAAGCTTCTCGTTTGAAGCCTTAAGCCCATCCCTTTCACTCCTTAATGTGTCCAGTGTATCTAACAACAGCCAGTCAACATTTCTATACCTCTTATTTCCATAAAACTCCGTAAAGGTGTCAAAAGCATTATCCCCCAGAGCTTGGCTTTGTACAAGTGAAGCATTAGGAGAACCAAATGGTGATATTTTGACTATCTCTTTAGCCAACTCACTCCATGGATTGGGAGTGTCATTCTGATTATGGGAATCAGAGTCTGTAGTGCCTTTGAGTCCAGTCAGAGTAGAAAACCATTCATAAAAATCCACTTTTAAGAGTCTGTTTCTTAAGAACCATTCCTGGTACCAAATTGTATTAGTTAGGGTTCTCTAGAGAAACAGAATCAACAGGGAACATTCACAAATATAAGATTTATAAAAGTGTCTCACATGACCGTGGGGATCCAGAGTTCAAAATCTGTAGGACAGGCTGTGAAGCCAACAATTCCGTTGGAGGGTCTGGATGAACTCCACAGGAGAGGCTCACCAACTGAAGCAGGAAGAAGAGCCTGTCATTCTGAATCCTCCTTAAAAAGCTTCCAGTTTTAGATTGAGCATCACTCATTGCAGAAGATACTCTCCTTGGCTGATTACAAATGGAATCAGCTGTGGATGCAGCTGATATGCTCATGATTTAATTCTATTAATCATGAAATCAATGAAATGTTCTCATTGCAACAGACAGGCCAGCACTTGCCCAACCGCACAAACAGGTACCACCACTTGGCCAAGTTGACACATGAACCTGACTATGACACCTACACATGCATGACCTGGTTGTTAGTCTTAGCAGCATGACTAAACAATTGCAATCCCTCTACTACTTAGTCAATAATCAACTTTGGGATTATTTGAGGGAGGAATAAGCATCCAATAAATTGTCTGAAAAACTTCTGTTGATACCTTCTACAAAGAACCAAACAATGTCAAAACACAGTGAATGGGTATTTCAGGTTTGGAAGACTATTTCAGAATCTATAATAGAGCCCCTACCAAAAGAAATGCTATAGCCTTAAAATTATTAATTGTACATGGAAGAATGCTATATGAAAAAAGAAAAGATCAACAACCCAACATCTAAAACAGAGTGAAAATCAAAGACATTTGAAAACAGCTCAATATGGAGTTTTGTAGGGAGTGATCCATTGACCCCTAGGGAGCCCCAAGATGGTTTAAGGGGTCTGTATTGTCAAAACTATTTTCATCATAATATTTTATGCATTATTTGCCTTCCTTCACTTGTGCATATTGTACTTATGGTTCAAAAGCAATGATAGGTAGAATTACTGACACTTTAGCATGAATCCAAGGAGTAGTACCAAACAAAAATAAATAATCATTGTATTTCATCACCATGCACTCATGGTACAAACAAAAAGAAGGAAAAAATCCATATTCACTTAAAAATAAGCAGAAGAAATTAATAATTTTATTAAACCTCAGCTTCTGAGTACACATATTTTAAATATTCTCTGTGACAAAGAAGTTAAACATAAATAACTTTGCTGCATAATGAAGTATGTTGGTTGTTTTGAGGAGAAGCACTCACGCAATTGTTTGAGTTATGAATATAACCAGCCACTTTTTCACAAAATACTATTTTACTTGAAGGAACAACAAACAAATGATATTTAGTCAGAATTGAGCATTTGGTAGAGAATTTCTAAAAAACTGAACAAAGTGAGCCTCCCAAATCAAGGAAAAAAGTGATTAGATTTGCTGCCAATTGTAAAATCCAAGCTTTCAAGTGAAAATTAGAATTTTGGAAATGCCAACATGCAACTTCCCAATGCCTAAAGAGTTTTAAGGTTGAGTTTGGTGATGATTTTAATAAGTGTGATTTTTAGGTACTGTATAATAAAATATGTCAATATTTGGAAGATCTGTTTAACTCAACAAATCAGTTTGTTCCAAATGATGTTACAAAATCACTCATGGGTAAAAGGTGATGCATAATGCATTATAAACCAATAAACATAACACAATAGTACAAGGTCATTGATATGGTTTCAGACTCCACATTGCAACTTTTGCAACTAACCATAAGAAACTACACCTACTAAATTTTAGTGTGTATTAGAGAGCATCAACAATTATCTAAATGTCTATTAAAACACTCCCCATTTTCTAGAGAGGCATTTGTATGTATGTTCGAAGCCAGATTTTTAAATATGCTTTAACTAAAACAATATATAGCAAAAGATTGATGCAGAGTAGATATAAGATTCCAGCTGTCTTCTATTAATCCAGAAATTAAAGGAATTTACACAAATATCAAACAATGTAACTGTGTCTCAGTTTTGCAATGCTGCTATAATGCATACCACAAACTGATTTGGCGTAAACAAGAGGAATTTATTGACTCATGGTTTTGAAGCTAGAAGAAGCCCCCAAATTAAGGCATCAGCAAAGCAATGATTTTTCTACAGTCTACAATATTCTGGTGCAGCTGCAGGAGATCCTTGGGATTCCTCTGCTTACCTATCACATGGTGATGTCCTCTTCTTTCTCTTCCAGGTTCTCACTTACTTCTGCCTGCTGGCTTCTCGCAGTGACTTTCTCTCACCTTGGTTGCCAGTTTTGTTTTCTTTATAAGACATGCACAAACCAGTTGAGACAGACCTTAATTTAAAATAACGTCTTCATAGTATCCTATTGAAGGCTCTTATTAACATTAAGATCATGTCTAAATCAGGATATATAATTCAATCTACCACTCACTCATAATATTTTTAATTTTAGAAAATATAGCTATTTTTCGTAAAACATGTATTTATTTTTATTAAATAATAGTTTACAGAATTGTCATGCTTAACTGAATTAATATAGAAATATTTTAATATTTCTAACTTTTGATTTAAATAAAGTAAATACGGACAAATATACACATATAAATAGAATAAAATTTTAGGAGCACAAAGAAGCCCTGAGACTGAAAATAGAATTATTGTAGTAAAAAATTTATTACACTTATAATTTCTTTTTTTAGCATGCGTAAGAGTATAGCTAATAAAAAAAAATCAATATCAATAAAATCCCAAACACTTCTTTCGTTAAGTATGAAATATTAGAAAAAAAATCAGAGTTTTCTTTGGGTACTCTCTTTAGGAAAAAGCAACATTTCATGATACTAAATGTGATTATTAAAGGCCTGGGACTTCTTAATAGTGATATAGTTTGACTCTTCAATCAGTGAGAGACAGGGAAAGGGAGAATGGGAAATGGAACAACGCAGAACTTAAAAAGAAATGCAGAATTTAAAAAGAAAAAAGCTGTATAAAAAAGTTCTGATCAGGGTGCATGGGTGGTTCAGTGGTAGAATGCTCGCCGTCCATGCAGGAGACCCGGGTTCAAGTTCCGGACCATCCACACACCCCAAAATAATAAAAACTTGTGATCAGATTCTTTGCATTTCTCGTACCCTCTAAAAAATACATAGTAATAATTTTTCAAATCCCTATGAAATCTCCCATCTAATAACCCCACACACAGAACTACTTTTATATCTTCTCCCCACACTCCCTTCTAAACTTATTCTCAGCCTTAACCCATCCTTTGACCTTATGCTGCTTCTCATTCTCTATTGTTTCTGCATCACTAACCCCCCCCCCCCAAACGTTGTTTGGCAAGGTGGACACATCCTCAGGAAAAGGAGGAGGAAAAGAAAATCAATCTACAGAGCCAGAACCAACTTTCAAAGGTGAAGGTGAGGATGAAAAAGAGACTGTGAAAACATTAATGATCTTGGTCACGTTACATAGACTTATGGTTTATTTTCTCTGGTCAAATATCACTATTTAACATAATCATTATTTTGGAAATGTTGTTTTTTGTTATAAAATTTTTAAACAACGATGCACAGAGCCCAAAGCCTTAATCATAGGGGACAATGCAATCTTATAAATATTGGCAATGTAAAATTAATGGTACAGCTGACAAAAGGCCATGTGAAAGAGAACAAAAATGAAGGCAAGTGTAGACACACAAATAATGGTACTCAAGGAACACTATTTAAAGCAGTCGTTCTCAAAATATGTGCCCTGAACCAGCACTCTTAGCATCGGCTTGTTAGGATCTTTAGAAATGCATGGAAATACAAATTCTCAGGCTTTACTCAAGACCAACTGAATCACACTCAATGGGAGGGAAAGGAGAAGCAGCAATCTCTGTTTTAACAATTATTCCAGGGGATTTTGAGGCATGCTAAAGTTTGATAACCACTGATTTTAAGTTGTCAGATCAAGAAATAGAGGTGGATTGTTTCTTTTATCTCTAGGTCAGGGTCCCTTGTCTATCTGGTTGGTGATCATTCTGCTCACATTGGTAGCTGAAGTCAGTGGCTAGTCTACTTTTTGGCATGCCCAGAGGTGGAGAGTGGGATGGAGAAATATAGGTCTAAATATGATTTTAAGTGTAAAAGGAAAACCATTAGTATAGAATAAATGTAAGAATGTGTGTTTGTGTGTGTATTATACACATATATAGCTATATATGTGTGTGTGTGTGTGTGTATATATATATGTATATATATATAAAGAGTATATAGATAAGAGTATATATATATATATGAAAACCAAGAGTGGTGTGGGAAGGAAGAAGAAGGAAGGCAATTTAAGTTTATTAGTTTTCTTATCTCCAAAAGAAAAAAAGTTAATAAATACTGCCAAGAGTTGATAAACCCAGAACCATGGATGTAAGCATGTTTTTGGCATTATGATAATAACAAGAAGAGCTAAAAAAAAAAGTTAAAAATAGCTACATCTGAGGAGTAGTATTGGAGGAGAGAAATAGAGGACAGATTCACCCTTCATATTTCTTTATCTTTCCATAAAGTTTTCTTTTTTCCAACCAAATCATTACTTTAAGAATTTGAGAAAATGTCCAGTACTCATTTTCTAGATCCCTGCAAACCTGAAGCCCAACTTACTCCTAAGTACTTATTTGAGCATTTTATATTTGTCTTTCATAACACCTAAGAGGTTGCATTAAGAAGATTCCTCTAAATGTTATCTTCACCAAGATTGGGATGCAAGGCCAGGTGGCATCAGGGTTTGCAATAGTAATATTTCTTATGCCAATACATTGCTTTGAAGGACACATTACAATACTGTCACACTCTCTCATTTGTTCTTCCCATCCAAAAGAGCACTTACAGAGGATCACTGGTACTGGAACTCAGATATGCAAAAACCATGTGAGACATGGTGACACACGCGCTTCTATTCTCTCTTTCCTCTGACAATCAGGCCACCCTGGTCTATGGCAATTATGTTAAGCTACTCGAGGGAAGACTCTTTTCTGACTGGTCTTTGTAGTCCTTAGATGTCTTCATACAGTGCCTTTAATGCAGTAAACAATAAATATCCCTTACTAGAGGATACTTTATTTAGATAAGAATATAAAAGCATAGGGTCATGTACACATAGAGGATTTATTAAATTGAACTGATCTCATGTGAATTATTTCAAACACTCTTGTTTTCTTCTTGTGATGGAATGAAGTCTACCTCCATTTGGAAATCTTTCCATTATTATCAGAAAATAGAACACTTCTGATCCATGAAAATTTTCTTCCCAATTGTATTTTGGTCCGAATTTTCTGACTACTTTAGACATTAGTCCTAAAATTCTTTACTTTTTCTCATCTTGAATCATACCAATATCCATTAGGATCTTAAATTATATTCAGGTTTCCACAAGTCAAAAACAAAAGCAACACAAAACAAAACAAAAAGGGGTAAACACATGTACACAAGAAAAATTATAAAGAATTCTATTATCTCATGAAAAATTACCCAAATTAGTGGCTTTAAACAATGAATATTTATTATCTCACAATTTCTGTGGCTCAGGAATTCAGATGTGATTTAGCTGGGTGGTAGTGGCTTGGGGTCACTTATGAGATGCAGTCAAAATTGCATACAGGTTGGCAGATATCTGAAGGCTTGTTTAGAGCTAGAGGATCTGCTTCTAAGACATCTCATTACTCTGGCTGTTACGACAAGGCCTTAGTTCCTCCCCCATGAGCTGCTTGAGTTCCTCATGATATCCCCCAATGTGAATGATTCAAGGAAGGAGCAAGGCAGAAGACACAGTCATTTTTATTACCTACACTCAAAAATCACACCTTATTTCTGCAATATATTATTGAGTATATGAGTTAGCCCTATTCTTCCTGGGAGGGGACTACACAAGGGTATGAATACCAGGAGATGAGACTCATTGGGTGCAATCTTGGAGGCTAGCTGCCATAACATTCTTCTTTTATTCCCGCCCACATATTCTATTTACTAGCCAATGTCCCTCCTTGGTTTTACTGCCAAGCTCCTTAAATATATGATCTGCATCTTTCCTCTCATCTCCCTAGCTATTCTAATTTCTCATTCTCTTTATCGTATAATTCAGTGCATACTATTCCATAGAAATCTTCCTTGAAGGTTAATAGAAATGTATTATTGCTAAATCTATGACCTTTACTCGGAATTATTCTTCAACCTCTCATAGTGTTTGCAGCTGTTAACTACTCACTCATGGAATTTTCCTATTCTTTGGCATCTTTGGCATATTGCATGAAGGTCTCTCCCATTTCTCTGATGCCACTTGTCTCCTCTTCCCTACTGGATTCCTAATTGAAGAGTGACTCCTAGGTCTTTAATCTCACCTTTCTGATTTTTACTATAATATGCCTGGGCTGATTTGCATGCATTACTTCAACTATGACTTCCATAATCCAGCCATTGATGAATCTACATGTCTTTCCCAGTGCAATTACAGTCATCTCAATATGCCCTTTCCAGTTGCCTATACACATCTCCATTCTCTTTCTTTAGACATGTCCCATTGTTTCCTCTTTTGATGTCTTTTGGAAGATTTTACCTTGTTCTACCCATTCTAACCACCATTAACCAATGCCAAGCTTCCCCTATCTAGTTCCCAGATTAACACAGCAATATTTTAGCTGATATGCTTATGTGACGCTAACATTGGCCCTGTCTTCACTCTAATCCATCTGCCATGTTGTGTTAATGCTAATCTTCTTTAGAAATCCCTTTTATATTTTCATTTTCCAGCACAAAAAAAGTTAATTTTCACCTACTGCTTTCAAATCTAAACTCCTTAGACTGACTTTCAAATTCAATGTTTCTCACTTACTTACTAAAACTGACCAAAGCGCGTTAGTAACAACTCCTCCTGAGCTTGTTTGGCAGGCTGATGTAACCTGAGCATGCACAGAAATCCGTACTGGCATCCTTTGATGACCTCCAAGTTCCAGGAATTAAAATCATCTCCCACATAATCAAATTTGAGTGAATCAAGAGAGGTGTCAGAAGCAAATCCAGTAAGAGAGGTCCTACAACAAGTAAAATCCAACAAAAAGCCTGTCTTACCATATATGGGCAAATTTGTGCCTAGCCAATCAAACCACACCAAAGCCCACCCCTCATCCCTATGAAATTTCCATTAACCCTCAAGTCAAAGAGACAGATTTGAGCCTTGTCCCCTGTTTCCTTGATGATTGAACCTCACAGTAAATTTCGTTCTTTTCTTAAAATCCCAATGCCATGGAACCAGATACTGTGCAAGTTGAGCAGCAAGCCCTTGCTTGGTGACACTACCATACCTAATTTATTTATTTCCCTTGTTTCTTTTTGCAAATATTTTTTATTAAGATGTTGTAGGGTTGCTAAAAAATCAGACAGAAAATACAGTGTCCCCATATATCTCTTTCTTCCCCATCCTATTAACACTTTGCATTAATGTGGCAACTTTGTTAAAATTGATGGAAGAATATTCTTAAAATTGCAATATTAACTAGAGTACATAGCTTACCTTAGGAGTCTCTGTGTTGTACAGTCCTATATTGTTGTTTTTTTCATTTTTATTCTAGTAACATACATGCAACTTAATATTTCCCCTTTCAACCACATTCAAACAAACGACTCAGTGGTGTCAATAATATTCACAATGTTGTCCTCCCATTACCAAAGCTTTCCCATAAGTAGCCCCTTATTTCTCATTGCTTACTTTGCTTAGTTTTCTTTTCAGTGCCATTAATCTACTTACTGCCCCCTAAATGCACCATACTTACTTACTTGTTTACCTCTTTAAGTTCTATTCTCCCCACTAGAAATATTCATATATACCTCCCCCATTCTTCCAATTTTTGTAGGCCCTGTTCAAATTCCAAAACCCAATGAAATACTTTTTGACTACTTTAATCCATACTAGGATGTCCAATTTTTGAATTCCTAAACTCAATTATGCACCCACATCTCTATGTTAGTCTTGTCTCCATAGCTAAATTGTAAGCTTCTGGAGACAGGAAACATGTCATACTTCTTCTATTCCTCCCCAAACACCTAAAATGGCATAAAAACAACATGTTGGGAACATAATGAGCCATAAATACATATTTATGTTAACTAAATAAGGAAAACAGCTAGAAAATTTCCATGGCATTTGGCAGAATTTCTATAGGCAAAAGCCTCCTCCCCAAGACATCTCATCTAAAAGTATATTTTCCCTTTATGGCAATGAAAAAATGACTGCCTTCCAGCATAACCAAACTTAGCACTTAAGTCATGTGTAAAATCCAAAGGACAGAATTATTAAAGGAACAAGTATTTAAAATAAAAAGACAGTAATACCAAATAACTGTTCCATTTAGCAAGCATGAGGGAAATCATTTTGCATTCCACAAATAATTTGATAATTTGGGCATTTGGAGAATAATTCAGGAAAAAATATTATGGAATAAGGCCGTTGTCTTGGATTTATTATGAGAGGAAATTCTTGCAAAACCAAAAAGGTAAGAGTAAAAGCTACATGAAATGAGAGGAACAGGAAAAATTAGTGAAGGCAATTATATCACAGAAGAAATATTATTTTTAAGATTTAAGCATATGAAAAATGAACTGTGACTTATCTTGGAAAGAGAATATATTCATTTTTCCCCTGAAAACCTCAGGCATATTGCTTCATCCTTGGAATCACCATTATGTCTTGGAACAGCACAAGGCTCTGCAATCAGAGGCATTACTGCTGAGTGACCTTAGGCAAGTTAGCCTCCCCGGAAACCTACCAGCTTCACGAGATTGTTGTGAGAATTAAATGAGATTACATATCTGAAAGAACCTGGCATGGTGTTCAACACATGCTGGTCAATATATCTGTGTTTCTTTTCATTCTTCTTAGCAGAGATAAATACAGAATTGGAAGCAAAACACCATCCTAGGAGGGAGGAGCCTGGCATTATCACAATTCAGCTGCTAGTTAGATAATACAGCAGGGACAGCAAACTGTCTTTTCATTTTTCACTTCTTCATTTTGGTAGTAGAATCTCCTGAGCTTTAATGGGCACACTGGCACACAAGATAGAGACAATATTTTTTTGGCTTCACAGGAGTTTTTAATTGTATGTTTTGGAATGCCTTTGGGTAAACCAGAATTTTTTAATTTAATTAATTTATTTTTTTATTTTTTTACCATTTGCCTCTCACTTCTGCTTTATACCCAACACAATTTCAACATTCATTACCACCTATGAGTGCTTGAGCATATGAGCCAACATTCAATGGTTCTGAAGAAATATATTGAATAATATTCATTGTCTTCCTGAAGTAAATACTGCAGTGACTTAGCGAGATTTTTTGTTTTGTTTTGTATTTTTCAAAATTAAAGGGGAAATTTGTTCAAAAATTCTCCATCTTTTCTGCAAGTTAAACTCATCATCTTTTTACTTAGGAAAATGCTACTATCACAAATTGTGGTGGCCGAGAACAGTAGAAATGCATTCTCTCACATCTCTGGAGGGGAGAAGCCCAAAATCAAAGTGTCAGCTTCTAATGGCTCCCGACATCGTTGGTTTCTGACTATATTGCCCAATCTCTGTCTGAATTTTCACATGGCCTTCTCCTCTGTGTCTGTCTTCTCTTACATCTCTTTAAGGACACGTGTTACTGGCTTTAGGGCCCAGCTGGGTAACCAATGGTGATCTTATCTCAAGATTCTTGACTTAATTACATATTCAAAGGCCCCTTCTCCAAGTTAATTCACATTGGCAGGTCCCAGGAGTTAGAACTTGAACATATGTGTTAGGAGTCATCATTTGACCCACTACGTCTGAATAAAAAAGCAATCAGTCATTTGTAAAACATAGGTAGTATAAAGATCTCACACTCTGAAAAGGAAATTGTCAAACATTGCATTTTGTAACTTTAAAAAGATCAATAATTCAATTAAAAAACATTTAAGAGGCTTGAATATACCTTGTGATGGCACAAGTCTGAATTCCAATCTTCCCAATCTGTCAATATACTTATCATGAAACTTTCATTATTTTAACCATATTCTAATTTTAGGGCATGCTACTTACTAAATAGATCAAACTAGTGGTAAAAAAAAAACTTGCAAATGACTGTGTTTTTTTCTTTGGCTTAAAGAAGTAATACATAAATGCGATCTTACAGATTTCAATAACACAAAAGTATAAAGGAATGAATTAACCCTGTGTCCAATCACTCTCTTCTCAGACAATTAACATTTTGTCAGGTTTCCTTTCAGAATTTTGTACATGCATAAAGGGTAGTTGTTTGCTTTTTTGTTTATTATAAATAGGATCATGATATATGTAGCATTAGTTCAGTGAGTTAAAGTTTTCTTTAATCAACATGCCTTGAAGATATCTCTCTATATAGAGAGATAGTTATATAATCATCTTTTGTACCCACATAATATTTGACATAATTAATATGGATATTTAAGCTACTTTCAAATTTTGCTATTATAAAAATTCTGCTGTGGTCACTTATCTTTATGAATATGTAAAAGATTTCTGTAGATTAGATTTTTAAAAGTGAAATTGTTTGGTCAAAAATTATGCATATTTCCAATTGCCTGCTAAAAACTCCTCCAAAAATGTTCTACGATTTTGCTCTTTCACTGGTTAATTGATGTGGAGGAACAATTGTCATCCTGTCAACTTAAATTCTTCTGTGATAGCTTAACAGACACATGGACAAGAAGATACAGACACACCCACACCCACACACACTTTTTTATTCTACCCAGGTGTTATGGAAGGCTATTTTGCATTGACTAGAGAAGTTACGGGAAGAACCACTAGTGGTGAGATCTTCCCATCCACATAGGCTGAGCATCAAGCATTCAGAGAGAAAAGAGACCCATTTCTTGGATGTACTAGAGAAAAATAAAAATAGAAGAAATTGACATTGGTTGCGCTTTCTGATCCAGTGCCATGATTCCAGGGCAGGATACTAATTTAGTGCAAGATTCTCCCTCAGAATTGGCGTGGCTCAAAAATATCCAATTAGTGAGTCCTAAGCCAAGGCAGGAGTTTAATCTAACAATGGCATCAGAGCTTACTGTGAATTTTTTTCAAAAGTTCTAGCAAGAAAATACTTGCTAAAAATTATATGTAACTTCAATTCCAAGGTGATCTGATTAAAATGAGCACTGCATTACAAATTATGTATTTAGATGCTCCTCAGCTAGGCTTGGAGAGGGAGAAAATCTTTTTCTCAGGCTCAAGGTTGAACTGGAGCTACAGGAACATAAAAATACTGACATGAGGAGCCACAATGGCTGTCACTCCTCACTTTGGCTCTTGGCATAATTATAACAAGATAGTAATAAAACTATTCCAAAGCATTCGAACAATTATATTCTTTAAAAACAGGTTGACAACTGAGGATGCACATATTTTTTAAGGTAATACATCTTAGACTTCTTTAAAATGAGGCATGAAATAGCATTTCTAAGTTAAAGGAGTCCTTAAAACTATTTATTAACCTATTATAGAAAATTTACAGGCTCAGAGAACTTATTGTGTTCCATTAAGTAGAGAGTTTCCTCTTATTAAGCTTTTCCTGATGCACGGACTCAAATATTCTTCATCCAACATTGCTGAAGTCCAGTATACACTTTCTGCCTCCTAAACATCCTCACATATTTCAACATCACATAATTGTCAAAACAGGGTGCCAAATTATAGAAACATGACAGGCTGCACTGCAAGGAATCACTTTCTGTTGAAAATCTAAGATACATAAAAATGTGGGTTGCTGCAACATTTATTTTATTTACAACAAAGAAAGCAGGAATGTTCAGAATCAGCTGCACTGAAGATTAGGATGTATTAGGAATTAAAGACATGGCTCAGAGGGCTGCTTGCAGGCAATATGAAATATTTCAGGACAAAGGGATTTTGTAGTAGGGGACGATTTTATTCTGCCAACAAACAAATAGAGCAAATGATTGTTTTTGTGTTCTTTACATGTTATTTTTTAAATATTTTTTTCATTTATAGATCAAAACTGATTCTGACAGTCCGGTGATATCTTTTTTAATAATAATCTAATACAGATTTCTCTACTGGTTTTCGCTTTTTAATTGTGATATAATTAAAATTCAATGAAATGTACAAACTTTAAATGTTCAGTTTGTTGAGCTTTGACAATTATGTACATTTGTAACCACCATTTAAAACAAGATATGGAATAGTTCCATCACCCCAAAGATATTGCTTGTGCTCCTTTCCAGACAATCCCTCTTCATGACTGTGCAGCCATTATGGGATTTCTACCACCATCGTGCCTGTACTTGGATTTCATAGAAATGGAACACAGCAAGTACTCTTTTGTACATAGCTTCTTTCATTTATTGCAATGTTGTTGATAATTCAGCATATTGTTCTTTGTATCAATAACTGTCATTTTCCTGAAAAATAATATTCCATTATATGTTTATCCTACAACTAATCTTTCATTTCTCCTTTTGGTAAACACTCGGCCTATTTCTAATTTTTGACTATTATAAAAACAACTACTTTGAAGTTTCTTCCACAAGATTGGTAAATAGCTGTAGTAGCATTACTGGGGCATAGGGAAGATGATGTTATAAGAAACTGCCAAAATAATTCTCCTAGGCAGTTTTATCACTTTATCACAGGACCACCAGCAATGTATGATATAATTCCTGTCACTCCGCATTCTTACCAAAATTTGTTTTGAGTCATTTGTTTTTAGACGTTCCTTGTGGTTTTAATTTGCACAGCCTGATAACTGATTATTTTGAGCAGTTTTCTAATGTATTTTCTGACCATATCTTCTTTTGTGAAGTATCTGTTCAAGTCTATTGCATATATTTCAGTTGGATTGGTTTTTCTTTTCATAGTTCCTTGATAGCACTTCTTTATGTCTTCTGTCTACAAGTCTTTGTTAGATATTCTGTGAATTTCATTCCCTAGTTTATGTTTTATTTATTCATTTTTAATTGAATCTTTTGATGAACAGAATTATTTTTTATTTTGCCTAAGTTCAATAATCAGCTTCTCCTCTTTTATGATTTATACTTTCTAAAGCATCTGTGCATGGTCTTATGTTTAGATATATGATCCATCTGGAATTAATTTCTGTATATGATAAGATCAGAGGCAAGATTCTTTTTCTTCCATTCACATACCATTTGTTACAACAGCATTTGTTGAAAAGACCTTTCCCAAAGAACAACTTTGGCGCCTTTACTGAAAATCATTTCACCAAATATGTGTGGGTCTCTTTTTGGAATCTATTCTGCTTCCTTATTCTATTTGTCAATTCTTATGCCAATACCACACAGCCTTTAATACTGTATATTTATAGTATGTTTTGACATCAGGTATTATAAATACTTCAACTCTGTTCTATTTCAAGTTGTCTTTAGCTGTTCTAAATTCTCTACCTTCCCATATATAATTTAGAACCATCTTGTCCATTTTTCAGAATAGTTTATTAACATTTGATGAAAATTGCACTGAATATAGGTATATAAGCATAGACATTTCAATAATTTTCATTTCCAATCCAGGAATATGATATATCTGTTTATTTAGGTCTTCTCTAATTTCTCTCAGAGATATTTTATAGTTTAAGTGTAGAGGTCTTGGATTTCTTTCATTAGACATCCTTTCTTATCTGAGGTTTTTGATACTACTGTACATCTTATTAATATTATTTTCTAATTCCACACACAGTGCCTTAACAGTCTTAAGAAGTTCAGCTGGTTTCTCTCTACCCTGTCTGGTGGACTCTTCTTTCTTTCACACATTCTTTGGTGATGAAAGGAGGGATAAGTCCTTCCATCCTAAAAAAAAACTAGCCCATAAAATGAAACTCTCTAATGTTCAATTTGTTTGGGTTTCTTTATGTGTTCAGCTCTATTATACTTTTTTTAAGTATGATTTTTATATTTTATCTGCATCATTTTAGTTTTTAATTTGAGATCAATGATCTCTTGCAGCTTTTACATCCAAACCAGAAATTAACAAGTAATACTTTTTAATAGTTGCAAGAAAAATTTCTTTTTCACTGCATCTAAACAGCAAAAAGGAAAGGAACTAAACAAACCTCATGAGTCCAAACAACCACAATGAAAGTTGATGTTTACTTAGGGTTTGCTATGCACTGGCACTTAGGTCTTATTCTAAGTGATTTACAAATACCAACTCATTCAAGCCTTAGAACAAGTCCTGTGAAGTTGGTATGATCATCATCATCCCCATCTAGAAATGAGTAAATTGAAATACAGTGTGCTTAAGTAGTTTGCCTAATGAAACAACTCTTAAATGATAGAATTGGGATTCAAACTGGATTTCACACTTGCATTCCCAAATGCAATAATGGCCAAAATAATGGCCATCCAAGTATTTTTTTAGTGTATTTGATTCTTGGAGTTGCATCATATTTGTACTTTTTCATCTGAATAATCTCTTCTATTAACAGTATTTTGAATATAATTAACAATGAAAATAATTTACTAAGTACTTACATAAAAGATACATATGGTAGTAGTTTTGTCTGTATTATTTAACACCTCACAATAATTCTGAAAGATTGATATCATTATCCCTATTCTATTTTGGGGAGAAACAAAACCGAAGAAAGCAATTTCATTAATTTTCATAAAAACAAATGAATGAGTGAAATTGGAACCCAACCTCTTTTAAGTACAAAGCTCATGGTCTCTCTACCTCTCCATGCTGCCTCTCAATGACTAACCAAGTCTTTTGCTAGTATTATTCCTTGTCTTTACTTAGCTACTCTAACAAGATATTTATTTAAACACTAGTCTTTTTATTATACCCTCAGTTCATTTTTGCCTTTTATTTGAAGTTAAAAATTCTGTTAATATATCCTAGGGTCTTGTTTGGAAGCTGTATTAAAAACTGAAACTTAAGGGTGCAAGGTTAGTTCAGTGGTAGAATTCTCGCCTGTCATGAGAGAGACCTGGGTTCGATTCCCAGTCCATGCACTTCCCAAGAAAAAACAAAAAACAAAAACAAAACTGAAACTTAGATTAAGAACATAGTAAGGAAACATTAATTAATATAAAGGAGCTAAAGCAGTCAAGAAGCAGCCCTTCAAATGTGCACGGCTAGTTGAAGCCTGGAACCTACATCATGAGCTGAACCTGGTTCTCAGCCCCTGAAATTGGAAGAAATAATGTAGAATTCTTTTTTAATGTTCACAAAGGTCTGAAGTTGCTTACACCCTCATCACCACAATTACCATTCTTCCCCAAACAATCCCTTTTAAATGACTTTATCCATTTTAAACTACCTTTAGTCCCATTTTATCTTGGATTTAACAGGAAAAAAAAGGGGACCAAAAGGTTTCAAAATCCCAAGGGCTGACTTGGCACTCATATCCTACCACCACTACAACCAGGGAAAAATGTCTATTTCTAGGATAAATCAAGAATCTGACATCATTTCTATAGTTATTTTTTGAACCATTTATATGAAAGAAAAATTCCATAATAAGAGCTTGCAATCAGAAGAACTATCACTTGATCTAATAATATTCAAATTATTATAGGCCTATGTAAAAAATCTATCATCCATAATTTTTGGCCTATTTATGTAATGTAATGGCACTTAACAAAGATTCAAAAAGACTGAACACTTATTTTCATTCTCAGTACAGAAACTCTTTGGAGAAAAATTCGGATTTCTCTCCTAGGACTGAATCTTATCTCTGACACAAGTTCCCTTCTATGCCCATGTGCAATTATTTATGTCATGAACTCCTGAAAATGTATTTTATAAAGTAATTTAAATTAATTTATGTAACTTATATTACTTTCATTGATGGAAATGTGTGCATATAACTGTCACTGCATTGATAAATCCAGTGAATAGCAGCTGAGTTTACTCCCTGAATGTTTCCTGTCAATGGAGACTTTACATTCCAAATACAAAACTTCTCTCTTCCACACGTTCATGGACTCAAACTCTGATTAGTGGATTTCACCAATTAGAAATTTTCCATTCAATCCTTGGACCACTGATATGAGGCCAGGACTTTCTTGGGATCAAATCCCTGCTCTGATGTGATCCTGTGATACTTTCATAAGTTGTAAAAGGTGTTTGCTATGGTTGGGTTCATGTGTCATCAGGTGATGGTGGCCAGTTGTGTTGTTAAGCAAGCAGTGACCTAACAGGTATGGTAAGGACATTTTGTGGCTGGTTAATAAACCAGAAGACTGGTTTATTAAACCATCAGCACATTGATTGCTTCCATGACTAATTACATCGCAGTCAGCCTCTTCCACAATTAGTGAAGTTTAATCTAATCAGCTAGAGGCTTTAAAGGAGAAGTCAGAAGAGAGACTATCTCTCTCTGCTTCAGCCAGCAAGGCTCTCTTGGAAGGTTCATCGAGAACTTTCATTGGAGCTTGTCAGCTTGCAGCCCACCCTAAAGAATTTTGACTTGTACACCCCTAGAGTTGCATGATACTCTCATTGTATGAATAGCAGATTTATAATGTAAATTAAAATTTCACCTTGCAGGGTATCTGCTGCAAATGGAAAGACATTGATTAGAAAAAGAATGGGATCCTGAAAATTGTAATGGGGACATATGCATTGATAATGATGGCAGTGGGGATACTGGAACCCTGGATTCCTCTGAGTCTTTGCTAGATGAACATTGTGTTAGTTAGATTCAGTTGTCAACTTGGCCAGGTGAGCATACCTAATCGCGTTGCTGCGGATATAGGCCAATGGTACGTGAACCTCATCTGTTGCCAATTACATCTGCAGTCAGCTAGGAGGTGTGTCTGCTGCAATAAGTGACGTTTGACTTAATTGGCTGGTGCTTAAATGAGAGATTGCAATGTAGCACAGCTAAGCAGCTTGGCATTCCTCATCTCAGCACTTGTAGCTTATCCCAGGCCTTTGGAGATGCAGAAAGAAGTCACCCCAGGGAAAGTTGTTGGGACCCAGGGGCCTGGAGAAAAGAACAGCAGAGACCATCCTGTGCCTTCCGTGTAAGAAAGAACCTCAGTGGAAAGTTAGCTGCCTTTCCTCTGAAGAACCAACAAAATAAATCCCCTTTTATTAAAAGCTAATCCATCTCTGGTGTGTTGCATTCCAGCAGCTAGCAAACTAGAACAAACCTCTAGCATTCCGCCCTTAGAGAAACCCTCCCACCTCCAGCTTACCTTCAGGAGATAGCTAGCCTACCTTTAGTGTGCCTTGAGGAAACAGCTTCCCAACCTCCAGTCTGCCCTAAAGAGTCTGCCATCTGATCTCCACCTAAAGAGATTAACTCGTTAGTGCCTGTTAAACCTGTTACCACCTCCTCTGAGGAAACAGCCCTCACCCCTCTATCTAGAGAGTAATACTGTTTCACCAGATGAAACTGCAAGGGAGTGCCCTGAGGTAACTGACTTGAAGGATACTTCTAATTCTCTTCATTACCCACCCCCACTACCCCTCCTTTCTTCAAGAACTATAACTAAAGTCCCAAGAGACCCCAAAGGTGAGCTACAAAGTATGACCCATGAGGAAGTATGCTTCAAAAAATCTCCATGAGCTTTCCAATTTATATAGACAGAAACTGGAGGACTACATAGAGGAATGGATATTAAGAGTGTGGAATAATGGTGGAAGGAATATAAAGTTGTATCAGGCTGAATTTATTGATATGGGCCTGTTCTAGTTTGCTAGCTGCTAGAAGGCAACACACCAGAGATGGATTGGCTTTTAATAAAAGGGGATTTATTTAGTTAATGTATAGTTCTTCAGAGGAAAGGCAGCAACTTGCAACTGAAGTTCTTCCTTACATGGGAAGGCACAGGGTGATCTCTGCTGGCCTTCTCTCCAGGCCTCTGGGTTCCAACATCTTTCCCCAGGGTGATTCCTTTCTGCATCTCCAAAGGCCTGGGCTGAGCTGTGAGTGCTGACATGAGGTATGCTGAGCTGCTTTTGCTGTGCTATGTTGAGCTCTCTCATTTTAGTGCCAGCCAATTAAATCAAACATCATTCATTGCAGCAGGCACGCCTCCTAGCTGACTGAAGATGTAATGAGCAACAGATGAGGTTCACATACCATTGGCTCATGTCCACAGAAACAGAACTAGGCACCTTCACCTGGCCAAGTTGACACCTGAACCTAATTACACAGGGCCCATTAAACAGAGGTTCTGCATTCAGGGTTGTAGCTCAAGGGGTTAGAAAGGGCATTAACAATTTGCTAGGGTGGTTGGTTGAAATGTGGATCAAAAGGTGGCCGACATGACCTGAGGTAGAAATGCCAGAACTGCCTTGGTATAATGTAGATGAGAGGATCTAAAGACCTGGAGGGATCAGAACGTTAGAGTGGATTTATCATGAAAGACCTGCTCACACACACCAGGAATGTCCAGAGGACACACCTTTTACCAGCACTGCGAGGAATAAATTTGTGAGACTAGCTCCATCATACCTGACTGTTCTGTAGTTGCCATTCTCTGTAGGTCAGACATTACTGTGGGAAATGCTGTCACTGAGTTGGACTCCTTGAACAAAATGGGAATGATTGGATTGTGAGAGAGCAGAAGCCATCTAGCAGAGCTTAATCACCAAAGCCAAGGAGGGAATGGCTACAGTAATGGACAGTAGACTCAAAGCAGCAGTCAAAATAACCTAACTCACAGAAATTTATGGCATTGGCTAGCAGATCATGGAATACCTAGAAAAAAATAGATGGACAGTCTACTAAATTGTTGTTTGATCATATAAGCAAAAGAATTCTAGGTCAAGTGAACAAAAGCTTAACAAGCTACAAAAACATAGAGTCACAGCCCCTTAATCAATTTCCAGACTTGTGATAGTTCACAGACCTAGAGCCTCTTGAGTGAAAGGAAGGACAGATCCCCTCAGGGAAGGACCCTGTTACACAGCCAAAAATTTATACCATCAATCTTCTTCCCAAACTTCCCCAAGAAGATCTATGACCTTTTACCAGGGTAACTGTGCATTAGGGAAAAGCAAGTGATCAGATACTTGTGGGATTATTAAAAACTGGCTCAGAAGTGACATTAAGTCTAGGAGACCCAAAGCATTACTCCAGTCCAGGAGTCAGAGTAAGGGCTTATAGAGGTCAGATGATAGATGGAGTTTTAGCTCAAGTCCCTCTCACAGTGGGTCTACAATCCCCACATTGGCTCTTTGATGCATGGAGTGGGGGCTATTATGGTAGGAAAGGCCAGGTGGAAGCCACTAGTCCTGCCCCTACCTAGCAAAATAGTAAATCAGAAGCAATACTGGATTCCTGGAGGGATTGCAGAGATTAGATCCACTCTTAAGAACATGAAGGATGCACGGGTGGTGATTCCCACTACATCCCCATTCATCTCTCCTATTTGGCAGGTGTAGAAAACAAATGAGTCTTGGAGGATGACAGCAGATTATCAAAAATCTAAGCAGGTGGTGACTCCAATTGCAGCTGTTGCTCCAGATATGGTATTGCTTGAGCAAATGAACACATTCCCTGATACCTGGTATGCAGCTATTGATCTGGAAAATGCTTCTTTCTCATTAGCCATTGATATTGACCACCAGAAACAGTTTGATTTCAACTGGCAAGGCCAGAAGAATACCTCACTGTACTACCTCAGGGGTATATCATCTCTCCAGCCGTATGGCATATCCTGTCCTCAGGGATTGTGATCGTAGCTCCCTCTCACAAAACATCATATTGGTCCATTGTATAGATGTTATCATGTTGATTGAACCTAGTAATCACAATGTAGCAACTTCCCTAGACTTTTTTGGAAAGGTATTTGCAGATCAGGGGATGGGAGATAAATCCAACAAAAATATAGGGACTTTCCATCACTGTAAAATTTTTACATATCCAGTAATGTGGGCATGTCAAGATATAACTTCTTAGATGAAGGATAGCTGTTCTATCTAGCTCCTACTACAACCAAAAGAGAGGCACAATGTCTAATTGGCCTCTTTGGATTTTGGAGACAACATATTCCTCATTTGGATGTGCTACTCTGGCCCATTTATGGAGTGAGTAGAAAGGCTGTTAGATAATAGTGGGGACCAGAACAAGATGGGGTGCTGTGACAGGTTCAGTTGTTGTGCAAGCTGCTCTGGCAGATGGGCCATATGATCCAGCAAATCTAATAGTGATGAAGTGTCAGTGGCATATAGATGCCGTCTGGAGCCTTTGTCAGGCCCCTATAAGAGAATCACAGTGCAGGCTCTTAGGATTTTGGAATGAAGCCTTACCAACCTCCGCAGATAGCTCCTCTACTTTTGAGAAACAGCTTTTTGCCCACTACTTGACCTTAGTAGAGACTGAATGCTTAACTATGGGCTACCAAGTTACCATGAGACCTCAGTTGCCTATCATGAGCTGGGTCTTGTCTGACCCATCAAGCC
This sequence comes from Tamandua tetradactyla, assembly GCF_023851605.1. Classification (NCBI taxonomy): domain Eukaryota; kingdom Metazoa; phylum Chordata; class Mammalia; order Pilosa; family Myrmecophagidae; genus Tamandua; species Tamandua tetradactyla. The sequence continues at coordinate 126,858,860 of NC_135327.1, read as the reverse complement.
ATAAATTTGGGCATGCACAGCAGCAGTCCATCATGAAACTGAAATGGTATATATGACATAGGGCTCAAGTGCTACCTGAAGACACATGAAAGTTACATCGTGGAAGTGGCTCAAATGCCCATGGCCCCCACTCCTGCCACATTTCCTTCTCTTTCAGAGCTCAGAACTGTGCCTTTTGGGGAATTCCTTACAATCAGTTAACTAAAGAAGAGAAAACTCAAACCTGGTTTACAGATGGCTCTGCACAATATGCAGGTACCACCCAAAAGTGGACAGCCGCAGCCCTGCAATCCCTTTCTGGGATGTCCCTGAAGGACAGTGGTGAGGGGAAATCCTACCATCAGGTGGAACTTTAAGCAGTACATCTGGTTGATTATTTTGCTTCAAGGGAGAATTGGCCAAAGGTGTATTTGTATAATGACTCATGGGCTGTTGCTAATGATTTGGCTGAATGGTCAGGAACTTGAAAGGGGCATGTTTGGAAAACTAGTGACAAAAAGGGCTAGGGAAGAAGTAGGTGGATAGATCTTTCTGAGTGGGAAAAAATACATGAAGATATTTGTGTCCCATCTGAATACTCATCAGAGGGTAACTTCAACAGTGAAAGTTTTTAACAATCGAGTGGATAAGATTATGTGTTCTGTGGATACCAGTCATCCTTTTTCTCTAGTCACTCCTGTCATTACCTAATGGGTTCATGAATAAAGTGGTCATGATTGTAGGTGATGGAGGTTATGCATCAGTTCAGCATAACTTCTACTCACCAAGCGGACCTGACTATAGCCACTGCTGAGTGCCTAATCAGTCAAAGCGGAGTCCCAAACTCAGTCCCCAATATGGCAGCATCTCACTATCTCCAGAGATGATCAGCCCGCTACCTGGTGCCAGGCTATTTGCACTGGACGGCTTCCATCATGGAAGGGGCAGCAATTTGTTCTAACTGAAATAAATACTCTGAATATAACTTTGCCTTCCATATATGTAATGCTTCTGCCAAAACTACAATCCATCTTATCCACTTTACCCACTGTCATTATATTCCACACAGCATTGCTTCTGGTCAAGGAACTTGCTGTGAAGTGGAAATGGGCACATGCTCATGGAATTCTCTTGTCTTACCATGTTCCCTATCATCTAGAAGCAGCTGAGTTGATAGAATGATGGTATGTCCTTTTCAAGACTCAATTATGGCATCAACTAGGTGGCAATACCTTGCACGTTTGGGGCTATATTTTCCATGTCTAGCCCTGTGCCGGGCACTACCACCCTGTGCCCACTTATCCCACAAATACAAAACCTTAGACAACTGAGGGAAATCAACTTCTAAACTAACACTATCAAGATAATTAAATACCTCAAGGTTAACAAAAATCACAAACAATATGAAGATGCAGACAGATGTAGCCCAGCCTAATGACCAAACTAAAACACTGGAGGAGACACAGAACTGGACCAACTAATCAAAGATGCTCATACAACACTACTAAATAAATTCAGTAGGTTGGCTAATGAGGTAATGAATATCAAAAAGACACTAGGACAGCATAAAGAAGAATTTGAAAGAATAAGTAGAAAAATAGCAGAACACAACATATCAGAACTTAGGAGATTCAGCAAAGGCAGGGCTGAAAGGGAAATTTATTGCCCTAAATGCCCATATTAAAAAAGAAGAAAGAGCAGAGATTGAGGACTTAAATATTTACCTGGGGGAACTAGAGAAAGAACAGCAAACTAACCCCAAAGCAAATAGAAGATGAGAAATAACAAATATTAAAGCAGAATTAAATGAATTGGAGAAGAAAAGAACAACAGAATCAATAAAAGCAAAAGTTGGATACCTCAAGAAAACGTATAATATTGATGGACCCCTACCTAGATTGACAAAGAAAAAAAGAGAAAAGATGCAAATAAACAAAATTAGAAATGAAAGGGTGTCATTACTATGGACTCTGAAGGAAAAAAACAGTCATAGGAGGACACTATTGAACAACTGTATGCCAACAAACTGGATATCATAGAGGAAATGGACAAATTCCTAGAAACACACAAAGCTACACTGACTCAAAAAGAAATATAAGATCTCAACAAACCAATTCGAATTAAAAAGATTCAATCAGTAATCAAAAATCTTCCTACAAAGAAAAGCCCAGGGCCAGATGGCTTCACATGGCAATTTTATCAAACACTCCAAAAAGAACTAAAACCAATCCTGCTCAAATTATTCCAAAAATTTGAGGAAAAAGAAACACTGTCTAACTAATTTTATGAAGCTAACATCACTCTAATACCAAAACCAGGTAAAGATGCTATAAGAAAGGAAAACTAGAGGCCAATCTCCCTAATAAATATGGATGCAAATATACTCAACAAAATACTAGGAAATCAAATCCAATGGCTCATGAAAATAATTAATCACTACGAACGAATGGAGTTTATACCAGGAATGCAAGGGTGGTTCAACACAAGAAAATCGATCAGTGTAATATAGCACATTAACAAATGTAAATGGAAAAATCACACGATCATCTCGATTGATGGTGAAAAAGCATTAGACAAAATTCAGCATTCTTTTCTGATAAAAACACTTCAAAAGGTAGGAATCAAAGATAATATTCTCAATATGATAAAAGGCATATAGGAAAAACCCATAGTCAGTATCGTATTCAATGGTGAGAGACTGAATGCCTTCCCCCTAAGACCAGGAACAAGACAAGGATGTCCTCTGTCATCACTATTATTCAACAGTGTACTAGAAGTTCTAGCAAGAGCAATTAGACAAGAAGAAGAAATAAAAGGCACCCAAATCAGAAATGAAGAAGTAAAACTTTTATTATTTGCTGATGACATGATACTTACTTAAAAAATCCTGAGAAATTTTTGGCAAATCTTCTTGAGCTAATAAACAAATTCAGCAAGTGGTGGGATATAAGATTAATGTGCAAAAATCAGTAATGTTTCTATACACAGATGTTTTAGTTTGTAAGCTGCCGGAATGTAATATACCAGAAATGGAACACCTTTTTTTTTTTAAGTAGTACATTGTTTTATTATATAATGCTATTGCACACTTAACAGAGTATAGTATAAACATAATGTTTGTAGACAATGTGACACCAAAAAGTTTGTGACTTGCTTTATTCCAGTGTCTGGAACTAAACCCACAATATTTCCAAAGTATGCCTGTAGTTGTTCAATATAAATGCATTGAATGAATAAATGATATCCAAAAAAGCACTCATTAATAAACCAATGCAGGTCATATTAAAAAAGAAGAAAGAGCAAAAATCAGGACTTAAATGTCCACCTGGGAGAACTAGAGAAAGAACAGCAAAGTAACCCCAAAGCAAATAGAAGAAGAGCTTTTAAATGGAACAGCTTCAAAAAAGGGAATTTATTAAGTTGCAAGTTTATAGTTCTGAGGCTGTGAAGATGTCCAAAAATAAGACATCTAGAGAAGGATACCTTAAATCCAAAGAAGGGGCCAATGAAGTTTGGGTTTCTCTCAGCTGAAAGAGCACATGGTGAAGTCTGCTAGCTTTCTTTCATCATCTCATAAGGCTTTCCTAGGAATATTTTCCTTCTGGATCTCCAAAGATCTCTGGTTGTGTGGGCTTTGTTGGCTCTGAGCTTTTCCAAAATGATTCCTTCTTAAAGGACTCCAGTAAGCAACCTGTCCCTGAATGGGTGGAGATACATATCCATGGAAACCATCTAATCAAAAGTTACCAGCCACAATTGGGTGGGTCACATCTCCATGGGAACAATCAAAAGATCCCACCTAAAAATGTTGAATGAGGATTAAAGAGCATGGCTTTTCTGGGGCACATGAGAGTTTCAAACTGGCACAACAGGTGACAACCTAACTGAGAAGACAATTAAGGAAAAAATTCCATTCAAAATAACAATGAAAAGAATCAAGTATCTGGGAATAATTTTAACCAGGAATGTAAAGGACCTGTGTGCAGAGAACTATATAACATTGCTAAAAGAAATCAAAGAAAATCTAAATAGATGGAAAGGCATTCCCTGCTCATGGATAGGAAGGTTAAATGTAGTTAAGATTTCAATTCTACCCATATTGAACTATAGATTCAATGCAATAGCAATAAAAATTCCAGCAACCTACTTTGAAGACTTGGAAAACCTAGTTATCAAATTGATTTGGAAGGGAAAGAGACCTCAAATAGCTAAAATTATCCTTAAAAAGAAGAGCAAAGTTGGAGAAGTAATAATTTCAGATTTAAAACTTACTATAAAGCTATAATTGTCAAAAAAGCATGGCACTGTCATAAAGATAGAAATATTGACCATTGGAACTGAATCAAGAGTACAGAAATAGACCACCAAATCTATGGTCAGCTGATCTTTGAAAAGGCCCACAAAGCTAATGAATTGGGACAAAGCAGTCTTTAAATAAATGAACATGAGATAACTGGATATCAATAGCTAAAAGAGTGAAAGAGGACCCTGCAAAAATTAACTCAGAGTAGATTAAACACCTAAACATAAGAGCCAGTACTATAAAACTCCTAGAAGAAAATATACAGTAACAGCTTCAAGACCTGGTTATAGGATGTAGCTTCTTAAACCTTATACCCAAAGCACAAACAATGAAAGAAAAAAAAATAGATAAATGGAATCTTCTCAAAATCAAATGCTTCTGTGACTCAAAGGACTTCATCAAAAAAGTGAAGAGCAGCCAACTCAATGGGAGAAAATATTTTGAAATCATGTATTGGATAAAGGTTTGCTATCCTGTATATATAAAGAAATCATACAACTCAACAACAAAAGAACAAACAACCCAATTATAAAATGGGCTAAGAATATGAATAGGACATTTTTCTGAATAGTAAATACAGATGGCTATAAAGCACAGAAAGAGATGCTCATTTTCATTAGCTATGAGGGAAATGCAGATCAAGACTACAATGAAATATCAGCTCACACCTATAAGAATGGCTGCTATCAAACCACAGGAAACTACAAATGCTGAATAGGATGTGGAGAAATTGTGACACTTATGCACTGTTGGTGGGAATGTATAATGGTACAGGTGCCATGAAAGACAATTTGTTGGTTCCTTAGAAAACTAAATGTTGAGTTGTCCTATGACCCAGTAATAGCACTACTTGGTAATACCTGGAAGAGCTAAAAGCAGAGACACAAACAAACATTTGCATACTAATGTTTATAGCTGCATTATTCACAATTGCCAAAAGATGGGAACAATCCAAATCACCCCCAACAGACAAATGGATAAACAAAATTTGGTAAATGCATGCAATGGGATATTATGGAGCAGTAAGATAGAATGAAGTTCTGAAGCATAAGACAATATGGATGAAACTTGAAGACATAATGATGAGTGAAATAAGCCAGACATGACAGAATAAATACTATATGATTTTGCTTTTATGACCTTGGCAAAGGTAACCTCAGAGGTTTATAATATAGAATATAGGAGATAGAGATACAGAAGCTAGAGATGGGTGAACAATTAGTTAATGAGGTTGAACTTAAATGTAAGGGAATCAATAGAGGTGAAGGCAGTTCATTAATGAGTATATAAGTAATATTGCCATATTGAAGATGAACATGATTGAAAGCGGTTGTATAGACCCATGTATCACCCCTATTAACACTACACATATAAATAAATTCTTGCATGAACTACATCAAAGGTATGAATATTGTTCAAAGAGCAAATAATAGAGGGGTATAGAAGAAAAAATACTTTTGCATGCTACAGTCTATGTTTAACAAGAAACATTGACAGTACTACAGCAATACCGGGGCAAATATTTGAGGGGAAAGGACAAGAGTTAAGGGGAGATTTGGATTTTCTATTTGGTGAGTGTGCTGGTTTGAAAGGATGTACATCCACTAGAAAAGCCATATTTTAATCTAAATCCCATTTTGTAAAGGCAGAATAATCCCTATTCAATACTGTATTTTTGAATCTGTAATTAGATCGTCTCCCTGGAGATGTAACTCAATCAAGAGTAGTTGTTAAACTGGATTGGGAGAAATGTGTCTCCACCCATTTGGGTGGGTCTTGATTAGCTTCTAAAGTCCCATAAATGTAGGAGCCAAGGGTTAATAGAAAACCTGCGGAATTTATTGGGAGTGACTGGCTTCAAAGTGGCGTCAGCAGTAAACTGTGGAGACTGTTATCTGCTTACTTGGAGGACAGTCTGAGAGGGAGAGAATGTTTGTTTTTTCTTAAACCCCGAGGACTTGTTAGCTATCTGTTTGTATGTAGGGAGTAATATACTGAAAAGTAGGCACTCTGTTTTATCACGAAATGTATGCATGCTTTTAGTCACATAAACCCTGCAGTATATAAGCAGGAACTAGTTAAGAATAAAGTTGTCTGTTGTCTTTACTGCTAAAGCTTCAAACCCCCTGATCCCTTTCTCTCTCTCGTTTTTATTTTAACACTCCTTAGGATCATAACAGCGGCCAACACATAAAAGAAGAAACATTTTGGAGAATGAAGGAGATTCAGAGAGAGCAGAGAAGAAGGACATAGCCATGAGAAGCAGAGAGCCCACAAGCCAGTGACCTTTGGAGATGAAGAAGGAAAATGAATCCTGGGGAGCTTTATGAAACTGGAAGCCAGGAGAGAAAGCTAGCAGATGACACTGTGTTCGCCATGTGCCCTTCAAGCCAAGAGAGAAACTATGACTGTGTTTGCCATGTGCCTTCTCACTTGAGAGAGAAACCCTGAACTTCATCGGCCTTCTTGAACCAAGGTATCATTCCCTGGATTCCTTTGATTGCACATTTCTATAGACTTGTTGTAATTGGGACATTTTCTTGGCCTCAGAACTGTAAACTAGCAGCTTATTAAATTCCCCTTTTAAAACCCATTCTGTTTCTGGTATACTGCATTCTGGCAGCTAGCAAACTACAACAGTGAAGGTGTGTTTATTGCTTATTTTTCTCTTGCAAGCAATGAAAATTGTCTAAATTGAGAGTGTTGATAACTATACTCCTAAGTGAAGATAATGTGAGACACGGATTGTTAACTTCGGACATTATGTATGATGCCCAATGGATAAAGGTAGCTGAAGGATACACTGACTTAGAAGTAGAATGGTGAACTGTGGTATATACATATGACTGAATATTGTGTGGCTACAGAAAGGGACGAAGTTATGAGGCATACAACCAGATATATGAACCTGGGGGAAATTATATGATGCAAAATAAGCCAGAAACAAATGAGCAAATATTGTGTGGTCTCTTTTAGAAAATAATTATAAGTAAATTGGGACCTAGATAGTAAGCCCTTAAAGCAGTCACATTTATTCTTGAATTTAAAATGTTACTTCTAAATTCTGAGATGCTGTGCTATACATGTTTAACCTGGTATTTCCTTGGAACTTTGGGTACTTGTATGACACTTAAGAGTCAGAGTAGGAGTTCTTCAGGTGTGAAAGTCAGCATTGCCACATACAACAACTGTTAAAGAAACTGAAAAAAGAGACCAGGCCTTTGTTTCTTGAAGGTGATTGTATAATGGTATGTCTTTTACAATGTGACTGTGTGATTGTGAAAACCTTGCGTCTGATGCTCCTTTTATCTAGACTACAGACAGATGAGTAAAAAATATGGATAAAAAATAAACAAATAATAGGAGGAACAAAGGTTAAAATAAATTGAGTACTAGTGGTCAATGAGAGGTAGGGTAAGGGGTATGAGATGTATGAGTTTTTTCCTTTTTATTTATTTTGCTGGAGTGATGCAAATGTTCAAAAAATATGATCATGATGATGAATACACAACTACGTGATGATATTGGGAGCCATTGATGGTATATCACGTATGGAATGTTTGTATGTTTGTATGTTAAGTTTTACAATAAAAATTTTTAAAAAATACTTAAAAAAAAATAAAAGAGAGAGAGAGACCAAGCTTCAATTAGAGCTAAAAATGAAGCTGACCAGGTAGGAACTAAAGTAAATTAGAATACAGGGGTAAGGAGGACACTGTCTGTATTTTAGAACTTCATCTACCCAATAAGATCAAAATAAGAGAGATTTATTTTGTCCAAAACTTAAATTTTCTGTAGCACATAATCTAACTCAACCTTGCTGGATAGATAATTTAAAAAACCCAAACACAGGGAGCCAGAATGAGAATGAGGTCTTGTAATGCTATATAGCTTAATGTAATGCCTGGATACATCCCAGAGTATGTTGAGCAGATAATTAAAACATTTTGGCAAAATCCCATGAAGAACAAGATAAAAAATATGGAACTATTGGGTGGGCCACAGTGGCTTGCAGGCAGCGTTCTCACCTGTCATGCCAGAGACCCAGGTTAGATTTCTGGTGCCTATCCATGCAAAATATATATGTATATATATATGGAACTATTAAACTTTACCACTGAGGAAACCCTGATACTATGTCAAACATTAGAGACTCCCAAGACAATAAGCCAACACTTTGATCTTGAGGCTTGCTCTTGTGAAGTTATTTATATAGCAGAGAATCTAAGCCTACCTATATTTACACCTAAGAGTTACATCCAGAGGACTTCTTTCGTTGCTCATATCTGGCCTCTCTCTCTCTTTCTCTAAGCCCAACTCTGCAAGTAAAATCACTACCCACCCACCTATGTGGGGCATGACACTAAGGGGTGAAAGTCTCCCTGGCAACATGGGATATGAATCCCAGGGATGAGCCTGGCCCTGGCATCATGGGATCAATAATGCCTTCCTGACCAAATGGGGAAAAAGAATTGTAACAAAATAAGGTATCAGTGGCTGAATGAATTTAAATAGAGTTGAGTGGCTATTCCGGAGGCTACTCTTACATAAGCTTCAGCTAGATTTTGCTATTTACTATGGTTTGCCAAACCTCAACCAAAACCATCCTTGCCAACCCTAAAGATCACCTAGGACACTATCTGAGATTCTACTAATGTTCTATTCACTACAACTACTTTTCAGAAACCTACAACCTCCAGATGGGTTCCTAGGCCAAATAAGCCCTGAAACCCAGAGGGGCCAGCCTCTCCAGAACATCAGCTAGTTCCATCCCCCATCTCATTTTATCGACAGTGCTTTACAATATGCAAAAGTTAGAATGGGCGTAGTACAAACACCCCCAAAGATTGGGAGAAAGATCAAAGGAGATGGAGGTGTTATAACAGAGGAGGTAGGATATAACAAATGAGTATGACTGCTGAACTATTATTTGATATTTCTTTTAGTCTTCAGTGTCTTAGAGAAGCTAGAAGGAAAAACCAGAATTGTGGGACTATAACCCATACCAAACTCTGAAATGTTTTCTATAACTACTTGTTACAATGTACTTTCAAATTTTTTGCTTTTTTGTATATATGCTACATTTCATAATAAAAAAAAAGCTGTGTGGCAGTAAATAGTGCACTTTGTGGTACTGATCTTTGCATGCCTGAAGCAGATGCTATCTTTGCTTGTAGTCTGTAAGCACCAATTGACAGCAAAACTGTTGCTGGAAAAATGAGCTGTCTTACACAAAACACTTTTTACAAGGAGTGCTATGCCTTGAATTCTCATTTTATACAGATGAAATAAAAACTTGCATTTTATTGAGGAACCTGTCTTTCCATACTCTTACTAAACATAACACACTAGAGAGAATTTGATGACCTCCTAGCAAGTTGATTTGGCCTTTGTCATTTGTCTAAAGCCTGCTTGTTATTTAACATGGGTCTTTTAAATGAGCATATTAAATGTGGTTTAATAGAACAGGAGTGAAGGGAGACTAATGCTTGATGGTGTTCTTCCACTAAAATATTCATTTTGATGTGGAATGAAATAAATAATCTACAGTTCAGCTGGCCAAACATTCCTCTCAGTCTGATTGGGCAACTGTAGTAATACAATATCCCAGCAAAGTTTAAAAAGGAAGGTTGTGGCCCCCTCCCATGGTGCAATCCCAGGAGAATTATCACTATTCTTCTTATTTCAGAAATACTAGCAGTAGAAAAATTGCTTTATAATTTTTAGTAACTTTACCTGTTTAGATTTGAAAACAAATGAATCAAATATTTAGTGTAATGTACAGACATTGAATTCTACTGGTTACTTATTTTTGTCTAGAAAATTGGTATTTGTATTATACATCAAAAGGCATCTTTTCAAAAGTTTAATACCCAAAATGTGAGAAAAAAATTTAGTAAGTTAAGAAATATATATGTTCTTAGTTACTCAAAATTCTTACATTTTTTAAAAATTACAAATGCCAAATGATTTACAGATAATAGGAAATTGTATTGAATTTTGTGATTTCCATTTTAAATAAAACTTACCCTGAACAAAAGCACTGAAATGTACTTATTGTCATGATAAAAGTTCTCATAAATGCCATGATTTATAACATATCGTAGCACCATTCATATTTTCCTTGGAGACCCACTTTCACTTCTAAAATACCCATATGTGATTATATGGGCAGGATTTATATTTTCATTTCAGATTACAGAAACCACAGAAATATAACGTTTAAAGCCATACAACTATCGAGTAAAGTAAATGAAAACTCAGTTTCTGTGTTTGACTCAGCAGCTCCACCTAGAGAAGAGAGACCCCTGCCCTGGGTCTGTGCGTGAGCAGCTGGCTCTGACCACTAAAGGTGTGTAGTAGTCATATTCCATATACGCTTCTCTGCACAGCTAAGGCCCTTGCAGGGACAAGGTTCTGGGAACTTGAGACCCTGGAAATTCCTACCTAAATGGCTTTACCATGCTTCCAGAGCCTGCACGGGCTTCTTGCATGGTACATCCTCCAAAGGATAAACCAGAGCACCATTGCAAGTCCAAGGAGTGATCAAAAAGTGTTTTTTCGAGGAGGTAGCTGTAGGTGGCGATGGGAACTAGAATATGCACACATCTGTGCACAAGGCACCCAGCACCTCATGATACAAATGGATCTTGGTGGGAGGACCAAGAAGCCACTGGCCACGCTCTGTGAAGCTCCAAGTATTTTTGAGAATTCCAAATTCTAGCATGACTTCCAGTCTCACTGGAGGCATGTTTGTCAAGGTAGGAGGATAGCACTTATGTTATAATCATTTGTTAGCTAGTACCCCTAGCCCAGAAACAGTTAGGGACAGACGTGCCTTCTCATAAAAATCCCCAGTATCTCTGAACATAATAATCACTTTTCTAATTCACTACAGCATGATTTGATCATTAAGTTCTTAAAAGAATAAACAGAACTAACTCTCTATACATAATATATCATAATAGCTACAATATGCATGCAAAATGTAAACATGCTGCATATGTATATTATCCAATAAAGTGCAGCAAAGAACATAAATGTATTATTCATGAAATGAAATTCAGTGATTAATGTCTCCAAAGCTATATTACTTTCTACCCGTGGAATAAAATGATTAATCTTTTAAATGTGTGGAGTGTGACTTCACTTGCTTTACTAAATAAATTTTAAAGACTTCAATAGGAACAAAGAAGTAAAGCAGCAGACTAAAAATTTAACGAAATCGAGTTTTCTCAATTTTAGAAAAATATATTGATAATCACGTCTTACTTATTAAAAATGTTGTGAAGTCAGAAGATATGTAGAAGATAAGGAATACTTGGATATAACTCCAGAAAGTACACAGAAAAAGTGGGAATTTATCATTCAAATTTTTTTGCCACAATTCACTTTTTTCCCCTCAACTGTTTGAGAGAATTCTTCATATCAGAGTTTATCAAACAGACTGTGGCAGGCTAGTAACAGAGGCAGAACCTATTTATATTAATACATGGACTGTGTCAAAGACATTACTTTTAACATTTTAAGCATATCTGGATCAGATAAGTTTATAAGAAACTTGCTTTAATTCAAAAGATTGAGAAATCTGATATTGTTGCAGATCAACAATTTTTTAGCTGGTACCCATAATATTACACCCAATGGGCCACTATCAAATAATTTGAAGTACTAAAGCCACATGAAAATGAACTCAAAAATAGAATATTTGATGATTCAGAGAATTGTTCTGGGTTTAAATTTTATCACGATGAAGAGCAGAAAAAATGGTTTCAGCTTTCTTATTATCTGAATGCTGAATAAATAGGTATTTTTGTGCATATATTCTGCCCTTTTTAAAGGAATCACAGAATCAAAAACAATTTAACATAAACAGGTATTCTATAAAAGTAAGCAATTATATTTTTATTCATTTGATGATTTATTGCACATATAATATATACTATGCACATAACTCTTCTAGGCCCTTTATAAATATTAACTCAATTAATAATCACAACAAGCCTCTGAGGTGGGGACTATGGTTATCTCCATTTTACAAGCGAGAAAATGGGGGACAGAGAGGTTAAGTGACTTGGCCAAGACCATGAATTACAATTGCAAAGCTTGCATTCAAACCAAAGCCTTCAGTTCCTTCAGACCAATCTTATTGGTCTACTCAGAACTTTATTGCTGCAAGTGACAGAAATTAACAGATTCAATCATAAAAGAGCAACAACTTTAAAAAGGTTCAGTGATTTATTGGATTGTCTCTATTAAATTACATAAGGAGGGCAGGCCACGGTGGCTCAGCAGGCAGAGTTCTTGCCTGCTATGCTGGAGACCCAGGTTCGAGTCTCAGTGCCTGCCCATGAAAAAAAAAAATTACATAGGAATAAAGTTCTAAAATGAGGGAAAGAATAGAGGGGAGAAGAAAGGAAATAATATCCAACTGTAACCAGAGTAGAAGAGTGAAGGCCAAAATGGGAAGGTGTTTTGTGCAGTATTCTTCTCAGGTTACTCTAAATGCATCCGATGATTGGAAAAACAGTATCTACCAAGGTCAATGAAGTCTCCAACTCTTAGAGTGTGATAAAGGAAAAAGATTTGAATTGCAACAAGAGTACTTTAGCCTATATACAAAGAAACTGTTGAAAAGAAAACTCTCTACATTGAAAACTTTTGCAAGTAAGAACATTATTACTGATCTGATGTATATATATATTTATACATATTTCTCACTAGCAAAATGAGCTGACTTTCTGATTCACTATGTAATTTGTTCTGATCAAAGTTGAACATAATGAACATCTTCAGTAATATCAAACATCATCCTAGGCATTGAGATTGTATTGACCTAAGATTTTCTCCTTCACTCACACAGACATCATTTCTTAATAATTTATAACATAGGACATCATTTCTCTTCAGCTCTAGATTAATTTTCCTTTCTGAAGAACAAGTATGACTCTAATTGCCTTCTCCATACACAGAATTATTTTAGAGTTCAGTGAAGGTTTTTGAAGAATAAATAAATAAATGGCAGTCTTCTGGGAATATGTAAAAGAATAGGATAGGTCAAGTTCACCCCAGCTCCAAAGAACAGCTAGAGAAGGGACAGAAAAAAGACCCGGAGAGCGATAACAGGGTGTAAGTGATCAGGAGGCTCTTCTACACCACATAGGGAGGCCCTGGTTGAGAAAGCAGAAGAATTGAGATGCAGAGAACTGGAGACTGGTCAGCTAATGCAAACAGCCTAGCACATGTATTTGGATGCCCAGAGCTGTCAGGAGTGCACGGACAGGGCAGACCAGGACAAGGAAAGAAGCCAAGCCCTGCTCCTTGTATGCACTACCCTCATGTGCACCATCCCCGCCCTGAAACCTGCAACTCCCCCCATACCTCATGCACCTGAACCCCTTCACTCACCTCCCCCCACCACACTCCAAGCACCCACACCCAACAGCCCCACCCTGCACATGTGCAAAAATATGCCAGCCCAATCCACCTCTCTCATTCAGGCATACCGTCTCACCCCGCCATTCCTGAGACCCACCTGTAGGTGGCCAACTCTTCGATCCCCACCTCTCCCACCCTGCCCCCTGCAGGCAGCCATCTGCACATCTGGGCTACAGGCACTCATCTTCATACTCCGGCCACACCCACACTCAACCCTTGTAGTCACTCAACCCCTCCTGGCTCCCGCCTGAGCCTTGTGCACATGCACATCATCATCATGAGGCTCTTCAGATGCGTGCATGCCCATGCTCCCACTCATGCTACACCCCCACAGCTCTGGCCAAGCACTGACCTGTGCATCCCAGCCACACTAGCCCTCAGTTCACTCAGGCACAATCCCACCCCACTGCCCCTGAGCTCTGCCTGTGTACACACCATGATCCATGCATTGGCACAGCCATAGCCATATCCTCTCTGCAGGGCCCTGATGTATCCATGCACGAACCTCTTGACCCATGCATCCCACCTTCCTGCAGTGCACACGTGCACACCCTTGCCCCACCCTATGGCACAAGTGCCCTTCTCCCACATCTGTAAGGTAATCTCAGGCATATCTGTGCCACATAGCCTCAGCTCTGTACAATGTGCACCTCTACCCCACCCCACCCCTGCACCTGCAGACCCGCTCCAGGGCCCTGCACACCTGTCATCACCCAGCCCTGAAACATGCCCCAAAACCTCTGTGGCCTGTACCCTGCCCCTACACACTCAGGCATACACATCCTGGCACTTCTGGACCCCACCCCTGTGCAAGGACACACCCACACCCCAACCTCCCTGTGTCCCGACTTATGTGCCTTGTACCCCATACCAAGACACCCATGACCCATTCACTTCACACACCCACCTGCATCCTGCTCACATACCAGCCCCAGCACAGCTGCTCAGTCCCCCATCCACCTTCTACCATGCCCTACCTCTGTATCCCCACTATTACACTCTAAGACCTGTCTGAGCTGTACCTCATCCCCACGGCCTCCACACCACATGTCCACAACCCTGTGACCCACACTCTACACTCACAGGCACCAGTATAGAGTCACTGACCCATACATATACCTGCACCACAACCCTTCACCGCACAGTTGTAACCCTCCCCATGCCTCACATCTTGCTCCATACCTGTCCCACAAACACAGAGTTAGACTATTGAAGGAAATCAATATCCAAAGTAACCCTATCAAGATATTTATATGCTGTGAAGACAATAGAAGATCACTATGAATATGCAGACAGGTACAGCCCAATCTAATGACCAAATTAAAACACAGGAGATACAGGCTTTGGAAAAATTAATCAAAGATGTTCATTAAACTTTACCAAATAAAATCAGTGGGATGGCTAATGATACAAAGGTGATCAAGAAGGCACTAGAAGAGCATGAATACGAATTTGAAAGAATAAATAGAAAAATAGCAGATAACACAGAAATTAAAGATGCTATAGATCAAGTAAAAAATGTAATAAAGACACAAAATAGCGGATTTGAAGAGACAGAAAAAGAACAAACAAATTAGAGGACAGAAAAACTGGTTTAGAACACACAAAAAGAACAAATGACAAAAAAGATGGAAAATTTTGAATTGATCTCAGGGATATGATGGACAAAACAAATATAAGAATCATTGGTGTCCCAGAGGGAGAACAGAAGAGTAAAGGCCTAGGAAGATTAGTGTAGGATATAATAGGAGAAAACTTCCCAACCTTTTTAAAAGACATACTTATGCAAATCAAAGAAGTCAAATGTACTCCAAATAGAATAAATCCAAATAGGCCCACCCCAAGACTCACACTAATCAGTCTGTCAAATGTTGAAGAGAAGCAGAAAATCCTGAAAGCAGCAACAAAAAAACAATCTACTACATAGAAGGGAAGCCACATAAAACTGAGTTCAGACTACTTAACTGGTATTATGGAGATGAGAAGACAATGGTATGATATCTTTCACATCCTGAAAGAAAAAGACTTCCAGCCAAGAATTGTGTACCCAACCAAATTGTCCTTCAGAACTGAGGGAAAGATTAAAATTTTCACAGACAAACAAAGGCTAGGAGAATATGTCAACAAGAGACCAGCTCTACAAGAAATACTAAAGAGAGTTCTGCCAGCTGAAAAAAAGAAAAGACAGGAGAGGGAGGTCTGCAGGAGGGTACAGAATTGAAGAGTACCAGTAAGGGTAAGCTAAATGATAAAAAGAGAAAGAGGGAAAAAAACATAGATCTGACAAATAAAATCCAAAGGATAAGATGGTGTATTCAAAAAATGCCTTTTCAGTATTAACTTTGAATGTTAACAGATTAAATTTACCAATTAAAAAATACAGATTGACAGAATGGATTAAGAAATATAACCTAGTTATATGCTGCTTGCAAGAGACTCATCTTACACACAAGGATACAAATAGATTGAAGGTGAAAGGATGGCAAAAGATGTCCTATGCAAGCTGTAACCAAAAGAAAGCAGAAGTAGCCATACTAATATCAGACGAAATAGACTTTAAATGTAAAGACATCATAAGAGACAAAGAAGGACACTATACTTTAGTAAAAGGCACAATTAACCAAGAAGAAATAAAAATCATAAATGTCTATAGTCCCAATCAAGGAGCTCCAAAGTCCATAAGACAGACATTGGCAAATCTGAAGGCAGTGATAGACATTTCAACAATAATAGTAGGATACTTCAATACACCATTCTCCTCTATAGACAGAACAACCAGACAGAGTAACAGCAAGAAAATAGAGTACTTAAACAATTTGGTAAATGAATTAAACCTAACAGATACATATATATATGTATATAACATATATATATATATATATATATATATATATATATATATATATATATATATATGTCATTACACCCCAAAACACCAAGTTATACATTCTTTTCCAGTGCTCATAGCACATTATCCAGCATGAATCATATGCTGGGTCACAAAAAAGGTCTTTATACATTTAAAAAAATTGAAATTATTTTAAAAACTTTCTCTGATCACAATGGAGTGCAGGTGGAAATCAATAACCACCAAAGAACAGGAACTTTCACAAATATATGGAGATTAAGTAACACATTCTTAAACAATGAGTAGGTCAAAGAAGAAAGTGATAGAGAAATCAGTAGCTCTCTAAAGATGAATAAAAATGAGAATACAGTGTATCAAAACTTATGGGATGTGGCAAAGACTGTACTGAGAGGAAAATTTATTGCACTAAATGCCTATATTAAAAAAGAAGGAAGAGCAAAAACTGAGGACTTAACCACACACCTGGAGGAACTTGAGAAAGAACAGCAAACTAACCTCAGAGTAAACAGAAGAAGAGAAATAACAAAGATTAAAGCAAAGTTAAATGAATGGGAGAACAAATGAATAATAGAATCAATAAAACCAAAAGTTGGTTCTTTCAGAAAATCAATAAAATTGATAGGCCATTAGCAAGGCTGACAAAGAGAGAGAATACAAATAAACAGAATCAGAAACAAGAGGGGATCATTACCACAACCCTGAAGAAATTTTCAAAAAAATCATGAGGATACTATGAATAATTATACACCAACAAGCTAGACAACTTAGATGAAATATACAAATTCCTGGAAACACACAAACAAGCTACACTGACTGAAGAAGAAATATATCTCAACAAACGAATCACAAGTAAAGAGATTCAAACAGTCATGAAAAATCTTCCTACAAAGAAAAGCCCAGGGCCAGATGGCTTCACAGGGGAATTTTATCAAACATTCCAAAAAGAACTAAAACCAATCCTGCTTAAACTTTTCCAAAAAATTGAGGAAAAGGAAAACCACCTAACTCATTTTAAGAAGCTAAAATCACTTTAAGATCAAAACCATGTAAAGATACTACAAGGAAGGAAAACTACAGACCAATCTTCCTAGTGAATACAGATGCAAAATTTTCAAATCGAATCCAACAGTACATTAAAAGAATTATACACCACGACCAAGTGAGGTTTCTACCAGAAATGTAAGGATGGTTCAACACAGGAAAATCAGTAATGTAATGCAGCACATTAACAAATTGAAAGGGAAAAATCACATGATCATCACAATTGATGCTGAAAAAGCATTCGACAAAATCTGACATCCTTTTCAGATAAAAACACTTTGAAAGATAGGAATCAGTGGTAACTTCCTCAGCTTGATAAAAGGCATATATGAAAAGCCCATAGCCAGCATCATACTCAATGGTGAGAGGCTGAAAGTTTTCCCCTAAGATCAGGAATGAGAAAAGGGTGCCTTCTGTCACCACTGTTATTCAACATTGTACTAGAAGTTCTAGCAAGAGCAATCAAGCAGGAAAAAAATAAATAAAAGGCATCCAAATCAGAATGAAAGAAGTAAAGCTTTCATTATTTGCAGATGACATGATATTATACATGAAAAATACTGGGAAATCTACAACAAAGTTACTTGAGTGAATAAACTAAAAAAAAAATTCAGCAAGGTGGCATCTTATAAAATTAATGTGAAAAAATCAGTAATGTTTCTATACACAAGTAATGACCTAACCAAGCAGTCAATTAAGATTAAAATATCTATTCAAAATAGAAACCAAAGGAATCAAGTATCTAGGAATGAACTTAACTAGGGATGTAAAGGACTTATACACAGAGAACTACATAACATTGCTAAAAGAAATCAAAGATCTAAATAGGTGGAAAGACATTCTCTCCTCATAGATAGGAAGGTTAAATGCAGTTAAGATGTCAATTCTACCCAAATCGATCTACAGATTCAATGCAGTACCAATCAAAATTCCATCAACCTACCTTGAAGGTTTTTTTTCAGGAATTAGTTACCAAATTACTCTGGAAGGGAAGGAGATCCCAAATAACTAAAAACATCTTTTAAAAAGAAGAATGGGGGCGGGCCACGGTGGCTCAGCAGGTAACAACACTTGCCTGCGATGCCAGAGGACCCAGGTTCGATTCCCGGTGCCTGCCCATGTTAAAAAAAAAAAAGAAGAATGAAGTGGGAGAATTAACACCTCCTGATTTTAAAACTTATTATAAAGCCACAGTGGTCAAAACAGCATGGTACTGGCACAGAGATAGAAGTATTGACCAGTGGAATAGGATTGAGAATACAGTAATACATCACCAAATCTATGGTAAACTGATCTTCAGCAGAGCCCCCAAATCCACTGAACAGGGACAAAATAGAATTTTTAATAAATGGGCATGGGCAACTGGATATAAATAGCCAGAAGAATGAAAGAGCACCCTTACCTTACACCCTGAACAAAAATGGACTCAAATTAGATCAAAAACCTAAATATAGGAGCCAGTACCATAAAGCTCCAAGAAGAAAATGTAAGGAAACATCTTCGAGATATAGTAATAGGAGGCAGCTTCCTAAACTTTGCAAACAAAGCACAAGCAACAAAAGAAAAGATAGATAATTGGGAACTCCTTTTGAAATCAAATGCTTTTCAGCCTCAAAAGACTTTGTAAAAAAGCCAACTCAATGGGAGAAAATATTTGGAAATCACACATCAGATAAAGGTTTGATATCCTGTATACATGAAGAAATCATACAATCAACTACAAAAGAACAAGCAAATCAGTTATAAAGTAAGCTAACAAAATGAAATAGATATTTTTCTGAAGAACAAATACAGATGGCTAAAAAGTACATGAAAAGATGTTCATTCTCATTAGTTATAAGGGAAGTGCAGATGAAGACTACAATGAGATACTACCTCACACCTATCAGAATGGCTACTATTAAACAAACAGGAAACTACAAACGTTGGAGAAGATGTGAAGTGGAGAAATTAGGACATTGCTGGTGGGAATGCATAATGGTACAGCCATTATGGAAGAAAGTCTGGTGGTTCCTCAGAACACTGAATATCAAGTTTCCCTATAACTAAGAAGTACATTGGCTAATGATGGTGGAAACATATGATCGAACATGGTGCTGCTACAAAAAGGTATGAAGTTGTGAGGAATAAAATGATATGAATGAACCTATGGGACATTTGGTGAGGCAAATAAACCAGAAACAAAAGAGCAAATATTGTATGATCTCATTTAGAAAATACTTACAAGAAAACCTGGGCCTACATTGAAAGGCCTAGATTGAAAGATTGAATTGTAATTGCTTTTTCAGAATTTTGAGGGTCTGTTTTCTATATCTATACCCTGGTATTTAGAGACAAGAATAAAGCCAATTGGGTCAGGGTTAAGGTAATTTAGAATATAGGGGTAAGGAAGACATGGCCTGTATTTTAGAACTTCACCTACTCTTTGGGACCAAAGGAAGAAAGTTTTATTATGTCCAGAACCTAAATTTGTTGTAACATATAATCTAACTCAACCTGTCTGGATAGATCATTTAAACAATCCAAACACAGGGAGCCCAGAATAAGAATGAGAACCTTTAATCCTGTATAGGTTAATATAATGCCTGGATACATACCAGAGTATATTAAGTAGATAGTCAAAAAATATTGGCAAAGTCCTGGAAGGATGGGAAAAAATTATAGAACTATTATCTTTACCACCTGGGAAATTTTGGATAGTGTGCCAAACATTAGGGAAACCCAAATCAATAGGCCAAGCCCTTGATTTTGAGGCTTGCTCTTGTTAAGCTTATGTATGTAATGGAGAAGCTCAGCCTACGTATAGGTATGCCTAAGAGTCACTTCTGGAAGACCTCTTTCGTTGCTCAGATGTGGCTTTTCTCCCTCTAAGCCCAACTCTACAAGTGAAACCATTGCCTTTTTCTCTATGTGGGACATGACATCCAGGGATGAAGTCTCTCTGGCTGCATGGGAGATGACCCCCAGAGATAAGCCTGGCCTTGACACCATGGAATCAACAGTGCCGTCATGCCTAAAAGGTAGAAAATAATTGTAACAAATAAGATGTCAGTGACTGAGAGAGTTCTAATAGAGTTGAGAGGCTATACTGGAAGTCACTTTTGCACATGCTTCAGTTAAACATTGCTCCCTAACATAACTTGCCAAACCAAAACCAAAACTTTTCCTGCCAATCCTAAAGAATACATAAGGCATTATATAAGATTCGACAAAGGTTCCATGCACTAGGGTAACTTCCCAAATCCACAACTTCCAGATAGATCCCTGAAACAGGTAAGTCCTGAAATGGAAAGGGGTCAGCCCTTCAAGAACATCAACTTTTTCCATCCTCTATCCCATATTATCAACAGCTCCTTCCAATATGAAAAAGTTAGAATGGGTACAATCCAAATACCCCTAAAGAGGGGGAGAAAGATCAAAGGTGATGGTGGAATTATACAGAGGTTGCATTTAACAAATGCTATTACAAATATCACACAATGGGTTGAAATTTATTGTCCCATGGTTTTGGAGACTAGACTATGCTTTTCAATAGTAGCTAGATATTCTCACCTCTTCTGTGACATGAGAAAGAGTAGAAAGTAACCAAATGGAATGAAAGGTTTCAGTGGGCTGTGTTTTTTTTTTTCAGGAGTCTGTAGCACATTGGTGCTGAATTTGCCACAATCCTTGGGATTCCCTCACTTGCAGGTCTGCCTCTGTCATGTGGTTTCTCCTGCTCAGTCATCTGTCTCTGTCTAGATTTCCTCTCTTTAAAGGACTTCAGCCATATGGATTTTAATCACCCAGCTGATTCAATTTGGTCTCACCTAAAGAGGCTCTTCAAAGGTCCGACTCACATATGGGTTTACATCCACAAAAATGCAGATTAAGAATTCATTATGAATTCCATGGGAGACATAATTCAATTCCCAATAGAAGCTATATAAGATTAAGAAATGTTTTAAAAATAAATAAAAAAGTAGAATCAGCAAGGTAAAAATCAAATCACTGTTTTGGGTGAGAGGCTTTAAAATCATCTAGAATATGGTATGAAGAAAAAGGGAGAGGCATAGAAAATAGAAAGCAGAAATCCAGCATTTAGGAGTAGGATTTCCTATAGAAGAAAACAGAATAGATGAATGGAAACAATATCCAAAAGTACATTAAAATATCATTTTCCTTGGTGTAAATCTATAGCTTAAAAGTATCCTCAATATACTATGTAAAATTATTGAATGAGAAGTGTCATCTCAATTCAACCTGGTGAAATTATTCAATTTTTAAGATGAGGTCTCAAGCAATCACGGAAAAGAAACACTTCACCTACAAAGAAAAAGAAAAGCAATTTGACTACATAGTGTTTTCTAATCAACTGCACTGAATGTTAAGTAACCTCTATTACCATTTGCAAATACTGAAAGAAAATAGTCTTAACTTGTGAAATTTATGATCTGCTAAGTTGCCATTCTGGAAAGCAGGCAAAGTATGAAAATTTTCATCATTTATGAAGTACATCATTTATGGGGAAAGGAACATTTGAAGATATGCTTCAATAAGCTAAGAAATGAATCAGAATAAATAGCCTATGAATGAAAAATTTGACATTAGGCATTAAATATATATATATATATACACATAAGGAGAACAATAGTGATTACGAAAATTATAGCTAAAAATATAAATTAATTAGCAAGATTGAGGAAATCAGAAGTTGGCCAATTCTTAATCTTTTAGAGAAGTCAGTAGTTATTGAAGCTGATAGCTGGTGTAATACAGAATCCAGAAAGTTTTTTAAATGTGATTGATTCAGAAATGTGGAGGCTTTCCAAATCACATAAGGGAAAGACCAAATAAAATTCAGGCCATAAAAGGAAACAAAGCAAGAGATAGGTAGTTTAAAAAGAGGTGCAATATCAGTAAGAGTCCAACTCAAATCTAAGGTAAAAAGCTTCAAAGGAACAAAGAATGTTACTTTTTATGGATAAAAGGATGATGTTCAAAGGCTATAATTGTCATCAACTTTTATGTACCAAGTAAAGCATAAGACAAAGTTAAAAGTGTTGGAAATAAAAGTTGACATTAACAGAAACACAATAATGCAGTAAGAATTCTCTTAACTGACTTTCCAGATTAATTGACAATATCCATTTCTTTTGTAAAATATATTGACATGCCAATAGTAACCTAAACACTGACCACCAATAAATTAATTTCATGTAAGCCCACACTCATCTGATTCCACCAATTGCATTATATGCTTCCCAAGGGTCAACGGCGCTTGTTCTAAAACTTGTTTACGTTTGTTGAGCTTGATATTGATATTGCACTTGGTAATGTATATTAAACATCATGTATTAAATAAAATATATGTGCAAGAGTTTATACTTAATTAAAACAAATTAACACTTTGTAAATCCTCAATTAATGTATCTAAAAAAAACTTTGTCAAAGTAGGTGTGGATGAGACAACTGTAAATTCTTGGAGGATGAGAAATGAACTGTAAAGTCTAGACATATTATACACTCAGGTCACCAATAAAATTCCACAATCAGAAATGATAAACCTAACATAATTAGTGTGATTGAAGTCTGACAAATAATGGAACACTTGTTAAGAGCTCATACTCAAAGAAAGATTCTGGCCCTGCATAAAAAGATTAGTAAATATATGTATATTCATATGCTTTAAGGTAAAATAAAATATTTCAAAAAATAGGTTAGTGACGTCAGCAAGAAGACAAAGTTAGAGGCTCCAGGGTTCCTTCCCCCAATACCAACATTGAAAGCCAGCATAAAGTGGCAGAATCAACTTTCTTAAAATTGTGGAAAACAGTCAAGTGTTGCAGGAAATGTGTAAGCATCAAATCAAGAAAAAGAAACTTTGCAAAGGTAAGTAAACCTCATGGTGCCTTTATTGGCTTTTCACCCAGTCCCACCTAGCTGGGTGCAGCATCAGTCTACATTTATAGTGCAGGTACCAGGCCTTGGCTCCGGAGGAAGCAGAGTAGCTATTATTATTATGTAGGGTACATGTTGTATCAGTGCAAATTCATTGGATGGCACCCTGAGGGACTGATCCATGATGATTGTAGTGCCATTCCCAGAGCCTGCTCTAGAAACAGAGGTGGCTGGCAAGGACACTTAAGAATGAGATCAAGCCATAGACAACAGGGGCAAAGGATTACTAGTTGAGACATACCATAGTACCTAGGATGAAGAGGCAATGCTGGGACTGTGTATATGGGGAAATTAATAAGGAACATGTCCAAGACAAGACATGTGTTCATGAAAGACCTGAGAGGAACTTATGCTTTTATCTTGAGCTGTTCTTTAGGCTGTTCATTATGACTAAGCACTGAAATAAAGCACCATCACAGAGCCTACCTGCTAAGACTTAAAAAGGCATTTTTCTTTTGTTACTTTTTTCCCCATTACCTTTTGACATTCAAGGAAATCCCTATCATATACTAGGTGAATACAAGCTTAAGGAATAGACTTCAATACCTATATACAACAAGGGAAATATTCTTTGTATAAATAGTTTTAAAAATTCCCTAATTATATAGCCTTTGACAATCAGAAACAAAGAAACAAACAAAAAACAGGAAGTACTAGAGAAGGAAGAGAATCTGATTTCCAGAGATTACATATTAAAATATTCAAATGTTCAGATTCCAACAATAATTCCCAAAACATACAAAGAATTAGGAAAAGATGGCTTATACAAAAGGGCAAAATAATTAGACAAAACAATCAATGAAGAAAACCAAACACTATACATACCATAAAATAGCTTTTTAAAAATTGTCTTAAATATGCACAAAGAGCTAAAGGAAAGGACAAAAATAGAAATAATGAAAAGAGGAAAACAATATTTGAAAGAAATAAGAGTGTCAATTTTAAAAATTGTCAAAAGGAATGTGGGCCCTGAAAATTATGGTAACAACAACAACATAAAAACTCCCTACAAGTGTACAATAGTTAATTGGAGCTGCCAGAGGAAAGAATCAGGGAACTTGAAGAGAAGGCAAATGAAATAAACAATTCTGAGGAAAGAAACAGGAAGGAATGATGTAAACATAGCCTAGAAGACCTATGTGACACCATCAAGCATACCAATATATGCATTATAAAAGTCTCAGAAGAAGAAAAATAGAACAGGGCAAAAATAATATCTAAAGAATAATGGCAAAAAACTTCCCAAATTAAAAAAAAAGACATGACTATACACAATCAATGCTCAACAAGCTCCAAGTAGGAAAACAAAGTTGAATAGAAGAGATTCTAAGGGGTTCATTACAAAATATAAAAATAAAATATAGGCAGTAAAAGAAAAACTGAGAAACAAAAAAGGCATCAGATTTACAACCAAAGAGCAAAATGGCAGAAGTAAGTCCTTTATTGTTAGTAGTTAGTTTAATATAAATGGGTTAAACTCTGCAGTTAAAAGGCAGAAATGGGAAGAATGGATTAAAAAGCATAACTCAACCATTCACTATTTATAAGAGATTCAAGTTAAATTCAAAGACCAAATAGTTTGAAAGTAAAAGAATGGAAACAAATATTCTATGCAAATAGCTACCAAAAGAGAGTTCAAGTTATACTAATATCAGATGAAATAGATTTTAAATCAAAAAGTGTATGTGGTAGTTAGAGTCAGGTATCAACTTGGCCAGGTGAAGGTGCCTAGTTCTATTGCTGTGGACATGAGTCAATGGCATGTGAACCTCATCTGTTGCTGATTACATCTGCAGTCGGCTAGGAGGCATGCCTGCTGCAATGAATGATGTTTGATTTAATTGGCTGGTGCTTAAATGAGAGGGTTCAACGTAACATAGCTCAAGCGGCTCAGCGTACCTCATCTCAGCACTTGCAGCTCAGCCCAGGCCTTTGGAAATGCAGAAAGAGATCACCCTAGGGAAAGTTGTTGAACCCAGAGCCCTGGAGAGAAGGACAGCAGAAATCACTCTGTGCCTTCCCATGTAAGAAAGAATCTCAGTTGAAAGTTAGCTGCCTTTCCTCTGAAGAACTATACATTAACTAAATAAATCCCTTTTTATTGAAAGCCAATCTGTTTCTGGTGTGTCGCATTCCAGCAGCTAGCAGACTAGAACACTGTTACAAGGGACAAAGAAGAACATGATATGTTGATAAAGGAAAATTCATCTAGAAAATGTAAAAATTAAAAACTTATATGCACTTAATATCAGAAGCCCAAACTTCATGAAGCAGGCATTGATAAATTTGAAGGGAGAAATAGGCAGCTCTACATTAATAGTAGGAGAATTCAACACACCACTTTCAGTAATGGCTAGAACTTCTAGACAGATGTTCAATAAGGAAATCGAGAACTTGAACCACACTATAAACCAACTAGATCAAACATACATGTGCAGAACATTTCACCCAACAACAACACAATACATATGTTTCTCAAGTGCATATGGATCATTTTCCAGGATAGCACACAGGTCAGGTCACGAAACAAGTCTCAATAAACTCAAAAGATTGATATCATACAAAATATCTTCCCCAACTTCAAAAGAATGAAACTAGAAACCAGTTAAAGAAGGAAAAGTGGAAAATTCACAGATATGTGGAAATTAAATAATATTTTCTTAAGGAAACAATGGACCAAAGAAGAAATCATGAGGGAAGTCAGAAAGCGCCTTGAGGTGAATGAAAATGAAAACACAACATACTAAAATGTATGGGATACAGCAAAGACAGTGCTCAATGGGAAATGTACAAATTACATTTAAAAAGAAAATATCAAAAAATCAAAGACCTAGCCTCACATCTTGAAGAACTGGAAAAAGAAGAGTAACTAAACTCGATGTGGGCAAAAGGAAAGAAACAATGAAGTGACAATAAATGAAATAGACAAGAAAAACAAAGCAATAGAGAGAAATTTTCAAAAGTTGTTTTTTTGAAATGATCAATAAAATTGGCAAACATTTCCCCCTTTACTGATGCAGAAAAAATAAAAGTGGATACAAATAACTAAAATCAAAATGAGAGTTGAGCATTACTACTGACCGTAGAGAAACGAAATTATTTTAAAAAGATACTATGAACAACTGTGTGCCAACAAATTAGATAACCTAGACAAAATGGGCATGTTTCTAGAAACATACAAATTATCAAAACTGACTCAAGAAGAAGTAGAAAATATTAAAAGTCCAGTAAAAAATAAAGAGATTGACTTAGTAATCAAACACCTCTCAACAAGAAAAGTCCAGGACCAGATGGCTTCAATGGTGAAGCCACTGTTTCACCAATGGCTGAATGTTTTATCAAACATTCAAAGAAGAGTTGAAACCAATCCTTCTCAAACTCTTTGAAAAAAAATCATAGGTAGGAATACTTCCTAGATTCTTCTAAGGGCCCACATTACTCTAACATCAAAACCAGATTAAGATTTCACAAGGAAAGTTAGTTACAGATTAATATCTTTTGTGAATGTGGATGCAAACATCCTGAAAATACAAGCAAACCAAATCCAGCAGTATATTAAAAGAGTTATATACAATGACCACATATTTATCCCAGGAAGGCGAAGGTGCAGCAACATAAGGGTATCAGCATAATTCATCACATTAATCGAATGAAGGAACAAAAAAACACATGATCATCTCCACTGACATAGGAAATGCATTTGACAAAAAAGTGAGCACATTTTCTTGATTAAAAAACTCAGAAAACTAGAAATAGAAGGGAATTCCCTTAGCATAATAAAGGGAATTAAGAAAAACCCAGAGCTACTATTATATTTTACACTGAAAGCCTGAAAGCATTTCCTCTAAGGTGAGGAACAAGACAAGAGTGCCTACTTTTACCACTGTTATTCAACATTGTCCTGGAAATTCCAGCCAGAGCAATTAGGCAAGAAAAAGAAAAAGACATCTATATTGGAATAGAAGAAGTAAAACTATGTCTATTCACAGATGACATGATCCTGTATAGAGAAATTACCAAAGAACCCACTAAAAAGCTACTAGAGCTAATAAATGAATTCAGCAAAGAGGTAGAGTCAAGATCACCACACATGTCAGCTGTGTTTCTCTCTACTAGCAGTGAACAATCTGAAAAGGAAATCAATAAAATAATTCCATTTATAATAGCATCTTAAAATGAAAATATTTAGGAATAAATTCAGCAATGAATAT
This sequence comes from Tamandua tetradactyla, assembly GCF_023851605.1. Lineage (NCBI taxonomy): Eukaryota > Metazoa > Chordata > Mammalia > Pilosa > Myrmecophagidae > Tamandua > Tamandua tetradactyla. The sequence continues at coordinate 126,831,079 of NC_135327.1, read as the reverse complement.
AAAAGCTAAAAATGGGATAACCAAAACATATTAGATAAATTATGGAGAAGGTGGGGAACAATCATTCTTTAATAGAAAAACAACACTTTTTTTCTAAATTTACAAAATGCCATATAACTTCTAGTCATTGAGGACACAGCATTGAGTGAAACAGACAAAAATCTGTGCCCTCAAAAAAAGGTAACTTCCAGTAGAAAGGGACCAAAAATATTAGAATAAGCAGGAAAAAAATATGTCATGTTTGCCATCCATTCTTAATTCTTTGGAAAAGAACTAAGCAAATGGTTTTGGAGGAAGCATTTTTAGAGTGATGAGGAAAGTCATCCCTGAGAAGACAATGTATAAATAAGATAGGAAAGAGGTGAGAGATTAGGCCATCCAGTTACATGGGGTAAAATTATTCCAGGCAGGAGAATCAACAGATGAAACAGCCTGAAAGTAGGGAATATCTTGTGTGTTGAGGACTCAAGGGTACCAACATGACTAGAGAAGAATGGTCTTATAGAATTTTGCAAAGATTTTGACTCAAACTTTGGAGGATTTGAACAGAGGAATGATGTCATGGTCAGGTTCATGTGTCAACTTGGCCAAGTGGTGGTACCTGTTTGGTTGGGCAAGTGCTGGCCTGTCTGTTGCAATGAGGACATTTCATAGAATTAAATCATGAGCAGGTCAGCTACATCCACAGCTGATTCCATTTGTAATCAGCCAAGGGGAGTGTCTTCTGCAATGAGTAATGCTTAATCTGATCACTGGAAGCCTTTTAAGGAGGATTCAGAAGAGACCGGCTCTTCCTGTTTTGGCTGGTGAGCCTCTCCTGTGGAGTTTGTCCAGACGCTCCATCAGAATCGTTAACTTCACAGCCTGACCTGCGGATTTTGGACTCTGTGTTCCCACAGTCACGTGAGACACTTTTATAAATTTTATATTTGCGAGTGTTCCCTGTTGATTCTGTTTCTCTAGAGAACCCCAACTAATACAAATGACATGATCTATATATTTTTTATTGTTTTGTTTTGTTTTAAATTTGTACAAAATATTGTGTGGATTTTGACAAACACATAAGGTCATGTATCTACCACTCCAGTACTATACAGAATAATTTATCTACATATGTTAATGGTCTCTGGAAGCGGCATTGAAAATAGAATGAAAGAGAATTGCTAGAATGAAGTCCTTAGGAGTATGAGAGAGAATGAGACCTTGTGTACAAGTAGAGATATTTTCTTTGCTAGGACTTTAAATAGTTCTTCCATCAAAAGATTTAAGGCTAAACACATGGGGATAGATCAGGTAGTAAAGAGATGAGAGTGAGTAAACAGACAATTGTCTCCTGATTGCCTTCATTTTATCTGTCATCAACAAAGAATAAGGGTGAATGAGAAAGTGTCAGAAGTTTTAAAAGAATGAAAAGGTATGAAAGATGATCTAAAGACTGGGGGAATGGCTACACCATGGAAAAATAGTATAATTTGGGAGCAACATTAAGAGCCCAATTGAGATTAGTTGTTCTAAATTAAAAGTGAGATCAGTCAGCATGATGGCAAATTTTTCACCAGCCATATTCAGCTTTGCCTGCTCCAGTACAGAAAAGGAAAACAGTTGCACCTAACTACATTGTGATTTTACCAGGCAGTGTCATGACAAAAAGAGAGAGGTAAGGAAGCTGTCCTTTTATAGCAACAAATAATGGTAATGATGAGACATAAAATTCTCGCTAAATAAAGAAAGGTATAAGGACTTCACTGGGTTAGAAACAGGGTGGCAGATGGAGAGCAGCTAACTTCAGGTCAGCTAACTTTCAGTGTGGTAAAAGGATTGTTAGAGTTGGAGTATTGCCGGAAGTTAGCTGGTAAAATAAGAGGTGGTGGTCAAAGAATGAGAGGTTTGAAATTGAAATTATAGAAGGAATATAGCAAGTAATAAAAAACAAAGTCTAGGCCATGGACAGGAGTGAACAGTAGAAATTGTGTCAATTATCATTGGAGGATACAAAGTCAAAGAGATGAAAGGCTAGGATATTGGAAAGATGATCTTATGAATATTGACACTATTGAGCATTATGACAGAAGTAGTGTTGGAGGAAGAGATAATGAATCAGGAGCTAAATTTTTCAGAGAATGAAGGGAAATAAATGTGAGAGAACAGATGACTTCAAAACAAAGAAATAACTTGTGGTAGAGCCTCCCAACAGAAAATTGAAAAGTGGAGTCCTCTCTTAGGAAGGAAAGAAAATGGTCTATATTAATAAATAAGAAGCTAAGAAAAATCCTACCCCACCTCCGTTCTCAATAGTTCAGAGGGTCCTTTTCCACATCTTTCCTTAACACTTGGAAAGGAGACAACCAACCTAGGAAATTTCTTTTAGAGTGAAATCAGTGGTGTGGAAGTATTAAGAAAAGATCTGAGTTTAGCTCTCTAGCTTGGGTATAGTGACATGTCAGAAATTCAGAAATTCTCACATGCCCTAATGAGGGTTGTGGAAGGTAACTGTTAGGATGTCTGGTGATTTATGGGATGTCTAGCAGGAGGTCAACACCTGAAGCTGAAGACTATAATGCAGACCAAGAAGGTTGCAGATCAGAAGGAAATCACAGCCAGACCTTCATGGCAGCCACTACACTAAGAAGAGCAGAGAAAGAATCATGACAGTGAAGAGGATCATAGGTCCTATCTGAAAAAAAGGATAATGCAGTACAAGTTCTTCAGCCTGAAACTTCAGCAGAGCTGCCAACAAGGCAAGCTAAAGCAAGTTGACAAGGGACACCGTTGGTGCAGGATTTATTAAGAATCCAGAGAGCAGCACAACGAGGCCCCTCTCTGCAGCCTGAGAAGACATTGAATTTGCTGTATACAAAACTTCCATCTTGGGGAGAAGTATGAGAAGTTCATGAAATTCTAAAAATCCACAAAGGGGACACAGATGGTGGCTTGAAACAAAGATCAGATCATTATTATGAAATGAAAAAGTTCTGCTTTCTTTACACTGACTGTGATGATCCTTGTAACACGTACAATGACTGTTTAAAGAAAAATAAAAGTAAAATAAAGAACTATTTTTATAGATAGGTGAGTTTAAATTAGTTTCAACCCAGCTATGAAATCAATCTCAAACCTTGAATTAAAAACTGAGTTCTGACATTCTGGTCTGATTTGAAGACCATTAAAGTCATTGGTATGAAAAAACATAAAATCATACTGTGGTAATGAGTATAGATCATGAAGTGATCATAACAGAGCTGAGAAAAATCAGGAGATCAAATGGTAGAGCATTACAATACCACAATTCTAGGTCAGTGGCAAGAGGCCCCTCTTCTCTCCGGGAATTGCATCCTATCAGGGCCAAGTATCCAGGCTCTCACAGGTTCAGTAGCCAAAAATGTGTTAGGGAGGAGAAGCGGTAGGGTGGAGATAGAGCAAGTATATTGTCCTCTATGTTGATGCAACCAGCTAAGATAGTCCCTCCCACAGAGTAGTAAAGATTGACAGAAGAACAAATAGATAATCCTTTCTTCACCTACTGGTCTTTACTATTTCAGAATATAAACTTTTAACGTAGCAAAGCAAACTTCTTTTATACGTCAAAAAGAACAGAAATAAAACCTGAAAAAATTTTCAAATCTTTGTGAGAATTCTGTAGAATAAAATGGTTATTTGATAAAAGCAATCTTGGTTTAACCTTGCTGAAATTAGTAAATGTTAATATCCAGTTTTCCTTTTTTTTGTTAGTATGACTAACAATCCCAACTATTAATAACATCCATGAGTGTTAAGCATTTTTCAAGTAATAGCCTAAAATATTTATATGTATTATATCTGTAAATTTTTAGAACAGTTTTTATGAAGAAGGTATTGGTTTTATTCCCATTTTACAAATAAAACTGAGGTATAGAGAGCCTAAGTAATTTGCAGGACACAAAACAAATGAGTTGTGATCAGCAATTTAAGTCCAAGAACCTACATCCTAGGCCTAAATGATTCACCAGTGAACAATAGTGTCTCCCATATGATTAGCATTTATATAATTAAGACTTTCAAGTTTGTAGAAAGTGTTTCACATACCTCACCTCATGTGCCTCAAACCTTGTGAAGTAGGGATCATTTTTCAGAGAAGAAAGCCAAGGGTGAGAGAAGTTAAATGCTGAGTCTAAGATCATTCTTCAGCTATAAAGAATTGAAACAGAGAGTATGTGGAGATAATTGAAGCTGGCCATTTGGAGTGAACATTCACTCATGTTTTATAGGGGATTTTTAATTATAATTCTACAGAAATCTAAATAACTTATATTGGAATCCAGTAACCAAAACACACCTTCTTAAGTCTAGTCAAATAATTGTTTTATCAATGGCCATGCCACTGATACTTTCTCTTAATGTGAATAAATAAATATCTGAATATGTGTTGTATTTACATAGCATATTGGTTACGAACTTCTTATAAATATCTTTTCTTCCCCAGATGACATTGCAAACTTGACTGGTCCCTTTGTTGGAAAAAATACACACAAAGAAAAAATTACCCAATTCTTCAGTTACCAAATGGCTCAAGGCAATTTAAAAGGAAGAATAAGCAATAAGTATCTTAAATGGGGACCATATATTTTGGATCTGTTTACATCTACTGTCTCAGTGGCCTGTTCAGTTCAACATTTCTACCAGAAAATAAGCCCAACTATCTAAGAAATGATTAGAGAGGCTTCAATGAGTGGTGATGATGAGTAGTGATATTAAATCTATTAACTGTTATACAGAGTCTAAATATGTGTATAAAGTGCCAAAATAATATGTATTAGATATATGCCCTGACAATGTATATATAAGAATATTAAAAAATGGGGAAAGATATGATGGACTTACTCTCCAACTGCAAACAAATAGAAAACTGAAAAAAACACATTTAAAGCAATCATTTTTGATCATTGGCCAATAGGCTTCAGAGGATTGTAATTCTTAGAGAAGGAAAGGAAAATGAAGTTAGTCCCATAATTGTACTGGCTATTTGCCTAAATTCACCTTCCAGACTGCCATAGCACAGTGTAAGTTTGCACTGAAAAGACTAATATCAGAGTCTGAAAGGCTGTTGTGACTGAAAATGAAGAATATGGGAGAAGAAGACACTACATGGAAAAAGAGAGAAATAAATCTGCATAGGAGTACCCTTGAGTCTTATTCTGAACCCTACTCCACTCATGAATAGAATTAAATCCCATGAAGCTGTGAAAGAATGTCTGGGGAGCTTTAAGCTGAACAATTCACGAATGTGCATAGGGCTAGGAGATGTTCAGTTCCAACCACCAAAGTGTGGAAGTGAAGACCAAGGAAATTCAGTGGAGACCTCAGAGGTATCTTAGCTTATTAATGGGAGTAAACTAGCAAAACCAAGCCTCAAAAGAACCAAGATGGTCTGCAAATAACTGCCTGCCATACAATGTACAAAGATTGCTCAAAATAATCCAATAAAATCTAGTGCTTAATGATGTGAAATTTACTATGTCTGCAATTCTAGCTAAAATTAAAAGACATGCCCCAAAGCAAGAAAATGTGACCCAAACTAAGAAGACAAAATAATCTCTCTATAGAGTTGTTTTAGTTTGCTAAACTGCTAAAAGCATAAACTGAGTTGGTTTTAAGCATGAAAATTAATAGTTTATAAGCTTACGATTTTGAAGCTGTGAAAATGCCCAAATCAAAGTATCATCATCAGGATGATGCTTTCTTCCTCAAACTAACTGCCAGCAATCCTGGATTCTTCCATCACATAGCCAGGTACATGATGGCCTCTGCCGGCCTCTCCCTTCTCTTCTCAGTTACATTGCTCCAGCTTCTTGGTCCCACTTACAATAGGTTTACATCCACAGGAATGGATTAGGGTTAAGAACCGGATTTTCAGGGTACATAGTTCCAAACTACCACAAGAGCCAAACCAGGAAATAAGAGAATTATGGAATTAGCAGAAAAGAACTTTAAAAACAATGTTTTAATATGTCCAATAATTTTTAACATGATAATTATGATTAGACAAATGTAAGAGATAGGAAAAGAAACAAATGGAGAATAAAGTTTGACACATTTTGTTGTTGATATTTTAGTGAAAGAAGAGCATTCATCCATTATGGATTGAAATGCAAATTTGTACAAGTGCTCTGGAAGAGATATGAACAAAATTTAGGTAAATTATATGTGCTTATACAAATTGATGCAGTAATCCAATTTATAAAAATCTCTATCAAACATATACTAGAAAAATTATGAAGTGATATTTGCACAATAACATAATTGTATCACTATTTATAATATCAAAAACTGAAAAGAGACTAAAGGTCCATCAATAAGAAGCTAATTGACAAATTATAATTCAGGCATTCAGTGGAGTACTAGGCAGGCATAAAGAATGAGGAATCTTGTTTTCGTTTCCTACAAACTTTTTCAATATGTGGCTTTATTATTTCCCAATACAAGCCCTCAGAAGACCTGCCTTCTCAAATAAACCAACACTCATATGGGCCCAACACAAATTATTAATCAAATTAATACGATTGTTGAAATTAATATATAAATGCTCTAGAAAAAGTTCTCTGTGGATATTTACCATAGAATTGTTTATTTGACATTCCCTGTTTTTGTTTCCTAGCTGCTAAAACTAATACCACACAATGGATTGGTTAACAACGTGAATTGACTACCTTAAGGTTTCAAAGCCTGGAAGACTTTCTTGGTCCCAGAATAGGTATCTTCAGGCAATCCACCAATATTTGGAGTCCCTTGGCTTTTCTGTCACATGGCAATGCACATGGTGACATGTTCTTTCTCTTTGGGGATCCAGTGACTTCCAGCTTCTGGTTGATCCCCAAACCTTCTTTCTGGTGTCCAATTTTCTTTATTTATGAAGATATCAGTCATATTGGAGTAAGGTCGATCCTCATTCAATTTAGGCACACCTTAGCTAATAACATCTTCACTGGTCCTATTTGCAAATGCCTTCATACCCACAGGACCAGAGTTTGGGACCTGAACATACCTTTTGTGTGACACATGATTCAATCTCCAACAGTCTACCTTCTGGACCCCAAGAAGACATATCTTCTTGCCTCCAAAATACATTCATTCCATCACAACATCCCAAAGCCTTAAATCATTTCAGAAATAATGTTAAGTACAAAGTCTCACCAAAATCAGTTGTAGGCATAGTCCAGCATGGGACAAAATTACTCTGCCAATGACTTATTAAACCTAGAAAAAAGCTATCTGCTTCACGGTACAACAGGAAAAAGATAAATATTTCCATTTTAGAAGGAAGACATCAGAAGAAAAATAGGGGTCATGGATCACAACAAGTTCAAAACCCATCAATACCCATGTAGATTGATGTTTTGTTCTCTAGGCCTGTTGGAGCAGCAGCCCCACCCCTTCCATGTCCTGTGCAGTGGTCATGCTCTCCCTGAATACTGGGGTTAAGGCCCACCCTCTCTGACCATTGGGGCAGCAGCACTCTTTCTGAACAATGGGGCATGAGCTCTGCCCCCTCAAAGTATTGGGCAGAAGGACTGCCCCTTCCAAGCACAGGGGTGAACTGACCCTCTCTACTCTTTGGGTCCAAGAAGTTCCTTTCAGTCCAGATGTTTGCTTCTATGATTTTATCTTTGAAGTCATTCTTCCTTCAAGTTCCTTTTCTGTCCCCAGAGAAGATAAGGGCCTCATTTGAAGGCACACAGTAACAAGTCAAAAAGCCAGGATTTAAAGTTGATACTTCCGAGTTCTGAAGCATGACCCCTGAAGCACAGAGTTAGCCTAAGATAGTGAATTAGAACCTGAATTTCAGATCCAACTACAGAGGAACAAATTCCACCACCAGTATCTAGCTGTATGAAATCACCTTTCTGGGCTTCAGTTTTGTCATCTGAAAAAAGGGTAAAAATAATCCTAACCTGGTGCTGTTAAAAGATTTTAAAAGTTCATATATGTCACTCTTTCAGAACAGAGTCAGATACACAGCAAGAGCTATTTTTAAAAGAAGGGACTCTTGATTGAGGGAAAATGAAATTTTCCCTATTGCTTTCACTAAGTACAAGGAAAAAATAAATTAGGCATTACATTGAAAATAATAATAATAAAAATAATAATAATGATAATAATAATATGAATCTGAAAGGTAGAACTAAGAAGTCAGATGAATTAGGGACCCCAGGACACAAAGAATGACATACGGTTGAGTTTCCTAGGTTTTCTTTTAGCCTCATATATCTCAGACTTAGAATTGAAGACTCCAATAACCTGGAAAAGTCAACAGATGTACATAAAAAGCTCCCCCCAAAGCCTGCATTCTCTGGCAGGTAAAAAAAAATTCATCATTCTAAGAACCAGGAAGATCTCAAAATGAATGAAAAAGGACAACTTACTTATGCCAAAACCAAGATGGCAGAGGTGATAAAAAAAATGCCTAACAAATGTTTTAAATTTATCACCACAAAAATGTGCCTCGATGAGAAACTATGAACACAGGTAAGACAACTAAAAGATAGACTATATCAGCAAAAAATATTAAAAGTTTCAGGAAAGAAAGAGAAGATGCAAGGGAGAACCAAATTGTAATTATATATCTGCAAAACAATGAATGAAACAAAAATCTAAACAGATAGACATAACAGCAGAATGGAAGAGACAAGGGAAAGCACTAGTGAACTAGAAGGCCGAGCAATAGAAAAGTCTTAATCTCAATGGCACAGGAAAAATAGATTGAAAAAAAAAGAACAGAGATTCAGGAACCTGTGGTATTATAATAAAATATTTAACTTTCAAGGACTCAGAGTTCCAGAAGAAAGGAGAAAGGTGAGGCTGAAAAAGTACTTGAAGAAATAATGGCTATAATTTCCTAAAACTAGCAAAATACATAAGCCTACAGATTCAAGAAGCTAAGTGAAATGAAAATATGAGAGATCCAAACAAATACACACTAAGAAACAGTGTGAAACTTCTGAATTAAAAGATGAAGAAAACTTTGAAAGTTGCAAGAGAGAAATAACACATTACTTGCAGGAGAAAGTTAATTTGAGTAACAATGGATTGCTTACCAGAAATCATTGAGGGCATAAAGAAATGGCACAACATCTAGCAGATGCTTAAAAAAAAAAAAAAAAAAAAAAAAAAGCTCCCAATCCAGAATCCTTTATCCAATAAAAATAGCTTTCAAGAATGAAAGGGAAAGCCAAAAATTCTCAGATGAAAGAAAACGTAAGTATTTGTCAACAACTACCAAAAAAGAATGGCTTAAAGAAGTTCAATTCATAATTTAAAAGTTCCTTAGAAGTTATCTACTGGCTCAAATGGTTTCTTTGGAGAATTCTTAAAAATGTTCAAAGAATTAACACCAATTCTACATAATTCCTTCTAGAAAATAATGGAGAAGAGTAATGGAGAAGTAATGGAGAAGAACACACTTTCTAATTAATTTTATGGGGCTATTATTACTTTGATACCAAAACAAAGAGTGCAAAAGAAAAAAAAAAAAAAAACAATAGACCAATATCAAAAATATAGAGGCAAAAATCCCTAACATGATATTAGCAAATAAGATTTAGCAATAGATAAAAATAATTGGACACCATAACCAAGCAATTATTCCAAGGATGCAAGGCTGTTTTCATACTAAAAAATAAACCATTGTAATCCATCATATTATATGTTACAGAGAAAAAAACCATATGATCATATCAAATGCAGAAAAAGCATTTGACAAAATTTAGTACCTATTCATGATACAACTTTCCGAAGGGTAGGAATGAATGGAAAGTTCCTCAGTTTATTAAAGAGGATCTGCACAATGCTTTAGCTAACATGCTTAGTAGTGAAAGACTGATTACTTTTCCCCTAAAGGCAAAACAAGACAAAGATGTGTATTCTCACCATTCTTATTCATCATAGCATTGGAATTCTAGCTCGTGCAATAACTTAAGAAAAAGGAAAAAGGTATATAGATCAAACAGGAAGAAATAAAACTTTCCCTATTTGCACATAACATGATACTATATGTAGATTATAAATTCATAAATTAAAATAAAACCCTCAATAAGTGAATTCAGCAAGGTCAGAGATACAAGATAAAATACAAAATTGAATTATATTTGTAGTAACTAGCAATGAATACATGGACACAGAATTTAAAATATAATAGCATTTATAATCATTTAAAAAAATTAAATTGATGTAAATCTAACAAAACATGCACAGGATTTCTATACAAAAAATTACAAACTCTAATGAAATAAATCAAATATCTAAATAAAAGAAGTATATTCCGCCCATAGATTAGAAGATTCAACATACCAATGATAGTCAATATAGCAAAGACGTGACTTTTCCCCAAATTTACATATAGATTTAATGCAATTCCTATCAAAATCTCAGCATATTTTTGTAGATGTAATCTATGTTATTCTAAATTTTGTATAGAAAAGCAAAGGAAAAAGAATAGCTAAAACAATTTTTAAATCACATGAAAATAAATGAGCCTAAGTATTTATGATGTTGGTGGCATAACAAGAGTAGATGAATAATGAGTGATTTTTAAAGAATTTTGATTGAACATCTTAGAGATCAGATAGTTTCCTCTTTCTCCTTGTCTCTCTCTGACTCTCTTGTCTCTGCCTCTCTCCCTCTCCCTCTCCTTTTTTCTCCCTCTCACACATGCATGCAGAAATATGAAGAAGTTTATTGGATTTGTTATTAATAGTAACATTTGCATTTTATTGTGAAACCATAGCAAAATATTAAGTGAAAGCACATAAATAATTGTATTAATCAGCCAGGAAACATGATATTGAGAGTAAGAGCGTTATAAATTAAAAATTAATTAAATTTAGTTAAATAAATATCTTGTAGGTATTATTATTACAATAATTACAGGGTATTTAATAACAGGATATTATTAAATAAATAATAAATTTATTAAATAAATACTCTGTAGTGTATTAAATTTGTTGATTTGTTAAATAAATACCCTGCAATTATTATAATGAAATTTAGTTTAATAAAATCTCTGTAACCCTTTAATTGGAAATATCAAAATGATTTCAAGATTATTTTCTTCTTTCAGAAAAGAAAATGTATAGTTCCTAGTTCTGTCCATGGAAAAGACATAGAGCAATGCTATCCCAGATCATTAGTATGCAGATTAGCATCTCTAAATACTATTTCATATGTAAAGGAAGTAGAGCTTCTAAGAGAAATGGCTGATCCTAGATCTGGGGCAAGAGATGAAGAAAAGGATATCTTCTGTACCTGAAAGCAAGGATGCCAGGTAAGCATACACTAAACCTTGGAACAATTTGAGCATTAGGAAGAATACTGACTAGAATCAACAAAAACACATCAAATATGTTAAATTACATGAGGTTAAAATTATGCTAGCATAAAAGCTGTGATGACTTAAATGTTGCTAGACACCACATTATCATTCTGGAAATTTACAGAGAAATAATGAGGCACTTATCTATTCCTTCCTATATGAGCCACACTTTAAGATAATCAATAATTAATGAGGGAAAGATTCTGTTTTCATCTTTCACTGCAATTTTATTGATATATATTCACATAGCATATAATCCACACAAAGTATACACTCAGTGGTTTGCAGTATCATCATATAGTTGTGCACTCATCACCACAATCAATTTTAGAACATTTCCATTGCTCAAAAAAAAGAAATAAAAATAAAAAAGAAAACCCCAACACCTCATACCACATATTATTTTTTTGTCTTTATTTTATTACTCAATACCCATACACTGGATAAAGGAAGCATCAGTCACACGGTTTTTACAATCACAGTCACATGATAAAAGCTATACAATTATACGTATATCATTATCAAAGATCAAGACTACTGGATTGCAGTTCAACAATTTCAAGCATATCCTTCTAGCTATTCAAATACACTAGAAACTAAAAAGAAATATCTATATAAAAATCAAAAGTTATCACTTTTTAAATCCTAATTTCTCACTTATACATCCTCCCTCTCATTTGATCATTCTCTCAATCTTCAGGGATAGCCAAGCAATGACTATTTTAACTTTTTCATTCTGTAAAGGGGTGTTGATCTTACAGAGTAGAGAAATGAAACTTTTTTATGTTCTTGGAGAGACTGGTACCTCTGGGTTTCAGGGCTTATCTGAAATAGGAACAATCTGGAGACCTCAGTTTCTGAAAAAATAAACTTACTAAGAAAAACTTTTATGGAGTCATAGATAAGCCCAGGGTATTTTTTTATGGTCTTTGGGAATACAGTTGTTTAGGGATTGGCATATTGTGGCAATTTTGCATTATCTGACTGAAGCTTGCATAAGAGTAACCTCCAGAATAACCTCTCAACTCTATTTGAAATCTCTCAGTCACTGAAAATTTATTTTTTTCATTTCTTTTCCCCATTTTGGTCAAGAAGGCATTCTTAATCCCACAATGCCAGGGCCAGGGTCATCCCTGGGAGTCATGTCCCACATTGCCAGGGAGACTTATACCACTGGGAGTCATATCTCATGTAGTCAGGGGAGGGGGGAGGTGAGTTTATTTGCAGAGTTGGCTTAGAGAAAGAGGCCAGAGGAAAGATTCTTTTTTAATTCAAGAATCACAACTAATAAATGCAAAAGATATGATACAAATTTTTAAATGCCATTTTGCAACACTTAATGAAATAATGACTGAAGGCAACAGGCTTCAAAGGCTACGAAGACATTGAGTTAAAGGATAATGATAAATCAGATTGACATCAACAACCCTTCTAGTAAACTTTAGCATCACTAAAATTGGAAAACCAGATATATTGTTGTTACTGGAAGTACATACTAAAATCTATGAAACATTATTTCCATTTAAAAATTTGAACTTGAATTTAATTTTCTAGATCTAACTTTAAAAGAAATAAGAATAGAGGAATACATTAAATAATAGCATAAATGTACAATCAGATAAATCAAAAATGTGGAAAATGCTACAGGACAAATGACCTAATTTCTTCAAGAAATAAATGACATAAAAGAGGGTTGCTCTTTGAAACTAAAAGTTTTAAAGCTACATCAACTAAATGCAATATGTGGGCTTCAGTGGAAGGGATCCTCAGCAAAGAAACTAACTATTCAAAGGTATTTTGGAAACAATTGGGGAAAAGTAAATATAGAATGGGTATTAGACAATATAAAAGAATTGTTGTCAATTTGTTCATACTATTTTAAATAATTCATTATCTATTAGTGGTACAGATTAATTTGTTTATGAGTGAAAAAATATCATGTCTGGGATTTGCTTTAAATTATTCTAGCAGGAAAAAAGGAGAAAATAGATGAAACAAGGACAACAATGCTGATGATTGAAACTAATTTTGAGGTATGTGCAGGTTTGAAAGTATTGTGCACCCCAGAAAAGGCATGTCGTTTAATCCTGAGTCAATATTGAAAATGCAGTCTGGCTTCTCCTTGCAACTTATAGTAAAATGCAATAGGAATGAGATAGGGCCCCACATGAGGATTTAACCAAACAGGGAACCAGTTAGCCATTTTAGAAAATCCAAGTATTGGAAATAGAGTTATCCAGAAGGGATCTGTGAAAAGTCCTATTGTCTGATGGCTTTGATCCCTGTGTGCTACATGGAAAACCAATGAATTTTTAGTGAGTTCTGTAGAAATGGAACCACTGTCAGTCTGGACTAGAAGAGATAAAAAAGGGACAGATTGAAGGGAAAAATGTCTTCAAAGGCAGAACCAGTCAAGGTCTGTAGCCAATAAATCTCTGACCAGGAGAGTGAAAAAGATAGTAGACCCACCCATCCACATGGAAAGAGTGAGTCTGCCTAGAAGACAGAGGGTGTGCCTTCTGCTTCATTTTCCAGGAAGAGTTATGGCACCTCAGGCCTCAGAAAGCGTGGAGAAAACTCCCCAAGGATTGGGGAAGGGGCCTTGGTGATCACCCCATTCTTTTGAGGGGGTTGAGCATGAGCCTCAGAGATGGAGGAGAGCCCAAGTGCTGCCCTGATGCTTGGAGAGGGTGGAGCCAAAAAGAAATGTGGTTCCCACAACCATTCCCAGTGTAGCAACACTCATCCCAGCATTTGCAGAAAGCAGGGTCACTGTGTAAGCCCTTAGAAGGGGTGAGATTGTTGCTTTCTAAAGCTCCAAGATTAAATGACTCTCAGATTTTGAAATCCCACAGTTTGCTCTGTAGATTTTCAGACTGTTTTGTTCTGGTGACTCCTGTTTTCCTTTCAATTTTCTCCCTATGGAAATAGGAACGTGTATCCTATGACTGTGCCTCCTTTCTATATTGGAAGCATGTAACTTGTTGCTGAGATTCACTGGTCAACAGTCAGAGGAGAATTTTTGCCTTAGAACAGACCCTGTCTCTGACTTTGATGAGATTTCGTACTGTTTTTTACTTTGTATTGTATTTGTATTGTTACTGAAATGTTTAAGGCTTTGTAATATTGCAACAGAATGAATGAATTTTGTATATAGAAAGAAAATGTCTTTTTTGGGGTCCAGAGGGTGGAATATTCTGGTTTGAAAGTATTGTGTACCTCAGAACAGCCATGTCATTTAATCCTGAGTCAATGTTGTAAGGTTAGATTGCCTTTGATTAGATTGTTTCCATGGAGAATGACCCACTCAATTGTGGCTGTGGCCTTTTGATTAGAATACATATATGGAGATGTGATGTACCCAATTGTGGGCGTGGCCTTTTGATTAGATGGAGGTGGACTCTGACCATTCAAAGTGGGTCTTTAATAGTTTACTAGAGTCCTTTAAAAGGGAAGACATTTTGGTTGCTTCAGAGCTGACACAGAGACCTTTGGAGATGCAGAAAGAAAGTGCCCCCAGGGTAAATGTATGAAACCAGAAGCCAAAGAACTAGCAGATGCCAGCCAAGTGCCTTCCCAGCTGACAGAGGTGTTCCAAACCCATCGGACTTTCTTGAGTCAAGCTCTCTTTCTGTGGATGCCTCAGTTTGGACATTTTTACGACCTTAGAACTGTAAAACTGTAACTTAATAAATTACCTTTTAAAAGTCATTCCATTCTAGGATATTGCAATCCAGCAGCATTTAATAAACTTATACAGGGTGTACTGGAGTTCATTGCATTAGCATCTCTACTTTTGTGTGTGTTTGAGATTTTCCATAGTATTTTTTTAAAAGATCATAAAATTTTCTGTATCCATTCATTCATTCAACAAATTATGCAGCTATTATTTTCAGATCAAAATAAGTAAGAAAAGATCTTTTTTCCCAAGAAGCTCAGAGCCTTGTAGTGTAAGAAATGGAAAACAGAGAGAGAGAGAGAGAGAGAGAGAGAGAGAGAGAGAGAGAGAGAGATGTGCACAAAGAAAGGTGTTACAATAGGAGCAAATTAATGGGGGAAAGACATAACCCTGGGTATGTGATACTAGAATTGTCTTTACAAATATTCAGGAGTTCACTCAGCTGACATGGATGAAAAGGCATTATAAGTGACAAAAATAATAAATCATATTTATGTGATACATTATATGTTCAAACACTATTTTACATATTTAAATCATTACTCCTTAAAACAAACTTGTGAAATATGTACTATTCTTAGTACATTTTCCCATTTTACAGATTATAAAAACTGAGGCAAAGGTTATGTAATCTAACCAAGATCATTAAGTATGATGGTGGTGCTACACATCAAACGCAAGCAGTCTGAGCTTAAACACTACACAAACTTCCTCTTTAGTAGACAGAGTTATGTATGTAGAGACAAAGAGACATGACATATAACAGTACATTATGGACCTATAAATATTGCTATAATACATGGCATGAGATGGAAAGTCAGAAGGATTTGGCAAGAAATGAGAGAAGATAGATGTGTGGTCAAAAACCAGACCATGAAGGGTCTTACATATCAAGCACTTCAAGTAAGGAAGTGCAAACCCACAAAGGGTTTTAGATGATGCAGTGTCACAAATGGATTTATATTGTACAAAGTTAACTTAGGCAATATGGAGCAGAATGGACAGGAGGGGAGCCAATATCGAAGTCAAGAGGATTCAGTTAAGAAACTACTTATTGGTTCAAGTGACAGTTTCTGAGGTTCAGAGTTACAACATTATTGATAGACATGGATGAAAGAGAGGAGACTCCAGAGGAAGAAGTCAAATCTTCAGAGGGAATGATGCACGTGGGAAGCACAGGATTAGGGCAGGGGAGAAGATAAGGATGCCACTCGGTTGCTGACTTGGGGGAAAGGAGGAGAAACGCAGATGGACTCTATTAATGGTGATTGGGAATATAGGAGGAGGAAGGGCTTTATAAGGTAAAGAATGTGTTTACCTTTGACCACGCAGCCTATGGACACTCTAATGGTCAGTTATATAAATGGCCCTGTAGCTCAGAAGACAGATGTGTTTGGGGGAGGCCTTAATAGATTGGTGGTATTTAAAGTCATGGAAACAGAAGGGATTCACTCTAAAATCCTATGCACAGTAACAAACAAAATCCTATGCACAGTAATAAACAAAAGCAAAAACAAAAAGTCAGTGTTTTCCAAACATCAGCCATTCAAGTACCATCTTTCAGGACCTTAGCTATTTTAGTGTCATACCTGCTTTATTGTTTAATAGTTTTCTTCGAATTGGCATATTATTTAGTTAAATTTATTTTAAAGGAAAACTTTATACCACTGCTATAAAAGAAAACCAGTATTACTCGACATGATAAATAGAAAATCCATAAATAATACAATTTTAAATGTTTATATTTTAACCCAATGCTATTGCCTGTGCTGTGTCAGTGACTGAGAGCTGTTCTTTCTTTGTTAACATACATATTTGTTTAAAATGTTATAAAGACAAACTTGCCACAATCTAACCTAAGAACAAGAATTTAAAAATAATCAAAAAAAGAAATGAAATTGGGTTTTTCCAATGTGAAAATTGGATATTATTTAATGCCCTGTCTGTGAACCACTTACCTCTCCTATGCTACCTTTGAAATATGACCCACAATTTGGAAAAATACTGCTTTGAAGGATGGACAGTGAAGTTAGTCCAGACTTAATGTTCTGAGGTGGACTATAGTAAAAGAGAATAACCAAATCAGTGCACATAGAATCTATAAGATAAAATTATACAGAATAATGTCAAATAGTGCAGAAATGTCAGCTCTAAGGTTTTCAGAGGCGGATTCAGGATTTCCTTGAGACTCCAGATTATAATCAAAAGACATAAAATCTCCTTGTTCATTTGTTATGGCTGAAGAACGTGAACAAAGCTAAAAGATCTCAGAGTTGGTCACTGTGCATAGAGTGTTAAATTTGAGCCTAGACCCAGCATTTCCTCTCCTCAGCACTTCCTCCTCTCTTCTCTGTCTGCTGCCCCATGTCACCTCTTGCTGTGCCTGATGCCCCTACTAAAGGAATACACCATAAGTGCGTGCTGTTAGCGCCTCACCTATGGGGAGTGTTTTCTATTGACCACATTGCCCCAATCAGCAGAGTGTCTCCTGTAATAAAGGACTGCAATGTCCGGACCAGCTTCCATTCATAAGAATCCAGAAGCAAGGCAATCAGCATAAGACATGATATTAGAATGGAGAATCATGTGGGAGATAAAATAAAGATATACAAGGACTTTAAATTACTGTGATTCCACACTGCTCTGCTTACTTTCAAATAAAAAATGAAAGCCTTAGATCATTCTGCAGACTCTGTTATGGGTATGCATTTGCATAAAAAGTGTTGGCTTCATTTACTATTCCAAAAGATGATTGATCATCTTCAACCCCATCAGTTCTGCACAGCTGACTCATTTTTATATGAAGTCAAAAATGCTTCACTTTTGTAATATGTGGTCAACAAGTAGCAGGTTGCAGGAAAAAAGTTTGTTAGAAAAATAAAGGACTTAATTTGCATTTTTTTCTTTTTACTCACTAATCTCTGACAAAATGATACTTTTCTACTTTTCATCATTGCCAAATCTATTAGACTGCATGTGCCACCTACATTAAATAAATATCCTAAATATAAAATTTCCTTTCAAATGTGCTCATGTAGACTTTGATAGAACCAAAGCAGAATTTTAGCATCTTAGACTGAATGATTTTCATCCTAAATAGGCTTTATTATTTTCAAGTCCCCCTCCCACTGAAAACATCCTCAAGTTAATGATACAAAATAGATGATAAACAGATGGGAATAGAAGAACCAGAGTTCCGTGAAACATCCTATCTCAGTGTCCAAACGTGAATTTAAAATTTAAACACAAATTTAGACAACTATTTTCATAATGACTTAAGCACTGCACATAATCAACACGGAATACAAATTTTTGTTCTATCAAACTACAATAAAGGACCAGAGTAGTGGGAACATTTGCATTGAAATTAAATACAATGTTCATTCCAGAACAGAACAGAATTTCTAAAAAGTTGCAGAACATAGAGTGGCATTTTTGTTGTTTAAAGAAAGTTAAAACAAGCCAGCAAAAAGTCAGTTTACTTCTAAGTAATAAAAGAAGAATTACAAGAATACTGGAAGCACCATTTCCCTAAACAGCTCCACAGAGAGAGAGAGAGAAGAGAGGAGAGAGGGAGGAAGAGAAGGAGGGAGGAAGGGAGGCAAACATCCAGGCAGGTAGGTAGACTTCAATCTGTGAGTGTCTAATTTATTTCTTCACCTTATTCCCAGCCTCACCACCACCTTTTGCATGCCTGATGAACTCTTGGATTTCTAAAACACAAGGGTCAGCAAACTACTGCTCAACCCACAAACCAAATTTGGCCTGAGGCCTGTCTCGTAAACAGCCAAGCTGATTCATTTACATATCATCAATAGCTGCTTTCATGATACAATGGCAGAGTTGAGTTAATTATAGAAGCCCAAAATTAATACTATCTGGCCCTTTGCAAAAGTTTAAAAATCTCTGCTCTAAAACATTACCCAAATGGCATCTCAAACCCTGTGAATTTTTTATGACTCTCACTAGAAGAATTCTCTCATGTTCTCATAATAGACTATGATGTATTACACTATCATGATCTATGATAGGTTTTTGGAGAAGAGGCTTTTATGTTTCTTGTCCCTAGACTGTGAGCAGCTCAAAAGCAGAGACCCTGAATTATGTTACCTGCATCATTATGTTACCTGCAATCTAGTCCAATACATTTCATGAATCAGATGCTTAATTAATATTGTTGCATGATTATTATTGATGGAAAAATAACTTATCTCCAGCATCAAAAGAAATATATTTTTTACCATATTCTCATAGTTTATTCTCAGGCTGTGACTAAGAACTTTCTTTGAGATGAATAGAAGAATCAGCATTCAGTGGTGATTTTTTTTGTCCAAGTGGCTGTCTTAGTTTGGGTTCTGGAAACAGATTCTGAGAATGAGATTTGTATGCAGGAAGATTATTGTGGTGTTTTCAGAAATAATACCCGTGGTGGAGTCAGGGGAGCAGGACTGGGTATAAAGGCTTTCCACGCAGAACTCAGGAGTTGGGATAGTCCAGTTCTAGGCTAGGGCTGGGCCTCTGTACTGCCTCCTAGGCCAATCTTTAAATACAGGTGTCTGAGAAAGGAAGTGGAGTGATCCTGACAAAGCATTTCCCTCCTGTTGAGGGTGTTATCTGGAGAGGCACCCAGCTGAGACCCACCAGCACCTGCAGCTCAGTCACTGAGTGTCTTGGCTCTGAAAAGGGTTCTGTGTGATGCCCATACAGCACCAACTGCAGCAGCCACGATCTGGGGTTCAGACATTCAGAGGTTCAAACCTCAATGTACAGGAATAGTAGACAAACCCGAGACCCCAGCAGTGATCGTTCTAATAGAGGCTAAATACATGGAAAAGTGCTGACAGGGTCCAAGCCTGTGTAATCAGGTCTCTAGCTTTTGTGGCCACCGATCTGTCACAATCTGTCACTTCAGTCATTTAAAATAAAATTACTGCAGACAGGGAAAATTGCCCTCCCATTGAACTATGGGAAATCACAATTGGTAATAGTCTTTTAGGCTAAATTGTGAGATTTAGTATAACTTGCACAGCCTAAAGCTGACTGGCCCACTTAGAATTAAGAGGCCTAACAGGAATGATTAAAAAGCATCCATTGAGAAAGTATCGCTGGACCCATCACCATCTGGTCAGATCTGATTATCACATATTTGAAGAGGTTCCTACTGGGATGCCATGGGGAGAATTTATCTGAGCTGCCTTTTCCCATTTGTGGCTGCAGCCGGGAGTAACTGTGATGTACAATAGGCACCTTGCACCAGGTTGTTCCCTTGCCATGTGACCCACTCTGGCTACTGTCACTTCATCAAGTGAGAGAGACAGGGAGATGCACCTCAACGAGTTTTAACAAAAAAAAAAAAGAAGAAGAAGAAAAGAGCAGGAGACTCACAAGAAGAAAAGAAAGGGAAAGAAAAAAAGCCTTGAATGCAAAGCAGCCTGCCCTCTTCATTCCACCCTGGTCAACAGCCTTCATCTCTCCAGGTAGGGATGCCAATGCCATTTTTCAAAAACCCCAGATGCTTCCCTGCATGCAGGACTTTTCTTACCAATTTTTCAAATTAAGCATAACCCTGAAATTTGGCTGCTCTCTCAATCTGCCTTGAAAGAGTGTCAGCAGTTTTGACATCTGCCACATTTTATTCACTGTAGGTTTAGATTTCTCACAGAACAAAGCTGCAAATAAAAGCTAAAGAGAATTGGAAAGGAGAAAGTGTGGTTTGCCAGGGTGCTAATTCCACTGAACTCATACAGAGGTAGGAAGAACTGCTGTGATGAGACTTAGTTAGAGGGAAGAAATATCGGTAAGGCTCACCATGAAACCCCAACTGCAACTCAGAGAAGCTTTCAAAATCCAACTCTCTATACTGATAATAAGTAGAAGACACAAATTACATTTATATTAATGAGTCTGAGCTCAAAGAAAGCAGTTTCTGGTTTAAAAAAATTTAAAGACTTGCTGGGCTTTTCTATCCTTCAGAGATTTTATCCAAGATGTTTAGCAAACTACAAACAAGATGAGATCTGAAATAGGCTAATCTGACAATTCTTAAGCATTCATCTGTCCTCATGGATAGTCTCCCTATGGGAAGTTTTCCAATGGGATCATAGGATGGGGAGATGAAATTCTTCCAAAATTTGGCTGGCAACTGAAAAGAATTCTTAAGTACAACTACAGCAGCCTGGCTACAGTAAGGCTCTCATCAACAAAGCTGGCTGTGTCAGAGCTTTTAAATCAAATCCTCTTTATCTGATGTGTAATTTGTTTAATACATTTCCTTCATTATGTCATCCTGTTAAAAGCTGTTCCCTCTGCAGACCAAGTGTATCTTGCACATGACAGACATGATTTAAACCAGTGGTTCTCAGCTGGGGGCAACTTTGACCCCATGGGACATTTGGCTGGAGACTGTTCAGCTTGTCACCTTGTACCAGATTCCCTCGCAAGTGGAAGTGACAGGGGTGCTACTGACATTTAGTAGGTAGAGGCTAGGGACACTGCTGAACATCCTACAAAGGTCTACAAAGCACAGGACTACAAAGCACAGGACTGGCCCCACAACCAAACAGTGCAAGAGGTTGAGAACTTTTGTTCTAGTTAAGAATATAGAAATACTATGGAAGAAAATGCTGCAAAATCACTCAGCTTTGGGTAATACACACATATGAAGAACTTTTCTTCACTCGAAATTTCTGAGCAGATCTATGTTAGGATACTGTACTGTCCTTCAGAGTCTGCATTATTCTGTAGAAATTAAAACGCCTACATTTGTGCTTTCTCCCAACCATTCCCAGGATATGAACCCTTTGAGGACAGGAAAAATATTTTATGTTATACAGGAACCCTATGACCTCTTGCCTAGATAAGTGACTGGCTTTTGTTTGCTGCTTTGTTTTGTTGCACAGATATGTTACAAACAGAAGGGCAAAGACGACTCTCCCCCATTCAAAAAGTGCACCTATGGTATTGTCTAGCGAACAGTGGCACAAGCTATTCTCTAATCTAAGACTGGTTAATTATGCCTGGATTTTATGACTGTTCCTTATTGGGGGTTCACCTTCGTTAGGACTTTAGCATCTTCATTCTTAAATCATGCTTCTACCTAGGGGCTCTTAGATATTTCCTCATAGATATTCCACATTCACAAAATCATAACAGCCAAGATTTACTACTCTTTTGGTTAAGAATAGCTATCCTTCCTAATATTTTTGGCTCTTCTACTGTTGTATGCCAACCAGATCATAAGCAATTATACCTTCTTTCCCTCATTTCCTCCAATGAGTCAGTTACCAGGTCCTGTAATCTTTACTTTGAAACATCTCTCCTACTCTCCTTTCCACTCCGTTTCTATCATCATTCCAGTCTCTTTTCTAATATACCTGCTGACTTGAGACATTCCTTTCTGTCTTATACCATCCCAATTGCATCTTTTATGTAATACTCATCTTCATTTTACCTCACTCATTTTACCCTATGCAATCTCTTTGGATCTGTGTATTTAAGACTTAAGAAGGTACAGCAATGTAGAGGGTTGAACAGTGATCCATCTCCCAAAAATTCATGTCTACTTGGAACCTCAGAATGAGGACTTATTTGGAAACAGGGTTTTTGCAGATATAAGCAAGTTAAGATGAGTTCATACTGGATTTGGGCAGGCTCCAAATCCCATGACTGGTATTGGATTCTCCTGATAAGAAAAGGAGATAGTACAGACAGCTACAATTAGACTGAGAAGGTGATGTGAAGAGGGAGGCAGAGATTGAAACCAAGGAACGCCAAGGATTGCCAACAACCACCAGAAGGTAGGAGAAAGACATGGAATGGTTTCTCACTCAGAGTCTCTAGTAGGAGTCCAGCCCTGTCAACAACTTGATTTTGGACTTCCGAACTTTACAAGTGTGAGACAGTACATTTCTCCACTTGTTGTTTTAAGTCACCCAGTATGTGGCCCTAGAAAACTAATACAAGTGGCCATGACAATTTACCTCACAGTCCTCCAACAACAGGGAGCATAATTGTCCAAATGCTTCAGCTGCTGCACTTTGATATCCACAGCAGCATTTATCCTGAGGTTATGCTTCCACAAGCCATTTTCAGCCAATGATGGAATGTAGCAGATATAAAAAGGCAGACCAGTTCCAGAGAGACATGGACCCTGTTCACTGGCAGTCAACTTTGACTCTTTCAAGGCTTCCCACACTGTCCTTAGAGTGTACAACAGTTTGGGACCCTGACATTCAACCTTCCTTCCCTCTCTCCTTCTCTTAGAATCAAACTTGTAGCATGGTTTGATGGTTCTCCAGCTTTCTCCAGCTTCCTTTCCATTTTCTCTCATAGGCGTTGCCTATAATAAAATCCATTCACATTTAATTGTGCCTCAGTATCTACGACTTGGAGAACCCAGAGTAACCCAGAAGGGAATCACAAAATCTTACTTCTATTTTAAGTAGATTGCTCTGTCTGGTTTGTGGAGAATGGATTAGAATTTAGCAAGATTGGAAGTGGCAAGACCAGACAGGAAGCCAATGCAGTGGCTAAGAAAAACAGATTTGTGACTTGCAGTACTTTAGGGGTGGCAGTGACACGGTTGGTTAGATACCACATATACTTTGGCAGTAATGGTGATGGATTTATGAGAGGCTGTGGAAAAAATTAATATCAAGTTTAATTTCTCAATTTCTAGCAGCAGCAAGTGCAAGGATGTTGGTGACTATTACTGAGATGCAGAAGACTGAAAGAAGAGTACTTTCAAAGGGAAAGATTAAAAGATCAATTTCAGATGTATTAAAATCAAAATTATTTGGAAACATCTAGACAGAGATGGCAATTGAGGAGTTGGATATAAAGGTCTGAAGTGTAGAAGAGAGGCACCATACATTTACATAAATTTGGGAGATATCGGTATAGAGTGTTTAAAGCTGAAGAAATAATAGAATCACCCAGAGAAAGAACATAGAGTGAGCAGCAAAAGGACAATCACAAGACTGTCTAAATTTCAAAATTTAGAGATCAGGAACAGAAGGAGCAACTGGTAACAGAGACTGAGGAATGATGAGAAAGACAGGGAGAAAGGTAGGTATGATGGTGTCTGTGAAGATAAGAGAACAGAGCATTTCAAACATACGTGGATGTTGTCAAATGAGTCAAGTGTTGCTGGGAGGAAAAGAAACATTACTGAAAATTGTCCATTGGCTTTGGGGAAAAAGGAGTCTTTGGTAATTTGCCATCTGGGGAGAGTAGTGAAGACAGAAGCCACACAGGAGTTTTGGAGGTTAAGAATAGACCTGTAGAGGTGGTATGATGGTGACTCGGTGGCAGAGTTCCCACCTACCACGCTGGAGACCCGGGTTCGATTCCTGGTGCCTGCCCATGCAAAAGAAAAAAAAAAAATTCATGGGATTTCAGGTAAGGTGGATTTTGTGGATTGTTAAATCTTACTGCACCAAAGACATAACACTGATAGAGAACACATTAATTATTTCAATAACAAAAAGATATAAAATATAAAGAATATTTCCATTTAGTTTGAAATTTTTTAGTTTATACTTTAAGTACTTCCAAACCCTATTGTTTTGATAGCTTCCTTTAAAAAAAAATTGTATTATAGCCATGATGAAAAGCAAGATAAACATTTGTGTACACCAGAAGGCCTACAGAGCACACAGCAAATAGAGGCTAAAACAACGCATTTACCGGCTCAGGAAACAAAAGAGACAAAGGCCAAGAAGAGTAATCAAGGCCTTAAAGCACATTGAAAAACAAAGAACTATGTGGGGCTGTCCAGTCCATGAAAGATGGTTGATAAGAGCTGTGACCATTTCCTAGAGTGATCTGGATAGAAAGAAGAAGCTAGCAGACATTATTATGACATGGAACAAAGCCGCTTGAAAATTTAAAAGTGAAGTGATGAAAATCAAATAGAATCTGAAAATAACTGTTTAGAAAGACAATGGACACAAAATCTCACATATTTCGCCCAAAGAGTCATCTCACTTAGAAATATTGCATGATTAAAAAACTTATACAGTTATGTGCCAAATTTTACACTCATAATGTTAAAAATAAGAAGTAATATATTTCGCATTGCTTTGCCAAACCATGGAAGCCCTGCACTCGCTCAGCCATCCACCTAATGCTTTTTATACTTGCTTACCATCTTTGCGTGAATCCTAAGTTGCATTGGGTTTTGTGAAATGGTGTCTTTCAGTTTAGATCTATTGCTCTTCCAACTTTATTCCCTGCTACTGATTTGTTCTGTAAATTAGAGCTTTTCCCCATCCACTGGAAATATTTGGTCCTTTAGAAATTCAGTTCCTGCTGGAAAAGCAGGGTAATCATTTTATTATTTCCCATTAATTCCTGATTTTAAAGGTTAGAAGTCCTCAAACTGTGGATGCCTTCCACTCTTCTCCCTCTAGCCTGATGGTTATATATTACGCGTGGCATCTATATGGCTATTTCTTTGCTCCTCTTTGTAATTGGTCTTCTGTGCTAACCAATCCACATCATCATTCCATTCACTCTTTTAATGACAGATTTATGAATTTGAATGTCCTTATATTCATTCCTGAAACCCATTCCTGTAGTGACTTGTCTCAACCAGACTTCTGAAAAAAATGTTTAATAAATCAGGAATGGTTTGTCATGTCTCTTTTCCTTTTGTTGATCTAGATTGAGCTGCTCCATCTACCTGAGTCCCAGAGTGGAAACAATGTTGACAGAGGCACTGGGGACCCATGATGACATGTAGGATGAGCAAAGAATAAAACCATTGTGGTAAGATATTGAGATTTGGGATAGCTTGTCACTACAATCTTACCTAATAGACTGTGACTGATACCATAATGTAATATGAGCTACACGATTTTACCTATGATATATTATAGCTAAAAATGATTCAATTGAGTTAATTTACATTCAGATTACAAGATAAAAATTCTGCAGGATAACTGACTTTCTCTCTTCAACAAGTAGATGTCATAATAAAGGTCCTAAGGTGATTAAAAGTGAATTAATTAAAAGAGACATACAAACCAGATATAATGTGTGGACCTAATTTAATAATGGTTTAGAGAAAGCAGCCCTAAATGACATTTTGGGGTCAATTGGAGAAATTTTAATATGCTCTGTTTTCTAGAGAAGACACAAATTTACGTGAATGTAAAGATGGCCATCATTACCTAAAAGAAGCATATTGCATAAGCAGAGTGTACCATAGGACATCATTTTGATAAAAGAAGAAAATTGCAATGTACCTATCTGCAGATATGCAGTAGGATCTCGTCATCTCTGCAGCACCACTGAGTTGCAGAGAGAAAATGGAAGAGCTGAGTAGCCAAAGAAAAGAGCACCAGAACAAATAGTGATAAGGGACAAAACCATGATTCACACCAGTTATGGCCAATGATAGTGAAGAAAGGAACCCTTCTGAAGGAATAGCAAGGATTCAGAGAAAAACTCACGAGCCTGTCATAGACCAGCCACCTCTCACCTGCTGCTCTGAGCAAGCATGCTTTTATCTATAACTAGAAGTCATATCGAAGTTTAAATAGAAGGGGAAGAAGCAAACTTTAGAAAAGAGAGAAGCAATTAGAAAATGGAGTTTGATGTTTGATTTCATCAAATATTTATCCCAAAATAACTAAACTAATCTGAAAGAAATACCTAATTTTGAAATAAATTGATATCATAGTCAAGTTTAAAGGGATCTCCTTCCATCCCATCCTAACACCCAAATAGTAGGAATGCAGGCTTTGGAATAAGAGATGATAGCAAAGTTAAAATTCTTATGTTTTTTTCATATATGAGCTATGATATGTAAATTTTAGACTCAAATACCTCATCGAACACTGACCATGATATAAATGACTAATTCAAACATCCCAGGTTGTGACCACAGATTTTCTGGCCTTCCAACCTGCTTATGAGAATCATACTTTGAAATTGCAGCTAACAACCAAGACAAGTTACCAATCAGAAATTTTTATTTTAAGTTTTCAGTGTCGTTAATTTAGAGAGAAGATATAAATCACTTTCATGATAACTAATTTCCCTTATATATGAATTATGAAGATGTATCAGACATAGATAATCAAGGGCGAGTTCGTGAGAAGAATTTATTAAATCTCTATATCCATAGCCAACTGATTCTCTCACGCTCTGAATTGATTATTTCCAACTTTCTTCATTTTTCACAACTACCCAAAATCCTCCTTCTGCTTTTCTCTTCCTCAGCAGATGATCTGACCTCTGACTTCACAGAAAAATAAAAATTCTTTGTACAAAACTACCTCTGAGCTAGCTAAAAGACTCGGGGATTTGGGAAACAACTATACCAATTCTCATTAATCAAGCACATGTAACACCAGATTTTGAACAAAGAAACGGGCCTATTTCTTAACTGCAGTGAACAAAAAAAAAAAAACTGAAGAAAGACACTCCCTCCCCTGTTTTTCCATGCTTTCTCTAACGAAAATATTCTTAAAATCTAGGAATTCTCCTTTGCAGTGAATGTGGCTGTCAAGTAAGTGACCTTGAAATACTGGTGTAAACACTGTCAGGGTTTCTGTAATAATACAAAGAGGATGTCTTGGATTTCTGGAGGTTATTACATCAGGAAGGATATGTCAATCTCATCAATCCTGCCTTCTTTTAAGTTTTAAAACTCCACTTCAAGCACCTACTCCAGAACAAACCCGGTCACTCTTCTTTGCACTCTCTCATACCACAAGGGGTAATTATGTATCCACCATTTCATTTCCCCACAGTTGATCACATCAAAAGTTAGGGTTTACCTCTCATTGGCTCCTTTACTCCAAGATCTGTTTAATCACAACTATTATTTAAACCCTTTTCTTTCATTGCTGAAGCTATTTGTTTTATGTTGTTTAGAAAGAGAATGATTAGTAATACTAAGTAATAAAACTTTTTTGCAACTAGATATTGCTCACTGTTACAAATTCACTTTGGGTTCATTTATGCAAAACGCAACCACCTAAACTCTTTTCTGAGTCTATAAAAATATCACAACTATATTTAGCAAATTTCTTTTACAGGCTACCTATAAATTGATAACCTTGATATGTCTCGATAATAGAGACAATGTGAAAGTTGGTTATCATACTAAGTATTGATTTAATTTCATGTCACAAGACAATTAGTTGTGGGTGGATGACACCACAGGTAACAGAGCTAGCTCAGAAACTAGAGGGGGCACTTTTGATGTCAAAAGTTTGCGCTGATGTTTTCAATGTAACTCAATTTTTACTAAATTTCTACCTTTACCTTTCTAATGAAGAGTTTCCCTTTGTATCTTATATAAAGGTTGTATCTTATACCCAGTATACCATAAAGGAATATTCATGATCATGTACCTAAGCTACTACAGAATAACAGTCCCCACATTTAAACTAATAAAACAGATTCGTTGACATCATTATATGAAATGAACAATACTTGCTCATTTTATAAAATAGGTGTCTCCATGAATGAGCACTTGTATTCTTGAAAGAAAATTTTTTAAAAAGTCATATACTGGTTTTTGGGTCACATTATAGTTTTATCTCTACAAGGCTATACTTAGACTTTCTATAGATTTTGGCACAGTCACAAATAACAATGTATTTTTAATTCATATTACTTCCATTAATAATTATTTTGTATTCCTCTTCCTTGTACCTGTATTATGCCATGCACCAACCTCTGACTGTAGCCACGAGTGTGCATGAGTATTTATCCATTTACCTGTTCTAATGTAGAACATTAAACAGAATCATGCAACTAATTCTGAGAGGACTGTTACAAGGTGTGAGATGGTTTCCCACTATGGGCTATAGTTCATGATTTTTACAAACTTGTGGAATTCCCTGAATTTCAAGTACTGTAATTTAATATGCAGTTGTTACCAACCATGAAGCAGCATTAAAAATCTTGCTTTGATTATTCCTATCTACAGAGATAAAATGAATTTTTTTGTCACAAGCAGAGTTATCATTGATTACATCTATTTTTAAGAATGAGAGAGAAAGAAGAAAAAGAAGGAGGAGAAGGAGGAATAGTAAGATAGGAAAGGGAAGGGAAAAGAATGGAAGGGAAGGAAAGGGGAAGGGAAAGGAAAGAAGTGAAGGAAGGAAGGAAGAAGGAAGAGAGGAAAAAAGGAGGCAAGAAGGGAGGGCAATCTATAAACATTAACAGTTTTTAGAGACAAAGATTCCCCTAATCACTGCTAGCTCATACCATAATATAAAGAAATTATTCCTCGGCATTTTGTAGTTACTAATCTTTGCCTCAACTATAATTATTCCAAAACCTTAGAAATCCTCAAATTCTCCTCTCAAATTCTTGAAATATATTGAATGCAATGAAACAATCATGATTAGAAAATAGGGAAGTGCTGTATTGCATCCTAAATAGGCAAACTCTATAAACTAATAGACCTGTCTATCTCCATATGCACATTTCAAATGTCCTTCAGATGCAACAAGTATAAACCTGCACTCACAATTTTCCTTCCTAAATCCCTTCTTTTACCTAGTTCCCTATACCTATTGGCTCATACCAAGAGCTTTGAAGTCATTCTTGATTCCTTTCCCTCTCCCTCCACACCCAGTATATCTACATGTCCCATCAATTCTGGGTTCTAAATATAGATCATATCCATCCACTTACTTCTTTCTACCCCATCAACACCATACCCAATCTTCCATCTCCTCAACTTGCCTACTACTTACTTTTTTGATTTACTTTGTCACATCATCCTTGTCTCCTCTAGCAGCCAAAGACATCTTTTTAAAATGCATCTGACCAGTTCACTTCCTTACTTATCCTTCCTTTCCATTACTTTTTTCTTTGATTTTAATTTTTTCTGCTACTTTTATTAAAAGTCCAAAACTCTTAATGTGATCTGCAATGTCCTGCCTACATCTTCAGTTTTATCTCTCTCCTCGGCTATGCCACCCCTGACCTTTCTTCAGTTTGTTATACACAGCAAGATAGCTAATACTTTAGAGGCTTTGATTTCTTCAGTCTGACTTTCCCTCCCTGTATCACCAGCTAAATCTTATTCATCCTTTAAGTCTCTAGTTAATGGTGCATTCCTCAATTTATATGTTAATTCCCTGTCTTATAAACTCTCATAAATTTCTTCTCTTTCATAGTTTATTACAATAATTATATTCATGTGTAATTATTTGTTTAACATCTGTCTACCTTGTTAGACTCTAAACTCAATGAATACATCATCTCATTTAGATTTATATCCTCAGAAGTTAGAACAGTGTCTGACCCATAGTAGGTGTTCAATAAACATTTGCTGAATGACTAAATAAAAGAATTCTTCTTACTTTCCCTTACTGGATCTGAAAAACCAATTACATATTACCAACTTCTTATTTGTACAATACTTTGCAGTTTCAAAACCTTTTGCATCAATTTATTTCAACAATGGTTTCATGAGATATGTTCAAGTGATGTTACCATGTTCCTTTTAAAGATGAGAAAAGCCTACCTAAGAAATCTGCTACCTTTCCCAAGGGTAGCTAAAAAGTGAGGATCTATGCCCAGCTTTTTTAATGCATAATTCAAGCTCTTTTCATTACTGTTTTGGTTTGCTAAAGCTGCCAGAATGCAATATACCAGTAATGGATTGGCTTTTATAGAGGGGATTTATTAGGTTACAAATTTACCATTCTAAAGCCATGAAAACATCCAAATTAAGGCATTCAGAGAAAGATACCTTGACTCTGAAGAAAGGCCACTAACATATGGGATTCCTCTGTTACATGATAGGGCACATGGTGACATCTGCCTCCCCTTACTCCTGGCCCATGTTGCTCTCAGCCTCTGTTTCCAGTGGCTTTCTCTCTGAGCATCTGTGGGTCTTTGCTTGCTTCTCTGAGGTCACCTCCCTGAGCTCTCTGTGTCTTGTGGGTCTCAGCACAAGACATCTCTCAGCATCTTGGGGGCATCTCTCACCCTCTGTGTCTTTCACTTGGTTTCATTTCTCTGCTCCTTGTATCTGCTCTGATCTCTTACTATGTTTTCTGTCTTTTACTCTTTTCATACAGGACTCCAATAAGCTTATTAAGACCCATCTTGAATGGGTAGGGTTATATCTCTATGGAAACAACCCAAACAAAAGGTCCCACCCAACAATAAGTCTACCCTCACAATACTGGATTAAAAGAACAAGGCTTTTCTGGGTACATAATAGTTTCAAACCAGCACAATTACCTATATCATCATTATTGTGGTAGATTGAATGATGTTCCCATAAGACATGTTTGAGTTCAAACCCTTGGTCCTGTGGATGTGTATTCATTTGTAAATCAGATCTTTGAATATAATGTTAAGATGAGGCCAAATTGAGTCAGGGTGCACCTTGATGCAATATGGCTGAAGTCTTTAAAAGTAGAGGAAATTCAGATGCAGTCAGTTAGTAAAAGCCAGAGGAGCGACAGAAGACAGATTGCTACACAGTGGAGGCAGAGGCTGAGTTATAGACTGCTGGTAAGCCACCACCAAATCACTACAGACTTTGGAGGAAGCTTGATCCTGCCAACATCTGGATTTTGGACTTCTAACTTCCAAACTGTGAGACAATACATTTCTATTATTTCAGCCAAATTTTTTTCAGTATTTTGTTTTAGCAACCCTGGAAACCTAAGACATATATTATGATCAGTTACTTCAGGCTTCTTTTTCTCTGAATTTCTTAGGTATTTTAGCTTTCAGCATGGAAGGATACTTACTACATGAAAGCAAAATAACTATTCAGTTGGCATTCATTGGAATGACCATATCTATTTCTGAAATATGAAAATACTTCTGTACTATTTGGTAAATAACCCCTATCCCAATCCCCCACATATCACATAATAACTAATGCTAAATTTACAGATTCTTACATCATTATCATCATCTTATCTCTTTGAACCCTTTTTCATACTAACACATTCTTTGATCCTTCTTTGTAAAATCCAGCCCCACTGAGATAATGAATAAACAAATGGACAATATCCAGACTATATATAAAAATAGAACCCTGACCCACATTCTACAGCAATCTGTCTGGACAGCCAAATCAACCTCTGTAGCAACTGCCCCACAGAGTCAGGACTTAATCAACAATTTCCAGCTTCCCCAATTTTTGCCCCTGCTTTCAACTTAGGACCAACCAGAGAAAGGCAAATATATTTCCCTAACTCATCATATAGGATGCCCCACCTCTCATCAGCCTACTTCCAGCTGTTCCATGCCAACAACCACCAATTAGGGCATACTTAAAGTTTTCTCTTTTTTCTGCTATAAAGTAGCTTCCATGCCTTTTCCTGCCTTTGAGTCACTGCATAATGCAAGTTATGGTGGCTAACTCTTTTGCCGTAACAACCTCTCAATAAGTAACTTTGTTTGTTCTCATTTGGTTGTTCTCTACTTATTTCTGCACTCCATTTTCCTTCCAAAACTTTCCCAACTTGTTGGAGACAACATTATTTATATTTGTATTACTGGGAATATTTGCCTATAATCTCATTATCTATCACCACTTCAGTTGGATCTTGATAGATCAAAGAAGTTCTTGGACACCAGAAATAAAGACAACCAGTCTATTTTAGCCTACAGAAGAATTATTCAGGTGTAAAGTTAATGGAAGCTTTAAAAGATTAAAATATTTGAATTTCAAGCATTCAATATAATAAAGTTACTTTTTGCAATAACAAAATGAAAATAAAACATAATGTAAAGTTGGCTATCTGGAAAACTGTCTCAAAACAAAAAACCACTGTATATTTGTATCTGTATGAGGTCTACAGACATACGCCTTCAAGTCAAAATCAGTGCCCTGTTGTCACACATCAGGATGTAACTACAGGTTAAATAACTCTGGATGTCCTCTCCCCAACTGAAACCAGAGCGATATAACTATGAAATCTAAGTTCAACATGCTAACATATCATCTATCCTTCAGAGATTTGAGGATTCATACCAAGACATTGGTTATCCTGACTCACAGAAAAAACCACTGGATGTTTTTGTGCGCAGTAATGAAGTATTTATGGACACACCACACAGTGCAGAAATACTCCAGAGATCCGAAGAAAGAGCATGCATATCAAAGAAGAGAAAAATAAAAGAACACACATTTTGATACAAATAACTGTGCCTTAATAACAATACCAAAGGGCCATGTAGCTTTCTGGCCAGGGTTTAAGATGCCAGTGGGGACCATCTATACCTGGCAGAAGAATAAATCTTCAGAATATTCAAAAGGTACATGCCCTGTTTTAAGTATACTTCATGGAGGAGAGGGATTTTCCCTGAACCTCCAGGTGCAGTTGGGTTGCCAGCAAGTCAGAGTAATGAGAGGCCCACCCTGGCACATACTCTGCAATCTGTACACAAGGCAGCCATTTATCATGGTGTGGATTTTTTACAGTGGTCTCCAAAGGCCCTGGAAAGTCAGTATTTTTCTTAAAAAGACAAGAAAAAGAATTCCAGGAAAAAAATATTACGTGAAATTGGGGCTGTCCTGGTTTGAAATTGTTATAGTACCCCAGAAAAGCCATGTTATTATAACCCTAATCCAATCTTGTGAGGGCTGCCTTAGTCTTTTAATCCTGATCCAATATCGTAGGTTGGGAACTCTTAATTAGATTGTTTCTATGGAGGTGTGAACACCCAATTGTGGGCAGGTCTTAATTTGTTTACTGGATTCCTTAAAAGAGCTGATATTTTGGAGAATGCTCATATGCAAACATTTGGAGAGATGTTTGGACAGCTAATACAGAGAACTGACACACACAGAGATTGAGGCAGAAACAGCCTAGGTGCTAAGTGAGGACTCACAGAAATAGTCAGAACCTGAAGAGAAGAAATCTCTAGCCCCAGGAGATGCTAAACTAAGAAATGAAACCCAGAGTTTTGCCTTGGAACAGCTAAGTGAGGACCCACAGATGCTTAGAGAGGAAGCCACTGGAATTAGAATCTGGAAGCAACTGAAC
This sequence comes from Tamandua tetradactyla, assembly GCF_023851605.1. Lineage (NCBI taxonomy): Eukaryota > Metazoa > Chordata > Mammalia > Pilosa > Myrmecophagidae > Tamandua > Tamandua tetradactyla. Next base: position 126,797,067 of record NC_135327.1, on the reverse strand, counting down.
CAGGAACAAGAACCAGCAGATGCCAGCCATGTGCCTTCCCCATGTGACAGACATTGGCCTTTCTTTGGAGTCAAGGTATCTTTCTCTGAATGCCTTAGTTTCCCTGAATGCCTCAGTTCTTAAGGCCTTAGAACTGTAAACTTGTGCCTTAATAAATCCCCTTTATAAAAGCCAATTCATTTCTGATATATTGCATTCCAGCAGCATTAACAACCTAAAACAGGGGCTAAGTAAATGTACATGTATTCTAAATAGTAAAAGTTGCCCAGATTTGAAAACGAAAAAAGGAATGTATTCTCACCAACACCAAATGAAATATCAGATTCTAATTATTTAGTTCTCTATTCCTTCTGTCATTTTAGACTCAACAGACATGAATAGTAATGTTCAAATGTAAGCATCGATAACAGACAATGGCTTAAGGCTTTGTCATTTTAACACATCTTCACTGAGTGACAACAGACATCAAAAATTCATAATTAGATAATTATTTGTACCCATCTTCTAAGGACTCTCAAAAGTATTAAAAACCTTAAAAGATCAAAGATACAGCAACCTTAACTCTTAAGTGAAACAATTATAAAATGTCACTATAGTGATGGTTTATGGGGGGCTGGAAGAGAGAGAAAGAAAACAGTTATCTGTACCAAGTGAATCAATGGTGAGAATGAATTCCAAAAGCAAGTAATAAAATACCTGATCATTTGACACTTAAGTGATACAGTTATTCCGCTTCCTCCTGTAGTAAATAGCTTGAAGTAGCAATTCCAGGATTGGTACTATACCATAGATTTGTTAGGGTACTAAATCAGCATATCTGATTTTCTTAGCCTTATCCTTATAGCTTCAAGTTTTCTGCTGCAACTCAAAGCAGCAAATCCTGTTGAGAAGTGAGTTATGATAAGCTTCCTAAAGAAGGAAAGGGTTAGGGAAGTTGCTTCAGAGATGTCATCTGCAGTAGACTAAAAAATGTCTTGCCACCAATATATTCACTGCCTAATCCACTGAATCTGTAACTATTATTCCAAATAGCAAAAGAGTGAATCACAAGCAAAAGAAGTAATTAAATTAAGGACCTTTAGAGGAAGAGTTTTTCATAGATTATTTGGGTGAATCCAATGTAACCATGTGTATACTTATAAGAGAAAGGCTGTGGGAGTTTGAAAGAGACACACTGAAAAGAAGGCAAAGTGAAGACAAGGTAAAGATTGGAGTGATGCAGCCACAAGTTGAGGAATGCCAGCAGAAACTGGAAAAGTCAAAGAACAGACTCACTTTAAGATTCTCCAAAAAGGGTAAGATTTCAGACTTCTGGCCTCCAGAACTGTGAGATAATTTCTGTTGTTTTAAGTCATGAAGTTTGTGGTAATCTACTACATCAGTTATAGGGTATGAATACAGCATCTAATGCAGGAAGAGAGAGAAGGTCATAAAAGCATCTCCCCTTCATAAAGTTCTCTCTCTTTTATAAAGAAAAATACTTTCCAGAAGTCCTTCTCAGCAGATTTTCCACTGCTTCTCACTAAAAGAACTAAGTCACATGCTCACACTTGGACCAATTAATTGCTAAAGGGAAGGGACTGCAACATTGGATTTAACAAACCAGTGTGATCTGGGATGAGGTACTAGAGACCTGAATAAAATCAAGATACTGTTAGCAAAGAAGCCATGATGGAAGGCAACAAAAAGTGTTTGCCACTAATGTGCTTTTTATACTGGAGGTTAAAACATTTCACTCTATTGGACATTTCAAGAAAAGTAATTTCTGTTTCTCTCCAAAGTAATTCAGTTTCAACTTTACAACTGTAAACAGTAATCTGTTCAGAAAACCTTTAATGTTGGCATAATAAAGCACTGGGAGATAGGTGTCTGTGCACTTTCCAAGGTACTTCCATCTCCAGTTATATGAGACTCCATAGATTCAAGTCAGCTCTGTGAGCTTCCTCAGAAAGGGACTAGGCAATTATTACAGTCTCTAACTCACAGAGATATGGTGAAAAATAAAGCTAAATAGAGCAAATGCATATTACTAGCTTCCACTTCTGAGCAATTTTTCAGTCTTAAGTACATCCCACTGCAATAATCTGATCAAAAGGTATTAAAGGTGAGGCTAAATGTGGCAAAGATTTTCTGTTTGTTCTGATTGTTCCCCAAAACGCAGTGGTCAGTTTCAATTATATCAAAGAGCTAATAAACATCATCCCCCAGAACTCGAAACTGAGCCAGAAATAAATCAGCTTGAGATTTAAACAATTTACTCTATTATTCATTACTTTGAGTCTCTGTTATTTCAACCTGATTTAGATATTCTGCCAAAAATAGTATTATGGGAATACAGTGGTGTAATTTCCAGTAGGTCCTGCAGTTATGCAGTTATAAATCTGAAATTCTATGCAAGTTCTGATCTCTCTATATTGTGAGCTAATTCATTCACAAACATTCATTGAAGCCAATCAGTTTAGATGCTTGAAATAAGAGATAAATGAAAGGCCCTTCACAGCCTGCTGGGAACACAGAGATATAAACAATTACAGAGTGATGTGAAAGAAGTTAACAACCTGGGAAAAGGGAACATCACACAAGTGATGAGGCAAAGCAGGTCTGTGTACTCAGGGTGGACTTTGGAGATAGGCAGAAAGGTGTTAGAGATTCAAGCGGGCCACTTACTAGCCATGTGACAAATACCTAAAAGTGGGAAAGATACATCCTATGATAAGTGCATATATAAGTTTTTAAGGAAAAATTTGAATGGCTTTCTGAAGTATTTGTATCACTTTACATTCCCATTAGCAATGTATAAAAGCTTCAGTTGCTCTACATCCTAGTCAGCACATGATGTTATCATTTTTTTATTTCGACCATTCAAGTGGGTATCTATTAGCATCTCATTGTGGTTTTAATTTGCATTTGCATGACAATTGAAGATATTGAATATCCTCTCACATTGCCGTTCTTATTTTCTTTTGTAAAGTATCTGCTGCTTTTTTCTCATTTTCTAGGGTGGAAAAAAGAACACTATCAACACAGAATTGTGTATGCAAAAAATGCATCTTACAAAAAGGAAGGTGAAATAAAGACTTTTTCAAATAAAACAGAGACTTTATTACAATCAGAATTACATGACCTACAAGAGATGTTGAAGAACATTCTTCAAACAGAAGTAATGATACTAGAAAGAAACTTTGATTTCAACAAGAAAATAGGAGCACTAAAAATGGTATAATAAAGTTAATATAAACCTCAATATTAGAAATTCTGTAAGTTAGTTGATTATATAAAACAGAAATGATAGCAATACATTGTGAGATAATAGCATAAGTAAAAGTAAAATGTTTGACAAAGCTAGCACAAGGACAGAAGGGAAGATTGGAAATAGATTGTTGGAAAGTTCTTGCATCACGCATGAAGCAGTGTGATACCATTTGAAGATAGAATGAAATTAATTAAAGAAATATTTAGTAATCCCCATGACAGACTATGTGACAGGAGGAATTAAAACTATTTTCACAATCAAACCCTTTATGCAAACACTTGGTTTTTAAAATAAAGAAGTGGCAGATTTACAGAAAAATCATACAGGAAACACAGAATAACCATATACCACCCCTCACCCTCACTCCCTATACACAGTTTTCCCTATTATTAACATCTTGCATTAGTGTGGTACTTTTTTACAATTAATTAAACAATATTATTATAATTATACTAGTAGCTATAGTCTACAGTTTAGATTAGGATTCACTATTTGTGTCATTCAGTCCTATGTTTCTTTTTTTTTTTTTTATGCTGTATGGTGGGGTCACATTTCACTATTTTTCCATAAGAGTATCCCATTATTGCAGCACCATTTGTTGAACTTTTGTTTGTTTGTTTTGCTTGTTCATTTGTTTTTTGGGAAGTGCATGGACCGGGAATCGAAATTGGGTCTCCCACGTGACAGGCAAGAATTCTATGTTTCTTTTTCATTTTTATTTTAGTAACATATATACACCTAAAAGTTCCCCTTTAAACTACAGCCAAATATATAATTCAGTGCTGTTAATTACATTCAAAATCTTGTGCTGCCATTACCACTGTTCATTACCAAAATTTTCTAGCACCCCAAACAGAAACTCTGAAGCAATTAAGCATTAAACACCCATTCCTCACCCCTACCCTAGTCCCTGGTAACCTGTGTTCTATTTTCCAACTCTATGAATATTATTCAGCCATAAAAAAGAATGAAGTTCTGAAATATGTGACAACATGGGTGAATCTTGAAGACATCAGGTTGACTGAAATAAGCCAGACACAAAAGTACAAATATTCTATGAGATCACTGATGAAATCTTTGATCCATTTTTAGTTAATTTTTGCATATGATGTGAGGTAGTGGTCCATATTCATTGTTTCACATATGGATATCCAGTTTTCCCAGCATCATTGGTCAAAAAGACTATTCTTTCCCCATTTAGTGGACTTGGACCCTTATGAAAAATCAGTTGTTGCAGATGTAAGGAATGATTTCTGAGCTCTTAATTTGATTCCATTGGTCTATGTCTGTCTTTCTGCCAATACCATGCTGTTATGATTACTGGAGCTTTGTAGTAAGTTTTAAAATCAGGAAATGTGAGGTCTCCAAGTTCATTCATGCTTTGCAAGGTGGTTTTGGCTATTCCAGGCCCCTTCCACTTTCATATAATTTTGATGATTGTCTTTTTGTTCTGCAAAGAAGGCTGTTGGAATTTTTATTGGAATTGCATTGAATCTGTAAATCACTTTGAATAGAATTGACATCTTAACAATATGTGTAGTCTTCTTCAAATCCATGAACACAGAATGTCTTTCCATCTATCTAGGTCTTCTTTGATTTCTTTTAACAATGCTTTATAGTTTTCTGTATGCAAGTCATTTACATATTTGCTTAGATTTATTCCTAGATATTTGATTCTTTTAGTTGCTATTGTAAATGGACCTGTTTCTTGATTTCCTCCTGAGATTGCTTATTACTGGTGTATAGAAACACTATGGATTTTGGGATGCTGATCTTGAACCCTGCCATTCTGCTGAATTCATTTATTAGCCCTAGTAATTCTGTTGTGGGTTTTTGGGATTTTCTGTATTTAGGGTCATGTCATCTGCAAATAGGGAAGGTTTTATTTCTTCCTTTCGATTTGGACGTCTTTTATTTCTTTTTCTTGCCTAACTACTCTGGCTCAAACTTCCAGTACAATGTTAAATAACAGTGGAAACCTTTGTCTTCTTTCTGATCTTACAGGGAAAGATTTCAGTCTTTCACCATTAAGTACATTGTTAATTGTGGGTTTTTTCATATACGCCCCTTTTCATGTTTAGGAGATTTCCCTAGTCCTAATTTTTTAAGTGTTTTACCCAAAAATGACGGTGCTAGATTTTGTCAAATGCCTTTTCTGCATCAATTGAGATAACCGTGTGTGTGTGTGTGTGTGTGTGTGTGTGTGTGTGTGTGTGTGCGCGCATATGCACGTGCACATGTGTGTTTGCATTTGTTCTGTTAATGCGATGTGTTACATTAGTTGATTTTCTCATACTGAGTAACCCTTGCATACCTGGGATAAATACCATTTGATCATGGTGCATAATTATTTTAATGTTTTTTGCTTTTGGCTTTCAGGTATTTTGTTGAGGATTTTCATATCTATATCCATAAGAGGTATTCATCTGTAACTTTCTTTTCTTGTGGTATCTTTATCTCCTTGAACATATAGTCTTTGTCTCTTATGTCCAAAGTCCTGGCCTTCTTCATTGATGGTTTCTGGATTTTTATCTTGTTCTAACAGATAGGCCATCATTTCCTACTTCTTTGTCTTTAATTTTTTGTTGCTTACTGTACCTTTTCATATTTTAAATATTAACTCTGGGACTTATTTCCTGAGGTGTTTGTTCCTTAAGTATGTATCCAGCATTGGCATGGCAGGGTTTTCCTTGAGTGCCAGGAGCTACTATAAACAAACAAACCAGTGCAAAAACATTTTTCACATTCTAGCAAATTGGTTCTGAATTGACTCTCCTTCAGAGTTCAGCCCTCCGATCAAGATCAGCTGCAGACAAGTGTGAAGGGCAAGGTCCTCTTTTCTATGCATAAGTCTTATCCTGGGTTTATGCATGCTCTTTGCCTTAAGATTTACCCCATTTACAGGAATTCAGATGTCCCCTTACTCCCTATGAAATAGACTTTCTCCCCCTCCCAGATGCTCTATTGCATGACTTAAGGTAGGTAAACCTTTGCTCCAGGCCATTTCACCTTAACTGTTTCTTACACTGCTTTAGCTGTCAACAAACTGCTTCTGTCTGCAAGGCAAGTTCTTGGAGGGTACACCAGACATGAATTTCCTGGTTCAGTCTTTCAGATTTCAGATAGTTTAACTAGTTCAAATTTCCAGCAGAAGGTCCCCGCTTTTGATTACACATTATTTTTCAATGACCCTGGCCATTACTTATTTAAATTTGTTTCACCTGCTTGCTGCCAATTCTAGGCTTATCATCAGAGGTGTTCTCCTTCCCTGCCTGCAAAACTGGTTTGAGTTATTCTGCAGCCCTTTCCTGGGCATCTTCTATGAAAGCTAAACTTAATTTTCTTGCAAATCCTCCCTTTCTTTTTAAACTTCTTTTAGTTTTCACATTTTAGTCTTTCTTCAGATTTGATAAGATCCTTTTCACATTTAACCCTCAGGCACATGGGATAGTGCAGCACCTAAGAGCTATGAGTACCCCAGCTAGGATGGTTAAAGAAGTTGGCATGGATAGTACCATCCCTTTCTACCCCCAAACCAGTTTTCTAATCATCTCATGAGGGGGTCATCAATGCCTGAATTTTTCACCAGTTCTTCAGGTAAGGCCCTCAGACCGTGCAAAGCTTTGGTGATAGTTCCATTTGGGGAAGTATTATTGGGGAAAAAATGTACAACAATTACCCCCTAACCATAGCACAAATGCCTCCCTTTTCAGCTAATATCATGTCTAGGGTCATCCTATTTTCCCATGTTAATTGGCTAGTAGCATGCAACTGTTCTGCTATTCTCTTAAATCTTTGCTGATTAATCCATTCCATATTTTTGTTGATAGTGATCCACCAGAATAAGGGTGACTCAAATCCTGTAGCTACTTGATTCTTAGCCTTAATTCATCCAGGGTTCCCTTTGCCATCTCTATCATTAAAGGAACCAAGTAAGCTTCTTTTCTTTCTTTTTCCTTGGGTTAGAACTTCCTTTTCCCTTTCAAATGCCAGAGTGAATGGGATGGCCAGTTGGAACAGTGCACAGGTCCCCTTCCACTTCTTGGGTAAAACTGGTTGGAGGATGCAGTTTCCACAATACCATCAAAGGCCTCCTTGCGGTGTGGTTAAACTGGAGAAACTGCCAGTATTATCCTCAGCCACATCCTATGCTTAAGTACATGAAACCATGGTCCCAAAGTCCTGGAGCAGTTCTTCCCATCTAGAGAGACAGGCAGAGTGGTTTCCTGAACTGAGGGGAGAAGCCGGCATGGCTTTGACTTTTCCACCCTTGACTGGAGGGAAAAGAGGACAATGTACTGCAGTTTTCACCAGGAGTAGTATTCTGAAAAAGGAGTACCATGCACTTGAACTCCTTATCATGTTCCTCCACACCCATCAGAAAGGGCATGACAAGAACAGTGGGTCAACCTGTTGTGGAAGCATAACAGTTGCTTTTATTTAGACTCTGGACTGTATATTTGATTCATTCCACCCAGGCATTTGTATCTCTGCACCCTATCCCTATCCTTATGGTTTGCTCCAAATTTCCTATTCTGTCCACCCTAACCTAACAATTTTGAGATTAGTCTATATTGGGGCTATTGAAGAGTTAACTGGAGAAGGCATTATTGGTTTGGATGACAGGACTTATATCCTGAACCTTCCTCTTTTCCAATGAGGTCTTCCCCCATCCCATATATTCTATCAACTATTACTGCATTTCTGCTGCCACTCCCTGCTGGCTCTTTGTCTGACACTACCTTCAGGTCTGTGTTTAAACTCTTTTGTTCCACCTCCTTCTTGATGACTTTGCTGAGTTTGCCTTTCATCAAATTGTACAGTTTGGGGCTTTAAACTTTCAGTTACATTAATCATCAATTTGACAGGGCTTGTTGAATCCCCAATTTGGAACATTATGACTAGTATAATTATTCTCCTTTTTAAATTGGGCCCCAGATCCCTCATCTGTCTTCCTTGGGTAAGATTTTTCTTTGGCCAGGGTCACTATTAACTATGTCAGGTTAAAGTACAGAATCCAAACTCCAAATCCAAAACCCCTTTACCCTCAAAACCATTGTCTCTATAATATGATATTAAAGGGATTGAAGTTGGAGTTATTTCCCAGGAATCAGACTGTGTTGTTGGGTACTTATCATCTTGCTTAGGTATTGGTCCTTTCACTTGGGTGTAGTGAGTCCAGTCTTTCTCTGTCATCCAGATAGCCATTTTCAGTCATCAACATCCTTCCTAGGCCAGTTGGAGCTTGAACTCTTTCCACAATTTGATGGGGACCCAACTGCTGGGTTGAAGTTGAAGGGCAGCAAATTCAAGAGGTGGTTCTGGGCCAGCAAGCCAAGGTGCCTGAGGGATGACAGAGCAGAGGACAAAGCCAGTATATAATTCTTAAGGAAGAGGTCCTTTGCAAAGTCAGCTACTGGCATGGTCTGTCCTTGTCCAGAGCCAGAAGAGAGGCAAAATTCTCTTCTGGCTCTGGACCTGTAAAACTCAGAATAAGTTATTTGCTGCTGACATACAAAGGATGGACAGTCATAGGATACATATTCTTATTTACATAGGGAGAAATTGGAAGGAACACAGGGGTCACTAGACCCAAGCAGTTCTGAAACCCTGCAGGGCAAACTCCATTAGATTTCAAAGTCCAAGAGTCATTTATCTTTGGGGCTTTAGAAAGCAGCAGTTCCACCCTTTCCAAGGGCCTATACAGCAGCCACCTCACCAAAGGCAACCCTGGAGGACACTGGGGAGATCACACCCCTCTCGGCTCCACTCTGTCCAAGCACTGGGGCTGTTTTTGCACTGTCCAAGCATTGGGGCTGCACCTGGACTCTCTGCCATTTCCAGGGCACATGCTCAATGCCTCCATTGGTGGCAGCTAGGGTCTCCTCAATACCCAAGGAATGTGCTTACCCTCTCTCCAAGGCCTGGGGTGGCACCATTCCTCCACCGCGAGGTGGAAGGCCCATCCTCTGCCTTCACTCTCTCCAAGTGGGTCTGCTGCCCAAGGCCTTCCAACTTCAAACCCCAGCCTCCATAGTTCTGCCTCTGAAGACATTTTCCTCCAATGTGTCCTTTCCCTGCCATTCTGTCCCTTCCCTGCCCCTCCCAGTCCCAAATGGCAGTGGCTTTTTAATACAGATGCTGTAACTCACTGGCCTTCTATGTAGTAGACTGCCCATTAGCCAGTCCCATGGGTACTATTAGGTCCCTTTCCAACAAGCTACTCCCAGCTTTTGGAATGTATAGCAGGGGATTTATAATTTGGTTACCTTCCCAGTAGATATTAGTAGGCTTGGGAATGGGGACTTTAAATCTTTCCCCTTTAATCTCTGAAACTGTGAGGGAGCTACAGGACAATTTGATCCCCTTTGTGACATGGTTCACAGAAGATCGAGCTGCCCCAGTGTCCACCAAAAATATAATTAGTCCTGATATGAGCCCACCTTTAGATCTCCTGCAGGATTCCAGTAGTCTCTTGAGACAAGAAGGATTTGACCTCCTTAATTTTCAGGTGTATCACCCAACCTTCTTTCTTTAAATTTGGACATTCCCTTTTTAAATGACCAGTTTTCCCACAGTGATAAAATCCTGCTGAGTCTTGTGCCCTCCTCACTCCTTTATCCCCTTTGGTCCAGACTGTTTCTCTACTTTGCCTCTGCTGTCTCCTCCCTGCTTTATCTCTGACCTCTTCTTGACCATGTGGTCACCAATGCTCAACATAACTTTAGCTTATTGCTTCTGCTTTCCTCTTCCCCTTTCACAACCCACTATAACCAATGTCATGGCAGGGGAAGCCATCCAGCCAAGTAACTAGGCTTTTACATTTGGTGGGCAACCTGGGGAACACCCAGCCAGAGTTTGCACTGGCCCCTCAGCCAAGCCTGTCTCTGGCCTGCTTCTGCTAGCCAATCCCTGGCACTGGTCCCTACTCTCAGAGGAGCCAGCAGTTGTGCAGTCCTGGGAGCCCGGGGGTGGGCCTCCTATGATGAAAGGGTTTGGGGGCTTAGAAGAGGGAGCCAGGTGGGTGTTGAACCCATGCTCTTAGCCCCAGTGCCTCTTCCCCTCCACCCTCTGGTCTGCCAGGTGGCTCTCATTTGCCTGTGTTCCTGGGCTCAGCAGAGACCAGGGGATCCTCTGTGCAGTCAGTAGTGACCAGCACACATGCAGCTAATGGCTATAGAGCCACTGGGGCCAGCATGTGCCTCACAGCTATTGCAAGCAGGCCCTGTTTTCAGCACCTCTTTTCTGCTTCCCTCTTAAGTAAACAAGACCCCAGTTAACTGGCACTTAGGAGATGCCCAGTGACTATGTGATTCCCTCGTGCTGCTTTTCCAGAGCAGATTTAAAGCCAAGAGCTCCAGCATATCTTTTCACAGCCTGACACTCGGCAGTTCTGAACATCCCCCCCCACCTGCTCCCTACCTCCCTCCTATACAACAACTTGGAGCAGAAAAACAACAAACAAAAGCTGTGCCAAAGAAGGAACAGGTGATCCTGTTTCTAAAATAAAATATGGAAGCAAAGAAAGGAGCCCAATTGGGTCCTAAGGGCCACCATCACCAGTAAAGTTGAATACAGCAAAGCATCACAGCTAAAATATACTTTGAGACTTTCTTAATAACTCTCTTAGTGGTTTATCCTTACACATATTTATTTTCTGTATCTTTTTCTGAATGTCACCCCAAGATCCCTTTACATCCTTAGGCCATAGGACTATCAGGGTCCATTCCTGAATATTTCCTTACTCGGTCTCTCAACGTTTGCAGGTAAGCAGAGGGCATTTTGTTTAAGTTCATTCCTAAAAAACCCTGTAATACCCAACAAAATTTAGCTGGAAAGTATGCTTCTTTGGTTTAACCAAGAATCCCTGTGTCTCTTTGATTATCTTAGTAGCAAGTCTGCAATTCCTGCATTTGGAAAAGGGATTTATTATAGAGAACCCAACTGTATCAAGTGGTCATATATGACTGAAATAGTTCTATTGAACCAGAGACAAAACTAGAAAATTACCAGAATGTCAGTAACTCTGGGTATCTTCTTCAAGTCCCTTTTAAGGACTAAAAATTAGTGGATAATTTAAGCCGTCTTTTCCTTAAGCCATATCAAAGGTTTTATTTAAGTTCTGAGATTTAGGTACAGCCAATTTTATTCCCTGTATAGCGAGGCCTTAAAGACCTCTCATGAAGCCAATCCTCATCTGCCCCTGATTTGGGCCCAAATACATCAGGCAGCACAATACTCTCTTTTTGCTCAAATGTACATTTTTCTTCCCTTTGGTCTGCCAATGTTCCACATTCTCCCTATGGACTATCCAGGGGAATGCTCCCGGAGACCCTATAGGTACCCCCTCCCTTTTTCCCACCTGGGAAAGGCCAACTGCTTCTACCCATTCTGAGTCTTGCCTGGATTCCTTTGCCTCAAAGCCCTTTCACTTTATCCAACTCCAGCCCTCTCCCCTGTGGGAGAAGGGAACCACCCACTGGGACTCTGCACCTGTTTACTCAACACCAGGCTCATCAGAATTCATCCCAACCATCAAGGCAATACTTAATAGTCTTTTCTTACCTTAGTGTGTGCACAGAGTTGCCTGGTCAGTATGAGGCAGATTTCCCCTTCCCCTTTTCTTTTTCACAATCAGAAAATCCCAGCATCCAGTCTTGGGTCCTTCTGGCTGCCGGAGGTGGGCCTCCAACGGTGGAGTCTGAGACTGCTTATCAGCGGGGCGCGCCTTCCCTTCATCCTCCCAAGGGCTACTCCTCTGAAGGCTTAGATCCTGGATGAGCCCCCAGATTGTTAGAAAAAACACTGTACTTGGAAGTGAATAAACACTCACCCAATTGTAGGGAAGAAAAGAATTTACTCACAATCTTGCAAGAATGGGTACCCAGCCAAATACAAAATAATGGCTGGCGTGCCAAACAATAGAACACCAAAACTGATACACCTGTGCCTCCTGTCTCTCTGCTAACTGGATACTCCAGAGGTTGCAGTCTATCTGGATAAGTGCAACTAATTCAAATTTCCAGTGGAAGGTTCCCGCTTTTGATTACACTTTGTTTTTCAATGACCCTGGCCATTACTTAAATTTTTTTCCACCTGTTTGGTGCCAATTCTAGGCTTATGTCAGAGATACTCTCCTTTCCTGCCTGCAAAACTGGTTTGAGTTATTCTGAAGCCCTTTTCTGAGCCATCTTGTGTGAAAGCTAAATGTAATTTTCTTACAATATGATGAGGAAAACAAGAAATTTGGTCATGTACAAACATATAACAAAACAAGGAGGAAATATTCATATAATCACAGTCCTCATTTCTGTAACTGGTCATGTGGATGTAGTTCATATTTATTACTACCTTCTTCTACTACCCATTCCATGTTCCCTTTACCCTCAGCAAGCACTTCAGCTGGTCTTAGTTCTTTGCTGGGTCGTGTGACCCAAACCTTCATTCCTGAAGTTTCTGAGCCATTGATACTCTCACATGGATTGGGTTGTTGCAGTTTTCCATTGGCTTTAATCACAGGTCATGGTAGAATTAGAAGATGCCCTAGGGAATCTCCTGTATCCCAGGAAAACTCTTCGTTACCTCCATTGTGTAACTGCAGTTCTATATCCTCTTGATAGTCAGAACCAATCACCCCAGAGAGAATAGTAATCTCCTTTCATACCTGTTCATTCAGTGGCATGAGAAGCCCAAGGTGGCAGTCTTATCTTCCAGTTCAATGGAACCACTATTGTGTCTCCTGGTAGGAATACTCCTCCTTTTGGAACTAAGAACTGTAGACCAGCAAAGTTTAGGTTTCAAGGATAAGAAGCAAAAGTTTTCCTGGTGGATCACTAGGGTGATAGTGAATAGTGCCATTCCCATGTCCACACCTTGACTCCTGGACCTGTAAATCCTGGCTATGGGAGAACCAGTACCATAGAGTGAATGTTGATTCACAGCATACACAGCTTCCTGGAGAACATTGTCCCACCCCTACAAGGTATTGTCATATGGTTGGCACTTTATTGGGTCTTCAAAAGTCCATTCCACTGTTGAATCAACCCAGTTGCCCCTGGATGTAGGGGAATATAGTAAGACCAGAGAATTCCATGAGCACGTGTTTGTTTGAGCATGTTGTTGTTCACTTCATTTGCTGTGAAGTGGGTTCCTTGATCAGAAGCAATGCTGTGTGAAATACCATCACAGTGGATAAGGCATAATGTAAATCCACAAATGATAGGTTTTGCACAAGCCTTGCATGCAGGGAATGCAAACCCACATCTGGGTATGTGTCCTTTACAACAATAACAACAAATTGCTGCCCTTTCCATGATGGAAGGTGTCCTAGTTTGCTAGCTGTGGGAATGCAGTATACCAGAAACAGAATGGCTTTTTAAAAGGGGAACATAATAAGTTTTTAGTTTACAGTTCTAAGCCCATGAAAATGTCCCAATTAAAGCAAGGATATAAAACCATCCAATCTAAGGCATCAGGGAAAGATACCTTGGTTCAAAATGCCAACGATGTTCAGAGTTTCTCTCTCAACTGGAAAGGCATGTAGTGAACATGGTGAGGTCTCCTAGCTTTTTCTCCAGGCTTCTTGTATCATGAAGCTCTCCCAGGGGCATTTTCCTTCATCGCCAAAGGTCTCTGGCTGTGTGGGCTCTCATGATTATCATGGCTCTGAAGGGACTCTCTCCAAAATGTTTCCTCTTTTAAAGGATTCCAGTAAATTAATTAAGACCTACCTGGAATGGGTGGAGTCACATCGCCCTCTAATCAACAGTTAATACCCACAATTGGGCAAGTCACATCTCCATGGAGATAATCTAATCAGATTTCCACCATACCATGCCGAATAGGGATTAAAAGAAAAGGCTGTTCCTACAAGATGGATCAGGATTAAAACATAGCTTTTCTAGGGCATATAATCCTTTCAAACCAGCATGAAAGTAATCCCACGCAATCAACATTCCACCAGGTAGCAGGCTAATCATCTCGGGGAATGGTGTCATATTAGGGACTGAGTGAGAGCTTTTGTTACTTGCAGATCGGGCACTCAGCAGTGGCCATAGCCAGGTCAGCCTTAGATAGTGGAAGCCCATGTTGCTGAGCCCATGCATAACCTCTATATCTACCGCCATGACCACTTTGTCCATGAACCCATTGGGCAATGGCAGGAGTGGCTGAGAAAAGAGGATGACTCATAGCCACAGGATAGGCCATCTTATCCACTTGATTATTAAAACCTTCCTCTGTTTAAGTCACCCTCTGGTGAGCATTCACATGGGACACAAATATCTTCAAGTTTTTTGCCCACTCAGAAAGGTCTATCCACAAACCTCTTTACCAGATCTCTCTGTCACTAATTTTCCTATCATGTTTCTTCCAAATCCCTGACCATCCAGCCAAATCATTAACAGCAGCCCATAAATCAGCATACAAATGCACCTCAGGCCAGTTCTCCTTCCAAGAAAAATGAACAACCAGGTGCACTGCTCAGAATTCAGCTCACTGGGAGGCTTTCCCCTCATCACTGTCCTTTAAAGGCATCACAGAATGGGGTTGTAGTGCTGCAGCATTCCACTTTCAGGTGGTCCCTGCATATCATATAGAACCTTCTGTAAACCAGGCTGGAATTTTCTCTTCCTCAGTCAACTGACTGTAAGGATCTCTCCAAGAGGCCATAGCTCTGGTCTGGGAAAGAGAAGGTAATGTGGCAGGAATGGGGGCCATGGGCATTTCGGCCACTTCCTCATGTAACTTATTTGTACCTTCCAGATCTATTTGTGCTCTATCTCTAATATACTATTTCTATTTTATGGTGGAGTGCTGATGTGCATGACCAACTTTATGGTTTGTTGGGTCAGACAACACCCAGTTCATGATAGGCAACTAAGGTCTCATGGTAACTTGGTGGCCCAGAGTTAAGCATTCAGTCTCTACTAAGGCCCAGTAACAGGCTAAAAGCTGTTTCTCAAAAGGAGAGTAGTTATCTGCAGTAGATGGTAAGGCTTTGTTTCAAAATCCTAAGGTTCTATGTTGTAATTCTTCTAGAGGGTTCTGCCAAGGCTCTAGATAGCATCCCTATTTGCCACTGACACTCCCAGCACCATTGATCTGCTGGATTATAGGCCCAAGTAGCAGAGCAGCTTGCACAGCAGCCTGGACATGTCACAGAGCCTCCTCTTGTTCCAGTTCCCACTCAAAACCAGCAGCTTTTCTGGTCACTCAGTAAATAGGCTGGAGTAGCACAGCCACATGAGTAATATGTTGTCTCTAAAATCCAAAGAGGCCAGCTAGGCATTGTGCCTCCTATTTGGTTTTAGGAGGGGTCAGACTCAACAGCTTATCCTTTACCTTAGAAGGGATATATTGACATGTCCCATACCACTGAACATAAAGAAATTTCACTGAGATGGAAGGCCCTTGCATTTTTGCTAAAATTATTTCCCATCCCTGACCTGCAAATGCCTTACAAATAAGTCTAGTGTAGTTACTACTTCTTGCTCACTAGGTCCAATCAGCATGATCTCATCAGTATAATGTACCAGTATGATATCTTGTGGGATGGAGAAACAATCAAGGTCCCTGTGGTTAAGATTATGACATAGGACTGGAGAGTCGATATGCTACTGAGGCAGGACAGTAAAGGTATACTGCTGGCCTTGCCAGCTGGATGCAAATTATTTCTGGTGGTCCTTACTGACAGCTATTGAGAAAAAAGCACTTGCCAGATCAATAGCTGCATACTAGGTACCAGGCAATATCTTGATTTGCTTAAGCAATGATACCACATCTGGAACAGCAGCTGCAATTGCAGTCACCACTTGGTTAAGTTTATGATAATCCACTGTCATCTTTCAAGTCTCATCTGTTTTCTTCAGAGGCCAGATAGGAAAGTTGAATGGAGATGTGGTGGGAATCACCACCCCTGCATCCTTCAAATCCTTAAGAGTGGCACTAATCTCTGCAATCCTTCCAGGAATGCAGTATTGCTTCTGATTCACTATTTTGTTAGCAGTTCAAGTGGCTCCCACTTGGCCTTTCCTAACATAATAGCCCTCACTCTATGAGTCAGAGAACCAATGTGTGGATCCTGCCAGTTGCTATGTCAATTCCAATTATGCATTCCAGAATGGGGAAATGACCAAAACAATGGGTCCAGGGACCCACTGAACCCACTGTGAGATGGACTTGAGCTAAAACTCCATCAATCACCTGACCTCCAAAAGCCCCTACTCTGACTGGTGGACAAAGTGACATTTTGGGTCTCCTGAAATTAGTGTCACTTCCAACCCAGTGTCTAATAATCCCCCAAATATCTGATCCTTTCTTTTTCCCCAGTGCATAGTCACCCTGGTAAAAGGCCATAGGTCTCCTTGGGGAAGGTTGGAAGGAAAGTTAACAGGGTAAATTTTGGGTAGTGTAGAAGGATCCTTCCCCAAGGATACCCAGCCCTCCCTCATTTGAAAGGCTCTGGGTCTGTAAACTGTCTCGAGTATGAGAATTGATTAAAGGGCCATGATTTTCTGTTTGTGTAATTCAAGTTAGAGTTCTATTCACTTGACCAAGAATTCTTCTTATACAGCTCAAACAAAAGTTAGTAGACTGCCCATCTATTTTACTTCTAGGCACCTCATGATCTACTAGCCAATACCACAAATCTCTGCATGTCAGATTATTTTGACTGCTGCTTTGAGTCTACTGTCCATCATGGTGGCCATGCCTCCTTGTCTATGGGTGATTAACTGTCACCACATGGCTTCTCCCAACTCAGGTTCCAATCATCCCCATTGTGTCTAAGGATGCCATCTCAATGACAGCAGTTCCCATGGTAAAATCTGACCATGTAGAAGGGCAACTACAGAGCTCTTCAGGGATGATGGGGCTAATCTCACAAATTTATTAAGGTTCTGATGAAAGATGTGTCCTCTGGACAATCCTGGGTGTGTGAGCTGGTCTCCCATGACAAATCCACTATAATATCTCTCTAAGCGTCTGGATCCCCTCATCTACATTATACCAGGGAAGTCCTGGCATTTCAACCTCAGGTAACATCAGTCACTTTTTGATTGATGTTTCAGCCAACATCCAAATAAACTGATAATGCCCTTTCTAATCGGAGCTACAACATCGAATGCAGAATTTTTGCTTAGTGGGCCCATATCAATAAATTCAGCTAGATCCAATTTTATATTCCTTCTACCATTATCCCACACCCTTAATATCCATTCTCACACATATTCCCATGATTTCTGTCTATATAGATTGAAAAACTCATGCAGTTCTTTTGGAGTATAGCATAGTTCCTCATGGGTCATACTTTGTACCTCACTTTTCAGAACCTGTTAGGGCTTTAGTCTAGCTGAAGGTCTTTAAGAAAAAGGGGTGATGGGGGTGGGTCATGAAAAGAAACAGAAGCGTCTTTCAAGTCAATTACCTCAGAGCATTCTTTTGCAGTTTCATCTGGTGAAACAAGATTACTCTCTCCAGACAAAGGAGTGAGGGCTGCTGTCAGGGAAGGTGGTTACGGGGTCAGCAGGCAGTAAAGGGTTAATCTCCTTAGGTAGAGTTTGGATGGCAGACTCCTCTGAGGAGACTGAAGGCTGGGAAGCTGTTTCCTCAAGGCAGGCTGGAGGTCCAGAAGCTCTTTCCTCAGGACGGTCCATTACAAGTCTATCTACCAAAGGCTCAGCAGACTCCAGGGCTCCTGTCTCCCCATCACCATCATTATCAAGCCATATTACCATCCTACATTTCAGGATCTCATCCTTTTCCAATCAAAGCCCTTACTTTAACAGCAACACCCTGCAAGGTTGAAATTTTAGTTTATGTTGTAAATCTGCTACTCACGCAATGAGTCTTTGTGTCTAGTTTTCAGAGATCTTAAGTTTTTGATCACAGGAAATAAGGTTTAATTTCAGGGCACATATGGAAACTTTTACATCATTCCTATATCACTGAAGTTTCAAATTTGAAACTTTTAGCTCATCCCTTTCTCTCATCACTGTATCCAGCTTATCCAACAACAACCAGCCAATATTATTATACCTCTTAATTCCACAAAACTCCATAAAGCTGTCAAAACATTATCACCCAGAGCTTTGCCTATATAAGAGTACAATTAGCAAAACCTAATGGTGATATTTTGAGTGTCTCTTTTGCCAACTCACCCCATGGGCTGTCAGTGCCATCTTGATTATTGGAAACAGAGTCATTAGTGCCTCTGAGTCTAGTAAGAGTAGAAAATTTATTGTAAAAACCATTTTTAAGATTCTGTTTCTCAAGAACCACTCCTGGTACCAAGTTGTGTTAGGTTTCTCTAGAGAAACAGAACCAACAAGAGAGATCTGTAAATATGATATTTATAAAGATGTCTCATGCAACCATGGGAACGGAAGAGTCTAAACTCCATAGGGCAGGCTATGAAGCTGGCAGCTCTGATGAAGGGTCTGGATGAACTCCACAGAAGCTCACTTGCTGAAGAAGCAGTGAAAGAGTCTCTCTTCTTCCTTAAAAGCCTTCAACTATTATTATGTTGTAAGAGACACCTTTAGTTAATCACAGACGTACTCAGACACAAATGCAATCAACTGATTGATGATTTAATCAACCAGCCATCATATCCTTGCAGCAACTCTCAAGCCAGTGCTTGCCTGACCAGACAACTGGGCATAATCATCTGGCCAAGAACCTAATCATCACAAGGAACCAAATAATTATTGTGGCTCCATCCATAATCACCAAGAAAAAAAGCAATCCAAATGTCCCTTACCTGTGGAATAGATAAACAAACTGGTATATCCATACCACAGAATGCCATTCAGCAATAAAGGGGATCAAACTCCTGATCCCTGCAACAAAATGCATAAAATTTAAACACATTATGCTAAGTAAAAAGATCCACTCCTAAAAGATTTTATACTGTATGATAACATTTAGATATCATTCTGGAAAAAGTAAAACTGTAGGGTCAGAAAGCAGGTCAGTGGTTTCCAGCAGCTATGGGTGAGAGGAGGGATTGATTACAAAGTGGCTCAGGGGAATTATATGAGGTGATGTACTTGTTCTATATTTTGATTGTTGTGGTGGTTACATGTTTAAATGTATTACTCAAAACTCACAGTTTGTACACTAAAATTCACATTGCATGTAAATTATACCTTAAAAATAAAATGAATAAAAATTCATTCCCTGTTCAAATAACTAGAGTTATGTCTATCTCCTGACTGAAGCTTGAATGTATACCAGAAAGTTAAAGTGTATTTTACTGATAATATATTTTTGTAAGGTGGGGGTTTAATTATACCTGCTTGCAATACATTAAGGTTAAATTCATTTGGCCACTATTTATGGAATGAAATTTAAGGCTTCTACTACTGAACTATTTGTTTGTTAGAAGAATTCACAAGGCACCCTCTGAGCAAAAACTTGCCTAGCACAATTTCATCTCAGCCTGCTTTCCAAAAACAGTCTGTGCCCTTCCTTTCAGGGAGGTACCCTGAATAAACATCTCATGTTTCACAAGGTTTCAGCCTTGCCGCCTGCATGTCTTAGAGTTACAGCATCTGTCCAGGCACGTGAGCAACTCCACTACCTGTCTGGAGCATAACCTCAAATTCACTGCTGTCCAATATCTGCCAAAAGCTTGAATTAAAAACAATATTTATGGAGGATTGCCTAAAGAATGTGCCATCTATCTTCTCCTTTGAGTTCTCTAAAATTTATCTCTAAGTTAAACCAGACCATCAGGCTGAGCAGCCTACCTGCATGGCATCACCATGACCTCTACAAATTCTGTGACCAAATTGCCACTGAAGTATATTGAGGAAGGTTATAAGAAAGAGCTTGATGAATTCCATTGCTTTTGTCAGGGACATTGTTCATTTAGGTACACACTATTGCTTTCTTGGCATCATATACAGTTGTGCGTCTTTTGTTCAACTTTTATGAGACAGAAACTAATACTGGCCCTATTGCCATATTTTTCTGTTCACTGCCAGAAATCTTAAAGATAAGTCTTGCTTGGCATTGGAATTCTGCATGTAGGATTTAAGAGCATGCATTTCATGAATTATCTGTAGTCATTTTACTCTCTTCCTTTAATTTTACTGCTCATTTTTCGTACTCTTGTTAATTTGATTCATCTTATTGTACTAAATTACTGTTATTTAAGGAAAGATGAGATATAAATAAATAAATACAAAATCACATACATGTATGTGGATTAGGGATTGATTTCTATTTGAGCTAAATGAAGCAAAAAATGCATGTGTGCTGTGCCCATGAAAAAGTTCAATTTTCAGCATACAGAAAAAGAAACAGGTAGTGGCTTTAGGCTACATTTTTTACTGTCATCCTATAGGATTGCTGAAAAAATGAAAGGTCTCAAAAAATAAAAATAGAGAGCTCTTCTCAGATTATTTGTGCTTTTTAGACTTAATTGCAAAAGAAGATCCACCACAAGCATCAATCCAAGAGAAATGTTGGTGACATTGTCACTTAATAAGATCCAAAGCGAGTTATCAGACTGAAAGAAAAATAGAACATGAAAATAAAGCATAGCATTTGTTTGACACAGCAACTATGTACAAGAGTACACAGAGCATGAACTAATACTAATAACATTATAATTGTATCTTTCTTTCTCCTGCTGGCTATAACAAGTGGCATAGTATGTGCTTCTTATAGAATGCAAAAAACTAAAGAAATTCAAATGTAATTTTGCAGCGTGTCCTAATGTAGTTGTCAGCCATGATTTTGCATTTATACCAAGGCAGGAATTATAGCAGAATGAAGGTCAAAAGAACATTTAGAAATTGATTTCAGGAAAAATGGGTTCTAATTCTGACTCTTCTGTCACTCTGAGTCTGGACCTTAGTTCTGTCCTATGTTAGGAAAGGCTGGCCCTGAGCATAAATAACAACCCCTGAACTAGTAACATTCAACATCTGAACAATTATTGAACCACCTGCCATCCTTCTGCGAGGCACCGAGACCACAGTAGCCACATTTCTTGTCTTCATGGATCTAGTAGGTATTGTTTACCTAGCCGGTCATATGTCTGTTTACAGGGTTATCCACCAAACATTATTACTAACAAACATTAAATCTCAAGTTTTAACAGGTCTTATTATAATCAACCATAATGTAATTGAAACACGTATCAAACATAACCTATCATTGAAACAAACACCAAAAATTGTGCACTAATTGTACCTGCTTAAATACTCTTTTGTTCTGGTAAGTAGTTTTCAGACTCTAAAACTATAAAATTCCTTCCCAAATACACTTCCTTTCAGTTTACTTCTATGATTTTTTCCCTTTTTCATTTATGAAATAAGGTATATCCTCAATGCTTTTACCAATAAAGTGACCCTGTATATTAAATATCTAATTAAAACTAGTACTATCTTTAAGTCTAGGTATACTTGATCCAATATTCAAGAAGAAGGTCGTAAACAGGAAGATTTCCAACACTTGCTTTTGAGAGAAAGAGAAAGGGAAGTATGTGCATACTATGTGTACATAAACAAAGGAAACCCAGGGGGAAAACAGTGGTTATAAAAATAAGTTGGCCTAGAGAATGACTACTTGAATAAAGATACAACTAAAAGAAACTGATTCATATATTGGTATGGTTGAAATAGAAAGTAAAATTTTTATTTTCCTCTAACCTTTTTAGTGCTTGAAAAGATGAAGAGGAAGTCGAGAATCTGTCCAGAAACTCAGCCATGTTTTCAGAATCTAATGGAGCCCAGATAGGATGAAGCATAACATCTGCAATTTGAGAAATGATTTTTATCATTTCAATGAATTATATTTTAGCACAGGAAAAGATACTGTATTTATACTGTGTTTATGGGTCCTGCAACATATAGCCTTACCCTGTCCTGTAAAGTCTTCATCTTCTCCAGAATGACCTGACAGCTAGCTGAAAGGACTGTATAGGCTGCCTGGCTGATTATACCCTGGGAATATATATATATATATATATATATATATATATTTTTTTTTTTTTTTTTTTACATGGGCAGGCACCGGGAAATGAACCCGGGTCCTCAGGCTTGGCAGGCAAGCATTCTTACCTGCTGAGCCACCGTGGCCCGCCCTACCCTGGGAATATTTATGTAACTTCTCAATAGCAACAAAACACTGATAAAAGTATATGGGAGATAAAGTAATAGAATCCATCCTGACTTAAGCCTCATGTAATCCCTAGCATCTCCTAAATCACAAGGTAAGATTAGTCAGTGGTAAAAAATCTTTAACAGTTGGCAGCCATCTGAAAACCTGCAGTTTCCCTTCGAGTAGATGGTTGAATTTAGAGAATTTATGACCTGACCTACCAAAGACATTACTTTTATCTCCCTGATCAATTTAATAAACATTACAGACAACTATCATTATAGTTTTTAATTTACTCTTGTTGTTTTTTCAGTTGAGCCACCTCCCCACCAGATTCACATGGTGAATGATTAGTTGAACGCTGCACAAAACGGCAGTTTCAACAGATTAGGCCAAAGCTCAAGAAATAGTTCTGATTTCTGAATGACTTCCATTCCAGATGAGACAAAGGAGATATTTTCTTTACCTATCTGGATGGCAAAAGTAAAGCAATCCTCAACCATTTGAAAATTGTCTAAACTTTTGAGTTTTGAGAAATAAAGGCTCTGCCCTCATCTTTCTATAGACCACAAATATGTTATATAACTCTCTATATATTATAATGTGATTTTTTTGTTACCATTTCTTGAGAACAGGGAAGAGTCAAAGTGCTATCCAGAGAACATAAAGTACTGGGTCTTATGAAAATATTTCATTATAATAAGCTTCTTTGATACAACTTTCATCATCATTAGGATCCCCGCATTATGACATTTATTTAACAGCTTTTGTATAGCTCAATTTTTTTATTGCAAAGTAGTGTGGATATACTAATCCTGAATCCAAAGTGGATTCAACTGTCATGAATCTATCCAGAACCCAAATGGTTTTATTCATTAGTTTTCTGGCTAGGTACAAGTTACAGTGAAGGAGAGCTTCTTGTTAAATTTAAGAAGGCCGTAATGTAGCCTATCACATTTTCAGTATGTAAAATCATAGGAATTCTCTCTTCTCATCTCCTTTAATGTGTGGTACATGGCCTAGCAAAAATGCTATGCTCCAGGCACAATGAAAATGCACATGCTTGGGAACACTGCTAACATTTAAATATGTTAAAACAATCCAGGTACAAAAAGCTACTGCAATGAAACTGATATTTCCTCCCCATGAGCCTGAAACTATTACTGGCAAACCTCAAAAAAGAAAAAGAAAAAAAATGCCTGTACAGAGTTATAGATTCACTCTGAATATAGCCGGAAAAGAAAATCACAACCCACAGTTTACACCCAGGCATGAGAATTAAAGAGAAAAAGTCTGTTTCTATTTTTAATTTTATTCACAATGGTCTGCTTTGCCTCAGCAGGTGAGAAATGAAAAATCAGTAAAAACTTAATCACACTTATATGTTGAGCATGTTCTTAAAGTCAACAACATTTTATTCAGTTGGGTCTAACTTCTAACAAAATTCTCAAAATCTCCATTTTAAAATATATTTTAGATTTCAGATCTAGAAAGGATTAAATAGCAACAACATTAGAAATATAATGAATATTAATATTAATGACTAGGATGACTCCTACATCAGTTAGGGTTCAATTAGGGAAGCAGGTACTCTCTGAGTGTTATGGAATCAGGAGTCTATTATATGAATTAGACATTAAATTGTGGGAAGCAAAGGGAAGTAAAATTCCAGAAGACATTTAGTTAGAGGATCAGCTCTGTTGAACAGGAAGGGAGCTGATAAAGAAATCAAAGGAAGGCTATTGACTCTACATTTGGTAGTCCAAGGTCAGCAGGATCCACAGTGAGGAAGAAAGCTGAATATGAAACAGAGTGGAGCAAGACAACTGAAGGCTCCAAAGATAATATGAAACCAATGAACTCACTAGAATCCATGTCTGCCTCTTACCACTTCTACCTCAACCACTCCAGTGACCTAGAAAAGAAGAGGGCGCCCTTTATCACGGACCTGCTCACATGCCTGGCCTGGGACTCAGAGAAGCTAAAAGAGGAAATATGGTGAAGCTGTCAACATAAATAATGTCTTGCCCCAATAAAGTGAGCAAGCAAATCAGCAAATCTTATTCTTTAACAAAGCTAAAGTATAAGGTTAACCTCTTATTAATAAATCATGTTAGATAGTAAGGAATGGAAGAGGAGGAAATAGAAAAGAAATTATATATATGCACAAATAAATCCATATAAAAATAGGGAAGAAATTATCATACTCATAAATAGCCTTCATTCCTGATTGTCCATATTGTTGTAACTGGTATGCAGAATTCCCTTCTCCCACTATCCATTTAGCATTCTCTTTGTCCTCTATAAGCCAAGCAGCTGCTCCAGGTTCCTTGCCCAGTGAGATGATACAAACCTTTATTCCTGAAGTGCTGGGCCATTTGTATTGGATTATTGTCGTTTTTCATGAACTTTTATCAAAGATGATGGGAGCACTATAGAGGCACCCCAGGGATATCTGAATTCCAGACATATTCCTCCTAACCCCTATAGTGGAGTAGCAACCTAGTATTTTCTCAATAAACAGGTTATTAAACTACCCCAGCCAGGGCAGTAACCCCTTTTTCACTACTTCACTGGTATGAGGAGCCCAAAGTGGCTGGTCTCAACTTCCACAATAAAGATAACATTTCTCTGTCCCCTGGTGGAAGCAACTAAGATTTCTAAACCAACAGAGCCTAAAGTCACTGAGATAGAAAGCCATCTCTTGCTAGTGGATAATTGTGAGAAAATCCATTCACATTTTCACCTCTTGATTCCAGGAGCCATGAATTTTGAGAAAGGGAGGAACAGGACCATGTATTAAACACTGATTTAGAGCACATCTCACAGCCTAGAGACTTAGCCATTTAGGTGGTGCTGTAATGATGTCTTCAAAAGACCATCTCACCACTCTAGCTAACCAGTTACTTCAGAATGAATGAGAAACATAGTAAGGTCAGTGAATTCCATGGTTATGGGCCCAGTGACACATTTCATTTACTATAAGATAATTTCCTTTATCAGAAACAATATTGTATGGGTATGGGCAGTTGAGTAAAACATATGGTTTAAAAATAGATAAATAATAGGGGGAATAAATGTTAAAACAAATTGAGGAGATTGAAATACTAGTAATCAATGAAAGGGAATGGTCAGAGGTATAGAAAAAAAAGGGAGAACAAAGGTTAAAATATATTGGGTAGATGGAAATACTGGCAGTCAATGAGAGGGAGGGGTAGGGGGTATGGTATTTGTATTAGTTAGGGTTCTCTAGATAAACAGAATCAACAGGGAACACTTGCAAATATAAAATTTATAAAAGTGTCTCACGTGACTGCAGGAACGCAGAGTCCAAATCCACAGGGCAGGCTGTGAAGCCGACGAACTCTGATAGAGGGTCTGGATGAACTCCGCAGGAAAGGCTCACCAGCTGAAGCAGGAATGGGGCCTGTCTCCTCTGAGTCCTCCTTAAAAGGCTTCCCATGATTAGATTTAGCATCACTAATTGTAGAAGACACTCCCCTTTGGCTGATTACAAATGGAATCAGCTGTGGATGCAGCTGAAGTGTTTATGGCCTAATCCTGTGAAATGTCCTCATTGCAACAGATAGGCCAGTACTTGCTCAATCAGATAAACAGCTACCACAACTTGGCCAAGTTGACACCTGTCCCTAACCATGACAGTATGTATGAGTTTTTTCTTTTTTCTTTTTATTTCTTTTTCTGGAGTAATACAAATGTTCTAAGAAATTATCATGGTGATGAATATACAACTATGTCATGATATTGTGAGTCACTGATTATATAGCAAGAATGGAACGTTCATATGTAAAGACTGTTCATGTTTATATGTAGTTGTGTTTAATAATAATAATAATAATAATAATAATAATAATAAAGTGAAAAAAAATGAAATAATGTTGTAGGGAATACCATGATGGTGAATAAGGCATTCAGTATATCCACAAAGGTAGTTTTTGAAGAAGCACTGCTGGAAGAAAGATAAATCCATACCAAGAATAAGAGTCCACTCCAATGAGAACAAAGAATTGCCCTTTCCATGATAGAGATGGTTTAATTTAACGGACCTGCCATCAGGTGAATGGTTCATTGCCCTAAATATATAAGTCCAAACCAGAAGTTCAGTATTGGTCTCTGGTGATGGTAGATTATATCTTTAATAGTAGCTGTAGTCAGGTAAGCCTTGGTGAGTGGGACCCCATGTCACTGAACTCATGTTTAACCTCCCTTTTTGTCATCCATCTTCATGAACCCACTGGTCATGGATAAACAAGTCTGAGGAAATAAGGTGGCACATACATGGAAGAGGTGTTTTCTATCTGATAATTAATGTGCTTTTCTATTTATGATGCTCTTTGGTGAAAATTCACATGGAACACAAGTACCTGCATACTCTGTGCACAATCAAACATACTTGCTTCTTCTCCAGACCTCCTAGCCACCAATTTTCCAATCGTGATCCTTCCATTCGAACTTACACAGTGCAGTTTGTTGCAGGCATTCCCATGGTCAACCCTGACCTCTAGACAAAAGTCACCCAGGGCTGGGTGAACAAGCCTTACATAACAAATCCACGCTAGCACTCCAATCTTCCTAAGCTTTTGGATACTGTCCTCTACATTAGACCAAGGAATTCATTATCTTTTAGCTTCAGTAAGTGTAGGCCACCTTTGGGTATAGGTTTCAGCAGACTAACCAAGTAAGCTCTTAGAACCATCCTAAATCCCAGAGCTAATGCAGTGAATCTAGACCTGCTATGTACATCCAACATTGTATTGGTCAGGGTTCTCTAGGGAAACAGAACCAACAGGAAATATCTGTAAATATTACAACATTTTAATAAAAATTGTCTCACACAAATGTAGGAACACACAACTCCAAATTCCATAGGGAAGGCTGCAGACAGGAAACTCCGATGAAGGTAGTTTATCATTTCCCTAACAGAAACTGAAGAAGAGATGGAGATCCTCTCTTTCGACTGCTGAAATCATGTCTTATCTTTTAAAGCCTTCAAATGATTGGATGAGACATCTCTGATTGTTGAAGGCAACCTCCTCGGTTGATTGTAGATGTAATCAGCTATATGTGTAATCAGGTTACTGATGATTTAAGCCTATGAAATGTCTTCACAATAACAATCAAGTCAGTGATTGTTTAACCAAACAACTGGATACTATCACCTGCCAAGTTGACATGTGATCTTAAGCTTCACATGCATCAACAAGTACACTGATCTGAGAATATACTTCTTCCACACTGATCCAACCACTTTAGGGTCCATTCCTATATAAGTACCCAGGATTCTTTCCATATAAGTTGGGAGAAGCCAAGACGAATAGGAAGCTCTATATTTCAGTTCATCTTCCAGCAATGCTAGTAAACAGTGAGGAACTCCTGAAACAACTGTTTGGAGGCTCTAGAGATCAGAAGAACACAGTACACAATCCAATGGAAGGAAGAGACTGACAAACTGTGATGAAGATCTCTATATGATGGGAAGGCTGATGTCCATTCCACCCTGGCAGAGCAGGCATCTTGGGAGCCACACCCTGGGTGGAAATAGAAGTCCTCTTTTCCAAGAATGGATGTTGGGGGCGGGGGGGTTCAGCCACGTGCTGATTGTGGCTTTTGATTAGCAAACTCAGATTGCTGAGCTCCAACTCTGAGAATAGAGTTCCAACCTGCCCAGGATAGATAGCAGCCAACAGCCTATGTTCTAACCCAGTCTCCAATAAGAGCAGAAGCAGGGCTGATTTAGATACATAATAACATCTTTGGGAAGCAGAGGATAGTTTACTGAATGGCAGCTCCTCCCCAAGAAAAGGAGGTGAGGGGCAAATCCAGGCACTGGCTGTGCTTTCTAATAGCAAATGCAGAGTGCTGGGTTCTAGCTTTGAGGACAACCTCCCAGGACAGAGAGCAGCCACAGCCTGTGTTTCAACCACACCCTGGGCATAGGAGGAACCAGGTCTTATTTAGAGACACAATAATTTATCAGGGTGGTGGAGGTCAGTTTGCTGAAGGGCAGCTCTTCCCAAGAAAAGAGAGGGGGGTGGCCCAGTACAGTTTTCAACTTTTGATTAGAAAATTAAGATTGCAGGGTGTGAGATCTGAGCAAAAGTTTCACGCTGCCCCATCCAAAAGCATCTGGCACCCTCTGTCTCAATCATGCCCCTAGCAGGAGGAGGAGTTGGTTGAGAATTAAAGTCACCTATCACCTTAAGACTGTAGGAAACAGTTGGGTGAAAAGCCCACCTGCTGAGCAAGCCAAGAAAGCACAGATTTGGGGAGCCATCAAAGAGAAGGTTGGCATCATTCAGTGTTTTCTCCCCAAGACGCTTTGGAAATTACTTAAACATGCTTCATGGATCCCTGGGCCTGTTTAACTGGAAAAAATAGACTTGGGAAAGTCCTTTCCACAGAGCTCTCCTTTCAGAATTAGCCCTCCAGATAAAAGCAGCTAGAGACAATGAAAAGAGTGTTAAAAATATAAAGACACAAATGAAAAACAAACAGAATACATCAACATTCCTGGAGGAAGAAGAGAGGAAAAGAAGCTTTTTCCTTGTGTGTTTGGGGCGGGGTGAAACAATTGCATAGATAGTTCAATCTCAAAAATTGTACCATATATCCATGGCAAGAAGCAGATGAATAAGAGCTGAAAAAATCTGATCGGTTAAATAAAAGCACTTCTAAAAGTAAAGAATAAGGTGAAACAAGTATCAAAGAAGAGCTTTAGTACAAAGCCAATAAACAAGAAAACCCTATAGTAGAGAGGGGAATAGACTTCCAGAGTAAATTCATCAAGAACATCAGATGCCTTGACACTGGAAAAAAATTATAAGCTATACTCAGGAACAGGAATATATGCACAGGAAAAGGATCTAAGTAAAACATCAGATAAGATACAGGATTTGCAACAACTAATTGATGATACTCAAACTAGTCTCCTAAGTCAATTCAAGGAGGAAAATATGATAAAAGAGATAAAGGATATTAAGAAGACACTGAGTGAGCATAAAGAAGAATTTGAAGTATGCAAAGAAAATAACAGAATTTATGAGAATGAAAGAGATTAAAAATGTATTAGAGACTAGAATGCCATGTATACTAGCAGATTTGACCAGTCAGAAGAAAGGATCAGTGAACTGGATGATAAAACATCTTAAATCTTACATACAAAAGAACAGATAGAAAAAATAATGGAAAAAACTGAGCAGAATCTCAGGGAATTGAGTTACATCATGAAATGCAAAAATATAGGCATCTGGGTGACCCAGAAGGAAAAGAGAAGGAAAAGGGGCAGAAAGATTATTTTAAGAAATACTGACCAAAACTTTCCCAACTCAAATGAAAGACATACATACACATATCCAAAAGGTATATCACCTACTCCAAGATAAATACTATTCAGAATGTCAAATGCCAAAAATCACATACAAGGGAGGTTCAATAAGACTAAGTATTGATTTCTAATCAGAAACTGAGGAAGTGAGAAGGCCATGGTATGAAAAACCATTGAAAGAAAAAAAAGTCAGACAAGAATTCTTTATCAGGAAAATCTGTCCTTCAAAAATGAGAGTGAGATTTAAAAACTGAACAGATGAACAGAAACTAAGAGTTTGACAAGTGACTTGCCCTACAAGGAATACTAAAGGGAGTTCTATAAGATGAAAGGAAAGATAGGAAAGAGAGACTTAAAGATAGGAAAGAGAGACTGTTCCCAAGAGAAAGATAGTAAATAAACACACTCACCAAATAGAAAATTCCAACCTCCCCCCTAACTCTTGTCCCACCCTCATTAAGTACCCCTGGTATTGCTACAATACTGCTGATATTTTCATGTTAAACATAGCCCATAGCATGCAATAGCATTTTCTCCTACACCCCAAAATTCTACACTCTTTGTACAAGATTCATACCTGCACAGTAGTTCATGCAAGAACTTAATTTATATTTGTAGTGTTAATTGATGGGACACATGAGTCTATACAACCCCTTTCAATCATGTTCACCTTCAATATGGTAATATTACCTACAGTCACAACAGTGAGCCACCTTCACTTTCATATATTCCCTTACAATTAAGTGTAACCTTATTAGCAAACTGTTCATCTATCTCAAGCTTCTGTGTATCCCTAGGTCTCTTATATTCTGTATTTTAAGCCTCTTTTTACCTTTACCATGCTCATAAAAGTGGAATCATACAGTATCTATCCCTTGTGTATGGCTTACTTCACTCAGCATTATGTCCTCAAAGCTCACCCATATTGTAATGTGGTTCAGGATGCCATTTCATCTTACTGCTGCATAATATTCCATGGTATGCATATGCCACATCTTGTTGAGGCATTCATCTGTTGATGGGCGCTTGAATTGTTTCTATCTTTTGTGATTATGAATAGTACTGCTATAAACATTGGTGTGAAAATCTCTGTTTGTATCACTGCTTTCAGCTCTTCTGGATATAGATTGAGTAGTGGCATTTCCAGGACATAGGGCAACTCAATATTTACTTTTCTGAGGAACTTCCAGACTATCTTACATAGTGGCTGTACCATTATACATTCCCACAAGCAGTGCACAAGTCTCCCAATTTCTCCACATCTTCTCCAACATTTGTAGTTGCCTGTTTGTTTAATAGCAGCCATTCTTATAGGTGTGAGGTGGTATCTCATTGTAGTCTTCATCTGCATTTCCCATAAACCTAATGAGAATGAACATCTTTTCATGTGCTTTTTAACCACCTGTATTTGCTCTTCAGAAAAATGTCTATTCCTAACTTTAGCCCACTTTATAATTGGGTTGTTGGTTCTTTTGTTGTGAATTGCATGATTTCTTTATGTATACAGGATATCAAACTTTTATGCGATGTGTGATTTCAAAATATTTTCTCCAAGTGAGTTGGCTGCCTCTTCATTTTTTTGACAAATAGTTCTCATTTATCTATTTTTTCTTTTGTTGCTTGTGCTTTGGGTGTAAAGTTTAGGAAGCTGCCACCTATTACTAGGTCTTGAAGAGGTTTCCCTACATTTTCTTCTAGGAGATTTATGGCACTAATTCTTATAGAAAGGTATTTGACCCAATTTAAGTTAATTTTTATATAGGGTATAGGATAAGGGTCCTCTTTAATTCTTCTAGCTATTGATATCCAGTTTTCCCATGGTCATTTACTGAAAAGACTATTTTATCCTAGTTTATGGATTGGGGGCCTTGTCAAAGATCAATTTACCATTGATATGGTGGTCTATTTCTGTGCTCTCAATTTGATTCCATTGGTTCACACTTATATTTTTGTGCCAGCACCATGCTGTTTCTTTTTTAACTTTTTTATTGTATAGTATAACATATATACAGAGCAAAATAATAAAAAAGTGATAGTTCTCAAAGCACTCTTCAACAAGTAGTTACAGGACAGATCAAAGAGTTTGTCATGGACTACCATATGATCCTTTCATATTTTTCCTTCTAGCTGCTCCAAAATATGGGAGGCTTGAGGGCTTAAATTTTTTTTATCATCACAACCAACTTTTTCCTTCTTTTTTTGTGAAAAATAACATATATATTTTTAAAAAAGCTATAAATTTAAAAGCATAGCACCACAATCAGCTGTAGTACATATTTCAGACTTTGACGTGGGTTACAATTCCACAATTTTAGGTTTCTACTTCTAGCTGCTCTAACATACTGGAGAATAAAAGAGCTATCAATTTAATAATTCAGCATTCATATTCACTTGTTAAATCCCACCATCACCTTTGATCTTTCCATACCTCTCTTTAGGGGTGTTTGGGCTATGGCAATTCTACATTTTTGATATTGAAACAGTCCTTTACTAACATGGGGTAGGGAGATGGAATTATCTGATGTTATGGAGAGGCTGAGCTAGGCATCAAGGACCCATCTGGAGGTTGTAGGTTTCTGGAAAGTTACTCTAATGCATGGAACCCTTGTGGAATCTTATATATTGCCCTAGGTGTTCTTTAGGACTGGCTGGAATGGTCCTGGTTGGGGGTTGGCAAGTTATGATAGGTAGCAAGGTCTAACTGAAGCTTGCATATGAGCAATCCCCAGAGTAGCCTCTCGACTCTATTTGAACTCTCTCTACCACTCATACTTTATTAGTTATACTTCTTTTCCCCCTTTCAGTCAGGATGGAATTGTTGATCCCTTGGTGCCAGGGATCATCCCTGGGAGTCATCTCTCATGTCAACAGGGAGACATTTGCCTCTGGATGTCTTGTCCCACATAGAGGGGAGGGCAATGATTTCACTTGCAGAGTTGGGCTTAGAGAGGTTGAGGCCACATCTGAGCAACAAAAGAGGTCCTCCAGAAGTAACTCTTAGGCATGCTTAAAGGTAGTCTAACTTCTCTGCTACCTATATAAGCTTCACAAGAGTAAGCCTCCTGATCAAGGGCATGGCCTATTGATTTGGATGTCCCTAAAGTTTGACACAGTATCGGGGAATTCCCTGAAGATAAGGTTTAATAGTTCCATATTTTTCCCCTCCCTAAGGGGACTTTGCCAATACTTTTTGATTATCTGCTTAATATTGTCTAGGATGTTTCCAGGCATTACAATAATCTATACAGGATTAAAGAACCTCTTATTCTCTGCTCCCTGTTTTTCAATTGTTCAACTGAGCTATACAGATAGATTGAATAAGATTATGCATTACAAAAATTTCAGTTCCAGAGCAAAGAAACCTTTCTTCCATTGGCCTCAAAGAGTACGTGTGGTTCTAAAATATAGACACTGTCTTCCTTACCCCTATGTTCTGAATTACTTTAACCCCAACCTGTTTGCTTCATTCTTATATCTAAATATCAGGTTATATTTATATAAAATAAGCTTTCAAAATCCATAAATAATAATCACCACTCCAGACTTGTTCTTTAGTTTCTGGTTTATTCTCTCACCAAATGTCCCACATGTTCATTTATATAGCTGCATGCCTCATGACTTTATTCCTTTTTGTGGCAGCACAGCCTTCATTCATAAGTATACACCATCATTCACTAATCTACATCTCCATCAGCGTATCCCTCAGCCACCTGCATTCATCGGGCATCACGTAGAGGGCTCAAAGTCCACAGTCCATCAACATTCTCAGTTTTAGATAATGTCATTGTTCCCAAGAGAGAGAAAACCAATAAACACACCTCACTAAATAGGAAATCTAAACCTCCTCTTAACTCTTGTTCCTCTCCCCATTATTTACCTCGGCTGCAGCTGTGATAGTTCTGATGGTTTCCTTTTGAACATAGCTCATAGCATGCAATAGCAGTTTTCCCCTGTACCCTGAACTTACACACTATTTATACAAGAATCATATCTTTGAAGTAATTCTTGCAAGAATTAATTCATATTTCTAGTGTGAATCAGTGGGACACGTAGGTCTATACAACCCCTTTCAATCTTGTTCATCTTCAATATGGCAATGTTACTTATAGACCTACCTACTTATAGAAAATGAAGAGAATCACCTTCACTCCTACCTATTTCCTTACATTGGAGTTCAACCTCATTATCTACAGGTTCGCCCATCTTTAGCTGTGTCTCTAAGTCGCCTATATTCTATATTGTAAGCCTCTGACTATACCTTTATGCTGGTCATAAAAATGGAATAATACAGTATCTATTCTTTTGTGTCTGGCTAATTTCACTTAGCATGGGTCATCCATCTTGTGATGTGCTTCAGGACATCATTTTGTCTTACTGCTGCATAACATTCCATCATATGTATATACACATTTTGTTGATACACTCATCTGTTGATGCGCATTTGGTTTGTTTCCATCTTTTGGCAATTGTGAATGATGCTGCTCTGAACATTGGTGTGCAAATGTCTGTTTGTGTAGTTGCTTTCAGCTCTTCCAGATATATACCAAGTAATGTTATCGCTGGGTCATAGGGAAACTGGATATTTAGTTTCCTAAGAAACCAGCAGACAGTCTTTCATAGTGGCTTCACAATTATACATTCCCACCAGCAGTGCATAAGAGTCCCAGGTTCTCCACATCCTCTCCAACGTTTATAGTTTCCTGTTTATTTAATAGGAGCCATTCTTGTAGGTATGAGGTGGTATCTCATTGTGGCCTTGATCAGCATTTCCCTTAAGGCCAATGAAAATGAGCATCTCTTCATGAGTTTTAGAGCCATCTGTATTTGCTCTTCAGAAAAATGTCTATTCATATTTTTAGCCCATTTTATAATTGGGTTGTTTGTTCTTTTGTTGTTGAGTTGTATGATTTCTTTGTATATACAGGAAATCAAATCTTTGTCTGATATGTGATTTCCAAATATTTTCTCCCATTGAGTTGGCTGCCTCTACACCTTTTCAACAAAGTCTTTGGAGGTGCAGAAGCATTTGATTTTGAAGGGTTCCCATTTATCTACTTTTCCTTTTGTTGCCTGTGCTTTGGGTATAAAGTTTAGGAAGCTGCCACCTATTACTAGGTCTTGAAGATGTTGCCTTACATTTTCTTCTAGAAGCTTTATGGTGCAAGTTCTGATATTTAGGTGTTTGATCCACTTTGAGTTAATTTTTGTTTAGGGTGTAAGATAGGGGTCCTTTTTCATTCTCTTGGCTATTGATATCCAGTTCTTCCATGACCAATTATTGAAAAGACTATTTTGTCCCAGTTCAGAGAATTTGGGGGCCTTGTCAAAAATCAGTTGACCATAGATTTGGTGGTCTATTTCTGCACTCTCAATTTGATTCCATTGGTCAATGCTTCTGTCTTTCTGCCAGTACCATGCTGTTTTGACCACTGTGGCTTTATAATAGGTTTCAAAGTCAGGCAGTGTTAATCCTCCCACTTTGTTCTTCTTTTTTAGGATACTATTACCTATTCAGGGTCTCTTTCACTTCCAGATGAATTTGGTAGTTAGCTGCTCCAAATCTTCAAAGTTTGTTGTTGGAATTTTGCTTGGTACTGTGTTGAATCAATTTGGGGAGAATTGACATCTTAACTATATTTAGCCTTCTTATCCATGAGCAGGGGATGCCATACCACCTATTTAAATTTCCTTTGATTTCTTTTAGGAATTTTATAGAGTTTTCTGAGTACAAGTTCTTTACATCCCTAGTTAAGTTCATTCCTAAGTATTTGATTCTTTTAGTTGCTATTTTGAAGGAATATTTTCCTTAACTGACTCCTCAGCTAGTTCATTGCTTGTATATAGAAATGTTACTGATTTTTGTGCATTAATTTTATATCCTGCCACCTTGCTGAGTTTGTTTATTAACTCAAGTAACTTTGCTGTAGATTTCTCAGGATCTTTTAAGTATAGTATCATATCATCTGCAAATAATGAGAGTATTATTTCTTCCTTTCCTATTTGGATTCCTTTTATTTCTTTGTCCTGCCTGATTGCTCTAGCTAGAACTTCTAGCACGTTGTTGAATAACAATGGTGGCAGTGGGCATCCTTGTCTTGCACCTGATGTTGGGTGGAAAGCTTTCAGTCTCTTTCTCTCCATTAAGTATGATGCTGGCTATCAGTTTTCCATATTTTCCCTTTATCATATTGAGGTAGTTACATTTTATTCCTATCTTTTCAAGTGTTTTCTTCAGAAAACGATGCTGAATTTTGTCAAATGCTTTTTCAGCATCAATCGAGATGATCATGGGTGATTTTTCCCATTCAATTTGTTAATGTGCTGTATTACATTAAATGATTTTCCTCTGTTGAACCATCCTTGCATTCCTGGTTTAAACCCCACTTAGTCATGATGTATAATTCTTTTAATGTGTTTTTGGATTTGAACTGCTAATATTTTAATGAGAATTTTTGCATCTATGTTCATTAGGGAGTTTGGCCTGTAGTTTTCCATTCTTATAGCATCTTTACCCAGTTTTGTTATTAAAATGATATTAGCTTCATAAAATGAGCTAGGTAGAATTCATTTTTCCTCAATTTTTTGGAAAAGTATGAGCAGGATTGGTGTTAGTTCTTTTTGGAATGTTTGATAAAATTCCCCTGTGAAGCCATCTGGCCCTGGGATTTTCTTTGTAAGAAGATTTTTGATGACTGGTTGAATCTCTTTACTTGTGATTGGTTTGTTCAGATCTTCTATTTCTTCCTCAATCAGTGTAGCTTGTCTGCGTGTCTCCACGAATTTGTCCATTTCATCTAAGTTGCCTAGTTTGTTGGCATATAGTTGTTCATATGCCATTGTTCATATGTTCATTGTGATTTTTTTTATTTCTTCAGGGTCTGTGGTAGTGCACCCTTCTCATTTTGGATTCTGTTTATTTGCATCCTCTCTTTTTTTCTTTGTCAATCTTGCTAATAGCCCATCAATTTTATTGATTTTCTCAAAGAACCAATTTTGGGTTTTATTAATTCTTTCTCCTGTTCTTTTGTTCTCCCATTCATTTATCTCTGCTTTAATCTTTGTTATTTCTCTTCTTCTATTTGCTTTGGGGTTAGTTTGCTGTTCTTTCTCAAGTTCCTCCAGGTATGCTGTTAAGCCCTCAATTTTTGCTCTTTCTTGTTTTTTAATATAGGCATTTAGGGCAATAAATTTCCCTCTCAGCACAACCTTTCCCACATCCCATAAGTTCTGATAAGTTTTATTCTCATTTTCATTCATCTGTAGATAGCTATTGAATTCTCTAGCCATTTCTTCTCTGACCCACTGGTTGTTTAAGAGTGTATTATTTAACCTCTATATGTTAGTGAATGTTCACATTTTTTGGTAGTTATTGAGATCCTGTTCATCCCCTTGTGATCAGAGAAAGGGCTTTGAATGATTTCAATGTTTTTAAATTTATAAAGACCTGTTTTGTGCCCCAACATATGATCTATCCTGAGAGTGTTCCATAAGCACTAGCGAAGAATGTATAACCTTGTGCTTTGGGGTACAATGACCTATATATGTCTGTTAGGCCTAATTCATTTATCAAGTTATTTAACTTCTCTATTTCTTTGTTGATCTTCTGTCTGGTAGTTCTATCTATAGAGGAGAGGGGTGTATTGAAGTCTCCTACTATTATTGTTTGAAATATCTATTTCTCCCTTCAGTTTTGCCAATGTCTGACTCATGTACTTTGGAGCTCCTTGACTGGGAGCATAAACATTTATGATTGTCATATCTTCTTGGTGAATTGACCCTTTCATTAGTATATAGGGTCCTTCTTTGTGTCTTATGATGTCTTTACATTTAAAATATATTTTGTCTGAAATTAGTATAGCTACCCTTGCTTTCTTTTGGTTACAACTTATGTGGAAAATCTTTTTCCATCCTCTCATTTTCAAACTATTTGTATCCTTGTGTCTAAGATGAATCTCTTGCAAGCAGCTTATAGCTGGATTATGTTTCTTATCCATTATGCCAAACTATACTTTAATTGGAATATTTAGCCCATTAACATTCAAAGTTATTACTGAAAAGATGTTTTTTGTTTATACCATCTTATCTTTTTTTTTTTATTTTTCAGGTCTATATATTCTTTTTCCTCTTTCTCCTTGTATTCTTTAAATTATCCTTAGTGGTACTCTTCAATTCTGTGCCCTCCTCCAGACCTTCCTCTCCTGTCTTTTCTTCTTCAGCTGATAGAGCTCCTTTTAGTATTTCTTGTAGGGCCAGCCTCTTGTTGTTGACAAAGTCTTTCGGTATTTCTTTGTCTGTGAAAGATTTAATCTCTCCCTTCATTTTGAAGGACAATTTGACTGGGTATAGAACTCTTGGCTGGAAGTCGTTCTCTTTCAGGATCTTGAATATATCATACCACTGTCTTCTTGCCTCCAAGGTGCTAGTTGAGTGGTCTGAACTCAGTCTTATTTGATTTCCTTTGTATGTAGTAGATTGTTTGTCTCTTGCCACTTTCAGGATTTTCTGCTTCTCTTCAACATTGGACAGACTGATTAGTATGTGTCTTAGGGAAGGCCTATTTGGATTTATTCTGTTTGGAGTTTGTTGGGCTTCTTTGGCTTGTATTTTTATGTCATTTATGAGGGTTGGGAAGTTTTCCTCCATTATATCTGCTTCCTACCCCTTTACTCCTCTCTTCTCCTTCTAGGATACCAATGATTCTTATATTTGTATATTCTGTTTTATCTATCATTTCTCTGAGTTCCCATTCAACTTTATCCATCTTTTTTGCCATTTGTTGTTTTGAGTCTTCAAAGTCAATTATCCTGTCTTCTATATCACTTATTCTTTCTTCTGTCTCTCCAAATCTGGTGTTGTGTGCCTCTAGTATGTTTTTTATTTGGT
This sequence comes from Tamandua tetradactyla, assembly GCF_023851605.1. Taxonomy (NCBI): domain Eukaryota; kingdom Metazoa; phylum Chordata; class Mammalia; order Pilosa; family Myrmecophagidae; genus Tamandua; species Tamandua tetradactyla. The sequence continues at coordinate 126,758,473 of NC_135327.1, read as the reverse complement.
CAACAGAGACTTTAATCTCTGTGATATCCTCTATTTTTCTTTTTATTCTTTCAACTTCCTCTTTATGCTCTTCTACTGTCTTCTTGATCTCCTTTATGTCACTTGCTATCCCACTTGTTTTTTTAAGTAGAGTTGTATGAACATCTTTGATTAGTTGTTCCAATGCCTGTGTCTCCTCTGGTGTTTTAATTTGGTCATTAGGCAGGGTTATATCTGTCTGCATTGTGATATGTTTAATGATCTTCTGCTGTCTTCGTGGCATGTCAATATCTTGTTTGATTTACTTTGGGAGTTGATTTCTTTCAGTAATCTGAGGCCTTGTGTTTGTAGGATGGTTGTACAGCAGAAAGCAGGGCATGGGGTGGGGCACTCAATGCGGTGATTTGCTTCAGGGTAGGTATAGGCCCAGGTTGGGGAAGTTACACTGATGCTTGTGAATGTGGGCACCCATTGACCAGGGAGGATGTAGCAGTGCAGGTACACCAGTCTGGGGGATGTAACCCTGGTGTGTGCTATTCTAAGGCAGGGAACTCTTTGTGTGAATGCATAGAGCTGTGGCAGTAGGTTATCATTATGCCTTCATGGATTGAGGCAGATGTGTCCTGGCTGTGCAGGTCAGCTATTTCTCAGAGCTGAGAAGTGTGGCTGAGAGTTGTGTGTATACACAGTTCTAGGACTGCTATAAAGTGTTGTTCCCAGAACTGAACCCATGCACATGCATGGGCCTGGGAGTGCTGTAAATGGATGTACAGAGCTCAGGCAGATTAGAGTGAGGCTGTGCGACATTATGGGTGGGGGGCCAGGGGTAGCCTAGGTATGGAGGTTAGTGTCCACAGCCTTTATGCAGTGGCAACAGCCTGTAGGGAACAGGGAGTGGGAGTCAGTGCTCAGGAGAGGTGGGTTGGGCTGAATTTGGGGTGAGGGATTGGGGCACTAAGGGCACTGGACGCTGGTGGGGTGGGGGCACCTGGAGCATGGGGAATGGGAGCAGGTGATGAGGTTTTTGTGTGTGGATGTGGGGTGAGTCACTGGTCATGGGGCTGTGCTGATGAGGGTGGTGTGCCCAAGAAGACAGCCTGGCTTATTTCCTAGTCATGGGTTCCTGTCCATGCACTCTTGCTGGCTCCAAACACCATGCCTCTATGCCATGCTCCAGCCTTCTGCCTCTCAGTTCCTTGACCTCTGCACCAAGGCTGCCCCACGTGGTGCAAAATTCTCTCCCAGGTCAGCCACACTCCAAATCGACTCCTCAATCACCCTCCTGTCCCTTCTCTAACTTTTCCATGGCATGGAACAGGGCTAATCTTGAGCCACTCTATTCAGCCATCTTTAGTACCATGCTTTTTTGGCCACTGTGACTTTATAATAAGTTTAAAATGGGGGAATGTTAATCCTCCCACATCATTCTCCTTTTTTAAAGATGCTTTTAGTTATTCAGGGTCTCTTTCCCTTCCAGATGAATTTGGTAACTAGCTTTTCCAAGTCTCCAAAGTACATTGTTAGAATTTTGATTGGTACTGTATTGAATCTGTAGATCAATTTTGGTAGAATTGACATCTTAACCTTGACATCTTAACATTTTAACTTAACCTTCCTATCCATGAGCATTGAAAGTCTTTCCACCTATTTAGATATTCTTTGATTTTTTTTAACAATGTCACATATTTCTCTGTGTTCAAATTCTTTACATCCCTAGTGTTCTAGTTTGCTAGCTGCTGGAATGCAACACACCAGAGATGGATTGGCTTTTAATAAAAGGGGATTTATTTTGTTGGTTCTTCAGAGGAAAGGCAGCTAACTTTTCACTGAGGTTCTTTCTTACATGGAAGGCACAAGATGGTCTGTTGGTCTTCTCTCCAGGCCCCTGGGTTCCAACAACTTTCCCCAGGGTGACTTCCTTCTATATCTCCAAAGGCCTGGGCTGAGTTGCAAGTGCTGAGATGAGGAATGTTGAGCTGCTTAGGCTGTTGCTACGTTGCATTCTCTCATTTAAGCACCAGTCAATTAAGTCAAACATCACTGATTGCAGCAGACATGCCTCCTACCTGACTGCAGATGTAATTAGCAACAGATGAGGTTCATGTACCATTGGCTTATGTCCACAGCAACAAGACTAGGTAGGCTCACCTGACCAAGTTGACAACTAAACCTAACTAACACACCTAGTTAAGTTCATTCCTAGATATTTGATTCTTTTAGTGGCTATTCTGAATGTACTTTTTTCTTAATGGACTCCTCAGTAAAGTCATTGCTTGTGTATAGAAACATTACTGATTTTTCTGCATTGTATAACCTGCCACCTTGCTGAATTTGTTTATTTGCTCAAGTAACTTTGTTGTAGATTTCTCAGGATTTTCTAAGTATAGTATCATGTCATCTGCAAATAATGAAAGTTGTACTTCTTCCTTTCCAATTTAGATGCCTTTTATTTCTTTTTCCTGCCTGATTGCTCTCACTAGAACTTCTAGTAAAATGTTGAATAATAATGGTGACAGAGGGCATTCTTATCTCATTCCTGATCTTAGGGGAAAGTTTTCAGCCTCTCCCCATTGAGTACAATCCTGGCTATGGGTTTTTCACATATGCCTCTTATCATGCTGAGGAATTTACCTTCAATTCCTACCTTATGAAGTGTTTTTATCAGAAAAGGATGTTGAATTTTGTCAAATGTTTTTTCAGCATCAATCAAGGTGATCACATGATTTTTCCTTTTTGATTTGTTAATGTGCTATATTACAGTAGCTAATTTTCTTGTGTTGAACCATCCTTGCATTCCTGGTAGAAACCTCACTTGGTCATGATGTATAATTCCTTTAATGTGCTGTTGGATTCAATTTGCTAATATTTTGTTAACAATGTTTGCCTCTATGTTCATTAGGGAGATTGGTCTGTAGTTTTCCTTTCAGGTAGCACTTTACCCAGTTTTGGAATTAAAGTGATGTTAGCTTTATAAAATGATTTAGGTAGGGAACACTAAATATGGTTAAAATGTCAATTCTGCCCAAAATGGTTTGTAGATTCAATGCAATCCCAATCAAAATTCTAATAGCTTACTTTGCAGAAATGGGAAAGTCCGTCATCAAATTTATTTAAAATGCTAGGGGTCCCAAATAGCCTAAAAAAAATGTGAGTAAAAAGAGTGAAGTTCAAGGACTCACATTTCCTGACTTTAAAAATACTACAAAGCAAGCAGTGCAATGGTGGCTCAGTGGCAGAATTCTCACCTGCCATTCCAGAGATCCAGGTTTCATTTTCAGTGTCTACCCACTCAAGAAAAAATATATATATATGTAAAATATATATACTTTTTACAAAGCTACAGTGGTCTAAACAGCATAGTACTGGCATAAAAATAGACATATTGAAAAATGGAATTGAATTGAGAGTTCATAAAAAGACCCCTACATTTATGGTGAGTTGATTTTTTTAAGCATCTTTTTGGAGGGAGTGTACAGTTCAGGATTTGAACCTAGGTCTCCCACATGGAAGGCAGGCATTCTAACCAGTGAACTACCCATGCACTCTGATCAGTTGATTTTTGACAAGGCTTCCCAATTGACTCAACTGGAACAGAACAATCTCTTCAACAAATGGTTCTGGGAAAACTGGATATCCATATCCAAAAGAAAAAAAGACCACTTTCTCTCACTTATTGCAAAAATTAACTGAAAATGGATCAAAGGGTGTAGCCCAGAACCCTCAGGCATGCCCGGGTGGGGAGGCATGGCCCAGAGCCCTTGGGTGTGCATAGTGGAGAGGTATGGCCCTGAGCCCTCAGGTAAACATAGACAGAGAAGTGCAGCTGAGGAAGTATGTCAAGTCATGTAGCACTGCCTGGCTTTTCTGAATTGGCTGAGGACACGGGAGAACCGAGTAATCAATCCCACAGCTCAAGGTCATCCCAAGCAGAAGCCTGGTGACCACCAGACCCTTTGGGCACACAAGTGGATTCTCACTGATGTGCATACTGCCCACACCAGCCCTGGCAGTCAACTTTCAGCATGCAACAAGACAAACAGCCTTGACTGGAATTGTAGTGGGTCTCCATCCTGCTCAGCTGGCTGCTGTAGCCAAGGAGAAGTGGGACTGAAGGGAAGAGGAGGCCCAAGAGCCTGCTGAGAAGACATGGAACATGCAGTTTGGCAAACTGGGTAGATGCCTAGCTCTCCACAGATCTTCAAGTAGAATTGCAGCTCCAGCATTAGATCTGAGCCTTGATTTGGTGGGATATTACTGACAAACCAAGTGCAGAAGAAGACTTTCAACACAAACCCAAACAAATACAAAACCTTAGACTAGCAAAGGAAATCAACTTTCAAAATAACCTTACCAGGGGTATAAGGGTAGTTCAGTGATAAAATTCTTGCTTGCCATGCAGGAGAACTGGGTTTGATTCCTAGTCCATGTACTTCTCAAAACAAACAAACAAGCAAACAAAAATTCAACAAATGATGTTGCAATAATGGGATAATCACATGGAAAAAGAATGAAATGTGCCCTCCAATATATAGCCTACAAAAAAATAATAATAACCTTACCAATATAACCAAATGCCCTGGAACCAACAGAAATTCACAAAGCACATGAACATGCAGGCAGGTATGGACCAACCAAATGACCAAATTAAACACTGGAGGAGACACAGAATTTGGAACAACTGGTCAAAAACGTTCATACAAGTCTCTGAAATAAATTCAGTGGGTTGGCTAATGACATAGAGGATGTCAAGAAGACACTAGAAGAACATAAAGAAGAATTTGAAAGAATCAATAGGAAAATAGTGGATCTCACAGAGATAAAAAGTAATTGAAACCAAAATAAAAATATACTAGAGACATACCGCAGAAGATTTGAAGAGGAAGAAGAAAGAATACATTAACTAGAGGACAGGACAACTGAATTCAAATGCACAAAAGAATAAATGGCAAAAAAGATGGAAAAAATGGAATGGATCTCAGGGAAATGATAGAGAATACAAAATGTACATATATAAGAACAATTTGTGTCACAAGAGAAAAGAAGAATAAAGGGGTAGGAAAATTAGTTGAGGAGATAATGGGGGAAACTTCCCAACCCTTATAAAAGATATAAATATGCAAATAAAAGAAGCATAACAAATTCCAAATATAATAAATCCAAACAGACCCACTCCAAGACACATACAAATCAGACTCTCAAATACTGAAGCGAAGCAGAAATTCCTGAAAGCAGCAAGATAAAAGCAATTTAGAACATACAAGAGAAGTCACACAAGACTATGTTTGGACTACTAAACCGGCACCAGGGAAGTCAGCAAGATAAAGTGGCATGAAATATTTAAGATTCTGAAAAAGAAGTACTTCCAGACAAGAATTCTATCCAGCAAAGTTGTCCTTCAAAATTGAAGGAGAGATTAAGATTTGCACAGACAAATAAATACTGAGAGAATTTGTTAAAAAGAGACCTGCCCTACAAGAAATGCTAAAAGGAGTCCTAACAGGTGAATAAACAAAAGACAGGAGAGGGAGTTCTGTAAGACAGCACAGAACTGAAGAGTATCAGTAAGGGTAACTTAAAGGATAAAAAAAGAAAAAGGAGAAAAAGAATATATAGATCTGAAATAAAATCTAAAGTATAAGATGGTAGATTCAAGAATTGCCTTTACAATAATAATTGAATGCTAACAGACTAAATTCACCAATTAAAAGTTACAGATTGACAGAATGGATTAAGAATAGGATCCACCTGCATGCTGCCTACAAGAGACTCATCTTAGACATATAAATAGACAAATATATTGAAAGTGAAAGGATGTAAAAAAATGTTTCACGTAAACTGTAACCCAAAGAAAGCAGGAGTAGCTATGCTAATGTCAGACAAAACACACTTTAAGTGTTATGATGTCATAAGGACATCCCCTTCAAGCACGTGCTTTTGCTACACATGAAAGTTCTGAACAGTTAAAGAAAGAGGATAAAAGACCTAAATATAATCACCAGGAGTATAAAACTCCTATAAGAAAATGTAGGGAAGCATCTTCAAGATCTTGTGATAGGCAGTGGTTTCTTAGACTTTACACCAAAAGCACAAGCAATGAAAGGAAAAAATAGATAAATAGGACCTCCTCAAACTTAAATACTTTTGTGCTTGAAGAACTTAGTCAAGAAAGTGAAAAGGCAGCCTACTCAATGGGAAAAAAATATTTGGAAACCACATATGTGATAAAGGTTTAATATCCAGAATATATGAAGAAATTTTACAACTCAACAATAAAAAAACAAACAACCCAATTAAAAAATGTGTGATAGACTTGAATAGACACTTTTCCAAAGAGGACATTTATATGGCTTAAAAGCACACGAAAAGATGGTCAACATCACTTACTACTAGAAAAATACAAATCAAAGCCACAGTAAGATATCATTTCACAACTACTGGACTGGCCACTACTAAAAAACAGGAAACTACAAGTGTTGTAGAAGATGTGGAGTAATAGGAACACATTTACTGCTGGTGGGAATATGCAACTGCTGTGGAAGACAGTTTAGCAGTTCCTCAGGAAGCTAAGTATAAAATTGCCGTATGAAACATACACCTTCTACTAAGCATATTCTCAGAAGAACTGAAAGCAGGGACGCAAATAGACATTTTCACACTGATGTTCACAGTGACATTATTTACCATTGCCTTAAGCTGATGAATGGATAAACAAAATGTGGTAAAACAAGATGGAATGTTATTCAGCTGTAAGAAGGAATGCAATCTTGACAAATATGACAACATGGATGAACCTTGAAAACATTATAATGAGTGAAATAAGCCAGACACAAAAGGATAAATATTATATAGTCTCACTAATATGAACTAATTATAATGAGCAAACTCATGGAGTTAAAATCTAAATACATGTTTGCAGGAAATAGAATATGGATAGAAAATGAGAAACTGATGCTTAATTTGTGCAGAATTTTTAATTAGGTTGATTGTAAATGTTTGGAATTGGATAGAGGTGAAGGTTGCACATCATTGTAGTGTAATTAACAGCACTGAATTATGGGTGTGACCATGGCTGAAGGGAAATTTAAGGTTGTATATATCACTAGAAGGAAAACTAGAGGATAAAACATGGGTCTGGAATCCCATTTTTGATAATTACTGTGTTTACTAGTAAAAATACAAGGAAGTTCTTTCATGAACTAAAATAAATTTACATTACTATTACAAGGAGTTAATAGGATGATATATGGAAAAATACAATTGATGCAAACTCTGGACTATAGTTAACAGTAATATGGTAATATTCTTTCATCAGCTGTAACAAAGATGCCATACCAGTGCTAAATATCAACAATACGGGGATATGAGCGATACAGGATTTTTTCCTTTGGGATTAATTAAAATGTTCTCAAATTGATTGTGGTGATGATGCACAATTCTGATTATACCAAGATACATTGATTGTACGCTTTAGATGAATTGTATGGTATGTGGATAAAATTGTCATATAGAGAGAGAATCTCAGAATTATCCTAGTGTGCATGGCACTTTTCATGTGTCATGTATTGTACCTAAGCCTTAGAGCCTGGTGGGGGAAGGGGTTTAGTCTGGTTATAAATCTAGAAGCAATGGGTTGAGGGTTAGTCCTGAAAAGAATCAGCAATGCCTACAAGGCTTTTGCCTCATGGGAGGTTAATACATGTTCTTCAGACAAGGGAAGACAACTTCCATAAACAAGGAATAAGTTGCTTTTTTTTCTGGCAGAGAAGACTAAGCAGAATTTAGGGCTCCACACTCTCTAACTTTATTAGGATATACCCATATGTCCCCGTCTCAATATTTTGGATTCCACTCTTTCCCAATTAATGTACTAATGAGAGCAAAAGAAAATCTACAAAGTTGCATTGAAATTCAGCTCCTTTCAGTACTAGACTTTGGATTTGGTTTTCAGAACTCTCAGTTCTGTGGTTACGATAAATCAGAGTTTATTTTAGGGCAGTCCTAGAAGCATTCTAGGTCCTTCTCTGAGCACTGAGCCTTGAGATCACTATTTTCCTTCCTCAACTTTTCCCATACACTTCAAAGTATCCAAGCAATGTATTATACTCTGTGTTTTCATGGAAATATTTGATGTCAGCAAGTGTTTGGTCCCTCAAAGCTTTGCTTTTTATAGACACTTAACTACAATTGTCTATAATAATCATTTAAGTTACTATTTGCCACTGCATGACATGGGCTACCAGTGTTCCCTTCATCACTGGTAATGGGATCACTGATGTTTTTAAATCTCATCAGATAAGGAAAACCCTTCTAGATAACCCATAACCAATACAGAGATTCCATCCTCAGGATTCTCTGCCTGTGAAACCTCAAAAAACACAAACCATGGTTGAAACCACTAAGTAAGAATTAAAGAGAAAGGGCCTCTTTCAATTTTGAATTTTTTCAGAATGATCAGTTTTGACTCAGCAGATGAAGGATTAAAAAATTTAAACCACAAAGTTATAGATGTTGAACACATTCTTAAAGCCCACAAAATTGTATTCGATTAAGGAAAAATATAAAACAATGATCAAAGCATCCAGTGTTTTCAAAATTGTATTCGATTAAGGAAAAATATAAAATAATGATCAAAGCATCCAGTGTTTTCTATATTTAATGTTTCAAGTTTAGAAAAAACTAGATGATAATGTTTTTGATATATTAAAAGTTAGTATTAAACATTAGCTTGATTGCCTAAATTAAATTCTAGAAAGGAAACAAATGAAAGATGGCTATATTAAATTTATGAGAAAGGCAATTTTTCCACGAGCAATGCCTTTGATTAAGCAGAGCATATAGCCTAGGTGGTAATTAATACAAACCATGTGATGTAATATTTGTCTACATATGTAACAAAACTCTTTTTTTCACATTACCCTATCACAATAATAAACATTTACAGCAGCTATACATGCACTGTCAGCCTGGGAATAGCTAATGATTGGTATCTCTGTGTCTCTTTCAGTATAGAAAAGATCTCCTCTCTCCTTCCCAAGCTTTTAGAGTCAGGATTAAAAAGCAGCAGAAAAGAAACCCTCCTTGAAATTGCTTTTAAGCTGATTAGTTGACACTTAATGATTATCAGATATTGCACCAGAAGGCAATTAGGCATATACAGACACCCATTCACATCCTGAAAAATTCTACCTTCAAACCTACCCCTGAAATTACTTGAATAGAGGACAGAACTAAGCATGTTTGTCAAAGCAATGTTCTTATTAATATCACACAAGGTGTGATCCAAACTAGCATCCAAACTTGTCTCTCCATGTGCCCTATTACAGATGCCAAGCAAATGCTGGCAGGATCGTCTAAGCTTACTTTTTTTAGGTATAGGTCCGTGAAAGAGTGCTAGTGCGTTTTCTGTGACTTGGTTCCTTGCAACTATATTGTTTTTACCAGTAAACGAATGTCCTGATGATATATGCTGGTCCCTCAATTCTTTTCTACATTATAGAAATCTTCCACTCTATTCATCTTTTTTTATAAATGCAAACTTTAATCTATTAAAAACACATTAATGCATTTCAAAATGTGCAATTCAATATTCAATCATACTAGTTTATTCCTTGGGGTCCATTCAACCTTTTTAAATATTAACTTTCACTGAACTGTCTCAAAGTACACAGTCACATTTTAAAAATGCAGGATTAGTAAAGACCAAGGTCACATAGAATAATAGGTAATAAGGGATGGAAACATTCTGAAAATAACTGATTTCGCTGCCCTTTCATTTACCTTAGATTTGCCCCTTCTCCTCTTCCACCAAGTCAAAGGTCCATCTCACTTTCAGGCCTGAATCCAGTCCAGATCCGACACTAACACCAAGAGAACGACCTCCATCTAAGTAACCCAATCACAACAGAGCAGACATCCAATAAATTCCTTATTGTGGTGACGGTTAACAAAGGTCTTTGACAAAAACTGACACACAGATTTAGCAAATCAGGGGGTTGGAAAGAAAGGTTGTCCAAATCAGTTAACAATTACCTGCATCATCTTGCAACTACTGAACAAGAGGCAAACATCACTGTTACAGTCACATTTTTTATGTGCCTTTAGTCTTTTACTTCATAATAGGCCCCTCTGCCTTATTTTTTGTTGAAGAATAAAATAGAGAGAAAAGTGCTGAAATCGTGAATGTACAACTCATGAATTTTCACAAGCTGAACGCACCTGTGCAATCATCAGCCAGACCAAGAGACAGAACATTATCAGAATTTCCAAACCTCATGTTGCTTTATTTAGAACCATCATGCATTTCATATATTCAAAGTTTATAGGGTACACATTGTAGAGTGGCGTACAGAACTTTTGGGAGATGCAAATTATACATCATTGAATTTCAGGATTCCACCAGGTCTCCCCACCCCAAATAGTTCAAACTGCTTCTGTTTCTTGCCTAGATTTTTGCAATTACCTCCCAACTGATTTCCCTGCTCTGTTCTCCCCTGCCCACCCCCTATCTATTCTCAAACTAGTTTCTAGCACAAACTTTTTAATATGAAAATATAATTGTGTCATTCAAATGATGTCATGCCAATGCTTAGAGCAATTTTCCTCAGTTGTGGCTGAGTATTGGGCAGCTTCAAGAAATACTGACATCCGTGTCTGTCCCCTGGAGATTCTGACTTCTTTGTTCTCAGTGTTCTGAGTTCTCCAGGTGATTCTCATATACAGATCTTACTTTGATGTATAACACCAATGTGAGGTCCTGTTACCCCTCTGATTTCATCTTTTTCTATGTTTCCTCTGTTCTGTGCCAAGCACATCTTCTCTGTTCCAGACACACTGGTCTCTGTTCTCTGAAGACAGAGCAGCTCCCACCACTGGCCCTTTACACTTGCTGTTTCCTTTTCAGGTTGCTTTCCTGCAGATTGCTAGAGCCATCACCTCCTCTAGGTCTTTATGCGAAAGTCTATTTCTCAGTGGCATCTTGGTTGGGTACCCCTAACACTTAATATTTCCCTTCCCTACTTTACATTGTCAGCAATAATCACTATTTAACATACAACATATTTTCTTTTTTTATTTTGCTCCACACAGACAGAGCTTTCTCCTTATTTGTTCAATGTGGTATCCCCAACATCTAAAATATTTCTGGTCACACATATGGAGCTCACAAAATGTTTATTCAATAAACAAATGGCATTTCTAAGTAAAGAAAACCCTAAAAGAGCTTTGAGTCAGCATCTGAGAGTCAATTATGGGACATCACTTATGACCATAAGCATTAAGTACATTCTAAACCACAATTGAGTAAATGAATACAACCCAGATAAGAACAAGTAATTTTGAGCAAAATAGTGACATGCCTTCTGCAAGTCAAGCTTCAGACAAAAGAAACCCCTAGGGAAAAAGTAACATCATCTCTCACAGGGTACTCAGAGCTTTCAGGACCGCTAGCTACCTATAACCAGAAATAAAAGTCAGAAATGGGAAATAAACTACCTTTAACATCTTTCTTACATATATATATATATTTTTCATATGTTCTTTGCAATTCACTGATCATGCATCTTAGAAACTGCTTCTCATGTCATTATGGAGGTGATTCATTTGCAATGATTGCTTTAAAGCACATGGCAGAGAAGGGCATCCACACCATCCCCCACCCCTAACGCTTTCCGGAAGCTGCCTCAAGAAGACTTTCCTAGAGAAATTTAACACCTCTACTCGGCATGTTTTTCCCAAGAAGTAAATCTTGAAAACTCCTAGCTTTCTACCCTGCCTAAAATATTAGGCCAAAATATTTTCTGATGTACCAAGCCGATAGAGAAAGAGAGCACTCAACAGAAAAAGAACTGATGAGTGAATACAGGGCAGTTTCCAATTGTACCTAGAAGTCATACTGATAAAAACTAAATCACAATTCCACTAGGCATAAGACCTCCCCTTGCTCAAGAGGGCTAATCTATTGTTAATTTCCTCAACTACCTCAGAGACCGTGAGAGGATTCTTGAGGCTAATATTTGAAAACAATTGTTTCAGTTCCTCCATACTTCAGTGTTTTTATTACCATTGTTAATAATAAAAAGCAAACCATGACTCTTTGCAGTTCTGACACCCACACTGATACCCAGTCTATCTGAACACTCTGTAAACTGCCTGGTGACCTCAATAAATATTTGAAAAAATAATAAAACTCTCACGATTTTGAATTCTTTTCCACTTCATGCATATTCAACTTTATATAGGAATTTCTGATTATAGAAATAGCATAAAAGAGATTGCTAGACTTTGGATTTCAATTTTAATTCTTTTCTAGTGACAAAATACTATTCCAACAAACTATAAACAAACAAGACAAGTACAAGAATTAACTTTGCTTTGTTTTTCTCTTTTCATATTCCTATATGTAGAACTATGATATATGATATCTCCAGGAGAAAAGAATAAACCTCTTTTCTAGCATTTATCAGTTAAGATGTTATAACAAATAAATACTTCAAGGAATAAAAAAATAACAAAGAGTTCATCATTTAACCAAATAACTAATTCATTCACTAAATATTTATTGAACACTAATGATTTAGTGCACTCATATTTTGGGCAGTTCAGCTGTAACTAAATAGATGCAGTCCCTAAACTTCTAAATATTATCATCTAAAGAGGGAGATAAGCATTTATCATATGAACATGAATATATCTATCCTTATCCAAAAACTATTTACTGAGCTTCTGCTATGGATCAGGAGCTGGGTAAAAATGGCGAACAAAATACATATGGTACCAATATTGTCATGGCATCTAATGAGGAAGACAAACATTAAAACCACTGTCCTAATTTTTCAGGCTGCTTTCAGCACACAATGGGTTGGCTTAAACCACAGGAATTTATCGGCTCATGGTTTCAGAGGCTGGAAGACTTGCTTCCTCCTGGGTTAGTAGCACTCTGACAAGCTGGCAATCCTCGGGATTCCTTGGCTTTCCCATCACACAGCAACAGGCTCTCCTTTCTCCCTCAGGTTCCCCCGACTTCTGACATCTGGCTCCTTCTCTTAATAAGGACTCCAGTAATCTGATTAAGACCCACCTTTATTCAGTTGGGCCACCTCTTAACTAAAAATAACATCTGCAATAGATTCTACTTACAACTGGTTCACATTCACAGGAAGGTGGAATAAAGAAACACATCTAAATTGGGGTACATAATTCAATGTACCATATACACCAATAGTGATAAACTCTATAAAGGAAACTAACAAGTTTCTATAAGAGAGAGTAACTATTTTTTTCAGGAATTAACTTTTCAGTAAGAAATGAAAAAAGAGTGGGCATCAGACACACTAAGTGTTTAGCAAAGAGCAGTCTGAGAAGGTGGGAAGGTTTGTGCAAAAATGCTAAGCAGGACATTATTGCCCATTTGAGAAGGCCTGTGACACTAGGGTAATAATGTGTAGAGAGAATGTTTTAACATGAGGTAGGCAGAGATCATATCATAACTAATAACTTTCCGAAGAATGTGGTATTTCTTCAGAACTACTAAAGATCATATTTAGCAAAGTTTTATGCTTAATTCATTAATGCATTGAATCACAAAGCATCTTGCATGAACCATTAGTTTCATTTTAAAAGGTTTCAACAAATTCCTTTCTGCAGAACTACTCAAATTAAGAACAATTAAAATTAACTATCAAATATCTATTTAGAGACAGTGAATACTTAACACAGATATTATGGAATTTTTTTTTGAAGAGTATCTCAAATTGTTGTGTACACAGAACACAATTTTAAAAAATCGTGTATTAACACATTTAAAAATATGTAATGAAGATTTACCAAATAATAAGCCCTATTCTCGACTCCAGGAAAATGATGATTAATGAAGGGGAGTACTTGCCCTTAGAGAAACAGACTTCTTAGTAAGAGAGAGTAATATCCACAAATGGATTGCTATGCAATGCAAGTATTATTGCAGACATAACTGCAAGTTGATATGGGAAAGTGCAAATATCTAGCCTTATCTATTATATTTGAGGGAGTATGAGTTTTAAATTGTCTAATTCTTTGAAAATGGTAATCAATGTATATTTCAAGATAATTTATGTTTTACTTAGGGTGACCACACCCTAAGTAACATAAAGATCCTGCCCTCCTACATTGTTGTTAAAATCGTTTTGGCATGCAATACATGGCCCCCTAAGGATGTCCAAACTATAATCCCTGGAACCTGTGACTATGTTACCTTACATGGCAAAAGGATTTTACAGATGTGATTATGGTGAAGGACCTTGAAACACAGTCATTGCTCAGGATTATCCAGGTGGGTCCAATCTTATGACATCAGCTGTTAAAAGCAAAAAACCTTTCCCAGTTGTAGTCAAAGACAAAATATGACAATGGTAGAGGGTCAAAGAGATGCAAAGTCACTGTTTTTGCATATGGAGAAAGGATCTACTATTCAAGGAAAAGGCAAGGCAACAATCCCTGCCTCCCCCCAGAGCCTCTCGATGGAATGCAGTTTGCAGACACCTACATTTTATCCAGTGATAACTGCAGCAAACTGTTAACTTATAGAACAATAACATAATACATTTGAATTGTTTAAGGCACCAAGTGTGTAATATTTTGTTACAGCAACAAGAGAAAACTATTGGAATTGTGTTTTTAATATAATGCTGCAATATACATAAGAGTATTCATAAGTAAGATGACATATTTGTAATAGTAGGAAATGTTTATTACTAAGTTGAAAAGTGATTGCTCTTTTTTTTTTTTTTTTGAGGAGGGGCAGCTTTAATGTTCTATAGACCTTAATTAACAACTTGTCTAATTTGGAAAGGAGTAAGTGGTGATGATAAAATTTCCATGAAGAAAGAAGTTATCAGGGAAAGGGAGGAAGAGAGACCTGGTTAACTAACTGCCAAACATAGACCATTCATTGCCCGATGCCAAAGACCAGAATCCCCCTTAGACCCAGGCAAGCCACCACCTCAGGGTTCCTAGCATTTTGGAGCGACTTCCTTGAAATTTTCCAATTCTTATTCAATAACCGAGACCAGACGGGGCCACATTCATCATAGCATGAAACCCAATTCTGTGGGGACTAGTTTCCACATAGGCCCTGGTGGCCATTTCTCTCCTTTGGGGTTCTAGCCCTCTATACCAGGCATGATCTTGACTGGATTCACACCTTTGAGGTCATCCAGATTTCCATGGAAGGCCCCTGGTTATGGATTGTTCCCACTAACCAGTGTGGTACACTGATTTGGAATGTCTCACTCAGGTTTGATATTGGGCAGGATGTTGGCTCATGGCAGTCCACTTCCAGTCCTTGGGCTTAAGCTACCTGCATACCTGAGCATTAGCTCTTATAGGTCCTACAGCACCAAAGGCTGATAGAGATGACATCAGGCATCATTTACCCTGTGTCCCCATTCCCTGCCAGAGCAACAGGATGGACACCTCACCCCCTCATTGGCTGTAGGCCATGTGTCATTCAGTCCTCTGGAGATGGCATATCTATCTCCAGTGTGGAAAAAAAAAATGTCAAAAATGGGCAGGCCATGGTGCCTCAGTGGCAGAGTTCTTACCTGCCATGCCAGAGACTCGGATTCAATTCCCAGTGCCTGCCTATGCAAAAAAGAAAAAAGATAAAAATGTATCTCCAGTGAAGGCTTTTGGGACTTTAGCTTTCCAACAGACTATCCCATCAATGTCCTCTCTTGCCCCCAATTGATGTGATGATGTCATGCTCTCTCCTGAAGATCTTAAACCATGCTAGACTAGGGATGAACTTTTCTTGTATAGAGACCACCTAATTAATCTTCTCCACCTCTTGGTCCTCCTCCAGCTGCTAGTGGTATGAGGAAAGTAGGGATGCCTGGAAGAGAGGGTGAAGTCAGCAACAAAAGAGATCAGTTTCTAAGAATGCAGTTATTGTGGCCTAAGGAGTTCAAGAGAAGATGTTATTGGAAGACATGCTGCTCAATAGACACTCTGTAAACTTCTAAAGGATCAATTTAGTATATCCAGGAAATGAATTAAGCTTCACATTTTCCTGCATTCTCTTGTATTTGTGGTCTTCATTAAGAAAGCACAGTAACACCTTTTGAGAGAGTCATTGGAAGCAAATATTCTTGGGTGTCAGATGAATTGTGCAGCACCGTGAGTAATGTTATAAGCAGTATTGAACAAATGGTATCAGGAAACAGAAGAAGCACGAAGATCAATACTGTTTCTGAAGAGATATGACAGCATGAGTAACAACAATTTTGCTACCTTTTCCTCGTAGTGAGGTATGAAATTAGCTAGAAACTTTGTGCTTGATCTGAAGAGATGATTCCACTAAAAACATATGCCCAAGGCTGTGCATGCCCTAGAGGCAACTTTGCTAAAACCAAACCTTTTACTCCACCTTAAAATGCCTCTTCACCACCTAATAATTGTAATGTGTAAGCCATAAAAAGATTTTTAGGACATTTTGGGGAGTGGGAGGGAGGAGAAGTTTTCTACAAGTTAAAGGTTTTAACTACAAATATACCATAGTTTTTAAAGCAGAAGACAGGTCTCCATCAGATATTCAATAACTAGTACCACAGAATATCAGCAAACACTGAAATGTAAGCTGAAATAAAATCTCAGGATCAAACGTACAACTGAATTTGTTGTTGTAACTGAATTTTAAAGAAACTCACAGCTATGGAGACAGGGACAGAACTGAATAGAAACCTTCATTTGATTTCTGTTTGAAATTCTGGGAACATTTATTTTATCTATCCTAAACCCTCTTTTAAAACCAAGTCACAAATGTATGTATCTTTCTGCAGGACCAAACATCAAACAGCAAACATACTTAGACCTCTTAAAAGCATCACGATCCCTTTTAAATTCATGTTAGAGATATCATTAGTTGGCTTACCTCCTCAGTGTACTGGGGAATCACTTACCTCTTAAAAAGTCCATGCAACTTGACATTTTGCAGAGTAGACAAAATTTTCACTGATTGAAAGGTTGGATTATCGGCCTGAAAAAGGCTTATATTCAGGAATGATCCTCATATTATCTCTGATTTTTAAACTACCCACTCACTAAATAAATGATTTTATTCCCAATATATAAGTTACACTGCAAGACTTTTACTGAGAATATTCAGATTATCATCAAATCATAAAAGGCAGAAAGCCTTTTTAAGAAATACATAATAGCATCAAGGACATCTCACCCCAAAACAAATGAAGCACTTTAACATGACTACTGAATTTCATACTTGGCATGAGTCTTAGAAACAATATAAATGTTGAATAAATTGTGAAAGATTAAAAATAATTTTCTAATCAATGCATGCATTCATCATGTGCCACCCTGAATAGATCAGTGGGATAGGAAATCTTTAGAACATAAAATATACTTACCCCTACATTATCAAATGAATAAAGCAGAGTTCAAATAAAAAAATGTGAGCATCTACTATATAGTCCTATTCAATGTGACCTCCCAAAAACATCCACTGAGAACTGAAACATAAAATAACATCTATGGTCAGGTTCTGATTCCACAAACTCCAGCTTTTCCCTGCTCTCCATTCCAAAAAAATTAAGTTAAATTAAATTAAATTTTAGAAGAGTACTTTAACTTCATTTGGCATCTGTTCTAGCTTGCTAGTTTGCCAGAATGCAACACACCAGAGACGGATTGGCTTTTAATAAAAGGGGATTTATTTTGTTGGTTCTTCAGAGGAAAGGCAGCCAACTTTCCACCGAGGTTCTTTCTTACATGGAAGGCACATGATGGTCTCTGCTGGTCTTCTCTCCAGGCCCCTGGGTTCCAACAACTTTCCCCGGGGTGACTTCTTTCTCCATCTCCAAAGGCCTGGGCTGAGCTGCAAGTGCTGAGATGAGGAATGCCGAGCTACTTAGGCAGTGCTACATTGCGTTCACTCGTTTAAGCACCAGCCAATTAAGTCAAACGTCACTCATTGCAGCAGACACGCCTCCTAGCCGACTGCAGATGTAATTGGCAACAAATGAGGTTCACGTACCATTGGCTTATGTCCGCAGCAACAAGACTAGGTATGCTCACCTGGCCAAGTTGACAACTGAATCTAACTAACACAGCATCTTTACAGATAAAAACACATATGACTTTTAAATTTTAATGAATAAATTAATGCTTCCCTTGTGGGAAGTTATGAACAAGGTTTTTCTGGTGTTAGAAAGGGAAAAAATGATCAGTGTGGGAATTCAGGAAGGAAGAGAGTAAAGATATGCTTCAAAGAAAAAAAAGGCAGAAGAACAAAAGTGGAATATTCAAATCCTGCATTAGACACAAAATTTATTTTTATAGTAAAGTGCTGGATGGAAGGTAGAGTATATTTGATATAGAGGTTAAGTATATTTTATGTTCTAAAGACTTCCTATCCTACAGATTCTATTTTGAAGGAGAAATAAAAAATTCTCTTACAAATCTTTGTACACAGGAATCAAGGCCAGAAGCCACTAAAAGTCTGTGAGCTTACAAAAATAGAACAGTAAATAATCTAGCTAAGACAAAATCACTTTCAGCACCATATTATCAAAGGCATAGAGGGAGCAGATCCTTCAATTTAATCTCCATAGCAGTCTAAGAAAATCAACAATATACTCCCTATTATCATGAAATAGTATCATAAGTTATAAATTCTACTTATATTTTAGCAGGCTCTATTACATATCAATGCAAATTTATATAATTCAATAATTTCCCTAAATCTTGAGTTTTAATACATATTCCTACTATTGAGAAAGAAAGAATAAGTGGAAAAAACAGCCTTTAAATACTAAATTGCATTTTAATTTATTCAAATTTTTATTGGGCACCTACTTCACACAGCTTTTGTTTAGAAGAATTTGTGCTCCTAGTAGACAGAGCATTTTAATTCACAACCAAAGCTAGAAATGCTCTGTGTGTGCATTTGTGTGTGTGTAAACTCACACATCTAAATAATGTCAATTCAATCAAATCTTTAAAATAAAATGTAGGCCAAATAAAACATATTTATTTTCCAAATTTGACCCCATTACCTACTTTGGATTATGCCAACATTTTTCCCTCCAGTTCTGTGATCTCTTAACTTCCAAGAAACTATTTCTAACATAACAAAAAGTTTAGACTTGAAATCACACTCTTCAATTCTAAGAATTTCCATCATTTTTGATGGCTTCAGCAGAAAGGATTTCTTACCCATCATTTTAATCCCCCAATTACTTGATATCTTCAGTTCCAATGACCTTCATTTTCACTCCAACAGTCACTTCCTAGACCTCTTTCATGGTCCAGAGTCACTAGGTACTGATTCATTGAAAACTTCCTAAATTAAAACATTTCTCTCTCTGACTATAACTACCTCTCCTCCAATATTTCTCCCACAGTGTTCTAGTTTGCTAGCTGCCAGAATGCAATTTACCAGAAACAGAATGACTTTTAAAAAGGGGAATTTAATAAGTTGCTCGTTTACAGTTGTAAAGTCATGGTGATATCCAAATTAAAGCAAGTCTATAAAAATGTCCAATGTAAGGCACCAACAAGAGGTTACCTGCACTCAAGAAAGGCTAATGAAGTTCAGAGTTTCTCTCTCAACTAGAAGGGCACATGGTAAACATGGTGGCATCTGCTAGCTTTCTCTCTAGGCTTCTTGTTTCACAAAGCTCCCGTGGGGGCGTTTTCCTTCTGCATCTCCAAAGGTCTCTGACTGCGTGGGCTCTGTGTTTCTCATGGCTCTAAAAAGGGACTCTCTCCAAAATGTTTGCTCTTTTAAAGGATTCCAGTCAAGGCCCACCTGGAATGGGTGGCGCCCCATCTCCCTCTAGTCAAAAGTTATTTCCCACCATCTGGTGAGTCATTACTCCATGGGAACAATCAAGAAGTTGCCAAGCAGCAATATTGAATGAGGATTAAAGGACTTGGGTTTTCTGGGGTCCACCACAGATTCAAACCAGCACACACAGTTACTTCCACAGTATCTGCTTTTACCTTATTGAGACCACTAGTTCTTGATCCTTCCAGTAGAAGTCTATCTCCTACCCTCCTTTGGCTTTTATTTGCTTCTCTAGACTCCATGATTCATGCATCAACCACTCCCTTGCCAGTGTCTGTAACACATCTTCTGTTTTCTTTCTATCAATCTTTCCTAACTAATGTTAATGCATGATCAGTCCAACTTCTGGTCTTTGTATCTGCACCTAGACTTTAGAGACTCTTAAGCAAAACTACGCAAGTAGACACATAGGTACCACAAAACATTTTAGATCTCCTATATTGACAAAGTGTTACTTGTTGTTTGACAACTTTTTTGATGTTTCCTTCTGTGGGAATTCGAAGCTGTTAAGTAGACAGAACAGAAAAGGCCAAGTTCTTTTAAGCCATTCACACACAGAAAAAGTACAGAGAGCTCAGAGAAGCTAAGAAATTAACTAAAGAGAAGAGCACAGAGAAGAAGACCAGAGAAACTAGGAGAGGATGCTACTGAAGCCAGGATTTGAAAGAATGAAGCCCGGGAGAGAGGGCCAGCAGATATCGCTATGTGCCTTGCCATATGAGAGAGGAATCCCTGCTGCCAGTAGCCTGTCTTCAGAGTCCAGATTTTATCCTGTTGATGCCTTGAGTTGGACATTTTCATGACCAAGGAACTGTAAATTGTAAGTTAATAAATCACCATTGTGAAAACCAACGCATTTCTGGAATATTGCATTCTGACAACTTTAGCAAACCAAAACACCTTCCTTAGCTTTCTCATTCACTCTAAAAAATACATATTTCAAATCTCCCCAACATCCTCAAATGCTGTCAATTCTCTTATTCAGTAAAGGCTTTCCTTCCTCCTCTACAGAGAAAAATAATAAAAGGCAGCAAGATTTGTTTACAAAATCTCTCTTTAAGTAAACTCATTCAATCAATGGCTGCAATTACCATCACTATGTCAGTATCTTCCTGAGTTCTAGAAAAAGTTTTTGCAACTTCAAGGGCATTTATCCACTCAGCAATATCTCATCTCAACCTTCAATTGTCCAAAATGAATCATTATCTTCTTCCACAAATGATTCCTCCTTCTATACTTCCTAGCAAAAATGAGCAAACTTCTACTA
Organism: Tamandua tetradactyla; assembly: GCF_023851605.1. Taxonomy (NCBI): domain Eukaryota; kingdom Metazoa; phylum Chordata; class Mammalia; order Pilosa; family Myrmecophagidae; genus Tamandua; species Tamandua tetradactyla. The sequence continues at coordinate 126,737,390 of NC_135327.1, read as the reverse complement.
AAACCCTCCTACATTTCCTACCCCAATAAAAACATCAAAATACTGCTTACTAAAATCCTGTAATGTTTCCTATCCCAGGGAAAAGAAAAAAAAAAAATCCTGCTAGCTGATCAAGTGAAAAACTCTATGTCATATTTAATTTATTATTCTTCCTCCTCTCATCTGGTTGGTTCTATCTCCTTACAGTTCTGCAAAGTTGACATTTCTGTCACTCTCCACTAACTACCTCCTAAATTCAAAATACCATTATCCCCTTCTGTGATCACTCTAACAGCCCTCTGTGTGATCTCCTCATTATGTCTGCCCCACAAAACTACCCATTCCATTCTCACACTGCAGCCTGAGTGACCTTTTGAAAGTACAGGTTTAACTATGTTACTCCTTGACTCCTTTAAAACTTATCAACAAGTAATCATTTGTTCCGTACTAAGGTCTAAAACCATAGAAAGACTTAAAAATCCTTCATGGTCAGTCTTGGAACAAACCAATATAATAGAAGAATGGTTACATAAAGTATAGTGTAATCATAATATTATGCAGCCTTTTCATAAAGTTTATGAAAAATACTTTCTAACATGAATATGTGTTTAACTGAAAAAGTAGTATATGCAATAATATATTATATATATATATAGTTAATCCAAAATCTGAGATCTTTCTGTATAAAACATTGTGCTACAAAGGCATGTGTACATACATATCAGTGGGGGTGATTGTGCCCCCAAGGGGACATTTAGAAATGTCTGGAGATATTTTTGATTGTCTCAACTGGGAGAAGGAACCCATTAGAGTACTAATGGGTAAGCAGGTAGAGATGCTACAAAATCATCCTAAAATACACAGGAAAACCCCACACAACAATGAGTTATCTGAACCAAACTGTCAATAATGCTAAGGTTTCGACCTAAATCTCAAAAAACAGAACGAAATGCATGAAATATTAATAGTGATTATATATGAATAATAAGATAATTGATTCTTACTCTCTCATTTGTATCTCTGCCTCTTTTCCAACTATCCAGAATGGTTATTTTATGATCAAGGAGAGGGGAGAAAAGCTTTTCTCTGAAAATCCACCCCTTTCGTTTACGTACACACATCAATACACACATAATTTTTCTAGTCATATATCCTGGGGGGTTGTATCATTTCGTGGGCTGCCAGAATTTCAAGATTTCATGTATAAATTCATGCCCTATAAGAAATTTGGCTAAACATTGTCAGACAAGGCCATCCTGGTCACTGAAGAATTTGCTGAGATGAATGTTTCTCCAATTAGAACTTTGAGTGTAAATTTTAGAACATAATTAAGGGCATAAAGTTCTGGGCCTTATTGTCTGCCCCCAATATAAAAATACATGCTGAACACTTTTATGGCATTTCTCTTTATAAAGCACTTCAATGTATATTATTTTATTTGTTGCTCTCATAAACCCTTTGAGATGAGAATCATTGTCTCCTTTTTATGGATGAGAAAATGGAGGCCCCAAAGGGAAGTGGCTTACCCAAGGTCAATTATTCTTTAAGTTTCATGACTAGCACTCAAATCTAACTAAAACCAAGCCATATTAAAGAATAGACTGCTTTAAAGGATCTTTCAGTGTTTTCAATAACCAGCCTGTTCGAAATGAATATGAAGCCCGAGTTGTCTTAGGTCGAAATGTTAACTGTAGAGAGATACAGATAGATTATAAATGATGGCAGACAAAGAGATGACAGATAGATGATGATAATAGATTGATACATAGTTAGATAGAATTTATAAAGAGATTCCAGTGTCAAATGTTAAAATTAATGTTTAAGGACAGTCATTTGATATATAAAAGATACTATCTCTGAAGAGGATACACTCATTTTCTAGCTTCATTTTATTTTTCAAAGACTAGGTTAATACTAAATTTGATCCATGAAAAAGATGTCAGGAATATGGAGATTTGAGTAGTTGCAGCTTTATCTCATTTTATTTGCTTCTACACTTGAATGACCTACAGGACTGAAAAAGAACAAAGAAATTTCTACTGTACAGTGGCCCAGTTGCCACTCTATAAAAAGTTTGATGAACTGAAATTTGTTCGACTGAGGTGAAGGCTGGCTGATGGGTAGCTGAATAGAAAAAATGGATTGTGTTTTGTCATCAGAAGATATGAGCACTGTTAGCACTGCACAGGGGGTCTCCACCAAGAGCAAATGAAATCCCCAGCTAGGACAAACTGACAGAGAAAGTCATGTGAGCCAGCATGAAAGAAAAAACAGAAAACAGAGCCAATTCAGGCCAACCAGGCCTAAGGAAAGACCGAATGAGAGGAGAGCTAGAAGCCAACCAAGTGGAAATGCCTATCTAGATAATGGAGCAAATGAAAGAACCCACTAAAATTAACTATGAACAAAAAGTTGCCCCTCATAGACAAGCCTCCGAGTGATCGAAATGCAAATGCTTTATATGAAATAGTTTTCTTGAAATAGAGAAATAATCCAAAATGAAACATTTCATCATATTACTATATTTAGAGATAAAAGTCATCCTGATGCTCATTTTGATTTAAGGAGAAATCATTAATACTCTGCGAATTGCCTGTATTCAATGAAAAAAAAAAAAACCTTGAAGGGCCACTCGATGACTATGACATCCAGAACTAGATTTCCACTAATAGGCATGGAAATCAGACAATTCAAAGACTATCCAATTTTGAATAAAAGCGTTTTTATCCCTAGTTTGAAATAAAAAGAGAAATGAAACTATAGAGCAAATTAAATTTCTGTAAAGATCACCTTTATTTTTTAGCTGTGAGTTTAGAATTACTTCTATTTTGCTAAACATCCTACCAAGAAAAAACTAGAAAAGTTATCAAGCATTATTAGCTGCAGTAACCAATTATTTCCCTTACAGCAAAAGGTACAAAGATAAAAATAAAAATAAAAATGATCTAAACATAAAAGTGGCTAGCAAACAGTTAAAAAATTATAACAGACATCAAGAAAAATTTCTCTTGGGAGCTAAATAAAGTTTAAGTTCCCATGAAGAAGAACTGCCATATACTACAAGCCAGGCTAAATCAGGTGCCATGTATTTACCAGTTTTGCATGACCACAGGAAAAAACTCGACTCAGATTTCGAATTCTCTGGCCCCTCTATGTGGAGAGAAGAATATTGCTTTCCTTTCCATTTACTTTGTAAAAATTTCACCAGGCAGATTACACTTGCCCAAACTTCTAAATTTGCCATCATATTTGCAGCAGAAAACAAAAGTCCAACATGAACCAGTTCTGCCAGAAGTGGGAGAAAGAATCACTCTAGGGTACTTTTGGTGGAACTGTAAGCTAGCTAAAAATTTTTTTTATTATTAATTAATGGAAAAAAAGAAATTAACCCAACATTTAGAAATCATACCATTCTACATATGCAATCAGTAATTCTTAACATCATCACATAGATGCATGATCATCATTTCTTAGTACATTTGCATCAGTTTAGAAGAACTAGCAACACAACCGAAAAAGATATAGAATGTTAATATAGAGAAAAAAATAAAAGTAATAATAGTAAAAAACAAGACAAAACAAAACAAAACAAAACAAAAACCTATAGCTCGGATGCAGCTTCATTCAGTGTTTTAACATGATTACTTTACAATTAGGTATTATTGTGCTGTCCATTTTTGAGTTTTTGTATCTAGTCCTGTTGCACAGTCTGTATCCCTTCAGCTCCAATTACCCATTTTTGTACCCTGTTTCTAACTCCTGCTGGACTCTGTTACCAATGACATATTCCAAGTTTATTCTCGAATGTCGATTCATGTCATTGGGACCATACAGTATTTGTCTTTTAGTTTTTGGCTAGACTCACTCAGCATAATGTTCTTGAGGTCCATCCATGTTATTACATGCTTCATAAGTTTATCCTGTCTTAAAGCTGCATAATATTCTATCGTATGTATATACCACAGTTTGTTTAGCCACTCGTCTGTTGATGGACATTTTGGCTGTTTCCATCTCTTTGCAATTGTAAATAACACTGCTATAAACATTGGTGTGCAAATGTCCATTTGAGTATTTGCCCTTAAGTCCTTTGAGTATATTCCCAGCAATGGTATTGCTGGGTCGTATGGCAATTCTATATTCAGCTTTTTGAGGAACCGCCAAACTGCCTTCCACAGTGGTTGCACCGTTTGACATTCCCACCAACAGTGGATAAGTGTGCCTCTTTCACCGCATCCTCTCCAGCACTTGTCATTTTCTGTTTTGTTGATAATGGCCATTTTGGTGGGTGTGAGATGATATCTCATTATGGTTTTGATTTGCATTTCTCTAATGGCCAGGGACATTGAGCATCTCTTCATGTGCCTTTTGGCCATTTGTATTTCCTCTTCTGAGAGGTGTCTGTTCAAGTCTTTTTCCCATTTTGTAATTGGGTTGGCTGTCTTTTTGTTGTTGAGTTGAACAATCTCTTTATAAATTCTGGATACTAGACTTTTATCTGATATCTCATTTCCAAATATTGTCTCCCATTGTGTAGGCTGTCTTTCTACTTTCTTGATGAAGTTCTTTGATGCACAAAAGTGTTTAATTTTGAGGAGTTCCCATTTATTTATTTTCTTCTTCAGTGCTCTTGCTTTAGGTTTAAGGTCCATAAAACCGCCTCCAATTGTAAGATTCATAAGATATCTCCCTACATTTTCCTCTAACTGTTTTATGGTCTTAGACCTAATGTTTAGATCTTTGATCCATTTTGAGTTAACTTTTGTATAGGGTGTGAGATATGGGTCTTCTTTCATTCTTTTGCATATGGATATCCAGTTCTCTAGGCACTATTTATTGAAGAGACTGTTCTGTCCCAGGTGAGTTGGCTTGACTGCCTTATCAAAGATCAAATGTCCATAGATGAGAGAGTCTATATCTGAGCACTCTATTCAATTCCATTGGTCGATATATCTATCTTTATGCCAATACCATGCTGTTTTGACCACTGTGGCTTCATAATATGCCTTAAAGTCAGGCAGTGCGAGACCTCCAGCTTCGTTTTTTTTCCTCAAGATGTTTTTAGCAATTCGGGGCACCCTGCCCTTCCAGATAAATTTGCTTATTGGTTTTTCTATTTCTGAAAAATAAGTTGTTGGGATTTTGATTTGTATTGCATTGAATCTGTAAATCAATTTAGGTAGGATTGACATCTTAACTATATTTAGTCTTCCAATCCATGAACATGGTATGCCCTTCCATCTATTTAGGTCTTCTGTGATTTCTTTAACAGTTTTTTGTAGTTTTCTTTATATATGTTTTTTGTCTCTTTAGTTAAATTTATTCCTAGGTATTTCATTCTTTTAGTTGCAATTGTAAATGGGATTCGTTTCTTGATTTCCTCCTCAGCTTGTTCATTACTAGTGTATAGAAATGCTACAGATTTTTGAATGTTGATCTTGTAACCTGCTACTTTGCTGTACTCATTTATTAGCTCTAGTAGTTTTGTTGTGGATTTTTCCGGGTTTTCGACGTATAGTATCATATCGTCTGCAAACAGTGATAGTTTTACTTCTTCCTTTCCAATTTTGATGCCTTGTATTTCTTTTTCTCGTCTAATTGCTCTGGCTAGAACCTCCAACACAATGTTGAATAACAGTGGTGATAATGGGCATCCTTGTCTTGTTCCTGATCTTAGGGGGAAAGTTTTCAATTTTTCCCCATTGAGGATGATATTAGCTGTGGGTTTTTCATATATTCCCTCTATCATTTTAGGGAAGTTCCCTTGTATTCCTATCTTTTGAAGTGTTTTCAACAGGAAAGGATGTTGAATCTTGTCAAATGCAGGAAAGGATGTTGAATCTTGTCAAATGCCTTCTCTGCATCAATTGAGATGATCATATGATTTTTCTGCTTTGATTTGTTGATATGGTATATTACATGAATTGATTTTCTTATGTTGAACCATCCTTGCATACCTGGGATGAATCCTACTTGGTCATGATGTATAATTCTTTTAATGTGTTGTTGGATACTATTTGCTAGAATTTTATTGAGGATTTTTGCATCTATATTCATTAGAGAGATTGGCCTGTAGTTTTCTTTTTTTTGTAATATCTTTGCTTGGTTTTGGTATGAGGGTGATGTTGGCTTCATAGAATGAATTAGGTAGCTTTCCCTCCACTTCGAATTTTTTTAAGAGTTTGAGGAGAGTTGGTACTAATTCTTTCTGGAATGTTTGATGGAATTCACATGTGAAGCCGTCTGATCCTGGACTTTTCTTTTTAGGAAGGTTTTGAATGACTAATTCAATTTCTTTACTTGTGATTGGTTTGTTGAGGTCATCTATGTCTTCTTGAGTCAAAGTTGGTTGTTCATGTCTTTCCAGGAACCCGTCCATTTCATCTAAATTATTGTATTTATTCGCGTAAAGTTGTTCCTAGTATCCTGTTATTACCTCCTTTATTTCTGTGAGGTCAGTAGTTATGTCTCCTCTTCCATTTCTGATCTTATTTATTTGCATCCTCTCTCTTCTTCTTTTTGTCAATCTTGCTAAAGGCCCATCAATCCTATTGATTTTCTCATAGAACCAACTTATGGTCTTATTGATTTTCTCTATTGTTTTCATGTTTTCAATTTCATTTATTTGTGCTCTAATCTTTGTTATTTCTTTCCTTTTGCTTGCTTTGGGGTTAGTTTGCTGTTCTTTCTCCAGTTCTTCCAAGTGGACAGTTAATTCCTGCATTTTTGCCTTTTCTTCTTTTCTGATATAGGCATTTAGGGCAATAAATTTCCCTCTTGCACTGCCTTTGCTGCGTCCCATAAGTTTTGAAATGTTGTGTTTTCATTTTCATTCACCTCGAGGTATTTGATAATTTCTCTAGCAATTTCTTCTTTGACCCACTCGTTGTTTAAGAGTGTGTTGTTGAGCCTCCACGTATTTGTGAATTTTCTGGTACTCCATCTATTATTGATTTCCAACTTCATTCTTTTATGATCCTAGAAAGTGTTGTGTATGATTTCAATCTTTTTAAATTTGTTAAGACTTGCTTTGTGACCCAGCATATGGTCTATGTTTGAGAATGATCCATGAGCACTTGAGAAAAAGGTGTATCCTGCTGTTGTGGGATGTAATGTCCTATAAATGTCTGTTAAGTCTAGCTCATTTATAGTAATATTCAGATTCTCTATTTCTTTATTGATCCTCTGTCTAGATGTTCTGTCCATTGATGAGAGTGGTGAATTGAAGTCTCCAACTATTATGGTGTATGAGTCTATTTCCCTTTTGAGTGTTTGCAGTGTATTCCTCACGTATTTTGGGGCATTCTGGTTCGGTGTGTAAATATTTATGATTGTTATGTCTTCTTGTTTAATTGTTCCTTTTATTGGTATATAGTGTCCTTCTTTGTCTCTTTTAACTGTTTTACATTTGAAGTCTAATTTGTTGGATATTAGTATAGCCACTCCTGCTCTTTTCTGGTTGTTATTCGCATGAAATATCTTTTCCCAAGCTTTCACTTTCAACCTATGTTTATCTTTGGGTCTAAGATGTGTTTCCTGTAGACAGCATATAGAAGGATCCTGTTTTTTAATCCATTCTGCCAATCTATGTCTTTTGATTGGGGAATTCAGTCCATTAACATTTAGTGTTATTACTGTTTGGATAATATTTTCCTCTACCATTTTGCCTTTTGTATTATATATATCATATCTGATTTTCCTTCTTTCTACACTCTTCTCCATACCTCTCTCTTCTGTCTTTTTGTATCTGACTCTAGTGCTCCCTTTAGTATTTCTTGCAGAGCTGGTCTCTTGGTCACAAATTCTCTCAGTGACTTTTTGTCTGAGAATGTTTTACTTTCTCCCTCATTTTTGAAGGACAATTTTGCTGAATATAGGAGTCTTGGTTGGCAGTTTTTCTCTTTTAGTAATTTAAATATATCATCCCACTGTCTTCTAGCTTCCATGGTTTCTGCTGAGAAATCTACACATAGTCTTTTTGGGTTTCCCTTGTATGTGATGGATTGTTTTTCTCTTGCTGCTTTCAAGATCCTCTCTTTCTCTTTGACCTCTGACATTCTAACTAGTAAGTGTCTTGGAGAACGCCTATTTGGGTCTAATCTCTTTGGGGTGCGCTGCATTTCTTGGATCTGTAATTTTAGGTCTTTCATGAGAGTTGGGAAATTTTCAGTGATAATTTCTTCTATTAGTTTTTCTCATCCTTTTCCCTTCTCTTCTCCTTCTGGGACACCCACAACACATATATTTGTGCGGTTCATATTGTCCTTGAGTTCCCTGATACCCTGTTCAAATTTTTCCATTCTTTTCCCAATAGTTTCTGTTTCTTTTTGGAATTCAGATGTTCCATCCTCCAAATCACTAATTCTATCTTCTGTCTCTTTAAATCTATCATTGTAGGTATCCATTGTTTTTTCCATCTTTTCTACTTTATCCTTCACTTCCATAAGTTCTGTGGTTTGTTTTTCCAGATTTTCTATTTCTTCTTTTTGTTCAGCCCATGTCTTCTTCATGTCCTCCCTCAATTTATCGATTTCATTTTTGAAGAGGTTTTCCATTTCTGTTCGCATATTCAGCATTAGTTGTCTCAGCTCCTGTATCTCATTTGAACTATTGGTTTGTTCCTTTGACTGGGCCATGTTCTCAATCTTCTGAGCATGGACCGTTATCTTCTGCTGGCGTCTGGGCATTTAGTCAGATTTCCTTGGGTTTCGGACCCAACAAGTTTGTAAGATTTTTCTGTGAAATCTCTGGATTCTGTTTTTCTTATCCTGCCCAGTAGGTGGTGCTCGTGGCACACGTTTGTCTCACATGTTTGGAAGGGATCCCCCCGGTCACCGTTCTCCGCGGCCTGGGGGATTTCTGATCCAATTCTCTCAGTTGGTCCAGGGGGCCGCACGTGGTGGGTGTGTCAGCTGCCGCGGCTTGAGGGGACCCTGTGGCTCCTTTATTAATTCCCCTATTGGTGTTTGGTTGGACCCAGTCCCTGCCACTGTCAGAAATTCCCTCCTCTCCCTGGAGGGGTGTTCGTCGCCGGCCGCAGCGGCCCGGGGAATTCGCCACTGGACCAGGAAGCCACCTGCGGGGGAGGGGCGTCGGTTGCCGGCCGCCGCAGTCAGGGGAATTCGCCACCGGACCAGGAAGCCGCCTGCCGGGGAGGGGCACCAGTCTCCGGCCACCGCGGCTTGGGTAGCCCTCTGATCCGAGACTCGTAGCTGGTCCAGGAAGCCGCCCGCAAAAGAGGGGCGCCGGCCGCCGCGGCTTGGGAAACTTGCCTCTCCGAGACTCTCAGCTGGCCCGGGAAGGAGGGAGGGAGGTGCTCCGGCCACCCACTGCCGCTGCTCCGGGAGTCGCGCGCCGCTGGAGGATCTCACCGCAGCAGAGTCTCGCAGTCAGTCTAGCCAGAGCAGACTGGGGTACGCTGTCTGTCCATTCCCTGCCATGGCCCCGGGAGCTGTTCTACACTGTTTCTGTTCACCTAGTAGTTGCTCTGGAGGAGGAACTAAGATGCATGTACCTTACTAAGCCACCATCTTCTCTCAATATCAGCTAGCTAAAATTTTTATAGCACAATTTGGGAATATCACCAAAATTAAGATGCACTTACCATTTGACCTAGCAACTCAACTTTTAGGAACTTATTCTATGTATGTATTTGCCAGAAGATTCATGCTTTGGTATTTTGGGCAACATTATTTGTACTGGCAAAAAAAAAAAAAAGGATAGGGAAAAAGGTAAATATCCATCAGTAAGGAACAGGTTAAATAAATACTGTTCATCCATATAATGAAATAGCACACATTTGATTGAAAAGATTCAGGTGGATCTGTATGCATTACTAAGGAGACATCTCCAAGATGAACCAAATGAAAAAATTCAAATGTAGTATATTGAAATAGTTTCCTTTCTTTGATGGACAATTCTAAAAACATATTTCCTATATGCAGGAATGGGAAAGGTAAGTTTTTAGTTTATATTTTACATGTGCTATACCTCTGAATTTTCTGACTGCGCATATACAACACTTTCCAAAATGTCTATGGGATGTATCCTAGCAACTGAGATTTGAGAACACATTGGGTTTTTTATTTCCTGATAAAAATTCATGTTCTAATGTAGCAGGAACTGAAAAGCATGAAAGAAAATGGTCAGATTAGGCAGGGTGGTGCTTCCTTTGCTCAAAATAAAGCATAGACAAATGTTTATACTTAATCCACATCTCCACACCCCTGGCTCATGTGATCTCATTGTCTTTCTCCCTTCTCCAAAAGTATGTTCTGTGAGGTGTTCATGTTTAATTAAGCACAATTTACAAAAGCTGGATCAGGGACCACTAGATATAGAAATGCAGTATACTTAGCACCATAAAGATGTGCTAATAATACACATCCATAAGGTAAAAGCTCTTTTATAGCAGAGTATGAAGGTAGTTTGAATCCAATTTATGAAAAAACCTGCAGTATATTCTCATTGGTAAACAATAATGCATTTCAATTCCATCCTGCCACAAAATCTCTCAGGTTCCTTTATGTTTCTTTTAAATAAGTATCATAAGACATTAATAGAAGTGCTCTCCTAGGTCTCAATTCAAATGTTTCTTGATTTGTAGATTTCATCAACAAAATCAAAAAAAGTTTCTTTTGCTGGTATTAGAGTGGGGCAAAGCTGCTAACATTTGCTTTGCAAAAATTTGCATAATGATGTTTAAAACTACTTTTGGTGGGGGGGACTAGTGAAAATCGGAGATGATCTCTTCTTCTCTTAGGCCTATTTTGATCCTTTTTAATAAGCAATAAGATGGATGTTTCAGCATAGCAGTAGACAGAAACTAGTCAAAGAACTATTCTACTCTTTCCCTTATTTCTTCCTGTAGGGCAATGCTTAAAAAAAAAACGTGATACATCTCAAATTGCTTTTCAGCCCTGTGCTGAACAGGGAAGTTTTTGAGCAATCCAGAGCGCCTTCCATTCTCACTGCTGGTATGACCACCTGGTCATAAGCGGCAGACACAGGAAAGATAGCCTACAGCCTACAACCCCAACTGAGGGTGAAAACAGGGGCCTTCCTCAAGCCTAGGAGATATTCTGACTAATTTATACAATCCGGAGCAGAAATAGAAGCTGTTGTAATAGCCAGTCCTGAATTACTTCCTTATCTGAGGCAGGTTCAGAGGGTAAGTATCCTTTTCCAACAGCAACATTAAATAGCAAGGAAACTTGATTTCTCAAAAAAGTGATTTCTTACAGGAATTTTACAAGCATTATATACATATTGTTACAAAATATATTGTTTTCTGGGAAAGATGCACAGAGGTCATAGTTAGATTATGCGACTTGCTTATGATCAATAAATATCTATTCATCAAGATCCTACTAGTTCTCACTTTGTAAGTTTGGGGAAATATTAGGCAAAAAAAGGGAAATTTGAGCATAAGTCTTTCAGAACAATGCTAAATAGAACCACCAAATAGAAACTTCCTATTTCTACTACGAAAAAAATTCATTTTCACACATACATTGACACTTGCTTAGTTTATCCTCACTAGACAAGAAAAGCAGCATGATAAGGAAAAGTTTAAGCTATAGAACTACATATTGAAAGGAAAGCAAATTCTTTATTTTGAAGTCCCAAGAAACAACAGTGACTAAGAGAGAATATAAATTAATCTCATGGAACCTTATGCTTTAATAAGATGCACTAATCGTTTATAATTAATATATACATCATTTATCAGCATTGTCTGTCTACCCACGAATAATTTGTGTCTACACACATTTTGTGTGTTTAAAAACAATCTTGCAATCTTAACTCCTACATAATACCCTAAACAATTTATATTGCTTATTCACATGCATTATATCTCATGATATTTCTTCAAGAATAAGGTATATACTGTAGTACTTTCATTGCATAAATGACTCAAAAGATTGAGTTCTTAGAGTGATACCATTGTGTCAAAACTTGAATCTCATCTTTCTGCCTCTAAATCTTATGCTTTTCTATTATACCTTTATTATTTACATGAGTCATTATTTTAAAAATATTATGGTATATATGCAGCTTATGCTTTCTATATATTTGAAACTATAGGATACAATTCTTCACTTCAAATAATGCACTTATATATATATGAGTCAGTTAGCAAACAAATATTTATTGAGTGTCTACTACATGTCAAACAATGTTTTAGTTTATAACAAAGATAATGAAAAATCTTCTCATTGAGAAACAGAAGAAAAAGAGGGCATACCAAAATACATAAATAAAATAAGTCCAGGGACTGAAAATTGCTAAGAATAAGACTTATAAGGATATTATTATAATGAGTGAAAAGGGTAATGACTGTTTTAGGAAAGAGGGTTGGGGAAGGCCTCTTTGAAGAAATGGCATTTGGATCAATAGAAGGAAACTTCTCTTGAAAAGAAGGAAACTTAATGGACACATTAGTTTGAAATACCTATTAGAATTCCAAGTGAAGATATGACATAAGAATTTGGATATGTGAGTGTGGAGCTCAGGAGAGTAATTCTATTTAGAAATATAGTTGCAGTCATCATGGAATACAAACTTCAGAAATGTCATTTCTCATACTTATTAGGAACTAGAAACACGTTTACCCCCACAGATAAATCTTTCGGTGAATATTTCTAAAGAGTTAAAAAACTGAGATAAAAATCCTTCACTTTCAAACAAAATTATACTTTGAAAAGTAACAAATTAATAAAACCATGCTATGAATTTACACTAGTATGTGGATATAATTTCTTGTTTGTAAACAATGTAAACAGGGTGCTCTGGCTTTAGTAATAAAATTTAATAGCTTTTCTGTGACTCCGCCTGAATTGGGATAGAGGGTGCTATACAAGTGTGCCCATTTGAAACTGCTCTGCACCCTAGAAAAGGCATGTTCTTTAATCCTCATTCAATATTGCTGGGTGTGATCTTTTGATTGTTTCCATGGAGATGTGACCCACCCAATTGTGGATGGTAACTTTTGATTAGGTGGTTTCCATGGAGATGTGTCTCTACTCATTCAAGGCAGAGTTGCTTATTGGAGTCCTTTTAAGAGAGAACCACTTTGGTAAAAGCTTCAGTGCAGAAAGAGTCAATGGAGCCCACATAGCCAGAGACCTTTGGAGATGCAGAAAGAAAATGCCCCTGGAGAAGCCACTGAAGAAGCCGGAGGAAAAAGCTAGCAGATGTCACCGTATGCCTTCCCAGCTGACAGCTGTGTCCAGATGGTATCAGCCTTTCTTGGGTGAAGGTAACCTCTTGTTGGTACCTTAATTTGGACATTTTCATAGCCTTAAAACTGTAAACTTACAACTTAATAAATTCCTTTTTAAAAAATCCATTCCATTACTGGTAAATTGCATTCTGGCAGCTTTAGCAAACCAAAACAACAGGTATAATATATTATCTGATTTTATCTCTTAGAAAAGAAAAAAGCTGTAGCTCAAACTTTAAAATGACTCCTATAGAAAATCAAGCTTCTTGATATTACCCACTAACGCCTTGAAATATTAGGCATCAATAGCCCTAGACCCAATCACAATTAAAAGGAATATTTGATCTTCAAAAGGTTTATTCCAATTTGACAATTTGTCACAAAAGCATTCCAGCAAATAAAATGCTTTAGGTGCTTGTTGGTGCTTTTATTAATTTACAAAAAATCCCATATATATACTTCTAATTTTTTATTCAATATATAAAAATAAGTTTCAAAATAAGATAAAAAGCTTTAGTATCTGATATTGTCCCAACAAACTGAATCAAGACATTTTAAGAATATCTTTTCAGTTTGAACTCAATATAGCATGAAAATGTTCACCATCGCATGGGCTTCCTTTACAATCCCAAATTGGTTCTTCCCAGTATCTTGGATTTATACTTCATCTGATTGCCAGTTTTCACTGGAATTCTTTAAAGAATTTGATGATTTTGCTTTTGTTTCTTTGTTAAGAAATGCGTAACCTTGAAAGATTTATTGGAAGACAAGGAACAATAAAAAATCAAGGGTACCCGCTAAAATGGAGATGAAATGAAAAGAGGGCTAAGTTTTATTTTAGATATCATAGTTTTTCCTATAGGGGAGAAAGTTAACTTTACCTCAGTTAACTGACCAACCAAGCAGCTAATTAGCTAGCTGATTTTAATGATTTTTCTTAAAGGGACAGGTTTTTAAAGTACTATAACTTGTTAACACTATGTTTAGAAAAAGAAAAGAGCACTACTGAAGCTTTAAGTAAAGGGAAAAAAAAAGAAACTGGAAAATGTGAACTTTACCCATAATAAAGATATGCTATTGAAAATTATAAAATTCCTCCCATGCAGTTTAACTTGCATTATTAATAATTTCTAATACTCTCCTGTCTGCATAAATACATCATCTTTAATTAAAATCCCTGTGAGGGGTCTTTATAGCAGTATTGAATTGCTTTTCAGCAACTATTTTAAAGCATGCATATGTTGAGTAGAAGCAAGAGTATTGAATCACAGAGCTCAGAATACCTCCAAATCCCCCATGCAAAAGCATATAAACCAATGCTGCCTGGGACATTGTAATCAAGAGTAATTCAATCAATAGTCTCTTTTATTCAAAAAGTTTACATGCTAATCCCACCATTTTCTCAATGGGGAAAAATAAATTAATTAATTATAGCAGTATCTAATTATGATGGTCAGTTTCTGGTGACAACTCAGCCAAGTGATTATGCCCAGTCGTCTGGTCAGGCAAGACTTTCCTGACTATTGCTGCAAGGATATTTCAGGGCTGGTTGATAAACTGGAAGGCTGGTGTATTAATCGTCATTCAGCTGACTGCATCTGTGCTTGATTACATCTGCTATCAACTAAGGCACATATCCCACAGTGAGATAATCCAATCAGTTGAAGGCTTTTAAGAACGAAGAGAGACTCTTTCACTGCTTCTTCAGCCAATGAGTCTCTCCTGTGGAGTCCATCCAGACCCTTCATTGGAGCCGCCAGCTTCACAGCCTGCCCTGTGGATTTTGGGCTCTTCCATTCCCATAATTGTATGAGACACCTTTGTAAATCTCTTATTTACAGATCTCTCCTGTTGGTTCTTTTTTTCTAAAGAACCCTAACACACTAAACCACTCCATAAATAGAAAACTTTTTTTTTATTAGAAAAGTTGTGAATTTACAAAACAATCATGCATAAAGCAGAGGAGTTCCGTACACCACCCCACTAACTTTTTGCATTGGTATGGAACATTTGCCACAATTGATGCTAGCGTTTTTTAAAATAATTGCCTTTTTTTTTAACAGTAGTTACCTTTGTTACAATTGATGAAATTTTCTTAATATAGTTCTATCTGTCGTCCATTGTTTATATTAAGTGTACTTTCCTCATATATCACCTTATTATCACTTTATATTAGTGTCATATATTTGTTAAAATTCATGAAAAAGCTTTCTTATACTTGTACTATTAAGTATAGCCTATTGTCTAAAATTGGGTTTACTATGTTGTGCAGTCCTATGTTTTATTTTTTAATTTTTATTCTAGCAACATATACAACCTAAGTTTTCCCCCTTTTAACCACAGTCACCTATATATCGCAGTGCTATTGATAATACTCACAATAATGCACCACCATCACCACCACCTATTTCCAACCTTTTACCATTCAACTAAATAGAAATCCTGTACAAGATAAACATCAATCCCCCTTCCCCTAGCCCCACTCTATCTCCTCATAACCTATATTCTATATTCTAACCCTATGAGTTTGCTTATTATAATTAGTTCATAACAGTGGGATCATGCAGCATTTGTCCTTTTTTGTGTGTTTTGCCTATTTCTTTCAACATCATGTGGTCCAGTTTCATTCATGTTGTTGCACACATCAGGACTTCATTTCTTCTTAAAGCTGTAAGATGTGCCAATACTAGCATCAATAATAGGGAAGTACATATGAAAAGGGTTTTTTCTTTTTAGAATAATGAAAATGTTTAAAACTGATTTTGGTGATAAATGCCCAACTCTGTGATTGTACTGCGAGTCATTGATTATACATTTTGGATGGATTGTATGATTATGCATTTTGGATGGATTGTATGATTACACATTTTGGATGGATTGTATGATTATACATTTTGGATGGATTGTATGGTATATGAATATATCTCAATATAACTGCTTTAAAAAAAAAAAACATGATCAGTGATGATCAGTGATTGGCCATGCCCACCCCTATCCTTGGAGAAGAATTTTTATTTCCCTTCCTGCCTCCAGTGATCTTATCTGGGACTAGACCCATAGTGACCCGCCACAAGAAGGGGAGTGGACACCAGCAGCCACCACATGGACAGAATAACACATTGTTCTCCACTGCAATTTATCAGCCTCCTCCTCCTGCTGTTTCGTGGATGTGGTACAGTGTTCTCATCTCCAGAATACCAGAACGGTCCTTTCAAACAGCGCCTGCCTGTTCAACAACCATTTTGGTGTAAGACTGAGTCCTGGAGCTCTCTGCTCTACCATTTCCCCAGAAGTTCAGAAATAGTTTAAGGACACTGTTCTCAGCATGGTATCCAAGGCCTCCACGATATACCACATATCTCCACTTATCCTTCTCAAATCCCTTCTGTGTACTTTCATCAGTCGAACTGCAAAGCTCTTTGTCCTTCAACCAATGGCTTTGTCTGTCAACTTATTCCACTCCTATCTGTTTTCCAAATATTCTACATACCAAGGCCTATTTCACAGACAACCTATTCCTTACAATGTCAATGACCCCCATGTATGTTTTATCTGAATTGGGCAGACATGCAGACACACACCATTCTCTCTCACACACACACCATCTCTCCTCTGTCTCTCTCACACACACACACACACACATGTGCACACACACATGCACACACACACATGCTGCACCTTCAAATTTTCACTGTACTGTTTGAGCTCTCTCAGGGCACTTGTCACATTCTTATCATGTCATTCCATGATCGCTTTGTCCATCCCAACTAGGCTAGGAGCTTCTTGAGGGCTGGCACGATGACTTACTCAGAATGAAATAGTGATGGAGGAAGCATTGGAAAAAGGGGTCAGAAAATGTGTTTGGAACCTAAATGTGCCATCTACCGACAGCTTAATTTCTCTCCTTCTCTCTAAACTGCCCTTCTCTCATCTGTAAAATGAGTGTGTCAGGAATCACTTTGTAGTGTGATTTGTAATTTTAAATTGGTAATGTATGAAAAATTTTCTTCTGGGGAACAAAGCAGATTACAAACATAAAGCATTATTATTATATACCACCTAGAATGTACCTATTATTAACATTCAAGGATTTGAACATGGTAAATACTTGAAAGATATTCTTGTATCCCTATTTGATTATATGGAAAACACTTTTATGAAAAAATCTTTGCAACACAAAAAGGTAAGTAAAATGTCACGTTAATTTAAAAACACATTATATCACTCATTGTAAATCTTCTAGGAGTGTAAAGCAAGGGCTCAAACCGTAACAAAAAAAATCTGAACTTTACACGATAATATTGCAATGCCAACTTCTAGGACAAAAATTAGCATATCACCTTAAACTTTGGCCTCCCAGAAATGATTCTAACTGAAAACCATTCTCTAAAGAAGGGAAAATATCCTAATCTGGGATGCATTAACAAAAGAACCCTTCATATTAGGACTTTTTTGTTGAAAATCAAGAAAATTATATTTAATAAATAACATTGATTGTACATACAAATATAGAAAACTCAAACATACTGACAATCTTCTTTGTCCAGTAAAACAGTTGATAAGAAGATAACCCATTTAAACCACAGCCCATGCCAATATTCTTTTTAAATAAAGACACACGTTATTTGATGTACATATATTTCACACAGATATTATACATTCTTTTTAAAAAAGAAGTTATTTTTAATTCTAAATGCATAAGGCTGCATATGATAAGTGATTTTCCTAGCAAAATTGGTTTTGCTTTACTCACTGTTTCAGATGAGAGATTGAGGACAACCCTGTTAACATAATTGTTCATTTTTTTTCCACGTGCCTATCAGGTCCCATGAATAGATGAATCACCAAAATATTCCAGGTTTAGCTGTAAAAGAAAGGAAAAAGTACCAAAGATTGGCTGTTTTCCCTGAGGATTTTATGCTACAGCCACAACCTACAAAGGACCCAACATCTGAACTTCTCACATCCATTGTTCCCCGTGCAATATTAAGGTGATGGGTTGGGATTTTTTTTACCCACAAGAAGGGATGGGAAAAGGTAGGAGAGGCTGTAAGAACAGGTGGCCTCAAAGCATTCAAATCTCTAAATTCTCCTTTATAAGCAGTAACCCCCTTAACAAAAGTCGACCACCTGTAGAGTGTAATATACTACCAATAAAAACTATTTTGATCTTAATAGGACTTCACTGTGAATGTTTCCTAGGAATGAACAAATTACCAGTTTCTCTAAATACCATTTTTCCCCATTTTGCCTTTTCAGTGACTCTTTAATGAAACATAAGATACTGATTGATCAAATCAGTCATACATAATGCACTTTCTAATTTCTCTCATTACTCTTTTCTCCTATACTTCTGATTACTGGCAAGTTCAGGAATTTTCTGAAATGGGCTGAACAGAGTGACTGAAACTCCTTGAAGCTGCTCCCCACCCCCACTGAAAAGAAAATAAACTCAGGAACCTTCAACTGCTTTCCTCAGAGTAAAGAAAATGAAAAAAAAAGAGGAAAAATGTTCACCTTTGCTTCTAAAAGTAGGATCTTAGAAAATAAATTGAGTAAAATATGTTTATTTATGCTAATAATAATAGAATTACAATCCATCCTGCTTTGAGAAGAACCAAATAGTTTTATCTGTGCACTCAATTTAATTTGTCAAATATTCATGAAGTACCTTTAGAGAAAAATATATTCTGCTGAACACTGGGAGATTTAGAAAATAGTGACACATATTTCTGTTCTAATTGCAGAAATAAGATATGTTTATAAACAATTTTATTTCAAGTCCCAGTGTGTCAGGTGGTATAAAAATGTCACATGGGTGGTTCAAAAGATAAAAGAATCCACCTTCATTTGAAAAACATATCCTGTCACTAAAGTTCTGCATTAGGACCTGTGGCTTCAGTTCAATTTCTTTTGGAGCAGTGGCAAAAAAAAAAATGAGTGTAGATTAGTTATTAATTATCAGTTTATGAGTTGAGCACAAGATCTAGAGAAATTGGATCAGGCAAATTTTTTCCTAGAGAAAGAGGAACTGTCCGGTTCTAGAAAAACCTAGGAGACCAATTTAAAGGGTTATAGTGGTCAGTCTTGGACACTGAGGGAGGTAGCTTGTAATAACATAAAGGGTTGGATTGTCAGACCAAATTCACAATCATCAGAGATCTTACCCAGAAACCAACCATACTTGTAATTTCAAGGAGACAGAAAACCATGAGACAGGGAAGCATGGAGCAGTTTGGGATTACAAATGCCACTCCCCATCTCCTTTTTTGCTACAGTAGTACCTGCCCTGGTTTAGAGTTTTTTAATGCAATTTTATTGAGATATATTATATATTCATATACCATATAGTCATCCAAAGTGTGCAAGCAATGGTTCACAGTATCATCACATAGTTGTGCATTCATAATCACAATAGATTTTTGAACATTTTCATTGCTCAAAAAAAAAAACTAAAAATAAAAGTGAAAAAAACACCCCAAACATCCCATTTTCCCCATCCCCCCATTATGTATTTATTTTTGTCTTCATTTTCTTACTCATCCATCCAACACACTGCATAAAGGGGGTATTAGTCACAAAGTTTTCACAATCACATGGTCACACCTTAAAAGCTAAATAATTACACAATCATCTTCAAGAATCAAGTCTATTTAGATCACAGTTCAACAATTTCAGACATTTCCCTCTTGCTACTCCAGTATAACAAAATCTGAAAGGGAATACCTGTATATTAATGATCCCTTGACTCTATTTGAACTCTCTCCACCTCTGAATCTTTATTTTGTTTCATTTCTCTTCCCCCATTTGGTCAATAAGGCTTTCTCAGTCCCATGATATTGGGTCTGGGGTCATCCCTGGTCTCACATTGCCAGGGAAATTTACACCCCTGGGAGTCATGTTCCATGTAGGGAGAGAGTAGTGGGTTCACCTGTGGAGTTGGCTTAGAAAGAGAGGCCACATCTGAGCAACAAAAGAGGTCTCTGGGGGTGAATTATACATATACATAATATACACAATTATACATAATATAATTATGCCTCTCTTAGGCACAATTATAAGTAGACTTAGCTTCTCCTTTGCAGGAGTAAGTTTCATAAGGGCAGGTCCCAAGATCAAGGGCCTACCCCATCGAATTGGCAGTCTCCAATGTTTGTTAGAATAGCAGGTCTTCCCCAGGTGGGGAAGCTTAATATTTCCACCTTTTCCCCCAGTTCCTCAAATATTTGAAAAGTATTTGCAAATGCTTTTCTTCTTCTGCCAAGATTACTCTGGGATGTATCGGGGCATCACACTAACCTGCACAACCTGGTTTAGATTTAACATTTGAGCTGTAAGTGGTGCATGCAGAAGCATTGTTTACATAAAAAAGGAGATTTCTTTGTCATGAAACATTTCTATTTTATCTGTTGATGGTTAAATAGCTTATGTGATATTTTCCAGGTAGCAATGCTCCATAAATTCATAGATATAAAGGTTTGTTTAATATAAGCAATCCTAAACAGACCAGATACATGTGCAAAAAGTACAGCATGGATAAGATTTATCCCACCAGTCAAGACCATTACTGTGTTTGTCAAGAGAGCTCTCCTTATCATGTTTACAAGGGGTTTTGATGGATCATCTTTCTGTCCAGAGGCATACCGCAGCAAAGGAAGACAATGTCTTGCATATCTGAAGCTAACACTTTCCTTTCCAGTTCCTACTCTGACTTCAGTCAAAATCTCTTTGATACGTACTTTTTAATTATTTGTCTTGATATGTTTTATGTAGAAGAATAAGCCTAACAACCTGACAGTCGCCATGATCTGCACCATCAGTGGGGAGGAGGAACTCCCCCCACAAGAATGTTAATTTTGAATACCCCTTCTTAAGTCTTTTGATAATCTCATAACAATTTAGTTACTCTTTTTCCTGTCACCTTTAGGGTTATTTGAACCATTTACATGTGTTAATGGAGACATGTAATTGTATATGTAAGTATTTCTAAAATAAGGACAAATATTATATTTCTGGCCAATTGGTTTCCATACACATATATCATCTGTAGGGTTAAAGTCAACTTCCCCAAGTATTTTCTCAAAGTTATATCATTCTAACAATTAACAAGCCCTTTGTAATGCCATAAAGTTGTACAGGAAAGATTAAAGTAATTTTTAACACACCATGAAATCAGTCTTATTCTCTATTCCTCTCCAACAGCAACAAAATTATCCTATGGATCACAAACATTCCCAAAGATTGGAAAGGTGACCAGAAGCCATTGTTTGGAACATTCTAGATTCTATATGGTTTTTTATACACCCAATTACACCACAGGGAAGACAAATTCACTTTGTATCCATGATACTTGAGTCATTAGAAAACAGTGATAAAAGCTACACCATCAAGTGATAATCTGTCATAATTTAGCATTATTTAGTAGTGTTCCATTATGTATACCCTCCTAGCCTAGATCTCAAGCACTCTTGGTCACTGGCCTTTAAAACCATCAGATTCAGTAGTGACTGGAATACCCAATAGTCCTTCCTGGGTGAGGGTATGTGATGGTTAGTTCATGTCTCAACTTGATCAGGTGACGGTGCCCAATTGTCTGGTCAAGCAAGCACTAGACTTTCTGTGGCTGTGAGGGCATTTCACGGACTCAAATTGTGAGCACATTGGTTGCACCCATGGCAGATTACATCTGCAGTTGGCTAAGGGAAACTTCTTCTGCAATGAGTAATGCTTAATCTAATCACCCGAAGGCTTTTAAGGAGAACTCAGAAGAGAGAATTTCTCTTTCTCTGTTTCAGCCAGACACCCCTTCTGGGGACTTTATTGAAGACCTTCATCAAATCTGTCAGCTCACAGCCTGCCCTACAGGTTTTGGACTCTTGTACCCCCACAATTGCATGAGCCACTTTTATAAATCTCATATTTACAAATATATCCTGTTTGTTCTGTTTTCCTGAGAACACTAATTAATACAGGGTACAAGTCAATAAGCATGGTTCTCCATTAGAATAATTATTCAATTAGTTCATCTACCTTATTATCCTCTCACTTTAAATTCTAGCTGTGGCTGGCCTCCTCCAAGAGTGTGCCCTCTAGTGTCCCTGTTTGGGTTATTGTGTTATTTTCATCATGACCATGATGACAATCTAGGAATGTTATTTCCCACTGACTCAATACCACGAAACCATTTCCTAAAATCTCCACAAAACCTCTGGAGTAGCACAGCCATTCTGATCAAGCCACCACATGTGCCGCTTCTATTAAACATATATGGGATTCATGTAACTTTAAAAACAGTCCACAACCAAAATTATTGTGTGTCCCATGAGGCTGTCAATTGGGTATATTCCATCTTCAAATGCTGCTTCATCTGAGTGGGCCATAAGGCTTCCCTTAAACATCCTTTGTACACCTCTAGAAGAGACTTATTAGTAATATTGGACCACCAGGTTCCATTTCTGCTTTCCCTAAATGCAGTCCATCCACACTCAAACTTGATATTTTCAAAGGGGTAAATCAAGCTCTAATATACTTAGCAGATGACAACAATCTGATTTCCATCATACCCAAGTGCTGTCTTAGCAATGTATATCTTGATATATATCCATACAATGTTGAAGCTCTGTTATTTGGCATTCTTTGTCCTATAAGATAATTGCTAATATTTTTCTCAGGTTAACTGAGAAATAATCAAAATGATAAAGTATTTTCAAGGTTCAATATTTCTGCACATAACAAGCCCTGTGTCTGACTTCTTTACTTCCACACCCCCATTCTCTTCCTTATCAATTCCTACAAGGCCATCAAACCTTACCTACTGTCCCTCTCCCCAAATTTTCTTCTCCTGCACTCTTCTCACCTTGGTAAATTGCAGCTCCAACCATTCAATGGTTTAAGCCAAGTACCTTTTTCATCCTTGACTCTTTCTCTCAAACTTCTATCTAATCCATAAGCAAATCTCTCCAATACTCTCTTCAAAAATATATCCCAAATCCTATACTTCTCTCCAAAACAGTCTGAGACACCATCATCTCTCGCCTAAATTATCTCCATCCCTACCCCCTTAGACTATTTTCAACACAGAAGCCAGAGTGATTTTCTTAAAACAAAAAAGGCAGTCTATTTTGTTCTTTTGCTCAAGGCCTTCTAATGACCTCCTATTTTACGCAATGTAAAAATCATGTTCCCCAATGGCCTAAAACCCATACATGATATAAAATCCTCACTTACTATATCTCTGACCTCATCTCTCACTCTCCCCTCCACTCATCTTCCTCTTGCCACGTGGCTACCTTACACTTATTCCTGGAATACTCTGTGCAACTACCACCTCAGGAATTTTTCATTTGCTATTCTCCATCCCTGTAAGTGCTCTACCAAAAGATATTTGCAAGGTTCATTCCACCTGCTTCATGTCTTTGCTAAAGTGGAAAATTTCTCAGATAAGCCATTTCTAAAACTTCTATTTAAAATTTCAACTCCACCATACCAAAATTTCCATACCCCAATCCTGCTTTATTTTCTCCATAATACTTTTACCATCTTATACTTGGTATGCTTTACCTTTTAGTTTATCATGAATCTCTCCCCATCAGAATGTAAGCTTCAAGAGGTCAGGAATTTTTGCCTATTTGTTTGTTTACTGAGGAATCTCTAATGCCTCAAACTGTGTCTGGAACTTAGAAGTTTGTTGGTATTCATCATGTGCCAGGTTCTACACTGACTCCTAAATGTCCAATCTTTGCTTAACATCTCCATGCCTGAATGCCCCTTCAAAATCCATCACTGTGATAAACCCTTTACAATCAAGGAGAAACATGTTCAAATGTTAAAATATAGAATCTGACATGATTCTTTAAAAAAATCATATTGGATTCTGCACCATTACAAAATTTGCCAAGAATACGAATACCAACTTTTTAAGACCTTCTAGGAAGGTTTATGGATATCAGAGACAAAAACAATTGTTGCTTTTGAGTGTTTACATCAAAATGAAAGGATGTGATGCATTTTAATGATGGTAAGGAGATGAAAATATTAATTTAGACTTCAAACTATTACTGTGGTTGGTTTACTATCTCTACTATAATCTACAATCTCATTTTAGATTTTGCTGTGTTAAACCAGTCTTAGAAAACAGTTACCTGTATGCAAAGGTGATTAATCAAATAGCCCCTCACTCACCATTTCCTAAAGATGATTTTAAAAAGCTCAATTAGCAAGAAAACTGCTTTTCTAACTAGCAGGGCATATATGGTCATTGATCCTGAATAAAAAGCTATATGCAAACTGGATTAAACCTGCAAATTTGTGCTTTTATATACCAAAGTTTGTGCCATGTACTGTAAAATTCACTTAGCTAAATAGTTCAGTTCCATTAGATGTACATTTCTTATTATGGTAGATCTTGGTTATTCAACATCATTTCAGTTACCTGAAGTTTAACTTATCACCACCCTTTTCCATCCAACCCATTTGACCCAAATATTTGTCTAAAAATATAAAAATTAAAAATACCATGGCAAAACAATTCAGAGGCAAAAACTCACCACACATCAACATTTTATACCATATTAAGTGGTTTATATATTAGAACAGAAATTAAAGATTTAACAATGATCACAAGATAAAAAATATAAGAAATCTAAACTCAAAAATCATCACATAAGATTAAATTTTTATATATATCTATTCCAGAGTTGCTGCTTTTGGGCAATTTGAATTGTTTTATATAGCACAAACCCTCTTCTTTACAATAGGGTCAATATTAGAATTGACAAGATTACCAAATTTGATGAAGTTCCAAAGTCCTCAAGATATGTCATCATTGCAGTTAATTTGTGCATACTTCCATCATATCAAGACAATTCTCCATACTCACAAACTAAATGAAAATTTAAGAACTCTATCCATCACTCCCAGGTTGGCATAATTTAATGTACTTAATGGGCTTATAACACTGCCTGAAACATAATAAATATTCAGTAAATGTTAGTCATTGATGAGGTGATGAGAGTAGTAATATCTACAGGTTAAAAAAAAATGCACTCCAGGTTCATTTCCTGGTACCTGCTCATGTTAAAAAAAAAAAAAAAAGTGCACCCCATCATATGGATTGATATTCCTGCATGGGTTTGAAAAACCTCAGGATAAACCCACAATAACCTTATAGAACAGTAAAACTGATTACTTATCAGTGAATAAGGCAAATTTAAAACTTCCATTAAATAAACATGAATACAGTTAAAGGTGACATTCACATGATTTTTTAAAATAATAGGATAGATTTTAAAGAAAATTTTTCCATTCATGGTGAAGAGCTTTGGGATGCATTCACAGACCCAGCTCAATCTCTTCCTCTTAAGGGCATTTTGGTGAAGAAAAAAAAAAAAGGCTTTGACAAGCACTTATTTAAGACACAAACTTTTTCTTCCTGCACAGCACATTTCTGCCCTCACCCTCCATGTCATTGAAAAGTGAATTCTTAACATTTTGCTCTGCCTAGCTTTCAATGGGCCAATATTTTTTTCTTGCTGCCTTCCTCAACAAGAAGATTTTATATTCTGGACATATGGAAACAAATCTAAGATGAGCCTCATATCCACCATTGCTTCCTCCTAAACATTGAGCACTACAGAACTAAGACTGATAAAAACCTCCTGCAAACTCATAAAATGCAGTTGTTTTTTAATACTTGATTAAAAAATTATAATTAGGAAATATGAAGTACCATATATTTGCATATTGATGAGATTATGAGAAAGGAGGAAATGATAACTTGATGAGAATATGAGAAAGTAGGAAATCAAAATAATAAATTCTGGTGTTCTTTAAAAGTTCTATAGAATTTAGTGTTTATGTCTTGATTACAAAACCTCTTCACAAATCATAAGATGTGCCCTCACTCTCTCTGCTTCCCTTTTAAATTTGATTAATCTGGATGACCTTGTTCTACCAGGGCGTGGTTTACTGTGATTTATTTTTGGAATTGCTAGTGAAAAAGAAAATTTTAACTTTAAAATATCTGTTCCCTTGGTGGATGAAATATAACTTTACAGAGTCCAAATATATGGGAATGATACTCAAAGATGTTATATTTGCAGCTTTCTAAGCTGAGTTGAAAATTTTCTGAATATGAATTGAAATAGTCTAATAAGAAGATGAGGGATCAAAAATTATCCAAATTAACTTATAAATTCATAAACACCTGATATGTTATACAGAATTATTTATACATTTGATACATACATTTGATTCTTCTGCCAGAAAATACACACAAATAAATTGTACCTGGATTCAAAAGTTAAATGCTGCCAAAAGTATACATACACATGATACATTTTTAAAAAATGCTTTCTATTTGGAAGAAAGGAATACATTCTTAAATAAGATATCAAACCTTGGTTCAAAAAAAGGAAAAGATTAATTTTAATAAATGACAATGCAAAATAAAAGCATAGGGGGCAGGCAACAGTGGCTCTGTGGCAAAATTCTTTCCTGCCATACCAGAGACGCAGGTTCTATTTTTGGAGCCTGCCCATGCCAAATATAATAAATAAATAAAAATAAATAAATAAACAAATCATAAAAATAAATAAATAATAAAATAATAAAAATAAACAAACAATAAAATATTTTCTCATGTATAGGATATATGAGAAAATATTTCCAAATACATTATACAACTATATAATAAGGTAAGAAAAGACAAAATATCAATTATTTAAAAAGGCCTGTGAGTACATCATTTACAGAAAATGAAATAAACATCTTAAAAGATGTTCAGCCATGTTAATATTTAAGAAAATACAAGTTAAAATAAAAACAAGATATCATTGGTGACTATATTGACAAAAATTAAAATGATTGAATGTTAGGCAGTATGCAAAAAATGGGAATTCTCAAAAAATTATGGAGGTAGTGTGAATCTCTACATCCTCTATGAAGAACTTCATTGTAACCAATCAAAACGTGTAACCCTGGGTGGGCCATGGTGGCTCAGCAGGCAAGAATGCTTGCCTACCATGCCAGAGGACCTGGGTTTGATTCCCGGTGCCCATGTTAAAAAAAAAGTTAGAATCCTATGGCAATTTCATTTTTAGCCATCTAGCCCTTAGAAAAATACAGAGACAAAAATATATTTGCACAGGAATATTTATTACAGCATTGCTTATTATAATGAAAAATTCTAAATAATTTAATTCTCTATTTTGATAAGTAGTTAAAAATTTGAGTGTATTTATAATATATGGAAAATATATATATACTAATTTTATATGTATGGCACATATTATATATGATCTGATCAATTTACTTTCTAAACCTATATGTAAATAGTTGTATATTCACTTTATAGATATATAGAAGAACTTTTTTCATATTTATATTTGTATAAACAGCATCTATGTGTAGCGTATACGACAAGAAGAGAAAAATACTAATCACTGGCAACAAAATTTGTTTTAGAGAAAATATAATTTTAGGAAAAATAGTTCGATAAGCGCTTGAAATAATGGTAAAAAATCCAGAGGACTGTTGTTGGCTTGTACCAAGGTTTCAGAGAGTGGGGCAATATAGCCACACGTGACCTAGTAGAGTCATCTTCCAGTAAAGGTGGGAGGATGAAAAAGAAGATGTGAAACAGGAGAACGTGGCCAAACATAACTGTGCTAGTGAAATGGCCAAGAGAAGAGGCTATCTCTAAAATGAGAATTTGAGACATTTGCAACAATTGTCCAAAGAGATTCTTCCTGGTAACACACGACTCATCAAGAAAAATTTGATATAGCATAAATTCATAAAAATTTGAATTTTTGTGCAAAACAGTTAAGGGATTGATATAACCTCTGGGGAAAATGTGCATAACAGTCTGTGTGTAGAAGGCCTTAGATATGAAGGTGATGACAAGACGAACAAAAAGATGCTCTTAGGAACCAAGATAAATCTGATGTGGAGACAGAGCATGGGGTAGAGACTTTAAATTATTTTGTCCAGCTCTCAATGACCCAGAAGTTCCCATCCCACATCTGAGTTGTATGTGCTTCTGGGTTGCCAGCATTATTTTTTACAACAAAAATGCACTATTTATGATAAAAAAAAAAAAAAGGAGGGAAGGGAATGAGGGAAGGAGGGAGGCAGGGTAACAGGAGGAGAGAAAGAAGAGTAAAGAAAAGAAGACATGAACAGGTGGCACCCTGTAATGAACTAGAACTAGGAGTAAAAGCAGTTGTATAATGTCCAATAACCATTCACCC
Source organism: Tamandua tetradactyla (assembly GCF_023851605.1). Classification (NCBI taxonomy): domain Eukaryota; kingdom Metazoa; phylum Chordata; class Mammalia; order Pilosa; family Myrmecophagidae; genus Tamandua; species Tamandua tetradactyla. Next base: position 126,708,938 of record NC_135327.1, on the reverse strand, counting down.
TTCCCTCAACTATTCTTCCTTCAGTATTCCCATTTTGATAAATGATATTGCTGCTTGTCCAATCGCATCACCCTTAAACTTTACTATTATTTTTCATTCCCAACTCTACTATAATTAGTTGTAGCACCCCAGTGACTCAAACTTGATTGAAAATAAATTTCCTTTTCTCTCTGAAAATGGCATTCTCTTCACTTTGGAGCTTCAGGAGGAAAGCACCTGTTATGCAGAGGAAGAAAAGAGATATCACCTAGTCAGCCAGATCAGGCCTAGTCAACCTTGATGAATAAATAGCAAAGGCACAGGCAGTTCAATCTCATATCATATCTCTTACACGTGGGCCCTCCTCTCCAATGCAAATGCCACTGTTTAATCACTTCTTACCTGATCTAAGGCAGATGCCTACTATTCTGGCATCCTGTCTCTATCCATTCCAGTCCATTCTGTTCTAAGCTGCTAGATGAATATTTGTTTCAGTCATGGTTCTATGATGTAAGAAACTGATTTGGGCTAACTTACACAGAAAAATAATTACGTGAAGAATATCAGGGAGACCTCAGGATCAATTGGAAGCCTAAACTAAACTAAAAGATTTGGGAAGAATCAAAGAAGGCCAGTGAATGGGAAATATGATCAAAATCATTACAGGATGCATCAGGGTTTGACAAAGCTGCTGGTGCCAATGTCACTAGACACTCAACTTCACTCCAACTGGATGCTTTGCTAACATGATAGGTCATTATAAGTCACTGCATCATTGCATTCATCTCTTAAGTCAAAAAATTGTGTAGATGCTTCTAACTGGCTGAATTGAAGCCTTGAATCTGCTGTTTGAAATGGGGAAAAGAACTGTCTTCATAGTGGGAGACAGAAGATAGTTTCCCATTAATAGGGGATTCCCCCCAAATAAGAGCAATGTTTGGACCATCACTAGCCAAAAAATAGTAAATGTTAACTGCAAACTTCTTTAAATGAAACACTTACCTCTGTAATGTCCCTGATCAAACCATTGACTATGTACTTATTTTTGTCTACACTATAAAATCCACATTCCTTAATACAACACCAAGGCAATAAGCATTCCATCCCCAAAACTTCCTTTCCATCCTTTTCTGATTTTCTTTCTTTCAATCAGGTCTTCACTCACCATTCCCAGTCCCACTGCTTCTCTCAAATAGTTCTTTTGCCTGGTAATGCTCCTTTTTATATTTCTGGTTGTTTCTAAGTTACACCAGCTTTAAGACCTTCCTCAAATGCCACCTCTTCCTTAAAAATCTTCCTTATTTTCCAGGTAAACTCTCCATTTTTGGCATCCCAATTTATAAGGCTTATATTCTTCCCAACTTATATTTTAATTATTTGTGAGCAAATTTAAGAGCAAAAAATTATTTAAGAGCAAAGTATGATTTATCTTTCACATTTTTCCAAATGCCTTTAACATAGGTGTCAAACAAATGCTGATTAGATTGTGTAAATGTAGCATTCAAAAGCAGATCTAAAACATAATGATTCATAAGCAGAAATGAGATACAGATCGTGACGGAACAAAAAGGCCAGGATGATATAATAATTGAGTGGTCTTACATTAAGAAAGCCCATATAAATATAAATATCTGGGTTTAAGAAATCATCCTCCTTTATACACTTGCCTAACAAAAGTATGCATTTTCAAAAAGATTCAGTATGTAATTTAAAAGGTAAACTTTTGAGAAGTATTAAAATATCCTCTGATTTGCAAATATTTATTGTTTTAAACATCTATTTATAATGAAAGGTGCACATATACATAAATACAAAGGTTGTAGTGCTTTCATCAACCTCTGACTCTTCCAAAAATATTCTCTCTGGCTCTGTGATCTGCAACTATGGAGGGAAGAAGAAAAGAGCTGGTTTAGCAGAAAGCTACACGTGGTGAATGAAGAATTTTGGAAAAGTCTATTAAAGGAGATCAAGCGAATGGATATTATTCAGAATGAGGATTAAAGGTTGATTTGAGACAATTTAATAACAACCTACAAATATATGAAGGGCTCTCATACAGAGCATAATCACCAGTTTCTCTCCAACTCCAATTTGGACTGAAACAAGAAAATAATTATGTTAGCTAAAAGGAAGAATTATTGATAGTAGGGATTATTTAATTCTAAAATGGATAGCTAAGGAGAGCTCATTCCATGCGAGAGGTCTTTAAAATGTGACTCAAACACAACCTGCCCAGAGGGAATGGAATGTACAAGATAATCTTTCAGGATCAGTTCCGAAGTTTGGAGTCAAAAGTTTCAGATTAATTTATCCTTCAGAAAATTTAGCTATATTTTAGATTCCCTGCTTTGCCTAAGGAAAAAACTGCATTGAAAGAACAATTTTAGGATTTGGATATATTCCAATTTTCTCCCACATCCACTTAGAGTTCTGCCATTTTGATGATTACTTTCTGGCATTTATTTGAATGTTAAACATAGAGAAAAAATGAACAAGAACATATGCAATATAAATTATGAAATATATTTAGCTTCATTAATCCAGCATATCCAAGAGGGTTCTAGCAAAGCATAACTTCTCTACCTCCAGAGTGCCTCCTCCTCCCATGCCCCAAAGCTGTTTTAAATATGGATGGTTTATGTCTGCTTCTGTTACTTAGCACAAGCTCATTGTAACATTAATGTGGATCCAGGAAATTAATGAAGAGAGTGATGAAAATATCAAGGAGATAAACACTACACAACTAACCCTAAGGTTAACTGTGTTATAGCTCACATAAAAATTCCAACTTGTTTTCAACCATTTTCAAATTAAAAGGAAAAACTAACCAAATGTGTTGAAAATCTAAGAATTTAAAGAAAACTGGAATTAATTAAAAAAGAAACTCTATATACCAACAATACATTCAATTGCAGGAAGTTAAGAAGTTATTAAAACAATTTAGTAAGTGTGGTTTTTACTGATTTCTTTGTTCTGAAATTACTTAAGTTCTTCATTAAGCTCATTCATGATAATAGTTATAATGGGCCATTTGCCAATGAGTCAAATTTGTGTATTTATTCTTTTAGTCAACAAATATTTATTGAGAATTCTTCTGGCCTGGGAGTGTTCAAGGCACTAAGGATATCAAACGGAGAAGACAGACAAAATCTTTGCCATCATGGAGTTTATATTCATCTTCTTTATAGTACTTATTACCACGTGACACTGTATTTTACATCTACTAGCATATTTATTAGGTTACCCCACAATAATATTATTTTCAACAAGGCAGGAATGTTTGTTTCTTCATTGCTGTATACCCAGCACATAGGACAGGTCCTGGTATGTATAGGTTACAAATATATGTGACAAATGAATTAACGCATAGTCTAGTACAGTTTTTCCATCTTGCAGATGATAAACCAAAGACCCATATTTTAGTTGGGAGGCTGCCAGAATGTGATATACCAGAAACAAAATGGCTTTTAAAAGCGGGAATTTATTAAGTTGCTAGTTTACAGTTTTAAGGCCATGTAAGGCATCAAGAGAAAGATAACTTGGTTACAGAAGGCTGATGATGTTCAGGGTTTCTCTCTCAACTGGAGAGGCACAGAGCGAACATGGTGACATCTGCTAGCTTTCTCTCCAGGCTTCTTGTTTCAGGAAGCTCCCACAGGGACATATTCTTTCTTCATCCCCAAAAGTCTATGGCTCTGTGGGCTCTCATGGCTCTAAAGCTTTTTCCAAAAAACAGTTCCCCCTTAAAGGGCTTCAGTAAGCAACCCCACCTTGAATGGGTGGAAACACATCTCCATGGAAACCATCTAATCAAAAGTTACCACCCACAATTGAGTGGGTCACATCTCCACCGATAATCAAAAAGCTCCCACCTAACAATATTGAATGAGGATTAAAGGACATGACTTTTCTGGGACATGGCAATTCTGAGAACTGTGTCAATATATGAAAATAACACTCCCAACATCGAGCAATTATACTCAGAAATTAGTCCAAGAGTATGATTCATTCTACATCATCTTCCTTCAAAAAAAAAATAGTTTGACTACTTCCTTTGATCTTAAATGAAAAAAGAACCTTGGTATTTCAGACAAAAGCATAAATAGAGCACCAATGACAACTGCAAAAGAATAAGTATTATGAAATCTACAATCCTAAAATAAATAGCTCTATCAGCCTACACTGCCTAACTCTGACATACATGATTTGGTACTTAAACTACACTGTATTAGCTTGACAGATTATCTCAGTGTTCTTCCAGTAGTAACCCTGTTTGCTATTGGATTCATTTTATATAGTTGAAGTGGAGCCAGGCCCCAAATTTTTATATTCTCCTTCTTACCTTGGGTGCGAGAAGGGAACATGCCCAGACCTAGCCACTCAGAGTACTTCTTTCTATAGAAATTAGTTCAGAGACAGTTCATGACCTGAAGAGGGCAACTCAGAAGGCATCAATAATAGGGAAGATCGCTTTTCCTCTGAGGTCACTAAGTATAAGCACTTATGAGCTTGAAACTGCTGGTAACAATCTTTTCAACCATTTGGAGAAAACCTATAAATGAAGTCAACTTAGTAGGAAGAAAAAGTGAAAGGTGGAGAAAAGAAAAAGAATCCTACCAGTCTAACTGGAGTGTCTGGATTCACTTGTGCCTGAAGTTTGGATTTTCGATTACTTGGGCCAATAAGCATATTTTTTTATTTAAGAAGTTTTTTGGGTTTTTTTCTGTTTGTTTGTTTGTTTGTTTTAACATGGGCAGGCACTGGGAAACGAGCCCAGGTCTCCAGCATGGCAGGCAAGAACTCTGCCTGATGACCCACCATGGTTCACCCTATTTAAGAAGACTTAACATGAAAAGTTCTAATAAATATAGTTGTACAAGTATGAGCTTTATGAATGCAGGGCCTTTTCTATATTTTGCTCACTGGAATAGCAATTCCCGAACCTTAGCATCTAGGAATCATTAAATAAATATTTGAAATAATACAACCATGGTTAAAACCCATAAATAAAGTTAAGCCAAGATCTCTGCCACTGATGTAAATTATAAGGCCCAAAAGAGCTACTATACACTGAAATATCTGTTATGTCGTTAATTTTAATAACTCAGAAGATAGTCATTATTATCCTCATTTTACAAATGAAGAAATTTGGGCTCAGAGAATTTAAGTTGTGCAAGTTCATAGAGGAAACTACAGAGCTGGGGTTGAACCCAGTTGATTTTTCTGAAGTTAACGTTTGCATGAATCTCTATAGTTATAATACTATACTATTCCATTTTAAGAATATTCCTTGCCATTGTTATTGGTCATTAAATATAACAGGGCAACTTTAACCCACTTTATTTTTTAATAAAAATTTCAAAGAGGGCGGGCCGCGGTGGCTCAGCGGGCAAAGTGCTTGCCTGCTATGCCGGAGGACCTCGGTTCGATTCCCGGCCCCAGCCCATGTAACAAAAAACGGAGAAACTGAATACAATAAAAACAAGAAAATGTTTAAAAATGTTTCCCTTTCTTCCTTCCTTCCTTCCTTCTATCCTTCCTTCCTTCTCTCTGTCTTTCCTTTAAAAAAAAAAAAAAAAAAAAAAAAAAAAATTTCAAAGAGTTAGAGGTCAAACAACATTTACCAAATAAAACAGCAAGACTGTAAGGCTGTAAACATATTACAAGTTTCACTACTTGATATTTATCCCTCTAGGTCATTAAGTTGCATAACATCATATAAGCACTAAAGCAAAAAAATAGAAATTATGTGCTAAGAATGTTCCTGGCCACTAACAGAAGATTAGATTAAGGCTATCATTCTAAAAATTGTAAAATGTTAGTTAATATTTAGCAAATAGTTCTTTCCAGAAGACTACACTCAGATATATAGATGTAAAGGAGACTTGATGGATTTGAATATGATTGTATACAATTTGGCATCACTTACATCATATAAATATTCACTTATTTCACTGTTGAAGTTGAGGGCATGGCTTTGATTCCAGAAGAAACTGCCTCTTTGTTCTAAATCTTCCCAGTTCTCCTTCCAAATATCATATAGATCAACAAGAATAATGAGAGGAAATAATACCACAATTCTGATAATCTGTGAGCCAGAGAAAATTCAAAATTTACTACACGTTTGTAAATATGGCCAAAGTATTCCCAAAATAGCAGAACTGGCTAGGGGACTGAAAGGATAAATAGCAGAAAATTAGAGGTGGGGGAGAAAATACTGAGTTAGCACATATGAGACAGAATGAATGAGTTTAATGGCATAGAAGATGGTTGGAAAAACAAAAAGTAACCTGCAAATATTCACTTCCAGGCAGACTGAATGGGAAATGCTGTGACTAGGTCGTAGAACAACCAGCAAAACTAGAAAACTGAGAATACTAAGTGTATTAATAAATTTCAAATTCTGGATATTGTCTGAGACAGAACAAACCAGAATAACAGTAGAAGTGGCAAAAGGAACACAAGGAAAAATAAGGAATCTTAGGCCTGGAAGATATTAGAAATTTCTCACAAACAACCCCTTCTGGAAGGACAGGACTTTACACTAAGAGGAGCATTCTAGAGCCCTGAATAACCAGGGCAGGATCATTGGAGTAGAGAAAGCAGCGAAGAGATAGAAAATCTTGAAGAATTCTGCCAAAAACTTGCAAAGCCCCTCACCTTGTAAGCCAAGGGCTGTGAGGCAATGTGGGGAGCACAAAGCTAGAGGTATGAACCCTCCTAAACCAGATAAGGCTATGAGAGTCAGAAAAGTGGCTACCCAGAAGAAGATGCTATATTATCAGTTCTCGACTCTAGCTTCAGAGGAGGGAGGCCTTGAGTTATGAAACCTGCAAAGTTATTTTCTAGTCCATCTTCATTTTGCAATAAACTCCCATCACAGTTCAGGAAAATCTATCTGATTCAAAAATGCATAACAGAAAATAAAATCAGTCTGTCTCCATACAAGCAAAGGATAAAAACTTTTCAACAAAAGATGGACACTCATGAGAAAATTTTTGTATTGAAACAGATGAAAATTTTGACCTAACGTTCCCAAATAAACCTGTTTTAAAGACACTTCATGAGGCAATAGGAGTTATGAAAGAGCACAAAATAGAATTACAGGAACTCATAGAAGAAATGGCCAGAAAACAGAAAGATGTGCAGAACTCAAGAAAAAAATAGGAAAAAAAGTCAAAATAATTTCAGAAATAAAGACAAAATTATAAGGGCCACAAAAGGTAGTAGACACTTCAGAAAGATCAGTAATCAACAGAGTATATAAATAAGAAAAGTAAATAAAATTAAACAGACACTTAAAGAGAGAATTGGGGAAAAATTGTTAGATAAAGAAGACAGGCAAAGGAGATCAACATGTATCTCAGTCCCTGAAGAAAAGAACTGGAACAAAGAAATATTTGGAGCTTTAAGGTAATTATCTCTAAAGAAAAAAAAAAGCATTCCAAGACATAAAATCAAGAACACGTATTTTGAAATGGTACACTATGTACCAATCCTTGGTGTTCTGAGATATTTCCCGGTAGAATTTTTAGGTATCAAACATGAATAAATATGATCTGAGTTTTTAGGCAAATAGATTACAACACTTATAATGGAGGGAAAATTGGAATGACATAAAACTTCACAACATCAATGCCAGAAAACAGTGATGCCAAACCTAAAATTTACTTAGGAAAAGAAAACATGAACGAAGCATTTTATTTCTGTGTAAGCTGTCCTTTAAGTATGAAGACAGGAACCTTCCAAGCATGAAAGTACCCAGGGAATATTTCTCCAATTGCCCTTTCTGGAGAATCTATTATGGGATGAGCTCCAGAGAATCAAGTAATTATTGGAGAAACCTTGATGATAGGACTGACGGTACACAATAATTATATAACAATACACTGGAGATTGAAAGATGGGGATTAATATGAGAATAGTATGCAAATGTTAAATGTGATCTGGCAATATAAAAGTCATGATATACAGATCGGCTGAAAAGAGAAAGAGGGGGAAAATAAAATGCATTCCCTGATTGTCTCTTAATAGCATATTTCAAAATAAAATTTAAACACTAAGTAAGCTAATACCATTGACTAAATTTAGATGGTGAAAGACAGAAAAGAGAATAGGGAAGAAAAGTCACTGTTGAGTTACACTGTGTAGACACATTATAAATAAGAGGTACTACAGGTATTATTAAGAGTATTAATGTAAAGTTAACCACTAAAACAAAACACAAACCTCTCTAACCATCAAAGAACTCCAAAATCAAGCAGGAAAAGAAAAATAGCACGTGAGAACTCTTCCCATACTTACATGTGATATATATCATATATTTACAAGTTTATTAACATATAAAAATGTTATTATAGATTTAGGATAAATTTAGTAGTCATATCAATAAATGTAAATGTGGTTAACTCATCCATTAAATAAAATAATTCCATATTGTCACACAAAGTAAAACCCAATTCTATGATTTATAAAGGAGAAACACCTAAAACACAGTGATTCAGAAAGGTTAAATTCAAGGATTATTATAAGGTTGCAAAAAGAACATTGCTCCCACCCTCACAATGAAGATGAACCAGATAAACTACAAAATTATAATAGTTAAAATTCATCAGAGAGAGGTAAAAATGCAAAGAAATCTAAAAATAATAAATACCAGAAAGAAATGAACATCTCTTAGGAGAGAAAAGACTCCCAATTTGACTCTCTCTGGAGGAGCTGTGAAAGGAGGAGAAATCTATTCTAGTAAAAATAAGGAAAATCAGCCAAACTTTTATCAAGCTTTTAACAGCTAGTATTAGTGTGATGAAATAGAATCAAAAGGCATGCCAAACACAGAATAAGGCTGCCCCACGAGCCTCTTCTTTTCCACAGGCCTTCACTGAGTACACAGGGATAAATAAGGAAGGTCATGAGGAGGGCAGAGCTGAGAGAGATTTCTTCTGAGATGCACAGGGCCTTCTCTGAGTGCCAGGCAGCAGGCTGCAGAAGGCTGTGAGCAGGGTAGGATGGCTGAGTGAAATTCGTCCAGGGCATTCCAAAGTATGGGAGAGGGACAGCAGAGAGAAATGTCCTGAGGTTCAGAAAGTAGAGGGCAAATATTAAGAGAAAATACAACTCCCTAATGACCCAAGTAGCTGGCAGCTAGCAATAAGACAAAGAGAGAAATCTTTCCATAGTTCATAAAGTTGACTAAATAGCATAAAAAGTTGCATCTGCTGGAGGGAAAGTCCTGAATCAACCCTCAAATTATTTGAAATCAGTGAGAAACTGAATCAAAGGAAAACTCAAAAAACCAGATTCGGTCCATATACAGAAGAGATCAATTTGGCCATACACACATGCAGCATGACAGAAGAAGAGAAGTGTTCTTTCTGGGGGCAAATGCTATTTACTTCAGCTTCTAATTTTATTTTATATGCTGTGACTAGCATACAATAGAATATTACAAGGCATACAGAAATGAAAGAAAATGAGAAGAAATAATCGAAAGGAGCAGAACCAGTGGCAATCCAGATGTTGGAATGATCAGACAAAAACAATAAAACCCACAATAAATATTTTGAAAACATGCTTAAATAAATGGGGAATTCCAGCAGATAAACCACAAAATACTAAATTAAAATGTTAGAACCAAAAACCACAAAATAATATACAAATAATCTATTCAAAGAGCTTACTTAACACAGGTCACACCAGAGGAAAAATAATAAAGTTGAAGACAGGTGAATAGAAAGCATCCAAACCAAAATATAAACAGAAAAAAAAAATGAAAACATGATATAGAGTGTCTGAGAGCTGTGGGACAATATTAAACACCCTAATGTAATTTGAATCCCAGAAGAGATCAAACAATTTAGAGGATAACAGCCTTTGAAGAAAACTAAAAAGCCACAGTTTTAAAAATCTGAGTAAATTCCAAGTAGGATAAATACAAAAAAAAAAAGTGTAATTGGCAATTATTAGTAAAAAAAAATTATAAAAACCAAAGAAATGGGAAAATTTTAAAAGCAGACAGAAGTGAGAGACATATTACTTACAAGGGAGAAACAATAAGAATCACAGCTAATTTGTTACTATCTATAGGAGATACTATTCATGACAAAAAGCAAGGTACAAAAGAGTTTGTATAAGATGTTACTGCTTCTGTAAGAAAGGACAAAAGGAGATAAGGGGAGATGATAAATAGATTAGATTGATGATGATAGGGAGATAGCTAGCTGATGGATGAAGAGAGAGAGAGAAAGAAAGAGAGAAAGGAAGGAAGGAAGGGTGGATGGGAGGGAGGAAGGAAGGAAGGAAGATGGAATGTTCTTAGATTGGTACTAATTTGCTCTGCATCAGAAAGAGAGACTTAGAACATGGAGGACAAGTGAAATGTGATGATGATTAAAGATCACCTAAAAGCTTCGTGAGTTCACATTTAGAAAAAAGCTGAGATAAGAATGTCTTTAAAAGGGAAAAAGGAAATGAATCAGCTTCAAGAAACTGGATTTAATGACAGAAATTGTAGTTTATTTCCTTAGTGATATATGTTGGCTTCTCTGTGAGTTCCTCTAAATATGCTCAACTATTTAAAGGTATGCTGCCCAAATTGGAATTTTGATATTTTAAATTCCAAAATGTAATTAACAGCTACTTGTTCTTATTAAATACAATTTTGTTTTAATTATTATAAAAATAGTAAATGTTCATAAGAGAAATACAGCTAATCAAAAAATAAAAGTAATAAAATAGCATCCATGATCATAAAAGCCATATATCTGTTTAGAGTTTTAAGTAGGTAGATAGGTGAATGGAAAGAGATAAATTATAGATATAGAGATAAGTGATAGGTAAATATATGGTGGTGATATGTAGATAGATGGATAGATAGATAGATGATAGATTCATAGGGGAAAATTCTCTTTCTGCTTTTAAATTGTATCATGCTACCCTCTGATTTAAAAGGAAAAAATATGAAGGATTTTCTTTGTGAGGACCTCTTGTAATTTTTCAGAGACTAAGACATCCCCACTGAAATCAACAGCAAAGGTCTCCTTCTAAATGTGTGTGAATCGCTTTCATTTACGACTTTAGGAAAGAAAACCTGCCAGGGCATTACTAAGAGTAAAATGCATTCTTCTGTTCACTAAACCTAAACGCCTGCATGAGTGTAGACCAAGACAAACACAAAATATCACAATAATGCTTTGGGGGATATACGCTTCATTAAAGATAATCCAGTACAATATGACAAAGCATAAGGTAGCTATTCTTTCTGCAGCAACACAGATGAAGACTTTATTTTAAACCCATAGCAGATTGAATTTTCACATGATGTTTTCTTTAAACTGCCTTACTTAATCTAGAAATACATTAAAACACTCATCCACCAGCTGCGCTGGTCTCAGCTGTAGCAAATTGATGATTAGCTTCCTCCTGACAATATTTTCTTCCCACAAAATTGTAAAACTGACTGAAAGAACATTAAAATTCAGGAGTGGAAAGTACAACTTCAACATTACATTTTTTTAAAGCTATTTTGTCCTTAAATCGTTTTGGAAAACTAACATATTAGATAAAACTATTAATATTAGAAACATTAATTAGGTATTAACTTTTTATGGTTTATATTTCCAGGTAAAATCTTGAAATATTGTCATCCCAAAGACCGGTAAACAGCACAATAGGGGGTTGCGATTGCCTCAGTTAAATTCAATCACAAAATTGGGGACTTTTTTACTGGCCTCAGAACTTCAACCAAGTTTGTTAGCAATTCAGAGAAACCTGGTTATTAAAGATGCAGACAGATGTTTACCTTCTCTGTTGATTTAAAAGAACAGTTTTTTCTTTTAGTCAAAGTTATGTTTGACTAACATGTACATGAAAAAATAAAATAAAATAAAATATAGCAGCCATACATTCCAATCAAGGATTGGAAAACTATGGTTTATGGACCAACTGTTCTGTTTTTTAAATAAGTATTAACAGTAACACAAGCCAATCAACTCCTTCACACATTGTCTATGACATTTTTCCCACTGCAAGTTTAGAGTTATTAGTTGCAATGGAAACTTTCTAGCTTCAAGCTTAAAATAGTCACTACCTGGCCCTTTAAGAAAAAGTTTGCCAACCCCCAAATTAAAAGTTTCAGACCAACCATAACACCCATTTCATCACATTTTTTCAGTGTTCTTTCAGAAACAGAAAAATTAAAAGAAAGAATGAAAAGATATGTCTCTGGATTAAATCAAGTGCATTAAAATTATAAAACAGAATTTCACTTTCCCTTTACCTGATCCCCATCTGGCATGAGTTTTCTTCTTAGCCCTGAAGTGTGATACACTTCATGTTCCTGATTACAATGTTGATTAAAATATGCACTCTTTTCACTGATAGTATCTCACACCTAATTTTATTTTTATTCACATTGTTTTGCATTTGCTAAAGGTTGAGCTAATCAGTATCAAATAAAGAGAAAATTGATTAGTTTTAGTCTTTTCAAAGGCTAGGAGGCGGACAGAATTACTCTGCATCTAACACAGTTAGACTGAAAATATCCTAAGATCATTTATGGTCAAAAGTTATTACCCCATAGACTTCTACAAGCCTATACGGCAATCGTGAGTGGTCTTAGTAACTGAATATGTAATAAGAGTCTATTTAATTAAGAGGTCCTATGAGTGCTGACCACCAACTGCATATGTGCGACAATATCTTTAAATCACCTTCAAACTAGCTGTAAAAACTTTTTAATTGAATATCAATTGCTGTTATGAGACAATAAATAGCTGCAGAACATAGACAAACGTTCAAGTTGGATATTGCAAATATTTTCAAACTCCCATTTGCTACAGAATTAGAAAAGTACCAAAGCCCAGAGAAAAAAGTTCAAATTCACAAGAATTCTCAAGTGTCATTTTTGTCGCAAGTCAACTTCTGTGGGTTCCAAATCTTGCTATACATCAGAATCACCTGGGAAGCATATATATAAAATAAATCTAATATTGTAGGGCCTTCCCCCTAAGATTCTGATTCAGCAGGTCTATTGTGGTATTCAGGATTATATAGTTTTAATAAGCAGCTTATATAATTTTGATGCAGTGAATACATGGAGAGATGTTTGGGAATATATTGCAATTGATAGCAATAGAATGTAATAGAAGAATGATAGTCTACAACCTTTCTCAAGTTTTCCTTTTCTCTCTTTCTCATTCTCTCTCACTCTTTTTATTTGCAATCAGCACAAGAAAGAAGAAAATTAATGTCTCTGATAGTTCAGAACCTTTTATTCTTGACCAGTTTTATCACTGTTAAGCCCCGTGATACTGGACAATTATTTTGGGTCATGTATGCTTTGGTTTTCCCACCTGCTGAGTAACAAGAATACCTGCTATCCACTTCACAGAATTATGGGAGTATATGTCAACATATCTCAAAGAAAATAAGTAACATCAGGATAAATATGGGGAGCTTGAACACACATTTAACTTCACCCTATTGTAAATGACAGTAATGGTCATAAGATCTTTTTATAAGAGTTGCACCAAAAATACAAAGGGTTAGGGGAGGATATTATATCAACAAAATTTAAGAATCTGGAAAGCAGAAGGATAGGTGGTAAGTGATTTTACAACAAAAGGAGAAGCCAAATCCTAAATGAGTGCTACGGAAAGCTGATATGTAAGCCAGTTTGCACTGTAGAACCCTCAAAAGATTTAAGCATGAATGGAATAGAGGTAAAACTGGGCTACAAAACAAACAAAAACAACAACAAAAAAAACAGGAGGAATGGTTGAATTTTCAAAAAAATACTTAATTAGGTGTCAAGATGCCCTTAGCTGGATGAACACCAGTTACCTCCTCTAGCAGAAGAATAGACATTTAGAATCTGGAAGGAACCAAACATAGGATCTCAGAATTAGAAGACACCAGGCATGGTTGAGTGTGAGGTTGCCACATAAAATCAGAGGGATTCATGAATTGTTTCCTACTAAATATTGAGAGTTCCAAGTCTAATCTCCATTCATCTTTGCAAACACTGGAAGCCAAGCTTCTTTACACCAAGCAGGCAAATGGTAGATTTTTTCTAATGAATCTTAACAGAGCAAGAACTTCTTAAGAAGTTCTTGAATTAACTAGAAGTTACATCATTCTTTCTTATACACACCATCTCCCAATCTTGCCCAAGTATGAGAATTTCCAATCACCAAGTTAGCCTGCAGAAAAAAATTGTGGAAAACTTCTAATATGAAAAACAGAGAACCAAAGAGTAAATGCTACTAGGAAAAATCAGTCTCTTGCTGGAAATGGAGAGCTTTAAATAATGTCTATGATTACATCCATAATAGAATTTCTGATTAACTCATATCATAATTTCAGGGATGTAAAACTTTAATATCTGAGATGTGAAAATATTCTGCTCAAAAACATAAAATAACACCATTCACTATAATGTATCCCCTGTATACATAATTATACATAAGTATTGATGGACTTAATTACCTACACAAGCCCAAGAATAAAGTTGATTTATCAGTGAAAGAAAGCCACAAAAGTAAATGGGATTCTGGCCTTCCCAAATGCATATTGGGGTTCAGTTCTCCAGACCTTGGTGCTGCCTCAACAGTGAGGATGTGAGCTTCATCCCAGTATGACCCCAGGGGAGGTGCCCATGGTTCTGGGACATCTTAGGCTGCATCCACAGATGACTGAGCCATTGAAATTCCTATTCCAATATTTTTTCTGATAATACCATCTGCATATTGGTGAAGCTTTGCTCACCTAATGTTTGTTTGGTCATGAGTTGCCAGCTGGCTATTGACAATGCAGCAAGTGGTATCAGTGATCTTGAAAGTTGTAGCTATTGCCTACACTCAGGAAAAGTAGGCCCTGCTGGACATAACCCAGAGATGTGATGCTGGAGAATAGCAGTCATCTGGTCCCAGTGGACTATCAAGTCTGCAAATCATGCATATGTTTCCTATTAGAATAAGGAGAGGAACTGTGGAGAGAAGGAATAGGATTTTCCAAAACCAGAGTTAAGGCAGGCAACGTGGTCTTAAAATACAAAAAACAGTGATATCCATGAAATGTATCTAAAAGAAAGCACATCTACCATATTTCATTTATTCATCTATGTCATCACATGGAAGAGGATAAAAATCCAGCAAACATCAATGAAGATGACCAAACTATGGACATACTGGACAAAGACATTTAAAAAATGATCTTCAATATGCTCAAGGATATGAAGGAAAATACAGAGAAAGAATTAAAGGATATCAGGAAAACAATGAATGAACAATATGAGAATCTCAACAGAGATAAATTTTAAAAAGGAACCAAGCAGAACTAACAGAGTTGAAGACCACAATAACTGAGATGGAAATAATCACAGGAGGATTTTAAGAGCAGATTGGAGCTGTCAGAAGAAAGAATCAGCAAACCTGAAGACAAGACAATTAAAATGAGTCAAGCCGAAAAAGAAAGAAAGAATTATAAAAATTTTAGCACAAATAGCCAAATCTGGGACAAGATCAAGCATAGCCATATATGGATTATGGCAGTCCAAGAAAGATAGAAAGGAACATCAGGAATATTGAAAGAAATCATGACAGCAAACTTCTCAAAACCAGCAAAAGAAATATGAATGAATACGCACATCCAAAAAGCCCAAGTTTATTCCCCTTCACATATTAATCTGTCGAATGGAAAAGACAAGGAGACAGTTCTTATGTAATCTTATCGACAAATAATTTAATAACATTTTAGTATATTATTGAGAAGCATAATGACATTTTATAAATCCAATTTTATGGTAAGATAAGGCTAAATAAGGCTGTGGCAACACTTTCATGAAGATTTGCTAAAAATATATATTATCTCTTGTCTATGAGGAGATGAATATTAAAGAATATTAGTAGAAACATCACTTAATTATTTATATACAATATTCTACAAATATCTCTTCATAAATTCAAAGAGAAATAAAATATCTTCTATAAAAAAATGAATGAAATGTTTTCTGTCATACACAAAGCTAAGTTCAAAACATGTTTGAGCATTATATATACATATATATATATATATATATATATATATGTATATATACACATACATTTATTAATATCTTTATCTTAGTTTGCCAAGTCTGTTCTGACAACATACAATGCTTAAACAATAAGAATTTATATTCTCACAATTTGGGGGGCTAGAAGTACAACATCAAGAAATTTATAAGACTATGCTTCCTCCAAAGTCTTTGGCATTCTAGTGTTGACAATCATCCTTATATGGTGTTCCAGTTTGCAAGCTGCCAGAATGTGATATACCAGAAATGGAACAGCTTTT
This sequence comes from Tamandua tetradactyla, assembly GCF_023851605.1. Taxonomy (NCBI): domain Eukaryota; kingdom Metazoa; phylum Chordata; class Mammalia; order Pilosa; family Myrmecophagidae; genus Tamandua; species Tamandua tetradactyla. The sequence goes on along the minus strand of NC_135327.1, from coordinate 126,692,624 downwards.
AAAAATAAGAATTTACTAAGCCGTAAATTTGCCATATTAAGGCTGTGAAAATGCCCAAATTAAGGCAAGGCTATGAAAATGTCAAAATCTAAGGTGTCTAGGGAAGATACCTTGGCCCAAGAAGGCCAATGACATTTAGGCTTTCTCTCTCAGCTGGAAGGACACATGGCTGTCTGCTAGCTTTCTCTCCTGGCTTCTTGTTTCATGAAGCTCCCTTGAGGGTGTTTTCCTTCTTCATCTCCAGAGGTCTCTGGCTGCATGGACTCTCATGACTGTAAAACTTTTTCCAAAATGCTTCCCTCTTAAATGGCTCCAGTAAGCAACTTCACCTTGAATGATAAATATCTACAGAAGTCTGATTTACATTTGTGTTCACATCCACAAGACTTGGGCTTGGGATTTGACCACATCTTACTAGAGGACATGATTCAATTCCCATAAGTACTCAAATAAGTCTCTGTGCTCTGATATTTGCCCACCTTCACAGTCTTTTCTCAAAAGGCAACTGAGGGAATCCTGTTAAATTGCAACTATGAAGAAAAGAAAATTACAAACCAACATCCCTTATGGATATAGAAGCAAACCAAATCCAATAGAAAATTAAGAGAATAAAACATGATGATCAAGTGGGATTTATCCCAACATGGTTGGTTCAACATAAGAAAATCAAATTAATATAATATACCACATTAAAAAAATAAAGGGAAAGAAAAATACATGATTATGTCAATTGATGCAGAAAAGCCTCTTAACAAAATCCAGCATCCCCTCTTAATAAAAACACTCAGAAAACCAGAAATATCATGCTCAACATGATAAAGAGCATATATGAAAAAAGTGGTAAAATATTCAAAAAGAACAATGCCACTGTCACCAATGTTATTTGAAAGTGTCCTAGAAGTGCTAACCACCGCAATTAGACAGGAAATATAAATGAAACTCCTCTAAATTGGAAAGGAAGAAGTAAAATATTCCCTATTTGCAGATGGCATGATCCTATATGTAGAAAATCCTGAAAAATCTGCAACAAAGCTACTAGAGCTAAAAAATTAATTCAGCAACATGCAAGTTATAAAAGCAACATGAAAAAATCAATAGTGTTTTTTATACCCTAGTAATGAACAATCTGAAGAGGAAATCAAGAAAAAAATTCCTTTTACAATAGCATTTGATAGAATCAAATGTCTAGGAATAAATCTAACGAAGGATATAAAGAGCTTATACATAGAAAACTACAAAATATTACCAAAAAAATCAAGGAAAGCCTAAATAAATGAAAGGATATTTCATATTTATTCATTGAATGACTAAATATAATTAAGGTGTCAATTTTACCGAAAATTATTTACAGTTTCAATGCATTTTCCTAGGTGTAGATAATGAATAAAGTTGAAAAATATCCAGAAATATCACTATAAGCTTGTTATTAAAAATATGAGCCTAGCTATCAAAAGAAAGAGCTACCTTCAATTATGCTTCTTATTAAAATTTCATATAAACTAATTTCACAGAAAAATTAACAAGAGATAAGTATTGAAGCATTGAAGTAAAATTCCATACACATTTACTGTAAAAGAGAATAAAGAATAGAATAATATTTTCACAAACAGAAGATGCCAGAAAGAGATGCCCACAGACCAGATTAAAACTATAATATTCTATTTTAGAGTGAGATAAAAGACATTAATAAGATGAAATATACAATGTAAGGATAATAACATAAATTAAAATTACCATAATTAAGAAATTAGGTAACAGAACTCAGAAAATATATATAAAGAAAAAGAAATAAATCATTTCAAAATTAACACCAAGCAAGGAGGAATGCCAGAGTATATTAAAAACAATAAATAATGTCTCAGGAGAAATAGAAGGGTGAAAAGAAGGAATATGTTTACAAATGAAAAAGAACTAAAAGAAGGCATCAAAAGAATTCAAGAGAAAGTGACAAATATTGACAAGAAGCAAAGAAAATCTCACGTACAGATTATGAGTCCCTGAAAAAGAAAACAGAAGCAAAGAAGCAAATATTAAAAGCTGTCATCCAACAAGACTTATTTAAAATTAAAATTTGAAATTACATATGACATAGCATACAGAAAATAGACTTGCAATGGGTAAAACAAAGATAGTTTGGTAATATCATGGACAAGACATAGTTTGGTAATATCATGGACTTTTAAGAAATAGAAAAATTCTTTGGGCACATGACTTAAAAGGAAAAGAAAACTAGATTAGACTTTGAGATAATAATCTCATGATGGAAAGAAATGGAATAATATTTAAGATACTCTAGGAAAGGGAGTATGAACCAAATATTTTATATGCCACAAAATTGACTGCAGAGTATAAAGGGTAGAGACAAACTCTTATGAGGAGGTAAGAGCTTTATTAGTCCCATGAGCCCTTTGTGAAGAATCTACTAGAGAAGAAACTTTAGACAACCAAAATATCTAGAGGCATTAACATAAGGCCTTGTTATTAGTGTTAAACATATAATTACTTGTACAGTTAAGACTAAATGAGGATCAAAAAGTAGACTTAGTTCATATGAAATATTCTCAGAAAGTATAGATACAGTAAAATTATAAGAAATGTGAGAATAAGAAAAGCATCTTAAAATTTTTAAAATTATTCTTAGCGATTATGTCAGTACTATTAGCATTGCTATTTTGAGAACATTGTATGTATATTGTGGGTTAAAGTAAATGAATAATTATGAGATATTCTAATTAATATTCTATATATTATATGTAAATTTCTAATTAATATAATAAGAATATCCCATTCATATAATTAGAATATCCCATTATCAGAATAAGCCCTTGGGTTCTTGAGAACCAACTTTCTTAATGCAAAAGTAAGTAGATACAGATGTAATTCATAAGAGGGTCAATAAATAAGTCTGAGTTCTGATTTTAACTGTAAAGTATAAGTAAGAACTTGGTATTTCATCTTTAAAGTAATGTACATAAATATATTCCCAGTTTTGTCCACTAAAGAAAGAGGCCTAGAAACAATGCCAACCAAGGAGCAGAGATCATCCCTTGAGCCCAGATTGTAGTCTTGAAATACCACTTCCCACTAAAGAAAAACAGGAGTTTTTAGGTCAAAAAACACAACAAAACGAGCTGTGAAATTTTATCACACCAACTAGTGAAAAGCTATCAGAAACTCCTGTGGTCTTGTAAAAGCACTCAGAACTCGTGTTAGGAGGCTCCCACTAGCCGAAAATGGGACAATTTGAAAAGATTAATAATTGAAACGAATTGAAGTCTATTGAATGTATTTAAATCTATGAGTTCACTATGATATTAAAAATAAAACTAATTGATCCTCTTTGGAGGATGATGGGGAAAAAATCATTATATTGAAAACTGGAAAATAAAGCAAAAAAATAAAAAATATATCCTACCTTTCCCACCTGACGATAAAATTGGGTAACTAATTAGTAGATGAGGATAGACATCATAAAAGTATTCCAACTATAAATGAAAAAGAAAAACAGATAGAATATCATTATTTTTCTTAGCCCAATATATTAATTGCCTAGGCTTTGAGTATCAACACTTTCTTATACCTCAAAAAGAGGGACAATTAGACATTATGGAGTTCCTTATGAAAGAAAACCACACTAGTTATGGTTGTGCAAAAGACTGTACTTAAATCTAATCCAGCCTCAAGATCCAGCTACTAATTCGCAGGAAATCCAGAAGACAGAGAAATATGCTAAATACTTACATCAACAGGCAATTAACTAAATCCAGTCTGTGGGAAACTCTGTAGAACAACACCTCAGGTTCTTTAACAAGTTGCAAGGAAAAGTGAGGTATAGAGACAAAAACTATAGATTAAAAAGTGACTTAAAAACATATCAAACTTTTATGAAAGCAGTCAAGACTAAATTACAGTGTCTAGGATGCACATTTGGGTGATACAACCAAAAAGAAAAAGGCACAAAAAAAGATGATTACTGTCATTACTATAGGATAGTTGCTATTTTAGGGAGAAGAAAAGGTTCTGTGATTAAGAAAGGACACACAAAGGAAAAATCCTACTTCTTGCCCTTGGTGGTAGATATAAGGCTTTTAAATAACACATTAGGTTATACATTTTTGCATGATTTTCTGTATCTTAATTTTATTTTTACAATAAAAATATGTTAAATGTGCATGTGGTAGTTAGGTTTAGGTGTCAACTTGGCCAGTGAATGTGCCTAGTTCTGTTGCTGTGGACATGAGCCAATGGTATGTGAACTTCATTTGTTGCTCATTACATCTGCAGTCAGCTAGGAGGCATGCCTGCTGTAATGAATGGTGTTTGATTTAATTGGCTGGTGCTTAAATGAGAGAGTGCAACGTAGCACAGCCCAAGCAGCTCAGCATACCTCATCTTGGCACTCACAGCTCAGCCCAGGCCTTTGGAGATGCAGAAAGGAATCACCCCGGGGAAAGCTGTTGGAACCCAGAGGCCTGGAGAGAAGGCCAACAGAGATCACCCTGTGCCTTCCCATATAAGAAAGAACCTCAGTTGAAAGTTAGAAGCCTTTCCTCTGAAGAACCAATGAAATAAATCCCCTTTTTTTAAAAGCCAATCCGTCTCTAGCAGCTAGCAAACCAAAACAGCGCATATGAAGGAGTATAAAGCAAAGAACAGCTTTATATTTTGAAGTTATAAGAAAACTTCAAAAAATAATGAATTTTAATAGAAACTACCAGCTAATAACACTCATTAAATAATATTCTGATATACCACATACTGTTACAACAAAAAGGAGCAATGAACAGAATAGAGAGCCAAGAAACACACATAAATATATATGGGAAATCTTAATACCACTGAGGTAACATTCAGAATCAAAAAAGAAAAGGACTATTCATTCAGTACATGGTGCTGCAATAATTGGCTATCTACAGGTAAAATTCCAAAAAGACACGCAAAAATTGTAAAAACCACAAATAAGATACATTTCAAATGGATAGATATGTAAATTCAATTTTTTTTAATGTTTAACACCTTTTCAAAAAGAATTTACTATGGAGGTAGGGAAAGACTTCTGTATGATATGGGGAAAGTAAAAGTTTTCTTAAACACACCACCAAAGAATGATAAAAAAGTGAAAGTGGTCAATTTAGCGCTATCAAAATAATGAAATACTCTGCTATGCTAAAATATACCATAAAGTTCAATAATGAGATATAGTCTGAGAGAAAGTATTTATAACACGCGAAAGCATAGTATCCATGATATAAAAAGAATAGCTATAAAGCAAAAATATTTTTCAAAGATGGGAAAATGGGCAAAGAATATGAGAAGGAAATTTTAGGGGAGAGACTCCACAATAGCAAATAAGCATCTGTGAAAAGATGTTCAATAGCACTAGTAATCGATGAGATCTACATAGCATTCCATATTCATCAGATTGGCAAAAACAAAGTTTTGGCAATACATGTCTTGGCAAGGATATACCAAAACAATAACTGCAAGAGAGAATAATTTACAGCCAATATTTTAGAGTTATCAATAGATAGAATTGCAATATGTAGCAAAAGTTGAAGATGTAAATGTCCTATAATTCAGTTATTCCCCTTCTAAGTATTTTTCCCTAAAGAAACCTAACATGTGTGCATGTGGACATAGTATAAAATTTTTCACTAGTTGATCTTTTCTAAAAGTAGTTAACTGGAAGTAATCTAAAAGACTCTGAACAGAGAAATAATTTTTTAAGAACTAATTGTGATCAACTCATATATTATATATTATACATCAGGAAGGTGAAGGAATCAGATCTACATGTGTCTTTGACCATCTTAAATATATAATATTAACTGCCAAAGGAACATTGAAACTCATAATACAATACTAAAGCATTTATGTACTTTAAAAAAAATTTTAATTGAGGTGAAATTCACATAATACTAAATTAACCATTGTAAAGTATACATTTCATGGACAGGCCACGGTGGCTCAGCAGGCAGAGTTCTTGCCTGCCATGCTGGAGACGCGGGTTCGATTCCTGGTGCCTGCCCATGTGAAAAAAAAGTATACATTTCAGTGGCATTTAGTACATTCACACTATGCAACTACCACCTAAATCAAGTACCAAAGCATTTCATCATCCCAAAAGAAAGCCCCCTGTATATTAAGCAGTTACACCCCATTCTCCCTTGTTCCCAACTCCTGGCAACTACCAGTCTGCTTTCTGTCTCTATGGCTCTCCCCATTCTGGACGTTTCTTGATGGAATCAGCTAATATGTGCCTTTTTATGTCTGGCTTCTTTCACTTGACATTATGTTTTTGTAGTTCATCCGTGTTACAATGTGTATCAAAACTTCATTCCTTCTTATCCCTAAATAATATTCCATTGTATGTATGTACCATGCTTGGCTTATCTGTTCATCCATAGAAGGACATTTGGGTTGTTCCACCTTTGGGACATTTACTTTTTTTTAAGAAATACAAAATAATGAGAACACAAGTAGTAAATATATTTAAATATGATAGGAAGAGGACCCTGGAATTGGGAAGCAGTACTTAGGGAGATTCAAAATTCTTGGTACTTCTTTGGGACAAAAAAATCTCTGAAGCATGTGTGAAATGTATTGATGTTCCATTTGCTAATTTGGTTACTTTTTAAATATTTCATTCCACTTAAAAATAATAGAAAAACACTTGATAAGTTATATGTAGGTTCAATATATTAACTTTCAACCACGTATAGGCTTTGATTAATGCTTCATATAGAAAAATAGAAAACATGTAGCCCTTTCAGTTTTTTATACCAGCTGAAATTTGGAACTGCCAGAAAAAATGAAAAGCAATGAAACCAAAAAACCAAATGTTTTTAACCATTTATAAATGAATGCATAAATCTGAAGGAATGTTAACAATATTAACATAAAAATATCATGTTCTGAATAGAATTAAAATATGTCACGTCAGAGTTGGGAACTGTGCAAATGGCCCTTGCATTTTCTATGAGGGAAAATAAATTCCAATTAATACTATTTGTGGTTGGTACCATGTAATCTCTTAGGAAACGACAAAAAGAATAGCAGAAGATGGCTTACTTTCTAAACCAGTAGAGGAAAATAAATGGAAAAAAATTTTTTAACCTCTATCAATCAAAAAGATGAAAGAGAGAATAATATACAGCAGCAGATACAATAATGAAACATCAAATCAATAGATTCAAACAGAATTACATCAGTAAATACATTAAATGTCAATGACCTAGATGCTCCTTTTGGAAGTCCTAGATTGTCCGAGAAGATTGGATAAAAACAAAACTCAAAGCTAAATTATTTAAAAGACATCTAAAATATAAAGATACAGAAATATTAAAAGTAAAAAGATTAAAATAGATATGCCCTGCAAACATTAACTAAGTGAAATTTGCCATGACTAAATTTATATAAGACAAATACTTTATGGCCAAAAAATATCTAAAGTGGAACACTTTCCAAGTAAAAAGAATATATATTTATATTATGCATATATATGAATATATATATATTCATTCACCAGGAAGAAACAATTAAACATAGCCTTTAAAGATATAAATTAAAATTGAAATGTCAAAGAAATAGATGGCTCTATAATTATAGTGAGAGATTTTAACAAACTTCTAAAATTTTGTTAAAGATGAAGACAAATACTCAGTAGTGATAAGCATATGTTTAACAGTCACAAAACTTGAACAACAAATTTCAAAATATTAAATCATACAGAATATATTATCTGACCACATGGTATTATGCTAGAAATCAATAACAAAAAGGTAACTGGAAAGTATGCACATGATTGAAAGTTAAGAAATGCACATCTAAATAACCAGTTGGTCAAAGAGGAAATCACAATAGAAAATCGAAAATATTTTTTCCTGAATCATAATTAAGGCATTATATAGCTAAAGCACTGCTCAAAGGGTAATCTATGTCTGTGAATGCATACATTAGAAAAGAAGTAGAGAATCATTGAGCTATAAATGGAATTCTCCCCAAATCATTTTATGAGGAAACATTAACTCAATACTATTCTTAGAAAACTACGACTAAAAGGAAATTTGTTTAACCTACTAAAGACTATATAAAGCCTACAGGTAACACCATACTTAGTGGTGAAATGTGAGTTAAGCTTTGGAATCCCCACCATTACCCCTTTATTCAACATTATCCTGGAAGTTCTGCACATTATATTGAGGTGAGAAAAGAAATTTATATCTCTATACTTTGCTACCTGTTAGAAAATACTGAATTTGTGAAGATCCTACTTAAAATAGCAACAAAAATTGCACAACGGCTAGAAATAAAGCTAATATCTCTACACAGACAAGTATCAAACATTATTCAAGAGATTAAAAGCCTTAAAAATTAGAAAGATATATTTATGGACTGAGAGGCTAAATGCTATGAAAATGTCAGTACTCCCAAGATTAATCTATAGACTCTATGAAATCTCAACCAAAGATCTAGCAAAGGTACACACGGGTTGCAAGCATGCATGTGTGTGTGTGTGTGGTGGGGGGGTTGAATGAAAGAGATTCAAAGAGATTCACTTGACATTCGACAAGTGGGATCCAAAATTTATTGAAAAATGTCAAGAACCTAGGGCCAAGAATAGCCAAAACACTCTTGAAGGAGAACAAGATGAAGGAATTTATTTATTGGATTTAAAGTCTTATTATAAAACTACAATAAGTAAGACAATGTAACACCACCTTAAGATAAACAGCTCGAGGAAATAAATAAAATGAACAGAAGAGAGAGTCCAAACCTAAACCCAGGCATATGTGGACACTTTATTTACATCAAAGATCATATCTTTGTTGTAAAGGTGAAGAAAGGAGCATCTTTTCTGTAAATGATGTTGATACAACTGGATATACCTACAGAGAAAAAAAGATTCAGCCATTACATTACTAGCAAAACAAACAAAAATGAGAAATTCCAGGTTAATTTTATATCAAGATAGGAAATGCAATAACTTAGCTGTTATCTAATTACATAAAAGAAAATACTGTTATGATCTCAAAGTAGGGAAGGACTTCTTTAAAAACTTCACAAAAAGCATAAAGGAAAACTGATAAACTGGACAATGTTAAAATTTAAAACTTCTGTCCATCAAAAGATAATATTAGCAGAGTGAAAAGGAAAGCTTGCAGAAAATGCTTGTGACATATAAATCCAATAGAGATCTCATGTCCAAAATACATTAAATGAGCTCCTATAAATCAACTTTTAAAAGACAGACAACCCAATTAAAAATGGGCATTTTTTTGACAGGCATTTCAAAGGGCATATCCATTTGGCCCATCGACTTAAGACACAGCATTAGAAGTCATATGGAAAATGCACTTAAAAAACACAATAAAATGTGTTTTCATGCATGGCTACAATTAAAATATTGTACAGATAAGGCAAGGATATGTAAAAATGTACATTCTCACATATTGCTGATGGAAATATAAATTGGTACAACTCCTTTGGAAAACAGCTCGTCACTATCTACTAAAAGATGTTTAACCTATGACTTAAGAAAATACACTTTAAAATAAATACCTAGTAAACGTGTAACATCCAGCTCTCAGAGGGGAAGGGGAGTTAGGGAAAGTGAAATACACCCTTATTTCTAGCATTATCTGATTGCCATGGAGTAAATACTCTTTACCAAAGCCGTAATGGTTAGGTTCAGGCATTAGCTTGGCCAGGAGATGGTCCCCAGTTGTCTGGTCAGAAAAGCCCTGGCCTAACCATTACTACAAGGATATTTCATGGCCAGTTGATAAAGCAGATGGCTAGTTTATTAAATCATCATTCAGTTAATTGCATCTGTGATTGATTATATCCACAATCAACTAAAGATGTGTCTTCTGCAATGTGAGAACCAAAAAGCTGGATTTAATCCAATCAGTTGAAGACTCTCAAGGAAGAAGAGAGAATTTTCACTTTCTCTTCAGCCAGCCAGCCTCTGAAGTTCACGGAGGAAGTTCACTGGAGTTGCCAGCTTTGTGGACTGCCCTATGGATTTTGGACTCGTGCATAAATCTCATATTTACAGATATCTCCTGATGTTCATTCTGTTTCTGTAAAGAACCCTGACTAATACAATGGCTGATTCCAAGTGACAAAAAAAGTCACTGAACCAGAGACAAGAAGAGATGAGCATAATCCAGCACTTGCAAGCCAGCAGGAATTAGCTCCAGCATGCCAAAAACTAATAGAAATGTGTTTATATGTCCAATAAGAGAGATTAATAGAATGCTCCCTGGAATATTATAAGTTTTAAACAAAAATTTAAAATAGTCTAAATTCTTTCAACACTATAATGGATAAATAAGTTAAAGTATAATACAATGGACTATCATACAGCAATGAAAATGAATAAAGCATGATTACATGGGAAAAAATTGGATGCATATAAAAAATGTTGAATAAAAAAGATATAAAATAATACATTCTGACCCCACTTATTTGTAAAAGTGTTTAAAAAACACCTGTAAAATTATAGTGTTCGTGCATATATAGGTGATAAAACAACAAAGAAAAACAACATAGTGGTTGTGCCGGTTTGAATCTTGTATGCCCCCAGAAAAGTCAAGTTCTTTAATCATCATTCAATATTGCTGGGTGGGAGCTTTTTGATTATTAATGGAGATATGACCCACCCAAATATGAGAGTTAACTTTTGATTAGATGGTTTCTATGGAGATGTGTCTCTACCCATGCAAGGTGGAGTCGCCTGCTGGAGCCCTTTAAGAGGGAACCATTTTAGGAAAAGATATAGGGCCCATGCAGCCAGAGACCTTTGGAGATGAAGAAGGAAAACACCCCCAGGGGAGCTTCATGAAACAAGAAGGCTGGAGAGAAAGCTAGCCGATGTTCCATGTCCACCATGCATCTTTCCAGTTGAGAGAGAAACCCTGAACTTCATCGGCCTTCTTGAACCAAAGTTTCTGTATTAGGGTTCTCTAGAGAAACAGAATCAACAGAGAACACTCATAAATATAAAATGTATAAAAGTGTCACACGTGACTGCTGGAATTCAGAGTCCAAACTCCACAGGGCAGGCTGTGAAACTGACGACTCTGATAGAGGGTCTAGATGGACTCCACAGGAGAGGCTCAGGAGCCGAAGCAGGAATAGAGCCTGTCTCTTCTGAATCCTCCTTAAAAGGCTTCCCTTGATTAGATTAAGCATCACTCCTTGCAGAAGACACTCCCCTTTGGCTGATTACAAATGGAATCAGCTGTGGATGCAGCTGATGTGATCATGATTTAATTCTATGAAATGTTTGCATTGCAACAGACAGGCCAGCACTTGCCCAACCAGACAAACAGGTACCACCATTTGGCCAAGTTGACACATGAACCTGACCATGACAGTATCTTTCTCAGGATGCCCTAGATTGGACATTTCTATAGACTTGCTTTAATTTGGATATTTTCATGGCCTTAGAACATGTAAATTTACAACTTAATACAATCCCCTTTTTAAAAGCTATTTCATTGCTGGTATATTACATTCTAACAGCTTGCAAACCAGAACAGTGATTTTCAAAAAAGTCAAGATAATGGTCATTTCTGGAAATGGTACTGATTAGGGGAAGGCCAGGTAGGGAGCCTCTGGAATGCCAACAGTGTTCCGTTTCTTGACCTGGGTTTTCATTTTGTAATAATCATTTGTGCACCTTATTTTATGTTACCATACCTTAGTATTAAAAAAGAATAATAAAGCAGAAATCTACTAAGGGTTACTAATAAGAACTTTTGCTTTTCTTACCAAAAGGGTCAGATGTGGCTGTTACAGCTTGCCCCTGATCTTTCTTTTTCCTTTGGACAAAGGAAGTGATGGCTATAGATAGGATGTAACCATATTGCAACCATGAAGAAAGGGTGAGATATTTGCAAAGAAATTAGCCCTGGTTTGTTGAGCTGCTAAACCAACACCAGCAATTGTCTACCTCTGAACTTCTTGTTTCATTATAAAAATAATCTTTTGTTAAGAAGGAAGAAGAGGGTGGATATGAGGTGATGTGAAGGAACATTATAGGTATCTGAATTGGAACTTCAGGTCTTCCACTTAGTTTCTTTTAATAATATATAACAAAACTCTCAATATATCAGTCTTTTCACCATAAAACAAGGATAATAATAATAACAAGTTGTTATAAATTCAATAGAGACAAGGTTGTTACAAGGATTAAGAAAATATAAATAAAACATATCATAGTGTCTGATATTTGATAGGTTATCAAAATGTTAATTTTCTATTACTATAAAAACATATATTGAAGACAAGGGGCTTCTAAAATCAGACATTCACACATAGACTCTTTTGTATGGTTTTGGGTTTTTTGTTTCATTTTATTTTTGTTTTAATTTAATTTGATGTTGGTGACCATAGCTAAATGTGCGGGTATTTGTATATGTACTTTTGTGTGTGTGTATTCCACATTTTATGTCATACATTTCATATCAAGGATCCAGGCAACTCTATCAGTCCTCTTTTATGATATATTGTGATAGAGAAAAAAGCCAACTATTAAAGCATGAATGTACTGTACAAAATCTTCATAAATTTTCAAATTATGAATTTCCTATTTGCTTTACCCATATGCAGTCTGTTGGAATGCAGATAGATGAATATAAAGCTGATGTATTCCGTATCTGTCTTCACACCCTTTGTTTTTAAAATTCTCTTGATTTTAGATATTCTGGTTGCATGAGTCAGGGTGCTCTAGAGGAAAGAATCAACAGGAGAGGTCTGTAAATATGAGATTTATAAAGATGTCTCACACAACCACAGGAATGGAAGACTCCACAATCTACAGAACACCTGGAAAGCTGGTGACTCCAATGAAGGATCTGGACAAACTCCACAGGAGAGGCTCACTGGCTGAAGAAGCAGTGAAAGAGCCTCGCTTCTCCCTTACAAGCCTTGGACTGATTGGATTATACCACTGTGGGAGGCATGCCTTGGTTGATCACACATGTAATCAGCCACAGATGCAATCAACTGGTTGATGATTTAATCAACCAGCCATGAAATATCCTTGCAGGAATGGTCAGGCCAGTGATTTCCTGACCAAACAACTGGGCATAATCATTTTGCCAAGTTGACACCAGAACCTAATCATCACACTCATTTAAAATTTTTCCAAAGAATTTCTACTAATTCAAAGACGTGTGTTAAAGTCTGTAGAATGAGAATTGCTTAAATTTCCTACCATTTGGCATCTCTTGACCTAAAGGGAAAGCATATTTTTACTATATGGCCTGGGCATTTCCTAGTAGCCCAAGTATTCATGCTTTCCTTTTTTTTCTTTAACTCTTTTCTCCATTTCCTTTCAGTGCCTTCTTCTCCTTGCAGAATTTGGATTGATAGTATCTTAAAGATGGAACAGAACCACCCTTTACTTTTATTTTAAAAATTGTTCCTTGAGCAGAGTGAGCAGTAACTGTGACAGTAGGGGTTCAAATAGAAGTTCAATACAGTTGGAGTGAACAGGAACTCAATGGAAGAAAATCATCATTCCCTCCATCAGTCTTTGATATTCTCCACTATACCATCTTGATGAATAGTGGATGACTCTTACATTTTGCCCTCAAGTCCTCACTGCCCTTTCAGTTTCTAACTGTATTGTGAAGCCCACTAGGGGGTCTTGACTTTATGCTCCTATCAGACTGACTCTTTTCATGAATCCATGTTCATGCATATGATAGTACAATAGATATTATTAAATAGGCCAGATGATATATCAGAGAGAAATTTTAAAAAGGATTGTTAAAGGTAAAAAAGAGAGCATTCCACTGATCCATAGGACAGAAGTTCTGAAGGAAGCTTACTAAAGCATGGGTGCATTTCAACGCATTAAAACTCAAAAGCTAATCCCATGCAAAATGGAAAAATCAATGAGAAAAAGTGATGGGGAAAATTGATTGGGCCTGCTTTCATAGACAATAGGTATATGAGCCCAAGTAGACGGTATAGGGGAAAAACATACAGATAATCCTCATCATGCCTCTCTATTTTCCACAAATTAGATTCTGTAAAGCTATTCATTAATAAACATCTGGCTTGTTAAGTCCAAAGTAGCACTGTGCAAGAGACTTTTGAAAACCTCAATGGGAACTTTTATCTTTTTCTGTAAGTTATGATTGAAATGAAATAGTGAACAGATCTTAAATTAGAGGAGATTTTGTTACACCTCCACACTACCATAGTAACAGAAGCTGGAACTTGCCTACTTAAGCCCTGTGGAAGATGATTTTCAGTTTCTAGAACCGTTATTTCAATGCACCACAAAACGTGGTACATTCTTCAGAGCAAGGATTGTCCTGCCTTACTCTCAGTTCCTGTTGCAGAGAGACAAATACCCCTGGATCTTAAAAAAGCAAAAGCAACTATTAAAAGGCATTTGGTCTAAAGGGACATCAAGGGAATGATATGTGCATAAAATTACAAACAAAATAAATGAACACTGCTTAGGTTCTCACCTAAGCAAGGCCCTGGTGATAAAGTCAAAATAAAATTGAAAAATTGATTTCAAGAGAATAAATCACTTTCCCAAGAGGATTCTCACAGAATATCAACATATATTTTGACAAAGAAGGAAATACATTGAATACTAAGCAAGAGATCCAAAGGGCCCTAAATATGGCCATTACTTGGGGCCTCACAAATTCCACAGACATCTATGATTAAACACACTTTTTCATTAGTGGCACAAAGGAAATTGCCACAAATGAGATTTTACTCTGTGAAAATTTTGAAACTCTTGTAAAAATATGTATTTGTACTGAGATGTAAGGCTTTTTACAGTTTACCCCAGGGAAATTTGCATTTTGTTATTTCTTTCAATTTAATTTAAAAATAAAAGTAATACGTAGTCACATATTTTTAAAAAATCCAAGTGTCAGACATTATGAATGGTATAATATTATATTGTAAAGTTTTAAAAATAAAATACATATCAAAGTTGTGGAAGGATGCAAAAGAACTGTCAATAGTAATGCTGGAATAGTGGCAGTTAAGCAGGATTCTGGGCGGGCCATGGCAGCTCAGCAGGCAGAGTTCTCGCCTGCCATGCCGGAGTCCCAGGTTCATCCCGGTGCCTGTCCATGCCAAAACAAAAGCAGGATTCTACTACTAAAGAAGACACACAGGACCCAAAATGACGATGGTTACAAATCTACAGATTTTTACAAGGAAAAAATATAATATTGTAACAATGAATAAAGATATATATCACAGACAAAGACTGCCTAACCACAAGAGAAAGGCCAGACACAGACTCCTTTGCCCTCTTCTGTAATGGCCACAGCAAGATGCACTTTCTCTCTTGGATCAAGAACCACCAGTGTGTTCCCAGAACACTCTGAAACCAGAGAACCCAAAATGGAGACTGAGCTGGGCCTTTTAATCTTTTATGGGTCACATAGGGTATTTCAACTACAAAATAAGCTTCAACAATAAGAGCCAACCCAAAGTGTCAGTCTCATCCTTAATAAAATAAACAATATTTCATGGGGCTCATGTTTGCAAAGTAATACTTTTAATTAGAATGTTTCCTGCCTCAACCATTAGGATACCTCAGACTAAGTCCAGGCCTACTAGATGCAACCCTCAGAGCACAGCTAGGTTCTTTGGTGAAGAACAACTCAGGGGTGTTGAGCAGTAGAGTTAATTTTGCTTTTCTTTTTATATAATTATGATAATGCTGTATAGTGAGGAGAATTACATATTCTAGTCTAAAGCTTAAGGATAAAGGTTTGGGGGCAGGGAAAGAGGAATAGTTCAGAGGGAAGAGGGGTTAAAAAAATAGATTAGACTACTTAAAACAGAATAGGAAATAATAACAAAAGGGGTGAATTTACACATAGTTTATACCTGAGATCAATCAAAGGATCGTGAATTCAACCAATTATGACAGATTGGATTTTTTTAATCCAACTAACAGGCATTTATTGAGCATGTAATAAATGCCCAGTACTGTCCTGGTGAATGTGGGAGGAACAAGAGAATAAGACATGGTACTTTCCCTCAAGTAGTTTACAAGTAAGCAATGTCAACCAGGAAATTCAAATTTACTGTGCTTGTCTTATACTTCAAACATTGAATGAGATTGTATCACTGTTAAAACACTGGTTTCAACCTGGATTTCATACTGAATGATATTCTAGTTTAGTTCATAGACTATTTTGACAAGTTTTAGAAAACTTAGAGCTTGGTTTCTATTTTACTTTGTCTCTCTGTTTTCTTATTTTTAATTACTATGATTTTTAGTAATTAAAATCATAGTAATTAAAAAAATCACTAGCTTAGTAAAAAAAAAACAGCAGTTTAATTGGCCTAAGTTTCAGCTATTTCTTTTCAGGGTAGGGTTTACTCTTTGGCTCAAAGCTCTTCTTAATCACTACACTGTTCTTAAACAAGAAAGGTGCAAGATTCATAATTTTTCTTTTTGCAAAATTTACCTGGTGACATCACATTTTCTAACATATTAGTTTTCTTGGAATGTCTATAAATATCTAAAAAGGAAAATAATTTTCTGACTTATTGAAACTGTACAGTGAAAGAAGGAATGTCCCAGGCGAACTGAAAAGTTGGGGAAACCATTAAATGGTCTGAGGAAACAATTATGTTACATTTTCTTCAGTCATAACAATTACTCCTAAGAAGGTCATACACCAATTCTTAGTATGTTAATGTTCACTGTAGCTCCTTATTTCCCACTAAAGAAGTATTTCAGAATGGTAATGAGTGAGGATGATATTATTATAATGTTAAATCCACTTTAATTATATAATTAAATGAGTTACAAACTTTAATACATCAGCAATTAATAGTAATGGATTATTTGACACACATCTGATCCAAACACGGTGGTTGAGAAGTTCAGGCTCAAAGGAAGACACAGGATATTATCAAAGACCAGAGCATGCCTTAGATTTAATCAGAGTACAAAGTGAGCACTTTTGAGTTGTTTTAAAGGTAGTGTGCTGATAAGAACGAAACAATAGAGTGAAAGGACTTTGTCTTAGTTATCCAGTCCTCTATGACAAAATATCATACAACAGCTTGACTCAAATAATGGGAATTTATTGACTTAGGGTTTCAGAGGTTGTTTTCTTCCTGAATCCACTGTGTTTGGACTGGCCAGTGATTCTTGGGATTCCTTGGCTTTTTCATCACATGGTATCATCTCCCTTCTCTTCAATTTCCTGTGGATTTCAGCTTCTCCCTATGGCCTTCTTGAACTATGTCTGAATTTCTTCTGCTTATAAAGGACCCCAGTAATCTGGATTAAGACCTAAACTCATTCGTTGGGTCACACTTTAATTAAAAATATCTTCAAGAGATCTTATTTACAACGGGTTCACACCCACAGGAATGCATACTAAGATTAAGAACATGGTTAAATTGGGGTATTTGAAGTCAATCTACCATAGAATTCATTATGTAAGAGATAAGAGGGAGAACTTTAGAAGCAAAGTTCTGAGAAGGCAAAGAAACATGAGATCATCCAGGGCAAAAAGGGAATGGGCTACTTGGTAGGAGCTGGGGACACTCCGGGTAACAGGAGTTAAAGCCAAACAAATTCACAAATCATGCTGGTAAGAAGACACATTTGGTGATGGGATGTGTGAAATTTAAGTCCATGTGTCAACTTGGCCAGTTATGGTGCCCAGTTGATTGGTCAAGCAAGCACTGATCTGATTATTACTGTGCTATTATTTCATGGACTTAAATCGTTAGAAATTTGATTGCATCTATGCCTGATAATATCTGCTATCAACTAAGGAATCAGCCTTCAAAAATGACAGGCATCTCATGGAATGAGTTAAAGGCTTTAAAAAGAAGTGTCAATTTCAGCAGTCTAAAGAAAGAATTTCCATCTCTACTTCAGCGAACCAGCTTCTCCTGGGGAACGCATCAAAAGCCTTAATCAAAGTTCATATTTGTAGCCTGTCCCACGGAATTTGGACTTGTACATGGCTACTGTCATGTGAGACGATTTTTATTAAAAAAAATCATAATATTTACTGATATTTCCTGTAAATTCTATTTACCTGGAGAACATTGTCTAATACAGCTTTGGTACTGGGGGTGGTTCTTGAGAAACAGAATCTTAAGGATGAGATTTCTGAATTGGTTCTGGGGTTTGTGGAATGGTTCCTTGTGTTGGTTTGAATCTGTTATGTACTCAAGAAAAGTCATGGTCTTTTAATCCAATCTTGTGGGGGCAGACAACTTGTTTTGTGTGACCTTTAGATTAGATGGTTTCCATGGAGATGTGACCCCACCCATTCATGGTGGGTCTTATGCCACTTACTGGAGTTCTTTAAGAGGGAGATATTTTGGAGGAAGCACAGATGCTTGGAAATAGAAAATGCCCCAGGGAGATGATAAGCTAAAATGAATTCCAGAGTACACCTGGGAGAAGCTAAGAGAAGACCCACAAATGCTTGAAGAAAGTAAATGCCTCAGCAGAAGCCAGAAGGAGCTATAGGAGCTGGGAGAGCCATTTTGAAATCAACCCAGAAGAGAAGTGTGACCAGCAAATGTCACATTTGCCTTCCCATAGACAGAAGAATCCAGATGCAATCAGCCTTTCTTCAATGAAATTATCCTCTTATTTATGCCTTAATTTAGACATTTCCATGACCTTAGAATTCTTACTTGTAACTTAATAAATTCCCTTTGTAAAAGTCAATCCATTTCTGCTATATTGCTTTCCAGCAGCTTTAGCAAACCAAAAGAGCTCTCTAATATGATTAGATTCAAATGCACTAATAACTCTATTTCCAATAATGAAAATGTCACTGATAACCATGTTGTGAGTTGATGTTTTTAGTTTGCTAACACTGATGGAATGCTGTATACCAGAAATAAGTTGGCTTTTATAAAGGGGTTTTATGAAGTTACAAGTTTACAGTTCTAAGGCCATGAAAATGTCCAAAATAAGGCATAGCTCTGTGAGCTGGGAAGCCATGTGGCTGGTCTGCTGGTCCTTTGGCTTCTGGTTTCAAACAGCTTCCCCAGGGTTGTTTTCTTTCTGCATCTCCAAACAGAAACATCTCCAAACAGCTGTTGGCTCTGAGCTGTTTCCAAAATAATTCCTTCATAAAGGACTGCAGTAAGTGGATTAAGACCCATTTTGAATGGGAAGAAACAGATTTCCATGGAAACAGCCTAATAAAAGAGTCCCACCACAATTGAGTGGGTAACATCTCCATGGAAACAACCTAATCAAAAGGTTTCACCCTAAACAATATGTCTGCTCCCACAAGACTGGATTAGGAAAAATAATATGCCTTTTCTGGGAAAAATAACAGTTTCAAACCAACACAGTTGACAATAGAATATGCAAAATATCACCACCACTGGATATAACTGCTCCAATGCTCATAAGAGGCAAGGCTCTGGGTGAGAGTGTTTTTGACAACTTAGCTTGTGAAGCTGAAGGTAAAATGATGTTGGTTTGTTGTTCCTAAATATGCTGGATACAGTTGTAAGAGAAAGAGATGGGCTGAAGGCTTCAAATTTGGAACTTAAGTGTTGCATGAAGAACATGAAAATTTCAATGTGTGTCCTGAAAGAAAATCTTATTTCATGTACCTATATATTTCAGGGTCCTGAAAAACAGACCCAGTTTCATCGTGTGAGTCACTGAATTACAACATAAACTAAATTCCCCACCTTGCAGAGTGTCTGCTATCAAAGTGAGGGCATGGACTGGAAAGGAATCAGATTCTGAAAATTGGAATGGGGATATATGGGTTGACAATGATGAGAGCGGGACATTGAAACCCTAGATTCTGCTGAGTCTTTGCCAGATAAACCTATAATGATGTGCCCTGGGGAACCAACCTCCTGAGCTCCAGTCTGCACTGAGGAACCTGACAAGCAACCTCCACCTGAATAGCTTAACCCTGCTGTGCCTGAAAAACCTGTAACCACAACCCCTGAGCAAAGAGCCCTCACTCCTCTGTCTGAAGAGATAAATCCTGTTTCACCAGGTGAAAGTGCAATGGGATGTCCTATTTGGCTTAAAAGGCACTTCAAATTCTTCTCATGAGCCACTGCCATCACCCCTCTTTCCTTCCAGACCAATAACTAAACTGAAGTCTCAACAAACCCAAAAGATGAGGTAAAAATGTAATCCATGAGGAGGTGTGCTCTACACCAAAAGAAATACCTGAGTTTTCCAATTTATATGGACAGAAATTAGGGGGATGTGTAGGAATGGTATTAAGGGTATGGAGTAATGGTGGAAGGAATATAAATCTATATCATGTTGAATTAACTATTGTGGACCCACTAAGCAGAGTTTCCAAATTCAGTGTTGTAGCTCAAGGGGTTAGAAAGGGTTTTAACAGTTTGTATGGGTGGCTGGCTGAAATGTGGACCAAAAGGTGGCTGACACTATTCAAGGATGAAATGGCAGAACTGCCCTGGTATAATATAGAGGAGGGGATCCAAAGGCTTAGAGAGATTCATATATTAGAGTAGATTTACCATGTAAGATCTGCACACCCACCCCATGACTATCCAGAGAACACCCTTTTCAGCAGGACTGTGAGGAATAAATCTGTGAGACTCTATCTTCCTTGAAGAGTTCTATGGTCACTCTTCTCTGCAGGTTAGATATTACTGCTGTCACTGATTGGATAAGAATGTGACATGAGGATCCAAAATGAGGATGATTGGATCCAGGGTTGGTGGAACCAAGTGGCAATGCTTCATCACCAAAGACAAAGTGGGTACAGCTACCATTATGGACAGAAGACTTAAATAACAATAAACAAAATAGTCTAACTTGCAGAGACATGAGGCATTGTCTTATAGATCATGGAGCACCTAGAAGTAAAATAGATGGGCAGTCTACTAAATTCTTACTTGGTCTGTATAAGCAGATTTCTAGGTCAAGTGAACAAAAAGTCTAACTTGAATTATACAAACAGTTAGTCAGGACCCTTAATCAATTTCTGGACTTGAGACACTTACATTCCCAGTGCCCCTTGAATGAGGGGAAGGCTGGTTCCCCCTGAGGAAAGGACACTGTAACACTGCCAAAAATTTATACTACTAATCTTCCCAGCCTTCCCCAAAGAGAATTAAGGCATTTGATCAGGGTAACTGTGCACTGGGGAAAAGGAAATGATCAGGTATTTTGGGTATTATTAGACATAGCCTCAAAAGTGACATTAATTCCAGAAAACCCAACTGTGGTCCACCAGTTAGAGTAGGGGCTTAAGGGAAGTCAGGTTATAAATGGAGCTTAACCTCAAGTCCATCTCACAGTGGGTCCAGTAAGTCTTTGGAACCATTCTGTGGTTATTTCTGGAGTGCCAGAATGCATAATTATAATAGACATACTCAGCAACCAGCAGAATCCCCACATTGGTTCCTTGACTTGTGAAGTGAGGACTATTATGGTAGGAGAACCCAACTGGAAGCCACTAGAACTGCCCCTACCTAGCAAAATAGGAAATCAAAAGCAATAATGGATTCCTGGAGGGATTACAGAAATTAATGATACCATCCAGGATTTGAAAGATGTAGGGATGGTAATTCCCACCACATCTCCAGCCTGTGCAGAGAATAGAATGGATCTTGGAGGATGACAGTGAATTATTGTAAACTTAACCAAGTGGTGACTCCAACTGCATCTGCTGTCCCAGATATGTCATTGTTGCCTGAACAAATCAACATCTCCCTTGGCACCTGATGTACAACTATCAATCTGGAAAATCCTTTTTTCTCCACTGCTGTTAGTAAAGCCTACCAGAAATAGTTTGCTTTCAGCTGGCAAGCCCAGCAATATACTTTTGGTGTCCTACACCAAAAGGTGTAGGTGTTTCAACTTCTAGTCTTATGTCATAATGTAGTCTGCAGGAAACTTGATCAGTGCTTCCTCCCACAGAACATCACACAAGTCCGTTATAATGATGATCTCATGATGACAGGACCTAGTGAGAAAAAAGTAGCAACTACTTTATGGTTTGGCAAACCTACTGGTAAGGCATTTAGATGTCAAAGGAAAGGAGATAAATCCAACAAAAATACAAGCCTCAGTGAAATTTTTAGGTATGCAGTGGAGATCAGCATGTTAAGATATGCCTTTCTAAGGTGAAGAATAAGGTGTTGCACCTGACCATTCCTAAGACATAAAAAGAAGAACAACACCTAACTGGCCTCCTTGCATTTTGGAAACAACATATTCCTCATATTTGTATGTTACTCTGGCTCATTTACCAATAGACCAAAAAAGCTGTCAGTTTTCATGGGAACTGGAACAAGAGGAGGCTTTGTCACAGGTACAGGCTGCTATACAAGCTGCTTTTCTACTTAGGTCATATGATTTAGACGGTCTAATGGTGTTGGAGGGGTTGGTAGCAGATAGAGATGCTGTCTGTGACATTTGGCAGGCCCTTATAGTAAAATCAGAATGCAGAGCCTTAGGATTTTGGAGCAAAGGCTTACCATCCTCTGCAGATAATTACTCTCCTTGGAGAAAAAGGTTTTGGCCCATGCATGGGCCTTAATAGAGACTGAATGCTTAACCATGGGCTACTATGTTACCATGAGACCTGAGTTGGCTATCAAGAACTGAGTGTTGGCTGACCCACCAAGCCACAAAGTTGGTCATGTACAGCAGCACTACATCATAAAATGGAATTGGTATTATGACAGAACTCAAGCAGATCCTGAAGGCACAAATAAGTTACATGAGGGAGTGGCCCAAATGCCCATCACCCCCAATCCTGCCTCAATCCCTTCTATTTCCCAGCCCATGGCTATGGCCTTTTGGGGAGGTCCTTAAAATCAGTTGACTTAGGAAGAGAAAAGTTGGGTCTGGTTTACAGATGGTTCTGAATGATTTGCAAGTACCACCCAAAAGTGGAAAGCTACAGCACTACAACCTCTTACTGGTATATCCTTTCAGGACAGTGGTGAGGAGAAATCCTCCCCATGGGCAGAACCTCTGGTTCCAGCAGTGCACCTTGTTGTTCATTTTGCTTTGGAGGAGAAATAGTCAGAGGTGCACTTGTATATTGATTCATGGGCTGTAACCAATGGTTTGGTTGGATGGTCAGAGATTTGGAAGGAACATGATTTGAAAATTGGTGATAAAGAGGTCTGGGGAAGAGGTATATGGAGAGATCTTTCTGAATGGACAAAAGAATGAAAATATTTCTGTCCATGTGAATGCTCTACAGAGGGTGACTTTAGAAGAGGAAGATTTTAATAATCAAGTAGATAAGATGACCTGTTCTGAAGATACCAGTCAACCTCTCCCCCAGCCATTCTTGTCATGGCCTAATGGGCTCATGAAAAGTGGCCATGGTGATAGGGATGAAGGACATGCATGGCCTCAACAACATGGACTTCCATTTGGCTACATCCGCTGCTGATTGTCTAATCTGCCAGCAGCAGAGTCCAACCCTCAATCCCTGAGATGGCACCATTCACCAAGGTGATTAGCCTGTTCCTTGGTGGCAGGTTGATTACACTGAACTACTTCCATTATGAAAGGGACAGTGATTTGTTCTAACCAGAATAGATACATACTCTCATATGGGCTTGCCTACCCTGCACACGATTTATCTGTCAAAACTACTATCCATGGACATATAGAATGTCTTATCCACCATCATGTTCTTCCACACAGCATTGCTTCATATCATA
The DNA here is from genome assembly GCF_023851605.1 of Tamandua tetradactyla. NCBI lineage: Eukaryota > Metazoa > Chordata > Mammalia > Pilosa > Myrmecophagidae > Tamandua > Tamandua tetradactyla. Next base: position 126,668,927 of record NC_135327.1, on the reverse strand, counting down.
GAACCCACTTCACAGCAAATGAAGTATGGGAAGGGGTACATGCTCATGGAATTCACTGGTCTTACTATAGTATCCCATCATCCTGAAGCAGCTGGACTCATATAATGGTGGAATGGCCCTTTGAAGATTCAATTAAGCAACCAACTAGTTGGCAATACCTTGCAGGGCAGGGCAATGTTCTCTGTGAGGTTGTATGTGCTCTAAATCAATGTGCGTTCTATGGTGCTGTTTCTCCCATGGCCAAGATTCATGGGTCCAGGAATTAAGTGGCACCACTCACTGTTACCCTAGTGATACACTAGTACACTAGAAAACTTTTTACTTCCTATGCCTGCAACCTTAAACTCTGCTAGTCTACAGATCTTAGTTCCAGAAAGAGGAGTGCTTCCACCTAGAGACACAACCATGATTCAGTTGAACTGAAAGTTAAGACTGCCACCTGGCCACTTTTGGCTCCTCATGCCTCTGAATCAACAGGCAAAGAAGGGAATTACTGTAATGACTGGGGTGATTGAGCCTGACTATCAAGGACAAATAGAACTGCAACTACACAATGGAGGTAAAGAAAAGTTTGCCTGGAAAACAGGAGATCCCCTGGGGCATTTCTTAGTACTACCATGCCTCGTAATTAAAATCAATAAAAAACTGCAACAACCCAATCCAGGCAAGACTACCAATGGCCCAGAAATTTCAGGAATGAAGGTTTGGTTCACCCTATCAGGCAAAGAACCACAGTCAACTGAGTTGTTTGCTGAGGGTAAAGGGAATATGGAATGGGTACTGGAAGAAGGTAGTTATAAATATGAACTAAGCCATGTGACCAGTTACAGAAATAGAGATTGAAATGTTTATGAATATGTCTTCTTTGTTTTGTTATGTATATGTATGTGTATATACATAAAGCAAATATTTTTGTTTTCTTCTCTATCTTATGTCTTTATCATATGACATAAACTGTATCAGCTTTATGCCATAGTATTTAAGTTATAAGATGTCACACTTAGCAGTTACTATTACCCATGGACCTTATTCTGGAAAGAGTTAATTTGTTTCTATTTGAATGCAGGAAAGTTGTGTACAGTAGGTGTAAGATATAACTGATTTTTTTTAGAGATTAAGTATGATTTCAGGTGATATATATGGCTGCCAGGTTGATGAGATGTAAAATGGGATGGTTATGTTCATATGTCTACTTGGCCAGGTGATTGTGTCCAGCTATTTGGTTAAGCAAGCACTGGCCTGGTTGTTACTGTGAGGATATTCCATGGATTTAAAAATCAGTAAGTTTATTGAATCTATGACTGATTACACGTACAATCAACTGAGTAGGCAGCCTTTAACAATGAGGGACATCTTATCTAATTAGCTGAAGATTTAAAAGAAGAGATAATTTCTGCAGTCAAAAGAGAGAATTTCCATCTCTACTTCAACCAGCCAGCTTCTACTGGGGAATTCATCAAAAACTTTTGGAGTTCCCAGCTTGCAGCCTGCCCTATGGAATTTTGGTTTTTCCATTCTCACAACTGCATGGGAAAAGTTTTATAAAATCTACTAATATTTATAGATATCTCCTGTCAGTTCTGCTTCCCTGGAAAACTCTAATACAGGGTGATAATAGAGTACAAATCTGATTATTCCATCTGTCTTATTAAATTATGGGAAATAAGTATATAAATTTAGAATGAGACAGGAAGAGGTGGCATTCAAATATACTAAGAGAGTGCAGAGGGATGACAGGTAGTATTGAGTACCCATGTGAGATCCGAGGTGATAAATTTAAAATGAAACCAACCATCACAGTTTGGTATTTTATACTTGAGTGCAGGAATATGATGGACATATAATTGGGCTCTGTTAGGGTTGGGTTTTTGTCAAGTGTATAAACAGGAGAAAAGAGGGTCAAAAGAATGAAGGGTGAATGTGTAGGATTGGTTGTAAGAACAGGCCAGGATATCCAATGCAAAGGCATAAGAAGGGAGAGAGGTGGTAGGTTATCTATGTAAAAACAATAGTTTGTTTAATTCTACCTAGGTAAAGACATGAGCCACTTCACTTTAAGCCCCTATGTGCTGGTTTGAAGCTGTTATATACCCCATAAAAGGCCATGTTCTCTTAATCCATCCTGTAGGGTCAGATCTATTGTAGTTGGGACCGTTTGGTTAGATTGTTTCCATGGAAATGTGACCCTCACCCACTCAAGGTGGGTCTTAATCCCCTTGCTGGAGTTCTTTAAAGAGGATAAAAGACAAGTGAAACTGGAGAGGCAAGAAGGATCCATAGAAACTGAGAGAAACATTTTGAAACCAGAGCCCAGGAGAGAAGGACCAGCAAATGTCACCCTGTGCCTTCCATGTGGTAGAGGAAACCTAGATGCCAGCAACCTTTCCTCAAAAAGGTATCTCCCTCTTGATGCCTTAATCCAGATGTTTTCATGGCTGTTCTAGTTTGCAAGTTGCTGAAATGCAATATACCAGAAATGAAATGGCTTTTTAAAAAGGAGAATTTAATAAGTTGTTAGTTTACAATTTTGAGGCTGAGAAAATTTCCCAATTAAAGCAAGTCTATAAAAATGTCCAAATTAAGGCACCAACAAGAGATTACCTTCACTCAAGAAAGGCTGATGAAGTTCAGGATTTCTCTTTCAACTGAAATGGCACATGGCGAACATGCAACATCTTCTAGCTTCCTCAAACTTGCTCCAAAAATGCTTTCTCTTTTAAAGGTTTGCAGTAAAGTAATCAAAATTCACCTGGAATGGGTGGAGCCACATCTCCCTCTATTCAAAAGTTAATACCCATAAATGAGTGGGTCACATCTCTGTGGAGATAACCTAATCAAGTTTCCAACCTATAGTACTAAATAGAGAATAGAAGAAACAATTGCTCCCACAAGATTAATTAGGATTAAAACATGGCTTTTCTAGGGTACATAAATCCTTTCAAACCAGTGCAATGGCCTTAGAACTATAAAAATATAAACTAACAAATCCCCTTTGAAAAAGCCAAGCCATTTCTGATATATAGCATTTCAGCAGTATTTGGCATTTAGCAAACCAAAACAGATTTTGATTCCAAAGAAGTAGGATGCTGCTGAGCTTGGAAATACCAAAAATGTTGGGATGGCTTTATATGGGTAAGGGGAAGATTCTGGAGAGGCTGTTGGTAGAAATATGGACCCTAAATATATGTCCAATGATGCCTTAGACAGAAATGGATAAAAAGATCATTACAAACTGGAAGAAAGGTGATCCTTGTTTTAAAGTGGTAGAGAATTCTGCAAAATTGAGTCTTGGTGTGGGATGGAAGAGAGAATTTGAAAGTGAAGAGCTTGGATATCTAGCTGAGGGAATTTCCAAACTAAATGTGGAAAATGCAGACTGACTTTTCCTTGCAGTTTATAGTAAAGGACAAGAGGAAAGAGATAAGCTGAGAACTTAACTCTTAGGTGCAAAGTAACCAGAAACTGATGGTCTAGAAAATTCTGGGCTTCCAGAAAATAAGACTCCAGAAACTAGTGTCCCATGAAAGGACTTAAAAGACCATGGAAGATCCAATCAGCCCTGTCAATGGGAGTCAGTATTAGAAATGCAGCTATTCAGAAAGGATTTGTTGAAAGTCCTATTGTTGATGGCTGGCACCCCTGTTTGCTGCTTGCTAAACTGATAATTCTCTTGTGAAATCCATATGAACAGAACCACTGCCAGCCTGGACTAACAAAGACAGAAAAGTTAAAGACTGAAGGAAAAATGACTTCAAAGATGAAACTGTGAAAGTTAAGGTCTGGGGCCAAGAAACCTCAAACCAGGGAAGTGAATCCATCCATGTATGTGGAAAGTGTGAGTTTCCCCCTGAGTTTGGCAGAGGGTCAGCCTTTCAGGAAGATTGTTTATGCCCCAGGCCTCAGAGTGGATAAAGCACATTCTCTGGGAACTGTGTAGAGCATGGCCATGACCCACTGTTTGGAGAGGGCCTGTGTTCCAGAGACGGCAGAGAGCCCAGATGCTGCCCAATGCTTGAGGAGAGTAAAATAGAGAACAAGGTGGCCTCCCCAAAGATTGGAGAGAACAGATCTGCTGTATAATCCCTTGGAGAGGGTAGGACTGCCACTCTCTCAAGCCCTTAGGACAAAACTTCTTTATTAGATGACTCTTAGGCTTTGAAATCTAATGGAGTTTGCCCTGAAAGTTTTGAGGCATTGTTTAGGAACTCTGACCCCCGTTTTTCTTCCAATTTTTCCCTATGGCAAAGGGAACATTCATCCTATGACTATCCCTCCTTTGTATATTGGAAGCAGATAACTTGTTCTAAATTTCACAGGTTCACAGCCAGAGGAGAATTTTGCCATAGGACAAACCATGCCTGTAACTGATTTTGATAAGACTTTGTACTTATTTATTGTTACTGAAATGATTTCAGCTTTTGTGATATTGTGATGGAATGAATGTATTTTGCATATGGAAAGAACATGTCTTTTTGGGATCCAGAGGGTGCAATATGCTGGTTTGAAACTGTTATGTACTCCATAAAAGGCCACATTCTCTTAATCTATGCCTGTGGGATCAGACCTATTGTGGGTGGGAAATTTGGTTAGATTGTTTCCATGGAGATGTGAACCAGCCCATTCAAGGTCGGTCTTAATCACCTTGCTGAAGTCCTTTATAGGAGAATAAGAGACAGATGAAAGTGAGAGAGAGCTCAGAAAAAGAAAATACACCAGGAGAAACAAGAAGAATCCACAGAAACTAAGAGAGCCATTTTGATACCAAAGACCAAGTGAGAAGGACCAGAAGATGTCATCATGTAGCTTTCCCACGTAACAGAGGAACCCAGGTGCCAGCAGCCTTTCCTCAAAGAGGGTATCTCCCTCTTCATGCCTTAATTCACACATTTCCATGCTTAGAACAGCATCTTTGTAACCTAATAAGTCTTGCTTGAAAACAACAACCTATTTCTGGTATATTGCATTCTGGCAGCTTTAGCAAACTGGACATCCTATCTCCACGTAAGTTGTTCAAGTCCTCCACCCTCTTTTCAGAGGCACTTAACCATACATTAATATTAATATGGGCTGATCCACAATTTAAAAAGTCTTTAAAATAAGTCCTAAATCTTCTCCCTGCTTTCTATAATGGAGGTTTTTGTCACCTCTTGTCTTTCTACTTGTTCTTCTCCAGTCTAATTTCTCCTCTGTCTCCCCACTGCCCACCTCTAGCTCCATTATTCTACATTTTTTAAAAAAAGAAAAAAAAAACTGCCTCTGAAAACATACACTAAAATCTTTCTGTTTTAGTTTTTCTTACTCTTTAAATTCCTCTTTCGTCCCTTTCTCTTCTCAGTTCCCTCCCTTCCTTCTTGAAAATTCAATACTAAAAAATGTTTGGACTGACAGAGAAAGGTGGGCATCAGTTCTGAAATGGTGTGCTGAGGGGCAGGGGTGAGGTGTGGAAGAAAAGGGTATTGAAACCTAGGCAGGGTGAGAAGGGCATTCACTTGGGTGTCATGTGTACAAATTTTCTGAAAAAATTAAATTTCTAAAAAATTTACCTTTCAATCATTTATGAAATATAAATATAGATAGATATAAATACAGATACAGATATAGACATTTAAATTAAGCTATAGATATCTCTTGTCTCGAATTGCTGAATAAATGGATTGGCTTTTACACAGGGGATTTATTAGGTTACAAATTTACAGTTCTAAGGCCGTGGAAATGTCTAAATTAAGGCACCCATAGAAAGATACCTTGACTCTGAAGAAAGGTCAATGGCATCCGGTGTTCCTATAACATAGGAAGGCACATGGTGATGTCTACTGACCCTTCTCTCTTGGCTTAGTTTCAAAGCGTCTCTCTCAGTTCCTGTGGATGCTTCTGGCTTCTCCTGATGTGTTTTCTTTCTAAGCTCTCTCTCTCTCTCTATGAGCTCTCTTAAAGGATGCCAGTAAAGGATTAAGACCCACCTTGATTGGGTGGGTCCATCTCCATGGAAACAACCTAATTTAAAAGGTCCCATCCAACAATAACCCATAAGCATGGAGTAGAAGAACATGTTCTTTTCTGGGGTACATAACAGATTCAAAGCAGCACATCTCCTAATAGAATGCAAGGTCCCAAAAGAATAAATCATTCAACAGAAGTGTAGTGGATGGTTTTATGTAAAGAGTGTCTATTTCTGAGGAAATGTCTATTTAAAAAGAAAATAGAAAATATGGCAGTTTTCCAAAGACAGCAATACCATCATCATCACAGTCTGCTTACATGTGTTACCGTGTAATTACAATCTTCACAATTGTCTCTCTGAGAACATCAAAATAAATTCAATCCATAATGCACAGAACCTCCTTTTTTCTCCTCTCCAACTATTGCTATGGCCACAGCCAATGCAGGGACTCAAATTCTCTCAAACCTTTCTCTTCATCCCCACCTTTCTAGAAGCCTCAGCTTGCCTGACTTCTGCCTATTTTGTTTAATTTTGTATCCCCCCTACTTTCTTAGGAGAGGCTACTCTTGTATCAAATACTGTGTGGAATACATTTTCCCAATTCTGATTATAAAACCCTAGCATAACTCTTACATGATGAAGAAAAAAGAGAAAGGGAACCCAAAAAGGCTACACAAACTCTCCATTTCTCTTTTTCTGGAGTAAGAGGAATAAGGTGGAGGTGGGTAAAGTAAGAATACTTGAATCAATAAATATTGTCACATTGTCCCCCTTCCTTTTGGTCCTACTAAGTAGAGAGACGCTTTTGACCAGGAAATTCAATCTGTGCCCTCAGTCATGCAGATAATGTGGGGGTTGTCTAGCCAATAAAATAAGGAAGGTCTCAAACCATTCTTTACAACAGCTTAAAATATTCCGAAGGGTTTAACTATTCTTAATTATTCTGTAACAATTTATACTATTCTTACTCTTAATGTCTTTTGACCTATAGGGAAGCTCAATTTCAGTTTATATCCCAGTATTATCTGTCATCTTTCCCTCTCTCCAAATCCCAAAAGTGATGTCACATACATATTTCAGTAAACTTTCCATATCTAAGATTCTCTGATTCTACTACAGTCAGAAACAGCCAGAACTGTCTCTGAATAAAGGCTTGGGATTTGCAGGACTGTACTGGACACAGCTGTCTGTAATTACTAAACTAGAAGTCCTGGCTTGGGTGCCATTTGAAACAAAAGCACAACATGCACATGTGTCTTCCCTCTGGAAGTAGACAGCCGGGACCAAGGTTGACTACACAAAGAGATGGCCCTTTGTTTGGCGTCTTCAAAGGATAGTTCAAGCAGAGCCAAGCCTGCAGTCACAGTGCAGTTCTGTCAAGTATAGGACACTTCCCACTCCAAAAAAGTCCAGTTGTGATTTCATATTATATATGGCATCCCTTTATCTAAGGCACTTTCTTCCAAAAAAGGAAGACAGTATGGTTGTTTTCATCTTCAGATATCATTAAGAGGTGAAGTTGAACACAAGTCAAATAGATTAGGAAATCCATGTATCTGTCTATAGAGTTGGAATTTAACAATACTTGCTGTTGAGGATTGACTCATGTTCCCCACTTAAGGCAAGTTCAGGTCCCAACCCCTAGACCTGTAGATATGAACTCATTTGTAAATAGGACCTTTGAAGATGTTGTTAGTTAAGGTGTGCCAATATGAAATGAGAATGAGCCTTAATCCAATGTGGTTGATACAAGTAAAGAAAATTGGACATGGACAAAGAAGCCATAGGAGAAGACAGGAGCTAGAAGTCAATGAAAAACAACAGATACCAACCCCAGGAGGAGATTCCTAGCCTCTGAAATCATGAGCCAGTAAAATTCATGTTAATTCAAACTATTGTATGCTATTTTGTTTTAGCAGCTAGAAAATAAAACAATTGCTAACATTTATTATCCATTTGCTATGTGCCAGGCAACTGTTCTAGGTGGGTTTCCTGTTAAAATATTATCTAAGGCAGGCCACGATGGCTCAGTGGCAGAGTTCTCACCTGCTAAGCCAGAGACATGGGTTTGATTCCCTGTGCCTGCCCATGCAAAAAACAAAGGAAAAAAATGTTATTTAATACAAAACTCCATGAGGTGATGTATGCACCAACATGGATGAACCCTGAGGACATTATGTTAAGTGAAATAAGCCAGAACCAAAAGGACAAATATTGTATGGCCTCACTAATATGAACTAACTATATTGACCAAACTTTGATACTTAAAGTTGACAGCATAAATTATCAGGAGATGGAAAAAGGGTAAAGATTGGACAATGATGTTTAAGGAATGTAGAATGTTTAATACGGTTGATTGTAAAGGTTCAGAAATAGATATCACAATACCGTGTAATGGCAGCACAATATGGTAAATATAAGCTGAGTGTGAGCACGGTTGAAAGAGGAAGGCTAAGGTCATGTATGTCACCAGAAGGAAACTTAGAGGATAAAAATTGGGATTGTATAACTTAGCAAAACCTAGAATGGATGATGATGGTGGTTAATTGCACAAATACAAGAAAGTTTTTCCATAAATTAAGACAAATGTAAGCCACTATTACAAGATGTTAAAAATGGGATGGCATATGGGAAAAATACAATTAATGCACACCATGGTCTATAGTTAACAGTGACATTGTAATATAATTAATTGTAACAAAGGCACTCTACCAAAGTTAAATGTCAATAATAGAGGAATGAAAGGGAGGTATGGACTTTTTTTTTCTTCTTTTCTTTTCAGAAGAAGTGGAAATGTTCTCAAAGATTGTGTTAGTAAATACACAACTGTGATTATATCAGGGGCCACTGATTGTACACTTAGGATGTATTGTATGGTGTGTGAACAAAGCTGCTTAAAATTTTTTAATAAAATAAAATAAATTCCATGAAGGAATCTAATAAAAGGACAAATCCTACTTGCTTGGAACTCTGGAGTACTATAGAGGCTGGAACAGGATTCCACAATTGCTGAATAAAAAGACAAAGAAACACCAAAAGCAAGTAGGAGATTTATGTCCCAGATCTGCCAGTGGACCCCTCCACCTCACTTGGTCCCACGCAACTTAGGAATCACCCAGAGAAAGCGCAACCCAGGTCCTTCCTGTCATGGATGCAGACCATAGAGCCATTCACAACAGTGAGTTATGAACCCCACACATTTGCAGGCAGGGACCCAAGTCCACAGAAAGCCAGGGTGGAATGCAAGTAGCCAAGAAGTACTACATACAAAAGTGCCCCCAGAGGAAAAAAAAAAAAAGAGACCATGCCAGAACTGCTGGCAAGAGGTGCACATACTCAATCCAGTCTCTGTTTGCTGAACTACCTGAACACCCAAACCTTTCTGGATTGACCCCATCTGGCTCCCCTTGGTGGAATACCCTAAGAGAGAATACACCAGAGGCGGATAATAAAAAGTAGGCCAGGATGGTGGGGAACGGATGTAAGACAGGATGTGTCCCAGAACTGAAAAGCGTAGTGAAATGGGGCACTGTATGAGGGAGAGAATTTAAGCAAATCATAGGAGATGGGGTTAAAATTCTGCACAAAAACAGAGCATATCAGTATTCCCAGAGAAGGAACAGAAGAAAGGAAACTTTCTCCTCAAGGGCAATATTAAAAACTATACTACATATCCAGAGTATGAATCAGGTGCATAAGCCTTAACAGTTAAAACACAGGCTACTCTAAAGATCCAGAATAAGTTGGACAAAAGGTCAAAGAAGAGCCTTACCACAAAGCTAATCAATAATAAAACCGGAGGCAAGAAGGAGAAACTTACCTTCAAAGTCAACACATCAAAATAACTAGATGCCCAAACATCAGCCAAAAATTAGAATCCAGGCACAAAGAAACAGAAAGATATGGCTCAGTCAAGGGGACAAATTAAAACTGCAGAGGAAACACAGCATTGAAGCACTAATCAAAGAAGTTCAAACAAATCTCCTAAATCAGTCCAATGAGATGAAGCAAAATATGGATAGAAATAAACTGACAGTGGATATAGAGATAAAGGATATCAAGAAGACAATGTGTGAACATAAAAAAGAATACAGTAAGTTTAAAAAGAAACATAAATTACAGGGATGAAAGGCACTTCAATGGAGATTAAAAATATCCTAGAGGCATATAACAGCAAATTTGAACAAGCAGAAGAAAGAATCAGGGAATCAGATACAAGACGATCAAAATCATACATTCAGAAGAACAGATAGAGAAAATAAGAAAAAGAAAAATTGAGCAGTGTCTCTGAGATTTCAGTGACAGCATGAAGCATACAAACATGCATCATATGGGTGTCCCAGAAGGAGAAGAGAAGGGAAAAGAGGCAGAAAGATTATTTGAGGAAATAATGGCCAAAATTTTCCCAGCTCTTACGAAAAATATAAATATATATGTCCAAGAAGCTCCACATACTCCAAACAGAACAAACTCAAATAGATCCACTCTGAGACACTCTAATCAGAGTGTCAAATGCCAAAGATAAAGAGAGAATTCTAACAGGAGCAATAAGAAAAAGTGATTCATCACATACAAGGGGTCCTCAGTAAAACTAAGTGCTAATTTTTCATCAGAAACCATGGGGGCAAGAAGCCAGTGTTATGATATATTTAAGACACTGAAAGAGAAAAACTGCAAGCCTAAAATTCATTACCAGGAAAAATTGTCCTTCAAATAGGAAGGAATTTAAAATATTCACAGATAAGCAGAAACTGAGAGAGTTCACTAACAAGAGACCTGTCCTACTAGGAGTGCTGAAGAGAGCTCTTCAGGTAGAAAAGAAAAGACAGGAGTAGTGTGAAGGGTAAGGGGCCCTGAAGAGCCAAAACAAACTTGAAGAAAAAGAATGAAGTTGGGGGACTCACACCTCCTGACTTTAAAACCTTTTATAAAACTATAGTGGTCAAAACAGCATGATAGTGGCACAGGTTAGATATATAGCCCAATAACATCAAATTGAGAGTTCAGAAATAGACCCTCACATCTATGGACAATTAATTTTTCACAAGACTGCCAAGTCCACTCAACTGGAAAAAAATAGTCTCTTCAACAAATGGTGCTACAAGAACTGGATATCCACAGGCAAAAAAAAATGAAGGGCCCCTGTCTCAAACCAAATACGAAATTAACTCAAAATGGATAAAAGACCTAAATATAATAACCAGGACTATAAAACTCCTAGAAGAAAATATAGGGAAGCAGTTTCATAACCTTGTGTTAGGCAATTGTTTCTTAGACTACACCGAAAGCACAAAAGAAAAATCGATAAATGGGACCTCATCAAAATTTAAAACTTTTGGACATCGAAGGACTTTATCAAAGACAACCTACTTAGTGGGAGAAAATATTTGGAAACTACATATGTGATAAGGGTCTAATATCCAGATATATAAAAAATCCTACAACTCAATAAAAAGACAAACAACCCAATTTAAAATGGACAAAAGACTTAGAAGAACTTAAAAACAGACATCTCTTCCAAGAGTCCATATGAATGCATAATAAGCATATGAAAAAGATGCTAAACATTATTAGGTATTAGGGAAATGTAAATCAAAACACAATGAGATATAATTTCATACCCATTAGAAAGGCTACTATTTTAAAAAACAGAAAATTACAAGTATTGGAGAGTATGTGCAGAAATTGAAACACTCATTCATTGCTGGCGAGATGTAAAATGGTGTAGCCACTGTGAAAGACAGTTTGGGACTTCCTCAGAAGGCTAAGTATTTAATTACCATATCATCCAGCAATTCCACTACTAAGTATATACCCAAAAGAATTGAAATCAGGGACTTGAGTAGATATTTGTACACCAATGTTCATACTGACATTAGTCACAATTGCCAAAAGGTGGAAACAACCCAAGTATCCATCAACCCAAGTACCCAAAGATGAATGGATAAACAAAATGGGGTATATACACACAATGAAATATTATTCAGCATTAAAAATGAATTAAGTTATAATTTATGCAACAACATGGGTGAAACTTGAAGACACCATGTTGAGTGAAATAAGCTGACACGAAAGGACAGATATTGTTATGATCTCACTGATATTAAATAACTAGAATAACGGCAGGCCATGGTGACTCAGTAGGCAGAGTTCTCGCCTGCCATGCCAGAGACCTGGGTTCAATTCCCAGTGCCTGCCCATGCAGGAAAAAAAAAAAGTGAAATAAATAACTAGAATAAACAAACTTATAGTTAGAATCTATAATGTAGTTTACCAGGCACTGGGTTGGAGGCAGAGAATGGGGACCTAATGCTTTAATTGTGAAGGCTTGCATTTGGGTTGAATGCAAAGTTTTAGAAATGGATAGTAGTGACGGTAGCCCAACATTGTTATTGTAATTAACAGCACTTAATGATACATGTGAATATGGTTAAAAGGGGAAATTTTAAGTTGCTCATACATTACTAGAATAAAAATTAATAGAGAAAACATAGAACTGTACAACACCATGAACCTTATTGTAAATGAAGGACTATAGTGAATAGTGCAATTATAAAAATGCTCTTCCATGAATTATAACAAATGTACCCACTAATGCAAGGTCTTAATAATAGGTTGTCAAATGTTTTCCCCGTATTTTCTGTATAATTTTTCTGTAAGCCTACAACTTTTCTAATTAAAAAAATATGTTAAGTAAGAAACTCCATGAGGTAGTAATTACCACTGACCCTCTTTGACTGTGAAGAAACCATGGCTCAAAGAGGTTATGTAACTGCCTAAGCTGTCTGCCATTAAGTGGCAGAGCTGGATTTCTAAACTAAATGCTTAATGGGTTTATACTGCCTGTCCCATAGTGTATATAATCTGGGTGAAGGTCTGAATGGGACACCTTTGTTCCCTCAGCCAATATCAAACATTGAAGGTTGAATGTGAAAGGAAGGAAGGAGGTAAAATAATGGCAGAAAGCACAGGTTCTAAGGGGGTCCTGAATAGCCCAATGGCAGACTACCACCTTTGGAGAAAATGATGTTTAGACTAGCTAATATATCAGCATAGCGCCACACCAGGACACCCCACCAGATATTGGAAATCCAGGCACCTAGGGCACCTTTAAAGTTCTCAAAAGAACTAGAGGTTACACAAAAGTATACCACTCCTTTGGAGATGCTCCTGGGAATGCCCATGGTGCTGCATCTCTGCGCCCTCCTAACCAAATGTACTAGGGCCAAGAGACAGATGGTTTAGGACAAAGGTAAACAACTAAGACAGATGGTATGTTCTGAGACCACACACTGAGGAGTTATAGCAAGCAGGGCCTCTATGCAAAGTGTGGAATGGCAGAAAAGCAGCTATCTTCAAATACGTCTGCAGTAAACCTTTAAAATAAAAAGTCTCCATTCAAGATGAAACATAACTGAAAAAAATATGAAACTACCCTCTGATTGCCAAGAGCATAATTTTCTCAAATTGCATCCATTTTTATGACTAAGTGGGGACCCTGGCAGCAGTTCCAAATGATTCCTAAGACTAAGCATAGCTGCCTGCTCCTTCTGTGCAAAAGCATCTTCTTTTAATGCAGTTAGCACCACATCCTTAAAACTTCACGTATCCGTCTAACCACTCTCATCTCACACCAACGGGCCCAAGGGACTAAGGAAAACTGACATTTCATTTTTGGAAATGTTACCTCAATTGTCCAGCCAATGAATCATATGAATAATTAGATTGACAGTCCTCTCTCCTCTCAATAAACAAGAAACATCAGTTCCTTATCAGTCTGCCTTTTGCAAGCTCCAAATGAATTAAATGGTGCTTCTGAATTCAAAAGAAAACAGGACTTGAAGCTTTACAGTAAAAGACATGACTTTGGGTTACCTCATTAAAGTTTTCAATTACATGTGATACTTCTATGCCTTGGATGATTATTAAGCTATGGATACTAAGTTCCAAACTTACCCCTCGAGACTTAGGTTTGTGGCAAACCACACTTCACTTCTGCTAGCTGACTCTTCCATACTGCCAGTAAAGGGTGCTAGAGAGGAGACTAGATACTGGAGGAGAGAGGTTCTCTGTGTATGTCATGGTTCTGCAAACATCATCCCAGCAATAGTTAGCCCAGGAGCAGGAATTGATTCCAGTTACAGTTGATTCCAGTTTCTATTTTTTTCTACCTTCCAAGAACCAGCCATACAGTGTCTGCTTAGATACATCAGACCAGCTCCACAGAGTCCTTCCTCTGGACTTCTCAGTTCTAACACCTCGACCTTGCACCCCTGAGCTCTAGAGAGTGGTAGCTGCTTCCTTCAGGTATTATCTCTGTGTTATTATCTCCATGTTCCCTTTTGCCTTTTCAGTCCTCCTATACCTATTTAACTAATTTCTTGTATTAAATTATCTCTTAGAAGACCTGGTGTCTATTTTCTGGACCAGATCCTATCATATGTAAGTTAAATTTTTGTCCTATAATTTGTGTACACAAAAAAGTAAAATGAATCACATAATGAAGCTTCAATAGAAGACAGCTGTTAATTTTTCAACAATATAAATAAACCCTCCCACTTGTTGAAAATGGAAGAAAACACATTGAAGAACAGATGTTATGGCCTATTTTCCTGTTGTTCTTTCCTTTGTTATTGCCTGTTAAGGGTTGAAATGGTGTTCCCAAAAAAGATATGTTGAAGTCATAACCTCCCAGTACCTATGAACGTGACCTTATTTGGAAATAAATTATTTGCAGATAGAATCAAATAAACGTGAGGTCAAATTGGATTATAAACTGGTGTCCTTATATGAGAGAGAAAAAAAAACACAGAGGACACACAGGAAAGGAGGCCCTGTGAAGATGAAGGAAGATATTGGAGTTCTGCTGCCACAAACCAAGGAACAGCAAGTACTGTCAGCAACCACCAGAAAGAAACTTCTGGGAGAAGATCTAGGAAAGCGATATGGACAGATTCTCCTTCCAGAACCCCTGGAAGGAACCAACCCTACCAACACTTTGCCTTTTGACTTCTGGCCTTCAGAAGTAAGAGAAGTGTGAGACAGTGTCCTTTTGTTGTTTAAAGCCACACCATTTGTGATAATTTGTTATAGCAGTGCTAGGAAACTAATAGCCTGTTCATGATGAATCTTTTGGACTCAAACTTTAACGCTAAAAGTTTTATTGGTCAAAATTATTTATATTACATAAAGGAGAAAGAGTAACTGTCTTGAGTGAAAAAAATAGCTCTATAAACTTTGAAAGTTCCTATACTGATTACTGTGGCTGCCACAACAAATTACCACAAATTTGGTAGTCTAAACAACAGAAATTTATTATCTCACAAATCTGAAGGCCAGAAGTTCAAAGTCAAGGTATCAATAGGGCCATGTTCCCTCCAAAGGAGGGAAAATCCATTCTTTGTCTCTTTCAGCTTCTGATGGCTTTTGGAATTCCTTGAGTTGTCCACACATCACTCCAATCTCTGCTGGCATGGTCACATCGCCTCCTCTGTTTTGTGTGTCTCCTCTTCTCTGTGTCTGTCTCAAAACTTCCTCTGCCTTTCTCTTATAAGGATGCATGTGATGACATTCAGGGCTGACCCAGATAATCCACGATGATCTCCTCCTTTCAAGGTCCTTCATTTAATCAACCTTTTACTGTATCCGATGACCTTCACAGGTTACAAGGATTAGGATATCATCAACTCAAAAAATCCCAAATCTCATCATCTAAATCAGTTATGGGTGAGACTGTTTGGATTATCCAGGTGAGCTCTAAATGCCATCACATGCCCCCTTATAAAAGAAAGGCAGAGGAAGTTTTAAGATGAGCACACATAGGAGAAGACACAAAAAGAGAAGTGGGCAATGGGACCATGGAGGCAGAGTTTGGGCTGAGGCTGCTAGAAGTCAAGGAATGCCTGAAGCCACCAGAAGTTAGAAAAAGCAAGGAACAGATTCTTCTCCAGAGCCTTTGGAGAGTATATGCCCTTAATTTCAAATTTCAGGCCTCCAGAACTGTGAGACAATAAATTTCTGTTATTTTAAGGCAAAATTTTGTGGTAATTTCGTGTGTTAGCACTAGGAAACTAACATAGTCCCAAAGGATAACAAAATAATACAATTATAAAAAATGCCCTCACAACATTGTTAAAATAAAACTAGATTTGAGAAAAAGACCAGCAGTCATGGGACTTGCATTCCTGTCTCAGATTAAGGACTTGGATGAATATAGACTCATTTGTGCTATTTTAAAATAGTTTTTAAAAGTACAAAAGTAATTGCTGTTGTGTTCAGTTGTTGTTTTTTTAACTCTTGAAATTCTGTGAGAGTTTCAAGAATCAAAAGCTCTTTAAAAATTAGTACATTATTATATTTATCTAGCAAACAAGCCAATTTCTTTTAATACTGACTTCAGTCTCCCCACCCCATGCCCCGCAAGAAAAACAAGCTGCAGGAATGTCAACAATCATTTGGGTGATGTGTTTCTAAAGATTATAGAATGCCAGGCTCTAGCAATTCAAATCACCCCAACGGTATTTTCTGTTCCCCACCTATAGATTTTTAACCAAATGTATTTCAGAAACAGTGCTATTTCAAAGTAAATGAAATAAATTGGAATATGGCTGTCTATTTGATAGAACAGAGAAAAATAATCCTAGCATTTATCTTAATGTGTACAACAACTTAAAAATCCTATAAAACTGCTTTCTGTTTCTTTTATTCATTAAGCTCATGAAAAAGTAATTTTCTGAATAGTAAGGATAAAACATGAAAGAAATAGCAACTGATTTTACATCGTGTTTCGAAACTTTTTTATTTTATTAGTGCAGTGATTCCCAAACTTTGCTGCAATTACCTTTGCAAACTGTACAATTACTTAGGCACTCTTTACAATATATTTATGTCTGGTTCCCCACCCCCATATTTTCTGATTTTAAGGGTAAGAGATGTGACTTGTACTTATAGAGTTTTTAAAGATCCCCAGATGATTTCAATATGCACTAGTTAAGCCCTTGAAACTCAAAAGAGTCACACAGGGATAAGTAGCAACAGTATTACCTGGGAACTTCTTAGAAATGCAGGTTCTCAGGTCTTATCCCAGAATCTGCATTTTTTTTTTTTTTTTTTTTTTTTTTTAAAGGAAAGACAGAGAGAAGGAAGGAAGGAAGGAAGAAAGGGAAACATTTTTAAACATTTTCTTGTTTTATTGTATTCTGTTTCTCCGTTTTTGTTACATGGGCTTGGGCCGGGAATCGAACCGAGGTCCTCCGGCATAGCAGGCAAGCACTTTGCCCGCTGAGCCACCGCGGCCCGCCCAGAATCTGCATTTTAATAAGACCCTCAGGGGATCTGTGTGCTCATCAGGTTTGGGAAGCACTAGCTTGCCCTGTTGTTAACCCTGTGGTTGGGAATTCTTTAAGGATGTTACTTCATTAGTAGTGTTCAGCTGTGATTTCTCTGCTCTTTCTCCCTGTATCTGATCCCATCAGCTTTTCAAAAAAATGAAACAATTTTTTTTTTAATTTTATAAACATATATAAAACTCAAAATTTCACATTTTAACTACTCTCAAGTGTACAATTCAATAATATTAAGTACATTCATAATATTGTGCTAGAAACCTAGAAATTATCATCCTGGGTTTTATTGAGAGGCTAACAACCCAGTTTTCTGCTTTACAGAGGTTTCAAAGATTTCCTTGCTCACCTCAACTTTGAAGCTTATTAATATTTCAAAAGCATCGTGGTTTCCCTAACCCATTAGATTTATCCACTGCAGAAGAAATAACCTAATTTTGTTTTTTTTATTTTTTTATGCTCAATGGTTCAAATATTATGTTTGAAAGAAGCAATTTAACTTAATATTAAGAAAATTAATTTCATGGAATGACAAATTATACTCTAAGAATACCAGAGGCCACTAGATTTGGGGGCAAGAGTAGCTACAAGCTCTGAGACCTTCCTCCCAGCACCAGACCTCAGGTACATAAAGGAGGCAGGATACATTTCGAGGCACCTTCTCCCACTGGTAAATGAACAGCAGACAATCCAGACCTGAATCCCAAGCAGCACATGCTGGGAAAAGGGATAGTTAAGATAGTTAAGCAGAAGTACCCAGGACCATGGGCTGAAATAAGTGGGGGCAGCTGGCAGAAGTGGGGAGCTGGTACCTGAGCTGCGTGATTCTGAGCAATAGGGGCCTTAGCGGCAGCCAGATTAAACCAACAAATCAGAAAAGGCCGAAATTACCCACAGTTTCTATGGGCCTCAGTAATATAGTAATATAGTAGCCCATTGACCCTAGAACAGAATAAGCTGAATCTGAGACGTCGTACTCTGTAGGCAGCCAATTACTACGTGGTTCATTACAGGAGCACAAGTTCAGGCACAACAGAAATTTTCAGCAAATGACCACTTTATTACTTACACACATGGTCCAGAAGAAAAGATCCCATCATGGCTATCTCCCAGGAGGCTAACAGCTCAGAACAAGATCAATGCATGGCAGCTCCGCTTACCTCACTGCATTGGAGAGGCAAGACAAATCTGTGCTGTTTGCGTGTGGATTATTTATACACCCCCAACAGGAGAAGTTCCTGCCGCTGAGCATTCCTGCCCTGATAAACATCTCTTCCAGTTTTAAGGTACGGTAGGGCCTTTTTATTGGAATTAACATCTCCTCCAGCTGTGGAGTGGAAACAGAGTGGAAACATCTGTGCACACTAGAAAAGGAGGTGGGGGAGGAAGGGTCACTTTTCCTCCCCAAATTCATTTATGCATTTAATGCATTTCCAAACAAAGTGCAAATGGGACTTTTCATAGAATTAGAAAACTTGATTTTAAAATTTCTTTGGAGGAACAAAAAGCCAACAATAACAGTATTTCAGAAGATGAGAGAAAAGGAACTGTTGCCCCACCGACCTTATAGACTTATTATCAAGCAGTACTGAGAAGGCAAATATGGTGTTAACTAACACAGGGGAAAGAAAAACTGACCAACAGGAAAGAACAGAGCCCAGAAATATATCCACGACACATAAAGAATTTGGCAGGCAGCAAGATGACATGTCCAATAACTAGAGAAAGGAGGGACCAGGCAACAAATGGAGCTGAAAAACTGGTTATTCATATAAAAAAAATGAAAATAGATCTTGACCTCATACCAGACAAAAAAGTCCACTCCAGATGTATAAATAGCATTAATTTGAAAATTTTAAACTAGAAGAAAATATAGGTTGATATTTTTCTGTCCTTGAACTATAAGGCTCACTTCTTCAAGTTAGGAAAAAAAACAAATTGTAAAAAAAAAAAAAAAGATAAGTGTTATTATATTTAAATAAAAGACTTTCTATTCATCAAAGATACTTTGATAAAAGGGAAAAGCACTCAAAAACACTAGCAAATAGCAAAATGCAAATAAGAACTATTATGAAATATTTAAACCAATTTGATTGGGGGAACAAGAAATCGAATAATATGTTTATTCATACTTAACAATATAAAGTGTTGGAGACAATGGAGATTAATGTGATTTCTTTACATTTCTGGTAGTACAACAACTTTGGAAAACAGTTTGGCAGTATCCTATAAAACTGCATATACCCATACTCTGTGACCCAGCAATTTTGCTGCCAGGTATATACCAAGATAAATATTCATGTGGGATTCAAATGCATAGCCACACTGTTTAAAATATTAAAATAATGGAAAACCTACAAAATACCCATCAATAAAAAACAGATAACTAAACTGTGATATATGTCATAACATAATATTATACAATAGTGCCAGTGAAAGAACTGCAGCTACGAGCAACAACAGGAATGGATTCGGGTAGCATAATAGACAAAACAGCATGTCCCAGAAAACAATGTAGATTTGCAAAATGATGAACCTCTTTTATTAAGTTTAAAACAAAATAAAGCAAACAATATATTGTTTGACCATATAAATATGTAGAGCAAATATTTTTCAAAAGAGCAAGTGTTGAAAAAATTTAGAATAGCATACATCTCTAAGGCAGGTGTTTGGGAATGGAATAAAAGCAGCACACAGAAGTAAATATAAGTTATTGATAATTTTCTAGTTCTTCCCTCAGAAGTAATTTCAGACACAAGAGAAAGTGAGAAAAGAGCACCAGGCACAGCCTAATGATTAGATAATGTGTGATCAATCAAGTGTTATGATTAGTACAATTCTCTTCAGCTGAGGTTAAAAAATTTTTTTTTAAGTACTCATATTATTCAGTGTGCTCTATTTAGTGCAAGATAAACCATTTTTAAAAGTCTCCTGGGTGGGCCACAGTGGCTCAGCAGGCAGAGTTCTCTCCTGCCATGCCGGAGACCCGGCTTCATTTCCCAGTGCCTGCCCCATGCCAAAAAAAAAAAGGCTCTTGCTTTTTCCTATTTCTTCTATGACTGTTGTTTGTCATTTATTGGTAAAGGAATAGAGGGTAAAACGGGCCTGTAAAAGGAGACTTCTTCAGGTCCTTCCTGCTGCTTCTATTGCTGGCAAAAACTGCAGTCATTAGAACCTAGGTATTTTCATATGTTATATTCATAATTGTGTCTGTTTGAGAACAACCCTGAGACAACCCATGGTCTGTCAAAACTCACAATTCTTCTCAGATGCAAATTTGAATAATAAGTACAGTACTTATAAAATTAAAGGATGTGTAAGAATCAGCCAAACTGTTTTTAAAAACACAGAAATTCTGGCTCAGTGGGTCTGGCATGGAGTCAGGGAAACTACATTCTTAACAAGCTCCGAGATGATTTTGAGGACCACATTTTGAGAAACACTATGATAAAGAGTTAGTAAGCCTAAAGGTAAATGGCTCTCAACATAGCTGTGTAGACTTTTCCTCATCAGGTACAAATTTCACAGCTATATTATTAGTTGAGAATTTGAACTTTCTCAAACGGCTGTAAACCTCCTGGTGAATGTCAAGAGTTGACTGTAAATCTAAAAGCCAGCTTCTGACTGTTAGCCAGTTATAGCACATCCAACAAAGAGCCTTTTAAGAATCACTTTGCACTGATTAGAAAATATGAGGGAGCAATGTGAAAAGGTGGCAACCTTTCTGAATGCAAAACAAGGCCATTTTCTGTTCTTGAAATTTCATTTCCCTCCAACTCTTCCACGGTGCAGCTTGGCATCATCCTGGGAGCTACTGAGATTTCTTCACAGTTCGCAGCAGCAGGGATGCCCAGACCTTGTCCATTCATATTCCTACCACAGTCAGAGAGTGATGGCCAAACGTATATAATCTGCCAGACTCTATTAACTACTGCCCGGTAGTAACCATCCAAGCAGTCTCAGGTCTGGCCTTGGCCATGGTTCCCGGGTTTGCATTTCAAAACAATCTCTGACAAGCAAGCCGCCCTGGTCATTTCTGTGTAAAAACACTCCAAGGTATTATTTTCATAGTATCAGCAAGGTGTAGTAGGTTGCACTTTTGATAAACAGCTAAAGGGTAAGTACTGCATGCTTTCTGGGTAGAGCCAGTCCTAGTGCAGCCTGCCACCTTTCCCTGGAACCCACAAATACATCCTGTGTTCAGAGCCAGGTCTATCAGCCCAGCAGGATAAGCAACAAGCCCCTTAGTAGCTAAAGGGGAATGCCAGGACGTTTCCTTCCCCTATTATCATAAGCATATGTAAACTGCTGGGCATGTTTTGTGACGTCCACCACGTCCAGTGGTTTATTTATCCCTGGAGGGGAGTAAGCAGGCTTCTTCCACTGCAGCAGCACACAAACACAAGAGAAAGGCGCTGTGCACAGAAGATCTCCCAGCATCGGCCATGGACTGAGGCCTGCTGGCTATGAGGAATGACACTAGCGAAGCTAACCTTGCTCTGTCTCTTCCCTATGTGAGGAAAACATCTTTCCATGACAGCCTTTGTGAGTCGTGCTTTTGCTGCTGCTGCCAATACTTATATTGGAGTGGACTGACATCTCTTTAGGTGTCTCTCCCTCTAACGGGCACTTTCCATATCTTAACTATTTCTAATTCTTATAGTCTTCATTAACTGCAATTGATTCATTTTTTTTCTTTAATAAAGTATATCCTTAAAGTTTAAGGTGTTTTGGAGAGTGTGACTCAAAAGTATTTAAATATTTACTGGTATAATTTTTATAAATAAAATGTGCTATAATGCTTGTAGTTGGGGTGTCATTAATGATTCTCCTATCTCATCAGTCCCAATTTGGTTAGATAGCTACCATTAAGGATAAAGGACTCCCACCATCACCTTCCCCTTGGGCATCCTTTTCTTAGGCTTATATGGGCTCTAGAGTTTTCTAAGGGGAGAGGTACATGTGGGATGAATTAGATGGAAACTGATCAAGACTTAGGCAATGACAGAGGTCACTCCTCTTTAGTGGACAGCTACTGACAAAGTGAAATCTTCGCCATTTGCCATCTAAAGTAACTGATATAATTCATGGGAGGGGGGCATCTCTGAGGAAAGCTGGGAGGTGTGATCTGGTCCCCACATAGTTCCTCCTTGCTACGTGAATCTCTTGGCTGTCCTGGGAAGCAGCCACTCTCATTGGGCAACTTCCCCAGCATCAGCTCCTCACTCCTCCCGCTCACCTGCATCTTGTAATCCATCCTCCTTCCTACTTTTCCTTCATTCTCATCACCTCTGAACCCATAGGAGGGTTTAGATTTTCAGACTCAAACAATGTCTCCAGTTGCATTTCTGATCAAAATCCTTCATGTCTGAATTTCCTTTCTTTGACTTCTCTGCAACAGCCCCTACATTTTTCTAATGTTTTGAGGACTTCTTAAAAAAATAAGAACCTCCACTAAACCATGCAGTCTTTCAGAGCAGGGATTTTATCTGTTTTGTTCACCACTCTATCTTCAGCACCCACAACAGTGCCTGCCACTTAGAAGGCCCATAAGCATTTCTTGAATAAATGAATGACAGGAAGACTTATGGGCCTCTGCACTTTCTGCCTTTCCCATACCTGCCCTTGGGCAAAAAGTCCTGAGCCAACTAATTGCTTAAAGTGGAGATGGGAAAGGATAGAGTATAAAAAGAAGGAAAAAAATCTTAATAACTTAGAATAGTTTCCACTTACATGTGACAGCCAAAGGATATATTTTCCAAGCTATAGCAATAGGAAGCTCAAATATTTATAACAAGTTAAATTATTACCTGTATTATTAAATGTTAGACATGTATTTAAAGTATGTGCTGTCTCATTTAATTTGAAGTTAGAGGCCCAGTGGAAATCATTGGAGAAATCATTAACTGAATACTTCTGAAGTTGATCTCCTGAAACAAGTCAGCCTATAATAAAGGCATATATGTGACACTGGAATGATCTGACTCAGAGGTTAAATTTCCCATAACATGTATTAAAGCTGATAAATGAGAAAAATTAAGTAATTTCGTTTTCAAAAACCATTTTAGAAGGCCTAATGTCAAATTACCAGCTGCAAGAAATAAACAGCCTACCAAGACCTTCCTTAAAGGTTAAAGTATGCTGGCAAGTCAGCCCCTCCCCAAGGGAACGAGGTTGACTCTCTCAAGATTTTCATCTCATTTAGGTTCCTCACCAGTGGAGCTCGCCAAATCAGCTTCCCAGAGTCTTCCATCTCTGAATGCTCTAAATTTCAAGACCAATACCATCATTCCTTAAACCCTATCCCCATCCACTCAGACACCAACTTTCCTGACTAGTCATCATTTTATAACTCTTCTATTAATTCTCTAATCTAACTGCTACTCCTACCCCACCCTTCTAGAATGCCTTTTGGAACTCAGAGTCTCCATCTTCAAACTTCTCTATGTACTCAACACTTCTGTGAACCTTTTCTTCATCTTCTTCCTGTAATTGAAACTTGACTTTCCACTGAAGTCATGCTTTGTCCACATACCTCAGAAATAGAGGCTTTGCTTTCTCCATTTGGTATTAGTGTAGGTGTTTTTAATGCTCTTCATTTCCTATTCCAAAGTATCTCTCTTTCCTCTTTCAAGTTCTCACTTCTATTGATACCTTGCACTGATTTGAAACTGTTGTGTACCCCAGAAAAACCATGTTCTTCAATTCTCATTCAATATTGCTGGGTGGGATCTTTTTTATTGTTTCTAAGGAGATGTGACCCACCCAATTGTGGGTGGTACCTTTTGATTAGGTGGTTTCCATGGAGATGAGTCTTCACCCATTCAGGATGGGGTCGCTTAATGCAGCCTTTTAAGAGGGAACCATTTTGGAGAAAGCTTTAGAGCAAATAGAATCCACACAACCAGAGATCTCTGGAGATGAAGAAGGAAAATGCCCCTGGAGGAGCCTCAGGAAACAGGAAGCCAGGACAGAAAGCTAGCAGACATTGCCAGGTGCCTTCCCAGCTGACAGCTGTGTTCTAGACAGCATTAGCCTTTCTTGAGTGAAGATTACCTCTTGTTGGTGCCCTAGTTTGGAAATTTTCATGGCCTTTGAACTGTAAATTTGCAACTTAATAAATTCCCTTTTAAAAAGTTCTGTTTCTGGTATATTGCATTCTGACAGTTTAGCAAACTAAAACACCCATATTCTCAGAATTTCTCATCCATATTCCACCTTAAAGCTTACTCACCAACTCCCAGTTACTCATATTCTCTTTCAGAAAATGATTTAAGTAATTAGTTCACTATCTCCCTATCCACCAGTACTCTTGTCACTGCTTTTGACAATTTCATTATCAACATAGATAATCCATCAATAATGGCTTCCAAATTCCAGTGAATCATTTCTCCACTCTAATCACAATGTCAATACCATATATGTTGTTATCACTAATAACTGCCCCATTTCTACAATTCTGATTTCAAATAGACTACTCTCTAAAAATCACCTCTTGTCATTCAGGATCGCATTCCAGTTCCTCTCTTTCTGGTCCCTACTATTGTTCCGAAACTTTAAACTCATCAAGTACTTGAATCCACTATCCTTACGCATTTTTATCATACAAGACCACCATTGTATGCTCCCTTCTCCATAGTTTTGATGATACAGCACCATGACCTTTTCTTTGCAAGTACCCTTAACCCTGTACCTTGTACTTCCTCCTTAATACTTGCTTGTCAAAATCTCAGTCCTCATTAAAGCAAACTATCCATCTACTAAGTGCTGTCATCTTAACAGCTGCATGTTAGGAGAAAACTCAGACACTTAGGCCAGCTAGATTTAGCCTGAATTTATAGCAACAAATTAGTGGAAAATCAACACAATCTCTTTAGTAGCATCACTTTACATAAGATAAAAATGACTATTAAACATCTATTTTTCTCCATTTAAATCTTCAACAACCACATCCCTTCACTGTCTCACTCTTGGCTGCTGACTTCACAAACTACATACAGAAAATACATGCAGTTCAGCCCTTAGAAATGAGCCACATCTTTCCATGGCACACACCAACTGATCTGCACCAGGTACTCTGCTTCTCCCTTGTTACAAAGGAAGAATTGTCCCAAATACTGAGTTTCTTGATTATCCTATCACCTAGTTAAAATTAAATTTATAATTAAGATTAGAGTAAAGATTAGGGTTAGGCTTAGGGTGAGCTCCATCTAGAAACCATAAAAAACTGGTAATGGTTACTGCTTCTGAATGGATGGTTAACAATATTTTGAGGAAGACCAGTTTTTTTTTTTTTTTAGTGAATATCCCTTTGAAATGTTTGAATTGCGCACTGCAAGTAACATTACTTATTCACCAAAAATATTTTTAAAATATGAATAACATTTGATTCCTAGCTTTATTTCATATCTCACACATCTATAAGTAAACATTACAAGCATCTTCTGCCAAAATATTCTCAAATTCAAATACCACCATTGAATAAGCCTCATCACCACCAACATTTTTAGCCTGTGCTCCAAAAATATGTTCACGTAAAGTAACCATAAAGCATAAGAATGATATAGTCTTTCTAAATTATTAATCAGATCATTTCACTCTCCAACTTAAAAACTTGAATTGCTTCTCACTTTTTGATGGTTTAAAATGGGCCCACAAATCCTTTGACTCTCCCTGCAAAAGGTGAAGCTTAATTATGTTCCCTTAAGTATAGGTTATACTTAGTGACTCATTTCCAATGAATAGGATAAGACAGAAACAGTGGTTTGTGATTTTCAAGACCAAATAAAAAAAGACACTGTGACCTCCTTCTTGCCCTCTCTTGGAGAATGCAATCTGGGTGAAGACAGTGCTATGTCATAAGAACATTTGAGCATGCAATGAGGGAAGAAACTGAGACCTTCTTCCAAAAGAAAAGAGAGAGCCATCTTGGAAGCAGATCCTTCAGCCCCAGTCAAGTGTTTATATTTGTTCAGTCCTGGTCAACACCTTGATTGCAAAACTCCTGAGAGTCCCTAAGCCACATCCACCCAGCTAAAATACTCCCAAACAGCTAACTCACAGAAACTGTAAGAATATAAACATTTATTGTTTTGAGTTAAGTTTTGGGATAATTTTCTGTGCAGCAAAAAATAATATATCATTATATTTAGATGAAATCCAAACATCTTACCATGTCTAGAGTCCTATTCCCAGCTCTCTAACCTCTCTTCCCTCCATTCTTGCCCATTTCTACTAAGTTCCCAGCACTCTGCCCTATTTTTCATGTCTCAAACAGGACAAATTTGTTTCAGTCCAAGGCCTTTGCACTAGCTATTCCTTCTATTTGGAATGATCTTCTTCCAATTATTTATTTTTGAGGTTATCTCTACCTCCTCATTCAATCTCAACTCATGTCATCTCCCCAGAGAGCTCTTCACCAGCAACCCTCACTAAAGTGACACCTCTTCTCATTCCCTATCACATTACCCTATCTTAGTGTGCTGGTTTGAAACTGTTATGTACCAGAAAGCCATGTTCTTTTAATCCTAATCCAATCTTGTAGGTGCAGACCTATTGTTTGGGTGGGCTCTTTTGATTAAGCTGTTTCCATGGAGATGTGAAACCACCCATTCAAGGTGGATCTTAATTAGTTTACTGGAGTCCTTAAAAGAGCTCACGGAGAGAGAGAGTTGGAGCAGATATGGAGTAGATGCCTAGACACAGACATTTGGAGATGCTTAGAGAGACAACTTAGAAAGCCACTAGAATCAGAATGTAATGCAATCCAGGAGCAAAGGACCAGGAGATGCCAGTCATGTGCTTCCCCAGATGACAGAGAACCCCTGGACGTGATCAGCCTTTCTTTAGTTAAGGTTTCCTCTCGTTGATGCCTTAATTTGGATATTTTTATGGCCTTAGAACAGTAAACTTGTAACTTAATAATTCCCTTTGTAAAAACCAATCCATGTCTGGTATATTTCATTCTGGCAGCTTTAGCAAACTGAAACACTTAGCTTTCAGTACCAGAAATAATCTTATTCTATGTGTGTCTTTACATATTTGTTTGTCTCTAGAGGAAGTATCTGGAGACCAGGAACTGTGTTTTTCACTGCTGAATGACAAATGCCTTAAATCATGCCTAGCACAAGTAGTTGCTCAATAAATCTTTATCAACTGATTGATTGACTTAAATATTCAGTAGAATTTTTCTTAAAATGGAAATCATGGGGGGGGCCAAGATGGCAGCTTAGTAATGTGCGCACGTTTTTAGTTCATCCTCCAGAGCAACTACTAAATAACCAGAAACAGTACAGAACAGCTCCCAGAGCCACGACAGTGACTGGACACACAGCATACCCCAGTCTGGACCAGCTGGACCGGCTGCGAGTCTCCGGAACAGTGAGTTCCCCAAGCCATGCGCAGTTCCCCAAGCCGCAGCAGCTGGCACCTGGCGCCCCTCCCCCACAGGCAGCTTCCCAGAGGGAAAGGAAAGAGTCTCTAACAGTAGCAGGGACTGAGTCCAACCAAACACCAATAGTGGCATTAATAAACAAATTCTGACTACTAAAATTAGGCCCCCAGCTCAGGCGAAACTGGTCAAGGCAGAGGTCGCCTATAGGGCTAACCGAAAAAGAGAAAAGGGGATGAAACCAAGCCTTCTGTGACTGTTTCTAAGGAGGCTTGGCTGCCTCTGGATTCAGCGGCAGGATTACACAGGCTGAAACTGCCCTAAACGCAGAAACAGGCTGGTTTCAGGGCTGTCTCCCACCTGAACCTTCCCCACGGGAGGGGTGAAACACAACTCAGGTGAAATCCCTCTCTCAAGGAATTCAGACCCAAGGGCTTCGCAATTTGAAGCCATTAAAACCAGCCTAAAACTTTTCCTCTGTCTCTACCATACCCCCAGCAGGGAGAGCCTTCCAAAGTTAAAGGAGCCACATCTTTTGCTGGTGGGACCTGCAGAAAGACAAGTGCCACATACTGGACAAGATAAGAAAAACAGAGTCCAGAGACTTCACAGGAAAGTCTTTCAACCTGCTGGGTCTCACACTCAGGGAAAACTGACGCAGGTGATTCCTTCCCCCTGAAAGGAGGCCAGCTTAGTCCGGGAAAACCTGGCTGGAGTCTGTAATACCTATGTAGACCCTCCTAAGGGTGGGGAGGGAAAAGGCACCTTACAAGCAGGACAAGAAACAAGAAAACAAGAACTGAAAAATTACCCTCTGTTAAACAAAACTTAAGCTAGAGGCCCAGAAAAAGCTGAACTGAAGGTCAATGAACAGATAGACAACAAACTCATCTAGCAAGAAAACCCTAGGTTAGATAAGTGAAAGCAATCTCCAGAATAAACTAATTAAGGTAATTAAATGTCCAGATGCCAGCAAAAAATAACAAATCACACCAGGAAAATTGAAGATATGGCCCAGTCAAAGGAACAAACTAATAGTTCAAATGAGATTCAGGAGCTGAGACAATTAATTCTGAATATACGAACAGAAATGGAAAACCTCTTCAAAAACCAAATCAATCAAATGAGGGAGGACATGAAGAAGGCAAGGAATGAACAAAAAGAAGAAATGGAAAGTCCGAAAAAACAAATCACAGAACTTATGGGAATGAAAGATACAGAAGAAGAGATGAAAAAAACAATGGAAACCTACAATGGTAGATTTCAAGAGAAAGAGGTTAGAATTAGTGAACTGGAGGATGGAACATCTGAAATCCAAAAAAAAAACAGAAACTATAGGGAAAAGAATGGAAAAATATGAGCAGGGGCTCAGGGAATTGAATGATAATATGAAGTGCAAAAATATACATGTTGTGGGTGTCCCGGTAGGAGAAGAGAAAGGAAAAGGATGAGAAAAACTAATGGAAGAAATTATCACTGAAAATTTCCCAACTCTTATGAAAGACATAAAATTACAGATCCAAGAAGTGCAACACACCCCAAAGAGAATAGATCCAAATAGACGTTCTCCAAGACACTTACTAGTTAGAATGTCAGAGGTCAAAGAGAAAGAGAGGATCTTGAAAGCAGCAAGCGAAAAGCAATACATCACATACAAGGGAAACCCAATAAGACTATGTGTAGATTTCTCAGCAGAAACCATGGAAGCTAGAAGACAGTGGGATGATATATTTAAATTACTAAAAGAGAAAAACTGCCAACCCAGAATTCTATATCCAGAAAAATTGTCCTTCAAAAATGAGGGAGAAATTAAAACATTCTCAGACAAAAAGTCACTGAGAGAATTTGTGACCAAGAGACCAGCTCTGCGAGAAATAATAAAGGGAGCACTAGAGACAGATATGAAAAGATGGGAGAGAGAGGTGTGGAGAAGAGTGTAGAAAGAAGGAAAATTAGATATGATATATAAAATACAAAAGGCAAAATGGTAGAGGAAAGTACTACTCAAACAGTAATAACACTAAATGTTAATGGACTGAACTCCCCAATCAAAAGACATAGACTGGCAGAATGGATTAAAAAACAGGATCCTTCTATATGCTGTCTACAGGAAACACATCTTAGACCCAAAGATAAACATAGGTTGAAAGTGAAAGGTTGGGAAAAAAATATTTCATGCAAATAATAACCAGAGAAGAGCAGGAGTAGCTATACTAATATCCAACAAATTAGACTTCAAATGTAAAACAGTTAAAAGAGACAAAGAAGGATATTATCTACTAATAAAAGGAACAATTAAACAAGAAGACATAACAATCATAAATATTTATGCACCGAACCAGAATGCCCCAAAATACATGAGGAATCGACTGCAAATACTGAAAAGGGAAATAGACACATGTACCATAATAGTTGGAGACTTCAATTCCCCACTCTCATCAATGGACAGAACATCTAGACAGAGGATCAATAAAGAAACTGAGAATTTGAATATTACAATAAATGAGCTAGACTTAACAGAGATTTATAGGACATTACACCCCACAACAGCAGGATACACCTTTTTCTCAAGTGCTCATGGATCATTCTCAAAGATAAACCATATTCTGGGTCACAAAGCAAGTCTCAACAAATTTAAAAAGATTGAAATCATACACAACACTTTCTCAGATCATAAAGGGATGAAGTTGGAAATCAATAATAGGCAGAGTGCCAGAAAATTCACAAATATGTGGAGGCTCAACAACACACTCTTAAACAACTAGTGGGTCAAGGAAGAAATTAGTAAATATCTCGAGGCGAATGAAAATGAAGACACAACATATCAAAACCTACGGGATGCAGCAAAGGCAATGCTAAGAGGGAAATTTATTGCCCTAAATGCCTATATCAGAAAAGAAGAAAAGGTAAAAATGCAGGAATTAACTGTCCACTTGGAAGAACTGGAGAAAGAACAGCAAACTAACCCCAAAGCAAGCAAAAGGAAAGAAATAACAAAGATTAGAGCAGAAATAAATGAAATTGAGAACATGAAAACAATTGAGACAATCAATAAGACCAGAAGCTGGTTCTATGAGAAAATCAATAAGATTGATGGGCCCTTATCAAGATTGACAAAAAGAAGAAGAGAGAGGATGCAAATAAATAAGATCAGAAATGGAAGAGGAGACATAATCACTGACCTCACAGATAAAGGAAGTAATAACAGGATACTATGAACAACTTTATGCTAATAAATACAACAATGTAGATGAAATGGACAAGTTCCTAGAAAGGCATGAGCAACCAACTTTGACTCAAGAAGAAATAGATGACCTTCACAAACCAATCACAAGTAAAGAAATTGAATCAGTCATTCAAAACCTTCCTAAAAAGAAAAGTCCAGGACCAGATGGCTTCACATTTGAATTCTACCAAACATTCCAGAAAGAATTAGTACCAACCCTGCTCAAACTCTTCAAAAAAATTGAAGTGGAGGGAAAGCTACCTAATTCATTCTATGAAGCCAACATCACCCTCATAACAAAACCAGGCAAAGATACTACAAAAAAAGAAAACTACAGACCAATCTCTCTAATGAATATAGATGCAGAAATCCTCAACAAAATTCTAGCAAATCGAATCCAGCAACACATTAAAAGAATTATACATCATGACCAAGTAGGATTCATCCCAGGTATGAAAGGATGGTTCAACATAAGAAAATCAATTAATGTAATATCAACAAATCAAAGCAGAAAAATCACATGATCATCTCAATTGATGCAGAGAAGGCATTTGACAAGATTCAACATCCTTTCCTGTTGAAAACACTTCAAAGGATAGGAATACAAGGGAACTTCCTTAAAATTATAAATGGAATATATGAAAAACCCACAGCTAATATCATCCTCAATGGGGAAAAATTGAAAACTTTCCCCTTAAGATCAGGAACAAGACAAGGATGTCCACTATCACCACTGTTATTCAACACTGTGTTGCAAGTTCTAGCCAGAGCAGTTAGACAAGAAAAAGAAATACAAGGCATCAAAATTGGAAAGGAAGAAGTAAAACTATCACTGTTTGCAGATGATATGATACTATACATCGAAAACCCTGAAAAATCCACAGCAAAACTACTAGAGCTAATAAACGAGTACAGCAAAGTAGCAGGTTACAAGATCAACATTCAAAAATCTGTAGTGTTTCTATACACTAGCAATGAACAAGCTGAGGGGGAAATCAAGAAACGAATTCCATTTACAATTGCAACTAAAAGAATAAAATACCTAGGAATAAATTTAACTAAAGAGACAAAAGACCTATACCAAAAAAACTACAAGAAACTGTTAAAAGAAATCACAGAAGACCTAAATAGATGGAAGGGCATACCATGTTCATGGATTGGAAGACTAAATATAGTTAAGATGTCAATTCTACCTAAATTGATTTACAGATTCAACGCAATACCAATCAAAATCCCAACAACTTACTTTTCAGAAATAGAAAAACCAATAAGCAAATTTATCTGGAAGGGCAGTGTGCCCCAAATTGCTAAAAGTATCTTGAGGAAAAAAAACGAAGCTGGAGGTCTCACACTGCCGGACTTTAAGGCATATTATGAAGCCACAGTGGTCAAAACAGCATGGTACTGGCATAAAGATAGATATATCGACCAATGGAATCGAATAGAGTGCTCAGATATAGACCCTCTCATCTATGGACATTTGATCTTTGATAAGGCAGTCAAGCCAACTCACCTGGGACAGAACAGTCTCTTCAATAAATGGTGCCTAGAGAACTGGATATCCATATGCAAAAGAATGAAAGAGGACCCGTATCTCACACCCTATACAAAAGTTAACTCAAAATGAATCAAAGATCTAAACATTAGGTCTAAGACCATAAAACAATTAGAGGAAAATGTAGGGAGATATCTTATGAATCTTATAATTGGAGGCGGGTTTATGGACCTTACACCTAAAGCAAGAGCACTGAAGGAAGAAAGAAATAAATGGGAGTTCCTCAAAATTAAACACTTTTGTGCATCAAAGAACTTCATCAAGAAAGTAGAAAGACAGCCTACACAATGGGAGACAATATTTGGAAATGAGATATCAGATAAAGGTCTAGTATCCAGAATTTATAAGGAGATTGTTCAACTCAACAACAAAAAGACAGCCAATCCAATTACAAAATGGGGAAAAGACTTGAACAGACACTTCTCAGAAAGGAAATACAAATGGCCAGAAGGCACATGAAGAGGTGCTCAATGTCCCTGGCCATTAGAGAAATGCAAATCAAAACCACAATGAGATATCATCTCACACCCACCAGAATGGCCATTATCAACAAAACAGAAAATGACAAGTGCTGGAGAGGATGTGGAGAAAGAGGCACACTTATCCACTGTTGGTGGGAATGTCAAATGGTGCAACCACTGTGGAAGGCAGTTTGGTGGTTCCTCAAAAAGCTGAATATAGAATTGCCATATGACCCAGCAATACCATTGCTAGGTATCTACTCAGAGGACTTAAGAGCAAAGACACAAATGGACATTTGCACGCCAATGTTTATAGCAGCATTATTTACAATTGCAAGGAGATGGAAACACCCAAATTGTCCATCAGCAGACAAGTGGCTAAACAAACTGTGGTATATACATACGATGGAATATTATGCAGCTCTAAGAAAGAATAAACTTATAAAGTATGTAACAACATGGATGGACCTAGAGAACATTATGCTGAGTGAGACTAGCCAAAAACTAAAGGACAAATACTGTATGGTCTCACTGATATGAACCGACATTAGTGAATAAACTTGGAATATGTCATTGGTAACAGAGACCATCAGGAGATAGAAATAGGGTAAGATAGTGGGTAATTGGAGCTGAATGGATACGGACTGTGCAACAGGACTGGATACAAAAACTCAGAAATGTACAGCACAATACTACCTAACTGTAATGTAATTATGTTAAAACACTGAATGAAGCTGCATGTGAGAATGATAGAGGGAGGAGGGATGGGGACATAAATGAAATCAGAAAGAAAGATAGATGGTAAAGATCGAGATGGTATAATCTAGGAATGCCTAGAGTGTATAATAATAGTGAAATGTACAATGTACATTTAAAAAATATTTTTGCATGAGG
Organism: Tamandua tetradactyla; assembly: GCF_023851605.1. Lineage (NCBI taxonomy): Eukaryota > Metazoa > Chordata > Mammalia > Pilosa > Myrmecophagidae > Tamandua > Tamandua tetradactyla. Next base: position 126,635,118 of record NC_135327.1, on the reverse strand, counting down.
AAGAACAAAGGATTGTCATTATTGCAGGGTGCTGAAAATAGATGATAACTAATACTTCAAAATGTCACATTATGTGTAGGACTAAAGCAAAAAATGTTTATTTGTTACAAAATTTAGATTTTGACTAGAGCATTTCCTAATATAACTCATGTAGATAGTTTGATTGAATGTCATAAGTACTTGGAATCTCAGGTAGCACATGAGATTTTGTTGGTTTGTCCAGAGTGATCCCCCGATGAATCCCAGAATGATTTGATCAGTGACTGGAAAAGTATTTGCAAGCCCCCTTCAGAGAATGGTGAGAGTGGGGAGAAATTCAACTTCCCCAAGTTGAATTCTTGGTATTCTCACAAGCAGTGTGGACAACCAAAGCTATAGGCTGAGCCCCCAGTCTTGGGGTTTGTTCACATGAAACTTAACCCCACAAAAGATAGGTCAAGTCTACTTAAAATTTAGGCCTAAGAGTCACCCCCAAGAGAGCCTCTTTTGTTGCTCAGATGTGGCCTCTCTCTCCAGCCAATATGATGAGCAGTCTCACCACCCTCCCCCTCTCTGCATGGGACATGACTCCCAAGTGGACCTTCCTGGCAACATGGGACAAAGATCCTGGAATGAGCTGAGACTCAGCATCAAAGGACTGAGAAAAACCCTAGAATGAGCTGAGAATTAACATCAAGAGACTGAGAGAACCTTCTTGACCAAAAGGGAGAAGAGTAAAATGAGGTAAAGTGTCAATGGCTGAGAAATTCCAAACAGAGTCGAGAGGTTATCCTGGAGGTTATTCTTACACATTAAGTAGATATCACCTTGTTGTTCAAGATGTAGTGGAGAGGCTGGAGGGAACTGCCTGAAAATGTAGTGCTGTGTTCCAGTAGCCATGTTTCTTGATGATGATTGAGCAATGATAGAGCTTTCACAATGAGACTCTGTGAATGTGAAAACCTTATGTCTGATGCTCCTTTTAGCTACTACATCAACAGAAGAGTAGAACATATGGAATAAAAATAAATAATAGGGGGAACAAATGTTAAAATAAATTCAGTTTGAAATAGTGGTAAATGAAAGCGAGGGGTAAGGGGTATGGTACGTATAGTTTTTTTTTTCTCTATTATCATTTTATTTCTTTTCCGTTGTCTTTTTATTTCTTTTTCTAAATCGATGCAAATGTACTAAGAAATGATGAATATGCAACTATGTGATCATATTAAGAATTACTGATTATATATGTAGAATGGAATGATTTCTAAATGTTTTGTTTGTTAATTTTTTTAATAAAAAAAAAATGGAAATCATGGGCCCAAAAGAGACTAATAGAGTTATTAGAAAATCTCATTCAAAGAAACCATGAAAATCTGAATTGCTGTCAGATAGTAGGAAGCAAACTACATGATAAATGAATCAAGAAATATTTCAGAGTAATTTGAATACATTATTAGTCAAAACACAACAATTCTTAGTAGAATGAAAAATGGCAATAAGAAGCCACTTATGCATCACACATTGAAAAGACTATACTAAAATATCTCTACATATCCAAGCCATTACATTTATTTTCTTTATATTACTATTAATAAACTACAGGTTCTATTGAGCACCCAAAATGCTACTAATATTCCCATTCTACAGATGAGAAAACCAAGGCTCAGGGGAGTTGAATAAGTGATCAAGGTCACAAAATTAATAAGTGGCAGAATTGAGCTTTGGATCCAAAAGATGTATTAGGAATATTAGTTAAAAAACAAATCATCTCACATATTCCCTCACATGATTTTGGATCTAAGAATATTACCAATTATTACCATTCTCATTTTTTGCTTATAATTTTTCTAGTTTTTTTATATACAGGATCTCAAAGCACTTTCAATAATTGTGAATGATCAACTTAACATTTACACTTGCTGTCATATTACAAATAAATTCGACATAATTAATTACAACTTCATTGAATTGCTGAAAAATTGCATTATGTATTACTGAATAGTATCTATCAACTTAGTACTTTCTATATCAAGCAGTGGCCTTTCTTCCATGCCCTGACATAGCACACTCTTAAATTTAAAAAGACCAAAAGAAGAAAAAGACATTTTATCTCAACCTAGAAAAATAAAGACAAGAAACTTAAAGCTGCTGCAAGGGAAATTAATATAAAAAGTAAGCAGTGGTGGAAGGAAGCAATACATTTTTTAAGGGTATAAAGAAAAGTATAGCTAATAAGGATGGAATATGCTCATGTTGGATACACATTATGCACAGCCTCAGTTTCTCTCCATCTCACCTGTCTTCGGGGCCATCAGCCCATATGACTAAGTCAGCCTCATGGACCAACTCTGGGACCTAGAGAGCTGTGTGTTTCAGCCACCTGCAGGTGGCAAAGACTGTAATCTTATCTCCTCCACACCACTTCCTGACAAGAGAAACAGTTCCAGCATGTGGAATTTGGCTTATCTAGTGGTGCTGTAATTCCCAAAGGGTTCATTTTGACCAGTGACAGACTAAAGACTGGATGGAGCCTAAAGGTAAATTTGCTTTGCAGCTGCCCTTATAATGGAGCATTATGAGGCATGGTGCCTTGATGCACCATGACTGACTGAAGACCTCTTGTACAGCTGAGAGACCAGCTGCATCCTTTCATGAAACAGATGTTAACTCAGTAATGCACCACCTTATATTTGCTATCTTTCCTAAATTAACATTCATTTTTGATCACTCTCTTTCTTTGGGATTGGGCTTCCCAATAAAGTATTAGCACTTTCAATTTGCCCCAGTGTCTGATTTCCAAGGACCTCTAAAAACAGTCTTAGGTACCCTTTGAGAATTCAGAAATCAGCTCTCATATTTATGGTCAATTGATTTTTGAAAAGGGGGCAAAGACCACTCGATTGGAAGGAATAGTCTCTTGAACCACTAGTGTTGGGAAAACTAGATTTCCATTTACAAAAGAATGAAGGTGGACCCCTAACTCACACCATATACAAAAATAAACTCAAAATGGATCAAAAACCTAAATATTAGAGACAGAAATTTTTTTTAAATCCTAGAAGACAACGTAGGGAAGATAATTCAGGATCTTATATTTCACAATGGTTTCTTAGACTTTACACCCAAGGCACAAGCAACAAAAGATATAATAGGTAAATAGGACCTCATCAAAATTAAAAGCTTTTGTGCCTCAAAAGACTTTATCAGGAAAATAAAATGACAACCTAAACAATGGGAGAGAATATTTGGAATCACATGTCCAACAAGGGTTTAATACCAAAATATATAAGGAAATCCTTCAAGTTAAGAACAAAAGACAAACAAACCCAATTTTAAAATGGGCAAAAGACTTGAATAGATATCTCTTCAAAGAAGATACACGAATGGCAAAAAAGCACAAGATGTTCAACATTATCAGCCATCAGGTAAGCACAAATCAAAACTACAGTGAGATACCATTGCACACCCACTAGAACAGCTACTATTTAAAAAACAGAAAATTATAAATGTTGAATAGGATATGGAGAAATAGGCACACTCATTCATTGCTGGTGGGAATGCATAATCATACAGCCACTGTCGAAGACAGTTTGGTGGTTTCTCAGAAAGCTAAGTACAGAATCACCATATGATCTGGCAATCCCACTTCTAGGCCTTTATCCCAAAGAAATGAAAGCAGGGACTCAAACAGGTATTTGCACACCAATGTTCCTAGCAGCATTATTCACAATTTCCAAAAGATGGAAGCAACTCAAGTGTCCATCAACTAATGCATGGATATACAAAATGTGCTATATACATACAATGGAATATTATCCAGTTGTAAAAGGAACAAAGTTCTGATACATGAGACAACATAGATGAATCCTGAAAACATCTCATGTTGTGTGAAATAAGCCAGATACTAAAGGATGAATATTGTATGTTCTCACTGATATTAAATAATTAGAAGAAGAAAATTCATAGAGACAGAACAAGAATATAGGTTACCAGAGGCTGGGGTAGGGTAGGAAATGGGAATTAATGGTTAAAATGTAGCATTTCTATTTGAGTGCTATAAAGTCTTGGTAGTTTGGTAATTAACAGAATTGGGTTATATATTTGAATGAAGTTAAAAGGGGAAATTTTAGGTTGTATATATGTCAGTAGAGTAAAATTTTCTGAAAAACAAGTCATAGGCTATATACACAGACAGGGAACCCTAAAGCCAACCAGGGACTATAGGCGACAGTGCAATTATAATAATGTTCTTTCAGTAATTGTAACAAGTGCACCACATTAATGCAAGGCATTAATAATAAGGGTATATGGGAATTTTGTGCATGATTTTTCTGTAAACCTACAATTTCTCTAATAAAAAATTTAAAAATATATATTTTTAAGTGCCAAACATATCCTAAAATCCGCCAATGCCCAGAATATACTTTGGATTTCATCCAGCTACTTCCTTTTGTCTAGTTAACATCCTTCAAACTGAGAATAATCAGGTAGAGTTCAAAATGAAATTATGCAAACTTATATTTGATTTCCTCTGCTTGCTTCTCATGAAGATACCAAAATGAAAAAAGATTTGTAGAGGTGGTAGAAACTGTCAGGTGAATGCAAACTACTGCCATCAGTCTTATTGTTTCAGGAACAGGAGCACGGTGGGCACAATCGAGTTTAACAGAGAAGAAAAATATTGCAGCCGCGTCCACCATGAAAAATGAGATACCAGAGAACAAGGCAGCAATTTTGCACAAGAAAATTAATGTACGTTCTTTATAAAAAATAATCTCCAGGGAAATCCAAAATTGCAAGTAAAGGGATTAAGAGAAAAGACACTAAAAGAAGCCCTTGATTTTTCTCTAACCAGTAGAAAATATCACCAGGACAAACTCTTCAAGCCACGAGGATTACAATTGCCAGTTATAACAGGCATTGAAATGAGAGAGTTATAAATTATTTCGCAGATTCAAAGCACAGGAAAATGAAAACAGATTGCCCCTATGGTCTTAATTGTTTATTGAGTATTGAAGTCTTCCTATCTGTTGGGTTTTTAGCCAGTAACTAAACCAAGCATAGGTTAATAGCATAAGAGATAAATAAATATCCATACCGTAAAATTAGAAAGCATACTCAATATTTCCCACTGGGATTTGTCCCTGAGGGTTGAAGGCAGAGTCCTTTCTATTAAGAAATTCTGCTGGCGTTATCAATATAGAAGAAAACTGACACAGGAATATTTCTTCAATATAGAAATGAATTGCCGAAACCCAAAAAGAAAAAAAAGCTCAGTAACTATACAATCCATTTACTGTTGTTGATATTTTAAAGCTATAAGCTATTACATATAATATTAGATACTCTGTTCTTAATTTGGGGGATTCTTTAAGACTGATCCTTCTCTCTCACTTTTGTTGTATTCTAGCCAGATAACCTTTCTACAGATCTTCTCTCTGCTATAATGAAATTAAAATTATTCTTAATGCCACATCCATCCCTGCCCTCATCACTTGGTAGAACCAGCAATGGGAGATATGCTATGATCGGTAAAACTATACAAGGGAGATGACCCTTCCAAGATCTCCACACTGTCTCGCTTCGTCAAAACTTGCATGCTGTTTCCTCCTTTGGGGGGGATTTTGCCTCATTTCCAATTAAAATGGATTGTAATAGATAAATAAAATAAATTAATCTTGACATAGTTTTAGCTAATATATTATCCTTCCCAGAGAAATTGATACCCTAATACAATTTTTTTTTTTTTTGCATGGGCAGACACCAAATCAAACCTGGGTCTCCAGCATGGCAGGTGAGAACTCTGCCACTGAGCCACCGTCACACCGCCCCCTAATACAATTTTTAAAACTGACATTTTAGTCACCAACCATGGAATGCAAGTGGGAAAATTTTTATCAGAGACTCTTTCTATTCTTCCTCAATTGTAAAACACAGAAGGCTGCCTAGCTGAACTATACACAGTGCCAGTCCTAGGTTAGAAAAACAAATTAATTAACAGCTGGGGCAAAAAGACCCTGAGCAATTTAAATAGCCAGGTAATGGATTTCTAGGGTAAGTCTGACCCCAACTATCCACACAATGACAAATTGCAATAGCCACACAAATTATATCATGTAGTATAGTTACCACATAGCTGCTTTTATTTGCCAAGGCTATAGCACGTAAACAGATTTTAATAATTATTTTCCCCCTTAAATTGTCATCATATTGCTATTTTTTTGTCCACCTTAAATTGTCATCATATTACTAAATAGCAAGAACATTCAAACCAGAAAATTACGGTGTTTTTAATAAGGAAAGTTAAGTGGGCAGTAACTGCAGGATTACTACATTCCTTTGATTTATTTCTTATTTACAGATACAGATTTTCATTAGCTAGGATTTGAACAGGATAGATTTTTGTAAGCACAAAAGCAAAAGCAGCCCAGTTCTGGTTTTTATACACAGATGGGCTTCTCAATGTCTCCTTGGACAATTTTCAGGGTGTCTTCTATCATAGCCCAGATGCATCTATTTGTAATATTCAGCTCACAGCCTCGAGGAAGAGGGCATTATTTCCCTCTGTAATCTACAGAGCAAAACTCAGATGCAGTGTGTTTTCTATGTAGATGCAAGGAAGTCCCAGAGAGGTGGGCTGGAAATGCAAACAGAATCTTTTCCTTCTTTCCCATGTAAATGAAGGCTTCCCATGCATCTGTGATGACTTCTTTGGCTTTGATGCCTATTTACCATCTAGCCTAGTTTAGTAGCCCTACATCCTATGACTGTTTGACAATATGGGGTATGGTATTGCCATCCTGACACAGAAATCTGAGCCCCTAAAATGTCCTAGCAGCATCATTTCCAAAGCTAAGGCAAGGCTGTGTGATTAGAAAGCTTCAAATGCTGTGCCACAGCTATGGTGCATTTTATTCAATTGACAAACATTTCTTGGGCACCAAAACAAATAAGACTGGTCAGGGAGAATGTGTAACATGTGCAGAAATCTTGAGAATCTGTGGTTTTTTAAAATGATGGTGAATCTATATTTGCTACAATGATTTCCTAAATAGTTGTAGGCTATTTTACTTTCCTTTGCCTTAGAAAACAATCAAATTTGGTTTGCAAGTGTCCTAGCCTTCTAAGTTTGATCACAGTTATTAGACTATTGTCTAATGCTCTGAAATTTTTATTGTTTTATACTTCAACCCACCATCATTTTAAAAAACCACAGATTCTCAAGATTTCTTCACATGTTACACATTCTCCCTGACCAGTCTTATTTGTTTTGGTGCCCAAGAAATGTTTGTCAATTGAATAAAATGCACCATAGCCGTGGCACAGCATTTGAAGCTTTCTAATCACACAGCCTTGCCTTAGCTTTGGAAATGATGCTGCTAGGACATTTTAGGGGCTCAGATTTCTGTGTCAGGATGGCAATACCATACCCCATATTGTCAAACAGTCATAGGATGTAGGGCTACTAAACTAGGCTAGATGGTAAATAGGCATCAAAACCAATTTACTAATGGTGACTGTCTGGAATGCTGGGGTTGGGCGGCAGCACCCAGAGTCTTCATGGCTACAGGATCACAGAATGCTGAAGACACTTGAGTTCCAATCTCAGGGTGTGTGCTCTGCCTTTTCCCATTCCTTATTAAGTCCTCAGAGGGCAGAAGGAAGTCAAGGAACTGGGGCTTGAGAGAAGCCTTGCCCAATCCAGACTCAATACTTTTTTCCACATCCATGTGCCTAAAACAAAACTAAAGGACTTGACTGAAAAGCAAAACAGGAACTAAAATATTAGCAAAGCAACCAAAGCATTTTCCTTAGTAATTCTCACACTTCTAAGCTTCCTAGCCCATTGCCTTAGAGATACTCTTTCACCTTCTCCTGCAGATCCCTGTCCACATGTTTGTGGATGGTGGGTTATCACTAGACAAAGACAACTTTTTTTCCATCTGAAACTATAAAATGTTTATGTTTGTTAAATTATATTGCCCAGTTGTTTGACCAGCTGGATGCTGAGCAGGGTGACATAAAAATAAGACAGCATCAGCCTTTCCTATGCCAAGAAATTGAGTTAAAATGATGTTCTCAAGCACTGATAGTGGCAAAACTAAACGAAGGACACACCTTCTAAATGACAGTGTTGAAAAAAAAAAAAAACCCTTCAATTCCCTTACCAAAGTGTATTACTCAGCTAGAAGACCCAGCAATTCAAGTTTTATGTGTGCTTCCAGGTAAAGATCCTTACACATACTTACTCACAGTTTATCTACTTTCTTGAAATCTGAAGTGTTACAGGCTCACTCTTTTTCAAGAACTTAAATGGCTAAGTTACAATTTAAAGGTTGCTTCTTATCAAATCCTTCTTTGAACTTTACCTCCATTTTAGATGCAGTATTTGTTGTGTGGAATTTATAGTCATGTTTGGTGCTTAGGTTTTATTTGTGCTTTTTTGTTTTCCTTAGCATGAGTTCTTCTAAGATTCACCTCTGCTTAGCTAAAGCAATCATAAAATAAAAACAAATACATAAATAAAGAGGATGTTTTCATAGAAATACTGACATAACCTTAACTGGAGTAGAGGGAATTGTGCAGCAGTTATAATAAAAGTAGCAAATGTTAGCGATCTGCTTCATAGCATGAAATAAAATGTATTTTAGTAAAAACGTGAATAGTGCTCCGATTGTAATTTTTCACACTGCTGTGATAAAATAACAATAAAAGTGATAAGGCATAACAATTCCTGGGTAAACACACATAAAAATGAAGTGGAAGTTCAGATCTAAAGGGTTTTGTTTTACTTGCAGACTCTAAACATACCAGGGCTGATTCTTCAAATTTTTTTAACAGCTATCAATTTTGCTCACTTGTACAATTTAATGAATGCTAGAGGTTTCAGAAAAATATGTTGCATCAAGAGATAGTCTTCCCTAGCCTACACATTTGACATCTTGTCATTTTGTAACAGTATATACTTTTGAATAGATATCCTAATTATTGCCTCTTGATGGGAAAAAAAAATAGCAAAAGCAGCACCACTGAATCTTTCCTATGAAAAAAAAACAGATATCATTCCCTCAGAAAGTATGTGATTCTGTGCCTGCCTATTAAAAACTCAAGTCTTTCCCAAGGTGATAGAACATTTGTTAACCATTAGAGCAAGTGGATGTTTAGCCAACAATGAGAGCAATTATTTTCCAAGATAGAAGCATACATTCTAGAATGTTCTTTGGGCAAATAAATGATTTATTTTAAGAATTTTTAAATGCACCTAGAAAAGAAGACTATATATTTTCATAAGTATATTCACTCTTTCTTTAGAAAAATCTATGACCTTTGGATCAAAACATGGTTAAAGTAACAGAGACACACCCCTAGCTGATTATTTATCCCTTAGAGCAAATAGCTGCTTTCCTATCCACATTAAGTCTGTAAACTATTAAATTAAGTTGCCACCAAAACATGTGAAAGTGTGGCTTTCACCTTCTAATTACTTTGCCCATGACCCTATGCATAATATTGATTCACTTATCTACTATTTAGTTATTTATTAACAAACGTATATCAAACAACTCCTGCGGGGCTTGGGAGCCTTAAGACCTATGACAGCCTGTATAGTGTGGCAGAGGTATGTGGTCAACAACAATCTAGTTTCCAATCCCACAACATGTACTTCCCAGCCTCTGGGAAGTGTTTTCCTGGTCTTTCTTGTCATCTACACTTGGCCAAGTGACTAGTCTGACCTGTTGAATATAAGCAGAAGAGATGGAATCCCATCTGAGCCAACATGGTCAAGAAACAGGATGCCCTCACCACTTTCTCTTTCACTGACAGCATCCTTGTGGTAGCCACATGTTGAAGATGGCAGAGCCCCCAGCATGCAAGGAACCTGGGTTCCTACACCACCACACAGAAGACTCCCTTCCAGGTACCACACTGAAGGGTTATAAGGATAAGAATGAACTTCAATTGTGTTAGGCTGCTGAGATGCTGAGATTTATCTGTTTGGGATTTAACAGAATCAGGAGCTTATCTCTAATAAAAAGGATAGCTACTACAAATCCTTTTTAGAGACAAAACAGAATATATTCATATAAAATAATAAGGGAGATAAAGCAAGTAAAGCAAAAGTTATCACTTGGGATATTGATGTGGATTGAATTGTGTCCACAAAAAAAGATATGTTGGAGTCCTGGAATCTACACATGTGACCTTATTTGGAAAGAGGGTCTAAGCATGTGTAATTAAGTTAAGATGAGGTCCTTCAATGTATCACCGAAGCTGGAAGGAGCATCACGTAGCCTGTGATTTCACAGCAGAGCTTTAGGATTTCAAATGTGCTTAGAGGACTGTGCTGTGCACTTGAGTAAGTGTTGTCACCTGCAGTCAGTCCAGGGCCACCTGAATAGTTTTCCTGAGTATAAAAAATATAGTTGGGATAATGGCATCAACATGGCCACATAAACAGCAATTGAAAATCTCTCCTCAGAGAATCAGCATTAAAAAAGAACACTTCTGAATTGTTTGGAAATCTGGAGGAGGGTATGGACTGGAGAGGGACCCTACAAATCCAGAATTGAAGAAGTAGAAGAATATCAGGTAGGAAATTTCCATCCCAGACCAGTCATTCCACCCCCAACCCCCAACCCCCTACTCGGCTTTCTAGCACAAGATGGGCAGAGAAACAGCAGCAGGGACTCCTCCCAATGGGGATACAGAATATGTATTCATTCATAACAGTGGGACAGACCCTCACCTTTTGAAACCTAGGGGAAAGCATTTCAAGGTCCAGGTCAGTGAGAGACAGAGAGTCTGAGAAAACATGGACAGAAGCCGTGTTTCCAGCCCTGGGTCCAAGAGTCCTCCCTCCACACCTGTGAGAAAGGACACAGAGAGAGCTGATCCCTGCCTTGGGGAAGGCTAAAGACTGGTACAGCTGGGGGTGTACTCTGTCAGAAATAAAGTGGTGGACGCAGACCAATACTGAACCAGATATTGGCCAGCAAGGAGAAAGTACAGGCACTCTGCATTGAGCTTGACCTGGTGAGGTGCAGCCCCTTGCCAAATAGCACCATGTGCTGGGAAGAATAGAAAGTACAAGAGAATCGAAGGGCTTTTTCAGAGACTACCCAGAAAATTATTTCAGGTGACTGGATCAGGTCTAAACCCCCTGCATGGAAATCTGCTATTTGGGCTGAGAAACATGGACAATCCAACTTTAAGGAAGTACCCTAAAACAAATCGGGTCTTCCACAACAGGGAAAAACAGAGCACCACTAGGAGACAGCAGACTTGTTTTACTCACAGAGACATTGTTCTGGTGCCCAGTGCCTATTCCCATCCTGAGGCAGGCTGCTGTAGGTGCCTGGCTTGGGGGGAAAACTTAGGGGCAGAACAAATATGACAACTGGATGGCAAGAGAAACAAACAGAGAACAAATCTAACCAACAGGAAAACCTAAGACAAAAGAGATAAAATGATCTCTAGAATAAAAAAGGAAATCAGATGCCTCAACACCAGTAAAAAATCATGACTTATACCAGGAAGAACAAAGATATGGCACAACCAAAGGAACAAATTTCCACCTTAACTGATACAGGAACTGAAACAACTAATTAATGATGATAAAACAGATCTTCTAAATCAATTCAATGAGTTGAAGGTAAATATGGAAAAAAGACATGAAGGATATAGAGAAGGTACAGAGTTTCCATGCAGAAGAACTTGAAAAAACAAAAGGCAGAACTTGTGGGAATGGAAGGCACAACAGAAGAGATGAAAAACACAATGGAGACATACAACAGCAGATTTGAAGAAAAAGAAGAAAGGATTAATAAACTAGAGGACAGGACATCTGAAATTCTACACATAAAAGAATAGATAGGGGAAAAATGGAAAAATTAGAGTAGAGTTCCAGGGAACTAAAGGACAGCATGAAGCACATGAATATATGTGTTATGGGTGTCCCAGAAGGAGAAGAGAAGGGAAAAGGGGCAGAAAGAATAATGGAGGAAATAAACAATGAAAATTTCCCAACTCTTTTAAAAGACATAAAACTACAGGTCCAAGAAGCACAGTGTACCTCAAAGAGAATAAGAGATCCAAATACACCTACACCACAACACTTACTAATCAAAAAGCTATCCATCACACACAAGGAAAGCTCAATAAGACTACGTGCAGATCCCTCAGCAGAAACCATGGAGGCAAAAAGGCAGTGGAATGATATACTTAAGATACTGAAAGGGAAAAACTGCTAACCAAGGATTCTATATCTGGCAAAACTGTCCCTCAAAAATGAGGGAAAGGGGTGGGCCATGGTGACTCAGCAGGCAGAGTTCTCGCCTGCCATGCAGGAGATCCAGGTTCGGTTCCTGGTGCGTGCCCATGTAAAAAAAAAAAATGATGGAAAGTTTGAAATATTTACAGATAAGCAGACACTGAAACAGTTTAACAATGAGAGACCAGCTCTATAAGAAATATTAAAGGGAGCACTACAGGCAGATAGGAAAAGACAGAAGAGAGAGGTTTGGAGAAGAGTGTAGAAATGAAGATTAGCATGAAGGGTAACTAATAGGGGTGAAAGAAGAAAAAAAATAAGATATGACAGATAAAATCTAAAAGAAAAACTGGTTGAAGAACACACAACCTTTATGATAATAACACTATATGTTAATGGATTAAACTCCTCAATCAAAAGACATAGATTGGCAAAATGGACAAAAAAAAAAAAAAAGGATCCCCATGTATATGCTGATCTGCTGTCTTCAAGAGACTCCACTTAAGACTCAAGGACAAAAAGTGAATGCTTGGAAAAATATATCCCAGGCAAACAGCAACCAGAAATGAGTAGGAGTAGCTATACTAATATCAGACAAATTAGATTTCAAATGCAAAACAACTAAGAGACAAAGAAAGACACTATGTATTAATAAAAGGGACACTTCATCAAGAAGACATAACAATCATAAATAACTATGTACCAAGCCAGAGTGCTCCAAAATACATAAGGTCAGCACTGACAACATTGAAGGGAAAGTAGACACTGCTACAGTAGTAGTTGGAGACTTCAATACACCACTCTCACCAATGGATAGAACATCCAGACAGAGGATCAACAAAGAAACAGGGATCTTAAATAATAGGATAAATGAACTAGACTTAACAGATATTTACAGAACATTGCACCCAACAACAGCAGGATGCACATTCTTCTCAAGTGCTCATGTATCCTTCTCCAGTATACAAAACATACTAGGGCATAAAGCAGGTCTCAGTAAATTTAAGAATATCAAAATTATACAAAGCACTTTCTTAGATCATAATGGAATAAAGTTGAAAATCAATAACAGATGGATGCCTGGAAGATTCACAAATTTATGAGGCTAAACAAAACATTCTTAAACAACCAGTGGGTCAAGGAAGAAATTACAGGACAAATCAGTAAATATCTTCAGGAAAATTAAAATGAGAACACAACATATCAAAACTTATGGGATGCAGCAAAGGCAGTGCTGAGAGGGAAATTTACTACCCTAACTGCCTTTATTTTAAAAAGGATATAGAGCAAAAGTCAAGGAATTAACTGCTCATCTGGAGGAACTTGAGAAAGAACAGCAAACTAACCCCAAAACAAACAGAAAAAAAAGAAATAACAAAGATTAGAGAAGAAATAAATGAAATTAGGAACATGAAAACAATAGACAGAATCAATAAACCAGAAGTTGGTTCTTTGAGAAAGACAGTAAAATAGATGGACCCTTAGCTAGGCTGATAAAGAAAAAAGATAGAGGATGCAAATAAATAAAATTAGAAATGGAAGTAGTGACATAACCACTGACCCTGCAGACATAAAGGAGATAATGAAAGGGTACTATGAACAACTATATGGTAGCAAAACTAGACAACTCAGACAAAATCTGCAACTTCTTAGAAAAACATAAACAACCAACATTGACTCAGGAAGAAATAGAACACCTGAACCAACCAATCACTAACAAAAAGATTGAACCAGTAATCAAAAAACTTCCAAGAAAGAAAATTCCAGGACTAGATGGTTTCACATGTGAATTCTACTAAACATTCAAAAATGAATTAGTACCCATTCTCCTCAAACTATTCAAAAAAACTGAAGAGAAGGGAAAGCTATCTAACTCACTCTATGAAGCCAACATCACCCTAATACCAAAACCAGGCAAAGATATCACAAGAAAAGAAAATTATAGACCAATCTCTTTAATAAATATAGATGTAAAGATCCTCAACAAAATACTTGCAAATTGAGTCCAGCAGCACATTAAAAGAATTATACACCATGACCAAGTGAGTTTTATCCCAGATATGCAAAAGTGGTTCAACCCAAGAAAATCGATTAATGTAATACATCACACCAATAAATTAAAAAGGAAAAACCACATGATCATCTTGATTGATGCAGAAGAGGCATTTGACAAAATTCAACATCTTTCTTAGTGAAAACACTTCAAAGGATAGGAATAGAAGAAAACTTCCTCAACATGATAAAGGGAATGTATAAAAAACACACAGCTAACATCATACTCAAGGGTGAAAGACTGAAAGCATTCCCTCTAAAATCAGGAACAAGACAAGGACGCTCAATGTCACAATTTTTGTTCAATATTGTTCTGGAAGTTCTAGCTAGAGCAATTAGGCAAGAAAAATAAATGAAAGGCATTTAATTGGAAAGGAAGTAGTAAAACTTTCACTGTTTGTAGATGACATTATGGAAAAAATCCTGAAAAAAAAAATTATAGTAAAGTTACTAGAGCTAATAAATGAGTACAGAAAAGTGGCAGGATACAAGGTTAACACACAAAAATCAGTTGTGTTTCTATACACCAGCAATGAGCAACCTGAGGGAGAAATCAAGAAAAAACTTCCATTTATAATAGCAGCCAAAAGAATTAAATAACTAGGAATAAATTTAACCAAGGATATAAAAGACCTATACACAGAAAGTTACAAAACTTTGCTAAAAGAAATAAAGGAAAACCTAAATAAATGGAAGAACAAAGCATGTTCATGGATTGGAAGACTAAATATAGTTAAGACGTCAATTCTGCCCAAATTGATTTATAGACTCAATGCAATACCAACGAAAAAATCCAAAGAAATTTACTTTACAGAAATAGAAAAATCAATAATCAAAATTATTTGCAAGAGTAGGATGCTCTGAAGAACTAAAAAAAATCTTGAGAAAGAAAAATGAAGTAGGAGGTCTCATATTACCTGATTTTAAAGCACATTACAAAGCTACAGTGATCAAAACAGCCTAGTACTGGCATAAGTTTAGGTGTACTGATGAGTGGAATCAAATTGAGTGTTCAGAGGTGGACCCTCACATCTACAACCAATTGATCTTTGATAAGACAGTCAAGTCAACTCAACTGGGACAGAGCAGCCTCTTCAACAAATGGTGTTTCGAGAACTGGATATCCATATCCAAAAGAATGAAAAAGGACCCCTATCTCACACCGTTATCCAAAAATTAACTCAAAATGAACCAAAGACCTAAACATTAGAGCTATAACCATAGAAAATTTAGGAAAAAATGTAGGAAAATATCCTAAGGATCTTGTAATAGGCAGTGACTTCCTAGAACTTGAACCCAAAGCACAAGCAATGAAAGAAAAATAGATAAATGAGATCTCTTCAAAACTGAACACTTTTGTGCATCAAAGAACTTTGTCAGAAGGTAAAATGCAGAGTCTAATGCAGAAGCCCGGAGCCCTCAGGCATGCATGGATAGGGAGAAGGAACTAGGAAGTAAGCCAAGCCATGTTCCTTGAACGTGCTACCCTCACCAGTGCCGCTTTGCAACCCTCAAGTCACCCCACACCTCATGCACCCTGAACCCCTTCACCCACTCCCACTCTCTGAACTCCAAGCATCCCTGCCCCATCAATCCCTCGTGCACGTACCTGCCCCACATGCCCACGCCAAGTGCAGCCCAACCCATCTCTCCTGCACCCCTTCCAAGCACTACTACCTTCTCTCTGCTCCCTACAGGCTGTCACCAGTGCATAAAACCTGTGCTTACCTCCATACCCAGGCTATATCTACCCTCAGCCTATAGAGTAGCACAGTCCCATCCTGCCCCTCCTGAGCTCTGCTCACAGGGACTTCAGTTTACAGGACTCCTAGACCTGTGCATGTGCACAGACTCCAGTCATGCCCCCCTAACTTTTAGAAAGGACTGATCTGCACAGCCGGGTCACATCTGCCCCCAACCTATGCAGGTTTAACACTGACATACTGCCAAAGCTCTGCGCATGTGCACAAAGGGCCCCATGCCCTAGACCAGCACGCACCAGGACCATACCCTCAGATCCATGCACCCACACAGCCACATCCATCCCCGCCACTGGGTGCAAACATTCACAGGCACCAGCATAGCATCCCCAATCTGTGCCTATACCTGTGCTGTAACACATTACCACACTGTTGTGTCCTGCATCCTGCTATACATCTATCCCACAAATACAAGGCTCTAGACTATTGAAGAAAATCAACTTTCAAAGTAAATCAATCAAGATATGTACATGCAGTGAAAATAACAGATCACTAAGCATATCACAATTGTCACAGATATAGCCCAACCTAAAGACCAAATTAAAACACCAGAGGAGACACAGTGTTGGAACAACTAATATAAATTCTTCATATAACTCTATTAAATAAAATAAATGGGGTGGTTAATGACATAAGGAGATCAAGAAGACACTAGAAGAGCGTAAAGAGGAATTTGAAAGAACACGTAGAAAAACAGCAGATATCACAGAGATTAAAGATTTTATAAATCAAATAAAAACATACTAGAGAACACAACAGCAGATTTGAAGAGGTAGAAAAAGAAAAAGCAAACTAGAGGACAGAAAAACTGATATTGAACATTCAAAACAGCAAATGGCAGAAATGATGGAAAAATTTGATGTGGATTTCAGGGAAATGATGGACAAAACAAAGCATACAAATATAAGAATCATTAGTGTCCCAGAAGGAGAAGAGAAGAGTAAAGGGCTAGGAAGATTAGTTGAAGATATAATGGGGGAAAACTTCCCAACCCTTATAAAGGACATAAATATATAAGTCAATGAAGCTCAACAAGCTCAAAATAGAATAAATCCAAATAGGCCTTCCCCAAGGCACATACTAATCTGTCTGTCATATGTTGAAAAGAAGCAGAAAATTCTGAAAACAGCAAGGAAAAACAATCTACTACATACAAAGGAAATTACATAAGACTGAGTTCAGACTGCTCAACTGGCACCACGGATGCAAGAAGGCAGTGGTATGATATATTTAAGTACTTGAAAGAGAAAGACTTCCAACCAAGAATTCTATACCGAGGCAAATTGTCCTTCAAAACTGAGGGAGATATTAAAATTTTCACAGACAAACAAATCCTGAAGGAATTTGCCAATAAGAGACCAGTCCTACAAGAAATACTAAAGGAGTTCTACCAGTTGAAAAAAAAAAAAAAAACAGGAGAGGGAGGTCTGGAGGAGAGCACAGAATTGGAGAGTACCAGTAAGGATAACTTAAAGGATAAAAAGAGAAAGAGGGAACAGAATATATAGATCTGACAAATAAAATCCAAAAGATAAGATGGTGGACTCAAGAAATGCTTTCTCAGTAATAACTTTGAATGTTAACAGACTAAACTTAACAATTAAAAGATATAGCTTGGCAATTAAGAAATATATATATTAAGAAAATCCAGCTATATGCTACTTACAAGAGACTCATCTTAGACAGAAGGATAGAAATAGATTGAAGGTGAAAGGATGGAAAAAGATTTTCTACACAAGCTGTAACCAAAAGAAAACAGGAGTAGCTATACTAACATTGGACAAAATAGACTTAAAATGTAAAGACATCATAAGAGACAAAGAAGGACACTATATATTAATTAAAGGGACAATTCACCAAGAAGAAATAACAATCATAAATATTTATGCTCCCAATCAAGGAGCTCTAAAGTACATAAGACAGACATTGACAATACTGAAGGGAGCAATGGATGCCTCAACATTAATAGTAACAGTCTTCAATACACCACTCTTCCCTATAGATAGAACAACCAGACAAAAGATCAACAAGGATGTGGCAAAGGCTGTGCTGAGAGGGAAATTTATTGCCCTAAATACCTATATTAAAAAACAAGAAAGAGCAAAAATCAAGGACTTACCAGCACACCTGGAGGAACTTGAGAAAGAACAGCAAACTAACCCCAAAGCAAATAGAAGAAGAGAAATAACAAAGATTAAAGCAGAGTTAAATGAATGGGAGAACAAAAGAACAATAGAGAGAATCAAGAAAAGCAGGAGTTGGTTCTTTGAGAAAAATCAATAAAACTGATGGGCCACTAGCAAGACTGACAAAGAAAAAAAGAGAGAGGATGTAAATAAACAAAGTCAGAAATGAGAAGGGGTGTGTTACCACAGACCCTGAAGAAATAAAATAAATCCTAAGAGGGTACTGAGAACAACTATATGCCAACACATTAGACAACTTAGATGAAATGGACAAAGTCCTGGAAACATACAAACAAGCTACACTGATTCAGGAAGAAATAGAAGATTCAACAAACCAATCACAAGTAAAGGGATTTAATTAGTCATCAAAAATCTTCCTACAAAGAAAAGCCCAGGGCCAGATGGCTTCACAGGGGAATTTTATCAAACATTCCAAAAGGAACTGACACCAACCTGCTCAGACTTTTCAAAAAAATTGAAGAAAAAAGGAACACTACTTAATTCATTTTATAAAACTGTTATCATTTTAATAACAAGACCAGGTAAAGATGCTATAAGAAAGGAAAACTACAAGTCAATCTCCCTAATGAACGTAGATGCAGAATTTCTCAACAAAATATTAGGAAATCAAACACTCATTAGAAGAATCGAAACCATTCCAGCCAATCCTAAAGAACACCTAGAGCAATATATAAGATTCTACAGAGGTTCCATGCACTGGAGTAACTTTCCAGAAACATACAACCTCCAGATGGGTCCATAGATCAGATAAGTTCTGAAACCTAGAGGGCTCAGACTCTCCAGAACATCAGCTAGTTCCATCTCCCTACCCCATATTATTGACAATCCCTTCCAACATGAAAAAGTTAGAATGGCCATAGCCCAAATACCCCTAGAGAGAGGGATAGAAAGATCAAAGGTGACGGTGGAGTTACACAGAGAAGAAAGGATTTAACAAATGAATGTGATTGCTGAACATTAAATTGATATTTCTTTCAGTCTCCAGTATCTTAGAGCAGCTAGAAGTAAAACCTAAAATGGTAAATTGCAGCCCATGCCAAACTCTGAAATCTGTTCTACAATGAATTGTGGTGCTGTGCTTTGAAATTTGTTGCTTTTTTGGATAAATTCTATTTTTCACAAAAAAGAAGAAAAGTTGATTGTTCTGATAAAAAAAAAAGTGTTTACTCCTTCTGGCTTCCAATGTTCTGGAGCAGTTAGAAGGAAAAAATCTGAGATGATTGTTTGGAAGCCCATGACAAATTCTGGGATCTGTCCTGTAACTACTTGCTGAAGAGTGCTTTGAGAGTTATTGCTTTTTTATTTCTTTGCTTTGCATATATGGTATATTACAAAATTTTTTAAAAGTTTTTTTTAAAAAAAACACAGCCTATGCAATGGGAGATAATATTTGGACACCACATTTCAGATAAGGGTTTAATATCCAGAATATATTATGAGATTCTACAACTCAACAACAAAAAGATAAACAACCCAATTTAAAAATGGGCAAAGGACATTTTTAAATGTCAGACACTTTTCTGAAGAGGAAATACAAATAGCTCAGAAATATATGAAAAGATGCTCAACATCACTAGCTATTAGGGTAATGAAAATCAAAGCCATAGTGACATATCATTTCACACTTACTAGAATGGCCATTATCAAAAAGCAAAACAAAACAGAAAATTACAAGTACTGGAGAGGATGTGGAGATAGAGGCACACTTATCCATTGTCATGGGAATGTAGAATGGTGCAGCCACTCTGGAAGGCAGTTTGGCGGTTCCTCAGGAAGCTAGGTATAGAATTGCCATATGATCCAGCAACCCCTTTACTAGGCATATATTCAGAAGAAATGAAGACAAGGACATGAACAGACATGTGGACACTGATGTTTATAGTGCCATTATGTACAATTTCCAAGTGTTGGAAACAGTCCAAATGTCCATCAATGTACGAGTGGCTAGTCAAATTGTGATCTATACATATGATGGAATAGTACACACTGTAAGACAGAATAGAGTCATGAAGCATGTAACAACATAGATGAACCTTGAGGACATTATGATGAGTGATGAAATTAGCCAGAAACAAAAGAAGAAATATTATATGGTCTCACTAATATGAGCTAACATTAATGCGTGAACTTTGAGAGTTAAAGTTGAGAATGCAGGTCATCAGCAGATGGAAAAAGGGAAGAGATTGGGTATTTGATGCTGAAGGAAAAAGAAAGTGTTCAACAGGACTGACTGTAAAGATCCAGAAATGGATAGCACACTACTGTCTAATCGTAGCACAATATTGTAATGACACTGAACAAAGCTGAGTGTGAGTATGGCTGAGAGAGGGCTGGGGGCATGTATGACACCAAAGGAAAGCTGGAAGATAAAGACTGTGACTGTATAATTTAACAATGCCTTGAGTGAACAGTGATGATGGTTAAATGTACAAATATAAGAATGTTTTTGAATAAGAGAGGGCAAATGAATGTCAATATTGCAAGGTATTGAAAATGGGATGGCATATGGGGAAAAAAAATCAATGCATACTAGAGTCTATAATTAACAATAACATTGTCATATGTTTCTATTGAATGTAACAAAGGCAATATGCCAAAGCTGAATGTCAATAAGTGGAGAATATGGAGGAGGGGTATGGGAGCCTTTACAGAAAAAAATAGAAATATCCTCTTATAGATTGTGGTGGTGAAGGCATGGCTATGTGATTATACTGGGAACCATTGATTTTTTACTAAGGTGGGATTGTATGATGTGTGAATAAAACAGTTTATAAATGAACAGAGAAATACAAGTGCTGGAGAAAATATGGAGACAGAATGTACCTATTCGCTATTGGTAAGGTAGTAGAGAGGACCAGCCCCTCTGGAGGGCAGTGTGATGGCTCAAGAGGAGGCTAGGGGTGAAGTTGCTGTATGATGGATCCTGCAACCCCATAGCTAAGTGTATACTTGGAGGAACCAAGAGCAGGGATACGAATGGACATTGGTAAAATGGTATTTATGGCAGAGTGTTCATGATTTGCAGTGGATGGAGACTGACCTAAGGGTATATCAATTGAAGAATGGACAAGGGACCTGTGGTGTAGACATACAATGGACTACTGAAAGGCTTCAAGAAGGAATGAAGTCGTGAGGCATGCAACTAGGTGAATGAACCTTGAGGACATTACGTTGAATGAAATAAGCCAGAAATGAAAAGACAATTATAATTATGCTTCACTAATATGGACTAATAATAACATGCAAACTCTGAGAATTTAATTCAAGTACAAAGGTTATCTGTTGAAGGCCTATTTTAAAGGTTCCTAGACTGTAAACTCTTCACAGCAATTAACATCTGTTATAGAATTGTAACCATTATTTCTAAATATTGACAAACTGAGTTCTTGGTATGTAACCAGGTTGTTCCCTGGAATTTTGGGTATTTGTGTGACACCTGAGACAGTGCTAGAGTTCTGCAGCTATGAAAGTCAGCATTACCCCATACAGCAACTATTAAAAATGCTGAAAAAGTCATCAGCCTTCAATTAGAGGTGTTAATAAAGGTGATTGGGTAAGACTAAGGTGAAGCTGACTAAAGGGTAAAGGATGATATGGACTGTGTTTGAAAACTCCAAATTCTGTGTGTGAGACCAAAGGAAGAGGTGCTTATTTGGTATGAAATTTATATTTTCATTATCGCACTACCTAATTTAAGATATGGTCAGCTTATTCAAACACCATAATTACCCGGAACCTTGAATAGGGATTGAGAGCTTGCTGATTTGTACAGGCTAATAGAATGCCAATACATCTCAGAGTAATCTGGGCAGAAGATTAAAAACTAGTTGCAAAGTCTCCTTGAGAGACTGAGGGAAAACGTGGAAATGTTAAATTTCTCCCCCTGAGGAAGACCTGATACTCTCACAAGCACTGGGGACTACCAGTTTGATGGGCCAGGCCCTTGATCTTGTGGCTTGCCCTTGTGAAACTTACTCCTGAAAGGAGAAGCTAAACTTACTTACGATTATCCCTGAGTCACCCCTAGAGAACCTCTTTTGTTGCTCAGATGTGGCCTCACTCCCTAAGCGAACTCTGCAGGTGTGCTCACTGCCCTCACACCCCCCAAGTGGGACATACTCTCAGGGGTGTAATATCTCCATGGCAATGTAGGACATGACTGCAGGGGATGAAACTGGACCTGGCATCTTAGGAGTGAGAAAGCTTTCTTGACCAAAAGGGAGGAAGAGAAATGAAACAAAATAAAGTTCTGTGGCTGAGAGATTTTAAATAGAGCCAAGAGGTCATTCTGGAGATTATTTTTATGCAGAATATAACTAGCCCCTTTCAGTTTTTGGTATATTGGAGTAGCTAGAAGAAAATACTTGAAACTGTTGAACTGTAATCTAGTAGCCTTAATTCTTGAAGATGTTTGAAAACTCTAGAGCTTTTAAGGTGTAACCATGTGATTGCAAAAACCTTGTGACTCACACGCTTTATCCAGTATATGGACAGAAGAGTTAGAATTAAAAAGGACAAGAAGATAAATGGATAATGGGGGTGGGTATTGGATGTTTTGGATGTTCTTTTTCACTTTTATTTTTACTCTTATTCTTTTTTTTTTTTTGGAGTAATGAAAATGTTCAAAACTCTATTGTGATTACAAATGTACAGTTATATGCTGATACTGTGAAGCACTGATTGTACAATTTGGATGATTATATGTTATTTGAATATATACTATATCTCAATAAAATTACATTTTAAAAAAAAAGATGAGATCACACTAAATCCAATGACTGGTGTTCTTATAAAAGGAATGGACACAGAGACGTAGGAAGAATGCCTTGTGAAGACAGAGGTAGAGATTGGAGAGATGTACTAAGAGCCAAGGAATGCCAAGGTTTACCAGCAACCACTGGAAGCTAGGGAGAGACAAGGAACAGATTCTCCCTAGAACCTCCAGGTATACCCAACCCTGCTGACACCCTGATTTCAGACTTCTGGATATGCGAATTTTGAGAGACTAAAATTCCATTGCTTTAAGTCACCCTGTTGGTGGTAATTTATGGCAGCCCTAGGAAACTCATACAGATAGCATCCCCTAGTAGAATTAAGAATTCTGGCTTGCAAAAGAGGAAAGAATCAATTAAGTCTGCACTTACTTGAAAAGGCCTTATGGTGGAAGAAGGTTTTAACTTGATTTTCACAGCGATAAGCAAGAAATGAGAATAAAAGGCACTCAAAGCAAAGGGAACTGTGTGATAAAAAAGGAAGGAAATAAATTGCAATGATTGGACAAGAGCAAGTTGTCTGCACAAAGTATTAAAATCAGCACCGGCGAACCCAAGTTGCTATACTTCAGCCTTTATTGATAACCTGACATATGAATTATAAAGTCTGCAGCTTTGGCATATTGTGGAGGAGGATGGAGGTATCAGAGGTGTCACTTCAGCTTGAAAGTTTTTTTCTTATTTCCAAGAATATAGGGGCCACAAAATCTTTCTCACTACTAGAGATAATGAAAAGTACAAGGATTTCAAAGATTGAGGGCTTGAAGAACAGAGAGCGACAAAACATATTTACATTGCTCCAATATAGAAAAAAAATCATTCCCTTATAGAACAGCATTTCTCAGAAGGGCATTTAACACAGGGAAAGAAGTGCCAACAAAGTTGCTGAAAGAGACAAGAGAAGCATAAGTCAGGTGCCACCAACAAGCTTTCAGGGCACAATGCTGCACTGAAATTGGGAACAACTGCTGACAGCCCAGCAGTCAAAAACTGCAGAAACTATTGCCGATTTCACAGATGCCCACACAACCCTGAGGCTGGTAACTTGGCCCTGAAATGAGGAGTCTGGTCACTGAAAAAAAAAATGAATAAAACAATGTTTTTTGGAGCCTGTACATCAAATGCAATCACTGCTAAAGGACAAATGGCCTCTGCCTCCTCGTGCCTTGCAAATTTTGCACTAGTGCATTCCATTGCAATTTTTAACCTTACAGCTCTGTAAAGTATATAGACACTGAAGTGTAGAAAAATGGGTGCTGAGTGTTAATAGTTAATATCTACTCCTTTGCTTAAGCAGCATGTCCTCTGTTTAACTCCTCTCTGGACATTCTGCTCCACAAGAGGACTCTTGGTTAATCATTCCCTCCATTACATCACTCTGTTCTTTACCAAGTGTGTTTTTCTATTATATTACTTGTCTCATCATATTGTAATATGTGTGAACAATCTATATTACATATATTATAAATATCTGATTATTATTTTATTCATCTTTTTTTCATCCCCAGTCTTAGCATAGTCTCTGGCACATAGAAGGCCTCACATTTTATTTTACCAAATTTTGTTAACTAGCCCTTTAACTTGTAAAAATATTAACTTTGAAAGCGAAAATTTCAATTTCAATCTCCTCTTTCAGGAAATTTGAAAAACATGCAGTTTGGAAGTGGTGACACATTCACTCAATTAATATTTTGGTAAAGTCTCTTTTTCTTAGGAAAATAACAAATTGTGGTATAATAATTAGTCTGGAGATTATTTGGCTCTAGTAGAAGCTTTACTCATACTCACCAGTGATGAATTTTCCATTCTCAATCAGGAATAGAAAATCAGGTATTTTATTGCATTTATTTAACTTATAATTCATTTATGCACTGTGCTAAATAGCCTCTGGCCATGTTTATAAGCCTCACAGATAAAAACACAGCAAGCAATTTGAATTTATGTTCTAAAATAGACCAAACATTAAAGAATGTTCAAATAAGATTCAGAATATTTTTATGTTCCACTAACAACGATTTCTTCATAGAGTGTTGTTATGGATTGAATTGTGTCTCCTGAAAAGATAAATTCAGGTCTTAACCCCCAGCTCCATGAAACAGGTTCTTGAAATTAGAAGTCGGGTCTTCAGAGATACAATGAATCAAAATGAAGCCAAACTGGATTAGTTTGGGCTCTAATCCAATATGATTTCTGTCCTTATAAGAGAAAATGTGGATACAGACAGACACAGGGAAGAAGGACTTAACGAAGATGGAGTCAGATGCACCTACAATCCAAGGAACAAAGAGGATTGCCAGCAAAAGCCAGAGCCTAGAAGAGCTAAGGAAGGATTATCCCCTATACGTTTCAGAGGAGGCATGGCTCTGGGGACACTTTGATCCTGGACTTGTAGCCTCCAGGACTGTGAGACAATGAATTTCTGTTGTCTTATGCCACCTGGTTTGTAGTACTTTGTTACAGAGCTCTAGGAAACTGAGACGAGTATGGTGGATAAAAGGAAAAAATGTTTATATTTGGCCTCTCAACTCTGTGGAGTAGGACTAATCTACTTTCACAAAGCAGCCAAGGCACAGTCCTGTGATTCTAAACCACCACTATTTGAAAAGAAATGCCTAGAAACATACAATATTCCTCTACACTCCATGCAAACATCCAGTTTGGCCACTGGAGGCTTGATTAAAGGGAAAACTAAAATTTAAGTAAACTAGAAATGCCTTTTTAAATACTAGAAAATGCTTTATGTAAAATTATGCTATGTACTAAGAGAATATTATATAGCTGAGAAATTTATCCTTCAGATTCATTTAAATTCAGTAGTGAGAACCAAAACTAAAATTAGACTACATCACAGAAAAATTAAGAGCAGACATTGCATTTATGTGTAGTGACATTAACTGCAGACGATGTAACTTTCATCATAGCTCTCCAGTTGCTTCTATATGTTTCTCTCATCCTTTGCAAATGAAGGACTTGAGGTACCCAAAACTTGCACTGAGAATGTCAAAGAAGCAGAATTCACTGGAAAGACAACCACAAAAATCATTCTAGAGCAGGCTCTGCAATCACGGCCACCCCCCACACACGTCATCCCTTCACCAAAATGTTCCTGGCCTGGGAAGCATCAAACGCAAAGACAAAAAATCATCAGGTTTTCAGGTACTGCTATCAAGGAAATTGCCATGCACATATTTTGACTCTGTGGTTTCTCCCACTTAAGGTCACTCTTGATATAATTACTTGTATAGGTAATGTTAATCTTTCATTTGCATAAAATGTCGAGGAGTCACTTAGCTATCTAGGGAAACCCCAGGCCATACATCTTTGCTTGTAGAGCACTGGATCACAATGATAGAAATAGGATTTTAGGGTCCTTGTTCTCTCACATTAGAACACAAATCCTGCTATATATTATTTCAATAATTATTTACTGTATATGACATGTTAAAAATTGTAAATCTTGGCATCAAAATTGATAAGAATTAATGTCTTAAGGTGATTTATAAGCTAAATCCAAGAAGTAGAAATACTCCCACCATTACTAAATTAATGCTTAGAAGGCATCAGACCCATAGATTCTGATAAAAAGAGAATATTGTTACAATTAGAAGGGGTATATCTCAAATTAAGCTGGTTTCCTCACCCAGCAATCTACTTTCTGCTAAATAGTTCATCACTTAAAAGAACTGATCCTAGCTCTAAGTTTAACCTAAAGCCAAAAACTCTAAATTCAGAAATACCTTTAAATATCATAAATATTATGCTAGATATAAAGCTATTTTTCCTTCCTATACTTTTTTTGCACCCTGAAAGCTCCTTTTCTCCTTTGTCAGCGAGCTCCCTGTTATATGTTGTCATAGGAATTTGTTCCCTCCTCTTCTTGTCTCTGTTGTCCAGCACAGGCCTTTCATCCCCAAAGCAGCTGGTAACATCTCTAGAAGTAATTTCATTGCGCCCGGCTCAGAGGGACTGGCAGTAACGAGGCCATGATCTCTCTTCAGAAGTCTGAGTCCCAACCCACAGAGTTTGCATTCTTCTAGATTCTGAAAACTCTAACCTCTTCCTTTTGTTCTCCCAACCCTAGGGATGGTAGCTCTTCCTGCAGTTTTTATCTGTGGGCTCCCTTACGTTCCTTTTTGCTCTTTCAGCCCTATTTAATCAATTGTCTTTATTAAATTCCCTCTATTAATATACTTGGTGTAGTCTCTGTTTTCCTAGAACAGACTTTCACCAATACGTATATGGAAAATGACCTTCAAATTTAGGAAGAAAAGCACTCAAGTAAAATCTATTACAAATCCTAGCTAGATTTTTAAAATAATCTCGAGCACAAATGCTCTGTGTGTGTGTGAGCATGTGTGTGTGTGTGTGTGTGTATATATATACATATATGTGTGTGTATATATATGCAACTACTTTCATTTAGAATCAAATTTTACCTACATAGCACAAATAGACATAGGTTTGGGGGTTCTATGCAGAAATGAAATTATACCACATATATTGTTCTGCACACCAAACAGTTGACTGTGGTGGTTACAACTGGAAAGGAAGAGTGAGAGCAAGGCAGACCTTCACTTTTTATTTTTGACAATGATTAAGTTTTATACTGAGCAGTATACTTTTGTAATTAATTTTTAATATTTATGTTCTATTGAAACAATTTTTTGTTTTCTTACTGGGTTTTCGTAGGATTAGCAGTACTGTCATGTAAACTGCCTAACAGTCTGGCCCACAATAGGCAGTCAGTTGTGACAGGCATTCATTAACGAGTACTGGTCTCAAATTTCTTCTCTCTAATTGGTGAAAACAATTAATCATTATGGCAGCAAGTAATGTAGCAGTGCAGTTTGGGTCTTCTCTGTGTTTAATGTGTAGGCCTTCATAAGCATAATTTTAATGTCTTAACTTCCAGCAGCTATGACAAATATCATACAATGGTTGGCTTAAACAACAGGAATTTATGTCTCAGTCTCAGAGGCCAAAAGGCTTCTTTCCTCCCAGGGTAGGTACCATTTTGACTGGCCAGCAATCTCTGCATTCCTTGGCTTTCCTGTAAATGGCAACCTCCTCTCCTTTCTCACCCAGAGTTTGTTCACTTCTACCTCCTGGCTCCACCCCATGGCTCTTTTGGTCTCATGTCCAATTTCTTTTGCTTATAAGGACTTTAGCCATGTTGAAGGCCCATTTTTTTCAGTTTGGGCAAACTTTAATGAATAATGACATCTTCAAAGGGTCCTGTTTACAATGGTTTCACACAGACCAAGATCAAAAACATGTGATTTCCAGGATACATATTTCAACCTAATAAACAAAACATGCTTAGACACACATGACCCTGTAGAAGATGTAGGTCAGCTTTACAGAACACAAGCTATACAACAAAATAATAAACCCTTTATTTGTGTTTCTAAAACACAGTAAAAACAGACATATGATCCTAGAACAGTTTTATCATCATTTTCCCTCTTCCATCCCTGCCCTCATATAATGATTGTGCTCCCAAGCTACAGTCCTCAAACCTCTTTCCACTCCACAACAACAAACAACACTGCTTCCAGCAGTTTCTTTCTAGAGTCCCTTTCCCTTCTGATTCTTCATCACGAAATCTCAAAAACTGACCTGAAAAACATGACCCATTTTGAAAAAACTGGAAAGGAACAAGGTGAGTGGTGGGGCAGGCCAGAATGATTTCCAAGTGGGGGTGGGGGGAAATTCCAAGAACTTCCACTAGGTAATTTACATCTCTCCAGTCTTTGCTAACCCTGTATAGGCTGCATGGTGCTACAGATTTCTATGTCACTTCAGGAATCCACTCTGCAAGATACTCTCTGGAATTTTCAGGGATCTATCTCTTCAGGATATTTTCTCTGCAAAACCAACATTTTTCCGATGTTAAAAGATAGGATTGGATTTTCAACTTTTTTAGGGGGATGGGAGGAATTATATCTGGTAAGAGTGGAAGACTCCATTTACATGGCTCCCTGACACTTACATATACCACTATAGTATCGTCTGTGACTTTCCTAAGCAGCAATCACCAGAGATATTACTATTTATTCACTCAGTAGCCAATGAGTTAGATAAGCGCAAATACACATAAAGAACAAGGCAACAAAATTCTAATTCATATTTTGTCAACAAATTCATGATAATTTGTCAGAAACATAGTATTTTTACTCAGTTTCATTATCAAGAATAAAAAAAAGGAAAAATGCCTTTTCTACCATTCTGTAAATCATATATATGAAGTATGTAAAATGTATACAATACTAGGAACAGGGTTCACATGCAATAAATAGTCATTGGCTTCTTGCTTGAAATATAAATTAAAGCACATAGAGCGTAAAGTATTGGTAGAAGCAGTACAACTCATAGCTATTGAGGAGAAATAAGCAACATCATTCCCAAAAGAAATGGACATGTCAAACAAACAAGGGAGTTATCATTACAGCAAGAAAAGGATAGAAATAGTGAAGACTAAAATGCTGAAGGCAAAGACACTTAGAAATAATGGGAGGGCAAAAGACCTAATGTCAAAGAATCCACCTGGCCATCTCAACCTATATTGCCAGAGCAGGAGGTTTAATAGCTCATTGGCATTTTACCATTGACTTTCTATTGAATTATCAAAACCAGATGAAATCTAAACCAGATTAAAATAATTTGTATGCAAATCAAAACCATAAGGTGGTCTATTACATCACCTCCAATTTCTGACATCGAATCTCTTCTTTTAAGCAAGAAAATCAAAACTCATCACAGCTCCTTTTCATAGTGTCGGATGTGGGGTAATTTTTCTTTTATTTTCATTTTATGTTTTTTAATGCAAAAATCTCTCACCAAAAATTTATCATAGAACACTGTCCAAGTTTATTTCAGTTCTCTCTGGAGAGATGAATAGGCAACCCATAAAAAGGCCTAGCAATCACTACAAAGGCTATGGCATAGTTTGGGAGGCTGTCTCAATCCTTATCATTGCTCACAGACAACGATAAACTACAAAAACACTGTTATCTGAGAAATAGCTGCTTATCTCATCACTCTTTACTATAGACTGCCGTCTTCCGTCAGTGTCAGTCCCAAATCAATTGGTTAGAATACAGCATCAGTTATAAGCACCCTTTTGCCTTCTGCTTTGAACATATTACAGCCATTCATTTGTTTGTTTGTTCATTCCTCTTCAATTTGCAGGAAAAGAACTGCAAAGATCAGTTGGAAACCTCAATATGCAGGGCTACTTGGAAATCATTTCTCTGATACTGATGCAGTGTGAATGAAAATGACCGTGAAAAACACTACTAACTTGAAAGAAAAAAAAAAGGAAGAAATACTCTCAAGAGCTATGCTCAAGTACAACAAAAAGGTTGAACGATTGAAATTATTTTGCAGATAACCTGAGGCATAGTAAAAGAATACTAATAAATTGGGCCCTGGAAAAATGATACCTTAATAACCTCAGCCCTGTCTCTGCATAAGTACAAAACTCACATTCTTAAAAAGAAAAATGTTAAGTACTGAGAGGTTATTAATGCCAGTAAGAGGCAAAAACAAAAAAAAATTCTTAGAAATTTACCATACCAGGATCAAATCCAGGACTTAAAATCCATCCCAGATAAGAACCCATAAATTAATTAAGAAGACATGACCAAAGTTCTAGACTCTTATCAGAGGGACACAAAAGTTGGCTACCCCATTGCCTAACTGCCACTCTCTAAATCCCTTCCCGAACTCACTGCAGCCTTTTCTACAACATGCGGCTACTGTTGGTTGCTATCAGCATTATTTTCCGAGGAATGATTTTGAGTCTGCTTCCCCACAGAAGAACTCCGTTCCTTCTGTGTTAAAAATGGCAAAGATGATTTACCCATTCAGTATGATACAAAATAAGAAAATCCAAAACACTGTGTAACTGTAGGCGGGAAACATGCAATTGACCTTTATACCACAGGAGGTAAAATTTTAAATCTAAAATTCCGTTCCTCCCTGTCGTTTCCCCTCTACTTCCCCAACTCAGAGAGAAGGTATACCCTGTGCTTCTTTCCTCACAGAAGGTATATAGGAGGGAATTTTTGAGGAGAGGACCAATGAAGTCAAAGAGAAATTTAAGAAGGGGAACTTTTTATGAAACTGACTAAAAAAGATAGAAGTCTGTGGATATCTTCAAAGAAGGGAATCTGCTTCCAACACACTAAAAATGTGGCAGGACCTCAGGAGGAAGGCCGATCAATGCAGTTGGTGGGGTAAAAAAAAACCCCACACCCCAGCGATAGCACTGAAGAAGTGGCGAAGTGGCTGGAGAGTCAGGAAGGACGGAACAAATCAGGACAAGAGGCGTCTTAGTCATCACACAAAATGACAAGCTAATAGGTCACAATTAGTCTTCAAATCCCCTTTAACTGACCATTAGGTATACCCACAAACACGATTCCTCAGGAAATCCAAACTAGTAAGCTTTCCTACGCTATTGGACTTGAACATTATTTCTTCCTTTGAGCCCCAGAGTAAGTACCTGAATTGAGGTAAGGGGTGATGGTGTGCAAAAATCTCCCATCAGGAGCACATTTGTCTCAGCTAGATGCTCACACTTTGGGGACTGAAATTGACTGAAAGAGCGAAAGATACACAGTTTCCATTTCAGGTTCACTCCAAAGGATTACTTTTTTGAGTTCCATACCTACTAGGGGAACTCTCTGAATTGTTTTTCTCACTTTTTTCTGACAGAGAGTTGATTTTCACTGCACTGCATAAACTTTTATAGTAAAAGACAAATACAACCTCTGTTGGGGGCATTTCCCCAATAATGTATGTTATTATGTGGTTATCACGTGGTGTGAAGAATCATGGGTCATGTTTTATGCTGAAAGTAGAATACATGGATGAGTTTAGAAGTTCTTACTTCTCAGAGACAAGTGCATTTTGTTAAAAAGGACTGAGCTTTTGAAGTAAGTTAACCTAGAGTTGAATGGGGAAGCCTCTGTTTGCTTTTCTACTAACCATCGTCTTGGGCAATTTACTAAATCTCTTTGCTCCCCATTTAATTCATCTGTGAAAAATAAATTATGTGGTGGGGGTATGAGTAATGAATTTTAACATATGCACAAATTACACACCTTAGTCTAATCCCTGGAACATAGCAGATTCCTAGTAGCCATTACTTTCTTTCTCCATAACACTTTCCCTTCAATTTCTTATTCTACCATTATCAGTTTAATTGAAATTCCAAGGATGTCACTTTAATTTTCCAATATGTGATATAATGTTTGTAATAGCTTAGGATTTTTTAAATTTTTTATACTTTCAAATCTTTTTGTAGAAAAACTTTCATTCATTTGCCTCAGAAATTTCTCAATACCTCCTAGTTGTTAGCTATAAAGTAAATAAGGAGAACAGAAGAAGCAATTCAATAAAAATCAGATTTACTTTAAAAAAAAAAAGAAAAGCTTAATCTTCTTAAATTGGCCCTATGATGTAGATGATTTTCAAGAGTGACATTTTATAGACTAAAGGATCATGTTAAAGTCTTTCCTTGGAGTAATCAAGATGTGGTAATCATTCAGAAGAACAGGATGAGTTAAAAAGAGCAAAGAAAAGGAGCTATTAGGTGTGGAAGATCAAGGTCTCCAATATATTAAAATAAGCAATGCAGGCCTGCAAATTCTAGCAAGCTGAACATATCATTTTCACTGCACATTTCTTTAAAAGAAGATAAAGCACATTGAATCAATATATCACTGAAGAGATTATTATTTTATACAAGCTGAAGGTTGGTGCAGGTCATTTCCACTAAAGCAAACAGAATTTGTTAATTTAATCCCACAGACTTGGCAGTGAAACCAAATAGGAATTTAATCAGCAGGAGAAGGTGTTGAGCAGCTCTGAAAATTGAATGATCACTGTGCAAACAGTAAATATAATTATGGAAGGGTGAGGAAACAAAAAGGGTGCCCCTTTCAAGTTTTTCACTGGGTTCATCAAACATAATAAATGCTTACAAATAAGCCATTTCTAGGACCGCAACAATGACTTAATACTTGTGCTGGAAAATTAAAATTTATAAAGTTTTCCATTCTTTTGCCCTCTTGAACAGTTTTCCTAAAATTGCCAAGGATATAAGATGAAGGATTAAATGCCTTACATTCCAAGAAAAGGCAGCAACTGACGTTTCAGTTTCTCATCTCAATAAAATGGCTAGCTCTCTGATGCTAACTTGAAGGTATTTTAGTACAGAGGCTAAAACAGAGATAAGACTAAGATGTGTGAGGTAAGATCGGTTGTTTAGTGCAACAGAAAAAAAATTTTATAGCATTTTTAGACTGTGTATATCATTTCAACAGGATAAATAAAGCATGCTTATCCTCCTCAAACCCCACCCCACCCCCTTGTCAGTTGCTTCCTTGGAATTGTTATCAGAACATATTCAGACTCTTTCCCATTTCCTCTTACCACAGAGTTTTCAGCTTCATCTTGTTCTTCTTTTTCTCCTTCATTGAAGCCTCTTTTAGAGAAATGTACTTTATTTGTGGGCTCTTTTTATGTCCAACCCATTCTTCCTGAAGCCCCTTTTTGAAAAGCACAGTTTTTGGATACCTAATGCTGAACAGGGCAGGTAAGTGCAGAGAATGTCCAAAACAGAAGTACTTTCTAAAATGCGTTGTTTTTTCTCTAGTTATGAAGACCCAGCATTATTATTAAATCAGGAGATGTATTACATCACGTACCCTCAATAAAAAAATTTCAATTGGTATTTCCCAAGAGTGACTAACAAAAACAAATCATAATGCAAATGTAAACAACCACATCCTTATTTCAAAGTTTCATAGAAATCATTTTTAATGTTAAATTATTCAAAAGTGAATGGTAGGCTTATCCCGACACTCTAGAAGCAGGTTGTCTGGATTCATGCAAAACTAAACCAAGAGATGAAGAGATAATGAAGACCCATATTATGTTAAGCTATTGAAAAGAAAGAAAATCACTAGGAAAATCAAGGACTGTTTTTTTCAAGGTACATGTTCACAGAATAGATAGAAAATCCTAGCTTTAAAGGAAAAAGAGAGATAGGTTTTCATAAATGTAGTAAAAATGGATAGCAAAATATGCTCATTTACTTTTAGTCCAGTTTTTATTGTCTTGAATCACTTATATCCATATGTCATCTTCCAAAGCAAGAGGACTTTCTCTTTTTTAATCTGTGTACTGTTGAACCACCTTCACATCACAATTATCAAAAAGGGTGGAACATTCTGCAGAATTTCAATTAATTCTTTCCATCCCTACCTGCACATCTCTGCAATTTGACTTTGCAGTTTCTCCCGTCGAGAGGTAGGGATTATTTCCATACCCTTGAATCTGAGCTGGCCCTTTGGCAGAGTGTGGTGGAAGAAAGTGTTTATGACTTACAAGTCTAGACCTTAACAAACCTTTCAGCTACTATTCCTGCTCTCTTTGAATGTGGCATAAACACTGTTATGGGAAGAAGACCAGACTGTAAGAGTATGACAGGCCACATGGAGCAGAGACAAGCAATCCTGGCTGAGGCCCTCCAGCCACAGCAGCCAACAGTTAGCCAACAACCACCACATATGTAAGTGAGGCCATCTCAGACCATCCAGCCCAATGAAGCTGCTGGTAGACAATAGCCAAATGAGTGACCCCAGGTGAGACAAGAAAAAACATCCAGTTTTGACAAGTCCAAATTGTTTACCCACAGAATTATAAGCAAATAAAATGCTTGTTGTGTATTGCCACTACATTTTGGACTAATTTATTATATAACCATAGATGACTGTTATATAATTGCTTCTATAAGTGGGATGATAACATGATCAAACTTTGAACAGTTAGCACTGGCTTTGGGACTGGGAGGTATCTAGAGGCTAGAAAAGTGATAAGGAAATGTTTAGGGAAGGACTGAAAGTGCTGAAGAAAATACCACTAGATCTGGAAAAAAGACTGATCTTTGTCATGTAGTGGCAGAACAACTGGTAAAACGTATAGTGACTTGAAAGTTAGAAAATGTGCCTAATGATTAGAATGCTAACACTAAGGAAATCTCTGTTAGAAAGTTGAGATGAGAATGTTTGGTGATTATAAATGTACATGACAAGCCAATGGGAAAAGAGAAGGATGAATGAAAGAAGGAAATTGTTTCCACGCAGCGTTTAGAGTATGTTGCTGAGTTGGAAAATACATCTACTTCTCCTTCCCAGTCTCTCCAACTGGCATAAATTTCCTAAGATAAAAAACTACTTCAGACAATGATCAAAAAAAGGGTGTGGGCATAAAACTTTTTTTTATGACCTCTGCAATATTTAAGGTGGAAACTACTAGACCTTCTTAGCTAGACAAAGAACTTTTAAGACTATTATAGGCATTGTCCTTTAATATCACTATAGGCATGGTGATACACAAAAGTAAAGAGAAATATGCTTCAAAAAGAATTAGGAATGTGACTTTTAGAACATGTAGTAAACCCTGATAAGATTCATGGGAAATGCACAAGTTTTTAGGATAACTGTATTAGTAAAAGCACTTACACCTTGAACTAA
Source organism: Tamandua tetradactyla (assembly GCF_023851605.1). NCBI lineage: Eukaryota > Metazoa > Chordata > Mammalia > Pilosa > Myrmecophagidae > Tamandua > Tamandua tetradactyla. Next base: position 126,599,529 of record NC_135327.1, on the reverse strand, counting down.
AAGAGCTTCTGGACCTGCAAGGTTCTATGGGCAAGAAGCAGGCTAAGAAAGCTACTCAGCTACAAACCCAGGTCATTTCTTATAGAAAAAGAAAGTCTTAGAGGAGGTACCAACAGTCAAGAACAATGGACTATGGAATAACTCCAATGGGGTAGAACTGACTCCTAATCCAGGAATATTCTCAGGCCCTAGAATAGTGAAACCTGGCAACATGTTTCTAGTTAGATTTAAGGATTGCTTTGTACAAATAACTGCTGTGTGCCCCCATTCTTCTATTTTTTTCAAATAAAAATGTATACTGCAGTTATCCTTTCCAGTGTCACCCTTGGATACTGGATGTAGAGAAACAAATTACTTGCCCTGTTATTTCAGAGGTTTCTGGCTCAAGAAGAATCACAACCAAGGAACTGGATCAAAGGAAACTCATCCACATCTGGACCCAATTTCAGTGATGAAATTCTGAAGTTCAAGTATGATTCTGTATTGATATGAGACTTTCATGGGAGGGATAAGTGTATTTTCACATGGGAGAGATAGATATCACTGTTGTCGGAGGACAAGTTGTAGTAGATTATATGGAAAGAAGGCTACAAAAATTCTTCCAAACCCTAGATGCATGCATGTTCCTTTTCAATATAATTTTGTCACTCCTTACACCCCATGGATCTGAACGTGACTATTACTGTTGTGGGAGTTTCAGATCTTAGGCATCAGGAAGTTTTGCAGCTTCTTCTCATGTCCTTTTAGAATGCTACCCTGGGACTGCCATGAATAACCCCAATATATCCAATTAGAGGATAAGGGGCCACATGGAGCAGAGATAAGATATGTCAACTAAGATCATTGGTAGGATCAAATATAAACTAGAAAGAGGAAAATAGGAAGGTAGGAATGACACAAGAATGGGACATACTGAGTAGAAGACAAAAAGAAAAGGGAATTATACCCATGGCAGACAAGATTATGTCCCCTGTGGATCTTTGACCTTGAGAGACTAAATTTTCTCTAGCATTTAAGCCTCTCCAGAACTTATCAAAGAGTCAGGTACATGGTCGAGGCTCCATAATAAGTGAATTAATGTAAATGAGGATCCCTTGTTCCATTGGATTGAGTTTAAGATGCCATGAGGTGGTTCTTATAATTGATACAGTAAAGTATCACATTTCCTAATTTTCCAACACAATTCATATTTTAATTATTCTGTCCTGTTTATCAAAGGGTATGTCAAATGCATGTCATTTTTTAAATTGGAAATATAGTCCTACAAGGGGGTACGTAGTAAAATGTGTTCTGTAATGATGGTTGACATGAATGAACACTGTTCACTATCTAGAAAGGGAATTGTGTTTATTGTCTAGTATTAAAATGAAGTCCTTTAAATCTGAACTCAGAATAGTTCAATTTGATTGCTTTCATTCTGCAGACACATTGTAGCTACTGCTTAGTAACATTTAGGTCCAATAAATTCCCTGAACATTCTTCCCTAGGGGTCACTGCCTTATGACCATTCTTTCTGACATAAGCATCCATGGAAAAGCACAGACACATAAAAGATAAAGTGAGTTGAGGGTGAGAAAACTATAGATTAAGGGATAAGGATGAGTAACTGTTATCATGACACACTGAACAATCACATTTCTATAATATATTTTTGTTTGAATTGCTTCCTAGCTAGACCTCTCCTCTGGGAGATGCTAAGTAATTTCTCTGGTTATGTGATAGAACCAAGATGAAAGATAACTCACAGGCTCCTGCAGCTTAAAATATAATGGTTGAAAATTGCTGGGTTATTTTTAAAGGCTTTTTTCCCTTCTATTTGCCAAGGAAGGCAGAATGATGCTCACTACCCCCACCCCTGTCCTTTTCCAAAATAAAGGTCAAATTGCTTCTTCTCTGTTTTTAAAGGCATTGCTAAAAAAAAAAAAAATTCTGATTCAAATGTTTAATGGGTGTTAATATAATCACCTAAATAACATCCTCCTCCACTCTTTCCCTACAATGAAAACCAAGAAAACCTAAAATTTCTTAAAATAAAGGATATCCAGACACTGAGGAAGAAACCAATTTAAAAAAATCATCTGTAATTGCAAAATCTGCCACTGTAAAATCATATACCTCATGGAACAGTCATTTGAATTATATAATCATTTATTTTAACTCCCACTTTTCTTGGAAGAGATAAAACTCAAGAATTCATACATCCAGAACCTCATCTCTAAGGATAGCTAACTAATTCCACTGGAGTTAGAACTTATTTAAATATTGATTATAAATTAAAATTAAATTATTTTAAACCTTACAGTTTAATTTAGCACTGGTAGGATCACTCTTCAAACATACTGAGTTATTTGAGGGTTGTTTTTAGCACTCCAGAAATATGTGAAGTTTTTTTTTTTAATGAGAAGTTAAAATCACAGAATTTAGCTCTAAAAGGGATGGTATTTAAACTTAACTTTAATATGAGGAAACTAAAGACCAGAAAGTTGAAGTGAAAGACCTAGATTAGCAGGGCTTATTGGTGCTGATGCCAGTTGGAGAACCAGCTTTCTGTCAGGACAACATTCTGTCCACTTTACTAGGTGGATTAACATGGAAGCTAGTGTCCATTGTGGATAGGAGTTACCAGCTTCTCCCAGCCCTGAGTCCTGAGCTACCAAGCCTGAGTATAGAACCTTTATAATCCTTTAGCCACAGCCTTATCCCTGACCTACTAATTCAGAATCTCTGAGTGAGAATACCATAGCAATGTTTAAAAGCTCCCCAGGAGATTCTAATATGCAACCAGGGTTGCAAACCACTGACATGGTGTCTCATCCTCACTCCCTTTAAAGGCTTAACCTTATCAAGCTGGCAGTCACACCTCCTTTCCCAGAGTTTCTAGCTTTCTTTAGCTGTTTGATACCCTAGACATAAAGAACCTAGTTCTGGGAGCCTAGAATTTAGGGAAAAGAGTAGGGTAAAAAGGAGAGAAAAGAGGTAAATTAAAGTACATGGTCTTAGGGACATGTATTGTCAGTGACACTTCCTGTAGACACATGAGAACTAAAAAGAAGAGAAAAATAAAAAAGAAAATTTGATTTGGCTATATAAAAGTAGTACTGATAATAGCATTTGCTTATACAGGTAACCAATGTGCAATATTATGTGTCAGATTTTTTATGGTTTTTTTTCATTAATCACTAAACTGCTCATATAAAGTCAGTTTTCTGTTGTTCATATAACACGGCCTTCTGTTCACAAGATTGTAAAATTAGAGGTGACATGATTTAGATATATTCTTAGAAATTACGACTACAGAGAAAATAGAGGTTTATAAAAAAAAAAGGTCCGAGTCCTATATAGCCATTATGACATTAACTATTAGCAATTCAAAGATAATCCTAAAATGTATCAATTGATCTTCAACTACAGCCCAATCCTCAAGGAGCAACGCTAAATCAGGATTATTTGAATCTCTAAAGTAAGAAAGGTAAAGAAAATGTATTTGGTGGAATAAGATTAAGAACAAAAAGGCATCCTCAATCCTTCCAACTCTTGCTCAACTCTTACAGCAGAATTGAAAAACTGATGATTCTACAAAAAAGTCTGCAGATCAGTTAAGTTTCCAGGTGCAGCATAAACATAGCTTGGCCAGAAGTAGAAGCACATGTTTCAGCCTGCCTCCTTGCACAGGCAGAATGTTCTTTGACCAATTATTAATTTAAATTATATTTAATGTCAAATATTAAGTATTTGTCTTAAATAGTCTATATCTGATTTGCCTGATCAAGAAAGGGCATATCTGTGAAGTTGCTTGTTTCAGCTCCATATGGAGGATAGTCCAGTATTCCCGAAACATGCGTGTTTCTTAAGCCTTAAACAGGACTGAAGTGAAAAAAAGTTAAACTTTGTCTAGTTTTACCTCAATGTTCTAGCTTGAGGCGTATGTTATAGAACTGATTGTTTTGAATCTCTGCCACTTTCACCAATTCTTCTCCATTACATTAAATCCACAGGTGGCAAGCATTAGTTAATTAAGTATTATATTAAAGTACTAATATAAATGTTTCAGATGCTCCTCAAACTTCTGTGGCATAATTACTATTACCCTGAAGGGGAAATTAATTCACACTGTTAACAGATATACTTAGAAACAAACATATTTAAATGTTTAACCATCAGTTTTAAGAGAACAGATTAAAAGAAGTGATAGTTAAATCAAAACGTTAATATTTAGATGGTCCAGCAAGGTAATATGAAAAAGAGCTTATGCCTCTTGTCATTTTAGTCATATTGAAAGAGGTTTTCACTCCAGAACAAAATATGAATGTTGTCAATATCTCACTTCACCTCCTTGCAGGCTAATCATGAATATGAAGAAAGCATTTCCTCCAGCTCATCAAGCTCTCTCTCTTTGATAGATTAAGACAGCTTCACAAGCAGAAGCAATGTAAAACTATATTAGGATTAAAATCACAGGGTGTCAAGTAACTTTCAGCAATTATACCTTGAATTCTCCACATCCAATATAATCATTTAACCCAGCAGTTCTCAACCTTGGCTGCAAAATGGAATCATCTAGGATGATATTAAAACTTCTGAGGCCCAAGTCTAAACCTCAGAAGCTGATTTCGGTAGTTTGGAGCCTGGTCACTGAGGAATCTCTCCACGTGATTTTTATGTGTAGCTAAGGATCAAACCCAGCATTAGATTTTCAGACCCAGGCAGCACTAAGTAATCACAGATGTCATCTGCAGAGACGGGCCCCTGAAAGCTTTAGAACACAGAGAAGCAGACCCAGAATATGTACTTCTCACAGCTGGCTCCCAAAGAAGAAAAGAATGAAAAGGCTGAGATATGTAAGCCCAGTGCCTGCTCCCAAATTCAGTAAGCATTGAGTCACTCCCCAAGAGGAAGTATGGGGATTGACATGTGGAGACAGGCCGAGAATGACATGTTAATGGTGACCCACCACTCGAAAAGAAACACCAGGAGTGGGAGATAAGTGTTTCCCTCCATCCTCCACCGAGTCACATAACTTGATGGTCAGTTAATGCAGTAGAGTGAGTCTTGTTCTCATTCCTAACCCCCAGCTTTATATAATAATAGCTCAAAATTCACACATGCAGTATACAGTAATCACTTTTCTATAGGATTATTGAACAACTGAACATACAAATGGACAATGGCCAACCCAAATAAAAAGTAGAACACTGACACACAACATGCTGCAGCCAGCCCCAGAAGCCAAACCTCTATCTGCAGCAGCCAGTCAAGGAAACCAAACCACATTCCCTGTAGCAATCAGGACTTGATCAATACCTGACAGCCTACCTAAATTTTGACCCCACTTCCAATTTAGGGCCAACCAGAGGAAAACAAATATGTCCCTCTAACCAATCACAAAGCTTGCTGGTTTCCAGCTGCCCCATGCCAATAGCCTCCAATCATGGCATACCCAAAGTTTTTCCTGTTTCCACTATAAAGCCTTTGAGTGTCTGCCAAATGCAAGTGATGGCAGTTGACTTCCTTACTACAGAAATCACTGAATAAATATCCTTTGCTTTTTCTCATTTGTGTTGTCTTCATTTATTTTCACATTATAAATATTATTCCATAACTAATTTGGTTTTGGGGAAGGTGAGTTGTTTGTTTGGTTAGTTGGGAAATTGCCTGTGAAATTTTATTCTTCTTGCAGTTGTATATAAAAGAATCAATTTATTTATCAAGTCCCAAATAACAGTAACATTTTTTAGAGCTTCTGTACCATTTTACACCAATGTAAAATTCACAGAGGAGATTTTAATTACTCTGTAGTAAAGTTATATATGCTGTAAGTGGTAAGTGAACAGCCAGGCTTTTCACCCTCGCTCCCCTTTTATCCATTCACTCTTTAGTTAAAGAACTACCCAATAGTTCTTTATGACAGAAGGAAATCTGCCATGGCAGGTACTCAAGAGAGGGAGTGCCTTGGAACACATATCAGGGAATCAAAAGCAACCTGAAGCCACCCACTTCCTAGGCGAAGTCACCTAAAAGGTGACTCTGAGAGTGACCACAGGCACAATTCATGGATTTTTTAAGAGGAGCATCAAATAAGTCAAAGGCATGTCAGTCCCTTCTCAGCCAGCCAAATGCACTTTCTTTTAAGTGATTGGCTAATCCTTCTACTCTGAAGGCATAATAAGGAAACATTTCCAAGACATTTCATTTAAAAAAAAACACACACACAACTATTTAATCAGGTAAGAGTTGATCAATGGAGATTTACTCATGACAGGATGTGCCAGTTTGAAAATATTATGTACCCCAGAAAAGCCATGTTTTAACCCCAATACAATCTTGTGGAGGCAGCTGTTTCTTTTAATCCTAATTCAATACTGTAGGTTGGAACCTTTTGATTAGATTATCTCCACAGATATGCAACACACCAAATAGTTGTTGTGACATTTTAAATAGATAGAGATGTGACTCCACCCATCAAGGTGGGTCTTGATTAGTCCACTGAGATTCTGTAAAAGAGGAAATATTTTGGAAAGAATTAGAAGTGATGGCTGAAGGAAACTTCAGAGCAAAGTTGCAGGCAAAGAGCAGAGACATGGATATTTGGAGATGCTTGGAGCTCAGCAGATATTGCCATGACATGTTAAGTAATGCAGAACCTGGAGAGAGCCAAGGAAAGTCAAGAATTGAAAATCAGTTCTGGAGAAGCAGAGTGAGGCACTCCCATAGGAAAAGAGACTAAAAGCAACAGAGCCCAGAATCAAGGGACTACCCAGCTGACAAAGTTGTTCAAGACCCATTGGCGTTTCTTGAATTAAGACATCTTTCCATGGTGCCTTAGTTTAGACATTTTAATAGGCTTAAAACTGTAAACTTGTAACTTATTAAATTCCCTTTATAAAAGCTGTTCCAATTCTGGTTGATTGCATTCTGGCGACACTTAAAAACGAATACACAAGATAATATGTGACAAGCTGTTAATTTCTGTGTCTGCAACTAAGATAAGATTATCTTTTGGAAACCATTATAGGCTAACTATTTAAAAACTGCCATAAGACCATCAACTAAGACCAACTTTCTAGAATAGATGGAACCTAATCAAATTAAGGTCTAAGTTGGAGCTTCCTGAATATTCCTGAACATATCTCTTTAAAAGCTGTTTATAAAGTTTGATCCTATGACCACCTACAACACAAACACTTGAAGCATTTGAAAAAACCCATCTACTGCTAGACCCCATCTAATGAACGAAAATATCTAGGGAATGTAGCCCAAGAAGCTGCATGAGTAAGAAGCTCCCCAGGTGATTCTAATGCATACTGTGGCTTGAGAAACCCTATTAGAAATTTGGGTTGAAACAAGATCAGACAAAAGTCCAGAATTCAGATTCAAAGTAAAAATTCTGCAAAATTCACTTAACATTTATTTGGGAATAGTATTTTTAACAAGAGGAAACAAAAATTCTTATTTATCCATTCAACAAATATTCTATTGTGTTCCAACCATGTGCCAGATACTATGCTAAATAAAGTGGATTTGGAAAAATAAATTAAAGGCATGGAAGATTGTAGGAATTGGTCTAGAATCATTAAACATTATAAACCTTTTCACAGTAAATTCAGACCTTAGGGTACATACAGCACTAGGAATTAAAATGAGAAATCAGGGGGAAAATGTAAAATTTTTGCTGAAGAGAAACTCTCATTAAGGAAACGAAATCATTAAAAAAAAAGTATATGGGATATGATTAAGGGAATCTAGTTCTGCTCAGGAGGAAAGGACGTTCTAGAAGGGTAGAGAGACATGCATGGGACTATTTTTAAATAAAATGCTTCCTTGAAATAAGAAATCAAAGCTTAGAGATGATTCTTATCCCAAGCTGAGTCATTTATTCATACTAAAATGAGAACCAAGAGTCGATGCACTTTTGATATGTCCTTTCATATTCTGCAAGTATAGATCTAAAGGCTGTTATTAAACAGGGTCATAAAAACAGAATAAAAGGATAAATGCAACATTGCTGATTTCTGTAAAGTATACAATATCTCTGCTGAAAGAAACTCCAGACAATAAACCCCCTCTACACATAACTACCACAACCCACTAGAAAATTACTCCTTCCTTGCTAGAATAAGCTACCCTAGCTCAAGGTTGAACACCTGAAAAGTTTCTACAGAGCTTTGCACACATATTTTTATGGTATGAGAAACAACTTATTCATAGCTCCGTTTGACGCTTGTAGCTTTTATTTATAAAAAAGTTATTTGGAGAATTCGTATTTATAATTTTGTTCTATGATCAAAGCCTACAGTAATTTATGTTTTTAATCAATATCTTAAAGTAATAACAAAGAAAAGCACACATTAAAGAAACTGAAAAAAGTATTAAATGTTAAAATTAAATAATGGAACTGTTTTCTTTTTCCTGCATTTTAAACTAGTAATGAGCATTTAAGACTCAGAGCACAGGAAGCAAATGCAACCATGGTGACACCCTCTTCCTTGGTAAAGTTTTGCAATGTTTATAAATCAATTTATTAATGAAGAGTTTTATGATAAAGCAGAAAATTTTAAGTAAAAATAAATATAGAAGTTACAATCTTTAATAGTCCTACCCTCTTACTTATAATGTGTATTACCCCTCAGGCCAGATTGTCTCTTATTCTTTCAAACATTTATAAGCTTCACTTTTTGCTATAGTCAAAAGTTCTGGCTTTCCTGTTTCTATTCTTTTTTATTACAGCCTCATAAATTCTAACTAGAGCTGTCCACTCTATCTCCCATTATTCTCAATAATCTTGACTAACTGACTTTGAAAGCATATTGCTTTAGCACATTAACTTTAGTGGGGCACCTTCTTTCCACACCTGATTCTCTTAACCTGGAATTTTATATTACTCTAACACTTTTCTGGGTAATAAATTATACATGACATCTCTCTTGTCCTAGTTTTTAAAATCCCTCTAGCTTCTTAAAAGTCTTTTTAATGTCCTCATCCTCAGTTCAGGTTGACTCTAGTTTTTCTTAATATAATAATTTTTGTTTATCTTTTTTCGATTTTTTTCTTTATGTTCTGCTCTACCATTTTCCTCTGCATTTCTTTATTGTAGTTTTTTGTTTTGTCTTGTTTTGTTTTGTTTTAATCCTTTTTTAGTTTCTAAAATTCTTGGTAACTCATTCTACCAGTCTTTCAATGTGGGCTAGTGAAATGTGAATACTTGTTATACCTGCCAAAATTCTACCCTTCTAAGACTTAAAATTTAAATACAATTACATTAAACTTACAACGTAATCCATCTGCATCACACCCGGTTTCTCCTCTGAGTAAAGGGCCACTCCCATCTGGTCCCTCACCACACTGTCTGGGTCTGGGCACTTACCACATCATATTGCAATTTCTTTATTTTTTTAATCTACTTTTCTTACTAAATTTTCAAGTCCAAGTGGAGGATCATGGGGTCTTCTTCACGTTATATCATTAGTACTTACCATAGCAAATAGTGCATGGAAATTGTTCAATAATTATCTATTGGATAAATACATGATCCACCAATAAATGTAAGAAACCCTCTGAATTCAACCTTTTGTTCCATGGGGTTCTCATATTTGCCCACCCTGGAAATTCCACCCACCCTAATTGTGCATGTCACTGTTAACATTAACATATAATAAGTCCCAGAAACTATTGATCTGATTGTATTTGTTCACCTAGTACTACCCTATTCTCTTGCCTAGTGTCTGCCATTTGGACAATTCTTAACTAGCTTTATTGGGTTATTCCTTTTTTATCCCCATTCATCTTACTTCTTGCCTGACATTTGGACAATTTTTAACTAGCTTTATTAGGTTATTCCTTTTTTATCCCCATTCACCTTACTTCTTGCCTATTTTTAACACTTCCAAATTGAAGTATATATCACTGTAACCCTAGTCCCCTTTTATTGTTAATACTACTTATTTCTGTGTTCTACTATTTTTGCCCACTATTCTGTTAAATCTTGCCCAATATGTCTGACTTGCTTTTCTGTATACTGTAAATTAATATTTCCCATACTGACATATAAAAACAAATACATATCTTCAAAGGTCTATGAGAATCTTTTAATTTTGTGCTTTCACTCTAAAATAATATTAGCCAATCAGTATCATAAAACACAAGAGCCTACAGAAGAATAAATCAAAGAGAAGTAAGCTAGCCCACCTCAGAGGACTCCAGATGGATTCAGAACTAGAATCACAAAGAGCCTGTGCAGCTAGCAGTCTAGGACTTCAGTGGAGCAAACTATGTGCTTAAAATCCAACCAGGTCCTGGTTAAGGTGTGTTTTTGATTAGCAACAGTTATACATTCCCACTCAGTGCAAGTTCAGGATTTGTCTCCCTCACAATCATCAATTCCAGCAAACTTCCTGTTCTAGTTTGCTAGCTGCTGGAATGCAACACACCAGAGATGGATTGGCTTTTAATAAAAGGGGATTTATTTTGTTAGTTCTCCAGAGGAAAGGCAGCTAACTTTCAACTGGGGTTCTTTCTTAGGTGGGAAGGCACAGGATGCTCTCTACTGGCCTTCTCTCCAGGCCTCCGGGTTCCAACAACTTTCCCTGGGGTGATTTCTTTCTGCATCTCCAAAGGCCTGGGCTGAGCTTCAAGTGCTGAGATGAGATTTGCTGAGCTGCTTGGGCTGTGCTACATTGAGCTCTCTCATTTAAACATCAGCCAATTAAGTCAAACATCATTCATTGCAGCAGGCACGCCTCCTAGTCGACTGCAGATGTAATCAGCAACAGATGAGGTTCACGTACCTTTGGCTCATGTCCACAGCAACAGAACTAGGCACATTCACCTGGCCAAGTTGACAACTGAATCTAACTACCACCCTTCCCAATAATTGGAGCCTAATGTTTTGGCCTAGCTGAACCTGGAAAATATCCAACCCACAGAAGCCCACTCTCTACCTCCCCATTTCCCATAATGGAGTCACCTGACTTCTATGCACCTGGCTTGTCCTCCTCATCCCACTCCACTCACCCAAAAAGAAAATAAATTTAGCACTCTCCCATTTAAGAATAGGAAGAAGGTGGAAGTCCATTGCCAACTACATAATATATGAATTCATTTTTCTGGAGTATGTTAGAATGATGATTTTATTTGTACAAAATTTCCCCAGGATTAAAGTAATGTATGAGTTTCTGTATTTAAAGAATCCATAAAATTCCCAACACTAGTGAAAAAAATCCAGATCGTCATACATTATTGAGAATAATACTCACAAATAAAAAAGAAAAGGTCTGTTTTAGTTTCCTAAATTGCTTAAGTAAATACCATGAAATGGGTTGGCTCACACAATGGGAATTTATTAGCTTTGAGGCTAAAAGAAAGTCCAAATCAAGACACCATCAAGACAATGCTTTCTCCTCAAACACTGTGGTATTCTCGGGCTAGCTGCCAGCGATCCTTGTCTCCTCTGTCACATTGCAAGGCATGTGGTGGTGTCTCCTGGTCTCAACTTTCTCTTCCAGATTTCATTGATTTAAGCTTTCTTGCAGTTTTCTCTCTCATGTCTGAACTCATTCTGCTTATAAAGGACTCCAGTAATGGAGTTAAACCCATTATGATTAGACTGGGCCACATATAATTTAAATAACTTCATCAAATGGTGCTACTTACAATGGGTTCATACCCACAGCAATGGAATAAATTTAAGAACATGTTTTTCTGAGGTCCATACAGCTTCAAACTACTACACTACACCCTCTGGGCCCTAAAAAGACATGTTCTTTCTATATTTAAAATACACATTCATTCTATACAAAATATACACTCATTCCATCACGATATCCCAAAAGCTTTAAGTCATTTCAGAAATGATGTTTAGTACAAAGTCTCATCAAAGTGAGTTATGGATGTATTCTCTTCTGGGGCTCAATTCCTCTCTTTCTATGGACCTGTAAAATCTAGAGAACAAGTTATCTGCTTCTAATATTCGGTGTAAGGACAGGTATAGAATAAATATTCCCATTCCCATAGGGAGAAATACGAAGAAAAACAGGGGTCCTGGATCCCAAATAATTCCAAAACCCGGCAAGATATATTCCGTTATATTTCAAGGTCTGAGAGTCATCTATGGAATGACATTTTGTCCTCCAGTCTTGATGGGAGGCTGCTCCACTTCTTCCAAGTACTTGACCAGCAGCCACACACTCCCAGAACACTGAGGTAAAGGTTCCACCCTCTCCAAGCATTGGGATGGCAGCCAGGCTCTTTGCAAATGCCAGAGTGCTGTCTGGGACCTTTGGTAGGCCCTTGTAGGAAATTCACAATGCAGGCCCTTAGGGTTTTGGAGTAAGGCCTTGCCATCCTCTTCAGATAATTACTCTCCTTTTGAGAGACAGCTTTTGGCCTGCTACTGGCCTTAGTAGAGACAATGCTTAACCATGGGCCACCAAGTTACTATGAGACCTGAGTTGTCTATCATGAGCTAGGTGTTGTCTGACCCACCAAGCCATAAGGTTGGGTGTGCACAGCAGCACTTCATCATAAAATGGAAGTGGTATATTAGAGTAGAGCACAAACAGGTCAGAAGGTACGAATAAGTTACATGAGGAAGTGGCCCAAATGCCCATGGCCCTCACTCCTGCCACATTACCTTCCCCTTCCTAGACCAAAGCTATGGCCTCTTGGGGAGTTCCTTACAGTGAATTGACTGAGGGAGAGAAAACTCTGGCCTGGTTTACAGTGGTTCTGCACGATATGTAGGTACCACCTGAAAGTGGACAATTGCAGCACTGCAGACCATTTCTGGGATGTCCCTGACAGATGGTGATGAAGGAAAATCTTCCCAGTGGGTGGAATGTCAAGCAGTGAACCTCGTTGTTCATTTTGCTTGGAAGGAGAACTGGTAGGAGATGGGTCTGTATACTGACTCATGGGCTACTGTTAATAGTTTGGCTATGTAATCAGTGACTTGGAAGAAGCATGATTTCAAGACTGGTGACAAAGAGGTCTGAGGAAGAGGTATGTGGATAAACCTTTCTGAGTGGGCAAAAAACATGAAAGTATTTGTGTCCCATGTGAATGCACACCAGAGGGTGACCTTCGGTAGAGGAAGGTTTTAGTAATCAAGTGGATGAGATGATCCAACAACTCAATCCATGCAGGACTATGAGAAGCCTAGAAACTTCAGGAATGAAGGTTTGGGTCACCCCACAAAACAAAGAACCAGGGTCAGCTGAGGTGCTTGCTGAGGGCTAAGGGAACATGGAATGGTAAGTGGAAGAAGGTAGTGATAAATATGAACTATAACCACATGACTTATTACAAAAATGAAGACTTTAATGGTATGAATATTTTTCCTTGCTTCCTAATGAGTATGTTTGTATTTGTACATAAAGCATATATCTTTGTTTTCCTCTACATATTATCCCCTTTATCATATGGCCTAAGTTGTATTGTTCATGTTATAGTATTTAAGTTATAGGATATCAAGTTTAAGAGTGAATATAATCCAAGGATTTGCACCTTAATTTGGAGAGATTTAGCATGTTTCCAGTTGTATGGAGGAAAGTTGAGTATTGTTAGGAAAAAAAAATGTGTCTGTTATTGTTTTCTATTTAGAGATTATGTATGGCTTAAGTGATGTGTATAGCTGCCAAGTTGACAAAGGGTGGACTGTGATGGTCAGGTTCATGTGTCAGCTTGGACAGGTGATGATGCTTAAATGTCTCGTCAATTGAATTGTCAAAGCAAGCACTGGCCTATCTGTTGCTGTGAGGACGTTTCATGGACTTAAATCATGAGCACATTGTTTGCATCCATGGCTGACTGCATCTGCAATTCGCTAAGGAGACTGTCTTCTGCAATGAGTGACACTTGATCTGATCATCCGAAGGCTTTTAAGGAGGGTTCTGAAGAGAGAATCTCTCTCTCCACTTCAGTCAGTCAGCCTCTCCCAGGGAGTCCACTGAGGATCTTCATCAAAGCTTCCAGCTCATGGCCTGCCCTACAGATTTTGGACCCTTCTGGTCCATGGTTGCATGAGACACTTTTATAAATCTTTTATTTACAGTTAGTTCTGTTTCCCTGAGAACCCTAATACAACATCCAATCCTGACTTACACAGAAATTGCTGACTGGTTCCATGTTCAGTTAAACCATCATATGGAGCACCATTCTCTAGGGGCTTGCTTTCCAGAAACTCAGAATTATCCTAACCACCAATTTCTGATTTCTTTTGTGTCCAGTTCTCAGTTTATCCATTTCCTCTTGCAACTTACTATAGCTGCAAGGAGAAACCAGGCTTAGAAATCCCCTCAACTAAATATCCAAGTTAATCATTCTCAAGTTCTGCCTTCCATCTGACATCAGACCTCAATTTTGACAAGTTCTCTGCCACCTTAAAACAATGATCACCTTTCCTCCACTTTCCAGTAATACAGCCATCCTGTCTTTCTAAGGCATCATTGAAAGTATATTTAGCATCCATATTTCTACCAACAGTGTCTTCAAAGCAATCAAGGCTTTTTCTATTAAGCACCTTACAATTCTTCCAGACTCTACACAGTGCCCAATTCCAAAGCTATTTCCACATTTTTGGTATTTGCAATAGCCACACTTGACTTTCTCGGTACCAAAATCTGTTTTAGTTTCTCTAGCTTCTTAAGCAAATATCATGAAATAGGTTGGCGTATACAATAGGAATTTGTTAGTTTATGGGTTTGCAGCTAAAAGAAAGTTCAAATCAAGGCATCATCAAGGCAATGCTTTCTCCCCAAAGACTGTGATATTCTAAGGCTGGCTGCCAGTAATTCTTGGCTCCTCTGGCATATCACAAAGCACATAGCAGCATCTCCTGGTCTCTCCCTTCTCTTCTGGGTTTGTTGATTTCAGCTTCTTACTTCCTGTAGCTTTCTCTCTCTCAAGTCTGTATTCATTCGCTTATAAAGGACTCCAGTAATATGATTAAAACCCATCTAATTGGGCCGTCCCTACACAACTTAACTGAAGTAACCTCATCCAAAGTTCCTACTTACATTGGGTTCACCCCCACAGGAATGGATTAAATTTAAGAACATATTTTTCTGGGATATATATAGCTTCAAACCACCACAAGGTCCAAAAAAGTTCCCAGAGGAAACAAGTTGCATATAAAGAGTCAGGCATAAAAACAGCATCTAAATTCTGGAACACTGGAAGCTGGAAAACAATGGCTCAATACCATAAAAAATTCAGAGAAAATTATTTCTAAACTAAAATTTTATTACCTAAATTATTGAATAGTTGAGGGTAAAAATAAACATATTTTCAGATATGGGGGGCTATGAATATTTTTACCTATAAAATCTTCTTTCCCAAGAATATAATGAAGACTATATCCTGTCAAAATGAGGAAGTAAATAAGAAAAAGCAAGTTAAGGGCTTTAGATAACATGAGATACAACATAGAAAAAAGGCAAAAGTAGTCCCCAGGATAACAGTTAAAGAAGGTTCCAGAATATTAACTATCGAGAAAGCATTAGGGGACAACTAGACTATTTTGAAAGAGAAGGATGATAGGCTCTGAGGAGAAGAAAAGAAAAAGGAGACTCTGACCACATGGAAAAGAGTGTCAAGCTTGTAAATAGATTGAAAAAATTAGTAATAGGTGTGTAGAAAATGAAGGAAGCAAGAAAAATCAGGCCACAATTGACATCAATAGAACAAAATTTATAAAACAAAAGATAGATAATTCTAGAATAAGAGTTGACGCAACAGTGGAAATATTTACTTAGACATACCAATGCATATACTGAAATATCGAGTTATGACTATATTGGGAGGAAGGGAAAAGAAAATGTAGTTGGAAAAAGAACTGATTAAGCAGCCTAGGAAACTAAAACAGATTATGATATCAGGAAAGTGGGGTGCTGATATTGCAAATGCCAAAATTGGATAATGTGCAGAAGCTAGAAGAATTCCAGCCTTTCCCCACTACATCCATCTTATGTAGAAAGATGGCCCAAGAAAGCGATTCCTAAGAAATCAATAAATAATGTTTACATTTAATAAATCCAGAAATAGCAGTGTGAGAATAATTTTGAAAAGATGATATAAACTATTAAAGACAAAGAAAAAAGAGTAAATAGTTGAAAGTAGTTGCATCTAGGGAACAAAATGGCAAAAAGGGAGAGTTGGGGCAGAAGACTGTTCACTTTTAAGTTGTAAGGCATTATTTGGTGTTTCACTCATTTAAATACTGCTTTGATAAAAATTAAAATTAACTTTTTTTTACAGTCTCTATCAAAATTCCAAAAGCCTCTATTTTTTTAGAATTGGAAAAGCAGATCTTCAAATTCATAAGAAACTGCAAGGGGCTCTGCATAGTCAAGACAATTTTTTCAAAAGAAGAATAAACTAGGAGGACTCACACTTATGTATTTCAAAAGTTACTACAAAGCAGGAGAAAAGTGGCCCCTGGAATTTTATTTTTATTGTTAACTTTTTTGTAGTTTGGAGGACATTCTCTGTGCAATCTGCTTTGTGGAAGAGCCATGTCAACCCTTCATCCCTTGTACTTCCTTGGACCCATATAGGGGACAGGGTGGGAGTGGGAATTTCTGGGCAGGGAAAGATCTGAAAGACCTAAAACCCCCTGTATGCATCAGACACAGGAGGGGAGGGATTTGGTCTATTACAAGCAAGCTTAATTTTGCCCTCCAACTCTCAACCCCTCTCCTATATTAGGACCTACCAGGGGAAGGCAAATAAGCTCTGCAAATAATCACATAGATGCCTTTTAGTTAGGCCTCCTTCAACTTCACTGCCAACAGCATTACTTGGGCGGACACATGAAACTCTTTGCTGATCACTATGAAGCTTCCCACAGTCCTGCCTACTTTGGGGTCTCTGTCATGTGTTAGAGTTGGGTGCTGACACCCTTGCTATGGCCAGCCATGAATAAACAAACTCTGTTCTCATTTAAATTCAATTTATTTCTCCAGAACCAAGAAACAGGAAATGATGGAGAAAGGCAGAGAAGGGAGGAGGGCTCCAAGAGAAATATACCAATGTAGTCTCTGCAGTGGCCCAAGTGGGGCTGAGTGGCCACCTGCAGCTAGGGGCTACAGTCCCCTGCTCTGATCTCCCAGGAGGTTCCTTGCAACCTTTGAAAGCTGAAGAATCATAGATACATTGAAAGGAATGCTTTTGAAGGTCGTGAAGGTATCGATATCCTTTGCAGGTAAATCCTGTTAAGAACTTGCTGCAGCATCTGTACATCTCTGTCCTCCACTACCTGAAGTCCCCCAGCCTTGCACGCCATACATACCCCATAGACTGAATTTGTTATTCCAGTCCAATTTACAGCTGTTTGTGTCCAGCCCCTGCCCATCTCTTGCATCAATCTTTTCAGACTTCATTGAGTTTGTGATATCCATCCTCTATGGAAAGGGAAGTCCAGTGAGAATAGCCTGACCTCTTGACATGTTTCCTTTTTCTGGTGGCTGCTTCCACTGCCCACCATGTGCATGAGAGCATCTCTACTTGCTTTTTCCATTCCAATTCAAAAATCTGGAGCTCTTGAGCAGTGGATACTGGCTGGGATAGAATGTCTTTTCTGGATTGCGGCCAATGCTGGGACTTTCCAAAAGTGGGGAACCCCTACTCTGACTTTGTCAATGTTGAGGACACTGTTCCCTAAGGAAATGAGAGTGGGCTTTTTCCCTTTTAAGGCAAGTAGAAGCTTTCCAGGCACAGAGTTTGTGTTCTAGGCCTATCAACTTGACCCCTGGCCCTCTGTAGGCCACTTATTTTTGTGTACTTTTGAGTATTCTTAAATTATTAATTGGAGATGCCAATTGAGGTGGCTTCAGTTTGACAGAGATGCTATGCTTTACCTTGTTTCCTGGGGAAAGACTCATGCAATTGTTCAGATAATTGAAGGCTGGGAATTCTAGGTAGATGGTGGGAGGGAAATTAACTTTTTAAATCAAACAAACATATTAGAGACAAGAGGTTCTCAAAATATGATCCAAGGATCCTGGATTCACAAGATACTTTTTTCCAATTACTTATCTAGCCAATGTGAGGATAGATTTTCTTCATATATCTCAAGGAAAATAACTTTTCACGACACTGAATTCAAAAGCAGAAAGACAAAACCAAATGTCTTCTATTGACCTAGGTGTTAAAGAAGTTTAATAAAATGTAAAACATCACCACCCTTCTCACTAAATAATTTTTTGTTTTGGTAATATTATAATCAAATTTCATAATTCATTTTAAGACATATCACTAAAATTATCTTATTTATATCAACCTGTAATGAATTTACTGTAGTTTCAAGTAAATTTATAAATAAATATTTAAAAATTTTTCTTAGCTTAATTTCTAATTGGTAAGTATTGATAAATGCAACCCACATAAACAAAAGTTGTTTGGGACACTCAATAATTTTGAAGACATAAAGTAATCTGGTGACCAAAAATTTTGAGAACAGCTCTTCTAGATCATCCAGATAACCATGAATATCAACCTTTTAGATGTCTCCACAGATCCTGTCAGCCACACTTTTCTCCAGGCCCTTTAGCCACTTGTTTCATCCACCTTTGCAGTGACACAGTCTTTATGGGGTCTGACCTCACCAGGTAAATTCCAATGGTTTCACTTCATGCCTGCACAGTGCATCTCTCACTTCCTACACAGGGCTTCCCTGTTTAAACTAAGGATCTCATTTTCAAATTATCATTGATGAAGGATCAAATTTCTCCAATCCATTGCTGAAATATACTTTTGTAAAATTCAATTGCTAGAAAAAATGAACTGAAAAGATTTTTAAAATCATATATTAAAAAACAACCCAAATGTTTTTAATAGTTTTAACAGACATAAAATGCTTTTAAACAAAATTCGAAATACTTACTTTCAACTTCCATACTTACCATGGACTAAGTGACAGTTTGCCATGCAAGGATCATACTTTAGCACTGCACTAAAGCATATGACAGTCCAGCACCTGCTTAACATCCGTATATGTACAACCCAGGAGTGCAGGGTAGTTAAACACCTGATGGGGTGATCCCATGACCAAAAGGTGATGAGAACTGACAGAATAAGGTCCTGAAACATAAAGGCCTTTTCCACTGGTCCCATGGAATCAAACAACAGTTGTCCACGTGATGACTAATTCTAGAACACACCCTCCTCCCTGCTTTGCTGACCCTTTACGTCTTACTTCTATTCCCTGGGATGATGTCTCCCCGCACTCAATAAAGTACTCAACTTTAAGCTTTTATCTCAGTCACTACTTTCTGGGGAACTCAGGAAACAGTAGTCAACATCCTCTTTGCACCTAACAAAAGCCCAGGAGAAACACAGGGGCTCAGGACATACAAAATGCAATTGCTCTCTCTCTAATGTTGCACATTGCTTGTGCTTCTAATACTTCATCTACCTCTTGGTCTGCCCATTTTGGCTCTGAAGATTTAATCACTTGGCCTATGGTATGTTCCTCTCTTCCTTTTCAAGTTCAGACACTGTTTTCTTCTTAACATAAACCATTCAGTCACAGGTAAGGAAAATTCATTTGATTATTGAAATTGACCCTTAAAAAATGCTACTGTAGTATAAAAGACATTTTTCATAATCCTCGCTTTGTAGCAGGGAAACAGATACAAAAAGGGTGGTTTTTTTTTCTGTGGACATGCAGTAATTAAGTGGCAGAATGATGAACAAATATCAATTACATGCTCATTTTCTTTTGTCTTCTCATTGCTTTATATTATAACAGGAGCAGACAGATAGATCTACCAAACTAAGAAGACCATCTAACATAGTGGCATGATTTCCATGGCTAATATTTAATAAACTACAGGAAAATAGAATATGTGAGTGAAAATATAAGTTATTTGCAGATATAGGTCATGAATTATCCCTTGGAGAAGGCATTACTTAAAACACAGTAGGTACCCAATAAATGTATGATAAATGAAAGGAAAAATAAAGTTAGTCAGTCTAAAGTTGGTACTTTACAATCTACAAGGCTTTAAAATTATTCTGCTATAATAAAACCACCCAAAGATTTCAATCATACAGACACCTAGAAATTCCCTAGATCAAAGGAAATAGTTTTAACTCAAAGATGGTGCAAAGTTTAAAATACACACACACACACACATAAGTGCTCTTAGTCAACAATCAACATGACAAGTAGACCAGACTCATTTCACAGAATAACAGTATAAACATACTAAGTAAATTCCACACTAAATCCCCATCAGAACCTGTGCATTCATTATAAGCAAATATATCAAGAAGGTTGAAGGCTGGAGAAATGCCATCTATAAAAATTATCCAACACTGGCCTTTTAAATTTTCCTGACAAATTCTGTTTGCACTTGACACCAGAATATATAAGCAAACAGTGCAAGCATGTATGCATCTAAATTGGGAGCATAACTAGTCATGTAGTCAGTAGATGAAAATGTCATTCCTAAGTTTAAGTACAGTTTCATGGGCAATTGATAATATATACCACCTCTATAACTATATTCACAGAGAGCAACTTGAAGTGCCCTAAAACCATAAAGGCAAGGATCATAATGCCAGTTGAAAAAAGTATGATCATTCTGACTTGAAATTACTCGAAAAGAAAAAGCAGTATTATATGCCAAGTGAAAAATAAAATGTTACTGTAACAGTTCAAAGTTGCTAAGAAAATAATAGGTACATTTCTTTCAAATTATAGCAAATCCGCACTGTCCAATACTCTAACTACCAGTCGCATGCAGGTATTGAGTACTCAAAATATGGTTAGAACAATTGAGGAACTGAATGTTTACTTTTACTGAATTTTAATTAATTTTAAATTGCAAATAGTTTAGTTCTGATTAATTTTTACATTTAGATTTAAAACTGATCCTCAGCCCAGCCTCTCCGGAATATCAGTTAGTTTCCTCTTCCTATCCCATATTAGTGACAGACTCTTCCAACATGAAAAAGTTAGAATTGCCATAGCCCAAACACCCCTAAAGAGAGAGATGGAAAGATCAAAGGTGATGGTGGAGTTACAGAGAGGAGATAAGATTTAACAAATGAATATGAATGCTGAATCATTACATTGATCTCTCTTTTATTCTCCAGTATCTTAAAGCAACTAGAAGTAAACACCTAAAATTGTGGAATCATAGCCCATATCAAACTCTGAAATATGTTTTACAACTAATTGTGGTGCTGTGCTTTGAAATTTATTGCTTTTCTGTATATATGTTATTTTTCACAAAAAAAAAAGAAAGGAAAAGTCAATTGTGGTGATAAAAAAATATTTAAGCCTTCTAGCCTCCTATATTCCAGAGCAGCTAGAAGGAAAAATGTGAGGATCACATGGTAGCTCATGACAAACTCTGGGATCTGTCCTGTAACTTGCTGAAGACTGCCTTGAAACCTAGTACTTTTTATTTCTTTGCTTTCTATAAATGTTATACTATACAATAAAAAAATTTTTAATTGATCCTCAATGCAGCTATTGGAGAATTTGTAAGTTTATATGGAACAACTTGGGCATATGAATCTACTTTATCAACTGTAAATTAAAATTAATGAAATATAAATATAAGTCAAGTGTTTTTCCAATGAAAATTTAGCATCCAAATCAAGGTATGATGATCCAATCAGTTGTCAACTGCTGATAAAAGATCAACAACAAATAAATAAATGATAGTTTCTCAAGCACAATAAACCCTAATGGATATTTACTAAAGATTCAGAAATAATGAAAGCCATTACAATGACTTAAAACTGCACTAAAATTTCCCCCTAAAAACAACAAAACTGTACAGATAAGCAAGAAAATGTCCTGAAAGAAATTAGTGACAAGTTTTGTGATCTTGGATTAGATATCAGAATGAATATAAAAATATTAAGGAATCACCAGAAGTTTTCAATATTCTTAACATTAAGTCCAAAAATTGTATATTGAATGTGAGTTGAAAATGCACCAAGACCCATCATAATTACATAGTAGTTAACCCCACCATAATACCAGGACTTGAGAAGGGAAGGTTGGTTGTGGATAGGTGAAGAAATACCCCTTGGAGTTTTGGATCAAAGAGTATGTATTCAGCTGAAACAAAACAACAAACAAAGGGAAGTAAATTAGAGTAAAAGTTTGTCCTGATTAATAAATAAGAAAAAACTTAGATTCCAGTTTTTTAAAATTCCTCAAAACTAACTGTTTCGGGAATATATACAAGGTTCTAGACTTTAACTGCAAATTACATGGCAATCAATGGCAACTACTAAAAAGTAGGAATAGAAAATGAGAGTTGTCAAGAAGGTGTGACTTGAGAGTCTCATATTTACCATTGTAAATAAGCATGTTCTGAAATGTTCTCTGAATGCAGGGAGTAGGGTATTATGTTGTTGAAACTCAAAATGTTGGTCATCCTTATAAAGTTTAGAAGCAAAATAACAAAAAGCAGCATATCCATCCCAGAAATAATGCTTCCGGTTCTGTTCACTGTTCACATATCAAGACAGATGTAAAAGACAACAAAAAAGATGTGAGAAGAACAAGCAAAATAGGCAAACCTAAAGGGAAACACCAAAGAGATATTCATCCTCAGGATGAAAATATAACAGATGACTAGAATGTTTCAAAGTCCATATTTAAAAAAAATAATAATGGTAGTAGTTAGGTTCTTGTGTCAACTTGGCCAGATGATGGTACGTAGTTGTTCTGTTGCTGTGGACTTAAATCATCAGCATGTGAAATTCATCTGTGGCTGATTACATCTGCGATCAGCTAAGGGGAGTACCTTCCACAATTACTGACGTTTAATTTAATTATCTGGAGGCTTAACAGGGAGAGGTCAGAAGAGAGCTCAGCAAACCAGACACAGATATTTGGAGATGCAGAAAGGAAATGCCCTGGAGAAAGCTGGGAGGGAAGACCAGCAGACATCGCCATGTGCCTTCCCATGTGACAGAGAGGCCAGCTGCCTTTACTCCAAAACACTGTAAATTTGTAACTAAATAAATTCCCTTTATAAAAGCCATTCCATTTCTGGTGTATTGCATTCTGGCAGCATTAGCAAACTAAAACAGCAATAAACAAATAGCAGAGATGGTAAATCTCATTTTATTTAAAAATACATTTTAAGTGAATTATTTCATTCATTTATTAAGTAATATTTACTGGGGACCCACTCCATGTTAGACACTATATTAGGTAGGCTCCAGTAGAAAGATAAGAAAGACAAAGGAAATGCTTTGAGCGGGGTTACAGTATAGCAAGAATATAAAAATTATAATAGAGTATAATAAATATCAATATAAAGCATGGTCATAAAGTCTAGAAACATAAAATTATTTACATATATTTTAATTTGATTTCAATTAATATTTTAATGTAGATTAAATATTACATTTTTAATGTTTGTTTCCAGACTTCAAGGCTACTCTGTAGCTATGTACAAGGTACTATGGAACCACAAAAGTATACCCACATCATGAAGAGAAAGAGAAACGTTCGGAAAATTTCACAAAGGAAATAATGCTTGAATTTAGAAGTATAGTGGAGGAAATTGAAAGGAAGACAGTGGAGGGAATACTCTTTGGGTGAAAGAATGATATAACAGATATAAGAGAATGCACCCAGCTATCCAGGAAATAGCTGGGTGTTATTACTTATGACTAAAGCACAAGATGGATGCACTGAAATATCCAGCTTGCTGTCCTTAGTCTAACAGTACAGTTTCTTTTTCTGTGTAATTTTGTTCAAATTAAACTTAAAGATGCAGAAAATTCAGAAAATAATGAAAGAAAGAAAAACATTAATTATCCATAATTCTGCCACCCAGAAATATTAAGAACCACATTTTTTACTTTTCTGTGAGTATATACATATATATATATATATATATCAGAATGGCATATCCTACTTCTCTCATTTAATTTAACAAAAGCATTTTCCTTTGGTATTCAAAATTCTACATAGGCATAATTTTAAATGGCAGTGTAGTAATCACATGTACACTAGAGCTTTTCATTTCACTAGTGCTGTTCATTTAGGCTCTTTGCAATTCTTTATGTTGTGATAAATACCTTTGTCAGAACTGGATATTATTTTCTCTTTGTATACTAAATGAAATTACTAGACAAAGATCATTTCTAAAGTTTCT
Source organism: Tamandua tetradactyla (assembly GCF_023851605.1). NCBI lineage: Eukaryota > Metazoa > Chordata > Mammalia > Pilosa > Myrmecophagidae > Tamandua > Tamandua tetradactyla. Next base: position 126,575,398 of record NC_135327.1, on the reverse strand, counting down.
ATTATACATTTTTGCTACAGTGCTTACTAGAAAGGTTGTACCAATTTACACTGTGAATGAACTGAATACATGTAACCCTATCTTCCTTGTACCCTCTTCCGCATAATGATTTTTTTTATTTTTACTAGTTTGGTAGGCAAAAAAATACCCTTATGTTATTTTAATTTCCATTTCTATGATTAAATCCATTCTTTCCACTTTTTTTAATTGTCCATATAGCTCACCTATTTAACTTATTTCATACATTTTAGGTTATTCATATCTTATCGTATTTATAGCAAACCAACTGATGTTTGCTCTTGAATTTTGAACAGGATGGTTCAGAGATAAAGGTGTTATAATTTTTATATAATCAGATCTATTAATCATGTCTTCTATATTTTCATATGTTACCTAAATACTCATCTATGTTTTCTTTCTTACTATGGTGTTAACTTTACTCCTAACGCTCATGGATTTTTTTTTTTATGCTGTGTGACAAGGTCACATTTCATTGTTTTTCATGTGAGTTTCCCATTATTGCAGTGCCATTTGTTGAATTTTTGTTTGTTTGTTTTTTGGTTTTTTTTTAATTTTTTATTATATAGCATAACATACATACAAAGCAAAGAAATAAAAAAACAATAGTTTTCAAAGCACTCTTCAACACGTAGTTACATGACAGATCCTAGAGTTTGTCAAAGGCTACCATATGATCCTCTCACATTTTTCCTTCTAACTGCTCCTAAGAGGCTAGAAACCTTATTTTTTTTTTATCATCACAATCAGCTTTTTTTCTTTTTTTTTTGCATGTGAAAAATAACATATATACAAAAAAGCATTAAGTTTCAAAGCACAGCCCCACAATTAGTTGTAGAACATATTTCAGCATTTGATATGGGTTACAATCCCACAACTTCTAGTTGCTCTAAGATACTGAAGGCTAAAAGAAATATCAATTTAATGATTCAGCATTCATATTCATTTGCTAATCCTACCTTCTCTCTACAACTCCACCATCACCTGTGAGCTTTCCATCTCTCTTTTTAGGGGTGTTTGGGTTATGGCCATTCTAACTTTTTCATGTTGGAAGGTTCTGTCACTAATATGGGGTAGGGAGATGGAATTATCTGATGTTTTGAAGAGGCTGGGCCCTCTGGGTTTCAGGACTTATCTGGTCCAGGGACCCATCTGGAGGTTTTAGGTTTCTGGTAAGTTGCTGTAGTGCATGGAATCCTTGTAGAATCTTATATATTGCCCTAGGTGTTCTTTAGGATTGGCTGGAATGGTCCTGGTTGCGGGTTGGCAGGCTATGATAGGTAGCAATGTCTAACTGAAGCTTGCGTAAAAGCACCCTCCAGAGTAGCCTCTTGACTCTATTTGAACTCTCTCTGCCACTGATACTTTATTAGTTACACTTCTTTTCCCCCTTTCGGTCAGGATGGAATTGTCGATTTCACGGTATCAAGGTCAGATTCATCCCTGACAGGCCTCTCCCACATTGCCAGGGAGACTTTCACCCCTGGATGTCACGTCCCACGTAGGGAGAGGGCAGTGATTTCACTTGCAGAGTTGTTTGTTTTTTGTTTGTTTTGCTTGTTTGTTTGTTTTGGGGGAATTGCATGGACTGGGAATCCAACCCAGGTCTCCCGCATGGCAAGCAAGAATTCTACCACTGAACTACCCTTGCACTCCCCTGGATTTTATTTTGATAGATGAAGTTGAAACACTCTAATTCTTTAAAACAGTTGGCCAGTATTCCCAACACTACTTACTAAATTATACATCTTTTCTCTATTGACTACAATTCCTCCTTTATTATATATTAACTTCTACAAAGAATGCTGGCAAAGAAAACTGCTTAAGAGCAGGTTTACAATGTCCTAACCCACCATTCTCAAAATCCCACTAACAGTAATGACTAATACTTATGCCACACTTACCTTGCGGCAGGCACTGTTTTAAGTGCTTTATATGTATTAATCCATTTAATCAATGCTAGAAAATAGGTTCCATTATTTATTTTACAAAGGAAAGTCAGAGTGGTTATGTAACATTCTGAAGATTACACAGATGATATGTGGCAGAAACCCTGATAAAAGCCTACTGTATTAATCAGAGTTCTCCAGAGAAACAGAACTAACAAAATACAGCTGTATGAAATAGATAGATAGATAGATGATAGATAGATAGATAGATAGATAGATAGATAGATAGATAGATAGACTGATTGATTGATTGATTACAAGGAGTTGACTCACCCAACTCCTTGGGAGTTGGCCAGTCTGAACTCCGTAGGGCAGGCAGCTATCTGGAAACTCCAATAAAGGTGATGCTGAAGTCCTTAATCCAAATTCCCCAAGGGAAACTGGCTGACTGAAAACTCAGTAAGATCCAATGCTGAAGTTGATGTAAAAATTCCTCTTATGATCTCTGAAATCCTCAGTTTTGGCTTTTAAGGCCTCCAAATGATTGAATGAGGAGACATCCCATATTGCTGAGGGCAACCTCCTTTGTTGATCAAAGTTGAAATCTCTGAAATCATCTGATTCTGGATGCAAATCCCATCTGTGAAATACCCTCACTATAACAAGTAGGCCTGTGCTTGACCAAACAAATGGATACTATAACCTACCCAAGTTGGCAAACGAATTAACCACCACACCTACCTAACTCTGCAGCCTCATTTTATCTCATGCCTTCCCCAGATCTCTGTGCTTCAGGCACACTCACCTTATTTCCATTCCTGGATTGTCCCCAGTGCATTCCCACTACAGAATCTTATGACTTGATGTTCTCTCAAACTGGACCAAATTTTTGACAGAACATAGAAATTAAGATCACTGACTTAGATTGAAACCTCAGCTCTGCAATCTACTAGTGACATCTTGAAAGAGAAGCCAACAAAGCTTGCAGATGAATTGTGAAAAGAGAGGAATTATCAAATAAGAAATTTGAATTTGGGGAATTCAACCAACTGGGTGAATGGTGCTACCATTTAGTGGGTGGAGGAAAAGAAGCATTTTTGTGATCTTAGACAAGTTACTTACGTTCCTGGGCCTCAATTTCTTCATATGGAAAATAAAGATAATAATAGTACACAATTACTAAGGATTTATTTAGATCTTACATTTTATATGTCTGACATGCAGTAAATTAATTTTTTCATCACTATTGCCATCGAATGTGTACAAGTATTTGTTAATAGGTCCCTATCGTATAGTAAACTATAATTTCCTTTTCTTCTGAATTTAGAAAAATCATTAAGATATTAGAAAGGGCACTTATGACCAAGACTTTGTCATGCAACAAAGCATGATTCAATTCTATTTCCATGAAAAAAAAAAAGTCCAGCAAATTGGAATGGAAAAATTATGGTACCATTACAATAGTATACTTACAGAGTCGAATACAGAAATGAGAATAAACAAACTACTTTTACTGACAACAGTATGGATGAATCACACAAGCACACTGAGGAAAAGAAGCCAGACCCAACAAAATATAAATGGTACAATTTCATTCATATAAAATGTATAAACAGACAAAGCTAATCAATGGTGAAAGCAGTCAGGGTAGTGGTTAGTTGAGGAGAACAGGAAAGTAACGACTAGAAGGAGACAGAAAAGGGCTCTGAGATGGTCTTTCTGGGAATGTTCTCTGTGTCTTTTGGTCTGAGAACTTTTTACATACTCTGTAAAAATTAATTGTTGTGTATACTTAAGATTTGTGCATTTTTCGTTAAGTATGATATGGATCAATGAATCATGTATTTAAATTTGTCATATTCATCCCCAAAGAGGAAACAGCTTGTCTGGAATTTGAATGAGATGGTGTGCTTAAAGTAAGCCCAGGCAATTGGTTTAAGCTCTGTGAGCAACTACTGTGACTGATAATTAGCAGCTTCTAGAGGGCTGCAGGGTTAGTCTCTATGGCAGAAGTTATTCCCATTATCATATATCAAAAAAATCATTAATTTATTCTACAAATATCTGTTTCTCCTCAACTCTATTGCTACCTTATACCCTATGCCACTGGACTTCTATAACATCCCAGCTGTCTCCTGCTTCAGCCCTGGTCCCCCTCCATCCATTCTCTACAGAACCTCCAGAGTGATCTTTCTTTCTGCGTAAATTAGATCACATAATTTCTCTGCTTAAACCATATCAATGACTTCCCATTGCCTTAAAAGAAAAATGTCCTCTCCATATATGGCCTATGAGACCCTATGTGGTGTGGCCCCTGCTTACCTCTTCACTTTCGATTCCTGCTTTGTCTCAGCTTGCCCACAGAATCTTGTCCCAGCTCTTTGTTCAGTTTCTAGGACATTCTGGATTCTTTGCATCTCAGAGCCTTTGCTCTTTCAGTTTCCTCTGTAAAATGTTCTTCTCCAGACTCCCAATGCCTGGCCCCATGTCATCTTCCAGGTCTCAGTTTAAATATCCCCTGCCCGAAGAGACTTTTTTGATATCTTCACTTAAAAGCATTTTATCTTTCTTTTATTTCCTTTATATTGTTTACCAAAATCTGCAATCATTTTGTCACTTGTTTTCATTGGTTTACATCTGAATTATGCTTACTCATAGTAGTAATCAAAAAATATATACTGAATGGGGCGGACCACAGTGGCTCAGTGGCAGAGTTTTCGCCTGCCATGTCGGAGACCTGGGATCGATTCCTGGTGCCTGCTTTTGCAAAAATAAAGTGTATATATATACTGAATGAAATAATATATCCAGTCAACCCATAAAAAAGCCCACCACCACCACCACTGAGGCAAAGTAGGAGGAATACTCTTTCCCTTTCCCTTCTCTTCTTTTCCTTCTCAAGACTTTTCTAGATATTACATTTCACCAGAATTTATCTAGAGGGTGGATATAGAGTGCTAAGCAGACACATATATGCAGTGTGGTTCTCCTTAGCCATATAGTTTCTTGGAACAGCTGGGAGCCAGTGTCGTGATTTCTGGCCTTTCTAAGCTCTGGCCTTTAGAAGGGAGCAGAGCAGGCATGGAGAGAGAGAAGACTTTATAAGTATTTTGGATATCTACAAATATCCAGCAACTTTCTTTTATTATGCAGGTGTAATCTGCATAATAAATATAAACAGCTGGCAAACAGTTAATTTAGCGGTTTAGCAGAAAGTCTGAACCGTATTTCCTGAGTTTGAATCCTCCTCACTCTGCTCATTATCAGCAGTTCCCTCGAAAAAAGGAACAGAACATTTTGATCCTTGGTTTTGTCAGCAATGAAGTAAAGCTAGGTTAGCAGCACACATTTCTTAGGGTTGTTAGGAAAAGCGGATGAGTAATACATATGAAAAGCACTTTGAAAACTTTCCATATAATGTACACTGTAAGTAGTCATAACTATTTCAATATAAGCTTTTCCCCTTGCCTAAGCATAATTTTATCTTCATTTCTGCTTGGAATGAAAACATTATAGAAGCTAAATAAATGGAAAGGTTTAATCATCGGGTGATGGAGTACATTAATATGCTAAGGATGGTTACGCTGACACAATTACGGTGCCTTATTTCAGCTCGACCCCGTGGTAATCACCTTTTATATATGTGCCTTTGTGTGTAGGAGTGTGTATCATAAATTTATGTTTCACACCATTAAATACTATCTGCCAACTCAAAACAGCTTTTTTTTTCTGGGATATCTAGTTATCTAGTTATCTAGCTGTGCTTCTGCCTGATATGAATTATGCTTTCTAGAATTTAACCCTTATTCGCATCATCACAATGACCTGTTTTTCATTCTTGAAACATCTTCATATAATTAATAAATGGTAAAGGTCAGATCACGGCCCTATACTTTCTACTCATATCTCGGCCAAAGACTGCAAATGAATTAAGATCTGAGACCTCTCTGGCTACAGCTTTGACTCTAGCAGGAAATTTTGCCAGGAAGATTCTCTGTTAGTCTTTTTCTTTTAATTATAGTATAATAAACACTAGGGTTAGAGAGCAATGCTTGACCAGTCTGGAATCATGTAAGTTGTAAAGCGTTATCCATACTTACAGAGCTCGTTACATAATACACAGTAAATGTCAAATTCTGAGGTCTAATATTTGATCTCCATTACATGACATAATTTACATGCCTGTACAGTGTCTTCTATTTCTAACAAAAAATTTCTTTTCTTGAGGGAATTTTGAACCAATATGTATTTGCCTTTACTAAAAACAATAAAGAAAATTGAAAACTCTAAAAAGCAGAAAATTGTGCAATAAAGTTACAGTTTATGTAACCGCTCCAATTCAAAACAAGGAGTGGCTTCAAGGAAAAGAAAATAATTGATTCTAAGAAGTGTAGAGAATGAATAAGAAGCTAGAAGACATTAGCAATATGGTGAAGAGGCATGTAGCTGTGGTTTGAAGATGTATGTACCCCAGAAAAACGGGTTTTTAAACCTAATCCATTCATGTGGGTGTGAATCCATTGTAAATTGAAACTCTGTATGAGGTTACTTCAGTTAAAGTATGACCCGCCTCAATCAGGATTGGTCTTAATCCTGTTACTTACTGCAGTCTTTATTAAGCAGAGTGAAATTCAGACATAGGGAAAGAAAACCACAGAGGGAGCAGCCAGAAGCTGAACAACTACAAAAGCTAGACGAGAAAGGAGAGCAGGAGACATAACAATGTGCCTTATGGTGTGACAAACTAAGTACTAAGGATCTCCAGCAGACAGCCCCAGAACACCCACTTTTGGGGGGGTGGGGAAGCATCATCATGATGATGCCTTGATTTGGACTTGCTTTTAGCCTCAAAACCAAGAGCAAATGAATTCCCATTGTTTCAGCTGACCCATTTCATGGCATTTGCTTGAGCAGTCTGAGAAAGTAAAACACTTTATTTTGTAATGCATGGGGGTGGGGGTAAGGTGGAGAGAGAGGAATCAGGTACTCCAGAAATAGTAATAGTGATAAAACCAACATAGGCACATGAAACTGACACAGGAATTATTTTGTTGACTTTTTGAGCAGCTGTGTCTTCATGGTCCAGACACTGCTCTAGGCATGAACAAAGCAGACAGGTCCCTGTAGAAAAAGTACTTTGTATTCTAGTTGAGAGAAGACTGACAATGAATAAGTGGACAACTAAACAAAAATGTATAAAACATCAATGATACGGGTAGAAGGGTGTGCTGGTTTGAAAGGATGTATGTCCCCTAGAAAAGCCATGTTTTAATCTAAATCCCATTTCATAAAGGCAGAATGATCCCTATTCAGTACTGTATATTTGAAACTGTAATCAGATCATCTCCCTGGAGATGTGATTTAATCAAGAGTGGTTGTTAAATTGAGTTAGGTCACGACATGTCTCCACCCACTTGTGTGGGTCTTGATTAGTTTCTGGAGTCCTATAAAAGAAGAAATATTTTGGAGAAAGGAGGAGATTCAGAGAGAGCAGAGAATGCTTCAGGCTCATGAAGCAGAGAATCCATCAGCCAGGGTTTTGGAGATGAAGAAGGAAGACACCTCCCAGGGAGCTTCATGAAATAGGAAGCCAGGAAAGAAATCTAGCAGATGACGCCATGTTCACCATGTGCCCTTCCAGCTGAGGGAGAAAACCATGACTGTGTTCACCATGTACCTTCTTGGATGAGAGAGAGACCCTGAACTTCATCAGCCTTCTTGAACCAAGGTATCTTTCCCTGGATACCTTTGACTGGACATTTCTATAGACTTGCTTTAATTGGGACATTATCTCGGCCTTAGAACTGTAAACTAGCAACTTATTAAATTCCCCTTTTTAAAAGCCATTCTGTTTCTGGTATATTGCATTCTGGCAGCTAGCGAACTAGAACAAAAGGGATAGAGAATAACAGAAGTGGAAGTTTGCTATTTTATTTTGAATCATCAGGAAAGTTATCTCTGACAAAGTGACATTTGAACAGAAACCTGAGGAAGGAGGATGCAAACCGTGTGGATATGGGGATAGGAGGGTAAGCATATGAGGAGAGGAAATGACAAGAAACCCAAGTGGGACTGTAATAATATGTTGGGAAACAGCATGAAATGAGGATATCTGGAGTGGAAAGAGCATGTTCTATGGTGAGAATATACTTTCTCCAATGCATTAACTTAGATGATATAGTATTCTTTGATATTTTTAAGAATAAGCCCTTGAAAATTCTAAGATTAGCCTATTTTTTCCAGTCATTAATTCTCAGTGTCAATTTTGGAAAAAGCTTTTCTAAGAGAAACCATGAAAATATAAGCAAAGTCAACCATATGTACAATGCATTTCTAAAAGAAATGGAACAAACCAGATAACCATTTTAGGTTTACTGCATTCCCCCCTTTCCTGCCAACCTTCCTTTTGTACCCCAAAAGAGCACTTTGTTCATAGTAATACTTAATGTTTGTTTGTGGAAAAATTAAAATTGGCCTATACTGTACAACTGATATTTCCAGTTGCATTTCCTCAGTAGTATACTCTGTAGAGAGCTGTGAGGCCCTGGTTTTTATTTGAAGGTAACAGAGAACATTTTATAAAATATCTAAGAATTATATCTATTATATTTGATGATGTTTTCTAAAACACTTTGGAATCTTGAAAGCATTTCTTCATCTTTAGCATAAATATACAGTTTTGAGAACCAAGACAGGCAAAAAAAATAACTCATTATGCTGTTTGCATAACTTCCAAGCTAAAAGACTGTGTTTTATGGCAATCAGGGCCATTTGTTTATAATGAATTAATAAAAATATGATTTTTCACCTGATGATTACTAGATAAAAATAACATTCTTCTAATTGCACATTTAGGTCCCTCTTATATGTGAGAACATTTGTGTGGATTGTGAGTGATAAATTAAGAGGTTAGAGTTCCAACCCAGTGCATATTCTGTCCTATAGAGGTGTGGGGGAAGATTATGAACCTTTTTCAGTCAATTTTATTTTTTTTGGAAAATAAAAATTTAAACCACCATGTAATTCTGTACCTTACCACTATTAGAAATGAAAATCTAGTATTAAATGAGAAAATCTTTTCTCTAGGTAAGGTCTAGATTTCACCACTATTTAGTAAGAGTGAATGTGCCAGCACATTAACAGGACTAAACCCAAAGGAAAGAGTAATTGATCACTTCTTTGGTAGTGCATCAAAGAAGGTGTTGGTTTATATTTATGTAATTTTATACTAATCACTGAAAGAAGCATTTTATCTGTTATTTTACATGCAGGAAAATTAAGGACTGATAAAATGTTATAACTACAAAATATAATTTTAAAGACAAAATATCAGGTGTATCTGCCATCAGTGTATAAAATACAATTGTGTTTGTTCACACTTGTTAGTTCTGTTTGAAGGTAATGAAGATAAATTGGAGGATCAAGGTCATAGTAAAGCATATGTGTAATCTACCACAAACCAACTGGTCAAGAGCCTCAGGTTTATTTAGCAGAGAAGTTACTGAGACCAAGCCATGAATGTCAAAGGAAGGACTAATCAGTCTGCATTGATTGAAGTGGAGGGTGGACAATGGGACATATTGATTCTTCTCTATAAAGAAGATATAAACCAGAATTAGAAGATGAAGAGACATCAGACATAGGAGAGGAAGATATGAAGTGAGGCTTAGATGAAGAGGGGAGTAGATTTAGGTTCAAATATTAAAAAGGATGTTTTCTGATCATTGTGTCTCTTTCACGTGATGCTTGACATGCTTTCACTTGGCTGGTGCTAAGCCTTGAAGTGTTAACCTTCCCTCGTCCCCATGATTCCCAAATAGCTGAAAGGATGCAAATAAAGTAAAACTAATATTCCTTCTACTTAAGACTTTACGACTATTGCATATCAAAAGTATGCAAACTAGAGTCTACTTGTAGATATTTCTCAAATATATTTCTCATGTTCTTCCTAGGCTCCTGACCATGCACCCTAGATCAGAGTGAATTCCAAGAAATCTTAGAGAAGCAGTGCTGGATGAACATCAACCCTTCTATCAGAAACTGGACGTGAAACCTATTCAATTACTGACCCTGCCAGCGACCTCCCATTCCCACTTCTAGAAAATGTATCTGGAGTTTGGCTGTTTTATCAGCTGTTAAATTGCTTGGGGCTCAGACTCGCTGACTCCTAGAAATTCCTCTCATCCAACTGGCTTTCTCCATCTAGTCTTCTTCCCGCCTTCCTGCTCTTGGAAAAGGAATAGAGTGTGAATTAATCCTTCAGAGGACTGGGTTGGAAGACTGGTGAAAATAAGCACCTTAGTATATAAATATTACAGGTTACATTTCAGTATAGCAAATTCAAAGTAAAAACTTGTCACAAAAAGATACCAGAAAACATCAGACTAGAGAATGTCCTCTGACATTCTCTATATTCCTTTTGGAGGCATGACCTTTCTGTCATGGGAAGCTCTGAATAAGGGTTACCAAGCTTTTTATATTCCCAGCCACATCACTCTGAGACTTCACCAGAGTCACCTTGCATAATTGCCAAAATTACTGTTAAGAACCTAAGTCACCTAGATTCAGCATCTGAGTTCTAGGTATAATATCTTACTATGCCTCCAGTATTGTTTTCTATACAATAAGGGCTAAGGTGTCAAAGGCCCATAGACATAATAGAACAATTTAAAAATGTCCAGTTTGTGGACTTGAAAATTCTTTATCTCCTGCCTTACAATGCCTAGGAAGGACTGAGTCAGGCAAGCTTGGCCAGGAGTTAAAAAATTCCACCTTCTTGATGGGGAGCCTCACAAAACTTAAAATGGTGAATGACATAGATGGGTGATAGTGCTTTCAATCTGGTTTCTGCAACATCCTATTGCAATTTTAATAACTCACACAAAATTAATATTGTACCATGCCAAAATAGCAAACTTCCCCTTCCGTTTGCAGAAAGACACAGAGTTGCTGTCTTCACCTTCCTTAATGCTGAGTTAATATGTCATCATACCAGCCTCTAGCTTCCAGTTATCCATTTATTAAAGGCAGCAATATAATGATGCCTTGTTTCAATATATTTTCTTATACAAACCTTGGAATATATTTATGTGCTTATAATTTATATTTAATATACCATATATACCCTTCCAAATGCCAAGTGATTTGGTTGCACTCGATTGCCACCTATTTCCTGCCATAAGACCATCAGCATTCCTGTGCCATCAGCAGTGGCATTAATAACAGATTTAATGGATGTGGAAATGCAAAACACTAGAGTTTCCATCCCTTTTCCCTAATACCAGAACCACTTGTACAATACCCAACATGTATAGTACTCCAAATTTTGTATATCTCATTTTGTTCAATGGATCTGCCCTCACCTCTTTCATTAAAATACTGAGATCACTGCTCCTCAGATGCCCATCAATTATCAATTGTACATTTGGCACCAATGTTGCCTGGTGTTCCTTCACCCCAACTCACAGCATAGAATCTCCATCCCCTTGCCTAATCTGCAGGCTGGGAAATAGTATTGGGTATACACGACAATTTCCTGCTTACCACTAAAGGTGTTTACTCCCTGTTATGCAATGATAAGGTAATGCCCTTACTGTAATCAAGGTTAATAACAACTCTCACTATCATTTTACTTTGTTTAGTGTGCCAAAGTCTATCACAAGCTATCTAAATAATTTATCAAGTAAAAGAAAATTTTAATTTTAGAGGTAACTGAATTGTATCTGAATTAGCACTGGAATTATCTGGGACAGCTACATATAACCCTGATGTCCCACTGTGTCAGTCTCTGTTAGGAAACAATCTTCATGGTGTTCGACAGCATTATGTCTGTTACCATTCTCCTGTCTTCTCCCTCTTCCTGGTTAGTCTCCGAAATTCTTTGACTTCTCCAGTTGCTTTTGTTAGGAACAATGGCAAGAATTTTTAATTGATCTTTTAACACTCCATTTATCACTTAACTGGCACCTGTCTTTTGAGTGTAATGAGCTGGATGGACAATCCAGGAGATATTGTGCCTTTTTGCCCAGTCCCAGATGTCTTTCGCCATAAATCAAGTTCCCATAGTCATTGGTTATAATACTTGGGTGTCCATATGTAAAAGACTGATGATATATAATGGTGTCTGCTGCCACTCCAAATCTAAAGTTGGTGTCCATTGTGAGCAAGGCATGCCATTTATTCAGATTAAGTGATAAGGACCAATATAATCTAATTGTCATCTTATGCTATACGTGTTCCCAATACTGGTATCATAAAGATAATGGCTTTGTTGGCATATAGGACTGCTGTCCCATTGATTTCAGTTTTTAATCAAGTCCATTTTTAAAATTGCTAGCTTAATCTCATCACCTCAATTGGGAAAGTAAGAGTAAAATTTGTATTGTTTATTTTTCAACCAAATTTAATGAGAGTAAACAAACATTGCTGGATTTTTGTCAAGAAATGCACCTTTTCTGAATGTGGTGGTAATAGAAAATTAAATGATAATAACAGTTTTACTTGAAAATATGATCCCTCAAATATTGAATTTAGTTTTTTACTTATATCTTTATATTTTGTATGTAAATGTAGCTTAAGTTTTGATGGCTTCATTGCTCCATTAACCACTAAATCTCAAGATAACACACTGTGGTTTTAGCACTTTTACATCCTTGTTAGTGGTTCCAAGCTCACATCAACATAAACTTCTGGTAATGACATTATACCCTTGGAATGTTTAATAAATCTATATTAAATTTTTTTTTTAATTCTGTTGGGTAGTCACTATAACCATCTTAATGTAGCATTGATTGAGATTGTTTCAAGCTATTTCACTGTTATGTCATTCAAAACAAGAGTAATTGAAAAAGCACCCTAGTATGAGGGACTTCATAAAACTGAAGTCTTTAATATTCATAAATTCCAAAGCTACTCCTTCATTCCTGAGAAGATTTAGGACTCTCACTCATATTTAAGCAAATATAATTTATATAATGCTACCCAACCATTCACCAGAGCCTAAAACACAAGCAGAAATACAGATATTTGTGGCTTTACATGGGTGTTAACTTAACAAAGCCAGGTACACACCTGTGCAGGTTACTTTTTGACCCTTTGGCCACAGGCTCGCTATGGCTGACTTCCAGCGCCAGAACATCTTGATGTGCAGACGTCCCACCAATGACAGGAACTGGAAGCGATTCCACCCATATCCCAGCCAGAGCATTTTTTCTTTTCCCATCCCCAATTGACTGCCAAAATTATTGGGTTCTAGCTAGGATTTTCAGTTCTTAAAGTCCTGCATATACGTAAGCATACCTGCAACCGATGAACTTAAGAAAGAAAGAAGATAGGTATTGAATATTTCAAGCTATGTTGTCTTTGTTCTTCATGGAACTTCTAATGTCCCCCACCATGACCCCTCCGATGTATAGAAAAAAGAAACAGATATCGCAATCATCTAGATACTTTTGCGGTGTTAGCAATATTTATCTCAATTTTCTATTAGATACTGCTTAGATAAACTTAATCTAAGTCACCTTTCCAATGAACTGCTGACAGGGTATCCACAACACAATCAATCTTATTTTCAGTAGACAATCTGGTTATCTTCATGACTATAATTAAAAAAAAAAAAAAAAGCCAAAGAAAGAGGCCTATTTTCAAAGTAAAAAAGTAATGCAGTGTCACAAAGAGAAGGGCAGTAGAACAATTTCAAATTTTTGAACAAATTTATTCTTCAAACAAAATGGTAGCTTAAATTAAGTATATCATGTGGAATTGATGCTTTGCTAAAGCTAATAGAGTTCACATGTCAAAAATTATCCTCTGCAAACTTTGAATATTTATATAACACCTGAGACTCAGAGTTAGAGCTCTGAAGCTATGAAAGTCAGAAGTAGCCCATATAGGAACTGTTTAAAAATTTGAAAAAGTGATCAGACTTTGAGTAGAGATATGAATGAAGCTGATCTGGATATATCAGAATACAGGGTAAAGGATGATACCGTCCATATTTTAAAACTTCAACTTCTGTGTGAAACTAAAGGGAAAGATGTTTATTTGGTGCAAAATTTATATTTTGGGTGGTACATTTCCTAATCTAGCTTGTATGGTATGCTGGTTTGAATTTGTGGAGCCCAGAAAGGCCATGTCCTTTAATCCTCATTCAATATTGTTGGGTGGGAGAATTTTAATTATCCATGGAGATGTGACCCACCCAATTGTGGGTGGTAATTCTGATTAGATGGTTTCCTTGGAGGTATGTCTCCACCCATTGAAGGTGGGGTTGCTTACAAAAGTCTTTTAAGAGGGAACCATTTTGGAAAGAGCTACAGAGCCCCAGAGACCTTTGGAGATGAAGAAGGAAAATGCCCCTGGGGGAAGCTTCATGAAATGAGAAGCCAGGAGAGAAAGCTAGCAGATGTACATGTTCCCCATGTGCCTTTCCAGTTGAGAAAGAATCCCTGAAAGTCATCTGCTTTCTTGAACCAAGGTATCTTTCCCTTAGATTGGACATTTCTAAAGCTTGGCTTTAGGTGGGACATTTTCACGGCTTTAGAACTATGGGTTTGCAACTTAATAAATTCCCCCTTTTAAAAGCCATTCTGTTTCTGGTATATCACATTCTGGCAACTAGCAAACTAAAACGTATGGTCAGTTTAGTTGAACACCATAAGTACATGGAATCTTGAATAAAGTATGAGATTTTGTTGGTTTTTCCAGGTTAGTGTGATGCCCCGATATATCCAATATAATTTGGCAATGAATAAAGAAGTATTGGTGAAGTCCCCTTGGTGGACTGGGAAGAAAGGAAGAAATATTCAACTTCCCCATTTGGAGAATTTCTGAACTTTTCACAAGCAGTGGGGACAACCAAATCAATAGGCTGAGTCCCTGATCTTGCAGCTCATCCCTATGAAATTTATTGCTGCAAAGGATAGGCTCAGCATACTTAAAATTAGGCCAAAGAGTCACCCCCAGAGAACCTCTTTTGTTGCTCAGATGTGGCCAACTTGGCAGGTAAACCCAGTGCCCTCCCTCCCGACATGGGACAGAATTTCCAGGATAAGCTGGGACCCAGCATCATAGGATTGAAAAAACCTTCTTGACCAATGGGGGAAGAGGGAATGAGACAAAATGAAATTTCAGTGGCTGAGAGATTTCAAACAGAGCCAAGGAGTTATCCTGGAGAATATTCTTATGCATTATGTAGAGACCCCTTTTTAGTTTGTAATGTATTGGAGTGGCTGGAGGGAAGTACCTGAAACTGTTGAGCTATGTTCCAGTAGCCTTGATTCTTGAAGATGATTTTATAAAGACATAACTTTTATAATGTGACTGTGTGATTGTGAAAACATTGTGTCTGATGCTCCTCTTATCCAGGGTATGGACTGAAGAATAAAAAAATATGGATAAAAATATAAATAAACAATAGGGGGGACAAAGGGTAAAATAGATTGGGTAGATGGAAATACTAGTTGTCAATGGAGGAAGGGGTAAAGAGTATGGTATTTATGAGTTTTCTCTTTTTTTTTCTGGAGTGATGCAAATGTTCTAAAATGATCGTGGTGATGAATACAAGAACAACTATGTGATGATATTATGAGCCATTGTTTGCCATGTATGGAATGTATGTGTGTGAAGATTTCTCAATTAAAATATATTTTTTTTAGTTGTCCTCTGAAACTGGTCACTAAGTTCCAGGAAGATGCTCAACTTTATAGCTTACAATTTAAAGTGTGTTTATCCAAGGATGCCACAAATAAGTAGCTGCAAAAGGCATTTCTGAAAGCCACTGTGTAAGAAATTCTATTTATTTTGACAATCATTGCCTCAGAGAGCTGGCTAAAATCATTCTCTATTTGCAATCCCCATGTTTTTTGTGTATCTTACTGCCATCTTATGGTTAAAATGTTTTTCATTCTTTTTTCTCCCTCTCTCCTTTAAAATGTGTGTTTATGTCTGTATGACATTTCAATGAAAATGTAAACTTCCATTCTATAGTAACTTTCAATGATAACTACCCATATTCCAAAAAAAGCCACTTTAAATCAAATGAACCTTTGTTGCTTTATTTCTAAATTAAATGAATCTTTAAGTTAACCATACCTCCAAAAATAGATTCATTTTCTGTTTCTAAAAGGTTTACTTAAATTCTAATACTGCTCCACCAAATAATAACAGAACAAGATAGACCACAACTCTAGATCTATATATTCAAAGACAAATTTAAAAATTGAGACCATTATTCACATGTCTTAGGGGCAGAAATGACAACTTTAAGACAAATAAGAGTCTTTAATCTTAGTTAAATGTTACAGAGTATGGATGTCCACTGTCAACATATAAGATATTCAACAAAATGCCAGAGGGGTAGAAGCAAAAGTAAAGAATCACACAAAAAAGTCAGATAGTCAAATTCTCTAGCAGCTAACCCCTTACTAGTCAGAATGAACCCCAAACCAGAGCTTCAACAGCATCTGGATACTTTTTAAGATATTCAGTCTCATTTCCCCAATCCAGACCTGTGACTCAGACTATCTGCATTTTAACAAATATCCCAGGTGATTTATATGCACAGTATAGTTTGAACACAGTGCTCTATCCCTTATGCTCATGACAAGATGTTTCTCAGATTGACTGAACCTATTACCTCTAAAGATCTAGCAGATGTGGTCAATAAATCTCCTGTGCCTCACGGCTGGTTCAGGTTGTAATCACTGTAATAGAGTTGGCTGGTTTTTAAAATTCCTACCCATTAAGCAAAGAACTGGCCATATATGAGAAGTACAAAGAGTTCCTATAAAAGACTCATCAGAGACTCCAATCTGTGTTATGATAAGTAAATTAGCACTTAGAGCAGGAGAAAGGCATATGATGATGGCTGGCTTTTAAAGTTTTTCTTTACTTTTCTTTTGTGTAGGAAGAGAGAGTTTTTTAATTTCCAGAGAGCAATGAACAATGAGAATTTGCAACTACTAGCAGGCCATGCCTACTTGTTGCAAGACAAAGAATGTTTTTTTAAATGATTAAGCATTCATTCATCATTTCAATAAGAGTTTATTGTATACCTCTTTCCCACCAGGCACCATGTCCGGTATTTTTGGAGGCCCAGTGAGATAAATGATAGTGAATTCACATCTCTCTTCTACTTCTATCTCTGCCCTAAGCAGCTCTAACTAAGAAAGTCACTCTACGTCTCTCTGGGGCAGCCAACATTTGTAAAATGATACAGTCAGTATAAATGCTATTTTACGGACATAAAAAATTGCACCCCTCTTTATTTCTATGGAAATTAGCTCTGTTCTTGCATACCATTAAATCAAGTCAACTGATCATATATCACTATGCTTTAAAGTCAAATCTCAGAAAATTAGCGTATAAGCAACATAAAGAGCAAATGTAGAGAAAGGAAATATTATGAAGATTCAGCCACCAAAACATTTATCTCCTTTGCAGTCTCCATATTCCAAATGGAAAGCAGGACTTGGAAGAAACTTAAAATAGTTATTTGAAGTCTGCTGACATTTCAAGCAATCAAATTGATATGCATTGCTCTGATCAAAATGACAGAGTGAGAAGCTTCAGGGCTCTTTCCTACAGAAGTTTTGAACAACCACCAAAAAGTGAAAGACCTTTCTCGAAACTCCAGAAAATAAAGGATTGCAGTAACAGGGCAAGTGCTGAATCCAAAAAAAAAGCCATTTAAAAGTGGTAGGATCCTGTGGTATCCCAGGTGGTCTCTATCCCACCAACTTGATGCAGAACCAGCCCATGTTCCCAGTATGGGTCCCTGGTCCTGGTTATAGAGGGAGCAGAGTAACCCCCATGCATATACTGGGAGCATGTGTGTCTGTCTCAATCTGTCTGTCAGAAGCGCAAAAGACTTGCTGTCCCACACATGCCCCTTTAGAAGGCAGTTCACAGAGCTCTGGGAATACAGTGCAGTGCCCAGGACTGTGAGGACACTGTTTTCTAGGGAAGAAGGGATATTATATCTGTGTTAATGGGGAATTCCTAAGACCAAACGTACATACCCAAGACAACTCTTGTGCAGAAAGGACTAAGGAGGCCTCTATATTTTGGCCTGAAACTATTCTATAAACATTATATGGATGAGCTCTGAACAAGAGCACTCACACAAGTTAACTTGCAAAGATTAGGAAAGGTGTTTATTTTTTTCCTTCTCATTTTTTCATAGTGCCTGGCATTCAAGGAAAGCTTTATCATAACACTAGCTGGATTCAATCTTAAGGACGGATACTTCAGAGTCTAAATTCCAGTGATAACACATCAAATTAAAATGTCCAGGTTTCAATGAAAGATTACCAAACATACAGAGAAACAGCAAAGGAGAAGATTAAACCATCAATAAGGAGGATCACATCTGGGATGTTCCAGGAAAAGACTCTTTTTTTAATATTCCTGTTTTAGTTTGAAAGCTGCTAGAATGTGATATACCAGAAACAGAACGGCTTTTAAAGGGGGGAATTTATTAGGTTGCAAGTTTACTGTTCTAAGGCCATGAGAATGTCCAAATTAAGGCAAACAAGAGGTTACCTTCAGTAAAGAAAAGCTGATGTCATTTGGGGTTTCTCTCTCAGCCAGGGGGATACAAGACAGCATCTGCCAGATTTCTCTTCCAGCTTCTTGTTTCCTGAGGCTCTCTGGGGAGTGTTTTCCTTTTCCAACTCCAAAGATCTCTGGCTGCATGGGCTCTGTTGGTTCTGGGGGCTCTCAATCTTTTTTCTAAAATTGTTCTTTCTTAAAGGGCTCCAGTAAGCAACCCCACCTTGAATGGGTGGAGACACATCTCCGTGGGAACCGTCTAATCAAAAGTTACCATCCAGAACTCGGTAGGTCATAAATCCATGGAAATAAAAAAGATTCCGCACAGCAATATTGGATAAGGATTAAAAGACAAGGCTTTTTGGGGGGACACAATAGCTTCAAACTGGACAGTTCCTATTCTCAAGGAGCTAAAGGAAAACAGAGACAAAGGACTAATAGAAATCTTGAAAACAACAGAGGAACACAAAAAGAATGTCAATAAAGGAATGGAAATTATGAAAATGATAAAGCAGAATGTAAGACACAGTAACAGAAATAAATTTTCCCTGAAGGGATACAAATATAAGAGCTGGTAGAAGACAGAAAACTTGACGATAAAACTATTGAAATCACCCAATCTAAGGGACAGAAACATGAAAAAAATGAAGAAAAGGAAACAGTATTTTTCAAGGAGTCTGTGGGATACCATCAAGCATACCAATACCTGTATTGTGGGAATCCCAGAAGAAAGAGAGAAAAGAGCAAAGAGAATATTCAAATAAACAATGGCTGAAAACTGCCCAAATTGAACAAAGGACATGAATATATACATCTAAGTGGTTCGATGAAATCAAAACAGAATAAAAACAAATAGACCCACATAGCAGCGTGTTAAAATCAAACTATGGGATGCCAAAGACAGGAGAAAATTCTGAAAGCTGCAAGAGAGAAACAACACATCACATACAAGGCAGCCTCAATAGCATTAAGTGCCCATTTCTCATTGGAAACCATGGAAGCAACAAGGCAGTGGCAAGGCATATCTAAAGCACTGAAAGCAAAACTTGCAAACAAAGAATTCTGTATCCAGCAAAACTCTCAAAAATGAGGAAGGGATTAAGACATTCCCAGATGAATAAAAGTAGAGGGACTTCATCACCATTAGACTGACCCTGCAACAAATTCTAAAGGGAATACAGCAAATTGAAAGTAAAGACACCAGACAATTAACTGAAGGCACATGAAGAAATAAAGATCTCTAGTAAAGATAATGGAATGGGTAAATGCAAAGGCCAGGCTATTATATTTTTTATTTGTAACTCCACTTTGAAAAATTTAAATTTAAAAAATTAAAAATTAAAATTTTTCAAATATTGAAAAATCAATGGTTTTGAATTTAGAATGTATCAGTATGTAATTGGTGACAAGAATTCCATAAAAGTGGGGGGCAGAGTTTACATATGTTATTGAAGTTAAGTTGTTATCAGAGCACATGAGATGGTTATAAATTTGGGATATTAAATGCATGCAGGCTCCATAATAGTCAGAAAGAAAACGTCAGAGAATAAGAAAATTCAGAGCGAGAGTAAGTAAAGCATAGGTTATCAAGGGTTAGGGCAGAGGCAATGGGGAGTGTATACAAAATGAGCATAGGGTTCCTGTTTGGGGTGAAGGAAAAGTCATACTAATGGACAGGTGGTGGGATATTTGCAACATTGTGACTGTGATCAGTCCCAGCAAGTACTATGCTTTGATGAGGCTGGAATGGGAAGATTTATGTCGTATACATCTTTCTGCAGTTAAAAAATAAAAAGAGAAATGAAAAAGATGACAATTAAGTATAATAACTGGATTAGACTCAAAAAGACATTACTGAGACATTTTTCACTTTTTTGTGACAATAGAATGCAATTTTATATCACAATTTTATTGAACTTGATAACTGTATTTAAGGTGATTATACAAGTGAATCTTCTTGTTCATAGGAAATGTGCATGGAAGTATTATGTGTTCAAGGAGCATAATGTAAGCAGTCTGCTCTTAAATGTTCAGAAAATAATAGATAAATAGACAGACAGACAGATAGATAGATAGATAGATAGATAGATAGATAGATAGATAGATAGATAGAAAGAATGATACAGTAAATTGGCAAAATGTTAAAATTGGCGGATCCGGGTATCGGAGAGCCAGGATGGGTATGTTGGAGTTCCTGCTTGGTGTTTGTATTACTTTTGCAACTGTCATGTAAGCTCAAAATTATTTCAAAATAAAGTTTTTTTAAATTGACATGGATTATACAGTGTCAGAAATTACAAATTTTGGTACTCAATAGTTTTGTATATTCAGATCACCACTAAACAAGATTTTTGAATGCCAATGTCAATATAAAGGTCTTCCAGTCTCAAGATTACCACTTTAATTTCTATAGTCTCTGAACATAGACAATATCTTATACTCCTTCAAAAGCAGCACTTCTGACTTCTCAATGGATTCCAAATTATCAAATTCCTAGTTAAACTACTGACTCTGAGGAAAAATAATTGCAGGGTGGGCATAACTACCAGAGGACCTATGAAACAATCCAAGCTAGAAAGTTGTTCTGAATGCCCCCTACCCCACCAATAAAAATGGGAAATGTTTATGTTAACATTTGCAGCAATTTTCTATTTTTATGCATTTAGGCTGTATTTATATATACAAGCAAAATTACAGGAATTCATGTTTTTTAAGCTGATTTCAGCAAACAGCAAGAATTTTCCATGTCTCCATATCAGTAATTTGTTCAACTAAATTGTTTCTCTTTTCCACAGTTGTTTTGTAACTACATAGACACAGTTGGGCAGAACTTCAACATTTTGATTTTTGTCTTTGTAATGGTTTTATATATATATATGTATATATGTTGTTATTAGGTCATTTTCTAACAAAAGACACAAGAAGTGGTTGCTATTGAGAGTCTCCAAGGATATTTTCCAAGGAAAAATTTCTTTCCAATTCTGCATTTGAACATTTTATTAACTGAAGTATGATCTTATGACCTAATGCATAAAACTCTTAAGTTGCTTTACTATATAAATGTTATGGCTATATATTCTCCCAGCCTCATTTTGAATCCAGCTATTATAACTGACTTGATGACCTTATGTGCTAATGAATTCCACAGACTGAATAAATGCAATCTGAGAAGTACTCTGTCTATGCCTTTACTTTTGCTTATTAAGGCTGACGTGGGGAAAGGAGAAAATAGAGACTCCAATTTTCTCAAAGTGCAAATTAGACTAATTACTCCCCAGTGATGGTATCTGAAAATATAAAACACCATACAAATCATCACTCTTCTCTATGCTATTATTAATTTTAAAAATTCTTTATTTAAAAAAAAATTATGAATTCCTATTGTATGTTGTTTACTTTAAAAAATCACATACTACAATCTACCAATTACACCTCTTAGCATTCAATTTAATTTGCAGTATAACCCAGATCAGGCATTGGTTTAGTATACACACAACTTTGACTTGTCCATCTGCTTTGGTAACACAAGCATTAGATGTGTAACTCATAAAATTTCCCATTTTGTTCTTTGTTACAAAATATATTTTTTTAAGAGGCAGGGCAAAATAGCAGCATAGGGAGGTATGGAATTTAGGTGGTCCTCTAGGGCAGCTAGTTAGTAGTCAGGAACTGCCTGGAACAAATGCTTGGGGGACTTCCATAACGGGACACACATCGTACAACAGAATGGAACAAGTAGGGCTGATATCACAGCACAAAATTGTAAGTAAAATCTCCCAAACTGAGGAGACTAGCACCCTCCTGCCCTGTCACAGCAGGCTGTTTTGGAGATACTTCCCCATGGAGTAAAATAGGCAGCCTCTACTAAGAGCAAGGGAAGAACTCAAGCGTGTTCCAATTGTGGATTTAATGAACAAAATCAGTCTGCTGGATACAAGCTCCAAGATAAATCCTGAGCAAGTAGGAAAGTAGCTCTGAGGTCTCTCCCAGCAAAGAGGAGATGAGGCTGATGAAAAAAATAAATAAATAATGGAGTTTTTAGAGTCTCCTGAGTTCAGAATACTGGAAAGGGGCTGTGCCCCAAGAAAAGGGACACATAAAGCCAGTTACCAACTCCAGCTTGATTGGCAAACCGAGGGACCAGCTCTGAAAGGGATTTTTTTTTAACCTTTTTAATAGTCCATTAAAAAAGCTTCAGACATTTTCAATTGTCAGCACTGACCCAGGCAAGGGCAGAGCTAAGGTATATCTGAAAGACAAAATAACTAGTCAATTGAAGGAGATATTTCCCTAAAGGGCATATCTGCCCCAAGAAAAGGCAGGGCAGAGCCCAGCACAAGTAGTGGCTCTCATTTGGAGAATTCAGACCTCAGGGACTAAAACAGAAACACCTTAAGCCCAACTTCTATTTCAGCCTCAGTCTCAACCACAGCCCTGGAAGGGTGAGGGGCTGCTGAGAATTAAAGGCACTGTACCACTTTACAATGGTGGGAGGCTGTGGGCTGACGAGCACCACCCACTGGGAAGAATAAGAAAAACACAGTCAAAAGTCTTCTCAGGAAAGATTGGGCAACTTTCTGGGTCTCGACCCTCTGGAAAACTTGATACTGATTACACCCTCTTCCTGAGACCCCTGTCTTTTCTGGGAAAATCTGATTGGGGTTGATCATATCTGGACAGATCCTCTGCAAAAAAAAAAGAGTTTCCATATAGGCAGAGCAAGAACCAGAAAAACAAGAACTGATAATTCTGATCAGCTAAACAGAAGCTGAACTGAATGTCAAAGAACAGAAAGAAAACAAAGCCCACAAACAAGAAAGCCCTAGGAAAAAGAGAGAAAATGACCTTCAGACTAAACTAATCAAGGAAATCAGATGCCTAGCCATCACCAAAAAATCACAAGTCATATCAGGAAAAAACAAAGATATGGCCAGTCAGAAGAACAAATTAATACTTCAAACAAGATATAGGAGTTGAAACACAAAAAATGCTCAAACTGATCTTTAAATCAACCAATGAGTTGAGAGAAGGTATGACAAAAGAAATGAAAGATATACAGAAGACATTGGAGACCATAAAGAAGAACTCAGCTTGAAGAAACAAGTGCCAGAACTTATAGGAATGAAAGGCACAATAGAAGAGATGAAAAAACACAATGGAGCCATGTCGTGCTCAGGCCTGTAATGAAGGTGAAAGCAGGGCTGCAAAAGAATGAGAAGAAACAGAACTAAAGTAAAAGAGTGGGGATGGGGGGTCAATGACTGAAGCAGTCAAAAATGCTTTCTTCTTTTTCCATTCAGTTTTTATTCATGAATCATAACAGAAAGTGCATGCATGATTATTTTTTATTGTTCTTAACACAATGTATATTTCTTGCTTAACGTTTAATCTTTATTTGAAACCCTTATGGGGAAAGAACGGTCCGAGGACACAGCCCAGTGTGTTGACTGTTCTCTCCCGGTGCCTCAGGACAGGCAAACCTTTATGCGGTTTGCCACCACCTGGCAGAACACAGCGTGCGTGTTCAGCTGTTCTTCATCCTGGTGGAGCACAGCCATGTATGCTTCTTAGACCAAAGTCACCACAAAGACATACAACAGCCTTTTTGAAGAGGCAGAAGAAAGGATTAGTGAGCTAGAGGACAAGACATCTGAAATCCTACACACAAAAGAATAGATAGAGAAAAGAACGGGAAAAAATGAGCAGGGTCTCAGAGAATTGAATGACAACATGGCATGCATGAACATACATGTTATGGGTGTCCCAGAAAGAGGAGAGAAAGAAAAAGGGGTAGAAAGAATAATCATTGAAAATTTCCCAACTCCTATGTAGGAAAATTATAGCTCCGAAGCACAGCACACCCTAAACAGATCAGATCCAAATAGACCTATTCCAAAACACTTACTAATTAGATTTTCAAATGTCAAAGATAGAATTTTGAAAGCAGCAAGAAAAAAGTGTCAGCAGAAACCATGGTGGCAAGAAGGCAATGATATGAATATCAAAGATACTGAAAGAGAAAAACTGTCAACCAAGAATTCTATATCCAAGTGCTCATGGATCATTCTCAAAGATAGACCATATGCTGGGTCACAAAGCAAGTCTTAACAAATTTAAAAATATTGAAATCATACACAACACTTTCTCGGATCATAAAGGAATGAAGTTGGAAATCAATAATAGGCGGAGGGCCAGAAAATTCATAAATACATGGAGGCTCAACAACACACTCTTAAACAACAAGTGGGTCAAAGAAGAAATTGCAAGAGAAATTAGTAAATACCTAGAGGCAAATGAAAATGAAGACACAACATATCAAAACTTATGGGACGCAGCAAAGGCAGTGCTAAGAGGGAAATTTATTGCCCTAAATGCCTTTATCAGAAAAGAAGAAAAGGCAAAAATTCAGGAATTAACTGTCCACTTGGAAGAACTGGAGAAAGAACAGCAAACTAATCCCAAAGCAAGCAAAAGGAAAGAAATAACAAAGATTAGAGCAGAAATAAATGAAATTGAAAACATGAAAACAATAGAGAAAATCAATAAGACCAGAAGTTGGTTCTATGAGAAAATCAACAAGATTGATGGGCCCTTAGCAAGATTGACAAAAAGAAGAAGAGAGAGGATGCAAATAAATAAGATTAGAAATGAAAGAGGAGACATAACTACTGACCTCACAGAAATAAAGGAGGTAATAACAGGATACTATGAACAACTTTACGCTAATAAATACAACAATTTAGAAGAAATGGACAGGTTCCTGGAAAGACATGAACAACCAACTTTGACTCAAGAAGACATAGATGACCTCAACAAACCAATCACAAGTAAAGAGATTGAATTAGTTATTCAAAAGCTCCCTAAAAAGAAAAGTCCAGGACCAGACGGCTTCACATGTGAATTCTATCAAACATTCCAGAAAGAATTAGTACCTACTCTCCTCAAACTCTTCAACATAATCGAAGTGGAGGGAAAACTACCTAATTCATTCTATGAAGCCAACATCACCCTCATACCAAAACCAGGCAAAGATATTACAAAAAAAGAAAACTACAGACCAATCTCTCTAATGAATACAGATGCAAAAATCCTCAATAAAATTCTAGCAAATCGTATCCAACAACACATTAAAAGAATTATACATCATGACCAAGTAGGATTCATCCCAGGTATGCAAGGATGGTTCAACATAAGAAAATCAATTAATGTAATACACCATATCAATAAATCAAAGCAGAAAAATCACATGATCATCTCAATTGATGCAGAGAAGGCATTTGACAAGATTCAACATCCTTTCCTGCTGAAAACACTTCAAAAGATAGGAATACAAGGGAACTTCCTTAAAATGATAGAGGGAATATATGAAAAACCCACAGCTAATATCATCCTCAATGGGGAAAAATTGAAAACTTTCCCCCTAAGATCAGGAACAAGACAAGGATGTCCACTATCACCACTATTATTCAACATTGTGTTGGAAGTTCTAGCCAGAGCAATTAGGCAAGAAAAAGAAATACAAGGCATCAAAATTGGAAAGGAAGAAGTAAAACTATCACTGTTTGCAGACGATATGATACTATATGTAGAAAACCCAGAAAAATCCACAACAAAATTACTAGAGCTAATAAATGAGTACAGCAAAGTAGCAGGCTACAAGATCAACATTCAAAAATCTGTAGCTTTTCTATACACTAGTAATGAACAAACTGAGGCGGAAATCAAGAAACGAATCCCATTTACAATCGCAACTAAAAGAATAAAATACCTAGGAATAAATTTAACCAAAGAGACAAAAAACCTATATAAAGAAAACTACAAAAAACTGTTAAAAGAAATCACAGAAGACCTAAATAGATGGAAGGGCATACCGTGTTCATGGATTGGAAGACTAAATATAGTTAAGATGTCAATCCTCCCTAAATTGATTTACAGATTCAATGCAATACCAATCAAAATCCCAACAACTTATTTTTCAGAAATAGAAAAACCAATAAGCAAATTTATCTGGAAGGGCAGGGCGCCCCGAATTGCTAAAAACATCTTGAGGAAAAAAAACGAAGCTGGAGGTCTCGCGCTGCCTGACTTTAAGGCATATTATGAAGCCACAGTGGTCAAAACAGCATGGTATTGGCATAAAGATAGATATATCGACCAATGGAATCGAATAGAGTGCTCAGATATAGACCCTCTCATCTATGGACATTTGATCTTTGATAAGGCAGTCAAGCCAACTCACCTGGGACAGAGCAGTCTCTTCAATAAATGGTGCCTAGAGAACTGGATATCCATATGCAAAAGAATGAAAAAAGACCCATCTCTCACACCCTATACAAAAGTTAACTCAAAATGGATCAAAGATCTAAACATTAGGTCTAAGACCATAAAACAGATAGAGGAAAATGTTGGGAGATATCTTATGGATCTTACAACTGGAGGTGGTTTTATGGACCTTAAACCTAAAGCAAGAACACTGAAGAAGGAAATAAATAAATGGGAGCTCCTCAAAATTAAACACTTTTGTGCATCAGAGAACTTCATCAAGAAAGTAGAAAGACAGCCTACACAATGGGAGACAATATTTGGAAACGACATATCAGATAAAGGTCTAGTATCCAGAATTTATAAAGAGATTATTCAATTCAACAACAAAAAGACAGCCAACCCAATTACAAAATGGGAAAAAGACTTAAACAGACACCTACCAGAAGAAGAAATACGGATGGCCAAGAGGCACATGAAGAGATGCTCAATGTCCCTGGCCATTAGAGAAATGCAAATCAAAACCACAATGAGATATCATCTCACACCCACCAGAATGGCCATTATCAACAAAACAGAAAATGACAAGTGCTGGAGAGGATGCGGAGAAAGAGGCACACTTATCCACTGTTGGTGGGAATGTCAAAGGGTGCAACCACTGTGGAAGGCAGTTTGGCGGTTCCTCAAAAAACTGAATATAGAATTGCCATACGACCCAGCAATACCATTGCTGGGTATCTACTCAAAGGACTTAAGGGCAAAGACACAAACGGACATTTGCACACCAATGTTTATAGCAGCGTTATTTACAATTGCAAAGAGATGGAAACAGCCAAAATCTCCATCAGCAGAAGAGTGGCTAAACAAACTGTGGTATATACATACGATGGAATATTATGCAGCTTTAAGACAAGATAAACTTATGAACCATGTAATAACATGGATGGACCTAGAGAATATTATGCTGAGTGAATCCAGCCAAAAACTAAAGGACAAATACTGTATGGTCCCACTGATGTGAACGGACATTCGAGAATAAACTTGAAATATGTCATTGGTAACAGAGTTCAGCAGGAGTTAGAAACAGGGTAAGACAATGGGTAATTGGAGCTGAAGGGATACAGACTGTGCAACAGGACTAGATACAAAAACTCAAAAATGGACAGCACAATAATACCTAATTGTAAAGTAATCATGTTAAAATACTGAATGAAGCTGCATCTGAGCTATAGGGTTTTTTTTGTTTTTGTTTGCTTGTTGGTTTGTTTGTTGTTGTTGTTTTTTACTATTACTACTACTTTTATTTCTTTTCTTTATATTAACATTTTATATCTTTTTCTGTTGTGTTGCTAGTTCCTCTAAACCGATGCAAATGTACTAAGAAACAATGATCATGCATCTATGTGATGATGTTAAGAATTACTGAGTGCATATGTAGAATGGTATGATTTCTAAATGTTGTGTTAATTTCTTTTTTTTTCTTTCCATTAATAAAAAAAAATAAAAATAAAAAAAATAAAAAAATAAAAAGAATTCTATATCCAACAAAACTGTCCTTCAAAAATGAGAGGGAGTTTAAAATATTTTTGGACAGACACTGAGAGAGTTTGAAAATAAGAGACTGGCTCTACTTTATAAGAAATACTAAACAGCACTATAGGCAGATAGGAAAATAAATGATGGTGATTAAAAGTAAAAATGTAAGAAAGTTTTTACATGAGGGAGAACAAATGAATGTCAACATTGCAAGGCATTGAAAATGGGATGGTGTATGGGAAAAAATTCAATCATGCAAATTAGCATCTATAGGCAACAGTAACGTTATAATATACTCCCATTAATTGTAATAAAGGCAATATACCGAAGTTAAATGTTAATTAGAGGGGGATATAAGGGAGGGTGTTCTAGTTTGCTAGCTTCTGGAATGCAATATACCAGAAATGGAATGGCTTTTTAAAAGGGGAATTTAATAAGTTGCTAGTTTACAGTTCTAAGGCTGAGAAAATGTCCCAGTTGAAACATTTCTATATAAATGTCCAATCTAAGGCATCCAGTAAAAGGTATCTTGGTTCAAGAAGGCCGTTGAAGTTCAGGGTTTCTCTCTCAAGTGAGAAGGCACATGGCAAACACAGCCAGGGTTTCTCTTTCATCTGGAAAGGCACAAAGTGAACATGGTGTCATCTGCTAGCTTTCTCTCCTGGCTTCCTGTTTCATGAAGCTACCTGAGAGGCATTTTCCTTCCTCATCTCCAAAGGCCACTGGCTGTTGGACTCTCTGCTTCATGGTGCTGTGGTGTTCTCTGCACTCTCAGATTCTCCATCTTTCTCCAAAATGTTTCCTCTTTTATAGGATTCCGATAAACTAACCGAGACCCACCTGAATGGGTGGAGAGACATCTCCACCTAATCCAGTTTAACAACCACTCTTGATCAAGTCACATATCCAGGAAGATGATCTAATTAAAATTTCAAGCATACAGTACTGAATATTAGATTAGAAGAAACAACTGCCTTTACAAAATGGGATTAAGATTAAAACATGGCTTTTCTAGGGTACATACATCCTTTCAAATCGGCACAGAGGGGTATGGGGTTCTTGATGTTGCTGTTGTTTCTTCTTTTTATTCTTCCTTTTTTCTTCCTCTTATTTGTGGAAGAAAGTGGAAATGTCATCATATAAATTATGGTGGTGATTATACTGGGAGCCACTGATTGTTTATTTAGGGTGTACTGTATGGTGTGTGAATAAAACTATTTTTAAAATAAACAAAAATGATGTGGGGCAAAATGGTGGCATAGTGAGATATGGAATTTAATTTGTCCTCCAGAGCAGCTAGTAAATAGCCAGCAACTGTATCAAAGCGCTGCTAGGGGGACATCAGTGACCACACACACAGTGTACACCAGTCTGGAATGGGTGGAACAGCTGTGATCCCACACAGAATAGTAAGTCTCCCAAGCCACAGAGGCTGGTGCCCCTCCCTGACAGGCATAGCAGGTTGGCTCCCCAATGAGAAAGGAAAAAGATTTTGCTAGAATCAAGGGCTTAGTTCAACCAAACTCCAATTTCAGAATTAATTAACAAATTCTGACTACTTTTCAGACCTCAAACTGGAATATGCACTAAAAGAACCAGGAATTTTTGCCCTGGCAGAGAGGGGACAAGGCTGATGGAAAAAAACAAAAAAAACAGAGGTTTCTTTGAGTTGGACAGCACAAAATAATGAAAGAGGGCTGGACCCCAAGAAAAGGGGGCACATGGTGCCTGGAGTTACACAGAGCCACATATGAACTCAAGCTCTTGACTGGCAAACCCAGGGAACATAAGTCTGTCTCTGAAAAGCCTGTTTGCTCTTTTATTACTTCTTAACAGCTCATTAGATAGAACTTCAAGCACTCTCAGGCTCCAGCACTGCCCCAGGCAAGGGCAGAGCTAAGGCATGTCTGAGAGACAAAATAACTAGTCATGTGAAAAGGGTTTAATTCCCTAAAGGGTGTATCTTCCCCAAGAAAAGGGGGACAGGGCCCAGCTCAAGTGAAAGTCCTCCTTTAGGAAATTCAAGCCCCAGGGACTGGAAAATAGAAGCAATCAAAGCCTGCCTACTTCTGCAGCCTCTGTCTCAATCATGCCCCTGGCAGGGAGAGTCTGCTGAAATTAAAGGTATCACATCACCTTATGCTGGTGGGAAGCCAAGGGCAGACAAGGCTCACATGCTGAGCAGGATAGGAAAAGCACAGAGTCTAAAGGCCTCATAGGAAAGTCCGACAACCTGCTGGGCCTCACCCTCAGGGAAAACTGATGCTGGATACTCTCTCCTCCTGAGATGTGGGCCTGTCTGGTCTGGGAAAATCTGACTGAAGTTGATAATATCTGAAGAGAACTCCCTAAAAAAAAGGATCCATATAGGCAGGGCAAGAAACAGAGAAACAAGAACTGAAAAATTCTGATCAATTAAACAAAACCTCTGCTAGAGGTCTAGAATAAGTTGAACTGAATGCCAAAGAACAGATAGAGAACAAAGCCATCCAGCAAGAAAACCTATATGAAAGAGTGAAAACAGGGTGGGCCAGGGTGGCTCAGCAGGCAGAGTTCTGGCCTGCCATGCCAGAGACCCAGGTTCATTTCCTGATGCCTGCCCATGCAAAAAAAAGAGTGAAAAACAACCTCCAAAATAAATTAATTAAGGAAATCAAATGCCTAGACACCAGCAGAAACTAACGAATCATACCAGGAAAGGCAAAGACATGGCCTGGTCGAAGGAACAAACCAACACTTCAAATGAGATACAGGAGTTGAAACAACTAATTCAGAATGTTCAAGCAGACATGCAAAATCTCATCAAAAATCAAATCAACCAGTTGATTGATTGGACACAAAGAAGACATTGGGTGAACATAAAAACTCAAAAGTTTGAAAAAACAAACTGCAGAACTTATGGGAATGAAAGGAACAATAGAAGAGATGAAAGAAAAAAAAATGGAGACCTGAAACATTAGATTTGAAGAGGCAGAAGAAAGGATTAGTGAACTAGAGGATTGAATAACTGAAATCTGACACACAAAAGAAAATATAGGGAAAAGAATGAAAAAATATGAGCAGGGCCTCAGAAAACTGAATGCCAACATGCAGCACATGAATATAAATGTTGTGGGTGACCCGGAAGGAGAAGAGAAGGGAAAAAGGAGCAGAAAGACTAATGGAGGAAATATAATTGCCAAAAATTTCCCATCTCTTATAAAATAAGCAGAAAGGTACAAATGGCAGAGAAAATGTGGAGATAAATATGTATCTGTTCATTGTTGGTAAGGAAGTAGAATGGAGCAGCCCCTCTGGAGAGCATACAGTGGGTCCACAGGAGGCTAAGTATAGGGTTACCATACGATCCTACCACCCTGCTATTGTGTATATACTTAGAGGAACTGAAAGCAGGGCATGAATGCACATTTGCACATTGGTGTTTATGGTGGCAATAGTCACGATTTGTGACAGATAGAGGTGGCCCAAGGGTACATCGACTGATGAATAGAACAGCTAACTGTAGTGTGTAAATATAACGGAATATTGAGTGGGTGCAAAAAGGAATGAGGTTGTGAGGCATGCAACTAGGTGAATGAACCCTGAGGACATTATGTTGAATGAAATAAGCCAGGAGGAAAAAGACAATTATTATGCCCCACTAACATGGGCTAACTATATCAGGAAAATTCTAAGAATTGAGTTCAAGAGCCTAGGTTATCAGGGGATAGAACATGGGCAAAGATTGGGCAATTGACAATTAAGGAGTGCAGACTGTCCAATAAGGCTTATTGTAAAGGTTCCTAGGTTGCAAGTTCTTACAGCAGTCACATCTAATCTAGTGGTTTAACTGTTTTTTTCCCCCTAAATTCTAAGATGCAGAGATTTTTGCATATAACCTGGTCATTCCCTGGAATTTTGGGTATCTGTGTAATACCTGAGACTCAGAGTTCGAGTTCTACAGCTAGGAAAGTCAGTATTACCCCACAGTAACTGTTAAAGAAGCTGAAAAAGAGATCAGACTTCAGTTAGAGATATGAATGACACTGATCTTGGTAGGACCACAAAAAATCAGAATGCAGGGTAAAGGATTATAATGAGTGTTTTAAAATTTCAAATTCTGTGTGAAACCAAAAGAAGAGATGTTTATTTGGTATGAAATTTACATTTTCTGTAGCACACTATCTAATCTAACCTATATGGTCAGTTTATTCAAACAGCATAATTACATGGAACCTTTAAATAAGGAATGACATCTTCTTATTTTGTGAAGATTAACATAATATCCCCATACATCCCAGAGTAATTTGGGCAGAAAATAAAAAAGTATTTGCAAAGTCCCCTTAAGGGACTGGTGAAAAAAGTGAAAATATTAAACTTCCCCACCTGGAGAATACCTGCTAGTCTCGCAAGCATTAGCAACTACTCATTTAATAAGCCATGCCTCCAATCTTGGAGCTTGCCTTTAGGAAACTTATTCCTGCAAAGGAGAAGTCAAGACTCCTTATAATTCTGCCTAAGAGTCACTCCCAGAGAACCTCTTTTGTTGCTCAGATGTGGGCTATCTCTCCAAGCCCATTCTGCAAATAAACTCACTATCTTCTCCCTCTATGTGGGACGTGACTCACAGGTGTAAATGTCCCTAGCAATGTGGGACATGACTCACAGGGATGATCCTGGCCCTGGAAATGTGGGGTTGAAAAAGCCTTCTTGACCAAAAGGGAGAAAAGAAATGAAACAAAATAAAGTTTCAGTGACTAAGAAACTTCAAATAAAACTGAGAGGTTATTCTGGCTGTTATTCTTATGCATTATATAAGTATTTCTTTTTGTTTTCTAGTGTATTTGAATAGCTAGAAGGAAATACCTGAAACTGTTGAACATAATCCATTAACCTAGATTCTTGAATATGATTTTATAACTATCTAGTTTTTAAGGTGTGACTGTGAGATTGTGTAAAACTTGTGACTGACCCTCCCTTTATCCACTATATGCCCTCACAGACATGTGCTAAAGTACAGAAAAGTTAATTAAATTGCCAGAAGTCATACAGCCAGTCAGACTGAACCACACACATAGTGTTTCTTAATGCCTTGCCCTTTGCTTTCTCTGCTTATCCTCACCACACCCGGCCTCTACCTGAGCAAATATGCCTTTGCTGCCCTTCTGAAATCTAAGCAATTTTATGGCTGAACTTTGGTTTTCATTTTATCAGTGTACTTTTTCTCTTAAAGCTATATTCCTAGATATATGGTTTGGAAGTGATTAATATATTAGTTGCCTATTTCTGCTATAACAAATTATCACAACTTAGTGGCTTCAAACAACACAAGTTTATTATCCTACAGTTCTGGAGGTCAGATGTCCAAAATCAGTCTCTTTGAGGGCAAAGGTATTGGCAGGACTGGTTTATTCTGGGGGATCCAGGGGACAATCCACTTCCTTACCTTTTCAGCTTCCAGAGACTGCCTGCATTTCTCTCTCTCTCTCTCTCTCTCTCTCTCTCTCTCTCTCTCTCTCTCTCTCTCTCTCTCTCTCTCACTCACTCTCTCTCTCTCTCTCTCTCTCTCTCTCTCTCTCTCTCTCTCTCTCTCTCTCTCTCTCTCTCACCTTTTCTCTCTCTAAAATGCATCTCAGTAATCCAGGGATCCCCATGCCACACTTTGAGAACCAGTTTTACTAGTAGTTTACAGCCTACCAGAGTCCAGATATTATACAATTTAGTTGAGTAATTCACATGTTTGAACTAGAATTGTTACAGTAAAATGAAAGACCTTAGTATTACTTCTTCTGAGAATGAGCTCTTTATACTTCAAACATAAAGTTAAAATTACAGATAATTAACTATCCCTCATCATTGTTTATTTATACTAAAAACAAAATTGAAATAATGAATTATAAGACCGTTTCATTTGTACCAATCAGGAAATACCTCCCTCCTAAACCTTATGTGTACTTTCTCAATCCTTTTCCCAGCAATTTGTGGAGAAAGGCTTTTGATAAATATTCACTTTTAAAACTGGGTTTAAGAATGCAATGGTGTACTAGTTTGCTAGCTGTCAGAATGCAATATACTAGAAACAGAATGGCTTTTAAAAGGGTGAATTTAATTAAAGTTGCTAGTTTACAGTTCTAAGGCTGAGAAAATGTCCCAATTAAACCAAGTTTATAGAAATGTCCAATCCAAGGCATCCAGGAAATGATACCTTGACTCAAGAAGGCTGATGAAGTTCAGGGTTTCTCTCTCAAGTGAGAAAGCACGTGACAAACACAGTCAGGATTTCTCTCTCATCTGGAAAGGCACGTGGCAAACACAGTGTCATCTGCTAGCTTTCTCTCCTGGCTTCCTGTTTCATGAAGCTCCCCGGGAGGCATTTTCCTTCTTCATCTCCAAAGGTCGCTGGCTGGTGGACTCTCTGCTTCTCGTGGCTATGTCTGCTCTCCTCTCTCTGAATCTCTCACTTTCTCCAAAATGTTTCCTCTTTTATAGGATTCCAGTAAACTAATCAAGACCCACCGAATGGGTGAAGACATGTCTCCACCTAATCCAGTTTAACAACTGGTCTTGAGTCATATCTCCAGGGAGATGATCTAATTACAGATTCAAATATACAGTACTGAATAGGGATTAGAAAAAATGGCTGCCTCTACAAAATGGGATGAGGCAAAACATGGCTTTTCTAGAGTACATACATCCTTTCAAACCAGCATAAATGGTGTATAAAGAAACACTGAAATCCTATCTATTCCTAAGGGTTTCCTTCAACTGACCCATTCAACCCTGAGAGCATAAGTGAAACTCAGAAGGTAAAAATTTGGATGAGGGATAGAATGTAAAAAAAAAAGGTAGGCCATCTCCATGGAATATATTTTTGTCAGTGATAATGGGGGGAAAATTGAAGTCAACTCAATTTCCTCCAAACTAATTTAAAATCTGACAAAGGTAAAAACATTTCAGAATCTTTCACAGTCCCAGGAACTCCTCTGTCTTAATATGTGAAGTGAAATTTAAGTGACATGAAGCTAAAGGTTTCCAAAAGATTATGTATTATCTGAAATGTTACATTGAGAGAATAATTAAAGCATTATATACAGAAATAACTACTGGAGGTGCTAATGAAAAGTAGAGCCTGGTTTTCATTTCTTGATGCAACAGAAAAAAATATTTGAAGAAATAAAGAAACAATACTTTCCAAATTTTATGAATGACAAATGTGAAATACTCAACAAACACCAATAGAATAAACAAAAATAGCCCACTCCAAAATATATTATAGTCAAACTCTTAAAATACAAATATAAAGAGAAAATCTTGAAAGCAGCAAGACTAAACCAACACATAAAGATAAATGATTCACTTAGTTGATGATTTATCAAAAATCATGGAGTCCAAAAGAAAGAAGAACTTGTTTAAAGTGCTGGGGAAAAAACAACTATCAACCCAGAATTCTGTATCTAGCAAAATTAGCCATCAAAAGTAAAGATGACATAAATATATCTTCTTATTTTAAAAAACACAGAGAGAATCTGTCACCAGCAGATTTGCACTATAAGAAATGTTAAAAAAAGTTCTTCAGACTGGAAGAAATTATACGATACAGAAACTCAGATCCTCACCAAAGAATGAAGAACATCAAAAATGGTAAATAATTGGGTAAATGCAAAAGGCATTTTTATTACCTTTTTCATTTCCATTTCTTTATAAGTCATATAAATGTGCAGAGCAAAAATTTCAATATTATTTTTGTGTTACAATGTGTGTCTATATATATATGTATATAAAACAAGAGATAGTTGGGAGCAAAGATGAACCTATACAGTTGCAAGCTTTCTATATTTTTATGTAAATTAATAAAATATTAGCTGTAGGTTAAACATTAAAAATCTATATTGAAATCCCTATAACAACCACTCAATAGATAATGCAAAGAAGTATAGTGAAAAGTCAATAGGAAAATTTAAATGGAAGTCTTAAAAATATTCAAATTATACACACACTTACACACACACAAAAGAAAAGGCAGAAATGGAAAAAGAGAGGAAAATAATATATAATAAAATGATTGCTCCAAATCCAACCCCATCAATATTGTACATTAACTAAACACCCCATTTAAAAAGTAGAGTCTGTCAGAAGGAAATATAAAATGAATAAAAATCAAAATACCCAACTATATATTGTTTACAACAGAAACACTTTAAATGTAAATACACAGATAAGAAGAAAGCAAATGGAAGGGAAAAGATAATTAATGTAAATAGTTAACATAAGGAACTGGAGTTGGCTATATTAATATCAAAGAAAAAAGACTGTAAGAATATTATTAGAGATTAAAAAGAGATATGTCATAATAACAATTAGTCTGTTGATTAGGAAGACATAATTATAAATGTGCATGCAACTAATAACAGTTTCAAAACACAAGAAACAAAAATTGGCAGAATTTAAGGGAGAAACAGAAAATTCCACAATCATTGTTGGAAATTTTAAAAGCCCTCATTCATCAAATAGTAGATAAACCAGACAAAATTCAGCAAAAGCATAGAAGATCTGAACAACACTATTAACCTACTACCTTGACTTAATCATTTAGGACAATTATAGCCCATTATACTGAACAATGGCAGAATACATATTATTTCCATGAACATGATTTGTTTACCTGGATTGACTATATCCTAGGACATAAAACATGTCTCAATAAATTCAGTAAGGTTGAAATCATGCAAAGAATATTCTCTGACCACAAAGCGTTTAAATCAGAAATCATTAATAATATGAAAAAATTTAAAGCCCAAGATACCCAACATACTTCTAATAACCCATGGATCAAAGAAGAAGTCATAAAGGAAGGTAGAGAATATTTTGAACTGTACAATAATGAAAATGTAACATTTCTAAGCAGTGTTTAGAGAGAAATTCATACTTTAGATGCTTATATTAGAAAAGATCTGAAATCAATTGTCTGCATTCTAATAATGAATTAGAATAAGAATCAAATAAATCCAAAGTTGAAGAAAATAATAAAGATAAAAGTAGAACTCAGTGAAATAAAGCATAGGAAAACAATAGAGAAAATCAATTATACCAAAAGTTAGCTTTTTGAAAGATCAATAAAATTGATAAACCTCTAGATAAACTTCTCCTCCACCTCTGTGCTCTTCTCCATCTAAGAAAGTCTAGGAAGTCCCGACCCCGAAAAACTATTAAATCACATACATTGCTGTATCTCATAATGTGTTATTTTCTCCCAAGACCCAATCAGATAAATGTGGCTTGATTTGTTCAGCTTCTCTTATTTAAGGATATATGTGTAGAAAATTAAAACATTTTCCTGGTTGGGTCTCACTGACTATATGAAGCTATTTCATACTAAACTATACTTAATACTCAACCTTTAATATATAGGCAATACGATTCTAACTTCTCATAAAAGGAACATAAGTACAATAACATTTTATGTGAGATTTTTAACAAAACAAAAGCAGCTGGAAACTTGTTTTTCTTTCCTATCCAACGTGAGATGAAAAGAAAAAGAGGTGACCTCATCAACATGTGAGGAAAGACAGCTACTGAAAGCCAATCGCCAGAGAGTCAGTGAAAAACAAGGGTTAATCTTAGTTTTTCAGACCCTGGGGGAAAGTAAAGGCTGGAGAATGGCCCCACAAAGAGAGAGAAAAACATCAGGTAGGAAACTTCCATCCTGGACCATTCGGTCCTCTTGCCTTCCCCTCACTTGGTCCCATGCAGTTTAGGGGTGCCCAGAGGCAGTGGCCAGAATATCTCCCACCTGTCATCAGGGACACAAACTGTAAAAATTCTCGAGGCAGTGAGACAGATCCCCATCTGTATCTAAACACAAAGACCACAGCAAGGTACAAGGACCCACAGCAGGTTTCAAGCCACTGGTGAGTACAAAATACAAAAGGACACTGAGGAGGAGCTTTGAAAAGGGAGGATTAGGGAAGGAATGCAGAACATGCTACTTTCCCAAAAGCAGCAGATATCCAGGCAGAAACTGTACAAATCTATTGTCTGGGGACCCAGAAGACAGGAGAGGACATTTCAAGGGCCGGATCAATGTGGGATGAAAGGACTGAGAAAACATGGGCAGAGACCATAATTCTAGCCAGGGCTCCTGGCATCTATCTCCTGCCCTTGAGGGAAGAAGGAGCAGGTAGCCCAATCCTTACCAGGGGAGTGGCTGCAGACTGGAGCAGCGTGGGAATCCTCCATTCCAAACACAGAAGGGGCCACAGTCCAGTACATACACTGGCCAGCGATATGAGAGCACAGGGTCCCTGCAGTTTCAGCCCCACCCAGTCAAAAGTTACTGGGCTTCTCAAGTTTCAAACAGCTTTTGAGGACAAATAAGTAACAGAATGCCACCATTTGGCAGGCCAGAAAGGACAGGGGAAAAAACAGGACCTTTCAGAACCTCTCCAGAACCTATTATAGGCCCATCAGAGTCGGTCTACATCACCTGCAAAGGTACCTGACCCTGTTTGGGCTTGAAAATGCTGATGATCCAATGTCAAAGCAGTGCCCTAATTCAAACCCAGGCAACAACTAAATCCTAGACAAGAGAGAGAAAGCAAACTTCAGTATAGACCTGTCAAAATAATATGATGATCAGATATCAGCAAAATATAACAAGGAATATTAATACACAAGAAGATATGGCCCAATCAAAGGAATACAT
Organism: Tamandua tetradactyla; assembly: GCF_023851605.1. Lineage (NCBI taxonomy): Eukaryota > Metazoa > Chordata > Mammalia > Pilosa > Myrmecophagidae > Tamandua > Tamandua tetradactyla. The sequence goes on along the minus strand of NC_135327.1, from coordinate 126,536,461 downwards.
TAAAAAGTCAGAGGAGACAAAGACTTTGAGATGTTCAAACAAATCTCCTAAATCAACTGAAAAAGATTAGGGAATGTATGCATAAACAGATAAAGGATATTAAGAAGACACCAGAAGAGCACAAAGAAGAATTTGAAATAATACATAGAAGAATAACAGACATTAAGGAAATAAAAGACACTGTAGGTGAAATTAAAAATATACTAGAATCACACAACAGCAGATTTGAAAAGTCAGAAGAAAGGATCAGCAAGAACACAGAGCAGCTGAATTCTAACAAAGAATAGAGAAAAAAATTGGAAAAATTTGAGCAGGGGCACAGGGGAACGGTTGACAACACTGAACACACAAATATATGCATCACAGCTGTCCCAGAAGAAGAGGAGGGAAAAGGGCCAGAAAGAATATTCAAAAAAAATAATGGCTGAAAATTTCTCAATCCTTATAAAAGACATAAATATGCAAATCCAAGAACCCCAACGTATTGCAAAAGGAATAAATCTGAATAGACCCACTTTAAGATGCAACTAATCAGACTGTCAAAAGCCAAACAGAAAGAAAATTCTGAAAGCAGTAGGAGAAAAGCAATTCACCACACACAAGGGAAACCAAATAAGACTAAGTACCAATTTCTCATCAACCACCATGGAGGCAAGAAGAGAGTGGTATCCTATCCTTTAGATACTGAAAGAGAAAAATTGCCACCCAAGAATTTTCCATCCAGCAAAGCTGCTGTTCAAAAATAAGGGAGAATTTTAAATAGTCACAGATAAACAGAAGCTGAGAGAGTTCATTAACAAAAGACCTGACCTAACAACAGCTAAAGGGAATTCTTCCAGTTGAAAAGACAGGAGAGCAAGGCCTGGAGGAGGATTCAGAAAAGTAATAACAAGGGTGATTAAAAGGATAAAAAGAGTGAGAAAAATAGATCTGACATATAAAAACCAAAGGACAAAATGGTTGAATTTAGGACTGCTTTTACAGTAATAATATTTAATGTAAATGGATGAAATGTAAATTTAATGTAAATGGATTGAATTCCCCAATCAAAAGACATATATTGGCAGAATGGATTAAAAATATGATCTATCTGTATGCTGTTTAAAAGATATTCATTTTAGACCCAAATATAAAAATAGGTTGAAATTGAATGGATGGAAAAAGATATTCCAAAGAAGCAGTAACCAAAATAAAGCTGTGGTAGCTATAGTAACATCAGATAAAATAGATTTTTTAAATATTATGAGAAAGGGTGGCAGTGGTAGAAGTCTTGCCTGCCATGTGGGAGACCTAGGTTCGATTCCCAGCCCATGCACTCCCCAAACAAACAAACGAAAAAAGAAACAAAAATTCAACAAATGGTGCTGCAATAAGGGGATACTCACATGGAAAAAGAATGAAGTGTGACCCCTGCTGTACAGCATACGAAGAAGAAAAAATGTTACGAGAATAATATTTACATATAACATAGACAAAATGTTATGTTATATAGACAAAATGTTGTAAGAGACATAGACAAAATGTAGACATAAATATGCAAATCCAAGAAGCCCAATGTACTCCAAAGAGATTAAATCCTAACAGACACACTCCAAGACGTATACTAATCAGATTTTCAATTGCCAAAAAAGAAAATTCTGAAAGCAGCAGGAGAGACACAATTCATTATACACAAGAAAAACCAAATGACACTACATTCCAATTTCTCATAACAGACAAAATGTTATAATACAGACAAAAGTGTTATAAGAGAAAGAAGGGCCTTATATGTTAATAAAAGGGGCAATTCACCATAAGAAATAACAATCATAAATATATATGCACTTGCTCAAGGGGCCCAAAGTACATGAGGGAAACAGTGGCAAAACTGAAGGAAGATATATTGGGTAGATGGAAATACTAGTGGTCAATGAAAAGGAGGGGTAAGGGGTATGGTATGTATGAGTTTTTTCTTTTTCTATTTTTCTTGCATGGGCAGGAGCCAGGAGTGGAACCCAGGTCTCCAGCATGGCAGGTGAGAATTCTGCCTGCTGAGCCACCATGGCCCACCCTCATTTTTCTTTTTATTTCTTTTTCTGCACGGTGCATAGGTCGTTCAGTGAGAAAATGCCCACCTCCCATGCTGGAGACGCAGGTTAAATCCTGTACCAAGCACGCCCCCCCCCGCCCCCCAAAAAATAAATGGCATGAATTTCTTTTTCTGAAGAGATGCAAATGTTCTAAGAAATGATCATGGTGATTGATATACAACTATGTGATGATATTGTGAGTCATTGATTATACACCAAGAATGGAAAGTTCATATGTTAAAAATGTTTGTGTTTGTATGCTGTTTTCTTTTGTCAATGAAAATATATTACAAAAAAAAGACCCACCCTTATTCAGTTGGGCCATACCTTAACTAAAAATAACATTTTCAAAAGGTCCTGTTTACAAAGGGCTCATACTCACAGGGATGCAAATTAAGATCAAGAATATGTCTAAGCTGGGTACATAATTCAATATGTTGCATTTATAGTACATGAAAATGTTTTCATACACAATTTATTTTGTTTTATTTTTATGTCTTCTAATTAAAGCTGCAACCGCAACCTATATTTAAGAAACAAGAAGGCTACACAGAGAAGTGCTAAAACCACCTTTACTATGTCTACATGGTAGATGAATCATGGTAGATAATGAAACATAAAAGCCACATATACTTCTTACATGTTCAATTGGAAGGAGCACAAGGTCAACTGTGACTAAACCAAGACCAGTTATAAACATCAATTTTCCTTATGTCCGTATTAAAAAAGGAAAATTTAATCAAGGAAAAAAGTACTGAAGGAAGAAATAGACATCGCTACAGTAATAGTTGGAGGCTTCAGTAGAGATAGGATAAACAGAGGCTCAATAAGGAAACAGAGAACCTTAGTAATATGATAAATGAACTATACCTAACAGATATGTATATCACACTGAACCACAAACAGCAGAATATACATTCTTCTCAAGTGCTCATGGAAAATTCTCCAAGATAGACCATGTGCTGGGGCACAAAACAGGTCTTATCAAATTTTAAAATATTGAATTATGCAAAGTACTTTCTCTGATGATCATGGAATGAAGCTGGAAACAGAGAACCAGAAAATGCCCAAATATATGGAGGTTAAACAACATGCTCTTAAACAATCAGTGGGACAAAGAAGAAATTGCTCGAGAAATCAGTAAGTATCTTGAGATGAAGGAAAATGTAAACACCACATACCAAATGTATGGGATGCAGGGAAGGTAGTGTTAAGAGAGAAATTTCTTACCCTAAATGCCTACATTAAAAAGGAAGAAAGAGCTGAAACCAATGGCCTAACTAATCAACTATAGAAACTAGAAAAAAAAACAGCAAACCAATCCCAAAGCAAGCAAAAGGAAAGAAGTAACAAAGATTAGTATGGAAATAAATGAAGCATAGAGTAAAAAAACAGTAAATACAAAAATCAACAAAACCATGAACTGGTTCTTTGAGAAGATCAATAAAACCAACAAATGCTTAGCTACACTGAGAAAAACAAAATGAGAGAAAATGCAAATTAAAAAATTTGGAAATTAGAGGGGAGGTCATTATCATGGACCACAAAGAAAGAAAAAAAGATCTTAAGATGATATTATGAACAACTGTATGCAAATAAACTATACAGCTTAGATGAAATAGACAACTTCCTAGAAATACATGAACAATCTACAGTGACTCAAGAAGAAATAGAAGACCTCAAAAACCAATCACAATAAAGAGACTGAGTTAGTCATCAAAAACCTGCCAACAAAGGAAAGGCCAGGAAAAGATTCAGCTTCACAGGTGAATTTTACCAAGGATCCAAAGAATTAATACCAATCTTATTCAAACACTTTCAAAAAAAAAAAAATTGAGGAAGAGGGAACACTACCTAACTCATTCTATGAAGCCAACACCACACTAATAGCACAGCTGAATTAAGATACTACAAGAAAAGCAAACTTCATAGCATTATCTCTAAGGAATCTAGATACAAAAATCCTCAACTTAATACATGCAACCAGATTCCAAAAGCACATTAAGAGAATTATGCATCATGACCAACTGGGTTTTATTTGAATTATGCAAGGGTGGCTCAAAACAAGAAAATCAATTAATGTAATACAACACAATTACAAACCAAAAGGCAAAAACTACATGATCAATTGACACATGATCAATTAACACAGAAAAGACATTTGACAAAATCCAGCATCCTTTCTTAATGAAAAAAAAAAACTTAGAATAATAGGAATAGAAGGAAACTTCCTCAATATGATGATTCTCATGTATGAAAAACCCACATCTAACATCATACTCAATAATGAGAGATTGAAAAGCTTTCTGTCTAAGGTCAGAAATAAAACAAAGATGCCCACTGTCATCATTTTTATTCACTATTGTACTAGAGGTTCTGGCTAGAGCAATTAGGCAAGAAAAAGAAATAAAAGCCATCCAAGTAGAAAAGGAAGAAGTAAAACTTTCATTATTTGCAGATGACATGATCTTATATTTAGAAAATCTTGAGAGAAAACATGAAAAAGCTATATGAGCTAATAAATGAGATCAGCAAAGTGACAGGATACAAGATCAATATACAAAAATCAGTGGCTTTTCTATAAACTAGTAATGAGCTATACAAGGAGGTAATTAAGAAAAAAATTCCAACTACGATAGCAGCTAAAATAATCAAATGTCTAGGAGTAAACTTCACCAAGAATGTAAAGAACCTGTACACAGTAAACTATACAACATTGCTAAAAGAAATCAGAGAAGAACTAAATAAGTCTAAAAGCCTTCCATATTCATAGATTAGAAGGACAAATGTTGTTGGGATGTCAATTCTGCCAAAATTTTTAATCTATAGATTCAGTATAATACCAAAATTCCTACAGCCTACTTTACTAACATGGAGAAGCTAATCCTGAAATTTATTTGGAAGGGAAAGGGGCCTCAAATTGCCCAAAACATCATTAAAATAAGAATTAAGTTGAAGGATTCATGCTTCCTGACTTTAAACATGTTTCTGGCATAAAAATAGATATATCAATACACAGAATTGAATTGAGGGTTCAGAAATAGACCCTCAGATCTAGGGTCAGCTGATTTCTTAACTTTTTTATTGTGTTTTATATATATATATGTGTATATATATATATATATATATATGAAGCAAAGGGGAAAAAAGCAATCGTTTTTTTACTTACTTTTCAACAAGTAGTTACAGGACAGACCCCAGACTTTGTCATGGGCTACCATATGATCCTCTCAGATTTTTCCTTCTAGCTGCTCCAGTATATAGGAGGCTAGAAGACATAAACTTTTTTTTATCATCACAATTGAGGTTTTTTTCTTTTTTGTGAAAAATAGCATATATATCAAAAGCAATAAATTTCAAAGCACAGCACCACAATTAGTTGTAGAGCATATTTCAGCCTTTGACATGGGTTACAATTTCACAATTTTAGGTTTTTAGTTCTAGCTTCTCTAAGATACTAGAGACTAAAAGAGATATCAGTTTAATGATTCAGCAACCATTTGTTAAGTCCTTTCTTCTCTGTGTCACTCCACCATCACCTTTGATCTTTCTATCCCTCTCTTTAAGGGTGTTTGGGCTATGGCCATTCTAACTATTTCATGTTGGAAGGGGCTGTCAATCATATGGGGTAGGGAGATGAAACTATCTGATGTTCTGGAGAGGCCGTGCCCTCTAAGTTGCAGGACTTATCTGATCCAGGGACCCATCTGGAGGTTGTAGGTTCCTGGAAAGTTACTCTAGTGCATGGAAGCCTTGTGAAATCTTATGTATTGTCCTAGATATTCTTTAGAATTGGCTGGAATGGTCCTAGTTGGGATTTGGCTGGTTATGATAGGTAGCAATGTCTAAACGAAGCTTGCTTAGAGCAACCTCCAGAGTAAACTCTTGACTCTATTTGAACTCTCTCTACCACTGATACTTTGTTATACTTCTTTACCCCCTGTTAGTCAGGATGGAATTGCTAATCACACAGTGCCAGGGCCAGACTCATCCCTGGGAGTCACCTCCCATGCCACCGAGAGACTTTCACCCCTGGATGTCATGTCCCACGTAGCAGGGAGGGCAGTGATTTCAGTTGCAGAGTTGGTTACATCTGAGTGACAAAAGAGGTCATCCAGAAGTAACTCTTAAGTATACCTACAGGTAGGCCAAGCTTCTCTGCTACCTGCATAAGCTTCATAAGAGTAAGCCTCAAGATCAAGGGCCTGGTCTATTGATTTGGGTGTCCCTAAAGTTCTAGGGTCAGTTGATTTTTGAACAGGCTCCCAAACCCACTCAACTGGTACAGAACTGTCTCTTCAATAAATGATGTTGGAAGAACTGGATATTCATATTCAAAAAAAAAGAAAGAAAGAATGAGAACCCCTATCTAATGCCCTTTGCAAGAATTAACTCAAAATGAGCCAAAGCCCTAATTATAACAGCCTGTACCATAAAACTTCTAGAAGAAATGTAGTGATAGGCAGTAATTCTTAAACCTTACACCCAAAAGATAAGCAACAAAAGAAAAAATAGATAAATGGGACTTCCTCAAAATTGAGTACTTCTGTGCAACTTTTGACTTTGTCAAAAGGTTGTAAAAGCAGCTGACTCAATGGGAGAAAATATTTGGAAACCACATATCTGATAAGTATATTCAAAGAAATCTTATAACTCAACAACAAAAAGACAAACAACACTATTTTAAAATGGGCAAAAGATATAGTCATTTTTCCTAAGAGGAAATACAAATTAGTAAAGAAAAACACAAAAAGATGCTTAGCTTCACTAGCTATTAGGAAAATGCAAACCAAAACCACAATGAGGTATCATGTCACACCAATAAGAAAGGCCGTTATTAAACAAACAGTAAACTACAAGTGTTGGAAAAATAGGAACACTTATTTACTGCTGGTGGGAATGTAAAATAGTACAGTCACTATGGAGGACAGTTTGTCAGTTCCTCAGAAAGCTAAGTATAGAGTTGTCTTATGACCTGGTAACCCCAATACTCAGTATGTATATATAATGTGTATATATATATATATATATATATATATATATATATATATATATATATATATCAGGGTCACAAACAGACATTTGCACACCAACATTCATAGTGGCATTGCCAAAAGATGGAAGCAACTTGTCTTGGTTGGCTTTTATAAAAGAGACTTATTAAGTTATAATTCAAAGGCCATGAAAATGTCCAAATTAAGGATCAACAAGAAGATACCTTCTCTCAAGAAAGGCTGATCACACCCAGGGTTTCTCTATCACATGGGAAGGCACATGGCAATGTCTACTATCTGTCTCTCGTGGTTGCTGGGTTTCTTCTGTATCTCCAGATGTCTGTGTCTAAGTCGATTCTCCAAGCATCTCCTCTCTGTCAGCTCTCCAAGCATCTGTGCTTTCTCCAAAATGTCTTCACAGTTAACAGGAATAATTTAATATTCTTTCATCAACAATGACAAATGTACCACACCAATTCTAGGGTCAATAATGATGGGGATTAAGTGTTATGGGATATTTGGGGTTTCCTTTTTTAATTTTATTTCTTTTTCTGGAGTAATCAAGATATTCTAAAACAGATCATGGTAATGAATGCTCAACTATGTGATGACACTGTGAGCCATTGATCTATACTTTGGATGGATTGTACAGTGTGTGAATATATCTCAATAAAATTTCATTTAAAGAAAAGAGATAAAACATATAGAAATTAAGAAAATTTAGAAATTTCTCAATACATAGAACTTTAAGAAATTTCCTATATAATTATACTTTTCTCAGTTTTAGCCATTTTTTATGAGAGAAGCTGTGGGTTTACAGAATAATAATGCACAAAATATAGGATTCCCATGTACTACCCTATTATTAATACCTTGTGTTGGTGTGGAATATTTGTTACAATTGACAAAAGCACATTTTTATATTTGTACTATTAATTATATTGCATGGTTTAACTTAGGGATCACTGTTTGTGCAGTGTAGTTCCATGGATCTATTTTTTAAATTTTTATTCAGTTACCACATATTCAACCTAACATTTCCCCTTTTAACCACATTCAGATATATAGTTCAGTGCTATTAAATACACTCACAACTAATCAGAATGTGTATAGTTATTCTTCAATTTAGTTTATGGTCAAAATAGAAATATTAAAGGTCCAGTCACAGCCCATGCTCAGAGATTCAGATACTTTGTTTACAAATAAAATCTTAAAGAAAATGTCAAATAAGCCTCCTGTCTCCAGAGATGTTCCTCCAAGACCATATTTATTATATGTTCCAGTCTCACACAGACATTTTTAAGATAGACTCCCTTACTGTCCGAGCAAATAAAGAAAGTGTTTAACATATGAGGCATAATCAGATTTTCTAAGATGTTCTGTCAGAGTTAAGTCTGAAAAAATCTAATTGCTTTAAAAAAATTATAGTAAAATCACAATGCACATATTTTATAAGCAGCATTTAAAGAAGTAAACCACTTTATGACAGACATAATAAAAAATACTTAAGAGTTCGTATAAAACCATTTATTTTCCATTTACAACATTCCATTTTCCTTGCATCATCAGATATAAGAATTTATCACTAAAAACAGTTTTAAGGCATTTTATGAACAATTTATCCAAAGTATAAAGTGATATAATTATCTTTTAGGTGCACTTTATAATAAAATGAGCCCTTTATGGTTTCCTAGAGATAAAAAGAAAGCATTCATGTTAGAACATTTACCTGATTGATTGTAATGGAAGACATGCACACCAAAAAGTTAAATTTGATAAATCAAATCCAATTATGAAATACTATAGAAATATGATACTGTAGAGAAATATCATTCATGCTATTTTATACTTTTTGAGGAACTACATTTCACTGCTTTTTGAAAAAAAATAGATTTTGAGTTGTTAAATATTTCCCCAAAATATATAGGTTTTTCATGTGTCTGTTTCTACACACTGTTTTTCTCTTCGGCAACCAAAATGATGTCACAGAAAGAGAATAGCTATGGATAGAGAGTTATAAGGAAAATTTCAACCACGCTGTAGTCCATCAATGGCACAGACTCTCCAACACATTTATATGCAAAGGTTTACAGGCAAATCCAAAGACTCTTTCCATTCCCAGAATACCTTCCCATAGTATTCTCCAATATTGCTGATGCAATAGTGTTAAATTACTCTAAATGAGCAATTAAAAGGGGTGAGGGGATCAGTTCTAATATCTGCTAATGATATACACCAGTGTTTAACATAACTTGTAGCACAATGGAATTATCTGAGATGCTTTTTAAAAAACAGATTCCTAGCTTCTATCCTAATCCTATCAAATCAAAATTTCCAACACATCTCCTAAATATCTTTATTTTTTTAAAAAGTTTTCTTGTCTATTCTGATGCACAGTCAGGTCTGATAATCACTGGTATCCAAGATTGTCCAACACACATCTAACTCTCATGAAATGCATCAAGATGTTAATGGATATTTACTTACATTTTCCATTTTTTTTCCATTTAATGGCTACTATATATTTTAATTTGTGTAAGAATATTCCTATATCCTTGACAGAAGCACAAATGTTAAATCAAAAGATTTAGTTTCATTCTAATTCAATGCAATATCTCTGGCTATGTATAACTTTAAAGTCAAAAATCCAAATCAAGAAAATTGAATTCAAAAATGGAGATTTGGATGTCTTTATTGGGTGTTATGAATTTAAAAGATGGATTTAAACTAATGTAAAAGACCATCCAGTTCTAATATAGGGACATATTATCAAAATTTTTCTCTCCTCCTCTGGAAGTTCCAGAAAGTAATAAGGGAAACAGGAATAGAAAAGCATTTTCTATCTTTAGTTGTGTCTAAGGTACAATTGAAACCTTAAACCAAAAAATATGTGGAAGCATGGAGATTGCCCAAGCATGAGTATAGATTGAAGAGTAGTAGGGATGTCACCTCAATAAGTCTCAGAAAGAGCTGGCAAAATACATTTCTCTGAGCAAATGCAAGAAATGAGAGGATATCACTATGTGATGTGAGACAGAGATGAAAGTCAAGGAACCCGAGATTTCCAGCAGGCAGCATCAGAGCACTACAGTCTCCAAGATATCCTAGTTTGCTAACTACTAGAATGCAATACACCAGAAATGGAACGGCTTTTTTATAAAGGGGAAATTTAATAAGTTACAAGTTTACAGTTCTAATGCCCTGAAAATGTCCCAATTAAAGCAAGTCTATAGAAATGCCCAATCTAAGGCATCCAGGGAAATGTTCCTTGATTCAGGAAGGCCGATGAGGTTCAGGGTTTCTCTCACAAGTGGAAAAGTACATGGTGAACATGGCATCCCCTGCTAGCTTCCTCTCCTGGCCTCTTGTTTCATGAAGTTCCCCCAGGGGCATTCGCCTAACTCTTCAAAGGTCCTAGCTGATGGACTCTGTGGTTTTCTCAGCCTTGTGGCTCTGGGGGCTCTGCTGTGGCTTTCTCATCATTCTCAAAAGGCATTCTCCCCCCAAAATGTCTCCTCTTTTATAGGGTTCCAGTAAACTAATCAAGACCCACATAGAATGGGTGGAGACATCTCCATCTAATCAAGTTTAATACCCACAATTGGTTGAGTCACATCTCCATGGGGATAATCTAATCAAGTTTCCAACCTATAGTGCTGAATAGGGATTGGAAGAAACCGTTGCACCCACAAGATTGATTAGGATTAAAACATGGCTTTTCCAGGTACACAAATCCTTTCAAAACAGCACAAAGGAGAAAGCAACCCTTGCTGATACCTTGATGCTGGACTTCTGGCCAACATCAACTCAGGGAAAAAATGTCAGAATTGCTTACCAGGGGATATGAGAGAAGAAATCTTTAAATTCATCCATCCAAATTTCTGACAGTCTTGTGTTGTTCTTGATAACATGATCAGTGTCACCAGGGTAAGTGCATGGAGTTGCCTTTCAAAAAACACACTCAACATGGAAAAAGAACCTTTTAGAAGCAATCAATTGTAACTAATGTATCCTATTGTATGAGAAGGAACTGAGTTTAGGGCCAAATTTTCAGATCTTACATATTTCAAGCAAATACAAAATGGACACAAAACTTAAAAATAAATACTTTCAACATAGGATACTAATTCAGAATCATGTGATATTTAAGTACTGATGGCATTGGAATCATGGAAATAACTTGTAATTATTTTTATGTGCCTTTAATAGACTACTAATTTCCAGTTCCTTAAAAGTGGAGGGTCACTTTAATAGGCTGTATAATGGCCACCCAAAAGTATTTAGTTCCTGATCTTTGGTGCCTATTAATGTTACTTAATAAGGAAAAGGGACCTTTGAATATAAGGATTGTCAAAGATCTTGAATAGGGGGATTATCCTGGATTATCCAGGTAGACCCTAAATCCAATCATAAGTGTTCTTATAAGAGAGAAGCAGAGAAAGACTGTGCACACACAAAGGAGAAAGTGATGTGAAGATGTGACAGAAATTGGAGTGATGTAGCCACAAGCTAAGGAGTGCTAGCAATCACCAGAAGTTAGAAGAGGCAAGAAACACTTTCTCCTCCAGAGCCTCTAGAGGCAGTGCAAACCTGCCAAAACCTTGATTTTGGGACTTTGGGCCTCTAGAACCATGAAAGAATAAATTTTTATTGTTTTAAGTCACCAGGGTAGTGATAATTTGTTACAGCAACAATAGGAAATTGATACAGGACACACAAAAATACAAACTTTAATCTCTTAATTCCTTAACAGTAGGAACAGTATAAACAGGAACATCTCAAGACCAAATTTGACTTTCAAAAGTAGAGAAAGTGGAGCTAAATGGGTAATCATTTAAAAAATATATATCTTTAGAAATCAATCTATTACTGCAGCAATGAAATAGAGAGAGATTGGGAAATATATAAGATTCCACAATTTTTCCATGCACTAGAGTAACTTTTCAAAAACCTACAACCTCCAGATGGATCCCTGGTCCAGATAAGCCCTGAAACCTAGCCCAACTTCTCCAGAATATCAGATAGCTCTCTTTCCCTACCCCACATTAGTGACAGCCCCTTCCAATTTGAAAAATTTAGAATTGCCATAGCTCAAACACCCCTAAAGAGAGGGATGGAAAGATCAAAGGTGATGGTGGAGTTATACAGAAAAGATAGGATTTAACAAATGACTGTGAATGCTGAATCATTAAATTGATATCTCTTTAGTCTCCAGTATCTTAGAGTGGCTAGAACTAAAAACCTAAAATTGTGAAATCGTAACCCATGTCAAACTCTGAAATATGCTCTACAACTAATTGTGGTGCTGTGCTTTGAAATTTATAGCTTTTTTGTATATATGCTATTTTTCACATAAAAAGGGGGGAAAAGCCTATTGTGATGATAAAAAAAATATTTTCACCCTCTAGCTTTCTATATTCTGGAGCAGCTAGAAGGAAAAATATGAAAGGATCTTATGGTAACCCATGACAAACTCTGGGATCTGTCCTGTAAATACTTGTTGAAAAGAGCTTTGAAAGCTATTGCTTTTTTATTTCTTTTCTTTGTATAAATGATACTATACAATAAAAAAAATTTTTTTAAATAAGGTTAAAAAAAAACCCTATTCTAGAGGCTACTCTTATGCCAATTTCAGTTAGATAGGACTAATTGCCACGGTTTGCTAAACCCCAATCAACCTCACTCCTGTTGACTCAAGAACACCTAGGGCTCAAATTTAGTCTCTAAAGAGGTTTCACACACTAGGTTTACCTTCTTGGAACATATAGTTCCCAGAGGGTTCCTAGGTCAGATAAATCCTGAATCTCAGGACTTATACAGAATCATGAGAAACTCTCCAAGATCATCAACTAATTCCATCCCCCTATATTTTAGTGTGGATACCCTTTCACAACATGAAAAAATCAGAATGGGCATTGCCCAAAGATCCCCATAGTTTGGGAGAAGGATTTAAGGAGAAGCAGGAGGTAAAACAGAGGAAATGGGATTTAACAAATAAGTATGGCTGCTGAAACACTATATTAATATTCCTTCTAGCCTTCAGTGTTTGAGAGCAGCTAGAAGGAAAAACCTGAGATGGTGGAATAGTAGCCAGTGACAAACTCTGGGATCTGTTCTGTAACTACTTGTTGAAGTGTGCTTTGAAAATTATTGCTTTTTTCTTTCTTTGCTTTGTATATACGTTATATTTAGCAATAAAAAAACTTTAAAAAGTCAAAAAAATAGATATTTTAGACTGCAAATAGTCTCTTGCTACCTGCCTCCATTGTCTGATGAGAAATATAAATTAAATAAAGCCATGCACAAAACCTAAGGTTGTAAGAGAATTCCAGCATGCCTATTACAGAGGCCTCATACCTTCAAAACTGAATCATGCAAATAATGATCAGATAATAATCACACTATTTAAAGATGAAAAATCAGAGAAACCAGAGTAGGACCCACATAAAGGTACTACAAGACAAGAGGCAGAAAAAAAATAGGAAAACAAATGGCAGAGGAAGAACACTCTCAGAAAAATATTGCTGTGGAATGGATGAAAATTTTAATCAACATTGCACATAGCACTTTAAAACACCTACTGAAGCAATTGTCTGTTTGAAGCAAGAGCACAATGTAGAGATACAAGAGTTCAAGGAGAAAGTCAAGAAAGGAAAAATAAAATACAAGTGTACAGAATTCAGTTTTAAAATATTGAGAAAACAAATTTTAATGGAATATTAAATAGAAATATAGGAGGAGAAAAAGAAAAGAAACAAAAAAGAATAAAAAAGAAAAGAAAAAAGAAACATAGAAAGACAATAATAATTAGAGAGAAAATTTTAAATATGGTAAAAAGAAGAACCCACACAAACATAAATAAAATTCCCTTAAAGCAAACCAAACTAATGGAATATCACCATTAATAAAGATATAATGCAAGAAAAAAAGTACAAGAGTTCTGTACTTAAGTGGCAGGCCATTTTCAGGGGTAAAAATAGATCCAAAACAATCAATGTCAATGTATATCTTAGTAAAGCTGTGAATGTTCAAAAATGAAAAAGAGATATTTGGGGAATACAGAAAAAAGAGACCAAGTCACTCATGGGGGCAAAAGAAAATCAGTCTGGACTCAAAACTCTCCATAGTAACATTCACATTTAACGAGGTAGTGAGGCAATTATAAAAAATTGTAACTCAAGAATATAAACACACTCAAAAGTTTATTTGAATTAAAGGCAGATTTCAGCCAATTTTTAACATGGAGGAAAAATCTCAGACCCCATTCCAAAATTCCTTTTATGTGGAGAGACCTCCACTAGTGTAATACTTCTGTCCTCTCCCAGTCTCCTCAACCTCTACTACAAAGGGCCGTTACTTATTATTATTATTATTGTAATGGAGTTAGGACCAAGACAACAAGTCCTTAAATAGGCAAGAGGTACACAAGAGGAGAGACTGACCTAAGATTGGAACAGAAGTTTATTGATAGTGCCCCTGGAGATATACAAAACCAATGTTTGTAGGTAGGTAAATCAGATGGAGGGTGCATGTGAAAATTCTCCTGTTACTACTTTTTCACAGTAAAATATGAATAAAGTTTAGCAACTGAAAGTGAGGCTATGAAGAGAGGTAATGAAAGTTAGACAAATCCAAAATTAGATATTGCTGTGTAGCAAACAACCCCCAAAATAGTGACTTAAAATAAGCACCATTTTATTTAGTTCATGATTCTTCGTGGCAGCTCTGTAGGTCTTCTGGGCTAGACCAGCTTGCCTGATCTCCACTGAGCTCTCTCACGGACCTGTCCTGAAGTCTGGCAGCTGGATTATCTCATGCATCTGTGGTGAACTAGCCTCTCCCTCATGGCTGGAGATTAGCAGGTTCTCAGCCCGGTTGCCTTGACTATCATGGAATAAGGGTAAAAACTACCTCTTGATGACAGAACCCAGAATGTCACATTGCAAGGAAGGAGAGAAGAATTTGCGGCCATTTTCATAATATAATGCAATGTATAAATCTCATCTAGCAGCAGCCTTCCTCATCTCAATTGTTAGCAATTCCATCCTTACACATTCAGGTCAAATCCTTGTAGTCACCTTGACTTTATTTCTTTCACATGTAAAATTCAAACTATCAGCAAATCCTTTAAAATAGATCCAGTCTAACATTTATGATCACCTTCACTGCCACCATCATGATCTAAATCTCCATCATATCTCACCTGGAATACTGCAAGTACTTCCCAACAGGTCACTCTGCTTCTACTTTCACCTTCTTAACATCTACTATGCTTAACGCAAGATCCACCGTGATCCTTCTGAAGCTTGTCAGATCACATCTTTCTTCTGCTTATAAACCATAAACAGACCTCTTTTTTAATCCATTTTAATCATAATACTCTCCATTTTACTCAGAATAAGAGTCTGAGTCCGGACCACCTGAAATGGTCCATGAGGCCTCCTAAGATCAGGCTACACTTTTCTTTATGACTTCACCTCCTCTTCACCTTACTCTCTGTCCAATCTAGCCACAGTAGTCTTCTTGCTGTCCTTTTAACAAACCTCACATTCGGTTCTCTGTTTTAACTACTCTCTGTACCTACAACAGTCTTACCCAATATATATACTCACCAACACCTTCATTTCTTTCAAGTGTTTGCTCAAATGTCATCTGCTCAGGGACTTTACCTGAACTACTCTATTTAATACTCCAGCCTACATTCCCCTATCCAGAACCCAATACCACTTACCTTGCTGTACTTTTTCTTTTTCCCATAGCACTATAAACTTCTGAAGTAACATAAAATTTATGTATTTATTGGATTCATTGTGTAATGTCTATTTTCTCCAACCAAACTGCAAGTTCTATAAGCATGAATCTGTTAATTTTGTTTACTGATGTTCCCCAATGTCAGGAAAATATGTTACACAATTTGAAAATGGTAAGAAATTATTAGGTATCCTTTGAATGAAATGCTGCGCCTTGTCTAGTAGAATGTCCAGGGATTTTTAGATTCCACAATGGTGTGCACCACCAAATGCCTTTGCTTGATTCTGTATGGACAGAAGTTAAATTGTTAAGGAACTTATAGTAATGTGTGTCACCTCTCCATAGTAATGCAAATCATTACTGTTCACAGCAGTGTAAATGAATTTGTTTAGTAGATCACATTGGTTCCATCATTAATTAAGGAGTTAAATAAAATGTGACATTTCATGTTTCTAAAATGTTGTATTTTTACTTTTTTTAGAAATTATTCTTTAGCTCTTTTGGAGATCATCCACTAAGATCCCTTAGACTGACCTTATGGGGCAGGTTGAATGTGTTGCCAGAGAAGTGTAGTTTATGGGCTATTTAAACCCAGCACATTTCTTCTCGGCTTCCATAATGAATCGCAATTGGCAAAAGAACTTTGCTGACTACCCTTCTCTAGGATTTTTGTTTCCTCTCTACTGAACTTGTATTTTGTTTTTGTTTTTTACTTGTCTACAGTCAAAAAATATTCCTCATTGGTGGCAACAAAGATTGGGAATTCAGTTTATAGTCTGATCATTTGGTGAATTCTCTTGTCTCAGTGAAACTGTTAGATGGGAGATAAAGAATTTAGTTTGCTAGTGGTTTTTGTTTGCTTGTCTGTTTGTAAACCCAAAAGAATTAAGAATTCATTCCACTGAGAAGGAGAAAGCTCTTTGACCTCTTTTTGTTTTCCTGTGTTCACTTTTGACCTGTGAATGAAATTGTACAAGCTGAGCTGTGAGATCTTTATATGACTGTTGAATATGTGCCTGTGTGTCTGTAATTGGGAAGGGTCTTGACCTCTTGTGTGCTGGTTTGAAAGGATGTATGTACCCTAGAAAAGTCATGTTTTAATCAAATAATCCCTATTCAATACTGTATGTTTGAATCTGTAATTAGATCATCTCCCTGGAGATGTAACCCAATCAAGAGTGGTTGTTAAATTGGATTAGGTGGAGACGTGTCTCCACCCATTTCGGTGGGTCTTGATTAGTTTACTGGAATCCTATAAAAGCGGAAACATTTGGGAGAATGTGAGAGATTTCTGAGAGAGTAGAGAATGACATAGCCACAAGAAGTAGAGAGTCTACCAGCCAGTGACCTTTGGAGATGAAGAAGGAAAATGCCTCCCAGGGAGCTTCATGAAACAGGAAGCCAGAAGAGAAAGCTAGCAGATGACACCGTGTTCACCACATGCCTTTCCAGATGAGCAACAAACCCTGACCATGTTCACCATGTGCCTTCTCACTTGAGAGAGAAACCCTGAACTTCATTGGCCTTCTTGAACCAAGGTATCTTTCCCTGGATGGATGCCTTAGATTGGACATTTCTATAGACTTGTTTTAATTGGGACATTTTCTCGGCCTTAGAACTGTAACTTATTAAAGTTACAGCTTATTAAATTCCCCTTTTTAAAAGCCATTCCACTTCTGGTATATTGCATTCCAGCAGCTAGCAAACTAGAACATCTTGTATGAGTTGGGAATGTTTTCCCATCTCCAGAAAGTATTAACAATTTAGATTGTAATGTCTCTTAAAGGATCTCAATTCTGCTAGACTTACAGGGTATTAGTCACCATTATCCTAACTTCCAAGATATTAAGTGTGCTATGTATTAAAGAGAAAATCCTTTTTATGGAAACTGTTATAAGTGTTTAAAGAATCCAAGTCACAGAATTAAGATTTAACTTAGTTTTAATAATTTGGGGGGTTTCAAAAAAAGCTTTGTCTTTTCTCTAATTTCTTAGAATGAAAGTATAATAAAAGTACACATTTTATCTTTATAAATTTGTTTCCTCATGAAGAAACTAGTTACTTTGACTTTCCTAACATTACTCCTACATAGTACTTCAGATTATGAAAACTATAAAGTTATGTTAATCTAACTTGAATCATTCTGCAAACTTTTATATCAATATAATTATTATAATCATATGTAATAATTATAATGTGACAGTTTAAATATTATTTATAAGATCTTTACACAGCATAAATCCTTGATTAATAGTAAATTGAACTAATTAATAAATAACACTTGGATTCCTACATAATTTCTTAGTAAGATAGAATACTGAAACATTGCTTACTAAGTATAACTTTTAAGTTCATATACTTTTCAATACAAATTTTTAATTAGAAAACTTGTAAGTTTAGAGAAAAATGCATAAAACAGAGTTCCCTTATAACCCCCTATTATTAATACTGTGCATTAGTGTGCTACCTTATATACAAGTGAAGATAGAATATTATAGGTATACTCTTAACTACAGTCTATACTTTACAGTAGAATTCACTGTTTGTGCTATACAGTCCTATGATTTTTTACCTTTTATTCTAATAACATATATACAACTTCAAATTTCACCCTTTTAACCACATTCAAATATATAATTCAGTACTGTTTATTAGATTTACAATATTGTGCTATCATCACTAAAATCCATTACCAAAACAACCCAAAATAGAAATTTTGGGGTTTTTTTTTCCAATAACCCAAATAGAAATTCTGTACCAATTAAAATGAACTCTGCATTCCATACCCCCACCCTGAACCTCGTAACTTGTATTCTCATTTCTAAGGCTATGAATTTCTTTTTCTAATTATTTCCTATGGGTGAGCTCACCCAATATTTGCCTTTTTGCGTCTAACTTATTTCACACAACACAAACTCTTCAAGGTTCATCTATGTTATAGCATGTATCACGACTTCATTGGTATTTATATACCACATCCTGATTATTGATTGAGCAATTGATGGATGCGTTGCTTCCATTTTTTGGCAATTGTGAATAATGCCACTATGAACATTACTGTGCAGGTATCTGTTCAAAAACTTGCCTTCAATTCTTTGGAATATATACCTAGTGACTTTGCCAGGTCATATGGCAAGTCAATGTTTGATTTTCTGGGGAATCACCAAATTTTTGCCACAGTGACTGCACCATTTTACATTCCCTATGAGAATTTATGAGTGTTCCTATTTCTCCACATCTTCCCCAAAACTTATAAATACTTGTTTTCTCATCAGAAGTCATTCTAGTGGGTGTGAAATGGTAGCTCACTGTGATTTGATTTGCATTTCCCTAATGGCTGAAGATGCTGTCTCTTCTCATGTGCTTTTTGGCAATTTGTATTTCTTCTTTGGTCTATTCAAGACTTTTGTCCATTTTTTAATTGAGTTTTTTGTTGTTGTTGCTGTTAAATTGTAGGATTTCTTCATATAGTCTGGATATTAAACACTTACCAGTTATGGTGTTTCCAAATATTGTCTCCCATTTTGCAGGTTGTCTTTTTACTTTCATGATAAAGTCCTTTGATGCTCAGAGGTTTTAAATTTTGATAAAGTCCCACTTATCTATATTTTCTTTTGTTGCTAGTGCTTTTGGTGTAAAGTCTAAGAATCACTGGTCTATGTGTTCTTCCTTGTGCCAGTGCCATGCTGTTTTTATAACTGAGGCTTTGTAATAAACTTTAAAATCAGAAAATGTGAACCCTCCAACTTTATTCTTCTTTTTAAAGATGGCTTTGGCTATTCAGGACCCCTTACACTTTGACATAAATTTGATGATTGGCTTTTCCATTTCTGCAAAGGCTGTTGGAATTTAAATTGGGATTGCATTGAAGCTGTAAATTACTTTAAGCAGAGTTGACACATTAACAGTATTTATTCTTACAATCTATGAACAAAATGAGCAATATCTTTCCATTTATTAAGGTCTTCTTCTTTGATATCTTTCAGCAATGCTTTGTAGTCCTTTACATCTTAGTTAGATTTATTCCTAGATATTTGACTCTAAATTGCTATAGTAAGTGGATTTTTTTTTAATTTCTCCTTCAGTAGAAGCACCACTATATTTTTGAGTGTTGATCTTATACCCCACCACTTTGTTGAATTTGTTTATTAGATGTAGTAGTTTTCTTTTGGATTTTCCAGGGTTTTTCTATATATAGGCTCATGTCTTCTGCAAATAGGGAAATGTTTATTGTTAATATGGTGTGTTACATTAATAGATTTTCTTACATTGACTCACCCTGCATACCTGGAATGAATCCCATTTGATCCTAATGTATAATTTTATTAAATTGCTCTTGGATTTGGTTTGCTAATATTTTGTTGAAAATTTTTGCATCTGTGTTCATAAGGGATATTGATCTTTAATTTTTGTGCATAGTATCCTTATTTGGCTCTGGTGTGAGGGTGATGATAGCCTTATAGAATTAGTTAGGGAGTGTTCCCTCCTCTTCAATTTTTTGGAAGAGTTTGAGTCGGATTAGTATAGATTATTTTTGGAATGTTTTGTAGAAAGCCCCAGTGAGGCTATTCGGTCCTGGGCTCTTCCTTGTTGAGAGGTTTTTGACTACTGATTCAATCTCTTTACCAGTTACTGGTCTGTAGTGACCTTCTATTTATTCCTGACTCAGTGTACATAGTTTTCATGTTTCTACTAATTTTTCCTTTTCCTCCAGGTTATCCAATTTGTTGGCATTCATTTGTTCATTGTATTCTCTCATCATCCCTTTTTATTTCTGTGGAATCAATAGTAATGTCCTCTCATTTCTGATTTTAGTTTATTTGTGCCCTCTTTTTCTTTTATCAGCCTATCTAAAGGTCTGTTAATTTTATTGACCTTTTTAAATATCCATCTTTTGGTTTTGTTGACTCTCTTTATTGTTTTCTTTTTCATTTTCTATTTCATTTACCTGCTTAATCTTCGTTATTCTCATCCTTCCACTTACCTTGGGTTTAGTTTGCTCTTCCTTTTCTAGATTCTCCAGTTGTAAGGTTAGGTCTCTGATTTGAGAGCCTTGTTATTTTTTAATGCAAGTAATTAGAGCTATAAAATTCCCTCTCAGCACTGCATTGTTACATCCCATAAGTTTTGGTATGTTGCATTTTCATTTTCATTTGCCTCGAGTTATTCCTAATTTAATTAGGAATAAAATTAGGGAAAAAATTCCTATTCCTAATTTCATTTGTGAGTTCTTCTTTGACCTATTGGTTACGTGTGTGTTTTTCTCTACCAGAGATCTTTATTTCTTTATTCAGCTTCAATCCACTGTTTCATGTCCTTTCCTTTCAGTGTGAAGAATTCCCTTTAGCATTTCATGTAGGGTATGTCTAGTGGTAATGAATTCCCTTAACTTTTTGTTTATCTGAGAATGTCTTGATATCTCCCCCATTTTTTGAAGAAAGTCTTAATGGATATAAAAATTTTAGTTGGTAATTATGTTCTTTCAGCACTTTAAATATTTCAGTCCACCACCTCCTTGTCTCCATGGCTTCTGATGAGAAACTAGCCCTCAGTCTTATTGGGACTCCCTTGTACATAACACATTGCTTTTCTCTGCAGCTTTCAGAACTTCTCCTTTCTTTGGTATTTGACAGCTTGATGGCTATGAGTTTGGGTGTGGTTCCTTTCAAGTTTGTACTGTTTGGGGTTCACTGGGATTCTTAAATGTATATATATTCATGTCTTTCATTAAATATGGGAAACTACTAGCCATTATTTCTTTGAATGTTCCTTCTGCTCTGTCTCTCTCTATTCTCCTTCTTGGGTTCCCATAATGCATTTATTGTTATGCTTGATGGAGTCCCACAGGTCTCTTAGGCTTTGTTCACTTTTCTTTATTAATTTATTTATCTTTCTGCTCCTCCTCCTGAATCATTTAATTATCTTGTCTTCAAGATCACCAATTCTTTCTTCTGCCAGCTCTAGTGTCTCTAATGCACTACTGAAACCCTCCAGGGAATTTTTCATTTCAGTTGTTTCTGTCTTTAATTCCAGTAGTACTGTTTGACTCCTTTTTAAAATTTCTATCTATTTTTTGAGATTCTCATATTGTTCATTCATAGCTGTTTTCCTGATATCCTTTAGTTCTATTAAGCATGCTGAGGATCATTTTTTAAAGTCTTTGGCCAGTTTGTCTGAAGTCTGGTCCTCTTCATTGATGGTTTCTGAATTTTTGTCTTGTTCCTTTGTATGGGCCATACTTTCTTATTTTTTTATTTTTGTTTTGTTTTTGTTTTTATCTCATAACCTTTTTTTTTTGCATACTCTACCTTTAAAAGTGGTAACTCAGATTTAGCCCCTGAACTGTTTTCCTTAAGTTTGGATACAGCTTGTGATATGGCAGAGATTTTCATGTACGCCAGGAACTAATAAACACAAACAAAAGAATACAAAAAGTGCCTATTGCAATCTTTGCAAATTGGATATGCTCTCCCTGGTGGTCTTCTTCAGAGCTTAGTACCCTCATCAAAATAATCTGCCTGAGGCAAATGCTAAGTGCAGTGCCCTCTTTCTCTCTTATCTGAACCTGCATGGAGCCTGCTTCTTGACTTGGGCTTGTGTGTGGCCTTAGTGATTCCCCAGTTTACAGGAATTCAAATGCCCCCTTCACTCCATAAGAAACAGACTTTCACCACCTCTGGGGTGCTCAATTGTATGACTTAATGCAATTAAATCTTTGCTCCAGACCACTTTGACTTAATTATTTCTATACTATTTTAGCAGGATGATAGCTCATCTTCCTTCAGGAAAAGTTCTAGAAGAGCAAGCTGAGACAAGTTTTTGGCTTAGTTTTTCAGGCTTCCACCAGATAGATTAGCACTAATATACAAGCAACCCAGTGTGCACATATGTGTTATTCTGCTCCCTACAGAACAAGGCTAAAGACCCACAGTGGGAAAACAGGCTGGCTCCACACTGCACTGCGGTGGGGGTTTGCTGAGCTATGATGGCACCATCAGTTTCAACTATCATTTTTCATTTACAATTTCTTGTATGGCATTCAGTTACTACAATCTTTCAACTGTTTTTCAAAAGTTTCGATTAAGATAGTTCTGTTAGTTTTTGCTGGTTGTTCAAAGATTCTGTGGAGAAATGGTATCCTAGAGTGACTTATACTAACATTTCTCTTGATAGGAAGTCCAAAATACTTTTAATTCTTATTTTATATGCTGCAGTTTGGGTATATCTTTGAGTTATGTTAACGAACACATTCATTTTTGACACTTTAATGTGTAAATGTATTCTGCATGGCTGAAGAAAATTGTATAATGTGCATTCATGTTTTTTTCTTCTATTAGAGAAGTTGTGGATTTATAGACCATCCATGCATAAAATACAATATTGTCATATACCACCCTACCACCAATACCTTTCGGTGGGGTGGAACATTTGTTACAAATGATGATAACACACTTTTGTAATTGTTCTATTAACTAAATCCATGGTTTCACGTAGGGTTCATTATTTGTATAATGTAGTTCCATGATTTTTTTAAAATTTTTATCCTGTTATCATACATGAAGTCTACAGTTCCCCTTTTAATAATATTTGTATATATACTGTTAATTGTGTTCACAGTGTCATGCTATCATCACCAGCAACCAAGACCAAAGCATTTTTATCATTCTAAATGGGAACCCTGTACATTTAAGCCTTAACTTTTCAATCCCTAACCCCACCCCATCTTCTGGTACCTACACTCTAGTTTCTGACTCTATCACTTTGTTTATTCTAAAAGTTTCAAAACAGTAATATCATACAATATTTGCCCTTTTGTGTCTGGCTTATATCACTCAATATGATATCCTCAAGATTCATCCATGTTGTCACATGTATCAAGACTTCATTCCTTCAGATGGTTGAATAATCTTCCACTGTATGTATATAACGCATTTTATTTATCCAAGCATCAGTTGATGTACAGTTGCTGTGCTTCCATCTTTCTGACACTTGTGAATAATGCTGCTGTGAACATAGCCATGAATGTGAGCATGAAAATATCTGTTCAAGTCCCTGCTTTCAATTCTTTTAGGTATATAACTAAAAGTGGGATTGCCAGATCATTTCGTAGTTCTATACCCCACCTTCTGAGGGTCTTCCACAGCAGCCACACCATTTTACAGTTCCACCAAAAATGCATGAGTGTTCCTATTCCTCTGCATCCTCTCCAACACTGATTATTTTTCATTTTATTAATAGCAGCCATTCTAGAGTGAAATGGTATCTCACTGTGGCTTTGATTTGAATTTCCCTGATGGATAAGGATGTTGAGAATCTTTTCATGTGCTTCCTGACTATATATATATATATATATATATATATATATATATTTTTTTTTTTTTTGGTGAACAATCTGTTCAAGTCTTTTGCCAATTTTTAATAGGTGTGTTTTCCTTTTCCTTGTAAGTTGAAGAATCTTTTTATATATCCTGGATATTAATCTTTTATTGGATATGTAGTTAGCAAATATATTCTCCCAGTGTACAGGTTGTCTTTTTAATTTCATAATATAGTCCTTTGAGTAACAAAAGATTTTTTTATTATTTTGGTGATGTCCCATTTATCTACTTTTTCTTTCATTGTTTGTGTTTTGATGGTAAAGTCTAAGAAACCATTGCCTAAAATAATGACCAAAAGATGATTCCCTACATTTTCTTCTAGGAGTTTGATAGCTCTGGCTCTTATATTTCAGTCATTGATTTATTTTGAGTTGATTTATTCAGATGGTATAAAGTAGAGGCCCTCCATCTGCTTTTTGCAAAAAGAGATGCAGTTTTTCCAGTACCATTTGTTGCAGAGATTATTCTTTTCCAATTGAGTAACCTTTACCACATTGTCAAAAACTAGTTGGCCACTCCCACCTATATAGGACATGACATCCAGGGGTGAAAGTCTCCCTGGCAGCATGGGAGATGACTTCCAGGGATGAGTCTGGCCCTCATACCATGGGAACAATATGCCATCCTGACTTAAACGGGGACAAGAAGTGTAACAAATAAGGTATCAGTAGCTGAGAGAGTTCAAATAGAGTCGAGAGGCTACTCCGGAGGTTGCTCTCACACCAACTTCAGTTAGACATTGCTTCCTATCATAACTTGCCAAACCCCAACCAAAATCACTCCAGCCAATCCTAAAGAACATCTAGGGCAATGATAAAGGTTCAAAGCACTAGGGCAGCTTTCTAGAAACTTACAGCCTCCAGATGGTCCATGGACCTGATAAGTCCTGAAACCTAGACGAGCCAGCCTTTCCAGAACATCAGCTAGTTCCACCTCCCTACCCCTTATTATTGACAGCCTGCCAATATGGAAAAGTTAAAATGGGCATAGCCCAAATGCCCCTAAAGAGTGGGAAAAAGATCAAAGGTAATGGTGAAAGGTGAGAAGGTAAGGTGAGAAGGTAAGGTGAAAAGGTAAAGTTCAACAAACGAGTTTGCTTGCTGAATTATATATTAATATTTCTTTTAATCTCCAGTATCTTAGAGCAGCAAGAAGTAAAAATCTACAATTGTGGAATTGTAACATAGCAAACTCTGAAATCTGTTCTATAACTAATGGTTGTGCTGTACTTTGAAATTTATTGCTTTTTTGCATATTTATTTTTCACACACAAAAAAAGTCGATTGTGATGATAAAAAAAATATTTATTCTTTCTATCCCCCAATGTTCTGGAGCAGCTAGACAGAAAAATCTGAGATGATGGTATGGTATCCCATGACAAACTCTGGGATCTGCCCTGTAACTACTTGTTTAAGAGTGCTTTGAAAACTATTGCTTTTTTCTTTCTTTGCTTTGTATATGTATTATACAATTAAAAAAAAAAGTTTAAAAAAATCAGTTGGTCATAAATGAGAAGGTTGATTTCTGAGCTCTCCATTCTATTCCATTGGTCTATATGTCTGGCATTATGCTAGTACCATGCTGTTTTAATTACTGTGGGTTTCTAGTATGTTTTAAGATCAGGAGGTGTTAATCCTTTAACTTCATTCTTCTTTTTCAAGGTTCTTTAACTATTCAGGTTCTCTTACCCTGTCATATAAATCTGATGATTTGCTTTTCTATTTCTGCAGTGAAAGTTGTTGGAATTTTGTTTGGGATTGCGTTGAATCTATAAGTTGCTTTGGGTAGTACTGACATCTTAATGATATTTAGTCTTCCAACCCATGAACATGGAATATCCTTCCATTTCTTTTACTTCTTTTAACAGTGTTTTGTAGTTTTCTGGGTACAAGTCCTTTACATCATTGGTTAGATTTATTCCTAGATATGTGGTTCTGTTAGTTGCTATTGTGAATGGAATTTTTCTTTTATTTCTTCTTCTGATTGTTCATTGCTTGTGTATAGAAACACTACTGATTTGGGAATGCTAATCCTGTACCCTACAACTTTGCTGAATTTATGTATTCGCTCCAGAAGCTTTGTTGTGAATATTTCAGAGAATATAGAATCTTATCAGCTGCAAATAGGAAAAGTTTTATTTCTTCCTTTCCAATCTAGATGACTTTTTATTTCCTATTCTTGCCTAATTGTGCTGGCGAGAACTTCTAGTACAATGCTGAATAACAGTAATAGCAATAGGCATGATCTTCAAGAGAAAGCCTTCAGTCTTT
Organism: Tamandua tetradactyla; assembly: GCF_023851605.1. Taxonomy (NCBI): domain Eukaryota; kingdom Metazoa; phylum Chordata; class Mammalia; order Pilosa; family Myrmecophagidae; genus Tamandua; species Tamandua tetradactyla. The sequence goes on along the minus strand of NC_135327.1, from coordinate 126,509,999 downwards.
CACTATTTAGTTGAATGTGTGCTGTGGGCTTTTCATATATGGCCTCTATCATTCTGAGGAAGTATCCTTCTATTCCTTCTGTTCTGGGGATTTTATCAAGAAAAGGGGCTGTATTTTGTTAAATGCCTTATCTGCATAGACTGAGATGATATGTGGTATTTTCCTTCATTCTATTAATGTGCTGTATTACATTAATGGATTTTCTTATGTTGAAACTTGCATAACTGATAAGTCCCATTTGATCATAATGCATAATTCTTTTAATGTGCTATTAGATTTGGTTTGCTAGTATTATGTTGAGGATTTTTGCATCAATATTCATTAGATATATTGGTTGTAGTTTTCTTTTCTTGTGTTATCTTTATTTGGCTTTGGGATGAGGGTGATGTTGGCCTCAGAGAATGACTTGAGGAATTCTCCCTCATCATCATTTTTTTTTTAATTCTTTGAGCAGAATTAGTTGTCTTCTTGGTATGTTTGCATCTGGTCCTGAAATTTCCTTTGTTGGAAAGTTTTTTATTACTGATTCAATCTCTACTAGTAACTGGTTTGTTGAGATCTTCTAGTTCTTTTTTAGTCAATGTAGGTAATTTGTGTGTCTAAGAATTTGTCCATTTGGTTATCTAAATCGTTGGCAGACAGTTGTTCATAGTATCCACTTATAGTCTTTTATAAATCACTGGGGTCAATAGTAATGTCCCCCTTTCATTTCTGATTTTAGTTAGTTGTATCTTTCTTCTTTTCTTTGTCACTCTAGCTAATTGTTTGTTGATTAAATTGATCTGTTCAAAAATTTTGGTTTCGTTGATTCTCTCTATTGTTTCCGTTTGTTTTCCATTTCATTTATCTCCATCTAATCGTTGTTATTTCCTTCCTTCTGCTCACATTGTTTAGTTTGCTCTTCTTTTGCTAGTTTTTCAGTTTTGATGTTAGGTCACTGATTTGAGGTCTTCTCTTTTAATAGTAAGCATTCAGAGCTATAAATTTCCCTTTCAGCACTGCCTTCACTTCATTGCGTAAGTTTTGGTATATTATCTTTTCATTTTCATTCATCTTAAGATATTTCCTATTTTCATTTGTAATTTCCTCTTTAACCCATTAGTAGTTTAAGTGTATGTAGTTCAATTTCCATACAATTCAATTTCTCCCTCTGTTATTTTATAGCTTCATTCTGTTCTAATTTCAGAATGCACATTGTATGATTTCAATTTTTTTTAATTTATTACAACTTGTTTTGTAACCAAATATATGGTCTACCCTGGTGAGTGCACTCAAGAAGAATGTGTATTTTATTTTTGTTGGGTTCAGTGTTTTATAGACATCTATTAGGTCTTGTTGGTTTAGCATGTCATTCAAGTCTTGCATTCCTTTGTTGATATTCTTCATAGATGTTCTATCCATTATTGAGAGTGCTGTGCTAAAGTTTCCTACTATTAATGTAGAACTGTCAATTTATCTCTTCAAATCTGTCAGTATTTGCTTCATATATTTTTGGACTCTGCCATTAGGTATGTATATATGTGTATATTTATTACATCTTCCTGATAAATTGTTCCCTTTATCAGTATATAATGGCCATCATTCTCTCTCATAACTGTTGTTTACTTAAAGCTATTTATCCAGTATTAGTATAGCCACCGCATACATGGTATATTTTTTTCATCCTCTCACCCTAAACATACTTGTATTTTGACTTTAAGACGTATCTTTTGTAGATAACATATGTTTGGGTCATTCTTTTTTATCCACTTTGTCATTCTGTCAATCTCTACCTTTTGACTGTAGAGCTTAATCCATTTACATTTAAAGTCCTGATGACGCAAGGTTTTCTTTCTACCATTTTAGTACTTAGGCTTTGTAAGTGTTACACCTTTCTTGTCCTTCATATCCATGTTTATTTGAAAGGATTATATGCCCTAGAAAAATGATGTCTTATTCCTGATCATCTTGTGGAGGCAGCCATTTCCTTTAATCCCTATTCAGTACTGTAGGTAGGAAACTTGATAAGATTATCTTCACAGAAATGTGCCTCCATTGTGGGTGTTAACCTTGATTAGATGGAGATATGGCTCCACCCATTCCAAGTGGGTCTTAATTAGTTTACTTGGATCCTTTAAAAGAGGAAACATTTTGGAGAGAATAGCAGAGCCAAGAAGAACCACAAGAGCCCACGGAGCTAGAAACCTTTGGAGATGAAGAAGGTAAATGCCCCTGGGGGAGCTTCATGAAACAAGAAGTCTGGAGAGAAAGCTAGCAGATGCAATGTTCACTGTGTGTCTTTCCAATTGAGAAAGAAAACCTGGATTTCATTGGCCTTTCTTGAGTGAAGGTAACCTCTTGTTGATGCCTTAGTTTGGATATTTTTGTAGACTTGCTTTAATTTGGACATTTTCATGGCCATAGAACTGTAAACTTGCAATTTAATAAATCTGCCCCCCTTTTAAAAGCCATTCTGTTTCTGGTATATTGCATTCCAGCAGCTAGTAAACTAGAGCAACTTCCCTTAAGGCTTTTTTTTGTATTTATTTGCTTTCTTGTGTTGTACCATATTGAGTGCCTTATCATTTCTATGTGGACATATTTTTCATGTTTTTTCTTTCAGTTATCATAAGGTTAAAATTTAATATCCTAAAAACATAACAATTATATTTGGTTTGTACCAACTTAACTTCAATTGCATGTACATATACTCTTCATATACCCTTCTGCCCCCCCATCATTTGTTTTACTTGTTGCCACTTACATCTTTGACACTGTATGCCCAAAAACCTAAATGTATCATTACTTTTTATGCATTTGCATTTTAGCATCCATAGGAAGTAGGAACTAGAGTTATATACTGAACAGTACAATAAATGCTAACATTTATTATTATACAAATGGTTAACTTTCTGTAGGTCTTTATTTCTTTATGCTGCTTTGATTCACTGTTTTAATGTCCTTGCATTTCAGCCTGAAGAATTCCCTTTAGCATTGGCGATAAGGCAGATCTAGAGGTGATGCACTCCCTCAGCCTTCGTTTATCTGAAATGTCTTAATCTCTTCCTCATTTTGAAAGAGAGTCTGCTGGACATTAAATTCTTGGCTGGCAGTTTTTTCCTTCAGCACTTTACTTCAACCCACTGTTTTCTTGTCTCTATAGTTTCTAATGAGAAATCAGTACTCAGTCTGTTTGGGGATCACTTGCACATAACATGTTGCTTTTCTCTGGCAGCTTTCAGAAATCTCTCCTTGTCCACCGCATTTGATAGTGTGATCAATATATGGTATGTTGTATATTTTTTATGTTTAACCTGTTTGGTATTCTCTTGGATTCTTGGATGTTTATATTCATGTCTTTCACTACATTTGGAGAGTTCTCCACCATTATTTCTTTGACTCTTCTTTCTTCCCCTTTCTCTCTTCTCCTTCTGGAACTCCCATCATGCATATATTGATACACTTAATGGTGTCCCACAACCATCTGAGCATGTTTTGTTTTGTTTTGTTTTGCTTTTAAAAATTATTTTTTCTTTCTGTTCCTAAGCTTAACTCATTTCAAGTATTTTGTCTTCAAGGTCATTGAGTCTTTCTTCTGCAAGCTCTATTCTTCTCTTGAAACCCTGCTGAGCATTTTTCATTTCAGTTATTGTGGTCTTCAACTTCAGTAGTTATTTTTTGTTCCTTTTAAAAATATCAATCCTTTTACTTAGATTCTCATATTGTTTGTTCATTGTTTTCCTGGTATTCCTTATTTCTTTCTCTATATTTTTTTAATTTTAAGATCACTTTTTAAAGCCTTTTTTGGTATGTCCACATCCTCATCTTCTTCATTGATATTTTCTTTATTTTTATTCTCTTCCCTTGGATGGGCCATCATTTCCTGCTTCTTTGTTTGTCTTGTACCCTTTTGTTGCACATTGCACATTTTAATATTTTAAAATGTTAAGCCTGAGATTTACTCTCTGGGATATCTGTTTCCAGTATTTTGCAACTAACAGGTGATAAGACAAGGATTTTCTTGAGCTTCAGTCCTCCTACCAGGAAGGTCTACCCAAGATGAATGTGTTGTGCAGGATTTTCCCTGTCTTATTGGGCCTCTGTCTGGTCCTGGGCTTTTGTTTGTTACCTATTTTGGAGATCCCCTGTGTACCAGAGACCGTTTGTCCCCTATGACTTTCTGGGACAAATCTCCCTCTCTTGTATATCTGCTGCTGGTAGGCCTTTGTCCAAAACCATCTCTTTCTACAGCTTTTTTATACAACTTTCATTATGTCATGCTGCTTTTGCCTTGAGAGCAAATTCCTGTAGGTGGGGTACCCTGAGGAGGAATTTCCCAATTTGGTATTTCCCAGTCACCAGGCCCAGCAACCCATGAAGGGGGCACAGACCAACTCCAAAGTGTCCCATGAAGGGGTTCAGGAAGGGCACCAAACACTTCTCCAACAGCTTCCAAAAGCTGAGTTTTCCTGATCTGCCCAGCAAATGCAGCCCTTCAACTAATTTCTCCCACAGCCCTGAGGAAGCCCTGAATCTTTAAATCTCTACCACCTCCGCCCCTGTCCAGGGAGAGTTGAAACAATGACTTCCCCCACTTTTGTCCAGGGCAAAACTGAAACAATCACTGCTGCTACCTTTGTCCAGGATGGGGTTGAAATAACAACTGCCCTCAGAGCCAGGATCCAGCAATTAAATTCAACAATCAAAAGACATGATCATTGATCAGCCATGCACACTTCTGTTCCTGGGGAAGAGGATCCTTATGTCCCTTTATGTTAGTAGCAGCTAGGCAGGGACTGGACCTTGCAGTGGCTTGCTGTGAGAGTTGGGGATGAGGTTGTCAGTACCTGCCAACCAAAGAAAGCAATTTATAATTCTTTACCATAATTTACCAGCCTCTTCCTCCCACTCCTCCCATAATGCTATCCTTGTTCTTCTGGCCTCTGGAGTTTCAAAATAGTTCTTTCAGACAGTTATTGCTTTTCTCAATAGTTGTTTCAGTGGGAGGAATGATTCCTGGAGCTCCCTACTCTGCAATCTGGCCAGAAGTCCATGTATTCATATTTTAAATATTGTTTATGACACTTTTCAACTACATGGTTCTCAGTTTTCTCTGTGTGGTAGAAGCTAAATACTTAAAATAAAAGTTATAATACTATGAGTGGTTTCAACTATAAATTGTGACAGAGAAATTCAACTGGAGTTCTATTTTTGTTTTTGAGAGAACAATGTTTTGTTGAAACAGACTGTCAGTTCATTCCAGATTATGAAAGACCACAGTAAAGAACAAAAGTTGAAAAAAGTGAATTTTATTTGCCTTGGTTTATGAGACTTGAGTCTGGAAAAAAAAAAACAAACATGAAATCCATTTAATATCTGGCAAATTCAGTTCTCTTTTGATAGACTTATTTCCTTGCTTTTCTGATTGCACCTCATCCAAAATTTGAAAGATTATTCTTTACCTTTTATGCAATCTGTCTAGATATTACAGATTCTGTGTTTTAGAAGAATGTTCTATGTTGACTCACATACTTGAATAACTAAAAGAGAAAAGAAAAGGAAGCCTAGGAACAAGGTTTCCTCGACTTATGAAAGAGCTATGCTTCCTTACACTCAAGTTGCTTTCTTTTACATTTATTTTAATAAAGTTTGTTGTCATTTGCTTAAATAGACAAACAAGGGTTGTTTCTCAGGCACCCATGTCTTATCTTTCAAAATGCACAAAATCTCTCATTTTGCCTTCCAAGATCACATCCCACATTTAGAAACAATAAAATAAAACTTTCAAAATAACTTTTTCAAAATAAGTCTATATTTGCTGTTTCCCATAGGGCCAGAAAATCACCCCCAAAAAATGTATTTCATCTAATAAAAAGAAAAATGTTTTTAAATAATTAGGTTTCTTTGGCTCATTCCATTATTTCTTAATTAGAAACACTATAGGAAGAACTTCAGAGGAATTGCTTCAAATCAGAACAGATATTTCACTAAAGTAAATTTGTATAGATAAAATGCTATTATTAATATAAAAATTTCAGATATGTTTAGATTTTATGGAAAACCCGTATAGATTTGTCAATACTCTCATTCTCCATAATTTGTTTCTAAACCCTGAGGAAACAATGATGAAACTCTTATGAAATTATATGTAATACATCACAATATTACCAATTACATGGGAATAAATTAATCACAGCTATTCAGTTTGGGGCACCCACAGAGAGTTTGTCTTACTCTAGTGTTTGTCTAGAAGCTCTGCTATAAGCACTAGGCTGAAGTTTTTGTCTTCAACCAAGGACAGTCTCAGAGCTTCAGAGCTTCAGAGAAAGGACTCAACAAGGTTCTATAAACTACTGATACCTCAAAGAAATAGATTTTGGGTGCAGGGTTTCAAGTAGGTATCAGTTAGTAGGTACTGGTCAGTATTTCCAGAACTCAATTTTTAGACCAGAAGGAGAGGACTTCATGAAAACATTCAACTGACCTAAGATCCAGAGGAATATGATTTAATTACATAGGAATAAAATGATGGAGAAATTTAATTATGGACACTTGTTTGGGATACTGTTGATACTGTTTTAATGTCATATGTATGTATGATGAAATCCTTCTTTTTATTAAACAATCTCTAACCCTTGGTTTAGTAAACCCTGCTTTTGAAAACTGAAATGAAATATTTTTAAGTGGAATATAATTTGTACTTCCCAGCCTCTCCAAGAACATAAACTAGTTCCATCTTTCATCTCCCTATCCCATATTATTGACACCCCTTTCCAACATGAAAAATTCAGAATAGGCATAGCCCGAATACCTTCTCAAGATTGGGAGAAGGATCAAAGAAGAAGGGAGGAATTATAACAGAGAAGATAGGATTTAACAAATGAGTATTACTTCTGAGTCAGTATATTGATACTTCTTTGTCTCCAGTGTCTTAAAGCAGCTACAAGGAAAAACCTAAAATTGTGAAACTGTAACACACTCTGAAATTGGTTCTATAACTACTTGTTACAATGTACTTTGAAATAGATTACTTTTAAAATATATATTATATTTCACACAAAAAAAGTTAAACAAAAAAAATCACGCAAAATCCAATGTTACCAGCTTTTGTGTGTTAAAATAATATTTGGAGACTTTTTACCATCATAAGTGGGGAGGTCAAGACTATCAAGAAAATTGCCAAAGACTTGGAAAAAGAATAAAAGAGTGTCCTTTCAGTGAAATGCTGGCATTTGTCCAGTTGATCCTCCAGGGATTTCTGTTTCCATAAGGATGTGTACCTTTGATTTTCTTTGATTGACTAGGCCATTTTACAGCTCTGTAAGGATAGAAGTTAATTTGTAGGAAATTGATATTAAGGCAAAAGTTTCCAGCCTGTAGCAATTTAAATGATCCCTCTTATAGAAATACAAATGAATTTTGTCTGGTAGAGAATATGAATCTCTGTAAGTTAAATTCTCTTTTGAGTCACTTTTAATACCTTACCAATTCTCTTGTTAATTAAAGAGTTAAATTAAATGTTTGACAGGTGTTAATTTTATGTTTCTACGAAAGTCATTATTTTACTTTCTTGAAAATTAAACTTTAGCAGTATGAACCTAGAATTTGTGAAAATAAAAGACATTAAGTGGAATATATAGTTCAATTAAATTGAATCATATGCCAGCAATTGTAATAATAGCTATATGCATTGAAAGTCTGTTGTGACCAAATACCATACTAATGCCAATACTTTGCTCTGGTTTTTCCAATTTTTTTGTTATTACTAACCCTACTTTTTAAATGAGGGGACATGTTCAAAGCTATTTAAATGTATTGCTCAAGGTTGCAAAACTGGTAAATTAAACTGAGTCAAACCCCAGTTTGGCCAATTTCAAATTTGTTTCCCAGTAGCAGTGCTGCCATCCAATCTCTTAACCTCTCTAGATACCAATCTGTCACCTCCTACCAAATGACAACCTTTTAAAAAAAAAAAAAACATCTTTTGTTGTGAAATATAACATATATGCAAAAAAAGCAACAAATTTCGATGTACATTGTAACAAGCAGTTATAGATCAGATTTCAGTTTGGTATGGGTTACTGCTCCACAATTTCAGCTTTTTCTTTCTGTTTACTCCAAGACACTGGAGTCTATAAGAAAAATCAATGTCATGATTCAGCACATGTCATGGTCAGGTTCATGCATCAACTTGGCCAAGTGGTGGTACCTGTTTGTCTGGTTGGGCAAGTACTGGCCCGTCTGTTGCAATGAGAACATTTCATAGAATTAAATCATGATCATGTCAGCTGCATCCACAGCTGATTCCATTTGTAATCAGCCAAGGAGAGTGTCTTCTGCAATGAGTGATGCTCAATCTAATCACTGGAAGCCTTTTAAGGAGGATTCAGAAGAGAAAGGCTCTATTCCTGCTTTGGCTGGCGAGCCTCTCCTGTGGAGTTCGTCCAGACCCTCCATCGGAATCATCAGCTTCACAGCCTGACCTGCGGATTTTGGACTCTGTGTTCCCGCAGTCACGTGAGACACTTTTATAAATTTTATATTTGCAAGTGTTCCCTGTTGATTCTGTTTCTCTAGAGAACCCTAATACAGCACATAACAGAGATTTTATTGAAGGCTGATAATAAGAGAAGTGAGACAGGGCACAGTTGCTTCCTGCCTCGTTCAGGAACTGTGCCAGTGTGGCTGGGAGAAAACAAACATCAGCTGAACTGATCTTGGTCTTTAGATTGAAGAAAAGGAGTAGAATTGTTAGTCTCTAGTGGGTTCTTTTGAGCCCTTTTATATTGCCCCAGAAGGACCTTTTCCCAGAATGACAGTGAAAATATCATTTCATGTTAGGAAAAATCTCTTACCCACGAGGGTATGGTTTGAGTCTGAGATCTTTCCAACACAATTACAAAATTAACTCGCATCAGTATGGTCCCCAAAGTCTCGTTTCTTCAACTTTGTGATCTAGATTAGATTGAGTGAAAGTTGGTCCCATAATTTAAAAATAGTCTAAGAATTCTCTCTAAATAAAGTGATCAATAACCATGGGAGATAGTAGCACCCAGGGTGGCATTTAATCAGTGCGTTTATTTGAAAAAATTGGGCTAATATTCACCGCATTGAGTTTTTCATACAATCTGAAGAGTTAATAACTTACCCAAGGTCACATAGGGTAAAAATGACAGAGCTGGGATTTGAACCTAATTCTTTCAAGTGCAAACTATTTCTTTTCATAATGCTACCATAAGAGCCAAGGAAAAATGTTGAGTAAACCTGGAAGTTTTCTCATAAGTAAATGTATGATTTCCACTGGACTTTTGGAAATTTGCTGAGTCCATAGATTTCCATATCATGGTTCTTTAACTTGGGGACAAATGACAACCTTTTAAGGTCCCACATGTTTTTATTAGCATTACATTTCCGAAATACAAGCTTGATTCACTCAAAAGTTTTCCTTTTCTGAATATGTATTCAATATATTAAAAAATGAATTTTTAATTTGAAGAGTCAAGACAAAAATAATACACCACCACCAATTAAAGTAATTTAGGAAAACCAGCTAAAGATATAACTGTTAGACAAGAACCCCTAGACTGAGTCTCTACCAAAAAGTGATGTGGAAAATCAAAGAAAACTACTTGAGAAACTCAGGGCCCCCATACCTGCCATTGAGCAAACAATTATCTTGGTACTGTCCAGCTCATCACTTCATTTTACCTACATAATACACCCAGAAATTATGAAACACTATAGGTGTCAGCTGCAGCTAAACATCAGAAGGAAAACACACATTCATTAAGAAGAAACATTATCACATGCTAGCCAGTAGCTAAATAATCCCTTCAAACCTAAACCATAGGAGTTAGGTAAGCCAATAAAGATATACTCTCCTTAATTGCCTCTTCCCTGGACATTTAGACATTTCCTCAAGCTGGCTAAACTTTTTCTAAAACCAATCCAATTTCAGATGATTTGAGGAAAGGGCCCCTAAATTTGCTTGGCTGTGAGACCAAGTAATGGAGCTTTAGAACTTTGAGTCAAAGAGAGCTGGATTTAACGATTGTTCCACTTAACAGCTATATGACTTTGGACTAGTTACCAACGCATGCTAAATCTCAGTTAGGTAATTTGTAAAAAAAAAAAAAAAATTGGAAAATGATAGAAATAATACCTACCTCATTACATTGTGGTGAGAATTAAACCTAATAACATGTTAAGTACATAGTATGTGCCTACCACAAAGAAATTCCTCAGCAAATATTCTCATCATTTCTTTTCTTCTTGCAAAGAGTTACAGTTTGGGGAATAATTCAGTAATCACTTCTCTCATTTTAAATATCTAAAAATTAAACCTACCATTATTTATATATTTTTAATATATATTATTTAATATATTTATTATTTATATATTAAATATATATTTAAATTTTACCTAATTTTTTAAAAAAACCTACTGATTTTTTCCCAGTAGAAGTAAATCGTTAGAAACCTTAAAGTTCTACAGAATTCCGTGCATCACCAACTCTCTCATATCACAGTACATTTACAAAATTATATCTCTGTGGCACACTGGGGTAAACAGATAAGGCTTCTCTCAATCATAAGCAATGGGCTTCTCGATCTGACCTCTCTGGAAGTCACCTGCAACCCCAAAGATGAGGTGGACCGTTTTCAGCTCATTTGAAACCCATGTGAGGAGCACCAATGAGTCACAGCCCACCTACTGGAAATCTGTAGTGGTTCTCAAAGCGTATTCCCCAAACCAGCAGCAGGGAACATCATCTGGGAAACTGTTAGAAATGCAAAGTCTCTGCTGCACACCAGTCCAATCAGAAATTCTGAACTTGGAATTTAGCAATATGTTTTACGAAGAACTCCAGGTGTCTCCAATGCACACTTAAGTATGAGAACAATTGCTCTATATGGAGCTCTGAAATTTTTAAGTAATAAAGAATACTTTTCTTTCTATTGAATGCATTTTTTTATATCTTGCTATTTTAGTGATACAGAGACACATGACACTGATATAGGAATAACTCTGATGACCTCTCCCACCTACTCATGGTATGCTTCAAGAAGGAATGGTAGGGTGGGCCACGGGGACTCAGCAGGCAGAGTTCTCACCTGCCATGCTAGAGACCTGGGTTCGATTCAAGATGCCTGCCCATGCAAAAAAAAGAAGGTAGATTTCTGTTACCCCTCCAGTACAGCAACAAAATATTTCCTCATTGGAAGCAGGGTTAGTATTTGCCAAGGAAAATGAAACAGAGTAAGAGTGAAGAATATTTAATTCTTAGAAAACCTTTCCAAAAGGCCTTATGTCCACTTTGCTGCCCTCTGAAACATATTTCCTTGAACACCAATGTAACTTGCTTTTTTGTTCAAGCCAGTCTTCCCTAAAAGATGAATGAAATTCTCCACTTGGGTTTTAGGAAGGGAGACCTTGATCTTTCTACAGCATCACATTATGAAAATTAAAGTTAAATAGCCTAATGGAGAAGAGGGGAATTTATTTCACTTTTAATAATTAAAGTCATCACGATGATCAATTCAAACCATGTAGTGTATTAGGTACCAAATGTGAAAAGAAATTGTTCTCCAGATTAAAGTACCGTCTTTATTATAAAGTAAGCATGAATTAAAGGAACTTTTACAATTCAAACAGCAACTTTCTTTTCCCCTTATTGCCACAAAAATGAGAGCTCTGGCCTTTTGTTATGAATAATTTCCAAGTAAGAGTCACTGTACAGGTGAGAATAGTACAGCTCCAAAAGATCTTAAAAGAGAAGATTGATTCGTCTTTTGAAATGAACGTAGGTTCTTGTGTATTTATTAAAAACGATACCATGTTACTGGAATAGGTTTTAACAAATGTCAACCTCAAGGTGACAAAAGTGTTTTCACATTTTTAAAAAACCAATTGCACACGTCAGCTGGTTTCTTATTCACCCTTCCAGTACCAATACAGCCTCAGGAGTGCTTACTTAGGAGTCACTGCTGTCAACTGAACTTTCTTCAGAGAGAGCTTAATGTCTACCAGTGTTCCAGTTAAGGAATTCTCTTCATTGTTGCACTCTTTTATAGCTGGTGTGTTCTTTTTCTTTCACAAATGAATGTTATTAATTTCTATCTTTAATTTTGCTCCCTTATACTTAATTAGACTTCTGCAATATTCATTACTGAAAAAAATCTTCTAAATTTCATAAAGTTCTCTATTAATAGTCTTTATATTAGCAACAATCTCTAAACAATTTACTCTCCTAAATTTTGTGTAAGGTATATTAATCAGTGAAGGACTTTATTTGATTCAAATGTGAAAGTGCAATTTATGGTGCTTCTATCTCTGTCATTCATATGTAAAATGATGCCATTATTGCTGAATCTCCAGAGAGAGAATTTATTTACAATATTTAAAAGTTATGATTTTCCATTGTTTTGTTTTGCTTCTGTGCTTTATTTGTGGCTTGCTAATTGCTAAACAAATAATTTAGAAATCCTGGATGTGAGCCGGCATATTTTTCTTGGATTTTCTAGGTGATCAGAATGAAACTAGAGGATGGCAGCCCCTCTTTGGTGATTTTACTGAGAAGTTCTAATTTGCATAGCAATTAGACAATGAAAGGCGATAGTTTTGAAATCAGAGATTCCTGGATACCAGTTCAACCTCTACCTCTTAAACAAGTTGAGGAAAACAATGAGGAAAATGCTGTGGCATGTAGCAAGCTCAATACAGGGATATCTCATTTTATTTGCACCTCACTCTATTGTACTTTGCAGATATTGTGCTTTTTATAAATTGAAGGTTTGTGGCAACCCTGTGTCAAGTAAGTCTATTGGAAACACCTTTCCAATATCATGTGCTACTTTGTATCTCTATGTCACATTTTGGTAATTCTCACAATATTTCAAACTTTTTCATCATTATTATATCTATTATGGTGATCTGTAATCAATTGAAGTTACTGTTGCAATTGTTTTGGAGGTGCCACAAACCACAGCCATATAAGAAGGGAGAACTTAAGCCATAAATGTGTGTATTCTGACTTCTCCTCCAACCAGCCATTGCCCAACTCTCTTCCTCTCCTCAGGCCTCCCTATTCCCTGAGACAAAACAATTTTAAAATTAGGGCAATTAATAACCCTACAATTGCCTCTAGTGTTCAAGTGAAAGGAAGAGTTGCACATCTCTCATTTTAAATCAAAAGCTAAAAAATGATTAATCTTAGTCAGGAAGGCATGTCAAAAGCTGAGAAAGGCTGAAACCTAGGCTTTTAATCCAAAACAGTTAACCAAATTGTGAATGCAAAGGAAAAGTTCTTGAAGGAATTGAAAGTATTACTCCAGACTTTCAGGAGGATGGTGGAATAAGGAGAAGCAGAATTCACTCGTCCACCAAGAACAAGCAGAAACTGTCCAAAGCAGCAAGTCTGGGGCTTTGGAGAACAGGGAAGGACCATTGCAACATACAAGGAAGAGCCGGACAAAGAAACAGAGAAACTACAACAAAGAAACTGCAGTGAGTGACTGAATTCAGCTGTGGTTCCCAGCACCCACTCTCTGCCCCCAGGTCAGCCTGGTTCTCAACCAGCTGGCTGCTATGAACTGGAAGAGACAGGGAGTAACTCCCCCCAGGAAGAGAGGGGATCATGGCACAGTCCTGATCGAACTGCTGCCCAGTGAAGATGACCCTTGGGGTCCTGCAGCCTTGAACCTTTCCACTCAGGAGTCTGGGGTGCCTGAGACTCCATTATTTCCACACACAGAAAAACTGTTTTAAGTGACTGAACTCCACCATGCAATAGAGCACTTTTAATTAAGGGATTTAACTAAGGTATGTACATTGGTTTTTTTTGACATAATGCTATTACACATTTAATAGACTACAGTACAGTGTAAACATAACTTTTATATGCACTGACAAACCAAAAATTCATGTGACTAGCTTTATTGCAATAGTTGCTTTATCGCAGTGGTCTAGAACTGAACCCACAATGTCTCCAAGGTATACCTGTAGTGACTAAGAAATTGTTCAGCTGAGACATAAATCCACTGACTGCAAATTTGATTCAGCCAATCTGGATTATAGGCAAGTGTTCCATTTCTTGTTCACCACTCAGAAGCTTTACCCTAGGTTAAAACAGAAAGAAAAAAATAAAAAGACATTCCCAGATGAGAAAGAACTACTTCACACCAAGAAGATTACAGTAATTCTGTTTCATTGTCAGAAAGGTGGTAATGTAACAACTGAGATCATGTAATTTCAACAACGGAAAGTCTTATTTTTTATCAGTATTTTAAGAATCAATTTCTTAAAAGAAGTACACAAAAAAACTGCACTTTTAAATGAACACAGACTTTTGGGTCAAAGATTTTTTTTTATTACAATTGGACTGCAAATTTCTTAGAATAGTAGTTTAGAAATGAGAGACTAAATACAACAAATAGAAAATGATGAGGAAATTCTAATGTACTACCTGTAGTAATCAGTCAAGAAAGCTGGTCACTCTCTGCAGAGGACAACCTGACCAGGAAGCTAATCCCTATAACAAGGGACTCAAAATAGTGAAGACTTGATTAGTAACCAAAAGCTTCTCTAATTTTTGCCTCCACTTCCAACTTAGGACCAACCAGAGAAAGAAAAAGGTTGCCCTTGCCAATCATATACGGTGCCTTGTTTCTAGTGAACTCACCTCCAGGTGCCCCATGCCAATAGACTCTAACCAAGACATACCTGAAGTCCTCCTCTTTGTCTATGTTAAAGCTCCCCTACTCTTCTGCCTGATTTAGAGTCTCTGCCAAAAGCAAGTAATGATGGCTGAATCTCCTGCTATAGCAAGTTCTGAATCTATAGACTTTATTCTCTTTTGGGTGAGTGTGCTAGTTTGAAACTCTTAAGTACCCCAGAAAAGCCATGTTGTTTTCATAATCAATCTCATGGGATCAGACCTACTGTTTCAGGTGGAACATTTGATTAGATTGTTTCCATGAAGATTGATCCACTAAATTATGGGTGCAGCCTCCTGATTAGATTACTTCCATGGAGACGTGACACACCCAATTGTGGATGTGAGATTTTGACTAAATGGAGATGTGATCTGTCCATTCAAGGTGGTCTTGATTAGTTTACTGGAGTACTTTAAAAGGCAAAATATGTTGGAGTTGCTTCAGAATTGACATAGACAATGGAGATATCTGAAGTGTGTAAAGAGAAGGCAGACTCCTAGAAATGGGTGTTTGGAGATGCAGAACCCAGATGATGTCACCATTTGCTTTACCATGAGTTGCTAGGCAAGGCAGAACCCAAACTTTTGCTCCAGAGAAGCTGACTAAAGCCCCACTGCTGCTTAGAGAGGAAGCCACTAGAATCAGAAGCTGGAAGCCACAGAACTGGGAACAAGGACCAGCAAATGCCAGCCACATGCCTTCCCATGTGACAGAGGAAACCCAGATGCCATCTGGCCCTTTCTTCAGAACCAAGGTATCTTTCTCTAGATGCCTTAGTTTGGACATTTTTAAGGCCTTAGAACTGTAAATCTGTAACTTTATAAAACCCCTTTATAAAAGCCAACCCATTTCTGATATATTACTTTCCTATGGCTTTAGCAACTAAAACAGATTCTGTTACCAGAGAAGTGAGGTGCTGCTGTTTGCAAATACAAAGCATATTGGAATGGCTTTTTAAATGGATAAGGGAAATATTCGGGAAGAACTGTGAGATGTTTAATAAGAAAGGCCTAGAATGTTTTGAAGAGACTGTTGGTAGAACTATGGACTCTAAAGATACTTCCAATAAGGCCTCAGACAGAAATGAGGTATGTGTTATTGCAAACTGACAGGAAGGCAATCTTTGTTTTAAAGTGACAGAGAATTTGGAAAAATTAAGTACTGGTGCTAAATGAAAGGGAGAATTTATAAGCCACAAGCTGGGATATTTAGCTGAAGAGATTTCCAAGTTGAATTTAGAAAGTGCAGCCTGGTTTCTCCTTGAAGCTTTTAGTGAAATGTGATAAGAAAGGGCTAAGCTGAGAACTAAGCTCTTAGGTATAAAGAAATCAGAAATTGATGGTGTTCTAGTTTGCTAGCTGCCAATATAATGCAATATACCAGAAACAGGATGGCTTTTAAAAAGGGTAATTTAATAAGTTGCTAGTTTACAGTTCTTAGGTCAAGCAAACGTCCCAATTAAAACAAGTCTATAGAAATGTCCAACCTAAGGCATCCAGGGAAAGATACCTTGGTTCAAGAAGGCCAATGAAGTTCACAGTTTTTCTCTCAAGTGGAAGGGCACATGGCAAACACAGTCACAGTTTCTCTCTCATCTTGAAGGGCATATGGCGAACAAGGCATCGTCTGTTAGCTCTCTCTCCTGGCTTCTGGTTTCATGAAGCTCCCTGGGAGGCATTTTCCTTCTTCATCTCCAAAGGTCACTGGCTGGTGGACTCTGCTTCTTGTGGCTATGTCGTTCTGCTCTGCTCTCTCTGAATCTCCTCATTCTCCAAAATATTTCCTCTTTTATAGGACTCAAGAAATTTATCAAGACCCACCCAAATGGGTGGAGGCATGTTGTCACCTAATCCAGTTTAACAACCATTCTTGATTAAATCACATCTCCCAGGGGGAGATGATCTGATTATAATTTCAAACATACAGTATTGAATATGGATTATTCTGCCTTTATAAAATAGGATTTTGATTAAAACATGGCTTTTCTAGGGGACATACCTCATTTCAAACCAACACAGATGGTCTGGAAAATTCTGGCCTTCCAGAAAGGGAAACACCAGAGAATAATGCCCTATGTGAGGATTTAAGCAAACACTGAAACAGTCAGCAATTATAGGCAAGCCAGGATTGGAGATGAAATTATCTAGAAGGGATGTATGGAAAGACCTATTGTCTCATGATTATGATCCCTGCATACTGCATAGAAAACTGACAACAGTGTTGTGAGATCTTTATAACTGGAACCACTGGCAGTCTGGACTAAAAAGGACAGATTGAAGTAAAAGATGTCTTCAAAGGCAGAAACCATGGAAGCTAAGGTCTGAAGCCAAAAAATCACAGGCCAGGAGAGCAAACCCATCCATCCACATGGAAAGGGTAAGTCTGCCCTGGAGGCAGAAGGTGAGCAGAAGAGGGCTGCCAACTCAGTTCTTGGAAAGGGTGGAGTAAATTCCCTTAGGATTGGGGAAAACCTGGTGATTGCCCCCATTGAGTATGTGCCCCAAAGATGGTAGAGAGTTCGGGTACTGCCCTAATCTTGGAAAGAGTAGAGCTGAGAAAAAGGTGGTCTCCCCGATGCTCCTCAATGTTGCAATCTTCACCCCAGCGTTTGGAAAGAACAGAGTCACTGCATAAGCCTTTAGAGGGGATGAAATTGCTGCTCTCTGAAACCTTGAGGATGATAAATTACTTTCAGACTTTTGACATCTAATGGAGTTTGCCCTGCAGGTTTCTGGAACTGTTTAAGTCCAGTGACACCTGTGTTCTTCCCATTTCTCCCTATGGAAATGAGAATATCATCCTGTGACTGTCCCTCCTTTTTTATTGGCAGCAGATAACTTGTTTTGAGTTTCACAGGTCAAAAGCCAGAATAGAATTTTTGCCTAAGAAAAGAACATACCTGTAACTGACATTGATGAGATTTTGTGCTGTTTCTGACCTTGTGTTGCATTTGTATTGTTACTGAAATGGTTTAAGGCTTTTGTGATACTGTGATGAAATGAATGTTATTTGTATACAGAAATAACATGTCTTTGGGGGGCTCCAGAGGATGAAATGTGCTAGTTTGAAACTGTTATGTACCCCAGAAAACCCATATTCTTTTTCTAATCCTATCTTGTGGGGCCAGACCTATTGTTTAGGGTGGTACCTTTGATTAGATTGTTTCCATGAAGATTGACCTATTCAATTGTGGATGTGACCTTTTAATTAGATGCAGATGTCGACTCTGCCCTTTCAAGGTAGGTCTTGATTAGTTTACTGGAGTCCTTTAAAAGGAGAAACATTTGGAGTTGCTTCAGAGCTAACTTAGGCACAGGCAATTGGAATGCGTGGAGCACTGACAGAGAGAGCAGATGCCTAGACACAGACATTTGGAGATGCAGAGCCCAGCAAATGTCACCATGTGCTTTCCTATGAGATGCTAAGCAAGCCAAAACCCAGAGTTTTACCCTGAGAAGCTGCATGAAGCCCCACAGACACTTAGAGAGAAAGCCTTTGGAATCAGAAGTTGGAAGTTATGGAACTGGTAACAAAGATCAGCAGATGCTAGCTGCATGCCTTCCCATGTGACAGAGGAAACCTGGACACCATCCAGACATTTCTTCAGAATCAAGGTATCTTCCTCTGGGTGTCTTAGTTTGGACATTTTTAAGGCCTTAGACCTATAAATCTGTACCTTAATAAATACCCTTTGTAAAAGCATTTCTGGTATATTACATGCTGGCAGCTTTAGCAAGCTAAAACAGTGAGCTTCATTTATTTCCACAGAAAAGGAGTAAAAATGAATAAAAGATGAAGGGAGAGAGGAAAGACAGGAGAAAAGAAAGATTTGAATGCCAATGATTAAATGGACCTAGTATTAAAAGCAGGTATTTAAAATAAACTAAATCAGTGTTTCCAAACACTCAGAACACCGTAACTCTGAACTCATATTGGAAGAGAAGAAATGCATATTTGTCTGTTAAAGTCTCTGAAAAGTCCTATAATAAAGAAATTTGTCAGGATTGTTTTAGCCCAGGATTTCTAAAACTTCTTTAATACTAGAACTCTTCTTTTCTCGGAATACCTTTAAACATTTTGCTGAACTATCTTTCTAAATAAGATAATTTGGAGACTCTTGATCTAGGCTAATCATGCGGTGTACCTGAAAACCAAGGGCCATGACTTCGAGTGATCTGAATCCCAGAGAGCTATCATACTTGGGGTCTCCCATTCATCTTTATATATTGTAGCTCCAACAGACCGTATGCCATTAACTAATTATGTCAAGCACCTGCATATTTTTTTTTACATGGTCCCTTCTGCATTAATCAAATCCTAGTCATACTTAGAATCCAGCTAAAATGCTTTCTCTGATTCTCCTGGGTAGGACTCATTATTTCATTCTCTAGCATCCCACAATATTATGAGATTTTATCACTATTACAGGTTTTATTTGTCACCTGAATTTCTCTTATTGCAATCAGAGGATACATATAATATTATATAAAATAATCTAGCCCTGATATCATATTTCCTCGTATCATAACTACATATAATTTGCCTACAAAACTAATCTTAAACTCCTCTTTAATCTTTAAATCTTTCATTAAATTCTTCAGAATGTTTTACGTAGAGTTCACACTCAAATATCTTCCCATTTGAATTAAATGATGACCCAGAATTGAGGCAGATTATTTCAATCTACACTAGGAAAGAGAAAGTCATGTTCACCTCCCATATCCCCTTCACCCTTCCCTACCCCCATCTAGACTTACACTTACTAGACAGGGCTTTTTCAAGGCAGAAAGATGAGGTAACATGTTTTACCTTCTGACATTAAAATATCATGGAGAAAGATCCGTCTTCTAATGATTTCTGAGAACTAGGTCATATGCATCTTCTTACTACATAATTTGCGCATTTCAATACAGCCAGTGAAGATTGTAGTGCAGATAACAAATGCTTGCAAATAAATGTACATAGTCAGTGTACATAATTCAATTCCAAACTACATTAAGAGTGGGTCTTATTGGCCTGTATCATCAGGAGAATTTCCTCTTCACTTAGTTTACTTGCATTGGCACAGCTTTAGGGAAATGAATCTACAGATAATGCTTTACTTTAAATCAAGCCACGGAGAGAATTCTATATTTCTGATATATTACCCTTACCATTTTAAGCTCCATTTCATAGGAAAAATATTTCTGAATAAACTGGAATAAAAACTTTGGTGAGATGGAATCTAATCAAGGAGCTTGTTAAACCCTGGAGCTTTCCAACAGATATAATACTGTGAACTGGAGAGCTCTCCTAACTTCTTGAAGAACTTTTACCTTTTAACTCCCTTCCATTGTTGGTCACAGCCTCTAGGCCCCAACAAGTTCTCCAGTCCCTGGGGATTTCCTAATTATACCCTAGAAGTTCCTAAAATTGGTCCTTCCTGCTTTTGCCCAAATATTCATCAGGTATTTTAGAATTAAACTACAATTCAATCTCTTATAAGTGACAATTTTGCACTCTATATTTAAAGAATAATATTTTTAAAGCTCAAAATTCCTTATTTATAAGATGTTATTCCTACTTCTTTAATTCTTTATACTAAGTTCATTAACAAATAATTTGCTAAGAGTGAAAGGTAGTATATATATATTCATACTTTCATCCTCAACATCTTTTTCCACAACCTTGGGGAAAATAATTTGAACACATTCCCATTTATTGTTAAATTAAAAAAAGGTAGCGTTTATTAGATACTATTGCAAGTTATTTACATAAATTAGTTCATTTAACTCTCACAACAAGCTCATCAGGCAAGTACTATTATTATACCTATTTTTACAGATAAAGTTAGTTAACTTGCCCCAGAATAAACAGCTAGGAAGTGACACAAATGGTATTTGGGCCCAGGTAGTCTGGCTCCCAAACCCAAGCTTTCAACTGTAGCAACTCTATCAGCTTTTTTAAAAAACAGCAAGGGAGAAAGCAAAAAATCACCTGAAATCCTAGCATTTGGAAATGATATAGTTAATATTTTGTTAAGCATCTCTTTAGAAATACTTTCACTTCCAAGCTGCCTTCCTCATTCACTTGTCTGGCCCCTCCGTGAACCTTGGCCTCGCCCTCCATTGGTGTCTCATCTTCCAGGGCCTCAGGGTTGTTAGGCCTCTTACATGGGGCTCAGGGCATCAAAGCAAATGGTCCAAGCTAAGAAAGTGAAGGTTGCTAATCTCTTTGGGCCTAAGCCCAAAAACTGGCATAGAATCACTTCTGCTGTTTTCTATTGGTAAAAAAAAAAAAAGTCAAAGAGTCTGCCCAGATCCAAGGAGCAAGTCCATAGATGTCCACCTCTTAATAGGAGTTTCAAGGAATTTGAAACTTTCTTTAATCTGCTATCCTATAATAAATATATTATATGTGATATATCGTATACAAGCACATCTTTAAATTTTAGACCTATAGTATATGCATAAATAAAATAAATGGAATTATATGATAGATGCTATTTTTATGGACTCCTTTCTTAAATACAGTTTACTTTTGTTTTATATTTGTATGTTTCAAGCACATCCTCCCTTTCCCTAGACAGGTAGCCAATGTCAACAAATTGGAGTGTATCGTTTTCTGCAGCCGTAAAATAAATTACACGTTTTGCACACCTCTTTATTTTCTCATTTAACATTATATTGGAAACCCCTCTAAGTCACATGGAAAAGAGCTAATATGCCTTTATTTGAATATATATTCTATGTTATTAATATAGCAAAATATAGTCAAGCATTCCCTCTAATGATGGAAAGTGATATCCAAAAAAATTGCGAATACTGATGGAACAAAAAGATGGTGGGTTAAACACATGCGTCTACTCCCACTCTTGTAGTCTTACTACAACTCTCAGGAAGAAAGATACAATGAAAGCTAGACACACTCCCAAAGAAAGCATACTCCCTGTGTTAGTTTACAAGCTGTCAGAATGCAGTATACCAGAATTGGAATGGCTTTTAAAAAGGGGAATTTAATAAGTAAAAGTTTATAGTTCTAAGGAGGTGAGAGTGTCCAAATTAAGGTACCAACAAGAGGTTACCTTCACTCAAGAAAGGCTGATACTGTCCGGACCAGCTCTGTCAGCTGGGAAGTCACATGGCTGGCATCTGCTGGATCCCTTGCTCCTGGGCTCCGTTGCTTTCAGCCTCTGTTCCTGTGAGGGTATTTCACTTTGTGTCTCCATGGCTGGCTTTCACCTCTTGGCGTCCCCTGGCTCTCTGCAGGTTCTGGCTTGCTTAACATCTAAGGGCAATGTCTGCTGGGCTTCAAGCATCTCCAAACAACCGTGTCTCTGTTTTCTGCTTATCAACTCTCTCCTGAAGTTTCTGTCTGCTCTGTCATTTGTCTCTCAGCTTTGAGGTTTCTGTTGTTTCTCTGTTGATTCTGAGGTTTCTGTCATTTCTGAGGTTTCTCCAAGTGTTTCCTCTTCTAAAAGATTCCATTAAACTAATCAAGACCCACCTCGAGTGGGTGGAGTCACATCTCCATCTAATCAAAAGTCACACCCACAATTGGGTGTGTCACATCTCTGTGGAGATAATCTTATCAGGAGTTTCCAACCTACAGTACTAAATTAGGATTAAAAGGAATGGCAGCCTCCACAAGATTGACTCCAGATTAAAATATGACTTTTCTGGGGTACACAATATTTTCAAACCGGCACACCCCCTAAAGCCTATTTCTGAAAGCTGACTAAAATAACTTCATGGGGAATTTTTGGTAAGTCACAAACCCACAATGACAGAGAGAATAGAAGAGGTCACTATAGCAACAAAATTTTGGAAGCCAGAAAACATGAATGCTTTGTAAATCCTTCATCAGACCTGAAAAACTAAATCATTAGTCAATATTGAGAGAAACCAAGAACAATCCAATTTACACTGTAAAATCCAAATTCCCCCAAAAGGATCAATAATTGGTGTTATCAAACGCCTCTTGTGAAAAAAAAGGGTTGAATGTGAGGTTAGAGTAGCATGGATTCATTGGAAAGTCTGTTTAAGAAACAAATTCTAAATCTCACCTCCACTCAGAACAGGTGGAAAACTGCCCTTCTCCCACTCTGGCAGAACCCTCAAGGTTTAGTCTCAGAGGAAGGCAAAACAAAAGATATGGCAGTTACCATGTGTTCATCAAAGTCAGTTTTCTTTCCCTTCTGGGCATACAACTTGACTGTATCTGCAGCCACTCTTTCAATGAGGTGTGGCCATGTGAGTAAATTCCAGCCTTTAGAATGTGCATAGGAGTGATTTCTCTGGTCCACAAACCCTACCACAGGTAAACCTATATTTTTCTCCTTTCAGCCAACCAGATACATAAACTTTGAGGCCATAGACTGAAAGAACCTGGTTCTCAAAATATAAAAGACTGCCTGCTGAACATCACATTGGATTTTGGGGAAGCACGGTATAAAGTTTTACTGTGTTAAACCAATATACTTTAGGATTTGTTTGTCATAACAGCTAATATTTCTTATCCTAACTTATATAGAATGTATCATCCTGAAATGGGATTACTACCACAATAACAAGAAAAAAATAAGTGGGATTGACGTAGGGTTCAAATAAACAAACACAAGGAGACACCTGTAATGCCAGACAAAGCATCTGATATAACTCTATGTTGATCTAGGGGATGTGGTTTGAAATTGTTAGAGAGAAAATGTATACTGGCTATTGCTGTCCATCAGCATGGCATTATAGAAGGACATGAGCTCAGGCAAAAATTGGCTGGTTTCCAAGCAATAACAGAGAGTAACAGAGAAAACCCAAAGTCCACGGACTTTACAGGATAGAAAATTCTGGCTTTTTTTCCCCCATATACTACGAGATGTTCATCAAATCACACTTTTTCTCTTTCTAGGCACATGCTAATCTATTTTCCCAATCAGCATTTCATATAAGTGTGACCATATATAACTGAGTTTGGCCAGAAGGAAATGAATGTATTGTTGTATATGACCTCTATGCCTGGCCTGTAAAAACCTCCTATAAGTAATCTTCCTTCTGTATTCCTGTCTGCTGACCAGATGCAGAGATCCAGAGGAGAACTCTAAGGCCCTAGGGGAATGGCAGAGCCACAGATCAAACAGAGAAACAAACAGCAAAACGTGAGAGCCTAAGTGCATGTATGACCATGAAAAGGAGAAGAAGGAAAATTAAGAACAAAAGACCTCCTACCATGAGTTAAGAAAATTTCCTAGAGTCCAAGGATATGGACTCTTATATTACAAATGTCCAACAATGTCACAGGGCACTGAGTAAAGTAAGATCACAACGAGGCATATGATTGTGAAATTTCAGAATATTGGATTAAGAGAAGATTGACAAGGTTCTAAGCAAGTCACACACAAAACAGAAGTAAATGTGAGTGGCTTTGGACTTCTTAAAACAACATTGAAGAATTTCTTCCTGTGGGACCCACGGAGGAGGTGCCCATAGTTCGTGGAGTACTTGGGCCACGTGCATGGGAGTAAATTGCTTCTTGTTCATGCCTGAGACTGAGACCGGACCTTCCGCGCCGGGCTCACTGAGCGCCCCTTCCCCGCTCCGCCCGGGCTGTTCCGACTTCTCGCCGGCACCATGGAGGACGAAGTGGTGGGCATCGCCAAGAAGATGGACAAGATGGTGCAGAAGAAAAACGTGTTGATCTAAAATACTGGAGACTGAGACATCCGGAGAAGATGGAGGCTTAGTAAGACGTGCGGGTCTTAGTTCCTCCTCCAGAACAGCTACTAAAGAAATAGAAACAGTACAGAACAGCTCCTGGAGCCACAACAGAGACCAAAAAGACAGCGTACCCCATTCTGGAACAGCTGAACCGGCAGGGAGAATCCACTGCGGTGAGATACCCGAGGGGCGCGCGCTTCCCCGGGCCGGGGCGGCTGGCGGCCGGAGTCCCTCCCTCCCTCCTTCCCGGGCCAGCTGGGAGAATTGGACAGGTGGTCCCCTCAAGCTGCGGGCACCCCCCCCCAACGTACGGACTCCAGGGCCGGCTGGGAGAATTGGATAGGAGGTCTGCCAAGCTGCGGAGACCAGCGACCAGGGTCCCTTCCACACACGTGGCTTCCCGGTCCGGCTGGGAACATTGGATTGGCACTCCCCCAAGCCATGGCGGCTGGCGCCCCATGCCACGCTTGGCTTCCTGGGCTAGCTGGGAGATTTGGACCAGCACTCCCCCAAGCCGCGGAGGCCGGCGCCCCCCCCCCCACGCACGGACTCCCGGGCCGGCTGTGGGATTTGAATCGGAACTCCCACAAGCCGCTTCGGCAGGCGACCCTCCCCCACAGCGAGAGTTTTCCAAAGTTAACGGAGTCACAGCATCTTTTACTGGTGGGACCCGCAGACAGATGAGCGCCACGAGCGCCACATACTGGGCAGGATAAGAAAAACAGAGCCCAGAGTTCTCACAGGAAAATCTTTCAACCTGCTGGGTCCCACACCCAGGGAAATCTGATTAAATGCCCAGACGCCAGCAGAAAATAACGGATCACGCTAGGAAAATTGAAGATATGGCCCAGTCAAAGGAACAAACCAATAGTTCAAATGAGATACAGGAGCTGAGACAACTAATTCTGAATATACGAACAGAAATGGAAAACCTCTTCAAAAACCAAATCAATAAATTGAGGGAGGACATGAAGAAGACATGGGCTGAACAAAAAGAAGAAATAGAAAGTCTGAAAAAACAAATCACAGAACTTATGGGATTGAAGGACAAAGTAGAAAAGATGGAAAAAACAATGGATACCTACAATGGTAGATTTAAAGAGACAGAAGATAGAATTAGTGAACTGGAGGATGGAACATCTGAATTCCAAAAAGAAACAGAAACTATAAGGAAAAGAATGGAAAAATTTGAACAGGGGATCAGGGAACTGAATGATAATATGAAGCGCACAAATATACGTGTTGTGGGTGTCCCAGAAGGAGAAGAGAAGGGAAAAGGAGGTGTTCTAGTTTGCTAGCTGCCGGAATGCAATATACCAGAAACGGAATGGCTGTTAACAAGGGGAATTTAATGAGTTGCTAGTTTACAGTTCTAAGGCTGAGAATTAAAACAAGTCTATAGAAAAGTCCAATCAAAGGCATCCAGGGAAAGATACCTTGGTTCAAGGAGGCTGATGAAGTTCAGGGTTTCTCTCTCATCTGGAAAGGCACATGGTGAACACAGTCAGGGAATCTCTCTCAGCTGGAAGGGCACATGGTGAATATGGCATCATCTGCTAGCTTACTCTCCTGGCTTCTGGTTTCATGAAGCTCCCCGGGAGGCGTTTTCCTTCTTCATCTCCAATGGACTCTCTGCTTCGTGGTGCTGCAGCATTCTCTGCTCTCTCCGAATATCTCATTCTCCAAAATGTTTCCTCTTTTATAGGACTTCAGAAACTAATCAAGACCCACTCAAATGGGTGGAAACATGTCATCCCCTAATCCAATTTAACAACCATTCTTAACTAAATCACATCAACCAGGGAGATGATCTCATCACAGTTTCAAATATACAGTATTGAATAGAGATTATTCTACCTTTAAGAAATGGGATTTATATTAAAACATGGCTTTTCTTAGGGGGCATACTTCCTTTCAAACCAGCACAGGAGGAGAAAAACTAATGGAAGAAATTATCACTGAAAATTTCCCAACTCTTATGAAAGACCTAAAATTACAGATCCAAGAAGTGCAGTGCACCCCAAAGAGAATAGACCCAAATAGGTGTTCTCCAAGACATTTACTAGTTAGAATGTCAGAGGTCAAAGAGAAAGAGAGGATCTTGAAAGCAGCAAGAGAAAAACAATCCATCACATACAACGGAAACCCAATAAGACTATGTGTAGATTTCTCAGCAGAAACCATGAATGCTAGAAGACAGTGGGATGATATATTTATATTACTAAAAGAGAAAAACTGCCAATCAAGACTTCTATATCCAGCAAAATTGTCCTTCAAAAATGAGGGAGAAATTAAAACCTTTTCAGACAAAAATCACTGAGAGAATTTGTGACCAAGAGACCAGCTCTGCAAGAAATACTAAAGGGAGCACCAGAGTCAGATACAAAAAGACAGAAGAGAGAGGCATGGAGAAGAGTGTAGAAAGAAGGAAAGTCAGATATGATATATATAATACAAAAGGCAAAATGGTAGAGGAAAATATTATCCAAACAGTAATAACTCTAAATGTTAATGGACTGAACTCCCCAATCAAAAGACATAGACTGGCAGAATGGATTAAAAAACAGGATCCTTCTATATGCTGTCTACAGGAAACACATCTTAGACCCAAAGATGAACATAGGTTGAAAGTGAAAGGTTGGGAAAAGATATTTCATGCAAATAACAACCAGAAAATAGCAGGAGTGGCTATACTAATATCCAACAAGTTAGACTTCAAATGTAAAACAGTTAAAAGAGACAAAGAAGGACACTATATACTAATGAAAGGAACAATTAAACAAGAAGACATAACAATCATAAATATTTATGCACCGAACCAGAATGCCCCAAAATACGTGAGGAATACACTGCAAACACTGAAAAGGGAAATAGACACATATACCATAATAGTTGGAGACTTCAATTCACCACTCTCATCAATGGACAGAACATCTAGACAGAGGATCAATAAAGAAATAGAGAATCTGAATATTACTATAAATGAGCTAGACTTAACAGACATTTATAGGACATAACATCCCACAACAGCAGGATACACCTTTTTCTCAAGTGCTCATGGATCATTCTCAAACATAGACCATATGCTGGGTCACAAAGCAAGTCTTAACAAATTTAAAAAGATTGAAATCATACACAACACTTTCTCGGATCATAAAGGAATGAAGTTGGAAATCAATAATAGGCGGAGTGCCAGAAAATTCACAAACGCGTGGAGGCTCAACAACACTCTTAAACAACGAGTGGGTCAAGGAAGAAATTGCAAGAGAAATTAGTAAATATCTCGAGGCAAATGAAAATGAAAACACAACATATCAAAACCTATGGGACGCAGCAAAGGCAGTGCTAAGAGGGAAATTTATTGCCCTAAATGCCTATATCAGAAAAGAAGAAAAGGCAAAAATTCAGGAATTAATGGTCCACTTGGAAGAACTGGAGAAAGAACAGCAAACTAACCCCAAAGCAAGCAAAAGGAAAGAAATAACAAAGATTAGAGCAGAAATAAATGAAATAGAGAACATGAAAACAATAGAGAAAATCAATAAGACCAGAAGTTGGTTCTATGAGAAAATCAATAAGATTGATGGGCCCTTAGCAAGATTGACAAAAAGAAGAAGAGAGAGGACGCAAATAAATAAGATCAGAAATGGAAGAGGAGACATAACCACTGACCTCACAGAAATAAAGGAGGTAATAACAGGATACTATGAACAACTTTACGCTAATAAATACAACAATTTAGATGAAATGGACGGGTTCCTGGAAAGACATGAACAACCAACTTTGACTCAAGAAGAAATAGATGACCTCAACAAACCAATCACAAGTAAAGAAATTGAATCAGTGATTCAAAAGCTTCCTAAAAAGAAAAGTCCAGGACCAGACGGCTTCACATGTGAAGTCTACCAAACATTCCAGAAAGAATTAGTACCAACTCTCCTCAAACTCTTCAAAAAAATTGAAGTGGAGGGAAAGCTACCTAATTCATTCTATGAAGCCAACATCACCCTCATACCAAAACCAGGCAAAGATATTACAAAAAAAGAAAACTACAGACCAATCTCTCTAATGAATATAGATGCAAAAATCCTCAACAAAATTCTAGCAAATCGAATCCAACAACACATTAAAAGAATTATACATCATGATCAAGTAGGATTCATCCCAGGTATGCAAGGATGGTTCAACATAAGAAAATCAATTAATGTAATACACCATATCAACAAATCAAAGCAGAAAAATCACATGATCATCTCAATTGATGCAGAGAAGGCATTTGATAAGATTCAACATCCTTTCCTGTTGAAAACACTTCAAAAGATAGGAATACAAGAGAACTTCCTTAAAATGATAGAAGGAATATATGAAAAACCCACAGCTAATATCATCCTCAATGGGGAAAAATTGAAAACTTTCCCCCTAAGATCAGGAACAAGACAAGGATGTCCACTATCACCATCGTGTTGGAGGTTCTAGTCAGAGCAATTAGATAAGAAAAAGAACTACAAGGCATCAAAATTGGAAAGGAAGAAGTAAAACTATCACTGTTTGCAGATGATATGATACTATACGTCAAAAACCTGGAAAAATCCACAACAAAACTACTAGAGCTAATAAATGAGTACAGCAAAGTAGCAGGTTACAAGATCAACATTCAAAAATCTGTAGCATTTCTATACACCAGCAATGAACAAGCTGAGGGGGAAATCAAGAAACGAATTCCATTTACAATTGCAACTAAAAGAATAAAATACCTGGTATAAATTTAACTAAAGAGACAAAAAACCTATACAAAGAAAACTACAAAAAACTATTAAAAGAAATCACAGAAGACCTAAATAGATGGAAGGGCATACCGTGTTCATGGATTGGAAGACTAAATAGAGTTAAGATGTCAATCCTACCTAAATTGATTTACAGATTCAATGCAATACCAATCAAAATCCCAACAACTTATTTTTCAGAAATAGAAAAACCAATAAGCAAATTTATCTGGAAGGGCAGGGTGCCCCGAATTGCTAAAAGTATCTTGAGGAAAAAAAACGAAGCTTTAAGGCATATTATGAAGCTACAGTGGTCAAAACAGCATGGTATTGGCATAAAGATAGATATATCGACCAATGGAATCAAATAGAGTGCTCAGATATAGACCCTCTCATCTATGGACATTTGATCTTTGATAAGGCAGTCAAGCCAACTCACCTGGGACAGAACAGTCTCTTCAATAAATGGTGCCTAGAGAACTGGATATCCATATGCAAAAGAATGAAAGAGGACCCGTACCTCACACCCTATACAAGTTAACTCAAAATGGATCAAAGATCTAAACATTAGGTCTAAGACCATAAAACAGTTAGAGGAAAATGTAGGGAGATATCTTATGAAACTTACAATTGGAGGCGGTTTTATGGACCTTAAACCTAAAGCAAGAGCACTGAAGGAAGAAATAAATGGGAACTCCTCAAAATTAAACACTTTTGTGCATCAAAGAACTTCATCAAGAAAGTAGAAAGACAGCCTACACAATGGGAGACAATATTTGGAAACGACAGATAAAGGTCTAGTATCCAGAATTTATAAAGAGATTGTTCAACTCAACAACAAAAAGACAGCCAATCCAATTACAAAATGGGAAAAAGACTTGAACAGACACCTATCAGAAGAGGAAATACAAATGGCCAAAAGGCACATGAAGAGATGCTCAATGTCCCTGGCCATTAGTGAAATGCAAATCAAAACCACAAGGAGATATCATCTCACACCCACCAGAATGGCCATTATCAACAAAACAGAAAATGACAAGTGCTGGAGAGCATGCGGAGAAAGAGGCACACTTATCCACTGTTGGTGGGAATGTCAAATGGTGCAACCACTGTGGAAGGCAGTTTGGTGGTTCCTCAAAAAACTGAATATAGAATTGCCATACGACCCAGCAATACCATTGCTAGGTATCTACTCAAAGGACTTAAGGGCAAAGACACAAATGGATATTTGCACACCAATGTTTATAGCTGCATTATTTACAATTGCAAAGAGATGGAAACAGCCAAAATGTCCATCAACAGATGAGTGGCTAAACAAACTGTGGTATATACATACGATGGAATATTATGCAGCTTTAAGACAGGATAAACTTATGAAGCATGTAATAACATGGATGGACCTAGAGAACATTATGCTGAGTGATTCTAGCCAAAAACTAAAAGACAAATACTGTATGGTCCCACTGATGTGAACCGACATTCGAGAATAAACTTGGAATATGTCATTGGTAACAGAGACCAGCAGGAGTTAGAAACAGGGTAAGATAATGGGTAATTGGAGCTGAAGGGATACAGACTGTGCAACAGGACTAGATACAAAAATTCAAAAATGGACAGCACAATACTACCTAATTGTAATGTAATTATGTTAAAATACTGAATGAAGCTGCATCTGAGCTATGGTTTTTTTTTTTTTGGTTTGTTTGTTTGTGTTTTTTGTTTTTTTTTCTTTTTCCTTTTTTTCTTTTTTATATTTTTTTATTTTTTATTTTTGTTATTATTTTTATTTTTATTTTTTCTCTCTATTATCATTCTATATCTTTTTCTGTTGTTTTGCTAGTTCTTTTCCTAAATCGATACAAATGTACTAAGAAATGATGATCATACATCTATGTGATGATATTAAGAATTACTGATTGCATATGTAGAATGGAATGATTTCTAAATGTCGTGTTAATTTCTTTTTTTATTAATAAAAAATAATAAATAAATAAATAAATAAATAAATAAATAATAGGGGGAACAAATGTTAAAAATAAATTTAGTTTGAAGGGCTAGTGGTAAATGAAAGCGAGGGGTAAGGGGTATGGCATGTATAATCTTTTTTTTTTCTGTTATCGTTTTATTTCTTTCTCTGTTGTCTTTTTTATTTTTTTCTAAATCGATGCAAATGTTCTAGAAATAATGAATATGCAACTATGTGATGATATTAAGAATTACTGATTGTATATGTAGAATGGAATGATATTTTAATGTTTTGTTTGTTAATTTTTTTAATTAATAAAAAATTTTAATAAATAAATAAATAAAATACTGGAGACTAAAAAAAACAACATTGAAGCTAGAAAATAATAGAGCCAAGCTTTCAAAAATCTGATGGAAAACAATACCCAAGCTAGACTTCTATGTGGTCTCAAACTATCAATAAACTGTAAGGCCAGAAGATTTTCATGCATGAAAAATCTCAACCTCAACAAAATAGTGTACCAAGAAAGACAAAACATTGGGATACAGGAAGAGAAGATTAAATATGGGAGTAAAGAAATTTTCTCACAGGTGATGACAAGAAGATGGCTGTGCAGTAAGCATAGGTGCCACCAGGCCAGGCTGGAGCACATCAGAAGACATGCAGATTTCTCTAAGATAATGAAATCAACAGAAGACCTGATACATCAGAACATCTCATGGGGAGATTTAGACAATTGGTGACAAGTTTGGAAATGAATTAATGATAAATATATTAAAACAGCTAGGAAACAAAAAACAAATTAATTATCAATTCCTAGAAAAATTAAAAGTTGTGTAAGAAAGTTAAAATAATCATAGTAATATAACTATTTGAATTATATAAATATTTATTTAACCAAAACTATGGTATCTATCTACATTGCATAGCTGGGAGAAAGGAAGGGTATATATGTGGTAGCAATGGAGGGAAAAAGAGCACTAACTCCTATGGTAGATTAAATTATGTACCCCAATTTAGACATGTTTTTAAACTGAACCTGAATCCCTGTGTGTGTGAACCCACTGTAAATAGGACCTTCAGAAGATGGTAATTTTAGTTTAGGTGTGGCCCAACTGAATGACTATGGGTCTTAATCCATATTACTGGAAGTCTTATAAAGAAGACCCTAACGTTACAACAGCAAGACTAGAGAGGACATTGCCCTGTGGCAGGAGGCAGAGATAACCTGGGCCAAGGATTGCCGGCAGCCAAAATCAGAACACTGCGAAGTTTGGTGAGAAAGCATCACCTTGCTGATGTCTTGATTTGCAACTTCTAGTCTCAAAACAATAAGCCAATAAATTCCTGTTGTTTAAGACAACCAGCTTGTGTTTTCTGTGATAGCAACTCAGGCAAACTAAGGCAATCTTCATCTGCCATAATGGGACATCAACTTAAAATTCAAGAAATAGGAATCTACAAGTTATTTAATCATTGCCTCTGAAAGAGGGTAAAGGAGTGAAGCAGCTAAGGGGGACTGCTGTTTTTTGAAAGAAAAAGAAAATGGAATGGGGGTGGAGGGAGATAATGCTTTTAGAACTGTTTGACCTTTAAATTGTATGTATGTATTATATGATAAAGCCAAATGAAAATAAAGAGAATAGAATAAAAGGAAGTGACAGGATTTTCCTTACCAGATATTAAAGCATGCTAAGTCATTTTGTTCGAATCAGTGTGTCATTGGAAATGGTAAAGGATAAATAGTGAAACTGAGAAAAGAGCTGAACTGAAACAGATCCCACTATATAAAGGGATCTATTTAAATTGTGTAGGGAAAGAACAAATTGTCACAAATGACCATTCAGGAGGTGCAAGGGTAGTTTAGTGGTTGAATTCTCGCCTGCCATGTGGAAGAGCCAGGTTGTATTCCCAGTCATGCATTTCCCAAAAACAAACAAACAAACAAAAAATTCAACAAATGGTGCCACAATAACAAGATACTCACATGGAAAAATAATGAAATGTGAGCCCACCATACAGGATGCAAAAAAAAAAAATAAGTTGACTACCCATCTGAAAGAAAATAAAATAATACACCTATCTTCCACAATATATAAAAATAAGTCAAGATCAATTAAAACCTTAAATATAAAATAAAGAAAAATCTGAAAAACTATATGTATAATTATAAAAATCTTTTTTAAAAAAGTAAATGTATTTGACTTTTTAAAAACAAATTTTATATGGTAAAAAGTACCCTAACAAAATCAGTAGAGAAATAATAAGGGACAAATATTCATGAAATAAATGTCAGATAAACTGTTAATCTCACCATTACCAGAGATCCTCAGAATTGAAACAAAAACACAAATAGCCCTTCAGAAAATATCAGGTAATGACAGAAAATGATAATTCACAGAATGGCAATTCCACATGGCCAATAAACCTCTGAAGATATTCTTAATCTTTCGGGTCATCAGAGAAAAGCAAATTAAAGGAGCCGTATTATAAGATTATGTATCCATCAGATTGGCAGCTTTCTTGTTTGGTAAAGCCTGTTATGGGTGGGAATAACAGGAGAAGTCATTGCTAACAAATGTGTGAGTTACTAAGAGTGTTTTTAAAAAGCCATCAGGGCAGGAAGGGAGCAGAGAATGGGGAGTTACTGCTTAATGGATATACAGTATTGGGGGTGATGAAAAGTTTTGGTAATGGATGGTGGTAATAGCAGCACAATATTTGGAATTTAATAAGTATCACTAAGTATTATACTTGAATGTGGTCAAAATGAGAAATTTCGTGTTGTATATATGTTATCATAATAAAACATGTCTAAAAGCAATCTGGTTTTACAAATTAATCTTAAAATTAAAATTCATACAGCATCAGACCCAGTAATCTCATGCCTAGCTATCCACCACATAGAAATAAAAGCACCAATGAGCAAAGACATCTGTTCAAGGAGGTTTATTGCAGCATTGTTTGAAGTAGCAGAAACTGGCACCTAGAGAGTTTTTTAATGGCAATACTGGTGAAAATCACTGTTTCAGTAGCTAAGCCACAAAGACTGAATCAACATACTCAGTTACAGTTAAACAACTGTCTTTGACTTGTCAGGAAAGCTAGTATTTTCATTCCTCTTCCTTCTTTACACTGTGCCTCTTGGTTTCATTCATCTCAAGCACTTTCAAGTCACAGAAATCCTCACCGTTAAAAGCCCTGGCACCCACAGAGACAGTCACATGCCCAAAACTTCTCATCAGAAGGAAATCACTCTAGTTCTGTTTTCTACACTTACCACTATACTGTATGGATCTATTGTCTCCCATTAGATCACACCTCCTTTAAATAAGGCATTGCTTTGAAATTCCAGGAAACTGAGTGATGATTATATAGCTGAAAGTAGTAATATCTAGTATAATCCCAGTCACATGTAGCAATATCTGTCAATCTTTCTCTAAAAATATATGCACCAACTTCTGAACAGATTAACTCTATTTTGGTTGGCGGAATCACCACTCATTCTTATTTTCTTCTTTGTGTTCTACAATTCCCACATTTCATTCAATAAACATGTACTTTTGTAATTAGAAGCCACAATAAATATATTTTTAAATAGCATTTTTACAATTCCATTATCCTTCTCTATCCAGATTGATGTGGGTATATGAGAATGGGAGAAAAGTGATAAACTTTTTTAAAAATCTACCTATTTCAATAGTCAAATGAACAATCCATCTGCAACACATAAAAATGAAGCAAGGGTGGTGCAACAGTGGCTCAGTTCCAAGAATTCTTGCCTGCTGAGCTGAAGACCCAGGTTTGATTCCCGGAGCCTGTCCATGACAAAAAAAAAAAAAAAAAGGAACCAAGAAAAGGCTAAATCTCCTATATAACTAAGATTATAAGTGAATTTTTAATATAATTTTTAAAGAAAACAATCCTTCCATTTTGTAACCCTAAAACTTGAGAAACCATTTAATAAACTACTCTTTACTTGCTTTTATCCAATAGCCATGTATATAAAAGACAGAGGCTAATATACCTATACAAGTAAGATTTTCTCTAAGGAAAGCTCAGAAAGCATGACTCCATTGAAAATATATTAGCCCATAAAATCAAGTTACTGCTATTCTTATTTGGGAGCTTACTGAGAAATAAGACTCTATAAGGTTATATCATAAGTAAAGATAATAGAAAGCCTCTTAGAGAGGTCAGACACAAAAGAAGCCATAATTCTCTCATAATGGGGAAAAATCACATTGCATGTAGCCTTTCTAGTAAGAGATGTATTGAATGAACTTGAAGATACTACGCCAAGGAGAATTAAGTCTTCATGTAAGTTGCCTTCTTGATTTAAAATTATAATACCTTGCTCTTCCTCAATTCCATATGGTATTATATTTCAGCAACTCAAGGCTTTAAAGTGAGCTCATATAACACTGAAATAACTATCTCAGTCTCATAACTGCAAATATTTTGATTAACATAAAGCAACATGCACAGTTGTAAGATATCACCAACATCAAAGTCAAGACTGCTGGAGCTGCCACTAGCTGACCTTGAGAAAGTCCCAGACCTTGTTTTGCTTTCCTACAGCTCAGTGAAATTAGAAGATCTCTAAGTCTCCTGCTAGAAATTCTGTCTTTGTGGCTAGCTGTAATCAGGACTAAGGAACTAGCAGCTTTTTTCAGCCTATCAATGCACTTAACACCTTCCTGTCCTGTGCCCCTCAATCCCTCAAGTACACCTGGACGTTCTTCACTTTCCATTGCCCCGATACTGATTACCTGTCTTCATTCAATTCTTCCATCCATTATTCTCAAGAAACATTGTTCTCTAGGAATAACAGGACATTCGTACGATGCTTTCTATGTACCAGATAATTGTGTCAAGCATTTTATATTCTTATTTCAATTAATCCTCACCATCACCTGATGAGATGGGTAATATTATTTTCTCATTTTACAAATTGGGAATCTGAGACTTAGACAGTTTTGCCTTCACTCTACCTATGGATTCTATTTTCCAGCATATATGATAAAATGGTCATTAAGCAGGGTGAATGAAGTCTTTAGCCATGGTGAAAAAAGACTAAAATGATCAAATTAGTGCTTTTCTCACAAACCCTCAGCTCACTGCTGCTGTTCATGATTCTTAAGTTGCTTGGGGAGCAGAGCAATTTCTGCAGCTGCCTCCCTACAATAACCTGCACAGATCACAGATCAGGGAGTTTCAGCAGTGGCTAGAGTTGGGGTGTGATGTGTCTAGCTTGGTCAAGGACAAGAGTCCTACACTCACAAAAAGTGATAATAATGGGTCAAGAACCAGTGATAAACATTTTGGTCAGAGTGGCTTTCTTCCATTTCTAACCTACTGGCTAGAAACTGCTCCTGTCCTCATATATATATATTTTAAACTCACAAAGATGCCATGCAAGTTAAAGGAACTATGAGAAACATTACATTACAGTGGTAGAGAGTAAATGCTTTGTGTCCTTGAGCAAGTTACTTAACCTCTCTAAGTCTCAGTTTTCTCATTTGTAAAATGATAAAAGTACCTATTTTCAGGGACTTTTGTGAGAATTAAATAAGGTAATTCAGGTCAATTGCTTAACATGGTAGGCATTCAATAAATGTTAATACAAATGCAGATACAGGCAATAAAAATGTTAATTAGGTAAAGATATACACACATACAAACAGATGATTGATGATATAGATAGATAAGATAGATAGATAGACAGGTAGATGGATGGATGGATGGACTGACGGATGGATGGACAGACAGACGGAACCATAGGAGTGAACCTAAAGGTTCAGGGCATGACGCTTACTCTAAGCCTCATGAAAACTATTTAATTTTCATATGCAATATGCTCAAACACCATAATGTCAGCTCAATCACAAAGATGGCCATCTTTCTTTCTCTAAATTGGGTTTGACAAAGTCAAAGAAAGCAATGTAAGCAGAAAGCAGTGCCACCAGAAGTCCTTGATTGCTGCTCTTGTTTTTACTGCAAAAGACTCTAGAGCCCCCTTGTGGCCACATGGCACAAGCGTCTACCACCAAATTGAGCTCCACAGAAGCTGTGAAGTCTGAAACTGGTGAAATGAATAGTATCCCTGACTGGTAATTGGAAGAAGAATCCCATCCTGTCTCAGTAGGAAACAGTCCATAAATCTCACTCTGATGTCCATCTGGAGTTTCGCCTATCTCTGCTTTTTATTGAATTAATCCATGTAATCACCCTCCCTGTGAAATTCATAAGTGGCAGATGGGTTCTTAAGGATTCTGCAGCTGCCAGTATAAAAGCATGTTATACAACTGACTATAACCTATCAGAAAAAAGTATAAAAGAGTTGTGTATAAATGAAGACACAATAAGCTTTCAGGGAAGCTAACTGGAACAAAAAAAAAAAGCAAAATTAAGGACAGGGCTATAGCAAGGGCTGAGTGAAAAAATTCAATTTAATAAATTTTTTTGAGTACCAGTTACCATGAGTTAGGCTGTCTCCTAGAGACATGAAGATTGCTAACACCTTAAGAAGCTCATCTAGGAGAAATCTTTAGGAGGTCCTAAGAATCAAAATCAGTGTACTGTGTCAGAAATCCCCTGATTAGTCCACATTAGTGGGACATCTAAGGGAGGAATTCTACCAAGTTAATAAAACCAATTCCTGTATATAAACATGTTGCTAGGCCAAAGGAAATTTTAATTCATAAATATTACTTCTGGTTCTGGAAAAAGAACGAAATGCTTCTCTTTCTTCTCTCCAGTGAAAAATCCTTCACTCTTCTGCGACCAAGTTCATAGCATCCACTCTACCATTACATCTCCCCAAACTAGACAAATCCCATATCATCACTCCATTGCTTCTATGAATTCTAGGCACCCTACCACTTATTTATTATCTAGCCCTTGGTTCCAAGAGGCCCTGCCTTGTTTGCCAATCAATTCAATTATTCATGTATCTTGTCTCCTTATTTCCGCCTTAAAAAATGTTCAGACCTTGAAGGCAGAAAAGAAGACCTTAATTTTTGCTGTTTCAAAGTCCCTGCTCTCCACCCTTGTCAGCAAGTCTTGATTCCACCAGTCATTAACTCGCTCATTGTCCACAAAGTTGGGTTCATCTAAACTCACACATCTTTCCTTCCCTCTAAGTCCTGAGAAGAGGTGCTCTTCTTTTGCTCAAAGATAATCTTTCCTCTATTTCTGGATTCTATCTCTGTTCATTTTTCTCCAGAACCTAACTCCATCGATTATTTTCTTTTCCATATATCTTCTCTTCCTTCCACCCTTAAAAGACATTCTCTGTCTGCTGCCCCAATTCCCTCCTCTCTTCCTCTTCCAGTATTATTGGAAGCATATTGTGTAGTCATTGTCTCCAATCTCTTCTTCCTCAGTTTCTCCTTGATGGACTGCAGACTAGCTTCCACCCACAACGGCTGTTCTTAGCTAGCAGAACCCTCCTAAATGTCAAATCTATCAGACCCTTTTTGGTTCTCTATCTCATTTGACCTTTTTATTGCATTTGATACCGTTGATCATTTGTTCCTCCTTAAAACTCTCCCCAAGGTACCCTTTATTCAACAATATTTGTCAGCTCTCACTTTAGGATATGGCATATACGAAGGCTAAAGATCCAAATAGTAAGAAGTAATACCTACCTCTCAATAGTTTACAGTCTATCATGGCAGGCTGAATACAAAGTAAGAAGAGCATAAAGGAAGAAATATGAGTCTCCTCGTTCTCTTACTGATGCTTTCCGTGTTCCCCTTTCTCTACCACAAAGGTCTCTCAAATTTTTTATCATACACCCTATCCATGTACGCATTCCCAACATACTTAACTAATACATACATATACTACTATCATCAACTAATATCTCAAGACAGTGAGTTGAGATTTGTCATTAGCTATGCTGGACATAAATCCATATTTCAAATAATCTTCTTGATGGCATCCAAAAAATTACTCTGTAATGAAGCTAATAAAGAGATTAAACTTGGAATAAGAAAAAGAAGGCCCCACCTTCTTTTTGTTTTCTTATACTTTCATTATGGATATTTATTTTCAAACTGTAATATCCCTGCAGAAATCTTTTAAGTAACTATTTAAGTTCAACTTTTCTCACAGGATTTAGCATAATGCTGTGTATAACTAATTCACTTCATATGCATTTACAATAGTTTGTTCGTTTGTTTGTTTTTGGCATGGGCAGGCGAGAACTTTGCCTGCTGAGCCACCGTAGCCCGCCCTGCGACAGTTTTATGTGCTAACTTGTTGAGGCTTTAGCACCCAGTTAGTCAATTGATTAAATTTAATTAAACATCTGTCCAGATGTTGCTGTGAAAGTACTTTGTAGATGTGGTTAATTTTAAATAAAGGAGTTGACTTTAAGTAAGTTGACTTTATGTAAAGGAGATTACCCCCTTGATAATGCAGGTGCACTTCATCCAATCAGTTAAAGGTTTTAAAGGCAAAAGTTGAGGTTTTCTGGAGAAGAACTTCTGCCTTAAGATTGAAGAATCCCTGCCTGAGTTTCCAAACTGCTGACCTGCTCTACAGATTTCAGACTTCCCAGGCCCACAATCCCATGAGTCAATCCCTTAGATTAAATCTCTTTATATACGTATGCCTCCCATTGGTTCTTCTTCTCTGGAGAATCATGGTTGATACAGTACTAACTTATCAATTGAGGTAATATGAATCAGGGCTAAGGTATCTTCTGTGCTAAGATAAGATAAAATATGTTTCAGGTCCTCAGAAAGACTTAGGAATCCAAGATGCTGTGAGAAACTGGAACAGCATGCAGAAATACTCCCAGGATAGGCAGAAATGAACTGGATGGGTGTCACCCTAATGCAGGATGGATCCTGAAAGAAGACTATTATTATGATTAATGTGTCAAAATAAGAGAGAGCAAATATAAATTTGTCCTTTCAATGGCCCTAATATTGGTACCCAAATTCGGTGTGAACATGGAGATCACAGCATGGTAGAAACTTCTAGCTGCCCACCAACATTTTCTGTCTCCCTGTTCTAGTTTGCCAGCTGCCGGAATGCAATATACCAGAAACGGAATGACTTTTAAGGGGAATTTAGTCAGTTGCTAGTTTATAGTTCTAAGGCCGCGAAAATGTCCCAATTAAAACAAGTCTATAGAAATGTCCAATTTAAGGCATCCAGAGAAAGATACTGTGGTACAAGAAGACCAATGAAGTTCAACATTTCTCTCTCAGCTGGAAGTACATGGCAAACATGGTAGCATCTACTGGCTTTCTCGTGGCTCTACGAAAGGATTTCTCTGCGTGGCTCTACCAAAATGTTTCCTCTTTTAAAGGATTCCAGCAAGCAACTCCACCTTCAATGGGTGGAGACACACCTCTATGGAAATCATCTAATCAAAAGTTACCACCCACAATTGAGTGGATCACATCTCCATGGGAACAATCAAAATGCTCCCACCCAGCAACATTGAATGAGGATTAAAGGACATGGCTTTTCTGGGGTCCACCACAGATTCAAACCGGCACACTCCTTTTTTATATTAATAGCCTGCAGAAGCTGACCACCCAGGTAGAGATTACATTTCCCTGCCTGTTTTGCAGCTAGATAGTCAAGTGACTAAACTATCATCAATGGAAAGTGATGTGTACAACATCTATCTTGATGCTTATAAGTAAATAACTTCCACTGGACTTATACTCTTTCCTTTTCCTGCAAATTAGAAAATGGATTACCACTACACAGCTCCAATCAGGCTGTCAAAGACAGTGCACCGGGAGACTGCAGAGTGACAAGATGGAAGGAATTTGAGTCTCTGAACGACATTATGAAGCAGAACCACCCACTAATTTGGACTGCTCACTGTGCGACTTTCACATGAATAAACTATCTTCTTAAAACCACACTATCTTGGTCCTCTTTGTTATAGTAGGTTAGCCCAGACACTAACTAATGCAAAGGAAAAATTGAATGGATCATAGGGTGCTTTCTGTTAACCATTACCCTCCTTGATCCCCCCATCTGGTATAGCCTGGGGAAATTCTGATGAATTATATTTGTAATAGAAGCAATGTAGTACAGCAGAAAGAGCACTGAGGTTGCGATCAAGCAGAATTTGGTTGAAGCTTGAGCTCTAAAAACTGTTCAACCTTGGCAGCCCCACTTGTAGGCTTGTACCCAAAAGAATGGAGAGCTGATATTTTCACACCAGTATTCATAGCAGCATTATTCACAATTGCCAAAAGATGAAAGGAACCCTAGTGTCAACCCATAAACAGATAAACAAAATCTAATAATTGCATACAGTGGATATTGAGCCATAAAAGCAGAATGAAATCCTGTTACATGCAACAACATGGATGAACCTTCAAGGTAGTGTGTTGAGTGAAATAAGCCAGGCACAAAAGGACAAATAATTTGTGGCCCCACTGATATGAAATAATTAGAATAAACAAACCTATTCTATTAGTTAGGGTTCTCTAGAGAAACAGAATCAATAGGGAACACTCGCAAATATAAAATTTATAAAGGCATCTCACGTGACTGCGGGAACGCAGAGTCCCAAATCCGCAGGGCAGGCTGTGAAGCCGACGATTCCGATGGAGGATCTGGATGAACTCCACAGGAGAGGCTCGCCAGCCAAGCAGGAGTAGAGCCTGTCTCTTCTGAATCTTCCTTAAAAGGCTTCCCATGATTAGATTAAGCATCACTCATTGCAGAAGATACTCCCCTTTGATTGATTACAAATGGAATCAGCTGTGGATGCAGCCGACGTGATCATGATCTAATTCTATGAAATGTCACCTGTATTAGTTAGGGTTCTCTAGAGAAACAGAATCAACAGGGAACACTTGCAAATATAAAATTTATGAAAGTGTCTCACGTGACCGTAGGAATGCAGAGTCCAAAATCCACAGGGCAGGCTGTGAAGCCGATGACTCCAATGGATGGCCTGGACGAACTCCACAGGAGAGGCTCACCAACCAAAGCAGGAATGGAATCTGTCTCCTCTGAGTCCTCCTTAAAAGGCTTCCCATGATTGGATTTAGCATCACGAATTGCAGAAGACACTCCCCTTTGGCTGATTACAAATGGAATCAGCTGTGGATGTAGCTGACGTGATCATGACCTAATCCTATGAAATGTCCTCATTGCAACAGACAGGCCAGCGCTTGCCCAATCAGATGAACAGGTACCACAACTTGGCCAAGTTGACACCTGTCCCTAACCATGACAGTCCACCCCTTGTCAACTTGGCACATATATATATATATATATATCACCTTAGACCATACTTAATTTCCAAATGAAAACAAATAAGCACACATTTTTTCTTTTACCTGACAACACTCAACTGTCCTGCATATAACTGGAAACACATTAAATCTCTCCAGAATAGCTTGCAAATCCTTGGGCAACATTCATCCTTAAACTTGATATCTTACAACTTAAATAGTATAACACAAACAAAACAGCATTACAGTCCTCGTTTCTGTAACTGATCACGTGGTCGAAGTTCATATTTATCACTACCTTCTTCCACTACCCATTCCATGTTCCCTTTCCCCTCAGCAAGCACTTCAGCTGGCCGTGGTTCTTTGCCTGGTGGGGTGACCCAAACCTTCATTCCTGAAGTCTCAGAGCCATTAGTGGTCCTGCCTGGATTGTGTTGTTGCAGTTTTCCATTGATTTTAATCACAGGGCATGGTAGTACTAATAGACGCCCCAGGGGATCTCCTATATTCCAAGAAAACTCTTCTTTACCTCCATTATGTAGTTGCAGTCCTACTTCCTTCTGATAGTCAGGGTCAATTACCCCAGACAATAATGTAATCCCTTTCTTGGTGTGTTGATCCAGAGGTATAAGTAGCCCAAAGTGGCCAGGTGGGTGGTATCACTGTTGTTTCTCCTGGAGAAAGCACACCCCGTTTTGGAACTAAAACCTGTAGACCAGCAGAACTCAGGGTAGCAGGGACAGGAAGCAAAAATTTTCCTAGTGGATCACTAGGAGTAATAGTGAGTGGCACCACACCCATTTCCACCCCTTGGTTCCTGGACCCATGGATCCTGGCTATGGGAGAAACAGTACCATACAGCGGATGCTGATTCAGAGCATACACAGCTTCCTGGAGAACATTACCCCAGCCTTTCAAGTTTTTGCCACCTAGTTGGCACCGTAATTGAGTTTTCAAAAGGCCATTCCACCGTTCTATCAATCCAGCTGCTTCTGGATGATGGGGAACATGGTAAGACCAGAGAATTCCATGAGCATGTGCCCATTCCCGCACTTCATTTGCTGTGAAGTGTGTTCCTTGATCCGAAGCAATGCTATGTGGAATACCATGACGATGGATAAGGCATTCTGTAAGCCCACGGATAGTAGTTTTGGCAGAAGCATTGTGTGCAGGGAAAGCAAACCCATATCCAGAGTATGTGTCTATTCCAGTTAGAACAAATCGCTGCCCCTTCCATGAAGGGAGTGGTCCAATGTAATCAACCTGCCACCATGTAGCTGGCTGGTCAACTCGGGAAACGGTGCCATATCAGGGGCTGAGTGTGGGTCTCTGCTGCTGGCAGACTGGGCAGTCAGCAGTGGCTGTAGCCAAGTCACCCTTGGTGAGTGGAAGCCCATGTTGCTGAGCCCATGCATAACCTCCATCCCTACCACCATGACCACTTTGTTCATGGGCCCATTGGGCAATAACAGGAGTTGCTGGGAAAGAGGCTGACTGGTATCCATAGAACGGGTCATCTTATCCACTTGGTTATTAAAACCTTCCTCTGCTGAAGTCACCCTCTGGTGCACATTCACATGGGACACAAATATGTTCATGTTTTTAGCCCACTCAGAAAGGTCTATCCACATACTTCTTCCCTAGACCTCTCTGTCACCAATTTTCCAATTATGGTCTTTTCATGTCCTTGACCATCCAGCTAAACCACTAGCAACAGCCCATGTGTCAGTATACAAACGCACCTCTGGTCAGTTTTCCTTCCAAGCAAAATGAACAACCAGGTGCACTGCTCAAAGTT
Organism: Tamandua tetradactyla; assembly: GCF_023851605.1. Lineage (NCBI taxonomy): Eukaryota > Metazoa > Chordata > Mammalia > Pilosa > Myrmecophagidae > Tamandua > Tamandua tetradactyla. Next base: position 126,465,861 of record NC_135327.1, on the reverse strand, counting down.
CTGCCCACTGGGAGGATTTCCCCTCACCACTGTCCTTCAAGGACACCCCAGAAAGGGGTTGTAATGCTGCAGCTGTCCACTTTTGGGTGGTACCTGCATATCGTGGTGAACCATCTGTAAACCAGGCCCGAGTTTTCTCTTCCTCAGTCAATTCACTGTAAGGAACACCCCAAGAGGCCATAGCTCTGGTCTGGGAAAGAGAAGGTAATGTGGCAGCAGGAGTGCAAAACCATGGGCATTTGTGCCACTTCTTCATGTAACTTACTTGTGCCTTCAGGACCTGCTCTGGCTCTATCTTGTATATACCATTTCCACTTTACAATAGAGTGCTGCTGTGCACGCCCAACTTTATGGCTTGGTGGGTCAGACAACACCCAACTCATGATAGGCAACTCAGGTCTCATGGTAACTTGGTGGCCCATGGTTAAGCGTTCAGTCTCTACTAAGGCCCAGTAGCAGGCCAAAAGCTGTTTCTCAAAAGGAGAGTAGTTATCTGCAGCAGATGGTAAGGCTTTGCTCCAAAATCCTAAGGGTCTGCATTGTGATTCTCCTATAGGGGCCTGCCAAAGGCTCCAGACAGCATCTCTATTTGCCACTGACACTTCCAGCACCATTGGATCTGCTGGATCATATGGCCCAAGTGGCAGAGCAGCTTGCACAGCAGCCTGGACCTGTCGCAGAGCCTCCTCTTGCTCAGGTCCCCACTCAAAATTAGCAGCTTTTCTGGTTACTCGATAAATGGGCCGGAGTAGTACACCCAAATGAGGAATATGTTGTCGCCAAAATCCAAAAAGACCAACTAGGCATTGTGCCTCTTTTTTGGTTGTGGGAGGGGCCAGATGCAGCAATTTATCCTTCACCTTAGAAGGGATATCTCGACATGCCCCACACCACTGGACACCTAAAAATTTTACTGAGGTGGAAGGCCCCTGTATTTTTGTTGGATTTATCTCCCATCCTCTGACACGCAAATGCCTTACCAGTAAATCTAGAGTAGTTGCTACTTCTTGCTCACTAGGTCCAATCAACATGATATCATCAATATAATGGACCAGTGTGATGTCTTGTGGGAGGGAGAAACGATCAAGGTCTCTGCGAACAAGATTATGACATAGGGCTGGAGAGTTGATATACCCCTGAGGTAAGACAGTGAAAGTATATTGCTGACCTTGCCAGCTGAAAGCAAACTGTTTCTGGTGGTCCTTACTAATAGCTATTGAGAAAAAAGCATTTGCCAGATCAATAGCTGCATACCAGGTACCAGGGGATGTATTAATTTGCTCAAGCAATGATACTACATCTGGAACAGCAGCTGCAATTGGAGTTACCACCTGGTTGAGTTTATGATAATCCACTGTCATTCTCCAAGACCCATCTGTTTTCTGACAGGCCAAATAGGAGAGTTGAACGGGGATGTGGTGGGAATCACCACCCCTGCATCTTTCAAGTCCTTAAGAGTGGCAGTAATCTCTGCAATCCCTCCAGGAATACGGTATTGCTTTTGATTTACTATTTTGCTTGGTAGGGGCAGTTCTAGTGGCTTCCACTTGGCCTTTCCCACCATAATCGCCCTCACTGCACGAGTTAGAGAACCAACGTGGGGATTCTGCCAGTTGCTCAGTATGTCTATGCCAATTATACATTCCGGAACTGGGGAAATAACTACAGGATGGGTCCGGGGGCCCACTGGACCCACTGTGAGACGGACCTGAGCTAAAACTCCATTGATCACCTGGCCTCCATAAGCCCCCACTCTGACTGGTGGTCCAGAGTGACGTTTTGGGTCCCCTGGAATTAATGTCACTTCTGAACCAGTGTCTAATAATCCCCGAAATATCTGATCATTTCCTTTTCCCCAATGCACAGTTACCCTGGTAAAAGGCCGTCGGTCTCCTTGGGGAAGCCTTAGAGGAAGGTTAACAGTATAAATTTGTGGCAGTATAACAGGTTTCTCCCCCATAGGGACCTGGCCTCCCCTTCATTCAAGGGGCTCTGGGTCTGTAAACTGTTTCAAGTCTGGAAATTGATTAAGGGGCCGTGACTCTGTGTTTTTGTAATTCAGGTTAGACTTCTGTTCACTTGACCTAGAACTCTTTTGTTTATACAGCTCCAACAAGAATTTAGTAGACTGCCCTTCTATTGTATTTCTAGGCACCCCATGATTTACTAGCCAATGCCACAAATCTCTGCGTGTCTTATAATTTTGATGACTCCTTTGAGTTTGTTGTGTATTATAATACCCACGTCTACCCTGTCTTTGGTGATTAAGTGCTGCCACCTGGCTTCTGCCAACTCGGGATCATGTCATCCCCATTGTGTTTAAGGATTCCAGCTCAGTGACAGCAGTTTCTACAGTAATATCTGACCTACAGAGAAGTGCAACCATAGAGCTCTTGAGGGATGATGGTGCTAGTCTCACAAATTTATTTCTCACTGTTCTGGTAAAAGGTGCATCCTCTGGACATTCCTGGGGTGTAAGAGCAGGCTTTGCGTGATAAATCCACTCTAACATCCCAATCTCTCTAAGCCTCTGGATCCCCTCATCTACATTATACCAGGGCAGTTCTGGCATTTCAACCTCAGGTAATGTTGGCCACCTTTTGATCCATGTTTCAACCAACCACCCAAACAAGCTGTTAACACCTTTTCTAACTGCTCTAGCTATAACATTGAATGCAGAATCTCTGCTTAGTGGGCCCATATCAATAAATTCAGCCTGATCCAGCCTTATATTCCTCCCACCATTATCCCACACTCTTAAAATCCATTGCCACACATATTCCCCTGATTTCTGTCTATATAAATTGGAAAACTCACACAGTTCTTTTGGAGCATAACGTACCTCCTCATGTGTGATACTTTGTACCTCACCTTTAGGGGCCTGTTGGGACTTTAGTCTAGTTATAGGTCTAGAAGAAATGAGGGGTGGTGGGGGTGGGTCATGAAAAGAATTAGAAATATCTTCCAAGCCATTTGCTTCAGGGCTTTCATTTGCAGTTTCATCTGGTGAAACAGGATTAATAACTCTAGGGCTAATCCCTTCAGGAGGAGGTTGGGTGGCCAATTCCTCAAGGCAGGCTGGAGGTGGGGCGGCTATGTCCTCAGGGCAGACTATTACAGGGTTATCTAAAGAAGGCGCAGCATGGTCTAGGGTTTCAACCTCACCCCCAACATCATTATCAATCCATATGTCACCATCCCATTTTTCAGGGTCCCACTCCTTTCCAATCAATGCCCTCACTTTAACGGCAGACACCATGCAAGACTGAGATTTCAGTTTACGTTGTAAAGTTGCTAATCTAACAATAAGATTCTGAGTCTGATTTTCAGAGATCTCAAGTCTACGGCTACAGGAAATAAAATTTTCCTTCAGGATACTCATAGAAACCTCTACATCTTTCACACGGCACTTAAGCTTCTTGTTTGAAGCCTTAAGCCAATCCCTTTCGCCCTTTAATGTAGACAGTGTATCTAACAACAACCAACCAACATCTCTATAACTCTTATTTCTACAAAACTGTGTAAAGGTGTCAAAAACATTATCCCCCAGAGTCTGGCTTCGTACAAGCTAAACATTAGGAGAATCGAATGATGATATTTTGACTATCTCCTTTGCCAACTCAGTCCATGGATTGGGAGTGTCATTCTGATTACGGGAATCAGAGTCCTTAGTGTCTCTGAGCCCAGTCAGAGTAGAAAACCATTCATAAAAACCCATTTTTAAGATTCTGTTCCTTAAGAACCACTCCTGGTACCAAGATGTATTAGTTAGGTTTCTCAACAGGGAACACTTGCAAATATAAAATTTATGAAAGTGTCTCACGTGACCGTAGGAACGCAGAGTCCAAAATCCACAGGGCAGGCTGTGAAGCCGATGACTCCAATGGATGGCCTGGATGAACTCCACAGGAGAGGCTCACCAGCCAAAGCAGGAATGCAACCTGTCTCCTCTGAGTCCGCCTTAAAAGGCTTCCCATGATTGGATTTAGCATCACTAATTGCAGAAGACACTCCCCTTTGGCTGATTACAAATGGAATCAGCTGTGGATGTAGCTGACGTGATCATGACCTAATCCTATGAAATGTCCTCATTGCAACAGACAGGCCAGCGCTTGCCCAATCAGATGAACAGGTACCACAACTTGGCCAAGTTGACACCTGTCCCTAACCATGACATCACCTTTGCAACAGACAGGTCAGCACTTGCCCAACCAGACAAACAGGTACCACAACTTGGCCAAGTTGACACATAAACGTGACCATGACACCTATATTCAGAATTTAGAATATAGTTTACCTGGGGACAGGGTGGGGATAGGCATTAAGGCTCAAAATGTACAGACAATTTAGATGATGGAAATGTTTGGTAATGGATGGTGGTGGTGGTACCATAACATTGTGAACACAATTAACACCACAGAAAAATATATATCTGAATGTGGTTAAAAGGAGAAATGTTAGGTTGTACATATGGGGAAAGAATTTTAAAAAACATTTGAATATCTGTATTATCTTGATCAAGTTACTTGATTGAGTTGCTTCATCTAGTTTCTACACCTCAATTCACCTACTGGCTGAGGATAATAATAATAAGCATATGGCAAAGACACTGAGAAAATTAAATGAGATACTCTATAAAGCCACCTACAACAGCAATGGCAAATAATGCACATTTCACAAAGTTAGTATCTATTCCTCACTTCTTCCTCTGGAAACTCAAATCTAGGTATTGATGGGCATGGCTCTAACTTCATGAAACAGGGTCAGATACTAAAAATTTTAAGTCCTAATTCTCCCCTCAGTTCCTTAGGTCTGTAGTTCCTCTGACAATGGCATTCCTGGATCCACATCTTTCTGGAGCAGAAAGCAAGAAGAAAGGAATGTGCTAAGAAAGGTGGATAAGAGATTGTTCTCTATAAAATACATACCAAATGATTGTGGCTTACATTCCTGGGCTCCATATTCCTATGCCTTAGCCAGACTTCCTAAGACCCAGGGCCAAAATCACATTCTACAAACATTTATAATGAATTTGTCCATGAAATATCTAATTTACAAGAGATGCAATGATAAAAATGGCAAGGTCTCTGCTTTCTTAGAGATCACAACTAAATGAGGGAAACAGAAACACATATAAAAATCTCTAATACAGGCAGACACTGAAAAGTGCTATAATAGAGTATCAACCATGTTATGGACATGTGAAGAAAGGAGAAATTACCCAGTATAAGTAGCATTGCAAAGGTGGTAAAATCTGTCCTTTCCATCCATATGCTTTTTTCCAAGGTATAACCCCTTCATAACATCCCAGTAAGTCTTCAATATTCTGATATTTCATTCCCCTTGCCATAATATATTCACAGAAAAGGATATAAATATTCATTCAGAGTAAGATGTAAATAACCGGTAAGGCCTAATGTGATACCATTTCCAGAGACTTGTGCCTTTTGATAGATGATTTCAGATTTAAAGCCAACAATACATATTATCGTAGAATTCTGAGCATTACTGAGTAGTATTTGGGGCAGAGATGGATCTGCAAGCCTCGGAATAAATTACCTATTCTTTAAATCCACTTGAACAGATGCTGACTGTTGATTCTGTCAGTGAATGAACAATGTAGGTCTTTGGATTAGGAGAAACTGTATGGAAGTTTTTAAATTCCCAGACCCAAATCTAGAACTCCCATTTCCGCCCTACCACTTTTACACACAAAGTGGCCAAAGTGACCTTGCTTGCACTAATGAAGAGAATTCATCATATGAGGCTAATGGAATCAGAAAATTTGGCCAGTAGGGCTTTACCATGTCTGTGCTAAAATAATCATTTTGACAACAGATTCCTCTATGAACTTTAAGTCACTTTTGACTTACCGAAAAATTACAATCTGGCCATTCTTACTAAACATAGTAAGAGGCAATCAAATAGGGTTGTCATTTGAATCACCGTTCCCTTAAGTGACAGTTTTATTTCCAAAGGAGAAAAATTTAACAAAATATCGTTCTTGTCATCCACTTACAATTTACTGTCTATTCCTCACTGTGCTTACCTCTAATTGCGTGATTTTTTTTTTAAATCTTTCACATCACTACACTGCATTTCATTCTGAAGATCAAGATCAGACTGCTGATTAGTCGGATAAAAGTACTCAGGGATTCTAAGTTATTACATTTTCCCCCACAACATCTTAGTTTGAAATCACTAGTTCATATTTTATTCCAAATACTTTAAAGAACTGTTTTGTTAATATGTTGTCTTACTGTAGTATCAGTTTATTACAAAATATTCTGAATAATCAAAATTTGTTTGTAACTCACAGCTGAATTCCCATTTTTAAAAACTCTAGTTCTTATGAGTCATACCAAAACCAGCAATTTGCTTTTCGTCATTTGCAATACCATAATGTTGTTTTCCACAAGTCACACTGGTTTTGAAAGTATGTTCTAGATATGCTGACTCAGACACCTCTCAGATACTTTTGATTTCTATTTCTCAAAAAAAAATCTTTATTTTTGTCCCAAATCACAGGTTAACTGTATTAAAAAAGAACTGCAGAAATTTCATCTATAATACAAACTCCTGGCAACTCAACATAAATTCCTTAGTAACATATTTTTCTTACCCAGTTTCATGTTGCTTTCATAATAATTACAATCTTATTCGTAAACACTTCAAATTTTTCCATCATTTTTCTTGGGAACAGATTATATTTATTTATCACACTAAAATATTGAACAAAAAACGTTCATAAATTATAAATTGATTATAATTATATTTTTATAAATTATATAAATTATAATTATAAATTGAAATTGTATTTATAATTATAAATTGAAATTATTTATATATTGATATAATTATAAAATGAAAATATTTGTGACTTGATTTTAAATATTTTAGTTAGAAGAAGCAAGGCAGGTTTAAATGAGGCTTGCTATAATTATCCCATTTATATTAATATGATAATAACATCATTGTCCCTTTCATATGGAAAACAGATTATGAGAATGGGAATGACCTTGGCCAAATCTTCAGGTATGAAAACATACTGCTTTGTTTGTTCATTTAAGACCCATAATTTTTAACATTCAACAATTCTTAAACACATTCAACAATCTGCCTTAATCATTTATAGTCTGTATTATGAAAACAGGTTTTCTCTAAAACTTAAATTAGTTTCAGTAGAAATAAAAAGGTGTAAGATTGTATTTCTACCACAAGGTGTCAGTCCATGGTAATTTAATCTTCAAGGGATCTGCCATTACTCTGGAAAGTTAATGACTACAAAATATATATATATTATTAACATTTTATATATATATATTAAACACGAAAAGTCTTAGGCACCCTAGGTACCAGTAGCGGACAATCATGGAAAATGCTTGAACACTTATTTTCTTTTGCATTTTCTAATCAGACTAGTCTTGCAAATGCACACGGAATCTTCAGATGTTACAATTCATATCGCAGCCTTTCTGCTCTGAGGCTGTGTCCATCTCAGAGGAGCAAATTCCCTTGTCAGCGTTCTCTTTCTTCCCCGCACATCTCCCTCATATTTTAAAAACAACCTAGAACTTTTCAATATTGACAGTGCTTTAGGTTTGAAATACTTGATTGGGCTCAGAGATGATTGCTGCACGGAATATCTCCGGTGAGGAAGGGAAGGAGTAAACCAGAGTTTAAGGACTTTTTAAGGTAGGGGACAGAGTTTGCGAGATGTAGTGTACAAAATTTGGACAGTTGAAAAGGCAAACCAGCGACTCAAAGATTCAGATTTCGATTTCTCAACTGTAAAACCCACTTCATAAACTTGTGAGGTTCCAAATGAACTCATCTCTGGAGCAGTGGTGTAAGTTCTAAAGTAGTCCTTCTCAAAGTGTGATCTGGGAATGCTCCAGCATCATCTAGGAACTGAGAAATGCAGAATCTCAGGCCCCTCTTAGGGCCTGTGAAGCAGAAACTCGGGACAGGGCCCAGCAACCTGGCCTCCAGCTGACTTCTGACACACGCCGAAGTCTGAGAACCACTCCTCCTACAGAATTGTACAAATGTTGGCTATTTGACAGGTTAACGAAAAGGCGTGGGAGGGCGCTGAGCTGACCTCACGCTGAAGGCAGCGCTATTTTTAAGGAAACGGGGAGGGGCCAGCTTGATGAAGTGGAGAAACCCTAGGCTCGGCCTCTCAGGCCTCCAAAGCCCGTTTGTCCCCTGAGGCAGCCCGAGCAGGAGCCGGGCGGACGCTGGGCGCAGGCAGGTGGCGCTGCCCGCGAGGGGGGACTCCGCGCTGGGGAGGCTCGGGCGCCGCGTGGAACTGGCTCCTCCTGGCAGCTGCTGCGGCCCCAATTGACCGTCAAGGCACGCCGAGGACGGGTGAGTCTCGTAAATGGTTCGCCCTCGCGGGTTTCTCCCGCCTTCGCGCTACCCTGCGCGGCCCCGGCGCGGGCTCCTGGTCTCCAACCCGTGCAGCCTGCCTGGGACTGGGACGAGCGCGGCTCAAGTCACCTCTTATCCCAGCTACCCCGGAGCTGCCTTGAGCCGAGCACTCCGTGGAGCACAGAACTCGGTTGTGGCCGGGTTTGAGGCTGGGAGCTAGTGACTCATAAGGAAGCCTTTTCGTTGGTGGATTAGGGGATATCAGGGGTTGTTTGTCCTCAGGTTGGGTTCTGATGGTAAATTTTCCAGCTTGGCAAAGTCGTATCGTACTGATAAATGATTAGTTCATAGTTCTTAAAATCGTACAGCTTGGTCTTTGGGTTTCCTAGTAACAAGAAACTTTCATTTAAGTCTTTGGAACTTTGGTACACTTTCAGGATCTGCGTGGGGTCCAGATTTCCTCCAAATAGTCAATCAAGGCTTTAAATATTTCATGGACCGAATTCACTGGAAGGGTTTGTAGGCATAAAATGAACACTTTTAAATCCCTTACTTGTTCTTTTTGTAAAATAAAAAAAGGAAGGAAGGAAGGGAGGGAAGGAGGGAGGGAGGGAGGGAGGGAGGGAGGGAGGGAGGAAGGAAGGAAGGAAGGATCCCATCCACATCCTGACATTTAATAGAAGATCATTCATTTTTGCAAGAATATTAAGCAGAATTGGGGAGCAAGGGTTAAAAAAAATAGCACAGTGAAGAAAAACTCCCCCCCCTCCCCCAAATATAGTTTAAAATGTTTTGGTAAAGCAACTGTGCACTTGAAAGTATAAAAGGTTTGGAAATGCAATGCACCTCACAATGTATCCCAGTCATTCGGTTTCCTCGTATTCTAAACTCTTGGACATAAACATGAGTCAGTTGGACTGTGTCAATATTTAGCAGGAATACCGGACCAACCATCCCACTACAGCAAAACGGAACATCAGAAATATACTTGACTTTTTAATGGGGAGTTAAAATTAGAGAACTTCAAGTCAAATTTTGCAGTTCCTAAGCTCCAAACACTGAGCTTTTTCCTGCTACATTTCTTCATGAAAAGAGTTTACTGTAGAACTTAAAATATGTATTTGATTAATGTGTGATGAAGCAAACATATTTTATTTGTCTGATATTTTATTACCTGGCTTCTGGGCGCAAAGTTGACTGTGGGCTTCAGAGTCAACATGCTCCCTCACAGCCCCAGCCTTCTCCCTGGCATTTCTCTTCCCAGAGGAAAGGCGGGGAGCTTCTCCAGGGCCACACTGGCTTTCCAGCCAGCTTCTGTCCATAGTGGCCCTCAGTCAGCGAGCACTGCTAACTTGGTAGATACCCCAGAACTAGATCTTGAAGAAAGCCTCTCAGCCTTTTTCTCTGCCTTCCTTTCTATACCACCATCTGTCTATAAACTTGATCTTCCTGTAGGAGTTATTGCACTGGCATGCAGTTACTTGTTAAAATGTCTGCCTTTCTCCTAGATTGGGACGTTTTTCAGAATGGAGGCTCCATCTCATTTTACTTTATATTCCAACTGCCTGGCGTTGTTGTGCACAATGCGTTTAACGAATTCATAGTTGACTGAATATTTTGTTCTTGCATATGAACATCTTTGACATCCTGCAACTCATAGAATTAAAATATCAGCTAAGACATAGTGAGTTATTTGTTGTGATTTGATTATTGTAGATGAAACTTCTATTCCTAGCCTCTGAGCTACTCTCTCTATAACATTGTATAAAATCACCAAATGAATTGGAATAATGCTTCTTGAGGAAAGGGACCATAGCTCCTCAGGGGCAGGTATAGTCTCTTTCTTCCTTGATGTCTTACATGGTGTGGGGTTCATAATTATGTGACAATTGGCATATGCTTTAGTCAGAATTCTTTCAGTACCAATGATGAATACCCAAGTCTAGCTTAAGCAAAAAAAGGGGGCATGTATTGGCTTGTGTAACTGAGGAATTCAAAATCTGGTCTCAGAGACTCTAAATACTCAAAGTATGCCACCAGGGCTCTTCTGTGTCTTCCTCCATTTCTTGGCTCTGCTTCTCTGTTTTGGTTGTCCCCTCTTCTAATGAAAGTATCTTCCCCCTTACAGGGTAGGGAAAGAGAAACAAAGAAGGATCATATCATCCCAACCTAACAAACTCTAAAAGACATCTTTTCTCTCCCACTTCCATATATAAATATCAGAGAAGGACTCTAATTGGCTCAACTTGGATTGTTGGCTTGTGTGCCCATCTCTAAGACAACCGGTGTGATCAGAGGAATAGGAAACTGTGATTGACCAATTGTATTGCCCACTTCTGTGGTCAGAAGATGGGTGTCACTGTAATTGGCAGCCTCACCACATTGAATGGAATGGAGGAGAGGCGTTTCCCCAAATCAGGAAGGTGTTTTAAGTTAGGAAAACAAAGGTGGAAAATAATGTGGGCAGGCCAAAACAACAAATATACTCAGCATGAATGTCCTGAAAATTTGAAATAAATATCTGAAAAATGTTCTAAGAGCACCTCAGCAAATGAAAATGTTGGTATTATGTAAAGTGGGGCCTCTATTTATTCTTTGTGGAGAGTAAACCTTTAAAGGTTAGAAAATGTTGTAAGTATTTTACAACTCTTCCTGCAGACAGGTTTCCACTTAATAAAGTATTACAGGTGATCTAAAATTGAGAAATATTTGAAATGTTTTCTGCCAATCAAATGCTTGAATATCCAATCTGGTGTTTTTATTGAATTTCATAAAGTACAAATTGGAGACATATTCTTCTAGAAATAAATTTAGAACTAATAGAAAGAATGAATATTATAGTGACATTGTATGTTTTCCTTTCTGAAAAAAAAAATGCTACATTAAACCTGAATGAAGATCTGTGAAGAGTGTTATGGAAAAGATTCCTTTCGTGGGTAAGACATATGACAAAATAATTTTCTACAGGGTTGACCAGGATAGGGAGCATGTCGATGACTGAAGACAACTCAACAACCCCTCTGAAACGTACTCATTGTTCCGGATTTACCACAGAGAAGAGTACATGCCTCCAAAAAAAGAATGGCACTCTGAAAATATGACCTTTTTGGTACTTCATGGCACTATCAGGATTAATCCTACCCACAGGGTCCATTCTGTTCATTGAATGGAACTCAATTAATTATTGAGTTCAGTAATTAAAAATCAACTAATTATTGTTTCAGATTCCGGTGCCAACCACAAAAGACTATTAAACACATAACTTCCTGAAGTATAATATATATCAGCTACCTCCAGCCACCACTGATAACATTATTACTCGAAAAAAAAAAGAAAAGACATTCCTAATTCTCTTTACTTGTGGGAGACGGGAGTTGGCTTTTCTCTAGGAGTACCTGGAGTTAAATTCTAGCAGCATTTGACCCTTTGAATTCTTATTGACATCTCAGTCATTCATTGCCCAGATAAACAAAGAAGAGCAAATACTATTGCAAAGCGCACTGGTTTGAGATTCTTCCAGCTAATAACATGAGGTTAAATGTGGAAATCAGTCATTATCTTGATCTGCCACTCTTAAATGAAGAAATTTTCCATATTGTCCCATCAAATGTTAATAGCATTAATATAATGGACTTAAAGAAGATTATTTTTATTTTCATAGGCAGCTGAAGCCATAACATCTGGGAGAATTAATGGAGAACAGAAAAGATATCACAAATCAAGATGAACTCTGGAAAATGAAACCTGGGAGAAACGTAGAAGATGATCATTTGGTAAAATAATTACTAAATAAAACCTGGAAACATAATTCAAATGCCATTTTATATTTCCTAGTGTTATAAAAGTGATTTTCAGCCCGGTGTGCTGTTATTTTCACTCTGATTCCTATCACTGCTACTGTGATGGGCGAGGGGCAGTGTGGTATGTGAGAGGTTCTAGATGAATGGCCTTGAATAAGTCACTGAAAATCCTGGGTTTTGGTTTAATATATAAAGTGAGTGAGTTGGACCAGATGATTTCCAAGTCTCTTCCAATTCTTTCTAACATTCTATCGTTCTAAGTTTAAATAAAGAAAAAAGGCATCACTATTCATACAACAGAAGCACAGTTTTTCCCATAGGCACCATGGCATCTTACCAAGAGAAGAGATCATCAAGCAACTTGATGATTCACTCTAACCAAACAAATTCATTTATGGAATAAGAATCATCTGTCCCACTTTTGCCCTCCCTCAGGATTAAAGGTTTCTTTGTGCATTATTTATTGCAAAGTGGTGAAAAATTTTTTATACCAAATTCTTTACTTCTAACTCTTTACTTCTCTACAACATCTCAACAGTGGTTTTAACAGAAATTGTTTATTTTAATTATCTTATTAGGAAAATTAAGAAGTTACAAGCACATACTCTAAAAAATAAGTATGTATAAAATAAAACCACTTTCACTTTTAAAGTTTACTGTATTACTTGCTGTTGCATAATTCTTCACCCTTCATCAAAAAATTTATCTCAGTTGATTATAGCCTATTTTCCCAAGCAGAAGTGGCCAAAGCTATATCATGGTCATCAACTCCCTTTTAAATAGTTATTGGAAAAAGCACTGGTTGTAACAGTGATTTATTCAAATTCAGATGGCAAGACAGACCATTTTTAAGCACACAAAAAAGAAAGCTATATGAATTAAAGTTACTGTGCATAAAATGAGATGAACAAGATAGTCACTAATATCATTTCAAGCATTAAAATGTTATGATTCCACTTATAGAGCTCTAAGAAGTCAGGAATACATATTGATTAAGAAAGTAGATGTAGTCATCAAGTAATGCAAGATGAAACACTCTGATATGACATCTCTTTTTTAAAGTTATGTTTTTATTTTTTGGTGTATCAGTCAGTTGGGGAAATGACAGATTAATGCAACCTTCTTTTGAATTGTTGACTATCTAGAAATGCAATCAGAAGAAGTATAACTTTCTCAGAAAATAGATTATTCCCGTGAAATTTGACTACTTATGTGGCCTTTGTGCCTCCTAATAGAATTTCTGTCAATACTTATACAGATAAATAATATAAAATCAAAGTACAAGACTATATGATGGAAATTACATATTTATATCTAAGGGTAATGACTATATTATTCCTGATCTTTTCTGCTTGAATTAATGAAGAAATCACTCTTCAAAGCTTTAAGGAGAGTTGTCCAGTACCAACAAAAATACCATTAAACAAACACAGCTGTTACAACCTAAAAGTTTAATTATTTTTACCAAAGACTTATTTTCTGTTTTGGTTTCCTGTTGCATCATTCTATTCTTTCATGCCTTCAAAATAGAAGCACAGTGGTGTACGTTGCATTGGAGGTATCTGAAGCATGTACTTCTTTTGTCTTAAAGAAAAATGAACAGAAATTATCAGAGAACCCCAACTAGCTAATTGCACCTTTTGTCAGTGCTACATGGCCTATGCCGTCTTCTAACCAGTACCCAAAAACAAGATTCTGAGTGCCCTTCTTCACTGATAAGTACAATGATTGAGCAATAAATAATTATTTTATTTTTAAAAGCTCCATTGTTTCGCTCAATTGTGTTTTAAGATTTCTTTTTCTTTCCTTCATAGAATAAGGACTCAGGGGAGACCAGCATGCTGAAAAGACCTGTGCTTTTGCATTTGCACCAAGCAGCCCATTTTGATGAATTTGATTGTCCCTCAGAACTTAAGCACAAACAAGAACTCTTTCCAAAATGGCGTTTGCCAATTAAAATAGCTTCCATCATATCATCTCTGACTTTTCTCTATACTCTTTTGAGGGAAATAATTCACCCTCTTGTGACTTCCCATCAACAATATTTTTACAGAATTCCAATTCTAGTCATCAACAAAGTGTTGCCCATGGTTTCCATCACACTCTTGGCATTGGTTTATTTGCCAGGTGTGATAGCAGCAATAGTACAGCTTCGTAATGGGACCAAGTATAAGATATTTCCGCATTGGCTGGACAAATGGTTGTTAACAAGAAAGCAGTTTGGGCTGCTCAGTTTCTTTTTTGCTGTACTGCATGCAGTTTATAGTTTGTCCTATCCAATGAGAAGATCCTACAGATACAAGTTGCTAAACTGGGCATACCAACAGGTAAGATGACAATTTTGAAAATACCACTAAATAAAAAGTCTACATTGCCTAACAAATTAGTCCTTTCTTATTTCAATATCAATCTCTCAAACCCCTGTTGAAAATCTATGTTGAGAAAGTAATGTGTGCCTTCAAAATTTCATTAAAAACTCTTCACTGGGGCTTGGTTTCACAGTTTTCCACTAAAGACTTTTTTTAAGTTTAAAATATTAAAGTACCAACTTTAACATAAACAAATGTTTTATTCATGGCCAGGTCTACATTTTAATCTTCTGCCACCTTTACAAGATACTTTTCAATACTAATTTTACTGTTTTCTGCTTCTTTATCATATATGCATGTACATTACAATTCTAACCAAGAAAACCAGCAAATAATTATGATAAAATTAATTAAACTTTAGATAAATGCTACATTCAGGGAAAGAAGGTAGTAGCTCTTATTTCACTTCTCTTAGAAGAAGGCAAAGATAGAAGTCATAAATTTGTGCAGGCACCTACTTATTAGGGCCTCCATAGTAGATGGAGGGAACATAGGAGATTAATGTGCAGGAAACAAGTGTTGCTTGTATTCCGTCTTTTCTCTTTCACCTATAGGTCCAACAAAATAAAGAAGATGCTTGGATTGAACATGATGTTTGGAGAATGGAAATTTATGTGTCTCTGGGAATTGTGGGACTTGCGATACTAACTCTGTTGGCTATTACATCTATTCCATCTGTGAGCAACTCTTTGACATGGAGAGAATTTCACTATATTCAGGTAATGATATGTAAAAGGGCCCTCAGAGAGGAAAGTATCTTTCTGTGCTTATTTATCTGCAGTATATTGACTTTACCCCTTAAAAAAAATAGCAAATGTTTTCTGATAGCAAAAGATCCCACACTTCTTCTAACTAATAATTTGATCTGCTGTCTTTTTCCTTATTGCTTCTAAAACAGAAGAGTTTTCTAGACATAAATAAAAGGATTATTTTTATTCAAAGAAAAATATTCCTTCTAACATTTGAAACTTGTTATGCAATATTTGCAGTCCCCTAATAACTACAAATGCACAATTATGGAATCCAATAACCATGTTTGTTGGATGGATAATAAAAAATCTCCTTGTAAATTAGACAGCTTTCTATCTGGAAAAAAATATCTGTTCTTGAAATATGAAGTTTTAGCCACCCAAGGCACTCTAAAACCTAATGTGAAAGCCTTCTTTCATCACGTTATATTTTATATAGCTTACTCACTTGAAGTTTCTAGATATTCTTGGAATTCAAAAACAATATTGGATTTGCTAAAGTCAATCTCCTTGTGGTCGATTACATACTATGGAAGCAACCTGCCAGAATTCACAAGGTGATCCAAGTATAACAAGATTCAAAGGACTAAATTTAATTATACTCATCACTGCCAAGATTTTTAATTACAAAGATTTAGCTTTTATGAGTGGACGTCTTTGGAAAGTCCCACAAAGGCAGACATTTCCCACTATCCATTCTACATGCCACACAAATAGTTCAAAAGACACTTTTTCAGAAAATCTGATTAAGCTGGAAAGTGTGTCTCCACTGAAGTTATCCCTACACAGTTTAGACACGTGCCACATTCTCTAAAGACACTATTTGCTGATTTTGCAGGTTCAGCCTGATAGCCACTAGAATTCCTTCTTTCTCATGAGATGCTTTCTTCTTACCTTGCTCTTCCAGTCACACATGTTTACCACCACTTGAAAGATTTAATGAGGAGTTCCAGCACTGCATCTTGACAACTGAGTCCATTCACCTACGTGCACAATAACTAGCACATAATAGGTATATAACACACATGTGGTAAAATTAATTTTCAACCCAATCCGTGCATTTTCAATTACTAATACAAAAACTTTTCATTTAGAATCTAAGAATGGGTCACACTATGATTTTGCAGATTCCTATCTGAAAATCTATATGTAATTATTTGATTATATTCATTAGTACTTAAGAATACTGCTGAATAATTGTGATTTGAATTTATTCTGGCAGGCTAGTGACTGTTTCCAAGAAAGAGAATAGATGTCAAAAGTCATCCAGAATATATTACATTGTCAAAATGTCATAAAATTACAGAGGTGCTGTTTTTAAGCCAGTTTATCTGTATAGTGCCAGGCACCCCAAATATGTCTTCCCACATCCAGATCTCTCTATTTTGTTCAAACATTTAGATATCTGTTGGCATTTTTCTATTTTCTGGGTCATTTCATTTTTCCTTAACATAGGCCAATGTTTCTTACTTTACTACTCATTTGCCAAAATCACAGTCATCTACTTAGTTAGCTACCTTCACAGTTAATAAAAGGTCGCTACAGCCAGATTGATTTCTGCAGTGATCTTCAGGCAATCCAACAAACACTTATTGAGCGCCTACAGGCTAAGTTTAGGAAATTCTCAACCTTCTTCCTTTCATTCTCAGCGATTAATAACCCATGTCCTTCCTTTCTCCACCACCTTGCTCATTTCACTTATGACATCTATTTTACTTTGTGCTTTGAATCTTGCTCATTTGCCTTAATTCTGCCTATGAGGAGACATCTAAAGTCTAAGATGTGCAGATCATTGTTGCTTCTTCAAGGATCCTCCTATGAGTAAGACAGTCCCTGACTTTAGATGTCTCCTCATAGGCAGAATTAAGGCAAATGAGCAAGATTCAAAGCACAAAGTAAAATAGATGTCATAAGTGAAATGAGCAAGGTGGTGGAAAAAAGGAAGGACATGGGTTATTAATCGCTGAGATCTAAAGGAAAAAGGTTGAGAATTTCCTAAACTTAGCCTGTAGACAAGGAGCATATGAGGTGGGGACATGTAAAAAGAATAAATGAGAAAGAACATTATTGATAAGTGTGATAGGAAAACAACCACAGATGAATAAGGGGCTCCCCAAGCAACAGAACAGATCCAGATGCGGCAGGGTGGAATAAACTCTTTTTGAACCAAACTACGACAAATTAATTTTTTTCTCTTTTTCTTTTGCAGAGCAAACTAGGAATTGTTTCCCTTCTATTGGGCACAATACATGCATTGATTTTTGCCTGGAATAAATGGGTAGATATAAAACAATTTGTGTGGTATACACCTCCAACTTTTATGATAGCAGTTTTCCTTCCAACTGTGGTCCTGATATGTAAAGCCATACTATTCCTGCCATGCTTCAGGAGAAAGATACTGAAGATTAGACATGGTTGGGAAGATGTCACCAAAATTCATAAAACTGAGATGTCTTCCCAGTTGTAGAACTACTATTAAGTACATTTTTCAATATTTGATACATTTTATCATGAAATATTTCAAATTTGAATTTGTTTAATAAAATACCATTTGAGGATCTTAATTTATCTCTTTGTTTATGAGTGATGAGATTGAAATATATATAGTCAATATTGAGTCAAAGAAATTAAAATAAAATCCTAATCTCTAGCATATTTTCTCTAGCCAAGCGTAACAACACAGTCTCACCTGATTTATCCAATGCCAAGGCATTATAAATTATGAAAATCCTTGAAGTACAAGTCGTTGCTACCCATTACACAAGATATCCTGGGCCATGAAAAAAATGTATTATCTGAATCTACCATACAAATATATCCAGTATTTATGATTGTTGCTAAAGAAATTTCATTTTCCTGTAACAAAGTTTTATTCATGGGAACACCTGTCTCAAAAAACACACAGACTGTGTCTACACAAGTAAAGCAACACAGTACGATCAAATACAGACAAAATAAAATTCAGGCTATCAAGGAGAAAAAAGTAAGTTCAATTGTTTCTGTCTGTATAAAACTCAGATGAACTTTAATGCATTAGAGAAAGTATATCCTCAACTATTTCCTAAAAGAGCAAATGCTACACTGGCTATAATAATTTGCAAAAAGCAGCCACAAACTTTATCTTTTATATAGATAAGCCATTTATGACTTTTTATGAAGGGCAGTAGAGTTAATGCTAATGGTGCTAACTAAAAAGAATAATTAATACATTCATTGAGTAAAGTCTACTTTTTATTAATTTTTTGTTCTGTTATGAAGGACAACTCATTAGCATCATTTAAGTCAGGTGTTCCTATGATAACTGCTATGAGAAAATTTAAGTAAGACTTGTGTCCTCAGAAAATTAGCACATAGCATATTTGTTAATTCAAACATTTCCCTTTATTGATGAGAAAAAAGACATTGTGAATATAATAAAATATAGATCCAGATCAAACAGAAAATATTAGAATAGATGAAAGTAAAATAGAATCATAATTATGAATTTGATCATTGAACTCTTCTGTTATTCCTTAGCCTTTAATAATAACATAAGATTGACATACATAAATACAAATATATTTCTGTAATATATATTCTTCAAGTATATGTGTATATGTATCTTTGTTCTTCATATATACATGCAAATGTACACACATGCATGCTCTTCATATATATGTATATGTGCTGGTTTGAAAGGACTTATGTACCCTAGAAAAGCTATGTTTTAATCCTAATCCCATTTTGTAAAGACAGCTATTTCTTCTAATCCTTTTTCAGTACTGTTATGTTGGAAACTTTACTTAGATTATCTCCATGGAGATGTGACTCAATAAAGTGTGGGTATTAAACTTGATGAGGTGGAGACATGTCTCCATCCATTCCAGGTGGGTCTTGATTACTTTACTGGAATCCTTTAAAAGAGGAAGCATTTTGGAGAAGGCTTCAGAATGACATAGCCGTGAGAAGCAGAGAGTCCACCAGCCAGCAACCTTTGGAGATGAAGGAGAAAGCCCCCAGGGGAGCTTCGTGAAACAAGAAGCCAAGAGAGAAAGCTAGCAGACTGTCGCTATATTCACTATGTGCCTTCCCAATTGAGAGAAAAATGCTAAATGTCATCAGCCTTCTGGAACCAAGGTATCTTTTCCTGGATGCCTTAGCTTGGACATTTCTATAGACTTGCTTTAATTGGGACATTTTCTCGGCCTTAGAACTGTAAACTAGCAACTTATTAAATTCCCCTTTTTTAAAAACCATTCTGTTTCTGATATATTGCATTCCAGCAGCCAGCAAACTAGAACAACATATTTGAGAATATATCTATGAAGAGTAAGTATAAATCAATAGAAAGAGAGAGAGAGAATTCAATGTATCTTTTACTAGAAACATACCTTCACAGGCAAAACACAATGATATATTTCTGAACGTATTTCCAGACATATTTCTCTTGTCACAAGAGAAATAATATAAATTATTGCACCCTCCTCATTTTCCTATTTCCACCTTGTTGCTCCTTAGACTGCTTATTTATTTCTTGTCACAAGAGAAATAATATAAATAATGGATAAAAGCTTGGATTCTTGGGTCAGAGGGACCTGGAATTGACTCAGTGTCAACTGTTACAAGCTTACTATCCTGAGAAAGTTATTTAACTTCCCTGTGCGTCACCTTTATTAGCACTAAAATGAAGAGAAAAATACAGATTATCCCATAGGTTGTTGTGGGAGAACCCATGTGAAGTTCTTAGCACAATGCCTGGCATACAGTAAGTGTCCAATAAATATTAACTCAAAGCATCATCACCATCATCAGTATTTGCAAAGAAGGGCTTATAATGTAACAGAAGCCTCATCTTCAGTCTCATATGTAGAGCAGGGAGGTTATATTAACCAGGAGTGAAGTCCTCCCATTAGCTAACATCTTGCTGCATTTCACATGAGCCTAAGGGAGCCATCACCAGCCGCTCAGTCAAAGACAGAGGAATTACTCACAGCAATAGCAGTAGAGTATCAGCATTTTCTCTTGTTGGTTCCCAAACCCCAATTTCCATAGGGTGATGAGAAGAGAGCCAAGAAACAACTGCACATTCAGTGGGTTGTATTGTACGAGAGGAATCCTGGACATAGAAAGTAACTGTGTCTGTTCTTTGCACCAAAAGAAAACACTATCTCTATCTTCTAAGGCTATAAACACACCTACTTTTTGCTGTACAGGGAGTTAACTATCTCTATTTTCCAAGGCAGTTCGCTTCAACGAACATCCTAGAAAAATAGCCCAGAGCAAAGGCAATCAGTGTATCTGCTCATAAGATATGCAGAAACATGAGACCCATGGAGAATGCTCTCTCAAAAATATGGGAAGACAGCAACACATGGATTTCCCTTGGAAGGTTTGATTTTTTTTAAATGAGATTTTTAATGAAGAAATTGAGATGGTTAGAACCATCTCAACCAGCAACATTTTTGGAGAGCAAAGCACTGATCTCAGGAAACAGTAATCTTCAAATATATTCATTTAGCCAATATCAAATGGTTATCAGGTATTATGCACTATCCTAGGTTAAATATACACCTGTAAAAATCAGACATTTTTCCTGAAATAATAGAGCTTACTACAGCCAGGGCAAGCAAGTACGCAAGCATCTAAAATACAATGAGATGTGGCTGAAAAGAGAACTTGTGGAGCAATCAAAATGTTTTATATCTTGTTTGGGAAAATGATTGCACAGGTGTATAATAGTTGTAAAAATTTATCAAACTGAAAACCCAAGCACTGTCCATTTTATTTTGTGTAAATTGCAACACAATGAAAGATATATTATGATACATTTAACAGATATTGGGAAGGAAGAGAGATGGGAAAAGCAGTGAACTCAGGAATGCATTCTGAATAAATGGCATATTAGCTATGTAAGACCTGAAGTTTGGAAGACAAAAAACTTAAGCAGTGGAACAGTATACACAAAGACTGAGAGGCAAGAAGGAACATTCTCTGTTTGGGAACACAAAGTGTTTCAGTCTGGCAGGAGTATATGAGCCAAAGCAAAACAAGTTTCAACTTTATCATGAAAACAGTAGATAAACCAATAAAGATTTTAAACATGAATGAAACATAGTATCATCAGTCATGTTTCAGAAAGATCACTCTAGCTACAGAATGAAAAAGTAGATTGAGAGAAGACACAACCTTTCACCAATTACCTCCATGGCACTAAATTGAGGCCACTTTCCTCTTCTCCTTTATGGACTTCCCTGCCCCATGCACCACAAATGACCGTTCCCTCCTTTCTGAAACCCTCTCTTCTGTGATATTGCACCCTCCTCATTTTCCTGTTTCCACCTTGTTGCTCCTTAGACTCCTTATCTCCTCACCTAAACATTCCATGTTAGAACCCTCAGGAACTATGGTTGGTGATATTTTCTTCTCACTACTTGCTCTTTCCCTGGGATATCTCATCCAACCCCATGATAGATTTCCAAATTTTAAGGATATAGAAAAATGTTCCTGATTTAATGTGAAGAATAAAAAGGAATGTACAGAACTACATCACAGCATGAGTACATATGGATATATAATTGTGTAGACACAATAAAACATACCAGAAATGTCAACAGTGGTTGACCAAATGTGATGGAATTTTAAGTTTATCTTCATTGTACTTAGGGTGGGGCAATGAAGAGCCTGTAGAGCCCACTTACATATAATCCTTGTAGGAACTTAGGTATATGTAATATGTAGCATTAAATGCTTCTTTCAAGCAAATTTTATATCCACTGACTTATATGGGAGCTAAGGAGCCTCCTGAGGTATAAATTCAAACTCCATGTGCTATTGGGTTCAGATATATAAAAGCATGTTTATAGATATTGAGGAATAGAGTTGAGAGTGACACAATTGGAAACAGAGCAGACAACAGGGTCTTGACAAATAATTCACCATAATAGAAAATGAAGTCTAGAGCTCTAGAATTTTAAACCGGATTCAGCAAGGGAACATAACTATGGGACCATTTAACTAACTAAACATGACACATGAGTTGTCATGCCATAATCAGCCAGCTCTGAGATGCAGAAATTATCTGCACTGTTACCCACATGATGAGGCAGCAGGTTATTGGCATCTCTAGGACTAAGAGGGAAAAACCTAATTCCAATCTGCCTGGTACCAAGATACCAACCTTAATGGCAGCAGCCTAGAAACAGAATTCCATCCCAAAGTGGCACCTCAGTAAAGATTTCAGGAATAACAGCTGGCTTCTGGCTTAGTTGTTGAAGCCCTGTCTCTGTTTGCCTTGGTAACAGGCAATGAAAGTCCTATTTTAAAACACAGAATATACCCCTTTGGGAATTCCCAGTGACAGGAGAAAAGTATTCTTCAAGGACCTTGGAAGTAAGGCACAAAACTATCTAATTTCAATTTTCAGTCCTACACTAGTGAAAACTAGACAATTTACCCTTTGTTTCTTTTCTGTTATATAATGATTAGGTGGTGTGTTAGTTAGATCCAGTTGTCAACTTGGCCAGGTGAGCATACCTTGTCTTGTTGCTGTGGACATAAGCCAATGGTACGTGAACCTCATCTGTTGCTAATTACATATGCAATCGGCTAGGAGGCGTGTCTGCTGCAATGAGTGACGTTTGACTTAATTGACTAGTGCTTAAATGAGAGATTGCAACGTAGCACAGCTAAGCAGCTTGGCATTCCTCATCTCAGCACTTGCAGCTCAGCCCAGGCCTTTGGAGATGCAGAAAGAAGTTACCCTGAGGAAAGTTGTTGGAACCCAGGGGCCTGGAGAGAAGACCAGCAGAGACCATATTGTGCCTTCCACATAAGAAAGAACCTCAGTGGAAAGTGAGCTGCCTTTCCACTGAAGAACCAACAAAATAAATCCCCTTTTATTAAAAGCCAATTTGTCTCTGGTGTGTTGCATTCCGGCAGCTAGCAAACTAGACCAGGTGGTATTGTTATAAGCAGGAAAAAAGCAATTAAAGTTGTTTTCATAAAAACAAATATCATGTTCTGGTGGTATATGCTTGGACATTTATAGAGCACCCCCTATAAATTAAGCCTGACTTTAGACAAAAGATATACCTAGTACCTACTCACACACTCATAGAGAAGACAGACTTTGGAATCATAGTGGTCCTAGACTTACCAGTCTCACTAGCAAGGGAATGACCAGTTCTGTTTAGAAAGAAAGTTAGGAAGGTATGAGGTCATCCAGAGAAAAGGAACTATTTGAGCTAGGTATTAAAGGATAGGTAGGAGTCCTTCGTAATGAATGGAAAGATAGGTAGATAGTGAGCAGCATGGAGATATAAAATGATGTGATGAGATGGTTGGAAAGGCTAAGTCAGAGTAGCTGACTTAGTCTTAGAAAATACCAGCTTGGATGGGGATACAAGAAAAATAGATCAAAAGATCATTATATAACATGAAACTTCTTCTTTAGAGAGTAGGAAAGCCATCAAGAACATTTAAGCAGGGGCTTAACATGAGATTTGCATTTTAGAGAGAGTTATCTGTAGATGATGCAGAGGCTGGGTTTGATGGTGGGGGTAAGAGGTAAAGGCAAGTTGAGAGGCTGGAACAACAATTAAAAAGGCGACCACAACATTCCAGGTCAGAGACAACAACTTCCCAAATGAAAGTCTGTACAGAGGGAATGGACAAAAGAGGAGAGATACTGAAACATGGTAGGAAAACAGAATTTCTAGGAATTTGTAACCAATAGAGCACAAGGAGTAAGGGAGAGAAAGGCATTTATGGTGAATCACAGGATTCTTGTAGCTTGCTTGATTTAAAAGGGTGATGTCATGAAGTAGAATAAGGGATTCTACCACAGCAGCAGGTTTTTAAGAACAAATAAGTATGCTCAACAACAAAAAGACAAGCAAACCAATTTAAAAATACTTGAATAGACACTTCTCCAAGGAAAATTTGTAAATGGCCAATAAGCACATGAAAAAATGCTTACTGTCATTAGCCATTAGGGAAATGTAAATCAAAACCACAGTGAGATACTACTTTACATCTCAGTAGAATGCTGCTGTTAAAAAAGCAGAAAACAATAGTGTTGGAGAAGATGTGGAAGAATAGGAACCCTTTGTACATTGTTATCGGGAATAAAAATGGTACAGCTTCACTTGGAACATTAGGAGTTCCCCAGAAATTTTAGAATTGCCATATAATCCAGCAATCCCACTTTCAGATATATACCCAAGAGAATTGAAAGCAGGGACTTGAATAGACATCTACATAGCTGTGTTTATAGCAGCTTTATTCATAATTGCCAAAAGGTCAAAGCAAACCAAGGGTTCATCAACAGATGAACAAAATGTGGTATATAGATACAATATATGAACATATTTCAGACATAAAAAGGGACGATGCCCTGATGCATGTGACAAGAATGAACCCTGAAGATATCATGTTGAGTGATTAAGCCAGATATAAAAGGACAAATACTGTATGATCTCACTGATATGAAATTATTAGAATAAGCAAATTCATAGAATCAGAAACTAGAATACCAGTTGCCAGGGGCCAGGTAGGAGTAGGGAATGGGATGTTAATGCTTAATGGGCACAGAGTTTCTGTTTGGGGTGTTGGAAAAGTTTTGGTAATGTAATATAATTGACCACTGAATTATTTACCTGAAAATGGAAAAATGGGAAATTTTACATTTTATATATACTATCAGAATAAAATTTTTCTAAAAAAAGAATGAACCCTAATGTACTCTAATTAACTATGAACTTTAGCTAATACTATAATTGTAATAATATTGTTTCATCAATTGTAACAAATTACCACTAATGCAAAATGTTAAAAACCAGGAAAATTTGGATGATGAGAGGCATATATAGTAACTCTGAACTTTCTGCATGATTTTTCCATAAACCCTTATCTGCCCTAAAAATTTTTTTTAAAAAGCCAATTCAGGGGGTGCAAGGGTAGTACTGTGGTAGAATTATCACCAGCCATGCGGGAGACCCGTGTTGATTCCCAGTCCATACACCCCCTCCAAAAGAGTTCAGCAGATGGTGCTGCAATAATGGGATAGTCACTTGGAAAAAGAATGAACTGTGATCCCCATCATACAGCATACAAAAAAAAAAAAAATACCAATCCATTCCATAATATTTATTTAGCAGGCATTTTGCTAAGTGCTTGAGATAGAGACACAAAAATATGTGATCCCTACTTTGCAGCCTGTCTTAGTTGGCAGAGCTGAGGGGTCTAATAAATTGCATGCTCTTCAAAATCTCAGTTGCTAGGGGATGCAGCCTATGGTTTCTAGAATCATAACTATGGGCACACAGTTTGGCACAGTAGAAAGGAAAATAAAGGTTTCTCCCTGATCCTCTGAAAATGTGATTTGTCTGGGAAACTTCTGAGACAATTAGAAACCATGGAGATCAGTCACATGGGGTTTCCTTGGAGTGGAAGGAAGAACACCTAGGTCAGCTGCTGGCTAGGAGCCCAGTTCCTTCCTTTTCCAAGAAGAGCAGCCTTTCCTGTTCAAAATGATTTTACCTTGGTTTATTTTCTTTAAACATTTGATCTATGGGAACCTTATTACTGTTGGTTAAAAAAAAACTGTTAGAATGTCTTGACTATTTTAATGGGTTACATTTAAGTCACTTAAGACAATTAAAAATAGAAATTCATGATTCTGATATGCTTTTCAAACCATGAACCACATGTCCGAGGATGCCAGTAAGAAATAATGGCCAATTGAACATGAAATCGGCAAAATTAAACATAAAAATTAAAAGCAAAAAAATACATAATTTTCATTGGTGATATTACCTCTAGAACCTTCTTCCAAGAAAATGAACAAGCTGTAGATGCTCCTTTTTCTGAAGTCTATCCTTAAAATAATACTTAGTTCGAAATTTTCCAATTTGGATCTACTCTGAAATTTTACTTGGTTAATTAAAAATCCTCTTCCTTCCTGCCAGGTTTTCCAGGTGCTTCCATGGGGCCTTTTAATGAGGTAATGAAAGTAAATTATTCAATCTTTTATTTGTTGTAAATAAACTTACGCTTGGAATTAATTAATAAATCACTGACTTGTGACTATAACACATTACCTGAGGCTGAAGTCCAGCACCTTCGTCTCAGCTAATTCTACTTCTTCAGCTGGTCAGGGCTTTCTCACATTTACTGCTAGTGAGTGTGTGACATTGCTGGAATGGTTAATGGATGCCCATTTTAACTGTGTCAAAAACAATTTGCTAGTTCATGCAGCTATAAGATTATTGGACTGGAAGAGACTGGTGAAGTCACCCGGACTCTAATCCTTTACCCAGAGGCATGACCCCACTGAAATGAGGCCTGTCTTGGAAAGATTTTTGTATTTCTGAACAGCATTGAAGGGGGACAGAGAAAGGAACATAGGTGCCAGAATTGTAATGGTCAGGAATGTGTTCATCTTCTTAGAATCCATGCTCTCTCCTGCACCTCAGCTGGGTGGCCCAGGGAGTACCTGAGTAGAAACAACCATCTGAGAGTCAGAGAACTAAGCAGAAGATGTCAGGTGGTAATGATGGCCATGCCGTAGTGATCGATAAAGGTCTGGCATATAAACTGGGAAGTGATCTTGGGCTTGAAGTTGTAAGATTAAAAAAAAATGCTAATGGATTTTCTCAGTGAAATTAAACCAGGCAAGAGATGGAAATGTGGGTTTTCTTTATTTCTTATTCTTACTCCTTTTCTTGCATGAAATCTCTAACAAAAGCCCAGCATGTAATAAAAGTCAGAATTGAAGTGGGCTAGTGGAGCCACAAGCCTTACTTTTTCCTTACTTCTTCCATCCTTTCCGGACACCCCTGTGACAACTTGGGCTCCACAATGCACAGTTTGAAAACCCTTCCTCATTTATATGAGTGAGGAGACTGAAGCCCAGGGTGATTTACATTACCCCAAGTTTCTCAATTAATAATTGGCAAATGTCTAACAGCAAACGTTGTAAAATAGAGTAATTTTGACTAGCCATCTCTTTTAATCAAGGATGGTTTATTTCCAAGGCACAGAAACCTGTTAAAACTCCCTCAAGAAAAGAGGGCACTATAGATGAAATAAAAAAGAATATTAATATAACCCTCAAGTGAAATGAATGGCTTAATCTCTGAGGCTCTGAAGCTGGAATTTCCTAAGAGAGAATTAAGTGTGACTGCTTGTTCTATCTTTGCAGACATGTAACAAGACACTGTGAAGTTTGAAATGGGCTCTTTCCCTTTTTCTCAAATTTGGGGCCTGGGACCATAGCTGAGAACTAAAGGTGCTAAGTAGCCCTCGTTCCAACTTTAGGAAACAACCAACCGAGGGATCAGACAGGGTTTTCTAACAGGTGCTTTTCAGCAGAATCAGCCCTACAACTCCTCACCGCTTCACCACCAATACATAAAGAAAAGGGTAGAGGAGGGTTAAGGTCTCCTTCAGTCTGGGAAGTGGCGTTTATGAAGAGAGGCTACGCTTACACCTTACCCTACTTCATCCATGAAGGAGGAGGGGCTGAAGGGTCCTCCCAATCTGAAGCCAATGTGGGAAACCCCCAAGAGAAAAGCTTAGGAAGTATGTGGGCATCTACAGATGGACAAGACTTATCACTGGTGGAAGAGCCACATTACTTTGGGACCCTTATGACGTTCCTAGAATGGGACAAAGAGCATTGTGGACAGTTGGCGGGGTAATATAGCCAAAAAGAAAGAGGGAAAGGACCACCTCTTGATATCCACTGTTCCCAAATATATGAAAGATACGTCTGCTGCCCACAACCTTCAGAACTGAAGAAAGGAGCATAGATAGGATTGGAGAACAGACCAGACTAGGACTTCACAAGATGGGGCAAAAAGGTACATGCATCCAATGACTGCCATGTGAAGTTGCCAGCTGTGGTGAGTTGGGGGATGTAGCCCAGCTTGTTCAAGCGCTGATGCCTTAATCATTTCAGATTAAGTCCCATGACACTGGGATCTGTTGGGGCTCCTAACTTCCACAAGTGTGTAAACAATGAGCTAAGTAAAAAAGGGGACCACATGACTATAGTTGTTCACTAATGAAAATTATTGCAATGACCTTTGAACTGATCACTCAGCTTTCAGTGTGGTCTTACCTCCAACTCATTCTCTACACATCACTCAGAGTAACTTTACAATCATTCTCCTTTTTAACACCTATTTTCAAAAATGGTATTTATGAATTTTATTCTGGGTTATAAAAGAAATACTTGTAGTCATCATAGAATTCTTGAGAAATAGAAAAATAAATATCATCCAAAATTCCACAACATAGAGATATTGTTAATAACATGTTGTTTTATACTTTCAGAATATTTTTCTTACATATATAGAACATAGCACTTATATAGGCGAATATCATCACCTTTCTTCCAATTAATATTATGTTGTAAGCATTTTCCCATAGCATCAGAAATTCTTCAAACACTTCATTCTGAAAGGATAGATAATAATCCATAATATAAATATACCATCATTTTTTAAATTATTCCACCCATTGAGAGATTTAGACTATTCTTACTTTAACCCACACACAAAAGAAAGACTTTTGTACAAAATCAGAGTGGTATATTACACCACTACAAGTGGTATATTACAAAATATATCAGACCTCCTGAATAAAACTCTTCAAAATGATTGTTGGCATTGAAGACTTCATAGAATTAACTGAAAGAACTCTTAAGTTAATAAGGAAGTCATAAGCATTGCCAAATATAAGATGACATGTAATAATAATAATAAATGACTGTTATCCCATTAATCAATAATGTAACAGAGGATGGAGAGTAAGTTCAGAAAAAAAAGTACAAAAACCAAGGAGCAATCTTAATATTTTAAAAACTATAGCAAGAAAAGTGGTCTCTGCAAAATAATTGGAAAGACATACAATGATACTGAATTAGAAAAGATTTTTTAATAAATTAACACTTTATTTGTTGACTCTGATCAAAATAATAATGGGATACTTTGGAAAAGCTTAAAGTTCATCTAGAAGAAGGAACTCATGACAATCATTAAGTATGTTTCAAAATAGTGGTCATTGGAGAGAAACTTGCCCTAACACCTAAAAAAATAGTATATATTTACTATAATTAAAACTATGTACCTCTGCTCTGAGAATAGGCAAACAGACATTTTAGCTCCAAGGAGACAGGGACTTTGCTCACTTATATAGTCTCAGGTCCTAGAATACTTGGCACATAATAGATGCTCAACAAATATATGTTGAATAAATGAATGTAGATGAAAGGAAGAGTATAGCTATCTCAGATACAGATTGTTATAGTTTCCCTAGGCTGCTCAAAGCAAAAACCATGAAATGGGTCAGACTAAACAATGGGAATTATTTGCTCATGGTTTTGAGGCTGAGAAAATGTCCAAACCAAGGCAATGCTTTCTCCTCGAGACCAGCTGCCAGTGATCCTTGGCTCCCCTGTCACATGGCAAGGCACACAGCAGCATTTGCTATTCTCTCCCTCCTCTTCTAGATTTTGTTTATTTCAGCTTCTTGCTACCATGGCTTTTTTCTCTTTGTGTGAATTTCATTTTCTTATAAAGTTCTCCAATAATAGGATTAAAACCCATCTTGATTGAGGTGGGTAACACCTAACTGAAGTGGCCTCATCAAAAGGGCTTACTTACAATGGGTTCATACCCATAAGAGTGGATTGCCCTTAAGAACATGTTAAACCATTGCACAGGCTCTGGTAACAGTATATAACAAGGGAAGCAGCACATATCAAATTCTCCACTTACTCTATACTTTCACTAAAGAAGATGAACTTGATGGAAAAAATAAAAACATAACTACCACAATGATCGCACTTTAAATTTATGATCACAAATGTTAAGTGGGCTCTCAACACTGCTCAAGCCTCAGATATCTCCACAGTAAGTTTGTTTTCCCTCTTGCTAAAGCTGCTATTACACACCTTCCTTCTGTTCAAACCAACACACCCTCCTTCTCTTCACTCTCAACTGATACATTTTTTACTATTTTAGAAGTTATTCTAGAGATCACCTCACATTGACTTAGCAAAATATAATATGCGTTGGTACTTTTCCTCTCTTTGTACCATGTAAGAAACTTAGACCTTTTAACTCCATTGCCCCTCTTGACATGCCTGCTGGTATCAAATATTTTCACAATTTTGTAGTCTGAAACTGTCTCTATTTCATCTTCATTATTGAATTCTACATTATTGAAGACATCAATGCTGTCAGTCATTTTCTTTCAGGACTTTGTAGAAGGTCCTGTGGTTTCTGCTAAAAGGAGACAAACATCATTCTAATTTTTGCTCCCAGAAGTCTCCTCTGCTGCTTAAGTTTTTTTTCTCTTTGTTCTATTTTTCAGTAATTTCACTATAATGAGTATAAGGGTGGTTTTCCTTTTAGTTCTCTAAGTGGGTTTATAGGGCTTCTCAGCCATTTTCTCTTCAAAAATTGCTTACGTCCATTCTCTCCTCACTCCCCCCCACACACTTCTTTCTCTCTCTCTTTCTCTTCTAGAACTCTAATTACTCATGAGAGGTCTTCTGACTCTATCTCCTGTTTTTACAATCCTCTTGTGATGGTTAGGTTTATATGTCAACTTGGCCAGGTAATGGTGCACAGTTGTCTGGTCAAGCAATCACTGTCCGCATGCCCTGTTATTGCAAGGACATTCTGTGGACTTAAATCATCAGTAAGTTGATTGTATCTATGACTGATTACATCTACAATCAACTAAGAGAGTGTCTTCAGCAATGACAGACATTTAATTCAATCAGCTGAAGGCTTTATAAGAAAAATTATGAGTTGAGCAATTAGAAGAAAGAATTTTCATCTCTGCTTCAGTCAGCCAGCCTCTCCTGGGGAATTCATCAAAAACCTTCATGAGAGGTTCCAGGAAGATGGCAGAGTGCGATAGGGTGAGTTCAACCTTGCTCCAGGGAAACAGCTGGAGAGGGGACGGGAGGGCGACTGAGAGGTGATTCTGGGGTGTAGGTGACCCAAAG
This sequence comes from Tamandua tetradactyla, assembly GCF_023851605.1. Taxonomy (NCBI): domain Eukaryota; kingdom Metazoa; phylum Chordata; class Mammalia; order Pilosa; family Myrmecophagidae; genus Tamandua; species Tamandua tetradactyla. The sequence continues at coordinate 126,434,567 of NC_135327.1, read as the reverse complement.
AGTCTTTTGCACCACACAGGGTGGTCCTGGTTGCTGAAATTGGAGAAATGAGAAGCAGAGAACCACAGACGGTCCTGGCTGGTGCAAACTGCCTAACATGGGGGCCCGGGGCCCTCAGGAGTGCATGGATGGGGACATAGAGATCAGAAAGTTAGCCAAGCAGCATTACTTAAACATGCTACCCTCACCAGAGCAGCCCCGCAACCTGTGATTCACTCCATACCTCACATACCTGAACACTGTCACCTGCCCCCCATCCCTGTGCTCCAGACGCCCCTGCCCCACGAACACCTTGAACGGCACATACCTAGACCACAACCCCACCCCAAGTGTATACACACCTGCCCCAGCCCAACCCACCTCACCTGAGCAAGTGCAACCTCATCCCACCACTCTCAAGCCCTACCTCTTAGTCCTTGCCTTCTTCAGTTAGTCAACAGCACATAAAGGCTACAGGCCCTTACCTGCAACCCAGGCTACACCCGCTCCAAGCCCATACAGTCCTGCAATACCACACCCCCACACAGTTGTACACACGTGTACATCAATTTACAGCCTTCCCAGATCTGTGCATGCACACGGCCCCCAGTCATGCCCCCCAGCTGTGGGCAAGAGCTGACTTGCACAGCTAGGCCACTTCCACCCACAGCCCATGCAGGAACAATGCTGACCTGCTGCCCTGAGCTCTGAGCATACTTGCAAAGAGCCCCGCACCCTAGACCAGCGCATACCAGAGCCATGCCCCCCAGACCCATGCACCCACACAGCCGCATCCTACCTGCAAGGTGCCCACTCTCATAAGCACCAGCATAGCAGCTACAACCTGCACCTATACCTGCACTGAGATGCATCACTGCACTGTTGTGTCTCACCCCAGGCTCTTCATCTTGCTCCACATCCATCCTTCAAATACAAGACTTTAGAATACTGAAGGAAATCAACTTCCAAAGTAAACTAATCAAGTTATTTATATGTCACGAAGACAGCAGATCACTAAGCATATCATGATACACACATATATAGCCCAATCTAACAACCAAGATAAAACACCAGAGGAGACACAGATGTTGGAATTAATAAATGATGTTCATATAACTCCACTAAATAAAATCAATGGGATGGCTGATGACATAAAGGAACTCAAGAAGACACTATAGAGCATAAAGAGGAATTTGAAAGAATAAATAGAAAAATAGTAGATATCGCAAAGCTTAAAGATGCTGTAGACCAAATAAAAAACATACTAGAGACACACAACAGGAGATTTGAAGAGGCAGAAGAAAGAATAAGTGAACTAGAGGACAGGACAACTGATTTTGAACACTCAAAATAGCAAATGGCAAAAAAAGATGGAAATTTTTTAATTGGATCTCAGGGAAATGATGAACAAAAAAAAGCACACACATATAAGAATCATTGGTGTCCCAGAAGGAGAAGAAAAGAGTAAAGGGCTAAGAAAAGTGGTTGAGGATATAATGAGGGAAAACTTCCCAACTCTTATTAAGGACATCATTATGCAAGTCAAAGACGCTCAAAAAACTCCAAATAGACCTTCCCCAAGACACATACTAATCAGCTTGTCAAATGTTGAAGAGAAGCAGAAAATCCTAAAAGCAGCAAAAGAAAAACAATCTACTGCATACAAGAGTAACCACATAAGACTGAGTTCAGACTACTCAACTGGCATTATGGAGGCGAGAAGGAAGTGGTATGATATATTTAAGATCCTGAAAGAGAAAGCCCTCCAGCCAAGAATTCTGTACCCAGCCAAATTGTCTGTGAAAACTGAGGGAGAGATTAAAGTTTTCACAGACAAACAAATCCTGAAAGAATCTGTCAACATGAGACCAGCCCTACAAGAAATACTAAAGGGAGTCCTGGCAGTTGAAAAAAAAAAAAAAAAAGAAGAGCGAGGTCTGAAGGAGGGCACAGAATTGAAGAGAAACAGTAAGGGTAACTAAAAGGATAAAAAGAGAAAGAAGGAAAAGAATATATGGATCTGACAAATAAAATCCAAAGAATAAGATGGTGAAGTCAAGAAACACCTTTTCAGTAATAACTTTCAATGTTAATGGACTAAACTTACCAATCAAAAGTTACAGATTGGTAGAATGAATTAAGAAATATAATCTAGCTATGTACTGCTTATAAGAAACTCATCTTAGACACAAAGATACAAATACATGGAAAGTGAAAGGATAGAAAGAGATGTTTCACGCAAACCAAAAGAAAACAGGAATAATACACTAATATCAAATAAGATAGACTTTACATGCAAAGACATCATAAGCAACAAGGAAGGACACTATATATTAATAAAAGGGACAATTAACCAAGAAGAAATAATAATCATAAATATTTATGCTCCCAATCAAGGAGCTCCAAAGTACATGAGACAGACATTGGCAAAACTGAAGGGAGCAATAGATGCTTCAACAATAATAGTAGGAAACTTCAATACACCACTTTCCTCTATAGAAAGAAGAACCAGACAGAGGATCAACAAGGAAATGGAGAAGTTAAACAGCTTGATAAATGAATTAGACCTAACGGACGTACATAGGTTATATTACCCCAAAACACCAGGATATACATTTTTCCCTAGTGCTCATGGAACATTCTCCAGGATAGATCATTTGTAGGGGCATAAAACATGTCTTTAGAAATTTAAAAACATTGAAATTATTCAAAGCACTTTCTCTGATCATAATGTAATGAAACTGGATATAAATAACCACCAAAGAATGAGAACTTTCACAAATTAATGGAGATTAAATAACATACTCTTGAACAACCAGTGGGTCAAAGAGAAATTGCTAGAGAAATCAGTAACTATCTGGAGATGAATGAAAATGAGAATGCAACATATCAGAACTTATGGGACGTGACAAAGACTGTGCTGAGGGGGAAATTTATTGTTCTAAATGCCTATATTAAAGAACAAGAAAGAGCAAAATTTGAGGACTTAACCAGCTCAACTTGAGGAACTTGAAAAGAATAGCAAACTAACCCCAAAGCAAATAGAAGAAGAGAAATAACAAAAACTAAAGCAGAGTTAAATGAATGGGAGAAAAAAAGAAAAATAGAAATAATCAATAAAACCAAAAGTTGGTTCTTTGAGAAAATTGATAAAATTGATGGGCTACTAGCAAGACTGACACAAAAAGAGAGAGCATCCAAATAAACAAAATCAGAAATGAGAAGGGGTGCATTATCACAGACTCTGAAGAAATAAAAGAAGCCATAAGAGGATACTATAAACAATTATATGCCAACAAACTAGACTAAATTTAAAGGAAATGGACAAGTTCCTGCAAACACGCAAACAAGCTATACTGACTAGGGAAGAAACAGAAAATCTCAACAAATCAATCACAAGTAAAGAAATTCAATTAGTCATTAAAAAAAAATCTTCCTACAAAGAAAAGCCCAGGGCCAGATGGTTTCATGGGGGAATTTTATAAAATATTCTAAGAAGAATTAACACCAATCTTTCTCAAACTTTTCCCAAAAATTTTAGGAGAAAGGAATACTACCTAACTCATTTTATGAACCTATCATTTTAATACCAAAACCAGGTAAAGATGCTATAAGAAAGGAAAACTTGAGGCCAATCTCCCTAATGAACATAGATGCAAAAGTTCTCAACAAAATACTAGCAAACCAAATTCAACAAGAATTATACACCATGATGCTATATAGGTAAAGATGCTATAAGAAAGGAAAACTTGAGGCCAATCTCCCTAATGAACATAGATGCAAAAGTTCTCAACAAAATACTAGCAAACCAAATTCAACAAGAATTATACACCATGACCGAGTGGGGTTTATACCAGTAATGCAAGGATGATTTAACACAAGAAAATCAACTAATGTAATATATCACAATAAAAACACCAAAGGGAAAATTCACATGATCATCTTGATTGATGCTGAAAAAGCATTTGACAAAATTCGACATCTTTTTCTGATAAAGACATTTCAAAAGATAGTAATCAAAGATAACTTCCTCAATATGATAAAAGGCATAAATGAAAAATCAATAGCCAGCAATGTACTCAATGATGAAAGACTGAAAGCTTTCCCCCTAGATCAGGAATGAGACAAGGATGCCTTCTGTCATCACTATTATTCAACATTATACCAGAAGTTCTAGCTAGAGCAATCAGGCATGACTGATTATAAAAGCATCTAAATTGGAAAGGAAGAAGTAAAACTTTCATTACTTGCAGATGACATGACACTATAATTGGAAAATCCTGAGAACTCTACAACAAAGTTACTTGAGCTAATAAACAATTTCAGCAAGGTGGCAGGATATAAAATTTATGTGCAAAAATCAGTAATGTTTCTATACACAAGCAATGACCTAACTGAGGACTCAGTTAAGGAAAAAATCCATTCAAAATAGCAACTAAGAGAATCAAGTACTTAGGAATGAACTTAACTAGGGATATAAAGGGCTTGTACACAGAAAACTATATAACATTGTGAAAAGAAAGCAAAGAGATCTAAATAGGTGGAAAGACATTCCTGCTTATGAATAGGAAGGTTAAATATCAATGTCAATTAAAAATCAAACGTCAATTGTGCCCAAATTGATCTACAGAGTCATTGCAGTACCAATCAAAATTCCAACAATCTACTTTGAAGACATGGAAAAGCTAGATACCAAATTCATTTAGAAGGGAAAGAGACCCCAAATAGCCAAAAAAAGCATCCTAAAAAGGAATAGTGAAGTTGGAGGATTAACACTTCCTGACTTTAAAACTTATTATAAAGCCATAGTGGTCAAAACAGCATGGTACTGGCACAAAGTTAGAAGTACTGACCAATGGAATTGAATCAAGAGCACAGAAATAGACCACCAAATCCATAGTCAACTGATTTTTGACAAGGCCCCCAAATCAAGTTAACTGGGACAAAATAGTCTTTTCAATAAATGGGCATGGGAGAACTGGATATAAATAGCCAGAAGAATGAAAGAGTACCCTTATCTCACACCTTATACAAAATTTAAATCCGAGTGGATCAAACACCTAAATATAAGAACTAGCACCATAAAGCTTCTAGAAGAAAATGTAGGAAAACATCTTCAAGACCTAGTAATAGGAGGTAGCTTCCTAAACTTTACACGCAAAGCACAAGCAACAAAAGAAAAAATAGATAAGCGGGACCTCTTCAAAATAAATACTTCTGCACCTCAAAAGACTTTGTGAAAAAAGGTGAAGAGGCAGCCAACTCAACTGGAGAAAATATTTGGGAATCACACATCAGACAAAGATTAGATATCCTGTATACATATAGAAATCATACAACTCAATAACAAAAGAACAAACAACCCAACTATAAAGTGGGCTAAAGATTTGAATAGGCATTTTTCTGAAGAGCAAATACAGGTGGCTCAAAAGCGCATGAAGAGATGCTCATTTTCATTAGCTATATGGAAAATGCAGATCAAGACTACAATGGGATACCCCCTCACACCTATAAGAATGACTGCTATTAAACAAACAGGAACTATAAATGTTGGAGAGGGTGTGGAGAAATTGGAACACTTATGCACTGCTGGTGGGAATGTATAATGGTACAGCCACTATGGAAGACTGTTTGGAGGTTCCTTAGGAAACTAAATATTGAGTTGTCCTATGACCCAGAAATAGCACTACTTTGTATACACCCAGAAAAGCTGAAAGCAGTCACACAAACAGAATTTGCACACCGATGTTCATAGCAGCATTATTAACAACTGCCAAAAGATGGAAACAATTCAAATGCCCATCCACAGACAGGTGGATTAACAAAATGTGGTATATGATGGAATATTATGCAGCAGTAAGAAGTAATGACATCCTGAAACACATGACAGGATGGATGAGCCTTGAGGACATAATGCTGAGTGAGATTAGCCAGATACAAAAGGATAGATACTGTATGACTCCACTTTTATAACCATGGTGAAGGTAAAATCAGAGGCTTATAATACAGATTATAGGGGACTTAGAGATACATAGAAGCTAGAGATGGGTGAATGGTTAGCTAATGAGGGTGAACTTCAATGTAAGGGAATAGATGGAAGTGAAGGTAGTTCTCCAGTGGGTCTCTAAATAATATTACCACATTGAAGGTGAACAAGATTGAAAGGGGTTGTATAAACCTATGTGTCCTACTGATTAACACTAGAAACATAAATAAGTTCTTGCATGAACTACTTCAAAGGTATGATTCATGTGCAAAGAGTGCTTATTTAAGTCCAGCATGCAGGGGGGAAACTGCTATTGTGTGCTATGGGCTATGTTTAACAGGAAAACATCAAGCACTACCACAGCAACAGCAGGGTAAACAATGGGGGAGGGACAAGAGTTAAGAGACGGGTTTAGATTTCCTATTTAGTGAGGGTGGGTTTATTGGTTATCTTTTGCTTGGGGACAATGAAATTATCTAAAATTGAGAGTGTTGATGGACTGTGGACTTTGGGGCATTATACATAATACCTAATAAATGCAGGTGGCTGAGGGATGCATTGACTGAGAAGTAGATTGGCGAACAATGGTGGATACATATGATTGAATATTGTGCTGCTACAAAAAGAAACGAAGTCATGAGTCATGCAATGATGTGAATGAACCTGTGGGATATTTGGTGAGGCAAAACAAAACAGAAATGAAAGAACATTTATTGTATGGTCTCCTCTCGAAAATGCTTATAAGAAAATAGGAGTCTAGATTGTAAGCTCTTATAGTTGTTCCAGAGTGGTAATTATTATTTCTGGATTTTGAAAGGGTGTTTTATATATCTATAACCTAGTATTTAGAAATAAGAATGAAGCTGATCAGGTCAGAATTAAGGTAATTCAGAACACAGGGGTAAGGAAGACATTGTCCATATTTTAGAACCCCACCTACTCTGTGAGACCAAAGGAAGAAACATTTATTTTGTCTCAGACCTAAACTTTCTGTAGTACATAATCTAACTCAACCTGTCTGGATAGCTCCTTTGAACAACTGAAACACAGGGAGCCCAGAATAAGAATGAGGGCCTTTAATTCTGTGTGATTTAATGTAATGCCTGGATACATTCTAGAATATAGTAAGCAGATAATCAAAAAGTATTGGCAAAATCCCTTGAGGAATGGGAGAAAAAATATGGAACTATTAGACTTTACCATCAGGGAAAGCCCTGAAACTGTGTTAAACATTAGGAACACCCAAATCAATAGGCCAAGCCCTTGACCTTGAGGCTTACTCTTGTGAAGCTTATGTAGGTAGCAGAGAAGCTTAGCCTATCTATAGGTAGGCCTAAGAGTTACTTCTGGAGGACCTCTTTTGTTACTCAGATGTGGTCCCACTCTCTCTAAGCCCGACTCTGTAAGTGAAATCATTGCCCTGCCCCCCATGTAGGACATGACATCCAGGCGTGAAAGTCTCCCTGGCCACATGGGAGCTGACTCACAGGGATGAGTCTGGCCTGGCACCATGGGATCAACAATTCCATTGTGACCAAAAGGAGGAAAAGAAGTGTAACTAATGAAGTGTCATTGGTTGAGAGAGTGCAAATAAAGGCAAGAGGATACTCTGGAGGTCACTCTTACTCAAGCTTCAGTTTGATTTGCTACCTATCATAACTTGCCAAACCCCGACCAAAACCATTCCAGCCAATCGTAAAGAACACCTAGGGCAATATATAAGATCTCACAAAGATTCCATGCACTAGGGTAACTTTCCAGAAACCTACAACCTCCAGCTGGGTCACTGGACCAGATAAGTCTTGAAACCTAGAGGGCCCAGCCTCTCCAGAACATCAGCTAGTTACATCTCCCCATCCCATATTATTGACAGCCCTTCCAACCTGAAGAAATGAGAATTGCCACAGTTCAAATACCCCTAAAGAGTGGAATAGAAAGATCAAAGGTGATGGTGAGTTATACAGAGAAGTTAGGGTTTAACACATGAATATGATTGCTGAATCATTAAATTGATATTTCTGTTAGTCTCCAGTGTCATAGAGCTGCTAGAAGTAAAAACCTAAAATTGTGGAATTGTAACCCACACCAAACTCTGAAATCTTTTCTGCAACTAATTGTTGTGCTGTGCTTTGAAATTTATTGTTTTTTTGTATATATGTTATTTTTCACCAAAAAAAAAGTCAATTGTGATGATAAAAAAAAATTTATTCCTTCTAGCCTCCTATATTCTGGTGTAGCTAGAAAGAAATACCTGTGAGGATGGTATGGTAGCTCATGACAAACTCTGGGATCTGTCCTATAACTACTTGTTGAAGAGTGCTCCAAAAATTATTGCTCTTCTCTTTCTTTGCTTTGTATATATGTTATACTATACAATAAAAAAAAGTTTTAAAAAAACCTTTCTGAGAGTTACCAGCTTGCAGCCTTCCCTACATAATTTGGACTCATACATCCCCACAGTTATATGAGACACTTTTATAAAATCTCATGTTTATAGATATCTCCTGTTGGTTCTGTTCCCCTAGAAAACCCTGACTACACACCTTTCTTCGTATTTTCCATTCTTACTTTTTCTTTCCCAACTTTTTTTCTTTTCTGTCCTCAATCCCTGCCTCCACCATTCATTCTTCCTTCAGTAATTTCCACCCAGCAACCAATGTGATACTTCAAAAATATAGATGCTATCATTGCAGTTCTCTTCACAAAACCCTCTAATGTCTTCCGACAAAATTTTAAATAAAACACTCTCTACAGATTCCTAAAACATCTAGAACCTGCCTACTTTTCTGAACTCATCTCCTTCCACTTCCTACCTCATTCAGGCCACTCCCATTGCACAGATCTTGCCTTTCATCAGTCACAAGCTCATTCCTACCTTAGGGCCGTCATACTTTCTCTACTGTCTTCTTGGAATGCTCTGTCCTTCCATTTTCACATCATTCTGGTCTATGTTGAGAAGTCACTTCCCATGACTATCCTGTCTAGAATAGTTCTCATCCCTTACCACTCTCTACCCTTCTCCTTTGTGTTTATAGTAGTTATTACTATCCAATATTACAAGTTTTCTATGTGAACTAATGTTTGACTGGCTGTCTGTTTTCCCTCATGAGAAAAGGGATTTTCCTTGTTCATGACAGTATTTTCATGATCTAGAACAAAGCGTGGTACATAGTAGAAGTTCAACAAACACTTGTTGAATGAATGGATGATGAATGTAGTTGTATTATTATAAGTGATTGAGACGATGGTGTTTAAGATAGAAAAAAGTCAGTGGCTTCGGTATGATGGTCCAGGCACTAGCAGCATTGACATTAGCTAGGGGACATTAAGCATGTAAATTCTGGGGCCCCACCCCAGATCTACTGAGTCAGAAACTGGAAATGAAGAAAGCGATCTTGTTTCAACAAACTCACCAGGTGATTCGAAAGCATGCTAAGTTTGAGAACCACTGGTTTCAGAGGTGTGTAAACAGTCCACAGGCCACACCTGGCCCAATACCTGTTTTTATAAGTCAAGTTTTATGGGGGTACAATCACGCCCATCATTTACATATTGTCAATGGCTGCTTTTTTTGCTTCAGTGGTGTTGAGCAGTTGACACAGAGCCTTTATTTTCAGCAAAGCTTATAATTTTTACTATCTGTCCCTTTGCAGAAAGAATTTAACAACCCCTGTTTTAGAACAACACCTTATACCATGCAATTATGGCACAGTAAACTCATATATCTAGCTTCCTTTCTATCCAAATACCTTTGAAGTTAAAGAAAATATATAGAATTCTGCTCTGGAGAAATCATTGGTGAATCATTATGAGATGACAGCTAGAAAAGTTGGCCAGTGACCCTTCTGCCCAAAGACCTGAACAGCTAACTGTCTGCAGACTTCCCCTATAAACAAAGCAAAAACCACTGTGGGATGGCTTCTGTGCTGGGGCCTGAGGAACAGTCTAGCAAGACAATCACAGCAGAGGCACAGAAAGAAAAGAGAATCCTGATTCAAGCATTAACCACCAGGAAGAAGTGTCACATGCAGTTCTTTAAGATGGGAGCTCTAGAATAGGAACCTCCCAGGAAACTTCTGTGACTGGAGAAGCAGAACAATGTACAAAATAAAGATGGGATGCTCATCCTTTCCTAGTGGACATGCTACTTATCCACCATGAGCCACACACTCCACTGTTCCACCTTTATCACCAAAAGTGGAATCTGTATTAATAGTCTAATTAAACAGAGACTTTGATTTGGCCAAGGAAATAGACCCTCACCAGTAATAGGGACACACAACCAAATTATCACCAAATGCTTGAGGGAGAGTAACACCATTAGAAAGGATCATCGGATTCAAATAACAGAACTAATGCCTACAGGGACTGTTAATGGAGGTAATGGAATAAGACGTATAATTAATGTATTTGAAGAAATTTGAAAAGATATTGCATTCATTAGCAAATACGTTTATGAAAAAAAAGGAACAATTGGAAATTCTTGGGACATAAAATTATTGCCAAAATTTAAAATTATATATGGTGCCTAACACAATGCTGTTTATTAAGTTAAGAGAAAACACACACAGAAAATGCCGAAACACAAATATAAGGACATTTATCAAATATCTTAAACAGAAGTAGCAGTGGGGAGAATGGGAGTGCAAATCAGGGATAAAGATTAAAGTAAAAAAATGAATGAAACAAGGCACTTATATGAGAAAATGATAACACTGTTTTGTGAACTAAGGTATTATGATTAAATCAACTCTTTTTTACACAGCGTTCAAAAGGAAAAAATAAAAATATTAATAGATGAACCAAGAATGAATATAACTGAATATTAACTTATCGAACTAAAATACTTAGGGATTCTCCCAGAATGAAAAAGCAAAATTCATACAATGGAAATTGTTAAAGAAAAGTTAAGGGTATGTAGGAGAGACGAGATGCTTTCAAATGCCGCTAACATGTTTCAGAAGAGTTGAATAGAAGCAATTAAAGGAGAAAATAAATAAACAATTAAAGAATATTTTCTTGGATGAAGAAAGTCTTCAGATAGACTTTGGGAAGCTCCTATTCTGGACCTCACACCTTAGAGACCTGAATGTGACACTTTTTCTTGGTGGCTAAAGCTTGATTCCAGATTCCCTTTTCTTTCTGTGCCTCTGCTGTGAAACTCTTGTTAGATTCTGTTTCTCAGGCCCCAATACAGAAGCCAAGAGCCTTTCCACAATGATTTTTTGCTTTGTTTATAAGCAAAGTCTTCAGGTCTTTGGGTGGAAAGGTCACTGGCCAGCTCTTCTGGCTGTTATCCTTTAATGACTCACCAGTGATTTTTCCAGAGCAGAGCCCCACACTTTAGATTGGTTAGCTTGGGCCCTAAAATGCATGTGCATGCTGTGTTAAACTTTCTCTATACGGGGAGGGGAGGTTGGGAAAGATGTATACCTATACAATCCTGAAATTTCAGACCACCAAGGATAAGGGGAAAAATCTAAAAAACTTCCAAGCAGAAAAAAATGGACCACTCACTTTGGAAAAACAGTATCAATTCCAAGTAATTGAGAAAGGATTGGATGGTAATATACATTCCTAAAGTTTGGCTCCAGAAAAAAGCTGGGCAGTCAATGTGGCATTGCTAGAAGGAATGTCATTAATAATGAGCTAAAGATATTAAAATTATCACTTTCATCATAAAGTCTAACATCCTGACAGAAATAACGTAATTATAATTCTGGCCCCACTATAAAGGCACTGGTGCCAAAACATGAATATGCCATCACCCTACTATTCTTATAAAATCAGTCTAACATCCATCTTTCATAAGTGGTAGAATTTACCAGATCACATTCTAATATCTACACAACCATGATCCAAAAAAATTTTTGTAAATCGAAGTAGCAAAATTTAAAATTAAAAATTCTCCATGAAGTCTTACTTTACAGGTGATACCAAGCCCAGTTCGGGAAGGCTTTTTCAGAGTCACACATCTGTGGGTGGCAAAACAAGGGCTAGGACCCAGGGCTCCCGACTATGTGAGAGATGAGCACTGATCTTCCTACATGTTTGTCTTCAGTTTCCTTTGTGATAAAGGATGTGCATTTGTGCCACTGATTGGGTTGGAAGAGAATACAGGGGCTCAAAACAGACAGCAAAGATCCTTAATCCTAGCTCAGTGAGCTCGCCAGCCAGAGGCTGTAAATTCTAAGTGGAATGTGTAATAGTACTGAAAAAAGAGCCATTTTGAAATCCATGTCCGGACATTGTTCAATGATGCTAATAAATATTTTGTTGGGAAATTCCTCCTTCTATTGGGACGGAAGGCCATGAAAAGTCTGACACAAAGATTAGTCACCACCATGATTTCCTGTCCCATCTCTGGGCATCTCAGTTTTCAGATCTCCAGGCCCTGTGGATAAAATGTAAGCAATTACTCTAGCAATGGTTCCTCTTCAAAAGCAAACAGAATAATAATTAAAACACCCATTACTAGTCAGGAGACTGAGGCATGTTTTCAAATTAAGAGCTACCATTTCTTCCATGAAAAAGAAAAAAACTATTTTTAAAGCAAATTAAATGTGAAATTTATTGAAAATTGTTTTGAAAGTTTGAAATTCAAATGCAAACTAGCCTATTTATGCCTACATGTTCAATCCTTATTAGAGTTTTCTGAATCTAATAGGCTAGAGAAATGATATATTGTCTTTACCTATACAAGGCAATTTAGTCCCTCTGAATTAAAACCAACTGTTTCAATAAGGGCCAGCAGTATTTTACCTTCTTTTCAAAGGCCTAGTATTAATCTCAAACCATGATTCCTTGCTCCCAATAGTCCTTTGCAAAATTAATCTTTTTGTTCTTTTCAGAAAATAAGACAGAAAGTGTGACCAATTCAAAAGAAGAGGTCAGTCAAAACCAAAATTATTTCAGGTTTTCATTACATTTTTGCAATATCACTACTAGAGGAATGGCTTTCCAGACAATGCTCTGGAAAGAAAATATGAGTGGAAAGTACACCAAGCTTGTATAGTTAGGCAATTCCAAGATGGAATTTTCTCTCCTTGGCAACCAAATTCTTCCTTTTCATAATTTAGCATATAATTTTAAAACAGGGCAACCATACGTGGAACACAAAAACTGAAATTTTATTATTAAAATACATTGGTATAGTTCACAATTTATTCTGAAAGAAAGAACAAAATATTTTTTAAAAAAACAGTTTTGCAAAAGGAGCATTCAGTAATTGTCTACTTACAGTGGCTGTAGAAAAAAAGCACTTTGTCAGCTAAAGGCAGAGCTGAATTTGTCCATTGAAGCTTTGAGATTTATTTCTCATTTCTAAGTGGGCAAAGGAAGAAGAATGCACATTGTCTTTAAGAAAACCCAGAATACTGCCAAAATTTTACCTCCCACTTTGGCATTTTGCCTTTATCCTGAAGGATAGCAGCTTCTATATTATAACTGCTTAGCGTAACATAAAGTCAGCTTAAGAAGGGAAACTGGAGTGAGGGGCAGAGGGAAGGAACAGCATCATGTTGGGAAATTATGAAGCCAATTCACCCATGACACTTTCTTATTTGCAGTTATTTATGCAACAGAATTAAAGACTCAAACAGCCCCTTTAGTTAGGTGCAGAGCAGTTATAAATGGCTGATAGGAAATCCTCCTGCTTTCATTAAATAAGTGATGAGTGAAAATTACAACAGCTTGGTCTTGATATTGCTAGATGGCATAAGAAAAACTTTAAAAGTTAAGTGTATTTTCAGTGGTGAAAAACTCTGCTGTGTGATTTTCAAAATCACTAAAATCATCTATATTTCTGCTAGATCCTTTCACTCTTGCTAAAACAAACTTTTTCTAAGAAAGGCTCTATTTTTTTTTCATTAAAATACTCAGCTGGGTCCATGGAAAGTAAATGACAGGTCTCTAGGCCAGGGACCTCCAAATCACACAGAGTAGCTTTCTTCAGACTTGAATGAAAAACATACTCAGTAAATCCAAGATGTTGGGGGAGGGAGGCAGCAGAATAAGGAAAGAATCTGATGGACGTGTTTTCTTTGTACTGTCCCACTTCCTCGTTTGCTGGTTGCATAAACTCTATTGAATATCAAGATTTGGCCTCTTATGAATAAGATACTTAATAGAGAAGCGCATTTAGCTTTTCCGAGACCATAAATGCCTTTTAAACGGTCACAGAATTTTACAATAATTTATTGAAAAAGCATTTTAAAAACATGGGCAATACAGGAAAGATAGTTACAGGGAATAAAATAATTTCTAATGGAGAGAAGGTTATATTCGTTTTCTCTGTTTTTCTGAGTAGTTTTTGAAGTAGCCAGATTACACAACATAGAATCAAGTAAAAAGGGACTAAACTAATTCACGACGGTTGTGACCATGAGTCCTGTGATCCTGATTCCAGCCCGTCCGCCTAACTGGATATGCTCCAACAAAGGTTAGAATTCATCTGAAGCAACAAATGCGAAACAAGGAGAAAATTGTTTAGGAGCTCCATGGTCAGGGAAAATGTGGCTATTGCCTCCTTTTCTTTTAGTATCCTCTATCTGAAGTGTGTGTGTGTGTGTGTGTGTGTGTGTGTGTGTGTGTGTGTGTTTAAAACAACTAGTAAAAATATGATCATCATTATCCAGAAGGGATTTAAAGGCCAACCAGTCCAGGCTACATTATTACAAGAAATCCAGTCTCCAACAGCTTTAATAAGGAATCCTATTGTGACAGAAAACTCATGATTTTGTGAAGCAGTCCACTTTATAATTGTAAATACTAGTCATTGTTCCTAATATTACTTTCAGAGCCACAACCAGAAAATAAATTCCTTAATTTCCCCTACCTATCTCCCTCAACAGCAACACAAATTCACTTTCTTGACACTTTTAGGTCTGTTAATGACATAACCATTTTTTCAAACTTAAAAATGTTATGTTCCCTTACTTCTAAGATCCAATCAATTACCAAGTCTTGTGGATTCTATTTTGGAATTTCTAGCATCTATATCTACCTAGTTTCACATCTACCACCCTGATTTAGATCATAACATTTATGTTGATCAGAATTCTTTCTATTGTAAATAACCAAAACTCACATCCAAATAAATCACGCAAAAAGAATATTTATTGACTTATGTAACCAGAAATAGCATAGGTATTGATATAAGTCCAATCACAGATGGTTCAGGGGTACAAACAATATTTAGGACTCTCTCTCTCTCACTTGTTAGGCTCTGTGTTGGACTCAATCTGGAACAAGTTTTCTTTGGTAATATGTTAATTACCTATTGCTGTGTAACAAATCACCCCAAAACTTAGTGGCTTAAGATGACAAACATTTATTATTTCACCCTTTCTATGAGACAAAGATTGGGAAGTGTTTTAGCTGATTGGTTCTGACCCAGGGTCTCTCATGACTGTGAAGTGAAGATGTTGGCAGCAACTGAAATCATGCTAAGGCTTGAGTCAGGCTGGAGGATTCACTTTCAAGATGGCTTGATCATACGGCTGCTGGCAAAAAGCTTCATTTCCTCACCATGTGGCTCCATAGGCACTGAAATGCAATCATGATCTGGTAGCTGGCTTCTCCCAGAGTAAGTAATCCAAGAGAGAAAGAGAGCAAAGCAGATGCCACAATATCTTTTATGACTTTAGGCTCAGAAGTAACATACCATCACTTCTACTATATACTTACTCATTACACAGACCAACCAGATACAACAATGATGTGCCCATCTTTCACCCAGGGGAATAGAGTGCCTTAGTTAGGAGAACTGAACCATGTGGCTGTTGAGGGGGGGATAGTATCATGTCCACCTGAACCACTGAGTTAGAAAGGAAGGGATGCTGAGCAGAAGAGTCAAATAGGTCCTCTGTACTACCTCATACTTTGACTGCTTTATTAGTCTTCTAAACATCCTCATATTGCCAGTCTTTGCTTCCCTCTTCAAATGGCACATGACCGACAAATTAATCTTCCTAAAGTTGATGTAGTCAAGCTTTTTTATAAAAATATGTTCAAATGCATTCTTACTGCTCCTGAGTCAACCCCTTATTCCTTAACCTGACATTTATACTCTTCCCAATCTGACTCCAAACTTCTTTTCTAGTCTAATCTATCTAGTCTAGTCAATTTACTCACTGTTCTCTCAAAATGGCTTTGATTTCATGACCTTGTTTACATTATTCATATTCTTTATCCACCAAGAATGTCTTTTACTTTCTTCTTCCCTTATTCAAAATCCTTCCATTCTTAAAGTAGAATTCAGAATTTACTTCCTTATGGGATTCTATACTCATCCCGATCTGAAGGAACTCATCTTCCTTTCTCTTTCATGAAAATATTTTTGCCTTATTGCTCTTTGACAAATAATGATGAACTTCTTTATTCTACCATGAATTCCTATATTTAAAAATAACATAAACTAAATATCCATCCATATTTTAGTCATTGACTAACTTCTTTAGTCAATGCACTGGGTTGACTTAAAGAATGGAGATTTACTGGCTCATGGTTTGGAGGCTAAATGAAGTCTAAAATTGAGACATCAGTAAGTAAACGCTTTCTTCCAAATACTGAACATACACGTACTGGCTGCCTGCCATCTTCGATTTCTTAGCTTTCCCGTCACGTGCATGGTGATGAACGTGACAATGTCCTCTCTTGCCTCATCCAAGTTTCTGCAGATTTCTGCTTCTGGCTCCTCACCTTGCTTTCTTTTTGTAAATTCGAATGTTTTATGCTTATAAAAGACTCCAGCAATCCAGATTAAGATTGTGGCTCCAGTTTAGTCACAACTGAACTAAAAACAATATCTTCAAAAGATCCTATTTACAATAGGTTCTCACTCACAAGATTTTGGATTAAGAGTAGGAACAAGTCTAAATTATGGGAAATAATTCAATCTACCACAGAAACCCAGGCCATTTCATCGTGAAGACAGAAATACCCCAGGTAGACTATTGGCATGCACTCGAAAAGAACTCACACATCAATAGCATCCTTACTGCTCACCTACTAGAAATTGTGCTAGGCATTGTGTGTGTGCAAAATCATCTAGAGGTTACTCTAGAAAGGGTGGCAATACAAAATAGCAAGTATGTTCTAAGCGAGTATTAAGGATAATAATTGTCATAATTAATTTGAGAAGGGAGAGTTTTGTGTAGGCTGGAAAACTCAAGAAAGGTTTCATAAAAGAGAAAGATCTAACCAGATCATCACTGAGAAGCGGATTATTTAGTAGACTCCCACAGGAAAGTAGGATTGCAAACACATATTCTAGGCAGGATGATGCAAGAACAGGGTTTACACAGGGGATGGTGAGTAAAAGGAGAAGTAAGGTAATTTGGAAATATGCCAGAGAATTTTAATATTCTGAATTTATTCTAAGGACAAGAGAATTTTTGAAAGTTTTAAAGTATTAGCAAAACAGTGCTTTGATATCAAATTGGAAATAATTAAATCACTAATTTTTAAAGTAAAAGGGAAAATTAAAAACAATCCTTTTGAATAAAAATCACAGTTTAGAAAGGAATTAATAAAACAGGAAGTCAGTGTTATGAGGAGAAAGTGTAAAATTCAAACACTATAGTGGCTGGACATTTAAAAATTAATCATAATACATAACTGAAATAATTCAGTGCTTTTAGTCACATTTAGTGCTTTTTCCTGCGTACAAAGCAATCCATATTCATTAGAAATTCGAACTGTGTAAAATATAACTGGAAACAGAGTAAAAAAAATAGTAGAAACTTTAAAGCTCAAGGTAGTATAAAAGGGATATATAAAATCTTTGCATTAAAATGTATATATTTTATTTTTAGTGAGAACTTCACTCAGAACCTATTTACAAATACTATTGATGGTTCTGTCAAACTTTTAACTAATTTATCTATTAATAGTATGTTAGATACAAAATTTAGGATCTTGATATTAGATGCTAGCATAATTGTTGACATCAGAAAATTAAAGCTGTTGCTGAGAGTAAAGGCAGAAGACCATGGCAATTTTATGCTCACCAACTCTTTACGGCAGTGAGAAGCAAATAGCTACTTGCATCTAAATTTATGGTAATTATAACAAAGTAATTTACATTCATAATGACTCTGCGTCATGGAGAAAACATTAAATTATGTATCATTCAATCTATTTAAGAAGGCCTTGGAAATACATCATTAATTTTAGAGAGATTACCATCATGAATAATTTTTCAAAAACTTTTGGATTTAAGAGGGAAAACTTAAACTATACAAATAGTTTCATAATTATTATAAATAATTTATAAACTCTAATCATCATAATTACCTAGAAAAAGTTATATAGTATAGTGATATTTTTAAAATTACAAAAAAATGAACAATTACAGTAAATAAAATAAAAAATAAAAATTCATAATTATACTAAGCTAATACAAATCTAATTATAATCTGTAAAAACATCCTTTCAGAATATAAGGACACAGGCATAGAAATCATTATTTTATCAAGTGCTCAACAATACTTCTCAGTCAGAATGCCATCAATTTAAGCACACTTGAAAGAAGTTCTTATTATTGAACCTGAATACCTTTCTGGCAAAAATTTAAAGCATGGTTTGGAATGTGATGGGTACAAAATAATTGGGGGTATAATAAAATCATGATGCTACTTAATAAATTTCATTGCAGCTAGAAATTCAAATTAGCAAAAGTCAAACAGGATTTTAAAAGTTGGGCATAGAAATGTTAACTGAAATATTTATGGCATCTCTTTTAAGCTTTGGGGTTCTCAACATTGGCTAAGTTTCCCCACCTAGATTCTTCATCTTTCAATCATTTTTCATTGCAGTGGCCCCACTTCCCTGATTTAGTCCATGTGCTTTGAAGGAAGATGATCTCTTCCCCATCCTAAGGGTGAACCTCTGGTTCAAATCGTATCTGAAGTGCCCCCTACCACTGACTCTTTCAGTTACAAAGGCCAATACACTCCTTTCTATACTGTTTAAATCATTTTGAATTGCATTTTCTTTATTTGGAAAATTATGTTTTAAATTATATCATATGTATATATAATTGTATAAAGTTTATATGCATAGTTAAAGCAAGAGCAATAAAGTCAACATCCATATACCAGACACCTAGCTTAAGAAATAAATATCCTGCCTTAGCACGTGTGCCTTCCCACCCCACACCCTGAGGTTTAAATTAACATTTAAAGACATCATCTTTAAATATTAATTTATCATTTCCTTGCTTTTCTTTTTCATTTTTTTAGACTTTTTTTATTAATTAAAAAAATTAACAAACAAAAAATTAAGATATCATTCCATTCTACATATACAATCAGTAATTCTTAATATCATCACATAGTTGCATATTCATCATTTCTTAGAACATTTGCATCAATTTAGAAAAAGAAATAAAAAGACAACAGAAAAAGAAATAAAATGATAACAGAGAAAAAAAAAGATTATATATACCATACCCCTTACCCCTCGCTTTCATTTACCACTAGCATTTCAAACTGAATTTATTTTAACATTTGTTCCCCCATTATTTATTTTTATTCCATATGTTCTACTCTTCTGTTGATATAGTAGCTAAAAGGAGCATCAGACATAAGGTTTTCACATTCACAGAGTCTCATTGTGAAAGCTATATCATTGTTCAATCATCATCAAGAAACATGGCTACTGGAACACAAGCTCCACATTTTCAGGCAGTTCCCTCCAGCCTCTCCGCTACATCTTGAACAACAAGGTGATATCTACTTAACGCATAAGAATAATCTCCAGGATAACATCTCAACTCTGTTTGGAATCTCTCAGCCATTGACACTCAGTCTCATTTCATTCTTCCCCCTTTGGTCGAGAAACTTCTCTCAATCCCTTGATGTTAATTCTCAGCTCATTCTAGGGTTTTTCAGTCCCTTGATGCTGAGTCTCAGCTCATTCCAGGATCTCTGTCCCATGTTGCCAGGAAGGTCCACACCCCTGGGACTCATGTCCCATGCAGAGAGGAGAAGGGTGGTGAGACTGCTCGTCATGTTGGCTGGAGAGAGAGGCCACATCTGAGCAACAAAAGAGGCTCTCTTGGGGGTGATTCTTAGGCCTAAATTTTAAGTAGACCTGACCTATCCTTCGTGGGGTTAAGTTTCATATGAACAAACCCCAAGACTGGGGGCTCAGCCTATAGCTTTGGTTGTCCACACTGCTTGTGAGAATATCAAGAATTCAACTTAGGGAAGCTGAATTTCTCCCCTCTCACCATTCCCTGAAGGGTGCTTGCAAATACTTTTCCAGTCACTGATCAAATCACTCTGGGATTCATCAGGGCATCACTCTGGACAAACCAACAAAATCTCATGTCCTACCTGAGATTCCAAGTACTTATCACATTCAATAAAACTATCTACATGAGTTATATTAGGAAATGCTCTAGTCAAAATATAAATTTTATAACAAATAAACATTTTTTGCTTTAGTCTCACACATAAGGAGACATTTTAAAGTATTAATTATCATCTATTTTCAGCACCCTGCAATAATGACATTCCTTTGTTCTTCCTCATGCAAAAACATTTTTAAAATTTGTACATTGTACATTTCACTATTATTATGCACTCTAGGCATTCCTAGATTATACCATCTCAATCTCTACCATCTATCTTTCTTTCTGATTTCATTTATGTCCCCAGCCCTCCTCCCTCTATCATTCTCACATGCAGCTTCATTCAGTGTTTTAACATAATTATATTACAGTTAGGTAGTATTGTGCTGTCCATTTCTGAGTTTTTATATTCAGTCCTGTTGCACAATCTGTATCCCTTCAGCTCCAATTACCCAATATCTCACCTTATTTCTATCTCCTGATGGTCTCTGTTACCAAGGAAATATTCCAAGTTTATTCACTAATGTCAGTTCATATCAGTGAGACCATACAGTATTTGTCCTTTTGTTTCTGGCTAATCACACTCAACATAATGTCCTTAAGGTCCATTCATGTTGTTACATACTTCATAACTTTATTCTGTCTTACAGCTGCATAATATTCCATCTTATGTAAATGTCACAAATTGTTTAGTCAACTGTCTGTTGATGGACATTTTGGCTGTTTCCATCTCTTGGTAATTGTTAATAATGCTGCTATAAACATTGGTGTGTAAATGTCCATTTGTGTCCTTGGCCTCATGTCCTTTGAGTAGAGACAGCATATAGATGTGTCCTGTTTGTTAATCCATTCTGCCAGACTATGTCTTTTGATTGGAGAATTTAATCCATTAACATTCAGTGTTATTACTGCATGGGTAGTACTTTCTTCTACTATTTTGCCTTCTGAATTTTATATGTCATATCTAATTTTCCTTCTTTTTACCTTTACTCATAGTCTTCCTTTCTACACTCTTCTCCACACCTCTCTCTTCTGTCCTCGTATCTGTCTCTAGTGTTCCCTTTAGTATTTCTTGCAGAGCTGGTCTCTTGGTCACAAATTCTCTCAGTGATTTTTTTGTCTGAAAATGTTTTAATTTCTCCCTCATTTTTGAAGGACAGTTTTGCTGTATATAGAATTCTTGGTTGGCAATTTTTCTCTTTTAATAATTTAAATATATTATCCCACCGTCTTCTCGCCTCCATGGTTTCTGCTGAGAGATCTGCACATAGTCTTATTGGGTTTCCCTTGTATGTGATGGATTGCTTTTCTCTTGCTGCTTTCAAGATCCTCTCTTTCTCTTTGACCTCTGACATTCTGATTATTAAATGTCTTGGAGTATGTCTATTCGAATCTATTCTCTTTGGGGTGTGCTGCACTTCTTGGATCTGTAATTTTAAGTCTTTCATAAGAGTTGGGAAATTTTCAGTGATAATTTCCTCCATTAGTTTTTCTCCTCCTTTTCCCTTCTCTTCTCCTTCTGGGACACCCACAACACATATATTCGTGCACTTCATATTGTCTTTCAATTCCCTGAGTCCCTGCTCATATTTTTCCTTTTTTTTTTTTCCTATAGTTTCTGTTTCTTGTTGGATTTCAGATGTTCCATCCTCCAGGTTTGAAATCCTATGTTCTGTCTCTCGAAATCTACCATTGTAGGTTTCCATTGTTTTTTCATCTCTTTTACTGTGTCTTTCATTCCCATAAGTTCTGTGATTTGTTTCTTCAGACTTTCAGTTTTTTCTTTTTGTTCTTTCCTTGCCTTCTTTATATCCTCCCTCAATTCATTGATTTGGTTTTTGATGAGGTTTTCTATGTCTGTTTGTACATTCTGAATTAATTGTTTCAGCTCCTGTATGTCATTTGAATTGTTGGTTTGTTCCTTTGACTGGGCCATATCTTCAATTTTCCTAGTGTGATTTGTTATTTTTTGCTGGCATCTAGGCATTTAATTACCTTAATTAGTTTATTCTAGAGATTGTTTTCACTTCTTTTGTCTAGGGTTTTCTTGCTGGATGAATTTGTTGTCAATCTGTTCTTTGACATTCCGTTCAGCTTTATCTGGACCTTTAGCTTAAGTTTTGTTTAACAGAGGAGAATTTTTCAGTTCTTATTTTCTTGTTTCTTGCCCTGCTTGTGTGGTGCCTTCCCTGACACACACACTTAGGAGGGTCTACTTAGATATTATAGTCCCCAGCCAGATTTTCCCAGACCAAACTGGCCTCCGATCAGGAGGAAAGAGTCACCTGCATTGGTTTTCCCTGAGGGTGAGACCCAGCAGGTTGAAAGACTTTCCTGTGAAGTCTCTGGACTCTGCTTTTCTTATCCTGCCCTGTGTGTGGCACTTGTCTGACTGCAGGTCCCACCAGCATAAGATGATGTGGTACCTTTAACTTTGGCAGACTCTCCCTGCTGGGGGCATGGTGGAGACAGAGGAGAGGTTGTAGGCTGGTTTTAATGGCTTCAAATTACCAAGCCCTGGTGTCTGAATTCCTTGATGGAGGGATTCCACCTGAGTGGGGCTTCACCCCTCCCCTGGGGAAGGCACAGGCTCCAGACAAGCCCCCAAAAGAGCTCACTTCTGCCTATGCCTGGGGCAGTTGCAGCCTGAAAAGTCCTGCCGCTGTATCCAGAGGCAGTCAAGCCTTTGTAGATACACAGCCACAAAAACCTCTGTTTCCTTCTCTTTTTTTTCCCCTTTTTCTGTCAGTGCTGCCCCCTTGGCGCCGGGGCAAAAATGAGAAACGTCCGCTTTGATCAGGTTCACCTAAGCTGGGGACCTATTTTTAGTAGTCAGAATTTGTTAATTAGTTCCACAATTGGCGTTTGATTGTGCCCAGTCCCTGCTGCTGGTAAAGTCCTTTCCTTTCCCCTCTGGGAAGCGGCCTGTGGGGGAGGGGCACTGGCCACCACAGCTTTGGGAACTCACAGTTCGGGGGAGTGCTCGCAGCCGGTCCAGCTGGTCCAGACTGGGGTACGCTGTGTTTCTGGTCACTGACATGGCCCCAGGAGCTGTCCTGTACTGTTTCTGGTTATTTAGTAGTTGTTCTGGAGGACAAACTAAAACGTGCACATTGTTAAGCTGCCATCTTGACCTGGAACCCCTTCTTTTTCATTTTAGCTCCTTTGTATACATCCCTACATATGTATGTTTAACTTTATCTTCTGTATTTTATATAAATAGAATCATACTTTATTTATTATTCTATAATTTGCTACTTATATTCAATATTAGGTTTTTTGAGATTGACATATGTTGATCTGGGGACCACTCTCTTATTTCCATATTCCATTGTATGGGTATATCCCCAATTTACTCACACCTGATTTTTGGTGGTGTTGTTGTTTAACATTACAGATATTGTATGAACATGCCTGTAAGTGTTCCCTGCTGCACAAAGGTAGGTAGTTCTCTATACCAATGGTTCTCAATGTATGGTACTAGAACCCCTGAGGATTCCAGAGAGAACTTTTCAGGGGATCTGTTTAATCAAATATATTTTCAAAATAATACTAAGATGTTATTTGCTGTTTTCACTTTCATTCTCTCATAAATTCTTTTGTTTTGTATTTTTTTGGGGGGAGGGTGGGGGAGGTTCATGGTCCAGGAATTGAACCCGGGTCTCCGGCATGGAAGGCGAACATTCTACCACTGAACCACCCATGCATCCCCTTTTCTTTTATAAGTTTTTAGTGCAATTTTCCAAAGGCTACATGACATGTGATACTGCAACAGATGGAATGCAAAAAGAGATATGAGAATTCAGTTGTCCTCTATTAAGTCAAGCATTAAAGAAATTTACAAACATGTAAAACAATTCCCTCCTCACTTTTTAATCTTAATCTGTGTTCCTGTGAGAATGAACCCTTTTGCAAATAGGACCCTTTGAAGATAAATTGTCAGCAACTGCCTTAGTCTGCCAGGCTGCTATGACAAATACCACACACTGATTGACTTAATGATGGAATTTTTCATGATGGTTTTAGAGGCTAAAGTTCAAATTCAAGACCTCAGCAGGGCCAAGCTTTCTCCCTGAAGTCTGCTGCTGGCTTGCCACAGTCTTTGGCAAGTAAAAAACACTTCCCATCTCCAATATCCAAAAGCCTTAAATCATTTCATCAACAATGCTAAGGCCAAAGTCTCATCAAAGTGGGTTATGGGTGGGGTCCATCCTAGGCAGAAATCCTCTCCATCTGTAGACCTGTGAACCCTAAAAAACAAGTTATCTGGTTTCAAAATAGAGTGGTAGGACAGGATACACATTTCCATTTCGGAAGGTGGAATTTGGAAGGAAAAAAAATGAGTCACTAGTCCTAAGCAAGGCAAAAACGCAACAGGAAAAACATCATTAGATTCCAAGTTCTGGGAGTCATCCGGAAACAATGGCTTGTCCTCCAGGGCTGCTGGGATGGTTGTCCCACCCTTTCCAAGCATTTTGAAAAATCCAGTTATTTTTCATAAAAATGTTATTTATATTAACATGCGTTAAGTCAATTTTGTCATTTTGAAAGGAAATATTTTTCAATTTCTCCATTTTAATTTCTAGGATAATAAACAATGAGATATAACCCTCATAAACAATGAGATATAACCAGGTAAAAAGGTCCAGAGACAGAAATACTTGAGGAATTGTATTGCTAGGCTGCACACTACATACATCTTTGACCATTTTTCTCTCGTGTTATGTTTTTACTTGCTAATTTGTAGGAGTCTTTACTTTTGTATACTAATCCTTTGCATATGTATGTAGACAGTATATCTTCCCACTTGCAACTAGTCTTTTCAGTCTGTTTATGGTTTCTTTTTATTATGAAAAGTTTTAGTGTCAGGTGGATAGATCTTTTCCTTTTCTGGTTCTCATTTGTATGTGTGTTTCTTATTTAACAAATCTATCTTTTCTCAAATGTCACAGAAATATTTTCCTGTTTTCCTCTCTAAAGTTTTCTTCTAAAAGTTTTAACGTTTTCCTTTTTATATTCAAGACTCTCATTTTCCTGGAATTGAATTTTTGGAGTAAAGTGTATTTTATTTTACTTTCCATGTAGACAAAAAATAATCTTTCTTTTCCACTGACATATGAGGACTGCTCTGTCATAAATCAAAAATTTTTTTCTATGCTTAAGTCAGTTTTGGTGCCTTTCTCCTCTAATCCCTTCATCTGTTTATCTAACTCTGTGCTATACTGTTTTTACAGCTTTAGAATTAGACTTGATAACTGGGAGGACAAATCACCCCATAGTATTATTCTCTGGGAATTTCATGACTATTCTTGATTTCTCCATTATCACTTTTAGAATTAATGTGTCTGGTTTCATGAAAAAATCCTGTTGGGATTTTGATCAAAACTAAACTGAATTTATGGATATATTTAGAGAAAATCATTTCTTCACAATACTGAGACTCTCTATCCAAGATTACAGCAGATCTTTACATGAATTTGGATATTCTTTCATGTCTCTTTAAATAAGGTTTATACTTTTCTTCATAAAGAGCTCACAAGTCCTTTGTTAGTGCTATTAATAGGTACTGGGCATTTCTGGTTGCTATGATGAATGGTATTCTTATCGCATTATTAAACTGCTACTTCCTTCTACATGCTAACTTCTATATTTTGATGTTTCTATCTGGCAATTTTTCTAAACCCTCTTATGAAACCTAATAAACTCTCCTGTTTTCTCTGTAATGTCATTTCATCCATGAATAATGAAAATTTTGTTTCTGAGTTTCCAATCATTATACCTTCTATTTCTTTTCCTTTTCTTACCATATGTTGTAGTTTACAAGCTGTTGAATGTGATATACCAGAACTGGAATGACTTTTTATAAAGGAAATTTAATAGGTTGCAAGTTTAAAGTTCTAAGGCCATGAAAATATCCAAATCAAGGCACCAACAAGAGGTTACCTTTACTCAAGAAAGGCCAATAAAGTTTGGGGTTTCTCTCTCACTGAGAGGGTACATGGTGACATCTGTTAGCTTTCTCTCCAGGCTTCTTGTTTCATGAAGCTGCCCCAGGGACATTTTCCATCTGGATCTCCAAAAGTCTCTGGATGTGTGGACTCTATTGGTTTTGATTGCTCTCTTGGCTCTAAAGCTTTTTCCAAAAAATGGTTCCCTCTTAAAGGGCTCCAGTAAACAACTCCAACTTTTGGGTGGAGACACATCTCCATGGAAACCACCTAATCAAAAGTTACCACCCACAATTGGGTGGGTCATGTCTCCATGGAAACAATCAGAAAAGTTCCACCCAACAATATTGAATGAGGATTAAAGGACACAGCTTTTCTGAATACCTAACAGCTTCAAACCGGCACACCATACTAATTAGGATTTCAGGTAAAACATTAAAGAGCTGTGGTGATAGAAGGTATCCTAGTCCTGTACCTTATTTAAAAGCAAGTTTTTTTTCTATGAGCAGACTGCTTTTATTTGAAAGAAAAGTTGGCATCTACCAGGCTCCTTTTAGGATGTAACAAATTATTTGGTTTTTCTTTTTCTTTTTAAATATTTTTATTGAAATCTCTTCACACACACACAATCTATCCTAAATATATGATCAATGGCTCACAATATCATCACATAGTTGTGTATTCATCACCATGATCATTTTTAGAACATTTGCATCACTCCAGAAAAAGAAATAAGAAGAAAAACTCGTATATCCCGTTCCCCTTACTCCTCCCTCTCATTGGCCATTAGTACTTCAATCTACCCATTTTTTTTTTTACCCTTATCCCCCTTTATTATTTATTTATTTTTTGTCCTTTGTTTTTTACTCATATGTCTGTACCCTAGATAAAAGGAGTATCAGATATAATTCAACAGTTTCAGGTACTTCCCTCCAGCCCGCCAATAGACCATAAACTAAAAAGGGATATCTATATAAGGCATAAGAATAACCTTCAAGATAAC
This sequence comes from Tamandua tetradactyla, assembly GCF_023851605.1. Lineage (NCBI taxonomy): Eukaryota > Metazoa > Chordata > Mammalia > Pilosa > Myrmecophagidae > Tamandua > Tamandua tetradactyla. The sequence goes on along the minus strand of NC_135327.1, from coordinate 126,407,292 downwards.
TGCTCAACTGTTTGAAATCTCTTAACCACTAAGACTTTATTTCATCTCATTTCTCTCTTCTCCCTTTAGGTTGAGAAGCCTTTCTCAACACCATTATACCAAGTCTCAGTTCATCCTGGAGTCATGTCTCACATTATCAGGAAGATTTACACCCCTGGGAATCATGTCCCATGAGGGTGGAAGGCAGTGAGTTCACTGCCAGGTTGGTTTAGAGAGAGAGGCCACATCCGAGCAACAAAAGAGGTTCTCTGGAGGTGACTCAGGCATACTTATAAGTAAGCTTAGCTTCTCCTTTGTAGGAATAAGTGTCATAAGGGCAAAAGCCTATTGAATTGGTTATCCACACTGCTTGTAAGAATATTAGGAACACCCCAGATGGGGAAGTTTAATACTTCGTTCTTTCTCCCCAGTCCCACAAGGGACTTTGCAAATTCTTTTTTATTCTCTGTCCAGATTACTCTGGGATGTTTCGGGGCATCACACTAACCTGGATAAACCAACAAGATCTCACATAAGGGCAAGCTTTTTATATTACATCAGGAAGTGTGAGGTCTGCTATAATTTTTTTGTTTGGATACAATATCAGATTAAGAAAGTTTTATTACTAGTTTACTAGGAGTTTTTATCATGAATAAAGATAAAATTTTATCAATGCTTTTCTGTGTCTGTTAAGACAATCATGATTTCCTCTTTAAAGTGTTACTGTAATCAATTATACTAATAGATTTTCTAATGTTAAATCATCTAGCATTCTTGGAATAATCTTAATTTACACATTAAGATTGTCATTTATATTACTTTTCGAGTTACCATTTTCTAATGCTTGGTTCTGGATTTTTGCAACTATATTCAGAAATAAAACTGTACTGTTTTGCCTTATTTTGTACGAAAGGTTATGCTGGCCTCATAAAATGAGTTAGGGAACATTCTCTTTCATTCTACCTTCTGGAAGACTGTGTATTACATTGGATTGGCCTGTTCCTTGAACATTCAGTATAACTAACCAGTAAAGCCTCCAGGCCCTGATTTTGTTTCTTGTTTTTATTTTTTCCTCACAGGAAAGATTTTAAAGATAAAATTTGTTTACTAGTTGTAAAATTACTCAGGGTGGTTTTTTCTTGAATCAATCTTGGAAAATCATGTTTTTCTTGAATTTAATCCACTTTATCCAAGTTTTCAAATTTATGGACCAAATGTTATTCTTAGTATTCTTTTACTATTGATTTAATCTGTACAACATCTATAGTTATATCCACTTCTCTATTCAAAAATTGTTTCTTTGACTTTATTTTTTTCTTGATTAAACTTGCTAAAGCTTCAACTATTTTACTAGTCTTTCCAAGAATCAATTCTTATTTTTTAAAAACCCTCTATCCATTTTCATTTATTTTTGCTTTATGTTTATTATTTTCAGTGTTCTCTTTTCTTTGCATTTATTTTGATGTCCTTTTCTTTTTTAAATTCTTAATATTGGATTTTAAGTTCATTAATTTTGAATGTAAATCTAATGAAGAATGTAAGTCTATGACTTTCTCTTGGAATATGATCCACAAATTTTTATTATTTTCAATATTGTTCAATTCCAGATATTTTCTATTATCTATCATCATTTCTTCTCTGATACAGCAGGTATTATGATTTTTTATTTGTTTGTTATTTTTAGCTTCTAGACACAATGGGAAATTTTTAGTTATATTTTTTATAATGATTTCTAGTTTAAATTGGTTTATTCAGAGAATGTGGACTATAAGATACCAATAATTAGCCCTACCTTTAATTTTTTTTTAATGTTCCATGTGTATGTGAATAGAATATGTATTTTTTAAGTTAAGGGTTTGATGTGTTCTATCTATACATTAAGTTCATAAATAATGCTGTTAAAAATCTTTACTGCTTTGGGATTTTGACATGTCAGTTTCTCAAAAAAAGGTGTTAAAGTTACCTACTGTAGTGACGTTTTTTAATCTGCTTATAGTTCTGTCATATTTTATTTCAAATATTTTGAGGCAATGTTATCAAATGTAGCAAATTTAGAATAATTTAATCTTTTTGGTGAACTGAATATTTTATCATCATCTGGTTGTCCTCTTTAGCTCTAATAATGGCATTCTGTCTGATAGTAATATACTTATACCATGTTTCTTTCAGGTACTGGTATTTTCCTAGTACCTCTTCTGAACCTTGATTTTCAGTTTTTCTGTGTCCTTGAGTTTTAAATTTGACTTATAAATAGTACAAATCTTCCTGTGTCTTAATCTAGTCTGAAAATTTTGCCTTTTAACTGAAGAGTTTATTCCATTCATAAATAGAATGAATAAATGACATATTTAAATTTATTTCCATATTCTTGTTGTATGCTTTCTATTTACCCCATTGTCTTCATACCTTTTGTTCTTTTCCCAAACTTCCCTTCTTAATCCTTACTCTAATTTCCAGATCTTGTTTCTTATTTCACTTATTTCTTCTGATTCTTTGGAAGAAGCTCCCCCCACCCCCCATGACATCTAGCCACTTTCCTGCATTTGGGCCTATTTATAGTGTCTTTCTTCTATTGTGGATAAACTGTTCATTCTCTTAGCAAAGGTCAACTCCAGCATTTATGCATTAAATCCTAACCCTACTTGTTCCACCAATTTCCCCTCTCTAACCTACAATATCAATCTTTGTCTCTTTTTTTCATCTTAAAATATCCTCTTCTCTCCTCCGGCTATACCCATTTCTGTCCTTCCTTTTAAATCAAAACTTTTCATAAAAATTAGTTATGCCTGTCTCCAGTTTCTGCTCTCCCATCCCCTGAACCAATTCCCATCAAGTGATTTACCAAGAAGTTCATTTCTAATCCTATGTGATCACCCAAAAGCATTTGTCACTGCTGGTTACTCTTTTTCCTTGAAGTATTCTTTTCACTTGGTTTCCAGAACCCTGAGCAGTTCTAGTTCTTCTTCTAAATCATTAGCAGCATCTTCTTAGTTTTCTTTGTATTTTTCTATTCATCTCTCTCACCACCAAACAATTGAACTCAATCATTGGTCTTCTTTTTTTTCTAACTACTTTCACTCAATTGCTAATGTCATGGTTCAAATAGTTTATATGCCAATAACTCCCAAATTTTTATCTCTAGTATAGATTGCTCCCCTGAACCCCAACCTCATATTCTAGCTCCCCACCTGTCATCTCTAACATAACACTCCCAAAACTGGACTCCTAATCTTTCCCCTTCCCATAATCTAGTGTTGGCATAATATGCTTACTTCTCAATGAATAGCAATTTCATCCCATTGGTCAGACCTAAAACCTTGACATTTTCCTTGACTTTTTCCTTTCTTTAGACCTTACATCCAGTCTGCCATCAAGTTCTGTTGGTTCTACTTGTGTATTGAGAATCCTACATTTCACCCCAACTTCACTTCTACCACCTTTGTCTAAATCACCACTATCCCTTACATGGATTATTACAATAACCCCCAACTGGTTTTCCTGCTTCCACTCTTGTCCCTCTTCAGTGTATTTTCACCACTGAAGTGGCCGCAGTTAGTCTGTTAAAAGATAAATCAGACCCTCTAAGACTTCTCAGTTCACTCCAAGTAAAAATCAAATTCTTTACCTTGGCCTACTAGGCCAGACAATCTCCGCCCACTCACATCCGCACTACCCACACTCTATCCAAGCTCCCTGGCCTGGCCTCCCATTATCTATCTTATTCAATCTGCTCCAGACAAGCTGGCCTGCTTTCTCATCTCTTTCACATTAAATCCCTCCTTGGAGGCCTTCCCAGTCCACATAACCTATTCCCTTTCTTACTTTATTTTTCCTGAAGCACATACCATCATCAAACATACTCTAAAGTTTTATTTATGTAACTTACTTATTGTTTGTCTTCCCCCAGTGGAACTAGGACCTCACATTTGGCACATGGTTGTAAATGAGGAAAAGACTCATGTGCATGCAAGTGTGCAGACACACCTATCCTGCCCCATGTACAGGGTTTGGTTAACAGCCACCTTTGTGCACAGAAAAAGGCACAGATAGGAGCAGAGTGTAGGATGAATTTCACTACCCCACGCAGCTCCTCAATCAGCCCCCTTTGTGTAATGCACAACCGGACAGTCTCAAGTGGAAGGCAAGCTTCATGAAGGCAGGGATTTTGTCTCTTGCTTATTGCTGTGTCCTCAGCCCCATAGAGAAGAGTACACAAAGACCACGAAATAAATATTTGCAAAATAAAGTAAGAATTAGAAAAAATGATAAAAGTTTTTAGTTATTGTTTTAAAATAAAACATAGACCCATTTAAATAAATTACATAATTCAGGAAAATATGGCCTCAAAACATTAATGATGTTCATAAAACAGATAAATTTACTGCTGTAAAATAACCTAGAAATTGAGATAATAAGACCCAATATACACACTGAATATTGGATCTTCCAGGAATTAAGCTATTATATAATTGCATAATAATAAAAATAAGAACAAGAGAAACATAGTCTTTGGCATTTTTAATCCAGTGACCTACCTCTTACTTTCTGCATTTTTCTTTACAGGGACTAAGATGCACTGCAAATTTTAAAGTGGTCTTTTAAATGGCATTGTGCTAAAACTTTGGAAATTTACTGAGAGAGTGAAATACTTGTTTGCTCAAAATTAAAAAAACAAGACAAGAATAAAGAAACTATGAAAAGCCTATAAATGATACCGTCCCCAGGGTCTCTGTTTATTAAACAGTTTTATTTTCTCTTTATGAAAATGTCCACTCAAGTCTTTGGCCCATTTATTGGCGCTTAAACTATTTCTTCACTAATGAATTTGTGTGTGCTTTTTTACATATTTAAGGTATTAATCTTTTGTAAAATGTAACAGCAACGATTTTTCTTCAGTTTAAGTTTTTTAAAAAACATAGAAAGGTTCAAATTTTGTTCAGTCAAAATTACAAATCTTTATCTTTGCAATTGCTTCCATCTACTGAAAATTAAAAAGTCCTTTCTCCATGAGAAATATGACAATAGAAAATTTCTGTTTTTTCTCTTTTTAAAATTTTTAACTTTTAAATTTTAACACTTTGACCTAACTAGAATTTATTTTGGTGTATTGTATGAAAAAAGGTACTATAAAGTACATTATTTATATATATTGTGATCAATTCTTATAATGCTTGTACAGAAATAAATGGCAATCTCTTTTCAGAGATGGTTGAATTTAAAGTAATAAAATTTCTAATCTTCTAAAAGATTTCAATTTTGCTTAAATATGTTTTAAAATCAATGAACTATGTTAAAAATATAACTTAAAAGTTACTAAAAGTGAAATTAAAAATAGATTTCTGCTTTAATTTCTCTTCCATTCCTAATCCTTTCTGATTCTTTCATAGTCATAAGTGCCAAACATTTGTTTATCATCACAGCAGTTGGATTTTCTTTCATAAAGCTGGTTTCTTTTATCAGATATCAGCAACAGGATTTGTAATGTTGGAGACAACTCAGTTATTCCCAGAACCTACAATCTTAAACCAGATATCAAAAAGATCATGAAACAATCTGAAACCATGAAATAATGACTTAGTCATTTTTAAATAATGAAACAAAAAGGGGAATTATCTATTGCAAAACTGTCCATTGCTGTACTTTAAATGTTTTAAAGCAATTTATATGACAGTTATAGAATATGTTGCTAAAAAAAGAAAATGAACACTTTTTGTTCCTTATTTTGGTTGTATATTACTGCATAAAAAGCATCTCAAAACTTAACAGCTTAAAATAACAATGTATTACATTTCACGTTTCAGTGAATTGATTGAGTATCGCTAGGTGATTCTCACTTGGAGGCTTGCATGCTTTTGCCATCCGCTGGTGAAGGGGGCTGAAGTCATCTAGACACTTGATTGTGTTGGACATCCAAGATGACTCCTTCGCTCACATGATTTGTACCTCTGCTGGGGAGGCTCCATCAGCTGGGGACTAGTCAGGCATCTGTCTCTCCACCTGGCCTTTCCATGAGGCTAAGCTGAACTTCCTCACAGTGCAATGGTATCAGGGTAAATTTCTTACACGGCTACTTGCTCTCCCTAGGACAGACATTCTAGCAGGCCAAGGCAGAAGCTGTAGGGCTTCTCATGCTCTAGTCTCAGAAGTTACACAGCATCTACCACTGCTACACACTATTTGTTATATAGGGCCATCCAATATTCAATATGGGAGAGATCACACAAAGACTTTATAAAGTTGTCATTTGTTGGGAGGCCATCTTTGGAGACCAGTTATCACAGTGCTTCTTATAACATTTTATATGAAGCCGGTAAAGACAGTTTTCAAAACTACTTCAAAAGAATACAATGTGTTGGAAAAGGTAGAAGAAAATGTAAATGATTCTTTGATACTATACAAACAAGTCAGAATTTTCCAGTTAATTTTTCAATGTGTAGATAATTCCATATCTTCTATTTCAGATCATTCTCTCTTCTACTGCTATGGAGAATTAAACTTGGCATTCAGAGTGATATAGAGCATGAGATAAAAGTGAAACAAACATCCAGCAACTCCCAAATCGATGATACCCATGAAAGTTTGGCCCTTGAAAGGCACATAATCTCTATCAAGTACTAGAAATGCATAACAACTAACAGTATAATTGTGAGGACAAGAAAGAGTCACCGATTTTTAGACAATGAAAGGACTTAAAGATCAACCTTCATTTTAAAGACAACATAACTAAGTCCAGATTGGTTAAGCAATTTGCTAAAAATTAAGAGAGGTCATTTAAGACATTCTAACTTCTGATGCACTGTAACATTCACCTTTTTTACTCACCCCGAATTCCAGCTGAAACTCTAAATTACTAACAGTGCAACTGGACTTAGGTATGGTTGATCCTTATTATTTTTGAAGATTTAAAAGTGACAACTATGGGGCAGGAGTAAGTACAAAGAAAGTGGGCTATGGAGAAAATAAGAAAGCCAAAATTTGTTCTAGGCCCGTGTTCCTCAAATTTGAGTGAGATGTGAACTCCTTTTGAAGAAGAAAGGAAGAGAAAGAAGAAGAAACACTCAGCAACCACATTGTTGACTTCAATAATTTATTTTAAAATTACATAAATATGTTAAAATATAAAACTAGGTATAAATTCCTTTGATTAGTTCTTGTACAACTGTACAGCAAAAAAATGAAAATGTGTTAATATTATTTAACATATACACTGCTTAATAAATACTAGGCACCTCATATATATGTGTGTGTATACATATATATACACACCATTTATTTAATATTCGCAACTACCGTATAAGGGAGACACTAGCATTTTCCCATTTAATAGATGAGGAAACAAAGACTAAGAGAAGTAGAGTAAGTAATCCAAAGTCACACAACTGGTTAGTGGCAAGGGTTGGTTTCACCAGTGGGTTCACACACAAATTAAATGAATGTGAAGTAAGATATTGTTTGGCATAAATTAAATTATTCCTTCTAATAAGAGTATGGCATTGACAGCAAATGTGTAGACCTTCTGTATTTAACATATCAAAATTAAAATGAGCCAAATGGTGACTAATTTATTCCATCATTTTTTATTATTCTGTCAACTGCTAAATATACATTGTCAGAACATAAACTAATGTCACTTGGTCATCACAAATGTGGAAAGAATGCATTCTTACAAATTAAATCCACATCTGTTCTCATATGAAGATTTTTTAATTAATTCATGACTACTTTCTTAATATATAGACATAATACACAGATTCTATAAAATTCACCCTCTTGAACTGTATAATTCAGTGTTTCTTTACTATATTTACAAAGCTGTGCAACCATCACCACTACCTAATTCCAGAATATTTTCATCATCCCAAAAAGAAGCCTCATATCCATCAGCTGTCATTCATTTCCCTCTTCCCACAACCAATAGATTAGCAACTATAAATCTATTTTCTGTTTCCATGGATTTGCCTATCCTGGACATTTCATATAAATGAAGTCATAAAAGATACAGTCTTTTGTGTCTAGCATCTTTCACTTAGCATGTTTTCAAGGTTCATCCATGTTGGAATGGAGTATGAAAACTGAATCCATATGGCTAACTCGTATTCTGTTGTGTGAAGCAACTACATTTCATTTATCCATTCATCAGTTGATGGACATTTGAGTTGTTTCCACTTTTTGGCAGTCCATCAACTGATGGACATTTGAGTTGTTTCCACTTTTTGGCAGTTCTGAATAATGTTAGGATGAATGCTTAAGTACAAGTATTTGTATAGACATATGTTTTTCGTTCTCTTGAAACAGAACTATTGGGTCATATGAAAACTTTATTTTTAACTTCTGAGGAACTGCCAAACTGCTCTCCAAAGCAGTTGCATCATTTTACATTCCCAATTGTATGAGGAATTGTATGAGGGTTCCAGTTTTTCCACATACTCCCCAGTACTTCTAGTCCACTTTTTTTACTATAGCCATCGTAGTGGGGGTGAAGTGGTATCTCATTATGGTTTTCTTTTTTTTTCTTGTATGCTGTATGGCAAGGGACACATTTCATTCTTTTCCATGTGAGTAGCCCCTTATTGCAGCACCATTTGTTGAAATTTTTGTTTGTTTTGGGAAGCGCATGGGCCAGGAACTGAACCCAGATCTCCTGCATGGCAGGTGAGAATCTACCACTGAACTGCCCTTGCACCCCCAGATTGTGGTTTTAATTTGCATTTCTCTGATGACTAATGATGCTCAGCATCTTTTCATATGCTAATTGGCCATTTGTATATCTTTTTTGGAGAAATATGTACTCAAATCTTTAACCCGTTTTTAATTGGGTTGTCTTTTTATTGTTATGAGTTCTTTTTATATTCATGATTCTATATAATGTAAGAATATTTTCTTACATCCTGGGTGGTCTTTCACTCTCTCAATAGTACGTTTTGGATGATAAAGTCCAATTACCTATTCTTTTCCTTTTGTTTCCTGTGCTTTTGGTGTCATATTTAAGAAATTCTTGCATAATCCACTGTCAGAAGGATTATTAATGCTTATGGCTCCTGAGAGTTTTATAGTTTAGCTCTTGCAGTTAGGTCTTTGGTATAAATTGAGTTAATTTCTGCACATGGTATAAGGAAGAGGTCCAACATGACTAACTTGTAAGTGTAGACACCCAGCTGTTCAAAACCATCTGTTGAAAAAAACTCTTTCCCTCATCGAATTGTCTTGGAACTTCGTTGAAAAATCAATTGACCCTAAATGTAGAAATTTATTTCTGCACTCTCAATTCTACTACATTAATTTATATGTCTATCATCATGCCAGTACCACACTATCTTAATTATTGTATTTTTACAGTAATTTTTTAAATTGTTCTCTTCCGAGATTGTTTTGAATAATATGAGTCCCTTACAGTTCCATGTGAATTTAAGATCAATTTGTCAATTTATAGAAATTGATAAACAGCTGGGATTTTGATAGGCATTGTGTTGAATCTATAGATCTATATCGAGAGTACTGCCATCTTAACATTATTAAAGTCTTTCAATTTATGCCACAGGATTTCATTCCATTAATTTAGTTCTTCTTTAAAGGATGTTTTGCAGTTTCAGTGTAAAAGTCTTGGACTTCATCTGTGAAATTTATCCCTACATATTTTATTTTTTAATGATATTGTAAATTGGATCATTATGTCAATTTCATTTTTGGATTGTTCATTGCTAGTATAAAGAAACATAATTAATGTTTGCACACTGATCTTATACCTGCAAACCTGCTGGATTTTATTATTCTAATAGTATTTTTATGGATTCTTCAGAGTTGTCTCTATAAAGATCATGTCATCTGCAAATAGAGATGGTTTTACTTCTTTCTTTCCAATTTGTATGTCTTTTACTTCATTTTCTTGCCTAATTCCCCTGGCTAGAACCTCCAGTAAAATGTTGACTAAAGTGGTACGAGCAGATATTATTGCGTGCATCTCATCTTAGGGGAAAAGCTATCATATTTTCATCATTAACTATGGTTTTAGCTGTAGAGTTTTTTGTAAATGCCCTTCATCAGGATAAGGAAGTTCCCTTTTATTCTTAGTTTAAGTGCTTTTATCATGAAAGGATGTTGGATTTTCACAAATGCATTTTCTGCATCCATTAAGATGATCATGTAGTTTTTATCCTTTACTCTATAAATATGCTATAGTGCAGTGATTAATTAATACAACCAATCTTGTATTCCTGGGATAAATCCTACTTGGTCAGAGTGTATAATCCTTTTTATATATTGTTGGATGGTGTTTTGTTAGTATTTTATTGAGGAGTTTTGCATCTATAGTCATAAGCCTGTGATTTTCTTTTCATATAGTTGTCTGCTTTTACATCGTTATAATACCGAATTTATAGAAGGAGTTTGGAACTATTCTCTCTTTTTCTGCTTTTGGAATATGGTTTGTGAAAGGTTGTTGTTAATTTTTCTTTAAAAATTTGGAATAATTCAGCAGTAAACCGTTAGGTTCTGGGCTTTTCTTTGTGGAAAAGTTTTTTGATTACTAATTCAATCTCTTCATTGGTTATAGGTATACTAAGATTTTTAAATTCTTCTTGAGTTTGTTTCACTAATTTGTGTCTTTTTTACTTTCATCAATTTTTCTCTATTATCTGTCTCACTATTCCCACTCTAATTGTTATTATTTCCTTCCTCTGTTTATTTTCGACTTAGTTATGCTTCTTTTTCAAGTTTCTTAGAAGGGAAAATTAGTCATTAATTTGAGATCTTTACTCCTTTTAATAAAATTGTTTACAACAATAAATTTCTCTCTAAGCACTGCTTTAGTTACATCTCATAAATTTTGGTATGTTGTGTTTTCATTTTTTACTTGTATACATCTCAAAGTATTTTCTAATTTTCTTTCTCATTTCTTTTTTTGACTCATTGGTTACTTAGGAGTATGTTGCTTAATTTCTACATATTTGTAACTTTTCCAAATTTTCTTCTGTTACTTATTTCTAATTACATTACACTGCATTGGAGAAAAATACTTTGTATCATTTGTCTCTCAAATTTACTGAAACTTCTTTCATGGACAACCATGAACAATGTTCAATGTGCACTTGAAAAGGATTCTCAAGTGCATTTTGTTTTTGTTAGGTGGAGTATTCTTAGATGATTACTAGGTCGAGTTAATTTTCAGTGTTGTTCAAATCTTCTGTTTCCTCTCTAGTTGTTCTATCCATTATTGAAAGTGGCATATTGGAGGCTGTAGTGGTTTGGAGCTATGATGCGAGATAAACATGCTCATAATTTTAATCAATTCCTGTCTGGCATAAACTCTTTATAAATAGGACCTTTTAATGAGGTTAATTTGGTTAAGGTGTAGCCCCACTGAACCAGAATGGGTCTTAATCCTATAACCGGGGTCCTCTGTAAGCAGAATGAAATTAAGATATACAAAGGGAAAGCCAGGAAAGGAACCAACCAGGAGCTGAATGTCAACGGAACCCAGAAGAGAAGGAAGAAAGGCCTCAGGAGAGGCCACCATGTGCCATGTGACAAGAGAACCAACAACCAAAAACCACTGGCAGACTGCCCCACAACACCACAGTCTTCTGAGAGAAAGCATCACCCTTATGACACTTTGATTTTGGATTACTCCTGGCTTGAAAACCAGGAGCCAACAAATTTCCATTGTCGAAGCCAATCCATTGCATGTATTTGATTTAGCAGTTAGGAAACTAAAACAAAACCTCCAAGGATTATTATTAAATTGTCTATTTTTCCCTTCCCAACTTTGCCATTTCTATTTTGGTGCTCTTTGTTTGGTGCATATATATATTTGTAATTCTTATGTTTTCTTTATGGATTGATTGTTTTTATCATTGTAAAATGTCCTTCTTTGTCTCTAGTAAAAATTTTTGCCTCGCAATCTATTTTGGCTCATATTAGTATAACTACCCAGCTCTTTTTTGGGGGGGAGGGGTGTACTATTTTCATGGAACATCATTTCCCATCCTTTCACTTTCAACTACTTGTGTGTTTCGGTCTAAGGTGCAACTGTTGTAAACTGCGGATAGCTGGATCACGCTTTTTGCCCATTCTGCCATTCTGTATCTTTTGATTGGGGAGTATAATGCATTAACATTCAGCATTATTACTGCAAAGGCAGCACTTACTTCAGCCATTTTGTCCTTTGTTTTTTGTGTTTTTTTTAATACAAATTTGATTGAGATATATTCACACACCATATAATCCATCCAAAGTATACAACCATTGACTCACAGTATCATCACATAGTCACGTATTCATCACCACAGCTGACTTCAGAAAATTTTCATTACTCCAAAAAAAAGAAATAAAAATAAAAAAGAAAATCCAAAACATCCCATACCCTGAAGCCCCTGTTATTAGTTTTAACAGCTTTATTCAAATACCACACAATCCATCCTAATTGTACAATCAATGGCTTTTGGTATAAGCACATAGTTATGCATTCATTACTACAGCTAATACAAAAACATTCTCATTTCTTCTGAAGACAAAAATCCCATATTCCTTATATCTGCCTATTATTGACATTTAGCCTTGGTATAGTGCCTTTGTTACATGCCATTATATTTGTTACATGCCATAATATTTGTTAATGCCAGAATATTACAATGCTACTGTTTGCTGTAGTCCTTAGTTTACATTAATCCCATTTTTCTCACATACCACCTTATTATTATTAACACCTTGTAATAGTGACATATGTTTTTTCTAGTTGATGTAAGAGCTTTCTTATATTTATACTATTAAGCACCGTCATTGTCCACTCTAGGTTTCACTAAGTTATACAGTCCCAGTTTTTATCCTCTAGCATTCCTTCTGATGACATATGTGACTTGAGCCTTCCTCTTTCAACTGTACTCATCCTCAACTTTGTTAATTACATTTACAGTTTTGTGCTACATAACACTGTATTGTGCTATCCATTTCCAAACCTTTACAGTCAACCTTATTGAACATTCTGTTGTCCTTAAGTATTGATTGTCCAATCTTGCTCTCTTTCTATCTTCCTGATAACCTGTGCTTTCTACTTTAACTCTCAGAGTTTGCTCATTATAATATTCATATTAGTGAGACCATACCATATCTGTCCTTTAATTTCTTGCTTATTTTGCTCAATATAATGTTCTCAAGGCTCATTCACATTGTTGCATGCCTCATGACTTCATTCCTTTTTATAGCTGCCTAATATTCCATTGTATGTATGCACCATAGTTCACCCTTCTGCTAATCAATCCTTGACCTTTGGGTCACCTCCATCCACTGGCAATCATAAATAATGCTGCCACATACATCAGTGTGAAAATGTCTACTTGATCCCTGTCTTCAGGTTTTCCAAGCACATACCTAGTAGTAGGCTTGTTAGATAATACGGCAATTCTGAACTCAGCTTTCTGAGGAACTTCCACGTTGTCCTTTGCTTTTTATATCTTTTTTTATCTCTATCTTTCTTTATCGCAACCTCTTATTCTGTATAGTTGATTTTTTATTATGTATCTGACTGATCCTTTTCTCATTTCTATATATACATATATATATATATATATACATAGAATATTAGTTACAATTGATGAAAGCACATTTTTATAATTGTACCATTAATTAAAGTCTTTTGTTTAACTTAGGGTTCACTGCATATTGTAGTGAATTATTTTTTTAATTTTTATTCCAACAGCCTACTTTGCAGAAATGGAAAGGCCAATTGTCAGTAGTAATGTCTCCCATTTCATTTCTGATTTTTGTTATTTATATTGCTCTCTCTCTTTTCTTTGTTAATCTAGCTAAAGGTTTGATTATATTGATCTGTTCAAAGAACAAAGTTTTGGTTTTGTTGATCCTCTTATTGCTTTTGTGTTTTCTATTTTCATTTATCTCCACTCTAATCGCTGTTATTTCCTTCCTTCTCATGTTTTATTTAGTTTACTCTATTTTTACTAGTTCTTCCAGTTTTGAGGTTAGATCTCTGATTTGAAATTTTCTTCTTTTTTAATGTAAGCATTTAGAGGTATAAATTTCCCTCTAAGCACTACCTTCACTGAAACCATAAGTTTTGATATGTGGTACTTTCATTTTTCATTCACCTCAAGATATTTCCTAATTTCGCTTCTGATTTCCTTCCTAATCCATTGATTGCTTATGAGCATGTTGCTTAATTTCTACATATTTTTGAATTTTCCATTTCTCCCCCTGTTATTGATTTCTGGCTTCCTTCCATGTAATCAGAGAATATTCATTGTATAATTCAAATATTTTGAATGTATTGAGACTTGTTTTGTGACCCGATGTATCATGGCGAATGATCCTTATGCTCTGGAGAAGGATGTATATTTTGTTTTCAGAAGTTGTAGTGCTCTATATATGCCTATTAGATCTAGTTTGTTTAGTACATCATTCAGTTCTGTATTTCCTTATTGATCTTCTGACTAAATGTACTATCCTTTATAGAGTAGTATGTTGAAGTCTCCTACTATTAATGTAGAGTCATCAATTCATCCCCTCATATTTGTCAGTATTATGCTTCATATTTTGGGACTCTGCTCTTTGGTGCATATTTACATTTCTTACATTTCTTACATCTTCTTGTTGAATTGTCCCCTTTATCAGTATATAATGACCATTCCTGTCCCTTGTAACTATGTTTTACTTAAAGTCTATGTTAGCCAATAGTAATATAACCACCCCTGCTCTCCTCTGGTTACTATGTACATGGTATATGTTTTTCCAACCTCTCACCCTCAACCTACTTGTATCTTTGACTTTAAAGTGAGTCTACTGAAGACAGCATATAAATGAGTCATACTTTTTCATATGCCAATTTCTGCCTTTTGATTGGAGAGTTTAATTCATTCACAATAAAGTCACTACTTATAATACAGGACTTCCTTCTGCCATTTTGCTATTTAGCCTTTGTATTTTGTTACCCTGGGAGTTATATTATATAACCTACATCTATAACCTACTAATTTGAAAAGATACCAACTTAGCTTCAGTAGCATATATATATTCTTTGCTCCCATATCCCTTTGTTTCCTCTGTTTATGTTGTTTTAGTCCCACTTTACCCATTCTTATTTTGCATATCCATTATTAGGAAATATGACTTTTTCTACCTCAATAATATTCTAACTCTTTTGGAATTAAACAGTAGAGTTGTATATTGAGGATACAGTACTATTGAATTTTGAATTTACCTTCTAGTTACCCTTCCTAAAGATCTTAATTTCTTCACTCTATTCCAAACCACTCTCTTCTGTCTATTCCCTTCAACCTTATGAGAAGTTCCTTTAGTTATTCTTATATGGTAGGTCTTTTGTTGAGAAACTCTCATAGTTTCTGCTAATTGGTGAATATTTAAACTCTTGCTCATTTTTGAAGAACAGACTTGCTAGACAAAGAATTTGGGGCTGGCAGTTTTTCTATTTCAGTACCTTAATTATATCATGCCAGTGCCTTCTTATCTTCATGGTTTCTCATGAGAAATTGGCACTTAGTCTTATTGAGGATTCTTTGTATGTGACAAATCACTTTCCTCTTGCTGTTTTCAGAATTCTCTGTTTACCTTTGGTATTTGACATTCTGATTAGTATGTGTCTCAGTGTAGGTCTATTATGATTTATTCTGTTTGGTATACACTGCACCTCTTGGACATGTATATTATATCTTTCATAAGAGTTGGGAAACTTTCAGCAATTATTTCCTCAAATAGTCTTTCTGTCCTTTCCTTCTTCTCTTCTCCTTCTGGGACACCCATGACATGTATGTTTATGTGTTTTGCTGTCACTCAAATGCCTGAGACACTGCTCAATTTTTTTCTGTACTTTTCTCTATCTGTTTTCTGACTTTTGTGTATGATTTTGATTGTCCTGTCTCCTAGTTCACTAGATCTCCTAGGCACCAGTTCTTCTGCCTGCTCAAACTTGCTGTTATGTGTCTCTAGTGCATTCTTAATCTCTACCATTGTGACTTCATCCCCAAAATTTCTATTTTTTTATACTTTCAAATTCTTATTTATGCTCACACTTGTCTTTCTTAATATCCTTTAGCTCTTAATCCATATTTTTCTTTATCTCCTTGAATTGATTTAGAAAATTTTATTGAACTCCTTTAATTAGTTGCTCCAAATTTTGCATTTCCCCTGTTTAATTTTTCCCTTGACTGAACCATATCTTCCTGTTTCTTAGTATGGCTTATATATTTTTTCTGACATTTAGGCATCTGGTTACCTTAATGAGTTAAATCTGATGGTCAGTTTCTCCCTCTTGTCTAGATTTTTATTCTTGATTGGCTTTGTGTTAAGGTTCTTCTTTTTTGCATGGTTTAATTTATTCTAGATTTTTAGAGTTGCCTATGTTTAACTGTTCAGATTTTCTCCACTCTTCTTCATCAGATCATTCCTTGGTCATATGGTATAATTTTAAGATTGCATTTTTGTGCAATATGTTTACCTCAAGGAGAAAGGTACCTTTCCTCTGTTCCTTCTCTAGGAATCTCAATCTGTTCCTTTTGCTTTTGTGCAGAATTTTGTCCCCAGCATCTATGATTTGATTAAATTATCTTCTTCCCTCAGTGTTCCATTTCCTTACACTTTTCAGTTCTGGCGGAAAGCCTCACAGAAAAAAAAGGGGGGGGGGCAGGATGTTAGACTGAAGCGATGTTACCCTGCCTCCTTTTTTTCTGTGAGGCTTTACTGTTTCCAGTTTATTCCCCACTAGGGTATCCCAACCCAGGGAGCCAGATGAGGTCAATCCAGAAAGATGGATCACTCCAGAAAGGGCTGTTTTACATTTAGGTGATCCAGCCAACAGAAACTGGATTGAATGAATGAGTACACCTCTGTTGTTGTTGGGTTTTTTTTTTTTGTTTTTTACATGGGCAGGCACCGGGAATAGAACTCGGGTCCTCTGGCATTGCAGGCAAGCATTCCTGCCTGCTGAGCCATGAGTACACCTCTTGCCAACAATTCTGCCACAGTCTCTCTTCCCACTTCATCCCACCCCTGGGCACACTTTAGTATGCATCAATAATTAAAGGCTTGTTTTCCACCCTGAATCTCTGCAGACTTGATCCCTGTTCCTGGATATGCAGGGGGTTCTAACTCACTGCTCTTAGAGGCCCTAAGGTCTACCTCAATGGTGGGAAGGCCCCATGCTGTTTTGCCTCTGCATGGCTCCCAAACTTCATGGGGCTGAGTGAAGGGGAGAGATGCAGATGGATGAATCCTTAATGGAAATTTCCTACCTGATATTTTTTTTTATTCAATTCAGCATTTTTTCACCCTTCTCTAGTCTCTACCACACTCCAGAGTTCTAAACAAGTGGAATTTCTCCTTTTATTAGGTGATTTTCTGGGGAGACTTTTCCAGGGGCTGTTTACATCACCATGTAAATGATGTCACCTTAACACCTTGATTTCTGACTTCCAGCCTCCAGAACTGTGGGAGAATCAATTTCTGTTCTTTTAAGCTGTCAGTTTTGTGGTAATTTATTATGGCAACCCTAGGAAACGAATACAATGTCTTATTATGCTTTCCCTCTTTTCCTGTAATACTACCTTATGTTACTTTAAAGAGCTGTTTTCTAGTGTACCATTTTAATTTCCTTGTCATTTTTTTTATACTTTTTATAGAGTTAGCTTAGTGGTCAGCTAGTGGTTGAACAGAGATTTCCTCAAATGTCTTGAATCAATAAGTCTCCCAGTCTTTGCCAAGGGTCTCTGTGTGTATTGAGGCACCCTTTCAATGCTCACACAGGCCAACTGCAATTCTGTCTTTGCTTCAACGTGTTATCTTAGAGCCTTCTAATATCTGTTATCTGCATGTGCACACCCCTGGGAATGCACATAGCCCTGTGCATGCATATGGTCTTCTAGATTCTATTAATATGTCAGAACATTTCAACCCCCTCTGGACATCTCATTTACCAGAATTTCCTTTAATTTCTTTGGTTAGCTTTTTGTTTGCTCAATCTGTTATCATTGTCTCAGGCAGAAGAAAAGTTAAACAATTGCTATTGTTGTTTTGAACAAACAACCCCAGAGAAAAGGCTGTTTTCACTGAAATGAACTCTCAGTCAATCAAATAAAGATAAGCTCTGAAATTGGGCATTTTCAAAGAACTGTCAGGTTAAATAATACAAGTTTTCTGGAAATAGTAATTTGGAGGGAGCTTCAAACCTACTCTGCCCCATCATGTCTGCTAGACTGCTGAGTTTCACCATGATTGCAGGGCTATTGATTTTCTAGACTAACACAAGGATGGGATACAAGGATGGAATACAAGGACGGATACAAGGATGGGATACAAGGATGGAAATGGGGCAAGTTAAAATGCTACAAAACTTACTGTTTTAATCAAGATTAAGTTGTTATTCTTGATTAAACTCTGCTTGTATTGTTGCAAACCTTCAGTTAATTATCAAAGTTCTGAAATTATTAATTTGACAATTTTTGCCACTGTTCTCATTGATTTTATTGAAGAGTAGTTTTCTGAGGTCCTTACTCCATTATTTCCTCTCATTAGGATTTAACAGGGTGAAACTGCTTGGAACAATGCAATGATAAATTTTTAAAATGGGAGTAACTCTGAGACTTCATAGTTGTATTAAGATAGAAGGTATACTAAGGAATTTGGCCTCCAAAAAGATGTCTGGTCATTGTACTGGCTTCTTATGGGTGTGGCGGGGGGTGGGGGGCAGAGTAACCTCAAAGTATTAAAAACCATCAATAAGGAGAAGCAGAGAAGGAACATACCAGAAAAATACTTTTAAAAACTATCCTAAATATACTTAAAAAGCTAAAGGAAAACATGGACAAAGAACTAAAAGAAATCAGGAAAATTAAGATGAACACAAACAGAATATAAATAAACAGATAAAAATCTTGAAAAGATACTAAAAAAGAACTGGAGGCCACAATAACAGAGATTTTAAAATGATATAGAGAGGTTCAACAGTAGACTGGAGCTGGCTAAAGAGTCAATGAATTTGAAAATAGAACAACTGGAATCATTCAGTCTAAAGAGTAGGAAAAAAAAGAATGAAAAAAGTGAACAAAGCCTGAAAGACCAGTAGGACACCATCAAGTGTACCAATATATGCCTTATGAGAGTCCCAGAAAGAGAAGAAAGGGAGAAAAAGACAGAATATGTGAAGAAATAAGGGTTCAAAATTTCCCAAAGTAAATGAAACAATCTAAGAAGCTCAATGAACTCCAATCATAAGAAATTCAAATAGACATACACTAAGACATATAATAATCAAACTGTCAAATGGCAGAAATAGAGAATTCTGAAAGCTACAAGAGAGAACCAATGTGCAATATACAAGAGAACCTCAATAAGATTAAGTTCCAATTTCTCATCAGAAACCCTGGAGGAAAGAAGGCTATTGGATGACATAAATAAAGTGCTGAGAGAAAAAGTTTGCCAACCAAGAATCCTGTATCTATGAAAACTGTCCTTCAAAAATAAGGAAGATTTCTAGAAACTTACAACCTCCAGATGGTCCCCTGGACCAGATAATTTCTGAAACCTAGAGGGCCCAGCCTCCCCAGAATATCAGCTAGTTCCATCTCCCTACCCCATGGTACTGACAGCTGCTTCCAACATGAAAAAGTTAGAATAACCATAGTCCAAATACCCCCAAAGAGTGGAATAGAAAGATCAAAGGTGATCCTGGAGTTATACAGAGAAGGTAAGGTTTAATAAATGAATATGATGGCTAAATTATTAAATTGTCTAGTAAATTTGCATGGCTGTTATAAAACAAATGCAAATGTTAAATCATGCTTTGAAGGAGGTGTCAAAGCCAGACTCAATTTAATCAGAGGTTCAAGTTCCAGCTAAAATAATTTCGTGCAGGCCTATCCATCCCTCATCCCATATTATTGACAGCCCTTCCAACACGAAAAAGTTAGAATGGGCATAGCCCAAATACCCCTAAAGAGTGGAATAGAAACAGGGGATGGTGGAGTTATACAGAGAAGGCAGGGTTTAACAAATGAGTATTCTTGCTGAATCGTCATATTGGTATTTCTTAGTCTCCCGTGTCTTAGAGCAGCTAGAAGTAAAAACTTAAAATTGTGGGAGTGTAACCCATACCAAACTCTGAAATCTATTCTACAACTAATTGTTGCGCCATGCTTTGAAATTATTGCTTTTTTGTATATATGCTATTTTTCACACAAAAAAGAAAAAAAGTTGATTGTGATGATAAAAAGAAATATTTATTCCTTCTAGTCTCCTATATTCTGGAGCAGCTAGAAGGAATATTCTGAGATGATGTTATGGTAGCCCATGACAAACTCTGGGATCTGTCCTGTTACTACTCGTTAAAGAATGCTTTGAAAACTATTGCTTTTCTCTTTCTTTGCTTTGTATATATGTTATATTAAACTATTTAAAAAGGTTAAAAAAATGAGGAGGAGATTAAGGCATTCTCAGTTCAACAAGAGCTGATGGAATTTATCACCATCAAATCAGCCCTTAAAGAGAGGCTAAAGGGAGTTCTTCATGTTGAAAGGAAAGGACACAGGACAATAGAGTAAAATTTCATAAAAAAATAAGATCTTCAGTAAAAGTAACAATATGAGTAAGTATAAATGGCAATCCTATTGCCTTTTTGGTTTGCAATACCACTTTTTACTTTCTACAGGATTTAAACTGCAAAAACATAAAAAGGATTGATAAATCAATTGTTTGGGCTCATAAGGCATAAATATGTAATTTGTGACAATAACTATATAAAGGTGGGGGAATGGAGAGAAATAGGAACATAGTTTGTGTATACTACTGAAGTAAATTTGGTATCAAACCAAATGAAATTGTTATAGATATAGGATGTTCAATTTAAGCCCCATGATAAATATTCTCACTATTTCAGAAAAATATGCACAGAAATATAGGAGAAAGGTGTATTAAGAATTCACTACAAAAGAAACACTAAATAACAATAAGTCAGTAGGAGAAGAATTGAAGGACAAAAAAGGTACAAGACTTTTAAAAAATAGAGTAAAATGGTAGAAGAAAGTCCTTCATTATCAGTAGTTACTTTCAGTGTAAATGGATCAAATTCTCCAGTGAAAAGGCAGAGATTGACAGAATCTATTTTAAAAGCATGATCAATTATATGCTGTTTTTAAGAGACTCACCTTAAATTCAAACTTACACATTTCAACATGTAGGTTGAACGTGAAAGGATAGAAAAAATACATACCATGCAAATAATTATCAAAATAGAGAAGGAGTGGTTATACAATAACAGAGAAAACAAGCTTTATTTTTTTTTTAAAGTCAAAAGGGACAAAGAAGGGCACTATATAGTTGTAAAAGGGTCAAACCATCAATATTATATGATTATAAACATATAAGCACCTAACAATGGAGCCTCCAAAATATATGAAGCAAAGATTGAGAGATTTTAAGGGAGAAATAGAATTCTGCATTAACAGTAGGAGATTTCAGTACATCACTTTCAATAATGGATAGAAAATCTAGAAATAACATAATAAGGAAATACAAGACCTAAGAATACTATAAAGCAACTAGACCTAGTAGACATATATAAAACTCCCCATTCAACTACAGATTAGATATTCTTCTCAAGTGCACACAGACCATTCTCTAAAATATACAAATGTTACATCAAAAAACAAGTCTAAATAAGTTTTAAAACATTTAAATTGTATAAAGTTCTTCTCTGACCATAAAGGAATGTGGCTACCTATCAATGGCAGAGGGAGAAGTAGAACATTCACAATATGCTGAAATTAAACAATATATTCTTAAGCAACCAATGGGTCAAAGAGCAAATCACAAGGGAAATTAGGAAATATCTTGAGACAAATGAAAATGAGAACACAACATACAAAAACTTAAGGGATACAGGAAACGCAGTACTGAGAGGGAAATTTATAGCTCTAAATGTTAATATTAAAAAATAATAAAGATTTTTTTTGGAGAGGAAGTAAATTAAATTGAGACTAGAAAAATAGACAGAATTAACAAAATTAAGTCTGGTTCTTAGAAAATAACAATAAAATTGACAAAC
Organism: Tamandua tetradactyla; assembly: GCF_023851605.1. Taxonomy (NCBI): domain Eukaryota; kingdom Metazoa; phylum Chordata; class Mammalia; order Pilosa; family Myrmecophagidae; genus Tamandua; species Tamandua tetradactyla. The sequence continues at coordinate 126,385,256 of NC_135327.1, read as the reverse complement.
CTTTAGCTAGACTGGGGAAGAAGGCAAATTACAAAAATCACAAGTGAAAGGGGAGACTTTTAATACCAACCTCATAGGAATAAAAGAATTATAAGAGACTATTATGAACAATTGTATGCCAACAAATTAGACCCAGATGAAATGGGCAAATTCCTAGCAACACACAAACTACTACATTTACAAGAAGAAACAGAAGATCTCAGTACCAAATAAAGGGATTGAATCAGTAATCTAAAACATTCCAACAAAGAAAATCCCAGGACTAGATCAGTGCATTTTACCAAACATTCAAAGAATAATTAGTACCAATCCTTCTCAAACTCTTCTCAAAAATTTGAAAGGAAAGAATGCTTTCTAATTCATTCTATGAGCCAACACTACCCTCATACAAAGGACAGATAAAGATATAACCAAAAAAGAAAGAAAGAAAATTATAGCCCAATATCCCTTATGGCTATAGATGCAAAAATCCTCCAAAAATAGTAGCAAACTGAATCTAACATTGCATCAAATGGATGATCAAGTAGGATATATCCCAAAAATACAGGGATGGTTCAGCATACAAAATCAATCAACAGAATGAAAGAAAATAAGTATATAATCATCTCAATTGATGCAGAGAAGGAATTTGAAAAATCTAGCACCCTGTCTTGATAAAAATATTCAGAAAACTAGAAATAGATGAGAACTTCTTCAATGTGATAAAGAGCACGTATTTATAACACCATAGCTAACATACCACTTCATCGTGAAATATTGAAAGCTTTCCCCTAAAGATCAAGAACAAGACAAGGATGCCTACTATCATCACTGCTAGTCAACTTTGTACTGGAAGTGCTAGCCATAGCAAGAAATAGAAATATGTCATTCGAATTGCAAAAGAAGTAGTAAAATCAACCCTATTCACAGTAATATGATTCTACATAGAGAAAATCCAGAAGACACTACAAGAAAGCTACCAGAGATAACAACTGAATTCAGCAAAGTGGAGGGGTACAAGAACTATACACAAAAAAACAGCAAAGGGTCTAGATACCAGCAATGAACAATGTGAAATTGAAATCAAGAAAACAATTCTATCGATAATGGCAACTAAAAGAATAAAATATCTGGGAATAAATTTCACTGAGGATGCAAAGAACTTGTACGCAGAAAGCTATAAATAGTTACTGAAGGAAATTAAAGAAGACCTAATAAATGGAAAGATATTCTGTACTTACATGTTGAAAGACAATATCATTTAGATGTCAGTACTATCCAGTGATGTATATATTTAACACAAATATCCAGTGATATTTAACCCAAACAAATTCCAACAGCCTTTTTTACACACACACACACACACACACACACACACACACACACACACAAATGGCAAAGCTAGTCATTAAATTCATATGGAAGGACAAGGGATTCCAAATAGCCAAAACCATCATGAAAAAGAACAAAGTTGAAAGATTAACCCTTCCTCATTTTAAAACTTTCTCCAGAGCTACAATAACCACACCAGTGTGGTACTGGCGCAAGCACAGACACTAGATCAAAGGAATGGAATTGAGACCCAGAAACAAACCCACCTATCTTTGTCTAATTGCTTTCTGATGATAGAGATAAGTCCACTCAAACGGGAAAGAGTCTCTTCCACAAGTGCTGGGAAAACTGGATAGTCACATGCAAAAGAATGAAAATAGACCCTTAGCCAACACTGCATATAAAAATTAACTCAAAATGGATCAACGACCTAAACATAAGAGCTAAAAATATAAAACTTTTAGAAGAAAACATAGAGAAATATCTGCAGGACCTTTTATTAGGCAATGGATTCTTAGACTTGACATCAAAAGCATGAGTAACAAAAGAAAGAATAGATAATATGGATTTTGTAAAAAAATAAAAACTCCTGTCCAGCTAACAACATTATTAGAAAGCAGAATAACAGCCAACAGAATGGGAAAAAATATTTGAAAACCATATTCTGAGAAAGTTTTAATATCCAGAATATATTAAAATTCCTATAACTCAACAGCAAAAAGACAAAAACCCAATTTCAATAGAGATTTCTTCAAAGAAGATATGCAAGCGGACAATAAACATATGAAAAAATCAGCATCATTAGTCAATAGGGAAGTGCAAACCAAAACCATAAATAGCTCCCACCTCATACTCACTGTCATGGTTAGGGACAGGTGTCAACTTGGCTAAGTTGTGGTACCTGTTCATCTGATTGGGCAAGCGCTGGCCTGTCTGTTGCAATGAGGACATTTCATAGGATTAGGTCATGATCATGTCAGCTACATCCACAGCTGATTCCATTTGTAATCAGCCAAAGGGGAGTGTCTTCTGCAATTAATGATGCTAAATCCAATCATGGGAAGCCTTTTAAGGAGGACTCAGAGGAGACAGATTCCATTCCTGCTTTGGCTGGTGAGCCTCTCCTGTGGAGTTCATCCAGGCCATCCATTGGAGTCATCGGCTTCTCAGCCTGCCCTGTGGATTTTGGACTCTGCATTCCTACGGTCACGTGAGACACTTTCATAAATTTTATATTTGCAAGTGTTCCCTGTTGATTCTGTTTCTCTAGAGAACCCTTACTTAATACACTCACTAAAGTGGCTATTTTTTTTAAAAAAAAAAAAAGGAAATAATTTGTGCTGGTGAGGAAGTGGAGAAATAGGAACTCGTACATTGTTGGAACAAATGCAATTGGTGAAGCTGCTATGGAAAACCATTTGTTCCTCAACAAGTTCCTCAACAACTTAAACATAGAACTACTCTACGACTTGGCAATCCTACTGCCAAGTATATACAAAAATAAAAAGAAAAAAGAAAGCAAGAACTTGGACAGATATCTATACACCAATGTTCACAGTAACATTATTTACAATAAACAAAAGATCCCAGGTATCTATCAGTATATGAATGGGTAAAGAAAATGTGGCATATACATACAATGGAGCTCATTATTCAGCCTTAAAAAGAAATGAAGTCCTGATATATGCCTGATACATGCATGAGACATCATGTTAAGTGAAATAAGCCAATCACAAAGGGACATATATTGCATGATTCCATCTACATGATATAGCTACAACATGCAAATGCATAGAGACAGAAAGTAGAGCACAGGTTACCAGAAGGGGGAGGGGGAATGTGAATGGGGAGTTAATATATAATGAGTGTGGCATTTCTGTTTGGGGTGATGGGAAATTCTAATTATGGGTGTTGGTGAAGGTAGCATAGAACATTATGAATGTAATTAATCCCACTAAAAGTATGGTTGGGAGTAACTGAGATTGGAAAGTTTAAGTTGTATATATGTATTCTAGCTTGCAAGCTGCCAAAATGCAAAATACCAGAAACAGAATGGCTTTTAAAAGGGGAGAATTTATTAAGTTGCAAGTTTACAGTTCTAAGGCCATGAAAATGTCCAATTAAAACAAGTCTATAAAAATGTCCAAATTAAGGCACAAACAAGAGGTTACCTTTACTCAAGAAAGGTCAATGAAGTTCAGGGTTACTTTCCCAACTGGTAAGGCAGATGGCGAACATGGCGATGTCTGCTAGCTTTCTCTCCAGGCTTCTCCAGGCATCTCAAAAGATCTCGGGCTTTATGGTCCCTCGTGGCTCTCGTGGCTCTGTTACTCTCAAGCTTTTTCCAGAATGTTTCCTCTTTTTTTTTTTTTTAAAGGAAAGACAGAGAGAAGGAAGGAAGGATAGAAGGAAGGAAGGAAGGAAGAAAGGGAAACATCTTTTTAAACATTTTCTTGTTTTATTGTATTTTGTTTTTCCGTTTTTTGTTACATGGGCTGGGGCCGGGAATCGAACCGAGGTCCTCCGGCATAGCAGGCAAGCACTTTGCCCGCTGAGCCACCGCGGCCCGCCCATGTTTCCTCTTTTAAAGAATTCCAGTAAACTAATCAAGACCCACCTGGATTGAGTGGGGTCACATCTCCCTCTAATCAAAGGCTAATACCCACAACTGGGTGTGTCGCATCTCTGTGGAGATAATATAATCAAGTTTCCAACCTATAATACTGAATGGGGCTTAAAAGAAATGGCCTCCTCCACAAGATGGATCAGGATCAAAACATATCTTTTCTAGAGTACATAATCATTTCACACGGGCACAACGTTTTCATATTTTTGTGATAAAAAGCAAATAAAGAGACAATGACAATTAAATGCAATACATGATCCTGGATGGGATCTAATATTGGAGGTGAAAAGGTCCAAAAGGACATTACTGGGCATATGGCAAATGGAAATATAGACTGAAAGCTGTATATCAATTTATCAAATTTTTTGACCTTGATAATTGTACTTAAGTTATTACATAAGAGAATATCCTTGCTCTTAGGAAATGTATTTAGAAATATTTAAGGAGCATGATACATGCAACCTACTCTCAAATATTTAAAAAATAGATAGACAGATAGATACATAGATACATAGATAGATAGATAGGTAGGTAGATAGATAGATAGATAGATAGATAGATAGATAGATAGATAGATAGATAGAATGATACAGCAAATGCAGCAAAATATCAAAATATGGGGGCTGAGGATTATGTTGGAGTTCTCTGTATAGGTTTTGTATTATTTTTGCAATTGTCCTGTAAGTTTGAAATTATTTCAAAATAATGTTAAGGGAGATAAAAAGCAGGGTTTCACAAACTGGTCCAGTATTTATAACAGACATTGCTCATGCACACACAAAAAAAGGTTCAGTGCTCAAAGCAAATTTGGGAATTTGATAGAAATAGGTTAAGTATATTTACTGAAGAAAGTCTCTGAGACTTTAATCCATTTATATGCAATGTGAATCTCTAAAATAAGACTTTATCTCAAGACTTGTCATTTTCAACATAATTCATACCCATTTTATTTGTAAAAAAAAGTGTGAATTTTATTTGTGACTTTTTACTAATTTACCTACCCCACTGTTCTGATTTGAAACTGTTGTGTACCCCAGAAAAGCCATTTTTTTTCAATAGTGATCCAATCTTGTGGGGCCAGACCTATTGTTTAGAGTGGAACCTTTGATCAGATTGTTTCCTTGGAGACTGACCCACTCAATTTTGGGTGTGCCTTTTGATTAGATTACTTCCATGGAGATGTAATGCCCCCAATTGTGGTTGTGATCTTTTTGATTAGATGGAAATGTGTATCCACCCATTCAAAGTGGGTCTTGATTAGTTTACAGGACTCCTTTAAAAGGGGACAGATTTTGCATAAAACACAGTTACTTCAGAGCCAAAAGAGATGCAGAAATTCAGAGATGCCTGGCATGCCGACAGAGAGAGCAGATGCCTAGGCACAGAGATCCGGAGATGCAGAGCCCAGCAGAAGTCCTCAGGTGCCTTCCCATGAGATGCTAAGTAAGCCAGAAACCAGAGTTGTGTCCCAAAGCAGCTAAGTGAAGGCCCACAGATGCTTATAGGGGAAACCACTGGCATCAGAAGCTGGAAGCAACAGAACTGGGAACAAGGACCAGCAGATGCCAGCCATGTGCATTCCCCTGTGACAGACATTGGCCTTTCTTGAGTCAAGGCAGCTTTACCTGGATGTCTTAGTTTGGACATTTTTATGGCCTTAGAACATTAAGCTTGTTCTATAATTGAAATTAATAAATTCCCTTTTTAAAAGCCATTCCATTTCTAGCATATTGCGTTCTGGCAGCATTTAGCAAACTAAAACACTCACCAAAATACAAATTCTGTCAGGACAGAAAACCATATCTGTCTTCCATTGTTCCTATTGCCTCATCCAGAGCACATGGTAGAAGTTCAAAAAGCAGTGAATAAATTAGTTGGGGGAGAATCAGGGAGGACTAGTGCTTAAAGTTACACACTTTGGGAACTACCACTGTAAAGTTATTCAGCTGTATAATAACTTCAAGGAAAAACTGTGTTAACACCCCTAGGCCACTAGAGATCCATTTAATAAATTTTTGCAGTGCTTCAGTGGAATCAATTACTACTTCAGGGAACTGCAGAGAGCTTTTCAAGAGAATACCTCATGACCTGGAAGAGTCTTGCAAAAATCACTTTTATACTACGAAACTCTTAATGAGTAGTAAATTTCAGTTACCATGGGAATGAGCCAAAAGGAATCATTCTTTTCATCATTGCCAACAATTTTTTGGAACACATTTGATGACATGGGATTTTCTATCAAGAATATTAGTTTATTTTAATACTTTAAATATGAAAAACAGATATTACTTCTGGCAACTGCAAATTATTGGCTTGTTAGTTCACTTTTGAGAAAAGTGATTTCATATATTTCTTACTATTTTTGGACATGTTAAATAGGTTTTAAAAAATTTAAGATATATGGCTTAACTACAGATTCTATACAATAATTGAGGGTTTTAGGATAGTTAGAAAATGTTATATCTTTTAATAACCCCTTGTGAAAGTTTTATATATATACATATATATTTAAAGTAACACAGAAAAGCCACATACTTTTAAATTGCTGCTAAGATTGATAAATTTTCCCCGACTGGTCTTCCAGAAGTGTTAGAAGAAAACAGCGGCTGCTAATTTCATTATTTGACAGGAGTGCTAAAGTAGAAATAGTAAAAACCTAAATTAAATTTAGTGATTCCCCCCCCCCCCCAGTTACCAAAATGGAAAGTATTTGACCAGCTGTCAATGCCCTCACACCCTGACATATCACCAAAAGCTTAGCTTATCCTAAAGGTTAAACCTTAATAGTATTTGACAGTGGGAGGAGGGTACATTTCAAGTCCTTTACAAAGGTTCATTTATGTTAGGACTGCAAAGGGGAAAATACAGTGTGCCCAAAGATTGATCCAAGACCACCTTCTCGTTTTTTTCCTGGTGAACAAACTATCCGGTAGAAATCATTTTTAAACTTATGACGTATGAAAAATAAATCCCCTAAATTTGAGAAACTGAATTTATATTCGAGAATAAAGATGTCTTGCTTCATTTACTGACATGTTCTACACAAAGAAAAAAGAATATCTGACTGATAACCTGCTAAGAGACAATTTATGGAATCTCGGGGCTGAAGGTGCCTTACAGATCAATAATCTCTTTAACAATCAAGGTCTTTGTGGCTTCGGAGTTAAGTGGCTTTGCCTGGAACAATCTACTGACTTCCGGTCAAACCCTATTTCCCCCCCAAACCAAAGTTCACGCAGTATATGCCGGAGAGGTCAAAGTCAACAGAGTAACAACTGCCGTCGCCAGGCTGTAAGGGTCCCCTTGGCCGAGGGAGTTTTAAAATGTGGCTCATGGAAGGGCATTTCTGTATATTTTATTCCAAGGACACAGTGGATCCACAAGATATTTGGGGGGAGGAGAGGTGAGGGAAAGAACACCTACAAGAGAAAAACCAGTTTCTAAGAGGACGCCAGGAAATAGGAGTGGGGAGAAGGTGAGAATCCGGGAGTATGGTCAGAGGTGGTGGTGGTGGTGGTAGAAAATAATAGAAACAAAGTCTACAGCTAAAAGGGACCACATATCAAAAAAGCACTGGAGTGGAAAAGTGGGTTTGATTTTTTTTAGAACTGTCAAAAGGAGTCTCCGGGAGACCACCGAGGAGCCCTGCAGAGGCATGCCAGCGAAGGGCGTGTGCCCGGCTGCTCTCAGTCAGGGAGAGCGCAAACTGGAAGCGCAGACCCTTGCGGCCGGGGTACCCGGACCTCCCGCTGCACTGCTAGTTCCACCTCAACCCTCTCAGTCGGCCCCAACTTCCCCCACGCCCTCCCTAGACCCCCTCGGAGCTCCCCGACTCCTCCCACTGCGTTCCCAGGCCCCCTCCTCCCCGCACCCCAGCGCTCCGCGCCCTCCAGCGCGCAGCCCCTCGCGGCGCGTCACCACAGGACCGGCCTCCGCGCGCTTCCCTCCCTCCTCTTCTGCTTTACGCGATCCTGCCTGGGGAGGCCAGGAAGCAGCTTGAGCGCGGTCCCGCGGCAGCCACCCAGCTGCCGGCTGTCCGAGGCACAGTCTGTAGGCCCCGGAGCCAAGGCGGGCCCTTGGGGAGACGACGCGGAAACCGGAGAACTGCAAGACTCATCCCTGCCGGGCGCGGAGGTGAGCGGGTCGGGGAGACGCACAGGAGAGGTGGCGGCGGCGGCGGCGGAGTTAAGGGTCAAGATGCGGTTGGCGCCACGCTCTGCATCCATCCTCCCGGGATTCCGCGCCCTCTGCAGGCGTCCACCCTGAGCTGGCGGGGTCCCTAATCGTTTGGCACTTGAAATGGGGGTGGGGAGCGGGAGGGGTGAAGGAGGGCGTCCATTCCACCGATGTCTTCCCACTACTCCTTTTGGTCTACTCCCTGAGCTCCCGGAAACTCTTAAGGTTGGGCCCAGGAGAAGGGAAGAAGGTCAAGAGAGACATCGTCCCACGTATGATGTGCCCCAAAAGGAAAGGGCAGGCAGGTTACCTTCTTCTCCCTGATAATCTACACTTTGATATTTCTTTGAAAATCATTCAGCGCTGCTTTGCAGACAGGTAAGTATTTATGGTAGCTTTTGGTTTTTGCCCAGTAATGTGACAGTGGTGTGTTTGGGCCATTATGTGTTAGGAAGTAATTGGCCTCTTCTTTGAGTGTCCTAAATTATATTTGAGCCCTGTGTTCAGCCTCAGCCAAACTTGTTGAAAATTATGCCCTAAAAATCTTGCTCTTAAAATAGAGCAGAGATATAAAGAGGATTTTCGTCGACAGATTTCCATTCATTATCTCCCCACCCCATGGAGAAGGATTGGTGTCAGCTTTCACTCCTCGGGCAGTTAGTTTTTAGATGGAAAAACTTATTCCAGGCCATAGTTAATTATCCCTCATCAGTATAGGATCCAACTGAGAGAAATACGATTCCGACTCTCACCCCCACCTCCACCCTCATTACTTAGGCTCCACTCCCATTAACAGTTCCATTTCTGGGAACCGTTTTAGTTCTCTCCAAGCCCCCTCCTATCCGGCAGCCACCCGCTCCCACACACATTCGCCTTTTTATTTCTTCCTTGTATTGGTCTTTATTTTCCTCCTTCATTTAGTTTTTCCTTCTCTTAGGCTGTTTTTTAAAACTATGCATTTCTCCTTCTGTTGATCAAAAAAAAAGCCACTTAAAGAAGAAAAATACCCATCCTAGATATTTTACAAAACATTTAGAAATATAATAGGAACGACATATGCTGTCATTGGTACGACTGCACATTTCTGCCTCTTAGCTACAGTTAGTCTTTGGGGGGTGGGGGAATGGGATAGTATCAGTTATGACAAATGGAGCTAATTGTGCAGGGAGGATGTGAAAAGCTTTATCCAAGTAACTTTTTTATTTTACCGTCATAGAAAATGTGCTTGTAGTGAATGCAATAATGTTTTAATATTGAAAAAATAGCACAGATGGGAGCAAATCAAATTTTAGAGAAAGGATCATGAATGAGTTAGAAAAGTGAGAAAGACTATAGCTGCATCTATGATGAAGGACAACGCCAGGAGATTGGAAGATGCATTTAATCCCCACTTGGCCAGTGGTCATGACCTTGATATATCACCTGACTCCTCAATGCCCACAGGTCTTGGGCAGCAAAAAGAGGGGTCTGACCTCGAGACCTATTACATGTTTTGGTCCTAACATTTTTTTTGATGCATTGAATAATGAAAACAATATGTATTGCATTCTTAATTACCAAGTGGCAGACACTGTGCTAAGTAATGTGGAAACAATTACAAAGGAAACTTAAACAAGGTGCTGAAGGGGAAACAAACACTGGTGTGAATCATTCTACTAAAGAGACAAAAGGAAGAGCATGCACAAAGTTCTAAAGGTGGGAAATCGATTTATCTTTTCTACTCCAGGCACTAAAAGGACAGTGTGGCTGGACCATAGGGAGAGGAGTCCTGCAGGATGAAGCTAGAGAATGAGCAGGGGTTAGCTCTTTCAGGGACTTTCAGGTCATGGTCGGGAATGGACTTTATAGTTCTAAGAGCAGTAGGAAGCCATTGCTCTTAAGGAGGGGAGTGACATCATTTGATTTGCATTTTAAGATTATGTAATATGCTGTGTGGAGAATAGTTTGGAAAGGAAGCCAAGAAGTAAGTAGGGGAACCTGTTAGGAGATGTTTGCAGAATTCAAATGAGAAATGATAGACTCCTGGACTAGGCTGGTGACAATTGAGAGGCATTTAAGAAATATTTTAGAGAACAGGAATTGGTGGAGGATTTTATGTTGAGAGTGAGGGAAAGCAAGGACTGAAGAAAGACTCCCAGATCTCTGACTTGAGCCAATTGGTGGGTTCAGACTGGCCTTTGATAGATGAAGGTGGTGATCATCAATTTAGTGTGAAACTAAATGAGTTCACTTGTCTGCTTTTTTCCCAGCCTCTTCATCCACTTGGATGCAGATACAGAGAAAATGGATAGTCAGGTGCTTCAGGACTGGAGTTTTTCCCAGTAAATATTGATGGCAAGCTAGAGAGTTGAGGGTGTTTTCAAAGGAGTAACTATAAATATATACTATAGAGTCTGCATTGAGTAAAGAGGAAAAGGAAACCAGAAAGGAGATCAATGGATAATGAGAAAGTAATGGGGTCATTAGATCAGAGTTCTGATGTCTCTCTAGAGTTGTTAGTATAAATATTTGACTAAGAATTTTGTCTAAGAGATAGTGTTTAGAGATCTCTAGAAGGAGTGACTGTGATGGAGTGGAGGCTAAGATTCATTGCCTTTGATTAGTCAAGGAAACAAAGCCATGTGACTGAATGTTCATCGACTTGGATGATGAAGTACTGGTAAAGCTGATGCATGTTGGGTAGAGAGGAAGACCATGTATGTACTGGAACCAATGTCTCCAATAATAGGGAATAAATTAGAAATCAATAGATGTCAGCAGTGAGGACAGGGAGAGGGTATTATGATGTTCCAGAGCCTAAAGGGAGCTGGGTTTTTGCAGGAGAGAATAATGGTACAGATGTGGTATAACAAGATCCAGAAAATACCTTCCCCACCTTTTGGTCTTAGAGGATTATATTTTCTCAATAATCTATCCAAATAAAAATCTCTGAGGATAGCCTTTCATAGTAATTGTTGTCTACTATTTAATGCCCCAGATATTTATGTGTGAAACAAATTAGGTTCTATTTTTCAAAATTAATATAACTAAAAGCTGTCAGTCAGCTAGAGGCATATCAAGGAAATCCTTCTAACAACTGAAAATCTTCAGGAGGCCATGGAACTGATTACAATTGAATTATCATACTTCAGTAATAAACTCTCAAGTGTTAAATGCTTACAGCAAGTTAAATTGTCCATTCAAGGAAATTGTGGGCTTGGATTTTCAAGAAGCCCATGTGCTACTTAAGTCACACTTTTAGATCAAGCTCATAAGGTTGAAATGTTAAAGTATTAAATATAAAGTGGTGACGTTACCATAATTACATAGCTTTGGGACTCAGAAACAAAAGAATTTTAGTGTTGGAAAGGACCATGGGAGTTAAGTACAAAGCTGTGTTTTCCATTTAACAAAGGAAACTGAGACTAATATGAAAATCAAGGTGATTTCAGAAGCCTAGAACTGTCCAATTGCTCTGATACCATAAAAATAGAACTTTCTATAAATGACATAGTCTTTTCAATTATTTAATATGTAGTACCTATTCCTAACATCAAATGAAAAGGTAGAGAGATACCAGGAGCTTGCATAGTCAGTTCATGGCCCATGGGCATCATCACTTAAGAGCTTGTGAGAAATGCAGAATCTCAAGCACCACCCCAGACTTGCTGAATCAGAATCTTCATTCTGACAAGATCCCCCAGGTAATCATATTCATACTCAAGCTTGGCAAGTGCTGTTCTAGCTTTTCTAGAGATAGTTAGTCCATTTGCAAACTCTGTTCAAGTCTAGAGAACCGAGGAGACAAGCGCCTCGTAAGACAGAAAAGGCAGCACCAGTAGAACATTTTGAATTTTGAACATTCTGAAACAACAGGAACCAAGTGTGCTGTGTGATGGGATGACATATTTTAAAGAATGATATTGTTCTACCCAATAAGTGAAGAGAGGAAATTGCAAAATAGTGAGTGGGCCTTTGGAACGGAAAAGGACTGCATGTATATTCTTCAACTTCCTGCATTCAAGGGCAATTGCTATTCTTCCACTGGTGTTATTTTTCTTTATTACAAACAACAGTGTAGAAATAGATATAATTGAGGACCAAAAGGCCACATCTTCCGTCTTCAAACACCAAAATAATAATTAGATTGCTTCTTAGCCTCAGTCCTGTTAAGTACAAATCTGAGAGGCAGCGTGGGGGAAAGATCAGGTATCACTATGTTTTAAAGCTCCCCAGGCAATTCCATTGTGCAGCCAGGGCTGAGAACCAGGGCTTTAGTAGGTAATTCCAGACAACCATTGTGGGAGGAAGCAGCTCTGAGATTACTGTCCTGCCACTCCACTTACCAAAGCAGTGGAAGTCTCCAGCACTAAGAAAGCTCCAACTGAGTCAGGAAAACCGATCATGCTGTTGCAGTCCAGTGAGATTTTCAGAACATCAGTGGAGGTAATTTTTTTTTAAAGGAGTTTACCCTTGGCCAATATTCTTAAAATTTAAGTAACAACATTAATGTTGATGGAAATGTTCTAAAATTGGATTTTGGTGATGGTTCCACAGTTCTGTAAATGCACTAAAAGTCATTGGATTGTACATTTAATACGGGTGAATTTTGTTATATGCAAATTATACCTCAGTAAAGCTTTTTTAAAAGTTTCTGTACAAATATTTATACTTGTAAATTCACAATATCGATTAGATAACCAGAAAGCCAGTGCCAATTTTGTATCATTGGAACATCAGCACCCAGCTGAATGCCTGACAAGATGGAATTCAAGAAAATAATGGATGGATGAATGGATGGGATGGATAGGTAGATGGATGGGGTAGATGGGTAGATGGATGGGTTAGATGAGTTTATGGATGAGTATAGTTAACGATCTTTTGTTGTGAACTTTTTCCTAAATTGATGTCAATCCCCAGAGATCCCTAAATCTGATAGCATGCAGTGAGCACTGGTGCTGCAGACATTTGCAGCCTGTTATGTGGTGTGGTATTCAGTTGGGTAAATAGGTTTGTGTAAAGGCAAAAAAGCCAAACCTATCACAACAGACTGTTTATTTACAAGTGAGTTTCTTATTCACAAGTAAGTTACTACAACACAGTAAAACTTGTATTTGCTCCCAATAAACATAGAAAACCAAAATACTATCTGTAGCAAGGTTTCCAGTTGGGAAAATTATTTCAGCCCTGCCATGACTTACTTCTCCCAGCTTCATTTTAGACATACCCCTGGTCATGTTAACTTTCAGTGTTAAGAAAGACCAGGTACACACAGGGCATGTCATTCTGCTTGAGTCTACTTCTGAAGTAGACAGAAGGTACAGCATTCTTTTTTAACCTATACAGAGAAGAAAAATCTCTCTAATTTTGACTAAAGTCCTTGGGGAATAAAGTTGTTTTTTTTTTCACAACACCAGGATTAACATAGAACCACCATCTACTAACAAGAAAATTAGAGTGGGATATTTGATAATTCATCTCTAAAATGTATCCCTCCCCTTTAAGTATTCTTTAACCTAACCACAGACCTCTCCAGTTGCAAGGAACCTGCTCCTGGTTATTTACCTCCCCTCCCAAGAAAGGCTTTCCTCTAAAGAAGACCAATAAGATTTTAAAAAATTAAATATTGGGATGTATATAGGATTGTCAACTCAAACAACTATCATCTGTTACTATCTTTTGTAAATAAAAGGAGATTTTGAACTCAAAAGGCAAGGAAATCATAATCTCAAAATAGAGGACCAGTCTTTAAGTTGAATAATTTTATGAAAAGCTCCCTACTCTAGCCATATTTCTTGATTGTTGTAGTCCAGTGATAACCTAGATTTGGGAACCAGTGGCCTAGCCAAGTTTTAGACTGGGGTCATAGAAAGCCAAATAATTAGTTTTGGATCATTATGATTTTAAGCTAGAATGAACCCGTAGTGCATTATCATCAAGTTGGATTTAGGAAGTTGTAACTAGATTTTTTGTATACAAAAGAGAGAGAGAGAGAAACCTGGAATAATGGAATACCATGTAATATTTCCATTCTCCGATTTTGTAGAATATCTATGCTCTGATCATACAATCTAGTTCTTAACTATTTGCTGATGTGAGGTTTTTCTCTGCTTTTAATTATAAGTACATCCTGTCTTTCCTAACTAGAGAGTTAATTCCTTGAGTATAAGCACCATGTCTTCACTTACCCTTTTTTCTTTTATGTACAAAGCATGCAGTGACATGGACAAATACATGTTGGGTCACAGAAGGGTAAATCTTCCTTTAGTTTATAGTCGCATTCTTCCTTGTAAATTGAAATGTGCAATTTAAGATTTTTTTCTTAAACAGGCAAATCTTCTCATTCAGATACTGACATTATCCTTTTTTTTATAACCCTATTTTTCATGGATATGAAAACGTGAACTTCACCTTTACTCCAGGGTCCTTTCCTCAGGAAAGGATCATTAACTAAATGATCCAAAATGCTAGAAAAGCAAATTATAACTTGATGAGGTTTTGCTCCCAGTGTCTCAACACTGTCTTTGTATCTTTGTGGGGCAAATCAAAGAGGATATGAACATACTTCTTGGTCCTCTTTTCTTCCCTCCTCTCTAAAGCAGAACTCACCTTCATAATGTCTGCAGAGTCCCCAGAAGACTTGGACTGCTGTTCAGGATTCTAGAAGTGTTATACAGTGAGAAGTCATGTTCTGTTTTATGGTATTAATAAACGTAGATCTTTGGTTGATTTTTTTTCTCAAAAATGGGAATTATGTCAATCATATTTTGTTTTTTTTTCTAGCTGGAATTCTTGAGCTTATAACTTTGAATCTACCTACAACTATACTGGGTTGAGATTCATATTTCACCTATTTAAAATTAGTATTGTTTTTATAAACTGTAGTTTAAGATGACATTTGGAGGTACTAAATAGTTTTGAGTTAAAAGACCCCATATAATGTTTTCACTGCAGTTTTAGAATGAGCATAGTTTAGAAGACTCATATTTGAGTCCTGATTGGGTCATTACAAATTGTGCTGTTTTAGACAAATCACTGAAGTTCTCTGAGCGTCTCTTTCCTCATCTTTAAAGGGCATAGTACTATGCATTCCACAGCTATTTGAAAATTAATATGATGATAGTTTATAAGAAAACTCTCTGAACTAGCACACAAACATTATTAGATGCCTTCAGCAATATACAAATAAATAATATCTCTCAGACCCATTAAAAAAGTTTTTTTTTTCTTTCATGGATGCTTTTACATTCCTTAAAACTATAATGAAAGAGTCTCACTTATAATGAAAGAGCCAGCTTCTGTTAGTAGCCACATAAAGGGTTCTGTCAGAACTTGCCATTAGAAATAAATGAAAAAGGCCCAAACATGTTACAGTAGAGTCACTATTAGCAGGTATAAATACACTGCATAATGAGAGACACCAGGTGACAGTTATCAGGGCCTGTTATATTTTTACCTGTTTTACATTCTGATTTACTGAAGAGGTTTGAACTTTCTTTGTAAAATAAGAAAACTCATTTAGTTTAGTTTCCTTTTTATTTGTTTGAAAAGGCTTTGCTCATCATGATTCTTACATTTAAAAATTTTACAATTCTAGGATTTGAGAAAATGCTACAATAGTTACTCAAAAGGATTCAAGCCTGAGATAGAGGAGACTTAGTAGGTTCCTGTGTGTTGAGTCTTGTAACTGTTCTCCCTTAGATAATGTGTACAGTTAGGATAGGTAAATTAGTTACTTCACCCTTAATTTTCAAATGAAATGAGCATTGATTTAATGACTTCTCTTTCTTTAACTGTTCCTGATTCCCAAGATAGCCAAAGATATTTCCCAAGGGATGCTGACCGTTTTGTTGAGTGTGGCTGTGGTGCCTCTGATGCCCAGCCTGGCCTTCTGGGTACTTGGGGACATTCAAGGGAAAAACAGATCATCACAGCCCTTCTCTCTTGAAAGGTGTCTTGTGAAGTGAGACATGTGTAATAGATCCAAACATAGTGTGTTTTCTCCTTTCCCAGGTTCTGAGATAGGTCATATCATGAGGTAATGCCGAGGAGTAATGAAACAGCCAGAGAAGGAATATGGACTAATATAAATACAGCCATAACTCTCCCACTTCCTCCCCTACCCTCTGCCATAACCTACAAAATTCTTTCTTAAGTTCCTTATTTGCACCCAAATGATACATACTATAGCTTGACTTCCTGGGTTCTAATCCTGGCTCTCCCATTTACAGTTTCCTAGGACATTAGGAAAGTTAATTATTGTGTGCATGTCTCAGTTTCCTCATCTGTAAAATGGGGATGATAATATTAGCCCCTATATCATAGGTTTGCTGTGGGGATCCAATCAATTGATAATATGTAAAGCATAGAACAGAAGTGACACATAATATGTACTGAATATTAACTTAATTACTACTATTAGTATCTTTCTAAAGATTAATTTACTGATGTCTTGGTAAGTCATTGAATGTGACCCTTTCCTCGGGTAAAGAAGTAAAATTTTCTTGGCTCCAATTGTTTCAAATTTCATTTCATAAAAATGCACAAACATGTTTTTAAAAATATTTAACCGGCACCTGTAAAATTCTTTAAATCCCCTGAAATAGTCCACATCTGCTGTTAGCATTAAAGAACCTGTGAATGAGGGTAAAATGGAAGAGTGATTTTCATTCAGACCCAGCAGCCAGACTGATTCATAGTAAATTATTACAAATATGAAAATTTCATATTTTAGTCACTTAAAGAGAAAATAAATTGACAAATTTTTCCAGGAAGAATAACTTCATTATACTGTGTGGAGCCAATGAGTACAGGGAGGAGAAAGAGATTTCATAAGTACTATCTAATTTAAGACCACACATACATGATTGTTTCCCTTTTCCCTTTCCAGATGAAAGCCATCTTTGTCAATAAGTTATAGTATGGAGGGTAAAGGATAGAAGTCTACATTTAATTAATCCTTTGGTATATTTGAGACTTATTTTTCTTAAAAAATGATTTAACTTTATTAGCTACTGAAGTATATAGGACAGTTTTTCTCTAGCACAAATGACTCTAGAAGGTTTTAGTTTTAGTTTTTCTGTCTCCTGTTGTCTTGTGAGTTATCACATTGGCTCATGATCCTCTTCTCTGCTTCCAGTGGCACTTTTCTGATTGCTCCCTTGGATCTGCTGAGAAGCTGGGTAATCAGGCTTGTTAGAACTGTGTTTTAAAAAGTTCTGGGTGAAAACTTCACTTTCTCCTTTTGTAATCTAGTGCTTTGCTGTTCAAAGAGGGATCCATAGACCAGAAGCATCTCATAACCCAGGGGGTTGTTAAAAATGTGAAATCTTGGGCTCACTTGAGACCTTCAGAATCTCCATTTTCAACAAAATTCTCAGGTGACTGCTGTGCACATTAAAATTTGAGAAGTCCCCTTGAGCACATCACATTGTGACAGTTAATTTTTCCATTGTAGCTTACAAATTGTGCCTTGCTATATTCCACTTTATACAGCTTGCCAAATTATTTTATCTCTAGAAATGAGGGACATTATTTTAAAGTCTGGAAGTGTTTCAATATTTGGTAGTAGGTAACTGATGAACATTTAACTTTCTCTCCCCTAGGACACTACTTGTGATCTTGGAAGAGTCTGGATCATGGAATCAATCTCTATGATGGGAAGCCCTAAGAGCCTTAGTGAGACTTTTTTGCCTAATGGCATAAATGGTATCAAAGATGCAAAGAAGGTCACTGTAGGTGTAATTGGAAGCGGGGATTTTGCCAAATCACTGACCATCAGACTTATTAGATGTGGCTATCATGTGGTGATAGGAAGCAGAAATCCGAAGTTTGCTTCTGAATTTTTTCCTCATGTGGTCGATGTCACTCATCATGAAGATGCTCTAACAAAAACAAACATAATATTTGTTGCTATACATAGAGAACATTACACTTCCCTGTGGGACCTGAGACATCTGCTTATCGGTAAAATCCTGATTGACGTTAGCAATAACATGAAGATAAACCAATACCCAGAATCCAATGCTGAATATTTGGCTTCATTATTCCCGGATTCCTTGGTTGTCAAAGGATTTAATGTTGTCTCAGCTTGGGCACTTCAGTTAGGACCTAAGGATGCCAGTCGGCAGGTATGTATTTTTTAATTTTATTCTTATTTAACTGGTATTTTGTAGTTAAACAGTAAAACAAATATCAGATGTTTAAAAATGAAATTCTCACATCCTCCAATTATCATTTTAAAACTAAATATGAGGGCGGACGGATGGTGGCTCAGTGGCAGAGTTCTCGCCTGCCATGCCAAAGACCTAGGTTCGATTCCTGGTGCCTGCCCATGTGAAAAAAAAAAGAAATAAAAAAACTAAGTATGAGCACTGAATATTAATGTTCTAACCTTGTAAGGGCATATTTCTCTTTCCAAAATGATGTGTAAAGTTGAGAAGTTACCTCGGACTTTCCAGTCAAAACCAGTTAATTAAAGAAAAGGTACGTTTGGCAAATGAATAATGTGACCCATGACATTGAATCTCTCCTTGCTTCCTCAACAATGGAAACAATAACAAACGTGTCTTTTTCTTTTCCTCCCTCATTTTCTCTTTCCTTTCTTCTTTCTTTTTCCTTCCCCGTTTACTTCCTTCCTTACAGCTATTTAATAAAACAACATTACGTCTCTGTATGAAAGTATTTAGTATGTTCCTCAAGAAGAGTGCTTTAGAAGTGCCTTTTTATTTTACATATATAAAATACTCATAGAATCTTAAATGATACAGTTGTTTTCGTTTAAGCATTGATTTAAATCTGTGTGGGAAAGGAAGAGGCAGAAATTGCATTTAAGTTCTCTTTCAGCATACAGGTTTTTGGATAGTACTTTATCTCGTTCAACTTGAAAAGGAGAAGGGGAGCCCTGTCAATGGTTTTGTGGAATGAGAGCCTTTATAAGTAAACACATAAAAGAAATAGAGCACCTGAAAAATCTTTTAAGGGTGTGGTTATGTCATTATGATTAAACACAATGTTTTTTTTTATTTTTGTCCTAAAGACAGTTGATTAAATGCCTTAAAGAATAAATGTAAGTACTGTAGCACTGTGTGCTGTATATCAGAGTCATGATACCATAAACTGTTAAGGTTTTTTTGTTTGTTTGTTTGTTTTTGGTAATACACTGTCAAGTTTTTAATTTGGAGGACTAGTAGTAAAAGAATACCTAATCCAGGAGAGTATGTCCGAATCCTTTTTCTTTTTTACATATCTACCTATGTATAGCAACGAGTACAGACAGGGCAAATTAAAGCCAAGACCTGTGAGATGTACATGAATTTATTCCTTAACCCATATTAGCAATTATTTTAATTTTTTAAAAAAAATAAAAAGTGGAACAGTGATTAACTTCCATATGGGTTACAGAAATTGTTTCATTTGTGTTTCATAGTCCCCATGCCTTATTTTGAATGTTTGATTTATACTTTTAGGTTTATTACAAAACTTTATAATTTATAGATATTTCTAAATTTTTCTAAATGACTTTTTTAAATGTTAACTCCACCACAGCCACAAATGTAATAAATTAATTTTGAATGCTTTTCCTTTTTTTTTTTTGGTATAAAAAAAGCCTCCATTTTTTACATTCATGAACATTTCATTTAATAGAAAAATGTTACATTTGTATTATAATATTTATATCCTACATAATAATATATAGGATAGTTCACAATGTTTCATTCGGCCAGATGAATGACAAATTTAACAATCCAAAGAGCTCTCTAGAGCCACCAGTATGTAAATAGGTTTAGCATGCAAATATTTCTGACCTACTTCCGAGCACTTATATAAACATCCTCAATGATATATTTAGGAATTTGTTTTCCCCAAACATTACTTGGAGACTTTATAGCAATATTTTTCAACCCCTAAGATCACCTAACTATTTGTCATAGTGGCTCACTCCAGCAGTGAACTTGGTTCTCAACAAATATTTGTTGAAATCTCAACATTATTGATATCTGAGAGGCTTTATTAGTTTAAAAGCCCAGTCTCACCCCTAACCAAAATGTCATTAATATTCCTATAGAGGTAAAACTTAGTCTTAGAAAATGGTACTTACTTTATTGTTTAAAATAAGAAGGCCTTATCATTTGATCTTTTTTCTCACCAGGTATATAATCATTTAAAGATAAAAGAATTTCAATGCTAATCAATGAGACAATATACCTGAGATTATCCATGGTTTTTCAGAGTCACTTGGAGACGTGGTTTCTAAGCTTAAAGAGAAATGTAGTTCAGCGTCATGATGTAATTTAAAGGTTTTAATAACAAATGTCACCATTCAAAATCTCTACTTATATTCTTTATGTTATGTATCTATAAAGGCTGTGCCTGCAATAACTCTGCTAAGCAGAATCACCACCATCCCCATGAAAGCTGAGGGAGTCAGTCCCGTTCCCAGTGGGAGTTAGAGAGCTGAGGGTATGAGAATGGGGGTGAG
This sequence comes from Tamandua tetradactyla, assembly GCF_023851605.1. Classification (NCBI taxonomy): domain Eukaryota; kingdom Metazoa; phylum Chordata; class Mammalia; order Pilosa; family Myrmecophagidae; genus Tamandua; species Tamandua tetradactyla. The sequence goes on along the minus strand of NC_135327.1, from coordinate 126,364,683 downwards.
CAGGGAGTGGAGGGTGGGGGGAGAGGGGCAGCAACTTGGACTCAACACAGCCTACAAGGTTAGGGGGGAGGCTTTATCTTGCATGCCATTGCTCCTGAACCACTAGGAAAATGCCCCTTTCTCTCCTCCTGCCTTCCTTTGAGGACTCCCTGAACCCAGATTCTAGCTGGATTTCTCTGAATTTTGTTTATGACAATAATTAACCTATTTATAGGTAGGTTAATACTATCATTTAACAAATTATCAAATGCTTTAACTCCTTAAAACTTTAATAATTTCCCTCATTCAAATATCATCACAAGTAACATTCCATAATTTAGTGGAGCATGCTGTTAATCAGGTTTATAAACAACAGTAGTATTGATGAGTCTGTTTGGTTTTTTTCTGCAGGTTTATATATGCAGCAACAACATGCAGGCTCGACAACAGGTTATTGAACTTGCTCGTCAGTTGAATTTCATTCCCATTGACCTGGGATCATTATCATCAGCCAGAGAGATTGAAAATTTACCCCTGAGATTATTTACTCTCTGGAGAGGGCCAGTGGTAGTAGCCATAAGCCTGGCCACATTTTTCTTCCTTTATTCCTTTGTCAGAGATGTGATACATCCATATGCAAGAAACCAGCAGAGTGACTTTTACAAGATTCCTATTGAGATTGTAAATAAAACCTTGCCCATAGTTGCCATTACTTTGTTGTCCCTAGTATATCTAGCAGGTCTCCTGGCAGCTGCTTATCAGCTTTATTATGGCACCAAGTATAGGAGATTTCCACCTTGGTTGGAGACGTGGTTACAGTGTAGAAAACAGCTTGGATTACTAAGTTTTTTCTTCGCTGCCGTCCATGTTGCCTACAGCCTCTGCTTACCAATGAGAAGGTCAGAGAGATACTTGTTTCTCAACATGGCTTATCAACAGGTACAGAACATTCTTGCTATTTTTCCGACTCTAGTAAAAAAATTCATTGGTATAATTTGTAAAATGTAAGATTTAAAATAGTGTAAAATTTACACATCTGGTCATGGAAAATTTCTTTTGATCTATTTAGGGAGGGGAAGGAATTGTCCTTTAAACAATGTTTCTGCATAAGAATTATGTGGCTAATTTATAATCATTAAGAAAAAGCCGCTACCAACACCCTCTTTGCAGAATAAAAGCAGAGAATTGTAATAGTGGGTCTTTCCTTTTTTCTTTTCTTTTTTTTTGATTTTAGGATTGTGATGATTGCCTCAGCATTGAATAGTTAATTACTTTAACTTTTATGTCGGCCATTTTCCCCAAAAGGATAATGTAATTTGGTTCAATTAAATTAGATCCAGTGACAATATAAAGCAAAATAGGAAATCAAGGAATTATTTGAATAATAGGAAAAAAAAAAAGCAGAATGCATCTCTGCTGGAAATGGGTGTCTATAGAACTTCTCTTTTGGCTTTGAAATTTCTGATAGAATAAAAAAGGAAACACTGTTAGCTACAGGGTTATTGTTATCCAAAAGCAGAAAAGATGCTACTTCCTCAGGTGAAGGAAAGCTTTCTTAGCATTTAGTTCTTCAAGAAAATCTCAGGAAGAGAACTTCATGGAAGGGTCTTGAATGATGTAGTAAACTATGATTTTCTTCAATAATTCCCACTCAGCAAATGTAAAGCAAGGGGCTTCCTTTTAAGCTCTTCCTTGCAGCATTTCTCAGTGAGAGCCCAGAGCACTGTACCAAAACAAAAGTGAAGCATTTGCATTTTACAGCTAGGGGTCCATACTTGGACTCCTAGCCTAGGCTTTGGGGTCCAAGTATGTAGCCTCTAGTAGTTAAGCTTGTTTGAATAATGAAGCCTAAAGTATTTGAAAAAATAAATAGATCTATGTCCTTTAAGCCATTCTCTCTCCAAAGTGACCACTTATCTTAACTGGATACTAAACCTCTGATATCTGCTTTACCAATTCCTTTATCTTCAAGTCATTGCTTAGAACTCACCTCCTTAATGAGGGCTACCCTGGACATCTGTTAAAGTCCACTGCCTGCGTCCACCCTAACTGTAGTACTCCCAGCCCTCTTGCCCTACTCTACTTTTTCTCTTTTCAATGGCATTTACCACCTTCTAATATACTTCTGTGTTTATTATATTTATTGTTTGTTGTTTGGCTTCTACTGTCAGAATTTAAGTTCCATGAGAGAAGAGGGTCTCTGTCCATTTTGTTCACTCATCTATGCCTAAGGACTAGAACAGTGCCTGGCCTATAGTAGACATTTAATATATATGTTTAATGAATGAATGAACTAGGAAGGCAGCCAAAGACTCCAGGTTGTAGTCTCTGGGTATAGGGGTATATTGCTATTCTATATTGTTTATAGAGATCAAACAAGAAGATGGTAAGAGCTTTTTTCCATGGTGTGGAGTTCTGTAGCTTCCTTCAAGGTGATAGTATGGTTGCTTTAAATGGCTTAGAAGTAGTTCTTTTTTTTTTCTTTTTAAGTATGTTTGCTTCCCTGTAACTGAGCAAAGTTAAGCTGGTATTTTTAGAGGCTCTGTTTTCCATGAATAGATACTCACTTAAATCAAAACTTTAGTCTTGATAATACTGTTTGTATATAAATGGACAATTCTAAAAGTAGTCCCTGTGCACAAATTCAGTTAGTCAAGTATGACTTACTCTGTATATGCATTGTCAATGACAGGGAGAGGCATTTGGAAAAAAACTGTATGAATGAGGCTGTTGGCCAAGTGGAAAAGTGTATCAGTGGGCAATTCAAGTTGATAAATACTGGAGCTTTGTAGGGCTTTGATCTCAGGGAACTCTAAGCTTCCTGGTAGAAGAGGGGGTATGAAGAAAGAGATAAATATTCTGCATTTGGGGGAGAAAGATACAGAAATAATTTAGAAATTCTCTGCGTACATTCTAAGTTGAACTAAGGCCAAAATGTATCAAAAATATTCATCCAGATGTAAACCAACTTCTAAAAGTACCTCCAAACTGAGTCTAATGGCTTAACCTTCTACTGTGTCACCTGGAACCAATCAGTTGCCATCTCATGGTCTTGGGACTCCAGAGCCATGTAATCCATGATGTATTACAAATGTGATAACATCTATTTACCACTCTCTTTTCACATATACTCAGAAGGATAGAGTCTTGGTCATCTTTTTGGCTAATTCTCTCTTCCCCTTCCCTTACCATCCAGTAATAAGTTCTCCACAAAAATTTGTTGAACTCTATTAATATAACTTAAGTGTGTCCATATATAACCTGATTCTTCTTATGCTAAGAGTAAACTCTGTTGGATCAGTTAATGTTCTACCATATAAGGGAAATTCACATATGCTTTCTTGGCAGGTTCATGCAAATATTGAAAACTCTTGGAACGAGGAAGAAGTTTGGAGAATTGAAATGTATATCTCCTTTGGCATAATGAGCCTTGGCTTACTTTCCCTACTGGCAGTCACCTCTATCCCTTCCGTTAGCAATGCTTTAAACTGGAGGGAATTCAGTTTTATTCAAGTAAGTGTGTTTGGTGAGGGGTTGGGTGAAATAGAATTTAATTGTTAAGTTGAATTTTAAATATGTTCCCAAGTATATAATGTTCCTTATTAAAAGAGTGCCTTTGGGAGATGATGTTTATATAGCCATCTTGGGGAACAAAGATTGCTGGAGGCCACCATAGGCCAGTGTGGTTCAATAACTGAAAGACCTGGATGAGCATATGGAAGGCTTTGAAAGCACTGCCTACGAAGTTAGGGAGAAAGGTTATTTAAAAATAAAGATTAAAAAATGATAATGTGGGAGAGGCTAGCTTAGATAAAACTTAATGCCAAAGGTCAATTTACTTTTTAGCCAAATGAATGAGAAATTATTTTATATTTTGAATCATCTTAATTTTTCCAGAAAAATCTCATTAATTTGAATTCAAGATGAAAGATCAGCCAGTATTTTAGAAGAAATTTTTGTATGGGTGTACACACATACACACACAAACACAAGCGATGACAAACTAGATTAATAGAGTATGATGATGGCTGGTTTTATGAATCATTTTAGTCTATGTATTTAGTATATCAGTTGTACACACGTGTTGAGTTTCTATAATAGAATTTCAAATCACTATTGTGTTCTCTAATAAGTTAAACGTTCTCCTTCTCCAGTAGTATCTATATAATAAATCTGCCTATTTTTAAAATATATAACCAAACATAGACCCCACCTATATTATCATAAAATCTGTATTGGTTGTATCCAAATAGTTTGAAGCACCATAGATGCCTGTCTTTTGGTGGTGCTCTAAGTTTTCTTTGTTTCTCGGCCTGTCTACTGGAGCTTTTTTTTTTCTTTTATGAGCATGTAAAAATCTCATTCAAATTAAGGAAATACCCTGTCTAAATTCATTTTCCCTTTTTGAAGGAAAGAGAATATGAATATTTTCCCAACTGCTAGTTTAATCACACCTGAAAAGAAATCACACCCTCTGATAAAAGCTGCAAAAACAGTGCAAATTATCATTTTAAATTGAGATGAGTAACTGCAAACACAAAGATTTTGCTTGCTAGAAGGGAGAGCTCACCCTTTTCCCAATCAAGTTAGACATTACATCATTATACTGATGTAATATTACATTTTATGTAGCAGACAATTTCTCCAAATAGTCAATCCTAAACATACTCATTTGGGGAACCCAAGCATGCTGACCCTTTAGATTTTAACCTATAAACTTCCTAACTGAAGCACTCTAATGATCACAAAATTTAATATTATTAACAGAGCCAAATATTTAAATTGATGTTTATATCACGTTAATACCATAGGGGTTTTATCTTTACCTAACAACTAATATATATATACATACACACATACACATATTTGTATATATATAAAACTATGAAAATATTCTTCAGCATTTAATTTTATTATAAATAAATGCAAATGGTGGAAATGTGAACACTATATATAGGTGTGTATATATATAGTTTTATCTTTACCTAACAATTAATATATATATATATTAGTTTTATATATATATAAAAAACCATGACAATATTCTTCATTTAATTGTATTATAAATAAATGCAAATGGTGGAAATGTGAATATTACTCTAAAGAGCAATTTACCAGTATGTGTCAGCACCCTTAAAGAAAAGATATGTGTTCTGATCACTAATACCACTATTAGAAATCATTCCTAAGGAAATAAGCTGAAATATAGAAAAAGGTTTAAAGTGGCATTATTTATAGTTGAGAAAAGTTGGTAACAGACTAAGAATTCAACAAGAAGAAAGGGTTAAATAAATTATAGCACATTCATTCAGTAGACTATTAAACAGCATTAAAATCATGTTTTTAGAATATTTATAATGACATGAGAAAAAGGTTCTTGATATAAGTGAAATAATCAGAATATTTTACATAGAATAGCTGTGTAAAATAAAGTGTGCATGTAAATATATAAGTATACATATATATTTACATAATAATATATATAAGTAAATGAATATGTTAAAATAGTTTAATTTGGTAGAGAACAAAATAAAATAAAGTGTGCATGTAAATATATAAGTAAATAAATACATGTTAAAATGGTTTAATTTGGTAGAGAACACAGAGTAGCTCAATAATTTAAGACAGAATAGTTTTATCAGAATATAAACATGCTATATCTGAATGGGTAAATTTGTGCGTTTGAGTAATTGATTTCTTCTTCCTTCTCCTCCACCCCAAGTCTACGCTGGGATATGTTGCTCTGCTTATAAGTACTTTCCATGTTTTAATTTATGGATGGAAACGAGCTTTTGAAGAAGAGTACTACAGGTTTTATACACCACCAAACTTTGTTCTTGCTCTTGTTTTGCCCTCAGTTGTAATCCTGGGTAAGATCATTTTACTCCTTCCATGTATAAGCCGAAAGCTAAAAAGAATTAAAAAGGGCTGGGAAAAGAGCCAATTTCTAGAAGAAGGTATTGGAGGAACTATTCCTCATCTCTCACCAGAGAGGGTTACAGTAATGTGATGATAAATGGTGTCCCTGAAACCATATAATGTTCTACTTATGCCATTATTTTTATAATTTCCTCTTTCTATGCTCAGAAATTTGTGTGTGCTGTCATAATCACTGTAGGTTGAAACCTGTTAAATGAGGTCTCAACCAAATTAGTCATAGAATTTTCTGAGAATTAATTTTCACAGTTGTCATTTTTGGCTGATATGAACTTTTAGAGTCAAATATATTGTTGAAATTTATGTATTTTTTGTTTTGTTTTGCACAACTGTAACACTATTGTTATTTTATCAAAACTACATTTATAATCAGACTAAAATATTTATAGTTAATAATATAGACATATTTCATAATATTAAAAATACTTTGCAAACCAGCAGAATTTTAAGCTTTTAATATAATTCAATGGATCTGTGTTTTATTCTGAAGCTTAAGTAATGTTTTAATTCTTATACAACTTAAAAAATATAATCACATATTATTTTTAAAAGGGCACATTTCATTATCATCTAGATAAGGGTGTGTAGTAACATTCTCTATTTCTCAGATAAAGTAGGATTTGGAGACTGTAGCTAAATGTATGAACATGTGTGATTATGAGAACAAATGCAAATTATGAAGACAAATTAAACCTGAAATTATAGTTAAAATGCATTGGAGACATTAAATACTGATAATATACACCTCATGAAAGATTTTATTCTTTTTGTTACAAAAGGTTCATTTGCACACTAATATGTTGATCAGGGAGAGGATTCCTTAATATTCTGCTTCCAAAATTAAGACAGTATCAATCCTGGGACTCTTACTGTTCCTAATTAGTGAGACTGTGTCAAGTTAAAACAAAAGTAGCTATTTGTAAACCAAACTATGTTGCTGTACCTTAACCAATCTCCATTCTGGAATGGGCTTTTACTGATGTTCATTGACAGTTTATAAGGTGCCAGATAGGCACTGCTCTGAGCACTTTACTCATATTTCCCATTTAACAAAACAATTCCATGAAGTCGGTAGTTATTATCTTCATTTTATATATAAGGAAACTAAAGTAAGCAATTTGCCCAAGGTCATGCAGTTAGTAAGTGGCAGAGCCAGTGTTCAAATCGAGGCAGTCAGATTCCAGAGGCTATGCTTTTAACCCCAGGGAGTGTCTACTGCCCTTACTTCATCCCTGTGCGATATGTTGATGATGCCAATCTAGATGCTCCTCTTTTGTATAGTCATCGACATTCTTTAGAAAGAATTGTATGTATCCAAAGATAATATAGACTATTAGAGTCATGATGTTATTGCTTGTGGGATAAGCTTATTTACTTACCCTGATCTGACCTGGGACATGAGCCTGGAGACCTATGACAGTCCAGGAGCCTCTCTGAGCAGTGATGACTTCCTGTGCTGTGAGAGGACCATAGCAGGGTTAAGGGATTGCTGACGTCCTATAGAATATTAAAAGAAAGTCCCTATAGGTCTGGTCTTCAACTTTTCTCTTTCTAAAATGTCCGCCTGCCTATACAACCATTCATTAGGGAGCAATTTGCAAGCATGAAGGTTATTAGGATAATAGTTAATTATAAATCTACCTAGGGACATGTAATCATGTGAATTATTCATAAAAATTTTCAACATAGACATTTCACATTTAAATTGCATTTTGTTCAAACCTTGTTTAGAATGCCCTATATTTTTTCCCATTTGCTTTTTGCTTATTAAAATAGAAAGCTGCAGACAAGATAAAATTATATGCAATCCTGTTCCTGATATTGTAACATTTCTGTACTTACCCACTGAGGTACTACTACTGAATTCAGCTGCCAAAAGAACAGGATTTTACGTAGAGTGGAAGCTGCTTTTCCCACTAACTGCATTTTGTCAGTTTGGCAAATCACTCACACTTCTCTGATGTTCTCTTTACTTGATGAATTCTAATATCTACTACCTTAATTGAAGCTTTCTGTTTTATTTTAGTTATATACTTCCTTCCACTCTTGATAACTGCTTGCCAGTTCTTAATAGGAATTCAGTTGGGTGATAATTTTAGGGTAAACACCTATAAATATACTGTTATAGTGGACTAATGAAAATAACATCATTTCAATACTTTCTTGTTCCTTAAATTTCACTCTTTTAGGGCCATGCTTTAACCATTTAATGTGAACATTTTAACCATTTAATGTGAACATACAATGAAAGTTTTTTAAAAGTTAGATGACTATTGAAGTATATTGTTGCATGTATATATTAAGTAGCCAATAATATAGATAAGGTTATTATTGTTGCACTTAAATGGGGCCTTTGAAAATATGAAAAAAATAACCTTTTATGAAAATGTATAAAATATGAAACTATTGTTTCAAATGGTAATATCTTCTTTCATACAAAGATGGAAATATAGAAGTTTTAGAATAAACATAATATATCCATTATAATTCTAAATGTTTAAAAGCCTTTCTAAAAATGCAGAAATAATTGACTTTTACTTGTTCTATTTTACTATTTTGTATGTTTATTTTTTCATAGTAATTATTTTATTTCATAAACATTTTTCTGAATCATTCTTCTGACCTCTGAAGTAGGACTGAATTCTGTCGTTGTTAGATGTGCTCATCCTTAGAGCAGCAGGGATTTATTTCTTGACCTGAATTTTGAGAAGTGCCCCTGAGAAAATATAAGAATGTAGAAAATATACCCAGTCTTAATCCTATGCAAAAAAAATCAAGTAATTTCTTCCTAGGATGATAATGACCATGAACTGTAACGTGCTACTTAGCTTTTGTGTGCAGATTTTCTATGTCTCCTTTTTTAGGAACATTTAAATCATGTTTAAATATGAATATATTAATGCTACCATATATTTTTTGAAACACAATTTTCTGGAAATTTAGCCCAGATTGTCTACATGTGAAATTTTCATTTAAATTTTGAAATATTTAATAGTATGAACAAATTATATTTATAGGTATTTATGAGAGATAATTATTTTGTGCTACCCAAAGAATTGACTAATAAGCCCCAGCTTTAAATTACTTCATTGATTTCTTATAAATTAGAATGACCCCGACTTGATTAGGAATTTTACTTTCAAAATTAATTCTCTTGGGCGGGCAGCAGTAACTCAGTGGCAGAATTCTCACCTGCTGTGCTGGAGACCCGGGTTCGATTCCCTGAGCCTGCCCAAGCAAAAAAAAAAAAATTACTTCTCTTAATAATGGTAATTTGAGTTATGTTCATACTTATATTACTGTCAAGTTATGAATGTTATTTGTACAAAAGTTTCAAGACTATATCATAGCCAAGTTTTTTATTGTTTATCTCTTATATGAGAAAAACTTGATTCTTTTTCATTGCCTTTTGCCATTAAACTATTCCATAAGTTCTAAACAGTGTTTTTCCCAAAAAAGGAGGTTTAATTATGAAATTTAGAGTTTCTTATCTGATTTTAAAATAGAGTACCATAACTATAATTCATAAATATTTCCTTAGGAATCCTATAAACACTAAGCTAATTATGCTTGTGTCAGTCTATAATATCCCTGCTTTTGAGCTAAGTATTTAAACAGCCTACAATGTTGTGTTGAACTTATTTTATGAATTCTTGACTTAGAGCAGTGCTACACATAGTATAACATAACTGAATGCAGTGTTAAGACTTATATTTATGATGCATCTTCATGAAAATGTGATGCTCCATCCTCAATAGTTCATAAGTCAGTAAGAAAATTCTGGTATATTTTTAATATATATAATTAGCTTTAAATGAAACTGTAATAATTTAAGTAGAAACACAATCTGTTTAAACCTCCAAACAGTGAATTTTACAGGAATAAGTAGGTTCTTCATATTTTTAAATTAAGAAAATTATAAAATGCTTAGGATGCAAAGAATCTGCATATGATACCAAAAATGTTTAGTTCAGCCTAACCTATGCTGAGATTTTTTTAACTTTTCAAATCATTGAGTTCCCATTGTGCAGTCATAAAAAATTAGGGTTGACTATGGATTCTCCTAGTGGATAGATGGACTAGATTAAATCAGAGAAGCAGGTGCGTTTTTATGATTCCCAAATTGCCAGTTTCGAGGAAGTATTTTTTTTTTTATTTACTAGGATTTTCTTTAGAAGTCCTTCATAGCTTTGTAGACTTCCAGCCTGAATAGTGATCGAAAGTTGTCCCATGATGTCTATTTGCCCTGTCTTTTTAAAAGCTGCTGTATCTTCCATTCCCCAGCTGTAATGTATCCATGTGACTGAGTGTTGGCCATTGAGATATAAAGGAAGTATGTGTGACTCCCTGAAAGTCTCCTTAAAGGAAAGAAGCATGTGCTCTTTATGGTCTTCCTCCATCTTGCTGTGGGGAATGTGGATATGGTGACCTCTGGCAACCATGCTAGAAGGACCACTGCCACACCCAGTGGAGGGTAAATTGGAGACTAGAAAGTTCTTTGCTACTGTTTTTTCTTGAGGGACAAATAAAGAGTGTAAACACATTGTTAATTTGGGTTTTGTTGTTATATGAAGTCAAAACTGATCCCTTCTGATCTTCCTTTCTTTGTCCTGATTGAATAAACTAGACTGTTTGAATAAATTAGACTGCAATACTTTTTACCTTTAAAAGCTTTTAAAGGATAATTTGTAATTCACATCAAAATGAATTTTCCACTGTTAATTATACTCATTTTATTGCCTTGATCTTTTGTAAGATATTTTGTGTCTGCTTGGAAAGTATTATTTTCTTTATAACTGTGTAACTGATATTTGCTAAAACTCTGTAATCTCCAAAACACAATATCAAATTACATGCCACATTTTTATATCACTCTCATAGACCTGCCATAGATATAAACATCTAAATAAAAAGTACTATATAATGGTTTAACTTCTTTTTTGAAACGTTGCATACAAATGGATTTTTCTTCTTAACAAATAATAATTCCAGTATTTGCTAGAGACCATCTAATATTTTTCCTGCTGTTTCTTATGGAAGCATCCAGAAAGCAATACAATGTAAATTGTGTTTGTTTTAACCAAAGTAGTCATTTAGAAAAACCTCCACTTAATAGGTGGTATTCTTAATATTATTTCATTTCACTAATGTTCATTAAGCATCTTTAAATCAGGATTCACAATATTCAAACTTGACCATAAACTCTGATAGCAGGATCTGTACATTATTCACCACTATACCCCCCAGTGACTAGCACTGAATGGACCATACTAGATACTAAAGCAATATAAGGAATGTTGACTCATTTTTACAGAAAATAATGTTATCACCCCATATGCATGCAGCCATGCCTACTTCCTCCATCTACTTCCCATGCCCTTTTCACCACTGCCTCTTCCTCTCTCCTTGCCTCCTGGCTAATTGCCTATAGCCACCCTAAGGTCCTAGAGTTAAGTTGCTGCCTTGCCACACTACTACATATCGAGACATCCTGTGCTCTGAGTTCATGGGGAGAAACCGAACTTCTGCTTGTGCACAGGACACATAGAGGCTCTGGGAAAAACAGAGTAATGCAACCTGGAAATGCGAGGGTCTCAGGGTCCTGAAAGTGGGGTTGCCAGATAAGGTAAAGGACACCCAATTAAATTTGAATTGCAAAAAAAAATACGTATATATATATATATATATATATATATATATTGAATTGCAGACAATCAATGAATACCTTTTTTACTATAAATATGTAACAAATACTGCATAGGACTTTTTTTTTTTTTTTGCTAAATCTGACAACCTTATTTGAGGGATAAATATTGACCAAGGAAGTACAGTATAAGAGACATCTGGTGGATAAATTCCTTTCTCTCAGATGGACACAGAGCAATAATTCATAATTCTTCCATGAAAGTATCCTACAAGACTGAGCAATTAACTGAACTGTTCCAAAACTATTGCCAGCTTAATAACACCTATATTTGTGCTCCCTCTTCAGCAACCTTACTTCCATTTTCCCTCACTTGGTTTCCCTGGGATAGTACTCCCCAATAAAGTGATAGCAAGTGTCTATTTATCGCAGGCTCTAGGGAACCCAAGTTTGGACAATAATTTTAGTAGTGGGATCTTCAAACAGAAACTGAAATAATCTAAAATACTTATTAGAAATGAACTTAATTCATACTAATAAATAATTGCAATTTTACTAAACGTTGCTAAATTGTCAATATGCATATAAGTTCCAGAAAAAATTCTGAAGCAGAACCACACTATTTATTTACATTTCTTCTTTTTAAAAATATATTTAGCTTTCTTTGTCACTTTTAAAAATAAAAATCGTAAGTCAACATATTTTAAAAAACTTCTACTTAATCTTTAAGAAACTGCCATTTATAATTATAATAGATATTAAATTATCAGATTGAAATATTTTAATTCTCTAGATGGAACTCATTTCTCATATATTTCTCCACTATTAATTTATCTTTTAGTTGAAATAATTTGTCATGCCTGTAGTCATTTCATCCTTTCACCCTTCATGTTTTGTTGTCATAAAAATGTCTCCTGGGTGATTAACTTAACAGCCTTCAAAGATCTAGGTCAAAGAAGTATCTATGAATAATGGTGAAAATTGAATCTAGATACCAAATTTAAATAGTTAAAGCTTCTAAAAAGCTTAAGCTTGGTGCAAGCTTCTTGGTACCAAGAAGAAAAACAAATAAATAACCCAGTAGTATTATAAATAAGGAAACAAAGGACTTGGAAAATTCACAGAGGGAATACTTAGCTAAAGCCAGTTTTATGGAGATTAAAACTACTCCAAAACAAAATAATAATTAAAACATACTCACACTAAAGCAATGCTTCTCAAATTTTCATGTGCATTCTAATCACTAGGGATCTTGTTAAGATGGAGATTCTGATTCATTTGGTCCACCATGGAGCCAGAGTCTATATTGCTAACAAGCCCGTGGTGATGCCTAAGGACCCCGTTTGGTGTGGCAAAGACTTAAAGTGTTTACCTTTCTCTGGGAAACTTACGGAATACTTTACTTGACTTCAAATCAAATAAAGAATTAGTTTATAATTATAGAATTCCTTAATGAATATTTTTGAGTACCTAGTATGATCTAGACCAGGGGTTCCCAAGTATGGACCCCAGACTAGCAGCATTAGCATCACCGGGAAACTTGCTAAAAATTCAAACATTTTGAGTCTGTCCTGTTCTGCCCTGTAGCTCCCTCCATTCCTCATCCCCTGCCAGCAGAAGCTCAGGAGGTGGACCTAGGGGCCTGTGTTTTAACTGTCTCTCCAGATGCCTCTGGTGCACACTAAGGTTTGAGAATCACTGCCCCAGATACTATGCTGAAGGCTTTGGGGGCAAATATAAGTGACTTTCCTTGCTTTTATAGGAAGAGGTTATACCGGTGAACCAGTAAATACCATTAAGTATGTGGTGACTACTAAACAAAAACCAAGGCAGCCTTACCTTCTTGACTGAATTATAACAGGCTTCTTCCCAACTCTAGGCCCTTGACCCTTACAGAATCCAGATAGGACATGGTCCACCTGGCTTCCACAGTAAACTCTAGAGACAACATGTAACTGGCATTGCCAACTACTTGACCTCATTATCCAGTACTCATGCATTAGCTCATCCCAGTCCTTAAAATCTCCCCGGCCCTCAGCTTCCTTAGAGTTCAGATCGCTTTCTCTCTCCCCTATTGTGAGTATCTAATCTCCACACCATCCCACACCCACACCCTTACCCACACACACTATTGCATTCTGGTCTCTCTCTTCTCATTATTGCATATAACTTTAAACAAAGTCCTCTTGTTTCAAATTGTCCGGTACAAGTCTTTCTTTCACAATATGCAATGGTAATGCAGGTGGAAGCTTGGCCTACTTAAGAAAACTGCAAGTAAGTCACTCAGAATGGTTGAGTGTGAGGGGTTTGAAGGCTACCATCCTCTTCATTGGTCACCTGTGAAGGAATAAAACAAATACTGACCATTAGACTTTTAAAAAAATTAGAAAGCTGGGGCGGGCCACAGTGGCTCAGCAGCCCGAGTTCTCACCTGCCATACTGGAGACCCAAGTTCCATTCCTGGTGCCTGCCCATCCCCTCACCCACCCACCCACGCCTCCCACCCCCCAAAGAATTACAAAGCTGAATCTCTTAGTATGGCAGGCAGGGGAACTCATCCTATGAAGAAAATTCACTGAGAGGAAAAATTTAGAAGTTTGTAAATGGCAGAATGTGGGTCATGGTGGTTATGCTAATTAAACATTGAAAACTAACTCTCTAGATAGGATAAAATGAGTATATATATACATATATATATATGTCTGTACACAGTTGGTTAAAATGAGTCTTGCTGTTCATTGGTCAGGAAAATATCTACAAGTTAGGTCCAGTGAGGTCTGACTTTCCAGGGTTCAGGGTTCCACATTTGTGGACCTTTATCAGCTTCAGCCTATTATAATGAAATGCAATAACCAGTTGATCTGCTAAGCAAGCTCTACTTTAAGTGGAAAAATTTTCTTTGCAGTACCACCTCTTCATCTTTCCTCATCCTGAGATACCAGAATGACCACATGAAGGACAAATAAATCATCTTGGTTTCAGGTGCCATTCTCACAGGATTCCACCGTGTTTAGCCAAGTAGTTTCAGTCCCCTTTTGATGTGGGATACTCAGATTGTGCAACAGAAGTTAAGATTTTGTTAACAATACCTGTTAACAACACACACCCTGTGCATTCTACCTTTAGACCTTCTGAACCCACCTCTAGGTGTAGGGTCTGAAAGTAGCTACAAAGACACCAAGGAGAAGCTGTAGAGATAAAAGAAAACAAGAATACTAAAGCCTACTCAGGGGAGTTTCAAGAAGCGAAGCAGATCAATAGTGTGAAATGCTACAGAGAAGTATAGCAAGATGAGGGCAGAAAACAATCAAAAAGATTATATATGTTTTCACACTCAGGGTGTTTGGAGTGATTATTATACTGATAATAATCATAAGAAGCCTTTCATTAAAGTCTTGACCCTTTTTATATTACTACTCAGCATACAATGGATAGATAACACAGTAAAGATAGTGGCAAATTTGACTATTTACCGTGAGGTTATTATGTGCCAAGGGCCACTTTACAAGCAATCATCTCATCTAATTCTCTCAACAGTACTTTTTACAGAAAAAAATGGGATTCCAGAAGTTAAGTAAAAGTTGCTGTAGATTCAAATCAGATCTGACTCGAGCTTATTGAGGTTGGGTTCACTCCCTTATTTATTTTTTGAACTGTCCAGTTGGGCCCACTAAACTATAGTAGAAGTAAAAGGCCGAGAAATTTAGGCAACTGATCACTTCTCAGGAATGAGGTCAACTACTCAGCTTCAAATACTAACCATGTAACACACTAGCATCCCACATCCATTCATCATTTCTCCACTCACAGAGGCCTGTTTTGGGAAGACCCAACATAAGCCACCAAGACTGAAGCATACTCAGAGCCTTAAGACACCACCCACCCCCCAACCCCTATGTACAGAAGTCTCTTCTCCCGCCGCTCTCTGGTGCAAATTCAGCCAGTCCTGAGCGTGAAGATATTAGGCTTTGGGTAGTTTGGGTCCCGGGGCTTCCGTAGGAGCCGGCTCCTCCGCCTCCGCCCGGCACCTAGCAACGCACCAGCTTGTGTTAACAACCCGCTTCCTGGCTAGCGCCGAAGTCCGCGGTTTCGCTGGGGCTGTGCGATGCGAGCGTACTCACAGTTGCTAAGGCCACGGCTAGAACTCTGTAGCCCTCCGTGAATACAGTAGTTCACAGACTGCCTTCCTTTCTGGGCGGCGAGGTCTTTTTGAGTATTGTGGCTGCAGGCACGGTGTAGGAACGAAGGACGCCCCCCTCCGCCGCCCCGCCTCCATCTACCATGTCTGCCGTTGAGGCCGCGGCGACCGCGGAGGCCCAGGAACCGTACGGCAAGCACAGGTCCAGCAACTCTCACCCCATCCCGGTGATCGGGGCAGTGACGGAGGACGAAGTCGCGCAGGTAAGAATAGTCTATGCCGAGGGCACAAATGGGGACTCGAGTGCTGACGGGGAACTCGCGGGCGGAGGTTCCAAGCACAGAACAGAGCCTCCAGAGAACACGCTTATCCTGCGAGGAAAGCTGGCTGTCGTCAGCGAACCTGCTGGGGATTCATGCCCTGTGGTCCTCCCGGAGCGTGTCACTGAGCTGAGGCGATGAAGTTTTGCCGCCCTACTTCTCCTTCGAAGAGTGTGGCAACTGAGGCACAGGGAGGGCAGGCATCATTCTTAGGGAAAAGATGGATTTTCATGGCCAAATCTCCTTGCATTGGGCATTTATACGTAGATCCATATTATCAAGCGATGTTCTTGCCGTAGACGTCAGTTCTCCCTTGCTTGAATTCGCTACTACTGATCCATATACCCAGAGTTTAGAGATAAATGCTGTTAAAATTAGCAGTTAGGCATATCTTTAATCTGAAATTGGAAGCTGGGGATAAAGTGAGGGGGGGAGAATAGGGGAAAATATAACTGATTTGCTTTTTTTTGCCTGTATTTGGTTTAGGGTTTGCTTATATTTAGATAATAAAGTTATTTCTCTTAAGTTGATATCATTTTACTTAGAGACCCTCACTTGCATTCCCATTCTTGGTGGGAGCGTTTTATAAACCCCAAGACGTTTATTTCATACTAGGGTTTCATTGTCCCACCTCCACCCACCCACCCCACCCCCCCGCGCGCGCGTACAC
This sequence comes from Tamandua tetradactyla, assembly GCF_023851605.1. Lineage (NCBI taxonomy): Eukaryota > Metazoa > Chordata > Mammalia > Pilosa > Myrmecophagidae > Tamandua > Tamandua tetradactyla. Next base: position 126,347,995 of record NC_135327.1, on the reverse strand, counting down.
ACACACACACACACACACACACACACACACACACACACACGAACTGTGATCGGTTTTGTCCTGAAACCGAGAATTCTATAGAGGAATCTTGCTCAGCCTCCCCACACTAGTGGTGTGGAACCACTATGGGAATTCCAGTTGCGACTCTGCAAGTCTCAGGCTGCGTCAGGAACCCTGTCTCCTGCGTCCACACCGTGGAGCCGTGGAGAGTTCCTTGGGAGTGGCCAAATTGACTGGGGACCTCTTCTGCTGTGGGAATAGGGTTAAGTTCTCCGAGGGCCGGCCGCCAAGCATTTACACAGTAACCTGCGGAGCAACAGCACTTTTGCATGAGGAAGAGTAAGTGTTAGGGGAATTTACCCAATCGATTGTGTGGAGGTATTCCAACCCAGGCTGGAAGAAGGAAAGCTTTGAGGAGCAAGAGCCTTCCACTCCCAAGGCTGCAAGAACACTCAGCATTACCTCTCTACTCCCAGGGACCGGGGGAAAAAACTGAGAAGTAGGTGAATTTAATATCTAATGGCTTTCATCCTTCCTTTACTTAGTATTAAAAAAAAATGGCAAAGTTATATGAGGCAGACAAAATAGGTTAAAAGAAAAAAAAAAAGGAGAAATGCTTTTAACAGCCAGTGCCAAAATAGTCCATAATATGCCAAATAAAACAAAAAATATTCATATGTGCCCTTTTACTTTTCTTTTTTCTTTCTTTCATTGCTACCTATACTTCCAAGGACTAAGTTCTCTTCTGAGAAGAAATCAATTAACTTGAATTAATTCATATTTCTACCTTTACTAACTACTTCTAGGAGTATTAACATTTTTAAAAGTACTGAAGAGAAAAGGCAGTTTCTACCCAAAGAAATGAATAACAGCTTTTTATAGTGGGGGAAATCTTGTTTTTGTTTGTGGTTGCTTTTGCAGATAAGGACCCTAAGACCATGAGTAGTTAATTGAAGGACATTCAGTACTTTACCTATAGAATGAAGTACAGTGCTCTTTGCTGTCATTAAAACTATTATCTTTTTAGACCTCTTCAACAGGCCAGTAGAGGAGAGAATTTTAGAAGTAGAAAACTTTCCAATCCTTTCAAACCATTCCACATTTAAACGTCCTCCTCTGCCTTTGCTTGAGAGACATTATATCCTAGAGGCTAAAAAATGAGAATGTGGACTCTGCCTCAATTCATTAATCACTTACCAGTTGTGTGACCAAAGGCAAATATCTTAACCTTTTGGTTAAATAGAGGGATAGTACTCCTATTGTAAGCATTAAATGAAGTAATGCACATAGAGAACTTGTACAGTGCTCTCTTTATTAAAAATGTTTCATCATCAACTTCAACTACATCATCATCATAATCACTTTGTATGCAGGGAGTTAGAACTCCTAAAATTATTTGAACCTTGAGGCTAAGGTAATGTCTGGATTCTTATCTTTCACACTGGGTTCCAGAAGGTGAAAGGAAGACGAAACCCTCCCCCTCCCCGAAATAATACTTGCTTTAATCCAGAGTCAGTCTTTTTACATTATCCATTCAGATCTTAGTAAGTAACAGCTGGAGGTTTCCTATTATAGAAATACTATTTTGGTTACCTGTGCTTTGGTAGCTTATTTTTTGAATCATTGTCCTTATTACAGATCAAAGTTGAATCATCTAAGGTAACCTAAACTGAGTTTATATAATTGAAATAGATTTGAATGTTGTTACCTGAGACAGACAGTAAAATGTGTGGGTTCCCACGTTTGTTTGTTTTTTAATATATGCATCATTTTTGCCTTAAGTAGTGTTGCCTTTCTGTTTTTAAATAATTTTTGTAAAAGGTGGTGATACTGAAAATACTATCTAAGCTACCACAAATGATTATTTGCAGAATATTGATTTGTCTAATTTTATAAATTTTTTGAAATGTTTATAGATGGAATTGTGGAATATGTAAATGTTGACTGTGGGTTTGAAACGTAGTAAATAGGGAAGCAGAAGTTTAGGAAACTGAATTTTTGAATTGTATTTTTTATCATGTGCTTTCACTTTAGCCTTCTATCTTCAAATTTTATCTCTTTAAAATTTTTAACAGTGCCTTCTGTAATGATTCTAACCCTTTTTAAAAAAACATTATTTCATTTTACTTTTCAGGTTCCAAAACAATAAAATAGTACCAAAATTTTGGTACTAATTTTTTACTTAGGGCACATTGCTTACCTATTTAAGTCTTGATTCCCTTATCTGTAAAAGAGATATTAATAAATACCTAACTCATAGAATTATTGTGAGATTTAAAGTAGAAAGTATTATAATGCATTTAGTACAGTGCTAGTACATACGTTGTAAGTGCTTGACAAAATGCTATTTTTGTTATTACTAATAACTCTGCTCGTGACAGTTTATTATTATTATTATCATTATTATGAAGGAGAGAGCTCAGTGATTGTTTTTCTAGTGTTTGTTCAATTGCTTTTTACTGCGTGGCTCTGAAAGGTAAGGGTAACCCATTAAAGACTGAGCAGTTCTGCCTCCTGGAGTAAGGGGAGTGGTGGCAAAATTTACCTTAATCATATGCTTGATATCACAAAGTACGTAATCAATAAAGTACCCTTTATCTATTTTTTTTTAAAGATTATTCCCCTAATTCTAAAGCATTCCAAAGCCCTTTAGAACAGTGCACCTTGGGATATGAAAAATGCAGATTCTGGCTTAGTTGATCTGAGGTGGAGTCAGAAATTCTACTTTGCTTAACAGGCTCCCAGGTTGATGCCAGTGCTGGTGGTTCTTATTTTGAATAGCAAAATGCTTAGCCCATGATAGCTGCAGTATGTGTCTAACTTCTGTGGAGTTTCAGAACAATTAACTCTTCTAGAAAGCTGTAGGAGAAAGTTTCATATAGGTTCAGATTCTGAAACAAAATCAACAACAACAACAAAAAATTCCACCTCTCCCCAACCATGTCAGATAATGTTAAAAAAAACAAGGGGCACCAAATGTAACTTTAAAAGAACTACTTGCTCTCCTTGCTAGCCACCACAGTGCGTCAAATCAATCCTGGATTATTGTCATATCCTTCCTTCCAGGTCTTAGATTTGTATCTTTTCTTGCCTTCCCAGTCTATTTTCTTTAAACACCACTTTATTATCCTCCTTTCTTCCCCTAAACCTCATCCCCTTTTCAATTCAAGATTCCCCATTCCCTGGTGAGAAAGGGGGAAAATTCAACTTCCCCAAGTGGAGAATTCTTGATATTCTCACAAGCAGTGGGGACAACCAAAACAATAGGCTGAGTCCCCAATCTTGGGGTTTGTTCATATGAAACTTAACCCCACAAAGAATAGGTCAAGCCTACTTAAAATTAGGCCTAAGAGTCACCCCCAAGAGAACCTCTTTTGTTGCTCAGATGTGGCCTCTCTCTCTAGCCAATACAACAAACAAACTCACCACCCTTCCCCTCTCTACATGGAACATGATTCCCGGGGTGTGGACCTTCCTGGCAACATGGGACAGAAATCCTTGAATGAGCTGGGACTCAGCATCAAGGGATTGAGAAAAACTTCTCCACTGAAAGGGGAAAGAGAGAAATGAGACTTAATAAAGTGTCAATGGCTGAGAGATTCCAGAGTTGAGAGGTTATCCTGGAGGTATTCTTATGCATTAAATAGAGGCTGGAAGAACTGCCTGAAAATGTCGAGCTGTGTTCCAGTAGCCATGTTTCTTGAAGATAATTGTATAATGATATAACTTTCACAGTGTGACTGTGTGATTGTGAAAACCCTGTGTCTGATGCTCTTTTTATCTACCTTATCAATAGACGAGTGAAACATATGGAATAAAAATAAATAATCGGGGGAACAAATGTTAAAATAAATTTAGTAGATTGAAATGCTAGTGATTAATGAAAGGGAGGAGTAAGGGGTATGGTATGTATGAATTTTTTTCTGTTGTCTTTTTATTTGTTTTTCTGAATCGATGCAAATGTTCTAAGAAATGATCATGTGATGAATATGCAACTATGTGATGATATTGTGAATTACTATTATATATGCAGAATGGAATGATCATATGTTAAGAATGTTTGAGTTCGGGCAGGCCATGGTGGCTCAGCAGGCAAGGACGCTTGCCTGCCATGCCAGAGGACCTGGGTTCGATTCCCGGTGCCTGCCCATGTTAAAAAAAAAAAAAGAATGTTTGAGTTTGTTGTTATATTTTTAAGAAATTAAAAAATTGATTAAGAAAAATAAGAGATTCCCCATTCCCGATTCCACAGTAGCTTCTTATTGCTTACCTTATGTAATACAATTACATTGACTAAGTCACCTAACCTCTCTAGGCCTGTTCCTTTTTCTATAAAACAAGCCTATACTAGATGAGAATTTCCCAAATTTGGATGACCATCACAGTCATCTGAGGAGCTTTATAAAAACTGCATAGCTGGGCCCTATCCTAGATCCATTCAACCAGAATCCCAAGGTTTTTTTTAAAAGCTCTTTCATGTGATTGTTAGCCTCAGAATCACTGAACTGGATATCAGAGGTTTCTGCCAACCCTAAACCACATCAGCTCCCCCCTTCTGTCTGCCTTTCAAGTTCTTCCAGTACATGATAAATATGAAGATCTGGCTTACGTCCTTACTTCCCCAGGAGTATGCACTCCTAAGCACCATCTCCACGAGGGCAAAATCCTTCTTTGTCGTTGTTGTTGTTGTATTCCTCAACACCCCACTACAATACCTGATGCACAGGAGGTAATATTAAATATTGATTGAATGAGTACCTTCCCCTCTTTTCTGTATTTTGCCAAATCTTACCCTACCTTGAGTTCCTACGTCCCCAATTTGAAGTTCTCCCCCAATAGGGAACACTTCCTATTTATTTTCACTCTCATATACCTTCTGCTCTTCATGGGTCTGAGTCACACAGCTTTTCACCTCATTAACACTTGTTTTATGTTGGTCACTATTTCATTTGTATAAGTTTTGTCATTCACACTAGAATATAGGCTCCTTAAGAAAGGAGACTATATTGTAAATCTTATGTATCTTTCCCCACCTCTACTCTGAGCTCACAGTAGAAATTTGAGTCCATAGCTTATACTGGCATGTTTTCTCCACACATACCAGGCATACTTCTCCTTCAGGGCCTTTGCACTTGCTGTTCCTTCTCCCTGAAAGTTTTTCCCTAGATACCTACTGGCCTGTTCCCTTACCACTTTTAAGACTTTGCTGATATGTTACCTTCTCTATGAGTCCTTCCCTGACCCCTGGGTGTAAATTTACACTCCTCTAGCATCCCAGCACTTACTACCCCCTTTATTTTCTCCAGAGCATTAACATCTTGTAGCATACTATCTAACCTTTGCTCTGTTTACCCAACAAGCATATCAATTCTTTATGAAGGCAGGGGATTTTGCTTGTTTTATTCACTGCTATATCTTTAGCACCTAGATCAATGTCTGACATGATGTAGGCACTCAATCTTTGTAGAATAAACATGTAATTGTAATTATTTAACTGGCACAGATATCAGGGCTAAGCTTTCTTGCCCAAATTTTCTCTCCCATTGAGAACCTTCATGATCTGCCATGGGCCATATCCTTAAACTAGCCTACCTGTTTGGGGGTTATTGTTAGATATAACCCCTGGAGTCAGTTGAGGAGTCAGGCAGAGAGCTGCAGTGCAGAGAGCAAGCATTCCTATATCAGACAGATCTGCTTCGCATTTGCTAGCTAGTAACCTTAAGTTTCAAGAGCCTCAGTTTCATCAACAGACCTAATAATGCTACGCTGATCCAGTAAATTTGAGAACTAATTGAGACATAGGGTTGCCACACACATTAAAGAACCACAATAAATGTTAGTTCCATTCTTAGTAACTATGTATCAAATGAGCAGGATTTCTTCCCTCTGAAGTATCCCTTGATAAAATGGGAAAATAAGTTTATCCTATAAATTGAAGTAAGTGAAAGTCTAATTTTCTTCAAAGCAGTTTAACTGTTTTCCTTAAAAGGTTTTGCAAAATGTTTTTACAGTTTCTCTATAAACATCATGTGATGATCATAATAATAGCAATTATTCTGATATTTACAATTGTATGTTCTCTTTAGCTTCTATACTCTGCTTGTGTGATCTCATTTACTCAATATCTTCGGTTATCACTTAAAGCCTATGATTCAAAATCTCTACCCCAAATTTAACATGGCTACAACCCCAAACCAAACTTCCTTCTCCAGCATTCCCTGTCTCAGTAAATGGTTTATATATATCCTCAAGCCAGGGTGTCATCCTCACCTGTTTTCTCTCTCCTACCACATCGGATCACTTAGGTCCTACCTTCTAGATGTTTTGAACTCTCCCATTATCTATCCCACTTCCTACTACCTTAGTCAAGGTCTAAAAAGTTACATACTGGTCTCCTAATTGCAGTCTAGCCCTCTCCAGTTCAGTCTCTACACAGCAAACAAATGACCTTTTTTATTATTACATTCTAACATTAAAACCACCCCAGTGAAAACAGACAGTGGTTATTTATTCGAAGCTTATTATGGAAAGGGAGTCAGCCACCATTGCTTTCTTTTGGTAGAGACTCACAGGTAACCAGGGCCAGGGGAGGGAAATCTTAATACTGAAAAAAAAAGGAAAGGCTTCCCATGTACTCTGATTGAAGATTGTTGGCTTGGGGAAGCTAGAGGAGAGCTAAGTAGATGCCAGTCATCTTAAGCAATTGTCTTGAAGAGCATAGTTGCTTTTCTCTGACTTCTCCAGGCCACTTGCTGTGGAAGTTGAGTTTGGTTTTCCTGGTTGGCTTCCCTGGTTGACCTAGAGGTTGTAGGTCAAACTTCTGTTGTCATATATGGTCAGCCATTGTCTATTTGTATATTCAGTCAACCTTTCAATGGCTTAAGATCTTTAGCATAACACACAAAGCCTTCTGTAAAATGAAGTTAATAATGGTACCTACCTTATAGGATTCATTTAGTAAATACATGTAAAGTGCATTCATGTGGCACTTTATGGCGCACTGTCTATATTACCTGTGTCCCATACCAGACTGAAAGCTACCAGAGGTGAGGAAGTCTACTATTCATAAAGTTCCCATACCTAGCAACATTCCTGAAACACAGAACCTGCTAATAAATATTTGTGGAAGGAGGAAAGGTGAAGGGAAACAGGAAAGGAGAGAGGAAGGAAGGAATCTTAAAAATACATGTCAAGCAAATAAACAAGTAAAACACAGAATAACATGAAGTGATAATGCAAGATAAATCTATGAATCTTAAGATAGGGTGTGAGATGTTGTTAGTTTGTACAGGTTAGTGTGATGCCCTGAACATCCCAGTGTAATTTGGGCAGAGAATAAGAAAGTATTTGCAAAGTCCCTGTGGGGGTCTGGGGAGAAAGGAGGAAATATTAAACTTCCCCACCTGGGGAATTCCTGATACTCTTGCAAGCTGTGGGGACAACAAATTCAGTAGACTGAGCCCTCAAGCTTGGGGTTCGCCCCTTTGAAACTTATTCCTACAAGGAGAAGTAAGCCTACTTATAATTATATCTAAGTGTCACCTCCAGAAAACCACTTTTGTTGCTCAGATGTGGCCTCTAAGTCAACTCAGCAGGTGAACTCACTGCCCTCCCCTCTATGTAGGACATGATTCCCAGGGGTGTAAATCTCCTTGGCAACATGGGACAGGACTCCCAGGATGAGCCAGGACCCGGCATCATGGGATTGAGAAAGCCTGTTTGACCAAAAGGAGGAAGAGAGAAATGAGACAAAATAAAATTTCAGTGGCTGAAAGATTTCAGACTTGAGAAGTTATCTTATGCATTTTATAGATATCCCTTTTTAGTTTATGATGTATTCGAGTGGCTAGAGGGAAGTACCTGAAACTCTTGAGCTGTATTCCAGTAGTCTTAATTCTTGAAAACAGTTGTATAATGGTATGGCATTTACACTGTGACCTATGATTGTGAAAACCTTGTGTCTGATGCTCCTTTTATCCAGGGCATGGACAGATGAGTAAAAAAAAGGACAAAAAATAGGTAGATAAGAGGTATAAGAGGTGTGGTAGTTAGGTTCAGGTGTCAACTTGGCCAGATGAACGTGCCTAGTTCTGTTGCTGTGGATATGAGCCAATGGCATGTGAACCATTCACCTACTACTGCTGATTACATCTGCAGTTGGCTAGGAGGCTTGCCTGCTGCAATGAATGATGTTTGATGTAATTGGCTGGTGCTTAAATGAGCACAGCCCAAGAAGCTCAGCATATCTCATCTCAGCACTCACAGCTCAGCCCAAGCCTTTGGAGATGCAGAAAGGAATCACCCTGGGGAAAGTTGTTGGAACCCACAGGCCTGGACAGAAGGCCAGTAGAAATCACCCTATGCCTTCCCACATAAGAAAGAACCCCAGTTGAAAGTTAGCTGCCTTTCCTCTGAAGGACTATATGTTAACTAAATAAATTCCCTTTTATTGAAAGCCAATCCATCACCAGTGTGTTGCGTTCTGGCAGCTAGCAAACTAGGACAAGGAATAAAAAAAAAAAATTGGGTTCCAGGCCAAGATGTCAGTTTAGCAATGTGTGCGTTCTAGTTCATCCTCCAGAAAAACTGCTAAATAATCAGAAACAGTACAGAACAGCTCCTGGGGCCACGTTAGTGACCAGAAACACAGTGTACCCCAGTCTGGACCAGCTGGACCTGCTGAGAGCCCCTCCAGAACTGTGAGTTCCCTAAGCCATGGCGGCGGGCGCCCCTCCCCCCCACACTGCTTCCCAGAGGGGAAAGGAAAGGGACTTTACCAGCAGCAGGGTCTGAGCCCAACCAAACATCAATTGTGGAATTAATTAACAAATTCTGACGACTAAAAATAGGCCCCCAGCTCAGGTGAACCTGGTCAAAGTGGAGGTTGCTCATTTTTGCCCCTGCGCCAAGGGGGCAGGGCTGACTGGAAAAAGAAAAAAAAAAAAAGGAAACAGAGGTTTTTGTGGCTATGTTTCTACAAAGGCTTGACTGCTTTGGATATAGTGGCAGTGCTTCTCAGGCTGCAGTTGCCCCAGGCATAGGCAGAAACAAGCTCATTTGAGACTTGTCTGGAGCCTGTGCCTTCCCCAGGGGAGGGGTGAAGCCCAACTCAGGTAGAATCCCTCGCTCAAGGAATTCAGACACCAGGGCTTGGTAATTTGAAGCCCTTAAAACCAGCCTACAACCTCTCCTCTTTGTCCACCATGCCCCCAGCAGGGAGAGTCTACCAAAGTTAAAGGCACCGCATCATCTTATGCTGGTGGGATCTGCAGGCAGACAAGCACCACATACTGAGCAGAATAAGAAAAACTGAGCCCAGAGACTTCACAGGAAAGTCTTTCAACCTGCTGGGTCTCACCGTCAGGGAAAACTGATGCAGATGACTCTTTCCTCCTGATAAACAAAGCCTAAGCTAGAGGTCCAGATAAAGCTGAACTGAATGTCAAAGAACAGATAGACAACAAATTCATCCAGCAAGAAAACCCTAGGTAAAAGAAGTGAAAGCAATCTCCAGAATAAACTAATTTAGGTAATTAAATGCCTAGACGCCAGGAAAAACTAACAAATCACACTAGGAAAATTGAAGATATGGCCCAGTCAAAGAAACAAACCAACAATTCAAATGAGATACAGGAGCTGAAACAATTAATTCAGAATGTACGAACAGACATGGAAAACCTCATCAAAAACCAAATCAATGAATTGAGGGAGGATATAAAGAAGGCAAGGAAAGAACAAAAAGAAGAAACTGAAAGTCTGAAAAAACAAATCACAGAATTTATGGGAATGAAAGACACAGTAGAAGAGATGAAAAAAACAATAGAAACCTACAATGGTAGATTTCGAGAGACAGAACATAGGATTTCTGAACTGGAGGACGGAACATCTGAAATCCGACAAGAAACAGAAACTATAGGAAAAAAATGGAAAAATATGAGCAGGGACTCAGGGAATTGAAAGACAATATGAAGCGCATGAATATACATGTTGTGGGTGTCCCAGAAGGAGAAGAGAAGGGAAAAGGAGGAAAAAAACTAATGGAGGAATCTTACTACTCCATGTTTATTATAAAGTAACATCCTTTTGAAAGGAATTTCTTGAAATCAGAAAATAAGTTTGCCATTGTGAAAGAAGAGGAAATTCTAAACTCAAGAGGCGATGTAATATTTACCATGTAGAAATATGGAAGGATATGTATTATAGATTTAAAAATCAGAAAATGCAATGGTCTTAACACTAAGTGAAATTATGTAAAATATTTCAAAACAAAAAAATGCCAATGAATAGGATTTTTTATTTTTTTTATTTTTCATGTCATCGTTGCATCATCTTTTCAAACAGATACTTTAAAGTAGACCTAAGTGTGAAAGCAAAACCAGAAAACAGGAGCAAAAGAGTCTAGGATAGTTTAATTCATATAATGGGAATAAGCAATACTGAGATAACATTTGAATTAAAAAGAAAATGGCATTCAATAAAGCACTAATCTTCAAGATAAACATATCCCAAAACACTTTTAGAATTTGGAAATTTCGTGTCATCATCAGTATTTAACCTCTGGGTGTGAGGACCTCCTATTTCCTATCCCACTTACCTACAAATAATTTTAGTATAAAATGGCCTTTTCTTGGTTGCGTTTTCTAAGCATTGATTCAGCAACTATAATACAGTATGCTAGGTGCAGTGCTGGGTGCTGAGATACCAATCAGTTTACTGCATGGCAGAAGGAGTTGAAATGGGGGATAGACACCTAAAGGGTTTCAGAACAACACAACTGGGAGTTGAGATATACTTGAAATGTTCTGGGAGCACAAATGAGGGACATTTGTTTCAGCCTGATTCATCCTTTAGGAAAATGACACCTGAGCTGAGTCTTGAAAATGACCTAGGGGAGTTAAGCAAGGGGAGAATAGTAATATAACAAAGTAAGTGAAAGGAGAGAGTAGGCATGAGGGGCATAAATGTGGAGTTATTGGAGTTATTGAATAGGTTAGATGGGCTTTGTTCAGATTTGAGTTTTGGATTCATTATTCTGGCCATAATGTAGAGGACAGAAATTAAGGTAGTAAAAGTGGAGGCAGGAGATTATCACACCTGAGCGTGAGATGAGAACTGAATAAGGCAGTAAGAGGAAATGGGCTCAGAAATGTTTAAGGTATAAAATCTGTAGAAGGTGCTTGTTTTCTAATGCAGATCACTGAAAGAATGCTCGTTCCAACTGAGAGAGAGAATACCTAGCTTAGGAAGGCCATCACTACTGTAGTTTAGAAGCTAGACTATCATCTCTGCACAGACAAACTTGGTGTAATGCATGTACAAGATGATTTTGTTTCCCAAAGCATGGAAGTGTTGTTGTCCCAGATGTTCTCTTGTGCCTTCAGGGTAGATAATTTAAAGACAATAAGATTATAAAATTCATGAATTGTTGTTTTGCCCGAAATGTGTTTATTCCTATAAGATCTCATCAGCTTTCTATTCTCCCTCACTATCTTTTCCTATTTTTTAAGTAGCCAAGGGGAAAAAAAATCATGTAAAAATAGTGTGTCTGATGTAATTTCTTGATGTCCATGATATATAATACTAAGAGATTTGTGTTTTTTAGGGATTTTTCAAGCTTATGGACCTTAATCTTATCATCAAACTCTTTGAAGAGACTGATGAAGTGAGTACTCTTTGAGAAAAAATTATTCGCTGTGTCACTTAAAAGTTATCTCCCTGAAGGGTAGCAGGTATTCCCCCAAATATACATCCTATTTCTCTCCCTTTGTTTAAAACATTTCAAATAGTATATGTTGTATTCGAGGACTCTTTAAATTTAATATTGTCAAAAGGAAAAAAGTCATTAATATAATCAAGCTGCAGGGCTTTTTTTTTTAAAGAGAAACTGCTCATGCAGGGAGATCACAAACCAGGAAGTTGGAATGAGAGTCTCAAGATGGTGAGTGGTCTGCAGGTAAATTCACTGCCCTACCCACTACATGGGACATGACTCCCAGGGGTGTAAATCTCCCTGGCAATGTGGGACATGACTCCCAGCATTGAGCCTGGCTCTGGCATCATAAAATTGAAAAAGCCTTCTTGACCAAAAGGGTGAAGAGAAATGAACAAAATAAAGTTTCAGTGGCTGAGAGATTTCAAATAAAGTTGAGAGGACATTTTGGAGGTTATTCTTATGCGTTATATAGTTATCCCTTCTTAAATTTTAGTGTATTCAAATAGCTAGAAGGAAATTCCCTAAACTGTTGAACTGTACATCCAGTAGCCTCGATTCTTGAACATGATTGTATAGCTATATAGCTTTTATGGTATGACCATGTGAATGTGAAAACCTTGTGACTGACACTCCTTTTATCCAGTATATGGACAGATGAGTAAGAAAGTAAATACAAAAAATAAGTAAATAATGGGGGGTAGGGTATGGGATGTTTGGGGTATTTTTATTTTTTGGAGTAATGACAGAGTTCAAAAATTGATTGTGGTGATGAATGCCAACTATATGATGATTCTGTGAACCATTTAACTGTATACTTTGGATGGTTATGTGGTATGTGAATATATCTCAATAAAATTGCATTAGCAAAAGATGTGAATGGAAACAGTGGCTTATAAAGGCAATTAGGGGATTTTTAATTGGGATATTTAACAATGATCTTTAATATTTAAATTCTTATTACATAGGATGGTCTTACAATATGGGGAATAGTTATACATTGGTCAGTATAGTATACTTGTCTATTTTTTAATAGATTATCACTACCTAACACCAGCTTATCTGTTAACTGTTGCTCAAATTGCAACTTTATTGGAAGTGCTCCACTTTTTCAAAAAGTCCCATCCTTGGTCACTTTTTAACTTCTGGAGAGTCCCTGCCATGTTGTGGAAAGGGGTCACTCCTGCAAACTCTCAATGCAGGTGGCCATATTATTTTATTTAGCAGTATGAATATATTTAGCCAGGTAGAAAAGACTAGAGGAGGAGGATAGATTTTGTTTTCCATGGGGTGTACAAACCCATATAGACATAAAAAGAAAGTGTTATCTATTTATTTTAATTGTAAATTTCCAATGAGGATTGAGGTAGAGGACAAAAGAAAAAGGTATCGTGATGTACTAAAATTTCTTGATAATAAATTAAGATATGTATTTTTATGTGTATATGTGTAATGAATAATATGTATACACACACACACATACATTCACTCATAGATAATTTGAGAGATATACTGAATGTAGAGGAATTAAATTTATTTCAGACACAAAGGCCCAAAGTTGAGAGTTTAGTGTTACAGGAAAGGATAGTAAATGTGTATGCACACATGCTCATATACTACACTCTCCTTAAGTTATCCAAGAATTACTAAATGCCTGAAAGCCAGCACACACTGTGAAATTACTACATGGCAATCTCCAAAGAAGATTGCTTATCTTAATAAATGGAAAGTGGTTGACCATGGTATAGACTAATCAAAACCAATGTCCTATGAATAGTAAGCACAATTGCAAATTGTTGTTTTAACATTTTTTGTCTTTATAGTTTTTTACATGGAAAGAAAAGAAACACAAAATGAAAATAATGATTGTATAAGAATAATATACCCTTTGTTGGCTGAGATTATGCAAAATTACTGTTCAGCTGTTAATATATCTGGGTTTTTTATTAAAACAGACCAAAAACCTCAAAAAAAAAAAATAGAGTGCCAACTAGCTGTTCCATAGAGCTAGGCCACCAAAAACAAAAACAAAAAACAGAGAATGCCATATCTCCTCACAAACAAGGAGATTGAAAGTACAGAGTGATTTAGTTGCGAAAGCATATTACCATTGCCAAGTATTTAGAGTCTTTTTTTTTAATTGGTTGAAGATGTTTGGTTTGCTGCAGAAAACTGGTTGTATTTCACAGGTTAAAAATATAAGCTCTGTTTTGATTTTACTATTATTACTTTTATTTTTTTCTCTATATTAACATTCTATATCTTTTTCGGTTATGTTGCTAGTTCTTCTAAACCAATGCAAATGTACTAAGAAATGATGATCATGCATCTATGTGATGATGTTAAGAATTAATGATTGCATGTGTAGAATGGTATGATCTCTAAATGTTGGGTTAATTTCTTTTTTTCCGTTAATTAAAAAAAAAAGAGAAGGGATAATTGGAGATGAAGGGATACAGACTGTACAACGGGACTGGATATAAAAACTCAGAAATGGACAGCACAATACTACCCAATTGTAATGCAATTATGTTAAAACACTGAATGAAGCTGCATGTGAGGTATAGGTTTTTTGTTTTTGTTTTTTTTGTTTTTTTTCTTTCTATTATTGTTTTAATTCTTATTCTGTTGTCTTTTTATTTCTTTTTCTAAATCGATGCAAATGTACTAAGAAATGATGAATATGCAACTATGTGATGTTATTAAGAATTACTGATTGTACATGTAGATTGGAATGATTTCTAATTGTTTTGTTAATTCTTTTTTTAATTAATAAAAAAAAAAAAAGAAAAATACAAGCTCTGGAGTCAAATTGCCAAATTCAGCTCCTAACACCATTACTTCTTAGCCATGTGATTATGGACAAATTACCTGAAGTGCTTCAGCTTGAGTTTCTTATTCTGGAAAGAGGGATAATAATAGAACCTCCCTAGGAGTGTCATTTGAAGATTAATGCTGAATGGCATAGAATAAATGTTAAGTATACTTTAGCTATTATTATTATTTCTGGAAACAGTTACTGCTTTTGTATTAGTTTTTGATTCCCAGTTTCCTAAAGAAATTTAAATAGTAGTTTATTTTTATCTTCACTCTTTCAAGAACCATTGTATAATGTATACATCATAACAATGATCAAGAATTACAATTATCTATTTTCTTTTCATATTAAAGAAAGTTTTAAAAATCTCTTTTCTAACATGAACTAAAATATATCATTTGTTTTAGGATGACTTAGAAGAAAAACAACTTCAGTCTGTTAAAAGACTGGTGCAGTGTTATCAGAATGGACTTGTATCCTTTACGTATGTATCTGTGTTCATTTTGTTTATCCTGAAATGGGAACATTTTTATTAGAAAATGTATTCATTTCCTATTGCTGCTGAAATAAATTACCACAAACTTAAAATAACACAAATTTATTGTTTTATAAGCTGTAAAGATCAGAAGTCCAAACTCGGTTTCATTGGGCGAAAGTCAAGGTGTAGGCAAGGCAGGTTTTTTCAGAAGCTCTAGGGGAAAATCCATTTCCTTGTTTTTTCAGCTTCTAGAGGCTGTCTGCAGTTCTTGGCTAGTGACCACTTACTCACAGTTTATCACTCTCACCTCTGCTTCCTTAATTACATCTTCTTCTTTCTTACCTCTTCTACCTCCCTTTCTCTTATTAGAACCCTTGTGATTACTCTGGACTCATCAGATAATCCAGGATAATTTTCCCATCTCAAAATCCTTAATCATATTCAGAATGCCCCGCATATTCACAGGTTCCAGGGAAGGGGAGAGGCATGTTATTTTAACTACCAAAAAAACATATTTGATGTTTTGAATTTTTTTATAAAATTATATTTTTTGTTTATCAGAGTATACAAAATTGGAGACCCAATATAAGTCAGTTCACTCTGTATGCTAATGTCAGTTTCAATAGACTAATTCTCACTGCCTGTACTTATCACAGACTGTTAATACACAGTTCAAGTACTGACAGTTGTTCAAGGACCATACTTTGAGTTGATCTAAATAGTCAACAGTTGGCTGACCTCCTCTAAAGAAGATACCAGGCTCCTGTATTATCTTGTTCCATTATCAAAACATCTTAAGCCTTTCATTCAAAGAATTATGCCTTATGGTTTTATCTAAATCTTTTCTTACTTTATTTTAGTCTTGGTTTTATACTGATTAATTGTTGGGGCAGTCATTTACCCAAGGGCTTGTGGATATCAAGCACTGTTTACTGGGAGCCAAGAAAGTCCACTAGCAAATAACTTATTTTCCTATCTTAACCTGACACCACAACATCTCCCATCACTTTTTTTCCCCTTCAGAATTAGAGGTTTGCTAAATGACTCTATTTTCGAATGTCTTTAATAGCTAGCTTTAGAGGTTGTAAAATTTAAAGCAAAGGTAATTTAGAGAAGTATCTTGGTCATTTTTCTAGGAAGTTTATGGAGCTTTATTTTTCTCAATATACCCAGCTTTCCCAGTTCTTCCAAAAAAACTCCTAGGAAGAGAAGTGAGAGGATCCAGCCAAGAAGTGCAAGTGACAACCACCATGATCTCTTGGCTGTTAAATAAAAATCTAGGAATTTGTTTGTCTACTGTTCTAGTTTGTAAGCTGCCAGAATGTAATATACTGGAAGTGGAAGGGCTTTTAGAAAGGGGGAATTTAATAAGTTACAAGTTTACAGTTCTAAGGAAATGAAAGTGACCAAATTAGGCATCAACAAAATGTTACCTTCACTCTAGAAAGGCCAATGACATTCAGGGTTTCTCTCTCAGCTAGGAAGGCACATGGCGATATCTGCTATCTTTCTCTCCAGGCTTCTTCAGCTGCTTCCCCATAGGCGTTTTCTTTCTTCATCTCCAGTGGTCTCTTGCTGTGTAGGCTCTAGTGGCTCTTAAACTTTTTCCAAAATGGTCCCCTCTTAAAGGGCTCCAATTAGCAATCCCACCTTGAATGGGTAGAGACACATCTCCATAGAAACCATCTAATCAGAAGTTACCAGGTGGGTCATATTTTCATGGAAACAATAAAAAAAAAATCCCACCCAGCAGCACTGAATGAGGACCAAAGGATATGGCTTTTCTGGAGTACATAGTAGCCCCAAATGGGCACACCTAACAACAGGGTTTTAAAAATAGGTAAAATAAAATATGCTTTTGCCTGAACATGTAGAGAGGGCACATGTGCTTTCATACTGTTTTCACATGGAATAAAATCCCAACCCATTTGAACCTTAAATATAAGAAAATACATCTGAATTAAATGTTAATAAAATAACACAAAATAAAGTAAGGTTTGGGTTGCTTATTCCCTAACTTGTATGTTTGTTATGTGCATGGGTGGAGCCAATAGGTGATTTTTTTCAGTATTTTATAATTCACTGACAATAATAAATTATTGATCAACTGACTCCTAATATATTGATCAGTAATCTAGCTCCAGAGTTGTGGTGAAAGGAGGAAAGACACTATCTTGAATAAGGGTACTGTTCTAGTTTGCTAGCTGCCAGAATGCAATATTACCAGAAACAGAATGGCTTTTAAAAAGGGGAATTTAATAAGTTGCTAGTTTACAGTTTTAAGGCCGAGAAAATGTCCCAATTAAAACAAGTCTATAGAAATGTCCAATCAAAAGCATTCATCCGGGGAAAGATACCTTGGTTCAAGAAGTCCGATGAAGTTCAGGGTTTCTCTCTCAAGTGAGAAGACATATGGCGAACACAGTCAGGGCCTTTCTCTCAGCTGGAAGGGCACATGGAAAACACAGCGTCATCTGCTAGCTTTCTCTCCTGGGTTCCGGTTTCATGAAGCTCCCCAGGAGGCGTTTTCCTTCTTCATCTCCAAAGGTCGCTGGCTCGTGGACTTTCTGCTTCATGGTGCTGCAGCATTCTCTACACTCTCCAAATCACCTTCATTCTCCAAAATGTTTCCTCTTTTATAGGACTCCAGAAACTTATCAAGACCCACCCAAGTGGGTGGAGACATGTCATCACTTAATCCAGTTTAACAACCACCCTTGGTTAAATCACAACTCCGGGGAGATGATCTGATTACAGTTTCAAACATACAGTATTGAATAGGGACTATTCTACCTTTATAAAATGGGACTTTGATTAAAACATGGCTTTTCTAGGGTGCATACATCCTTTCAAACCAGCACAGTTACTAAGACAAAAATTAAGTAATAGACCTACAAAGCTATATACTTCTAATGTTTCCCTTGTAGACTTTGTTTTTGTTTCCTAGGCTGCTTAAGCAAATACCATGAAATGGGTTGGTGATACAATGGTAATTTATTTGTTTACAGTTTTGAGGCTAAAAGAAAGTCCACCCAGGTGACCCCCCAAAAAATAAATGTTGTGAACAAAATTCCCTATGATAAACATATCACGTATCTGCCTCTGTATGTATGTATACATATAGAAATACATATATAGGGAGACAGATTAAAATAAACAAATAAATAAAAGTAAAAGAAAGTCCAAATGAAGCCATCAAGACGGTGCTTTCTCCCAAAGATTGTGGCATTCTGGGGCTGGCTGCCAAATATCCTTGATTCTTAGTTCCTGTGTCACATGGCACTGCACATGGTAGCCTCTCCTGGCCTCTCTGTGCTCTTTCAAGTACCATTGAATTTCAACTTCTGGCTGCTCCCTGTGGATTTCTCTCTGCCTATCTTAATTTCACTCCCTTTAAAAAGAACTCCAGTAATAGGATTAAGACGCATCATCCTGATTGAGGTGGGCCACACTTTAACTGAAGTAACCTCATCAAAGGTCTTACTTACAATGGGTTCACATCCACAGGAATGGATTAAATTTTAGAACTTGTTTTTCTGGGGTACATATAGCTTCAAACCACCACAGACTTCAAAATATAAGTATAGTTACAACAGTGTCAAAAATGGTGGGAATTCTCCAGACTTTCTTGATAGACGAAGTACTATAGCAAATGTTAGATTAAAAATTAATCCCAATTTTATTTCTTAACCAAAAATATCAAAGCCTCTGAGAGATTTAGCACAGATATTTAAAATATTGAATCTGTGTGCAGAAAAAATTGAAAACCAATCCTGTTTTGTAGAATCTACATGTGATATACTGAAATTATGTGGGTAAGTTTTTTTTCTTTATTTCATATTAACTTGAAGTATTTTATTGTTTTATTTTTATCATACAAAGAGATTGATATCATGGTGCTTGGACAAAGTAAGAACCAAAGTGCAGCAGAACTCAAAAATCTTCACTTAATCCCTTGATTCCAGCAGTTGCTACTCTCAAAGGTGGTTAATTTTATTGTAGTATGAGATTTCCAGCCACATGGGTTAAATTCTAAGTGTATTAAAATGTGTTTTCTTATAATCACTTGCTCTCGAGTGAAGTGAAACCAAGGAATTATAATATTCTTAGAAAATCTGTAACTAAATTTATTGACAGTACTTAATAGGAAAATTTCAGTCCAGTTTTTTTTTCCTCTCTCTTTCCAGGAAATTTGGCTTTCAAAGATATTTTAGGTTCTGTGTCATGTTTTATTTGATTTTCCAAATATGAAGAATAATATGTCATCAGTAATTTTAGTATATATTTTGAAAATATAAATAAAGATGAGCATTCTAAAATTCATACGTCCAGCCCATCTTCTCTCCTGCTGTCTGTGCAATAAATTTTGGGAACTAGGAATCTACTGTGCTTCCTTGCTGCCACTAAATGCTAATATATATATATATATATATATATATATATATATATATATCCATTTTTAATTCAATATGTACAGGAAAGGAAATTTCTTAAAATGGAGTTAAACTTTCCTGATAATTTAGCCTTCTAAAAACATTCGGGCCAATTTGACTTTTCAAATAGTGTTGTTTCTTTTAACATGCAAATAAAACTATTTATTGGCAGAACTATGTACATACGGTAAATTTTAACTCTCAGCAGCAATAATATTTAAAATTGTATAACCACTTACATTTAAATTTTTTATATCTGAATAAAATAATTAAAAATAATTTACAGAATGCCTACAACCATGCCTTTTTAATAGGGACCATGGAAAATAAAGAAATAGATTATCGCTCTAGTGTTTTCAAGGAATCTTAATGTACAAATTGGGTATTATTATTATTATATCAAGGAAAGATTATTGTATGTAAAACACTTTAAAGTCTCAAAGCTGTGCAAGTCCCCAACACCATGCTCAGAGTCACTCCCTTCAATATAAATGCTCATGCAGAGCTTTCCAGAGGTGGTTCTCAATGAAAGCTTGTGAGGGAATGTTTCATTGCATAATATGAAACAAATCTTTTGGACTAAACTCTCCAATTTCCCTCAGATTTCATAATTATTCACATTATTTATTTTTTTCCTGCTTTCCTAATTTCTGCTTACATCCTGAATTTCTTCCCACCTCACCCTCACTGGGTTGCCTTTTTTAAAAAGGCATTTTGGGGAGATTAGAAATATTGAAAATAAAGGATGGAATCTACCCTTTCTGTTTGGGCCTGTAGCTATTATGTTGTTGGTTTTTTTCAATGCACCAGAAGAATAATGCTTATTTTTTCTATAACCTTTTTAGCTGAAAGCATTTTTGATGCTTTATTTTAAGCTATCTCCTTTGGTAGAAAGGGGAATATTGCAGGACAAGAACTAGCTTTGGACTAGTCAACAATGAGCTGGATAACAATAATTCTTCAAAAGGCAAATTCTAACACTAGAAATAAACCTCTGTGACACTTAAATTGTCCTTGAAATATCTTTAAATTCAAATTGACTTATATATACTACACCCACATATAATACTTTTTAATACCATTTTTCAACCACTTGGTTAATTTTTTTTGAACAGCATGAATTAAAATATATAGACTATATTGTACTTTAAATAGCACAGGGGGCACAAATTTGGTATTCATGACATGCCAAAATAAGTCGTATTTTGTATTTTAAAAATACTGTAATCTTTGAAATTCAGAAGAATGACCCAAGTTCATGTGCCCAGGCTTTTATGATTTGTAAATAAGTTATGTTCAAATAACTTAGGTTATAATAACTGAGAAATGTCATTTTAATTTTATTAGTATATTGACTTCAACCCCTTTCTGTCCCAAAAAGCATCTGTTATTCTATAGGTAAGCCTAGATGTGTGGTTTTTATATGTTATCCAAGGTCTTCCTAAGCTAATAAAATTACAGTTTTTAACCTCATATTATTTTCCCCTCAAAAAGAAAGAGGGCTCTTAAGTTTCTTATTTATGCAGTGATTCAAAATGGATTTCTTAAACCATGCCTTTTATATCCAACTCTAGTCATTTCTGAGTAAATCTATTTTACTTTCTTTTTATCAGTAAGAAACACAAAAGTGATTTTTTTTCCCCATGGTTATCAACTCCCCAAGGCTAAAGAATAGGATATTATCATCATTTTGTTCTTTAGAAAGGAAATTTTCCCCTATTTTGCAAATGATGCCTCAGTCAAGGAATTCATTAAAAATTACTCTTGCATTCTTCATTCTTATTGAAGCTTGCCATTTTTGAAAAAGAAAGCATCAGATGAAATAACATATGCCGAAGATACTGCTAATTCAATCTCACTTCTGGGTAAGTTAGTATTTCCTAGAGAAAGAAAATAATTTTCTAGCATATGAGTACTGTGAAACACTACCCCTTTGAGTCAGCCCCACAGACATGACAGTATGTTCCCAAAACAAATCTTCTTTAAATTTATATTTGTTAATTTAGCTCTTCACTTAATCTATGCCATAAAAATTCCTCCCAAAGTAATTAACAAGTATAAATTTAGGTCTTTATTTTTAAAGTACAAATAAAAGATACTTGATTGATATAATATTTTTAAACCAATAAATATTTACTGAATAGTTATATTCCCAACATGATAATCCACATTGAAATATGTTAGAGATTCAACTGGCATGAGTAAGAAACTTTTTTATTTTTTAACATGGGCACTAACCTTTTTATATCAAAATAATTATCATAGGGCGGGCCGCGGTGGCTCAGCGGGCAAAGTGCTTGCCTGCTATGCCGGAGGACCTCGGTTCGATTCCCGGCCCCAGCCCATGTAACAAAAACGGAGAAACAGAATACAATAAAACAAGAAAATGTTTAAAGATGTTTCCCTTTCTTCCTTCCTTCCTTCCTTCTATCCTTCCTTCCTTCTCTCTGTCTTTAAAAAAAAAAAAAAAAAAAAAAAATAATTATCATAGTCTTCAGTGTAATTACTTTAGAGATTAGAGTAAAGATAGGGAGTTAGAAAAGAGAGCCTTAGCAAAATTTTAATCCTGTGAATTTATTATCAGTGGAAATTTAAAATGGGAAGCCAACACAAAAGAGGACATGGTGGTATTTATAGATTGAAAATATATATTTGGTTGGTGATATTTTTAAAAATGCCTTCTGTTGCCCTTATTATTTTAAAATACTGCCTCAATAATGTTGGTAGACATTTATATGATAAATGCATGGCCCATTCCTTACTGTGTGCCAGCCTACTCTTTGCTGAATGACCATCTGCTACAGTACATGTTACTTTCTCATTTCAGAGCAGCATGAATTAACTTAACTTAAAATGAGTTCCCTTCACTGATTACTGACTGTAAGTCCTACTGTTCCTTCCCTTACTTTTTTAACTGCTGGGAATATAAGTTTAAACTAAAGAAATCATATATAACATGAAGTGATGAACAAAGGCTATTCATGATGTTTTTACTATCTTCCAGTTTCTACTGTCTACCAGCAACTTACATTAATTTTTCTTATAAAGAATATACAGATATTTCTGACAGGAGCAGGATTCTGGAAATGTAGGAGGGAAGAATTTGCTGCTCTGCCCTAAGATTATAAAACAGAAAGCTGGGAGAAATTATCTAAATTTACGAGAACTAAATGAGAAGCAAATGACAAACCCTAGTATTCCTTATAAGATTGCCTGTTTGGTTAGATTTGTTGAAAAATTTAGTTGTTCTTGTTGCCTAAATATTTTATAAACCTAAATAATGATAATGGACCTCCAAAAAAAGGGTCCAGAAATAAAATTAATAGAATAATGTTGCAACATTTCTTTAGTGGTGACCGAATGCAAGGATGAGTCTTCCAATCATGCTCCCTTTTCTATGCACTTGACTCCCCACTCTCTGAACCCCCTAAGATGAATACTGTAAAAATCCTAGTGCAAAACTCAAAGTTTTGAGGAATACCTGGTTCACCCCTTTCCTTCAGAGTATCCAACCAGATCTGATTCAGTAGTAAGGCTGATGCTACTGACTCCATTTGTCCTAAGGATCCCAGAGGGCATGAGTCATTTCCAGAGTCCTGCAGAGGTCAAATTCACTTCAGGATCATATGTGTAGGATTTCACCAGAACAAATGAAGTCCAAGTTGAAATGCAGGCTGAAGCCAAATCAGAGTAGTTTAAATATGACTGAGAAGGAACCCTTCCTACCCCTCCACACCCACCCATACACATGCTTGAACTTAAAACTACTACCTATAGAGCAATGACTGCCTAGAAGCATACTTTCCTTCTAGCCTGTCAGCAAATTAAAGAGCAGAGCACACCTGGAACTTCTTTCGGCAAAGGATCCATTATTAAAGGCATCAAATTGCCAACTCTCTAGGTAGGAAGAAAAATGCTAACCCATATCTTGGCAAAATATGAAAATTGGAGCTGTTTTAGTTTGTTAAAGCTGCTAGAATGCATATATCAGAAACAGAATGGCTTTTAAAAATGGAAATTTATTAAGATGCAAGTTTACAGTTCTAAGGCTGTGAAATGTCCAAACCAAGGCATTCAGGGAAAAATACCTTGATTCTAGAAAGGCCGATGGGTCCAGGGCATCTCTGTCAGCTGGGAAGACACATGGTGACATCTGCTAGCTTTCTCTTCTCATTTCATAAGGCTTCCTGGAGGGGATCTTCCTTTGGGATCGCCAAAGGTCTCTGGCTGTGTGTGCTCTGTTGACTCTGAAGAGTTTTCAAAAATGGTCCCCTCTTAAAGGGCTCCAGTAAGCAACCCCACCTTGAATGGAAATCATCTAATCAAAAATTGCCACCCACAATTGGGTGGGTCACATATTTATGGAAACAATCAAAAAGATCCCACTCAGCAATATGGAATGAGGATTAAAGAACATAGATTTTCTGGGGTACATGACAGTTTCAAACTGGCACAGTAGCTAACACATAGAGAACTTAATATATTCCAAACACTGTCCTCAGCCTCTTTCTTTAATCCTCACAACAACCCTAAAGGTAGTAACTATTATTATATCCCTTTCACAGATGAGGAAACTGAGATGCAATTACCCAGATAATTAGTGACAGAACCAGGATTTAATCACAAACACTCTGGTTCCAGCATTTATACTCTTAACTGCCATTGTATTCTTCCTAGAAAAGAGAGGCTACATTGACTGAGGAGCCAAATGTATAATAATAAATCCAGGGTGTGTTCTTTTTATTTTGTATGTATATAAACTTACATACAATCCCAGGTTGACTAAATCTGATGAGGCTATTTTTAGAATAGTGATGGTTTTATTAACGCTTTATGCTTACATTAGCAAATAAACTTGTGACATTATTATTATATGATGCTAATATTGTTCCTGGCAGGTGACTTAATGAAAATACCAAGTTCTGAGTTGAGGATACAAATTTGTAAGTGTATTGTTGACTTTTATCATGCAGAACCACCAAAGAAGCATATTACAGGTAAAGTTTTCAATGGTCTTTTAGTAATAATTTCTATTTTTGAAAACAAAATATACTGTCCAATTCTCTTTGAACTTGGAAAGACATAGTGGGATCATAAATGCAATCTTAAAAATCAAAACATTTTTGTGTGTACTTGAGCTGTTTGATCATTTTAAACAACACATTTTTATATGCACTTTGTAAATTTTGGGTTTGCATGATATTTTATTCTGATACTTAATATTTATGACACAGATTTTATACTCACACCCTTATTAGTTTGATTATGATTATCGAGACTGTTAATCAATGTTATTTAAAATTGTTAATATTTTTCTATCATATTTTATAATTGCTCATACTAACTACCCAACCCAACTAAATATTGAATTTCTAATACTAATGCCATTCTCAATCATGTTGGGAAAAGAGTCTGCATGTTATAGCTAAGGCATTTTAATATATGTGGTAAAATGAACCGCACTGAAGTGGGTAGTATTAAGGCAGGAGTACTTATACTGTGAAGGATATGTTATTTAAGATATACTTCCTGCCTTTATAGTTTCTGTCATTTATAGCCAATCTAGTTAGTAAAGAAGACAAAAATATGTGTTAAAGTTATATGCTTCTTAAGATACATGAAAATAAGAATCTATTGTAAAAGAAAGGTCATTTAAAGAAAGAGAAAAATAGGGAGACATCTGAACTAGAGAGATCAGTAAGGAGATTATAAAATATTAAGTGTTTGCTATTGATGAAATATGACATGGAAGTGTTTGGTGGATAGTAGACATTGCACACTAAAGTAGCAGGGGCTATAAATACTGATTTGGAATTCATCCAAATAGAGATAAAAATCAAAGCCATCAGAGTAGATGAGTTTACCAAGAAATAGATCATATATACAGAAAGGGACCAAGAATGACATCAGGGAGAGTGCCATATTGAGGTTTGGAAGAAATGACCCTAAGAAAGTGACAGCAAAGGGAAGTTCGAAGAGGAAGGAGAAAAGTAAAGGCTGATATGTCAGGTTTGCCACCCAATGAAATGTTTAATGAAGTATGAAGTGGGTTGTATAAAATATACTGTAGAGACTTATGTAGTTGAAGAATGAAAATGTCAAGTTAATGTAGTATCTTAAAGTTATAGTACAGCTTTGACAGATCTTTTGCCATATAGTAGTCAAGGCAGATACAGGGTTAAAGAATGAGAGGGTTGTGAATGTAGACACAGTGGGATTGAGGGAGTAGAGGCAGTGAATGCAGACTTTTACTTTAAGACCAGATTTTGAAGAGAAAAAAGGAAAATGGGAGGACGTCTTAACTGATAGCAAGGCCAAAGAAAGGTATTTAAGTTTGATTATTATTATTTTTTATTTACTTTTAAGATAAGGAGAGGAGCAAGAAACTAGTAACTGGAAATTTGGAGGGTGAAATTCCCAAAGGAAGCATGGGAGAATGGAATTAAGAGGACTAGCTTAGGGTTAATCTTGGCAAGATAAGGCATCCTTCATCTTTTAAGACATAAAGGAAGGGAGACGAACAGTGTACAGGTTAAGATACAGGAGTGTCAAGGTGAAAAGAAGTGTAATTGACCTTAATTTGATCAAATGCTGAAAATTAAGTCTTAGCCAATTCTCTAAATGGCACACAGTTGGTTTCAAGTGATGGGCATGGTCCTTCATCTAGGACCAGAGATGAAGAGTCCTCAGTAGAGTTGTTCGAAGAGAGGTAGCCCTAGAGACAGAAATCAAGTTCATGTGTCTTAATGTTGGTATATCCTTTTATAGAAATATGCACTCAATATAAAGATGTCATAATATAAAGTACATTATTTTGAATCATCCATATGATGGACTATTATACAAATATAAATCATGACTCTGAATAATATTTTACAGTACAGGAAAAACAATGAAATGTAGCTAGAATAGAATATAAAATTCTATATACAGTATATAATTAAAATTATGAACATGCATTAAAAGTATTACAAAGAAGTATCCCAAAATGTTAGTTATTTTTTCTGGATCATGAAATTACAAGTGATTTTTGTTTTCCTCTTTATACTTTTCAGGCCTTAAAAATGCCTGCTATGACCATGGAGAACCCAACACATAAATAGACAGGTACTTGCCAATGGTCAGAGGTCAAATTCAGGGATACAAGTCAGACTGACAGACATCTCAGGACTATGGAAAGATCAAAGAATTTAGTTGGTCTCAAAAGTCAGGAAGCCGGGAATTTAGATAAGCAAGATCAGTAGGGGAGAAAATACCCTGATCTCCTGTTAGCATTACCCTTCACTGTTCCTTTAATCCCTTTTGTTGAATGTAGTTGGTCTGTTGCCTGTGCAGCTGTGTCAGAAGAAGAGGTGACATTTCTCCCAAGAGCTAAGGCAGAAGGAAATTCTTATAAAACATGTCATCAACGTTCAAACTTCCCTAACATACCATTACATTCACTAACATTTATTAGAGCAGCAGCACATTTTTTTACCTCTGCTTGTATTGCTAGCACCACATAATTGTTGCGCCTGAATTCGTGTGCATTGACCTGACTAGGAAAAACATTCAGGATTTATAATCATCCCACTTTCCTTTACAAAAAGGCACATCTACTGACACACACTTTTCTTTTTTTGGAATTTAAGATATGATCCCAAATTCTGTGGTCACCAGGGGTCAGCAAACTAGGGCCCACATGCCAGGATCAACCTGCTGTAAAGTTTTATTGGAACACAGCCATGCCCATTCATTTGTGTATTGTCTGTAGATGCTTTTGTGCTACAATGGCAGAGTTGAGTAATTGAGACAGAAATCATATGGCCTACAGAGCCTAAAATATATACTAATAGCCCTTTGTAGAAAAACTGTGCCCATCCATATCCTATTCCAGTTTTAAATACCATAAACTTTTTACAGGTGCTTTGTTGGTGGTGGTTAGTGATAAATTACTCATTCCTTTGTCTCAACAGAAATGATCATTATATGAAATAACCACACCTTTCATAATTAATTGTTGCTAGGTTACCAACAAGCTAGTTCATCATACAAGGTTCAAATGGCTGAAGTTGGAGGATTGGCAAAAACAATGGTTCAGTCATTGACCTTACTCGAAAATCATCTTGTTGAGAAACTCTGGGTACTTAAAGTTCTGCAGCACCTCTCAACTTCTGGTTTGTATAATACTATTAAATGTGAACACTTCATTATCAACCATTTTTGTTTTAATCTAAGAATGTCAAGACTGTACAACATAAATAATTTTATAACTTTATTTGCAGAAGTCAATTGTACTTTAATGGTGAAAGCACAAGCAGCCAGTGGAATCTGTGCTCATCTCAATGACTCAGATCCCTCTGGACAGCTTCTGTTTCGTTCATCAGAAATACTTTGGAACTTACTGGAAAAATCTTCAAAAGATGAAATAATCCAACAGCTTAGTAACTTGGAATGTTTGCTGTAAGTATATGTAGTTAGAATAAGAATGTTCTTTACCCTTAATATAATAGATAGCCAGTGATATAACTAACATTTCTGTTTGAATATGTGTTCAGTTAGGTTTTTAATTCATGTTTTAGGTGTGTTTCAGGATATCTGTGTACTGGGCCATGGTTTAAATAAATCTGCACAATAATAAACAGTGCATTTCTTTGTGGAAGCCTCTCGAGGTAGCTTGTGATAAGCCTAAGTTATTCATTTGATTTGTAAAAGTAAAATTAGGCATTTAGAAGAACTATTGCATTTATACATTCTGTGCATGTAATTACTGAATGCTTCCTTTCTTCCAAATACTGAAAAAAGCACTGGCAATAAAGTATGAATAAACCTTCACATTGTTCATTTCATTATTTAACAAATAGTTATTGTCTACTCTGTGCCAGATTCACTACTAGATAGTAGAAATAAGATCGAAAGCAATACAGACATGGTATCTACTTTCATGGAATTTACAATATGATAGGAGAAATGGACAAGTAAATAGACAGCTAACAGAGAGTGTAAAAAATGTATAAAAGAAAGTATCACAAGGTGTTATATGTTCTTTAGAGAGGGTGAATTACAACATTTTAGCTTGCAAGTGACAGGAAACTCTACTCAGCTGACTTAAAATATATAGAAAATTCATGGGCTCATGTAGCTACAAAGTCAAGGATAAGATTGATATCCTGTGTATCTGGATTCAAGGCTCAGCAAATATCAAGACTTGGGCCCTTTTGAGGCTCCACGAGCTATATAACCTAGGAAGTTCAGGTTCTTATCAATGTGACACCAGCAAGCAGAAGAGAAACCTTGTAATTCTGAAATTTCAAAGAAGAGCCTTCAAATTAAGTCTCTGTAGGCCCTAAATGGCCTGTTGTGGACCATATGCCCATTCTGATGACAGAGAGAAGGAATGTTACGACTGACTTGAAGACAACTTCACAGGACCAAGAGTGGGCAAGAGAGGATGCCTAAATTAGAGTAAGGGTACTATTAATATAAGAAGGGCAAGTAGGTCCCAGGAGGCAAAACAACAAATTTCCATTTTAGAAAGAACCTGGCCCAGACTTGAAGAGTTAATAAATGCTTCATGAGGAAATGAACTCTGTTCTGGTACTTGAATGATAAGTAGTATTGGCAACAAGATTTTTGCATACAGAGAGATCCTAGATAGAGGGAACAGAAGAACAGAATTTAGCAAAATCAAAAAACAACAAAATTCAGTATGGTAAGAGCAGAATGCATAGGGTAGAATGGTGATAGATGAGGCCAGCAATGTCAAGCAGCAATGAAAGGCCTGGTAAGCCTCATTAAGGAGACAGGACTTTATCCTAAGGACAAAAAGAAGCCTTTAGAGGATTTTAAAAAGGAAAATGTTTTAGTTAAACCTTCCATTTTTAGAGTAGTCACTTTGATCACTTACATATAAATCTAAATGTATAAATCTATTTTGTCTACCAACAAAATTGTCTATCAACAAATCTCTTCATAGTAGTATTTCCATAGAACATAAAAATATGATTTTACTTTCTAGGTCTTTGAAGGAAGTATTTAAAAATCTGTTTATGAGAGGTTTTAGTCATTATGACCGTCAGCTTAGAAATGATATATTAGTGATCACTACAATTATAGCTCAAAACCCTGGAGCACCAATGATTGTAAGTATGAAATAAATTGCATTAAATTTAATTGTGTAAGTGGTAGGAATGGGGGGTAGGACTCTTAAAACTGTATTGTAATATTTATGTCTTTTGTGGTAATACTAAGTTAGGTTTTGATGTCATGATAGACCCTAGAATACTTGTCACTCTGCCCATGCTCATTTGTATACCTTTGGAAATTTGGGATCCTCCTCCTATTGTATAATTTATCCACATCTTTACCATTTTTGGTACTTTTCTTCCTTCTTAATGATCTGAGTTTCCATTTAGTGTAATTCCTCTTTCATTTGAAAACTTCCTTTATCATTTCTTATTATACAGGTCTGCTGGCTGTGGGCAATAAATTATCTTAGCTTTCTTTTATCTGAAAATATCTGTATTTCACCTTAATTTTTGAAGTCTGTGTTCACTGGAAAAGGAATTCTAAGGTGAAAAATTTTTCTCATTTAGCACTTTAGAGCTAGTTGTTCCAATTAAGATATTGTCCCATAGACTTCTGGCCTGATTGTTTCTGAAAAGTAGTATTCAGCATTCTAATTGTTGCTCCCCTATGTGTGATATATCATTTTCTCTGTCTACTTTCAAGATTTTTACTCTTTCTGGTTTTCAGCAGTTTTGCTATTATGTGCCAAGATGTGATTTTCTTTGTATTTTTTGTTCTCAGAGCTTCTAGAATCTGTAAATTTGTTAACTCTTTCATCAAATTTGGAGAATTTTCCAGCATTATTTCTTCAATATTTTTTCAGCTCTGTTCTCTCTCTGCTCTCCTCTCCTTATGAAACTCTAATTATATGTATGTTTGACTTGAGATTGTCCCATCAATCCATGAGGTTCTGTTTACTTTTGTCAGATTAAATCTTTTATATTGTTTTATATCTTTAAATTCACTGAAAAAAATCATTTTTATCCATTTTCTTGTTAATCCTACCTAGTAAGTTTTTGTTTCAGATATTTATATTTTTTAGTAGAATCTCCATTTGTTTCCCTTTTATAATTTATGTTTCTGTACTGAGAGTTAAGAGTATCTTTACTCTGAATCTAGTGTTTTCCTCTGAAGAGTGCTTATTTTTTGTTTTGATAGGATTTTACTTGGTTGCACTCATCTCTGCAGTGAATGGCATCTCAATCTCCAATCTCAGTTCATTTCTTTTAGCCCTAACTGGGATGCATAAAGTGTTCCCTGCACTTTAAGTTCATGGGGCGGGGGTGGGGGGGGGGGGGTTGTTCTAGTTTGGTAGCTGCCAGAATGCAATATACCAGAAATGGAACAGCTTTTAAAAAGGGGAATTTAATAAGTTGCTAGTTTACAGTTTTAAGACTGAGAAAATGTCCCAATTAAAACAGATCTATAGTAATGTCCAATCTAAGGCATCCAGGGAAGGATACCTTGATTCAAGAAGGCCGATGATGTTCAAAGTTTCTCTCTCAGCTGAAGAGCACATGATAAACATGGTGGTGTTTGCTGGCTTTTCTCAAGGCCCTACAAAAAGGGACTCTCTCCAAAATGTTTATTCTTTTAAAGAATTAATGAGTAGAATCACAACTCCATGGAAGCTATCTGATCAAAAGTTACCACCCACGAATACAATAAAACAAGAAAATGTTTAAAGATGTTTCCCTTTCTTCCTTCCTTCCTTCCTTCTATCCTTCCTTCCTTCTCTCTGTCTTTCCTTAAAAAAAAAAAAAAAAAAAAAAAAAAAAAAAAAAAAAGTTACCACCCACAATTGGGTGGTTCACATATCCATGGGAACAATCAAAATGCGCCCACCCAGCAATATTGAATGAGGATTAAAGGCTTTTCTGGGGCTTACCACAGATTCAAACTAGTCCAGTGGGTCAGTCAGGGATTTGGGAAGTGCTTATACATAGAATTTGGGATTCCCCCTCTCTGTCTCTCTTCGGAATTCTTCCCTTTACTTTCCAGTAGCTGAGATTGCCCTGAACTCTGTCCTCTGGTTCTTCAAGGCACTCAGAAGACAGGTTTAGTTTTAGCATCAAACAAAGTACAGACTGGGGTCTTCTCTGAGGCCTTGTTGTCATCTGCAGAAAGTTTGTCTTATGGGAACTACTCAGGTAGATCAGAAGCAGAGCTTCTCCAAGTACTTCAAGAAACTTTGTGCGGGCCCAAGCCCCGTATCAGTAGACATCAAGTAAATCCTAAGAGAAGACTCATATAATTAGTATTATGCAAATGGAGAAACGGTCCTACAGTAGCCTACTGGTCAAGGCTGCAATGTGTAGATAAAGTTTTTATATTTCTCTGAAGCCCCTAGTCAGAGAGTAACATCTTCATATTTTAGGGAAAACATATACATCCTAAGTATAGGATCTTTTGCAAGCTCAAAAGCCCCAAGTTTGCCCCTTACAAACTCTCCCTAATATACAGAGTCTAACTAGGATTTCTATGGCAGCCTTTAGTCCTCTCCTGCTGAAATGTTTGAGATTCTGGTCATTCTTCAGAGCTTTACAGGTTAAGTGGGAATCATTTTATTATCTCATGACCAAACATTTGACATAACACAAATCATTAGGGTAGGGGTAGAGGGTATTTAAGAACAAAAGCTGTTGAAAAATAACTTTTTTTTGCCTTGTGTCACTTGAAAGTATAGATATTAATGTACATGTGTAACTATGTAGGCATAATAATTTTGGCTTCTTATTAAATTTTAAGCAGTATCTTGTAAAATATTTATAGAAAAATGTAAAATATTTCTTAGAACCTAAAGAAATAAGTTCAAAATTAAATAAAATACTAGTTTATCTGGCTTTAGGCTTTTATTTTCTTGTATTCAATTCCTTATTATGATTAGTACTTTATGAGTTCAAATGAGTGATAGTAGGAGACTCTAATAAGGATATTTAAATATTAGGTAAACATGGGCATCTGTATCTTAACTTGCATTTAATTAATTGATTCTTCTGCTTGTTTTGTGTATTTATATTAGGAAAGTGGTTTTACCCGGGATTTGATACTATTTGCAACCTTTAATGAAGGTAACAACCATAAAACTTTCAACTTTGATTATCTTAATGAGTTTACAGTATATTAGCTTTCATTTCACCCTTTTTTTTTCTTACAGTTAAAAGTCAAAATCCTTTGGTGAAAGGTCTTAAACTTTCTAATTCCTATGAAGATTTTGAGTTGAAGAAATTACTATTCAATATAATTGTGATTTTATGTAAAGATTTAACTACTATACAGGTAAAGAATAATGAAAACAGAAAAGTAAATGAAAATCATCACACCTTGTAGTGTAACCTTGTTTAAAGTCATGACTACAAATTTTTCATCCACCTAAATCTTTATAATAAAAAGTAACAAAGTCTTACTACTTCAAGTACAGCTTTTATAAATTTTCTTTACTTATCTGTTAATAAAAGTTAGATCACGTGAGCCAAAGAAAACAAGAGAACTTAAGAGATTCACTAATATATTGATATCTTCTGAATAACAGAACATAAGGTGGAAAAAGTTTCATAAGGCCCATCCTGCCTAGTAATTTGTCTCTGACCATAGTGATAAGGGATTATTTAATTCTGGAGAAAATTGATTATCCATGAATTTATATTAATATTTCATTGTCCTCTATAACAGCATAATGTAATTTGAAGGACACTGGAACTGAATTTCATTTCTGACTTATTACTACTAACTGTGTGGCCTTGGAAAATCACCTAAACTTTCTGAGGCCTAGTTCCTTCTTCTATAAAAGAAAGATTATAATGCATTTACTGCCCTATTCACTGGGCTGTTGAAGTGGTTAAACACTTCAAGCACCAACAGGTTTCCCTAAAAAAGAAATTTGAATTCTATCACTAAACTTAGTGATAACATAAAGGTGATATAGTATAACAGTTAAGGCTTTAATCAGGCAGAATTCCAGTGCTACCACTTTTTTTGGGGGGGTGGGGGTGCAGTATGGCGGTGCATGGTCCAGGAATTGAATCCAGTTCTCCTGCATGAAAGGCAAGCATTCTGCCACTGAACCACCCATGCACCTCAGTGCTACCACTTTTAACTGTGATTTTTCTTTTCTGTTTTTTTTTTTTTTTTTGGCATGAGTAGTTAACTATGTGATTTTGAAAAGGTTGTTTAATTTTTCTAGTTCTCAGTTCTCAGTTTCCAAATGAGGATAGCTCATGCCTCATGTGATTAAATAAGCTCAGACATTTTCTTGGTAATACCGCTTGGAAGAATATATAGACTATAAAATGCTCAGAAAAAGAAAGATTGTCTTTGCAGTTATAACTTTATATCAGAAAAATTTTGTATAAAATTTAAATGTATTTTCTGAAGTACAAATTAGAGAACAGTTCAATAAAATATGGTTCAGTGGAGTATTATACAGCCATAAATATGACAGAGGCGATAAATAAAATTTATATTACAGTTATAAACCTAGTTTAGTTGACTGAGCAACATTTTATAGACAACAGTCAAATAACATAAAAATAATGGTAAGCTTTAGAATCTACTCGCTTTATGTATATTTTGGCCCAATAATAGTAGTGATAGTGAATACATATACAGTCATTTGTAGTTCGCAGGACATTTCAAAAATATGATCCACTTAATTCTCACAATAATGTTTGAATTAATGGTTGTTCTTTTTCCTCTCTTGCAATAGAAGAAAGTAAGTCTGACAGAGGGGTTAAATAACTTGCTTCAAATTGCACAGCTAAAATGTAACAATGCCAGGGCTTAAGACAAGATATTCTCAAGTCTAAATCTTGTGCTCTTTCCATGTGGAGATAGAGACTTATAAAAATTCTGAGATGTTACTGTGAAAAAGTAAATCTATAAAATAATGACAAATAAAAAATCTAATAATAAATAGTATATGGTATTTACTGCCTAGTGAACCATTAATATAGAACAATCAGAATAAGCTATAAGATTAATTCTGTTGTCATACCATAATAGGTATGCATTTTTGTTTTCTTTTTCTTTAGAGGATAGATTCAATACAATTTTGAAACATTGGGCATGGAATTAAACATGGCTTGTGACCTGACTGACATTCATTTATAGAATTATTAAGTTCTTTTATGTGTGATTAAAAATTAGCCATAATCAGAATCAGATAAAATTGCTTTTATAGTACATAACTGGATTGTGAAATATTTCCTTTAACATAGAGGGAGGAGAGGAATGCCAGCAGTTTATTTGCTCCATATTTTCTACTCCTATGGTTTTATAATAAACAGGAGCTAATTATATATATGAACAGCACAGACAACAAAATTGACATTTGTATTATGGTCAGCTAGAAAATGCATAGCCCAGAAAAAGGGTTCATAGCAAACAGTTATTATTTTTGGCTTTGTAGTTTGTTTTTGTTTGGTTTGGGGTTTTTTGTTTTGTTTTGTTTTGTCTTTTGGTATCTATCCTAAGTTGGAGATATTTAGTAAGGAAATATTTTGACATGACCATCAACAGAACATCAAATTGAGAATCTTTCATTTGATTTTCTTGGATTAAATAAAGTTTTAATTTTGTTTCTACAAAATACATTTTTTCTTCTTTCGTAGCTGTTAGTTGATGGCAACATCATCTTAGCTTTGTTTACCTATGTTAAAAAGCCTGAGAAACACAAAATAATTGAATGGTCTGCTGCACAGCATGAAGAATTACAGCTGCATGCACTTGCCACTTTGTCATCAGTGGCTCCTTTATTAATAGAAGAGTATATGTCATGCAAGGGAAATGCTCAAGTCCTTACATTTCTAGAATGGTGTGAGAATGAAGGTAAGTGATCCATCAAGATTCCTGCTGAAATTCTAACATGCATGTTCCAACTGAACACTTAATATAAGCATTAAAAAGCAATAAAATTAAAGCAAAAACCATGATTTTAGTGTATTTACATGTTAAGTTTTAAGAAAGAAAATACTGGGATTTCATTTTAAATCAGATATTCATATATGCCAGAGCCATAATTATGTCTGATGCAAATAAATAAATAAAATATATAATATTTCTCACGAGGAGAAATCATACATATAATTTGATTTAAATTTTTGTTTTACTGAGCCTATCCTAAAAGTATACTTGGCAATATTTTAAGTAATTAATTCAACAAATATTTGTTTTATTTTAATTTTTCCCATTTTAGGTACTGGAAATACATTCATGTTCAACTTTTTTTTAAATCCTTGCTTTCAGGGAGCTTAAAATCTAATTCTCTAGCCAGAAGTAATGACTCCACATGTAGTCTACCAGATCAGCAGCACTCCAATTCACTTTGGTATTTTATTTCCTTTCTCAGAATTCTTAGAAAGGAAATAAAAAGTATGTTATTAAAAAAATTTATAATAGAGATTGCATTCTTTTTTGGTAATAATTTTGTTCTAGAAATAATTTTGTATAATGAATTTTCATAGAATTATGAATATTACTCATTTAACCATGAGGAAAGAAAAACATATACCCTTTTTTTCTCATTCTGTAATTGCTCTATGCTTAGTTGCTAAATTTAGTCCTTTTAAATTACCGCAATTATTTTCTCTCTCATTTATAACATTCATGTTTACAAAAGACTAGAAGACAAAAGAGAGCAAATACTGCCGAAGAAGTAGAAGAATTAATCTTTATTGAGTCTCTATCTGTAAGGGACAGATGACACTGGGGCAAGTGGCCTTCCATATGAAAAACTAAAATTTAGATCCTTAGAGCTTATAAAAAAATTAATTGCAAGATAAATTTAATAACTACATATGAACAGTTGTTTTTAAAGTTAAGCTGTAAAAGGAAAAAAATTTCTTTAAGAAAACAGAAGAGACTATAAACCAGGATTTTTGTGAAAAGGGTGCAATTCAGCAACTGAGAAAATATCTTTATGATGTTGGGTAGGAAAAGATTTCTTTAAAAAAACACAAGAGCTTTAAGCAATAAGGGAAAAAGATTAAGGTATTTAACTTCACTATTGTAAAATTTATAAAGGTTTGTATGACAAAAGCTGAATACACTTGTATTGTAATCCACAAACTGAGTGAAGACATTTACTACCGCTGTGATTGATGAAGGATAAAAACGCCTAGATATAAGCAAGAAAATAATTCAGTAGAAAAATAAACAAGGGATATAGACTGCCAACTCACAGAAAAAAATATCAAAATTAAAAAAAAAACTTGAAAAGATACTCAACCCCATTAGTAATCAGGAAAATGTAAATTGATGATGAAAGCAGGTTAGTTTTATACATTGTGTCCAAATAACCACTTTGGGAAACAATTTGGCAACTCTTATTTAACTTCAATTTAGGCACACCTGTATGACTCTGGTGTCACATGGAGAAAGTCTTCTCAATGAAAAAAAGAGGACATGACCCAGAGTCTTTATTGTAGCACCTTTTGTATATCAGTAATGGATAAATTGCAATTTATTTATAAAATGAATGCTGAAAGCAACTAAAATGATATAGATCTATAGTGACATTGTGAATAATTTTACAAACATAATGTTAAATAACAAGCAATTTTCAGAAGATATATGTAATATGATATATTTATTAAAAAACTTAAAGCACATTTTTTTCTGGGAGCAGAAGGATGGGGAAGGGATACTATTTCTCTAAAAAAAAAAAAACTAAAGCAAAATATTAACCTCTGTTTAATCTTACATATTGATATATAAGATGTCTAATATATTCTGTTTCATTTATTTGATTTGTTTTATTTTCAAATAAATAAATTTCTTGGTGCAATGTAAATTATTAATTTTTCCCCATAGATCCCTTCTATAGTCAGGGTAACGGTTTTCACGGTATGGGTGGCCGTGGCAATAAGTTTGCCCAGATGCGTTATAGCTTAAGACTCCTGAGAGCCATGGTCTACCTTGAAAATGAGACTATAAACCAGGATCTTTGTGAAAAGGGAGCAATTCAGCAACTGACAGGTAAAATATAACATGTTAAGTTACTAATGAAAGTAAAACATTTATAATATTAGAGGTTGAGTGTGAAATGTTTTTCTACTGTCTTTTTTTTTCCTTATAACTGAGAAAATGTCTGGATATTTTCTTGGTATTTGTTTTGTATTGTTATAAATCAGGTTGTCTTTTTACTGAACCATCATAATCACTAATTCTTTAAACATTTGTTTCCTCAGTTCAGATGCATTTTCATTTAGGATTATCTTTAGCCCTTATTTTTTTAATTGGCTGTTTTTATGGTTTATCCTTCTGGTAATAAGATCATCAATTTTGGCCAGACTTTTTGGAGCCATTTTAAAAGATGGTATGCATCTCACATATCAAAGCACTGGTACACTGTTCAGAAATGTAAACAAGAGTTTCTTTTCTGGTATGAAATATCGGATTATCCTTGATTTCAACTTACAATTAAGTAAACTAGGTCACCTTATCACCACAATACATGCATTTGGCCCAGGGTACAGTTTTGTATAGAATCCCTCAACAAAAGCTTCTTTGCTTTTTGTTAGTCAAAAAAGAGTCTTCTAGCCCTCACCTTCCTGACTTTTAAAAAGTAGGAGCTATTTCCGCCATATTCATTTCAGAGATTAGTTTTTGAGTAAATGATTACCTTTATGATATAAAGGTAAAGTACATGGGAATACTGCTACCTAAAGTTGTTGAAGACACCTGCAGGCAAACATGAGGGAAGGATGCAGAAAGAAATAGCAGAAAGAGAAACACACTTCAGGACATCTTTCACCTTTGCTTAAGTTTGGCCATTATCCATGAGGAAAGGAAGAGAAGAGGCAAACTGACATCAGGCATTTGGGTCATATATTTGCAAAAGCTTAATGAAACTCTGCATAGTTTTAAACACAGTTTTGTTTGCTGGGACAGAGTATCAGGTTGTTAAGGCATCTTTTAATGGCATTACATTAATTAATTCTGTATTAATTCTGTATATGTGGGGCTACTGGCTGTATTGAGAATTCAAGCCATTTTTTGTCCTTCTGTCTGTAGCTTCTGGGTATCAATGAAAATGCCACTTTAATAAAATAAGCTGATGAATTTTATTAGAAAGGATTTTCAGTAATTGATCAAAATAATTATACAGTGCCTTTTTTTACTCTTTAAAATTTTTCACACCAGGAATGTTTAAAAATACAATAAGCAAGCCTAATGAAAAGGAAGAAGCCATTGTTTTAGAAATTCAGTCTGATATATTACTTATCTTGTCTGGTCTTTGTGAACATCACGTTCATAGAAAGGTATGTATGCCTGTGTTTTGTTCAGATCTCCCAATCACCT
Organism: Tamandua tetradactyla; assembly: GCF_023851605.1. Taxonomy (NCBI): domain Eukaryota; kingdom Metazoa; phylum Chordata; class Mammalia; order Pilosa; family Myrmecophagidae; genus Tamandua; species Tamandua tetradactyla. The sequence continues at coordinate 126,309,209 of NC_135327.1, read as the reverse complement.
AACCCTCTAACCTTTCTTTGTAAGTGCTCTTAAATGTTTTTTCAATCTTGTGAAAATTTTATTTAATTTCCCTTTTTATAATTAGAGTATAATTACATGCTGTAAAAGTTACAAATCTTAAGTAGTATATAAATCAATTTTGACAATGTGTGCACTCATTTAACCAATACCCCAATCAAAACACAGAATATTGCCATTACCATATAAAATTCCCTCATGCCCCTTTCTAGCCGTCTCATCCACCCTTCTGCATGAAACTATTCTTCTGATTTCTATCCCCATAGATGAATTTATTCTTCAACTTCATATGAATGGAATGACTCTTTTGGGCCTGGTTTCTGTCACATAGCATCTTATTTCTGAGCTAGAGCCATGTGTTACATATATCAGTTATTCATTCCTTTTTTATTGCTGAATACTTCCATTGTATGAATACACCAAAATTCATTTCTCCATTCTCCTACCAATAGGCATTTGGACTGTTTCCATGTGGGGCTATTATGAATAAAACTTTGGTAAACCTTCTTACACTAATCCTTTTGTTGAATATACTTTCATGTCTCTTGGGTAATAGCTAGGAGTGTAATTGCTGGATCATAAGGTAGGTATATGTTTAACTTTATAAGAAGCTGCCAAACAGTTTTCCAAAGAGAATGCACCATTATAAATGTATTTTTGGTTTGAATTGGGTTCATACCTAGAACAAAAAGTTAGTACAAGAGTTAATTCCCTCTATTTTTTTTTTACTCCATTACAAACTTTGGTCTCAGAGAATGATAACTTAAATAGCAAAAGATAAAATTGGAAAGATGAAAATTAAAAATACGAAAACTTCAATAAAGAGATTTTAGGGGAAGGCAGTGGAACCAGTGCATTCATACTGTGCTCCAAACTTTGATGCAAGTTCTCCTTATATTACACACATATTATACTCCTCTGGAAACATAATCATAATCCTGTTTAGGGGATCTAGATCTAAACAATGAGGCAATGAGAAAGATAACTGTAAGGGAAAAATAAAACCTGGGAATAAGTTTATATAAATTATTAAAGGTGTAAACTACCATTTATATAGTTTTTTTTATCTCTTGGAGGCATGATAAAATATTTCACAAAAGAATTTTGGCTTCTTAAAGTAGTTGTTGCTGATTAGTGTTCATCTGACATGATGCTAGATTACATTCATTATGACAGAAGAGAATTATGGGGTAAATCATACAGTTTACTTTTAAAAAAAGTTAAAGGGCATTGAACTGGCATGTTGACTGAAAATCTCTCTTAAAATGATTAGCTTTACAATAATTATCTTACATTCCTGAGAACAAATGAGTGTATATTTGAAAAATAATTTTTTATATTAAAAAAACTTTCTAACAGTGTTGTTATATTTCTCTGATAGAAAAACAGTTTTAAGGGACAGGTGTGGTGGAGAAAGGAAGGGGTTATTTATTTCAAGAAATAATTTTAAATAAACCTCATAAACAGGAAACTTTTGGAGCTGAAGGAGTGGATATAATTCTTCATGTAATGAGAGCAGACCCCAAGAAGTTACACAGTGGATTAGGCTACAATGTACTTCTTTTTAGTACATTGGACAGCATTTGGTGAGTATTCCTATAACCAAATTTGATAAAATCACAGTATAAGATTACCTGTGTCACTGTATATGCCAGTCTTCTTCACTCAAAACCATGTCAGGAAGATATCCCTCTCTAATGCCTTTTTCATTTAGATAATACAGAAATAGCACTTATAGAACCATCCCTCAAATTTAAAACCATTCTTTTTGTTTTTAATACTTGTTTTGTGATTTGAACCCATTCCACTAGCCTGGACTAGGGAAAATACTAGTATCCACCATCACTCCTACAGTGTTCTTATTCCTTAAGACTTGAATTTTTCATTCATCTTCTCTTCAAGGAGTTAATAGGCAATTGATCAGTCATTTCTTAATCAATACTGATTCCCAAACTCTTAACATTCATAAGGGCAAAAATACTGCTTCTCTTAGGCATTTTTTTACCAAATTTTGTCTTGAATAAAATTACTTGAGTTTATCTTATTAAAATTCAACACATTTCCCTTGTTCTGTGTGGGTGGACATCACCAGCACCACACTGCAACACATTTACTAGGGAAACTATGATGAACATCTCTTTTTGTAAAATCAAGTAACTACATTTATCCACTGAAAATTTTCTGTTTATAATAGAGAGCTGGACTACTCACCTCTTATCCAAACATACAAGTAAGGCAGTTTATTGGCTATCTAGTTTGTTTTTCCTCATAACTGTAGAGAAATGAGAAATAGTGATAACATGGTGATCTAATCTTCTTAAGTTTCAACAGTATATTCTTACTGACTAAAGCAGTATATTAAGCATAATAAAAAACTCAGAGATGATTACTTATGAGTACCATCCTTACTATCTAGGAATATATTAGGATTCAGAGGCTGCTATAGAAGATGTCATGATGTTTCCTAATCCCTTCTTTATTTAATATATCACAATTATACTCAGATAAAAATTAATAGGTAAATGGTTTTATCTACCTCTGTCTTTTATTGTACATAACTTCAAATCACTTTGGGTAAGAAATAAGGTATACAGCAAATAAATAAATTGTAAGTCATTTTGTCTCTGTTGTGTGGGCAAATCCATATTACAACACTTATTTTTTTAGGACTGTCTGCAGACATCAAAGAAGTTTCCTCCCCTGTTTTTTGCTTTGAAGCATATAATATAGCCGATGGCATTCAGAACTACTATTTTATTGGCACATAAAAAACAACACCAGCGCAGGCCACGGTGGCTCAGCAGGCAGAGTTCTCACCTGCCATGCCGGAGACCCGGGTTCAATTCCCGATGCCTGCCCATGCAATAAATAAATAAATAAATAAATAAATAAATAAATAAATATCAGAAAACAGGATCTCAAACAGATACATATACACCAATGTTTATGGCAGCCTTATCCACAGTACCCAAATGTGTAAAAACGAATGGATAAACAAAATGTGGTACATGTACACAATGAAATATTATTTGGCTATAAGAAGGAATGAAGTTCTGAGACATGTAACAACATGGAAGTAACTTGAAAACATGCTGAGTGAAATAAGCAAAGGGAAGAAGCACAAATAATGTATGATGTGACTTAGGTATTTCGAAATGGCAACTGCAGAGACCAAAAGTAAATTAGAAATTACCAGGGAATGGGGGCAAGAGGGGGAAGGGAAGGAAGTTTTGTTTGATGAGTTAGAGTGTTTATAAATTTAAAATAATTTAAAAGGAAAAAAATTAATTTAAAAAGAAAACTCCAAAACATTATTTTTGGGGTGTTGCAGTCATATTCTCTGTGGCAGAATTCTCACCTGCCATGCCGAAGACCCGGGTTTGATTCCTTGAGCCTGCCCATGTCAAAAAAAATAAAAATAATTCTTTCTTTCTCTTTTTTTCTGTCATTACTAATTATAAACTAATTACAAGTAATCTAGGTTTATCACTTAAACCCTTATAATTGGCTTGTATTTTTAAAATACATTTCCCTATATATATTTTAATGTGCATACTGTCAGTTCTAATTTCTATTGAAATACAATATACATAGAGTAACATAAAACATATATATATTTCAATTATCACAAAAATACCCATGCAACCACCATCCTCATCAAGATATAGAATATACTAGCACCCTAGAAGCTCCCTTAAGTCCTCTTCCAAGTCTCTCACCTCTTCCTTCTCCTCAAAGGTAACTAATGTCCTGATTTCCAATATCATGTATTAGTTTGGCCTGTTTTTGAATTAATGAAATCATGTAGGATGTAATTTCTTGTGTCTGACTTCTTTCACTCCACATCGTGAAATTCATCCATATTTATTGAATATAGCTCATTTTCATTGCTACTTGATACTCCATTGGATGAATGTGCCACAATTTATTGTCTCAGCTACTGGATAACATTTGGTTTATTTCCAGTTTGGGGCAATTATGACTAATACTGCAGTTAATATATTTGTACATGTCTCATAGTATATATGTGTTCATACTTTTGTTAAGTAGATCCTGAGATGTAAAAAGGCCATATCATAGTATATGTGTCTGTTTAGCTGTAGGAAATAATGCCAAAAAGTTTTCCAAAATAATTATATTAATTAAACCTTTCCCAGCATTGCACCAAATCCTTACCAAAATATTGTATTGTGAGTATTTTAAATTGTAGCCATTCTAGTGGTACCAGACATTTCATTTTCTTTCCTTTTCTCAGGAACTTTAAGTTTTCCAAAGTAATTATGTTAACTACACCTTTCCCAGCATTGTACCAAACCCTTACCAAAGTATCGTATTATGAGTATTTTAAATTGTAGCCATTCTAGTGATGTCAGACGTTTTGTGTTCTTTCCTTTTCTCAGGAACATTAACTTAAGATTCTTAAAGTTCTTTTCCTCTTTTGCATCATGAATGGATGTTAAATTTTATCAAATACTTTTCTATTTTCTAGTTATCTATTAAGATAATAATAATAAGGATTTTTCTTCTTTATTCTGTTATTTTGATAAATCACATTGCATTCCTGGAATTGCTGGATTCAATTAGCTAATATTTTTAGATTTTTTTCATTATGTTCATGTGATAAATTGACCTGTAATTTAGTTTCCTTTCTTTTAAAGTTTATATCTACTTTGTTCACATTTATATTGACCTCATAAAACAAGTTGGGAACTGTTCCTTCTTTTTCTGTTCTGTGAAATAAGTTTATGTAAGATTGTTAGTATATCTTTCATAAAATTGGTGGAATTTACCCTTGAAGCCATCTGGGCATGGAGTTTGCTTTGTAGAAAGGTTCTAAATTACAGATTTACTTCCTTTAAAAAATTTAGGTATATTAAGATTTTCTATTTCTCCTTATATAGGATCTAAGATGTAGTTTTCTAGGAATTTATTTCTTTTATATTTTCAAACTAACTGGCAGTGGTGGTTTATAATATCCTCTTACAATCTTTGATGTCTATAGGTTATGAAGGGATGTTTCTTGCCTTCTTTTTCTTTCCTGGTATTAGTTTTTTGTGTTTTTTCCTCCCTCTTTCTCTCCCCTTCCCTCCCTCCTTCCTTTCTCTCTACTTGATGTATCAATAGTATTTGTCTTTTCAAAGAATCAATTCATGTACTTTGTTGATTTTATTTTGTGTTTGTTTTATATTTCATTAATTTTTGCTCTTTTTTCTTCTTTCATTCAGTTTCACTTGTTGATCTTTTTCCACTACTTTGGATGGATGCTAAGATTATAGATTTTTCAACCTTTCTTCTGCTCTAATATGTGCATTTAAGGCTATAATTTCCCCCTCTAATTTTGGTTTAGCTACATTCCACAAGTTTGGCTATTTTCATCATCAAGTGTTTATTTTCATTATCATTCAGTTCATATTCTAATTTTCATTGTTAATTTTCTCTTTTACCATTGGGAAATGTAAGATTATATTGTTTAATTTATACACAAATAAGGATTTTTTATTTTTGCCATTATTGTTATGAATTAAAAAAGAGATGCATAGCTCAATAGATATTAGAGAATACTACTCCAAAGGTAGAACAAAATAAGCATGTTCCATGTCCAGAGGTGGTGAAATCTGTAGACCTTCTGAATGGGAGAAGCCAAGCTGGTAGCCTTTCTGCACTAACCACACTCCAACCTCACTACACCACCACCATGGGCAGTCAGCAGAGGCAAAGGTCTCTTTTTGCAAGAGGAAGGGAAAGAAGACAGGATGCTAACTCCAGCTGCCTTGCAGTGCCAGGAAGAAGAGAAATTAGCCTCTGAATTACTATTCATCCACCACCACCAGCAACAATTTATCTTGACAAAATTCTCTGTCCTGGAAGTCTGAAATAACCCTGGCAGCAGCCTCAATCCTTCCCTGTATTACACAGGCATTTTTGGCATATAATCTCAGCTAAATTATATTCTAAATATATATTAGCATATAATATGCTGTCAAGAATCATCAAATATTTGAAGTGCACCAACCCCATTAAAAGAAGATAATAACCTGATAAACCTTAAGGAAACAGTTACTAGAGCAATCAGAAAAGAACTTTAAGAATAATTGGTATCACAAGAATGAAGGAGAAATTGAGTGCAGAAAAGAAATAGGCAATTATGGAAAAGTTTTAATTGATATTGGTTTAAAAAAAAAGTTGAAATTAAACTTCACCTGAATAGTTTCTTCAGAGTTCTATTTTTAAAGAGTATTAGCTACTTAAGGGAATAAAATCTAAGATTATTTGAAAATGCTGTTTTGGTAGAAAGAAAGCTCTACAAATTGAGTTCAACAATAACTGTTTGCTAAATTAATACATTCCTTTTTACTTAAGGTGCTGCCTTTTGGGATGTTATCCCTCAGAGGATTACTTTCTTGAAAAGGAAGGCATTTTTCTCCTTTTGGATTTATTGGCAGTAAGTATGGGTATAACAACTGTAGACTAAAGAAAAAGGATTCAAATGTATTTATTTTAATGAAAGCCCCTCCTGGAAAGTCATAAAATATACACTAGCATATTAAAAGTTCAGAAAATTCCTCCAGCTAAGAAATCAGTTTATTTAGGTCATCAACTGCAAACACGTGTCAGCAGAGAATCTGGGCTCTTTTTCTTTGTATTCCATTAACCTGCTAAGAAAAAACTCATGAAGTGCCAGAGTTTTAAAAACTATGGTCAGTTATTAATAACTTCTAGCTTTGTCCCCAGTATTAAAAGTTAAGTACCACGTTAGCCAATAGAGTAAAGATAAGCATTTTTTGAGAGCTGTGTATGGTTTTGAGATAATGTTAAGTCTAGTGTGTCATGAACCACCATTTTACGAAACGAACGGGGGTGGAGCATACTAAGCCACAACTGTAAAGATAATTGCCATCTAGCCACTGAGAAGAATGGGCAGAGACCCCTATTAACCCTCAAAGTAACCACTACTAGCCTCAACTCTAAGTGAGGTCCATATCAAGATGATGTGAGAGGAGAATGTAATTCCATTTGTATACAATTTAGGGGGGGCTCTGTTCCCATCAAGGTGGCAAAATGAGACCCTCGAGGGTCCCATCTCCCTACATAACCTTGGCACAACAAGCAAGAGCTGGCAGAAACATCTTTTTCAAAGCTCCAGAAAACAGTTACAGGGTTCCAGTAACAGGGTACATGCTAAATCAAGAAAAAGGCAACTTAGACTTCCAGGAATATGGCCAACTAGAGCAGTTTGAGATTAGCCCTACTCCATGGAGAGGTGTCGAGAGTGCTACTGAGGCAGCGATTCGGTAGTGTGGCTGACCCGGGAGAACCTTCTGCACCACATGTGGCAGCTCTGTTTGCAGAGACAAGGAGCTGAGAGGCAGAAAGCTGGAGCCAAGCCTGGCATAGAGGTGTGGAGTGGCAGAGCCCGCAGGAGTGCACAGATGGGTACACAGAGACTAGGAAGTAAGCCAGGCCACATTCCTTGGGCGCACTACCCTCACCAGTACAGCCCTTTGACTGGCGACTCACCGCACACCCCACACACATGAACCCCCCTCACCTACTCCCATTCCCCATGCTCCAGGCACGCTCACCCCACCAGCCCCCAGTGCACATACCTCCCCACACCCCCACCTCAAGTGCAGCCCAACCCATGTCTCCTACACCCCTCTGAGCACTACCTCCCTCATCTTGTTCCCTGCAGGCTGTTGCCCGTACATAAAGATTGCAGGCACTAATCTCCATACCTAGGCTACCCTAACCCCACCCCCACACCCTCCACAGCTCCCCACCCACAGTATCGCAAGGCCTCACCCTGCCCTCCTTGAGTTCAGTGCATCCCTTTATAGCACTCCCAGGCCCATGCATGCGCACGGGCCCCCAATGACGTTATTCAGCTGTGGGAACTGCATGTTACAGCAGTCCTAGAACCAGATGTAGGCATAGCCCTCAGCCTCACTTCCCAGCTCAAGGAAAGTGCTTATCTACGCAGCAGGGTCACATCTGACCCCAGTCCACGAAGGCAAAACGCCGACCTGCTGCCACAGCTCTACTCATGTGCAGAGGGCCCCATGCCTTAGACCAGTGCATACCAAGATTACATCCCTCAGACTGGTTCCCCCACACAGCTACTGGCTGCTGGGCACCCACATTCACAAGCACCAATGTAACATCCCCAACCTGCACCTATACCTGCCCTGAAACAAATCATGTTACTGAGTGTTCCACCCCATGCCCTGCTCCCTGCTGTACAACCATCCCGCAAACACAAGGCCTTAGACTACTGAAGGAAATTAACTCCCAAAGTAAATCAGTCAAGATATCTACATGAGATGAAGACAGGAGAAGATCACTAAGCATATCCAATGCAGACAGAGATAGCCCTGCCTAATTACCAAATTAAAACACCTGAGAAGACACAGACATTGGAACAACTAATCAAAGATGTTCATACAACTCTACTTAATAAAATAAGTGAGATAGCAAATGACATAAAGGAAATCAAGAAGACAGTAGAGGAGCACAAAGAGGAATTTGAAAGAATAAATAGAAAAACAGCAGAAATCACAGAGATTAAAGACTCTGTTGACCAAATAAAAATATACTAGAGACACACAACACCATATTTGAAGAGACAGAAGAAAGAGTAAGCAATACAGAGGACAGGATAACTGACTTCAAAGATTCAAAACAGCAAGTAGCAAAAAAAAAAAAAAAGGAAAAAATTCAATGGGAATTTGGTGAAATGATAGACAAATCAAAACGCGTAAATATAAGAATCGTCAATGTCCCAGAAGGAGAAGAGAGGAATAAAGGGCTGAAAAGGGTAGTGGAGGATATAATGGGGGAAAACTTGCCAAACCTCATAAAGGACATGAATATACAAGTCAAAGAAACCCAAAGAACTCCAAACAGAATAAATCCAAATAGGCCTTCCCCAAGGCACATACTAATCAGTCTGTCAAATGTTGAAGAGAAGCAGAAAATCCTGAAAGCAGCAAGAGAAAAACAATATACTACATATAAGGGAAGTCAAATAAGATTGAGTTCAGACTACTCAACTAGCACCCTGGAGGTGAGAAAGCAGTGGTATGATATATTCAAGATCCTGAAGGAGAAAGACTTCCAGCCAAGAATTCTGTACCCAGTCAAATTATCCTTAAAAATTGAGGGATAAATTAAAGCTTTCAGAGACAAAGAAATCCTGAAAGAATTTATCAACAAGAGACTGGCCCTACAAGAAACAATAAAAGGAGTTCTGCCAGCTGGAAAAAAAAAAGATAGGAAAGGGAGGTCTGGAGGAGGGCACAGAATTGAAGAGTACCACTAAGGGTAATTTAAATACAAAGAGTAACAGGGAAAAGAATATATAGACCTGACAAATAAAATAAAAAAGATAAGATGGTGGAATCAAGAAATGCCTTTTTTCAGTAATTACTTTGAAAGTTAACAGACTAACGGATCAATTAAAAGAAACAGATTGGCAGAATGGATTAAGAAACATAATCAAGCTATATGCTGCTGTCATAGTCAGGTTCATGTGTCAACTTGGCCAAGTTGTGGTACCTGTTTGTCTGGTTGGGCAAGTGCTGGCCTGTCTGTTGCAATGATGACATTTCATAGAATTAGATCATGATCACGTCAGCTGCATCCACAGCTGATTCCATTTGTAATCAGCCAAAGGGGAGTGTCTTCTGCAATGAGTGATGCTTAATCTAATCACGGAAAGCCTTTTAAGGAGGATTCAGAAGAGACAGGCTCTATTCCTATTTCGGCTGGCAAGCCTCTCCTGTGGAGTTCATCCAGGCCCTGCATCAGAGTCGTCAGCTTCACAGGCTGCCTTGTGGATTTTGGACTCTGTGTTCCCACTGTCATATGAGACAGTTTTTTTAATTTTATATTTATGAGTGTTCCCTGTTGATTCTGTTTCTCTAGAGAAACTTAACTAATACATCTTGGTACCAGGAGTGGTTCTTAAGAAAAAAAATCTTAAAAATGGATTTTTATGGTTTTCTAATCTAACTGGACTCAAAGGCACTAAGGACTCTGGTTCCTCTAATCAGAATGACACTCCCAATCCATGGAGTGAGTTGGCAAAAGAGATAGTCAAAATATCACCATTCGATTCTCCTAATGCTTCACTTGTATGAAGCCAGACTCTGGGGGATAATGTTTTTTACACCTTTACAGAGTTTTTTGGAAATAAGAGGTATAGAGATGTTGGCTGGTTATTGTTAGATACAGTAGATACATTAAGGAGTGAAAGGGATGGGCTTAAGGCTTCAAACGAGAAGCTAAGCGCCGTCTGACAGAGGTAGACATTTCTATGAGTATACTGAAGGAAAATCTTATTTCCTGTAGCCATAGACTTGAGATCTCTGAAAATGAGACTCAGAATCTTATTATTAGAGTAGCAACTTTGCAACATAAATTAAAATCTTAGTGTTGCACGGTGTCTGCCGTTAAAGTGAGGGCATTGATTGGAAAGGAATGGGACCCTGAAAAATGGGATGGTGACATATGGATTGATAATGATGTCGGGGCTGAGGTTGAAACCCTAGGTCATGCTGAGTCTTCTCTAGATAACCCTGTAATAATATGCCCTGAGGACATAACTGCCCCACCTCCAGCCTGCCATAAGGAGTTGGCCACCCAACCTCCTCCTAAAGGATTAGCCCTAGAGTGATTAACCCTGTTTCACTGAATGAGACTGCAAATGAAGGCCCTGAAGCAAATGGCTTGGAAAATATTTCTCATTCTTTTCATGACCCACCCCCACTACCCCTCATTTCTTCCAGACCTATATCTAGCCTAAAGTCCCAACAGGCCCCTAAAGGTGAGGTACAAAGTATCACACATGATGAGGTACGTTATACTCCAAAAGAACTCTGTGAGTTTTCCAATTTATATAGACAGAAATCATGGAAATATGTGTGGCAATGGATTTTAAGGGTGTGGGATAATGGTGGGAGGAATATAAGGCTGGATCAGGCTGAATTTATTGATATAGGCCCACTAAGCAGAGATTCTGCATTCAATGTTATGGCTCAAGTGGTTAGAAAAGGTATTAACAGTTTGTTTGGATGGTTGGTTGAAACATGGATGAAAAGGTGGCCAACATTACCTGAGGTTGAAATGCCAGAACTTCCCTGGTATAATGTAGACAAGGGGATCCAGAGGCTTAGAGAGATTGGAATGTTAGAGTGGGTTTATCATGCAAAGCCTGCTCTTACACCCCAGGAATGTCCAGAGGATGCACCTTTTACCAGAACAGTGAGAAATAAATTTGTGAGACTAGCACCATCATCCCTGAAGAGCTCTGTGGTTGTACTTCTCTGTAGGTCAGTTATTACTGTAGGAACTGCTGTCACTGAGCTGGAATCCTTAAACACAATGGGGATGATGGGATCCCATGTTGGCGGAAGCCAGGTGGCAGCACTTAATCGCCAAAGACAGAGTAGACGTGGCTATTATAATAGACAGCAAACTCAAAGCAGGCGCCAAAATTATATGACTCGCAGAGACTTGTGGCATTGGCTAGTAAATCATGGGGTACCTAGAAATACAATAGAAGGTCAGTCTACTAAATTCTTGTTCAAGCTGTATAAACAAAAGAGTTCTAGGTCAAGTGAACAGAAGTCTAACCTGAATTACAAAAACACAGAGTCATGGCCTCTTAATCAATTTCCAGACTTGAGACAGTTTACAGACCCTGAGCCCCTTGAATGAAGGGGAGGCCAGGTCCCTTTGGGGGACAACCCTTTTACACTGCCACAAATTTATACCATTAATCTTCCTCCAAGCCTTCCCCAAGGAGACCAACGGTCTTTTACCAGGGTAACTGTGCATTGAGGAAAAGGAAATGATCAGATATTTCAGGGATTATTAGACACTGGTTCCAAAGTGACATTAATTCCAGGGGTCCCAAAACATCACTCTGGACCACCAGTCAGAGTGGGGACTTATGGAGGCCAGATGATCAATGGAGTTTTAGCTCAGGTCCATCTCACAGTGGGTCCAGTGGGCCCCCGGACCCATTCTGTAGTTATTTCCCCAGTTCCAGAATGTACAATTGGTATACATGGCATGGTATAGACGTACTGAGCAACTGGCAGAATCCCCACATTGGCCCTCTAATTCATGTAGTGAGGACTATTGTGGTAGGAAAGGCCAAGTAAACCACTAGAACTGCCCTTACCGAGAAAAATCGTAAATCAGAAGCAATTCCGGATTCCTGGAGGGATTGCAGAGATTACTGCCACTCTTAAGGACTTGAAGGATGCAGGGGTGGTGACTCCCACCACATCCCCATTCAACTCTCCTATTTGGCCTGTGCAGAAAACAGATGGGTCTTGGAGGATGACAGTGGATTATCGTAAGCTCAATCAGGTGGTTACTCCAATTGCAGCTGCTGTTCCAGATGTGGTATCATTGCTTGAAAAAATCAGTACATCCCCTGGTACCTGGTATGCAGCTATTGATCTGGCAAATGCTTTTTTCTCAATAGATATTAGTAAGGACCACCGGAAATAGTTGCTTTCAACTGGCAAGGTCAGCAATATACTTTCATTGTCCTACCTCAGGGGTATATCAGCTCTCCACCCTATGTCATAATCTTGTCCACAGGGACCTTGATCGTTTCTCCCTCCCACAAGATATCACACTGGTTATCACAGTGCGGGAGCCGGTCCGGTCCGGTGCTCCCGCTTGGGGTCTGTCTCTCAGCGAATGGGGGGACTCGGGCAGTCGCGATCTGCTTTCGGTCCCGGGGGCTCGAAGGTGTGTGAGGGCGCGCGACGCTCAAGGAAGAGTCGCGGGAACGAGTGGCGTTACACATCGAACGTTTATTACAGGAAGTGCAGAGGTTTATATAGCGGGGTGGCGGAAATAGGGAGGGGGAGTTGGGGAAGGCTGTGATTGGCGAATGGAATGGGTGTTGTAATGAAGGTTGAGCCTATCAGAGAGCGAGAAGAGAGTGGTGTGATGTGAGGTCAGAAGTCGCTAGGTGGGGGCTAGCGCTAGGTGGGGGCTAGGGGAGCTGCGTGATTGGTGAAGAGGCCAGGGGTGGCAGCGACGGATTGGGTGAGGTGAAAGCAGAAGGCTCAATGGAATGGCTTGAATATGTTGCTAGGCAGAGAGCTAGAGGAACGGGGTCGAAATTACATCCGGCATCACAGTATGTTGATGATATCATGTTGATTGGACCTAGTAAGCAAGAAGTAGCAACTACTCAAGACTTACTGGTAAGGCATTTGTGTGTCAGAGGATGGGAGATAAATCCAACAAAAATACAGGAGCCATCCACCTCAGTGAAATTTCTAGGTGTCCAGTGGTGTGAGGAATGTCCAGATATCCCTTCTAAGGTGAACGATATGTTGCTGCCTCTGGCCCCTCCTATGACCAAAAAAGAGGCACAACACCTAGTTAGTCTCTTTGGGTTTTGGCGACAGCATGTTCCTCATTTGGGTGTGCTACTCCAGCCCATTTATCGAATGACCAGAAAAGCTGCTAATTTTGAGTGGAGACCTGAACAAGAGGAGGCTCTGCAACAGATCCACACTGCTATACAAGCTGCTCTGCCACTTGGACCATATGATCCAGCAGATCCAATGGTGCCGGAAGTGTCCGTGGCAAAAAGAGATACTGTCTGGAGCCTTTGGCAGGCCCCTATAGGAGAATCACAATGCAGACCCTTAGAATTTTGGAGCAAAGCCTTACCATCTGCTGCAGAAAACTACTCTCCTTTTGAGAAACAGCTTTTGGCCTGCTACTGGGCCTTAGTAGAGACTGAATGCTTAACCATGGGCCACCAAGTTACCATGAAACCTGAGTTGCCAGTCATGAGCTGGGTATTGTCTGACCCACTAAGCCATAAAGTTGGGCATGCGCAGCAGCACTCTATTGTAAAATGGAAATGGTATATATGACATAGAGCCAGAGCAGGTCCTGAAGGCACAAGTAAGTTACATGAAGAAGTGGCCCACATGCCCATGGTCTCCACTCCTGCCACACTACCTTCTTTTTCCCAGACCAGAGCTATGGACTCTTGGGGAGTTACTTATAGTGAATTGACTGAGGAAGAGAAAACTCGGGCCTGGTTTACAGATGGTTCAGCACGATATATAGGTACCACCCAAAAGTGGACAGCTGCAGCACTACAACCCCTTTCTGGGGTGTCATTGAAGAACAGTGGTGAGGGGAAATCCTCCCAGTGGGCAGAACTTTGAGCAGTGCACCTGGTTGTTCATTTTGCTTGGAAGGAAAACTGACCAGAGGTGCATTTGTATACTGATACATGGGCTGTTGCTAATGGTTTAGCTGGATGGTCAAGGACATGAAAAGACCATAATTGGAAAATTGGTGACAAAGAGGTCTAGGGAAGAAGTATGTGGATAGACCTTTCTGAGTGGGCTAAAAACATGAACATATTTGTGTCCCATGTGAATGTGCACCAGAGGGTGACTTCAGCAGAGGAAGGTTTTAATAATCAAGTGGATAAGATGACCCGTTCTATGGATACCAGTCAGCCTCTTTCCCAGCAACTCCTGTCATTGGCCAGTGGGCTCATGAACAAAGTGGTTATGGTGGTAGGAATGGAGGTTATGCATGGACTCAGCAACATGGACTTCCACTCACCAAGGGTGACTTGGCTACAGCCACTGCTGACTGCCCAGTCTGCCAGCAGCAGAGACCCACACTCAGCCCCCGATATGGCACCGTTTCCCAAGTTGACCAGCCAGCTACATGGTGGCAGGTTGATTACATTGGACCACTCCCTTCATGGAAGGGGCAGTGATTTGTTCTGACTGGAATAGATGCATACTCTGGATATGGGTTTGCTTTCCCTGCACACAATGCTTCTGCCAAAACTACCATCCATGGACTTACAGAATGCCTTATCCATCGTCATGGTATTCCACATAGCATTGCTTCTGATCAAGGAACACATTTCACAGCAAATGAAGTGCGGGAATGGGCACATGCTCATGGAATTCTCTAGTCTTACCATGTTCCCCATCATCCAGAAGCAGCTGGATTAATAGAACGGTGGATGGCCTTTTGAAAACTCAATTATGGTGCCAACTAGGTGGTAATAACTTGAAAGGCTGGGATAATGTTCTCTAGGAAACTGTATATGCTGTGAATCAGTGTCCGCAGTATGGTGCTGTTTCTCCCATAGCCAGGATCCATGGATCCAGGAACCAAGGGGTGGAAAGGGGAGTGGTACAACTCACTATTACCCCTAGTGATCCACTAGGAAAATTTTTGTTTCCTGTCCCTGCAACCCTGAGCTCTGCTGGTCTACAGGTTTTAGTTCCAAAACAGGGAGTGCTTCCACCAGGAGAAACAACAATGATTCCACTGAACTGGAAATTAAGACTGCCACCTGGTCACATTGGGCTACTTATGCCACTGGATCAACAAGCCAAGAAAGAGATTACATTATTGTCTGGGGTGACTGAAACTGACTATCAGGGGGAAGTACGATTGCAACTACATAATGGAGGTAAAGAAGAGTTTTCTTGGAATATAGGAGATCTCCTAGAGCATCTTTTAGAACTACTATGCCCTGCAATTAAAATCAATGGAAAACTGCAGCAACCCAATCCAGACAGGACTACCAATGGGTCTGAAACTTCAGGAATGAAGGTTTGGGTCACTTCACCAGGCAAAGAACCATGGTCAGCTGGAGTGCTTGCTGAGGGTAAAGGGAACATGGAATGGGTAGTGGAAGAAGGTAGTGATAAATATGAACTTCGACCATGTGACCAATTACAGAAACGAGGACTATAATGCTGTTTTGTTCATGTTGCACTATTTAAGTTTTAAGATGTCAAGTTTAAGAATGACTGTTGCCCAAGGATTTGTGCCCTATTCTGGAGAGATTTAACGTGTTTCCAGTTATATGCAGGACAGTTGAGTATTGTTATGTAAAAGAAAAAATGTGTGTTTTATTGTTTTTATTTCGAAATTGGGTATGGTTTAAAGTGATATATATAGCTGCCAAGTTGACAAGGGGTAGACTGTCATGGTCAGATTCATATGTCAACTTGGCCAAGTTGTAATACCTGTTTGTCTGGTTGGGCAAATGCTGACCTCTCTGTTGCAATGAGGATATTTCATAGAATTAGATCATGATCACGTCAGCTGCATCCATAGCTGATTTCATTTGTAATCAGCCAAAGCGGAGTGTCTTCTGCAATGAGTGATTCTTAATCTAATCATGGGAAGCCTTTTAAGGAGGATTCAGAAGAGACAGGCTCTATTCCTGTTTCGGCTGGTGAGCCTGTCCTCTGGAGTTCATCCAGACCCTCCATCAGAGTCGTCGGCTTCACAACCTGCCCTGCGGATTTTGGACTCTGCATTCCTGTGGTCACGTGAGACACTTTTATAAATTTTGTATTTGCAAGTGTTCTCTGTTGATTCTGTTTCTCTAGAGAACCCTAACTAATACAGCTGCTTACAAGAGACTCATCTTAGATACAAGGATACAAATCGATCAAAAGTGAAAGGATGGAAAAAGATCTTTCACGGAAGTTGTAACCAAAAGAAAGCAGGAGTGGCTATACTAATATCGTACAAAATAGACTTTAAATGTAAAGACATCATAAGACACAAAGAAGGACACTATATACTAATTAAAGGGTCAATTCACTAAGAAGATATAACATTCATAAATGTTTATGCTGCCAATCAAGGAGCTCCAAAGTACATGAGGCAGACAGTGGCAAAACTGAAAAGAGCGATACGTTTCAACAATAATAGTAGAAGACTTCAATACACCACTGTCCTCTATAGATAGAACAACCAGAGAGAAGATCAACAAGGAAATAGAGAAGTTAAGTAACTTGATGAATTAATTAGACCTAACAAACATATATAGGTCATTGCACCCCAAAGCATAAGGTTATAAATTATCTAAAATTGAGAATGTTGATGGACTGTGGACTTTGGCCCCTCTACATGATGTCCAATGAATGCAGGTGGCTGAAGGATGCACTGATGGAGAAGTAGAATGGCGAACAATGATTATACTTTTGAATGAAGGCTGTGCAGCTACAAAAAGGAGCAATGGCATGAGGCATGCAACAATGTGAATGAATGTGTGGAACATTTGCTGAGACAAAATAAGCCAGAAACAAAAAAATAACAATGGTATGGTCACCTTTAGAAAATGCTTATAAGAAAATAGGGTACTAGATTGTAAACTTTTAGAGCAGACATATTAAGTCCAGAGTATGATTATTATTTCTGGATTCTGAGAGGTGGTTTTATCTATATAACCTGATATTAAGAGATAAGAACGAAGCCAAACAGGTTGGGGTTAAAGTAATTCAGAACATAGGGGTAAGGAAGATAGTGTCTATATTTTAGAACCACACATACTCTTTGAGACCAATGGAAGAAAGGTTTGTTTGATCTGGAACTGAAATTTTTGGTAGTGCATAATCTAATTCAACCTATATTTATAGCTCATTTGAACAAGTGAAACACAGAGAGCACAGAATGAGAAAGAGATCCTTTAATCCTGTATAGGTTATTGTAATACCTGGAAACATCCTAGAGTATATTAACCAGATAATCAAAAAGTATTGCCAAGTCCCCTGAAGGAGGGGAGAAAGACTATAGAACTATTAAACCTTACCGTCAGGGAATCTCCTGATACTGTGTCAAACTTTAGGGACACCCATGACCTTGATTATGAGACTTACTCTTGTGAAGCTTATGTAGGTAGTATAGAACCTTAGACTACCTATAGGCATACCTAAGAGTTACTTCTGGAGGACCTCTGTTGTTGCTCAGATGTGGCCTCACTCTCTCTAAGCCCAACTCTGCAAGTGAAATCATTGCCCTCCCCACTATGTGGGACATGACATCCAGGGGTGAAAGTCTCCCTAGTGACGTGGAAGAGAACTCCTAGGGATGAATGTAGACCTGGCACTGTGGGATCGACAATTACATCCTAACCAAATGGGAGAAAAGAAGCATAATTAATAAAGTATCAGTGGCAGAGAGAGTTCAAATAGTCGTGAGGCTACTCTGGAGGTTACTCTCATGCAGTCTTCAGGTAGACCTTGCTACCTATCATAACCTGCCAACCTCCAGCCAATCCTAAAGAACACCTCGGGCAATTTATAAGATTCCACAACAGTTCCAGGCACTAGAGTAACTTTTGAGAAACCTACAACCTCCAGATGGGTGTCTGGTCCAGATAAGTCCTGAAACCTAGGACAGCCTCTCCAGAACATCAGATAGTTCCATCTCCCTACCCCATATTAGTGACAGACCCTTCCAATGTCAAAAATTTAGAATTGCCATAGCCCAAAGAACCCCAACGAGAGGTATGGAAAGATCAAAGGTGATGGTGGAATTATACATAGAAGATAGGACTTAACAAATGAATATGAATGCTGATTCATTAAATTAATGTCTCTTTTAGTCTCCAATATTTTAGAGCAGCTAGAAATAAAAACCTAAAATTGTGAATTTGTAAGCCATGTCAAAGTCTGAATTATGTTCTGTAACTAATTGTGGTGCTGTGCTTTGAAATTTATAGTTTTTTTTGTATATATGTTATTGTCCACAAAAAAAAGGAAAAACAAGTTTATTGTGATGATTAAAAAAGTATTTAAGCCCTCTAGCCTCCTATATTCTGG